>NC_140702.1:63801851-69626851 GCF_054131305.1 Coturnix japonica | reverse complement strand
AACCTCTCCAAATTATGCTGAAATGGAGGCCATTCAATTTGCTACAATCAGTAACTTTCGAAAGAGCCCTGCATAATTGATTTCACAGTAATATAGGCATAGGTGAATGAGTTCCTCAGCCTCGTTTATACAATGTTTTCTTTCATTCCAAAATGCACTATTCAATAGAAATCACATTTTTTTTTTCCCCAACAGTTGGCAGGTAAGGCTTTTGGCATATATGAAGTTGAGAGAAAGAAAGGAAGAAGAGGAAAGAAAATTGTAGAAACACGAAAATTGAAATTAATGCCCTGGGTGAAACACTAAGTACAGACAAGCCTGGGGTGAAATAACTTTTTTTTCTTTTTTTTTTTTTTTTTTTTTTTTTTTTCCCCCATGTATCTGGTCAGAATTGAGAAAGAGGGATCCGTACAAGGTACAAAATACAATTGAAAGTTAAATGTGGTCTCCTTGTGAATTTTTTTAGGAAGGATTTGAAAGCTGATAATTCATCTTAGATTGAAAATGTCTGACTTGGTTCATAAGCTAAAGAGAGTACGGACATGTACTTGGTGTGGGAGTTAGGGAATCAGAACTTTGGTGACTGAGAGACTGAGCCTATTCTGCACCCTTAAAAAATTAAAGTGCACAATGGCTTTAATACAAATACACTGTACAATTTCTGCTAGTTTGTCCCCCTGCAAAGGCCTAGCCACATTGGCTGTGACTCAATAGACAAACTTCTTTAGCTCTAGAGAACCTATTACTACTTTTTAGAAATGTGGTTCAAACCTCATGATAGAAGCATCACAGTGCAAGTAGGATTGCAAGAGTTTTCTTCTGGGTTAGAAATAAATACAAAGACAACAAAATAGAGAGAGAGTGTGAGAGAGATGGTGAGTTTGAGAGAGAGAAAGAAAGATGGACAGACAAAGTAAGCTTGCAAACGTGAAGCATTACAGTATGGCCAAGAGTTTAAGCTATCAAGAAGAAAAAATTGAAAAACTAATAGGAGACTTGAAGTAAAATACAGAAAAAAGAGAAGTGTCAAAACCTTCTAAAAATGTATTTGTCCAAAAAGAAACAAAGCAAAACAAAAACAAAACAAAGAACACCCATAAGGAAACAGAAAAGCTGAAAACAAGGGGTCTTTTATAACTAGCGGAAAACAGTAACTACATCTCCATAAAGGAATTGACCCCATCTATTATAGGGATCTATTTTGGGCTGACCAAACAGCCGTTCTGAGCTCTCTCTCTCACTAAAACTCTTTGTAGACAAAAAGACAAACAACTGGTTAAACATGCTAGACTAATTCCTAAGTTTTATAGAACTAAATTTGAGCAAGAAGGTTGGTGAGGTTAATGAGCTTCAAATGGGAGCATATATGAGAGTAGTAATATCAGAGGTAGATCAGTAATTTAAGCTGCCTCTCTTTAATATTGTTCCTGTGATGTTCTTCTTGTTCTCAAACTGTTATCAAGGCTCAGCTGCAGGATTTATTCTTCTCATGAGGAGCATCTGAGTAACTGCATATAGTTCTGTGTGTATACAAATTTCCTTCAAAAACTATAAGTTATCTGTAAGCAGTTCCAGTTTAGGAACAATGCAGTAGTCTCTGTATATCAGTACTATGTTGTCTGAAGAATGGGCTCTTTTATGTGCTTTTTGTCACAGTTTGGTTATAAACAACTGAGGTTACACATTCAGTCTCAATCCAAATCTATGAAGCATTGAAGTTTATACTGGTTAAATAATTCCTGAATCTGAATTATCTGGATCTCTGAATTTTATAATAATATTAACAGAGCTTCTGGTGAATCCCATTAATTTATTTTTTTTCCAATATTGTTTAATTTTACATGAGTAAATATAATTACTCCTTTTGTCAGAAGTTCTAATACCAATTTATAATTCATGGAGTTAATTATGTTAACAAGGAGGCAATCATTTCTCAACTCTCTTCCCTGTAATATTAAAGGATTTTGATTTTTTTCCCCTCTCTCTCTCACACACTCTCACTCTCACCTCTCTTTGTACAATTTCTCTTCTAGCAATGAAGTGGCAGCATACACAATTCATCTGTGATATAATTATTTACCATGGCAACAGTTTGTGAATGGGATTGTGAAGTTGCAAATAACTAAAAAGAAGCTTAAGTAGAACAGTCTGAAAAATATCCTTTTTGAGAAAGTGAAGAGTCCTTTCACATTAGGAAAGCTTTTTTCTCCCCACTATGTTAAAACATGAGGAAGTGAAAAGAGGGATAGGGTTGGGGTTTGTTTTTCCCACACTGTTGAAACCTATTCTGAATGGCAAAGAAAGATAAGTATTGCAGTTGTGTTTGCATTATGTGTGATTTTTTTCTTTTCTTTTGTCTGTGTGTATATAAAAATTCCAGAAAGAAATGTAAGAAAATTTAAACATATTTGACATGACAAGCTCTATATGCTATAATTCCCAGCAAGTATAAGAGAAGATTTGTAAGATCAGACATTGGAAGTCATGGAAAAGAGACACATATTTGTAGTGGTTGACTTTTATAGTTATGTTTGTGAATTACATAAATGGCTCAGATTCACATTTGTATGCAAGATTCTCCAAAGCTTAGAGGATCTGAGAGTCAGATAGAGGAAATATATTGTAATCTACTGTTAAAATATTTGTATTTTGCTTGAGGCTGCTACTGGCAAACTTTCCCTTACAAACCATCTCATTCAGTCATCTATTGAGTATTTTAGCACCACTGGCCTAGAAGCAAAGAAATCTATTTATGTTCTTCAAAGGCACACTGAGCTGCATGTGAAAAAAGAAGAAAAAAAAAAAAAAAAAGCAAAAAACAAAAAACAAAAAATCAAAACAAAACAAACAAACAAACCAAAAAAAAGAACAAACAACAATAGCAACAAAAGCTTTTCCAGATAGGCTGCGGTTTAGAGTTTATCCACCTAGGAGTAAAGTTAGGTGCTGTATTTACTTTGACCCAAAGCCATAATGATTTCAGAATCAAAATGTTTCAGAGGAATAGATTAAAATCTGTCAATACATTTCATTGAATGCTAGTTAATCCATGAAAACTTTGAAAAGTCTCCTGTCTAGTCAGTGGTATAGCATGTTAAATATCTGTCCATCTCTCTTGGAAAGTCAAACTGAATACACCTATAAGATCCAATCTTATCTGTCAGGTAAACTTTCCAATGACACTGTTAGGATTAGGTTCATGACAGGAGAATTATTATGGAAAGCTGAAGCAAGATTCATAGCCAATATTTGCTCTTGAAGACATAAATTATAACTTATGTGCTAAATACTTATGCTATATATTACTGGCCAATAAGATCCTCACAGATCTTGCTCGAGGTGCATCACAGAAAGAGAGAACAAAGTACATTGATTCTGACTGTCCTGTCTGCTCTGGAAATATCCATCAGCAGTCCTGAACAGCTTCAAACAGGTGAATACTTTTCCATCACCTGACAATGAAGAATGTGTTATCTGATTTCCTACAGCTTTGTGGTGTGCTACTTGGCTTTCTTATAAAAGATGAGCACTGACTAAAGGTTTTCCTGAATGAAGGGCAGTTCAGTACCAGTTTTCTCATGACTTAAGAAATGAGGTTGCATGGGTACTTTTCCCTCAAATAGGTAAATAATGCATTCTCACTCCTATTACTATTTACTCATTTTATAGAAACTCTAGGAACTGAATATTTGTAATCACTGTATCAGTCAAGTCAAAAATGGTTATGAAAAGACAAATAGACATTTTGGTCACTTACCCCAGAAAGAAAAATCTTGTTATACTTTAAAAACAAAACAAAACAACAACAATTACAAACAATAAAATAAAATTCATAATTTTCTCTTAGTCAAGTCTAATGTACAAACTATGATCTTTTTAATCTTTTAGTGACACATATATGGAACTGTGTTTCACTCTTCATGGATCAGAACGGAAGTAATTAAACAACAGAAAGAGGAGTTTGTTCAGGCTTTTCATAATAAATACAGCATGATAGTTAGATTTGCAGCTGCATTTATGTTTCACAGGCACAGAGGGGCATCAAATAGTATTTTCAAAAAATGTGTAATCACTTTTGGAGAACAAATGGAATTAGTAGCCTTACTCTTCTAACTGCATTTTAAAAACACCCACAGGTTACCATTTTCATCGTTTGACAGCTTTTAAAGAGACTCTTACTGTTCTCAGTATAATATTGTGAGGTTTTAAGCAATAATTCAGAGCAGGAGAATGTATTTTGTTTTTGTAAAGGAAGTGTTGTTGTACAAACTTGGGAGTACATGCCCCAAAGTTGTGGGGCTTTCATACAAGTTCTGCCATCTATGTATAATTAAAGACGAGACAGTAAAGATTGAATGACTCCATTATTTCTTAGAAGTTCTAACATAAATTTCTGTGGTGGTTTAGAAGAAAATGTGATGATAATTTACAGCTTTATGACTCAGATTATGTTGATTTCAGTAACTCAGTCCATTCTGTGAGTGAGAAAATTATCTTGATTATAAAAGAAAGACATATGTGTGTCTTGAGTTCTTGATATATATATTAAAATAGTAATAATAATAACAAAATAAATAAAAATTAAAGGGCTTTCAGCATTTCCTTTTAAAACTGTCACAGACATCAGCACTAGCAGATGTCACAGTATTTTTAGGGATCAACATACCAAACATATCAGTTTTATACTACAGAACAATGCATACTTTAAGATGAGAAGACAAGAGACAAGAAGGGACCTTAATTATTATTTTGAAATCAGGAAAGAAAAACAACAACAACAACAACAAACCGACAATCATAGACATATCTCTATCATAAGGGCACAACATACAGGTTAAGACCATGCTGAGAAGCCCTTATGTGATGTATGTGTTATGTGTTCAGGCACAACAAGTCAACTGAAATTCAACTGCGCTTCATCTTTCTTCTTGGACTGTAGAAATAGTATAAGATGTAGTTTGGTACTCATTATATTCAGGAATCATTTAGAGTCCTCATGGAATGTTGCACCATCAGCTGCACAGTTTTTTCTTTCTTTTGAGTCTTAGAAGCCTCAGAGCAAAGGGGAAAATTGTCAACATTTCTTCCTTCCCCCTTTGTTCTTCCCCATTTATATGGAACTTCTATATACTGGTGCTAAGGCTATTACAAATTTCTTACTGACAATCTCCAATAAAAGTGGAGCTCCTTATGTAGTGGCTTCTTAAGTGAGCCATTTCGCCTTCTTTATTTCTCCTTTAATTCACTTGAGTGGCATAAAGGGATCAAATCTGTCTTTGCGGATGCCTCTAGGATTTCAGACTCTTCTTTATAGTCCACATTTCCTACTGTTCAGTGTATATTAACCATCATTGCAGACTTAGAAATTCACTGGAACATTACATGTATCAATGGGTTTGGGAAGCAGTACATAATAAACAGCAATTATTATCTGCCACTTAATTTAATGTAGTTTATTTTGTTTACACTTACATGTAATTCTTGATATTAACACTAGGTCAAATACAGGCTGACACAGAAATATCAAAGCAATTCAATGTATTGTCAGTGTTCCTTGAATGCAGTTTTAATATCCTGCATCATTTAGTCCCTCTCTGTCAACCATCTTTTATTATTCACATTTATTTTTCCTTATCACTTGAATATGTTTGCATTATGATAAAGACATGCAGGGTGAAACTTCACCAGTTATGTATCCTAGAAGTCACAGAAAGGAGTGACCCACTGCTGAGAGTCATGGGGGCAACCCATCTACCAACCTAAAATACAGTGGAGAGAAATCTGCTGCTTGCCAGGAAACAAGGTCTAGGATGGCACAGAGAGACTGCCACAGATGATAAAGAGCACAGACTTCTGATTCCTCCCTTTCCATGTAGGAACCCATGATTCTTTCAGTACTCTAAGGGAATAAAACTATGCACTCTGAGATTACACTACTATAAGTAATAATACTAATACTACTAGTAATAATTTGTTGGGAAGATATATCTGTGCCTCAGGAATTTGTGCAGGTAGCTTGGATCCAAGGTTTTGCTTTTCCAAATCACTCCATTCATTGCTGGGAGGAAGAATAACAATTTGAAATCCAAAAGAGTTACTCAGATCTCTTTTTATCTGATCAGTTTTCCTTGATAATATATCATCAATGGCAATGATCTAAAATGCAATAATGCAAAGAGTTTTTAATACAAAGTTTAAATCAATTCCTTTGTCTTGACTGTTTACTTAAGTGAATTTGAACTTCCACTCTTTCTATTTAAAATCCTTTTACTTACGTCATTATAAAGTACGACATACAGCTCTTTCCTCTGCCTTATATCATGGGAACAAGCAAGTTAACAGATGATGGTTTCTTCAGTTTTGATGAATTCTTGAAAACAGGATTTCTCCTTCCTCTCCTTTACAGAAGATTTTTCTGAATAAAATAAAATAAAATAAAATAAAATAAAATAAAATAAAATAAAATAAAATAAAATAAAATAAAATAAAATCACCACGGATTTTTCTCTGTCTGTCACATTAACTATTAAAGAAAAAAGATTTATCTTCTCCTGGTTTGTAACTAGTGATGATCTATAAGTCCAGCTAACCTTTCCCTTCAATGTGAAAGTAAAATCCAAATGCAGTAGCATCCAAATAGTTGTCAGAAGTCTAGCTGCACTGGAAGGGTGCAATGTATAAGATTCAGTTCTAACTAGAGATTACAGTTCAGCAACCTCCTAGTCCTGAATGTCAAAAAGTCATGTCATCTCCTCCCATAAGGGACGAAGTCAAGATTCACACAGGCAGGGTGACTTTTCACAAATGCTAATGTATCTTGTATTTGAAAGAGGCAGGGGAAAAATGCTGGACACCTCTACTCCATTTTTCCCTTTTCTTTTTTACATCAAAAAATGCACCCCCACTTCCCAGCACATTATTTCACATTGCAGACCTCCCCCTCCCCATTCTCTACATCACTAAATTCAGATGCAATATTCCAACAAGTGGGGTTCACTCTGAAAACTCCATACTGGGATGTGAACAGCCATCTATCACAGAGAATATTTTATGGTGCTGACATCTCATGGATCAATTTTTCTCATCCTTATTTAGAAAAATAGAAAAAGCAGGTAAGTGATCTCCAATCACTTTTCTGCCAATACATGTTTGGGTCCTTATCCAACTGCTTTGGACTTGTTGCTTGAATGTGTGTATGCTGGAGTCTGTACACTTCTCTGGCTTAATCATATGAGAGAATGTGAACTCCTCCTCCAAAACACTTTTGTCATATGTCCTGTCTATAGGACAGGCTGCTTAGATGCATCTGCATAAGCTCAACTTAAATACACCTGATGAAAGTTGTTCTGTGTTTAGGCTGCTTAGATCCAGCTGGGGCCTGCAGATTGTGAACACAGTCAGGCAAGACAGCAGGTACTTCTGCATATTATATATCTAGTTCCTGCAAGTTTCATACTTACACTGTTTGATGCCTTTTGAAAATCCACCTACAGTTTCTTCTCCCTTGTCTTGGTTTCAGTTTGGATTGATGTGTTTTGCTGTTGTTTTTTTTTTTTGTTTGTTTGTTTCTTTGTTTGCTTTTTCCCTCTTGTCGTGTCTAAAATGATGCTATATTTTGGCTTTGGGAGAAATACCATGATGATAACATACCAGTGTTTATGTTCATGCTGGAAACAGGCAAATTCAAATAAATAAATAAATAAATAAACCAGTTTTGTTTCTTTCTCACACTATCCTACCAGTGATAACAGCTGAGGGAGGCAGCTAGGAGGAGACAAAGATGAAATTAGGATAGCTGAGCAAAACTGGCCAAAGAGACATATCATACAATACCATATAGCATAATGTGAAAGAAAAAAAAAAAGAAAAAAAAACTCTGAAAAATTGTGAGGAGTTGGTTGAAAGAGCCACTGCTTGGGAATAGCTGGGCATCAGTCAGTGGATGGTGAGAATGGATTGTGCATCATTTGTTATATATGTATAAATATATATATATGTCAGTGTTTGTGTGTGTGTGTGCATGCATTATTACTATTATCCTCTTTCATCTTTCTTTTCTGTCTTAGAAGTAGTTATTATCTCAACCCATGAGTTCTATATTTTTGTTTCCCTGCTCCCCCCCATTCTCTTCCCTATTCCATTTCTTCATGGGGATGGTGAGTAAATGAGTAAATGACTATGTGGTGCTTATCTGTATGCCACCTGAAACCAGAACATTTCTACACAGGAAAACTTTTTAACCATTTCACAGCAGATCTTGTTTCATCTCCCACAGGAACATGTGCCAGTGTGATACTTCCCAGAACCAATATGCTGTCTCCCAGATTACATACAGCATTTTTAGCATGGTTGTGAGGATCCTTCTTCCTGATTCTGATGTGCTGCTCCAAAGGGCAGGGAGGATTATTTCCCTAGATCTTTCCATCTGCTACTTTGTCCCGTTGAAAAAAAAAATTGGCAAAGACACAAGGCAAAGAAAAAAATGAGAGAGAGAAGGCAAGTGGGATGAGGGAAAAGGAAAGAGGGAAGTTAAGAAAAAAGAAAAAGAAGAAAGAAGAAGGAGGAAATCTGAGAGTTTCTAAGGAAGGTTTTGATTTTATTTTGTTTATACTTGTGAATTTTTGGTATTTTTTATCCATTCTTGATACTCAGTGTGAAGCTAATTGCTTTACATTTTAAGATGTTTCTCTTCCAGGAGCTAGTTCATTGTGTGTAACATTTTAAAGCATTTAAATATGATTTCTGTATGCATGGTTTTCTTCTTCAGTGTCCTCTTGTGCTGCCTTTTCCTAACCTCATTCTTTAATTCAAAGGACATTTGCAATGAAAATGGAATTTCTACTTCTGAACAGTTCATCTGCTTTTGATGCTCATTTCCCCACCTGAAGTCACAGTCCTCTACTTGTGACCTCACTGTAGGTTGCTGTGCTGAGAGGATTATGATGTTGAAAATAGAGGCTTATAAATTCAGAAGTTAGTGAATGAGCAGCCTGAGCAGATGGACTTCACTGAAATAAAGATCCCATCATCATGCAAATACTGTAAGCAACAAGAAGATGAGAGGAAAAAATGGCAGAAATTACATGAGTAGGATTGTTTCACTCCTCCTCTGGCTCAGGGTTAATGGGTCAGGCCCTTTAATTAGGGCAGTTCCAAGAAGAGACCCACACTTAAACAGATTTTAAAGTAACCTTAAGACACTCTGATATTTCCCTTAGTTCTGCTGATGTATGTCTACTATTTTGGATGACACTACATATAGCACAAGTCTTTATAGCCTGAAATAAGAGCCAATTACCACAATTAGAAACTGTAACTAACTCATATTTTGTAGTTCAGGCTCATAGAGGATTGCCTAGCCTTCAGCGATGCTGGCAATGGAGACTATATCTTGGGAAAGCGGTAGGGAAAGCAGGTTTCTCATAATTCTGTAGAATTTCTGATTGAAACAATCAAGCAAACAAACAAGAAAGTAATTTGTTTCTATTGTGCAATGAGGAGTTTGAATTTGAGAGTAAAAAATGCGTATACATTCACTTGTCCTCAGCCTGATGTACGTATCTGATGCAATGCAGCTCATACCTATTTGGCAGTATCTTAAAAACTGCATTTGAGCTGTGCTGAACCTCAGTTATAAGCGACTTCTCTTCTGTGGCTAAAGCAACAGGAATGATTTGCAACTGTAGTCAAACCTGGTAGCTATTTCTTGCACTGTTTTCCTGGTGTGAAAATGCTTACAGACGTACGTTTTACCCAATGCACTGCCTTATGTATTTCAGCATGAAATGGCCTTTCTCCATATAACCTAAGAATAGATCATGAATATCCTTTTGGGATTCCTACCACTGTAGGGAACAGTGGTTACCAAAGCCAGCAGTTGCTGGTTACTACACTCTGCAACACTAAATTCTCCCAAGTTTGTTTATTTATTTATTTTTAAGAGAACATAGAAACATGGCTATTCATAGAATCATAGAATCATATAATGTTGTGGGTTGGAAGGGGCATTTAAGATCATCTAGTTCCAACCCCCAGGCTATAGGCAGAGACAGCTGCCTCTAAATCAGGTTGCTCAAAGTCCCATCCAGCTTGGGTTTGAGTGCTTCCAGGGAGGGGGCATTCACAGCCTCAGTGGGCAACCTGTTACACTGTTTGCCTTGCAGCAAAAATACAAGTTTGTTACTTCCTACCATGTGACAAATTTATCAGCGATGGGTATTAAACTATCATGCTGTAAAAGACTGATCATAGCACAGATTTCTCCTACTGATTGTATATCTAACCTTTTCTTCTGCTTTTTTTCTGGAACCTGTATTTCCCCAAATATAGCACAATACAGTTGTCTCACTATGTCAACATATGGCAACATGGACCAAGAGCTGGAGACATCATGAATTTCCTGTTCCCACTGCTGTGGCATGTGATGGGAGCCAGACACTCAATTCTTGCTTTTGATGTTTTCCTGAGCATCTCTCAATTTTCAGCCGATTCAGTCTCATAATAATAAAGTACTAGTAACACTTAGAGATTCAGGAATAGTAAATGATACTCTTCACAGCCACATCTATAATCAGTAAAGGAACAGAGAACTGAACTCCAGTTTTGGACAATCAGCGACTCACTGTCTCTTCCTCTTCAATTACTTTTATATCCATTTTGTACAGAGAGTTCTAAAAAAATGTGGAATGCTCATTGAAAAGGTAAAAGCAATAGTGAATCAGTGAATATCTATGGTTCAAATTCCTTCCTGTGAGGATTTCAGTTTTTTGAGGAAAATATTATTTGACTTCAACTCTCTGCCTGAGGCACTTAAACAACTGATGTTATTGGAACAATTTTTCAGGTAAAAAAAAAAACCAAAATAAAAATATAAAAATAAATAAATGAAACAAAAATCATAGGAAAGATGTCCATTGGATGCTGAAACCCAAGTTCATTGCTTTTAATAGACAGTGACAGTTCAACATGTTTTAAAAATAAGTGTCTATACATCTATCTTTTCTGGAATAGTGAGTCAGTTACCTGGGAGAGGATAGACTTCTGTGAGGGAGCTAGGCTGTGCGATAGCACTACTTATCTAATCCTGGCATGCAAATATAACACCAAATGAATGCCTTAAAATAAATAAATAATAAGTAATTAACCTTAATAAATGCAATGCTTAAATTGGAAAGAATAAAAACAACAACAGCAACAACAACAACAAAAACTGAAAGCAAATGAAAACTGAGCACACCACTGGAAAAGAGAATGTCAAAAAGATCTGAACAAAACTTTAAGACAGGCATAGCTTCCATTGTTAAAATAGCACTGTGTGTCAGTATGCATGACACTATCATCCGATACATCAAAGAGCATGTTAGAAACACGTTTACTACAAAGGAAGCACTAGTTGTGCTTTTCTGAAAAGAAATGGCAATGACACAAAAGAGCTTGTCAGAGACTGTGAAGGGAAAAGCCAGCAAGAGTTCTGCAAATATAATGATTCCATCAATGCATTGGAAAGACGAGCAATAAAAACGATCAGGGTAGTACTGGTCACATCATTTTATGTAGATAACAAATGCTATGAATTTAGCCTCTTTTATCCTTAAAAAGTCCTTTGCAAACTGATACTGATTGCCATCAAGCTGTCATTATACATTGAGCTTATAGCCAGGAAGGTCCAGTGAATCAAAAATCCAGACCTGAAAAGAGTAATAGATTCTTATGACAGTTGCTACTGGATTGATTGAATTTCAAAGCCTCTCAGGCTCTCTCCACATGGATACTGGGCCAATGACACTACAGTGAAACTGGATAAGATATGAAAGATGAAACAGAGTTTCAGTGTCAGAGTAGATCACTAATACATTATATACAAGAAGATCTGTTTTCTGATTTGACAGTCGATGAAACCTTGGATCTACTGTCCTTTTTGTCTTCATTACCTCACATTGTAATGTTGTTTCGTTGAAGGATGTGAAAGGATTGTTTGCTTGTCTTGGTCAACACATGTGCTTTTCTAGATGAATAAATCCAATTCTAATCTACATGTTCCAGCAGATGCTAAGAAAAAAAGTAGTAGTCTTTCAAAATCTAAATTTCTGCTTCTTAAAACCTACACTTGAAAATCTAACTATTAAAAAAGAAAGGAAAAGTAGAAAGGGAAATGACGGTCCTCAGTAGTTAGTTCTCTTAGTTTCTTGTAGCATCAGAATAGTCTATCTTTATTGTGTTCAACATACATCTTATATACCATTCACTTAAAAGCAAGACATTCCTGTTCCTCTAACAGTTCCTCTAATCAGTTAATTGGTCCTAGATTCTCCCAAACAACAGCAATAAAGGATGAAAGGTTTCTTAATAGTAACAGGATTACCAAACAGCATACCAAAAGAACCTCCTGTCTACCCTTGGATTCAAACAGACACTGCTTGCTCTTTATCTCACAATCTTGTCTTCCAGGGTTAGTGATAAAGTCTGCCAAAGAGTCTGATAAGCTCTTTGGTGACTTGCTCAGTTAGATCTTTCCCACAGGGAAAGACCATAGGCAGGAGGTGAAGGAAAGGGAAATAAAAGAAATAAGGAAGAAGATTAAAGAAGAAGGAAGAAGGAGAAGAAGGAAGAGGAAGAGGAGAAAGGAGAGGAGAGGAGAGGAGAGGAGAGGAGAGGAGAGGAGAGGAGAGGAGAGGAGAGGAGAGGAGAGGAGAGGAGAGGAGAGGAGAGGAGAGGAGAGGAGAGGAGAGGAGAGGAGAGGAGAGGAGAGGAGAGGAGAGGAGAGGAGAGGAGAGGAGAGGAGAGGAGAGGAGAGGAGAGGAGAGGAGAGGAGAGGAGAGGAGAGGAGGGACCTTGATTTTTTTAAATAAAAGACACTGCTTTTATATATATTAAAATATTCCAACAGTACCACTAGAAGGAAGAACTGTCAAACTTGGAAAATATATATATTGTTGCAGAGAAATTAGAATTATATATAAGTGTGTACTTATAAATAAATTACATTATTACTCTATTTATGTATCTTTTGGTTTGGTCTGGTTTGGTTTGGTTTAGTTTTCTTAATTGTCATTTGCAGCTTTACTAGGAAACATAAAAGATTTATCATCTCTGTTCTGTGCAAGTCCTGTACCTAAGAAAGTCATACATAAGCTCATATCTATATCTGGATATTGCTTACTTGAGTAAAGTTAGATTTAAAAAAAAAAAAAAGTTAGTGAATAACTAAATTTAACCCCACACTTGAATAAGTCCAGAAAAGTAATTCATACTACCAAGGAGCAGAGATTATATCTACTGCATGATCTATAGTACAATTTCTCACATTATCACAGAACTGATGTCTGTGTATTTTCTGGAAAGTGATAAATATCTACTAGTTTAATGCTTCTTTTGGGGGTGAGGCCAGAAATTCTTGGTAGGCAGAAAAGAAGTTGAATGTCAAGACAGAGCCTTTAAACAGCAGAAACTTAAATCTTTGATTTAATACTACAAGAATTACAGTGGTGCCTTACCTTCAAGGTATTTTTTCTGCATTTATATGTCTGAATATTAAAAATGAATAGTCTTTGTCTTGGTTCAGGAAATACAGCATGAGGTCCAAAATGAGAAATTGTAGATGTCTGAGTGCCTACAGGTCTATGATGTCACTGGTATCACTGAGATGTGGTATGATGGCTCTCAGAGCTGAAATGTAGAAATAGATGGATATGAACTCCTTAAGAAAGACAGGCAGGGGAGAAGGGGAGGAGGTGTTGCCCTGTGCATCAGCGCCCACCTTAAGTACATGGAGCTCCACCTGGGGTAGATGAGGAGCTGACAGCTTATGGTCGGCTACAAGCTGCCTGATTATGAATACTAAGTGAATGAGGCCATCTATAAAGAGGTAGGGGGAGCTTCACATTCACAAAACATGGCCCTTGTGGCATTTCAACCACACCAGTATCTGCTGGAGGGCCAACACAACAGGGCACCAGAAACTGAAGAGATTCCTGAAATTCGCTGATGATAAATTCTCTACCAAGTAGTACAGGAACCCACAAGAAAAAAATGCTGCAGTGGATTTTTCCCTCACTTGTGAGGAGGGACTGGTAAGTAACATGAAGCTCAAGGGCAGCCTTGGCTGTAATGACCACAAAGTTGTGGAGTTAAAAGTCCTCATGGTGCTAGAAAGGGAGTGAAGCAAACTTGTTATGCTGGACTTTGAACTCTCCATGGAACTTCACAGGATAACATGGGAGAAAGCCATGGAGGGAAGAGGGGCCCAAGAAAGTTGGTCAGTATTCGAGGACTATCCCCTCCAAGATCAGAAGCAGTGCATCCCAAGAAAAGGGAAGGCAGGCAACAAGGCCATTAAGCCTTGTTAAGCCTCAAGTTGCTCCTAGACTTACTTAAGCTCAAAACAAAAGTCTACAGGGAGTGGAAGCAGCAATAGGTTAGCTGGGATGACTATAAAGACATTGTCCAAGCATACAGGGATCAGGTTACAAATGCTAAAACTCGAAGGAAATTAAATCTAGCCAGGGACACAATAAGGGAACAAGAAGAAACTCTATGGTTATATCAAGAATAAAGAGAAGGTCAAATAGAATGTGGGTCCTCTCTGGTAGGAAACTGGAGATTTTGTCATGGGGGATACAGAGAAAGCTGAGGTGCTCAATGACATTTTTTCCTCAGTCTTCATCATCAAAGATTACAGCAGCATTTCCCAAGTTGCAGAAAGCAATGGTAGGAACTTGGAGAATGTAAACCTGCTCTCTGTAAGTGAAGATCAGGTTCAAGACTGTCTGAAGAACCTGAAGGTGCACCAAAATCCATCCATGGGTTCTGAGGGAACTGGTGGATGAAGATGCCAGGCCACTATCCATCATACTGGAAAGGTTATGGCAGTCTTGATGGCCTTTTATGATTGAGTTACAGCGTATGGATAAAGGTATAGCAACTGATGTCACCTACCTAGACTTGTGCAAAGTTTTTGACACTGTCCCACATGGCATCCTGGTAGAAAAGCTTGAGAAAAAATTGATTTGATGAATGCACCGCTTGCTGGGTAAGGAACTGGCTGTATGGTCACACTCTGAGAGTTGTTCAGTGTCCAAGTGGAGTCCAGTGATGTGTGACTTTCCTCAGGGATTGGTGTTAAATAAAATCAGTCCCAGCATCTTTGTAGGCAACATGGACAGTAGGATGGAGAGCATCATCAGCAAGTTTGCAGGTGACACCAGACTGAGTGGTACAGTGGACACAACAGAGGGAAAGGATGCTCTTTAGAGGAACCTGGGCAGGCTTGAGAAGTAGGCCTATGCCAACCTCATAAAATTCAGCAAGGCCAAATGCATAGTCCTGCACTTGAGTCAGGGCAATCCCAAGCACAAAAACAGGATGGGTGGAGAATGGCTTGAAAGCAGTCCTAAGGCACAGAATTTGAGAGTGTCAGTTGATGAAAGACTCAAAATGAGCTAATAATGCACTCTTGCAACCCAGAAGGCCAATCATATCCTGGGATGCATCAAGAGAAGTGTGATCAGCAGGTTGAGGGAGTTGATTCTGTCCCTCTACTGTGTTCTTGTGAGACCCCATCGGGAGTACTGCATTCACTTTTGGGGCCCCCAACAATCAAGCTGTTTCAGGAGACAGGCTACAAATATGACCAGAGGTCTAGAGCACCTCCTTTATGGGGACAGGCTGAAAAAGTTGGGGCTTTTCAGCCTGGATAACAGAAGGCTCTGGGGAGACGTTATAGTGGCATTCCTGAAGGGTGCGTACAAGAAAGCTTGGAGGGACTTTTCATAAGAGCATGTAGAGATAGGACTAGGGGGAATGGCTTTAAACTGGATGAGAGTAGATTTACACTAGATATTAGGAAGACATTATTTAAAGTGAGGGTGGTGAAACACTGGAACAGGTTTCCCAGTGTGAGAACCCTTCTTTGTTTTCTGGCTCAAAGCTTGCTTCCTGAGGTATTTCTTGTGATAAGGCTCTAACTGATTTATGGAGGAGACAAGTGGTGGGTACTACTATGGTGTGACAATCAACATCACTTTGTGAACATTTGAAAACACTTTCCTCCAGAGCTGTTTGCCTCTGGAAGAGAATACTCAGGAATGATTACTGGCAGAAGATCTAGCCTGTGACTAAATAGCTCCAGCTGTGTATGGGAAAACTGGGGAATTATACCACTATGTCCTGTGAAAAACAGAATGCAGGTGGGCATCCTGCTCCTTCTTATCTGCTGGCAAGGCCTCGAAGATGAGAACAAAGGAATTTCTGCTGAGATTCCAGAGCCAGTAGCTGCCACTCCAAGTAGAGCTGACTCAACCACTTTGGATATGAGCTGTCACTCTAAAGAGAGCTGACTCGACCACTTTGGACTAATAAAAATAATTTTGTATTGCCATTGGAAATAGTCACCAAGACCCCCTGTGAGGCTGTGAATGTCCCCTGTTTGGAGGTGTTCAAGGGCAGGCTGGACTGAACTATGAGCAGCTTGTTCTAGTGGCTGGTGTCCCTGCCTACAGCAGGGGAATTAGAACTACTTGATCTTAAATGTCTCTTCCAACATAAACCATTCTGTGATTATATGACAATAGCAAAAGGACTTCTTTCATAATGTAGGGAAGATCTATATTGTTGGATAAAAGGGAGAATGTGATTTATTTTTCAAATAAGTCATATTTAGATAATTATATTACAATATCAGTTTTTATTAAGAACTGTAGAACACAATACAAGTACTTTCAAATACAACCTAGAAGCTAATGTGGGGACACTAGAAAACCTTTGAGAAGGCCAAAACAGTTTACAAAGTTTCTTGAAGCTCTGAGTTGAGCTGGCTTTGGCTGTGTTAAAGCTCTGACAACCAGACTAGTTCAGAGCTGAATCTGGACTTTCTTAATGAGAGCGTGAAGATGTAATCACTGCAGGCTGCAGACCCCTTTAGATGAAATATTCCCGGAACTGTTTGTATGTAATACAAAGATGGTAACACTGGTGGTTATCAGAAGTCTTATCTTCTCCCAGTGTTTCATCAAGTATGATACTTAAGACCAGTAAAAAGACACATTTCAGAGGCTGAATTCTTATGTAAAACCGCAATAAACTTCCTGCAACCCTCAATTTATTTCTTCCCTGCATCCAAGATTTAAAACTGTACTGTTAAATATACAAGTTACCTATCACAAAACATTTGATAGCACATTTTAGTATGCAAGGCCTTCACTTGAAGCTTACACTTGAAGCAGAATTAAGCTTAGTTTTAAAACTGTCCACTGGTAAAATAATAATAATAATAATAATAATAATAATAATAATAATAATAATAATAATAATAATAATAATAATAAAAACAAAATGATAAAAACAACAAGCTAGCTCAACCTCCACTTTTAAATGGACTGTAAGTAAGCAGTCTGTGTAATCGTGTTAAGCATATGATAATTAGAAATTATTTTATTTTATTATTAATGTGAACATCTCTGTCAGTTATGAATTAGACTAAAACTACCATTTTTGTTGAATGCAGTAAAAAATCTGCAAATGATATCTACAGAGATTATTTCAATGGAAAAAAGTAACTCACATAACATTTCAATCTTGAAAATGAAACAGATAATTTTTTGGAGATAGTATTACTTGATTTTCTTTCACAGTGTTTTAATTCAAAATTACTTCAAATTATTTTGATTTTAGTTATTGTCATATGAGTAATTAAGATTCATAATTTCACACTTGGTAGATGCTTCAAAATTATGTCAATGAAAGACTGAGCCAAACTAGTACACAGCCAATAAGTGTGCACACACTTTAAAAAAGATTTTCTGAGCTGTACTTAGAATGAGGCAAACTTAAATGGAAGAAAAATAAAAAAAATACGTGTAACAAAGTAGTTTCAAAGATTTATGGTACATAGCAATGTCTGGTAGATACTGGAATAATTTTCAACTAACAACCCATATTTTTGACACCTGACTTGTTTTCCTTTTCTTTTCTTCATTAGTAGTATATCATAATACCTACTCATTCTGCCTCCTGAGATTTCATTTATTTTTCATTTATTTTCAAGAGCAGATCCCACTGAGATATCCACATACACCACCTATATTCTGTCAAACTCAGTGGTGTTGAAACTGTGGGGTTTTTTTGTTTGTTTTGTTTTGTTTTTAACTGCCAATAGATTCTTCAGTGGATCAAGGTAGATAATACTCATTATCTGATAATTTTTGTATTTTTAATTAATACATTTTTGTATTTTTTCCAAATCTTCTTTCTTCACAGCTAGGTAAGCTTAATCCACTGTTACCTCCTTACCAGTGAGCTCTGAGTTAAGATCTGTAACCCAGTAACCCACTGAAACTGAATAGAAAGAAAATTTGACTTCATTTTTCATTTTTGGTTCTTGAGAGATTCTTCTAGATGCAGGCAGTATTTTCACTCTGTTGCAAACTGCATTCATCTTACTTGAGTAACTGTACTTCAGGTCTAAAGTTTTCTCTTTATGACTTTTAGCTATCTTTCTAGTTAGCTGATTATTCCAAGAGTCAAATAGGGCAGGTAAGAAGAAAAGAAAGAGTTCAATGTCATGATGTTCAGTCTCTTGACGCTGGAAGCTATAGTTTTCAAGTCCATTAAATAAAACAAATTCTTGAAATCCAACATTTGAGCACCATTGAGTACATTGGAGTAATGACTGACAAGTTTCAGATTATGCTTGCCAAAACATAAAATAATTTTGGTAAGAGAAAGTACTAAAGATTAAATCCAAACATTAAAACCATGCTACCATGGCTACCATTAAACCAAAAGTGCACCAAATTCCCATACCCCATTGAACTGAAGATCTTAATTCCCTGACTATGGACTAAGGAATAAATTCCCATTTTCTACATCTTCCCTCTCATCTCTCAAATCTGAGAAATATTCCAGTACAGAGGAATCTGTCCTCATCTTCCACCATACCATCATACTTAAAATAATTTCTGCCCAGTATGGATTCAGCCCTATTTCTCTACCATGGTAGAAAATTGAGCCAGAGTATCATAAAATTGTCTATACATTCACTCAGTTCAAAGCTGCAAGTAGTCCTGAAAATGATATATATTTCTTTGCAGAAACATAGCATAAGTAGGAAAAATATACAGAACTGTGCATATCTGTACAGCGATTTTCAGGTACTACGCAGGATTACAGAATGTAATATGTATGCGTGTGCGTGTTTAAAGAAAGACAAGCGAAGATCATTTGGTGGAGTTTGTTTTGCAGAAAAGACATAGAACTTTGAATGACTGGAAAGAACCATTCTTAACTAGTCTGTGATGACTACATTTCCTTAGAATTTCCAACCCAGCTGAACCTTATCTGACACTGACACATGACGTGATATAATCATTCATGCATTCCTAGAAGTTCATTTCCTCCTCCCTTCTGAGGGATGCTGTAAAAACAGGGTTCAAGGTAGTCACCCTGATAGAGAGAAGGCAGGAAAGAAGCTGCTTATTTAGTATTTGAAATACAAAGTCTATGCTTTCCTCTTAAGCAAAAAACAATTGATTGCCAATAGTGAGTAAACATTGTTTAACCACTGCACACAGACCTTGAAGGATTTATGAGCAGCTACAAGCTCACCTCTGACTTCAATTGGAAGCTGGACTGTTTCTCTGAGTTGCAGAGTCTGACCAGTAATGTTCTGTGCAAATGAATTTAGAGATTTTCTCAGCTTGTATTCATATTCTACAAAAGGGAAATATCCCCCAATTGCACCTATTTGGAGTTGAATTATTGACTTCAGCTTTGAAGTGCAAATGAGATGAATGAAAACATACTTAGCCTGCAACATAGAAGCTATTTCTACTAGCTGATTTATGTTGCATTAATGGCCTAGTAAAGACAGCTTACTATTGCTATGGATTTGTAATCCCCCGGTCCAATTATACTGAAGATGAAGGCAAAATGCCATCCACTGTATAAGACGATCAATAGTGGTCATTTCTTAAAATTCTATACTTCCCTTCATTCCAGCAATTCAGGTTACAAGATCTTCTATAAATTATTCTTTCCTGGTTTATCAAACCAGCTGTTTCTAAAAGCCAGACTTACAGACTACAGCTACAAACCTAAAGTGCTATAAACAATCTTTCAGTACATTAAAACTATCAGTATTTATGGGGAATGCAAACTCCTTTAGAAACTTCCAGTCACAGAAATCTGTCTATATAAAAGCAATCTCCAACTAAATAAATATACTAGGAAGAGAAAATAAAGAGATTTTTTATATGACTGCCCCATGATCCTCACACACACACACACACACACACACACACACACAAAAAAAAAGCCTAATCATTGAAGGCCTACAAATGTTTGTGAGCTTGTGAGCTTTTATAAAGTAAATAAATAAACATATGAAATCATATCATATGAAACATTCAAACCCTTCAAACCCTCAGTTCACCTCTTAGTGATCACTACAGTACATTATACCCTTATTTAATATGATGTAATCTGAAAGAAAATATTTTCTTCCTTATTCTCCAAAACAACACACTGTTTTGTTTTGCCTTCTGTTTTCAATCATCTGTTTATCTCTGTGGGAAACTTCTGCTTATCACCAGTTTTCCATCATAAGATTAAGTCTTTTTGGATACTTCTAATGTGAACAAAGTTTTCAGTTTATTTGAAAAAATACTGTGTGCCCTTTAAAAATATTAGAAGTTGCATTGTTATTTTATCTGTTGCATTTTTATGTGTCTATCTATTTACATCTGACACAGTATGGCATTTCTCTGATTCTAGAGATAGCTAAATATACAAAAATGGAGATTCGTGCTATGAACTCAGATAGTGGTGAATGTCTCCACCAGAGGAGGAACTAAACATTCAAAAACAATAGATACCTAACTAGATTTAATGGGCATTAGAGTCCAGGATGAGATGCCTCTAATCCTCTAGTTCATGTCTAATCAGGACAAATGCACAGTCATACAATCACAGAATCACCAGGGTTGGAAAAGATCTACAAATCATCCATTCCAACCGTCAGCCTATGACTAATAGTTCACACTAAGCTGTGTCCCTGAACACATCTAAACATTCCTTGAGCACTTCAGGGTCAGTGTATTTCCTCCCCTTATTTTATTTTATTTTATTTTATTTTATTTTATTTTATTTTATTTTATTTTATTTTATTTTATTTTATTTTATTTATTTTATTATTTTATTTTTATTTTAACAATGAAGTATGGTTGCTTACAATGGTTATATCTACATTATACCTATCTAAAGATACGTAAAAATGAATTCCAGTCATAGTGGTAGTTGGAAGAAGAATTGAAGTCTCAGTGATTCTGATATACTGAAAGTATATCATTGTCACAATTCAACAGTGAGCTACCAAGAGGTGTCAGCCTTTTTGAAGCAGCTGTTCTCCTTTGAGAGTTGTTTTAAGACAATAAAATGGCTGTATTGAAATTCAAACAAGGAAGGTTGCAGTGGTATTTATAAAGCAAAATGCGTACACATTTTGGGGTGATACTTAAAGTCACTCCGATCTTTTCAAGAAATAAAAATGTCGTATATTCAGTGAAGCTGTGTCGACAAATCAGTGTCCTACTCCAGACTAAATACTGTCTTTGTCTTATATGGAGTTGTTTGGAAACATTAGAAGCTATAAGGTGAAGCAGTGAAGCAGTGAAGGCTTACTTTTTCTATCATGTTTTTTTTTGCCTTGTCAGACAATTTACATTCAAAGCTCTCATTAATGTAAGTTTGATGGAAATTTCTTAAATGTAATCACACATGTTTTCATGCAACTCATTTATGAAGTAAGGAAGAATCTATTTTATAGAATAAAAACTATTTTTATTTTTAGAGTAACTGTAACTGTTTATTCAAGGTTTTCTGGGAGATCTGGATATTCTTCTACCACCCCAAAATCTCCCAGCTGTGACTGCTCTCATATTTTCACAATTGCCTAAGACTCATAAGGATACATAAAATCCAGTTTTTTATAAATGATTTTTTTCAGTACCTTTGGAAATATACCATTCTGTTTGGGATCCATCCAGAACAAATTATGTAGGCACAATGGAAATGTGGCTATCCCATTTCCAGGATAATTTTTTATCTGCACTACTCTATAAAGCACTTGCCTAACTTCAAAGTTCAGATGTTACTTTGTAAAGGCAGAATTAATTTTCTTGATTGCTAATCCATCACCACTAAGTATGATGCATATGGTATCAAACATAGGTATTTCTGCTATCATTAATTGTGGCACATTGTCACAACCGATAAGGAAATGCAATATGAGAACATGAAAACAGTCTCTGGATTTGGCAGCTTACTCTTGTTTTTCTAGTCATCATGGCAGGTACCAACCAAAACCCTTAACTCAGGAGGGTGGCTGTGTGAATAAACAAGGAAAAGAAACTCAGGACTTGGAAAACATCAATCATTCAGCTGTGTTGTCTCACACTTAGTTTGCAGTGCTGTTGTTCAGTGAAAGATAAAGACAGATAGGTCTGAAGGAAAAAGAAGTTCTGTAAAACATCCTAATGCTGAGGAGCAAAGGTGTAACTTTTGGCCCTGACGATTTTGCTAGAGAAGAGGAGAGACAGCAACATAGAGGATAAGCAAAGGAAATTAACATGTGTTTGATAAAGAAAAGAAATAAAATCATAAGGAACTAAGGAACCATAGTTTAAATGGCAGATAAAGCACAGCTGAAATGATAAGCATCATATAAGAGACAGGAAAGGAAATTAACAAAGACTAAGTTAGCAGGGAAGAAAATATCTGGGACCAAATCCAAAAACAGGTGAAAATATTCAGGTCGGGAGGAAAATAATCCGTGTGGGTTTTTGTTTGTTTGCTTGCTTGCTTGCATTTTTTTGGTTTTGTGTTGTTTTGTTTGTTTGTTTTGTTTATTTATTTTGTTTGTTTTGTTTTGTATTTTGAAGTACATCCAGCAAAGGGCAGGTCTTTGGAAAAAAGATTTGCTTTGTTTTTCAGGGAGTGGGGTTTTTTGTTGGTTTTTTTTTTTTTTGTTATGTTTTATTCTGTTTTAATTGGGACACAACAGAATCATTGAAATACCTACAATTTTCAGATTAAGTCTTTTTAAAGTTAAATTATGAGAAAAAACATGTAGATCAATAGAGACAGATCCTTTTGAGATTGTATAGTTCTTCTCTGGAGCATCCCCATACTGTGGAAATCTTATATAAAACAACCAGCAGAGAGATAAGCAAGTGAATCCTCTATTTTAAAACAAGTGGAACATATTATGACTATCTCTGCTGACCTCCAATGTAATGCAGATCAAAACAAGTATTTCTGTATATTATTAAGAAATCATGTTTAAATGTTTCTGGGCAGTGCTGCAACACATATTACACCATTTGGAGGTTCTAATTTATTCACTTGAGTCTCTCAAAATGATGCCGAAATATTCACTAGCCTAATTTCAAGACTTACTTGAGTGACTTGACTGTTGTATGATGTGGTGACATAACATATATTGTTAACGCTAAATCTATATTGTTAACAATATTGCATTACAGTCACTTTTTCAAATAAGAGAATTTTAGTATCAAGAAACAGACTCTGGATTACATCTCCTCCTTTTCTTTGCTCCTTAAAGTCCTCCAAAGAATATACAAAGATGAGAACTGAGACAAAGGATTGGAACAACTATCCCAGTTTACTGTAAACCACAGCTTTTCCCTGTGGGTAGTTTTCTGTTTTTGATTTTGGTTTTGTAGTGGGTTTTTTTGTTTGTTTGTTTGGTTGGTTGGTTGGTTTTGTTTTGTTTTTTAAGTATTATTCTTATTTTTCATATGTATTTACTGAATCAATCCCTGACTTTTAATTTATATGCAAAAACAAGCAAACAAGGAAAACAGAAAAACACCAACACCCTCCCAAAAACAAACAAACAAAAACAATAAGAAACTTCAGGAAAATTTCCAGTTTTCCAGTCCATGTTTCTAGTTTTCCAGTCCATGTTGTTCTCTGTTATGCAGTTCTGCTTTTCTCATCTCCATATACTGAAGGGACAAATTGCAGGTCTCTGCACTGGTGAATTCCAGGGTGTTTTTCCCACTCTGTTCATAGGATCTCTGTTTCTTATTTCATTGTTTGTTAATGCTAAGCTATTTTGCTATCACAAATCATTCGTGCTCATCCTTCTGTAACTTTATGAATCTTCAGCTCCTTCATATATCTTCGTTTAAGTGAGCTAAATATAGCTGTTCTGGAATAAGGAAGTAAAATAGGTGCTATAACACTGGGCTGTAATAATAATAAAACAATTATCACATTGACAGTGAACAGTGGTGATATTGATAAGCAATCACTAATCTTTTCACTACGTAAAATGTACTAAATATATCATAAATTATATTAGAAACTTTCTGATGTATATAAAATGATGCACTGTATATGTTTTCTGTACTACATTTTTTAATTCAACCTTTTTTTTATACATATTTGGACTCATATGTAGATGTATGTGCACACATATACTCACACACCTCATATGCACCTATGCACATCGTACCTTAAGAAGATCAGTGTGCATAAACCAAGACAAATTTAGTTATTGCCAAATTTACAGTTACCTTTTAAATGCCAATATAGCTTCCTGGGGTAATTTAGGAGCAGATGAGTATTCTCATCTCTTTTAGTAATACCAGAAACATATACAACAGCATAGGCATTTTCTGTCTCATTGTAAAAAATTAGACCTGAGGGCAGCAATGCTGTCAACCTGTTTTGAAAAGAAGAGTCATTTGCAAGGTTCAGTATTAAGATCAATATTGAAAGTAACACAGGAAATCCCAAGAACAGAGTACTTTTCCTTTAACACAGTGGTTTGCCTAATATTTAGGCCAGGACATGACCGCAGTGAGGGAGGAGCAGGAAGAGTTTCTATTCTGCCTTGTGCAGTGAATATGATTTTGCTGTATGTAAGACTACTTTCACAGATGTGTAAATGGACAGAGCACAATGGCTTTTGGTGGTTTTAAACTGCAAAAACCACCAAGATTGTAAAAGGCTCAGAATGAAACAAGGAAGGCAATTTTGGAGTGAAATGACTAACAGCAAACTGACAGCCTAGTCCTTTTTGAAATAGGTATGAAATTTTTCAACACCTTATGCAGGTTTGGATCAAGCTAACAGCAGGGAGATATGATTAAACCAGTGCAGTGCACTGAAGAAACTCAGAAGGAAGGAACACAAGGAACAACACTGGCACATGGACATATGGGAGGTTAACTCCCACAAAATACATAGAAAGGAACTGTTATGGGAGACCCAGGGTACAGTTTCAAAATCAGAGTGTACACCAATTCTTTCACCAGCCTCATGTACCATGTACGTGATGTGGTTACAAGAATATAAATACACACCGAAGCATGCTTTTGTGCAAATTCAATGTTATTATGGTATACAAAACAAAACAAATCAAGAAGAAAAGGTAATATAGTGCAAAATACCATTTTAATGCATACTAATTAAAACAGGAAATTACCAAACATGAATTCACTTACTACTTCAGTTACCATGTTACATTACAGATCTGGTAACCTTTATATTCTGTAATAAGACCTATGACTAATTCCTAAAATATACACCAAAACGGAGCAGTTCTTTGCTGAAATCTATCACAAGGCAGAGAAGTAAGTTAGTAGAAACATATTCCATATGATTTTGTAGCATCGCTGGTATGTTCTGGAATTAATCTTACTCACAGTAGAGCTAGGTCTTTGTGGTATTCTCCAAGCCTGTTATCTCACAGAATCTCGGAATTGTAGATTTGGAAATTCTTATTTTCCAGGACCTCTGAAAACCTGCTATCTGACCCTTCCACTAAAGCAGTTCCTTTGCAGAATAGGTTACACAGGAAAGTGTTCAGGCAGGTTTTGATTATCTCCTGAAAAGGAGGCTCCACAACCTGTCTGGGCAGCTTGTTCCAGTTTTCTGTAACCCTGAAAGTAACTAAGTATTTTCTCATATTTGGATAGAACTTACTATGTTCTAGTTTCTGCCCACTGCATCTTGTTCTGTCACAGGTCACCACTGAACACAGCCTAGTTCCATCTGCTTGATGTTTGCCCTTTAGATATTTCTAAGCACTGATATACACACACTTCAGTCTTCTCCAGGATTAACAGTCCTAGGTGTCTAGAAATTACCTGTCCAACTGGACTGGGGAATCTAGAATTGGAAATAGTATTCCAGATGCACACAGATCTGCTCTCATCAGGACAGAGTAGAGAGGGAGGATAATCTTCCATTACCTACTTGGCTATGTTCTTTTTAATGGTATCCTAGGATGTCACTGACTTCAGCCACAACAGCACACTATTAACTTGTGGCCAACATCATGTCCATTAGGACACATAGGTCATTATCTGCAGAGTTCTATTACAGATGGTTTGACCCTAACTAAACTGTTGCTCTTGCTGATCCTCATTTTGTTTCTTTCTGCTCAAATGTCCAGGCTGTTTCTTTGTCTCTAAGGACCAAACACGTCTACTATCAGCCTAAAATATATTTTTGAATGATGCTATAATAAAAGGAGAACACAGATGACTTAAAAATGGCACTGAATATCCTCTTATGTAGTTAAGCTTGGTGTGGGACTACATTTCTGTTTTGACAAATTCTTTCACTGTCATATATATCTTTTAATTGTACAGGGACAATGAGTAAATATAGCCTAACTTCTAGTGTTCTTACAAGTTTTAGTAATTTAATGCTAATAGTAACATTTACATATTCATTAAATTGTTTTGCCTTCATCATTTCATATGATATTTGATGATATTTCAATGGAATGTATTAGTTTTCTGTTATTATTTGAATATATCTTTCATTCCATTAAATACTTGTGCAATGTCTTCCATCATAACCAAGTTTTGTACTGGTGGTATTGCTGCTATTTATTTTTTAAAAAATTATTTTTATTTTTTCCTAGTAACATTTACACATTCATGTTCCTTTACCAATATTACTTGTACTAAAAGCTTCCAACTGTATAAACCATTGTGATCAGACTGACACTAAGAGTTACTATCTCTGATTTCTGGTATTCAATAAGCACCGTAAATGATCCTACATGAATTTCTATGTGAATAATTTTATGTGAAATGCATTTTCTATGAAATTGAAGACACAGAGGCTTCCTGCTAAGAATGCATTCATCAGACATTTATTTCAATTAGCAGTAGTAGTTTTAAAGATGCAAGTATTTTCAGTAAAAATTGCTCTTTTATTCAATCAAAAAAACTATATTAAGATTATGAAATTTCTCAAACTGATTGCAAATAAGAATCCTGTTTAAACTACAGAGAAACAACAACATCAACAAGAAAACATCAGATAGCATCTCCTTAGACTTAATAATAAAGATAATAATAATAAATAAATAAATAAATAAATAAATAAATAAATAAATAAATAAATAAGGCAAATAATTCTGTCAAATCATTTCCAGATAGCAAATTAACCTGAGAATGCTGTGATATGCCACGAAGTAGAAAGAAGCTAATTTTTCAGATAAATAATTTGTTGTGGATTGTTCTGTTATCTCTGTTCAATGGGAATGAGCTTCGTTTCTGAAAAGTACCAAGTCAGTCCTGCCAGCTGCTAAACAGTCTTAAGTCCCATTGTGGGATAATATCCATTTCTTTCACATGCAGAGTGATTGATTTTGATGAGATGTGGCAGAAGATCCATGCCAGAGAAAAAGAAATCTGCATTATGTTACCACCAACACCATGGGTTTCCTGCATGACCTTGGGGAAACCACTTATCCTGTCTGGACAGCAGTTCCCCTACTTCAAAACTGGGCACGGCAAAATTAATGATGATAAAAATTCACAAACTGATAAATAAAAAATGGGTATGATTTTTAAAGCTTCTATGGACTCAGGACAAATATTGCTAGCTATTATTATTTTTGTTATGTTTCATTGCTGACATCTATTACTGACTGTATTTCACAATGACAGCCATCAGAATATGTATGTTTCTGTAATGACAACTATCACAGCATATACATTTCTGGGATGGCAGCTACCATTTTAGAGCATGTATATTTCTGAAATTAAAGCCATAACAGCACACACTGTTCTAAAACTATAGTGCTGATTGTCATATGCTTTTCAAAGATACTCTTTGTAATGTTATATGTCATCAAATTGTACTTTTTAATTCATCTGGTATATGTTGGATATACATGTATACATAAAGTGAAATACATATTCCATTTTGACATCCGCCAAATTGCCGTATTCTTTCAAAGCACTCTTGTACAAAGCAGACTTTAGTAAAAATGTGTAGAAATGTGTATCAGATTAAAGATGCTTAATGACTAATAATTCAATACAGCAGTATCAAGGAAATTTTTTACTGCATATAATGGGCAGCTAAACATCTCAGTCTGATCTTCATGCTGATATCCAACATGTAAAGGAAATATGAAAATCAGTTAGAATCTAAGTAGGTCTTTTTACTGATTTCTGCCATATATATATATATTTATATACATACATAGGTATGTGTGTGTGCATGTGTGTGTGTGTGTGTGTATATATATATATATATATATATATATATATATAAAGTAGTCAGCAGAAGAAATCAAATCCCCGAAAGATTTAAAAAAATAAAAAATAAATAAAATTATCTTCTAGCAGTTCTTATTAGGATTATATCCTGCTGACTGCTTTATAGCACAATGTCTATGTTTCCAATTAAAAATTATTTATAAGGTTTTATGTACCTTGTATTATTTGAAAATAAATAAAAATGGAATAGCTAAATACTTTTATTTGTTAAAATTGCAACATATATATTTCAACATCAGTTAGCAAATGAATTTCCTGGAAAAAAGTTTCATATTAAAGATTATACTCTCCAAGAGAATAATGAATTTAGGTTTTGGGAAATCTCAGAGCTGGAGCCTATTTCAGACTCCTGTTAAAATACAAGTTTAACAATATTGATTATTTGGCCCTCCAGCTCTATAGAACAAAGCTTCAGAATGAAACTTCTTCAAAGTACTCAAGCTACTAAAGCCATTTTGTTTAGACTTAACAAGTATGAACCCTCTTACTAACAATCATCTTTTTATTTTTCCTTATGACTTCCACTGTCTGAGGCTTCAATGTTCCAATTATATGATATGATATCATATCTCAGGATATGATAATTCATTTCCTGAGAAATTCTGTATACAGCTGTGCTTTTCTATTTGTGAATGTGTGAATCAGGTTGCTTCTGTTATATAGCTTGGCTCACATCTTTGAATGTTGTGTAGGACTTTTCTGTTTCTTCCCACTTCTGTGTGTTGCATAGAGTTATATGGTTATGTGGCAGCAATACCAGTTCAGTTATGTGTATGTGGGTGCTGTGGTAGTGTTCCCAGTCATATCTTGCCAACACTGACACTTGAATAAGAAACAAGTATCATTAAAATAATAATAATAATAATAATAATAATAATAATAATAATAATAATAATAATAATAATAATAAACATGCCTTTCTTCTCACAGGTGCAAAGAAAAACTGGGCTGTATTTTGAACAAAAGTATTATTACTCTTCTGTTGGACCCATAAGAAAACCAAACAAACAAACACAAAAAAAAAAAAAAACCAAAAAACCAACAATAACAAAATATATTTTACCCAAGACACTGATTTGTACCTATTAGCTTTAGTTTCAGAACTACTGCTAAGTAAAGTGTTTTGAGATGCTAGTCCATGAATAATAATGACAGTGAAGTACAATAATTAATATAATATGAGAATATTCCGCAAAGTGCATGAGTAGCATTGCAAAGAGGTATGAATGCCTCTCCTTTAAAATTTGTCTGCTACAGCCTCTTGAACTTTGATTTTGAAGGGTGGGGATGGCATAACATGAATTACACTTCATCAGCAACTCCAGGGAAGATTGAGTCCTTCCTTCTCTGGATAAACTGTTTTTAATTGGTAAATTCCCAGAGTTCCCCAGTACACATAAAGCTGAACTTACTCTTGTGCTCTGGTTGAGCACAGGTGATGGTTTTCATTAGCCATTCTTTCCCTTGACCCTGATGTCATTGTTGTTATTGTTATTTATTAATTTAAAGTGCCTTGTTCTCAATGGATTGCAGGCATTTCATGCAAAACTCATATCCAGTAAGCAAATATTAATATAATGGAAGTAAAACAAAGTTTTCCATTATGTTTTGTATCAGTTTTTCTGTGACAGACAAACGTTCCTGAAGGCTCAGGTCTGCTAGCAATTACAACAGAAAAAAGCTCCCATTATACATACCTCTTAACAATCTGTCTCTAACCTTGACCAGAAAAGGGTACTTTCTAGGGGTGAGAGGATGCCTTAACCTATACATTGCTTCTCACACCTCTTTAGACAGATAGAGGAAAGTCATTCAGTTTGTGATGATCTTAGCAAACAACAGCCAAAATAAGTAGTAATTCAGGGTAGTGGGGGGAAGATGCACAGGCATTTAAGTAATTAATTCAGTGTTTTTCTTCACTCACCAGGGTACACCATTTGTAGATACACAGTTTCTGAAATTCAAAATGGGTACTTTTCTTCCAATCTGTTATATCATTATAGGGCAATAAAATTAAATTTAATATTTATTCATTTATTTGTTTGTTTATTTATTAGGTAGGTGCTAATACTTTTATACAGACCTCCTGTAGAGACATTTGCCCCACTGTGAATGAATGAATAGGCTCATTCTCTGGTCATTTTTACTTTCTGTTTATTGATATGTATATCCTGAGATTTGCATGTCCTAGTTCTCTTCATGTATATCACACATCTCAGTCTTGACAAAGAAGTATGTATGAATGGTTTTAAAGTTCTAGAAAACCTACCAAACCTTTCCAAGTTTCATGGATCAGGAAGCAGGACAGCTGCTGATACCTTATTTTACAAATCTTTAATTACAGTCAAAATCTAGAGTCATTACCTGCATATGAAGAATATCACAAGTTCTTTAGGTCTTCTTTTCCAAATAATTCAGTTGTGAAGTCACTCTCATTCACAGCTACTGAGACTGAGGCTGTGAAGTCAGGGCAGATTCAGTAAGCCAGCTGAGAAGATGTGGAAGTGCATGGATAAATGATTCACACTGATCTCTCTTGTAAGTTCAGTTCAATTTAAGTTTAGTTATTATACATCTACGTGACACATCAAATAGAGACAAGTCAGCAATAATGGATAACACTGTACTTCCATGATAAAGGAATTCCTATGAATACTTTACGAAATCAATAGGAAGTAAGTGAATTAAATTTTTGTGTCCAGCAACCCCAACTTGAATTGTATGTCCATATTAATTGTAATACTCAGATTGATGCTTCTTGAGCAAATAATTGTTTTAATTGTACTGAAATTCTGTCATTCAGTAGCAAGAAGGTTGTATGAAATGTTTTCTATGTTTTTATGTTGATGTTTTGCAATAAAGATTGATTCTTTTTTTTCCTAAGTTGCCTCCATGCTACAGTTTGGTCCAATACCAAGAAGTAGTGAATGACAATCTCTACTCTTAAAAGAGGAAAATAATCCAATTTTGCCAATATAGGAAGTAGAAAACATTAGCTCTTGGATTTGAGTGTATCCAAGCTGCTCAAGTAGCCTGGCAATCAGAAATATTATGCTGCCTAGAGAATCAGAGACCATGGAAAATAGCTGTAAAGATAAGTACTTGGTACAAAGATGGGCTACACTCCTGGAGATAGGAGTGAAGAAATCTACATTTGGAGACCAGCTGTGCATTAGATGTATAATACAATACAGAGTGACATAAATTACCATAACAAAGAAATGGACACTTAAGAAGCTGCACATAGGGGAATATGCACACACAGGGAAGGCAATGAAAAGGAAAGGGAAAGGGAAAGGGAAAGGGAAAGGGAAAGGGAAAGGGAAAGGGAAAGGGAAAGGGAAAGGGAAAGGGAAAGGGAAAGGGAAAGGGAAAGGGAAAGGGAAAGGGAAAGGGAAAGGGAAAGGGAAAGGGAAAGGGAAAGGGAAAGGGAAAGGGAAAGGGAAAAAGAAAGGTCAAATGTTCGCCCAAACATTTTATTATAAATCCTGGTTGCTTAGGGATATGGGTCTTCACAGAAAGCAAGAGGGAGATAGTCACCACCATGGGTCCAGCGAGGTTTGTACAAGGTCAGTTGTTCTCAGGAACTTGTCTGGACACCATGGGGGGTGGAAAAATACCAGGAAGCTTCACAACAGGCAGGACCCAGGGGGAGTCCCGGTGTTCTTCCAAAGAGACTTTTTTGTTTTTTGTTTTTTTAACAGGGCAAGAAATTTCCCTTAAGCTCCCTTGTTCCCTTGGTTTATAAAGAAAATTAACTCCTGTGAACAAACAGAAGATGGTTTCTTCTCAAGCAATATGGAACTATTGACACAGTAGACAGTACTGTAAACTGACCAGACAAAACAGGACAGGCAGTGTTCAGCAGTAGCTCTTGTTCACATTTAAAGGGTACAAGGCCAAAGCTAAGATCTATGGGCTTAAGATAAAGGTTTTCAATTTTCCAGAAAATGTTTCTTCAAAGAAATTAGAAAGTTAAGAGATAATTTTATCAAAAGAGATTCTGATGTTTTTGTTGGACCCAAAAGGCAAGGTTCGTAGGTCTCTATTGTGTGTCTTACTAGTGAGGATTTATGACTTTGGACGAACAGATCTATAGTCTATCAGAAAGAAAGAATAAATGTAACCAAAGCCAAGACTGTGCAAGAAAGAGAGAGTGAGCAAGAGAGATTATTGAAGCAGCCAGCAATGGAAATCTATGAGAAATTTGGCCCATGCTACAAGTGAAATGATTAAATTCTCTTCCAGACTGAAATATTGCTCTCTTTCTCCTTCAAACTGAAAATGGAATAGCATATGAGATTCAAACATTGCAAGTTTGCATCTCTTTCTGAGGTAAAAGCTGAAGGACTGAGAGAATTTCTAAAAGCAAACAGTAACCATATTATTCTTGTGCAGTCTGAGTTGTTCTTGGAGTAGCAGTCCTCTCAGCAATGATGTCACTGAAGGAATATCAACTCCCGGTACTTGTAGAACTTTAAAGTGCTGCCTCTCATCCTTGACAAAATCACTCACTACCTCTTGCCCAGAATAACTGTGGTCAGTGCCAGCTTTACACAATTAAACATCCATCAACTTGTGGCCATCCAGACATCTTCTACCCATCTATTTCAATGAGTACACCTATATTTAAGGTGAAAAAGAGACTTGTTTCCTTCTACCACTGCAATTTGAGTCCTAGAGTAGCAAAGATAAACTACACATCTGTCAGCAGTGTCAAACTATATGTGTCACTTTACACCAGAGATAAGACTAAAAATGGCTGACTTTGATTAAAAATTTTAAACACAAAGTTATGGGTACCTGGATGAGGAAGAGTTAAAGGAAAGACTAAGATCATCCTTTCTCAGTTTTCAGCAGAGAAATGGTCATCTACATTCCTAAGGCAAAATGTTTATTGTTTCAGATGAAGTAAAACAGGCTGAGGATGATTAAAATTTGAATATTTAATCCTGTGTAGTTAGCAAGTCAAATGTAGCAGTCGCAAGTATGTTACTTCATAAGGAGAGCTTTACGTGCACTTTTTAGACCATGAGTGTTGTTTGAAAGCACTATGACAAGCTGCTAAAAATACAAGCTGAAGCATTCAGTTGAACCACAGACTCTGTTGAAATTAATTGTTAAAGTCTAATAGATCAGTAAAATAATGACAATTACATTACAGAAGGGTCCAATTTTCAGTTATCACGTAGGATAGCCAGGGCTAATTTTGACCATGGACCTCCTAAAATGATTTAAAATTCAAGGAACAGAAGCTTATCATTCAGCATTTAAGCAGAATCGGTTCACCTCTCAACCATATCAAATGTCACTTCTAATATATTCCAGCTTTAAAATTAATAAACAATTAAAAGTATCTAATTGTTACTTGAACCCTCTAGGAGAGCTTAGAGGTAAAAAAGACTTTCTTCTAAATTTGTTTCTTCATTTGTTTTCCTGTAAATTCCACTTTTCCTCTCTAAGATGATTTACTTACAGATGTTTACTTCTGAATGTGTTTCCTAGAACCATTTCAATGGTCTCAGTGTCCAATTTCTAGGGAAACAGTATACTCATTGAAATGGAAAAGATGACTTAATATGTCTTCATCATTTTCTACATATTCTTTACTTATTTAAAACCAAGAAAAAAGAGAAAAGAAAGGCTAGACGCAATGGACACCTCAATTATTACATAAATACTCAAAGACTTCCCCAACTTTTCCCAAGTACAATATGGTCTACCTGGAGTCAAACAAATTCTCTGCATAGACAAAACAGATGAGAAACACTTTACATCAATTATATTATATAATTGATCATAGTTCTGCTTAACACTGTCATCAGGGACAGTGAGATAAATGTTTTGACCTTTCTTTTTTTTAGACCTACCAACTACAGTACATTAGCAGGTTACTCTGACTTAGAGAAATATGCAATCAGTGTATATATTAATGAGACATTGACTTTGACTCCATAAATACTCAGTGTCAACAGGCTCTTAAACACATTCATGTTCTTTAGGTAATGAGCTCACACATTCAACACAGGGAACCCAACAATGTAACTATGACTAAAAATGTCTAAACAAAGCACATACCAGCAGTACCCAAAGCTGAGCACCAGATGCCTCTATCAGCTTTAGAAACCCCTGCATCCTACCAATTTTAACCTTACCAACCTATGGAATGACTACTTATTGTAATAAAACTGCTACGCAAGGACTTTGAACCAATACAATATAAATTAATAAATATCTCACTGCTAAATAAATAATCCCCCATACATTTAACCAGTAAGACAAAATTGGTTAAAATGTATGCATTTAAATTATAATATACAAGTGTACAAAATGGAAGATAGACAGTCACTGGGACTAAACATGGAAGTTATTTTCATATTAATACTAATAGTTCTTTTGTTCTTCTCTCCTCCATTTTTCTCGTAAGACACAATGAAAGCATTGGCTTCATTTCCCTTCACTAAATCACTCCCTACCTCAAATTTCCCCCTACATCCATCGTTCTACTTTCTCCTGAATAACCTTGTCTAACAAAGTTTCAGTTTAAAAGTAAGTGTTAAACAGGGAAATAGATGAAAGAAAAAAACTATTACATATAAGCACGAAAGTTCAGCGTGCATTATTAAAAGCAATAATAGTACTTTGCATTTAATTCCTTCCTGTAAAGGGATTAAAACATTTCTAATTATTAATCAGTATTAAACAGTTTATAATTACCTCTGCAAGAAGGTAATTATTAATCCACCCATTCTGCAGATAATTTAAACCACAGACTAACTATATGACTTTGCCAGCATTGCACAGAATTGGGAGCCAAGTAGCATATGATGAAGAAAGGTTGTACTCCATTCTTCTTGTTCCTATTCTAACTCATGCAGCTTCACACTGTTATTGGGAAGAGATTTTCCATCTAAAAGCTGCCAGGCACTACAAAAGATAAAAGTGTTATGAAAATCATGTCACTATGATTTAATGGAGTACACAGGCTGAAAAAAAAAAAAAAAAAAAAAAAGAAGAAGAAGAAGAAGAAAAAAAACAACAAAAAAACTTTTCCTAGGTATTTCTGCTTACTGTATGTATTATGTTTGCTGAAAAAGGAATTGAAAAAAATCTCTTAAACAAAGGACTTTTCAATCTGTGGAAGTCAACTTTATTTTATTTATTTATTTATTTTAAATATATTTTAGATTATATAATGTAGTATATATCCTAGTGACACATAAAACAACAACTGAAAGTGTAGATTCCTCTGCTGAGTCTTCCTAGTCTTCCTGCCTTAGCTTTATGCTTTTATTATCTTTTTTCTTTTTCTTTTTCTTTCTCTCTTTTTTTCTTTTCTTTTTCTTTTTCTTTTTCTTTTTCTTTTTCTTTTTCTTTTTCTTTTTCTTTTTCTTTTTCTTTTTCTTTTTCTTTTTCTTTTTCTTTTTCTTTTTTTCTTTCTCTTTTTCTTTTTTTCTTTCTCTTTCTCTCTTTTTTTTCTTTTTCTTTTTCTTTTTCTTTTTCTTTTTCCCTTTCTTTTTCTTTTTCCTGTTAAAGAACATTATATAGTTTCATTCAAAAAGAAATTAAGGCAGTGGAAGCAGAAAATAAAAAGAGAGAACATAGTGTGCACTCAGACATGCTGTATTTAGCTCCCTAACAGGACCTGAAATCATTAGTGCTTAATGAAGCAGCCCTCCTACAGTAAGTGCAGCTGACCATTATCTGGCCAAAGAAAAATAGATGTCTTTGAAAAACTCCAGTCCACAATGGAGTTTAAGGAAATACCTATCCATGAATGAATTTCTTGTCTATTTTACTAAAGATATGATATGGCAAGAAGTTAAACATTATTTTCAGTCATTTTCAGTCTGCCTATTAGCTGACATGATGCTGATATAACCAAAGTAGTGACCTGGGAACATTATCAGACAGTGACTAACAGCAAGGAGGAGTACAAGTCCTGTCTTGGAGAGGCTGCAAAATAATGAAATGTGAAGAGTAAGACAGAAAACTTGATGGGAACATAATTAGTTCTCTGAAATGTATGGAGACGAATGAGCATAGAACTAATCTGAGACAACTTGAAACCACATTGATTTAGCAAGCCACACCTAGTCATTTATAACTTTTCAAGAAAAATAAATAGAAAAATTCTACACAACCTATAAATCAGTTGTTTTAGCATTTACTTTCTGGATTATAATTGGCTCCAGTCACAGACATATAAAGACCCTATATGTCTTTATCTTTCTGCTATACTGTTGATTTTTCTATTGCCAAAAATTGATGTTGACAGGCAATGCTTTAAGTCCAGAAAGAGTGCTGGATTTTTTCATAGTATCTATTTATATATATATCAACATTTTGAGAGCTGTATATCCCCAAAATAAATAAATAAATAAATATTAATAATAACAAATAATTATAATAAACAGCAACAGTGGAGAAAGTGCTTTCCAGTAGTTCAACTACCTGCATCTCTTCCCTACAGTACTTCCCAACCATTGCTCAAAACACCACTTTTGTTTATCAGACTGATACTTACGACTGTGAAACCACAGACAAAATGCAACTTGGCTTTTTAGTTTCATGGCATCTGCTCAGTGCTTCAAAACATTTCTGACCAATGCAACACAGGTTTCCCATTGCTGACCTAAGTCAAAGAAATTTGATCACACACACTAAAAGATTTTAGATGGTTCAAACTTTCCTTCCTCAAGTAATAGTAAAATAACCATGCATAGTTTATTTAGTGCCATGAAGTACAGATAGTGACGCAACTTTACTGAAGGCATTAGATTCTCACTGATATATATCATTCAAAGTATGTCCCAAATATTTGAACATATTTTCAGGTAACTTGGTGTTGAAAACAGGACACTTGATATGTCTTTGCCTTCTACTTGGTGTCTCATAAACGGGGAGAAAAGGACAGCATCTAGGCCCTCAGTCTAAAGCCTTTATACCATAATTTAATTAATAATTTACTAACACTATAACAAATAAAATTGAAAATGTAATAATAATAATAATAAAACTATAGAAAGAGAGGGAAAACAAACAAACAAAAAGTACTAGTTAAAATAATAGTCCTCTGTTTACACGAATTGTATAGTTTTGTCCAGAATCTCATTAATTTATATAAAAGTTAACCCACCCTAATTCTTATTTAGAGTCCCCGTTTCTTTCCATAACATGAGGAAAATCACTACTCTCTTTCATCTGGACGATGTGAGTTTTAAGTATTAACTTTTGCAAGGCTATCATGGATTAGTTGAAAGACTCATAAAAATATGTACAGTATTTTACTCATGCTAAGTAACTACTATATCAGTGTATGTTGTTTTGAAACTGCACATTATTCTTCTTTTATTTACTCCCATTATTATTGAGGCTGAATACTCTGTGCCTACAAACATGCTCTGCAGGCAGACACAATCTTAAATGTCTAATAAAGAGCAAATGAACATTCTGCATTTTCCCTGATAACGAAGTATAATGTTATCTTGGAAAAGTTCAAGGTAGTAATATATTTATTTATTTATTTATTTATTTCACAAAGTCTTTCATATCTCATTAACAATATGTTATCTGATTAAAATGTGAGTAGCATTCCTTTATGCATTAACATTCATGTCATATCAGAAGGTATGTTGCTAATATGTTTCAGTCATATATTAGTGACTTATCAGATTACTCAGAAAGGACACTAATACAAAATTCCAATTTAATTAGCAAGGCAACAAAATTCCATTCTTTCCAGGTTACTTCCATCTTTGCTCCTGGATAGAAGAAGTCATTGATACACATAAATAGAGTAATCCTTTTATAATTTCAGAATAACATCACCCTTTAAAGGAATTACACCTGTGCAAAAATGATAGATAGATAGATAGATAGATAGATAGATAGATAGATAGATAGATAGATAGATAGATAGATAGATAGATAAAATGTTTATTATCTTTAATCCAACTATGAGCAAAAAGTCAATAATTGCTTTCTTCCCCCTTCCTGGTGAGTATGTCCATGGGTTCTTTCAGCCACTGTTACAGAAATGGGCTGAACCATGACAATGTGCTCCTGACATAATATGGCATCCTCGTAGTGATTAGCTTTTATGAAAAACATCTCAGGTCATGAGTGAAAGTTGATTGAGTTTTATCTGCTATGAGATGGATACTGTGTGTAATACAGTTGGAAGCAGAATATGCATTCAATTTGATTATGTAAGGAAAACACATTAATACTGGGTGTGTTTTAAAAGTTAATTCATATAAACTTGGAAACTTATAATTAATGTACAATTACAATAGCTATTATGTAATGCTGGCATTCTAATCTTTGCAGTACAGGTATTTATTTATATTTCTCTCTGCTTCTTTCATTTCACCTCCAAGGAAAGAATATTAGAATTATAGAACCAGTCACAGAATTAGAATAATTTTGTTTGAAGGTCCGATCTTGTCTGTCTCCACAGTCTGGACAACCAGCACCACTTGACATCCATTTGTATCCAGTCTAAATCTCCTCTTTTTCAATATGAAACCATTTCTCCTTTTCTCATTACTACAGACCTTGTTTAAGAGTCTTTCCCCCTCTTTCTTACAGCACCCCTCACCTTAAGATTCTGAAAAGCTACTATCAGATTTCCTTGGAGCCTCCTCTTCACGATGAACAGCCCCAGCTCTCTTACTGATTGCTTACATGGGTTGAGAGTGATAGGAGAACGGTGAATGGTTTTGAACTCTGAAAGGGGAAGTTTACATTAGATATTAGGAGGAAGTTTTTCACTCCGAGGATGCTGACACAGTGGAACTGATTGCCCAAAGAGGTTGTGGATACCCCATCCCTCCAGGAATTCAAGGCCAGTCTGGATGTGGCTCTAGGCAACCTGGTCTAGTGAATGGCAACACTGTCCATAGCAGAACGTTTGAAACTAGATCATGTTTGAGATCCTTTTCAACCCAGGCCATTCTATGATTCCATGATTCTTAGTCTTTCCTTGTACTGTCCCTTGGAGCATTCCTCTTGGAGCACTCCTCTGGATGTTCTCCAACATGTCCATGTCTCTCCTGCACTGAGGACTCCACATATGGACACAGTACTCCAGGTGAGGCCTCAGCAGAGCACAGTAGAGGGGCAGGATCCCTTTCCTTGACAAGGTGATCAAGTTTCTTTTGATGCAGCCCAGGATATGATTGGTTTTCTGGGTTCCTAGGGCACACTGAAGGCTCATGTCTAGTTTCCTGACTACAGGTAACCACAAATCCTTTTTGGAACGTTTCTGCTCTATCCTTTCATCTCCAAGCTTGTACTGTGGATGTTGCTGCAACACAGGTGCAAGACCTTGCACTTGGATTAGTTGAACCTCACGAGGTTCACTTGGATCTACTGCACAAGCCTGTCTAGGTTCCGCTAGATAACACGATGTCCTTCTAGTGTGTCAGCCACACCCCACAGCTTCATGCCATCCTCTGAATTGCTGAAGGTGCACTCAATCTCACTGTTGATGTCACTGATGAAGATCTTAAAGGGCTTTGGTTCTAGCACTGATTCCTCAGGAATGCCACTTATTTATAGAAGTTATAGGTGAAATTGTCTCATATTGCCTCTTTCTCTTCCTTAGTATAGCTTCCAGAAAGACCTGTTCCATGATCTTCCCTGGTACAAAGGTGAGACTGACTCATCAACAGTTCCCTGAGCAGTTCTTTCTACCTGTACTGAAAATCAATGCAATATTGGCTTTTTTTCCAGAAACTACGGACTTCACCTGATTACCATGACTTTTCAAATATTACTGAGAGTGGCTTGACAGATACATCAATCAGTTCCCTCAGTTCCTCAGGACTGTGGGATGCATCTCATCAGGACCCACGGAACTGGGGATGTTCAGTTTCCTCAGCTGGTCATGAACCTGGTCTTCTCTTACATCAGGTGTGACAAAGCTCCACCAGTCTCCTCCTTCTAAATTGTCTGTTCAAGGGTTGTGTGAGGAGCAGCTGTTTGTGAGGATCAAGGCAAAAAGTTGAGGAAATGAAAAAATTATTGTGTGAAAAATTACATTGTAATACTCTGAATTTTCTTCTGTTTTTGTTGTTGTTGTTGTTGTTTTGTTTTGTTTTTTCCCTGCACATTGTGAAGCATTTTTTAACATTTTTTTAATCTTGAACATCCTCTGCTCTCTGCTGTTGGAATTCATTTCTACAGTCAATCAAGTGCATCTGATCTATGTGTACTACTCCCAATATATTTCATGGGAAGAACAAAGAAGCACTCACATCATCATCGTGTTCAGTTCAGATGCACATATGTAGCTGTCCAAAGCCAAGAATATAGGTCTGAAAGATATGATATCTAAACTAAACTAGAGCCGTATCTGTAGGAAGAATGTAAGGGCCTATCAAACATGCTATGAAGTCAAACCTGCATGGCTTTCCAGAAAAATATCCTTCTAGAATGTGCACTGAGATCTCTCTAAAATCTCCACTGAATATGCTTAGACATAGTACATTTTACTTGTCTGTACCTACTAGCAGATGTCCCCTGAATGATGAAACAAAAATTATATCTCTATATACTTTTTTTTGTGTGTGAATATTGTTAATAAGCATTGAATACACTCTTACTTTTATCTACCTGTTTACTTGTTATTTATCAGAACCTGCAGCAATGCACATTATTGATCATTATAGAATCGTAAAGTTAAAGATGAGCAAGCACCAGTATAATTAAAGTTTTAACCTAAAATATACATAAGTGAAATGATTTACAGAACAGAACATTTGTGAATTTGGGGATGAAGAATGACTAGTTTCATATGCTTCTTAATCAAGATTAAAAAAATAACATGATAATTTCCTCATAATACAGAATGCTATAGACTTAAGTTAGATAACTATCTTAACGTCAGCTGTCCAGCTGTGGCTCAAATTCTGTCTGGAATTCTTTTGCACTGTAGTTAAAGCAATGTCACTATTAGGTGCTAAGAGATGTAAATCATAGAATCATACACTCACCAAGGTTGGAAAGGACCTACATGATTTTATCCTGGGCTGCATCAACAGAGATGTGGCAAGCAAAGCAAGGAAGGTGCCTATTCCCCTCTACTATACCCTAGTCAGTTCCCATCTGGAATTCTGTCATGGCCTTGGATCTCCCACTCAGGAAAGTTATGGAGATGTTGGAGGTGGTCCAGATGAGGGCCACAAAGATGGTGAGAGTTGGAGCACCACTTTTATAAAGAAAGATCTTTTATAAAGAATGGTCTTATTCATCATGGAGAAGAGAATATTCAGAAGATTTCATTGTAGTTTTAATTACTTAATGGGAGCTTATAAGCAGGAAAGGGAGTGACTTTTTATGCAAACTGGTAGTGATCAGACAAGGATGAATGACTTCAGAGTAAAAGAAAGGAAATTCAGCTTATACGTTAGAAGAAATTTTTTACTCAGTGGATGCTGAGGCACAGGGACAGTCTGCTGAGAAAATTTTTGAATGTTCCACCTCTGGAAGTGTTCAGGCCTGCTCTGAGGAGTGGCAAATCTTCCCATAGCAGATGGGAACTTGATGATTTGCAAGGTCCCTTCCATCCCAAGGCATACTATTCTATGAAATACGCAATAGAAAATAATAATAATAACAAATTTAAGAGAAATAAAATCATCCACTTTTATTTTGACCATAAAGAAAACCCTGCTATATGAATGTTAGCCTGAATTCCCCTGACAAAAGAATTTATCTTTTAATATTGATTTCACTTTAAACCGAATCTCCTTACTAGCAGATGCAGTTTTCAACATGAAGATAGAGTTATAAAAAAAATCATCCTTAAAAAAAAATCAAAAACCACAACCAGCACCAAAACAAACAAACAAACAAAAAAAACCCCAAACACCCAGAATTAATTTCTTGCTTGTTTGATGTAACTTCACTGTGACTTTTACTTCAGTGTTTACTAATCTGTTTGCAAGGAGTATCATGTCAAAAATAATTCCTTATTTTATCTTTTTTTAAATGAAAATAAAGCATGAATACCTTTTAAATGTATGCTGGATATAACAGATATTAGCATTTCACACCTCACATGTATAATAAAATTACCTAAATATCATTAAAATGTAAAAGGCAAGCAGGCATAGAAGGCTAACTGTATATTAGGCTACATCAAAAGTGGGCTGACTCTTTTAAGTCCCCGTCTGGAATACTGTGTCTAGGTCTGGGGACCCCAAAATAAGAAGCATGCAGAGAGGTTTAATAAGGTCCAGACAAGGGCAATAAAAATTATGAGGGTTGGAACACCTCTTTTATGAAGAAAGATTGTGCCAGCTGGCCTTGTTCAGCTTTAAGAAGACTTGGGAGATTTCATTGTGGTCTTCAAGTGCCTAAAAGGAGTTTATAAACAAGAATGGAAGTAACTTTTAATGCAATCTAGTAGTGGTAAGACTATGACAAATGGATTTAAACTAAAATAAAGGAAATTTAGTCTAGTTGTTAGGAATAAATTCTTTACTCAGTAGATGTTGAGGCAAAGGGATGGTCTAATCAGAGAAGATGTGAATGCTCCATCTCCGGAGGTGCTCAGGACAGGATGAATGGAGCCCTGGTCAGCCTAGTCCATGGGGTCTGGGACAGAGGTAGCAGAAAAGAATGATATTTAAGATTCTTTCCAACCCAAACCATTTCATTATTTCATTATTCTGATTCAATTATTCGGTGTTTTTATTAAGGTCTCCATGATTAATATAGAATTACTTGATGCAATTTTCAATAGCCCTTGTTAATAATGTCATTAACTTCTGTAGAAATAACTCATGAATTTTCTGCTTAAATTCAGTGTATTTTCTTTTGAAATATCTTAAATACCATCAATTTTATTTATTTACTTGGAAATTATGAAATAAACATAAACATCTGAGGCCATTTCTGACTTCTTTTTGCAAATGATCTGAACTCTGTTTTCCTTTTTCCTTAACATTTTTTTTTCTTTCCTCTTGTTAAGTTCTTTGACAGCTAATTCTTAATTCTGTACTGCCTTTGTTGTCTAAACTGGAAATAAGTTTAATTCTGCGTTCATAAAACAGCTGAGCTGAGACTGAAGGGAGCACTGAATGTCATCAGTTCCAAAAACACTGTTCAAGCAGAGGCACCCAGAGCAATTTGTCAGACCTGTCCTAAATGGCTTTTAAAGATCATCAAGGAAGGAAATTCCAACTGGAGACCAACTGGAGAGAGTATTTGCTAGGAAATAGTTATAGAATTAATGAATTATAGAATAGTTATAGAATTAATTTTATCAACAAACAGAACATTGGAGACATTTGTAAGCAGCAGGGACAGCTAAGGAGAATAGTATGTAAAGGAAAGCATGCCACATTAAATTTAACACATACTTATTGAGAATGTTGCAAAATGATGATTATTGTGAAATTTCACTATGTTCTCATGCCTTTTCATCCTCTTGTTTTTAGAGGCATTTTTTAATCAGTAATATATTCAATGCTCTGCCTTTTGAGCTCCGAAACTAAAATTTCACAGTTGTTATGCATTAATGAAGTTATTCTTGATCACAATTTAATAAAGAACTACAATAAGAAATGCATTTTATAAAGTGAGAGACTTAATTTTATTTACCTATTTATTTGTAAGTACACATTATGATTATTACTAGTAACATTATTACTATTATTTTACATTGAGGTCATCTGTTGTTTTTGAAGTGGCTTTTCTGTGGTGCTGAAATTATTCAGAGTAAGAGAATTCTAAAGCATCTAAGTTTTATAAATATGTATGGAGGGATACAAGCTGTTTGTATGCACAATGGGATGACAATAAAAGCAATCTGTAAGCTTCTTCCAGTAGTGATCCCTTATAACCACCCACTGTTCAGTCATTTTGTAATAATGTGATGGATGAAAATGTTTTAAAGCTGAAATACAAAAGACATCTTCTTGAGTTGCATCTGCAGATAGCAAAATAATACTAGAATTGAATAGTAATAAATTGTCTGTTTAATATCTCTGGCCACTGATAACCTGAAAATGCAGATTCTCTGATTTATAAACTAGTGTGACTGGTGCCATCTTTGCTTAATTTAGACTAGAAATCTAAGTAATCTTTTTTCCAGTTATAAGACAAGCAGGGGCTTTCTGGAACACTCTTCACTTTTAAATACTGAGACATATTTGGCAGCGTTAATTAAAGACCTGGAGTTTCTACAATTTGCATCAGTATACACATGGATTCTTGCAGATTTCTGTACTCATTTTTTGAAAGGATCATAGGTTAAAAAAGGCCTTAAAGATCGAGTCCAACCACAATTGCAGCCTATCCATACTGCCCCAACTCTAATAACTCACTGCTCAATTATGTCCCTGAGTACCGTACCCAAATGTTTTAAACACATTCGGGGATGGTGTCTCAACCATCTCCCAGGGGAGCCTATCCCAGTGCTTAACAACCCTTCTGTAAAGAAGTTTGTCCTGATATCCAACCTAAACTTACCCTGGGACTGCTTGAGGCCATTTCCCCTCATCCTGTCTCTTGTCACTAGTGAGAACAACCTGCCCCACTCCGCCCCCCCCCCCCCCCCCCCAACCTCCCCCCCAAGATACAAACGTGAATGCAAAAAGATTTAAAACACTTTTGGTTACATGTTCAATCCACCTATAATGCAATTTAAAGTGATATAAATTGCCACAATATCTATGGTTGAGTGCTATTAAATGAAGCAGTCTTAACTGAGCATGGTTCTTTAAACATTATAGAAATAAATATAATTAATGTACTACTACTATATGAGACTGGAAACATTTAGATTTCCAAAGTTAATCTTTGGAATTAAACAAACAAACAGTAACAGTAACAAAACAACAGCAACATCAAGCAATCAGTGCTTCAACCTTTTTTGTGAGCAACTAATGTAATCTAGTACAATTAGCATATATATCTTAATACCAGAAAATGCCTGCATTTGCTCTAAGTTCTTTGGCCCATGAGGGATATAAATTTTCAGATGGAGTTTAAAGGTATAAAACAAACACTGTTTTAGGTTCTACAGTACACAACCATGGCTAAAATGTAATTAGTAAAAAATGCTAGGCAAGAGCGTTGTGTGACCAGAACTATTCAATCAGAAAGTGCTGATTGAACATATATAATCACAATCAAAGCCTTTATTTAAATAGGGGTTACAGTCCTAATAAAACACAAAGGGAAATAGGGGCAGAGGGCTTCTAGACAGGTAATGAAAGAAAAAATTAAACTCATCCAATTACATCTGGGGAAAAATCCATTACCTATAACAGTGAGAAGACAGCCTCAGGAAAATTCAGATGCAAAACTAATAATGAAGGCGCAGTGTCCTTTCAACAGATTCTAAATGAGCTCTAATTTTCTTACATCCACCATTCCCAAACTATATAAATTTCAACTAAGCAGAAAAAAAAGTGACATGCTAGCACAATTGTTATTCCAAACAGGCACAGCTGCTTGCTCACCTTAATTAGACCTAATCCCAAAAGGGAACCAATCTTTCCCTATTTTCTTCGATGAGCTCACCTGATTTACCTCAACTTTTCTTTTCTAATAGGTTTTGCCCTAACCTTTCAGCAATTGTCGTTTCAGAAATTCTAATGGGAACCAAATTGCTGCAGCTCCCATGTGCCAAACTGTTTTATCCTTTTATTTTTAAAGCAAGGTGTTGGGTTTTTTTCTTTTTTTTTTTCTTTTTTCTTTTTTCTTTTTTTTTTCTTTTTTTTTTTTTCTTTTCCCCCTAAATGGCAAAATCTTACTGAGGTGAAGTGGTATTTGGAGATGAGATGGGATGGGGTGGGGGGAAGGCGGGGGAAAGCTGAGAGAAAAAGGATGAAAAGAACCCTGAATCTAATGTGTAATTTTTTTCCAAATATTATTTGCTATGATTCTGGGTCAAATCAAGAGCTTGTGTTTAACAAAACTTCCAGAAAAGTGTGCGTACCAGAAAAGTATAAGACTAGAAGTGTCTGACTCCTGAGTGTTAAGGCAATGTACAATTTCTGGTAATCTACACCAGTGACAGTTAGGGAAAGACAGTTTCAATTCTCATAAAGTTAGAGACCTGTTTAACCTGTATTTTTATGAACCTTTACAGCAAGCTGGAGAATGACATCTGAAGAATAACACTTTTAAATTAGTTCTCTAGATGAGCAAAACCATCCAGAGGCACTGAACAAGGACCTAATTTCCATCATTCATCTACAGCAAGTTCACATTCTTAGCTTCATCTGTTGTTTTTTTTATCCTTTCTTTTCTTTTATTTTTTTTCTCTTTTCATAAGAGATGCCAGAGATTGTACTGTAAACACATAAAGAGTAGCACCATGACAACTTTTAATAACATGAATATCTGTATTAGAAAAAAACTTTCCTTTTGACACAAATCAGTATGTTACATCTGTCATCAGAATAGTCATCAACTTACTATGTTTTACATAGTTTCAAAGAAAAGTTGTAGAGGTTGTAAACACACTTACAAATGCAGTCTATTTTCTAGCTATCAAAATGCATCCTCAATATGCAATTTAAAATATGTATATTTTACTTAATAAGTATTTTATTACCATTCACTTTTATTTATTTATTTATTTTTTATTTTTTCCCCATCTCTCAATTTAATATTAAGTTTGCATTGCTTAATTTTGGTTCTATGATGTCAGATGAATATGAAGTTAAAGGACTTTCTAGTATTACTAGGTGTCAGGTCTATGGATATACATAATGCCACATTAGGAAAGATACCAGTTTAATGTTCCAGGGTCCCCAGAAATGCACAGGCACTAAATTTCAGGGCAAATATTCTAACTTAAAGCAGGTATTGCAAATGAGAGATGAGAAAAATTTTTGCTTGAATGGCATCTTTTTCAACTTTAAATTTACATATAGGCAAACAAGTGTGTCAAATCTGTTCTCAAATATATTTTATCTATGAATGTGTTCAGTAGGGGAAAATATAAATGTAAAAAAAGCTGAAGTATCCTTTCAAAATATTTTTTTATATAGATTTTAAATTTTCTGCAGAACTAGTTCAAGATAACAAGCTTGGAAACACTCAAAAAGTTTTTCTAATGCAGATAATAATAAGAAAAAAGAAAAGTGTTCTTTTTATTTTTCTTTTATATAACATGTAATTTCTACAGAGTCATTTTCTTTTTCTTTTTGAGTGACAAAATGTAAAAGGAAGAGAACAGGAGGCAAAGTAAGGGAAGAGAAGGAAAGGGGAGGGAAAAGGAGGAGGGACGGGAAGGAACTTATTTCCAATTAGTAAATATATTCTACCAGTATATTAGATGTGGTAGAAAATAATGTTGTTTCTGCAGAAAAGCATTAGCTCTAGAATCATATTAATATTTGTAAGAAGTTTGTTTTTAAGGATTTCCTTCCATAGTCAGTTTACAGACAGTGTTCTTCAAAATGTCTTAAGAAGAAAACGATCTATTACTGAACCTGTGGAAAAAGTGGGACTTCCATGTAGGCCATGTAGGTAAAATATGATTGTATTTTTCTTCCTTTTCTTGTCACATGTCTACCATTTGAAATCTGTCCTCATATGTTCAATTTTTTTTTCTGGTCTTTTTTTTTTTTTTTTTTTTTTTTTTTTTTTAAGCAGAAAGCCCAAGAAAAATATAAGACCCTTCTTTTTGCTGAGATATCAGAGGTGTGACCCTTTACATCTCTTGTTGTTTTCCAAGGGGATATGAGGACTAAAAAATAATACAAAAAATTGAAAAGCTCCAGATGAGGATCAGCAGATGAGGATCGGCAGAGGCAGCAGCAACTCACTTGTGCATTGCAACTTTAGGAAAGCACCTAGTTTGAGAATATCAAATTTGTACCTGCTTATTCACATTGCATTAACTTCACATTTTATTCTGTGGTGGTTTAGACACTTAAATTGACTGCTGTGGTATGGTGGCCTCGTTTTTTCACTCCTTTAAATCCTCTTGACAGTGCAGAAGCAGACCTTGAGAACTGGAAAGAAGTCCAGCCTTCAAAATGTACCTGACTAGAGTTGTACTAACAGCTATAGGCATATAAGAAACAAACAAACAAACAAACAAAAACTCTTGGCAATAGAAAGAGATCATGATATACAGACTAATTACATTGTGAGGAAGATTATTGTAACAGTGATTAATGTGAACAGTAGTTCACATGAAAACCTGAAAGCAAGGAACAGGAATAAAAAAAGGAATCTTCAATGTTAATTCTGGAACTAACATAAAAGAACCCACTCCATCAAGGTTCATCATATGGTGAAACAACCAGGTAGTCAAGTGGTGTCCATCTGTGCAGCCATTTCACTTTCAGGTTCTGAGACAATACTTGTTCCCCAGTTTGTGGACATATCTGCCAACTCACTACTGTTCTGAGGAATATTCTAGAATTGTCCTTATTCACAGAATGCCTGCATTGAGATGTAGCGAAAATTTATTGTTTCCTTGTCACAACCCTGATTAATTTAGAACCAGTTTGCATTAACCATGTTTTCCATCTCCCTAATATTGTTAATTTTGGTAAAACAGTGAGCAGACATACTTTTAGCAAAAAAATAAGTTTTGTGCTTCCCAGGCCTCATTTAGACAATGTATTTATAGGACAGGTAGGTAAAACTGCATACCTAAGAGTGAGACTCATTATGGTTTTCTGCTCTCACTGGAAGGACACTCATTTCTGATAAAGGTGAACTTGAGCACTTCTATGTGAAAAAGTTTTTATAATGGAGAACAGAGGCCAAGAAAGTTCCATAATCACAGCACATGCTATTTAATGCTCTTCTAGAACAGTAAGAGCCATGTTCTCTTCTTATTAAATAATAATCACAGTAGTGCTTTGTACAGAGGTGAGAAATGGTGGTTTAAATTTGTTCTAAAAGATGGGGAAAGTCTCCTAGGAGCTACTAAAACAAGAAGTCTCCATTTTGCCTGGACCCAATCTGTCCACTTTGCTTTGAGAACAGATACTTGCAGAAGTCGCAGTGTGAAAAGTACTCTGCTGGTAGCCCCACAAACAAGCACACATTTCTAACTCCCATACATTCTGCAGTAGGTCATGGGAAGAGAAAAATTATATGGATAGTGATGGTTGCTTAAGTTCTATCTGGACTGAATGCCATCTGTCTGGGACTTCAGTGATCCTGGAGAATATAGTGAATACCTGAATAAAGTATCTATTGATTTACCATAATGATTTTCTACCTTACAGAGAAAATTAGGACACCTTCTTCATGTAGAAAAGTATTTAAGAACAAGCTTCATTTTAATTTAATTTTAAGCATGTGTTTAATACTTTCCTGAATCAGGGCCACTTAGGTAATTGTGTGGCATAATTGCAACAGCCTACTTTAAAATCTCTGTGTAGCACCACAGAAGTGTAATTCCCAGTGTCTATTTAAGACTGCGATCTATAGCTTAATGTTACTATAATCGTCATTTGATATAGCAGTTGGTAAGATTGTAGCATGTCTGCTGAGCAGTGCTTAAAAAAAAAGAGATAGAAATAAATATATAAAATAATGTAGCGTAAATTTCTTTTAAATTACTACTCCCTCCCCCCACCATGCATAATGCATCAATTGTATTTACCACCAGTGAACCGGATAACACTTTTTTAGATGACTCACTACCTTCATGCTGGAGTTACATTCCCTTGTGGAGAATAAAATGTGTTACCCATGGGAGCAAAGAGATCTGAAGGAAAAAAAATAAAATAAAATAGGGAAAATCGCTTTACATCTATTATTTGAGACAGTTCTGTAAAATTCAAATAGCTTGTGACAAAGACATGGATTATTGTTGTTATTACTGTTATTTAAGAAAATGGCCTCTAGCCAGCTTATCAAATCACCTTGCAGCTTACATTACTCATAATATTTTGCACTATAAATTTCTTTTTTGTCTTTAAAATATTTATGTTTTGAGGGTGTGTAATTAACCTTATTCCATCATTTATACTTAGATGTTTTTGTTTAACTGAAACAAAAACAAAAACAAAAGCAAACAACAATAACACATATTCATGTAACTAAATCAAATAAAAATAAAAACTTATGAAGTTTTGTTATAACTGTAATTGATTTGTCAACTGAATACTATAACCAGATATATAACCAAATGGACAAATTAAATGAAAATGATAATGACACTTCGCCCAATGCTTATTTTTTATTACATTCCTTCTGGGTAATTTCTTATTTCATAGGGAAAATAATAAAATAAAATAATAAAATAAATAAAACCCTCAATTTTTCTTTTTGGTGCTTCATAAGCCTGTAGATTAAAAGTGATATATTAAAGTCCTTCACCATTTCTGTTTCTTTTAATTGAAGCAGAATAACTTACAGTAGTTAATTGGCTTTTGCCAAAGTTAATTTGATAGTGGTGATAGAATGAAGTCAAAATACATCTACTATCCATGAGTGTAATAACATTTAGATAAGCAGGTAATTAAACCACCTTGAATCCAGAAGCATCTCTTTCTTCAACAAGGAACTTATCATGGAGAATGAATGACACTGGTTTGGTACTAATTTTGTATGAAAAAAATTGTGAAACATTAGGGAGGCAAGAAAATGTTGCCCAAAGAGATTTCTGACCTCAGATGATGAATAAAGAGTGAGAAAGAGGTGAAAATTGAGAAATGTTTCTACTAAATTAAAAAAATGAAGACACATCATGAAAAGGTATTGTTCAAGAAACAGAAAAGGCAGCAGTACATCTGCTGTTGAAGTTGAGTTGTTGAAGTTGCTGTCAAAGCAGATTAAAAATTATAAAATTTTAAATGTATTGAAAAATATCTGGATGTTATTTATTTACTTACTTATCTATTTACCCAGATAAGAATATGCCAGGGCCATAACACTTCAAGTTGGGGAAATCTCCCACAACATAGCCTTCTGAACAAATGTGCTGGGAATTCAGCACTGTATGCTCCCCCAGTTCCACTCAGTATTGGCAGCTGTCAGGGACAGGACAGTGGAGTAGGCACATGGTTAATGGGACAAAGTATCAACACTTTTATACTGTTTTCCTAAATTCTTCTTAATTCTTTATGATAAAAAATTCATTCTACAAAATCTTTAACAGTGGTCCACTACTTCAAAACTTGTAATGGAAACATTTATTTTCTTTTCTTTTTGCTCGTACCTACCTATCTTTCTAAATATGGTTTTAAATCTGGATATGTTTTTTCCAAAAAATAGGCAACTTGAAGATGTCAAAAAAAAAGTTGTTTACATCTGGATAGAGAGGGCATTTTTTATTTCTCTTTTATTCTTTTTCACTTTCCAAACAAAAATTTGTAAAATTATTATTCCAAATGCCTTTATCTGCAGATATGCTTGGGGAAAACAAAACAAAATAAAACAAAACAAAATCTAAATCTTTAAGTTTCCGTCATCCAAAGTCAGATACCTGGTATTTCAAAATCCAAAGAAATATGACTATAAACAAATTTTATTCTTCTGAAACTGAGACATACACCTTTGTGTTGAGTAAAGTGTAGAATACAGTGTAATTGTCCAACACAATTGTTCCAGTTTCACAGAGAACACAGGCATCTTATAGCCCCCAGCTATTTATTACTGTCTGGCTTCAAACTCAGAACTACTCATGGGTTTAATTCTGGAGACCATTTCATATCAAACACTGGTGTGTTGGCTTAGATGGTAACCATTACACTTCCACTCAAGCATCATGCCTTTAGGGTTGAAAGTTGTAGCCAAACTATGAATAAGGTCTTCTGTAGCAACATAATGCATCTTTGCTGAAACAGAGATAGAGGTATATAGAACATTCATACTTTTCAAATCATTATATATATATAAAAAGGCAGGCAGATTAGATAACACCATATTGCTTATTGGTTTGTATTCCACACAATGACAATATACTAAGAGATTTTAGAAGCACTCTGAATTGGAAATTACTCTCAAGACCTTCAAAACTAAAAAACATATTAGTTTTTATTGTTTCACCTAAAATACCACTGAGAGAAAATGAAGGTCAGTAGTCATGCTAAGAAATTTTTAACGCATTCTGACAACTAGATTAAATGATAACTCTTGCTTTTATACAGTTTTGAGACAAGAAATTCAAAATTTGGTGCTATGTTTGTTCTTTCCATCAAATATCCCAAGTCTTCACACTCTATGGGGACTTTTACATGTTAATGGGATTTTAAGGTGCAGTTAGCTCTGAAGACTGCTTTTCACTCATAGTCTTGCAGGAACTAGAGTAGTGCATATTTGATTAACGAAGACCAAGAGCAGCATACTGTCAAGTATTCTCATGGAGTCATGGCTAAATGACATTATCCAAATATCCGAATTCAGACAGCATGCTATAATTACTCTCATTATAGGTCAGTTCTTTGTACAGTGCTTCATGTATTGTTCTCTCAAAAAATATACTTCTGCTTACCATTATTTGAATAAATAGCCATGTTTACAAACTAAACAGGACTCGAGCTCAAATCATGACCAATAAGACATATTTAGCTAATGATGCACAATTTGAATTACTGTATTTAGATAATTCCAGAGTAACAGTGTTTACAACACAGTACCATAGGTGATACTCATAGACTTTTGTTTTGCTTTGTTTTGTTGTTTTGCTTTATTTTGATTTTTTAATATTTTTGAAAATATATTTTTATAGACCGCTAACCACTTAATCATTAGTTTATCAAGGTGTATGTCCATGTCACTTGTACAATTTGTGTTACTTTCTTTGCACAGATGCAACAAAAGCTGCATCTCAGATCTGTGTAGCTTTGCTTTAACCTACACATAGCACTTACATCAGTTTGCAGTGGTGTGTGTCTTCTTGTCATTGATGAGATACAGAAAGATTAAACAGGAAATTGCTGTGTCTTATTCTTCTTCCAAGAGTTGTTAAAAGGAGTGGGTTATAAATGATTCAGTTTGTCAACAAAGAATAAGTATTTCACCTTCTTTAGAACTTTTTATTTGTTGCAAACCTCTAGCTTTTCCAACTGTTTGATCTTAAAACTGAGGTACAATGTAGATTAAACACTATTATATTTACCATAGGGACTGTGGGTCAAACTCTCACACAAACCACATTAGAGATGGAAACCAACTACCACAATTTAATTACCTGCAATCAATAGAAGAAATTCTGTATAGTGAATGCAAGCTGTGAAAAATAGCAAATTAAAGGTCTGTCACAGCCTGCAAGAATAAAAGCAAGAGATTCTATAAGTAAAATATGATTGCAAAGTAAACAAAGTAACTGCAAAAATCAACCAGATCAGCTCTTCCTTTAGGAGCAATTTTTTTCTAAATTACCTATGAAGCACAGCTTTATACATCCTATTTTCATAAATCATATGAACATTTAGTATCCCAATGGGATCTAAACTCCAAAGTACCTGTGTGATTTATATATAGAGAGAAGTCACCAAGGTGTTTTGGAAAATGATACTTCTAGATTTTTCTATTGCTCTTATTTGCAACTTAAAAAGAACAGGAAGACCTTCATACTGCTGCAGAATTTTTCAGTGTGAAAAATTTGGGAGATTCTGCTAGGAATGTGTTTTGATAATTTATCTTTCCCTTGCTAACCACTCAAGAAAAGACAATGCAATGAGATTGACTTATTGTTGCAAAAATTACGACCTCTGTGGTGTAGGTGTGGATATCTGATCATGGGTTTTGTAAACAGAGGATGAAGAACTAAGGTTTATGCACCTTTGTTATTTTTTCCTATTCTGCTCATTAGAGCAAGCATCTAGACATGTTCAAATTAGGGAGATAAAAATTTTGATGCTATATATGCATATATATATATATATATACATTTATTTATTTGTTTGTTTGTTTGCTTGTTTGTTTCCCGCTATGTTAATTGTATATTGAGAAAAGGATTCCATCCTTCCATAGTTTAACTGGAATCATTTAAAAAAAAAAAACAAAAAAAAAACTGAATTACTATTTATTACTATTTTAAACTTCCACAGTAAGATGCTGAATCCTTGAATCCTTCCTGTTTGCTACTGGTCTGGAATAGATTCTCATTTACTAGATTTTTTCTACTTATTATTATTTTACACCACTATGCCTGAGGTCAGAACCTGAACCTCTGACATTCATCAAACCCCCTCTAGCTCAAATGTAATTTACACCACAAGTGAATTCATTTTTCAGTTGCAGACCTTGAGTTTCCTACCCTAAAAAGTCAAAAATTCTCAGTGTTAGACAAGGTATTTTTGTTGTATAATAGGGAACATAATTTTCTCTTCCAACAGATTTCCAATCTAAATAGTCCTTTATTTAGAATACTGTGTGTAGTGGTGAGTAAGTGACGTTTCAGTACCCAGCTAGAAATGAGCAATAACTTTCAAATGAAAATTGGAAGCTGAAAATGTAATCATTTACAGCAGATGGTTCAACTTGAAACTGATAAACAAGTTGTTAGTCTCCATCACCCCCTTTCCTCCTGCCTAATCCTTTTCTATTCACTTGAATTTGTTTGTGTATATGCAAGTTGTTCTACCAAAGTCAAATCAACAGGGTAAAGAGGCATTCCAAAACCAAAAGGTAAATTTTATGGTAAATCTGGAACACATTCTCATAGAAGTGGAAATTGCTTGAGCATTTGGTGCTGAGGATTTGGGGATTTAATTCAGGCGGGTCCATTAGCACAGTGGCAGCTTTCTTAGGATCTGGATTTCCTCCCACATTGGTTCTTGTCCCAGTATTTTCAACGTACAACCTGCTTCACTAAAAAATCCGAATATGAGAGACACTCCTCCACTCTTGGATGCTTATGTACAAAATACAGTGAAAGGCAGTTGGAAATTTTGAAGCACATCTGATCACAGAACTTGGCCCATCATGGTTGGCATTCATTCCAGTTTTAACATAGCTCCTTTTCCAGTACTGATCACAAAAAGTATCTTTGCCTTTGTGTACAAGCAGACATTCAAAAACAGACAAAATGAGACACAAAACTGGAATGTTACCAAAAGCAGTAAGTGAAGAAAACATGGATAAAATACAAAGCCATGTGAATGCTTTGTCTGACATCTATCTTAGTACTTGTCACTGTGTCATTCAGATATTATGCAAAGGCTTTTTATTCAGATAAGCACTGTTATTTCACTTTTTACTAAACAAATTTGCCCAAATCTAATTTTCATTAAAAGTAGTTTTATTTTGAATACTCCTTAAGAGCAGTGATGCAATTGTCAAAATAATGCAGACTGAATGAGCAGGTAGGGTAGAAGAAGGGTTATATATATTTGAATGTATAGTATTACAGTTCTAGAACATTGCTGAATATCTTGAGTGAAATATATCCAGCTTATGACTGGAAGGTGACCTGAGAGATATTGTGTTTTTCCAGATTCCCAAACCAACTTTTGCAGGATATTCGGCAGTACAGTAGGAAGTAGGAAGTCTAAAGTATTAAATGTTGGAACTGGAGACTTGTGGATCTGTAAATTCTTGGTCAGAGAGAAGCCACTGCATTCATTGGTTAATGATGATAACATCACTTGTATTCTATCCAATCAAAGGTCCACTTGAGAAACTACACTTTCGCGAAAAACCATTACTCAAATACAATTTGGGAAGGGGTGAAACTGGGGGTTGCTTAAAGTAATACCATCATCAAGAAGAGAATCCCAGACTATAGAGCCACGCTTAAGATGAATTCCATAGGAGTACCATGTGTACAACTTCTGGAAATGATAAAGTTATTTCTAGGACATTAGCCACTTGTTGTGAGAAGATATGTGTTGAGAAGCTCTGAGGTCCTTAAACACTGTAGCACTGAGGAACATTTAGATTACAGAGACTGGGATTAGCTTTCTTTTGTTTCAGATCGAGAATTGTTTTCCTCCTAAGAAATGATAAAAAAGATTCCCCATAGGATGGCCCAACTTTATTTTCAGTATAGAAGAAATGATCACATGAAATAGAATGGGTCTTAAGGTTTGATCCAAAATATTTATGTTCCAAGAAATGAATTATTTTTTTTGTATTTGCCAGCCCATGAAAGATTCAATATACATCTGTTATCACCAGACCACTTTACATTCTGATACAGTTTTCCTGAATTTACCATAGAGACAAGATTTTTTGGTGTGTGCATATTAATCCCAATGTAAAATAACCCCAAATCAATTGATCAGTCGATTAACAAATTAACTGCTAAATAATGGATATGGTTGTGAACATTTCATGACAGGATGCTGAGAACAAAATATGTGTCTACAATTCTTTTGTCAAATAATCAACCAAGAAAGTATTTTCTTTAGGAGTTTACATAAATGCCTGCAAAACAAACAGGAAATTGTCTTCAAACAATATTTTATCATTTGTATAAGCTAAGTAGAAATGATCAATACACTGAAAAGTGAAAAAAAAAAATAAATCTTTCAAATTCTGTTTTAATGTAGCAGTCTTTACATGATCCCAAGAACACAAATAGTATGAGATGACAACTATATATATTCTACAACTAATTATAACATTAGTACTAAACATAGTATAAAGAACACATGAATTAAGGTTGCTAAGTGCTAAGAAAGGGATGTCAAAGCAAGGGTTGAGAAAATCCATGGGGTGAGGATTGCCTTATGTCACAGAATCATAGAATCACAGAATGACCTGGGTTGAAAAGGACCATAATTATCATCTAGTTTCTTATGTAAAAGCTGCACTTTATTTGCTATCATTACTAATTATGATTTTCTCTTATACTGCACAATGTTTAAAGAGGTAACGTGTGAATTTCTGTAACATTGTTTTGAATCCCTTAATATGCATTACACAATTGGGACTGTTTTTTAACACTGCTTAAGTGTCAGTCTATGTTTGCACATACTTGTCTTTTAGTTAATAAATTAGCCTGTTTTCTACTTGTAATAGTTCTGAGAAAAAGGGATTACCACACTCATTTCACAAAAACTAAGAGAGCCATGAGATAGTAAATCGTCACACTAGTACATGGATGTTTGTGTTGATAAATTAGGGCTTGAACTCTGTTTTCCCATGGGCCAAGCTAACGGCCTATTTTCACTTTACTGTTTTACCCACTTCGTTTATAAGCAAATGTAGCATATATCTACAGCACATGAACATACACTTGGTCTTGCTGTGATCAACACATTATGAAACAACAGTTTAGTCTGGAGTGTTTAGGGCTGTTAGGATAATGATTTTGCATGGCTGCTCAGCTTCCCAATGGAATTGTGTTCTCCTGCATTTGCTTTAATGCAAGTGATTTTTGCAAACAGTGGAGACATTGGAGAGGTTTACAAAAATGTAAGCCCTTTAACACTTGGAAGCAAAGAAGGATCCCTTGCTAACCAGACTGACTGTAACTGTTCAGCTGAACAATCTTGTCACTCCTATAGTTGCTTTTAATATTTGATGACTGGTCATGTATGCCTCATCACACCATCTCTGGAGGGAATGTATTGGGAGATTTGAAAAGAAAAAAAAAAAGCCTCTGCTGGAACAATACTGACGCTGATTTACTGATGAGGTTATATTTCTATGTTATTTTTTCACATCTCAGGATTTTGAAGTTGATGGCTAAAACTGAAACTTAAATTTAAGACAGTACGAATATGCACTACTTAATGCTATGCAAGGTTCACAGGATCAATGTACTCTGTAATTTACCTTTGATCAAGTATCTACAGATACAGAATTAAAAAAAAAAAAAAAAAAAAAAAGATATTAGGAAACATAAAAATATATATATGTACCATCCTTCATCCATGTACATAACTCTACTTGACTGATGAACAGACTGAATCTCTGATGCATTCATCAGTGACTCTCCCACCTTAAGCCAAAATATTTTTTATTCTTTCACTGAAAATTCAAGATTTTCTGCAAAATTGAAAGACTAGATACAGTAGATGGAGTTGCAGACACATCAAAAGCAAACTGAAGGAAAGGGTATGTAGCACCCATCAGAGAAAAAGGGAAAAAAAATAAATGTTTTGTTAGTTCTTTTTCTGAAATCTATCCAGTACAATGTGTTTATATTTATGCTTGTTTTTGGCTTTCTGACACAGTTAGATTCAGTGGAATCGTAGAATCATTCAAGTTGGAAAGAACCATTAAAGGTCATTTAATCCAACTCCCCTGCACTGAACAGGGACGCCAATAGCTCAAGTGTGCAGAGCCAGCCTGACCTTGAGTGTCTCCAAGGACAGGTATCTACCACCTCTCTGGGCAACCTGTTTCAGTGCCTCACAGTCCATGTAAAAAAAAGAAATTCTTCCTTATCTTCTGTCTGAGAGGAGACTTGATCCAGGTTTATAAATACCTGAGGTGTGGGAGCCATAGTGGTGAGGCTGGTCTCGTTTCAGTAGTGCGTGGGGATAGGACTAGGGGTAATGGGATGAAAGTACAGCATAGGAAGTTCCGCACGAATGTGCGGAAGAACTTCTTTACGGTAAGGGTGATGGAGCACTGGAACAGGCTGCCCAGGGAGGTGGTGGAGTCTCCTTCTCTGGAGATATTTAAGACCCACCTGGACGCTTACCTGTGTGATGTGGTGTAGGGAGCCTGCTTTGGCAGGGGGGTTGGACTCGATGATCTCTAGAGGTCCCTTCTAACCCCTACAATTCTGTGATTCTGTGATTCTGTGATCTGAATTTCCCCTCTTTTAGTTCAGAACCAATTCTCCTTGTCTTACCATGACAAACTCTGAAAAGAATTTGTTGCATTCTTAGTTATGGACTCCCTTTAGATTCTGAAATGCTGCTCTCAGGCCTCTCTCGGACACTTTTCTTCTCCAGCCCCAGCTCTCACTCTGTCCTCATAGCATAGGTGTTCTATTTCTCAAATCATTTTTTTCGAACACCCTTTGGACACACACTAACAGGTCCATATCTCTGCTATACTGAGGAATCACATTTAGACACAAGTTAGTTCTCGCCAGCACAGAGTAGAAGATCAAGGTCACTTCCCTCATTCTTCTGGCCTCGCTTCTTTTGAGACAGCCCAGGATACAGTTGGCTTTCTGGACTTCAAGGGCACATTACTAATTTATGTCCAGCTTACCATCCACCAGTACCCCCAAGTAATTTTCTGCAGGACCGTGTTCGATCCTTTTGTCCCCCAGCTTGAATTAATAGTGGACGTAATGGAGACTTAGTAGAAGTCTGTACTTGATAGAGGAAGCAGGTACCGACTGAAGCTAATGGCTCTTGGTTTAGGGGCATATTTTTGGTGATTTAATAGCTCTCACCACTTTCCATACTTTCTCTTTAATCCTTAAATGATGTGAGGATGAAGGATGGAAAAAAACTGCAAAGTGAAGAAAGAAATTTGATATTAGCCTTTGATAGTTAAAGTAGTGATTTGTAGCCATAGGCTCAAAATCACACAGAAAATAGCTTGGCCTTTCAGATTTATTTGAAGGTAGATACTAAAAAAAAAAATAAAATAAAATAAATATTCCACCCCTTTGTAGTTGATGTTCCTGAATTTCAAATTCTTTCCTTCAGTGAGTACTGAGAAATCTAGTCTTCAGCTAACCTTGGTAAAAAATTTCTTTTTGAAAGCAATAAATACCTACTTAAGTTCTAAAATGTTAATAGCTGTGCAAATAGTTACTGCTGTCTAAATGAGTGACCATTTAATGAATCACTTCCACCAAAAAGGTCAGTGTAGCAAGTCCCATGTGCATCATGTTATTACAACTTACCAGCAAATGACCATATTAATATTAACTGACAGATTGCAGACCTTTATGTTTATGTACAGCAGGTTTCTGAAAAGTGCACTTCTGGGAGGTGTTAGAAAACTTTCTGCCAGCATATCATACTGTAAATTGCACTATTTTCAGGTCATTACTTCTTCAACATGTGGACACATAGTTTTCTGAAAGAGAAGAACATTAATGAATAAAGTACACTTGACCTCTTACCTTCAAAATCGTATCTCAGAACAAATCATATTTATAATAATTCTCATTTCAGGGGTCTGGGGCATGTCGCAAATAGGTGCTCCTATCAAGCACCCCCATGACAGCTCTGAAATAGCTAATGAGGTACACTCAGATCAGAGACCGTTGAAGACAGAGGAAAGAGTAAAATTTCACAGCACTGATATTGCTGGTGCCTGAGTCTCCATGAACTGGGGACTTATCATGTCACCACAGCACAGAATTCCCGTGTTAGGGGCAGACATTCCCTCAGTACTCACCTTGACACTGAGCTGCATTACCAAGTTAGCTACAGAAAAAAATGAGTCCTTTCAACTAGCAATGACTCACTTGCACAAAAGTCACAGCGGTCACAGCACAAAGCGATGTCCCTCAAGGGTCTGTCTTGGGACCGGTGCTCTTTAACATCTTTATTAATGACATCGATGAGGGAATGGAGTGCACCCTCAGCAAGTTTGCTGATGACACCAAGCTGAGTGGTACAGTCGATACGGTGGAGGGAACGGATGCCATTCAGAGGGACCTTAACAGGCTGGAAAGCTGGGCTCGGGTGAACCTAATGAGGTTCAACACAGCAAAGTGCAAGGTTTTGCACTTGGGCCGGAAGAACCCCAGGCACCTGTACAGGCTGGGAGGAGTTGTCCTTGAGAGCAGCTTGGCAGAGAAAGACCTAGGGGTCCTGATAGATGAGAAACTTAACATGAGCCAGCAGTGCGCTCTGGCAGCCCGGAAAGCAAATGGGATCCTGGGCTCCATCAGGAGAGGGGTGGTCAGCAGGGATAGGGAGGTGATTGTCCCTCTCTACTCTGCTCTTGTGAGGCCCCATCTGGAGTACTGTGTCCAGGTGTGGAGCCCTCAGTACAAGAAAGACATGGAGATTTTGGAAACGGTCCAGAGGAGGGCCACAAAGATGATCAGGGGGCTGGAGCACCTCCCCTATGAGGACAGGCTGAGGGAGTTGGGTTTGTTCAGCCTGGAGAAGAGAAGGTTGCGGGGTGACCTCATTGCAGCCTTTCAATACCTGAAGGGAGCTTACTCCCAGGAGGGAAGTAAACTCTTCGAAAGGGCTGATAATAGCAGGACTAGGGGAAATGGTTTTAAGTTGAAGGAGGGAAGATTTAGGTTGGATGTTAGGGGGAAGTTCTTTACTAGGAGAGTGGTCAGGTCCTGGAACAGGCTGCCCAGGGATGTTGTGGATGCCCCATCCTTGGTGTTCAAGACCAGGTTGGACGGGGCTCTGGGCAACCTGATCTAGTAAAGGTGTATGTTTGGTGGCCCTGCTAGGCAGGGGGGTTGGAACTACATGATCTTTGAGGTCCCTTCCAACCCGGGTCATTCTGTGATTCTGTGATTCTGTGATTCTGTGACTCTGCCAGCTGCAGAAGCCTGAACATTGCTTCTGTTTCTGTCCCACTGCATGATCATGAACATGCCACACATCTCCTTCAGTTTTCTGTTTCTTCTGCTCTCCTTCAGTTTTTCTGTTTCTTCTGATCTCGTCAGTGCTATTAGTGCTGTAGACCTTTAGACCTATCAGAGCCAAGTTCAGATCTGCAAAATGGGGAACATGCACACTCTGAGACAACATCCTGGTAGACTTACATACCCACAAGTAATATAAAATAGTCGTTTAAAAAAAATATTGAAGAAGTGAGTAGTAAGTGAAGCTCTATTTTTCTTAGAAAAGAATCTTCCCTGCCCCTATCATACCTTCCTTTCAGAGATGATAGGATAGAAAAATTGTGTTTAAAAAATCCCCACTTGCTAGTGTCCTTTTAAATTATGTAAAGCCAATTTCTTGTAATATTGTCACTGAACAAATAATCACTTGGTTGAGGAAGATTTGTGGCTGTAATTATTTATTCATTTTAATGTTTGTTATTAAGCCTTCCTTTTGCTGTTTGCTCCCATTATATGATGAAAGATCAATACAAAGAAGATGAGGAAGTGCAGAAATGACGGTTAATTATCAGGGAGTGAGGAGGAGGAGAGCAGCCCTGGTACAAATGGCTGTGAGACCTACAGACTGCACTCTAGTCTTTGCTTACATTAGTCTTTGTTTCACAGTGCGGTATTTTTTATTATTTTCTTGTTGGATTTGGTTGTTGTTCTTGGTTTTTCTTAATCTTTTTCTGTATGTATACATAAATTTAAATATATATATATAAAGACAGTTGAGGAAAAACCATATCTGGGTTTTGTCATGTCTTTTCTTAATTGTAAAGCTGGGACTGAATTAGAAGAAGCTGTGATGCCAAGTGAATAAAAGAAAATGGGTAGAGAAACATCTATGTTTTCTTATGTTTTGTTTTTATTTGTTTAGTTGTTTTTGCTATTTGTTTTTTTGTTTTTCTCAGTTTAAGACATTATGTATTATGTAACGTGTTTCACAGCTTTCTACTTAAAATTTCAGACCTATAAAAGAGCTATAGATTCACAATTAGTTTCTTCATTATTCTTTTAATCTAAAGACGAAAAATAATATATGACTATAATCATGGTGATACATTTACAAATACACCTGTGTATAAGTACTACATGTATAGAGAGATATACATATCAAGGTGCTAAAAAGTTCAATTGTTATGAAATTTAAATTATACCATTAATCTTCAGGATTAACATACATATCCTGGACATGCATATGACACTGTTTACATTTTGGTAGCTGTGAAATACTAAAATGCATTCCAACTGCTTAGAATCATGGAATTGTGAAATCTCTAACATTAGAAAAGACCTACAAGATCATCCAGTCCAATCATCCGCATATCACCAACAGTTCTCACTAAGCCATTCCCCTTGACACAACATCTAAACATTTCTTGAATACCTCCAGGGACAATGACTCCACCACCTCCTCTGGCAGCCCATTCCAGTGTCTGACCACACTCTCAGAGAAGTAGTATTTCCCATCATCCAAGCTGAATCTCTCCGGGCACAACTTGAGGCCATTCCCTCTGGTCCTATCATTAGTTATGCAATAGAAGAGAAGAGGTAAAATCCCAAGAACACCACAACCCCTCTTCAGGCTGTTGAAGAGAGCAAAAAGGTCTCCCCTGAGCCTCCTCTTCTGTATATTGAACAATCCCAGCTCCCTCAGCCACTCCTCATAAGACCTGTGATCCAGACTCTGCACCAGCCTAGTTGCCCTTCTCTGGATATACTCCAGGGCCTCAGTGTCACTCTTGAAACGAGGGGCCCAAACCTGAACACAGTGTGCATCCTCACAAGTTCTGAATACAGAATGATGATAGTTTCTGTACTCCTGTTGGTAACACTATTTCTGGTACACGCTAGGATGCCATTGGACTTCTTGGATACCTGGGCACACTGCTGGCTCCTGTTCAGCCAAGAATAAACCAATAACCTTTTTCTACACAACCTTCCAGACACTCTAACCCAAGCCTGCAGCACTGCCTCAGGTTGTTGTGGACACAGTGCAGGATCAGGCACTTGATCTTTTTAAACTTTGTTGTTTCTTTCAGGATAACGTGATATTTGTTAAATCTATCTGTCTATCTATATATATAACAAACATAGTAGTTGTGATTTAATAGCTATTATAAGGCAATATCAGCTAATATTAATATAATCACACAGACACACTTCCAATTTGCAATTGTGTTTGCAGGTTCTGTATTTTCTGTATATTCACAAAATGGTTTGTCACAGTCTTTTAAGCAACATGCTGCTCAGTCTTAAACAGACACACATATTCAGACTTGAGATCTCCTGTATTACAACAAATCCAGCAAGTGCAAAGTTTGGGAAGGTAAGAGAAACCTTAAAGTAAGTATGTATTCATGATTTTCTACTGATCTCAAGGGTCTGTATAAACGTTCATAAAATTTATCCTGTAACTTTAGGCCAAGCCTCAAACTTGTCACTAGTGAAAATCTCCCATATCCATATAATGATACATATAAATGACAGGTAACTATGATAAATATCTCTAAGAGTCACTTTCTGTTAATGCAGGGCCAGCAACTCCATTAAAATGACAACAATAATGCATGTGAAATCATCGTCTCTAAAGCTGCATGTTGGAAAACTTTTGCCAGAGCCATCTTCTTTTCCAGTTGTTTTTTTTTTGTTTTTTTTTTATATATATTTTTTAACATGGCTTCCTGCCACAGATGAGGAAAAAATAGTTCACAGAATGTCAAATTTTTACTCTCTTTTTCTTTTTTAATGTCTTTACAGATAATGTTTAATAATAATAATAATAATAATAATAATAACAAAACTTTAATTGTATTATATCAATTTAAGTTTTCTTGCTCATCTAAATTCTGATCTGAAGATATATATTCCTTTCACTATCATTTATTTCAGCCAGTCATTTCCTTGACTTATTACCTTACAAGAATGTTACATTTCATAATGAGAAAGTGATTTTTAATCACAGTAGTTACTTTGTAATATCATTTGAACTGCATTCAGCATGATATTCATGGTTTCTTTCACAACAGTTACTGAGAAGGACAGTGTCTACAAATGTATGTCTGGAGCAGTGGTTTTCTCTTTAGTCTATAATTGTGCGCTAGGGAGCAAGACAATGTTCATGTCTGTAGTTATGTATCCAGTATTTCTTTATACTGTTTCATACTTGTGATCCATCCAACTTGATTTCCAAGGTAAACCTAATGTTTCAGTGTTTACAATGTTAAAAATTTAGTAATAGCTAGGTTGGTTATTTTCAGAATAGATGAATAAATCTCATCTTCTTAACTAAACACTGGAGCTTGGCATCATAAGACATCAGAAGGTTGGGAAAAAAAAAATAAAAAAATCTGTAGATCACTTATAGAATTAACTGCATTTCAAGGTGTAGGTGGTTGTCAGAAGTGGCCCATAAATCTCATCCTAGTAAAAATACCACAAGATTATTTTTTCCTTGTATGCATATTTAAATAAAATAAAAGTCTTCCTTTCAAAAAGTTTGTTATTTTATTATTTTATTTTATTTTATTTTATTTTATTTTATTTTATTTTATTTTATTTTATTTTATTTTATTTTATTATTTTTTCCCCTCCTTTTACTTCACAGCAGTGAGTTCCTGCTACAGAAACAGACAGGGGAAGAAATACATCTCTTGGCAAAGTTAGGAGCTACAGAGAAGAACAGGGAATTGTTCTTCATTTTACTATGCACTTTCCCTTGAAACTTACTGACTGCTTAAATCATCTCAGCTATGCAGAACCCTTTAGCAATAAAATAAAAACTGTATTAAGCACTAAATTTTACACCTAACTAGTATTTCTCATTGACAGAGAGTTTATGGAAGTTGTCAACTTCTGAGCCCAACTTATATGAAAGCAATCATAATCTGAAGGTATATGAATTGATCTAGTCAGAAATGATGCAAATAAAATTAACAAATTTATTAATTTTTTTCTCTCTGAGCTGAAAATGAATTTGTAGCTATCCATGCTCTTGGCAAGAGATGAATAGAAAGCTGAATATAGAAGTTTAGTCTCTCCATTAAACCGAAAATTCCTGCTGGGATGTGAGGAAACACTGGCATAGTAATAGGTAACCATTCAGCTTCTGGTCTGCTTGGACATAGTAGCTCAAAAGAAACACAAGGCCAGAGGTTATGTTTTATTCATTTTTTAATTGGACTCAGTAGAGAAATCAGGGAGTTTACTACATAAGTATGTCGAATTCAAGTACATAATACATTTCCATAAAAAAAATCACTGAGGCCCAGATTCACCATTTACTCCCAGTTCAACAAATCACTTTAAAATATGCTTCAATTAACTTCAATGTCAATGTGAACACTTACTGAAAGTTCTGTGCGTACTTAAATTATTTGCTGAGTGAAGACCATATGCATATGGCCAAGAGCTCTGAAGTATGTACCTAAGTAACCCAACATGGGCCACATGAAATCTAGAGATTTCTTTATTGATATCACTGGGCTTTGGATTTCATTTTAATAGTTAGACATTATGAGTTCATTGTCAGTTTAGAGCTTTCTTGTTAGTTCCTTGAAAGGTTGATGACATTCAGCTTTTCCCACCAATGCTTTGCATTAGAAAGCCCTAAATAGCACCATATGATTCTTTATTTAATGTTTTCTCTGGGGCTTGTGGTGATTATAAATGTAAAATAAAACACTCAAGAATGCAAACAAGCATCAGAATAATTCCTATCACCCTAGAATAGTGAAAATAATGTAAATGTTAACATATTTTAAACATATATGGTGCCTGTACAATAGTCTACAGTAACAGAATGTCCAAGAAAAGTATTCTTTAATATGGGCTTTTATGCAAGGTAGAGTGCTCTGTACTACCTGCCGAAAACTCAGGGATACATTTCCAACAAATGAGTCATGACATTAAGGTATTTGTATTTATTACAACAATGACTACAGATATCTTATCTGAAGAAGAAAGAAAGAAAATTATGATTCAGACCTTGCCATTCTACAACAGAGATGAGATAGCCTGTGCCTTGGTCAGTTCTGCATTCCACATCTCAAACTATTCGGGAAAGTAATACTTTGTCTTCTAAACTTCAGATTTGAAAGCAACTTAGTTCACTGTTTCTGCTTTTAATATCTCCTTGTGTTTTCACCCTCACTAATGGAAAGGCCTCTACTAACTATAAGATGAAAAGATTTTATTTCTGTATTGGAGACATATTTTTTACCATAACATTATGAACTAAATTATCCACAATACTCTGTGTTTCAGAAAGAAACTTCTCCATAAAACAAACAAACAAACAAACAAACAACAACAACAAAAACACATCATTTTATTAAAACACATTAATGTGGTAATTATTCTTAAACCACTAAATTGTGCTACTTGATTTATCTGGAAATAGAACTGACTCAGATTCTGTTGAAAAAATTGGGAGTGTGGAATATCATCAAAGCATTTTTTAAGTTAAAGATGAACTGAACAAATTATTATTAACAAGCAAAAGAAAATAAACTGAGCAAATTCAAACAAAACACATCTTATCCCTTCTAAAGAAAAAACGTCATTCAAACTTTGAAGAAATACATATTACAGCCAGAATTACAGAAAGCAGAAAGCAGAATCTGAAGGTGGCAGTGCTATCATGCTAGCCATAATAACAGCAAGCATAGAAAAACTACACGGTGATTTCATGTGGTGCTTTCCTATTAAGAGGCAAGGCTATTTTTATTTTATTTCATTTTATTCTTTTGTAAATAAGCAAGTAGACAATGTGACTGTAGCATCCATGTTGAGCACTGATCCTTAAATAAAGTGGTATCAAATAGTTATTTAAGAGATGTCAAAGAGCACAGCAAAGAGGAAGAGGAAAAGGAGGAAGAGGAAGAGGAAGAGGAAGAGGAAGAGGAAGAGGAAGAGGAAGAGGAAGAGGAAGAGGAAGAGGAAGAGGAAGAGGGAGAGGAAGAGGAAGAGGAAGAGGAAGAGGAAGAGGAAGAGGAAGAGGAAGAGGAAGAGGAAGAGGAAGAGGAAGAGGAAGACGGAGGGGGGTGGGGAGGAGGAGGAGAGGGAAAGGAAGGAAGGGAAGGGAAGGGAAGGGAAGGGAAGGGAAGGGAAGGGAAGGGAAGGGAAGGGAAGGGAAGGGAAGGGAAGGGAAGGGAAGGGAAGGGAAGGGAAGGGAAGGGAAGGGAAGGGAAGGGAAGGGAAGGGAAGGGAAGGGAAGGGAAGGGAAGGGAAGGGAAGGGAAGGGAAGGGAAGGGAAGGAAAAAGGGGAAGGGGAAGGGGAAGAAAGGGGAAGGGGAAGGAAAAAGGGGAAGGGGAAGAAAGGGGAAGGGGAAGGGGAAGAAGGGGGGGGGGAGGGAATTAAGGGGAAGGGAGGGAAGGAAAGGTGAAGGGAGGGGAGGGGCAGGGAGGAGAAGAGGAGAGGAGAGGAGAGGAGAGGAGAGGAGAGGAGAGGAGAGGAGAGGAGAGGAGAGGAGAGGAGAGGAGAGGAGAGGAGAGGAGAGGAGAGGAGAGGAGAGGAGAGGAGAGGAGAGGAGAGGAGAGGAGAGGAGAGGAGAGGAGAGGAGAGGAGAGGAGAGGAGAGGAGAGGAGAGGAGAGGAGAGGAGAGGAGAGGAGAGGAGAGGAGAGGAGAGGAGAGGAGAGGAGAGGAGAGGAGAATTGAGTCTAAGCCAACAGTTGAATGCTGAAGTCAAATTTAAATGAGAAATAAGCCTCACACTTTTACAATGTTAAGATAAACAGACTGACAAAGGAAAATATAATCTTCCTTAGTGGGTTTGATTTGGCAGAAGAGATTTTTCCAGTAAATACTTGTTATAATGTACACTTACATACTCAACATAGGAACAGTTAGACAAAAAATAAAAAATGAAAAATAAAATATTTTTTTTTAAAAAAGGAATATATTAATGGACAATATGGGACTAGATAATCTACTGTTTCAATTGAAAGTATAATATAATTTTATGGTTGTCAAATGACTAGAGGTGTTGAAAATATTTTTACAGTAAGAAATTAAGGAAGTTCAAACTATTTATTTGAAGTTCCTACATAAGCAAGGAACTGACTGAATTGTACTCTGTTAGTAAAAGAGATTAATATTATCAGTTTAATCACAGTATCTATAATATCAGATTGTTGGAAGTTGAAGCTCTGAAGCTGAGGGTGGAAACATGAATGGGAAGCGAATAAAGGATAACTTTTGAAATGTCTCGTTTAAAAACATGCTATAGTCTGCAGTGTTTGAAGGATTTAGAGTCTTGAATGGAGACTTTAATGTTCTTCTGAAAGCTATAATATATATAAAAATTCTTATCCCTTGGCTCAAAAGGAAACAGAGTATTTTGTTGGATTTTTTTTTTTTTTTTTGACATAGTGACACTGTCTGAGTGATCTAAATACCCTGTCTAGTAGATAACATCAATTCTTATTAAAGAGGGTCTCTACTTGATGTTTCCCTGATGACTTCCCCATCAGACTATTTCCACACTTCTAAGGTATGATGATATATATGGCTACACATGGACTAAGCCTGCACTCGTCTGCATGCCACGCCACTTGCAGCAGCACTTGTATGCAGTACACATCTAACCCTGGCAGAATCTAGTAGTTAAATAATCTGACAGTGTAGGAAGTGTTTCTTCAAACCCAGTTTGATTTCACTCTTCAGTAGGAATCTTAGATGTTGCTTATATATTCAAAATGATGGATGTGATTAAAACAGTCGCATTTTTAATGACTGCTAATACATGAGAATATGAATCAAGTCATTGCATTAGAAATAGGAAATACTCTGGATATTTGTACAATTTGTTTAATTACTACAAAATCTACAGGTGGAATTAATATAACGCATGAAAACTACAAAACATGTAATAATGATTCAGAAACAATTCAATGTGTAGGTGTTACTGTTCTTGTCTTCATCTCACACTATAGGCAAAGAGTAAATAAATATTTGGGAGGGGGGGGGGGAGGGGGGGGGGTGTTTATTCCAGCCCAATCAAACAGTATTTGTCTTGTCTGTGTGTTTATGATAGGAAAATGGTAGACAGGTGACTTAAAACAATTAGTTTGACTAAACTGACCTAATAATTACGAGACAAATTCATAAAAATGCAGTGAGATATGTTATGTATATTTTATTATTATTATTATCTGCTTTCTTAAAACCACAGTACTATTGGAAGAAGATCCCATCCTGTTTATATCTGCACTGATTTACTGAAACCATCTCCACTGAAACCATATTTACCTTATTTAAAGTCTACATCTATTAAGCAAGATAACTGAATATGCTTCCACAAAGAAAATCTTAGTTTTTTCCTTTCCTGCCTTTGTGACTTTTCAATACACATATTTTTCATAAAGTTGAGATAACAAAAACCATGTAGCAATGCAATGTTATTGGAAATTCTAGACAATATAATGATGTGCTATTTTTCTTATACATCTTTACATATATGCATACCTATATACATTCAGGCATCACATATACATAAAGTACAATACATAGTTGATACCTATATCATTAGGGTTATATTCAATATGGATAACTATACCGTTATTTCATTTTTTATTTCTATATTCATATATATTTTAGACAGTGAACAGATTTAACATAAATATATACATATGGCAGAGCATCTGTGCATGTTTATGCACATTCTTGTATCTTAATAGAATAATATGTAAACTGGATGGGAAAAGGAACAGGAACATCCCACTATCTGGGAAAGTTCAGAGTTGGGACAAACTTGGCTGAAATGCTTTTTGACCTTATCTGTGGTAGCTGCAACCAATGCTTTCTGTACTCTCCAGATAGATGTGTCTTGTTAACTGCCTCATCCTATGTTGTCATCATTACTGTAATTAATGAATTACCATAGCAAACAGCAGCGACTATAAAGTTTTAGAGAACAAGCAGCCATTATCTGTGACAATATGGGTTGGTGAACACCAATGGCATATATTTCATATTGGACTGGTTAAGAACAATGACACCAGCAATGCCCTTCACTTAAAGGGGAAAAAGAAATTTACTTAGAACCTTCCTGAATGAAAAACTTTGCCCTTTTGCTGCCTTTCCTAATAGAAAACAAGTTAAAATGTACCATTGGGCAGGTTAATTGACTTACAATTATGTCTTTTTAATAAGTGTCATAAAGTATGTCATGCAGCTGAAACTTGCTTTCAGTGCATTTTTAAACTGTTGTCAACCAGATTAAAGTTTATTGTTCGCATGTAAGTTTCTGTTTTCAACAGTAATGAAAGACATTAAATTGATTTGCCATGTGTAGATATGAAGTGGGTAATGTCCTTATCTCTTTGTCATCGTGCCTTTTCCACATGCTTTTTCTTTGCTATTTGTATAAGCAGTGGATGTTCATGAAATGTTCTTTCTTCTTCATGACCTCAGAAGCAACTCTTAATTACTTTGGTGTCCCATTAAAGAAAAAAAGTTAGAGTTTATAAGATCCAGAATCACCATTCCTTGACTTCATTCTTGTCTTTGCATAAGCCATTGGAATTTTGATGGTGATGTGCTTGATGAAATTCTATGGTGAATCAGCTTTTAATTGTGCGCAGCTCAGGACACTGAGTGTCTGTCTTTGCAGATATACAGCATCAGGGTGGCAGAACCCTTCAGTGAAACTAGTATATGCCATATGCCATCACTTAAGACTGTAAAACTCTGAAATATCTCAACATGCGGCTACCCAAAAAACAGTGTATATATTGAGGTTTTGCTTAAAAAAAAAAAAAAAAAACAAAAACAAAAAAAAACAGGAAGGGAAGGGATGGAAGGGAAGGGAAAGGAAGGGAAGGGAAGGGAGGGGAAGGGAAGGGAAGGGAAGGGAAGGGAAGGGAAGGGAAGGGAAGGGAAGGGAAGGGAAGGGAAGGGAAGGGAAGGGAAGGGAAGGGAAGGGAAGGGAAGGGAAGGGAAGGGAAGGGAAGGGAAGGGAAGGGAAGGGAAGGGAAGGGAAGGGAAGGGAAGGGAAGGGAAGGGAAGGGAAGGGAAGGGAAGGGAAGGGAAGGGAAGGGAAGGGAAGGGAAGGGAAGGGAAGGGAAGGGAAGGGAAGGGAAAAGGAAGGGAAGAAAAAAGAGTTGTATGCAAAAGCTTAAGTAATTGCAAGAAAACAGGCAGGTCTGCAATGCCATAAGACAGAAGAACATTTTGAAATATTACACAAGTAGAGAAAATACCAGAACACATTTTGAGATGTATGGGTAAAGATTTTGATGTAGCACCATGTTTATTCATTTTGTGAACTTATACTCATCACAATCAAATAAGTAAATAAATATATAAAGAAATAAAAACACATGAGGGAAAAAGGCAAACTTTTCTTGATATATCCCATAGTAGTAAGTCAAAACCACTGTCAATCCCAAATCTCTGTGCTGCTACTTTTCTTTTTTTTTTTTTTCTTATTTTTAATGCATATTTATATTTTTGTCTTTTTTTGCTGTAGTTGTGAAAGCTTCAATAGAGCAATTCAAGAAAGCAGCACAACAGCAGATAAACTGATCCAAGCATATGACTACTGATTTTTATTTATATATATATATATATATATATTTATTTATATTTCTTTTTAAACTGATTTACAAAGTCAGAATGCACCATTAGCAAAAGATAATGAAGAAGAGAGTTGATGCTTTCCCTCTATTTCACAATACTACAATAGAGCATCATATTCATAGTAGAAAGCCCAGACAACAGTGTTAGAGAGTGCCAGGAAATGAAAATAGCCCCTTTCCTGCTCTGCTGCTGATTCACTGCCTAGTTGTGAAGCTGCATTTTCTGCTCTTAACATTTTCCCACCTTTAAATCAAAGTTAATATTATTTACTAATCTCAACGTAATGACGGAGTTTACCTACTGAGAAGTAATTTTGCTTCTAGAAGAGCCACGTAACTCCAAATATTTGCCTTTGAATATATATAGCAATACATATATATTATAGCAGTAACTGTCTATAAACCACTGTATCGAATGGAACAAGCATCACCAAACACCAACTGAGTAGAACATAAGCCATTAGCTTCCCATTATAGGACAATAGGTAGAACTGGTCTCCTCTTGACCTGGAAATACCATGCACTTCAGTATAAAATGAAAAATAACAACAGTAGTAAATAAATAAATAAATAAATAAAAATAATAAAAATAAAGATAAATACTACAGCTACTGCGAAGTTGTATCTTTTTTTTCACATTTGCCATTTCTTTCACTGTACAATTCTTAAATCTGATTTCTTTGACCATTAACAACTCTAACTACTTCACTGAAAATATTTTAGAATACTTTTTGTAAAGTTCTCTCTTTTCTTTTTTTCTCCAAACCAAGGATTTTAAAAGTAATATAAGAACAGAGAATACTGAAATTTCTTTTTTATTTCTCTTTCTCTTTTTATTTATTATGTAATACTTTAATTCTTATTTTATCTTATTATTACTCTAATTCTTCAGTTGATTACTAATTTTATTAAGTTTTTTTTTAGACTAAGTTTCAATTTTTGCATTTTTTACTGAAGGGTATTGTAATATATATATCTAAATTCTCTCAGTGGAGTAAAACCTTCTTTTTAAAAAAAAATAGATAGAATTGTCAGAGATCTTAGTGACCAAGGACCAGATGGGACATAGGTACCTAGCTGCTTTTCTGAGGTCTTGTGCCTAAGTTCCCAGGCTATAAATGTTCAACCCACTTAATATATAATTTTAATAAGACTTGGTCTCATCATCCAAAAGCTATTGAAAGATTGGCATCAACTCCAGAAAGGTTTTAATACAGTACTGAAAGAAGGAGCCAAACGTTTTGTAGTGCAGATGCACTATATAAGTTTTAATTTATTGTCATGATTAGAAAGACTCCTTCCTACATCCCTTCCCCCCAGACTTTTTTTTTTCCTTTTTTTTTTTTTTTTTTTTTTTTTTTACCCAATTGCCTAATGTGTAAATATCTCAAAACCCTGTGGGGTTGAGATGTCTTGGCCTTTTTCATGTTCAGTGTTCATTTTCACTCCAATTATTTCTTACTTGCTTTATCTACACTTATAATCTGCCCATTCCTCCCACTTAACATATCCTTTGAACTTTTCAAATGCCTTCTGCTTCTCCTTATTATCTTTGCCTAAGCATATCCTTGTCTCTGTCGTCCTATTTTTGATACTTTTTACTGGGATGAATATGGTTGTATCCATCCTCTATATCTGCCAATTAGATACAGAACTTCACACTTTTTTTTTTTTTTTCCTTCTATAATGGCAGATTTTCTGCACTGCTGTTGGTATCATTTCACTTCCTGCAAATTATTCCGTATATTAGATTTTCGTAACCAGACTTTAAAAAAAGGGGGAGAAAAGTTGCATTCACTTGAGATTCTATTTTCACATATACCCAGAGGAATATTTCATACCTGAATATATTATGATCAGTAAAGTAGACCTTGGTTGCACAACTATTTCTGTCACATATGTCATACTTTGGCTTCTTATCAGAGACTAAGTCCAAAATAGCTTCTGACTGCAGCTGCTGCTAAGTACAATTGATAAAGGGGGTGTAAAGAGCTGATGATCAGGCTGTTCTTCTCTGACCATCCAGGTACTGTCCAAAAATTAGCATAAGGACTGAGACTTACCTTTAATAAATGTTCATACTGGGGAATAGGAGACAGAGACAGAGCAATGAGATGAATAGGAATTCATAATGAAATGTTCATGTTTTATATTTTATGCATCCTTTTCAGAAACTTTAGTGCAGTGGTGTCTTACATAATCCAATGCTTATTTTTATTTCACTTGTCTCCACAGTGGTAGTTCCGCTGCTTGCATCATTTGTTTCTTCAAGTATAGTATCTTCCCTCACTTTAATCAATCATTGTTAACTTAAGTATCAGGCAAATCATTGCTGCTGTGTTGTGATGTGTCAGTCATTCATGCCAAACAAACCAGCTAGTGGCCCCAAAGGACCTCTATAAATGGACGTTCTCTTCTGAAAGCTGTTAGGATTAAATGAGAGCTTGAAAGTACCTGCATAAACATCATAAACTTCTCCAGCACACAAGGTTTTGTTAATAGGAATGTCAGCATCTCCCAAACTGATATATCTCTAGTTGATGAGATGATGTCACTGTCTCACTCCAATTTGTAAGAGGGAGAGGAGGTTCTTTAATATTTATATACCCAAAGGTGAAATTAAGAAACAACAGTTCAAATGTTGGTCTGACCAGTTTATTATAAACCCTAATCAGTCAGAATGATGGAGAGGGAAAGCGGGTGATAGGAAAGATAGGAAAGGAGCAGGAATTACACAAAGTGGGGATAGTCACCACCAAAATCCAACAGTGTCCCACTGTATGCTGTTCCAGTGGCCTAAGGCCAATATAGGAGCAAAAGCACAGGGGAGATCAGCAGCAGAGTGACCAGCTCTAGGCAGCAAGCAGGCCCAGAAGAGTCTTTCAGCTGGTAGGTATCACATCATAAGGCATCTGATGTCAGACACAACCCTCTTGACTGTAGGTCCTCTGTTTATCCTTCTTCTCCCAGTGTGGCACTCCAAGGCACTCTGGTAAGAGTCATGCACAGTCTTATTTAAGAGGTGTGTGCAGCACCCCTGAGATGGCAAACATCTTTGCGATGAGCCCACATAAAACACTGCTCCCCAGCCATTAAGCTGTTAATTCTCTCTCTCTTGCCTCTGGCCTGCAAATCTTCATATAAAAGATGTTTCCAACTTTGACCTGGGATAGCCTGGACTTGTAAATCTGTGTTCCTCAGGAAGCTTTGAGACGAAGGTGCAAAAAAGAATAATCTCATACAATCACTCTCTGCTCTATGCCTTTTGATCTCTGTAAAAGTCAAAGCCAGCAGAGCAGTCTGAGGTCTATACTTGTGATCAAGTTACTCTTTCCCCCCTTTTTAACTATTATTTCAATTTAGTCCACAGCATATTTTGTGTTAGTGTGACATGAGATTTCTTCTATGTGCATGCCAATAAAAATATGTGAATCCCTGACTGTGTGTTCTAAGCTGTTCAAGAGGTACAAAAACCAAAAAGAATTAGTTCTATATTACACTAATGACAATCTCTAGTGTAACATATGTGAGCTGAAATCATCATGTTTCTCATTTTCAAGCCATTCATGACTTGCATTTTATGTTTTGCTCTTGTTATTATGCTCTTCAGTGGAACAGACACATACTTAATACAGATGAAACCTGTAGATTAAATACACTATTTCACATTACCAGTCTTCTGCTCTAACTACAATTTTGACTATCTTGTAATTATATAGAATCAGAAAATCATAGAATCACTAAAGTTGGAAAAGACCTACAAGATCATCCAGTCCAATCATCCACATATCACCAACAGTTCTCACTAAGCCATTCCCCTTGACACAACATCTAAACATTTCTTGAATACCTCCAGGGACAGTGACTCCACCACCTCCTCTGGCAGCCCATTCCAGTGTCTGACCACTCTCTCAGAGAAGTAGTATTTCCCATCATCCAAGCTGAATCTCTCCTGGCACAACTTGAGGCCATTCCCTCTGGTCCTATCATTAGTTATGCAATAGAAGAGAAGAGGTAAAATCCCAAGAACACCACAACCCCTCTTCAGGCTGTTGAAGAGAGCAAAAAGGTCTCCCCTGAGCCTCCTCTTCTATATATTGAACAATCCCATCTCCCTCAGCCACTCCTCATAAGACCTGTGTTCCAGACTCTGCACCAGCCTAGTTGCCCTTCTCTGGATATACTCCAGGGCCTCAGTGTCACTCTTGAAACGAGGGGCCCAAACCTGAACACAGTATACACAATGCATCCTCATCAGTGCTGATAACAGTGGGACAATTACTTCCCTATTCCTGCTTGTAACACTATTACTGATATAAGCTAGGATGCCACTGCCCTTCTTGGCCACCTGGGCACACTGCTGGCTCATGTTCAATGGAGTGTTGACTCCCCCAGCCTTCCAGCCATTCTGCCCCAAGCTTGTAGCACTGCCTGGGGGGTGTTGTGGTCAAAATATAGTTGAATTAAGGAATATTGCATCATCTGAGAATCTGTCTCAAGATTTTTATTGAGCTCTCCTTGACAGATTGTATCATTATGTCAAACGCTGAACAGCAATGATAGCATAAATATCCATTTCCAATAACTACAGTATCAACAATATATTTATATTTATTATGCTGATTCTTACTAGTTGGTCAGTTATGAGTTTCAGAAGCAATGATGTTCCACACTTCCACCTGTTTACATATACTTCATGACTGCCTAGGGAACAAGAGGGAAAATAATTCTCTCTTGATGCATACTGTTCACTATGTGTCAAAAAGTAATTTCAGTCAAAGTGATACTAACTTAATTTATGACAATGGCTCTATCAAAAAGAAAAAAAAAAATCACCAAAGAAACTGATGTTTTGCTAACAACATATTGCTCTTGAATTTGTGAATGTATTCTTGTTTGCCTTGATAACATTCAGATTAATTTTCAAAAAGCTCAACACATTACTTCAGATGTGTCTGCATGTGAATTTTTAGCTACTAACAGGGGCAATAGCAATGTTCCTGTGAAAATAATTCATGTGTCTTCAAGTTCATCTCACTGGAAACATTCTGTTAATTCATAGCACATACAAATCGTTGCTCACCATTCAGGATTTTAACCCTCATACTATTGCAACAATATTGCATGTGAGAGTTTACAGTAAAGTAGTGGATCTCTTAAGTGTAATAAAACTGGGGTTGATTAGCAATGTACTGCATTTCTGAAGGTCCAACAGAGTGCCTGGAAAGGACACAGACATTTCATAGGCTTATCAAAGATATTTAGACATGTTTTGATCTCAACAAATTTTAAACATTTAGACAAATTATCTGAGGTCTGATAGTTTTTGAGACTTTTGCTATAAATGATAAACAGTGACAGGTTACATTCACAAGAATTCACTTTTGAGTTCTCAGCTCACAAGAGGTGCACCCACCCTTTAAAACAGGTAGAGGTGGCCATGACTGAATCTACTTCATGAGTTATACTCTCCAAAAAGCTTCTGTAGATTTTGAATTCATAATCTTGGTTTTTGATGTTTAAACAATAAGATACATAAAACCCCTCTTGGAAATGGTTTGACTGTTCACAATATGTTTGTTTAGTAGTAACTCCAGAAGACATGGACTGAAATAAAGGCTTGTCATTTCAGGGGTTGTCAAACACATGGTAATAATATTTGCTGTAGAGGGCATATTGTATAAACAGAATTGACAAAGAATGGATGAGGAAACAGAGCAGTGAGATAAATGTGTCTTCCCAAGATTACAAATTAAAGTTCCTTGAGAGCTGTGTTGTTTACACAAATCTTTCTGAGTGTGCATGTGTGTGTGTGTGTATATGAATATGAATGCTTCTGTCTATGTTTGTAACTGCATCAAAACATTGATGGTATTTTCAGATAAAGTTTTGATTGAAGATTATTTTATGTCTTTTATTTAAAAAAAAAATAGAAAATACAAGTTTGTCTATTAAATATTGAAAACAAAAACCAATATGGATATTTGTTTTGTACTCCTGTGCCAATGTTCATGCATGTATATCAGTATGTGTATACACAGTGTAAAATATACCTGTTATTCTGTTGGTTAAATAAGAAGTACAGATGCATACCACAAGATCTTTAGTAGTTGCAAAGATTGTGCATACTTTGGAAAGCTAGTATTATTTTATTAAAAAAAGGCTAAAATGTTCTGCGTTATATCACAGCACTAAATTATTCTTCTAGTTTCATGGAATCATAGAATTGCTCATGTTGGAAAAGCCCTTCAAGATCATTAAGCCCAACTGCAACCTAACTATACTACCCTAACTCTCACAACCCACAGATAATCATGTCCCTGAGCACCACATCTAAACTGTTTTAAAACATATTCAAGGATACTGACTCAGACACCTCCCTGAGGAGCCTATCCCAATTTTTAACAACCCTTTCTGTAAAGAAGTTTTTCCTGATATCCAACATAAACTTACTCTGGTTCAACTTGAGTCCATTTCCACTTGTCACTAGGGAGAAGAAACCAATACCAATCCCACTCTTGCTGCAGTCACTCTTCAGGTATTTGAAGAGAGCAATAAGGTCTCAACATCCTCTTTCCCTGACGGAACCACCAATTAACCTGACTTATCCAGGGACCTCGACCATGCGGGGAAGAGAGACATAAACATGAACGTCATGATGTCTTCTCTCAATTTATTGCTGCGTCACATTCCTTATATACTATCCTAAATCCCACGCAGATGCGTGCACCCGCTACACAAAACCTGATGCACGTAAGAGAACCTATACACACACCTACCTCAACCCCCCGCCCACTAACTCTTAACCTACAGGCCTAACTCAGTTATTCTAGAACACTCCATCTACTCAGAACTACTGTATGCACTCATAAATCCTTACAAAGGCAATTTAGTAACTTAGTAACTCAGACCCCAACTTCCCCAGATGAAACAGTCCCAGTTCCTACAGTCTCTCCTCGTAGGGCATATTCTCCATGTCCTTCACAAGCCTTGTTGCCCTTCTTTGGACCTGCTCCAGCACCTCAATGTCACTTTTGTAGTGAGGAGCCCAAAACTGAACACAGTAGTTGAGGTGGAGCCTCATCACTGCCAAGCACGGGGGCAGGGTTACTTCCCTAATCCAGTTCTCCACACTATTCCTGATTAATGCCAAGATGCCATTGGCTCATGTTTAGTTGAATGTCCACAAGTACACCAAGGTCCCTTTGCATCGGGTAGTTTCCAGACATTCCTCCCAAAGTCTGCAGGGTTGACTAGGGTTGTTGTGACCAAAATGCATGACCTGACACTTGGCCCTATTGAAACTCATAGAGTTTACGTTAGCCCATCAAACAAGTCTATCCAGGTCTCTCTGTAGTGCCTTTCTCCCCTCAGGCAGATCAACACTCCCTCCCTAACTGAGGGTGCCCTCAATTCCCTCATCAAGATCATTAATAAGAATGTTAAATAGAAGTGGCCCCAGTATTAAGCCCTGTGGGACAACAATCGTGACCAGTGGCATACTGGATTTAACTCCATTGACCACAACCCTTTGGGTCTGGCCATCCAGATAGTGTTTCACCCATCCAAATCATGGGCATCCAGCTTTTTCATGAGAATGTTGTGAGGGACAGTGTCAAAGGCCTTACTGAAGTCCAGGCAGATCACACTGACAGCCTTACTTTCATCCCCTAAGCAGGTCACCCTGTCACAGAATGGAATCAGGCTTGTCAAACAGGATCTACCATTCATAAACTCATTCTGACTGGTCCTGATCCCCCGGTTGACCTTTAGTTGATCCCTGGTGGTTCCTGAGATGATCTGTTCCATGATCTTCCCTAGCACTGAGGTGAGGCTGATAGGTCTGCAGCTACCAGGATCACTCTTCCTTTTTGAAGATAGGTGTCACATTTGCCAGTCTCTAGTCCACTGGCATATTCCTGGTTAGCAAGGACTGTCGAAGGATGATGGAAAGTGGCTGCCAATCACATCCACCAACTCCCTCAGCAGTTTAGGGAGCAATCCATTTGGCTCATGGACTTGTGAGTGCCCAGCTTTTGAAGCACGCCCAAAACCATCTCATCATGGGATATGCAAAACCTATTCTGTTCTGTATCCCTATCTACCTGCACAGGGGCTGAGTGCCCAGGGAGTAACAAATCTTACTTTTAAATGCAGGCTCTAGTTCATTTCTGATGAATATGCAGAGCTGTACTGAAAAATTCAACTGTATTTTAAAAAAAAAAAATAATTTATAGCTGAGATTTTACTGTATCAGTGTTAATGTGCTCTTCATATATGTTGTAGTTTCCATGGAGGCATTACATTCAGAGTGACCTATGTATATGTGGCCCAAGACAACTCCTTCTCACTCACTGCAGTACAAGCAAGCCAAAAGACTGAATGCCCATGGGAATGTTTTCAGAAACATTCATACACATAGCTGAAAGATTTTTACTATTTTGCCATTTATTTTTATTTTTGCTGTGGGTCACCTATACTGTTCTGCTGAAACTAGTCAACAACAACAACAACAAAGAAAGAAAAGAAATAAAGAAAATAATGTATTTCCTCATCTTGATATTTTTATAATGCTCATGTGAATAACTATTTGTCTCAAAAAGAAAAAAAATAGGAAAAGAAAAAGGAAAAAAAAAAACAAAAAACCACAGTTTTCTATGTCTGTTAGTAAATACTGATCAGATTAAAGACAACAACAAATATAAATAAGCAATTAGAAGTCATCACTTCTTACCAAAGCCAGAAAATCATAATGCGTCTGTTTGGGGCATTAATGTGTATGATAAAGCATCCTGAGTTCCCACAACACTCCATCTGCTGTAAAACTTTCACTAGACCTTGTTATGATGCAACATATTTAACATCCTAGAGGCAGCAGAGCCTCATTAAGATGCCATTAATGTCCATTTCACTTGTCTGAACTCTTCCTCTGAGTTGGACTTCCTTTGTAAAATATTACTATTGGGCTATTTCTAACCAGATGTCACAGCATGTATCTGTATTTCCTTATAGTATTCAATAATATCTTCTGTTAGGGCAAAATAGTCCTAGAATGTAATATATTGCTTTAAGTTAAAGTGGTAGCTGCCATATGAACAGGCATAATTTCAAAACAGCATTAAAATAATACAGAGGGAAGAAATGTCACTTGTAGCTGAAGACAAAAGAAAACAGTAACAAGCTTGTTAGGTTTTTAAAACAACATTTCAATGTGTATGAATTAGGCCTTCATCCAGCACAAACTGGATTATACTTAAATTAAACATGTTTAAATTTAATACAAGCACCTTGCTACCTGGGGATTTGGTGAACACCCATTATCAGGAATGTCCAGGAAAACAAGGATATACTCTGAGGCATGGGTGATCTGTATATTTGCATCTTTGTGATCATATGTGTTGAGCAAAGCATGAATACTTCTTGAACCTTGTCCTTTGCTCTCCCAGGGGCAGTTAGGCTGAGAAATATAGTGTTGGAAGCAACATTACAATTGTTTTTCTCACCAGTTGAAATGTTGGCAGCAGGATATTAGAGGATGTCCCAGGCACTACATTGCTTTTAACCACAGATACAGTGTAGTTACTCTCCTTTCCTTTCTGTAGCAGTGATTTCAGAGTTATAAGCTGATGAAAATCATGATGAAGCAAACTGAAGTCACGTGTTTGTTTTCCTTTTTGCTCTATTTTTTAGGCTTTAGGATTCAGATTTTCTGCATTTTTAAGTATTTAGAAATGTACTTACTAAAGATAAATCAGAAGCTTTATCTTTAGCGCTATGCGGTAATGTGAACAATTTTTATATTATATTTCTATATTGTATATTTTGCAAAACCGAAGCATATGATACTTCAAGGCTAAAGGTGGAGTTCTGAAATTTGGTAGTACTGCAGTACCCTGCTGAAGTCAACATGAGCCCTGTCACCTACTCATTTGGAGTTCCAACTGCAACAGGGACTTGGTAGTGCAAGTAAGTTTGAAGCAAGTTACCCTTTCATGACCCAAAGTAAATCACCTGGATTTGCCACTGATTCTCATGGCAGTCTTGGAAAAGGAATATGTCTCATCTTGCCTATTTTAAAACTGAAGGTGTCTTTATATGGATTTATGTCTTTGAAAAGGGCTCTGAGACCAATGTCAAAAAACCAGCACAGGAATCCTTGAGCTGCAGACCTAACAGAGAATCTATTTTTGCCCGATGTGGCTGTATGACTCAGGGAGGAGAAGTTCTGATATTATCTCATGGGAGCCATTACACACAGGTTGATCTCATCACAGCTTCAGGCAAGCCTTGGTGCTCTGGATTTTGCAGTGCATTTTGATTCACAATGCCATTCTGACGCAAGCAGAAAAAGAAAACAAAAAGTGCACAGAAAACAAAAACAAACAACAACAAAGAAAAAACACCCTTCTTCTTCCTCTTAATGGTGCCAAATGTGAATGGTGTAATAAAATACATGTGTAGCCATATTAGCTTCTTTCCAAAATGAGGTACATAGAAATTGAGAAGTGCCCATCACACAGTATGAATATGCAAGTAGTCATTACAAGAACTATCCTCCCAAATGTGACAGCAAAGCTTCGGAGGTCTGACGAAGATGATTTCATGCCATCTGCCACCTGCTTCTGAAGGATAATGGCTGACTGGTGTGTATGAGGCTTGTTTTAAATGTTATCATACTGTCTTCTTTCTTAAATTATGTGGCTAAAATGAGCCTGTCTTTGTTTTATTTCAAATGACACCAGATGCAGGGACTTGGATTTTGGTTTTCTGTTTTGCAAGCACCATCTTGTCAAGATAAAGAAGGAAAGCAGCACAGACAAGATCTGATAAGACTATACTTTCTCACCAAAATTTCAAATTTACTATTAGGGGAAAAAAAAAAAGAAAAAAAAAAAGAGGATGTTACATAACCATTGACTGTGTCATTAAAAGAAAGAGACTATGAGAATTATGAAAATGCCTATCTACAATACATTCTCTGTATCAGTCTAGCATACTCTATTGCAAATATTAGCATTATCAGCAGCAAACGTTTAAAATTGACACTTTATTTCTCTTTCACATTGCACTAAGTACAAACATATTCAAACAGACTGTTCAGTTTTCAGAGAATCCTAGAACAGTTTGGGCTAGAAGGGACATTAAAGATTTAAGTTCCAACCTCAGTGCTGTGGACAGAGCTACCAGTCACTAGATCAGGCTTCTCAGGGACCAATCCAGTCTGGTTTTGAATGCTTCCAAGGCATTCACTGCTTCTTTGGGCCACCTGTTCCTGTGCCTCAACACACTATGAGTAGAACATTTTCTCCCAAAGACTATTCTAAATCTCTCCTTTTATTTTAAAACCATTCTCCCTTATACTAACACCATCTACCCATGATAGAAAGTAAGTGTCCCTTCTGCTTAATTTCAAGTACTGCCAAGCTTCTCTTCATGCTAAACAAGCCCAGCTCCTTCAGTATTTCCTCATATGAGAGGTGCTCCAGCCCTCTGATCATCTTTGTGGTCCTTCCTTCTCAATACCCACTCCAAAGGCTCCACATCTTCCTTAAGCTGATCACCCTAGACCCGGACATAGTGCTTCAGATGGGGCTGCACAAGGACAGAGTAAAGAGGGGCAATCCCTTTCCTCTCCCTGCTGACTACCCCTCCTTTGACCACTCTTTTCTGAAAGTTGGCCTTCTAAACTACAGTCACACATTGTTGGCTCATCCAATAGAGCTCCCATGGTTTTTCACTGTTAGGCAGCTCCCAAGGAATTCTTTTAGCCTGTGCACATACCTGGAATTGCCCCAACCCAAGTGCAACCCATTTTACCTTGTTGAATCTCTTTTGGTTCATGTGTACCAACTTTTCTGGTTTTCTGGTTTATCCAATTCTCTCTGAATAAAATCAGAATTTTTTAATTTTTTATTTTATTTTATTTATTTATTTTTTTCCTTTACTAATGTAGGACAGTAGTATAAACTGAGCTTTTCTGGCCATTCTGGGGAACTACTTTTCTTTGATTATGGGCAATGCTGGTGGAGTTGGAACAGAGCAAGAAGAGCTGGAGGCTGATAACAAGGTTAGCTGATAACAGGCTGATAACAGCTCTGAATACTATGAATGAGGAAATCAGATCTAGCATCAACTCACAAAGCTCCAACAGGAGCAAAAAGAGGTGGAGCTGAAGACAAGGTCATGGAGATGCTACACCATACATCCCAGGTATTTATCCAGAAGATCAGTGGCACAGACCATTAGTCCAAGGTCCATCAAGGAAACAAGACTGCAGACCTGCATCCTATAGTTACACTGATGTAGGTATTGGTGTTCAGGACTGAGATGAAATGGTGCTCCCACACCAGGGACAGCATGTGGGTAAGGGTTTAGGGGAGGTTGTTAGTGATATTTAGGACTGCGGGTATCCCTATAGTCCTGACACTCCTACTGAAAATTTAATCTTATGCTTGCACACCAGGGAAGAAAAATATTCTCAAAGATTACTCAGACTGTAGACAAGCATGCTCTGCACTCTGCTTGATGCAACCCATAGGAGTGTCTGTAAATCATCTCTGATTTCCATATCCAGGTTTTTGCTTGGAAACCAGTATGTGGTATATGCACTCAGCATCTCAGCACTTTTGTAAGCTTAGAGATATCCTTCTCAAGCTGCGGAAAAGACTGTTCTAGAGTGAAGTTCTTGAACCAACTAGACCACAAAAGTATAAATTTCTTTTTCTCTCAAGCACTCAGTTCTAGTTAAAAAGTAACTAATAAGACAGTTAGGGTTCCTGCTATAGTTTAAAGTACCCTCAAAATCCATGCTTAGCATTGTATTGTAAGACATCATAAACACCACACACAGTCTCTTTTACTGCATATTAACATGGGAGGTGAGAAGCATCATGAGAAAAAGAAAGGAAAAATTCCTTTTCCTTATTTCCCCCTCCCCCCCAGTTTCTTTAGGTAGGTGTGTTTTTTGTTTGTTTGTTTTGTTGTTGTTTGGTTTGGTTTGGTTTGGTTTTCCCTAAGAAAAACACTGCAGAAAATAGCTGCGTAATTCTCTTGTATGCTCTGTATACTGAGCCCAACCTTTAACTTACCAGAGTTCATGGACTCTAATAAAGAGGAAATTACCCGATATTTCAGCACAGTGTTCCTTCTCATGTTTACAATCAGTGCATAGCTATTGAATTCACAAGTTTTTCTTCTCTATGTCTAGAAGTCTGCCATAGTAAGGCATATTACTATGGGATATGCAACTGAATTTAAAGTAAGAAGCATTTCTCTTAAATGCTTGCAATTTTCTGGTTCCCTGGCCCCTAGCAAATGTCTCATTGTATTCAACTAATATTTACACATTTTTCTATACAGCATTTTTTTAGGTAATATATATATATATTTTCTATCCATGGTTAAATTTTTTTCAGACTAGCCTTCATAGTGGCTTTAACTGTAGAAATAGATTATCCAGAAGTATATAAATGAGCTTCTTTGTAAACTCAAAGTCACTCGTAAATGAGGGAGATGTGGCATTTTCCCCTTAGCTGCTAGTAAAGCCTTACAAATCTCATAAGGTCAGGATAGATCTTCAGTCTAAATAAAATGTAAAAGTCCCATCTTTTCAGTGGAATGAAAGTTCATTTTTTTCACTCATCCAAAACAGAAATTCTAAAGGAAAACTCCAGCTGTCTTCTGAAATAGGAGGTATCAAGAATGTTCAATTTGTGTAGTGTGAGCTAAATATATATTTCTGTTCATGTAAATAGCCACATGCATATATTTCCCCAATTGGTATTTCTACAACATTGCAAAGGCTAGCTAGATATAATTAAGGACATAGTCTGAAGTACCAATTTAAGAACTGGAAAGGGCAAAATAGAAGCATATAGTAAGTCTGTCAGGAGGATGGGGGAGAAAAAAGCTTAAGAAAAAAAAATAAAGACAAAAGTAGTCTTTAAGACAGGCAGGACTAGGCAGACATGCAGGATTAGCAAATACTACCTTCAACTAAACAAAAAAACAAACAAACAAAACAAAAAAAAAAGATTTTATTTTCAAAACTTGCACAAAATGAGATGATACTTCAGTGTAATGGAAAAATCATCATTATTATTAAAAAGTAAATTTTAAAAAAGTTGTGAGTAGAAAATAAGCAATTCTGTGGAAAGATATATGCAAAATGTCCTACAGACATTGGATACATCATACAAACTAAAGGGGAAGTGTGTGAAGGCACACCTTCAATCATGGCTTATTTTAGCATATGACACAATGCCATTCAGCTGTAGCCTGAATCTTGTTGAGTAGTTTTTGTGTCTCAAACTCCTCTCTCCAACAGATAAAAGGTTATTTGGACAACTGGCAATTCTCTCACTATGTCCATGTTAAAATCTCTTTCCTAAAAACCCACTGTTGCCTAGTGGATTTGTAGTTTAATTAAAAGCAATATATCTTTCTTTTTTCCTTTCCTCCTTGTCTCTATCTATAGGCTTGTCCTTGAAGATTTCATTCTTCAGGGCAAGGTGAATGGAATTCACTTGTTTGCCTGGGATATGCCTAGTAAATTTAAGGCACTAAATGTAACAACATAGATAGATGGATAGATAGATAGATAGATAGATAGATATAGATAGATAGATAGATAGATAGATAGATAGATAGATAGATAGATAGATAGATAGATAGATAGATAAAGTTATTGTTTTGAATGGAAGCTTTGAACTCTGGACAGAAAGAATGTGGGGAGGGGGTGGGATTGAGGTAAGAACACTTCTAAAAATTATCCACGAGGTTGCTTAATTTTTACCTTAAAAAAAGTAACAGGTTAGTCCTTCCAAAATTAAATACTGTCTTTTTGAATTCAATGGTAGAGTTGCTATTGGCTTCAAAGGATTCAAGGTCTCACCTCTTGTCTTAAAACATAAGCTACTCTGCTACTGTAAATCAGTGTCATTCCCCTGACTTGAAATCAATAGTGCTCTTCTGATTCACATTACCGCTGGCCTGTTGCATGAATCAGGAAACTTTCCTGCAACTTTTTGCTGTAGCAATTAAGTATTTGTGAGTTGAAGCATCGTGGGTGAAGAGGAAGCACTGCACAGCACAGTGGCTCACTGCTCACTCCAACACTGTTAGCACTGTCTGTAGAAGAGACAGATAAAGAGGAGGTTACTATAGTCTTCTGATTTTGCTGGAGGGAAAGGAATTGCTGGGAAAGAGTATAACACCTGGGGCTACTGTGAAGAGGAAACAGAGCAGACAGGATTTCAGGAGCTAAGTTATGAGACAGCTGAAATCACTGCCACTGAGAGCATCCTACAGCAATGATCCTAAGAAACACCATAAGAAGAACATGGGGAGATCTCTGGAAATACCTCTTTCTCATGTTGCACCAGAGAGATCCAGGGCACACAGCCAGCATATGAGACAGTTTATCTTAGTCTATAATATAGTTTGTGTCCAACTCCTCAGATACTGTAGGGCTTAGAAGTGAATTGTAAGTCCTCTCCTCAGCAGAGAGAGGGTCAGCTAAGCTGATTTGTGTTGTTTTGACATCATTTGCCTTTCTCACAAGATATTCTGAAAGCCTTTAACTGGTACAGAGAAGTCCCTGGTCAGGACTGATCAAGATTATTATTCTCAGTAGGAGAACGATGTTTACCTTCTGTTAGCTTTGGAATTTTGGGAGTGTGTCCAATGCTATCGTCAGATAAGGGAAATATACGTCAAGAATGTCCATATGAGGCGCTTAAGTGTTTGAGGCTGAAGTCCCCATTTAAGCAGCTAAATAAGTAGCTTCATATTCAGCAGTGGCATGCTGGATAGGTGGAATATTCAAAAGCAGTGCATCTATTTAAGCATTCAAATATGTGTTGAAAAGACTATCTTCATGCCTTCAGAGTGGGACAACTCACTGGCAATACTAAAACAAATCCAACAAAAACAGAGGCCAGGCCAATGTCTATAAATGATACCAAACTGCAGGAGACAATGTCTTGTTTAGAAGATTCATATTCTCAGTACACAGAGAACCAGCAGGAAAGTTAACAGCCTGTCCTTCATCCTGCCAGTTAATGGAGGTACACTTCGAACAGCAGAAGCATCACTGTGCTGCTCCCTGCTTTTTTGCTCAGACTGGGGCATTGCTGAGACAAGTAAGTGTTTAAACAGATCTTTATACTAACTTCATATGTTGCCATTCTCCATGTAGATCTCGATTTACTTTTTTTTCTTTTTTTTTTTTCTTTTCTTTTTTCTTTTTCTTTTTTTTTTTTTCTTTTTTTTTTTTTCCCTTTTTATATTTTCCCAACTACTATGGAACAAATAGACCCAAAATAAGAATAGAATCTGAACTCTGACATTGAGAAGGAAATGATCCCACCAGAAAGACTGACAATTTCAGTAGTCTGAATAGTCAAGCAAGTACTGTCGGTCTTATTACAAAAGTGGTGAACCTCATTAAATATTATGCCCAAGATTGTACACTTATTTAGAGGTAAGACTATAGGAGGAACCCAGATCTCCAATATCCCAGCTGATCATATTAGAAGCTGAGGGTAATAAGGCCAAAAAGGGCAATTTTAAGCAGGAAAGAAAAGGAATCAAGGGAGCAAGCAGCAGAGTTGTTAACATAGCTGTGGTTTTGCATATGTGTGAAAAAGGAGAGCAAAGGTCATTCTGCAGAGACATAAAAAGAAAAGAATAAAGATTGGAAAGTGACTCTGGAAATAACTCTGCAAAAAGATGGAGCAATTAGCCTTTTCCTATTTTCTTTTTTTACATTATTCCTCTAAACTCTATTGATTTTTTTTAACTGTGTATATACAGCATTTTATTTTTTGTTTTATTATAACACTCACCATCTCTTCAAATTCCTATTGATCTGGCTTTTGCTTTAATCATCCAATTAATACAGCTCCAGAAAAACTCAAGGGAGATGTACCTAACACTGAGAACAAAAAACCATACAGGCAGAGCTGTGCTTATGACCCTGTTGGAGGCATTTTGATTACTCCTAACTGTTGTGATCAATACTGTGGGACTTTTAAAACCCGTATGTAGAGTGAAATGTAAATGGTAGCATTTTTGTTTGTTTGTTTGTTTGTTTCTCTATGATTTATTCAAAACCAATTTACTCCATCCTACCTGAGTTATGCCAATGTAAACCTTTAGTGCATTCTTCTGAGACACAAGAAATGAGGGAAACATTTAAATGCAAATAATGCACATGAGAATTTACGTATGTCTAGAAGTTATGGATAGGCTATTGTGGGTATATTCCTCCTATTCCAGAAGGAAGGAACACTGCACCCTGAAAAATTCAGGAGATCAGTTCTCTTGATAGAGAAATAGTAGACATTCACACATGTATTTTTCCATACTCTCCACCCTCCTGTTCCAAAATCAAATTGAACTGTAATACAATCCTTTGCTTCACTTTTTGCCTTCAATCTGTTTGTTCTCATAAATGTAAAATAAATAAAATAAAATAAAATAAAATAATAAAATAAAATAAAATAAAATAAAATAAAATAAAATAAAATAAAATAAAATAATAATAAAATCAGTGGAAATCTTCAGTAATTCACAAGAAAATTCTTCAGACATTACCAAAGCCATGTACTCTTGGAAGGTAATGAGACTTTTTGATCTTCAGTACACAGCTGTTCAGCGTAAGGCTACTTGTGTTTTCATCTGAACCCTAGATGCTGAAAACTCTCCAGCCATTGTCCTCGTGTTGGATCCAGTGTGTGATGTCCTGTCACAAACGCTATCTGATCTGGATTTAACACCAGGTCACACCACACAAGTAGAGCTGAAATTCATGTAGTGAAGGGTGGAATACCTCAGCCCTCTCTGACATTTAAGGAGAAGTATTTTATTTCTCCTTGCTCACTTTACAGATGAGTAGAATGAAATTGCAGGATTCCTTTCCTTCAGTCTTGTGGTCTGGAGAATGAATGGCTTGTCTCTTTTCTTGTACTTCACACCTCTTTCTGTCATTTGTGCTGCTCCATGTTGATGGAGACTAGTTCATGATGGCAGATATAAATAAGAGGAGTGTTTTCTGTTTTCTTTTCAGTCTTAGCTCCTTCCCTTCCTTTCCCTTTCCTTTCCCTCAGAGACTTCTATGAGGACTGTATATGATTCTGCTCGTTTGTCTAACTAATGAAATTGTGATCCCAGGGAAAAATGAACAAATAAATAAATAAATACTAGTATGTTATTATTATTATTATTATTTTTAAAGAGCTAAATTTATAATTTTAAATCCAGACTTCAGTTTCTCTTGGACTGTTTCATACAAAGACACTTAATTTTCTGAAAGGTACAGATATAGGCAACAGATTTCCTTTTGCCTCCCTTCTGCATCAGAAAAGCCAGTTTTGCAGTATGCATTAAGCCAGCTCGGTACCTAAAGAATGATTTCTACCACCAGGAGTTGCCAGTCTGTAGGTGAGTGAATAGCAGCCCTGTGCCAATTTCCCCTCTTTCATAAGAAATCACCAGTTATTTACTTGACAGAGCTACAAGCGCAAACAGCTGTACATTTCAATGCATACAAGATGTTACAAGTGTAAAACAGCAGCCATGCATATTATGTTTCAGGGCTCTACAGGTTCACTACCACTTTCCATCAGAAAAGTGAGAACATAATGCAATTTGCAAGGAGAGGAAGATGTCTGTACCCAGCAGAAATGCAATGAGCACATGCAGGCAGGGAAGAGGCAATATGCTGAGTTTTCCAGTGGTTGTGCTGCTTCAGAGCCAGGGACATAGCTGGTGGTCAGCAGCAACATTACTGTCACAGTGTCACCTATCAAACTGTCTCCACAGGTATAATGGAGCTTGGATGCCCTGGTGATCAGAGCACAGTGAAAACCTTGTGGATGCAGGCAAATAGATTCAGATCTAAAAGACAGGATTACCTTCCATCTAATGGCACATAGTTCAGGAAGATCGCTCCTTAGTGACACCAGAGAATAAAGAGTCTACTTGGAGTGGGTGAAGATAGATGTGGCAGCACTGGAGTTCTGAAACATTACCTCTTTTCCAGATAAAATGCAGTTCATTAATAATACTCTTCTGTATTACGTAGAATCTACACAACTGTGATTTAAGGTTCTTAGGTGCCTAATCAATGCAAAGAAAAAAAAAATCCCTACTGACTAAGAAAGTCATTTTTTTCTAAATGTTTGACTTACGGGAAGCAGAATTGGTAACAGATTAAGAGGGTTTTATATGGGAGAAGATGTCATTTGAAATAGTTGATTATGTGCTGTTGAGAAACAAACAAACAAACAAAAACAGTAAGGAAACCTCAGGAGTATCCTTTGATCTGAAATGTTTATATTCCAAAATAAAAGCAATCTGAGCAGATCTCATATGAAATATAAATAAATAAAAAATTCAATTCTGAGCCCTGAGAGCTCAGAATTCTGAGCACTGTTTGCCTTTAATTTTGAACAAAAGAAAATAAGTGTCCACCTAGGACATGCTTTTGCAGTGCTCAGTATTGAATGCTTGGGACTCAATGTCTAGAACCACTGATCTTTTTTCCTGTTGCTCATCCACATAGAAAATGTGTCCCTGTTTGACACTTGGTACTTTATTTGTTTATATCGCAACCAGACATGTCCTTCAAAAAATAGTCAGTCCTTGATGATAATCTCGTGTATCTTTTCATTTTGCTTACAAAATGAATCACGGGCTAAATTTTAACTGTGAGAATCCATTCACTTTCACTAATTTCAGTGAAGTGTCAGCGTAATACCAACCTGGCTCTCAGTCTTTGTGAAATCACTATTGTAAGGCACTGCAGAAAACAAACAAACAAAATGAAGACAGTTGCAGTCATGGTAAATTGTAATGATTTTGTTGTGGTTCCCTGACTATGAAATCATAAATTTACAACTTTTCAAATGTTAGCAACTGCATTAGGGTAGCTGATGTAAGGACAGAAAAGAAAACAAGCGCATCATCGTCTTAGCTTTGCTCAGCATTTCTTCATGCTAAATGAGGTCAAAACACTTTGCTGTCTTTTCATCTATCATTTTTCAAAATTATTTCCTCTATTTCCTGCTCCTTTATGCAATTTTCACCTCTGTAATGACATTCTGAGTGATCCAGCACTGCACTTCTAAACTTCACCTTGATTCTTTCTGGCCAAGTCCTGTTAATCATAACCAATCTAATAATAGCAGTGTTAATAACACCTTCTGATACAATATCCTCCTCCACAGGCCTTCTAGGTTCTTTGGATGGCTAATGTCTTGTTAAAACTTTTTTTACTTATTAATTTTGTCTGTGACAGAGCTTGATTAGCTTCTAAATTACTCTGTTCCTATTTTTAGTGCATATGCCCCTACCCTTCACACACAGTTTAATCCCAAAGTATTAATTCGTCTCTATATAATGCTGACTTGTCTTTCTCCAGGTATCCTAAATCTTCCTGTTTTCGTTTGAGGTCCATCTACCTTTGTTTTAACTCTTATTACCTTTCTCATTACTTTTACTGCTCTCTGTTCTCCATTGACGGGCACAATTGCTTTGCAACTGCCATGGGTAGTGCTGGAGAGGTGAAAGGTCAGGTTCATTCTTGGAAAGAACTCACCTCATGTCCTGCTTAAATTAGCAATTGCAGTAATGCACTGAGTTGAGAGAAGGTGAGAAGAGGAATTTTTATGTCTCTAATCAACTTCAGAGTAAGTTATGAATTCAGTTATCTGCAGAACTGAGAAGCAGCTCTTTGCTGCCACTTCATCTTGCACTATTAGGCATTAAATACATTGCCTTGCAAGCAAGACGTGGGACAGAAGTAACCACAACATAACAGACAAGGCAGTCAGAATCAATAGTAAGTTGTAGAGCATCATTCTGATGTCACTTTTTATGTGATATTTTCCCAATTCAAACTTCCACCAATTCAAATTCTCTCTTTCTGTACTTTACTTGTGATGGTATATGCAAAGTTTTATATATATATAAAATATTTATATATAAATATATATATATTTAATGCAATCAAGAAAATGAATAATAATCAAATGAAGAAAAAGAAAAGTAAAGGAAGTTAAAAGGTACTTTTTAGGAAACCTAGGTTATTCTTACCTACTTTCTTCCTTTTAAATCCCTTAGTTGCACGTAGAATCCCATTACGTCAATGTTCACCCATGACAGAAGAATTAGAATCAAGTTCTTATAGGACAGGAAAATTATTTATCAGATTTGTGTTCAGATTTGTCTGGTTTCTGAGAGATCATCCATGGGCATATGTCCATATGGACAACTCTGCTAACTTCCTTCTTTCTTCAAGTGTCATTGGGGTGTCTTCTTTAGGACAGGAGACAAGAGTAACACCTTGTTCCCACTCAACCACTGCATGCCAGGGCAGAGGTGTTAAACACCCTATCATTAGTGATCTAGCACTCTGGAAACAAATGAGACTACCTTCAAGTGCTCGGGTAAAGCAATCAATACAATTTTCAGAAGAAACTCCTTACTTCTGTGCCACTCATGTAGTTGTCTTGCACGAGCAGACTGTTTGATTGCCCTTCATTTCTGTGGAGATGTGAAATAAAGCAGCTTCTGTAATTTGGGGAGAATATACTAAAAAGCTTTCATCTTCTTCCCCTACATTGCATCTGATGAACCGGTTATTTGCATTAATGTTATTGTAATTGCTTTATTTAACATGCTGGCAGAATATGTTCATTCCAGGTATATCAAAGACTTGGAGTTGATGACTTGACCTTGTAGCTCCTTGCTGGAACATAACTCCAGCATGCAGAAGGTAGGCAATGAGTTCCTCTCCTATGAGGTGCATAATCAGTATCCAAAATAAGTCTCCTGTAGACATTTTACTTAACAACAAATTTAATGGAAAGACTCCTTGTAACACAATAGGAGATGAGCTACACATTCTATAGCTTTGATAATCAAATCATTATTTTTGTAGCCTTAAGGGATATCTGCTTACAGCAGAATTCAGCATATAGTTTAATTTACTTATCTGATCTGTCTCTGCACATCAATTGCTTCTATTTCCTGCCCTATTTCAATTTTTTCTTACATAATTCAAATGGCATCACTACATGTGTACGTGCTTTTGTACTGATGATATTGACAGCTGACAAAAAGGAGGTTCTATTTCTTTGTTCTTCTACCTTCCCCCATATTCAGCTATTTGAGCTGCAGCTCAAAAGGATTTATTTCTGTTGATCTTAATTCCATGGCAGTGTGATCATTATTATTATTAATTCTAACATCTGATCCTTTTCATCTTTTATTATTAATGTTATTATTGTTATTATTTATTGTTGTGTTGTTACTAATTCCCAGTTCTTAAAAACTGCTTCTCATCTGCACATCTTAAAACACTTTACAAAGGAGACTGGAGACGCCACTCTTACCTGGCATGCTAGGCAGCTGATATGCAGAGCAGTGAAGGTCATACACACACACACACACACACAGATAAATAAATCAATAAATAAACAAATAAACTGACTGTTAAAATAAGTTCTAACTTTTCCTAAGAATATTCTCTAACTAGTCTACTACACTGCCTTTTATAGAATATTAAAGCAAAAATATTATAATAATTACAGTTGTAATAGAAATATCTTCCTGCTTCTCGTTCCTTTTCTCTGACATTTGCTCCTTTCCTTTTCACTTTTTCAAAAATTTTAATGTAAATGTATTTTAAGAATTTCTGAAAAAGAATGAGTGCAAAACAAATATTGTGATCCAGTTTGTGCTTCTTGTTGTCATTGATTTTGCAAGTGGATACAGCCTTAACACATATGGACAGGCATTCTTTCTGATGTCTGATGCTCCAGAGAATCAGATGTTCTGCTGTCCCTCAGGTAAAATTTGCAGAAATTGCATAATTTGAATCCCAAACATAAATATGGTTGTGTGATAGCATGGATGACAACACTCTGATAACATGCACATAACGAGACATATATATGTTCTCATCATCCCAAACAGCTCTATCCTGAGTTATTTATTTATTTATTTATTTATCCCAACAACAAACTTTTTGACCATCTCAGCACTCTCTTGCTCATTACACTGACCTGTCAGAAATGACAGTTTGGTTGAGCTCAGTTATTCCATGCTGACAAGGTCCTGTATATGCTTTTCTGCAGTAATGTTAGCTTTCAAAGGTGCATTATACTTCCAGTATCTCATTTCTATGATTTGGCCAGAAAGATTTACTTGCCCCCACAGTGTGCTGAGCAGCATATTTCCTTTAAATTAAGAGTCAGTTTAATAAAGATTGGTGGAGAAATAGTTCCGAAGTGAGGGTCTTTATTATTATTTTCTTAAAAGCCTGGTACCCAACAACTGTGTGAATACTTCCTCATAACATCTAAAACAGCAATGATGTCAGAATTCAAAAATTACCTAAGTACAAGTAGAGAAAATTGTATCCAGGAACATATGCTGACAATCAGCTACAAATTTAAGAGGTATAATATAAGCATGATGGTATAAAGACCAATTATACAATTGATGTACATGATAATACCAGAACGAAAGACCAAAGTAAATGAATCCCTAGACCCAGTAGCAGAATTATAACAACTGAATTTTATGGAAATGGAATTGCTTTGGGATCAGAACACCTGGAAAAGAGATATGTCATGATCTGAATAGGTACAGTGGGAGACAGAAAGGACAACTAAGTTATTTAATAAGTGTTTATAAGTTTTTGTGTTAGTTATACACAAAGGCAATCCTACCCACAGACCTGTGAAGGTTGTGAATTAGGCCAGCCAGGACAATAATAGGGGTATCTGAAATATGTATATTTTAACAGCCTTGTGTTTGTTTTCTGCAATAGGAGGTCTGTTTAGCTGATATGGTAGGGCCTGAGGGGCGTGCTTACTGATCTGTAAGCACCTAAATTCAATTATTATAGATAATCACGTGTACTGGACAGTACTTAATTGCCTAAACAACTGCAGTACCTATGTTGCATTAGAATATTCTGCTTACAAGTTTAGTTGGGCTCTATACCAGACATCATTCTCTATTCTCCAGTGTCCACATACTAACTCTGAATCAGACATATTCAGTGTTATTTTAGCATAAGTCCAACCTATTGTCTGTTTTTTTTAACAGACAAATTATGTATTAAAGAGAATTACTGCCTGAAGCTGTATCTCCCTCTGCTAGTAAAGTTACTAATTGCTAAAATATGTTAATTCTTTACCAAAGATTTTCAAGGCTTGAAATTTTGGACTAAAAGGGTACAGGTTTGATTCATGATGTGCTTCTATTATGCTGACGAACATTCACTTCTATCATCTTGAGCATGGATCATTGAAAAAGGGAAAAATGTCTCACCCACTTATGAGGGAAAGCAGATGAATGCATAAGAGAGCTTAAGTGCCAAGAATGATGCTGTTCAATTTATCAGTCAGTTCTGGGAGACGTATTCATTAATGAAGATTTGGAGCTGGCACTACCTTTATTTATCATTTTTCTCAAATGTTACAAAATGTTTTCATAAATGTAAAGAATGTGTAAACTAATGAGGGATTTGCAGTCTTCAAATTAAGTATCTAAGCATAACATTTGACAACAATCAGCTTTGTTTCAGTTAGCGGACTTTACTTAGGGTTGGTGTAAAAGCAGAAAAGAGCTCACGACCTTTCATCTGACATTTTATTTTCATTTTTTTACTTCTATTTTCTAGTACAAAGAATCTATAATCAAATAAATAGATATAAAATATTCAACCAGCTGTCAGTGCATCAAGTCACTATTGTTACTAGAAATAGATATGCATAGCAAATGTTACTTTATGGGGACATGATGAGGTATTAAGTCTTCAAATGTTATTAGGAGAATGAGCTGAGAGACATTCTTTTCCACAAGATTTCATATTCATCATATGCATGCAGCAGCGTCAAGATGAATTCACAAAGGAGTCTGTAACCATAAGAATAAACTTTTCCTCCAAATTCTTCTAGGTGTTGATATTATGTACTAGAATTTCAAAACATCCTCTATCTTTTTACTACTTCTTACAGGCTGGAGGAAAAGCTAGAAAGGTGTCATTTTTGTCATAGTACCTTGAAAGTCACATTGATGAAAAGTATTGTTCTGAAGTTTTAGATTTCCTTTTATAATATTCCATCCACATACAAATGAGAAGACTAATAACCAAAACAATAATCAAATAACTTACAAATAGTCAAACATACTTTTATTGGAAGCTGAAAAAAAAATATAAATAAATGAAATCTTTATTACCTAAAACTGTTTTTAGCATTTATTTACACTCCAAATGGCTGCAGTACATGAACTCACTTTGGGAAGTGTAATGAAGGAACTCTCAAATGTTGAAATCTGTGGTCTGTGGGAAAAGAAGCCCCTTCTGCAATGAGCAGATGTCTGAAAATTATCCTGCAGCTTCAGGCAAGTTCTGTCATCTCAGAGAGAGCACTTATTCACACAAATAGTCTCAACCCCTGTGGTGGGATTGCTTCTGTGGATCAAAATCAATTGGTTTTACAATGTAGGTCCCATTCCTGCTAAGAGAAATCTGGCTTAGACAGCAGCCCTAAGCCCTGTCACAACGTTGCAGAGATGTGCACACAGTACAAATGTGAGCATACACACGCAGGCATGGGAAACCACAGGACAAGTCACACAAGCTGTCCCAGGAACAGAAACTGTCTGTTTTCCTTTCTTTACTATCAAAACGACTTCTTCAGCCAGCTTTATTTCCTCTTCTGTTGCATTCTCAAAATAACTCCTGTAAGGTCATGCATGTTGTCACCTCTCTAGATTACATCCCCTTCTCTCTCTTTCTCCACCCGGCCTGGTCCTAGGGACAGTCCCTTCCATTCTTATTATCTCTTTGGGACAGGGGCAATGCTAGTTTGCTGCCAGGCAGCAGTCCCAGGTGTTTCCCCCATCATTCACTTCCCCCTGTTTCTGCAGCTGCTCAGAGGTGCATGGGAGCCAAAATACTGCCATGTATGGCAACAGGGGAGCCCCAGCATTGGGGAAGGTCTCACAGCAGCATTGCCCTGTGATAAATGTTACTAGATGAGGGAAATGGGAGCAAAATGCCATCTGTCTATCCCACACAGTCTGCAAAGGGGAATGAAAATTGTTCTTTTTGGGCATAGATTACCTGGAATGGAGTAAATGTGGTTAAGGGAAATACCTCATTCTATTAACAACCTTTAGTGGACTCTAGGACACTAAACACTGCCACAGCTATCCAGCAATTAATTGCCCCATTCTTCATACCCACAATGCATGGCTTCAGCCCTGGTTCTAATACATGACTTTGTAAAAGCCAAACAAGCCTGTGCTTCTAGGGTAGAAATCCTATGTGCTGAGCAAACTGCAAGACCCTGGGTGAGAGATAGGTTCACAGGCATACTCACCTTAATAAGTTGCATTTAATAAGACAACTGATCATTTCCCACCTCTTTCAAGAAAAACACCCCAAAAATGGCATGCAATGCTCATGACTAATTCAGTTCTCACTCTAGTCACGATTAATGAAGCAAATAATTACAACTTACTCAGATTAAATATAGATACAACTAATTGTTCTGCCCACTGTGAATCATGACTAACTTCCAAAGCAACCAAGAGCAGATCTTAGGTTAACCTTTTGCCTTGTTGTCATCTTTTCTGCTGAATATAGGCATATACATGCCTATAGCTCTTGTGTAGCACTGGCAGAGACAGATTCTTTTCTTATTATATGTGAAACAAGTTTACTCCTTTTAAATTTCCTTTAATTTCCTTTTAAATGTTCCCAGCTTGTGAGACTGTGGGGCAAATAAAAGAGGAAAAATAAATAAATAAATAAATAAATAAATAAATAAATAAAAGATAGAAAGACTGAATCACCCCGAGCCTTGAAGGCTCACTTTCTCTTTTAACTCTGTAAACACAGGTGGTTTTTAAAGTTTTCAATTGACTTCAACCTGACAACCAGAGAGGAGTCTACTTGTTTGTTTCAGTGTTCTTTACTCCACCATTTTAATTGATGAGAGCTATATTATGAAAACATACTTTTTAGCGCTCTCAAATTTAAGCATTTTGGAAGCCTGGACTTTGTATTTCAACAAAGCAATGCATTGGATTTACTCAGTAGTACACAGACAGCTTTTTGATCTTTGTGTGTAGAGTCTGCATCTACACCTAATACTTCTGATAGCTTCACTGAGGAAGAATCACAGGCTGTAATAAATGTATAAATTAAGAAAAATCTGGTAAGAAAAAATTATTTGAGTTCCAACCAAATAAAATGCATTGGCTAACTAGGCAATAACCTTAATAAGGACAGAAGTTCACTCTTGCTTTTGTGTTTTAACAAAAGGACTGAAAATATCATTTAATCTGAATAAATCTTCCATTTCTCCCCTGAACATCTCCTCTGAGTGTGGGTGGATTATTTAAAAATGTAAGCAGTGATATTTTACTTTTTCTGTGTGTACTGCATATGAAGGTATGATTAACCAAGAGAAGAAAAAAAAAATTTCATTCAATGCAGTACTTAAATTTAGTCCCTTAATGCTACCATAACAGTACTCACAAAATTATAATATTAGCAATGCTGGTGATTTTAATAATCACAAAAATATAGGTACAGAGGATTATGAGGTAGGAGTTGTCATTTAATGGCATGGTATGGGAAGGAAAACTGTGGAGGTAAAACACTAAATTTAGACCCTTCTAGACTTAGGTGTAAAGATAATGTAAGAATATTATAACCTGTTGAATGTTTACTGAATCTCAGGCAAGAAATACTGATACTCTAGAACATACAGGAATTATAAGCAAAGTTATGAAAATTTACCAGGTAATCTCAATCATGATATATATGTATGTTGCTCTGAAAATAATGCCTCCTATTTGTTTCCACTGAAATTGCATCAGATAAAATGAGTGCAGTAACTATTAGATAAAGCAAATTCTCAACTACAAAAATTTTTATCAGACTCACCGTCATTAACTATGGATTTTCATCAGTGGTGAACAAAATTCAGCATGCCACCACAGTTGAGAAAGTCTGCATGCCCTTCTGGAACATGGCTTGAATTTCTTCTTCACGAAGAAGAAATATTATATCTCTTCTTCATGAACATATTCATTGGGGGGGATGACGATATCACTGTTCTATCATATAAAGCAAATTTGTGAGAATGTTTTCTAGGGTATAAGTTGTACCATGTAATCTATTGCCAGTTAAAGTTATAAAATGCTTAAGTCTGCTATGTGTTTGACTGTGATAACAGAATGGAGAAATTACCCTTGATCATTTCAGACAGCCAGTATGCCCCAGTCCTTTCCTTAATGCATAGAAAAATGTCTTGGTTAGACTTAGACCTCTACATGAACTAAAAATTCCATGGAAAATTATTTCTTCTTAGTATGTACTATACTGTACTACAATACAGTAAGTAGGATGTAAGATCTATCTTTTGTCTAGTAGACATGAAGTTTTGCATCTGAAATGAGATACCACAACTTAGTGCTAAAATGAAAATCTGCTGAAGCATTACCTCAGGGTACGTAAGCTCTGATGTCATTTTGCCTTGTTTTAAAAGCCAGAAACAAGTAAGCAAAGAAACAAAAAGACACCAAAAACATGGACAGATGTTTGGAATGCCCAAAATTTTACCAAATGTAGGCAAGATCAACTTGTCCTCACATACAGGGCACATGTTTGTAAACAAATACAAGACAGATACAGAAGGTGAACTTTTTTCCACATGCTAGTATGTAATTTATATGTTTGGTTTTGGTTTTTTTGTTTTGTTTTTATTTTTTGTTTTTTTGTTTTTGTTTTTGTTTTTGTTTTTGTTTTTTGGTCTTGTTTGCAGCAAGTCAGTGCTTATAATAAACCTGCATGACACGATCTGTCACCGTCTGTGGTCATTTAGCACATCATCATGTAGTAGAACTCATGCATAGTTTCTTCTCGTAATTCTTTGTCCTCAAAAGATGTACTGTGTCCATGCAATAAAATTTGTTTTGGGTTGTTTTTTTTTGTTTGTTTGTTTGGTTTTTTTGTTTGTTTGTTTTGTTTTTTGCTGTTGTTGGTTTGGTTTGGTTTCTTTTTTTGGGGGGGGGGGGGGGGTGTTTGCTTTTCGTTTTTTGTTTTTCCACAGTATCTAAAGAATCTTAAGTTTCTTTTCACTAAATGCTGTGGAAATATTTCCCTCTACTCTGTTGTGAACTGAAGCTCAGTGAAAGCTCTGAATTCAGTCTTTCCCATGGAAGAGATAGATAACAGTGTTCAAGTAATCTGAACAGAGACTTGCAATTAATCCAGAAATTAGTCTTTGGTTGGTTTGATTGTTTAAAAATCTTATATATATGGGTCCTAGGCTGTCTGAATAATTTTTTTTTTTTTTTTTTTCACCTAACTTTCAGTGGAGCCCTGTATCCAAGCAAGAGACAATGGACACAAACTGGAATATCAGAAGTTCACTGTACAGGTGATGGAATGTTAGAATAGCTTGTCCCAAGTGGTTGTAGAATCTTCTCCTTGGCCAAGTCCAAAAGGCATCTGAATATAAACCTGGACGTCAGGTGATCTTGCTTGAGGAAAGAATCTGGATGAGGTAACCCCCCAAAGATCCATACCAACCTTGATCATTCTGTGATTCTGTATCTTCAGATATCAATGAAAAGACGTTAATAATTTTGTTAAGATCTTCTCTCATCGTATGAACTTAAACAGGTTCTATTAAAGAATTTCATTATGGTGAATTAATTACCCACTAGACCAGTCTAAATAAGCTGCTTAATATATGTCTACAAAATATCTGAAAATCCCCATTATGGGAATACTAATGATGTGAAGCTAAGCATCACCTTAACTCTCTGAAACACTTTGTTGCTAAATAGTAATAGAAAACAGAAAATTTCCACATATGTGTTTATAAGGATTTTATGGAACTTCTTTATCATAATTGATGAATATAAAAAACAAACAAACAAAAGAACAAACACACACACAAAACCCACAAAACAAACAAACAAACAAAACAAACAAAACAAAAACTACAACTATGAAATAATGAAATATTAATGCTATATTCATATATATATTCATATAGCATAGAAATACAATGCTTTTTATAATACCTTTATTTTCCAGGACATTTTCAGTAAAGTTTTTCATTTATTGGAAATGTTAATAACTTCTATAGTTTCACAATTCAAATTATCTGCACATGATTTTTAGTTCTGTCATACGAAATTCTTTCTTTTTATCCAGATTCTTGAAATAAGGTAACCTGATGAAACAAGGCCACAAATGAGGCTATGAATAAAGAGTGTGTTTGCATATAGTTTAATGATTATAAGATCATTCACACAAGCTGTAATCATTTATCTGTTAGCTTCTTATCAGTCATATTCTATTATTAGTTTGCCATCCAGTATTGTTTTTTTAACCATCAGAAAGAGATAGCTAGTTGCAAATGGTGATTTTTCTCAATTGAAGGTCAACATAGTTAAGCTAGAAATGTTTCCGTAAATGTTTACAAGTCTCCATTTTTATAAGGAAGGTTTAGACTATTCCTTTGAGTTAAGATTTAAACAATTAAGAATCTGTGGGATGAGTGTGTATCTTTATGTAGTACAAATATTCCCCTATTCAGGGTCTCAGTGATGTAAAATCATCCCTAAATATGTGAAATTTATATACTCTTAGATTTTGCAAACTGAAGATGTTAAAGATAAAAAAGATTAGTTGGGCAATTTGCATTCCTTATATTCTGAGCTATTTTAAATTTTTAGGAAATAAATATTTATTTACTTGATTGTTGTCCATTAATAATTTATAATATTCATGTATTAGATATTCAAAATCTGCTGAGTATATAAATATATATATATCCATGTATCCATATATATATGAGGTGAGTTTTTTGTTTGGAGAGCCCTGACTGGAGCTCCAGCCCTTGGAGCCTATGGAGAAACATTCCTTCTGAAGGAGCTGGAGACTGTAGTGACCTGTGCTGGAGCCAGATACCCCTGCTCTGTTGAGAAGGGAGTTGAGAGAGCAGCATGGCAATGTTTAAGTATCCTTTGGTATTGAAATACCACTAGACTGCATGAGATGGAACACAGTAGTAGGCTGTAATCACCAGAGTGTTTAATTCTCATGTTTTTGTTCTTTTTCTTTAACCTGCTTATCTTTGTCTAGCTAATCTAACACACTTCATCCTCAAGCCTTATAACATTTTTTTAAGGAAACTGTAGATCCTAGAAAAAATGTTGTGACTTCATAAATAGTGAAACAAAAAGTGGCTAACTCTTTTAGAAACATACTTTAAAATCTTAAACCTTATATAAGCAAAAAGTCCCAGGGGCTATTCAGCAGTTGTTTCACCATTTTAAAACAAAATTTAGGAATATATATTTTAAAAGTTATTATAGCTTGAAAGTGGTGTCTTCTACATAAAATAAACCTGTATTCCTGATGCATCACATATTACACTGGCCATTACAGGGAATGAAAATCTATCTATGAAAACAAAGTTCTGTAGAGTATACATGTCCCTCCCCAGTTTTTGTTATATGTAAGAATATGAAAAAGTGAACCCAAACTATTCTCTGCTGTAGGAATCCTGTTCTAGTTCCCTTAAACTATTCCTGTAAATATGTAATACTTACCAGGGAAATATAGTCAGGCTGAGAATCTAAACAGAAACTGAGTCTTTTGATTTACTGGATTGTGTGAACTAGCCATCAACAAACAATCCTACCTAAATCCACAGAAGAGTACATGGAAGACAAGAGGATGGCAAGGATGCAGCTGTCTTTAATGAGAAGAATGAAAAGGAGAAATGTTGAATCAAAACCAGGAAGATTAGACTGAGGAAATAATTATTTGTTCATGTATGATTTTACAGCAGAAGAGGCAGAAGTACTACATATTCCTATGCAATGGAAGAATTTTGGTAGTGAGGAGCTGCTGAAAGAAACTCAGAGACAGACATAGAATTTATCCTATTAAATGTGGACCTTTAGAATCAGTATTTAGCCAAACAAAATTTATAAAGAGAAAGCAGAAGGGACTGAGAGAAATAATTCTTTCAGGATCTGTCCCATTAAGTGTGCTTGTTCTCCTTCAGTTGCTAAGATGCTCCTGTAAATGACAGACAAGAAACAGACTGATAATACTGCATGGTCATTTCTTTCAGCTTTTAAAATGGAAATGGAGGATATCTGTACTATTGTATCAGGTTCAAATGAAGCTGTGTAGGAAGCACAGAAAAGAAATCACAAAGGTTATGCCATAGCCAGCTTTCTCTTGTTTAAAGACATGCAGGCACATAGCTCTGAAAAGCAAATAGGGTTCTCATTAGAAACATACACAATACAAAAGGGGAAAAAAAGAACCCACAAATCCTAACTTTAGTTTATTCTTCCAAGGATCTGCTAGTTGACAAAAGGTCAGAATGCCATGAACCACAGATGCTTTAGACTTGTAAGAGTAAAAAAAAAAAAAAAAGAAAGAAAAAAGAAAAAAGGAAAAAAAAAAAAAGAAAAGAAAAGAAAAAAAGAAAAGAAAAGAAAAGAAAAGAAAAGAAAAGAAAAGAAAAGAAAAGAAAAGAAAAGAAAAGAAAAGAAAAGAAAAGAAAAGAAAAGAAAAGAAAAGAAAAGAAAAGAAAAGAAAAGAAAAGAAAAGAAAAGAAAAAAAAATCACCACCACCACCAACAAAAAAAAAACAAACACCAGTATATTTGTTTCTGAAATCCTGGTTAGATGAGTTAGAAGAGTTTCCAGGGAGTTTTAGCTTGTCTGTCCAACACCTATAGAACAAATAACTGACATTTTTTTATCGGACTTTACCAGTATTACAGGTATTTTAACAAGGATTAACCTGGTATCAAGCATAAAAATGCTAAATTTAATGTCAGGAATGCAGGTCTGTTTACAATGAACCTGGGTTCCAGCTTTGGAAGGTGAAAAGACAGTGTGAACAGGCTGAAGAAAACCAAAAGTTTTGAACTGAAATGTAAAAGTACAAAGATAGTTGGTAATATGAAGACACTTGAAACAACCCATGTGTGACAGTAAGTACAAAGCTGAAAAAAGCAAATTAGGAAGAACAATGTTGAGCTTCTTATAAAGAACAGCAAGTAAAACGTTTGTTTTATACTATCTATTGTTAGAATGAAAGGTAGAAAAATGAAAGAAGTTTAATCTTGGAGGGGGATGGGGGGGGGGGGAGGAGGGAGGGGTAAGAAGGGGAGAAGCAGAGGAAAGGGAAATTAGCTACAATTACATTGACAAAAAAATGTGACTGAAGAATTTCCTTGTTATATTGATTTTCAAAAGTGCTGAGATGCACAGATCATAGAATCATTAAGACTGGAAAAGATCTCTGCAATCACCTTCCATCTATCACTGATATCACCCGTTAAACCACATCCCCAAATACTACATCTATTCTTTCCTTCAAAACCTCCAGAGACAACAACTCCACTACTTTCCTGGGCAGTCTGCATAATGACTAGCCACTTGATTGGAGAAGAAATTCTTAGTAACAAATCTGAACCTCCCTTGGTGCAACCTCAGGGCGTTCCCTCTTGCTAATTACATTGGAAAAGAGACCAACCCTTATCTCATCACAACCTTCTTTCAGGTAGTTATAGAATGCAATAGGGTGTCCCCAGAATTTCATCTTCTCCAGACTGAACAATCTGACTTCCCTCAGTCACACTTCATAAGACTTGTGTTCCAGACCCAACTCCTCACCAGTTTAACTGTCCTCTGGACACATTCCAGAGCCTCAGTCATTCTTGTAACAAGGGTCCCCAAACTGTACACAACACCTAAGCTGTAGTTCTACCAGGGTTGAGTAAAGGGGTGGCCAATATCTTCCCTGTCTTTCTGGCTTCAGTATTTGTGATAAAAGCCAGAATACAATTGGCCTCCTCGGCTACCTGGGCACACAGCTGGCTCATGTTCAGCTAAGCTTTAATCAACACTTCCAGATCCTGTTCTTCTACACAGGTTTCCAGACATACTGCCAGACACTTATAGTATAGCATGAGGTTGTTGTGACCAAAGTGCTCGACTTAACATTTGGTGTTGCTAAACTTCATTCCATTGGCCTCAGCCCATCAATTGAGCCTGGCCAGATCTCTCTGAAGAGTCTTCCTATCCTATCCTCAGGCAGGTCAACACTTCCACCCAGATTAGTGTCATCTGCAGACTTACTGAGAGTGCACTCAATCTCCTTACTTAAATCACCAGTAAGATATTTAACAGTAAACTTAGCTAGTAGAGTTACGTGCACAATTCCCTTAAGGTCTTTCCAAGCCATCCTTTTATATATTTAATTGAACCAAAGCAAAACCTCTTTAAATAAATGTTCTTAAGGAAAGTAAATAAATAAATAAATAAAAATAATATCTTTTGAGTTATAAAAATTGGAAAATATCACTGTACCAGCAACAACCTCTCTTTTAGCTTTTCATCGTGATTTGTTATTAACCTTGAGTGTTATAGTGTAGTTTTTTATTAAATCAACCTAGACATTTTTAACCACATTTCCTCTCTTCAGAAGCCTCAATCCTTTTAGTAAATGGGATAAATATTGTGCATTCAACAAGACATTTTCACAGTTTCATTTCTTTCTTTCCTTGGTGTTCATGGTTGTTATGTCTACACATCAAGAAACATATCACAGCAGGAAGATGTTCAGTCAAACTAATTGGTTCTGAGACATCAACTATATGTACAATTTAATGTTTTTATTTCAGACTAGATTTTTACTAGATCTACAAAAATATGTAAGAATCTTATAATCACAGAATTACCTATCTGTACACTGTGTGACCAGTTCCTGTCCCCCCACAGGACCACCCTAAAATCAAAACATATGTTTAAAGGCATTGTTCAGATATCCAGCAGGCTTGATGCTGATATCTGACCGTTATCTTTGATTAAACACAAAATCACCCACCAGTTTTCAGTGTCTGAATCCATGTTTTCATTTGTTACGTTTTGTTTTGTTATATATATTTAAAATATATATATATTTTTATATTCAAGTGAGAATTACATCTTCATCTTCTACATCCATGTTCTACAACCTTGATCTTCCCTGTCTCATTAGTCCTTTTTTGTTCTCATTAGTATATTAACTTATGAGTGGCAGATGTGAACATCCTATATGCATATATAGGAAATATCTATATGCCATGAACAAGAATAGGAGGCTCTCATCATATAAATGTCCTTCTCCTTGTCCACCAGATATTCTACTCAAAAGCTGTACATTCCCATTATGCAAAATTGTGGGAATGGTAGATCTTATTAGGTTCATGTTTCCAAGGAGCAAAATTATGTGACCAACCTGCTCATATCTGCCCCATTTCTTTTTCTTTATTCTCCTTGTATGTTCCAGGATCATTCTCCTCTTTCAGTGTTGATTTTTTACTCTCATCTCAGATGGTTATTACTTTAGCATTTTATGACTTCTGCTATCACTGTATAACTCTCAGCTGTAAGAAATACAAACCAAAATGGCCCAAAAAAGAAATATGGATCAGTGAATGAATTCAGTAACATAAAAAGAAGTCGCATCTATTTTATTCTATCTTTCAGTTCAGCCAAGATGCTGAAAATTTCAGCAAACAATGCCCCAACAAGACTGTATATTAAATGTGCAGTACTAGTCTGACATTTAAAACAAGCAAACAAAGAAAAGTCTGCAAGAGCTCACCTTCTGTAAGCTTTCCCAGAATATTAAAATCTTCAGACATTATCAACACTAGAACAAGATGGATAAAATACTCTAGGGCTGTTAAATATCTTGAATTTAGAAGTTAAGAAGCTAATGTCCTTTGACATCAGATAATGACAAGGTTAATAAAGCTATGTCTTCTTCTACTGTCAATATGACTTAACCATTTGATAAAGGAAAAGGGAAGACAAGGTGGTTTTAATTCTAAGCTATCCTTATTCTTGCACGAGGAATATTAATGAAGCAACTCTGTAGGGATGAATTTAAACAGTTAAATAATTTAGGTCCTTGGTTTGCTCCTTGTTCCTTAATTATCCATGTTAGTTTGTTAAGAGGCTCTTTTTTATGACAAAGTCAATGATTTTCCTCTGGGGTGAAATCCTGATACAGTTCTGGAGACAATTAATACCTGCAGACAGTAGGCATGAGGCTATACCATGCATCCTTTTGCACATTTGCGTGGGATTTCCAGTCTCTAATCTGATATTGTTAATAGTTCATCATGTCCTTATGCAATGACTAAGATATTCAACATAAACCCTTGGCCTTATCCTATCAGATGCTTGTACCAGTGTCCCAGTTTCATGTGGGATGGAATTATTTCTTTCTAAGAGTTTGGTATGATGGTATATTTTTTGTTGTAGGAGAAAAAAAAAAATGTTGATGGTGCACCAGTGATTTTAGCCTCTGCTAAGCAGTGTTCACAGAATCACAGAAACACCAAGGTTAGAAAAGACCTACAAGATCATCCAGTCCAACCAACCACCTATCATCAATAATTCTCACTAGACTGCGTCCCTGAAAACAACATCCAAATGTTCCCTGAATGCCTCCCTAGGCAGCCCATTCCACTGCCGGACCACTCTTTCCCATTGGCTTCAGCCCACCTATCCAGTCTGTCCAGATCCTACTGTAAGGCCTCACTACCCTCAGGCAGATTGACACTTCCAGCCAGCTTGGTCTCATCTGTAAACTTACTGAGGGCACACTCAATGTCCTCATCCAGGTCATCAAGAAAGATATTGAAGAGAACAGGCCCCAGCACCAACCCCTGGGGAACACCATGCGTGACCAGCCACCAGTTGGATTTAGCTCCATTCACTGCCACTCTCTGGGCCAGGACCTCCTCTGGGAGACAATGTCAAAGGCTTTGCTGAAATCTAGGTAGACTACATCAACAGCCTTTCCCTCATCCACCAGATGGGTCACTGGATCATAGAAGGAGATCAGGTTGGCCAAGCAGGACCTGCCATTTGTGAACCCATGCTGGCTGAAGCTGATCTCCCAGTTGTCCTGCACATATTGCGTGATCTTCCTCAAGACAATCTGCTTCACAACCTTCCTGGGCACCGAGGTTAGGCTAACAGGCCTGTACTTCCGTGGGTCCTTCTTACCACCCTACTATAGATGGGAGTCACATTGGCAAGCCTCTAGTCTTCTGAATCTCACTGGTCACCAAATAGCTCTGACAGATTATAGAAAGCAGCTAGGCTATCACCTCTGCCAGTTTCCTCAGCACTCTCGGGTGAATCTCATATGGACCCGTGGACTTTTGGTAGTCCAGTTACAGTAGTAGGTATCTGACTGTCTCCTCCTGAGTCATGGGGGCATTAGTCTGATCCCCAGCCGAGACTACCAGGTCAGAGAGTGGAGAACCCTGAGAATAACTGGTCTGACCTTTAAAGACAAATGTAAAGAAGGTATTCAGAACCTCTGCCTTTTCCTTATCCTCATGGTCACATTCCCAGCCTCATCCAGTACAGAATGGAGATTCTCCTTAATCCTGCTCTTAATACTGATGTATTCGTAAAAGAGCTTCGCCTTTCTGATTTTCTATCCACACATCTTAACAACTTCTCTGTACTCTTTCTGAGTCGCCCATCCCTTCTTCCACAGGAAGATTCTCTTTTTCTCCTAGAACCTCAAGAATAACTCCCTATACCAGTCCATACCAGTCTTCTTCCTCACTGGCTCATTTTGTGGCTCAAGCTCCTGCACCTTTAATACATCCTTCTTGAAGAGCCACCAGCCATCTTGGACCCCTTTACTCTCTAAGACTGAATCCAAGGTGACTCCTCCTACCAGTCTTCTGAACAATTCAAAATCCACCCTCCAAAAGTCCAAGGTAGCAGTTTTTCTGCTCTCCCTCCTGGCTCCACCAAGAATTGAGAACTCTACAATTTCATGGTCACTCTGTCCAAGTCAGCCTCTGACATCCACATTTCCCACTAGACCTTCTCTGTTTGCAAACAGCAGGTCTAGCAGGGCAGCACCTCTCATAGGCTCTCACCGGCTGCATCAGAAAGTTTTCTTCCATATACTCCAGAAACCTCCTCGACTGCTTCTTCTGTGCTGTGTTGTATTCCCAGCATGTGTTGAGGAAGTTGAAATCAGACTGAATAACATCAAAGCACTCTTTAACATATGGAGCCACATCGTCACCCAGTCTTCATTGCCTGTCCTTCCTGAAGAGTTTGTAACCATCCATTGCATCACTCCAGTCATGGGAGCAGTCCTACCATGATTCCATAATGACAGCTAAGACATGTTTTTTGGGGACAATTCATTTGTGGAAATGTCCATTATTCATATGTAAGTATGACACAGGACTTATATGGAAATACCCTTTTTCAAGATTTGTATTTATAATACAAAACAATGTTCCTCTCATCTAGATTTCCCTTTATTTCTATTTTAAGATCAGCTTGATGAACTTCCCTCATACCGTTTCTTCTTTGCCAAGCATCTTTACAGTCTGTCTTGGATTTTTATTTATTTATTTATTTATTTATTTTTTAATCAGCTAAGAATATTCCTAGCTACTACTTCTCATGATGGTTTCTGGATTTACTTATTCCCTCTTCTCCAGTTTTTTTTTCATTTTCAAAAAGATAGTGAAAAATTGTCTTATGAAATAAACCTCCAAGAAATGTAGTATGGGGTAGGCACAATGTTCAAAAGAGTGGAGTTTCTTTGTCAACAGATATAATATTTCTTGTGGTCTTCAAGATAATGATCAGCTTCACTTTGCTGTAGGAATCAGTTGACACAAGAAAATTGTTTGACATGTAATGAGTAGCATAATGAAAGTCAGGTCCAAGTTTTTAAGCATATACATTTTATGTCTCTCTTTTTCATGTCTTTTATCTCCCTGTAACAACATATTACTCAACAGGAGAGGTCTCTGAGTGTGTGTTGGACACAGTGTTACAACCCTGGATCCCAGGGACAACTTCTTTGAATAAACTTCCTGTGTCTTTTCTGCCTGGACAAATAAATACTTCATACATTTTTCTCGCGATTTCATCAGAGTGTTAGGCATTGGAATGAGATGATTAGTCAGTCATCTATAGCACTGTTCATGAAATAGCACATAACTGTTCAAGATACTGTCACACAATGTGCAAGTCATTTCCTATTTTCTTGTCGTTCAATAGCAGTCCTTTGATAGATAGGACAGAGAATATATAAATAGCAGACATCTAAGCCAAAATATATGTTCTTGAAGTAATTAAATGACTGGAAGAGAAAGGTAATTTTCTTATTATTAATCCTAACCATTTAGCTCAGAGAGCCTGCACACCTCCAATACGCATTCAGTTTCATTGAATGCTTTTTTTTTTTCTTTCTGACATGTGGTTATTTAATCTTCTACAATCATCTGCCAAATACATTTTTCCTAGCTATACCCGTGAAGCTTTTTATACTATTGATGTTTTCACAGTGAACAGTGTATGTGTGTCAAATTATAGCTATTGATCTATGTCGGTTCTTAATGTGTATAGTTGTTTAGATAGAATTATATTTTGTCTGTTTGTGGTTATGTGAATAAAAGAAAGTAAAAAAGATAAAAAAAACCTATCTTTTTATTTATTTTATGAGTTTCACTGTTGATGGAGGATTGTTTATTTGAATTGAAAACATCCTGAAATCAGTGTTTCTTTGGTGTGTTTTTTTTTCCTTCTTCTTAATAGCAAGCAAAAGTAATAGAACATGCAATCTTAGCAGGAGAGTGAAATCACACCAAAGCTAACAAAACCACCTTCCTTAACTTTTTTTTTTTTTTTTAAGTAACTGTTTTTTTTTAATATGCCTTTTTTAACTTTGATATTTCTGTTGAAGATAATCTAATAAAATTCCGGCACATGAATAGATATGGTCAAGCAGTTAACAAAATAGTGATAATAATTTTACTAATAATGATGATGATGATGATGATGATGATGATGATGATGATGATAATAATGATAATAATACACTTTATAAGTGATGCCTCCCTGAGTAGTGTGAAGAGCAAGTATTTTTTCCTGTCATTCTAGTTTTTCTCTTTTTCTCCATTTTGCACCTATTGCTTTCCCTCTGTAGTATATGGCTTAGAAATAAATGAATGCAGGCAACTCAATTCAGTTACAGTAGTGGACTGTGAACTTAAGGGAAAGCTATTCTTTTCCCACATATGTCACAATCTGATTTGGCGGCTTCCACAAGACTTGTCATCTTGGTGTATACCCAGTTCCATTCTGATTTTGGTTTTGTCTTATATGTTCAAAATCATAGTGTTCAGATTTACTCTTGGGAATGTACTTGAAACTCCATGTAAGAAAAAGAAATAATAATAATAATTTAATAATAATAATAATAATAATAATAATAATAATAATAATAATAATAATAATAATAATAATGCAACTGGAATATCTGAACATCTTGCAGTGTTGAGTCCAAATTTAGTTTCTCTAACTGCTTGAGATAGAATGTGATCAAATAATATTGCTTATTGATTGCTTTTCTATTCTATCCCCTCCTTTTTAAGTTACTAATAATATTTCTATGTCATTGGGAAAAAAATAAAAAAATAAAAAAAGTTTGTTTTACTGTTGCTAGAGAAGGTCTTTTTTGCCCCTTCTTACAAATCTTCCATGATACTCCTGATCTTTTTGTCCCTTACCATAAGGAACAACAGCCCACAGCTAGAGAGCTAATAAATGGTAGTTGTGTTGATGGTGGAAGAGTGTGCATCTTAGTTTATTCCTTTCTTCTTTTACACTTGTATAAGTTTTTATGTTTCAATCTAAGTGACTAGTTTTCCTATTAAATATTTTCAGGGAAAAAAAAAAAAAAAGAGAGAGAGAGAGAGAAAGAAAATAAAACCCCTCCTCTCAATTTAGAATTAATTATATATTTTGTTAATGTAAAGTCTTAAAATACATCTATATATCTGAAATGCAATGATTAAGTGTTGTTTTGATCCTTTCTAATGCCTTGTACTATTCATGTACAAACCAGCTGACATTTTCTAAAGGACTGAGACTGTGGTCTGACCTCACTTCTTTTCCTGTAGTGTTTCTCTTTATCCTGTTTCATTTTTATTTTTACTTTTTCTTTTTACTCCTGCCTTCTTTCCCTTTCATATTACTGCCTGCAGCAAGGTCACAATGAGAAGAGAAATTGTTTGGGAGCCAAGTATCTGTCACCAAGGAAAAAGAATTGTTTATCTGTGGAGATGGCAGATTTAAGGAGTATCAGAATTGTACATAAGCCATAATACTGATGAAAGAAAACATGATAGAAATTAAAAAGGGAAGAAAATATTCTATGGGCTAATACATAACATCAAAGTCCTACTTACATCAAATATAGTGGTTTCATTACTACAGTTATTTGTAGTGCACCCAGTTGCAAATCCCTTCCCCTAGTGCTGGATGTCAAGTAACAACATAAATAGAAATTGGGATAATCTATTACTGAAGTAATTGTGAAGACGTGGCGCTGAAGTCAGTTGTTAGAGAAGGAGATAAGAAATGAATAATCTGGTGAATGGAGTTAAATCCAGCCAATGACAGGTCACCAGTAATGTTCCTCAGGCATCAGTATTGGGGCCAGTCCTGTTTAATATTTATAGATGATCTGGAAAAAAGTACTGAGTGCACACTCGGTACAATTGCTGATGACATATATCTGCGGGAAAATGTTGATCTGCCTGCAGGTAAGAGGACCCTACAGAGAGATCTGGATAAGCTGTATTTATGGGCCAGCGACATGTATGAGATTTAATAAGACCAAGTCTCAGGTCCTGAACTTTGGGCACAATAACATCATGCAATGCTACAGTGGCTGGAAAGCTGTATGGAGAAAAAGAATCTGGGCTGCTAGTTGACAGCTGGCTGAACATAAGTCAGCAGTGTACTGGACTACTGTGTCCAGTTGTGGTGCAAAAATGATACGTTTCTCCTGGAAAGACTCCAGTGGAGGGCCACAAAGATTAGCATCTCCCCTATGAGGAAAAGCTGAGCGATCTGTGTCTGTTCAGCCTTGAGCAAAGAAGACTTAGAGGGGATCTGAATAATGTTGTTAAATACCTGCAGTGTGGGAGTCAAAGGGACATGGACAACCTCTTTTCAGCAGTCTGTGGGGATAGGACAAGGGGAAACAGCCATAAATTGGAGCATAGGAAGTTCCACACCAATATGAGAAGGAACTTCTTTGCAGTAAGGGTGATGCAGCACTGGAACAGGCTGCTCTTTCTCCTTCACTCAAGATATTCAAGATCTACATGGACACCTACCTGTGTAGCCTTCTGAAGGTGCCTGCATTACAGGAGGTTGGACTTCATGATCTCTAGGGGTCCCTTCCAACCCCTTCAATCCTGTGATTCTTTAGCTGAGATTTCTGAGTATCTCCATAATAGTCAGAAGTCTCTTAAACTTGGCCAATTTGTTTAATGGGAAAGATGAGGAGAACAAATGTTGACTATTCCAGCTATTCAGAAGTCAGTGCCATAGAGTAAAGAATTCCCGCACTTTCAATCACGGCGGTGAACTCTGAAAATTAAAAGGCATGAACAAAAAACAACAGGTGAAGATAGAAGCATTGGCAGGGACTGGAAGGTTTTAAGGAGAGATTATACAAACATATGTCATGTAATAGAATTCTTTCCCATCTCAGAATACGGTGATTAGATATTCTGTATACCTTTCAACCTGTCTTGTTGTTGTTACTGTTGGCTTTTTTGTGTTTAATTTCTATGATTTACTTTATTTTCACATGCGATTGTTTAGTGTTTAACATATGAAAAGATGCTTTATCACTCTAGACAGTGAAGACTGTAATGTTGTAAACATATGCACATTAGAAGAAGACATTAAGTTTAAAGTGGAGCATAGAAATTTATTTTCAAAAAATATGTATTTTTATTATTATTATTTTTCCATGTTTTAAGAATTTTAAGCATTTTAAGTAGTACATTTTAAGCACTGGTTTGAGGAAATTTATATATGATTTTAAATATCCACCTCAGTAATGCAAAACTGCCTTGAAAGTAATGCTTGCCCACAATGTCGGAGTTAAAAGTTCATGGAATGGCAGTAGAGGATGAACTTTCCCACTCATATTCTGTTAAATTTTGTTGCCATGCAACAGATGGCAACAGGGAGGCAGTCAGATAAAATGTTGTCCAACATGGAAGTGTGTACAATGTCAATGAATTCCTCTAGGTGGAAAAAATGTCACCCACTGACATTCATCGACATTTTCAGAATGTTTATGGAGACTAAACTGTGGATTTTAGCACAGACAGGCAGTGGGTACTACATTTTAGCAGTCATGGCAGTGATGTGAAAGACAAGCTATTTTCCATGTGACCATGCAGATTTTTGTGAGCATGGCATGAAAGTTCTTGATCATTGTTGGAAAAAAAATCCATAACTAATGATAGAGTGTTTTGTAGTTGAGAATTTAAACTGTTAAATAGTGCTACTGTGCTCTTTGTAACTGTTGCAGTTTCCCTGGAAATAAATATGAGAAATATGATCAAACTTTCAGAGCAACCTATATGTGTTAACCAAGCAATTAGCCAAGTACATTGAAGTAATGAGAGGTGAGTTTTCACATTCACAGATGTTATTTTACTGACAAAAACGTTGACTACATGTGGAAGATGCATACTCAGTATAAAAAGCTGTCAAACAAAAACTGTATGGAAGCATTTTTTTTTTTTTTTTTTAAATGAGACCCAGAAAACAACCAAATAAAATTTGCAGTGAATTTAAAATGGAGTTTATGGATATGAAACTGTGGGAATTTGAAATCCAGATTACAGTTCAAAATCTTTCAAAGTATGAAAAAAAAAAAAAATTAAAATATAGTACAAGTGAATTGCCTGAGAAGGAATTACAATGCTTTAAAAGAAAATCCTTTCCTTTTTCCAAGTCCATCTTCAGTGCAGACTCTAGTGTTCCCTCCTTGGTTGAAAAGTTAGCCACATCCCTTTTTGTGGTTTAAAAATCTTAAGAGAAATTGTGTAAACATTTTCAAACCCCATGCAGCTGGAGCCCTGAAGCACTGAGCTACAAGCAGTGGTGGAGTGCTGTGCTGTGTTTTTGCAAGTACAAGACAGAAAATCTATGTAATTACCTCTGAAGCAGAAGAAGCTGTGCAGCCTGACAGAACAGCATGTGTAGGAAGCACTTTGTCAGGTCTCTGCTGACTAATTTCCCACTCTACACAGTGTGGTTTTTTTTTTGTGTGTGTGTGTGTGTCTTTTTTTTTTTTTTTCCCCTCCTTGTAGACTTTCAAGATTAACCCATTCTATGCAATATTCTGTCTCTCTACCCAAATGTAAAAACAAAGAACTATTTTCAGTACCAAAAGTCTAGTCTGGGTACCTAAAGAAGTGAATGTTTGTTATGTAAGTAAGAGCTGTGATGTTAGATAACTGCAAAGAGGGAGGCAAGAGGATGCAATGACTGAAGTGAGGATTTCCTTTTCCAAAAAACTCTTTCAACATATGTTTTGATGAGAAGATGTTAATGCAGCGCTTGATTATGCAGAACTCACTTTGGAAAAGTTTCTTAGGTTTCAGTCATCAAGAGGCACTGGAAAATCCTTTTTTTTTTTTTTTTTTTTCTCCCTCAGAGATTTAGGAAAACTTGAATGTATCTTCAGAATTTCATCATCCAGCTTCCTGCTTTTGCAGACAACTGTGGGTTGGTATTTTTGTTTGTTTGTTTGTTTGTTTGTTGTTTTTGTTTTGTGTGAAGATTCACCCTCAAAGACATTCCTATCCTGATATTTTAGTTGGAGAATTGCAACAGAAGATCTATCCCTGGATAGTTTCAAACCCATTTCTGATTTCCAGCCTGGACACTCTTTTGATTATGTAAATATACTGGAAATATTTTAAATGTAATAAATGGGGATCCTCTTCTGTATGAGCAATATGGTAGGAAACTATGGAAATAAAGTGAAATCATAAATCATCCATAGGTTGACTTACTCCAAAACTCCAAACTGTCATTGTTTCTGTTGGAAACCTGGATTCAAATGGATTCATGGAATCTGAAGCTACAAAAAGTCACTTTAATCTCTTTTCTGACCTCCTGCAGCACACAAGTTGTAAATCATTCTCTGACTCCTGAATGAAACTCTTGTATTTCGGACCATCCTAAAGGAAGCTGATGTCCAATATGGAATCTGGAATATTTGAAATCCATTGGAGAATTTGCCTAATAATAACAGTTAAGATGGAGTAAGCCATGTATATTCTTCAAAAATAATATTACCTCTTTGGATCTGGATCTGATGTCTGAAATATTTTCTCATTCAGGCAATTCAGATAATGAAGGCATACTGCCTGGTTTGGTGGTGTGTATTAAGGTCTAAATGATGGATATGTATTATACATAAAGTGTCAGTGCTAGTAAATAAACCATGTCTTAGTAAGTATTTGTTGACACAGAGGAGTGCATGACAGCTAACAAAAATCACTGATTAAGCCATAATAACTGTGATCAGAGGTCAACTTGAGCAGGACAAACATAAAAATTATTATATTAATAATATAAAAATAAAAGTATTTTCATCACAGACATATAAATGTAACTTATATGTGTTCCAATGCAAGTGTCTTGTCCATGATTTAATACACATATCCTCCTAACAGAGTAATAGGAGGCTAGGTGGGAAACCATCAAGCACTGAAAATACAAATATCACAGAGTTTGAAAACTTACCTCATACAGATATCTAATAGATATATCCTGGTTTGGAGCTGAATCCTACACAAACTATGAATAACTATGGCTCCTTATAGAGCCATGGGTTTATGTGGACTTCTAAAACACTGTCCAAGTAAACCAGCCACATAGTTGATTTTAAAAGAATCAGTGTCCCCATGGAGCCCTGTAGCCATTAATTTGTATTTTTGTGCAAGAACTAATAAGCCCTTTTGAACATGGATGGAGGAACTCCTGTCTTCCATCATTCCATTTACAACAGCAGATTTAATGCTGTCACAGCACAGAGCTTGGAATCTACATCTTCTATGCTGTTTCCTCATACGCTTCACTATAGAAGTTTTCATCAGTGAATTTCCTCCCCACATAGCCTTTGTTTCTGTTCATTTAGTTATAAACAGCCAAGCCTTCACTTTGAAAGTAGATTCTTTCTTCTATTAATAAAAACAATAATAATAGTAGTAACAGTAGTAGTACTAGTAAAATAAAATAAAATGAAACAGAAAGAAAATGAAGAAATGAAGGAATGAAGGAGGAAAAGCATCAAGACTAGAGGATGTTTCAGATTCTCCTCAGGCCTTCTATTAGAATTATTAGTCACTTTTCCCAAAAGCCCTTGAAACACTGGATATTTAGCAGGTATATCATACAATATCATTTCACTGACAACAGTGGTCTAGAGGAAACTGGGTGTGCACTGTTTATTTTTAAAGCATATAATTGGTATCTGGTACAAGGAACTTATTGTTAAACACAGCCAGTAATTCCTAAGTAATACCTGTGAAACGGATGTAATTATTACTCCCCTCTATTACCAAGAACAGCTACATTTTTTAGTGAAAGGGTTTTTGTTTGTTTATTTGTTTTTTATTATTACTCCATCTTTTTTTTTTTTTTTTTTTCTTTGACTGACTAGACTTTTAGCTATACTTATATCAATGTATACATTCTGGGTATTTGTAGACTTGCTGTTTCCAGAAATGTCAGTCTTGTGCAGTGAACCTACCAAAGGTAATGGTTTACCTTCATCCCATGGAGGGAGCTTTTCTTCTCCTCTAAAAAGTATACTTGGAGCTTTCAGTCCTGTTTCATACTATTTTTATCCCAAATGGATGTAATTTGAATAAAAGTTCAAAAGTTTAAAAGATGACTTATTCTTCAGTTTTGGGGTAGAGACACAGTTGATAGGAATTAATCAACATCATTATGTTGCTTGTCACCAAAGTTTTTTTGTCTATTTATGTTCAGTACAACATCAAAGTTTTTATCCACATTGTCACACCTCCAATCATACAAGTTTTGGCTGGTTCTCTCTGATAGAAGCCAAGTGGGAAAGACTGTATTGCATTTTTGCACTTTTTTTTATTGTGTTTGGAATCAAGAAAACAGGAAAAGGTTGAAAACTTGTATAAGAAAAATTTCAAAATCATTAAGAAAAATGTATCAAAGGAAAATTTTTTTGGTAAAGTGTGTTTTCTTCACTAGCTTAGAAATTCACTGCACATTTTCCTGTGATAAACACATATTTTTTTCTTTTACGTTTATTAATTTGTTTTTCTGTTGAAGTCATCCTGTTGAGATTTCGTTCACAATTCACAGGCAAAAATTCATGTGCAGCTCAAACCTGATTTCAGGTGACTGGAAGCCTCTCAAGAGCTGTTTTCAATGGATGGGAATCAAAAGAAAATTGGAGAAATTAAAGTAGTAAATAAATAAAAATAAAAAGTTTGTGGATGATTTATCTCATTTTTTTTTTTCTTTTGCATTTTATTTTCCTTTCCTTCCTACTGATCATATCTAGTCATCTTTTCATGACCCCTGTAGCCTGTACTGAAAGTGTGCAAGATGAAAAAATTCTGGATGAATTTCTTTCACTGTCTGAGGAGGACAATTATATTGTTAAGTTGGGTATTTCAGTCAGATATAAAATCTATCAAATCAGAGATCTAAGATCAAAATACTTTGATGTCTGTTTATACACAACAGCTTGTTCCTCAGTGTCAGGAAGGATTTTGCTCCTTCTTACCAGCTGGTGGTATAAGAAAGTGTGGTAGACTGATCAGCAAGAAAACAACCTATTCCCAGGTTTGAAGAATCAGCATGCCAAAATAATGAGATTTTTACGTCCATGTGTTGTCTTTCTCCCTGAAACTCAAAGGTTTTGCCATCCAGCTCAACCTGGACATTCAAAATAGAATGAGAAACCATGAAAGAAAAGTTCAATGTTCATATATTGTCACAGTAAAATGAATCCCACTGACCACTAATGAGGATGCTGGGAGATGAGAAAGATTTTTTTGTTTGTTTTTTGTTTTTCTCCCGTTTAATAAATCTCCTATTCAAGAAATGCACTGTATAAGCATTGGAAGAAATTACTATTCAGGGGTAGTAGAAAATCGCACTGTATATTCTGTTGGTTCGGCATTTTTATAGCTGAGTATAAAGACTAAGAGTCTAGCTAAATTCTCATTCACTTTGATTCATATACAAAATAGTTCTATTGTATCCCAAATTCTGATAGATACACAGCATTCTGCTTTATTTTGATCTACCAAGATAGGAATAAAATCTGAACAAAACATCCTGCAAGTAAGTACACTTTCTTATCGTCAGTCCTGCGTCCTTTTGTTAACAGGAATTTAAGGCAAATTTTTCCTGCCTATGTTATGTACTAAAATAGCCAAGGAATATATTGATTAGAGAGAAGAAACAAACATTGATTACCTGCATGATTGTTACTCACACTGATTTTCAGAAATTATCTAATTATTTCTTAAGCACCAAAAAATTTAAGATACTACAGAGACTCACTGAAGAGTGTCTTACATGTAGAGAAACAAACAAACAAGCAAACAAAGAAAGAAACAAAACCATATTATTTTAAAAGCTTTTATTATTATTATTATTATTATTATTATTATTATTATTATTATTATTATTATTATTATTATTTTATAATGGACATTAACAGTCTTTCCAGAAGAAATCATTTTTCTTGATTTATTGGAATAACTTCCTCAGCAGTGTTGGAGGAAATGGTCCTGAAATCCCAACAAAAATGTATGTCAACTTTTTTGTTTATTTTGGTTGGTTTGTTGATCTTTTCGCACTTACCTGTTTAGGAGAACATATGTTAAATGAAAAAGAAATAAATACATAAATCAGAAATGTCTTATTGATTTATTTTTCTTTTCCCCTTCTCTTTTTATTAATTGATTTTTGCTCATGTTGTGTGGAAAGTTTTCTTTAAAAGCACTGAATTCTTACTACAAGGATATACAAAGTGCTCACTCAGCTCCAGCTCCAGATCCCATTCACCGATGACCTGAGACAAGACATGCTTTGTTACTTCCCCAGCAGTGTAACTTTAGGTCACAGAGTAACAAATCAGGTTTTAACTTTGCCTGTCTCTGGTTAAATCACTGCTGTACCAACCAAGAGGGTGGCCACCACACACTGTTCACAGGAAGTTTATTGAATTAATTAACATAGACCTTGGAATAATGATCTTGTAACAACCATGACATCACCTCATTAGCATGATCACTTTCTTGCCAAGTGTGATACCTGCTATTGCTTTTCTTTAATGAGTGGAAATTATACTGTTCTCAGCCATTTGGATGAAATACTAATTTCTTCACTTTTCCAGATGTTTCTTCATGAGTGGGATCAACTATAATATATTGAGAGGACTAGGTGGTTCAGATTGTCTTTAGTCATAAATGACACAGAAATCAGTAGAGTTTGCTGAAATATTAATCACAATATTTTGTAGTTTTTTTTTTTTTTTTCCCATATTGTCTATATTATTCATATTTATATACCTATACTTGAGTACGTGAATGTCCACATTATAGAGATTTTTGTGTGTGTGATCATGGTGGAAATCAATCATGCTTCTATGTCAGTCTTATAATAATTAGAATGAGTAAATAGAAATTTTAGTTTTAGGTGTTTCTTACAAAAAGTTCTTTCAAATATTTAATACTATTCATATATATATATTTATATATATATACACACACACACACACACATGCATATATATATGTATATATATTATTGTGTAAAATATTAATCACTAATTTGACTGATAATTCTCACCCTTAAAGAAAGAAATGAGCAAGTGAATAGAAAACAACATGTTGTCTGTACATCAGATATCAGGTACCAGGTGCTTTACATGAATGCACACAGAATGGGTAATAAACTGGAGAAGCTGGAGGCCATTGTGATGTTGTAAAGCTATGATATAGTTGAAATCATGGAAACATGGTGGAATGATTTCCACAGATAGAATGTTTTGATGGATGGATGCTGACTTTTCACAAGAGATAGGCAAGACAGGAAAGGCAGTAGTGTAGCCCTCTATGTTAAGAAAGAATGTGAATGTATGGAAATTAATGATGGTGATGATAGGCTGGAGAGCTTGTGGATCAGAATAAAAGTGAAGACTAATAAGACTGATAATATTATGGGTGACTGCTACAGGCCACCCAACCAGGATGAAGAGGTGGAGAAGGCACGTTATAGACAGTAGGATGAGAGGGAACAGTCCTGGAGGTTCCTAGAGTGTGTGGAAGATAACTTCCTGACACAGCTGGTGCGGGAGCCAGTGAGGGGAAGCAAAATCCTGACCCTGCTGATTGTTAACAGAGAAGGTCTTGTGGGGGATGTAAAAGTTCAAGGTTGTCTGGGGCATAGTGATCACGAGATGCTAGATTTCTCAAGCCTTGTTGAACCACCACAGAGGAGAGTCAACAGAACTGCCACCTTGGACTTCCAGATGATGGACTTTAATCTCTTTAGGACCATGGTTGAGAGGGTCCCTTGGGAGGCTGTTTTGGAGAGTGCACATGAAGTCTGGAAATACTTTAAGGAAGTTATTTTAAAGCTGCAGGAGCTGACCATCCCCAAGTCACAGAAGACAAGACAATGGGCAAAGAGATCAGACTAGCTGTACAGAGACATTTGACTGGATCTCAAAAATAAAAGGAAAGTTGATGGTCTCTGGAAGAATGGAACAAAGAGTTTCACTTTTCACTTGTCACAAATAATAATAATAATAATAATAATAATAATAATAATAATAATAATAATAATAATAATAGTAATAATGCTTTTGAAGTTAAATGTTGTCAGCTGTGCATAGCAGTGTAGTTAAAGTGTTATTAAATTTCAGATTTAGAGCCACTGAAAAACTATTTGCCTATTCCACTACAGTGTTAAGGCAATTTCCCATTCTTACTGAATTTATAGTATGAGGGTCTACTTTTATTATGTCTTATCACTTCTGGAACACAGACTCTATGAGGAGTGGCTGAGGGATTGCTCAGTATGGAGGAGGCTCCAGGGAAACCTCATCACTCTCTATGATCACAACTATGATCACAACTACCTGAGGGAAGGTTATAGTTAGCTGCAAGTCAGCCTCTTCCTCGTTACTAGTGAAAGGACTAAAGGGAATGACCTCAAGTTTCTCCAAGGAGATTAAGGCTGGACATTAGGAAATTCTGCTTTCCCAGAACAGTGGTCAGGTACTGGAATGGGATGCCCAGGGAGGTGGTGGAGTCACCAACCCTGGAAGTGTTCAAAGAATGTTTAGACCTTGTCTTGAGGGACATGGCTTAGAGAGAGCTGTTGATGATAGGTGGACTGTTGGGACTGGATGATGTTGTAGGTCTTTTCCAATCTTTGTGATTCTGTGCTTCTACAATCCTATGAATCCAATACCTGATGTGTTAATAAGAATTATTAACATTATTGGGAATGGACTGTCTTCAGCAGTACAATGAGATTATACTCTGGTACAAATAAAAATGGAATTTAGAGTTACACTGTTAATTTGGATGGAATCTCTTTAAATACTATGATTCTTAGCCAATACAATCATACTTCAGCACAGACTATGTGCCCTCTAAACTACTGAATTATATGTAGTTCACTACAAAAGCAATTCCTCCTACTTATTTCCTGAAAATTATCAAAGAGCACAATGACATTATTTGGTAAAGAAAATTATCAGCTAGGAAATACTATTTTTCAGCTTGATTACCACCACTCCTTATTCATTTTTACCAACCATGAACAGGAGTCTGCATGTTTTGCTCATAAAATCTGCACCAGTGGAGGTGACCCACAGTCAGTGTTGCCAGTGGTGAAACACCCCACCTAACCCACTGCCTCACTGTGCTCATATCCATCATTTTGTCTACATCAATGCCCAGCAAGCAAAAGTGAATATCAACAGGTCACATTTTTATCCACACACTGGAATTTAATTCCACATCTTCACTACATACACATTTCCATGTCAAGTGCCATTTTGCCAGGCTGCCCTTTTCTGTTGCTATCTGTAGCACAGAAACAAAACTGAATGGAATATTGTTGTGTAAGTTCAACTGTCATACCATGAATACCTGCCTCTGATGTTGTGGGCCAACATAATAAAATAAAAGGCATTTCTTTTAGAGCTGCCCTCATAAATGTCAGTTACACAAAAAGTCTGTATTAATTGATTACATTTCTTTATTCATTTTTTGGTGAAGAAAATAGAAAATAATTGTTCCTTTTTTTCATACTCCCCATTAAAAAAAAAAAAAAAAAAAGAAAGAAAAAAAAAGAAAAAAAGTCAAATTAGCAGATGGAAAAAATAACTGAATTTGTAAGCAAGAAGAAATATTTTCTACTGTTCTGGCCTCACAACATGGAAAAGACATCATACAAGAATCAATCAATAGTTTAATAAATCACAACAGATTAAGAGATTTCTGTATTTTTGGCACATTATATCACAGAATCACACAGAATCACAGATTCTGTGATATATCACAGATATATCTTTATTCCTTCATATATATATATATATATATATATATATATATATATATATATATATATATATATTTATTCCTTCCACATATATATCTTTATTCCTTCTTCTCACCCATAGCTGACAAGTGACTACCTTACATATGCACAACAGTGTATGAAAATAGTCCTTAAATGCAATTATCAAAAACTGTGTTTTTCATCATGTCAGTTGTTTAACATATGGTCTTTAATCTAAAAATATTCTGTGCCTTATTATTTTTGCCTATAAACTAGGCAGAAACTTTAAAGGTTTGTCTTGTACTGTATCAAGCTGCTTTTGAAGACTGTAGTTTATTACTTTGCCCATAAAACCAAGACAGCAAAACACAGTTTATTAGGCAGACTGTGCTGCTAATTTAACAGCAGTGGAAACATACTTTATTAATTTCATAAGGATTAACACAGAGGAAAATGGCATTGACTATATTTTAAAATCATTATAAAAACATGTTGTTGACATTCTGGAGACAGGATTCCCACTACCCAGAGACAACAGATCACTTCTTCTTGCTAATAGCTGAGGAAAAATTCTTCTGATTAATCTGTGCTATGGCTCTGAGAAATGAATGGGATTACATCAGTGGCCATCTGGATCCCATTGGCTACCAATGTCATTGTTATGTCCTGAACATTTTATGGAAGCCAAAGTCAATTCGTTTTTCAAGTATCATGTTCCTGGATACACACATATGTACCACAAATTTTCACCCTATAAGACTAGCACCAGAGGACACAGATTCTTAACTGATTTCCAAAAAAATCTTACTAAAGTGGAAGCACATATGAAGTGACGATATTTCATGTTTTATTCGATTCTGTCACAACTAGAAATACTCCTGCAGATTGTTTGATGTTTTGAGATTTCTGGTTGCATGTTTGAGAAAAAGGAGACTCAATTTAATTAAATGGACAGTATAGAAAGATCAAGATAACAAAGCATGATTCCGCAAGAACTATAAGTGTATCTATAAGGAGAATTTCTATTCCTTCAAGGGTTTCTGGTCAAAGTCCTTTTCTAGTGTGAAAAGAGATAATAAGAAATTGAGGCAATGTTATCAAGAAATCCAGATTGGTCAGTCACAAAAATTGATGAATATACATGAGAATGTGGGAATGCTTATTCCAGCAAGGGGAATCAGGAATAACAGAGAAGGCAGAAAAGGGTAGTAAAGGGCCAGTTGTGCATAAACAGAGCAGTTAGTGCATTCACCCTTTTTTTATTTTTTTTCACTAGTTACAGTATTTTCTTAATTCTCACTCTCAATGATATATGTGTGTACAGATGGCACATGCACTGTGGAAGTAACTTTGGGGCCAGTGGAGCCCTCACATCACTCTGGGAGCCAGTGGGACATTCTCCTCACAGCTCTGGAGTAGGAGAAACGTGTGCACCTAAATGAGCTTCTGCTGGACCAGTGGAAACAGCTTCTGGTCTTCCCAGTTCAAAATTGACAGGGAACTACTATAGAGTGCTACAGAGATGACTGTGATCTTGGAGCATCTCAGGAAAGGCTGAGAGATCTGCAATTGTTCATTCTGGAGAAGACTGAGAGACAATCTTATTCAAGTTTATAAATATCTAAAGACTGGAAACCACATGGATAGGGCCAGGCTACTCTTGGTAGTGACCAGCAGCAGAACAAAGGACAATGGGCACAAACTAGGACACAGGAAGTTTCAGCTGAGCATGAGGAAAAGCACTGGAAGTTACTCAGAGAAGCTGGGCAGTGTCCTTCCCTGGAGATACTCAGATCTTATCTGGTAGCTTTCCTGTGCAACTTACTACAAGGAACCTATTTAAACAATGGAATTTGACTAGATGAACTCTGAAGATCCTTCCAAGCCTTGCAATTCTGTGATTCAGCAAGCAGAGATGAAGAGGTCCTTTGGTTAGCAGCCTATGTTACCATCCATGCTTATGTTCTGTCTATCTGTGCATGCCTGCATGTCTGGGCTCTAGCAACAAACAAGATAATCTGGTCTCCAGCAGTTGGAGAAGACAACCACTCTTCAAATGTTCAGTGTTTAGACCTTTAGCCATACAAGCATATCCTTCTGTTCTGAGTCATGGAAGAACCCACAATGTTTGGGAGATACTCATTTTCTTATTTAAAAATAATAATAATATTAATTGGTAGAGGAAGTTAATTTTCTACCATGTTGTCTACCTTTGAACAAAATGAAATGTTTGGAATGGGTGGAAGAATTCTGAGAAATTCACAGCCACATGTTGAATGTTGCAACCTAAAAATGTTCAGTGGAAAAAGCAAACAGAACACAGATTGTGTGCTTTCCACACTTTCCTCTATGCCTGCACAGACACTGTTGCTCATTGCATCACTGGTGTTGGAAGGCTTTTACTAGAACTATGTCAACTATCTTGAGACATTAACTTTCCTGTAGCAGAGACATGTTTAAAAGCAGGATCTTGCTCTGCAGTAAATCAATGTATGTACCAGATTTATTTTTTTTTATTCCTATTTATCTCAAGGCTTTTAAGGATGGAATAACCATTTGAGATAAAATAAGAACTGGCTGGATCATAGAATCATAGAATCACAAGGTTGGAAAGGACCCACAAGATCATCTAGTCCAACTGTCTTCCCTTTGCCATACCTACAGAAAACCAGTAAACCATATCCCCTAGCTTCTTATCCAGACGCCTCTTGAACACTGCCTGGGATGGCACCTCCACCACCTCCCTGGGCAGGCCATTCCAGTGCCTGACTATTCTTTGAGAGAAAAAGTTCTTTCTTATGTCCAGTCTAAACCTCATCTGATACAACTTGTGGCAATTTCCTTGGGTCCTGTTTGTTGCCTGGGGAAGAGGCCAAGCCCCTCCTCATCACAAGCTCCCTTCAGGAAGTTGAAGCATCAGAAACAAACAAACAAACAAACAAAAAAAAGCTACTTGTTAAAAGAAAATAACTTCATGTATACAAAAATATTTTGGTAAAAAAGGAACTAAGAAATTATTCTTCATATTTGGTGATGGGAAGAATAACAGAAGAATAACAGAACAAGAGACTAAATTCCATACTTATGAAAACAAAACCAAAAACAAACAAAGCCAAAAGCCATCTTTTAGGACAAGCACTGGAATAAACTAACAAGATGGCTAAAGAATCTTTCAGTTTCTAAAAACAAATCTCGCTTTCAATTCTGCTTAAATAATCTCTCTTTCTCCACTTTTCCTTTCAGGATTCCACTTTTTTTTTTTTCCCCCTTTCAAAATTAGGATTTTATCTATGTTTCAGCAAGATAATAGGACACAATACTTAGTGTATATTGGATAAAAATCAAACATATAAATCTCACTCAGAGCAGAAGACAAGGTCTGATTTCCTGAAAGTACTTCGGAGGATGTATTTTTCTAACTAAACATACATACATCAAAACCATGCCTTTGAGTTTGCTACTTAAAAAGGTAACCTCGCTGGATTGGAGTTTTTCGTGGCAGTGAGCTGCATGCAATTAAGAGTTCCACTAGCTGGGCTGTTCCTGCCTGCAAAAATGAATAGTTTCTGTATGACTTAAAAAAAAAAAATTAAAAAAAAAAAATAATAAAAAAAAATCAGCAGTTGAAATATACAATAAAAATGTCATTGCTATCTTTGCTTTAATTATGGAACTCACATTGTGATTATATTCTATCCCAGTTTTTCAGAAAATGAGACTGTAACCGTTATTGCTAAGCACTGTAACATCTCCTCACTGAGTTTGTGTGCCCTCATTTTTATTCAGTCATATTCAAACCCTATCCTTTTCTCACAGCCTTGCAATAACTAGGACATTTTTTTTTTCTTAGCTCATTCTGCCTGTTATAAATGAATAGCCTGGAAAAATTTCTACTCACTCTGTGCTAAAAGGCACTGATCAAGGACACAAACACACAAAAATTTCTCTGCAGCCATTGTACAGAAGACCTTCCAGTATCACAGAGGATCTCTGTGGCGTATTACCTGCCTGAGTGTTAGCTTGCTCTAGCAGAGGCTAGTGAGAGTTCAGTTCGTTACTGCAAAGGCCTGGTAAGTGAAGAAAAGAGATCTGAAAACCAGATTAGTGACATCAGTGTTGTTGTTAACTATTACCCCCATTAGAAGGTTGTTTAAAACACATAGATGTATTCTGAAATAACTGTGCTTCTGATCTAAGAAGTGCTGATCTCACTGTGTGGGTTTTCATGCTCAGGACAATCTCAGGAAGAACCAGATTTCCAAAATGCCTCAACTGAAACTGAGAAACACATTAAGCAGAGACAGAATTGTAAATGCATACTGCTGGTATTGTTTTTTGGCTGTTTTTTTGTGGGTTTTTTTTTTGTTGTTGTTTGTTTGTTTTGTTTGTTTGTTGTTGTTTTGTTTTGTTTTGTTTTTTCCCCATCAGAATTTAAGTACAATTTTGGCATTTGTATCTGTATGTGAGATAACTCTTTTTCTTTCTGTTCACCTTTTCCAGTGGCTTGTAAGATCTAAACATCATAGCCTTCACAAGAATAATAATTACTGCTAATAATAAGAGAGGGGTACATAGGGAGGGAAGAAGGAGAAAAGGGAAGAAGGGGAAAAGGGAAGAAGGAGAAAAGGGAAGAAGGGGAAAAGGGAAGAAGGGGAAAAGGGAAGAAGGAGAAAAGGGAAGAAGGGGAAAAGGGAAGAAGGGGAAAAGGGAAGAAGGAGAAAAGGGAAGAAGGAGAAAAGGGAAGAAGGAAGGAAGGAAGGAAGGAAGGAAGGAAGGAAGGAAGGAAGGAAGGAAGGAAGGAAGGAAGGAAGGAAGGAAGGAAGGAAGGAAGGAAGGAAGGAAGGAAGGAAGGAAGGAAGGAAGGAAGGAAGGAAGGAAGGAAGGAAGGAAGGAAGGAAGGAAGGAAGGAAGGAAGGAAGGAAGGAAGGAAGGAAGGAAGGAAGGAAGGAAGGAAGGAAGGAAGGAAGGAAGGAAGGAAGGAAGGAAGGAAGGAAGGAAGGAAGGAAGGAAGGAAGGAAGGAAGGAAGGAAGGAAGGAAGGAAGGAAGGAAGGAAGGAAGGAAGGAAGGAAGGAAGGAAGGAAGGAAGGAAGGAAGGAAGGAAGGAAGGAAGGAAGGAAGGAAGGAAGGAAGGAAGGAAGGAAGGAAGGAAGGAAGGAAGGAAGGAAGGAAGGAAGGAAGGAAGGAAGGAAGGAAGGAAGGAAGGAAGGAAGGAAGGAAGGAAGTCTTGACTGAACAAGATGAAAAGCTTCTTTTCTGTGAACATGACAGAGCATTGGAACAGGCTTCACAGAGAGGCTGAGGATTATCCTCTGGAGATTCTGAAAACTTGCCCAGATTCTTTTGTATGCAACATACTGTAGAGAACATGTTTATTCAGTGTGGCTGGACTAGATGATCTCTAAAGGACCCTTCCATGACCCACAATTCTGTGGCTTCTGAATTATTTGGTTTGGATAACAATATTTAAATTAAACTAAATTTAAATATTTGCCATAGAGTTTTATTTGACACCACAAAGATGTTAGGGTTTTAATTTATGAAATTTCACATACATTCCAATGGTAAATAAAATAAAGAGTCTCAACAGGTTTTACTATCACACCTGAGTTCAGATGGGTGATGTACTTGTATAAAGATATGATAAAGCACTAACAATTTTTTCTTCCAAAAAGTCTCAATAAATACGTGAGACCCAAGTTTCCACCCTCTTCTATTTCTGACCCTAAGATTTTAGTGGTGACACATATGGCAGTGTTTATATACTCTAACAATAGAGTAGTCTAATGATAAACAAGATTAACACCAGACATGAATGTTTGATATTCTGTCTTAAATGAAATATATAGATATATGTGTATCTATTCTATAACAAATACTTAATTAGGACTCTGATCTGAACCCCTACTGGCTGTGCAGACAAACCAGAATGAAATGAATTACTGTCATGCAGGGGGTGATACTAATGGTGTCCAGCTTTATAAATGAATCCAATTTTTACCCACTTTGCTTGCTATCATACTGAGAGAGAGCACAACACATGCAACATCATTTCTGTACTGGAAATGGTGAGATTTAAACTGAAAATAATTTTAACTTGCAGATGTTTTGCTGCACTAAATTTTCATAATTAGCTTGATTTTACAGACAATTATCATTAAATATAATTTAAATTTTACTCCTTTCAAGAGCCATTTTTTTTGCTTTATTTTCTGAAATCCATATATTATCAGTTGGACATTGCTATGATTCTGATTTTCCAAAAAGCTAAAATTCTGAGTGATGCTTACCATAAATCCTTGCTTTTGGGCATTTCTAATTTACTACAGTGCCATTTTACTTAAGCGATGTGTGCAGTGCAGGATGCGTCATACACTCGGGTCTTCACATGATAGTAAGTGACCTTCAGTAAGATCCTGTGCTTGCTACTTCACCTGGAGAAATTTTCCTGCTTGAGGGAGCAGTCATGCAAAGTCTCATACCTGTGAATAGCTTGAGTCTTTTGAGCATTTTGTCATTGATTGTCCAAGCATTATGTGCATGTGCAAGCATTTCCAGGATTCATATGTACCATCAGGGTTTTAGTTTAAATGTGTATCATAATGTCTGTTTCATTTAAATCTTCCAGACTGCAGACATTTTCACTTGGAAAAGAGTCCTCACTTATGTAACTTGCATTTTTCTCCTCTCCTGCCAGAAACACCCAGATAAAAATATTACAAAAAGGCAAAATCAACTTGCAGTCAGCTTGAAATCAAAATTCTTTCTGAATGGTGAACAGCTCACATGGCTAGTAACAGTGCAGATGAAACCATTCCCACTACAGCATAGATCAAAAAAGCAAGCAGGAGAGCAAAGAAAGGCCATATATTTTAAAGACTTCTAGTGAGCTGTTTTGAAGTGCACAATATAGTTCTTCTGTTCTAAAGGGGAGCTACAGGAAATAAGGGGACAGAGTCTGCTAAAGTGTCTAAGGCAATAGAACAAGGGGAAGTTCTTTCAAGTTTGAAGAGGGTAGATTTAACTTAAATATAAAGAAACTATATTTTACAGTGAGGGTGGTAAGGCACTGGAACAGGTTGTCCAGTGATGTGGTTGATGCCCTGGGCAAGCTGATATAGCTGTGGACATCCCTGTTCATTGCAGAGGAGTTGAACTAGATGGCCTTCAGAAGTTCCTTCCAACTCGAAGATTTCCATGCTTCTATTCTACTCTAATCACCACAGACTTAGTGAAGAAGCAGAGTTAATAGAAAACTAAACAGTTTCTAAAATGAAGATTTTGATTCATCTCTGGTTTGTCTGAAATAACAAGGATACCTGACCATACCAGTGATCAAGTATTCATGTGTAGCAGAGATGAATGGAATGCTTTTTAGCCTGTCTCAAGGATTAGCCTTGAACTCATAGAACTTCCTATGCAATAAAGTATATTTCTCAGTTCTCCTGCACCAGAAATCTTCCATTTTGAAAAAAAAATGGCACAGGTTAAGAAGAAAGAGAAAATAACAAATCCATACTTTCTTTTCCAAGGTAAAGATGAATTTTATTGAATAGATGAAAATTTCTTAGGAATTTAAGGACTATGACAAAAATAGTTCTGAAATTCAGTTCTCTCTGTATTTCTTTCTTTCCACAAGTATTTTCTCAAATAAAAGGAACTTACTCTTTTCCTTCCTCTCTGCCTTTGAAAAGTACTTAATTTATCTATGTGAAACAAATGGGAAAAAGGGGGAAAAAAAAAAAAAAAAAAAAGGTCATTTCTCTGAGCACTGCACGTTTCTCTTAGCTGATTAGTAATAAGAAAGGGAGTTTAAAACTTCTAGGTCAGTGATTTGAACTGAGTTTAGTTAAGTAGTGTATGTTACACACAAGTTCATTATTACTTTTTGCTTTTAATTATTATATTTGGTTGACTTATCTGAAATGATTAATAGCTCTATTCAGAGTCTAAATCTCACTTTTGGTCCTATAAATAACATTATCTTCAGCTGTCTCGTTCAGATGTTACCTGTCACTGAAGCTGAAATTTTGACCACTAAAATATAGTTCCTTCAAAAAACACTTCAGGAGTTAAACGCTTAAATCCTGCTGAAGTTTACAAAAAGGATGAGTTACATTTAAGATTTAATGAGACCATAATTTCTATCTGAAATAAAGAAATTCTAAGTAACTTTGGATAAAATACTCAGTTTTCTCTTTTACATTTGAATAACTGTGTTTCCTAAATTAGCTGAATATTACAAGATTAAATATATTAAAAGTGTTGATAAATTTTGTGTAATTAAAAAAGTAAGATTCATTTCATACAATTGTAGCCACCAGAACTTAGACTTCTTGTCTAAGTTGCTCGTCTTTGTTCCCACATTACTGAGAGACAGAAATGTCTAAAGAGAATGACTCATACTTTATATTTTATGCCTTGTGTCCTTTTCTTAAAACAGTCTGCATCTTCTTACTAAAGACAGAATAAGTCTGCCTGAAATGCAATAGCTTTTTGAATGTTAAAATTTAACTAAAAATCATTGTAAACCATTATTATGAGCTCACCCCCATAATCTCTTGCACCAAGAATGGCTGAGGTCTGCAAGTGATAAGGGGAAGAAATACTTTCCCTCTGTTTTATCTACCAGTCTTCAAAAAAGTGGCCCTGACATGATAGATAAGTGCAGTATATAAGTTCTTTCTTTTGTTCATTTTGTACCAGTGTGCTTATTATAGCAGCATCATTTTGGAAAAGAATAAAATTATTTTTTTCTAAAAGAAATCATAGGGCTATTAGACAATATCTGGAAAAATCTCACATAGCATAGCTGTAACTGTAACTATTTAATCCTCATTTAGTTTGTGTTACTATTGTATATTGATTATCCATTATCCTCATGCAAATGGCATGACTTATCCATTGAAACAGCTGTGCATTGTTTTTAATTTTGTACAAATTCTTTTAGTGCCTCATGAAAGGTGTCAGATTAACAGCCCCAGGGACTGAAGGCCTTTGTTTATCCACAGAGCGTATTTGAGTGATAATGATGGATCCACTCATGCAGCTGCCTCAAACATTACTTATCTTAAGGATTTGTTCCACTGTTTGTGGGGCCAAAACATCCCTGCTTTTGTACAAATGAAAATCAAAGTGACTTTAGGCCCCAAAATGTAGAATGAGAATGTTTAAATCACAGTACATTCAGCAATTACTTATTCCTATAAACTAGGGTATCTCTAAATAAAACTGAGGAAACGGAAGCATAACATAGCTGTCCAGGAAGAAGTTTCTGATTAAAAGATTGATATAATGCTTTCTAAGGGATGATTCCTCTTTTCACACACTACTTTGTCATAATCTCCTTTTCTTATGCTTTCCAGATCACTAATTAAAGCATTAAAAATAGATCTATGCACAACCAAATACAAATCCTACAGTCCAACAATGAAGTTGCAGGATCGAGCCAATTAATTGGATTCCCATAAATATTATCTAGGGTTGTTTGTTTGGTTTTTTTTTTCTGTGCTTCTTCCCAACCTTTTCTAAATTGTAATGTCTTTGATGGGATACAAATAAGCTCCTCCTCTGGAATAATAGCTAATTAAATGAAAAGGTGACAAATGCAGGATAAATGTCTCTAAATTCTATAAGAAACTGCTCTGCCTACACACCAAGACTAAAGCTAACCACATATGGCTTGAGAAAAAAAAAAAAAATACACTCCTCAACAAACAGTCAAGATTATATTCACAGAATCACAGAATAAGCCAGGCTGGAAGGGACCTCAAGGATCATGAAGCTCCAATCCCCCTGGCTGGCAGGGCCACCAAACTTCCATGTTTACTAGATCAGGTTGCCCAAGGCCCCATCCAACCTGGCCTGGAACACCTCCAGGGACGGGGCATCCACAACATCCCTGAGCAGCCTGTTCCAGGACCTCACCACTCTCCTAGTAAAGAACTTCTCCCTGACATCCAACCTAAATCTTCCCTCTTTCAACTTAAAACCACTTCCCCTTGTCATGGTATTATCGGCCTTTTCAAAGAGTTTACTCCCCTCCTGATTATAGGTACCCTTCAGGTACTGAAAGGCTTCAATGAGGTCACCCTGCAGCCTTCTTTTCTCCAGGCTGAACAAGCCCAGCTCACTCAGCCTGTCTTCATAGGGCAGGTGCTCCAGCCCCCTGACCATCCTTGTGGCCCTCCTCTGGACCCTCTCCAACAACTCTATGTTGCACTCAATTCCATCATCGATGTCACTAATAAAGATGTTAAAGAGCACCAGTCCTAAGACAGATCCCTGGGGAACACCTCTCGTAGGCCGGTAGGCTTCCACATGGACATAAAGCCATTGATCGCTACCCTCTGTCTGTGGCCTTCCAACCAATTTCTTATCCATCGAGTGGTCCTCCCATGAAATCCACTTCTCTCCAATTTGGAGATGAGAATGTGGTGGGGTACCATGTCAAAGGCCTTACTCAAGTCCAGGTAAACAACATCAGTCGCCTTCCCTTCATTAACCAATGCCATCACTTCATCATAGAAGACCACAAGATTGGTTAAGCATGACTTTCCCTTAGTGAAGCCATGCTGGTTGTCACGGATCACTCATTCATTCCTCATGTGATCGAGCATGTCATCCAGGAGGATCTGTTCCATGATATTGTCTGTAAAAATTAATGCAGAAGAGAAAAATCTAGTCCTAACTATGTGTTCACAGTGATATCTAAATTACCTGTTAGCGCAGAGGAAAATAACTTGGGATGCAATGTGTATATCTATAAGTGTCAGGAAAACATAAAGTTAAGAAATTTTAGCTAAAGGAAGACTGAAAGATCACTATATCACAGGAGATGCATATGTTTCAGATATATTTTTAACACTGTTGCCATTCTGATGACAACATTTTAAAAGAAGATGCATCAGAATTAGACAAACACACATGAAAAGATGGCAAATGTGATTTGTGTTTGCAAATTTGTACCATATACAAAAGGTCTCAATAGTGTCAGACTCTGGCATTTGGGGAAATTATGATGTCAGGTTTCTCTCAGAGTCCTGTAAAGTCATTTACAGAATGAAAAAGGTGAGAGGGAACACAGCATATTTCTTAAAATAGAGCAATCAGTGGCTGTCAAAGAGAGTTTGAAACAACAGAAAATTAAAGACAGTTATGCAAAACAAAATTAAACACAAAATTAGCCTGAGTTATTCATAACTGTAGAACTTTTTGGGTCTCCAAGTACATTTTAAAAGATAGGAGACAAACCCATAAAAAATTTGTTTGTGGGAGGCTATTAAATTTTGTGCACTAGATGCTAGTTTCTGTTAAGGAAGTGCCAACATCACAAGATTCCAGAAGCTGGAAGAACATTTTAGATATCACTTTAAAATTGCTTTATGTGTTTTATTCTTTTTCTTACTCTCTTTCACTTAGACTCCTTTGGAGAGAGCTCTTGCTCTGGATTATTTTGGAGTACAGTCTTAGATCTCTGTAATCACTGCTTTACAGTGAAAACTTTTTTCACTGTGGTAGGAATTTATATAATGTATTTCTATTCTGTGACTTCTCTTCTTGATTTCAGTTTTCTTTCTCCATATAAATGAAAAAAATTCTCATTAGAATGAGACCTTAGAGTCATCATAGTAAGTTGAAAGGTATTGAAAGGAAGAGAGGAAGAGAGAATACTGTTTTGCACATCAGCACAATGTAAGGAATAGTCTTGCATTAGGATTAACTTAAGACTTAAGGCATGATTCTGTGAGGTTGCTGACTCATTTGATCTGTAGTCATGTCCAAGAGCAAGTCCTCCAACCCATCCAGGTTGGTGAGATTGCCTAGTGTGAATCAACCTACTTCTAGTACTATGATCACACCTCTGTGAAGAAAACAAAAAATAGATTATTTTCTTAGGTGACTCTTCCAAAGGGAATAAAAGGTCTATTATGCCAACCAGGCAAAAGTTGTTATTGGAAACTCAGTAGCATGGTACAGCTCAAAGAATGGCTTCAAAGATGGAAAATGGTATGGGGGGCAGGGTATGTGATATGCAGCTAAGGTCATCTGTTCAGCCCAAAGAAGAGGAGTCTAAGAAGTCTTATGGTGGCCTAAAACTTCCTTACAAGGGGAGCAGAAGGGCAGGTGCCTACCTCTGCACTCTGGTGCAGGAGCTGAGGGAAAGGCATGGAGCTGTATCAGGGGAGAGTCAGGCTGGCTGCTACAAAAATGTTCCTCATTGAGATGTTCGGGCACTGAAATAGACTCCTAAAATCAGTGGTCATGGCACCAAAATATCAGGAGTGATTGGACAAGGCTCTCAGACATATGTTTAGATGTTTGGGTTGTTCTGCACTGAGTCAGGAGTTACACTCATTGGTGCTTGTGGGTCTCATCCAATTTGAGATCTTACATGATTCTATGATCACTTATCTAGTTATCTAGTTTGGCTTGGATGCACAGCCGTCAATGGGACTGCTAACAGGAAGATGGCAAGGTTCTGGAATCTATCCTCCCTGAATCATCCCTACTTGTAACAGAGAAGAACTAACCAATCAATCACTTTAATTGTGACATAACTGATTCTCTGCATTTTGGGTACTGGGTTGAAAATGCAGACAGGGAGTCTGTTTCTGAAGAGGTGCTGATAGGAAGGGATAGGGAGGAGCTACAGATGCATTCTGGTATACTGTATTTAGTATTTCAGTTATCTTGTTCACCATTTTTTAAAAAATTGCATGTATCTGTGACAGCGTATAAAGTTTAGGGGAAAAATACAGATAAGATTATAAAGTGGAAATTATATGAGGGGAATTTGTATCATCAACCCACTAGTAGGTGCCTCAGCTAAAATTAAAGGCTTGTCCAATTAGATTAGAAAGTAGGTTCACACTTACAAATAGTAAGTGCAACAAGAAAGGCAACAATAGGCTACACCATATCTCTGTAATCAAAAGTTTCTATAAGTTTTCCAAGATACTAGAAGATGCATGATTCCCCGTTAGAAGCCTGAGGATACACTTGATACTTCCTCCCATTCTATATCGTGTGTATATGAAAGTATGATTTCTAGCCCCACAAAACTTGCATCCTAACTTTTGACTTTTTGTCATTATGAGGTGACTTTCTAGAGTGCGGTGAAAGAATAAAAATTAAAATTAAAAAAAAAAATTAAAAAGGATGACAGGAGAGATAAGAGACATTGATACACCAAGTTGGATATTCATGACTTAAGCCATGTTTAGAACACGGACAGTCTAACTAGAGTTCAATTTTAAAGATATGAATAGCATTCCAGGAAAAATATATTATATTGCAAAAGATGCCTATAATAGATCATGTTCCCAGAGAAGAATAATATTTCCTATTCATGTAATGCACTTTTATTTTTATTATTTTTAAATTTAAATTTAATTTTATTTTTAATTTATTTATTTATTTATGTGAGGAAACAAAGCAGGTAATTTTATCTGCAAGAAATGCAAGAAAAACGGTAGGTGAGAAAGGCAAAAGATTGATACTGGTAGCAAAATCATGGCCTTGAATAAGACAAACAGAGGAGGAGATAAAGAATATTGTTTTACCAACTTTGTGACCTATGATAGGGCATGATCCCTGGTCCCTAGCCATCTGGGGTAGATTAATTCATGTTGTACTTCTTCCTGCGAACAAGACCAGCAAACTGACCCCACTTTTTGCTTGCTTGGTGGTTGCTGTTTTGGTTTTTTTGTTGTTGTTTTTGTTTTACTTGTTTATCTTCTTTGCACAGCTAGATGCTTCACCTGAGGCAGAACCTTGAAACAAAGTGCATGCACAGGACAGGAAGTTTAAGGTGAAAAGCCATGGATAATTGTGTATGCTCTCTTTGAGACCCTCTAAGCTATATGGTCAGATGTAGAGCTTCTCCAAGGCTCATTCTGACCAGTATATAGGACAAGCATCTTTACCTTTCAGAGACTTTCTGATAACATACATGTATGTGTGCATACTTGTGAGGAAGATGGCCATCTCCGAGGAATTCACATGACTCTGACCCGAGCCTTCCAGAAATGTCTCGAAGGCTGGGAAGAAGTAGGATAAAGTAGGTTTGTTTGTCTGCTGCTGCTCTCCCCTATGCCTATTTTGCCCCGGATCAATGAAACAACGTGCAACGGGACGCTGCTGCATCCAGGTGGTGACTATTCCCCACTTTTAAGCAATTCTTGCCTCTTTTCCTACTTTTTCTATTGCCTACTTTCCCGTCCCCATCACCCTAATTTTGATATTCACCACTCTCCCTTCCCCATCCCCACAGATGTCTATCATTTCTAATAAACTGGTCGGATCAACATTTGAATGTTTTTCTTCTTAAGCTCATAACATAACATATCAAAAGAACCTCGCCTAACTCCTAAATTGGAGCGAGACAGATCCCAAAGATAAATTTTTAATGTAGGTAATAAGTTTGTCAAAACTAAATAAATAAGTAAGGAGTCTTAATACTGCATAAATGCTGCACTGACATATCTAGAGCTTAGATATCTTTCTCTATTGGCCTAAAGGCGTTCTTGGGAACCTCAGTTTATCTAGAAATAGTATGATTTTCTCTCTCATACCAACAAATGACTCAGTGGAAATCACATGGCAGGTTAAAAAATATAATCACTGCATTGTCTTTCTGATCAAGTGTCTTTTGAATATCCTGGCTGAGGTTATTTAAGTATGCTTATGTGAAAACAAACAAACGAGCAAACAAACTAACAAAAAACCTTAAGAAATTGTCCTGCTTCATTCCTTTTGTAAATAAGATATTGTCTTGTTTAAAGAAAAAAATATATATTTTTTTTATATATATAATGAAAATTAAAACTAAAACATAAAAGTAATCATTCAGCTTTTGTAACATCAGAACATCAGTTTATTGATGAATTTTGAATAGTACTCATAAAATCTTATTCCAAATTTTGACCCTGTCTTTTACTATCTGGTAGAACTGTAGAGTTAAATGCCCTTGGAGAAGAAATCAAAGATAAATTATTAATGAGACGTATTTCTCTTGTTTTCATAATACCAGCTGGACTTGAAGACACCATTCTTTCACTGGTAAAATGAAGGATACACATGTGAGAACACCAGTAACAGAAACAGTATTACACATCCCAGGAGGACATTTTTCCATGTCCAATGCCATTCTTCCCTGAAAATCACAAATTTGTTTTTGGAATTATAATAGTTAACAAATCATTTTCAAAACTTGTTTTATTCTGCTCAAAGGCAGAATAGTTTTGGGAATAATTTAATCTACTGAAATAGATATACCTGGAAAGTCCTGGCCATTGTATAAATTTAATGCTAATTTCACTAGTATTCATCATTTTTACGTAGGCACAGTACTGTCTTCTAGACGGATAAAATGTACAAAATACATATACAGTTTGTAACCTAAAGCTTGCTTCATGGTGAGAAAGTTGGACAGACTAAGTTGACTTCTGTGGCATGTATTTTCTCCTCTACTCCCTTTAACAACAATTGTTGATGAGTTATTTTTGCATTCTGCTGGTTCTTCTTGATAGTGGGGAGATCCTAGAGCATGTAGTTGGTTATGAGAGCAAATACCGATGGTCTTCTAATGTCAGTGAGAGAGACTCAACACAGCCAGGAGGATGCTGTAAGGTATAAAGAGTACATGCATTTTATGCAGTTTTTACTTCCTTTCTGAATCTATGCTGGAGATCTGGGAAATTAATGAAGTCATTCCATTGTACTGGTTAACTTCCATTTGGAGACACTCGGACCTGGTGAAAAATTACACTGTGCTAGCCGTTTGACTCTTTCTATTAAATCTGTGCAAGGACTGGTATAATGAAGCTGTATGGATCATCTGAGAAGTCTCTCATTTTCTTAATACATAACTAAACACAAAGGTGAATTTCATCACCACTTATCTGGATCACTGGGCCAGATAATACCAGTGCAAGTAACCAACATTTCAAATCTGTATAGAAATAAAATGAGCAAACTACACAAGGACTATATTCTGACTGACAGCCATGAGGTTGCTCTCAGCTTTTGGTAAATTCTGTCTGAATTGCCATGCTCTGACTGGTCAGCACTCTGGCATTTAAAGGTACTCTCAGGTAAAACTGGCTGAAACATCAGTGTGGCAAAAGATTTACTTCTACTTTACCATCCCTTTTACCATCCAATCATTTCAGTTTTTCTGTTATTTCTGATCTTTCCTAGCTTTTAAATAAGGGAGTTCAGAACAGTAATGCAATGCAAAATTAATCAGCTGTCAATAGCATCTCCAGACTCGAAGAGAGGAGAGGAGAGGAGAGGAGAGGAGAGGAGAGGAGAGGAGAGGAGAGGAGAGGAGAGGAGAGGAGAGGAGAGGAGAGGAGAGGAGAGGAGAGGAGAGGAGAGGAGAGGAGAGGAGAGGAGAGGAGAGGAGAGGAGAGGAGAGGAGAGGAGAGGAGAGGAGAGGAGAGGAGAGGAGAGGAGAGGAGAGGAGAGGAGAGGAGAGGAGAGGAGAGGAGAGGAGAGGAGAGGAGAGGAGAGAGAAAGAAGGAAAGAGAAACACACATAGGCTTGTTTCACATCTCATAGGATATTAGGAAAGATAAGAAAGCAAAGCAAATAAGGAAAAAAAGAAGAAAAGAAATATATATTATACTTTCCTTTAATGGTGTGTAAAACAGCACATATTATTAGAAAAGAAAAGAAAAGAAAAGAAAAGAAAAGAAAAGAAAAGAAAAGAAAAGAAAAGAAAAGAAAAGAAAAGAAAAGAAAAGAAAAGAAAAGAAAAGAAAAGAAAAGAAAAGAAAAGAAAAGAAGAGAAAAGAAGAGAAAAGAAGAGAAAAGAAGAGAAAAGAAGAGAAAAGAAAAGAAAAGAAAAGAAAAGAAAAGAAAAGAAAAGAAAAGAAAAGAAAAGAAAAGAAAAGAAAAGAAAAGAAAAGAAAAGAAAAGAAAAGAAAAGAAAAGAAAAGAAAAGAAAAGAAAAGAAAAGAAAAGAAAAGAAAAGAAAAGAAAAGAAAAGAAAAGAAAAGAAAAGAAAAGAAAAGAAAGAAAAGAAAAGAAAAGAAAAGAAAAGAAAAGAAAAGAAAAGAAAAGAAAAGAAAAGAAAAGAAAAGAAAAGAAAAGAAAAGAAAAGAAAAGAAAAGAAAAGAAAAGAAAAGAAAAGAAAAGAAAAGAAAAGAAAAGAAAAGAAAAGAAAAGAAAAGAAAAGAAAAGAAAAGAAAAGAAAAGAAAAGAAAAGAAAAGAAAAGAAAAGAAAAGAAAAGAAAAGAAAAGAGAAGAAAAATCCTTAAGGGCATTTGTAGTATGACAGATGAAGATCCAGGGGTAAATGAACAAAGAACAAACAAAAAAAACAAAAAAAAATTAAGTCTGAATTTTGTCAGGCAGAGGTGACAAAAAAAAAAAAAAAAAAGAGATGAGTGTTTGAAAGAAAGGTCTCAGCAGTGGGAGGGTTTTAGAATGCTAAATTCTAGTTGAATTGCAAACTCTGGGCATCCCCAACTTTTCCCTGATGTTCTTGTAGTCATGAACACTCCATGCTTTAAATTTAAATATTGGTAAATCTAATTGTCTCTCATGAAGCGGAACCTAGAATTACTGTGTCTTAAAGGTATGAACCAGTGTAGTGGAGGAGGAAAGAATTGAATCCTTAAGGCAAGGAAACAATGCTGTTTCGAGACTTCAATGAAGCCCTTAAGACTGGTCTTCTCTCAACAATCTTCTCTTCCATATGGCCAGTGAGGACATTCAGAATTACAGCACATTTCAGAGCACAGCATTTTTTCTCTCAAGTGATCCCTAGGCATACTAAAGACACTATTGGGCCCCTTAAACACACTCACATATGCTCCCTTCCTCCACCAGTCTGTGTTCTAAATTTCTCTTTTCTGGTCATGTTTAAAGAAAAAATTGCCAGCCACCTCTATCCTAGTTTGTGCCTCAGTCTGACTTTGGCTTGGCTTGGTGATGATTATGAACTCTGCATGTCTAGGCTTTCCTAGACATGTTGTCTGTGTTCTCTGCAGAATTTTGAAGGTAATATGATTGCTGTGACGTCCGCACACTTAATTTTTCTGTACTGTAGGACCAAGTGTCATGATATTTATTTTACTGAAAAAAAATATTTCAGTCATAATTTACACTGAGAGGGGAATCAGGAGACAGAAGATTTTTCTCCTTATACCTACAGTTGATTGTGAATGTTTCTTTTCTCAGTACTGCAATATTTAACTTCCAGATCCCCTGCTACCTAGTGCAACCTCAAGTCCCAGCAAAGAGATCGGACTTTGTGAAAATTTAATGGATGAAATAAGTACCTAGATAATAGTTCATAGAGTGATCATCAAAGTTCTGAGATACACCCAAATTTATCAAGGAAGAATGGAGAGAAAAACTGGGACTTTTATTTATTTGTGCATTTTTCACATAATCATTTCCAGACAACTTCCCTGAAGTTAAGGGAAACTTTTTACTAATTTGTTACTTGTTTTATTTATTTATTGTAATAAATATTAAAAGGCTACACCCTTAGGAAAGATAAGAAATAACATATTTACATGGGATTGCAAAGTGTTTCTGAGGTTCATAACAAATTTGAGGCTGTGGAGATGATAGCCCAAGGGAAAACCTGTTACTTTATGTCCTTCCTGAAGCATAAAATTCAGCAAAAATTCAATAGAGCTGTCAAATACCAAATAGTTAGGTCAATGTGTTAAACAAGAAGTAGTGACACTTCTAAAGAAATAGGCCAAAGCTTACAGCCAGACTAGGATATAAACTCTAATGATTTTGCACCTTAGTCCATGTGTGGAATAACACACTGATCAAGAAATGGATGCTGCAGATTTTACAGCTCCCTCTCATTCAAGTGTACATTTTAATACTGCATTTCTTTAACTGTGTTGCAGTGCTTTTTATATCCATTTCATTCTTGTTAGGGATGAAAGAAAAGTTAAAATGGTCTCTGACCCTACATCAAATATGTGAACAATCGAGACAATTATATTCTGAATTATGAAACCCGATATTACTTTACCAGCACAAAAGTAGAAACTAAACTAGATATGGAAAAAAGAATTATTTTATATGGTATTCTTAAATTAACCTGTTCTGGTCCAAACCCAAACTCACAAAAACAACCCATGACTCAAATTTCTTTTTTCTAGAAAGAATGCAATAGCTCTAAAATGTTTGAGATCTACAGCATAATTGACTTTATGAAGCATAATGATTAGCTGTTCTAGGAATGGATTGTTTCTTACAGTGTTTATATAGCATAACATTCTGAATGAACAAGTGTTCTGAAGTTCTGTAACTCTCCACTTCAAAGCTTCAAGATGGGACATACATCGCCTGTATGAGATCAGTTTAAAAGCAGGTATGATTTGGAATGAACTGTGTCTTATATAACATCTGAAAAAGTCATTTTTAAGGAATTACAAACTTTGTAATTCTTTCTTTTGCATGTAATGGAGATTTTTCTATTTTTATTTTTTTTTTTCAAAAGCATAATATGCTGCAGTAGAGCCTCTCTTAAAAACATACTGTAAAACTGGCTTGCATTATCCCAAATAACCACAATGCTAAAAGGCCTCATAATCTACTAGCTGTGTACTGCATTGATACAGATAACAACATAAAAGGTAAGCAATATTTTGTATTAGCATTATTTGCTATGCTAATGCAATGTTGAACCACCAAGGCAGCATTGTTAGAGTGTTAGACTGCAATGACAATGAGTTAGATTATTTTCTACTTTAAATCAGTCATTTAGTGGTGGTATAATTATTTGCTGTTAATAAAGCTCTTTTTTCCCCCTATTGTAAAATTGAAAATGTACAAAAGTAATTGCATTGTTTTCCTTGCAGCAGGACTTCTTAAGATTAGAGTTGGTGAGGAAAGATGTGACACTCCTAATCCTTTGACATTTCAGGAGGAATGCATGAGTAATATTGCATAGCCATGTAATTAATCAACCTGAGTATGCTCTATAAAGCTTGTATTTTTAATTGCATTTGGAAGAGAAGGTTGAGTGGTGGGAGAGTTTCTGTGTTCTACCTTTCAACTGCTTTAATTACAGTGCATCATCATCTCCAGTGATTTCTGCTGCAAAGTTGGTGTCTGCCTTGCATGCTAAGACATAGATAAGACATGCTAAGACACGAGAAGATAACATTTTGGATCTGTAATGACAGTGGTTGCAGCAGCAACAAGCACAGAAGCATTTTCATGAAGTGGTATTCAATAGTTCTGAAGAACAGTGACAAGATATAAGAGGAAGCTGGGGTATGCTAAAAACTTTTGTCTTTTGTTCAGCAGAATGGGAATAAAGCAACATCTCAAACAACAACAACAGGCTAATGTTAATGTCTTCTGCTTTGAAGAGATCTGGCACAGGATGTGTGTTCTAAAAGAAATATATTACCACTCTGCAGAGAGGTATGTTGCCTCCCTCTGAGTAGAGGCATTGACAACGATCCAGAGATCCAACACACCTTAAATCAGCTAGATATTTTTCTTTTATTTCTAGAGGATAGGTTGATACTATCAGCTGACTTGTTCTTTTATTAGGATGCAGTGCTACCAACCTCAATGGATACAATGCTGTAAAAATAAAATTTTATAACTATTTAAATGCTTTATAAACTTAATTAAGCAGGAATAGAATGCACTGCACAGTTTTTGCAGTACTTTCAGTTTGGATGAAATGAGCATTAGGGTGATAATAATAATAATAATAATAATAATAATAATAATAATAATAATAATAATAATAATAATAATAATAATAATATCAAGTAAGAATGGAAGATTATCCATGAGCTAACATTAAATCTTTTTAAGTTGATTCATTTTAACCATGGGCATATTTTCAAGGGGATATTTTTAAAAGTATGTATCAAGATCCTTTCTGTGACAAATTAAGCTCTGAACTGGACCTCCAACACCCAGATCAAGAGACCTATTAAACTTCATACAGCCTTTGGCTCTGTTATATAAATATGAAGACTTTCTTCCTTCTACTAAGCATAGATGGTTTCTAGCCACTTTTATGTTTCTGTTTTTAAAATTGACAAATGGATACCGGTAATAATAATTTGTATGCCTGGTACATGTTGATATTTTTGGTACATTTTCTCTAAAGATAAGCAGATGGGAGTTTATTAAATTCTGTAAAACTGTATGCTTTAAAGAAATAGAATATTAAGGCAACTTGTAAAGGCATGCTGTGCTAGCTTAATTTTAACTGATTCAGAACTAAACAGATAAAATTTTAGTTACATATTTTATTAATTGGTTATGGTATCTTATAGTTCTAGTCAATAACCAAATAGAACTGTGATAGATTGCCTTTCTTACATTTATTTTCTTCACAAACAAATAACAGCCCACTTATCTGCGTCAAAATTAAGTTAAGCATACAAATTATAATAAAACTCTGGCATACCATCTTGTGCCAGCGACAGATGAGTAAATTCACCAAAGACTGACAGTTACCTTCAATTTGAAATGTCAAGCCCATGGTATGGTAGTAAAATTTGGGTTGACTCTCTATCTGACTATGAATGTCTTTATTCATGCTACAAATGCAGAACAAAATAAAGAAATGCAGTTATATTCTCCAAGATATATTTTTGTTTCTGTCACTCCAAGTGCAACAGTGCTCTTCAGGTGGCATTTCAAGGCTCTGTATATAAAAGGGGAGAAGGACTGAAGGTCACAATAGGAACACATCAACCATAACAGCCTGAAAAAAGGAGTGAACTCATTGCAGTAGTTCCTGCTTTCACACCTCTGAATGAGTGTTCAGAGTTTCATTTGAGGAGCTGCAGTCCACACAATTATATCTAAGACCACTGAAGAAATTTTCAGTGTATTGTAGATGCATTTTGTTATTATCACTGAACACCACATTTCCAATGAAAGGTAAATGTCAGGTGAGATGACACAGAGAAAGATGGGACAAGATTTTGGATTTGATTAATGCAATGCCAGATGCACAGAAGTGTTGGATGTGGGACTCACACAGAAAAATAAATAAGTAGTCATAAAAAATAATCCAGTGGTTTTCCAGACAGATGTCAAGTTTAAAGTGAGAATGACCATTCTTGTGAAATTCTGGCTTTTATACAATTTTGAACAATAAAATTGGTTTCTTGCAACTGAATGAACAAGGCTTTGATTTTGGAAATCCAGAGGAAAGAGACAAGGGCAAAATTCCATAAGAAGCCTTTTGTGCTTCATCATGTTTTCGAAGATGACTATTTTGACTATTCTCTAAATCAAATTCAGCATTCCTAATAATGAATAATGATGAATGATGAATAATAATGATAAATAGTAGAGTTAATCCTCATTGGAAAGATTTTCTATAGCTTCTTTCCTCTCTTTCTCTACATATGGAATGTCATAGACTGTTTGCACGTGACAACAACAGCAAAAACAACAACAACAAAAGTTATATTCAACTTTTCCATAAATCTTAGTTGTAAAATCTGTTGAACATCATCATTTTAAGCATTTGGTAATGAACAGGACTGGGCACAACAAATAAAATGAATTATAAATATTTATTTAAAGTGTAGACTGCAGATTGAGATTTAGGTTATATTTTATATTTGCATCTCCTAGTAACTTCTTGGTACCACCAGGTTATGAATATATAGATGGTATGACATACAAATGATGATTCACATGAACTCATTTCAAGATGAAAATATTCGCAATGCAGCAAGCTGTTAAAGATGGGGTAAAAAAGCCCACCATTTTAAAGTGTTTTTTGTTTGTTTATTTGTTTTGTTTTGTTTTGTTTTACACTATGCAACAGAACAACCTGGGAGATAGATAGATTACTATGATTCTATGATCATATGGTCTGAATGTGTTACTCCTGACAAATCAGAGCTGCTGTGAACTCCCACTCCTAAGAGAGCTACAGTCACAGCCACAGCATCAAATGCTACCAAGCCAAACTGTAGTGCCTAATTCTGTTTCACTTTCTAAAAGCATAGCCTTAAATCAGTGCAAACAGCAGTTAATCTGTATGGGAGCTCCTTCCTCTTGTTTCTAACTTTGAAACACATCTAATTATGTTTCATTATTAGCTTTTTGGACCCACAGTTTGGAACTCCTAAATGCACCAGTTACATGAAGTCCAGTAAGCACCTGCTGAAATGCCCCTTGTGCATGCACCTGCCCAATTTTCACTGTTTTTTTTTTTTTGCCAGTCCTGATCACTGCATACATAAGAATGTAACAGTACTCTTGAACTTTGGAGAATCAGTCACTGAAGATTTCAGTATAAGAACAAATTTCTGGCAGTGAAGAGCTTGTCCAGGCCTCCTCTAGTGGATAAATGAGCTTATCACAGTTTTTAAAGCTGTTCTGTTTTGTCTTTTCACAATGGAAAGCATAACATTCTTTTCAGAATACTAGAAGCTTCTTATACATGCACACACACACACACACAGCTGTAAGATTACAGAACAGACAAACTAATTGAGACATCTTTTGTTTCCAGAGGGAAAAATAGTGATGAAGACATTGAAAGATCAGAGAAAGATCAGAAATCTGCCCCATTATGTGCCTCTTGTACAGTGGCATTTCCACTTTGGTTTCTTTATGTTTGAATAGATTGTTAATACAGAGTTGTGGCTATTAGAAGAGATTGATTTGTTGATATTTACAATGGTCCGAATATATAAGTAAACCACAAGAAAAAGGTTATCCTTTTATCATTATTAATCATTTTTTCTCTTCCTCAAATCTAAAAGGTCTAAACTAATAAAGCCATTAGTACTAACAAAATAAGTTGAAATTGTATTGTTTTTCCACCAGCGGGGATGGTAAATAATAATAAAAAGAACAACCAAATAATAATAATAATAATAATAATAATAATAATAATAATAATAATAATAAAAGATTTTGATCTAGTATGATGTGAGTTGTCTTTTTTTTCTTTCTTATTTCCTTCCTTTTAGAGTATGAGGAGAGGTCTTGATTCACATTCCAAACAGGTGATGTTCATATTTAGTTCTGGCTGAAGAGCACCTGGTTTAAGCGTTACACACTTTGCTGAAATACATCCACTGCAGCTATGATCAATGGTGCCAACAGGAGCCAGGGAAATGTAGATGATAGCTGACAGCTCTTTAAGAAGACAGCAAGCCAGACAGATCTTCTGTCAATGGAAAAACTTAATATCAACTGTAGAAATACAGATTTCCAACTAATTCATGTTCCTGAAATATAACCTTTTTTTGTATTACTTTCACTCACTAGAAGTGGAAATTTGACCACAGGAATAATGATGCGGTTAGTATTGTGTTTAATATTAGAAAAGTTAAACCAATCATTGTCTTAGGATGTATCTATTGTATGTAAGCAATAATCAAAAAGATAGTGTCTGAATCTCATACTGTTGTACTTTTCCACAGGTCAGAAATAGAAAAAGAAGTTACAGGTAACTTATTCATTTTTCTAGTTTATTCTTTGGCAATGAAAAGGCTGGTATTATCCATTCTGATAGCAGTGACATAAGAGAGTTCATAGAGAGTTTATTAAAATGATCTCTCTATATATACTGGATGAAGGAGGGGGTCTACAGAGATTCTCGCAGTGTTTTCGATGGAGGGAAGAGTATCTAGATACATCATAGCTTGTTCGGAGATATTCCTCAAGTAATTGGCAAGAAATCTAGAGTTAATGGAGTTAAAATAGTTTTTTGTTTTTTGGCTGTTCCCTCCCCCCCATCTCTCCTCCCTTCCCTCCCATAGGTGCATTTCTTTTTTGGGAACCACTGTCAATAGAAATTCTACTTTAATACATTATAATTAGCTATGCAAATATGAACACAACTTTGCTAACACGTGATTTCTATCCTTATAATCTGCACTTACAAAAATGTGGGTAGCTGGCTTTGAGTTAAGCATCCTAGACTCTTTTTATTACCAAAAAGAAGAAATTCAAGCATTTCAGGTGTTATTCACATTATCCTAGTAAAACTGTATAAATTAAATCATATGACAAGACTCGTCTATTTTTCCTTACAGAAAGTCAACCTATATACAGTACTTCAGGTTTTGAAATCCTCAAGTCCTGTAATGGAGCTAAGGATGTTACTCCAAACTGCAGTGTAATCTGTGACCAGTCCATTAGTCTATTAAATCATTGTTCCAAACAAAAAGAAACAAGTTCTAGAACTGAGGCCCTACTTCTCAAATTGTATATAAAATATTCAAAGCAACATTCATAGTGTTGATTGTTATCAACAAAATGGACCTAATTTTATTTCCAACCACAAAACTCTGAAAATATACAGGAGTCTACAGCCATGGCATTTAGTGTTTTAAAATGCAGTTGTAACTACATGCATAGCCAATTTTTGTGCAGAAATGAGAAAATACTTAGATACTTTGTAGATGCTAGTAGATGCTTTGGACCGTGAGTTCTGTGAGTAGACATTGCTACTGCCTCTTGTCTTCAAAAGACCAACAACATCTTAAGTATGATGGCATATTTTGCCTAGGAAATGTTTCTTACTTCAGAAGTGCGTTTGCGCATGTGTGTGTGTGTACAAGTGTGTGCCCTTGAATTGCTTTTTGCATTGCACTTCAAGATTTGATGACTCCAAGTGATCCTGCTATTGATTCAATATTAGGGAAACAAAGAGTTATTAAGTGATAACCTGTTGGTGTATATTTTTGCTCTGTTCATATAAACCAGTGGAGCAAGATCAATTTACTCTCCGGTTGAATTGCTTTTCTTGTGGGCACCTGAAGCATACGTTAAGCTAGCAGCTTCCAAGAAACAAATTTATTTCCTGAAATGATGGTCTTTATTGGCAACATCTAGTTCTTTTAATTTTACAGTTGGTTTACCAGTTATTATCTCTGTTTTCATGAAGCATAAGAAAAATGCTAGAACAGTTAAATGTGCTTACCATATAGTTTGTGGATTAGTGGCTCCTTAAAATTGGCAGCAGATGTGGAGCAAAACTGCACTGTCAGTTCTCCTTTCCATTTTTCTCTTTCCTTCCCATGAAACCTGGGAAATTATTTGCCTGGCACAGTTTACCAAGATGCCATCAGCATCTCAGACACAGCACACAGAATGATATCAAATATTTGCTTCTATGCCTGACTATCTCATTTGACTGTAACAAATATGAGCATGCTGGGAGTTGGGGATTCTGTGGAAGGGGAAAGAAGTAAAAATAATTCAATTTATTATTATTATTGCTTTAACCTTTTATGCATTTGATAGAATGTGTCTTTTGAATGACTTGTGCAACTCTTCTCAGGTGTGCTATGGGCAGAATGGCAGCAATTGCCAGTGGTGACTAAGTGAGAAGTGACACTCTCTGTCTCTCTGAGGGTTTCTTCAAGTCCAGTTTGGAACCTTTCATTACACTGCAAGAATCCATTAAGACAGAAACAAGGTTATTCCATGAAATGTTTTTGTGACTAAAGAGGACATCCAGCTCTTTAATCAGTGACAGAACATCTACTTTGACAAGACTGAGTGATACAGTGCGCTTGGCTAGCACCTTTGCAACTGAAGGGGAATATAACTTACAAGGACAGACAGTATTCTCATTAAATTGCCATTGGTTGATTCATCAATGCTCCAGTGAAAATAATTATTCTGTATATGTTTGATGTAAATGTCTATGTCAAATGAAACCTCATTTTGTATTTTGTGAATGTCTGATCCATGATAATTTCGATAATGCCTTTAGGTCATGAGAAAACTGTCTACTCCCTTCAGTTATGACAGGGGCTGTGCTGAAAATCTGAGTGATGAGAGAAAAAGAAATACACATACAGAGCCACAGACACATAGCCACACACATATTCATATACAAACAAACAAACAAAAAGCCATTGTAATGTCAGTATATATCCACATGGATTTAACTTTTCCCATGCGGGTCTGTCAGATTTTGACTAAAACAAACTGAGAGTAATTTTATTGACTTTTACAAAGTCACCCCAGAATATCCTTTGCAGCTAGATACTGGAAGCCACCGTGGAGGAAAATAGTTTTTACATACTTAGATATGCAAGTACAATGCTATATAAACACATATAAGGCTACAGATTGATTTTGGAATGAGCCCTGAGCAAACTGGAAGATGGATGCACAGTGAACTACTGAAGAAATAGCCCAGAAGGTTTAAGTCTATCTGAGTAGCTCTGATTTCATTTCTTCCCATTTTTCCCGAGAGAGGAAGGTTATGCTTCATACACATACCAACTATTTACCCATCTAATACTGTCTATACTAGTAATGGGTGAGCAACCCAAAGAAAATGCTCTCACTGAGAAAGTAGTAAGACACTGATTAACCCCTTTCAGTAATAAGTGAAAGAGCATTGATTTAAAGAGATTAGTGTTGGAAGTTGTTACAGTGTTGTTGCCTTCTTCGTAAGCATATTATCTTAGAAACAATCTAATCTATTCTATGTAAAATGGAGGTTCTTTGTAGTTTAGATAATTGCTAGATTAATATACCCTTGATAACACCTGGTTATATCTTTTTTTATGAGCAGAGACACTGGAATCAAAGGAAACAATTACTAGATAAGGAAAAACGCAACTCTTCATTAAAACCCTAAAACTTTGGCTTATTTTATTATTATTTTCATTATTTATTTTTTTTTTCTTGATCGGGAAATCATTAGGAGGAAAAGTGTAAAAAGGGAAGAATAAAAATGAGGGGGAGTATTGATTGAGATGTTTTCTTTCTTTGCACAGAATTTCCTACTTTCATATTCTACTGAAACCCATGGAAAAATCGGTATTAGTGGTAACAGCATAAAGAAAGGGAGCATTAAAATAAAATAAAAACAGTAACTACAGATAAGATGTTTTCCTTCTCAAAAGAAATAAGCATACATTTTACAGTGAGAATATTTTGACTGTTTGTATATTTTCCAGAAGAAAATGTTGCATCATTTTTCTTTTTAAATTATCTCTAAATTTTAGGAAAACAAAAACAAAAACAAACAAAAAAAAAAAAAAAAAAAGGAAAGAAAAGAAAAGAAAATATTGAGATAACAAGGAAAGCTTGAATCAAAATTTTAGAAAATTTAATAAAAGAGGGAGAAAAATAAATCTTGCAAAGTTTTTCTGAGACATTTATGCAAGTGTTCCCTGCATGGAGTGGGCATGATTCTCAGTTCATGTAAAGAGTTCATTTAGAAGCTGGATTTATAGAGAAAAACAAATTTGTCTTTAAGTCAAAGTTAAGAATGTAATTTTTAAAATTTTTATTTATTTGTTTATTTTTTATTTTTATTTTTTTTTTCCTGGATTTAAATGTCTTTACATTTTTTAATCCACAGAAGGACATATACTTTTTTAATCCACAGAAGGACTGTTGTTGGGGGAAAATCAAATCTCCCTTCTTATTTGTGTGGTAACTACATGGTGCCATATTGAATTTCAGAATCATATTTACCCTGTTAGCCCCATGAAGTAAAGTATACTGATTTGGGCAAGTATTTTCATTAATTAACATATGTCTAAGAATTAATCTTGAAACTCATATAATGCACTGGATATATCTTTCTTTATCTACAGTGTTGAGCTGCCCTCTGTTTCACTTAGTTATCAGCCATGGGGCAGTAAGTTCCTAGTGAGGCTCTGATCTGTTTCTCCAAAGGAGAAATGGTGCTTCTCCTTGAAAAGAACCACAGATCTCAGAGCGACATCTTCACAGCAGCAGAAGACCAGAAAATATAAGGATTTTGTTAAGGATATCTCAAAGAAAGGCAGTTCTTATGCATGAGAGTTATCAAATCAGAATGCTTATACTTTCCTTTAATGATGTGTAAAACAGCACATATTATAAAAGAAAAGAAAAGGAAAGAAAAGGAAAGGAAAGGAAAGGAAAGGAAAGGAAAGGAAAGGAAAGGAAAGGAAAGGAAAGGAAAGGAAAGGAAAGGAAAGGAAAGGAAAGGAAAGGAAAGGAAAGGAAAGGAAAGGAAAGGAAAGGAAAGGAAAGGAAAGGAAAGGAAAGGAAAGGAAAGGAAAGGAAAGGAAAGGAAAGGAAAGGAAAGGAAAGGAAAGGAAAGGAAAGGAAAGGAAAGGAAAGGAAAGGAAAGGAAAGGAAAGGAAAGGAAAGGAAAGGAAAGGAAAGGAAAGGAAAGGAAAGGAAAGGAAAGGAAAGGAAAGGAAAGGAAAGGAAAGAAAGAAAAGAAAAGAAAAGAAAAGAAAAGAAAAGAAAAGAAAAGAAAAGAAAAGAAAAGAAAAGAAAAGAAAAGAAAAGAAAAGAAAAGAAAAGAAAAGAGAAAAGAAAGGAAAAAATCTTCAGTGAGACAAGATCCATTTTCTTCCTCTGTAATCAGTAGAAAAGACACCCTACCAATCAACACTTAGTAAACAAGGTGCATGTTAACCAGACAAAAGTTAGGAATCGATCTTTTGGATGGCTTTCCTTTTTGCATTTCTAGAATGAATGATTTTGCATTGCAAAACACATGGAGCAGTATTTTATTATTCCTTTAAATGAGGGTTTCAGGTAGGAGATGATCCAATGCAATTACTTAAGTGCTTAGTTTGCTAGATATAAAACTATCCTTAGAAAAACAGATGCAAAGAAAATCCTCAAGTGAAATCTTAGGAAGATATTTTCTGTTTAAAAGTTGCATCGTATAATGAATAAAAATGGTATATTAGAAGATGAAAAACTGGCAGTTATTGAACATTGCCACTGTCAGAAGGAAGTAAGGTAGCAAGGAAGCATAACTTCTTTACCACTAGAAAACCAATTGTCTCTGCATGCTACATTTAAGCACATAAAAAGTAAATAAACAAATAAACAAAAAAAACATAAAACAAAAACAAACAAATAAAAATACGAGTGGGAGAAAATCCTTGCCTCAAAAAATAAATTGCCAAATTGAGGCTTGATACAGCTAATAGGTAATCCTTTGCATATTAATGAATGATAAAAACATGGGTATTCCTGAATGTTCATGTGTCACACTTGGATAGCTTGTTAGATAGATGAGTGGCAGTGCTTATACACACATACACACAGATACATATTATATTACTGTGTCTTGCATCTTTTTCTCAACTCCTAATACCATCTGTGTACCCAAGACAGGAATCCTTGTCAGAGATTTATTCTGCAAATTAAATGAGCTATAGCCTCTTTCCTTATTTTAATGTACACTTTATTCTCAGAGCCACTGCTATTTAAATTTGTTCCTTAACACATGCAGTTCACTTTATTTTACTTTTACTGTGTCTGGACTATTCAGAACTGACACATATAAAAAATAGTGCCGTTTCCCTGAAATAGCAGTGCCTTTGTATGTGCAAAGCTATAAATAAATACTGGCAGTTAAACTTCTGTGCTTTTAAACTTTAGCCTCTTTATCTTTGTCACTGTTAGAGGCCCCTATCTAGTCTACCTCTCTTTTTTGCTTATGACAAAATGCTTATGCAGCAGTAATCAGTCTTACAGCCCTACCCTCCCTTCCATTTCTTTCCTTCTCTTTTAATTTCCAACTTGCAGGCAACAGTTTCAGTGGTGTCTGCTGCTGCTTGGCCAACAAATCAAAACAGCAAAGCTTGTTTCTTCTATAGGCAGCCTTTCCCTTTCTGTGAGCCCACAATGGTTTTTAGTCATAGCCAATTATAGAGAGCACTGACTTTTCCCACTCATTACAGATCTGATACAGTCAAACAACGTTTTTAAAAATGAATAATAGTAATAAAAAACAAAAACAAACAAACAAAAAAAAAACTGCTTCTGCTTTGCAGTTCTTCGAAAACGCCATGTGTCCAAAGAAGCATAGGAGCTTTTTGGGGGTGACTTTCTACATAGTGCCATATAATAAACTGCTGCACTATCCTAATTCTAATCTTGACAAATAGCCAGTGCTCATGGAAATTGTACAAAAATGAGGAAAACTATTGCATTTTCATTTTGTCTTAATGTACACTAAACATTATATGAACTTTCTGAGCTAAAGATCATACATGGTTTGGAGAAAAAAATCTTGCTTAGGATTAAATAATCCCCTGAAAATTTCTGGCAATACTGACAGCACCTCTATGTATGAAGACCTTCAAAATTTGGAAAATTGAGTTCAAGTTCAAAGTCATATGCTAATTTCTATGTTTCCAAATTTACTGCTTTGACATCCTGGTGATTATGATCATTTAAATTGCTTCAGATTTAATTGACTGAAATCTTTTCAAAATCATCAGAAGTTTGCTGCAGCTACAAGCTTTCACAGGCAAATCTGTCACTTCCAAACATTACAGAGCATCTTTTTTTACATGTGTGCATATTACTTTCTTTTTTTCCTTTCAAATTTTGGCTCAATAATATTAATATTAACATTAATATTAGTTTCTACTTAGGTTTTCTAAATGGTCCTATTGAGAATTTTAATTCAGATGTTATTAACAACCCAGTCAAGTTGAGTCATGACTGAATGTTCTCATGCATAAGTAATAAAATACCAATTCTTATTGCCAACACACTGCTTTTCGAGTTATTAAAACACTCTTCAGACAATTCAAGATTATAAATGAAGTTTTAGCCTAAACACATAGATTTCATTTCAAGGAAATACCTTAATATGTAAATTAAACTTATATATAATATTTATCAATATATGACAAAATGTTAGTCTTCCTGCTTTTCTTTGAAGAAGCATATATACATGCATACATATACATACATACATATATATGTATATATGTATATATATAAAACTCAGTCAGCATTCTTCATATTAGAAATTTATTATCTCAAACACATACATTTTTAAAATGATACAATGAGCTCTGCACCATACTCTGTGTAATATCCATGTACGCAGTGGAAGAGAGTTACACTTATTATGAAGAACACAGAGCTCAGATTTAATCTCCAATTTTTCCTTGTTACTAAATAAAGTATTTGTGTTATAAGACTAAAATCAAGTTTCTCAATAAACTATTCTTATCCTTTCTCCATTAAAGACTGTTAAACTTCCCAGCGCTTTTTTTACACTTCTATTCCTATGTAAGACATAAAAAATCAGGTTTCTACATGTTATTATACTGTTTTCTTTTTTCATCAGAGTAACTGTCACTTGAGCAATGGCTGAGTTAATGGAGACATCTTATCTTGTTTTACTGTGATGGTAGAACATCTTTCTCCTGTGAAGATGTAGATTTCAGTTCAGTGGGACAGCATTTGAACCATTCAAGGTTCTGGGTGGTCAACACGGACCACTGAGTTCTGGTTGCTGTTGCAAGAGACAGAATGGTGAAAGGGAGAAGAGATAAGATCAGATGTCAGTAAGGTAGAGTGAATCCCTGAGGAAGGAGGGATAAAGATGAGATATAAAATGTACTGTTGGGAATAAAATTTGGTAAAGCAGTTCTGAGGCAGATTCAGACAAGACAAGCCATCAGTTTTTAGAAGCATTCCAATTGGATTAATGGAGGCAAAGTAATAGGAAAAAGCTAAAGGTAAGGTATATGACAAATAAGCATCATATGAAAAAAGGAGAATACAGAGAAATGTAGACAACTGTAATTTAAAATGCAATTTACCAATTTATTTATCTGTATTTCCATTACGAACAGAATAAATCAGAAAGCAATGTTTCTGATAAAACGTAGATCACAGGAAATTAACAGCTTCTATTTCCCACTCCTCCAACATGTAGAAAGTGACTGGTTTCATAGATTTTTTTAAGAGATAGAATATTTTTAAGACATAATTCAAAAATATATATTTAAATCTCGATTAAAAATATTTTGGACAAAAAGCTATTTTTCCTTCTCTTTGTTTGAATAAGAATCATTAAAGGTTGTTTTTGTATGTGGTTTTCTTTGTTTGTTTGTTTTGCTTTGTTTTGTTTTGGCCTCATGCTTCTTACCATTTAGGAAGAGCTAAGAAAGCAACATAACTGACAACAGTAAAAATTCTCTTCTCCAAAATACACCAGCACTTGCAGTTATTTAACATTTGTTCCTGACTTATTCAGAAAGGCTATTAAGCACTACATAATTGTGAGCAAATTAGAGGTAATAAGGAGAAGATCAACACACTTGATTGAGAAGATGGAAGGATTGATTTCTGAGGAGAGATGAAAAGAAAGACAGTAAATTTGTTTAGCTTGGTCAAATGATTTTGGGGTAAAAAGGAAGATAAACATCAACAAGTACTCTATATGAAGAATGGTGTGATCAACAAGGGTTAGACATATCCAATGTGCAACATCATTGAAGTCAACTTCAGCAGTGCTGCCACAGGAAGAAATCTGGTGATGAGAGAAAGAATTGTTAAGAGAAGTATGAGGGGATATGACTCTGAAAGCCATGGAGGGAAAATGGAGCAAAAAAGAGAGCATTAAGTTGCATATCAGGAAATCTTACCAGTGACATCTAGAAGGCTAATGAATTAGTTAACGAATGAAAAGCACTTTGAAGATGAAAAATGCTATTCAGATGAAGATAAGTATCATTACTAAGGGTAGAGCCGAGCAAATAATTTGTGGTGAATTATGTATTCAAGCAGATAAGAGCTAGATTTTTAAAAGCACTTATGGGAATTAGATGTCCAGTAGATGAGTGATTCATGTAAGGTTATGTGCTACATTTTTTTTTTTTTTTTTTAAGATGCCCTTGCAAATCCAAGCATAATATTTGGTTATACAAAAAAATAAGCACAGAGACATTCAAACAGATATGTGTTCAGTCACCCAAGAACAAACACACAAACACAAAAGCTCATTGGAGAAATGTCACAGTTTGAATGAAAATCCACCTGCGTCCGTGACAGGGGGCCATGGGCCCCGCAGGGGCCCTAGGCCAAAAGGAAAAAAAAGTTAGTTAGGAGAAGAAAACAGCGACAACGATCTAAGGAGGCACACTTATTTACTAAATACTATATCGAAATAGAGGATAACACAATATAATACAGTATAATTGAAAATTGAGCTAACGAATCAAGCAAAATAAATCAAGCAATGAATGATCAAGCCTACTGTGAATCTAGGCGAAACGGCGAAGGCTCCCACACACTCCCCTGAATGCCAGAACTCGAAAGACGTCAGTCTAGCCTGCGACCAAGTTAATATATAGTGTCCAGGTCCCGTGACCTATCGTGTTGTTCTCTGGGAGATGTAGTCTTCTTCTGTAAGTCGTAGATTCAGTAAAATTATTCATGCTTTATATGATGTTATGATGTGGAATACTGATAGCAAAATTACAAAATTATTAAACCATGACAAGAAATGCTAACAAAATTATCCAGATATCCTACACATAGCAGATGGTGTAATAAATTTACAGGATGCACAGTTCTGCCATTTTACATGATACACCTTACAATCTTACACAGAAAAAAAATCAAGTTTTACTGAATTACCTTGCAGAATTAAGGGTCACAAAAATCCATCCCTGGGTAACTACTATAAAAAATGTGCAGAATCTCAGGACAGATACAGCTGGTGTAATTCTGTATCTTTGATAAAACTGTTCGCTTTTTTTTTTTTTTTTTTTTTTTCTGTTCGTACCATTTGAAGACCATAGTTTTCAAAGCTAGAACAGGACACTAAGAGCAGTCTTAAAGTACATTTATCTCCAGAGCTCTGTGCTGCTTTCCATCCCAGCTTTACTTCCATAATTACTCGTAAGGAGCAATTTGTCCCTAGTCTCATCATATTTTCGTCTTGTTGAATAAAATTTAAATTTTTCAACTGAAGAGAAATCTTGACTCATCTGTGAAGTATTGGAGTAGGAAAAGACAATAACCATGATAAAATTTTCAACAGTTTTAGGTGTTCCATCTTCATGTAATTTTTCTGGAATGGGATGAATGATTTAGTGTCAATGAAATAAGTGTCGAGATAATGTCTGTCATCTCAGTCATAACATCTTCAGGTCATCATAATGTAAGTAGTAATAAGGTAAGTGTGGCATGTCTACAAGAACAGTGCAAGTCAAAGTGGTCACTGAATTATTTGCCTAATCTGGATTTCTGAGGAAAGACTTTCAGAATAGAAGTCACTTTGTAAAAAATTAAATTATTTCTGACTGTTGATGCAAACAAAAATAGTATACCTGAGTTAGAAAGAAATGGAAAATACTAAACATTTCTCATTTGCACTTACCATTACAAGCATCATAAGCAAACAAAGCATAAGTTCTTATATCTGAACATACATTCAAATGGTAGTATCTGTATACTACTCTGAATGCAGATGATGTAAATTAATAAAAATAGCCAGAAAAAATACACACATGCATGCATACACATGAGCTAAGAAATGAACAAAACCAGCTCAAATGGGGTATAAATGTGATGGACCTCCACTCCACTGTTGGAACAATGAAAGTTAACCTCTGTGTCTCAGAAGAAATAGTTAGAAAACATTTTCTTCATTCATTCAGCACTGTTCATTTCCTTCTTTTAACGTGGAGTAATTCAGCTGAGCACGATTATGTGCAAGAATTAATAATAATACTGTAGGAATAATATTACTATATTAATAATTATTAATTAGAATTTACTGTTGATAATGCAGTATTCATAGTGCTACCTACTTTCAAAGTCTTGGCTGGACATTATTTAGCCAAACTGCACCTTATGTTAGTGATCCAACAGGAAAATGCATGGGATAGATGTTAACCCAGAATCAGTTTTTTCTGTTGCAAGCCCTCAAATGGTATTTGTTTCAGATCCTCTCCTCTCTTTCAAATCCCCTTTTATCCTACCTACAGTCCATATAAGATATCTATGATAAATACTTTAGATCTGAACCTTCAGTATTTTCAAACATCCCCTCCATTCCTATTGATCACTCTGATATGCTTTACAACAGTGTCTACACATTTATTAAGTACAGCAAGTATCATTAAGTACACTGGTGCATAACAGTCAATGTAATTAAGACACCAAATTACTTTAAATATATGTGTCCTCTTCTAAGTCTGTTTTGCATAGTCCAAGTCACAAAAAACTTAGAAGTATCTCCTCTGTGCTGTATAACTTACCTGGCCTGCCGGTAGTGCAGGCTACTTAGCAACTCTTACCTTTTTTGTTGGGTTCTTCTTCTAAGGAAGCCTCAAGCTGGCCACTTGTCAGAGTGATACAAATGTATTTTGACATCAGTAGGACACAGAGACTGGGGTCATTTCCCTTGGCTTTTCCAATTACACAGCTTGCTGCAAGGAGCTGAATCAACCATGAATGTCATTCTGCTCGTAGTGGCCAGGAGGGTGCTCTCTGTTCCGCCCTTGGCATTTAACCATGTTGAATTATGAATGTACTACCAATCTCACTGTTTGCCTTGGAGCTGGAAAGGATGAATCACAGAGACCTTTCTTGAATTAGATTTTAAAGTGGAGCATGCAATTTCTCCACCCCTACACCTCCCCCCTCTTTCTTTTTTTTTTTTTTTAATTTTATTCACAAAGCCCCAGTTATCTCAAGATTGAGTAGATAATAAGAAATAACATTTACTCACTATAACATACTGCCATAATACACTGTGCTACTACCTGAATTTGTCATGTATTTTATCTAATATTAAACAAAAGTAGGAAGAGAAGTCAGGGCAAGATCTATATAATCAAATGACTGACATTTCACTATCTCTACCTTTAAACAAAGAAGTGCAGCAAAACTTGTCTAATACCATTGTACTAGATGAGACATCTCAGAAAATGGGGTTGGGAGGGTTAAAGAAGATACTAAAGTTGTCTGCATCTATATAATATGTTGAAATCCAAAAGAAAATTGATTTTCTTTTCTTTTTTTTTTTTTAAGTTCATTCCATTGTCACAGAAAATATAAAACCACCAACCCCAGAAATTGATGTCTGGTTATTTCTCTTCAGAATGAACGACAGCAGGTTAAACTTCCTGAAATATTTTCCTGTCTTCCCCCATCTCAACCAGTTGGGTAATGTCATTATGAAGGAGGAGGAGAATGGTAGAAATGAACTCAAAATCATCCATCTAACATTAGACATGTAACAAAAAAAGTTTAAGTGAACAGCATCATTTCTGAATGCCTCCTCAACTGTCAGAATTGAGAGATACACATTTCCAAAGATACATTTTAGATGATAGTTGGTAGAAATCAATATTGAGACATCCCAGTCCCTCACCATTGAGTATGCAGTGAGTCTAATGAAATGACATTCAGGCATTTAATTTAGACAACTCATGTCTCGTTCCAGTTTATAGGAGAGAGGCAAGATTCTTTGATATATGTATACTCAGCATGAGATTAAGAAACAACAGTTCAAATGTTGGTCCAACCAGTTTATTACAAGTTCTATCCATTTAGGGAGATAGGGGAGGGAAGGTGGGCGATAGGAAAGGTAAGAAATATAAGCAGTCTCTGTAGAGAGCAAAAGAGATAGTCACCACCATGGGTCCAGCAAGGTACCCAGTAGGTCTGTTGATCTCAGGAACTCGTCTGATCACCGCGGGGGTTGGGAGAAAGATAGGAAGCTCTGCAGCAAGCTGGCCTCGGGGGTTCTTCCGAAGAGGTTTTCCCCCCAGGGAATTCTCCATCAAAGGTGTCTTTGGGAGTTTGTCTCCAAAGTCCCCAGTTTAGTGAGGGCCTTTTATCCCCCTTTTTAGTGGGTTTTTTTCCTTCTTTTCTCTCAGTTTAGTGTGACATACCTGGCCCAACAGATAAGCCAGCAGGGAGTGGTGCCTCTGTTGCCATGCACAAGCATTATCACCTTTTGCAGTGGTCTGCTCCTTCAAGCAGCACCCCTGGAAAAAGACTGCTTTTCCTGCTTCTGCTTATCTTTCCAATCATAAGCAGAGGTACTGTGGCATGGTGACACCACCATTCACCCTCCTAGATAATGAGCAGTTGTCAGTCAGAGTCTTACCATCAGAAAGGCTTCATGAAGCAAGCTTTGAGACAGAAAAGAAACAGTTTTGTCTTTCACAACTCAGTACTGTGTCTTAAAGTTATCTGGGGGTGATTTTACATCTCTAAAAAAACAGCAAATTGGGGTTTCAATTACCAAAACATTTTCCACTGTCTCAATTTGAAATCATTTTTTAAATTAGAGGTTGAGATTATTATGAGTTAAAGCCGTAAATTCTTGTAAAGTTTTTCAGTAAGCAGCTACTGAATATTTCTAACATTTTGGAGGTTCCAAATTCAGGGCACTTTGAAAAAGGGATTTCTTGTTTGCTACTGGCATTAGCATGAAAGTGAGTATATGATATACTAGATATATTGATAGACTAGAATCTTGTACACCCATTTATGTAATATATAGACGTAAAAATTAATTTGCTAGTTGAAATATTGAGTCACCTTGGAAAGATGCCTCTGTCCCTTCTTCTGTCAGATGTAGGAAACATCTAACCAATTTGATTCACCAGACCTAATTTAAGTACAAGTCCCTTGAGTCAAGAGTCTCATCTCTCCTCTCTTCTTTTTTCCCATGAGTGCTTCCACCTTTCCACACTATTCCAGAAAAACCTTTCCACAACAGGACTCAGATCTTCTGCCTTCTAAATTGTCTGAATTAAATAAATCAACACCTACAAAAGTGATCTGGAAATTCTGGATGTGTATCTCTAAGTTTTTGTAACACATTCAAGAACTGCCTGTGGAACAAAGGACTGAGAAGGAAAAACAAACAAAGAAGAAAACAAGTATGGAAAACTGAAAACTGTAGCTTCCTTTACATGTCTAGGTCCATCTACTGGTTCTTAGAAAGACTGGAAATTGCTCAGAGTAGAAGCAAGTATTACTATAGCTCATTACACTGATGGAGAAATGACCATAATGTACCATATACTTCACAGATTTTCGTTCAAGAAACAAAATGCAAAATCCTTTCTTTTTTTTTTTTTCCATATTTTAGCACACTGTTTTAATGTTTCTATGTCAGGGTGGAGGCTGGTCACAAGCAGCATTTCCCAAGGCTCAGTTGCTCAGCCTTGGGACTGGTGCTCTTCAATATTTTTATCAGTGACATAGATAATGGCATGGAGTGCACCCTCAGCAAGTTTGCAGATTACACCAAGCTGAGTGATACAGTTGATACACAGGAGGGAAGGGGATCCATCCAGTGGTAGCTGGACAGGCTGGGGAAGTGGGCCCATGAAAACCTAATGAGGTTCAACAAGGCCAAGTGCAAGTGTTAGACTTGGGCTGGGCCAGTCCCAGATATTTATACAGACTGGAAGAAGACCTCCTTGAGAGCAGCCCTGCAGAGAAGGATGAGAAGGTGGACATGAGCTAGCACTGTGCACTTGCAGCCCAGAAGGCTCCAGGGAGACATCATTGTGGCCTTCCAGTTCTTGAAGGGAGCATATAAACAGGAGGGGAATGACTGTTTATGAGGATGGATAGTGATAGGACAAGGGGGAATGGTTTTAAACTGATCTTTCCTTAAGATATTTTTCATCAAATAATCACTCTAATAAAACAGTGAATAATTAATTAGATATCTAAAATAACTATGTGGTCACATAAAAAATAGTAAAACTTCAAATAGATGCTCCGAATAATCGGGAGTTGTTGTTTTAAATGCTTTGAAAGAAGGTTAAGAAGCCTGTGTTACTAATAATAATGCTACCTGATTTTTTTCACAGAGCAAAACAAGTTACTCCGTTCTCCTTCTAATGCTCTACAGTCAATAAAACCATGTCAGATCCTTTTGACAAATATTCAGACTCCCGCTTTTTTATGTTATCTCACTGGAAGAAATGATTCACAATGCATGAAATCTTGGATATCTTCATTACCTGACTGGCATGCTTCAGCTTTGATATGTCTCCACAGCATTAACAAACTTTAGTAATTCTACCTACACACAGGTTATTTTTTAAAGAAAAATCTAATACATTACAACTGCAAACCATGAAATACTCCTGACTTCTGACCAACAGGTTAGATGTTTTCCTCATGAGAGAACATCTCTAAGAGCTACCATTCAATCCAGCATCCCTCTCAACCTGACTCATATCAGTCATTCCTTCCTTCTGTGCCATTCCTTACACCTCTTGATGTGACTTCCAAGGACAGCTCAAAGTTAAGACGCTAGACAAATAGAACACATTCTAGATACTCTCTGATAGGATGAAGGATAGGACAGGCATCCAATTCCCTTGAGGACACAGATCAAATTATCTTCCACTATTCCTCCCAAGAGCATACTTTAGACTCAACAGATCAGGAAATAAGTAATAAAACCTGCATTCAGAACTGACAAATATTTCTATATGTAGCTGTAACAAAAATGCCATTGATGTAAAGCTTGCCATGTATAGCACTGAAGGTGGGTGAATTCTGAGTGTTTGTATGCTAGTCTAGGATATATTTCATAGATCCAGTATTTACTACTATTGTCACATTTTAAGAACAAGCTTAAAGATGGTGCTATGTTATATCAGCAAACTGGGTCATTGCATACATAGCTTATAATTATTGTAAGAAATCTGCTAATCCTCAGAGGTAATAATTCTAAAGATATTGCCACAAGTCCAAACAGTGAATTTCTTGTTTGTACTGGAAATCATGCATTCAAAAAAGTAATTATTCAAAATCTGTGATAACCATTTTTTTTCTAATAAAAGTTATTTTAAGTGTTATAAAGGATTTTGAATTCTGTTATGAAGGAAAACAAATCCACCCTGTTTTCTGGATTTACTTGTTTATTTTTCCTTGTTAAGAGTTTGAAAGTACTGGTAACTTGAGTATGATTGTAATATTGTTATTATCATTATTTTAGTGTGCCATCTTTTGGATTGTATCTCAAAGTCGCACATCCAACAGAAAGACATTAAAAGAAATGCAAAACACTTTCAACTTATCTAATTGTAATATTGTGAAAAAGATCTTTTTCCATTTTACACCTTCATTATCATTCATTCACCATTTGTTATATATCATAGGATATATAGCTGATGTTAGTTAATTATCTCAGTGTAGAACATTCAGTCTTAAGGATTACTTCTTAAATGACAGTCTTTGTAGGAGCAGTTTATCTTATTATTATTATTACTTGTATTGCCTTTGGAATTCAAATGTTGCTATGTTGCTTATGGTTTCTTTCTTGCTAACTCTGCTTAATTATAATTTACATTTCTTCAGGAAGGCCACCCAATTTGGAATGACCTTTTTTTTTTTTTTTTTTAAATGGGATTTAAATGAAATTCATCATCTCGTTTGCTTATAATTACTTTGAGGTCATTCATATCTAATGGTATAATTGTGATAAAAATTCTTTCACCTTTTCATTATCTGAATTTAGTTTAGAAATACCGTATGTGAAAACTTGTGAGCCTTATGAAGAAAAAAATTTCAGAACATATCTGTTTGCAACCACTGATATTAATTAAGAGTTATCTTGAAATTGAAATATAAGAATACTTAAAATTTGTTTGCAACTTTTCTAGAAAATCTAACATTTCAGTGACCACAGCAGAGAATTCTTTTTTAATGATTTGTAATTGATTTAAAAAATGAAATTATTCAAAAGTAGACCCAAAGTATTAATTAGAAGAAGATTTAAACTACTTTACTTCATTTACATTCATTCAACTAAACTACTACATTACTTCTTGCCATAGCCAAGACTCCAACACCAGGCTGTGATAGATTTTACCACTGCAAAACACAGTATCATGTACATTCATCACTCTTCTTTCTATGGTGCATCCAAAACATCCCCCGTAGTTTATTTAAGTCCGTCTGCGCCTTACAGCCAGTCAAGAAAAAAGATATCATATAGTGAGATGACATATTTGGAGGGAATACTAACTGGATCTCCATGTGATGCACAATGGGTGGTTCTGGTTGATCTGTTCAGTGCATACTGTGGAATTAGAGATGACACTTAGTGCTGCTTCTCAGCATAGATTACAAAAACGTACCAAAGGCTGTCTTGCTACAGTTCAGTCCATGCCAGAATACTTTAACCACCCAGAGAAGTTCATTACAACTCTGCGCTACAGTGAGTGTCCCTTAGTTTCTTCTGTCAGAGGATTAAGGAGTTAGTGCCAAGTGAGCTGCCTTGAAGGCAGTCTTGACCACGTATTCATGCTAAGTCCATGCAATCTACATCCAAGAACAGTCACTGCATTTGACTGTTGATTAAGACAGGAACTTGGATTCCTCTTTCTGACGCAGCTGTATCACAAGCAGGTGGGCTTCTCTCATGCATGAACTCCACCATCAGTCAGGTCACAGGCTCACTGTTTAACTTATGCATTACCTTTTTGACCACTGACCATTTCCCAGACACTAATTGGAACAAAATGAAAACTACAGAAACGAGTGGATAACTAGGATGACTTCTGGGGGTAGAGAAAATGACACCGAGTCCAGCCAGCTAGTCCATAATATTGGACAGCACTACTTCAACTAGCATTTTATTATCCCATGTCCTGGAAGAACTAAAATATCTAGGGGCACTCAAGTAACTCAATGTTTGAATATCTTATAGCTGAGAGGATGTGGGATTTTGTTCAATGACCAAATGTCATGATTGAATTTTCTGAGAAAAATAGATACACCTCACTTATTAATTATCATCTAAGCAAGCATCATGAACAGTACAGATTTTTTTAATGCATTCCATCAGAGTTCATGAATTAGGTCAATGAAAAATAATCCAGAAATGTTAAACCATTGTAGAGAAATAAATTCAACCTTTATGTTGATGATTTTGGAAAAGCAGTTACCACTTCTTGAATTATGTAGCAAAAAGGTACCACAGTTTTAGATTTGACCATTTATCACAGGATTATATCATCCTTAAAGCTGGAAGGGACTTTTAAAGGTAATCTATCTAGTCAAAATCACCTGCATTGAAAAGGGACACCCAAAGCTAGATCTGGTCACTCAGAGCCTGATCCAGTCCATCTATGCTATAGTTTGAAAACATTTCCCCTTTTCCTGTCACAGCAAACCCTGCTAAAGAGTCTGTCCCCACTCTTTGCCATGGCTCCCCATTTGATATTTCAAGGCCACCCATCAGGTCACCTCTAAGCTTTCTCTTCTCCAGGCAGAACAGCACTATCTCTCTCAGCCTGTTCTCATAGAAATGTTCCATCATTTGGATCACTTTTGTGGCCCTCCTCTGGATATGCTCTCCAACAGGTCCATATCTCTTCTATACAGAGGGCTCCAGATCTGGATGCAGTACTCTTGGTGGGACCTCACCAGTACATAGTAGAGGAGCAGGATCACATTCCTCAGCCTGCTGGTCACTTTTCATTTGATGCTGATTAAGGTATGGTAGGCTTTCTGGGCTGTGAGGGCACACTACTGGATCATGACCAGCTTCCCATTCACTAGTTTCCCCACATTATTTTCAGCAAGGCTGTGCTCAATCCTGTCGTCACTCAGTTTGTTCTTGAAGTGGAGGTTGCCTTGACTCAGGTGCCAGACCTAGCACTTGGATGTGATGAAACTCATGAGGTTCTGCTGGGCCCACTTTGCAGCCAGTCTAGGTCCATCTAGATGGCATGCCAACGGCACCCACAGCTTGGTGTCATCTGCAAACTTGCTGAGGGTACACTCAACCCCTGTTAATGTCACTGATGAAGATATTAAAGAATGCTGGCCAGAGCACTGCCTCCTGTGGGACACCACTCAACAGTGATCTCCAATCAGACACAGCTATTGACTACCACACTTTGGATTTAATCCTGAAAACAGTTCTTCATCTACCAAATTCCATGTATTTTCATCCACCAAATCAATGTATTTCTAATTTGGAGAGAAGAATTTTGTGTGGTACCACTTCAAAAGATTTTCTTAAGTCCAGTCAGGTGACATCAGTGGCTCTTCCCTTGTCCATTGATGTAGTTATGCCATCATGAAAGGCTACAAGGCTAGTCAAGCAGGATTTGTCCTTGGAGAAGCAGTTCTGGTTTTTCCATATCACCTCCCTGTGTTCCATGTGCCTTAGTAAAGTTTGCAGGTGTATCTGCTCTACGACCTTTCCCAGCACAGAGATGAGAGTGATAGGTTGGCAGTTCCTGAGCTCATCATTTTTACCCTTCTTAAAAATAGGTGTGATGTTGTCATTTTTCCATTCACCAGGGACTTCACCTGTCCATCATGACTTTTCAAAGATAATTGAGAGTAGCCTGGAGACTACATGAGCCAACTCCCTCCAGACACTCGGATGTTCAGGTTTGTCAGGTGGTCACAAAGCTGATCTTTGCTCACAGTGGGAGTGATATTGTTTCCACAGTCTTTTCCTTCTAAACCAGTTATTTGGCTGTGTGAAGAACAGTTGTCAGAGAACACTGACACAATAATAATAATAATAATAAATATATATATATATATTATATTATACATATACTCATATGTTATATATATATATATATATAAATGTTGAATATCTCATCCTTCTCCTTGTCATCACCAATTTGCCTGCATCACTCAAAAGAAGGATACTCTGGGTTGACTGTTTTAGCTGTAGAAGTTTTTCTTCTTGTCACCCCCTGACAAGTTCAGTTCAAATTAGGCCTTGGCTTTCACGACTCTGTTCCTCTATAGCTTAGAATTTATTTGGGCTTTCAGAGGATATCACATATTGGAAGGGACTTCAAAGATCATCAGGTTCTAAACAAGCAGTTTAGATTAGTTACTAGATAAAGTTGCTCAGGTACTCATCCAACCTGTCCCTGAATAACTCCAAGGATGGGGCACCCACAGCATCCCTAGGTAATCTTTTCCAGCGTCTCAGCTCTCTCTCAGTGAAAAACTTACCCCTGACACCTAATCTAAACCTTACTTCCCTTAGTTTAAAACCACTCCCCCTTGTCATACCACTACCTACCCATGAGAAAAGTTTGTTTTTTGTTTATTTGTTTTTTGTTTGTTTGTTTTCCCTCAAATTTATAATTTCTCTTTATATATTGGAAGTCTTCCTGCAGCCTTCTCTTCTTCAGACTGAACAAGCCCAGCTACTTCAACTTGTCTTCATAGAACAGGTGTTCCAGCTCTTGGATCATCTTTGTGGCCCTTCTCTGGTCTCCAGAAGCTCCATGTTTTTCCTGTGTTTGAGGTCCCAGACTTGGATAAAATATTCCAGATGAGGGTACAGAAGACTGGGACAATCACCTCCCTCACCCTGCTGGCCAGTCCTCCTCTGATGCAGCCCAGGGTACATTGGTCTTCTGCTTTGCAAGCACACACTTCTGGTCCATGTTATTTTTTCAGTATACAAAGAGAATCTTAGAATCATTGAACAGCTTGGTATGAAAAAGACCTTAAGGCCATGGCAGATCGAATACTGATCAAGTACTACATCGGATTGTGTAGGACCCATTGAATCTGGCCTTAAATACACCCAGGGATGAAGCATCCACAACCTCTCTGGGCAACCTGTTCCAGAATGTCACCACTCTTTCAATTAAAAACAACAACAACCGCAACAACAAACCCTTTCTTCTTGTCAAATCTAAACCTCCCTTCCTCTACTATAAAACCATTCTCCTTTGTCCTAGCATCATCTATCCTGGTAAAAATTTGCTTTCCCTCATGTTTATAAACTGTTTTATAATACTGGAAGGCTGCAATGAGGTGTACCACTCTCAGCTTTCTTTTTGTGTCTCTGTGCAGCCTGGTCTAGTGGTTTGCAACCCTGCACATAGGGGGGTTGAAATTAGATGATCTTCGAGGTCCTTTTCAACCCAGGCTATTCTGTGATTCTGTGACCTCTCTTGCCTTGCTGGCTCCCCCTAAGTTTTTCTCAGCAGGGATACTCTCAAGCAATTCTTCTCGCAGTCTATACACTTCTCTAGGATTGCCCCCACCCGAGTTCCATACCTTGCACTTTACTCTGTTAAACCTCATTGAGTTCATATTTGCCCACCTTTCATTTTTATCAAAGTCCCATCAGATGGCATCCCTTTCTTCTGCCATATCAAATGCATCACTGAACTTGATGTCAACAGCAGACTTGTTGAGGATGTGTTTGATCCTACTCTCTATGTCACTGATAAGCATGCTGAAGAGTACTGATCAAAAGACCTAGGGAATGCCATTCTCCACTGGCCTCCAGCCTCCACTCGACCATAGAGCCATTAATCACAACCCTCTGGCTTTGACCATCTAGAAGGCTGCTAGATTGGGAAGGCATGACTTCCCATTGGTGAAGCTCTGCTAGCTGTCACAGATCACCTGCTTGTGCCTCATATGCTTTTACATATCTTTCAGGAGGACTGGCTCCTCACAGAGCTGAGGCTGACTAGCCTGTAGTTCCCTGGGTCTTCCTTCCTGTCTTTCTTAAAAATGTAAGTGATTTTTCCCTTTTTCCAGTCACCAGTGCTGTTGCATAACAGCTACATTTCCAATACAGTTGAGAGTGGCTCAGCAACCACATCAGTTAACTCCCTTAGAAACCTGGGATGCATGTCATCTGGCCCCAAAGACTTGTTCACATTTAGTCCCATGAAGAGGACTCATTCTTGCTCTGTTGTACAGAGAGGGGAAATTTGTTACCCCAGTTCCCAACAAGAAGTTCAAGGATGTGAGATTTAGAGATGTGAGAAATATGAGTTTTGGTGGACATTGAAGACCGAGGCAAAGACCTCACTGAGTGCCACAGTCTTTTTCATATCTGTCTTTCTTTCTTACATTCTTCCTTTCTTCGGAATAGCACTGTCTGTCTATTCTATTATTTCAGTATCTAATTATTTCAGAATATATGATTCAGAGTCTCACTGACATTCAGTAAAAGTCAAGGGGAATTAGGGTTTCACCTTTTACAAATTTCCCCCAACTGCTACTTATCCCAAAATCTTTGATAAAATACTTTTCATACTTGGCGAGTATTCACCAGGAGCTTTAAAGAGTACTGTGTCCTGGATGTCAGTTCTATAGATGAATTAAAGTGATTACAGTGGAGATACACTGATTTTGTCAGCTAAGGATCAAGGCCTCAAAACACCAAATAAGTGCTATATTACTAGGGGCAAGACACATCTGAAATTGACAAAAGAATGTATTCAAAAGGCCTTTGGATTTGTGCAGCAAATCATGCTACACTTGTTCAAAGAAAGGACTAACTTATATGAAGCTAATGAATTGTTACCAAAATTTCATGTTGTCATGGTTTAATAATTTTGTAATTTTGCTATAAGTATTCCACATCATAACATCATATAAAGCATGAATAATTTTACTGAATCTGCAACTTACAGAAGAAGACTACATCTCCCAGAGAACAACACGAGCAAAGAGATTGGTCACGGGACCTGGACACTATATTAACTCAGTCGCAGGCTAGACTGACGTCTTTCGAGTTCTGGCGTTCAGGGGAGTGTGTGGGAGCCTTCACCGTTTCGCCTAGATTCACAGTAGGTCTCCCGGTTACGGGACCTCATTCTCTCTCCTATTTTGCTTGATTCGTTAGCTCAACTTTCAATTATATTGTATTATATTGCGTTATCCTGTATTTCGATATAGTATTTAGTAAATAAGTGTGCCTCCTTAGATCTTTGCCGTTGTTTTCTTTTCCTAATTAACTTTTTCCTTTCGGCCTAGGGCCCCTGCGGATCCCATGGCTCCCTGTCACGGACGCAGGTGGATTTTTCGTTTAAACCATGACACATGTCATTTTCGGCATCAATAACAAATATTTTAGGATTTCAGTTAGCAGCATAAAATAAATATTTCTGTCATAGACTGTTTAAACTATTGTTTAAAACTCTCAGCTCTGTGTGTGTTCTACTATCCTGTGTCAGAGAACATTGTGTGAGGCTGCTTCGGTGTTACTATGTGCATAAAAACACTACAGAATGTTCTGGACAATGAAGCACTTGATACTAGAGTGGATATGTGTGTGGATGGGGAGCAAAACTGCTTGGGAATACCTAGATTATCTCAATAAATAAATAATATATTTATTAGTTCAATTACAAGACAAAATGGAGCACAGCTTCTTTGGAGGCATTATGATGTAGCTGCATATCTGCAGAATAAATATATTTGAAATAGATATTAAGAAGAATATTTGAAAAGTGTACCCCGGTCAGAAAACATCTAAAGAAGCCATGGAGTATACAATCACATGTAAGTGTGACTGTGGATGTGAGTCTCTGATACATCTTTTCTTCACCTGGTCTTAGGACCTACATTGATTCTACCCAGCTTTAAATAAGTAAGTCACTGCTTCCAAAAGACTGGAAACATTAGGAAATCTATAAGTGCTTCTCTGAAAGTAATCTCTCCTATTTTATTATGCTGGCCTCTGATGTCAGAAGCAGATGATGGTGGCACAGCAGTAGAGGTTGAATCTTGAATATTCCATTACGTTTTGCTGCAGTGTGGTAGATAGCAGCAAAGGGGCAGTTTAGCTAAAGAGCATCAGACATGGAAGAAGTGCATATGCTGCAAAGAGGAGTATTTGAATTCCCCCACACAGAAATAGATAGATAGATAGATAGATAGATAGATAGATAGATAGATAGATAGATAGATAGATAGATAGATAGATAGATAGATAGATAGATAAAATCCCCATGGACATTTATCAACAGCTGCTGAAAATTTGTGGAGACCAAATAGTGGATATGATCCCGATGAGGTGGTGGGTGGTGTGCGTCAGCAGCAGCAACATGGAAGACAAGTTAGATTCCTGACTGCCATGCACAGATTTCACATCATGAAAAGAAGAGCGTCTTGATCAGCTCACATATGCGAATTGGGTAATGGTGTTGACAATGTTGAAAAATAGGTTTTGGTTGCTGAGACTTTTCACTACCAAATAGTGCTAATGTACTCTTTCTATGTTCAGTGGAACATGCACATGAGAAAGATGACTAATAACAACAACAAAAGCCTTCTCCAAAGCCTCCAGTCACACACTAAAAAACAAACAAACAAAAAAACCAACAAAACAACAAGAAAATAAATGAAATTAAATGAAAATAAAATAAAATGAAATAAAAATAATTAATTCCCAGGTCTTAAAGTGGACTGTAAGAGAAGCTGAGATATTCTGCATCTCTGTACTGGATACTAACAGTAACAAACAGAGCAAGCAAATGAAACATAATGAAAAATGAATGCCACAATAAGTGAAGTAAGTGCTTTGAGAGTTGTTTTGATTGAATATTTATGTATTCAGTGTATTAGTTCTAGGGTAGTTTATAATAAGACTCAACCTTTGTCTCATTGTCTGCTTGTATTTAAATTCTGATGTGCAGACTTTTTTTTTTAATTTTTTTTTAATATTATTTACCTAGTAAATTAGCTGCACTAGCCAGTGACTGCCAGAACAATTAATACTATTCCTGTTAAAAGCTCTTGCTGAGACTGGTTGGTTGGTTGCACTACATATTGCTCAGCTTGACTGAACTCATGAATGCACACTGAAGGGTCTTTTCCCAGTGCAAGGATCACTGGGTGAAATTCTACAGCTACTGTTAACCAGGAACTGAAAGCAGACCAAGTAATGATCCCTACTGAATTTTAAAACAGCAAATTCCTCCTATTATGAATATCAGTAGGGGCTTGTATTATGGCTTTCCATACATTTATCTAACTAATATAGACTTTCTCATGTGAACATAATAACGCAGGGGGGTTTCCAGTAGAAATAATTTGTAAGAAACAAAGTCACTAGTAGTACACTAAAAGTACATGAACGTTATTTATTTATTTATTTATTTTCTGTTTTCAAATCTTTATATCTTGTTTTTAATTTTAGTATCATCATTATCACATGAGTATGTCAAATACACACCCACCAAAAAATAAAAGAAAAGAAAAAAATAAAAGAAAAAGAATGTGTTAGGGAGGCATTTTTCCCCTTGGTCAGTTTTCAGGGAACCAAACAAACAGAAGTGACTCTTTATCAATAGATGTCACAAACTAACTCTGAAAATTAACATACATCAGATGCTGCAAAAAACAGCACGTCAGCAATTCAGATCAAACAAGGATAAAGAAAAAGGATTGACAGGCTCTTCGTTATCTTTTAGAGAGGTAATTTACAGGCGTCCATATAGATAATATAACAGAATAGATTCCAGGCTCAATAACTCTCTTAAAATCCAAGGTAACCCTGTTGACTCTAGTGAAGTTGTTCTGGATTTACATAAGCATAAGTGAGAATAAATATATTTTGACCCAACTGCAGTCTTCATTCCAGCATTATTTTTGAAACATCTACAGTAACTTCTGTACCACAAATGCTTTACTTATGCTTAAAATATGAGTGTAGAGAAATCCAGGATGTGATATGTGTGATTTTCTATATGATTTCGCCTGTCAAATCTTGTAAGTCATATTTTCACATGTTGCAAAATGAACTATTAAAAATTTGTTTTATGGTGAAATCAGAATGTATTTCATTATCAAAGGTTTTGGTCTTGTAAAAAATTACTCCGACAATAAGACCACACCTAAATGGTATCCCAGATATCAACAGGATTGTTCCATAGCATGTCCATCACAAACAGCCATTTTCATGGGCTTTAGTTTAGCCCAGTTTCACCTACCTTTAGAATAAGTATTAATTCATCTGTATAGCTTTAGAATTTCAGGTAAAATCTGTCTAACTGTACTCAACAAGAGGAATACTTGTTCACAAAAACTCATTCATTAGAAGGAAATAAATGAATAAATAAATAAATAAAATTGAATAAACAAAACAAAAAGTATGATTCAGAAGCTATACTTTTACCTGTTAAATGTTTAAAATGTTTTACAGATTTTGCTCTTATTATTTGTGTTCTTTCAATTCATGGCCTAGACTTTTGTCTTTTAAGTACACTCTTTATCTCTATGGGAGCTTTTTCTAGCCATTAAAGTGGGCAACTGTAAGTCAGGACACCTGGGTTCTATTCCCAAATCCCTTCCTATTTCAAGTGGTTTGGGACTGCATTCTTATTTACCAGGCTGTGGAAAGAAATCCTGGTGGTTACTTTCCTTAAAGGATTTTGTGAACTGTAAAGCTTAATTAATGGTCACAGAGTACTTTCAGTACTTTTGATAAAATCCTTTTCAAAAGACACCGTAATTGTAATAGAAATAATAGAGTCTTCATCTGTGGTATATTTTCTACAAAGCCTGGCTTTATAAGGTGCAGGTCCACAAGGTGTAGAGAAAGTCAATGCTGTAAAATATATACAAAGTTCATTCATGTTCCCCAAAGATGTTAACAGAAAACGAACGTGGAAATAATCTGGACTCTATAAAAAATAGTGAGGTGAATCAGATAGTGTATGTCCTAAAGAATCAGATACAGCATAGTCAGCTCACTGATCTGTATCAATGCATTAATGATTTGTGTAGCTTTTAATTTACAACACAGACATATCTAAAATAATCAGGTAGAGGCAGGCATTAAAAATTCACTGCATGGGTCATAAAACGATTAGTTATTCAAGTGACTTCAGATTTGTATTTCATTAAGGAATAATTTTAATTTACTTTTAAACAGTTTATATACAGAGCTTTAAGAACTCTCAGAAGCTGATTATGCAGAACTCCCACTTTTATGCATTTTATATATATGAGCCCCTTTTTTACAAGCTGTTTAATTTGTTTGAAAGCACATGGAAAAAATATGTCTTGATAATTCAAGGGGGGGGGGAAATACTTTAATTTACAGAAAAATGAAGGTCTGTTTTATTTGCATTTTTTATGTATTCATGAAAGCTTAAAGAAGATCAAAGGGGAGCCTGCTCTCCCTACTGATCTAACCTGATTGTACCCCCCTCCATGGACTGCAGCAGGTTCTCAACTTGGAGCTGATTGTAGCTTGGCTGCATTTAAGCAGTTGCATTCTACTCAACTGCTGAAGAATTGTTTTCCTCCTTCATTGCATGTATTCATTTTGCACTGCCCTTCCTGAAATGTGGGTTCTGTAAAACAACAGCAAATGTTCGATTAATTCAAATCAGAATTAACATTCTTCAGGTTTTTAACACCTTATTTCCCTGTCTTTTCCTCCTTTGTTTTTGTTTTTTGCTTTGTTGCTGTTGTTGTTTCTCTTTTTCTTACTCCTTTTGCAAAAAACATTTTCAGATGTCACCTGCAACTACAAGAACTAACACAGTTATGTCAGAAACACTGCCGTTATCAACTTTTTTGGGGAAGCAGTCCATCTCCTCATGCAGGTTGCTTTGTGTTCTGATTTTTAACTATTTCTTTATTCACTTCCACATCTTATCCTGGATCCCTGTAGCTTTTAACTTAAACAGATGCCTGTCATGTGGAACTTTATTGAGGGCTTTCTTAAACTCCTGATAAATCATACTGTATGCATTGACACTGACAACCTTGTCTGCAACCTTCCCAAAGTCAAAAGAAGTTAGGCAGATTCCTCTCTTCTATATTCACAGTTTGACTTTATTTTTCTGTTCAGGAGACTATGAGCCATACTCCCAGCTGATGTAAATGGCTGCATCTCAGTGGAAATCAATGGACTTATGCTAGTTTACACCCTGCCCTGCAAATCTTTGCCTTCTCCATCTGAACAAAGTTTCTATGTTTTATACATACAGTAAATATCCAAGTTTAATGACCCAGTGAACATTTACTTAAAATATGGACCCTGAAATACATAAGTTATCCATGGCAGATTAATAACCTTGCATCTGTACTTTTACCTTTTACTCCTAAACTCTCTTAAAATGATCTTTGCATTTCCTTTGTAAAAATGAATGATGTCAAATGACAACTGAAAATTTGTGAGAGGTGTTGATCCATTCATGTAAGGGCCTGGATCTTGTCACATTCAAAGCTAGCAGGACTCTGATTGGAAAATGAAGCATATGAATTGCATTTAATCACTGCAAAACATGCCTTCTGAGGAAGAGTTTATGGATTTTATTTTCACAGAAATCATATATTCTTCCTATCTCGTTGCTTTTTAATTCTATTTTGGTTTTCACCACTCTAAACCTCCAAGACAGGAAATATACACTTATAAGTTTAAATATGATGATGATCTAGAAATTTCTTATGTAACACAACTATTTACACCATCATTGGCCAAACTTCACCAGGTAATTATACCTAATATACATTTCATAAAATTAACACCAGTTTTGATCTTTCCAGAAAGCCAGTCAAAAAGCATTGCTGAGAACTTTTTCTCCTTTTTATCTACTACATACAGGTGATTTTTTATAACAATATTTATATTTTTAATAACCAAATGCAACTCTTTGGCACAATCCTTCATTGACTTTGTTGGGCTTGATCCAAAACACTCCCATCTCTAATTTTCCTAAAAACAACATTCTAATTTCCAAATTTTGTCCTGCCCTATATCAATGTGAAATCTCACAGTCCTTCCTGACTTTGGATAAACTTTGGATAGTAAGTGTGATAGCCCAAATGTTACTGAAGATTGCCCAGAACAGGAAGGTGGGTTGGGAATTGGAATGAGGAGTCTGTACATTTAGTGTACAGAAATGAACATAATTATTCAACTTATCATTTTATACAAAAAGCAAATGCCTAGCATTTTCCTAGTTCTATATATTACTTACTGGTTAATGTCTATAAATACCTAAAGGGAGGTGGCAGGCTAATTCAGGTATCTCTGCATGACAGTCTTCCATTATGTCTATATTTCTTGATAAAATTCATCTCATCAAGAAACATTGTTGATTCATTTGAACCATCAGAGACCTATTGCAAATCATTACCTTTATGTAGCTCAGTGCACAATAAGTCTATTTGCAACATTAATAAATTTAAAATCACATCCTCAGATATCTGAACATTTCTGAAGGCACAAGAAAAGTTATCACAGATGTTACTGTGCTTACACAGAGAGCTGTGTTCAAAAGGAAAGATGTCCCTCTGCAATTTTTACACATTATATTCAGAATGTTTATCCAGCCCCTAGTGACTCTTTACTTTTGTGTGTCACTGGATTTTAGTTAGTTATTGGAAACAGAGTGCTGCTTGCTTTGAACATCCATTCAACACAAGAATACTGAAATATTGCCCTTGAAGTATAAGCGCTCAGATATCCCTAAACTGATGGTGGGGGAGGTAAAGGGGGGGGGAGTAAAGGGGGGGGAAAGGGGGGAGGGGGAGAGGGGTGAAATGTTAATTGATGGGGAAAAAAAAAAGCTAAAATCTGCTTTGAATACTACAGATTCTTCAACTGGAAGAAACTGTAGAACAGAGGACAAGTAGATAGATGGATTGCTAAGTGTAAATGATAATGAAGAAATTATAATTTAAGTCTTATTGCAAGATCACTCCTGCAAGTATGGGAAATGTTTTTATGTATGGGAAACTGTATCTTCCATGGACCTTGCCATATTTTAGCATGTCCAGTAGAAGGTGAATTAAATGATATATCTCTCCTAACTGACATAGAATTGGCAACTTCAGTACATATGATAGAAAAATGTCAGGTTTTCCCCTCTGCTGCAACCTGCAGATAAGTCATTGCAAAAGAGATTTATCAATTAAATATTCACAGACAGAATTTCAGCGGAGCTACACCAGTTTAAGATAGCTGGGTTTCTGGCCTTATAATTTTGAATTTCTTATGGCTTTATTTTTGTTAAATTTTTCCCTGCTTTTTTTCTTGCTCTCTTTTTATTTATTTATTTATTTTATTACACACACACACACACACACACACACACATATATAATATATATATATATTATTTTTTGTTCCTGAGTAGGAAATAAGGAATAATTCTTTTTTTTCTTTTTTTTTTCTTTTTTTTTTTTTCATTAATAAAAAAGAAAAAAAAAAAAAAGAAAAAAGAAAGCGGAAAAATACCATAAGAACATAATTTGTCTTTATGAAAGAAAATACTGTAGATATTTTGCCAAAAAAGACACATAGTGAAAATAGATTAGTTCATTTGAGCAGTATGTGGAAAATATATATTTCCTGAAGCAGGTGGTGCAAAAGAAGAGGATAGGAAGAAAAATGTCTTGCGTAGAAAGTATTCTTCAAAATGTGATTTCTCTCATCAAGTGAGGAGGCAGCAAAACATTGCAACACTGAAAGATGCTTTGTTTCCTAGCAGGATCTCCTTGGGATTCTTCATTTATTTAGTTTTAAACACATATTTTTTGGCTAGAAATGCTTTCAAATTTTTTATCCTTAAAACTAAAATGTAGATAGAAAGATAAAAGGCATATTAGTTAATGAGAGGAAATAAAGTGAAAAACAATGAAGATCTGGGGTTAAAAATGGGGTATAATTATGTGTCAGAAAAAAATAAAATGCTATATTTTTTGAAGAACATCTTTTATTCAACAGCCAATATTTCTTTGTTTTTGTCTTTGTCTTTCTCATCCTTTATGTATACAAAAGGTGATGCAGGAACAGGCTTAATTTAGCTAGAAAAGGTGACAATATTTCCCTAATCAATATCTGATTTGCCAGAACCAGGGGAGACCAAACAGTCCATAACCATGTATTGAATTAACAATTCAATAAATGTTGGCTTAGTTTTCTTATGAGGTGAAGAACTGAGACATTTGGAGGGGGTGGGGGTGGGGGAAGAGGGGGAAAGACTATTTATAGTCTGGATCAAATTCTGATTAACATTACTTGTAACTTTCAACTGAAAATTCTGACCAGACTCTATTTATCATCCTACTGATCATTCAAATGGTACTTTAGTGAACATTTCCCATATTTTAAATATTAGGTGTTTTTGTTGTTTTTGTTAGTGGTGATGTTGTTTTTTAATTGTAATTGTCAAATAAAGACACCAAGTTAATATTTTAAAAATAGGAAAAGAAAACAAAGAACTAATGTTTATGTATTTTTTCCTTCCTACCATGCTCCCAGTAATTTTTAGTATTAGGATTTGTATAATCCAACAAGAAGGAAATTGCATAGAGGAAGATCATACTGCCCCTTCTACTACAAGTATGACCTTTCAAGGCCAGGCTGAAAATGGCTCTGGGCAGCCTGGTCTAGTGGTTGATGGCCCTACATATGGCAGGGGGACTGAAAATAGATGATCATTGTGGTCCTTTTCAACCAAAGCCATTCTACAATTCTGTGATTCTCAGGGAAAGTGAGCAAAATCAGCATGTCATATGAAGAAGTAGTTTAGCTAACATCCCTTAATTGTTCATTTGAGAAAAATATAAAATATAAAATAAAATAATAATAATAATTAAACAAACAACAACAACAACAACAACAACAAAACAGCTGCCTGGTGGTTCCTGCAATGATTTCAGAGGGAAAGAGGAAAATAGTTTTTTCACTCAGAAACTAATAGGTATAGGCTCTGGACTTCTCACATACTGACATGTGAAAGGATTTCCTATTGGGGTAAATCTTAGGACCTGGGCTCTTCAGCATCTTCATCAATGACCTGGGCAGCAGGACTGAGTGCATACTCTGTAAGTTTGCCGACAACGCCAAGCTGAGAGTGCAATTGATAAAACAGAAGGACAGAATGCCATCCAAAGGGACACAGACAAGATTGGAAAGTTGTCTCATGGCAACCTAATGAGATTCAACTACAAGGTGCTGAATTAGAGTCAGGTCAGTAGCAGATACATGCACAGACTGAGGGAAGAACATACTGAGAACTAGGACATTCTGGTAGATAAAAGATTTAACATGAACCAACAGTGCAGCACAGAAGGCGTTCTGTATCCTCAGTTATATCAAAAGAGGGTGTGCAGCAGGGAGAGGGAGGTGACTATCCCCCTCTGCTCTGCCCTCAAAAGGCCTCATCTGGATGACATTAATAGCACAATGATTTTTTGGTTGTTACTAAGTAAAAGATGTGCACCTGAAAGCAGGACCAGACCATTCAGTAGAGAAGAGAGGATGTCTTTAGAGCAGGGTAGCAGAGGGTGAAGAACAGACAGGACAGCTGGCCTAAATTAAGCAAAGAGTTATTCCATACTATGTGAAATCATGAGGAGAGTCATAAAGCTGTGAGAAATTGGCTTAGGGACAGGTGTTGCTTAGAGACTGTCTGAGTACCAGTCAGCTGGTGATGCTGAGTTGCTAGCTGGATGTTGGTCAGTCAGCACTTGTATTGTTAGCTACACATTAGCTGTTAGGAAATAAGTAATTGCATTGTGGATATCTATGTATATTGCCGTCATTGCCTTTTTATTTTTTTTTATTTTTCTGTCCTAGTAGATAACTTATTTCAACACATGAGTTGTGTTTTGTTTTCAGATCTCTTCCTCATCCAAATTCTGTGAGAGTGGGGTGTGTAACTGCCTGTCAAGTTAAAATACAATATCTATGAAGAAATGTGAAAGGAGATGGGCTTGCTCATTGTGGAGAAGGATCCAGAAATATCTCATTCTAGTACTTGAAGTGAGCTTGTAAATGGGAAGAATGATATTTTACATGAGCAGATGGTGATAGGACAAGGGGGAATGGTTTTAAACTGAAATAAAAGGGAAGATCTAAGTTAGATGTTTTTTTTTGTTTTGTTTTGTTTTGTTTTTTACTCAGAGCGGTGAGGCAGTGGAATGAATTGTCCCGAGAAGTGGTGGATGCCCCATGCCTGAAGGAAGATCAGGTTGAAAGGGGCTCTGGGAAGTCTGATCTAGTGTCTAGCAACTCTTCCCACATGAATACAGTTGGAACAAAATGATTTTTAAGGTCATTTACAATCCAAGCCATTTTATGAATACCTCAGCAAAATGTGTTGTTACATGATGATCAGAAAACTGTTAACACTTGACCATAAACATTTCCCTTGAGACTTTAAAGGCCTTTTCAACCTGGTCTAGCTGTAATGTCCCTGCTCAGTGCAGGGTAGTTGGCCTAGATAGCCTTCAGAGGGCCCTTCCAACTCTAAGGATTCTATGATTCTAAGATACACAGAATTAAAAGTTCATTACCAAAGAAATGTAAATGTTTGAAAGTTTAAAACTTCATTCTTTAAGGAAATTTATGACTACACAGCTGCTGGAAAAGGATTTTAAGAATGGAAATGATGCATTTATTTGTTCAAAGTTTAGTTAAATTTATAGTCACGGGCATTATTTTGAGGATTTCAATTAAAATGATTGTGATTTTTCATGACACCTACAGAGTCTGGAAAACAACTCCAGCAGTTCCTAATGGCTTTGTCATCTTTTGTTTCAAAAAATACTTACAGGGGAGTAGCAAAATAAGAAAGGTATGTTGATAAAAATTCTTAGATTTGGTAGATACTTCCATTAACTTCTCATTTAAACATGAATAATGCATTTCTATCTAAGTCTATCAAATGTAACTGATAAACAGTTGGAAGATATAGCACCAGTAAGCACTAAAACTGAAAGCAAAATGTTTTGAAAATGTAAGTATCAGCACTATGATTTTTCAACTTTAAAAAATCCCTTTTTTGTTCTATGTAGGTCTGAATGCTCCTTCCCATTTACTGCAAAAACTTTTCCTGTATGAAAATGTCAGACAGTAGAAATGTATGTAGAATTAGAAACCAGGCTGGTGAGAATAGAAACTACTTGGGTGTGGCTACGCATGCCAAATTCACTCTTCAATCATAAATTTTACTTTCCTATTTTTGAAGGTTGCTTTTATAAGCATTTCTTTTTTTTATTGGAACGTGACCAGACTCAGCATATTTTACAATGCTGTCACTTTCCAGAATATCATTCACAGTTTCTTTTAACGTTCACAAACTGTAATGACTTTCTTCCTGGACAAAGTATAGGCATCTGTATTTTTGTTTGTTTGTTCGTTTGTTTTACATATACAATCACATTAGAATGTAAAAAAACAGGAGGGTGGAACATCCCGCTTGATACAATACAAATACAAATGAGAAACAATAAAAAAGTGTCTACTCCACAACTAGCCCAAGATTTCTGCAAAACAGAATGCACTATGCTTTTCTGCTCTGAATGAAAATGCAGAGACAAGATTAGCAAAATAGAGCAAACCAGATTTTTTTCCACAGAAAGTGTACTTATTAAATGTTTCACTGAAGCTTATAATTCAAATACTCTTTGAATAGGTAGACCATTAGCCTGTTCAGAGGGTAACTTAAATTTCTTGTGCATCTAAGTCCTGAGAATTTTGGTAGTGTTGACAATTTAGCTGTGGGAAAACAAACAAACAAACAAATGTGCAAAACAAAACAAAAAACCAAACAAACGTGCAAACAATTTTCTAGAATTATTCTAATAATTATGAGAGCATTCCTGTAGTAAACCATTTGAGCTGACATTACACTGACTGTCTTTGGTGATTCAATAGGAGATTGATCCTACAAGGGAAGGATTTCTGATCTTCAAAATACCTGCAAGTTTTAATAAAATTTAAGATAAATCTGCAATGAAATAACTGTAACAAATGGAGAGCCTCATTTTTATTACAGGAAGATCCCTTTACACAAGTTGTTCAGTAAAATCCAGAAGGAAGCCACTGTATTCTAAGAAATCATGAAAACAAGATATCCTGAATAAGTGTTTCAAAATATGTTTCCATGCTGTTGGACTTGGTGGTATTTATTTTTATTAAGATTAAATGTGTAATCTGACTTTCTAGGTCACCTTCAATTTAAATAAATCCCATTGTCTATCACTGGCAAAAATGCTCCCAGTAAAGTCATTTTTTTAATACATTGTAAGTATTACTGAATTATGAGGCAGACTCTGCTGCTGTGGGAGAAGATCATGTTTGTGACCACCTGAGGAAACTGAATATCCACAAATCTATGGGTCCTGATGAAATGCATCCCAGAGTCAGGAGAGAATTGGCTGATGCAGTCTTTGGGCTACTCTCAATTATCTTTGAAAAGTCATGGTGGACAGGTGAAGTCCCAGATGAATGGAAAAATGACAACATCACACCCATTTTTAAGAAGGGTAAAAATGATGAGCTCAGGAACTACCAACCTATCACTCTCATCTCTGTGCTGGGAAAGGTCATAGAGCAGATACACCAGCAAACTTTATTAAGGCACATGGAACACAGGGAGGTGATAAAGGAAAACAACCACGGCTTCACCAAGGGCAAATCCTGCTTGACCAGCCTTGTGGCCTCTCATGATGACATAACTACATCAATGGTCGAGGGAAGAGCCACTGATGTTACCTGTTTGGACTTCAGTAAAGCCTTTGAAAAGGTCAAGGCAACCTCCACTTCGAGTACAAGCTGAGTGATTATAGGATTGAGCACAGCCTTGCTGAAAATGATGTAGGGAAACTTATGGATGGGAAACTGGTCATGATTTTATGATTCTATGAAGTGGTTGATAGAAAAAGCAATGTTGTTTAGGACAAAACTCAAAATTGAGTTATCTGGGCTGTTGTTGTAGGATAATTTATTATTCTCTGATTGCAATCCAGACATCTGGTATAAAAAGAAATTTAAGTGTATCAGAGCTCATTTTGCAATTTGAACTTTCCCCTAAGAGAACAGTAATAATGAAGTGTAATTCCATCCTGTCTGACCTCACCTAGAAGAGTAGATATCATGTGATCGACTCCTCTAAATGCTGATTTGCTGTAATGACATTTCCCTGCAACCTTGAGTGCCTAACTTTCATGCTTCATCTCTTAATTCTTCATCCACTAATTGGAAATACTGGTATTTCTGCAACAAATATAGTATGAGATACTGAAACAATTGAAATATAGAAATATCCATTGCACTGTACATTAAGAATATTTAGTGTGGGGAAAAAGAGGCTGAGGGGAGACCTTATTGCTCTCTTAAAATCACAGAATCACAGAATTACAGTATCACAGGATCACAGAATACCTGAAAGGAGCTTACCAAGAGTGGGGTTGGTCTCTTTGGATGGCAAGTGATAGGATGAGGGGAACTGGCCTCAAGTTGCACCAGCAGAGGTTTAGGTAGGATATCAGGAAAAACTTATTAATGGAAAAGGTTGTTAAGCACTGGAATAGGCTCCCCAGGGAAGTCACCATCTCTAGATGCACCTAAAAACCATTTGGATGTGATGCTCAGTGACATGATTTAGCAGAGGTTTGTTAGCCTTAGGGTAGTATGGTTAGGCTGTGTTTGGACTTGATGATCTTTAATGTCTTTTCCAACCTGAGCAATTCCGAGTTTTTTAAAACCTCTCTTTCTGCAGTATATAAATCTAATCAATCAAAAGTATCAAATAACAATTTCAGAACAATATTACCTACTAACTATGTATTAGACCTAGCAATTTTCAGCAATTTATTATCTTTATATATATAAAGATAATATATATGTGTGTATATATATATATATACACACACACATATATGTATATATATATGTGTATATTTTTATATACATACGCATATAAAAATGTCCCTTTACCCAACTGCCTTTTCTGCAATGACTTTCATTATTCAGCTGATTTTTTTATTTTTTCTTCTTTTTCTTCTTTTTCTTTTTAAAAAACAAAAAGGTGTTTGCATTCTTCACTTTATGCTGAACTAGAATAGCCAGTTTTGAGATTAGTGCTTTCTGCACTGGCGTATACTTTATGACAATCTGATGTAAAAATAAACCAAGGAAAATAGTGAATTATGAGAAATAAATTAGGTTAAAAGTTATGTGTCTTCATGAGGTGTTGAATTGGCAGCCGTAGATTTAATCTTGTTAAGCCAGGTTCTTGCTGCTTATAACAGATGCTTTTCTACAGACCTAGACAATTAGTACAGACAGTGGGTCACTTGTTTTTGTTTGTTTGTTTGTTTTCTGTTTTTAAATATTGTTAGCTATCCTATCTCTTGAATGCAGGTAGCAGGTTCAAAGAGTAAAACCACAAATTAACAAAGAAGCAGTGGATTGGTGAACAGAGTTGGGGAAATGAGACAACCAACCAGAGACAACCTTCACTGAGCAACAGTATCCCTGAATATACAGTATAACTTATTGGACAATGATATAATGAAATATACTAGAACTCCTTTGATCTGCTGAAGATCTAACATATTACAGCTCAACAAAGCTCACCTTTTAATTATTCAGATTTTAATAGCATGCACAGACTCCAAATCAAAAGAAGTAGGAAGAACTAAAGAGCCAGCCTAGCTAAGAGAAAGTAAAAGTGAGAAATTATTGTCCTAAAATTGAGAAGACACAATCACTTATTGACTTACTTTTTATCTCTCTACAGAAATAGACTAGTGCCTATGAAGACAATTAAGCAGGTATGAAGTGAGGCATGTTTATAGGTAATATGCTTCAGAGTACTTTCCATAGTGTCTGGATGTTCAAAAAGTTATCCTGTGTTTAAGCAGAGGCTGAAAGTGCTATATCTAACATCTGCATTCATAATAGAAGCCAGGTGTCCTTGGAAATGTAAGTTCTCTGTTCTACAGAGACAGCGTATATGTTTCCAGATATTTCATGGCTTCTCCTCTACAGAGGGGATAATGACAATAGAATTTGGGTGTTCTATTCACAAAGAAAGGTCAATGGATACCTTTATAAACTTTGAAAACACTCTTTTTTGCACCTTCTGATTATCAAATGTGTTGAAAGAACCAATCAATTGGATGTAAACATTTCATGTTCAGCAGCATATAGTCATGCAGGACAGTGTATAATGAAACACTCCAAAATAAAGAGTGTACAAAAGTACATCCCTATTAAAAGCATAGATTTATTGACCTATCGATGTGTTTTAAAGGTCTCTGTTCTGAAACTAAGCTATATGTAAATAAGAACAAATGAAAGCAAAGGACAAATTCATAGGAAGAATTGAAACTATATGAATCATTCAGGCTTTTCATAGCTGAACTTAAATCATTTTTATCCTATACTTGCCTCTACTCCTAAATTCTTTTTGTAAATTAAGGGTGGGGAGGGGGGTGGGGGGGGTGGGGGGGGTGGAGGAAGGAAAAAAAAAAAAGCTGTTAAAGCTTATTTCTACAAAACCAATTTTTACTGAATTTAAAGGCTCTCTTAAAATTCCTTATTGACTTATTTGTAAATCAAAAACATTCTGAAGGACAGAATTAAAATAATTTATATTGGCTACTTTTAATGGCTTTTGAAATAAGGAACAATGAAAGATTAATAATTAAAAGAAATATTGAACAGAGATATACTCATTTCTTTAAAAAACAAAGAAACACAACAGCTCATTTTCATTATTATTTTATTCATTTTAAGTCCACAGATTCTTTCTTTTCTTACAATGTGGACAGCAAACTACTATCCATTCTGTGGTGACAAAATAGTATTTGAGGTGTATTGTATTGTTCTGATTTCTGTAGTTGCAAGCAGGAAAAGAAATTAAGAAAATACAAATGTACATGATTCTTCATATATGTATATCTAAAATCTAGTGTTAACTCTCTAGCAAGACACACAGCTTCATAGCATCTTCGGAAGCAAAAAATCAGGAAATGTTTAGGATGCTGAGAAATGATCTATGGCAAATTTATCAGCTTTCATATGTATATCTTACTTGAAATTTCACCCTGTTCTGCAGATCACAGTATCCAGAAGCATAGCCAGTGAAAAAAGAAGATACTCTTCCCTGAGCTGTTACAAGTTAGAAGTTTTTCTCTTAATTTAAATGAAGGTGCTGATCTTCAGGTTTGTGCAACATTGCATGTAGTTTTTTGCAATCTTTTCTTTAGTACTAGGAGAGGGGAGAAAACTAGGAGGCAGCAGTATCTTAAATCATAGGTATGAGCAGATCTCATCTAACAGAACTATTAGATCCTGTATATCCAAAGGGACAGAGCAAAGTTAAATAAAAAGAAGCTTCAAGGTGGTGGAAATAAAGACAGTAGATTTTCACATATACCCTTTCATTTGATGCTAAAACTTAAATGGAAATAAATGGAAGCTCAGACAGCTACATGCATTTGCAAATCTGATAGATAAACTAAGATGCTTAATTTCATAAGGAATTACTATCTGATGGAATTAAGAAGAAATACAGCTTAAAAGCACAAAGTTATATAATTAAACAGTTACTGATTTCTAACGTTTTCTGCTAAAGCATCAGATATAGACTAATGTCACAAACTCCCGTGGATAATAAAAAACAATTTTGTGATCTAGAATAAAGGGACAGTTTACATAGCTGTAATCCCTGTTGAGTCACAGCACATTATTTAACTATCAAAATATTGTTAAAGGACGAGTGTCACCAAATCACAGGCAAGTGGCAGAGTTGCATTTTCCTATTACAAACTTAAAAACATAAAAATGAAAAAAATGAACTCCTTTAAGTCTGAATGCTTCAGAATACTCTAGAAAGAAATCTTACATAAACAGGAATGTTCAAAACATAGAAAGTTTTAGATTGTACCCACTGCAGATGAACAATGATTTGTTGATCAGATACCTGTTATTTGAGGAAAGACTAATAGTCTGGGAAACTCAACTTGACCATAATATATTTGGGGAGTACCAATTTATCCTGGTGTTTCACTTACAGTATCTTTCCAATGCCTTGCTTCCACCAAATAAAATTTGCTGTACTCTCAAGTGACAAAAGACAAAGTTGCTGGATCATTTAGTAACCCAAGAGAAAAATGAGAAAAAGTGGAGGGAGAATGGTAAAAGACATGATGCAAAGTTATTACTGAAGTTGTACAGATGGATGTACAAAAGGAAGGAGAAATTTCTTAAACACTCCTGCTGTCAGAAGAGAACCTTCTATGTGAGATTCAGAAATGTGGATTAACAGTTGGGGGAGAAAGATGGTTCTATAAGAATGCTTGCTATACAGTTTTGTAATTTTTGTTAATTTATTTATATGTTGACATCCACCTACCTGCTCACAGTGAAAGACATGCTTGCATCAATTGAAATATAAGTGTCAGAAAATATAGTCACTGAAGCTATACTGTCTTTGTGAGCTATCTCTAAAATAATTCTAATTTAGACAGTCCCTTAACCATTTGAAAGGTTTCAATAATCTATTTTTCTGTGATATTTCCTGTCCAAGTTTAATTAAAATCAGAAAACTTTCAGAGCTTCTTCCCATTTTAACTATCGAGTTACTTCTTGTCACTTGCAACTTTTGTAAATAAGTACCCTTATGCTAAAACCTGTCACAAGGCTTGTTTTAGAATAAATCAGTTGGAAGATATGAACAAAGATCACCAGAAAAAGCTGTCTGACCACTTCAGGACTAACTAAAATACATTAGTGATGGTAGTATCCAAACTCCTCTTAAATGCTGAAAGGCATGGGGCATCAACCACCTCTGTAAGAAGGTAGTTCTAGCATTTGACCAACATAAGAGTAAAGAAATTTTTCCTAATATCCAATCTGAGCCTACCCTGGTGCAACTCTGTAATGTTCCTGTATGTTCTCCATTTCATTTACAGAAGCAGAACCTGCCATCTTCTCCTCCACTTCCCCTGCTCAGGAAGCTGCAGGAAGCAATGAAGTTGTCTCTCAGCTTCCTTTTCTTCAAACTACACAATCCAGGTGCCCTCAGCCTCTCCACATAAGATATTCCTTCTTTTGTCTTCCTCTGGGTAGTTTAAAAGACCTTAGCATCTGTTTCATACTGTTGAACCCAAAATTGCATACCATACTTAAGCTGAAGCTGCAGCAATACTAAATACAGGAAGAGAGTCATCTGTTTTGACTTGCCCCAAATTGAAGTTTGCTCTTTGGCTGTCAGAATACACTGCTAGCTCACATTGACCACGTTGTAGACAGAGTTACAATGTGGGGGCGGTCAGGAGGGCTGTGGGACCAGTGTCCCTCGTGCTATAAATGAAACTCGTGTCTATGACCACCATACAAACCTGAACATCCATAAGACTATGGATCCCACTTATGTGCATTCCAGTGTCCTGAAAGAATTAGTTGTTGCAGTTTCCAAGCAGCTCTCAACGATATTTGAAAAGTCACAAGAGTCAGATGAAGTCCCCCCTAACTGGAAAAATTGTAATGTCACACAGAAACATAGAATGGCTCCAACCCACCTGCCTAGGACAGGCTGCCGAGGGCTCCATTCAATCTGTCCTTGAACGCTTCTGTGGATAGGGCATCCACAGCTTCTCCGGGTAATATTTTCCAGTGCCTCATCACTTTCTCAGTAAATAATTATTTCCTAACATGTAACTGTGAAAAGGTCACTCCACTTCTTGCACAGGACAGATGCAGTAATGTCACCATAGAGCCTTCTCTTCTTCAAGCTAAGCTAGCCCAATTCCCTCAAACTTTCTTCATAGGAGAGATCCTATCATCATCTTCATGGTGCTCCCCTGGACCTGCTCCAGCAGTTTGCGTCTTTCTTCTGTCAGTGGTCTTTTTAAAAAGGATAGAAATAATGAATTGTCAGCTTCACATCCTGTGAAGAAGATTATGGAGAAAAACCTCCTGGAAGCTCTGATAAGGCATGTAGAAGAAATAATACAGCACAACCAGGATGGCTTCAACAAGGGCATGTTTGGCTTGACCAATTTAGCAGCCTTCTGTGATGGCATAACTACGTGAATGGACAAGGGTGGAATCACTGCTGTCATCATCAAGAAAGATGCAGAACTCTTGGAATGGATTACAAAGAGGGCCCATCACTGGAGACCTTCGAGGTCAGGATGGACAGAGTTCTGAGAAACCTGATCTAGCCGTAGGTGTCTCTGTTCACTGCAAGGGAGTTGGTCTAGATAACCTTTAAAGGTCCCTTCCAACTTGAACAATTCTATGATTCTAGGCCAGCATAATCTTAGTAAGCAAAGCACGACCACCAAATCTATGTTTACATGATAGAAGAGAATGGTTCTGAAGGTAATAGATTTTGTATTTTATAAGAATCTGCATCATTAAAACAAAAACAAACAAAAAAAAAGGAAAAAAAAACCACAACATTTAACTGGAAATAGATCTAACATCATACACATTTTAAAAAGCTGCCTCAAAATGCATTTACCTGGAAGAACAGCTGTTCTGGTCTCCTGAGTAAATAATCAAATGTTTTAAAGGAACTGCACATACACATATTTACTTGATAGAGTGTAACAAATATAGCCAATATTTTTTATCATGCTTGGAATACATAAAAATTATTTCTGCAGTGACATGAGGCAATATGGTCCTCATCATGCAAACTTGTCTTGAGGGACAGCCTTTTAGTCTGAGACAGAAAATTTGTTGTTGTTTACATTTCTTGGGGGTAGAGGAGAAAGGAAGAAAAAGGGTACAAAAAATGGAAAACAACAACAACAACCAAACAACCAGTAAGCAACAGTTAAAATAACAATTCATTAAAACCAAAAGTTTTCCAAAGATAGGATAGGTGTTGTTGGTGTTGTTGTTTGTTTTGTTTTGTTTTGTTTTGTTTTGTTTAATCACAGAGGATTATGGGAACCTAGAGTGAGAAAACAGAATGGAAAGTCTTTGAATACCACATGAGGTTTTTAGTTAGTTTGAAAATGAGTGGCAGAATTTCATCCTCACAGTCACAACATTTCAGAGGAACTGACCCACATCTTCCTGCCTCAGCCACAAAGGCAACAACATACAAATCCATCTATATGTGACATACAGGAGGACTGCCCACATAACAGCAAGGGCAGCTCAAAATCTGCTCAAAATCTGATGGTTTTCATTGATAGCTAGTTTCAATAGGAGACAGAGGTAGATAATGTTATGTTTTATGAACAAGCCACCCTTACTCTGAGGACTGCATTGAAAAACAGATTTTCCTTGAAAATCATCCTCTCTGCAAAAGAAATAAGCTCCCTGCTCTAAATACCAAGAGAAAGTCTTCAAAAAGTAGCAGTGTTAGGGTGGCTAAGCTAAGGAATGGAAAGGGACTTCCTCTAATAGTAAGTTTTACTTTTGTTCACCCCTAAACTTATATAGATAAATTCTCATGAATGACAAGGTGGCTTTGTTTGGAAGGGACCTCAAGGATCATCAAGATCCAGTTCCACTGCCACAGGGAGGGCCACCAACCTTCACATTTAATTCTAGACCAGGCTGCCCAGGGCCCCACCCAACATGGCCTTGAACACCTCCAGGGATTGGGCATCCACAGCCTATCTGGGCAGCCTGTTTCAGAACCTCACCAATCACAATAGAGATCTTCCCCCTGTTATCCAATCTAAACCTTCCCTCCTTTAAGTTAAAACCATTTCCCCTTGTCCTGCCATTATCAGCCCTTTCAAAACGTCGACTCCCCTCCTCTTTATAGGCACCCCTTAGGTACTGCAAAGCTACAATTAGATCACCCCACAGCCTTCACAGAATCACAGAATTGTAGGGGTTGGAAGGGACCTCTAGAGATCATTGAGTCCAATCCCCATCCAACCCTTCTTTTCTCGAGGCTGAACAAACCCAGCTCCCTCAGCCTGTCATTGCAGGGGAGGTGCTCCAGCCCTCTGATCATCTTTGTGTCCCTCCTCTCAACCCTCTCCAACAATTCCCTGCCTCTCTTATACTGGGAGCCCCAGACCTGGGTACAATACTCCAAATGGGGCAACCTGAAGCAGGTATAGGAGCCTCTACTCATTGCAGGGGAGTTGGACTGGATGTCCTGTAACAGTCCCTCCCAACTTGAACAACTCTATGATCTTATGATTCTATGATATGAGTTTGAGTATGGCATATACATCAGAAAGGGTATATCGGGATTTTTCTTTGGTACCAGACTTTACATGATTCATTCAACTGGAAAAACATCCAGGCTCTTCTTAGCTGTAAGTAGGAAATGATTGTAGAAACACGCCTTTAGGGAAGTGAGGACTCATCCCTCTTGAACATTTCAATTCCATAAGAGATTTAGGACACAGGAAATGGTTGCTGACAAGATCTAGGGCAGTGGAGCTCATATTAAAAATACTAATTAAAATAATTGAAAGAAGTAGTTCTGACTCAGTTATTTGTCTCACCATGTCTGTTCCATTCATTAAAGAGAATGTCTTATATGCATGATTTCTTATATGACCTAGCTTACTTAATTATGGGAGAGGATATGTAGCTGAGAAGGTCCTCTCATAGCTCAGTCAGATCTGTTTGTGAGATGATTTTAAAGAAATTTATAAACATCGGCTTTTATGATTTCCAAAGTTTTAGGTATCTAATTCTTCATCATATGTGACCCAGAGAGCCTATGATGTCTGGCCATCTTCAGGCTTTTCAGTAAAAACCTGGTTATTGATATACTGAATGGCTTTCATTTATGGATCACAATTCTCCCTACATTAGAGTCAGTGTTGGAAAAATGGAAAGAGAAGCACTTTCTTGATTTCCAGGTGCGGTGAAAATAGACAAAGAACTGGAGTACCAGTTTCAGTCTGATTAAGATATTATGCAATAAGGTATCATTTATATGTATTGATATATTGTTTAAACCTTGGTTTAAAGAATAAATTATTGCTTCTTTAGCATGTATATAGGATAATAGGTTTGGGAATCCTTAAATCTATCTATCTATCTATCTATCTATCATCATTTATCTATGTATGTATTAAAGGATTGCAGTGCAAATGTTGATTGTTCATAGGGAAGCCAGGATTCAAAAGTGTTAAAGGCAAACTGGAATGGCTGTTTCAGTTATAAAAATAATCATGTTACTATTTTACTGGTGTATTTGTCAATATATTAATGTAGTTTCGCAAAATCACAGTATTACAGTCACTAAAATGTAGTTTAGAGATCATCGATTCCAACCCCTCTAGGAAAGCAGGTTCCCTTCAAAAAGTTGCAAAGGTAGGCATCCAGGTGGATCTTGAGTATGTACATAGAAGGAGATTCCACAAAACACCCTTGGCAATCTGTTCCAGTGCTCTATCACCCTTACCAAAAAGTTCTTCTGGATGTTAGTCAGAACTTCCTACATTTGACTTTTAGGCTATTACTCCTTTTTCTGTCACAACATATCACTGAGAAGAGACCAGTCTCATACATTCCCTCCCACCTCCATTTAGGTATTTGTAAATATTAATGAGAGCCACCCTTAATTTTGTTTGTTTATTTGTTTTTGTTTTCCCCAGGCTGCACAGACCCAAGTTACTCAGCCTTTTCTCATATGGGAGATTCTCCAGACACTTTATCATCTTTGTGGCCCTCCACTGGACTCATTCTCAGAGACCCTTGTCTTTTTTTGAACTGTGGAGCCCAAAGATGGACATAGTATTCTAAATGTGGCTTCACCAGGGCAGAGTAGAAAGGGAGAATCACTTCCCACCATCTGCTGACCACGATCTTTTTAATCCATCCCAGAATATTGTACTGTATTATCAATTAAACATAGAATCATGGAATGGCTTAGTTTGGAAGATAACTTAAACATCACCTAATTCCAGCCATTTTGCCATAGACACAGCTGCTGCCCAGAGGCCTTGAACACCTTCAGGGACTGGCCATCCACAGCTTCTCTGGATAATATGAACAAGTGTCTCTTCACTAACTGAGTAGAGAAATTACCCCTAACAACTAACCTAAATCTCCCCTCTTTTAGTTTAAAGCCATTGCCCCTTGTTCTACTTCTATTTAGTCTACCGACAAAAAGTCAGTTATCCTCCTGCTTATAAGCTTCCCTCAAATAACGGAAGGCTTCAACAAGCCTTCTCTTCTGCCTAAATTTTCTTCATAAGAGAAGTGCCCCATCCCTCTATTACCTTTGTGGTTCTGCTCTGACCCCATTCTAAAAGCTTCATGTCTTCCTTGTCCTGGTATCCCCAAATATGGACACGATACCTAGATGAGGTCTCATCGGGACAAAATAGAGGGGGACAATCATCTCCCTTGCCCTGCTTGCCACTCTTATTTTGAAGCAGCCCACGATACTCTGGGCCTTCTTGGCTGTAAATTATTTAATTCCTTTTGAAGAAGAAAGTGAATAATAACTTTACATTAGAGGAACCTTGTGAGTACTAAACCAAACCCAGTAAATAAAAAAGATGATGGTATCTTTCTGTCTTAATCTTTTCTCCTCTCACTTTCTTTCTTTGTGTGAATGTTCTGTTCTTTGCTCTGAAGCTGGAGGGTTTATAACTTTAAAATCTGTACTATTGGAGGCTGAGAACCCTTTGCTCTTTATCTGTACAAAACATCTGTAAGTCCCAAGTAACAAGCAGGAATTGGTTCAAGAAGGAACTGTAGATGAATCACTAATTAATGCTGTCTACAGAATAAGTTTGACATCTCAAGGGCAGTTAAAGAAAGAAAAGAAAAGAAAAAAAAATCTACTAAAAATAACTTTGTATATTTAAACAATTTAAAGAAAAGTTAGGAGTAAAAGGAAAGCAGTATGATGCTAACTCCAGAGCCAGGAAATTAAAGGGAAGATTTTTACAGGCCCTCAGCACATATATATCTTTAAAGGAATCTCAGCCTGCCTGCCTTTTGAGCCTTTGAAAAGATGGCCCTGAAATCCTTCATTTTCTTTTCATGTAAATGTACCATAACCATAACAAAGTCATAGAAGGCCTGCATACCTTCTGACATGAAAGGAAGGAGGGAGGGAAAATGTAAATGACTGTTGAACAGGTTATTTTAACCAAACAAACACTGCTTCAGAAATGGAAATCCAAAATCTAGGGACTGATAGAGAGAAGCCTAAATACTAAGGAAAGCTGTTAATTCGTTACTTATGGGACTAAAGAAGAATAGATTAGGATTGTTTCCAGCATGCCTTACTGCCCAGTTACTGTTAGGAGCAGAACTTTCTATTCTGCTACTAAGCATTTTGTTTTGGGGCAGGTCTTCTGGCATTACTATCTGAAGGTGACTACCTGGAAACTGATCAAACTGGTGATTTATTAACACTAGTTCAGTAACATATAGTGAATGAGGAAGGAAGGAAGGAAGGAAGGAAGGAAGGAAGGAAGGAAGGAAGGAAGGAAGGAAGGAAGGAAGGAAGGAAGGAAGGAAGGAAGGAAGGAAGGAAGGAAGGAAGGAAGGAAGGAAGGAAGGAAGGAAGGAAGGAAGGAAGGAAGGAAGGAAGGAAGGAAGGAAGGAAGGAAGGAAGGAAGGAAGGAAGGAAGGAAGGAAGGAAGGAAGGAAGGAAGGAAGGAAGGAAGGAAGGAAGGAAGGAAGGAAGGAAGGAAGGAAGGAAGGAAGGAAGGAAGGAAGGAAGGAAGGAAGGAAGGAAGGAAGGAAGGAAGGAAGGAAGGAAGGAAGGAAGGAAGGAAGGAAGGAAGGAAGGAGGACAAAAGAGAACCCATGGAGTTTGAGTATACTTTTCCAAGTCATGGGAGTTATTTTTCAATCAGAGAAGCCACCCACCACACCTATTACCTCTAGGCTGTTTCCTGATGTTGTCTAATAAAGAACTTGAAGTCAATTTATTTAGATTATCCCTGCAGACATTTGTGTAGTCTATAGATTCTTCAGAAGAGATGTAGATAATTAGTACTAAAGCAAAAGACTTAATTTCTTCCTTTGCAAATATCAGCTGTCCCTCCTCATCAATCTACAGCAGGACTTAAACTTTTTTTTTTTTTTTTTTTTTTTTTTCCTATAAAGCCAGGGTATTTCCTCAAATCCCAGTGGGGTACTGTTTATGAGCATGATTGCTAATTATGATCATGCCACTAGATTGAACTGAGCTCTTGGTCACCCTTGACTGATCCTTCCTTCATCATCCTGAAATTCTCTTCTTTATCTTCCACTGTAATTATAAAATGGCAACTCTATCTAAATAAGTTCCTTTTTACAATTAACTACTAATTACTAAATTCTCCCTGACACCAAACTTTACAAGAGCTTTTTACATGTATATAAAATTATCACATTTTGAACAGAATAACTGAAAAGATTAACCATTTTTTTTTTTTTTTTAAGATTTTTGAATGGAGGATAAAGTTGTAAGGACACAAAAATTTTTGACATTTCAATATGCATCAACATATAAGCATATATATCTCATATGAATGCATGCACAGACACACTGAAATATGCATGTGGAAGGCTGGGGTTGTAAACATTTTGTTTGTTCCTGATGCTTTTTCTCTTTCATAATTCCTTATGTGTTTTTGCTTCTTTGTTTTCTTGTTTGCCTTTTTTCTCTTGAGTGCTAAAATTTTCCACAGAAAGTTTCAATGAAAAATTGCCATGTACATTATTGTTTAAATATATTCATTTTTTTAAGCTATAATGTTGCAGTTATGCCAATATTGTTCTTTGACCCTAGGGTACATTAAAAAAACAAACAAACAAACAACAACAACAACAAAAAACAACAACAACAAAACCCATCCCGCTATTCGTGTGTGCAACAAAGGGGGAGGGGCTAATGCTGCCAGTTTACAGAAGTCCACACAGTGATACCAGTTCAGTTCTTATAGAGTCAGGTTAGACACAGAAACACAATTAGAGACTAAGCTTCTCCAGGGAATTTCCAGTACAGGAAATGATGGCTGCCACATCTTTACGAGAGGCAAGTAAGGCTTAGTTGTCACCTCTCATTTACATTGCACTGTGTAAGTATAGAGATGAGGGTCATGCCCCAATTATTTTGTCTCTGATTCCTGGAGGAGAAATTCTGCTTAGCCCCTAAGAGAGAGACAGGACACTAAACTATAATTATCAGTGACTCACCTTTTTCTGGATCCATAGACTGAGGCTTGACATTTCAGAACTGGACAGTCTGAGCTCTGTTTCTGCAGTTATTAATGGCTGAGGACGGTACAAAGTGTATTGGCAGCTGCAGCATCAATGGAGAACACAGTTAATCACAGTGCATGCAGCATGACAACTATATCTTCTTAGGGTTTTTGTTGTTTTTTTGTTTTTGTTGTTTGTTTTGTTTTGTTGGGTTTTGTTGTTGTTTTGTTCTTTTCAAATTTTTATTTTTTTTTTTTTTTTTTTTTTTTTTAGGATTTAGAGTTTATAAATGACATTTTGTCCCTGATGCTTAGTGCTGTATTTTTCCAAAACAGTGGGCAATCCATGCTCCAAACAGTTCAAAACTTCATTCACAAAGTAATTCATTTTGTAATTCTATCAAGATAAAAAATACCTTGGCTTACCCTCATGAAACTAGACCCCGGAGTCAACGGAAGCAAAGCACAAGTGGTGACAAAGCTTGACTGCCCCATGTTGCATAAAAATGCAGAGAAATGGTTTTGTCAAGAACATGTATGGCACAATAGGAACAGAAATCAGATCTCTGAGTCCTGATCTAACATATTAACTACAGATTCTACTTTTTTCTCCTACATCCTTTTATGCTTTCATAGTTTGTACAAACAAACAAACAAACAAGAACCATGTATCATTGAACAAATGTCTCTCCCCCCCACCCCCTCCTTTTTTTTTTCTTTTTTTTTAAGTTCCTGACTTTCTGTTGCAAAGGTTATGCAGGAAATTAATCAAGGGTAAAAACGAGAATTGAAGGAATCTATAAATGTATTTCCAGCAATTTGCAACTAGAAAGTTGAATCAATACGATACGAATTAGAAAATACAATAGGAAAACAAACAAGAATGGCATTTCTAAGTAAAAGAATGTCATTTGTATTGTGTTAAGCCTATTAGACAAAAAAAATAATCCTCCTCATCTGTATTATTTTCTCTCTCTTTTCAGTTTAAAGACAAATCTCATAATTTCCCATTTTACATATGCTAACACCCAATCTAATTTCAATAAGGATTTCAGCTTTACTGTGCCCTTGTAAGCCCCCTAACCTTTGAAAGCTGAACTGGAATTTGTCTCTCATATCTATTTTTTTTACTATTATTATTATTATTATTATTATTTAAGGATCATAAAGTGGAAGTTAGGTTGCTGCATTTTCAGAGACAGATGAAGCAAAGTGTTCCGCTGGGAGTATTCAGCCCCAGTGCCTTGCTATATTATGGCATATGGAGTTGCATCTCCAGGCGCTGACATTAGCAGTCCTGCTTCAGGTAACTCATTTAGCTTTGGTGTCATTTTACAATAAATATACCATCCACCGACACAAATTAGACAGCTATTGAGATTAATTTTGAGGCACTATCGGCAACATCTTAAATCAAAAATCATTCTTTATTAGCATGCTCGGCTGTACAGTGCTCTCTCTTCCCCTTCCCCCCTCCCTTCCCTGCCACAAGAATAAATGAGCCCCCATGGTTGACACAGCGCATCAAGTGTTTTATAATAGTCTAATTGTAGCTAATGGTTTGTGCAGCTAATTAAGGCCCTATGAATTACAGTAATCAGTCAGCCTCATCTTCTAAACCAGATAGTTCTATTCAAGCATCCCTTTAGGAAGAAACACGCGCACATGCTAAGGAAAAGGGGAAAAAAAAAAATCACGAGAAAAAATCTGAAAAGAAGATAAAGGAAGGGAAGAAGAAGAAAGGGAAAGAAATCATAACAATCTGGTATATTCACTGGAGTGCAAATAATATAGTTTTTATGCCATTTATTTGTTAGTTATTACAGAAATGGTTATGTAAATTAACATGATCCTCTTGCATTATGGACTCCAGAAGCAGACCATGGCAAAAGAAAAAATTGCATTCTTTGTTTTTCATGGAGCAGTATATATATTTATATATTTACTAAATAGAGCACATTATTATTGAAGGGTATTTTCATTTGGGCAAAGCAGTTTGGGTTATTTAACCAGCTACATCCCTGCTGCCCAGGATGACCACTATGCTACCACTTCTGTGGGTTAATCCACTTCTCTCTCCCTCCCCCAGCAGGATAATGGAGAGTGGAAGAAAAATAAAAGCAAGAAAACTTGTGAATCAGGGTGAACAATAATGAAGAGGAAGAGGAGAAGAAAGTAAGCAGAGTAAAACAAGTGATGTCAAACCAACCATTCACTACCTCTTGTGGGTTGAATGATTCCCAGTCAGCTCTTGAGAAAACGATAGAAAACTCTGTAATCCCCCACCTCTCACTGCTGAATGTGACCCTTTATGCATGCATATTTTTTTTGTTACTTTTGAGAATTTGTATGGTTGTGACTCCTCAGCTCTCACACAACCTCAAACTGTTCCATAGGGGTTAGAGTGAGAAACTGAGAAGGCCTTGATGTTGTGCAAATAACGGTCACTCATAGTTAAAGCATAAATTTGCTACTAGCATGACCAAAACACAGAAATATAAAACACACCTGCTAAGAATAAAATTAACGCTATCCTGGTCAGACCCAGTACAGAGATTAATTCCTGCTTGTGGAGTATCCCTCATTCAGACTATGGAGCTCTGCTTTTGCAGATTCCACATGGCAGCAAATGAAGCCAGGGATTTGTGTGGAAAATTTCCCTGACATTACCAAAACAGTAATGATGGTAGAGATATCAGTTAAGCACAACATATTGAATTCCTCTTACCTGAGGTAAAATATTTGCAATGTAGATGTACAAACTTGTGATTTTATCCCTCCTGTTAGAAACAGTGGTGAGCAAAAAGTAATTAGGAGGCTAAATTCCTCTTATTTATTTATATAAGATCTGTGCTTAGTTATCTAAAGCCAAGTGAGACAAAACTCTCAACCAGTTTGTCCATGTTGTCCACCCAGAGGAAAACTATTATTTTGAATCAACAGTGAAGGTAATATGGGATTAATTTTCTTAACTAGTAGTCCTTGAAGGTCATACCTCAATTTCTATCATATTTTATATTTTACAAAAATATTTCTCAACATGAGACTATCACAGAGTTCTCTCTAGAGCTCACTCCATGACAGTGGGAACAAACCCAGGGGAGCAGGAACAAAAGCATGGCATGGCGTGGCCCAACCACATGCGCTTTGGGAGAGGGGAAGGGAAGGGCGATTGCGATTGGGTCTTAAAAAAAAAAAAAAAAATGAAGGAGGGGAAAAAAAAAAAAAAAAAGGATCTGAGAACGAACGGCAATTTAATAAACCCAGTAACACTAAACAACAATGAGAAAGTTTCAAGAAAGGGAAAAACCAAATCTCAGTCTCACTGACGGGCTGTGCGAGGCGGGAAGTTCTGACCACACTGTCTCCTCGAACAGAGCCAGGCCAGAAACCCTGTCCCCTTCCCAACTTCCCCTCCAGTGCTGCTCCCCACATGCCCATTTAAGGCAGTCCACAGAAAAAACTTGTCCCCTTAACTCCCATTATTCCGCATGATGTTCTGATGTAGAATACCAGCACCAACCAAATTACAATACCATAACAGTGACAGACTTTAAACTTCAGTATGATCAAGTACAGACAGAGAATCTGAGTAGTTAAGAAACTGAGATACTGTGTTGAAAATTCATCAATCCAAGCAGTAGGGCAGCTATATGCACCCACTTTGATAGCATCCAGCCAGCAAATTGAACAGAGCCTAGGAGTGTTCCTAAGTATAAGAGCTTAATCAACCATACTGCCAAGTAGTTACTGTATTATCTGACTTGGCTATGTTGTATGTCAGTTAATGTACACCCACACAATAGAGAAATTAAAGGCAAGAACCATATTCCTGAAAATAGTTTGGATATTACATTTTGTATCAAAAGTTAAGTAATATACAGACAGGACATTCCATAACATTCAGCTTTAGGTTCAATTAATGATCCTGGATACAGTAAAATTACTCTTGTAATTATCAAGCCCTACAAAATAACGACTTGTTAAAGTCATCTTTGAGGTCTTTTCCAATCTGAGTAATTCTACGATTCTATGATCTAGTACAGTGCTGGTCAGTTGTACCAGAGTTATTTTCTGATAAAACCACATGCTTAAGCACCTCAAGCTTTCACTGCTGAGATCTGTAGCACAACAGTCAGAAATATGTCTTTACTTATGATCCATTAGTATTCACAGCCTAAGACTTTAATTGCTTATGCTCACAGCAGAACCTTTTCTTGCTGTAATTCTGAGAATCTGTTTACATTCTGGGCTCAGCAGAATGTGTAGCTTGTTGATGAGGGTACAGAAAATTGAGGCAAGCTGTGCCTTCATTTCAGTGGACTTGTACACACCATAAACAGGGGAAAATTGTGCTGTTTGGTCAGTTGAATTCACAGAACAAAATAAGAGGTGGTATCTCTCAGATCCTTTGACCAAGGTGATTAGAGGACCAGAATCTTGGGGTATAATTGCTCACTTTCCCTGCAAAGTAGGGAATATTATTTACCTGTGAATAAGTTTGACTCTGTAACCCAGTGTCTGCAATTCTTGTCCAGAATGTAAAAAGTCCACATTCATTTTTGATACTTTTTTGCAGTAAAATAAAGCAGAGACAAAATCACAGCAATTCCGCAGAAACAATCACCATTTCCTGCAACTGGAGGACAGCAGAAATGTATACCTAAGTAAACAATAAATCTGTACTTCAGGAATCTGCTACTGTAAACACACTCTTTGTTATAGGGAATGAAACCACTTTTCAATAATAGATTTAATAAATTCTTCCTTGGTACATCTCTGTGTCTTATAGGTCACTCACTTATTGGGATAACCAATCTAGAGAGAGGTGTCACTGCCTATAGCAAGGATATTGGAATGAGATGACCTTTATTGTCCTTAAAACCATTCTGGGATTCTATGATTCTACAATGTCTTGGGAATCAAAGCTGTTTAACTCCAAGTCATCTATTTTTATATTGTTAGATCATTCAATAATTAGAAATAACAATTCCAGGCTTGATTTCATTTAAATTTACCTTCTTTATTAATCTTAATAATATTATGTGGGAGCTTGAGCCACAACGGAAAACCCTTCCATGCTATTGAAAACAGATTCTTAAGATTTTTCTGGCATAAGTATATAGATATCCTCATAATCTCATGTACATCTGAATACAGTGGCAACCTCAAATTCAAAGGAGTAAAACATTTTATTATTCTTCCAACTATCAGAAAATATTTGAAGTTCCTGATCTTGTGAAACCACGTACTATGTTTATGAGAAACTTGGAGCATGCTAAAAAAAAAAAATTAAAAAAATGGTATCAACAGTTGCCGGAGGAAAATGAAAAAAGAAAAAAAAAAGAAAAAAAAAAAAAAAGTTAAACAAAAGTGTTATTCTGATTGAATTTTATTTTAGTCTCTCAATTTTTTTATCTCCATCATAGTTCAAAGACAATTTCATATTTGAACGCACTGCCTGGCACACTGCAATTTTCTTTTTACAAAACTGACTCTCACCATCAGCCATCATACATTTACAGCCTAAAATCTGGGTATTCATTTCAAATGTTGCTGTCCAGTTTCTGCACAAGAGCTATCCTTTGTTGATGCTTATGAACGGTACTTATCCTGCTAGTAAGAGACTAATGAAACTGGTCTGAACGAGCAACAGTGATTCTAAATTCCACTTCAGCAAAGCAATGGTATCAATTAAGTACTAAATGTTAAGCATATGCTTAAGTGCTGTGGTGAATCCAATCTGAGGAAGTTTTCATTTATAAGAATAATTTGCATCAGTGCTAACCTACAGTCCACTGTTATTTATGAATGACACTTTTTGTTTACAGACTGGACTGGATGCTGTTGTCTTTTCTGTTGAACACAGTTAAGACAGTTCAGTGTTCGTGAAATACATTTAATTTGTGATCTGTAAAATGTGAATAGATTTTGTTTCTTAAAAAATGAACACAACATAGCACATACCTAGAAATTAATGGAAATTTTGATTCATTAAATTAGACTTTGTTTGCTTGTTTTAAAAGAGACCTGCTACTGTTTATTTCATTAGTTTTTTAGATCTAGTCTCATATTTGAGCTTTTCTGTTTCTTTATATCTTGGGTTGCCATTTGCCCCAAAGGGAAATAAATACGTTTTTGTACACAAAACATGTTGTTTCTGCTTAGGTCATGATTTTCATTCAGTGCATACTTGCTTTTTGCATAAACATCCGTAACAAAATGGATTTGAAGAAAGAGATCAAAAGAATTCCTGATACAATAAAACTAAGGGTGGGGTCATGCTGAAGCTTATGCTGTGTAAGATCAGAGCTAAAATTTAGAGACATTTGAAATTCAGATATAGCTAAAATCCCCTAAGTATTTGTGACTCCTTCAGTAAACTGTATTCGAAGTGAAATTATCTCCTTTTTCTTGACCTGACTATTAAGTTATCATTTCACTACAGTCACTGTAACATTTTCTAAAATTAATGAATTTATTAGTGATTTCTGGATATATGTGGTTGCTTCTATGTGAAGGCACAATATTCTGTTTTATTCTCACTTTTCATTCTATTCCTACATCTCCTAGTAAAAGAATAATCCTAACATTGTCCTAGATTTATACAGTTTATGCATAGCATAATATCAGTGATTGTAAATATTATTTCTTAACACTATCACAATTACAGTAATTAATAGGATATCTAATCATTCACTAAGGAATATCAACAAGGAAATTTCCCTTCAGAGGAATATTGTCCTTTGAATGAAATGGGCAGACAAATATGGATAAAAAAATAGAATAACAAAAAGTGATGTCATCTACTAAGGGTCATATAGCAAGTTAAAGAGAAGTCATAAAAATAATCCAGATCTTCTAATCCTTTTTTCAGTGGTTTTTCATTTACATGTAAACCATAACATTGCTTAAACAGTGACTGAGTATGTCAGCTATAAGCTGATTGCATTGGGTTGAAATGTTCGAATAGTACTGGCAACATGTGACCCATAAGCAGAACATTACATTCAGTCATTCAGTTCTTTTAACAACTCTCCAGGCTTCCTGATTAGTAACTGGATCTTGTAGAAGTATCAGCAATTTATTCAAACTCAGAAATTCAACAGCACCAGCAGGAACTAACATAGAATTCACATTTTAACTTTCTTTAAAGAGTGATAAAAAGCCTTAATGGAGCAATCTTTTTTGTTTTGATTTGTTTTTGTTTTCCTCTTCTGTGACAACAAAACAAATGAAAATAAACAAAAAGAGTACAACTGTAAAAAAATAAAACACAAAGAAAATTCTGTATTCTCACCCTTTTTTGTTTTATGAAAGGGTTAACTGAAAGATTAACTGAAAAGTAAGTCAAAGAACAAAAACAAAAGAGATTAAGGACATCTACTTTCATGGCTAGTAGGAAGACCCTTTAAAAATATATATATATGTTCTTTATGAAAGACAAAAGACCAAAATGTTTAAAAAAAAAAAAAAAAAAAAAAAGGTTTTATTTATCACTTACAGATTCTTATTCTTATTCTTGAAGAATTCAGACCTCTTTGCGACATCCAAGATTAGAGGCTTATACTTTATATATGTGTTACATGTATATAATATATTTTAATAACTTCTTTCACTTCTGCTAATTAATCATGGATTATACTGATATATCTTAAACAAAACGAAATGGAAGTATGTGTCTTACAGTTATTGGTATATTGAAAAACATATTCTCTCTGGAGATCTACAGGTTTACATGATTCCTAGAGTAAACTTTGTGTGCATTTTTCTTCACAAATGTATCAATATTGTAGCTGCTTCATAATACCTGTGACCCCTCTTCAATTTTCATTTAGACTTCTAGGATGTGCTCCCATATTAAGAAAGATATCTCATACAGACAATGAATTACAATACAGCTTTTGTGAATGTCATGCTGACATATATGTCCCTTAGGGCACTTCCTAGGAGCACAAGAACCTAAGTTGATTCTATGACTACACATGGCAAACCATGAGTTCTAGGAGAAAGTTTATAGCTGCTTCCTATAACCTGCTGGTTACAATTTAGTGAATCTATATCAATTTGTAGTTTGCCTTTGTGAAAAAGAAAATACACTGCTAGGTCAGGCTAGCAAGAGTCCAGGTCCTTTCTAGGTCCTTTCTATAGAGCTGCTTTCCCCCTTCCTGTACTGGTGCATGCACTAATTTTGTTTCTATGAGGGTGTAGTCCATCCTATAGTTCAGATGCTAACAAAGGTGATAAATTATGCCAGTATCAATTCCTGAGTACATACATTGCTAAACAGCTGCCTGTCAAACTTCGTATGACTGACTACAAATCTTTGTGCTCAGGTAACATAATAGTTAAGAGAGTTTTCCACTGACTCTGTAATCAAGCCATTCAACACAAATCTATAATTTGGGTAAGAGGAAACTCTTTCAATGGGAAATTGTGGAAAGCTGCTTCAAAATCTCACTGTAAGATAAACTGCATTCACTTCTCTTTCATTGAACAGGAAGTCAGTAATTTAATCATAAAAACAATGAAGTTGAGAAAGTATGACTCGCCCTTCATAGATATGTGCTGCCAGTTCCCAGTCACCCTCTTGTCTTTCAAATTACTGGTAGTGCTGCCTGTCAGAATTTCACTGCAGTTTTCCCAGCAGTGGAAGCAAAGTTGGCCTGCCTGTAGTTGTTTAAATCTCGCTGCTTCTTTCAAGAGTAAAACAGTCACTGTTAAAAATGCTCAGGCTTTTTAGAAACTAGGTTTACAATGACATTAGCCAAGACCTCTCAACCTTTGAATTAATCCAGTCACAACATGGATTTTATATGGCTTGCTTATGTAAGTTGCATCTACCTCTGATCTACATTACTATAGTTAGTACTTCTCCCCCCAAAATTTGTTGATTGGCACAGGGAACTGAGATAACTGAAAGCAGAGTTTATGACGACAAAATGAGGCCAATTTATACTAGTTGGGCTTTTCCAACAGACTCATCACAAGGCCTCCTCCTCCTAGCAGCAAGACCACAGTTTTTTCAGTCACCACTTCCTGACAGTGTCAGTCTAGCTCTCCATCACCAGTTTTTATTCTAACTGGGCTATGATCTTCTTAATTCAGTCCTTAGATACTTGGACCATGTTTCCACGTTATTGTTCATAGTTCCATGTTGAGCTTATCTGGCCTGCAGCTATGCCTTTCTTTTTTTATGTATATCACGATGGACCAGTTATGTGCTTTGAGGAGAGCAAACAGTCCTCTGGGGAATCTAGTTCTCTTCTAAGACAGGTACCTGGACCTGGAGCATTAATTCCTTAAGTCCTACTGCACTACATGATGATATGATGTGGAATACAGATAACCAAACATCAAAAAACCATGAGAGCATCTTTCCCACAACTGCGGGTAGTAATGTAAACTGAGGGGGGAAAAAAAAAACAAAAAAACCCCACAAAAACTGGTGAGCATGTTTCTCTTAGAATAATCAAGGTATTTTAGTAAACATGTGCTTTAAGGAATATATTTGAACATTTTCTGCTTTTTGTAACACAGAAATAGAAAACATTCAGAAAGTAGAAAGAGCGTTGGATCTTGGTCTTTCTAAAAGTTTGTTTGAAGACTTTAGCTAATTTGTTCAGGCATTCACTGAGCTCATTCACTCATTTCTTGTCTCTGTTGTACATGTAATAAGCATTACTGTGGGCCTCAGGTAAGACTTGAGCTGGAAAGTAATTGTATAAGCTTATCAGAAGCAAGGAGAGTAGCTTCTGAAACAATAACTTTTACACAGAGAGTGTGATAAATGAAAGCATTTTCTTGTTTAAGAAACTATTTTTTTATGAGTTTACTGTAGAATATTTAGAAGGATGGAGAAATCTTGTATTTGAGATTGTAAATTTCATTGGCGCTATTGTTCTTCTCATATTCTTTTTTTAATGTAGAGATTTATTGCTATTTATTTTAAAACAATAAGAATTGGTGAGAACAAAATCATCACAATGCTTCAGAGTTTTCCATAAAGGTTTAGAAATACTTTACATTTTATTTTTCTTCTCCAGATCAGCTAACTTGATAAACATAGCTCTTTATTTATTTAAATAAACATTACACCACTGAGATTTTAAGTTTAATCATTTAGAGATACCTTCCCTTTCCTTCCATTCTCTTCCCTTGGATTTATGAAATATGCAGACATGAATAAAATAAAATTTCTTATTATTTTATTTGCTTTTCTTTTTTCAATTATCTAATATATATAGCCAGCACTTCCTTTTCTAAACTTGTATATACTTCTTAATAGCAACATTAAGCACTAGAGTTCAAAATATTTAAGTTTTCTTGGAATGACTGATGACAATATTCTGAGCTCAATTAATCTGCAAAAACAAACTGATCACATGATGTTATTTTGAAAATGTCACTGAATATTTTTATACACATCTCTTTTTCTTCTGTCTGTTTATTAAGAAGATAAACAGCTACAGACTTCATTTTGAGTGCTACTTTTTCTCTTAAACACAGTAGAAGTCGTAAGGTCAGTTTAATTTCCTTAGCTTGTTTCATTCAAATTTCTGTGTTAGTTTCTTAACCACAGATTTTAGCATAGGTCATTAGCAATCTGAGTATTTTCCAAGAGGGGAACAACAAAGTAAAACTGGTGGAGGAGAAGAGGTTGAAAACTCCTTCAGCTGAAAAATTATGCTGACTATGAAGGCTAGACCAGAGTCCTTTACCATCAGTAGACATGTCTGTTTTAAGGTCAGTAAGCTGTGATTTGATTTGGTAAAATCACAGCCTTTGGTGTGTGTTTCACCTACTTCTGGAATGTTCTACCAACTTACTGCTTATGAGCAGAAAATGAATGGAAAAACATTTACATACAGATAAATCACAGAATCGCTTTGGATTTTGGAAATCCAAAAGGATCACATCTTTCCTATCCCAAAAGACAGCGCATAGCATTACCCATTGCCGGCTGTGTCTTGAGCTTTTTATTCGATGGTCACTTCACATGTAACCTTTGGACAGCTCTTTTAACTCTGTTTCATACTAATGACAGCACATCACTTCACCAGTAGTGATGTGATCCTGGAAACTGTCACTTTCATCTTGGTACTTGTTCAATAGCCTCACAAACCTACACACAGTGTTCTTTCTCTTCCCTCCATGGGACCTGCCTGCTACAAACTTTGCTGTATTCCAGCATTGTCGTTAACATTTCCAACACCTTGAAGCCAATAATAAACTCTCTATACAATTCCCCAGTCATAAACCACTGATTTGTCCAGATGAGCTGTTTAGGAATCTCTTCATTCCACTGTTTGGTCTCCATAAGTGCTCATCAATGGTCAATGGATATCAATGGGTGCTATTTTTTTCTGTAGGAAGAAATACAATTACACATATTTTCTTCATAGACACTCCCATATCAGATATAATTCTGTCAGACTGCCACTTTGATGCCATCTACCACAGAGCAACAGAATGTAAGGAAAGCCTTACATTTACATACAGCCTCTACTGCTATACTTCCAACATCTTTCTCTGATGTCACTGCCCAGTATAACTGAATAGGAGACACTACTTTTGGAGTAGACCCTGTATAAGGAGAGACTAGATCTATTTGCCAGCAAATTACAAGTCTATAAAACATACAAAGAATACGTGACCAGTCTGTTCACATACGTATCTCTCATTCTTGTTCTTCTGCCTATATGAGAAGAAAACTGATATTATTCACTTTGAGAGGATATTTAAAGTTTATTTATATTCCATCTGCTTCCCATCATTTAGACTCTTCAATATCATTACTTAAAACACTTAGTTAATTCACAGTGGCTTACTTTGTCAGTTACAAAACTTACTGAAATTTCATTGCAAATAGAAAAATTATTTATGTACTTTCTGCAGTTTCAGAGCCTCATGAGGACCATATAATTCCACTGCAATTAAAGGTAGATAACATAAGAAACAGAAAAAGCCATTCATTTCATGGAAATAACATAAATGGGAAGGAAGGAAGGAAGGAAGGAAGGAAGGAAGGAAGGAAGGAAGGAAGGAAGGAAGGAAGGAAGGAAGGAAGGAAGGAAGGAAGGAAGGAAGGAAGGAAGGAAGGAAGGAAGGAAGGAAGGAAGGAAGGAAGGAAGGAAGGAAGGAAGGAAGGAAGGAAGGAAGGAAGGAAGGAAGGAAGGAAGGAAGGAAGGAAGGAAGGAAGGAAGGAAGGAAGGAAGGAAGGAAGGAAGGAAGGAAGGAAGGAAGGAAGGAAGGAAGGAAGGAAGGAAGGAAGGAAGGAAGGAAGGAAGGAAGGAAGGAAGGAAGGAAGGAAGGAAGGAAGGAAGGAAGGAAGGAAGGAAGGAAGGAAGGAAAGAAAGAAAGAAAGAAAGAAAGAAAGAAAGAAAGAAAGAAAGAAAGAAAGAAAGAAAGAAAGAAAGAAAGAAAGAAAGAAAGAAAGAAAGAAAGAAAGAAAGAAAGAAAGAAAGAAAGAAAGAAAGAAAGAAAGAAAGAAAGAAAGAAAGAAAGAAAGAAAGAAAGAAAGAAAGAAAGAAAGAAAGAAAGAAAGAAAGAAAGAAAGAAAGGGAGCTCAAGGAAAGGGTTGCAAGATGAAGACTCTGTTTGGAAGAAGTGACCTACGTAAATAAATTATAGATGTGGTTTGAAAACACAGGGGCAAATTCCCCATCCACCATCTTCCTGTACTGAATTGGTTCATCCATCCTTCAATTAAGGGAACAGATTCTCTTTGCAGGCTTGGAGTTAATATAATTCACTGACAAAAAGAAATAAATTAAAGCCCAGAGGAGGAAAAGAGAAAAAGGAGAAAAACTCTATCTTCTGACTTTGAAAAACAATAAGCATTAGATTAAAAAATGCCATGATTTTACTTTAAATTCCAAAAGGATTAAGATTTTGTCGTTGTTCAATTGTTTCCTTGCATGTTTGTTTGACCATGACTTTGAAGTAAAAAAGGTTATACTAGTTCTACCTTCTCACTAACGGCCCTGTGGTAATAACTATGATTGATTGTAAAGTATGGAGGTGCTTTTTTTTGTGTGTGTGTGTGTGTGGTTTTGTTGGTTTTTTTTCTTTGTGGATTCAGATCCTGCAGATTAGACAATTTGGAGATTATCAAGCAGTCACAGTTAGAACTGAAAAATTATCAGAGGATAATCTTGTTCTATTGCAAACTCCCTACTATTAGGTATCATCCAATCATTCATTCACGAAATTGTTATATATTTGTTCAGCTGCTCTGCATTGTTCAAGTCTCCTTCACTCCCTTTCAAATTTATTTTCATAGACTGTATAACCATTATAGTTGGTGCATAATAAGCCTTTGCTGTTAAAAAAGAACTGATCCTTTATAATTTTATTTTTATTTAAACCAAGGTCAAGGTTGAAGATTTATGCCCACGCACAGAAATTATGATAATAATAATAAAAAGTTATTTATAACTTTTTCTTCATTTATGAGAACAGATATCTCTTACTAGTGAGGGAGAGCATTACAGAGGCCTAACTTGAATGGATTCAGATACACACAAGATGGAAGAAAATAGACCTGAATCCCTCCAGCTTCTGCTGGTTAAGACTACAAGATCTAGAAGAAGGGGATGTTTCAGAAATCTTGATCAAAGACACCTTGCAAATCATAGAGAGAAAGAGTACCAACATATCTATGGCTTTTACTATATCTTCTCTTTTACCTTTACCTGAGATACCATCAAGTAAATCATATTATGCATTTGTAAACCAAATATATACATATGGGCAAGTGAAAATAATGCATCAGCCACTGAACATTTTCATACAGATGACTAGGTATACTCAATACATTTTATACTCACAGTAAATGGGAAGTGATGCTCACAGTTCTCAAAAATCTTCCATCAGTTGCATAGACATATTATGGAGAGATTCCACACTGTATCTCATTTCTTCTTCTTTCAATCTCAGATGTTCATTGTATGCTGCACTCCTATTTTGAACTTGTAATATTGTGATCCTATTACAACAAATGGAGACTGAGGTTTTTAGTAATGTTCATGGTAGCATTTAAAATTTTAGCATAAGTACTTTACTGGTTTGGACTCTGCATCTTCAAAAAGATTATTCTTATATTTGCATATTCCACTATTGTTATCTATGCAGTCCAGTGCAGCCTCTATGCAAGGTTTCCAATACAAACTCCGGCCTGGGTAGGATTTCCTAACAGGCTGATTGTTAGGGAAAGATTTTATTATGACAGAAAATAAATACAAATGTGCATATACATGGTAAATTCTGTTTGTCTTCCCGAAGTTCTTACATTAAGATTGCTAAGGAAATATTGCAGACTTTAACTGTTCCTGGAGATGCTCTGAACCTTATGCCTGTATCATAGAGTTATGGGTGAAGCCACAACAACTAGGAAAGTAAGCTTCCAAGCTTCAATTTATCATAGCTTCCACAACATGTGCTGGGAATACAACACAGAAAAGAAGAAGCAGTCGAGGACATTTCTGGAGTGTATGGAGGATAATTTTCTGTTGCAGATGGTGAGAGAGCCTACAAGACAAGCTGCCCCACTAGACATGCTGTTCACAGACAGAGAAGGTCTGGTTGGAGATGTGGAGGCTGGGGGCTGTCTTGGACAGAATGACCATGAAATTAAAGAGTTCTTGATGCTTGGTGGAGACAGGAGGGGGAGCAGCAAAGCATGGAAGGGCAGGTCCTTTTTGACCAACCTGAACTCCTTCTATGATCCAGTGACCGTTATGGTGGATGAGGGAAAGGCTGTTGTAGTCTTACCTAGATTTCAGCAAAGCCTTTAACACTGTTGCCCACAGTATTCTCCTGCAGAAGCTGGCAGCATGTGGCTTGGACAGGTACACTCAGCTGGGTAAGGAGCTGGCTGAAGGGCCAGGCTCAGAGAGTGGTGATGAATGGAGCTAATACAACTGGTGACCAGTCATGATTGGTGTTCCCCAGGGTCAGTACTGGGGCCTGTCCTCTTCAGTATCTTTCTTGATGACCTGGATAATGGCATTGAGTGCACCCTCAGTAAGTGTGCACACAAGACCATGTTGTCTGGAAGTGTCAATCTGCCTGGGGGTAGCAAGGCCCTACAGGAGGATCTGGACACACTGGATAGCTGGGCTGAAGCCAATGGGATGAGGTTCAACAAGACCAAATGCTGGGTTCTGAACTTTGGCCACAACAGTCCCAAGCAATGCTACGGCCTTGGGGTGGGGTGTCTGGAAGACTGCATAGAGGAAACGGACCTGGGAGTATTGATTGATGCTCAGCTGAACATGAGCCAATAGTGTGCCCAGGTAGCCAAATAGGCCATTGGCATCCTGGCTTGCATTAGAAACAGTGTTGCCAGCAGGAACAGGGAAGTGATTTTTCCCTTGTACTCAGCTGTGTTAGGCTGCCCCTAGAGTAGTGTGTCTAGTTTTGGTCCCCCCCCTGCCAGAAAGTCACCAAGGCCCTGGAGCATGTTCAAAGGAGATCAACTAAACTGGTGAGGGTTCTGCAGTACAGACCTCATGAGGAGTGGCTGAGGGAGCTGGGATTGTTCAGTCTGGAGAAGAGGAGGCTCAGGAAAGACCTCATTGCTCTCTATAACTTCCTTTGAAAGGAGGTTGTTGTGAGCTGGGCTTCAGCCTAGTCTCTCATGTAACTGGTGATAGAACTAGAGGGAATGGCTTCAAGTAGCACCAGGGGAGGTTCAGTCTGGACATTAGGCAATACTGCTTCTCTGAAAGAGTGGTCAGGCAGTGGAATGGGCTGCCCAGGGAGGGGGTGGAGTCGCAGACCCTGGAAGCATTCAAGGAACATTTGGTTGTTGTATTGAGGGACATGGTCTAGTGAGAACTATTGGTGATCAGTGGATGGTTGGACTGGATGATCTTGTAGGTCTTTTCCAACCTTGGTGATTCTGTGATAAGATAAAAATGGAGGTGAGGTGGAAGAGGAAGTTACATGATTTCTTTGTCTTCTGATAAAGTTAAGATTTCTTTTTGCTAAATCACTCTTAAATATCTGAATGTTGGGAGATGTGAACAGGAGATTAAAATGCAAACAGATAATCACATGCAGAGAGGCCATTACTATTGTTTGACATCTGCAGTCTCCTACATCTGTAAAGAACTGGAACACTGTTGAGAATGTTGGGGAGAGTAAGAGAAGCTGTTGCATTGAAAAACAAGAGGAAAGTATTAATAGAAAATATGCCTCCTCCCTTCAGAAGCCTGGAGCAGTTGATGCCTTCGTCATTAAATATTTTCACATGTAGGTTTTGTATTTGCCTTGAATTACTGAAATACACTAAGCACATCTCTCCAAGGACTCAAAGCAATAGTGTAATAGGTACCTGCTAATAGCTTGAAACTGTATAGCAATCTAGTTTTAAAATACAACACAAATCTTTATATAAAAGCACTAACACCTCACTCCTGTGTTCTCAGAGTATGTTTTCTATTTCTTTTTTCCATGCTTAGTGGGGAGAGGGTGGGCAGTGGGGAAACAACTACAAGAGAAATGATGCATACTGGGCAAAGAGCCAATTTAAAAAGTCTGTTCCCTCCAGTTTGCTGTCACTTGTCGCAGTTAAACAAAACATGGAATAGAAAAAGAGAAATTGGCTTCAGTGTAAATGTCAACATTCTGATTAAAGCAAACATGAAGCATTCACAACTCTTGACAAAAATATATAAATAAATAAATAAATTGAATTATGAAGGGTATGCAAATGAGGCCCTTCGTCTGTATGATTAAGGGTATGTATGAATTTGCATTTTCTATTTATACTATTGAAGCCAACATAACAGAGCTGGATGCTCAGGAACATACAAGCATGCCTGTGTAGGACTTCAAGCTTTCCAGTGTGTTTGTGTAAGCCGTGTGAATTAGTATCTGGGCGCATCCCCAGGAGTGAGTTGCATAACTTGGCATGCATTTCCAGTGTTTTTTACCTTTTACTTGCATTGCTGTTCTGAAGTAGGAAAAAGAAAACAAGTTAGTTCTCAGCTTCAGAAGAATGTTCCATTTTCAATATACAAATTCGTAAATAATGTCCTCAATCAATGTTGGTAGCAAAAAATTAAACTTACAGGGAAAATCTAAGTCTTGGAAAGTAACTAAGAACAAGAAGAACCATCATCACTTGAGAATGCTTTAAATGTACTATTTTTCAAAAAGGAAAATGAAGAATTATGAAAAATATATTAATAATTTAAACCTGGGTAGGATATGGTCCCAGTATCTCTGTAGCTCATTAGGAACAGGACTTGGAAATTGAATTGTTTGAAATACGCTTTTGCAAAGATCTCAGCATGTATTCATGATGTAAAATTTTAAAGCAAGTATAATACATTTGTATTCCATAATTAAAATTAATGGGAAAATGAAAATTAAATGGGCTGCTCCAGTCTATTCCTACTATGAGATGTATTTTACTGGTGTGTAACACTGTGTATCCGATTTGCTTATGAGATATATTTCAGCATATTTTCTTTCCTTATTTTTGTTTGTCATCACTGATGTTGTTTTGAAGGGGTGGGAGTTATGTGTTGGTTTTTTTGTTTGTTTTTTGTAGGAGATGTATTGGTTTGTCTGTGAAAATACATTAATGTCTATGTCTATAGTGATTCCTTCACGATGTAAATACACCCCAGTGCTTCATGAGACATCAGCATTGGAAAGTATTTTTACTTACCCAAAGCAGTGTCTATACACTCAAAATACATAATTCATGTTAGGATTTCTTCAGAACCTCTTCTCTCTCCTAGGAAAATGTTATATATGGAAAAGGAGTTTGAGAAGCTTCCAACAGATTTATTTTTTAATAACTGGCTTAAACAAAGGCAAAAACAAAAACATAAACAAAAAAAAACAACAAAACACATTACTTATGTTTTAAAATCTTTATGGAAAACAAATGGATTGATTTGAAACAAGTTTAATATGTTCAAGGGGAATGAAGGTTCATCTGTGTTTCTGAACACTTTTGTCCATATTTTGTCTCCTAAAAGAGTACTACAGTGATGTGGTCTGCATAGCACTTAACTAAATGATGTCAACTCTGCAAAAGCACGTGCATTACTTGCAGTGAGATTATCCTTGTACTCAAATTAAGACTTAATAAGAGGGCTTCTGTGATAAACCACTAACTTAGTGATGTTTGTAATGACATCTGCATTCAGATATAGCTGTAAAAATAATGACTGATACTGTGTACTTTAAGGATGTCTGAGCTTTGGGTTTCTTTATGGTCACTGCAAAGCAGCAAAAGCAGTCAGTTAGGCATAGATTATATTCTTCCAGTGACATAGGTAAGGGAAGAATCAAACGAACAGATAGAAGAAAACTGCAAAGAGCTGTAGAGCTATTAGTTTGAAACCAAACCAAACATAAATATTCTAAAAATATTCAAGATAATAAATACCTTCACCCTCTTTCTCTCACCTCCATGAAAATAATAATAATAATAATAATAACAACAACAACAACAATAATAATAATAGTATTATACTATTAACTACTATAATAATAATAATGGTTATTATTATTATTATTATTAAAAACAAAAACAAACAAACTAACTAAAAACAGTTAAACAAAGTCCTTGGAAAAGAAGTCAATCAGCAAAATTCAGATGGGATGATTGAAAAAATAAATTTCATCACATGGAGCTCATGAATCCCTTATTACTGACTGGGAGAAGAGTTTCTTGAGAGCAGTCCTGCTGAGAAGAAAATCTAGATTCCAAAGGATGGAAAGCCTGATATCAACAACAGTGCATGCTTACAACATGGAAGTCCAGCAGCATCCTGGGCTGCATGAAAAGAGGCGTTGTCAGCAATGAGAGGTTTTTCTCCCTCTTTGCCCTTTTGAGGCTTCATGAGGAGTACTGCATACAGGCCTGGGGCCCCCAACATGATGAAGTTATGGATCTCTTGGAGTGCATCCAAAAGACTGATACAGATGTTTCCGGAGGGATGAAGCAGATTTCCTATTTAAGAAATGTTGAGGGATTAGGCTTGTTCATCTTTGAGTAGAGTCTTTGAGTGGGAATGGCTTTAAACTAGAGGAGGGAAAAATTAGTTTGGATGTTAGGAAGATGTATGTTACTCGGAGAGTGACAGGATGCAAACTGGATGCAAGAAGAAATTCCCCGGAGGTACTCAAAACCACAGTGAATGGGGCTCTGGGAAGCCTAGCGTAGTTGTTTGCAGCCTTGCCTGTAGCAGGGTGATTTGAACAAGATGATCTTTAAGGTCACTTTCAACCCAAACCATTCCATGATTCTATGACTCTGTGAACTCATTTTATTCAGCATTGTAATCATGAATTCTGAAGCTGAGATTATTTTTTGGTTTTGTTTTGATTTTACATATAAACAGTGGAAGAATAGAATGTATGCTTCACAAAAAGTTAATTAAAAGGTTTATGTAGAGGTGTAAGGAACTCAAAGGCAAATAAATGATTGAAATTATTTTGGTGACAGAAAATGTGGATTTGGCTATTTGCCTCCTCACCTTGCACACACACAAACACTTGGAAGTGTTTTCTACGAACTTTATGATTACACAGAGCCCACAACAAGATTCATAACTTCTATAGGTTTCAGAATTGCAGAATGCTTCTGATCCTGATACAAATAGACCTGCAAATTTTATACTCCCAGAGCAAAGTTTTAATCTTCTATGCTATTAGAAATCAACATAAGAAATTAAAAAAACATTGCCTCTCTGGTCTGAGCCTAGCTCTTGACAGTTAAAGTACAAGAAAGAGGTTACTCTCTAGAGTAGACATCAAAGAAAAGAACATTGGTTTAACTTCTTAAATAACTAGATACAAGTGAGGAAACTTTTCTTTGAGTGTAAGGGAGTCAATGTAGAGAAAGAATAAACAAAGATAACTGCAACAGCTGCTCCTGCAAGTGTATGCAAGTAGAGGTTAGCAGAGCCTCCTCTGTCTCTCTAAGCCTCTGAGATCCATGTATGCTTATATTTAGTCTAAAGCATGCAAAATGTCTGCAAACATCTCCTGGCCAAGCTGAAAAATCCCCAGCCACATGTTTAAGTCCCATTTCTCACCAGAAAACAAAGCCCACTACTGCCTATAATTATCTCTCAATGTATATACCAAAGCAATATATCCTTGATTTGGAGGTTAAAGCCATATACTTAAAGCCATCCAGCTGCTCATGTTTAGTGATTAGAGTGTTCATCTGTAGGCTTAGTGGGCATGAATGTGTTCACGCAGACATACATATACACACAACCTAATCTGATTATTCAAATACTCAGTCCACATGAGAGCCAGGTGAGCCATCACAGGACCCACTGTTTACTTTGCCACCCCACTCATACCTCAAATTCAGTGTGCAGGCAGAAAAATAATAAAGGGCTTGGAGAATCTCGCATACAAAGAGAAACTGAGTAACTTGGGTCTTTTCAGCCTGAGGAAAAGAAGGCTGGGGAGGGATCTGATTAATGTTTAAAAATTTCTAAAGGGAGATGGGAGGCAAATGAATGAGGCCAGGCTCTTCTTGGTGGTGCATAGTGGTCATACAAGGAGTAATGGCCTAAAACTTTAACATAAGGAATCCCTTACTGTAAGGATAACAAGAGCTCTTGAGCAGATTACCCAGAGAGGTTGCACTATTTTCTGCTATGGAGATTTTCAAAACCCATCTGGTTGCCTACATGTGTGACCTATTGTTGACATCTGCTTTAGCAGGGAGGTTAGAGTTGATGATCTCTTAAGATCTCCTTCGAGCCCTCTGATTTTGTGATTTAAAGCAAACTACTCACCTTTGTCTTGATATCAAGTGATCCCAACTAAAAGCAATAATTGCTATTAAAAACTTTTGTGATGTGAAGGAGAAAAAGGTCTACTTTACCTCTGTATAATTTACCACCAACATATTGCCCGGAGTCAAAATCAGTATAATCAGTAACTTGATTTTTTTTTTCTTTCCCCATTTTTCCTTTTACAAATTGACCTGTCTTTGAAGAAGGAAATTGTTGAAATGAGGTTTGACATCTCCAAATCCACAGTAGCAATTGCCATTAATTCCCATTCTTGTTCATAGTTTTACCACAGACCAAATAGATCTTTAAAGTAAAAAAGTAAAAATGTTTTCTGCTAATCCTGACTAACTTACCTTTTTTCCTTATAATTATATTACTTCTCCCTTTTCAGATCATACAATAATAACTGATCAAACAGTTCACTGAATTTCTACTTCCAGGTTAGAGGTTAAACTGAAATATCAGCACTCTTTCATTTTGCTATTCTTCAAACTTCCTTCATTCTCATTTATTTATTTTTTATTATTATTTATTTATTTTTACCACAGGAAAATTATTAAATTATTATTATACATATGATTTCTATTAAAGATAAGCTTTGGAGTCTATCTATATGAATCCCGAAGAAGATAACATTCTACTAGGAGAAGAATAGAAGTGAGAAAAGAAACATTGAGGTGATATGCAGAATGATGCAAAAAGAGGAGAACTAAAGAGTTTCTCTCTGGATCATAATTTGCACCAGGTAAATGCATCAGTCACCATGTGGTCCTGTCCTAAAGGAAAATGATTAACAAAAAAGGTTAAACAATTTCAGGAAATAAAAAATAAAATAAAATAATATAAAATAAATAAGGATTATCTCACCACCAACTTAAACATATTTCATTTATTTATTTATTTTTAAATCTCATGGAAACTTCAGGGTGTGATTTGAAAAGCTGTTTCAGAGTTTAGGTTTTACTATTTTAGGTAAGCTGTTTTTTGTATCTACCATCTTAGGATAGAGGTTAAAAACAAACAAACAAAAAACAACAACTGGTAGTTGGAACACCAAACAATGAGAATTGTTCAGACTGACACAGAGACTCAAAATAGCAGTACATAGAGGACTAAATGAACTTTAAAAGTGAGCTATGTCTTTCATTACAGAGTAATGGGTTGAAAATCCATAATTTATGGTGTCTGAATTCTAGCTTTAGTTTTCATCTTAATTCTAGGATTAGACGTAACCATGCATTCATTCACAGAATTGCTGAGCGTATAAATTGGATTTGGCATAGTTTGCAAAACAATCCAAATAGCAATTATATTATACCTAAAATTTCTGTACATAAAGGATAGAAGAAATCATATGAAGAAATTGCTTAGCTATATTTAGATGAGCCCCTAGAAAACAAGAATGGCACACATGAGCGTTAGAACCAATACTGAAGGTAATGCTTCTGTCCGCCAAATGAGATCAAAGTAATGCTATATTGCTAGCATGGGCAATCAAAATAATTCTGATGTTACTGCTGCTGAATTTCATGTATCGGTAGGAGAACATTCTACAATTTTATCTACATCAAGGAAGGAATAGAGTGTGAAGAACTGTCCCTGAAGAGTGGCAATGAGCAAGATGAAAGCCTATGGTTGGAAGGGAATGAAATCTTTCCAAGTGTCTGTGGAAATAATGGATTAACAGGGGGTGCATTATATCCATCCACACATAACATATTTATCCTGAAAGTGAGAGCTGGACACTTATTTCAGAAAAATAAAAGTATAACAAGATATTACATTTTGTTATCCAAGTAATGATATGTCAATCATTTAGCATTATTTTAAAGTTTTATGCATTCACTCTTTGGACAGACTTGGCATTCCTGAGTTCCTGCATCCAGGTGCATATCTTGTCTACATACTCACTCTGCCCCAGAGAGTTCAGGAATACAGTAGCTCCTTCACACTCTGTGATTTCCAAATTAAGGTCAGAATAAAGTTCTAGCATAGTTCAGCAGTTTTGTGTTCTGTGCAGTGATATGAGAACTCCAGGGCAAGCATTAGTACGCTCCTTGGGGTCTTCTTAGATCTGAAGACAATATAATCCATATCAGAAATAGGTGGACTCTATGCATTGCGCTTATCCTTGACTAACAGATATTTTCCAATTTTAAGCACCTGTGCAAACTTATTTTGTCATCTCCTTGCTCTTCTTTTGAATAACTAACTTGAAGTTATACTGTAGTTACACTTGAATAACTTTTGTTATTTTGTTATTAAACTTAAGGACTCCACATCAAAGAAAATCATTGCTAATTCTCATGTCTTATGAAGACCCTTATCTTCTGACTACGTTTTTGGAACTGATTCCCAAAAATCTGTAGAGGACATAGAATGTAAACTCTTTGCTTCTTCATGCTAATAAAGAGAGAAACTGCCAATGTAAAAATCTGCTCTTACTCAAGATTTATAGGGCAACTCTGATTTATAAAACCAGTGCATATAGTAGCTGGGAATTTTATTTGTAAGAACAAAGGATGAAAAAGTCATTGCATTTTTTGGTACTGTCCACACTCTTCAGAAAGGGAAAATGGAATATTAAAATTAGACACACATTCCTTCTACTGGTACAAGCAGATCACTTTGAGTTATCAATATTTTATGAACTGGTTTGTCTTATAATTGGGAAAGCTAGCGATTTAAAAGTAAAATGACAATCAAGCAGCCAATGTGAGAAATTAGGCAATGTCCATTATATCAGTGATGTGCATAATTTATGAATGCTGAATTTCAGCAAGGAAAATAAAAAAGTCTGATTGTTGTCTTACGGTCTGATTGAATCTAGCTGAAATGTTTTCTAATGATAATGGTAGCTTGTGGATCAGATCCTTTTTGTTCAATTAAGTAATTACAACTACATCTACATAAATAAAGCTTTGTAGAGTTTGTTTGTTTGTTTGTTTGTTCATTTAATTGGTCAAACATTTTAAGTGAATCAAGTCTTGGGAATTCCTAATCCCTATTAGGGAAATCCAAGGGAAAAATAGCTATATAAACACACAGAGCCATCAGAGCTACCAATGAGTATGAGTGGGGAGGTAGAGTCATTGCTATTTGATCTACAACTAAGGCTAATTACCAAAGAACAGCAAAAGTGTTTAACACAGGTATTTTTTGTCAGGATTGTATTTAAACATAGGCTTATTTTTGACCATGTGTTTTCATACAGTTAGGTATAATGCTTTCACTGGATCAAAGATAGTGGAAACTGACAAACAGAGACTCAATTTCAGCAGAATAATTATATCTCCCTATCTCCCTGAACTGATGAAATCTAGTTCAGATAAAAAAGTTTTAGTCTACATGAGTGCTGCTGCAAAAGACAACTAGATTTTGATGCCAAAACAAGAGAAGGAAAAAAAAAATAAAAAAAATCTTGCAATTCTGTATCAGAAGCAGTTCTATCTCCATAAACTGAACTTTTCTCACTTTCAGTATGTGTTTCTATGACAGCCAATTGTGTTATTCTTAGTGTATTCAAACATAGAATGCATATGCAATCTGTTTCCCAAGAAGCAAGTATTAATATGCAGTTGGATCTATCTATCCTGCCAGCTATAGCTATATCTAACCACAATGAAAAAGTTGAGCTCTCTCAAGTGTTATGCCTTTAAGTTAAACTTTATTGAAATAAAATAAGGAAAGAACAATACATTTTGCATTCTTCAGAAGCTGGTGTTCAATAAATACTAAGTTTTGATCGATTGATACGGTGTCATATTTGACTAAAGAGGTGGGAATGTTGCTACTGTTGCTTTGTGCTGGCTAGAAGAAGAATGCACTATTGATTTTATATGTTGGATGGGCTGTCAGCGTACAGTGCATTGTTGATTTTGACTTTTATAGCCAACATGTTTCCTTTAATTGGATCATTTGTAAAAGAGAGGAGGGCACCTGTTCCCTTCTGACAGTGACTGATTACAATCATTTCATGTTTGTCAATATTTGATAAACCCACGGTTACCCAACAACATGGCTGAAAGCAGCATCTTTATGCATTTGCCTGTTTCTCCTCTTTCCTGCTTCTGATTTCAGTTTCTGTGTAAACAGCAAGTTGTACCCAGCAACTCCTTCTTCTTCATCTTTTTCATTTTTCTGAAATAATTTTCATGTTTTCTCATTGCTTGTATAACAAGATAAAGGAAGAAAAGAAAGAAAGAAAGCTTTTGCTCCAAGTCAACGTGACTGCCTATATTTCTCAGCAACAGAAAAATTCTGTGACACTCGCCTATGCCCTTCTTGCTGCTCTCATTGCTGTTTTAGAGGATAGGAGCACTTCTGTAACCTTGTGGATGAACTTTCAACTCTAATATGCTGATATGAAAACCAATATGCCTGTACCCTATCATAAACCTTTGTATTTATTTCTCTTTCTCCACTTCTTACTTTTATTATTGTTTGGGTTTTTTCTTTCTATATTCTGGATGCAAATTAAAATATCACTACAGAGAGGTCTGGAGCTCAGGGAAGAATAGAGATGTGTGCACAAAGCTTTGTTATAAATTATTTGAAGAGAATTCATGTTGGTATTTTAATTGTGTCTTTGATGCTCAGTTCACAGATGGCTGATAATTTCATCTGATGTACTGAACAGTTCTATGTTTTACTCTTGAAAGGGAAGATGTATTCACAAGTCAGGCTCAATCTTTGTTCTCTCCTGCTTAGCAAAGCAAAATCTCTTTCATTTTCACCTATGTTAATTAGGCCTAGTAATGTAAATATGATCCCATCTGGGCAGGCAGGAAAGTCTTCAAGGCACACAGAAGCTGTGAGGTAGAGTGAGCACACCAAGCCACAAACCTCAAATCCCCATCTGAACTTTAATACATCTTTTCTTGGGCATGCTGGAATTGTCATCCCTGTGATGAGACATCCACACCTGGGAAGATCCAGAAGAGTCAGAGAGCATCTGTGTTCCTTATGCCTCTGGAAATCTGCTTTGCTGAGCCTGGTCTTGCAAAGGCAGTAAAACAGAGGAACTAACTCTCTCCATGTTTCTACCGTCTTTCTCAGAAAAACATAGTCAGTTTTGTCCTGTGGTCCAGACAGGACCATACTCCTTCTGCTCTTATGTGTTCCTCAGAGACCTGAAAAAAAATTAATAAAAGAGAAAAGAAAAGAAAAAAGAGAAGAGAAGAGAAGAGAAGAGAAGAGAAGAGAAGAGAAGAGAAGAGAAGAGAAGAGAAGAGAAGAGAAGAGAAGAGAAGAGAAGAGAAGAGAAGAGAAGAGAAGAGAAGAGAAGAGAAGAGAAGAGAAGAGAAGAGAAGAGAAGAGAGGGAAGAAAAACAAACACCCAACACACAAATAAATAAAAGGGAATCATAAGTATTTATTTCTGATTTACACTATCAAAAGAGAGGTGGCCAGAGGATAAGGGAGGTGGTAGTCCTAGCCGTTTAGGGAGGTTCTGCTTATCTTTGCAATCATAAGCAGAGGTACTGTGGCACCGTGACACCCACCATTCACCCTCCTAAATAGCAGTTGCCAGTCAGAGTCTTATAATCAGAAAGGCCTCATGAAGCAAGCTTTGAGACAAAAAAGAGAAACAGTTTTGTCTTTCACAAGCTGTTAGAACTGGTCCAGATCTGCAAAGAAGAGGTCTGGAGCACCTCACCTGTGAAGAAATGCTAGAGGAGAGAAGGCTCCAGGAATATGTTTTTGTGACATGCCAGCATTCAAAGGGAGCTTGTAAATGGGTGACCAACTTTTCACATGATCAGAGAATTACAAAGCAAGTGGGGATGACTTTAAACTAAAAGAGGGGAGGTTTAGTTTAGATAATAGGAAGAAATTCTTTGCTGCTAGGGAAACACAGACAGGTTACCCACAGAAACTGTGGATGCCTCATACCTGGATTCATCAAAGGCCAAATTAAATGGGAACCTGGACAGCCTGGACTAGTTCTAGATCTAGGGAACTAGTTGATCTTTAAGGTCCCTTCCAACCCAAGGCATTTAATGATTCTATAAAAATGGTAGTAATGATAAGTTCACGTGAACAATTCTGATCTTTAGAGGATACTTCCAAAACATTCTGCAGTACATCAAAGTAATTTTCTGTGATGATTAGCTGTTGACAGTCACCAGTGCTTCCTGAACATTGATCCTACAGTGCTTATTAGCACACTGATGTGGTAGGTGGTGCACTTCAGCAAGGGCAACAGCAGTATTGAATACAAGCCACATTCCAGACTGTCATGCAGAGTTTTACAAGTGCAGCACACAGATTCTTACTCATTGATGGCAAAAATGCATGCCTAATGGTGGTGACTATGTTAAAATCAGTGTTTTGGAGCTGAGAATTTGCTCTATTAAAAAGTGCTGTTGTTTTTGTTCTATCCATTGTAGTTTCCATGGAAATGAATAGGAGGCATAATTTTTGGAGTGAACTAGGTTTAAAGGGAAACAAACGAACAAAATCCATATCGATTTGCAATATTCACACTCACATTAAAATTGCAGTACTCATAGTACCTAAACAAAACAGGCTTTGTTTGTTTATCTGTTTGGGGATTTTGTTGGTCTTTGGTGTTTCTGTTGATTTATTTGACTGGTTGGGGTTTTTTTGTTTGTTTGTTTGTTTGTTTTAAGAAAGAGGATTTTAGCCAGCTTCTGCCTTGAAAGGATTATGCACCTTTCTAGTGTAGCTTGTTACAGAATATCAGCTTTACATGTTTGACTAACTCTGAAACATAATATTTTTCTCGTAAGAAACCTCCTCCTAACAATGGCAACAGTTCCTTAGTCAGAACTGATTTATGAAGTTCTAAAGTTAAATGAAAAATATCCTTATAATACAAAAGTGGTGATAATCATTAACTTCCTTTATTTCCTCTATAGGGTCTTCTGCTAGAGCTTCAAACATTTACCATGTAGACCCTCCACATGTAATGATCACTGAAGAGAAATAAATATTTATTTCATAAAATTGAAACACTAGTGTTAGAAATTTACACTAAATAAAATGAATCTATTTTCCCCTATGAGATTTCCCTTCCAAGTCTGTCTCGAGGAAAGAACTTTGCAGTGCTCTTACTGAACCTGTGGGCCTTTGAAAAAAGAAAAGCACCAAAGAAACATAATGCTTCCTCACTATAGTTTAGTTGTGTTTTATAAGAAAAAGTCATCTGGTCAAATGCATTATGCAGTCAGAACTATACCTTGTCAGCTTCCTCAAAGCTGAGCCTTGTCAAAAAACAACAACAACAATAACAACAACAACAACAAACATGTTAGAAAAGTGACCCCCAAAAAACACACACATATTTCCTATCAATCTCTCTTCACTTATTCAATTTTTTTTTGGAGGCAGGGGATGTTGATAAAATATTGACTTCTGAGATTTCATTTTGGGTCTACTTGTAAGCGGAATCCAAATAAGTGTTCATCACATTCTGTGCAGCTCAATAAGATGCTCAGTCAGTCTAGTGGATCTCACATCCTGTGCTGCATTATCATCTCTATTAAACACACTATTTTGTTAAAGGTATGTATCCAAATGAATGGCTCCAATTAGGTGGTGATCATTATGAGAGCACATTTGTTTTTGAGGGTTTTTGTTTTGTTTTGTTTCCCTGTTTGTTTTCCAGAAATAAACATTTTTGTCAGACAGTTATATCTCCTGTCATTTTTCATCCATAACATTATCCCAGCAACTGCATTTATGTTTCCTCATCCACTGTAGGTTCTTCTTATTCACACCAGTGCCTCTAACAAAAGCATGAACAGCTGCTAATGTCACACCTTAACTGGGGATATTAGTAAGGTATCCCAGCCTTAGTTTTCTAAATTCCCTGAGTTAAATTTCTATGTGAACAAGATCTGATAGCCCCTACATTCTTGCCATAGAATTATTTCTGAAACACACCCATTTTTCTTATACACACTCTCACATACGCTCCTCCTCATGCTTTCCCTTTTAAGGGACAGGTGTGAAGTAGTAGCATGTCAACTCCCATTGTAGTGCTGCTACTGAAAATTACAAAAAAATTATAATGCTACTGAAAATATAAAAATGCTACTGAAAATCATAAAAAGGATGATACTAATGTACACCAAAATATCGTGATGTGTATGTTGGGGGTTTTGAAAATACCCACTTATTGGGCAGCAATCTTTGGTGATATTATATGACTATGTTTGGGTAGAGGGAGGAAACAAATACAAGGCTGCAAGCAAATACTTTTAATTGCATTCCTTTATTTTCACAGCATCAACCTGGTTTCTTCTCTTTCTCTGTCCTGGTGTGTGAAATGGGTAGGATTAGGTGGGTAAAGTTTGCCATCATATTACCGAATGGTAGGTTCAATTCTACCAATTCAATTTGCCTTATACACACACACAGTGGGTATACAATTATAATAAAATTAAACATAAAGCTACAGCAAAAACTTTTGTTGTTAAGACTAAAATGTCCACAAAGCCCTGAAGATTTGCTTTTAGTTTGATTCTCGCTACTGCTAGCAAGTGGTACTCTGCAGACATACTATTAACCTCATCAGAAACAAAATCTTCACTCAGTGAAGAATTTCTATTTGAGAGACTTTGGGGGCCTATCTTTTGCACAACAACAACAAAAGAAAAGGGACATCAGAAAAAATGCAGCAGTTAGGTCAGAGTGTATTTCCATGAAGACTATAATAACTAAGCTCTTATTTTAAAGTTTCTGTGTCATGTCTGCTAAACTGGAATTAAAGTGGAACATAGTTGATCCATAGTTCCTAACCTTACCTTTCTGAGAATCTGAAATAAAACATAAATACCCTAAAATTACCCAAGGTCAGTTTTTCAGATGCCTCCAGAGAATAAGCAGTCAATGATCAATTGTTCAGTTTCTTATTGATCTGAACATATACAAGAAAGAGGAATCAAAATCTCATGACACAGATGAGAAAAAAGGAAAAAAGAAAAAAAAACAGAAAGAAAAAGAAGAAAAAGGAAGTAATGCAAAACACTATATAATAGATAAAGCAACTTTCTTTGTAGTTGAGACTAGCTGAGAACTACCTTGAAGTCTGAATGAAGTATGTGAAAATTCTTTTTTCTTTTCTTTTTAAGTTGAATGCTCCATGATTTTATGAATATATTCTAAAATTCTTCACTGACAGATGAACAGAAACAAAGTATGTGAGTCACTATATTTATCAAGCTAATTCCTGGGTTAGAAAGTTTTTGTTTGTTTGTTTGTTTTTGTTTTTGTTTAGAGGAAAACCAAAGTTAACACTTAGGATGTCTGTAAGATTCTTCTCCGTTTGTTTTTACAATCCTTACTTCAAATTCAAAATAATTAGAATCATCTTAATTATGAATTCAGCTCATGTCCTGATGTTAGTCGAATTTAAACTGTTGCTCACTGAGATAAAGGGAAAAACAACGTAAAACATATTAACTTTATTTAGATAGATTTTATGTCATGGATAAGATACCTGGGAATCCAAATTTTCAGTTATACCTTTTTTTGTTGTTGTTGTTGAATTTGAGGTTTTTCATTCTTTATTCACCATGTTATCCATGTTGTATTCTATCTAAATTTCTGTATTGGGAAAATATCACATGAATATCTGAGTCTGTTCCTAGCCAGAAAAATTCATAAGTTCACACCCAAATCATGGAACATGAAGATTTCCACATAATATGGAAAAAATAATAATAATAATAATAATTAAATAAAATCATATATTGGGGAAAGAGAAGTAAGTAGAGCTTGCAGCAGCAATAGAGTGAGCAGCAGTGGCAGTAATGGCACTAATAGTGGTACTTATAAGATAAGTAGCACAAGAAAAGGACAGGAATAGGCTTCTATTATACCCAAAGTGGTCTTAATTATGTTCCATTATATATAAAGGAAGGCGTCTCTTTTAACAACAAACAATAAGCATCAGAAAGGATTGTTTCTCACGGTATCAATTTACTCTTTCGTTGAAATATCTCAAATATTAATTTTAAAATGTCATTTCTTATTTTTTTTTTTAAATGTGTTTTGCTTTTCTTATTTCACCAAACTGTACCTATCACAGACACATTATACTTCTCTGTAGCTACAACAAATCTAGACTCTGACTTTACAAATCTGGTACAATAATCCTGAAATTCAGGGTAGTCTTCTATTACAAAAATCTACATAACAACTGTAAGATGCAACAAATCATGCATTAGAAAACCTGGTTTCTCTACATAAACAACAGAAGACATCTCAATGCACATTTTAAGAGCAAGCATCAATAAAATGGTAGTTTAAATCCACGTGAAAGGAATCTTTGCCTTGTTATCCCAATCTGCCTGGGTAGCTCTGCAATGCATATTCTCTCTGAGCCTTTGCTTAAGAGCTGTATGATTTTTCTTTAATTGAAGTCTGGCTATGGGTAGCTGACAAGCACCTCTAAGTATTCACATGAAGCAAAGGCCTGATTCTGCACCTCACTGTGCAATTATATTATCATCTCCTTCAAAGAATCTTAAACATCATTAAGTCTAGGTTTCTTTTTCCCCCAAAACTTCATAATATCTGTGCTTGAATATTCTGCTTATTATCTGATAAAGGCCAGAAGGCTTAGTAGGGACATAGTTATTTATCAGAGCAAGAACTTAAATATTTCTGCTTTTAACTACATTCTCTGCTTTAGCCTCACACCTGCAGGTGCTCATGACTGTTTATTTTTTATAATCATTTTAAAGTTAATTAAACAAGTTCCTTACACATGCCCACACCAACTCACAAGAGCACACATCAGGAAACAAGTTCTCGCTTAGTATAAGTGTGAGAGAGAGCTTATAAGCCCCATTTGTGTAAACAAAATGGAACTAAAAAAGGATTTATTTCAATATATCTCTACAATTCAGCCTGTGTACACATGTACATACCACTGCTTAAAGTATAGATGCATATAATATATAGAATGTACCATTTCCACATTTTTTCCCCCTTTTGTTACTGCTATAATTTTTATATCTCATTTTACCTCTGTAATTAAGACAGGTCTGGTAGGTATTTAAATTAGCCTGGCTTTCATCTCTAGCACACATTCATTTCAAAACTTTTATGAATATTTAATAGAGGTTTTATAATTCATGGTGATATGATGAACAGCCTTTTGGCTGTTAAGTCAATTGACAGAAAAAAAAAAAAATAAAAAAAAAAAATAGGAAAAAGCCCTCTCTTCGGGCAGAAATAATAACGATTCTATTTCTGTTCCTAGATTGGTGATTACACAGTCACCTGTTTTCACATTAAACTTTGATGATAAATTACTCAGCAACCATGATAATATCAGAAATTTTACTGGCCAGAACAAATTGCCGGTAATTGCTTGCATGATAAAGGGAAAGAGCTGTTTCGTAGTCTTTCTGCCCTGCCCCTGAGGGAATTTCTACTACTGCACAAACTGCTTCTGTCCATGCACATTTCTTTCTTTGTTTCTTTTTATTTCCCATGCTCTAGCCCTTTTCCTTTGTCCCATTCTCGCTTTCTCTCTCTCTTTCTTTTTTGTTTTGTTTTATTTCAAACAGTTTCAAAAGCAACTTTATCAGTCTTTTAAGGATATATTAACATTCCATTAACACTGTCACAGTTTTTGCATGCATATCAAGAACACGGGCCAAAAAGGCCTGTTAAGTTTCAGATAAGCGTGAGTTCAAACAGGTTATTTTATTTTTGTCCTTTCTGTGTTTATTCAGCTCTCAGTAAATACTTAAAAATATATGCATGTACAATACTGCTGACAGATTTTCAAGACTAACAAAGGATCCGATTATGAAGCGTGTATTTTCTACAGAATTTTTCACAGGGAAGTGGCTCTTACTATTATTACCCTCATCACCAACGATAAATCACCAAAGTAGATCACCACTGCTGTTCCTATTGCAGTTATTGTTATCATTACTGCAATTTTGCACTTATTATAATTTTTCTTATCAATACAAAAAGTAGAATCTTCATCAAGATCTGACCTCTATTTATGGTAGATCTGTTAAAATAACAGGGAAGCAGCATTTCCATACTGGGAATCACAACAAATAGTTTCAGCTACCTTAGGAAAATTTATCTGTGTTTTTTTGCGGGTGATAAAATAGTGTGGTACTGTTTCCTTTTGGGAGTTTGTGGAAACTCCAGGACTGGAAGCAGTAGATAGTTCTGGTGGAATGGTGATCTGCTCAGACCAACATTCAGACTGTAGGTTCTGGGTTCAGTTTCTGTGGCTTGAGTCTCCATCATCAGCCAGCAACTACATGGGTCCCTTGAGCTTACTTGCCTTGCATGTAAAGCAAGTAGCACAGACAGTATGATTTCACGTATGTGTATCACTACTTGTGTAGATAATGAGATTTTTCAGAGGAAAGACAGGCTACGAGAGAGAACCATGTCCCTGTTATTTATTTCTTTGCTTGATTGTTTGCTAATTTAATCTGAATTTGGAAACTACTTTTTAAAAGGCTCCAAAAACAAGTATCTTGACTCAAAAATCTGAATTCAGTTTTTAGATATCAGAGTAGCAATGATCATTGCATTAAAACTATTCATTCATTTTCAGGACAGCCCATGATAAAGGATATAAAAATGCATAGATTTTTTTTTGGCCAGTGATGAGTAGTCACTATGTTGGCAGGCACTTATTTATTGTAAATATTTTGATAACAGAGAGGATGCAAGGAGAAATATATATGTGTGTATATATATATATCATATAAACTTCAATTATCCTAGAATTTGAAATTTCTGACTTTAAAAAAATAAAAAGTGTAAAGGAACAATATGTTAAGTATTGCTATCATCATTCCACTTTTTGCAGTGGAAATCTAGATATCACAAGTACACTGGTTCTGTTAAAACATCTGTACCCCAAAATTTATGACTTGACTACAGTTAGCTTAGTGGAGTAAGGGGTTAATCATCAGTGTTTCTATCTTTAGGATTATTATTCTTCAAAAGAATCTTCAGAGCTTCAGCTCTAAATAAAAAGGAAAAAAAATATTGTCATGCAAACGTGAGCCCATAACCATTAATGCCTTCTTTCTATTGCTTTTGATCTGTAAACACAATGCCGTTTTCTAGCTGGCAAGTACCCAGATGCTTTCTTCTTTATTGCTGGCTGGAATGCCTAATAGGCATAAACCAACTGCAAACAGGACCCGCATGGATTTTAGCACATTTAGATCTTGAATAATTTAAATAATTTGATTTCAGTGATGTGGGCTTGATTCAAATAAGCAAATGTTTACAGGATTATAGATGTGAAAGACTATCCATCCAACATTTCAGACCAAATAATACTGATTTTGTTTGATACTGTGAATCTTGATCCTGTAAATCTTTATATATATACTTATCTGTACACATTTGTATTTTCACATAGAACACAGTCATAGAGTCAAATCACAATTTGACAGTAGATAGCCACAAGGTATAATTTAAATTAGCTGTCTGTATTATGGTGGGATCAGATTTGCATTGATCATTGTATCATAATATTGTTCAAATAATTCTTAGGAATTCTGTGATGGAGTTTCCACTCATTCATTTAAAATAAGCCAAAAATGGGAAAGAGTTTATGTCACAATTTAGAAGCACTAAGCTGAATGAGGCAAAGGATAAATTCTTGTGTCTTGTGTGCAGTACTTCCTTCCATATGCAACATATGCATGTATCACAATACAATTTAAAATCTTTTTTATTGCAAATCAACTATCCATACTTCTACCAACTTCTTTTCTTAAAATTTTCACTCATCCTATATTTCTGTTTTCTGTACCTAACTGTGCCTGCCTCTCTACCCCTATGCCACACAATTTCCTAATAAATTGGTTTAAAAACATTTGTTTGTTGTATGTTTCTGTATTGCTTTGTTTAAGTTTAAAAAGAAAAAAGAAAAAAGAAAAAAAAAAAAGAAAAAAAAAAAGACTTATGAATTTAAATAAATTCTCATCAAGCTTAGCTTGGGTGGAGAAGGATCAGATTTTCAAACACTGTAATGGACTCAACATATCCAAGCTCATGAGACCCAATGAGATGAACCTACAAGTGCTGAAGGTGTGGAGTTCATAAGGCTATCCTTGGTAGTATTTGAAAAGTAATGGTAATTCCTCATTACAGGAAAGAAGTACATTTCACTTCTATGTTCAATAGAGAAGAAGGAGAATTTGGTGAAAGACTGACTCCTCGGCCTCGGCCTCAGCGATTTCTCTGGGAAGGTGGTGGAGCAAATAGTCATGTAAACCTCGTGAACACAAAAGTGCCAGGTCTTGTAACTAGGAAGAAATAACCCAGAACAGCCTGGGTACCAAATAACTAGGAAGCAGATGTGCAGAGAAAGCACTTTGGTGCAGATTGACCTTGAGCTTTCAGTGTGGACTTGCAGGAATGGCCAATAGTTTCCTGGGCTGCATTAAGCAGAGCACTGCCAGTAAGTGCTCAGTTTGAAGAGATGAAGACTTAGACAAACAAGAGAAGTCACTCTTACCTCTATTTATGCATACAATGGAAGTAATTAAGAAGCCAGGCTTTTCTCAGGTGTACAGAGGGACAGGACAGGAGGCAGCATATGATGAACAGGGGCTTTTGAGCTGTACTTCTGATCAGCTCTTCATTCTTTCCCAATACTCCCCTTTTCACAAAACTTTTTACACTAATAGGAAAGGTAAGTGAACAAACCATCTCGATAAAGCCACTTCAGTTGCTTTCATATCCCCGAGGCATTTTCTAATTGTCAAATTTTGTATGATTTCTTTATGTCTTGGAACTGAATGCAAGCTGCAAGCTCAGTACGTAATCAGTATTATTCAACTTTTTCATTGTTTCTGTACCCCAGTTTCTGTGATTTTGTTTTATGTGTGGGGTTTTTTTTTTTGGTTTTATTTTTTGTTGTTGTTGTTGTTGTTTTTTTGTTTTGGTTTGGTTTTTTTTGTTTTGTTTTGTTTTGTTGTTTGTTTTTTGGGTTGGTTTTTTTTTTTTTCCTTCAAAATTACTGGTAATAATTGCTAAAAGAGATATGATCTGAGGAAATGTATCTTTCTTGTGATGTGTTCAAATACCTTAACTATCAAGGAATATTCTAAACATACCAAGAAACTGCTTTTCCAACAAGTCCTAAGTCTTTGATTTTAACTTCAGAAACAGCCTGGTTTTGAACATTTTTATATTTTCAGTGGGGTTTTCAATTTATTATTACTTCCACTGTTACACCTTTGTGTCAACTGAAATTAAAGGTCTAGTGCAAGTACGTGAAGGCAAAAAGCCTGACTTTGAGAAAGTGTAAATGATAGAGATTAAAGAAAATGCTTGAGATTAAGCTTTTGATTTAATATATACATGTTATATGAATATATTAATATAATAAGTACACTAAATATATTATTACTAATTTTTATGGATTTTGTTTTTGTTGTTGTTGTTTTAAATTGTCTATATAGTCTATATTCTGAGGATTAATGTCGCTTATGGAACAATATGAAGAAGGGTATCTGGAGATGTAGGTGCAGTTCAGAATGCGATTAATCCAGTTCTGAACTATATATATATATTTACATATATATTTTATTCAGGCTATTATAAGAGCCTGAAAATGGGAAAGAGGGAAAAATTTAAGTTTGTTTGTTCGTTTGTTTTTACTGAAGGTTATTGCTTTTTATTTTCTCGTTTCCTGTTTCTTTTCCTCCATTTTTTTATTTTTTATTTTTTTCTGAACTTGCATGGAAATTTTACCACTCATCATTTAAGTTCTCTTCATCACCTATGTGTACAGTCTGAGCACTTGAGGTAGCAGGGTTACTTAAATGATACAATTTGAGCTCTACAATAAAAAGTTAATAACTCAACCAGCTATTCTGAGCTTTTTTATAGTAAAAATCACTGTAACAACTGATCACAGGACAACAGGTGATTCAGTGAGCCAAGCAGAGAGATAGCATGGATTCTTGGTAAAGACAGCAACAGATATTGCAGTTTGCTGTACTCAGTCGGCTTATTCTCTAAAATTGCACAAGAGAAGTAGCAACTCAGTACTGAAAACATTATTTCTTAATACTTCAAAAGACATACAGTATTTTTTTTTTCTTACAAAAGTTCTTTCATTAGAACCCATGCTCTGAAATTATTTTACAATTGATACAGAGTATAGAAGACTCTGAACTACATTTGTGTTATTATACAGAAAAAACAAACAAACAAACAAAAACACACACACACACAAAACAAAAAAACAAACAACAACAACAACAGCAACGAAAACTGATCTTCCTGAAACAATGTATATTCTGGCTTGGGCACCATTAACAAATATGTTAACTCTGTGTGACAACTGATTAATTTTTGTCTAAGGTTATGAATACAAAACAAAGCATGCTGGTATGTAACGTGAATTTTAATGATGTCACAGCACCAGTAAAAGATGAGAAAGATAATTTAATTTGCTTTCTCTGAAAGGTCAGTTCTCTTGAGATGAAATTTCCCCTGAGGGTGTCAATGCCCCTCACTCCTCTTTCTTCCTTTTTTATATTTGAACAGAAGAGTATCTGGACTTTTTCTTCTTGTTTAGTGTTCTTTTCTTTTGGAAAAATAGTGTCAAATAAAAAAAAAAAAAAATAGGAAAGAAAATAATCCCAAATCTTCCATTTTTAAGCTCAAGTCTGCAAATATTTAAACATCTGCTTAGTACTTTTACTACTCAGGTATGTGTCTGTTGCACCTGAATATTAAGTATTGTATGGAATTTAGAAACACAGACATAATCAACTGTAATCAATTTATGTTTGCACCTTGGAATATGTCAGTGGGGAAAAATCATAATAATAATGAATCTATTTCCTAGGTTTTGTTTGTTTGTTTTGTCTTGGGTGTTGTTTTTTTGTTATGTTTTGTTTTCTTCTTGTTGTTGTTGGTCTTGGGTGTTTTTATTAGACATTAAATATTTCAGTCAAGTAAGTGGTGGCAGTGCTGAGCTATTTCTGATGTCAGTTAGGACAACATACAGTTTACAGGAAACACCCGACAGTTCAAAGCCCGTGAAATGAAATCACATCCTTTAGTTTTATGCTAATCTGTATATGTGCTTCCCAATGAAGCCATTTCTAATTTTTCTTTTCATCCTCTATTTGGGTTTTGTAACCCTTTTTAACCTTTCAAAACAATTTCCCAAAGTCTTGGGCAATTCTTTTTTCTAATGATTGTGTTCGTCACACATAAATAAACAAGGATGAAAAATGCTTTTTTGTTTCTTCAGTATTTGAATTGCCTTCTCCTTAGGATAATATAATTTACCTCAGTCCTGGTTTGAGATAGCTAGCTATATTCAGGCTGTCCTCCGGTCTGTTTTTTTTTTTTCTTTAAGGAAGCAGTGAAGGTACCTAACTGAGAGGAATCTGTACAATTACAAATGTGGCAGTGATAAGAATAAATATTGAATCATCTGAATGCAAGCTGATTCAACTTAAATTACATAAAAATATTTTTAAAAAAGGGATCGATAAACACGGATCTTGATTTCTAAAGGGGAGTTTCTCTTTAATGAAAGGAAAGACAGCTGGACTGAGAAAAACAGTAGCTAGTATGAGGAGCAACTTTTTAATTTCTTCAAGACATAAGGATTGGTGGGGGGAGGGGAAGAGGAAAAAAAAAAAAAAAAAAAAAAAGAAGGATTTATCTTCCCAGTGTCCTAGTGTGAGGGTGACAGCATGAAAGTAATAACAACAGTTAAGTAGGAATGGGCTCAAAAAATGAGTATAATTAACTCAAGGACTCCAAGATTAGCTAGGAAACCTAAAATACACAGCTGGTAAAAGAAAAGCAAAATAAACTGAGGCTGACCCAAGTGTGGAGCAGGGCTATTACAGTGATCAAGACGATGGAAAGCCTGTCAGAAAAGAGGATGTTAAAGAAAAAAAAAAAAAAAAAAAAAAGGTTTGTTTACTCAAGAAAAATGAAGACTTAGAAGGATATGATGATTGTCTATAGATAAATGAAAGGAGAACTCACCAAGGAGAGACATGAACTATTTAAGCTAACATCAGTTTTGGCATAAGAGTAAAAAGGGGATGTTGGACATGAACAAATATGAACTGAAAAGAAATGAAGATTACAAATCACCAGAACAGAGAGGTTTCAAAGAGCATTCACATAAGGACATTGGAGGATCATTTTTTGATTCCACAGTAATCGTTATAAATATTTGTGTAAAATATACAAACAGAATATGATACCATAAACATCTATAAAGTTCTAATTTCAAAAATATCTTATGCACTAAATGCACGCCTATGATGTTTATCTTTGGAAATCTGGTCCACGTATATGCTAGTTATTTACTCTTGAGTCATATGTGTTCAAGGATGCATACTGAGATCATTACCTCTTAAAATGCTTCATATCCAGTTCCTCAAATCTTATCTCCATACACAATCTGCTTCTCTGAATATACTAAAACATAAGAAGGTATTTCTAGCAAACTTTTCTCCTGAACACCATCTTTTTATTCAATCATTTCACTGAGATTAAAAAGAACCTATGCAAACACACATGGGTACAAATAAATACATAAAGATACACACAGACCTTGTTCAAACTGGAAAAACATCAACAACAAACAGTTAAATAGAAATGTGTACATTTTGATTAAATCCTCCCACATTCTATCAGAAACTCCACTCCTCTGAGATTTTTGGAGAAATATTTTTATTTTTCTTTCTCTTTCTACGGTCTTGTTATTTCATTATACAGGACAGTTTCCTATACGGCATTTAAGACTCTTCAGAAAACACAGCCAATTAACATGTGACATACAGCTCCTCCACATGAGACAGATCTATTGTTAGTTTCACAGTGTCAACACTCTGTTTTGAAGACATAAATTAAATATCAGTTGCAGTCTGAGAAGCACAGATAAACGTACAGTAAATGCCTTACATACTGCTGCTGAAATACAGACAAAGAATAGCTTCCTTAAGTTTTATGAAATTAAAAAGAAACGGGGATAAGAAGGAAAATAAATCTGGCCCTGCTTTTTTCTAGTGTTCAGGACTACTGTGGGTGAGTTAGCACCACACAGTTGTTCACTCATTCCCACAACTTCCCAGTGGAATGGGGGAGAGAATATACTTTAAAGAAAGAAAAAAAGAAATAAAAAGGAAAAAAAAAAAATAGAACTCATGATCTGAGATATAAATATTTACTAAAGTAAAGAAGAGGAAGATATTTATGATTATGTATATCCATAAACATATACAACAAGTAATACACAATCCTGCCAGTATCCAGCTAATGCCCAGCTAGCCCACTGACCAGAGGAAGAAAGCAAAATGCACTCCCACCCCCTTCAAAACTCCTTCCACATGAAGACATACGCTAAGGAATATCCCTTTGGCCAGTTTAAGTCACCTGTCTAATGCTGTCCCCTCCCAGCTCTTCGGGTCCTTTGCTGAGAATGGCTGTGGCTCTGTACAATACTACTAAGTAGCAAATATCAGCTTTAGTGTGTTATCAGATTTTTTTTATTTTTTTTTTTTTCCTCCGAGAACCAAAACACAGTGCCATACCAGACACCCTGAAGAAAGCAATTGTGTCCCAGCTGAAACTAAGACAAGGACCTGGTATCAAAATTATTCCTTGAGTCCCACAACAAAATTTTCAGATATTCTGCTAGTCTTTTTTCATTTCATGGATTGAAGGGGTCAACAAAAGGGAAATTTTATCTGTTAATGCTCAGGAATTAATATTTTTATTGACTCAGTCTTCTCCCAATGCCCTGCTGAAGGGAGAGAGTAGTGAGGTGATCCCAGAGCTACTTTTTTATGTGAGACTGAATTTTACTCTACAAATACAAGAGGAAAGAAGATGATAAGGATAAAACAATGGAAAGGTGATGAGCTCTAAGTGCCTTTGACTCCTTTGTAATTTTTTTTTCTGTATAATCTACTCCACAGAATATTAAAAATATTACTTTGCCCTTCCAAAATATTTCACAAATCCAGTTTCATATTGTCTTCATGGTGGCTGGGAAACACCTTCCATTTTTACTGTCTCTTCTTTTTTCATGCTGTTTTGTATGTGCCAGTCTCTCGTGGCAGGTATGTGAAGACTGAGAATAACAGAAGATAATTAACTTTAATTGACAGACCAATGTTAACCAAGTTACAAGGACTTGAAGATACAGCCTAAAGGGGTTTATAAAATTTTCCAAGACAGTTATAGACTGGTTATCAAGTACTGTTGTTCTAAGCATAACCAAGAGACTGGACATTGAATAAAATTGTAAATTTGCATTTGTCCCTTATAACAGCCTGCAAACCAATGAGGAAAATTAAGTATCTTTGTTTTCAAGAGCAGTAAAAACATCTTGACTTTGAAAAAACTGGAGAAGGAGAATGACTGTCTTATTTTAGCTATGATTCATCTTAATTTTTTAGGGGAATCATTGGGAAATGAATCATACTTTTAAGTCAAAGTATTGCATATCCCTAAAGAGTTAAATGTTACTGTTTATACTAACAGATAATTGTAACCCCCAGAAAATATTTTTCTGGTGTTGTACTCAACTAGTACAAAGAGTTAGCAACCCTAATATTTAATTTCTTGGTATACATAAGGATGTCACCAATTGTCGCAAACTGAAGAGTTAGTTATCTGGCCTGCAGCTATGTGAGGATGGTAGTGGCAGGCCTGGAGGATTTCATAACAGATAAGGTCACAGACGTTGTTATCTCTAAATATGTCTCTGTTAAAATTACTATTAATAAACAAGTGTTTACATATATTGCAAATATAATTAATTTGTAAATACATATATATCCCAATTTAGTATAATATATAATTTCAATATTAGCAGCAACAAGAATGTAATATGTTTCAGTATTAGCAGCAAGTATACTTATGATTAATTACTAATATACACACATGCATTTATATTTACACTCATGTTCAAAGTGTTCTTAATATAGTGTTCCTCAAGGAAATTTCTGAAGTGGGGCCAATCAAGAATGGACAAACTCTCACAAAGTTAGTCTAGTTAGTCTCACAGGGTTTGGAATGAGAGGCACTACTCCAAGTAGAAAGCATTCAATTTAAATCCCAGAAACATAAAGGGGCATGGGACATTGTTCTCTGGAGCAGCTATTAGATGCTGCTAATTTCTGTTTTTCACTGGTGATACCCAATAGATGGTGTTATTTTATATTCTCTCAGAACAATCTTTTCTTTTACCAACACATTTTTCTGTTCCTCCAGATGGGACAAATAACAGATATCTTCAATTCTTCCTTTACCCAGGGTGCTTTCCATCTTTTTGATATTTGCCCACCACTTTAGAAGAATAATAGGTTGTTTTTTGTTGTTGTTGTTTGTTTTTTTGTTTTGTTTTGTTTTTCTGTTTTGTTTTTTGTTGTTGTTGTTGTTGTTGTTTTTCATTTTGTTTTTGTTCTTATCAAGGGTATCTCAAAATATTGCTCACATGTCAACTGAGCTTCTCATGGATGTTCCCTTTTCCTGAGCCAGATTTCCAAGCTGGCAGACGTCTTCTGTCAGTATCCAAGAGAAATCTTCTATCAGTAATTTTTCCATTAAAATAAAGTTGCCTTATGACTACTCCCATCAACAGTGTTCACTTTTTGTCTAGATTGTCTTTCACCAATAGGTGAAAGAACTTCTTTACTGTGAAGGTGCTGGATGGAGCAGTGGAACAGTCTACCTAGGGTTGGCCGTGGAGTTTCTTTCTCGGGAGATATTTTTTTACTTTGGGCTCCTACAATTCTGTGATGACCATTTACGGAGAACAGAGACTATAAAATATGCAAATATTTTATATTATATATGATTTTTAGCCAAATTGCCGTCTAGTACTTTTAGTATATACAGCATGAAGGAAAGCTTACAGAGGATTTCTTAATGTCAAAGATCAAAAATATCCAAGTCATTGGCATCTTTATCATAACTTTATCTTCAAGATTCCAAAAATGATAAAAGCCTTCTAAAACAAAGAGATTTTGCTTCCAGTTCTTAAACATAATCTCTCTTATTTTTATCACCTAACAAATCCTTATCCCTTGTATAAACTCCTTTTTATACATGTTCTACATGTAAATAAATGTTGTTTAGTGATGTAAAAGAAAGATTACTATAAAGAAATAAAGAAACATAAATCTAAATACAAATCAGTGCATTTCTGAGACTAATCCAGAATAAAAAGATATTGATGAAGATCCTTTGGACTCCCTGGGAAATAAATTTTTTGTCCCTCTCATTCTTTCAGCTAATACAGCATTTGTCTGCAAAATAAGTATGAAGAAAGCAATGTTGTATGTGTGGATTGCAGACTGCTTGTTCCTAACTGAGATGAAGAGGAACTGCATCATCATTTCAACCTCCATCCTTACCACCTGCAGAGTAAAAAATGAAATCTTGTCACTCATGACAAGGATAGATTCACACTTACCTTTGTCCATGAAAGAATGACAAGAAAAGTAAGATTGGGAATGAGAAAGAAAGACTTTTCTAATACATTTTAATTCCAGGCTTTATTAAGATCTGTTAAAGATATACTGCTTCCTCGCAAGACACAGATGGCAGCAGTGAGCAGCTTATGCTTTTGGCTGCTAGAAGAAATGGAGGCAAGCAAACATCTCCTCACTGTTAGTACTACTGTTTAGCTTTTGAGTATTCTGGCAGGAGAAGACAGACTCTACCAGATCAGACCTAAGGTTCAAAATTCTTCAGATTACATATAAATATTTACATGAACACAAGATCAGGGAGAAGTCTCTGTACTGAAGAGTGTTATTAGTGATGAACTGAGGTCTGTTCACAGTTGTGAACTGATTTTGAAGATTTTTGCAGTATAAAACAAGATTGTTTTAAAAATTCGTTGCCCATATTACTTTAATTGTAGTGCCAAATATTCATGAAATAAGTTAGGCATTCTGTGACAAGGTTCTGTTGATAGCATATATATGTGCTCTGTTTAGAGTTTAACTATGTGATTCCAGGTTTTGGGCCATTAAGGTTAGCATGCCAAAATGACCGTAGTTTTTTACAGTATTGTAATCCTTGTCAGGATAACTACATGTAATTGGCTCACAAGATTCATTTACAAATGTAATTTGACCAAAGCCCTGTAGATCTCTGGACACACTGTTAATAAATCTTGAATACTTTATTTGCTTTCAGAAATTTCCTGCAAATATTTTTGCAAACTTAGTGGTTCTACAAGATTAATATAAGACTTGCATTTTATGACTACTCAATTTTGAACAATATGGCTTACTAATGTTACTTATTATCAGAAATTATTCTAGTAGCAAGAACGGAAGGTTTATTTTAAAGGTATGATATTCAGCACAGCTGATGCTCTTACATTGGAAATATTGTAGGAGAATGAGGTACTTTTCTCTTTTTTTTTTTTTCTCTTTAATAACATCTTACCATCTGTATTTGATACAGGCATTCTTTGTTTTTTTGTTTTGCTTTGTTTTTCTATTATTATTTTTCATAATTCAGCTCACACTTGTAATATCAGTTGAAGTAATTTGTATAATTTTTTACATCTGTATTCTGTATTATTTCCTTATTTTTACATGTATAAAATAATAATAATAATAAAGTGGTGATTTGTGGATTTCAGGATGTGTGGATTTCTGACTGAAAAACACATGTGTGTAGTATGTATTCTATATAACAGAATATAATTTTTTATTTATTTTCTTTTCTCACTTTGTTTTATACCTAATTAATTTGTTATGGAATATAAGAATGTTTCCCCTCCCCACACCCCCTTTTAAAATCTGTCCTTCAGTTCCTCTCCCCTGCTGTGTACTTACCCACTTTGCTTCATGCCATGGAGTCTAAACAGCCGACTGGATGTGCCTGGCCTGTGTATGACCATCCCTGCACCGTTTTTTTTTCTGATCACTAACATTCACTCCTTTGATGCTGCTCCAAAGTAACTTTATCCCTCTGTTCCAGCTGCCATTTCATTAAGCTCTTGACTCACAGGAATTTTCCACAGCCATTTATGCATCAGAGCTAGGACGTCACCATTTAAACAATGTGTGTGTGTGGGGGGGGGGGGGGGGGGGGAGGGTGGGATGAAGAAAAAAAAAAATGGAGTTGGTGGTGGGGTAGATTTGAAGAGAGAAATCAAAAGGAGTCCAAGGTTATTTAAATTATATAAAGTCTAGTACCACCCTTTTTCTTTCCTCATCTTACCTTGCCTTGCCTCACCCAGATTTTTCATCCCTTCCTCCCTTCTTTCCTCCTTTCTTTCTCTTTCTTCTTCTATATAGCTCTTTCTCTCTTTCTCTCATGATCCTAGAAAAATGTCTATTACAGACAGTATTTGCAAAATCTTGTACTGTAACACAATCTCCTGAGCTACTGTGCTTGGACACTTCAAATTCAAATAAAAAATTACATGTGAGAAAGCTCACTGTGAAAAAAACATTGGCCCAACTTTCATTCCACAGTAATTATTGTGTTCCCTCTTCAAGATATTATCCTGAACAAACTCTCATTCACCCTGCATAATTATGTTGGGACTGCACCCAAAGATCAGAATTAATTTTGGTCAGCCTCGGCTCTTAATTATAGCCAATTTCTAAGATGAGAAGTAATGGCCTTAAGTTGTGCCCAGGAGAGATTCAGGTTGGATGTTAGGAAAAATTTATTCTCAGAAAGAATGGTATGGCATCAAAACAGGCTGTCCAGAGAAGCGGTAGAGTCATTATCCCTAGAGGTGGTCAACATATGTGGAGATGTGGCACTGAGAATATAGAGGGTATGGTGGTAACAGTTTGGTAGTTAGACTACATGGTCTTAGGGGTTTTTTCCAACCATAATGATTCCATGATTCACACATGTTAGCTCTTGTTCAACTTGAGCCACTAAAAATTGCAGATATCTCTAAAATGACACATAGTAGATATAAAATCCTAAATGATTTTGTGAGAACTTCTATCTATCCACTGACCAGAAAGGAAACCAGCCTTGCTTAGCACCTAGACTGGGCACTTTATTTAATTTCTTAGAGTTTGGATAAAGCTAGGCCAGAGTAGATCTTGCAAGGTCACAAGCACATTTGTGACAGAGCTGGGATTTGGTTCACAGGGGTCCTATTCCCAGGCAAATGCTATTACAAGACAGTTTTGTCTACTAGTAATTAATTCTCATTTTGAATGCTTCAGCTGAGGTCGTGGGACAGAAATTACTTGTCCTGTGTAATTATTCATAAAACTATGTATAAATACTCTAGAAATCAACTGTGACTTTTTTTTTCACTGCTCCATAGCTGTGTCTGTGAGTGTGTGAGTGTACACTGATCTGAGAATACACTCACGCATACATTTTCACATGTGTGTCTGAATGGCTTCTGTTCAGCATGCAGTGTTGGCTTTATAGTTTGTTTTCATTTTATAGGACTTATTTTTTCAGCAATGATGAAAAATTCTTATTCTTTATTTTTTTTGTCTATCAATCTACCTTTTTAATTCTTAATTTTTTATTTTTTCTTTAAACAGCAGGCACATCTGCCCTATGGATGAATTTATTTCCTCAATCTCATGGTGCAATATTGCATTTCAGTTGTCACTTTTGATTTATCGTTACTTTAAACATTAAATCTTCCTTTGCATTTTTATTGGTTTCATTAAAAACATTCTGCTCGTCTTTTCATTTATAACCTATATCAAGGGAGAAAAAAAAGTGAAAAAGAAAAAGAAGAACAAGAACAGAAATAACATTCCAGCTTCTGCTTCTTTGCTTTGCCCTCCACTGTCATATTGAGGTTGTTACATTTCAATTTCAGCCTTTTTTTTTTTTTTTTTTTTTTTTAAGATCAAAACAACCTACTAGCCACATGTGAATAAAATAAATAAATTTGGAACTTATATCTTTTGTTACAAACAGAGTTTGTAAAAACATTTATTAAATCTAATAACTTTTGTGTTTAATGAGGCACAGAGCATATGTCAGAAGTATGGTGTCCAAAAGGCAAAAGCACTGAATAGTTTATCTGGTAAATGTGTTACACAAGGTTTGACCCTTAAATTGAGCACTGGGAGAGATAAATAGGGTAATCAAAAGCACTCTCTTACAGTCACATGAACTTGGAGCCATCTGGTCAAGGCTAAAATAAATCAGTAATGAAATGGGAAATAATCTGCAAAGACCTTTGAGGATTGGTTGAAACATTACTACACTCTCTTTCATATCAGAAGTAAATAAATAAATAAATAAATACATATGTATAAGCCCCAACAACAAAATCTTTTTTGTAAAGACAAGTGACCCAAATTAACACAAAATACAAGCAATCAACAAAGATTTTTGCTTTTTGTTTTTGTTTTTTAAATGAAGGGTTCTGATCCCACAAGTTGATCTAAAATTTCAACAGGATAAGATAAAATACTTTTTAGACTAATGTTTTTACTTAATTTTTGTCAGTCTGCAAAGACAAATGCTTGAGACATTTCTTGGCTTAAGTGATATCAAAATGCAATTATACTAGTGAATGTGAATTTTTGCTAATATCAGTGGGAAGTTTTGAGACTACCCCTTTGAATTCATACGTTCACTGACTTATTAATATTGGTATTTAAACTCCTGATATACACTGACTCAGTGTTGATTGATCCATCACCATGGATGTTTGGAGACATCAGTAGTTACTAAAACTTGACATCAGATCCTAAAGTTTCAGTATTTTTCATAGTTCAGGGTTGTACTGCTGGAGAGAAAGTCTCCTCAAAGTTTGGTAAAGTGTTACAACTAGTCAGAGGATCATTTATTTCTAAAAAGGTGTAAGTGGGTTATCTTCAGTCCAGCTAGCTCAAGTATTGATAACAATAATTGCACAGCAATCCAGAGCTTACATCTGTCTTTCACTCCATGTTGGTGTTATCTCATTGAGCTTCTTTCATCACCTCAGGATAACATGCCTAAAGCTGTTTTGTCTACACGTGTATAGTCAGTAAAGTGCACAAATCTGAAAAAATGGTGCATGTTCTATTTCTATTTCTTTCTTGGACCTCCTTGATGGTCTTGCATTTGTAACCAAACCAATGCTATTATTATAGCAATTGATTTATATCACAATTTCTTTGGAAAGGCCTCAGATTTTCTGTGGGCCTTAGGATGATGAGGCTTTATCACCCCCTGGATTTTTCTTAGGCATTACAAGTATTGGAAGAAAACTATGAAAAAGAAATAAAATCTGTTACCACAATAAATAAATAAATAAATAAATAAATAAATAAATAAATAAAGTATACATATATTTCCTTCATATATGTTGTGGTTTAATGCAGCTGGTTCTTCACCACACAGTCATTTGGTCCCTCCCTCCATGAGCACTGAGGGTTTTAACTGGGGAAAAAAAATGAAAAAGGAGGAAAAAAAAAAAAAAAAGATGAAAAGAAAACGAAGAACTCTTGGGCTAAGATAAAACTACTTACTAAGACAGAGAAAAGGAAAATGGGTATTAGTTATGACAACACATCTATCTATTATCTATATATATATGTATATAACAAGTGATGTACAAGCAATTGCTCATCACCCACCACCCACCAACAGCTAGACCCTCAGGAGTAAGTGAAAGAGCAAGATGGATTTCAGCTCCCTTCAAAACCTTCCACATTATGTCATACAGTATGGAATATCCCTTTGATCAGTTTAAATCAGCTGTCCTGATTCTGTTCTCTCCCAGGTCCTTGGGCACCCACCTTCAGCTGTACACTGAAACACTAGAATAACCTTGGTTTTGTAGAACACTGCTTAATAATATCTATAAATGGTGGTGTGTTATTAACATTGTTTTTCTCCTAGAACCAAAGTATAGTGTCATATCAAACACTACCAATAAAATAATATCATCTCAGCTGAAAGACTACACATAACAAACACTGGCTTCCACTGGAAATATTCTTTCCAATGCTTTGTAAAACCTTATTCTTCCGGATCAGGGTTGCTTATACCAAATGCTGGTGTAAATCCTAATTAAAAACATACATTTCTCCCACAATCTTTATTCTCTGGAGAAACCTTGAAAATAACAACTTTGACAGTGTTTTCTCAGTGACTGATGCATCAATAGTAAAAAAATATGTAATGTAAGTTTCATTTTACACATTAATGTGTTCCCAAACATATGTTCGTGCATGTATATATAGTCCCAGATAAGAAAAGAAAGCATTTACTGAGACTAATTTAGAGTTCACCTTTTGAAAGACTCTTTAATTGTGCTGGTTTTGTCTTGATTATCTCTGCTTTCTCTTTCTCCCTCCTCCCATTTCCTTTCTGCTTTTGCAATAAAGCATGTGTTTGATCTTTGAGTAAATAAACCCAGCATCAGGAAGTAACTAATGGTTCCACCATGGAAGCCTAAAAATAAAGTTGAAAAAACTGCTTATGCGTTTCATTCACCCAGAGGGTCTTTGCATTTTGCTCCTAAAGGTTATGGAAATTTACTTGGTAACAGCCAAATCTTCATAGATTAGAGGTGAAGATTTTCAAAGACAGAGAGAAGAGAGAGGCACCCTCTTCTCCTTGACTATCAATGGGGGCTGAATGCCTAATTTCCATTTGTTACTTTGAAATTCACTCCAGGCCTGAAGGAATTATTGCATTCAACTTGGCATGTTTTGCTGCATAAAACAAGTCAGAAGTTTTCACCTAATAATACCTATGCAGAGAACAAAAACAACGTTGGAACACTGGAACTTTGAGTGCTGCTCACATTTAATGAAAAATCTTAGAGAATTAAAAAACAAGCTGGTAAACGTATCTCCCTTCTCCATTCCACTCTTTGACCCAGATACTGAAGAGCTTGCACTAACAGGAACATTCCCTTTCATTGGCCAGGTAACAACATCTGACAGAAAACCACTCTTGTGGTTATTTAGTTCACCTCATTTTTAGTCAACTGTGTGGAAGGAAAACAATCCATACATCCCTAGCAGACAGTTGAACTGTTTATTTTTCTTTCTTTCTCTCTTTCTTTCTTTCTTATTTACATTAATACAATACTTGCAATGGATGAAGTGCTAAGAGACACAAAAAGAACATGACTGAGGTTTGTAGCCAGTGTTCCGGAAAGCAACAAAGGACAAAAAGTGCTTTAAAAAGCTGAGTTCATTTTAAATGAGTAGTACAGGTAATGCAGAATAACTGTCTGACTACATTTTCATATCTTTATTGTCATTGTGGTATAGAAGTAACCATATACATAGAAAATTTTCTGACTGGACAATTGATTTATGTATCCATCTATATGTCTATCTATCTACTATGACACTGATTGGTTTCACTATGCATACATGCTGTTGTTTATTTTTCATGTTTAAATATACTTCTGTGTTCCAGAATATCTCTGTTTTGTTTTAGTATACTCAAAGACATTTTTCTCCTGCCTCATTAGAGAATAATTTCTGAAAAAAATACAAATTCTTAAGACAAAGAGTAATACCTTGTACTCTAAAAATTGGGAAGAGCAAAACAAACTGATTTATGTTTAGGGATACGGGACTTGAAAATATACCCCAGGGTGAAATAAATATTACAATACACAATAATACTCTGGCTTTGCCTTGATGTGTATTGTAGTGATATTATGAATCTCTCTGTATGATTCTGTGGTCCTTAGAGAAGCCTGTAAGGGACAGGTTCTCATAGGCCTTGAAACACTCAAGATGAGAAAATTTCTGCTCTTAGGATGGGCAGGAAGCAAAATGAAGTATCATGAACAGCTTAAGGTAACTGTCAAGCAAATGTACAACTAGGAAGGCAGTGAAGATTTTTAAAAATCCATTCATATTGATTAAATAGCTTATTATACTTTATCCATGAGGTTGTTCTTCAGACCATCAAACATATGAAAAAACAAAAAAACAAAAACAAAAACAGAAACAAAAACATGAAAGAAGTTTTCAAAGACAGATATATAGCCAAACATCAAGCTAGTTGTTGATATAATTGTCTCATCTAATATTAGCTAATGAGTTCTACAAGTGAACGTGAGGGTCTGGAGGATGATAAAGGAAAAGGAAGAGAGGGAGCTATGTTATAAGAAAGAAGGACTTTCATGGGAGCAATATGTCTTACAATCTAATTGCTCTGTGTTTTATAGAACTTGATCATTAGGGTATCCTGCTTATGGTACCACAGAGATGTAATGGTGAAATAAAGCAAGAGGCTATTAAACAGAAAGTTTAAATATAGCTACAGGGACAGATACTTCATGACAACTTGACAGATGTCTTGGAGTGATCACTGGTTCCTTCATCACTAATTACAAAATCATTTGTCTTAAGGAAAGGACAAAAGAGAAGTAATTATGAAAAACATGATTCTTAGGGGATAAAAAAGATAACATCAGTTTAAAACATTGAAGTGATCATAACCATTTAGAATCATTATTAGTTTGCTTGAGCCAATGACAGCTTGGTTTTCAAAACCAGAGGGAACAGAGCTTCCTATGCTGAAGAGAAGAAAACATTCAATTTCTTGTTATGCTAAACTTATCCTCAGACTCCAGAGATTTCTTTGATGAACAGTTCATTAAAATTTCCAACCGCAGATGAATTTGAGCTAAAATACACAAATGTTTTAATTATACATTCCTTTTTAATTACACTAATGACTTGTAATGTGTTTATGTTAGTTTAGAGTTTAATTTCTTCTCTCAGATTAGGTGGTTGACTTAAGGATTGTGCTTTTCAGTAAAATACTATGATTCATCAATGTTTGATCATGAGTTAATCCAAAAATATTAAAGCATTGGAATCCTTGGAGGAATAGTAATGCACACACATATACAAGAACAACTGTGTTTTCTTTTCCTGTGCTTAGTGACAGTTAAAACTTTACAATATTTCAAAGGAAGACATGAATGTCAGGAGTCAGAATCTACCTATAGCAGCATTCAGAGATCTGCTGCTATTAACATTGCAGTTGGGTGAGACACGGGGACAAAAAAAGAGCAGAACATGGATGAAACTAGCTTTATTAGATGACTGGTTATCAAAAGAGAACTCAACAAATTGGGAAAATCTTCCCCTTTCCCTTTGTTCTGAAGAACTTAATAATAGTTTCTTAATCACAGAATCATAGAATCATGGAATCATTTGAGCTGGAAGGGATTTTTAGAAGTCTACAGTCAGATTGGACTGCTCAAATACCTGTCCAGACTGACCATAGACTCCACATCACTTGCTTAGTGAAAGAACCTTAGTGAAAGAATCAAGCATAGGTATGAATCCAAGCATTTGTAGTACCTGGTTGTAGCATAGTTGCAGGCTATGTTAAGAAGTGCAGCTTAGGAATTTAAAGAAAAGTCTTCATGCAGCCTTCATTAAGTCATTAGTAATACATAGCAACTTCATAGAACGATTCTTATCCATTTGAGATCTCTGTAAAAGACTGGATTAATCTGTCACAGACTTGCATTTTATCTCTTCTGACTATACAAGCTGTCAAACTAATTTATTTAAACAGTATATGCTCACATATGGATCACTAAGTGTAGGTAATCAAAATCCTAGCTCCAGAATAATTTGATGAAATGAAATGCCATTAAGTGGGGACAAAATCTGAACCTATTTGAACATACCAGAAATGAAGGATATTTAAGAAGTCATAGAATCATAGGATCATAGAATAGCTTGGGTTGGAAGGGATATTAAAGACCATCTAGTTCCATTTCACCTGCTATAGACAGAGTTGCATGCCACTCAATCAGAACCCTATCCAACCTGGCCTTGAATGCATTCCAGAAACAACGTATCCACAACTAATCTGGGCAACATGTTCCTGTGTTTCCCTACCCTCTGAGTAAAGAATTTCTTCCTAAAATCTAACCTAAATATCTCCTCCTTTAGTTTGACACCATTCCCCCATGCTTTATCACTATCAGACCACACAAAATTTGGTCTCCCTCCTGCTTATATGTTCCCTTCAGGTATCAGAAGGCTGTAATCAGATCTCCCTGGAACCTCCTCTTCTCCAAGCTAAACAAGCCCCACTCCCTCAATCTTTTCTGAGAGGAGTTCCATCCAGAACATCTTCATGGTCTTTCTCTTGACCTGTCCCAATAATTCCACATCCTTCCTAAACTGGAGACGCAAGGCCAGGGCACACTACTCCATATGAGACCTTACAAAGGTTGAGTAGAGGAGAACAATTACCTCCCTCACCCTGCTGGCAAACCTATTGGGATGAAGCCCAGGACAGAGTTGGCCTTCCAGGTTGCAATCAAACATGATAAGCAAGCTAGAATGCAGCTTTTTTGTCCACCAGGGCACCCAAGTCTTTCTCAGTAGGGCTACTCTCAAGAATTTCTTCTCCTAGTCCATAGACATATCTGAGATTGTCCTGAAAAAAGTGCAACATCTTGTACTTGGCCTTATTGAATTTCACTGGGTTCACCTGGGCCCAAATTTTGGGCCTGATTTTGTCCCTTTGGATGGCACTCCTTCCTTCTGTTGTTTCTACTTGCACCACTCACACTGGTGTTGTCAGCAAACCTGCTGAGGTTACACTCAGTCCCACTGTCTATGTCAATTCTAAATATGTGGAAGAATGCCAGTCCCAAGAAGGACCCCTGGGGGACATTATTTATTATCTGGGCATATAGGCATTGGCAATAACTCTCTAGATACAACCATCACATCAGTTATTTCTCCATCAGATACTTCAGCCTTCAAATCCATATATCAACCATTTACAGTTAAGGATGCGGTGCAGGACCATGTCAAAGGCCTCGCAGAAGTTGAGGTAGACAACATGAGTTGCCCATCCTTTGTCCACCGATACCATTATTCCATCCTAGAAAGCTACCAGAATGGTCAGGCACAATCTGCCCTTGGCGATGCCATGCAGGCTGTCTCAGACCATCTCTTCATCTTGTATGTGCCTTGTTATCTCTTCCAGGACACTTTGTTCCATTATCTTCCCAGTCTCAGAGGTGAAGCTCACTGGCCTGTAGTTTCCTGAGTCTTCCTTTCTGTCTTTCTTGAAAATAAGATAGATGTTTCCCTTTTTCCAGTTACTGAGGACTTTACCAGACTCAACTTTTCCATTATGATGAAGAGTGGTGTGGCAGCCACATCATCCAGTTCATTCAAAACCCTAAGCTTTATGTTGTCTGACTCCAAAGAGTTGTACACATGCAGCTTTATTAGGTGGTCTTGGACTTGCTCTGCTCTTACAGGGAGAGATAATGCTCCCCTGGTCCCACCACAGGAACTCAACTCAGGGTCATGTCAGGGATTTGAGAGATGTGGGAGGCAATGAAGACCAAGGCAAAGAACTTGTTAAGTTCCTCAGCATTATCCATTTCTGCTGAAGCCCGTTTTTCATTTACCAGAGGGGATACACTCTCCTTTGTCTGTCTCTTCTGACCAGTGTATATAATCTATCACCAAGTTTAGTTCCATCTGCATTGTGACTTTTCTGGTCATAATTTTGCACAACCAGACTGCAAATTCATAATCTTTCTAGGCCACACATCCCTGCTTCCACTACATATACTTTTCCCTCTTTTCCCTCATTTTGACCAACAGATTCTTGCTCAGCAGTGCTTGTTTCATGCCTCTGCTTGATTTCTTATTCTAGAAAGCTCTTGTACTCTCTGAAAGCATCCTTAAAATGCTGCCAGCAATGATCTGTTCTTTGGCCCCTGAGGACAGTTTCCCAGGGAGATCTCATGCAACAATTTCTTAATCATTCTGAATACCACTCTCCTGAATTTCAGGGTCCTGACTTTTCTCTTTGCCAGACTCACATTCATCAGGATCATGAACTTGACCAGGGCATGGCTGCCTCCAACCTTAACCTATTTAACAATCTCCTCCATACTACTGAGCACCAGGTCAAGTAATGCTTCACCTCTGATTGATAATACATAACTTGAGACACAGCTCTGATAGAGAATACGTATGATCTAAGTATAAAATGGCATGACTAGATCTGTACAGGACAGGGTTCACTCTGTCAGTCATACTGGAGGACAGAGCTTTTTATTTTTTAAGTCCATCATCATCATCATCCTCCAGTATTAGCTGCTTATGACTCGTTTCTCCCTTTTCCACTACTTTTCCATTATTTACTTCAGCCATTTTCTGTCCATTCTGCCCACTGCTAGCCATTGGTTTAGTACAGTTTAGCTCTTTATGAAACACCGTAAAGTTTGACAATTCAAGGACATGCACCATGAGGTTTGGGAAGGAAATAAATAAACAAATACATAACTTTCTGTAACTTTCTGAACAACATACAAAGCAGTAAATGTAGGGAAACTGCCATTCTCAGATGTCTAGTGTCTGAATCAAACAACTGAATAATAAGTCATACATATTTTAGACAGTAGAATGGAACATAAAAATGACACAGAGGAGGGTGGTCAAAATATTATTATTAATGAAAATTTATTATTAAAGTAATGGATAAAGTGGTGTTGTAGAAGAAACTGTCTTCATAAGGAAGAAGTTTGCCTGTTTCTTGGTTTATGTCTACCTCCACCAGAGAACTTTTTTTTTTCTGTCCAGAAATCCTACACCACTTTCTAGGCCCTGAGAAAATAGTTGATGTTCTTCTGTGCATGGTATCTGTCTAGCACTTCGGGGTGCAGGAACAGAAATCCCACTGGAAAGTATGAAATTTCTTATTCAGTAAGATAGAATGAAGGCCTACTAAGAAGAAAAACAAAAAACAAAACAAAACAACAACAACAACAACAACAAAAACCCAACAACTTGACATTGAATTAGTAATGTGATCAGATGCTCACATAGAGTTAGCATGTCACTGAGACAGAAGAAGTTGGCTACCTGCCCTGTTTTGGTGAATGGGATTCAGCTGACTAAGTGTTGGCATTGTAGAATTTCCTGTTTGACCTCTTTCTACACCTATTGCTAGTAAAAGAAGTGCTAGGGTGCAACTTATTTATCTTAGAATAGATATCTAAAGTGGGTCCAAAAACTTATTTTACTCAAAAAACGTATCTCTGGGATCAAATAGCTCTACACAGATGACAGCTGAAATTAGATGAGGTTAAGTCTTCCCAGAATGTTCTGTTGTCAGAACATAAGAAAGTATCTATTTCCAGTTGTATCATAATCAGCAATGACAATTATGATTATTTCATACCATTATGCTGTAGTGAAAGGTTTAAAACCAGCAAGTGATGATAATACTTTCTGAGTTAGATGCAGCATTAGACTTTACAGGTATATATACAATCACACCCAGTTTGCTCTGCTGACTCTTCAGGTTGACCAGACATCACAGAGATTCCTCATCCATAGTGACAATTTCCACTTTCTAACTAAAATGTGACACTGAGCTAACATAATGAGGGTATGACTGCCTGGACTAGAAACACACACATGGTAATAGGTCTTATATCACTTCACATTCCATACAATCCCTGATCAGAGTAAAGAAAACAGAATTAGCATTTGCTGAGTTCAATTGATTGTACAGTTACCAGTCCAGCATTAGTTTTTTACATCTGTTCTTATTTTTTATGCATAGCTTTTCCTACACTTTCCTCCTTTAAGGTCGGTTATTTGTTTGCTTTGTGTGCAAGAAAGGAAAAATATCTTCAGCATGTCTTTGAAGCATAGCATTCTAATCCCCACCACCACCTTTCCATGAAGCTACAGTAAGATAAATCTACCAATATCAATACTTTACAGTCTATAAAATCTAGATCCTCTTTTAAAAATATCTTATGAGTAATGCATACACTTGCTAGCTTATTTATCAACATACACTTATGCAAAATGTATATAGATAGGTCATATTGTTGTAGGGCTAAACCAATATTTACTTGTGAAAAGCACTCAAGTGTATGTCTACAGAATGGAAGAGAGACTGAAAAAAAAAAAATAAAAAATCAGTCATTTTAGGAATCAGCAACATAAACTCAATATATCATGCTTGTAATTATCCCTATATCACACTGGAAAGAATAAGGGCTTGCCTGTGGTAAGAAATGGCCACTTGTAAGAGGTTATTTGTTTACAGTCAGACCAGAAAAAAAACAACAACAAAAAAAAATCTGTTAACAAAATACGTAAGACAATGAACAGTATATTTATTAGATTGTTCTTTTTCTTTTTTGTCAGTATCTTGTAATAGTTAACACATGAGAAAGACTAAACAAAGAAAGCCCTGTATGTTCATTTGGATTGGGTTCTAAGATGGTAAAAGTAATATGTTTTTATTATTATTATTATTATTATTTGAAACATCTTGAGTACCTCAGCGTTCCTTAAATCTGCTGAAGAGCTAAACTATTTCTCAACACACTTATTAATTAAAACTGGAAGAAAGAAGGAAAGAAAAAAAAATCCAGACTCTTTTCACTTTTGCCTGTTTCCATACAATGTAGATTTTCACAGATACTGAGAAAAGGTAGCTGGTATCAGTATGCATAAGATGAAGCATGACCTGAACATACAAAGCTATAGGTCATTGGGTATGGTTTCAAAGTTTGTTTTATCAGAAACAGAACTTAAAAAAGTGTGTTTGAATTTGTTAAAATGCATTAACAACTGCCTTAATTATTTATTATTCCTTCTTTATGCTCTCCACGTGGTGCCCACTGTACCAAGCACCATCAGTCTGCAGCTGCAGAAAATATAGTATCCAAAACAGACTTCCTCCTAATGTTGAAACGATATATTGACTAGACTAAATTTTATAATTCTTAGATCACTTTACTCGACCCACATCTTCCAGTTGAGTAAAACCCATGGAGAAAAGAGTTCTAGAGTTCTTAAAAGAGCTCAGTACTGCTGTGGTTTCTGTTCAAATCTAAGTGAGTTTCCTGGTTGCATTTTGTAAAGGATTTCTAGCAGTTCTCAAGGTTTATGTAACATCCTAGGAATTGGGATGTTTTATTTATTTGTTTGTTTGTTTACTTTGTGGATGTTTATTAATACAATGTTCCTACTGCACCATTCAGATCCAGGGTCTTGGCAGAAGGAATAAAATGGGGGAAAAAATCTGTATTTCTTCTCTAATTATAGTAAAAATACCTTGTTTGAGAGAAAGTTCCATGAATTTAAAGACTATCTTCAAAAACCAGCAAGAGCATTCACGTAATTTTCTATAGCTCTGCAAGGGTGTATGCAAGGGATTTATAAATTAGACCTTTAATATCTAAATTGATTATACCAAAGATTAGATTGATTGTCGTGTTATGTCATTCTAATAAGGCTTAAAGATTCACACTAGAATAGCTTAGGTTCTGTACCTTACCAGGTACAACAGAACCTTTCAAATAGTTTAAATTTGGGTTAATTCTTCAACCCAGTATTTCTAAAATCATTGTTATAAATTCTTGTTTGGGACCGTATATGCCATTTAGCCACTAATGTTTGGAATTTCAGCTCTCAGTGCTCCTGAAAAGACTTCCTTATCATTGATATCCCATTACAACATGCAAATTACTTGGATTCCAAGATGTTCTACATTTGTCACCCTGACACACTAGACAGACAATTAAGTGGTGAAAAACTTTAATTCAGATTCCCAAACTGCACTTTAGAATGGAAGCGTAAGTATAGAGGAGCCTATAGGTTCCAAGTGTTTATGTAAATTAAGGATTTTCTTTCATAATTTGTTAATGCTAAATTGTCTGTAGTCACAGGCAAAAAGAAAATCACAGAGAAAAAGAAATCATAGAAAAAAACCTGTCTTACTAATTAAAATACCCCTGAAGCATAGCCATGGGTAAGATACTTGACAAACATAAAAAATGTATTTCTCAGATAAACTCCCCCAAGAACTCTGGGGTTTCAAAACTGCTTCCTGGTAGTCAGACATCAGACACAGACTTGGAAGTTTCAATGAGATCTCTGGGCAATTGTTTGCATTTCCACCAAGCATGCTGTCTCAGAATTCATTATATTCAATAGTGTTGGTACCTGGAGTGTACTCCCTTGTTTCCTCTGTCTATGCTGAGAGTCAATTCTTTGATATGGATCAGTGTCCCATCGTCTCATTTCAGTTTGGATTGGTTGAAGCCTTAGTGAGATCTCCCTGCTCCCTTCTTTTGTGCTGAAGTTCTTTGCCCTTGTCTGAACTGTGCTGCAGATGTGCCCATGCACAAGCCCATCTCTGGGCTCTAATATAGCCTCTTGCCCAGATGCCACCCACAAACCTGAGTTGAGATTTTTGAATTATACCTACGCATACATGGAACAGCCTGCACTTGCTTTGAACATCAGGTAGGACTAGATTAGATTCTTTCCAAACCAAATTCAGTGATTCTCAGATAAAATAACAGCTAGCCAAGATAACACACTTATCAAGTTCACATCAGTTCAAGTCTTTGCCAACCTTGATGATTCTATTATTCTGTGAATTTATGATTCATAATTACATGGCAATCTCTGAAATATCATTCAAGAAGGATATATTTGAACTGCATGAACTACTATCTCAGTGACAATTCCTCAAAGTGGCTGCAAGTGAAGTAATTTTGTTTCTTTTGCAAGCAGAGCTGACTGAAGATCACCTAATTTATAAGTCAGTATTTTCACAAAGGTCTTCACATTACTTCGATCAAGCTCATGTTGATGTTAATTCTGGTTAACACTCTCAAACCTTCCTTGATGAACAGAGGATGGGAAAAATGCACACTTGAACCTTGCATTTGTGTTTCATCAGAGAATGCTATAATTGTTGTAACCCTTTGCTACTTAATTCCCAGAACATGAATGATTTTATATGTTATACTCAGTGTTAAAAGCATAAGGACTTAAAAACTTTCAAATAGGGCTTGTTTGTAATTCAAAAACTACAGCTGTCCTCGTATGAAATACTTGCACATCTGTAAGTTATATTGTAAGTGTGCATTTCAGAATTCAGAAAGACTGAGTTCAGGGTTTTCTTTTTTAGGTGACCAGAAATTAAAAATGTTGTACTGTCTTTCAAATTTTGGAAGCTAAACTGACTTTTGGAATGTAAGTAATATATAAGTATATAATATGAATGGAGGATAACAAATTACAATAAAAAATGAGAGGCACAACTACATATTTTAATGCAAACATTAAACTGTTAACTATAACATCTTATTTCTCCTTAAAGGTAAGAATGAATCCTAAATGTTTATTTCAAAGTGAACCTCAAGACTAGGTTTTTAACAAAAGCTTAAACATCCAGGTTTTGCTATGGAGGCTATTTCCGTCATTCTTTCTAGATTTTAAGGAGCACGGACTTCAGCTGTTTCTGTTTTGGGTGTAAATTAGCTGCCAGCTGGATTCAGGGAGAGCATCTTCCTTACTGCAGTATTGCCCAATTAGATGACATACTGCAACAGCAATTAAAAAGTCAACAGTTGCCACAGAACAATATGAAAGATATGGCTTAGAAAAGTAGTGCAGTACATCAGATACTATAGTTTAGTGACTGTAACTGATGGCATTTTAATGACTCTTATATTGTGATTTGAAACCTTTGCTGGAAATGTCTGCTAGATTTAGCTGAAAATAGAAGCCACTGTTTTTCAGATATTGTGTTACTCTGCCTTATTCATTTAGCTGTATGATTATTGTTCAGCATAGTATCTAAAGCAGACCTTTAAGATGGCAAAATGCTCTGAAGGATGAAGAGTCTGGGGTCAAAAATAGAAATAGAAAAAAAAAAAAAAAAAAGCATGAATTAATAAACAGCATAATTGGGAAAAATAAAATATACTTTATTTTCCTTGTCATACCAAGTTCACAATCATTAAGGTTTTACATAAGAGAAATATCACAAAATGTGTGTGGGGGTGGGGGGGAGAGGAGGTGGTGCAGGGGGGTGCAGCAGAGCAGGGGGAAGAAATAGAAGGAAATGAAGTCAAGACTTCCAGTTCTTTGAAATTACTTTGTATGGAGGCAAAAAAAAAAAATCCCTACAAAGCCAAAATTTAATCAGACCTGATATTGTTCTTTAAGAACTTTCAGTCCTGATGAAAGAAAATTTTTATTTATTCTGCAAGCTCTAATTTAATTATACCCCTCACAAAAGACACAGAGCTGCACTAATTTGGAATATACTAGTATTAGTATTTCCTTTTTCATAGTAATTTTTCCTATGTTTCTTTTTAAGTCACTACATGACAAGGAAATTTTTGCAGGTACTATTTCTTTCCGCCATAAATAAGTCCATTTGTAAATAGGTCTAACTAATCTTACAATTTTTGAGATAGGTCCCATTGTCTTCTTTCCCCAGCTACAATTCATTACAAAATATGGCAACTACCTCCTCATTTTTCATTATTTATTATGTCCAAACCCAGTTGTGGATTCGACATGCATTTTTGGGCTTCCAGCCATAGAGATTTATGAGCTGGTACATCCCTGTTTCTGGGTGGAGTTTGGCTCAGAAGATATGCAGGATAACGAATGAGTTGCTATGTTTGGTATCAACCAGATATTGGTACAGTGTTGCAGAAAATAAAATGAAATATAGTGAAATGAAATGAAATAAAATGAAGTGAAATGAAATAATAAAATCTGCACCTACATAATGATAAAACACAGGATCAAATACTGAAGGTCTTTTTTTGTTTGTTTGTTTGTTTGTTTCTTTTGTTTATACATTTTCCTTTTTTCTTCAGACATAAGTTTCAAGGAACAGTTTTGTTGGTTTATTCATGATTATTTTTCAATATGAATTGGAAGTTAATCAGAACTCAAATTTATCTTATTACAATTTAATTTCTGACCAAAAGATGAATTTTAGCTCCATGCTATGTGAAAAGATCTTACAGTGAAGCCTCTCAGATTTTATCTATTTCTTCATTATTAACTGATGAATGTCTCAATGCCTCAGTTTTCCTTGAATAAAGCAGAAGTTTATTGTATGTGTAACAGGACAATTTGTTATCTTTGATCAACTGCAATTCAAAACAGTAATAAGGAACCTAGTCTAAAATATTAACTGCTGTATAGCTTCTAGCTGTGAAATAGTTGCTTAGCATTACTCCAGAAGTAGCTGCATTTGACAGGATCTTCTTCATGTTCCCTGTATTTCCTATTTTCTATTGCTATCTGTTCCATATCTTGGATGCTTCATGAGTGCATTACCCTCTAGGGTGGCTTGGATTTCCACCTGCGACAAATATGTGTTATAGGATGATAGCACACAGTTAAAATCTAAGCCCCTGGGGCTGAAAACAATATCTAACATATGCATTAAAATCTTAGTCCCCCATCTTAAATGTAGGAGAATCAACCTGTCAAATCCCTTTCCCAGAAATGTTTCCAGTGAGAAGTGGGAATCAGAGTTGTAACTAGAATGGCAAAATAATACATTAATCTACTTTTTTTTTTTTTTTTTTTTTTTCAATGCCAGGAGCACTACTTGTTATTTTCTAGTATAGGGTTCAAAACTATTGATTTTGGTGCTCTTGACAGTTCTAGACCACTGTCTAAACATTTATCTCATTTCCTTTGATCCTTTCTGGAGTAATTTCTAAAGGACGCTGATGAATGAAAATTTCACAATAACCTAATTGTTCCTAAGCCAGTTCTCTATTGCTTCAGCTGTTTGTGAATATTAATGGTAAGTACCCAACCTAGAGGTAATTTTCCACTACAAAATTTATCTGTTTCTGGCTGGGATGTGAGTCAACCTTTTATCTAAAAGAGCTCTGCTTGAATTTAATGCAGAAATTAGCATGTAGGTAAAGTAAATATGTATATGTATATAAGAATACATATATATATATATATATATAGATGTACATATATATATATGTATATATATGAGAAACAGTACTAGAAAAAGCAAGAAAAGTATTGCAGACAGCAAGGGCAAGCCTTGCCAGGATGATTTATGAATCTCATCATTTTCATTCTGTCTCCATTGACCCTACTCTTCTGCCACAGTAGTAGAGTAGAGAGAAGAGAGAATGAGCCTGCTGCTGCTCTGCCCTCTAACTCATAGGACTGTGATTGGCTTAAAGAAACACTGGCACGTGACAGCTCCTGTGAAACCTACAATGACTTGGTGTGGTCAAGAATTGACTATACAGTTCCTTCTTTGGCTTTTCTCAAGGATGGTTAAACATTCTGGGAAATGACATGAAAAGTTGTAGAGGAGCAACAGTTTATTTTAATCCCATTCTGCTACTCGGTCAGTGACTTGAAGTCTGATTTTTTTTATTTTTTTATTTTTTTTTTCTTAAAAAGGAGGATGACACGAAACTAAGACTCTCAGTTCATTTACGGGAAGACACAGAGTGTTAGCAAACCTTCTCTCTTCAGTCACCTCCCCACCAGCCAGGGAGAGCTGTAAAAGCTGTGAGTTAAGTTAATTAAGAATAAAACTGTTTTTGATACACAAAGAAATCCCATACACAACATATTTTTCTTCAGAAAATTATACTGGGCAACTAGTTTTGTTTTAGAAGTCTTTAAATACTTTTAGTTAAATGTGGACAACTAAATTAGGTTTTAGGCCTACACGGCTGGCAAAAAGGTAGATGGATAGGTGGGCCCTTGTACAGATGTGTCAATATCTGCAGGAAATCAGGGCTCCTTGATCCTTCTTACCTTTTCTCACAAAATCTGTGAATACAGAGGGAGCCAGCAGGAGGAAAGAGAGAAGATAAATCACTCAGCTACAGACATTGTGAAATGCAAGCACGTACCACACTTCTGTTTCTTAATAAAATACACACCAGTCCTCAGGAGACATTTGTAGGAAGCCGGGGAGAGAGTTATTTTTAATAGGTTCATTTCATTTATGAATGGAACATTTTCTACTTTTTTTTTTTCCTCATACCACACACACACTTTTCTATTATTATTATTATTATTTTTATTTTATTTTACTTTTTCCTCCCCAAATGGTTTTCATGAGATGTGAAATAGGTGAAAGAAAATACAGTTTGGGGCATTAATTATGCTTTCTTATTGAGTACATAAATATGATGTCGAGCAGGCCAGACTGAATGGTATATATTTATTTCAAAAATATCATCTCTGTGAGGTATTGCTGCATCATCCTATTGATTTAAGTATTTTTGCTATTGTGCTTGATGCTTGTATGAAAGGCTGGCTATTAGCAAATTAAATTGAAAAACTAGTGAGTCAGACTTTTCATGGATGATCATGACTGCTACTTGTATGCAGCTCTAAATTGGAAAATACTGCAAAGGACTAATTTTTCATAATGGGCCAGTCTCCTCTTTGTAAACTATAAGCCTTATTTGTTGTAAAGAAGGAAAAAAAAAAAAAAAAAAAAAAAAAAGAGAGAGAGAAAAAACAAGATAGAATTCTTATGCTCCACTGCAAGTTGCCTGGTTTCAATTCCTATCTATAAAAATGTTAATCTTTTCATTTCAAAGGGTCACTATTTTTGACCTTGTTGGACATTTGTATTAAAATCCTGTGTAAAACAAATCCCTCTTAAAAAAAGCATCATAGAATATTTTGTGCTCATGCAAACAGCAGCCAAGAAGCTGTTGTTTACTGTATTCTTTCAAACAGAAATATACACAGCTGAAGCTGAGTGGAAAGGGGTCAGAGATACCCAAGGAAAGAGTCTGACTCTTTTGGTCCTGCCTAGGGCCTCTCCCTTTACTTTGAGTTCCATGATCAAAGGAAGGCAAAAATGTAAATAAAGAATTAATGAAAAAAACTGAAATTCCATTTAGATCATTGGGAAATAATAAATCACCAAATGGAAGTAGGTCATCTGAGAGGCTTGAGAGCCTTTTTAAACATCAAAGTCCCTTTCTCATGTGACCGTTTCTCATGTGACAAAGACAAATTGGTCAACAGTGCAACTGTATTGACTCCATAAGCTTGTTAACATGAGTCATGAGAAATGAAGACTGGTTCTTGGCTCTGGAACATGGTTGCAGCTCAGAAAATCAAAGTTAATTTTCTAATTCAAATTTAAGACATAATTGGAGTCCTCCCTCTTTCTTTCTCTCTCTTTCATACCACTCAGTGATACAATCACAGAAGAATTGGTTTACAGGTTCAGATTGAAGTTCTGCCTATTACTGAGGTCAATAAAGGATATCCGAGAAAAAAGTGTAACTAGTCAGGTAGTGACTGATGCTTCTTCCACATAGCCTCCCAGATTCTAATAAGTGACAGCTCAGGGAACTGTACTGCCAGATATGTTATCACCATATTTCTTGGTGTTCAATGGATTCTTATTCTTATTCTTATTCTTTTTTTTTTTTTTTTGCCTGTAACTTTTCCTGTTCCCTTCTGTATGACAAACTTCTGCTATCCGCAAATTGTGCTATCAAGTCCTAGAGTCTGCACCATGAGAAAAACTCTCTCCAGTCTGTGTTTTGAATCCTTGTTCTCCATCTGTGATAATTAATTAATAATCTGTGTCAACTTTGGGAAGAAACAACGAACAAAAAGCACTTGTACCCTAAATCCCCAACAGATACATTTGGTGAGCTTCACTGAATATCTTTGTCTTAACAGTTTGTGTACATTGACTTAAAATAGATCAAAAGAGTAAATAAAGAAATATATATATATATATTTAAATCGAGTATAGGAAATAAAGTAGAAGATACCTCAGAATTTCTGGCCTTATTATCATGTTCCCTGAGTAAATTTCTATATTGTTCAGTGATAACCTCTGCAGATTTACTTTTAAAGGTTACCTGCTACTGCCCAATTAAGCATATATTGAATCACCAGTTATTCAGGCTGCTTTTTTAACCTGCACTTCACAGGTGAGGCCAGTCATGGCACGAACCTAAGCGCTGAACTCTGGCTAAATACTTGACCACACATTATGGGGCCCTCATGCACATGCTGTTATGATGAATTACCTCAATATCAACATATATAGCTTTTTAACATTATTTGACACTGAAGTTTTTATTGGCAAAACACACTGACAATCCCAGTAATTTTGTTGGTTTTTTGTTTGTTTGTTTGTTTTAGTACAGAATAGAGAGGTCTGTATTGCTTGTTTGCCTGTTTTTAATCTCACAGATAGTCAAGATAGCACAATAAAAGCAAAGAAGTGTGTGTGATTTCAGTTAGTGTAGACCTCGGTTGGATGAGAAAGGCTTCCTGTGCCTCAAGAAGGTGTTCATCATCTCTGTATAGCTAGAAAAACATCACCTCTTGACAGCTATTTCTGCTCATGGGTTCATTAGTATTACTGTCCTTTATGCAGACATACATGCTGAAAACAAGGATGGTCAGGATTTTGAAAACAGCCTGGTTTCTGGATAAATGACATCTTCAGAATTTTTAATTTCTGTGGCTTTTGCAGTCAGGTCCTGCATTGAAATGCTGTGAGAACAAGTTGTTTAAAAACAGACATAAAAAGAAACACAGGTATATATATATATATATATGTGTGTGTGTGTGTGTGTGTGTGTGTGTGTGTGTGTGTGTGTGTGTGTGTATGTATGTATATAATTTCTTTCTTTGTCTTGTCTTACAGCCTGATTTGGCCTGGCTTCATGAATAGCAGAGTGGAGGGATCTGCAGGTCTATGCCTCTGGAAAGGGGAAGCAGGGAACCCCAAAATAACTTAAAACAGTGGCAAAAATATGAAGAGAAATAAACTAATTTACTAGATGTGGTATAAAAATGCACGACAACACGCTGTAATACACAATAATTAGAACTGAAGCTAATAAATCAAATACAATGAGAGAAAGAGTGTCCAAAAACGCTGAAGGCCCTGCACTAATGATTTGTGGTTGGGACAAGAAGCTGCAAGAGAGCCTGACGATTGAAAAGAGGGACATCAGGTGATCTACCAAGGCCTCACATGTGTTCCCCCTGAGAAGGAATGATAACAGAACAGTGAACAGTCTTTTGGGGAATGTAGTTCTTCTCTTCCAGACAGGTATCTGGAACTAGAGCATTAACTCTTTAACTCCCAGTGCACTACATCATGCTATGATGTTGAATACTAGTAACCAAAAATCATAAAACCATGACATGCCTCTAACTCACCTTCTTGTTTCCTTAATGGAATTTCTTCCTTCTCTTTTCCAAATTGCAGGAAGCAAAAAGTAATAGATCATAGAATCATAGAATAGTAAAGAATAGCTTAGGTTTGAGGGGATCTTATCAACCTTAAAGATCATCTAGTTTCAAACCACCTTTAATGGTCAGGTTTACCAATCATTAGATTAGGCTGCTCAGGATCCCAAGAAGTCTGGCCATGAAAACCTCTAAGGATGGGATATCCACATCTTCTCTGCATAACGTGTTTCATCGCCTCACCACCCTCCTTCCTAATATCTAGCCTAAATCTCCTCACTTTACAGTTTAAAGCCATTCATCACTGTACTATTCCTGTCATACCATATAAAAAGTCAGTCACCTTCCTGCTTGTAAGCTCCCTTCAAGTACTCCAAGGCTGTAATTTGGTCTCTCTTTAGCCTTCTCTTCTGTAAACTAAACAAGCTCAACTCCCTCAACCTTTCCTCATTGAAAAGGTGCTCCAGTCCTTTGATCAACTTTGTGGCCCTAGACAGTAAGAATAAGAAAAAGTTAGAAGAACTGCACTAGTGCAGTGGTTCAGAAACAGAAACCCTGGGATTTTAATTCTTAGTAATAATCTTAATAATAATAATAATAATAATAATTCTTAATAATAAACAAATAGCTATTTCTTATTTTAATTAATCTATAGCAACATTTTAAGGAAATCTTAGATAAAGAAGAGGAAGTTCAGCAGAAATTAAGCCAAGTAAGACGTACTTACATTTTCAGGGAGATAATGGCCAGATAATTTCACATTCAGTTTCCAAAAAGCCCTGAAACACAGAAAAGTGTCATTATAAACATACTTTTTAAATTTGGTCTCAATATTTTCCCAGGACACAATGAATCCAGAGGTGCTGACTTCATATCAAAAACCTTCCAGCATCCCCAAACAATACAAAAACTGCCTCTGGCTCAGCTGTCTTCTCCCTGATAACAGATCACACTCCTCCAGCTTCAAGAAGCCACAGCAGAGAATGAAGTTAGCTCCTTTTACAACCAGAGATTCTTCTCTAATGCTGCAGCAGCAGCAAACTAGTTTTCACAGAAAGGAAGGCAAGGAAAAATGACACTTGATGTCAACACAGTGGGGTATGTAGTCTCCCTGTGTGTCTTTAAAGGGGCTCTAACAACTTGAAAATCACTCTTCTGTCTGAAGCTTCCTTATTACCTGCTGTTACTGGTAGCACTGACAAGAACCATGACTGAGAGAAAGTGGATAATGCATATATGTGCAGTTTTCCGGTGTATCTCTCTTTCATTTGTTTGTATGCTTAGTGTCAGTTTGCTTCTTTCATTTTCAGTGTCAGGTCTAAAAGATATTTAATTATATCCACAGCACAGTCCAATCATCCATCAGCCTGTGCAGATTTTCATCCAAAGAGCTGTTGTGTGCATGACCGTAGGTAAATGGAAGAGTGGGAAGGAGAATGAAAAAGTAATTCAAGAAAAGCTGAAAAGAAAATAATAGTCACCTTCCAAAAATTAACTGGGTACATGGAGAGAACCTTTTTAAAGCATAACATAGCGTCAAAGAGGCACAGAGTGAATCAGTAGCAGACTCTGGAGGATAATCCATCAAGAGGCAGTGCCCTGAAGAAGTAGCTCTCACTTCAGACTACTGGGATTGGTTACTTTATTCTTCTGTAAGTTAGTATTTAGGAGCCAATTCTTCCACAGAATCATACTAAGCTGTTTTATACAAGGGAAGTTTTTCTTGCTAGTGAATGGAAATTGAAACTTGGCTACAGTGGAGCTCTTTCCTGACCTATAGCACTGTATTAAGGGAATTATACTGTACAAGTAAAGGAGAAGAAGGAGCTTAAATGGCAGACTACCCCCCAAGGGAAGCCTGACTTCAGTAGTAAACTTTAACTCAATTTCAGCTCCTCCTTTGAGGTCAAATCTACTTTAGCTTTCCTTGGTTTCTAGCTGTTTTGTGGTGTGAGTTTTTAAGGTGTGTTTTTGTTTATTTATTTATTTTTGCTGCTGCTTATTTGTTTTTCCTTTTAAAATTTTGAACATGCTTTTATATTGCTTTGTTGTTGTTGTTGTTTGTTTGTCTGCTCTGTTTTGTTTGTGATGGTGTTTTTTCATTAATAAAATTCTCCAATTTTTCACCCTCCTCTTTTGGTTGATGATGAAAGCTAAGGGTTTTACTAGATCCAGAAGGGAAATAATAATAACTTCTTCCATTTAAATAGTGTCTTTCATCCAAAAGCAGATTATGTGTCAGGCCAATTTGTGCTCTCTGTTACATGACTACATATCCAGAATAATTAAGTGAGAATCAATAGTATTTCTCTGGACTTATCCCAGAACAAATTCTTGTAGGATTAAAGTATGCAGATATCACTGCATCACCCTTTCCTACTACAGCAGGCATTCAGCATTCAGTTTTACCTTATTTTCCCTAGTCAGTGTTTTACCCAGGTATTCTCTGTCAAGTCTTAGGAAGGAGTACAATAGGTTATAGCTCCACAAACCTTCAGTTTCAGAAATCCCGATGATCTGTGATTCTGTCATGTAATGGTGTCTGAGAGTCCTGGAAGGTCTCGACCATTTTTTTAATATTTTTTTTTATTTTTTTGATCTGTGGAAACATGCATCACTATATTTGTGTTTTAAACATCACTCTATATGCCAGCCTGTATCAGAGAAGAAGCCCAGTCAGAGGAACCTTGCTGCTGAAGACATGGACACCTTCAACCCTTGTCACTGCAGACTGGTGAAGGTAGCAAAGAATTGCATAGACAATGGGTGCAAATAGAGCTGGTCAGAGCAAGAAACAAAGGCTAATATTTGAAATGGCTTTCCACTGCATTCCTGTACCTTTAGCATTACTCTTTTCTATGTCAAATGGAAGTTTGGGGGGAATAGGACTTTCCTAGAGTGGGAAATTCTCAAGACTGTAGCTTGGGAATTAGGCTCCTTAATGCTACTGCAAGACTTCATAAGATTATCAAAAAACGTTACTACAACATCTATATTAAGTGGAGGATGAAGAAATATTTGTGCTGACTTTGTTCATCTAATGAGTATTTGTCAGGAAGAGTCTTGAGTATGAGTCAAAACCAAAAAATAGCAATAACACAGGATAGGAATAGATGAGCTATACTCTGTGGTATGTTGCCCACTACTGACTCAGGGTCAAGAAGTTGTGGACAATAGTGCCTGCTCAGTGACCTAGGCACAACTAGTACCACTTCCTAAAATATTTCAATTTAGATTAGCTAACTCTCACTTTGCTTGCAAGGAGAAAGAGGAGGTTCAGGAGAAGGATGAAGAAGTTAGGGGAGGTTCAGATTGGATATTAGGAAAAATTTCTTTCCAAGAGTGATCAGGCCCAATGAGGTGGTTGAGTCATCATCCTTGGAAGTGTTTAAGAAATACTTAGATGTGGTACTAGGTGACATGGCTTAGTGGAGAAATAATGGCGGTAGGCAGATGGTTGAAGTAGACAATCATGGAGGTCTTTTCCAACCTTGGTTTTACTATGATTCTCTGTTTCCATAACTTATGTTTTCTGGAGTAATCTACTCATGTCAGGTTTTGTTTGGGCCTCTGAAGTTATCCCTTTTGACTTGACCGAAATTACCCTTTGTATCTCCCCGTTCACACAAATTTTTTAGCTGAATTCCACACACCTCTCAGTTACTCAGAGATAAGCACAAGAGTAGGTTTTGTCATTGTTTTTCTGATACTTTCTACTTCAGGTCATGGTTGAAAATATTATAAGAACAATCGACTTCACAGCATTTTTACAAGAAAATTAAATGTGAAAATGAATGAAGTTTTCTCTAAATTAGAGAAAAGGATGTTTGGATCAAACTTCAATTTGAAGCTTGAAGGATGAGGGTAAGGAGGATTTATTCTATCCAGAGAAATTGGTTTGGTCACCCTCACTTATAGACTGCACAATATTAACAATATAATGTAGCTGCTCCTTGTATAAATAGATTGTACATTAGCAATAAGAAGGATTAAAACCATTTTCTTTAATTACGTCCTATAATTCATAGTAGGATAACCTTGTAAAAGATCAAGTAGTAATGGGGGCAGAAAGGCCTTAGAGTATGACACACAAGAATAGCAAGAATTTGCCCTTTCCAATATACTGCCTGCAAAGAGTCATGCAGGCCATGACCGTTCAGAAACTCAGAGATGAGATGAGAGAAGGGACATTACTGTTGCAGGGCCTGAAGCTGTAAATGTTTATTCATGTAGCAATCAATCCTAGCTAGCTACCTCTGATGCAGACACACATACATATATGACCTCTCTGTTTCAGAACAGGCTTCAATAATTTATATACTTTTCTTCACAACATTTTTATGAAGTAGGGTGTGTTTTCTTCTTTCTTCTGAGAAGGGGGTTGGAGTGTAAGGGGACTGGAGCTGAATTTTGTTCCTGTACCAGGTTTATGTCTCAAAAATAAAATAATGATGATGATAATAATAATAATAATAACAATAATAATAATAATAATGATAATAATAGGAATTTAGAATTCTTCAGCATCAGCTTATTTCTGGAATCTGAGGGCTTATAAACAAAAAACAAACAAAAAAGCCCAAAATAAAAACAAAAAGAATTAAACACATTCTGTACTGTAATTTTGAGGAATTTCTGTTTGTTTTCTTAAATGTAGGGTAGATCAGCTCATTTACTGAATATTTGATTTAACTTTTAAGCAAGGGGCAGAGCTCAGGTCCGACACAGCCTAGTTCCTGCCTGGACTTTGGGAATGGTGCCTGAGACTCAAAGTCTCTTCCAGGTTGAGGGATGTGGCTGCTGCTTTCCTTTTTGCAGATTCAGCCAATAGCAAAGCTAAGCATGATTCCAAAGATACAGACATACACAGACAGACAGGACATCAACATGACTAGTCACACCAGCTGCCAGCCAAGGGCTGCTTTCAACGGAGATCACACACAGGGCTCGTGAACACAGACACTGATGGTTGAGTGTATGTTAGTACAGGCACACACAGCACTCTCCATGCTCATCAGCACATGTACAGTACAATCTTTCTGCCCAGCAGACATAGCCAGATCCCAGCCCATAAACCACCTAATGGGTCGCCTCCTTGCTGGCTGGTCCAGATTGAAGTTTGCTGCTGAATGCACACACACACACACACCCTGTACATCCCACCCTGGAAAAGATACAGAGACTCAGCTCCCAGCAGCCAGCATCAGGCATCAGGTTGTGACCTACGGCCCTGTTCCAACTGCCAGTGTGGAGCCCTCGATCACCTCATTCCCACCTCTCCCTTGGCAGTGGATATGTCCATGCTGATCTTACTTGAATTAGACCTTTAGTTTTGTAGTCTTTGTGACAGAAAGATTTATTTCTTGTCATTGTCTCCATTTTGCCTTGTCCCATCTGTGTTCCAGCATTTGGTTTACACAGATCATTTGTTTGTTTGTTTGTTCTTATCATCCAGATCCAGAAATCCACAAACAGATGACTTTGCTCAAATCAGCATCCCCACATTTTGTCTTTCCTTATCTGTTAGTACAAAGCACCAGACTTGGTTCCTATCACTACAGATCTTTAGCATTTATCCCTTATTGCATGGATGTCCAACCTTTTTGCTTGCCTGGATGCAATGAGTGGACAGGAATTGTCTTGGGTCACATATACAAAAATCAGTCCAAAAGTAATGCATTCTGTCTTTCCATAGAACTACAGCAGATACAAGGAGCACAGCAACACTATTGGTTAGAGCAGATTCTCAGCTACAAAATACTATTTTTCATCAATGGACAGGAGCTGTGTGCCATACTCATAAACATCTGCACCAGGGAAAGTGACATACCACATCACGGTGCTCACATATATTCTCTGTCACCATAAATGTTCACAAATGTCACCATGAATGTCAATAGGTGTTAATTTTTCTGCATGGTGGAACTCAGTGACACACCTTTGCTTCATCCACACTTCCATGTCAGATGCAGTTTTGTCAGACTACCCCTCTGCTTCCATGTCCTGCACAGTAACAAAATCTGATGAAAAACTGGTGGGAAGGTTCAACTGCCATACCACCAACACCCTCCTCTGACATCATGGATGAATATAATAAAATAGCAGGCACTACTGTCAGAACAGCTCTCACAAAATATATAGTTCATGTATATAAATAACAAAACTTCCTTTAATCTCTAATTTTTTTGTTGTTGTTTTGTTTTATTAAAACAAAAACACTGAACTAGTGGGATATTTGACCCTGTTTTTGTGAAACTAATGACATCATTCTGGTTCAAGGGAAGTGGTTCAAACCCTTAGTGAGCTCTAAAGGTGTTTGTCAGAGATTTTTTGGTGAAATTTTATTCCTCCTGTACTTCAGTCTTGAAATTTTTTGTTCACAAACGAGTGTACTCCCAAAAAAGGATGGCATGAATGAAGTGTGATTGTGAAATGAGGAATGTTTTTCTCTAGTAAGGTTGAGCGTATAAAAGTGAAGAGACACAAGGTCAAATTTTTGGGTCAAATGTCTGATTACAACTTTATATATTCTGTTTGAAATTTCCAAGGTAATGCATTTATGTCAACTGAAAATGGAGTAGAATACATACCAAAATGAATAATAGAAAAAAAAAAAAAAAAAAAAAAAAAGGGTTTTGTTTGTTTGTTTGTTTTCATTTTTGAAATCTGTAAATCTGTTCTCAAATTCCTTCATGAAAATGGAAAGCAAGGCTGAGTATTTTTTGCTGCTCACATGATGGCATTTAAGCCAATTGAATATGCTTACAGTTATTTCCTATCAGTTAGCACTGTACTGTACCCTCCCTATATCCAGGCTTAATCTCAGATACTCAAACAGCATTAATAGCACACGGATATTCAGTTGATGCTGAGCAGTGGGTGTGCTCCTGGGGGCCCCTGCCACTCTGTGGGGCAGAGCTACAGCAGCAGTTGTGGCTGTGGGCTTGTATTTATAGCAGTCTGAAAAGCATACAGACAGTATTAGTGCATCAAGTTCTTCATGAGACAATTTCTATCAGGAGAGACTGCAGGCTTCCTATTCTGAAATTACAGGAACACTAACTGAAAAAAGGCATAAAGATTCCATTTGTTGTGGGTTTTTGTTTGTTTGGTTTTTGTTTTTGTTTGTTTGAATGTTTTTCAGTTTGATAGAAAATATTCTTCATGCTTTTTTCTTTCCTTTTTTATTTTTATTTTTTTATTTTTATTTATTTATTTATTTATTTTTCCCCATGCTAAAAATTCTATAACTTTTGAGTGCATCTCAGGTTTGCATCTCAGCTTTTTCATTTCAGAGTGTTTTTTGTTTGTTTCTCCTCCTAACTGGTGACAATGATTCAAACCAAATGTAATTTTCTTGTGGCTTCATTGCTTCGGTGTAGAGTAGAATAAAGGACTCTGGCTGTTTATATGCAATATGTAACAATTGCAAATTGAATTTGTAGAACTTGTCTGCAGGTGCAATAACATTGCCAGGAGAATGTAGACAAGTAGTTACAATGAGCTATCTTGGGTTGAATTTTCATCTGTGAGCCCATACGCACAGCTTCAAGAAGCAGTACTAGCCATACACTAACACAGTAATGTGTTATTGTCTGGTTTCTTTTCTGTGAGGGTACAGCAGCTACAACAGAGTAAAAGAGCAAAGCAAACAGGAAAGGGACAGATCCTGAGTGGTTATTTATCACTGTGCTGAGCAAGAGGCTTCAGGTTCATAATCCTGACTCTTTGCAGACAGTCATGCTGGGGAAATCTTTTTTCTCCATCTGGAAAGACAATCTTCACTCTTGTTGTTTATAAATAAATAAATATTATCATTCCTTGCACCAACACTGTCTCTTAACATCTTAACAGACCCAGTATCCTCACCTCTCTCAGTGAGAAAGAATATACTGTTATTCAGAATTTTATTATTCCTTTCCCCCCCCTCCACCCCCCCCCCCCCAGTTTAAACAAGAGCAGCAAATTTACTATTCCTAAATTATTCTTCTTGCATTATTTAGTCTGATTTTTCTTTATATATATATATATATATGCACACAAGTATATATATATATATATATATGTTTTCAAACTACAGTGATTTCTGTTTGAGGTCACTAATTTGCAAAAAAGGGGGTCATATTTCCTTTGATTTTTTTATTATTATCATTATTACTACTATTATTATTGTTAGCTCAAAGTGATGATCAGTGACTTCTGACAGGCTAATACACATCATTCTCAGCTCTTGTTTCATCCATCTTGAGTAATCCTGAGTTCAAGAACTTGAAACATAAAACATGATTGAAATACAACAAAAACTGTGCCTCAGAACAAGATAGTATACATTTTCTACCATATTTCTTAATTCTTCTTGTTGTGTTTTTTCCTTTTTTTTTTTTTCTTTTTTTTTTCTATGTACAAAACCTTTGTGTTTGGGACACCAACAATCTGAAATAGAAAACAACATTTTCAAAGTAATGAAAAGGTGGTTCTAAACTATTGTAACAATCTAGATCATAAATACCATCCATTTTTCCTAATGTTTCACCAGCTAATTTCTTACGTATTTACAACTCCGTGGCTAACTCTTAAATTAATTCCCATTTATATTCATGGGATAAGTGATCAACCCCTCAAGCCTAAACGGTCGTGAAAAGCACTGTCTTCCTAGTGCCAACCGAGCATCCTTGGCAAGGGCTGTTCACATATTCTCTTCATAGTGCACCTCTTCTTACTGACTCTGGCTTTTAAAATATGGGTTTCTTCCGTCACACATTACTCTGATCAGGCAGATTTAAGGTAGAGGAAGAAAAAAGGGAGCACATAACATCGAAAATAAATATGTATATATATAGAAAGTAAGAAAAAGAGAGGGTCAAAAACCCAGAGAGGGAAATAATAAAGAGTGTCAAAACAGGATAGAAAAAGACATTTAATTTAATTGCATTTGCCACATTCAGCGTGCATCATGAATTGTACTTATTGGCAATAATTTTCATCTTCTCCTAAGGGGTGAATCTACAGAGCATCAAATATTTTGGTAGAAAGGAGTCTTCCTTTCCTACACTTACACTCATTAGCTTAGCAAGACTTTTGTTCACTGAAAGAAAATATCCTGAAATATGCTTTCCTCTGTCCAAAAGACAGCTTAACCTTTGCTGCCTCAGTCAAGGCTGTTGGTTCATACTCAGAATACCATTAATCTTGTCTCCACCCAATTCCAAACTTCTCCTTTAGTGCCGATCTCTTCCTTTCAATTTTTAAATAGCTTTTTTCTAACTTGCCCATGTTCCCACAGTACTATGATGAGTGTTGGATCATTCACGGTGTTTAAACCTTTCAAGAACATTTTCCACATGGAGAATCCTCTTAAAGTGAGTACATCATTATACATGATTATCCATGCTTAAAAGAACAATCAACAGAACAATATGTCCTGTACTCAGTGCCTTCTGTGAACTGTGCTTTCTTCTTCATATTTTTCCCCTTTCTTTACCATCCTTCTATAACTCTCTAATTTGCTACACTTTGTCTGAATAGCTGCTTGGTTGGAAATCATCTTCTGGTAAGCTGTTCACCAATAAACCACAAAATATGGTTCCAGTTAGCAAAAAAAAACCAAAAAAACAAACACCTTTAAAAAGCACAACAGAGTATGTCTTTCTACCTTTGAAATTATTTAACGAAGCTCATCAGGAAAAGTTCTTTCCTGCATACTCTTTTTGCATCTTCCTCAAAAGGGGTTTATCTCTTGCAATATTCTGAATTTTCTGACTGCTTCTCCCTTCTCTCTCTCTGTCTTCCTTGGAAACCAGTAAAGCCTAAAGGCTCCAAACTTTATTTTACCTCATCTTTTGCATTTCATTCATCACACTTACTATCCAGAAGTGTGTTCAAAATGGAATAGATGGCTGAAACATGTGACTCTCCCTTTCTCCACACACCTGAAATCTGTACAGGTCCCATCGTCTTTTATGTTACTGATGTTTTAAATCAGGATTTTTTATTTATTTATTTATTCTTTTTTTCCTGTGACAATGGTCCAGGTCAAAATTTAACCATGAGCTCTAATACTCATTTGTGTAATATTAGTAGAACATTCTTAAAAACTATGTCTGCTACAGTATTTTAAACAGTGCCAGGACAGAAACACTTGAAATTAATGAAAGTTCATGGGAAGGTTTCTTTCAAAGAATTCCCTCAGTAAGTAATTTCACATGACATCCTGCTTTGAAGCATTAGGCAGCCTGCCACAAAATGCTTGCTCCATTCTTGGTAGCTTTGATGCCAAAGAGCAGTCTTGGATGCACAGGTGTACTATATTTTTTTCACCATGGGGCATGTCTGAAAAAGAGCAATGAAGCCAGTGAGGAGTCTGAAGCACAAGTATTATGAGGAGCAGTTGAGGGAACTGAAATTGTTTAGTCTGGAGAAGGGCTCATGGTAGACCTTATTACTCTTTACAACTGCCTGAAAGGAGTATGTAGTAAGGTGGAGGCTGACCTTTTCTCCCAAGTAACTAGAGATAGGATGTGAAGGATTGGTCTCAGGTTGCACCAGGGCAGGTTCAGGTTGGATGTTAGGAAAAAAATATCTCAGAGAGTGGTAAGGAATTGATTGTAGCAGGCTGTCTAGAAGCGTGGTTGATTTACCATCCTTGGAGATTTAAAGAAAAGGGTAGATGCAGTGTGGAGAGAGAGTCCTTTAGTGCCATGATGGGGATGGGCTGACAGTTAAACAAGATGTTCCTGGCACATTTTTCCAGTGTCAATGATTTTATGATTCCAATGATTCCATGATTCTATGATTTTGAACTTTTGCTTTTCTGGAAGTAAAGAAGTGACTGTAAAGATTCAGGCAGGCCACCTAGGTAGACTAATAAAGGATTTCTCAGGCAGGGACTTGTCCCGTAGAATTATACCTATTACCATCCCTGCATATAAAATAAACATAGAAAATTTTAAAGATACATAGAAAACATATAAAATACCTAATTTATATATTCATTTTACATATATTCATTATAAATTAGGTATTTTATTACCTGTGTTTATGTTTTGGTTTTGAGATATTTTTTTTCCCCCTCAAAGAGAGCAAGCATACAATACAAAAATTACCCTCTTTCTTCAGGCACAGAAGTGTTTTAGCTGTCTTTCCCTGTGTTCTAATATTTCAACACAATGAGAAGTTCATGTGGCAGCAACAGTCAAGTCAGTGTAAAACTCACACTCAACCTCAACTTCACAGTTCAGTGGAAACAAAACTCAGAATCAAGATCATTATTAGAATTTTTTACTTCATAAAATACATACTCTTTCTTGAGCAGTAGCAGTAGCTCTGGTGAAGGCAATAATCTCTGAAAAAACCCTTCATTATAAAATACAAGTTTTAAAATGTTACACAATCGCTTCAACTACTTACACTTAATATTTCAGCCACTTATATCCAGTTAGATACTTATATGTAACTAACAAGTGGATGTCTGTAATTACAAATTTTTAAGCACAAATACATATTTTCTTGTCTTTTTTTTTTTTTTTTTTTTTTTTCCCCATTCCATTATATATTGATTTCATCAGATATATAAGATTGATTTTTCATCATATAGGAAACTCAGAACAAGGTTCAATTTCCCCAGATTTAGTCACGAAGCAAATTGAGTGTGAAGTCCTAAATTTAGTGTGAAGCAATCTTCTAAGTACTTTCCTAAATACTTCAGATAAATTCACTTATCATCAGTATAAATCTTTGCATATATAAATATAAATACACACATATGTGACTGCAAGTATATGTTTATATAAAGGATATGGTATCATCTCAAGCTGGGACCATGAAAGTTTTAGAAAACAATCCCACTTTCCAAGATTCAGAGATTTAGACAGGACACAGATGATTCAACTAAATGGCTCATATCAAGAGGGTAAAGTTGAAGTCAAAAAGTTGTGATTTAATTAGAACTTTTTGAAATGGAAAATGCACCAATACTGTCATTAAGTCACTGAAATCTTTCAAGTTGGATTCTGCTATTCCACTTCTTTGTGCCAAAGCCTGAAAGTGATTTTTTTTTTTCTTTAGAAGTGTAGAATTGCACAAAATGCTTTAGTATTCATGGGATTTGTCTCCGTGTTTGCTGTGCAACATTGCAGGTCACAGATAAAAATCAAGGCTGCATTCCTGTGATTAGGAAAGTGATTTTGGTGACCAGGCACTGAAGAGGCATCAAATAAATATGATGATATGACTGATAGCTATTATCAATTATAATATTAAATAACAATCTGAAAAAATATATATTCTCATGATGAAAAAAATACCCAGCCACTGCCCTTTTCATATTAATGAAATTCGATTTTTCAATCAGTATGAAGGACATCACCTGTGCTCCTTGCCTCCAGGTTTATCTACATGGGTGGAATAGATTCTGAAAACTAGCACTTAGAGAACTTTCTCAGAAAGATATTTCCAAATGTCAGCATTTTCTATTACTTTGTCATTGACTTCTAATGTGTTTTCAGAATGATTTGGTCCTTTCTTGGGTAAAGAAGAAAAATGGAAATCGAAAAAACTTATATCATTCATTATTATGCAGCTTTCGCATTGCAAAACACAATTTATAGCTAAAAACTTGCCTTCCTTTCTGCTATGCCACTTCAAATGTCCAATGCTAAACAGAATGTGCTATAAAAATGTCTGCCCTCACTCTGAGGGATTCAAATGATTGACAATAAAGTGGAAAACTGTTAAACATGTAACCTTGGCACTAGTTCCGTGGAATATTTATTTGCACAGTGTTGTAGTCTTTGGTTTGTTTTGTTGTTTTATTGGATTGTATTGTGTTCAGTTGTGCCTTACAGCATCTATGCACACGAATCAAATGCTAGCCATGGGAAAGAAAGAAAACAGCAGGAGACAGCTCACAGAGAAAGCATGATGTTTCTTGGGCTGGCTCATAACTTCAGAGACCTGTAAGTCTTCACTACAAGGGGCTGATTGCAGCAGTACAACCTTAAGAACAAACCACAGAAATAATTGATAGCTGGATAGGTGTGCTCACTATTGCCTGCCATTCCAAGAAGGCAGAAAGTTGCCTCTTTTTTCCTCAAACTTAATACTCTGTGCTTGGACAGGTTCTTTCACTGATAAATAAGTTAAGATTGGAGACAAGATTGCTCCCTGTTGAGTGTACTGTTGGGTCAGAAGCTGCTGTGATGCAAAGCGCTGCAAAGTTAAGTTTATACCTTTTTCCCCCTAAGCACAGTTTCCTGTGAATTTAAATAAGACTGTTGCAGTCTGTTCCTATACAATTCAAAACACAGAGATGTCTATAAATTAAACATGGAAGAATTATTCACTTGAAAAGGATTTTAAACAGCCACTGTAACTACTTGTTGCCTGTTTTTTCTTTACTTTTTGTGGCTTTTGTTCTCCCTTCTTTCCACAGTAAGACAATGAATTATGATTTCCCCCAGAAAAGAAATGTCCATGTTTAACACCATGAGAAATAATATATTAAATATGACATTTCCAAACCAGAATATTTCTCAGATGTTATTGGAAAACTCCACTGTGTTTAGGCAAGTAAAGAGAAAACAAACAAACAGACAGTGACAGCAGCCAGGGTTATAATGTATATAACAATAATAAAATGAACATAAAGAGTACTACTACATTTAGCTACAATAAGCAAAGCACTTAATTTACCTATTTATGGGTTGCAATTTGGCCTCAAGTTTGATGGAGGTTTTACACATATAAGCATTTTGCTGTCACTTGAAACTGCCTTTTTCCATACAGAGAGTGAAAGTATGGGCTAGAGTACTCAACTGTTTGATAAATTTGTGCTCATGCACTGTCACCATTTGGTAACTAGGGTATTCTTTCAGTTGTACGGGAGCAATCTGTCATGCTTGTAGACAAGAGTGATTTTCATTAGTGGTTAATTAACTCACTGACTTCTCTCAGTATCACAAAAACATGGAATCATCTGGGTTGTCAAAGGCCTCAAAAATCATCTAGTTTCAACCCCTTGCAACTAGCAGGGCAGCCAAACAGCATAATGGGCAATTGATCAGGTTGTCAGGGGTCCCATCCAACCTGGACTTTGTCACCTCCAAGGCATCCACAATTTCTCTGGGAAGTACGTTGCAGCATCTCACCATCATCTGAGTGAAATAAATGAGCAAGCTCATCTGTTTTTTTCTTATTTATTTCTCTTCCTGGCATAAGCCCTTATTGATAGTTTAGTCTGGCAGTGATGAAGTCTCTGAGAAAAGCCTGAGGACTATCAAGAAAGACTTCAGGGAACTGGGGCGGGTAGTTGAAGGAACAGGTGTGCAGGTGTGTTTTTCTTCTATACCTTCAGAGGCAGGGAAGGATTCTTAGGAATTGGCAGGACTTATTGAAAGGTCTTTAAACTAGGTATGAAGTGGGAAGGGGACAAAATGAGGGCCACTAGAGTTGAATGGGAAGTTCAAGGCTCAAAACAGAACTTGATGGGTGAAGAAGGTGGAGTTCAAAGGGATGGAGAAGGGTGGGGGGATGCTGCTTCCCTAAAGTGTCTGTACACTAATGTGCACAGCAAGAGACATAAACAGGAAGAGCTGGAGATCTGCATGCAGTTGCAAGGCCATGATCTCATTGCAATCACGGAGACATGGTGGGACAGCCTGCATGACTGGAATGTTGTCATAGAGGGCTATGGGCTTTTTAGGAAAGATCAGCTGGCAAGGCAGGGTGATGGAGTTGCTCTTTTTATGAGAGAGCAGACAGAATGTATTGAACTCTACCTAGGGGAGAGTGATGTAGCAGTGGAGAACTTGTGGGTGAGAATCAAGGGGCAGGCTGGTAAGGGTGACACTGCTGTGTGTGTGTACTATATGCCCCCTGATCAGGAGGAGGAGGTTGATGAGGCCTTCCATAAGCAATTGGAAGTATCATGATGATCCCATGTGCTAGTGGTTATGGGGGACTTCAATTATCCGGATATTAGCTGGATGAGGAACATGGAGAGGCATGCACGGTCGAGCCAGTTCTTGCAGTGAGCTGAAGACAACATTCTGATGCAATTGGTAGAGGAACTGAAGAGGGGAAAAGTGTTACTGGACATTACTTTCAATAACAAGTAAGGACTTGTGAAGCAAGTAAAAGCTAGAGGCAGCTTGGGTTGTGACCACGAGATGGTGGAGTTCAAGATGCTGACTGGAAGAAGCAAAGCAAAAAGTATGACTGCTACCCTGGAATTTAAGAGAGCCAACTTTGATCTCTTCTGGGACCTACTTGAAACTATCCCATGGGCTAAGGTGTTAGAAGGGAGCTTGTGAGAGCTGGTCAGAATTTAAACAGCTCTTCTTCCAAGCTCAGGATCAGTGCATCACTGCGAGCAAGAAATCGGGAAATGGTGTCAGGAGATCTGTGTGGATGAGCAAGGAGCTCATGCACAAAATCAGAGGGAAGAATAAGGTCCATGAAATGTGGAAAAAGGGTCTGACCATCGGGGAAGAATATAAAAATGTTGTGAGGGCCTGCAGGGATGCAACAAGGAAGGCTAAAGCCCACCTGGAATTGAATCTGGCAAAAGTGATAAAGCATAATAAAAAAAGGCTTTTTTAAAGTATGTTTACAGTAAAAGGAAGAGAAGGGAGAATGTGGTTCCCCTACTAAGTGAGGAGGGTGTTCTGGTAACAGGGAATGCTGAGAAGGTGGAGATACTGAACGCCTTCTTTGCTTCCATCTTCAGTGAAAAAGCTCTCCCTCAGGAATGCCAGATGCTGGAGGCTAGTGAAAGTGTCTGGGGAATAGAAGACTTCCCTTTAGTCAGGGAAGAGGTGGTCCATGAGCATCTAGGCAATGCCAGTGTTCATAAATCAGGAAATGTTCAGGAAATGAGATAATATTTTTGGTACACTGCCTCCATCTTTACTGTCTGCCTTCTGTTTTGTTTGTGCCTGATTTCTTCTGGGATGTAGAGTGATGTCTTTAAACTGGATATCTTAGATAAGTGAGGCTATGCTCATGTTTAGGTTTATAAATGAATCACACTATTCCAACTGAAAATAGTCTCAACAACAACTTATTGTTTCAATAAGGATGAAATATACAGCTTACAGAAAGGAACAATAGAAGTCAATAATTAAAAAAATAATAAGAATAATAAAAATTCTGCTTCTTTTGATTGCATTCTTACTCGATTAGCAAATGCAGTTTCTCTGCTAAGAAAGCCAGTAATATGATAGGAAGTCATTAATACAATATAATCACAGACTAAGATCAAACTCATCTTCTGTCTCTTTACCTTGTCAAGTGTTTCAATATTTTATGTTGTAATGTGATGACCAGAAATGATCAGTATAATCTAAGTGTGGATCTGACTAATGTATTGTATAATCAAAGATTTCCCTTTGATTTAAATTCATTTGCATTTTCTCGCTTTTACTGTAGAATCACACCCCTAAGATTTACTGTGGTTAAAGATCAAATTTCATGATAGCTTCTAGTCCGAGAGGCTGTTAAGTTTCTTCTCAGCCTTGAAATTCAGCATCCAGTGTTTAGACAGGTTTTCTCTCTTACCTCTTTCTCTCTCTCAGATATTCTTGTTATTCCCAAGCTCATATTTCATTTATCTACTCATTAAAATTTGACTCTTCCAATTGGACAGGGACAAAACAGTATTTTTCTCTACATCAGTTTAATACATCTCTTCTTAGTGTTTTACTTTGTCTGTGAACAACAGTGGTTAATTCTAGCTAATAATAAAAAGGTATAACAAGGTTGTGATCTATTCTTTCTCTCTCTCTCTCTTTTTCCTTTCTATTATATATGAGGCATTTAGCCAACACAGTGTCAAAAGAAAGACTGGATGGTCCCTTTCATTTTTATTCTGTGGATTAGCAAGGCATTTTTTTTCTGCAGCGAAACTGTACTTTAATAATTATTTCCCAGATTCCCGAACTCTTGAAAATCTTAAGATGACCTTTTCAGACTTTCTTGAAGCTCTTTAGTTAGTTTGTTTGTTTCATATCTAGGTGATATTAACATTGGTAAGACAGTGGTTATATCAAATCAAATCCCAGGGGTAGTTAGATATATTCTTAACTTTTTCCCATGCATAGTAGCTGGACAACTTGTTGTGAAAGTTTTATTATAAGAAGTTTATTTCTCTGTTATACGGGTGGGTAGCAAAGACTGAAAGAATATGGAGCCTTAAACTCTCACACCCAATTGAAAAAGTTAGACAAGAAATAGCCTTTTCTTCCCAAACTTTACAATACTGTAAGAAAAAGTGCAACTCATTAACCTTGTTATATGCATTCACTGATTTTAAAGTAATATATATATATATTATATATACATATACATATATATACATACATATATATATATATATATTTAACTGGATCATTGAGAAATTCTTAATTTCTACATCAAGATTTTTTGTTGAGTGCATCATTCTTACTAGTTTGATTTTTTGATAAGCATCTAAGATGAAAATAAAAACGTATCTCTTGTAACTCTATTACAGTGTTACATTTATACATTTTGACAGTCCCAAAGTTTCTTAAAGAAATTATATGTTTCTGTTACCTTCATGGAGGTAATTTTTAGCTAGCCTGATAGAAAGATAGTTATAATGAAAACCTGCCTCTGATTTGGGAATCTACAGTGTCATTCTTACAACGTGAACCTCTGAATTTTTATCTTAATACTATGGGTGGAAAGTTGAATTTTTTTCATAACTACCTTACCAAAAGAGGTAAATTTCCACAGGTGAATTTCAGAGTATTGACAAAAAATTCAGGTCAGAGTTGTCAATTGGCTTGAGTTATAGCTCTGAGCTATTGATTTCAGCAGGATGGCTAAGAACACGTAACACTGAACACAAGCATAAATGCCTACAGTAGAACCTGAGCCACATAACTTAGTAGAAGACATTTATCTAAATCCCCAAGGGAAATTTGAAAATACTAAGCATGTACATTAAATCAACAATACTTTACAGTCCCTGGAGTTAACATCAGGGCCACATTTTCACTCTGGGTTTCTAAGACCTTCATGACAAGGGTATAACAATAAAGCAATAATAATAGTTTTCTACAAGAGCTAACAAATTCATAAACAAGTAAGAAATTCAAACTTTTCTAACACTTAATTACAAATTATAGTCACTTATAGCTTTTTAAATTAGTTTAATACCAAAAATATAATTTTATATTTAATGTTCTATAGGAAAAAAAACAAAAAAAAAAAAAAAACAAAAAAAAAACAGTTTTTATCCTCTGTTACATTCTCTAGGATATTTTTTTATCTAAAATGGCAATTTCTCTGATTCTCAGTGCTAACCTAGTGGACTTAATAGCCGAGCTCCAATAAATTGACCAAGAACCTTGATATTTCTCTACTTAGTCACTGTGGCACTTTAGGTTAAACAATCATTGGCTCAGTTGTGAAAAATGAGATAAATTAAAATTATTTTCTTCACAAAGACCAAAGGCTTGGCAAGTAATATATTGAAGAAATTTTCTGGACATAATGGTTTACATTAATTTTCAACTGCAAAACAATGCCTTCAGCATTATTTTTCAAGCCAGAAAAAAAAATAAAAATAAAAAAATAATAAAAAAATAAAATAATGAAAATAAATCCTTGCTATTTACTATTTATTTTTTACTGAAAAGAGAAACCACATCTCAAAAAAGAGGTTAAGAAAGGAGTATCAGGAAATATTGCAAAAACTGTCTGTAAAGAATTTCAGCTAATTAGCTACCCATTTGCATTTATCCAAAGTGCTCAGTTTCATCTATGATGGAATATTGAAAAATAATAAATAAATGGTGTGTGTTGTTTTCATCTGAGAATAGTTTACTTGTTTACTTAATAAAAAAACTTTGAAGGAATGTTTCTATTCTTCATCAAACTTTTTCACTCATTCTCATTGATGCATGTACATTTTTTGAATAAATTGAAAAGAATGCCTTTTCTGCTCAAGGGTGCAGGGTAAACCTCTTCCCACACAACTGATAACAAATGTTGTTCTCTGATCCTCGTGGCCTCCTGCTACCCTACTTTAAATGAATGTAGTGATTACAGTTATGTTTCAATAACTTGGGGCTTTATTCAATCCTGGTATAAATTGGCATTGCTGTATGGTAGTTAATGGAGCAATGATGACTTTGATCAGCACAGAATTCAGCCATCAGGGAGGCCATCACTCAAGTTATCACTGAAACTGCAATTAATTGAGACCTCTGTGGGTAGCCACGGAAGAGAGGCCAACATGTGGATGAGCAAATGTCTGATCTCTAATCCCTTCAAGCAATGGTCAGAAGAATGAACAGAAAAGAAGTCAGAGTGCGTAACACAAATGTATATTTATCTTACTATCCTTCCTCATGTGCTGGCCAATTACAAATGCTTGGAGAAGCAAGTAAGGCTAGGATAAACATTTTCTTGACATGTTCTCCAAGACATTGCCTATTTGTGTACACAGGAACCTTCTGAGCCTGACATGCCCTCTTTGTGGTACAGACCTCCTTAGAACTCTCTTTTGTATCCTGAACTTATGAATGCTTTTTATGATCATTAGTTCCGACAGCACTAATTCCACAGATTAACTTCAGCCATTCTAAAAAATCATGATACTTTGCATAGACAGAAATATGGAGGCTAAGGTAATGTATCATCTCTATTCTTTTGCTAGTGCACTGAAAATTAAGTCTCCAGTAGCGTAATTAAAAGGATAATTGTGTATTGGGAAACAAACAAACGAACAAACAAACAAAACAGCAAAAAGTAGGATTATCAGTATTTTATAGAGATCCTCTAATACACTGAAATTTGCTAACCACTGAAATATTTATGCTTCAAAATTATTTCACCAGTTTTGGTACAGTCCAACAATTAATAAAAGTTCTTATGTGTTTTTGATGGAAAAAAGTTATTCCCACACTGCTTTAACATGTAGTGCTCTGATTGACCAGCTATAATGACACTGACAAAAAAATAATCTTTAGCTATCCTGGGAACATATATGTCAACATGAGAAATGTTAAGCTTTATATCATTTATGGATCACAACTGTTTTGAGAATAGCACTGTTTAACTAGCAGAGGTAGATGTCCACAGTTTGAATGACTGCCATGAATGGCATCATCAAAGGCAATCTTATGGTGGTAAGCTATAGTTCAGGTCTCAGTAGTTTAATACATAAGAGAGACTTTACTATGCTGCAGACATTTTAGGCTCATTTTTCATCCACTTTTTGAACACTATTAAAAAATAATGTGTTTTTGTTTGTTTGTTTGTTTTTTCAATGCAATACTGCTAACAATGAAGAATTAATCTCTCATCAGGATGACTACACGAGGTAAACATTATCAGTGAATGACTTATCACTGAAGGCCTCACACTGGAATAGCCAAAAAGAAAATGCTAAGAACATCTTAAAATTAAACAATCCAATAGAAATATGCATCAATTGTCATGCAACATTTTGTGTTGCAGTTAAAAATGTGCCTTTTCTTGAAGAACATTTTGAAATGGAAGTATTTGTGTAAGATGACTTGTTCTTTTTAGTTGTTTAAATCAGGGCATTGTTTAAAATAAACAGTATTGATCAAGAGCACATTTCCATCAAGAAACACCTTCCCTCAGAATTGTTTTTAGAATGACAATTATCTTTTCTTTTCTTTTTTTTTTTTTTAATTGCTAAAGGTTTTGGTTTTGTTTTGTTTTGTTTTGTTTTGTTTTTTTCTTTTTTCTTTTTTCTGGTAGATATATTACATTTTTAATGAGATTTGAAAAACTTGAATTTAAAGAGGACAAATAGTGCATTAATGTTGATCATTTGGTTTTACTTATGGAAAAGTGTTTTAAGCTACTAAGAGATCTCTGAAATTTTCATTGCAGCTTGAATGTTATATTTCAGATGCTGAGTAACCCAAAACTTAAAATTCAATCAGAAAGTCAATAGAGCAGACTGAGGAAAGAGAACCAAAAGAGAAGTTGACAAAGGTGTGCTTTTTGGTTGCATTCTAAGCTTTGCAAGACAAATGTGTCATCTGTGTCCATCTAATCTATTGCAGAGGAGTCTCACTGGTACTGTAATTAATTGCTTTCAGTAGCTAATGGAGAAAGATACACTTTCAGAGAGAATGACTCAACCCAGCTGAATCTCTGACCTAAGTAATGGTCTAGATAAAACATTTCCTGTTTTGTACTGAGGATGGATCTCAGTGGCTGGAATTAAAGCATCTCAGTTAAATTCATGCAATTAGGTAGAATAAATATAGGCCACAGTTTCTTGGAGCATCATGGAGCCATTATGGAGATGAATATCTAAAATGATATGCTAATGTAAGGCACATAATTACTTTAGATGATAGCTAAATGTCATCTGTATAAGTTAATTGATGTCTGTGACAAAATAGGAACCTTCTATTCTTTGAACTATTTGATGTGCAAGACAACATTGCCTTACCTAAGTTATTGCAAATTCAAATATGATTAAACTTCCGTATGTATTTTGATCCTGGATAGCACAAAGGAAGCAGATAGATTAGAAACTGTGTAATTAGAATTTGGTGTAGCCAGGGTGTTGCATGATGGATGCTACAAGAAAATCCTCTCTGACAGCTTCAACAATGAGCCATGGTTAAAGTAGGTTAGTGTCAGAGTTTCAGTTGTAAGAATGTGTTCAGACAAGCACTGGGAGGTAAACGATAGCACATAAGAAAAGAATGAACAAGATTTAAATATGAGACCAAGTCCTGTGGCCTAGAAACTGTACATAGTCTTCAAAAACTGAAAATTTTATTTACAGCAAATTAACGGCAATGAACTGAGTGCAATTTACCTAAAACTGAGGTAGCTTAAAAGGCCATAAATATGAACATTTTTTAGCTGCAAGAGTATATTCATGGATATAACTATTTCAAGATTTTATGTTCATCCCAAACACATTAACAAATATTTAGTTTGAGATAAAATCTTCCTGTTCAAAGTTTCATTTTCAGTCATGAGTGTCAAATGATTCAAGTCTATACAAAACTTGAAATTTGCAACAAAAATACAAAAATTATTTGGTGAAGGAGTGCGGTTTTGAACATTTTGTATTTTGTAATTGGAAACTGTGAAAGCATATTTTGGTATGTCCTAGTTAAAGATGATACTTAATTGTATCGTAATTAAAAAAAAAAAATAATTCTGCTGATTTATTATCATCATTTGCAGAACTTTAGTAAGAAAAACGTTGTATTTCCTAGTTACTATCAAACCTGACCAGATTGCATTATAAACTCATAGAAGCTAAAACTTGGGGCTATGCTTCACTTCTAGATCAGAAAAATACTTTTCCTACTATAACTAAATTAATGTCTGCAGTTTTTTCATTCTGTATAAGCAAAATAATTCTTATAATAAACTGAAAATAGAAGACTTTTATGGAAAATTAGTTAGAAAAACTTTTTCTTTGTTGTTGTGGGGTTTTTTTGTTTGTTTGTTTGTTTGTTTTTTTTTGGTTTTTTTTGGTTTTTTTTGTTTTTTTTTTTTTGTGGTTTGGGTCAATTTTATAGTAGCTAAAGCATGTTTTACCATTTAGTATTTCTAAATACATATTTGTCTGTGCTCCCCACTCCTCTCTTTGTTTCCCTTTCCAAAAGTAATTGGGGAAGTAAGTGCTTATTTATTTTATTTTTTTTAACTTTGTGTTCAACAAAAATAACTCCACAGAGAGTCAGTATTAGATGCAGTTTGGGCATGACAGCTCAAGATTGAAGATTTTTAATCTCACTTAAGAGGACTTTGATCTCTTCTCACTGATGTAAAATTAACCAACCTGAGTGTACTTCAGTTGAGCTGAGTAATCTCTTTGAGGTACAGGATTTTCAAAGAACTTTTAGGTCACTTCACACACAACTACCGTTGATATACAAGATTCTAAGTTTGAGTAAACATGAGCTTTCTAAGCTTTGTTCTCTTAAGCTTCATTTAGAGTCCTAGTCTATGCCTCATTGTTTTCTCAGATACTCGTACAGCTTTGGATATCACTAGCAATTTCCTTTCTCTCAATAATTTATATGGAGAATAAAAAGCAACTGATAGCAAAGGGTTGAGAATTCATGCTACAGTGCAGACCAGTTTATTAGAAACATCACCAAAAGGCAGACTATGGATTCAAACTAGACTGTTTCCTATATGAATGACAATTGCAACATCTGGACTACTGCAGAAAGTCTGTATTCCTTTTTTCAAAGGCTGCTTGTTTCAGGCACTGACCCTGCAGTGCATCACCAGCAGATATTTATTTCTGAAGTCCTAAAGATACGTCACTTCCATATTTTCCTGCTGACATAATTTTGACATTTGCTTTATTGGGTCTGACCTTGCACTAGCCCTCATTTTATAACTCCAGCCCATCTTGAGCGGAGAGCCTAATTTACAGGGAGGTCTGTCAACCTCTTTTGGAACAGTTTTCATAAGCACAGAGAGCTATTTGGATTTATAGAACTAAACGACATGGTGAAATACAAGGATCCACACCACACAAGCTGAGAAAGACTGATTCCTCATCTGTGAGCAGAGCCTGCTTTTTGTAAGACCCAAAATATTTTGCTGGAACTGAGGCTCCAATGCAAGTTAACATCTGCGAAGGATATGGAGTAAAGTATGGCCTCTTATGTCACTGCCACAGCTGGGCTTCCCGCAGCTTAATTTGCCCTCTCAGCATGTTGCACTGATTATAAATACAATGCTGCTCTTGTTGCCAGAGGCCACGACATATCACTTGGCACTCTGCAACCCTCAGAACAAATTTTTCCCTTTCTCTGTTCACCTCAGTCAATCATGGCTTCAGAAAGCAGCCCTCTGCCACCCAGCACAGGATTACATGTCATTTATAATTTTGCTCGCTTCAAAAAGCTAATGTTTAAGTTAATAAAGTGGAAAGATAGTGAGTACAATGTCCCAACTACGAAGAGGCAGATTGAAGTTGTTGTTGCTATTATTTGGGTTGTGGGGCACGGTAGGGGTGAGGAGAAGGAAGACATAAAAATGAAGAGATAATAGCCTCTCTGGTGTCAAGAAGAAAGAGAAAAGGAAGCAGCTCTTCAGTGAGATACAAAATATTAATAGATCTCATTGGGGAAAAAAGAAAAAAAAACAAACAACAAGGCACTACTTCTTTTATTCATTTAACTATATATGTAATTTTTAAGCATGAAATTTATGCAAGTGAAAGATTTCTGCCTCTTAATGTTTTACATGCTTTAATCTCACGAGGGTTCAGGGAATCATACTGTAATTTACCCAGTAGATCACACGGCTGCAGAAAGTTTCAGAAGAACAGGTACTTTCCTAATTTTAATGTGATCAAACTTAACAAACTTACAGTTTGTGTGTTGTAGGAACAGATTTTTAGAGATATCTTTTCTTCACAAATTAGGCAACAGAGATAAAAAGCAGTAATTCACTGGCAATCCTTGAAATTTAAGTGTATACAAAAGGAATTCCTTTAACTTGCACGAGGAGAGTCTATTTCCAAATGAACAGGTTCAAATAAATTTGATAGTGTTCACAGTGACCTGAAAATTAGCAAAACTCTTAATCATATACCAAGAAAATCCCTCACAGAAGCAGGGCTATATCTTAAATACAGCAATAGAAGTTGCAAATGGAATTTATAAGCATACAAAAGGAAAAATACTGGATTTATGATTCATCAGATATGGAATTGTCTGGATTATTGCACTCAAAGTTTTACAATCAATTGTTCAATATCCACATGGAGACTGGCGAATAGTTGTGTTGATTGGAGGAATTATGTTATTTCATATCATTTTTTGGTGACATGAACAGTGGAACTGAGTTCACCTTCATCAAGTTGGTGGAAGAAACTAAGCTGTGGCAGTTGGCACACTGGGGAGAAGGGATGCCATCCTTACAAGTTTAGGAGTTGAGATCCATCAAAAAACATGCAGTTCAATAAAGCCAAAAGAAAGGTCCTGCATTTGAGATAGGGCAATCCCAAAGTTAATACAGGGTGGGTGATGAGAATGGAAAGCTCTGCAGAGAAAGATTTAGGGGGTACTATCAGATGAAAAGTTTGACATGAGACAGCATTCAGCCTAGAAAGTCAACCATGTCCCGGGCTGCATGAAAAGATGCATAGCCAGCAAGTCAGAGATACTTGCTGATACTCTTACCTGAAAAGAGTATCAGGTGAGGTGATACTCTTTTCAACCTCGCTCTTGAAAGATCCCATATGGAGTACTGTGTTCAGAACGGGGGCTTCCATCATAAGGAAAATATGGGCCTATTAGAGCAGATCCACAGGATGGCCACAAAGAATCTCAGAGGACTGGAGCGTTTGTCCTGTGAAGAAGGCTGAGAAAGATGGGAGTTATTTAGCCTTAAAAAGATGAAGTTCCATGGAGATCTGATATAACCTTCCCATATTCAAAGGGGGAATACTGTAAAGATAAATTCTTTCTCAGTGGAGTATAGTGACAGAACAAGGAGTAAAAGTTGTAAACTAAAAGAAAGTAGTTTAGACTAAATATAAAGATGAAAACGTTCAGGATGAGTTGTAACGTTGTCCAGAGAAGCTGTGGATGCCCCATCCTTGAAAGTGTCCAAGGTCAGATTGGATGTGATTTTGTTCTAGTGGGAGGCATCCCTGCCTATAGTAGAGAGGATGCAACTGTATGGCCCTTAAGGTCCCTTTGAAACAAAACCTATTCTGTAATTCTGCAATTTAATCATTGGAAATAATTTCTCACTTTGCATGCTAAGAAAAGGTACAAAAGAAAGCACTCTCATTTGTTTGTTTGTTTGTTTGTTTGTTTATGTGCATACTTCAGTTTACAGTAGGCCAAAAATGCCTGAATATCAAAGAACTGTAAATGTGTGCAAAATTAGGAATGTACTCGAATGTTTTTAAGATCAAGAGTTGTGCTTAAGTGCATTACTGAGCTGACAAATCAGATCATGTCAACATGTCATTTACTTACTGATGCAGACCGAGTAAAAATATGAAGTAATCTGTGTTCTCACTGACTTAGTAGAGGAAAAGAAAGCAAATTACTCCATAGTTCGTCTACAATTAATCTACTTATTTTCATATATTATTATTGATTAATGGATAACACGAGTGAAAATATGCTTGGAAGATTGTAAGGAATGTACAATTAAGTATAGTATAAAACATTAATTCAACCATGAACCAGATTTGAATGTTTTTATTTGCAACATGCAAGAGATTAATTTTTTAACTACATAACTACTTATAAAAAAGTTGCTTATATAATCATACAATGCTTATGTGACTTAGTGGAGAAGAATAACTGGATCATTGCTGTAAAGAAAATTCAGAGATTAAAAAAAAAATAAAATAAAAATGACCTTCTGAAGAAAAGAACATATTATTAAGTTATGCTGGTGGTCAACCAGCTGGAAAGCAGCTTGGCAAAAAAAGACCTGAGGATCCTGCCTGACACTGAGTTGAACATGAGCCATCAGTATGTCCTTGTCAGAAAGGTTAATGGTATCTTGGACTGCATCAGGCAAAATGCTGGATGGAGGTTGAGGGAAATGATCATTCCACTAAGAAATCATGAAGCAACACTTGGAGCACTGTTTCCAGTCCTGGGCTCCACATTAGAGAGACTACTGGACTAGATGATCTTAGAGCTCTTTTCCAACCTTAATGACTTTGTGATTTATGGGAGAGAGTCCAGCAAAGACCAACAAAGATGATGAAATGTCTTTCCAGAGAGAAAAGCTGAGAAAACTCAAGTGCAAGTGTTCAGACTGGAGAAGAGGAGGCTTGGGAGGATCTAATCATTATCTATGAATATCTGAGGGGAGTGTGTGAAGAGGATGAAGTCAGGCTTTTTTCAGTGTTTTCCTGTGACTGGACAAGAGATTAAAGGGCACTAACTGTAACACTACAAGTTCCCTCTGAACATCAGAAGATATCGCACTGACTGGAAAAGGGAAAACATAACCCCAGTTTTCAGGAAGGGGAAAAAAAGAAGATCCAGGGAACTACAGACCAGTCAGTTTCACCTCTGTGCCTGGCAAGATCATAGAAAAGCTCCTCCTTGAGTCCCTGCTAAAGTACATGTAAAATAAAGATGATTGATGACAACCAGTATGCCTTCACCAAGGGCACATCATAACTGACAAATTTGGTGGCTTTTTATGATGGAGTTACAGCACCAGATAATAAAGGAAGAGCAATTGATGCAATTTACCAGGACTTGTGCAAAGCATTTTACACTGTTATACAACATCCTCCTCACCAAACTGGAGAAAATTGATTTGATGGATGGGCCACTCACTGGATAAAGAATTGGCTGGACATCTGGACTCAGAGTTGTGGTCAATGGCTCAATATCCAAATGTTCCTCAGATAACACTGCTGGAACCAATGCTATTTAGTATCTTTGTAAGCGACATGTACAGTTGGATTGCACCCTCAGCAATTTTGCAGATAACAACAATGTTAGTCATGCAGTTGACATACCAGAGGGAAGGGACGCCATCCAGAGGAACCTGGACAGGCTGGAGAGGTGAGCCCACACTATCCTCATGGAGTTCAAAGAATCCACATACAAAGTCCCACACTTGAGCTGAGGCAATTGCAAACACAAACAGAGGTTAGACTGAGAGTCGCTTGAAAGCAGCCATGAGGTGGATTTGGGGAAGAAAAGTGGGCTCCAAGGGATCTGTAAAGTGACCTTCCAGTATCCACAGCAGGCCTACAGAAAAGCTGTGAAGGGATTTTTTATATGAACATGTACTGACAGGACAAGGGAAAATAACTTTAAACTGGAAGAGGGTAGATTTCAACTGACATTAGAAAGAAATTATTTACTATGAGGGTGGTGAGACACTGGAACAGGTTGCCCAAAGAAGTTGTGGAGAAGCTGTGGATCATAGAATTGCTGAGTTTGGAAAAGACTTTAAAGATCATAAAGTGCAATCATAACCTAACCATACTACCCTAACAGCCTACCACTAAATCATGTCCCTGAGCACCACAGCCAAACAGTTTTTAAACATATAAACTGTAACCAGTGAGAAGAGAGCAATCCTACTCTCACTTCAGTCACCTTTCAGGTATACAAAGAGAGCAATCACATTTCCCCTCAGCCTCCTCTTCCCCAGACTAAACAGCCTTAGTTCTTTAAGTCTCTCCTCATGGGGCATATTCTCCAAGCTCTTTACAAGCCTTTTTGCCCTTCTTTGGACCTGCTTCAGCATCTCAGTGTTTTTTCTGTACTGAGGTGCCCAAAACTGAACACAGTTCTGAAGGTGAGGCCTCACCGATGCTGAGTACAGGGGCAGGATGACTTCCCTAGTCCTGCTCACCACACCATTCCTGACACAAACTAGGATGCCCTTGGCCTTTTTGGCTACCTGGGCACACTGCTGGCTCATATTCAGCCACACTCCATAAGTACACCAAGGTCCTTTTCCATCAGACAGCTTTCCAGCCACTCCCCCCGAGACTGTAGAGTAGCCTGGGATTACTGTAACCAAAATGCAGGACCCAACATTTGGCCCTATTGAAACTCATGTCGTTAACATTTGCCCATCAATCCAGTCCATCCTTCTGTAGTGCCTTTCTTCCCCTCAGGCAGATCAACACTCCCTCCCAACTTGGTGTCATCTGTAAACTTACTGAGGGTGCAGTCAATCCCCTCATGAAGATGGTTAATAAAAATGTTAAATAGAAGCAGCCGCAGTACCAAGACCTGGGGGACACCACTCATGGCCAGACACTAGCTGTATTTAACTCCACTGACCACAGTTTTTTGGGCCCTGCCATACAGCCAGTGTTTCACCCAGCGGAGCATACGCCCATCAAAACCATGGCCAGCTTCATCACGAGGATGCTGCTGGGATGCAGTCAAAGGTTCTACTGAAGTCCAGGTAGACCAAATCAACAGCTTTACCTCCATCCACTAATTGGGTCACTTTGTCAGGGAATGAAATCAAGTTTGTCAAACAGGATCTACCATTCATCAACCCATTCTGACTGGGTATGATTCCCTGGCTGGCCTTTAATTAATGCCCCCTGTCCCTTACACTGAGGTGTTCAAGGCCAGGCCGGGTGGGGCTTTGAGCAACACAGCCTAGAGAAAGCGGGTTAGAACTAGATGATCTTAAAGGTCCCTTTGAAGCCAAACCATTCTATTCTGTGTTTCTGTTATTTTATTTTGTTTTCATTTATTTATTTATTAACTTTTCCTCTATAGCAGAATGAAAGTGAACCGCAAAACTTGTCTTTTTTTGTTTGATGTTTTTTTGTTGTATGAAAATTTTTTATAATGCCTTAATCTTTGTTTCCAACTAGTTATATCAGGGTCTTATTATTTTCTTACATCATTGACAGCCATATCTGAGCAAATCTTCATCCAGTTCTACTACTTCTGTCTGTGACCATCCCAAAGGATATGAAGATTTTATGTCCTTTAAAATTCCAGAAAACAAAACAGATTTTGAATCAGCCTTTCTTATATCAGACTTTTGTAAGAAATCACTGGCTGATGAATTCTAGTTTTGAATTAGTTACTTTAACCTCACCTGATTTTAGAATATTCAGATAAGCATATTGAATCAGACCAAGTGATCATTACATGGTCTGCTATCTCATCTCACACACGCTATAGTTAAATCCTTTGAAAGACTCAGATATAAAATAAACATATTCTGTTACTGTGCAGAGTATTCTTATAGCATGCAATTATTTTCAGCACAAAAAGCTTTCTTCCCTAGAGCTTGTGTCTTTGCATCTTAAAGATTTCAATGAATTTCTCTTCCATGACCATATCCAATCATTTTTTGTAATACGTATTAAATTGCAATAACTGCTGCATCCTGAAGCAAGAAGTTTCACAATGTAATTATTTAAGATTCTTTGGCATATGTGCTTCAGTTGAGGAAAGGAATTGTGTTATATGTTATCAGGAAACTCATAATTATTTGAGATGGGATTGAACTATTACAGTTTTAGCTATCAAAATGTAAGGAGCTAGCCCAATTTAGCTGTCTGATTTCTGATAACAAACAATGATGAAAGAGAGGAAAGTGCTCAGGACAACTTTTTCCAAATCTCTCTCTAATCATGGAATGAATCGTGGAACTAATCCTCCTTTGCTCATGTCTGTTTCTCTCCATTAACTAAAACTGCAGTTAGGATAGCTTGTTTAGATGAGATGCCATATTTTTTAATCAAATGAGTGCTAATAATATAACTCATTCTTCATATTACTTTGGCAAGGATGAGTCTTCATTTGACCTCAAAAAATAAAACTTTTAAATGTCCAATTATTTGTACTATGTAGTCAATGTGTATAACTTAAAGAATGTCTGTGTTTTCATCTATTTCATTTTGGATCTGGAAAATTGCATTTCTTCCTATCAGGAAAGTAAGCAGGAACTTCATTGTAGCCAGTAAATAATCTCTGTAATTAAATCTCAGTATATATGGGTACATCTTACATCTTTAACTCATCTTGAAAGAGAAAGATACCTATGTGGCAAAATTAGTTTAATTAAGGTCTATCCTATGTTAGTCAATTGTCTTGATTATCTTGAATTGGGAAATCTTAAATTTACCAACACAGGTCTGGCATAAGCTTCTGAGACATATTTTTGAAAGCCCTTTTGCTGCCTCTTATTCTTTCAAAACACTTCTTAGGGTAATCTCATTATACAGGATAGCATTCGCAATTAATAGATTTGCAGGGATTATCAAGAGGGTTTTAAAGCAATATCAATGAGGGAAAATGATACTATGACAATCAAGTAGCACATACTTAAATATTAAAGCCAGCCTGTAGGCTTCTTAGTATGACAAATCCCTTCACAAACAGTCATGCAAGGAGCACATTTTTTAGCTGTGCATCCATTAATGGAAATATCTTTAGAAAGCATTTAAGATACCTATTAGAAGTATTTAACTTGCACTTAAATTTTAGAAAATGCATGGTAGCTATAGTTGTCTTGCTTAAATGCCTGAGATAAAGGGTGATTAAGAACCCAAACCAAAGCCATTTTAAAATATAGGAGAAAGTATTTTAGATTTATGAATATAGTACAGGACTTTAATGCAATAGATCATGAAACAGCTGAACATTAGAAATTTCCTAGGTACAAAAGGTTTTCAACTATTTACTGAAAACAATTTCTAATAGAAAACAAACAAACAAACAAACAAAACAGGTAAAAATATTTGAATATAAACATTTTCTAAATCTTTTTTTTTTTTTTTTTTTTCATAAATCAGATTTCAAGGTACAGAAATTTGAACATGACATATAATCAGATGGAATGGAATGTGTGGGACAGAACAGAACAGAACAGAACAGAACAGAACAGAACAGAACAGAATAGAATAGAATAGAATAGAATAGAATAGAATAGAATAGAATAGAATAGAATAGAATAGAATAGAATAGAATAGTTCTATTGAAAGGGACCTACAAAGTCCACCTACTTGACCACTTCCAGGCTAACTAAAGGTTAAAATGTGAATATCAATCAAATTGTACTAACTAGATTCCTCATAAATACCAACAATTATGATACACCTGAATCTCCCATAGACTATTCTTGGTCTTTTCCCTCATATCTTGTTACTGGTTACCGAGAGAAGAGAGACTGGCATTTTTCTCTTCTTTTTCCATCGTTGGGGAGTTGCACAGAGCAAGGTTGCCTCTCATCATTCATTTCTCCATGCTAGAAAACCCAAGTGTTCTCGGCCTTTCCTCATGAAGACAACACATACTCCAGCCCTTTTACCAGCTTATCCTTCTCTAAATGCATTCAAGTCTTTTCACATACATTTAGTACTGTGGAGACCAAAACTGCACGCAATATTCAGAGAGGGGGCAGCAGCAAAGCTAAGCATGGTGGGAAAATTACCGCTTCTGATGGTGTGGCTATGCGGTGTTTGACACATCCCAGAACGGAGCTTACCCTCTTGTCTACCAGGGCAGTGTGCTGACTCAAGTTGAGCCTATTATCAACTCCAGATCCCTTTCTGCAGACACTCACATCTCAATGATTATCTGCGTATGAAACTTGTGATTTAATATTATGGATATATCATTCAGTTCAAACTGAAAAGTGAAAGTCTGGCTGTTTGGCTGTTTTTTGTTTGTTTGTTTTTTCTCTTTTTATTTATTTACTTATTTTGATTGTTTTCTTAAGATTTGATAATAAAATTAGGATTATAGGGAAATATATTTTAAGAATATGGATTACTATTTCAGTCGTATAGACACCACATAAGAGAAGAAAGAAGAGAAAATATCCTGTCGGCTAATAAGGACTATGAAATAAAGTATTTTAAAGCATAATATGAACAAAAAAAAGAACATCTGCTAGCTGCAGATGGTAAAAACATAAACAGGGGCACAGAAGAAGCAGAAATGTACTATGTATGTTTCTGTTCTGTATTTGGAATAAGTAGGTGGATGTACCCATCTCATATGATGTTGTGGGTAAAATATAAAGTTTACCATCTGTAACAATGGGAGATGTGAGGCAGCATCTGAAGAATGAAAATAAGCTTTACAGTATTAGGGACAAACTGATCAGTTGTCATCTTGTCAAAAGAAAGAAAGAAGGACTCCATCTTTTTCTGAAATCATCCAAGGAAGAGTGTATGTTTTCCAGGGGTCTTTCATTCTTACCCATCAAAACATAACAAAAGTCAACTACAGCCAGAAACTAATACAATTATGCAGTGAAATATAATCTAGTTTCTCAGAAGGGAGAGTAATTAAACTGAGAACTGCATACAATGGATCATTGGTCTTTAAAAGCAAAGGAATTTTAACACATCTAGATTAATTCTTGCTGCATGGACAAAAGCCCTGAACAACATCCACTGGGCTAGAGGATTGATTTGATTCTGGACAGCTGTAGTAGTCCTCCAGTTTTGGAATCTCTCAAACCTCTGAATTTCCTTGGTTAACACTGTGTTTTAGTTGCAAGTTAGTTTCTTGAGAATAGAGATCCACTGAGGAAGAAGTTTGAGATTCACTGGGAACCTTGAGTCCCTTTTGGCAGAATACTGGACACAGGTGAGATGTCTAGCTTGGGTTTCTTAAGGCCATTAAGTAGCACACAAAGTCCCTGTAGTGATCTGTAAGTTGTATATAGTGGAGCCTCAGGGCACTTCAGAGGAGTTGGGTTTAATTCTAAATATTTATTCACATCTAGTGAGGGCGCACAATCATATACCTCTTTAGAGTGACTCTCTAATGAGTATGCACTCTCCTTTGTTACTACTGAAAATATTGGTTAGACATATGTATTGATTGCATATGTTAATTTCAAGGAAATTGCTGTAATATTAGAAGAGATTTGTTATTTTATTCTAAAATAAATAGATAGATAGATAGATAGATAGATAGATAGATAGATAGATAGATAGATAGATAGATAGATAGATAAACAAAGGTAGGGAATGAAATAGGAGGAAAACAAAGCACTTATCAAAGTTACCAGGCTGGTTGGATTCTTTCAAATCCCTTAAGGGTTTGTATGTATTAGTCTGGTGATGGTGTTGTTTTCTGGCCTGCATTAATTTGATCCATTCTTTTAGAACATGTGTATAACACTACAAAAAAGTATTATTGGTTTATAAATTACACTTGTTGTTTCAGGGCGATAAACAGGATGATGAATGCAGTCTTTGTTCAATCACCTTTTTATTAATGAAAGGCAAAACCATCGGTTCTAAAAACATTTATCTATATCAGGAGTAAGCCATAAACCTTTCAAAAATGCTCCCAGTAATCCAGGAAGGAGCTGCTGATTACTGTCATAACAAAGAGGATTCAATAATGTTAATGACTTTTCTTATGATAATCAATAACCTAGTAGAAGCTGTTTGAATCTTAATGAATCTCCTAGATGTAACCCACTTCTTGCAAACACAGAAATGGTTAGTGTGCGTTCATGAAAATACTTGTTCCAATCAGATTAATATTTGAAGGATATATGTATTTTCATAAATGAGAAGTTCATGCTAGTGGCAGGTGAATCTCAAAAAAAAGTTTCTAAATTTAAATGTCAGAAGTTAGACTTACCTAAGCACCTTTTCCTTCCTGTCTATTGGAAGGAGACAGACAGAAAACTCAATCACATTAACAAAAAGGATGGAAGGAAGGAAGGAAGGAAGGAAGGAAGGAAGGAAGGAAGGAAGGAAGGAAGGAAGGAAGGAAGGAAGGAAGGAAGGAAGGAAGGAAGGAAGGAAGGAAGGAAGGAAGGAAGGAAGGAAGGAAGGAAGGAAGGAAGGAAGGAAGGAAGGAAGGAAGGAAGGAAGGAAGGAAGGAAGGAAGGAAGGAAGGAAGGAAGGAAGGAAGGAAGGAAGGAAGGAAGGAAGGAAGGAAGGAAGGAAGGAAGGAAGGAAGGAAGGAAGGAAGGAAGGAAGGAAGGAAGGAAGGAAGGAAGGAAGGAAGGAAGGAAGGAAGGAAGGAAGGAAGGAAGGAAGGAAGGAAGGAAGGAAGGAAGGAAGAAAGAAAGAAAGAAAGAAAGAAAGAAAGAAAGAAAGAAAGAAAGAAAGAAAGAAAGAAAGAAAGAAAGAAAGAAAGAAAGAAAGAAAGAAAGAAAGAAAGAAAGAAAGAAAGAAAGAAAGAAAGAAAGAAAGAAAGAAAGAAAGAAAGGGAGCTCAAGGAAAGGGTTGCAAGATGAAGACTCTGTTTGGAAGAAGTGACCTACGTAAATAAATTATAGATGTGGTTTGAAAACACAGGGGCAAATTCCCCATCCACCATCTTCCTGTACTGAATTGGTTCATCCATCCTTCAATTAAGGGAACAGATTCAACTAGGAAGTTGAAGTCTATGAAAAGAGGGCTGTGCCTTCCGAGAGTCATTTTATCCTGCCTGTTCTGGATAAATACTTCTGAAAATATCAGGGTCCTACTGATGAAATGTAAAACAAGTTCCTATCCTACGATCAATACTTAACTGGATTGTGAAATTAAGAATTAATCCTATTTGCCTTGTGTGCGCTGTAGCCCCAACAACATTCAGATGAAAAGAATGCTTTCATAAGCCATTCAGCTTACAAACTCAGTGAGATACTGAAAAGGTTTAAAGCTACTTTTATTAATAACAAAATACAGAATCAGATTTCAGAATATAAACAAGACAAAGTAAATTTTATCAATTCAGCAATGCTAAAATTTATCTTCCAACATTTTTTTATCCTTTCAGTATTTCTAGATTACTATGACTCACCTCTACTTTTCTGTGATTCAAATGCGACTGATTAGTTCTGGAGAATCTGCCTCAGTAGCTAAGGGCCTGGTCAGCAAACCATGTGACACTAGCTGTCAGAAGGATCCCAAAAAATTAAGGACTGAATTTCTTGGCTGTACTACTTTCAGAATAAATAATTAGTATGAAAGATACTAACCCTGAGGAATAATCCTGGCCTTTTTTTTTTTTTTTTTTTCCCCCACAGAGTTGCTTACTAACTGATTAATTGATTGGCTGGCTCTTATGTTTTGCTTTGTTTTCCTAAGAAGGTTATCTTTTCTGGTAGTATCTTTTCTACCATTATTTTGATGGTCAGTCCCTATAAACTTCATTCGTGTTTTTGAACATTTGATGAAGAGAATACAAACAAGGACTATTACTATTTTATATGCCTGCACATGTCTTATGACAATTACAGAAAACAAAGAACTACAACTAAAATTATAGGACATGTGGAGAATGGAAAGAAGATAGATATTTTTCAGTCTCTTTTCAGAGACTAAAAAAATAAATAAGTGTAGAAACTAGCCCGTGAACATATTCCCTCCAAAAAAAAAAAACAAAAAAACACCTCACAATTCTTCCTGGCAGTACCATGCTACCTCCCCATTCTCTACATGAAACACAAGTATGTTAAAGATTTGGATTTTTTGGTGTTGAATCATAATTCTCTACCTTTAAGCAAAATTAAAATAATTACCTCAGAAATGCAAAAGTCCTACAGTTTGTCAATAAAATTGATGTTCTTGTTAGGTCTGTTGCCATCAGAAATTATGAAATAGTGAATATTAATTTTGTAAAGGAACCAGAGAGGCATATTGAAATCTCCATCTCTAGAGCGGATCTTCTAGAAGCACAACTATAAATAAAATACTTAAATAACTTGAAGAAGTGTCCCTGCTCAAGGAGACATTCTGGTATACAAGCCATCTGCTTGCAAGAAGAAAGGCATTCTTAGGCTGCTTGCTTATAGTCATACAACTTAGAGTTGGATCTGTTGAGTCAGATGTCTGTTACCAGGTGTTTGAACAACTGATTTGAGACAATATGGTAGTTATTTATTATGATTATTATTAGTTCAAATAGCAGTCTTTTGCACCTCCTCTGCATTAAGCCATGGGCATAATGACCTGACTAGGTGGGGGGGAGGAGGGAAGGGCAGCAAGGAGTGCACCTTTACAAGCTGTTAGTAGATTATCTGCAGTATGAAATCAAATGCTAGACTGGCTAGTTGCTCCGTCCTGCCCATCAAGTATCTAATAATAGGAGCCTTGTGTAGTTCTCGCACAATGTACCTTCTGTACCCTTAAAGGTGAGAGTATAATAATAAATTGAATGGTTTTGTGAATAAAGCTGTCTTTGAAATCAGCTATTAAATCCACTTGAATATACCAAACCAAATTTATGATGATTAATTGTATTACAGTGAACACCAAAGCACGTAATAATGATTTGCTACTTATTATAAAGCTTTGCCAATATTTTGTACACCCAAGCGGCATGATATGCAAGAAATCCAATGAAACTCTCTTAAACATACAAAGGAGAAAGGGATGAAAGGATCGGACTTGTAATGCTTAATGTTTCTAAGGACAAATAGAGGCCACAGGAACTATTGTTCCCATGTCAAAACTTTTCCATGTTAGTTCCCATTAAACTTAAGAGTGAAAAGGAGAACCGATAAGAATTGATATGAACTTTCACTCAATGCCTAAGCTGTTATTCAAACAGAGCCTTACCAGGTTACTACATTGTTCTCTCCTTAGTCTCTGTTATTGTTCTTTTACTTGTTATAATTAAGGATATTGTCTTTTAAATCTTTTTCTGCTCAATCTCGATTTTACATTCAAATTGTTTTCTTAAAAAAATTAAAAAATAAAAAAAAAATTAAAAAGGATCATTGGTGCCACCTTCAACTCTGGAATTCAACTTGGTAAGTAATAAATTAAAACAAAAGTCACACAGAAGTATGCTGGATATTACACAGTTGGTGTTACTCCTGGAAAACAAACAAACAAAACAACAACAAACAAACAAAAAGCAGGTATTTTACTTATTACTTGACAGACATTTCTGATTTATTCCGACTTATTTACCTGACTTTACTAGTCAAACACTTAAAAAGAAGTTTAGTAAAATGTTCAGTCTGTGTTCTAAAAAAAAAGTTTGAAAATATTCTGCTTTTTCCCGAGATAGAGTTTTGGTAATTTTTTATTATTTGTTTATTTATTATTTTATTTGCTACTAAGGAACTTCATTTTGGACTTATGGTGAAAACAATATTGGTAATACACAGTTTTCTTTGTTTTTTCAGAGCAATGCTTACCAAGCCAAGAACTTTTTTACTTCTTTTACCACTCTGTCAAGAAGGAGCTGGGGAGCAATGGGAGGAGACAGAACCAAGACAGATGACCCTGGCTGACCAAAGGGAAATTTCATACTATATGGCTCAGCAATAAAAGTTGAAGAAGGAAGCAGAGCTGGAGAACATTTGATGTGAGAGTATTTGTCTTCCCAATAAATCATTGCACTGGAAAATCCATGCTTTACTGGAAGTGCTAGAACGTGCTTGTCAATGGAAAGTACTGAATGAATTAATTCCTAGTTTTGCTTTGCTTGCATTCACAGCTTTTACTTTATTTATTAAACTGTCTTTGTATCAACCCAGAAGTTTTCTGATTTCTACCTTTCCAGTTCTTTTCCCCATCCCACTGTGGAGACAGGAAACAAATGGCCGGGGTCAAGCCACAGTAGAAGAATATTCCAGTTCATTAGGTAAAATGCATATTTATAATATGTGCCTGCCTATGATTCAGGGATGTGCAGTTATTCCTCTCTGGATGCAGGATCCTACACTACCACTTGTTTAAATTCAACTTATTCCCCTTAGTCCAACACTCCAGTCTGTCTGGGTTTTGCTGAATAGCAACAAAGTACTCTGGTGCGTCAGTTGCTGCTCCCAGCGTGGAATTATCTGCAAAGTTGCTGAAAGTGGACTCCACCCCTTCAAACAAAATCACAGAATCACAGAACCACAGAATTTTAGGGGCTGGAAGGGAGCTTTAGAGATCATCAAGTCCAATTCCCCTGCCAAAGCAGGATCCCTAAATCAGATTGCACAGGTAGGCATCCAGGCGGGTCTTGAATGTCTACAGAGAAGGAGACTCCATATCCCCCTGGGCAGCCTGTTCAGTGAGCATGCTTTCCTTTACACCAAGTGACTTTTGGTGAAATTTGAGATGCTGTGATGAAGTGCAATAACTAATACCTGGGTTTTTTTGCACAAATATTGGACTAGTTTTTTCTTTGTTTTAGAGAATATTATCTATGGACTCCCAGAACTTTCAGAAATAATTTATACTAAGATGAATTTAGTTTGCGCTTTTTATGCTGAGCAGCATTTTTAGTTGCCTTTTAGTTCTCTTACAGCCCCAAATTCCCTAAATGTGAAGAAGTAATGAACAGTAAGCAATTCATTGCAAAACTGACCTCTACTGCTGATTTATTTATTTTTTCTACAAAATACAGAATAACTTCACTCCTTTCAAATTAAATAACATTTATCTTCCCGCTTTTCTCAGGTGGACAACATCTGGATCATGGTTACTGTAAAACTTAATGACATACAAAAAAATTGCGTAGTTAGATCTGTTTTGCTTTTCACTTTTTTTTTCTAGTTAGAAATATGATTTGTGCATTATTGTTTTTGCTCAGCTTTACACTGATATTTTCTTGTTAAAATCTGTGTCGACATTACTTATTTAATCATTGCATATATACCTAAAATTTGGAATATGTAGAGATGCTTTCAAACAATCATGTTAAAGGGAATTAAACATTTTTTGTCAGCTGAAAAGACTAGGCATGCATTGCAACTGCAACATGTTTTCTTAAGTTAGTTCAAAGAATAAAAAACAAACAAACAAAAAAAGAAAAAAAACCAGTGTCATGCAAAATCTAAACTTCATTTGGATGACAAAAGATCATTTTTAGAAAAAAAAAATAAAGAAAACAAAGGAAAACAAGTAAGATTGAGGTTTGGAATACCTTGATTCAAGGTATTTTGTGCAAGCTAATGCATTTTAAATTTCTATTCACAGCAAGAATGACATTCTGGGGGAAGTTTGTGAACTTCTAATTTGCTCCAGTTACCAAAATGTTTTGGTAATACAGTGTACACATAAAAAGAGAGTAAAATTCTGCTTCCTGCTAAACATAGGGGAAAAAACAAACAAACAAAAACAAAAACAAAAAAAAAAACATCTTTCTGTTGACTTTTGATTGGTTCTGGAGCAGATCAATAATCAGTTCTGCTCAAATAATGAAAAATGTTTCTGTGTGGATAATTAGAAAACAACCATGCACAAATTTTTATAACAGTTTTCAAATTACTTTTAACCTGGCTGTTAATTGTTCTGTGTGTTGTCTTTTCTTGCACAGTGTATTGGACATTTTTTGGAGGATGTCTGACGAATGGTGGGTAGAAGCAAATAATTAAGGACTTCTCCTCTACTCCAAATTCTTACTGGCGGTTGTTATATTGTTTTTACTCTTTTTCAAATTATTCTTTCATTATTAATTCTTCATTACATTTTGTGTCTACTTTTTCGTCTTCAGACAGCTGCAACATCCTAAATATACTTAGCTAATACTGGAATGTTAATAATCTGATTTACTGACATTTTACAATATGCTACCACCAAATGTTGGAATTTTTTATCATAGATTCAAGGCAGGTGGTAGCAACAGCTATTACTAGCAAAAGATTGCCCTTCCCATTGTAAGTAATGGCCTCCTTATATCACTCATTCTATCTGCTGATGCTATAAAACTCCATATCCACAGTACATCAACAGCGCTTTTTCTGTCTGTTTGTGTCCAAAGTCCATATAATAACATTTTAAATTAGAGAATTTTTATCACTTAACTGTAGATATATGCAGCTAACTTCGTGCCGTTCCCCTGATACAGCAGAGAATTCATATGTACACCTTTGCTACAAAGAAAAAAATAGTAATAATTAAACACAAAATGAAGAACTGCAACAATGAAAAATCATCCATCTGCTCCCAGAAAAGGTATCTACTTTTCCAGAGGAAACATGGTTGATATCCCCATCCCATGTCAGGAAATCACTGCAATTTATAAAGTAATAAGTTTATTATTATTATTTAGAATTTGTCCTCCAACACGGTCTTCCTGTCCCAGTCATAGAACAGAACCAGAAAAGGAGCTATACAGCGTAAAAGTTAGTCTCAGAAAAGATCATCTCTTCTTTCATGGAATTACCATTCACATATAAAGAATTTTCACGAAGTCACAGTTTGGACTTCAGCTCTGTTTGGAAACCTTCAACACTTCTTAAATGACAGGCTAAGACAGATTTCAGTCTAACACATCATAACCAAATAAGAAACTTAAGTAAATCATTGGATTCAACCATCTGTAAGAATCAAGTTAGTCCTGTCTTCAAGCTCTTAGTATTTTACTGGACATTCGGGCATGAAAATATGTTTCAGTCACTATAGATGCCTAGTAACATGATGCCTACTGCTAATATAGAAAAAGTAGATCCCCAAGAGGGCCTGCAGCATTCTCTTCTAACAGAGAATTAATGCTGCAGATAGTCTAGAATTATAGCATTAGATGCCTTTTTATAGACAATGAAGTCTACACAGCCAATTGCTTGCTCAATGAACTTTCTATTCAGCCATCTCACTGGAAAGGATGTACCAATATCTTTGTAGGTTATATTGTGTCTTTGGGACTGGACTCAATGGCTGGATTTAAAAAGTGGTCTCAAGTAATCGGGACTTGTGTAGATATCTATAAAGGAGAAAATAAAAATTACAGCTTTTTTTTTTTTTTTTTTGGATTTGAGTGTTACCCAATGAATATTTTATTTTACCTCCAAATGTTTTTGTAAAATTCAGTAAGGGAAATAATGCAATAAAGAGTTTTATTTCTTCTTTTTTGTTGTTGTTGTTTGGAAAGAAAAATCATTTCAAAGTATTTTTTTTGTGGCTTGTTTATTTTGATTTTTATCTTTGAATGCTTATGAAAATAAAAGGTTAAAAAAAAAGCTCATTGGAGAAAAAATAATTCTTTTAGAATTAAATGAAAAATATTCAGTTCTCAGCCATTTAATATTAATGTTTATGGAAAGGCTCAGCTGTTGCAACTGCAACCAATCTGACCCTGCCAAGACTAAACATATTTCAAATAAGCAGTTCAGATGAAAAGGAGAATGTGAGAATTCTGGTAGAATCATAGAATCACAGAATGACTGAAGAGGGCTTTCGGTTCAGCACGGTGCTTCAGCAGGAAAACACAGGCTGCCCAGGACCATACCCTTGCAGCTTTTGATGACCTTCAATGAAGGAGACTACTCAACCTCTCAGGGCAAGCTGTGTCAGAGCTCAGCCTCTCATGCAATAAAGAAGAGCTTCCTGATATTTAGATGGAACCTTTTGTGTTCTGGTCTGTACACATTGCCTCAGCAAATTCCATTCACTGGCTTTCATTTGTCTGTAATAAACTGTGTTGGAACTTACTCTGCATAAATTAGGCATCTAATTTGTGCCTAATTTGCAGTCATTCTATGTGTGTTTGAAGGTCTCTGGGAAAAGATTCTAACTGCTCAACTTAGATGTTTAATGATGACCAGGCAAAATCTCCTTTGGGATATCTTCAAATACCTTTATTCCTGTATTGTTATCCAAAGAACAGATTGTTCAGCCCATAACCTGTAAACAAAATATTATGAATAAAGGAGTGGGATTTGGCTTCAAATTTTTCTGGGATAGTACAATGCTAGATGAAAAGTTCAGACCTTTCTTAGAAGATCTTACATGTCAATGCTGAGTTATTAGGTCAAATTCCAGAAAACTTAATGCTATCATTTCAATTAATTTCACCATAGAATCACAGAATCGCAGGGGTTGGAAGGGGTTTCAAGAGATCATCATGTCAGACCCCTCTGTAAAAGCTGGTTCCCTACAATAGGTTGCATGGGTTGGTGTCCAGACAAGTCTCAAATATCTCTGTAGCAGGAGATTCCAGAGCCTCTCTGGGCAACTTGTTCCACTGCTCCATTACCACTACTGCAAAAAAGTAATTCTGCATTGTATGGAAATTCTACTTTCAAGTTTTAGTCTCTTCTGGAATCACCCCTATATCTCTAAGAATTTGGCAATATGGTTTGATAATATGTTCCTTTAAATCAATTAAAATTAAATTGCTTTCCTTAAGCAAATTGATGTACTACATTTATTCCAGATTTGGAAAGAATAATCCTCTGTATTTATGTCCGAGTGTTATACATGACAGTCTGAACTGCCTGTATGATTCAAGCAACAATAAATTTAATGTATTTGTTGATTGTAAGGCATTGCCAAGTGCGCCATGGAGAAAAATTAACCAAATAAATTAATGTTGTAATGTGTCTAGTTGATTTACATCAAGAACGTTTGAATCTAGACATGTTCAGTCTCCACTGATGACCTGTGTTAGGAAATTGAATGCAGCCTCACTAAGTTTGCAGATGACACCAAGTTGGGTGGATCCCTCTCTAGGAGGGCCATGGAGAGGGATCTGGAGAAGCTGGATATCTGGGCTGATGCCAGTGCGATGAAGTTCAACAAAACCAAGTCCTGGGTCCTGCACTTTGACCCCAAAAGCCCCAGGCAGTGATACAGGCTTGGGGTTGAGTGGCTGGAAGACTGTGTGGAAGAAACAAACCTGGAGGTGTTGGTCAGTGTTTGGCTGAACATGAGCATCCACTGTAGCCAGGTGACATTGGCATTCTGGTTGTATCAGAAATAGTGTTGCCTGCAGAAGTAGGAAAGTGATTGTCCCTCAATATTCAGCACTGGTGAGGCTGCACCTCAAGTACTGTGTCCAGTTTTGGGCCTCTCACTACAAGAATTATATCGAGGCCCTGGACTGTGTCCAAAGAAGGGCAGCAAAGCTGGTGAGGGGTCTGGAGTACAAGTTGTATGAGGAATGACTGAGGGAGCTGGTCTGGAGTAGATTGGAGACTTGTGGGAGACTTTATTGCTCTCTACATCTACCTGAATGGAGGTTGTGGCAAGGTAGGTTTCAGCCTCTTGTCTCACATAACTAGCCACAAGACTAGAAGTGGCCTCAGGTTGTGCCAGGGGTAATTTAGATTGGATGTTAGGAGGAAGTTATTCTCCTAGAGAGTGGATAGACACTGGAATGGGCTGCCCAGTGAGATGCTTGAGTCACCATCACTGGAAGAGTTCAAGAAAAGTTTTAGATATTGTACTGAGGGACATTGTTTAATTCGTAGATGACTGAAATGGATGATCTTGGAGGTCATTTCCACTCTTAACGATTCTATGATTCTATGATATTGTTATTCACAACAAAAGATAGACTGCTTTTTTTTGAAATTGGAAAGGCAAGCAGGAGTTTCACTCTTTGTCATAAAACCTTATCCTAATATATATGTACAAACTGTATACACTCCATCATCATATAACTAAACTGTTCTTTCAGGAACATTTTTCAGAGCAAGATGGCATGTCATTTTCTGATCTCGATTTTTCCTCCCCTACTCAGCTGGGTTTCAGATCAGAGCAGAGTACCAGCTAGTATCAGTTGTATGATGTGTTCTTTGATGTTCTGCTTATTGGTCTAAGATGACTACTCAATGGTGGATCGCCGACAGCTATCACATCAGAAAGTAAGCAACTAAGTACTACATACAGCTACACACAAGATTTTAAGTGGAGTGGTAGAGTGCTGTGAAGATAAGGAAAGTGAAGGTAAGGAACATTGCCACGAGGTTCCTTCCTCTGTATTAGGTTAGCATTCAGTTGGTCTCTTTGGGAAATTTCAGTGTAAGATTTGGTATATGAAATGAGACAGCAGCAGTCCCTTAACTATTTTACGTTGTATCTTTACTTGCAAAAATAACATAAAATATATCAATGCATATCAATAAGACATTTTTCATCTTTTTTTTTTTTTCCTACCTAACAGAACCAAACACATAAAAGACACAAAAGAGTAAAAATTAATTCTCTAGAAAAGTTTAAAGTTAAACTATCTTTTAAGTTGTCTAATCCTATTAAAATGCATTGCACGGTTTTCTTCCATTTGCCCTCTCTAGCTTCATGTGAAGGAGGGCAGCAGCAGTGATGGAATCTTCTGTTTTCATTCTGTAACAGTATACATATGAACAAATGCAATATAAATCCTTTCAAAAACATTTACCTCACTGTTTTTTCTTTAGTATTTCATTAAAAAGGAAAATCATAGTTACCATATCTGAAACACATAAAAGCTCTAGAATATATTTTCTGAAACTCAAATGCCCCTGTTTTCCAGGATCCTTCCATCATCTCTGAAGGTTTCTACTGTCATTGTGAATCTTTAATTAACTCAAGTTCTGATTAATTGTCTTGATTCCTTAAGAACATCTTTAGTGACCTTATATAGATGGAGGTTGAAGGAGATCAATAGACTTACTTTAGGATCTACAGAGATTTCTGCAAAAAAAAAATTTTTGCATTAGAAATGCCATAAAACAGGAAAATGATGATCATTGGTAAGGAGTTGAAAATGGACACGACAGAGTTAATCAGGAATATTCATAAGCCTATGTACCTTTATCTAACCCCAGGTTAAATACCCTCATGTGGACACATGTGCACACACATGCACAAAGGCATGCTGATCATGTAGATACTCATATCTGCTGCTTGCACATGTGACAGTGATAAACAGGTTTCTGCTATGAACAATTCAGCTAGTAATAAATCACTCTGGTAGGGGCTAGTGTGCAGAGGTGAATAGCCATGATACAAGGAGATAATTGTGCATAATCAATGCAAACCTGCTTTAGTGGAACGTGACAAAGTCTAACTGAAGCACATTTAGCTAGAACCTAAAGGTTAAGGCAGAAGTGATGTGATGGAGGTGTCCCAGACAACGGCACGAGATCTGACAGGTATCATAACAGAGGATGTATGAGTGAAGCTTTGGCTAAATTGCTAGGAAAAAAATGAAAGAATAGTATTTGCAACAGTCTAGAAGCTGTCTGCCAATATTACTCGGGATTTCCAATCATTTAGTGGAGACTGGAAAATGCAGAACATGATCCCAAGTACCTATGGCAACTATAAATTATAATAATCTCCCATACAATGAAGAATAGGCTCCTAAGAAGACTGCCCAGAACATAAGGTTTTGGTCTTTTGTTCTTTTACTCTGTCCAAACAGATATTAAAACAGATATTTTAATGAAAAATATGGTCTTTTTTATCAATACATTTTACACCAAAATGTATTTGTTTCAATTAAGTTTTCATTATTAAAAACATCACAGAACCTCAGTGGAATATATGGGCAAAGCACAACACTACAAGTGAACCCACATTATAATAAAATGGTTGGAGTACTACGACGTGAAAGATCAGTGTCAAAATCTTGTCCTGATTACATCAGGTAAAGGAAAAAAAAAACATTCATGCTCCATATGAGTGTTGTAACAACCAAGGTAATTATTACAGTCCTCAATTACCCTTTTCTGTAAGGTTTTCTGTTGTAGATTTAATCCAGATAACTTGGTCATAGAAGAAAGACACTTCAGTTCATGTGGCTTTAATCCATCCAAGATTTGATTGACCTTTACAATTGCTTCTGTCTTACATTTCTCCCTTCAGGAACCATAGAGCAACTAAGTGTCTTTTATTTAAGGCTGAAGAATATAAGAGAGAAATTTAGACTACTCTGTTTTGAGGAAACCATGTAAGCACACAGTGAACAGTGATGGAAAGATGTTCTTCTCCATGAGTTACTGTAAAGCTCACTTGAGCAGTTAAGCCAAATATCTGGAAATATATAAGATGATCGAATCACTCTCTTGCATGCACTGAATAAACCTGTTTACAGCTGGCCCAACCCAATGTAGTTTTTTTGTTTTGTTTTGTTTTTTTGCTTTGTTTTTGGAGAAGGAATACTAGTTTTATCAGGGGACACGACACGTACAATAATTCAGGAAAAAGCTCTCTTGATCTGATCTTTCTGCAAAAACAACAACAAAAAAACAAAACAAAACAAAAAACACAAAAGCAAAAGCAGGGCATATCTGTACTTTTTCTAGCCAGTAAAACAAAACAGGAATTAAAAATGACTTTGCAGTGCAAAATGCTTTATAGATTTCTTTAAGAAAAATGCAAGCTATGATCTACAACAGGCATATTGCCCTATTAGCGAAAGTTTAAAGAAAAAGGTTGAAAGATGTAAATTGGAATGAAAGTTGCTCCCAAGAATCAATAGGTCCAGAACAGTCTATTGTAATAACATCATGTCCCTGAGAGGACATCAGGGATAAGTTTGTTATTGTTAAATTAGGTGGCGCCATCTTTGCTAGAAAAACAGGAATGTAATGTTTGCTAATTGAACTATAAAAATAATAATTACCTTTGATGTAGGGGAAGGCAAAGTCACTCAGCAATAGCTCTGATTTTATAAATTGAAGCTGTTATCATCAGAGCTCAAATAGATTAGAAGTGAGCTTCTCAAATTGCATTTGGATGATACCAAATGTACACAAGGCTTTGAATGTTTATAGTACATGAGAAAAAGACTTTCTCTCTCCCCCTCCCTCACACAGGTGCTTAATGTCCTTTACTGTAGCAACATCTCTTTCACAGTAGTACAGATTTCATTAACCAACTTCATTCCAGCTGTTTGTTATTTGTGTATTTATTTATTTATTTCCTGCAAAGATGTAGTTTACAAACCAGAAGTAACTCATAGAACATGTTGCTGCTTTAGTGCATCTAGTCTGATTTCAAATCTTGTTGGTTTTAGGCTTTGTTTGAGGGATGTTACCATGACTTCAACCAATGGAAAGTGGTGAGATGTTTTCCTAACTTTGGTAGCATCAAAGAGAAATTTAGAGTTTAAGAAGGATTGATAATATGACATATTAAGCTGAAATGTTTTGTTATTTCTGATTTTTTTTTTTTTTTTTTTTTTAAACTAACACAGATCAGACAGCTACTAAAATTGCTTCTTCTCTCACCCTCTCACTGCTTTAATACTTATACTTTATATGAGACTAACAACACTTCAGGGTCTGTGGACTGAGGGTTCTAGTCCAATATTCTTCATATACTTTAGTTCTCTCTATAGCATTTTTGTGGAAATGTTTTGTTTCATGCTAGTGTGCAAATTTATATAATGGCACAGACCTGGATATAAGTAAACAAAACTTTTTTTGTCAGAGCTTCAGAGTCACAATAGCACAAGAATTACTAGGAAAACATTAAAACAAAAATACTTATTTTGACTTATATAAACAATTAAGGTTTGGATGAAGACAAATATTTCCATAAGAAGTTTTATATATCAGTCTATAAGTCACTGTGTATTTCCCTGAGCAAATGCTTTGTCAAATAATGTCAGTGAAAAATAAATAAATAAGTAACATCCATTAAATCATGTTGTAACATTTTTATTTTGAATTTGAAGGTTTTAAAGGTTTCAAAATGATGTGGGTTGTTTGTTGTTGTTGTTGGGTTTTTTTTGTTTTGTTTTGTTTTGTTTGTTTCACCGAAAAAGTAATATTCAGGTTTCCTAATGAACTAATTTCTGGCAAGGTCTAAAAGTTATCAGTATCAACATGATAAACAGAATGTTACAAAAATAGGCAGGACAAATAAAAGGTACATTAGTCTGTGACTATTGGACTGATTTCTGATGCTTGTAAGGAATTATGTTTTATTTGTTCTCCGATGCACCTTCAAATACATCATCTAATCAGTCCATATGTTTGAAACCTTTTCAGAATTAATTATCTGCTGTTAATAGAGGGATAGAGACAATGACTGAGTGTTACTGAGTAAACCAATTGCAAAGGGAATTTATGAGTAATGAAATATAAGATTTCGCGAAGGATTAATTACTTTTTTTTTTTCCTCGGGTCAGCATTATGCACAATAATGTGTTACCTTGTGGTGAAATATTAGTTCTGACTTGGAACCATGTACCAATGTATTAATTTTCTTTTTAAAAGCATTTAATAATAATAATAATAATAATAATAATAATAATAATAATAATAATAATAATAATCCTGTATTTTAAATGCATTCAGTAAAAAAAGATTTTAAACTGGAAGAAAAATCATCAGATCTCCCTAATTTTATGAATAACAAGAATGTGTAAAAACAGTTGTGCAAACAAAGTCTAGACTTTTCTTTCCTAGAAGAGAAAATTTTTCATTAAAAGCATAAATGAGAGAAGCACTGGACCAACCATGGCATTAGAGATGTGAATTAAAGGCTGCTGAAAATTCTCAGTTTAGCATGCAAAAGTCTGTCAGCTGTTTTTGATTATATAAATTCTCCCTAAAGTAAATGCTTATGCAATGTCACACAGCATATTCAGGGATCTCAAAAGAAGGCCAGAGAACAGAGAAACACCCATCTAATTTTCTTAGAGATCTTCTCTAACTAACTTAAATGAGGAATGTTGGACTAGAACCCTCAGTCCACAGACCCTGAAGTGTTTTTAGTCTCATATTAAATATAAGAATTAAAGCAGTGAGAGAGTGAGAGATGAAGCAATTTTACCCTTGTGACAGGGAAAGGATGTAGCAGAGCAGTGATTTGAGGGAGTTCATACAAGTAGTCTACCTGTCTTTCACTATCAAACCAAAACTTTCTATATTTAGTTTTCAAGAGCGATTTAAAATTGGTGACATTTAGAGCATTCTAGAAATGAATTATGACATGTTTAGTAGTAAATTTTTCAAGTCCTTCCCTAACTTTGGATATTCCTGAAGAACTTTGCAGTAGCTGTCTGATCTGTGTTAGTGTAAAAAAAAAAAATAAAAATCAGAAATAACAAAACATTTCAGCTTAATATGTCATATTATCAATCCTCCTTAAACTCTAAATTTCTCATTGATACTACTAAATTTAGGAGAACATCTCACATTCTCTGGGCACACTCCAACAGGTCCACATCTCCATTACTGAGAACTCCACATCTGAATGCAACACTCCATGTGAGGTCTAACCTCCTCAACATGCTGAACAAAAATTTATTTTGATACGGCCTAATATACAATTTGCTTTCTGGCTGTGAAGGCACATTGTTGGCTCATGAACAGCTTGTCATTCACCTATACCCCAAGTCCTTTTTGGAAAGGCTGTGATCAATCCTTTTCTCTTCTAGATTGAAATGATTTTAAGGACTGCTGTGACCCAGATTAAATTGAAATGATGGGATGTACTGGAGGATAGCCAATGTAACTCCTGACTTCAAAAAAGAGCAAGTAAGAGGAGCTGGAAGACTACAGGCCAGTCAACCTCACCTCTGTCCCTGGGAAGGTGATGGAACAATTTGCTATTGATTTCCTCTTCCAAGCAGTTGGAAGAGAATAGTGTTGTCAGGAGCAGTCAGCATGGATTCACTAAGGGAAAATCATGCCAAACTGGCAGTGTAACTTTTTGATGTCATCACTGGCTGGGGAGATGGGGAGAGTACAGTAGCTGTTGTGTACCTTGACTTCCACAAGGACCTAAGTGTCCTGGTGGACAACAGACGAGCCTTGAGCCAGCCTTTGTATTCAAAGCCAATGGTATCATGAAGTGCGTTAAAAAGAAAAGGTCAAGTGATGTGATCCTCCCCCTCAACTTTGACCTCATGAAACCACATCTGGAATACTGTGTTGAAAAAATATAGGTATCTCCTAGCACGAGTCCAGTGCAGGGCCACAAAGATGGCTAAAGGTCTGGAGCATCTCCCTTATGAGAAAGGGCTGAGAGATCTGGTACTCTTTAGTCTGGAAAAGAGAAGGCCAGGAGAACTTGTGCTTCTGATTAGAATTAAAATCTTTTTAGGTGAGATTTAAATTGAAAACTGTATATCCTTATGTAAAGGTTTAGTTTTGGTCAATTAGTACATTCTGATTAAAAACTAATTAGTACAAAGAAATAACTGTAAATAATTGTTGTAAGACAGGTTCTGAAGTAATAAAAAAAAAGAGAGAGAGATAGAAAGAAGAAAGTGAAAAACAGGAACAAACGTACTTAGAACAAAATCAGAATGTTGAGAACCAAATTAATCAAGACACCGAAGGACATGAGGAGAAGAAATTATTTAATTGCCTGTACACCACTGCTTCGAGCCTGGATAATAAACACAGGGAATTGGAATTGCTCATTTATGAGCATAAATTTGACCTACTTGGTATTACTGAAACCTCATGGGAAGGCATGACTAGAATTTTAAAATGAGTGGCTATAACATTCTTAAGAACCATACAGTGGACAGGGGGGAAAAAAGAATGATGCCAAAATAAATAAATAAATAAATAGAAATTAAAGCTTATTCCAATTTACTAACAATTATGAATCAACATTATATCATGTACTGGTGAATAATAATAATAATAATAATAATAATAATAATAATAATAATAATAATAATCAGTGTCTACCGATGTCAGCAAAAGCAGGTTGTTTATCCTTTTAAACATCACATTAATAAAGTTAAACCAGGTCAGTTGATTATATACTTTCTATACAAACAACTTCAGAAAATTCCGAGGTCTTATATTTCAAAAAATTACTTAAGAACACGAAAAATGTTGTCTGCTTGGGCTAATGAGATAGTTTCTACTATATACAATATTGGAAATGTGAGAATTATAGTACTTCAGTAATTTCTAATGTTTAGTATGGTATAAAAGTATAGAAGTCCTAGTTTATATAGTTTATATTGGGAAAGTCTTAGTAGTCCAGTAAAAAGAAGAGTTTTCAAAATAAGTTATGAGCTGGAGGAATCTTAACAGTGATGTTTATCATATGGAGGCTGAATAATTTTCTGATAATGAGTTAAATTTCTGGTAATTAATGTATTAAAAAATGGTAATAATTTCTGCTTTGTAGGTGGGGAAAAAAACAATTTGTTTTCAAGTCATTGGGGATAAAACTAAAATACTTTACGTTTCAACAATAATTATAGATAAAGTACAGGGGGAGACCCCCAAATTAGCAGTGATTACATTCAAGAGTTTCAAAATTGCTTTGTGATGTTTTCTCTGGAGTCTAAGACATAATAATGATTCATCTGACACAGAAAAGTCCTCAAAGATCTGGAAAAAAATTAAGGTACAGAAACATTTAGAAAGGAAAATGGGATGACCCTGATAAATGTCCTTTTGTCAGTTCAAAGTTAACCTAAGGCAAACAATAAAATGGCTAATATGAGACTTAATTAACACAGAATTAAAGGAAGGTAATATAACTAGTATTAGACAAAATTGCTTTATATAAATAGCCATTGTCTACAGAAATTTAATATCTTTTTGTAAAGTACAACCGAGGAATTATGACACCAGTTCTGATGATTTAATGTTTAAACTTCAGGAGATTCAGTGTGATACTGAAACATTTTTGTTAAGAAACGAGAACAGTATGAATTCAGCATTAACTTCAAAAGATGCTAGGTCCCAAAGTGAAGTGCAATCAAGGATTTCCTCAAAGAAATTATGCTTTTGAGTGGAACATTGTTGCTGCTCATGTTTTCTTAATGTTTTCTTTGAAAGAGGAAATTTGCATGTGACCAGTGCATACACAAAATAGAGACATACATATGAGTAAATGCACATTACAGATATAAAGCTATGCTTCTAGAAATCAAGAACATTGGCTTTATCTAGAAAGTAGGTAAACTGCTATGGGATTGAGTGATACTGAAAAGAACTTCATCATGGTGATCAAATGGATTAGTATGAAAACTGAATATACACAGGGAAAACTAAGGAAATCCAATTGCAATGCTTCTTTATTTAACTTAGATATAACAGACCATTAAAGAGATCTGCAAATTGGAAATAAAGAAGAACCATGAAGACCATAAAGCTAAGTGAAGAAAACAAACAAACAAACAAACAAAAAACTGCTTTTACTGCTAGACTCAAAAAGCTTGATCTAGTTAGGTAAACAGGTAAACAGGAAAAAGTTAAGGTATAATTTGCCATAAGACAGTTATCTAACTTTGATCACCATTTCCACTCATTATCAAAGTGTAAGACTGTTTACATTATCACTGAGGTGTCCCAAGTGGTGACTCACTAGTTTCCAAGACAGTTTAGATGAATTTTGTTCCACAGGCACACAGTTCTCACTGCATTTGTTACAAACAGAAGTTAGCCCATTAGCTACAGCTAAACCAACACTTAGAGTTAACTGAAATGATTCCTGATTTAAATGTCCTCATAGTGAGTGGAACTTTGCTAATAAAAGGAAATTTTGCTTAGTAGCCAGACATATGATATCCAGTTTCTCACTGCTGAGCAAAGTTGTTTTCCACCTACTTAGTGTACCTCGAACATTCTTCCTGGTTGTCATGGTTTTGTATTGTTGCTGTCAGTATTCCACATCATAACGTCATGTGCAGTATGGATCATTAAAAGGTTCATACTCCAGTTCTGTGGAACAACAACATCCCTAATACTCAGCTCTTGGAAGAAAACTACATATCCCAGAGGACTTCGAGGCCAGAGATAAGTCATGGGAGGAGGACATATATAATCTCGCTCCCAGGCTGGAGCTCTCCCTTTCTCGGACTCTCAGAGAGTGGCATGTGTTACAAAAATGCCTGATAATGTAGTGATCACATCCATTATGTCCAAAAAGTCAGTTTTCTTACCAGCTCAGATACTGACTAATCACTTTAGTCCAGTTACTCATGATTTTTCACATGGCTCATTACCTGAGATCTCACCATAGGTATCTCCTTGTTTTATGCTGTCTCATCCTAAAAGTTGCAACATACTAACCATTTAAAAGCTTAGATAGTGGTACAGCAGGGATTTAACATCAGTCTCAAAACCTGCACAGTTGCTCCGGTCTGATCTACTACACCTCCCTTTCATACTAAGGAATGCTATGAGCTGCCATAAGTAGAGGATCTGTTCCAGAAATTATGTTTTAACACAATTTCTTTTTCTTAGTAAAAAGAACAATTAATGTTTTATTCTTGTTGCCTTTCATTGTGGTATTTATAGGATCTAAATTATCACTCTGAACTCCAGATGTTTTGGTGTGTGTCCAGGGAAGGGCCACAAATATTATCAAAGGGATGGAGCACCTTTCCTGTGTTGAAAGGCTGAGAGATTCGAGCTTCATTAGCTTAGAGAAGGCTTCAGGGAGACTGCAGTACAGCCTTCTGGTACTTGAACAGAGCTTATGAGCAGGAGAGAGAGTGACTATTTTATATGGTTTAATATAGATAGATAGAACAAGGGGTAGTGGCTTTAAACCAAATGAAAGCAAGTAACTTAGATGAGGAAGAAATAGTTTTCTCGGAGGGTAGTGAGGCTCTGAAACAGGTTGTCCAGAGAGTCTGTGCATACTCCATCCCTGGAGGTATTCAAAGCCAGATTGGATGTGGCCCTGAGAAGTGTGATCTGATGGATGGAAACCCCGTCCACAGCAGGGTGTTTGGTATCAGATAATCTTTGAAGTGTCTTCCAACCTAAGCATTTTTATAAATGATTTTCTGTCAGATTTAATTGAAATTGGCAAAGGGTTTAGTGATATTGTGGAGAAGTGGACCTACTCAGCATAACATGATGTTGTGACCATGCAAGTGATCACACTTAGTGACACTTCCTCAGTGCCTTAGGAAAGATAGAAGGCATGCATTTATCTGATGCAGCATGAAAAAAAGACAACAATTCCAAAACAAATGCAACTCTACATAAACTTTCCAAAAACTTGAAATCAGTTAGAAGGCTTCTGACAAGAGACAGAAAAGGACTTAGACGTTCAAAGTGTAAAATGTAATCTTACTGTGCTTGCTGAGTAAGTACTTTGGATAAAATCTGTTTCTGTTCTTCTCCCTGTGGATTTTTCACCGTGTATCTAATGACATATTGAATCACCATACAATAGTTCAGATAGTGACTTTAAAATGATGCAACAGTTTAATGTTGTAGAAGGATAATTAGTTTGTAGTTGTATTCAGTGATGAAGTGGCTCTCCAGTTCTTCAATGTTGAGCTCCACTGTTGCAGACATTCTTTTTCTAACACAAGAGACACTTTCTAGTTTCACCTGCAGGAATGTTTTCTTAGAACTACTTAAGGCCTCACTTGCAAAAACATCTGTTTTCCCCATGTGCCAAAAATATTGCTTCAGGGTTCTAGCACCTGAAAGTCAAACAACAATAAAAAACAGCCCTTAAAAGTAAATTTTCTATTACAGAAGATATGAAAAAAAGAAAATAGGATATTAATAAAGGAGGATGAAGTGGGAAGAAAATAAAGGTTGTTTAATGTTTGGATTTTTATGGTTTTTCGTTTTTGTTTTTTTTTTTTTCTTTGTTTTTTTTTTTTTAATGAAAATTATACTGAAGATAGTGAAGAGGAAAGGGTTGGTTTTGTCGTTGGCAGTCAAAGAGGTGTAGATAACTAATCTGATCATAATGTTTCAAAAATCTGATGTTTTATAACAAAAATTCTTATGCATACTTTTGAAGCACTGATTTGTAACTATATGAGCTTTAAATAGAAATGCCCTTCTGAATCAGAAATAACTAGTCACCTCCCTCTGTGAGACGGTTGTGCTCATTCCACAGAGAGGCACAGCTGAAACTGTAGTACATTAGGGCACTTCCAGTTTAATAACTCTGTCTTCCTTAATAAAGTTCAAATACCTGTCCTTGATAGCTGTTGTTCAGACACTTTTTGGGTGTATAGCCAGAACATACTCAGAAGACAAATGCAAACTCCCATGTGCTGTTATTGCAAATCTGTAGCAGTTTTGGATTTCAAAATTATCTCTTTCTATTGCATGCCTGTAGCTGCTCAAACCACCATGCTGTGAGCAGGGACAACACTGCTGTTTTAAAGGGTAGTATCTGCTCCTCTATTACTTACTCTGCAGGTAAATATTCTTCAGTTTAGCAAGATACTGCTGATATCACATGCAGGAATAATAAGCTTAGGTGAGGTAGCTTATAGGTCAATTATTGTGTGCATCTAGAGGGGAGGTATATGTCTGACTATCTCCCTCAGTAATCATTAGGAAAATTAGTTTTACTTGAAGCTCCTTCCTACATAGATAAATATGTATAATCACACTGTTTAGCATTTCTGTGTCTCTCTCTGCTGTGACTGTGGTGCTGTCCAATTCTTTCTGCTGTTTTTGGTTAGCTTGAACCCCAGCTGACAGAAGAGTATCAAATGTAAATTGGTGTCTATGAAGTGCAAGTATACAAAACGACTCTCAATAAATAAATAGATAAATGGATAGATAAATAGATAAATAGGTAAATAAATGAATAAATAAATAGTTTCGTAAAGGGAAAGCCTTTTTTGTTTTGCTTTGTTCAGTTTTGTTTTGTTTTAAAGAAAAAACTTGTTATCATTGCAATAGTTATTTTCAAAGGACATCTTGCATTTTAACTGTGATATTTATCCCTGTGTTTCAACCTGTTAATTAGCACTAAACATCCTCTATCTCTGGTGATAGAGTAAATTTTCACTGCCTTTCTAAACAAATTGGTGTTTGGAATCTTGCAGTCCTCTTTATAATAATGCTTTCGGTCTTGAAAATGGAATGGAATCCACATAAATAAAGAGAATATCTAAAGAAAGCATTTCTGTAAATTAAGAGTTGTTTGAAACATTTTTGTAAGTGTGTGGGCATGTCTTTGTGGATGGAGCTCCCAAGCAAGCCTTATGACATAAATTGTTATGAGTACAACAGCTGTACATTTATTACTCTGGCAAAGAAGGAAAAGAAAGACTTGCTGGTCTTACTTGATTATAGCTTGATTTTGAAGCATCCATGTGGCTATGGAAAATAACAAATGCAGACTTAATTGATGTGAAGTAGTTGTCTATAATATTGGTAAAAAAGAGCAAATGCTGTTATACAGCATTTGTGTTATCTTCCCTAGAATTCAGTCTTGGCCACTTTTACTTGAGCAGACTTGGCTACAGAAAGAGAAGGATAACTAAAGCTATCGAAATTCTATTTCAAAAATAAGACAGTTCTTTAAGATCAGTAAGGAAATTTCTGGAGGAACTATGGAACATTGTGAGTACTGCTATATGCTCTGTAACTTTATATCTGGTTTGTGGAATTAAAAATCAACATATTAAATGCACTTTGTAGGATATTTTTCCCCCAGGTAAGTAGTTCAGCTCACAAGAAATCCTTAAATCTCTGGAAGAACAATTTGGTAGATTTTGCGAGACTGATGGTTCTCCTGTAGATAAAGATCCTTTAATGTAGATTCTGCCTTCTGTTCCAAAATACCATCCAGCATGACTGAATGACACTAAGCATCTATAATATTAGTCTTTCAGAAAACCTATTTGCTAGGTGGATAAAGCAGTACACGCTTAAACTAGAAGTCATTCCACAGACAGCAAACAAATTACAACAGTACAAGACCAGGAGGGAGTTTTGTGGGTTTGTTCTGTCTCTTTGCATACAATATCGAAAATGTGGACAATGGGGAGTTTGATGACATGGACTCTACCATATCAATCTAGGAGCCAGTGCCTTAATCATTCTTATTGCCTGTATCCAACAGAAAACTCAATACAAGGGAAAGCTCCAGAAGTACTCTCCTGAGGTGTGAGGCTGTTCTTCCCTGCAGCTGTGATAGTGTTAATAGACATGCAGCTAATCCTTTCTTGGACTGTGACAGCACAGACCCTGCTTTCACATTTGCCTGTTTCTTCCTTTGTTTTCTGTTTAATTAATAATCATCAAAACGTGTCTGGATGGTTCTCCCCTCTCCTTTCCACTCTCTCTCAACACCCACTCACCCAGTAAGGGGGAGAGAAGAAAAAAGAAGGGGGAGGAAGAAGGGAGAGGGAAGTTGCCAGCTTGAAATTAACGGAGACAATTGCAGTTGACATAATGATACCACATAATCCTAGCAATTAAGTCAAAGAGCAGCACAGCGAGTTCATTCTCAATGCTTGCGGCATTACTTCCCTCTTTCCCTCCTTGCCTACCACTGCATATAGGAAACAAGGGATTACAGAAGGCACCATTCTCTTTAAGGAGCCTGTTCTGTTAAAGATTTTAGCTGTCCTGCATGTCATATGTGAATGCACAAGCTAGATGCAGCCATCCATCCATTCAGTCCATAGGCTGACAGCAGATGACTTTGCACAGGAGTGGCACTTGGATTTACCCCATGGGGGAGGGCTGAGGCTGAGGCTGTTCACAGCTGTGCCATCTGTTCCAATAATACCACATTACTCTCTAAACTCAGTAATGAAGGCTCTTGAGTAATCTTTCATCAGAATGACTTCATGGCATTAAAAATGCATTTCAATACATAGCTTGTTTAAATATTTAACCCTCTTTGGCTTTGAGGGATTGATTCAGATCTGCTGTGTTTATATGTGTAGGAAACATTGATTTTCATACGTAGGCCTGCATTAATACATGAAGTTATGATCATGCACAGAGAAAGGGTGAACTATGATAAATGGACTCTTCAGCTCTGGACTGCAAGTGGGGACAATTGGTTTTCTGGCTTTGATTTTCCTCAGTGTGAACCTTTCCTATGGAAGAGATTTAGGTTGGACTAAATAAGCCAAGCACACCATGGACTAGGATCCAATTAGCTTTAATGGGCATTGTATCATTCTCATTTACCTGCCTCCCTCTACTTTCATTCATTGTCTCTCTCTGTCCTGATTTTCAACCCATCTGGCACTGTCAGTTCAAAAAGTACAGTTTTATTAATACTTTTTTTTTTTTTTTTTTTTTTTTTGTGGCAATTTCCTTTTAGGTTTCTGACATATTTAGCCAGCATAAGCGTGTGCTGTTCTAAAACTGTCAGGCCTTATTATGGTTTGGAGGACCTGACACATACAGGGCTGTCAGTGCAGCTATTGCTGTGGAACCAGCTGATGCTGTGTGCAACGCTAAGGCTTCTGCCACTTGTTGATAAGACAAGAGGGGAGCTGCTTGGCACTGCCTATGGCTAGTAGTGACTGTGAATGAAACATTGCTCTAATAATCCCTCTAGCTTTTTGGCAAATAAATTTTGGAAAGATAAAGTACTGATATTTGTACTGAACACCCTAACAAAGACACACTGGAAACATGAGCTGTGACAGAGATATTATTCTCTAAGATAAGCCTTAATAAAAGCCATTGTGAGGATTAGCAAAGAACTGGTCAAAATTATGGAAGATATGAAAGCCTAATAGATCATTAGATTAAACATGAGGTATCCAATATCATTTAACTTGAATATGATCATGAATGTCAGTACTCATTTATCACTTCAAAATACCTTGCATTCTAGTGGTACATTTTTATCTTTTAGAAACTTGTCTGAGCTATTGGTTTCCAGAATTTCTGGGCATGTTAATCTATATAAGTTTGAGTAATAAGTGCCAGAAAGTGCACTCTGCATGAACTGAGAGTAAAGAACTTGAGCTTTGTGTACACTGTTTTTACTAAACACAAGCCAGCTCCAGACAGAAAGTCATGGAGTTGTGTTCAGCATGGTCTAAAGGCCAAAAAAACACTGTAAGTCACTTAAGGAACACCTGTACCAATTTGAAGAAGTTTGACTAAAGGACAAGGACAGTTTAGCAAAGGTGGACATGTTTTTGTGTAAGACTTGTTGATGCCTTACAACAACTGCCAGAGCAGATGGAAAAAAATGAATGTTTGAATTTGATTTCATTGTTGACCCTGTCAATGTCATCCTATGTTCCCCTCTTGTGGCATGAAATTCAGAGAATAATCTTCTGAGGTACATGTTTTAGTAAGAGTAATCAAAGCCCCTGTGAATAGTTGGTCCCTTCATCTGCCTCTTCCTCTGTAACATAAGTGATAAAAGCACTGGAAAAAATATGAAACAAAAGTGATATAGCTCAGTAGAGAAGACATGAGAAATTATAGGTAAAGATGTAATACCTGAAAGTTACTGCATGTCTGTGCTTTGACAGTAATGATTGCCTGGCTGTTTAATTGAATGCATTCATCTTTTAACAAATCCAAGCAGAACTGACCATTGCTGAATACATATATATTTCCTCCCGTGTGTACCCCCTACTGTGTGTGTATACATATATGCAAAAAAAAGTATTTAGACACACATAAAATATATAAATATGCATGTATGTATTTATATATATGACATGTATATAAGTTAGAGTCTGAAGGATTATCAGACATGCTGTTGTTTTTTTTTTCCAACTTATTTTAGCATATGCTAAATTAGCTAGAAAGAAGAAGAGTTAGCAATTTTCTTGCAGTATTTTCTGTACTGCATTTTAATTCCACTTTTTCTATTATTCATCCAATTGCTTTGTTGTACAAGTGCTAATAACAATAATTCAAGTTAATCACATCAATCATTGCAGAACGCTCAAGTCCATCCTCTCTATAGGGCACCTAACCTTTCACATCCTCAACTTACAGCTCTTGAGCCAACTACCCTCTTAAACTAAATCTTCATATTTTGTGAGGGAAAGAAAACTCATAATCATGGAATTGAACTAAAAAAAAATACAACTTTAGTAGATTTTTCTTAATGCTATAATTTCCTTTCCTTTTTCCAGTGGGGACTGTAACAGGTGTTCTTGGCTTGCTACCCAGCTGTTTAGGATCTCAATTATTCTGTCAGTCTTCTACTAAAGCCTGAACTGGAAAATTGTCTTTTCTTTCTGGATTAAGGGGAATTCTTTGAAAGCATCTCACTTTGTCCAAACTTCAGGTATATCTCTAACGAAGTGCAGGTGTCATTGTTACAACTTACAGTGACTTTAATGCAGACTTAAGTGCTAGGAGGATTTTGTTTATTTGCTTCTCTATTTGTCTGCATGAAGGAGAAACTCACACACAAAGACTGGTTTTGCCCATGGAACATATTGCCTAATGGAATTAAATTTGTCACAATCTTTACACTTTTTCCATTCAACAAAAACTTTCAGAAACTTTGATATTGAAGACAGTACATGATGGGAAGCCTAAACTAGTGGTTGGCAACTATGGCCATGGCAGAATATTTGGAACTACATGATTTCTAAAGTCACTGTAATTTGGTTGGCGTTGCCATTCCACATCAGAATCACACCATGTGGGATGATGGGAGTTAAGGGGACAAGTTTGTTTTTTCTTTTCTGTGGACTGCCTTAAATGGGCACGTGGTGAGCGGCACCGGAGGCGAAGTCGGGAAGGGGACGGGGTTTCTGTCCCAGCTCCCTACGAGGAGACAGCGCGGTCGGAACTCCCCGCCTCCCACAGCCCGTCAGTGAGTTTGGGATTTGGTTTTCTCTTCGTTGAAACTCTCTTGTTGTTTCTTAGTGTTGTTGGGTTTATTAAACTGCCGTTTGTTCGTTTTTTTTTTTTCCTAAACCCATTCGCAATCTCCCTTCCCTTCCCCTCTCCCGGGGCGCACGTGGTCGGGCCGTGCCATGCCGCACCGCCATGTTAGGGAAGGGAGAGACTTTTGTTCCTGCTCCCCTGGGTTTGTTCCAGCTCTAGAGAGACCTCCGTGACAGTTATAGGAAAAAAAAAAAAAAAAAAAAAAAAAATAAAGTGTGAAAGAAAGCAAATTTGTTGGAGAAGACACAGGATTCTGAAAGCATAAGTACGCAGGGATCATCCTTCTGTATAAACTGCTTCCAAAAGTCATAAGTCCTCCATGTCCATAGTTTGTGATGTTATGGATCATTCATTTTAACTGGTGAAGGATATTCTACGTAGTTAGCTTGACTTTAGCATCTTTCTTTGCTTTCCCTTAAATTTCCAAAGGGATTTTTTTTTTTTTTTGATACCTTTTCTTTCAAACTAGACAGTATTCACACTGAAATTTAGAAAATATGTAAATGTATTTTAAGGATTTGAATGTTAACCTCTAAGCATCCTTTTAAAAATAATAATTAAAAAAAATTAAGTATTGATATAATTGATGCATTTAAAAGTGTAAGTCTGACCAGCATTCTATTGTCCTAATACCTACATTGGAGAGAATCCAGCAGTTCTAACTAAAAGGAAATAGTAACTGGATCCATATGGTAGCTGCCATGCACATTTTCCACAAAAAACAAACAAAAAAAAAAAACAAAAACCCAAAAACCAAAAAAAAACCCCAATCCTGATGTCCTGATTATAAGAGAGTGATTTGGTAAGAAATAAAATGTTCATTGAATTAATGACAGAATAAAATATTGTCTCTTTGAATTCTTCATCTGTATCACAGCCATTAGGGTAGGCTGACCAATGACCATTCGGTAAAAAAGATTGCAGTACCAAACAGTCTCACATAGACATATCTGTTGTTCGGGTAAATTATTAAGTTATGTTCAAGAGTTAAGTATGTAGAGCATAAAATCTAAATAAAATTCATTAGAGTTATTTTGCTTGCCTGAATGAGCTCAAGGTTCTTCTACGAATAGTTGGTTTAGTCAGCTGGAAGGTATCTTCAGTGTTGTTAATTGTTGTATTTGTATTTATCTTACCTGCAAAATTTCTGAGTGTATCAGCGACTTCATAATATGTATGTATATGTGCAATCTATCAAAAAGATGTTTGGCTTTCTTGCTTGTTTTAATGCTATGTATCACTATAATAACTAGGAACATGTAAGATAGGAAGTGAAATTTATCATGAGATAGTTTTCCCTGTTGTCACAGGAAGCTGAGTTATATATAATGCCATTAACACGCTGATCACATTTAAACTTAAAACAAAAGCCAACCAGAAAAATAAATAAATTAATAATAATAATAAAAATCTAAGAAACCTTGTATTACCATGTTCCTTCTAGAATAATCTTCCAGAATAGCAATTCTCTGGTATTTATCAATTTCCTTCACTTCTTCACCTCTAGCAGAACTATTTGTGATTAATCATTTTTTGTTTGTTTGTTTGTTTGTTTTTAAAATGTCTTAGTTTACCTGGACATTAGTAAAGTGAGCGAGCAACTATGAGAGTGTTTATTTCTTTAATGGTGAACAATAAATTTCCACTCTTCCTTCATATTGCTGATCTAAACAAGACAAATTATTTCTAAAATAAGTTGTCCTTTTCCTGTGTCATTCCTGAGCCTTCTCAAATAATATGTCCAATTCAACATTTATCTGTCATGGGGAAAAGTGAGGCAAAATATGTAGGTAGCTTTCCAAAGTCCTGCGTGAGTTGCATTAATACTTTCTTAATTTTGTTTTGCTTTTTGAGTTATAGATGTGTAAATTCGGTTTATCTTCCCTCTCCCCTCCCCATCCCACTGGGAATTCCTGCCTAATGGTTCTTCATTCTTCCCAAGAAAAAATACAGTTTTAGCACATCTTTGATGAAATCCAACAGAAAACCACTGAGACCTCAGTGAGAAATGTAATTTTATTGGGAGGCGGTCAATTTTTAAGACAGGACAGAAGGATATTAAGGAGTTATAATAAGAGGCTTTGGGGATATTCAGAATATAAAATGAGGGCTAGAGAGAGAGTTCTGACTGAAAAGGCAATGCTTTCAGAATTGATGGAGGCAGAAGTTCTTGAGGTCATGTAAAGCATCATGTCTATCACCACCATAGTTATCCCTTCTTTCTTCAGTTTGATTATTTGCAGACACATTGCAGTGGGGTCAATATAAATTATTAATGATACCAAAGGACGTGAAAAATGAAACACATAAGTTTTCTATTTTGTTGTTAGGAACTAAAACAGAAACTTTCAATATGTTAAAGTAGGAAGAAAGATAAATCTTTAAAAACTTTAAAGTTCATTTGTGCCTTAGATAAGTTTGAAATCTTGACAGGCCTTTTCTACTCTGGATCATCCAGGAATGAAATATCTTAATACCAAGTTAAACTCTACACATGTTGGATTTTTGCAGGGGATGTCTGCTATTTGCAGGATCTGATTGAATTTCCAGCAGAAACCTAGCAGGCCATTTCAATTGTCAGCCCAAAAGAGTTAAAGAGCATTCGTCAACTTCTTGTTCATATTTTCTGATCTCTCAACAATGCATTTTTTATTAATATTGCTCGTATTTATCTGGATGTATTTTGATTTAGCATCTTATTTTATTTCATTTTATCTATACATATATTTCTATTTGGTTGGTTGGTTTGCATACACAGGCAGGCGAAACAGCAAGACACTGTTTATAACTATCCCCACTCTGTCCTCACAAGTGGCACTGTGAATGGAAATCTCAGCATAGCCAGTGCTTACACTGACGTCAACAATAATAGCATTAATACCAAATCATGACAGACTCATTGGAAATTTACCCCTGAAACATAACATAAGAGCTGAGTGCCATTGTTTCATAAAAAATAAAGAAACCTATAATTTTATTGAAAGCAGAAAGGCACAAAATTGATATTGTTTAGAAACTACTCGAAATAATAGCCATCATACAACCAGGCTTGTCAACCTTTATGTCAGTGCAAGAAAGCTGCAAGAAAAAAATCTATAAGTGCTCATACAATTATAACATTGGAGTTGAGAGGTTACACAGGGTCTCAGGAAGAATCTTAAAGCTGCTGTGTTTGTGAAGCATTTGCCTGACTTTGTTTAAATTCAGAGCTGAGGTGGAGAGGTAGTAAAAACAGTTGTTAAATGATGTAGAGAAAGCAAATAAAGATGAATCTTAATTATACTCATTTTGACTATGTATCATTTCTATATTTAGTGAATCTAAATAAGAAATATTTGATATGCACCAGAATAACTGATCAAACCTAAGAAATAAAGATCTTAAAACATATTTTGATAATAAGAAATCAGTGGGGAAAAAAACAAAACAAAAAAAAAAACAAAAACAAAAATCACTTGGGCTTTTCTAAATATTGTTATCTTACCTGAGAAAAGTTAAATGCGCATTATGTCACTGATATTAAATGCTCTTGCACACAGAATCACATGTCCTTGGGTATTCATGCATATATGCACATGTATGTGCAGCTGTTGTCACATATCATGGACAACCACCCAGAAACCCTGCAGAATACTATTTTACTTGTAGAAGAAAACAAAACTTGTGGACAATTTTTAATCAAACTAACTTTTGAGCTTCACAACTCTGTGCTTGCTAAGTCATACAGTGAAAAGATTATATATTTTATTGATGAATTCTCATTCCATTCATTGTTTCTGTTTTCCTTTGGATTAAAAAATAAAAAATAAAAAAAAAAAAATCTGAAAAAAAAAAAAAGTTGGATATTTCTAGGTCCTAGCACAAACCTTGTTGAAATGTGAGAAACACTGGAATACCATTTAATCTTCACATGCATTTATTTTGTCATTATTTTGTCATTTTATGTATTTTAATTGGAGCTTTAGAATCCAAGAGAGGTGGGTGGATCCCTTGACCTGCTGACTGTGCTCTTTTTAATTTGCTCCTTCTTGGCCACAAGGGCACACAATTCTGGATCATGGCCAGTCTGTTGTCCTCCAAGAGCTCTGGGTCCTTCTTCACAGAGCTGGTCTCAAGCAGTTCATCCCCTAGTCTGCATTAATGCATGCAGTTGTTCCTCCCCAAGTGCAAGAATCATCAGGTGTCATATTTTTAATGGAAATATTATGTTACAGTCTCTTTTAAACATCCTTTCCTTTAAAAGTTCTTAGATTTTTTATTTTGTTTTGTTTTGTTTTCTTGGTCATTCTTTTCAGTCCTCACTTCTACAGTTTGAGGCCTGGCTTCCAGAAACCTTCTACTAACATCCAATTTCCATGCATTTTTTTTCTGCTTCACCATATAATGGATGCCTCTTCATTACCCACTAGTGCATACCAATGCCTTGGTAAAATTTACATATCCAGAAATACATGCCAGGAAATCAGCATAAAACTGAATGATGGCTGCCATGGAACTGTTGCATTGACGTAAATCAACAGCAGCACCAACAGTAATTATGACATGTCATTCTCATCCCTTGTTATTAGATCCGTGTCATCGTATCGGTTAAAACCACCCCCGGGCTACTGTGGCTCCATGAATAGCTGTTAATTCTATTTTGTAATGATACTGGGACAAATTTAATCACTTCAAAGGCTAAGGATGACAAAACTTTATTTAACCTAAAGGCACAGGAATCTGCATGTCTCAACCTCTAACACTTGCAAGAAGCCACACTGATATTTCTTTTTCCCCAGCTTTGAGGCATCCATCTGCCTACACGTGTTGTTGTTGCATGTAAACAAGAATTAGCACCCAAGGGTCCCACTCTCCTCTTGCCCTCTCATCAGCAATGGTCAGTGTTTGATTCCTGAGGGCAACAGATTCTGACATGCAGCTTGAAGAACCAATTGTGCAGTATTATACTTCAGGGAAAAAGGGGTGAGTATACCTTTCATCTTTCTTAAACAATTTGAGCCCTGAAGCAGGGGGGTTGAGGTCCCCTGTTGTTTAATGCTTGCTAGTGTCATTCATTCATAACTACTGGATTTTTCACGATACTTCACCCTGTTAGTCTGCACTTTGGCTTCATAGGATATACACCCTATTTTGGAAGAGCCAAGTGATACTTTAAGCACTTATGCTTTATAGCAGATGACCCAGGCTCTCACTCACATATTGATCCAAATACATCTTATTCCAATCACAAGAAGACATTTCTTATGCAACTTAAACCAAGAGAGTTTTACTTTTTCAGTCTTTTTCTTTCCATCTTTTAGTTTCTTGTATGACGTGGTTCAACTTGTGTGTTAGACTTTGGAACATTAACCATTCCAATCCATAAGATTTGATCGGCATGTGTAATTGTTTATCTGGGTACATTTTATTCAGGTTTTCTAAGTAAATGAACTTGATAAAATAACATACTGTCATTACATTTAATTCCATGTGTGCATATTTATCTGTTTATCTGTGTGTCAGCATTCCCTGTTCAGCAGCTCGAGAACCTGTTATTCAGTTGTGTTCACAATTGTTAGAGAAGACTTTTATTAAACTGTAATTTATTTCTTGAAAACAATGGCTGGCAACAAAAAATTAAAAAAAGATAAAATAAATTATTAATCCATATTATTATCTGGTGGGCAAGATCATGAAATGTGTTCTTAAGAATGACAACAGAGACCATATGGGAAGAAGGACCAAGTTCTGACCCAGCAACAGAAAATATGGCAGTGAATGATCCTTTTTTGTAGAATATCTGGCCATGGATATTTTCAAGTCTAGACATGAAACAGCCATAGTATACATGGATTCCTTACTTATGCTGCCTCCTTGGTATTATTTGATGCATGATTCAAGGCCAGGTCTTTGCACTCTTCCTTCAGAGATCAAGAAACAGGCATGTGTTGATACTTTCATAGTTCTATAAAAGGAGAAGAACAAGTTATTTGAGCTGTCATCCTTCCTTAGCTTGATTGGGATCAGACCCATTATAGCAATTCTTGGTTTTTATATAGCACTTTTCACTCTTAGATTTCACAGCATTTTTCAAGGAAGTAAAAGAGGCTTTGACAAAACCACATTCCCATCAGGAATGCACAGTTCAGTCAGAAATGAAACACTTTACAAAATTGGGTCAGCTTCAATATAATATTATTCTGAAGAAAAATAGAATAAAAGCTCTCACAGTTCAAAATACTACATTTTGACACCATTGAAATAAGCTATTTCTTTCTTTTTTGTCTCTTTTTTTCTGAAATTACTTTCCATTTTGTGTTTTAATATTGCATAACACACCATACAATACTATTCCAGACCATACTACATCATAATATAAATGATAAAAGTCAATTGTAATGTTTCAAATGTCTCATAACAATCCAAGCCAGATTTTTTTCGTGATGAGAAATTAACAATTTCAGTTCTTCTTTCAAGTCATATGCAGCTGAAATTGGCAATTCTGTCAGTTTTCGTTAAGTTGTAATTACATCTTCTGTATAACCAGAGCAAAATATACTTACACTTATTTCTGTTCTGCAAATGAGAAACCTGAGTCATGGGAGAAGAGAAGAACTGAAGCTCGGTAGACAGAGCTGGGACAGCAACACTATATCTGAATAGGACAAAAAATCCAAACCTTTTCCAGATTTCCAATACTTCTTTCTTGCAACCCATAGTAAGAAAAATAATTGTTTTAAAAAATATTTTGTTTTGTTTTTTTCCTGCATTATTTTGTTTGTTTGTTTCCCTAAATGGATCAAATCTAGAATCTCTAGTAGTCCAAAATTTAGAAAAGTGATCTAATATGTCGTAGTGTTCTGCTGTCTCATGGAAGCCAGGGTCAAAGACATGAGGAAGGAACTTTCTTCCCTATTTCAGCATTCCCATCAGTATCCCCTGTTGTTGTTTCAGGTTAGCAGTGATGATATAAGAAAACATTTCCTAAAGACTATGAAATAGGACTTCAGAGTCTTGGGGCAACCTGTAAAGGGTTCTGGAGCACAAGCTGTGTTCTCCTCTAACCCTCCAGTTATAGGGAATAATGAGGCACTAAATATGATAGGCCAATGGATTACCTGGCTCCAAGCTGGTGTGCCCGGCCGGGGTTTGGGTTTTTTGACCTCTGCTCTGTTTGCATGAGATTGGGCCAGCTAACAACCAATTGGAGTAGCTTCTCCCACTGGTGGAAAAGGGTCTTAAAACAGGAGTTGGGAAGGTTCATTCATAAAGCTTCAAACTAGGTACAAAGTGAGGTGGGTGTGTAACACAGGTCGCTAGTACAGAACCTGTATGTAGCGTCCCAGTGCTTGTAGGAGACAGATGTGCTAGTAAAATCCTACAGTCTCGGTCTTGGTGAAGGAGGAGGATGACTCACCCTTTGTATAAAGGACACCAGGGTTGGTGTGAGTTGGTGGCTACGGAAACACCGGAGTATGGTCACGAGGGTATTAGGGCTATTGTCACTCAAAAGGGGGCCCACCTTAGGTACCTTTACACTAAAGCACGCAGCATGGGTAGTAAGTAGGAGGAGCTGTGGAAAGCTATGATATAGTCGCCATCATGGAAACATGGAATGACTCACACAGCTAGAATGTTGTGACGGATGGCTACTGACTTTTCAAAAGAGACAGACAAGACAGGAAAGGCAAAGGTGTAGCCCTCTATGTTAAGAAAGAATGTGAATGTATAAGAATTAATGATGGTGATGTTGGGCTGGAGAGCTTGTGGGTCAGAATAAAAGCAAAGGCTAATAGGACTGATATTATTGTGGGTGTCTGCTACAGGCCACCCAACCAGGATGTAGAGGTGGACAAAACACTTCATAGACAGTAGGGTGAGGTCTCAAGGTCACTTCCCTTGTTCTTGTGGGGGACTACAACTTCCCAGACATCTGCTGGATTTATAACACAGCAGATAGGGAACAATCAGAAGTTCGTAAAGTGTGTGGGCGATAACTTCCTGACACAGCTGGTGAGGGAGCCAATGAGGGAAAGCAAAATCCTGGAACTGCTGGTTGTCAACAGAGAAGATCTTGTGGGGGATATAAAGGTTGGAAGCCATCTGGGGCACAGTGATCACGAGATGCCATATTTCTCAATTCTTGTTGAACCACCACAGAAGAGAGTCACCAGAACTGCCACACTGGACTTCCAGAAGGCAGACTTTAATCTCTTTAGGACCATGGTTGAGAGGGTCCCTTGGGAGGTTGTTTTGGAGAGTGTGGAAGCCCAGGAAGGCTGGAAATACTTTAAGAAAGTTATTTTAAAGGTGCAGGAGCTGACCATCCCCAAGTCACCCCTTGGGAGGGTGGGAAGGAGCTTAGCAGGCCCAGTTCTTTTTGCAAAGGATTCTGATCCTCCAGTGTCACTACACCAGGGAATGCATGATCTAAAGGACTTCTGGGTTGTGATAAACTCGTATCTCACCAGCTTCTGTTATTTCAGATTGGGTGTTCTAGTGCAAGCAATTTGGGGGGCAAGATTTATCGTCCCCGTAGCTAACGCTGTGTGGGAAATTTTGACCTGCTTTGGCTTGCCAGTGCTTTCCCCTGTCTCCGCTTGTCTGGAGCGTCCTTGAAATGTATGCCTAATGTGGAAATATTTTCTTCTTTCCTAGCTTTTGTGGTATAAAGAAGCACAGAAAGGTGCTGGAACAGCTTGTTCTAGATGCCATCTCCAAGCAATTGGAGAAGAAGATCTTCAGGAATAGTCAGCATGGTATTACCAAAGGCAAATTGTACTTGACCAACCTGTTAGCCTTCTATGATGACATCACCAGCTGATGACAGCTCAGCAAGCTTGGCCTGGGCCTTGGAAAGGGAGCATGCAAAAGTCTGGGCCAACCCCAAACGAGTTATTTCTGCAGGTTGGTTGTTTTCTGCTGTTTGTCTCACATCCTGTTGCTCAGCAGTAGATTTGTTCATGTTCAATGCCAACAGGAAACTCTCACAGCATTTTTGTTTCTGCTGTCCCAGCTCTTTGATCCCTTGCTGCTGGGATGGGGTGTTTGAAGAATGATGCATGTGTTGATGTCCAGCCTGGCTTTGAGGATGAGTCTGCATCCCTGGTGGGACTGAGAGTTGGAGCAGGCCTGGTTGGATCTGGTGCACTTTGCTCTCGTTCTTAATGCTTGTTCTTGCACAGGAGGGCAGGTGGTGAACCTCATGAGCCAGTGCCTGCAGGTGGGATTTGCGGAGAACGAGGTCCTGCAGGTCTTGCATGACATCCATGGAGCTGCACCTCCATCAGTGTAAAACACTGGGAATCAACAGAGGTGTGAAGGTGAGCTGTGGGATCCAGTAGCACAGGAAGGGATGTGTGTGCTCTGTGTTCGGATGCTTCTGTGTGTTTTAAGTGACTGAAATACCAGTGCTCAGTCCGCCTGAGTGTATAGAACAAGTGTAACATCCTTTCTGATGGAGGATTGTGAAAGGAGTCGAATGGGTTTGAGAGCTGACTTGAAGCCCATGGGCATCACCCAGAAGTTGGAGATGAGGAAAGGAAAGCTGGGGTGAAAGGATGAGGCATAGGAACAGGAACTTTTTTGGTCCATATTAACTCCTCCCTTTTTTGATTAGGAATCAATGTGGGTTTTTTGTATAAAAAATGGACTCATTGTGAAGCCTGTGAATGAGTTCATTCACTTCTGCTGATTGGTGCTGTTCTCTACAGGGAGCTGCAGTGGAAATGGACACTTGTGGTCTTATGTGTGGACCCTCCCCACATGCTCAGATCAGCCAAGTTGTCAAGGCCTGGCTCTGGGTTGGTGAGTTGTGCCAAGGTCAGAGAGTTGGATTTTCTGGGCTTTGAGACACTACTTCAAGTTTCACGTTGTGTTATTTCTGATGTGTTGACCTCTTGAGCTCCAGCCCCAAATGAGGATTCAAGTACTACCACAGCAGGAATGGTTTAGATTGGAATTGGAATGCAGAAGGCTGTAGCCAGCAGGAGCAGTGAATTGATCATCCCCCTGTACTCGGCACTGGTGAGTCCTCACCTTCACCTTGAGTTCTGTGTTCTGTTCTAGGCCCCAAGAAGAACGCTGAAATCCTGAGATGTGTCCAGGGAATAACAATGAAGCTGTGAGGTGTCTAGAGCACAAGTCTTATGGGGAGCTTCTTATGGAAGTGGGATTATTTAGTCTGGAGTAGAGGAGGCTCAGGGAAGACCTTATCATTCTGTACGATTACCTGAAGAGAGGTTATGTGTATGTGGGTGGGGGTTGTCGTGCTCCTCTCCCATGTAACTAGTGACAGGACTGGAGGGAACGACCTCAGGTTGTATGAGGGAAGATTCAGCTTGGATGTTAAGAAAACCATCTCCAGAGGGGTGCTCAGACGCTGGACGCATCTGCTGGCTGAGCGCTTTGTTGGGTGAGCATCACACTGATGGAAAGCACGCAGCTGTTGTCTCTGCGAACAGCCACCTTCATGGGGACTGGTGGCTTTTTCACGTTACCCTGTGTTTCAAGTCCTACATCCAGTTCCTCGTGTTGCTTGAAAGTGCCATCTTAGAGGCAGCCTTGATTTCTCCAGGCCCGAGCTTTGTGCCACGAGAGTTCTCCTGCTTCTCCCTGTGATGGGAGATGGAATGGAAGGCCCTGCAGAAGTCTGGGAAGGTGATACCACTTGCTGTTCCTTTCCCCACCCGTGCTAGGAAAAACAGGGAATGGGACTGGGGGACATCCCGGCGGTGGGATCCTGCCTCAGCAGAACTGAATGGCTGTTCTGATCCACATATTTTAACCTGAGTGAATCAGACACTAAAGACAGGTGCGAGAGGCCTGGGGGAAAAAAACAGATGTGCCGCAATTTGTGGTGCAAGGTGTTCTCAGAACTGCTGCTTACAGTGCCCAGAAGGCTTCCTTTTTGACGGGGAGAGGATTAACTAGGTTATTTTAATGAATCTATTTCTTTTCTGTTCATCTTTCGTACTACTTCTCAAAAAACTCTGTGGATTCTCAAGTAGTATTTCTTGCTAAAGAGAAATCGCGTGCACCCTGCACTTTTGTCTGCGCAAAGGATCTTCTAATCATCTCTGTCTGTGTTTCTTTTAGCCCCTGAGGTGGAGCAGAGTGGAACACAGACTTGGGTGAATCTTCAGTCAAGAGCAAGGACACGTAATGCTCGTCTTAAGTGTCTGGCTGACAACAAGAGCAGAGAGGTAAGTTTCATAGGGTCGCATGTCCATTTTATTTTATTTTATTTTTCATTCATGATGCATAGAGGCGTTCCCCAGACCAAGTGAGCATTTGTCAGCTGGACTTTCTAGAAATGACGTAGGCGGTGAAAATGGGTTTGAAGCATCCCTAAGATGCAAAAGAATGCTGAGAGTTAATCTGACACCCTCCTTTGGCAACCTCCGGTGTCGGTCAGCTCTTCAGCTGTGCCCTAACACCTCCCATTGCACTGCCACAGCAGGACAGAATTCTAAGGCCACACTGAGTTCGGGAATGTTGTGGTGCCATGTTGGAATCAGATGTGACCACGTGGTCTTGCCTCCCCCCTTGTGGGAGGTCATGGTGGACCAGGCTGGTGGCCCTTGGTGATGTCATAAGCGGTTGGAATGAGGGGAGGAGCGGTGTGTTCCGTGTTCCTTTGTGGGCGAGTTAGTGGTTGGAGTGGTCGGTTGGCTTGTTGTTCTTGTGCGTTGGTTGAGTACTTTTGTCTTCACACCATCTTGCGCAGCATCTTGTAGGTAAGCTGAGCCAGCGTGGGATGGACGGGTGGGCAGTGAGGTGTTGAGAACTGCTGGCTGTCAGAGCTCACAGCACCGTATGGCTTACTCTTGACCATCAGACGTAACTCCCCCGGCACACACATTCCAAAGGGGGTATCTGTAAAGGTGGTACCCATCCCATGCTTCCTCCGTTGTCGTCTTTGCTCAATCGTGGAAGCATGGTAAAGTTGCTGGGCGGGCAGGCATCACATAGCCTGAGACTTAGCATGTCTTACAGCAAGTGGATGGGAGGGTTGTGCTGTGTGCGTTCTTGCATGGCTGTCTTAGCCCTGGTCACTGACCTGCTCTTTTCTCTCCCCACTCTCCGCCCGCTGCCTTGGAGCAGCTTTGGCTCTCAGAACATCTGAGCAAAGTGACAAGGAACTGCTACAGATACCTTGTGGTGATCTCTCTGCCAGGTACGTGCCATGTTTTGTCCCCCCACATCGTTTTGCATGCAGTGGGTTTCTTCACTGCCCTCCAGCTCAGCCCTCAGAAGGGTGCTGTCTAATGCCCTGCTATCGCACTGTCAGAGCACTCTGGACGAATGCATCTGCTGCTCTGTGCCAGAGTCCCCATCTGCTGGCAGAGGGATTGCAACTTGGTGCAGTGCTGCCTGATAGGCTGGCGCGTTGGAATAGGCTGAAGCAAGGGGTGGTTTCTCAAACACCTGTCTGTGCCGCAGGGTATGCAAGGGTAGTTGTGAAGAAGTCTCTCCATAGTGTGCTGCATGAATAGAAAAAACAGAAGTGTGTTTCTGTTCTGTTCCAGCTAGTCACACGTGCTGTGATGGGCGCTGCGTGCAGCGAGATGAGCCGTGAGCCTGATGTGGCGGGGACGGAGGTACAGTATGAAACTCTGGCTGGTCTTTGTTCCCTGTGTTGTGCCAGCAGAGGGAGCCGTAGATGTACTCCCCTGCAGGAAAGAATGGGCCAAAAAGAGGGCCAGGTGCCCGTCTGCGCCAGCGCCATTGCTGACGAGTCTGTGTAGAGAGAGATGCATCTTTGCATGGCCTGGCGATCCCGCTGCACACCAGGAAGAGAAAGAACTGTTAGGAGATGTGCAGCTCCTTCTGAAGTGCTCCTGATAAGGACAGAGCGCATTTCCTACAGCTTTCTCTGCAGTTGTGCTCTTCACCTTGAAATCGTCCTCGTTTGTCCTCATCTCCTGAACATGGCCTGTGCTCTGTTTTGCAGGCTGATAACATGAGGAAGCCGCAGCTGGAGCGTGCGGTGTCATCTCTTAACGTTCCAGCAATTGCGGCAGCCCATGTTATTAAGCGCTACGTCGCCCAGGCGCCGGAGGAACTCTCCCTGGAGGTAAGCAGTTACAGGCGTTTCTTGTTGTCATGCACGGGAGGGTAGAAGGTGTGAACGCCTCAGGAATATTCTCAGACACCTTGAGAATGTCTCGTGAGGTGAAGCTTGGAAGGTTTGGCTCCAGCTTAGACTTGTGCTGGGTTGGGAGGAGTTGAGCCATCTCTCAAATCTGGTTTGATTGGGCATTTGAACCCTCTGATCAAGCAGATGCTGCCCATTTCTGGGAACCTGGTCTCTGAGCAACAGCAGACCGGCATGTGAAGTGTGCAGATGTGTTCAGACAGCCCTACTAACTGATGCCTGTGGTTAAACTGGAGCTCTTCCATAGCCTTTGGCAGAGAGCCTGCTGCTTTTGAGACCCGTTTCCTACTGCACGTCTGTATTGTGTATGTTGTGTAACTCCTGTACCTCCAAGTTGAGTTTTAGAAGGGAAAATGCAATGGGGGCTGCATTGGTGCAATTGCTGTCAAGCTTTAGGATATTCTGCGTCGCAGAAGAAGGCAGTTATTTGAGCTGTGCTTTCCTGCCAGCTGTGCTGAAGCTGGGATTGACGTTTCAATCTCTTGCAGGTAGGAGACTTGGTGTGCATTGTTGCAATGCCGCCAAAGGAGCTGAGCCCCTGGTGGAGAGGCAAGCGTGGCTTTGAGGTAGGCACATGCTTGCGAATAGAGAGCACAACTTGAGTAGAGTCAGGAATCTCAGCTTGGAGCTGCTCTGCCTGCACAGAGTGGATTCTGGACGCAAATGGTTGCCTTGTGTCGGTGTCAGAGGACTTTCCCTTTGGCTCTGGGCTCAGGCTAATGCCCACCTTTTTGTTCTTGTTACAGGTTGGAACTTTCCCTGGTGAGTATGTGGAGCTCATTAGCGGAAAAGTTCCCGAGTTCCTGATCAATTCCTTGCCAAAGCCAGGTACACATGTTACATTTGATAATGTGTTTTTGTAAAATGGGGTCAGAGCGTGGCTTTCAGGGGGTTCGTTAATGCCCGAGTTGAGCAAGCTTAGCAAGAGGACTGCATTAAGCTGCATTGGAGCATGCAGAGATCTGTCCCAATCGCACTGTGTTTTTTATTGGGCTTGGAGAAGTCATAGAATACTCCTCGAATGGCTTGGGATTGGAAGGGGCCTAAAGGATCGTCAAGCTCCCAAGGCCCCTGCCTAAGTCTGGGTCACCAGTCTCTGCATTTTGTAGGAGACGAGAGAAGGCTGTGCGGGGCCCCTTCCGACCTGGCCTTGGGCACATGCAGGGACGGGGAAAATCTGTTCTTGTGTGTCTTTCTTGTTGGGAATGTTCTTCCCATTGTTTCGTGCTCTTTCGAATGCATTACGCTCGGACTCATCCAACCAATCCAAGCCTGAAATGAACTGGTTTCTTTGTTTTGTTGCGCAGTGCCAAAGAAACGGGGCAAGCTCAACACCTTCCTTCGCTCCGTGGTGAAGGCCCGCCCCAGGAGAGCGAAGCAGCTGGAGCCAGAGAAGGAAGGGGTGTTTGGCTGTGACCTGGGGGAGCACCTTCTCCACTCTGGCTGTGATGGTAAGGAGCAGCCCATTCCTGAGATCTTCCTCTGTTGGGCATCTAAAGATGAAAGGGAGGTCATATCCAGCAATTGTGTAAGCCTGAAAACGTAGGAAGCCTTCTGGCCAACGAGAGCATACTGCATCCTTTTCGTAGCTCTTCTGGATGTGAGATTGGATTCCTCCATTCCCGAGGGAGCTGTGATGGGACTTGCAGTGTCTGTGGCTTTGCCAGAATTTCTTTCTCCAGGCTGTTGATAGGTCGTGGCATTTCTGGAAAGCCAAGAACACATCTCTGTGCAGTTTCCTCACAGCTGTCTCTGCCAGCTTTCTCCTCTAAGGAGGAAGCAAGCGGTAGCCCGGCTGGGCTTAGTGGATGGGATGTGAGAAGAGCACGGCCTGAAGCAGGACTTGAGTCAGAAGCTCAGCTAAGTGCTGGCTCTTGTTCTGTAGTCCCCCAGGTCCTCCAGAGCTGCGCTCAGTTCATCGAGCAGCATGGCGTGGTGGAGGGAATATACCGCCGGTCCGGCGTTGCGTCCAAGATCCAGCAACTACGGTAAGAGTGCTGCAACTGACGCAGCTGTCAGTAGGGGCACGTGCCATGCTGCAGGCGTTCGGAGGAACCCCTTCCATTTCCTGCCTGTATTTTGTGTGGCTTTGGACTTGTTTTCATCTTTCTCAAAGCCCCCTGCCCAATTTTGTGTCCTTCTCTGCAGCCATGAATTCGATTCGGAGCAGGTTCCCGAGCTCAGTGTCCGAGACATTCACAGTGTGAGCTCCCTCTGCAAGATGTACTTCAGGGAGCTCCCGAATCCTTTGCTGACCTACCAGCTGTATGACAAGTTCTCGGTAAGCTCAGGGCAATGTCTTGGAAATGACATGTACCCCTTCCCTGGGCGTCCTGGCTAGTGGTTGCAGCAGTGCCCCAGCTCTGAGGTCCTGTTTCTGTTAGCCCCATGAGGCATGTCTTTGCCACATCCTGCCTCTCACTGATGGCACTTGTGGTGGTGCCAAGAGGTGCTTATTTAAGCTATTCACAATGCTTGTGAGAATTCCCTTTCCTTTGCTGTTCCCCCGCTATTGGTAGAATGGGGTTAATAGCAAAGTGGACTTGGAGACAAATGCCTGCTGCGAGGAGCTGCACTGTGCAATCAGGCAGTAAAGCCCCCCAGAGCTTGCATTGCTTGGCCTTGATTGCATGGGCTGCGTGCCTCTTGGAAGGCGTCAAGTCTGCCTCGGTGCTGACCACCAGCACACTGTCCCCATGGTTCCCAAACCTGTGGCAGCTCTCCAGCCTGACTGGTGTCTGAATCCCTTGCCGCCTTTTTCCAGGACGCTGCTTGTGCTGCTACAGAGGAGGAGCGGTTGATGAGAATGCAGGACGCCATCCAGCAGCTGCCCGCTCCTCACTACAGGTCAGTGCTGCGCTCGGTCTGCTGAGCTCAACCCTGCTGCCTTTTAGAGGGTGATGGTGCGATTCCAGGTGTTGTCTCACACTGGCAACATCATGCCTGTGCATGCTGAAGCGGCTGAAAGCTGCATCGGGTCAATTGATTGGGTCAGTTCCTTGGCACAGGGGCACAGTTGGTGCAGCTGATGGCTGTGGCTGTACTTTGCGGGGCTTGGTGCTGCAGTGTTGTGGCATTGGGAATGTTTTATCTCTTTCATATTCAGGGATGGTAGCAATGACAACCACTACCATGAAGTGAGGTTTGTTTTGTGCACTGCAGCACGGCTTGCTTTTTGGTGCTGAACATCTGCCTCTCTTGTTTTCCAGGACACTGGAGTATCTCATGAGGCACTTGCTGTCTCTGGCCGGGAACTGCTCCATCACCAACATGCATGCTAAGAATTTAGCAATTGTGTGGGCTCCAAACCTCTTAAGGTAAACTTCTTTTCCTGTTTCAACACGATCCTTACTTCTGCTCTCCCTAAACCCCAGGAGTACAATCTCTAGATGACAATTTCTGCTCTCATGTTTAGATGGGTCTGTTGTGTCCTTGATCATCCAGGAGAATTTTGTCAGTGGCATGGCTGTTGGCCCACTGCGGAAGTCTGCAGAGCCCAACTTGACAGTTTTTGGCTGCACAAATTCAGACTTGGGGAAATGATCTTGGGGAAATGACTTGTGAGATCTGTCTCTTCTTCAGATCCCAGAGGAGCCAGTCTGCAACCACCAGCGGGGAAGCTGCCTGCATGGAGCTGCAGACACAATCAGCTGTTGTGGAACTCCTCATAAGCCACGCAGACATTCTCTTCGGCTCCAAATCCACACCAGCCGAGGGAGAGGGAGGAGGTGAGCATCTTCCTCCATTATCTTGAAGTAGATATGACACCTTGATCCAATCCAGGACCTTTGAAAATGCTCTTACTGTTGAGGAGACAACAGGCTTCTGGGCTTAGATTAGAATATGGCGCCCTGTTACTGGATCCTGAGTGTGTCCAAACCCAAACCTTACATGGAGAAAACTGACACTGCCGTTAAGGTGTTTTGCAAGCAGGTGAAGCTTGATTGAAGTGTGGCAGCGAAGCTTTCTGAGTTTCCTGGCCCCTAGTTTTTCTAGGGTTTTTGTTTGCCTGTTTGGATAGATTGAGCTGCTCTTAATTATGGCTGTGTCCTTTGCTGCGAGCATACCTCTGAGCACATGGTTATTTTGAGCTCCTCTTCTTCCAGTGGTTCGAATAAGCAAGTCTGAGAAAAATGCAGAACTGGGGTGGCTGTGCTGCTGCTTTCTGATCCTCCATCTTACCTGTGGTTTTCCCTTGCAGGGCACAGTTCTCTGTCGGAGCCCAAGTCTGCGTGGGAGTCTCCTCCTGTCAGAAAGCTGCTCACCCTGCAGGAGGCACAGACTCAGAGAAGAGGCCAGAGCAGCTCTCCTGCTGTGGCACAGAGCTGCGATGACATTGAGGTGGAGGAAGGACCCGCAGCTGTAGTGGGGAGATTCCACACGGTCATTGATTTTCCACCTGAAAGGTAAAGAGGACTTCCCTTTCCAGCCCCTGTCATCATTGGTCGGGTGGGTTTTATTGGTTTAATTGTTCTGCATTATATCTCCGAGGACTCAACTAACATACAGTTGCCTGAGGGGCTCAGTGGAGCCACACAAGGGTGCCTTTCCTTCCTGGTTGGGCAGGCAGCCATGAGGTGCAGAAAGCCACACTGACGTCTATCCTGGCCTGTGCTGGCTGTATCAGAAAGCGTAGGGGTTTTCTAGATTTCCAGGCCATGTGCCTGAAACCAATTACATTTCTCCTGTAAGCAGACCTGTTGGTCGGACTCGCTGGCATTAGAAATTAAAGAAGGCAGTGAGCTGAGGCCGAGGAGTTGATAGCGTTAAGAGTCAGAGATGCTTTTGAACTTCCCTTAGGGCTGCATGGTTCCTCAGAAAGCAGCTCTTCCCTTACCCTGCACCACGACTGACATAATGCTCTGTTTTCTCTCTCCAGACCAAGTGTGCCCTGCAAGCGGAAGGAGTCACGAGCTGGCAGTTGGCGTTCCTTCTTCTGCCTGGGCAAACCATCATCCTCTGTGGCGGAACGCCAACTGCAGCGCAGTGCCTCAGAAGCAGAAGTCGTGGTCCTGGCAGGTAAGGGTGCAAATTCAGCTTACAATTTACCTATTTGCTTCTGCCCACCACCACTACATAGCCAAATGTCTAGAGCCTCTTTCATGATTCATCTTGCAAACATTTGACACTAACCCCTGTATTTCTACTCTTTCCTAGGTGAATCGAGCCCTCGTCTACCACGAAGACACAGGGCATGTGACGATGATGCGTCCTGTGCTTCCATCACTGGGGAACTGTTAGGAAGCATGGGTTGCTGCACTTCAAACGACAGCCTTCCATGTGACAGCAGGGATGGAGAGAAGAATGTCATCCAAATTGAAGCCCTCATTCATCCCATCCCTGCTGAAGCTGCTGACCTGGGCCTGCCAGACACCACAGGCACCAGCCCAGATCCAATGCCTTTGCAGTGCAGCCCAGCCCAAGCAGAGCCCGAGTGCCCCGACAGCAGCACCACCATTCAGGCTCAGGTCAGCATCAGTGAGGAGAAGCCTGGCATCATGGAGGGGGGAGTAGAATCAGGCCACCAGTCCGAGGCTCCGGGCAACAGCACAAGCTTGGAGCCACTCTCGTGATGACAAGAAAGGATGAGTCTCATCATTCCTCCAGACCTCACACATCCTCCCCTCCTTTCTCCTATTGAATAAAGACACGCTCATTCTCAGTCAACACCTTGACTGCAACCCGAGTCTTCATTCGCAGAGATTGGGACGAGTGCAAGAAACAGCAAGGCAGCTCAGCTTGCAGCGCTCTGGCTGTGGGGTGCGTGCGACAGAGCTCTGGGTGTGTTCCCATTTTGCCTGACTTTGGGATGCCTGCATCGAGAGCTCTGCTACTGTTGTGTATGGGTGCAAATAATCTCTAGCATCCTGGATTCTTCTCATGGAAACCCCAAGCTTCCTGGCTGTGGCTTTGTGATGCTTTTCAGGGCCATTTGATGCTCCTTGACACTGTGGCTGCTCCCTAACACCTCTGTCCACTCCTGGCTCCCACGTCTGAGCCAGCCCTGTAGATCATCTCCAGCCCTGCCATCATCACGCTGCGGCAGGAGGAGCTGACCCTGACCAACATCAGGCAGTACTTCCTGCCTCTCTCACTCTCTAGACCAAGTGTAACTACGCTGTCGTGGAGACAAATGCTTTCTGTCACATCCTCCGTCCCTGCAGCCATTTACTGGTAGGCGGCTCTTGCAGAAGAAGATTCAAGCAGCAGAACCTTTTGCTCAGCTACAGCACACGAATGCTACAAAAGCAGAAACAACCCGCAAGCTCTGGGTCTGCGGGTCTGCACAGGCATGCACCAACTGCATTTGATGGTACCCCACCTCCTTGATTTCCTTCCCTGCCTCTTGTCTGCTGGCACTGCTGAGCCAGGAACAAGCTGCCCAGCGTGGCAGAGCATGGTGCAGAGCTGCGCTGGGACCTCCTCCCCTTCCTCTGCTGCAGCTTGGCGTGCAACCTCACCCACTTCTCTGACAGACCTGCTGATCCCACATGTGCCATCGGGATGCTCTGGCACGGGATACGCCTCCAACCCAAAGCTCCCCTCCACCTCTCAAGGAAAAGCAAAGCAACCCAACCATTGCCAACAAACTTGCCCAGCAGGCCGCAGGGAATGCAGACTGCTTCTGGCTGCTCCCCTGCACTCCCGTCCTAAGTAAGAGACCCCACGAGAACTGGCTGGGAAATCATTGCATGACACACGTGAGTGTGCACAGGATTGTGCAGAGCAGTGGGGTTCCACTAGTTTCTGTGTGTGTGTGTGTGTGTGGATTTGTGCACAGGTGTTGTTGTACACGTTTGTGTTCATGAGTGTACAAACCAGTGGGGTTGCTCAGGTGTGTGTAGGTCAGTGGGTATGTGTGCAAGAATTAGCATGCACATATATGTGCATGCTCAGGGTTGTGCAGAGTGTTGGAGTTGCGCAAGGACATTGTGGTACCGGTGTGTGTGCGCACTTTGAGAGTAAAAGGAAGGGGTTACACATGTGTCTGTGTGTGTGCGCACAGGGCTGCACTAAGGGATGTGGAAGCGTGAGTGTGTGTGGGCGCATGGATAGTGCATGGACGCGGTGGCAAAAATGTGTGCTTGCACAGGGGTGTGCTGAGGAGTTGGGTTGCACACAGGTGCACACAAAGGGATGTTTTCTGGTAGGTGTTGGCACGTACGTGTTCCCAGGGATGGTTTGCACATGTCTGTGAATGCAACTGAGGACACACGAATGCGGCGCGTGCACGTGGCTGTGCAAAAGGGGGAGAGTGGCACACGTGTGTGTGTGTGCACATGGATAGGCGGAAGGTTGGGGTTACAGGCTGACCTCTGCTGAGGTGAGTGGGGGCTCACGGTGTTGCTCAGTGGTAGATTTGTTCATGTTGAGCGCTATCATGAAACTTACTCAATATTGAAGGCCTTGAAAAAGTCTGGCTGAGTAGTGTAAGTTGCTTTTACTTTCCCCACTGATGCTGTCATTCCACTGTAGTAGGCTGCCAAAGCGAGTGGGCTGGATATCTCTGTTTCCGCTGTTTCTCCATTTCCTTCTTATTGCTCCCTGTAACCAGCAGGTTCAGCCACGCTGCTTTCCTGCCTCCTCTGCTGGATTTTGTATGTTTGGTGTTGTGGTTTGTTTTTTTTTTTTTGGTTCATTTTCTGTGTAGGAAAATTAATTTCTGAGCCAGGAGAAGAAGAAGTGCAACATGCAACAATCTTCCTTGCACTGCGCAGTTTGCATGAGTAGCCAAGTGCTCCTCAGGTAATGTGTGCTGCAGAGCTGACCTTGGTGGCAGGGGCTGTGTCTTCGTTTTTTACCTGTCATGTGGGAACATAAAAAGAGTATTCAGAGCAGGAGCTGCAGAGCAAGATGAACAGCATGAGAAGGTAAGGCTGAGAACCAAGGACACAGGTTTTGTGTCACTCACCCACCTGTGGGAGAGGTCAGGATTTCTGCAGGTATGGGAAAACATCCCATCACTTAGTGCCTTACAAGGAGTTGAGTAGCTTTTCTTGCTCAAGTCCTCCTTGCAAGCTTAACAACCTGCAGGAAAGTAGATGTCATTTTACTGGTGTCCTTGAATTCCGTGTCCACATTTCCCCAAAAGCAAAAGAATTTGGAGGTAACCACCTGCAGTGAAGTGAGCAATTTCAGTGCCTATTTCTGATGGTGGCAGTGACTTTGGAGGTCACACTTAATTGATGGTGCCTGTTTCCATGCTGCCAAAGGCTGTAGTTGCAGCTGACTACCCAAGGCTGCCTTAAGTGGTCGTGATGCAGCCCTGGGCTTCTGTGTTTGCATGAATCCCTGCTTTCCTTTCTCCATCTTGCAGGTCAGCTGGTGCTGGAAGCGGCCGGTATCTTAGTAGGAATGAAGATGAATGCAGGAGCAGCTGCTGAGGGGAGGAAGGAAGTCCATGCTAATGAGCTGTGAAGAAGCATCTGCGGGTACAGTACTAGAGGAGGCAGCAGTGATGCTGGAGGGCCCGTGGTGAGTGCATGGACAGGGTGGCACAAATGTGTGCATGTGCTGAGGGGTTGGGTTGCACACAGGTGCACACAAAGGGATGTTTGTGATAGGTGTAGGCACGTACGTGTTCCCAGGGATGGTGTGTACACATCTATGAATGCAAAGGAGGTCACAAGATGCAGTGCGTGCATGGGGGTGTGCAAAGCAGGCAGGGTGGCGCACGGGTGTGCGTGTGCACATGGATAGGGGAAGGCTGGGGTTAGAGGCTGACCTCTGCTGAGGTGAGTGGGGGTTCACGGTGTTGCTCAGTGGTAGATTTGTTCACACTGAGTGCTAATAGGAAACTCGCACACCCTTTTTGTTTCAGCTGTGCGAGTGCTGTGATCCCTTGCTGCTGGGATGGGGTGTTGGAAGGATGGTGTGCGTGCCAAGCTCCCATCTCTCTTGCAGGAATCAAGTGTAGAGCAAAAGGGTTGTTTGGGCGTGGTGACTGCAAGAAGGCTGGCTGTTAAGGATGGTGGCAGCTCTGATGGAACCAGGTGTTGTGGGGACCGTTCAGCTTTTACCAGAAGTCAGGGGTCCTGCATCAAGAATGACTAGGTTCTCGAATGGCTTCAAACGTGCACACCAAGTAAGTCTGTACTGCTGTTCCATCTCTGCTTCATTTTGATGAAAGCATTTTCACGATCACGTGTTGGGCCTGTTTGCTTGTAGAAGGAGGAATGTTAGATGCAGTTCTCCCCGAGAACTTCTGCTAGGATTTCTGTGTAATTTGAATCATGTGTTAGCACAGTGAGGTGAAGGAGGGCCCTGGTAGCAAATTTGGTGCTGTTGAAGCACTGGGTGATGAGAAGGTGGGAGGTAACAGGTGCTGGCAGATGTGGAAACCACTTGGGATTGAGGTGAGAAGGAAAGGAAAGGCGACGACGGAGCTGATGGCCAAGAGCTTCCTGGGGAGGCTATGTGCTTACTTGGGACTGGATCCGGTCCACTTCTTGTTTGCTGATGTCCATCCGGGGTTTCCCTGGTAGGACTGGGGCTTGGGTCAGGCCAGGGCGAATCCAGTGTGCTTTACTCTTGTTCTTAGTGCTTGTTTTTGCTCAGGAGGGCAGGTGGCATTCTTCCTGGACCAAGGCCTGTGGGTGGGGTTTGCAGAGAAAGAGGTCCTGCAGGCCTTGTGTGACACCCATGGAGCTGTAGCGAGGCTGCATTGGTGTAAAACACAAGAAATCCACAGAGATCTGAAGGTGTGCTGTGGGCTTGAGTTATGCTGGAGGTGATGTGCGTGCTCCTTTACGTGTGTGTTGTCCGCGTACTGTATGGCGAGTGGGCTTGGAAAGCTGGTACCTTGTTTCTGTTGACGGGGGAAGCGGATATAAACTTTTCTCTATATTGAAAGATTTAACAAAAGAGCCTCTGCTTGCTTCTTAGCATATGAATTATAGAATCATAGAATCACCAGGGTTGGAAAAGACCTTTGATCATCCAGTCCAACCGTTCTCCTATTACCAATAGCTTCCACTAAACCATGTCCCTCAACACAACATCCAGTCGTTCCTTGAACACCGCCAGGGTCGGTGACTCCACCACGCACCTGGGCAGTCCATTCCAGTGCCTGACCACTGTTTCTGAGAAGAAATATTTCCTGATGTCCAGCCTGAATCTCCCCTGCCGCAGCTTGAAACCATTCCCTCAAGTCCTATCAGTAATGACACGAGAGAAGAGGCCAATCCCCAGCTCACTACAACCTCCCTTCAGGAAGTTCTAGAGAGCAAAAAGGTCTCCCCTGAGAATCACAGAATTATCAAGGTTGGAAAAGACCTAGAAGATCATCTAGTCCAACCATTCCCAATACTTCCCAGCTAAATCATATTCATCAACACAACATCCAGACGTTTCTTGAACACTCCCATGGTTGGTGACTCCACCACCTGCCTGAGCAGTGCATTCCATTGCCTGACTACCCTTTCTGAGAAGTAATATTTCCTAATGTTCAGCCTGAATCTCCCCTGGCGCAGCTTAAATCCATTCCCTCTAGTTCTATCACCGATTACACGAGAGAAGAGGCCGACCTACAGCTCACTACAACCTCCCTTCAGGAAGTTCTAGAGAGCTGGAAGGTCTCCCCTGAGCCTCCTCTTCTCCAGGCTGAACAATCCCAGCTCCCTCATCCTCTCCTCATAAGGCCTGTGCTCCAGACCCCTCACCAGCTTCGTAGCCCTCCTGTGAACGCGTTACAGGGCCTCAATGTCTTTCTTGCAGTGAGGGGCCCAAAACTGAACACAGTACTCAAGGTGCGACTCCTACACAGCTTTCCTCTTACAACCTGAGGCTCTGGATTCAGGAGACAGGTGGGATGTTCCCCACTAAGGCCACAACGAAATTCGCTATGAGCGGATCCTACCATGAACGCCTCCCAGCCCGGCCTTAACAAAGCCCAACGGGATCCCTGCCCTCGCTTACATCAGTGCTTCCTGCATCCGCCCTCTGTCCCGACCGCGAGCCCTGCGGGGCGGCCTAGAGCCTCACGGGGACCCCCTTTAACTGCCCACCTCGGCTGGGCCGCAGCGAGGCCTGCAGGCCCCACCCAGGCCTAGGCCGTGGCCTACATTCTGACAGCTCTTCTCCAGGCTGAGCATTCCCAGCTCCTGCAGCCTCTCCTCATATGGCCCCATTATGCTCCAAACCCCTCACGAGCTTTGTTGCCCTTCTTTGAACATGTTCCAAAGCCTCAATGTCTTTCTTGCAGTAAGGGGTCCAAAACTTGAAACAGAACTCAAGTTGCAGCCTCACCTGTGCTGAGTATAGGGGGACAATCACCTCTCCGCTCCTGCTGGCAGCGCTGGTTCTGGTGCAAAATGGATGTATGTGTGACATCTTTTTGGATTGAGTTCTGAGATGGTAGTCCAATGGATTTGAGAGCTGACTTGAAACCCGTGGGCATCACCCAGGAGTTGGGGTGAGAGGATTAGGTGTAGGAACAGGAACCTCTTTGGTCATTATTAACTCCCACCTTTTTTTGGTCAGGAATGTATGTTTGTTTGTTTGTTTGTTTCCATGTTAAGAACATGTTGGGCTCCATCAGGAGAGGGGTGGTCAGCAGGGATAGGGAGGTGATCATCCCTCTCTACTCTGCTCTTGTGAGGCCCCATCTGGAGTACTGTGTCCAGGTGTGGAGCCCTCAGTACAAAAAAGATATGGAGATTTTGGAAAGGGTCCAGAGGAGGGCCACAAAGATGATCAGGGGGCTGGAGCACCTCCCCTATGAGGACAGGCTGAGGGAGTTGGGTTTGTTCAGCCTGGAGAAGAGAAGGTTGCGGGGTGACCTCATTGCAGCCTTTCAGTACCTGAAGGGAACTTACTCCCAGGAGGGGAGTAAACTCTTCGAAAGGGCTGATAATAGCAGGACTAGGGGAAATGGTTTTAAGTTGAAGGAGGGAAGATTTAGGTTGGATGTTAGGGGAAAGTTCTTTACTAGAAGAGTGGTTAGGTCCTGGAACAGGCTGCCCAGTGAGGTTGTGGATGCCCCGTCCTTGGAGGTGTTCAAGGCCAGGTTGGACGGGGCCCTGGGCAACCTGATCTAGTAAAGGTGTATGTTTGGTGGCCCTGCTAGGCAGGGGGGTTGGAACTATATGATCCTTGAGGTCCCTTCCAACCCGGGTAATTCTGTGATTCTGTGTGATTCTGTGAACAGACTCATTGTGCTACTTGTGATTGAGTTCATTCACTCCTGCTGATTGATGCTGTTCTCTACATGGTGCTGCAGTGAAAATCGACACTAGTGGTCCACTGTCTGGCCTCCACCTGCATGCTCAGATCAGCCAAGTTGTCAAGCCTGGCTCTGGGTTTGTGAGTTGTGCTAAGATCAGAGAGTTGGATTTTCTGGGCTTTGAGACGCATCTTCCATTTGCACTTTGTGTTATTTCTGATGTGTTGACCTCCTGAGCTCCAGCCCCAAATTAGGATGAAACTCTGGCTGTATGGCTGGGCCCAAATAATTGTGGTCAGTGGAGTGAAATACAGTGTCTGGCCATGAGCAGTGTCCCCCAGGTCTTGGTACTGGGGCTGCTTCTTTTTAACATTTTTATTAATCATCTTCATGAGGGGATTGAGTACATCCTCAGTAACTTTGCAGATGACACCCATTTGGGAGGGAGTGTTGATCTGCCTGAGGGGAGAAAGGCACTACAGAAGGATAGATTAGATTGATAGGCAAGTGTTAACGGCATGAGTTTCAATAGGGCCAAATGTTGGGTCCTGCATGTTGGTTACAATAATCCCAGGCTACTTTACAGTCTCAGGGAGGAGTGGCTGGAAAGCTGTCTGATGGAAAGGGACCTTGGTGTACTTATGGAGAGTGGCTGAATATGAGCCAGCAGTGTGCCCAGGTGGCCAAAATGGCCAGTGGCATCCTGGTTTGTATCAGGAATGGTGTGGTGAGTAGGACTAGAGGAGTCATCCTGCCCCTGTATTCGGCATTGGTGGGGCCTCACCTGGAGTACTGTGTTCAGTTTTAGTTACCTTGGTACAGGAAGGACATTGAGGTGCTGAAGCAGGTCCAAAGAAGGGCAGCAAGGCTTGTGAAGGGCTTGGAGAATATGCCCCATGAGGAGAGACTGAAAGAACTGAGGCTGTTTAGCCTGGGGAAGAGGAAGGTGAGGGGAAATGTTATTGCTCTCTTCATATACCTGAAAGGTGATTGCAGGAAAAGTCGGGTTGGTCTCTTCTCACTGTTGACAGGTGACAGGATGAGGGTAAATGGCCTCAAGTTGTACCAGGGTAGTTTACGTTGGATATTTGGGAAAACATCTTTACAGAAAAGGCTGTTTAGCATTGGAATAGGCTACCCAGGGAGATGGTTGAGTTACCGTCCCTGGATGTGTTTAAAAGCCATTTGGATGTGCTCAGAGATATGATTTAGCAGAGGGTTGTTAGAGTTAGGTTACTGTGGTTAAGCTGTGGTTGGACTTGATGATTTATAAGGTTTTACCAACCTGAGTAATTCTGTGATTCTATTAAATAATGTCTAAAATGGAGAGGATACGTCTTGCACTTCGCATTTTAAATGACCTACGGTCCATACTACGAGTATCCTAATGTATGTGAGTTGGATATATGCAACAAAGTTTAAAAGAGTGCTTTACCAAATGTCTCTAAATTTGTACAGTCTCGGAGGAAGAGTGCTTATGTAGATCTCAAGCTGCTTATTGTCCAGAACATTTCTAGATTCAGTTACTAAAGTGAATGCTGGTAAGTTCACCTGTACAGACAGAGAAACACATACAATACTTAAAAGCTCTTGGTGAAATACTGCTTCACACTTACTAAAAAAAAAAAAAAAAAAGTACCTTAGATGACAGGAAACTCCCTATGTTAGAAAGAAGCATTAAATATGTCCGTTTTAAAACTCATCTTTACAGCCAGTGTAGGTAGTATTTACAGACTAAAAAGTCGTGACATTTACAGAAGAAAGATGTTTTAGCCGCAGATCAAAGACTTACGTTGGAAGACATTCCTCTATTCTGAAGTCACTATAGACTGCATTTCTACTGTCTAGATTCAGTGTCAGTCCCAGACCTCTTTTTTTTTTTTTTTAATACGTATATATATGTTATATATTACATATATATAATATGTAATAATGTATTTTTAAATACGTATTTATATATATATATATATAATTCTTTCCTGCAATAAGTACAATAAAAATGTAGCCTTCTGCATTCCAACGGGTAGTAGTGCCCATTGGTATCTTCCTTTAGAGTATTCAGGGGCATAGAAAAGACCATGCTTCTTATGTGTTCTATCAGAAGAAGCAAATGTCTTAGCCAAGTATTCTGAATACTTGTCAAATGTCTGTTTTTTAAGGGCTGCAGAATTTAAGTTTGGCATCTAAGATAAGCATTCCAAATAGGTTCCTAATATTTTTCCTCCTAATCATAAGTTATCTTCCAGACTAACAGTCAAAAACATGATATTTTTTTTCATTTCTAAATTTTTGTACAACTTTGAACTGTCCCATTTATTTAGTCAGCAACTGTTCTAATAAATGGGCTAGAAGTACAATTGAAATTCTATTTTCTTCCCCTTCTTCTGCCTGTGAAATCAGATTTAATTCAACAATCACATGCAGAGTCTTAATTTTCTGGATTTCTGGCAGTGCTAGCCATACTATTTAGCATGGAAGAAATTAATAGGTAGACTTTGAGGGGATTAGCTCTAAAACTGAGGATTGATCCAGGGGACCTTTCCATGGTAAAAATCACAAAGTCAGAATGGCAGGAAGAGAGAGGGAGCCCCAGCACCCACAGAGAAGGAAGTGCAGAATCCCTGAGGAGAGATGGCTCTGATCCAACGCAGGTGGGACCATGAGTGATGGCAGCCAAACCTCGACTCATAAAAATTTTATCCCTAGGGTATATGGTGACCAGGCCTAGCAGGCAATAAGGGCAGGCTGAACATGCAGGCAAGGCATGTGGGGAAGCCAAGCAACCCGCAGCACAGGGGCAAGTTCAATAGGTGATTATCCCCCTTAAAATATAGGGTCATCCTCTGCAAGATTCTCACTCTTCAAGAATAGAGACCCTAGTGATGGTATCCACCCAACAGTGAAGTCTACACACATCAGAATGGTTGTAGCTACCCAGACTTATCTCTCAGGCCAACATACAGCCTTTCAGGCCTCCAGTTGCACAGAGTGCCTGATCCCTTCACTGTCACTGTTTGGCAAAAGTGAGAATGTCTGTGTGAACAAGCAGGTGAACAATCTACTCAGCATTGTGGTGAGACTACATGATAAAAAGCGTTAAAAAAATTTCAAGGAATCCAAAAAGGAGAAGAAACTGAGGAAAAGCATATTCTGTCATTGCTGAAAGGTAATTGATCATAAAAGAATGGAATGCACAAGTCTGAAGGCAGGCGGTATCCTCTCATTGCCAGTGTAGATATTAGTTGTATATGACAGATAGAGGTACAGGATGCTAGCAGAGGAACTCATACTAGTGGCCTGAGATTTGCTGGCAACACTGCAGAACACCTGAAATCTTATGACAATTAGCCATGAACAACTGAGGCAATAGAAGAAGGCAGTAAGGAAACTAAAGGGAAATAGTTCAAAGGAATGAAGGCATTATCCTCCAAGAGGACAACAAGGCTAGTTACCCAGCTGATGTGCCTCTACACTAGTGCACACACCTTGGGAAGTAAAGAGGAGGAGTTGGAAGCCACCATGCCCCATGAAAACCATAATGTAGATGTCAGTGAAAACCTGTGGGCAGCACACAAGTGTGGCTATCTATGGCTACAAGCTGCTCATAAGGCACATTTGAGGGAGGAATGAGGGGAGGAAGCATTGTCCTCTTCATCAAGTAAGGAACAGAGTGTGAATTGCTGTTGGAGAAAAATGGCCATGAGCAAGCTGAAAGCCTGTAGATAAGAGAGACTAAAACAGAGGCAACAAAGTAAACCTCATGATTCTAGTCTAATAGAGGCTACTCAATCAAGCAGAGCACATCCTGAGCAGGACCACAAAAAAGATCCAAATGAAATGAAAACAGGCTGAGAGAACTGGGACTGTTGAGCCTGGAGAAGGGAAGGCTCCAAGGAGACCTGATAGTGGTCTTTCAGTGTCTAAAAAGGGGGCGACTGAGGAAAGTTTCTTTAGGAAGATCCATTGTGATAGAACAGGATGGAACAGTTTCAAACTAGAAGAAGAGAGATTTTGACTTGATACAGGGGAGTTGGACTAGACAACCTTCAAAGATCCCTTCCAACTCAAGCAGTTCTATGATTGTATGATTTGAAAATTCAGCTACATGTGCAGGAAATTTAGTCTTGTTGAGTACTGTGAGGTCTGAATATTCACATTGTGCCAAGGCTATGGGGTTGTTTACTGCTGGATTTTAATGGGATTAACAGAAAAGATGCATTTATTTATTTACTTATTTATTTAGTTTTTATTAAAATAGTTTACAGAGTGGCTGCATTCCTAGTTAGAAGCATGAAGCCTTCTTCCTCTTTCATCTGTTCACGTTAACAACTGTGTATTTGTGAGAGCTTCCTTGCTGAACACTGTTTTGAAGCAAGAAGAATCTCACCATAGAAGACCTATGGCAGAGAGTGTGCTAAATTTAAGTGTATTAAGAGAGGAGAATGGTATCAATCTTTGTCACTCTTTAAAACAGTTCTAAAATGCCTTGTGGTACAAAATGAAGCTGCACAATCTTTCACTACAGTAATTCCTTATCATTGTCTTGTTACTTTATCATCATTACTTAGCTAGCCTATGGGTCTTACAAAAATTTTGTAGAAAAACACTGTAGAAACTGGAAACTAGGTGAGCTGGATGAACCAAGGATTTTTCAATTGCTGGAGAATACAGACAGTGACATCCAGAAAGTCACTCATTCATCTTAAAATAAATTTATAAATTAAATAATCCATCCAATAAGGTATCCATTTAGCTCCACTGACCACACATAGAAATAGTCTTATATTTGCTGATACCAGACATACAACTTTGATAACTAAATTTAGGTGAGATTAAACATGCCTTCGAGAAACTATGGTAATTCTGCAGAACTTATCCTTTTGTGCTCTCTCTCTCCCCTGCTGTTTCTTTTGTTCACTTGTCATTTCTCATTTCCATGTCATGTATCTAAACTTAGACAGTAAGCTTTTTGAAGCAGAAACAAGGCCTGAATATCTGTCGCAATGCTGAATAACCAGCTTAATCTGCAAGTAGGATAGGCAGCTGTAGAGTGCCTAAGATACTCAACACAGATTAACCATGTTTGATTAGGGCTTTAATAGAAAATCTACTTCCCTTTTACCAGTATAATTCCATTATGTCCAACAAGATGTACTGAAATTTCTTTTGAAAGTTACATTGTTTTTAACAAAAGAAGGCTATGACTGAAAGTGACTGATGATGTTGTTATCCCATAATACCCAATCACCATTGCCAGTATCAAGCCTCAGGCTTTGTGCTTGGTTTGTAGGGACTCACTGCCAGGCTTCACCTGTCTGAACTCGTTTTGATCTACAGCTTTGTTTCACTTAATTTAGTTATAACAGCAAGTTCTCCAATTCTCTAGGTGATCAGGTGGCTACAGATATTAGGTTTTACTTTTGTCTTTCTGTGGAAGAACAAATACTTTTATGTAGATGACTATACAAACAACACAGAACTCCTGATTCCAGAAACTCATCTCTACTGTGAAGGCATTACCATTTCCGTGTTTATTTGGGTTAACTGAAAGAGCTGCTATACCCCAAACTGCAACTCTAACTTAGCTAACCTGAAGTATTAGAATTGCAAATCTCAGAGTATTCAGCAAGTAACACCTAGAACATCTGAAACTTGATCTAAATGCTGTATATTCATGATATTTAAAAATAGTATTTTTTATTCTTTATTATTTTTACTTTAAGATTCATCAGAATGTAACAACCTCCCCTTGTTTCTGGTAGCATCTGAATCTGAAGGTAAATGCATTTTTTATATCTAATAGTAATTTTACGTCAACACAGTACATCTAGAAAATACCTTCAGGACATACGCTTTGTTAAAAGGTCAAACAAAGAAACAACTCTTCCTTTCTCAGTAAATTTTTGTTGTTTTTCTTCCATACTCAGTACTCTTAAGTTATTGAGGCTGCTATTTATCTGATAAAGAGTTACTGCATGTTTATTCATATAAAGAAAGTTCTACACAGTTTTCCAGATCTACCTCCATGCATTGTAACTGGAGCTAGGCCTTGTATTTTGGCCCATGATTAGAGAAGTTCAATTCAGATTTATAGCCCACATTTACAGCCCTAAAAGTAATTGAAACTCTAGCAGAAGTTTACAAATCTTCACCATCTCCTAGCTTCTCAGCTGGGCTTGAAGGACACTGGAAGCTACCTTATGTACAAACTTCCGATGTCAGGAAGAGCAGCACTGAAAATTTCTGAACCTCTGTGATATTTAGATTCCACATAAACTTCAGATAAACATTGAATGCTTATTGGTAAAAAGCACATGTTTCTTCCTCCATAATTATGTGCTTGTTTTCTCTCTTAAAATGTCCTCTTGGCATTTCTTGCTGTCAGATACTGTAGTCAAATAGTTAGACATATTTTGTTACAGCTCAAAAAGCCAACAGTTTGTTTCCAATCTGACCTTCTAAGTAACAACAACAACAATTGCCAAATAATTCTTGCATCAGGCCTGGACTGTGTTAGAGGTAGTCTTTTAGAAAGACATCCAGGTCACATTGTCACTAGCTTTTCCTGAGGCCCCTTGCTGAGTTTCACATATCTGAGTCCCTAGGACAACAGCAGGGGCTTTGGAAAATCATCAGAGACTGCTTTCAGACCTACATGCTTGCAGTGTGATTACAGCTTCTAAAAACAATGATGCAGACAGCAAGCAAGAGGAATGAATCCACCCTTATTGTCTGAAATTCTTGCAACAGAAATATTAAGTCTTACAGAATGTCTTCATTGAAGAATGAGGGATGTAATTTAGCACATAGCACTCTCAGGAAGGAAAATGACTGAAAACTAATTGTTTTTCCCATTACAGAGAACATCAGTGATTGCATGAGTGTCAGAAAGCATTCCAGACAAACAATATTTGTAATGTGCAGCAATAATAGTAATGATACACTGCATTTGTACAAGGACATCCATCTCAATGGATACTAAAATGCTCTAAAATCTTGGTGATTGTCTTTAATATGGCTGACCCAGACCTTGGATATTTGAATAACAAAATACAATTACAGCTAACAAAGAATTGAACAAATCTTCCTAACTTTGCCAACTTGTTCACAAAAACTTGTTCATATGCCAAAGCTCACATGTTTGTCTTCTATTAAGTATTTCTCCCAATGAGAATTAATATTCAATAGCACTTAACATCTGAATTTGTTTAGTTCTACCTTTGTTCTGTTATAGCTACTACTATTCTTTGACTTCTTTAGTTACAGCTGTCAGCAGTTATTCACAGCATTACTATTACGATATGCATTGATCATTGCTATTATTTTTGCTATTATTATTGTTATTATTCAACTTAGTATTTCAGTTCTTACTGCACTGTTAATTTTAGAATTAGGATTAGTAGTAATATTAAATATTACTGTAATGATAATAATAATGTTCTTTGGAGAAGCATACTTTATTCAAGCATCTTAGCATGCTCTGTTACAACAATGCTTCCTAACAATCCAAGGTAAGCATGCCCTTGTTAAAGAGATGTCCAGATTTGTCAGTGAGTTTTCAAGTGTCGGTGACAAGGTGCAGCTATGTAACAGTTGTTTTTTAATAATGCCAAACACTAATTTAGATTGTGGAGGTAAGAAAAATACTAACTGAATTAATTTATAAGGTGACATGGATTTTAGGTAAGTGAATCAAGGAAGTCAAATATGTTTTTAATCTCGCCTAGACTTCACTGTGTAAATGTTCAATATTTAGTGTAGGATGGCCATGTGACTTTTCTTTTGGCCATGGAGATGCCAGCTTTTAAAAAGATGCTTCAGATATGTGAGCTGAAGCATCTCTGAAATTTCTTCTTCAGTTGCTACAGACCAGGTGTACATGCACATCTTCTACAGAAGTTTATAGAAGACAATTTGAAACACTTCTCTTTAGCGACTGTGTTAGCATCTGAATGAATTTAACCAAATATGTGTCTCCATAACTTTCCTTTTTGCCATATTTTTGGTTTACTATCTGAAGGCAAATTAACAGACAAGTTATGTGTTTCTCGTGCTTCTATGAGATACAGAGTCTCTTATGGGATACCTGAAGTATTGCGGGATTTCCAGTTAAAGCCGACAAAGCTGCTAATAAGGGAAGAAATATCTAAAGGTTACTTTTATATTGTTAGCATTCACATCCAGTTTCACCTAAACCCTTAGAGTTGTTGTTTTCCATGCTGTATTTTTTCTTTTGGATTTAAAAAGTTTTAATAGAGTCTTGGATTTGTTATATTTTCAGTGAGATTTCAGATCCAGGACTTTTTTCCAGATCCTATACCTAATTTTGTTAGGAAACTGCTAAATCCCATTCAAAGTTTCAAGTTAGCAATTAAGCCTACCAGGAGCACCAAGTAGCATGAACCGACATCTACCGATCACTCTGCCAGAAGGTCCTGTTTCACTTTTTCCATGTACTTATATATAACTATTTACAAGATTACAACAGAAATCAGTGTTAACCACGATGATAGATGAGAAGTTGAAATGGATTTTGAAATGCATCTCAATATGTCAGTTCAGTCACAGCCCTTCTGCTGTGCTTTAGAACAAAACCTGCAAGAGGATACAAAATGCAAAATGGGCAAAGGAGAATAAAGAATTATTTTTTTAGTATGACAGTAGTAAAAAACTGAAAGAAATATCTGGATTTCACCTATAATAACTGAGTTTAAGATGAAAAGGGAGAATAATATTAATAATAATATAAAGCCTATTATTTCTATTACTAAATGGGTATATATATATATATACATATAAAAAACTAAAAAGCAACCAAACAAAAAATAGATAATCTTTGTTTTACTGTTTAACATTTTTTTTAATTCCAAATTTTAGCTAAATTTGTTATTGTTGCTGCTTAATGTTGAATGTGAAATTTACAACTTCTGTTTGTTAAATGCACTATAGTCTCCTCAAGATCATTGGCAGTGATCTGTATGGAATTAACAAGTGCCTGTCCAAATTACATCTTATTTTTGAGCAGATGAATTTTTGCAAGGTTGAATTTTCAGTTATCAAGGTTATCCATCTTTCTGCCTGGACTATTTTTGAGGGAACTCTTATTCTTCAGGGATTAAAACTTTTCTGATGAAAGGAACATCACCTCTAAACTCAACTAACATAAGAATGTTGTGGTCTCAGGTTATCATGATGAACAGAGACTGAGATAACAGGACAGAATATGATTAGGAAGAACTCTTTCTCTGGCTTCACACAGCTCAATACTGTCTGAAATTCACAACTCCATTTCAGAAGAAAATGTGATTTAAAAACAAACAATCAATCAAACAAAAACCCTGCATGTTAATTTGTTGTTGATTTGTTTCCCCCTCTCTCCTCCCCCCCAGCAAAAATGAGTACTTTATGTTAGTAATCAATAGACTGCCTTCCTAATACTAAAGCTTAAAGTCTGGGGACACACAGATTAATTTGGGGTTCCCAGTCAAATTGCTACCCATTGGGAAGCTTTGAAAAACTAAAAAACTATCAGAAAACATCAGAGAGAAACAATCACAATTCCTTACATTTGATTTTGTTTGCTGTTCTATTTATGTGTTAAGGAGAAATTGAATTGCTTGATACTACTGTGATTTTATCCATTTATCTTTAAAGTACATAATTGCTACAACTAGATAAGCTGAAACGTGGATTGTCCTAGGATGCACCAGAGAAATGGGATGAACCAAGTCTTCCAATTAAAGTAAAAGGAACAAACGAATACCCCAAACTAAGATATTTATATAGCCACTGAGTTTTGTGAGTAAACAGGATCCTTGGCTTTCTTTGATGATTAATTTTAATTAGTTAAGTGTGAAACCCAAGTACTGTGAGTTCCATTGAAGTTATGAGTGAAATAGAAAGCAGTGTAGTATTTTGTTGTTGTTGTTACTTTATTAATGTTCCCTGAAAGGAAATAAGATTGTATGATTGAAAGTCCACTTAAGTAGAGATTTCTGACGTTTACAAAAGGGTGTAGTGACGCCTTAATAACTGCAGTCTGGCGTACAAAATCTGACAGAAGTAATATTGGCCCTCTGCATTAATGGATGAAATACACTCTTAAGACTTGAGCTTAATTGTCAGCCTCTAAACTCAGTGATGGCAGAAGAATTTGGAGAGAATCTGTGAATGGAGATGATAGCCCTGTGCAGGGTTATGTCCAATTGATCAGTTTCATGGAGCTAGTCTCTGACAAAAGTTGTGAAGGAGATTGAGTGACTCCTCACTGAAAGGAATCTCAAAGAAGTTATTGACTACAGGCCTCTCTAATGTCATGTCATGAGTATGATTGTCAGATTCATTTATGCTGCCCTCTCATCAAACATTAAAATTTTCCTTTAACCTTTGCTGTGGACAGAATAAAGTAAACTAATCATTTTTAACCATGTCCAATGCAAAGCATGAATTTATGCAAAAACTGACACATGAGAAAAATTAGGCATTACACTGCCTGACATTCTTCCTGACTACTTTTCCAATGGCAAAAGTTGAAACGTGGTCAGATTAGGCAGATATTTTTATATTTTTATATGTCACTACAACTTTGAGTAACTACTACATATTAAGAGTATCTGTAGACACTAATCTTCATGCCTGAATAATCATCTATTCCCTAATATGGCTTGGGAATGTAAAGGGGAGTACAAAATTGTGAACAACTAAAACAAAAAATCTTTTTCTCTTACATGATTTTTTTTTTTCCTAACAATGCTACTTAAACTCACAACTAATAGAACAGGCTATCTTGTAGTAAAATCTTGATGAAAGTATATTTCTTCCATGAAAACTGTTCTGCATCTTGAATAGTTTCATGTAAACATGTAGGAGTGTAGACAACTTCAAAAGATAGAAAGATCTTTAACTAAATATATTTGGTTTGACAGAGCAAGAGCTATTTATTCTTTGACTATGTGAAAAGGCAATGTACTAGCAAATCCAGTGAGGATCCAATTATAATGAGCTACTATTTGCTCAAAAAACTTAGGGGAGGATATTAAAAGAGAAAAGTGATGTATTCCTTTCTTTAAGAATGCTGTACAGTGGAAAGTAACCTGAAGATAATAGTATTTGCATTTCCTCCAAATACAATCATAGAATCATAGAATCTTTGGAATTAGAAGGAACCTCTGAAAGTCATCTAGTTCAGCTACCCTGCAGTGAACAGAGACATCCAGAACTAGATCAGTTTGTTCGACAGAAAGTGAAGTGTATGCCTATTTTGCCCTGAATTCATTTTTGGGTTTGTAACTTACATATAATAGAACCATAGAATCATAGAATGGTAGCCCAGCCCTCCAGTTTTCTCTGTGGACCTCCTCTGGACCTGCTCCAACATCTTCACGTCCCTCTTGTCTTGAGGTCTCCAAAACTGGATGCAGTACTACTGGTCAGGTCTCACAAAAGCGGAGCAGAAGCACAGAATCACCTCCCTCAACCTACTGGTCATGCTTCTCTTGATGCAACCTTGCATATGGTTGGCATTCTGGGCTGCAGGAGCACGTTGCTGGCTCATGTTTAATCTTTCATCAATCAACATGCCCAAAGCCTTCTTCTCAAGGCAGCTTTCAAGCCATTCTCCACTCAAACTGCATCAGTGCTCGTGACTGTCCCAACCCAGATGCATTTGCCTTTGGCATTTGGCCTTGTTGAACTTCATGAGGTTGGCATGGACCCACCTGTCAAGCCTGTTCAGGTCCCTCTGTGTAGCGTTCCTTCCTTCTATCATGTCAAATGAACCACTTAGCTTGATGTCATCTGCAGACTTGCAGAGGGTGCACTTGATCTCATTGTCCATCTCACCTACAAAGATGTTAAATCACACCAGTCCCAAAATGGGTCTGTGAGAATGGCACTCATTACCAGTCTCCACTTACACATTGAGCTATTGACCACAACTCTCTAAGTGTGACCATCCAACCAATTCCATGCCCAGCAAGGGGCCCATCCATCAAATCCATTTTTTGTTTTTTTTTTTCAATTTGGCAACCAGGATGACATGCAAGACAGTGTCAAATGGTTTTCAGAAGTCCAGATAGATGACATCAGTTTCTCTTCCTTTATCTGCTATCACTCCTACTCCATCATAAAAGGTGACCATATTTGTCAGGCATGACTTTTCCTTGGTGAAACCATGTTGGTTACCACCAATAACCTCATATTTATTTCCCATGTTCCATAGTTGGGACTTTAGGAGGATCTGATGCATGATGCTACACGCTTTGCAAAGTAAACAGTCATCTAAGTTCCACTGAAAAGAAGGTATTTAAGGTATGTTTAATGTACTGATTCATCTCCACAGGTCTTTTCCGTTCTGCCTCTGAAGAAAGAACCTAGATGACTTATTTAGATTAGAGAGTACTAGACAGGACTTGTTCTGATGACTGAAGAAAGTCATCAGTGCATAACATTAAATACAGATGGAAGTCAAAGTAATCACTTTTCTCTCTAAAAAACTTAAATTCACTCTAAACTTCATGTTAATTGAAAAAGTCAGCTTGGGGAACAAAGTCAAAATAGATATACCCCAAATAGTAAAACACACTGAACAAAGATGCTTTACAGATACCTGCATGTAGATCATTCCAGCAAATCAAGATGTTTTATACATGCATAGGCATTTGAACATGATGGTTGAGATCATGGGACATAACCATATCCAGGTACACTCAGAACACTGTTTCTCCTAGTCAGTAAGCATATATATTTGTTAGGAATGAGCTTTTTGTTTCCCTACTATATCAATAAAGTTTTATCTGTGTTTAGACAGACATAATGATATTATAGGAGATACCATGAGTGCAGAAGAGTAAATGTGTGTGAAAAGAACTAAACAAAGTAAAATTTAGCATCAGCAACAGTTCGCTGTATTGTAAACCTGAAATCACTTCAACACCTCTAAAACAGTTTCCACACGTCAATATAGGAAATGGATAGGTAGTTTTTATAGCTGTGTCTGTTCAAGGAAGCCTGTAATGAGCTAATGTGCTAACTAGGTAGTAAATTTTTTGTATGACTTTTTCTTTGGTAGTAAAATGCACATTTTTTTGCTATTTTCTTGTTAAAAACAAAAAGTAAGAGCATCTATGTCAGTCTGTGTGCACAAGAAAGTATTATCATCTGTAGTTTACAGAAGTACATGACAAGCAGGGAGATTTTGTGTATTTGCGTGTTTGCATGAGCAGGTCTTTGCCCTAGGCAAGTTCACCTCTTAGTTAGAAACTTGAGAAATTGACTTTACGGGGATTTGAAAGAGATCTCAGGTGAACTAAATTTGTCTGCTTTCTTTTCCCACTAGTGCAGTAGAAATGGATTCTCAGTCTAATAAGGTTTGACAAGACCTAGCACTGGAGGCAGGTGCCAAGGAATCTAAGGAGTGGAAAGCATTAGAGACAACATGGACACCAGAGGATAGAGGTGTTGCCATGGGAACAGAGTGAAAGGTTCTCCATAGTGGCTGGTTAGGAGGCTTGTTTAAGAGGGAGCCAAGCAGCTGCAGCCTTGCTATCACCCTATGCTTTAACAACAGTACGCAAATTCCAGCTTTGTCTCTATGCTATCAGGAGCCAAGGAATTAAATTCTGCTTGCTTACATAAATAATGCTGAAATCACTGATATGGTGGTAACTTCCAGAAAGTATCTACAACAAGAGTATGCTTTCTTCGGTTCTCAAGAAAGGAAACATCTGACTGGCAATGGGTGCTTGAGGGCACAGCAGATTGTTTTTATTATTGTTAAATAATTTTTAGTTGCAAAGCTATCAGCTTCTGTTCCTCTGCCTTCCTCCCCTGCAACCTTTGCCTGAAATGTGTGCAGTCCAACCGAAGAAGAAAAAAAATACTATAAAAAGAAATACTGCTTCAAGGGGAATTTATAAAAGTGTTGTCCTCTCCAGAAAACAATCATAAGGTCTTTTTATTATTGTTTCCCTTTCTTCTTTACATCTGCAAATCTATAAAGATGGAAATACAGTGTGAGGAAAGTAGAGAGAAACTTCTTTTTCTTCAAACTAAATGACCAGCTGAGCAGCTGCGATGTAATTATCATAATTTGCCTTTCAGTAATGTCTAGAATCCCCCGATAATACCACGTCTTCACAGTGCTAGGTGCAGTATATAATGTAGCAGGAGACAATGGGTTGTCTTCATTGCTTGAAAGGAAGATTAAAAAGGAAATAAAACAGAAATAAAAACTAAATCTGAAGTAATGGACTCTTCTACAATCTGAGAAAAGGGAGGGGATTAATAGGGAGAAAATCTATTATTATTATTATTATTATTTTATTATTATTATTTATAAAAGATCACTTAAATATCATATAGCAACATTAAGTGAAAACCAGGCTGTGAGCATAAATTCTTACCTCTGTCTCTATTGTTTTTCATCAGCTGGACATATCTCAGGTTAATAACCAGTACACATACATATGTATCTACACATCTGTCCCTCTGCAAAGGGTCATGTATGTCCTTCTACCTACTGCCTATTTATTTTCTGGTAATTGATACTGCAGTCGTGACCACTGCTAGACCACCTTTTGTCCAAACCAATGTAAATCTTACTAACTAAATGAATAGAAATTCTGTTTTTGGAGCCCTACTCAGTACATCATGATGCTACTGATTGAAACAGACATTTATATGTGGGCACAGAAGATATTTCATGTGGTTTCAAAATGGTAACAGAAGAAATGACTGCAGAATAATGACTTTTCAGGGAAGTGCAAGCAAAGATATCATCTCTCTTAAAAAATTCTGTTGTCACTAATTTTTTTGAGGCTGTGTAAACGTACTGTCTGGAGACAGGTAGAAAAAGGATAAGAGGATGGTCTGATTTGATAAAGCTGATCTTTATGGTTTGGGTGGGTGTTTATTTATTTATTTACTTGTTCAGTCCTTTTTCTTGAAATGTCCAAGTTCTTACAGGCACCTAAGTTTAATCCATTTACAGTGATAGGTATCAGTTTTGATGTTTTCCCCATAAATATTAGAAGACATTTCATTAAAGATAAAAATATTTTGGGGTCTTCTTAAAATGAACTTGACTTGAAATTCACAAGTTAGTTTTTTAAGTAAACAAAATCTGTTTACAGATATTTTCCTCTGTATATGTGGGGAGAAAGGGTGGAAGGAGGGATTCAGAATTACAGTGAATCTCTAGGGGTACTTTAATGGCAGAGTTGTTACTTAATCTCCATCTTAATGTGGTGACTCAGTGTCTGAGTTACATTCTTCTAAATAATGAATATGGCTGTATTTTTGATAACATAGAAAGTGTCCTGTTTCCATTCTTTTTTTTCCCAAGTTTTGGAAGTCTCAATCATTAAACTTTCATATACCTTTATGTGGCCAGTATTCCAGTAATAACAGAGAGAACTCACATGTCTAACAAATATCAGTTTCACTTTACTGTCTTTCCAAACTAAAACCCAATTAATACATATATTCATACAGCACGCTCACCTTGTTCACTAAGACTCGGTGTAAGATATTACATAACTACACACTACACACAAGTTCTGGACTTCAGTGAAAGGTACCTACTGGTCACAGTACGGAAGCGACTATGATAGAGAAGTAAACAAACCTTTTGAAGAAATGTAATACTGTCATGGTTTAATAATTTTGTAATTTTTGCTATCAGTATTCCACATCATAACATCATATTAAGCATGAATAATTTTACTGAATCTGCAACTTACAGAAGAAGACTACATCTCCCAGGGAACAACACGATAGGTCACGGGACCTGGACTCTATATTAACTCTGTCGCAGAACAGACTGACGTCTTTCGAGTTCTGGCGTTCAGGGGAGTGTGTGGGAGCCTTCAGCCGTTCGCCTAGATTCACAGTAGGCCTCTCGGTTACGGGACTCATTCTCTCTCCTATTTTGCTTGATTCGTTAGCTCAATTTCAATTATATTGTATTATATTGTGTTATCCTGTATTTCGATATAGTATTTAGTAAATAAGTGTGCCTCCTTAGATCGTTGCCGCTGTTTTCTTTTCCTAATTAACTTTTTCCTTTCGGCCTAGGGCCCCTCCGGGGCCTACGGCCCCCTGTCACGGACGCAGGTGGATTTTTAGTTCAAACCGTGACAGATTTTGGTGGAGAATGCGGGCAATTTGAGTTGCTGTTTTTTCTGTGTTTTCTTCTGTTGCTCTTTTAGCTTTTAACAGAGCTACGAGTTTTTTTCCCTGTTAAGGAGCTATCTCGTGTTTGCGATTCTGTACCAACGAGACTCAATCTGGTACGAGAAAGAGAGTCTTAGAGCTGACGCAGAAAAACTTTGGGATGAGAAGGTAGAGAGAGAGAGTCTCAGGGCCGAGAAGGAGAGTCTTAGAGCTGAGGCAGAAAAACTTTGGGCTGAGAAGGTAGAGAGAGAAAAAGCTTTTGAAGCTGAGAGAAAAGATCTCCTGTACCAACGAGACTCAATCTGGTACGAGAAAGAGAGTCTTAGAGCTGACGCAGAAAAACTTTGGGATGAGAAGGTAGAGAGAGAAAAAGTTTTTGAAGCTGAGAGAAAAGATCTCCTGTACCAACGAGACTCAATCTGGTACGAGAAAGAGAATCTTAGAGCTGACGCAGGAAAACTTTGGGATGAGAAAAGGTCCCTGCAATCCCAACTCAACACTCTCCAGTCCGAGCACAGCGCCCTCCGGTCCGAGCACGACACTCTCCAGTCCGAGCACGGCGCCCTCCAGTCCGAGCACGGCGCCCTCCAGTCCGAGCATGACACTCTCCAGACTGAGCGTGATGCCCTCCGGTCCGAGCACGACACTCTCCAGTCCGAGCACAGCGCCCTCCGGTCCGAGCACGACACTCTCCAGTCCGAGCACAGCGCCCTCCGGTCCGAGCACGACACTCTCCAGTCCGAGCACGGTGCCCTCCGGTCCGAGTACAACACTCTCCAGACTGAGCGCGATGCCCTCCGGACCGAGCACAATGCCCTCCAGACCGAGCACAACACTCTTCAGTCCAAGTATGACGCCGTCCAGTCTGAGTGCGGCACCCTTCAGGCCAAGCATGATGCCTTCCAATCCAACTGTGATGCCCTCCAGTCCGAGCACAACACTCTTCAGTCTGTGCATAATGCCCTCCGGTCCGAGCATAACGCTCTTCAGACTGAGCACAATGCCCTTCGGACCGAGCACAACACTCTTCAGTCCGAGCATAACACTCTTCAGACCGAGCACAATGCCCTCCAGACCAAGCTCAACACTCTCCAGACTGAGCGCGATGCCCTCCGGTCCGAGCATGACACTCTCCAGACTGAGCGCGATGCCCTCCGGTCCGAGCACGACACTCTCCAGTCTGAACACAAAGACCTCCAGTCCAGGTACGACAATCTCCGGGCAGCGCGCAGCGCCCTCCTGTGTAAGCACAACGCTCTCCAGTCTGAGCACGACGCCCTCCAGTCTAGTTATAACGTCCTCAGGGCAGAATGCGACACCCTCAAGTCTGAACCGTATGTACTCCAACTTAACCAACCACCGGGGGCACCAGATACAATGTTGGTTGCCCCTGTAAGAGGGCGAAAAACAAAACGAGTTTCAACTCAGATAGAGAAAATGCAGAAGGAGTTAGAAGAGCGGAGGGAGTTAGGAGAGCAGGACTCAGGAGAGCAGGGGGACTCAGGAGAGCAGGGGGACTCGGGAGGTCAGGGGGACTCAGGAGAGCAGGAGGAGTCAGAAGACCAGAGGAAGTCGGCGGAGCAGAGGTTGTTAGAGCAGTATAAGAAGATGTTAGAGGAGGAGAAGAAGTCAGAGGAGCAGAGAAAGTTAGGAGAGAGAAAGTTAGGAGAGAGGAAAAAGGAGGAAGGTCGCCTGGAGGAAATAACACAAGCGTCAGAGTCAGGGTCAGAGTCAGACGAGGAGCCAAAAGCTAGATTTTCTTTACGAGAATTTCTCGAGTCCAAACTTATAGATGGGGCAGCCTCATCAACACAGCTGCCAACATCAACACCTGGGACTCTTGATAGAGCAAAAGGTGAGCAAAGTATTACGACCATTATTGATCGATCTTTTAAACTGAGTGAAATTCGAGATCTGAGAAAGGATTTCACACGTCAGCCAAAAGAAAATATGGTCACTTGGTTACTTCGCTGCTGGGACAATGGTGCCAACAGTGCGTGGCTCGATGGCAGTGAAGCTCGCCAACTGGGTAGCATTTCCAGGGACTCACGTGTGGACAGAGGTATAGGCACATGCCAAAATCGGTCCTACACCCTCTGGAAGCGGATGTTGATAGCGGTAAGAGATAGATTCCCCTTTAAACGGGACTTGGAGCCTGAGAAAAAGAAATGGACTGATATGGAGAAAGGTATCCAATTTTTGAGAGAAAGGGCTCTGGTGGAAATGCTCTACAGCCCCCAGTTCAATCGTAACAATCCAAACCAATTACATGATCCTGAAGCAGTCCACGTTCCACGACAAATGTGGCGTGACTTTACAAAGGCAGCTCCAGAAAAGCATGCCAGTGCACTTGCATTGGTATATGGCAAAGGGGAAAGAAAGCCCCCTGTAAATGAGCTAATTAGCAGACTTCAGGAGCTTGAATTATTTATAAGCGCTACAGAAGTTAAGCTTTATACTTCAGCCATTGTCCAAATGGGAAAAAAAAATAGTGGAAAGGTTAGACAAAGTGGAGGAAACACAAAGTGATATTATTGACAAATTGGCTAATGTGCCTGATGTAGATGAATCCACGGTGGTACCAGATGATGGAAACCAGGATTTCCACGATCGCCTATTGAGAGAGCTAAACAACATGAGTTCCTCTCGACCTGTATCATCGAAAATCTCAACCATAAAAAAGAGACGTCCTCGTATTCAAGCAAATGACAACGATAAGACACCTCGTATTCAAGCAAACGACAATGATAAGACCATACGTTTTGCTTTGTTGTATTTCTTGAGTAATCATGGGGAGGATATAAAGAAGTGGTATAACTCATCCACTTCTGCACTTCAGGCACGAGTGAAAGAATTACAATCCAAAACAACCACCAAGGTGAACTCTTCCAAACGGGGGAAAGTTCCAGTTGCTGCAAGCCGCCGAGGTAAACAATAGAGGGGCCCTGCCCCCAGCCAGGGGGGGGAAAGGGACAATAGAGTATACTGGACTGTGTGGATTAAGTGGCCTGGCACATCTCGACCACAGAAATATAAAGCCTTGGTGGACACTGGTGCACAATGCACCCTAATGCCCTCAAGTCACCAAGGGACACAACCAATATATATCCATGGAGTGACTGGGGGTTCCCAAGAATTGACTATGTTGGAGGCCGAAATAAGCCTCACTGGTAAAAACTGGCAGAGACACCCTATTGTGACTGGTCCAGAGGCTCCATGTATACTGGGAATCGATTACCTTAGGATGGGATATTTCAAGGATCCCAAGGGGTATCGATGGGCCTTTGGGATAGCTGCTGTAAACACAAATGGTGTTAAGCAGCTGTCAACTTTACCTGGTCTGTCAGATGATCCTTCTGTTGTGGGGTTGCTCCAGGTAAAAGACCAAGAGGTACCAATTGCCACCAAAGTGGTTCACAGACGGCAGTACCGCACCAATAGGGACTCATTGCTCCCCATTCACAAGCTAATTCGCCAATTAGAAAATCAGGGAGTGATTAGCAAAACGCACTCACCTTTTAACAGCCCCATATGGCCAGTGCGTAAAACCAGTGGGGAATGGAGGCTGACGGTAGATTACCGTGGCCTGAATGAAGTTACACCTCCATTAAGTGCTGCTGTACCAGACATGCTAGAACTCCAGTATGAACTGGAGTCAAAAGAAGCTAGGTGGTATGCCACCATTGATATTGCTAATGCCTTCTTTTCCATCCCATTGGCTGCAAAATGTAGGCCACAGTTTGCTTTTACCTGGAGAGGTATTCAGTATACCTGGAACCGTTTACCCCAGGGGTGGAAGCACAGCCCAACAATTTGCCATGGATTGATCCAAGCTGTTTTGGAACAGGGTAATGCTCCTGAGCACTTGCAGTATATTGATGACATTGTGGTGTGGGGCCATACAGCAGCAGAGGTTTCCAAGAAAGGGAAACAGATAATCCAAATTCTTTTGAAAGCTGGTTTTGCCATTAAGCGCAGCAAGGTGAAGGGGCCTGCCCAGGAAATCCAGTTCTTAGGCATAAAATGGCAAGATGGACGTCGTCACATCCCAGCAGATGTGATTGACAAAATCACTGCTATGTCTCCGCCCACAAATAAAACAGAGACCCAATCTTTTCTGGGAGTAGTGGGCTTTTGGAGAATGCATGTCCCAAACTACAGCCACATAGTGAGCCCTCTCTATCAGGTAACACGGAAGAAGAATAATTTCTCATGGGGTCCTGAGCAGCAGCAGGCTTTTGAGCAGATAAAACAAGAAATAGCCCGTGCCGTGGCCTTGGGGCCAGTACGGACGGGACAGGATGTGAAGAACATCCTCTACACTGCTGCTGGAGAGAAAGGTCCCACCTGGAGTTTGTGGCAAAGAGCCTCAGGAGAGACCCGAGGCCGACCCCTAGGATTTTGGAGTCGAGCATATAAAGGGTCTGAGGAGCGCTACACTCCAACTGAGAAGGAGATCTTAGCCGTGTATGAGGGGGTTCGGGCTGCTTCTGAAGTAGTTGGGACAGAGGTTCAGCTTCTTCTAGCACCTCGCTTGCCAGTAATAAACTGGATGTTTAAAGGACAGGTTCCCTCCACCCATCATGCTACTGATGCCACTTGGAGTAAGTGGATTTCATTAATTACTCAACGAGCTCGAATGGGAAAACTCAGCCGTCCTGGAATTCTAGAAGTAATCATGGACTGGCCTGAGAGTAAAAAAATTGAAACACCACCTACAGAAGAGGTATCACGTGCTAAAGAGGCACCACCATACAATGAGCTACCAGAAAACGAAAAGAAATTTGCCCTATTCACAGACGGATCATGTCGTATTGTAGGGAAGCATCGCAGATGGAAAGCTGCTGTATGGAGCCCCACACGACAAGTTGCAGAGGCCACCGAAGGTAAAGGAGAATCAAGTCAATTCGCAGAGGTAAAGGCTGTTCAGCTGGCTTTAGATGTGGCTGAACGGGAGAGGTGGCCAATGCTTCATCTTTATACTGATTCATGGATGGTGGCAAATGCCTTATGGGGGTGGTTGCAACAGTGGGAAAATGATAATTGGCAACGAAAGGGTAAACCTGTTTGGGCTGCTGAACTGTGGAAAGACATTGCTGCCCGAATAAGGAACATTGTTGTAAAGGTGCGCCATGTAGATGCTCATGTGCCTAAAAGTAAGGCTACTGAAGAACATAAAAATAACCATCAGGTTGATCGAGCTGCCAAAATTGAGGTGGCTCAAATAGACTTGGACTGGCAGAACAAGGGTGAATTATTCCTAGCTCGGTGGGCCCATGAGACTTCAGGTCATCAAGGAAGGGATGCAACATATAAGTGGGCCAGAGACCGAGGGGTGGACTTAACTATGGACGCTATTGCTCAAGTTATTCATGATTGTGAAACATGCGCCATAATTAAACAAGCCAAGAGGATGAAACCTATTTGGGGGGAAGGGCGATGGCAAAAGTATAAATATGGAGAGGCATGGCAGGTTGATTATATCACCTTGCCACGATCTCGCAATGGTAAGCATTATGTACTCACCATGGTGGAGGCAACCACTGGGTGGCTCGAAACATACGCAGTACCCCATGCTACCGCCCGAAACACCATATTAGGGTTGGAAAAGCAAATCCTGTGGCGGCATGGCACTCCGGAAAGAATTGAATCAGATAATGGGACCCATTTTAAAAATTCCCTTGTAACCACTTGGGCCAAAAATCATGGCATCGAGTGGATTTACCATATTCCCTATCATGCACCAGCTTCTGGTAAGATTGAACGATTCAATGGGTTATTGAAAACTATGTTGAAAGCAATGGGTGGCGGAACGTATAAAAATTGGGAGAACCATTTAGCAGAAGCCACCTGGTTGGTCAACACTCGAGGATCTAGTAATCGTAATGGTCCTAACCAATCCAGCTCCCTACGTACCGTGGAGGGAGATAAGGTTCCTGTAGTACACATAAAGAGTGTGTTGGGAAAAACAGTTTGGGTCCTTCCAGCGTCTGGAAAGGGCAAACCTCTCCGGGGTACTGTCTTTGCCCAGGGACCTGGGTGCACATGGTGGGTGATGGACAAAAATGGGAATGTTCAATGTGTACCACAAGGGAATTTGATGTTGGGGGAGTGCAGCCAATGATTTTCCTGTAAATATATAGGTAGAGTCTCAGAAAATATTTCAATTAGGTACAGAATAGTTCAATTACGTATAGGACTTAAGATAGAGTGGATTAATGTTAAGGAAACACTTTTTCTCTATATACCTTAATTAGGCATTCTGTAAGCAAGTTTTCCATCTGGACTCTATATCCTGCACTGGCCATGCATGTGTAGAGCACACATGGAAAGAAGTATAAGTCAAAAGGAAATCTGCTGTGGTGGCTGGGAAAGGATGAGTGCACCTTGATGTGGGGGACGCCCTACTAGCGCTGCTTTTCCCCTCTACCGCTGACATGTTTTCCTTTTTCTGGCAGTTTTGCCATTTTCTCAAAATTAATAAATAGTAGGTTAGGTTATAGAGTTTTGTTCTCAACTTAGGGATTTGTATGGAATAAATATAAATTGTTGAGAAAAATAAGGTTGCTGATTATTCACAATTATACATATGAGTGTGTATGTATGTATAAACATAATGTAATGATGTAGAATAAGGGGTGGAATGTCATGGTTTAATAATTTTGTAATTTTTGCTATCAGTATTCCACATCATAACATCATATTAAGCATGAATAATTTTACTGAATCTGCAACTTACAGAAGAAGACTACATCTCCCAGGGAACAACACGATAGGTCACGGGACCTGGACTCTATATTAACTCTGTCGCAGAACAGACTGACGTCTTTCGAGTTCTGGCGTTCAGGGGAGTGTGTGGGAGCCTTCAGCCGTTCGCCTAGATTCACAGTAGGCCTCTCGGTTACGGGACTCATTCTCTCTCCTATTTTGCTTGATTCGTTAGCTCAATTTCAATTATATTGTATTATATTGTGTTATCCTGTATTTCGATATAGTATTTAGTAAATAAGTGTGCCTCCTTAGATCGTTGCCGCTGTTTTCTTTTCCTAATTAACTTTTTCCTTTCGGCCTAGGGCCCCTCCGGGGCCTACGGCCCCCTGTCACGGACGCAGGTGGATTTTTAGTTCAAACCGTGACAAATACAAAAAGTATTGTTTAGGGTTCTAAACCGGCTTCCAATTGGTCCAGGCTCCCAGAAAATAATGGTTTAAGAATAAGTCTAAGATATTACAAAAAGTTATTGGTCGAAGAGAGAAGTAACCATAACAGCACAACTCTGAAATTAGTGAAATATAGCCACTAGCATCAATAATTGTTGTATTTGTTCAATATACACAGGTAGCTTGTTTCATAGAAGTAATTAAAGAATTAACCCACTTTATAAATTGTCAAAATCTCTTTTCTAAATTTGTGAGGGTTTCTTGTTTTTCCTTTCTTTTAAAAAGACAAAATTTGTTATCCATACATCAAATTTAATATTTATTTATACTGCTTTATCTGTTCATGACTGGGAAAAAGAAGCCTATTTTCAGGTTCAGTAGACACAATGGCTGTCACTACTATAGCTTTACTGACTCTTCTAAAGCTTCTGTCACAACACTATTGGACAGTCTTAAAGATACTGCTTCTAGGGACTGACAAAATAGGGAATTTGTACTATTTTATAAAGCTAAGGTATGAAAAGATGAAAGATAGTTGCTGTGGGACATACAAAGTTTAGGAAGTGAATGACATTGAATACATATTGTTAGCGCTCACCTTTGTGCATTTATCTCCAAATAGTTCTTCATATGATCACAGAACAGGGCTCAAAGAGATGTCAAGTGAATCAGGCTGTCTTTGTGTCCCAGGCATGTGCCAAATTTGACCCTACCTCTACTACTGTGAGTTAACAATTGTCTAGATCTTTTCTGCAAGTCTTTCAGGGCTGGAAACTCCATCATATCTCTATGAATTCATGTTCTAGCCCCTAGTGAGTCTCATCACTGAAATGTTTCTTTACTTGTAAATCATATTCCTGTTACAGCAATTTAAATGAGCAACTTCTTGTCCCATGTCCCAGGAAGAAGGGATTATTTCCACCTTCTGAAGGGTAAGACTTGAAAGTGCTTTCATATCCCTCTCCATTATCAAAGACATATTTCTATGCTCTCCATTACTTTCTTCTAAAACCTCTCCACATTGTAGACATACATCCTCAACAGTGTTACTGAAAACAAAGTGAAAAATTAATCTAAATTGCAAACTCCAGCATTGTAGAGAGAATGTCTTCTACCTATCTGATGTTTCCCTGAGAAATGACAAGCAGGTATGGAAGTTGTGAGATTTCTAAACACAAGGGCTGCTTTGAAAGTAATGTTTTCTATTTTGTTATGATGACCTACAATATCAGAGGCAGATGTTAGTGGTCTGACAGCGGTGTGTTTCAACACCAGTGACAGCAACAGTGGGTCACCTCTGCTGATGCAGATTTTTATGAACACTGCATGAATGTTCTTGCTTATAGCTGTCAAAAATGCATAGATAATGATTCTGGCTATGTCAAAAAATACTGTTTTGTTTTGTAGTGGAGTCAAAAAGTTTTATTGCACTGTTTGTAGCTGTTGTAATTTCCATGAAAATAAATAGGAGACATTACTTTCAGAGTAACCTACATATTTTTATCTCATCATTGAAAGAAGTATTAGTTCAAATACATTTTCTACATTTTATAGCTTTGTATTTTGTATTTCATACTATTTTTTACCTGGAGTACTAGCTGGAGCTGGGATATAAATGAAACTCAGCAAGTATTTTGTCTTTTGATTTCTCAAAAAAAGGAAGGTTTTATGTGGTCAAATTCTGCTGCTAGAATTTTGTAGAGGCAGAATATTTTGGTGGAAGAAAAAGGACAGAAAACTGTAATGTTTTGTTTTATTGCTTTTTCCACTTTTTTCTTTTTTTCCTACTAGAAAGTGTTGTTTATTTAAATTTACTGTAAATTCCTTAAATCTAGGAGAGATAAAAACTTATAAGAAATACAGTGCTTAACTAGGCCCCTCATTTCTTTTAATGATAACAATATTCTGCCTTTCCATAAATGTATGATCTAGATTCAAAGAAGAGCTTAGTGCTTTTAGTAGCATATTTGCAAATGAGTTTTTTATTTTTTTGAGGAAAAAAATAAAACAAAAACAGTTTATTTCTGATAATTGAAATCACAGCTGAGTTTGATAAGTTTTCTAGTACACATTCCTTGTTTGTGTTTCTTTTCAAAATAATAAATAAATAAAAAGAAGTTTTGTGATGCTCATTATTTTTTATATTTATACAACTATTGGATTGAAGTGCATAATCAAGGAACTTCTCATTCAGTAGATCAGGACAACAGCAGATAAATGTATTTGAAAGTAAAGTCTAGGTATCCACTGTCAGCAATAACATGGGATGTACACAAGATTTCTGTAGTGAGTATGCTTGGACGGAGATAACTTTAAATACAGCAGCCTATTTTGTGCTGTGTTTTGACTTACAACTAAAACATGGGTGTTGATATCACACCACTGGTTTGGCTGTTGCAGAGTAGTGCTGGCACAGCATCAAGGCTGCCTCTCACACCCTCTTGCTGGAACTGACAAGAGCTGAGGTGGGGACATCACCAGAATATGTGACCAAAGCATATTCTATACCATATGTCATGTTTAACAGTAAAAGCTGGAAGATGAAAAGAAAAAGAATACTCACAATACAAAAGTATTTGTTTTCTCAAGCAAGCATTATGAGTATTTGAGGCTTTGCTTACCAAACTGTGGCTGAACATCACTTGTTGATGGGAAGTAGAAACTAATTGTTTTTTTCCTTTTGCTTCCATATGGCCTCTCCTCCCCTTTCTTCCCATCCTCTCCCTTCACCACTCCTTTCCTTTTTACAGAAGACATATAGCGTTGGAGCTTAGCTGTCTATCACTGTTATACTACCACAGTTTCTTAGCCTTGTCCAGCAGTCACCTTTTCACTGAAGACCAAACTCAGAAAGGCTCTCTGAAGAGGGAGATGTACTCAGAAGAATTTTTGCAGAGGTTATTTCTGGATCAACATGCTCTATGTGTTCTCCTTGCTTTCAGAGTTCTTTGCAAAGAACAGCTGTAGCACTACAAGGAAAAGCATGGAGGGATGTCTCCTGGTTTACAAAATTAGAGAATAAAATAATAGAATAGAGGAGGAGAGAGAGAATGGTATTTTTATTTTAGTTTAGTTTTTATTTCCTGAAGTCTGACATAGATTTTGTTATTGCTATTGATTTTTGCTTGGATTCATCCTACCTAGCATTGGGAACCTAACTGTAATGCCTAAGTTAGAAGCACAGCCACAGTAGGCTTGCTTCACAATCAATGGAAAGAAATAGGTAATTCTGGAGGGCACACTGGTTTGCTTCAGAACAGAGAAGCATTTATTTTTCTACCATGAAAATGAGGACACCTTAGAGTAATTGCATTCCTAATTTAATGCATCTGATATTTTACATTATGCCAGTAAAACCTTGATGATTATATAGAAATTTCTCAAAACAAAATAAAATCTAACTGAGTAAGACTCAAGACAGTGTTGGAAGTGCATTCTTAATTTGTGCAGTGAAATTTTAAGCTGCAATTTCCTCCTTTTTCTTTTGGCAGACTGTATTTCTCACTTGGAAAGGATTAATTTTTGCTTTTTCCTCATACCTTAAATAAATGATTGGACAATTTGTTAAATTTTATTTGTATGCCAATAGAAATTAGTTGTAGATATAAGTTATAAAACTAACATGACTAATCTCCTTGAATCCGTCAGCTCTGATTTGCTTGTTCTAGTATGTTTTAGGAGATGAAAGAGAGTGAGTGAAACTCCTAATGGAAGGCAAAACAAATTTCAGTATGAACTTGCAGGAATCCTAGATCATTCTGGACAAGCACATCATGGAATAAAGCTTCCCACTTACTTAATTATTTAGTTTTCTGAATTTACACGTATTATTACCAGCTCCCAATTTCTTCAGAGGTTCAGAAATTTAGGCAAAACTAACAACTGTCCGGACATTTTATTATTTAAGATTTCCCTTGGATTTCAGGGGTGGAGGAGGAGAAACAAAACAAAACAACAAGCAAAAAAAACCCACCACCACCAGCACCAAAAAACAACAGAAAAGTTACCCTGATTTTACCCAAACTATCACCCCATTCTAAAATTTACAGAATTTTGCTTCTGTTTCTTTGGTAATTTTGCCCCCTCATTAAGAGGATCACAAAAAGAAAAAAAAAAAAAAAAAAAAAATCACATTGAAAAATGCATTTAATATATATTCGGTTTCTATATAAAATTCAGTAACAAAATATGTACTGTAGTTTATATGTGGTTCTAAATCAAAGCCAATCCCTATTGCATTTTGTGTTATTATTATCATCATCATTATTAATTTTGTGGATATTCATGACCCACATCGATTAGAAATCCAGTAAGATTATGTTTCAGGTGCCATGTCCCCCATCTCAATGTGATAGGAAACTGTAAAGTCACATGGTTACACTCATAGCCCAAATAAACTTTACACCAGGAAATGCAAGAAGTGAGAATAAATAAACTGTAAAGGCTCTTTTCATTCAGAAAACTAGCTTCTCTCAGAAGTAGCAGTCTACCAAAGACTTAGTTTCACATGTCTCAGTGCAAGCCATTTGGGCTACATTCAGGTGTAAGAGGCTGAGTGAAGACTAAACAGACAAAATGAGGTAGAAAGAGACAGGATCTCTAGGTGGGAGGCAGACTTTATAATTTGATTCACATATTCTATGCTCAATTAACACATCTAGAGGATTCTTATGACATTACCAACAAGAATTAATGCAGAAGTTATGTATTTTACCTTTTATCTCAATTGTGTTGCACAAGTCTGGCAAAGTTGAAAAGCTGCTAATTTAGTAGTCAGCAGTGTCAAATAAAATTTCTAAACTGTATGTCTATAAAAGAACATCTTTGCAATAAGGCATAGCAAATATGCTTGCAAAACAGTTCAGTCAGCAAACCTGTTTTAGGTTTTGAAATATCTGGCAATGACATTTATTAGAAAGAAACTACAATATATCAGTGATATAAAGACCTGTCTCTTCATCACTGGCGCTTTATTATAGACACTAATTTTGTGCAAAATCCTTTAGATTCTTTGCAAAACACCTGCTGAACTTAAAGAAATATGGTTACTGCTTGTGCTGAGACAGATGTAGCTTAATCACATAATACTGAATTTGACTTTTCAGTACCTCACAATAAATGAACTGAACATACCAGCACAGGAGATTTAAATCTTGCTCTAATATGAATGTTGCATTCACTCACTGGATGGACTATACTAAAGCCAGCTTCTACAGGTCTCTAATATGCATGAAATAATTTTCAGCAAGCCATCATATCTCTGCACTAATTAAGAAATGAAATATATATATATATATGTAGCTCAAACTAGGGGGTAAACGATGCTGACCATCATTTTCTTACTGTCACCAACTACAAATGATGAGCTTTATATGATGATTTATTTTTGGTAGCAGGATATGTCAGTTTCTATGATTTTCAGCCACTCCAGTGATTCTCAGATTCTAAGATCCAAATCTGTTCATTCATTTCTCATTCCTTGTTGTATTTATGGATGATGGAGATTCGAGGAATATGTGTGCACGTGCTTTTATGTGTGATGGTTTCATATATTTCGGACTTGCATGTGCTTGTAAAAGTATATCAAGAATTCAACTACACAAAATCCATACATTATATAGCGTTACATAACACATACACATTTAAATGAACAAATACTCAAAATCATATTTGGAGAATGTGCATGTTACATATCTCTGTGCATATATTTTTGTCTCTGCTGAGTCTTATTTACACTGTGATGTTAAATAATACTTTAATTTTACTTCTTCAGATGAGCCGTGTGCTTCATAAAAAAAATAAAACAATGAAATCTCATGAATATTTATATCAGTGGCTACATAGCAGTATAGTCATAATCTCTGGAACTGGTTCTCACCGGTTCAGAATTAATTATCAAGTTCAGTTTTAATTACATTCTTCTAAATTACAAAAACAAATAAACAAAACAAAACAAAACAAAAAACACCAAACCATAATGAATTAGCTCACAAGTACTCTGCTAGGCCTGGTGAGTCCACAACTGTTTTCTGCAATCCCATTAATGTCCCACTAATGTATAGTGATTAGGTAAGGCACATGATTCAGAGGTTCCTCTTGAATCCAACTTCATGCTTCCCTCACCTTAATGTTAAAATATAGAAATCCTGTTACTACTTGCTACAGTGGACAAGTTGAAAAAATACATTTATATTTAGCTAGCCACTTTTTTTTTTTCCCTGCTTAACTAGTTTTGATGTTTGATTGTATGCTAAGTACAAATAAAATAAATTTTGGTAGTACTGACTGAAGAAATCCAGGAGAAAAGCATCTTTCCAGAGGCAACCAGATAGAGTTACGTATGTCTGTTGTCTTCTGCATTAAACTCCAAAGGATCTCTTCATTGAGGTGTTCAACTTTATTTAAAAATAATTAGTAGAGAAAAAGTGAGCAAGCTTCTTTGTGAGACTGCTTCATAGAAGAGACAAAAATCTACTGACTTTGCAAGATTTTTGGAGATTCCTAGACAGGAGAATCTATGACCCCCTAGCTCATCTCCAGATCACTTTTGTTCTACCAGAGAAATCCAAGTCACCTTCCTCAACACTTTTTTCTTTCATAGAATTACAGAATCACAAGGTTGGAAAGGACCTACCAGACTATCTAGTCCAACTGTCCTCCCATCACCATTGCTACCACAAGCTACAAAACCACATCTCTTAGCTCCTCATCCAGGTGCCTTTTGAACACCACCAGGAATAGAGACTCTAACACCTCTCTTGACAGCCATTCCAGTGTCTGACCACTCTCTGAGAGAAAATGCTTTTCCTTATGTCTAATCTAAATCTCCTCTGGTACAACTTGTGGCCATTTTCTCTGGTCCTGTTTGTCACCTGGGAGAAAAGGCCAAACCCGTCCTCATCACAACCTCCCTTCAGGAATTTGTAGAGAGCAATAAGGTCTCCCCTGAGCCTCCTCATCTCCAGACTGAACAATCCCAGCTCCCTGAGCTGCTCCCCATAAGACTTGTGCTCCAGACCCCTCACCAGTTTTGTTGCCCTTCTTTGGACACACTCCAGGGTCTTAATGTCTTTCTTGTAGTGAGGGGCCTAAAACTGGACACAATACTTTAGGTGCAGCCTCACCAGAGCTGAATACAGGGGGATGATCACCTCTCTGCTTCTGCTGGCCACACTATTTCTAATACAGTCCAGGATTGGATCTCTTGGCCACCTAGGCACACTGTCAGCTCATGGTATCAGCCATGAGTATCAGCCAACACCCCCAGGTCCCTCTCCTCTTCATGGTCATTCAGTCACTCATCCCAAGCCTATAGTGCTGCATGGGGTTGTTGTGGCCAAAGTACAGGACTCGGCACTTGGCCTTGTTGAACCTCATCCCACTCACCTCAGCCCAGTGATCCAGCTTATCTAGATCTCTCTGAAGGGCCTCCCTACCCTTTCATTCTACCTACTTCAGTTCTTCCCGGCACCCTCCAGCCACAACTGGTGCACAGATTGATCCAATCTCAAGCAAGTCTACTAAGCAGCCTACAGCAGTGCCATACCTGAATTTGCTGTTTTTCAGTTCTGTATTTTATCCTTCCATTTCCTTCCTGTCCACAGAAGGAATGTAGAATACTTCTTCATTTAATTTATCAGCTACAGTGTGCACAGAGGTAAGCAAAATCAAATGCCTTTTCAGTTCTCAGTGTTTCAGTCATCTAAATATCCCGTGCTCTGTTCCCCAGCTGTGAGATCACAGAAATTTGCTACTCTTATTATTTCCTGCAAAGGTCCTGAGAGCACCTCACACTATTACTCTGCTCAAGCAGACTGTGAAACTGAAGATTCAAGATTCATTCTACGTATGCTGATCTGTATCCAGAAGTCTTGTTAGCGACCTGAGCTCCAGTCCATCATTAAACATATATATTATGTCATAGAGTGGCTTGAGTTGCAAGGAACCTCAAAGATCATCAAGCTCCAACCCTCCTGCCATATGCAGGGCCACCAAACTCCGTGTCTAATACTAGACATATCCTACTGTATTTTTTTCTCTTAATTTTGTATTAGATTGACTTTTTTTAGTATTATTTTTTTTTAACAAGCAGCTTTGCTATCTGCTACTACAATAACAAAGAAATACCTATTTTTATTTTTATTTTTTTCTCTGAGAAACACTTGTTGCAAGTACAGGGCTCTTTCTAACTACTCAAATTTTCCACAAACTACTAGAGTAAAAAGAATACTGAAAAAATATGGAAGAAAAAAAATGAAAGATAAAGTGTAAGAGACGAGGTGGAAGAAAATTCCAAGGTACAACTATGTATAAAGTTGAATGCAGGCAAGTTGTGTCCCCAGAAGAATCAATAAAGGCAATCACGTACAATCAGCACTTATGTGGATTTAAGTCACATGACTTAAATCTTAAAATAGAGATGAATTACAGCAGATGGTGACTTGTAGAAGAAGAGCATAGGTACAAGAAGTACCATCCTTTAAGGAGATTTCACAGAGGTGTTATTGGCAGGAAGAATAACTTTGTAGTTTTTTTCTTCCAGAACTGAAAGGGGTTTTGGAGAAAATCACAGTCCAAGATAGAAGTTGTATGAACTGGGCATTTCAGAGATGTTTAAGTGCATTTATATGCAGTATGGCTGAAGGAAAAAAAAAAAAAAAAAAAAGAGGGGGGGTGAGGAGATGTTTGAAGGCCTTCTGTTGAGCAGTTCCCCCTCTTTTCTTTCTCTTTATTCTTTTTTTTCCCCTCCTTCCTTTCACAGTCAATTTGCTGCAAGTTGGATCTTAAAAAGAACACGCTGACTTCTAGCAGTGTGGCTAACCTGTTAGGGAGCTTTTCAATATTTATACACTGTAACCCCTGATAAGACTTCCTTCTTCTGAATAAAGTCCTGTATTTCTCCTTGGGGACATTTTAGAACATTTTTGTAACTTAAATCTGCATTTATCTTCACCCCCCCTACTCCCCTTTTGTTTCTGTTCAGCAGTCACTTTCTTTCACTTACTTTCTCCTTTCTTAATGCTTGATATTTCATCCTCTCCATGGAGTTTCATCTGCCCAAATCTATTTAGCCTGTTGTTCTCAGTATTTTAATTTTGAACAATATAATAAAGAGCCTCTGTTACGATTGGGAAAATCTCAGGGAAGTGAGTGTGCCTAGCAGACACCTCCTCTTGGAGCTAAATGAGGGAACAATTAAATGACCCTTTGTTTAGAAGTGGTTGAAACAATGAGAACTGCTGCCCCAAATACAGGTCATATGTAAAATAAATCTGGAGTACATGGGTGGAAAACAGTGCTCTGAATCAGAATACAGCAGTGGAGTGGAAAAAGGGAGTGTTGCTTTGTCTGCAGCTGTTCAGAGAAGGGGAGGGAAGAGTGAAGGAGCAGATGCAGAAATAGAAGTGATAGACAAGGGCCAGAAAAGGCTTGAAAACATGGCAAAGAGGGGGGGGGGGGGGGGGGGGGAAAGGTAGAGGAAACCAGCAGAAATCTGTGTTCAGAAGTGAAAAAAAACCATCAGATTTTGCAACAATTTCTCTGCCTATATAGTTTGCTGCTGTTTGTTTTTTTTGTTTGTTTGTTTGTTTGTTTTTGTTTCTTTTTAAATTTTATCAGTAAGATGAATGGAAACATTACCTATTTATGTCTCCAAGTGAGTTTTCTCAGAAGTGAAGAGAAACAGAAACTTTCATTTTTGAGTCCAAATATAATTTTGGCGTTTTGTGTACCTTTTTTTTTGGCCACTTTTTGTTCTTCTTCTGTTTATATATATATAAACTATATATATATATATATATATATAATATATATATATCAGATTATATATTATATAAATACTAAGTGAGAAATTGCTCACTTTGTTTTGTCACTGGGAAAATAACTGTTTGTATTGGTTTTTAACTGCCAGCTGGTATTCGGTTTTGGCAGATATGTGCTGTATTCATTTTACTGCACTGAACTTGTATACATTTACTATACTGAAATTGTATTAAGAGAGAGAGAGAGAAATAATAACAATTAAAAAAAAAGAAAAAAGCAAAGAAAAGAAAAGCAAAAGCAAAAACTTTTCCAACAAAACAGGTGAGTTCAAAGATTATTGAAAATATCTGGGAGTTATTCAGCAATCTTCTTTCAAGCAGTCAGCATTTGCTCTCAAAAAGCAAATGTCAGCCTAGAACACTGAGAACTGAGCAAAACCTTTCATCCATCCTATCTTCAAATTGAGTTTCTTTTTTTTTTTCCAGGATATTTTTAATAGAGATTTTGAGAGAAGAAAGTTTTACTCCTCAAATGGAATAATAATAATAATAATAATAATAATAATAATAATTTTTAAAAAATTACTAAGCATTGAAGATTAGAATCAAAAGCATTTCATTTCTGCCTTTCTTCTTCTTGCTTCCAACTTTTTTCTTTCCTCTCAAATGTAGTGCCATGTGGGAAGGAAAGGAAGAGGTAGTAAATATTAGGAATCTAACAGTAGAAAAATAATGAAGGGAAGAGGCTTATATCCTTGTTTTTTTGACTTTCAGCAACACTGTAGAGAATGTCACACTCTTCACATCACTTCGCCCAAAACCATAAGCAAGCCTAAAACCATAATTTTAAACACTTAAAAGACACTAAAGGTGAAGAAACAGATGCAGCATTTTACTTAATCATTATAAAATACTCAGATACAACAGCAGGTTAATAACAGCATGGCTGGTAGAGGGGATACCAAACACTGAGTGCAAGCTCAGTGCACTCAGCCTGGTGTTTTGGGGCAAAGACTGGATATGTAAGAGGTAGAGCCTATACTAGATGGTTGCCTTCTTTTGCATTTAAACAGCTTCTTAATAGCCCCCTCTGTGTAGCATGGAATCAATGTCTCAATTTCCTTCAGACCTTCAGGCAAATGTTTGTGGTGCTACATCTGCCACCACCTCCTTCATGGGGGCAGGAGTGAAGGATGCAGAGGGTCCACAGGGATATGCATGCTCTGCAAAGGAACCATTTGCTACAGCTACAACTCTGAAATGAGAAGGAGCTGTGCTTCTATTTCATTGCCTATTTGCCCAGACACTAATTCATAGCACATTCCCTCTCCCCACTCGCCCCTTTATCCAGAGCATGATAGATTTATTGGGCAGGGTCTTCATCTGGTGTAAATTGGCATTGCTGCATTGATTCCTGTGGGGCTGTTGATTTATGCCAGCTGAGGATCTGGTCCGTTTTCATGATATTCAAATATCAATCCTTGCATCCCCTTTTCCCATCTGTAGGCTTTTTTTTTTTTTTTTTTTTCTTTTTCTTTTTTTTTTTTTCTTTTTTCCTGTTGCGCCTCTGAGAAGAAAACGCAAATGAGTTAAGGGGCTGTCACCAGCCTGGGGAAGAATTTGCTTTTCTTTCTTTGTGACTAGGATCTCTCCTGTTAATTTCAATGGCAGATTCCTCACAACTTTCTCCAAAACTTGTTACCATGTCCTCCTGAGGATGTCAGTTCCTATTGCAGACTGAAACATTAAGAGGAGAAGTTATTAGCTATTCTCTTTACATACTGCCTTTCTTTATATCTGAATTATTAGAAGGATGAATGCTGGTCATCAAAAGAAATAATGAGTTTTAGAAAGTGAAAATGAAACTGGCAAAAACAAAAGAAATCTGATCTTGGCAGAAGGGTCCACAGAGAAGTAGAACAAAGAGGTAAAAGATAAAAAAGAAAAATTGAGAACTTAAATGGAAAAAGAAAAGAAAGAAAGGGAAGAAAAAGAAGAAAAGAGAAGAAAAGAGAGATTTGGACTAAGAAAAAGCAAACTCATTCCTCAGCAGAATTGAAAGCAGTCATGATGCAGGCAGAAGGAACAGATCATCAGATCTTGAAAGACACTTTTCGTCCCCTTGAATGAATATTATTAATACTGGTCATTAAATCTAAAGCCAAATGGTATCATCGTACAAGTGACTTTGATGGTTCCAGGGTGGACCTAGGAGTACGCATTTGAAAGCAAAACGAAACAAGAGCAGAATGTCCTACAACTGCATGGAGCACAGGTAACCCCTTTCTTTCCTCCCTTCCACCAAAAATTTCACAGAGTAGCTGTCAAAATTGTCTATCTCTGAATCATTTATGTATATCAGGTGGGCATCTGCTGTGGAAAAAACTGCTGCTGGTTGAGAAAGGAGCAAAAGAGCAAGAAAGCAAAGGAAGAATGAGGTGGGGCAGAGAAGGGATACATCTGCCAAGTATTCTTCTTGTCCCTGTCTTTCTTGATTTTACCTAATACTACACATCTGCTTTCAACAGTTTAAGTAGTTGATTTCCACAGTTTGAGCCCATGCAGATTCCTATGTCTCCTCTCTAGCTTTACTTCATTTATACCTGTCTGTCCGCTGACTCAGGAAACAAGAGATAGTTAGATGAGCAGTACTGTAATGGTTAGGTCCTCGTCTAAGCTCCTGCTTAGCTACATACATTCTGTACAGCCATGGTCGTTTCACTTACTCTTTCAATTCTGGGTTTATATTTATCTAAAACTTCACTGTATTTAGCTACCTTCTAGATAACTGGAATGAACGAAGTCCACAATGGTACCCACATACCACAGCAGCAATTGAATTACAGTTTCTTTCTAAAATCAGCCAAGATTGTTTTATTTCTGAATAATAAGTGTCATCTGATACTTCTCTGATGGACTTTTTCTTTTTTGAGTGAAGCCAAATGAGATAATGTAAGACACTCTGAAAGTACAAACACAGATTTTAAAAAGTGTATTATTTTATTGCCTGAATTTGGGTGTCACACTCCCTGTCTTAATGGATTTTGCTCTTACCCACTTTAGATTGGCACTAAGAACATTTCAAACAGTGGAGCATGAAATTTCTGGTTCTTCCCTAATTTGGTATGATATAAATTCTTCCTGGAGGGGTATGGATATATGTAGTTATCTCTGCCCCTGTCTATGCATCCCTTGCATGCCACTTCCCAGCAGTGAACAGTCATCAGATGCTCATAATAGCATGTGTCATGCTATTAAACTGTAAAACACAGACTATATATTTTTTAAATATTGGGAGATTTGTTTGCCTTGGAGAGATAATAGTACACTGCATTTTGTCTAAATAAATGAATTCTGAACCACGTTAAACTTACGGAAATATGCCTGGGTGGCCTCAGGGACACTCAGAGGCAGCAGTACAGTCTCTTCTGTGTTCGTGGTTCTCCATTATAGCTTCATAGTCCTCTTTTGCTATATGTATATATATATATATATATATATTTTATTTTTTCCCCTCTCTTCACAATCTAACAGATATTTCTAGCATCTGAACATACTAATTGATAGAAAACCGTGTGACATCCTCCTGGGAGTCACTTACCTTGTGTCACAGATGGTCTCCTGGGAGCTGTGGATCGCAGCTGCAGTTCTGTGAAGAACAGCTAAGTGATCCTCTACCTTAGATGAACTGTGATCAAGACACTCCATAATACAAAGGGAAAGAATCTCAGAACACCTGATACAAGCTTCATAGAATAATGAAATGTGGAATTGAAAAATAGCTAATGTAAATGGTAAAAAATACACTCTTAAGACTGTTTGATACATTCCTTTGAAGAATTCAAATGAATAGAGATAAAAGCTTTTGCAGAAAGGCTGCATTTCTGTATGCATGATTTTGAAAAATAGATATTTTATTATGGTTTTCATCAAGAATCTTCTTAAGAATTGTTGTCTGTATTATGCTGTGAAAAAATCCATAGACCTGTAGTATTTTGAAAGGTTGGGAACTGAAATAGATGGATTTTGGTAATGAAATATAAATATTTCATATATATATATAATTAAATAAAGCTAGTATTATTTTTATAACTAAAGAACTTGAACATTTTCAGAATTTTAATACTTCAGGAAGAAAAGAAAGTTTGTTGACAGGGACTTTTCTTCACTAAATACATCTTAATAAACCTACAGAATATCATGAATGACGTATATATATGTATACATATACATATATTTATATATACATGTTTTTTTCTACCAGTTACTGTTTCTACTTTAAATTATAGACAAAATATCTGTACAAACACAGACCAGCTTGACAACTATTTGTCATGATATGGCAACCACCACCAGCCAATAAAAATTCAGATTTTTGGACTTTTCGTTGTTCTATTGCATCCCCATGTTAAACAGACTGTATGCAAATGCAGTCATTGCATTTCAAACCAATGTATACTGCAGAAAAATGATTTATGCTGATGGCTACATACTTATTGCTTTCATTTGATAGGATCATTTCAATTTTATTCAAGTATTACTGGAGAACGTTCTCACTGGATATCTTAATGGGATGTAAGGTCTTAGGTTGCAAGTAAAATATATACTTTTTCTACATGTAGTAGAAGCTGATCATCAAGTGAGGCCAGTACTCTCTTCTGACTTCCTTTGAGATATATGATAAGTTATTACGATGTGTCACTTACTTAATCATACTCAAGGGTGTTAATATTTTGTGACATGTCATGAATAAGATGTTGTAACTCAGAAGTTACCTTCTGTCACAACTGTCAAGCAAGGCATGAAATCCAGTAAAATTTACTTATCTACCTACCTAATTTAGAAACCAGTACTTCACTATGTTCCTGTTACACTACCCCAAGGATGTATCATGTTAAAAGAACAGAAGGTAAGGAAATCTTGTTCAGCTTCTTTACACATAAGTTATGCATCTGGTCCTGAATTTAGGTGCACTGTTCTATGTACTGAATTATTTTATTCTGTCATTTAGAGGAAAAATCTATTTATCAGAGCAAGAAAGATGTCTGCTCCCATACAGTCCTTTTGAAATCAATGAGATACATGTTCTGACACCTAAAATGTCAATGTGCAAGAGAAGTACAAGCAAGTGCAATAATATTAGATCTCTATAAATAATAGAAAAGAAACAAAGATCTTTATTACAAAAATGCTATGGAGAGTGGTTAAAAATAAATGACTACTTTGCTTCTCAGCAAAAGAATTCTGGAGAACATAGAGAACACAATACAATTTTTAAGCACTGGGGTTAAAAAAAAAAGAAGTATAAATTAATTTAAAAATAACTGAATTCATTTCTAAAAACCAAAATTTGTTGGTAAAATTAAACAACTGATAAATTTATTCTGAATCCTACGAAGACTGTTTCTATGGCATTTGAGGACAGCTTCAGACCATGACTTAACCAGGGGGTGCACACCCAAAGAGAGAACAGAAGCTACTTTTCCTTTAAATCCATCACATTCTCTGGATATATTCTGTGCCTGGGTGGGCTGAAAATATATGACATTCTAACACCCTGTATTAAGAGATTATCAATGTTGTTGTGATCTCAAGGTCATGTGTATCTTTTGGATGCAATTTCCCTGGTTCAATACGTAACAGTGGAAAACAGCTTTGAGGACATCCAAGTTTGTGTGGAAAAGAAATTATAAACTCTTCGGGAAAGAAATAAAGTTTTGTGAGTTATCTGCATTCCTTCCAAGGAATTTGATCCACTTAAGTAAGACAACACATATAGTAAAATTACACAAATATTTCATGAAAATATAATTTAAATAGATCATTGTCACTACTGAGAACTGTGAGTGCAATAGAAAATATGAGTATTTTGAATCTTAATAATCCTCAATCTCAGGAATAATGACCTACAAAGTAAACTATATCTGTAATCATGGAGAAGATTCTAAATCCTAAACAAGTCAGTATAGAGTGAGGGAAAGGATGTGATGCGAATTAGTATCTTAGAGAGACATGGATTCCTCAAATATCTTTGGATGTCTAACCTGTCTTTTCTGTTCTTCCTCCCAAAAGCAGGGATGCTGGCAAATCCTAGCCTCGTTGGATGGAGCACCTAAGACCTGGCATTGTTCAGGTACTGTAACACTGAGTGACAGGCAAGTTCCCCAGTGGAAACCTCTGAACACCTCTAAACTACACACTGCTTCCCTCAGTGTACCTTTCCTGTTGAGTAAGGGGAGAACTGCAGTTATTAACCAGTAGCTGTAGCCAGTTCAGCAAGATACATTTTTCTTGCTAATTGGGATGACTTCTTCAGCCTACATAACAAGTCTAGAAAAAGGCAGCTTCTTTAAAGACAGAATGCTCTTCTAACTTTTGGACATGGTTTTTACCCTTCCTATAGGTCAAACAGAAGTCTCAAGGATGTATGTTTTTGCAGGCTGTCAGGACATTAGGATTTGGTACCACATTTTCTGGCCTACACACATCTCTGTTCCAAATCCATAAAGAATAATAGGAGGAGGTCAGGGGCCAATTATTCTAATTAGTCACCAAGGTCAGAACAAGAAGTAATGGGATGAAGTTGCAACAAAGAAGAAATTTAAGTTAATGATTAAGACAAACTTTATAACTATTAGGATAGCTAGAGCCATGGAACAAACTGCCAAGGGAGGTCACAGAATCACTTTCACTTAGAAGCTTTGAAGGGCGGACTTATAATCAGTCTAACAGTAATGGCTTAAGGAAAATGAATTCAGTCTTGCTGTAAAGCACAAGCACAAGATATGCCACCCACTAGGGTCCTTCTTCCAGCCCTAATGATTCAGTGCTGAATCTACGGACAAAATTAATTCTCTGTTCTTAGAGCAAAGAAGGTTGAGGAGAGAAAGGTGCTGATGTATATCTTGACTAATACTCTGCTAATATTCTCAGCATGTCTAAATGGGTGCCACTAAAGCTGGGAGGTTTTAAAGAATATTAATAATGATTTCACCATATACTTATCACTCTTCAACCAGCATCTCAAACCTCATTATAGGCTTTGTGAAGCTCAATTAACCTATCAAGCTTCACAACAGGAACATGTTTTGCTCAGGTGATTATTGTGACATAAGTAGCTATATCATGAGACTTAAGGATTTATTTCTAAGTTATAATACAAATCTTGAGGCATTGCCAAATTTAGGACTGATATGAAAAACAACCAACCAGCCAAACAAACAAACAAACAAATGAAAAAGTATAAAATGGGCAAAATAGATGATAAATTGAAGGGAGACAGAGAATTAACAGTGCACTGTTAGTCCTCTGGTTTGTGTCCACGTCTAGCTGAATGGAGCTTGGTGGGTAATGCAAGCAGGAGAATTTCTCACACTAACTGACATTGCTGGCAGTGTAATTTCTTTAGCAGTATGGATGAAGGAAAACTTCTTTGCACAAAGCAATCCCTGGGAGTTCCTTACATTAATTCCTACATGAAGTCCAAATTGTATGTTTGAAGTCTAGCAAACCCATTTTAAGAACACCCAGAGATGGAAAATCTACTGCCTCCTTTGGTAAATAGTTCCTGTGGTTAATCATCTTGCTGTTTAAATCTACGCTTTATTTTCAGTTTGAATTTCTGTAGCTTTAACATCCAACCTTTGAACAACACTGCAGCTTTGTCCACAATGCTCTTTTCGTAGATACTTACAGACTAATCAAATCTCCACATGTGTTTTACCTCTGCCAAGCCAAATCAAATGAAATACTGAATTCATACAGGGAGACATAAGAATAATTTATGTCTGAACTCTGCAATGAAAAAGATTTTTAAAAAGGAGTCTGGAAGAGCAGCAGTTATAGCCATGTTTAAAAAATGGGTCACTACCTCCTTGTATTATCCTCCTGTTTGTATAGTCAGCTTTAATCCCTTTTCACCTCTGGATTTTTATCAGAATACTTATTTCCAGTTGTTCACTTACATCCACCTTATCAAACAATCTAGAGAGCTCTAACTAAATTACCTATTTTGCTCATAATTTACTACTCTCCCCAAATTCATCAGCTGAAAATGCTCTTCAAAATATACATGTATATATATCTTTAATACAGGTCCTTGCTATTAAACTATTTAATAATAGCTATGAGCAGTCACCTCTCTAGAATTCCACGCTGAAATGAGTTTTTGAGAGCAAATTGTTCATTTTATGTGATATTTTGGGATCCAATAGTTAGTATACTTTCATCTTTGCAAAGTAAGCAATATTAATTATTAAAACAAGCATTACCAACTCCTCTTCCCCTTCTTACAGAGCTCTTCATCTTGCAAGAGTTCTTACAATTAGTCCTCAGACAGAACCTTGAAGTATTTTTTTGCACTCTATAATATCAGTCTTTCCAAAAAGTAATGACAGAAGCACTGAAAATGGAGTTTAGTCCACTTCACAATGTTTGATCTTAAATAAACAAACAAACAAACAAACAGAACCCCTTTGTTTTATATAAAAAGAAAATTCTATGTGATAGCTGTTCTATATACCTTTCCAGATGTCTTTAAATGCTTTTAGTTTTTTTTTTTAGTAAAAAAACAAAAAACAAGCACAGTTCAGAATTACGAAATACGTCAAACTATAGCTTTATTGTAGCTATTTCATAGCAGCAGCAAAAAACAGGGAAACAGTGTATACCAGCAATAACTGTTCTGGAAAGCATTAAGGCTAGCACACAGAAAGACAAGGTCTGGAAGGTAGAGACCATCTTTAGAGCAGAATAGGCAGAAACTGCTCCCTTCCCTGTCATTGCAAAAATTCTTATCTTCTTATGGTCAGTTCAATTACAACAAAAGCATGCTGCAGCCTCAGGTCAAAAAGAATAAAAAAAAAATCACATTAAAAAGATAGGTACAGCAACCCCTTGAGCAGAACAATTATGTCAAACGTAAGAGACTGGACACCAATCAGCAATGTGACAATTGAATCCATTGTTGCAGACAAAATGCTGTAGTAAACGCTCAAGAGACAGGGAAGGGAGTGGGAAGGAGGAAAAAAAAAAAAAAAAAAAAAGAGAGATATTAAATTTGATCATATTAGGATTGATTTAAAGATTGTTTGGGAGCTACTTTCATTTTCATTTTAATATCATTAGGAGATAGCAGCATGTAACAGACTTTGACACTGAATGCTATGCTTTGCATCCGTTGCAGAAGTTGCCTGAGGATGCAGGGGGGAGTAGGGAGGAATTGATCAGATTCTTCCTTTTTCATATGGGAGGAAAAAAGTTGTGTGACATTTACAAAGTCATCTATCACATGAACAATGGGCTGGAAGACAAGTTTCTACACTTCATGTTTAGTATCTTTTTTTTTTTTTTTTTTTTTTTTTCTTTTCCAACCTATACACATCCATTTTTATTGGCCTGAGGTTAAAGAAAAACCCTATTTACTTCCAGTGATGAAAATCAGTTTCTTCTATTTCTCCATCTACTGTTTGTCCCGCTCCCCATTCATTCATTCCTCAAGTGTACTCTCTCCATATCAAACCCAGTGTCTGTAGGTTTTCACATAAAAACATGCACTGCTATCTGCACTGTTCCTAACCAACCAGTATCAAATAAAACCTTATCAATAAGCGTTGAAATATTTTAAAAATAATTCCAATAAAATAATTCAAGATCTATGATCTGTCTGGGGAGTTGTTTTTCTTTTTGTTGAAGAATATGACAGAGAGACAGACACAGAGTGTATTAACTGGAGTTAAATCACAATGCTACGCTCTTCATGAAGGATTATGAACACTCCTGTATAAGATATCTAACACCATTTGGAGCTGACGGTATGATTTTAAGGACGATTTACTTTATTATTTTGTATTTATTTTATTTTGTTTTAATTTAGTTTTTATTTTATTCATTTTGTTATTTTGCTATTTTATTTCATTTATTTTCAGTTACTGATCTCTTTTTACCCAGTTCATCCCAAATCCCAGGACAGAGTCAGTATTAAAGGCTGGTCACTACCAGAAGGGAAGAAGTGTTGTCTAAGGATGCTAGTGGATGCCTGTGATAGGTCAGTCAGAGCAGAGGATTACAGGAGAACCAAAAACATTGGGGAATCAGCACAGGTGTGAGGTTTGTGTCTAACTACAATAGACTTCAAGGTCTTCAGTATGTTTTAATTTGCTATCCTTCTTGCCTTCTTAACATAGAAAAATCAGTCACCTGCATATTATCTTAGGCTTTACTGTGTGAGACGTGGAAAGAAAATTTCACCTGTTCCACTATTTGAATGCTGGACAGAGTAGAGATGGATGGAGGAGAGAATCTGGGATGGAACATCACTTTCTCTGGCTTCTCTGTGGTAAATGTGGAACAGCTTCTTTGCTGATAACACTGCTCATGGCAAGCAGGATAAGAAATCAGTAGATTTAAGGATAAATGGTACGTTGCTAGTCATATCCCAGCCTGAGGGAACATGCATGTTTCTGTTAAAATCGAACACCTTCCCAGAAGGAGCCACATCTCATTTTCTCATGGAAATCACAAGTCTCATCAGTACAGTAATTCGGTATGTCTCAAATATTTCAGATTAGACAGGACAGCTATAATCTTTTTCTTCATTCCTAGAGCAGGGATATCACTCAATTTGCCAAGCTGTGTCTGTGGTTGTTTCTCTGCAGGTGCTTACGTGAAAAAAATTAAGGCAGAGTTGTGTTTTGTACTTAGATTTGAATGTGGTTTCATAGAATCATAGAATGACCTGGGTTGAAAAGGACCACAGGGATCATCTAGTTTCAAAACTCTTGCTACGTGCATGGTCACCAACCACCAGACCAGGCTGCCCAGAGCCACATCCAGCCTGGCCTTAAATGCCTCCAGGAATGGGGGCATCCACAACCTCCGTGGGCATCCTATTACAGTGTGTCACCAATCTCTGTGTGAAAAACTTCCTCGTAACATCTAACCTAAACTTCCTCTCTCTGTTTGTTTGAAAGAGCTGGCCCTCCTAAAAAATGCAGTGTAATTTGAGAGAAGTCATTGGTCAAACAAAATGTGAATAAAGATATATTTCATATTGTCACTAGTGGATAGAGGGATAACTTTTTTCATTGTATCCTCTTAACCCAATATATATAGATCATAGAGAACAGAATTCAAGATGTGAGCCATTGATTTCAGATGCTGACAAGATTTATTATTTATTCCAAGCTGGAATAACTTGTAGACTTCTTCACATGAGTGTGGCTTGCTTTGAAACAGAGAAGCTGGAGCCATGCATCTCAAAATCTCCCCCTCTACTCTGCCCTGGTGAGACAGGATCTGGAATATTGTGTACAGTTCTGAGCCCCTCAGTTCAAGAAGGACAGGGACCTGCTTGAGAGAATCCAGCACAGACACAGAAAAATGATTAAGGGAGTGAAGCATCTCCCTTATAACGAAAGGGGGCTGGGTCTTTAGCTTGGAGAGGAGGAGACTGAAGGGTGACCTCATTAGTGTTTATAACTATGAAAAGGATGAGTGTCATGAGGATGGAGCCAGGCTCTTCATAATAAAATCCAAAGATAGGACAAGAGGCAGTGGGTACAATCTGGAACATAAGAGGTTCCAAATAAATATGAGAAAAAACTTCTTCATGGTGAGGGTGACAGAACACTGGAACAGGCTGCCAAGAGAGGTTGTGAGGTCTCCTTCACTGGAGATATTCAAAACCAACCTGGGCATGTTCCTGTGTGACCTGATCTAGGTGTTCCTGCTCTGGCAGAGGGACTGGAATAGGTGATCTTTCAAGGTCCCCGACATTCTGTGATTGTAACAGAAGAGAGTGCAGCATATTCTGTCTGACTTCTGAATAAACAAGTTTTCCCCATTCTAACTTTGAAATAGGAGTGTTGATGCTTTGCTTGTTTTTAGCAAAGACAAAGATTCTTAAGTCCTAGCTGAACTGATCACTACCCTTAGAAGTCTTTATGGAGTTAATTGTTAACATTTTCTTTTTCTGAGTGCTTGAGCTCCAGCACCTGTGATCACAGCTCTGAGATGTGCCTCTACTGAAAAGCCTAGACATCTTATACTAATTCCACAGAACTGTTACACTGCTAGCTACTTTAGTGACACACGTGCTTGTAATGTCTGACTAAGGCACCTCAAGTAATTCTTTTTTAATTACAGTATTTTCTGATCAGTTCTGTGATCAGTATAAATCAAAGCAGTGATAAGACTCGTGCCTTTAGCTGAAATGAGTACTAGTTCAGCTGGGCCAGAGTACACTCTGACTCAAGCATCATCAGTGCAGGAGTAACTACATAAAGCACGTGTTACTATAGCCCAAACTGCAGCCTACCGATCTGACTACATTCTTAGGAGTGTCAATTGCTTTATGTTTACAGTTCATATGACATCTTTCTCACCAGATCTCTTTGCCTCTGCACTGAATTATTATCAAAATTAGCTAAGTTGTTCTCCATCAGAATTCATTACAAACCTCATCTGCATATAGATCCAAGAAAATGTAATCATTTCTTCTTCTAACATTTAATTTATATCCAATAGAAATATTTATCATACTGCTAAGTATAGTAGATACTGTTCAAACTAACTTCTAACAGCTCTGGTTCACGTCTGTTGTATGAGTGCATTAAAGAACATTACACTAAGAATTACACTAGCTATAGTAAAGCCAGCCTTGCTAGTAAGCCTAGTTCCTAAGCGCAGCCACAAAAGCCTCCAGCCAGCTGTTATGTCTGGCTTATCATGAGCCACTGCCTTTGATCAGAAAAGAGAAGCCGCGATACGATGAGGTTTATTAATTGCAGGTGTAACATCCAAGTGTGCTCTCCCCAGAGGAACTTCACAGCCTGTGGTGACACCACTGGGATTACAGCAGCAATACACAAGGCCTGCCACCTTTCAAAGTCATCATGTAAATACCAAGTTTCATTTTCAGTAATGACACTGCAGGTAGATTGCTAAAATGGGTTACCCACACGGGAGGACCAGGCGGTGTTTATAGCTTCCCATCTCTGTTTCTTGCTTGTGCTTCTGGTGCTCTTTTATCATGGCTACATACTTTCCATTTGCTGCTTCTCCCTGTAGTACAAATCTCTTCCCTCAATTTACTCCCTTGAACCTCATTTTCTGCTATTTTAACTTCTACTCTTAGCACTATCTATGCTTCATCAATAAATCTCTCCTACTCATTTATCTCCCTGTGAATCTCAGTTCCTATTTCTATCACTTTTGCTCTCTACCAAGAAGTCCTTTCTGTGTTTGACATCCCAGCACACTTAATCACAATGTGGAATAGGGAGATGCTTTCCTTCAGTATGGCTGGCATAGCACAGAGAAAAAATTGTTGCCAACAATGGCAATGAATAAACCTTTCCAATGATCATTATCATGATGAAGTGATACATTTAACACATCCCAGAGGTCCTAACCCACTTCAGAACATTATTAAAGAGATGGTGAAATTGAAGGTGGCACTTGGGTTGTCAGATTCAGATTTTTTCCAATCTTGAGGGATTTTTTTAAGAAAAGTAAGCAGCTAAACCTGCATGTTTCTGTAATGTACCAGCTCTGTCTCCTTCCTCAACAAGATATCATTTCCCATTTGGATCTAAAGGAGACATAAAAAGACAGGTACAAATTGAATACTTCCTAAACTAAACATGTCACTATATCCAGTATATTCAGTTTCACTCTCACTTTAAATTATACAGGTGTACGTAGCTCAGTTCCAGACCAATTCTATCTTATGTATGCTTTGCAACTCACTAAACTTGACTTTGCAAGGAAAAGACAGGATGGAACTGGGCTCCATGTTACGAGAAATAAATGTGCACTTGTGTATAAGATTCTGTTTCTCTAATCATCATTGCTCAGGCCTGAAAAGACTTGGAAAACATACTATGTTTAAGAAAAATATATAGGATATTGCTTTTTCAGTCAAAAGCTCTCTATACACAGCTTAACAACATCTCTATAATCTTTCTGTGTCACCCATCCCTTCTTCCACAGGAGGTAGATTCTCTTTTTCTCCTGGAGCCTCAAGAATAGCTCCCTATTCATCCACTCTGGTCTTCCCTGCTGGCTCATTTTGCAGCTCAGAGGGACAGCCTGCTCCTGCACCTTTAAGACTTCCTTCTTGAAGAGCAGCCAGCTGTCTTGGACCATTTTACTCTCTAAGTCTGAACCCCAGGGGGCTCCCTCTACCAGTCTTCTGAACAATTCAAAGTCTGCCCTCCAGAATTCCAAGGTAGCAGTTTTGCTGCTCTCCCTTCTGGCTCCACCAAGAATTGAGAACTCTACCATTTCATGGTTGCTCTGTCCAAGACAGCCCCCAACCTCCACATCTCCCACCAGACCTTCTCTGTTTGTAAACAGCAGGTCAAGCAGAGCAACTTCTCTTGTGGGCTCTCTACCAGTTGCATCAGAAAATTTTCTTCCACACATTTCAGAACCCTCCTAGACTGCTTCTTCTGTGCTGGGAAATATGCTGAGGAAGTTGAAGTCTCCCCTGTGAGCACAAGGGCTGGCGATCACAGCTTCTGCCAGCTGCTCATAGAACACTTCATCTGTCTCTTCATCCTGGTTTGGCAGTCTATAGCAGACACCTACCAGGATGTTTGCCTTGTCAGCCCTTCCTCTGTTCTTTACCTATAGGGATTCAACCTTATCATTCCCAGCCACAAGCTCAGTAATATCAAAGCACCCTCTAATACAGAGCCACACCACTACCCCTCCTTCCTTGCCTATCCTTCCTGAAGAGTTTGTAGCCATCCATTGCAACACTCCAGTCATGGGAGCAGTCTCACCACATTTCCCTAATATTTCCCGCCATGTTTCTGTCAGTATTCACAAGTATTTGTTTTGGATGCACACCAAAACAAAACAAAACATTAGCAACTTCAGTGAACACAATTAGTATTTAATAAAGACATTTATTATTATTATTATTATTATTATTATTATTATTATTATTATTATTATTATTGTTATTATTATTATCTGGCACATTTGTAAGTAAATAGTGTAACTGTAATTTTGGCATGTCACAGTGCTATAATCTGTCAAATTGATGGACTACTGACAGTGGAGAGCATTAGACTTGTTTTCACTTACTGTGAAAAATCAGAAATCACTTATTTACACAATTCAAAAGACACAAAAAGGAGGAAAATTGGAAGTTAAAAGAAGGATCCATTCCTGGCTCTTTTGTGATAAAAGGCATAGTTCATAGGAAATATTGACATTGCTGCAGTATGACGAACCAAAAGTGTTTCAAAAGTAGTCCATTTATCTAATATGGCAAAAGTAAGTTGAAATCTACATAAAGAGGATGCTGTACTTCCCTAGATCCAGTTTTGTCTCCTTTGTTTACCAGAAACTGAACTGGCCTGAAACCCTGTGCAATAATCAGAGACATCTAGTGGGTAACTGATAAACTGCAGATAAACATGTAAGTATGCAGTGCTTTCATAATCACTGAAGATACACAGAAAGAAATGCTTCAGTTCTCTTCACATTTTAAGGATTCTATTCTCCCAGTCTTTCCAAGTGATGTAGTAGGGTTTCATTTTTTTTTGAAAACCTTTCTCTACTCACCAAGCTTTAGCTGATGTTTCATAGCTCCTTTCCTGTAATCCTCCTGTGGAAAAGTTTAGGTCTCCACTTCTGCTTTATTGGTCTATGTTTTGTCTAGAATATTCCAGTCTAATCACTCAAAATGCATTTCAGAAAAGAAACAATTAGAATTTTTAAAAAACTACACAGAAACAGCTGATGCATATTTTCTAAGGCAACTCCATTACAGTACTTTTTCTTTCCTATTTTATTTTATTTCATTTTCAATTCCTTTGAAATTCTCCTGGCATTATACTGCTGATGAGTAATACAAATAGAAACTTTTTCTTCTTCTATTTTTATTTATCTATGTTTTTCCCCTTGAAAAACTGTCCATTTTTGTCATCCAGGTTTTATTGGGTCCTGAAATCTGCTTTTTAAAATGTAATTTCTTGCCAACATCTGGCAGACAAGTTGACAATACAGACATATAGACCACATATATAATTAACTCTACTCTGATTTGTCAGTTTGTCAGTTATAATTGGCATTTTCCTTGCAGGAAATAAATCTATAGCTGTATCTGTTTATTTTTAGATTGGATGCACTTATGTCTACAAATAAGAAATGACTGTATTCAATTTGTAGTTCTTGAAGAAAACAACAACATCAAGGTGTAGTTTAAAAAATGTATATATTTTAAAGGGAATTCTCTCTTTCTTTCATTCTTTTTTTTTTCTTTTTTTTTCTTTCTTCTTTCCCCCCCTTTTCTTCCTAAAAAATTCCTTTTGCAAGAGAGATGAAACAGGAAAAACTGGTGACCCCTTTCTGCATGAGAGGAAAAATAAGGCTGAAGCTTGAAAGTAGTGCCCCCAGGGAAGAGAAACTCCTCATGTGAAGCAGCTGGCGCAGGCACACTGCAAGTTTCAGTCCAGACAAATCCCCACTTTCCCTCAAAGCAAACAAACTCCAAAATCACTCAGAACAAACACACTCCAGTCCAAAGCCAGTCAAGACAGCAAGCAAATACACTCCAGAAAACATTAGGCAATTAGAGTCCTGAACTCAGTTTAAACACAGGCACAGCAGATCAGCAAACACTCCCTTCCCCTTATGAAAAACAAACACAGTAGGTAGGCGTACTGCTCTCCCTGAGAGTGCTGGCCCAGCTCCCTGCAGGAAGGAGGGCCACCTCTCTCCTTCCCGCATTGCTCTGAATGTATTTGGCTTCCTAACCAGGACAGGGAATACTGATGTAACTCTACTAATGAGATTTCTTTGTGTGCTTTTTCTATTATTAGAATTATAAAATAAAATCTTAATTATTAGGATTTTATTCGAGTGGAGCTAGGAAACAGCTCTGCAAAAGATGGACCTGGGATGAGCCCTGATGGACTGGCTGATTGTGAACTAGCAGACAAGAAGGCCGACGTCATTGTGGGCTACATTTAGGCAGAACACTCCCAGAAGACTGGGTGATCCATCCCTGCTCAACACCAAAGAAACATCCACAGTGCCCAGTGCTGGGCTTCCCAGCGCAAGGTAGACATAGATAGATCAGAGGATGTCTAGCAAAAGGTCATGATGATCAAGGGCCTGGAGAGCGAGATGTACACAGAGATGCTGCTGGAGAAGACTCTGACCTCCCTGTGGAGAAAGCAACTAAGGCCTTGTTTATTCATTGCCTTTCACAACCTCAGGGAGACTTAGAAAAATATGGAGCCAGGTTATTCTCAGAGATGCCCAGTGACAGAATGAGAAATAGTAAGCAGCAAGTTGAACTGCAACAAATACAGAGAGAAAATTGTAATAAGGGTGTTCAAACAGTGAAACAGATCAGAAAAGGGGTTGATGTCTCTGCATTTTTGCACAACGCAACGACAACTAATGTAGCTTTGAAGTCTTCTCTGCTTTGGAGGAAATATTGAAATTGGTGGATCATAGTGCTCCTTTAAAACACCAGTTCTCCTATGATTCCATGATTTCTATAAATGTTATTTTTAATATGAGTTACAAAGGAAAAATTAAGAAACAGCACAGCTGAAAGCATGCAGGGACTCCAAAGTCACAATAATGCCAGTAAAACATAAGACATGCCAGACAGAAGCTTTATTAGCTATTATTTTCATATTGAAAGAATATTTGGACAACATCTCCTCCTTTGCTCAGTTCCTCTCTTTCAAGTGATACCAGGACCCAGCTTCTATAGAATTTCAGAAACAAAGAAAAAGATGAAGAATTGGTCCTAGGTAACGGTCTAGGGAACCCTACATGAGCAGAGGGGTGAAAAGATGACCTCTCTTAGGTTTAGGTTCCATCAACATAAACCATTTTATGATTCTGTGGGAAATAAACAACAACAACAAAATAATTCAGATGCTAGCAAAGCTAGATATCCATCCTTGGGAAAGATATATTTTCAAGAGTTACTTTATTTTTCTAAACTGGGCACTGTATATGAGTTATAACAAAGAACTCAGCTAAGAGGTTGGAAATCTGTGGTCTCCACCTTCCTCAGAGTGAAAAGGTCCACGTTTTTCTCCTCCTCTGGAAGAACTGCTGTCATCAAAAAGAAATATCCTGATAGCCAGGTACATGGGATATGTGAATTTGAGCGCTTTCAAGCTGAAGAAGGCATTGCAGTGAAGGTACACTGCAATGTCACTAAAGGTTTTCATAGAATATAACAATGGATTCAGCTTTCATTTTAATCAGAACACTGTTTGTTACTCAGAGAGGAACAGATGCTTACACTAATCCAAACTTTGTATTCTGAAGTCATGGACACAACTTTCCAGGTAAGTACTTCCTTCTTATATTATTTTGCCTTTCTGTATGTCACTCTTTTCTCATTGTTTGACTTTCTGTTCTGTTCATCTGAGATGGCCATCAAATCTCAAAAAGTCCTATGTGTGAAGCCCAAAAACTTGTCTCTTGATTCTGCACAACCTGTAATTCCAAACCAAGGACATGTGTTCAACAAAAAATATGAAAATTTGTCTCTACATCCTCTGCCTAAGACGCTCCCAAAGTCAGGAAATGTGCGGCTCATTTCTGGAGTTGAACATGTGTTTGAACAGTTTCTTCATCAGGACAAATAAAACAGTACTCATCTTCAGAATTTCCTTTCTCCATGCTGAATAACTGATAAGCTAAATAAATAAGGAAGGCAAGGGTCAAAAAAAATGCAAAAGCTAGCAATGAAGGATTCCTCAGTCTGTCTACTACTCTATCTGCTGCAATTCCTTCTTAATGTTCCAGATCAAATTTTATGAAGAGAAACTGAGCTAAAAATATGTGTTGTACACAGACAGCACTAGCATTATGAGAATTTATCTGCGGGATGTTACAGGCTTAACCTGAGCCAAGACAGAGGGTACAGATCATCTCCAAACCAGGAGACAAGAAACCATCTTAACTGTTAGCTCTTCAAGAGACCTTATAAACCTGAGAAATGTGCATGATTCTGCAGCTTCCTCCCAGCTCCCCATGCCCGTATATATCTTAAAGCAGAAGATCATGCGGTTAAACATATGATACATTTACATCTAAATCCAACTAGACTATCTGCTTTATTATAACTTGTTACACACATAAGCAGAATTTGCTTACCTGTTTTTTTCCTTCATGACATGGAGGTTGATGGCTTGTGGTGGGGAAGGGTTGGGGGGGAGGGGGGGTAAAGCTTGAGGTCCCTTCCCACCCAGGCCTTTCTGTGATTTCAAATTCAATTCAGCAGAAGAAAATTCACTTGAAAATTTGCAGGGAAGGTTTGACACATGAACTGAAGAATGTATCTGTATGAGATCATCCTTTGCATGTTAGTTCTACTGTCCACAGAAAGAAAGTGCAGAGATTCATGTCATAAAAATAACCATGGGTTAGTTTCCAACAACAATTCAACATCCTTAATGAATTCACATGGTCCTTCTTGAATTTGTTACAGGTAAATTAATTTCTCTAACAGCAATACCAAATAAACCTTTGGAAAGAGATGTTCCAGTGTGGTTTATACACCTGTCGCATTTATACAAACAGATATCCATGCAGGGAAAAACAGAAGAAAGTGTGAGTTGCAGTTACACTGCATGTTATTTCCTTAAAAAAATTTGGATGACTTGTGTGTGCTAGGTACTGTCAGGTACCAGACTGTTAACAGTGTCATTCTACCTGTCATCTAAATCACTTTGACTGGAACATGCTGGAAAACAGGCACTAACTTAACAGTCCTTGCCTCAAAGAATAGACCTCTAGGGCACCTTAGCTGTTCCAAAGGATGAAATAAAAGTATAATGAACCTCAAAGAGTTTTCACAAAGGAAAGCCGAGGGATGAGAAAAAAAGCAGCGAATACTGGGGTTTGTCAGAAAATCCTGGCCATATGTCAAGCTCAGACTCCTGATCAAGACTGTAGGTAGCTGCCTTCAATCGCTTGGTATCTGGTACCCCAGACCCCTCTTCGGGGGCAGTCTCATACTGCTCTTCTTTGAATTAAATGCATGTGGCTCTCTTCTTTTAAGGGAAGCAAGGTATGTTTTACCACAAACCTATTTTCTGATCTCTCACTGGTGATGACATTCTCCAGGAGCCTAAAATCTCATTTCCAGTACTCTAGCAGAACATATCTCCCTATATTTCACTATAGCAGCCACCCCTTGGGCTGTGCATGGACTGCAAGGCTTCTGGTTGAGCGTGCGCACACATGGGGATTGCAGCATACTTCTAAAGTGAGGTTCAAATGCAATACAAATTGGTATATGTATTTTTCAGTTTTGGTGGAAAACCAAAGCAGTTCTGTGGGTAAAAACTAGACCCAGGATCCACCACAGGGGTTTATTTAGGATGAACATCCCCTGTGCAAAGTCACTATTATGTTGTCCTCTTCAAGAGAGTGAGATGTAGGACAGAGACCAGATGTTTCTGTTGTCCCTTAAAGGGATGAAAAGTTTGCTTGCTTACTGCCCTGGTTGTTATGGCAGAGGAAAGCACAACTGTATGTGAACCTTCTCATCACAGAGGAAGGTGCAGTGATTTTAAGGTATCTGCAAAAAGTCTTCCACCAGTGGAAAACTGCAAAAATGTTCCTCTGTCACACCTGCACATGTAGCTCTAGCTGATGAAGCAAATTGTTCTTAATAAATGAGCAGAAACTGCTCATTTAGGCTGAAATTAATGTCAGAGATTTCAATGATTTCAGGGGCTTTAGGAATCAAAACTAGATTTTCTTCTCATCAGCCTGTTTTAAGGGCCAGTTCAGCATGCAGTCAATATCAGGCATTTCATTGTTTTCAGTAGGGGATAGTTCATGCCTCACATGCCAGGAGGACCTTAATTAGTATTCTGTCCTCCACAAAATGATACAAGTGAAGTTGGTTTGGTATTCTACCAAATGGCTATTTGCATCAAAAACATTCCCCTTATACTGAAAATGTTCACTTTTATATATCTCTGCTGTTGGGGAAAAGGCAACACAAATAATTATATATTTAAAAACAAAATATTTAACAGCATTAAAAAAAAGAAAAAAGAAAAGAAAAAAGAAAAAAAAAAGAAAATTCACTTATTTATCTTGCTGTTCCAAACATTTTACTGCTTTGAAAACTATATTTTATGTGTATTTTACATTTAGAAGAAAGGAAAATTGGATTTATTACATGAAACACCAAAATTCAAAGGAATAAACAAAAGGATTTTATGCAGTTTTGTGCAGAAGGAAGTGATTATTTCCGAAATTTAGAGGATATTTTTGAACAAAAATTTGTGATTATCAATAGTAGTTTTAATTATCTTTAGATTTTTATTATTTTTATGTTATTTTTTAATATACACAATGCTAATTACCCGTGTTTGTTTATTTTTGTTATTTTTGTACTGACTGGAAGAATAAATTTTGGTTTCACTCAGTTTCTGACTGGTGTTTCTTAGATCTGCAGTGGTAGTGCCTTTCTTGATTTGCCTCCAGTTATTAGTGTAGTTACCATCATGTTTAGAATTGACATATAAGAATCACACTGTGCTACATTATGTACAAGTACTGAGTCAAAATACGATCCCTGAAATATGAGGCAGGAGAACACAGAGAGGAAAAGGAAGCGGAGGGAAGGGAAAAAGGAAGAGGAAAAGGAAGGGGACGGAGAAGAGAGGCTGATGGGGAAGGGGTGGGGAAGGGAAAGGAAAGGGAAAAGGGGAAGAAAGAAGAAAAAGGGACAAAAAGGAAAAAAGGAAGAAAAGAACAGCACACACTTATTGATATGACAGATTGCAGTCTCATTTAGCTCTCATAGCAATGCATTCCTGGTATTAAAAATACCACATAAAATTCTAAGAAAAAAATGCTACATTGGGTGGCAAAAGCAAATCTAAATTTTTCATGTAATGAACAAACACTTTTGCTATATTTCATGGTTTACATCCCTGGAAAGAATGGATTGGTATGGCTTTAATGGTAGAACACCCTCACCTTATGCTTCACTAGGATCTGGCTGTCAGGTGCTTCTATTAGCATTTGCATTAACCTTGTGGCACACTATTTAACTCAAGCTCAGTGTTCTACAGTCCCAGTTTTATTGCCTCTGAATCACAAATTCAATTTTCAGTGAGTACAAATAGCTGAGGAACCACTGCTGGAGTGGCTCTCTAGGATATTCTAGGACACATTTACACCAATTTATGTTTGGTCTGATTTGTCTCCCTTTGGCAACAACTACAGTTAATGCTCAATGCCAAATACATGGACTTGCTTTTTTCCCCTTCTTTATAATTCTAATATTAAAATGAAGAGAAGTAGAAAAGATCTATCAAAAACTTGCAAAACAAAATAACATCTTACAGTGGATTCTGTGCTGATGTCTTTTATAACTTACTGGAGGGGGAGGGAGAGGAGGAAGAAGAGGAAAAAAAAAAAAATAAAAGGAAAAGATTTTTCCTGGGCTTCTTCTGGTTTCATTATTCTTCTTTCTTTTCTTTTTGTTTTGAATATCAACTCAGACCTATGATAGTGCTTTGCCTCTAGAGGCCAAAGGGGTTAAATTTCTCCCACTCCACTGTGTCCCTTGAAGCTGGAGTTACACTCATCAAGGATCTAGCATGGGGAGGGATGGGTTTCTTAAGACAGCCTGAGGGCTCCAACAGCAGCCTTCGCTTTCAATCAATGTCGAGAAGCATGAGTGGAAATTCATTCAGCAAACAGTCGGAGGTCTTTGCCTGTCCATACAGCCGCCTGGCACACAATCCCAAGCACAAACTGGTGGCGTCTCAGCTGGAGATCTGACATTTTGCCGAACTACCATTTGCTGGAGAACTGATAATTAAACACTCCTTCTCCTTAAAAAAAAAAATAATAAAATAATAAAAAGGTAGATAAAAAATTAAGTCAACTCAGTCAGTAACCTTGGAGGCTTCCTTTTGTCAAGGTCTCAGGTACATGCCAAAATATATTCTGTTTAGGATCTGTGCTGGCTGTACAATTGCCTTTTCTGTTACCTGACTGTATTATTCTGACTGTTTTCATTTGACTTGCCTCTGGGATGCTGTGCTGCTGTGGCAGAGAAATCTGTATGCTGGCAGAGTTCATGAACTCACGCTTGCAAGCTGATCTTTGCCCTACGTGTTTCTAAATATTTTGGTGTGTATGTAACATGACAGAATGTGACTTTGCATTGAAAAGCCAAAAAAAACACAAAGACAGAGAAACATCTTGCATCCTCTCCTTCCTCCACATCTCCCCCCTCCTCAATCCTGTCAAGTTTTATTATCCTCAGAAGACAACCAGGTGAGTCATAATATTTAACCAATACTGAGGGAAGGGAGAGGTTTTAATTAATTTCATTACAGATTAACAAAGTCCAGCTCATGACTCAGTGGAAGTCTACGCAGTCTTTTGCAGACAGATGGGAACTTATCCTCTCTGTCCTCTGAGCTTGCTGGATAAGATAGAGATGCATTAACACAGTTTATTAAGTGTTCTGTGTTGCTGCTTAAAGTGTGATGCCAGAAAAGCCCGTACTACACATAAACTGAAGTTTGCTTGGGCTTGGTAAATACATATTGAAAGCAGTGATTTTCATTTACACTTAGAGAAAAATCCAAAACAAAAACAAAACAAAACAAACAAACAAAAAACAAAAACAAAAACAAAAAAAACACAAACCACAATAAGTTTAAAATGCAAGTATATCTGGACTTTTAATTCAGAGTGCTAGAGAAACAGTCCCAATGTCTTGTATGATCAGAAGTCAGCTGGTATCATTCAGCTGTGGTGAGAGGTGAACATAAACGCTAGTTCTGGGACAGGGAACCAATCAAGTCTACATTCTAAAATGTCAAGGGGCAACTGATACACTACATAACCGCATGTCATGAAAGTAATATGTCATAGTCAGAGATCAGAGAAGAGATTCTGTCCTTTGGATTCACACTGACATATTTGTGTCATACTGGGTATCTTTACCTGGAGATGAGCTTGTTTCACTGATTTGACTTTGTTCTACTTGTTGCTGTTCTACTGCATAGAAACGAAGAGTCATAGAATGGTTTGGGTTGGAAGGGATGTCAAGAATCATCTAGTGCCAAGCCCCCTGCCATGGGCCGGGTTGCCAACAACTAGGTCAGCCTTCCCAGGAATCATCATCAAGCCTGGCTTTGTACACCTCCAGGAATGGGGCACCCACAGCTTCTCTGGGAATCCTGTACCAGTGCCTCATCATCCTCTGAGTGAATAATTTCTTCTTAAAACCTAACCTGAACCTTCCCTCTTTCAGTTTAAATCCATTCCCCCTTCTCCTATCTGTGTAAAAAAAACCTTGTGTATAAAAATCAATCTTCCTCCTGTTTGTAAGCTTCTTTCAAATACTGGAAGGTCGCAATGAGGTCTTCCCAGTGTCTTCTGTTCTCCAAACTCAACAAGTCTAACTTCCTCAACCTTCCAACACAGGAGAAATGCTCCAGCCCTCTGATCATACTTGCGGTGCTCCTCGACCTGCACCAACAGCACCACATCCTTCTTGTACTGGGGGTCCCAGGCCTGGACACAGTATTCCCAATGAGGCCTCACAAAGGCAAAGTAGAGGGGGACAATCACCTCCCTCTCCCTGCTAGCCACTTCTTTTTTAATGCAGCCCAGGGTATAGTTGACCTTCTGGGCTGAAAGTGGACACTGCTGGCTTATGTCCAGCTTCTTGTCCACCAGGACACCCAAGTCCTTCTTGGCAGGGCTGCTCTCAAGCTACCAGAGTTCAACTCCCAGTCTGTACCCAAATTTAGGATTGCCCAAACCCAAGTGCAACACTTTCCATTTGCCCTGGTTGAGCCTCATTAGGCTCTCATGGGCCCACTTGTCAAGCCTGTTCAGGTCCTACTGGATAGCATCCCTTTCTTCTGTTTTATTGACTACACCACACTTAGTGTCATCAATATATATATAAATTTTTAATGTTTTACTTGTTCTACTTGTTTTACTCAGGCTTGTAATTGTTGTTGTTTTTAATTAAACTTCAGCAAGCAGAAAAGAAAAAATTAAATAACCTACTTCCTGCAAGGTCATCTTGCTTTGTTTTGTTTTGGTTTGTTGTTGTTTGTTTTGTTTTTTCCCAGCACACATACAACTGAATAATACTGCAGCAAGGAGTTATGATCGTGTTGCTCTGGGATGTAAACTGAAGCAAGCAGAGCTCAGAATGTCTTGGGATTGTGCAGAGATACTGGCCTAAAATCACAGAATCATAGAATATCCCAGATTATCCACAAGGATCATCAAATCCAACTCCACACAACAACATACCAAAATCTTATCATAGAATTATAGAATGACTTGGGTTGGAAGAGACCTTAAAGATCACCTAATTTCAACTCCTCTGCTGCAGGCAGGGTTGCCAGGCAATAAATCAGTCTCTAGATCAGGCCGCCCAAGACTTCATCCAAGCAGAACTTCTACACCTCTTGGGACAGCACATGCACAGCTTCTCTAGGCAGCCTTTGATAGTGTCTCATCACCTTCTCAGTAAAATCTTTCCTCTGACATCTAATCTAAATCTCCTCTCTTTTAGTTTAAAACCTTTCTCCCTTGTTTTGTCTGTGTAAAAAGTTGATTTATCTCTGTTTATAAGCTCCTTTTGAATACAGGAAGGCTGCAATGAAGTCTCCCTACAGCCTTTTCCAGTCTGAACAAGCCGAGCTCCATCAGCCTGTCTTCATACAAGAGATCCTCCAGCCCTACATTCTTCTTCATGATCCTTACCTGAGTTGGGCACCCAGACAGGGCTTCAAAGGCAGAGTAGAAAGAGACAGTCATTCCTTCTTCCTGCTGCCCATCCCTCTGGATGAAGCCCAGGGTACTGTTAATCTTCTGGGCTGCAAGCATATGCTGCTGGCTCATATTACGTGTTTCAACTACCAGGACTTCTAAGTCCTTCTCAGCAAGGCTGCTTCCAGGAAGTTCTTCTCCAAGTCTGTACACATACTCAGGATTTCTCCAACCCAAATGCAATACCTTGCACTTGGCTGTGTTGAACCTCATTAGATTCATGCAGGCACACTTCTCAAGCCTTTTCAGGTCCCTTGGATGGCATTTCTTTCTTCTGCTTTATTGACTGCATCACTCCTAACAACCCCTTGACCCTATCCTGTACACAGTTCCAACAGGTTCCCATGGCCCCTGTGGTTCTCAACAGAAAGCAAAGCTCAGTGCTGTCTTTCTTCTCTCCACAATGTGTTATAGACACCATGAAGTCCTCAGAGTCCTCTGCTGTGGAATGAACAAACCCAGGGATCTCAGCTGCTAGACCCTGTACCAACCTCACAGCACATCTTTGGATGCTTTCTAATAGTTTTATGCCCATATTGTGAAGTTTCTCCTCTTCCATTTACACTTACCTTGTCAGATCAAGCAAGAAGCATTGGAGAGACAGTGCTTCAGGGAGTGTTTCTAATTTCTGGTGCATTCTGGGCCAAAGAAGCTCGTGCACATTGCACCTACATGTTATCTGGTCACTAATCAAATCCCTGCTCTTACGTTCTCCATAATTAGTCCACTCCTTCATCCTATATTTTAGGGAATTAACAGTGCTCTCATTAAGGAACAAAGGGATAGCGAGGATGAAAAAATAAAGACAAAAGCACATCAGTAAAGAACAAAATAAAGAGTAGCATTTATGGAAGATGTAATGACCTCAGCAGTGATCATCTCTATTTATTTTCACGTTAAGCCAGCGTTGAACACCCTCAGTACATAACAGCACTGAGAGTGATGAGTCCTTCCCCACACTACCAGCATACTACACAGCCAGCTCTCTTTGTCCTTGGTGAATATCAATGAGCTCCATTATTCAGTTTTCTTTGCACATTACACATTCTCTACACATTACATTCCTCTGTGATGTTTCACACACAGAGCAAATAGCAGCAGTGCACTAAGCCAAACATACCTTGTCAAGTGAGTGCCATTACAATGTAAGGATTGATTTGCTGGAGGAGGTCTTGCATATAAGCAGACAGAGCAGGAACAACTAGGGTTAACAAGTTTCCACTTGGAACATTTATTTAGAGCACAATAATCAAACATCCTGTTGCTCCCTTTTGGGTCCCAGAAACAGCACATATTGGTTGGCCTTAAGCCTCATAGGGATGGGACAAGGAGAGGGTTATTTTTATACAGGCACTCCCCACAGTTTCCTGTACCTCTTCCAGGCAAGTGCTTCTAGCAGGTAGCTGTCTCTTTGGATATTAGCCTTCACATACTCTCATTTTTGTTGTCAGCACAGGCCTCCAGCAACTTGCCTCTGGTGATAACCTTGTCAGTTCTCCCTGGATAAGTTGGGAGGGTTGATTTTTGAATAAGAGATACAGTGACATACTCCAGCTTTGTGGGAAATGCTGCTGGTGATGCACAAGAGGCAACTACTTCTCTGCTGCTGAAACTGTCTGTCACCAGTGTCAGAACACAGAGCTTTCAAGAAACACCATCTTTCAGATAAGACCCAAAATAATTAATCGTGTTAACAATAGATTTACTGTCAAAACTAAACTTGGATTAGGCTATCAACTAATCCTCAAAATTCCATCTGGATGCCAAACAAGTTTGAGATTTTTGCCATATCTTTCAAATCTCTTAAGGACAGTGGGAAGTTTGCCTTGGTTTCTCCCTTTCCAGAAGAAAACAGAAGATTAAAAGAGTATTTGACTACCTTGAAATGATTCATATAGGGTATTGAGTATGCATTTGCAGGGAAATGTAGTAGATTAACATCACAGATCATTTTCAGCATTATCTATGATTCTAGAAGACTTCCGAAGGTTAAATGCAAGTTGAACTGACTTAACAGTAGAACAATATGTCTTTTATTATTATAAAATTTTAGAAAGAAAAATAAAAGAACTTTTTTTTTTTTTTTTGTAAGGTTCATGGCCATTGAATTCCGTAGGACCTGAGAACTGTAGGAAAGAATTTCCAGACAGAAGTATGACTTTAAACTAATATCACAAAATAAAAATATTGGTTGATGCAATAAAAAATACAGTTCCTTAGGAAATTATGTTATTAACTAACTCCTATTTATTTTCCATTTGGATCCTTTCAAAACATGAAACCTTTATATTAAATGCCATCAGGGGGAGGCATTCATGTGATGCTGACCTTCATGTAGTTCTGCTATGAAAAGGGATAGGTGTAAAATTTTGTTGCGTAAGTCTTGAAGTGGATGGAGCAGGAACGTTATACATTACTGGTCAGAAGAATTATGATATTTCTTCAAGACATAATCAAGATGTCAGTTCTCTTCTCAAGAATTTGCTGTCTTTTTCATAAGTTCTGTACCTATCAGATAGAAATCTCTACCATAATGTTCATTTGGCTGCATCTCTCTTCATCTGCCTATACACGAACATGCTACGTTGCCATGCCATGTGCTCTGTGGGTCATTTATCATCACAAATCTCAGAGCAGACTTCAAAGCAGCGTTATCCACTGTTGTCTAATTCTTAAAAATATTCAAGACAGTGTAAACACACATTCCTTTTCAATCAAGTGTTTAAGCTTTCCCTTCCCTTCCCTTCCCTTCCCTTCCCTTCCCTTCCCTTCCCTTCCCTTCCCTTCCCTTCCCTTCCCTTCCCTTCCCTTCCCTTCCCTTCCCTTCCCTTCCCTTCCCTTCCCTTCCCTTCCCTTCCCTTCCCTTCCCTTCCCTTCCCTTCCCTTCCCTTCCCTTCCCTTCCCTTCCCTTCCCTTCCCTTTCCTTCCCTCCCCTTCCCTCCCCTCCCCTCCCCTCCCCTCCCCTCCCCTCCCCTCCCCTCCCCTCCCCTCCCCTCCCCTCCCCTCCCCTCCCCTCCCCTCCCCTCCCCTCCCCTCCCTTCCCCTCCCCTCCCCTCCCCTCCCCTCCCCTCCCCTCCCCTCCCCTCCCCTCCCCTCCCTTCCCCTCCCCTCCCCTCAGCTCTTATATGGAAGTGCTCTAACAGTTTTGCATACTTTGTGTTTGTCTTGTACTTAAGTACCCCTTAGACTAATGTATTCTCCCACATGCTATATCTACTGTACAAACATCTTAGCATAAATGCAGCAAGTTTTATAGTGCACAGAAAATTATGTTTTTCATTTCTAGATCTCAGCCAAGCACATTAGCGAGATGTAGAAGCTTGTTGTTCCTGTTCTGTTCTAATCTGTGAATAGATTAATGCTCAATACCTTAAAATCAAAAAATCATATAAAAGCCCAAATCAGAAAGGACCCACAAGCATCACCAAGTCCAGCTCTCAGCTCCACCTGAAGTTCAAATCTATGATGTCTGAAAGCACTGTCAAAATACTTTGCACTCTAGCGGCTTGGGGTGGGTGGTGCCCATTGCCCTGGGCAGCCAGCTCCATGCTCACCACCCTCTCGGGCAGAGCCTTTCCCAAGCCCCCAGCTCTCCCCTGGCACAGCTCCATGCCATTTCCTTGGACTCTGTCTCTGCTGCAGATAGCAGAGCTGCAGCCATGATGAGGCTCCCCTCAGCTCCTCTGAGCCCAGCACACCCAAGGCTCTTGGCCATTCTTCAGATATGTTGCCTTCCAGACTCTTCTGTAGTCCTTCTTTGGAAGCTCTTTAATAGTGTGAGAAAACTGGCTTGAGTTTGCTCTGAATTAGAATATTAAATAAACACACAGCCATTTACTGGTGCAGAACAACTAGTCACTGCACTGATTACAAGCCTCTTACTTTCCTACATTTCTGCCTATTTCCATAACATTTAATAGATAAGAGATCAAAAGCTCTTCTGGAGTTTTCTTGCATTTTCTTCATTTCTTGAGTATCTCAAGGACAAAAATAGGCATTGCCTAAGTATTGGTAAGGAGGTCTAAGTACACTCTGAAGTCTACTACAACTAACACTGCAAATATAACTCACTTTACTGAGAACATTATGGGCAAGTGTATAAAGGCTCAAAGACATGAACAAGTGGCTAGGTGAATGTACATCACATGATCCTATGTCAGCTCATCTGGGATGATTGCTGTGATTTTTGCCCATAGCAAATCAGAGGTATTACACACTAAGCTTTAAAAAAAGAGAATTAATTCTACTTAACTTACAGACTAAGACTGTCTACATGGATTTGTTATCACAGTTTAGCTCACTTTTTAGCTAATTACATAAATAAATGATTTGTACACCTGGCACACTAGGCCAGATGTTGTTCATATGCATAATAAAGAATTCTTTCCTGCCTGCAGAGCTTGTGTTTAAGCAAACAAGGCAAAGGATATTGTTATTCACTATTTTGCAACAAGAGAAGCAGATATGCATATGACTGAGAAGTTGTCTTGTCCCAGACTGTGGGAAGAGACAAAGCTGAAATCACGTATCAAATGAACGAGCTGTGAAATCAAATTTCTGATTAGCAGAAGCTTTTTCCACTAGAGTGCTATGTAGTATTTTTCTCACATAGGTATCCCTGAACCCATAGAAAGTTCTAATTTCTGATTCCTAACAACTGTCTTCTCTGAGACACAACAATTGAACAAATTTTATGGATAGAGCATTTAAAGGGTTTTATGGATCCTTGAAATTTGTTGACCATGTTTCCAAGTGAAAAGGAAGCTCAACATTTACAATGATCACAATACATATCTCCTTACAGGTAAACTTGGCATCTGTTTAGTAGGGACAAAGCTTTAAAGTGGCCCTACTCACATTCAGGTTTCTTCTTTGTTATGGCTTTATAATGATGTTATTGGTATTCTGCATCATAACATCATGTAAAGCATGGGTAATGAAAGAGTTAATACTCCAGTTCCATGGACTGACAACTTTCCAAATACCTCGTTCTCAGAAGAAGAACTACATATCCCTAGGGACTTCATGGTCAGAGAGGAAGATAAGCCATGGGAGGAAGTCATGGGATCTTGCTCTCTGGCTCAAGCTCTCTCTCACTTGCTTACTGGGGGTCTTGTCCCCTTTGTGGGCCTGCTTTCTAGCTGTGCACCTTCAGTTCAAAGTAGGCTGTCACGGGCATAGGTAAATCTAGGCAACCCGTGACAGATTCATATACTCTATCATCTTTTTGATTTATTAGCCTCTGTTCTGATTATATGGTATTATGTTGTGTTATCTTGTATTCTGATATCATGTTTAGTAAATTTAAGTTTTCCTTCTTAGATCATTACCACTGTTCTATTTATGCGGCCAGTTCCACATCTCCCTATCCTTGCCCTTTTCCCTTCCCATTTTTGGGCCAGGAGGCCCACGGGCCTACTGCCCCTGTCACAGGCACAGATTGATCTAGATAACTCCATGACATATTTACACAGAATTCAGAAAGACCTAATGTGAATGTCACAAAGACCTTGGTTTACGCTCATTTTTACACATTAAAATTACAGTCTTAAATGTCCTTGACAAAGATAGCCAATGAAATATTTTCCAATTATAAGAGAATCTAAGAGAGGGTTGTTTTTTTTTTGTTTTTTTTTTTTTTTTTGACAGCCCTCCATGTTCACTACTGTACAAGAACCCCAGCTCACAAAAAACCTGTGCATTAATGTGAGTTTTATTTATGCTTATGTAAATCACTAAACAAGCAGTAAAGCATAGGAGGCATGAAGAATGTCCAGTAGTCATGAATATATCATGTGACATAGAAATTTTACTTAAGGCTCTTTCAATCTTCATCTTGTTTTGAAAGAGGTAAAAAAAAAGAAAGAAAAGGTAAAAATATTCCAGTAGAGCTTAAGAACAAAACCAGGAAATGTTTAGAGATACCATCCTAATCATCATTTAACTTAAGCAATTAAATAATTGTTTAAATTGATGTTGGGCATGCACTAGATTTTAAAGAATAAGAAATATTCAAAGATCTTTATTTTGCTCTTTCTCTCATCTCAGTGCTGTTCTTCATCTTCACGCCACAGATGACATACTCCTAGCAAACAGGACATACAGTATAGACTAAGCTGCATGGCCTCTCTTGCCACTCCTAAGATGACAGCCAAACATACACTCATATTTCCTATGCAAATTAACCAAAAGTAGTCATACTACTCTATACACAGAGCATTGTCACAAACATATAGAAAAGGGTTTTCTCCTCCATGCATAATTCCAGACATTTTTATTTATTTGATTGATTGCTTTATTTTGTTTTCTTCCTTTTAGCTGTGTCTATCTGCATACAGAAACCTGATGAATTCTGTTGAGTAGAATAAAGAAAAGGAAAAGGGAATTAAATGGAGAGAGACAACCTGGCCTGGTGAATAAAGCAACAGACTTGAGGGGATCTGGAGACCTAGATACTATTCCCAGCTCTTCCCTGCAGTGTGAATTTAGGTGAGTCTCTGAGCCAACTTCCCCTCCCCACACTGTTGTCTATTTATATTGTAGGGCCTTCAGAGTAACTACCATCCCTTGTGGCATGTTTATACAGCCCAAAGTGCAAAGCGGATCTGTTCACTGTTGGAACATTATACAAATAATAATTGAAACAAATCTCAGAGATCCACATGTCAAAGATAATGTTAGTCTATCTTTGCACAGCTGGTGTGGTTGCAGATGGTTCTGGGTTACATGTAGTATACGGATCATACAAGCAAATAAAACAATCTGGTGACAACACAGGATTTGTCTTTCACCAGCAATTCCAATACAGTGCAGCAGTGCAAAGTCTTTGGACCCAAATACCACTATAGACCTTGATAATAACAGAGGTGCTTAGGATTTTATCTGATGGAAAATACATGGGTCCCTCCTAGAGTAATGACTCTTATTTATTTGTTTGTTTGTTTCTTTGTTTATTATGGAAACTACACAGTTATAAAAAACATGATAATATTACTTGATCGAGCAAATTTTCTGCTACAAAAAATATATATTTTTTTCAACATAGTTACCACCGTTAGCTACATTTTCACCAGTGATGAGCAAGAGCCTGCACTACATGCTCGTAAAAATCTGTACAACTAGAGATAACCCACTCACTGTTTCATGGCTACTTATGACAGTATCATTAGAAAAACTTTCACATGCAGTCCGTCTCTCATTAGCCTGATCAGATGGAAATCACAAGACAACCAAGCCAGATTATACAATGGGTGTAGTTGGACAGTTCAGCCAAGGTTGGCAGTGTGCCCCGTGGTATTCAACGTGGTATGAAGCCTGATGTTACCATTTTGCAAGAGAAAGGTTTTCTTCTTTTTTGGCTTGACTCCGGAATTTCATGTCTTCAGCTCAATAAACAATAAAATGTAATGGTCAGAGTTGATGTTTGTCCAGATCCCAGGAAATCCAGAAGCATCATCCCTTTCCTATCCCAAAAGGATGCGTATCACTTTGCCCAATGAGGACTTTTTCTCCAGAATGGAATTTATGTCACTACTCCACTAACTGTTGTTTTGACTCCAGATTGTACTGATGACACCACATCTCATCACTGGTAATAATGCAATTCCAAAAACTTTCCTTCAGCCTCATATTGTTTCAGTAAGTCCTGAAAAACTTCATGCAGTGTTCTGTCTGCTTTTGTGTGAGCATTCATGGATCCACCTGTTACAAACTCAGTCGTATTTCAATGTTACCACTATCATTTCCCATGCATTGAAACCAATCTTCAGCCCTGTATACAGTTCTCTGGTCATAATGCATTGATCTGCATGGATGAGCAGATCAAGATGCTCTTCTTTTCACAATGTCACAGCTGTGAATGGCCATCCAATATGTGGCTTGTCTTTTACATCACTGTTGCCACTGCTGTGGCTACTCATTGTGTTAACATCCACTGGTTGGTCTCCATAAATGTTCATCAAATGCTGATGAATGTTGTTAGATGACATTTTGTTAAACTGCTTCCTGCTGCCATCTGTAACATGACAACAAAATTTAACTGAATATTTCTGGGAAGGTTCAACTTCTACTGCCATGCCACTGACACCTGCCTCTGATGTTGTGGACCAGCATGATAAAATAGGAGGCATTACTTTCAGAGAGTCCTTGTAGATGTGTTACAGGTTAAAATAAAATAAAATAAAATAAAATAAAATAAAATAAAATAAAATAAAATAAAATAAAATAAAATAAAATAAAATACCAAAAAACAGAGAGGAAAATTCAGCAACCCAGTGTTCAAAAAGAACAGTATGCTAGAAAGACAAGACTGTATTTCTCCTGTGGATAATATTTGGAGGTAATGAGGGAACCAAAATCCTTTTCTGTTAGCACTTCTTTTTGAGCTGTGCATGCATTTGGTTCAGGTAATATGGCAATTACATCCTTACATTGCATCCTTTATTGAAGAAAAGAACTGTAGCCAGAGAGTGTGAACTTATGTACTTGTTCACAAACAGGGAAAAAGTTGAAGAACGTGGAGTTTAGGAAGAAGGAGTTATCCACATAAGTAATACCCAGGACAGCATAGACAGGTAGGTAGATTCTCCTGGCACATTTCAACCATGGGTTAAAATGTTATTCTGTTTTCTCTCTATCTCAGCGAAAATCAGAGCAAACGTGAGGGGGTTTTTATTGTTTGTTGTTGCTTGTATTTGTTTTGTTTTACTTGGATTTCTTTCTTTTATTCATTATTTGGTATTATTTGGTTTTAGGTTGTTGTTGTTTGTGCACTTGCTTTTGTTTTCCTTTTCTACATTAATTGCAGCAAAGAATATTCCCTAATAAACTTCTGGAGAAGTACAGGACTTCAACTTCAGACTGCTGCATAGATAGAAATTCAAACAATCCTCAAATACTACCTTAAGGGTTTGTCTTTGATTCAGTTGCTTCTGTTGTCTATCTGTCTCTATGTCTAGTCTTAAACTAGAAGTTAATACTGTCCTGTAATTTAAGCATAGATCTGTGTTTATTCATAATTCAGAACTCTGAAACTGTTGACATTATTATTTTATTTTTTCTTTTCATCTCTTCAAGTGAAGCCCTTTTGTCTACGTTTTGAAACTCTGATGGAATAAATCCCAGTTTATCTCAAACTCTAAAAACAGACCAATGTATTTACCATGAACTCTGATCAGACTAGGCATTTACAGAGCCTATGTACATGTATTAAGTCGAGGCTGCAGATGGGTGACAGCAAGTTTGGGGAAACAAAAAGGCTAGATACATATATAACAGTGATAATGCTTTCAATAGAAATAATTCAGGTACTTAGTATTTTTTCAATAGCAGGAGCTTTGCTTTGGTTAGTCATCAAGCAGTGATTCCATTAGCAGCTGGGCCATCCTTGCTGCAGTTGCTAACTGTATGTGGTGGGTTGATCATGACTATATACTAACAACCCACAAGCTTCTCTCTCTCTCCTATGTTGCAGAGGAAATCATCACTTGCCAGAGTCAATCCAATGCCCTACAAAGTGTCTAAGCAAGACCTATCTTAGAAGACAGTCTCTATTAGCTTTTATTACTAAACATAATATTGTATGATGTAGAATATGGCGTCAGTTTGGTTGCCTGTCCCATCTGCATCCCTGCCCAGACCCTTGCCCATCCCCAACCTACTCATTGTGGGCAGTGGGGCAGAGTGAGAAACAGTAGAACATGGCCCTGCAAGTGCTGTTTATCAAAAGCTACAACATTAGAGTGTTGTTAACAGTATTTCAGTTACAAGTTCAAAATGCAGCACTATATAAACTGCTGTTAAGAATGTTATTTCTATCCCAGCTAGATCCAGAGCAATGCCCAAAGTTAAAATTGAGCTTGATATATCATCCATTATCTATTCTCAGCTTGATCCTTCAAACATCTTGCACTGAAGTGAAGTACAATCTTGTGATTATCTCACATTGACTGCTTAATTATTTGAGATACCATTAACATGACAGTAATTCAGGAAAATGTATAAAACTGTAATTTTCATCCTAAGATGTGATCTAGGCCCTGGAACATGTTCAACATTCAGGCCTTGGAACGTGTACAAAGGAGGGCAACAAACCTGGTGAGGGGTCTGGAGCACAGGCCATATGAGGAGAGGCTGAAGGAGCTGGGAATGTTCAGCCTGGAGAAGAGGAGGCTCACAAGAGACCTTATTGCTCTCTAGAACTTCCTGAAGGGAGGTTGTAGTGAGCTGGGGGTCAGCCTCTTCTCTTGTGTCATTAATGATAGGACTAGAGGGAATGGTTTCAAGCTGTGGCAGGGGAGATTTAGGCTGGACATTAGAAAGTATTACTTCTCAGGAAAGGGTTGTCAGGCACTGGAATGAACTGCCCAGGGAGGTGGTGGAGTCACCAACCCTGGGGGTTTTCAAGGAATGATTGGATGTTGTGTTGAGGGACATGGTTTAGTGGGAGCTATTGGTAATAGGAGAACAGTTGTACTGGGTGATCTTTTAGGTCTTTTCCAACCTTGGTGATTCTATGATTCTGAGATTCTGAGAATAAACTTGGATAAACTCTACAGAAATCTGCCCATTCACCAGAAACTTTAGGTGTCTGAAAGCAGAGGGACTTTAGCAATATTTATACTTTAAAATTGAGGTAAACTCAGATTAGTGTCAAAATTAGAGAGAAAACAATCAAGGATATAAACAATATAGATGCACAAAAAGTTATTTCATTCCCAGTGAAGTGTCTTGTCAGCTTCATTTAAAATTGTTTCTTTCCATTCTTTGACATTTTTATTTCTCTTTGTAATTCTTTTTTATTATTGTTATTTGATTGTTTTAAAGTTTTTTGCCCTCAAAAGCAGCTGGAATCTCAAAACGAAATTAAAACCATCTAGGTGCCAATAAATACATTCAATAGATATGAGACTAAATTAAACTAATTGACATTTTATTAATATTCTGCTGTTTGTTCCCGCAGAGCTAAAACTGTACTAGAGATCCTATTATATGAAGATATACTCTGGACCATCTGGTAGCCAAACATTTCTGAGTATAAATAAGTCATTTTTGTTAATTATTTATTTGGGAGTTTTTGTTTATTATACAAAAATCTGAAAAAGGAGAAGAAATAGGAAAATGTGCTGGGTGTTGCATTGCATCGTTTATAAACAAAATCCATTTTGTAGATAACTCTGGTTGAGACAGGAGAAAGCCTTGAATATTAATTTGGCTTAGTAATTTCTGAACTGATTCTTGTTTGTAACCCCTTTGTCTTCACTTTGTGTGAACATATATGCACTTAGTAAAGCAAACACTCAAAATGAGTAGATGGTCAGCTCTAATTTTAAATTTAAAAAGGAAGGGAATGATCTGTTCATCACAGAGAGAAAAGAGGATACAATTTAAATTATGTCCATAGAGTCCTCATTTATGGAAGGGAAAAAAAAAAAAAAAAAAAAAAAGAAAAGAAAAAAAAAAAGAAAAAAGAAAGGAAAAAGAAAACTGAGTTAATGACTAGGAGGTTCTGAGACCATTAGTGAAGGAAAGCTGTAGGCTCTTCAGTACTAGAGGTCTTTGAGAAATATTAACGTCTGTCAGGAATGTTGTGGGTAGAATTGATCTTTCTTTGAGAAACTGCATTTGAGTCCTTGAGGATGGACTGCTTGGCTTCTCAACGTATCTTCCAGCTGAATTAGAGATTACACACCATATAACTGCTATAATTTTTAAGTTTAGCCTGCAAGCAAAATCTTTAACAGTATGAGACAGAAAAAGTCATGAGATTTGGCTAGTGATTGGTTTCAAAAAGAAATTAAAAGAAACTATCAAATTAATAAAGTTTTGTCAACTTGTCTAATACTTGCATTAACTTCAAAAATACTCACAGTGAAGGAATAGAATGGACTACAATATCCAATAAGCCTTAATAAATTGGAGAAATATTTATTTTTTGTCTTTGAAGCAATGAGGATGCCATTTCTTTTGTGCTCTTTACACAAACTAGTTTATCCATGATCATTCAGGTGTGGATGCTGCTGATTCCAAAAAAAAAGTGCTCATTGTATTGCATGCATTCCAGAAGGCTTTTAAACAATCTGACAACCCAGGTAGCTAATTTTTTGAGAACACAAGCTGCTCACTCTGCATTACATAGGTGCTGGTTTTCATAGCAAAGTGTACTAAGTGCAGAACTGCAGAAAACAAATATTACTTGCCCTGTCTGAACAGTTTGGTATATGACTTGCTCTTTATCCAGGATTAAATAACTTAATTAACAATTCCATCTATTTTCTCCCACATTTTTTGATGATCCTAGACTACCAGTCCATCCAGCAGCATAGGAAGGTATTGTTTAGGATTTAGTAGTATTATCCTTTTTCTCACAGAAAGCAGGGCTTTTTTTGCTTTCTTCCTACAGATTTAATAAAATAATTTGCATGATGCTGAAAAAGATACACCTTTTCTAGATGTCTCCTCTCATGAAAGCTTTATGTGTAGTGCTGTGTTCATTCCCTTCATGATGGTGATCGTCCAGGAAATCTGAGTGACTAACTGTGCCTCAGTATTTATATTTCAATATCTTATTAAATAACCACTTGGTATTATCACACAGTACAATAAGAGCCAACTATCAGATGTCCTTCAGACCAGAGAAGGCAAATCCAGAGAAGATGGAACTTCTTTCTTTAAGGCAATCGTCAACCATTACAGTGCATGACCAAACATGGGCCGGATATGTTACTTCAGCCTTGGAATAAATTGAGGCAAGCTAGAACACCTTCTGCACAGCTGAAAGATAATGCTCCTAGCTTCTGGATCTGACACAGTGTTGTCCGTGACCCAGAGAAAGGGCAAATAGCAGAAGAGAATTTGGAACCATATTCTTTATTTGTTTGTTTGTTTGTTTGTTTTTGTTTATCTGTTAAAATTGTGAGCACATCCAATGCTCTATTTCTGTTGTATTTGGGTGTTATCACCCAAACAGCAAACAGAGACCATGTGTCTCGGTTTTCAAAATGTTTTATAAGGGTGAACATATTTCCCTTATCCATCTGCAGATATCTGACTGTTCAGCTCATGAAATTACTAATACTTGCAGGATATGCAATACCAAACATACTATGGGGATAGCCTGTGGCTGTAATATGTATTTAAAAATGACTAATATTCACTTGTTCCAATCTCATACTGGTTAGCAGGAGGAACTATGTCTGTCTGCAGCTGGATGTGGTTCAGTGAATCATTTTACACTTTCAAAGAGATGTGGAGTCATGGAAGTCATTAAAAAAACTATATGCTTGATCATACAGAATAAGAAATAGTGACCAGACCTGCACTGAAAGCCTGGCTCTATCACTTCAAAGGAAAGAAGAAGAAAAGAAAAAATAAAGTTACCTTCAGAACAGCTTTTGTACTTGCACACACTAAGGTTAATCAAATCTTATGCTTCAGAGTATATGGTTGATTAACTTGTGTGTCTAGAAGCTCTTCCCCTTATTTGCCATTCTACTCTTATCCACAAGTAGGGCATAGTTCATGTTAGTTTGGAGATATTTTTGTTATTTTTTTCTATTATTCACTTGCCACAGGAATTTGGAAAATGGGTGGTAGCAGTGAAAAGAGCTCTATTCCTAACAGCTCTATTTCAGCAAAGTGATGGGGAAAACTGGAAGATTTTGTTTGTATTAGAATGTAAAATTATTTTTCTCTTATTAAAGTGAATTGTCTGCCTTCTTATGAAACTGTATAAATGAAAAAGGAATATTCTAATATGAGCTACTGGAGTAGAGAAGTTTTCACTCTCTCACTTTATTCCTACCCCTGAAATGGGAATACTAGGATATCTCAGGCACTTAGGGACATGATTTAGTGGAGGGTTGTATGGTTAGGTTGTTGTTGGACCTGATGATCTTAAAGGTCTTTTGCAACCTCAGTAATTCTATGATTCTATCTTTTCACTGTGATTTAATACACAGAGAAAGTGATGAAAGTTTTTTATTTTTAAGAGTTTTTGTTTGTTTGTCTTTCCACTTAGAACTAAACAGAAAGAGCCTGAAGAAAGTCTGGGTACTCAGGATATCCAGCTACTTCCTTATTTCTTCTTTTTGTGAGAGAATGTTTTTTTAATTATTCTGCAAAGTCCTTTGTTAAAAGTCCCTTTGGCATATATGTGTATATGTATATACATATGAAAAAGGTGAATCTTAGGGTATTCTGTCTCTTGTAATTTGTTTCTTATCTACTTAAGCAATATTAGAAAATGTATGTCACTTCATAAAATCTCAATCCTTACAAGTTTATGGAGAATGTTGCAAAGAGATTGCTGGATTTGTACCCTAAACTATTCTCACCCCAAAGAATCTAAAATAGCTGCAGCCTAAACAGACTATGTATAGAAACTACAGAGGTCTGTTATCTGCTGGATGTGCTGTCATCACACAATCATCTGATCTGAATGAAATTATTGCTGTGATCAATAAATAAATAAATAAATAAATATGGATCGTAGGGCTATTTCTGGTAATAGGCTGTCATAATTTTACAGATTTCTTTTTATGCCATACAGAGGAGAAATCAACTTTTTCATCTAACTTACTGAGTCGCACAGAGAGCCCTTTTTTTTAGTTGTTTTCTGTAGTCAGAAATGCCACTTGTAATTCTCTCCCTTATGAATTCTATGTTTATTTGCAACAAAAGATTGTCTCTAATTAAATTACTCTTACATAGTTTAAGATGTTTATATTTTTACGTCAGTGAAGAGAGCAGAAGTTCACTAGAAGTTCACTGTCTCTCTAATTATGTTCATAACACTTTTTCAGCCTCCGGAAAGAAGAGACAGTTTGGTGGAGTATACACAGTTATTTTCTGTTACACGGGATTTTTAGAATAGCTTTTTGTATTTATTTATAATGTTTATCAGAGCCCCATTGCTAATCTAATCTCCTAAAAAAAAAAAAAAAAGTGTCATCAGGCTTGTAATGAAAGATAAACTGGAGATAAGGAATTGATAACGTTTTGCCATTTCCATATGGTCTGAAATTCTGGTTTAGATCTACACTTAGGAATTATTTATATCCTCTTATGTCATATCAATTTAAATAATATTCCACTTATCGAGGCATAAAGAATAATGTTAATATTAAAGTTTCTATTTAAAATTTGCTAATTGCACATGAAAGGTTTATATCTGCTGCATTCAGGGTTTTTTAAATTTAATTTTATTGTATTAGAAAATCTATGAGGTTAAATCTGCAGAAATTATTGCTTTTAAATGTTGTATAATAAGAATCTTGCTGCTGTTATGAGCACTGAAAAATGTGCCTTCATCTCAAATAAGCCTTGTTAAAGCTACATTTCTGGAACTGCCAGGATTTAATACTAAATTTGGGCCCTATCCAGCTCAGCTTTACTCATGTGAGGAGCTCCATTGCTATTGAAGAAATCTGTCTAAGAAGTCTTTAGTACAGATCTTACTACAGATCTCCATGCACAGTTATTGATCCTGAGAATGTCTGGAATTGGGGAAGAAACGAGGTTGAATGTACTACATCCACTAGTTTAAATACTGACTCCCCAAAATATGATGCTTCTAAGGTGCCTCTTGGTCAGGGACGAGATAAGAAACTACATTCCCTGACTAGGGACTGGAGGAAGCTGAGGGTCTATTTTGCCCTACCCCACACTCCTAGATCAGGCAGTGTTGCAGATTTGCAGGAGGGGCTGAGGACTAGATCGCTCTATAGAAGCGAGATAATACCTGCCTGCCCTTGGGCCGCTCAGCACTGCTAAGGGCCAAACTCAGGAGAGTACATTGTCAATACCAGTTTGCTTGATTGAGACCTTTAGAGGAAATCAGCAGAAGTGGTTCACTCCCCTGGGAAAGATAAATATTAAAGCAAATATGAGCCTATTGACTACTGAAGTCATGTGAATAACACTCATTGACTTCAACATCAGCTGAAAATGGTCCAGTATTACTGCAAAACTTATGGACTTAAGTGAAATGACACTTTGCTTATTTTAACACCAAATAACAAATCAAATTATCTTGCCTTTTGCTTTAGGCACAGAGATACCGAGTTTGATTCTCTTCCCACTTTCATACAGTGACACAAATCTGCCAGAAAGCTCTTGAAGACAGAAGGATTATATTCTCAGAGAACAGACAAGAGAGTAGATTCAGTCCCACTACTTGAGACTGATATATTAGAAATTTGAAGCTGAAATGTTTCAAATTCACAATGGACATGTCCACAGTCTGACAAGTTAAATTTTTAATTTTTAGCCTTGGATAAATCTGAAGAAGTTGAAGCATTTATTTCAGATAAAGTTACAAAGTTAGGATTCTCATCCAAATTTGAAGGCCCTTAGTCTGAGGCATCTTGAAGGTAATCCTGTGAGAACAGCTAACCTACCTTATTAGATCAGTTCTGTGTCCTAATTCATAGAATCATAGAATCACAGAATCATAGAGTGGTTTGGGCTGGAAGGGACCTTTAAGATCACCTAGTTCCAACCCCCCTGCTATAGGCAGGGACAACTCCCACTAGACCAGGTTGCTCAAAGGCCCATCCAACCTGGCTTAGAATGCATCCAGGGAGGGGGCATCAGCAGCCTCAGTGGGTTATCCATTCCACTGTCTCCACACTCTCACAATCAATAATTTCTTCTTAACATCTATTCTAAATATACTTTCTTCCAATTTGAAACCATTTCCCTCTGTCCTGTCACAGAACATCTTTCTAAAAAGCCCCACTCCAGCTTTCCTGTAGGCCTCCTTCAGGTACTGGAAGGTTGCTATAAGGTCCCCAAAACATCTTCTCTTCTCTGGGCTGAAGACCCTGACTCTCTTGGCCTGCCCAAATGGGAATTGGTACCATGGAAAGAAAAAAATATTTAAGACATAGACAATAATCTATAAATTAATAGTAAAATATACAGTTTCCAGATAGATATCCTTAAACATGGTTTGGGAGCATGTATGTCTTTACATATAATAGACACATTTTTTTGTACACATTTACACATGCACACAGGAGCACAAACACATTTGAGGTTCTCCACAAGTTTATTAGAGGTACTTCCCTCAAATCTTTGGTGCATTATTGGAACATGTGCTGCTGAGCTCCAACAATGATGACATTGATTGCTGAGAGGCATTTATTTTGTACTGGCTAATTAAGCACATGAAAGCCATGTAAAGGATTGGTTCTCCCAGCCACACAATTCCCATCAACAGCCTGTCCCCTGCAGGGTTAAGTAGAACACGTTAAATGATCACCTATCTCAAACACCAAATGACAGTTTCAGGGTAGTAAATAAAGTAGAATTATTGAGGGATAGGCTTCATTTTTGGCTTTTCAATCAGAGTAATGAAACAACTGAGGAAAATCACCATCTTAAAAACTTGGGGAGGTGTAAACAGAATTTTGCCTCACCTCTTTTTATATGTTTGCCAGAATTACTCCTTGGGAGAAATTCTCATTTCAGTGAATGTGTAGGCTATGCAAATCTTGAGCACACAGCTGACACCCCTTGCAAGCCCCGCCTGCCCTCCTCTAGGGATAAATTACCCCTCTGGTACAAATTATACATGCACACCAGATGGGGTGAATTGAATGCTCTAACTAGTAACAGAGGGAGGATGATCTTGTGTTTAATATGAAGGTCAGAGACTCGAGAGACTTTGATTCTATTTCTGGCTCTACCCCAGACCTTGTATAACTTTGGGTGACTTGTTTAATTGTTCTGCCTTGGTTCTGCTCATCTATAAAGTGGGAATGGTAATGTTGTACTATGTTGTCAAGGTGTTGCAAAAGTAAATGACTACATATAAGATGTACTGCAATCTATAGCTGAAAGAGAATACAGACAGGACATTTGTTCATGCTAATAATCATTTCAGGCAGGAACTTTAACTTTCTGTCTTTTAAAAAGTACATATATTCAGGCTCATGCATTTCTTTCTAGGGTTGCTTTGAGGTAATTTCTCTCTAAGAATCTGGAGAGGATACAGAAAGCAAGGGTATGATAATTTCTATGTGTAAAAGTGCAAGAATGTGCATCTATTTACAAATGTATTCACAAACTGTTGGCTTAACTTTAAAAGTACTGCTTGGGCAATAGGGAGGGAAAAATTAATTTGTGATACTCCAATTCAATTTTCTTTCCAAATATAACCCAAAACACAAGGAAGAAAGGACTTTATCTTTTGGAATATTTTGTTAGTGACAGTAGGTTTATTTTGTTTTGGTTTGTTTGTTTTGTTGTTCATTTGTTTGTTTGTTTTTCCTTCTTAAACCTATTGTGTGTTTAAATTCCACAGTAAAGTATCCCCGGAATCCAGTACAGCTACTTCACCACTCTTCTCAAATCTTCCCTTTCTAACAAATGTCTCTGTAAAATATTTGACTGCTTCAGCATATTTCTTTGACACTGCTTGCAGATAGACTCATTCTCTGAACTCTTTTACTATTTTACTCCTTTTACTGTACAAAACTACTGCTTCTGTTGTTGATTAGACAATTTGAATCCCCCAACATGTATCTGTTTGCCCTAACAGGAGGAAGCAAAACTATTTACAATAGTATAATGATAGTATTCCAGTATTCATAAATGATAATTCTCTAAATATGAAGTCATGCTCTCTGTATTACAATGCCACTTTGCCATTATGGAGGACCTCAACAACTGAGGATATCAAAGCATTTTCTTGAAAACAATGAATTAATTAATCCTAAATGTCCTGTCTTATCACTGCTTAAGTCAGAGCTTTTTTGTGGCTTTTTTACTGATTTCAATGGCAGCTTGAGGTTGGGCTATAGGATTAGGACTCCTATAATTCGTCCACTGCCAATTCTCCCAGAACAAAACAGCAACGTAGCTCTCTCTTTCACAGACTTCACTGTCTAACAGCCTTATCCAGGTAACTTCCTGCATACTGATTTCCTTCTGAATTCAGTGAGTCACTTCTGAGAGAGGCTTAGCAGGATATGGCCCCTTATAATCAAATGCCCTCTCTGATTTGCTCTTGTTGGTAAAGTTTCAGTTATCAAATATTCTGATACAAATTCTCGCCTGGATTGAGAAGTGATTTATTTTAATGGAACAGTATCAAGGCCTGCTTTTGTTCCTCCCCTGTACACCTAGGAAAGAAAGGACATCCTTTTTCTCCCTCAATGAGCCTGCAAATCACTATTCCCTCTGGAGTCTGAATATCTATTCAAAAAAAGTAGCTAACTCAGAATCTGTTCTCATCTTCTCATTCCTATAATTAAAGTTTTAAATCCTCAACTGTAGAGGTCAAATAGCACATGTAGAACATTTGCACTTCAGCTTACAGACTGTCAGCACAGGGCCAAATCCTTAAGTTTTTATGCAGTCAGTTGGGGTGACAAAATTTTTCTGTGAGTTAAGGCCAGATTCAGCCTATTCCCATTTTGCAGATCAGTAAACTAAGGCATAGAATGATTAAACACATTCTTGCAGCAGAAGTACAAGCTGTCTAGACAAGCCCTTTGAAACATTTCTGTGTCAAATCAGGGTTTTCAAATATTAAAACCACCATTATTGTTACCAAACAGATGTGTACAAAGGTAAAATTATTCACTTTGTGACAACATAAGACTGTGATTGAAAAGATGTAGATTTACTGCGTTGATTCTAACAAGATTTTTATTCTGATGAACTCTGTAACTTGTCTGATGCTTTAGACTCCCACTATTCAGCACTGATAAAAATAAATCTCTTTAAATATTTGCTGAAGACAGGTTCTTCAAGACAAAATGAACTTGCCACAATGTCATTTATATACATGTTCACATACATATATAAATATATAGTTGTATGTCCTCAGAGGGAACTGGAATATATGCAGATTAGCATGCTTGAGTTAGTTCTGCAAATTGCACTCCACTTATGCCTGATGTGAAGCCTGCAGCTTATGAGTTGTCTGACAGGTTATTGGGAGATGCCAAGTTTTTGTGTGTAAATCTGCTCCTACACTCACACATAATCTTCAGTGAAGAAGTGAAGAATCAGAATCACCAAGGTTGGAAAAGACCACCTCTAAAATCATATAGTCCAACCATCCAACTACAAACAATATTTGCCCCTTAGGGAAAGGAAAAAAAAAAAAAAAGAAAAAGAAAAAAAAAAGAAAAAAAAAAAAAAAGGGGAAAGGGAAGGGAAGGAAAATAGGTTAAAACTTTAAACCAAAATAAAAGCAACACCACTTCAGCTGTCATTTTACTCTCAGTGAGCACAACATATATAATTATCATTGACATATATTAACTTGTAGTTAAATGAAACTGACTTTGAAGCATTATGTTAGATGATTCCTTTTGTTTTCCTTTTCTCCATATTTTACATAGCATTTCCTTGCCCATCTAAACTTATTCATCTATAAGCTGACTCTCTACTGGCAGAGCTTTTTGATGAACCTGTTGCACTACTGGTGTTTCTTTTGCATCCACTAAACTTAACACATTAGTTGATATTGAACCTCATGTAATCTTACCAGTGTTTCTTCTGCTGCTCCTCTCTCCTGATTAGGGTATGTACCGGGGGTTAATTTCCTTTCCTTGAATATTTTCTGAAAATATTGGTCCAAATTAATTTCACATCTACTGTTGACTATCTAAAGATATCAGCTGGGATTATACTCCCTGTGGATTCAGTTGAGAGGAAGATAGACATCCATGCAGGTGCTGAAGATTTTAACCTGTGTTAATATGATTGTGCTTCTAACAATGCTATCCTGTAAGCAGATATGTGACCTCAGGCATGTTAAAGACAAGTAATTGAAGCAAGAGACGGAAAATAAATAATATGCTGTCACCTGAGCTGAGTAAAATGGAAGCTTTACAGCTTTACTCACATTAGAATGCATCCTAGAGCATTTTAGTGTTTCAGCCTCTTTTACACTGCATTTTGCCCATCCATGCCATTATTAGCAAATAATGATGGGCTTTATCAGAACAAGACAATTATTAATCAGAATTCTCAAAAGAAAAAAAAAAAAAGAGAGTTCTTTGCTAGCTTAGGCATGACTGAATTCAGAAATAACATTTTAGCATACTTTTAAGAGAGAGGAACAGACTTCTACCAGTGCTACCTTTAATACTGCAGTTTATGTAGGCAAACCAGAAGAGACATATATATATATATATTCTTAAGAAAAGCATAGGATTATACTGTCTTGTGGGAGATAAATGATCACCACCACCACCTTAGATTCAGGATACAGATCTCTGAAGAATAAAGCTTTTCAGTTCATGGTTAAGCAAAATATGCAATGTCAGAATTTATCATATTTTTTTTTTAGCCAAGTGATAACACTTGTGTTATACAAACAAGGGAATTTGTAAGAAGGAGTTTTCAGTCAATACAATCAATATCCATAAGTAAAATTTACTTTAGCCATATATTTTATTTGGAATTCATATGGAATAATCTATTTATTTTCACACAGATGCACAACAAACATCATAAATACAACAATCCTGTCACTTTTCTGTTTTGTGGAGCCCCTGCTAAGAAATTTTCTGCTCTTCATATACTGAGAAAAAAAGCACAAAAGCGCATTAGGTCATTTTCTACTTCCTTCTCTTTCAGAGCTCAAACACTGACACTAGTTACAAATGGCCAAAATAAATCTCAAAAGTTTCCCCATAAACTGAAGACACTGTTTCTACTATCTACTTGAGTTCATTGATTAAAGTGCTTTATAAGATAATAAAATAATATAAAAATAAAAATAGAAAATATCACTTGCCTCAGGGCATTCCAGAGCTTCTCTCTTCCAGAGTAGTCCATAAGTCATAACTGGAGGTGCATAAACTGCTCTGGACTCAGGCTACACCAGAATAAGCAAAGTCTGTTGTTTGACTCTGAAGAGAGGAGCACAGGTGGCTCCAAGCCAGCCAGGTCTTCACTGATGTACAATCACTTTTCAGAACTTAAGCATGCTAACTGGACTGCCGCTTAAATATCCCTATGACTGCACTTATTTCAAATCTGCTTTGCCACAAGACTATGACTCTGTATAACCTTTGCAGAGATGTAGGAGTAGAAACCTGGCTTATATCCCTAGAACAGGCAGTCTAACTTTTGTTTGTCTTCCTAGGGATACAAAATTTGGAATATGAAAACAATCCATTGAGGACAAACAAGTTATAACATCTTTTGGGAGGGTGCCTGTACCAATAGTATAGTGGCAGCAGAGCTGAACAAGAAAAGATCTCCTTTGAGATAGTCTGGAATGCCATAGATGATGGCAGTGCGTACGCCATGATCCAGCCTACTGTCCAGATCCAGGTACTGCTGTATGGATATATCAGGATGGATGACTGTAGAACTAATGCTGCTAACAACATTTTGATTTACATTTCCTTCATATAGACCAAATGTGATTAATGACTAGTATTGCCTACTTTATAATATCAGCTTTTCTTCACATTCGTCTTTTCATACAATGTTGTGCCCCACAAATACAAACATTCCTCTTGTACTCAGTTCTGGAGAGACTGAATCTCAAGTACTGTGTCCAGTTCGGGGCCCCTCACTGCAAGAAACACATTGAGGCCCTGGAGCATGTTCAAAGGAGGGCAACAAAGCTGGTGAGGGGTCTGGAGCACAGGCCACAGGAAGAGAGGCTGAAGTAGCTGGGAATGTTCAGCCTGCAGAAGAGGGGGCTCAAGGGAAACCTTATTGCTCTCTAACTTCCTGAAGGGAGGTTGTAGTGAGCTGGGGGTTGGCCTCTTCTCTCCTGTCATTATTGGTAGGACTAGAAAGAATGGCTTCAAACTGTGTCAGAGGAGATTCAGTCTGGACATTAGAAAGTACTGCTACTTAGAAAAGGTGGTCAGGCAGTGGAATGGATTGCCCAGGGAGGTGGTGGAGTCACCAACCCTGGGGGTGTTCAGGGAACTATTGGATTTTCTGTTGAGGGACATGGTTTAGTGGGAGCTATTGGTGATTCGCTGAATGGTTGTACTGGATGATCTTTTAGGTCTTTTCCACCCTTGGTGATTCTATGATTCTGTGATTCTATGATACACAATGATTTCAAAATGCAAGAAAGAAAAGACATAAATGCATTTCTATGTGCCTGAAATATCAAAGTTCATGTAGTCAAACAACAGGAAAGACAAAGCAGGTAGAATTATAGAGAAGATCTGAGCTTCTTCTCAATAAAAAATGTCGCAATTTCTCACCAGAAACCACCCAGGTTTCTGGGTCAGAACAGACTGTCACAGAACACCTATACTATTTTTTTTCACTTGAAACAAAATTATATGTCTATAATAGATTTATTTTTTATATATATAGTAACGTTAAAAATCAAAATTTACAGTGTACTTGTTGAGTTTTTTTGTTTTGTTTTGTTTTGTTTTAAATATTAAGTGTGTGCTCACAACAATATATAATGTAAAAATACTAGATAAATTAAAGTATTTTCACTCTCACTTCAGCAAGAGCTGTATGATTTCACAAATGTTTACATTGGGACAACTCACTAGAACTGCAGCACAGAGAAATCTGGCAACTTTTCCAAGGTCATCCATGAAATGCAAACACTTTGTTTTCCCATTATCTATTATGACTTTTGAATTGCTGTGAAAGCACAAAGGAGGAGATAGCCCAAGACAAATGATTTTTCTTATTTGCAAAAGGTATGTGCATATGTTTGTACTTTTATTATCACATAAACTAGTGTAATCAATAAGCTTAAGTATGTATTAGAGCCTGAGACTTCTGCTTACTGAAAGCTTTGGTATTATTTATTTTATTACCATAACTGATGGCCTGCAATCAAGATTCTACCAAAGCAGAATAACACAGCACTAATATTCTGCCTGTACATTAGTTAAACTCTTCTAATGTATAAAGTAAAATGTAATAATTGGCAAAAATGGGATGCCGAGGGCAGAGAGATGAGAAAAATTAAGGCGAGATTGTTATTTTTTGTGTTTTTGTTGTTGTTTTGTTTTGTTTTGATTTGATTTTTGACATACATCTTTGGCAATATTTTTCACTGATACCAAGCTTTATATTTTCAACATTACAGCTTTCCATGAGAAACGAGGACCAAGAAGCATTTCTGATCACGTCACATTTGCCAAGGCTGATCCTTTCATATTTGCATAGAAATTTTGCTATTTGTAGTGTGTAAACTCAGTCAAGTCACTGCAGCTCATCAGATAACTGGACATCAGTGTGATTTGCTTGTGTTCAAGGTGCATATTATGAGTCTGTAACACATGAATCATAATGAAAGTTATTTTAAAGCCATTTCATTATGTCATCGTTGCTAAGGACTTTCATAAACAGAGATGTGATGTGTATTAAATTGTTAAACCGTGGTAATTTGATTATTGGTCTGAGCCTACAAACCTTTCTATACCTCTTATATGTATACAAGTGCAGAAAAATATATAGTTGACTGCTACAGACAGAATATTTCTATATGTAGGATTTTTTTATGGTTTTAAGCGCATTTTGAACTTACACTATTTGAAATATAGATCACTGTAGAGGTGCTTGTTCAATTAAGGAAAAAGTCTCACTTTTGCTGTTTTGCTTTCACTGCTCTAGAATGCGGACAATAATGCAGATAGGCACCTTACCTATTCAAATCAAATGTACAGGAAGATGTCAAAGATCAAGTGGGAAAGAGAAATATATATATGTATGTATATATTTTTGAAAGCAATTTGGGTAATTCAAGAAGTTAAATTTACAGGACAATGTCCAGCATTTTATTTCCTATATCATAAAGTACTTTTTTTTCATATGGTATTATTCCAGGAGTTTTGTACGTTTAAAAGAATGATAAGCTGCATTATTTCTGTTCATATAATTTATTGAAAATCTATATATCACAGAGTCATGGAATCACAGAATCACAGAATCACAGAATTACCCGGGTTGGAAGGGACCTCAAGGATCATGTAGTTCCAACCCCCCTGCCTAGCAGGGCCACCAAACATACACATTTACTAGATCAGGTTGCCCAGGGCCCTGTCCAACCTGGTCTTGAACACCTCCAAGGATGGGGCATCCACAACCTCACTGGGCAGCCTGTTCCAGGACCTAACCACCCTTCTAGTAAAGAACTTTCCCCTAACATCCAACCTAAATCTTCCCTCCTTCAACTTAAAACCATTTCCCCTAGTCCTGCTATTATCAGCCCTTTCGAAGAGTTTACTCCCCTCCTGGGAGTAAGTTCCCTTCAGGTATTGAAAGGCTGCAATGAGGTCACCTCGCAACCTTCTCTTCTCCAGGCTGAACAAACCCAACTCCCTCAGCCTGTCCTCATAGGGGAGGTGCTCCAGCCCCCTGATCATCTTTGTGGCCCTCCTCTGGACCCTTTCCAAAATCTCCATATCTTTTTTGTACTGAGGGCTCCACACCTGGACACAGTACTCCAGATGGGGCCTCACAAGAGCAGAGTAGAGAGGGACAATCACCTCCCTATCCCTGGTGACCACCCCTCTCCTGATGGAGCCCAGGATCCCGTTTGCTTTCCGGGCTGCCAGAGCGCACTGCTGGCTCATGTTAAGTTTCTCATCTATCAGGACCCCTAGGTCTTTCTCTGCCAAGCTGCTCTCAAGGACAACTCCTCCCAGCCTGTACAGGTGCCTGGGGTTCTTCTGGCCCAAGTGCAAAACCTTGCACTTTGCCGTGTTGAACCTCATTAGGTTCACCCGAGCCCAGCTTTCCAGCCTGTCAAGGTCCCTCTGAATGGCATCCGTTCCCTCCACCGTATCGACTGCACCACTCAGCTTGGTGTCATCAGCAAACTTGCTGAGGGTGCACTCCATTCCCTCATCGATGTCATTAATAAAGATGTTAAAGAGCACCGGTCCCAAGACAGACCCTTGAGGGACGCCGCTCGTTACCGGCCTCCACCTGGACATAGAGCCATTGACCACCACCCTCTGTCTGCGGCCTTTCAACCAATTGCTTATCCATCTAGTTGTCCACCCATCAAATCCACCTCCCTCCAATTTGGAGATGAGGATGTGATGGGGGACCATGTCAAAGGCCTTGCTCAGGTCCAGGTAAATGACATCGGTCGCCTTCCCTTCGTCCACCAACGCCGTCACTCCATCATAGAAGGCCACAAGATTAGTTAAGCATGACCTTCCCCTGGTGAAGCCATGCTGGCTGTCTCGGATCACATGCTTGTTCTTTATGTGATCAAGCATGTTGTCCAGGAGGATCTGTTCCATAATCTTCCCAGGCACAGAGGTGAGACTCACCGGCCTGTAGTTACCCGGGTCCTCCCTGCTCCCCTTCTTGTAAATGGGAGTGACGTGACCCTTCCTCCAATCATCCGGGACCTCACCTGACAGCCACGACTTCTCAAATATGATGGAGAGCGGCTCAGCAACCACCTCAGCCAGCTCCTTCAGGACCCTGGGATGCACGCCATCTGGCCCCATAGACTTATACTCATTCAGTCTAAGGAGGCACTCTCGGACTTGCTCTACCCTTACAGTGGGGAGGGATTTACCTCCTTGGTCCCCACATGGAGGTATGGGGGTGCAAGACTTAGGGACGTGAAAAAGACTAGAATCCTGGCCACCAGTGAAGACCGAGGTGAAGAACTCATTCAGCACCTCAGCTTTCTCTTCATCTGTTGAAGCCATTTCTCCTTTTAAATTTACCAGAGTAGGCACGTCCATTTTGGCCTGTCTCTTCTGGCCAATGTACCTGTAGAAGGTTTTCTTGTTGTTTTTCACATCCCTCGCCAAGTTCAGTTCTGCCTGCGCCTTGGCTTTCCTGATCCCACATCTGCAAGTTCGGACGGCATCCCTGTATTCTTCCCGGGTGACACAGCCTTGTTTCCAGAGCTTGTACACCCCTTTCTTCACCCTCAGTTCTCTTAGCAGGTCCTTGCTGAGCCATGCCGGTTTTCTACCTCTCCTGCCCACTTTCTTAATCAGGGGAATGGAGACCTCTTGTGCTGCCAGGAGGGCATCCTTGAACAGTAGCCAGCTCTCCTCAACGTCCTTATCTTTGAGGGCAGCGCGCCAGGGGATCTTGGCCAGCATTCCATTGAGTAGCTTGAAGTCTGCTCTTCTAAAGTTGAGCATCCTGGTCCTGCTCTTTGCCAGGCCCACATCGCTTGAGATCACAAACTCAACCAGGGCATGGTCGCTGGAGCCCAGGCAGCCTCCAACCTTGACGCCTTTGATGATCTCCTCAGCGTTGGTGAGCAGCAGGTCCAGCAACGCTTGACCTCTGGTCGGTCTGTCCAATACCTGAACCAGAAAGCTATCATCAATGGATTCCAAGAGCCTTCTGGAGCTCTTGCAGCTCGCCGTGTGGTTTTCCCAACAGATGTCAGGATGGTTGAAGTCCCCCACCAGGACAAGAGCCCGTGAGCCAGACGCCTCACGCATCTGGAGCAAGAAAGCCTCATCAGCAGCCTCCCCTTGATCAGGTGGCCTGTAGTATACCCCTAATACCAGCTGACCTTTATTAGTCCCATCTCTAATCCTAACCCACAGGCTCTCAACCTGTTCTTGACTGTTTCTCATGGGGAGCTCCTCACAGTTTATCCAATCTCTGACATAAAGGGCGACTCCCCCACCCTTCCTACCTCGCCTATCTCTCCTAAAGAGCCTATAGCCATCGATGGTAGTATCCCAATTGTGGGAGTCATCCCACCACTAAGGAATCATAGAATCCTTAGAGTTAGAAGGGACCTTTAAAGATCATCTAGTCCAGCTTCCCTGCAATGAGCAGGGACATCCACAGATGGATCACATTGCTTAGATGCTGGTCCCTCCTGGCTTTGAAAATCTTCTGGGATGGGGCCATCACATCTCTGAGCAATCTGTTCTTGTGCCTCACCATCCTCACTTACAGTGAGGCCTTTTCCCTTATATCCAACCTAAATCTACTCTCTTTAAGTTTGAAATCCTTTCCCCTTGATCTGTTACCACACACTCTGCTAAAGCATCAGTCCCCTTCCTTCCTGTAGCTCACATTTAGGTACTGGAAGATCGCTGTCAGGTCACCTCTGAGTCTTCTGCAGGCTGAACAGATCCAGATTTCTCATCCTGTCCTGACAGGAAAGGTGTTCTATCCCTTGGATCATTTCTGTGGCCCTCCTCTGTGCACACTCCAACTGTCCTATGTCTCTCCTGTACAGAGGTTTCTACATACAGACACAATACTTCACATGAGGTCTCACCAGTACAGAGTAGTGGGTCAGAATCATCTCCCTCACCCTGCTAGCCACACTTCTTTAGATACAGCCTAGGATCCAGCTGTCTTTCTGGGCTGCAAGAGCACTTTGCTGGCTCATGTTCAGCTTGCCATCCACCAGTACCTCCAGGTCCTTTTTGGCAGGGCTGTGTTCAATCTTTTTATCACACAGCTTGTATTGATAAAGGATTTTGCCTCAACTCAGGTACCTTGCATTTTGATTTGTTGAACCACATGATGTCCTCAGACCCACTGCTCAAGCCTATCTTGGTCCTTCTCCATAGCATCCTGTCCCTCTGGTGTGCTGACCATAACACACAGCTTAATGTCACCTGCAAAATGCTGAGGGTGCACTCAACCCCACTGTTGATTTTATCAATGAAGATATTAAATAGTATAAGTCCCAGCACCGATCCCTGTGGGACACCTCTTGTCATTGATCTCCGTCCACACAAGGAGCTGAAGTTTCTTGACTTGCATCCAGTTTTTTGTCTATCAACCAGTCTATCCACCGAGTCCATATCTTTCCAATTTCAAAAGGACACTGTGGGGAACCATGCCAAAGGCCTTACTGAAGTCTATATAGACAACATCAGTGTCTCTTCCCTTGTTTATTGATGCAATTTTGACTGACTAAGCTTGTTTACTTTCACCTCAAATTCCATCTCACAGTGTTTGGATTCTTCAGAAATTTTCCTTTGTTAGGGGAAACTAGGTGGCTAATGCAAGAGTCTGAAACAAAGGGTAGGCATAACTTCTTGAATTCAATCACTTAAAATAAAATAGCAATTTATTTGCAGTTTCCTTATGATTTTCTTATAATCCTTGGCCAACATGATATTTCTGGCATCACACTACAGGAGAAATGAAAGAGAGGTTTATTTCTGGAATCTTAAGTTATGGGTCTAACATGGAACATAGGGAAAAGGGGGATGTACCAATTATAAATAAATAAATAAATAAGGATAAAATCCACAGCCAGCAAGAGCAAAATAGGGAAGATAAGAAGAAGAGAAAATAGTTGAGAAAACAGAAAATAAAAAATAAAAAAAAATAAAAAAAAAAAGGGAGAAAAGCTGTATACCAAGTTCTGAGATATGAATTCATTGTTATGTTTCTGCTACTATGCAGACATTTCTTCCTTCCTCTCAAATTTAAAAGGAGCTGAAAGAATATGATTTAGGCTTAGACATTTAACTTATAGATGCCTAATTACAGGGAAATATGGTGTGGATTGATAGCTTAGTATTCTTTTACTGACAGTGATGTTTATTTTGTAAGGTGGTACAAATTATTCTTTTTTAGGTTTGAAGAACCATAATTCCTAGCTCCTCTTGTTACTGATCATGTGTATAAGAGTAACGCTGAAATAGTCCTATCTGGAAGAGTAAATTTTAAATATAGTCCATTAAAGTTGTGGATCTGGCTTTGAGTCTTTGTCCATTTTGTCTTACTCAGCAGCATCTCCTCTGTCTTCTGTCAGAATGATTTTCAGATTCCAGATAAACTTGACCTTGTATATACATGGGAATAAAATTACTGGGCCAATATTATCTACTTTGAGTAGCTGGCATAATTGCAGCTATGTTGATTTACAATAAAAACTGGGCCATTAAACAGTGAGAGAAGATAGGGAAGCAAAAGAATGATAAAATATCCAAAAGAAGTTATCTGTCTTTTAAAAATCAAATATGTCTATTAATCATTTTCTTAAATTATCCCATTAAAATTAAGATTTTGTTTGGAAAGAGCTTAAAAGCTCATTAAGATTTTACCTTTCCTTTTTCCCTAAAGCATTGTCACATCCATTCCTGATGTATTTTTCAATATCACATAAGATAAATAACCCTGTTTTTTGTTTTGTTTTAAATAACAGTTGGTTTTCCTTAAATTTGTAAGATTACCAGAAATAAATACTGATGAGGAAAGATATTTCATGTTTGTTTGTTTGTTTTACTTTAGTTAATCAGTATCACCTTTGCAACAAATTCATGCCTTGGAGTTTAACCTTCATCTTTAATCTGTATAAAGAAACCTCATAACTCATTGCTGCAGGGACATCAGAGGATGTGAGTTTTCTCCCAGGGAGGAATACACAATCCTTCTGTTTTAAATCCAAAAACATTTTGCAAATTAGTTTTAAGTGTAATGCAAAAATCCTTCAAAACACTCACTGCATCTTTTGCTCCGATTGCTTCGTAAGTAGTAAGGGAACTGTTAAAGGGTTAAAAACATCAAAAGGAAGGGGGTATATGCATATATTAGACCTTTCACTTCCAAGAGAGATGGGTAACCGGTGTATCCTACTCTGCTAAAATAATTAATTTGACTTCAGATGGCAATGATAGGATATGAAGAAGTGGCCTTCAGTGGCACTCAGGCAATTTTAAGCTGAATATTAGGAACAGTTCCTTCACGGAGCACATATTTAAGCATTGGCTGACCAAATAATTGGTGGAGTCCCCATCCCTAAAGGTATTTAAGAGGTTTGTGGATGTTGCACTAGGGGACATGGATTAGTGACAGGACTTGGTAAATCAGGATGATGATTAGACTTGGTGAATCTGAAGATCTTTTCTAACCTAGATGATCTGATCCAACCCGATCTGATTAACCTGACCTGTCCTATCCTATCCTATCCTATCCTATCCTATCCTATCCTATCCTATCCTATCCTGTCCTGTCCTGTCCTGTCCTGTCCTGTCCTGTCCTGTCCTGTCCTATCCTATCCTATCCTACCCTACCCTACCCTACCCTACCCTACCCTACCCTACCCTACCCTACCCTACCCTACCCTACCCTACCCTATTCCATCATTCCATCCCATTCAATTCCATTCAGCATTTACCTGAAACATCTTTGTTCTGGAGGGATAGTTAGGGCAGTTGACTGGAAGTGATACACACAGAACAACTGACAGTACTCCTTTTTCCTGCACCTACACCATTAATTAAATAGAGGACTTCAATCTGAAAGACAATCAAATAAGTCCACAGGGTAATCAATATGACAAAAATATCTGAAAGAAAATATAATACAGATAAAAAGATAAAAATGCTCCAATAAAACATCACACTTACTATAATTTTTGATTGTTTAGTCCTCTTTTTACAATTCAGGAAATGTGTGGTAGGTAATATTTTACATAAATTATTTCTTCCATATCTATAAAAATAATCGTCCTGATTTCAGCTGAGACAGAGCTGATTTTTTTTTCACAGTGTCTGGTATGATGCTACGTTTTTATTTGGGAGAAAAACAGTGTTGATAGCCCACCAATGTTTTGGTAATTTTGAGTGGTGCAGTGCAAAGCCAAGGACATTTCAGCTTTCAGGCTGTCCTGATGATACTTGGAGCTAAGCAAATGGAGCCAGGACAGCTAGCCTGGAAAGGTCAAGGGATTATTCTATACCATGTGATATCATTTGAAAGGTTATAAAGCTGTGGGATATATAATGGTATATATGTCATGAATGTATGTTGACACATATGTCGATATCTTTTTCTTTCTTTTCTCATTCAATTTGTTCTATTTTGTTTTATTTTAAATCTCTAATTCTTTTCCCTATCCCACCAGAAAAAATAAAATCTCCGCCTTTTTTTTTTCCTATTCAAATACTATTCTGAGTGTGAAACGAAGACCTGTACCTCAGTGCAGACAAGTGTGCATCTAGAGTGTAGACTGGGTCCATCACTTTGAAAACATTCAAATTTTCTGTTGATGTTCTGAAATAGAAACTAATCTCACTCAGTTTAACTACCTATTTGCATAAGTGGAAAATCTGTTGTAGTTTGTTATTTTTTAGACCCAACTGATGAGGCTTTTAGTATTGAAAGTAGATGTTATTTCACACCCTCATACATATGTATGTATATATGTAAGTTGGTGGGCAAGGATATGGATAGATGAATTCTTGAGATATAACCTGTGGTTTACTAAACTCTAGGGGTGGAAATAGATGAAATCAACACAGAAGAGGCAGAGAGCAAGTACTTAATTATACTTTAGAACTTGACAAACTATTATCCTATGAAAGGAGAGCTAACCACAATCTTGGAAAAAAAAGGTTTTGGATCTAATTAAAAATAAACAAACAAACAAACAAATAAATAAATAAATAAATAGATGAAACCACTTGACTAGAAAAGTAAGAAGTGAGGAAGCTTTTTTCTTATGACTTTCAATTGGTAGTGACCAACTCTATGAAAAAGTGTTTTTCTAAGAACAAAATTACTTATCAAAAATTTGATTAGCACAGTGACATGAAAGAAAACTGGGCCATCTTTTCACAGGGTAAAAAACATAAAGCATAGCAACGGTATTAAAGGTAAAAAGAAAATTTGCCTGTAGAGGATAAGAGAGATAGAAATATAAGTAACAAAATGCAATAGAATAACAATGATATCTAAAAGGTAACTTCTTATCATTTCCACAGGAGAAACATAGGCAGGGATAGCCTGACTTTTTTTCTATACTGGCTCATGTTTCTCTTGGGTGAACAAACTGTCAGTATCTATTTCCACTAAACAGCTCTCACTTTTGAATGCAGATATGCTTTGGACCACGATTTTCTTCAGAAACTGAGACTAGATGAATTCTTTATCTATCATAGATACATCCTGCTCTGTTTGAAATCTCAATGTTCCTTTCTGTTTCTAGCTCATAATAAATGAATCGTGTTCTTACTGACCTCAGTTAAACATAAAGGATTTCCTCAAGACAGAGCTGGTCTCTTCAACACTTCATACTTCCTAGTTCTCCAAAGATTTGTCATCAGCTGTCAAAGCCTTCTGCTAAATTATATGGTCATTTCATTTCATTTTATTTTTTAATTGTATGATTTATTGCATACATTTTCACACACATATTTATATGCATACATATAGTGCTTTTCAGTTATAGCTCCTAAAGTTGTTCTAATAAACAAAGGTGTTTTTCATCTACAGTTTCTGGTCATGTGGAACTAGCAGTTCTTCATTTTCTAGTGTCATTCACCTCTTTACGAGTCGCAGAATCATAGAACTATATAGAATTTCTCAGGTTGGAGAAGACTTTAAAGATCATAAAGTCTAACTAGAACCTAACCATACTAGCCTTACTCTAACAACCCACTGCTAAATCATGTCCCTGAGCACCACATCCAAATGGTTTATAAATACATCCTGGGATGGTGACTCAACCACCTCCATGAGTAGCCTATACCAATGTCTAACAACTCTTTCTGTAAAGACATCTTTCCTGACATCCAACCTAAAACTACCTTGGCTCAATTTGAGGCCACTTCCCCTCCTATTACCTGTCACCAGTGAGAAGAGACCAACCCTGCTCTTGCTGCAACCGTCTTTCAGGTATATGAAGAGAGTGATAAGTTGTCCCCACAGTCTCCTCTTCCCCAGACTTAACAGCCCCAGTTCCTTCAGTAGCTCTTTGTAAAGTGTATTCTCCAAGCCCTTCACAAGCCTTGTTGTCCTTCTTTGGACCTGCTCCAGCACCTCAATGTCCTTTTTGTAGTGAGGTACCCAAAACTGAACACAGTGCTTGATGTGGGGCCTCACCAGTGCTGAGTACAGGGGCAGGATGACTTTCCTAGTCTGGCTCTCCACACCATCCCTGATACAAGCCAGGACTTCTTGGCCACCTGAGCACTCTGCTGTCTCATATTCAGCTGACTGTCCATCAGTACTTCAAGGTCACTTTTGGTCAGGCAGCCTTCCAGCCAGTCCTCCCCAAGCCTGTAAGGTTGCCTGGGATTGTTGTGGCCAAAATGAAGAACCCAACACCTGGCCCTACTGAAACTCATACAGTTTACTTTGGTGCACCAATTGAGTCTACACAGGTCCCTATGTAGTGACTTTCTAGCCTCTGGCTGATCAACACTCTCTCCCAGCTTGGTGTCATACTTACTGAGGGTGCACTCAATCCCCTTATAAAGATGATTAATAAAGATGTTAAATAGAAGTGGCCCTAGTAGCAAGTCCTGGGGGACACTGCTCATGACTCTTCCTAGGGAAGACTAGTTGACTAATTAAGGAAGGAAAGAGAAAGAAAAAAAAAATAATTCTGTAACCAATCAGCTCTTCCACATCACACAAACTACTGGGTGCCTTACTAAATAGACCCTGTTAGCAGCTCAAACAGACAATAATTTATCGTTCTAAATTCTGTTCACTTATTATTTATTGCTGTTGATCCTTTAATTAATAATTATAATTAAAAAGATTCTTATCGAGATGACTCTGGAAAGAAAAAGAAAAAAGAGAAAGAAAAAAATTGGAAGAAAATTAATTTAAAGAGTAGTTGTTCTGAGATACTGTTAAAGATGAATGGTAACTTGTAAATATGCTGTTATGAGCTACTTTTGATTCAATGACATATCCTACCTGTATTCAAGTCCAAGTGTAGATACTAGAGTACTCAGATACACAGATACTCAAAAGTGAAGACAGAGATACATGACATTCTACAAAATCCAGAGATTACTGTGTGTATTCCAAAGCTCCTTGCTTATGCATTAGCTCTTCTATAACAAAAGTTACAGCAAAGAACACTTGAAATACTTTTTTTCTCCAATCACAGTATAAACTCTATAGGAATGAGAAGAAAAAATGTACTCATCATGTTCCGTTGAATACAAACAAGTAAATAAAAACAATACTCTTAGCTCTTAGCAAGATAAAAAGAGAAGGAAAGTGAGAATTGACACAGATTTTCCACTGAAGGACTGGTTGCTAAAAATAAATATTGCCTTTCATTCAGCTTCAGATTTTATGGCCCTAAAAAAGCTGCTTTATCTTTCCCTTGAGTCACTGGTCCCAAAATGTAGTCCACAATTTAATGACATTGATTATGATGAAGAATTTCTGGTGACTACACAGCACAAGAGAATTTTCAGAACATTTGAAGTCACAACAGTTTGTCCAGTTTCCAATGATGTGGATGTAATGCTTCGTGGTAAGCTTCTGTCCCAAAGACACATAGAACCAATAATATTGCAATAACTTAACTTGATTTTCATAGAAGGTTAACTTTCATCTTCATCATCCAAAATCATCACGTGTCATCTTTAGAATGTAATTAGAGATGTATGCAGGGTGAAAACCTCCTCTTAAAAACTCCTTCTTTTACCACTACATTCTCTGGACTGTCATTCAAATCCATCCCTCGTGTATCTGTTTTCATGGTGGCTTTGTTCTGTGCTAGCATGTTGTACATCAATTTTATTTCATAATCACACTACAACCTGTACTGACACAGTCAATCACAGATGTTTGTCTAATCATATCAAAAGTTTCAACTGCTCAGATTATGAATATTTAGCAAGCTTTCTAAATTTCTCTCCATTATCTATGTTTCTGTCAATTCATTGTGTATTTCAGAAAGATTTCTCTACCTTTTTTTTTTTTTCTTTTCGGATTTAACTGTTGTGTCTAATTATGCATAAGATCCAAATCTTCATGAATTTTCTTTCTCTCCAGTTCTTTAATTTTCTATTATCAGGCAAATTACTCTAGTGTTGATTGTTAATTCTCTTTTCCTCCTGACTTGGCCATGTATGCAGATGTGAATCAGACAAAGTCCATCTACTGTGTCATTCTATAAATCCTTTCTCAAAATATCTTTACACTCAGTGCCTTTCTATTTAGTTCTTCCTTCAGTGTCCACTGTGCCTCATACTACATAAATCATTAAGGATCAGTCAAACTTCTTGCACTGGTTATAAGACAAGTCTACACAGCTTTGCAGATCCTCAGTAGAGCAAACTGGGGAGACTAGACCTGCACGGCACAATATCAGTATTGCCATGTGTCACAAAATTACAAAATCATCAAATTGTTGAGGTCAAAGAGGGCCATTTAGGGTGATCAAATCCAATCTCCCTCCTTCAAGCAGGATCACCTAAAATGCAGTGTCCAGGTTCATCATCAAGGAGGATTCTGAATATTTCCAGGGAAGAGACTCCACAACCTCTTTGGGAAATCTGTTCCAGTGCTTACTCACCCTCACATTGAAACATATTTGTATCACCTTCTCTCTTACACTACTGTGTATTTATAGAGAAAAAAGTTTTCTGAAATACAATTTTTTCTGATCTAAGAAAACACCAGAAAAACACTTTATCTTTTGGAGAAGTAAGTTAGCATCTTTCTAAACTCAGAAAATTATAAACACAAGTTGGAACTAGCTACATTTCTAAGATATCCATTAGGGAAATGTTTGTAAACCTCAAGAGCCATATTACTATACCTGTCCCCTTCACCCTTCCCCTGACATCATTGCCTCTTGGACCATAGGAAGAAATAGGGAAGAAATAGGTGGAGCAAACTAACAGCACCATGAAGAATTTGAACACAACACAAAGCTTTCCATAAAGCCTCTTTCTCCCACCATTACTCGGAAGAGACATGTTCTTTTTTTACAGTAGACTTGATTCTTTATAATGAAGAGTTCTCAGTGAAGGTCCAGTAAAAGTCAAAGCACATGATAACAGCTATTTAACCAGCTATCTGGACTGGCTATGTCTTTTTGTAGTAGATCTAAGTCAAAGAAACTGTGATGTCTTACATGGTCTTAGAAACCTGACTTGCAGCTTCAGTGACAAGTGGGGAGCTGTGTGTGTTTCTGATCACCTTGTTACAATCACTAGAAACAATGGCTGACTCTTTGACAGTTGCACCTAACCATCAGCAATGGGACCGGGACTTGCAATTAAGACAATTTAAAAAACAAAACAAAACAAAACAAAACAAAACAAAACAAAACAAAACAAAACAAAACCCTCATTTTTTCTTACTTCAATGAGGAAAATTCCCAAATAAATAAATTGTTGTTTCTGGATCAATGCAGGGGTCTATTATCGTTGAAGGCAGACCAGTTGCCTCCAGCCAATAAATTCTGGACCCACTCAGAGCTCAAATTACTGTAAATGGTAGGAAAAAAAATATATCATACTGGCATTTACAGCTAATTCTGGACTTGGCTATATGAAGTTTACAAAGGGTGAAATAAACCCAATGTACAAAGTCAAAATGAATCATGTGGTGGTTCATTTTTCTTCCAACTGAAAATATATTATTGTCAAGGAAGCCAAATGCATTGTGATGTGCATGTTATACAAAGCCCTACAGGATATAACTGCATCATGCTGAGAAAAAATGTGAAGCATGTTTTTCTCTCCATAAAGTCCTCACTGAAATAAAATTGTCCAAAGTGCATATAATCAATATGAAGGCTTAGTCTACATTGGCTGTTAAACATGTCAAGCTCTATTAAAAATGATTCTTGTTTCCCAAAGTTAATGGAAAGAGGAACTCACAGTGCCATTTTTGAAAGGAGGAGTACAGAAAACGAATCAAAATGAAAACAAGAAATCTCTTAAGCAAAGGAAACCATGTATTCAGACAGGCTCTTTCCAGATCTGTCTTGCATCAGAGTAACAGCATATTTGTTGTATACTGTGGGCAGTGTTCTCCAACATCAGGGAGCATAGTGGAGGTGCTTTGCCAAGCTGAGTTGTGTTCCAGCAGCGTGACTGCTTAGTTAAACTTTGCTGTATTTCAGTTTTGTCATTTCTGAAAGAGAGACAACAACACGTAGTGCTCAGCAAATTGTGTTAGCTGCTGAGCTCATCATTCTAGACTTCTTTATATTCAATGGAGAGAAATAGGCACTCCTGGGAGGTGATTTGCTAACTTTACTATAGATGTCTGAAATTGCTTGAATGAATTATACCATAAAAATGCTATTTTGTTCCTCTATTGTCTTCGAGCTGTGATATCCATGAACCAAGTTTGTGCTTGTGTTGTGCTCTCCAAGTGTCACATCACTAAATTCTACATTACTTTCAATTCACATGTTGTAAGAGTATAACTGGGCTAAAATAATATTAAGAAGCACCACCGGGCAAAACCTCTATTTTGGGCAAGATGGCTTGTTCATAAACCTCAGTGAAAGACACTTTTTAACACAGGATAATTTGACCTGCTTTTCTCAGTCTCTGGTTTTACTTCTTCACTTGCACTATTTTAAGAGTTAAGATGGCTGTTGGGACTGGATTTGTTTGAAGATTACTCCAAAGTGTTTCAACTTTATTTATTTATTTATTTTTATTGTGGTAGTTTATGGATGGAGTATGAACTTGTACTCATTGTAGGACTTGATTATAAGTCTTCCTTAGAAGTTATTCTTCTGGCATCTACAATAACATATTGGAGAGGCTTAGCCTGTAGTTCTCTTTTTGAACATTTGTGTTTCTTGCTCTTCTATATTTTCCTCTTTTGTTCTGTGTGACACTGAAGACAAAGCAACATAGCAGCATGTCAGCCCATTTGTCTTTTCCATGGATGTTTTGGGTGCATAATGTTGACAAGGAATGAATTTCCAAGGGAGACTAGAAGTTCCCGGTAGAGATTAGATTAGGAGTCAGGGGGAAGTTTTTCACCCAGAAGGTGATGAGTTGCTGGTACAGGCTGCCTGGAGAACCTGTTTATGCACCATCCCTAGAAGAGGTCAAGGCCAGAATGGATGTGGCCTTGGACAGCTTGGTCTGGTGCCTGATATTGTAGGTAGCAAATGTGCCCACAGCAGGGGGTTGGAACTAGATGATCTTTGAGGTCCTTCCAACCCAAGCCATTCTATGATTCCAAGATTCTGTAAGATAAATCAATCATAGGTTACTGAATACTGAGACACTACACCAGACCAGAAATCTCTTGTGCCACAAATGGTAAGGAGATAAGAAAGAAATCAAAGAAACTTGGTTCTACTTCACCTTCTTGTCCTGATCTCATACCCCTTGTGAGGCATTTGCATTACACCTCTATCACAGACAAGAGACTGATCTGAGTAGACCTCTTGTCTCATTTATTTTAGCTACTCTGTCAGGTCACAGGTTATGGTTGCATATAAGCACTGACAAACATGACTATTGTCTCTGCTATCCAGAAAGAACATCTCCAGACCTTCTGAGTTGTTTTGCCTTTTATAAAAAGTTATAATTCAGGGTAGGGAATGGCGAGTGTGGGTGGAGGTGTGTATGTGTGGGGGGAGTTCATCCATCTCAACTTGTATTTTGATGTTGCAGAAATTTTAAACATTTATATATAAATATATATAGACATATATTTATATATATATATATAACTAGTGCAGGAATCATCTGTATACTATCTACTTTGAATGCTGATCAGAAGATCAAACAGCAATTTTTGTAAACATGGAAATGTTCCATTTTACCAGTTTTACACTAGTTCACGGGTTGTGTATCAAATAATAATAATAATAATAATAATCTTTGAAAGTAATGAAAATAATGCAAAAAATACCTCTGTTAATGATTAGGAAGGAAAAAAGATGGATTCTAGAAGAAATTTAAAGTGGTGTTTGTGCATGGCAAAAATATGTTCAGTTGTGGTTGAAAGGATAGGGATTCACAACCATAAACAGAATGGAAAATAACAAGGTATAATTCAAGTTCAAGGGTTATTACCTACTGCAGGTATTTGATGGAAAAATAATACCTGGACACTGCTTTAAACTGGCATTTCCACTATCAGTATCACTAATGGATCTTCAAGGGCACTGGATTAAGGTGTCTAAATTTACTTTTGTACACAGTCTGGAGAGGAAAATGATCCTCTCTGATATTAAGACTTTAAGAGTCAGAAGTCTGGATGACATAAATCTTTGAAGACCCACTGAAATCAAAGGAGCTTCTCTGGCTTTTTCTAAAAAGGATGTATTTCAGCAGTGTTAGCATTTAGATGAATCCAAATCTTGGTTTTAAATAGAAAACTGCAAATAATTCTGAGATAATCTTTCACCAGAGTGATATGAAATTGGGTTTCTGAAGTTGATATTATTGTCCTCGCAATACCAGGAAAACAGAATTTCTGGACTCCTAAGAGTCCATCCAATGCCACATTTCTGCAGAATCGGGACAGAAGAATGTATTCAGTGCAGGTCATAGAGAGTCCCTATCACTATAACCACCTCTCTTCTCTGGGGCAAAGATAAATAAATAAATAAATAAATAAATAAATAGCAGTCATTAAGCAACAATACAGGTTCAAAGTATCTATGAGCAGAACAAAAGAGGATTTACTCCAGATTACATCACCCATCATCACTTCCTTTTCCTTGATTTGCCATACCCAAGAGCATTATTTCAGCTTCCATAAAACACAACCTCTAATTTCCATCTCTGTATATTACTTTTACTGATGTTATCTTAAACCTTATTTACAAGGTCTTTTATACAGCTCCCCCCCCCCCCCCTTTTTTTATTATTATTATTAATTGGAAGTTATTTGTTTGAAAATATTGTATTTTTACAGTGAAAGACTGAGGTTGTTTATTTATTTATTTATTTATTACTAACACAAAGCAGTTCTTTGAAGTGAAAATAATACCTTGGTGCCAGAAATCATAGGATTGAAGTTCAGTGTGAAACATGGCAAAGTACTAAGAGTGTTCAAATAACTGTTATTGGGAATGAAAACCTTCTTTGGACTTACAAAAGAAAACAATATTTTGGGATTTTTAGCTTGTGTTCTTTACTACTATAATATCATTATACTCATTCATATATGTATCTGTCTTTGATAGAATGAGTTCTGAAATAGCTTCTATCAAATAAAAGATACAACTGACTAACTAACTAAATAAATAAAAATATAATTCAAAGGTTTTCCAAGTGCCTCAGTCTTGTATGAAGTTACATCTATGGACCATTTTAAGGTTGTTTTTCATCTGCCTTTCTGTGTCCTTGGCTTCTCTGGTGTGGAAGGAAAATTGTGGTGTGAACAGCACATAATGCTGTTAGTGGTAAATTACAGAATAGACGATATCACTTATATGTAACAGGAGTTATGTCATTATATCTGCTTGATTGTTTCCTGGTATTCTGATTTTTTTGTTTTTCTTTTTCCTCCTGCTGTTCTCTAAGGAACCTACCTTCCACCACCACTGGATGCAGGCCATTTCTTCTGAAGCAAACCCCAGATGTTCAAAACTGATTTTAAAGACTCAAATCACATTTTTGCATTTCCATTAAAAGGATGCAAATACTCCATATTTTAACATTTTCATAAGTTAGTAGAAGTAAATTAATTCACCAAACCTGAGTTTGTGTTTGCTATAATTCATAAAGAAAGTGAAGAATATTTATTTTGAGATTAGTTTAGCCTTTATGAGATGCCTAGTTTAAGATGACACACACTCATGAAAACCAACAGAAACATATGTAGTGTGAAATAATTTTGTAATGTCTTTGCTATCCAACACAATTTATAAACTAGATTAGATGACTAGATGATAGTGACTCCAAAATGATACACTTGAACCTATAGAATTCTCCTTGGTAAGCCATGTAAGTGATAAATAATAATTTATCTCAAGATTTCTCTGACCTCCAAACAATTTAAACTCATGGGATTTGAGAGCAAAAACTAATTCTTGTGTACATAGGAACTTGTTCATGTTATCTTTATTGTTGTTTTGTTTGTTTTTGTTTTTGTTTGTTTGTTTGTTTCTGTATTTCTGTCCACTTTTCCCCTTGAATTCAGATGTGATTTTATCATTCATAAAGAATGGGAATTTAATGCAGATCAAATAATTTTTGTTTAATTTGACAGTGAAATGATTCTCTAGTCCAGGTTCATTGCTCCAGTGGCATAAATTGCAAATGCTTTCGATTGGTCAAACCATATTTCAGGCAAGTAAAATACCTCCCCACATACATCTCACCCTGACTAGGTGAACTCCTCCAATGCCTCTTTATCTCTAATGCTTCTAGTTCCTCTTAGAAGCATCAAAAGAGCTTAGACAATGTGCCAGTAGTTCCTTTTACCAAGAAAGCACCTCTTTCTTAATGCTCTAACCTAATTCACTTATCTCATTTTGTGCTTTCTGAAAGATTCACCAATTTTCTAGCCAGTACATGTTAGGTCCACTTTCACAAGTCCATACAGGTGTTGAAGACCCAGAAGAGGAAACTTCTCCTGAATACCCAAAACTCTGAAGAAGTAAAAATGTTTATTCCCCAGTGATTAAATACTATATAATCTTCAAGGTAATTAAGAATATTAATTTGATCATAGAAATTTATTCCAGTATCTACATTCAGAATAAAGCATGCAGTAGCCAAGATTACATTGCTGATAAATTAATGCAGGAACATATTAAGCCTACTAAAAGTATTTATAACAAAATTTTTAGGTTTTCTAACTTCTTCACCTTAAGTAGGGATTTGCTGTATGAACTGAATTTAGTTTCAGATTCTGTTGACTCAAAGAGAAACAGGGAACAAAATATTTTTCAGAAAAATATGGCTATAGATAGTAGACAGTAAATGGGCCATGTCTATAATTAATTATATCGAGGTTCTTTTGTTGTTTTTTTGTTTTGTTTTTCTACTCTCTCCCTATACTTCCCCTCCCCCCCCCCCTCCCCCCCCCCAAACCAATGGAAATACTGGTTTTATAAAAATTAATTGTGCTACTCTTAGTTTTGAAGGCACCCCTAAGATCATCTAGTTCTGACCACCCTGTCATAGGTAGGAACATCTTCTACACCATGTTGCTCAAAACCCCATCCAATCTGGCACTGAGCAACCTCACTGGGCATCCTCTTCCAGTGTCTCAACATCCTCACAGTAAAGAACTTATTTGTGATATCTAGTCTAAGTGTGCCCTCTTCCATTTTAAAATCATTTCCTCTTGGTCTGTCACTACATGCCCTTCTAAAAAGTCCCTACCCACCTTTCCTTTTGGCCTTCTTTGCCTACCAGAGGTTGCTATAGGGTCTGTCCAGAACCTTCTTTTCTCTAGGCTGAAGAACCCCAGCTCTGTCCCCATATGGGAGGTGCTCCAGTCTTCTAATCATCTTTGTCATTCTCTTCTGAACTCACTCCAACAGCTCCACGTTCCTCTTGCATTGGGGGCTCAGGAACTAGATGTAATATACCAGGTGGGTCTTGTGAGTGAAGAGTAGAGGAGCAGAATCACCCATTGATACATAAGTAATCACTGTGGTTAGACTCTTTACAGCTATGCAGATTTGTAACATTCAAAATGGAAAAATATTAAGAAAAATATATTAAATAAATAAATAAATAAATCCTTATGAATCCAGTTTTCATCAAAATAAGTATTGTCTGCATTTACTGTTTTCATCTTATTCACATCTATCTATGACACTAATTCTTTCTTCCAGAATCCCATTAAAACCTTTTAAGCCCAGTTTACATTTCTGTTGTCCATAAACCATTTTCTAACTCCAGTGATTTTGCTTTAATATTTGCATGCAGCTGTTGTTCAGCCTTCATTTCATTAAGCTGATACATATTGACTCATTATCACAATGACAATAGCAGTAAGATCTTATGCAAACAGAGTTCCCAGACCTTTCATGACAGCACCTATTATAAAAAATGAAAGTTTTAGTCCTAAAGTAAGAAATGTTGTGGGTTTTGTCGTTGTTGTTTTGTTTTGTTTTTTGTGTGTGTTTTTGGTTTTTTTTAGTTGGTTGGTTGGTTATTCAGATTGTTTTGCTTTGCTTTGTTTTCATGTCTGGTGTTGCAACATATTTAATTTGTTACTATATCACTTCTTCTAGAACAAAGAAAATCTTGCATTGTGGTGTATTTGAGTTTAGAAAGGCAAATAGATTTTGTATTCATTATTTTGATCAGCTTTGTGCTGACCTCTTGAGCTTGATTGTTGAGGCAGAGGCTGTGGAAACAAGGCCCTGGCTTCCATTTATCCAGATATGTTCCAGCTTTGAACAGTATGGTTTTAAAATAGAAATAAATTATTGTCAGCTTGAGGCTGTGAAGCTCACAAGACGTGTGTCCATCTAAGACACATCAAAATTTTTCAAAACCAGCTTCAGCAATCTTTTTTGTTTCTTCCCCCACCCCCCTCCCCACTGTCTTCATGACCGTGTTTTAATTTTCAGACTGTCCTAATGTAACTTTTTCTATGTCTGCCTAATTTACTACTTTCCATACACAAACAGGCATATTGACACAAACATATGACTTTTTCTTTTTTTTTTTTTTGTATGCATGCTCAGAGAGAAAACACACCAGTGTAAGCTGTAATAGAACTGCTAATGAGCTGATGTTATCTACCAACCTATTTAAAATTCTGTTCTCTTTCTGCTTTGCATTTGGTGGGGTTGTAATTTTAATTTTCAAGTGCAGTCTCATTTCTTCCCCTTAATTTCCACCTTTCCCATCCCAATGAACACAGTCCACACATTCACACATGCAAAAAAATAACAGTTTGTAGGCAGGGGAGAATCATTTATGTATTAGTGCTATAGACTGAGTTGCGTAGTGGCATCTCCGATATTTGTATTTTTCAGGGGACAGAGACTATAGCATCTGCTAGAAGCCTACAGGTGGCATAAGGGTGCAAATAATAGTAATAATAATAGTATTGGGATGGCTGTTTTAGGGATGTCTAATGTGAGGGAAAACAATATATGACAGACAGGAGGAATAACTCCTCTATTGAACTTTGTGTGTGTGTACATGTACACGTAAATATTATTAATACAAATAACAACAGCAACAACAACAAGAACAAAACATGTATATAGTTTAAGGGTAATTATCACCAGTGAAAATGTCATAATCCAGGCAGGTATCTCACTGTGGTATTGGTTTAACAATTCTTAGTTAAACATGCAAAATATATCATCTAATTAAGGATTTGAATCAAATCCACATTCCTGCAATTTATTGTATTAAGTTATTTTTTAAGAACATACAAACAAGTTACAAAGAATTATGGGTCATGTTAGGATCATAGCAGTCAAATATTTAATAAGGTACACTGAGCTCATCTGTTCCAATTGCAGTCTCATCCAGTATTTGAATGCTTATTCACTGCACTAGCTTTCGTATTGCTTTTCCTAATCTAGTTTTAAATGTCTGAACAATGAAACATCTGCTGGAGAATATCCCAACATTCCCTGGGAGAATCATACAAGCCAAGCAAATATTTCCACAGTATGCATTTCAGCTGATCATTTGTTCTCTGTAATGCTCCACGTCTTCCACATCATAACTATACTCCTTCAGCTAACACTTTTTATTCTTTTTTACTTTTTTTTTCTCTCTCTTTTTATTTTCTCATACAAAATAAAACAAAAAACTAAAAATAAAAAGCTTCATCAGTAAAGGCAAATAATTTCTATAAACGTCTCCTTCTGGGTTTGGAATGAACTGAAGTAAAAGCTTTAAAACTTTATAAGAACTCTAATAGTTAAAGTTCTTAAAATTCTTGGGGGGTGAGGGGAAAAAAAAAACAGTTACAGTAGTTAACAATACTTAAACTATTAGAAAGACTTTGGAAATCTTCCTTCTGCTCACAGATGCACAGACTGGATTTTCAGCAACAAAAATGCATGCTCTCCAAGAAGGGACTTTTTCACAGATATTTTGCAATAAATTTAATTATAGATGTGCTTTCATGAGAGCTACAATACACGCAGAATCATTTCAGTGCATTAAATCCAAAGTCAATGACCAATGTCAATAATTGGGAATCTCATAGAAAGCAGTACATTATTGCAACAGGAGTTAAAGTTGTGAATTGCATTATGCTTTACTTAAGTAACTGGTTCCCTTAGATGGGTTACTAGAGAGTAGTTAAACTGCAAAAAGCATGAGTGTAATCTGTGTGTGTGTGTGTCACTTTCTCAAAATATTCTGGATAGGCCACTAAGAGATAGGATTATAATCTCAACCTCATGCTTTCACTTTTGAGTGAAAGAATTCAGAACCTAGAAGTTGAGAAAGTAAAACCAAGGGGGCACAAAAGAAGTGAGAGATGGTGATGAAATAAAAAACATGTAGTGAAATATGGAAAATTAAGTACAATAGTCTGCCTAAGTCTATGAAGAAGATGTGTATTGGGTGCTTAGCATACAATTTATGGTAGCTTTAGCATGTCCTGATAGTAAAATACTTGTTATTTGAAGGAGACTGATGGAAATGAAAAGCAAGCCTACCTGTCTCATGGTAATAACCTTAATGTCTCAATATTCTCTTCAGCTGACAAGTTTTCTGCTCTGATTCTGTCCTCGGACTGAAGCCAGTCTGTAAATAGCAGTCCCCTGTCTCTCACAACTGAACGTACATTTTAGGAGACTTACTAATACTGCTGTGTCAGCAGGGATCTAAGCTAATTGTGGGTAAAATAAAATAAAACATGGGATGAAATTGTTGTATGGCTTTATTATCTTTCCTATTACAGGATATGGAGGTAAGAAAAAAAAGTGCATTTTTTGCAAGGCAGTGTTGGTTCTGCATAAATGCAGATTTAATCCACCTCTGTATTAGGCAGTATTGAACATAACTGTGGATATTTAGATGTAAAGGTCTACCTTTGAAATATGTTTCTAAACTTCTTTTACTAAAGAAATAGAGGCTTAGACCAAAATCTGGTGTCTAATGCAATCACGGTACTCTAGTTAATTGGTTTTGGCTTCCAGCTTGGAGCACACAGGATTATTGGTAGCTCTGCCAGAGTTATCTTGATTTTTTATGCTCTCCCATAATTTCAAATAACACTAGATGCTTCTTTTTAGATTACAAAACCAAATCTTTAGTTTACAAAGATAGTAAAGCCTACAGAGTTTACAATCAACCAAATTTAGATGACTATGCTAGGAAAAATTGAGTAGCTTCCTAGACTACTTGTATTCTGTGGGCTACCTCTGAAACTTTAAAGTACATTTCACATGTGGACAACTTACCAGCAAAGTTATCATCTTTGTCATATACTCAGTCTGACACACATCTCTTGTGTACTACAGAAACTAGAACTGAACCCCAAAGTCTAGATGTAGTCACACCAACACTGAATAGAGATGGACTGCCTCCCTTGATGTGCTTGCTATATTGTTCCAAATACATCCCATGATGTTGTAAAATTCTTTGCTGCCAAATCACACTACTTGTTCATATTCCATTTCTTGTTCATTAAGTCTTTTCTTTCCAGATGAATGGTTGCCAGCATTCATTAGTGCCTGGACTTATTTTTTCTCATGTTCTAGAAGCGTCATTTTTCCTATGAAGTGCTGCAGATGTTCATTTCAGAACTCCATGTTCCAGAACTGAGGATGGCCTGATCAGGAAAAACAGAAAACACAAAGCTGTGGGGTCTTCCATCCTTTGCAAGCTCTAACCTGCTCATTCCTTGCCTTGAGAATAGTTAAAAATGTTACTGGATAATGATGTATGCATTACTATGTTCTGTACTGTGCATATTCTCATCAATTATTTTATGACGATCCACAGATACAGCAGATAGCCTATTAAAGTCTTTTCACTCTTTTTTTCCTTCATCCTCTCTCACCTTCTTCTGTTCTCTCTTCACATGCTTGTCTCATTCCCCTTGTCTCCTCTCAAGGTATTTGAGCCAAGAAAGTCTCAGATTTATAACAACTTTGTGATACCTACTCTACCACCATGTCAATTTAATTTGAACCAATTTGACATCCCTGATACAAACACAGGATTGGAGACCACAGTGATAGTACAACATCCGTTGCTTGTTAAGCCTCCTGCACCTGCTATTGCTTCTCTCTGTAATTGCCCTAGATCAAGAGACCGATTGTAAATGTGTTAAGTTTTGCTGACAACAAAAAGCTTGGGAGAAGCAAGAACTCAGGCTTAAGAGGCAAGGAAAATTCAACAAGATTTGCTGGGCTCAGAGCTGTTATGCACCAAATGAAATTCAGTATTGACAAACACACATTAATGTAATTGGCCAAGGGAAGTGTGGGACTAAAAGAGAAAAACTGCTGACTAAGAGAAGTAACGGCTTGACAGGGATGCTAATATAATGCTCATCTGACGCGCTGGCACCGAAATCTCTGTGCAAGTGCAGAGACGATCTCTGAATGTGGAATAGCTCTTTACCTGTCTGAGACATCTACATATTTCCCCTCCATTCCCAAAGTGTTTCAAGGATTTTAAGCAATGAAGTTGTTGCCTAAAAATTAAACTGAGGCCAGACAATCCAAATCTTATAAATATAACTTATAGAAGTCGTGAAACAAGTAACCCTGATCACATGCAGCATAAGCAAAAATGCTTTCTGAAGTATTCATGTTTAGAAATAGTTATGCAAACTCCCATAATAGTAAGGAGTTAGTAGATGCTCTATCAAGCATCCAAACCACTCAATAGTATTTTTTTACTTTTATTTTATTTTTATTTTATTTTATTTATAACCCATATGCCCTTGACTGTGCTGTTTCCATAGTGTATTGTCTGTCCCTCTGTATGGAGCTGGATTATTTTAAGATTGGTACATCACTAATAAGTAAAGACATGATTAATATCCCACAACTTCCATTGTCTAAAACTTAGAGGCCTAAATCTGTTCTCATCTACCTAACATTTCCTTTGTGAGCGTCCAGAATAAAAACAAACAAACAAACAAAACCCAGACATTTCCAGAGATCTATACATATTAATCTAGCTTTGATATCTACCATAAATTTATTCAGTCCCTCCTAAAAGTACTTACTGATCTATTCATCTATGTTCAGACAAATAAGTCCCACGCTGTAATTCAAACTGTTCGACTACTACTCCTCTCTTTCTTATTTCTTGACCTCCAACCATAATAAACCACTGTTCTTCTTTTAACATGCATGAATTAGGTTAATTTCAAAACTAAGAATCTCTTGAGTTGGAAACATGAAAATATATGTGTCGCCTGATCTGCAAGAGATACTCCCAAATATGAACTACAATCCATAAATAATAATATCCTAATTCTCAATTTGACTTTGCTCAACATTTGTTGCCACTTTGAAAACAGAAAATTTAGACTATATATTGGTACAAATATATTTGTGCAGTGGTAGGAATGCCGCTTTGCAACTCTGGGGCCTGGCTTCGAATCCCCCTGTGGTGCAAGTGGTAGAAGTGCCGCTCTGCTACACAGGAGGCTTGAATCCCGGAGATTGGACACGATCTCTAAGGTCCCTTCCAACCCGCATGAGACTATGATACTATGATACTATGAAAAGCACAAGTTCTGTCCAATAGATTTTGTTATTAATAATAATATTTCTCTAATGAAGTGTACTGTGCATGAAACTTCACCAAGCAGATAAGACATTTGTTTCATAAAATCAAATCTCAATGACTGGATTTGGGCTGCAGCAAAAGTTGTGTAGACTATTTAATCATACTAATGTTCTCAACATATAACTTTGTTTTTATTCACTCTTGTATCTCTAAGCCATACTTTTCAATATTTTCACACTGGAGATGACCTGTGTAAAATCAAGAACAAGACAGGAGGTCAGCCAGAGAGGTAAACTGAGCATCTGAATTCAAACTCTTCTCTCTACTGAAACATGGACCAAACTGAGATGAGCCAAGAACATTTGCAGAACAAGTTCAAGCTCACCAGTTTATAACTGTGAGGCAACCATAGTGGAATCCATTGTGTCTTTCCACTAGTATTAACATTATAGCATCAACTGTCTTGCAGTTCAGGCTTTTTCAATAAAGCATGGATAAAGTTCCACACTTTGAATGACAGACCAAATGTTTTGGCAACTCTTTTATCATGTGAATAAAGGAGCACATAAGGATGAATTTAATGAAGGATAAGTAAGGAAAAGTTTTCTTCCTTTGCCTGCTGCTTGAAATTACTCCAAAATGGCAGTATTTGTTTCAGACACGGGTGTTTTGTGAGGCCAACTTTAAGGGTGTCAGAAACAGCTTCTTCCAAATTTGGGGAGAATTTGAAGGTGAAAAAAATATATATATGTAATTTTAATAAGCATGAAACATTCACTGTTCACTAATGGTCATTTTTTTACTGAAAACACTAGAAACTTATGAAGGCTCCAGATTATCATTTTCTTGACATTTTAGATGGGAATGATGAACTTAATAAGGAACGTGACAAAAAATACTTCTACATGCCTCAAGCAATTAGATTCAAGTCTGATGAGTTGGTGTAATTTGATGGTAAATTCTGATATCATAACATTTTTTAGGACTCCCATCCTAACTTTGCTGGGTTTTCTTAACCCTGTCATGACAGACTGTGAGAAGAAGTGAGATATAAACTCAAAAATAAGCATTACAAAAATTCTACATACACACACAATATCTTCTCTTTGATATTCTCAATATCTTTTACAAAAATGAACTTCAAAATCTCCACACACACCTAAGGATTAAATACATCTATCAGTAATTTTGCTCCTCTTCCTAATTTTGTTATCAGAAGAAACAACAACGGCAAAGACAAGAGTTTAGGACAGGAACTGCACTCCTTGGAACATGCTAGCAAGCTGTGAAAATCAACTTTTTTGGCCTGAAGTAAGAGTTTACTTTTCTAATTCTCATTTTATATCACGGAGGGAGGTGAGACGGCATTTTCCCCAGAAAAGATAATTTATCAGCTGGATTCCTACTGACTCTCAAATAGCCTATCGTGACCTTTGGTTATTAAATCTTCTGACTGTTAGTTAATTTCAGCAGTGGGGAGGCTATTAGCTGACCGGCTAGATTCCCTGCCCAGCATCTGCTAACCAATGACTTGCGATCTAGGCAATAAAATTGAAATTGCATCTGGAGAATAAATATTTTTTTACTTCTAACATGATGAGAGTTCCCATCCTTCCTTGATTTCTTTATTCTTTAGAGGAATGCCAAAAGCAGCAGATTTTTCTGTGTCTTAATGGAATATCCCTATGTTGGCCATTGTCCATCATTAAATATTTCTTTACATATTGGTAGTTGAGTTAACAGGTTTCTGGTGGTCTTTGGTATACAAAGGAGGTAGATGGAAGAGACAAATATTAACAACAGCAAAACAAAAGATTAAAAATTGTGACATCAATCTCATTACCAAAAGGAGAAGAAAGCTCATGTTTGGAATCAGCACAATGTCTTGAACGTGCACTTATGTGCAAATAAATAAATAAATAAATAAAGTGTAATTTGGTCATCAGAAAGGACTGAAACCATCTGTTCAATATTGAAAGAATAGGTTTTTGGCAGTGGAATTAAACACTATTTCAGTAAATAATAATAAACACATAAAATCTGATATATTTTATAGTAATACTAGCAGCTGTCAGAAGGAATAGGCTTTGAGGTGTAATTCCTTCTGTAGAGCTGGTTCAGGCACATTCTTGTAGGAACTGGTTGTTCAGTTGGTTTTCCTTTTAAGATTCAAAGGCTGTCTCACGTTCCTAGATTTGCTGGTAGAGCTCAGGACTTAAAGACATCTGTAGATGTCTACTGAGTGAAAGCCATTTGAAATCCACTACGGTTTATCAAGATGTCATCTTTAAAGTTCTGCCAATATTCTCAAGTACCTGTGCCTGAAATATCTACTTATTTGCAAAACTGAAACACAACATCTTTTGGTACTGCCTGGATGACCAAAATATTACTATTATTATTACTGAAGTTGTTATTTTAGAACAGTGGAAATTTCAGATAATATCTCATCATAATTCTACCACTGTCACACTGCTTGGCTTTATCTTACTTATTGCAATCATTCCTCTGGATGACACACCAAGTGATCCGTAGATTTGAAATACTAGTAACAAACCAGATCTAAGACAAACAATGTCTTAGAAATGAGAAAGTGTTTCTTTTTAAAATAAAATATATGTATATACATTTTAGTGCAAAAGCTAAGTATCATTTATTTTTTGTTGGTTTGTTTGTTCCTTTTCTTTTTTGGCAAAAATTAAACCCTGAAACAATCAAAGGAAATCAGAAAATAGTAAAAAACAAACAAACAAACAAACAAAAACCTAAAAAAAACAAAAAATCCCTAAAAAAACATTTTTTTTCCTCTTTTTTGCTTTGCAAGAAAAAAAAGATGCACATAAATGAAATTTATAAGAGGAGATTTAAAGACTGTAACTAAAATAGTGAAATGTTGGGGTACCTTTTCATAACGTTTCTCACTTTTGAGATTTAAGGATGTTGGGGAAAAAAAAAAAATAAAAAATAAAAAATAAATTTAAAAAGGAAAAAGGAAATACGATATTTCAAAGCTTTCTCTCTGCACTTTATGATTCAGATGTGCTATTGCTATTACTATGGAGCTCATCTGTAAGTCACAGAGGAAGAGGAAGAACACGCCTTCACTTATCCTGGACACCTCAGGGAAATGCATGTCAACAGTTTGCAGGCCATTTCAGCCCATTTGCATGACTAATTGGGACAGAGAAAGCCATGAACCCATGCCCACTGAGAGGGGGAAGGGGGAGACGGAAAAAAAGGTAGATGGATATAAAAACAAGAGTGGCAGTGAGATACAGCAGAAAATTAATTCAGTACATATGATAGCAGAACACAAGATAACACACTATTATACAATATAATAGGAATTGAAGCTCATAAATCAAATAAAATGAGAGAGAGTGAGTCCAAAACTGAAGGCCTTACTCTATTGCTGAAGGCAAGGTGGCTAGGGAGGAAACACCACAGAGATGAGCAGTAAAAGAAAGGCAATCACATGACATGTGAGCAGTTTTATCTTTAGCTCTGGACAGAGAATGGGAAGGAACAGTGAAGGCTTCTGGGAGATGCAATTCTTCTCCTATGAGATCCAGGTACTGAGAAATAGAGACAGTCCATGGAACTGGAGCATTAACTCTTTAACTCCCAGTGAGTTCTAATGTGAAATACCTATAACAAAAATCATGAAAACATAAAACCATGAGACCTTGCTAGATAGTTCCTTGATCTTCCTACACAGATATTTAGACATCTTCCACTAACACCTTCATGTGCTGTGTAAATTCTTATTCATCTGTGTTCATTACAGCTGACTGTTATGTAAGACAGCAGAATAAAGCTACAAACTAGATTCAGCTCATGTTAAGTTTAGGAACTTGAAGACTTGATGTAACATAAAGTCCAATCACCTGAAGCTCCTTTTGTCAGCACTGAAGCAAGTCTGGGAGCTTTGGGAACTTGCTCCACTAGTTCCAGATGTAACATCTCAGTGATGTTGTAAGCATGCAGATTTATGGAGAGACAAGATGCTGATGATTATTGAAATTTTAGGTAGGTAGGTGGATGTCACAAGTTCAGTGACACGATTTTGAGATCCACTTTGAGAAACAACAACAACAATGACAAATAAACAACAAAAACAACAAACAAAAATAACCTTTTAAAATGGATTTATCATGAAGCACTGTGCAATCCCCATCTTTCCTCTGGTCTGTACTTCACAGACTTTTCCCTATGTTCATACTTGATGATGTAATTATGACTGAAGGAATTACAATGTTTAGATTCCCTGTAAAGGCATTTTCATTAACGCATCATATAACAATTTTTGCTTGGTATAACATCTTGCCAGAATTTTGGCAACATTTTTTTTTTCTTCTAATTTATGAGTATGCATTATTCATTGAAAAAAAGAGAAAGAAAAATAAATAAATAAATAAAGGGTGGAAAAAAATTGAAAGGAAGAATAGTTTACATTTCCTGATTGGAAGCCAGGGATTATTCATCATTCTGCTGTACATCTCTTATAAAGATGATAAATGAATGTTTATGAACTGAACCCTAAAACAAGATAATGTGTTTTTCTAAAAGTTTTGCAGAGCTCCATTTCCATTGTAATTAGTTTACTTTATTATCAAGTCCTCTTAAACCACTATCAAAGTGAAAGCTGAATTCTGAATTGCTTAAAGGAGATGGGGGGACGTAATGAAATGCTCAGTGTTTTTTTTTTTTTTCCTTTTTTTTTTTTTTTTACATACTATGAAAAATAAATAACTTTGATAAAGATATATAATAAATTTTCTTATTCTGGAACATCAGGATGACCACAGTGGCTTGGAACTCTCTATATAGATTTTTCTTGCAGGGGATTTGTTGATCATTTGCACTCCTATTAGTAAAAAAATGAGGAAGAGATTTGTCTTTTCATCATTTTTGAGCTGTTTTCATACTATCACTGAATGGTTTGGGTTGGAAGGGATTTTTAAATCACGTAGTTCCAGCTCCCCTGCTACAGGCAGGGCCATCTCCCTCTAGACCAGTTCCTCAAAGCCCCATCCAGCCTAGCTTTGAACATTTCCAGAGAGGACGCATACAGAACCTCTCAGGGCAACTTTTTCTAGTGTCTCAGCACCCTCACAATCAATAATTTCTTCCTAATATATCATTTAAATTTACTTTCTTCCAGTTTAGAACCATTTTCCCTTGTCCTGTCACTACATGCCCTTCAAAAAAGGTTTCATATGGGATGTGTTCCTGGCCTCTGATCTTTCTGTGACCTTCCTCTGACACTGCTCCAACAACTCAGTGTCCTTGTGCTGGGGTACTGGATGCAGTACTCCATGTGGGGTCCCCTGAAAGCAGAGCAGAGTGGCCGAATCACCGTCCTTTGACCTGCTGTCAACACCTCTCTTGATACAACTTATGATATGGTTTGCTTTCTGGGCTGCAAGCACTCACTGCTGGTTCATGTTGAGTCTTCCATCACCCAACACCAACAAATTCTTCTCCTCAAATCTGATTTCAAGCTGTTCTCCTTCCAGCCTGTATCTGTGCTAGGGATTGCCCCAGCCCAGCTGCAGGACCTTGCACTTTGCAAGAATTTGTAGAATTGAACCAAGTTCAACTGGTTGAAGGATAATAAAAAAGAAAGGGAGAAAGAGAGAAAAAAAAAAAAAAAAGTTTTTCGTGTATTTGAATTTGACCAAAGAAAAGGGTATGAAGCTTAATCAAGAGAAGCTCAGACTGCATACTGGGAATTCGTTTTTTTGCCAAAATTTTTTTCTGGGTTCAAGAGTGAAGCACTAGAACAGGTTTCCCAGAGTAGTCGTCATGGTACTAAGACGCTGAAGTTCAAGGAACATTTGGAAAGTGTTCTCAGACATAAGATATGAATTTGAGGTTGCCTGTGTGGACATAGGATACTGTGGCATTTGCAAGTCCTTTTCAACTCTGTTTTGTTGTTGTTTTTGGTTTGTTTCTTTTTGTTTGTTTGTTTTGTTTTATATTTCTCAAAGAAAATCTCCTGTTCTCAAAATATTCTCATTTTCTACAAACCACAACTAAATAGATCAGAGAAAATAATCAAAGCAGAATCATTTCATTGCTTCAGTTTATATTTTCAAAAAGATTCTTCATTTGTTTATCATTTCATTCATTTTCTTTTCCCCAGAACTTCCATCCTCTTCCCTTTATTTTTCCATATTTTTTTTAAGGAAAGCAATAAAGCTTTCCTTAAAAATATAGTTTTTAAATGTCTTAGTTTTCGTTTTTTTTTTAATTTCAAAAATATGAATACAGAGTTATTACTACATGAGTGAAAAATAATTATTTATTTTTCAATAAAGAAGGCAGAGCCTTATATATTTCTTTTCAGATGATAATGGCGAACTTTTGCTATTCATGCTTCGTACTTACATCCTCAAAAAAATAATTTCTGAGAATTTTCAGCATAACTGACAGGAATTTGCAGTTTCTATTGTCTTAAAACAAATAAATATGGGACTCAAAAATTGGGTTCTCAGCACCCAGAGGGAAAAAAAAATCAGTTACTACAAATTGCTCCCTGGAGAAGCTAAGCTCAGTGCTCTCACAAAGCAGGACATTTGCAGATTATTATTTCCATTAAACACAAAAGTAACTGCCTGTAAACTTGTTCAGTTATTTGCCTTTACTGGCCTGTAAAAGCATAAAATATAAATACATAAATAAATATTTATAATGCATGGATAACAGTACTAACACATGCCATAAGCCATGCCAGGAAAAAGGAAATAAATCAGGCTTTGTAGCTGAGAGATATCACTTGGTTTGATTTGTAATAAACAACTTTACTTATCCTTATGCAGCTTATTACTATATTCTGTATTACAGTTTTACTTAGCTCTCTCCATTCTGCTAGCCACTGTTCAAGGGACAGACACAGTTTTTAAATACATTAGTAGTATCCTAATATAGGCACTTAACAAAAGCATAAATAGTAGGCTTTCTCTGCATCACAACAATGCTGAGTCATTCTGTGGGCTATTTATTTGTGCCCTCTGCACTTGTCATTATAAAAAGCCAAGACAACACTGCTCCCAATCTAGAGATCTCAGTAAAATCTGAACTTCAGTCAAACCTAAAGAGCTTGCGTAGATGGACAAGATAGACAAAGCAAGCCAAACATGGAAAGTAAGAGGTCATGAAAGTAAGAGAGCCATTTCCTTGTTATGATACCACCAAAATAACTCTCCTGCAAAGTATTCAAAAATCCATCTAATTTACATGGATCATATAGACCAGTGAAAAAAGTTTTGTTTCTCAAGTTGATTATGAGTTTATATTATATACTGTTTGTGGCAACTTAACTACACACTGCTATGATAAAAGTCATTTGAACGAAATGAACTTTTTCCATCTGCGCAAATGGAATTTTCTCCATTGCATCTCCCGATTTGTATCCATGTATGTTTCCCTAACAGAAAGATTTCTAGATTGTCTCTGCAGCTTTTCTCACAGTTTCTTGAATCTCTCATTTCTCATGCAACCTGACTTATTTATTCATTTATTTATTTATTTATTTATTTATTTTGTTGTATTAGGCGAAATTGAACCCTCGGGATGTAACATGATAGGCCTTCCCCTGCTGGGTCATGCATATGTAAAAAAGATATAGATGAAACAGGATACCTATATAAGGGACCCTCACATTCCAATAAATGCCATTTTACTGCTCACCATAATGTTGTAACAAACAGCTATGACTTGGTCGGGGCCGTCGATACACATTCACAAAGGGACTTGACTTTCCAGGTTACCAGATCAAGGTAACATTATTTATTCCCTTTTGTAGACTCTCCTCTAAATGTGATGTTTTCTGCATAAGATCAAACAGTCACAAATATGCTAAGAAAATATCTAGCCAAGAGAAACCTATGCTTTTCTTAAGTCTAACAGTCTGGGCTGCAATTAGCAGGGAATGACACCTGAAGAAATGTGATACAAAGCTTTCCATTCTACGAAGATGATCAGGGGGCTGGAGCACCTCCCCTATGAGGACAGGCTGAGGGAGTTGGGTTTGTTCAGCCTGGAGAAGAGAAGGTTGTGGGGTGACCTCATTGCAGCCTTTCAGTACCTGAAGGGAACTTACTCCCAGGAGGGGAGTAAACTCTTCGAAAGGGCTGATAATAGCAGGACTAGGGGAAATGGTTTTAAGTTGAAGGAGGGAAGATTTAGGTTGGATGTTAGGGAAAGTTCTTTACTAGAAGAGTGGTGAGGTCCTGGAACAGGCTGCCCAGGGAGGTTGTGGATGCCCCATCCTTGGAGGTGTTCAAGACCAGATTGGACGGGGCCCTGGGCAACCTGATCTAGTAAATGTGTATGTTTGGTGGCCCTGCTAGGCAGGGGGGTTGGAACTACATGATCCTTGAGGTCCCTTCCAACCCGGGTAATTCTGTGATTCTGTGATTCTGAGAGGTGGCTCTAGAGAATACCCAAGAGCACTCCAGGGACCAGCATTTGCAAGGCCACAGTTTAGAGGAATGCTCAAAGGAAAACAATTACTAAGCCATTGACCTTTAATGCCTACTACCCTTGTGCCTACCATTCACTTCTCTTGCAAACCACTGGTGGTTTTATTTCATGCCATCCTTTCTTCCCTTCCTAATTCCCAATTGCTCAGCTTGTTTCAACTGAGTCTGGCTCTGGGTTCGGGAAAGCAGGGCTGACACTGCTATATGTCTTATGTACACAGCAATGTTTGCAATAGGTGAGTACATTATTTTCCTGCAGGGTCATTTGCTATGATTCATTTCTTCATATATGTGGCACATTAGGTAGTATAGCCTCAGTATTGCTACTATTACTTACACGGGAAAATTTCAACTGATTTATCTGATTAAAACTTGAGATGACAGCCATAAATAAACAAAATATTCAATAGAGTTTCATTAATCTGGATACTTGTTTCTTCTGTTAATTTTATGGCATTTCTTGACATTGTGGAATTTCATTATAACTGCTTCATGTAAGCTGTGAAATATATATATATATATATATATATATATATATATATATATATATATATATATATTTTACTGCTGCTTAGTTCAGAATTACTTACTTTGACCCATAGCTAACAAGTTTCTTCCACAGCTATTCCACAGAACTCACAGAGGTCTCTAACCATCACCTGTGGCCATTAGGTCTTTTTTTTTTTTTTTTTTTTTTCCCCCACTGCTTTCCTGGTAGTTACTCACAAACTGATAATTGCCACTGAATAGATGCACTGCATTGCTGCTCTGTCATTTGTTTGTACTTCCCCTTGGCTTATAGCCCTGTGGTCCTCTCTCAGGCTCTGTCTACATGCCAGTTATTGATCTGTAGGTATACATAAAACATTAGATAGATCATATGTTTTTCGGACTGTTCAACTTTCATGAACTGCATTTCAAGTTTCCCTGATCAGATGCCTAGGCTCTGGCACCCTAGGACTGGAGGATGCAGATGAGTTCCATGGGCAGAATTATTTTAACAAAGCCATGTATATTTGTACACATCTTCATATTCTGTCTTGTTTATGACTTAAACTAAAAGTTATTTCAGCTAATTTCCTAGACAACAGATAGAAAACCTCCAAACTAAAGTGTATTTTAACCAGTTTAAATGGTGTGGTTTTATTTTTTTTTCCTTGTTGTCATTTGTTTGTTAGTTTTTGGGGTTTTTTGTGTCTCTCTTCATTTCATGAAGCATTTAAGTTCAGTCAGACTTCATTCTTAATCTTTACTTGTGTAAAACCATGTACATTTTAGAGGACAGACGAATGGATTTCTTGTTTATTTGCTTTTGTATAACAACAACAACATCAAAGCATAAATAATTTAGGAGTCTAAATTTAATTTTATGAAGTAGCTTTATATTCAGAAGTCTAATTCCCTTGTATTTCAATTAAAATAAGACTCTTAAACATGAAAGACAAACATGAAAATTGGTTCCTAATTTCTTTGCAGCTAAATGTGCTTATTTTAACTCAGACTATATGTATATGTGGATCTGTACATTTATAGAAACATAGAATCAAAGAATCACTAAGATTGGAAAGAATCTCTAAGATCATCTCTTCCAGACGTTCACCTAAACACCAATATTGTCCACTAAACCATGTTTCTAAGTACTGTATCAACCCCTTACTTAAACACATACAGGGACAATGATTCCACCACTTTCCTCATCAGCCTGTTCCAAAGTCTAACCACTATTTCTGAGAAGAAATTCTTCCTAAAAATCCAATCAAATCCTCTCCTGGAACAACTTGAGGCTATCATATCTCATCCTATTGCTGATACCTGGGTGAAGAGGCTGACTCCCACCTTGCACTACCTCTTTTCATGGAGTTGTAGAGAGTGATAAGGTCTCCCCTGAGCCTCTTTTTCTCCAGACTGAACAATCCCAGCTCCTTCGGCTGCTCCCCATAAGACTTGTGCTCTAGACCCCTCACCAGCTCCCTTTCCTTTCTCTGCACATAGTCAAAGGACACCTTGATATCTTACTTGTAATGAGAGGCCCAGAACTGAATCCAGCACTCAAGATATGGTCTCATCAGAGCTGATACAAGGGGATTATCACTTCCCTGCTCCTGCTAGCAACACTATTTCTGATACAATTCAGGATGCCACCAGAGCACACTGCTGGTTCACATCCAGCTGAGCATTTACAGACATCTCCAGGTCCAATTCCTCTACATAACCTTCCAGCCACTCAGCCCCAAGCCTATAGTGATCCACGAGGTTGTTGAACTTTATTTCATTGGACTCAGCCCAGAGATCCAGACTATCCAGGTCCCTCTGTAGGGCCTTCCCACTCCCAGGCAGACTGACACTTCAACCTAACTTACTGTCATCTGCAGAATTACTGACACTCAATTCCCTCAACCATAGGGAATAGGGAAAGATATTTTCTATGAAAGAGAGAAAGATGGAAAAATTTGTGCTATTCTGAAGTTTTATAAATTTTACAAGAAGTGAAAAGCATAATTTAGAAAAAATATCCAGCTTATTTTACATCCAGCAGCAACTCAGATTAATTTCTCCCAACAATGCAAAATCATTAAAAATGTAATGATTTTGGACCAGTCCCTTTCTTCTCTTCAGATCACTTCTACTGACGTTAACGAAATAAAATAGTAAAATGAAATAAAATAGGTGACAAAATGTTTGATAAAATAACTCTGAAATAGACATGGCAATTTCTTCTGCAAGATCTGGAGGTCATTGGACCCAACCCTTTAATCACAACAGAACTATAAAAGAATATGATTTCAATACATGAGGTCCAAAATTTGTATTAATTTATTTTGAATAACAAATTAGATACCTAGGAAAAAGATTTGGACAGAGCATTGAAGTTGCAACTGCAAACAGTTTAGTTCTAAACTGGCTCAATAAACTCTAAAAAATTAAGAGCAGATCTTATTTCTATGTTAAACAAATTATTAGATTAAAAACTTAGTCAATTCCCATGGCAAAAATACTGTTAAGAGATAATTAAGGTAGAGAACAGACACACAATTTCTTATTTAAGATTTCAACACCAACCCCAGCAATATCTTCCTTGGGTATGAATTGAAAGGGCTTTGTTCATTACAAATTCATTAAGAAGCTCGCATTCAACTACTCATTCTTTAGAGATCTATTCCCTGCCCCTCATGTAGTAAAGGAATTAAATTACTGTAGGATTCCTTTTCAACTGAAAAATCCGTCAGATTATATATACATTAAAGTCTAAATGAATGAAAAGAAACTTATTCCTCATATTAGCGTATTAGGTAAAGAGGAACAAATGTTGTTTTTTGGCTTTGTTATTTTCCTTCTCTTTCTTTCTCTTTTACTGCCAAAGCCCCAGTAGAGTATGAATGCAGAATATCAGCCCATCTTCTAATATATGCAGCATAATCTTCTTAAAATGAGTTTTCACTTCAAGGAACAAAAGGGCTTAGAGATGAGCAGCATGGCTTTTTCACAGTTTTTTGTTTGTTTGTTTGTTTGTTTATTTGTTTTTGTATTTGGCATATCATTATGCATAGTGCCATTTTTTCTTCTTAGAACAATTGATTATCATCAGTGAAGGATATTTCTTCCTATATATTAATAGAGCTCTAATTTGGATATGGTTTTTGTTTTTTTTGTGTTTTTTTTTTAATTTTAAATTTCACTTTTAGGGAACATGGGGGACAAATTGAGAGGCAGAGCAAGGCTGGGGGAGGCAAGGATGGCATTTTAATTTATTTTCCTTTCTATAGGATCTATCAATAACTAATGGATATTTCTAGTAATTCAGTGTGAAAAATTGGGAAATAGAAATACATAATTGTCACTAATTTATTCTTTTTAAGAGTAATTGTCTGAGAAACACAAACATATGAAAAAGTGAGGCATTCCTTGATATGTTTGAGTATATAATATATATATAATTCATCATGGCTTTTTAGCTAAATTCAAATACAGTGTCTGTATAAAATCCAACATTCCTTGGGGAACCTCAGCTGAGTTCTCTACTTATTAAAGCCAATGAGGCTGGACCAGCAGACAATTTGCCCAAATAACTGTTTGCATGGATAGTTTGTAGTACATTAATGCCTTGTGGAAATTTAGTGTTTTAACATGTTTTTTACATGCTTAATTATATTTTTCAGATGGGTTGGATAAGGTAGAAAGAAATACGATCTTATTTGACTGTTGCCATTAAAAGTGTGAAGAGTTAATACTCACAGAAGAATAATCATTTTTATCCTATCCTATGTATAGTGACATAGTCCAGATCATGTTTCTCTTTGTCATTGATCGTAAGTTAACTTCTGTCATATCAAAAAAGAGAGGAATAGTAAGAGAGAACAGATAAGAGAAAATCAGTTTTGAAAAAGCAAATTCTCAAATCCAGAGTAACTTTGGGTTACAAATTATCTCTCAAAGAATGGCCATACAAATTATCTCATTTTCTGTGGTCTCTCTGATGTAGATGGCACTAAGAGACAGATCACTGAAAGCTTTAGCACCAACAACTTTTAAAAATAAGATGCTGCTGGAAAGAATGGGAGCACTGGCACAATTCTACAGATCAGCGTAGGAAGGTCTCCTTAGCAACAGAGATTTAGCTGGTGGAGCGCTCTATTTTTGTACTTAAATCTTCTGACCCAATACATAGTAGTCCTCTATTTTGGAGTTCTACATACTGCCGTAAACTACCACCAGATGCTAGGTTATGGTAGGTTCCCATTCAGCTTGGATTGATTTAAATGGGCAACTAGCCAGAAATGGCCTTAGCTTCATTTCAGATCCTGAACTGCTGTACTAAGAGGACTTGGCACAAGCTCTACAGTCAGCTAGAACATATGCATGTACTAATAGGAATCACCTCTGAATTAACCAGTTTCCACTAGTTATTTTTTTCCTGACAGCACCAACAACCTATATTCATATTTATAAAACCAAAGTTTGTTTATCTGGACAGATTTCTAGATACAATTAACTTCAGGAAATGATTTTATTGATTTGATTTTAATTCAGTGTTCTGTGGGAACCAATTTCCATTGCTCACCATTCAGTGGACAATGCACATCACGTGTTGTGGGGCAGAGATATGGAGCTTGGTTTCATTACTGAGGACTGGTAGAAGGATTCAGATTTCTACAGTATATTGTAAAGAAAACAATGTCTTTAAAAATATCCCTGTATCTCCAAATACTCTCTGCATGAAGCAGAAAAGAGGAGGTTACACTTAGAAGTTGATGGTTGGTGTACGGTAAAAAATCCAGTAAAACTCCCTGTTTGTGGAAGCTTTACTAGACTTTACTGACTGTTTTGGCCTTCTCCAACCCTAGTTTATTATTTAAATAAAGAAATATGTAGTGCTTTCATTTTTACTTCAAAAACCTACTGAAAATTTTATTAGTTAAAATAAACCACCATCATTTAAACAATGCACTGTTTGGAGAATATTTCTCTCTTGCTAGTTAAAAACAAAACCAAAAAGCAACAACATCAACAACAAAAACATGAAAATGAGAGGCCTAAATGAACATAAGAAACATAACAAAACCCAATTTACAAGAAAAAAAAATCATTTTTTTCCATTTATTTTTCCCCCTTCGGTGAAATTCAGAGCAAGGAGAATTGATTCCATGTGTGTGATTAATTTAGAGAATCGCTTACTGAAAATTAGTGTTTGGCAGGTTTCTTAAGAGGCTACAAGAGGAACAAATTACATGGAAACAGAAGGAGAACTAGAAGGAACAACAAAGAGAGCGAGGAGTGCAATGATTTGTGTATATAGATTACACAAAATTTTCCTGGATTTATTCCACTAGTTGTTTCATATAATACAGAAACAGCTTCAAAATACTAGCCTTGAATTACAGAAATGAAAAAAGCTGCATACATCTACTAGGCATGACAAAAGAAATATCAGAATAATTGTTTTTCTGTGAAACTCCACCAATTTAACATATTTTTACTTGATCTGGATTAGGGGGGAAAAAAAGTTTACTTGAAACATTTCTTATAAAATTGCATTAAAAAGAAGAAATAAATAAACTCAATACAAACTGAATGCTCTGTTTCTATTAAATCAAAATGTCTTATTTATTTATTTATTTATGCCTTATCTGTCAGCATATGGCAAACTCATTCACACACACATACACACTCACACACACACACATACAAAACACCATACAAACAAACAAACAAACAAACTTCAGGTAAACCTCAGTCACTATGTTATTTTGAGTTTACTGAAGCACTACAGCACCATGTTCTTCTGCATGTTTTGATATCAAGTGAAATTTTGTGTGTGAAAAACATACCCTCTACGCATTTTTAATGCACAGGTCCATATGTATAACATGCTTTTTTTAATGAAAATTCAAATTTTGCTGATATCTATGGAGATCTACAACTACTTTCGATGTGCTGTGGTTTAAGTCAGCAGGCAGCTCAGCACCATGCAGCCTTTCTCTCATTCCCTCTTCTCAGGGAGTTGAGGGTGAGAATCAAAAAGAAAGAAAGAAAGAAACAAAAAACAACAAAGTAGCACTTGTGGGTTGAGATTAAAAGTCTATTAACTAAGAAAAAAAAAAATAAAAATTGAAGTAAGCATATATAGATCTGTATGTATACACGTGTGTACAAATCTTCCTTACACTTTCTAGCCAGCTCCTCTCAGTTTTATAGTTTTTGCATGACACCATATAGTACAGAACATCTCTTTGTATTGGGTTACTTGTAGAATAGCATAACCTGCAACGAGGCTGTATCCTACCCAGCATATACACCCATTACTCAGCAACAACCAAACCAACAATGCATTATTAACAATGAAAGCAGGGCATGCAGAGTGCTGTGTTGTGCAGTGCTAACTCAACTGATAGCAAATATTGTATGCATTTTGATATGCAGGCCAAAAAAAGGGCTCTGACCAGGAAAGAATATGCAGCCATACTTAATCTTTTCATAAGGGATTTTGAGAAAAGGTTTCAAGACCTATTCAAGAGCAGAAGACACAGCTCCTCTGTAGTCAAGTTCCCTTGTGTCACGGGTTACAAAACCATGACACCTTGTAGGTACAAGGGGGAGATGGTTTTCAACTGGAAGAGGGTAGGTATAGACTAGATATTAGGACGAAATTATTTACTATGAGATTGGGGAGACAGTGGAACAGGTTACCTAGCAATGTTCTGGATGCCACCTCCATGGATGTGTTCAAGGCCAGGTTGGATGGGGCTGTAAGCAACCTGGTCTAGAGGCAGGTGTTCCTGCCTACAGCAGGATGTTGGAACTACAAGATCTCAAAGGTTCCTTCCAACACAAACCATTCTATGATCTATGATCTAAGACTATTAAAAAAACAACAACAAAAGAACAACAACAACAACAAAACAATTTATGTTTCCAACACCATTTTAAGTTGCAATAATTATGTGACCAGCACGTTTTACAAATAGAATGTATAGAGCTGAATTCAGATATTCAAATATGTTTCATAAAACCTCTCTTACCAGTGAAAAACATCCTTTGCTTCAGAACTACACCTTATTCATGTAATTGCTTTTTGGCAGTATCCACTTTCGTGAACAACTGTCAAGGATGAAACAGAGGAAGAAAAAAATTTCATCAAAAATCTCTGATGAAGACCTTGAAAGGATTGCAACCATTGCCACCACACCAGCCTGATGAACAAAAATACAAAAATAACATCAAACATGCCACTAGTTTTATGGTTTTGTTACTCTCTTTCTTTAAATATTTTAAGACAAATATTTAAAATTATTGTTATTATTTATAGTAAGGATATTAAAGATATATATATTTATATAATATTTATATATAGTGCATGTATATTTATATATATATATATATTGCCTATCCATCTATCTATCATCTATCTATCTATCTATCTATCTATCTATCTATCTATCTATCTATCTATCTATCTATCTATCTATCTGCAGTTTATGAGGGCTGCTCCAAAAGTAATGATTCCTATTTTAATATGTTGCCCCATGATGTCAGCGACAGATGTTGGTGGTATGGCAGTAGGGGCAAAACCTTCCCATCAGCATTCCATTACATTTTCTTGCTTTGTGACACCAGATGGACATTCTGATAAAATGGTGTCTGATATAAAAGCGCGTATGAAAAAAAAATGTGTCTCATTAAATTCCTCCATGTAGAAAAAATGGCACCCATTGACATTAATTGACTCTTGCAGAAGGTTTCTGGAGATGAAATAGTGAATGCGAGAGCACTGAGATTTTGGGTGGTGTGTCTCAGCTGTGGCAACAGTGGGTTACTTCCACTGGTGAAGATTTTTATAAGCACAGTACAGGGCAAATTATACAGCCAAAGGAAGTTCCTCTTTCCTCATTGTAACCCAGGCAAGCCAAAATTTTGGACATCCCTGCTTTATCCAGCTTTGGTCAGCTCTCTCAGTTCTGACTCCTACCAGCTTCTTGTGCAACCCCAACCCCTATGTTGGAAAGGCAGCACGAGTTGCTGAAATATCTTTGGCTCTGTGCAGCACTGATCAGCAACAACTAAACCGCTGGTGTGTTATCCACATTATTTTTCTCCCAGAGTCAAAACTCAGCATCTTACCACTGCAAGGAAAATCAGCTCTGTTTGAAATGTAACCAGGACATAATGATATATACATCAAGCTGGGGTGATTCTACCTGTCAAGAAAATATCTTGTAGTGGATCTGTTTATATCTCTAAGTTTAAATGTCACATACAGTTATAGAAATCAGAAATAACATTTATTTATTTATCTATTTATAAATCAAATTAGTACTTCTAGAGAGTTAATTCATGTGTCAATTTTCTTTGCATATTTCAATGTTCTTTCCCTCTTCCCCCCCCCCCCCCCCCCCGCATTCTGCCATGCAACGACAAGATTTTCAGTGGCAAGGACTGTATTTTAAAATGTCCTTCCTGAGACTGTAACATAATGGAGCCTCTGGGGCTTCCCATAGTATAAACAATAATTGCTTTAATTCATTGTACAAATAGAAAAGATCTTCTCAAAATGGCTGTCAGAGGGAGTCCATGATGAAGTTTATTATGAATATTTATTTCAGCCAAGATTTGTAAATATTGTATTATTATATATTTGTAAATAAATATTTTAATAGGCTTTGGTTTTATCTGGGTGACATTTAGTTATCAGTTACTGTAATTCATATGCAAAATACTGTCCAAAGTATGTATGTAAGGCTATGTTAGGTCCCTTTATGAAAAAAATACTAAGTAAAGCTATTTGAAAAAAGCATAAGAGCCTCATTGTTTTTACCTGTCTGTGTTAAAGAATTTGCATTTTCTTTGGTAATACAGTTTATAAATAAGACTGTGGCCTGAAGTTGTTCCTATTTTAGAAACATGACTATAGGAAAATGAGTAAATTGGTTTAGTTAATAACAAAAATATTTCCTTCTGCCTTTGTTAAGACAAGTCTGTTTTATAACACTTGTTATTATTTTTAAAGTTGTTACGTTTTTTACGCTCATATATTGCTGTTAAAAAAAAAGTTAATTACATTTTGGAAAACAAAACAACAAAATAACAAATAAGAAGTAACAGAAGTATATGTTTTAATCTTCCTAGAAATCACAGTCTAAACTGTAGCTTGAATTAGAAGGAACATTAAAAATATCTATGTAAACACCAATAGGTAGGTAAATAATACTACTACTGAAATTTAAAACCACTTTGCTTTTAATTTAAACATGTTTGTGTTCTTGTTGTTAAAAGGAAAAAACAAAACAAAACAAAACAAAACTTGTTTATAAATTATGTAAATAATTCCCTCCATTACATTTAAAATTTTAAAGGTAGTTTTCAAAGATCTTTCAGGGACCTGGTAATCACTTAATTGCAATGTGAACAGAATGTGCATAAAACTATTTCATTTATTTGAGTCTTCATCAAAGGGAAATTAAAGTTAAATTTAGGAAATCATATAGCTATATTCAGATGTTTTTTTAACATTCTAAAAATGTCTTCAGAATTTTATAGCAATTTCTTGTATTTAAGAGTAATCTGTGTTATAATTACCTAAAATAACATAAATAAATAATGATAAAATAAGGGGAAATAAGCTTTTTTTTTTTTCTTTTTTTTTTTCTTCCCCCCCTCCCCCCCCCAATCAATACAAAATGTTTTGACAGAATAAAATAAGACATTGGATCAAAATGCTAATTTCAAATGAAACATTTCATTTTGAAAAGCTGACATGAAACAGACATTTTGTATAAAATTGACACTGAAAATTAAAATGCCACTCATATTCTGCTTTAATTCACATGTCAGTTCAAAAGTAAGCAGTTAGACCTGAACAAAGAATTTAAAAAATTATTTTACTCTGTTTCAAACTAATGATTTAAAAAAAGAAAACAAAAAACAAAAAAACCCAAAAAAGTCCCAGAAATATCACAAAAATGGACACTGTCTACATGCAAGTTTGAATATAATGAAAACATGTTTTTCAGATGAAAAATGTGAAAGTTATAAAATATTTTTCATCAAGACATTTTATCTCTAGTCTCCTTATGTGTCCATCTTGTATATGACTAAACTAGAATCTGTGGAGCAGAGAAGTATTCTTACCAGAGTTCTCCTGTCAGTAATACTTAAAGGTATTTCATGAATAGCTGCCTTGTTAAGGCGTCTGTGCTTGGGTTATCAGACACAGCCTCAGATATCTTAGTATCACAGAAATATATAAATAAATGAATAGAAATAATAATAATAACTAAAAAGTACAAGGAGCAAGTAGAGAAAAAGAGCAAAAACTGTAAATGTCCGAAACAGAGCAAGAGAGCGAGGGAGAGAGAGTAAAGGAAGGGAGAAAGGGAGAGAGGGAGGGAAGCAAGGAAGAAAGGAAGGAAGGAAAGAAGGAAAGAAAAGAGAGCATGAAAGAAAATCACACTATATATATCATTATTAATATCATTCATTATATTTATGAAGCATTTGATGAATGTGGATTTTTTCCTGAGGAAATGGCCATAACATTTCTGCCTCTTTTTTTTTTTTTTTTTTTTTTTTTAAGAAGTTATACATAACACAAGAAAAAAATTGTATTTCCCTAAATTCTTCCATGACTGAAATTCACTCTTAGTTTCATTGCTGCTATGAATGAAGGCTTAAAATGTTTAAATAAAATATAGTGCCATAATAATAATAAACAAAATCACAGTTCTCTCTGCCATAACATTATAAATGGTACTTAGTCAGTCTTTCCATTCTCTAAGTGCTATGATGGTATGATGATTAGGAAATCTATCTCCAATAGGAAGGCATATTTTGTATAATGAAGCGGCAGATGTGATCGATAAAGGCTGGTATATTTGTCTGTAGTACATACTGAATTTTTTCTGATGTTCACTGTTCTATATCTATACTATCTACTTCTGTATGAGGTTATTAGGCACAAATAGAGTACGCCTTTGCCTGAGAAGTACATGGCTTCTGAGAGTTCTCTCTTCACATAGACTTAAATCTCTTCTGGATTCAAATAAAATTATGGGGAAAATATAGGGGAAATGACTTGCCCATCACTATCTATGTTATAAAATGATTCAGGTATGTGATTTTAGAGATAAATGCCTGAAAGGAGGTACAAGGCAGACGACTTAAACTCCCTCACTGGTAGCTGAGCAGTTAATGATGAAAATAAGTGCATTATACGCGGCACCCAATAGGAGCACTGTTAAACCAAACCAAAACCAAATAATAATAATAATAATAATAATAATAATAATAATAATAATAATAATAATAATTCCTTGAACCTTAGGGATCTACCTGGAAATCAAAACAGAACTTGTTGTTTTAAAATTATTTTTAAAAGCTGTTTTTCATTAGAACATTTTCCTATGGTTATTTCTAGATTAATAATGGGAGAATTGATAATTTGTTCCTTTGTTTCTTTTTATTTCCTTCCTCTTAAACTTTATTATTTGCTTTTCTGTTTTTGCTTTTATTGACATGTAAGATCTCCTCTCAAAGCATGTCTATGCAGTACCCTAATGGGGCAATGCACCCAAGCAGCTATGAATGAGACAGCATTAAATTAGATCATTCAGACAGTACTGATAATACAATCAAGGCCATGGAAATGTTTGACCTAACCACATTTATCTTCACTTGATTTCCAGTCTGCACCTGAACCACTGGCTCCTATGGGGTGCCTTTTTCAATGTAATTAACTGAGGAGTATTCAGACAATGTCCATGCAGTCTTCCAAGGAAACTTACGCTGACTGATTAGAAGACATCTTCAGTACACTTACTTTTGTTTCTGTTTATTTGCAAGAACCCTCTATTCTTAGACATAAAAACAGTAGAGAAGAAATACTAAACCATTAAATGAAGGAATCCATTAATCACCTCATACTGTTAGTTACCAAGAAACAGTCTCTTACATGTATTGGGAAGAAAGAATATGCAAGAGAAGCAAAGAAAGAAAAACAACTTCATGTGTTAGTAAAGAGATGCAAGCAACTTTAAAAGTATTATTGGAGAGACACTACTTTCAAATACTAAAATATTAAAATTGATTGAGGTTGTGAAACAAGTGTATTACTTAGCCCTCTGTGCATTAAAATTAATTTTTCATCTTCTTATCTAAGCAGCTTCCCTATTGGATTTTACCAAGCATTCTTAATATTTTATATGCTTAAGGAAAAAAAAAAAAAAGAAAAGAAAAAAAAAGAAAACACTGCACTTTGACATTTCAACATTTCTGGGAATGTTTATTTTTTTCTTACTCTCCAATGCAAAACATTTTCAAATAATGCATGAAAAAGGGAAAAAAAAAAAAAAAAAAAAAAAAAAAAAAAAGAAGCAGAAAACAAAAACAAAAAACAAAAAAAAAATCTATTTTTTGTTGCGCGATTATGGGCTCTAGTTCCCTCACAATTGTATATGCAAGTGTTAAGAGCTCTATTCTTCTCTGCATTATTATTTTGCTCTTCTTTGTTTCCCATTGTCTCATTCACATGGCTTGCATCATGCAGTAGCCCCAGCAATGTTGAGAACATCAATAATTTGATTGTAAGTGAACAATAATAAACAATGAAGCAACTTCATCTGAGCTAGGAGATCTGGCCTTAACCTCTTCCTATTTACAGCTCCAGAAGGTTTGTATTCAGGAGAATTTAAATCAGCAGAGACATGCCAGTCCTCATGCACTGCAGCGCTGACATAAACATAGCAAAACTGCTGCTATTAGAAGATAAGTTCTTATTTTGTACCCCCACAAACAAAAGGTTTTAGTATATCATCATTACTACTAAAAGCAGCATAAGCAAATGGTCCTGGATAAGGCAAACAAGTGCTTAAATCACAGTAGCTTGTTCTCTGCCAGGAAATTAAATATGTAAAACCTTCAGTGTTATAGTCCTTATATTCACATGCTGAGGCTGTATCATTTGATACAGCAGAGCTTTATGCCCTAAGGGCCACTCTAGGAACTGCAGTTCTTCCAACAAAGCTGTAATTTTAAACCTTTCAGCATGAAGTTATATGCAGGTCTGTGTATTCTCCTCTGAGTGTGATGGTCCTAGCACCCTGTACCTTTGGATTTATGGGGATGAATCTTCACGCAGTTACAGATAAACAGATCTGGACTCACAGACATACATGTCTGTTCCCTCTTTCAAGTGATACAAGTCTGTACTTGATCCTCTCATCATTCCTGAAGAAAATATTACAGTCAGCACTCTTAACAGACAAACAAAACAAAAGAGCAAAACTGAAGATACGTCTTGCCCATGGCTTCTTTCATTAGCTGAGATTCCCCTCTGTACTCAGCATTATATATGAAACCTGTAGTGGTTGGTAACTGTGGCAGAATGAAGTTAGGATAATTAATTTTAACAGATCAAAGGTTCTATGAATGAAAGCTTAGATTCTTCTCACCTAAATTTAAAAGGACTACTTAATAATTCAGGTAAGAAAAAGGGGCATCTTAAGCTTTATTTGCAAGTACTGGAGAGAGATGGGCATCACCACACCCTTGGCGCCATGGACTACTTTTTGAAGAGAAGTAATCCTAGGTTGGCATTGGCTCCCTGCATTGTATCTTCATAACCATTACAAAGGCATTTTACTCCCTGGGTGAGCATTCTGTCGTGCCACTTCCTTTTTCATTTCACTCTCTCTTTGTCCTTTATGGTGTCTAGGTTTTCCATACAGTCTTTTGCCAAAGAAAGAAATGGTGCCTTTCCTATTCCACCATGAGTTCAGCCACTGTAGATATAATTCAAAGTTGCTTATATCAGAGTGACTTTAATGTACTGGTTTTGGGATAATTTCATAGTGACCTGTATGGTGCTATGTTTTTAATTTGTAGTTAAAAAGAAACCAACTAAACAAAAAACTGCAGTGCTTTATCTAGAAAGTGCTTATACAGCATCAAGGCTATGTCTCCCCCTCAAGCTGTCTTGACAGCAACAGAGCCTGTGGGTGCACATGAAGTTGGGAAGGGACATGGTCAGGACAGCTGATTCCAACTGACATGTAGGTTTTGCTTTACCTTATGTGCTGTCTTTACCTCAACCCCTCAGATTTCCCACTGTTTCCTTTTTTATTTTCTTCACCATTCTACCATGGGGGAGTGAGTGAAAAGCTATTTGGGGCTGCAATACTGCTGGGGGTAATGCACAGCATTCAGTAAATATCCCTTTAGACACCTTCCCTCTAAACTCCCTCTCAATTTGAAATCCTTCTTCCCTGAAAGATCTCTGAAAGAACAACAAAAACAAACAAACAACAACAACAACAACAAAACAAAACAAAAAACAAACAAACAAACAAAAACAAAACAAACAAAAAACAAACAAACAAACAAAAACAAAACAAAAAAAAACAGAGCAGCACAAAGGATCAGAAGCCAAAACCTACTGAGACTCCCAGCCAAAAGTAAGTTGCGCTGCATTACTCCTTCTTCTTTTTTTTTTTACACTCACTAGCAACATGAGACCACCCTACAGTGCTGCTCCTGTACTCCTGAGGCTTGAGGCACAGATCTCCTTTTTTCTTTCATTACATGAGAAGACTAAATTTGGTTTCTGGTTTAACTTGCCTGTTTACTCCATCTCCTCATATCAAAATGTGGATAAAAAGCTGGACATGATAAAGCATTGTGTACTCGCAGCCTGGAAGGCCAGTTATGTTCTGAACTACAATAAAAAAGGACTGGCCAGCAGGGAGAGAGAGGTGATTGTCCCCATCTACTCAGCTCTTGTGCAGTCCGATCCGGAGTACTGTGTCCAGGCCTGGGGCCCCTAGCATAGGAAGGATGTTGAGCTCTTCAACTGGGCTTGTTTAGCTTGGAGAAGAGAAGGATCCAGGGAGACCTATTTGTGGCCTCCCAGTACTTGAAGGGAGCATATAAACAGGAGGGGAAACAATTGTTTACATGGGTGGATAGTGACGTGACAAAGGGGAATGGTTTTAAACAGAGACAGGGGAGGTTTAGGTTAGATCTTAGGAGGAAGTTTTTCACAAAGAGGGTAGTGATGCACTGGAACAGGTCCCCCAAGAAGGTTGTGAATGCCCCATCTCTGGAGGCATTCAAGGCCAGGCTGGATGTGGCTCTGGGCAGCCTGGTCTGCTGGTTGGCAGCCCTGCACAGAGCAGGGGATTGAAACCAGATAGTCATTGTTGTCCTTTTCAACCCAGGACATTCTATGATTCTGTGAAAATATACCCATGCCTAAGAGCACTGCAGGAAATAACATACAAACAGATTGTCTTCAACAGCTTGTCATTGGTCAGTTGTAACTGGAGATTTTTCCTATGGGAGTCTCAGTTTACCTGGAGTAACGGATGTCAGAATCATGGGAATAACTTATACCACAGTTATAGGAGCATGTGATGGGGATGGAGACAACTCCATTTCACTTTTAAATATATCCTGAAGATGTCTCGATGCATTTTTAGTGTAGAAACCAAGCTCTCGTAATTTCCAGTCTACATTTCCCAAACATTGCCTAAGCAGAAGTTTTTCAGAGAAAAAAACATTTTTTTTTTCAAAGGATCGTGCAATTTTTGACCTTCCCTGATTTAGGTGAGCAATGAAATGTCAGTTGTAAAAGTTTTATAACACTAGCATTTATATATCGAGCACTGAGTTAAGAAGACCACACAGTTGCAGAAGCGACGAAAGTTTCAAGGTTATTAACAACCTTTACAGTAAGAAGTATTTAATTTACATTTCTGTGTAATGCTATCTGCCTGTGCCAGATATGATCTCTCAAAAATTCCATATCTCCATTTTGCATTACTGACTGTCCATACCCAGATTACTTGTAGCAGGCAGTGTTAAGATCTTGCTAATGTAACATCATAATTTTCAAATACATCCTCAGGATTAAATGCTGTCTGAATTTGCTCTTGATCACTGTAGTTACACAGAAAATAGCTATAATTATAACTCCAAGCAAAGACATTAAGAAAGCCACTGAAATATTGTGCAATGTACTGACATCATATTGCACCTGAAATATCTGAATTTAACTTCACAGGGCCATGAAACTAGCAAAAAAATATGTATCTTATTTGTTTGTTTGCTTGTTTGTTTAAGCCTAATCCAATAACAGATCGCTATAGTGCTATATAGCCCATTCCCATATGAGAACAAGGAATGTTCTCATTTCTCTCTTAAACCGTGCCTCCAGGACTATGGTTCAAGTGCTGCATTTGTAAATAGAGAGTCTTCTGATTTGCCCAGCTAAGTTACCATGATAAGTTCCTGATGAACTCTTGATAATGAATGGAAACTTGTCAATTCACTGAAGACCAAAAAATCAGCTAAAGGTGAATGACTACAAAATAGATCTGCAAGTTAAGCCTCATTTGTAGATGGAGAATAATAAGTCAAGCCTGGTGAAAAAGGTAGGTTTTCTCTCATAAGTCTAGTTCTCTCAGTTTCTGTGAATTCAATAGGGTGTCTCATTTCAGCTTGCATTTATTTTTTGTCTTTCTTTTCTTTCAGTCTTTTAAATTATAAATTGTGACTTACTCATTTTTTAAGTTGTTTCTGAAGGCATCTGTTCTCTTCAGATATCTCTGCTCTTTCCTCTGGAAGAGTTAAAAAAAAACATAGTACTGTAGGATATTCCAAGTTGTAAAGGATCCACAAGGATCATAAAATCCAGCTCCTGGCCCCACATAGAATGATCCAAAAATCAAGCTGTCCAAGGTCTTCTTGATCTCTGGTGGTTTGAGGCTGTGATCACTGCTATAAGGAGCCTGTTCCAGTGCCTGGCCATGCTCTGGTGTAGAACCTTTTCCCAGTCTGACCTTCTCCTGATGCAACCCCATTCTTTTCTTTTGGATAATAACTGCTGTCCCTAGAGACCAGAAATCAGAAAACACTTCTGATTTCTGATTCATGAGCCCCTCCTTCAGTCTCCTATTCTCTGGGCTAAGCAAATAAAAGGGATTATTTGTACTACTCATACACCTTGCCCTCTAAACCTTTCACTATCATCCTTGGAGCCCTCTTTGGACACTACCAAATAGCATTATGACCTTCTTATATTATGATGCTTAAAACAGTACACAGTGCTCAAGGTGAAGCCACGCCAGCATGAAGCAGAGTGGGATAATCCCTCTCCTCACCAAGCTGGCAGCACTGGACCTGCTGCCTCTCACAGGGCACTGTTGCCAGTTTGGTTGCCAAGGTATACTGCTGGTTCATATTCAACTTGCCTTTGACCAGAACCCCTAGGCCCCCTTCCATGGGGGTACTCTCTGGCCTGTACATATATTGAAGTTTACTCATCTCACCTGCAGAATCTGAATATTCTTGATAAATTCCATATGACTGGTGATTGCCCAGCCCTCTGATTTGTCAAGATTTCTCCACAAGGCCTATCTATCCTCAAAAGAGTCAGCAGCTCCGCCAAACATAACATGCTCTGCAAACTTAGTATACAAACTTAGTATTTTAACAATTACTGAAGTTAAGACTGATATTTGTAGCATAGAGTAAATCCATTTTCTCCTTCCTCTGCTTTATATCTGTCCTGCACAAAGCTATATGTCTCTCCTAATGCTGAAAAGACTTTTGGATCCCCTAAAACTGGAAGGAACTCTCGATAAATTCTGAAATTATGGCATTAAATAGACAAGGGATAGAAGCCTCAATGAGCATGAGAACAAGTTGATATCAGCCACATTCCTCCAACTATGGATACCTGATGGGTAAAGTCATTTTTCCCCAGAGACTTCCTGAGATACATTGATTGTATCACTTTCAATATTTCTTCTGTGGTTACAGGCGACTCAAGAGATTTCTCTCTCAAAGTTGTCTAGCTTTGTCGATTCCAATTTATCTAGATATTTTTTTACCTTTTTCCTAGACAACAAAGGTTTGTGATCGATAGTAAGCCTCATAAAAGCCCTAGAAGGTATTGCTAACCTTTCTACCATACATTACCTATTCTCCCATGGGTGTAAAGAAGAATGTTATCCAACAACTTGATTGGTTGGTGGGTACCATCTATACCAACAATTTACTTGGCATCCTCATTTTCCTCCTAGCAGTGTCTCTGCTTCTATTTAATGTAGGTTTCTTCTTTGTTTCTTTTCCTCCCCCCCCCCCCCCCCCCCCCCCCCCCCGCCTTTCTTTTATCCTTTTATTTAATAATAATAATAAATAAATAAAATAAATTAAAAGATCTCTTTTGCTGCCTGGAAAACAAGCTAGTCACATTTTAACCCTGGGAGAGTGTCCATATTTTAATTCACCTAGAAATTCATATATGATCTTTGCCTGCTGCATCCACTTGGTTTAAAATTAAAAAACAAATAACAAAAAACAAACAAATAAATAAAAAAGTAGAACCAATAAATTATCTCCTTGAATTCTGTCTAGGTTGGGAATTGCTGTGGCTAGCATGTCTTTTCATTAACCACATTATGTTCAATGCTCCCCAGAGCATTTGATTATTCAAAAAGTTCCAATTTTTGAGTAGCTGTAATAAAAACAAACCTTTCATGCTTACAAATGCATCTGAGAATGTCAAACAGCATTCTGCAAAATTTGGTACTCAAGAAGACATATGCAGGTTAAAGGAAGTTTACAATTCTTAAAAATATGATGTTTGGTTGTTATTATGGCATTATTGAATGAGGTACTATAAAGAACAATCCCAGTATGCGAGAAAATCCCCTTTCTACATCACAGAAGACAGAGCTGAAAACTGAGTGTGGAACAGAGCTAAGACAAACAAACAAACAAGCAAACATAAACATTTTAAGCTGTTGGTTTTTTTTTCCTTGACAGGAAAAAGTAAAATAAAATGGAGTAAGTTCTTCCAAATCAAAATGTGATCAAACTACTGAAATTTGACCAAACGTGTAAATTCAACATCCTCTGAAAACTGAATTCCACCAACAGTGAATAAGTTTTCTCTGAAAGGAAGGGAAATGGAGAAAGCCTTATATTTTCTCTTTGCTTTGTAAAATCATGAAATTTCTACTTTGCATCCACTTCCTATGCATTTGTGCATTATGCTCCCACACCTGCCCTCATTTCTGCTAACACAGCCCTTTAAGATGACATATCTTATTGCCTTTTATTACCATTGCAGAGATATAATGTGTGGCTAACAGAGCAGTGGAAAGGAGTATGTTCTGCCATTCACAGTGGTTTGGAGATCCAGTGGCTGGATTGCCTTTAGGAGAGGTATAGTACTCAGATATCCATGTGACAACAAAGGAAATGCTAGTGAGACGGAGCTACTATCCAGCGCAGCTTGTAAGATTATTTAGTCTTCTCACATTTAAAATGGAAAGTGTAAACCGTTTTCTTTCTACCAGCCTTAACCACTGATCAATACTGACAGCTTCGTATAAACAATGCACTCGTCGAAGAAATGCAATCTTCTTTCTCCCAGAACACTCAAATCTTAAAAGGAAAGGGGGAAAAAAAAAAAAAAAAAAGAAAAAGGGAGGTGTGCGTGCATGTATGTGTGTGTGTAAAACTCACAGAGAGAGATTCATTTTGTTTCACTTCATCCAAGGATTCAGTTTGTTATCAACTTTCTATCATCAGACAAAAGCTAATAATCTTGTTTGTTGTTCTTCTGGTGACTGCCAATTAGTACAATAATTTGAGGTCTTCTTCCACCTCTCTCTTCCTGTGACCTATGTATTTGATCCTGAAGTGTTTGTTCCCTTCAGGTTCCAGTGGCTGCAGTCAGAAATGACAGACCTCTCAATCTTCACAGGCAATCGTAACACTTGGCACATCTGGCTTTATTTTAACAGATTCCTCATTTGTATTGTCATTGAGAATGAAGACTGAGAAGTGGCAAGCATGGACATCCTCATCAGCAAGACACAGATTAAAAGCCAACACACACACACACACATATGTGTAAATATATTTCAGATGGTCTCTGTGTATTTTCAGTCTGTGTAAATGGAGACCTTTTAAATTTCTCATTCAGTGAAAATCCTTCAGAGAGACTGGTTATAAAGCAGGTATGTTTTTTCCAGCATTGTGCAGCACCAGGTGCAAGGGGGATAGCTCCAACCAAACTTGCACTCCAACTTGTAAAATCGTGACACAGATATAGGTACATATAGTACATAGTCGATGATTTCTTGGAATTCTGATACATATTCAATAGTTCTTTAGAATGCAGACCCCCTCTTGTTATCGCCCATCATATCAGGGAGATGCAACTCCTCTTCTGGTATTTACAACATCTAATCTCCTCCTCGCCTGATGTCTTCAAAGAGGTCTCACTGCTTATCTGCATCCTTCCTGCTCTCCCAGACTCATTGTTAACTAACTAGATCATTCCTCTACAAACTACATTTAACTATCCCCCTTTAGCCCCCCATTATTCCAAATTCCAGCAGAGCCTCTGCTTCTTGCTTCACTGTTCAAGTTCAGTAAAGATTTCCAGCAGTCTGCTGCTAACGCTACCTATTTCAGTCTGTGGTTACCCAGAAAACCTAAGACGTGAGCTGCATTCACCAGTTCTATAGTTATTTATATGAACACATAGTAATAAGAGAAGGAGAGATGATTTTAAACTAAAGGAGAGAAGATTAGATATTTAAGAGGAAGTTTTCAACTCAAGAGAGTTATAATGGAAGAGTTCAAGGCCAGGCTGGATGGGGCTTTGAGCCACCTAGGAAGTGTCTAGTGGGAAGTGTCCCTGTCTATCGCAGGGGGGGTGGAACTACATAATTTAAAGGTCCCTTCCAATCCAAACCATGCTTCTATGATTCTATAACTCATCTTCAACATCTATACTGATTCTCATTTGTTAGTTATATCATTATCTAAAGTTAATATAAAATAAATGAGTAGTACTTTTTTACTTTAGGAATTATAAGTGGAGCATAGGAATCTGGTATCTAGAGATGACCATTTCTTTCCATCACCATAGGAAAAGAAAGAGAAAGAGAACAAGTGATTTTATAATTTAGGTAGCTCAGTTAACCGCCAAAAGTGAGATGGAAGGAATTGGTGTTCAGCCATTACTAGATTCTCCTGGGGAAAAAAAATAAAATAATAAAAAAAAAAAATGTATCTAATACACTGTAAGTATAAGTTAAAAGAAAGAGGATGGAGCTGAGGAAGTAGAACTACTTCAAACCATTTTAGCTGCTCCCCAATGGGAGAAGAAACAGTCATTCCAATTCATTGCAGAGAGAGAGGGATTTGTTTGTTTGTTTGTTTGTTTTTCCTTTTATTTCTCCTTTTACTTTATTATTTTTTTGTTTAATAAAGCTTTCCTACTTCCCTCCCTTCCTTCCTTCCTTCCTTCCTTCCTTCCTTCCTTCCTTCCTTCCTTCCTTCCTTCCTTCCTTCCTTCCTTCCTTCCTTCCTTCCTTCCTTCCTTCCTTCCTTCCTTCCTTCCTTCCTTCCTTCCTTCCCTTGGTGATAATTTAAAGAGCAATAGTTTAGACAATTAACTCTTCTTTTTTTTTTTCAAATTTCTCATGGTGACTGGAAAAGAAGCATGAGCCAGAAGGCTACTGTCAGGTTAGTCTCTCTCAATAAAAGAAGTCTTGGATTACAAAGTGTATTTCTTCACTGAATCAAATAATCAGTGTGTTTTGCTTTGGTAAAATCTTCAAAAACCATAAACAGGCCCCTCTAGTTCCTATTTGCATTTCCCAATAACAATGAAGGAAAGGGACAGCTTGCCTCAGATTTTTGGACTTGAAATACAGACCACAGCATTAACCCTTCTGCCGACTTGTCACAAGATGAAACTCATACACAGCATGGCTGTCCTCCAAAGAGAGCCTGAGTTGAGAGGCATATCTGATATTTAGCCTCAAGACTCATAAATTAATTTTCTACTTAAATTTCAGAGTTGATCAGTCATAACTTAGTAGCTGGTAAATGGGAGGAGTGGATTGGAACAGGGTTTGCATACTGCTGTTTTAGAGCTAGACAACTTGCATATTGCTCTTTTAGAGTGAGTTTTTTCAAATAAAACATGGGTACCTAAGTGCCTTTATGAGTCAGGGTCCAAAATGAGTGGGGTTAATGGGAAAATCCAATTGTCAGAAGTGCTCCTGCTACTGAGAAAAGAGCAGTGTTATGCTGCAGACATTTACATGGACTTCTGAGACATTACCAAATGTGTTACAGTAGTTGCAGAATTGAAGGGTTACATCTGGAAAAGCACATTCAAGGAACATATGTAGGGCACCAACCTCTTTAAAGTTAACTTTACTGTGTCCAATGAACGAAATATAGAACAGCAGGCATATTATTTTTTAAAAGGGATATAAAACAATAGAACAGCACTGCTTGCTTATATTACAGTATCTATCTTCTCATGTATCAGCAAAACCTAGCACTGAAGTATACCTAATTATCATATTTACAGTGGTACAGGTAGTAAAACAGTTATGTTTTGCATTGCTCAGGATGTTCAAGGCTGAAATAGATAAACTATGTGGGAGATTAGTAATAGGTAATTATTCTCTACTTACATATTCAGCTTCATATTTCTAAATTAAGGTAAGTGGAAAAAGCTTATAAAATATTCAGGGCTCTTTTATCTTTCCTCCTCCCTCTTATTAGAAACTGTGCATGAATTTGCATAGAATAAACTGAGCCCATAAATCATAGCAGAAACTGCAAGAATGCTCTTTGTAAGTTATAATTTAAGGTTAACTGTAGCACATTTTGCTTACTGTATTATTAATGACTTTAGTTCACTCATGACAAGATTACATATTAAAAATTGTTGGTAGACAAAACTCTAGTTCAAAATCAATTTGCTTCCTAACCTTAGAGAGCCACTCACCATATTCTTATTGTACTTCCAAAGTAGAGATGATGTTTTACCTTGGTCATGATATTCAATAGCCCTCTGCATTTATTGAAGAGATTGAAATGTGAGGCCTTGCTTGGAGTTTGAATTGTGTTAACATGGAATATGGCAGGCTTGGAAACTTAACCGGTACTCTTGCATGATCTGGGATACATAGATTTACCTACATGACCAAAACCTGCATAAACACCTGGAAAACTTCAGAACAGAAGTTATATTACCCTTAGCAAATCTATGTGATTCTTTATGCAAGCTAATGCATTGAATCATAACACGGAAATAGAGAAACAGTGTATTTGCACAGCTCCACTGTAGTTGTCACTATAGCCAAGGAAGCTTGCAATCCTCATGTCACTAATCACTTCCCTAGCACTGCTGAGCAACAGGTCAACCATGGCATCACCTCTGGTAGAGCTGTCTACTACTTGGCACAGGAACATATCCTCAGTAAACAGGGAAACACATAAGCCTCCTACAGATTGCTGTGTTGCTTTTCCACAAGAAATTAGTGTGCTTGAAATTGTCCAACAGAACAAAACTTTGTGAATGCAATGCCTCCTCTAGCTGAAGAAAGGCAGCTTCATCAACAGGCTCTACTTGATTAGGTAGCTTGTATTAGACTTCAGCCAGAAGGCTCCTTTTGTTGCCTCTATCTTTAACTTTCTCCCATATGATTTCAGATTGCTTGTGTCCATTCTTCAGGGACAGATCTTCACACTCTGCTCCTTTCTTGATGTAGAGAGCAACACTTTATCCTGTCCTTCCTTGCCTGTCCCTAATGTACAGTGTATAGATATCAACAGACACATTTAAATCATGAGAATCATCCCACCAGGTTTCATTGATGGCAACTACTATGAGATTTTTCCAGCTTCCAATGGCTTCCAACTTCTGTTTGTTTCCCAAGCTGCTTTGGTTACAGCTGATGATACCCTAGAAATTTTCTTTAAAACATCTTGATGTTGATTCTCAAGTAAGCAAAATGGTTTCTACTGCCTCTATTCAGATGTCCTACCATATAGTCTTCCAAGATTCATGATGGAATATGAGTCTATTAGATAGATGGAACAGTAAAAGGAAAATAGATTGAATATAAACCAAAAAAAATTACTATGTGTAAATCTTGCTAGGGTTAGCACTAATTTTCTATTCTCTTATTAAGATTTCTGGTTTATAGAAATGCAGAAGCAAGTTATTTGGTACTGTCCAGAATAACAATTTCCTGTCATCACTCAAAGTACCATTTTATTCTATCAGTAAACTACAGAGTTTGTTGAAAAGAAAGAAAAAACAAAAACAAACAAAAAACACCCACATAATCTAATGATTTTACTTGATCATTTAGAAATAAATAAATAATAAATAAATGTCCATTAATAGTCCTAAAATCAAAGCAAACAAAACAAACAAAAACAACAAAACAATTACTAGAAGAAAATGTTCACTATAATGAATGACTTCTTAAACTTTTTTTTTCTCTTTCTTTCTTGTGTATCTGATTTTCACTTTTTATACAAAATACAAAATGTCATGATTCAGAACATTTTTGAAAATAAATATTTCATGGATCCCATTTCAGTGTTGCCAAACTTAACACACCACCACCAAAAACAGAAGTTTATTCCAGCTATGAAATTACTTTTATTCATAAATTAAGTACACTTTGAAGAGAACTGAGGGTCAACAAAAAACATTAATGTTTAAATGGTTTGATAGACACAAACTTTTTGTCTGCATATTTTAAATAAAGGAGCTCTCAAAATGCTGAGATCTTAGTCTTACTCATGACAAATTTTTTCAACATTTTTCCCTTTTACAGAATGCAATATATGTTAATCATTATTTTTTCTTTTAATCCAAACTAATCTTTCCATCTAAAAGTAGTTGTATATTTTGATTTGTCCGGTTTCTCAGTGCCTTCAATTATATTTCTGTAATATTCTCATATCCTCCTGATGTACGGAAAGCAGAGAATAATCTCTCCAAGCCAGGTGACTTTGAGCCTGTTATTCCTTTATATTGAAGGTACAATTTGTAGTCATACTCTAGTCTCATGACAATAAATATTTGTAAATAAATGAAACTTCACATCAAATACACGGAAAAAAAAAAAAAAAAGAAGAACAACAATATAAAGTCCCACTAAAATAAAAATCGTTAGTGACCTGCAGACATGTTGTTTAATGTTTGTAATACAGAAAATGGACATCAAAGAATCAATTATACTGCAAGCAGATTGGAAATTGTAATATCTTTAATGTCTATATTCCAGAGAAAGAAATGGCTTTATGAGTAAGATAAGTGTCCTTAATACTACACAAACAGAGCTGCAGGACTATTTTCTTTTTTTTTTTTTTTTCAAGAAGACAGATTTATTTTACAGATGTGTGCTTGCCTTACTTAATCAGACACTGTATTTTTATATGGATTTTTTCACACCAAAAGGATGATGAAAAGAAATAGACAATAGCGTTCTGATGGTAAATCATCATAGCACTTGTAAGGTGACACATTCTTCTACTCATCTGTGATTAGTCCTTCTTGTATCTCACATTAGTGGTAACCTCTTCTGCAATCATTGCTCTGTTAAGTCAAGTCAGGTAAAGAATCTTTCATATTGCTAATTAGAATGAGACAGATTTTAAAATAATCTAGCTATAATACGCAGTCAATCACTGGCACATTTTGAACTCCATATTAATCCCAGAATGTAGTAGGCTCTTTAAAGGCAGGCACTGGTATGTGTTGTAGAATTTGAACACAATTAGCATAAAATGAGAATACAGAAAAGAAAAGAAAAAAAAAAATAAATCTCTCTTTTACATAGTTTTACCCATTACTAAAGGGTAACATAAGGAAGGATTGCTTTAGTAAGAAAATGATTGGATAAGTGTAACACTGATTTGTGTCAAATATGTTTATACACTGAAAACAGTAATAATTTTGCTTCCAGATATATTTATTCAAACTGTGCTCCAAAAACTGAACATTCTTGCATATGCGGCAAGAAGACAAGATTATCACAGAATGAAACATTTTACTAAAACTTTCCTAGACTATAAGGAATGGCTTATGGCTTTATGGCTTTCCTCTTCATTCCAGTAATTAGAAAAATTCCTACCTGGGTAAAAATGTTAAATATTTAAATTTGATTTAAAAAAAAAAAAAAAAAAAAGAAAAGAAAATAGAAAAAAAAACCAACCTAACTAACTAATACAATATTGGATTTTCCTATGATCCTGCTGTTCTTTCAAATAAAAATAATTGTTGAAGATACTTTTTAGTGAAAATTTTGAGAAAATTGAGAAAATGTTTGTAATGTACAAACAGTATTTTCAAGCAGGTTTATTCAGTTCTCTGTCTTCTTCACTACAGGCACTATGATTAATTGTGCAATAATAATGCATGATGATATGTGCAGAAATCATACAAATCATGTTATTAAGTAGTTTAACTGAAGGCTTGCAGTCTGAGAGAAGAGGAGAGATCAGTATTTTCTTATTTTAATACTGTCCTAAATTTGAGGCTGTGGGTTTAGATCTATATAGACAGGCACGTAGAGCTAAATGGCAGAGCTTCAGCAGTCCAAAACAGCCACATTGTTTAATTCTTGCATTAATAATTAAAACATGCAAGTAGACCTGAGAGTTAATAAGTCAAAAAAACTTTGGAACTAGGCATTTCTAAGTGGATTTGGTTAATACATGGAATATTTCAACCTTTACTCAAGCACTGAATGGAACTTGCAATCAATCTTTTGATTCTAAGGTGTGTCAGTCTACTATTCTCATGACCATAGGCCTCTGAATGTTCAGGTATTAGGAAAAAGCAGTATTAAAATAAGGTAACAAAAATCAGTTCTTAGCAGCCTCACAAAAAAAATATGGCACACTGCCAGTCATACTTTCTGAAAGGTCCATGACGAGACAGCAGTAGGCTATACGCATACTGGCAGCTTCCCCATATATGAGGAATATTTATTAAATCTATATTTCATGTACATACACTCGCCTCCTTGTTTGTCACAGTGAATTTACGAGTTATGGTTTATTCAGTCTGAAGAATTTAGGCTTCAGAATGGAAAATGAGTGGAAAAACCTCTTTAGCATTACAGGAAAATATAAATTTAGGACTCTCAGAGCCCTTACAGTGGTATATATCCTGCCTTTGGTCTTCTCAAGTGAATTTACTGTGGCCCATTATATGACAGTCACAACAACTAAATTACAGTAGTCTCCATTAAATAACAAAGATATGATTGATAGTGTACTTTACATTCTCAAGGCTGTTTTCTAACCCCCTAAGTAGATAATTGTCAGTTATTGTTTTTAAACTGTTAGCCTTGCATGACTTTATTAAAAGTTTCTACAATCCAAAACATTACTAAAGTAGTATCTGTAAACATAGGGGTAGTACAAAAGAAGCAAAATCCAGAAATGTTTTGGAATATGTGTCAGGTCTGTAATAACGTTGTGTATGTGCTCTGTTTCAGCTAGTTTTGTCTTCAAGCAGTTGTAGAAGGTTTGGAGCTGAAAAATCCTGTTTGTATTACTCCTCTTTTTTCTTACTAGGTTATTGGTATTCCACATCATAGCACCATGTAGTGCACTGGGAGTTAAAGAGTTAATGCTCCAGTTTTGGGTACCTGTCCAGAAGAGAAGGAGGACTACATATTTTGCATTCAGAGAGGAGATACAACCCCTGGCAAGGTCATCCGATGTCTTTTCTTTCCCCCTTTTTGGCTCTTCTCCCTGTTCCTCAATCCAACTGCAGTCTCGCCTCAGCATTAGTGTAAGGCCTTCGTATAATTTCTCTTGTTATATTTGAAATCAGATATAATAAAGCCAGGACAGACTTAGATGCAGGGTGAGAGATATATACATTGAAAACTGACAAAATCACTGAAGTAAATGTGACCTCAGAGGGTCAGCTAAAAAAAAGTGCAATTAAAGCAGAGTGTTTAAAGCCTTGCCTGTCAAAGTTTTTAGTATCCCGAAGGCTAAAGATTCTACAACCTCTGTGGGTGTTTATTATGGTGGAAAAATAAGTAAATAAAAATTCTATCCTTTGTACTAGAACATTGTATTCAGAAGAACTTTTTTAGTATAGTGAAATAGTATCATTTTAGACATGTATTCAAAATATCCCCTTAAGGAAACTATTCATTTCAAATTTCCAAAAGATATGACCTGACTTCAAAAAGCAGAGGGCTACAGAATTGGCATGACATTTCTTTCTGAAAACAATTAATTTGCTCTCTTAAATTTTCAGTGTTTCATTGAAAAAAAAAATTTAGATTTAAATATCTTTATATAAAGATATTTTAAAAGTTATTTGTCTAGTACGTAAAAAGCAAAAGAGTGTATGAAGGGAGGATGTGAATAATATCAGGTAGGCAAATGGGCAAAATGGTACAGTAGTTTTTGTAGAATGAAAATAAGTTAACGAAATAATTATGAAGCAGAGTGAAAACAAACAAGAAGAATTATGTCATTAGACTGTGAAATTCATTGCCACATGATGCTGTGGTATCTAAAGCTTAAACAGAATTAAACAAATTTTTGAAGGATTGGGCTATTAGAGGCTATTAAATCCATCAACTTGAGAATTTTGTCAGAACGACGATAGAAGCCTAAGTGTTACAGCAGAAAAACAATAATTTTGTACCTACCCTGTCTCTTACAGTCTTTCAGTTCAGGGTAGAACGGTGTTTGATCTTATGCAAGGATGATAGTTCTTTCAGATACGTCACCAATAGATTGCTGCCTTTCAACTTTTGCTAGGGCACTGTGTTATTGGTTTGCAATTTATCACCATGCAAGTCTGGGTCTACTACTTGTTCTGCAAAATGCTATGAGATGGCTGCGAACAGCAGTGCATACTGGCAGGATATACTGTATAACAGGAGTGTCTTAGTATCCTTTACAGACTTAAGCAAGCATAAGCCTTCTTCACTCAAAGTGATGTAGCCATCAAATCAAAGGAATTGTTCACAATATCCTTAGATGATGGTAAAGAACATTCAACTATATTTTGTGTCCTGCGGTCTGTGTGTACATTTAACTATGGGACAGAACAGGGAAAAAAGTAGGGTTCACACTATGGAGGGTGAATATGTTTGCATTTTAAAACCATGGCTCCTTTTACTCTTTACCATTTTACATGCAATTAGTAGATTGGTGTTCATTTTGTACATCCATCCTGAACAGCATGTGTCTATAAATCCCTCAGACCTAGTGATCCTAATGAAAACTTTCAGAGAGTTCTGGAGAGTCACATTTTGATTCTTGTCATCCACAACCTCCAAATGCAGGCTTAAACTGCTCCTAGTATCCAACACCAAGATACGTACAACCTGACATTCAATAGCACTGATTTCCTATGTTAAACATGGATATTTAAAAAAGAAAATTAGCTTTGTCAGGCATCATTATATGGCAGAGTTACCAAGAAACTCTCCAGAGTCCAACAATCATGATTTATGAGTTGAGCTGAGTTCAGACACCTGGAAAATAAAAAGCATCATGGTTAGGTCTTGTACAGTTTGCTAGTACATTAGTTATAATATTGTTGTCATTGAGAGCCACATGTGTAGTTATGCTGTGGAAATAAGCCTTATTCCTACCAGCTGATTTAATTCTCATCCTATGTATCAATTGAACATCATAAACTGTATCACAGAGCAAGATGGTACAAAATTGTGGTACAACACCTTAGCCAGGAAAGGCTGACTACAAACCTATGAAACTTAATTGGTCAGAAACCTAGAAGTCTGTGTAATCCTGGACATTAACTGAATTTTGCCATCTTCATTGTCTTCTTCTATAGGTGTGCAATACCTATTAAAAGTGCTATGGCAGACCTTGACTGGAGAGCTAAAACCATTTGATGAAGTAGGCTAATAACTAAACAAGCTGGACAGTTGTGTGGTAGTGGTGATAGCACTGCATATATCTAGACCCTGAATTTGTTTTCAAAGACAGAAAACAGCTAATCTTACAAATAACAACTGAAACCTTAAATTTTGTCTGTCCTCTATTTAACATACTACAGACAGCCAAACTAACATGATTGATTGTGGTCAGACGTGCTTTGGCTAAGAGTACAAGACAGTCTCATATACATTGACAGCGTCATTTTTAGGTACGTAGCATCGCTTTCTTTAAACATGTTTAATTAAGAACAGGTCATTGACTTATGGAACAGAACAGAGGATTTTTAAATAGAAAATAGGTTAGAAAAAGTTATTAAAAAATGCTGGGAAGAAAACAGACTTTTGTATGTCAGAGAAATTTAACAGAAATACTGAACTACTGACTCACTTTTCAAGAGTGTCAGCCAAAGGGGACTTTTCCAGGGACACTTCTCTTTTCAAAGTATTTTCTTCAGATGCCAACATGTGTTCCAACACTCAGCCATCAGAGTAGGTGCGTTTCAAACAGTGACCACAATGAACTCCAGTAGGGAAAAAATGCTTAAGTCAGCTTTCACAGGTCATTTCAGTGCTCCAAGTTCTGTGGGAGATCAAAATAGATAATGAGAGCATTGTACTAGAACAAAGAAAGTTTACTTTTTTCCTCACATAAAGAAAAACAATTTTTTTTCTTCTTCTTCTTCTTCTTCTTCTTCTTCTTCTTCTTCTTCTTCTTCTTCTTCTTCTTCTTCTTCTTCTTCTTTTTTTTTTCTTTTCTTTTTTTCTTTTCTTTTCTCTTTTCTTTTCTTTTCTTTTCTTTTCTTTTCTTTTCTTTTCTTTTCTTTTCTTTTCTTTTCTTTTCTTTTCTTTTCTTTTCTTTTCTTTTCTTTTCTTTTCTTTTCTTTTCTTTCTTTTCTTTAGTACTAAGAGTATATGCAGAATTCAGATCTGTATATTTCTGAAAACAATTCAAGTTCTCTGTCCACACATATTTTTATTAAAGAGACATTCATTAAAATAATATCCTACGGTCTCATCCATGGAAATATTTTATAGAAAATGACTGTGATACAGACAAACCTCATTGACAGTTTCCTTAACAGTGCCAATGTACAATGCTCAGTTTTTTATACATAATCACTTCCCAGTTTTTCAGTATTTTTATACAGAGATGCTTTGATGCTTTCAGTCTTTCCTTGGCACTTCAGTCTTGAACTCTGGCTGATGAAGTTGCCCTTGATTTCTCTGGATGAGAACAACATATATAAATCAGAGCAGATTTCTTCTATGTAGAAATTTTAGAAATTTCAGTAGGTATAAATTTCAAAATTTTATTAAATTGCAGACTAATTCCTGGTATGTTTTCAATAACTGTTCACAGCTTCCCAGCCAAGTCCACAAAATTACCGAGTACTGAGCTTTTGAATCTCATCAGAGCATACAGGCACATAAGAGATCATTATTTCAATCAGAAAACACTGTAAATAATTTTCATATTTCCACGAAAACAGCACATTCACTGATTATCCAACACTTGTATAACAATCATAATGAAATTTCACACTTCCTTTATTATTCCTTTCACCTTTATTTTACAGTAAAATTTTAAGTTCTCTGAGTACTATCTGGAAGATGAATTTCCCCTCCCCATAATTAAAAATATGAATTTGATAATATTTCTGATTTTCTCAAAAAATAAAAATGAAAAAGATAAATATCCTCTTCCTACCTCTATGAAAACAAACAGGAATTGTAGATGCCTATGGTGTGTTATAGCACGCTTCAGCAAAATTCATGATCACAGGAATCGCAGTATATTGGAGAATGTGTGCTATAGCCCTCCCTGTACATTCAGTCTGCAGATGCTCTGAGTCTGTTCCAGCCCTAACAAACATAGTCTGGAACTTGAGCTCAAGCTATAATAGCTTATGCTCTCAGCCCGACTACATCTAGTTCAAGCCTTAAATGTCAGTCAAGATGGTATCTATTGCATAAGTGGATATTAAAACAAAGACCTTTAGAATCAAAAGTATAGTCTGAATTTATGGTTGTGAATAAATCAATCTTTTGAAGAGAATCTTGAATGTACATAATTATAGAGTGATCCATATAATTATTTGGCACCATGCTAGTGTGAATTATAGCATTTCCAGTTACAAGTTGGTCCCTTGATACTAAGGTAGAGATGAAATTAATAAATAAATAAATCTCCATGTAGTTATTTCATTAAGGCTGTGGCTTTTAAGTTTCATTTTGCATATATCTTCTTTTTCAACAAAATCTACTTTGTGATTTTTCATCCCTTTCAGATATTATTCTTTCCAATCGAGATGGAAAATCCTGTCCTGTCTTTTTCCATTCCAAATGACACTGTCCAGCTCTAAGTTAATTTCTGTTGAACAGTAAAATTCTCATCTATAAGTAGAGTATTAAGAGACTGGAACTTTGCAGTGAGGCAGGTTTCTGACGCAAAGGAGATCAGTGAATAATGGAGCAGGACTTTAGATGAGATATCCACTTAAGTTAGATCTTAAACAGAATTACATAAATTCATGCAAACTGGTTAATTTCCAATCACAAAACCCAGTCTAGTTCTGCAAACATGTTTAAATTAACTAATTGATGTGGCATATGTGAATGCTTTCAATTTGGACTTCTGTATGTCAAGACAGGAAGAATTAGAATGAATGAGTCATCCCCAGTTTCCCTTCTGATATGAAAAACAAAAATAAAAAATTGATTTTTTTTTGTTTCTATGTTTGTTTCCATATATTTGTTTTGTTTTGTTTTCCATGCTTAGTCTCATTGTAGAGATATAACTCTAAATTATTTGTTTGATATACTACCATAATTGAGATATGTTGTTTGTTTTTTTTTTCCCATACTATATTCTGTTTAGAAATAATTCAGATTTTTTTTTTTTTTAAAGCAAAAGTAGAAAAAATCAGATGTGTTAAAATTCTTCATTATTTCACTAACTAGAATTTGATTATTTCTCTAAAATCTATGGAAAGTTTTCCTTGAGCAAAACAAAACGATATTGACTTCATCTTCTACCTTTCTGAGAGAAAATTTGCCAAGACTCCTTGACTCGGAATATAATTCCTAAGCTCAGCAGTGTTTCATGTTATTTACTAGTCATAATATATTAGTTGAATTTCTGTAAAGACAAACTTATATGATTTTACAGAATAAAAGACAAACAAATATTTCCCCAATCTGTTTTTGCAGAAGAAAACAAAAAGTTAGCTAGATAATAGCAAAACAGTTTCTACCAGCTTTGTGTGTTTATCAGTATCAGTGCTTCATTTGAATACCCCTGTAAATTTCAGAATGCCTCTAATGACCAGTCCTCGTGCCTCCACAAGGTAAGAGAAGAATTTCTGAATAGTTATAGCCATTCAAACAGTTCATCCAGTTCAATCCCAGTTTTCCGTGGTTACATCTTCATTGCTAGGAAACATCATGAGTTACAAATTGAGAAAAATGTTTACTTGGTCCTAATCGTGAGTGTGGGTCAATAACTCAGATCCCAAAATAATTCAATAGTACTGGAATAGGCAAGCACCCCCTCCTGGGCCACGTAAACTTCAGGATTGTGAATGCAAGGATGAAGGAGCCCTTACTGGTAACCTTTCCAGCATGAAAAATCAAATGCAATTTGCCATATTAGTGGGCTTAGTCTCTGTCTGATTATCTGGTGCCACAAAGATGTGACCCATGCCTATGCCTCTGGTTTTTAATAAACACATTTGCTGGGTCCAATAGTTTGGCAATTTGTACAGTAAATTAGATGTAATTTGCCCTGAATGCCACTGGTTTCTCAGATAGTTTGAAGCAATGCTAGGCAGCTCAGGAAAAAAAATAAAAAATAAAAAAATAAATGCAGTGTCTGTGCAATTGAATCAGGCTGAAGAGCAGATTTCCTTGCTAGAGCCCTCTGCTGCCTGCTTCAGATTCAGGCTTTCAGTTCTTCCAACTTCCATTGCTTCTTACTCATCTTCTTCAGTCTTCCTCCACAGTCCTCTTTGCTCCTCTTACTTTTTATATAAAATGTATGGTATTAAAGGTCTGATACAATGACAAATATGCTTGTTTCTCCCACTGAAACTGAGATCTTTGCAGATTATTCAATAAGGTGCTTCAATGTGTACCCATTTTGACCCTCCCCTAGTGCTTCCAGAGGTGTGAATGGATTTAGATTACTTGTCAGTTTAATAAACTGTACTGTCAGACTAAAAAAGAGGGTGTTTTTGTTGGTGGTGGTGTTTTTGTTTGTTTATTTGTTTTTCAAGATTTTATTCTATTGTATTTCATTTTGTTTTATTTGGCAGTCAATTTCTTCTCGCTATCCAACAGGGAACCCAGATGTCTGCTGCTTGTTTGGGATAGCTTGAATAGCATGTGGGACCCATTGGCATTTTTAAAACTCCTTCTCAGGTGCATTTGGTTCCTTTCCTAAATAAAATTAAATAGAATGTTTGGATATCTATAAAGGTTACTCTATGTCATCTTGCCAAGGAAGGTCCTTCAAAAGTCATTCTCCAAGAAGACAGAAAGGCCAGCTGCCTAGCTGAAGTGTCTCTACACCAAAGCATGAAGTTTGGGAAGGTGTTGGAAGCCAACATGCTGCTGGAAAACCATAATGTAGTTGCCATCACTGAATCCTGGTGGGATGATTCACATAGCTGAAGTGTGGCTGTTGATGGCTTCAAGCTGTTCAAAGGGGGCAGGCTAGGAAGGAGGAGCATAAGCTTTGGTGTTGCCATCTATATCAAGAAAGGAACAGAATGTGAAGAGCTGTCCCTGAAATGTCCATGAGTAAGTTGAAAGCCAATGGGTGAAAATCAGAGTCTGAAGCAAGAAAGGGAAATTTCTGATTGATATCTGCTATAGATCATCTGATCAAGAGGAGCCTGTTGATGAAGTCTTCTTCCTCCAGCTACAGGAGGCATTGTAATTGCAGGGTCTCATCCTACTGGAGGACTGGAGGACGAGCCAGACATGCTGGAAAAGAAGCATGGTGTGCTGTAGGCTGTCCAGGAGGCTCCTGAAATGCACTGAGGATAAATTCTTGAGCCAAATAATAGTCAGCCCTGTCACAGTCTGTCTAAACCAAACTCTGAACCATCTGATCTAACTGTAAATGTTCCAGCTGATTGCTGGAGAGATGGATTAGATGACCTTTAACTTAGATGGTCTGCACCATTTCTACAGTTCTATTATCCCAAGTTAATGTAGGGCTTTTGTGATCCTGTTCTCCTATTCTTTGGACTGTACTACTTCTTTTTCCTTCTCTTCTCTGCTAACCTTTCCTTCTCACTTGTCTTCTGTTCAGTTGCTCTTCTTCCTCTCCCATCTGCTGTCAGCTTTCATTTCTGTGTTTCCCCTCCCCTAGCTGCAGGCATATCTCCCCCTCCCTTTTGAGGGCAATGAGCTGCTGTGTAAAACAGAGCTGTTTCTCTGAGCAGTGTTGTAGAAGCTCTCCACAACAGTTTAAAGGCAGTAATATAAGCATTAGGATAATATATATTTATATATTTTTAAAAAATCATAGAACAGATATCATTTAATTTGAAATACTAATAAAGGTAAAACCTCTTTAAAGTGGCAGTTCATAGTGCCACAGTATATTTGTAGAACTGAACAGATAAAGAAGAAATAAAAAAGACATCCCACTTTTTTTTCTTTCTTTTTTTTTTTTTCTTCCTTTTTTTCCCTAGGTTATTTATTTATTTTTTTTTTTCTATAATTATCGATAACCCACTGTTAAGCTTCAAGGACAGAAATAACTCTTAGACTGTCTAGATATCAGTCCAGAACTAGTCTTTTTTTTACCTGGCAGTAGCTTGGAAAGATGATTCCTCAAGGTACCTGAAGTCTATAATTGTCAGATCAGTCATTCCCATGGAGAAGTCCAGGCAGGTGGTATCTGCTCTGTGATTGTGTCTTTTCTTTTCATTCTTTTTTTTTTCTTTTTTTTTTTTTTTCTTCTTCTTTGTTGTTGTTGTCTTGGTTTGTTTGTTTGTTTGTTAACCTGGTTTCTACACCATTCCCAAAAGCCAGATCTACTTAAATGGAATATCTGTATTTTCCGGAGAGAAGTATATTGGAAGGGGCTAGCTCTATTTACACTGGTGCAAGCATTGCCAACTTCTGTGTTTAATTTCTCATTTCCAACCATTTTTTGTGGGTTTTCTGGGTGAAGATGTGTAAAGGCCCCAGGTGGGAAACAGGTCCCCATGTGCAAGGTGCTGTACAAACACATTAAATTCCCCGACTTGAAGATCTTACAGTGTAAGTAGAGAGGACCAGGGAGAGGCTGGAGGGTAGAGGCAGAATGAGCACAATCTTTGTTTTACAGCAAACAGCTAAATTAAATGGTGTCCCCAGTGGGCTGAAAGAAATCTGAGGTAGAAATGGACATCGAACATCGATTACCTGAACCTCAGTGTTTTGCTCATAAAGCAGTTTAGTCTTCAGGCAAAATCTGGCCTCAGGTTTGATCTTTCAATAACATTCTTCACTTTCTTATCATTTTCAGAAGCAATGGGCTTTCAACTGACGCATTGTAAGGTAGACCAGGCACAAAGGAAGAGCAATTCACAACCCATTCATATGCAGCCATCTCTTGTGCAGAGCACAGCAGGTATATAACAGCTACCTAGCCATACTACTGAGAATAAAGAAGATAGTGTTTAGCAGATACCTGGGCAGAATGACTAGCAGGTGGGGTCTAACCTTCATTCCCGAACAGAATTGTTATCAGATTTTTAATGATCACAGATTAGACAACGGAAATACACATATTCCCTCTCTCTTTTTCTCTGTGTGCATCTGCGTGTGGGAATAAAATCATGTCTGTCTCTGACAGCTGGGCCATGCCTAGGAGAGTAGAATAAGTGATCTGCTAATAGAGGATGGTAAAAAGCTCCTTAAGATCAAAAGATAGCAGTCTGTGCCTTTTCCTTCTCGTTTCTTCTCTCTCTCTCTCTCTTTTTTTTTTTTTTAACCTCCAAGCTGAAAGAAAGAAGCAGGGTTCTATTCTCAGCTTTACCGTTGAAGATGGGTGATTTGTCTCGTAATTGTGTTCACTGACTGCAGCAGATGGATTCATTACTAGGGCTGGTCAGAAATCTTTCAACACAATGTGTTTTTGTGTGTGTGTGTGAAAATGATGAATCATCAAAACTGAAACTTTTCATGAAGATATGTCAGTGCAGAGGAAACTTTTGTCACAGAAGTTTTCTCAGCTCCCCAGTGGGGCTTGTGATTAAAACCAGAGAAAGCAAAAGCTTCTCGTCTTAGGGTAGCCCAGAAGAAAAGATATATGAGCAGTGAGTGAAACATTCTAAGGTGTTTCTTTTTTAAATAAAGTGTGGCAGTTACTTTATTATCAAATTATGTAGCATATTTCCTTAGGTATGTGTGAGTACATACAGAAATGCAAACTGAGTAGTAAAGCTTTAATAGGAGGTACTGAGAAAAAGATGATGGCGTGCTGAACCCTACTAAGCAAATGCAGGTCATGTTCCCAGCTAAAGCCACCACACACCTTTTTGGAGTCAGAGAGACATTTGCAATCTACAGAGGGAACAGCTTGCTCATTGCAGATCCTTTCACTCAAATTCACCAGATCTTACTCCTTTTGCTTCAACTGAAATTGTCAAAATAACCCAGAATGAATAATGCTCAAGAAACAGTTTGGAAGGTAAAGTCACTGAGCTCGTGACCACCACTGAACAGTAAAATTTTACAAGGAAAGGAGGTCAAGTGCCTAGTTAGCTGCTCATGTTTACATGCTGTTAAAACCCTTTCCCCTCTGAGTGAGTGTTTAACTTGTGTATAAACTATTGCTGATTGTACTGCTGCCTTTGGGAGCCAATCTTATGCATGACTTAACCTGTGTATATAGAAGTTTGTCTTGGTCCTCCTTAGCAAATGTTCAGTATAGGCTCTAATCAGAACAGGGACACACGCTTCCAAAAGGAGCTACAACCAGCAAGAGACTTATTTAGAAGACAGTCAGGACACCAAATGCCTTTTCTAAATAGGACAAGGCAGCTTGCTAATGGGTAGGAATTTGGCGCTGAGGTTTAAGTGTATGACAGTCATGTAAATAGCAATCCTGCTGTAGTAATTGGAGAAAGAAATTAATATTAAGACTGTCCAATCAGTAGGAACAATAATGAGGAACAACTAAAGGATCACTGAACAGTAAAACACTATATTTTATTGGAATTTATGGGGAATGGAGCAGAAGGTAAGAGGACAGGTGTCAAGTCATCTTTGCTAATAAATGGCATGAAAGTAAAAAGTATTTCACTAATAGAACAGAAAAAAAAAGAGGTAAATGAAGTTGGCAAAAAAGATGATGTCAATCTTATAAAAGGTATGAGTAATTCCAAATTACTACAGAGGCCTATTCTATCAGCATCAGCATCCCCAACTATTCCTTCACATCAGTCATAACACAGTTGAGAGTTTTGCATTTCCTCCCTCTTTCATTCTTTCTGTGTGAACTTACTTTTGATGTAGAAATACCTTCTCTTTACATAAATGTAACCCTGTAACTTACAGTTGGGATGCTATCGCTTGTCTGGACAATTTGTAACAAATAAATTGTACAAAGCTACTTTTCCAGACTGATTAATATACACAGTCCATAAAGCTCCTGTGTCTGTAGTGTTGTCTGAGGTGAATCGAAGTATTCTAACATTTCTGAATTTGAATTGCCAGTAAGACTGTCCTGTCATCAAGTTAGTTTCTCTTCCTACCTACCAGTTTCTTGAAACAAGAAATAAAAGAATATTCACTGAGTTTAAAAAATTATAGAGCCATTTATTTTAGATTACTTATCATAGTATTTTCAGCATTTTTTTTTATTTTTTTATTTTTTTTAAATTCAAACCAAACTTAAGCTTGGTACAATTTATGCAGTTGTTACAATGGTTTTAATTTCATGAAGAAATAAAACTTAGGCTGAATTTTGTATGTTTATTATTATTCTGTCACATTGTCTTGTTTGTTTTCTTGTTTATGTAGATTTGCATTTTAATCTAATACAGCAATAAAATATGAGGGTTTTGTGAACTATCCTTTTGATGTTGTATAAATTAGCCCAAACCACAGAGAAACACTGGGTTACTATTGTTTATTATCTTTTACTATAAAGCCAGTACAAGCTATTCCCTGCCCCTCTTTCCCCCAGGGTCTGTTTTTATAGCTATGTCCAAATGTAAATGTTAGAAGCCATTTGGCTTTCATCCATGTTATCTTGGAGCCATCCCCTTTATAGTTAAAGGTGCCAGCTAAAGCCTGGTTTTCTTTCATAATATTACAGATTTACGTTAGCAAAAACTTATTAGTATATTGTGTCTGGACAAAACTTTGCACTATATGATCATTTCTTATTTACATTTTTAATAGTCTCCATTAGACAAACTCTGAACTAATTAGCCAATCATCTGTAATAGAAAAATCCTATTTCCTATTTTCAGAACGAAAAAACTAATGTCTAAACCACTTGTAGAACAATTTAGCAATAAGAAAAATACTATGTTAAGATTAGCAACAGACCCCTTGCCATAAATCTTTGTAATAATGATATGTATCTAAAAATAGTAAAATTGACTTAAACAAACAAAAAAGAAAAAAATAAAGACAAGTTACACATTATTTATGTGGTCTCCACAAGAGGTACTCCAGAAAATAAACAAACAAAATTGCATAGTGTATCTTAAGTTAATCAATCTTAAGTTAATCAATAAGCATATATTGGTGTTATGTTTTTTGTCGTCATTATGATTATTATTTTGATTCGATTTTAGTTTTTACTGTGACAAAACCTGTTCTAAGCAAAAAATAAATAAATTCATAAATTTTAGCAAAGTTTCAGCTACCAAATTTTCACTATGTTTAAATATTTTTTAACTGTATGGATTAGACATCCATGAAAAATGATGAGACATTGGTCTATGAACTTCATATGTGAAAGCCCTGAAGTGTCTTGCTCTCTTTGGTTTCAGTTTGGTTTCAACAGACATTTGGTGCCTAGGTCTTTAGATGAAGATCTGTTTATTTAGATTTCAGAAGTTACTCTACCTCCATCCAGCTACAGTTGCTAAGTGGATGAAAGGGCATGAACAGTTCATGCTCTGGCAACATAATTCTGTTACAAGTAATTTAAGTTTTCAGAGCTTTATTCAGCATTTAATTTCATTATTTCTATGATCCAGAATAACAGATGTTGCCAAAATGGAATTATTTCAAAGTATCCTCTTCAACAAGTAGAATATGCAGTAGACTTATTAGCCCACAGTTTTTGCTAATATATTTGTTCTCAGGACCCACCTCAGTCATTAGAATGGTAAAACTCCATATAATGAACTGAATAATTCCTTATCTCAAGTGTCCATGTAGAAAATAAAACTGCTTGTTTCAGAGTTCTCAAATCAAACCACTGTAATTTCAACTTTCTAAAACTAAATAAAATAAAATAAATTAACGCTTTCTATGGATTATTAACAAAATATTTAAATTTCCAGCCAAATTGGAAAGCCTTAGTGGTTGAAATGTTTTTCTCAGTTGTTCTGAGCAGTAACTCCCATAGAAGAATCAAATGAACAAGCAAACAAATAGGAATAAAAATGATTTTCTGTGGGAGATCTTGGAATGTAGATGGTTTTCCATTTTATAATCCAGTCACTTTTAAAATTGCTGTTACTTTCATATATTTGCTTTCTTCTCCTAGCTATATATGTCCTCCAAAGTACACTGTAATTGCTCAAAGGTATTACATATGTGTTTTCATAATATTAAAGTATATATCAGAGTTCATACTTTTCTCTTGCTTTGTTTTTTTAAGGCAATATATTGACTTTTTTTTTTTTAATTTTGTCTTCTGCAAAAGTAGAACAAAATACTATTGTTTAAGGAATCTGTAATAATCTTTTAATTTCAAATTTTACTAATGGAATTAATTATTTAACAAAGCCGTGTAAGATTTTGATTTTTTCTACAGTGAAGTGGGAATAGTAAAATTTGTTAAAAATAATAATATTAATAATAATAATACTATGCTTTACTTACGTCCATTACTACAAAGAATTTAGTTAACTTTGTAATGAAATTAGCACAATGCTTAAAGCTATGGAACTAAATAATTATATATTTGCAAAACTAATGGAACTCCCTAATTATTAATGTTAAGATCATGTGCAAGTGTTTTAAAAATGTGGTCTTATTATCTAGCTAGCCATCAGCAAGAGATATAATATTTTTATACATCTCTTACTCTTGAAATAGTATCATCATATTAGCTATAAGCCTGTATTATCATGCCATTGCAGGGTACCTTAGGACTCATTTAGCACCTACGTTTTCTGTAATTTGTTCTGATTTTCCTTTTCTTTTTCTTTTTTTTTTCTTTTTTTTCTTCTTTTTTTTTTTTTCCCCCCCCCCCACTTAGTCTCTTCATAAATTACAAGATTCTTCAACAGAAGAAAGCATTAAAAAAAAAATTATTGTTCAAGAATTTCAAGTTTCTGGATGTACAATATCAAAGCTAATTCCCTGCTCTTCAAAACCAGTTTCTGCAGTAATGGATATAGCCTTGCATTACAGTAAAAAGAAATAAAAATAAAATATAAAGAAGTCCTGATTTGTAGGGTTATTGTATACCAGCACTGGATCCTTCATATATAGAGGCTGCTTCCAAAGTAATGCCTCCTAATTTGTTACATTGGCCCACAATGCCAGAAGCAGATGTTAGCAGAATGGCAATAAAGGCTGAATCTTTACACCAATATTCCATTACATTTTGTTGACATGCAACAAATAGCAGCAGAAAGGCAGTCTGACAAAATGGTATCTGACACGGAAGTGCTTGTGAAACAATGTTGGGTCATTGAATTCCTCCATGAAGAATAAATTGGATCCATTGATGTTCATTGACATCTGCTGAATGTTTATGGAGACCAAACAGAGGATGTGAGTTCAGTGAGATGGTTGATGGCTCATTTCAGCAGTTATGACAGTTACAGTGGTTTACCTCTGCTGGTGCAGATTTTTATCAGTGTGGCATGCAGGCTCCTTTTCATCTCTAACACAAATACGGAGTGCATGGTGGTGACTGCGTTGAATAACAGTGCTTTCTAGCTTTTTAGCTGAGAATTTGCTCTATCAAATACTGCTGTTGTGTTCTTTGTTTTGTAGTTTCCATGAAAATAAATAGATGGCATTACTTTTGGAGCAACATACACCTACTATTTTTTATACCCAAACTTGCCTGCCATTCCGTGTCTTAATCTGACCATTCCCTCTTTGCTTTCTCTGTTCCCAGAACATCTTTGTCTAGGCTTCATCATACAGTTATTCCAAGCCTCATTCTGTGTATCTCAGCAGCAACCTGAAGCGACCTGAAGCCTGTCTGTGCCAGCCAGTGTGGCACTGAAATTAGCATAGATGGAGATGTACTAATGTAATTTTGAAGAGCAATGAGAGTCAGAATCTGTGCTTGGTTTGGAGATGAAAGGCTGGTGAACTAGCACATTGTTTTTGTCTATTACACAGCTTGGTAGGAGACAATAACTTTCCCTAACTTGTCCGATACAGCCAAAAAAACAATGACACAGAAGCAGTTGTGTTTGTTTCTTATCAGCAGGGATCCTATTGCTGCAAGCTCCACAGTGTTTTGGACTCTAGCTCTACTCATCAAACCATTCCTCCTGCTCCACTCGCCAAGCAGCTTACAGAAGGCAATTAACAATTGCATAAGCATTTGACTGTAAACAATTATGGAACTCAATGTCCTGTAGCGTGGAGGGGAAAGGAAAACCTCCTGCACTGGTTGAGCTGATAATCAGTGACTTTGACAGTGGAAAACTCTGGCTCCGAAAGGCAAATAAAGCTGCTTGAACAATTACGCCATCACCATATTCCACCACAAACTCTCTTCAACTGGGAGATTATTTCTTTTACAGGGTCTGGCAGTTGATGAGATCCAAATGCCAGAGAAGAACTGGCACAGACTTTTCATGGTTCAGCTTGACCACTGCAGTCTGAGTGAACACACAGAACTATGTCATGCTGTGTGCTCTTTTGAAGCTGATGATGAGAGCTGAACCATGGTGGGAGGCAAGCAAATGAGAAATGTGGCATAATTCAAAAAGCCTGTGTGGCTGACATGTATTACACATTATACTGAGGAGGGGATACAAACAGTTAAGCTTTGGGCAGCATGGAAGCTTTGTATCAAGAAACAGGACACTGAAAAAGGAGAGCAGCAATCTGAAGAGTTTTGATAACAACACAAAGTTTATGGTGATATCTTTGTGGGAAAAGTGATGATTAATTATTTGATGTAAGATATGTAGGCAAAACTTTAAAATCTCTCCATTAAATGACATAATGCTTTCGCAGCTCAACCCATAGGTTTCTTTACTGTGACAAGAAGTGATTTCCTGGGTCAGACCAGCTGCATTATTTAGTTGTTCTTGTTTGTTTGTTTTGTTTGTTTTACCTATATATTTTTTTTGGTCACCAGATATTAATTTCTAGATGTATTGCTTACTGTATTTCCAAAATACTGTTCTTATCACTTGGACACAAATATGATCTGTCCCTGAAACTAAGTGATTTCTTGATCAAGCATACTCTCTAGGGAGAAAAGAAAGCTTCATAATCATGTTAGTGGTGAAAAATCTTGCAGTTGTTTTCACATAAAAATCATAAATCAAGTCTTAGTATTCAGCAGATGGTGTTATTCCTTTTTTCAAATGAGTAAAAGAATCAAAATGTGTTATCTTGGACTTTTGCAAGATGATCTGTGTTCAGATTTACTATACACATGGGGGCTAATCTGGTATCCTAAGTTCTTTCCCTGATCTAATAAAGGATCCATCCCGTCCCAAGACTGGTTATGTACCTAAAGTAGAATTAAGCACTCTTATATTGTTCACTGGAATTCTAAGGAACATAACTAAGTGAATGATAGATTTCTATACTTAGAAAAGGCAAGTATCCTTTGTAGTGAATAATGTGATTTCTGGTGGCATCATTGAACAAACACACCTTAACAGTTTGTGGATCGGACAGACATTAAGCTCATGTCAGTGTCTGAACAGAAGTTCTGGATGAGATACTGACTCCCAGTGAGATTTTGGCTCCTCAGAAGCCAGTGACACATTGACATTTACTTCAGCAAGATGGAATTTCATCCAGACTTCTCATCTTCCAAATCTGTTAAAAGATAAACAAACAAGCACATGCTAAGTCAGCCATCTACAGAAGAAGCTCTTCTTGTGGTTTGTGTTTGGGGTTATCTAGGAATAAGGGACAAGAATCAGGACAGGAGAAGGATGTGATGTGGGGCAGAGAATCCAGGCTGCAAAAGCAGTGACCCAACCTGTGTGGGCCAGCACCCTCATTTCCTAAACCCAGCGTTGGCCTTTTCCAGACTAGCTTAATTTATGTGTCATTCATGTATGTGCAGGTTCTGAAACAAGCTCCTCCAATGCCATTTTCTTTCTTGGACAACCAAGTAACCCGCATCCTGGTCTGGTAGGCCATGACTTTCATCCAGCAAGTTAGAGAAAGCCAGTTCTTTTTAGGCAAAGTCCCTTGAAGCACTTTTCCAGGCTCATAGAAAGTTCTCAGTGACTGTGACACTTTCCCACAAGGAATATGAAAACCCAGATATCTGTGGGCAGACAAGACAGAAGGACAGTCTCTGTAGCTGTAAGTGCTAGTTTGAAAATTCTTTGTTTCTGGTTAGTCTGTAAATTCTGAAAGCACACACCTCTGAAAATATATTTTTTAAAGCTCCAGCCATTTCAATAAACTTTTTGCCATTTAGGCACTGAGGATCTATGAACAAATAAATGATAAATATATTCATGTGCATTTCTGTGAGCTTATATATGCCTAAAATCTGTAAACGAGCACAGGAAGAGCTCATAAAGTCAACTGGACAGCCAGTCAGAGCTCTGAAATTGTCTATGTATGGCAATTTCAATACATAGCAAACATCTTAGCACGATTCAGACTGATAGTGTAAGGGAATATGACATCAAAATTTACAGTCTCTACGTATACAATGCATAGGACCTTCCTACTCTAATGTGCCTCCAAGTAAGCTAGAAAGGGTAACTCAGGTCCTTTCATACAGCAGTATGAAAGTACATGAATCATGAACTTTTCAAAAATGATGGCTCCCTGCTATAAAATGGCTGCTGAAACAAAATGGAAGAAAGAGGTGTTATGTACAGTGCATGTAATTGGAAGGCTGGGGAACTTGGGAGCGCAAGTGTGACGTACAGATGCCAAAAAGAATAGCAGTCCTTGGTGGAAGTTACAGTGTCAGTGCCTGTCACTGTCTTGGAGAAATGTTGTCCTCATAGTGAGATAAAAGATGGCACCAAATCCATCTAGAAAACAACTTCAAAGGCTAGAGGTGGGGAAGAAAAAGAAAAAAAAAGAAAAAAAAAAAAGAAGTTACAAGGAAAGTGGGCTTCATTTTGTAAACGGGAAAACACCACTATCTTTGCTATTGGCTTCTTCATAGGTTGATAGAAGACTGGAGAAAAAACAAAAACAAAACCAGCAAACTGGTGTACTGAAACTCTACTGGAGCTATAATAAAAGCAGGAAGAAGCATGCTGTCTTCATTAATCCTTTATTAAGATTCACCTAGTACACCTGATAACATTGAGTAGCTGCCAATAAGATGTGAATTAGCATCTACATCACTGGAAACGGTAGTATCTCCCTCAAGTGCTCTCTATTCAAAATGGAAGAAGAAGTATGCATATCATTTTCAGAAAGTTTTATATCTGCTAGGGCAGCTGAATAAGGCAAACCTACTCCTCTGGAGTTAATTCCTCCTGATAATCACAGTAAAGTTTTAGTTGCCAGCTGCTAATCGATTTAGTCCTGTAGTAATTTTGAGAAACTGGAAGATATCATCATTGAAAAGTTGAAGCTTAGAGTGATACTATGTACATCTACATAGATATATGAAATTGAATCTGTGCATACTCCCCATAAATTAATGCCACTTGAACGACTCTTCCCAGTCAGGAATAAGCCAGGGCTTATTCTTTCCTACATGAATTACAATCAAGCCCTGGCTTATCCACGTTACAGTTCTTGTTTGCAAAGTGGAGCATTTCTGCAAATTGCTGACTAGCCTCTTTTTAAAAATTATTTTTGTAATTTTTATATATAGGCAAATTAGAAAATCAGAGAAGGGATATAAAAGGAAAGGAAATTAGGAGCACAAAATTATGTTATTGTTGCTAGAGGGCTCTTTGCTTTCAAAGTTTTTTTGTGAAGTTGAGACCACATGGAATTAAATAGGAATAGGGCCAGCATAGTCAGAAGTGGAATCTTCCAGATCATGATGGACGGCTCCTAAAAAGAAGATTAAGTTTAGAAGTTCAACGAGAATGATTTTAGGACTACATTAATGTTAGATTTAGTTCCTGGTGTAAAATTAAGCAAAGGAGTTTATAACAGCCTTATAACAAGATGTTGAAATGATTTCCTTGCTCAGAGCCTGATGTCCACTAGACCTGTTGTCCACGAAAATTTCCAGGTCCATCTCCACAAAGCTCATCTCTAGCAGGTCATACCTTAACCTGATTTATTCATGAATGGTACGTACATTTAATTAAATATTCAAAATTCAAAATTCACGTATTTTGTTCAACTAGGAATTATTTTTTTCTAAGCTGATTATGTTAAAGTTTTTTTTTTCTGCATATGCAGTACACAAAAATATCCTTCAAGTAGGCATTGGCTTAAACATGGATTGTAGGTGGTACAATTTATCATCCATTGGTATCTTTTTTCACTTACTTTGCAGAGAGACAAAGGATAAGATTTGTTTGAACAGTCAAAGATTTCTTTGTTTAGTCTTACCCTTGGTCTACCTTGTAGTCAAAACAAGAAATTGGTATTGGTAGAGAAGAATTCAACTCATCCCAAAGATAACTTGTAAGTAGAGCCAAGGAATCATTACCGAAAAAAATGACTTTACTGGCTTGAAAGTGATATCCCAGGTGTATAAGTTGCTATCTTTTGAAGCTGAATGAGATGAGTTCTGCCTCAAAGAAATAAAATGATTTAAGCTTTAGAACAATAAAAAATTTTGTAGTTATTTAAGCACTTAGATGTCACAGTGATAACAATTTTACAGTACTGGTGATGATTTCTAGCTGAAAACAAAAGAAAAAGGCTTGATCTTTTTATGTCATTTAAATCTTGCTGAGTAATTAACAGTTTCCTACTGCAATTTGATTTTGTCAGTGAGTAGGGTTTTATTTTAAAGGACCAGGGCATGACTTTTGGTTATATTACTTCACAGTAGGCAAGCTCATTTCTACCCAGAATGCTTTATGTGTCTGAGGTCAGACAACCTCATTAGCATCCTCTTATTTTAAAGATGCAAAATTCTGATAGGTAGGATGTGACTTGGCCTGGGTAAAAGGTGGGAAATCAGTAAGCTCAATAAAGATTTAGTAAGCAAGATACTATCTCATGCATTGAATTCAATTACCCTAACAGCTGCATTTGGTGCTATAAATTATATACTTATTTCGATTAAAAGAAAATGTACAATGAGTTGTTAGGCTTATAAAAATCAAGTCAACATTAGAGGAAGTGTCTGGATGATAGACAGTGAGACAAAGTGTAATCTCTGTGATTCCCTGATGAAACATACACTAAGGCTTAACCTAATCCCTGAGGAAATGGCAGCAAAAATAAGGTGAAAGACCAATTAGCCTCCTTCCATACTAATCTTAGATAGAGCAGCTTATTGTTTTTTGTACTTTCCCAGGAACATGGAAAATCAAAACTGCATTGACCATATCATTCCTTCAGAATAATTTCATTGTGATAGAATATCAGTCCTTGCTGTCTGCAAGTTTGCCATACACAAGAGTTGAAAGATTTCTGATCTCACTGCAAGATTTGGTAGTGGTATGTTGAGAAAGTAAATCGAGCAGGAAAATTAACCCTAGATAGGGTGATTTTAAGTTGATTCCATTTAAATTAAATGAAAGGATGAAAATAGGTCTGAAACTAAGATTTTCAATGATAAAGAACAAAAGGAACAAGAATAAATTCAGCAGAGGATTCAGCTGAGTGGAACCAGAACATGACTATGACTATTGAGAAAGTCTGCTTATTTTCCCTTTCAAACATAGAAAACTGCTGGAATGCTGTATCTTAGACAAAAGTTATTTCAGTAAGTTGTCAGGCTACGCTGGGAAAAAAAGAAAAAGAAAAAAAAAAGAAAAGAAAAAAAAAGGATAATAGAAAACTGAGTAAGGAGAAAGGAGGGAAAGGAAGCGCTAATAAGCAGTAGAAGAAAAAAAAGTAAGGTATAGGAAAAGTATGTCCAATGTCAAAAGACTAATAAAATAAATATTCTTTATGTTCTTCAGGAACCTTGGCAAGAAAACCCTGTGTATGGGGAGAAGGAAGTTAAAAGATAATTAATAATGTATAAAGAGTTGAGGGTAAAAGTTATCAGACATCAGTAGCAAATATAAATATATTCCTGATTTTCATAGTAAATTAAAATACTAAGAATCATTGAGAAAAAGAAGTAGAATAAATGTAAAAACATAAATTGTTCAAATATATTCCAGCCATACATTTTATCATTACAGTCTAGCCCTAAGGAAAGAAAAAAGGGTGCGACTTTAAATACACTGGAATTACAGATGACTGAAAAACAACAGATAGCAATGAAACAAAATACTTTAATACACACTATTACAAAATATTGGGGAAAGAAGGACAGATACTTAATGCATCTGAATTCTCAAGAACTATTGATAGATTTAAGATTGATTCATGACTGACATAAAATCTGACAGTGGCAATTTTCATATGAGCCATTTGCCTATTTATCAACTGAAAAACCATTTAAAAAAAAGCTGTAATACTTACATCATTCCTGTTTCATGTAATTTCCCATTATGAAACACTCCTAAAGTCTGCTTTAAAGAGAAAGTTTCTTTAATAATGAATCTTCAGATGATTGTCATTCAGAATTTTAACATCAGTTCAGTGAGAAGCAATTATCTATGTTGATTATTTTTAATGTTATATATATTTTTAAATTTGAAATAAATAAATAAACAAACAAACTGAAAACTGCCTTGGGCAAAAGATCCATTATACTTTACTAAATAAATGCAGATAAATGATATTACTGTAGAGATATTACCGTATCTGGAGAAACCATTATTTCTTGCAGAACAAAATAAGTAAGACATATCATTGTGTGCCCTTTTTGTGAGAATAACCTGTATATAATGGCATGTGATCACAAGAATGTCCTTCAGCTGAGGACAGAATAGTAAAACTAGGGGCACACATCATAAAAGCAGTCTTTGTAGATATTAAAGTAGTTGAATGTTTGGAGTAAAAGTACCTCAATACATGTAATGTTTTATAGAAAATATTCACTAAGCAGCCCCATCTCTCTCAGTCTGTTCTTGTAGGAGAAATATTCCTTAGATCATTTCTGTGGACTTCCTATGGATGTGCTCCAATAGGTCTATGTCTCTCCTGTACTGCTGACTCCACATCTGGATGTACTACTGCAGCTGAGGTCTCAGCAGCACACAGCAGAGGAGAGCACAATGTCCAGCCTCATCGTGCTGGCCAAACTTCTTTTGATGCAGCCCAGGATACTGTTTGTTTTCTAAGCTGTGCTTACACATTGCTGGCTCTTGTCCAGTTTGCCATACACCAGTACCCCAGTGTCATTTCAGCAATGCTGTTCTCCACTCTTACATTCCCCCAGCTTGTATTTGTAGTGGGGGTTGCCATGACCACAGTGCAAGACCTTACACTTGGGTTTGCTGAACATCATGATGGGGTTCAGGTGAAGGACATCACCAGAAAACTACCTAGTCTGGTACAGCTGTCACAGCACAACCCCCTACTGCTTTTACATTTAGGGAGAGCTGAAGCAGCTACATGTATGTCAAGGGCTATCAGAAGGAGCTTCAGGGCCTTTGGACAACGGCTAAAGGTATTAAATGCATAGATCGTTTTTTCTCCCTCCTCTATTGGGTATGGACACAGAAACAAAACAAAGGATCTTAGCTTTAAATACCTGACTTCATGACTGGTGCTATTGCCAGAACTTTAGCATTACTGACATTCAAATGGTCTATATCAGTCTAGGAGATTCCTGAAGTCTATAAATGATAACTTCCTGATCCAGGTATTAAATAGACCAGCATCTACTGGACCTGGTGCTCACCAATTGGGAGGAGTATAAAACATTAGAGAAGACTGGAGGCAGCCTGGGCTGCACTGGCCATGCCCTGGTGGAGTTTGTGGTCTCAAAGAATGGCCTGGCAAAAAGCAGAGCTAGGACCCTGTTCTTCAGGAATGCAAACTTATGGCTGCTTGTGAGAACGAGACTTGGAATCAAGAGATGACTTGGTACGAGTTAGCAGCAAGATTTAAAGTCTGCTAAAACAACTTATTGATAATGTATATGACAGGCAATATGTATCAGTCTACAAATGGCCAAATTGATATGTGTCACCTATCACCGTGACAACGCGCACTTTGCTCAAGCCTTTTATTATGAGTGCTGAGTTCTTTCTCATGGGAACTTTCTCAAAGTTGTTAGTTTGTTCATTTATAATATCACAACATCCTTGAACTCCTTGATGTGTCCGTTCTCTTTCAGTCACCTGTCCACAGCTGCTTAGGTTATTGCTGGATGGGATCCTCTGGAAAACTGCCCCTAAGGGCATGGGTACAAAACAGAGATGGCAGCTCTGTAAGGACAGCCTTCTGTGAGCCATCTTCTCTCCATCCCCCAGCAGAAGTCAAATGGGGGAAGCAGGCGACCACTATGCCTGTGGATGTCCCTGTTAAATGTAGTAGATTTGGATTAGATGACCCTTAAATTTCCATTTCAACTACTATGTTTTATTAAGTTTTAGAGTTTTTCAGTACTTTCCATAATCTGTATCTGTGGACAAACTTTCTGCAGATCAAGACATTTACTAAATTTAGATGTGTACAAGTATTAACAAACATTGCTAGTTCTCTGTGATTTTTATCACTGTATTTCAGAGTTACAGAGTGAAAACTGCAAAGAGAACATCACCACAAGTAAGATCCCCAGCTACTGAGGGTCACTGTATCTGAAGATACTGCAAAAACTGTGGATGAAGTGGTGATCCAAGTGGTAGTAGGTCTGTACAGTATTGCTGAACCTGATAGGAGTGGACTAGAATGGAAACAGAAAAGGACTATTTGGTACTGGCTAAAGGAGACTTTTGGTAGTCATCTTCTCTGTCCAACACTCAAAGTTGAGATAATGTAAATCAGGTTGCTAAGTGTTGTGTCTGTCAAAATTTTGAGTATCTACAAGGATAATACCTATTGAGCTTGTAGTGAGTAATCATAAAATTTTATGGGAAAAAAAAAACAAAACAAAAAACAACAACAAAAAAAAACTAATTAAAAATTAGGAGGGTCAGTAAAATCAAATCAGAAAATATGAGAGATCCTAAGATCCCAAAGTGGACCCATTTGTTTGATCTCATTTATTTGTTGTATCAGTACTGTAGTCTAAGACAGACATTGTTTTGACACCAGCATTTACAATGGCGTACTGAATCTGTCTAGAATGCTGTTAACTTTCTTCATAAGAACCCAGGTAGAATCATAGAATCATAGAATTTCTCAGGGTGGAAAAGACCTCAAAGATCATCAAGTCCAACTGCAGCCAAACCATAGTACCCTAACTCTAACAACTCTCTGCTAAATCGTATCTCTGAGCACCACATCCAAATGGATTTTAAACACATCCAGGGACGGTGACTCAACCACCTCCCTGGGGAGCCTATTCCAGTGTTTAACTACCCTTTCTGTAAAGAAGTGTTTCCTAACGTCCAACCTTACCTTACCTTGGTGCAACTTGAGGCCATTTCCCCTTGTCCTGTCACCATTGGGAAGAAACTCACTCTCACTGTAAGCACCTTTCAGATACTGGAAGAGAACAATAAGGTAGTGCAGTGCTTGGATTTCTGACTGAAACCATTGATAGCACACCAGTGCTTTGGTTAACTTTAGGATGCACATCATCAAGGTATTCTGCTTCTCACTCTCCTGTCTCGCTCCAATTTACAGGAGGGAGGCAAATTTCTTCGATATGTGTATACCCAGTGTGAGATTAAGAAGCAACGGTTCAAATGTTGGTCCAACCAGTTTATTAAAGTCCTAGCCATTTTTAGGGAGATGCGGAAGGAAAGGTAGGCGATAGGAAAAGTAGGAAATATAAGCAAGGAGTCTCCGCAGAGAGCAAAAGAGATAGTCACCACCGTGGGTCCAGTGAGGTACACAGTAGGTCCGTTGATCTCAGAAACTCGTCTGATCACCGCAGGGGATGGGAGAAAGCCAGGGAGCTCCGCAGCAAGCCGGCCTCTGGGGTTCTTCCGACGAGGTTTTCCCCTCAGGGAATTCTCCGTCAAAGGTGTCTTTGGGAGTTTGTCTCCGAAGTCCCCAGTTTAGTGAGGGCCTTTTATCCCCCATTTCTGTGGGGGCTCTCTTTCTGAAGTTTGAGGATTACAGCTCAGCATTTTTGGGAATGTATCTCGAGCAAACACTGAACTTCCAAACAAGCAGGCAAACACTATGAAAAATGATTTTAAACCAGCTTTTGTGACATTCCTGGCCCACAGATAAGCCAGCAAGGAGAAACAAGCATTATTGTTTCAACAATGCCAGAAACAAGCATTATTGCCTTCTGCAGTGGTCCACTCCTTCGAGCAGCACCCCTGAGGAAGACTGCTCATCCTGCTTCTGCTTATCTTTGCAATTGTAAGCAAAGGTACTGTGGCACAACAACACCCACCATTCACCCTCCTAGATAGTTAGCAGTCACCAGTCAGAGTCTTATCATCATAAAGGCCTCATGAAGCAAGCTTTGAGACAACAAAAGAAAAACAGTTCTGTCCTTCACACTCTCCCCCTTCTGGAACAGCCAAGACAGCAGTCCTTAGTTGAGCATAAGCATAGCCCATGCTGACTAATGTCATGATACACAATGAAAAATTGGTGCTGTATGTTGTAGCTCTTGCTCACAGACTGGCAAAGAAACAGACTGATTATGCAAGTGGTGCGTAATCTTTGCATCACTTGGGGTTGGTTGTTTTTCTGTTGTTGTTTGTTTGTTTTCCTCTCTTCACTTTTAAAACTATCTTATCTTTTTCTGTGAGTTTTCTGATTCTTGCTCTTCCTCTTTTTTCTGCAGTTCCACTGCAGGGATTGATATGAATTTGCATATCCATGGGTGCTTAATTTTTTGTGGTTCACCCCACAGCAAATGTCCAGAAAACGGGATAGAATAATAACACAAGGAGTTACATTTTCCTTCTGTGCAAATATATCCGAACAATCATAACCTCACTTCTGAAGTTGTTTGTCTACTGTTACTGTATAATATTATTTCTTTTCCTTCAATAACACTCAGAGACCTTAACTACATTTAAGATTTCAAACACAGACATACTTGTTTGTATTCATACGCGAGCCATCTGAGTGTATACATTTACTTCTTTGTGTACTTTCGTCTTACACAGAAATTGTTTGCAGAGGAAAAAGTAAAGGGTTGATGTTATATGTGAAATAGATAGGTAGTGTTTCACTCGAGAGAACACTTCCTCTAACAATTATAATTTATAAAATAGAATATCCTGAGTATGACACTAGTCAATTTATTCAGATATAAAACAGGGAAAATGTTTTCTTTCATTTATATTTTTATGATACGTAATGTCTTTATAATTTCCACCACTCCACATCAAAGCTGCCAACTACTGAGTGTCTAAATAAGTAGCATGTGTAGAAAATGAATGAATTGCTAAATGTCCCATAACGTCCATGGAGAATGCCCTTGCATTTGGAGTCAGGAATCTTAAAACAGAGACAACAAATGAATGGTTTTCAGTCCAATGGAGTGAGAGTTTTGTCAGTGGCAATTCTTCTATGCTCTGTGTCTGAATGGAAAGAGGAAATCAGAAACAGAGAGAAGAATGAATAAAAAGCTCAAAAGGTACAAGCCTATTGTAATACGTGAACTCAAGAACTGAATGGCAATTACACCAAGATAAATGGAGAAAAACAAATATACCAGAACTTAGTGCATCTAGTTTTATGTTATCTAGAAGGCTTGGATTTTTTTATTTTTATTTTTATTTTAGGGATAATGGATGGAGATAGAAGTGAGGAGACTGGAAAATGGGAATTTTTACAATTTCTAGTGTCTGAGCAGGGAATACATTTCTATTAAAGTCTTCCTACACGGCTGGATTCCTAAACACTTAATCTATGACTGTTAAGTGAAGTAATGTCCAGAATTATTCCTGAGCATCTCTGATCATATTAAGGATCTATTAGAATTATCTCTGACTCAGTTCTGATACATAACAACTATGAAAAATGTAATATGTGGTGGTTAGAACCACTCACTGCAAATAATTAGTCCAGGTATATTCAGCCTATTTGGAAGCTTAGAGAACTCACAAATGTAGTCTCAAATATATTTTGCTTCTTAATCTCAGTGATCAAAAATGTTCCTCATCTAATTATATTTCGCTCTGTATGTATATTCTTAATGATTGTCATAAACTTGACTAAGAATAAAGCAGATTTGCATAGACCCCCCCCCTTTCAGTATCTAAAGGGGAACTATAAGAAAAACAGAGTCTCTAGCAGGTTGTGTGTGGTGATAGGACAAGGAGAAGTGGTTTCAAAGTTAAAGAGGGTAAATTTAGGTTGGTTATAAGGAAAAACTCTAACAGTAAGGGTGGTGAGGTGCAGGAATAAGTTGCCCAGAGATATAGTTGATGCCCCGTTCCTAGAGACATTCCAGGTGGGGCTGAATCAAGCCCTGGACAACCAAATTTAGCTGTGCATGTCGTAGTTCATTGCAGAGGAGTTGGGAGAGATGGCCTTTAAAAGTCCCTTCCAACTCTGAAGATTTTATGATTCTGTGATTTTATGATCTTTAACTACTGTCATTTGTGATGCCCCTGGCTGTCCCATTTTGTGCCACTTCAAACAAACAGAATATTTTTACCCTCCTAGTGTCATATCTACCAACTCCCTACAAATATTTTAGATACAGTAGGGCATCTTGAATGACATTTAAATGCATGATCTCTATGTTGGCTCTCTCTGCAATGCTGTCAGTGCTAATCGAGGACAAAAAAGGAAGTTGCCTAATGAGATAACAACACAAGAACTGTACACAGAGCAAATGCTTTTTTTCCTGAGCTCTCTAAACCAGACCAGCTTTTAGTATGCTTTAAATGACTTTACCCTCTATGAGAAGACTCTGGCATTGACAGGTCAAACTGTGATTGAAAAGATTTGGTCCACTACATAGAGTGATTCTGGGGATGAATACTACCATATGTATGTGGGTATCTTACCAAGAAACCTGAGGAAAATCCATGAACACATTTCATTATAGTAAGCAACTATCCAAAGGATGAAAAACTCAAGTCTTAAATTATAATACATGAAGTAAAAGTAGGATGTCATATTCTATTATCATATCCTGGGTTATTCTGTTTTTACAGTGTACAATAATGTGAAATGACAGACGAAAACATTCATAGATTTATGTCATTAATTTTAGGATATGATTTTGTTGTTTTGTTTTGATCTTTCTCTTGTTATTTTTGTCTTCATATATTGTTATTATTATTATTATTGTTCCTGTTATTGTTATATTTTTTTTATCTATTATGGCTGTTTTTTTCACTCCAGGTTTGGCAGGTGGATAGTGAATATTGTCTATTGTGCCATTATTATGATTAGAAGTGGATAGCAGTTGTTCTGCTATTGAGTCATTTCTGCTATTGACAAGCTAATTCTGACATTTTTTTTCAGCTTATCAAAAACTATTGTCAGCTGAAGTGTGTGTATCATCTAACAAGCCAATCTTTTACTAAAATTGTAGAATCCTGACCATTAGTTTGTCAATGCATATAGGATTTTTTATCCTGTGCAATTATTTAATACTGATTTGATAGCATCCAGAGTCATCTGTTGAGATTCGAGACGAATGAGTCACAGACAAAAAACAAAACAAAACAAAACATCTTGTAATAGCTGTGTGATCCTTAACTGACCAATAGTTTGTGTGGTCAAGATGAAGTGCCTTGCCATATTATCATTTTTTAACTGTCTGAAAGGAAATTATCAAATGCAGGTTAATCTTACAGGCTCCTTCAGAGGACATTTCATGCTACCTGTCACTGACATTTTCTTTTATTGATGTGAACTAACTCCTGAAACTTTCTCTGTCTCTCTACTGAATGCAGAAAGAGAGAAAGAGCCTGTATGAAGTTTCAGAATGACTGAGTAGATAGGACTGTAAGAGAGTTCAAGGAAGAGGGGATCAGGTGGCCAATTTGTTCAAATTCTTGCTCAAAGCAGCGTTAGACAGACACTTTATTTATTCATTAGTTTAATAATAATTAATATTATTTATTAATCTTTGTAGATGAGGATTTCACATTCTGTCTGAAGAACCTTTTTGACTGCTTGGGACAGGCACAGTTAACTGAAATTAATCTTACAGTAAGGATCGAAATCCCACAATGAAGACATATAAATAAGTAACAGACAAGATTTAAAATTCGACTTCAACACTTTTAACAATGTCATAGAATTTAATAGATAGGTGGATAGTATTTATTTCGTTCTATATCTAAATATGCCATCGACTTTCTCTAAAATTAAGAATTTTTAGTTAGTTACTGAAAGGTTTTTGTAAATTTCCTTGTTTGCATTTGTTTTAGTACCAGTTATGGAAACAGAGTATACTACTGCTGAAGTTCCAGGTTCTATGTAAAGCATATTTAGGGGGAAAAAAATAAAAATAATAATCTTGTTAAATTGCACAGTAAAATATATAGTAAGCCAAGAGTTTTCAGTTTACGGGGCAAATTATCATCCCTATACATGAAAAAGTAATCTCCAGTGGGCAGTAATGCCTAAAGTTGAATTATATCCACTTTTTCATCCCATAAGTCAATAGCTTTCCACTATAAACATCAACTCTAGTCAATATGATATGCTGCATACTGATATATTGACTAATGGTACTATTAAAAGCTCACAAAATGTCAGCAACTGGGAATTTCTCATGCATATACATCTGCATTTCAGTAAATAAGTTGTTCTGAGTAACTTACAAAGCCATACACAGAAGGGAACAGTCTCTGTAATGCTCCCCATTTTCTTTACCTAATAGACTCCAAAGTTCTCCACTCCTCCACTCCTCCAGTTTTGTTTCATATTGGTTCGTTTTGATTTTAATTATTCTGTTTCATTATTTCATTTCATTATTTGTTTGTTTTGTTTTTGTTGTTTGTTTACCTTTTTTATTTCCATTTGCAAAACAGACTTCCTCCTTCTGTAAAAGAAGTACTCTAGAAACTTCCTTCTTGGAAAAAGTAATAAATGATTTCCCTTTTTCTTTATCTAAAACATGCAATAGAGTGAAATTTCTCTTTCTTTTTTTTTCACAGTGAAGACACTGACTCATTTTGCAGACAGAAAGTCTCTGAATTCAGATGGCAGGTAAATGAAAAGGAATCTCCTAAGTTTTCAAGATGTGTTAGTTTAAGCGGTAATAATCAAAGCTGGGGATTAGTGAACTGCCAGGAGAAGGTGACAGCCTAGTGAACTTTATCCTCATCTAGTTAATAATTCCAAATATATGCCTAATGTCAAGGTCATCTCTTCTGTTTAACACAGAGCCAAAAAAAAAAAAAATAAAATAAAATAAAAAATAAAAAATAAAAAAATCCAATGAAACAACTGTTCTAAATGAGTGCATTATTTACATTTAATTTGATTTCATCATTCCCAGAAAATTTAATTTTATTTACTTTACTGATTTTTAAATGTTTACCGAACTAACAAAAGGTATGTGTGCATAAAAATCAGATGAACTGGCAGGAGAAAGACAAAAAATACACATGTGAGCCAAATGTCTCCAGCTCTTAGTACATTTCTGGCATGTAAGTATCTTATTTGCACTTACCATTGTATTAACATCGTGCGTAAATTAGCAGTGAAAATGTGTATGTATTCATGAACTTGGTCTGAAGTGTCTGACAGTTTGTCAATCACCTCTTCAAGATATTGCAGTCTCATTAGATAGATCATTTAAATTTTCTTCAGCTGCACAGATGTCATATTTCGTCCTGATAGTATTTGTGTACTACGTGTGTCATACAGCGTCATTTGTTGACAGTTTGAAAAGTCCTTCAGGATTAAAAGCAGCATCAGGAACAGTGATTTTTTGTTGTGTTTTTATTTGTTTGTTTGCTTGCTTGTTCTTTTTTTGTTTTTGTTTTCCTAAGTCACATGATTTTTTTCAGGAGAAATAATTATTAGTCTTAAAATGACCATAGAATTCTCATGAAAGGTAAATTAAATTATCATTTTCTTAGAATTTATTTAATATTGCCACTGCAAGTTGGAAAAAAAAAAATTAAAAAATGGGTGTTTGATTTTAGTTGTCATTTCTCCTGCAAGGAGGTAATTTTTACTTTTCATGGGAAACATCTTTTCTAATAACATTTATTTATCAGAATTTTTTCACACAAACGTAGGACTTGAGAACACATACCATTTCAGAAACCTACATAGCATTTCTATTCTGACAACCCAGTATAAGAAGATCTTTATCCTGTGCTTCTTGTGCATTGACAAATTAACTTCAACAGATACCCAAGAGGGAATAGGAGTTCACCACATAAGTTTCATAGTGGATGATCAGTGTCTTGGAATGTTTAACAGAAACAGTAACTGTCAGGAAAAAAAGGTTTTATCCACATGACACATTTAACATTTTTGACACCCCACTTGCTGAATATGGTTCAACACGTGAATTCATAACCATAGAGGGTTTTGGGAAATATCATCCATTTTCAGAACTCAGCTGGCAGAGAATAATGGGAAGATGAAGAATATGAGCTATAAATCCTCCTACATTGCTGACTGTTCTAAATCCAAATACTTTTAGTTTTAGCTGAACATTTTGAATCATTACTTTCCACTTTTTTGCTTTGAGATGTACCTTTTTTCTTTCCAAAAGTTAAAATGTTCCTGAAAAGAAAATTAAATTCATTTCTTTTAAAAACAGCTTAATTATGTTTCCAGTTTTCTATCACAAAGAGATTAGACAAAAATATTTCAATCTGACCTACAAATAGCCATGATTTATCCTGATGTACCTAACTTCACTTTATTAGTTGTGAAAATAGAGATAATGATAATTACTGATATTCTTGTAAGAACTGTGAGCATGAATGGACATTCTTGAAGTATGATAAGATGTAAAATGACAGATAATGAATATGTCCAAAGTATCCATATTTTGGCTTATACCTGCCGAAGGCAAATGCAGCTATGGGAATTATTATACACAATATCTCATTTTAGTATCAAACTTTTCTTATCGGTTTAAAAAATAATTATCATAGACTTTAATTTTATTACGAAGAAATATATTAAAATTGTAGATCTTTTATAATTCCTTCAATTAACAGTAGACACTTCTTGATTACTTTCTAATTAAATCATTTCACTCCAAGACTTGGTAATTACAACAAGAAGTTATTAAAATTAGAAAACATTTGCTAACTCAGTAGTTTTGATTATTAAGCCTTTATCACTTAATATCGCCAAACAGTCTATGAAGATATATGAGGTTGGAAACTGATTTTAATGTATGCAGCTATGATAATTAACCACAGGTGTTCCAAACAATGCAATGCCTCTTTTCTGTCACATAGTTTCCAATGAAATCTATTGTTCCTGTCATTGAACAGGGTTTTTTATTTTTGTTTTTTGTTTGTTTTTTTTCTTATTAAGGTACTTTTTGGTTGACAATATATTATTGTTCCACCTACAAGGAATAATGCTTTTGACACTGCTCTATTCATCTGAAAGAAATAACAATGAATAAAATGTGTCTCTCTATATATAATATTAATGTGTCTTTATACAGGAAAAGCCAACTTATATGCATTTATATATTTAAGTTCTGTATGTTCCTGCATGTGCATGAAAAGGAGTCAAACACAGAGTCAACAAACAGTGTTCTTATAATCAATAACTATCAATAAGATAGTTTTGGTCAAGAGAGAGATCACAGAAAATACTGCATTTAAGTAGAAATACTACAATGCATTGCAGAATGGACAGCAATTTTCCAAAAGATGACAACAGAAATAAAGGAGAGGAAAAGAAACAAACAAACAAACAAAAAACTTAAAATAAAAAAAAAAAGAAAGAAAAGAAAAAATCGAAAAAGAAAAGAAAGAGAAAGAGAAAGAGAAAGAGAAAGAGAAAGAGAAAGAGAAAGAGAAAGAGAAAGAGAAAGAGAAAGAGAAAGAGAAAGAGAAAGAGAAAGAGAAAGAGAAAGAGAAAGAAAAACTGAACAACCCCATGTCCATCAGCTTTTCCTCACAAGGGAGACCCTCCAGGCCCACAGTAATCTTTCTGGTCCATTGCAGGACTCTATCCAGTAGTTTCCTGCCTTCCTTACCTATGTCTCTTCTGTTGAGGATGCCAGGCAGGCATCTTAGGGGTCATTAAAAATGTTTAGGTAAGTAACATATAAATCATTGTGACCTAGACACTGAAACATAAGTTAGCTGTACAAATTAGAAGACCTGAACATTTGGTCATTATTATCCATAGTTATACACATTCAGTATGATGAGTTTGACTTCCTTTGTAGCTATGAAGCTAACAATAATGTACACTGTGCTTTTCAGCAATAGCATAGTGATTAGTGTGCATCTAGCACAGGACATTTCTGTGTGATGGAACGTCTACAAGGAAACACTGCACACATGAGCATCAGAAGAGTCTAGCTGGGGACTTCAGGTTACCACTGTCATTCTAGTTAAATTCTACAAAATATAACTGAGCTTCCATTAAGAGTACCCGTCCCTTGACCATTGCTCAATATGTTTTCAATTAAATACATAGACTGGCAAATAGTTTTCTGGTGGAATCATTATATAAAGGAGTCAGTCAAACATAGAAATTTAGACTTGGAGTAATCCCAATCATTTGTTGAGCATCTGAGGGTTTTTAAACTCGAATATAGTTGCCTTGAGCTTCATATCTAGTCAAGGAAGAGAGATAAGTTTTTTTACCAGTTAACTGAGATCTGAGGAAAGTTAAATTATCCTCTGGAGAAATTAAGCTCCCGCTTTTAACATCAGAGTATTTTGTATGATTATAACCCGATAGGTGCTTAGGGAACAGTGAATCTAGGTATTTGTGAGTGTGTTTCTCAGTGATTTGTTAGACAGCCATGACAGATCTTTTATTTTTATGGGATTTTAAAAATTATTACTATTATATATTTCTTTCATTTTTCACACTGATGGACAATGAAAAGTGATCTGCTGATGTTTAGATGCAGAATTCTACAAGATCTTTTAAGCATCTCATCTTTTCCTTTGTATCATCCATCCTGCAGTAAAGAAATAAATTATTTCCAGAAATTAAGGGGCAACAAATCTGAAAAGAAGTATCAAATACAAATAACTACAAAAATAAAAATAAAGAGGAAATTCACATTTTTTTCTTTGCTAGAATTTTAATGCAAGCTTCTGAATACTATTGAGTTATTGAGTTAATCTTCTTATATTCAAAGAATGACAGCAAGACTTGTCTTATGGACCTCAACAAATGGCCTTGAAGTTTAATTAATGTGAAGCATTTTAACAATACTAGATTAAAAATGATATGGAAGTGCAAAGTCACTACCATTACTGCCTATGTCCAGTATGCAGCAAGCATGCCATGTGGCTCTATATATTTATTTGTAGCAAATCTGTCTTAGAAAATAAAGTAAATAAATGCTAGCATTAATATTCATTTGTACGCTTTGGCCACAATAACCCCAGTTAATATTGTAGCTTTGGGGCAGGGTGTCAGGAAGTCTGTGTGCAGGAAACAGACCTGGGAGTGTTGGTACATGCACCGCTGATCATGAGCCAGCAGTGTGCCCAGGTGGCCAAGAAGGCCAATGGCATCCTGGCTTGTATCAGAAATGCTATTGCTAGCAGGAGCTGGGAAATTGTCATCTCTCTGTACTCAGCACTGGTGAGACTGAATCTTGAGTACTGTGTTCACTTGTGGCCCCCTCACTACCAAAAAGACACTGGGGCACTGAAGCACATTCAGAGTAGGGCAGTTAAGCAGCTGAGGGGTCTGGAGCACAAGTCTTTTGAGGAGCAGCTGAGAGAGCTCAGTCTGGAGAAAAGGAAGCTCCGGGGAGACCTTATTGTCCTCTGCAACTCCTTAAGGGAGGTTGTGGTGAGCTGGTGGCTGGCCTCTTCTCCCACATAAATAGCAATAGGACTATGAAAGCTGCCTGATGCAAAGGGACCTTGGTGTTTTGATGGATAGGCAGCTGAATTTGAGCCAGAATTGTGCCCAGGTGGCCAAGAAAGCCAACAGCATCCTGATTTGTATCAGGAATGGTGTGGTGAGCAGGCATTGGTAAGGCCTCACCTTGAGTACTGTGTTCACATTTGGGTACCTCAATACAGAAAGGACATGGTGGTGCTGAAACAGGTCCAATGAAGGGCAACAAGGCTTGAGAAGGTCTTGGAGATTTGCCTTATGAGAAGATACTAAAGGAACTGAGTCTGTTGAGTCTGGGGAAGAGGAGACTAAGGGGAGATGTTATTGTTCTCTTCAAATACATGAAAGGTGATTGGAACGAGAGCGGTGTTGGTCTCTTCTCAATGGTGATAAGTGACAGGACAAGGGGAAATGGCCTCAAGTTGAGCCAAGGGAGGTTTAGGTTGGGTATCAGGAAAACTTTATGGAAAGGGCTGCTAAGCACAGGAATAGGCTCCCCAGGGAGGTGGTTGAGTCACCATCCCTTGATGTGTTTAAAGACTGTTTGGATGTGGTGCATGGGGAGAAAATTTAGTGGTGGGATGTTAGAGTTAGGGTAGCATGGTTAGGTTGTAGTTGAACTTCATGATCTTTAAGGTCTTTTCCAACCTGAGCAGTTCTATGATTCTGTGACTAGAGGGAATATCCTCAAGTTGCACAAAGGGAGTTTCAGGTTGGATGTTAGGGAAAAGCGCTCAAGAAACACTTAAATGTTGTTCTAAGGGACATGATTGATTTGGAAATTATTGGTGGTAAGTGGATGGTTGAATGATCTCGGAGGTATTTTCCAGCCTTGATGATTCAATAGTCCTGTGATTCTAGATAGCACCATACACATTGCTTCATCTGGTGATCAGAATACCTAAATGATCTGACCATTACACACTGTCCTTATGACGATTGCTTTTAAAGTCACTCTCATGGTCCCAACTATTTCTGTATTCCTTTGTTCTTGAAATATGAGTATGATTTACATACTCATGTAGTAGGGTAGTTTCATTTTTTTTTATTGTTGTCAACAGTTTGCCAGCTGTTTCAGCCCAGCTCCATGACTAGTGGGGTGGAGGGATTTTGCAAAATCTGTGCCTCCAGAAAAAGGAAACAGGGGGCCCCAAAATAATTAAAAACAGCAGCAACGATCTGAAGAGAAACAAACTAATTTACTAAATATGGTATTGGAATGCAAGAGAACACACTATGATACAATATAATTAGAATTGAAGTTAATAAGTCAAATATAATGAGAGAGTGTCTGAAAGCTGTAAGTCTCACAGTGGTACTGAAGTGATGTTCACAGTTGGGATGGGCAGCAGCAAGGAGGGGTGAAGGAGTGAAGAGCAAAGAAGAGCACAACCCAGCCAGGTGACCTTGCCAGGAGTTCTGTCTTCTCTCTGACTGCAAAGTCTCCTCGGGAATGTAGTTCTTTGTCTCTTCAGAACAGGTACCTATAACTGGAGCATTAACACTTTAACTCCCAGAGCACCACGTGACGTTATGATATGGAATACCGGTAACCAAAAATTATAAAACCATGACATTGCACCACTTACTCTACATCATCATATCATGCTTAATATATAGAAACAAACCACAGTTAACAAGGATTAAACACACACACATGCAAACCTATATATATATATACTTGTCTACTTGTCTATATATGTCTCTCTATATATGCCTACATATATACTTGTCTACTATTAATTCTGGATAATCTATAACCTGTTCTGCAGGAGAATTTTCTGACTTCTGTAAAGCTGTGTGATATTCTGGCTCAGGAAGTTACTGGATATTTCTGACAGCTATTCATGAAAACTCACAGAAAATCAAGTTTTATTCTTTTTCTAAGTTTTCTATCGTCATCAGCAATCTTGCCCTAGGCAATATGCAATATATTAAAAGTTTTGAAATCTACAGTGTCACCACATTTCTCTGTTCCTGTCTGAAACACATCATAACCCAGATTTCCTCTCCCTTAGGAATCACAACTGATAAGAGTAAATATATAAGAATGTGGTAAAACATGTATGGAATATTTATTGCTGTGATAACCAATAAGATAAGAGTACTTTATGGTTTATTGTAATTACTCATGCAAACACTTCCTTCTCATCAACAAAAATGTGATTTACACTGAAAGCACAAAACGTATACCTTTGTTAGAAAAAAAACAAAAGAAAACAAACAAAAAAACCCAATACCAATATACCGATAACAGTAAGACATTTCCAAATAAAAATGGCAATAAGTAAATTTCTTATTTACGGTTCTCTGTATCTCAATATCTCAGTCCTTAAAAAACAAACAAACAAAAAAAACCCAACAAACAAACAAAAAAAGAATTCACAATTCACGAGGTATTCTTATGCCATATATCTGACAAAATTTGTTCAGTGAAATTTCAGAAGGCCTTTGATATTTCAGAATGATTATGTGGACTCCTGATTGAATATGAATCCTCACTTGCTTCTACATGAGCACTCAGGTCTCCCCCTTCCTTTCCCATTAGCCAAAATTTCATACAGAGAATCACAGAGTGGTTGAAAGGAGCCTTAAAGCTCATCTAGTTCCAACACTGCTATGGGCATTCCACTGGACAAAGTTGCCCAAAGCTCCATCCAGTCTGGCCACAAGCACTTCCAGTTATGGTGAATCCACAGCTTTTCTGATCAACCTGTTCCAGTGCTTCATCACCCTCCGAGTAAAGATTTTTTTCCTAATGTCTGATCTAAATCTACCCTCTTCTACTTTAAAGCTATTACCTCTTGTTCTATCACCTAACTCTAACCCCAGCCTTCTCCAGCTTTCCTGTAGGATTCCTGTAAATACTGGATGGCCTAAATTATATCTCCCCAAAGCTTTTTTTTCTCCAGGACGAGCAACCAGAATTCTCTCAGCTTGTCTTCCATGTATTTTGCATTAGATCTTCCTGGACATGCATATTTCTAGTACTTGTTGAATTAAGGCTCTGTAATTACATAAGAAAGTTGAGATTTCAGTCTGGAAAAAACTATTAGTCACTGACAAAATCCTCTCTATCTCCTGGCAGCATTTAATGCTAAATTAAGAAGTTCTAGAAAGAAGTCACATGCCACCACTACTGTGAACAACAAAAACGTGCCTGAAACTACATTTAGAACAGGGGTGTTCAGGTGTATAGCATTCCTTGTCAAACATAATTTGCGTTACCCTTCTAAGATAACAATGTTCATAAAATTATAAAAAATAGACTAATTTTTCTCCTATTTTTCTCTCTGTCGTAACTATCTCTTCCTTAAAAGTGAAAATCATTCTGAGTTGTCCTTAATGTTTCTCACCTGCCTATTAAATACTGACTTTTTTACCAGCCTTTTGCAGCCAGATGTTCCCATGTGTGATTATTGGATCTGACAAGAATTTTTTCAGGATTTGTTGTCAGTGCTGTCAGAAGACTAAATAAAAGCATTTTTTTTGGAACCCAGTATAACTAGAGAATCTTAGGTATCTCAGGAAAGAGTCCCAGCTGCCTCATAAAATGCAATATTCCAATAATAATGCAGGATATTTAGTTCAAATGCCAGACCTACTTGTTTCCCACAAAAGACTTTTTTTCCAGCATGATTCTGACATGTGAGGATTTAAAGCTCAGTGTGATACACTGTTAGGTTCTTCTTGTTGAGTGTGTTTTAGATACTGAAAATGTTCATGACCTATGGTGATTGCTTCTTATCAGCTGTTATTACTTCTCTTATGACTCTCACATAAGAATGTCTAAACCTTTGATATTTTCTAGTCAATTGTTTTGATACCGACATGCTCAAGAAAGGAAATATAAGTAAAATCCTGGGCTAGATCCTGACCTCAGGCTGTTTCTTAAACAATACAAGTGGAATCAGTAGAATTTCTCCAAATTTACAATCCACTGCAGAACTCTCTGTGTATCATCACACTTAGTACCCCCAGCTACAAGTACTACCACATTGCAACTGAGGCTAGAATACTATGGCAAAATGAGTTTTGCCATGTTCTACTACATTATCCCTGCTGAAATATCCCTCTGTTAAAATAAAGAAGCTTCATTTCAGAATCACATATCTAAGCTGTGAAGCTATGGCCTCTGGACTTTCATAATCTAAATTATTTGTTATAGTTTAATTAGGTGAATCAAAAGGCTCAACTGCTCTTATAACTTAGCTCAGAAAAGAGGAAAGGAAAAATCAGTGCTTTGTTTACTTACAATGTTACTCCTGACGCATGAAGACACATCAAAATAACTGCTGTTTATTTTACAAGATGGAAAAAATATTGAACGCCCTCTGGTCATAGAAGCCATTTTCTTTTGGGATTACAAGTGCAGAGATGAATTAGGTACACTTAGGATCAATATCTGTTTCTCTTCTCGGCTCAAGATGGGATTTGTCAAAATTTGAGAGCAGCATCTATTGAGTGTCAGCTACAAATCCTTCCAGTACTGAGTCATATACTCATTGAAAGTTGAAATATAAATGGCAAAGGGCTTTTTCAGCTACAATATCTGAGGTCAGAATGGTAGATCACCTTTCTTCCTTCTTTTTAATGAGCTTTGGTTTGATGAAGTGACCTTGCAGGTCTGGAATCTAACGACTTAAAGGGTCTTTACAAGCTCTGGCTATGTCAGTTTTGCCGTAGCACAGCTCCAGCAAGTAAAAAAGCACCACACAATATAATGGAGGTTTTGGAACATGGTTATTAGCATTGATAAGTGAAAGATATAGCACATGCTGAGAATATTTTAATTGAATCTTGAATGTGGTCTGAATGCAGAAAGAGGAAATAGCTATGACTACAAGATTTCAGCATGGTCAACAAGTGTTAATCAGCTGCATGACTTTGCTAGGAAAAGTGAAATGACCAGCATTTTTCATGCTTCATGAAAAATAAGGATGTGTTTTAATGTTGAGAATGCTAATGCTTGATTGAATTTTCTCATCTCCAAACCTTCAGATGAGTTGAGGCCTTACTCCACTGGCCAGAAATATGAACATCCTCAGAGCAGAACTTCTATCAGCAATTTGGAAATGGAAATGAATTCTAATGACGGAATTAGGATAAAGTTTTTGCTCTGTTGTTTGGAAAAAATAATCCTAGAACAAAATATTTATAGATTTCAGCTGGCAATAGCAGTTAGATCTTGCAATTCAGTTTCTCACTAATGATAAAGACAGAAAAAAATAAAATAAAATAAGATAAGATAAGATAAAATAAAATAAAATATAAAATAAAATAAAAAAAAATCTAGATCTAAAATAAAAATCTAATAAACAGATAGACAGATAAATAAGAGATTTTCTCACTCAATTCTTGAGAATTTCTGAAAGTTTCAAATTTATTTGAGATTCTTAGGGAAGAATTTTTAAAGGAGTGCCTTCTAGCTTTAAAAATGTTTGATTGAGGGCAATCAGATCCTACAGTAAATGTAAATGTGTGAAAACAATAAATTACTACAGAAACAGAGATGTAATTTTTTTGAGTGCACAGGGACCATTAGGTTTTGAAAACTGAGCTTCTACGTAATACCACAAAATTCACCTGAAGATGAAAAAACAGAAAGACACTGCTCTGTAAAACACTTTATGTGATGAAATTGAATGCCTGAATTGCCTTTCCTAACTATGAAGATGAGGTTGATACTTGGGCAACCTGTATGTTACAAGGGAGAGAGAAGAGGATAATTCTTCAGCATGTGCACTAGGTAGATGCACCTCTATTTGGTAGAAAACATGAGTCTATTTTTTATGTATGAATTATTACTTTAAAGAAATTAGCTAGGGAATTTGCATTGAAGGAGATGATTCTTTTTGTTAAGTGGAAAAAAATATTGTCTAATTAATTCTGAAGTCAATAACAAAGCAAAACTATGCCTCTCATCCTTGAAACTTCACTGACTGGAAAAAATTAGCCTCTCCCTTTCTCTGTCCCCCCCTCTGCAGCCCCCTCCCCCCTGGTCTACCCCTCCCCCAACATCCAATCCCTTCTCTTTCTCTCTCTTTTTTTAATTATAACTTGCTGAAGCACTAGATAATACCCTTTAATCTTCTTTAATAACTAACCTATCTTAGATTTTTCTAAGCATCCTTTTGCACAACATCCGCAAATCCAGGAGTGAATTGCTCTTAGGATTGACTGACTGACTGATCTCTGATCTCTGCTGATTTACTGATCCACGAGTTGTTCCTGTGGTTCCTCAGGTTCAGCGCAGAGTGAAGGATGGGAGGGGAATGGAGAAAGGCAGTTACTATCTCCTGTAGAGCCACCACCTGTACTCAGCTTATTTAACTCATTCTCATGAGTAGATAATAATCCTGAAAGGAGTACACTGAACTGAAAGTCAAGCTGACCTTGTATTGTCCAGAAATGATAACTGAGTCATTTTTGCATCTCCACAAATGTACCAAGTGACACAATGGAAGAATAATAATTAAATAATTGACTGTATGGCCCTGAAGCCAGTTAACTGCAATTTACCTCCATATATTTCAAGAGACTTGAAGTTCAAATAAATGAAAAAAAAAAAAAAAAAAAAAAAAAAAGATATTTTTTTCATTGTTTTCCATCTGAACTCATTGGATAACATGCAGGTAACATTATTTAAGCAGCCCTCGAACATCATTGCTGGTGAATTTAATTCTTTATTTCTGAAGTTCGTTATGATGACCCTAAATGTACAAATGGAACAGTAGATAGTGTTTAATTTAATATATTTAAGCTCTTCATTTTGTCGATCGATGATGTCTGGCCTAGTGTTGGTCATATTTTGCTATTTATATAGCACTCACATTCTTATACCAGTTTCTTGGTATATTTTCAGCAAAGAATTTTCCCATACTTAAATTCTGTCCTTAGCTGTGATCTGTTTTTGTTGTTTAATTCATCATCAAACAATTAAAAATGAATACATTCTAGAGTGCATGAAATGTTAAGGTGTTCAAAGTGAGTTATTTATCTGAAAACAGGGTGCAAAGTGAAAAGTAGACCTCTTGAGAGTGTGAGCAGTACCAAGTAAATGGACTGTTAGAAGGCTTTGTAATCAAAACCAATGATAAAGCCAAAAATGAAATTCTGTCTTAGATGAAATCAAGTGGATATATCTTCTGCATCTGAATCTGATCAATCCTTAAATTGCCTTGGGAATAAGTTAGGAAGTATAGTGCTGGCTTAGATTATGTCTGGCTTATGTCTATATTTTGAAAACAGAGTTTAATCCAAGTATGTAGTTGAGTAAGGATTATGCTGACCATTTACAAACATTTAACAGGGTTGTAAAATCAGGAATTTTCAAAAAATGCTTCATGTTTTGTCTGGAAAATGGCAAATGGAAAAAGTCAGTGGAAAAGTGAAAAAAATTCCATAGCTCTCTTAAGATTTGAGGGACTTACAGCTGCTGAAAATTCTTTATGTTTTGCCAGGAACATCATACAAAGACAACTCTATTCAAATTTGGCTTCCAAAAGGTAACTGAAATGAATTCAAAGCATACGGATGTTTTTTTTAGGGTTGGTTTTAGGCTTTTATGTTTGTCCTTTGGTTTGTTGGTTGGTTTTAAAATTTTACAGCTGTATCTAAGGTACAGATTATGTGAATGTGTTTAAAAGTGAAAGGTAAATAGAATGGAACTTTATGGGTAAACAACTTTCTCCATTTCAACAATGACTGATTCCCAGAGAAATCTGAGCTTAATTTAGAAGAAAGTAAGCCAATATCTAGCTGAAACTGTTTATTGTAAATGTACAGGAACAATTACAACTTCAATTTAGCATCATGATATTCTGTTTCTGATCATGGGCTGAAAATCAAATGAAATGAAGAGAATAAATAAATTAGAGAGTCTATAGCTTACAGAATTTTTAGTTTACAAAAGGTCAGGTCAAATCAACGTTTATTTCTAGACATAGTCCCTTAATTCAAGGAACCCACCACAAAAGAAAGAATTTTTTTCAGAGGAAGAGCAAAAAAGAGCAAATCAAAACAAATAACAAATATGAAACAAAGCAGAGGAAAAAAAATCCATACCTCTTAGTATCTTAGAATCATGAGTTAACCATAAAGCAATGTTATACTAGTGTGTGATGAAGAGTTTTTATATAGTAGTATGACATTTTGTGAAGTGACTGATTATATAGATAATAAATGACAAAGAAAACTGATGTGGAGATTACAAACTTGGGATTTATCTTGAACATTACTGACAAGCAGCCAATCTATTACAGATTTCAATCACAACTATTATCTATACTTAAGAAGTACTTTTCAAGCAAGGTTTTGAGACATCTACAGATGTGAACCATAGTGTGAATAGAGGTTCAGTGTTAATGAAACACTATTTCTAAGCTGAAATTAAAAAAAACAAAACAAAACAAACAAACAAACAAAAACAACCAGTCAACCAAACAAAAAAGCCTAGCAGCTTGTTAAGGAAAAGAACTGTTAGTAATTCTCGGCTATATTTATAGAAGAAATGAAAAAAAAAAAAATGTATTCAACTGTTACTAGTATAATAGTTTTACCAAAAAAAGAAGATGTCTGTAAAGCCTGCTTTCTAATCCATCTCTCAGTTCTGAGAAATTTCTTGGTTGTAAATTTTTCCATTTTAATAACAGTCAAATTATTTTCCATTATTATGACTAAAAACAACCAGGCCATATATTGTCTCTAATTTTGTTCTTTTACGTTTTATTAGTCTGACATTTATATTGCCATTATATGCTCCTTACGTTTTCTAATACTGAACAACTGAATATTTCTGAATAACAGAAAGATCTTAAATTAGTAGATCAATGTTAAAGATGCACATCCTTTAAAAAGTGTGAAGTTTATTGTAGAGTCATAGAAAAATGACGAGTCAAAAAATTGAATTAAAATCTGATATATATATCAGATGTAGGATCCACTGTCCATACTCCTGAGCTAAAGCAAAGGAGATTTAGATGAAATTCTTCAATTTTTCTGTTGAGTGTAAATGGACAATCTGCTTCATTGTGTTCATTCTTTTTATATTTGATGAAATTCAGACTGGCATTATCCAAGAACATGCATTAATTTTGCATCTGTACAAAGATACCCTAAAATGTCAGGGGGCTTTTAGAAATGTTAAAAATATAGACAATAATTATGAAAAAAAAGAGAAAGAAAGGGAAAAAAAAAAAAAAAACACACCAAAAAAAACAGCACACAAAACAAGAGGATGACTTACATCTCAGCTGCAGTGGAGTGTTCTGCAATGCTTGGCTGCTTTATTATTAATTAACAAACAGCAGCACTATGTTCCTTCTTTCTTTTCACCTTCTTGATATGAGTTTCAGCATGAAGGCAGCTCCTACCAATACCACTTTTTAATTTCATGGTATAAATTGAAGTTTTTACGGTAGTTAGTAATAAATAAACAAAGACTTTTTGAATGATTGAAATGGAATTTTTGAAGAAAAGAGCAACAAATAATTAGACTTCAATATCCCTAATTATTATTGGTGGCTTGATCAAAATTATGTTTCTGGCCTATAGAATTTCTAATCAGTAAAGACATAGCATCATAATATGATATCTTCAAACAGATTTATTTTTCAGATGACTGGTTCCTAATGTCATTTTGGCATTGCATACTTCTACTATTGGTTATAGTTATCTCCTGACTTAAAATACACTGTTATTATAATACAAATTATTATTTGTTGCATGATAATGACTAGGAGCTATAGTCCTGATTTGAGGCAACAGTGTGTCAGGATTTGTACAAGCCTGTTCCTGATACAGACCTTACAATTTAAGACAATTATATGATCATTTAGATATACTACAAGCCTTTATGGCCAGCCATTATTACCTATTGTCTTTTTGCTATTGGTAACTGTCAATTAAAAATAATCAAACCATGTAACTTTGATTTTGGGCCATTTTTCACTCAACAAAGTAAAGAAATGCATCTGCAAGGTCTCTAATATAGAAAATGATGTGAGGCTAGTTTCATCCCATTTAACTGCTAGCAATTAACTAAGACATCTAATTTAGAAGCCTGATTACAACAGGTTGAAAATGAACTTTGAGGATTGTTCCTGAATAGTTAGGCTTTTTCTAAATGTGAGTGATTGGATGTGAGATTTTCATTTGTGTTTTTTGCTTACAGGTATATGTGGAAAAACTTAAGAAATTTGTATAAAGTTCATTACTCACATTAAAGAGGAATAGAATGGATAAATGTCAGTCAAAAATTAGATGTCTTTTCCCTCCTTTGATAATGTGATTTCACCCAATTTAGTAGCAAAAGGAAACCCTGTGTTCTACTTAAACAGAAACCTATACAGATCTTGAATCCTTTGGAATGTGGAAATCAGGGACCACTGAGGCAAATAAACATTTAAGAAAATAAATAAGTTTTAAGGTGATGAATGATGATATGCCTGGAAGTGTCAAAAAATATTTTAAATGTAAAGCTTGTGTACTTAGAAACTGTGAGAACTACTGGTTTGTGGTTATTTTGTTTGTTTGTTTGTTTGTTTTCCTCCCCAGTTCCATTCAGGACTAGTAAAGTTGAGGAGAACAAACACTGGAGTGATGATTGACAGATCAGTGGCTAGATATGGACATGCTAGCAGGTTGTGTTCTTAAACTGGAATAATGGAATAATGAAGTTGTGGTATGCTTCACTGAAAGATAGCATAGAGGCAAAAAGAGGATAGTTTCAAAAACTCATCAGGCTAATTATAGAAAATATTAATCAAATGCTTTAAATTAAAAGTTATCATATGTAGATGAGAAATGTCTCAAAATGTTGGAGGCTGAAGACTTCTGAGGAAGTTTCTCTTAAAACTGTCACTGATAACATAATGACCAAGATAGGTGTGGGTTCAGTTTGGTCCAGGTATTTATCTATTTTCATGGACTGGTCTACAGGTGTAAATGAGAAAACATGGGGCTGATGGTGTGAAGGTAGAAAATAATGTAGTGCAGCAGAAATCTTAATGCAAAGAGGGGTCGTAAAGAAACCCTTTTATTACCAGGTAAGAAGACGGTGATGGATCTAAATAAAATTCTCCACTGTGTCCCAATGCCTAACATGGGACAGATAACACAGAGGTCTTTATGTCCCTTAAAGCCTGTGACACAGAGGTCCCAGTATGTTGAAAGACCAGTATTTGTACCATTGCTCTGGATGCTATAAATATAGATTGCAAACTCTGAAGCCTTTTAGAAGAATCTCTTCGGAAGTAAAACAAATGCTGCCAGCCCATTCCACACAAATGTCTGTACCTGGCTGGGCTACAGTATACTAAACAACTGCAGAAAGCAACAAATCACTACTCTATATGACAAGCCATCCTGGCTAAATCAAGCTGTCATTTATTTTTAACTTGCTCTTGCCCCAGGATCAGTAGCTGTTTCTTTCAGGTTGAGAATGGAGCAATTTGAAAGTGCAAAAGCCTATTAGAAAAAATGGCATGAAGGGTTAGTTATAGCAGTGACGGTTGCACTTTGTCATCTGTAGTTAACCCTTTTGCCCCAGGGTTTCAGAGACTTTCTATATGGTTCACAGGTCACTCAGAATCTCTGCTGCAAGTAAGCATTTAAAGGTGAAACCTGGAAGCAGAACTGACATAAAAACATGGGTGGTGTGCATGTGTATGTGTAGTAGAGGGGAGCTGTTAATCAAGATAATATTTTAAATGCAAGACAGCTCCCCTGGAGCCAAAAAGTAAAATAAAATAAAAAAGCCTCTTTCATTTCATAGTAACAAGATGCCAATCAAGGAAAACAGACAATTTCAAACAGTGTGTTGCAGTTGCTTTCTCTTCTTCCCTGCTGTCTGACAAATCAGAGACCAAAGTTGAACAGTGGATTTGGTTGCAGTTAAAAAAAAAAAAAAAAAAAAAAAAAAAAAAAGAGAGAAAGAGGGAGAGAGTTAAGTGTTAAAGAGAGTTAATTATTAAGTTTTAGGGTAATCATGGCTGAAACATACTGACTTAAACTAAAACATTCATCTCATCTTGTTTTGCTAACAGTTTTTCTCTGTGCTTAATAGCTTGAGTGTGTCTGTCTCATACCATTTGCAACGTTCAAAGCGAGATTTCCCTTTTTTTTTTTTTTTTTTTTTTGTATGTGTGTGTGTGTGTGTGTGTTACTGTACTAAAGGATGACCAACCAGACATTCATGGTTGGGTGGGTGGGCATGTAAGTGGGATTTAGGCAGGAATGAGGTCTTGAAATGATCTGTTAGCCACTGGGCTGGCACAGATACATGTAGTCAGAATACCAGCCTCAAGGAAAAAATCAGAGGCAGCTTTTGTGCATTTGCTCAGGCCTGTCAGAATGATATCTGTATCCAAAATGCATATTAGGACTGAATAAAGCAGTTCCAACTACTACACTGTTTGTTTATTCAAACATTTCTGCAAGAGCACATGTCAGAAGAGCTTACCTTAACTGTGCTAGTATGCTATTCCCTGTTAAGGGATGCAGCTTTTCCAAAAGACTGCATAGCATTAATCACTACCAGCGTCAGAATAATTATAAACTTGCACATTATCAGTGTTGTGGGTTTTTGTTTGTTTGCTTTCCAACATGAAGAACTAAAACATTGCTTTTTCTTTCTCTTATTGTTCCCACCAGATCATAAATAACGGTGCTATGACACTACCTGTTCATGCTGTTCCCCTTATATTGTCCATGGAAGTTTGCTGACTGACATATTGGAGCTCTGATATTTTGTAGAAGAAATGAGAGATGGAGAAGAATCTCTGGCGATTGAAAACAAAGACTTTATTTTTTTTGGTAGCAAGCTTGCCTGTAGTCTGGGGTCAACTGTAGTCTCTGCTGAATTCTTGAAATGTAAAAAGCAACTTACCTAAATAGGTACTGAGTAAGGGGAGATGGATGCATCATGCAAGCAAACTGAAAACTATCAATCAGTATCTACAGCTCTACTCTTGGTATTTGAGCAGTGTCTCAGACATTCTGGAGAGATTAACGCATAATAAGTAAATGCTAAAATGGAAACTGTGTACAGATATCCCACCAGTGCCTCAACTAAGATAATTAATCCATACTTTATAAACTGACCAGGTCAGTCCTGGCTAAATCAGGCGTCTCTCAGATGTAAGTATAACAAGTTAGATTAATCTGACATGACTTAGTTGAAAGTTCCTTATCTTTCACACAAATTGTCATGCAGATAAACAGAGAAGATATCTGGCTTGGAGATTTGACCCTCTAAAGAGGAAAAAGAAGTGAGAAATTGTAATTATGTCTTGCAATCATTCCACAGATTAATTCTTGGTTCCTAATACCTCCTGAATTGCAGGTTGAGAAGGACAGAGTTAGCTTAATATGTTAGTTATCATCTAAAAGCAAAAAATAGTCAAAAACTAATTTTCTGAATTTTACACATGATTAGTGTGGATAGCCTCAAGCCATGAAGTCAATTCCCATACATTTTACAGAACCCCTCTAGTAAACAATTACTGATTAGATCTTAGAAGAGGATTTAGCTTGAGCAAGTGAGACCTTCTTTCAGGATAAATCATTGCAGGGATCCAAGTCAACACAAAATGGTTCCCACCTCACCCAGTCCCAAAGAACATGAAATGAAGATTATTCTAAGCTCTTCAAAAGCAGTGTTTCTTTGGATCTCTTGTTCAATGAGAAAAACTTGGCCACTGTAATCACCTGAGGAAAAAGTAAATGCAGCACTGAAACTACTATCTTATCCTGGAAATCTCATTTTTTAGATGGCAAGTGATGGCAGATGAGAAAAAATCCTCAAGTTACATTAGAAGAGATTTAGATTGGAAATCAGGATGAATTTATTTCATGGAAATGTTTTTAGGAGTGGAATCATAATTCATGGAAGTATTTAAGAAACAAGTAGGTGTAATACTTAGGGATATGGTTTAGTGGTGAACTTTGCAGTGCTAGGTAATTGCTAGACTTGATGATCTTAAGCTTCTTCCACCATAAATGATTCTATGATTCTTTGGATCTGGGAAGTTGTAATTGATACACACTAGACAGAGGAGTTACAAAAGGTCAAATGCAAATGTGTCTTGGTAGGGCATGTTTTCTCATGCTGAAGAGATGCCACATACAAGCAATCACAGTGACAACTCTTTGCAGGGAAAATGTCAGTGACTAAACTGCATCCTCAGGAGTGCAGGAGAAACCCTCAGGGCTCAGGTGAGATTCACTACTCATTCCGTAGCAGAAAACAGCAGCAGTAGAAGAAAGACCATCAATAAAAGTAGGTGTTGCAAAAATAATCCTGAAGGCAGAAAGTGAGGGCGATTGCTGTGGAAACGAACACCTGAGGGGTACCAGGCACTGAAGGGTCACTGTGTGATCATAAAACTGGTAGACGTGGGCATCATCTGAGTAGCAGAAAGAAAAAAAAACTGAAATAAAGCAGAATTCGCTTTAAGTATTCAAAAAGAAGGGAGAGTATACAGGAGAAAAGAGAAAAGAAAATCACAGAAACTACAGTTGTGGAAAAGGAGAAAATAATAATAATAATAATTCCTCAGAAGGAAGGAAATAGGAGATTTGAATCAGAAGAGGGATAAAAGAAAATACCAGGAAAAAAGGAAGTTTACATAGACAGCTACTTCAGGCAATTGCTCATATTTTTCTTTTTTATTCCAAACAATCATAACAAACTCATCCCATGATATGAAACATGAATTCACTATTACTATCCAGGAACTCCTATAAATGAATATGTAACATCTTGGAGAATCCCTGAGTTGTATTTTAGAAATGCATGGGATTACACGTTCCAGTCTTAATTACACAGCAGTTGATATCAAACTTCCTTTTCAGAGGTCTTCCATACTACTGGTTCTCTTAAAAGATAGAGAAGCATGAGAAAGACAGTAGCTTGCTCAGTGACAGAGGTTTTAAGATAAAGATAAGAAAGAAAAAAGATTACCTAGATTCAAAAACTTCACAAAACTTATGTGCATCTCGTGAGAGAATACAAAAATAAGCAAAGTGGAGAATACAGAGAAATAATGTGTTCTTTAAAATATTGCTTATAGTCTATCCTTGGTTATAGGCTAATAGTTTGTCAGTATTTCCTCACACTAAGTTTTTTTGTCCGAGCCTTGGAAATATAGAGCTTTGAATAGCTAAGGCCAAGTAATAGTAACACAGGTGTAGCTACGAAATTTGACTGGAGATCTGAGGCCATGATGAGGCCAGTTTCTGTCCAGATATTCAGTACAGTGAAAAATAACTTAATGACTTCATTTTCCATTTCAAGTTAATCTTATTCACTGAAAGTTGACATTTGACAGTCACTCTGCGTGATTCCAGCACTGCACTGTTATGTGGAATATCACATTTCATTACCTTCATCCCAGTCAGTCACTCTCCAAAAATGTAAGCATTTTTATCAAGTGAATGCCACTTTATAGCAGTGTCCTTAACTGCCAGAGGAGTCTGGAGACATAGGGGGACAGTTCAAGATTGGGTAACTCTCCCGCTGAACTGTGAAGCTAGAGCACAGCTTGTGGCTGAGCAAGGTCTGTCTTCCCTGCTTTTTTTTTTTGTCCCTCTGATCCAAAAGACTGCAAACATCACATCACATGAGCACCACATCTGTGCATTCTTGTATCTGTGTGTGGACATACAGAGAGAGGAAAAGTGTGCGAATGAGTGAGATTATGAAATGAGTGCATAACGTGAGGCAACAAGAAGTTGTATTTGCATTAATTGTGCACTGCTAAGTCAGCTATCCTTTGTATTACACTGGTTTTATGTTTGTAAATGCTTTGGTTCACAAAATAGTCATTAGTATAGTTTACTAGTCTAAACAAGTAAGGAATCAGTCACATTAGCACTAAGGCTTAAAAAGAAAGTAAGATAATAATATTTTGAAAGAAAGGTCACAAATTTAATGATCTAGAGATTAAAAAAAATAATAATCTTTTGTTTCTCTTTCCACGCTGCTCCTTTTTCTCTTTTATATATATATATATATATATATATATATATATATATATATATATATATTCTGATTCTGCTCTTCTCTTTAGTGGTTGTTTTTTGTTTTTGTTTTTTAACTTTCTGAAAACTCAATATTTTTGTTTTGTTTAGATTTTGTGTTTGTTTTATACAGTTTGGTTAAAATCTTAAAACATATAGAGTGGTAAAGACATCCCCATATAAACAGCTTGCGTTGTCTTTTGGATCCACATCTCTTAGTAAGGATAAGACTCCTGTCTGCAGTTTCGTCAGACTGCCTCTCTGCTGACTGTCACATGGCAACATGGAATACTGATGGGAAGATTCAACCCCTACAGGAGTACAACCAGCATCTGCCTTTGATGTTGTGGGCCAAAATAATAAAATAGGAAGCATTACTCTTGGAGCAGTACTCCTTAAAACATATACTAGCATTAATGTATGTAAGTTACAAACATTTTAATTTTTAACATTTTTAATTAAAACTTTAAACAAAGATAGAGAACTGAAAACACCCACAAAACTACCATGGTATTTTACCTTGTTTCTATAAAGCTAACCATCAGTCTGGTGTGGTGGCAGTGGTTGAAATTCGCAGTCAGTTCTAAGGTGTTCATCAGAGATGTTTGATGAATTTTTACTATTTCTGTACTTCTCCCTGACAATCGTACACAAATTTACATTCTGCCAAGAAGTAATGACACGAAGAAGGTGTGATTGTGAAGCAATGGATGTTTCTTTCATATAAGTCCAGAAGACAGACATGATTAAATTTTTGAGTTGAATACCTAATTGCAACTCTGTACATTCCATATGAAAATTTGCAGGTAATGTATGTATGTTGAATGAAAATGGAGTCACAAACCTAAATTACTTTTTCTGCCAGTCTTGAAACCTCTTCTCAAATTCTTGCATCAAAATGGAAAGCAATGCTGCATTTCCCAGGAGGTGTTTAGCCTATGTATCAAAAGGCATAAACTCATTTGCCATGAGTTAAACACTGCAGTGTCACTCCCAGTGACTCAGTTTGAGTCCAGACAGTGCTGATGGCACACTGATATATGGTTGTGGTTGAGCAATGGGGCTCACACTAAGAGGTGTATCAGGCTCTTTGCTACCCATAGGTCGTGAGTTGGACGTGTCTGATTTAGAGAAAGCCTTGAAAAGAGCTGGCTATGGAGAGGTATGCAGCCCAGCCTAAGAAGGATCAGAAAGAGATTTTCCTGTGAATACATTAAAAAAATTAATAAATAAAAAAGTAATCTGTTCCAAGACACTCAAAACAGGTGGGTTTTTTTGTTTGTTTTGTTTTGCTTTTTTTTTCTTCAATAAATACCCAGGAAAATAAACAAATAAATAACAAATAAAACAGATTTGAATCTAAGCTTGTCCTTTTAGTTTCCATTCATTTTCATTTTTAATTCAATTCATTCTTAAGAAATATTCTAAAGTATTAACTTACCAGCTCCCTTAACTTTTTTGTACTGTTTAATTTTGACTTTTGTTGTTTGTTTCTCTGTTTCATTTGGAAAGCTACATATTACATTTTAACAATTATGCATGTTCCTCAACCATTTCAGTTTTCAAGTTAAGGGGCTCTTTATGGTCAATTTTAATTTTAACAAACTGTTATTTCATACTGAAGTAAAAGTAAAAGCAATCACAAAGAAAAGTAAGAATTAAGAACAACTGAACAGACAGTTTTCTGAACCTTACTTCCAACTGTCAGCTTTCAAATCTCTGTGAGCAAAGTTAAATAGCTTTTGTTAGCACAGCAAAGAATATCAGAATATTTGTTTTGTGATGTGTAGCTAGTATAGGAATACATAATATTTTGTGATCATATTTCCAACTTAAGCAATGCAAGCAGTTAATTTTATTATTGTTATTATTTTTAATCTATAGCAAAGATTTTCCATGCAGCATTAGCCATTTGAGATGGCATTGTTTGCAGTAGATTTCTCTCCCACTGAAAACACTTGTTTGTCCATATCAAAGCTTACTCTGGAAACTTACCTGTTCATTGGAAATTCAGGCAACACTGAGTGGCAGATCCTGGAATTGACTACACAATGCACCACCCTTCTGTAACTAATAAAAAAAATCTCCATATTCCTGGTTTGTCAGATGCTGACACAGATTGGAATATATATCTATTTCTTCTGAGGGAAGTCTGTTAGAGACATGCAGTCTCTTTGCTACAGCAAGTGAAAATATATTCTGAAATCTCAAAGCATTGGAGATACAGCTGGGATATAGAATATCTTTCTTTCAGACTGTGAACTGGATGACCCATTTCCAAGATACTGGTGCTCATCCCCTAAAGTCCTTCTGGAATCAAAGGAAAAAGCATATGTAGCACAAGTGAAAACTTCTCACAGTTAAACTATCACACCTAGGAGAAGTGAGTCAGAGAGCTACTCTACCAAAGAGATGTCCCATTTAGCTGATGATAGCTGAGATTGCTCCCATCCCCTGTTTTCTCTACTCTGAGTCACACCAGATCTCTGGCTGAGGGCTCAGAATGTTAAATCTTTGTCTTCCTCATCTTCCTCATGTCATCTAATACCCCTGACTCCAGCAGAAGGGAATATAAGGAAAGGGTTAGCATACCAGCAAGTGATGCTCAATGACTCTTGCTTCTTAGCACCCATCATGTTGTCCTATGAGAAATAAATACGTGACCTTATTTTGAAAGGAAAATCCTTCCTAGCTGCTTTGCAGCTCCATCACTTATGCATTATAGACTTTCTACTCAATTGCAGCATAATCTCATAGGAATTTATAATGCATCCTGTATATAAAACAGTATGTACCTTCTACATAGAACATCAAAACGTAGTTAATAGAGATGTTAAATTATTATTGGTTGAAAGGAGCGGATGCCCTAGAGTAATCAGATTCTCTCTTTCACCATCCACTTCATATACTATATATAATATATACAATTAATAGTGCACATATATCAGTCTGCGAATAGATCTCTATATAGTCTGCCTGAATGTTAGAGGAACTGATGGATAAAACATGTGGAAGCAAGCAAAGATGTCACATTAGGGCACATTACAAATCCTAGCAAAAGAGTTGATGGATAAGGCAAAGGAGACAGTGAGTTCCAGAGAAAAATAAAAATAAGTTAAAAAAAAAAAAAAAAAGGTTTAGGTTATTTCTTATTCTCACCATTTATTTGTGGAGAAAGACGGTCAAAGTGCTACTGATTGGACTGAATAGCTGCACGGTTTTATATTAGTAGTCAGAAAAGTATATCAGATGCTTATACTGAACAAATTACTGTTGAGGATCAGGAAAGGGTGTGATATGCAACTTACTACCCAATGATTAGATTAATTGATTAGATTGAATTAGAAATGTCTTAAGTCTCTGATTTATGAACCAGGGAATCATTCCATGATATGGGTGTGTTATGAACTATTGCCTATGTCCATTCATTCCAATTTTTTGTGTTCTACTCACAAAACAGACTCTTCTTTACAGAGAATTGACTGTTTCCTTATATTTAATCCTAACAGTTTAATGTAAAACAAAGAGATCATCCTAAAATAGCATTTTTATTAGAAATTAATATCAGATGTAATAACAATTTAACTCAAAGCAACTGGTGAAAACTAAATATTAACATAAAACTTAAAATGTTCTTCTAGGAGGTAATTTAAATATGAGAATGAGATTAGCTAAATCCAAAATGCAAGATATCACACATTGGGAAATGGAAGATAAAATATAAAATATACATATATAGATACCAACATACTTCAGTTCAGTGGAACATGGGTATCTAGCTCCAATAATCACACATTAGGCCCTAGAAAGATAGAAGTCAGGACAGGACTTTAGAATTACTGTATCCTTTTCCTCCATTGTGCTATTTAGTAGGTAAAAATATAAGGAGATAATATAGTCTCTGTGATACTTTCCTTGGGAAACACATGAGAAAACAACCTTTCGTATCTCAATTTAAATCTTATTTTACCTTAAGAGGTTAGGTTTTTTGATAGAGTTTAATACTTGTTTTATCTTCTAAATACTTCTGTTAAGAAAAGAAAGACAGGAATTTTAGGTTAATTCTGAAAGCAGTTTTAATCTCAAATGAAAGATTTCATTGTTTACCGAAATGTCTGCATGTTACAGGACACTACCATGGAATATTAAACATTCTGTGTGAGAAACTCCTGCCATTGTCACAGACAGAATTTCTACAGTTTCTATAGTATTATGCATTGTATCTTATAGTATCATCACATGCCACAAATATTGATGCTGTTCTAAAGATAAGATAAGTCTGACCATGTGTTTCACTTGAAAGTTGAAATGGTTTTCACAGAGAAAAGATTTCCAAGACATACATCTCATGTACACATGAAAGACCTTCAGAGACTTTTATTTTTTAGTAAAGTGATACCTTTTATTCAGCTCATAAGAGACTGGAATGTTTTGCTGTTCCTTTCGAAGTTAGTTGGAGTTATTGCATACCTGAAACTTCATTTCTATTTTATTCATTTTGTTGAAAGGAAGAACCATGCTAGCAAGAAGAAAAGCAGTCTTGCAGCCTACCTGTTCCTCCAAGGAATTTAAGAAAGGAAATCTCAAATTAGTTCAGCGTCAAATGGAAAGCTTTGAATGAACTGGGACCCATGTGATGAACAGTCCCTAATAAATGACAAAAAGCAATATACTTCATCAAGAACTGGGAAGGAAGAAATGATGTTTGAAGGCTGACAAAACTGTTTTCTCTCAGTGAGTCTCCAAAGCCAAAGGCATTGAATATTAGAACAGGAGTTAAAATATTATAGCTCATTATATATGCAGTGCTTCTTCTTACTAATAGTCCAGTAATTTCAACTTTGATTAGAACTGAAGATCCTAATTCCAGTTATATTAGTAGTGCATACTGATGACAGGTGGATCTTGTCTGGATCAACTTCCTCTATGCAGATGTTTACCTTTGATTCCAGGGAAATAAATAGGCATTTTAAGTACTGGTTTAATTTTTCCTATTATTTTACTTTATTTTGTTTTGTTTTATTTTCTATGTTATTTTTATTTTATTCTGTTTCATTTTGTTTCCAAATCTAGATAGGAACAAAATGAAATGTGTTCAATGTGTTCTTCTCTCCAGCTACTAGTATAGACAAAAAGGTTAAACAGTAAACTCTGCTGCATGTGTGTGCCTTGCATACTTCTGAAGGAATCCTAATTCTGTATCAAAAGTGATTTATTCAAATGACTTTGTCCAAAACTAGCTGAGGCGAGCTTAATAGGTGCTAGTTCCACTGATTTAAATTTTGAATCATTTTAATTTAAAACGAAAAACTAAAACAATTCTTGAAGATCCAAAATCTGCAAGGACTTCTGAATAATATTAAAGTTCTGGATTTTTGTTTTGTTGTTGTTGTTTTTTGTTTGTTTGTTTTCCATGTTTTTATTTTGTGTATGTAACATATGTTTGGTGTCTTTTAACACAATTACTTTTGTATAATAAACGTGTTGATTTGATGGTGCAACATTTTCTGTAAGTGTGTTTAAGACAGATTATGTTTTCATAAGTTGCAATGAAACTCAATTATGGCCCCCCCACCCCATAACTCAAACGTGTAATTAAATTTCTTAACAAAAAGAATTTGTTTCTTGACAATACAATAATATAAGTCCAAGGGAGAGACGAATAACACAGATTACGTAAGTATACTTTCTAATATGGACAGAGAAATGAATAAGGAAACATTTTACTATTAAGGCTGTGGCCTCTACATTGTTAAATTACATCTGTAAAATATGACACCTTGACTGCAGGTAGCAGCACACAGCTTGTTTGATAATAAACCCTAAATGTATTTACTAGTATATGCAACTACATCAGTCCTTAACTTTAGAGCAGAAGTGTGCTTCTGATATAAATTTCCCAAATGTCTTTATTTACCATGCCTTGGTTTGCATTATGTGACAGTGTTGGAGTGGGCAAACACTATGCTACTTAGATTAAACTAAACCAAAGATATATATAAAAAAAAAAAAAGATATATTCAAGGAGTTCTTCAGTTCTCTTCTCTTGTTAGTGGACTTACAGTTCATGGGACCAACTATTGATGGTCCCTGATAAACGTTCTTGAAATGTCAATGGTCGACAGGCGTGCAGTACTAGCTGTTTTGCTTATACAAGTGAATCTCTTTCATGCAACACTAGTAGCAGAAAATATGTCACATCAGAGGAACAAATCTACCAGCAAATCTCATCATGTGTTTATATTTTTCTTCTTAACCATCTAGTCTTGAAGCTACGAAGTCAAACTGAACCCAAACCAACCTATTGAAACCATCAGGTTTGCTCAAACTACAAACCTTACCTGTGTCTATTCAGTGATTATTTGTTGAACTAAATCAGAGAAACTTGTCACTTCTGATGACTGGCACAATCAATATCCAGATGAAAAAAGAGAATAGTCATCTTTGAGTGCATTACTCGAGATCACAAAAAGTAGGAGTAATTGGATGTAATTATAGTTATCTACAACTGATGGACATTTTTTAGATTCTTTAGATTAAGCAATTTTAGGGCATGCTTTAACTGAAAAAAACAAAAACAAAAACAACTACACTATTACTTCAGGATGAGGTGGGCTAAGATCAACATTCTGTCCAGTGATGACAGTGAGAGAGGTCCACAGGCAGCTAACTCAAAAGGAAATGTGTAGCCTTAGAAAAGACACTGAAATTGTCTACTCCTGAGGATTTCTACCCTCTGGTGAATGAAAGAGAGACATAATCTGAGAAGACTGACAAAAAAGCATCTACCTCAGACTGAAGACAGCAAGAATGAATGCAGATTTTCCAATGATTTTATAGGAATTGATGTTTTACTATTAAAATTAGCAAAGAAAATTTCAATGAGATGCCAGCAATGCACATTATTACAGTGTAAGAGCCAATATAACAGTAGTCAAGGCAAGTTCAGATGATGCTAGAGCAAAAGGGTCTCAAGTGTTAAATGCAGTTATTTGTATCCATTCATAGCATACAAAAATGACTAGGCACTTTACAGGCAAAATTATATCAAAAATCTACATTAAAATTTGTTTATTTCTGTGAGAAAAGAAGATATTTTGCTGATATCATGAATTTTATTGATTATTTTCATAAGTGTTTTTAGGAGGGAAAAACATGCTATTGTAAACATACTTTGCAACAGATTAAGTCGTCCCTGTATACATGTATGCACATTTGGACCTTAATAAAGTTACTAATCAAAATATGCATGAAATAAAAGTTATTTTTGGGGCTTTTTCTGTCTGTGAAACACAAATGATTCAAACCATGAATTAAGAGGTTTAAAATAATTTTCTTTATTTTTGTGATTGTGCTTGTGTTTAATTATGGTTAAAAAAGAACAAGCTTTGTTTATGATCTTATTGTTAAATCACTGTTGAACGTGTTCTTTTACTGTGAAGTCCAACAACTTTGATCTTAGAGGTTGTTTTTTGTTGTTTTTATTTTGTTTTGTTTTTTGTTTGCTTTGTATTACCTTACATTGCCTGTTACAATAATTTAAAGTGGGAGTATGCCATCATACTTTGGTTCCTTTGTGCATGTTAAGAGATCCAGAATATTACAGAGGAAATGCCAAAGACCATACATAATGATACCCATTTTCTTCCACTTGAACAATAAAGACTGCAATGAATGCTACACTGTATTGGTGGAGCAGTACGTTAGAACAGAGGGAAAGAGTGGAAGGTCATTTTTTGTCCTCCATTTTGCTGAGATCTGTGGCACTACAAGGCACTTTCAAGTACTTCCACACTGCAAGTCCTAGCTATACCATGGGTATGTAGCACAAGAAACCTGTGGGATAGATGCCTCAGGTAAACATAACCTCAGTTCTTACAAATCTCGTGCACTAAAAGAGTGCTTTGGGTCCTGGATTGGTGATTGGGTTATTACTGCTTGAACTGACCAAATAAGCCTCATGGTGTCTGCATGTGTGCAACAACTGACCCACCATATGGCAGTGTCATCACAGCCTTAAACAGGTGTGTGGGACTGACTAAATTTAATTTGGGCGCAATCCAAAAGATATTTTGGAAGCATAAGCATGTGTTAAACTGCTTAGTCCCTTTACACACATTCACACACATGGAGAATGCTGCTTTCTTTTCTGTGTCTTTTACATGATTAGCATGAAACATCGTGCACTGGTTTTAAATAGTGTCTGTCTCCTTATTTTTGAGTAAGTGCAAGAAACACTGAACATTTATTTTAGCTGTTGTTTTCTTTCTCGTTTCATCTTTTCTTTTTTCTTTTTTTCTTTCTTTTTTTTTTTTTTTTTCAACCGCCATCTGGGTTTCCACAATTACAGATAGGATTCATCTCAACTAACCTTCGCTGTCTGAAAGGTGAATGGTTTAAAATAATCACCTAGGGTCTCTCTGCAGTCAGCAGAGAAAAACAGACACTTCCAAATAGTGATTTGTCCCAACGTAAGCCAGATGTCTGACACAAGCAGGACAAATCAGTCTCTGAGGGTGTCCATTTCTCTCCACTGAATATAAAGAGAGTTCAGCCACCAAGCTTGAAATAAGTACCTAATTTTGGGGCAGATAAAGAAAGGTGAGTTAAATCCTGTCCTTAGCATCTTACAAAACTGTTGTGTGTTATTCTTTATACTCCAAAGCAAAGTAGTAATTGAAAACTAATACTTACATAAGGACTGTTCCACATAAGGAAATATAACATTCAGTAATAGAGAAAATTGAGTGGTAAATACAGAGACTTAGAATTAAACTGCAAGATTAATTATCATCGACTGTAAGGCTGCCTGTTAGCCTCAGCAATACAATTATACAGCTGCAGATTAATACAGTTAAATACTTTACACCTGAAAACATGCATGCTTTTTGTCAGCTTACAGAAAAATTACATTTTCCATTTCTGTGCAGTTGTTCAATTAGATGTATAATGATAGTAACATACAGTATAAATTCTGCACACAGTTTCTCATTAAAGAAACATTTAACAATATATTTCAAAGAAACTGCATGTGTAATTTTTAAAAGTAATATTTTCTAAAGACAGTTTGAGGTTAGGTCATGTGAAAAAATAATTTCATGTTTTCATACTGTAAGGGACATGGTCAAACAAGAATTAATATTGCTCCGTATTTCTGAGAAACAGCTTCTGAGGTACAGTAATAAAAAATTACATTTCAGAGTAGTACACAGGTTTTTGTTGTTTGTTTGTTTTAAGGCTTTTTAAATGTACAACATATAATGCTGAGGACATTATAAAAATTGCAAACGCATCATTCTAAAAGAACTTCAGTAAATTGCAGATTAAGTATTCAAAAGTTATTACTCCAAAAAGTGTTGAAAGAACCAGGACTCAGCCCCCTTGTGGGGACTGAGAAAGCTAATATTTAATTACCTGGTCAGATTTAAAACTGTTTTAAACAAAATCTAACAGTGCTTTTACATGCTTAAGGAGCAAAAACTCACATTCAGGGGAACGCTGAAACCAAAACTTGCTCTTAAGTACATGTTTAACTACCAGTAACTTCAATGTGTGCAGAACCACACTGAGCATAACCTGAAAAAATCTCAAATAAGAAGCACCCAGTCCTGAAACAGCAGCAGTTAACAGTTTATAAACTGATCTAACAGACCTCAATCAGCACAGAAAGTCAAAATATTTATCAAAGTCTTTACTTGGTATATGAAATTTTGAAAGGTATAGAGCAGGATTAGAAGGGAAAAGAGGCTTCAGAGAAACTTAATTGATCTGTATTCCTCCCAAAGAAATATGAAGTACTATCCCTGATCCTTCCCACTAAGGTTGCAGACAATTTCTTTCTTTCCTTTTTTTTTTTCTCTTTTTTTTTTCTTTTTTCCCTTTTGCACTAGCTTAAATAAATCAAATTTTATAAGAGCATAATAGTACTAAAACACTTTAATATATGTATGATCTGAATACTGTCATTATTATTGTTATTTTTTGTAATGAATGCACTGACCACCTACAATATACAAATAGCTACATTTTGCTAAACAAATTGCATCTTCTTTCCTGGCAATAAAAATGTTGTGATGTGGTTATTTTATTCATTAATTGTGGCTAAGGACTTGATCATTGCTGTGAGCTGTTTAAAAGTGTATGGATGTTTCTAATGCTGAAAACCAGGCTAAGAGAGACTTACAAGCTCAGTACATAGACATTTATGATCTTCCATTTGCAACTAACAACTGCAAAGGAAACACCTGCTCCCCTGAACAGCTACTGGCAGCAACTTCCTTTCTTTAAGGTGTAAAAATAAATGAATAACTGGGGTAAGTTTCTTTTAAATGAAAAATTTCATATTTTCAAAGTATCACTTATTAAATTTACATGTTCTATGCGTTATTCTTGGAAAATTAAATAATTATGGCCTCCAATAAGTGAATGAGTGAATAAAGAAACTTCCAACTCATATTAACAAGTTGGATCATTAAGTAAAGACCAAATGCTCATTACGGTACCATTTCAGATAAAACCAGGTTGTACCAAATATGTTTTACCTTTTCATTCATTATCCAGGGTTACAGAGAAGTCACTTAGATTTTCAAGGCATGGAAAAGTGGACAAATGTCTGCGTATATGTTCTGTGAGATTTTTAAGCCAGTTTAAGGTGTCTTCTTGATTGAATGTGAACCAGCTTAGGAAGATGACAGCTCCTCAGGTTTTATTCCCACAGAGCATACAGACGTGTGCTTCAGAGCCATTGGTTTCAATCAGGACTGAGCACAAGTGGGTAGTTCTTATTGAAGTCAGTGGCTCTGAAGCACTAGTCTGTGTGTTTAGTGAATAAGCCTCCTACGCTTCAAGATGAGCCTTGCAGGGCACCCAGCCCTGCCCCAGATGTGTTGGGTATTTCACTTCCTTTAGGCTCCAGTGGGAGTTAACAAGTCCATCAATGCTTCATTTTGACTGGCTTACAGACTGCTCAGCAGTCCAGAGTCTCTAAAACTGCACATTTAATGGGTAAATGTTCATGCTCAGATGGACATTTTGGTGAAGATGCTGACGAGTGCTACTCTGTGTCTATTGCTTGTAGCAAAGCTGAGGCACCTAGGTAGTTGCTGAACTGCCTCTAGGATCTCATCCCCTTTTACAGCAACATCTCCCGACTACACGTTTATTCCTGAAAAGATCTCAGCAGACACCCAGTAATGAATCAGATATGATCTGACAAAAGGAAGTGATTAGAGAGCTCCATTTCAAGAATGGTATTTTTCCAAGGGAAATATGCAGAGGATGAAAGGACAATTTACCAATTTACCTCTCACGGCTCTTTTAAACTCCTATGAATTGTATTCTTAACAGATCCTCAAAACATGATTCCTCCAGACACCTAATAATTTGTGACAACTGAATTTAGACTCTGCATGCAATTCCCTTACAGCCTCATAACCTGTAAAATACGAAATTTAACAAACCATCGAGAATACAAAGTTTTGAGAGAATTTGAGCATTTTGTTGTGCATAGAGACATTCATTTTGTGTCTGTATGTATGTGAATAGGCACATTCTTATGCGTGTTTTACTGTTTTGTAGCACCTCCCTTCTTGAATTGTTTTAATTAGCATCTGATTTTCAAGAGCACTGAATTTATTTGGGGAAAAAAATAAAGAAGAAAAATAGTAGAATAGTGCTAAGCACACTAACGGCAGAAATTACCTCGTTTCGCTTAAGGACATAATGGCCACAGGGAGCATTATTTTATAATTATTTCAGAATAATGTTAATGTTTAAAAGTTAGTATTTTAATGGAAATGTTTGATCCTGATGAAGCACAGAAATTGGCTGTGGTTTTAAGTTGCCTTTCTCAAACACCTCACATACAGACAGTAGATGGGCAGCATAATCCGCTCTGGGGTTTCTGGTACAAAAAAGATCATTATAGTTTTCCCGTGTATGCCAAGGTTAAATAAACACCTGTAACTTCAGCACTTCCATACACTGTATGAGTGGCAGCTTCCCTGAAGGATTTGACTAAGCATATGTCTATGCTGCAAATTAGAGTCATGGTTTCAAAGCAGATTTCCTATAGCCCGTTTGATATGTGTAAAGATAACAGGGATGACATGATGACATGGGCTAGGAAGAAAAAACAAACAAACAAACAAACAAAACTCTATGTGGAACTAGATGATCATTAATGTTCCTTTCCAGCTGAAGTTCTTCTATGACTTTATGATTCTGTGAACTCATATACACACACCAAAAGCCCTGGTTAAACCTTCAGGACCCACAATTCTTATGAAAGAACGTGATGCAGGTTAATGACAACTGGCAGTAAAAAATTGATATGGATTAGACAAAGATGATCTTATGGCTCCTATAATAAAGATCAGAACATTAAGGGCAGTGTGATTCAGTTTCTTTGACAGTATGTTCCAGTTCCTTAGTTTCGTCATGAACCTCCTGTGTATTTTCACCTTTTCCTCTGATTTATCTAGTAGACTGCAAAACCTCCAGGAATGTGACTGCCTCTTCTGTTGTAGGAGTATGGTCATTTTACAGCCATTTTTATCATATCATATCTGTCTTAGAAATTACTGGTAAGAATTAGTATAAATGTCAAAAGAAAAAAAAAAAAAAGTTTCCTTTAAGTCTTTTCTGCTGTACAAAGCCAGGTATCATCTTAAGTATACAATATATATTGACTTTTTAATCCATCCAGATTTTTCTCCATCCAGACAAATCATCCTACAGTAGTTTGCTTTACTGGAGAAGTTAAAGAAATATTATTGTGACCTGCCAGGACTTCCTCACATCCTGTTCATACCCATAGCAAAATTTCTGTTGATTCCCAGGCATCACCTCATCAGAGCTTTTTGTTTTGTTGTTCCTTTATAACTTTTAGCCATGTCTGTCCATTTTTTATATCAATAGCACACTGCCTTTCAGGTTTATCTACTTCAATACTGATAGAAATTCTTTGAGCAAGAATAGTGATGGTTTGGACAGAACTGGTGAAAAAATTTTACCCTGTTTTACTAAGACAGTAAAGGCACAAAAGAGAACTTTTACACAAGCAGCAACTTAATTTCAGTGTTTTGCTTATCTTTAAAATGCTTGTTACAGTAGATTCCTGAGAGGGTCAAGTAGCAGTGATAATCTGTATACAAAGGAATTTTTATTCTCTTTTTTTAAAAAAAAAGAACAACACAAAACAAAGCATAGTTGTTGTAGTCGGTATTTTCTTTAGAAGAGCAGATACAGATCCTACGGATCCAGTGACTTCATTAATGCAGTAATCATTTACACTACCTAAAGGTCAGGTCCACTGGGAGACTGACCTATTTATTATCCAGTAGAGTCTTTCAGTTTCCTTTTCTATGTGTTAGCTTGCAAAGATCAAAGCCTACACTTTACCTCCTTTAATTTACCTTGATTTGGTACTGCTGTGTAATTTAATGTCCAAGTTGTTAAATTTTTCTGATTGGTCTGTGTCTTCCCGTGATTTAGTGACGTTCTTCTTGAATGCAGTTGTTGCACACTTTGTTGATTGAGATGCATAATTTAATTTAATAAATTGAGATAGTTTAATATCATTTTTGCATATTTTATTATTAGCAAAGATTCATATTTTTCAGCTCCAGCCTATTCATTCCCCTTATTTATTTATTTTTGGCAAAGCCAGCTGCACAGACAACGCTTGATCAGCTGCAAAACTCCGCTGACCAAGCTGTACAATTCAGTCTCTGAACTTTTGAATCTTTTCCTTATTAAGGTGCATATTCCAGCAGGAGAAATTCCAGATGTTTTTTGGTTCAGCAGCCTAGACTTATGTGCTAAGCTGTTGACAAATCTGTTGGGGATATCATTTGTTTTAAGACCATTAAAATGCACTTTCTATAGTTTCAGTTATGGTTTTAGATTTTTTGATAAAGCAAATAAAGATGCAATCAGTTTCTTTGTAAATCTCCCCATTTTGCATATAGTAAGTGGCACAAGCTTTCCATAACCGGCAGCTTCAGTCTTTGGAGAAGCATTTATCCCACTGTTTGAAAGAAAACCTAAGCATTTTGCTGTCTTAGATTCTGAAGACACAGCAGGTTGGAAGTACTGTAATTCCTGTTCAGTTTATTTTGCATAATATATTGGAGGAAAAACAAGCTTGAAACTGGACTGGCAAACGCGGAATGTAATAGCTATATAAACAGTGATAATAGGCGGCTCAATCAGCAAAGAATACAGCGTGATTATGTATAAAATTTCATCCACTAAAGTTCACAGCATGATCAGGAAAGGAGGCATCCAATCAACAGAGCATAGAGCTCTACTGGGAATGAATATGTTTTGAAAACTCAGCTACCCAGCATATTCAACAGGATCAGCAAAGTTCTAAAAGGGGCATTTGAAGACAATAATGGATATGTCATTATTAGTGAGTAGAATGACAACCTTTCACCATATCCTGTTTCCAGGAGTACGTTCAAAAGATTTTAAGTACCCAATTTCTGGGAATATTAGAGAACATTTTGTGTTTTGTATGTCAGTTTTGGTGAGAGCCTTTGGAAGAACTGCTATAAAAATCTGTTAAATGGTGAAGCATTCACTTCATTACATACTTGCTGAGTTTTTCCATTGTTCGTACTAGCAAAGGCTGCCATCTTGACCAACATCCAGAGAATCAAGTAAGAACTTCAAAAAGGAGTAGATGAAGTAACAACAAATTAATCATCTTTGTGGAATGGACACTTCTTAGAAAAACTGGTAGCAGTTTTTGTTGTTATGCAAGGTACACAAGTCCCACTGAATACTCAAAGAATTTGTTGGCTCAGAAAACACATTCCTCACAAAATCCCAGCCTCTTGTGTATGTAGCTTTTTCAAAACACATGCTCAGATAATACAGAGATGAACCACTAAGAATAAAATTTAAAGTGGGATGCGCACTATGGTATTCTATGAAATAAGAGTGGAGTATAGAATAAGTGTCATAAAGACACTCACTGAACACAGAAATCATGAGTTTAAGACACTGTGGAACTGAAAATCTCATTCTTTTCTTGTTTTCTGAGATTCCCAACTTTCTATCTTTCTTTTTTTAATGTAAAAGCCAGTATTAGAAGCAGGTTGCTGAGTAGCAAGAATACTGCTGCTTAATCATATCATTTTTAATCTGGAAGAACAACTTTACACCATCCAGATGCATATCTTTATGAATGAGATAAAGGGAAGTACCTAGCATCTTGTTTGTGACACAGCAAAGATGGTGGCATTCAAGAGCTGTCATTTGGAACTATCCATATCATACAGGGATAGAACAGTACTACAGCAAGAATGTCAGTTTTCATTTATTGTTGAGATCATTATTCATCATACAGATAAACCATGCCTGTTTCTCACTGAACCTTTCCGGAGAAGGGCAATTAAACTGGTCTGGAGCACAAGTCTTATGAGGAGTGGCTCAGGTAGCTGGGATTGTTTAGCCTGAAGAAGAGGAGGCTCAGGGGAGACCTCATTGCGCTTTACAACTTCCTGAAGGGATTTGGTTTGTCCTCTTCTCCCAAGCAACAAACAGGACCCAAGAAAATGGCCACAAGTTGTACAAGAAGAAGAGGTTTAGACTAGACATAAGATGGAACTTTTTCTCTCAGACAGTGGTCAGGCACTGGAATGGCTGCCCAGGGAGGAGGCAGAGTCGACATCCCTGGCAGTGTTCAAGAGGCATCTGAATGAGGATCTACAATATGCAGTTTAGTGGATTGTTGTAACTACAGTAATGGGAGGATGGTTGGACTAGATGATCTTGTAGGTCCTTTCCAACCTTGTGATTCTATGATTCTATGATTCAAAGCAGGTTTCTCTCATTGTGGGATGAGACTATTAGCCTATTGGCTTAGATTTAAAGCTTAAAGAGTGCTTCTGAATAGAGGCTTACTGTCACGGCTGCAAAGGAGTGTGCTTAGCCTCAGAGCAACTGCACAGGTTCAGTGATATGAAGATATGCAGTGATATATTCACATTAGTGAGCAGGATGATGCAGTTTGAGTAAATACATAAAATCAACTGCTGCTGAGAAGCCAATACTCACAATATACACATTTTATAGTTTTTGTTTGTTTGTTTTCATTAGTATTCTTTCTTTTGAATTCAGCCTAGCTCTAAGCTGGTTCTGTAAATGCTAACTACAGGAGGATATAAGTTGTACCACTAAAGTTTATCACTGGGACCAATTTTGTCCAAAATGGATTCTGTTCAGACACTCCAAAATCACTCTGTGTTATGAACCATACTGCAGTAATTGGAAAGGACCCAGAAGGTCACTTAAGAAGTGCTGTCCTGTTCCAAACTGAACTGTGAAGGTGAACATGCCATGAGCTGTGAAGCATACCATTTCTACAGAACATAGGATGTAGAAATATATATATATATAAGGAGACATAAAACATTAAAATAAAATAGGAACGTAAGACATAAAAAACATTTGTTTGTAAAGGAATATGGATTACTATGTCTTCACTTAAAAAACAAAAACAAAAAGCAGCAATATTATCACACAGGCATTTCCAACAACACCCCCAAGTTAAACCCAAACTGACATCTGAAAAAGCTTGACTCTTTCATGCAGGCAGCACCAAAGAAGACCAATACTTACTTTCGTAATAGCCTGCTATGCATCATGAGATACTGACCTCCAGGCAAGAATTACTGCCTAAAATTCCATGAGCAGTGCTAAGCAAGAGGTCAGAGCATATAATTGTAGCGTTCCCTTCTGGCTTTAAAATCTATTAATCTAAGGAATTTATTCTTCTGGGCATTGAGCACAACTTGCTACAACAAATATTGAATTCAATTCACTCAGGTCACACATTAAAACAACTGTTTATAACATCGCATGTAGAATAATTTTGCATGTGGTAACATTGTGTTCATATACTGATAGAAAGATCAGATGGATTTTTTTCCTAAATTGCACTTGGATTAGCCTTCTTCTGTAAGTTTTGACAGGTTCCACTATCTTCAAAGTCTTGACGTTTAAGAAAGAAGTCACTTGTTAATTCAAACATACACTGAGCTTTGTGTTTTTATTATTATTATTATTATTATTATTATTATTATTATTATTATTATTATTATTATTATTATTATTATTATTATTATTCTGTGATGGCTGAAAGTGTCAATACAGTAAGATCTAAGTTTTGTTTTATCTCATCCTATTTTGGAATATGTTTGAATGTATCTTAGTATCTTATGTATCTTAGTCAACAGTCTAATTTAATAATGGTCACTATGTCATATCAATTAAAAAAAAAGCAAAAAAAAGCTAAATAGATTAACAGGTAAGCTATCGGATCTCAAAGCATGGTAGCTAGTTTTGTATCATGGAATTCAGTAGGAAGGTATTTCAAGTGTGGGTTGGTTATTTATGAGGTATTATTCAATATTTTAATCAGTTAACTGGCGATACCATATACTATTAAAATTTGCAAATGACACAGAGATTGGCAGACAGGTAAGTAATCATGAGAGCAGGGAAATGATAAAGCTGTCTCAATAAGTGCCCACCATATAGAAATAAGTGTATTGCAACAAATGCCAAGGTCATCTCTCTAAAGAGAAGTTCTAAAAGTTCTTTTATTTCTTTAGAAGGAAAACTCTTTACTCCTTGGAAAACAAAAAGCTCATCATAAATTCCTATGCTGTTGTTAGCTTGTTTATTTGCTTGGTATATATGTAATGTGTTTACATTAATTTTCTTCAGTGCCTGAACTCAGGAATGAGGAGTAGAGGTCAGGAAATGACAGTTCTTTCCCTATACAATACAGATGAGATAAGAGTCATAACAGTTCCAAGAAATAAAGGTACTAACAAGAAATAGTCCATATGAAAGTCTCAAAAATGTCCATAAGAATTTAAAAATCCCACTTTTAATGCAGGATTAAAAGAACTAGGCCCACTTAATTTTCTGAAATGAAGGCCAGTAAGTGATTTGATTGAAATATAAGTAGGGCAGAGTATATGATTTAACCTAGTGCAAAACAACAATAACAACAAAAAACTTAAATTGCTGGACACATTTGAACTGTCAGACATACGCAAACTTGGATGAAGGCACAGCTTTTTAATAGTAAGATTAATAAGAAATTGGAAAAAAAAAAAATTCCAAGTAAGTAATAGATTTCTCATGTTTTGATGTCTTCAGAGTGGTAGGATTGCCTTTTGGGAAGGTACATAAGCAAGTACATTGAATCCAGTGCTGAGTAACTCATCGACATTTAATGAATTGTGTTATAGAACTATCCAGAGAAAGAGTAATGTGAGTGTCCCTTCTGGCTTTATCATCTCCATATGTATTATTTCAGACTACAATGCACTCCCCACAGGACTATTGGCTGGAATTCTAGTCTTCTTTTAATAACAGGGGGACATGCTGCAGACAAACTTAAAAATAATAATAACAATTACAGAAATCTAAGTTCCACTATTCCTTTTATTTCCCCTCTCTCCATCTCCTTCCTTCATAGGCATAATGGAACACATCTAGGTGTGTTACCACAAGATAACTCTCATCTTGGGTCACTGAAGGCACTTCATTTTGCCTTGTGTTTCACACTTCCCCCAAGGTATGTGTTATCTCAGCATAACACATGCCTTGTCGTGTCTTATTTCTCAGCTCCAAGAGAGACCTTCAAAATATATAAATAAGTCAACAAATAGTAAATAAAGAGCATTTTTCCCCCAGTGTTTCTTTGTGTTTTTGTGTGCATGTGAATGTGCATGCATGTGAGTATGTGGTGCAAGCTGTTTGGAACCCTTCAGGGGAGAGAAAGAAAGAGACAAAGGTTTGAGAGAAAAAGAAATAAGAAATGAAAGAAGCGCAGAGATAAGGCAAAATAGAAAAAAGAAAGGGGAAAAAAAAAAGGAAAAAGAAAGACACTGAAACAGAAGCACGGCTTTGTTACATAGCAACAACATAAGTTTGGGATAATAGGTTCTGATGAAAGAGTCCCGAGAAAATTATAAACATATTTACACATGCACATCAACTAAAATATATATATATATGTATATTCCAAGATGAAAGAAAAAGAAATAAATAAAGAGGGAAAATAAAGAAAATAAAAGAGAGAAATAAAAAAAAATAAAATAAAATAAAGACAATGTGAGGAATGCTGACACCTACACAGAGAAACAATGCATATAAGGAGACTTGGAATCAGGGGGAAAAAAGAAAATTTTTGAAAAAAAACATGATGATGTGTAAGGATGCCTTCCTCTTCTTTCTTTTCATATGTTGTTTTTCAGTTGTGACAGTGAGAAACAAGCTGGAACAGGAGTACGAAAGAGGTACCACAGCAACAGATCAATTTACATGGCTAAATAAATGAAAGGAAACCTGTTGTTAATTTCTTCACAGCTGTTATTTCCTAAGTTAGTAAGAGATGCCTTCAGAGGTCCTGATAACCAAAAAGAGTTGGCAAAAATAACTACTGCCCAGGATGAAGCTGTCTATCATAATCATTAATTGATTTTTATTTTTTTTTCTGAAGATTTGTTGTTGTTGTTTTATTACTATTTGTTCATTTGTCTATTTCCATTTTTGGCCCAGCCGCCAAACACTTCAAGTCAGTAACTAAACTTTCCTGTATCATAGGGCTTATCAGCATTTGTCAATAGGGCATGATATTCAGAGCCCTAGGCTGCTGTTGCCCATGTTGCTGCTCCAGAGCAGGGACTGTTCTGACTATATGAACACATTCCTTCATTCAAACTGCAACATTAATCAGCAGGACATGTGGATTGGGATGCAACACCACGCTGATACAACTAGCCTGTTTATAGATTCAATTTTGCTTCTTCACCAGTTCCTAGGATGCTCAGCGTGAGGGATACAGTTGGGATAATGCTGTTTTTGCTCTAAAAGGAGAATTGCACCTACTGCTGAACTCATGGGAACTACAGAATACAATTTTATAGTTGTGTGGAAGCTGCTGTTTCTGTCCTCCGAAGAAGTATAAACAGGTTTGAAAGATGACCAAGACAGACCTTGTGAAAGCACAGCTCCATTTTTTCAACACAGTGTCAAACACAGGAGAAAAGACTGTGTTTATGAAACAGCTAACACTATGGTACAAATTTGAGAGAGAGACCTCTGTTCTCTTTGATGCTTGTAAAATGTCAAGAAGATGGAGATCCTAACTTAAAAGCCACATTCCTTGAGTGTCAGTAATCACTTAGATACAACTCTTTAAAAAGCACTTCCCTTAGAAACAATATCTTCCCTTTCACAAGCATAAACAGGAGAGAATAATGAAGGCTGTGCCTTCTTGCTTAAAAGACTAACTCCTATCTCAGACTTTTCAGAATGAAGACCTTCCTCCTCTGTTGCATCTGAGAGTTAAGGCAAGAAGTGTCCTACTGTCTCTGCCCAGCACAAAGATCCCACCACCCTACCCACAAGCTAAGACTCGCATTTGATAGACTGCTAGAATCTGATCAAATGATGCTGCAGGTTATTCATTTTTCACTTTACCACAACACTGTTCAACCATGAACTGAACCTAAACTAATGGCATGGTCTAGCCTGGTCTTGGACTGTGCCCAGGGAGGTGTGTGATGCTAAGGCTGGTACTGCTGTAGCTGCTCCTGGCTGCCTTGCTTATGGGTTAATGTGGCAGGATAGTCCCTGTCAGCCATATCCTGCTGCAGTCTAGATATAGTGATCTAGGTAACTTTCTAAAGGCCAAAGCATGACAGAAGTTATGAACAACCATTCATCTGCAATCTGCTGAACTTCCAGCCCTTTTTCTTGCATCACTCAGAAAGGGTGACTTGCCACAGCATTAATTTCATGCATGATTTAAGTTAGCATAAGCTACTGCTTTCACAAAGATGACCCATCATATGCTCACCCAGCCCCTCTTTCCATGCCCTGTAACATATCCTCCCTGTCTTGTGCTAAAACAAACCTTTTATTATTATTACTATTTATTATTTTTATTTTTATTTTTGCTGTCTCACTGGGAATTAAGTAAAGGGTCTTTTTTGGTTCAAGAAAAGTAAGCAAAATATATATATTTCATCTATCAGATCCATCTTTCCATAGACCTTTAAGAATGTTTTCTCCAAAAATAAAGAGGAATGCAAGGGAACAGGAAACAAAGAGTAACAGGGAGTCAGGCTTGACCATATCGTAAATTATACATTAACCTTTATCCAGAATCAGCCTGGGTGTCACATACAGCTAGCAGATCTTTTTTGTATAACCAAACCTACAGTCATGTTCTTAGAAATCAGCTGCATGCCTGGTATATTTGTGATCAACAGAAATTTGCAGAAACCACAGAGGAAAACAAAATCTGATATATATATATATATATATATATATATATATATATATATATATATATATATATATATATATATATGTACCTTTATTGCTATTCTATATAATAATTTTATATATGTATATATAAAATATGGTTATTATTTTATTGTATATTTATATTAATATATGCATATATTAATTTTATACATATATAACAAGTAGCTGTATTGAATGTAATATTTGGAAGCAGGAAGTAATAATGAGATTCAACGCAAACCTTACTAGGAATAATAAGGTGTCTTTCCACATGTTTCCATTACATTTTTTATTGTGAAGAAGCGTACCACTGGTGTATTTAATTGTCCTTTTGTAACAAGTAAATATCTACACAGATCAGCTCACAGGTGAGTTTGGTTTTTTTGTGTCTCAGCAGTAAGTTTAGTACTTGTGGGCATGAATCATCTGGCTACTTCAGACAAAGAGTTCAGATGTTATGGCTGTGTGGGAAAATGTCATCAGTTTCAGGCTCTTCACAAGCTTGCCATAAGTGCAAGGACTGGAAGCTCAGAGAAAAAAAAATATAATAATAATTAATTAAAAAATGGCTTGTAGTCTGGGAGATTTTTTAGCATTGGTGTAAAAGTGCTCGCTTCGGGCCATTGTAGACCAATAAACAGTTCATTTTTTTCATTGTTCTAATTAATTTAATTAAGTTAACTTCCAAGGTGTGTTAAGAAGCAATGCCTTGGGTGATTAACTGTTCCCATATCAAGGTGTTTTCACAAACACATTTACCTTGATTAGTGTACACATTATTATGTAATTAAATACCTCACACAGAGGAATTTATTAGTGCCTCCTTGTCTCCTAACAAATAAAGCAGCCCTTGAAATTCTCTCTGAAAAGAGCTCTCCTAAGCTAGGTGAGAAGGATAAGCAGAAATGTGCAGGGAGAAAGATAATCGTGGATTCATCATGCAAGCAAGTCCCTCACTGTCTCAGCAAGACTTTGCATCTCTGATATTTTGCAAGGACTATGAGTGTCTGCCCAGGTCTCCTCGAAACTTCCTGGCTAATTAATCCACTTTTTAAGGACCTAATGTGCATTTCTTTGGCCAGTAAAACCTCCTGATTACTTGCCTATCACCACCATTTCAGTTCCATGGGGCACATTTTCTACTCAAAATCTAATTCAGCTAAATGGAAAACCTTAATTTAAAACACACACTTAACAGCATTTCAAATCAGGCACAGATTACTTAGGAACATTCTTAACAAGGAGCCTTAAGCAGCGCTATGAGGGGACTGGCAAAAGAAGTGAAATCGGTCACACTGTCCAGCTTGCACCCACGTTCTTTCATTTGTAGCCTGCAGTCACTCTAACCACAGACCTGGAGTTAAACATGTGCTTAAATATTTTGTTGAATGGAGGCCAGAGTAACTCCCATTGGCTTTGGTGAAGATTAGTGCTAAGATTAGTCTCTGCTCCGATCTACAGACTGTACCTTCTATTTTATTAGGCGTGACCACAATATTTCAGCATTCTCTGCTGGGTTTGTCAGTAGATCATAAATTGCATTCACCATCTGATGAAGCAATGAGATTTGCTTTATGCCTCATTGGTCACTTTCCCAAGCATTAAAGCTTGGAATGAACAAAATGTGGATGGTTCAGAGGTTCAGTTTAGAGATTTACCCAAACTTTATATAAATGTATTCTGAAACTCATGTCTGTGTAAAGATAAACCAGAACTTTTCGTTAAATTACTAATTATTTATTTCAGATCAGCAAAGCAGTTAGAACAAAAATTCTTCTAGGCAAGTGAAATATGATTATTAAGTTCCCAAAGGACCAGGAATTCAGTGCAAGTGCAACAAGGTGCAAATTCATCGTCATTATCCCAGTTTATCTCTGAGGGGGTAATTTCAGGACTATGTGAACAGCCTACACGATTTCCCCATAGTACAAAAGTCCCACTCAAGCTAAATTTTGAAGACTATGTTGCTGTCATTACATTTCTTAGGCAAATTTCAACTAGTCTAAATATGATCATTTTAATCTCTCTCTGTAAAAAGTAGAGAGAGATTCCAGTTCAATTTCAGTGCCTCTTGCCCTGAGAAATGACAGAAACAGTATTTAAGCTCTCTCCAGTGCTTAAATGTTCAATGCCATTACGATTAATTTGACTTATTCACCATTTTTCATATAAACATAAAAAGAATAAAAGTAAAAAATAGAATTTATTTTCTATTTTGTATTTTTTTTAATATTTTTTAAAGGAGAGAAAAACGTGTAAAACTAGGATCAGGGTCATACCACTGTGTAACCATCCGGTAAGTGGAGGAAAAAACAGTTCAGATGACTACACATACTTTATATTCACTTGTACTTTAGAAGTTTTTTAAGTTGTCAAGACCTCTCATCTTTCCCATATCATCTCACACAACTTAATTCTAAACGCATGAATTTCACAGTCTTGGTTACACTGTAACTCAAATGTGGGCACTGTCCTTTCATGGTCTAGCTCAGACACTGTCCAAAAGGAATTATCTGTTCTTTCAGCCCCATCCTCTTTCCTGGCCTCATATCAGATTTAGCACGTTGGTGAATACAAGGTGAGTCTAATCAGTTTGCTTCTCTGATTGAAAACCAACCACTTCAACCATTTACGGTTTTTTGTTTGTTTGTTTTTTGCTGAATTCATTTTCAGCCAGAGCAATGAACTGCATCATCGGTCTCCATGGTTGCATGATTTCTGGAACTCATATAAGGTAACAGCAGGAGATCACAGTCAGGAGCAGGGGATGGTTGAGATAACCCTTTTAGCCTGTAGCACAATATTAGATCAGATCAGGCCAAGTGGAAAACCACATTTGAAGAAAAGGATGTAACCTCTTGAAGCACTGCCTGCACTGCGGATCGGGAATGGTTTTGTTGTGGAGGAAGTTTGCCTACTCTGCACAAAATGGGAGAAACATTGGAAAACTTCTGTCTTTCTGGAAAGTGTTTTTTCCTTAGATTTTATGAATAAGAGCACTGCTTCTGAAGATAAAAATATAGCGCAGATATCTAATTATAAGCAATTCTTACCTTAAAAAGGAAAAAAAAAAAAGAAAGAAAAAGAAAAAGAAAAAGAAAAAGAAAAAGGAAAAGGAAAAGAAAAAGAAAAAGAAAAAAAAAAAGAAAAAGAAAAAGAAAAAGAAAAAGAAAAAGACAAAAAGAAAAAAACAAACAGCTTTCAAGAGGTCCCAGATTACAAGAAAGTATGCACAAGAATACATTGTAAATCCACTCCTCCTTTTCAAATATAATTTGCGAGCTATAATTTGCAATAATCTGGTGCTTAGGAGGTGGCTATTCTGAATCCCTGTCTAGGACTAAGAATAATTTTAAAAGAAAATTAAAACAGTTCTTTTTTTCAATTGTCTAACAAGTGCAGCAACCATTCTTCAGAGTTAGCCCTTCAAATTCCTAGAACTCATTTATCTTGATGTTTTTCAGAATGCTTTGTCCCAAGGAAGTACAATCAAACCATCAAAGTTTACTGAGTCTAAAAGGCTTTGCTCTTTAAGCATACAGAGCCCAACCTTCTTTCATTGTTTAGTATAAGTCCTGGTTCGAATATGTCATAGTCCATGGTGATGCAGCTGAGGTGTCACCTAAGTGCAAATAATGAGGTGTATTGATTAATCAACCTTCTGACAGACATAAAGAGTCTGACTGACTTTAAAGCACTCAAATGCTTGTAACAGCTCTCTTTGTGTACATACCATTCCCCGTTTCAAATCACATACACAAGAGGCAGTGTGGAAACCAACAGAAAGTTCTTTTCCACTCAACTCTTATGGTATACTACTGGGAAAACAAGTGTTAGGATCTTCTAATACACAAGTGTCCATCCAGTTGCTTCCTTCTAGATAGTATGAATTAGGTGACATTTTCTGGGAATGTGGAAAATACTCCTGAATGCCAAGTGAATCAATGTTGAAATAAGAACAAATACGCTCTCTACAAATGAGACAAGAGCTATCAGGTCTGTGGCAGTGAGAGAGAATTATGTTTACCTGGGGCCAGCTCCTCAGGGAGTGAAGATTGATTCTTTATGATTGATGACTTGGTACTTGAATGCCAAGTCATCAATTCCCTGTGTTCATGGCATTGACTGCATCAAGATAACTTTTCCCTCATGCTTAAGCATGGATATGGTCCTTGCCTGGAGAGTTGCCTCAGAGGACTCAGGTAGAGAACCTGAGTCAGTTGCTTTAAATAAAAGACAGACACAAACTCCAAGTATCTGGATCTAAGGACTTAAATTCTAAATCTGAAATGTGTATGCAAGGCTTGGACTCCCCTTTGCAGACCAATGTTTGGATTGCATATCCTACAGGGAATGAGTTTGCATTATGAAGTTATATTCTTTATAATACAAAATAAATATTTTTTTACTAAATTTTATCTAATCTTTTTCTAGGAAGACTAAGTGATAACACCACACTCATACCACTGTGACACTGGAAAACTGTATATCTCAGAGCATAAAGGAAAAGTGGCTACTAGAAATATGTACCTTTATTGCCATGTCTAGTGGAGTGTCAATAAAATGCACGTGTCCTAGGGATCTTGACACTTCCTGACAATCTTTGTAAATCATGCACAAAACAATCAACTGCTGATAAAAGAGTAATTCTAACTTAGTTTTGTCAGAAACAATCTTAAATAGAGACCGTGTTAGAAAGATGCACACATTTCATCTCAAGAAAGTCTACTCCTTGTCCCATTTACTCTGTTCTCAAAGTCCAAGCCAATAAATTACATTTCCTAAAAAAAACCAAAAATAATTCAACAACTTCAACTAACCTCCCCTTCCAACTACGCTAATGTTTTAAGGATATCCTGCTGATGTAAACTGTCCACTAAAGATTTCCTTATCAAGGAGTGATACCCAACAACCACAAGGCCCCCCAGGCTAGGGACGTTAGTTGGATAGAAAAGAGGGAGGAAGTAGAGCAGTACTGCAGTGTCTCTCAGGTGAATCAGGCCTGACAGAAATGTTCAATCAGTGTATATTAGGGGAACTCTGTGGCTGTTCCCTCTCTGCGACAGTGTGTAAGCCTGAACAAGAGACTGGCTTAAGAAAAGTCAGAACACTGCCATAATGTCATCCTTCAGTTTCCTTTCAGGAGCAATTATCATGCCATTTCTTTTTCTCATGTCTGCCTTTAATCTTGAAGAAACCTGGCACATTTCCAATAGATGAATAAAAACATTCTTAATTCTCTAATAACACTGCTATTTTGCTTAACTAAGACTTCTAAAACATATATTTCTAGTTCATTTTAAGTCTGATAAATCGTAACATGAAAATAAAACGGAACATCCCCATTTTGAATATTCTGCCATGATTTGTAGTTGTAGCAGGACTAATAATTGATCCTTTTAAAGAAGGTGCTAAATTTTTTTTTTACAAGAAATAATTACAAACTCCCAACATCACAAATCTTACTAAGAATGTGAGGAGACTCTTCTCTAAAATAAAGCAAGACATAAAAGTAGAGAAACAAATTCTCTATTCCAATTCCCCATCCAATATAAGAAAGAACTCTCAGAATGTCCCATGACCCTAATTGGTCCCTTCCTACTCAGGGTATTCTATAAGTCAGAGGAGCAGATGTAGAAACAATAAGGAAGAAATATGGTGCAGAATCTGGCTCTAGCCATGTGTGAATACTCATTGTTCCTTTCCATGTTTACTAATACTCCATGATCACTACTGCTTTATGTTTATCTAGTGATTCCTCTTCCTTGATTAACATTTAATAATGCTGATGTCAAAAACAGTTACCAGGGAGCATTTGTAATGCCAGCTTATTAATGTTCCGGGACGTACAATATTACAATCATCCTTTTAATCACTTCATGTTGCATTCATCCTATTCAAAAGAGAGGAGTTATTTCACACTTTGTGCTAGACTCTCTTGACTTAGAGGTTATATGCCATATGCAAAGTGATCTGCCTGTAGAAATAGATATGGGCTTTTTCCAGCCCTCTCTCAAATTTTGTTGTTTGATTTCTTCTCCCAAGTTATAAATATATGTTGTGTTACACACTGAAGTGGCTTTCAAATTTATTTTTAAGTGGCAAATACTTGAGGTTGAAAAGCTGAGAGTTGCAAAGTGTGTTTTTCTGTACAGTAGAATAAAAGGAGTGATACTATTCAAAGGTTGTGAAACTGCTGCTAATAATTTCCCATGAATTCCTGATGTAACAAGGAAAAGAAAGTATAACATTATACTTAGAAGAAGCAATTTGGTTTAAAAAAAAAATGCATGTAGGCAATTAAATCTACTTAACGTTCTCTCATAGCCAAGCCTGGCATGCCAGAAACCTAAACCAATTCCTTGTGAAATTCCTTGTTTTGCATTGGTGGGACTCTTACTATATATATATTAATATTGATTATTCATTGATTTACAGTTCTTTACAGAGTCACAACATTTCTTTCAGATCCCTTCCATTATCATTTCATTTTATTTTTCTTATGCACACACAATATTGGCATTACACATTTGACTGTGTGTTTGCTACACAGGTATGGGTAAACAGCTATAATGGATAGGCTGAATTGTAGAGGTACTTAAGACAGGTATATGAACATAAACACTGCAATTTTAATTGGGAAAAGGTTCAGGTCCTTTGTAGGTCTAAAGGCATCCAGAAGCTTTTAGAAACTTGCATAAAGTCTTCCTCAGCAAGTCCTAAAAATTTACAGTGTAGATGGAAGCAGATAAACAAAAGTTGTCATTGGCCTAAGTTAGATTTAATGTCTTAGAACAACAGGACATTTAGGCTGACAACGTGAATGGGCAGTTTCCTAAGGAAACAGATATACTGAAAGGAAATAATATGTCAGCTAGTCATACAGATGTACCTCATTCCTGTTACTTACAAGTTTAAGTGTACGTCAGTAAGAGTCTTTGTCTATTTGTTGACAGTTTTAATTATAATAAGACCTGATTATAACTAATTTACAGACTATTCAGCACTTCTCCTTATCAGCAGTATAACTGCAGGCTGGAGTCAACTCTCACTGCTTTTTACCTTCTTCAAAGCTTCATTCAATATGTGGAGGCAACTTCTGATTCAGCTTTGTGAGGTTCAAGCCAATGATGTCTTTCAAATGTTTCTTCAACCGGCTGTCAAAATAACAAAAACAGAGCAAGCACTCTTTGAACTCCTCAGATCACACAAGGATTGCATGGTGAAAGCACCAGACTGGTTTAAAGAATGATAATTTTCCCATTTTTCCAATTTTCAGAATATTTATTTATCATATAGTAATTAAGTATATGCTTAACTAACTGTGTTCTAGGTCACTTCTTACCAATTAAATTACATAAGAAAGTTAATCAGATTTGGGAAGGCTTGCCAAAGCTTTTTTTTATTTTTATTTTTTTTTTAAGTCTTAAATGATTTTCCTCTGTGTTCAAAATTATTTAGTGCTAATAAATAAATAAATAAATAAATAAATGCAGACACTAGATTGTCACCCTGGAGTCTGTTATTCTTCCTCTGTTCATCCAACAGGCACAATGTGAAAAGGACAAACATTTTTTACCCAGGAACTTTTTGCTACCAATGTTCTCTCTAAAAGTTTATTTGCCAAGATGTATTTTACATGCACAAGTTTTAAGGCCATTATTTGCTGTTGCACTTATCCACACTGCTCCCAGATACAGGAATTAAAATACTAAAACTCATCTTTTCCTCCTACCAAATAGTGAAACACATTAAAAAATATTAGAATGTGCTGACAGACATTTTCCCAGTTCTCTCTGTCTGATTCTGGGTTCTCTATGTTTGAATCAGAATATTTTTTTAAGGATTCTTCTCATCAAATTAATCTTATGACCACAGAACTATAGATCTCTTAAGGAAACAGAAATAAAACTTGTTAAAAATAATGATCATAACCAAAAAAAGCCCCACAAAATCACTTAAGTTCACAATCAATTTGCAGAGCAGAGCCAGGGGAACTTCACCCAGTAATTTAAGTACAACACCCAATAACCTGTGGTAAACATGTCTTCTAAGACAAATGCATGATTCTGGCTGAACAGTGGGTTTGCCCAGAGATAAATCCACTGGAATCCATAGACCTGATTCACACCAGTGCAGGCCAGGTGGGATCAAACCTTTCAGATCATGGTCATTTTTCACAACTCCTAAGATTGTGACTGAGAGTGCCATCAAGGAAACATTAACGTTTTTTTCTTCCTCAAGAAGGACAGGGACTTGCAGTCTTTTTTCATTCAGATGCCTCTTTTAAGGATGATATTTCCCAGCAAGTTGCTTCTGATTTTTATTATTATTCTTTTATTATTTTTTTTTTCTCACAGGGAGAAGCTAGTTATTTGTTTGCTAATTTACAGATTTGTGCTCTCTTTCAAATGTTAACTCACAGCCATTCCTTTGCTAGATACAGAAATACTGGTGAAAATTAATTTAGAAAGCCGGCTTCTCCAATTCCCCTGAAGACTGCTCTAAGACTTTTTCACCACCACAGAGCACTGTGTAGGAAAGTGGGAGTTTATTCTCCAGGGTCCTTTTGTCCTCTATATTCAAACAATGAAAACACTAGATTTTTTTCATTATTATTATTTTTATTTCGTGTGTGTGAAAAAAATAAATAAAACAAAAAAGAAATAGAAAAAACAAAACAAAAACAAAATAAAAAACACCAGTGCATTTATAAAACATTTCCTAAACAGCTTTTAAATTGCATAAGGTACCTCTGTTTTGTATTAGCTGTGCAGACACATACAGACCACAAGGTCTCTTGACGTCTATTAAACATTCCACCTTTGTGAAGCTGATAAATTGTTGTAGTCAATATTGTCAATTATTTGGGTAACAGAATAATGAACTGACATTCACACTGATATTCATGTACACTACCGTGAATAATTCTTAGTTCCCTACTAGTTAGATAATAATAATACTATGAATATACTTAATAAATGTTCTGCACAGTTGCAGCAACTCTGTAATATTACAACTATGAAAAAAAAAATACAGTGAAAAGAAATGAAAAATAAATAGTTGCAAAAGTCACAGTTATGCCTGTATGCTGTACATTTGAAACTTCATCAAAAAGAAACCAGTACAGGTCCACAGAAAAAAAAAAAAAAAGTTAAAAGAAAAAAAAATGCTTATAAGAAATATCAAAGGACACCTCTGCTGGTGGAAGATTTTTCATTATATCTTGACATTACAGAAGGCAGGATGGTGATCAGTAAAAATGAGTACAAGTATGAAACAAATAGAAAAGTCAATGAACACATAGAATGCATCAGGTATATTCAATAGATCATCAGCAAAGGAAACTAAAATGCATTCCAGAGTATTTTCAATTCACTGTCTGTCCATTTAAGTATACATCTATTTATCCAAACATTATTCAGCCAGAAGAGGAAGAGCAAGAAGCCCAACAGACTTAAAAGGAAACCTGCTGAATGCATAGGGGTGCATTATTTACAGGAATAGAGATGCGTCTGACAGACAGATTCAGTGACTCAGTCCCTTCATATTTTATCTCTATTCCTTATAGTATATATAAGACCATAAGAAAATGCATGGTAAAATTAAACTCACTTTGCTCTAGAGATACAAATACTTTAGTCTAGATCACAAAGTAACATCCAAACATCACTGGCAATAATTAGTTTCTTAGACTGCAGGCTCTTAGATGGTCAAACACATCACTGACTATAGTATTAACCAAAGGGATAAAATTCTAATGAATTCCCAATTGTCTGAAAACATACTGTTTTAAAGTAGAAGAAAAGTTAAATTTTCCAATTGTAGAAACCCAGTTCTGTTTTCTAAAAAAAATCCTTAGATATCCACTGTGAATACTGTTTGCTGGCAGGTCTTTCTGTGTGGCAGTTGTGCCAGCTACACTTGCTTTCAACATCAAGGAATGAAAAAGGTGTCATCCATCCTGATTTGTCTTTGTAGCTGGAGCAAAAGAAAAGGGCAGTGGAAGTGATGCTGGCTACCAGCTACATCATTGGAAATCCCAGTAAATGTTACAGTACAACGGTGGTGCACAAGAAAACAAACAATTAGGTTAAACAAACCAACTTGTCTGTTTTGATAAATAATGAAAAAATATTTCCTTTCCAAAGCTTTCCAATTATATTTTCTGAAGACATTATTAATAATTTAATGAAATTTCCTTTGTTCCTCACATCAGATAAAACTTCAGGTTTTAAAATCAGGGTTATTCTGGTCAGTTTAAAATGACCTGCCCTTCTGAGAGTCTGACACCTCCAGACAGGAAAAGAAACAAAACAAAACAAAACAAAACAAAAAACAACAACAACAAAAAGCAAAATGGTATCACTATATATTCATCCTTGAAGAAACAATTCACATACATATCAACCTCTTATTTTTCACATTCCTGTGAATAAACACTTGTAAATTAACAGTCCTTTTGAATTTCCACATTGGTCTGGATTCAGACCAGTGGTTTCACAGAATCACAGAATTGTAGAGATTGGAAGGGACCTCCAGAGATTATCAAGTCCAACTGCCCTGCCAAAGCAGGTTCCCTACACCAGGTCACACAGCTCAGCATCCAGGCAGATCTCGAATATCTCCAGAGAAGGAAACTTTACAACACCCCTGGGCAGCCTGTTGCAATGCTCCGTCACCCTCACCATTACGAATTTCTTGTGAATGTTCATGCAGAACTGTCATGGTTTTGTGACAAGAACTTCCCATGCTCCTTTGTTTCTGGCCATTTCCCCTTGTCCTGTCTCCACACACTGCTGAAAAGAACCTGGCCTCACCACTTTGCCCCACATACCTTAGATATTTATAGATATTTATAGGTTTGGACTATTTTGTCCCAACGTACCAGCAACCTCCTTGGCAGACTCATTAGCGATGCCTGTAACTAGAAGCAGTTATTGATCATATCTGGTCTGTGTGAGATTTCACAAAACATTAACTAAACTCCTCCAAACCTTCTCCAGCACATGCTGGAGCCAATAAGAGGTCTCGTTTTGAAAAGTCATGGTCCTTCCTGGTTTAGAAGAGCTATTCATGTGATACTATTTTAAACATATTTGGTACCAAAACCTTACGCTGCATATACTAGTGCATTTTATTAACAAAAGTGTCACTAGTTATAAGAAGTAAACAGAAAGAATGGGGCCACCAACTTTTAAATGCAAAAGGCATAGACAGTTGGAACTGATATGGGAGGGCATACTTTTACATGCACTGGGTACGAGGAATGAAGCAGATGAAGATCACTTTAACTTCAATATTACTGAATACTGAAGACAGGGCTATGAAAAAAAAAAATGGAAAAAATAAAATGATAAGCTGCAGTGAAACAGAGGTTGTGAATGTACAGTCATTTAGACTTAGTCAGAGTTTGTGCTGGATTCTCATCAAGTCCATTCAGTTTGAACACCCGCTCTCTGTCAGCTGCACATTTCAGGATAGTACAAGCCTGCAGGCAACAGAGAAAAGCAACAGGTTAACAGCACTGCAGGGACCATTTGTTTTTCTCTTGAAGTCTAAAGAATTTCTGTTTCTTTTTGTTCAAAAGGAAGGACATATCATAGAGGTCAAAGAGGACTATGAAACAATTACAAAAAAAACAAAAAAAAACAAAAAAAAACCAACAACAAAAAAATACAAAACAAAAGAGTCTATATTCACCTGTTGCACAAGTGCATATGTGATACATATGGTGATCAGAATGTAAGACGGAAATGCAAAGATGGTCGCTGCTGTTTTGCAGATCAGGATTACTCCTTGCGTGTGCTGCAAATGAAGATCTGAAAATTCTCGGATGTGGTCACTAATGGCTTATTCCACATTTTCTGTTGCCTGACTTCAGACCCTTGGGTCTGATTTGTGAAGGTGCGTGCTGGGTCATAGCAATAATGAAAGAAAAGAGGGACTATGCACTCAGCATATAAAATGCTACGTGAAGTACTCTTGAGAGGGAAGTCCTAGATAAGAGTTATTCAGTTCACTGAACATTAAGCACAGAATATATCCCTGTACCATCTTTCTTGAGATGAGGGAAGGTAATCTGCTGGGGAGGCCTCTCCTTCCATACATGACTGATAGAGTGAGGTGAGATGGGCTCCATAGTTCTGACAGCTAACACAAGTTATGGAAACTGGACAATTTGAACCTTCTTGCCTACAGTGTGAATGTGTTACAAGAAGCACTCAAGAACACCAGACTACCTATGGGGTTGATAATAACCCTGTTTGAAAAAGGGTTTAAAGACCAAATTCTAGATCATGGCTGAGGTCACATGTACTAGGTTTTGTTAAGAGTACAGGGCTCTATCTGAACTATTTATAATAAAGGGAAATATAATAAAGGGAAATAAGTATTTCTCCTTAGAAGGCGATTCATTTCATTCTAAAATGCACATTTAAAATGGTTCATCTCTTAAAATGCCCCTTTCTTCCCCATGTTTATAGATGGAGGCTTGATCCCTGTATACGGGATATCTGTAAGGAAGTGAGGTGAACCCCATGACTGACAAACAACGATGGGAAAGCATGTACAGGGTCTTTATGTACAAAAGAAGCTCTATTCAACCAAAGTGTTGAATACAGCAGGACACCCCTGGAGTGAATAATATGTCTTCATGTAATTAAAAGTGATTTAGTAGTCAACATTCATAATGGAAGAAAAGCCAAACAGCACAGGCAATCTTATTTCCTGTGTTTAGTGACTAATATACGAGTGCTTGACTTTAGAAACTCAGTACCATTGTCCGGATATCCTTGTATCTGTATGTAAATAGATGCAAATATTTAAATTTCAAATATTTGAAATTTTTATTCAGTTTTTTCTCTGTATCATTCTCCAAATACTTATCAGATATAGACAGGTATAGACTTATTTTCTTTCATAAACTTATGACAGTTTCTAGTAAATGGAGATCTGGCTTAGTTATACTCTAAGTTATAGTTATACATTAACTATAACATGTATTATATATGTGACCTAAGACAATTCGCCTTCCCTCAATACAGCCCAGGCAAGGTAAATTGCTGGATACCCATGCCCTAAAAATTTTCCCAAATCTTCTACTGTGACTAATTTTCCTTTTTAAAATACCATTAGATATGTATTTATATATGTTTTCTTTCCCAGGGGTTTCATTGAAGATGATTTTCCAAATGCACTTTTCCTTCTTCTTCTTTTTTTTTTTTTTTTTTAGTTTCAAAACTGGTTTGTTGTTATTGCTGTTGTTGTTGTTTTGCTTTGATCTGAAACTTTAGGACTCTCTAAACTCTATTTTCCCGTGGGAAGTTTTCTGCTGAGCTGGGATAATTCTGAAAATTAATGAGGAATTCTATATTCCTTTTTTTCTAAATATGGTCACACATAGGTGTATCTCAGTGTACTAGAAAGAGTTGGAAAACATTAAGTTCAGTTGCTTTCTGAGAAGATGCCCTAATAGATCTGTATTTCCTTCTCCAGTTGTTTCATTGTCTGATGAATGGTTGATTATTTATAGAAAGGAATAAGAAAGTCTTCAGTAATAAGGCAGAGAAAGAGAAGTTTCATTGCAGTCTCCAGAGTTTACGTTTAGCAAGAATAATCTGAACATTTTCTCTATTTTCTGCTTTTGTTCTGGCAGGAACTGTTGCCAGTATATACCCATGATATCTCAGTAATGCAAATGAAAAATGAGAAGTTTAGATCCCACTAAGGTCCATGGGAAGCCCATTCATCTACTTCAATTAATTCAGGAATTCAAGCTACCCCTTTTGAGTGCGACAAACAAGACTATACTTTGCTCTTAACACAGTCTTCTTAACAAATCACAGACCAGGTGAATAAGGATGGGATAAAATAAGGTTTATGCTGCTTATTCTGAATGTGATGTTTTAAACATCCTTAAAGCATAAAAATTTCCATTAACATCTCCAGAGCAAAAAGCAATGCTAAATGCTACAGATTGCTTAGCTTATTCTAGTCTCAAGGATTTGGACATTTTCTTGTATTTTGCAATGAATTTTGCTTTAATTCTACTGAACTGAAATATGATGCAGTATTTACGGCACTATTTAAGCCTAGGAGGCCTTTTTCTGTGCCCTCGTGTATTCAAAATTCAGGTGATATTGCATGTGAGATGTTGGGAAGGTATGCACGTCTGAGATTGAGTTGTACAAATATTACAATGGGACCAGATGTTCTTCACTTAGTATATCTTGTTTCATGTATGCACCTTTTTAGGTCTTTAGCTTCATCCAATCTAATATAAAAAAAAAAAAATAGAATATTTGTAGATACATGTGTGGACTATGTGGATTTTTATTTTGCTTTTCCACTGGAGAATTAATATCAACTGCTGTTTTGGGCATCTCTTGCTGTTATAGTCTTCACTGAAACTCTTCTGTTGTGAATTCCTACTCCCTTATCCTGGACAGGTTTCTCCAGTTGAGAATTCTCTGAAGCACATTTCAGTGATTCACTCTCACAGTCTGTTTCAACAATTCATCCACTTTCCAGAAATGCAGGGCAGAAGAGTAAGTGGAACCATCAAAACTCAGTAGTGAATAACTTGTTCCCATTTCTGTCCTAACATCTTACTCAGATTTTATTAGAATTGAAAATATTATGACAGCTTGATTTATTTATTTATTTATTTCAAATCCCCTAGAAACTGACAGATTTGAATATACCTATGGTAAAGAGGGAGACAGAAATACACATCTGAGGGTTAACTTTCTTATGATCTATCTGATCTCAGTGACTGAATTCACACACAGTAGTCTTGTGATGATAGTTTCACATTCCTTATTCGTCAAACAGCAAACAAATGAAAACCAGTAATGATGGGAAAATGAATGCTGAAACGGTTATCTCATGAATAACACTTTAAAAAAATAGTAAATAATATCTCAAGCTTTTACTAAATTCACAGCATTAAAATAAAGCTACTACAACGAGATCTGAAATTACATTTTTGACTGGTAAGCCAGTACATCAAGCTCACTGTTGAACAGATCTTCCTGTTCTTATGTGCTTAAATAGACAGGTTCATCATGGCTAAATATTTTCTTTCATTAAAGTGTACTCAGTTCTTTTCAAGGAAAATATAAAACAGAAAATGTAGTGTTACCATTCCATGCTTTTCAATGAATTTGCATGGTTGCTTTTAAATGATAAATCTGTTTAAAACCATTATATAGTGTAATTAGAAGAAAAAAAAAAAAAAAGAAAAAAAAAAGTAATTTTCCCTCTGTCCTTTTCCCTGTGAGTCTGAAAAGATCTCACCAGTGACTTTGCCCCTATATGTCTTTATGACAGATTCATACAGTGTAAAGGATGGAGGGTTTTTTAAATCCTGCAGCTCCTGGAAGAAAAGAAGAAAGTCAAACAATAAAAAGATCAATAGAATCCACCTAAGCTAAAATATCCAAAGAGTGAAAAGTGCATTTCTTTGATATTACACTTACCAAAGATAAAATTAGAACAGTTACTGAGATTGAAATCGCTTCTATTTTACATCAGGATCCATCATTAGAATGAGTGAGATCATTAAATATAACTAGCTTTACTGAAGTCAACAAAACAATTCAGATAGTACTACTGGGTCAGATAGTTTTAAATATGTACAACAATAGTTTGCTAGACTAAATGGGTCATGTTATGATAAATGGAAGAAAACGTCTAGTCAGAATAAAATATGAAATAGGGCATAAATTGCAGAAGCAAATAAAATAAAATATATGTGTGTTTCAATTCTATTTCAGCCAAAATCTTTCTCTTTGGTTGTTGTCAGTAATTTCATTTACCCTGTCTCACGTGTAAATATGCATAATAATTATCCCATGATCTTAAAATGTTATTATTAAATGTTGATATCAAATGCATTAATGTTCAGATAGTATGTCAGTAAGAGATCACATCTCTATTGTATTTGTGATTTTCTTTTGTCATGACAAGGCTTTTGTTTGGTTGTATGTTTTTGTTTGTTTATTTCATTTTGTGAATAAAATGTGTGAATTCATTTGTGTGAATAAAATACAACATAAAAAACAACAAACAACAACAACAACAAACAACAACAGCAAAAGCAACCCAACAACAAAGCAGATTTTTCCATTTAGCTTTTTTTTTTTTGGTATAACACTTCACTTTACATCATGTTACAAATTTAATGAATGGTGTATTCTTAGTTTCAAAGGTTATGCTTTTAAATGTAATACTTTTGATTAATAATCAGAGTCTGTTTTGAATATGTGGTGCCTACAGTACATATGAATATGCTAATCAGATAAACTTAATGGTTCTCATTTGTATTAATGCAAATTAGGTGGCTGTACTTTCCACCAAATATTTTCCTTAATATTTATTATAGAAATCAAAATCTCTTTCCACCCATAATAAGTTCTAATATTTCATCTTAACACTTTAAAGGGCGTGTTTTATTTTAGCTTAAACTAATTTCATTGAACAAGATTGCATCTAAAAGCAATATAAAGTTGCAATTTGTTCCATGTCAAATAATAAAAATGGCCTTTAAATTTTACATGAATTTGACCTTTTGGTTTGTGCATTCCAATTAAACTTCCCTCGTAATCCAAGTGGTATAACGTACCATGTGTGCATTTGGCCTTGTATGGAGTTATACAGCTGCATTCCCGCTGCCTCTTTCCATCTAGCCATTAGCCTTTCCTGACCCTCAGCCTCATCCCATTCTCATTAAATATGATTGGGATTTTTCCTGTTTACTACAAACAAGTCCACTATGTATCTTGAACTACGCTGAGTCAGAAGTGAAAACAGGTGGGCCTGGATGATGCTTAACATTTTCAAGATTTTCAAAAGAGAAAAATGGGAAGGGGGGAAAAAAAAAAAAAAAAAAAAAAAAAGTTAAGTATTAGTAAACACTCCAAAAGCTCTGAGCTTCTTTTTTAAAAGGTGGCCTGTGGACCCTGAATCAGTAACTGTTAATCTTTTGAACTACCTTATTGAACACCAGGATAGCCCTAGCATAGAGGTGAAGTTAAGAAGGCAATTCATAAGAACTGTGCAAGACCAACCATCCCTTTTGCTGTGAGCACAGCAACATGCCAGACCATACTTAGCTTTCTTATAATCTGTGTTCATAAATTACATTTGCTACTAATATTAGAAATAACTGTGGTGGCAGTAGCTTTCACTCCTTTGTTGAAGAACCATGGGAAGGCATCTTATTGTATCATCCTTTAGAAGCATATTCTTTTTATTGCAGAATCACATCTCAGCTGTTCTCTTCTGAAACAGAACATATGAAATGTAAAAGAAACTTTACAGTCCCAAAAGAAGAGTGTCCCCAGCATGATAATGCCCTGTGTGATGCAAAGATGGAGGGAGGAACTGCGGTGATCAGATACAGCTTTGATGGTAACACCACCACGACATCTGACTCCACACGTTCCAACCTGTCCCCAGCTTCATATGTGACATGTCTGATAATAAGAAGCACTACAGGGTCAGAACCAAATACTAGGCATTGTTTATTCAGTGCCTAATTGCAGAGAAGATCCTCTTACCTGATTGGCCCATAGGCCCTGTTGTAATTAGCATGATTAATAATATGCATCCTGTAGAGAAATAGCTAAGAATAGTTTCCAAAGCTAGAAGCCTTGAACTTCTTTTGCAACCTTAAATACACTTTCAGATTCACTGGCTTAAAACAACTCAGTCTATGATGAACAGAACTAACAAAGCCTGTATTTTTCTAACTTTGTGTCTGGTGGATAGACTGTGATGTGTCAGGGAAGGTGCAAGCCCTGATCCTCTGCTTGAGATGTTCAAAACCATTTTCTTCTGTGTGGGTTCTTTTGAGTCTAGCAAAAGTGAACTCACCCTGCAGACTGTCTTTAATGGCTGTGCTCATAGAGCATTTCTCTGCCTCTCAGACACATCTCCTCTGAATCTTGTAGTAATTTGATATCCTTGACACCTCCAATCTTCAGCTAAATTTGATTGAAATTAACTAATCAGTCTGTAAAGACAGACAGACAGACAGATAGGCAGAGGCACATATGCTCTGACTATGATAAGCCTCATTTCTTTCAGAAATCAGAGCAGAAAGGATTAAAATCTGACTTATTTTCTTTTTAAAATACATATGGATGTATTTATTCCTATGGCAAACTAACGGCATCAAAAACAGCATTTCTTAAGTCAGATCTGGGGAGAAAGAAAGGAGCAATGTTCCAAGAAAAAAAAAAAAATAGAGAAAGGAATTTTTCACTAGTTTCATTTTTACTGCAATAGAAATCAAGCTCCAGCAACTGAAATGGGAAAAAAAAAAAAAAAAAAAAAAAAGAAAAAGAAAAAAAAAACACTCTTATTTTTTCAGGGAAAAAGAGAAGATGAAGGAGAAGATGAGAGAGAGGAGGGGGAGAAAAAAAGCGAAGCAACTGTCAGATCAGCTCAGGATCTCCATTAGAATTCAGAGTGCTCCAGAGTAATTACAAAACAGCTGTAATGGAAAATTGGTAGTCAAACCCATTTTCCACCAACTAGAACGGTGAATGGGCTCCATTATGTTCCTAATTCTCATTAACTTAATTTGCATAGGAAACAATGAAGGAATACCTAATGAGTTAGACTCAGCTAGCAGCAGATCGATACCCCTGTGAACAGGGGTTCAACCCGTAATTACAGGACATGTGGCAAAGCCAGAGTGTTTCTCCTCTTACATAGGGGAGATAGAAAGGTTGGCCTTAGTGTTGTTATTTATTTAAAGACTGGAAATGCAGTGCCTTCAGGGGTGGGAATTTGTTGCTGTTTTGGGGCAGAGTATTTTGATGTTTTTTCTTTTTCCATTTCCCCCTCCATCCCCCTTCTCTCTTTTTCTTTTTTTTTCCCCCCCTCCTTTCTCACTTTATTCTGAGGCTTTTAGAAATAAATGCATAATTTGACTTTCTCTTTTACCTTAAGGAAACAAACTGTTAAAAGCTGTTCTTGTGCCCCAGGTTTAAGAATCGGGATGTGCTGATACTATGTGCTGAGGCAAAGACTGCCTATACTGTGGATAAAACCTGTATAAATACAGGTGGTATGTCAGCACGGCCAGTCCTATGAGCCCAGCCAAAAGACATGGCTTCACTTTGTGCAAACACAATCATGAGGTATTAGAGCAGCAGATGAAAATACTACTGGCTCAGAATACCTGTAAGTCTCTTTGCACTGTAATGGGGGGAAGGTCTAGGTTCAATTGCCATTCTTAACCATATGGCTGTATTTGTGATCTTGGACATTTCCTTTCAGTTCTCTCCTGTCTGTAGAGTGAGGCTAAGAAGTCCTTCAGAATCAGCTTACTCACTTGGCTTTTTTTGGGAAAGGAACATAATGATTCAAAAGTTAGGGTAATCTGAACAAAGAATCCATTCACCAACTACTAAAACTGTGAGCACAATGGGATGATGCTACTACTTCTGTAACTTTGGATATTTTTTCTGTTCTCCAAGTCTGTCTAACATGCACCACTGAGAGTAGATCACTCATATAGATATCAGTACAGTTATCTGAAATGGTTGAATGTCTCCCATTGGTTTTGTTGTTTAATTCAGTCTGTACTGTTCTTTATGAATGAAACTTCCCATGTGCAGAAGAATTCTCTCCTCCTTCCCCTTCCAAAAATAAAATAAAATAGTCCTCAAAATGTTTTTAAATTAATGATTAATGTACCATATTTTCATATGTACTTCAGATGTGCAGGACTCACAGTGTTGGAAGGAACATGCTGTGGTAGATTCTTTAAGACATTCATTGAAAGAGATAGTGCCTTCCTTAACGAGCTCCTTAACAATCCATCCAGAGCAGGCAGATAGAGGAAATATTCTTATCTCTCTTTTACACACCAAGACCTGAACGATTTCAGTGACAAGCCCAAAGTCACACAAGCAGCCTCTGGGAAAGCTAGGTCATACAGAGCAGGTAGTTCAATCTCAGGCTGATATTTTTATTGCCATGATATCATTCCTACATAATATAAGTAAAATGCAAAAATGCATAGGTTTTGGTGTCCAAGTGTTATAAACTTAGTCCATTCAGCTTAAGATGAAGAGGCGGTTCTAAGAAGTGCTAAGTTCCTGAGCTGCAGGAAGCTCAAGAAGTTATGTTCGTAGGAACCAAATAGATCTTTAGACTCAGTAAGTGACTATGTAGAAATTGGATTCTATAGTAGGTTTTTGGATTATAAAAGGAACTGCAGTGTAGAATGTATGCATGGTTATACACTTGTGAGCTCTTAGAGAAAGACAGCAAGTGGAGCAACTTGAGAAAGCCTTAGAGAATGTGCTGTAGAAAGCTAACAGGTTTGTTTTCAATGTGGTGGAGAGCATTAGCAAACCTAGAGGAATACCATGCTTCCAGGGATGAGACCAGCTTTGTTTTCCCATGGCAGGGGTCAGCAGATGGCACTCACACACAGCCTCAGGAGTTTCCAACAGTACTGGAGTTGTGGCAAGTTTCTCTTTTTAGAAATGCTGCATCATCCTTAAGTCTTTGCTGCAGCTCTTTTGTGGGGATCTGTAGCAAGCAGCTCAATGAAATTTCACTCTCTTAGTTTTCTAACTAAGCAAAGAGTGGCGCTTAAGTTCTTGAGAGTGGGATTGTCCAAATTCTGACATGATCAGTTCTGTTAAATATTTAGCACGTATATCACCAGTATGTCATACTGGTTGAACCCACATATGCAGTCATTGATTTGTTCTTCAGTAGAAAACTAGCTGCAAGAACAAAATGTAGATTTTTATTTATTTATTTATTTATTTATTATTGTTAATATATCCCTTTAGAAAGCTTCTGTCTTGTATTTGCAAATATGTACTGTTGACCAATTTCTCAGCTGTTTCAAGAATTTCCTCTTGGAAATCACATTTTTTTCCCAGTAAAAGTTCTCAGTTTTGTCAAGAGGCTACACCAGGCTCTAGACAACTGAGATCGATCCCGAGACTCCTGTATCATTGGCACAGGAGATGGCCTCAGGCAACTTCTTTTGTCACTGTTTTCTCCCTTTCTTCTTTCTAATTGTTTTTCCATCTTCTCTGCAAAAAAAAAAAAAAAGTCTCTTATTCATGTTTTCATTAAGAATTACATCATCAGATTTCTGATAGTAGAGTAATAACAATAATTTTAAATGCATTTTTATGAGTTCTAGCTCAAGGTGAAAAGCTTTTAGCTTTGTAGACGGTTTTGATTTGAAGAAATTCCAAGCAATCACCACTACTAAAACATTTATAGAAACTGAAGGGCAAATCTGTCTGCAAAATAGGCCCTGAATTCATCCTTTACTGTTTAAAGTAAAGTCAAGTTGCTCAAAATCAATGGCCAGTACTTGAAAATTTTGTTTCAAATAAACATTGCTCTGTATGACTAGTTGCATTTGTTTAATTAAAGTAACACATGTGCATAGTATTTAGCCTGTGATCTGGCAGTAACATAACACTGTAGAAGCACAGCAGGAATTGGATAATGTAATGAAATGCATGGTGAATTTTTTAAAGAAAATATAATGAGATTTCATCATTTTATACACACAGGTAATTAGTTCTTAGAAATACTGGGAGAGTAAATTAACTGCAGATTTGAACTATCAGCAAGTATTTCAAATGGCCCAGATGAAGAGGTAAAGATGTTCTAGTTTAAGGGTCTTGAAATTCAAACAAAACAAAACAAATAAAAACAAAACAAGATGGTTGGAAATCAAGGCATTAATAAGTGTTGAAAGGGCTTTTTGAAAATTAAGACCATCAAGCCATCTACCATAATGACTGTCAAAGTTGTAGGTGAATCTGTATAGGTGAAAGCATGTTTCCCATTGCTCAGGTAGCACTACACAACCATAAAATATCACCCATCCAGGTCACTGTTTCTGAGCTTTTTTTACAGGTTATCCTCTTTTTAAGCCTATTGACAAGCAAAATTTGGAGGTTCCTCTCACAAATGTGCATCTGACAATATGGCTATTATAGAAGACAACAGCCTAAAGAAACTGTGAGCCGGTCTCTTCTCTGTCTTCTGTGCAGTGGGACACATTCCTGGTAATGTATTTAGACACATAACAAGTAAGCTAAACTGTGCAATTAAATACATTAAATGTAAGAGCTTCTCATCCCAGAATGTCAAGGAAGTCAGAAAACAACTTGTGTCCAAGGGAGACCTGGTCAACTTCATAGAAAATAAATCAATGCAGAGTTACTGAATATGTAGACATTCAGGGCCTTTCAATAATTTAAGAACTGGTGACTAGTCAATTGTACAGAAGTAAGGTGTGTATACCTACTTTGTTCTTATGCTTATCCTCAGGCTCTCATCACTGACAGTGCTCAGAATGTGGGGATGAAGGACTTCAACTCTGATCCAGTATGTTATTGTTAGAAATAATTAGGTAGAGAAAAGCCTTTCATTTAAGGCTGACCATGTTGGGTTTTTTTTGGTTTTTTTTTTTCCCCTGGCTTTGTCATGTATTTCCTTCACCACACAATGAAGTCAGAATTCTTAGCAACTGTCCATTTTCTTAGTCTCACTAGGAGTTATTTTGTGCATCTCTTGACTTCTGCCTTCCCTGAAATAGGCGGCAGCTTGGATGAGGACTTTATATTAGAAAGATACCAGATTCTGGTCTGGAGCTGCAGTAAACTGAAGTTTCCTTCCAGAATAACACTAATTAATTTCTCCCCCTTTTGCAAAAACAATGCTGTTTCTTTATGCATTGGAACCCATCCTCATAGGGAAGGGTGGAGAGAGATGACACATTAACATGGATTACCATTCAGAGTGTTAAGCAGCCTAGAAGTCAAGAATATATGACTACGGGCATTGTACCCTGAAAGCAACTCATCTCCCTGCTCAGAAAGCTCCTGATGTTTAATTGATACCCTTCCACCTTCCCCTTCATAGTTAATATTTAAGCAGGTGAACACAGCGGGAAGTGGGCTGCTTGCAGTAGCCAGGTGGCCTTGCCAGCAATCTGCCGCACTAAACACCTCCTCTGAAATTTGCATTGCTTTTGTTCTTCTCCGAATGTGCACAAACAGCCCCAATTTGGAATGCAAACAAACGAACAAACATATATCTAAACTTTCTCTGAAGGAACTCTAACCCCCTTGAAGAAAGTTCCCTAGGGCCAACACTAGCTTCTTTTATTCCTTTTTTTTTTTTTTTTTTTTTTTTTTTTTTTTTCCCTATGTCTTTTTGCTTGACTTTCACTCTTACTCTCAGTATTACTTTCTTTCCTTTGTACTCTGATATTTCTTTGGGGACTTCAGGAAGAAAAGCAACAACAAAACTGAACAACAACTAAAATGAACAAACTCTGAAGCATTTACAGTTTGCTTTTGCATGGACTAAACCTGCCAATAAAAGAGGGTGGATTGTGGAAAATGAGGGGAAGAAATGTAACTGAGAAATCTTGATGTGGGAAGACCGGGGTGCACTATCTACCCTGAGAGCCTCTGCTGTAGGTGTAAAGCTTTTCAGTCAGTGCAGTGAAGGATGCATGTGCTACCTAACTTGATGCCTAGATCATTTGCCTCTTTCAACATGCCACCTTGGCTCTCTTCCAGAACTGCAGAACTGAAAGCAACTGATATATTTGCACTTGTCTAAGAGACATCTGGCTCAAGCTAAGATGCTTTTGAGCTCAATGGTCACTAGCTTGATGCAGTTAGGATAATGGAAGGAGTTTGTGATTAGTCTTTGCCTAGTCGTTGTTTAAGGTACTTTGACCCAAATTCACCTTTGTATGACGCTTAGCCCCATAAGATGTCTCTTTTGCTTATCCCCGAGGATTACAAACCAGCTATATGGCCTTGGGCACTCCACATGAGCTTGATCTCAGTTCCTCTACTAGCACTAGAAATCTAACAGAATTTGAACAATCGGTTTTAGCAATCAGCATCCCACAGAATCACAGAATTGTAGGGGTTGGAAGGGACCTCTAGATATTATCGAGTCCAACCCCCCTGCCAAAGCAGACTCCCTACACCACGTCACACAGGTAGGCGTCCAGGCAGGTCTTAATTATCTCCAGAGAAGGGGACTCCACCACCTCCCTGGGCAGCCTGTTCCAGTGCTCCGTCACTCTCACTGTAAAGAAGTTCTTGCACACATTCGTGCAGAACTTCCTATGCTGTAGTTTCATCCCATTACCCCTAGTCCTATCCCCACGCACTACTGAAACGAGACCAGACTCACCACTATGGCTCCCACACCTCAGGTATTTATAAACCTGGATCAAGTCCCCTCTCAGCCTTCTTTTCTCAAGGCTAAACAGACCCAGTTCCCTAAGTCTCTCCTCATAGGGGAGATGCTCCAGGCCCTTCACCAGCTTAGTGGCCCTCCGCTGGACTCTTTCCAAGACATCCCTGTCTTTTTGTACTGGGGAGCCCAGAACTGGACACAGTATTCCAGATGAGGCCTCACCAGGGCAGAGTAGAGGGGGAGGACCCCAAGACCTAATATTTGATTTTTTAATCTTTCTGGGTCTCCAGAATATTTTGCAACATAGATTAAATATTATAAGGAAAATTATTTTATTTTTTTAACAAGAGGGTTGTGAGGCACTTGAATAAGTTGTCCAGAGAAGCTATGGATGTACCATCTCTGGATTTGTTTGAGGCCTGACTTGGTGAGCTCCAGACAGCCTGTCTAGACTGTTGTAGACAGCGACAACAACAGTCTGTGAGCCTGCCTGTAGCAGGAGGTTGGAACTGGTGATCTTAAAAGTCCCTTCCAACCCAAGCCATTCCATGATTCTTTGATTCTATGATTCCATTACTCCTGTTTATCCAGGAAAATTCTTTAATTTCTTTTCCAACCTAGTAGAGCATTGGACTTTCACAGCTCATTCATTAATACCTCTGAGAAATTCTGGGCACAAATATAACATTTCCATGCATGAAACAGTGTATTGTCTAGGAGCAAGTGCAGTCTTCCGCAACTTAAGAGGGCTGAATTTAAATCACTATAAACATAAAGTGAAACCAAACTGTGAACAAACTACAGAGGTGACAGTAAACATACAGAGAGGCTAGACTTTAAAGAGAGTTTGTTGCTACAGATCCCAAACAGATAGAAACAATTATCACACCACCCCAAAATTAAACACCTACCTCTGTATAAAGGATAATTTTAAGTCTGCCTGTTAGTTTACATTTGTACTGCTCTGAGAATATGAACTCAAATATTCATCTTTCTCCAAATGTTATATTTAAATAATAAACCCCTGCACCTTTAATGTATACTGAAGATTCCAAAAAGAGTTATGGTCTGTTGTTCTCACTGCTCCAGCAATTGTATTCTTTGAGTATCTACAGCCCTGCAGTAAGCCAAAATTAGTTTTCAGGAGTCCCAGAGTCTAAGATATCTTCATATGATGTGAAGGATAATCCAGAGACTGGAACTTACTCTGAATTACAGGTAGATGTGTCTATTACATCTTCTATTGTGAAAGTATCGCTCTGAGATTTATCTGTTAACAGGAAAATCATTACAAAATCGCAGAATCAATCACCAAGGCTGGAAAAGATTTCCAAGATCGTCCAGACCAAGCACCACCTACCACCAATATTTCCTCACTAAACCATGTCCCTTCGTAGAACATCTAAACATTTTTGGAACACCTTCAGGGATGGTGGCTCGACAGGCTCCCTGTGCAGTCTGTTCCAGTAGCTGACCACTCTTCCAGAGGAGAAATTTTTCCTAACATCCAATGTGAATCTTCTTTGTTACAACTTAAAGTCATCACAATGTCATCTGGAAAAACACTACTTTTTTTTTTTTCCTGTAGTATTTCCTTTCCTTTCTTTGTGACACAGAGATCATACTGTTAGTCAGTTCAGCAGTGCTAACAGATGGCACCTTGAATGGAGCTTCAGGAGGTTAAGAAATAGATGGAACAGGGAAGGACTTAACCTGTGGGTAGAAGTAAAGACTGCAGTGGTATAAAGAAGTGCCATCCTGTACTGATGATCTTTACTAAACAGGTTTGGGAAAAGACAGTTGACTTCCCTTTGCTCCCAACACTTTTGAATTTCCATAAGAAGACTGTAAATTTCTGGGGAAAGAAACTGGGGGGGAAAAAAAGAAAAAAATGAGAAAAAGGAAATGAAAAACAGTATCCACCTAAAATTGTCCCAACCGCAGTTACATACCAATCACTAATGAAAACGTTATCACAAAGTAAGTTGTTCAATAAGACAATCTTATAAAATTTTACAATTTTGTAAGTTTACTGAGATTGCAAGAAAGAAATCTAGATCTGGATGAGGTTATTATGTACTCTGTGCTGTTAACCAATAACTTCAAAAACTTTACTTTCAGTTCAGATTCATTTTAAGTATAAGACACTGTTCAATCAGAAGTTCTTCTGCATCTGTTTTATTGCATCTTTTGCATTCTATAATTGTTTGAATGATGTCATTTTTCTTTCCACGTTATGTGCTTTATCTGCAATGAAGTAGAGACTACATTCTTTTACTGGGCATTTTGATGGCCCCATTTCATCCACAAACAAAGAAAAAAAATAATAAACAGCAAGTGATTTATTTGTGTGGACAAAATGATTTGATGTTGTATCTTGTTGACAGACTGATCTAGCCAGAATTACATTCTATTGATAAAACTGTGAAGGAATGCCATTCATCGATCTCATGAAGTTAAGGGGTGGGGGAAATTAATTTGTCCATAGAATTTTCTTTCCCAAGCTGTCAGTTGATTCTAAAGATTTGAACAACCTCATGCTTACAGCTGCCTTTACAGCTATTTTATCTTCCCTTTATTTGTTTACCATTTTGTACTTGCTGCTACGCATTTATATAAATCTAACAGAATTTGAACAATCAGTTTTAGCAATCAGCATCCCAAAACTTAATATTTGATTTTTTTTAATCTTTCTGGGTCTCCAGAATATTTTGCACTTTCACTGCCACTAAATAAGTAAATCCTTAGGAAATACAATTGCTATCTAGTGGAAACTTTGCAAGCTTTTCTTTTTCATGCACCAGAATACATCATAAAGACTTCTTGTGACCAATTCCCTCTACAGTAGATTTCCTTTTTTTGTATACCATCATTCTACTTATTCTCTATGATTCTAAAATTACTTTCCTCTTCTGTGAAGCAGACTAAAAGCTAAAAAACATCCTCACAAAGGGCAAGGAGGACAGATGCCTTTTAAGAGAATGAGAAACCCACATAAATCTTAGTATCCAAAACAATCCTTTACATCTGTCTTTATGTTTTCCCTACTTCTTTCCTTGGTTCTGTTAGTGATCCTGCAATAATATGTATGTATTTTTCCCAAGCACATACACTCAGGGGCCTGTCATCTTTGAATAAGGGGTCCATAGGGAGAGGAAAGTGGTTTTAATTTAGATCTTTCTCAACAGGAATTAAACCAAGCTTTAGATCCCGTGTGGTGGTATAACTTTGACATTTGCTTCTTGCTTTTTTTCCAAGCTAGTGAGCTCAAATGTGCTTCCTCTATAAAGTAACAGAAAAACTAAGATTGAATGTAATTAAAATAAAATACAACAATATTAAAATAATATTAAAGGAAGGAAATGTAGTGCATAAACTAGTCATTAACCCCAGCATCCTCAATAGATTTAAATTTGAGTAACTGCTGGTTGATTTGCCTACTTATAATTCCCACTCTAGTTATAGCTGGATATTATATTCTTTTTCATTCATTAAAGCTTTGCAGCTGCTTCCCACTCCAGTGAGGGGTGCACTGTCATGCCAAAGGGAATTATTCCTACACAGAAAGAAATTTTTATTCCTTTGGGAATTTCTACATTGATTCCGAAGGGACATGGATTTTACCCATAGGCTTATATCTATGCTATAGATTAACCTAATGTATTGCATATAAATTCTCCTGAATCCTAATGAAGTCAGTTAAGAGAACTGCAAGTGTAAATAAGTCCACAGAGCATCAGCATATCCTGAAGCTGGATCTTTTGTAACTATGACCCAAATTTGGATCTGAACACTGCATTATAGGCTCTTCTTGTCCCTCTCATTTTATGTACAGGCATATGTATATATCCATACATGCATATGAACATAAATATGCATATCCAAATAAGACATATTTTGGATAGATTTTACATAACATGTAGTCATAAGGTCTTATTTATATAGTTTGCTAAGAGAAAGATGGCATCTGGATGAGGAACTACAAAATATGGTTTAGTAGCCTGTGGTAGCAATGGTAATGTGAGGATGGCTGGACTAGATGATCTCAAAGGTCCTTTCTAACCTTGTGATTCTATGACTCTATGATTCTAAGGTTAATTGCATTAGGTTTGGTCACAAATGAATGGATTAGTTGTGGCACCATCAGTGCAGATATATGACAGAAGTAGATGATTTAAAACATACATCAGTGCTATAAAGCAGTAAAGGAAGTTAAGAATGCTCTCAGAGTCAGCAGATACTCCAGGAGAAATCAGGGCTGGTAGAATATGTTTGCACCAGTTTGCATGTGGCCCAGAAATGTGAACAGGAGAACTGTGAGAAAGCTAGAAGCTTCTTTCAGATATCCATAATTCCAAGTTCTAGATGTAATTATATGAACATTTTGTTTTGAATACTGATTCAGAGAGTGCAAGATACTTCATGGAATCCTGCAAAGTCATGCTAGGCTTCAGAAAACCATGGTGAATGCTCCAGTGACCTAAAAGAGTTCTGAAATTTAGTCCTGAGCTGGATTCCTGCTCTTTGCACCTGCAATCGGACTTCCACAGATACAAAACTTTGAGGGAAAAAAACACAAACAAAAACGTCTGCTGCCCAAAAACTTCCAGAGTCTCAAAGTCTGGATAAATTTCATGGAATGTCTCTATCACTGTCTCTTGTCATGAAAAAGTGCACCACTTAATAGGCAGGACAGACAAAGAATTTGAAGATCCAACATGCCAAATGGACTCCATTCATAGGGATCATGCAGAATTATCAGTGATATGGAAATGTACGTTTGGATTCAGCAGACACTGGTAGGGCAGAGAGGAAACACAGTTCTCCTTAGTCCTCAGCAGTTGTCATAAAAACATCCTTCTTCACTGGCTTGACATGTGCATTTAATGGATTTAAGCTGAAAATTCCCTCTCAGAAGTTCATAGTGTGAATAGATGGGAGAAACCATCATGAGAAAGGGGAGGACAGAAGTATGAGAAGGTAAAACAGCTTATTCAGGAAGACAGTTTATGAAGGAGACTAAAGCTCTGCCTGGTGATCTAGCCCTCTCAGCTACTCAGCTGATAAGGTTGGCATATCCCTTTTATTAATTCCATTGGCTAAAGAGAAAGCACCCATATTATTCTCCTCTCCCATCACACCCCTTACTGCCAGCCACTTCTTATTTCATTTCATACCCAATCAATATTATTTGACAACATGCAGGTCAGCAATGATGGCAGTTATATCAGCAGCATGGAAATTACTAAAGAAACTATTGTTTGTCTTGAAATTAAGGGCTACTAAAATCAATAGTACATTTGAAAATTGATATCGATCACACTGTGTGTGTATATGTGTGTGTGTTTGTATGTAAGTTTGTATGTCTGTGCATTTGCATGTGTATGGTATGTGCGAGAAGGATTTGGGGGGTTAAGTCCTTTTTCAGCTACATAATTTCTGTTTCTTTTTGATAAAGCCAATGAAATCAACCTAAAAATTACACACATATGAATCTTTTTGAAGCAATTGAAAGGAGAACAATATTGACATCTCATAATTGGATTTCCCCACTTACAGCAGTAACAGCCACTGTTTTTGTGATTATTTTCCAGAGCTTGGATGTTGGTTTATTGTTTTCGAGCTTTGCTCTGGGTTTTGTTTTATTTATTTAAAGGTTTCTATTCAAGTCATATCAAGGAGAGGGGAGGAATAATGTCTGCGAATGCCATTTGGATCAAACAAGCCAAGAATAGTAATAGTTATTGTTTGGCATATTTGAAAGCTATTGTGTGACAAATAGATTTGGAGTCATCATTTGTTTAAAAAGGCAGTAAATGAAACTTTATGAGATAGGGACAGAGTAACGACACAAAATTACCCATCCAGAACTCTTGATGGTGATCAGTAAAATGAAATAGATTAACTGTTTGTTTTTTTCCCCCTACCATACACCAGAAAAATAAGATTCAATCAAAAATATTTGTTATCCTCAACCAACAATGAACAGAAATATCACACAGTAGTGGCTCATGACAGCAGAGTTTGATGGCTAATGAGCAGATGAGAATATAACAAAAAGCCAACCATCTATTGTTAGTCAGAACAACAAATTTTTTTTAACACTGGCAGAAGGTATGGTAGTTGTCTTCTGATGTACATTAATCCTATACGTCACAGTTTATTCTCACTGCTTGAATGGACAAGGAAGGATTTTCTGTTCACCTTTTTCTCCAGCTCTACCTTGTTGAATGTTTGATTTTGTTCAAATTCTCTGTATATCAGATACGAGACACAGTGAGTGGGAGCATGTGAAGGAATGTGGATGATGCTGAAGTACCTCCTGGTGTTCAGCCTACTGTTCTAATGAGCTGTGTGTCAAATTCAGCACCACATTTGGAGCCTGGAACTTTAACCCGGGAAAGCTAGAGACCAGAGAAGTTTTTCTGTTCCATTTCTGATACTTATTTTGTTTGCTTAAACAAGGAAAGAAGGGGTAGAAAGCATGGATTTTAGGAACATTGAGAGGAGTTGGCCTCTCTCAATTTCTTCTGTCACTGAAGGAGAATATCAGTTGAAGCTCACACAGTGATTTAGAGATCAGATCAGAGAATCACAGAATCATAAAATGGCTTGGGTTGGAAGGGATCTGAAAGATAGCACAGATCCAACTCAGCTGCTGCAGGCAGGGTTGCTATCCACTAAATCAGATACTAGATCAGGTTGTCCAGGGCTCCATCCTACCTGAACTTGAACACATTCAAGGAGAGGACACCCACAGCTTCTCTGGACAACCTGTTTCAGTCTCACCACACTCTGAATAAAATATCTTTTTCTAACATCTAACCTAAGTCTTCCTGCTTTTATTTGAAAGCCATTCCCCCTTGTTCCATCACCATCCAATCACATGAAAAGTCCATTCCCATTCTGTTTATAAGCTCTCCTCAAATACTGGAAGGATGCAGTGGAGTTGTTACCATAAACCTTTCAAAGGTAAACAAACACAGCTGCCTCTGCTTTTCTTCTCCCAGTCTCTACTCATGTCTGGGATTGCACTGGTGTAACTATAACACCTTGCACTGGACCTTCATAAACCTTATTAGATTCATGTGGACTCACTTTTCAAATCTATCCTTGTTCCTTTGGAAGGCTTCCATCTATTGCTGCAGCTGCACCACACAGCTTGGTTTCATCAGCAAACTTGCCAAGGGTGCGCTATATCCTGTCTGTGCCACTGATTAAGATGTTGAATAGCACCAATCCCAAGAAAACTTTTTGAGGTTACCAGTTATGTCTGACAACAACACTCTGGCTACAACCATTCTACCAATACTTTATCCACTGAATAGTCTACCCTTCAAATCTGTCTCTCACTAATTAGAAATTAAAGTGTGGTGTGGACCTGTGACAAAGGCATGTCCAGGTTGATGACATCAGTTGCCCTTCTCTTGACAACAGATGCTGCCACTCCATCACAGAAAGCCACCAGACTGCTAAGGTACAATGTTCCTTTGGTGAAATTGTCCTGACTGTCTCAGATCACAATCTTGACTCACATGTGCCTAACATCTCTTCCAGGAGGATCTGTTCCATGATTTTCCCATGCACAGAAGTGAAGTTCACCAGCCTGTAGTTTGCCAGGTCTTCCCTTCTTACTGTCTTGAAAATGGGAATTTTTCTTCCCTTTCTCTAGTCACCAGAGTCTTCAGCTATGACTTTTCCAAAAGATGAAGAGTAGCTTGCCAAGTAAATGAGAACTGGAACCATGGAATGAATTCCTGGCCACATAAGACTGCACATTCAGTATAAAAAAATGTGCCTTTGAATTGCTTTTCTCTTAAAGATGGAAGGTTTTTGCCCCCCAACCTCCATCTAGATCTTCAGGGATATGAGAGGTGTGGGAAGCCTCACTGCTGTGAAGATCAAGGCAAAAAAACTCATTGACTACTTCAGCCTTCTCTGTGTCACTTGCTGCCATATTTTTCTCCTCATTTACATTTGCACTCTCTATCTGTCTCTTCTAATCAGTATATCTAAAGTAGATTCCCTTTCGTAGAATCCCTTCTTGTTATTTTTCACATCCTGCATCAATTTCATCTGCATCCTGACTTTCTTGACATCATCTCTGCATGTCTGCACAGCATCTCTGTATTTTTCTCAGTCTTCTGAGGTGATCTAAGATTTCCAGAGACAATGGGAAGAGCTAGTATATATTCATTGTCTGGTCAAATAGTGTACTATGCTGGAAAGCATGCGGAGAGAGTTCTTCCTAGGGGAGACAATGGCAAATCAAAGACCTTTCCCTCCTCTTTTTTCTAGTGTGTGCTTTGTGTTAGTTTCTCTGTTTTGCTTGTATTAATTTTCACTTGATGGAATTAGTGGAACTCAGTTACTTCTGGAAATCCTATAAATGTCACCTTCTTACAATTAGAAAACAAAACAAAACATAATGAAACAAGAGCAAAAGTATACATTCAATCACCATTATTGGTGTAAGTAATCTGCTATGCATTTATGAAAAAATGTGTCTGTGTACCTTAATTACCAAAGCATTTCTTTTCATAGATGTTCTAAATATCGTTATGTATTACTTACATAATATGTGCCAACAGCCTAAAAGCTCTATCCTCTGAATTATAAACTACCTGGTGAATTTTGATCTTTCTTATACCTTGACATTAGAGATCTCCAGATGGAAGAACTATAAAAAGAGTGCTAAGTTTGAAGAATATTCATCTGAACACTGACAGACAGCAAGAGAACTTTTACAGGCCGTGGGCCAAACTGTGATATCAGATTCACTGCTATAAGCCTCGCGTAAGTCCCCTGAGTCATCACCATTCTCAGTGTTTTGAGTCTTGCATTTTTCCTTACAAGTCTATCTGCAGCTTCAGACTAATTAATCCTATTCTGTTTGCAGTTTCCCTTCTTCAGTGACCCCAAATCCTCAGGTTAAAAATAATAATAATTATTATTATTATAACAAAAACCAATACAACTGACCAAACAAAGCTAAAATATCCCTTAACATAAACAAACATCCCCCCCCATAAAACATAAATAAAATGAAAAATAAAAAATAATAAATCTTCTTCATTTAATTATACAATTATAATAATTTCATCTCACTGAAATTGATGAAAGTGTTACAATTTTAACCAGTAAGAAATTTGGCCCATAAATAAATGTAATAACATCAAAAACCTATTCTACTGAAACACCAAGGGAATGCTCTTTTAGTAATCTAACACCAACACATTTATATATCATATAGACCTGCTTAGTTCAGCAATTCAGAATTTGCATCTTTTTCTACTCCTATATTGTTTTTCTACAAAATAATTCAATTCACCCTGAATTTTAAGTTGCACAGCTATTGTACAATATGTATTGAAAGCCATGTGGAGATCCCTAAATTCTCTCCTTTATTCTCCTTTTTATTTAATTTGGGATTCAAATATGGAGATGTACCAATAATTTAAAATCAGGAATATTAAGTAGGTGGTGAAGACTTTTAAGAAAGTGTTCTGCAGCTACAGGAATTAAAAGGTAGAATTATCGTTTTTGTTCATTTTATTTTCCTAAATCAGGACCTCTTTTTCTCCTTAGGACCAGTTGCACAGTTTGAAATAAAAAAGGGAAATTGAATCTGTGTCTATATCTGGTAACATACTGGCCCTCAGGAATCCCAGATTCTGAAGTTAAGAAATAGTTTATAAAAAGGAACATTTACCCTTGGTCAAGGAAGATCTGGTCAGATGAGGTCATACAGATAAAGTGGATGCATACAATTCATGGGCCCCAATAAGATGCATCCATGAACACTGAGGGAAGTAGCAGAAGTGATTGCCAAGCCTCTATCAATCATCTTTGAAAGGTCATGGAGAATGAGAGAGGAAGATAATGATAGGACAATGAGGAATGGTCTTAAACAGAAGGAGGGAAGGTTTTGATTGGATGTCAAATGGAAGTTCTTTACAGAGAGAATGGTGAGGAGTTTGAACAGGCTGCTCAGAGAGGCTGTAGATGCTTTATCCCTGGAGGTGTGCAAGACTTAGGTAGGATGAGACCCTGCACAACCTGGTGTAGTACCAGATCTGGAGGTTGGTGGCCCTGTCTGTGGCACTGGGGTCAGAACTTGATCCTTTGGGTCCCCTCTAATGCAAGCTATTCTGTGATTCTATGATAAGGCTGTGCTGCCATTAAGCAAGACCTGACCGGGATGAAGGTTGGGCAGAGAGGATCCTTGTGAAGCTCAACAAGGACAAGTCTAGAGTCCTACACTTGGGAAGGAATAACCACATGCATTTGTACAGGTTAGGGGGTGACCTGCTGGAGGGGAACTCTGAGGAGATGGACCTCAGTGTCACGCTGGACAACAGGCTGGACATGAGCCAGCAGTGTGCCCTGGTGACCTAGAATGCCAATGGTATTGTATGATAAACTAAAAAGAATGTAAACAACAGATCAAAGGCAGTATTCCCTCTCTCTACTCTGCCCTGGTGAGCCCATACCTATAGTGCTCTGTCCGGTTTTATGCTTGTCAGTTCAAGAAAAACAGGAAACTACTAAAGAGAACTCAGCAGAGGGCCACAAAGATGACTGGGGGACTGGAGTATCTTCTTTATGGGGAAAGGATGAGAGACTCAGAGCTGTACACCCTGGAGAAGACTGAAGGGGAATCTTACTAATCTTACTTATACATACCATATGTCAAGACCATTGTATAAGACCATATGTCAAGTGGATGGAGTCAGACTCTTTTCAGTGGTTCCCAGTGACAAGATGAAGGGTAATGGGCGCAAACTGCTACACAGGAAGTTCTAGATGAGCGTCAGAAAGGGTGACAGAACACTGGAAGAAGCTGTCCAGAGGGGTTCTCTGGATATAATTAAAACCTGCCTAGATGTGTTCCTCTGCAACCTTCTCTGTGGGACCTGCCCTAGAAGGAAACTGAGCTCTGGGATCTCCAGGAGTCCCTTCCAACCCTCACATTTCTGTAATTCTATGTGATTCTGTGAGTATGAGGCCAATGAATCAACAAAAGGCAGTGGTCTCCTAATGTACACCATAGAATCTGAATGATCAGCTTAGAAATGATATACACATATATACATAACAGCCAGCTTAGCCCGGGGGTTAACTGAATGTCATGCTACACAGCTAGTGCTTTCACTGATGTATGGCAAGAAGAATTCTGTATTTTGGATTTGCAGTCTTAACTGACGATGGACATTTTCCTTCTATATTCTGAAGAAATATACTTTGTACAATAGGAGATATAAGCTGCTCACATTTCATATGTATTGCTTTTTTGATTTTTATGCAAGTAAAGATTAACGTTACATGTATGTTTAACATGAGTTCATCATCATCATAGTATCATAGTCTCGTGCAGGTTGGAAAGGACCTTAGAGAGAGTTAGTGCATTATGAAGTATTTCAGTCAATACTGTAACATCATATTAAATCCAGTGCTTTCTGTTTGATTGTTTGTTCTTAATTTTTTTTTTAATTATTATTTTTTCCTTATATTTTTACAATTTGCTTGAAAAATTCAAACTGTAGGAAAAGATAACAGGACATGATCCAACTTCTAAATAATAATAATAATAATGACAAAAATAAAAATTATGTGGGAGAACTGGAGAACAAAAATATTCAGCTGAAAAGTGTGAGCTGCAGACTGGAAGTATGAACAAACCTGTCCAATGTCAGAGCATGCCAATTTCTTGAAGATGACAGATGGTGAAATATTCTTTTACTGCACTCTGCAGAAATGCACAATAAAGCAAAACACACCTCCTTCTACTCCATCCTCTAGCAGGCCATTACTAGATTTCTTGAGACATTACACTCATCCTCCCTTAGTTTTCCTTGACTTATTTTATTTTGCATCATTTTTCTTATCAATGATTCTTATTTTTTTCTCCTCCTTTTAATGCCAAAATGTTGATGATTTTATTCTCTGTTACTGAAGTTCTTTAATATATGCAAAAAAGATGATGTGTTTTGTTTTTTGTGTGTGGGGAGCGTTTTGTTGTTTGTTTTTTTTTCATGAAAACCTTCAAAATACTTAATGTCAACAGCTAAGGAAAGTGTTTAAATTTTTAATGTGGTCCATACTAATGTTTTCATATTCCTAAGGCTATAGATTCTCTTTGGAGATAACTACCTTAGTTGCATATCTACACTACCAATCCTTCATTATCTTACTTCTCAGATGTTCTTACTCATAAGCATTTAATAAAACCTACCTGTGTGCTTATGCTCTTTCACTGGCTGTCATGCAATTCCCCTAAGGGAATAAGTAGGCAATGGCTATAATAATGAATAAGACACTGTTCAGGAACATTCATGGACACTGGAATATGATTACTGAAACTATTAAATGGAATAATTCTTGACACGGTTTTGTCTTATGACAATTAACAGTCTATTAACATCTATTCTTTGGCATGGTTTAAGCATCCAGAAGAGACCAGGGACCATTTATATTAAGCTGTTAAAATATTGTTTTGAATGGTAGGAGAGTGTTACAGTGTGGATGAGGACCATTTCATGGCAATCAGCATCATTATTAAGGAGTGTACTTGTGAATATTCAATTTTCTTGTATCTACATAGCCAGAGGGTCTTCTTCAATGGGTACGACTAAGAGTTCTGGAGCACCTCCACACACAAAAAAAACCAAACAAACTATGGGATATACCCTCAATAACCCAGGAGTAACACAGATTCAGAAACAGCTTGCAAATTCAAATGACCAATTTTGACTTAATAGAGGGGAAAACATATTTTGTTTTGTTCTTCATACTTTTTCTCAATTTTGTCTATATTCTGCCTTTGAAAAATAAGTTGTTCAGGTCAGATACTATCTTTCACTATGTTTATGACTAAATCTTAGCACAAAGCAGCATAGCTCCACTGCAGTGAATGGAGATATGACTGTATGCATTAACTTACGGAGCTCTCATTAGAAACCTAATTCAAGTATTAATAAAAATAAGCTGATACCTCTGAAGATACTTACAGAAAAGTTTACAATAGAGCTCAGTGTACTGTTCTGTGTCTTAGCATCTATCTCCAAAAATAATTACTAGATTTTTCACAAGGGGTAATTTAAGAGGCCCTATAATTCTTTCCATTAACAAAGAAGCAACTATCAGCAGAACAGTAGGAAAAATAGAACCTATAAAAAAATTTGGAGAAAAACAGGAGGGAAACTTGAACTTTTCATGCAATTATGGAATGATATAATGTCTTGGGTTGGAAAAGACCTTAAAGTTATCTAATACTCCATCCCCATTTCTTTGAGCAAAATTGTCAAGCATCATTGCACTTTGCACCTGGCCTTGGTAAAACTCATTAGGTTCTTATATCCATTCTTTGAGCCTGTCCATGTGCCTCCCTTCTATTGTGTCCACTCAGCTTGGTGTCATCAGCAAAGTTTTTGAGGGTACACTCAGTCCCACTGTATAAGCCATTGATAGAGATGTGGAAGAGCAGTGGTTCCAAGATGGACCCTTGGGAGACACCACACATCACTGACACCACCTGAATGTAAGAACCATTGACAACAACCCTCCAGATACAAACATCCAACCAATTCTTTATCCACTGAATAGTCCATCCTTCAAATTCATCTCCCCAATTGAGAGATAAGAATGTGGTGAAAGGCCTTGAACAAGTTTAGGTAGATTACATCTTTTTCTCTTTATTTGTCCACCATTGCTGCCACTCCGCCATAGAAGGCCAAAGATTGGTCAGGCACAATCTGCCATTGGTGATGCCATGCTGGCTGTCTCAGATCACCACCTCATGCTGTGTGTGCCTTTGTGTCTGCTCCAGGAGGAACAGTAATAATGAGGCAGTCTTACAGGGGGAGGGATTTTTCTCCCCCAACCGCCACTGAGAAATTCAGGGACACAAAACATGTGAAAAACATGACTAGCAATGAAGACTGAGAACCCATTAAGTACATGCCAGCTCTCTCTTTTCATTTATCAGAGGGAGTAAACTCTCCTTTGCCCATCTCTTTCTACCTAATGTTGTAGCAAGAGGGCATCAAGCTCCCTTGCAGGCATGGAGGAAGAGGTACAAACTCCTTCACTGTTGCAGAACAAAAAAAGACCTTTATTGTAGACACTTAAAGCCTTTTATACCCGCACAACACAAAAGTTTTCCTGTGCAGCAAAGACTGGTTACATGTAAGGGTTGGGTGCACTATAGGTGTTCGTGTCTGACTCAAGTTATTGTTGAGCTGTACCACTCATTAGCAATACAATGACCTTCATTACCTCACACAGTATTTTTAAATAAACCCTATTTCTTGTTTTTCACATCCCTCACTATGTTTACTTCCACCTGTACTTTCCTGATTCCATCTCTGCATGTCTGGCAGCATCCCTGTTTTCTTCCCAGGCCAGCCATTCCTGCTTCTACTGCTCGTATTTTTCCTTCTTTTTCCTCAGCTTAACCAGTACGTCCTTACTCAGCATCATTTTTGCTAAGGGAATTCAAAGAGTATTATCTTGATAAACTATATTTAGGAGAATGAATGAAGTATAGCTGTACAACTAACACATTAAAAAGTTACCACATGAACAAAGATTCTGTTTGTTTGTTTGTTTTCCTCCTTCTTGTCTCATCTGTGGTCTGTCCGCAGGCAAAGAGAATGACACTTGTAATATCCTCCCTCTCAAACTGCTTGTCGTCTTGGAAATAATGAAGGGAATTGAGCTTGTTTCAGCAGAGATCAAGATTTCTAATGGGAAACTGTTGATGGAGATTGTCTGAGTGCTTGTGCCCTGAGCATGGATAAGTTAGTCAATGTCAAAACATAAACCATTGCTCAGGGAATATGGATAAGCTTGTTTGGCTTCATGTCTTCATGCTGCATTAAGGAAACTCTATAATATACAATGGTTTTTTTTAAAAAAATATATTACTATTTATTATTTTTTTTTATTTATTTTTTAAGGAAATTGTTGGTTTTAAAAATGTGCAATGAAAAAAAAAAACCCAACCCTACAACAAACAAACAAACAAACAAAACACCCTTCCCTGCTAGTAACAGACGTTTTTGCCACCATTTTGATATGTGAGACGTCTGGGTTATACTGCAGTCCCATATGGACACTTTTTATGTTCCTTATATTCTTTGTGCAGTAGTGTATCTTGCTAACTCCAATCCTGGTCAGGTGGGGATTTACTATTAGGCTTGAGAGGAGATGGATTAGGCTAATGCTAAAAAGTTTAAAAAAATCATATAGAATAAGCTTAATATGTTATTTCTCTTTCCCTTGCCATCTTTGTCTACTAAGACTGAAAGCTGTTTGGAACTAGAATTGCTTCTTATTATGAGTTCAGACACTGTCAGGAAGTGAGACTTTAATCTGACCTGTATTCTACAAATTCTGTTGTAATATATGTAAGTACATGGTTTGCAATACATCACTGGTCATTACTGAGAACAAGAGATATACGATCTTCTCTTACAAATGGCTTAAGTAGTTGATCCTGCCTTGGGGAAAGAACTACATGGATTATACACCCTCTTAAGACCCTTTGCAATCCTATTGTTTTTCTGTGATTCTATCTAATACATACTCAGCTGGCATTAAGCCATTTGGAATCTAAAGTAGGACTCCTTCTTTAGCACACAGGTGTTAGGTTCAAAATGAAAATTTAAAAAAAAAAAAAAAAGATAAAGGAAAAAAAAAAAAAAAGAAAGAAAGAAAGAAAGAAAGAAACCACCCACCTTTGTTTCTGCATTGTTTGGAAAAAAAGAAAAAAGATTTCTGAGTCAGATGTTGTTTAGAAGCAGCCTTTTGGATTGGATCACTTTCCAATTGTACATCTGTTGTTCTTTATTCCATAGAATACATTTCAGATATAATAATCACTTGCTGTGAGTTTGGATAGGAAGGCAAGTGTCGGAAAGAGAGGAAAAGGGTAGTACACTCTTCTTTTGAAGGGAGTAATAATAACTAAAAGCTCCTGTAAGTCACTAACATTACTGCCATAGTTACAGAGACAATTTTGTCTGTATTCTCTGTCTGGTCTTCTCACGTGGTTTGCTTCAGGTAGTGCATGTGTTCGATAGTTTCTACGTACCATCTTGTTTTTTCAGCTTTAAACCATGCTAAAGAGAAAATATTAGAACTTTAATATTAAACTGTCCTAATCAGAGCAATATGGTGATGAGGAAATAGTTGCATAATAATTAGAAGGAAGAATTATATTTATATATATATTATATAATATATAATTTTACTTACATACACTTTTATATATATATATTATATAAATAATTTTACAATGATGTCTATAGCTGCCTAAATTACTTTGTCATCTATTAGGTGGGTTAAAGGCCCTTACTTTTAAGATACAGGGGAAAAAAAAAAAAGAAAAAGAAAAAAAAGGTTGTGCTTTTCTATTCCTTGGAAAGAGGTGGTAGTGGATATGGCAGGCTAGGTTTGCAGAGTGCATGCTCCATCCTCAAAATTACAGATAATTGACAATAATTTTTTCTAAAAGCCCCATCCTCCATTTCTGAGCTTTCATTATCCTATATATATAAAAAAAGAAAGGCTTTGTCGCAAATCTAAGATGTGAAGCTTTCCTTTTGACTAAGACTGCTTTTTGTGCCAGTCAGATTATTCTATGACCTTGCATGTTCTTGGGTCATTACTGTGAGCTATTTGGTATTTGATCTCAGTCTCTCCTTCTGGCTTGTGAGCTGTGATTCTGCATCTGCAGATATAGCATCTCTCTCTTATCCTCGGTCTAGCTCAGAAAACTTACACAACAGAGCATACTATGAATAATGGTTATTCATTCAGTGCACTTCCATCTTTGTAATCAAGCACATTTCTGTCCTCCAGAAGAGAAAGAGAACACCTCCTGTGGAAGTTTACTTCAGGAAATTATTGAATGTTCATCATCATTTCCAGATAGTTATCTATATTCTGGATTATTATACCTTCTACTACACTTTTTCAATCCCTCTGGTGGGCCTTTTTGAATAAGAAGTCCTGCAATATGTAAGGTTCATTTATTTATTTATTTTTGTTGACCATTTAGCATCTGTTGTTGCTCAGTTCGGTTCCTCTGTGTTGAGACCTTTTCAAGTGTCTGAAATTTCAACAACCCCCGCAGGTTAAGGTTTGAATTCTGTGTTTTGCAAATTGCTGGAAATTCTCTCAGACTTCATCTAATAATAAATAATTGCAATAATTTGTATTATTAATAATGCAAGATCTCAGAGGGCATATGCACAATAAAATAGAGTATCCAAAAGATTTCTATGAGCATAAAGATGATATTTGGTGCTCAGCGAAACAAACAACGACAAATCCACTCATTATTACAGTTGCTGATTATTCATGACAGACAGTGTAATATGATCATAGAATTAGCAATCATGATATTTAAATTTAATTAAATTACATTTAATTATCAAACTTTAGATTACGTAGATGAAAATAACCTAGTGGATTTCATTCAGTCCCGGACTGGAGAAGTCACAGAGTTCAAACCCATCACGGTGAACGCTGCTTTCCACAATACTATCTGTAAATAATATACCAAACAAAGCCAAGCAATTAATTCTCTGTGTTTTGTTGCCTGACAGGAATTCTTTGCTATGAAACCTCTTATGTCTGAAACACCAGTGCCCATACTGTTCTGAGCATCTGAGTACAATTGGTCTGTTTTAGGCACTTGAATAGACACATTTCACCCATGGGAAAAAAAAAAAAAAAAAAAAAAAAAAAAAAAATTACCCTAGAAAACATCCTAAAAGAAAACAGGTATGGAAATTTCCATGAATTTCATATTTATACAGTCTCCCCAGCCCTCTCAGTGATTACAGCACTTCACTATTCTTTATAACTTGGCTAACAGGATAAAACAAACACCAAAGGGTAAAAACACATATCAGGCCTAAGTAGATTCAGCAGAGATACCAAAGAACCTCAGAAGATTACTACAAGTTATATTCAATCTCATGAACACATGCAGGAGCAGAGATCCTCAGTAGGACTTAGAGACTGAGGTAGGACTGGGAGGAGGAAGGATGAGTTTTTGTTACAAGTGTTAACTGTGATGTTTCTCCTATTGAAAAAGCCACTGCTGGAACCAAGAGACCTCTAAAGCAAAAAGCAATTGAATAAAGACAGCCTGACTTCTGGGGGTAAATATGACAGTTTCCTTAAGTGCTTCTTGAATTGCATCCCAGCATTTTCCAAACAGTACAAGTGGAACTTTTTCATAAATGAAGATATCTTTTCAGTGTTGAACTCATACATCCTTAGTACCCCACACTCTTTATTCTTCGATCTCATGCTGCATTTATGACTCCTAGTCCTATGCTTCTTCACTCCTCTTCTGCCCTCCTGGGAGAGCTCTTTTACAATATGAACTCCTATTTCACGTGGTAAAATGGCAACACTGGGCCTGATTGTCAGCTTTTCTGGGCCAGTGAGGTTTTTATGAAATTAGACATATTTGTCTTGATGTTTAGTAGAGAGCATGAAATTCAAATCTGTGTGTTTGGCATTCCGCGGGCCAGCGCTTTAATATTCAATGACATAACTTCATTGCGGTTTTGACAACACTATATAGGAGTTGTGCTTACCATTGAAAATTAAAGCCACTGAAAGAGTTGACAACAGCAGAATTGTGAATGCTTCCAGGCTCCTGAAGTGATTGTTATTCCAGTTTGTCTAGAAGTGCTTATTGTGTTTGTAATACCGTCAGTTCCACTTAAGGGCTACTTGAAGTCAATGCAATACAGGTAAGTATTACAGAAATCTTTCTTTCTTCCTGAACATTTACATCTCTGTGGTTTATTTGCATTTTCATTTGCTCATGTGTATATTGATTAAATTATTTCTTGAGTTCTTATCCAAGGCTAGTATTTCTATCTGCCTATCGTAACTACCAAGATGAGATCTGGTCCTTCCCTCCCTCATATTTTAGCACCCCAGTGTCACTCATAGGCTTTTATCTTTGGCTCTGAGGGAGGGAAGTGTTGTCTGTGTTCCACAAATTGAAGATTTGTATGCAAGCCCATGAATTATGAATTATGAAAATTCTCTATCCTAATTTCCTGTACATGATAGTTACACATACTGATCTTGCTATGGTTTCTGCAGTGAAAAGGCAGTATGTATTGTGCATCCAAACTGGTCTAAAACTAATAGCAGTTTAAGGCATAAAATTAAATCCCCAAATCATAACAAATTCCTAAGCAATGAAGCTATATAGCTACAAAATTGATATGGATAAAAGTCAGTGAATTAAGAGTTTTGTTTCCCCAGTGACTTCAGTATGCACATCACAAAGCAAAATTATTTGCTTAGATATACCTTGCTGATCTCATTTCTTCATAGTGTATAATGCAACATCTCTACACTGATATATAGGACCAAGCTTAAATTTATCTTTAACTTACCAGGGCATGTGAAACACTTATCTCCATCATAATTTGCTGTTCAGTGTAAAGCTTTCCTGACAGACCTTATTTCTCAGGAGTGTCATTAAGACATAACCCATGATACAGTTAGCAGTTCTAACCTAAGTCTCATTAAGAAATGAGTTTGCCAACTGACTTCTTCATTTTTGGTAAATCTAGGCCCTGTAGGCCTTTCAGCCCTCAGGGGCAATAATCAGAAGGGATAGAAAAGGACACTTGCCCAGATTCTTTTACCACAAAAGGGAGAACAACAGTATGTACACACTGACGCTCCTGAATTCAAATGCCAAAATTCTCATTAACTTCAACTAAACTCTTTAAAATCTCAATGAAAATCTGTGCTTCAGTTAATGTACTGTGGTCCTCCACTTTTTTACAGTTACATGACCATTTAAACAGTGAAATTACAGCAATATGTAATGAACATTCAAGGTGAGGAAGAGATAGATTAACACACATTACTTCTGTGAAACACAATGTATCATCCATTGAAATAAAGGTACCTTAGCTAAACTCTTATCTCTTTTATACATAGCAAAGTTTGCAGTATTGGTACCATGGGAATGCAGTCACTTTTTGGTCATAAAGTATAGGTGTTACCTCAGAAAATATCTTTTTTTAAAGTATTTTATTTAAAAGAATGATTTTTTTTATTCTTAGTTTTCATAATATAAAGCTGGAAGATCATTTTTTAGCTGAGCAGTCCTCATTCTACATCCCACATACATTCATTGTCAATTTACTTCCGGATATTCTTGTTTCAAAATTATCCTTATACTTCGTAATTTGTTATTCCTCCCTAGCGTTTATTTGCTTTTTCATCTCATTCCCCGGTGTTCTAGAAAGCAACTAGCTTTCCAATGTGAAGTCATTATTGTTTACACACATACAAATTTATACAAACTGGTGATTCAATATCTGTTCCATTTAGGGTTAATGACTTAAGCGCTAGCAATGTCATTGGAAGGAATAGGGCAAGAGCAATAGCAGATTCATCGTGGATTGAGATCACTGTCCAGGGCTGAAACTATGGATCACTGACTACATCCCTTCATTGAGTGCTGGCAGGAGCTAAGCAAACCATCTCAGAGGTGGCATTTAAATGTGAAAAGGCTACATAATCTGAATCCAGCTCTGAAAATGTGGCATGTTCCACCTGCAGAGCACAGATGATTATATGTCTTTTGAGGCATTGGCTGTACTTGGATGATCCATAGCAACAAAAATAAATAATATGTAATAGAACACAAAACTAATTCTACTAGATCAGAGAAATAATTAATGGGGTCAGTGTCCTGTTTTCAGTAAAGTGTGTGTCTGCCTCAGTGAAGAAAATTAAGCATCGATAATAAACAAAGAAAGAAAGAAAGAAATGCTGATTCATGTTACTGAATAACCTGTCCCAAGGAAATATTCTGCCATAAAACTTCAAAAGATGGCAGCTGATAAATACTTACATTTCTAGGTATTAATATTATCTAAGTATATGCCTCATCCTTTGAATTATGACATCTTCTGGCACAAATGGGCCAACCAGCCCTGTGGCCTTAAAAATATTTCATTTCTTTTTTGTTATTTCTAGCCCTATTATTCCTTTCCATAAGAAAGATCTCTTGTTTTTCATTGCAGATGATCTCCATGCCAAGGTTTTCATTTACAAACACTGAGTTATTTGTGTACAAGCAAAGTATTTGAAATAGTTTTCAGACATGAAAAGTACTTGCAATTTCCCAGCCAAAGATATCTCAAACCTAGAGATATTAAAACATTTTGTGAACGAAAATAAAATATCCATTCAGCTCTAAGTGAGAGATGCATTTAAGGCAAGAGAAATTTCCTTCATTCCCAGAAGTTCTTTTAAAAGGATGAAGATGCTAAAGCTACCTTGTGAGCATTTATTCACTTTGGTCAGTTAATGCTCAAAAGAAAGGCACTGCAGCTGTCTGCAGCAAATAATCATAAGTTCATAAGTGACAGATTCTAGGCTTACTGCTCATTCATGAACATCCCTCTGTAGACTTCAGAAAAGTAGAAACCTCAGGAATCCTGCATTTTCAATCTACTTTTTCTCCAAAAACATTTGTACATGAAGTGTACATTATTTCATCTCGTTGAGGAAAATTACTCACATGGCTTTCACTTTCTTTTTTCTCTGGCATTTTTCCCCAGCAATTCTACAAATCACTTGAAATCATCCTGATAAAAACTTAGGACTCTTTCAGTTCTTGCTTCAGAAAGATCATTTTGTGGTGATTTTCATTTCATTTCTGAGATTTAATATGGTTGTAATGCAGAAAACAAAAATAGACACATACCTAGTGCAAGTCCAGTTCTGGCCTGCACTGTACCAGGAGATATGGAGATAGTGGAGTCACAAAGATAACTGAAGATATTGGAGTACTTGGCTTTTCAATAGAGGCTGCTAGATCTGCGACTGTTGAGCTAATACCTGGGAGCACTTGGGGGGTGGAAGGAGAGGGTTATCAAAGCATATAAAATGCCTTCAGGAGGGACAGTAATGAAAACTTACTGATGGGACAAGAGACAGTAAACACAAAAGGAAATTTAGGAAATTCCATTTAAACATAAATAGAATGTCTTTAACTGTGAAGGTTGTCAGCAAGTTTCCCAAACAGATGACAGAGTCTCCATCCTTGAAGATGCTTGAATTCCAACTGGAAATGGTCCTGAGAAGCCTAGTCAAGTTCTCCCCACTTTGAGAAGGGGTTTGAGTAGAGAAGTCTTCCTACACCACATATTCTCTGATTATGATTCTTCTTTGCTTTGAATCCCTATCCCTATTACTTATATAGAGGGAAAACAGTGTTGATGTGAGCTGCTTTTTCCTGGTATTGTGTTATCATTCTTCCAGAATCACTGCGCATATATATAGGCTTTCATCCTGGTGCTTGTAGTGTTCAGAGATACTGTGGCCCCCAGTATCAATTCCCAAAAAGTTAATTTGCTCCTTTGTGACTTTACTAATGGGGTGTCTTTCTCAAAACCAGTGTTGACACATCTTTCTTGATTTTCCTTTTATTTATTTTTTCCTTGTTGTTGTTTGCTTGCTTGCTTTAAATGCTGTTGTTTGTTTGTTTGTTTAATCCAGTTTACATCCCACTAATGCTCCTAGGATTTAAGCTTTAGTACTTGTGTAGGGCTTGATCCTATCTCTTGCCTTTAATCCTGTGAATCATCCTCTTGGCATTAATGATTCCTCCTTATTAGTTCATGTAAAGTGTTCAGGATTGGCCTTAATTTGAAACTCAAACATAAATTCTGAAATCTTCAGGACAGAATCCTATGAAATAGCAGAATGTATTTCATGAGTAAAGGCTAAGTAAATGCTTGGCAAATATATGAGAAGTCTTCTAGGAATACCAGAGCAGACTTAGTAGTTTCAGACTGTTCTCACAGGAACTACTTGTCATGAATTCTAGTCAGCAAGATTGCATTTGTATTTCATGTTGGTACATGCATGGCGCTTATGGAAGAAAAAAATCCCTCTTCTGACACCAATCTCCAAGGCTTTGGTTTCCTGTCCAAACACTGACATGTTGACAGATATAAAGCTCTCCATTTCTCAGGCAATATTGTTCTGATCATGATGGTTTTGACGAAATTCCAGCTTTATCCCCAATCCATTTTATTTTTATCATGGCGATGGCTTCCTAGTTTCCCTCAGATTACTTAGTAGCTCAGCATCAATAGACAGTAGTACTAAAGGGAATACACTTTAGTGCTTGTACAAAGACCATCCATCATGGAGAGATGGATTTGGGTATTTTTATAGGATTCTCCTCCATGGTTGGCTGAGTGCTGTTCTGCTGCTGTCTAACATGGGTGGATTATAGGTGTTTCACTGTTGTACCTGCTGCTTTCATATTGCAAAGCACAGGGGGTTATTAATAGCGATTGTTTTCAGCTGGAGCTTTTAAAGCTTCTAATACCAAGATACAGGCTTGAAAATTATTAAATGAACTGACAGCTCTGCAACAGAGATGACAACATCTAGCATCAGTCAGCTTTTTTCTTTCTTTTTTTTTCCCTCCCTTAGTTTCCTCTCTTTTTCTGGCTAAGCACACTTTATGCTGAGTGCTTTTTCACCACAGTGCTCTCTTTTAGTAGACTGTTTCCTAGACATATGATTATAAGCAATGCTAATCTTTAATCCTTTTTTTAACTTTTCACCATCCTTTGTTCTCTGACAATTTATACCCCCGTATCAGCCTCTTTATTATCCTTCAGCTCACTCAGCCTTTCTTGTAGATGACTGATTTCTACGAAGGTCTTCACCCTGAACTTGTGTAGGATAATTATCTAGAGGTATTACTCTGTCCTAGAACTACTTGTCCCTTATTTCCTCTTTCCTTACATAGGGAACTCGCTCTGATGAACATGGGAACAGAAAGCTTCACCTTATTTGTGCAATGATGGACTATTTAGAAATGAAGTCTTGGGATGATAAAAGATAACACTAAGAAAATAGCATCTCAGATGCAGTCAAATTTTGGAAGATGAGAGGGAAGAAAATCACTGTAAATCTGTAGTACTCCTGCATACAATGCTCTGCACAGTTCTACATTCCCTCACTTATTAAAGCAAGTAAGAGAACTGTAAAAAAATAATTATATACATATATAAAAAATTATTTATATACATTTATACATTTATATATATATATATATATATAAATGCAAGAAGAAAGATCACAGATATGAAACAGCATCGTAAGCCTAAAAAAAGAGACAATCAAAAGAAGATATGATGAGGATCTATGAAATTATTGTTCAGTGGGTCTTTCAAAACATGAAGTAAGGCATTAAATGAAACTAGTAGATAGGAATTTATAAATTGAAAAAAGGGCCACACTTTTTGGAACACCTTGTTACAGGATGTTGTGAATGGTCAATTTCCTACGGATTTAAAAAGAGATAAAATAAATAATAGTCCATTGAGAATTATTTTGACAAAAGATACTGTCCCAGGACAGAGAACAGCCTGAAACAAGAAATCCTTAGGGAATGTACTGAAATATACTACTGCTTACCCCCTTCTCATGCAGCATTTCTTGTGCTTTGGTGGAACTGACCAGACAAAAATAAATAAATAAATAAATAAATAATAAAACAGATTTCCATCAGAAGCATTACTTCCTTTGAAAAACTTTGTGTGTGCATACGTGAACACTCGTGTGCATATGCACATACTTGAAATATTGTTAGAAGTTTTAGTTTCAAGTACATTATTACATTAGGAAAAAAATGAAGCAACTGGAATATTTCTTAAACATCGGAATGGAATATTTAAACATGACATTTTCAAATCTATTTACACAAATAAAATGACTATTTTATATGAAACATAAATGCATGCAAATTCTGAATATTTATTATTTTTATTAAACAAATTGCACTGATAAACTTGAAACAGCGGATGTTTGTTGACAGAAATTCCTAACTGTTTTTTCAGGCCTGATAATAACATCATGTGGCACCGTCTTTCTTCTGTGATATTTTGAACAGTAAAGACTGCACCTCTTTTTGTATCAAAAAATATTATTATCATACAATCTTAGCAGGCAGAGACCATACGGATCTCACAATATTAAATATTCAATTTATCTCCCAGGGTAGGATTATTATTCACACTTACATTGTCTAGTGATTTTCTTCTCTCACCAGCCCTAAAAATCTAAGCAAAGAGGTTTACTGAAAATAAAACAAATAAATAAAAGAATCCATACGACTGATCAAATTATTTTTATATTACTTTTTTTTTTTCTTTTCTTTTTTTTTTTTTTCTCTCCTTTCCATTTTAAATTGCCATTTAAGCAAAAACAAAATGTTTCTGGAATGTGCTAATTTTGATAAAATTCCCCATGGAAATTTTTTTAAAGAGTTCCAGGTGGTAGTGATAGCTGTGTTTACTGTGCTTCTGACATTTCCCACTGCAAATACTCTCTTTTGCATGAAATTTGAGACTGCATTTTGTTCTAAATTAGAACTAAAAAAAGAAGTGGTTAAGACTTGGGATCTTTCTGAAAATTCCATATTCTGGACAGCTCTATATATCACTTCAACAATAAAAGTGTTTTATTAATGCTTTCTTTTTCTTTATGAAACATGATGACAAGATGAATTGGGCAACTGGTAGAAATACGGGTGGGTCCTCCAGTTGACACCCATATGAAAACATTCCCAGAAGGTTTCACTCATTTCACTGTCATTATAAACCCTGTGTAGAAGCCAAATATTTTCTTATTCATATTCATAATTTTGTTCTCATTCTTACTGTGCAAAACCGTTCCACTCTTGCCAGTCAAGCAATCTGTCATGCTGTAGACCAAATTCACCATGACTGTGTAGCTGTGCTGAGCCAAATGAGAGCCCCAGGTGAGAGGACACTGCTCACTGAAGTTCACAGGCCATGCTTCAAACATTTCTTGGACCTGTGAGTCTTACACACAGAAATGTTTCTGGGCTCATTATCAGGATAAAAACAAACAAACAACAACAAAAAAGACCTCCAGAGCAGCATAGATTCTATGGTTACAGTTCATGCTAGAATGTGGGATGCAGTGGTAGTCTGAGACCCCAGAAATTCTGGCTGTACTATCAGGGATGGGTACCTTTGGATGAACAGTCTCAGCAAGCCTGTAATTTGATCTGGCTCAGACTCTGCTCCACTGTGAAGGGCTCTTTCTGTTTTGAGGGGGTGAAGAGAGGTGGGTGGAGGGGGGGAGGGAAAGTCCTTCTGAGAAGGGAAATTAAAGCTTAAACAAGGCTTCGACAAAGATGTAACTGCAGCTATATAATCACAGGACACAGACCTATCTGCACCCTTGGGAGGATGAGCAATACAGACAAGCCCTGACACTGTCTAATCTCCTCTTAAAAAGCTCTAGAGCAATGAAGTTTCACAACGTTCTGTCTCCATCACAATAAGTAATGACCTGACATTCACAGAATGACTGTATCCCCATTCCCTTTCCCTTCCGATCCTTCATGGAAAATGCTGTTAGCCTTACTTTAGTGAGGGCACTGAGAAAATAAATGTCTTGGCCAACATCACAAGGTAAGGCAGAGCGGAAAGCTGAGCTCATTTTGCCTAAGTCCTATCCTCTAATTTTCCTGTCCCTTTGCAGGTTTCTTTGCCTCTAAATCAAAACTACTACTATTACATTTTGTTCCGCCTAGTTGTTGTCAGCTTCTGCCATAAAAGGAAGTATTTCACTGTTTTCCATTTGGGCACCCTCACCACATCCCAGCATGAACAGTCAATGTCATAGCCCTTAACGGACCCAAGCAAAGTAGGATCTCAAACATGATCATCTGAGAGCTGCCAGACAGGTACAAAACGATTAGGTCTCAGGCAACAGCTTTAAAATTAATTTTAATTTCTCTAAAACCTTCATCTAAGGAATTTGGAGTGAGATGAAGTATCAAGGTAAGAGAATAGTAAAGGTGAGGCATTTTGTCATTAACAATATAGTCTCACTTATCACTTACAACTGGAAGTACAGATAGCAGTTATTAAAACGTGTGTCATTAGTACAAAAGCTCATTAAAATGCTGTAATCCTTGTAAGAGTTTGTGACTGATACCAATGGAGCTGGCAGTGTGTATATAGCTTCTTCTCATACAAAACAGAGATTCTGACTCAAAGAAGAGTTGCTAATGTTAAATGGGGAAGTACTCCAGATGTATTAGAGCCTTATTCTTGAATGTGCTGTTCTACTATGTACACGGACCCTTATCTAAGCTATGATTCATTTTTAGCTATACCACTGATATTCATTTTAACTACTGGCTTATTATTTCATCTTTTCCATTTGCTTCAGTGGCTCAGAAAATCCAGACTAGGATCATTTTCCTGTTTTATAAAATTATTTTAAAAATATACAAGAAAAAGTGGTATAAAAAGCTAAGTAGTGCTGCTCATAGTAACAACCACAATCATAATAGAATTAAAACAAGACTGTGATACAAACTTCGATGTTTTTTTCCTTGCAAATATCATTATGCAAATGAAAGGAATAATAATGACAGAAAAGAAGATGAGAAACACGTGGAATTTTGTTTTGCTTCTCATAACACACAAGCAAATGATCTTTACGACACTGGCTACTCAGTGTATTTTTCTGTTTATTCCAAGATAATATAGATTGCTTTTAAGCTCAGCAGATTTAGATGTTATTAGATGGACTCTACATCCAAGATAGATGAAAGTGCTTCTGCTACAATCCATGCAGTTAATGTAACCTAGATAATGATTTAGCTCATGCTAAGCAAATACCTTCATTTGGTCAGCCTGTCCTGTATTAATGAGATTTCCACTAACCTGAACAAGAGTGGAGAGCCCATAGGTCACTACATTTTTTAAAATTCAGAAACTTGCTACCATTTGCATTGTCCAACTGTATTCTGATAAGCCTCCAATTACAAATTCCCAGATTATAAAATTTTCAGTAGATACTGAGTTGCAATGTCCAACTCCAGTCACAATTCACGGGCTCCTTGAAGAGCCTCCAGTGCCTCTAGCTGTCCCCATTTAAGCTGATGAACTGAACCCTTGCCCATCTGTAACAAACCACTTTGGGGAAATCTGCATCTAGGTGTTTCAGTTGGGAGCCAAGTTTCAGTAGTTACCAGCAATAATAAGCTATGGCCACAACATTTTTGAATACCCAGTCCCAATTCTTAGATGTCTAAGTGCATGCAACCGTGCCAGTAATATGAAGAGAAGATTACTAGATTGCCAAGAACCGAAACATCTTACATGCAAGTGTTCTCAGCATGTAAGTTACTTAGAAAATTGAGATCTCTTGGATTTGGAATTCCTCTGTGCTGCAATTCAAGATCAATGGGTCAAAATAATAAAATCATTTTGATTCTAGGTGAAACAAAATGCTGCTCTTTTTTTGTACTGAAACCACGAAAAGAAACAGGAACAGTGAAATTGTAGGACACCAAACTTCTTGCTGCTGCTTGTTTTAACTGCATTTTCTTTGTTACGCATAAGACAATTCTAATAGAATATTTAATTCACATCACTTTAATGGGCACAAATTTTCTTCACATACTTGAACTTCAAACAAGTATTCAAATGCACAGGGCTGCCAATACCTGGCTGAAAGGCTGAAAGGCCAAAGTGGTTGAAGTTTGGATGCAGATACAAATCTCAATACATGTATTGATGTATTAAAACAAGTGTTTTGGCTGTATATATATATGTGTGTGTGTGTGTATTCTACAGGCTCAGGAAAAAACAAAAGAAAAAAAAAAAAGAGGAAAAAGAGGAAGAGAAAAAAAAGCTGTTATTTGCAGTAAAACAGATGGATTGTGTCAAAGCCCAGAACTAGTGTATATGATAGGTTAGGACTGTGTAGGATGGAGACTTCCTTCTAGGTAATAAGAATACCAACAGCTCTTAAAATGGGAAAGGATTAAGTCAAGAATCTATGAAAGTGATCCCAAGGAAAGGCAGAAAGAAAAACTTCTTGCACAGGCAGCTTCCCGAGATATCAGATGCATCATTTTGGCTTTTGTGAATTATTTATTTTAGTTCCTATGTGACCTTAGGAAGGCCTGTGGTTATTGTATGTAAATGCTCTGCTCTGAAACTTCACCGAGCTGGATCTCTGAGTCCTAAACTCAGTCTTGCATGTCTCTGCTAAACCCTAAATGCCACCTAATTCCAGAGGCAGAGTAAAATATACCAGATATATGCTCTGCTGTGATTCAGCCCTGACTGGCAGGAATGAGATACACCATGGGAAATAGACTCTGGCACTCCAAATGACATTAGCAGTGGTCATTGCTAAAGGAAAATAAAGGGCTTCAAGAAAGGCATCGCTGGGCAGTCCCTGTGTGCTCCTCCCAGCCTGGTAGGTGTGCCCACAGACTCCTAAGAGCTGTCAGATATTATCCTACTTTCCAGACACTGCCTCAGCAGCTCCTTCTGCCTGATCAACAGATCCTGCAGCTCACACTTCTAATAATTCTTGTGAGAGTCCTTCTCTTTCTCTCTCCTCAGTCTTCCCCCTCCGCCCCGCCCCCATTCTCTGAATGATTCATGTTGAAGTTAGAAGGATTAAACAATATGTTATCTCAAATGCTGGTAATAGCTTCAGGTTAAAACCATGCAGTCTGCAAGAGGCACCTTGTTGCTTAAGTTATGCAGAGACCAGAGGCGGCAGAGCAATGGAATCTTTCTGCAGACTTTTATCATGCCCACTCCTATAATGTATTATAAATCATTACCTTCCCACTCAGCATCCTGGAGCCACTATATTCAAAAGCATGCTTTTCTTTTCCTTAAAAAAATAATTATAATAATTAATATATATTTTCAAAAAATGGTGAGTAAATTTACAGCTCAAAAACTTGAACATCTGAAAAATGTTGTGAATGGATGTTTTCTGAATTCACACACTCTGTAGACATCTCATAGCACTGTCCATAAAGCAGATTCGTTACCTGGTGTTCAATAAGCCAACTCACAACACTCTGGAGAGATACTGCATTTTATTCTGGCCTGGGTGACAGTGGAAGAATCCGCAAATTAAGCATGATAATGCAAGTTTATTCACCATATTTATACATAAACTTCACATGTACTCTATGGATCTACAGAAGAAGCACCTACTACCTTCCTATTGATAAGGCTTAGCAATAGCAATACTCAATCCCCTTTTGCCTACTTTCCCAGCCATCTGTGCTAGCACAGTTTTGCTTGGGGGAATTACATGATTCTCAGCAGTGATTTAGAGATGCTCTTCGACCGCTTTTTATCCAGATATGCTCACCTAAGAACAGTCTGGACTGTCCTCTTGCCAGTGTTCTTCAGAGCAAAATTGTCCTTGGTTAATCAGATAACACCAGTGTCTAAGATATTCTGCTTTAATATAAGCACTACTTGGTCAAAGGATATTATGTTCATGTCAATTAAACATAGATAGTATCCCATTATTTCCAAGGGAAGACTATTGTTTCCATTGCATGTCTCACCCCTCTTTTCTGTTTTGAAATGTCTACCTACCTGGTCTCAATAGCCCTGCTTCCTGCTACTGTCCAACTTCTTTGCTATTTCTTTCTCTTGGAGTTTATGTCATTCACCACAGCACTGATTTATTATTCTGCTGTTTTTCATCCTTTCCCTGCAGCCCTGTCAGAGCTCTTGAACTCAAAGCCTAACTCAAAGCCTGTTGAAGTTAAGAGCAGTTTTTGCAGTGACTTCAAAAGACTTTGATAGAGTCTCCAGTGCCAATTCTGCCAACTAATTTGCCAGCACCCCCTAAAGCCTTTCTGCTTACACCTAAAGTTACTTTTTTCATAAGAGCTACAACAGCTCTTAGAGTTGTAATGAAGTTTGTACCACATTAACATTTCCATTTCTCACTTTTCTTAGATCACTTTTCTTACATGATGAATCCCCAACTCCTGTCATATGAGTGCAGTAGTAGAATAATTCATGTATAATATTGAAGAGGTCCAGCTACGAAGAGTGTCCTGATTAAAAGAATATTCTTTTCAACTAAAAGCTAGCAGTCTGAGATTGTTTACAGTTCCCCTCTCCTATCTGAATTAAGAGAATACTGGGATGATTTGCCACTACAATAAGCTCCACCATGAGCCGTGTCTTCTTACTGTTCTGTTGTACATCCACTGTCTGATTTCCTTCTTAGAACTGTGGACATGCTGCTTGAGGAGTCTGTCCTTCTCAGGGATGTGTGCTTACTCTTATTAACATATATATGATTGTCTGGAGTCCATCCTTGAAATCATACCTGCCTTTGTTAACATGAGAATGATTGTTTTTCTCTCTCTGCTTGTTGTTGTTTGTTTTTCCTCTCTCTCTCTCTCTCTCTCTCTCTCTCTTTCTCTCTTTTTTTTTTCTTTTTCTTTTTTTCTGAAACAGCACATAGGTCCAGACTCTGCATTACTGGTAGAGACTAAGGATGCAGAAAGGAAGGTGTTGTTTGAAAGTTCTCAGTACAGTCACAGTTAATACCACTTCTGTCTGATCTGTCGTGAATTGTATTTGTGTTATTATATACTCAGAATACCTATATTCACCAACATCAGGGACACCTATTTTTAGTTTTATTATTAATGACTGTGCAGACAGGAAAAAAAAAAAAATCTCATTTTTAGACAATAAATGAAAAAGATTTATTGTTTGTGGGGTTTTTTGCTTGTTTGTTTGTTTGTTTTTAGATCAGTCTCATGACAGTTTGAAGATTTCTACCCAGCATTCCAATATCAATGTCCACTTGTGGTGGTTGTTCTTTTTTTGCCTTATGAACCCAATTAGTTCTGAAAGTCCTGACAGTTTCAAATATGCTAGGTCAGCTTTTTTCACATGCTTTTCACATTTCTTTTTGTCAGAGTTGAAGCAATAAATAGTAGTAAGAAACAAGTAAAAATCATTCTTTGAGTTTACGTTCATAGATAAATTTGAAAACTCTTGGAAACCTCATGAGGCAGTACTATAATTATAAGCACTGTTTCGGTAAAGATTTTTGAGCAAGTTTGAATATGGAGTGCTGAATAAGCCTAACCTGTTCCCTTTCTACTTGTGAGATGTTATAAATAAACACAGAAAAAAAATATCTCCAGTGTTTTGAAATACTGACACTAGCACTTGGGGATAGTCAGTCCTAATATTTGACCAGTTTTTGATCAGTTTTTCTAGCTTCTGTGGTCAAAGATGTAACACTTTAATAGTGGTCACACTGAAATGATATGTCCTTCAGTTAAGAAATTGGAGGTTTTCTTTCTCAGATTGATTCACTGGTGTATTTTGCAGCAGGAAACTGTTAGAAGAGCCTCTGGTCTGGTCCTCTTTAGTCCACACAAATTTAGCATACAGAGGCTGTTTAATGAACTCCATCCAGTGGAATGATCAGCATTTTTTTTTAGCCATTCCTCAGTGAAAAAAAATTGCTTCCAATATCTAAGGTAGGTTTCTACATGAGACATAACTGTAGCTCTACAAATCATAAAGCTGCTTCAGGATTTCTTTACATAAGAAGACTCACTAGCCAGCTTGCTTGTCCCAAGGACCAGTTACATCTCTGAACTTCATTATTTCTCTGCAGTGGCAAAGGAAAGGAGATATCAGGAGGAAGTAAGTATCTGTAGCAGTAGAAAGAGCTGTGATTTATTCCTGAGACTAGTAGAATGTGGCATGATTTGAGGCTTATCACAGCTTTTCTTATATTTATATGAAAACACTTAGGTTTTCCTTATCCTATTTAATTTTTTAATATTTAGAATTCTTGAGGTGCTGCTCCTCTCTGTTGATCTGGAGTGGACTCCCAAGTTCAACTGAGAAAACTTAGGACAATCACACTCCTCACATCAGCACATCTTCAGTTGCCACGCACAGTCCTCTTCTGTGGAGGATGCGTAAGAGTACTGTCCACCTTCTGTCTGTGCTGCATAGTGTTAAGACAGCTTGAAAGTGCTGTGCATTGGAAAATTTGGAGCTTTTGTAACACCACTGCACAGTGTCCCTTTCATTCTGCCTTCTTCCAATGCTTCCTACAGTGTTTTCATATATATATTTTTTCATTGTATGCAACAATAAGAATGGATTATTCCTTGTTATGAATTTCTACAGTGCCCTAAGGGTCCGTTGATTTGTACTATAGAAAATCTCATGAATAGATCTCAGCTGGGACTTCAGAACTATGAACTGAGGCTGAGCAGTTCACTCTCTTCTAGATGAACTGTGAACAGGGGACTCCAGTGATATACAGAGAGAACAGCTCACTGCTGAGGGGAAAGCCACTTCTTAAGAGACCAGCTGAGAAAGTTTTCAAAAAAAACCAGTGTGTATTTCCAGACTTTTATTTTAAGTAAATATCACCCTTCAAGTAAACACAATTCTCTACAAACCAGTCTGTAAGGATAAAGCAATTAGTATCTACTGCAGAACACTGAAATGTCAGTCAGCCATTAGCATTCTACAAACATGGTCACCAGTGTGTAACCAAGATGCATGGCTGAGCCAAGGAGGATGCCCTCAGAAATGCAGGAGGGAGGCTGATGCTGGGAGGAAGATAAAGGTGTTCATGGCATAATTTGAATCTGCTGCTGGCCTGCAAGATAGCTGGGAATGGAAGAAAGTCACTCTGATGAGCTACATTTCAACGAAGAGCACAAACTAGCAAGTCTTGAAGAGTAATTTATTTATTTGGGCTCTTTTATGAAAACTTTACAATGCACACCTTCCAAATGATGGCAATTTATCCTCTGATTATACACCCTAAAAGCATTATACAAAAGCATTGTTTCATTGGTAGGAAAGAGAATTATTTTTTCCTGGGTCTGCTTAGAGAGTAATCTTGTTTCCTTTTTTACTCTCTGTTTCCACTATCTAAAGGGTCTCTAAACTCATGAGGACATGCTTTCTGGGCTTCACAGCTGACTGACTTCCTCAGATACTGATTTTACAGCAGGCATTTACTGCTAACATCTCGCTGAGAGGTGAAGATGCAGAGGGCCAAAAACTGGTACATAATTTTTTTGAAACAGAACTGTTCAGTGAGACTGAAACCATACTCTTCACAGCAGCTGGTAAGTATGATAGGAAAGGCAGTTGTGTCTCTCAGTGAAGGGTTTCTGTCTATGGCTTTAGTTACTTTAGAATCACAGAGATATAGATTTCCATTCTGTAATCACAAGCCTGATTTCAAAAACTTTTGCTGATAAAAGGACTAAGTTAACAAGAACAGATAGCTAGAAAGAATAATAGTGGGTATCTGTTTCTTTTTTATTTGTTTGTTTTACTGTTTATATCATTGTTAATTATAGGAGGACTTTCTGCCAGCACTGGGAGGGAAGTATATTTCATCATATTGGTAGCATAGCTGGCATAGTCTGCATTGCCTCCTTCTCCAGGGAGATAGGTATTTACATACCAGCTTGGAGAAGGAGAAAGAAATTGAATTCAAGTCTTTGATATTTCAGATGCTAACACTCTATGCAAATATCTATCTCATTGAATGGAAAGGCAAAGGAGAAGGCTCACTGCTAAAGAATTTTCCTGCATTCTCCCTCTAAAAGATGGCAGAAGGGCAGCCCAGGGTTTCTGCTTTGGAAAGAGCTTTTGATGAATGCCAGGAAACTTAAAAGGGGAAAAAAAGGAAAAAAAAAAAAAGAAAGAAAAGAAAAGAAAAAAAAGAAAACAACGAAAGAAAGAAAGAAAATCATCTTGGCAATACATTAAAATGAGAGTGTCAGGCCCATGTGTTGAATATATTCTGGCACCACTATTATCCTCACTAATGATGTTTCCATGAAAATATAAAGATCAAGGAAAGAAAAAGGAATAACAACAACATCTTTCATTGTGTTGCTGTGTGTCTGATAAAGTCATTAGGGAAAACAAGAAAATGGCTTTTTGATGCTGATGCTGCATAAACATGTTTTCTGAAGGAAAATGTTTTCACATTATCTTAAGAGGTGAAAAAGAGGAGAGTTTAAATTCCCAGGCCTGCCACACCGAGGGGTGATTTCCTTTAGCACCCTTTATAAAGGGTGAATGGCTTGGGTAAATGACAATAGACGCGTATAGTGGGAAAAGATAATCCTCTATCTAGAAGCACAGAACGAGGAAGGGTAGGAAAAACAGTTTGTGGAAGGAGGTACAGTCGTCTAGTCAGCTGAGAATTTCACCTGTAATGATTATTTAAGCAAGAAAGACTACCTTAACAGCAGGATGAAGGTATAGCTGAGAACTTGCTTCCATTCCTGTGATACATGTGTTCCTCTGCTGAGAAAGGCTACTATGTTCCAGACCAGACTTACCATTTCCACATGGTGACCATATACAGGCATTATATGCAGGCTAAGATCTGAGGTTCCTGGGATGGGCAACAGCCAAGAATGCTTTGTGCTCTCAAAACAAGTCCTCAGACACACTGACTGTACCCAAAGGATGCAACTGGGACCGAACACCCTGCAACTCACTCTTTCTGTATGTGGCCTGAGTTCAGACCTTTTTGGCCAGTGTATATACATCATTCATAATCTGGGAAGAAAACTCTAGCTCCAGTGTGGTGTCAGATATGCTTTGAGTTTAATCTACAAAGTAGAAGAAGGAAAATAAGCATCCCGGTGACTAGTGTGTTAAAAGCCACAACACTCCAATTATTTAAGGCTCCCTCTGTTATATATATATGATTTCTTTTCATTCTGTTACAGAAACCAGTGTGGTCTTTGAAATATGGAATAAATTTGATTAATATTTTCTCTGTACAGATTTGTTATTGTTGTTCAGGGGTGGTTATTTGATGCATGTACTGCAAAAAAAGAGCATCTAGGTGTACCTCTGTACAATGAAATCTCATCATTTCCCAGTTTTGACTCCATAATCTGCATGCTCAGTATATCGTAGAGGTGATAGCTAAATCCTGTAACATAGTGAAGCACTTCTCTTACATTACATTAGGTCATACCATATAATTATATAGGTGTGCCACTACCAATACTACATCTTATTTGCTTAGAGCTCTCTTGGATATTCTTTGGACTGCACTAGTAGTCCTGGAAATCCATACTGAGAAATGTGACAGATTTTAGAGTTTATTATCAGTCTTAGATTCTCCATAGAAACCAAAATGCAAAATGCACATGTACGCACATTTACACACACAAAATAAGAAGAACCTGATGAACGTTAGTCTTCATATCTCAGAAAGTTGGCCTAATTCTTCTACACTGAGTAACCTTAAGGGCAAGGAAAAAAACCCCAGCTATCAAAGCATTGGTGCGCCAATTAAACTCAACTAGAAACCTTTTGTTTGGCTGAGAGAATGAGATGTGGATGGGGTGAGATTGAAGGAACTCTTTCAGGGGATCCTAAAAGTGTTGATCTCATTAACTTTTCCATGAGAGAAAGAAGTTTTCAGTGTTATGTTATCTGATGTCCACAGTCCATGCCAAAAGTAACCTCTTTGCCACCTGCAGCTAACAGGATCTTTAGATCTTTGAAGGCACAAATTAGCTCTGTCACATTATAGGAGCTTTTGGAACAACTTTTCTTTTAAATGCGTTTTACTTTTTCCTTTTTTTTTCTTTTTTTTTTCTTTTTTTCTTTTTTTCTTTTTTTTTTTTTTTTCTTTCCTTTTTCCTTTTCCAAATCAAGGCTTACTTTTTTTTTTCCTTTACCTTTAGCCCCTTTCCGTTGCCTCCTTTTTTTTTTTTTTTTTTTCTTTTCCTCCCCCCCCCCTTTTTTTTTTTTTTTTTTTTTCCCCTTCAACCTCATTTTGGAGAACTGGCTCAGATCTGTAATGGGTTTTCCTGCTGGATGGTTTTATAATTGGGACTGCAGAGTTCTAAAAGCATGCCAGATGTGTCGTCATCAAACAGCAAAGCCCTCATTAGAGCCCAAGTTGTAAGTGTATGTGTATGTTTTCAGACGAACTTTCCCACTAATGGCTAGTAGGTGTCCAAGAGCAAAGATCATTGTCTCTTTTGTAGCTGGCCTTTAAATAAAGGATTTCACCTTCTAAAGTGAAATATTTCCCTTTGTCCCACTGTGTTCGCCATTGTAATAGAACTTGTCGATATCATATCACTTCTGAAGTGGTGCTTGATGTGACAAGAATCTACTCTCCAAATGCTAATTGTCCTTAGGTTTTATTATTAATGCAGAATGTAGGCTGCTTTTTCTGTCTTTTTCTTTCTGTTTGTTTGTTTGTTTGTTTGCTTGCTTTTAACTTGTAAGTATTTCTTTGATTCCTCAGCATGACACAGCATCTTCCTTTGTATGGCTAACCTGTAGAATTTATGTACAAAAAATGAATATAATTTTATTTAATCTTTTATAAAAGAGATGGAGATGTACCTTTAGCTGTGTGACATGACAATGACTGAATCTGGATTTTGCATCAAATTCAAGGTTCATTTATGTTAGTTTATGAATAAGGAAGTAAGAACAATTCTTAGGGAAATGAGTATAGTTCTGCTATGCTATCCTTTGGAAATACTATATATATATACTATATACTATATATATAACAAAAATATTTTTAAAAAGTATTAAAACAGTATTTTTATGTACAAAAATATTTTTGTACAATAATCTTTAACATATATATTTTATATGTTTAAGTTTATATGTTAAGTTTATATGTTATTTTATATGTTTATATGTTAAATATACAAAAATATTTTTAGATGAAATGTATTTAAGTGTTCTATCCCTAAAGAGAACCCATGCAGTGATATTACTACTTTACTTTTAGTATGATTTAGAGATATTTAAATTTAGTTACCAGGATGTCTCTACAGATCTTCTTTCATTAAAAATAAAAAAAAAATTAAAAATTTAAAAAATTTAAAAAAGCTTGCCAAAACAGCATGCTTGTGGATAATCTATCAAATCTAATAAAATTTCATTGTCAAGAAATCTGAGAAAATTATTCTGGTGATCTTGTAATGGAAAAGAATCTTAAGATATTTCTATTTAATTCAGCTTTTTGGTATCATTTTAAAACAACATATGATGTATTAAATTTAATACAAATATTGCAGTGAATTGTTTCGAATCAAAATCATTACTTTTGTATTATTTCTGACGTTCATTCTCCAGTAAATTTTGTACTTGTTCTATCATTATTCCTCAGTTAGAAGGAATGAAAACTATTGAAAGAATTCCCATAAATTCCTATGAAACAAAAAGCTCATTTCTAAACATGTTTTGTTTGTTTGTTTGTTTGTTTGTTTGTTTGTTTTCCATATGCTTTTTAAATTAGATTGGTCAAAATGTGAGTGGAAAATTTTCTTTGAACCATGGAATCCTTAAATTTTTTGAGTTGAAAGGGACCTTTAAAGGTCATCTGATCCAAACCCCTGCAATGAACAGAAGCATCTACAGATAGATAAGATTGCTTAAACCCTGCTCAGCCTGACCTTGGCTGTCTCCGAGCATGGGGCATCAGCACCTCTGTGGGCAGCCTCTACCAATGCATCTCTACCCTGACTGTAAATAAATAAATAAATAAATAAATAAATAAATAAATAGTAAAAAATTTTATATCTCCTCTAAATCTCCCCTCTTTTAGTTTGGAACCATTGCTCTATCAAAATAGAATCTGTTTCCCTCCTTCTTATAGCCCCCTTTAGATACTGACAGCACACTCTCAAGTCTCCCCAGAGCTTTCATTTTTCCAGACTGAGTAGCTCTTTCAGCCTGTCCTCATATGGAGGCATTTCATCACTCAAATTATCACTCAAATTGCTTCTCTTCTGGATGCACTCCTACAGGTCCACATCTCTCTGGTTCTGAGGACTGCATATCTAGATGCAGTACTCCAGATAAGGGAAGGGGAGGAGAAGTGGAAAGTGAAGGGAAGGCAAAGGAGAGGAAAAAGAGAGAGAATAAGAGGGAAGAGAAAGGAGAGAGAAAATAGAGGTAAGGGAAAGCAGATGGAAAGCAGAGGGAAGGGAATAGGAAGGAAAAGGGGTAAATTTTGATGGTGCAGGTGGTTTAACACTGCAACTTATTATCCTGAGAAATTTTTGATCCATAATCAAAACCACTCTGGATAGGATTCAGAACTTTTCCATGGGTGACCCTGCTTTGAACAGGGTTAGTTTGGGTTTCTAAACTTCCAACCTCAGAAATCTGTTATTCTGAGAAGCTTCCAGGTGAGTAGGAGCTTATGATACCAATTTGTTTCCTATTTCAGACACAGGTTAAGGGTTTGGGCAGGGGATAAACAGACCACCATAATATGCTCTGGAGTGTCATTAATCCCCAGTTCATAAATGTTAATGACTTGCCTGCTCATGGCTAATCCAGACAGAGGAAAACAGTTCTGAGATTAGAAGATAAATCCTTACCTTCAGGGCAAGCCCAAAGGACTCTGAAGCATTTGGGAAAATGACATGTTAACATCAGCACCAATTCTACATCAAGATGCACCAGCACAGATTTATGTTCCTGAGAGGCATCCAATTTATCACATGATCTATGCTGCAAGATCCCACTTAGCATAGGTTTTCCACAAAAGTTCAAGACAGAATAAGCTTGAGAATGTAAAGACAAAAAGCATTACAAGCAAATCCGGGAAGTATAATGACAGATATCTGCTCATTTTAAATCCTTTCACTTGTTCCTTTATCAACATGAACCATGTCCTTACAGTCCCTCAGACAGATCTTCATACGAATCAGGACAGGTTGGAAGACAGCTAGGTTTTATAACCTTCACTAAGAACTTTACTAATTGAAAAACACAACTATTTATAGTAAACAGATGTGAAACTACTCATATCTGAATACACATTTAAATAATACATTTATCTGAGTCATTTTAACAAAGAAAAGTAAGAATTCTTAACAGTTTATGCAGGTAGGCAGAAAAAGAAAGTCAAGGAGAGAGTTCAGATTGATGTATACTCAATCTGTAGTTATGTTTGTGTACATATTTTAATGTATATGTATACAAACACATGCAAATACATACAAGTGTGCACATATATGCACATAGAGAAATAAGTGCCCTGAAAGCATTTCAAAATAACTGTAGTTAATATCTACTCAGACAATTAGTCTGAGCATGTTTGAGCATAAGGAATAGGGCTTCTCATCAGTTTTTTATTTTATATTCTATCATTGCTGTCTAAAAGAGGATTGCTTTGTTGGAACAAAGAGTGCAATATAAGAAAACACCACAGTAAAACAAAGATACCCCAAACAATTTAAATATCTCATCCCAAGATGGGCATTAGTTTCCTGCTCTGCAAAAGTAGGGAAATATACTGTGATAATGAAAGTACAAGGAGTCAAATTATTGTGAAAATGGCTATATCTTCAGTATTTTTATCCATACAATGTTCATTCAACATTCACGATACCACGCTGAACTGTTTCTTCTTTTGGACTGCAACTAATGCCAATGTATTTTTATTTATTATATCAGATCTCCTGCAGAAGCAAGAATATTGAGGAATGAGAACCATCTAGAGATCTAGAGATATTTCTTATTTACCAAAAGAAATTGGAAAGACAGAGGCTATTTTCTGATAAATGCCAAAAACTGTTCAGTTACTGATTTCCAAAGAGCTTTGTAGATACATATTTCCAGTATTACAAACTTGCTGTGTCCCATTACAATATGTTAGTCCACTTAATATTTCGTTTTTATTGTTTTAAGTAAGAAAAGCTTGTCAGATATAAGGTGAAAGATTTGTCAAAAATTTAAATAAAAAAAAGAACCGGTAACTATTGATTATTTAAATATTGAAATTGTATTTTATTTTAGAACATGCTTTTAATTATTACAGTCAGAACTCCTACTCATTTACATATTACGATATTTATGTGAAGGAAGATCACAGAATCACAGTACTCTAGGAGTTGGAAAGGACATTTGGAGATGTCCTAAGTCAATGCCCTGCTAAAGCAGGTTCCATAGAGTAGGCTGCACATGACAGAATCCAGATGGGTTTTGACTGTCTCCAAAAAAGAAGATTTCATGACCTCTTTGACCAGCTTGCTCCAGTGCTCTGTATGCCTCAAAGAAACAAAGGTTTTTTCTTGTGTTCTTTCCGAACTTCCTGTGATCCAGATTGCGTCCACCACTGCTTATGTTGTTAGTGGCCCCTTGAAACCATTTAGATATTTCATCGAATCATAGAGTCACAGAATGTCCTGAGTGGAAAACAACAACAGTGATCAATTAGTTTTAACTCCCCTGCTATGTGCAGGGTTACCACCACTAGACCAGGCTGCCCAGAACTACATCCAGCCTGGCCTTGAATGCCTCCAGGGATGGAACATCCATAGCCTCCTTGGGCAGCCTGTTCCAGTGTGTCACCACCCTCTGAGTGAAAATCCTCCTAATATCTAACCTTAACCTCCCCTGCCTCAGTTTAAAACTATTCCCCCTTGTTCTATCACTATCCACCCTTGTAAACAACTGTTAACCCTCCTGTTTATACACTCCTTTCAAGTACTGGAAGCCTACAGTGAGTTCTCCCAGATACTTTTCTTCAAGACAAACAAGCCCAGTTCCCTCAGCCTCTCCTCATAGGAGAGGTGCTCCAGCCCTCTGATCATCTTAGTGGCCCTGCTCTGGACAAAATACCAAATTTCTAGAAAGATAACACTACTGCTATATTACTAAAAGAAAAGGAAACAAGGAGAAAAACAAAAAAAAGAAAAGAAAATGAAAATAAATTATATAAGTTACATGTTAATTGTGATTAAGACAACAAAATTTGACAATACATTATTATTATTATTATTATTATTATTATTATTATTATTATTATTATTATTATTATTATTATTATTATAAATTAAGAATATAATCAAAACCAACAAAAAAGTACCTTATGAAAAATATGTCCCTTAAAGCAAACCTAGTTTCATTTCTGGAGTTGCTTACAAGTTGCTTGGTGAAAGTAATTCTGCTACTATGCTATACATTATAGTATTCCTTACTTCAGCACACCATTTTGATTAAATATGTTCTCTTCCCAGTACCAATAAAGCACACACAATTCTCACTACTAGCTTGAGAGTTGGTTAACTGACAGCTTTGAAAAAGAAATGTTATCAACAGAGAATCACCAGTGAATATGAGAGGTTTGAAGAAAGGCTTAACACTCATCAACATTTTAAACAGGGAGCTGGAAGGGAATATAAAATCATTATTGATAAAACTTGCAGATGACAAAATATTTATCCTTCCATTAGTTGAGAAAGAGATAAAGATGTTATTCAAGAAGACATAGAAAAGAATCTAGATTGCTTGGTAAACTGGTCCAAGGTTTACCAAGCCCCATGATATTTTGTTTTGCTGTTTGGCTCTCTAAATGCAGTTATATGTATGGGATATAATAAAAGAACCATGCTCCTTAGATGCAGAATGAACCACGGGATACTGGAAATTGAAGACTTTAAATAGAATTCAGGTGGCATTATGGAAATAAGCATAAGGTTCCCTTTAAGAGCGGCATGCTTAGAAGAGCTCATGCAATCCCAGGTTGAATAAATAGGGAAGAACTGGGAAGAAGTGAAGCAGACATTTTATTTCAGCATTCAATGCTCATAGGACTGATACTAGAATATAATTGTGGCATCTGCATGAATAAAAATAAGGAGTTTATTAAAAAAAATGAGCTGGGTGCAGAAAAGAGCCATGGAAATGATTTCAGGTCCAGAGAAAATGCTTCACAAAGAGAGACTTAAAGAGCGCAATCTGTTTAGCCTATTAAAATGAAGACTGAGAGGTGACTGCAGTACGACGTATCAGTACCTTCACAGGGGAAAAACGCTGGGTATTAATGGGCTCTTTAATCTAGCGGGGAAAGGCACATCAAGAACTAATGGCTGGGAGCTGAAGCCAGACAAATTCAAATTAGAAATTAGGCACAACGGAGGAGATGATTAACCAGCAGCACAAACTACTGAGGGAAACGCTGTATTCTCCATCACTTCATATCTCCAACATCAGAAAAGACTTTTTTTTTCAGATGTCTTTAGGTCGAAGTTTTATTTTTCAAAGAAAAGGCACAGCTCAGCACAGGTCTGTGTGTGGTTGATGTGACTGGGGCCAGAGGCTTTCTCCAACATGGTGACCCAGAGCTGAGTGAACACCGCTGGTGCAGTGATGACTTGGAGCTAATGAATCCTGGCCCCTTATCGGCCTTAGACCCAATAGCCTTGTTTTTGTACTTTCCCATATCTTTTTCTTTGAAGCACCCTATAGAAATACATTTTCAGGTGACTGAGATATTCTGTGACCCTAAAGAGAAACAATACTAGCATGACTTTGTACCAGCACGGAGTTAAGAATTTGCTTTCAAGATTCACAGACAACACTCTTTGAACTTTAAGCACAAATATCATGTATGTACATACTTGTATATGTATACATAATGGGTGTATGTGTATATAGAATTTTTTGTACAGTTAAGCAAGCAACTGAGAACTAGGTTTCTTTTTTTCTTTAATGAAAGGTAGAGATAAATGGAAAAAAAAAAAAAATAGCAAACAAGTGAAACAAGAAAAGGAATCACAGAATTGTAGGGTTTGGAAGGGACCTCTAGAGATCATTGAGTCCAACCTCCCTGCCAAAGCAGGCTCCTTACACCATGTCACACAGGTAGGCATCCAGGCAGGTTTTGAATATCTCCAGAGAAGGAGACTCCACCACCTCCCTGGGCAGCCTGCTCCGTCACCCTCACTATAAAGAAGTTCTTCCGCACATTCGTGCGGAACTTCCTATGCTGTAGTTTCATCCCATTACCCCTAGTCCTGTCCCAGACCAGGACAGAGAACCAATAGGATTGTTTTGATTAATGTAATGGAAAGTGTCAGGTTTGATTAGCTTCAAAACACATTTTTTTTAGTTTGTGGATTTATTTTTTTTCTTTTGCTTTTTAAAGCGCATCTCAGTGGCCAGATTTGGTGTTTTCAGAGTAGATCCTTATACTGAATTTCTGAGGAGATCTGATATCTGTTTTTTAACAAAGAGAATAGAAGGAAGAAGAAATTAGCAAATAGCTAATTCAAACTTACACGTGTTTCATTGTCTGTATTTAAAGAATAAACATGCTCCTGCTCAAATGTTACTTATAAATTCATTGAGTGTATTTGTGATTTAGTCCAGCTGTTTAATTAGTTTTTTTTAGGAATGTTAATTGTTTATGGTTACCATTCCAATGAAAGATAGTATTTATTACACTTTAGATTTGTGGACAAGCAAGCTCTAAATGAATCTGACCTCTTCCTCTTTTTTTCCCCCTTTTAATTTATGAGAAGAATCCTGTTTGCACAATAGCATTTTATGAGAAGTAATACCTTTCACCATTTTTTTTTCCTGGTGTCCGTAGTAAGCCATTTGAAACAGGTGATATCAAAAATATTTAAACAAAAAAACAAACAAAAAAAAAAGATAAACATCAGATTATGATGGGAATATAATTATGTCTGGAGTCTCCAGTTTGGTCCTGTGCACCACCTGTGCATTAAACTTGTAAAATGCAATGGTGGCACTGAACAGCTTATACTCAGAGTAGGATTTATAATTGTTAGACTTTTTTCAAAGGCCAGCAAATATTACAAGAAAAAAAAAAAAAAATCTATGATGTAGGAGAGTTTGGATCAGGACTCCAACAGGAATTTACAACTACAAGCTTTGTTCTTGTGAAAAGATTTTGTGCCACGTGAAGCACCAGGAATATATTTTGAAAGGACTGAAGCTTAGACTGAAGAGCACGGTAAAACAAACAAACAAACAAACAAATAAATAAATAAATAAATAGAGAAAGGGTGATAAATGTTGTCAATAAAATAAATGAGTTAAGACAATCAGAAAGATTATTTTACAAAGCTGAATTTTGTATGATGGCAGCAGTCAGAACAAGCAGAACATCTACTGTGAAGTATAACTTGGGTATTTCAGGCTAGGAAAATGTCTTCTCTTTGGGATTTTGCAGCTTCGGAACATATCACACAGTAGACGGGAGGAATCCCCATCTATGGATACTTTCAAGATCAGGTAGATTAAGCCATTTCTGGCTTAAAATAGTGCTGGAAGCTGTCTTACTTCAAATAGGCAACTGAACTGCAGACATCAAAAATGTCTCATAAACATTGCTTTTTATAGTTTTGAAAGTATCTAAGTGATTTCAATATTCAGTGTATTGCTACTTGTTTTAAAATAAATTCATTAATCAACGTCAAGTAAGAGGTCTGATAAGAAATCCACAAAAACTCTATAAACCCTCTTAATTCAGTGCTCCTCGCTATTTTCCTTTATAGGAAGCATCAATCTCTTTTTCCTGAATGATTGCTAATCTGAATTTACAAGAAATTTCTAACACCAGTTTAAAAGCTTTTTACACGTTTGCTTTTATTTTATTTTTATGAAAAAAAAATATAATCTGACTAAAAATAAACCTTTAGTGTCAATTTTATTATGATATCACATTCTGACATATTTGAGATTGAAGCATTATGGGTTTCTATTTCCAAAATATCATTTTCTGTAATTCCCTCAAAAGAATAAACCTCTCCTTCCTGCTGTGTCTTGAAATGAAAGAAAAAGTTTCACTTTTTAATTTGAATATTTTCTTCAATCTTCAGCTTGCACTACTTCTCATTTTCTGTATGCATATGTGTATGAAAATAAATAAAAATAATGAAAACAGTTTCACACTGGCACTTCTTTCTGCTTTCCATCTCTGTGGTTTCCCATTTAAACCTTCAGGTTAAAAATAAATAAATAAATAAATAAAAATGAAATAATGGATATTCTTGCTCTTTTTTTTTTTTTTTTTTTTTTTTCAATCCACTTCTGATTTTATTCATCCAAAATACAATATACTTCCTTAGACTTTTCCAAGGCTAAGTTCTTTACCAAGCTGACTTGAAATATGACCTTAAAGTATTCATCTTAAAAAAAAGTAAAATAAAAAAATGGTGGTACGTTACCAGTGCCACCTTTCAAAATATGTAGATGTAGAATGCTTAGTAATATAATTTATGCCAGTAGGACTCTCTTAAATATAGTGCTTTTGTGTCAATTTACACCACTGTTGCTGGGCTCTGGATAACAACCATGTCTATATTTATGGTTTACACAGTCCCTGTGGGTGTATGTAATTCTTACAGTTGAATAAAAATAGCAGATCCCTGCTTAAAGGACCTTATCATCATAGATCCTTAATTACAACTATGTTAAAGCAACCTCCATTGCAGCCCACAAGCCAAAGTAACAATAAATAAAAGGTGCAGTAAAGTGACTAGCTTCTTCCAAAAGGAAATGTCAACCTGCACATGGAAATGTCACCAGTGCAATAATATTTCCTGCTTCAGCACAGAGCACTGAGCAGGAACAGAGCAGAAAGAAGTGCTGGTACCTTTGAAAAGGGTGAGCTTGGTGAGAAGCTGTGAGCAGACAGAGTCGTCTGTCCTCTGGCAAAGGAGAAGCTTCCAGGATGTTGCCCAGAGCTATCTCAGGAGAAACTGGACTGCAGACTTTGGGAGGGTTGTTGTAATAAGACTACTGTTTTGACATCAGTGCCCCTTTTAGGAGCTATTTATTTTAGTTTATGCCATGCACACTCTTCTCTAGAAACCACAGAGATTATTTTCTGCCCAGATGAGTTCATGTTTCTGCAGAAAATGCCTCAGTTCTGTCAATCAAGAGGGAGTAGGCTTGCAAGAAATTCACATCCTTCTGGTTTAGGTGGTGTCTTATGGCTCTGCCTGACAGAGTAAGAACATATTGACAGAAGCCAGGTACCTTGTAGTGGAAACCTTGCACACACACACACAAAAATAATTTTTAAAAAGGCTGGAAACTCCATTTTCCTGCAGGTCGTGAGCATATTTGCAGTATTTTTTTCCTTCACAGAACACTGTCTGTATCTTCTGCAAGCTCTCTAGCGCCCGCCCCCCCCAAAAAAAGCTGTGAGTTTGATTTTGCTCAGGGTCCAGTGTGATTTTTACCAGCTTCTATCTACAAGGACTTTGAACACAACTCTGGGTTTGCAGTAGAAGACTCTTCCAAGCCCCTCTGCTTTTCCCTTTTACCCATGGGACTTCAGATCTCAGATCCTTTGTTATTTTTATCATAGAAAGAGATCTCCTTGCTTAATAAGTTGAATTTGAAAGACCACACCTGATGCACCTCAATGAACTTCACGATTATCTTGGATCTAAAAGCAGTTTGGTGTAGTACTACCCATGTACAGACCACTTAAAACACTTATGTATTACCAACATCCGTTAACAGTTTTAACTGCTAGAATCCTAAACCAGAGAAAAAAAAAAAAAAAAAAAAAAAAGATTAAAAAAAAAAAAGAAAAAAAAACACCTTAATTTTCTCAACAAAGGTAAAACTGCCACTATTGCACTTTGTATCTTTTCAATTTAAGAAGTGCTTTGGGATCATTCTGGGAGAAAAGCTCGATACTGTATAACACATTAGCTGGTAAAGCGAGAACAGAAAAAATAAAGAAGAAAAAAATAAAAATAAATAAATAAATAGAAAAGACCCGTTGGTCATAAACAAGCTGTGTGCAATTTGTCATATGCAATCTATGCACTGGATCTTATTCAGTACAGCAAGATGTGGTGGTTTGTTTTATACTGATGGGTACTGCTGCCAGAGATTCCATTCCAGTATAGATGTTTATAATACACATCGTGTGTCAGTCTCTTCAGTCAGTCATTGGTAATAGAGTTTGAAAGGCATATAGTGACAGTATAAATGCATATGGTATTATGTGAGTATTTTGTTAGAAGGCTGATGGGCCTTGGCTGCTTAGGATGCTACATGGACTCCCATGTTACCTGCATTTTTACCAATTCAATCTCACAAACTGATAATACCAGGGACTAGTCATATTGGACTCCTTTATCATATGTGGAGAAAAACCCAGAGGGCAATTTATCTGACCTGCCTTTGACCTTTATTTTAGAATGGGATGAACTGTTCTCTGTATATCTCTCCATTGACTATAAAAACAAGCCTCAGGCGATTAGCTCAACAGTTAAGAGCTCAATTCAATTGCTTAAACATACAGGCCCTGGGCTATTTTGGCTGACATCTGACTTCTGGGCTCAGCATCTCTTTGATCCTATGTCATATCTGCCAGCCCCATTTTGCTGTTTCAGATATTCTAGAACACCTTGAGTGTCACTAGATACTTGTGCATGAGCAGAAAGGCCTATGGCGTATCTAGGTTAAGCTTAGAGTCTGATGGATATTTTCAGTAGACTATGAGTAGGAGATCAGGAGATGGGTACCATTTTGGAGTGTGCCACATTGGGTATCCAGATACTGATACAAAAAGGTAGGCATTTCCCTGGAGTCTTGTGCTGTACAAGTGATCGCCACGTGGATGTCATCAGCACTCAAGGACACTTCAAGTGTTGTTGGATTTCTATTTCCAGGCAACTGACTCAAGCTTCTGGACATCTAAATTTAGGTACTTGCATATGATCTAGGTGTCTAGGCTTGGCGAGCAATTGGTTGACCAGATATAGACATTTGTTTCGTCTCTTTCTAAACCACTAATTGTATTGACTAGACCTGTACTCTCTATAATGATATCTCGGGCATTTATCTCACACACACAGACATCTAAAATTAGATGCCTTAAACCCAGAGCCAAATTACACCACTAACTTTTAGATTCCTAATTAAGATAAATTAGTTGAAAACTACATGATCTTTGTACCATTTCTGAGTCTTTTTATGATTTAATCTACCTTTAATTGGAAAAGGTATGTGATGACCATAATGCTTTTTTTCTTTTGATGAATCACAGGTATTGAAAAATCAGGAAAAAATCCTGGGCTATTCAGGTTTTAAAGACAAGAAAATGAACAAACAAAAAAAAAAAGCAAAAACAAAACAGAACAACAACAACAAAAAAACAACAGCAGTTGCAGACACTTAGAGATTTGTTTTGTCATTCTGAATGTTCATGGAATATCAGGTAATATTTCAAAACATGGTTTGTTCTGTTGCTACATCATCAGCGATCCAGTGACAGAAGTAATTAAGATAGAATTACAGAAGTGGCAAAAGTACCAAAAATGGCACATGTGGTCCACTCAGCTACCAGTTCCAGACATATTCTTCAGATGAGTATTTGGAAAATCTTATCATGAGAGTTTCATGCCAACAGCTATTTGTACTACTGAATTTGAACTACAGAATCAAGTCTTGCACACACTGTAAGAAAATGTAATTTCCATCTCTCTGCATTTGTCTGTGAGGACTATGTCCAGCTGAAAATGTTTGCTAATGCTTTTGCATTATTATGATTTAAGAAATACCAGAACATTTGTTTCCTTATTAAATAAAGAAAGTAAAAAGAGTTGACTACCATCTAAAGGTATCATTCCAATTGACAGAGTTAATGGCCACATGGAGATCTCTCACAAAGCAAGACAATTAGCTAAGGTTTTTTTTTGTTGTGTTTTTGTTGTTTTTGTTGTTTGTTTGTTGTTGTTGTTTCTTTGATATAGGCTATAATCTCATTTCAAAATGCTCTTTGAATAATGGAGAGGTAGGAGGGTTTTTGTGTTCAGGAATTATTATATGAAGACTCTCTGTATATTGGACCTGGCTGCGTTCTAATGCCTCAGGCCAGGCAATTCATGTTTGTCCTGTACCTTCTGCATTTAGGCATCATTAAACTTTGCAGCAAGGTTTGCGTGTCTCTGAGCTTAGACAATCCCTTGAAAGCATCTTCTTAGAACTGAAGGTTTTAAGTTCATTCTAAGTCCCATTTGGACACTAAAATAAACACTCTGGACTACATCTGAAGTTCTTTGCTCAAGGTCATATGAGAAGAGTTCAACAGAGTTTGGAAATAAGCCCAGATCTCTGTTTAACTCTGGCCAGAGATTCATCCATTTTCATTCCATAGTGGTATAATAGGGATTTGGAAAACTGATCTAAAACCTTGAAAACTGAATAGGTATCAAAATACTTCTTTATCCATTTGGAAAATTCCACAGATTTCTGTAGAAGAATATATTCTATACTCTTTACAATAAGAAATATAATTGTTAAAAACCCTTAGAAATTTCTCATTACTTGCTAAATAAGTTCTGCTTTCTCATAAATATTGTAAAGAAACATGCAGAGGGTTAAAAGTGACAGCTCAGTGGTCTGGAATTAAATCTGTTGTAGGTATATAATTTAGTGTGACGTTAATTGGGTAGTGGGGGAGCATAAATGAGGAAAACAATGTGTGTGCACAGGAATTTTTTCTTAAAGAAGGAACACTGAAAATGCCACCCTCAGCAATCCAAAATCAAAGGGAAATAAATAGATAGATATAGATAGATAGATAGATAGATAGATAGATAGATAGATAGATAGATAGATAGATAGATAGAATGACCCACTGCACAAAGCAGAAGAAAGCCAAACAACTTTATCTCATTTCTTCAGGAAGAATTTTAAATTAATTGTCAGGAATGTAGATTTTCAGCTGAAACAGATCAGCTTAGTTCTGAAGTTATAGGGTTCAGATTTTTTACTGAGTTACTTGTTTCTAAGATGTTGCAAATCAGCTCATCCTTAATAATTCTGTCTATGTTCTATCTGATCAGGGGCAAATACAAGACAACTTTATGTATATCAGATGGAAGTTTTACATGGGAAAACAACTGCTGACAGGTTGGTACTTAAATGAGACAGGTGAAGGAGTCTGCATAGGCAATAATCAGATATTCAGATATATCTTAGCATGACATTTCAAGGGACAAATTGTAACACACTATGTCATGAGTCATCCAATATGTGACATCATTATTATTAGTGTGACTTTATTATAAAAGACTACAGGACATTTTGAAATACTTCAGTACTTGTTACAAATAAGTGTGGGTATAGATTCAGGAACTGTGAGCATAATAACTTCTTAGGGGATCCCAGGCTCTCTTGTTCTCCTGTTTCTGGTTCCTTGATGGTATTAGGTTCATACTTTTTAATTTTTATTTTTCCTACCCACAGTCCTGCTTTCATGCAATCTTTATTATAACCTTTAGCTCACCTGACCATCCATATCATAAAAATTATATCCACTCACAAGTTTTATCATTGTCACTATAGTCATTCTTCATTTTCAGTTTCCTGTATAGCAAGTTTAGCTTTCCACAGAAGATTACTTCACTTATTCATATTTGCTTGCATTAGTGTGCTCCTGTGGCAATAATCAAATAAGTTAATCAGCACGTGATTACGATTCAGTTGCTGGGAGTCCACATATAACCTGTCTGAGGTGTTGCTGATATGCCAGGAACGTCTCTCAATATTTTTGGCAGTCAGCGCTCTTTAATTTTCTCATTCTGTTTCACACCCACTAGATCACAGAATCATAGAATGGCTTGGATTGGAAGGGACTTCAAAGATTGTCAGGTTCCAACCCTCTTGACAGAGATAGGGCTGCCAACCACTTGATCAAATCAGGTTTCTCAGAGCTCTATCCATCCAACACCTCCTGGGGCAGGGCATCCACAAACTCTCTGGCAGCCTCTTCCAACACATTATCGTCTTCTCAGTGAAAACTTCCCCATGACATCGAATCTAACTCTTCCCTCCTTTAGTTTAAAACCATGTGGCCTTCTCCTACCATTATCTACCCATTCTTCCCGCTTCCTCCAGCCATATCCCTACCCCCTTAATGTGGGGAATCCCAGCAGAGTGGGAAGTAGTTGGGAACTGACAGCTTGGGTGGAAAAACAGAACAACACAAAAGCCCACCACTGAAATGATTAAGCCTTGAGCCTCGACAGTCTGGGCTCTGCTCCGTCAGAGCTCTGCTCAGTTCTTTTCTTGGATCTCTTTTTGTTTGTGTGAGTGTGGATGAGACCCCGGAGTGCTTCTGTGGGCCGCCTCCCCCCTAATCCCCGGCAGACACAAGGATCTTCTGCACCCGATCCTACCTCATTTTAAGTGTTAGATTTGCTTTTTGTCTGTTGTTGTTGTTTTGTTGTTGTTTGTTGTTTTTCGGTGTTTTTTTTTTCCCTGCAGCTTTTTGAGTTGTGGAAGCAGCCCCATCCAGCCTCCCCTCCCCCCCCCCCACACACACTGTTGATTTCCCTCCTGTTTATAATCTCCCTTTAAATACTGGAAGGCCATAATGAGATCTCCCAGGAGCCTTTCCTTTTTTGGACTGAACAGGCCAGCTCCTTCAACTTGTCTTGATAACAGAGGTGCTCCAGCCCTCTGATAATCTTTGTGGTTTTTCTCCAGACAGCATACAGAGAAACCACCCACTCCTCTGCCCTGATGGCCCCCTCTCTTCCAAGCCAGTGATAACTGATATTGACTTGCATGCCTCTGATGCATGAATAAGAGTTGGAAAAGTGGGATGTTATAGAAATTGAAATGTCAATAGGAACATATCAGGAACTAGGAATAACAGCAAGACGACTGGTGACACATATCCAAGTCTCCTTTTGTGTCAAAAACCTTGTTCTGGTCACCTACATCAAGAACACTAACAAAGCTTGAACTTCAATAGAAAAGAAGTACAGAAATGTTCCTAGTATTGCCCAACACTCACATCTAGTTAACTGGATCCCTGTTCTGCAAGAAACAAAAAGCCACAGAACGTGGAATTTGCCACTGCAAAAGAACAGAAGCCAATGCCATAAGTCTCTTCTGCCCTAATTGTTTGTTATTCTGGGTTTAGAACAGGGGTTGGTGGGCAGATTATGTTTTTCACTCTCTCTCAATTTCTCATTCTGTGTTGCTTTTTTTTCCCTAACCATTACACGTAGGATGTTCTGGTTTGAGTATTTAGTCAGGTATTCAGCCACTGGCATGGAAGATGAAGTCATTTCACCTATCTTCTGTGCCTCTGGGTTCTTTCGTGACTGTTATGATATTATTTCATAATAAACATTCCTAATAGCTACTGCAGTGGGACCTCTCTCTTGTGGGGTTATTAAATGCTGCTACAATGCAGGCACTAAGTGTGCCTTCAGTTAGGCACAGATAATCTTGCACTAAGAAGTAAGAAAAAGAATATATTCAGTGCCCTACTGTATTAATTTGCACATTGCAGTTTTGGAGATTAGTTTCAAATGATTTTGAATTGCAAATCCAACTCTCCTTTAATTATGATTATGACCTCTACTTTGTGGCACACAGTTCAATCTATACAACCATAGCCTATGGTAAATTACTATAATGGTGCTGTAAATGGTACACCTTAACACAGAACCTTGCCCTGTATCTGTAGACAAAGATACTCATGCACACACACGTTTTGACTTGCAACAACCTCCTAATAATACAGATTTATTCTGCTTTGGTTATGCTTTTTTGGCTTCCTTTCTCTCTCCAGATAGGGCAGAAAGGACTCAGTGACTTGCTGAAAGAAATTTGTAGAGTATGTTAATTTCTGTGGAACTTAGGCGGCCTCATAACTCTTAGAGATTAATAAGAATCTGGGAAGTATCTATCTCCTGGTGATGCTTTCATTTGCGCAGTAATAAAGCTCGCCTTTCTTGTTTAATAAAAACAATGAGGAAACAAATGGGTGTGCAGGCATTGGAACTTTTGAGAAATTAATTCAAAAGCACGGAGGAAAGTTTTTTATCATGCTGCAAGCACCCGAAAGGTGAAAATTAGTCTTCCCTGGAGTTTTTACCCTCTGCATGCCTTATCTCTAAGTTACACCAAACTTAACGCAGCTCCTGAGGTGCTAAGTGTATCCTGGAAAGTTCATTATCCTGAAAGACTAAGAGAGGTGCTCCAGCTCCCTGATCATTTTTGTGGTCCTCTTCCAGGAACATTTCACTGAGACCACTGAGACCATCAGAGGCCAGAAGAGTTCTTTGTGGGGACTGAAATGTTTAGCATCTTTCTCAATCAAGTCTCATGTCCATGAACAGAGATGTGCGTATTCACCTTCTTTGCTTTCCCAGAAGAATGATTTTCCAGATGAGTATTATCTCTTCATCCACATGAAATTTTAGTGGATATTTTTAACTTCAGTGACATTTTTTATTATTATTTTTTTCTTTTCCTTTCTTTTCTTCTTTTTCTTTTATTTAATGTATTTTGTATGTATGTTTCTTTTAGAGAGATGGCAGTGATTTTCACTGGCTTCTTTCTTTGTCCTCCCTCCCAGAAGACAGTCCTCCTCTTCACTTTAAGCACACAAGCAGGAATTTGATAAAAGCAGGATCCTGGCAGCAGGCAGAGGGCCAGAGGCTGAACACCCATCTCCCGCCCAGCTCCCAGCCTCCTTGCAGCTCCAGCTGCCAGTGAGGCACAAACCCAAGTAGCTTAACGTCCCCGCATCTCCTGCAACTCTGGCTGCCAGAGAGCTGGAGCAGAGTGAGAACTTGTAAAAACAAATTTCTTATCCCCCCAAAAAAGAACTTTGGAAGTTCTTTTTTTCTTTTCTTTTCTTTCTTTTTTTTTTTTTTTTTTTTTCTTTGAGGCATAGGGAGTTAAGAAGAACTATCTCAAAACCGTGTTCTCCTTACATACACTTCAATAAACTTTGCATATTAAATGATTTTCACTACTCAATCTATAGAGAAGATGAATGTGTTGCAGATCTTCATCAAATACTACTCTGTATTTATACCTAGCTATCTACATGTTCAGTTCTCAATTTTCTTCCTTCTAGTAGATATGCTTCTACGGTCTTCAGAAGAATGCGCACCTCTAACAACCAGAGACACACCAGGGATTGTCTAGAACTTTCTGGCCACCAGTTGCCTTTACAGAACTCTGACATTCTGTTTTTCCTTTGCTCTGCTTGAGAACATTCAGAATTCTTTATACAGATAGGAACACAACTGCAAACAGAAAATGCTGTCTTTCTTTAATTCTGCTTTGGATTTGAGACTATGCAGAGGTGTGGGTCAGGATGTTATATTTGTAAGCACATTACAGTGGACTTCTTTTGGCCCTGACTGTAACCTTCATTTAATAAAAATGCATCCTAGCTACAGGCTGTGAGTTCTTGTGACTGCTAACTATAAGAACCTTTGCATTGCAATAAAGCACAGAGGAAACACTATGATAGATAGCACAGCTTTTGTTCTCTCCCTCCTATATTCTTGTGCTTTGAAACAAAAGCTTTATCTTAAGAAGGAAGCAGTTTGGAACTTAAATCAGTTTTTCTTTAATCAAGGCCACTTTTAAAATATTCTTAAATAAAATACTACTTTAAAAGGGTAATTTTACATGAAGTGGGAGAGGGATAGCATAAGAACCTACATTATATCAGACTGAATTAGTTTTTCACACTACGAGATGTAAACAAATCTATTTAATTAGAACACCTTGTTCTTATTACAACTAGAGTAATTTTTTATGAAGACAGAGAGGAAAAAAATAGTCCTGGCAGCAAAATTCTGCAGTATTACAGAAAAGATCTAAATTGCTGTTGTTTTTTTTCCACCTCACATTTTAGTTATCTATTATTTTTCATTCCTTATTGTTATTTGAAATGGGATCTGAAAGCAAATCTGCTAGGCATCACAAAGATGACATCTGAACTCAGTATTCATACATTCCAGAAGATCAGCTTTGATGCGAAACCCTTCCTTTCTACCTTGTCAGTGGAGACAACAAAGGCGTATTTTGGGGTCCCCAAAACAACTGGTCCCTGAAAGAATTTGTTCAGGTAATGCATAAGAAGACCAAGTCTCTACCTTCTCTATCTCCTACCTACATTAAGACAATGAGATTTCCATGCTTGCCCACCTTTATTGCAGTCTGTTTCATCATTATGCCATCTGTGTCACCCAGAGACAGGAAAGAATTTCATCTCATCTCTGCTTCTGTTTTTACTCCTTTATAAGGCAAAATTAAATCTAGAGCAGCAACAGGAGGAAAAACTGAAGCTGTGTGTTCAAAGGCTCTATTCAAACCCATGAACTCTAAGATCACTTTTCCCTCTCCTCTCTAGTAGCTGTGCAAGGAGCCCACTTGGCTACACTCGCCCATTAGTTACAACAGAAAGGTAGCACAAAGTCCTGAATTGACAACCTGCCATCTAAATCTAGGTAATGTGCCGTGCTAAAATGCTGTACACTGATGTGCAGCAAGATCCAAGGTGAAGTTTCCATTTGTTTCTGAATCCTAATCCAGGATTTACCACTTTTCTAGTTCCCATCTAGTTCTGCATCTGCATTTGAAAATACGTGGTTTCCAGGCCACATTCATCCAAAGCCTCCAATGGGGAGAAGAAATACAGAAATAGTGTCTGAAGATATTATTACAAATGCCAGAGAATCACAGGCAACTATTAAACATCACTATGGGGTGTCCTTCTCCTCCTCTGATATAATAACCATTCTGTTCCATCAGACAGAACTTGAAAGAGATTCCTTAAAGGCAGAATAGTGGAAATGTCTCATGTTGGGACCTGGGGAGAGAGAAGGTGGAAATTCACTTCCTGAACAGTAGACTTTCCAAAGCAAATTTCTCTGGAAGTGTCGCAGGGCCTTATGAATAGCAGTCCCACAGCTGTATGCATGAAATTGGGCTCCTCCTGAGACAATCTCATGGTTTTAATGCCAGCCTGTCTGCACAGTAAGTAGACTATCCATGCTTCATACTGTGGTTCTGATTAGTGGTGGACAGCATTAACATTTTTCAAAAGAGTGGATGATAATTTCAAATACAGACCGGAACTGTTATCTCAGCTTGGTAAAGTGCAATCAGACCTCCCATTTTTATCAGAATTGTCTTGTCATTTCAATCAGATCCCTGAGGACTTTCTTGTGCCCTGTATTTTTGTACAATCATAGAACCACTGAGGTTTGACTATGATCACATAGTCTAGGAGACAGAAAGGAGACCTCATTGGGGACTACGACCCCCTTGTGAGTTGCAGCAGAGGGGCAGACACTGACCTACTCTCTCTGGCAAGTGTTAGAACTTGGGAATGGCATGAAGCTGTAACGGGGAGATTCAGGTTGGATATCAGGAAAAGGTTCTTCACTAAGATAGTGGTTGAGCACTGGAACAGGCACCAGGGAAGTGGTCATGGCACCAAGCCTGCCAGTGTTCAAGAAGCATCTGGACAATGCTCTCACTCTGATTTCTGAATGGTCCTGTGTGAAGCCAGGGGTTGGACTCAACAATCCTTGTGGACCGCTTCTAACCTTCAACTCATCATTACCATGACTATTAAGCAATGTTCCTCAGCGCCACATCTACACATTCCTTAAACACTTCCAGGGTTGGTGACTCTACCATCTCCCTTGGCAGCCTGTGCCATTTCCTCATCCCTCTTTCTGAGAAGAAATTTTTTTGTAATACCCAACCTGAATTTTACCTTGTACAACTTGAGGCCATCACCTCTCATTCCATCACAGTTCTCTGGAAAAAGAGGCTGAGACCCACCTCACCACAACCTCCATTTAGGTAGATATAGCGAATAATAAAATCTTCCCTGATCCTCCTCTTCTCCAGACTGTACAATCCCAGTTCCCTCAGCTGCTCCTCATAGGACTTGTGCTCTGGATCCTTCACAGCTTCATTGGCCTTCTCTGAATGTGCTCCACAGATTAAGTGTCTTTTTTGTAGTGAGGAGCCAAAAACTGAGCACAGTAGTTGAGGTGTGGCCATACCCCTGCCAAGTACAGAAGGTGGATCACCTCCCTGCTTCTGCTGATTACACAGTTTCTGAAACAAGACAGGTTGTCATTGGACTCCTTGGCCACCTGGGCACATTCCTTATGTTCAGCTGGCTGACAGGTAATACTCCCACATAAAAAGCATGCATTTTTCAGCCTTTTCTTCCCAAATTATGATCCTCTAAACTCATCCACTGGTAGAAGACTATGAAGAACAGTAATCCAACCTAGTTGCTGTATGGAACTTTACAGTGCATTAGAAAAAGTATGTCTTCATCCTGCGATGAAGTGCTTATTCGTTCTTGTTACACTAGACAATCATGCTACTGCCCAGTGCAAGAAGTCTGTGGAAGTAGATTAAATATCTGTTTAGCAATCAGGATATTGGAATAATGTTTCTTTGTATCCTGGAACTGATATATTTCTTGCTATTCTCCTTCCCTTTAGTCTGCCCATTTATTTATGTGACCAGCTCTTCAAAGTAATCTGTTTTATTTCATACTGATCACCAATAGACCCCAGTACCACCTTGAGAAGTCTAGATAAAATCATTGCTGAGGTAATAACAATCACACTGAAAACAAAATGCCAGTATTTTTGTATCATGATGCCTGCTTTATATTCCTCCATCTTTATCCCCTACATTAGCAATGCTTAGAAGCAAAACAAAAAGCAATATTAAATGTTATTAATGACTTTTAAATAAGAGCTTGTGTGAGAGATTAATAGGATCTAGCTAATAAATATATATCGGATGCTGGGCGACATGTTTAGGTAAACTGTCAGTGATGCTTGGGCTCAAAAGGCTCCATCTGGAGAAGCAGCCAAGCAGCACACAATGGCACACCTGTACAAGCCCTCCTCCTCACTCCTGCCCAGAACCTACAGATCACTTTCTCAATCCTCTGATCTACTGTACTGAGTGCAAATTTCTCTCCTCCCTCATTCCTATCCCTCTTATGGTCTATTCCATACTCCAGCTACTTCATACTCCCCCAAAATATGGTGTCCATTATTCTATCTGATATGCCTTTGTTCCCGTCTCTTTCATCAGATACATATGCAGAGAGAGAAACCACAGCACTGCTTACATGCATAAAAGGCAAAATGCACATACAGGTATGAATGTACATTACAATGAAATTTTCAAACAACACATTATACTCAACTTCAATCCCAATAGAAACTGAAACAATGTAGGCTTATGGTGAAATCTGGGACCTAAAAGGCATGGGTATTTTAACAGTGTCACATCAGAAGATGACAATAATCTCAGCAGAAAACTGCTGTCCCTATATTGGATCCTTCTAGCTAGTGTTCCCTTTCCAAGATCTTGAAAGGTAAACAAATGCTGTTACATCCATTTCACGGGCTCCTATCTGTGAAACTCATGGGCCAAAATGTTGATTCATTTTCCAGATTTACAAAAGAAACTCATGGCCCAGCAGACACATTAAGTCAGGTCTTTTTCTGCAATTTACTCTTCTCTCGTGTATCTCCAACCTTTATCCCATGCCACCTCTTCTACTTTAACAGAATTCCTGAAACCTCTTATTGGCCCTTAACTAGCCACACAGACAGTGAACTCACTTCTGCACTGCCCCCAAGGAAGAAAATTTCATTTCTTATAACCACAGCAAGAAATAAAACCAAAATCTGAACAAAAACAATGGCTGTTTCCAACTGTGATGTGCCAAATACTTTTCTGAGGCTGGTATCAACTCCCTCCATGTAAGCAAGCTCTTTTGCAGACAAATTGTCTATGCATAGTGAAAAGGCAGAGAACAGAGCCAGGGCTGTCTGTCACTAAGATGAATAGACAGATGGCAGAGACAAAAATGGACACAGTTGGTCAGAGCCAGGGGTGCCATTTTTAAGGTCAAGCCTTCATCTTTCAGTAGCCAGGAGGAGGCCTGTGATGATGATGATGATGATGATGATGATGATGATGACAGTGGATTTGGAATGATAGTGCTATTTGGTTATCATGGCTTTTGCACAGGAGGTACCAATCTTAGCAGACGCAGGAGGAAAGCAATTGAGTTAGCCCTGCAGCAGCATCTGAGGATCTTCTTATCTGCATGGATGACTGTCTTTTTACCCACTGCACATCAGAGGTTAGATAATGAAACAAAAGATGTTTTCTTTCCTGGGGAAACAATGATTACTGTTTAGACATCACTGAATTTCTTACCATCTCTTGTTGGAAAGATTAATTGTCTATAACTCTATCAGGGATATATCTGCAAGCTTGAGCAATGCACTATAAAGAGTGAAACACTTCCCTAGTGCTCATCCAAGCATCACAGATCTTTTGTGGAACTGGATCTGTGTAGAAGTATAACAAAACATTGGTATTCTCAGATGATTTGATTTAGTTTCCACTGGTTAAATTAAACTTATAACAAAAATATTCTCTTCATTCTTCTTCCTCATTTGCAGCCCTGAGAAGAATTTGATATTAAAACATTAACACATTCTTCAAGTGGTGAAAGTTGATGCAAGTTCTCAAGACACAACAGTGATGCACCAGTTTATGTTGATTTGAGATTCCTCTGTGTATAAAAAGTTCTACATATCATCCACAAGTGCAAAGACAGAAGATAATTAGATTTATTTTCATCAACAACTCCGAAACAGGGAGGTGGTGTTCAATGCATTTTCTTCACTAATTGGAAACTAAAACCTAAACTGAAGGTAAAAATTACATACAAGTTGGAAAGATGCCTTAAGTAAGAATTTATAAGTAGATAGTATACAACCTTCTAGGAATAAACAAGAATGGTCGTTACATACACACACATATATATAGAAAAAGAGATTTAAAAAAAGCAAGCATTTTTCTTGAGACTGTTTTTCATATGATCTCTTCATTATGTGATTAATAAACAAAATTAAAAAAACCACCTTTTTTATGATATATATAATATACTTTTACACAGAAATTAAGAGTAGTGTGCATTAGGGCAATGTATGCCCATTGCAAAAACCAATTTTAAGTGTTCTGCAATGTCATGTCAAGAAGAGTGTCTTTCCCTCGTGCAACAAAATTCAGATTGTTTTAGCTCTGATGTGATTATGATGCTATAGCAGCATTAAAAAAAAAAGTGAGTCTAGAAAGCACCAAAATGGTCTGTGGTCTCTTCAGTTTTATAAAATGATATAAAGAAAGAAAAAACAAAACAATAAAGCAAACAAAACAAAACAAAACCTGATTGAATCTCACTGCTTACACCTGTCAGGTATTAACCCCTATGAATTTTCTACTGAGCAGTTACTTACCACCTGTTTGCCATGACCAGTAGACGAACCAGAAACATGTCTGTACAGATATTTAACCTCTTATTATTTCGAGGATCACATGGTATAAAAGGAATAATGTGATTGTTATGCCTTATGGATTAGATGGTTTCCATTTATGCAGAAACAAAGAGTAAACAGAAGAGTGGATTTAGTCCATCTACTTTGTCCATATGAAGTGGGAAGTCTGTCTCCTTTATTCTAGTACATTCAGCCTGTGAATTACTTCTCATGGTTTCTGAGCAGCCTTGAGGAGAAGGATTTGGAGGTGCTGGTTGATGAAAGAATCAGAAAGAGCCATTAGTGTGCGCTTGCAGCCCAGGAGGTCAGCCATGTTCTGTATTACATCAAGAGAAGTGTGGCCAACAGATTCAGGGAGGTGATTCTGCCCTTCCACTCTACTCTCATAAGACCTCACTTGGAGTATTGCATTCAGTTATGGGCTCCCAACGAAAGAAGGACATGGAGCTGTTGACTGTGGTCTGTGGATGCGTTCAAGGCCAGGCTGGATGGGACTGTGAGCAACCTGATCTAGTCAGTGGTGTCCCTGTCTGGAACTAGAGGGTCTTAAAATACCCTTCCAACCCAAACCATTCTGTGGTTCTGTGAATTTCCTTTACCCACGTCATATCCTATTCTGTTTAAACCAGTGGGCAGATAATGATGAGTAACTAGTGTGACATGAATCAAGGACTCCAGATCCTGTTTAACCAATAACTTCCCTAATTGCCAAAGGTTACATTTGGAACTTCTGCTACACTACTACTTACAGTTTCAAGCTTCATAGGTTCAAAGAAGCTGTGGATGCTTCATCCATGGAGATGACCAAGACTGGATTGGTTGGGGCCCTGGACAGCCTGATCTGATGGGTAGTAACCCTACCCACAGCAGGGGATTTGAATAAAGTGGTCTTTAATGATATTCTAACACAAGCCATTCTACAAGGTATGTCTGTGATTCTGCAATTCTAAGATAGTGTGATTACAGCAGCCCCTCTGAGGCAGGATGAGACCCACTGACTGGTGTTTTGTGACAACAGCAGGAAGAACAACACACCTGGCCCACTGACTCAGAGTTTGCTAAGGAAAGGACAGTGGCACCAGCAAGGACATCCTGATATGAGGCCTGGTAACATTGGGCCCATATGCATCTTGGCTACCACCTCCTGGTGGGAAAACATTTCTACACGGAGCATAAACCGCTTCCTGGAGAGAGCACTATTGTTTCATTGGACACAGGCCAGTACTGGAGGAGTCTGCAGTTTATCAGCTCTGTCCTCACCACTCCACTCAAAGTGTCTGTGCTGTCAAGGGAATTGATGGAGTTGGGAAAGCCCCCAAAACCATATAACTTGACATTAAAAAGAGACTGTGAATCTCTTGCAACCAAGAGTACCTTTTAGGGAGACATGCTGAAAAAACTCCTCTGTCTCTTTACTGGATGACTTTTATTGTGAAGATGCACAAAGCCATTACTGAAGAAAGGCACAAATTTGCTGGAACTTGGAGAGCAGAGGAAAAGGGAAAGAACGGAAACCAATAAAAACAAGAAACATGATTTTAGAGGCATTTGGAAACTCTCCTGAGTTTGGAGACAGAAACACAAGTGAATTGGTCCATACAGAGTTGTAGAATGGGCAGTGCTCCTGGGCTATGACTACACATCTCAGACAATAATTTCACCTTAACCTCTCTCAAGTATCCATATGTTACAAATTATTCTATTCAGAAGTCTAAGGCAGGCAGTTTAAGACAGAAGAACAGCAAGGAACACAGCAGCTGAAGCATGGAGTCAATATGGCTTTTGAAATAATTAACAGAGCAGAACAACCAGTTCTCACCGCAGAGACAGTGAAGCGGTATGGACAAAGCTGTGCAGGAAGTTTAGGTCATTGTTCAGTGAGCCCATTGCTGCCATGGATAGATTGCTGAGCATGCAGAATCCTGCAGCCCACTCAGGTGGGCCTACATGATGCTGCTGCAGCCACAGCAGGAGATTCTTACGGGTTTGTACAACACCCTGCACTGTGGTCAGCCACATGGAGACATTCAGTATCAATAACAGTGTGGTGCAGTGGTGTAGGTGAGGAAGAAGGGGCAGTAAGATTTATTTTTATTTTTTTACCCACTGCATAAATAGAATCAAGGAATATATAATGTAATATAAATAAAAACAAATAGCTCAGTCAACTCATCTTTAATGCTTTGCAGCATGACATCTATTTTGTCTAATGGAATACGACTTTCATACACCAACTGGAAATTTAACCTTGGCCAGAAGTTATGATGTACATTACAATGCACTTTTATTATGTTACACTGTATTGTTGTTGTTTTTTTAATCTATTGCTAAGCCCCTAACAGTATGTCTGTGTCAATGAAACCCATCTGTCAAAAGCACAGTAGGGACATTATTATGTAAATGTTGCCGGGTCTTCCTTTTGTGGAGTTGGGGGCGGGAATTTAATATACTATCCTAATATTCCAGCCAGAGGGAAAAAAATATGTTTATGAATTTTATATTATTTTATTCTGTTTTATTTTTCAAGTAAGGAATAAGAAGTCCATCTGAATTTGGTTTTTAAAAATTCAGATTCCTCTTTTCCTCCTTTGCAGTAAGATCTTTTAAAGCTAATGATGAAGCTTCTAATAAAAAATAAAATAAAATACATGAGAGACTTTTTTAAGTGCACCAGGAGACAGATAGGTCATTAATATCAGCACTGCTATCTTTTCTATATTACACTCGTATTTCAATAACCTACATTTTTTGCTTTATTCTTTTTTTTTTTCTTTTTTCTTTTAACAGGTGCCATTTTGCATTATTTGAGTTTGTTACATAATACGCTGAAAGGTATGGAGATTTTGAAGAAAGGTGTGTGTGAGGAAGAGATTATTTATTATGGTTCTTAGATATCAGCCAAAATCTATCTGTCTAAATTGTTTTTCCTTAGATGCATTTTGCCATTTATCCACATGCAGGAAAGTGGCGAAAATTGAAATAGCCCCTGTGTGAAATGAAGTATCTGCATAGCCCTCCCCTGGGCTATCACTCAACCTGAAGAAAAGGCGCCAAGATATTTGTCTCAATGTGATACATGAAATTAAGTATATATATCTTTCTAAAACCAGATTACCAGCTGATTTCCACCTGTAAATTCCAGGGAACCATCTACTGTAATGACTAAGACCTCCACTAGCAGTCTCCTTGAGACAGTGTTGACGGTTTGCAGGCTAATTTGGCCCAGTTCTGTGACTAGCAGGGCAGGGAGACTCAGACTGCAAAAGGTTACAACCTGAATAGCTACATACATAATTCCAAAGAGTAGAAAAGATGCTTTTTTTTTCACATACACACAAAGAAAGAAGGCATATTCACAGCATAAGGAAAGGCATACACCAGGGCTGAAGAGAAGAGGAGGAGGGTCTCCTTCCTCAACATGCTGACAATGCTCTTCCTAACACACCCCATGATTGGCTTTCTTGGCCACAGGGGCACACTGCTGTCTCATGTCCAACCTGTTGTCCACCAGAAGACTCAGATCTTTCTCCACCTGGTTTCTTTCCAGAAGGTCAGCTCCCAATCTATAATGATGCCTGGTATTATTCATGCAGACAATGGGAAACACCATGTTTCCTTCAGAGTGGACACAAGTCCTCAGCTCTAAATCAAACTTACTGAACCTTGAACCCCCAACAAGATCAGCAGGGGATATATCCATCCTGGTTCCAACTGGGTCACAACAAACACAGGTAATGATAACACCCATTGCTGTTTATTGGGAGAAAATGGAAACCAATCGCATACTGGAAACTTTTCTCTCAGTCTTGGAGATCTTAGACTTTGAAGGACACACTTTTCAAATATAAAGAATCACAAATCTCTTCTTAGACTTGGTTCTTAACGCCTAGGCATTAGGAATGCTAACAGCCGTGGAAAAGCTTGGAATTAAACTAGGGTTGTGTATGCCCAGGTCTCAGGTCTTGAATGTAAGCTCAACTGTTCTCTCACTAAAAATGTGTCATCCTGAAACAGTCTCCAGATGAGTGACAACATGCATCTTCTTTTCCCTATATTAGCATCACTTTCTAGACTATTAATAAGTTTCTAGTTTAGGCTTATGAGATACCAGCAAGGAGTTTCCTATGAAACAAGCTTCCGAATCATTGACAGCCCTCTCTGCTACATGCTTCTGCATGCCATTCTTTCTACCAGAGGAAAGCTGAAATAGAGATAAGAAGTGGCTTTAACTGGGCAGCATACAGTGAAGACAAACACAGTAACTTTTGTCATCCATAGCTAAATCTCTGCACACAGCCAGTAGCATATTCAGTTTGGTCTGTAAAGCAAGAAATCTGATTTTCATTAGTTGATTGAGTGTACGTCCAGTTTCCTTCAGCTTCTGCTGCTCCTAGGTCCTTGCTGAAAGAGGTAGGATCTGTCCATATCCCATCCTGGAAGGTTCAGCCCAGAGGGTAGCTGTACTATGACAAGTGAAGTTAATTGAAGTATAGTTCCTTGTGTATAGTGGTTCCAAATATTAGTAACAATATACAATATTTCCTAAAATATCACAGAATCACAGAATTGTAGGGGTTGGAAGGGACCTCTAGAGATCATCAAGTCCAAACCCCATAATATTTTCTCATTTCTTTCCATAGATACCTGCTTCTGCAGATATTTCTTAATGTAAAATTTAATCAAATTTTCTATTAACATCTAAATCCTTATGTGATACTAACATCTCTAAAAACCAAAATCAGGATCTATAGATATCTCCTAGTTTAAAAATATTTACCTTAGTCCAAAAAAATTTAAATAACTATTAATTCTCAGGGGGAAGACATTAAACCAGGCTGAAGAAATGAACTGTGTGGGAGAGGATGGGAAATCCCATCATATGCCCCTTATGAGTATGCATCAAAGCAGAAAAAGTAGGAGCACTACTTAGAAGCGGAAGTATTCTGAACATAGGCTTCTAATTGATGAGGTCTCATGTGGTAGGGTGAACATGAAGCAACCAAATTATTGCTTCTACAAAACTCCAGATAACTATTTGTGAGTTAAAATTAAGTTTGCTGATATTCCAGTTTGAGGTGTGTTTTTTCTATTCAATTGTCTTCCAAAAATTGATGGGTATTAGTAGTAGCAATAATGTTTTTCAGTCTTATAGTAACTTTACTGCTAATCCTGCATTTCAATGGGGAAATAAAATCTAAACTTCTTTTCAAACAAGCTATTAAAAAAAACAACAACAACAACAAAAAACAACCTTTGTGCCCAGCTGAACTTTTCAGAAGGTCTTTTCCCTAGTCCAGTGCCTTTTGCACACCCATGTAAGTGTCCCCCATCCTCAGGTTGCGCCATGTTATCCTGTGGAGTGCAGTGATGTCATCATCACTCACTGCTGTCACTGTGGGGATGCTGGCCATCTTCATGGGATGGGAACATGAGAAGGATGATGAGAGATTTCAGTGTAGATTTGTTTGAATTTTTCTGGGTTGCAAGTTGTGCCACAAGCACCATCATGCTTGCAGGTGAGAGAGGATGCATTGTGCTGTCTCATTCTGGGGAGAGAGGATAGCTGCTCTGGTTTGAAAGCAGAGAGGTGGCAGACTTCAGGGTGAACTGGTCTATGGGGAAGGAGCTGTTTTCACCTCTCCTGCCTTTTGGGCCTTTGAAGCTTTAACTGTGCCCAGGTGGGTTACAGAGATACGCCCTGCTTCAAAGTAGATCCTGGCGACAGGAGCCATACTGCTATTAAAGTGTTCCTGATGAAGTCAGGCAGTAGGGAGGTGGTACTGGGACAATGCTAGAAGTAGAAATCAGCTTTCATAAGGTCAGCTATGCTCCGTGATTGGCAGGATGGCAGCATCTGATCAATAACTGCAAGGGGTTATTGATTCAACCACCAATCTGAACTCTTAATTACTGATATTAAATGTCAGAAACTTTCAGAGTTTCAGTCATATGGCTGTAATCTGTTATTCCAGAAGCTATGCGGTGGCAAGTTCTCATCAAAGTTTGTGAGGCAACGGTCTGCTCTTGGCTTGTCTTGTGTACACCATGAGTGATGTGGCTGCCTTAAGTCTATCTGCTCTGGATTTGTTCAGGGAGAGAGAGATTGCAATCTAGTTCATTGCATTTTTCTCCTGTGTGTCACTCAAAACTACAGAAGAATATTAAAAAAAAAAAAAAAAAAAAAAAAAAAGCCCTTTTCTCCCTTTGGCAGAGGCTAGAGCTCTCTATCCTGTGAAATCCCTGCTTTAAGTACCTCAAAGGATTGCTTAAGTTAGAAAATGTATTTTTCTTTGTACTTCTAACATAAATATATGTACATGTAGAATCATAGAATCATTGAATATCTTAAGTTGGATGGGACCCACAAGGATCACAGAGTACAGGTCCTGGCTTTGCACAAGACCACTCAAATTTCAAACTTATTTCAAAGCACTGACCACATTCTTTCTTAAACGATGATAGGCTCAGTGCTGTGACCACTTCTAATGTATATACTGCAAACACCTATGCAGAAAATGAAAACATTACCATTATAGTTCATGTAGACTGATAGATGCATGTTTGCTTGAGTTAAATGGATATATGATCACTAAGAAGAGACAACTATAGTCTCTAGCAATTCCTTAGCCAGTTGTGCAACTGAGGCTCAGTAAAGTTCTTTGTTTTGAAGTTCTTTCCTGATGATATAGTTTCTGGTCATCTAGTTTTACCTACTCTGAGAAACTGAAAATTGTTGCCCATTTTCCATTCTCTATGTCACGCATGGTTTTAGACATCTTTAACATGAGAAGGCAGAAGAAAAAAAAAAAAAAAAAAAAAAAAAAGAAACAAAACTTGTTTCACAGTTGTAAACATTTCTAGTTGCCCTTTTCTTTCCTTTTTAGATTTGCTATATCCTTTCTGGACTGAAACAGAAATGCATGCAGAACTCAAAACACTGGTGCAGTTTATAGTGATAATGGCACAATGACACTTCTAAGCTCTGTGAGAAATAAGCTGCAGTTCTGGTGGCACATTCTTTTGTGCTCTCTTTCCTGAGAGATTTCAGCCTGACACGCTGTGTATGCAGTTTTGCTTTTCCCCCCTTTTCATTACTTTGCATTTATCGGTACAGAATTTCACCTGCCATTTTATTGCCCTATCATTCAGTGTCATGATATCTGTACTCTTGATTGTCAGATCTGGTTTTATGATTTGAACTACCTGAATATGATCAGCAGATTTTGCCTCCTCTGCAATATAAAAGATCCTTGTGGGACTCCCTTGGTCAACTCCCTCTATTAAGAAAATCAACTATTTATTACTACACTTCACATCTAACTTCATAAAAAGTTATTAATCCAGGAAAAGTCTTTTCTATTTCTTTCTACAATACCCTAGTTTTTTGAAAAGTTTTTGGTATGGGACTTTTTAGAAATCCAAGACTGCTTTTATACATATGCCTTCTGGCTCTTTAGAATAATTCTATTTTAAACAGTTTCCTATAAAAACTGTGTTGTCTCTTTCTCTATATGTTATATCCATCTACGTTTTCCTGTTCTCTTCTTGACCGCAGTTCCTTCCAGTCTGCTTGATATCATGTTACATTAGCTTGCTTGGAGTTCCCCATTTCTCAAGCAGAATAGAAACCTGTGACGAAAAGAGCTCCTGTTTCTCAAGAACTAGTAATCAAATTAAAGATGACCACGAAGCGCTCCTGATTGCTAATAATGATGTGAGTTAGAAGGAGTTATTTCAAGTTATGAGTGCCATTTCATTTACTTGAAAATGTGGAAGCTATTTATAATCTGAAGAAATTTTAAAAGGTAAAAGCTAAATCTTCTTATATGGCTCTTTGGATGATGAATCAGGGTTGCTTCCCTTCATTTAAGTCTCTTGAACTGAATTATTTGTCATGTCATAATTAAAGCAAAAAAGAAGAAATAGATGATTCTTTGCTATGATCATTTTAGTTTCAGGAAAATGTGCCTAAATTAAAAGCAAAACAGTACACAAATGGTGATTACTTTAGTCTCTATAAAAGGTTTTTGAAAGATATTACACCTCAGAGAGTCAACTAACTCGAGAGAACCACATATACTATTAGCAAAATTAGGAGCAGACAAGTACTACTATATAATAGACAATTAAAATAGTTTATACATGGACAAAATTCTTTAGAGTTGGTAGATTCTCTTTAGTATACCACAGATAACCTAAGCAATTCATAAGTGAGTAAATGTGACTAATCTTAAATAATTCCTGTGACACCAAAGAATGAATTTAAGTCAGTTAATCAAAAGAACCTAGTCCAGCAGTTGTCTTGAGACAGGTAAATCATTAAATCATTGAATATCAAGAACCTTAAATCTATATTAAATCCCATTAATTTTTTCTTTTTTTGTACCAAATTTTAGCCTCAGTGTCCTCTCTAGGAATATATTTTCAAAAACAAAAACCAAGAAAATGGAGCTTAGAAGTAGAAGCCCTCAGCCATGTGCATACTATTCAGCATCATGGTAAAACTGTTCAAAGAGAATGTGAACTATGCTTTGTGACAAAGCTGCCTCTTCTAATGTTATCTCAGTGATGTATTCGTAGAATAGAATCACAAAATCATAGAATGGCTTGGGTTGGAAGGGACCTCAAGGATCACCAAGCTCTGACCTTCATGCAGCAGGCAGGGCTGCCAATCTCCATACTAACCAGGCTGTCCAGGGCCCCATCCAAACTGGCCTTGAACACCTCCAGGGATCCATCCACAGCCTCTCAGGGCAGCCTGTTCCAACACCTCACCACTCTCATAGTCAAGAACTTCCCCCAGCATCCAACCTAAATCTTCCCTTCTTCTACTTAATACCATTTCCGCTTATCCTGCCATTACATACCACTGTAAGGAGTTGACTCCCCTTTTGTTTATATGCTTTCTTTTAGTACCAGCAGGCTGCAGTGAGATCACATGGTCCTTTCTTCAGGCTGTGCAAGCCCAGCTCACTCAGCCTGTCTTTGTAGGGGAGGTGTTCAATGCTGAGTTACTGAAGACTGATATCTGTTTTGTACTGTCTTGCATTTTCAGTTCTTTTTCTTAGGCTTCTGGATGCAGACTCCAAAGGACAAACTGGAAGAACTGTTGGACAAATTATAAAGCTGAGTGGACTCTTTAATAGCGAGGTTTTTATACTACAAGCAAGAAAAAATCTCTTTCAGGCTTGGCTGGAATCAAGAGTAGCTGTTGTCATCCATTCCTTAACACCTCTACGGCCTCAAAAACTTGAACTACACAGTCAATTTAACACATATGTCGTGTGCTTCTGTTTCTGTGTGTGTGTGCATCTGAAAATTCATTTCAAACAAGGTTTTCAATTTTTGCATTTATTCAGACCATTTAGTTTCATAAGTCTTAACACAAGCTGAAATTCTGCTTGAAGTAAATCCCAGTGAACTTCTGTTTTATAAAAGAGTAAAGGAACCATCTTTGACATCTCAGAAGAGTCTTTTCAGATTTAGTCTGTCAGAGGTGTTAAGAAATTGACTGACCAGGCAAAAAACATTACTGATTTCCTTAGTAATTTATGTATACAAGCTTTAATCTTTTTTACTTTTCTTTTTTAAATTGTTGAGAAAGGCTATATGGATTACAGTAACAACAAAAAAAATTGTTTTATCTTTCTCCTAAACTGATTATAACATGAACAGATTTAAAAACAAACAAACAAACAAACAAAAACACCAAAATACTAAGCCTAAATGAATAAGCAGTGCTAAGAATCACAGAAATGTTAAATTTTGTGCAGTAGTGAAATTCTGTAGCACATTTTTTATATAATAGATTCATTGAAGCATGGAATCTCAGGGGATGGAAGCAATCTCAAGAGATACATTCTGAAGCAAGTACCCCACAACAGGTTGAAGAAGTAGGCATCCAGACATATCTTGAATATCTCCCGAGAAGGAGACTTCACAACCTCCCTGGGCAACCTATTCCAGTGCTCCATCACCCTTACCGTAAATAAGGTCTTCCACATGTTAGTATGGAACTTCCTATGTTCAATTTTTAGGCCCTTACTACACACCATCAATAGTCTGGCCTCATCCATTTGCCTCCCACCTCCCTTTAGATATTTAGATATTTATCCATGAGGGCAGGTGAGCTTCTACAAGTTTCCTAGACTGGAATGAGGAATCAGCCTCAAGTCGTACCAGTGGAGGTTAAGGCTGCATACCAGGTACAAATTCTTCAAGGTAAGAGTGTTGGGCTTTGGGAAAGGTTGCCCAGCCATGGGGTGGACTTGTCCCTAGTGGTATTTATAAGAAAAAGATGTGGTTCTTAGGATCATGGTTTAGTGATGGACATTTTAGCATTAGACTGATTAATTAAGAATTCAAAAGAGTCTTTTCCAGTCATAGTGATTCTGTGACCTGTGACAAGTAAAGAGAATTTGGAACCCTCTTGTAGGAATACACATAACTAATTCTCTCATCTATCTTAAGAAGGAAGCCTTTGAAATCTGTCAAAGATAGATACCATCTAAGTTAAGTTTCAGCTGTCAAGGTACCTTGACACAATCTCTCTCCAGAAAGAACTCTTTGAAGATACTGACATTTTCCAGAAGATACTTCCTTTTTCCTTTTAATGTGCTGGAATGTTCATCCAGCTTGTCTTTATCTGTACAAATTTTGTATCTCATTTGAACTAGTCAGCTAAGATGTCCTCAGAGACAGATAGGTATCTGCAGCAGATTCTGCTTTCGTTGGCTTCATTTTGTATGCCCTACATCTTAAATAGAAAACACAAGGAGAGAATAAAGTATTAGCATTTCCATATTCACTACAGGGGGAGCCTTTGAGACAAGTTTTGATTAGATTCCCCTCTGCTAAGTAGTAAAATGAATCAAGCATTTTATTATGACATTATTATTGTAAGGCACCTACAGGCTATGCTCATATCATGTACAAACTAAAATCTCACATTTCCAGGTAGATATCTCTAAAGAATTTTACCATTTCATTGTTACCGGGAGATCAAAACAAAGAGTATCTATGAGATTAAGAGAAAACACAAGTAGTACAGAAGTAATCACTATCTCCTTTGGAGCTCTTTCTAGCAACAAATATGTGTTCCTTCAAATTCAGAAGCTTACAGCACTTTCAGAAGAAAATACTTTCAAGTAGGAAACCATCAGAAAGTTTCTGTTTTATTTCAACTAGAAGTTTTTTTAGAGAGTGGAATGAGCTGTTTATATTATATTCTGCAAACATACCCCCACGTTCCTCTTTGCTCTTTACATTTTAAAAAGTCAGGATACTTTCTAAACATATTTTATAAAATCTGTTTTTGTGAGATTATGATAATGTCTGTACCAGCTGGATGTCTAGTACAAGGAGTTTGTTTTTTTCTGTCAGAAGACATTCAGTTAGTTCCTTGATTCTTGACCAAATGGTCCTTAGTTTTACAAATGCATTGAATTTAGAATATTCCAATTACAATTATTTTTTTTTTTAATATTTTGTCCAAAACACAAAATATAATACTTATTTCAGGTTAAGCTCTGCTACAAAGATGTTAACAATTTCCTTACTGAATATGTTTTCTTCTTCCGTAAGTGTTATAAAATATTCATTGTTTATAAATGTATTGCTGAATATAGCTGAAAAGTGAAAGTCAAAATGCATTATAATTGTAAAAGCTGATTTTCAGGCTTCATGTAATACTGGCTGCTCTATAGCTAGTGGTATTATCTCCTTTACAATGTTCAGCAGACTTTTGCATGAAGGAAATAGGACCAGTGTGTACTATTTTGAATTAGCTTGAATATTTGAATAGCCTGAATATTTTAATAAAATACACACTTAGATACTTTCAAACCTATTTTAAACACAAGAGATTTAAGGCAATTACAAAGCTATCTTAAAATTTCCCAGAGAACCACTAAACACCCAGACTAAATTCAGCTAAGAATGCGTTTCAATGCCAAAAAATCTATCCTTGTATTCAAGGAACAGCAGTGATTGTACTCCATTTCTAGCCTCCTGTAGGTTTGTGTGTTATTCAGTACTGGTTTCAAATTTATTAGACATGGCTGGGAAACAAAACAAAACAAAACAAACAAGAAAAGAAATGATTTGCCAAAAGGAAGTCAGAAGCAATGCTGGAAAATTCCTTAAGACTACCTCCCTGCTCTGATAAAAAGATAACCAGTCAGAGTGGAGTTATCCATAAGTATCCAGTGTGTCTAGACTTTAAAGCATAGATCTGTAGAAACATAGGTGTAGTAGTTTAACAACTCAGCAATTGGCTTCCTCAGTGAGGAGTCCTTTATGGTGGGGCAACAGTAGCAAAACATTTCCCAGTGTGCAGGAATAATTTCACTTTTCTTAAAATCTGACAGAAGTCAAAAGAAGTTAAACTTTATATTTCATAACAGTTCAAAATTCTCATCCGGTTCTCCCTTTGAATCAGGTTAAATATATACTAAAATTAAGAGTATCCTGGAGATCCAAAGGCGATTTTGTTGCTGAAGAGAAAGAAGGAAACAAAGCAGGGGGGAGAAGGAATATTAAAACGTTGATCTTTCTTGGTTTTTTGTTTGCTTTTACTTTTAAAATAATGCCCATTCAATTTTTTTTGTTTGTTTGTTTAACATGTCTGACTCAAAGAAAGAGCCCTCAATGCATATGGAAACTTAAACAGATATGCCACCAATAATGACATTCCAAGAAATGCCTTCTCCTCCTGTATATATGCACCTGATATTATCTGAAGCATCCAAAAATGTGTTAGTGTAGAGCAGCACTGTAATAGGATTTTGTGAATTGTTCTTATCTAAGTGTTATGTATGCATCCAGAGGGAAAACTCTACTTTAACCAGGTACATTATCAGAAAATAACAATCTGGGGCATAAACATCCCAAGTGTGCACCTTTTTTTATGATGTCAAATAGAGCAAACAATACACATATTTTCCCATTATTTTATGTTTGATTTTTTTTTTTTTTTTTTTTTTTCATGATTATTGTTATGTTAAACTGCCTGTATTGGATTTGTAAATGGACTATGACTGTCACATTATGGCATACCCTTATCCAAACAAGTCTCTACTGATAATGGTGCCCAGCATGGCAGTCGAAGCAGTGGCAATGGGAGATAAAACAAAGGACATGCCTCTGCCAGTGGCCACAAGTTTCACCTCTGATTGATTAACAGGAACGTAATAACAAAGTCACCGCAAGAAAAAATGTTTCAAAAAGTCTTTCACAGTTGGGGAAGATGAATACAATACCCAAGACTGTCCAAAACTGAGGTTAGAGAGAATAGCAAGGACACAAATGTCACTGGTTGCTTTTGCTAAAATTTGCAGTCCTGTGAGAGCATTCACCAGAACGGAGAAGAAACAGGAATCAGAAGTTTGAGTAGGAAAAGATGATATTCTTCATGAAAATTTTCCTTTTTTTTTTTTTCCCTACCCTCTGATATTCTAACTTCTGTGCTGCAGTGTTATATGTATATTCCCAGCTGTAGAATACAAGATGTCAAGATGTGCTGAACAAGTTTTCATTGAGAGAAAGTGTGCAGTACTCTATATGCAAAAGATAGAAAACTGATTCTAACTACTAAGATGAGAGAAGGACATTTTGTACAGAATTTATGGGTGAGTGATTATCATTTTTTTGCCGTTATTATATGTGTTTATACATTTTCCCTTTCAGCAAGGATTAAAGGCAGGTTGTTCAATAGCCTGCCTAAAGAGCTCTTGGAAAAAGGGAAAAAAAAAAAAAGAAAAAAAAAAAGCAATTTGTGCAAATCCCTTTAACCAGATGCTGGAATCTGTTTGATATAAACAGTGACAGAAAAGATATATAGAAAGGTAGGGATAGCAAATAGTAGAAAGAAGGTCCTCAAGCTCATGATAAACATTACATTTAATTTAATGATTTTGGTATGGAAATCTTTAGTTTGGAATGAACCATGAGTGACATTGATTTTCATTAGTTGCAGGAGCAAATTTCTTGACTTGAAGTAATTTGAGCAATCATGTAACCCAAAAGGGAACAATTGGCAAAAATAAAATTGAAATAGAATTATCCACATATTAAAAAACAATTATTATTTCCTTTTTCTTGTACATATCTGAAACATGGAAAACAGAATAATTGGAGAATGACTCCTTTTAACCCCTCAAAACACCTTTGTATTTTTCTGCATGGTAAGGGTGTTAATCACTCTCTACCCGCAAAGATTGGCTGCCTAGACTGACTTTTTCTCTGCCAAAGAATACTTTGTCAAGTAACCACCACTGGCTTAAGTGCAAGGACATATGCAGGGTAATACTACTTGAGAAATGACTTAGGCATGACATATATCTATAACATAATAACTTTTTAAAACCCTGATGTTCAGAAGTGCTGAGCTGCCTTCAATTTCATTTTCATTAAGGTAATTAAAATAATTTCAAGATCAGTCTTCAAACAGTAATAAGCAGTGAAGATATAAGTAACAGACTACAATAACCAAGTATTGATAAAGCAATCATTATAATTTAACTTCTAGTTAAATTTTATTGTGCTTTTTTTGTTTGTTTGTTTGTTTTTACTTCTGAAATACTCCAAAAATTGAATATTAATTAAAGCAAGCTTTATTTTCTTGTCTAACTCACTGTAAAATCTGAGCTGCAGATTATGTTTGCCTTAATCAGCTTAGCATGGCAACTTAATGGTAAATACAGCACTTTATCACAGCAGCTCTCATGATAGGGAGCATCACTGGGAAAAAAGATGCTTAATATTTCTTCTCTCCCATTGCAGTGTGATGTTTGGGTTGCACAATGAAGTGGCTGCCCGGAACTATTCAGCAGTAATTTGCCACCTTTGCACAATAATACTGGGCAGTACAGAGTTGCAAAGGTATTTGGATCCTGCTTCTTCAAGCTCCTATGATCAGGCAGAGTTAAAAATTGACATAATTTATTTGTTCTCATTGATTTCTTTTTTCCTGAAGGAACACTGAACTTACAGATAGTAGTTTAAAGTAGCTACCACTTCTTACATTCCAAAGGAAGAGTTAATACTCATCATGTGGTACTATGTAGAAATGAAATCTTTTGCACAACTAATGAAATGGAGTGCAGTTGAACAAGACCTGGATCATGATGCTAATACCAAGCATGAATCATTACCTCTAGAATGTAGAACCTCCTTGAGAGCTTCCACTGCATATTAATATGTCCCTTGGAGTCAGTAAAGAAGCTCGGCTACCACAGGTTTCCATTTCATGAACGCATTCATGTCAGGGTATCATTGATGCCTCTGCCCATTGACTTCCGTAATGCTACTTTCCTGAGTAATTATTATCCAAACTGATTAAAATCAGCAGGATATGATCAGTGAATTGTGAAGTTACTAAATTCTTTGCAGTGGAGTTTTAACAGAGCTAAGACAAATGATGGAACAAAAGTATCTATTTATATTTAAAAGCAAGACTGAAAATAGGTAGGAATTCCTTGAATACATTGCAATGTTAAGTAATATGGAGAACAAACTGATAACAGGAAGGATTTCAAATCCATTATGTGTATTTGAATATTGTATCATAAATGTCCATCTCTACTACAGGATTTCATGTGAGAGTACAAATATATAAGACTTAAAAACCCTACACTGAATAAAGAGACAGTAATAAAATGGAGGCTTACTGAGTTTCTCCTTTGACTACTCTTTCTTCTTCCTTTTAATCTTTATTTGACGCTTTATTAAAAGTCCAGAGCTCAGAAATTCAACCCCTGGTTAATCACCGCTTAATCACTTGGCATACATTAAATGCATATCTCTGCTGCATTGGTTTTCCCCCTACAATACTCCTCTGATTAAGTGTTAGGCATTACTGTTCATTAATACTGCTAAATCAGTTCTTTGAGAACTGTCCCAATATGGCATCCATCCTGACTTTAAAATATCTCAGTTAAGTGAAGAATATTGCATAACTACACCTGCTTTAAACAAAGCCGCAATAAACTACTGGTAGACAGTGATCTAATTTAGGAAAAAAAACACTGTTCAGTTTCTTGCATGGATGAAAACATCTTTCATTTCCACGTTCCCAGATTCTTCAGTGTTAATCAGCATCTTTTGTTTTTCATTGCATCTCTTCTGCCTCTTTGACTTTTTCCAGCAACACCTCTGACTTAGGTCAGTCCACCTCCTACAATACTACAAGCCTAGATACTAAAAAGTGGAACACAATTTCTCCTTGAAGCGCAAGTCATCATGAGCTATAAAATGCAGTACAAGTACACACAAACTGACAGAATAAGCAGGCTACAGACAACAATTGTCCAGTTTTACTCATGGAACCATTTCATGACTGAAGGCTAGGACTTCAGTCATGAAGAAAGGGAAGAAAGGGCTGGTGGCTGAACTGGACAAATCAAGAAGCACTGTGAGACTGTGAGGTGTTTCAGAACTAAGTAAATGTAATTGGAGTAAAGTTTCACATAATCACAGAATAGCTTGGGTGGGAGGGGAATACAAGAATCATCAAGTTTCAGTGGCCTTGCTGAAGGCAAGGTAGTAAACCACTAGATAAAATAATAGATTATGTTGCCCGTGGCTCCATCCAGAGTGGGGCAGGGGCATCTACAATATGCCTGGGGAAGGTATTCCAGCACCTCACCACCTTCTCAGTGAAACCTCCCCCCTTACATCTAATCTAATTCTTCCCTCCTTTAAAAACATTCCCTCACTATATCACTATCTATCTATCTACTCATGTCAGAAGTTGTTTTCATTCCTGTTAATAATCTCTCTTTAAATATTGGAAGGCCTTAATGAGGTTGCCCCACAGCCTTCTCTTCTTCAAACTAAACAAGTCCATCTCACTCAGCTTGTCTTCATCAGAGAAGTGCTTTGATCCTCTGATCATCTGAATGGCTCCCTTCTGGACACACTACAAAGGCTCAACTCAGACCTAGATGCAGTAGTGGCAGAGTACAGAGGGACAATCACCTCCCTAGCCCTACTGGGCATTTCTGTTCTTAAGCAGCCCAGGATATCACTGTATTTCTGAACTGCACACTGTTGACTCGTTAAATTTTTTATCTAACAGGATCCCTAAGTCCTTTTCAGAAGAACTACTCTCAAGCAGTTCTTCTCCTAGTCTGGAGAAGACCTGGGATTACCCCAGCCCAAGAGCAAAACCTTGAACTTTGCTTTATTGACCCTCATTGGGTTCACATGGGTCCAACTTTCAGGTTTACCAAGGTCTCTCTGGATGGCATCCCTTCCTTCTGCTGCATCAACTGCAACACTTGCTTGGTTGCAATAGACACAAGAAATGGATACAAAGAACCCCCAGCACTTCAGAAAGACTAGAACCTAATATTTATTGCCTAATCTACACAACATTTGTGCCTCCTGTGAGGCACACCTGTAAATTAATAATGAGTGATATGCAGGTGGAAATATATAAGATCTTTGAGCCAAAATAGGTGCTTGGCATCGTGAATAATACAGTGACATCAGAAAATCTCTCAACTGTGATCATAGCCTGAGCTTCAAGAGCAGCCTGAGAGTTTGGGATATTTTCTGTAAACACACACATCTTTATTTTTCCTTGTGTTTTCCAAACTTGTATGGTGAAAGGCTTTTCACACTTTTATCCCGCAAACTTTTAGAGTTTATAAATAGAGGGTTTTTTCCTCCTTTTATTTTAATACCATTTAGGTTTCATTTTAGCAGAGTTTATAAACAAGCTGCATTTGTTCTTTTTATTGGCTGAAGAGGACAGCTGTCTATCAAGAGTTCCTGTTTACACAATTTTCTATGGTAAGCCATGCTTAGAGACCTTCTGTGGGTTATCAGTAGCTGTTATATAAATAACAGCATATTGGATTAAATCTGTTATCTTATTTCATATGCCTTTTTCTTCCCCCTGCACTGTAGTTCTCCAATGGGCAGTGGTCCAGAACAAGATCCGTTCACCTCAAAAATGGCTCCCAAGCCCTCTTTGAAGGCCCCATGTTAGATCCTGGCAGACGGTGCCCTAGGGTTGTGCAGATCATATGCTGGCAATCTGTAGAGGACTGCATTTCAGCCATAATGAATTAAGTGATTTCTTTCTTCAAAAAGCAGGAGACATTTGACAGAAAAGCTAAGAAACACAGTGCCAAGGAGGGAGGTCTGTGCTGTCAAGAGGTGTCAAACTGACAGAGCTGGAGACCAAAACCTTCTGTTCCCCAACAGGGAAAAACAGATTTCAAACCACGTCACACACTAGAAGCACTGGCAATGGAAGCATTCATGTATGTTAGCCATGATGTAGAGGCACCAGCTGTAGAGATGTGAGGAGATTTTTAGCTGCCATTCCAATTCTTTCTTCAACTTTAGAGGTCTGGAGATTAGTTCCCCAGAATTTTGTCCAAATCTGTACAAATTATTTCTGTAATGCTCTGTAAACCAGTGCTTATTTGAATACATGATTTTAGATCTAAAGAAAATGAAGATTCACCTTCCATTTGCACAAACAACTCCTGGTTATACAAATGAAGGAGAGCTTTTTGGTTCACGCTTAACTCCGTTAAGTAGTAAAAGCTAAAATCACTATGGGTGCAGTCCAAATTAAGCATTTGTTCAACTGATTTCCTGGTTCAGTTGTTTTGTTGCATGTGGGAACTCAATGAAAAATAATTTTAAAAAAGAGAAATCCTGACAGTAATCCTGACTTTGGGCAATATTTATAATTAACGAAGTGACGACATTTAATTATTTAAGAAATTAATTGGTTGTGGAAATGTTACAGATTTATAAGGTCCTTGGACTTGTACAAGAAATAAACTTGGCCCACTTTCCTTTGACTAATATATATAGTACAGAAAGAGAGAAGGGTGAAAGAAAAGACATTTTCTTTCATAACAGAAACATACAATATTAAGGAAACTGAAAACTACATTTCTAAAATTGTTTCCATTTCAGAGTCCTCCTGCCTATGGAGAATCAATACGCCAGAAGAGCATAGCCCTAAACGTTAATATTACAGAATAAAATTCATTTTTGATGGATTGATGGGCATGTTTTCTTAAGGCCAAGAAATAATGAATACAAACTTTTATTCCTGATAGTCTGTCTTTCCCCTTTCCCTGCACAGAGAATGCAGAGTATAATAGGATACCACTTGCCTGTATATAGAAACATCCATTATTAGGCACCAAGAGGTTTCAGTAGGACGCATGTCCTCACCTCCATATATCCATTTGTAACAGCAAGGGGGAATCAGAATACAGGAAAATGCTGTTGTTTGCTCTGCAGCCTCAGAAACCCAGTCAATCAAGAAAAGGTTGCCTGATGTGATGTTGGCTAATAATTCCCAAGAGGATTTCACTCTGCCCTAACTACACTGTCCCTAAGCATGCTGAGCTTAAAAGCTAATCCATGTACACCCTAATTTCAACATGAAGTTTTACATCATGTCACACTTGGGCTTTTTTTCTGAATCAGTAATAACGAGGAAGTGCTTCCCTAGTAATTCTAGTTCTACATATTGACTGTGTTTGAAAAAATATTAATTTAGATAGTGTCCTGACATCCTGATCTTTTTTTTTTCTTTTTTTTCTTTTTTTTTTTTTTTTGGGGGGGGGGTAGGGGGAGGGGGAAGGGGGGTCATTTTTCTTGATAATGTCCAAATTCCTATGGCTCTGAGATACCTCCAAGATCACAGAGAATGTATTTAAAGTGAATTTCAGTGAGTGCAATTCTGAGTCATATACCTTAATATTCCATTTTATATTTACAGAAGAGTTATTCTGATTCCACAAATCCCACCCTTTTCTTTCCTGCTCCATTTAGTGCTTATCAATGATGTATTTGATAAATGGAATCAAGGGAATCAATTCCTAAAATCCTTTAGAGTAAGAAAATGCCACTGGACCACAATAAAAAGAGTTAATGTCAAGGGTTTTTTTTTCCCCTTAAAAAGTATGTAGGGGGAGAATCTTGGTTATGTGGAAAACCAATTTTGCTCTTTTGGTTAATCCAAATAGGCACATGTAGGAGGTGATATTTACACATTGGTGATATGCAGTTTTACTGTGACGTGACACAGTTTATGCAGAATTTAGAGGAAAGATTGACCTTTCATTGAATGTCACCATTGTAACCTACAGTTCAGCCTAAGCAGATTTTGAAATGAAGCACAGGGGTAGGTGTTGTCAGTCTTGCTTAGCAGAAAAATATGGAGAGTATGTCTCAACTCCCTCCATCATTCTTATCTTCTAATAGCCACTCTGGCATTGTTACCAGTGGAAGGAAATGGAAGAAAAATAAATTTATTAAAAATAATAATAATAATAATAAAATGAATTGAGATTTCAGTCTGTGCAAAAGTTTAGTTCCTGAGACCCTTGGTTGTTTGTCTAAGCATCTCCAAAGATTTATAATCATAAATATAGAGCAGAATTTTTAAGTCATTATTTATAATTTGTTACTTTATCTTCAGTACTGGCTGAGGAACTGCAGTAATGCAACAGATACTCAAGTCTAACTTATTCAGACATTTTCATGGATGAGGTTAAAGATATCACACACATACCTGTTCATGTTTTGCTTTTGTCAAGAAGCCTCAGACCTTTGGCAGGCTCCAGTGAATACAGCAGAGGAGGAAATTACCCCGAAGTGTCAAAGGGCTTACAACCTAAAGCTTTCTTAAGAAATCTATAAGCTAAAAGATAATGATACAGTATTATATGTTGATTCAAAATATCAGCATTTGCACATTGTAATATGACTTAGTGATATGTTATTGATATTCTTTACTAACCACACAGAGATGAAAATTTCTACTAAGGTTCCTTCACCTTCCTTAAGTTTTGTGCCTCTTCAGTACTGATCCTTTCTGATACCTTTTTTAGGTACCCCAGACTGTGCCAGGCGCATCCTAAACAACTAAGCTTACAGAAGGGCCTTGAGATCTGTATAAAAGCTCATTATCATGATTTTATTTTTTTTTTCTTTACATTAGACTGCATCTTTCAAATAGAATAAATCAACATTTAGTGACTTAAATCAAATGCTTCTTTATTAAATATTTTAAGCTTTCTTTTCTCCCTGAGTAAACAGGAATAAAGGTTGATTGGTTGCTTAGTTAATGAAAAACACTCTTTTTTATTATTTTTTTTAATTTTTTTTATTTTTTTAGAAGAAGAAACAAAACTAGTCAAAAACATAGTGGAACATAACTCCTATTTAATTTTTTGTGCAAACATACGGTCTTAAACAGAAGGTCTTTGTAGTTTTTTCCTATTTCTGTCTACTTTGACTTTGAAGTAAGTTAGGAAACTCAAAATTAGAATGGCTCCAACTTCCTATGAGGATCTTCCTTTGGTCCTTTGTTCATATAACTTTTGGCGAAATAGCTATTTATGTTCATAAATGAAACATTTTCACTTTCAGTCTGTCTTAGACCAAATAGTTTATCTATTATTAAGAGTTACTCATTTTCCATCCACATCATCCTTTCCCCAATCTTTTCAGGTTTACCACAAGTGAGATTTCTTGCTATTTTGATTGGAAATTGAGTAATTATCTTTTTCCTTCTTACTCATGAACATATATGCTGAAAACAGAATCACAGATACAGGAAACATTTTAATCAACAATATTTTTCATCAAATTCCATTGTGAGACAACTTGCTCTGGTGGAGTTAAAGTAGTAGGGAAGTCTCTACTTTGTAAACTCCAAGATCTCATATATGCACTGTTATTTTTTTTCATTTATTTATTATCATATGTTTAAGGATCTTAGCATGCACATAAATTTCTTATGAGGGGAAATGTTAATGTTATGTTTAAAGAATAGAGCTGGTAATCATTTCATCTAGCTTCTACATCCAGAATTTATTCTATGACCTTTAATAAATCACTTCTTGATGGCTCAGTTTCCCCACCTGTTATATCTTGATTTATAGTGACCCTTCATAACAATTCTGGAGTTCAGATCAGGATGGTGAATGTGAGGGCCCAATTCTGACCACTTCTACTTCAGCATGTAGCACTTACTCATGAGAGTAATTTTAGTAACCACAGTGGAATGACTCAGCTGAGCACTTTACATGATGAAGGATGACTTGTTTAACATCTATAAAGCCTTTCAATTTCTGAGGTTTAGGTTGGCATTTAAGTGCAAATTGTCTTTTGTATATGAAGGTCATGTTTTAGTCCTGGCTGCTTTTTGTGAACCCAAAGAACTGAGCACTTTCCTTGAAGATGGAAGAGCTGGAAAATTTGATGCCACTTAGTTATGATTTAGATATCTTTGTTCTCATTTGGAAGTGGAGTGGGGAAGGATTTGTTCATTTGGTGTCATTTTTGTCAACATGGGTTTACACCTTCAGGCAAATACTTATGATGACTGATGACATTCTGTGCTGAGCTGGTTAGCAAGTGCATCTCCAAAATCTAACTCCTATACAGTCAGATAAACACAATATTACTCATTGTCTATAGTAGCTATATGAAACAGCGTTCCAAGGTCTACATTACTACCTGAAACAAAGGATAAACTCTAAGTGAATTTCTTGGTTATTGGAAAACCATTAATGAGAAATGCTATTAACATCTCCTAGATGTTTTCAGGACTTCTTAAGACTCCTTTCCATACCAGGAATCTAAGACACAAAAAAAAACCAACCAAACAAAACAGCTTGTTTAACTGCTTTATCAGAATTCACAGCAGAAGAATTTTGATGTAGGTTCCTCCCATAGCCTCAGGCGACCTCCTGTGGAATGCTCTATTGGCAATTCAGGGAAAATACTTGACTTACTAGTAGCACAAATCTGCTTTTCTTTATCATTTTGTAGGTACTGAAAGCTATATTAAGTGCAGTGCAGCAAGAATTCAAGCTATAAGTCTCTCCAGTATTTTTATTTGATAAGCCTGTGGTTCTTATTGCACTCATATAATTATCCAAAAGTTCCTTAATTATTATTTTGTAGTACTTAATACATTATTTCAGTGCAGTTTTCAGCTGGACCTAGGAAGTGATAACAACCATGATCATTATTTTTCTTTATTCTTTTCAAAAATCAATATTATACTCATTTTCCTGCCTTTCTGTTACCTCTCCAGATTTTCAATTACTTTTCCAAAGTATTTTTTCTTGGATAAAATTAAACAAGCTACTGCTGATCTTGACAAGTAACGGCATATGCCCTATGAACTAGTGACTCTTTTTATGCTCTGAGAGAAGTCTTTCATGAAGCAACTGTGTTTACTTGTTCTTTTAATGCTTCTTTGTACAGGAAATTGTGAATCTAACTACCTATGCCTTTTTATAAACTTGAAGCCACTTTTCCTGGTGAGCTTTCAATACCACTTCCCATAAGACAGTTCTCATTACTATTATATTATACTATCATATTTTTTTAACTCTGTGGCATTTGTTTTCCATAAAATTCCTTACTCAGTGGAGTCCTTAAACATTTTATTCATTTAAATCATATAAATACTGTTTCTGATCATTCTGTCCCACAGATTTTGTTTATACGTGAATCATTGCTGAAGCAAGACCTGTTACCTCTGCTACAATGACATTAGTTTACCAAATGTCTAGTATCATAATGTCACGCAGCAGCTCTTTTTTCTATTTTTCACCACTATGTATCTTATACATAGCGATAGTGTTGAGCTAAGCCCAGACTTAGGACATTACTTGTGAGTGAGAGGAAGAGTGAAGCTCATGATAAGAATAGCCAGTCTGGAATAGCCACAGTGTTAAGCCATTGTTTTACAGGAATTATTTGCACACTGAATCTTAGTGAACAAAATAATTTTTATGATTCCATAATGGGCAGTAAAGGTATTTATTTTCTGTATTTTCAAACAGCAATGCAACTCACTTTTTAACATAATGCCTAGCAAATTTCACAAAATCGTGGAATCACAGAATAGTCCAGGTTGGAAAGAACATTAAAGGTCAAATAGTTCCAAACATCCTCCTGTGGACAGAATTACCAACCACTAACTCAGTCACTAGATTTAGTGCCCAGGGCCCCATCCATCCTGACCTTAATCACCTCTAAGTTGTGGAACACAACTTCTCCAGCCAGTCTCTTACAGTGTCTCAACAACCTCTGAGTAAAAAATGTCCCCCTAACATCTAATCGGTCTCCCCGATTATGTATAAAACCATTTCCTCTTGTTGTGTCACTAGTGGACTATGTAAAAAGTCAGTCTCCATCCTGAATATAAGCTTTTACGTACTGAAAGTTTGCCATGAGGGCTCCCCTGAGCCTTCTTTCCTCTAGGATGAACAAACCCAATTCCCTCAGTCTTTTTTCATAGGAAAGATGCTCCAAGTTCTTTGACCCACTTCATGAAAACTTTATGAAAGCAAAACAGATTGGTCTTTCCAAGGTTTTGAAGATTTTATTTTCAGCACAGAAAATAAAGATCTTATTTTTAAAATAATTTATAATAGTTTATAATAGATTATTATAGTTATTCTCCCCATAATAGGGCATTTCATGGACTGAAATACTACAACAGTATCAGATTTTTCTTACACCTCTGTATTCAAGGTGACAGTTTCAGAATAACTCTTTAAGATATAGAAAAAAATATAATAATACAAAAAAAGCAGAAATTAATGGACAGTTACAGAATATAAGTATAGCATTTGAAAAAAAAAAAAAATGGAAGAAAGGAAGGAAGGGAAGAAAGAAAGGGGAGAAAGGAAAGGAAGAAAGGAAGTAAAGTGATCTGAAGGTAATCCTAAAAAATCCAGAGTTCGTGTCAGGTGAAACCGCAAAATCAAGCCCTTCTCATTTAGCAGAATTTTATTTGGTCACTTGCAAATCTCACTACTGAAACCAATGCTGAACAGGATTTTTATTTTTATTTTTCCCTGGTAAGGAGCTAATTGGAGAGTAAAGAATATCAAATTCTCTCCAGACATGTCTTTTCTAAGCATTATGTGTGATCTTTCCCAGTTTTTTTTCTAGTTGCTAAAAATCCCTTCTCAAAGCACATGCTTTTAAGCTGCAGACTGTTAAGTATTTTAGTGTCAATACAATGAAGTAGCCACTAAACAAGAAATTATTTAGTTACATACATGAATTTCCTAAGTCAAGAGGTAATTACACGGCCAAACCATCTGCTAGTACAGAGTAGTCCAATTCCACTGACTTTAACTTAAGTGTTCCTGTTTATAACAGAAAAGATCCTGATGCAAAATATTCTCTTTTGGGAGGCAGTCAAGAAAAGACAGCTGCAAACAAAATGCATATTCAAGAGTAGCCTGAGGAAGACAGCTCACAGGTTCAACATTAGATAAAAAAAGCATCATCTCATTGCTGTCACCTGACCTGTTGGCTGAGGAAAAATAACAACTGATTCATAGGAAAGTTGCCAAGGAAGACAGGGAAGCAGAGCTTCTTGTGAACACTGTCGTGGACTAGTTAATATTCATCAGCAAAGGTCAAGGCCTTAAACAGAAATTATGAGAAATACCAAGAATCCAAATAGCCTCAAAGTGTTGAGCTCAGAATTCAAATGTTGAGTATTCTAACACCTGAAATGTGGAAATGAATGTTCAGATGTTGGATTTCTCTAACTACTCTACATTTTCCATTTTTGTTTTCTGCACGCATAATCCTAATTAGAAGCATATCTAAAAAGCATATGTATTAATTATCAGGAATACTGCGTATAATTCATTTATTTAATGTTGATAGACTGAGTTGTTCAATTGTCTTTATTGACAGTCAAGTAGCAGCGATTGTCAGGAATAAACTAGCTTCCCTGACAGCATACAGGAAGGATTTAAGTCAAGAAAATGGTAGTGAAACTCATCCTAATAAATAACTAAGCTGAGTTGACTTCAGCAATTATAATGCCAGTGTCTGTGATAAGCAATGTAAACACTGATATAAAATGCTTCACCATAAACTAATATATGTAGTTCAGAATGATGCATTGCAGCATAGCTATCCCTAGCATGGCATGCTTTTAAAGTGATGTTTATAATCATTGTTATTTTGGTAACAATAGAGGGAGTGAAAAGAACAGAGCAGCAAAAATTTTTATCTTTTAAAGAACTGCAATAGCAAAGTTTTCCGATAAGAACATGTAAAAAGATTTAGACGCAGATAGAGCACAGCTGCATTCAGACACAAATGCAGTAACTAAGAATGTGGTTGTAGCTTGTTCATTTCTAATTCTAGCTGTATGTTACAGTCAGATGGTGAAAGCAGTCATTTCATGAAATAACTGAAATTTTCGGACATTGTGTGAAATGACCAGCATTATGGCTCTTCTATTACACTCTTCGACTGTTTCACTCTGTCATTAAGTTAAATGACTGGTGTTATTGTGAGAGTCACATTGGTGTGATTTTTATTACTTACATTTAGGCATCTGAACTTACACGTACAGGTCAGTTTAGGCTCTCACAGTCAATGAAAGAAAGTTGGTATGTCCAGATGGCAATCTAGCTGATCTACTTTTGCTGTCCATCTTTGAATGAGATGAACAATCCTTTGGATATATTGATCTCTGGCTCCCTTGATTATAAATATAACCTAGGGTTATAGGTTCTGATAAAATTGCTTACACTTTGATTAATCCATGTGACCCCTATTTACTATGATGATTTATACTACAGGTGATCACAACTGTTGTGAAAAATATTTGTTCTCCCATACTTTCAGAGAATCACCTTCTGCTTCATCCTGCAATAGCTTTGGCTATTTACCACAGGAAACTTTGATACATTCAAGATATTTGTTCCCTCCTTTTAGCTTAGATTTTCTGTTCCCAGCATGCTATGTGCCCTACAGGGCTGAATTAATATTATTCTGTGTTTGTTTTGATCAAAACTAATAACTTGACACATCTTATTAAACTTCTCCACAGTCAGGACTTTCCCAAAATCCCTAGACTTAAACTTTTACTCCTGTTGTGACAGTCAAATTCTAGTGATAGATGAGCATGTTAAATACCTGTATTGCCTTGAAGAAATTCTGTCTCATATTCCTAGTAAATGCAGCATTTACTCGTCCCTCCCCTTCCAGGCCAGAAAAGACTAAGAGCCTATCTTTATAACTGCCTCCCTAGATGGTAGCAAGTTTTATCTTCAGACAGTCATGATAAAGTGGTATCATTCACAGGGAAGACAATATTAGTTGAAGTATGGATGTGGTGAATGTCCATGAAGCTATATGACAGGTTCACTCTTTCCTAGTGAAAATCTAAGAGGTGTCGAGGGATTCTGCACATCAGATTAGAAAAGTCTAATATGGTTCTGCAAGAACTAAAAGGCTGGAGGCGGCATCTCAAATCATACCTAGCTAAGAGTATCTGCAGTAGCAGAAGAGAGGTACTTGTGGGTTTCCTAGGTCCTAGGAGAAGGCAGTTACCTACAGCACAATGGAAACTTATAGGTCTGAGAGACTTGCCACAGTTCCTGAGTCTGTAAAAGAGCTGACCTCATCCCAGGGAAGGGCATCTTTTCTATGGATGAGTTCAAAGTTTAATAGCTGCATTTTCAGTCTTTCCAGACAGCAGGATATGGATAGGTTAGATATTAGCTTCTACTTTATCTGCATATGAAACTCAGGTCACGTCAGAAGGCACTGACATTCACATCTGTTCTCACAACTGGGTGCTCTGAATTTCTTTGTAACAGGCTTTGCAGTATGTACTCCTCTTTTTTCTTTTGACCATGACATATTTCAACAGGCATGCACTTGAGAAAGTAAGCCGGACACTGCTTCTAGGATCTGCTACCCATCCTATATAAAACCTTGTCATACCCCAAAGGGCAGTCAGAAAGAGCCATAATGAAGTAATGAGAGACCAAGTGAGGCTTCTAGTACGTTTCACAACTTCTTAATGGAATGCCTAAACACTGAGGCCAAAGAAAGACCTAAGGTCCCCAGGTGGAAATGTTTCTCATTCATATCAGTTCATTTTGTTTTGTAAGCTGCAAGCCATTATCTTGAATATGTTCAGACAGCTCAGAACATTTCTGAATCCCTGGGATATGTATCTACATAAGCAAATGTTACAAAAAACAGTACAGCTTAACAACTGAGTAGTCCCACTGAACACAGTGCCCAATGAATAAGCAATTAAAAGTCATTTGACAGAAGTTACATGATTCTGAGGCTAAACACACAACCTGCTCCTCTTCCTGTGCCATCCTTCCACAGAGTTTTTTCTTTTCAAAGACATGTAGCACTGGTATAAAATTCCCTTCTGACTTGTGTCCTCTTTTCTTTTACAGTTCGCCCTGAAAGTTGAGTGATCAACTGAAAAATCTTTTACAAACTGTAAAGCTATGAAGCAGGAGAGAGAAGACTTAATTAAGAGAAGCTGAATTGCTGGAGAGAAATAGGAAAATTTTCCCAGACAAGATGCATAAATTCTTTTCCTAACTAGATTCCTAAGAAGATGGAAAACACTAGTTACAAAGCATGGCTTTGTTTTCATATCAGCCAGTGTCAATATCAAAAATTTTTTTGCCTTCTCAGTCTTTTTGATTTTAATTCTCTCAGACCTTTTAAAAGCTGAGATAGGTTATTTCCTAATTAGATAATTTAAAGGTTAAAATGTAAATTTCATAGATTGTTTTACCTATCTATATATAAAAATATGTATTTATATATATAAATATATATAAAAATGAGTATAATATAGCATATTCTAAATCTTAATTGGTTTTCTTTCTTTTTTTTTCTTTTTTTGAAAAGTGATTGTATTATTTAAAAAGTAAATACAGTTTTAAACTGGGAGGCTAGATGGTCCATTTAAAGTCAGCAGGGAGAGAGCTGGCCTTCTCCAGGGGTAGAGCTACCTTATATGGTAGGGTTTGAATAATGGTCTCAATGTGTGTTGTGTAAAAGAACATATACAGATGACAGATCCTCTAAGTAAGTGAGAAATACTTGCAGTTACTTGCATTATTATACTTCACTTACTTTCATTATGGAAGGATGAAGCTAAATCTTGACTTCTGTAGCCAGCATAAACAGGAAATATTGAGTAATGTGATATGACTTTCTCTGATCAGAAAAAATGTTGACAAACTGCATTAGAAGAAGGTACAGAGTTCCACCAAAACTGAAATAATTTAGGGAACAAGATTGATTTAATTTTCAGTTCAATTTAAAGTAATATAGAAGGGATTCTGATGGCACTGTAATTTCTCTTTCACTATTTTTTGAATGAAAAGCCTGATGTTTTTGGTAATGTTATTTTTACATAGACACACATTTTGAAAAAAGATAGAAAAATATTTTTAGAAAAAGAACATTTTCAGATGAAAAGTATTTTTATTCCTGATAAGTTCTGGAATTCTTGATATATTTCATCCAATTCAGGAAAAATCCATATTTTCTGTCTTAGAAATTTGATACTGAAATGAAATTTGTTTCTTTTTCACACCTTTAGTTTAATGCTATCCATTTATTGCAGTTTATCATTCAGCATCCAGTAATCATATTCCATTGAAACTTTTGTTGTTGTGATTTTTAATTACTCATGTCTGTTATTGATATTCTTCTTATTGTAATCCATTTGAAAGAATAGTCACAGCAGGCAAACACATTATTATCACAACATTTATTATGGCTTTTTTTGGTGTACGTAAGGAATTTATAGAGATCATTATTCAGATAACAGTCAGATGGTTCTAGAAGGCTGAAATTTGCTGTCTTCAGTATTAGGCTATGTCAGTTTCCTCATAAGACCAAAAATCTATGATTTGTAGAAGAGTATGTACACTAAACTGAGATGTAAAATGGAGCTATAAACAAGGAAGAAATACAAAACCAGTCTGATGCCTAATACCTCAAAATGGGGAAAGGGAGAAGAAAATCAATTAATGTCACCCTTTTCTCATTAAAGAACCTAGGAGACTGATGATCTGCTCCAATTGTTTTCTTCCTCGAGTAGGACTTAGGTTGCAAAGGAGCAGCAGAAGGGGAAAATAAAATGCACAAGTACAAATGCGTGCATAATTATAATTGCATAGCTATATTACTCTTTTTTTTTCTTTCTTTTTTTTTTTTTTTGTTCTTTAACTGGTAGTGGTATTCTTTATTTTTTTCTGTAATAGTTATGAACTAACAATATTTGTCTAGTTACACTGTTAATATATTAATTATAATACTAATAAATTCTTGGCTTGATGCATTATGGTGCATTTCCAGTTACCTAGAACTCATTTTTAGGTTTAATAAAAGCATTTTAGCATTTTAAGAGAAAAACATTCTCATTTTACTAGTTTCCACACAACAGCTTCAGGAAGAAGCTAGGACACCAGTAATGTTTGGTTTATCGCATTTATATTTCTTACTGTAATTTACTACCAGCAAGCAAGAATAGTTTCGAATCATAGTCAGTTACTCTGGAAAATATATTTTATTACTCTCAAAAAACCCACTTAAATGAAGGGAATTATAAAATCATTTTTACAGTAGTCTTTGGATAATAAATTGTCAAGCCTTAAATATCAGCAGATTCCTTTATCTGAGTTTATCTTGTTGAGATGGCTCAGAATGCTACAATCAATCACTCAGCCATAAAATGGCTTCATCATACATGTGTATTCTATTCAAAATCAAGTTATAACTTCTACACATAATAACTTATTGGGTTGCAAGTTTAGCCCAAGTCTGTGTTCGATATTATCTGACATTTTATTGGCTCCTATACACACTTTTGCTTAATACAGTCATTTTATTTAGGAAAGTTAATTGAAAGATTGTCTATAATAAAGCATTTTTTTTTATGTAGAAGAACTGTGGCAAACAGTCTAGATTAAAGGAAGAAGGAAGAATACGAGAGAGAATGAACAAGAAAATTAAAGACTTATTCTAATGATAAATTAGGAATATGATTAGGAATTAAAAATTAGGAAGAGGAATTTTCTTAAATCTAATTCATTCTTGAAGTCCTCATTCAGTACCTGAACTAGCACAACTTCCTAGCTGAAAACTACAAATCTCAATTATGTAATGGATAATCTTCATTTATAAAGGGGCTTGTTAAGGAGATGCTTAGAATTGCAATAAGTATGCTTTCTTCTTCCAAAGAATGAAGTCTTGATACAGATACTTAAAAAGTGTAGAATTGAAGGCTGGTACAGGAAAAACTTGGCAGACTTTAAAAAAAAAACCAAAAAAAAAAACACCATTCTCAACCTGAGCACCTGAGTATTTTCAGTGAGATGTGAGAGCTATAAGGAGGCTTCTACAGGAGGAGTATCAAGACGAAGGATTTGGTTTACATATGGACCTTAACACTGATCTGTTTCCTTTCCTTTGTTGTTTTGTTTGTTTGTTTTTCTTTTCCATGTCTTAGACATGTATAAGTGTTAGAAGAAACAGTTTAAAAAATGTCATTTTAAGAAATCTTTACTTATTGTTCATCATACCTATAATTCATCTAGCATACAATGAAACTAGAAACTAGGGCATAGGATGTTCTGAATGAATGTGTGCAAGAACTTTACGGTGAAGGTGATGGAGCACTGGAACAGGGTGCCCAGGGGGATTGTAGAGTCTCCTTCTCTGGAGATATTCAAGACCCACCTGGATGCCTACCTGTGTGACCTGGTGTAGGGAACCTGCTTTCGCAGGGGGGTGGTACTTGATGATCTCTGAAGGTCCCTTCCAACCCCTATAATTCTGTGATTCTGTGATTCTATGATTCTGTGAAGTTTCACTTTCTGAAAAGAAAAAAAAAAAAGTTCTGAAAAAAAGAAGAAAAATCTACCTTGTATACAACATAGAAGGTATATTATATGGGTGTATGCTATTTCATGTGTATACTAACAAACTACTACTAAAAACAAACTAAAGAATGAAGAAGCATAGAATGTACTGTTAAAGGTGGATCCTTGCGCTTCAGGTGTCACCAAAATGTATTTTTTTGGCAGCTAACATAGAAGAGCAATAAATTTTCAAAATTACTTAACATCTAGAAGCATGCTTGAGCTCTTGCTCATTGGAAATTCTCCAGGATATGTCATTCCTTTAGGAGGTGATGACCCATAGAAATATAAAGGTTTTATAATGAGTTAATGTTGACAACGTTGTGCTAGAAACTGTGACTGGGCTTCATTTAAAAAGTTGACTTCTCCTTGATCACTTGTCTTTTCTCCATTGTTATTTGGCTATGGGGATTTCCAGCAACCCACTGTGCTTCCTTGCATGGAAGTGAATTTTAAAAGCTTGGAATCCATCAGAGCTTCAGTTCCAAATCACTTTGGCACCTCCTCATCTTCCTATTCATCAAAGTGGCTTGTCATTTATAATGTGAAATCTTGTGGAACCTCTGTACAGCCACCCTACCAAGAGCATCCAGCATTTATTCATACCTTCAGGATGGCTCTTCTGGTGGGGTTCCTGAGGACCATGACAATTTTACTTTTACTCACAGAATTCAAAATGTGAGGTTCTCTTTCAGTTCATAACAAAGTCAGCTATTCTGAAATATCAAAGTCCTTTGTGAATTGAAATGACCTTTCCCTGGTTAGCTCCTGCCCTTTAGCAATGGGTGATGCTGGTTGCTCAAAATTCATACACATGGCCACTTTTGGGGGGGGGGGGGGGAAAAAAAAAGGAAAGAAAAGAAAAAAAAAGGGCTATGAGAGGGCAAACTTTCTCTAAATGGTCTTAACTTAAAAAAAGTCAACCCCAGGCATGAAAAAAGAGAACAAGTTCTGCAGACTACTCACTTCTTGGCCTCTTTACTGAAATTGCCAACAAGAGGAGCTGCAATGAAGACTATACATTTATCTTTGAAAACAGTGTTGAATATCTGTCACTGATTTGGGAAATGATTGACCTAATAATAATAGGTTTTATATCAGCAGGTTCAGGAGTGTCATATTCAAAGTCTTTATATGTGGTTTGAAAATTGACTTCTTAATGCTGATTCTTCTGTGGAACAGAAAGGAATTGCATTGCAGATGAATTTTCTGATGCAAGTACATTGTGTTATCTCTCTCCAAACTGATGCCCATGTGTGAAGCGTGTTGGCAAGAGTAAAATGTTTGGGAATTACAGTCCTGTAAAAATACTTTGGGCCATATACATTTCATGTCATAGAACAATTCACTCTTAAACTTTCTCTTATGATGATGAATGTAATTCTTGTTAGAAAAAAAAAAAAACAAGAAACAAACAAATGAAACCAACATCTCTACTCAAGAGTCATATTTAAACTTCTGAGTGTACAGCTTGAACTTAAGAACTGGTATCTTAATTTTGCTCTTGTTTTCTAGAGAAGTCAAAGTTTCCTTCCAGAGAATATTCTTACAGAGGTCAACAGAAATTATTGGAGATTAAAGACAAAGTTTTCAAGAGTAATCACTGATGGGTTAAATCTGATCTCACTGACTTCAATGAATTGCCATTGAGTTTACTGTGAATACAGCTAGTCACGTGCTTTAGGGAAATCTAGTCTGAGTGATAGTTATTCAGTAGACAGTGAAACAAGAATAGACTACAGGACTCTAAGAAGTTAATTATTCTCTTGTTCTGTCTCTTTTCCATGAATTGTACTTTATTTCTTAAAAGCATATAAGTGTGAGCATATCAAAGTAAAAGAACAAAAAAACACACAGATCTACAAAGAGAAGAAACAAAATGAAGAATAAAACTGGACTGCCAGGGGGAAGGAAAAAAAAAGAAACAAAAAAGGAAAAAAACAAAAAACAAACAAAAAAAAAAAACAAAAAAAAAAGTTAACAGGAATAAGTATAGATAAAAATAAACAAATACATATCCAATTAGATATTGCCTTGGAAAATTGCTACAGACTTTATTTCTTCATTTGCATTTTTGAAACTTAACTAGCCTCAATTTTATAGTAAATAAGAAAAATGAATTGCAGATCCCAGCTCTGTTTATGTTCAATTCCTTTGCTGTATTAATTTCTCCCAAATTAAAGAAAAAGTATATATATATTGGTTACACTGGAATTAATATTGTAATCAATGCAACTTTCTATGATGTTTGCAGTTTGTCACTATTATTTATTAAATATAGTAAGATGATACCCAGAGAAAATCAAGAGAGAGATTCCATTACAATAGGCAACCCATTCCTAATTTGACCTGTTTAGTTCACTTTTAATGAGTAAGTGGTCAATAGATTTAGAGGGCAGGGGAGAAGAATATATATAACACACAAGCAAAGAAATCAATGTCATGATTCATAGATCGCCATCTCTCCATAGACAGTGGAGAGTCCACACCAAGCAAACTATTGAGCAACTGGCTTTAGCAGAATTACTGTTTCTGAAACAACTCCAACTGACCAGTGTATACGCTCAGTGGTGGTAATTAAACAAACACGAACAGTTTCAGTCTATGTCCATCATATTTCACACATACTGCATGGAGATTTAATATAAATGAAAATGTGAGTTTCTCATGAACAGGTAGACACTTCCATCTACGTTAGTGCAGTTCTCTCCACTGTGTCCACTGTGTATAGAAATAGGTACCTAAAGGCTAGGAAATTGTAAAATATGACAGACAAATCACATTCTTAATGAGCATGGTGTTGAACAGCTGTTGAACAGCTATGAGTTCAGGCTGACTCATATCCGCTCGAGAAGGCCATACTGTACACAGTAACAGTTCAGCGAAGTGAAACCAATTTGCCTGCTCTTCTTTTGGGGGCTTTATAAAACAGGGTCAGTATATGTATTTAGGTTATACTAATATACAGTGTTGCACAGAAAATAAATTAAAATTATTATTTTCATTAAACAAATACAAATTATTTTGTCAACATGTACAGCTGTGTTCATACGGGAAACCAGGTAGCGCAATGTCTGCCTTTTCACACAGGGGGAATTCCCTGTTACTGAATTGGCTTGTTATCCAAAATGCAAGTCAGTCAGTCTCTGCTTTGTGCATTTCCTGAGTAAGTTTTATTCCTACATTTGTCATATGTGATTTTCCTGTAGATGGATACTTCACTTATGGACTACAGGCTTCAAACTACAGTTTGTGCAGTACAGATGATCCTACAACAGGATCTGGATCTACTGTCTTAGTTAGGACAAACTGTATGTAGGATCCTGGGTTTCACTGTGTTCGAGTGTATGATGTTCACTTGTCTTGTGGCTTGAGTCACAGAATAAATATCAGATAAAATTACATATTTTTGTTAGATTGGTCACATCAGCTCTTGATGCACACATTCAGGCTCTTCCTAAGCTCACATTTGCAGGATAATTCTCAGTTGGTGACTACTACTCTCTGATGCACCAAGACAGAATATCTGTGCAGTTTGCATGAGTGCCTCAATGATGCTGATCGAGTGAGAGGCTTGTTTCCTAAATCAGAGTAGACTTCTGTTGTTTGGGTGTATTTTGTGGGTTTTTTTGTTTGTTTGTTTGGGGTTTTTTATTCCTTTTTTAGCCTTACATATTACAACTTTCCTAGAAATAGATATGCTTTTTTCTTCTGTCGTGGTATGCTTTTTCTCCAGTCAAATCCACTAGACCCAACTGAATAGAAGCACTGAAAAAATACATTTCATTTAAGAAAAAGCAGAATAGCTTTTTATTTAACTGCTGCACGATAAATGTAAATTAATTAATTTCCATAACAATGACTTTTACTAAATATAAATCAAATTCCATTTTAGAGATTTTCAAAGCAAATACTGTTCTGTTTTTTTTTTTCATAGTACAAACATTAATTCACCCAAATATAGCAAGTCTGCTTACAAGCACTCATACCCTATATGATTCACCTACACTGGCATTAGCCTGTCTAGAGACTGTCATCTAAATGTGTTAAAGCACTGAAAAATATCAGGGAATGACTTATAATTGCTACTGCTGACAGGTTATGGATTTTGTACGACAAATTTTGTTCCTCTTACCAACCTCATCTCTTTATTGGGACACTTTTGTTACATATTTTCTTTCAGGCTGCAAATTCTGTGGTACAGAAATTGCACCATTTGATTCATTTTTACAGTACCTAACAAAATGTGATTATAAATGCTTTTATATTGTTAATATATAACAATGTATACCCACTCCAGTCATTCACCAATAGTTCTCACTAAAACATGCCCCTCAGTACAACGTCCAAACATTCCCTGAACACCTCTAGTGACTCCACCACCTCCCTGGGCAGACTGGACAAAATGTATGTAGGATGCTGGGCTTCAATATGTGTTTGAGTCTATGACGTTCACTTGTGTTGTGGCTTAAATCACAGAATAAATATCAGATAAAATTATATTCCTGGTGAGATTATCTTCACTACTCAGGTAAATAAATACTGAAATAATTAAGAAGGAAACTACCCCAGAATCTTCTACAAATCAAAGTCAGACATACCCTTCCTATCAAAAAGATATTAACATTCACTTTGTAGGTATAACAGGAGGTTACATTTCTTTAAAAGTACTCTTAAAATGTAGACATCATCCTACATGTGGGTTTGACATCAGATGACTTCAGTTGTCTCAAAAGATAGGCAAGCAGTTTTCATTATGGCAGAGATTGAATAATACCCAGTTCTCATGAGCAATTCTTTACAGCTCTTTCCCTTTCCTGATTCCACGGGGAACTCAGACAGCTTAGACATCCCTGAAAATTTAGGGTTCCCTTTGCTTGCATGCAGTGACAAATAATTCAAGGCATTCACACTGTACTAACAGAGAAGAATCAGGTCCTAAAAGTTTCTTGCATCCTGAATATGATGTTATTGTTGACTGTCCTTTAGAACAGACTGAATGAGTTCTGGAGAACAATCCAGCTCTACTTGAAATAAATGCCAAACTAATAATTTTTAAACAGCTCTAGTCACACTAAAGGTGACTGAGCCTTTGAGTTAGGAACTATAATAATTTCTGATCAAATATCCCATGGTGGGGTTAGGGATGATAGCAGCAAGAATTCAGAAACACGCTTATAACAAGGAGAGTGAGGACCCCACGTAGGACATAAAATGGGAGAAGCACTCACTTCTAATTGACAGGATTCAAATGTATGTGAAGGAATGTATTCTGGGAATAAAAAAACTTTGTTAGCACCAGAATTACGCAAACAGGACTGCTTGATATTTTGCATATTTTGAGCTTTTTTGAGAACTGTATATCAGATTTCCACCCTTGAATGTGCTTTTGCTAATTGTAGAAAGGAACTCTTTGTACTTAAAAAACAGAAATGTTCCTTTTTCCAAAGAGCATAAGGCAATTTTGGATCAAGAAATACTTAAAGAGATTATTTTTAAAGAAGACTGAGAAAGACTGTCAGGCTGACAAGCTCTTGTTTCCATCTGTATGGAATAAAGTATGGAGCAGCAAAAAATATAATACACACACAAGGGGATAAAAACAAAACAACAAAGAAAAAAAACCCAAAAACCAACCAACCAAACAAACAAAAAAAACACATTAAACACACACATTATGAAAAAGACATAATGAGGAACATTAAGAAGATCCATAGTACCAACCAAAATGCTAACCTGATACAATCAAACAAGGGGGTGAAGGATGTGTCTCATAGCCAGCAGGAACAGGGAAGTGATTGTCCACTTGTACTCAGCACTGGTGAGGCCATATCTTGAGTACTGTGTCTGGTTTTGAGCCACTCACTGCAAGAAAGACACTGAAGCCCTGGAGTGCATTCAAAGAAGGGCAGCTAAGCTGGTGAGAGGTCTGGAGCACAGGGCTTATGAGGAGCAGCTCAAGGAGCTGGGATTGTTAACTTTGAAGAAGAGGAGGCTCAAGGGATACCTTATTGCTCTCTATAACTACCTGAAGGGAGTTTGTAGTGAGCTGGGGGGTAGGCCTCTTCTCTTGTGTAACTGGTGATGGGACTAGAGGGAATGGCTTCAAGCTGTGCCAGGGGAGATTCAGGCTGGACGTTAGGAAACACTTTTTCTCTGAAAGAGTGGTCAGGCGGTGGAATGGGCTGCCCAGGGAGGAGTCACCAACCCTAGAAGTGTTCAAGGAATGTTTGGATGTTGTGTTGAGGGACATGGTTTAGTAAGAACTATTTCATGCTTGGACGGGGTGATCCTGTGGGTCTTTTCCAACCTTCATCATTCTATGATTCTATGATTTTCCCATCAATAAAACTGGCTGGAAAATGAGTAAGCAGTGTTCACAAGTGATTGGAATTTTTGTTGTTCTGTTTTCCCCCTTAAATACAGTTAAGTGAAAATGTGAATTGCATAATTTAAGAAAAAATGTTGCATGCAAAATTAATTAAATAAATAGCAAGGGAAAAAAGGAGATTGTTTTCATCCTCAAACATTTTTTGTTCTTTTGTTATTTATTTCCCAAATGAAACTTCCCTGAAACTGCTAAGTACAAGAAATTATGGCCATCTCTACAACTCCTACATTTTATATCAACATAATAACAAGAACTCCTGATTTTTGTGTTAATCACTCTCTCTGGCCATAAATAACATGCAGAGAAACAATCACTTTCAGGAAAGCTACATGTCTGTTTTTTCTGCTTATGTAAATTGCTGTAACACTGACTTTAGTCAAATTATACCAATCAACATCAGCTGAAGATTTGACTAAACTGAATCTATAGTACACCTGCATGGTAATCCAAAGATGTAGCTACATTTCTGCACTCACAAAGTTAAATATCCTTCTGCTAAGAAAGGATCACTAAAGGCTCTCAAATATATTCTGGACCTGATGTCCAAGTGATGTCACATCTCAGGGTTACAGTGAAAGTATATACCTGTATATGAACTATACAGTTATTTCCAAGATATAAAACGTAGGAAAATGCATTATACATAATAACTAGTACACTTGACCTCGTGTACTGTTGTGATAGCTGCAGTACATATTAAAAAAAAAAAAAAAAAAAAAAAAAAAAGGTGAAGAAATGAGTTGAGGTCATAAGAACATATGTAGGCCAAAAATAGAAAAAGAAAAAAAACCCAGTTATTTCACAAATCTTAATTACTGCTGAAAATATTTTTCTCATCTCTGAGTAAAGAATTTCTGCATAACTAAGATATAATTTTAGTCTTTTTATAGTTACACTAGCAAAAAATAAATTTCTGACTATGTAAAGGTAGCAGTAGTCATATTCACCTAACTCTGGGGTAGTTGTTTTTTTTCCCCAGTAAATACAGCTGAAATAATAACAAAGCGGCCTCATTCCACCCCTACAGCCCAGCAGCAAATATAAATCCATCAGGGTGACAATAGGATTAAACTGTGGGCGCAGTTTGCTTGTTAGACTTCTCCCTGAAATAACTTCCATGTGAGATGGGAATTTAATGTTGCAATATGTTGGTTCCTGTTGTGGGCCCAACAATAGAGCTGGCAATCCTCTTACTGTGGAGCATTACTTTTGCCTGTATTTTGTCTAGCTAAACTGTTCAGTCACCTTTTGTCTCCACCAGAGTACAATGTGCTTGTTGATTTGCCAAGTCCCAAATCCTATATTTAATACAACATCTTGATGTTGTATAAAAAATAAGAAGTCTGACTCTCCCTGAATACCATTAAGAAAATAGAAGGGGAGTGTGAGGAAATAGGTGTTGGATTAGATAAATTCTATACAAACACCCAAGCTGTGTCCTTAGGAGAAAGGAGGCAGGGACAAAAGTACTGTATTTATTCACCACCTCAGGAGAAAGTGTCATGGTTCATTTTCCTCCACCACTTTCTTCTTGCTTTAATATTAGACAGTTTATTTGCTGCTGACCCATATCAGATCTAAAGACTAACAAAGGATAGAGCTAAGTGTCTGTTCCAAAATAGATACCGCTATGTCTAAACCCAACTGAATTTGTTTGTACTGAGTTTTGTTTTTTCCTAGCTATTGACTCTAAGGCTGAGTACATCCAGTATGATCAGATCCATGACTAAGGAAATGTATGCTAAGCTCTTCATGAAGGAAAAAACTGTGTCCCAGTTTCTGCATGTTGCCCCTTGTTCTACTGTTGCTCACCACTGAGAGTCTGCACCCATTGTGTTTTAGATATTTATAAGCAGTTATGAGATCCCTTCTCAGCATTCTCTACTCCACAATGAACAGTCCCAGGTTTCCCTGCCTTTCCTTGTACTTGATATGCTCCAGGACCTTAACCATCTTTGTTGCCTCCTTTGGACTCTTTCTGCCTCTGTGATCACCCTCACCGTAAAGAAGTTCTTGCACACATTTGTGCAGAACTTCCTATGCTGAAGTTAATCATGAGAAAAGATCAGAAAGTTAGACCTGAATGTTAGGTATGCATTTTGGAGGCATCTCTATCTGCCACTTTCTCTATCATGAACAGAAATGTACAGAAACTGTCCTCCTAGATTAGATGCCTAAATCTGGGCAGAATATTTCAGAGCCATAGTCAGTGCCATATAAATCTCTACAAACCAACGCTGTTAGGATGTTTGCCTGGTGATAAAAACTTCATCTTCCAAAATGCATTAAAAATATTGTTTTCAAGGAAATTTCATGAGAGAAGAAAAACAGATGATGACAAAATGTTCCGTAGCAGTAATTTCTGCATAGGATGCATTGATTTTAATTTCACAATAGCTTAAAAAAATCATTGTTCCAATATATTAAAAAGTTATATGTAGTTCTCCTCTGAATTAAACTCTGTGAGCTTATCACAGTGAAATATTTGAACTGACCTTCACCTCCCACATTTTTTCTGTCCTTCAGGGAATTTCAGTTTGGAGAGAGAAGTTCATTTGTCTTTTCTCCCTGTTTGTTTATATTTACAAATGAACAAAGAAAATCCACTGTTTAAGGATTTCGTATTACAAAGGAAAATCTGCTTGTATTCTCTCCCCAAGTCTATGACCATCTCACATCTCTTCTGCAGTAAATTAACCTGGTACCCTTTCTTTGGCTTCCACTGGGCTAAAAATCTGTCTTACCGTGCAAATACCATTTGCAATTGCATAATTTGAGATTTTATTGTTCCAAAAACATTGTTGGAATACCAGAACTCAGAATAGGGCTCCATGGGGATGTTACTCCTCCAGCAGGTAACAGAACACAAGTTTTATTGTCTAGGTGCAAGAGAGAATAAGAGCAGGGCAGGTAGCTATGATAGGATCAAGAGTAAGAAAGAAGAAAGGTCAGATTTCATTTGAAAAAGTCTGAGCTTTTGCAGCTGTTTGCACAACCAATGTACTTACAGGTACTGAGTACTTATTTGAGACCATCCCTTCAAGTTAGAGCTCACAAGACAAGAGGTAGTCTTGGCCTTTTGTTGCCCCATGATGGAGATAAATGCATGAGTTCAATTGCCAGGGCTGTCAGTCTGCTGCATCTCATCAACATTATGTTTACTCTAAAGTTAGAGAAAAAAAAAAAAAAAGAAAATAAAAAATAAAAACCAAAAACAAAAAAGGAAAACAAAAAAACAAAAAACAAATACAAAAACAATTTATTACATAGGAGTAGCAAATGAAAACAGCATGAATCTCAGCCCAAAGTGCAACAAATAATTTCAAATATGAATAAACAGAAGGTTTCTGGAGTGGAAGGTGCATTCTCAAAGTGACTTTATACAAGCTTTCTCTTCACTCCATCCTTCCCCCCTCTCAGCAGCCTCCTTGAGATCTCATGTATCATTGTTTTGTGCACACCGCTTTCCATGAGATGAGTTTAATAGCATTATAAAAGTCACATTGTGCACAAATTGGGAACTTCAGCGCCTCGGTAACTGCTCTGATGCATACACACTTGCAAAGTTTTCAAAGCAGAAATGTTGAAGGCACTTCAAGGCACAAAAACATCCTTGGGTAAATTACTTCCTATTAGTATGTCACATATATCTTATATATAGCTGTGGTTTCATGAAGTGACAGACGCGCTTGACAATAAAACTTTGCACTCTCTTTTATTTATATTTTTCCTGATTTTTTTTATTTCCTCCAAGTATATAATGTCTGATGCTAAACCACTGATCTTCCTGCTACCAGTGAGACCAGTGTTGCTTCATTACGTACCAATAGAATATCTCCACCCCAACTCCTGCTTGAAATATTAAGCAATTCCAATCACTGCTGCTTATTAAAGGCAGCAGGTGGAAGCATAAATAGTTTTAAAAGGTGAGCAGGTTGTAAGTCCTGTGACCCATTTAGCATTAAAGGGAAAGAAAATGAAAGTAAAGCTAAGTATCTAAAAAAAGAGACATTTTTTAATCTGGATAAATTCCACCTTAGATTACAGAATCTCACCCTTTTCCTAATATCATAAAGCTGTACGGCAGGCACAAAAAATGCCAAGCTTTTTCTCTCACCTATTAAGAAGAAAGGATAAGCTCAACTTCTTTTATTAATATCCCCCAAACTGTCTGCAACCTTCCTCTTTTCTAAACAGTGACCCCAGAGTGAGTAACACAGTTCTCAGTTTTTCAATGAAGACATTAACTTCCTTTTATTCTGTGTTTTATGCTTCTGTGTAATGGGACATTGAAATCAGTTTTACTTCAGGTTTACAAGCTGTTTAACTTCCTCATTTCTAAATAGAGTTTTGAATAATTTCTTTGCTTTTAAGACAGCTTTTGGAAATATTTAACACTTCAGATCTAGCAGGTTAAATGAGACTTTTGATGTACAGATAAGGAAGTTTAGAATGGAAATCAAAAGTAGGGGGAAAAAATGACTCAGTTTCTTTCCAATTTCTGCCACATTCCCTCATTATACAACACTTTGCAATAGAGAAATCAAGTTTTCTTATTTTCTTCACAAATTCTGGTAATGTTGATAGCTCCCATTTAATTTCCACTGGAGTATTTTCCAAAATTTAATGGTTAAGAAAATGATGAATTAGATATACCTAAATTATGGAAAATAGCAGGTGTATTAAAGTTACATAGTAAGCCTGCATTAAATTTATAATGTCCATTAAACTGAGCTACAAATGCTGCTTTTACAGCTATGGGAAATATTTTCTAAATGGATCTGTTTCCAGTCAAGCATCTAAAAATTGATCTGGGTGGAGAAGACTATGGGAGGAGAATCTCAATATTTATAATATTTTGTGGCTCTATTTTAAAAAAAATTCTCTTTCAGGTCGTCAGAAAAACATTCAAATTTGAATCTATGACTGAACAATGAGATGTTCACTGCCCTTCTCACTATCAAAAGTGAAAATTGCAAGATTTTTAATATTGATTTTAGGTATACAGTACAGTACACAGTGACCCATATTTACACTTAAAAGGTAGGTGACGTATATTTTTCATGTATGCCTTAAATTTTGAATAGAAGGCTGATGTTTTAAAATACTAACAAAATATAAGATCATCACTACACTTTCAAATAAGTTCAACTTAGTATTAAGAAGTCACAGTGGTTTAAACTATTAAGATAGTTTTCTATATACATCTTTAAATGTATTTTATATTTTATTTATATGTTAAATATATGCATGCATATATATGTATGTATATGTACTTAGAAATACGTAGCTATTCCATTCCAGGTCTTATCCTGTTGCAATTTTATTTTTATCAAGATTAAATGAGATAATAAATTGTATATACACCAGATATCTGATGCGTAAATCTCCTCTGGATGTACTGCATAGTATAACTTGCTTAGCTCAAGCATCAGAGATTTAACAGTGGCTATTTTAACAGTGTTTTTGTTCTGGTTATGATAGTGGTCCTCCAAGTAAGGGAAGAAGAAAGCCAAGGAGGGAAGAAGCATAAGGAAGAATGATAGAAAAGAGGAGAAGAAGAAAAGAAGGGAGGGAGGAAGGAAAGGAAGAAGAAAGAAAGGGAGGGAGGAAACCTCAAAGGTATGGTGAATATAGGGGTACTGCAGCAGGATATAAAGATAAACCTTATCAGAGAAAGCTTTAGATACAAGAGAATTGAACTGAAACGGAATAGTGGACAACAGAATAGAAAGAACTGATTCACATTCTTTGAAGTCAAATCAAATTCCTTATCCCATAAACTTCCTCTCACAAATTAAGGGCTGAGTTTTCCTCTGCATTATTTGAACAATAATAATAGTATGAACAAGAGGAAAATCTGTCTGCAGGCACTTGATTCCTAAATCAAGGACTCGGAATATTTTTATATGCATTAATTATTCTGTTCACCATTTCACTGTATACTATCTATATGTGGCAATTCCTAATCTCTATTTTTTCTGCGTATTTATATTTCCCAAAACATTTTTTTGCTCATTTCAGTAGCAAGTTATGAAATGTGGACAGTGGAATTGGTTATGTCTAGGTCTTTCTTACTCCTTCTCAGAAGAAAATCCTACTTTTTTTAACTGAGTATGTTATTCTATGTGAACTGTTTGTAAGAACAGCAGAAGGAATCAAGAAGTGCACTTGACACCTAAAGTGGGAAGAGTTGCAATCTATACAATGGTTCTTTCTTCTTACAGGAATTTGTTCCACAATCATTGTATGCTTACTAAAAAAAGTCCTGGCTTTAGTACAAAAAAACACCTTAGAGTACAAAGCCTCTATATTCTTTGAGAACAGTTCCCTCTTTCCCGAGGAGACAAGTTTTTTTTTGTTTTTTTTCACTCATTAGCTCATGGTGTTTATTAGTCCTTAATTTACCTTTCCATAAGTCATCTTCAGGACTCTGACCTTGATATTTAATGTAGGAATGAAGATAGTAAAGAACACAGCCAATTTCCTTCTAGCAGCATGAAGGTGGATGAGGTGATGGGGAAAATCCTTCTCTATAGGTGTCAGAAATTAAGTATCAAAAAACATCTGGCTACCTTCTCTTGAAACAAGGTGGAGTCTTACTGACTTTCACCTGATGAATGAAAGATTCCTTCACTGACATCAACGGGTTGTCTCATGGTATGAGAAGCTGTTCTGTTCAAGCAAAATCTGGGCCAATGCGTCACAAGGAAAGAAAGGGAGACAGCTGCCTTGAGGAAAGCCAGGACATTACCATACTCTGGTCTTCGCGATACTAAGTCCTTTTCCTACTGTTTGCACGACTTTTGATGATAGAGGCTCACCTTTGCAAAAGACATTTTGCAGTAGACACTTCAGATTGCTGTCCTTTAAATCCAGACACTACAATCAGCTGGAACTCTGCAATGACCTCTTCCATGACAGAGTAAAATAAATCATAGTGCTAGAATCATTGCAAGAACAAGAGAGATACCTCCATCGTGCGAGCATTTTTTTTACCTCTTTAGATAGGATTCTGGCTTCCTTACCTGGTCTTTGAAAAGTTAGACATCTAAGTCTAAGCTAGTCATTTAGGATTCCTTGACAGCAAACAGAAAAATATACAAATCCATCCAAAGGACAGTTCACCTCATCCTAAAATAGGTGTCTGGCATGAGTCAGCAGCATTGCCATCTGAGGTTCCGATATCCATCCTTCAGCTATAAGGAATGATCAAAGCAACTTAGATCTATGATTTTTACACAGTGAATTTATATATGAGAATCCTCATTTTTGTTGTGGTATTCCAGTTTTCATTCTTGCAGAATTATGTATAAATGAGAGGTAACAAGATAGGCCATGTATTCAAGTCTTATCCTTTGTAAGTACTTGACTATGTAACATAATCAAAATTTGAGCTGAGGACTGATTCAAACAGAAGGGGGGAAAAAAAAAAAAAAGTCTCATATTTGTCACCTTAGTTATTATGGAAAAAAATGTACCATAAACATAAAGCAATAATATCAATCTCACTTTTATGTTCACACACATACACACACACACATGCATAAAGAAAAGGAAACAAGGTGAATTTGGTCTCAATTTACTTAGATGGATAATAAGACTTTCACTTATTGTTGCATTATTTGTTAGAATGTGGATGAAAGATTAGGTGACAATATGCAAAATATATTTTCTGCATATTATAATATTTAGTAATGTCATTTGATTTTTTATATGTTTCATTAAATTGTTTTGTGGCTTTATTATCTACCCAGATGCACAGCTCAGAAATACAATTATTCAGATTTAGAAGCAATAAAATTTGGCATGCATTTACTTGTATTCAGAATTCCTGCATGTTAAAGAGAAATTACTGCATTCTCCCCACATAGTTCTGTTCTTGTGCCTTTGCTGAACCATTCATTAGACGGAGCACATTATAGAAAATACACCATTTATGTTAAGGAACCCTCTCATAACAGATGTATTTGTACAAAGCAAGTATTTCAATATATCATAGACTTTTGATCATGACTGTAATAGAAGCAAACATATACACATTTTCTGTAATGCATATCTCTCTTATATGGTTACCAAGGGGTGGGAGGAGAGGGGGGAATGAATACTATAGATGATATGTTGTAAGAAAAGGTACCTGCAGACAGAGGTTGACAGTCCTTTGAAAACATCATTGAATGAATGCAATACAAATTGTTCTGTTCTATAATAAATGTTTTGAGGTTGTGTTTAAAGGTGTGTCTTTGAGCTGAAGCACAGGGAGTTTTTCTATCAATGAGTTGTTCCAGCTTTTGTTTGTCTTCACTGTGTTTCATAAATCAAGCACTCAAATATATGGTGCCATGTCCCAAAGTTGTCCTCTGTCCCCTGTAGTTGTGACTGAGGGCAGAGATCAAGTCAGTGGTCATGTCCTGAAGGAGAGATTTCAGACATGATGTCTTCTGCACTCCATGCACACAGCACCACAATCTCTGTTTGGGCTTCAAACAGTGGTTTCAGGACACAACATACATTATAACCTGCTGGGTTGAGCAGAGTCCTAACTGCTTACAAACATACATATAAATGAACTGATGAAAGGACACATTATTTTTCAGATTGCATCCCTTTCTTTTCGCCTCAAATTCTAGGCAGGATCTGCACTAGCACTGTTGAAAGCTTTCCCTTCATCAGTGCGATGCTCTTCACATCATCTTTGCAACCTGACCGAACCAGCTTTGTGGGCCAGGACTTCAACCTCAGCTTATGAGCATTAGTTCCGTATCTGATCAGGTCACTCTGCCTACTCTCTGCCCTCTCTCAATGGCCAGCTTTGCTCTGGGGGGAAAGAAAACATATTCTTGCTTTTCAAGCATTCATGAAGGCAATGCTGGGGAGATTCAGCACTTTGGTCCTTAAAGCAGGACTCTAGCATAACTGATGGAATCACAGAGGAATCCTTGAGTTACATTTCCTAGGGACTCAAGTCTCTCTCATCCCTACATAAAAGGACAACCTGTACAAATGTAAGATGGGTTTTGGGAAACTGAGGCACACCATGATCATGTTATGCCTATCTGCAAGAGACTGCTGCTGGTAATATAGAAAGCCTACAGATCATCAATTATTGCAGATACAGCAATTTTTCACTTTTCTACCACTTATTCCTGTTTCTGCAGAGGTGTAGAATTTTCTTTCTCTATCCTAATGGATAGAATTTCTGGCAATTATGTTGCTTGTATTTCATAGGCCTTTTTTTTTTTTTTTAATGTTAATTTAGAATAACTCTATTGACTTCAACACAGTGGATTTACATTACGACAAATGACAGTGCATGTTGGTCGTTAAATCACAATGGGGATTTTGGATTTCCCAGTGGATCTGGAAAACCACACTCAGTAATTCTGCTTTAAATGTCTCTATTCCTGAGGCCATTTAATATTTATGCACTAGATTCAAGCTAGTTTCTATAGAGTACAATGATTTATTGTGAACCAACACTTACATAATAAACTATATTAAGCAGCTAAAAAAGGCTGGCTTATGTTTACCACAGAATCAGTTCAAGCCATTTGAGAATCCTCCCCAGTTAAAATCAAGTTTGCCCAATACAAAATATAAACCTGACTTGATATAACCTATAACTTTACAGGATTGGAAAAAGTTGCCCTGGGCTGGCAAATGCCAGTGTATATCATTTTTTCTATCCTTAGGACTTCCCCACCTCCAAAAGCATTGTCTTTTGAAACTAGAGGTGAGTGTAGCCAAGAGTGAAAAGGAAGTGATCTTTCTCTGTATTTCTTGGCACACAGCTGAGTTATTTTACTCGAGAGTAAATGCTCTGGGTGTTTCTGTATTGTGAGAGGAACAGATGCATGCCACTTTCATAAGATTTCAGTCTCTACATCATATTCTTTTTATTGTTATTTGAAAAAAAATTCTGAATAGCTCTCAACTTCAAACCATGAATCACCTCTTTCACTGTCTCTGCAGCTTTCCTTGGCCTAGCACGTTTTCCCAAAGGAGACGCTTTGCTCTTCACTCATGCATCAACCCTCACTAACGTCATCAAAAGCTCTCCCATTTACGCTGCATAACTGACTGGAGGTTGAAAGAGGTCAGTAACAATGGGACCTGAAAGCCGGGTTTTGTTCGTGGTGTTTTTTGTTTGCCTATTTTGTTTTTTAAAGAAGACTCTGAACCTAAATTCTATAGATATGGAAAAATATCATTTTGATGTCTGACATTTAAACTGAAGGCACTAAAACCTAAGAGCTCCCAGATTACCTATGTGTTTCCCTACTGATGAATGCTGGCTTTCAGCAACCACAGATGCCTTTGATTTAACTTTTCAATATGTTTTATCCACACTATTTTGTTTTCCATCAAAAAAGAAATGTTAGTCATCACCCCAACAACACCAGAAAAAAATAAAAAAATAAAAAAATGGGTAAAATAAATAGAGGCCATGATATATATCAGCTGGTGTTATTCTTGTCGCAAGTGAAAAGAATACCATTTCCTCAAGTTTGCTCAGAGTCGCTTCATAACATCTCTCATGCTCCAAGATACAGCTGAGGTTTTCAAAGCCATGTACATCATGGCATAAGCCCTGACAAGAAAAATAGTGCAAATCATCAGCACCTGCATCATGTATACAAACTTTTATCCTCTTGACTGCAACAATAAAGATCAAAATTGGTTCAGCTATCTAAAAGGAGTGCTGAAAGAAGTACTGTGGTTCAGCTGCAGGTGTTTCAACCAGGTAGAGAAATCACGGGGAGAAATTATCCAGCTTCAGGCGATGCCTGAATGCTATGAAGCCACAACTAGGTTTGCAACCTGAATACATATGAATTAATATTTCCAAATTTCTATACTATTGAGCAAGTGGGTGTATACTTAACCAAAATGAGTTGTGAATTTCTTACTTCCTGTTAATTATTTATATCTGCAAGAGCTGTCATACATACATTTATAATAATTGAGGAGGAAAACAAACAAACAAACAGAAAACCTGTAAAATGGAAGTATTACTTTATCTTCCCTTCAAAGTAATCTACTCTCTTGTTACCTTGCATTCAAACAGGCAAAAGACAAAGCACTTAGCATAAATCCATGATATATGTCAATTGTCATTTCTCCAGGAAAGAAAGCTCTCTCATTACTCGGAATTCAGCAAGGCCTTAAAGTCATCAAGAAGGAACATGTAGAATAACAGTAAGGGATGACTGAAACAACCTGAATCAGGCTTATTGACATGAGGACGTAGAAATGCCAAAAGAGGATACTGAGAAGAATGAAATCTCCTGTTTATAGGTATTAAAAATTGAACAGAAATGAAAATGAAATAAAATGAAATAAAATAAAATAAAATAATAAAATAAAATAATAAAATAAAATAAAATAAAATAAATAAAAGGCTCTTGCTGCCATTAAAGAAAAAAACAGTAGAGGTTAGGATCAATCTTAAATATTTTCTGCTTGGAATGTCACAGTTTTGGCTTATGCCTCTACAATTAATGCCATACATCCTTTCATATTCAAGATGCACTTTTGTAGGCATCATTCCCACACACTGCCATTTAGGCTGGTTCCATCACCAAAACCAGCACACTACAAATGAACCATGATTTGAACAAATCTCTGAGATAAGGTAGTGGAATGACATAACTAAAGGCAGCCTAAAAAAGCAGAACACAAGAAAGTTGCAAAACCTGTGACACAAAAATATCATTAATTTTCCTGTTGGGAAAGGAAGGGAAAATGAACAGATGACTGATATAGAAAAGTATCCAGATGAAAATCTATCTAGCCAAACAAGAGCCAGGCAGAGATGTCCTGTGGTTATGAGGTGAAAACATCAGTAAGGAATTGCAGACACAAAGCATGCATTTAGAAAGGGCCAGCCATAAGGTGCTATTACAGTAAGTGTAATCCAGTTGCTCAGGTAGGATATCACTAATGATCTCTTATGGCAATATAGTGGAAAACAAAGGTGAGTGGCATAGGGTTCATCAGCTTTTACAAAGAATAGCACCAAGGCACATAATGGAAGATAGGGCTTCATATTTTGTATTACACCTGCTTTTTTTATATGAAACAGTTATTCTCAATGTTGACTACTAGCCATGAATAACCATTTCATGGCCTCCTTCAATCACACTGAAAATACATCTCTTGTTTTTAATATGGTTTGCAAGCTAATTATAAGCATGACAGACAGTTCATAGCTTCCGTCCATCCCGTGGAACGCCTAGAGGAAGTGCAGAAGAGTGAAGTACAGAGGTTTTGTTGAAACCTGTTTGTTGGGGTTTTTAGCACAAACAAATGCTAGTGGTTTGTCAAAACATACACTGCACTTGCTGGAGCAGCAGCTCAAGAAGTGAACACATACAGCTGGGGAGGTACAACATAATGTTCAGCCCTGAGGAGACACTATAAGGTTTGCTGCTTTGTGACAAGGATAAAGGACAAGTGCAACCAACACAGACTCTTTCCATTCCTCCCAGTTCATGGCCACACCCAGATGTTGCAACTGATTATAAACATATACAAAGGCCAGTTAAGAAATAAAACATCAGAGGAAAATTAAAAACTAAAAACAACAACAATAAAGTAGAACTAGGAGGAAAAGAAAAAGTATACTAGACAAATACAAAATGACATTTAAGAAGTTGTCAAGACTTACTATACATGCCAAAAATATAAGCCTGGTCTAAGTCAAATAATCCAATGTCAGTGACTCAGGGAAAAAGAAAAAAAAAGCTCTCTGGATCAAAGCCGACATAGGTCTGATTATGCTGACAGGAAAAAAAATGTACTTGTTCTAGAATGATATTCTCACTTCCCCGAGAGCTTACTAGAAGACACTATGGCTAAACAGGTAATCAGGCATGCCAAATCTATTTTTGCTAAATATAGTACACCTGCCATCATAAAGTCTGACAGTGGGCTACAGTTTAGTAATTTATTGATAGGAATTAGTTGTCTCAAACGCTAAAGATGCCTGAAGCATCCATCCTGAGGTTTAATGAAGCTGCCACCCTGGGAAGACTGTGCAGGAGACATTTTCAGACAAAAAGGGCAGGGGCTGGAGGGGAATCAAAGGGACATTTTGCCCAAGAAGACACAGCAAGTACAGCAAGTAGCAAGAAAAAGCAAACCTGAACGTGTAGCCCTCAAAGAAACCAAACCAAATCAGATCTCTACTTCAGGGGGGCATGTTAAGGGAATACATGTGAAGACCAGCAAAAAATAGAACTAGTGAGCAATCATACCTTTTGACTCCGGATAAAAGTCCAAATAGCACTGATATCACAGGAGAAATGTGCTAACACAAGCAATTAGAAAAGTATCAATTAATTTGAAGTTGTTAATGATCTGAACATGGTGATTTCAGATATTTGTGACTATATGCCATATGCATAAAATTTTTCTGTTGTGGGGTTTTTTTGTGGGGGAGGGGGAGGAGTGTGTTTCTTGTTCTTTATTGTTTTGTTTTGGTTTGGGTTTTTGTTTGTTTGTTTTGTTTTGTTTAGTTTTTTGCTTAGAAGAGAAAGCAGAACAGGGATTGGTAACTGTGCCTTTCAGTGGCACTCTTAGGGACTAAGACACCTAAAATTAGGACCTACATTTAAGTGAATTGAACAAGATCCGTTTCTGATCAGTAGAGAGAAACAGACACCTTCACAGGCTGATTTCTCTTACCCCAGGTCAGGATTCTAGGCATGGGCAATGTTTTTCTCTCCAGACAGGTCTCTATCACTCTGTGGGCTGTACGGGCAGCACATGTGGGAAGTCTGGCTTAGGTGTCTCACTGTTTGACATTTAAAGCCAGAGGCATTGAATACTGCCTTTACCTTCAAGGATGAAGCAGACAAAATGTTTCCCTAGTGGAAGCTGTTTCCAGTGACCTCAGGCCAGGCCTTCAATAAGAAAGCTTTTTATCACTCCACCAAGGACTCCTACATGCTACAGGAGTCTGTTCCATCACCATTCTGCAACATTAGATCGATTTGCCTGAGAGTCTCTACCATAGTTAGTTTCAAGGTCCCAAGTTAATTTTCTTGCTACTTTTATTTCTCAGAGTCCTTCTTTGCAGCAAACCAAAATCTAGAGAACAAAACCAGGGACAGGACATCTGCATTTCCCTTGGGCTTCATCTGTTCCCTCATGCATGTGGCTATTGGCTACAACTCTGTGCATATAAGATCAGATTGTTTTACATAGTGTCTACCTCAGCATTTACACTGCGATCCGCAGCTTTAGTGTCCTCTGAAATGCTAACATCAGAGTAGTCTCAAAAGGCGACTGGGTGGCTGCAGGGACTGGCAATAACAGCCTTGCTTTCTGCATCCCAGCTTGAATCTAGTCCATGGTAGATAGCAAACAAGCATTGCTACCATCTGATGGTTGCTTGGGGAAGTGAGTTTAGATGCTGAAAATGTTCATCTCAGAAAAACCACCTTTCTCGTTGCATCAAGCAGCACCATGCAGGCAGCTTTCTAACTTGTAAAGAAATTGTTTCATAGACTTAGATTTTGTTTCTAGCTCCTCTCAAGTGATTTAAAGGAAAACAGGCAGAAAATATGACTAGAATTGAAAATCAGAGTCTATAATATAACAAAACACTTGTGTAAAGTACAGGGTTGTATTTTAAATAGCCTGATTGTTTTCCTCCTGAGGTATTTTTTTTTTAAATCAGCTTTATAGGTATATATATGTAGATATATGTTGTATGTATACAAATATATAATGGAGATAGAAGGCAATCATTTTCATAAAGAAATCTTAGCAGGGAAAAAGAACACAGTTTTTCCTTTTTTTTTTTTTTTAATTTTATTTTTGGCATACTTTCCTTTTTACTACATGAATAAGACAGAATAAGATTTGCTTTACAGCCCTTTCTTGTTCTGTTTGCATGTTTTATAGAGTGAGAAACCAAGGCACTAAGATACTATGGTTTAAAACTTCAGGTACCCTGCTGAGATAGCAAGCACCAGCCCCTTCAGTATGGCCCATCCTTCACTGAATGTTCAAAGACCCACAGTCAGCAAATTCATCTGTCACTGAATATTCACCATTTGGGTAAATCAAAATAATCACCCTCCTTGTGTATCTTCTCTGCAATGGCTTCTGCCTTCAGCACAGCAACCATCTCCATTCCTTTCTTGTCCCATACTCTGCATTTTTTATTAGACTCATCTGCCTACTGTCTTCAGCTGTCCAATCCAACCCATTTCAAGTGTCACCCCCACCTCCCCTCCCACCAGTACCTAGCTGCAGTGTCTCCTTTTAAAAGCACTCATTCCCCTCCTTTCTTCCTCTTCATTCTGAGACTCACTCCTTAAAAGTCCTTTTCCTCAGCTACCTGAAACATTCTCAGAGCAAATCTTCTCTTTCCTGCACTCACACCAAGAAATTTCCTCATCTTCTCCTGCTAGACTCATCTGAGGAAAGAAGAAAGGAGGGAGGACCACAGTAAGCACAGGAGAGACATTACATTCAGGTGATGTAGTGGTGAAAGTGTTGCAGCCCACAATGCTGAACTGAAATTGGGGTTGAAATTGAGTTTAGCAGCTGAAATTTAAGATAACTCTAGGAGCACAGAGAGCCTGTAAATTTTGCAGGCCAGTCCTCCATCAGTCAAGTCCTGGTCGCAGCAAGGGGCACATTGCAAAACCAAAGGCCTGAGAACTTGAATCTTTACTCCAGTTTATCAGAGATTCAGAGCTTAATAAACAAAAACTTGCCAATAATTTGTATATACAACATGCAGTGTACTTTTTTCTAGTCATACTATCTATAAAAGCTTAACTTAACATTATTATTAATAATATGTTATATATGTATAATTATAAACACAGAGATTGCAGACCTGTAAGAAACTGGATAGAGTACCACAAAATGGGAAGTTCCATGAACCTCAGCAGGAAATAGAGCGAACAGCGCTGCTTATCTGGGAGGAAATGACCTACTTTTTGGAGGTGACAAGATCCCACAACATCTAATGAATTCATTATCTGGGACTATTATCTACTGTACAAAATACCAAACTCTCCACTTGAGGAGCATTTAAAGTTGCAAATTGACATCATTTGCATAGTTTACAAATCACATAGTTTAAAGACCCTATGTAGTAAAAGTGCTAAGATTTCCACATTGTCTGTAAGATAGACAGGGGTATGAGTCACATTAGTTACCGAGAAATTAACATTTAAAGTAGTGCTACAATAAGAAGTCTTCTTTCTGCATTTCTTTTTCTGATTTTGATGCCTCAGTATGCTCTGCAGAATGACAGATTTGTACTGTAAAAATTTAGCACAAAATTAATATGGACGTGCAGTCTCATTTGAAGTAAGCTAAGATTTTTATATATATATATTATTTGTTCTAGGAGACAAATGCTTTGTTTTTAACGAAGCAAACAGCAATGCATTTCTAAACATTGCAACATGTGCTTTTGCTTTTGCATATCTGAATCTCTGTACATGATTTTATAACTTTTTACAGACTCGTTGCCCTTGCTGTAGTGTTACTTGTGCATTTTATAATTTTTAGTGCAATTACATAGTTTTAAATTCCTTTCTATTTATAAGGTAAAAAAATCCTTTTTTTTTTTTTTTTTCCCCCATGAAAAAGGAAATTCAGACAAGAGAAATCTTAATGACTGACTCACAGTCATATTGGTAGCACAAAAGACAGAAGTTTCTGGGCCTTATGGAGCAAAAAAAAGCTATTGTCAATGTCATGATTGACAGATTATGCTGGAAATCTTGCTCAAAGATAAGTGTTTCCCACAGGTTGGGCTCAAAGTTTTTTAGGGATTTAGTGATATCTTCACTTTCAGGGTGCTGTAGCTCGGGGTCAGTGTTGGCAGTTCTGTTACAGAGGAGCTACAGTTCTTGCACTGAAACCCGCAAGTATTTCAGACAGGTCCTCACCTCTCCTAGTGCAGGAGGTAGAGAAAGAGACGTCACTACAAGTGTAATATCCTGTAGCATTTTCTCTGAACTATCATAAGACAGTGTAGGGTGACATGCAGAGAAACAGGCAATCAAAGCTGAAGATAAATCATTAATATTTACAGTGAAATGTGAAATAGGATTTAACATGAATATGATCCCAAAGAGAAAAGAGCAGTTCTGAGTGTGAATGTAAAATGGAAGATCAAAATCAGAGCTGTGGGGATAGATATATTGCTACATGGTTAAACTATACCTGTCCTGTTTTGTCTCCAAAAGAAAGATTGAAGAAATTGTTGCAGTTTGTCTAGAAAAACTAGTGGGAGGCAAGGTAATGGTTCTTCAAAAGCTGCCAAGAAAAGTGTGATGAATTGTTCTTCAGAGTCACTGCAGATAGGAAAAGAAGGCATGGACTTAAATTACAGCAAAGAAGATTTAAATTAGACATCAGAAAAATGTTCTCCTGATGGAGAATAGTTAAGCAGCTGAGTAAATTGTTTGGAAGGCATGTAACATCTATATTGCTAGAAGTTCTTTTAAACACAGTGAACAACTATCAGGCAAAATAGGCAGAAAATCTGCCATGAAAGGACAAAGGAATTGATTATTTCTTGACTGTTCATTTACCACAGTCTAACCTGAGTTAACTCCCATATGTTACTATCTAAGGTCAAATTTTTTTTGTTTCTTCTTTTCTTGTCCTTAATATACAAAGCCAGGAGAGAAGTGTATTCTGGAAACCAGGAAGGGTGACTGCTTTTCATCAAGAGGTATCTGGTGGGTTGACTGTTCTGCCTTAAAGCTATTATTCTCCAAACTAAAGACTAGCAAGGACAATAAAGCAGACAGTTACAAGTATTAAAGTGATCTAGTAATCCGAAGACATAATTTGGAAAATAGTCATAAGATTTCAAGGCTTGGATATTTGAAGCAAAAATAGAACCATTCTCTTCAATGATTTATAAGATTGCTTCAGAAAGACAGGGTAGAACATACATAGTGATGTAGTGAGTGAAAACATCAGTAATTGTTGACATGTTGCATTTTAAAGAGTAGCGGCACCATTTGCCCTCCTGAATTTTATATCAGTACTTCCATGAGTACTTCTGATCAGCACAGATGTGACTTTGGTGGGCATGGGAAAGACGTGACCTCAGTTCTTCCCTTGACCTAGAAATGTCAGGGTTAATCTGATCTTCCTCTCAATATCTAGGTTGCCTTCCCTCCTTCCTAAGAGTACTTTGAAGGCAAACACTAAGCAACAGTGATCTAACCACTAAGCTTTCAATTCAAAACCCTCAGCTGCTTTCTTATCCCCTGTTTGCCAAACTCATGAGTTTTCTATGAATGTCTTACTTTGATTTTCCCCTACCGCATTAAAACCCTCAAATTAAAGATTACTATTTCATGGGATAAAATAGCCCCATTGGAGATAAGTACATCACAGCCAAAACAGCACTCCTATTCCACATGTTCAGCAACATAAATGGTTTCCTAGGCATGTTGTCATACAATGATTATCACCAACAAGGTGTTAAAATTGGCTGGTGCCGTAAGCTACCTAAGGAAGCTAAAGAATTTTGGGGATTTTTCTCTTATAATGAATATCTTAAATTCTACCTAAGTTGCTCCTTAGTAATTTTAAACATAGTTGGGTATCCTCCCAAGTGAGAACACAAGTGTAGCTGAAAGTCAGTAGCACTGTGCTCTGAAAGAAGTTGGAACCTTCTGAATACTCAAAACAAACAAGCAAACAAACAAAAACTAGTAAGTGAATTTCCTCCTTGTAGATACATGGAGGGGACTTGTAGGATTTCTGAACCCCTTGCTGAAAAGTCTCAAGCTTTTTGAAGCTGGTGTTTGTTGTTCCTCATCTTTGCCCAAATTTACTTGCTCTATATGAGCCCTACAGCAGTACCTGGAACCTCAAAGTGCTCACTAACACTGACAACACTGGCCCATACTCTCATTCAGCTCTCAGGTGTTCTGCTTAGGTCAGTAGGTCTCCACTATTTTGTTTCGTTCCACATTCTTATCATTGATCAAATTTTATTAATTCCTTACATTGTTGTAATTGAGTTAAACCAAGAGCAGAACTTGATTGTGCTGTATGAACAGTGGAGTAGAGTTTCTGTTCCTGAAAAACTTTGTAGTTGACAAGAGACAAAGAGTGGGGGAAAATCAGTATTTCTGTCATATTTTACTGAGGTTGAGTGGGAACATCAAACTATTGCCTTCTGTTCACACAAGAAAGCTCTGGTATATTTAAAATGCTCTGAGTGCCCGCCTTGAGTCTAAAATCACCTTCCATTTCATCAAGGCCTCATATTATGCAAATTACATATATTTGGAAGTTCCACTTACTTCCCACTTCCCAACGTTTAACTTTAAACAGATTTATCTCCTGGGCATTTTAGTTTGCTTGTTTGTTTGTTTTCTTTTTTTTTTCTTTCTTTTTTTTTTTTTTTCTTCTTCACAAAACGTTTTGCTTTGATTTCATGTTGCCAAAAAACAAAAGAAAAGGAAAGAAAACAAACAAACAAACATGATCACCTTTGCACGAAAATTGGCGTGCACCCTCAACTTGGATATATTCTTTCTGCTTTGGCCACTAGAGGGTAGCACAAACAGCCTCCTGGAGAGAAGGTCCAAGTACCCTCAGGAAGCGTATGAAACAAAGAACAGGCATAGCAGAGTAGCGAAGCTGCAGCATAGAGATGAAAGCAAAAGCTCAAAGTTCATTACTGGTATCTGTTCCATTCAAGTGTGCTGACAACACAGCAGTGACTGGATGTAGACAGATGATAGATGATCACTGGCTATTAAGCAAGCATAACTATGGTGTCTGATAGCTAAAGGTTTTAAACAAGCCCATATATTAATGTGATGCAACAGATGTCTGGTTGTGTTTGAATAAACAGTTGTGTATATTTAACCCTTTCAGCACCATACGTGGACCTGAGCAAGAGAGCACAGAACAATGATTACAGTATTTGCAGGAACAGATTCTGGATTAATTCAAAGGTAGTTAAAACAATTAGTTGTATATTGAACAAGGAGTTGTGAAAGAAGTTGTTGTAACAAGAATGTGATGCCAGAAATCTCGCCCTATAATGTCCTGGATCCTCTGAATTGTTTAGAAATGCTATTGCTATTAATATGTCTTTTTTACATCAATGACATAACTGCCACTTGCCTTTGCTTTGAGAGATTCACTGCATTTCAATCCAAGAGTTTCATTAGATGAAAGGTTTACTATTCTACCTAACCCAGGCCTGGAGCATAACTTAAGACTGTGAAGAAATACCAGAGGTTGGTACTCTATAGATACAGCACATTTCACATGCAGATGCTAAGAAGTAGGTCAGACCTGTTGTAATAATTTCTTACCTCCTGCTGAAAAGGAAAGGCAATAAACTGCAATATCCCAGCTAGGATTCTAGGATCCTAGTTACCTTGGTTGTCTAGAGCAAGAAAAGAGGGTGAAGAAGCCTTGTCAAGCATAGCAGAGCTATTGTGCACACTAACATAAACTGTAAATGTTGTGCAGAAGTACAGAAGGCAACAGCAAAACACTCAAGGACTGATACAGTGCAGAACAGGATGCAACAGCTAAGGAAGTCCTATTATAAAGCAATTTTCAAGAAGTCTCCACAGTAGGCCAAGGAACTGGAAAATAATAATAATAATAATGACTTTTTTCTTTTTTTTTTTTTTTTAAAGAAAAAAAAAAGAACGACAGGAAAATTACATAACAGGTTGTAGATCATCAGTATTGTTTTTTATTTTTTTATTTTTTTATTTTTCACCTCAGCAGCAATGAATCTGGTAGTAAAATCAGCAGAAAAGCAGTGTACATGTCCACTGATGGCAGGAATAAAGCAGACCCAGGGGAAAGCCTAAATGGACAATAATTGCAGGCTATTACATACTGTGCTACAGTACAGTGGAAAGCTGGTCAGCTGTTAGCAACACTGGAAGGAATAATCAAGAAGACAGGAAAGGAAGCTTATAATCTTTCAAATACAGAAAGGCAGAGACAAGGCTTTAGTACAGTGAGATGAGAAAAGAAGTCAGTGGTATAGAGAGGGAATGGCATTAAGCACCAGAGTCATATCTTCTCTGGAAAGGAAGGAATTTATTAGTGCTTCTAAATATATATATTTTTTACAACACTTTTGCCTGTGGAGCTGTAAATGAGTTAAAGAGCCTAGATTAGGTGAAGAGGTGTTCTAGGCTGCTGCAGAAAACACCTCTGGAGGGGAATTCAGCCCACCTCATATCTGAATCACTGCCTGCAGCTTTCTGTCTCTCTCCATTGACTGTATGGGAAACGTACAGCTACTAACATATTAATTTAAATTTCTTAAGTAAGATCTGCAGCCATCTGAGATGAGGGGGATGCTCAAAGGCAAGAGCAATGGGGGCCACAGATGCACCCACAGGGAAACAAAGATGATGAACGACATACTCAGGAAACATTAATCAGGAGCAACTCCACAGCATTTCCAAAAATGATCTTGAATTTTCTGTGTGATATCTTAGCTACCTCTAACAGAATCCACTGAAAGATACCCATACTCTCACTCAGTACAGGGACAGAGCTATGCCCATGCACACACAGAGAAACCACCCACTTGGGAAGAGAGGTATAGAAAATACTTCTTTCAAGGCTGAGAGCATCTAATGGACAGAGGTTGAGCAGTGTGAAGAGTGCCATACTTTCTGCAGTGAGGCTGTGAAATGTCATTGTTCTAACAGCCCATCACTGTCTAATTGCAACACAGAGTTAACCATTTCATCTTTTACCTCACCTTATTCCTGGAGAAACGAACAGATAGCTTATAATTCAGGTGACATTGAAAACTGAAGGAAGAGGGAGAACTGAAAAAGCAAGGCACTTTCAAGGCTTGTCACACTTTCCAGTGTAGCCAGAAAATTATCTCTACATATGTTTTCAGCTTGGTATTACTATATCCCCTTCAAAGTTCTAAATGGCCTTCACTGATATTGTTCTGAAAGCTAAATATTTAGTAATTTTGTGGTTTCAAGACAGGCATCAACTCACATGTAGCAAGCTGTAGGACATCCCACCCAGTCCTTGAAACCATGTGTCATACCTACCTGCCTGAAGCACGTGTCTTAGCTACCAGATAACGTCTGAGTGATCACTGGGCAACTGTGTTCAGAAAATTGCATCCCACCCCTAAGTAAACCGTTGCCATAGATTCAATAGAAAAAGATAAACAGTTCCTGAGGGTGACACCTCCAGCAGGCTAAATTGCCTGCTGCAGATGTCTGTCCTTCTGCCTCAACTTTATATGTTCTTGAATAGCTAAATTTCTTCTCAGTTTCCTCGGTTAGGTGTCAGAGCTAAGTGGGATGAGTCTGGACTTGACTGCCTCCCAGTCCTTAATGTATTTATCCTACCAACTTTCCTGTGAAAGAAAGAGATGCTATAATTCTTCCCTGACATATGGGCAACAGAAACAGGCACCCAGAGAGTTTGTGCTTAAGGAGGAAATTGACTCTCCATCTCCTAGATCATAGCTGCTGAATTATCTACTTTTATGTTGTTAAAATCTGCTGCCCTCACAACAGTTAGAAGTTTAAAAGCAATATTACTGTTAATTTGATTCTGCTGTGTGTTTTCAGTTTAATACTGTACCTTGTTTGTAAGTTTTTTTTGTACATTTGTCAAGTCTTTAATTTTCCCTTTGCATATCTGGATTTGATTATGACATTGAGGGGAAAAAAAGAAAAAAAAAATAAAGAAAGAAAAAAAAGAGAGAGAGAGAGAGAGATAAAATGGAAAAAAAATAAATACTGAAGAGCCCAATTTTTTTGCTGATTATTTCAACTCCCGCTGCACAGAAGATGACTTAGAAATCCAAAAGATGAGTCACAGGGGGGAACAGGAAGCATGGAGAAATTGTCTTAAATTAATGGGGGCACTGGAAAATAATAATAATAATAATAATAATAATAATAATAATAATAATAATAATAATAATAATAATAATAATAATTTAAAATCAGAGAAAACAAAAATAAATATATTAAGATTTCTAAAGATTTCTGAAGAAGTTTTCTTTAAATGTTTTGTTATGGAAGAAAAAAAATATATATATATCTTAAAAAATAGAAAAATGAGTAGAAAAGAAAAAGAGAGAGGAGAGGAGAGGAGAGGAGAGGAGAGGAGAGGAGAGGAGAGGAGAGGAGAGGAGAGGAGAGGAGAGGAGAGGAGAGGAGAGGAGAGGAGAGGAGAGGAGAGGAGAGGAGAGGAGAGGAGAGGAGAGGAGAGGAGAGGAGAGGAGAGGAGAGGAGAGGAGAGGAGAGGAGAGGAGAGGAGAGGAGAGGAGAGGAGAGGAGAGGAGAGGAGAGGAGAGGAGAAGGGAGGGGAGGGGAGGGGAGGGGAGGGGAGGGGAAGGGGAAGGGGAAGGGGAAGGGGAAGGGGAAGGGGAAGGGGAAGGGGAAGGGGAAGGGGAAGGGGAAGGGGAAGGGGAAGGGGAAGGGGAAGGGGAAGGGGAAGGGGAAGGGGAAGGGGAAGGGGAAGGGGAAGGGAAATATTTTCCTTGAGAAGAATTTGTGCCAAAATTGGAGAAAGAATTTGATCACTAAAATCTCATGCAGGAGAAATTTACGTTGTAATGTATAACAATTCAGCTTTAATAACAGCATTGATACCTTGTAATAACAGTTGGAGGAGAGGCCTGTAAGGGAAACCCAGGTGACACAAAAGATGGGAATGAGTCAGTAAAAGACTTCTTTTATTTTCCACTTCATGCCAGCTACCAAATAGGGCTCTGCTGAGGTCATGGAAGGCATTGTGATCCTGCAGGTGTGTATCTTCAAACAAGACATCAAATCCAGCCTCACCTCCTGACAGTTATTGAAGATCCCCCAGTCTGCCCTACCCATTGTCCAAACGGAATAATCACATTTGCTCTCACATCTCATTTATTGATGCTGTAGGATCAGTGAAGGAGAGATTTTTCCCTCACTTCCAGATCTAAAAGCTTTTCTGGTTGCAAGCTAGTGTTAAATCAGTCTGTCCTCAATGATCTCTAGCCTCACAGGACCACGGTTTTGCATCTTATCTGAGAAAGGAATGTCTAACATTGCACTGCCACCTAACACTCTGATTCAGCACAGAGAAGTGCTGCAGAGTTTTTCAAAAGGACCTGACCTGTAAAAGCTGATATTTTGCATGCAAAATTGAAACATTATAAGATGTTCTTTTTAGATAATCAGAAGCAACAGTTCAGTGAAAAAATTTCAGTCTAGGCTCAGATACACAGAAGCATGGATGAGGGTGGATGAGAAACATTGTGTTATTCATAGGATACAGGGACAGAGCGTGTAGTTTGCCAAAGTGTCCCTTGCCAAGAGATTGTATTTCATAAGTGAGTACCTGGAAGAGTTTGGGAGAGGCTAGGAAGTGGGCAAGAGCAGAAATGTACTGATGCCAGCTGTGGGAGGAATGAAGGATTTTTGTTGGATATGCAGCATAATGCTATGGAGTGAAAACTCAGAGGTTTTAAGTCCAGGTAACTGCCTGTTGCAAAGCTCAGGCAAAATCGTTTAGCCTACCTGGCTTCAATTTGTTTCAGAATTACGCACTCCAAAGAGAAATGTCTTTCCTTTTGCCTGCTATTGGATTCAAAGGAGTTTTGCCTGGGTGGGGGCTGGTAAAATAAGCTGATGAAAGGACCAGATAACTAGATTAGGGCAAATAGGATATAGCTGACAATGACAGTAAGTGAGGAGGCTGACAATTGGACAGAGATAACAGGATTTATTGGGGAAGTCAAATGTGAGTTGAAATGTTTGTCAGCTACCAAAAGAGCTAAAACAATAGCACAAGAGACACCAAAGTAGGCCTTCAGACAGCAAAAAAGCCAAGCCAAAAATTATAGGAGAGCAGAAAAAGAAGTGGTGACTGTTAGCAGACTTAGAACAAATAAATAAATAAATAAATAAAAATTTAAAAAATAATAATAACAGACCAACCTACAGCTTAGCAGGGGAGCAGGAAGATGAGATGAATGATTAATGCTGAGCAGAAAGGGAAGAAGTGGAGCAAATCCTTTTGCTTGGGTTTTAGGCTAGTCTGTGGGAAACAGGTAAACATCATATTGCTTAAACTAGAATTGGCCATGCTTCATTATCTGCATTTTTCCTTGACCAGTGCTGAAAATAACAGAAGTGTTTGAGAATATATTCATGTATTCATTTAATGGGAAAAAGCAACAAAAATCATTCTAACTTTCTTCTTCAGCTTTCCATGAGTAATTCTTCCTTGAGAGTCCTATGAACTCACCGGTCCTGGAGCAAGAACAGATGATGCCAACACAGTGGGAAGATGGTAGGCTGCTACGTGTTCTTTGTATGTTTTTGTGTTCTAGGCTGAAAAACAAAATGAGAATTTTCTATAGTTATTTTTTTTTAGACCTGAGTTTTGTTTCTTACTTTCCTGAGTTCCAATACATTACAGTAGTACTGCTTTTGAAATGATGATAACTTAAACATAGGAAGAAGATGAGTATAAGTAGAAGATAAATAAATTGTTTAATCAATCCAACCCTATTGCTAAGGGAAAAAAAGAAAAATATATAGAATAAAACACAAACCTACCAGTGGATGCTCTGCCACTAATTGGAGTTCTTCAAGACTTTCTTTCATGCAACTGACTTTCTTTTTGTTGGCTAATTGTTCTCTTGTTGTTGCTGCTGTGTTGTTTTTTTTTTTTTGTTGTTGTTGTTGTTGGTTTTTTTATTTATTTTTTTTTTTTAGGGGTTTTTTTTGTGGTTTACTGGTTGGTTGATTGATTTCTGTTTCTTTGTTTGTTTTTCATTGTTGTTGTTTCTTTGGTTTTAATTGTATCTGCTGGTACCACATAACTTTATGATGCTAATGTTACATAGCAGGCCACAATACTGGAATCCAAAATTCACCATCAAATCCAGAGGTAGGTTTTCATACATAATGGGGCATACAGGATCACGCTCTGGAGACAGTGATATCCCACTCAGGCTTGAAAAAGACAATGGTGTTCTATTGTGTTTCACTGAAAGACTATGTGTGAGAGAAGTAAGGGGAAAATAAAGCTATTTCAATTTTAGAGCTCAGGAAACACAAAGCAAAGTGGCCCACAGCCACACCAGAGAGCAGTACCAAGAAGTGAGTCCAAATCATGAGACTCCAGGTGTGAGACAACAGGCTGCATTGCCTTGCCCTTTAACTGAAACTGTTTCTCTGGCAACTTTCACCAGGGCTAAATGCACAAGGAGAAGGATAATAAAGAGCCTAAGTGAAGGGAAATAAAGACGAGTTGTGAGGTTTTGTTCAGTTGTAACAATCTCACATGTTTATTAATAGAATGTTGCCATGTATAAATATATAATTTTCACTGGATATGGACAGCGTCTCTTTAATTATCTGAAGAAAGAGGGTGCTTATTATGTAGATAATACAGGAACATCATTCAGCAGAAAAGCAATAGAAATTTTTGAGCAAAGAAAGGCATAAACTAATTTTTTCCCTGTTTCTTGCTTCTCCTTGTGAGTCACTTCTTCTGCATTTGTGTGCACATGTGTGTATGTGTAAGAGTGCATATATTTTTACACATAAAGATATAATATCTGCATGACATAAAATCATGTGTATGCTTCCTTGGTAACTCGGAAGGCAGGCAGAAGCTGTAAATTCAGGAGGGGAAAAGGAAAAAAAAAAAAAAGAAAAGAAAAAGAAAAGAAAAAAAGAAATGAATGCAGAGCTGACCCAGCTCAGTGTGCAGTGACTGTGGGTAGAATAGAATTTTGTTTCACAAATTGAACTTCCTTTCATAGCCAATGTGTCCCAAAGTGCTTTACATACAGTACAATGAGAGTTATGCCGGGAGTGGAGGCAAACACAGCACTCATTGTAGGCACAAAAATAGCTTGCATGTAGCCTTCTATATTAGAATCTGTTTCAACAGGAGAATGCTGACCTCGGGAATGTTATTAACTCTATATTAATCTGTTTTCTGGTTGCCAAGTGATGCTGAACTTCCCCCTGGACTGTCTCAGAGAGATTGGTTCCAAGAAAGAGTTGTTTCTTCCATCCACTTTAAAAATCCTTGCTACCATCATGCTCAAGCCTTCATATTCCATCCTGCATTTCTGACTACATTGCTCTTTTCTTTGTTTTCTTCCATCTTGGGCCTTGGCTGATTAAACATCTGTTGAATTTCAGACTGTTCTTAAATCAGAAGACTGGATAAAGGCCAACCATAGCATTACATTCAGCCCTTTGCATTCATTGTATCTACAAGCACTGAGTTGTATTACAGAATACTGCTTTGTTGCTGCTAATATTCCCATGGACTTCAATCCATTGTCATGCAAATTACCTCCCAGGAAATTATTTTGTCCAGGGAAACTCCTATGTGTTGTGTAAAATGTCCACATTACAGTGACTTTTCCTCTGTGCACTCATGGACTACCTATAAGCTTAAGAATGAAGCTTTCCCATCACTATGGGAATTCACTTGAAACATCTCGGTTTTAAGTCACAGTCTCACAGTCTCGTGCAGGTTGGAAGGGACCTTAGAGATCATCAAGTCCAACCCCCAGGATTCGAGCCTCCTATGTAGCAGAGCGAGACTTCTACCACTTGCATCACGGGGGGGGATTCAAACCCAGACCTCCTGTGTTGCAAGCGTCATTCCTACCACTGTGCCACCGGAGGTGCCATGCTACATACTTTGTTTAGTGAATGAAAAGCATCTCCACCAGCTAATTTTACTAGCCAGGAATGGGAATGTTCTCCAGAGATTCAGACAGAGGTTCATCTGTTTTGGATAAAACAAAATCTAAATTCATCAGTGTTAAAAACACAGAATGACTCTTCATTGCTAACTCCAATACTCAGTACAACTGGAAACTGCAGGATGACATAGATATGTGATGTCCCTAGTGAGGGCAGTGTTAGACTCAAGAATGAAACTTAGAAACAGTCTTCACATCTAACAAAATAATGCAGCTTCAGGACATCTTGGAAAATTTACTTCATGTTTTAGGGTTCAGAGTAGACAAACAGTTATAAAGTCTTTCCAAACTAGCAAACAAGCACTTTTTTTTATTATTATTATTTTTTTATTTTTTTATATTCAGGCTCCTGTGCCTTGACACAGACCTGAATCTCATCCTGATGTGAGCTCAGAGACACAGTAACGGTTGGGCTCATAAACAGTTCTGTACTCAGGTAACTTCAGGAATTAAAGCTGCTCAGTATGTCCCCAGCTCGCATATAAATTCATTGATAACAGTGTCTTCCTGGTTACACAACCTGAAGTACCAAATCCAACTAATGTTACCATAGAAATTAAAGTGGTCAAAAGCAATATATGGCAGAAATATCCCAGAATATTCAGATCAATATTAGTGAGCATGTTGAGATTGTTCAGCTGATGAATTGGTTCATCAGAAGGCACACCACCCTCCCTAGCTCACCTGACATTATTGACTTCTGATTTTCAAACCTTCAATATTCTCTAAGGCAAGAATAGCAAAATCAATGAAATGTGATAACTGGGGATAATTTGGTATGTAATCTGCTGCTGACCAAGTTGAGTGCTTTGCAAGAAAGGAAAGAGGGTATGACAGCTTGAAGGGTTCTTTGGAAGTATATAGTCACATACTTGAAATGCCAGGGGAAGATAATAATACTGATTATCTACCCATTTTCAGCACATAGAAAGATTTAAGATTAATCTTACTTCATGCTTTTGTTTTTGTTTTTGTTTGTTTTTTGAACAAAGGTGCATGCTAGGTGATTTGGTGACTTTGGATTCATTGTGGTTAGAAAGAGGTTTTCACATAGTTCACATTTTCATTAAAAACAAAACAAGAAAAACAAACAATGAAGGAATTGAAATGTAGCATGATTTCTCATTCAAGTGTTTGTCATGAAAGAGCAGGCTCTTACCCAATATAAACAAAGGTATTTTATACCAGTCACTGAAGACAGAATTCACATTTCCTTGAATGAGCTCTTCCCTTCAGATTAAAAAAAAACACAACAACAACAAAACAAACAACAACAACAAAAAAAAAAACACTGTGATTTTATGGTCTAGGATGCTAGGATGTGCAACCTGATCTAGGTTTTCTGCAAAGCTCAGGAGAAGCAAAGACACTGGGAATCAATGACCCTTGAACAGCAGCACATGCTCCCTAGGGAAAATAATTCTCTGCAGAACATAATCATCAAAAATTGTATCTGCATCTTCAGTTAAGCACCAAGTCCCATGTGTTCTGAAGTCCAACCTACCTTAGGTAACGGAAAATCATTTTCACCAGAAAAGCCCTTGATATAATTTGACCTCTTCAGATGATTATCAAGACAGCCAAGCTTTCAGGTTCTCACAATTTTGACTTGATCATATGTGGGTAGAACTGTGCTTACCTGAGGTACACAGGCCAAACAGAGTTACAGAAGCTCAGCTGATATTAACTTCATGGACAGTAAAAGAATCACTTAAATTTGAACTCCTATTTTCAAAAAAATTCTGTTTCACAAACAAACAAACCCCAAAGATATTTAATTATTTGATATGTGCAGGTGTGCTATCTCATTACTGATGTTTTTCAGACTTGTGATATCTTTATATTAGCTGCTTTTCCCTGTGGCCTGATCCTGGTTGTCCAAGGAAACAGAATTCTCTCTTAGGACTATTGCTGAGGAAAGCTCTCTCCCCATTGGCTTCATAAATGATCACAGTACCATGAATGGTTGCCATTTGCAGTCCATTTTCAGCCCAGAGGAAAGAATGGAATATTCTCACCTTCCTGCCCAATTCTGTGGGGTCTCGGTACAAGAAAACAGACACCATGCATCCCTCTAATTAGTCAGCTGGACGTTTCCTCCAGAAGAAGAAAGATAAGCTTTGCCTTGCCACAGGATGAGAAGAAAAACAGGCCTTTTCTGTTCAAAATCAATTGCCCCTGGAAAGCAAAGTTCAATTCCACCTTCCCAGAACTTAGCAGGGCTCCCTCAGTTTTTCTTCTGGGCCTCTCAGGCTGTGTACCACGTGGGAGCAGAACTATTTGGCAGGCACTCCCTTGTTCTGATTCTAACTGTCTGATTGATCCCCATTTGAATATAAACATTTCATTTAACTTCTTGTATCGGTTTGAGATTATTTTTATTTAGTCATCAATGGAAGATCTAGATAGCCCAGTATGTGAAAGACCAAAATCCATTCTTCATTACCCAATCATTCATGCAAAATACTAGCTTCTAACTGTATGTGAAAAATATGCTCGTACATTCTAAGCTTGAATTGTCAATGTTTCAATTAATTACTTAACTATTAAAATGTTAAATATGTGTGCAAATCTGTATACAGATTTTGCTGTTCCTCTTATGTGCTTTTTCACATAGATAAATTCACGAAATTTCATGTCTAAAGATTTAGATAAATCAGTCTAAAGATTTCATGACTCATTGCATTATATTCTGTCACAACAGTTCATGTAATAGTTGATATAGCAGCAGAAAGTTTACAGCCTCCACAAAGAGACACTGTAGATGGAGCTGGAACCTTCTTCTATCAGTCTCCTAACTGATTTTGAAAACAGAGACCCTAAGAAGGGCCTCAGTCTTTTACACAGACTGCTCTTATCTGATATCCTCTGGATTTCTTATTCTAACCTATTTCCTCACCAAGCCTCCATAGATCTTTCACAGGGCTGTAGCTCTTTTGCTGTCTTGTGTCTTTCCTGTAAGTCAGTTTTCTATTCATCTCTGCATTCCCTCCCAATTTCTCTCTCCCCCTTTTCCAGTCCATCTATAGACCATTTCTAAACATTTTTTTCTCATCTACAGCCTCCTAGAGACCTTGCAACTCTGCTTTCTGAATTCAAATCTACCACTTCCTTCTCAGCTAGAGATCCGGAGGGATGAACAGACATTGATAACACCTATCTTTCAGTATCTACTACAGAGGTAACCGGGACTCCTAAATTAAATGGATACATGCAGTAAGCACAAAGGATGAAAAATTGTCTGTTCTAATTTCAGCACAGGTGTGAGGCCCAGCACAACCCACAAGCTGAAAATACAGGAAAAGACCTCTTCACCCTCCTATTGCAGTCAACAGAGCAAACAGAGCCTGAGTCTTTGTATTATGCTGTCACTTGTACTGCAGCTATTACTTTAAGAAGATCATGGGGAGGCAATGTGTTGTTTCCCTGAGATGCTAGAAGGATGTCTGAGATGAAAACAGCTCCCAGGTGAAAAAGTAATTTTGAAGTGACCAAGACCCTGTGCTTTCCTAGAGAATTCCACATTTATGTGCGCACACAGTAGCCAGACCACCTTCTGTATTTATTCCACAAGCTTATTAATGTTGGGTTGACTATGCATTTAACTAGACTCATGTGTAGTCTCTCCCTTTGCTGATGAAGCCCTGGGCAGTTTTTATATCCTTGCTTATTTCCTTTACAGCCTCAATCTGCATGTCCAGCATTTAGAAGATGGCCAGTGCTGGAGGTGATTCATTATCCAGAACAGAAACAGAATGAAAGAAAAAAAAAAAATAAAAAAAATAAAAATAGAAATTAATAGAAGGTATAAGAAAAGATCTAAAGTTTATTGCATTCATAAATTCTAGAATGGATTTATAAAATTGACTATTAAGGAAACAGAGCATATTTGCAACAATAGTAACAAATAATACAAGAAAAGATATTATAACCCAGACAATAGAGAACTAAAAGATTGGTAAAGTCATGTACCTACAGAGGGAGAAAAATAGAAAAAGACAGAGGTAATACAAAATAACAAAACAAAAATATGTATTTTAAGTACACTATGAAATTCTAACAGAAAGTTGATGAGAAGCATTTTTGCACACTTGGCTGTAGATTCTCCTCCTTTTTCTACAACATTTCCATACACACATGCGCACACATGGACACACAGAGGCACTCACACACATGCTCCTCACATTCCTTCAACACTTAATAATCCACCATGTATCTGCATAAGAATGAGGCTACATGAAGTCAGCAGTCTTGATGCTGGACCCTGACTGACATTCCCTCCAGCTACTTCGAGAATAAAATAGAAGCAAGAATGGTTTTTGTAAAACAAATATTCATTCATGCAAACAAATTCAATATTGAGACTGTGCCTACAACATATCAACGTTCAACAGAAGACCCAGCATAGCTTCAGAAGTAAAATATGCCACAATATATTAGGACATTTTGAATCTAAGCACTGACTTTCTCACTGCTTCCCCAGGGGTTGTAAACCTCCACTTTAAAAGTGACCACTGACTTTGGACGCTAATGTCACACACACACTCTGCACGCTTGATTCTCTATAAAGTTCAGCAAGCAGTTAGTGCCCAAGTATGAATTAGCTGCTTAAAGTTCTTTTCAGAGGCAGGACTGAATTTCAAGAGTATGAACTGACTGTGACTAGAGCCATGGGAGGACAGCACTCCTGAAAAGCTGGTTTGAAATCAGCTTTTAACCTAAGTTAACTTTAAATCCCCAAATCCCAAACTGGAGAGAACATTAAATAAATAAATAAATAAATAAATAAATAGATAGATAGATAGATGGATAAATAAATAAATAAAGAGTGCAACAGCTTCTTGCAGTTCTCTGCCTCGTGTTCATCATCTGAATAACTAATATAATTGTGAACACGTATACACACATAAACAGAACTTAAATGCTTAAAATATTATGAGTTTCCAGAATGGAGATTTCATGCACAATCTGCATTAGTCTTTGCTGTAGAGATGCTTTCTAATTCAGCTTCTAATTGCACGGATGCTCAGAGTAGCTTGCAGGTGCAGTACCATTTGTTGACTGCAGAGGACCAGGGCATTCTGCCTCCCGATACAGGCACCCAGAAATGCGGGCTTTGCGAGGCAGATATATTCTCCTGTTCTTCTCACTTATCCATATCACAGATCCATTCCTGTCTTATTCTGCATTCCTCCTCCGAGACCTGGTAATGTATCGAGTTTCCCTCTCAATCTGTCTCTTTTTTCTTTTTTATCTTTTCACTCCTCTGTCCCTGAGTTTGCCGTCCCTACAAGCCCACAGGTTCACTATAATTTCCGCAGTTTATTTTCTGGTCTTTTCTTACACTGTATTCCATACACTAATCCCTTCTTTGTCCTTGGTATACTACGACAGACGGTTCCCCATTAGGTTTATCTCCCTTCATTTCTCACCTTTTCTTCCCAGATTTTTCCTACTGAGAAGCAGACTGCTACAGCTCAGCACAACCTTTACTCCTTCCCAAGATTTCCATAGCTAACTGGGTCAACACAAATAAATAACCAGGGAATTCTTAAACCCTGTGAAGTGTTTATGGGGCCAAGTGAAATGGCCCCATAGACCCATATGAGTTAGCCCCCAAAAAACGCCACCACTAGCCTTGGACATTCCACCTACTGGAAACACCCCATTGGTCTGTGCTGACTTCCAAACTTCCCCTAGAAGGGGTGTGGGAGGCTAATATGGGACTAAGCCCACATCAAGGATTATGCTCAGATGGAGACAATGTATTTCTCAGCCCTCTGCTATGTTCTCTCTTTCCTTGCTGGTATACACATTATCCCCAATCCTGAACACCAGTTTGTTCCTATCTGTGTCCCTTCTCCAACCTCCTATCTCATATCTACTTTCCTAAGTTTTCCCCAGCTGTCTTTTTTCACCTTCTGCTGTAGTCTCGTTATGGGATCTCCTGTCAGTCCCTGAAAGCACAGGGAAGACAAACTCCTTACTTTAGTCTCAGGTATCCAGGCTCCAATTTTTTTCTGTTCTTTCCCAGGGCAGTGCTGTAATGGCCTGTGTCTCTGCCAGAGCTTTCCCAGTGAGAATCGAGTCACTGGGTAACCTGGTTTGGAAATCTGCATCTCTAGTGAGTGTGTGAGCACTGCCATTTTCCCAAGGCTTTTAATTGGCCACTTTGGGGCAGATTTTCCCCGAGATAGCAAAAGGGTTTGAGAAAGATCTTCACCTCCTGTCATCTGTTAGTATCACACTGCAAAGCATGGGGACAGGAGAGCTTTGCAAAACATCTCATTTGACGCAGTTCAAGCCAGCCCACTTCTCCCCCAGGTTCCTCTCAGGGACAGACAAACAGCTCCAGCTGAAATTTTCCAGAAATATTATTTAAAAAATGAGCAGGACACAGGCACCAAGTTGGTTAATTTCTGAAAAAACATGTGCAGATTGTAAAATCTTAACTGGATTTTATTGTAGGAAGTCTCAGGCAACCTTTGTAATTGCTGGTGCTATGGGTTCCTATTAAACTGAAATCTCCCTTCCTCACAGGGGCGCTGTGAGCATTAATTTGTTAATGATTGCACAATGATTTGGTGATGAAAAGGACCATATTAACATGAAGCATTATAGTCTCCACAATGCAAGCTTGCCTGCTTTCATTACTCATTATGTACAGGGACATACATATTATGGAAAGGGGATGGGGAGATAATAAACTTGATATTTTTTTCAAAGGACTCCGACAACATGTTTACAGTGCTCACAGCATGGGTAATAGGAATATTCTGGAGAGCTCTGTTTAAATAGCAGAATTCATGGGGTGGAATGTAATTATGTGTATGTATGTGCCTGCACAAATCCTGTGTCCAAACACACATATGAACACGCGCATACACACTCTCGTCTATTTTTCTGTCCTCTATTAACCTCTGGTTTGTATGCAGCCTTCACTCTACCACCTGAAGCTCTCACAAGCACTACCTTAATAACAAAAGGTCTGCAAAAACAAGGATACCTTTTATTGCAATGATACCTTTTGTTGCCTACGCTGACTACAATCCAGTACTAAACTCCTTTGGATGCAAATAGTTTTCCATTTCTCTCCTCAGCCAACCTTCTCGATTCTAACTAAAGGAGAGGAGAAAAAAATAAAAATAAAAAAAAAAAAATTGAGAGAGAAAAAAGAAACCCTGATTCACACATTAATTCAGGGACCGGTCTTGAAAATGTTCACAGGAGTAATCCTTCCTCAGATGAATAATCCCTCTGACCACAGCAGACTGATTAACAATAATGCAGATTAAGTGTTTCAGGATTGGGCCCGTACCCCAATGCTCAGGTTCTCACCCAAATTACCACGTACCTGTCTCTATCCTTTTGTTGTCTGTATCAGAGGTCCCCACTGCAGCTCTCAGTTATTTCATTTGGTTATGCAGCTAACAGCCCCCACTTCTGCTGGCACTCCTTGGAAAGCCTACCAGCTGAGGTAAACAATCCCATTTGAGCTGGACTTCACGGGACTGGGGCATGTAATAGGGCTGAAAGCTGCATCTTCAGATTGTGATTACAGCATGCACTCTCACTCTTAATAGTATCATGTTTTATTAGGAAAACTGCAGTAAAATAAGCCATCAGAGAATCTGGGAGTACATGGTCTGATTTAGCTACCTAGGTCTAAAGAAGGATAAATTTCTCTCTAGGATCATAATTCATACACATGATATTTACTTGGAACAAGAGTGGCCTCCCATTTCTTTGCTATTGTTTGGTGAATGGTGTCTCTGTGTGCTCTGTGCCCAGAGTTTTGATACTGAGCAGAAGCATCCCCCTCCGGCAACCTTTCAGCCTGTTCTGCCTTTCTTCTTTACCTGCTCGTTTCCTGGAGAATGAAGATATTCAGGACTGATGTATTACTATTCCTCCCTTTCCTGCATCAAACAGTGTTCATTAAAAACTTGCTGCTAGCAAGGGCCTGATCCAGCCCTCCTGGAAGTCATTGGAAAGCTGTCTATTGACGTCATGGGGACGAGGAGCATACTAATGCATGCGAGTACCTTTGCTAATGCGGGCAGTCCTGTTAACAACCCCGAAGTTGTTCACAGGATTAACAGCAATCAATCAAGCCCTTTGAAAGGAACATTAAAAGCCAAAGCCCCGTGCTGCAAAAACCCTTCTCACAGGAGGTGCAAGCAGACCCGGGCTGGTCCTGGGGCATTAGACTGCTAGAGGCTGGGCATTGTCAGTGCATTTCCTAGAGGTGCTGATTTGGAGTCGTGTGCCATCCAAGGAAGGAAGGATTGCTGTTAACCTATCCTCAAATACATAGCATGTGTGTTCCCAAAAGAAGATACTAACCGTAGTCAGGAGCGGGACTGAAAAAGGGTTGTAGATAAGCTTGGTGGGAGGGTGTTTTCTTGTCTTTTTGTTTGTTTGTTTTTTGTTTGTTTCCTGCAGGTAAACACACAAGGAAATAATAATAGTAATAATAATAATGTAAGAATGGGAGGGCTGGAGAGGGGAGGTGGGGGGGGGGGAAGGAGGGGGAAGCGCTTTATTTTAGTTCCAAGCAGATAAATGATTTTTACTCTCAGGGAAAAACAGAAGCCTGTTTCAGAATACCTTATCCTCACAAAATTCCAGTGGACTCCTCTGTTTATGGATTGTTGAACTGGACCCAGAGTGATTACACCGGGAACATTTCTCACTTGGGAACTGTTCGGCAAAGGTTGGTTTATAGATAACAATTCCACACTTCCTTTGCCTGTATCTGTTTAAAATCCAGTGCAGCCCCTTCTATGTGTGTAAAGGTGCTTACGGGGTAGAGCCGATTTCCATCCACAGCAGCAGCTGTGTTCATCCCGGAGCCCTTGTAGCAATATATGTGTCCATATTATTTCATCCTGCCACCCCTCACAGCTGTGCCTGTGCACCAGGGGGCTGCACTTGAACAGCATCTATTTCTAAATGACTGTACTGACGGCTCTGTTCAAACGGGGTGCAGACCAGCTCAAAGTTTTAGAAAATCAGGATTGTTATGAAAGGGGTACCCTCAGAGAGCCAACAAAACGATTATTTTCACTGCCATGTTCTTCTAATTGGCTTTCATTTGGGATAAGCCCTGACTGCAGGCAGAGTGGCCTGCTCACAGACAAGGTGTTAACAGAGCTGTCCACGGGACAGAACCGCGCTGGGTGCTGTTTCAGTTCACACTACAGCGGCTATTCCTTCCTCCAAAACAAAAGGTTTTACAAGTCGTCTTTCGGTGAACCTTCCTCGCTCCATTGTGAGCGCAGTTTTAAGGTTCAGAAAAAGTGGAGATTTTTAATATCCTGGTGCAGGATCGGGGGTGTTAGAAGATTTTGTTTCATGTAGGTTTATTGTTGTTGTCATTCTTTTATCACAGTCCAAGGCACCAGGCAGGATCTGAAAGCAGGTGAGTCACAGGGCTGAAAACTGAGGAGAGGGGCTGGCTGAAGGGTTTTACCCTCCCGCAGCTCCCGGGCTGACAGACCTTGTCTTTAGCCTTTAAACGCCGTAAGTAAATGCATGGGAAGAGAAGACAGACAGATCCCCCCCTTAGACCCCAATAAATAGCACGTCTGGTCAGACGGCAGACAATGCGCGGAGCCTGCCACCAGCCCGGCATCAGCCGCCTGACAGCAGCTGCCTCCCCATTAGCGCCGAAAGAAATTGAAAAGAGCCCGAAAAGGCAGAGAGAGCTGCCGGGGGGTTCTGTGTAGGCGTAGCCCCCAGGTGCAGATCCCGGGGGATAAAGGGGGACCCGGCAGCTCCTGGGGCCGCGCCCGTCTCCGCCCCGCTGCCCCCAGAGCCGCGCTCGCCCATGGGAGGGGCGCAGCCCCGGCACCCCCCTCCGGGCCCCGGATCGCTTCGCGCTCACCTCCTGCTTTGAGACGGGGAGGGCTCACAGTCTCAGGAGTTGCTGCGATAGTGCGATAGCAGAGCTACATAGATTAGGACTTCTTTTTTTTTTTTTGGGGGGGGTGGGGGGGGGAAGGTGGGGGGGGAGTGGGGAGCGGAGAGGAGGCGGGGGGGGTAGGGGGGAGGAGAGAGATCGCGGGGGGACACGGGAGTAGTACCGTACGTTGCTGCTCCATTATTAAAACAAAACTCAAATAAAGTGAAAGCTGTCCCTGCTGCTACAAACAGACCGTTGTCCTGTTATTTATTTATTTATTTATTTTTCACTCTTATTACTCTTATTATTTTTAAACAAAAATAAAAATAAATTCCGGTCAATAAAACACCCACGAACGCCGCGAATTGTAACTAATAACCTCCCTCTTCCGCGGCTGCCCCTTCCTTTTACAGCCGCACGTGTTCTCGATGCCCTGCCCGGAGCTCTCGGGGGACTGCCGGCCGGAGGGGTCCCGCTCCCAGCTCGCCCCCAGGGGCCGCCGCCGCCGCTTCTGCCGTGGGGAGCAGCCGGCGGCACCGGGAACAATGGCCCGGGGCCCCCGCGGTGCCTGAAGGCGGCCTGGGGCGAGCGTGGGGCTGGGGGATTGAGAGCAGCGCGGCAGTAGTGAGAATAACCTGTCGCCGGGGAGCTGCACCCGGAGCGCGGGGCTTGAGGGGTTCAGGCCAGGTAACTCGCAGGCTGCTCCCGTCTCGCCTTCTGGTGCTTTTCCGAGCTTCATCCCCGCACGGCTCGCACGGGAAAGCCGGGAGGAGAAAAAGGCAGGGAAATAGCTCTGAGCACACGCAGCGCCTTGTTTTGTTGCCGTCCGGATTATTGTTATTATTATTTGGGGGACAAGGGGGAGTTGTGTCCTTAATCCGAGCCTCTCTGCCCTCCCCACCCCTTGATGCTATGAAAGGAGATCTGATTTCATTTCCACCATACAGTACACTTTGTCTAGAGAGCATTGTCCGGACAAGCAACTCCCGATCCCTGATGACTACAAAATACGATTTATGTTTCCATCAGAGAGAGACAGAATATCCTGATGGCTTGAAAGTCGGGCAAGAAAATCTTATCTAATCAATCCCTTTCCAATACACACACGCACACGCACACAGAGGAGATAACACCCGCACTGACTGTACGTAAAATAAATATGGGCAGCATGAAAATTAATAGTCATCTCGCTATTTTTTTCTCTCTGTAGAGACCTACAACAATACAGTTTGTGCCTTTCCTAGCCTGATGTCATCATCGGCAGTATAATTTTAAAAATAAGAGCATAAAGAGCATGCATATTTTTTTTTAGAGGCAACAAGAACAGATATAGTAAAGAGAGCTTGTAACATCACAACCACAACAACAATAGCAAAAGCAACCTCTGAGACCGAGGATTCGTCCGTATCTCAACTGCTTTTATTATCAACTGCGAATTCATAATAAGAGTAAATAATAAATAAGAGACAGCATCATAATAGGAAAAAGTCAGAACACCTTGGGTTTGTGTTTTTTTTCCCCCTCTCAAATGAAAGGCAGATTTCCTGATGATCACTGAAATTATAACGACAGCGATTGATCGGAGGACTTGCAAAAGAAAAGGAAAAAAAAAAATAAAAAATCATCATCATTGGTCCTAAAAACGCAACCGTTCCCCTTTGCTCACTTGGCACAATAGAAATTGACTGTCTCTCAAAGAGCCATGCGCCTAGTGCTATTTATAGCCGGGGGCTGTGTTGGAAGATACCATTGAGCTTCTCCCGGGCAGACAGACGGGGGGGGTGGTTGGATGGGAGGAGGGGGTTTAGGCAGGGTAGAGGCAAAAGCAATCCCCCACCCCCAGCCTTCCTTCCCCGCACACACACACATCCACACACTCACACCCCACCCCCTAGTCTGGCTGGGAATTTGAACCGATCCAGCCTGTTTAAACGGAAAGGACACAGATCTTCAATGTAAAAAAAAAATCAGATCAGACCCAGAGAGAGAGAGAGACGGAGAGGGAGGAGTGTGTGTGTGTGTGAGTGTGTGTGTGTGTGTGTGAAAGAGGGAGAGCGAGAGAGAGGGAGAGAGAGGGAGAGAGAGAGAGAGAGAGGGAGAGAGAGGAAGAGAGAGAGAGAGAGAGAAAAGAAGAGGGGGAAAAAAAGGAAAGAAGATTTTCTCTATGTATATAAAGATGGCCACGTTAGCAAACGGACAACCAGACAATACCAGCCTGAGTAGCAATCACAGCAACCCCAGCACCAACGGGCATATGAACGGATTAAACCATAGTCCCGGAAACCCATCCACCATCCCAATGAAGGACCACGATGCCATTAAGCTCTTTATTGGGCAGATCCCCCGTAACCTGGACGAGAAAGACCTCAAACCGCTCTTCGAGGAGTTCGGGAAGATCTATGAACTGACGGTGCTGAAGGACAGGTTCACTGGCATGCACAAAGGTGAGTTACCTCCTGAACTTTCCCGGGAGAGATCGGGAGAAGAAGGCAGGTTCTCACTCCCTCTCTGGATCTCTCTTTCTCTTTCCTTTCGATTTCATTTTATTTCATTTTTGGCTGGCCGGGGGTGGAGGCAGCAGGCTGGGGGGCAGGGAAAGAAATAATAGACCCTCCTGGAAAGAGAAGAGAGAGAAGCAGAGAAGGGGGTCAGCTCCCTCTGCTTTATTTCTTAGTATTTTTATGTCTTTCCCCCTTTTAGAGGGGCAAGATGCTGCCACTTGTGAAAGCCGGAGAGTCCAGGCGAGAGCCGGAGCGGGAGGCTGGGTTTACAGGCAGCTGTCCACACGCTGGTGGTGCTGAAAAAGATTAAGAGGATTTCTTTATTTATCTTTGGGAGCTGCACATTTTCCACCGAGGGGTGTGTGTCCGTCTGTCCGCGTGTTTCCGCGGAGCTGGGAAGCCCCTATTTTACAACTGTTGTTTATCGGGCACTGGCAGCCTTGCATTTTCTTCTTCTATTTACTTTTTTCTTTTAATTTTTAACTCTGTTAGGATTCTTACTTGCAGTCTGCTCCGAAACTGGTGGTAGAGCAGAGTGATTTGCTGGGGGAGTGGAGGGGGTGTTCATTTAGGTTCTGCTCAGTGTGGGAACAGAGATATAAAAACAATTTAAAAATAAAAATAAAAACATCTCTGCCGGGGAGGGAAGTATAGAATCACAAAGTGAGTATGTGCTGGAGAGAGTAATCCGGTAGGGGTGGGTTGCAGTTCAGTTTCAGAACAGAGAAGTCTCTGAGTAGGCATATTACTAGCACTACTCTAGTGTGCCCAAAGTCCATCCCGGGAACTTTTTGGGTTTGCTTTCAAAGCAGTAAGGACGTGCTCCCCATGCAATGCCTTGCTCTCTCCAGTTTTGCCTGCTCCTTTCCCTGTTTAGTCTCTCCAGTGGTGCATTTCAGATTAGAGGATGCTACATTTTGGGACGGGGGAGGGTGTGTGTAGTAGCGGGGAAGATGCTCAGATCACTGGGTGGGAAAGTAGGACTCACATAGAGGAAGTTGAAGATAATTTGCACGGTAGCCCAGCTTAGGAGTGGAAGCATAGTGAGTCACTTTATTAATTCAGCATCTATATATATAATGCATGTGTGTGTATGTACATGTACGTGTGTGTTTATTTCATTAGGTATATAGTTACTGGAGGGGGGGAGGGAAGGGGATGGAAGAGAGAAAAAAGAAAAAAAAAGATTAGATCAGAAGTAAGCAGGGTGTGACTCCAGACATAGTGCAGGAGGAAAAAAGGGCTGTGCAGGGGAACATGGGGTGAGTAGAAGTTGTATCTGTTACGAGAGAGGTTCAATAGCAACATCCACTCCAGCCGATTCACTCCTGGCGTGGAGAGTCATGGGGAACAGCATTAGTGTCTTCCCAGCTTTCCAGCTGCCATGGCAAGTTGTAAATCTTAAACTTAATAGGATGTTTAGGAGGCATTTCTTTCCGTTTCCCAGTCACTCCCCTCCTCTCCACCTTAAGAAAATGTAAATTAAAATATACCTTGGGTGTGCCAAGTACCAGTGTCACACAGGGTACAGAAAACATCCAGTGTTCGGGGACTGGGGACTCAGTACAAGTTACAGGGTATTGCCGGTTGCTCCAGACACCCTTCTCATATTTACAGTGATCAGCCTATCCCTTCTGAACCTAGCTTTCCTTTCAGGCTAGCTGCCTAGAAGCCACATCAAGGTCTGATGGACATCTTCTAAACATGATGTTCACTCTAGAACAATTACTGATAATAACAACAAAATAACAGTAGGAAGAGCAGGGAAGGAAAGGTCCTGGGAGGTCTTGTCTGATAGATGAGGCATAATGAGTAGCCAGCGAGCCCGTGTGCACGCATGTGTTTGCAAAAATTATCTAAGGTTTCCATAAAATAAAAAATAACCACAGAATAAGCTACACGGAAGAGAATCACTCAGCACAGATGAAATGTTTGAGATAACATATAGGTAAAGGTTTTCGTATTGTATTTTTTTTTCTTTCTTTTTTTTTTTTTGTTGTTGTTGTTGGGGTTTTTTTTGTTTTTTGTTTTTTTTATTGTGGATCTTATTTTGATTGGTTGATGAGAATTAATTCTTTTGCTTTGTTCTACCTTAAACATACAGTTAATCAATCTATGCACTAAGTTTAATTTCTGTTTCATAGATGGGAATGTTGTTCAGTTTTGCTTTTACTGTATGCCTGTATTCATAAAGACAAACTCAGGAAGCAGGGGGGAGGGAGAGATGGAGAGAGTGAGGGATCATTTATCTTGCTTGGATATGTTTAACACATACTCCTGAATTAAACAAGATACTAACTTCATTTCCATTCATTTCATTTCTGTTTTAAAGCTGAAACATAGGAAAAAAATCCAGGTGGGATTTCTTGTCACATTGTGAAACCAAATTGTATGTGTTAGTCTTGAAAGAAACAGTCATTTTTAACACCCTAGAAGTTTTGGACTTTGGAAGGAAAAATGATGATGTTGATTGTTATATCGTAGGTTAGGTTTTGAGTGAAGCTTCAATAGACACCGAGCTGCCGACGTTTCAGAGATTGGTTTTATTTAGTAAATCCAAGAAGAGTTTGAACTCCTTTCTAGCAATGCCACTGATTTATTAGCTAATCCTGATAAAAATGTGCCTCTGGCTACCTGGAAAAAAAATTACTTTCTTGCCAGTAGTGATTAATTACTATTAAGTCAAAAAGCATGATGGGGCTTTGAAGGATGAGGATTGTGTTTGGCTTTTTTATTTCATTTCATTTCATTTCATTTTTAATCTGTTTTCTTTCTCTTTTCCCTTCTCTAAATTCAGTCATGTGAAACATAGTATTCACTCAGATCTCCCTGTTTTGGCTTTGCTGGAGGCATAGGTGAAGAACTGTATAAAGAAGTCCAACTGGTTCTTGGGGGTAGGATGGCAATATGAAACCCCAAAATGCTTTTCATAAGTGATGCATCATGTTTGTACATTAATTGATCCATCACTATCAGTTGATAAAATTCCTAATCCATAGGATGAAGCTGTGGCAGTAGTATACTCTGAAGGGTTAATAGCAGGATGTAGTTTATTTAAGTGTACGGAAAGAAAATCTTGGGTGTGGAGAGGGAGAAGGTGGGTTTGCGTTGCAGGAGGGGAAGAGAGGGGAATGAGCGTAGAGTAAAAACGTAGCAACCGGAGTCATTTCAGGTGTAAATCCACTGAAATAAGAGCATGGGATGTGTAAGATTCAAAATATTATGAAAAGATTCTGTGGTGACACTTCTGTATATCGGAGGGAAATTGAAAATTAAGAGCCTGAAGATGAAGTACATAACTATCCTGCTTTAAAAAAAAAAAAAAAGAAAAGAAAAGAGAGAGAGAGAGAAAAGAAAAAAAAGCTATCAGAAAGGGACAGTGAAGTCCTAGGTGCTCTCACCAGCAGACCCATCTCATGCCACGCCAGGTACCAGAAAAGAGGCTGGGGAGCACGATTCTCTTGCAGCCATACAAATGGAGAAGAGGGTATAGGGGAAGCAGCATGTGAGGGGACGTGGGAATGAATTGGAATTGAATGGAATTGAATGGCAATTGGAATGAATTGCCAGCTCTCTGAGAAAATAATCTTTCATGGCACAAGCACTGCTGCTACATATTCCCCCCATCCTTGCTTCTCTCCACACGGGGCAGAAACGCACTCCTGCTGTGGCACTTTGCTCTAGGGTTGGGAAGAGGCTGTGTGCTGAGATCTGCGGGTAGAGATCTACCGGGGAGAGCTGACCCACCCACACACTCACATACGTGCGCGCGCGCACACGGAGTTAACTAATCACACTTGAACAATTTAGCAAGCCGTTCATTCATAACTTCCCCCCTTCTTATCTAGCAGTGGTGTATGCTTAAAGGCTGAGTTACTGGGAGACATAAAGGTTAGTGCTCTCAGGACAGCCATATTATAATGCATTATCTTTGAAGTCATTTAAGGCCAATTTAAGTGGTATTTAGTATAATATTTATGAATTAATGTAATCTAAATATAGGACTGTCCCCATAGGTTTAAACAGCCTTTTCTACTGAAGCATGCTTGTAACCAAGGTCTGGAGTGTGTTTTAATTTAAAACACACAGGTCTCCATAATATTCTATTTAGGAAGTCAGAAGAAATAAACATTGTACACTTAACTGAGATTTACTGAAACACATGCAGGTGAGCGCACTTTAAAGAGTGGAGACAGCGTACAGTGAGAAAGAAAGCATCTTATGTGGACCTGAGAGCTACAACATTCTTTCTAGCATTGTTTAGAGAGGGGAAAACACAAAATCCCGAAAACCTCCCCAGCATTCACTATTGTAGTCCTGTGGCTAGTATGGTGTACCTACCTGACCCAAACTTCACTTGAAAGGTATTCAGTGAAGCTAGAAAAATACAGTAGGAAAAGAATAGTTAATTCTTTTACCACTATACCTTCTCAAAAGTATAAATAATTTTGGAATTTAAAATACCTAGGGGGTAGGTAAACAAGGCTTCCATTCATTATATTGTTATGTTTGATTACAAAGATAGATGATAGAAAGATTAAAGCCTTGTTAAGTCTAAGGATGTCTATAAATGTTTTGGATACCGCAGAAACTCAGAAGTGCAATGAAGATGTGTGTTCAGTTCAGGTGATATATTTGTATATATGTATAAGTGCATAGATTTGTGTGTGTGTATAAATACAAAAAAAAAAAAAAAAAAGTGATGCATACACATTCACACACATTGCCTTTGAGAAATGGAAATGTAGTTGAAAAGAAACACAATGCAATACTGGTGCTGAAAAAACTCCTCCATAATTGAAACATAAGGCTTGCCTGGCTAAAAGAAACACATACAGCATTTAGTATGGTTATAAACCAGAGAAGTTTTAGGGAGGTAAATGCACAAATAAACTGGAATAAAACGGAAGAGAGTTTATGCCTTAGGTCTAAAGAACAACTCCTCAAAATAATCAAAATGCAACTTGAGAGAGGAAAAATCCCCCTGTATATTATACTCTCCCATAAAGATGAGCTTATATGCATATTTGATAATGTCAAATGAATAGCCTAGATTGCTTCATAAATTAGAAGTCTACGTGTTAACTCTTTTTTTCAGGGGTCTGGACATAGATTCTGGCTTCTAAAAGCAGCTGCAGCCAGTTACGATGCTGTTGTTACGGTTGTGTCAGCATTTCGAGTACAAACTCAAATTTTCTGGAATCTCTCGCTTGGCTGTTAAGTTTTGCACTGAAAGCTGTTCTTCAACTAGCCCCACTACCATATCAACTAATCATCCTCACAAGAATGCATTTATTTTAAAGTTATAGAATGTGGAGAAAAGAAAGAAAGAAATTAAAGTTTGTGTTTTGGAAGCTTTTGTTTCTTCTCTTACCTTTCTCCTTTCTCCAAGTTAGTGTTACATTTTCAGCGCACTTATAGATGCTTCTGCCCCTCAATATCTACACATACAAATGCCTCTGGGTATTTTGGGGAAGGAAATAAAATGTAGTTTTTTCTTTTTTCCCCCTCTAAAAAGACTGCAGTAGTTTCAACTTCCAAAACTCGTAGTCTTTATTTGGCCAAAACAAGGTTTTAATTAGATGGTGGATCAGGAATTTACTTATTTCTGAAGAATAATAACAGAAACAGAACATCGTTTATTTTTTGTTTATCTTATTTTATTTTTTCTCTGGGTTCATCCAGAAAAGATTGGAAATGTCAGCATTAAAGTAGAGGGAAAAAACTGAGGATCAATGTGACCGTGGATGAAAACGGTTGTTCATCTCATCCCGTATCCTGCTTCTACCAGTAACCAGTACAACAGACAGGGCCTTCTTTAGCAAGGGATTCAAATTGCACTGTATAATAAAAGCTAGGCATCTGATGGAATAGTCTTTAGAAAGAAGTTATCAGAGACTATCTGGAAATTTTGCCTGGTTAAAGAGTGAGTGAGATTTCAGAAAGTGTCTTGTGCTCAACAGGAAAGAAGATTGCATCTGTCAAGGATGGGGGCAAGGGAGGGCACAGGATTTCCAATGCATGAAGCAAAGAACAAGGGGCAAAAGTAGCCAGATGACCAAGGAGGATCTCCTCTAGCCTTCAGAGCTGGAAATACTCAGCCACAGTTTTTAGCAAGACGTGAGGGGTTTTTTTTATCATGCATACTCTGTGCACATGCATACCAGCCGCGCTGACCCGACAGAACAGAACGACACTAAAGGAGATGCTACCGTCCCTCCCGTCAATCAAGTGTGAACCCAGGCGGGTTTATGTGACAGGCAGTAATGGCTCCAAGAGAGAAAAAGTGGGGAAGATGATTGAGGCTGTTGAGCCAGGTACCTGCATTTAAAATAGAGAGAAAAGCATCCAATGCCCAAAGACTTGTGTTGGCATTGGCATTAGCCTTACCACAGTACTCAATGACAGCAGACTACAGGGCTCAGTATGAACTTTCTGTCATGCGTTGTCATGTTTGTGCCCTGTGTTTGTGCTAACCAGGAGAGGTGATAGGTGAGCTAAGCTGAGTCCTGGGCCTTAATGAAGCTGGTGTTTCATTAATCACAGCATTTTTTTTCAGGAGGAAGTGAAGACCCCATTTCTGCTGTCTGGGCAGAAGTTCATGAGGGCTTTGCCACTGCATCAGTAGGTTCACATTTGCAAATTGTGTGTGTCCCTTTCCTGTTAAAATTGAGGGTTGTGGATTAACGCAGGAAAACCACATTTGCAGCAAACACAACCAGCTTCTGTGCCTGATAGCTTGTGTTTAACTTAGCTTTTCTTCAGTGAGTGAAAATAAAACTTAAATGATGCTGAGGAACTGAAAAAAGCCTGACCCCTGCCACATTTCTCACCTGCATAACTGTTCCACTAATGCCTGTACGACTGTTTCTGGGGCTTGTCATGACAGTCTGATCCTTTCTGCAGCAGAAAGAGGATAAAATAATATCCATGGTGAGGATAAGTTATAGTTTTTCTTCTACTGCCACTTCTTTGACTGAGATGGGGTATTTTTATAGAGACCTTTCTCTCTCCGTAACTCCTCAGGATGCATTGTCGCATTTTGGGGACCGCAGGATCTCTTGCATCACTCTCTATGTGCCGCATCACTTGAGGTGGACTGAAGTCAGGATGGCACCACAGATACTGCATTTATTTGCTTTCATCAGCATGAGCCATGTCCTGAATACACACACAGGTGAATGCAGCTTTTAATGTGTATTCATTATATCCACCTGACATCCCCTTGAAGGTAGAGAGGGCTTATTATTGTCGTTCCTTAAAATAAAGATGGATGAGAGCTCTAAACTTCTCAAATAAAGTGTCTGACCATACATAGTGGCTAAAAATAAATCATATATGGCCATCTATTCCATGTAAATGAATGGCAAGACATATAGATATAGACATTGTGTTAAGTTTGTCAAGCAGAAGCAGCCAAAAATATTGATCGAGGCAAGGGGAAAAATTGATAATGAACTGGACTCCAAGAAGACTTTAATTGACAGTGACTTCTGTGAACCAGCTTTGGACAGTATATATAAACTGACCACGATGTAACTTTATTGCAATGCACTCTCCTTTAATTAATTGTCACCTTTGTTAAGACTGGCTACAGATCAAAGGTTTAAAGATACTTAGCAGGTTCTTAGTAACAAACCCTTCAAATGCATTAGAAATATCCGACAGCTCAGCCAATGAGGCATGCAGATTTCGATCTACCTCATCCTTATCTGTTTACTTGTTCCTCCTCTGTTGAACATGGACAATCATTGTTTAATATTAACTATTTCATAGATAGCTTTGTTGGCAATCTTTGTGTCCCCAGGGATGCATATTGTCAGAGAGGTGTGCCATCTCTGTTAGGTCTGCCCGAGTACTTTGCCACCAGAAACTTGCTTACAGTTTGCGACATGAATGTGCAGTGCAGGAAGAGTTCATAACGCAAACTATTTTTCCCCTTTATGTTTCTGAGATCTGTAATTTCTTATTTAAATCTGGTAACTATGATGAAGTATGGTTTGCCTGAACAATGCCCCCAAGAATTAACTTTCATAAGAATTTGAGTTTTCAGACAGATACAAATGCATCTGCTGTATTTGTGTATCATATGCATGTGCAAGCATTTGTTAATGTGCATATTAATGAAAATGTGCATTCTATAGAGACACATATACATTAAGACTGGCATATACCTCCAAATAATTCCTATCTAAAAGACAGTACAAAGATCTTATCCTTATGTGAAAGTGGCAGGTGACTTAACAGACTATTCCTGGAATTATATGCAGAGTTTAATATGATACGTAGTTGTTTGTTCATTATACTAATTTAATGATACAGTCACACTTAATTAATCCATGTCTGGTTTATTTGTACATTGTGTCTGAGTCTCCAAAATATTTCTGCGGCAACCCAGCTGACTTCCCAGTACGCTGGGGCAGATAACTGGACATGAAGCTTCTTCAAACAGAATAAAAATGGGGCTTTGCAGACAGAGTTGGTCTGATGAGATCTGACTGCTTATTTGGCCTGTTCCTAATTCAAATGCCTGTGTACATAATACACGAATACTGTGTATGCATGCATGTATAGAAAGGGCAGACTTATATCTGTGCATATTTCCTTTCCTTTTCAGTCCCTAAGGATAGATTCGCATCACATAGTACGTATCACTCACTGCAAACACACACAAATATCTTTGTCGGATTCGGTAGCTTCTTGCAGGTAGATGTATAAAGCAGCATCAGCCTAATAATATCCCTATAAAACAGTGCTTCCTTCCTAGGATCCAGAGGGATGAAGGTTGTCAGAAGATCAAAAGATATATCACAGTGTGCTTGTAGAAATCCCCTGATTATGTTTCCTCTCTATAATGCTCTAATTCATTATTTGATCAATTGTAAAAGGGCCAATGCTTTAGTAGGAAAAAAAGGTATTAGGTTACTAGATGCTTGAGGGTGAGTGAAAATCACACCTAAAATTATATGTAGCAATACAGTAATGAGCTTATCAATACTTCTTTAAGGAATATGACAGCCCTGTAGGAGAGATTCAGTTCTGCGAGCAAAGGTCACAATACAGATATTGCTTATTAAGACTATCGATAGCCTGGTTGACCAGTCTAACCAGAGACTGTATAATGTACCTGCTGTTAACAGGCAGGGAGGAGAACTAAGAAGAATTTACAGAATTGCCCACATGTAATATTAATAATATTGATTTATTCTAATAATATAATAAGGTAAAGATGCAATTCTTTGAAATGGTGCATGAAAGAGGGAGAGAAGGAGAGGCAGATACCTTTCACAGAGGAGCCACAACTGTCTGACAACTCTTTGAAAGCCAATCCAGAGAAAAGTGCTTCCTTGCACCTTCCAGACAGGGCTCTGTTTCTTTCCCCAAGCCTCTCCAGCCCCATAATAGGACAAGACACCTCCTGCTGTAGGATCAGGTCTTTGCCTGGCAGTTGCAGAGAACCCGGAGGCCTGGAGAAACTCCAGGATGGAGCAGAACTGAACCCAGAAAGCTGTTTTTCTAATGCAGCAGTGCAGTGAAAGGGTTCTGTTTATTGTATTTTTCACACTTTTAGTATCATTTTAAAAATACTGGGGAAAGGAGGTTAAAAATAAGATATATGTGCTATACACAGACTACAACTGATGGAAAATAGCTTTGCAGAGTGTGCAGAGATCTGCTCCACTGCTGATTAAAGTCTTCAGGAATACCCGACCTCACCTGCAGCAAGGTTTCCACTGGGCCTTAAGTTATGGACAGTTCTGCAATGTACCGCTTGTTGGGGCAGCAGCTGTAGATAGCATGCAGTGTAAGTGTTGTAAGGTTTTCACTCTTGTAAGTCTAGATACAAAGATCATCTTGCTTTCTGAATTTCCTAACTCCTTCTTCAGCTGTAGGCTGCCTTGTCTAGGTATGCTGTGCGATCCTGCTGTACCATTCGGCCTGAAATCTCTCGTTCCAGTCACCATACGATAGTTTCAAGATGGTTTGCATTTCATTATTTCTTCTCTCAGTTTACAAGGCGAGTGTTTTTCTTTTGTGAGCATTTAATTGCTTTTAAAAGCAATTTATTTGATCCTATTCCATCTTCAATAATACACAGACAAGTATTCAATTTTTCACCCTCTTTTATAAAAAAAAAAGATAAACTATTATTCAGTTATGCTGTTCTGCAGGATTTGTTCTGTTATGTGTGTTCAGACAGAAACTGGTCATTTTTCTGGCTTTGTTTTCTTTGTGTGTGGTTTCTTTTTTTCTTACAGTGGATTTTTTATTTTTCTTTTAAGAAAAAGAAATCTCATTCAAGATACTGGCAATAAAAGAAAAAAAGTAGGAGTGGAAGTGAGGAATGGGCAAGAAAACCAACAGAAATCCTCTGGCAAAGTCTTTAAAATCATAGCAGTGCTGCATATTTATTTGGAAGAGTCTGGACCGAGACAATTTAGAGTATCTTACAAACTATTATATCCCAAATTTAATCATTGACAAACAAGAAAAAAAAAAGAAAAAAAAAAAAAGAAAAAGAAAAGCAAGTAAATCCTTATAAACTGCAAGAGAAAATGTATGTGAAGATCTCATAGGAGGTAATGGTGATATAAAGATTCTGGGTTTTATATTCTACTCTCGATACAGTAAAAGTTAAAAGTAAATTAAACAAGTAAGGAAAGCAAACACTGCCATTCCTTCTATACTGTTTACTGGTGGCTGCCATAACTCAGAACCGCTCTTTTGAAATTAGAGCATTTTCAAAGTATGGAAAAGATCTGGTGGGTGAGGGTAAGCAGCAAGGGACCAGGGTGGCTGAGTTCTAATCAGGTCTGGGATAATTAATCACCAACACTCTCTGATGGAGTCACTTAAGCTCGGTGCCTTCAGGCCTGATCTGAAACCTGTTGAATCAATCAGAAGATTCCAGTTGGATTCAGGTTATTGATCTGTCATTTTCTCATCTGCAGTATTAGGCCAGTTGGACTTTTTTTTAAGAGGGAGACATCAGTGGCAGAAATTTAACATTCATTTTCTGTCAGGAAAGGTTTTGGTACATCCCTGATGACAAGTGTGTTGCATCAGAGCCTCTTTCATTGTAGATCAGGAAAATAAGCTAGCCAAAAAAAAAAAAAAAAAAAAAAAAAAAAAGCACAGTAGGGAGGTGGAAAATTAGCTTTGCTCATTTTACTTGAAAATACAAATTTGTCCCTGTTTTGCTAAGAAAGGGTCAACAGCAATTCTGACAATTTTCTTTGTGTGAGTGGGATTCAGCCTTCGTAATCTCTCCGTTTATTTTTTTTTATTTTTTATTTTTTTTAATATATATTTTAGTGAATCACATTTTTACTCTTTATTGTTATGGCAACTGAAGGAGCCGCAAGGCTGAAGGATTTGATGAAGGGCTGCATCCCACCTTTCTTCTGTAAGGGTCTGAGCCAAACCTATTGTTTGCAATGTAATTTGGATCAAGCCGAAGGAATCTGCTTTCCCTGGGTCAGTAAAAAGAGCAAGTTCCCTCCAGACAAGTGTACTCCTGTCCTTAGTGTGAGCAGATGGAATTGGCAGTCGTCGTCCATTTACTGAGGACCGACCCAATGCTCCGTGAAGTCAATAGTTAGTCTCTGACCCAGTCTCATGGATAACAGACAGAAGCCACATGAATCCTTAAGCAGGAATGTGAATGTCCTTGTCTTTTGCAGAGTGAGGTAGTCCAGAAGGAGATTTTTGGGGCTAGTGTTCAAGAAGCTGCTTTTTGTGGGGGACAAACAAGATTCCAGTGATCTCAAGTAGCCAGTCACAACAAAATTCGTTTAGAATCCTTTTCATTTAAAAGGTAGTTTTCAGATTATCTCCTGCAGTTATGCTCTGGTGACTGACCAGCAAGTAAATCAGGCTCCCCTCTATTTTATTCTATTATTCTATTATTTTATTACTCTTATTTATTTATTTATTTTTAATTTTTATTTTTAATGTCAGTACTAGTTTTAGCTAGTTCATCAATAGCAGTGTATGTGGTATTTTGTTTTTCCACCTCACTGTGCTTACATTTTTTTATATGAAATAAATAGAAGAGCTGGAGTGTGCATATGTGTACAGTGTGTGTACAGTTGATTATCTACCCCAGGTCTATTTGAAATCATCACAGTGCACTCAAGTCAATGATATTCTGTCAAAGGTGGAGAGGAAGCGTGCGTGCAGAGTGAGTGTGTGAACGTGATGCTGTTTGCTTGTCTGAAATCCAACGAAGTCTCAGATTCAAAGGCCTGGGGGCAGCAGGGAAAATATTTGTTTGTTTAATTATTTATATATTTACTCAGCTTTACTGACAGTGTTTGCAGATGGGGAAGGAAGAAAAAGATATAGGAGAGATGTTGGGTTTTTGTTTGGAGGGGAACATGTGTTATATTAGCCTCAATCTGTTCTCCCATATAACGGCTGCTCTGTGCCATTAAATGATCATTTGTTACTGACCAGCTCATTGAAAAAGGCCAGAAAGGTGGTGGTAAAATTAGGTTTCATGAGTTTGTTTATAAAGAAGTTGCTCAATAGGTGTGTCATTACTCTGTCGCCTCCCCTATGATGATCCAGGAACAGGGCTCCTGGCTGCTGTTTCTCAATGCACAAAGAAATAGCTGAGCCACCAGCCAGAGCCATGTTTATGCTCTGTGCCACCAGGCAGAAAACATCAGTCTGAGTGCCGGCCAATCTGCTTGCTCCCTTCTCCTTTCCCAGCCCCTCAATTTGCTTAATCTTGTTTTAGAATCAGAACCAGCTCCTTATCCTCCCTTGCCAAGCTTCCTCCTTGGGAAAAGGTTGCAGGTCTGAGCCTGGGTACGAGGACGATGGACTCAGCATTGCCCTCAGGGGTCAGATCCCTTCCCTACACATGACTTTAAGTTTACATGCCTGCTTCCCCTAATGCCTATGTTTCTACCCTACATGTGCTCATGATCTTTTCATTTGCTGGAGCCAAGTCCAGCCAGCCCAGCCCCACCTGCCCAGCTCTTACTGTCTCTCTTCATGCTCCTGTTCCCTCAGTTCAGCTCTGCACTGCTGTTTTGCCCTTGTGATGCTCTTGGCCATCACCCCTGCAGAGCACTTGACTGGTCCATGGCCAGAGTCACCACTCCAAGCCTCCCATCTGCATGAGCCGCCTCTTTTCTCTCTCAGCTCTTCCCTGAACAGGGTTGGGGAAAAGGCAGCTATACTGACTCTTCACAAGAATTAAAAAAACTGTGAGTAGTAACAGAAAGATCTGCAAATTATGCACACACATACACGCATAAACATATATATCCCCGTGCTTAAACCATTGAATGTGCAGATAGAAAAGGCTTCTTTCTTTTAAGATTCAAAGCTCAATGTCCTCTTCCAGAGATTTGGGGAAAAAAAGCACAACAGTGCAGTAGGTCTATAATTTCACCAAGGCAATTGAACCTTTATTCTTTTTCTTTTTAACTTTTCCTTTTTCATTAAATTGGCAGCAGATTTCTCACACCTGAACAAAAATCCTTCATACACTTTCCTTTGAATTCTTAAAATCGTGAGCTTATTCTTAACTATTCTTGGCAGACCCTTCTTGGGCTACAGTTCAGCTTCCTGCAAAAATGTTTTTTCCTGCTGTTTTGCAATAGAGCTACCCCTCAGTTCCAGGACCTTTTTCTAGCAACCATGAATTAAAGCAAAAAGGCAAGATAAGGCTTTGGTGTAGCGCTGCATCAGCTTGCTTCTTTCAGAGGTGGGTAGGAAAGGATTAGGACCCCATTTCTAGCCTGGACCTCTTACTAACCTCCTGTGTCCTGCAAGATCCCATTCCTAGACCTGGCTCTTCCTCATTTTGCTGTGTCTAAAGAGGAATTTATGATATCCGGCTTTGCAAAGAGCTTTGTGTGTATTTAAGGCATAAGTCACGCTGTAGCTTTAGCAGTGATGGTCTGAGGTTATAAATGAGACAACATTTGTAAGGAGAGGTAATATCTTTTATTAGTCCAGCTGATATAGCTGGAAAAAAACAGACAGACTTCCTTGTGTGCTTGAAAGCTTGTCTATTTTTTTCAACTCTATCAGTTGGTCTAATAAAAGATATTAGCTCTCCTGGCAAGCCTTGTCTCATTTGAGGTGTAAAGCATGTATACTGATTATTTAGGCCTGCTCAGTGGTGGTGTTGAGGAGTTAGATACTTTCACATCTTGGAGGTCAGGGAAAGAGCAGCCCAGGCCAGTGTTCCCTCATTCCCTGTATGCCCAGCCTTGGTGGCAATCTCACAGCCATTCAGAGGCACAGAGGAACTCTCTCAGCCTGTTCTCTAATCCTGGTGTTGTCCTTTATTTTTTGCTGTTCTGCTCCCTCACAAAGCACTGCATGCCCTCTTCTCACCCCTGTGACTGTGATTTATTTATAAAATTGCGGTGTGTGTGTGTGTGTGTGTGTGTGTGTTTGTGTGTGTGTGTGTGTGTGTGCAACTACACAAACATCCCCAAGCTGCCAAGAAAGCTGATGAGAATTTTGTAATGTATTTAGCCAGTGATAACACAAACTACAGGCAAAAAGTACTGTGAGGAGTACAGGTAATATCCTCAAGCCACGGACTACTTGAGAAGGAAGGGATTTTTCGTTTATCTGTTAATAAATTGCAGCCCCCTGCATGGCCAAGGAAGCGTTGTGGTTGTGTTTTTGCTTTTGTTTCATTCCGTAAAGCACAGTTGAAAATACTGAATAGTTGAAAAGAATCCCAAAGCAGGTAGCAGGTTTACGGACGCGGCAAAATCCTACTGGTATGCGCAAGAGAGCAGCAGTCAGCGGATGGCTATTACTTATGCTTGGCTTTACTACCAGGGAAAGCATTGGATCATCTATTCAGATCAGGATAGTCAGCTATGCCAAAGGTTTAATCAAATATTAAACACGGTCAGTAAACTTAAAACCAGCATTCGACGTGCGGCAGTTCTGCTCCTTTTCAAGCAAGTGCTTGAAGAGAAAAACTTTTCTCATATCTCCCTATGGTTAGGGGGGTCAGTTTCATGGCCAGGAGACCCTGAGTAATGCAGGAACACATGCTGGTGAATGTGCAGGTAAATATATGAGAATGAGCAGGCTGCATTTGCATCCCTTGCCCTGTTACTTGGAGATGGCATTGTGGTTGTTTGGTTTTTTTTTCCCTTGCAGATTCATATTTTTCTTGCACAGACTGATTCCTCTACGATTCCAATTGTCCATCCCTGCCTGTTTGTCCCTCTCCACACACCATGCTTTCTCTTTTCAGATTTCTCTAATCATCTGTCTGTTCAACACAGCTAGACAGGTGTGCATGTGTGAAGGTGTGTGTGAATTTGCATCTCCACACGGGTACATATATGTGCATACGCGACTGCTTGTTGATAAATAATACATGTCCATAGCCACATCAGCCTCTTTCCTATCTGTGTTTGGGCTGTATTTACACCCTCCAACTCTTATTTATTCTGATGAGGGGAACTCGGAGGTAGAATATTTTGCAGGGAGATACAGTTTACGATGCTACTTCTCCCTTCTATTATTCATTCTCTCTGATTTTTATCTAATCTCTCTGATTGTCCTGGTGCAGCTTAAGAGACAAAGTGAATTTTTATTACATCATCAATATAATCCCCTGCTAATCAGCATCTGGGTGCATTACTGTTCTCCCTTCAGCTTTTCCTCCACGTTCATAAATAATAAGGAGAATAATCGGAGCCTTTTTTTGAGCACGCGCATGTTTGCATGTGTGCGTTGGTATCAGTCAGAGTCACAGCTGCACTTTTTCATTTCAGTCGGCTTGTTTTAGCAACATTGGACCCAGTTTTGTGCAGATTGTCTCGACTATTGCCCAGATTAATTTGCTGGTGCCTGCCTCTTAAATCGTGGAAACAATTAAAGTGAATGAATCCTTCCTCATCTTGCAGTTATTGAACTTTGCTGTCAACTTGGATGCACGCTTCTGGGTGTTGCAGGCACCATGTCTGGTGCAAGGAGCATGTGGATGGATGCCTAACCTTCAATTTATAGAGCACACTTGCTCTTCTTTTTCAAGTAGGAAGATAGTACGTCATTTGTCTTTGAATGGCAAGCTCGGAGACCAAATTTTTGGCTTTTAACTGCTGAGATTTCTCCCCAGCTTTCTGTGTAGAACTCAGCCTGCCACTTCGGTCTGCAAATTTAGCAGGGTTGAACTACTCCACAGTTTTTCTCCTCCCTTTCAATCTCTGGAAGAACAATAATACTTCCTCATAAAGTAAGACTTGTGTCATACTTTGAAAGTCTCATCCTCCATACAGATGTCTTGTGCATTTTAAACAGAATCACTCTGCTTCCTTTTTAAAATACCGTGAATTGGCAAGGCAAGGCAATGACAGTGCCTCTTTGTTAGGCATGCAGATTTCTTGCTTCCCAGTGACTTAGGGTGAGTCTTGCATCTATTACACAAACCATAACCCTCATGTACAAGCCCGGAGTGCCAGGATTAATCCTTTCCAAGTTACCTAAGACTGATCACAGACCCAGTACCAGAGCTCAATCAGACAGGAGAAACTCTTCAGTAAAAAGGCATAGGTAAATTTTAGAACAATGCACTACACAGCATCCAACCCCCTGGGAAGTGTCTGTATCTCATCCAGTTGAAATGAAGTTATGGTATAGAGTGGTTAATCCTGAAAAGCATATGCATAATTTGTATTGTGAAAAGCCTCCCAGATAGCAATAGGCTCTTAAAGTTGGGCAAGTTTTTGAATGCTTTGCTGGATCCATGGAAATTTGCAGTTCAGATGAAATAATAAAGTTCAGGGGTGTTACAGGAGCCAAGTGAAAAGCATAATTCTGTGACTCAGATATAACACTCCTTCAGAGCTGGGGCAGAACGTAGAAATCATGAAAGAAATACCACATATCTTGAACATCTTGCAGTGTAAATGGGACTAAAACTCTTCCAACAGTTTCAAATATTCCTTCATGATATCTTTTTAGGGATAGATTGTTAGAGTTGTCTGGGAAGTAGGATTTGCTCTTGGTTAAGAGAAACAGAATATTTTCAGTTCTCAACTTCAGTTTTCTCCTTTTTTATGCCAAACCTTTTCCCTCATCCCCTCTAGCTCCACTGCCTGTTTTGACAAATCAGCTCATTTATCAGATGAGAAAAGAGGAAGAGGGAAACAGGAATATTTTTTGTTTCTTATATTTTGCATGATATAGTCCCCATCTCTGCTCAGTATCTCCATAAATAGGAGCTTCAGTCTGAAACTGGTCACATTTTACAGCACTGAGGATTCAGCCAGAGCAGGTCTTGATTCCTGTAAGTAAAAGTTTTACACTCTGGACAGGTAAAGCTGATGCAGAATATCTCCCAGTTTATCTGGATTCGTTACTGTTTTGCATTTTAATTTTTCAGTTTTATTTGCATGTGTATTTCTCTCGGCTTCTCTTTATTACCTCTGTGTTTATCAGTGCCCTCCTGCCCCTCCTCACCGCCCTTCTTGCCCAGCATTGTCCAGTCCATTGTCTAAATCTCCAGGGCAGGTAGAAAACCAACATAGTTACTGGATAAAAATCTATCTTGAAGGATGAAGAGCATCCCCCGTTTGTAACTGGAAGGCATGAAAAAGAACACATCACTTATCTGAATTTGCTGTTCATCCAAGCACTGTTTATGGAGATTTACAGTACCTTGCCTGTGCAAAGAGCTCTATTGCACAGTGACTGCTGGAGGATTTTAGGTGGCGGTATTAGCTGCGGTATTAAAAATGCATCGGAAGGCACGGGGTGGGAGATTAGTTGGATAGAAAGACCCATGAATGAAGGGTTAATTACATTCAAAGAGGCCATCGTATGGAGCAGAAGAGGCAATAGGTTTCTTTTCTTCAAAATTTACTAAATAGCTGGAAACACGGTTTAATGAATTTTAATGGGATCTTTCTGAATCCTATGCATATTGCATCTGCTGACTGTAGGAAGTCAAAGTATTGTTGAAAGGGAGGGTATTGCCCTACTTTAGGTTTCATAGTTCAGTATTTAAAAAAATATTCTGCAACAAGCACTTTATTCAATATATATTTTTCTCCTTATTTAATTCCCTTCCTTGCAAGCAGAAAAGACTTTCAGGATCTGTGAGCCCTCAATACCATAGATTATTCTACTGTTATGTAACGCGTGCTTTACATTTATTGAGCTATCTTGTGCCGTCAAGATAAAGGAGCCCTCAGTATTTTTCCCTGCTCAGTAGCCATGTACAAGACATGGGGATGGATTCTGCTTTTGGTTATACCAATGTTGATCTGGAGGAAGTGACTCCTGTGAATTTCTCTCAGGATTACTGCACTATAAATGACATCAGGATTTGTCCCACTCAAGTGAAGGGAAGAAAAGAGGGATGGGGTTGGAGTTCTCTCTTTTCCTATGCAGCATGCACAAACTGGGATGGGATAAGAAGCCATACTAATAATTTATGTGTGTGATCCAGGAGGACCAGCAGTGAAGCCAATCTATTTGATTCCAGCTGATGCTTGCATAATAGACTGGATCATCCAGCAGCATATCAGAAGTCTCAACATTAACATCTATCTCATGCCAAGCTGCAGTGAGCCAGCAACTTCTTGCACCTCCAAATCAGGGGAAACTGAGACAGGTTATTCAGAGCATGTCATGAGACTGCCTCAGAGCAGTGGTGTCTGACTTCTGGCTGCAATGTTACATCATCTTTCTTCACTACTTTAAGGTTGCCCATTGCCTTGGTAACTTATTTTTTCTGTCTCTCACTCTCAAAATGCTGGGCACTTCTCAGGCAGATAATAGAGTAAGGCTGTCTTGTTAACCTGGGTCCCAGTTCTCCTTCATGATACAAAGAGGAATGCAAAGACCCTCTTAAAAACATCCTGAGATTCCTGGGAAGTCAGTAGGAACTGGTAGGAAGTAATGCTTTGCAGTGCAGTACTTAGGTCCATTGAAGGAGAAAAGCTGCCCTGCTTTGCACCAGCATGACCAAGATGACAAAACTTTTTTCTTAGGGGCATTATAATACTTGCATAAAAACAGTTTCAGTAACATATGAACACACACATGCAAGTAGCAGAAGGAAAGTAAAGCTATGCCAACGCCAAGCACCTTTGTACCAAAACACCATGCAGGGATGATATTTTAAATACTAAGGTGTTGAAGCAGAGGGGATAACAGTCAGAGCTTCTGAAGAGCAGAGCCAGACTCAGGTCTGAACCCAGAGTGAGACTTCCAATCTGAGAGCAGCAGGAGGACTTTACATCCAGATTTGTGCAAAGCAGGAAGGTGGGTATTAAATATACTTCTGCAGGGCTCCTCAGTATAGAGCTGTTGTTGCCTTTTCCCCTTGTCTCCCCAACCCTCCCTTGTGTGTTTCAGGTCTTTCTCTACCTCCAAGCAGACAATATGATGCCTGCTTGCGTGGCACAGATAAGTTAGCCATGCAGCTTGGAGCACCAGCCCTGAGCCACCTAACCTCCCTTTGATCTGAAATCAAAACAAAAGATGTCAGCATCAAAACGAGCCTTTGCCAGGTAACGGTTACTTTGTGCGTTGCCTTCATTCAGCTGCGAGGAGCTCTCATCTCTTTGTATTGTGCCCAGATCTGTGCTCGTCTTAATACTTTATCAACGTGCCAGCAGGCTGCTTCTGCCGTGGGTACAGCTGTGCAGAAGCTGTCAGCATTTTTAAGCAAAGCGTTAAACAATACTTCAGGTGGCAGCAAATTGTTATTTCCTCACCCTCCCTCCAATTCTTCCCTCTTCCCCTCCATTACCTAGCCCAGATGCTGAAGCCCTTATTTTTATGTCAACTTCATGCTCAAATTACACAACTCAGATGTGTTTTTTCTTTTTTTCTTTCCCTTGGTGGGAGTCAGTCTCTCTAAAGGGTGCAAAAGCTCAAAACTAAGGTGCATTGCTCATGCCCAAAAGAGTCACTCATGCTGCTTGGATCCCACTGTGAGGTTGGTCTGAGATTTCCAACGTATATATGTAATGCTCTGTTGTGGTGTTGTTGAGAGCTAGGAGTTGGGAGAGCTGGCTTTTTTTTTTTTTCCTAGCTCAGCTGCTGGTTTACTCCAGAGACGCTGAGCAAGTCATTTCTAGAGAAAAATTAAAGCTGGCTGACACTTTTTTTAGTGCCTACTTGCTTTGTATGCTCACTGTGTATGTGCTTTGGGGAGGGGGTTCCCCACTGCCATTGACATTTCAAATTGGATTCAAATGTAGGGATTGATTTCTGAAACTCAGATATCCAATGTGTCACTGTGTTTCTTATCCTTGCTCTATGAAATGGGATAAAAATCCTTCCCTGCAATGAACTTTGAGGTCTTCCAGAAAGTTAACAAATTGACATTCACTTGAAGTATCAGGGATCAGCCCTTGTTGGACTCGCACATACTGTGTTAACAGATACTTCCTAACAGGCAGAGCTTTGCCAGATTTGTGCTCAAGGGAGCCGAGCCTGTTTTGGTGAATAATAATCAAACCACTCTAGGTTTGTTGTTTTTTTTTCCCCTTCTTTTTTCTCTTCTCTAGTGAAGGAGAACTACTCAGGTGCTTCTACCTGTGAACAAACTTTGCTCCTCGGGTATCTCCTTCAGTACCGACACTCTCCTAATAAATCAGCCTTGGTCTGATACAGGCAGGACCAAGGTCAGCCTGGCGTGACTCGCAGTGTCTCTTCCACACACCAGATACAATGCTGCCACGTTGTGGCTCCTTCCTATTCATTCTGTTGCACGCACTCACCTGCTTCCAGGATCCTGTGGGTGAGCACCCTTCTCCCCAGGGATGACACTGGGGCTCCACACCACACTGTCAGGGATGTCATCCATCCCCACTTACTTCCACTCTGAGAAGACTTCCCCAGAAGATCCTTCTGCTGTAAATTGTTGTGATTACAAACCATGCGTGCTCTCCCATACTTTGCTTTTTCTGGCCACTTGCGCTTTGTACAGGGATGGTCTGAGTTGGAAGGGAGGGTGTAACGATGCCAAACTTTGTTTCTCTGTCTGGCACTGCCTGTTCTGTATTTCTCTCACCCCTCCAGATCTATGTAGAGCTTGCTGATACTTTTGGTTCAAGGAAAATGTACTCGCTGACATACGGGCCGCTCTTTTCTTCAAACTGCCTTCTCTTTATTGGCTGTCAGGTTCTCAACTCTCCTTATTTTTTCTCCCATTGCTTTTTTCTTTATTTCCTTCTCTCCTTTGGGAAAAAGAAAAATACACACACACACACACACAAACAGCAGGGCAGGAAATTAAACCATTCCACAAAGATGCTTTGTTAAGATGCTGGCTTTTCACTCATTTATTTTGCTCTGATTATTTTGGGATTATAGGGATGTGACTGGTGAGGCAACTGAGAAGACAGGAGAAAGTCCTTTTATTTATTTGGAGAGATCTGTTGGTTGTTGCTGATTTTTCCCCACAGACTTTGGAAAACCAGAAGAGCTTTAAACCTATCAGCAACACTCACATAAATTAAATGCCAGGTGGAACTACTCCCATTTTCCTGGATATGATACGGATAATGGCCTCCTCCTGGCACGCTTCTCCCCATTCATCCCAGTTAGGCAAGTGTTAGGTGTACTGCAACACCACTGTGCATTTAAAGATTCCTTTTAATTCAGGAAGTTAATTAATTGCTTTGTACTGAACTGTAGTTTTAAGAGATGGCCATAACATCCCCCCAAAACCCTCTTGCCTTTTCAGGATACTCTGAACCATTGCAGCCAGGAAGCACTGGATGTCTCTGTGGTTCTCTGCTCAGCCTCACTGCTCCATAGCCATCATGCTTTGCCTCCCTGCTTTGACTTCTCAGACAGGATATAGCCTTTGGTGTTATTGAAACCCAAAGATCAGGAGAAATGCCACAAGTTTACACATGTGTGCTTTTAAGAAATGCATGTGTATCAAGGATAGTCTATTTCTGGGGAAAATGTGCTTCAGACAAGGAGAATGCAGTGCTCATTCACTGCAGAGCCTGAGCCTTTCTGGAAGCAGGCTTTGATTTTGAGGTTAGTCGAGGCTGGTTGTGCAAGTGTTCTTATATCCCCCCTGTGCCGGGGTCCCTGCAGGCCCCAGCTGATGGCTGCAGGTGAGGAACTTCTCCACATCACCTGTGCAGAGTGAGTTAGTCTGGAGAAAACTCTCCAGCCTTTCTCCATCTCTCTCTGGTGACAGTGCAAAGAGCACAACTAACGCTGTGCAAACACCGACAGACATCTGATGGTGTATCTGGCCTAATTTTTAACAGTTCCTCACACAGAAAGGCTGCTGGACCCAACAGCAAATCTCCAAAATTTTGTTCTCCATGCTAGCTCAGTCTTATGTGTTCCTATTTGCATAAAATCCCATGAAGAACCACACATTATCTGCTCTTAACAAGGGAGAGGAACAGTTGTAGAGTGAAGAATGCTCTCATTAGATGAACAAACTCACAAAGAAAAGGAGGAGGAGGAGATAGACAACAGTGCTTCCGAAAGCAGAGGAGTGGAACTGGGAATCCCTCTTATAGCTAGGTTACTCATAAATCTGACTGAAACAAAGGGACAGTGGGTCAGTTCCATTTATTGTCTTGCTATGACATATTGAGACTTAAGTGCCTACTTACGTAACTTTTGTTCTGGACAACGTTCTGTGGCTCAGTTTCTGGAGCCACAACACAAGCAAGGTAAAACCCCTGTGCCTTAACATGTGTATTTCAAAGCCTAATTCGCACCTGTAAAATATTTGGGATGTTTTGAGGAAGGATGGCAAAAAGAACTGAATAATTTAACAGGACCAAGGAGATCAGTGCATAGATAAAAACATGGGTTTTGCTAATAGTCTTCAAAGCACAAGAGTGCATTCAAAACTGTACTGTAATATTAAACTTCTTAGATTATTTTGTTGCAGTTTAGCTTCCAGTGCTTCTTCTTCTTCTTTTCTTTCTTCCATTTTCTTTTTTCCTGTAATTGTTATCTCATTTGCACTGTATTTTTCCAGCAACAGCTGAGATCAGGACCACACTGTGCTAGAGACTGTACAGAAAAATATAGACCTACCATATTCCAGAATAACAGAGACAAGCACACGTTCACCAAGAAAAGAAAGGAATACCATGTTGTGATATTATAGGTTTGATTCCTGGTCCTGAGATGCACTGAGATTAAGACTCAGATCCTTAAAGGCACTTAGAGCCCAACTGCCATTGAAATCAATGGGTGTTAGATACCTAAATAGCTTTATGGATCTGAGCATAAGTGACTTATCCAAGGACAGAGAGGCAATCTACAGCTGAGTTGGGAATTAAACACAGATTATACAAGCACCAGTCTGATTTCCTAATCACAAAATCATCTTTCCTCTCCATATTTCACACAATAAATCCCAGGCATTCACATCACAACATGGATACATAATGTCCATCCTATAAAATTGTTGGAAACCTGCAACAAGAAAAAATGGGTTTCTTTAAGCCGACACCAGCTATACACACACCGGGCACTTTTTGTGGACTTGGGGTTGGCTGCTGCCTTCCCTTACACCACTGAACCTGTGTGGACTTCAGAGGAGCCTCCCAACATTTACATCCAGATGACAGAGAGCAGAATCCCACCCCAGCACTACAAATTCAAACATTTTTCACCCGGCTCTGGGGAGGGGATGGATTAGACAAACTGAACTTTCTGAAAAGATCAATATGGAACATCTCTTTCAATTACTCTCCAAGGCACTGAGCCTGTGAAGTCGGTTATGGTGCATTTATAAATCTTTCCAGGAGGGGCTGTCTGACATCCTCTTCTTCCACCTTTACTCCTTGCAAGCAATCCCTTATTGCATTGGACAGGCTGGCAGGGCAGCACTACTCACACGACTAGTGGGGAAGAATCAGGTCCAATTCTCTCTGAACCAGGACAGATGGGGATCTTTTTGATCTCCCTTCCCAGATGCTGCCGCTCAAATAATCAGAGATGCAGCTACAGAACAACAGCAGGGTTCAGCCCCAAACCTGATGAGAGCTACCTTAAAGTCACCAGGACCCAGAAAATTTTCTGCAGCTGAATGTGTACATTATACGCTCCAAAATGATCACAGTTCTGCAGATAAATTTAGATGCAGTTATGTAGGGGAAGAGGGTGGGGGAGCCCTTATGCCAACACAGCTTCTTTGATTCGTGGGACAAGTTTAAAGCCTACCCAAAAAACATACACTGAGGATGTTGATTTAAGTCCAGTCATCTCCTACAAGCCTGCTGGCTCCTTGCTTGCACTGTAGGGTTGAAGTGAGGATTTGGTGCATGCAGAGAGAGTTTGCTAGAGGAGCATGAGTCAGTCCTCTGGAGCTATGCTTTTCTATGCTTTGCTTGCCAGGACGATAGGAAACTTGCCAGTTAGGAGAGCATCAGGGTCATCAGTGCTGTAATCTGAACCCCTAATTCCCTCACCAAGCATCTCAGTTTCAGATCAGGTCATCTCAAGTTTTATTTTGTTTTCTCTCCCAGTGTCTAGTTAAGAATCTTTTCCGTAGGGATTAGCAGCAGGTAACACACCCAGGCAGAAAAGGCAGTGAGACTTTAGTATGTATTAGCTATTTATATTTTGCTCCTGTGAAGATTAATGCATGCTAACACCCATCTTCTAAGATGTGCCGTGGCTGTTTCCTCCCTTCAGAGTGGGATGGATGTGAGGGTGCAACTCAGTGCATTTGCCCATCACAGTCCTGTGGCTTTCAGGGAGAAGGAAAATCTGCATGGCAAAGTAAAGACAGCAGAGAGAAGCAGAATAAGAGTAGCCTCTTCACTGCACTAAGTGAATCACTGAGTGTATGACACAGTGTGGGCTCTGTATCACACAGGGTGCTTGGCTGTGGGCTACATCTGTCCCCTGTGTCCCCTCTCTAGGAGGCCAAGAGCCTCCTATGAGGGAAACTGCAGAGATAAGGACAGAAGGACACCGCTTGTCTGGAAGTGCTGTGACAAGGCAACAAAGTACAGAAGCTGATTATCAGCAGATGGGAAAAGTGTTAGGAGATGCCAACAGGTCATTCACTGATGTGGTGTCAGCTGTTTCAGCTGGTTTAGGTGCCCAGACAGGAACCAGCAGTAAGAACAGTCTTGGGCATGGCTTTCAGTCTTGCCTAACTAGCCTGGCAAAGGTGACAGACACTCCAAGACACCATGCCCTCAGCATGTCCCTTATTGCCACTCCAGCTCTTCTTCACCCCATCTGAGCACTCTGAGTGTTCATTTCTTGGCCTCAAGTTGACCAAATCTTTGGGTGGCACAAGGGTGACACTGTCAACTTCTTACCCGCTGAGGATTTTCCACCATTGTATTGTCTGTCAGGGCCATTTTAGGCAACAGTCCAGTGTCTCAACCCCAGGAATCCTTGAAGCCATGGCAGCTAAGAGGACTTAACTCCTCTGCCACTGGGTAGAAATAATCAGAGAAGGCATATGAGAAGCAGCTCTGGTTACAATGAGTAAAACTCTCCATAACCTGGTCCTAACTGTTGCCACGCTGCAGCAAGGTTGGAAATGATCTAGCATCCCCACTGGCAGCACTCAGTTTGTCATCCCTATTTTAACCCAATTGATGCTGTTAATCAGGGGATGCATAGGGACTGAGGAGTATTTGTATTCAGCGACTGAGTAAGAACTGAATCCTTAAGACTGAAATTCTTTGTGTGAGATGGCAGTGGTATATGTAGAAAGGTTTAGTTGGGAATTTCTATATAGAAGCACATTAGCATTTCTGGGAAGGAACTTTTTAAGAACTCTTTTTCCCTCACTAAGTAGAAATAACTTGTTGATATACAGCACGTAAAAAGGGTGATTACCATCGCATTTACAGATATTTGAGCAAAGTGCACATAATAGATGTATTTTTACATTGTGGTGGTTACATTATCTAGGAAAAAAAACAGAGACATGTACACGAGTACATTAAAGATTTAGGGCTCTATCCTGCACCATTTAAGTCAATGGGAGTTTGTCACTGATTTTAATGGAAGCTAGATGGGGGCTTATATGCCAATGTAATGCAGCTGCTAAGGAATAAATATCGACACAAATGGGTCAATATATTGGTGTCTTTTAAGTGCTAAAACTGTACTTTGCAATACCTATTACCATTTTTTTGCATGCTCATTGCAACTGCAGTGCATCCACCGTGCAGCTAAGGGAAAGGCTGTTGGCGGGTGTCAGCATTCACAGCGTAGCAGTGACACCTTCAGGTCGGAACCGACCGCGGTCCCCTCTGTGTAAGGTGTCGTACATGCCTGGGGTGGGATGGCGGGGGGCAGGGGACAGGGGGAGGAGGGGAGAGATATCCTTACTGAGAGGTCTGATGAGGTGACCAAGGACATGGTGCACACCAGTGTCAGAGATGGCAGCGTCACCCGGGGACTACAACTCCAGGGAGGATCAGAACTAGAGCTGTCCCAGCTGGTGCTGAAGTCTGGCCTGGAAGGTTTGGTTGGGACAGAATTTTGGTTAGCTTGTTTCTGCCATTGAACCAGGAAAAAAAAAAAAAAAAAAAAAAAAAAAGGAAAGGAAAGAAAGGAAAAAAAAGGAAAGAAAAAATAAAGAAGGATAGAAAAAAAAAAGAAGGAAAGTAAGTAAAAAGAAAATCCACAACAATTTAGGCTAAGTTGATTAAAAGAAAACAAAACAAAAAAACACATATATACACATATATATGTATATGTATATACAAACACATATTTTAAAAAGGGAAATTAATCTCCCAAACTTTTTTTTTTAGTTAATCCATGTTTTGACTTTTTTCCTTTTTTGTCCTGCTTGAAACAACTTGCCAAATTTACCCCAAATCTGTGAACAGCTTTTCTTCCTGCTAAGCTGTTTTTCCCCTACAAATATCATCTGACAAAAAAAAAAAAAAAAAAAAAAAAAGACAACCCAAAAGAGCCAAAGAGGCCAGGACAAAAGAAAGTAAATAAGAATAATAGAAAAGATTTCTCTTAAAGCTGCATCTTGGCATACAGGCATCGTACTCCAAGATGCACAAGAACCACTAGAAACAGCCACCTCTATATGAACAGGGAAAGTGCTGCTCTCTGCCTCCATCTAATACGTGAGATTTATAAGTGCTTCAGCTCCCCAGAGGCATTCAGGCATATTGCTATATATAGGACTGTTCCCAGATTACAGAATGCCTTCCCTTGACTATGGCATTATCAGACTATAGGGAATTTTTTTTTTCTTCCTTTTTCTTCTTCCTTTTTTTTTTTTTTTTTTTTTTTTTTTTCCCTTTTTCTTTTTCCCACACAAACCATCCTGCTCCAAGACGTTTCCCTTTGTTCACCCTGTCGCCGGTGTTAATCATTGCGTGGAAACAGGTTCAATGTCCAGTTCAAAAGCAAACCTAGGCAAACACAGATAAACATCTCCTCCTGGGAAGCGACAATATTTGTGTGACACGTAGTGCTGACAATGGATTTGTTTTCTAAAAGAGTTGTCTGGAAAATTGGATGCCTCGCATAGAGCCGTGTTCTGGTAGAGCTGGGGCTGGGCAGCTGCAGGGTTGAGGATGCTGTACTGGGAACTGGTGGAGGTCCCAGCAGCTGGTCTGCAGTTCATGGCATATAACTCCATGCCAGGTCCTTGCAGAACTCGGGTCTATTCTAGATTCTCGCTCAGGCTGTTAAGCTTGAGGATCCCTGCTTTAATCCGATGCTTTCACCGGGACAGAGTTCCATTACCCCTGATGGTAGAGTGAAGAAGGGAATTGAGAGCAGCCAGCTGCTGCTCCCACAAATGACACATTTCTGTTCCTACTGGGACAGGCAGTAACACATCCTGCAAGGGTGCCCTTTGTGAGGATGTGGTCCTTTCCTCATTGACCCATTGGGAAATGAAGCTCTCTGCCCTCCCTCAGCCCTAAAGCAGCAAGTGATTTTATGCAGCCCTGCTTCCACTGTCACTGCCCCCTCCTTCATTTCTTACATTTTTTTTCGTGCTTTCCTTCCCTGTCATTATTTTTGTCCAACAGCTATTTGTTCAGTAATCTCCCCCAAGAGATTAGCACACTAATAGGCAGTCAACAAAACAAGAAAGAAAGAAAGACACAGTACTTAAAGGATGAATACTTGGGAGAGAGCATCAGTCTTTTGATATCCTGATGCCAGTTGGGTTTATTTGCAATATGTATGTCTATAATAACTATACATCTTAGTACAGCTGTCCTACTACTCAGGCAGAAATTTCCAACTGCTTTGCAACTATCTCACTTCCCCTCTGCTTGTGGGGAGGAGGAGAATAGCAGCATCCTGTTACCCAAAGGGAGGATTCGTCTTCGGCAGGTGCTTTCGATCTGCTTTTCCTCAGACGTATTATTCCTTTAATCTGGCAGTGAAGATTTACTTAGAACTGCATTAGGGGCTCTTGAAAACACCCTTTTTTTTTCTTCCCTGGAAATTGATACCACACACTTGGGCGATTTTATTTTTTTTAACAGATTGGTAGGCATTCTTTTCATTTTTCCCTTGTGACTTTCTACAGAACACTTTTTCAGGCAGATCTTTTCTCACCCCTCCAAAGCAGTCAATGAAACCATTCACATGCACACAATTAAGCACAAAAGGAAAAAAGGGAAATAAAAAAAATCCACAGCAGCCTAATAATTTCACCTTAGAAATTTCTCCAGATTATTAATATTCAGAAGTAACAAATCCTTTTGAACCGAACTTTCAAAAAGCCATGCATGCCTCTAACAATCATTTTAAATACTCACAAATTTGGAAACATATGAAAGCTAGTAATTTTAAGGTGATAATAGCATTATCCTCCCCTGCTAGGTTCTGATCATGCACAGTTGAAGCCAGTAGACTTTCTGATTGACTTGGCTGAGTAAATAATGAGCATAGGTCAGAATCTGCCCATGCATTTCTGAAGATTCACAGCACAAAACACCCAATGGATACCAACATCTAGGATCAAATTTCCAGGATGGGAAGTTAGAACTGGATGATCTTCAAGGTTCCCTCCAACCTTAGCCATTCTATAAATCCACAGGGACAAATTAGATGGACTTGTATGTGGGGAGAAAAAAAAATGCAATTTGGCAGATTAGCAGGAGTAAACTTCTAATCTTCACAGTATTACAGGTATCTGCTATGCCAAAAGATTAGGGTGACGTAGTAGCATCCTGTGATTCCCAGTGTGCACAGAAGAGGGTGTTGGCATAAGATTTTGGAAGACCATGAAGTTGCTACTTTTGATGTTTTGATTTCAAAGACAGCAGGAAATTCAAGTTTAAACATTAATAGAGCTTTACTGCTGGCTCTGATACATTCAAAAAGTAGAAAACAGCTTCCGAAGTTGTGAGGTTGCATGAAAAATCTTGAGACCATTCAAATATTTTGTCTCAAAACAGTACATTTTGAGATTCTTTTTTATTTTTTTTAATAGTTCAATTAAGATTCAGATTCTCTCAGTTAACACACAGGATGGAAAAATGTACCTAAAAAAAAAAAAAAAAAAAGAAAGTTGGTATTCTCATATACTCTCACACATTCCAGATCTGGTTTTGATGAAGCACAGCAAAGCTCACTAGGCTTATAGAAATTGGAACAGATAGCAATACCAAAAAAAGAATAGCAAATTGGTTATATGAGTATGCACATGGTGCTTGTAGTTATCTTCAGGGTCAGGTCTCAAAATTATCCTGTAAATTTTGCTTTACTTGCTATTCATAGCCAATCACCTTCTCCTGGAATGCAGTGAACACAAGTCTCATCATTATGAACAAAGCTTTTACTTTCTACCTACAGAAGAAAATAATGCAAACATTGAAAGCACAAAGGTAAAAAAGAAAAAAATGTTGCTTTTTTGATATCTTAAGTACTGCCATACTGGAAGTATGGTGTACACAAGGCCATTCTGCGCCCAGCAGCAGCCATGAGAAAATGCCTAGGGACTGGTAAGAACAAGGTAAATGGATTCAACACTTTCCTAAAACATTCTCCCAACTTCTCACCATTTTCCACCCAGTGGATTTTCTAAGCCCGTTGTGGTTCATTTCATCATGTAATGAACAATAATAAGCAATTTCATCATTACGGTGATCTGATCCACAGTTCTTGAAAATTTAAGACCATATCTGCAGTGTTTATTCCATCCAAATCTGTGCACCACATCAATGGAGGAGAAATGTAATTCAGACAGCACAACAGAACCTTGAGTAGTAACTCATTTTGCAGTAACAAAGGAAATACCAGTCCAGAGCTCTAGTTGAGCACACAAGGTTTGAATATTCCTTTTAGGAATGACAGTAAGGATATATATCTGTTTTATAAGGAAAAGAAATATTGCATAATTTTTCTGGAAAGAGATCAAATCCCTGCAGTAAAACCTGAATCCGTGTAAAATTCACTGCTGTTTAGCGTTTCACTCTAAGCTTCAGACTCATCCAGAGTAAAGTACATCCATCCTTTCAGATGAGTCTGGAATTTGAGAGAAATGGGATGGAGTTTTGTTTTTGCAGTATTATCTTGTGGATGAAAGGCTGGTAGTTCTTTCACTTGGAAACAGCTACCCAAGATCAACACAAAATTCAAATAAGTGTGACCGGAGAGAAAAGGATTTCTATTGTTCGTTCCTTGCATGTGCAAAGTTTTCCATTTGGAAGCCAGTGGTTTTAGAAGTAGCAACCAAACCTAACAGCACTATTGTTCAAAAGTCATTTCTATAAGCAAAGGTTCATTTATATTATTACATTCCACAAACTGCTTGTTCAAAAGTTTAGTTTCCATTTTTTGCCTCTGAACAATGCAGTAACGTCCTCTTGCTATTTTTGTTTCCTGGCCCATGCTAACATCAAAGGCAGCAGTATGAAAAAAGGAATGCTTTGGATTTATATTCAAACCACTCTGTATTCCAAACCCGAGCCCCTGCCTCCCCTCATCCCAGGTAGACATTTGCATCCTTTAAATGATCTTGTTTATTCTATGTGTCGGAATATAGTTATCTGAATATTAATTATGGTTTTAGTGAAGTTCATCGGTTGAATGCAGGAATTGAGAATTCTTCCTTCAGTCGCAGCCACCTGCTTAGATTTCTGTGTTTATCTGCTTCACTGAGTTTAAATCAGTTTCTGTAAGTGAAAGTCTGTTGCTTTGAGCAGATGTTAATGCTCAGAAATAGTGTACAGTCTGCCATTAGCATATGTAGCATAATGCTAATAAATAGAGGCATGTACCACCCTTGAAGGTGATTCTGATTTCGACTGAAGATCTCACCCACTTCATCCTGCCCCCCTCCCCCCATCTATGCCAGTCCCCTTCCTTAGGGAAGCCTCTGGCTGATACAGCTGTTATAAGCAAGGGACCTTCTTTCCACCCCCAACAAGACCTCAGCAAATGGTCCATTCTGTTTATGCTACATTTGGATGATTAATGATATTGTATATTGTAACTAAATTGTACTGCTATTATCATCAGGTCACTGCTGACAACTAGATATATCATCTCTGGGGTTCATATACAGATAACAATTTTAACTATGTGGATAAGTAAAGGCTTGATGGTGTCCTAATGCTAATGTAAATATTACTGCATATTGGAAGTTGGTAGTGCATTGTATATGGGGATTGCATTATACAACAGCAACCACTGAGTAGGTAAAGCTGGTGTGACTATGCCAACAGTGGTTTTCAACTTTATTCTTCTTGTTAATTCTTTTTTTTTTTTTTTTCTCCCTCCCTAAGGGTTCCGAATAACCCATCTGTAAAACACGACAACCATTTAGACCTGAACAGATCCAGCAGCTTTCAAGTAAAACTGTAACCAAACTAATTTGAAGTGTCTTGGGTGCTGGGAAGGGAGAGTTTAGCTGCCTCTGCACTCTCCCAGCTCCCTGCTCGATGCTGTGCTCTGAGCTTTCGGACTAAAACAGAATCACTGGAAGAAAAGTTCCTGTTAGAGGCTGACCAGTTTAGTCAAGAGCAAGAGGGCTGAAAATGTGAGAAAGCCAGGTCATGAACATGTCTTCATGGGTTGTCTCAAGAGCAGATCAGTGTTCCCAATGCTGACAGCTGCAGGTAACTATTTGAGGAAGAAATTGTATTAAGTCAAGATGAAAAATTTGAGGGAGAATAGACTCGTTGCAAAAACGTAACGTTACAGCTCCTAGCTAAATTCTGAGAACATATTGAAAAGGTTTGGAGAAGCAAGAATTCAAATTGGACAAAGCTTGTGCCACTTTTTCTATCCATCCATCAATAACTGACATATGTCATGTTAGGGCTCAGACTAGAAATTAATTATTCCTGCTAATATTGAAGAATCTTATTGCACTGACCCTTATCTTCATAAATCCCAATATATAACAGGAGTAACAATGCAGAAATCATTGCAGTGATACCCGTAGAAAACTGGAGCATGATAAGAATCAGGCTTGGCATTTCCACAAGTCTAATTCTTATTTCATAGGGAGGAAAACATAACAATCTGCAGTCAAAAAGAGAATAGCTGGATCAGAGCCCCCAACTGATTTATACTCACAATTTCCTTCTGAAATAGCAGCAGCGGATGTGAAAAGCAAAGTCTGCCAATAATTCTGTTCTCCCACCGGCATGCGATGGGGAAGATTTTCCTAAAAAGAAATGGATAGAGTCAGATTTCACTGGACAGTGGTTATTTTTAAGTGGTCTGAGCTCCCCATTTCCATCATTTCAGGTAGGTGCTGTTTCTCATTTTCCATAGAGGAAGAGAATGAAAATGAGGAAGTTTTTGCACAGTAATTTAGACACAATCTCGAGTCCCTACCTTGGCATTTACAGAACACCTTGTCTATTAATTAAACAAGATTTTTATAAAAGGATCAAACATGGCAACAACAAAACAAGGTAGTCACTGTTCACTTTCTTAACTAATTCCATGGTGCAGGAATGGATTTCCATAGATCTGTGCACTCAGAGTCTGAAAAACAGCCCCTAACAGATTCCAGTGTACCCAAGACTCTGCCATATGGACAGGGAGGGGGAAGCAAATGGAGCCTTCTGAAATTAGCTCCCCACTTATCATCACTGACCAGAGGATCATTTCCCTCAACAGCCTGCACCTCCTGGAATAGGGATCCATCACCAAGACAGCATTTGAGTCTCTGAGGAGATTTACCCAGTATCTGTGGGTCTCAGAGCAAAAAGGCAGAATTGCTCCCTTGGCTCTGATCACATCACTTCTGTAAAAAATCAGCCCATTCAACAATTTAAAAGGCATAAAATAGGGATTGAGCTGTATCAATTCATTTTTATTCCTCTGATGTTCCCTTGCCCACTGTTTGCACTTATTGATCTGCAACCAAGGGAGAAGGCCAGAAACAGGAAAGAATAAAGGTAAGCCTAAAAAGTGCTGCTGTTCTAGAGCAACATAAAACAATTTGAAGCTGGAGGGCAGAGGAGGGACATGGAAGAAGAGCAGCAAGAGAAAAGGAGAATAGAGAAAGAAAGAGAGAATTAGAGACAGAGCAAACAAGATTAAGTTTCATCTGACTTATTGGACGTACACTAGGAAAGCAAAAGGCGGGGAGAGGAAGGGCAGAGGGAGAGAACATGAACTGCAGCAAGTTCTGTCCTGAGGCTCCATGCAATGGTTTTGTCAGAGACTCTCTGAGGCTGGTGCCACTTCATATGATGTGTAGCTTTAATGAAAGAAGGAGGGGGGCAGGAATGAGAAGGAAAAAAAAAAAAAGAAAAAGCAGCTGAGACATTCTGTCTCTTCCTCAGTCTCCGTTTGCAGAGACCTATTGGCCATAACTCTTGCAGGGCAAATAACAAGCGTTCCCCATCCAAATGTAAGCACATTGGCACTTAATCCTATTTTATAAAGGTTATAGTTTTACATAAATCACTCGCTCTAAATGCACTTTAGTCATCCTCCTCGTGTTAAGTTTCGCTTTAAGCCTAACTAGGCAAGGAGGATTTCTCCCACTGGCCCTCTGGACATGACGCCACCAAGATTGAACTATGCTCTCCATTTTTAATATCTCTGGAGGGATTCATCTATAATGATGTCAGGGGCTAAGCATATTCCCTTGCCAGGGCGGGCGAATTAAATCCGTCCTTCCCCTGTCTCACTCAGGTCCAACAGAGCTAAAAACAAGTTGTTCGGAGAGCAGAGAAAACTGGTGATGCTTCACTGCTGATGTCTTGTTCTCCATGCAGATTCCCTAATGTCTACTAAAGGGTGAGCTTAGTAGCCCTTTCTTTAGTGATTTCACTATCAGTCATTCCTTTAATGAAGTTTATAATAGTCTCTGAGACCTCTCTGTCATATTGTGCTCAGTTTGCCAGGGACTTTCAGGGTTACACGGGAAGGACAGACTGATGGACACTACCACCCCTAGGTAGACAGACAGTATAGTTACTTGAAAAAGTCATTTTCTTAAGAATCAGTTTTAAAGGTACCCACTGGCATTATTGCTGCAAGGCACCTTGAGCCTGTTTTCATGCAGACAAATCCCTGATGAGAAAGGCATGCTCTAGCTCTTGTGTGTTTTCTTAACGAGTTCAGTGCTTGTTTCCTAGCAGGGTAAGTGAGGAGCTGAATCATCAGGCACCCAGAGAACTTCATGAAGCTGGACCAAGTTAAACACAATGATTTTAGAAACCTCAGGGCAGAAGCACACTGCACCATTTCACACCTTTGATATTTTAGTGAGTACTTCAGTACAGACTGTCCTGCTGAAGCCACTGGAGTGTCATGTGGTAATCTGAAGTTGGAAGACAAATTTAAAAACAATAATCATGAGAAAATGAAGGAAATAAATCTGGGCTTGAGTTAGGCAGGGGGTAGTAGTGAAATGTTTGTACACTTAGGAGGAGAACAAAGGTCTTTGCCTTTTTTTCTGTAGATGAAGCTCAAACTGGCCTCTCCAAGCTCACATACAGCCTTGTTTGGCCAACAGTCAGGCTGTTCCCAGAATTTCCCTTGCTAAGTTTGAGACCATGACTCTTTCTGTGTTAGGATGTACTTGAAATGAATGAGTTGAAACCTTCTAAGAGCACAGAGCAAATCACACTATAGACAACCACTATTCCTGCCAGGATTGACCCACAAAGGGGGTTAGGCTGACCCTCAGAAATGCAGTATAGACAGTCAGGGGCCAGGCAGAAAGCAGGGTTGGCTGCTGGCTTGTCACTAGAGGCTCTTCCCTCATTTTCTGCTGATGTTGCCATGAAATGCCCTACTTGGAGAATTCTTTCAGTTGGTGCTATTCAACACAGGTAAGCATACTGAAAAACTTAGAAAACTTGAGGATTTTGGAACAACAGAACTCAGATTCCTTTAGGTAATTTGGCTGAGTTATCACTGAGGTCTGGTTTTAGTTCAGTTTTGATTCCAGTATTTTCTTTATATGAACACCCATTTTATTTTAAACCAAATTTCTTCCAGTTCAGTCACTTAGATTTTTGCCTACTCAGGTTGTCTGAAGATCATAAAAACATAGAATGGCCTGAGTTGAAAAGAACCACAATGATTATCTGGTTTCAACCCCCCTGTTATGTGCAGGGTCACCAACCACCACACCAGGCTGCCCAGAGCCACATCCACCCTGCCCTTGAATGCCTCCAGGAATGGAGCATCCACAACCACCTTGGGTAACTTATTCTAGCACATCATCACTTTCTGAGTGAAAAACTTCCTCCTAATATCTAACCTAAACCTCCCTTGTCTCAGTTTAAAACCATTCCCCCTTGTCTTATCACTATCCAGTCTCGTAAACAGCCATTCCCCCTCCTGTTTATACACTCCCTTCAAGTACTGGAACGATAAGTTCAGATAAGATGGATAAGTTTGGAAATGATTGCAGGGAAGGAAGGAAGGAGCAAAGAGAGAGGCACTGATATCACCATCACATAGGTCTTTCTTTCTTAAACTAACCATTCTTTTATGATAATCATTTTTCCACAGAGCGCATGTAAGTGAGTTGGCAGGCAGGTTGTCTTACTCAAGCTGTCTTGTTGCCCCTCCACAGAATAGAATTTCTGGTAGACTGGAAAGATGCACAACACACTTCTTAGTATGGCACCAACATAAAGTTAATCTAGTCTTAGACATTAAGATATGATTAGCTGAGTCTGGGCCCCTCTTCTGGCATTACGGGAAGTGCTAAAATGCAGCAGGAAAGCCTGACTTAGGATCTTTCTGACCTTACAGAAGGTAGTAAACCCATGCAACTTTCTGTTAAAGGATGCAGAACCAGAAGTTATTAATCTAAGGCACTCCAGAAAACAGATGATGAAAGTAGTGTAGGTATAACTCTTCACACCACGCTGATTATATCTCCAAACTCCAGGTGTAAGGAGACATCACCAACACATGCCCCATCTTAAATGTTAGCTAAGGGCATATAGGAGATGAAAAGCTTTAATTCCCTGTAAAGAGCAATCACACACCTGTGCACTCTTTAAGCCCTCTACATCAGCCTCAAATTAAATAGCTATATAAACCTAAACAGAGAGGAATTAATTTCACCCACAAAAAGCATGAAGAAAAATTCTACTTGCCAGTCAGTGACAAGTCATGCATTTGCAAATTTACGGGAAGTTCAAAGCTCCCTAGTTCTGTCACCAGTTTTGCACAGCTGGGAGAAACTCCATTTCCTTGCAATAGTAATGACATTCTACTACAAGAGTAAGAATAAATTTGTTTTCAATCAGACAACCAAAAGAAATAATTCATAAGTTTGCCTTATGTGATACGGTTGTGTTTAGAAAACTCAGCTGCAATCAGTGAACCACAGTGCAAGGTGCTGTTCATGCTCCAACAAAAATACAAGCTGAAAGAAAGAGAAGAGAGGAAGCCTTACACTTAAGGCCATAGAGCAACTCAGAATCAAAAGAAAAGAATGAACATAAGTTTATTGACCACTTGCCCAACGTTCCTCCTGCTGCACCAGTGTACTGCACCATCAGCAAGGTCAAGTAAGAATATTATATATTTACTTGCCATCAACATCATGCAAGAGCTCATAACTTATATTATTATCTTTCCAGAAGAAATTAGAGAGTGCTGTGGTCCCCAGATACATGAGATAAAGGAAAAGTTGGAACTAGAGCCACTAAATAAATAAATAAATAGATAAAAATGTCTAGATGCAATTTGTGGTGCTTATGACCCAACCTCAAATGCCCTGCTTAGTTTCTTTGCAACTCCAAAAGCACCTATCCCATCAGTATAAATATGTTTTCTCTATCATATCTATACTTTGGAGCAGGGCCCAGATCTGAGGTCTTCTCTGGGTCACATAAATGCCCTTATCAGAGCACTGTTCCCTCAGACTCTAACCCTGAATTAAGACAGAAGAAGCAGAAAAATATTTTTATCCTCTGCTAATGCAGCACCCAGAGCACTTTTTGGTTCACATCCTTATTTTGGGGAATGCTAGTAGCTATCACATAAAATCACTGTCATGTTCTCAGCAATTCTTCATTCACCTATACAGATCCAAAGAACCACTACTACCACCAGCATCCCCTAGTTACACTCAACACACTCTGGTCAGTTTCTCATCCCCCATGACATCTGAGATCCTCCAACAATACCATTCTCCTGAAATATTCACAGCATTGGGGTTCTTGAGCATTTTCTGCTTCCTTGGCACTAGAAAAACAAGGTAGGTTGTGGATTGTAGTTTCTCTGACAGTTCTCTAACAGTTGACAAAAAACACTGCTTGTTGGAGAGAACAGTAGGCTATGATCAAAGGAAAAGAACCAGGGTGCTGTTTTCTAAAACACTGATCTTAACCTGCCCTACCCTTAATGTGAAAAAGTCCTAAGAAGAAATCAGGAAAAACACACACCCTTTTTCGTACAAAGTCTTATGGTAGATCTGTGATCACAATAATGTTCAACTGCTGAGCCAATCACAAAATAGCCTGGAAAACATCAAGCCCTTAACAGGCATTTCATATCCAGATTCCTTAAAACTAAACAGCTCCATAGGCACCTCCTTTCAGATGTCTCTTTCAAGCAAGGTATGTGCAAAATTTAGAGCCAGCTCCATTGTTATTATTTTTAATCTCTTAATAACCCCTTCAAACTCTTGGGAACTTTTCAAAGGGGCAGCTATTGCCTTTGCTAGGCAAGAACTTTCTATTGTTATATTTAAGAAACAACAAGTTGTCTCCTGAAAGTTCTTCTTCTCCCTAATAGGATTACATAAATAAAGACAGCAGCACAGTGTAAGGACAAAAGAGAAGAGTTGTTGTACCTGTTTTATGGGGGCAGTAGGAGGGAAATAGTTCTGACCTTGCCAGATTCTTTTTTAACATGCCGTTCCTGATGGCTCTTCAGCCTGAAGTGCTTCCATCTTGTGCAGGAGAACCTTGGTAGCTCAGGTTTGCTCTCCATCTGGTGTAAATCAGAAGTGCTTTACCAAAGTCAATAACGATGTGCAGGTACCTCAGATCTGAGAAGTTGTTATGGAGCCCTTTCTTTTTTTATCCTGAGATATTTCTCTGCAGAACTTCTATGCAAATGGATGATCTTCACTTTGTGAAGGGGGATTTGAAGTCACATCTATAAAGTTATTTGGATGTTAAACCTGCTATTGAAATTCCTTTGAAGATAAGTAACCGCCTCTGATTATTGGATTTGGCTCAGTAGCCAAGAAGTACTTTGTTTCCTTGTTTACGAATTCAAGTTTGAATCTCAAGTACACCTAGTGTTTTAGTATCACAGCTTTTTTCTTTCAGTAACAATGGTAGTTTCACTTAGAAAGTGAGGGAGTAGTGTTTTTTTTGTTTTGTTTTGTTTTGTTTTTTGTTTTGTTTTGTTTTTATACTGTTACACATAAGTCTTGAAAGTCAGTTAAGCAAAAGCAAACAGGACATCAAAATTTTTTGGAAGTGGAAAACTTACTCCAATTCTACTAGTGCTTAAAAAGTCCAACTCCTGAAGTAGACTCTACTTGTTTCCTACTCGTTAAAACTATAGAAGTTAGCAGAATTTTATAAAACCGTATTGAACAAGAAATTGAAATAAGCCTTACATATAAGATTCATAGAATCACGGAACAGCCTGGGTTGAAAAGGACCGTGATGATCATCTGGTTTCAACCCCCCTGCTATGTGCAGGATTGCCAGCCATCAGACCAGGCTGCCCAGAGTCACATCCAGCTTGACCCTGAATGTTTCCAGGGCATCCATAACATCCTTGGGCAACCTGCTCCAGTGAGTCACTATCCTCTGTGTGAAATAACTCCTCAATATGTAACCTAAACCTCCCTGTCTCAGTTGAAAACAATTCCTCCTTGTCCTATCACTATCCACCCTTGAAAACAGCTGTTCCCCTTCCTGTTTATATGCTTCCTTCAAGTACTGAAAGGCCACAATAAGGTCTTCCCCAGGCCTTTTCCTTTCCAAGCTAAACATGCTCAGTTCCCCAGACCTTTCCTCATAAGATAGGTGCACCCCTCTGATCATCTTAGTGGCCCTCCTCTGGACCCACTCCAAGAGTTCCACATCCTTCCTGTGCTGGAGGCCCCAGGCCTGGACACAATACTCCACATGGGGCTTCACAGGAGCTGAACAGAGGGGGACAATCACCTCCCTCTCCCTGCTGGCCACCCCTTTTTTAATGCTGCCAAGGACTCAGTTGGCCTTCTGGGCTGCAAGTGCACAGTTCTGGCTTGTGACCAGTTTCTCATCCAGCAGGACACACAAGTCCTTCTCTGTAGGGCTGCTGTCAAGAAAATCTTCCCCCAGTTTGTACAAATAGCTGGAGTTGCCCCGATCCAAGTACAGCACCTTGCACTTGGTCTTGTTGAACTTCATAAGGTTCTCTAAACCTTTCTTGGCTTTGCTACTACTGATGTTTCCATGTGGATTTCACTGAGGGATGGAAAAAAGTTGTTGCTGTTGTTTTGTTATCATTGGTTTTTTTCACAGAAAGCCTATACAGGGAAAAAAAAAACAAAATCTCACTCTTACCCTTTGTTTTATTAGAAATAATAGAAATCATAGCAAATGCCTTCTGAGAACACTTAAAAGTAATCTTCCCAATGCTTATTAATTGTTTATATTTAATTTCCCCTAAAGACACTTGGAAAAACAATTTACTCCAAAAACCAGAAGCACACAAGTTCAGGACAAGCCTACAAGCATCTCATAATAGCATCTAAACAAGCCCCCAATGTTTTTCTTTTTATAATTTCTTTCCCCCAAGCTGTATTTTGTTAGACTCTCCCTTCAGTGAGAGCATTTTTCCAGCATGCTTTTTGTAGGGGATGACCCTTTAAAATGAGGGGCAGAAGCTACGTGAAGGCCCTAAAGGGTCCATTTTGCAGTAGGCAGTAGACTGCTAAATCTCCATGTTCCAGATGGTGCGTATTCTTAATTCTTGTTTGTGAGCTTTGAGTTGGATCGTGTGTTCTCAAAGCTAGTTAAGTCTTTTTTATTTTTTTCTTCTTCTTTAAAGCTCAGAAGTTCTGTTTTTCTTTCCTAACTGATTCTTTTTTTTTCCTTGAAAATTGTTCCAGCCCACCTCCCTAACAAATAATCTCTGAGCAGACTTCAAACATGGAGGCTTTTTGTTTTCTGAAAGCTATAGATAGACCTGTTCTTGCACAGTGGGTTGAAAGTAGTTCTCATTAATACAATATGTTAAATCCTGATCTTGAGAAGACTTTGATGTGTGGGCTTAGGAGCTCTTCAGGATTGGATCTATCCATTAAGAGGCACTTGTTTGGGACAATGAGGTTTGTGTATTAGGGCCTGGAGCTGTTAATTTAAACACAGATAATAAGATGAGGTTATTCCCATACGTATGTCTATATATAGGACTAAATTTCCAGGCTTATGCTCTTACCTATGCAACTGTTTTATTCCTAAATCCCCATACCCATTCCTGCACAGTTCTGGGGCACTGTTTTCTCCCTCTAGGATATTAATAAGCCTCACTGGCAAGGAACAGAACATTAGTCTTTGATGGGTAGGTAGATTAAATATGCACACATAATAGTAAATATTTATTTAGGTACCTGAGCTATTCTGATTAATGGTTGCATTTTTCTTTTAAACGATTTGAGTACTTTTTAATGGCAATTAATTAGTATTTATGGCATGATTATTTAATTTATTTCACTCGTCTGCTGTTACTACTGTCAGAAAAGCTGGAAACTCCATATTTTTACAGTTTTTTTCAGGTTGGTAAATATTATTTTGCTACTGTCTTCTGTGTACCTGGGGATGCACAAACCAGCATGTCTCTGCTCTATTTCCTGGCACTTATTTACCAGCAGCAGAACTACCACCCTGGGAAATAGGACTCTGATCCTGCAAGCACTTCATGAAGTTTTTTAACTTTAAGTACACAAATAAACTTGTTGTGGTCAGCAGTGGCACAAGGATTACATGCATAAGTTTCCAGAATTGGGACCTCTCGGTCTCTCTAGTGACCTGCTTAGCTTGCAGTAATAACAGGGCAGCTCTCAATAGACTATGCAGAGAGATATTTAATGCCATAGTTTGGCTTTGTAGGCCCTTTGTAAACAGTGGTAGTATGATTTATTTTTGATCCTAGTTGTTGAAGTGTGGGCAAACACATATTTTGTGAAAAAGGAGACAAAATCCCTCTGGATCAGTTTTGTAAGGTGTGTCTACTGTAGGAGCCATGTGCAAAGGGGCTATTGAGATTCACATCTCCTTTGTATGGAAGGTCAGCTGTGATGGCTGGAAGTATCTGTCTCCTGGAATACCTGTGCAGAAACCACATCTTGAATGCCACCTCCAGTGCTGTTATCCTTGCAAAAACCTAGTGATGTTAAAAACCATTGTTCTTGCATTGCATGGGGATCCTGAAGCCAGACAGGATTTGATGTTGGTCACATAAGCAGTTTGAGTTCTCCTTTGGCTTGAGGTGTGCTCTGACAGTTTGCATTCTGTCTGAAGGCTTGTGAGTTTGTAAGAGAGAAATAGTAAAAAACCAAAGCTTTGGCTGATTCCAGATTTGTCTGAGACTAATTTAGGGCTTCTCCAATGATCTAACTACAGAAGCTGCTAGTGGACATGGGAAAGCTTTTATTTCCTTATGAAGACAGTAGAAAGTAAGGAGGGGTTCAGCATCTTGGCTGGATCAGGCCAAGTTAGAGGTCATCAGCTGGAATGGGCTGATGGGAGAGGCCCTAATGAAGTGAATGAGACAATTAACACTGAGGGATAAATCTTGCAGAGGCAGATCCCTTATTCTCTCACCTCTGTACTCCTCTCCCTCGACAGCTCTGAGTCAAAACAAAGCAAACAGATGGGAAAAAGACGATTAGTTGCAGAGCCACCAGAAATCCAAACAATATTCCATCACGGGTTCTAGGCCAGCACACTAATTTATCGAGTACACAGTGCTGTTGGAAGTGGCCTGGTGTGCTAACTCAGCAATAGATCATGATAAAAAATGTAAGTGATCTGTTATCGCCAGGTTAATGCGCTTTACTATGCAACTCTGCCAGCTCGACAGAAACATCATTACATAATGATAATGATGCTCTACAAACAGAAATCAGAGGAGGAGGAAAGGAAATGAGACTTCAGGCTCTGGTATAGTGCAGAAATTCCTGGACGAAAAGGGTTGGGATTTCCATTCTTTTAAAAATAACAACAAAAAAGATTAAAAAAAAAAAAAAAAAAAATTAAGTGAGTCAAGTCTCAAAAAGCAAAGATGTTAAGGAATCATTAGTTCAAAGTAATGAATGCTTTTTTTTTCCAGTTCATCTGTCTGATTAGGAGTGTTGATAACCATGAAATTCACCAGATACTCACTATTGTTTCATTTCTCAAGAGCTGACAGGGCTGTTCAGATCTGGATGCACTTTGCTGATAATGTGGATGAATCAAAAAACAGTCTTCCCGCCTGGCACATGGGCTCCTGCAAGCTTGAAAGAAACTGATGTAGACAGGCAGAAGGAATGGAGATGAAGTGCAGGCTGCACACAGCACCTGGGATATGGATGCAGGGAGAACACAGCAATGAATGCAAGAAGCAGGCAGGGTGCTGGGTGCTAACACAGTGCCACAAATGGGGAGAAGGATATAAATAGAGTAGGGCAGTGCATATGAACTGACACCAAGGAAGTGTGCACAAGCAGTGCCCTGGATGAATGGGAATGGAGTCCTTGTAAGTGAGAACACCTGCATGATGGCAAGCAAGAACAGCGCCAGATTCCAGAGGCTGAGCAGGTGTGTGACGGTGAGTGATGTGAGTGATGCTTATGTAAGAGGTGGCATGACCATGCCACCAGGAGTAAGGAGTGTAGATAATTCATTTCAGAAAGTTCTGCCTTTGCTTTTCCTCTTTGTCAGCTCCTTGGTGCAGGGTTGAGACCCCAGGCCCTCATACACGGCACTGCTTTACCACTGTCTTGCTTTGCATCTTCTGGGGGCGACATGTTTGTCTCTAGTGCTGTGGAAGGCTCTTCCACTTGTTATGCTTGCCTGAGTATTTTTAACAGGTGCTCTGCATTATAAATCCTTCTGGCTTTAACACTGCTGAGTAGACTTGGTATAATTTACCTTTGGTTTAAAAGAAATAGAAACTGACTCAGGGATTAAGGTGTGTCAAATCAACACAAATAAAAAGTAAAGCGGGGAGGATTAGTCAGAGTTGAATGCAACGCAAGAACTGAGTGTTAATTGTAAGAATAGTGCAGAGGAAGAAGTGAAACCTCCTTTATTCCCCTGCCCCTGAAAGCACAACCAATATCTTGGGTTCAGCACTGGCAACATATCCCCTCGGTGTGTGTTTGTGTAGTTTTCAGAGATTGCAGCCCTTTCCACATTCCAACTTTGTTTATCACTCAGGTTTTTGAGTTGCATCAAAAAGCTCCTGCTTTGGTTCCTAGATGGCAGGCAGGGTAGCAGCACTCCATTGCATCTTGTTCAGCACTCAGCTGTTCAGAGTGGACGTGAGCAGATACTGGCTGCTGACAGGATGTGTTGGAAGAGATCTTCTTTGATGTTGATCTATTTCTTGAGCAGCAGGATTGCCCTTACGGGCTCCAACTTAGTCATACTATGGAATAGCTTTAGTTCTTCAGAAATTCCTCCTGTCCCAAAAGTGAGGATGCTGATGAGCATCCATAGAGACTTCTTAAATACGGGCCAATCTCTACTTTCTTACTTAAAGAGAAATAAAAGACCCCAAGGGTTTCAACAACAAATTGTAAGTAAACCTTCTGTTTTCCTGGGAATAAAGAAAGCAATTGTATCTAAAATATTAGGGTTCCTTCTTTTGCTATATAACAAAGGATCAGTGCTTTATCCCTTGGTGAGCATAGGGTGAACTACCTACTGTGTCTACTGCTCAGCACAGAATATATATGTATATGGACAGCTATGGGAAATCCACTATCAGACTCTTTAGGCTTTTCTTCAACCCTGTTCATATTCTACATATCCTGGTGAGTGTCAGAACTTGGACAGAAGATGACAGAAGATGGTTCATTTTTTTTATCATGTTCTACCTGTACCCTGCCCTTGTCAAGAATAAACAGCTGTAACAGACCTTGAAACAATACATTTCATAGCCTTAGGGCAATTTTTCATGAATTATTGTTCTCTTTGAAAATCTCTTTATATTTTCCTTGAATTCTTTCTCTACTGACAAGAAGATGCAAGAATTAATTTAGGAGATAATGAAAGTGGTTGCATGTTCACATGGACACATACACATTTGCTCAAGGTAGCGTAAAAATTGTGATTAGCTGTTTAGATTAGTTATGCTTCAAATTCCTAATCAAAATTGGATGTTTACTGTACTAGTCACTGCACTTCCACACTAAAAACAGAAACCAAACACCTTTGCCACAAACAAACAAACAAACAAACAAACAAAACAAAACAAAAACAAAAACAAAAAACCAACACAAACCAAACCAAACCAAACAACAAACAACAGACATTCCTGCCACCATCACAGTAGGGGTTGGAAAGGACCTTTGGTAATTAAGTCTAACCCACTAACCTCCTACAGCAGATTCCCTATATCTGGTTGCATAGGTTGGTGTCCAGACAGGTCTTGAATATCTCCAGAGTAAGATACCCTACATCTTGCCTGGGCAACATGTTCTGTCGCTCAGACAGAGTTTGTATGTAATTTCCTCTGTTTCAGATTCAGTTAGCAGGATCTTCTGATAAAGAGAACAGAGAGCAGAGGTCAGAAAAGATCACAGAATGATGGTTTGAGAGCTGCAAAATGAATTCAAATCAGCACAGGACAAATAGGTTGGACATTGTATCCTTTCATTGTGAATATTGTGTTGTGGTCTAGTAGTGGCATTGTTTCATGCTACTTGTGTAGAGTCCTACTGAGTATCAGAGCAAAGATGAATACCTCATTGCCAGAATTCGGAACAGTATTCTGTGAATACCAAGTATGAGATGCTGTGCACCAGATGTGCAACTGTGTAGCAGGACCAGCAGGGTACTGCTCTGAAATACTGTTTTCACAAGGTCTGGGCTTCTAAATTCCCTACACCATGTTACCTGAGTGAGGTGGCACTGTGTGGGCCTAAGGTGACCTCACAGGGTTAAGGATCAGTGGCATCTTGTCTGTTAATTCATTTAAATCCTCTCCTGGGTTAAATTCAACCCTGCTGCTTGGAACAATTTTCTCTGGTAGTATACATGAGCCTCAGGGAAGGCATTGCTAAAAAGCCTTCAGAGACTGTGTTATTTTAAATTCATTTTCTGTGAGAAAAGTAAAGAATAATTAGAATCATTTGAAATTTCTCCCCTCCTCGCTATGGTGCCAACAAGAGGAGACAGGAGGAGGGGTTATGCTGGTACCAATGGAATACGAAGGCCATCATTGTTGTTGAAGACTAAACCAATGAAAATCTCAGTCATACAAAATGCTTTATATCTGATCTTTCACTGTAAATGTCATATAAAGAAAGGATCTCTCTGATATTTCAAGGAGCAGCAAAGTCTGTGATGACACACTGGTATCAAGATTTGCATATTTATTATAGATAAGCTGTCAAAATGTATGTTGTCAATTTCACCTTACACTCAGAATTTAATGATGCACATAAAGGACAGAAAATCTTTAACATTAATATTAATATGATTTTAGATTATAAGACTTCATTGTGGATATCAATCATCTAACCCTTAAGGACATGTCACTCAAGTTGATATAGTTTATAGAAAATTAATGTAATCCCTTCTGTATGATCTATTGCAGGATTGGGGGGCTCAGGCAGTGGGATGGGGGCTCAGCAGAGAACAGGATTTAGTTAGTTTGACATACTTAAATACATTAAGTTCCTCGAGTACATTAGCTCCTGTTGACCTGGGGCATGTTTATCTTCCCTGTAACTGTTTAGATGTTGCACAAACTCTAACCAGAAAGAGAGCTTCCCATTTTGTTGATGGCCTTGAGCTGTGTCAGTGCTTGGGTAAGCAAACTGTGTTTCAGCAACAAGACCAGTTTCTCAAAAAATATTTTGCTTCCACTTGCTACTGATAAGCTTTTAAGGGCATGAGTATGAGCTTCCAAGTGTCTGAAGGGGAAGAGCGTTCAGTGAGTTGCTGAGGAGTGAAAGCCCCTCCTGGGACTGATAGTGACTGGAAGTAGCTGTGGGATTGAAGCCTGAAGAAAAAAAAAAAAAAAAAAAAAAAAAAAGAAAGTGGTGGTGGTGGGGGAAATAAATAAAGAGGGTGAAGTTGAGAATATTCTTTAATTCAACTGTTACTATATTATGGAAGAGTCACACTAGTGTTTGTAGGAAGGCTTAAAAAAAGTTACAGAATGCCTTTTTATATCTCTTCCTCAACTTAAAGAAGGCTTGTTCATTCAAATCATCATCAAATTGACTTTCTGCCTATTGAAAAGAAGATGTAAGAAGTTGTCAGATGATACTCAGAGTAAGAAGATCAAGGCTTAGGTCTTTTGCTGGGCTTTGGGGTGTCTCTTGTTGCAGTCCATTACCTACTGCAATTGATATCAGCATTTACAGTGAATATTACCTAGAGAAACAAAACAAGATCTAGGCTCAACTGTCAGTTTTTGCTTGAGCAGAGATACAAGGTGAGACTGTAGCTGTAACTTTTCAATACTTCTTGAACCTGTGTAGGGCCTTTAAGTTCAGGCACTGTCACAAAAGTGGGGAGAAGGAACTGGCTTCTCCCACCCCAGTATTCCCACTGGCTGAGAAGCTTGGTGTAAAAGTCCAAGCATGAAATGAAGATGGCATGTATCTCTTCCCACTTCAAAATACCTGCAGCAGACAGGTAGGGGAGCTCTTATATTTAGCACGTGAAAGTACTAGAAAACCCCGTCTGTGAAGACTGGATCGATGTGGTTAGTTACTGCTGGAGTTTATACACATACATACTCCTCTTATCTCTGAAAAAGACAGCCTGCACAGGTTCAATAAATAAAAAAAAAAAAAAAAAAAAAAAAGGCAGGAATGAGAAGGGGGGTGAGGATGTCTGTACAGTGAGAACTGTAGCAGCAGTGCTTTAAAAATGTCTTTCCTTCATCATGGCTTTTAACAGAGCTGAATCTCCCCATACCTCATGAAAACATGGTTTCTGTCTGGTACTGAGTGGGAGGTGGAGGGGTTGCAGTGCGTGTTATTTGTATAAGTGAGTTGATAGATGAAGATTCTTAGCATGAACCACCTACCTCAAGTACTGTGTTCAGTTTGGGGCACCTCAGTTTAGAAAGGACACTGAAGTGCTGCAGCAGGTCCAAAGAAGGGTAACAAGGCTGGTGAAGGGCTTGGAGAATATGGCCTGTGAGTGAGGAGTGACTGAAGGAACTGGGGCTGTTTAGTCTGGGGAAAAGGAAGCTGAAGTGAGATCTTATTGCTCTTCCAATACCTGAAAGGTGCTTACAGCAAGAGTGGGGTTGGTCTCTTCTCACTGGTGACAGGTGACAGGACAAGGGGAAATGGCTTCAAGTTGTGCCGGGGGAATATCAGGGAAAACTTCTTTACAGAAAGGGCTCTTAAGTGCTGAAATAGGCTCCCCAGGGAAGAGGTTGAGCCACCATTCCTGGATGTGCTTAAAAACCGTTTGGATGTGGTACACAGGGACATTATTTAACAGAGGGTTTCTGGGTGTAGGGTAATATGGTTATGTTGCAGTTGTACTCGATGATCTTGAAGGTCTTTTCCAATCTAAGCAATTCTATGATTCTATATTTCCTTTTTTAGATAGTACCAAAGCTTTACTAGCACAGCCCTCTCTGCACACTGGTAAAATTCTGAACAATATCTCCCCCAGTATGCTCATGCCTCTATAGCAACTGTGAAAACAGTACATTCCACATTTTCTTATTTGGACTGCCATTTACTTGCTCTTTTATTTCTTTCCCTTCCTTACTTTATCCTGCTTTTGCATATTTAGGCCGCATAAGTCATCTGTGTAACTCTCACCTATTTCCTGTAAGCTTTCTGCATAGTGTAAGCAAAGAAATAACCTAATCAGACAAACACATGTGTTCCTTCTTGCCTTGTGCATTTTCTCCTGGTTTTATCTGTTTATCTCTTTGTCTACAATATCTGCTTTTATCTATTAGTATGTCTTCTTTCCCATGTTTTATCCGTTAATACCTCTTGTTCAGCTGAGGATAAACTCAGTAATAATTGCACTATAAAATGAAGAGTACACTACATGTCTCTTATTGCTCAGGGGCCTGTTAATTGGAATTTATAAAGTTCAATAAACAGTAATCCAATAAGACCTAAACTCTTATTCATTTATCTTAGAGGTAATATCCAGGCTGCCAGCAGCAAGCTGGATGCAGCTGAGCCACAAGCCTTGGTTGCACATGCAGAATGGATTTGTCTTTCCACCCCTCCGCGGTGGGTATACACAACTCAGTCTCTCCTAGCAGCCATGTCTCCTTGGCGTAGACTGATGTTGGGAGGCGCTTTTCTCTCTGTCTGTGAGGCTTTGAAGGAATGTAACAATATGCAACTCATACAAAGTTGCTAATGTCTTCCCTTCTGTCTGGGCCTGAATATGAGATCTGTGTGGAGCTACTCAACCCTATGAGTACAGGCATTCTCCCTTTGCTGTTTCTTTATTGTTTGTTTGTTTTTTACTGTTGCACATTACTAACTCATGGCTACTTTGAAAGCTATCTTTTTCACCTTTGGAATTCACCTTTTGGATTCTTATCCATCTACCAGTAGTACCTGCTCCTTTTTTTGACTTAAAGCATGGTTTATGAATAACTCTGAGCATTACTGGCTGGTTTTCAGATTAGTTAGCATTTCAGTGGAGATTCGTAACATAAAGCAACTCTGATATTTTTCCCAGTATTGTGTTGTGAATTCTAAACATGCAAATGTTGAGTTTTCCAGAGTCAGCTGTATTTTCTCCCCACTTCCATGGCAGCATACAGTACTCCAGCACTGGCTGAATCCAGAAGTCTAGATAAGTACATTGATAAGTACTAATCCAAAGCTGCTGAGGAGCACGATGCAGATATGGAGTGAGACAGGATGATGTTTCAATACCCTTTTTTTGGAGTAATATGGGGCATATTGAATAGCCCTGCATTTTCACAGCATACAATTAAGTGTTATGCAAGACAGTCCCTGTGGATGTTGTACCAAATATATCTAAGTGATAATGCTGCTTAAAAAGCAGTGCACTGACTAGACGAGATAAAAAGATAACATGATATCTGAATAGGGAATCAGTGAGTTAGTTCAGGAGAAAACAAAACAAAACAGTAAGACTTTGAAAGAGTCTTACAGGTGATGCTGGGAGTTGTAGTCAGCACACAGAAGGAATCTGACTGATTTGCTACAGGCCTTTTGAAGAGAGGTAGTCCTGTCTGCTGCTAGCTGAAAAATAAACAGCAGAAAAACAATTTGCTAAACAACCATTCCAAGAAGCCTTCTGTTTTTTTCCAGTAATAATTTGGGTTTTTCAAGCTGTGTGTAGATGCGGCTAAACATATTGTCTAGCAAACTGCTTTGAAAATAACATTTTAATATATCAGTGTTTCCCCTGAAGACTCACAAAAACCTTTCCAGAATGCAGCAGTGTCTTTGCTCCTGGAAAATACTTGCTGTAGTCTGACAGAATACCTAGACTAAGGACTACATGATGGAGATGACAGTCTCATTGTTTCCTAGCTTGCCTGCAACTTCAGGCAAGACACTAGAAAAATGAGACTAATTCTGGTGGCTTTCATTAGTAGAAGTTTCCCTTGTGCTTTTGCAGTACTGGGGAACTTGGATACTTAAAAGAGTTTGATCTTCAACCCTTGTCATTTCCATCTCTGCTTCATCTAGGCCCTGCTGTGGACAGAGTTACTAGCTGCTGTATCAGGTAACCCAGGGCCACAGATGACCTGGCCTTTAACACTCCAGGGATGGACATCCGCAGCTTCTCTGAAGCCTGTGTCACTGCCTCTCCACCCTCTTAATATTTTTTTCCCAGCTTCTAACCTAATTTTTCCCTTTTTTAGCTCAAAGCCATTCCCCCTTATCACTATCAGACTGTGTGATAAATCAGTCCTCCTCCTGCTTATAAGCTCCCTTCAAGTACGAGAAGGCTGCAATGAAGCTTCCTTGGAACCTTCTCTTCCCCAGACTGGACAAGATCAGATCTATCAACTTTTCTTCACAACAGATGTGCTCCAGTCATCTTATCATCTTCATGGCCCTCCTTTCGACCTCCACCAACATCTTCACCTCCCTCATGTGCTTCAAGCCCCACACCTGAATGCAGTACTCCAGGTGGAGCCTCATGAGGGCAAAGCAGTGGGAGAAGTCACCTCCCTCTCCCTGCTATCTCTCTTCTGATGTAGCCCAGGATACTATTGGCATTCCAGGCTGCAAACACACCCCCCAGTTTTTTGCCAATAAGTATTCCCAAGTCTTTCTCTCTCCACAGAACTGCTCTCAAGTTCTTCTCCCAGTCTGTATGCTTACCTGGGGTTGCCTGACCCAAGTGCAGCACCCTGCACTCCGCCTTAATATGCCTATTTGTATCTTGCAGTAGGATAATAATAGCATCTTCCCCAGATCTTCAAGCATCAATATTATGGAAGTGATTTCTACATCATTATTTATGCACTGATGAACTCAATATGCTCTTTATTTGCACTTGCTTTGAAGTGGGTCTTATTTATTCTTTTTTCCCTAATCTATGTTTATCTCACTTGACATGTTCACCTGAGTTTGACTTCTAGAATAGTTACTCAAGGCACATTGGCTTAAGGTGATTAAAATATCAGGTGGTTCTTGAATTCTGACCTTAAAAGGGCTAGGTGTGGTACTCAGAGAGAAGTAGAGTGATCAAAAATGGAGCAGTGTTTTTTGTTCTTTTTGTGAGGAATGTCTAAAACTAGGATCTTCCCTGCCTAGAAATTTGATGAGTGGTGAAAGACAGTGATCAAAGTCTGTAAGATCCAAGGTGTTCTGGAGAAGGAGATCAGGGAATATTCATCCCTGTGCCCTTGTATGTTCACTTAACACAACTTTCTTGTAGGAATAATAGTTGAATGGTCAAAAAGCAAGCATAATCCTTCATGGGGTAGGCAGTTAAAAAATAGAGCTCTCTGCTATAGCATGATGGTGTTGGCAGTAGTTCTACAGCTCTGAGCAACTGGACAAAGACAACTATACTCAAGAGATTTTAGCTGAAAGTTACTACCTTGGGATCAGCAAGTCTTTGAGGAGCAGATAACTTGAGATTAGAGTGTACTTGGGAGACATACATATTTGCTCTGCTCTTGTACTTTTTTTCACTTAATAGCTACTTATATAGCTATCCAGAGACTGGATACTGGGATAAATGGACATTGGGTCTGACCCAGCAGGCTGTGGTTACTGAAAGCTCTCCTGATGTATACACTGGTTGCATACATAACTTTGAGCCTTTATGTTGTTCTTAAAGCCTTAGCCATGCAACTGAGATAGGATGAAGCTTCTGGGTCTATTACAGACGAGTAAAAACTGGAAACATAATGGTGAATGGCAAATGCCCTCCAAAACCCTGTAGCAATGTTGGGCAAAGCAGTATGATCTTTTTGTTTGTTGAAACTGTAACAGAAAACTACTTACCTAAGAAAACTAGGCTTAACTGAATATGTCCTTAGTTTATTGCTATGTGGCAACTATAGCAATATCTTCAATTTTTTCCAATTTCAGTGTTGTATCAGCTTAATAATAGGTGTTAGAGCAACATATGCCCCTGATCTAAGACTATTCACTTTTTTTAGAGCTGTGGAAAAAAATAATAATAATAATAATAATAACACAGGTTCTATGGTGAGGAGAGAAAAGAGACCTTAATTTGAGCAACTTTAGTACAGAAATGGACAAAATCCTACCCTTGATTCAAAGCTTCAAAGGAGTAAAGTGAAGGCTTGTTATGACCTGTTCTGTCAAATGAAGCACAGCAGTTGTTCAGAGGTAATATCCCTATATATTATCATACTTAAAAACAGGCTATGTCATAAACTTTTCGAAGCACTTAACATACTACAGGAGCTGTGCAGACCAGTGAAGTCACTAGTTAACAACTCTAAATCACGTAAAGCTGCCAGTGCTCTGTTCTTTTCTGATGTATTCAAGGTGACCTGCCATTCTCACTATAAGCTGTATTTTTTCTTTTCTTTTCTTTTTTTTTTTTTTTTCTTTCTTTTTTTTTTTTTTTCTTTTTTCCCCAAATAGAGAAATGCATCTACTCCAGGGTGATGTGTAATGGCTTTTTAACCATATCGGGGTACAGTTCCTTAGCCAGTAATGAAGAACATGCACTCCAACCAGGAAATGGGCTGAAGATTATGTGATTGACCATCAGCACAGCATTGATGTGTCGTTAGTTTTAGTAATAAAAGGGAGAGGGAGGGAGCTTTTTTTTTTTTTTGTACCTTTAATGCTGTAAAGCTTTGGTTCAAGTTGAAGACAGGTAAGCCAGTGATACCTTCCCAGCAAGTCTTTGCAGCCAAATCTGGAGTGAATGCTACTTTTGGAAAAGGGTTTGAAATGCCAGGAGTAATGCTAGCCCCTATGGACCACATATATATATATATTCCCTTCAAAGTTGGTAGTTCCAGGAACAAAGACTGAGATTTCCCTATCTTACTTCTGAGTAGGTGTCTAAAGTTAGACTACCAAGGCTATATATAGGCACCTAAATATGTAGCCTAGCTTTCAGAGGTGGCAAATACACAGCAGATCCCACTGAAATCAATTGGGGCATCTCTGTGCTCAGCAGTTCTGAAAAATCATGCCACTCTTCTAGTGGGAGCATTGATTTCTAGTTCCCATAATGTATCATGGTAAGATATACCCAGGCTAGGGCTGTACACAGCTCAGTATTTTGAATAGGAGCTCCTCTCTTGCTTATTCTACTCTTAATATGATGGTTTGTAGCAATCCATCCCCAAAGCTCCCCTCCCTCCCTGAATTACAGTACTGCTTCACTGGCCATGTCAAGGGTTTGCTTTGTTCCTTCGAAATTCTCTTGCAGCCTGGTTAATGTCACTTAGTGTCTGGCCACAGTATTTGTTTTGAATCAGTTTAATTAGGTTTTCCATGACTGATGTTTATAAGGGCTTCATGATACAAATATCCTGAATATTGTCTCTGGATGTGTTTCTTGGGCAATCTTTAGAAGTGCTTGTGGTGTGGTGTTTTGTTGCTAATTGCTGTGATTTGTTGAGGCATAGGACAGCTGACTGATTTCACTGTGGGCTAAAGAGGAAGGAAAATGGTAAATTTTGTTTGAAGCAGAGGAAAATATAGGAAACATTCATCAGAAGTTCTAATGAGATTTTCTTTTACATAGCAATTATTTTAAAAGACAGCTAAACCAAGAAACCAAGGGATCTGTTTGAAAACAAAACAAATATCATGAGGAGGTTTAGAAATGGATATAAGACCTTAACAAAGAAATATAGCTATGCTTCGAAGCTACATTAAGAGTAAAGGGTGACTTTACAGGAGATTTGGTACACATAATATGGAGCATCCAATACTTCATATTGCAATTGTCTTCAAAATGGTCTATGAATGACAAAAAAAAAAAAATCTTTTTGAAAATTTTTCTCACTATGAGACAAACTATGACATTTTTATGACTTTGGTGAATTCTTAAACAGTGGCTAAAGTTTTAGATCTGGCCAGCCCTGTTTTCCTCCAAGTGTAAATGAATCTATAAATTCTCCTATTTCCAACTAAGAACACCTTCCTGTGTGCACTATATTGACTTCTCTTCCTTGCAATGCTCAGATAATCAAAACTGAGTGTGAATCTGAGGTTCATCTCCAAAGAGTGTTTATTTCTGTGAATGAGCAGGGATCTGATGTGTTGACATGTTTTCTCTCCATGGATCAATACCCTCCTTAATATCTGAAAGCTGATGGCATCTGACTGGAGGTTTGGGATATAATCTGGATTATAGTACAGAGAAATTGGCGGGAAAATGGCTATTTATGGAGCACTGGGATACACAGTAAGGCTTTCTTCCAAGTACTGAGGAAAGCAAACCTTGCATGTTCCAGCTGCTGATAGTCATAGAAATGATGTGCATAGTATAATAGACACAGACGTGGAGCTGGATATCCAAAGGATCCAGAACTTCAATTTGGCAGATTTCTATGTATTAGTAGCTTTTTAATTTTGATCATATTGTTGTCTGTTTGATGTATGTAAATTTGATAGCTCAAGGCTTCTGCCAGTGTGGTCAGGGTGATATATTGAAAGAATGTTCTGGGATGGTTGTGATTGTTAAGTTGATGCTTTTCTAGTCCATCAGCAATTCTTGGGGTTCCTACTAATGGCTTCTTGCCTCAGCTTTGTCTTTATAACTGCTGAAATTCCAGCTCCATTCAGACATGGTCATTTAGCAGCTGCTTTCTGGGGGACTGTTTTGTTGAATCACAGGGAGTGAGCACTGCTCAATCTGTAGTAAGCCTATGCTTTTTTATGTGTTTCCTTGAGAATGCAAAAGACTTCTGTTTAAATTTTTCTTGCTCTTCCTATTAATGATTAGGGACTTGACACCAGACAATGCACATCATGAGAACAAATGGAGAACAGCAGTCATGTCCTTTAGGTGAATGCTTTTTGCCACAGTGTAAACAAGGTTATACTAGCTTGCAAATTTACTTCCTTCAGAAGAAACATAATGGTGCTTCCTCTTCTGCCTCTTCTACAAGCTCCCTCTAGCGTTTCCAGGTACGCATCACATACACTTTCCACCTCTCAGGTAAGGGTTGTTATGATGGGAGAAACCAGTACATGTCATCTGAGCCTTGTGAGATTCTGTTCCTGGAAGAAATTCCAGTGTGATTTGTAAGTGTGCTTGGAATACAGTTCCAGCCACTTTCCTTGTCTCCTCTGCACACCTGCATGAAACTCACCCGACCCGTACCCAGATAATCTGCAACTCAAATCTTTTGTGTATCTGGAACAAATTGTGCTGGCCGTTTGCCATGCAGTGAAATCACAGTTTTTCATTACACTCTCAGAAGCCTTAATTAGTGAATAAGGCAGCTGTATGCTCTCAAAAATACATCTATCAGTACAAACTGCTGCCTGATGGTCCAAAATAAAACATGTCAGAATTTCTCTTGTGCTTCCAGTTCTCTTGGAGCTCATGGGCAGGTAATTGTGGGAGCACAGAGGATTTTGTTACATTCATTAAATATATTCATTACCAATACTCTAAAAAAGACAAAACAAGTCTTTACATTACATGTTTAGAATGATGTTTCTTTCCTGTATAAAATTATACACTCATCTCCTTTAGCTACCAGCCCACTGCTCTGCAATTCCTGGCTTCAAGGGCCCTGCCTATTTAGAAGAAAAGTTTCCTGCTCTTTACCCATTAGTTCTGCTATATTGTTTGTCAGCAGATGGAAAATATAATACTCTAAAGATAGATAGTGCAGCTCTGGGGGGTGGCTTTTAACCTGTCGTAGGGAATTTGGCAAAATGTATTATTTTTAAATGAGACAACAATTAAAATAGGGGGGAAAAAAGCTGCTAATCTTTAAATGGTTCTTGAGTGGGTTTTTTTTGTTTGTTTGTTTTGTTTTTTGTTTGTTTGTTTTTTAATATGAATGTTTATGTATGTCTACCACTACAAGATACTACTTATCTTTTCTTGAAGCTTTTTCTGGAGCATTTCTTTCTCTTAGGAAAACTTCAAAAATGATCATATAGATTTTTTATTTTATTTTATTTTATTTTTAAATTTTAAGGGAAAAATAGTTGTGATGCTATCTTTGTCTTTCTCCCTCCACCTGCCTCCTCATTTCTAGATATTTCTAGTAGAAAATTTATATTTTATTTAAAACTGAGATTCTCAAACATCAGTGAGATTTTTATACTCCTAAGTTCCCTATGGAGTAATGAAAGGCAATACTTATTTTACAGAGGGGCAGATAAGAACTGCCTGTCACCTAGAAGCTTGTTGTAAAGCTGGGAGTTGAACCCACATCTTCCACATCAGCAGGCAGCATAGTGTTTATCTTTCAGTGTTTGACTGGCACAGCTTCATGGAGGGAGAGGGTGACTTTAGAATGATGACATCAAGGGGATGCAAATTTACATTGATTCCTCTCATCTCCCTTTGCTGGGAAACTACCTAATGATGTAGATTCACAGAAAGTGACAGAAAACCCAAAGGAGAGGTCTAGAATTGGTAGAAATATTTCAAAGGTTTATATAAAGAACTGTAAGGGTGGGGATCCATCAGCAATACTATGAACATTTTGTTTTGTGGCGTATTCTATAGGAGAGGCTGAGACATCCTGTTTGAGAGGCAAGGGTGAGAAAACTGGGTCTGGGGGAGGCAGGGGCTGATACACTGTGGAATGATGGAGTATGACTTTGTTGCTTTTTTACACCAAACATGTTTCTGTGTTCTATCTTTCTTTCCCCCCTCTGTACTCTCAGATAAGATTCACAGCTACTTGGTTTCTCACTTGTCCAGATCACTTCTGATCTATCTTCAACAAAATTCTAATGCAAATCTTGGCCTTCTGTGGCAGTCTCACTACAAAGATCAAAGATCCTGAGGCAGAGATCCTTTGGCACCCTATCAGGATCAGCTGCAGAAAACTCAAGGTTCAGCCTATGAGTCTCACTAGCCTGAGCTGATGGTATTTCTCAGCCAGTCTACACCTGTTTTTCTCTTTCAAGATGCAAAGGTGTAAAACTTTATCTGAAGTGTACTAATAACAGTGAAAATTGCAGCCTTTTTCTTTCCATACGTGTTAAGTGTATTGACAATAGGACTTGAAGTGTATGACAATAGAACAATATGAATGTTATAACCTCTTAGAGAGGGATGAGATCCACCCATCTAGAAGATGCAGGGCAGTGTGTGGTGGCAGGCCAGCTAGCCTAGGGAGGTGGACTTGAGGGAGAGGTGTCCATCATGGGACTGCTCATGACATTGCAATTGACTGGAGAATGAGACAGGCCAAGCAAAACATTGATAAATCTTCCTTAACTGACTCCCTTAACTGATGTGAGCTAGAATACCAGACCTGTCAAGGGCACGTGTAGCTATACAGCATCCTCTTGCAACACTTTAGGAATAGCTACATCCTCTGCAACCTTTTCTTCTGCCTGTATACCAATGGAGAAATAAACAGGAAGAATCTGAGGTCTGTGTATGGCTATGATGCTATGATGTCATTGTGATCATAGAGATAGTCTGTCATGGGTAGCTGTATAGTTTTAGGAAAGATGGACCAGCAAGGTAGAGTTCTCTTTATGTTCGAGAACTGGAATGTATCAAGCTCTGCCTGAAGTGAATGATGAACAAGTGGAGAGGTTTTGGGTGGGAATTAAGGGGCAGGCTAGTATAGGTGATGTCATTGTGGGCACTTGCAACAGGCTTCCTGACTGGGAGGAAGAAGTTGATGAGGCCTTCTACAGACAGCTAAATGTAGCCACACTATCAGAGGCACTAGTTCTGATAGGCAAACACTTCCAGACACACCGTCCAGGAGGTTCCTGCACTGCATGGAAGATAATTTTCAGGCAGTGGAGAAGCCAATGAAGAGAGGTGCACTGCTGAGCTTGTTCTTACAAAAAAGGAATGACTGACTGGGGATGTGAAAGCAGGGATCAACCTTGGATGTAGCAGCTGTGAGATAACAGAGTTTGGGATCTTCAATAGAAGAAACAAAGCAATAAGCAGGATCGCAACCTTGGAGTTCAGGAGAGCCGACTGACTTCAAGGACCTACTTGGAAGCATCACGTGGTTTAGAGCATGGAAAGGTAAGGAAAGCCCAAAAAAGTTGGTTGACACTTAAGAACTAGTTCTTCCAAGCTAATGACAGATACATCCATATGAGTAAGAAATAAGAAGTCAGAGGTGATGGGAGGCCTGTATGGATGACGAAGGAGCTCATGGAAAATCTCAAATGGAAGAAGAAAGTCTATTGAATGTGGAAAACAGGAGTGAGCACTTAGAAGGAATAGAGAAACACTGTAAGAGCATGTAGTGATTTGACAAGGAAGGTGAAGGCTTACTTGGAATTAAATCTGGTGAGGGAGGTCAAGGACAGTAAGAAAGTTTTGCATGAAAAGAGGAGCAGCCATCAGGGTTCTATTTAATAGGAAGGAGCAGATTGATAGGAGTTCAATAGGCAAGTGCACATATTTGTGGAACAAATAAACAATGATCTTCCAGAAGTTGTCACTCCAGTTTGGATTGTCTGATGTCTAAATAATAATCTAACTAGAAGCTTGGTAGGAATTAAGATTTCCATCTTCTATCCACAGTTCTATTTTCATTACAACAGTAGGAACTGAATATATTTACAAAGGCTTCAAACACAGGGAAGAAAAAAATAGAAGTAGCTTGGGCACTTAGTTCAAAAATTTTAAAAGCAGCAGGAAACTCAAGTGTTTCACTTGACTCAAGGCAATCCCAGATATGTGTAAAATAGATTAGAAGAAGTGTGTAGACTAGAAGTGTATAGACTTCTTGAGAGCAGACCTGTGATGAAAGACCTGGGGGTCCCAATGAACAAAAAGTTGGATATGAGCCAGCAGTGTGCACCTGCACTTTCGAAGATGAACGGTACAATAATCTGCATCAAAAGAGGGGTGACAGCAGAGGGTTGGAATCATAGAATAATCAAATTGCCAATGCTGGAAAACACCTCCAAGATCATCCAGTCCAACTGTCCACCTATCGCCAATTTCCACTAAACCATGTCCCTCAGTGCAATATCTAAATGTTTCTTGAGCACTTTTAGGAATGATGATTTCACCACCCTGGGCAGACCATTTCAGAACCTGACCACTCCCTCAAAAAATAAATTTTCCTTATTCCTGTTAGCTATACTATTTCTGATACAAGCCAGGATACCTTTCGCCTTCTTGGCCTCCTGTGTACACTGCTGGCTCATGTTCAGCTGAGCATCAACCAATACCACCATATCTGTGATTGTTCCATCTGCTTTGCCCTTGTGAGGTCCCATCTGAAGTACTGCATCCAGGTCTAGGTTCCCCTATAATGGAAGGGTGTGGAGCTGGTGGAGCTGGTGCAGAGGAGACCAAAAAGATGATCAAAGGGCTGGTGCATATCTCCTTTGAAGAAAAGTTGAGAGAGCTGGGCTTGTTTAGCTTGGAGAAGACCTGCAGGAAGGCCTCTTTACAACCTTCCAGTGCTTGAAGAGAGCTTCTAAGCAGGAGAAGTACTAACTCTTCACTATCTAACAGTGATAGAATAAGCAGAAATGTATTTAAACTAAAAGAGGGGAAGTTTATATTCTATATTAGGAATACATTCTTTACTCAGAGAGTGGTAAGGCAGTCGCATAGGCTGAGTCTGGTCTTGTTCAGTGTCTTCACCTGAACAAGGAGACAGAATGTGCCCTCAGTAAGTTTCCTGATGATACAAAGCTGGGAGGAGTGGCTGACATACCAGAAGGCTGCACTGCCATTCAGCAGGCACAGTCTCATTTTTCATCTTTCAATTTTCTGGACAATATTATAAATTTTTTGATGTTATATGATACAAACCAAACATTGTGGAAGTCAACATGAGTGATGAAGGAAGTATGCTGTTAATTATTGTGTTCTTGCCACTGAATTAAATGATAGGTTAATTTCAGCTCACCTACCAGTGTAGAAGTACAGCCTTCTGCTTCGTTTTTCTGCCCCTTGTTAGACTAGTAGCACCTCTCAGGTGTAGTGCTACTGTTTAGAGGCTCTCAGTGGCGCTGGGGGGAGATCTGCAAGTAGACTGCATAGACTTTTGTCTAGAAATCTGATATTCCTCATGCCAGAAAAAGAGGCAATGTATAAAAACAGGGTTATTCATGGTGGTGTTAGTACTATTAATTGCTCCCTTAATAGCCTACGGGAAATGAGTAAGAGTACATACTTACTATTTATGGTGAGCAGAGGGACACAGTGAAGAAAACCTTGACAGCTCCAGTAGTTTCTGTAGCTTGATTTGTACTTAGTGTCTTCGTCTGACCTCAGAATGAACTCCGGCTGTGGTAAGGGCTGAAGGAAATACATTGCCTTCTACTTCCAAGGGGATGGGTGGATGAGCTGGACAGTAAGCTGACCCTGGCAAAGGTGGATTTCATTTACAGCTTTGCTACGCTTCTCTTGGTTCACCTTGGGCAAGTCACTTCTCATTCCTCCAAGCCTCTATCTTCTCATTGGCAAATGAAGTAAAGATGCTAACTTTCTAAGTGCTTTGAGACATACTGTTGAAAAATGCTGTCTGTGAGATAGAATTAACGTGGTAGTTAGAGCTATGGTTGCCAGTGCCTCCATTCTAGCTAAGTAGGATGTCAGTCTCTCAGGTTGTCAATCCAGTAGCTGTCACTTGTCAGAAGTACCAAATTCAGATGCAAAATGGTAGAAGAAGTAAATGCACATGGGTCAAAAGATGGGGGTGATGGGAAAGTGAAATAAATTGTTTGCTTAGAGAGGGAAAGTGTATGAGGGGGGGGGTGTGGCAAATATTTGATGAACTTCATAGAACACTTCTTCCCTATTTCAGAAGGACAGAATTGCTTTGCATGTAAATTTTAACTGCTTGATCCCAGAAAAATGCATTAGCTACAAGAGAAGCAAGAGCACGTATTGTGGAGCAGCATTTTCTATTTTTTTAAAGTACACATTTGTAAACAAATCTAAAATTAGAGTTCAGAATCAGAACAATGAGTACTAGCTCTTCATATTCTCTGCTCTTAGATTTTGATGCTTTCTCCCTCCCCCTCTGGATCATAATATAAGCGTATGTGTATATAATTTATATTTTTAAAAGGATCCTTCCATATTTCCATCTGTTCCAATTAAACTGAAAGGAACAGCTTTTATAAGTAATGTAGGAAGGGGAGGAAGAGAAAGGAGTACAAGAGAAGAGTGGTCTAAAATACAAAACTTGAGTGGAAAAGAAAGAAACATTTGTTGCTTAGCACCGAGATGGAAAATATTATCTTCTCTGTGCTAAAATCAGAAGCAAAATTCTTGTTCCTCCCCCTTTGTTTCTCTCTAAAAGCAGCTGCAACCATTAGTAAGAATTTGGGTTAAAATACTTGAGTATAGTGTCATGTAGGACCTGTATACAGCATTGCTTTTGTGGCAGTTGGCACTTTCTGTAGTAGAGAATGCATTTGATGTATGAACAGACCCTCTGTCACCTCTTGCTGTTTTGAGTGAGCTGGTGCAAACTAAAAAGAGGGAAGGTTTTTGTCATCTTAAGCAAGATGGCTTCCAAAGTCCTTTCCAACATCAAGCAGACTGATTATACAAGGATGAACTCAATCAGAACAGAGTGCACACCTTGTTGGTTTTGAGGGAGCTTAGTTTTTCTTCTCGGCTTGGTGACTCACTAAATCACCTCTGCCCAGGGGAAATTCCTGGCCAGGAACTTTCATTTTATGAGGAAGTATCTAAAAAAACTCCTCAGTCTGCTTGGCTTATGACAACAATGAGAACAGGTCAACTGTACTCTAAAAGAAAGTTTGGTTTTTGTTTTGTTTGTTTGTTTTTGCTTGGGTTTTTTTTTTTGTGGTTTTTTTTTTGTTTGTTTGTTTGTTTTATTTCTGTGGTTTTTTCTCTGTATTGAACACTTAGGTAGCTGTGACAGAAAACTTCTTTGTCTTCAAGCTTTCTAGTTGCTATGTACCTTTACTGACAGAGATGTCCTGGCCTGATAGCAGCTCCTCTGCCTTGCTCTCTTTGTCCCGTTTTTGACAGTCTGATTGCAGAAATCTGAGCAAGGATCAGTGATTCTGATCATCTTCAGTCATCCCAGTCTCCATCCCAAGATATTCTGCCTTACAGTGTGATACTCTGAAGGTGCTGTTGTGCATACCCGCTGTTTAGCCAAGGATGAAGTCTATCTGGATTACCCCATCAGTCCTAGTCACTCCGGGAAAGACATTCAAGATGGCTGGGAGAAGCATGTTAGTGGGAGCCTGTGTACTTTGTAGGCCTGTAGCCTCCTCCTTTCTCCCCCTTTCCCTAACCCCCCCCCCAACCCCACAATACCTCGTCAGTGTTTTGTTGCCATAGAGACAGTAATTACTCCAGGAGGCTTCTAGACTTTGCTGACGCTCCCATCAGTCTCACCTCCCACCTGGGGAGCTTCTGACATTGAGCTAAAGGTCAAGTCCTCATGTAAATGTTTTTCTTTCCGAAATGAAATATTTTACCTATTTTGGGTGACTGTGGCGGCAGCACAGAAAACAATTTGTCAAATCACTTACAAAGCCAGAGCTGGGACACTTAAATTCTATTCCCTTCAGGTACGTGGGAGTAGGGGTGGAAATGAACAACTTCGTAAGTCTTCGTATTTTAGTTCAAGTTGAACTCTTACTTTCCCTACATTGAACACTGAATATGTGCCTTGTTATTCTCTTCCAGTTCCCTCTTACCAGCTTTTCAGAGCTTCTTATTCTCATTAATTTGTTGTTTTCTCTCCTGCCTACATGTAAAAACTAGGATGAAATAATCTTTGCTGACATTGGTTATAGACTGACATAACTGTGGAAAGGACCCACTGGGTGACTGAGTTTGCCTCTCCCCATTTCAATCCCACACGCAGACTCCACACACACATACATGTTACTGGCAACCACGTCATCTAATTCCTTCCATAAACTACCTGTTAAGATCCAGAACTTTCTCTTTATAAATGATTGTGAGGAAAGAAGGGGGAGAAAGAAGCCTTCAAACCCTGATCTACCTAATAGAGGGGTGCAAAGAAATGGAGACATGTTGTTAACACACCTAAAATAAAAAGCTTAAAGACGTAGCACTCTTGGTATCCTTTCCTCAATTACCCCACATTGTAATCTGTTCTCAGGAATTATTTGGAGATGCTATTCATGTGTGTCAGACTAAGCATAATTAAACAAAGAACATCTAGTGCTGAAATACCAGTCCTTTCTCAGAAAAAAGAGCTGTGCATGGTCTTAGATGACACACACAGCATCCTCCAGCCAAGTTCTTTTTCTGGATATGTCCTAGACTCTAAGTTATGCAGACAAATTTCTTATCATGTGTTTTCTTATCCTGCTGTGTTGCAGGTTACCTGCAGGTTTTCAGGAAGTGGAAGGCAAGAACAAACAAGTTTGTGATGACTCCATCAGAAGGAATGAGTCTGCTGAGCAGTCTTTTGTCCAATCTACTGCCTGTGCACTCTACTGCTGACATGAGCAACATTGAGGTTGACTGTGCTCTCTTGTTAAAAATGGACTAGAGAGTAGCAAGTGTAATTTATGAAGGCTTGGCATGCAGTTAAGTGTAAAGTGATGGAAAGTGTGGTGGATCACTGCACTGGTGCACTTGACTTGTACATCAGGCACATATCTATGCAAGTTCACGTCCAGTTCAAAGCCAGTTATGAAAGTATAAAAAATGGCAGCACTCTTGGTTACAACACTGTCAGTGTCAGATGATGCCATGGGGTTTTGCTCTTGATACCTTTCAGAGCTTCTCCGCAAAGCACACAACTGTAATTAGTTGACAGGCTGGCTGTGAGGAAACTCCAGGCTTTCATAATACCCTTGTGTTTCATTGGCACCTTTTGATCCTGAAGTGCTTTGCAAAAGTGTGTATACACACAGAGAGAACCTTTAGCCTTGGCACTGACATTCAGCCACTGCTGGGGTGATGCACAGTAGCTGTTTAAACAAACAGCAATGTTCCCCAGCAGCTGCAGCGGATGCTGAAGGTAGAAGCAGAGATGCATTGAAGCAGTGGAGGAGTTTTGGAACAGGCAGCTCAAATGATTTGAATGATTTTTCCCTCATAAAGGGAAAATATATATATATATATATGAACAGGATTTTCATAGTTATAGCATTTCTAAATCTATGTTTTGAACTAGGAAGCTTATTATCAGGAGAGAATAATTCTGTAGGATCAAGTATACTTGGCTAGGTTGAGACAGTGAGTCAAAGACCAGAGGACTCAAATGCAGATGGGCTGCTGGAGGAGATGAGATAGTTTGCAAAACAGATCAAGACTGCTTTGCATAGGCAGTCAGAAACTCTAGTATTAATTGAACTGCAAATGTATAGGATTGGTGGTGTGAAAGAAAACCTTAAAAGAACAACTGCTTAAGTTGATCTTCTGGATCTTCTCTGAGTAGGACAACTGCCTTATTTCACCTCTATCTTAAGGCAGAAATAATTTCTATTTTCTTTCTTTGTTTTTACTCCACAATTTATTTTTTTTTTTTTTGTTGCAATTCACTTTTCTAAGCAACCTTTCTCATGAGTGTTTTCTCTTGAACATAGCAGCTTTCAGAAAAGTGGAGACCCATTTAGACCACCATAATTTTTACTACTTTTGTTCAGATACAAAAGGTCGTGGTACAAAGCAATGCCAAAAAGTATGTAGATATTTACGTTGAAGTCAGTGGTCAAGCCTGCAGATTATCTCTCTATCAAGAAGAGATTATGCGACCAGATATCAGGGTTTGCTGGTCCAGTCAAGGTTTCATACTTCACCAGGGACAAACTATCTGACTTCAGGCTACTGGCATTCTTCCTAGTCTTTGCACAGCGCTTTTGCATTCAGTTCCTCTCAGCTTCAACCTTTTGTCAGTGAGCTTTCAAGTTAGCACCATGCCTTAGTTTTCCTGTTTGCAGTCTGAGACTTTTTACAATCTGTATGCTCTGAGAAAAGTAAAAGAACCTTAAATGTGAACAAATGTTTCCATAGAGTTCTACTGATCACAAAGAGTAGAAGGCCTGAACAAAGCTTCAGCAGAATAATGCTACTTGCTGCTACAGGGATCTTATACTTTGGGGAGGTATTCACAGAGGTAGCTTGTGACTTTGCCTGGATTCAGAGGATGTAATCAACAGCAGTGCATGCTTGGAGATTTCTGATTTCCCAGAGCTGTTCTCTGAAACCTTAGTCTCTCCCTAAACACAGTGTAAAGTCATTGGACTGGACACAATATTAAACTCTCCTGCTTCACAAACCATGTTCTTCTCTGTTGTGTGGATCCACAATGCACCACAGCAGCAGGCTGCTGTGTAGTAAATTCATTGTGTATTGTGCAAGGGACCATTAGTTAGCTTATTATTAATACATGTGTGGGCTTTAATATACTGGTACTGTATCTGTCAGCATCTCTACCAGGTTTGCTTCTGTCCTTTGTGTTTTCCCCAAACAAGCTTATACAATTAGTTTCTTCTTGTTTCCTAAATTATTTTTGCTAGTCCTAATTATTTCACACTCCATATAAAAGAGTTATTGGGGTGGGTAATGGGAGGCAAGGGATCACCTCACCATTGCACTGCAGGCAACGTGATGTTAAGGCAATTTGGATTTGTTTTTGTACTTATTTATATTTGGTTGGCTGCTTAAGAAATCAGAGAAAATTGAGATCTGCTTTTGGAGGTCACTTTATTGGGATTTTCAGTACAAAACTAGATTTCAGTCAGGTTCTGTTACCCTTCATGCCCATGGAGAACATTTGTTGAAATAGCATTCACTGGCACTTCAGGCAAAGATTAAATTTCTTGTCTAAGAATGTGAAGATATTCATTATTTTCTTAATTTCTATTCCTGTACAGACAATACTCATCTCTTCCTGTCTTTAGATATGTGTAAATAACATCTCAAGACATCCACATTCGTCATGGATGCAAAAAAAGGCAGATTCTATGGCAGGTTGTTAATAAAGAAGAAATGTATGAGGAGGGTGTGGGTAAGGTGAAATTTCACCTGGGCAGTTCAAACTTCAGCTGTATTGTTGCTCAGAAGAGAGTCAATCCCTCAAATACTGTTTGGCAGTTTTCTGTCTCAAATATTTCTTAATTCTCAGGTGCTGATGCAGACCATCAGCTGTCCTGTTTGGGATTCAGTGTGCAGACTGGAATTGGAGTGTGTGTTCAGGGTGCTTATGTATAAAGTGCACAGCTGAAAGTGAGATAGAGCCTTCTTCCCATTCATCTTTCCTCTTGCCAAGCATACCTGTGCTTGAAAATCTCTACCAGAACTGGAACAGCAGCTGCACTGTCCAAAGCTCTAAGGGTAAACAAGGCCTCCAGTACAGTCACTGCCAAGTCATGCTTGGATTGAGGTGGTTAAGTGCTCAAACACCATCTGCTTATATATTCTTGCTGCCTTCCACAGAGCAGCCCCTTTGTTAATGTTCGCTTTCTGGTGGAGATAAAGCTATTAAGTGCAGCATGTTTGTCCATTCTAGTCTAGCTAGATCAAAAGCATCAGTTTCTTTTCCAACAGGAATCACAAAGATTTTTGCTCAAAATCTGAAGGGCTCTTCTTTCCTCAGTGAAGCTTATTGTGACTGCATCCTGCCGTTCTCCTTTCTAGTCAAATACGGAGATCTTTGAAAAAATCCAGTTACTGGGAGGTGGTTCCGAATGTCGGTCCTCATCATGTAGAAGTGGGAATGAAAACAAACATGGAGAAACATGAGCACTATAAAAATCAGGAAGAATATGCTAATTGAATCTGTTAAAACATCTCTTGAGGAGAAAAAATCAAACCAAAAAGCCAAACAGGGCAAGAGCATTTTTCTTTTCTAGTGAATGAAGAAGTCTTGATAAGAGGAATAGAGTTTATCTGTCCATTCAAACCACTTCTGAGAGTTGTGGGGAAGTTTCCCACTAGCAGGAGGATGGTCTGTGTTGAGTTGCAGGGCCTTCCTCAGCAACTGTTGATAAAATTCTTTTATCCCCACTGTAAAAGTTCCATTATTGTGGGTGAAGGGAACACCACAGGGAAAAAACAAATCCAAAAGCAGCCAAATTATCTCTAAATAGAATATTTGTCAGTTTTCCATAAGGCACTGGTGGGTTTTTAAGCTCTTCCCTGCACAAAACAAATTAAGACTGAGTGTAAAGTGTAGATGTATTTATGTTTGTTCCAGCTTTTTTGGGTAAGTGGAGGGGTTAGAGGAAGACTCATCGATTCAGTGCATGTTCCATTAGAAATTTCTTGGGATTAGATCAGGTTAATGAAAGGAATAAATAGGGCTTTGACATGTTGTTTGGTTTCACAGGACTGTATTGTTTTATGATGTTTTATGAGAAACACTTATACTACTCTTCAGGCGAGAGATTATTGTGTCTTTTATAAAAACAAAAAGAAAACCTACTTCTCTTTTTCGTTCTGTTGCTAAATAGATGCTATGTTTGCTTGCAGTCATTTCCCAGTAGAAATACTATGTTCTGGAGCACTGCAGAAAGGGCTTTAGAACACAGGTTTCATACGGAAGAGTGGTAGGTGGGGTGAGAGGTCCCCAGATCATGAAAGCTCAACAGAAACTTGTAGTAAACAAGTCAATTTGGAGAGATGGTGAATGAGGTGAATTCACAGAGGAATACCCCAAACCCCAACAAGCCCCCTCAATGCCCCATTCTAATACACTGCTCTGACAATGTTTTCTGCTTCCTTTAGCTCTCTGTTATCTTGAACAATGGCAGACATTCTATCACCAGACCCTTGGTCCTGCAGAGAACATCTGTGGTGATGTCAGTGTTCAATTTGAATGGGTTAGGCTTAAGCACTGAATGGTTATACGGCATACTTCCAGAGATAGTCTTTTAGTATCCTGTTTAAAGTGGAACAATTGATGTTCAGATTTGGTTTAAGGGGCTTGAGAGTCATCCCAAATCAGCAGGAACTGCTTGTTAAGCTGCTTTTCCAACTGACATCATACTGTTCTGTTGGGGTTTTAATCTCTTCTGTAGGATTTTAAATGTAGGTGTGGTAAAAGTGTAAAACTGCATCTTAAGCTCTTTCCTCTCTTGCTGTTTTGCTGTCCACCTCAGCTGTTACATTCCATATACAGTGACATCAGCACAATAGTCACTTCCATTTGGTCATGTCACTTCTCTGCCCATATGTCAGTCTCCAAGCACTTTGTTTAAAGTGCTAATCCTTCCAGCACTATGGAGATGCACAGGAATTGCTATCTTTTCCAAAGGCAAAGCTGAAGAAACAAAACTGTGTGCCCATACTGCACAGAGCTCGGGGATGCATGGAATTGAACAAGGTCCCCCTATAACCTCATCTTTGTCTAATGCTCTAGGTTATACTCATAGGCTGTTACTGGTTCTGTGATATGGACAAACATCTGTTAGACCTCAGTGACCTGCTTATGCTTGTAAGCTAATGAAACTTTCAGCACAGACCTTGCCTCAGAAGTAAAAGGCCAGTGCAGCTGCACATGGAATTTCTCATTCTCTATTCACCTTTAATATTTTGTCGTTAATGGATCATGCTAAAAAGGATTAGCCATTTCAATTTACATTCTGTTGCTTTCCACATTTAACATTCTCATTGTAAGTGATGAATTATTGACTATTTAAATGCGACTACAAACAGCTTAGAAAAAGAATGCCTGCTGTACCATTTCCAATGCTGAACACATGCAACACAGGTCAGGGTTTTCCTTCCTCCTTTCTGGGCTGCCATTCCAACTTATACCTTCTATCCTAGTACCCAAGCCTGGTGGACAAACTAGTGTTTAACAGCCCAGGAAGAGGCCCCAGGGTTAAATATTGTTAAGCATGTGAAATTTAACCTATATTATTGATATTGGGTTCAGACCAAAGTGTCTGCAAAGTGGCTTAAAAGGAAGAGTTCATTATAGAATAAAGCACTTTGGCAGAAGACCAGATCCATATGCCCTTAAAATTGCTCTTGATTCTCCCTTCATATTTAAATATCCATAACAACTAAATCTGTTCAGAAACTAAGATCTGTCCTTTGAAAATAAGTCAGGAAAGATCTAACTGCAAGACAGAGTAGCATTATCTAGTCCTTGGAATAGTGTCCTCCTGAGCAGTGGTAATACAGTGGTGCTTAGATATAAACCTGAGTCTGGAGTAGTCTCATTGTGATGTGGAGGAAAAGCATCAAGAAAATAGCAATTTTAAGAGCAAAGGCCTCAGGCAGCAGGAATTTTATAGGCTGTAGAGAGGCTCCAGATCTTCCCCAGAAGAAAGAAGGAGCCATCTTTACCTTGCTGTATGAAAAATGTCCGTATGAGACATAGCAAGTCAATTCAAAATGGTGTAATTCAGAAGGTGGAGGTGAGCTGAGTGAATCTGTGGTGGAAACAAGAACATCTGTTTCTGGCTGTATAGGGAATCAAGAGACTTGTATTTGACTGTGAACATGTTTGGGGACCAGTAAAACTTTTTGATGACTGTCCACTTCTCTTACTCGTATGTGATAACTGGGCAATCTCTTGCTGTGGATATGGGAAGTCTAATGTTATAACCGGTAATTCTTAAACTTTGATTTAGGTAACTTCTGTAGTATTTATACTGGCCTTCCAATACTTGAAGGGAGCATATAAAAAGGAGGGGGAACAGCCATTTATGAGGGTGGATAGCGATAGGACAAGGGGGAATGATTTGAAACTGAGACAGGGAAGGTTTAAGTTAGATATTAGGAGGGAAGTTTTTCAGCCAGAAGGTGGTGACGCACTGGAACAGGTTGCCCAAGCAGGTTGTGGATGACCCATCCCTGGAGGCATTCAAGGCCAGGCGGGATGTGGCTCTGGGTAGCAACCCAGGCAGCTGGCAACCCTGCATGTAGCAGGGGGTTGGAAACTAGCTGATCATTACGATCAATTTCAACATATGATTCTGTGATTCTATTTTTTTAACTGGAGATGGAACAATGGAGAAGAGGAGCAATGTTTAAAGCAGCTAAATTGAGAAAGCACTAAAGTTTCTTTTATCTATCCACTTCAAATAATTATTCCCTTCCAGAGTTATTCTCCCACAATTTTATTTTAAGCTGTGCACGATGGAAGACTGCCCACCTCTGGAAAGCAACCACCACCAAGAGGAAGCCCCAGCTCGGGCAAGCATAAAACTGAAACCATTTCATAAAACCATTTCATGAAACTGTAGAAGCCCCAAGATGACAGTAAGAGACAGGCATATTTTGGTGGTGCAGGCAGGCTTTAACCTTCTGACATATTCAGCCATTTAAAAACAAAACAGCTATCCCAGAGCAAATCCCCATCTTGCATTATGGTACTTCTGCTACTTTTGGAAGACGCATGTAAGAGGCAAGGAGAAGGATGGAGAGTATGTATGTATCATTACACCAGATCAACTTCTTTCACTTCCTAATGGAGTTGTGAAAGGAGCATAAATGCATGTCTAATTTGAGACAGGTATTTATATGACCCTTTTGAGTAGTTTGAATTGGAGAGTTTAGGTATGTGGAGGGAAGGAAGAAAAAAATATTTGTGTTAGAGTTAGCTGTTTGGTGAGCTCTACTAGAGACAGCATTTCTTTGTTCTAATCCAGGCAAGCATAAATGAGAAACAGAACCTCCTGGTCAGAGCAGGAATCTGGTGAACTGCTGTGGACCTGAACACTATTGAGTTATCAGATGGCTGAATATGACCTAGCAATTTTGCTCCATTTTTTTTTTCTTTTTAATTTTTCTTTTTTTATTATTATTTTTTTATATATATATATTTTTTTCCCCAGTGATATTTGGTGCTTTGAGTTTTCCTCTACCTCTGGAGAATTTTTTCAAAATTCTTGAATAAGAGACTACATAAGTACTAAGCAATAGATTTTTCCCATAATGTTGTGTATCTGTATTTGTGCACGAATTCATATGCCTGGAGTGTCATGCATATAAATTCACAGGCATACAACATTACACAGTACTATTAATAATAACCATACAGATTTGTGCAAAGTCTCTTGTCTAAGGAGATCAAAACACTTAAAAGCTTCTCTCATGTACATGGAAATCTGATGCGGGAAGTTAGAGAAGAGTTGAAGGAGTTTTAAGTAACTGGATTTCCACTCAGAAAAAGTTTATTTAAATTTAAGAAATCTAAAACAAACAAACAAACAAAACCAAATAAAAACACTATTGTTTCTTGAACCCCTGTGCAATCATTTCTGAATAATCCGGGATATAAGGATTTGAGAAAGTATGCTTTTCATAGACTCATAGAATTTTCATAAAATCACCAAAGCTGGCATAGACCTCAAAGACCATCCCATCCAACTGCCCACCTACTGCCAATATTTCCTCACTAAACCATGTCCCTTAGTACAACATACAATCATTTTTTAAACATCTCCAGAGACAGTGACTCAGCCACCTTCCTGGGCAGCCTGTTTTAGCACCTGGCCATTCTTTCAGAGAGGAGAATTTCCTAACACCCAACCTGAATCTCTTCTGCTGCATCTTGACACCATCCCCACTAGTTCAACGGCTAGTTAAGTGGGAGACCAGAACAACCCACCACCTTGCCACAACCTCCTTTCAGATAAAGTCTCCTCTAATCCACCTTTGCTCTAGTTTAAACAATCCCAGTTTCCTCAGTCACTTCTCATATCATTTATGCTCCAGACCCCTCACCAGCTTCATTACCCTTCTCTCAACACATTCTGTAGGGCTTCAAAGTCTTCCTTGTTGAGGAGCTCAAAACTGAAGGTAGTACTCAAGGTGTGGTTTCAGTGAGAGCAATCAATTCCCTGTTCCTGCTGGCAACACTGTTTCTTATACAAGCTGTGATACTACTGGCCTTCCCTGGCCACCTGGACACACTGCGTCAACCAACGCCCTCAGGCCCATTTCTTCTACAGTCTTTCAAGCACACTGTCCGAATCCTGTAGCATTGCCCGGGGTTGCTGAGGAACCAGCACTCGTTGTTGTTGAACCTCATCCCATTGGCCTCTGCCAAGCAATCCAGCCTGTCCAGTTGCCTCTCTTGGGCCTTTTTATCCCCAGGCAGATCAACACTTCCTCACCTCATCTGCAAACTCACTGAAGGTGAACTTAAACCCCTTGTGCAGGTTGTTAATAAAGATGAAGACAGGCCTCTATATTGTCCCCTCAGGAACACCACTCATGACAGTTGCTAGCTGGATGTAACTCCATTCACTATCACATTCTGGGCCCAGCCTTCCAGTTATTTTTTACCAAGCAAAGAGTGTACCTGTCCAAGCCACTGGCTGCCAGCCTCTCTTGGAGAGTACTGTGGGAGGCAATGTCAAAGGCTTTGCTGAAGCCAAGGTAGACTACATAGAATCATAGAAACACAGAATCACTCAGGTTGAAAAAGACCTTAAAGATCATGAAGTCCAACCATGACCTAACCATGCCACCCTAACTAACAGCGCTCTGCTAAATCACATCCCTGAGCACCACATCCAAACAGTTTTTAAACATATCTAGGGATGGTGACTCAACCACCTCCCTGGGGAGCCTATTCCAGTGCTTAACAACCTTTTCTATAGTGAAGTGTTTCCTAAATTAACAGCCTTTCCCTCATCTACCTGGTGGGTTACTTGATCATGGAAGGAAATAACATTGGTCAGGCTGGACTTGCACTTCTTCAACCCATGCTGGCTAGTCCTGATCCCCCAGCTGTCCTGCACATGCCATGGGACCTCTCTCAAGATTATTTGTCCCATAACCTTCCTTGGCACCAAGGTGAGGCTGACAGGCCTTTAGTTCTCCAGATCCTCACTACATTTCTTGGAGATGGGATCCACATTGGCAAGTCTCAAATCCTCTGGGACCTCTTCAGTTGATCAGGAAAACTGATAGGTGGTAGAAAGCAGCTTGGCAATCACTTGTGCCAGCTTCCTCAGTACCCTCAAGTGAATCCCCTTTGTGTTTAGGTTTTTTTTTTAATGTTTTAACTTACTGCTTGACTTAGCGCACCATCTGAAATCAATGACTCCATTGCATTAGGTACTAATATTCTTCCTAAAATAGTTGCATTAAAGGAAGAGATGAGGACAAGTCTGGTCAGACACTGCTCAAATTGTGAGATGGTGTGACAGTGCTTAATACAACATAGTACCATCAGAAATTTCTTGTTACTGTGGTTAAGTTTTAATTCAAACTATAACAAGCAATAGTTATAAATAAAGGTGAGAATTATCTACATGGATAGATGGATAGACTTTTTTTTTTTTTTTTTTTTTCCTGGAAGAGGAAGTTGAGATGTTTTTGCTTGATGGAGGAGGGAAATCATTATTTTCAAGAAATATGCTGGCAGAAATGACTCAGTCCTGCAGATTTTCCTTTATTGCTTGCTTTTGAAGAATCTAAGTTCTTTTGGTAATAAAGAACTTATTTTAAGAATTTTTATGCTTGTAAGAAAAGAAAAATGACAGACCTTCAAATCATTTTGGGCACTTCAGAATGTAAAGTGTGATTTTTAGCATATGGCTACAGGAAGAGGGTCTGGGTGTGCTCTGGAAAATAATTTTCTACATATGATTGCCAACTCTACAAAAGGACTTCCTGAACAGAGACTGAAAAGATGCTTCTGATTCTGCTCCGGGTGTTCCCTTTAATGGAAATATCTAACTGGCTGCAGTCCCCATGCTTCAAGTCCCTATGAATTTTTCATGGGGAGAAAATCTATGGACTTGCATAGTGCTGCAGGAATAGACTGGCACTGAGGCTAGGTGACATAATTCCTGTGGTTCAGCCAGGTGGTGCCCTGGAAATAGCAAGAAGTCCGACTCAGAAGCACTCAAGAGCACTGCTTTGGGAGCAAAGTATGGCAGATGAACCCAACTATACCTTGCAGTTTAGCTACCTTCTGTAGTACTTTCAACTTCACTTTGTCTCAGAAGTCCAGCAAGGAGAGCTCTGACATTAGATGTGAGAAGTTGTTTTTTTTTTTCCTTTTGAAAAAACGACAAATCTAGTGCCCTGTTTCTAACCACAGGCAATTCCTGTGCCTTGGAAAGATAGGCACCCTGCCTCTCTTCTGAACGAAATCTCTTGTGGATGGGTATTCAGGTGAAGAATTTCATCATGGTGGAGGTGAATCAGTGAAAGTTTCTGTTGAAAAAAACAGGCAGTAGTAGAATTTAGACAGTGTTTTTCTTACAGAGACTGACTGTGTCTTGTTCTTTTTCTTAGAGATGGAGTCTTAAAAACAAAGTAATGATGTTGCAAGGCACAGTGGGTAATGGTATGCAGAAACTAGTAAGGCAATAAAACTGCTGGAGTAGCAATTTGAGCAGTATGACCCTTACATTAAAGAATTTGCCTTTAAAACTTAACCTAAAGAAAATAAATCTAATTGATGGATGAGGAGCAGAGTACAATTTGAAAGTAAGTTTATAGTAAATAAAATATTTGCCTTACATCTCTTTTTACAGGCAGATTCTGGGGGGCTGAGCATACCTTGCTCAGCAAATGTACAGTTGGAGTGGGCATAAGCCCTCTTCTTCCAGAAGAAGAAGGAGAAAGGTTTAATTTGTGTTGATCTGGCACATGAGAAGTTAAGAATATCCCTGAGGTTCAGTGATTGACATCATGAAATGCGCTTGCTGTTCCTAAGCTCTTGTCTGTCTCAGGCCTATTTGACAGCAGTGCCAAAGGTCAGAAAGAAATTAATCTGCTGTAAATGAAACTAAATGGATTGCAGGGTGCTGTTTGTGACAAGAGTAAGTGGTGGAAGATTTTGGCATGCAAAGGGCTGCAATTTAGACCTTGCCAGTGGACTGGGTCATTCATCTTTACCATGTAAAATGAAATGAACCTAATCCTTCCAATGAAATAAGAATAACATGCAAGAAGGGTGTCTTTAGCAATTTAACCCTAGGGCAGCTACTATCTAGAAAACTAACTGTCGATGTAACTATCATGCCCACTATCAAAAGGAAGAATAATGGACACATGAAAAGAAAATTGATTGTAATTGTGTATATGTATTTTAAGAAAACCCCTGGCAATCTATTCTTTGTTTTCAAAAGAGACTGATGCTTAACTCATTACTGCATCTGAGGGGTAGCATGGACCAGAGCTAAGTGACATATAATGAGGGTGTTGCTCTCTAGCAGGAGAACTTGAGTGAGTCATTTTGTTTCTTGTAGAGTAGAAGAAACTTCTACTTCAAGGAATTCCCCAGTTCTTTGACACTGGTCTGTATTGGTATTCTGCTTGACACCATCCTGCTTGAGTCTCATGTGCTTTATTCACTATCTTCATCTTCAGTATTTTTAGTCCTTTGAAAAATGACATAAATACAGACAAAGCTTTGTGTTCAGGCTGTCTGGATGTGGCCCCAGGTATGCATATGCCACTTAACTTGAAGGAAGTACCAATTCTGGTTGGAGTTTCTCGGCATCAGAAGGTATAAATAAGCTCCTCTGGCAATGAAGTGAAATAAATGAATGTGCTTGTAGGGGAGCTAGCTTTCTATGGAGAAAGATATAATGATCCCAGCTTCTGTGGCAGCTGAGCCAAAACGTGTGCACGTATAAATGGATCTATATTTCGGTGCTTAGATACTCAAGTGATGGATGCTCCAGGAGAAGGTAAACTAGCCAGAAAGGCATGAATAAATATCTTGCTGGTGCCTATCAATAGACAGTGACTGCTGCTGACATGCAGTGTCTCAGTGGGCAAACTGTAAGGGCTTTAAGTAAAAACAATTATTGAATGTATGATGTCTAAGTCTATTAGTTGTATACTATTATTGACTGATGTTAGATTAAAAAGCATGTCCTTATTACTCTCTCCTGTCATTAACGTGCCAGGAAAGGTCAGTCAAGAAGTATATTATTACTAAATTGTAGACTTGCACATTTGTAGCTGCAATAGGAATAAAGCCACAGAGGACCAGAGCCAAAGTTAGGGGCAGGCCCAGAGCCTAGTTTTGTTCTCACTCCTCACTTTGAAACAGGGCCAATTGCTCACAGTCCAGGTTAAAAACATGAGGCTTTTAAAATTATTATTATTTTTTAATTGTAGCTTTTCCTCAAGTGTTTCAATATGCTGTGTAAGTCTTCTGATCATTGACACACTTATGTAAGCCCATGGTGTGCTTGGTATAAGGAAGAATGGAGGGAAAGGAAAGAGAATAAAGGCTTTGTGCTCAAACTGAATATTTGCCAGTGTTGTTCAGAGACTGGTCTACTGTTTCTGGACAGTATCTGTTACTTAATTTTTCCTGCAGCCATGCTGGTTGATCAGCACCAAACAGTGAAGAAGAAGCTGCCGAGTCCTTCCTGCAAAAACCTGACATCTGCTTCTACAAAGCAGATGGGAGCTTTAAGCAATCTGTCCTTAAGCAAATACATCCATAAACATCAGGAGTCAAAACCCTAAGCAACAATATGGAAAGGTAGAGGGTGTGTTTTGAAGGAAGTGGTCATCAACTTTTTGCTGATGTAAATACCATAAAGGCAAAGTCATTGCTCCAGTGACAGAGAGACTTGTGTCTTCACTGACTGCATTTGGAGTTCCTCTGAAATGTGTAAACTTAAGCACTTGAAATCCTGTAACAGCAACAATATACAATGCTGATGTGTAGTGACCTAAGTCTCTGTTTGATCTTGTTGGTACCTCATGTCACTGGCTTGAAAATCATAAGATTAGAAATAGGTGTGAACATACTTATTCTTTACCCAGTGCTTACTTTGAATGATTTCTCAGATGCTCTAAATAGAACACAAAGATTTCAGTACAAATTGAGCTAGAATTGAAAATGGAAATCGTTTGTCCATGGTGGACTTTGAGATGCAATAGTATGTAACTGATGTAGACAGAAATACAGCTCACAATGAGTTGAGACTTTCTTCCAAGTTTCTTGATCTGCACTTTTTGGCAAGGACAAATAGATTCATTCCAGTCTCTTGGTATAGTGTGAGGCTCCTTTTAAATTTCAAAAATGGAACTTTGTTTTCAGGAATAATTTTATTGCTTTGGCCTTGCACTTTCACCCTCTTCCCTCATTCTGTCTTCTAACTCCCACCCCCCACAGAAAAGTAGCAAAACCTGAAATAGTCTGGATTAGTAGATGTTTTTATTCAGTGATCCTTGCATGCCTAAGGGAATTGAGTTACAAATGGCTTGTGCACACAAAATATGTGGAAGAAAGCCCAAAGTTTAAAGATGCAGATTGGCAGCTTTTAAAAGGGCATAAGTAAAGGAATAAAACATTGAGCATGGCTTCCAGAGTGATTTCAGAAAGTGATTTCCAAGTGAGTTAGAAAAATTTAAAGACAATTCTGACATTCACTATTCATCTTTTAAAGATCCAAAATAATGAATCATTGCATTTACATTTAAGAGTCTTTCCAAGAGTACTCCAGTTAGTCCATTATTGAAAGGATAGTGGAGAGAGAGGCTTTGTTGCAGAGTATGTTTATCTTTAAATGAATTCCCAGAGGAGTGTTGTGAGACATAAGTAAGGGGGAACTGGAGAAAGACATTGATGTTGCTGAGATGGGGATGGAAAAAGAGGAGCAGTTTGCCATTCATGGAGGGGTTTAAGTATTCAAGAACCATTTAGATAATTGGAAATGTAACTCTTTTCACTGCTGAAATTAGAAAGAATGTTGATCTGCTATATGAAAACTGCTTGTACATCCAGAAGGTGCGCTGAAGGGCAGGTTTTACTAAGGAAAACCCATTTATCTTTCTCTCTGTGCAAATCTAAAGTGGGAGAGACAAAGTAGGAAGAAATCAGTGTCTACAACTTGATTGTTCTAGAAAATTCACATCTTTCCCATTGCTTGCACTTTTCTCCAAAATGTCTATATTTTCTTTGATCTCAAAACTTCTCTTCCTGACAATTTTGGAAAAGTTTAGATCTTTTAAAAATATCTGATCTCCAGTCTACTGTGTTTCAGAAGTGTTGCACCAAATCCTGAAGCGAAGAGTGAGAACACCAAAGTCTTCATATTGCGGGTGCCTAGGAGAGCAGTAGGCTGATGGGTCTGCTAAAACAGTTTGTAGCTGTGGAACATCTTCCATTCATTCCAGAAAAATCCCAATTTTCTTTATGGATCAAATCAAGAGAAGCACATGATGGATAAACTGTGATAAAACTGCAAGAAGAAAGATACTGGCTCAGGATCTATGATAAACAGTACTTATATGTTAAGTATGTCATATGCATAGATGAGAAGGGGAATAAGTTAGTGAGTTTCCCTGCTTTTTTTTTTTTTTTTTTTTTTTCTTTTTTTCCCAACAACTGTAAAATAGGGATAGCAATTGCTCCTTTTCTTTATCATTAGTTTGGAAGAAGAATCAGTTTCTTTCAACATGACTAGAAAATCAATTTTGGATGTTTAATGGATTATATACATCAACTATAGAGTTCCTGACTATAGAACAGGTATTTTACATGAAGGCTAAGATGAAATCTGATGCCCTGAACAGTATTCAGCCCAGTTTTCTTCTGGTAGTAATAGAAATGGGAAGGTTAGAAGTGGTCTATTTCTTTGATCTTGGTAATCAAAAATACGCTGATGTATTTTAGGAGACATTTAATACTGCAGTGGTCAAGTAAGTCCCTTGACAATTCTTTGGCAAATCTAAGACACACTCAAGGCTTTTTAGGAGGAGTCCAGAGGAAGTTATCAGAAGACGTTAGACTAGAAGTTAGACTACTTATCTTGACTGATCTTCCCTAGGAACTTTATCAGTTAGCTTAAGAAAAAATAATGAATATCAAAACCACCGTTAGGGTAATCCTTAAACAATTTAACTATGCAGAAGTAAAGCATAAGTTGTTTATTGAAAATGAGGAATTACTCTATTCTGAATCTCCTGCACCTGCCGGTCTTAGCATTCTGTAGGATTCAGAATGGGGCAATGCATATTGCATTGTGATTCCAAAATAGAGATTTTTATTTCTGAAGACTTCTAGGAACTGATTGAACAAAAATGTTAAATGGATTTACATATGCCATGCATTTTGGTAGCTAGATGGATGAGCTGACCTCCCAAGTTCCATTTCATTATAATTGCTCTGAATTCAGTATTCTGTAATTCACCTACTGCTGCTATGGAGCCAAGTGCTGCTCTCAATTTTTGGAACAGAGAAGAAAATATAACTTGCATAACTAATATGCTTATCCAGATATGCTATCTTTCACCAAAATAATTACAAATGTATGAACTGATCTTACCAAATATCAAAATGGTTTTCAGCTTTTATGACTATTTTTAAAACAAACTGATTACTTAGACAAAATTTCCAGTGGAAGTAACCTTATGTTTTTTACTCTACATTAAATTTGATAAGGTTTCAAAGCTTTTCATTTTATACTTTCTTTCTAGATATAATATCCCCAACCACCCCCAGTCTTTTAATCTTGCATCTCCAGCCTAGTAGGAAACACCTACTTTTAATACCAGTTGTACTTGGAAAACTTCAACAAGTGCTGTTTTAGAATAGAGTGGTTTTACATGATTCCTGGTATAACACTGCCCTGCAGTTGAAAATTTAGGTTAACAACATGCAGCTTGAAACCCAAGACAGTGCAGGGAGAAATGACATGACTCTTGGATCCTAAGATTCTGTTTCCTACTTCTATAGAAAACCACATCATATAATCCCTTTTATCCCTCATCTTTAAACTAATTAGCTTGCTTGCTCTTACTATCCTTACTGGAAAACACTTCTCTGACGGTTAGAAACCTTTTTCTGTTTCACAAATCAAACTTATTCATGGTCAATTTATACTTGTTTGTCCTTGTGTGACATTGGCCTATAGTTTAAATATCCATTTTTCCTCTCTGATATTTACTGTGATGACGTAGCTAGCGATTGAATCCATGCAGATCTTTTTTCATTTTGCTATACTGACAGAAAAACTCATAGATCTTGCGTAAAGTACAAACTCAGTAATACCTCTCTGGCTTCAGGTTTTGAATTCCATCTTTTGGATCAGAGAATAGTACCTCAGTCCCTTATTTGTACTGGGGCCTCACTGGCTGTGCTAATGACATTAGTACTCTTTTCCCTATTCTTGACTGGATTAGCTTTGGCTTTTAACTGCAGTGAAATGACAGACTGAGAAGAATCTGTTCTGTCCTCTTCTCTTCTGCTCATGAGGGAAAGAATGTTCAGATCTTTACACTTTGTAATAGCTACATCCTTGAACGTGCACTTCTAAGTGTCAAGATGTGTCCTAGCATGTAATGCTCAATGGATGACCACTGGCTTTCCTGACAGTCTATGTACTTGCAAATACCTACATGGATTTTTCTGATTTTGGTCAGCATCATGAAAGCAGATGCAAGTTGTTCTGACTTTCTGTCATTCACAAACTATCTTACAGTGCAAAACCACATGTTAAGGGAAAGATCGATGGCATGTAATCCTTCCTAGTGTAGGATCTGAGACACACATAAGCACTTTACAAGTGCAATTCTTCTGGGGACACCAGGTTTCATGTGTTCTGTAAGGACCTGTAGTCAAAGGGGTGGAGATATGGCTGCAGGGCATTCATTCAGGAGCTGAGAAAGTCTTAGACATGGTAATACAAAGTAAATGAGAGACTTTGTGGATACCTGGTTGTATTCCATAGAGGGCAAAGACAAGAGGCTAAAATATCACAATTGTCATCTATAAAGGTCATACCCTAACCCAAGGTGTCAGTGGACTGTTACTGAAGAACTCTTTTCATCTGGATAGACCTAAGCATACAAATCATCAAAAGTCATGTGACATTACTGTATCATATGTACAGACTTCAAAGCAACTTATTCACATTGCATGGCTGAATATGCTACATTTTGTCCATTTAGCTGTTAAAATAGTTAAGATGTTTAAAACTGAAGCAAGAGTCTATAATGTATGTACTGATCATCTTTAGATATGAAAATATTACAGCATATATACTTGAGAATGTATCACTGAAATCTCCTTGAAGAGACTAAAGAAAAATACAAAATGCTGAATGAGTGCCACCTGGTAGGAACAAGAATTGTATGCATGTCAGTGGTTGAGGGGGTGAGAAGAGAGTCTTGGGACTGTTGTAGTAATAAATAGAATGGGATTTTTGCTTTTCACTTTTTTGCCTCTTCCGAAGGTAAGGAATCTTGCCTTCATCTTAGCTATCATATAACATAACATTCTGCATATGTTAATAAACCTAATCTGTTGCAATTAAATCCTATGGCGATCACTTCGCATATTTCAATTCATACACTGAATAGCTGCTGGAGAAAGTGTCTGTATGCATTTATCTGGAGGATGCTGATCTGCTAGAATCTATACAAGTATAGAACAAAGACAGTCTGGTGACAGAAGCTAGAGTACAGAAAATGGAAAAAGTGTGTAATCATATAACTGACAACTCCTATAATGCATTTGTACATTCACATAATTTTGCTATACAGACAATTAAATCCTAATATTTCTTGACTTTTGATTTGCATTCAAAAACATATAAAATCTTGTACTTTCACTCTTATATGTGAGGACCTTGCAGAGATTGGTGTAGTGATAGGGTGTTGAATATAATCTTCTATTGCAGTTGGAGGATTATTACTTCATATTCCTGAGAATATTCTTTAAAATACGATCAGGAATAAAAGTGGTTTATCAGCAGAGCTAGAAGTAGTGGAATAATCCTGTGATGAAGTAAGTCCACATGAAATAATGCTGATTTGCTGTAAACAAGAAAATTAAAACAACCGTAACAAAACAGACATTGGAAGAAAAATGGTTCTGCCAACTCATCTGTTTGGATCATGAAAAATTCTCTGTGTGTAAATAAGTAGGTGAGGTGCTGAGATCCTAATGGATCACACTTTGAAAGCTGAGGCTTTGTGGTTGACATTTTGAACTGATTGATATGGTGACATAATGGGTGATCCAGGAAGCAGTCTCTTATGGTTGATGTTTTATAAGAGGCAGCTTGCCAATGTAAAAATCTACTACTCTTTCTGGAAAGCTTCATCTAAATTGCTTATAAAACAATGAGAAACCTCAAGTCTGTTCACAGTAAAAATAACAGCTGAAGTTGTAAAATGTAATAAACAAATGTGAAAATAAGAAATTCAGTTCAGTTTTATCAAGTGTTTCTTTTTGTTTGTTTTGTTTTGTTTTTTTGTTTATATATATCGATATACATATATATGGAGATAGATAGATAGATAGATAGATAGATAGATAGATAGATAGATAGATAGATAGATAGATAGATGGATGGATGGATAGATGGATATGCAGACCATTTTAGCCTGGAAAACCTTGAACCACAAGGATGGATACTGTGAAAGTACCCAGAGCAGGCAATATTTGTATCCTCTTCTTATATAGAGTGCCACTGTTGGAGACAGGATGAGATGAGCTGAGCTGAGCTGAGCTGAGCTGAGCTGAGCTGAGCTGAGCTGAGCTGAGATGAGATGGACGTTGTCTGACCTAGTACCATCATTTTTGCACTTTTAGGAGACAACGCTATTTTTTTAACTCATTAAACTTCTACTCTCTGACATCAGTAGGGATTCACCAGTATGCTTCAGCCTCCCAGAGATGCTCAGCAGCTGCTTCACTATTTTTAGATTTCCTGATGGAAAAAAAAAAAAAAAAAAAAGGAATGATGAAGTGAAACTACATCATTAACATGTTGTTTGTTTTTTTCTGGGCATCCACTAGCCAGTGCTACACAGATGTGCAATGGGGAGAAGTTTTGGCAGGCCACTGTATTCAGAAGTTATCTTTGAGAGATTTTTTGCCTTGCTTCCCATATCTTTAGGAGAATGCTCTACAGTTCTGAATATTTTCCCACTAGGATCTGCCTTTGTGTCCATATTTGTTTTACATCTCCTCTCCATCATACTGAATCAGTGGAGAAATAAGCATCAAGCAAGACACCAAGTTAAATCTTAAAGAAATATAACAAAAAACTACTAGTAGAATTATAATTGCCTTTTTATAATTCATTCTTATTTCCTCAAATTTAATCTGTAAACACACCACTCACAAAAACAAAAGAACAACAACAACAACAAACAAACAAACAAGCAAACAAAAACCCTATGGATAGCTGGGCTGCCGCCTTACCCTGTTTAATATAGGCAATTGACTTGCAGTCTATGGATTGCATTTCTGGACAGTTTTCCATGCCAGCCAGTTGATGTTCTGACTTGTTTACACAGAAACTGATTTCTTAAAAGCATGGTTTTTTTATTATTATTTATTTATTTATTTATTTTTTCTCTTGGACTAGAAAACATGTTAAGCTGGTTAGGTTAGGATCAAAAGACATTAAATGAAGGTCCTTAGAATGCTTTGGCTCTTTTATGGTTTTATGGTTTCAAGTGACCTGAGTTATAAAAGTTCCCAGAAGGACTGGTTTTCTCTGATGACTTGGAGAAACTGTTAGTAATGTTTACTTTTATATCTGTTAGGGTCGTAAACTTTAAACTGATTACTTGTCACTGTTCTAAACCCTGTAAGAATCTATGGTCAGTATTTTGTTCTAGAATTTATAGCATTTTTGTTCTAGCATATTCTAGCAGAATAATGACATGAAGGCCACCTGTAATGCCTGTTCCCTAAAACATACATCCTAGCCGTGTTTGAGGGATTATTCCACTATTCTCCCTACACTTCCAGACTCTAGAAATTTCTTGTGATGTGGTAACAATCTAAATACATATTATAAGCATAAATAAAATGTTCTTGATAGACGTCAATGAGGTACAAAATTCTTCTGGATAGCTGGGCAGGGGAAATAGATACAAATGTTCCTCATGATCTGAAAGCATTCCTAACACTCAGCCTAAATGCTCTGTTGTCAAATTTCATGTATTTTCAGCTGGTTATTATTATCTAATATCACCCTGAAAAATTCTTTACACTTTGTATTTACACCTTCAAGGCCTGTAGCTGGTTATCATCTCTTCTCCTGAGTAATCATTTAGCCAAGCTATATGTACTTAGTTCTTCTAATCATTCCACGTAAGTCAGTCTGCCCAACCCATTAAGAATTTTTATTACTCATCTCTTATTTTCTTCTTTCTCTTTTTTTTTTTTTTTCTTTCCCCCTTCCATGTCCTTCTCAAAACTTCCAGGTGATTGTAGCTGGCAGGATCACTTTAGATGTGAGTTTTCTATTGACACCAAAGGAAGGAGATATCTTTGCCCTGGAAATGATATACACAAAGAAAAGGAGGCAGAACTATTCACAAAATATTGCCCACCACCACCTATTGCCTTTCAGCTTCATGTCTAGCCACTGTAGCTGTTCACTAGCTGTAATTTAAGAGCTGAATCATATAAGATGTTAGTCATGGCTAATGCTCCTTGACAGGGATTGAGTTGACAGAGTACTCAGCATCCTTTGCAATCATTTTGTGATTTAGTTTCTGTTTCTCTTCATGTGTGAAATCTTTGTTGCTGTGGAATTTAAATTTCCAATTTTTTCCTAGAATTTTCTTACTAAAAAAATATCAGATCTGCTTCTTTGCTTGATAGATCTTCTCTCTTGACAGAAATGACATTTGTTAGGCATACTCTTCATGGTGGTCCTCAGAGCTCTTACAGCTACAATGCTTGCTCAAAAAAAATAATCCATTGTTTTTAGAAGAAATCTTTATTTTGGAAAAGAATTTGCATGCTATATTGAAGCAATCTACTGTATTCTCTTGTTCACTAGTATTTTTCTATCAATGAAAAAGAAGTTATCAGAATCTTTCTGCAGTAATGATTGCCACACAGCTTACACCCCGTGTTTTCTATTCAATAGGAAATTGTACTTTCTTCACACTGACAAGAGCCCTTTTACACCTGGTGCACTGGAACTTTGTAAACTATACAAATCTTGTAATTAATTTCACTGTTTTTCTCTGCACTATGAAGTTTTTTTTCCTTTTACCTCTTGTAAAAATGTGAAGTTCTAGACTGAAATCTACAGGTTGGTTGTCTTTTTGTCTTCCTTACAAGGAACTAAATCCTACAGTACTGGTCAGGAATGTGTACCTAGATGCACAGGAAAACAGAGTTTCTAGTTTCCTTTCTTGAAAGAATCTCCTAGGACCATTCATTTCTACAAGTCTACAAAAGACTTCTTCAAGATTTTGGAAGAGCTGACTGGTATGTGCTCATAGCTCTGAGTTGTGTCATAGAAGGTTTTGGCTAAAGGATGACCTTTACTACTAATTATTTGAGCAGCTTTGACAAGTAGTTAATTTTTCTAACCTTTGTGTTTCTTGTCTTTTCACCAAAATAATTTTGACCGTCTCTTAAAGAGAAATTGTACAACACAGTGATGGCTCAACTTAGATTGAGTGGTTTTGCCCAGAGACATGCGGAGACCTTTGTTCTTGGAATCTCTTGCTTTGTGCTGTAACAGAGATAAGCTCTTGGAGAAGTCAGTGCACTCTTTCTCCTGTCATGCTCCCACAACACCATGTTTTCATCTTGCATTTTGACACACAGTGTGTGATTCTTGGCCTTAAGCAGATTGAGGTCATCTGTTCAAGAAGATAACTTCATCTCTGGCCACATGCAGAAGGACTTCACCCTATTTTATAATATTACCCTGTCTCTAATTAAATGAACAATGACAAATATGAAAGAAGGGTAAGAAGAAGGAAGTAGAAAAGACAGATTTTTTTTTGTTCCCAACATCATTTAGTGGATAGAAGAATGTATTCAAAGTAAAGACACATGAAAAACAGCACCTTGTTAGGGAAGTCGGGATGTTACTTCTAGCAGCTGAAATTTGTCCCTAAAAAAATAACTGGTATTGTTGAGTTTTCTCTGACTTATGTTGAAACTGGAGACTTACAGTCTCAGGATGATGCTCTTGAGGGAGGAGCTGTTGCTCAAAGATTTTCATTTCTGTATTGATTGGAATCAGAAAACATTATTTCTGCATCTGAGTTTGACCTGTCATATAGAAGTTCTAATTAAGATGTCTTAAGATATACTTTCCCAAGTTCAAACTGAACAAAATACTTTGGAAATTAGCAGTGAGATTTCAGTGATGTCCCATTTACATCTCGTGAATGCAGGGTCATGGAAAAATTGTTTATAAGTAATAGAAAGGTATTGAGATTGATTTTTAAAGGTCCTAAAGGTTTAGCTTTGAATAAGATTTTCTGGAATTGTAAAAAAAAAAAAAAAAAAAAGTAGTATGCCAAACTCAAACTCAGTAAAGACAGTAACTTTGGAGACAGTATTTTGCTTCTGAATAGGCTAGAAGCACTCTTTCTTGCAGCTGTTGCAGTGTCTTTTGATTTCCACCTTTAGCTGGAAGTGTCAGATATTGTAAGCTTTGACTGAGAGAAGAAAGAATAAGAGACTATGTGGAGCACATATAGGTTTGTATTTAGAACAGGAGATTTTCCTGAGACACAAGCTTAAATAGCTTTTTATTTTGTGGTGCTGACCACAAGACATTCAGTGCTTGATCCTGTCATTTTTGGGGTGAAAATACCAGTTATGTCTTTTTTGTTGTTGTTGTTTGTTTGTTTGTTTTTTGTTTTTGTTTTGTTTTTTAAGTACAAACACATTCAGCACACACAACAGATTTTTTTGATTTTTTTTTTTTTTTTCCCCCAAGAAACACCTTTGTGATAGGAAATGAGAAATTTAAATATGTAAGTAAATAAAATCCTAGCCCCATGTGGACACAGTAGGGCAAAGGCCTAGAGGATGTGGCAGAAAAGACAGACTTAGAGGTGATATTTCTTCAGACTTATTTGACTAAGATTTGAGGCATTCAGGGTGAATAATGTTTAACATAACATGCAGAGATTATTTAAGAATTTGGGGATAACTTTCTCCAAAAGAAGTGGGTTCACTGAAGAAAAAGGAAAAAGTTTCTGAAGCATGTAAGTCTTTCATAAAATCCATTGAGTTATTCAAATACTGCTAACAATAGAAAGAACTCAAAAGGCAAGACCCAGAACAGCAGATACAGCATCTAATTAATGCACAAATTCTAAGAAGATTTAACTCATAACTGTCTAAATGGCAGCATTTCAGCAATGGGATTAATATATTTATAACTTTCAGAGGTGAATCACCAAAACAAACAAACAAAAAAATGTTAAAAGACAAGGTTCGCTGTAGGATGCAGGTAGGATACCTGTGAAATTGCCTACAAAGAAATAGAGATGCACCTTCAAGAGTCTGCCAGTGAAAAGGCACTGTTCTGATATGTAGATTTCAAGACCCTGGCTGCAATGGATTAAGTTTCTCTAGTCTGTAACTAGAAATTGTTTCATGGGCCTAAGAAATTATTCATGGTGATGTTACATTGAAACTTCCTACGATAAACTTTTTAAACTTGTGTTCTCCTTAAGAAAATATATTCTTGAAAAACAGAATGGAGACTACTATCTGTATTTTGTTGAGATGTTTATGTATACTATCAGTTATTCAAGCCTCTCTACTGTCTGCTTGTATGCTGCTAAATGTAATTAAGCACTGCTCAGTCTGAGGAAAGACACTGATTTGAATTGTGCATATCCATGTCTTATTTTGATGTATAAATGCATTTAAAGTATGCTAACATTCTATAAATGTGGTTAACTTCTGCATTTCCAGATTTTGACTTGGTTTGTTTATTTTTAGTGCTGGTTCATGGGTATGCCTTTTGTGTGGTCTGTATACAGACCCCTATCAAATTACCTAGAGTAGGAAAATGACAGCATCATAATAGTTAATGGAATATAACATATGATTAAAAAGAGAATTAGCATTCCACACAGCAGGGCATTTCGGATGTTAATCTACATTGCAAAATAATTGACAGGGAAGCTGATATCTGGGAAGATTTTTTATTCCTATATCTTTTTCTAAACAGCTAGCTTTCAGTGCTTGTGCAGCAAGAGAGAAAAAAGAAAGTTCTAGCCAAGTGAATGCTCTTTACCAGAAAAGATGTTAACTTTCATCAGAAGGTAGTTAATCACTGAGAAAAACAGAGGAAGAAATCGGATAAAACATTTCTACTTCCAAAAGTCTTTATTGATTGTGTCCCCCTCAAGAAAATTCAGCTCAATCTCTTAAACCCTCAAGTGATTAAACCTTGGGCAGTTCACTGTAGACAGAGCAAATGAGAACTGTTTTAAAACCAGACATGTAGGGCTGGGATAGAGGAAAAAGAGTTCTTTTTCTCTTTGAAATCCTAGCTGGGAGACGTAATCTGAGATGTTGATTTTGAAGCAAGAGTTTTCTTAAGTGTTACAGTCTCTTTCTTTTCAGATCTCTGACTCTTGAAGAATGGCACTGTTTATTTTCAGAGAATGAAGTCTCTTTGACAAAAACCCTAGGGCTCGGAAGATGGGGGGCAGATCCCCAGTCCATCACAGACTTCTTCTACACATCTAGATCTAAATAACTTAAACAAAATTAAGATTCAGAGGTAAAAAAACATTGCCAGCACAATAGCCTGGATTGGTGCTCTTGAACTGTAATTGAAGTTCTTGATGTTGATAGTGGACTGCTAAAGATAGGCCCTTGGCTTATCTGCCTTGGAGTCTGAGGAATTAGGCACATTAGAGGTGGTAGAGAACAGGAGCTACACAGTAGTAGACATTGTATTTATATATTATTATTACTATTATTGTTGTTTGTTATTATTCTTGTGTAACTTAACACAGTAGTATCTTGTTTACCAGTTCAGGGGCTATACAAGAGTCTAACAAAATGGGAAGGCAGATTTAGAAGATTTCTCATATTGTCTAAGAAAAACATTTTAACCCATATCATGAAGATAATTGCCTTGAATGGGGTCTCTCATTTTAGTTACCCTTGCAGGTATCAGATGTAGGACTGTAGTTTTCAGAAGCTATCATTTGTGAGGTAGCTGTAGTAACTGGATGAGTGAATACAATCTTAATATTTGTGATTCAAACACTGGCTTAGATTGCTTGAGTCAGCGCTCTTGAAGTCTGTCCTAAGTGTTCTAGATCGATTTAGCTGAGATCCTTGTCTGAGCGAAAGGCTCTTTTGAGAGATGCAGTAGATTGTGGATCAAATCATGCACCTAATTTTGTGCTGGTGCAATTGCACTGTTCTGATAAGATATATGCAAGCTCTCCCGTTGAGTGGATTTACACTCCTGTGCTCAGAATCTGCTTTAGCTTTTGGCATTTATCTAAAAGTCTCAAATAACCTAATTTTTTAATTTGTCCACATAATACCAAAAAGTAAACCCATGTTATGCTCAGAAAGATTAAGGACTGGTTCCAAAGCCTGCTGAAGTGTCTGAGTATTTTATCAGTGGATTTGGGCTGGACTTTAATGACTTGTACAGACATACAGCAAATACTTGGAAGTGATTATTGTTGTAGTCCAGCACTTAGACAATGCTTCTGGATTTAAAAATATTGAGAAATTACAGATAAGTTTTGTTTGAGGTTATGTAGTTCTAATGATATAATAAAATATCATCAGAACAGGCAAAGAAAGGGTCATAAGTCACTAAGTGCTTGATTCTTTGGCCTAAACAATTTGCCAAGATACCTGTGGCTGCCTGCCAAAGTAAAGCAAAAAAAAAAAAAAAAAAAAAAAAAAAGAAGCAGGGAGAAGGAGGAAACCTTAATGATAGTTATTAATAGATCCTAAGTTTGTATCATCATCTCCATCATACATAACGACGATTAATTAGGGTACAGATAATGCATATAGTTGGGGTAACTGGGAGGTCAGAGGTTGCAGGTGGGTTCTGTTGCTATGAACATGCAGTGTTGAAGCTAAAAGTCTATGCCTGAGGTTGTTGTTCTGGGGGTTTACCATCAGTGCAAAGGACTGTCCTATCCAGAGGTTTATTCCTCTTGAATGTAAGGTAAAATAAAATTCTTATTAACAGTAAACCCTAGAAATAATTGTTTTAAATAGCTGGATCTGTGTTTGGTGAGCAGTGCTTCTTACTTGATCAGAATTAATCTGGTTTAAAGCAACAGAGGACCAACCAATTAACTGAAGTGATGAGTACTAAGATGTCAAGTGAAAACAGTGTGCTATAGTTTGTCCCAGGATGAACTGAATACTGGTGGGGTAAAACAATTCTTGATTTCCAGAATTAGGTTGTTGAGCTCAGAATGAGTCCCCTGACTGTTTTGCCTCCCAGGCTTGTGCAGAATCTTCAGAAGACTTACTGTGGGGCTGAAGTTGCTATGTGATCATTATCCATCTGTATTCCATGCAATTATTATTTATGTTATTGAATTCCCTGGAGGTAAAATTAAGCTAGAGTTTTTATTTTTATTTTATTTTTTTCATTTCACACTCCTGTTTTTGTTTCTTCCTTCCCTTTAACAACCCTGTTTCCCAGGAGAACACTTGATACATCCTTATGCTTCCAGGAGACTGCAGTTCAAAAGGTTGAGAGTTAATTGCCAGCTGGGAGTTTCCAGATGTTTATATACTTGCCCAAAAAGCTGTCCACTGCTAGGAAATGAACAGCTGGAAAGACACAATCCAAACAAAGCATCTTTCAGCTGATTGATGTATGTCTGGAAAACTTGGCATGTTGGAGAGAGATAGAATTAAAATTAGGAGAATCTAGGAGCAAGTCCATCATCATTGATAATTAGTTAATTGGATTTTTTGCTCAAATTGATATATAATTCTGAAATACTATTCTTATTCAGTTATTATCACCCATACAAGTAGATGACAGAAATAATGCATAGCCTTCACCCTATCTTTCCCTAAGATTCGTATTCAGAAATGTTCATAATACCAGGTAGTTTCTCAGGGCTGGATGATGCAAAAATTTGTAATGGAATTCAAAGCCTGTCACTGCAAAATCAGATTCACATCCAACCCAAAAAGCTGATGGCAAACGACCTGTTAAGTGCAGTTACTTAAGAGTTCTCAATTTTCCTTTCCTTTCCTTTCCTTTCCTTTCCTTTCCTTTCCTTTCCTTTCCTTTCCTTTCCTTTCCTTTCCTTTCCTTTCCTTTCCTTTCCTTTCCTTTCCTTTCCTTTCCTTTCCTTTCCTTTCCTTTCCTTTCCTTTCCTTTCCTTTCCTTTCCTTTCCTTTCCTTTCCTTTCCTTTCCTTTCCTTTCCTTTCCTTTCCTTTCCTCCTTTCCTCTCTCCTTTCCTCTCCTTTCCTTCCTTTCCTTTCCTTTCCTTTCCTTTCCTTTCCTTTCCTTTCCTTTCCTTTCCTTTCCTTTCCTTTCCTTTCCTTTCCTTTCCTTTCCTTTCCTTTCCTTTCCTTTCCTTTCCTTTCCTTTCCTTTCCTTTCCTTTCCTTTCCTTTCCTTTCCTTTCCTTTCCTTTCCTTTCCTTTCCTTTCCTTTCCTTTCCTTTCCTCCTCCTTTCCTCTCCTTTCCTCTCCTTTCCTCTCCTTTCCTCTCCTTTCCTCTCCTTTCCTCTCCTTTCCTCTCCTTTCCTCTCCTTTCCTTTCCTTTCCTTTCCTTTCCTTTCCTTTCCTTTCCTTTCCTTTCCTTTCCTTTCCTTTCCTTTCCTTTCCTTTCCTTTCCTTTCCTTTCCTTTCCTTTCCTTTCCTTTCCTTTCCTTTCCTTTCCTTTCCTTTCCTTTCCTTTCCTTTCCTTTCCTTTCCTTTCCTTTCCTTTCCTTTCCTTTCCTTTCCTTTCCTTTCCTTTCCTTTCCTTTCCTTTCCTTTCCTTTCCTTTCCTCTCCTTTCCTCTCCTTTCCTCTCCTTTCCTCTCCTTTCCTCTCCTTTCCTCTCCTTTCCTCTCCTTTCCTCTCCTCTCCTCTCCTCTCCTCTCCTCTCCTCTCCTCTCCTCTCCTCTCCTCTCCTCTCCTCTCCTCTCCTCTCCTCTCCTCTCCTCTCCTCTCCTCTCCTCTCCTCCTCTCCTCTCCTCTCCTCTCCTCTCCTCTCCTCTCTTCTCCTCCCCCCTCCTCCCTCCTCCTCCCCCCTCCTCCCTTACCCTCCCCTACCCTCCCCTCCCCTCCTTTGGAGAAGTTGTATATAGGTGCATTGAAAGGAGTAGCCTAGGAAAAACACCATGTAAAAAATGTGATACAGTTTGATGTGCATGAAGCATAGCAATATCAAGGATATATCAAGTATTTTGATGTTTAAACAGGGAGAGTGACAAGAAATCTTTTTGTCTTCCTAAAACATGAGAAACTGAAATATGAAAATTCTTGCAGGATTGCATAAAAATTGTCAAACATGAACTAGTCATCTCAAGCTCACTTTTGAGTTCTGTTGTAAAGATTAAGCTGTATTTCACTCCAACTGAGGGTTTCTAGAATGAAGCTTCTCACTATTTCTAAGCAGAAGGGATTTACTTTGATTAAGTCCTAAATAAAGGACATATTAACCAGCAAGAATGGTATAGTGTGTAGTTAATGTGCATAATATTTTGTAAATAGCAGGATAAGCATGTCTCCATAAAATATTTTTAAGCATACCCATAAAATATTTTTTTTACCCCAGAAGATTGGTGTGGATTCTTTTTTTATTATTATTTATTTATTTATTTGTTTATTTATTTATTTATTTTCTGGGGGCAGAGGTTGTTATTGGGTTTTGGTTTTTGTTCTTTTGTCTGATCATATTAAAACCTTTTATGGGATTTTTTTTTTTCATAGAATCATAGAATGACTTGGGAAGGAATAAAAAATAAAAAATAGGATGATCCTTGTTCAAGGACCATCAAGTTCCAACCTCCTGCTGCAGTTTGCCATACACTATACAAAGTTGTGCAGGGCCACATCCCAACTGGCTTTGAACACTTCCAGGGACAGAGCATCCACAACTTCTCTGGACAACCTGTTCCAGCACCTCCTCTTTCTCAGTGTCAAAGTTCTTTTGTCCTGAGTACTTTCTTTGAGAAGTCTCTGGTGTTTGTGAGTTTGATACTTCTGTCACTTGCACAGACATAATTGGAGAAGACTTCTGGAGGCTGATCCTTGATGAGAGCTTGTCCCCATGCACACTTTTTGCAGATCTTTAAAGGAAACCTCACCCCTTCAGAGAGAAAGCCTTCCTACTCCATCTGAATTAAAGTCACAACATTGTTATCCTCAACTGTCGACATGGCCATCACAATAAGGAGAAAAATATAGCTATCATTATGGGAGCTTTACACTGCATAGTTTATCTCTATAACAGTGCACTATGATGTGCCTAATTAGACTGTATCAGCTGCTCCACGTCTGCTACTAAAGGGAGACGTTCTTATTGTGTCTAGTCAACAGAGAGCACTCAGCCTGTGATTTAGCACTGAAATTAAATTTAAGCATAGTTTCCCATTTGATTATCAAGCTATGGGTGACTTTTAAGGATCCTTTTCAATCTATTACCTCCACTAGCTGTAAACTGTCTCTATCACATTTTCTTTCCCTTTCATGGCAAATGCAGACTGAAAACTCATCCATTTAAAGTTAAAGGGGAATGAATCCAAATAATTCCAATTAGAGGATGGAAACTTTTGCTGTTTGTTCAGTCTCCTTCCTTGACTGTCAGTTTCTCTTTCTGAGAATATCAATTATTGAGACAAAATAAATGTGATTGGCTTGAATATACTGAAAGGAACAAGACCTTCAAAAAGCAATATGGGCTAAGAAGAAGGTGAAAAACTATTTTTTCCCATGTTGAATTGAAAAATGAATGAGTTTGTCACTTCATTTTGAGGAGAGTAGGTTGACTACCACAAAGTAATCTTTAAGAAATTTTATGAATTCTTCCTATTCCCTCATGCATACTAATCTATTAAAATCTCTGAAAAAAAGACAAGTGCATTGTCTTCATATAATGCTATCCAAGAAGTTTGGATAAAACTTTGTCTGTTTTATGGACAAAATATCATAGCAGGTGTTAGAATTGAAAGGAAAGGAGTCCATAGTCTATTGTCAACTCACATATTGTATGTACATATGCATGGGAAGAAGATGAGTGGGTCAAGATGAGGTTTTCTTGATAGTCTATGTGTACTTGTGTTCCTCTTGGAAGATGCCTACAGTTTGGACATGCTGCCTAGACCCTGAAAGATTTCTTAACCACAGAGAGATGGCGAGGTTACAGGTATTATGTTATAATTTCAAAGAAAATATTCTTTGCATAATAAGCATTTCTTTTGCTGCAGGAACTGGCAGGTTTTCAGAATACTGCAGTAAGAAGGGATAGTCTGATCACAGCAGATACATGCAAAGCTAATAGACAATACTGCAACATTCACTGGTTATATGAGAAGATGAGAATAGATTTGAAAAGGTGAGGTAGGGTTTTTACTCTGCCATACTGTGACAGGGTTTTGCCATTTGCAGTTAAGACAGCTTCTTGGAAGAAGCAAATATATGTGATACATTCAAATATCTCTGAAGTTCTGCTCATCTGTAAAGCAATGATCTTTTACTTGTTTGGGCTTTGCTGTGATTGGCTTCTATTCATGCACACACTCAAAAAAAATGAATGCTTACAGGAGTATCTGCAGGGAGGTGACTTTCTGGTGTGAATCTAAACTGGAAGACCCCTTCTGGATTCAAGTCAGGCTAAACAATAGTCATAGTTCTCTGCAGTAGGAAGTCCTTAGTCCTTTTATACCTCTTACCTGAAGTACTTGTCCCTAGTGCTGACACTGGAGCTGGAGAAGGATCTCACAACCCACCTTGTACTTTGTGTGTTATGAGGATCCCAGATCCTGCACATCTCTTTGTGTCTGATAATGACGTAGTCAAACAGAAATAAACACTTATATTTTTGCTGTTGCTCACTTTCTGCAAGGGCTGAGTGGAAGCGATGACTGCTTAATTTCTAGGTTCTTTACTACTGACTTACTAAAGAGAGATTTAATGGCTAATTTACTGAAATGGGTGACAATAGGAAAAAGGTTTATTCCACATCTCATTTTTAAACAAACATTTTCTGAAACACTACTTTTACTAAGGTGGTTTCTTTGCTGTTATTGTTTACAGGCTGTGCCTTCCTAACATACTGCGAAAGGGAGTCTGCTCTAAAGGCCCAGAGTGCACTGCATGAACAGAAGACACTGCCAGGGGTGAGTTCAGATTGATTTTCTTTTTAATCTGTTTTTGTTTTTATTTATTTATATTTCAAATACATCTTTTTTTTTTTTCTAAAAATCTAAAATTGATTACATATGGAGTTCCCATCTTGAGTTTGGAAGCATAATGTCTCTGGTTGTTTAAATGTCTCACCATTTGCATAGTGCTAATAAAATCAAGATATCACGAACCCAACCAAATTATATCCATGCATGAAATAACAGGCTTTTCCTGGCTCCTGTCAGAAGCATAGTAAACTTGTTGTGGATTGGATTCTACCAGATTTACTCAGGTGAGGAAAAGCTTTAAGCTTATGTCTGTTACACTGAAGTATTAGAACTGCTCACAGGGTGTTAACTCTTACTGTTTTTCTTCTCTGAAGCATGGTGTGGTAGTGAGAAATCAAGAAACAGATCACATTATTGAGTTATCACAGAAAGAAAACATATTCTTGATGACAAAGTGGTTTGACTCAGTTGCTTTAGTATTCAAACAGCTGTAGCAGATTGGAAAGGCGGTGAGACAAGAGAAAGAGAGAGAGAGGAGATGAACACAAGATAATGAGGAAAATTATTCACATGAGCAAGATCTAAGGTTCAGACAACACAACCAGAGATAAAAATAGAATCAGCGTTACGTGGGGAAGACCTGCTCTGCTGGGAGGGGTTTCCAGTTTAGCAGTAACCAAGAGAAGGGAGAGAGAGAGATTATTTAAATTCAGATGTTGTATCCAGATTGGAAGCAGCTGAGTTCAGGATTCCTACATTCTGCAAACCAGAACAAGTCTTGTTTGATCCTAAAGTTAGTGATCAAGTAGCTAAGACTGAGATCTTGAGGGTCTCAGTTTTTGCCTAAATCAAGGGGAAACTGATCCATAGTTTTGCTTTGTTATTTGGTGTTCAGTGAGTCCTGTTTACCCGTAAGCCACCACTTCAAAAAACCTAGGAAAAACCAGTTGCTCTGTTTCTGAACAAAATGTTGATTCTGGTCTACTTGTTTACATCATCCTGGGTCTATTTACCTATCTCTTTGCCACCTTGCCATTGCAGAGATGCCCACACACTTGCTCATCTATGTCTATCTTTGCTTTGAAGGCCATACCTTATGTAAATACATACATACTTCATTCCCTAAAAATACATTTCTGTCAGCTGACAACTCCCTCAGAAACATTTTTTCTAGAAACCTGTTAGCCACAGATTGAAAGTTAACATTGGATGTTAATGTTCAGGTTTATTCTTACTTTAATGATGGTGTTTTGGGTTGTTTTTTTTCTTCCTACAGTTAATGTTTTCTTTTAGCATTCAAGAATTAAGATCTGGAAGTACATTAAATTAGAAATCTGTGTATGTGTTGAATTTGGGTGTTTCAGGTATTTTAACTGAAATTTTCTAAAATAAACTTGAAATGTGTGTTTATTAACACTAGAGGTAACTTTGTCACAAAGATACTTCTTTACATGTTTATATTTCTGAATCCTGGCTTACATTTTAAGGATTCCATATCACAAACTCTTATAATAAAAATTGTTCTTTGGACAGTGACAAAATGCCACAAGTTGAACTAGGATAAAGATGTGCAAAATAACAGATTATATTGTTTGATTCTATAATACAGATAAAACATTTGTTCAATGGTTTATGTCTTTTCTATGCCATACAGACCATACTGACCATGCTGATTTCAGAATGCTTTTTTTGATTTGTTTTTGTACTTTGAAGTGACTCATATGTATCTGATTAAACTGAGAACAGTGAACCCTCTGCAATTGCAACCTGGATTTTGACAGTCCTGAGCACTGTCTTCTTCTGTCCCTTTCACTTCTTGTTCTGCTTGCCTCAGGAAAAACCTTGCTTTTCACCAGCAAACCCTCTGCATACAGTCTTCTGCCAAGTTTCTGAACTCATCCTCTGAATGATGTCACTGTAGTTTATTTAAGGAAACCAGCCTTGTCTCTTGATAAACTATTACGCCTGGATACAGTTTTATGATTCCTATGTGAGTAGCTAAGAATTATTTATGACTTACCTGACTGTGCTGGATAACATGCACCAACAATATCAAGAATAGTTCATCATAATAAAATAAAAAGCATTCATAAATGTCAAGGGTCTAAGTCTTCTTTCACATGAGTTCAAAAGTGACACATATATAACACCTTCTCTTGACCCTCTACTGTCTGTGACACAGACAGCACTACTGAGAAAGTATCAAAAATAATTAACAAGCCTGGTGTGGTGGAGGGGGAAATAGTACTACTATGAGCAGTTAAATCAGAATGCTTCTTTCACCTCCATTAGTAAACTCTATATTCATCTTCTCTTACAACATTTCTCTTTGTGTTCCTTGTATTCTAAAATAGAGAACTGAGTCATTTTTAATAATATGCACATAAATGCTAATGTATGGAAATGGTGAGGCATTAGGAATTTGTGTCCAGATTCAGACGCCTTGCCTGTTAGCTATGTGTCACTGTGTTTTTAGTAGAGTGGCTACACGCACATATTTTACAGTAATTACTTTCTGGATGTGCTTTGTAAGATGACAGAAATATGTATCACATATTTTTATGTTATATGTGGGACATAAAGTCATCTTGTGGAATAATCAAAAGACTTCCAGGCAGGTATGTGTTTATTAATAAAGTCTTTATGGCACTTTGTTTTTGTGCAAGAAGGAATCATGAAGTAAGTAGAGTGGAATGTAAAACATAAAATTATTAGTCAAATCCTCGTCCTCTAAATGAATTATTCTCTTTTGGACAGTTTGAAATTATCACCTAAAATTGAAGGTTAGTGTAGGAGGGTGTGTGTGTGTGTGTAAAGAGCACTTTTGTGGGCATCGGACATCTCAAATTAAAGCATTTACTTGTGATTGTTTATTTTACATATAATAGAGTAGCTGGATGATGAAGTATATTAGTTCTTTAATAATTTATAGAAATGCTTTGATGTTGCAGTAATTACATTAAAGGTCACATATCAAAGGTAATTTGGTTGAGCAGCTGTGATGGTTTCTCAGAAGCAATCAATATTGCTGTCCGTGGTGCTGATTTCACCAAGGGGACTGCCAGATTAAAGGAGGCTTATTACCAGCCAGACAGGCACGAGGGAAATCAAGAACAGATTGGAGAGATGCACAATTCTCTTTCCCCACCTATAATTAACACTGTTCACCATAATCTGTGCTAATCCTTCATAGTGGGAAACCACATTTATTTCCAACATCATAAAAAGCAAATTAGGCAAGGAAGAGTAATTTGGTAGGGAGGAAAGGAGAAAGGGAAAGTAAAAGTTGATTCACTCATGGGATTTCTGATGCTGATATATCTCTCCTTGACAAAATTCAGCATTAGAAACACAGTCCTTGGTTTGGGGGAAAGCACGGTTTGGAGGTGGGGAAGTGATCTAGACAATGACAGTGAAAGGATGTGAAAAATTTCTGCCTGCAGATTTTGAATAATATTGTCTATTTGCCCCACAAACGTCCACAGGAAATGAAATCAGGAAAATAAAATTACATTTTAAGTATAGTCATTTTGATTACAAATTATCATGAAGGCAACTTTTTCTCCCCCCCTTTTTTTTTCTTTCTGAAGCGAATGGCAGAGGATAATGCTGAGAAATGTAATTACACTATCAAGATCTACTTTTATTTATGACACAAATAAACTGAGCTCATATTTGATAAGCACAGCAGCATTGCTCCATTGTGGCTCTCAGGCACTGGCAGTGAAAAGTCCATGTATACTTGGTTGGAGGCACTGCCTTTTTGCATAATGTTAAAACTTTCCTGTAATACTTGCAGAAAATAACTATGAAATTAAGTAGCTAAGAAAATGTTAACCTCAGCAATTCATAGGGCTTACTCAGGTTGTGAAACAGACCTGGTATTCATAGTGTAGCTATTCCTCCTGAAAAGGCAAATGGTACTACCTAAGGGTTTAATACATTTCTCAGTCCATAACAATATTAGATTTCTTATGAATGGTACTGGCATTCTAACTTTTCCAGCATCTTGATAAAAATTCATTCTGCCTTATTCACCATCACTTCTATTAAACAAATAAATATGATAAATACGCATCTTTAATATTAGAAGACAAGCACACAAGACACTTAATAAACCAAGTTAAAAATAATAAATAAGCAAATGAAAAAAAAAATAAAAGGAGAGAAAAAAAAAAGTCTGAAATATAAGGTGTGTTCAGGTTCAAAACAATTTTGCTTCATCTTGTCAGTCTTGCCTGATTTAAATTCTTATGTATATGTATGTATATGTGAGGAAAGACCACTGAGAATCAGAAGTGGAGGGAGGAGGCCTTGCAAATCTAACTTCTCTTAAATCTCTGTAATGAGGTTTAAATTAGACTTGAGTGTCATGTGAACTTCATAAGTCTTGCCCATTTAGCACGAATTTCACTTGTCAAGCATAACTTTCTATAATTTTAGTATATATCTGTTTCTTTTTTTGTTGTTATTTTTTGTTGTTATTTGTGGTTTTTGTTTTTTATTGTCCGTCTGTCCATCCAGTCCCCGTCCCGTCCCCCTCCCTTCACCCCCCCCCCAAAAAAAAAAAAAGCTTATTAGAAAACCATTAAGCCACATATTACTCTGAATACTGTGTTATGCCAGAAATTGCTATTGTGTTCCTGGATCTTCCCATTTCAAAAGTTTTATCTACCGATGTAAATTGCAATTTGGTCAGCAGCGGCAGGCTGGATGGGTTCCATTGATTAAAGTAGCCTGCTGAACGCACAGCCTGCTCACCATGCCCTTTAGATTTTGAAAGAAAACACATTTAATTGTTCCCCTGGGAGAAACATGTCTGTTTTCTGAAGTTAAAAATGAAGATGAAAAGGAATAAAAACAGATTTGAAGTAAGAGTCCTGTGAAAAACAGCTCTGTAGAAATTCTCTAGGACTCCAAAATTTGTGGGTGTCAATGTCATGGTTAAAAAGATATATTTTCTTTTTCTCTCTTCCTTCTGACTGACCAGACAGTAAAAGGATTTTTGGATTTTGCTTTGGAAAGAGGAGGGAACGAGAGAGAGAGGAAACCATATGCACTTTCCATTTACTAAAAACTCCTATAGTTTGACAGTGCTGTTCTGTTCACCAGATGAGATGAAACACCTGGGTCCTATCTGCTTGGTAAACATTAAAGTTCCATTTCACTAGTTAAAGATTGGCTTCTGTATCACTACACAGCAGCCTCTGGAATACAAAGTAAACTCTCTCTCTCTCTGCCACCCAGTCCAAAGAGCACAGTAGGAAAAGAACACAGAGCAAGCATTGTAGCAGAACTGTGTTGGATGCATACTCTTATCTCTTCTAAGGCTGGTTTATTCATCACAGTTGTGGTGGCTGACCGAGCTTATCTTGAGATATGCAAAATGAGAACCAGGCTTCTCAATTGATTGCAATTTGGTGACTCTTGAAAAATGGCAGAAGGTAGTACTGTATAAAAGTGCAGAAAGTAGTACTGTATTGTCTTTCTATTTATTTGACACCTTTAGGCTCTCAAAGGATGATTTTCAAGTTATTCAACAAAAGCTTTTGCTGGACCCTCATTTGCTTTGTGTTATTCAGTGACAACTTTTTTTTCTCTGACATGTCTGCCATAGGAGGATCAATCTAATTTTATGTACAACTGTAAAGATGAATGATAAGTAGAAAGGATTCAGGCAAGTACAAGCTGAATAAATTATAAAGGGCAAATGATGACAGGACTGGGGGTCCCAAGAGGCAGTGATATGATAACAGAAACTAAAGACGAATTTATGATGGATGTAGTTAGCATGTACTGAGGCTGTTAATTCTTCAGGGTAGTTTTACAACTTCTTGTGATTGGAGCAATCAAAGTATTTCATTTTAAAGAGATGCTGTATATTTTCACTCGTCTGTTCTGCATATTTGTATGTATGGCCTCATTTATATGCGTAGCAGTAAACTCCCATAGGCTAGTCAAGCTTACCTTCCATCAAAGGGCTGCTATTCTCCAAGCCATCGTGCCACCATTTATGCATAAATAAATAGAGAATGTGTAATGATTTGAGGGCAAACCTAGATCTCAGATCCAAAAAAAAAAAAAAAAAAAAAAAGACACAACTTTTTGCATTTTCATAGCACACTGCAATCAAACCAGTCTGGATCCTGCAAGCAGCTGAGCACCTTCAGCTACCTTCAAAACCAAGTCTAGGGACTGAGGTAGCTCACAGATCCCCAGTGAAAAACAATATTTAACAAGTTTCAGGTAGGTCAGATTTTGGGCTTAAGCTTCTTTAAGAGCAGCTGATGTAGAATCATAAAGTTGGAAGCAAGTCTGATCTCAGAGCTGTTCTTGATTGCCTTTCATTCATGCTCTTATTTCTATCTCTTGTTCCTTATTATTAAGGATATTTACATGAAAATGATCTTTTCTTTCTCCCTCCAAGGAGTTGTCTCTTGTCTGTGAGTAATGCTTACTCTGGCCTACATTTGTGAATGCCATGGGTTTGATTCTGACTTCATTTACACAAGCGTAAATCAGCAGTGATCTGATTGAGGTCAAGGGATTTATATGGCATAGGAAAGAGCAGACTCAGCTATATTTGTCACTGCTGAAGTGATGTCATCGTGAACCAGTACCACAGCTCTAAAAGAAGAAACAAATTTCTACCAAGAATCTTTGCATTCAAATATCTGATCTCACAAAATACTAAGCATCCCTGACACCTGCTGGGCCATTCAGTAGCTCAGAAGTGTAGGGATTAGAAATGGCTGATTCCTTGGTGTTTCAGTGTGTCAGTCATTAGGTACTAATGATCCCTAAATACTAGGTGTCTAGTTTCCAGTTGTATCGCCCTACTTATTAAGGGAAAAATGGGATACAACCAGGAATAACTTCCAAGCAGTAGACCTCCAATTCTAATTCTGTGTTCTCATAGAGGGAGAGGGCAGGAGAAAAAAAAAACAGGCACAGTTTAACAGTCAATTAACTTTTCATCTGTTCAGTCGTAGGACTGATAGTGTGTGTGATACTACCTAGTGGGATAGGAAATAGTCATTGTTTATAACGTAACCTCTCTGTAAATAACTACTTCCCATATTTGCACTGTATAGTAATGGAAAAGCCTGTAAAGACTGATCTGTCATGCAAGACCAGCATAATATTGCAATAAAGCACTTCAGTGAAGATGTTGTACAGTTATGTGACTCAGGCTTTCATCGGTGGTAACATGCCTACCTGTGCCATTGATTTAATAGTGGCAGCTGTACTTCCCATAGCTTATGTATGTGTAAGAAATCTACTCTGTTCTTCTTTATGAAGTGAATACATATTCTACACTTTTCAGTATACACAGTAGGACAAAAATAATTCTGTCCAAAATAAAGTAAAACAAAGTAAAATAAGAGTTGAAGACCATACACAGAACCAATAGATCAAGTTTATGTGCCTGCCACCAAAATTATTGTTGAAACAGAGGTATGTCTTAGCCTGGTTAATTTAACTACCATATATAATATGAATTAGAACACTACAGCACAGTTTTTAAATGCTGTGGAGCAGCTATACTCCATGACTAATTACAGGGGCATTTAGATAATAAGGACTTGAATCATGACTGTAACATTATTTCTGTTGCTTCTCCCTGTGCTAGCATGGTTAGGAACATATAGACATCTTGAGTACACACTATCAGTTGTATTATAGATAAACTACATGCCTTGACATAAGAAACACAGTCGGTAGATGCAGATCTATTCAAAAAACTCTGTGTCCTGTGTTAAATTATCTAAGTTCGTGATTCATGCATTAAACTTAAAACTGTGCGTAAAGTTGAGAATAGTTTTTAAAGAATTAGCTGAGCTTCAATCCTTTAGGGAGTGGCAAAGATTGTCCTATTTATCTGCATATGGATAACTTTTGATAGGACTTGACATAATGTAACCCATTTTGCTTCTGTGCTTCACCTGTGCTATGCTGTTTGGCAGGAAGAAAGTTGTGCGAAATGACTGGTCATGAGATTGCACTATCAGTTCAGGCTAGTAGATATCTGAAGTGACTTTGCTCTGTTGAGTAGCTGCATTGAGAGCTTTATAGTGGCACTGCATGTATGAGTAGCAGCACTTGGCAGGTTCCCAGTAATGTCAAATCTTTCTGATTAGTTTCTGTAAGTACAAGGACAAAATTAAGCCTAACCTATTTTTTTTCAAATAAGAAAAGTGCATTTCCCATTTTTCTCTTTAATAGGAACTTCTTGTATCTTGTTTCCCATACTCTTTTTTTCTTCTTCCCATCATGTCAACCCTTAAAAAAAAAATCTTGTCTCATTAAAATACAACTCCTTTTAAAACCATGCACCTTCAAATTCCTTTGAGTTCTGTACTAAATTTTGACCTTGAGATTCACATATTTTCAGCTCTGAATGAACTCACTGTTGCTAGAATGTAGTTACTCTCCTCTTTTCCCCCTAGGTATTCTGAACTTCAATCCTCAAAGTCTCTGCTAGTTTCCACTGCATATTTTCTTTGACATGTTGGGTGATTTCATTTATTTATTTATTGTCATTGTCTTTCTAGGCAGATTTTGGCAGAGCAAGTCTTGACCAGCTATAACGAATCCATTTCAAGCACAGGTTGCTTCCTTAAACAAATTGAGTGAATTTATTTTTCTCTTCTTTTATGACTAGCTCAGTCATTTCTTTGTTACTGTAGGGACTTTACATGTTAAATATGTAGCATATAAGGCATGCTGGCATGAGTTCCTGATTTCATTCATAGCTTTGATCAATGGAATAACAGTTTGGATCCAACGTGGTAAAACTGGGATCAGATTTTCTGTGTCTTTTTTTTTTTTAAGATGGTTGACTTAGAATAAGCCTCTATGTCAAGATATTTCTTGTTGAAAGTATGAGAGGTTGCATGTCTTTTGCATTATTTAGTGTCTTCTTTCAATAGTCTCACTAGTAACTCATGTCTGGCCAAAGAGCATTGTCACAGAATCATAGAATAGTCTGAGTTAGAAGAAACCTTTAAAGGTCAACCAGTCCAGCTACCCTACAACGAACAGGGACACCTGCAGCTAGATCAGGTGCTCTGAGTCTGGTCCAGCCTGACCTTGGATGTCTCCAAAGGCAGCGCATCCACCCCCTCTCTGGGCAACCCAATCCAGTGCTTCATTAGCTTAGTATAAAAATCTTTTTCCTTATAACCAATCTAAATCTTCCCTGTTTTAGTTTGAAACCATCTCCTTTTATCACAACAGACCCTGCTAGAGACTCCATTGAATTCTTTCTCACAGTCCTTGTTTAAATACTGAAAGACCACTGTCAGGTCTTGGTAGAGCTTTCTCTTCTCAGGGCAGAACAGCCCCAGGTCTCTCAGCCTGTCCTCATAGGAGACAGTTGCTATGACTCAGATTGCATGATCTTGCAACCTCATGAGGTTCTCCTAAGTCCAGTGCTTGAGCTTGTCTCTCTGGATGGCATCTCGTCCCTTGGGCATGTCAGCTTCATCATGCATCTTTTTGTTATGTGCAAACTTGCTGAGGGTACACTCAATCCCACAGTTGGTGTCATTGATGAAGACATTAAAGAGCATTGCCTCAGTACTGTGGGAAACCTTTTACCACTAATCTCCTTCCAGACATTGAGCCATTGACCAGTACTCTCTGGGTATAATGTTGTAACCAGTTCCTCACCAGTCCACTCATCAAGTCCATCACTCTCCAATTTGGAGAGAAGCATGTTGTGGGGGACTTTCCTGAACCCAACCCTACACAGCATAACAACGTTCATATGCTCCTTCTCGAGTACCTGTTTCTGTTTCCACTGCGTGTGCAATTTCTTCTTGTTCTCCACTTTGGTCAGCAGATCCCATTTCAACCATGCTGGTCTCCTGACTTCCTTTCCTAACTTCCTACACTTGGGGATGGAATGTTCTTGTGCCCTAAATAAAAATTCCACAAGGATCTGCCAAAATTACTCTGCTCCCTTGTCTCCGAGGAGTTTCCTGGGAGGTTTTGTTGACTTATTCCCTGAAGAGCTGGAATTTATCTTTCCTAATGTTTAGCACCCTGATTTAGCTAGCACCTTTGTATGTTCCATATCCCCCAAGAGTGTGAATTTCACCATTTCATGCTCTCTACAGCACAGACAGCCTCCAATCCTGTCACTTATCTTTGTGAACAACGGGTTCAGTGCTGAATCACCCCTAGTGGTAATGTATTTTACTTGGCTCAACAAGTCAACCTTAACACATTCCAGGAGCCTCCTGGATTGCCAGCAACTCACCACACTACTTTTCCAGTGTTTTGAGCTGGTAGAAGTTCTCCAACAAGATAACAGCCTGAAATCTTTGTTCCTTCTGTAGCTGGAGGAAGAAGGCTTCATCAACAAGCTTTGCTTGATCAGGTGGCCTGTAGTAGACACTAGTCATGAGGCTCCCTTTGCTGCCTTGGTCTCTAACTCATTCACAAACTTTCAGTTTTCTTGTGACCACTCCTCAAGGACAGCTCTTCAAACTCCATTCTTTTCTTGGTGTAGAGGATTGTGATACCATCTCTCCTCCTTTCTCATGTATCCCTTATGAACAGCTTGTTGCCTTTAATAGCCACACTCCGTTCATGAGAATTGTCCCACCAGGTTTCAGTGACAGCAACTATGTTATAGTTTTCTAGTAGCACAGTAGCTCCCAACTCGCCCTGTTTGTTTCCAAAGCTTTGTGTTTTGGTGTAGAGGTATTTCAGCTGAGCTGCAGGCGTATTCATCTTCTTGGAGGGTAGCTCCTTAGTTTCTTCAAATTACTTTTCTTGAACTTTCCAATCACTTTCTTCTATTGCCTCAGTGGTCCTTAGATCGTTGTCTTCTTTTCTCCTCCGTTCCAACTTACTTTGCATATTTGTCCTTGTGACCTCTTTTATCCTTTGTAGATTTGCTGGAAACATTCACATGATGTCTGCCTCATTAAATAAATTGAGATTATAGCTGCTAAGGCAGAATACCATGCTTCCCAACCACTTCTGCTTGAGAGGTCATGTTTTTGTTTTTTGTTTTTTGTTTTTCCAGACAAGAGGAAAGATTTTTCTTCATTTGTGATGCTATACGTATAGAGTTGGCTTGTAAATCTGGTGTTTTCTGAAATCATGAGGCACATGTTGCCCCCCCCCCCCCCCAACCTCCCCCACACCCCCCCCCCCCAAAGAAAAAAAAAAAAAAAGAAAAAGAAAAAAAAAAAGAAAAGAAAAGAAAAGGCAGTCAGGAAAGGTTTATTTATGCAGTAGTCTCTTCTCTGTTTTTCCTTTCTTGTAGTACAACTGTGGACTGATTTGTGTGCCTGATGTACATTGAGGAAGGGAGAGGGTGGTGGAGTAGCCTCACAGGCTAGCCTTTGAACAACAGCAACTTGCAGTGACATCTTGGAGAAGTCAAGTATGGCATGTCATTTGCAACCAACAATAAGGTCATTGCTGAGGGAATTTTGGCAAAAATGTGTTTGTTCCTGGGCTCAATATTGTTTTTGGAAATTGTATTATGGTCTCCATGAATGTGAGTTTGTGAAAAGTAGAAATGACCCCCTTCAAAGAGAATGTCTCAGGTGCCAATAAGAATCTCAAATGTATCTCTGTTGCTTATGTGTTTGTCTTATATTTTATTAAGCCTTAAACCTTTTCCATCTGCACTCTATACTCAAGCTGCAATAGTAGAGTGGTAATGCTTCTGAAGTGAGCCTGTCCAAAATAATTTCATTGTCCTTGTTGAGTGAAGTGCAACAATTAAGCAGACAGCACAAATGGGTCCAGATAAATTGGGTATTTACAATTATTTTGGTTTGGATAATCTAATGTGATGTTCATTGTGCTGCTAAGAAATGTGCTTTCCAGTGAGGGAGGCTCCTATTCTGTTCTCTTGCTTACCGGGCATAAATTCAGAGCTTCTCTGTGGACACTCATGGAGTTAAGCTAATTTCCATCACTGCAGCTCAAATGAGAATCTGATCCTCTTTTTTCAGTTGCCCTGTGTAGCTGCCTCCCTTCAGCTGTGCTTGCATTTTAGAGATGCAGCCAGGGGAGCTGGAAGGTCATTTTCTTTATTTCTGGGCCAGGGTTGTGTGGTTGAACTTCTTCACTTTGGGGAATCCAGCTTTCTTTGAGTGCCTCTTTGCTCTGAAGCATAGAAACTCTGACTGACAACTCAAGTTACTCTCCATATCTGCCATTGCTGATGACTTTCTGGGTAGCATTGCAATCAGATTCCTTCATTACTAATACTTTGATTTCTTGGTATTAGCACTTTGAGGCTGCATTATGGCTTTCCACCAAATCTGGCTGAAAACTCATAAAGCTCCCAGTTGAAATGCAGGAAATTGATGCCATCAAATTGGTAACAAAAAGCGGATCACTTTTTTTTTTTTTTTTTTTGTATGTGTGTGTGTGTATGTTTTGTTGTTGTTGTTGTTTTTCTTCATTTATCTGCAATACACACTGCTTTTCCTTTCCTCCTCCTGCCCTATCCCACCTCTCCCCAGCCCCACAAAAGCAACATGCTGTGTTTTTAGGCAGCATTCAGCTGTTAATCATATTTGGGCCCAGTGATTTTCCTGCAGACCCTGGAGTGTGCAGTGCCTAGGCCTTGGTTATTAGTTTACACAATAAATGGAGCCTATTAGAAGAGCATAATCAGAGCTCAAAGAAGGCCACCTCATTCGTTGTCTGAGAAGGTTATGTTAAGCCTCTGTAGTTATTAATGATACTTTCCCATGCAGACAGATGAAGATTAAGAGTCATATTTATCCTCTTTCCTTTTTTTTTTTTTTTTTTTTTTTTTTTTTTTTTTTAAATGAAGTGCCAGTGCTATGATTGTGATTACCATTGTTATGGTTTTCTACATCCCATCCAGTCAGCAAAGACTGCTTCTGAGATGTTGCTGCACTTTTGCACCAATCCATGGTGCCTTGGTGATACAGAGCAGAGCCACTGGAGGTCTCTCCATTTATATGCGGGAAAACATCCTTGAGAGTCCTAGAAAGTCTCTGCTAGCTGTTATTGAATTGCAGTATCTTGTCCAGAGGCCAAGAGAGTTCTGAACAGAAGCCGACACTATTACAAGTGCCAAGTTTAACAGTAGCCCTCTTGATGTTACTAGCTTTGCCTTTTAATACCAGCTCTAACCTTGAACTTAGACTAACAGAACATGCTTCCCTGCTCTTTGAAACCTAGCCTAATACTCTTTTAATCAAAGTGAATGAACATTTTTCCTTTTCATTTCAAAGCAATTATATAAACAAGGATAAAATCAACTCTGTACTAAGCAGATTCAAGTGTTTATGTGTGTATATATAGAGATAGAGAGAAATATGTATGTATATACACACACACATATATATAAAGTGTTTATTCAATCAGAGAAAAAGTTAGTTCAATATATTTTTTTTCCTAAAAGTAGCTCTGTTTTCTGTCATCTTTCCTCTACTTTTCATCAAAACCCAGTCTTTGGTAAGGAGGTTGGAATTTTCTCCCTGAAAGAACTTGGAACCATGGAACGCTTATTTAAATGAAATTGTTAAAGTAACTGCATTTATCCTTGGTGTAGAGACCAGACAACCATCCAATAGCAGCTCACATCAGTGTGTAACTCTTTTCATCTGCCTGCATACCTATTCCTTTCATGTCCTCTGACAGGTTTTTTTAGAAGCTTCACTCAATTTTCATCTTGTTTTGCTCAAGAAAAACTGATTTTCCATAAGTGGCTTTAGCTTCTAAAACAGGGGTCTGGTCAGTGATGTACAGAAATCATACACCTGTAAAACCATAATATCCATCTTGAAAACTTTAAATCACCAGTTCTTCCAATTGCTAAACTCTAAATGAACCATGTCCAACTTGGAGTGTTACTCCCAACAGAATTATCAGTTTGGTCATCCTAAAATTATTTTTCACTGTGTGGAAAGGTACATGTCCAGAATGTGCAGTTTATATCATTTCTCCTTTTACAGAAACTAACTCCTAACCCTGTTTTCTTCCTGAAAAGCAAGTGGTTCTGTTTCCCTTATGCTTGCAGTTATGACATTAAAATAGGTTGCTTAAGCTTCCAAAATGCTGTATTTAGATGCTGATTCGTCTTACCGATGGAAATAAGCCTTTCCATCTTGACATGGAAGCTCACTGGTCTGTCACTTGATGATCAGACTCTACTTTTTTTTTTTTTTTTTTTTTTTTTTTTTCCTTGCCCTTACAATACTTTTGTTAAGGTCCTAGTAATTGTTTCACATATCATATTTATCTTTTTTTCTAATAGAAGTGTTTTTCTCTAGTAAATGTTGATTTTCAATTTGATATATCAGGGTAATTTTGATCAAGTATTTATCTAAGATCAGTTTTTTTGAATATGTTATGTAATCCTTGTTGAAATGTAGGGGACAGAACAAGTCAGCTCAAGCATGCAAACATAACATTTGTTGGACAAATAGAACTTCCAAGGTACAAATCCCTGCTATACCTAATTCAGACTAAGAAGTGAACAGACATTACTGTTTCTCTATGAATCCCAGTAAAGCTTCCTGCTTATTAGTTTCCTCACTATGTGAAGAGACTGTCTACATTTACTTCCTTTATTTTTTCTTCCAATTTGTTTTTAGTTAGATTACTATGCTACTTTCATCTTAAATACTAAATATATATACATATATGTATATACATATGCATAAGTATGTGTATATATTGTAGATGAAGATTTATGCATAGATACTTGAGGCACAATAGTAGACCGGTTGATTTTTAGAGGACTGTTATTAAGCTGACCTAAGATTTCACTAAGATTTATTGGCAGAGCCTAAGTTATCTCTCTCAAAACTGATCTTCCTTAGAGGAGCAAGAGGGGCCATGAGAAAAACACAGTGAGAAAACACCAGCCTATAGTAAAGTGTACTTTCCTGGACTGAAGCAGAAAATCAAGATTTGGGAAATCTAGATATAGTAAGTTGGCAGAAAAGTCAATGAACCCACCTTTGATTCGTCTAATACAGTGGAACTAATGAAGCATCCCCCACTGTCACCTCTTTGATTACTAAGCATTTAGAGTTTTCCAAAGTAGGTTTTTTCATTTCATATGCAACTGTTTATGTATGGTACTCAGCAGTGACAGCTGCTGCTTTTGACTACACCATTCTAGGCATTCCTGTGATGCTGAGAAAACATGATAACTGTTTGGAGGGAAAAGCTTTCTTCCAATAAAAAGTGATGGCTCAGGATGATTCTTGCTTTTTAGAAACAAGTTGTCTCTTTCCTCTTTCTCATGATTGACCTGAAAATAAACAAGGGAAGTGACATTCTTACTTTAAAATAGAGGGTGAGAGAAGGCAGAAGTAAGGAGAATTTCTTAGATTCATGCTCTAATAAAATTTGGGTCAGATATACTTTCCAATAAAAAGAGGCATCCTACAAACATCCCCATGCTTGTATATTAGGGTCATGCCAAGAATAATAGAGACTATTGTCACTGCACTGAGCTTCTGCATTGTAATAAGTGTATCTCACTCTCTTCCCTGTTTTTCTCTGAGATATATTACAAGATGCCTTTTGTGTTCCACCACAACTCACCAAAGGCATGAGGAGAGATGCTGATTAGCAGGGTGAAAGGTTGTTGTGGTTTAACCCAGCAGGTGTCTCAGCACCATGCAGTCATTCACTTGCTGCCCTGCTTCCCAGTGAGATGGGGGAGCTAATTGAAAAATAATTAAAAATAAATAAATAGAATTAATGGGTTCTGATTTAACTATCTGCTAAGATAAGGGGAAAAAAGAAAAAAGAAAGAATGAAAGAAAAGAAAGTGTAAAAATAAAAATTATGTCATATATACATGTATATTAAAAAATCGTATGTAACAAGTGATGGACAAGCAATTGCTCTCCACCCAACTGATGCCCAACCAGCAGAAGAGAGCCACATGAATGCTAACCCCCTTCAAAACTCCTTCCACTGATGTCATGTGGAACAAAATATCACTTTGAGCAGTTTAAGTCAGCTGCCCAAATTCTGTTCCCTCTCAGTTCTTGGATCCTTTGCTGAGAATGGCCCTGGGTGTGTACCACATTGCTTAGCAGGCAATTGTAAACATTTGTTTGTTACCAGCATGGTCTTTCTCCTAGAACCAAAACACAGTGTCATAAAAGACTCTGAAGATAACAATTTCTTTCTAGCTGAAACTAAGACTTACTTCCTCTAAGAGACTTAAGCACTTCTGAACACTGAAAAAAGGTGGAACCTTAGTGTTGTCTTGCTTGATGCGTGTCTTCACCTCCTGCCTGGTAGGAGAAGGGCTTTTGTCTGGGGAAATTTAGTAGTTTTCTTGCCATTATCTAATGGGAGGAATTAAGTTGTGTAATCAAGTTTTTACTCGGATAGATGGTGATAGGACAAGGGAGAAAGGTTTTAAGCTCAGGAAGGGAATGTTTAGATTGGACATAGAGGGGTAGTTTTTCACACAGGGAGTGGTGAGGTGCTGGATTAGGCTGACCAGAGAGGCGGTAGATGCCCCCTTCCCTGGAGGTATTCAAGGCCAGGTTGGATGGAGCCCAGGACAACCTGATTTATTATCACTGCTAGCACTGCTCACGGATGCACAAACACTAGGCACCTGCCTTTATGTAATAAAGGTTATTCTCTGTTAGCTTAGTATTGAGTATGGTGTCCTGCTGTGGCTGTGCACTCCACACTGGTAAATTTCCTATGATATCACAGACCTGCACCCACCTCTGGTCTGTTCACATCCAGGAAAGGCAAGGATGGCTCTTGGCTCTTTTTCATATATCTCACTTTAGCAGTTCCTGGTCATTGCCCACAGAAGCACAGTTACCCAGGAGTCCTGATCTGGCTCCCTTTTTTTAATAACAGAATGTGTTTCTAGTCCTTAAGAATGTTTTCAAGACTGAGCTTCAGTCATGCCTCATTCACTTGTGAGACTACTGGAAACAAAGAAAAGAAATTAATTTCATTTCATTCATACATCCAATTCTTTGAAGCTAGGCCATGTTGGTAAAGGGCTTATTTACTTGCAGTTTCATGCCCAGACCTGCCCTGAAATGCTTTCGCTGAATCTCTCCTTTTCTTGAATGGAATTTTCTGAGGAAGATGATGAAATCTAACTTTCTCCATGGTGATGCCCATTCTCTTCTGTCCAAAGCCTGGTTTTACTTGACAAACGCATAAGGAACTTAGTGTCATCTATTTGGTGCTGCACATCTGCACTTCCTTTATATTCTCCCTTTTTCTTTTTTTTCCAAAGCCTAGTGACATCCTTTGCTGTGTTTTAGGGGCTAGTGTAGATCAAAGTCCTCCCAGGATCAAAAAAATGTGCTGCATACAATCTTTACAGTAACAAACAGGGCCTTTCACTGACAGAAACATGTTTCTGTGCATTTTTGGCTGCCTATGAGACTTGATTTAGGCATAGCTTTTGATTTCATAGGGAAACTCTTCTCCACCCTTCCCCCAAATTCATTAGAAAGAGAAGAAAGAAAGAAGACTTAGTTTGGCTAGGCGAAAGAATAGGCAGAACAGCTTTCTTGAAACTTTATAGGAAGATTTAATGTAACTGCTGTGGGTTTAGTTTGTTGTGTCAAGTAGAAAAAGGAGAACTTCGATGGAGGGCAAATGTGTCTGATGAAAAAGTAAGATAGGGCTAACTAACTTGTTTGCGTTGGCTATGGTGTTTTTCAATATCTTATATTTCTTCCCTATCAGATTCTTTCTCCCTAAACTGCCATTCAGTATAACCTCTGATGTTTGAAGAAGTAGGTGGATCCAGAGTATGTTCTGGAAGTGGAATAAATGGCCTTCAGTGCAGGATAATTATTATGGGCAACTATTTCTTGTAAGTCTTTTCTTTCTTCAGCTACAAGCATGCCTTTGAAGGAGATTGCCTTGAAAGTGTAAGTATGTATTAATGAACAGTTTTCTCACTAGCTTGAATCTTTTGTATTCTATCTCTTGAGGCCTCTGAAAAGCTTTCTGAAAGTTTGTGACATAGGCATTGGAAAGTGAATGCGAATAATCATTTTGAAAATCCATTAGTAGAGGTCCCTATTAGCCTAAAGTATTCTGAAAACACTTTTTTTTTTCTTTTTTTCTTTTTCTTTTTCTTTTTTCCTTTTTCTTTTCTTTTTTTTTTTTTTTTTAAATTTTTTTATTTCCCAAACAACCTGAGGTTTATTGTGTTTTGGTGTTTCTATTTTCTTTCTTTAATCATATGAAGAAAATACAAGAGGAGTGCATATGGTAAGTAATACCTGTTCCCACAATCATGCAGGGAAAAGCCCATATTTTTCCTAGGAAAAAATAATTAGTGATTCATATTTCTCAACAATTAATCCTGGTACCCCGTAATTCACATTCAATTATTTAAAAATCTATCAATAAATTATCTTTTTGTTATTTTCTTGTGGTTTTGTGATTTCTGTTGTCGGTATTCCACATCAGAACATCATGAAGAAAAGTAGCAGTTAAAGAGTTAATGTTCTTGTTCCATGTTACTGCCATTTGAGGCATTTTGGGTTCCTGGAGGGGAGGAGTGGCATCCACAGAGAACTTGGTGTGAGGAGGAAGTGGTATAAAACTCTGGACTAGACCCCAGCTTCTTCCTTTTTTTTCCCCCTCCACTCCTTTATCTCTCCCATTTTTTATTTGTTCTTCTTTTCCTGGGGCCTGTGCCCCCCTGTCACAGACTTACATCTAGAGACAAGCTGTGACAGTTTAGGCCTGTAAATGTTTACTGATGTTGTTACTGGGTTTCGTTTTGTTCCGGTTCTCCCTGATGCAGAGTGATGGAAAGAAGCACTTACACATAAGTAGCATGCAGATGAAACATACTGCTTTCAAGAAGATTAGAAATCCTCCCTTGATGCCCACTTCATCAGGCCCTGTTTATTTGCCAGAAGATTCTTAGTTTCATTTCTATCTGGTATTTCTTCTCCAATTTCGAGCGTCCACACTACTTAGGTTACAAGTAGTTGGCACACAGGTCCTCAGAAGATGGGAAAAAATATAGATGTACTCTCTAAAGCAGTGCTTGTCAGGAAGTAGGAGTCACAAACCCATTTCAGTCTGTGATTACTTGCTATGAGATCATACATTTGCTGGATTGCCTCAGTGGCCTATCTTCAAGAGTGCGTGCAGAGTAAATAACTGTTAATTTCCCTGTTACATACAGTGTGTTTTCTATCTTGTCTTGAAGTAAGGAGGTGCCGATCCCTATTTGAAGACTTCTTTTGTTTACTAGTTTGGATGAGATCTTCAGGAGACCAAGTTCACTACTCAGCCCATACTCAAAATGAGAGTGATTTTTTCTCTACCACAGTTAATTCCTTTGAATTCTTTCCTTTAGTTCCTTGCAAAGCAAACAAAAAAAGTGTCTAACTTACTTTCACAAGAATAATACCCACTTGTCATTGTAGAGTGATGATGTGGTAACTCACATATGCAGTAGGGTAAGTATAAAAATATGGAATCTGTCTTCCTGACTGAAAGACCAAGATTCTGCAAGGCATGGAATGGTTACATAAAACAGATAATGTCTTTTACATTTTATGTTTCTGCATATAAAATATGTAACACTTAAGAGGCATAGGAGGATTAGATGTGAACTGCAAAGAATTCTGAATTTTAACAAATTTGAGATCCATCTTATGCATAGCTGTCCACCTCGATCATAACATCCTTGTCTGTCATTAAAGTAATATCATCAACAGAAAATCTACAAAAATAGTGACAGGGGAAATATGAAAGCTGATATTGATGAATGGAGTAAAAACAACTTATTTTGCAAATAAATATACTCATGGTTTTTGTAGAATCTCTTAAACCTTGTTCAAAAGTAAACTGAAAAAAAAGTATGTCATGACAACAGCTTCAACTAAATGAAAATACTGCCTGCAGTTCTGATAGACAGTTAAATTTATGAAAAAAATATGTATATATGTATAAAAAAGGAAGATTTAAAAGTGATGTAAAAATAGGAAAAATAGGAGGACCATCACAAAACTGGAATGCCTCAAAAAGGACCAAAACATTTCACTGAAGAAGGAGAGGCTGCTAACATGAGGAGACTGGTAAAATCCTTTTAAATTAAGCTCTCTGGTTTATGACCCAAGCAGTCTGGGCCAGCTCAGCAGGGTCCTCAAAGGGCTGTCACAGGAAGTCCTGATGATTTTCCACCGTATGCTTATTCACTACCACTATCAGAACTTTCCACTGGTCAGATCTAAAGCTACTTTGTACAACCAGCATTGCTGAGGCATCTTTCTGGTGAGCTGCCAATTTTCTTGCTGAAACTCAGGATGCTGGGCTGGGTGTGCTGTTTCATAACATCTGGCACTAGTCCCTGCAAGATTGGTGCAGGCTTCAGGCATCTCTGAACTGAGACCACTCTGCTTGGTCTGTTATCAAACCAGTTTTGGGAATGGTTGTAATGGTGTAAGAGGTCACTTCCCTCTGGGCAGGGAGCTCCCTGAGCATGCTGGAGCTTGTGAGATCTACCATAGAAGTATGATATATCCAGTAGCACTTGATCTGTACATATGTGTAGTCTATCTGCTCACTGCTGACTCACTGATGCCTCTGCAAACTGAGCTCATGTGTTTAGGAGAGGTTGTCTCTGCATGTACTGAAGTCCCACTGCTATCTCTGTTGTCTTGGGAGCTGTGGAATTAAGCAGCTGTTTTGTCGTGGGTTATTTTCATGTAGGTTTGCTTGTTTTTTAAAAGAAACAAACCATAACCAGAGATGTTCTGAAATTGAGATTAAAACAGAATTTTAGTTTCCTGGGATGGGGAGGAAGGCATTGAAAAGGCTCATCAGGCTGTTTTTGATATCTCTCTGTGGACTTGTCAATAGACATGACTCACTTCTGTGCAGAGAACCCTGCGTAGTACTGGGGGGAGGAAGGGAGATTGGATTTTCTGGCACTGTATAGAAGAGCAATGATGATTGTGTATAAAGAAGCTGGTGGGTAGATTTTCCTAAAATGCGACAGTTGTTTTGCTGTGCTCTGTATTCAGCAAACGCTCCATCAGGATTCCTTCAAAGTATATCTAACAATCTAACATAAAGCCCTCTGTATGTAAGCTATCTGTAGTGTTCATCCCCTCTACAAGTTGGGGAAAACTTGAGACAAAGCTCAGCTGGCTTTCTACAAGCATTGCAAATGATAGAGCTCTTATTTCCAAGAAAACTGTTTTTCTTCTACTGAGAAGCTGGTGGGAGTCGTGCAGTGGGTAGGTGAATACAGTTCTCAGACTGGCTTGGTGGTGGCAGACGTGCTAGTTACAGTGCAGTACACAGTCAGGTGATTTGACTGTTAGCTTTAGCTAAGGCAGATGTGATGTTCTGCCCTTGCAGTGTTTCTGTGTGACTTCACTGAGCTCATCCTCTTTATCTGGCTGTTATCCTTCCTTCTCTCAAAACCTCCCTAAATGGGCCTTAGTGCTTTAACTCTAGGCTATCTGGTTTGTCAAAGTCCAAAGAGTGTAAAGTAAATTACTGTTGTCCTGATGGGCTCCCAAAGCTGTCCTACGGCTGTTCCCTGACTGTACTGCAGCATCGGCTTTTTCCCACGGTTCAATGACTCTTTAATAATGTACAGAGCCTTGATGTGTAATTCTACACACTATGGACAATTCTCCTTTGTTGTCCTTGACTGGACAGAACAAATGAGATTACTGCCCATCTGCTCTGTTGGTTTGTGGGGAGAACATCTCACCTGAACATTCCCAAACTGGCCTTTTGCTCAGTCAGCTGGGTGGTTCAATTTCTGAGTTACTAATCTGAACAAACCTGGCTGATCTGAGCCTGAAAGCAAGGGTACTACCTCCCTGTGCTGCAGAGACAGACACGTGTGATTATAGCATTACTGCTGCAAGCTGCATAGGTCTCTGTAGTTTAGATGCTCACCTGTCGCTGGACAGATTGAACAAGCCTCAGTTCTGATACCTCTTCAGTGGAGGCAAGTATCTAGGTAGGTTTTTAGAGTTCTTTACATCCATAAAGCAGGTATTAGCACTTCAAACTTCTGTCCTCACATCTAATAATCCACCCTCACGAATGACAGTGTTTCCTTCATCAATGCCTGTCTGTATTTCCCTAATGGCCTCTGCAGGGAGAGGAAATGGGGACGATGTATCCATTTCAGGCACCTATCTGAAGTCTGCAGTATGCTATCTGGAAACGAACGACTCAAGCTTAACTTCATGCAGACACCACATAGGAGACGGAAATAAAGCACAAGGATTTCAGCATCTCTCCTTGTTTAGCAACTTAAAACCCTGACTATTTCTGTTCTGTTTTAAATCCCTCTAGTTTGGTTCCAACGACCCTGGGAGACAATACAATCCTGTGCTTAGATTTGAGGTTTCAAGCTTGTTCTTAGGTCCACCGTAAGAAACATGAGTAACACTGGACAAATTGCTTCTCCTCTGAGTCATGGGCTTCCACCAGCAAAAGGAAGATTGAGTGTTTATTATCCCTGTACAGGAGAAATTGTGTTTTTCTTCTCAACCATTTCACTATTGTCAAATGCTGGCAAGAGCTGCTAAAACACCAACTGTTTTCCCACCTCTTGGCTTTTAAAAACTGTAAGCCTCTAAAATAAATTTTAAAAACACCAACCAAGCAAAAAACTGAATTTATCATCACCTGGTAGGTCTGGATAGGGCTATTCATGAGAACAATCCAAAGGCCTTCACCTTGACTTCCCAACATAGTTTGATGTGGTTTTAATCTGATTATTAGACTCTCGGTACATCTTGCAAGCTTGTAAAAGATACATTGCTGGCAGAAACATTTTAGTTACTGGGGAAACTTTTTTGTTGTTGTTGATGTATGTGTTGCCTGCCATAAATACTCATCTGAGAGGCAAAGGTCACTTGGTAGCTGCTTAGCAGCTTCACTTTCTGAAATGAAACTCGAGGACTGTGTTGGATCTGCAGCAGAATGTGTAGGGGGTGTGAAGTAGATGAGGGAAGAACTGTTCCCTAGCATTGTAGAAAACAGATTATTTTCTGGCTTTTTATTTTCACTGTATTGTTTTTGTTGTTTTTCTCTTTCTCTCTCTCTCTGCCTTATTTATTTATTTATTTTTACCCGTCTTAATGCTCAAGTTCCAGTAGAAGATGCAGAGGGATAGCCTTGGTAACTAAGCCCACTGTGTTTATTTACAGGGCTGCATAGTACAGCCTGTGGCATTAAGGGATGCAGTTCCAATGCCATGACCTTCTCCTGTGCCAGCCCAGGGGATTTATCTGCAGCGTAGCAGATGCAAATGTGGGCTTGTTTGTTAGGCTACCCAGAACAATGTGGTAACCAAGGGCACTGGGTAATCAAGCCTTGACTTAGGAATTTCATTATGTGTACAGAATCCAGTCTGGAGATCAAACTGAGATTCTGACGTGTGCTCGGTATGCACCCTAAATGCATCCTAAATGTAAAAATGAGTTCAATCCCAAAGGTCCATTCAGTTTTCAGTCTACTTCTGTGGAGTCTATATGTGTAAGTATTAATTTCTGCTAGGGATTTTAATATCTTTACAAGCTAATGCGGTACTTGTGACACAATCAGATTAGGTGGCAGAGCATTCACACTCCAAACTTTTTTATTTAATTTGGGGCACCAGATTATTTCTCTACAGGTCTAACTGACCTTGAAGTAGGATCACCTCATTTCAGGAAATTCTGCAAATATGCTCTGGGGTCAATTTTATGGGGGAAAAAAAAAAAAAAAAAAGGGGTTGCACCTTGGTAGATCACAGTTCTGTTTTCTCCTTGGTGCTTGAATGACATTCACTATAATTATATGGGACATATGTGAGTGTGAATATAGAAATATATATAATATTTAAACAGATTCAAATGTGTCAAAGCATGGCTTTACAAAACATTTTTGAGAAGTTAGGTTTGGTCATGAAAACAGGTGCTCATAATCAGCAGTGGAAAAACTGCCACAATGATAGCATATCTTGGTATACAAACAACCATTGCAGCTTCAAAACTATGTGTAGCAGCACATGGTTTGTGCCATGCGATTGTAGGAGCTACCTGCTAAAATTGAGAACGCTACCTTTACAGTTTGAGACAAAGTGCTGCCAGATCTTGCAAGCAGAAAGGATGAGTGAAAAACAAACAAACATCAACAAAACAAAACAAAGAAAAAAGCTCATTCTTCTCCCAGAAGCACTGAAATGCTTTCTGAAAGGATATTGCTTTCAGTGTGTTTCTTATCATGATGGTGACTCAGATCCACAATAGCATTTTGACCAAGATTTTCTGCCTGCCATGTTATTGAGGTCTGCAACATGCAAACCTACTCTGAAACTCTCAGAAAACACTCCTCAGAAATTTCTTCTGAACAATGAATAATAAGTGGTGATATTTTTTTCACAAGAAAAGCCCTGTGTGTAGCTAGCTGAGCTACCGTACCTCAAGTTGGCACACTGATACTAATGGACAGTCGGTGCCACCCAGCTTCTACAGCAACTCAATCTGGACTTTTCTCTGAGGTACAGATAATGAGCTGTGCCTAGATTTCTAGTTGTGTAAGAAAGTTCACACCAAGTCCAGTTAGGCTGCAGAAGAAAAGTGGATGCCTGAGTCATAAACAGTATTTTGTGACCATAGATGTTGTTCATCTGCCCTAACTTCAGCCATGTGAAGGTAAATATGACAAGACATCCCACATGTTCTTTTCTATTGGATAGTTAGTGACCCAGGACCACTTGCTTTGGATACTGAGGTGAAACAGCTCTGACAATGTGTCTCGTGAATTAGATTGCATCCTTGCTCACATGCAAACCAGTATCCAGTCCTCCAACATGAAACAAGTGAGAAAGTGGATTTTCATCCTATTAGCCTACATGCCTGGAAGACTTGCATTGTGCTGCCTGTATAAACTCTTCACTGTCTTTATTAAACTATTTATCTGAGGGAACTTCATATTTTCTTTTAGGATAAACTGGAGATAATGCAATGTGCTTGTTTTAATTTGCAAGGTTAACTGATCTAATTATCTGTGTGTGTTTATTTAAATCCTTTCGAGCACTCGACGATTGCAGGTGGCTGCTTTGTATTCCACTAACAGGAAATCTCTTAAAATGAGATGATATAGCTCAGTGGGTCTTCTTGTATAAAGGATTTTCTAATAATGTATGAATTTATTGAAGACAAAGATAAATAGAGGGTTTATTTACATCAAACAAATTCACGAGGAACTTCTTTTTCTTTAAACTAGAGAAGGCTGAATACTATCTACTTTTACTATGTCAAAGGATTATCAATACTCTGCGAGGATGTTAGCCACCAGCATATTGGATCAGAACCTTTGGCACATTTCCTTTTTGCTGTCAAACAAGTTACTTAGTGTCTCTCATGTCTGTTTGTTTTTGCAAAATCTGTAAACTGCAAATTCTTAGGGATTTCAGTGATGCAAGAAACAGTATCACAGTGCTGAACTTCACCCTCTGGATAAATTGTTGCAACCTTTGTGCTCTTCTGTTGCTGTATACCTGGTAATTTGGAGAAACTAAACATGGTTCTATAAATGAGTGGATAAAAATTAAGCACAATTGACATTTGAGGGAGGTGTTCATTTCTTTTCCTTACTCATATAGTAATGGGCAACATCTTCTAGCTTTTGAATGGTCTAGTGGTTAAAAGTTTACCTCATTTTCTTGCTTTCCACACACTAGTCCTTCAAAGCTGAGGAGATTCTTACCTAGATAAGCTACTTACAAAAGTTGCATTCTTGTCTAGCATTTATAACAAGAAGTTGCAAAGCAGAATAAGATAGAGATACAGCTAACTAGCTGCTGGTGTTAAGCAGCATGGTGTTATTTGGGGAGAAGAGGGACTTGTTAGCTCAAGTGTCACATGAATGTGGCTATGCTGCCTTCAGATCAGAGATGGCTCCCTCCTACACCTCTGATCCTTCTTCTCTTGATCTCTGAGCTCTGGGATGAGCTTGAACGCTGCTAGCTACTGCTTAGCTGTGCTTGCCAGCACAGTCACCAAGGTCCCTCCATTTTGTAGGGGCAGTAAATTTCTTTTGTTTGCGCTATAGAAGGCTTTCTCCTAGTAGCTGTATGCTAGCTCTTAATGCTCACCATATTAATGAATTGTTGTTCCTCCTACTAGCTCACAAAGCCACCTTTGCTAAACAGATGGAGAATCATTTGCTCTTTCCCAAGCAAGCGTTAGTTCCATGGCCCAGTACATTCATCTTATCTTTTTGGAGCTTTGTTCACTTTAGCAAAGCTTAGATCTGGCTTCACTTAAGCAGCTGCCAGTGATAAACAGGAGAGAGACAGGTGCTAATCTCCCTGGGTCTGCCACTCCCCTGGGAAAAAGCCATTTGATTGTGGATATGAATTGCTGATGGATCACTGTGTTGAGTTGTGGCATCAATAAAGCGAATCAGCACAAGTCCTTCCCCGCTATGAGATGCTTTTAAAACCCAGCTGACTGAGGCACTGCAGAATATACTGCAGTGAACTGTCATGTTTTGGCTAGTGTGTAAAACAGCACTGGCTTCAGAAAGAATGGCGTGTATGGAAAGGCTTACTTCTGCTGATCCTGCTTACGCTTCAGCCACTCTTTTATAGGCTGTCAAAGGATAGAGCCAAACTCTAAAGTCTCCCCTTGGATTATATGTGGTCTTTACTTGAGCAGAGCCTGCACTAAGCGAGCAAAATCTAAATAAGGCTGTCAAGGCTTTGACCTGGAGTATTTACTCACATGAGTCCCTGTGAGAATTGCAGACTTAATACTGTGTTGCAAATGTAAGCGTTTCAGTCCGTTCTCCTGTGCTCTGACAAAGTTAATTGTCTAATCTTGACACCAAGTGCCCTGTACTTTTTTTAAAGAGGTTTATGCATGAGACTAATTATCTGCTGTTAATTTGGCTGCTAGCAGCTTTCTGTTTCTAACATCCATTGGATCTGGGAGCCGTGTGGGGTGGCATTTTCATGTAACTAGCACAAGGGCTGTGAACTGGATGCTGAGAGACAAAGGCAGCAAATACCAATGGGACACTCTGTAAGAGGAGGAAAGCACTGATTCCCTCATCCTTTGTCTCTACAGACAGAAGTTCCAGGATCCATGGCTGTATTGTGCAGGGAATTTTTTCCTGTGTATACTTTCCTCATGTGGATGAGTATTCATCTACATATAGACAAGTTCTTACCCCTCTGATTCTCATAAAGGCTTCTGGTGCACATGGGAACAGTAGGAATCAGGTTAATGTGATAACACTTGTTAGGAGTTTCAAGGAGATATGTTGTCAAGGTCCTGCTGTGTTAAGGACATGCTTATCATGTCATTCCTACCTTATGCGAACAATATGTCAAAGACTATAAGATGACACCAAGCTAATGTAGTATTTCATGAGCAGAGGAAGGTAGCTGTCCAATTGCTCTTGTTTCAAACATGTTTAAGTAGATCAAAGCTTCTGTAATCATTTTTTATTAGTAGCTGCACTAATATACACTAGAACCAAGGTAACTTCTGATTTATATTTGAAGATCTGGCAGAGTATGGGGCCGCCACATCATGTAACGTCATTGGAATTTAGTTCTGGATTTGGGAATGGTGAACTCAGGTCTTGGCTGTCCAACTAAAGTTACAGTTCAAAGTTCATCTTTGAATCCAGTCTGTACTCAAAATGATGCAGCTCTGAAGCAATCAGTCTGCAGACTAATATCTTTCCAACAAGAAACCTGAAGCAACGAAATACAAGCAGACCTCTCTGAAAAGAAAATTAATGCAAATTTCTTAGCACCTGTAGGTCTGACTGTTGAGAGTCCGTGACTGCTGAGTCTCTGAGATGACTGCTCTTCATACAGCAATTTATCAGCTGGTACAGGACTAAGACTGTCATCAGATCTGCTTTGATTAGAAAAAAAATAATTAAAAAAATCCAGGTGTTGGTGGTAATGGATTACAATTCCAGATTTTTCTTAAAATCTAGGGGCTGAGAGGAAGATTTTTATTCTCTTTTGAGACACTGTAGTGTCTTAAGCTTGATGAGTTATCACCAAGCACCTGTAAGCTCTTTAAATGCTGTAGGTGCAGCTTTACCTGAACATGGTGGTGAAATAAATACATGTTGATGAATTCATAGCCAGTAAGTTCTCTGAAGGAGCAGGTGCTTAATGGAGCTGGGAAGTAATGAAATAAATAAATAAATAAATATAAAAAGGAGGCTTGGTTACTGAAGATAGGGTGGGCAAAAAAAAGAAGTGTGAGCATGCAAATGGCTAACAGGAAAAACAGAGAGGGGGCATTGATGAGAACAGGGGACTAAGTGAGCCTGCTCGAGCTGAGCAGGAGACAGCTGAAGGAGGAAAGTTCAATGCACGCTTAATTGCAGGGGGTGCCACAGTCCCACTGTGTACACAAAACCCTGTCAATAGTACTGAGGCGCCAGCGTGTTAATTAATGATTTACTTACACTGACCCCTGACCCTGAGGCAAATAAAGGGGATTTGTTTTGCTTCTATTATCTCCTCGGCTTGCTGAGCAGAGGCCCCCCATAGTCCCTAACATCACATGGCAATGCAGGTGCTACCTGTGTCCTTTACTTTCTGAGGGTCCAGGCTGTGTCTGAAGGGAACTGATTCCCTCACAACAGCTTCTGCTCCATCACCTCGGCCCTCTTACTGTGGAGCTGTTGGTTCTGCACATTTGACTGGAGTTACTCCTGCATGCTGACAACAGAAAGGGAACTGGTTCTGTTCTTGCAAATGATTCTCCTGCTCAGTGTATCTCCTTGCACAGTGGCAAATCCCTATATATATCTAGCAATTCATGTATCTCCTTGCCTGTTTGCTGTCTGAGATCAGAACATGACCTTACTCTTACTCTTCCATGTGCATCTCTTGAACCTCTTCTGCTCACTGAATCCAAGCTGCCAGAAAAGCAAGTTGAATTTATACCTGTTCACAGTGCCCTGGTCCTTGTTTTGAAATAGGCTCCATGACATAAAGATAGGGCCGAGGAGAGTGAGTGAGAACTAGGGGTGGGAAGGGATGACAAAGGCTCCTCCACAGGGACATCCTGGAGGGAGAAACTCGAAGGCCAAAGCATAGACCCCAAATAAGAGGGGGGAGGGAGAGAACAGGGGACTTCTTACAGGGTTTAAAGTGGGACTTGGGTTTCTGAACCTCCTTTTCTTCATCTTTTGTTATAAAAGAGCATCATGATATGGCAGAGTAGGTGGTGGCAGGTAAAAGACAGATGCAGCTACATAGAGTCAGGTATATTCCCTAGGAGTAGAAATGGAGATGGAAGTTGCCATACCCTCAGGAACATCTGTAATTATCAGACTCCTTGATCAAACAGCTTCTAGCAAAACCTGGGGCCTGTCCTGTGACTGGTAACACAGCCAGCTCTCAGCCACAGCAGTGTTTTCCTGTGTGACCACAGCCAAGCTCCATAGCCTCAAGCCCGGACTGAGATTCAGGTCTCCAGCTCCCATGCAATAAGAAAGATCTAAGTAAGCACTGGGAAAGCAGGAGGAACAGCACTGACCTCTCCTTCCCGTGGGTGGTAGGAGCATAAATACATTACAGAATGTAAAGCGCTTGATACTATGGAAATAGGAACTCTATAAGTTACTTAGTTCACACACATGCAACTCCCAGAGGGCATAACTAGGGTTGTTCTGTTTTTTTAGTATTATTGCTTCAGGCATTACACCTGAAAATGCCAGATGTACTTAAATCAAGCGCGCTGGTGTCACTGCATAGTAATAGTTTTTTATCAGGGGGATGGACTGGTCTGCTTTCTCTCTCAAGACTACTCAGAAGAGTGTGATGCAGAGTGGATTGGAAGGCAGATGGGTTCCTCTCTACTGGAGGATTACATTTTTATTAAAGTATCTGGTTGTTGCTTCAGTGGAGGGCCAGTGGTAGCAGCAGCTGTGATCAATAGAACCGTGCTTTTTATGTAAGATTTACTCTTGCTCATCCCAGTTTTGCTGAGAATGTTCATCTAGCAATCGATAACAAGCTGTGATGACAAAGTAGCTCATTTCATTTGAATTTGGTATCATTAAAAATGTTAAAAACAAAAACAAAACTTTGTCTCTTCTACCTTTTTGTGGAGAAGCTTTTAGATGAGAAAATTTGGTGCTGCCCTAGCAACCCAGTAGAGCAAAAGCAACTGCTAGTTTCCCTCCTGTCAATGGCAGTCTTAGGTTAGTGTGGCTTAATACAGCCTGTAGGACAATGGGTGGGGGAACAGACCTGATACACCCCAGACTGTGCAGCATTCTCTCCGTACTGCTTGAATTTCCCTACCAGGAGAAGAAGGCATTTTATTTTCAAGTTGAAAAGTATTTCTAGAGGGAGATGGAAGGAGGATAAGATCTCTGTTTGATTTCAGACTCCTCCTTCAGTCCACTCAAACTTTGTAATTGAAACCTTTTTCCTTTGAGTCTTAAAAGAGGTGAAAGGCACTTTGTGTCTTTAAAGAGGAGTCTGACGATGAGAATTCCTGCGGGTCAGCTGGACTGTGATACCAAGCATCTCTCAGGGTTTTGTGATACAGAGTATGCTTACTGCTCAAACCTGGCTCCCTTTAGCCCTTGCTGTTGAGTCTGATTTGTAATTAGAAGTATGGTATTATGATAACTTTAAGCTCTGGAAGGTAACTGCTCTCATATATCTTGTAATTTTCCATTTTCAAAGTCAGAATACACTAAGTAAATATCCCTCTGGTGCCTGAAATGGGTGATTATCTTCCTTTCTGATTTGAAGCAACCCTGATGCAGGGACTAACTCTCTTCAACTTCTGGAGTCCAGCCAGCCCTTCTGATGCTGACTGGAGCACAATTGCATTTACTAGGCTTGTCTCATGCATTTCAGCTTGTTTAATTTCCTAATATGCTCCTTTCTTGCAAGAGGGAGTGAAATGACTTCTTGCTATTCCAGGAAGCAGTATCTTCCCAGGCCCATTGCCTCTCAGGTCAAAGTGACACAGCGGGGCAGGATCCTAGCAGTAACTTGTTTCAGCACTGAAATAAATGGCTGCAGAATTTAATTTAACTGGGAAGTGTTCCGATTTGACTTTTCCTCTCCAATCTGCAGAAGCTGTTTCTGCATTTGCACCACCTGATAAATACTGGGCAGAAGTCAGCTTTCTAACTGTTTTGTTTCTTGCTTTGTCCCCCATCCACCTTTAAAAACATTCTTGCACGCAGAACATACATCCATCAGCAGAAACCTGCATCTTTACATTGGATCCAGGCAGGAAAAGTGTGCACTTGCACACCATGGGTTTAGGTGTGCTATGAGGGCAGGTGGTCCTTCCTCCAAGAGCTTTCCCTGGAGGAGCAGCAAACTGAGAAAAAGAGGAAGGGGGTTGGAAGAACTACCTCAAGGTGCAAAGCACCGTTCTGCCTAATGTCAGCATGGGAGAAAAGCGTGCTTCAGCCCCACTTGCCTTTGAGCCTGACTGAAGTGTCTGACAAATGAGCTTGGAAACCACATGGCAAGTGTAGAATGGGGGGAGGAAGGACAGAGGGACTGCTGGCCAAGCTGACAGACGGACTTTGTGCCGGTTGCTAGGCAAAGGCAACTTGTGCCTGAGCCAGCAATCCACAGCCTCTCCTGAGAAGCGAGAGGGCTTGAGATGAAGGTTGCTGCTATTCCAGTGTCAAGGAGTGCTGCTTTCTTTTGTTAGGAGCATGGTCCCACTTTATTTGTTTCCCCTCCAGCTGCTGGGCATCAGTGGCAAGGTTAACTCTGCCATGCGTGGGGGGAATTCTTCATTGCACCATGCTCCACATCTTTTGTTTTCTGTTATAATTTCATAACCTCTGCCACAAACTTCCCCCCCCACCCCCTCCCTTCTCCTCCTCCCCTTACTCTGGTGGTTTATGAGTTTTGTGCTCTGTGGCCTATTAAGGTTCAGTTCCCAGCCAGTAAAAATGAGGAATTGGTTCCTGCCATTCCACACAAGGAGTTTTAATGCACTCGGTCGCCTAGAAGCCTAAATGCAATAGTTTTGTATCGGTGATAGTTGTGTAACATAAAACCTTAATAAAGGTTTATAAGGGAAGGGATATGAGATGGAGTGGATGGAGTTCAGCTCAGCATACAGCTCCACTGGGGTGTTAAACAAGGGAAAAAGTGCTTGCAGGAGCCCAAAATGCTGTGTGCTGTAGGAACGTACACCCACTGCTGTGACTCCCCACTACTCTCCCAGTCCTCTTGCCTCATACTTGCAAGGAAAAGCTCCCATTCCTCACAATGCCTCCTGGGAACTGCAGAGCTTTTGCCTGAAGGTTACCAGCTGTGTTGGCTGGGGTGGGTTTCCTGTGGGGATACCCATGTATTGTCTTAGTACTGGAGAGCAGTCATCCACTGCTCATTAGTTAATGAGCCACCAGCTCTCCCTTACACCTTCCTTGAGGACTCCTTTGGGCTAAAAAGGTGGCCTTTGCTCCCGCTTCAGTTTTTGCTTGACCTATTGGATGTAATCCCAGAAAAGCTTCTTGACATCACCTCTTTGGTTTGTAGGCTCTTAAAGATGCTGTCCCCCTCTGAGCAATGCCTAACACAATCTTTCTGCATTCGTCAGTGAGAAATGTGACACGTGCATTTAATAGCACCGTGGGGCTCTGGGAGGAAATGCAGAGCTAGCCTCACACTGATCCCTTGTTTTTCTTCATGTCTCGGGGGTGGTGGCACATGTATTTGTGACTGCCCTGCCTCTATAAACTGATACCATACAACCTTTTTATGAGTTTTTCCATCAAAAACCTTGAAAGTAGCTGCATGGGAATGCATATAATGGAGTTTGGGGGTGCCCTTTAGCTTTGTAATGAAATATCTACCTGAAGGTGTTCTTTCTGATTTTGTTCTTCAGCAAAGTATCAACTGTTTTTCTCTTGCTTTTAATAAAATATCTCATAAACCTGAGCATTCAAAGGAGTAGAGATTATTTTGACATGTATATTTTATTTCCTTTTACTTCCATTTGTTTAAAGATGAGAGGGAAAATAACACACCCAGTCAGACTTCTTCTCCTAGGTTTTTGAAGCTTAGCTTTCTGAACAACTTATTAGAAGGGGAAAAGGCACAGAGCTTTCTGAACAACTTGTTAGAAGGGGAAAAGGCACAGACATTCTCTTCCTATTTCTCTTGGATTTTTTATCTTCTGAACTCCAGATTCAATCCTCATCCCTACCACCCCTAAATAAGAAATAAGAGCATATGGAGGGAACGCAGTCTATTACAGAAAAATTTTCAACATTTTGGAGAAAGTTTGATGTCTGACTTTGCATTGGTTTTCTTTTTCTTTTTTTTTCTTTTTCTTTTTTTTTTTTTTTTTTTTTTTTGGTCACTCAATGTTGTTCTTGTGAAAAAAAAAAGTCATCTGAAATTTAAATTCAAATCTTATTATAACCACTCTTATTTATTCTTTTATTCTCACATACTCTCATATACATATTTTCAGGCTTGGACTGAATAAAATGGTATGTTTTTAATGTATATTGTACTGATTATTTTTTTTTAGCAGGGTGAGTGAAAGGAATATCTGAAATTTATTCAGAAGGTGTCTCTACTATCTCCATTAATATTGTAAGAAAAGTGAAGGAAGAGTTTAACCAAGACAGTGAACTGTCCTAAAGGGTTAGAAATGGTGCTTCCACAAGGTTTGATTTCCCCATAAATGTATTAAAAGATATTAACCATAAAGCCTAAAAAATGATGGATGAATATTGCGAAGAACTTTTTCATTGCTGATCAGGTGGGATGAAGAGGAAGCCCAGTATGTGACCTTCTAGAGGTTCTCAAGAGTTTCTGAAGAGGACTAAAAGTAGAGAAACTAAATGGAGAAAAATAGGTATAGATAATAACTATAATGCTGAACAGGTACAGGATTGTCCAGTGCTACAAACTTGGCAGAAAAATAGCAAATGACAACTAATTCAGTCTTTCAGTAATTTCTGTGGTGGACACATTTCTTTAGTTTTCATCTAGGAGCATCACATGACAGAATGATAGGTAGATTTTTGACAAAAAGTATGTCGATCTTAAATACCATCCCTGTGTTCACTCTTTTAGCAAACTTCCTGTTCAACCACTTGAAGTTACATTCAAGCCAGTATTATAGATGTGTAGCTCATACTAAAATTACTGTGTATCAACTGGAGTCTCTAGTTCCTTCTCGGCTTCATTTCTGTGTATGCAAAACGGTGAGAATAGCAACCCCTACATCACAGAGCATGAGGATAAAATACATTAAATACCAAAAGGAGCTCAAATGCCATCATGATGGGAAGACGTAAGTACTAAGTTGCAAATGGTTCAGACTGAAATGCCAGCAGGAAGAATTTCTTCAGCACTGGAAGTAAGTCATCAGGGTATCTGCAAAGGGAAGAGAAGAAAAAAAAAAAAAAAAAAAGGAAAAAAAAAAAAAAGTGCATGAAAGAATCCCCTGAACAAATTAAATCTTGAGGCCTAAAGACAAAGGGAGAGAGAATTAATTTTTCTACAGATATGAAATGTTCTGAATCAGATAAGTCTTGTCATTAGAAAAGGCACTAAGCAGCAAACGTCTGGATAATACCGCCAGCTCCAAGCTTCTCTTGGAACCTCTAAATACATTAAATCCATAAAACTAAATGAAAGCAGCTGCAGTTTTATAGAAATAAAAGGCTCTCATATTAAAAAGCCGAGAGCTTATGAAATGAAAGAAAAAATAATAATAAAATTAAAGAGGGGGTGGGGTGGGATGGAAGAAAGGAATGGAAGTTAGAAATGTAGGCTCTTAGTAAAGGATGATGCAGAAAGCTCTTACTTAGTATGTGAGAAGCCTTCAGAGACAAAATAACACACACACTTTGCTCAGTTAAAAAAATAGAAAGATATATTTTTAAATGACAATATATTTCTCTCTATATATATATAAATATTGTTTTAAAGAGAGGTTTTAATGTAAAAGTCACCTTGTCATAAAACCTTCTGAGCATTAATGCCCTCTGAAATGTTGTGGGAGGCCCAGAGGGATTATCCCTTTCTTCATTTTACTTCAGTTTTCTGAAATAAAGCATTTTAACTTTTCACTTTCAAACACAATTTTTCCCTTCCTTAAGTTACAAAAAATGACAATTTTTGTCCAACTCCTTTTTCGTAAACTGCATCAGTGCAAACAAGTGTGTTTTGTGAGAAATGTTGCTGTTTTTTCTCTGTGGGAAATAAAAACATGTTTTCTGTCCAGCAGTAATTCCTTGTATCTTATGCATCCTTGAGGTTCTGAGAAGAGAATGAAACTGGAGATGGGGGAATAGTGCGTACAAAAATAACTTTCATTTGTATGCAAATTTGCTTTCATTAGGATTTTCAGTTCTTCTTTTTTAGATGTATTACAGTAGTGTTTGGAGGCCTGCTATACAAACACATGGGTTTTGCATTACTAACATCCTCTGTGCAAGAGGGAAGACAGACTGTTGAGCCACATCTGCATGATTTAAGCAGAGCTGCCTTTCTCATGCTCACCTGTTGTATGTTTGTTGATTCTTGCAGAGCTTCTGGGGGAGATATATCTTGCTTAACCTCTGATGCCTACAAGTCAACTGTCTCTGCCTGAGTGGCCTGTCCTTGGCTCATTTTATAGCCAGTGGAAAGGGACAACCACATTAAGGGATGCCTTCCTCTGTTTCTGTTGGTCTTCGTTGCCTATAAAAGAAGCCTTTGCTGACAAACTTAGTCACCTCATCTTTAGAAGTCAAAGTCCACATTGTTGTCTCTACATACTTCCTGAACCTGTTGAAACCACTTGTGACAGATGGATACTTAATACTGAAGTAGTGCACTGTGGTGCTGTGTTTTTTGCCAAGTATTCAGGAAAATGTGCTGGTGAGCCAGAAGCATTAAAGCAGTCTGGGTGTCTGGTGTTTGAGATACGTAATATTTTCTCTTTCTTGTATTTTTTGTATTTTGGTTTGTTTTGTTTGAGTTGCTGTTATTTTTTGTTGTTTGTTTTGTTTTTGTTGTTAATTTTTTTGTTGCTCATTTGTTTGTTTTGTTTTCATTTCTAAGGTATGGGAAAGGACAATGAAAATAAAGACAGGACATTGCACATATTATTCATTGAAATAATTACTTTTTCAAAGCATCTGAAGGGAAAACAAAGAATTACTTGATTCTAACGGAGGTAAAGGCAAGAATCTGCTTTGCTGCTTCCTCTCCAGATCTCTGCTTCAAGAGGATTTGTCCATATTATTTAGTCTTTCCTCAGTGAGCTGCTGCTGAAATAAACAGCCTGAATGGCTTTTGTGTGTGTGCGTGGTTTTTTTTTTTGTTTGTTTGTTTTTTTTTTTTGTGGTTTTTGTTTGTTAGTTTGTTTATCTTTGGTGTTGTGTTGTTTTGTTTTTTTTTTTTTCCTGAATGAGATCCATTACCATGTGGTGTGTTGTTTTTTGTTTTAGTGCTTTCTAATGATACTCAACCAAAGGGAAGGATATCAGTAAATGCATATTAAACTGTCTGGCCATGAAGTCTGATCTTGTAGCCAAAGTAGAACAAAGTTAGCTTGCTGGTTGGTGCTGGTTTAATGCAAGGTGATAAGTAAATTGGGTAACATCCTTCTCCCATTAGTTGTCTTACCCACACATGAGCAATAAAAGCTCATGTTACCATTGATCATTTCACATACCAGACTCAGTGGCATTAAAGATGCCTTCCTTATACATGCCTGGTGTGTGTGGATAGGTGTATATAGATACATATACATAAAATGATGTTAATGCTTTGAGAACTTAGGCTGAATACACAGTACTAGTTCTCAACAAAACAAAGCATTTTAAGTGGCAACATCCTTTATATTCCTGTAGCATTTTACTTATGCCGTGCTCTGATGTGTCAGTCCTGTGGTGCACTACTGTTTCCCAACCCTTTTGCCTTGTCAGGAAGACACAAAGGCCAGAGAAAAGTTGTGTGATTTATTCTAATTTTCCTTAGAACCTCTCTTGGTACACTGAAACTCCAAGAGGGCAAATGTTCCCATCCAGGAAGGCAAAGCTTGTCAGATGTTACCATGACAACCTGAGTGTAATTAAGGCCTGCTTCAGCTGCTAACAGCTGTGTACGTTTTATCTGTCTTGGAGATTTTATATATATATATATATGTAAACATACAGTGAGGATATCTGCATCTTTCTAGCCATACATAAACACACATCTAAATTGCTACCCCTATATGCGTCCATTTTAATTGAGTCGGGTAAGGCAATTTGGAAAATCCTTACTGCTCTGAAGATTTCTGAAGCACCAGTTTCCCTATTGCCTTTCCTTTCCCACAACACATTCTAATGAAGTGTGAAACAAACAGCAGTAGCCAGAAAAGAAGCCTGCCTTTTGAGTCTGAAATTTTCCTTGATATTAAGGAAGAAATAGGAATTGTTTCTTAGCATTAAATAACTACCAAATGTGTCAAGATCTGAAATAAGTCATTTACAGAATCACAGAATGACCCGTGTTGGAATGGACCTCAAGGATCACGTAGTTCCAACCCCCCTGCCTAGCAGGGCCACCAAACATACACCTTTACTAGATCAGGTTGCCCAGGGCCCCGTCCAACCTGGTCTTGAACGCCTCCAAGGACGGGGCATCCATAACCTCCCTGGGCAGCCTGTTCCAGGGCCTAACCACTCTCCTAGTGAAGAACTTCACCCTAACATCCAACCTAAATCTTCCCTCTTTCAACTTGGATCCATTTCCCCGTGTCCTGCTATTGTCAGCACTTTTGAAGAGTTTAGTCCCCTCCTGTGTGTAGGTTCCCTTCAGGTATTGAAAGGCTGCAATGAGGTCACCCCGCAACCTTCTCTTCTCTAGGCTGAACAAGCCCAACTCCCTCAGCCTGTCCTCATAGGGGAAGTGCTCCAACCCCCTGATCATCTTTGTGGCCCTCCTCTGGACCCTTTCCAAAATCTCTGTCTTTCTTGTACTGAGGGCTCCACACCTGGACACAGTACAACAGATGGGGCCTCACAAGAGCCGAGTAGAGAGGGACAATCACCTCCCTGTCTCTGCTGACCACCCCTCTTCTGATGGAGCCCAGGATCCCATTTGCCTTCCAAGCTGCCAGAGTGCACTGCTGGCTCATGTTAAGTCTCTTGTCCATCAGGACCTCCAGGTCCTTCTCAGCTGAGCTGCTCTCAAGGACAACTCCTCCCAGCCTGTACGGGTGCCTGGGGTTCTTCCGGCCCAAGTGCAAAACCTTGCACTTTGCTGTGTTGAACCTCATTAGATTCACCTGAGCCCAGCTTTCCAGCTTGTCAATGTCCCTCAGAATGGCATCCCTTCCTTCCACCATATCGACCGCACCACTCAGCTTGGTGTCATCAGCAAACTTGCTGAGGGTGCACTCAATTCCCTCATCAATGTCATTAATTAAAGATGTTAAAGAGCACCAGTCCCAAGACAGACCACTGGGGGACACCGCTCGTTACCGGCCTCCACCTGGACATAGAGCCATTGACCACCACCCTCTGTCTGTGGCCTTTCAACCAATTGCTTATCCATCAAGTTGTCCACCCATCAAATCCACTTCCCTCCAATTTGGAGATGAGGATGTGGAGGGGGCCATGTCAAAGGCCTTGCTCAGGTCCAGGTAAATGACATCGGTCGCCATCCCTTCATCCACCAACGCCGTCACTCCATCATAGAAGGCCACAAGATTAGTTAAGCTTGTACACCCCTTTCTTCACCCTCAGTTCTCTCAGCAGGTCCTTGCTGAGCCATGCCGGTTTCCTAACTCGCCTGCCCACTTTCTTATTCAGAGGAATGGAGACCTCTTGTGCTTCCAGAAGGGCATCCTTGAAGAGCAGCCAGCTCTCCTCAACATCCTTGTCTTTGAGGGCAGCGCGCCAGGGGATCTTGGCCAGCAATCCATTGAGTAGCTTGAAGTCTGCTCTTCTGAAGTTCAGTGTCCTGATCCTGCTCTTTGCCAGGTCCACATCGCTTGAGATCACAAACTCAACCAGGGCATGGTTGCTGGAGCCCAGGCAGCCTCCAATCTTGACGCCTTTGATGATCTCATCAGTGCTGGTGAGCAGCAGGTCCAGCAATGCTTCACCTGTGGTTGGTCTGTCCAATACCTAAACCAAAAAGCTATCACCAATGGATTCCAAGAGCCTTCTGGAGCTCTTGCAGCTTGCCGTGTGGTTTTCCCAACAGATGTCTGGATGGTTGAAGTCCACCACCAGGACAAGAGCCCGTGAGCCAGACGCCTCACACATCTGGAGCAAGAAAGCCTCATCAACAGCCTCCCCTTGATCAGGTGGCCTGTAGTATACCCCTAATACCAGCTGTCCTTTATTAGTCCCATCTCTAATCCTAACCCACAGGCTCTCAACCTGTTCCTGACTGTTTCTCATAGGGAGCTCCTCACAGTTTATCCAATCTCTGACACAGAGTGCAACTACCCCACCCTTCTTACCTCGCCTATCTCTCCTAAAGAGTCTATAGTCGTCAATGACAGTATCCCAGTTGTGGGAATCATCCCACCATTTTTCTGTGATAGTAACAATGTCATAACTTTCTGAGTGCATCACAGTTTCCAGTTCATCCTGCTTGTTACTCAGGCTGTGTGCATTGGTATAAAGGCACTTCAGCCAGGCTACCTGTCTCGCCACCTTTATAAGGGATCTAGGATCCCCTAGAACAGCAGCAACCCCAGCATCCCCCTGCCCTACTTCCTGCCTTTGCACTCTGCCATCATTGCCCACGGAGTTTGGTTCAAGCCCTAGAATGACCCGTTCAACCCCAGTAGCCCTTATTTTGCCCCCTTCCCCCTTCATTCCTAGTTTAAAGACCTGTCAATGAGTCCCACTAATTCTTCAGCTAAGATCCTCTTACCCCTCAGGGACAGGCTGCTTGCATCAGCAGCCATCATGCCAGGTGCAGTGTAAATTGCCCCATGGTCAAAAAAGCCAAAACATCTAGGTAACCTTCCTACACTCAGTAATCTTCACACACTTTTCTGCTGGACATGTAAACGAAAGAGTGTGTCCCCCTTTTGGGATCTAGATCTCAGAACAAAGTCTTTACTGATCTCCTTGGTGAAGAATTACATTTCTTGGAAAGATGGACAGGAGCACTCATAAACAGCGGGAAATAGATCACTGGAAAGGGAAATGGAGCTGGCTGAGCTGATTCCCAGACTGCTCAAACACAGGTGCCAAGTTAAGATATAGGGCCCTTGATAGCCAACAGGGAAAGGACACTTTGGAGAGCTTTTCAAAGCAAATCTTCACTGCTGGCTTTGAAATCAGTCTTTAGAGATAACTGATTTTCTCTCTGCCTATGCAAGAAATTGCACTGTCTGTATTTGAGTGAAATGAAGTCCTTTCATTGAGTCCATGTGAGCTAGAATTAGTCCTTAATAACAACTGTCTTGCTTCAGTGGTAGTGCTGAAGGTAAACTCTTTCTTGGCATTTTTGACTACTTAAAAATGCAGGATTTTTTTAAGTTACCACAAGTAACTTAACTGGCTGTGGATGTAGTCAAACCTCACACAAGTTTGGTACAGATCATTGCTAACAAAGATTAACACTTCATGAAGCCCATAGTAGTAACACAACAAAGCAGAAAAATCTCATAGTTAATATTATTCTTGGCCCATTTCTGTAAAGTGATGCAGATGACTTGAGATTTGATGGGAGTTAATGCTCAAGGGCTTAAGCTTCCCATCTGTGGCATGGTGAGAAGAGATGAGGAGAAAGCAAAGAAGTGCTCCTGGGAAAGATGTTTCACAAAGTAAATGCAGTGTAATAAAGGTTATGTTATTCACAAGGTATTTCTGAAAGGCTAGATTTTTTTTGATGGCCTCTAGGTTTGCACCTGCCATAAACTACAGAAGTATGGATGACCAGAGTCCTTTTGTTTTTTTCTTTTTTTTTTTTCTTTTTTTCTTTTTTTCCTTATTTTTTGTTGGCCTTTGTTGTTCTTTTTTATTTATTTATTTGAAATTATTATAATCTGTGCTGGTGAATACAGCTGGGTTCTTCTGCTCTTTCCTTGTGTGTGTGTGTAAAATCATAGGTGCCAAGGGACCCAGTGAACTTTTTGTTTTGGAAAGGAATCTCATGTGATCTGCCTTTTTGGGAATATAAAATTTCCCCTGAGTATCTGAATGGTGTTATGTCTCTGAACACTTCTTGCCTGGGGGACAGGGGATGCAGAGGCTCAATGGTGAGAGACCAGCACTGTGCAATTGCATCCATAAGGTGCCATGCCTAAAGCATTATTTACAGGGGTTCGGATAATTCTCTGCAACTCTGTTTCTGACTGCCTGGATGTTCAATGGTAAGTCACCTGGTCTTCATTGCTCTGCCTAAAATTCATTATTTTATTATTGTGCTCTCTGATAGTGTCCACAGTCAAAGTGCTCCTGTTTCCCTTCTAAGTGATCATATCAGAAAACTCAGTTCTTTATGATTATATATTATAAGTTAACTATAAGACTATGTAGAATAAATTAAGGATTTTAATGAAAAGATGCTTTATAATTCACTAAGAACATATTGCATATTTGTGTGTACATGTGTGTACACCCACGGGCATATGTAACTCGGTATGTGCTCAGGTCTGTGTAAGCATCCTGAGTGCAAGTATCCTACACAGAGCATTGATGAGGATCTATAAAAAGCTGTGAGGTAAATTTGGGAATGGTCTACAAAGCATGAATCCAGAGAAAACAATACCACCCAAACATCATGGTGTATGTTCATGCTGTTCTGAAGGATTCCTCAGAGAACAACATGTTCAGAAACATGCTGGTATTTATGAGAGGGAAAGGCTGTTCATGGGGAAAGGGTGATATGAAGGTTTTGGAGAAAACAAAGAGATTATCCTGGAGCTACTAAAAAATAAAACATAAAAACAACAAACTGTTTATGAAAACTGTGTTCTTTTTTATATATACTCTTTTTTTTTTTTTAATCAATTTGTCAAACTACTAAATAAAAAGTGTAGTTTTCTAACTCAGCTGCAACGTAGGGATAGTTCCAGTTACTAATTCAAAATGAGTATATCCTTTATTAAACTAGGAGATCCATCTATAAATGAAAGCAGAAGAAGTAATATGTTAATAATTAGGATGCGACACTGAAGTTAGCTTTTTCAGTAACTAAGCTTTTCCAAGTCATCTACTTGGGACTGTGATATACCCACCTGTATCCAAGTTTATTTCATTTTAATACATATATTGTACTGTATGTATATATATACTTATATCTATGATGCACGTAAATTCCTCACTCATTTTTTATTTTATTTATTTTATTTTTTATTTTTATGTATTTATTTATGTATTTATTTTTTAATAGCTGGGCAGCCATTTTAAGAGCTGTAAGGTCCAGGGAAATCCCAGCCCCACTGCTCCTTTTGTAGTGCTCATTTTTGTACTGCCCTTCTGCCCCACTGGTGGTAATGCAGACAGGAAGGTGTTTCACTGGCAGTTTTTGTAGGGAAATGAAGGAAAGTGTGGAACAAGGGGATAAAATGCTTACATAATTAGGTCACATTTTCCAAATCCAACTTCACAAAGAAAAACTCAATTCTTCAGAATGTGGGATTTGCCAGTAAGAAAATGGAAAATCATGCTCATCACATAGTTAAATGATGAACTGGGGCTGAGAGACTCAGCTGTGTAAAAGTGCTGTTGGACTGTAAATAGACCCAAAAACCTATCTAACAGTGAAAAAGACTGCAGTCCTTTTTAGCATAAGATCTGCTTTAATTACAAAAGCATATTATCATTTATCATCACACTCTAATCCCTAACCATACTTCTCCTTAGCCTCTCTTATCCGGTAACTTTACTTAGCCTATCTTAACTGATATAAATCTACATCTACATATCAAACATATTCATGAACCTCTGTGGAAAGAAAAAAAAAATAAAAAAAATCTAAGTGCAGGCTTAAGCCAGTAGCCCTGTGTCTGGGCTTTCAATGCTCAGTCTTAGTTCTACTGCTGAGTTACAGCTCACCAGAGGTTTCTCTGTCCCACAATGAGGGACAGCCTTCCTGCCAGTCTTGCATGCTAGCCCATAAATTTCTTTTTGTTCAGTGTGTAGGTGTTTCGTGTCATGGTGCTTTATGCATCTCCTCAGTTCCTGCTAAAGCTGCCTGAGGTCTTCTGCGATGGATCAGGGTTTTGATGTTGGTTTGCCTGTCTGTGCACTTCACTAATTAGAATAACAAAACTGGTAGCAAATCTTCAGGCATCAACCATGCATTGCATCAATTAAAAACATCAAAAACAAAGTCTCTCCTGGTTCGTCTCCTTTCCACTTGATCTCTTACTCTATGGGATGGTGTAACTATTTCCCTAAGTCCTTCTCCTAATTACTGTGTTCCTTCCTTTTTCTGCAAGCATCCTTGCAGCCCCAGATTTCTCCCAACATTTTATTTGCTTGCCCTTTCTTTTGCTGCTTGGGGACACCACTACTCTGTAGGAGGAAAACAAGCATTTGCTGAGCTTACTTTGAGAGAAATGTAAGGATAGGATTTTTAACTAAATTTGTCTTCATGTATAATTTGATGCTGATCTTTATTTTGTTTAAAGTACCAGTTTTTGTAGTGTTTCTTCCAAAGGATAGATGTTATTGTGTTTTTTTGTTGTTGTTGCTGTTTTTGTTTGTTTGTCTGTTTGTTTATCCTAGTGGTTCATGAGGTAACTGAGACATAAGTTTATAATATGAACTGGTGTGTTCTATTGAAGAAAACTTAAGCCTCTGAGCAAGGCTTACATCTTTACCATCGACAAATCATGGCTGTATGGAATTTGGATAAAAAACCCTCTAAATCTGAATTTTGATGGAGCTTGAATTCAATTTGAGCTGTGTGCATCTAAACTCTCTTCTCATGTTTAACTGACACAGAGATATAAAACACTTAGAGGAAGATAGAAACACTGCCCTAAATTTCTTCTTAGGCAATTTAGTATATGCAAAAGAGAAAGCAGAGGGAGATGTCTCACTCTAAAGATAATTCTGTGTGCAGAGTCTGAAAAATTAGATCATGATATAAAGAGGCTACTTCTGTATTGATGTGATTTTCTTATGCCTTTCTAATATAATTGTTTGTTTTGTTTAGAGTAACGTAAAAATAGAAAGAGCATACTGGATATTTCAGACAATTCATAGTACGCATCATGGTTATTTTCAGTCTTGTTGCCTTATGTTGACCAGTGTGAGTTATACTGTGTCATACGGTGGGGAGAAAGCCTCAGAAAGATTCAGCCCCCACTGTGCATGTGCGAACATAAACCCCTCCACTCTCCAAAGCCAGAAATTCAGACTGAACCCTTTGCCTTTCTTCTTTCCTCATTAAACTTATTTTAGTTTTATTTTGCATGTGAGTTTATGCTCTGACCAACACAAACTGGGACTGAAAATTTCAGTGTAGAGGCCTCTGCTTCTACATCATCAGCTCCTTTCTGCTGATTCAGGAGGTTCAGGCAAGCATCTTGAACACAGGGATGTTTCTGAACCTGAACTCTCTGTTTTCCCTGTCTCGCTTTTCTTTCTCCTTATTCTGCTTTCACAATTTTTGCTTACTTAGCTACACCTTAAAACCTACCTTTAGTGGGATTTCTTTTTAAATCTCCTTGTCCAATGACAATGTTTTGCCTTTCTCCCCTCCTTCCCTTCCCAGAGCCGTATTTGGAGTTGCTGTTTCAGGAGTGACTTGTACCAGGGCAAGCTGCATTTAATTCAAGTCACTCCTTACACCTACAGAGCTGCCTTCCTGCTGTTCAGCATATGTTATGCATTCCCTCTCCATGCCTGGTCCACCCGCCCTGGCAATTGAATTCCAGTTGCACAGCATCGTGCTTAGAGTCTCCAGTTATGTCTCAAGTGTCAGCCAAGATGGCTGCTGTCATATTCACTTAAACATCCCGTGTTGATGAGCCCATCCTATGACAGGAGAAGGGATTTGGTGGGTCAAAACCAGCACAGACCAGGAGATAAGATGTTTACTATTTCTATCTGAACTAACCTGACATTTTTGACTGGACTTCACAGGCCACAGAGGGCTAGCTGCAACATCTCTCTCTCAGGCTGATGGCTTTATTTCTCTTTGAAGAAGTTGTGGAGCTATGGCATGTCAATGCATGCTACTTGCAATCAGCCCAAAATAAAGTTCTGTCCTTAAAAATTACAGAAACTCAAAATGACTGCAAGCAAAGCAAATGCCTTGAAGAACTGCAGGACATATAGCAAAGCAAATGGCACCAGGGAGCAGGAAAGGCAAAATGCAGGTGGAGATGATGCGACATTGTATCAGGGTGCTGTCTCATTCTCCTGTAGTTAAACCAACCAAATTTACTGCCTAGGAGGAAAAGAAAAAGGAAAGGAAAAGGGAAAAAAAGACAGAGAATGAAGGTGGGTGGGGGACCAGGGAATAATTAAAAAATAAATAAATAAAAAAAAAAGATCAGCTGAGGATGAGAGAGATTTTGTTTGCCAAGTTTCCAGCCACTGTTCAGAGGGAATTTTTATGGCCAAGTTATAAACCTTTGAAAATAGGAGTTTCTAATGGAAATGCTGACAGACCCTTTCTATGGTAACCTTAACACTGGATGCTCTGCAATGTCCTTGCCTGCTCTTATTTATTTATTTTCATCTTTTTGCCCTTTAGGTCCTAAGACACTTAGTGTGACACCAGTGAGGAAGCAAAAGGATTGAGGTTAAAATCCCATAGAAAACAGGAATTCTTTGAGCAAGTAGGCTGGGAAAGGGTGGATGACACAGAACTGCTGAAAATGAATGCACCCCACAGCTGGCCATGATGCAAAACCACGCTCGAGCTCTCAGTACAGTTTGCTTTATCTTTCTTCTCCTTTTTTCCCCACCCCCAGTAGTTAATTGTCTTGTGAATGGCCTCCTTGAGGCCAATTAATGAGGTAATTTTTTCAGTTGATAAAAAAAGATTAGCTTGAGAGGAGTGAGAAAAAAATCAACTATGTTGAGGGTTTGTGTAGGTTTGCTGTTTTTTCTTTTGGTTGTTCTTTTGTTTCGTTTTGGTATCTTATGTTTGTATTACAAATGTTCAGGTCTCTGATTAAATGAAAATAAGTTTTTTAGGGGAAAAATATACAATAAAAAGTCTGACCTTATGAAGCAGTCACCTCTGGGTTGCTGAAATCAAAGTATTTCAGGCACCTTCATTCCCACATGATCTTCCTTTGCATATGCACATTAGGATATGGAGAAATGCAGTGAGTTCTTATCAGAGAAGTTAAGCACAAAAAAGCTCTTCATTTGGAGAAAGGAAATTCTGGATTTCAGTTGATTGCATCTCCCCATTGGCAGGCTGTAATAAACATCACTGCATTAAATATTCTGAAGAATCGGGGTGTCACACTGGTAAGATTTCTTAGAAACTTCAGGTATTCTGTGATTTGCTCACATGCAATGGCATTTCCCTGCTGTGATGGGTGAAACGTAGACTGGTCCCAGGGTGAGAGAGACAAAAGCGTACAGCTGAAAGATGAGCTCATGTAGCATTTCTGAGTCCTCAGTGAAAAAGGTTATGGCACCTTCTCCCAAGAGATGAAGGGTATCTCCCTCTACAGGGAAGGGAAGCAGCATGTTTGCCTGGTGGGATGCCACTTCAAAATCTGGCTGAGTCTGAACTTCAGGGCTTGTGTCCTGTACACACCTGCGGAGCATTCGTCCGTCCCTGGACTTAATAGATCTCAGTCATGCCTCCTTGCACTCCCCAGAAGGTGGAAGTCAAATACATGCCGCATGCTTCACTGCTCCTCAAACATGTTTAGCATCTCAACTTTATTTTTTGGTTTCTGTTTTGATGGTACACAAAGGGTTTGATATTTTCATTGCTATACACTATAGGTTTTTTTTTTTGTTGTTGTTTTGTTTTTTGTTGTTTTTTTTTTACTTGTAGCCTCTGGGCTGTTGCACCAGTGTTACGTGATCCTGCCTAGGAACAGTAGGGCAGAAATGCTCTTTATGTGCTTGAAGTTACTTTTTTTTTTTTTTATTTGTTCTCTCTTCTTGTACTTCTCTCACAGTTTCTTTCACTTCTTTGGTTCCAATTAGCCTTGCTTTTCCAATTAGCATCCTGGTTTGCTGCAGTGAGGCAAAAAAAGGGAACCAGAAAGGCAGAGCACCAGCCCCCTTCTCGGAAAGACTTGTGGCTGAGGCTTGGAGACTGATTTTTCCCAAGGTAGAGATGCATTGACTGATTTTTACTAAAAGGAGATTTTTGGTCCCAGCAGCATTGTGGTTTCTTAGCATTGTTCCTCGAAAATATTAAGCTTGGTAAGAGGCAGGTAGGCTGCTCCAAAAGTAACTCCTCCTATTTATTTCCGTGGAAACTACAACAGATAGGAAGAACACAATAACACTGCTTGAGAGAACAAATTCTCAGCTAGAAAATGCTAGTTTTCAACACAGCCAGCATCACTAGCTCTGTATTTTCACCAGAGATGAACAAGAGCTGTGTGATGTGTTTCTAAACATCTGCACCAGCACTAGAGACCCACTGTTACTGCCACTGCTATTGAAACATGCCACTCATTGTGCTCACATCCAGTGTTTGGTCTCCACATATGTTCAGCAAGCATCAGTGAATGTCAATGAATGATATTTTTTCCACATACAGGAATTCAGTAACACACCTGTGCTTCATACACACTTCCATATCAGACACCATTTTATCACACCATCCCCCTGCTGCCATCTGTTGCATGGCAACAAAATTCAATGGAATGTAGTTGGCAAGTTTCAGCCTTCACTGCCATGCTACTAACATCCACTTCTGATGTTATAGGCCAACAGAATAAAATAGATGGCACTACTTTCAGAGCAGCCATCTGACATTCCGCCTTGGCCTTTTCTAGGTTCAGGTAGTAATATAGGAACTATCATCACATTTGGACCCTTTTCAATATATTCCTGGGTGGTAATGCCTTATGAATACCACTGAGCAAGCAAAAAGAAAAAGAAAGAAAAAAAAAAAAAAAAAAAAGGAAAGCAGAATTAAAAACAGAACTTTCCCACTTGTCCCCTGGCATAATCCTCATGGCATTTTCAGTAAATTAAAAAATAATAATTTGGAACTGAACAAACCATTTATTGGGTCTTAGATTTCTGTGAGACATTTGCTGAAAGCATCAGTCTGCTCTTCAGTGCATTATACAATGCGATATCTTTATCCTCTCTAGCTTAGCACTGGCATGGGATGTAGGAAGCCTGGATTCACCTTCCTTGTAGTCTCTCTCTCATACATGCTCAGGAAAGGATGAAGCACAGGTGTTCACAACATGGTCCCCTTGTTCAATATGCTGTGCAAACCTCCTGTCTGGTAAATGCTTTTCAGAAAAGAGTTGTGAACAGAAATTATATATGTGGGTGTTTGTATTCAAGCTGGTTATGTTTGTGCACTACTTCTCTTTCAAGATGGTATTGATTTAGTATGACTTTCTAGAGAATATTTTTATTCTGATATGGATCATTGGCACAACCAAGGTGGTGAAAAATGACATCGATCAGGCTAGAGATCTAACACAATAAAACTAAATATACATTGCACAGAATATTTTATGCCAGTGTTCCTGGACAGTGTAAACCATTTGAACTTTGTTAACTCTTTGTTCCTTTTCTTCTCTCTATTAATTTTGCTAGCTGTGATCATACATCCTTAATTCCATTCAAATTTCTTTCCTCCGAGAAGGTAAGATTGCTGGAAATAAAAAATAATAATAACAAAAGAAGTAAAAATGTCACCGCTAGGTAAAGTGTGTGGAGATTTAACACTTTACTAAAGAAATTAATAATGGCACTATGAATCTCATTGCTTTGCCAAACCCACTAAGATATTAACAAGTAAGTCTCTACACCTCTAGAGAGAAAAATCTTATTTTGATATGTCACAAATTCACCATTCTCTTGACAAATATTTATCCAAGGAGGAGGAAAATAATAATAATAATAACAATAAAATAAACGATACTACTTAATGTAATGGATTATGAATCTAAAATTTGACCATGTCATTCTGTGCTGGATTTTTTATTTATTTTTCCTTTGTGTTACTTCTATCAGTTTATTTTTTCACCTTCCTTCTAGGATGGCATAGCTTTAGCCAGAACTGCTATGCATCAGACACTGTATTCAGTCTTGGAAGGGTTATTATTAATAGCAATGATTCTCAGCAAACTTGCCTCCCAAGGTTGCTCTAGCCAAGATTGTTTAGAAAACTCCACTGGGGTACTTGTAAGGGACACCTTGGGTCTAATGTACTAGCGTTTAATGGACAAATCTATTTAGGTCCCTGTGTTAATATAAAACTGTTTTGTTAGTTGTGAAGCAGGCACAAAGCACTACTAATAACAGCTGTGAAACAGAGCTAATTTGGGCATCAGTGGCCACCTGAAGACTGAAAATTCAGGGCACTCTTAAAGCTCCTCTGTTCTTGATGAGTAAAATTGGATTGATGTACATTTCATTATTTAAACAGACATGCCAGCTTCCCATGAAATTTCTTTTTCACTTCTTAGAAAGCAAAAATTGCCTTTTGCTTGAGAAAAGAGTGCGATTCGACAGCTAGGGAGAAGTATATTGCCTGCTTTTCCATGAGTTGTTTGAGAAGGCTGATCCCAGGCTGGGCTTGTAATTGAAAAGGATTTGGAGCCTGTGCTAATGTGATAATAGCAATATTGGTGCAATTCATTTTGTTTTACTCTGCCTTGTCCTGCCATGTCCTGGTCATAGGGCTGCACAGACTCGGCTCCTGCTGGGGATGCTCTTCCCAGCTCATGGTGACATTCATTTTCCCTAGTAAAGTGCTGCAGTGAGCAAAGCTGCAACAGAAATGGGAAAATAATGGAGATTTCTGAGTTTAGAGAGGCATTTTATACCTTCAGTGCTGCAGCTTATAGTGTAGGGTGAAACAAGCACAGCTGAGCCCCCATCCACTTCTGTCCCATCCTCAAGCCCCTGATTTTGATTCTCTCATACTCCTTTTGAAAGGCATTTTTTTCTGCAACACTTATAAAGGGTAGTCTTTGCTTCTGTCTGTCTCCTTCATCCCACATCGAGAAGTGCCACAGTTCCAGGTTTCCTTTTCTCAAGACTAAAACCTCAAATGCTTTAGGTGATCCTGGTTCAGGATATGCACCAATGATCATCATATTTGCTGGGGGAAATGCTGGGCTGAGAGGGTGAAGTAATGGTCCTATTTCCAAAGAAAGATGATAAAAGAAAATTAAAGAATTTAAGACCTTCTCCTGAAATGTTTGTAAAAGTAACCTTGAAGAAGGGGAGCAAGCTTTAGAAACATCAATAGTTTTGCTCTGGAACAGCTGGGTGGATGAATGAATGGTTTGAGGTAACTGGGGGAGCTGGATGCTATAGGGTGCTGAAGGTATAGAAGTTGGTTAGGAACAATACAGCAAGAAAAAAAAAAAGTCAGCCAGTGCTCCTCCAGTCTGCACTGCTGTGCTTTTAAATGATGCATTGCTTTAGTTTTATTTCTAGGGTCTGTGGTTGTATCATGCCTACTGGTTTCATTCTGCCCCAGTAACCTGTGCAAGTCATCCTAGCACACTCTAGTCATGACCCTATGAATATCACTTTCAGTGGCATGGATTCATCCTCTTGCTTTTGCCTCTGCAGTGCCATGTAGGCTCTCTTGAAACTGACAGCTGCATTTCTCTGGGGACCTATTTGTCAACCAGGAATTCCCCTTCCCCTGCTTTAGCAAAATCTGTCGACGCAATTAGCATGGAGACTGCTGATTCACCAAGTGGGAAACAAGAGGAGATTGTCTATTTGCTAATGTCAGACATCAGTTCAGGGTAATTGCTGACCCTTGGTCAGATCTCAGGAAATGAAACTAAGTGATACCTTGACCAGTTCACTTTGACAGAAGAGGCAAAAAATTATTAGAAGCTATATAGAGGAAAAATAAATACAGTAAATTGTAGAAAATCCTCCCATATAGAAGTCAGTTGGTAAGAAGGAATCTCTAGCACATTATCATTGAAAATATCTTCATCCATGTTTGTGCCTCTGTACGTAAAATACTAATCTAATCTGTACCTAATATTTTGTAACTGTCAGGGAGGATTGGAAGAGGGTGGGCGAGTTTGTGTATGTGTATACTTGTATATAAGACAAGACTTAATGCTAACAGATGGGAAAAAAAAGTATGCATGAATTATATTGCCAGACGACCCTACTGATGGCAAGTTGGTATTTCAGGGATAATATAGTAGGAAAAGTGTTTCACTTGTATGAGAAATTAATTGTTGGCAGAGTGATAAATCTATACAGTATACAATATCCACCAACCACTTCCTCAGTTGGATATGATATTGCATATTGATAATGAACAAAAGTGTTGTGGGCTTTAATGGTAGCTAATACAAAGCTTTTACTGAGCTGATTTTGTATTTTATGTTCTTTGGATGAGCTGGGCAAGACGGGATGAATTTTAAAGTCAGAAGATGAGTGAATTGTCTCATTAAATCTCTTGGACACTCATCTTACTAAATTATTTTCTAGAGTCTCAAGTCACTGATGTAAATGGATGGTGAGCAGCTGCCAGCTTGATCTGATCCTCGCTGTTATCAGTAGTAACTTTTCTATTACCTTTGGTGGATTTGGATACAGATCCCACTTTTATTCTTCCCAAAGACATTTTTGGAAGATCTGAGCAGCTTAATGATTCGATGACAAACTGCCATGGAACAGGCTGTTTGGCTCCAGTATATTTTCTTCTTAAGGATTTCAAATACTTCTGATCTGATGAGTTGCTTTTCACCTTCCACTTCCACTTATACCCTCCCTGGATACCTTGCATATGAAAATGTTCATAGCTAGGGTTTCAAATTGTGAATGGATCACGAAAGAAGTAGACTGAGGTTCTCCTTCCCAAAGAGCATCTGGTGAAAAACATCTGAGTGAGTTTGAAGACACTGTACCTCTCTTATGGAATGGACTCCTTCATTACTCCCATCTAATTTTTTATGCTCGTTGTTGTTTGTGCTTACTTCCACCTTGACACCCTCAGGGAATGTGCTGAGAATCCAGCCAGCAGCACTGACTAGGGTTTCCAGAACTACTGATCAGGCTCTTAACAGGGCCAGGGTTGCAGTGCTCTCATCAATAGAGAGAGCTGTAGCAGATGGGAATGGAAAGGTCTTGGACAGAAGAAATACAGTGGCAGAATTCAGGAGAGAAACAAATCTGTGTCTGCTACAGTTTGCTCCTAAATTACCGTACTAAGCATGTTGGTGAGATGAACCTCCATTTCTGGTCTGATGATAGAAACAGATGATCTTTTAATAGTTCCAGTGGTGGGAATGCTGTTCCCTTGCCTTCCGGCAAGGAGTTTAGAAACCGACAGGTAATTAGCAGGAGCAGCTGTTCATATAAATAGGCCTATGTCCAGGTTTCCCCTCTTCAACTGTTATGCTCTGTGGTAACAGAGAAAAATGATATATTGGAGTAAGGGCAACTTTGTTTCATGTTTTTTTCTCTTGCCCATCATTTATGGTTCTACCAATTCCCGCAGTACTGCTGTGGTCCCACCTTGTCTTTTATATCTGAAATCTGCAAAAGAGTAAGACATCAATAGATACAGAATTATACAGAAGTCTTTATATTATATTACATGGCACCTAGATATCTTCTGAAATTACTTGAAATTTAAAATAATAAAATTTTTGTTCTGCAAGTGCAACTAGGCAGCTGGAGATAATCTGTTGCATAGACAGCTGCACAAAGAGGATGAAAGCACATTTTAAGAACTTTTTTGAGGATGTTTTGCTATGATGTCTTCTGTGTCAATATTTTGTGGGGAGAATGGGAATGAAAAAAAGTACACCAGAGGTTTCAATGTAAATTAAGACCTGCTTTCCAAATCATTAATGGGAACTGTTAATATTCACAGGCACTTCCAGGGGTCAATTCATCCTACTTAGGATCTGAATTACCATCTGGCTGTGCCAATCTCTGTTCACTCAATATATAGCAAACTTAGGGACTAGGCTTCTAATACTAAGGTGCTGCATCCACCTCGACATTAATATTCTACTCAGATGTTGAAGATTGTACATCCATTAGAATCATCTAATTTGAGTGCTTTTTTCTTTTTTAATTTATTTTATTATTTTATTTTTTTTTTAGTGTACTGTTGCTTTGTCAAAATGTGTTCTGCTGTTGATGTAGTAATTCAGAGAGTAAAGTTATGCTGCGGACCCTAGTGAAAGCCAGGACTGTATTTCGCTTCACAAATGGGCAGATATTTCCTTTGCCTCTAGAAACTTCCCTTTCCTGAGAAAGAGCAGATTGGAATTTAAGAATTCTGAGGTTATGCATACTTCTAAAATGTAGCCATCAGTACAGCTGGGAAGTGAACCGATGATGGTCTTGTGGCTTTGGATTCTAGTCTTTGATTCACTCCAACTGAGGTGTCAAGTTAGGAGATAATCTCCTTTAGTTCACTCTACAGTCAATGAAATTGCTTGAAGCATTTCTGGACAGTTTACTTAAGAGCATGAAGTTAATGTGATAAAGGGGCATAAATGGTTCAATTTTGGTTCCTGCCAGTTTTGCCTACTGAAGTCTACAACATGTATTTGATGTGCCCATATGACAAATCCTAAGCTATGGTGATGATGACTTCAGTCATTCAATTACTAGTTAATCAGTGTGATGTAAATGTTAGGTGTATAGGTTGTAATTTGGTTTAGATATATTTCTCAACCTGGGTGAGGCACTCCATGCAGAGCCCCATCAATAGTTCTGCAAACCCTGTTCAATGTTGCTAATTGGATTCTCTGCATTTTCTAAATTGATGGAGAAATGACAGAGCAGAGGAAGAGGCTGGAGCTCTTCTTTTTCCTGTTTACCCTGCAGCACCTCTGCAGCTGCACACCTTTGTTTTTCCAAGTAATTTCCAGGAATCCAGACAAATGAGATTATGTGAACCAGTGGCCTCTCTGAAGAGGCAGCATGATCAAATGTGTTGATTAGGAATTTGTTGCACATTTCTGATAGCAGTTGCATGGTACCAAAAAAAAAACCCCAAAACTGTAGGTGAAGAAATCTACCTTTTAAGAAGAACTCTAAGTACATCTCTGTGAATTGCTTTACTTTAACAAGTAAAGCAGTGATTTCATGTCTATATAACGTGAAAATAAGATGTATCATAGAATCATAGAATGGCCTGGGTTGAAAGCGACCACAATGATCAGGTAATTTCAACCCCCCTTCCTGCTTATACACCCCCTTCAAGTACTGGAAGGCTGCAGTGAGGTCTCCCTGCAGCCTTCTCTTCTACAAGTTAAACAATCCCAGTTCCCTCAACCTTTCCTCATAATTCGCATGTACATGTTCTATGTTTATTCTGTGCCTGTGCTATAGGGGTAGCTCCTGCCTACTGTACTGCTGGCTATTGATGCTTAGATACATTACCATCCCAGCCCTAAGCAAATTCTTGATTTTCAGTTCTTCTGTCTCACCTAGCAATATGGTCACTCCAGCAAAGTGTGAAGGATCTTAGTTTTCCCTTAAAGAGGAATATTGTTTTTTACATGACAGAATATATGTAGGATTTCATACAACTTGATGTAAGGACCTGCCTCAGATATGACAAAACAGAGATGAAGAGATAAAGGTTCCTGCAGTGCCTGGAGAACACAAGGGTTAGATGCCCCAAACACAACAGGACTACTCATTGCATACCTTTGTATAATGGATGGTGGAGTAAGAAGAACTGCTGATGTGTTTAAATTTTGTACCTTTGCCCTTATTGTGTACAATATTTGTGTGTTTACCAAAATTCACAAAATCTGGAAACATATTTTCCTCACTGATTGAGCTGAAACTATTTGTATGGCTTAGGAGCTGTGACCTATTGCACTTGTGTCCCTGTAAGAGATAATGTCTGCTCTGAAGCATTTTTTTTTCTTTCTTCAGTAAATGAACCATCTAGCAGCTGGGTAGGGGAACATTTTATACATAGTGAGCTCTTCTGGCATTGTATCATTTTTCTTCATGTTTATCTTCTCCTATTTTTTATCATAGACTCAAACTGTAAACTGTTCAGGGACTGTGTATGTTTGTGTAACAAGGTTCCAGAGTGAGATGGGCAGAAGAAGTGAACGTATGGCAAACAAAAATGTCCTCAAGTTATTTACAAAAAATTATGTGATGTAGCCAAGAATTTGAACTTATTTTTTTCCATGTCCAAATGATATAAGGGCAGAATTGGACACTTTTGTTAAATCTGCAGCTCAACAACTGTGTGTGGGCTGAACAAATTGAGTCAAGTTTGATGGTTATTTTGATAATAACAAATGTGAAATGGGAGAAGAGGGTACATTTTGAAAGTGCCAAAGTGAGTGTTTTCTCCTTTTAATAAATAATTATAATAATAATAAAAGTTCATTTTCAGAAAGAATCATTTTGAAGGGTTAAATTTATCACAGTTTGAAAATAGGACAATAGTATTGAAATGTGGCTGAGTCCAAATGAGTAATTTTATCCAATAAATAAATAAATAAATCCATCTTTCTCCTTTTTTTCCAATCATCAGCTGCTCTTATTCCCACACAAACTGGGGTATATCAGCATAGCATTGGGTTGTTTGTCTTGCCAATTGTCATCCTTTTTTGGCATTAGGTAACTTCTGCCTCAGAAAACTGCACTGTTACCTGTAAATAAGATTCTTCTCTAGAAGAAGTAGTTCAGACTGTGAGTTTTGAACAAGGCCGAGGCTTAGCCCTGCTGAATACTTGAGCAGATAGGAGATGTCATGCAGAATTAAAAAAAAAACAAAAAACAACAAACAAACAAACAAACAAAAAATGACACTACCCAGGATATGAGTGTTTTACTTGCAGAGTTTTAGTGGTAGGGACATATGAGGGCTGCTCAGAAAGTAATGCCTCTCATTGTATTCTGTTGACCCATTATGTCAGAGGTGAAAGTTGGTAGTATGGCAGTAGAGGTTGAACCTTCCCAACAACATTCTGCTTTGCTGCCATGTGACAGATGGCAGGAGAAGGTCAGTGTGACAAAACAAATTCCAACATGGAAGTGTATGTGCTGTATGAAGGGTCTAGTTCATCACATGTGAAAATGCAGGGCTAATGGCGGTTATTACATTGAAAAATAATGATTAATAGCTGAGAATCTGGTCTATCAAACGTTATTGTGCTCTTGTTCCAACCTGAATTCTGTGATTCTACAATCAGAAAAAAATTTTGCTTCCAATTTGGTGTGAAATCCCAGGAGGCTGAAACTAGGGAAAGTTCTTATTTGGCACGGTGAGTATATCCACACTGTTTTAATATGTGTACGGCCATACGTTGTTCTGTCTCAAAAGGAGCTGGATGCCCAGTGTAATTAATCCTAGATAGGACTCAGAGCACTTTGCTTTAGTGATGCCTTGATTTTTCTTATTGCTCCGTCTCTGTTCCTGATGCTGTTTCATAGTGTGTCATAATCAAGGGCAGAAAGTAGCCATGGTTACCTGCAATAGCGCTGGTGATTGCAACCAACACTCAAGAGCTTCAAGGGTACTTAGCAAGTATGCCAGACCTAGAAGATCAGTGTACCACAATGAGAGAGATGGATAATTGCACAAGAGGGTATAAGAGACAGAAGACTTCAGTGACAGAATTTAGGTAACAGCAGTGCATGTGCTTTAATCAACCAATGTAACTACATTTTTTTTTTTTTTTAAATTTTTTGTGGTTGTTGTTGTTTTAACATGTCCTCTGCTTAACTAGCCTTTGGCTTTATCTTATTTGCTTTCCTTAATATTTTGTTTTTCATCAAGTGAATAAAGTGGCGGTTATGGTATCAGGTCAGGAAGCTCAAACCAGTTGGTTAAACATATGTATTTAAGCCACCTTTGAGATCATCAGGATGTTTTTGATTTTTTCTGAAATCCATATTCCTTATAACACAGTGATTAAACATTTTTATTCATAGAATTATATCATACAATGGCTTTGGTTGGGAGGAGCCTTAAAGATCATCCAGTTCCGACCCCCTGCCATGGGCTGGTTTCCTCCCAACAGATGGGGTTTCCCAAGGTCCCATTCATTCCAAGCGTAAGAGCCTCTGAGGCATCCAGAGCTCCTCTGGGCAGGCTGTGCAAGGGCCTCGGTACCCTCTGAGTAAAGAATTTCTTCTTAATATCTAATCTAAATCTCCCCTCTTTTATTTTAAGACTGTTCCCCCTTGTGTTATCACTAGTGGAAAATGTAAAAGGTCTGTTCCTCTCCTGTTTGCAAGCTCCCGTCAAGTACTGGAAGGCTGCAGTGAGATCTCCTCTGGTCCTTCTCCTCTCCAGGCTGAAAAAGCCCAGCTCCCTCAGCCTGTCTTTATGAGAGAGGTGCTCTAACCCTCTGAATATCTTTGAGGCCCTCCTCTGTACTCACCCCAACAGCTCCACATTCCCACATCCCTTCTGTGCTGGAAGCCCCTTGCATGGCTGCCAGGATATTGCCACTCTTCAACAGAGACTTCTATACGATCCTTACTAGTAAACCGGAGCATGATTTTTTCCATAGGGGAGTATGTTTATTGTCATCAAACAGTTCCAGGCAAGTAAAACCTCTGCTATGCAAATGATAGGAAGGAGGGAGAATTCCAGTTTGCTTAGTCTTTGCCCATCAGCAATAATCTCCACCCTCCATTGACTTTTTATGTAATATCAGAGCCAGGTCATGCTGCCACTGAAACTTGGTTGATGTATATCATACTACTCCGCATTCATTTAGTTATTCACTAGTATACTAAAATGTGGGGAAACTCTCACATTAGTATAGATACCTCTTTGTCCCACACAGTCTCTCCAGGCATGTAACAAGCAATGTGGTTTCAGTCTGTCCAGATGGAGGAGACTGCAGGATTTCATGACTGGGAGAGAGGGTTGCAAATTTGAGTTCCTCTTCTGCTCCTACTGAAGTGGATGGAAGATTTGCCTTTTAATTTCAAGGAGAATAGAATGAGGACCCTTGTTCAAAGAAAATCAAGCCTTTTAAACAAAAAGGATTAAACATGAATAGGGATTTCTTTTTATTAATGTTCTTGTATTAATAAAGCCTACAACCTGGAGGAAAAGGATTCATCTGAATTACAGAACCGAAAGTCACCTTTTCAAAGAGTTCCCTTAAATAGATTTGTGTTTTCCTTTCAAAAGACCATTGTTGAAAATTAAAAAATCCCCAATAAACATTAACATTTATTTAGTAAGTTATAGGTGTTAAGGTGAAGCATAAAATGAATATTTAATGTACAAGAGTGCTTGCTTAATGTATTTTGCAATTGATTCTTCTATTATTCTTGTCTACTGATTATTACTTATTTCACATTGAAATGTGTTTCTGATGATTAGTTCTAAACAGACACTTTTTGCTGTTAGCATCATTGGACATCTCATTATGGGCAATCAAAGATTTTGATCTTAAATACTTTTTGATAATTAATTTGATGTTATATTGAGTGCTATTGGCAACTTGATAGATAAAGGAAACAAATTCTACATTGTACTACACCAGGGAAATTCTGAACTCAATGACTAAGTAAAAAGAATATTTACCATTCAGGAAAAAACATTGCTATCTTTAGAGGAGAAACCTCTCTAACTAAAGGCTCCTCTGTAATGTGCAATTTAGGATTGACATGCTATCTAATCTATAACAGTGGATTATACTATCTTCCTTACTGCTGCATTCAAATATTGAACCTAATTTGAAGTATTGATTCAGCTGCCTTCAGTCACTAGAAATATGACAGTTTATACCAGCTATCTGGTTAGTAATATCTCCATAAAGTGATACATTTAAAAAATACATACTTAAATATAGTACTTTAATTTTTGCTTGCTGCTTAAAAAGACCATCACAGTTGTCATTAAATGAGAATAAAGTGCTCTACTTCTGAAGGACAATGTTTATAATTTTTTCCACAGCAGTTCTGTAGGGTCAAATGTAGACTCCTTGTGCAGCTGAGATTCTTGTTACAACAAACATTGTAGACATCTTCATTTTATTTTGATTTTTAAACAATTTTGCTCAAGGGAGCTTTGCATAATTGGACCTATATCCCATCGCTGCGCTAGTTCAAATCTGGGTTCTCACATCTGAGAGGCTGATCTGTTTAAAAGCTCCTGTATGTCAAAGCACAGGAGAGAGAACTGCTAGAAATTATTCATAGAGCAACAAAGAGACTTCAAGGCAAAGAATTCCTATCTTAATTTTTGCATTGTGAGGTGGAGGCTGAGCTGACCTTCCCACCAACAGACATGCTGCCTGCTCATGTCTTGTTTCCACTGTAGTTCTTTTGGCATCATGTCTTGCTTCAAGCTTCACTCTGTCCCGCCCTACAGAAGATAACCCAGAGGATATTCTATCACTGAAGGGAAAATCTCCTGGGGGTGACACTATGCTAATACCAAATAAATAAATAAAAAAAATCAAACCCAAACTTGTTAGCGAGTAGGTCACGCAGCAAACCCTTTTAAGATGCTCTTGATGCTAAAGGGAAAAGAATATGAATCAACAGGCAGGCAGAGACCTTGCTGCTGCTGAATGACTCATCCTGAGAGTGAATTGTCTTCATTAGCATAGTGTCACCCATTTATTTACCTCTGTGGAAAGAAAGGGTTCCAGTTTCCTCTTGTCTTCACATGACCTTCTTCAATGTTACTTTAGAAATCCTTTTGGAGATTCAGCAGCCATCTCTATTGCTTGGCTGCATTTTTCTTCCCCAGCATGACAATAAATTTTATTTGAAAACAGAAGCTTTACAGTCTGCTTACTTTATTCTGTTTAGAGTTCTATACTGGGGCTACCTTCTGACATTCTAGTCAGGTTTCTACATCACGTACACCGCTGGTGAATCCAGGTGATTTCTATGTATTTTTTTTTCTTTCTCTCTGGAGTACTGATTTAAAAGAAGGAAATAGGGGTTATTTGAAAAATGAAATGACTTATTTGGCAAGAATTCTGTTTGTGTCATACCAAAATGGCTGAACAGATTTGCTCAGTTCCTTGCAGAACATGAGAGCAAACCTTCTTGAAGAAGATTTTCCACCATTTGCTCTAATGTTTCCAGTCTGGGAAACAGATTATCTCAGAAACTACCCTTCTAAATTGGTTTGGCTTTCTTTTCTCATGTGCCTTCCCAGGTTGCTTCCTGGAGCTCCCTCTAGGGAGAAGGAGAAAGACAAGGGGAAATTACGGAAGAGCAGGGTGTAGTCTTGGGCTGAACCTGGTGAGGTTATCTATTCTATCTTTCTATGCCAAAGAGGGATCAACTGTTCTTTCCTCACTACGGGATTTAACAGGAGCTTTTGTTGAATTTTTTGAAGATAAGTCCCTGTTCCGATTATTGTCTAATCCCAGCATGCAAGATTAAAATTGATAGTTTTAAAGCTGGAAAATACATATGTGAGGAAGAAGCTTTTAGTTGTATTGATCAAACTACCAGTTTTATATGAGAATTAGTTGGTGTTTAATCTATCCAGCAGCATATATCAAAACTACAACCTAAGGTTTTAATGCTTACAAAAAAAAATGGGAGGGGATGCTTGGAGAGAAATAAATCAATGAGATAAATCGTAATTAGCTTTTTTTTTTTTTTTTCCTTCTTTTTTCTTTTTTTTTTTTTTTCTTTTTAGTACATTACAGTTTTTTGTTTTTTGTTTTTTTCTGTTGTATAGTCTGTATAGTCACTACATATATATTTAAATTGCATTAACTATCCTAAGAGCTGTAAAATACCTGGAGCATGGGAGATGTCTGATGTAATAAAGTAAATAGTAAGTAACAATATATAACTGGAAGCTAGTATTGAATTTTTATGGGTTGGGTTGTTTATAGGTTTATAACAGTGGCACTCGGATGAAGCACACACTAAGGAATATATAATCAACAGTCAAGGAGAGCGCTCCGTCAGAAGGCTTGAACGAGTCCTTTTCTTTTATAAACTGTATCTTTTAAGCATATACTAATATGGTGGCCTGTTCTTGGAGGTTTGGGTCAAAAAGAAAAAAAAGACATTCTGTGATTCTGTGATGACTGAAAGTTTTGGAATTAAGTGAGCTGTTATCTTTAGGCTTTTTCATATATCTTTGCCATTATCACTATCCATGCACAGTTAAGACTTTGCTGGAGACAGTTTAGGCTAGTTCAGTAAACCTGGCTGATAACAATAACATGCAGTATATGTAGTCCTGTGCATGGTAGATTCATGGCAAAGCAGTTGACTTACGAGGTTGTCCTTCTTCACAAGGTTGTCCTTACAGGTCTATTTAGATTCAGATCCTGAAATCATCTTTATTTCCCTTTTTAAAGTTACTGTCAGGATACTCACGTGATGCGGTGGTGTGTCTGGACCTATCTGAGGTGCAATTAGTAACATTTCTTTAAACCCCATTACAACCATAAAACCTTCCTAGAAGATTGCATTTAGCTCATCACCTTCTAATGGATGTCTTATCCTGCCCCTGAAGCAAGGAAAGCGCACATACTGTTTTGAAATACAAGCTTTGCTGTGCTCCTAGGCATCAAACATTAACACCAAATGTTTGCAATTAGACTGCCTATTGTAGAAACTTGAGAGTTCTTTAAATATAGAGCAGCAAATTGCTCTGAGAAGATGGTAAGCATTATGCTCCATAGGAGAGATCCTATTTTCAGTGTCGTACTAACTTAATTTTGTTTTACAGATGCTATGCAGGAAGAAATGATGCTGGGTTTCAGTGGAGTTCTGGGCATTTGCTATTTGGTGTATGTCACAGTTTTCTTTCTTGCAATTGCTGCTTCCTTTTTTCATAACACATTTAGAGATCTTCTAGCTTATGTCTCTTTTGAGTCTCAATCAAGCTACCAAGTCTGCTTCTTTTGTAGACAAAGTCTGGAATATCTCAGGATCTGATGAAAACAGGCAACTTTATGGCCATGAAAGTACGGATGGTATGGCCATGAAGGTATGGATGACAGAGGAGAATGGGCAGAAAGGATGTTAGTGTTTTTCAGTTTCTTTATGGTCTAATGGGTAGAACTTTAATTCCACAAAGGCTTGTATCAGTTGAATTTGCTACAGTAGACATCTTAAGTGACTTGAGAAATTAATTATAGTCCAATAGGCACAAATAGTGCCTCATTTTCTCTTCATTCTTACTCACTTTTAGGCAATACGTTGCTGATAAAGCTACTAAAGGTCATGGGAGTAGACACAGTTTGAATTTAGGAACAGAGAGCAGTCACCTACCACAGGTTCATATATCAAGCCCTGGTCACTGCAGAAATGGAATTCAGGTCCTAAGAAGTTTTCTGGCTCCCTTCTAATCTCTTCTGCCATCATGCATTACACTCACTGGCAATAAAAAGGGGAGATATCTACATGCTTCTGTTTTTGTTTTTATTTTTGTTTTTAACCTTACTCTTAATGCAGTTGTGTGTGAAGGCACTGATTAAAACACTCAATGCTCAGTGAAGAACACTGGACTAGAGTTTCTAATCTGAAAATTGACCTGGGTTTGGGAGACTCATGTTGTTTGGTGCTGTGTTCATCTCCCAACCATCTTCACCAGAATTTGAGAAAGTTCAGTGTCTTGAAGGATCAGTCTCCTTTAGTTCACTTTTTGGTCTCTGGTAATGCATTAATTAAATGAGGATAATGCTTACTTTCCCCTTGAGGATATTACAAGTTCTAAAGTAGATAGAGATTTTGAGACCTTCTTAGGGAAGAAAATACGCAGAATAAATGCCAAATATTATATACCGCTTTATTATCTAAAAGTCACCCACTGAAGACTAGACAACTAAATTCCCACTGAATTGGAAAGAGAGGGAGAAAACCTGAAAGACAGTCTCAAGGGTATGAACTAATCCTTCTAGCCTAGCTGATGTTGGGTGCACATAAGCTTTGGCACTTTACTGGAATTAAAGAATTCACTTTTTACTTGGTCTAAATTAATGATGTTGAAGCTATCTTGATGATATGCAATGGGTCTAGGGCCAGCTGGGAAGGAGGTGAGGAAGCTGCATGGAACAAGCAAGCAGGAATTAATTAGGTATACTGCTGGCAATGTGCTTCTATCCTCTGTGGAGACCACAATGCTTAGAGCTATGGAATAATCAAGCAATGAAAAAATAATAAAATAAAATAAAATAAAATAAAATAAAATAAAATAAAATAAAATAAAATAAAATAAAATAAAATAAAATAAAATAAAATAAAATAAAATAAAATAAAATAAAATAAAATAAAATAAAATAAATGCTTTAGATTTACAGATCCCACTCTCACATCTTCTTGCTATTGCTCATGTAGATTAGGAATTAAGTTCAAACATTCTCTGTGGAAACTAGGGCTTGCTGACTTAGAACAAATAGTGTTAGAAATACAGATTAGGCAAACCCAGAAATACTCAGGTTCAGCTTAAGTTCTATCTGGAGCTGGGCTGAGGTGGTAGGTTTAATTTTGTATTCTGGTATGCAGTACTTGTAGCATAAACAGACATTATTGTGTCTATTATCAGAGAATGTTTTGCAGTACTGTGCTGGGAAATAAGCTTAAACTAGTCAGAAAACTTTAAATGTCTTTATAATCTCTTTTCATTGTCTGTGATTGCTTCAAGTTTCTACCAGTATCTTGACTGTCTACTCTCTTCTGGGAGTAGCTTGGAGGTTCATCTCTAGGTTGCTTCATGACCCACTGGCCTGTGTTAACAATGAGAAGTCCATATGTGTCAATGACAAATTTCTTCTTGAATATCTGGCTGACTTGGTAATACTGATACCTTGGTAGGTATCCTGCATTGAAACAGTGAGCACAGAGCTCAGGAATCAAGGCATCCTCATGTTCATTAGAGTTTATTTTTACACAGAAAAGGACAGAACCTGTATAGAATGGCATTGTTTACATCTGAGAACAGTTAGGAATTAGAAAAAACAGGCAATCAGACTGTTGGCTTCTGTTGGTAATATTGATGTCAGGTGGATGTGCTTCTATGGAGCTGCTTAACTTCTGAATTTGGGTGGTTTACAGCTACCACTGGGAGCAGTAACTTTCAACATGTAGTATAAGATTTGCAGAAAGTTATCATGACACTAATGTGGTTAAGAAGGGTGTTATGCTCAAGTGTTATTTAGGGTTGTTGTACTGTCTAGGTCCACACAAGTTGACCAGTTGTTGGGAAATTTGTGAACAATGATAGATGTTAATCTTTCCTTTTGGATCAGGTGCGATTTTGGAGTCTTTGCAGTTCTGGCCTTGAGACGTGCAAATACTCTGATTTGAGTTGTAAATTTTAAAGAAACGAAGAGGGAGTAGGAAATATTTTGCATCTAGTAATAGTTTTGTGCTTCTTGATCTGAACTGGATCCAAAGTCCAAACTTAAAATTCACTAATAGCCAAAAACATCACTCTTAGCTTAGGTGCAGAGTTCAAATTGGTTTCTTGTCTGAGGCCAGCACAATTCCCAGGGCTGTTTGTTTATTTCATTCTATCTGATCCTGACCACCTCCTCTGTATTGCCTGTGAATCCAGATGGTGGAAAAGCAGACTGTAATGAGCATAGGTCCCCATGATTCAGAATGTTGAGAAGTTAGAGGGGTGCATAAAATGTAAAACTGCTCTCTAGGTGGCTCCACTGCTTAAATGGCTTCTCCATTCTCATTCCATCTGCCCCCACACCCCATCCGAGCATTAATTTTGTGCCAGTCTCATTTTGTGTTGGTACCAAGTCAGCAAGAGCCAATTTCTTTGTCTCCACATCAGGCAAAACATTACCTGGTGTCATTAAACATGGAGCCCCTTTCTACAGCTTTGCTCCTCTGGAAAGTGCCTTCTGATTTCTGCTTTGGGGAATGCATTAATGATGCCGATAGGGAACTCACTTGCAGGTTATTTCTTGCAGCATATCAGGATTTTACTCTATCAAAGGGTTTCTGGCTGTCTCTTAGGGCCCAGACAGCATTGCTGCTCTAATTCCTGGTTCTGGTTTTCATCTAGTTTTATACTGCTTCTACCCTGGTGTGACTCCATTGACCTGCAGAGTTTTTTTTTTTCTGATTTATGCTAGTATAGCAGATTGTAGTTAGCTTGGAGATCCAGAATTCACTCTTTTCCTTCCTTCATCCCTAAGCTGTAATGGCAAGACCTTGATCTTAGTTTCATCAATGGGAGTGTGAAACAGCTCTGTTCATGTCCATCTGATGAATGTACTTGGGTAGAAAGCACCTCAGAGTGTGGCTATGTGAAGGGTCTCACACATCATCTCAGAACAGGTCTGGTCAGGTATGCTCCTGCAGAGATTTTCACTTGTTTTGTTTTCAGTTTCATCACCTCAGTTGAAAACCTTCCCTCCAGACTGCAGTCTTAAAAACTTCTACTACAAAAGGAGGATTTGTGTATGTATACAAAAGCACCAGATTTGAGCTCAGAATCTTTGTAAACAGGAACATAAATTACAATCATTTCCTCTTTTGTACAGGATCCTCCTTTACCTGGTACAACACGACCAAATCTTTTACTTTTCCTTTCCCAATAGTGCTATTAAACATGAAGATGCCTGTCCCGAACACTTACTTGCTCAGATACTGATTTAGTATCTGTGAGACTTGATGCCATGATCCCACCTCTTGAGTTCTGTCACCCAAATCAAGTGATCAGAGCAGTGCCATGATTTCCTCAGTTCTACCTACTGTACTATTTCCTACTGCAAAATATACTGGGTTGTACATACAGCAAATAAATATTTTCTAAACATCAAAAGCTATTTATAAAATAGTTTCTATATATTGCTTCAGACTCCCAAAAGATAACTCCAAGTGTACAGTCTTCTTGTGTAGGAAACTAGTAAGGAGCACTTAGTATATAAATAATGATCAGAATTAAAGAGCCTTTACCTAAAAGGCTGTCATAAGCATGAGGAGTGGATTGAACTGAATGACAAGATTGTATGATTATTTGTAGAAGTAAATGTAAAACATCTGTTGGACCTGTGTATTTAATCCTCCTGAGAGCAGCTTTGAAGGTACGTCTCTCAGTGTCTACAAATTTCCTTTTTCCAGGTTGGTGACTAAAGATTAAACAAATTCAAAATATACCTAAAACAATCTCTCATGCTGATCAGCCTGTGGTGTTTCAGGCTTGTACAGATCATAAGACTTATTTATGGTTTATGTTGTCACCAGCCATCTCCAGTAAAAACCCTGGCTTTTTATTGTACATTTGGTTCTTGTTATATCCTAGGTAATTAGACAGCAGATCCAGGTATTGAACACACATTCCTTCACTAGCTATCTGAAATTAAAGGTAATCATAAAGACATTTCAGAACACATTGAGATTTCCTTTATTACGACATTAATGTGAAATTATGCATCGCACCCCATTTGATTAGCATATGGTGCCTCAGAGCAAATCAGTTAACACTGATGCATCTATTAAAGTGTCCAAGCAATATTCTGCATCTCCTAAGTGATGCACAATAAATATTCTGCTGTGTAGCTGCCCTCACTCAGCCTCTTTTAGCCTGACACAGCTGTAAATCTCTTGTGATTAGCTGGGTGTGTTGCTGACGCAATGCTGTAGTGCCATCACAGGGGCTGGAGGACCCTTGCCAAAATGAGGAGACAAACTTGGGGACAAAGTTAAAACATATTGCATCTTCAGAGCAAGGTTCTAGTGAATTGTGTTGTGGGGTACTGAGGGTTTTAGCTCCAAAACAGCCTGCTGTTAAATTTTCTGATTCTACCCAAGTAACCACATGTGGATATCCCTGTCATGAAATTAACTACTTAGCCTGATGTCTTTCTCCCTGCCTAAGCAATCAAATTGGTTTCTAACCATTCCTCATACACTTTGCTGGGGAAAGCCGTAGACTTCATAAGAGCACATTTTGTTCTGACCGTTGTTGCAGATAACTTCAGAATATGTGTAGGAATATACTTATTCATTTCATGGCTTGATAAATGCAAGTTTTGCTGGTGGCTCATTGGTCAGGTTTCCAGCTGAGGTTTGGACTCACTTTATCTCCTGCTCTTGGAGCAAAATTATTGCTGACTAATTGTGTCCTCCTACAGTTTTAATTATGCCTTTATTCAGAATGTATGTCTTTGTTTTCAAGTCTGAAACTTCTATTGTTAATCCTGTGCAAAATTGGAGGTACATGTTCAAGAAATACTGTAGAAAGCTGAAGTTTCCTTTAAAAAAGTATATTATTGTAGCAGTAAAATAAACAAAAATCTGACCTTTCCTTGTAGAGATCAGTGCATTTCAGAGTAGTTAAGAGACACAATAAAGGCTGGATTTTCAGAAATTCATCCATAATTCTCAGCAATTCTGGTGTCCACATAACTTTGCTGTCTGTTGAAAACAAAAATACATATCTTAGATCTGTTTTCAGAGTGGGAGAACTCCATTGTAAGGTAAGATATATGACACGCCAGTAGTAGTAGTAATAGCCTACACTAGGTATTGAATCCATGGTTTCGTTTACCCTAGATATCAACTCTGCCTCTTTCTCTCCTGGGATTGTCTCCTACTGAGCAAGTCCTGTTGCTCATACAAATATTCTGCCTGCAGGACTCCAACATCTTATCATTTAGTCTACATAGTAAAACAGGAGCTAAACGCTTAAATGTTTTCTCTTTTGCTGTCTATTAAGGGCACACTGGGAGCCTAAAGGACCACTTATAAGTGTGGCACATCCTATTTCTTTGAAAGAGTAAATCAGATTTCTGATGTGCTCTTGAACTTCCGCAGTTTCACTCTGAACTTTCATTACTTGATGAATCTTATGCTGTAACAGTTTGGGGGAAGGTTGCCTAAGGTCAGCTGGCTAAAGAGTAAGCAAAGCTATTCACTGCCCAATCTATATGAAGAAATTATCCTGGTAAAAGTGTTAGTCATCAGTGACTGCAGAACTTTGTTGTTCTGCACTGACAACTGTCTGTCTCAATCAACTTGTGTAAGCTTGTCTGTATTTTGTTGTGTCTTGTTTTTTTGTTTGTTTGGTTGGTTGTTGTTTTTTAACTGTGTGTGTGCAGATTTGTGTATTTTGTGCTTTTTCATGTATGTTTTCATGTATTACTTCTTTTTGTTGCCGTGTTTATTTCCTGTAATAATAACCACTTGTATATTTTTTAATGAATCCCCTTCTGACAAGCAGCAAGAATTGTGTGGGGAAATTCTGGTAAAGTGTTAGTCTTGTGCGTACTAGAACTGCCTGTGAATGTGGAGGCCACAGCTACATGGGAAGAAAGACGAGGGTGAGTGAAGAATCAAGGGGGAAAAAGTAGGCACTTCAGTTTGATGAGAAAGATCTAAAGTTTCTCTTACGTCCTTACAGTTCAGTCTTCCAGTAGTCCCTTTCATCTGCCAAGGTCTAAGTTGTGCCTCTTGCCCACTCCCTGCATTGCAGACGTGTACCAACGCATTGAGAGCAGGGACAGGCTTGCTGCCTGGCATGTGCTGAACGTACATTTGTCCAAATCACACATATTCAGACACACATATAGGAAGCACATTCTTAGGTTTATCAAGCTCTTTGTTGCTTTACAACCTAAAGGTTGTGTGTGTATGGCTCGAAGAAAGACAGAGAAATGAAAATACCCTTTCTGTATAGAAAGCTGTAAACTGCAAAGTATTTATTCAAGAGACAAGAGCTGTTCCCAAGAGCTATTCTAGTTGTTTTTAGTGCTCACTCTTTTTATTTGTGTGGAAACACTCTAATATTTGTTCTTTCTTTTTTGCTTTTAAATATAAAGTAAAGGGAACTGTAGACTGTTTAAACTTTCCACTTCCATTCTCCCTGACTGAAAGTGTCGCAGAAAGATGGGGTGAAATTTAGAGGCAGAAGCCATGGTTTTGATAAACAAGCTTCAAGAATTGCTGCTAGAGGAATGCTATCTGTTACAGCTGAGATTTTCACAGCTAGTAGAATCTCAGCTCAGATTTTTTCACAAGGTGGGGTGTAGGGGGGAAGTAGAAGATATGATGAGTCATTTCCATGCCCCATACACTCTCCTGTAGCATCTGTGGCATGAGACAAGGTCTCAGTCATCCCCTTCTCCCCACCCTCAATGTTGCTACCAGAGTTGAAGCCCCTTTGGAAAGCTGTATTTAATTCATCATACTCTTTCCCTCTTGTACTCCTACTGGAAGCCTCTTTGAGAAGTTTACTCCTCTGTGGGTCACCAGCCTTCAAGTCTAAAGATGTCTGCAGCTCATTTGTAACTACTGGTCTTTTTTCTAGTGGTGGTGTGTACAACCAGCTTAGCGAGCAGCAGTGCCCTCCTGATTTACCCAGAGGTTTCATTGTTATCAGGCTTGTGAAAATGTACACTCTAGTGGTGGGGATAGTGTTCTTATATGTCTGCAGTCAAGACTTTAGGCACAGAGTGGTTTGTTATATGGGATGCAAGATTGGACGTGGGATTCTGTGCACTGGCACTGATTTCTCTGAAAAAGAGCAATTCATTCGTGTGGAATCTCTGAATCGCAGTGCTTACCTGCTTTGAGGTTTAATCAAGGAAGCTGTAAGAGTGCCAGGTACTGTATAAAAGCAAGAAGCAATTATTAAAAGTGGGCTTTGACTTTTTAAAGATAGGGTAACAGATGTTGGGTAATAAATTCCATTAACTGTGATAAGGAAATGTTCTTATTTTTGAAGTCTGGCAATATTGTTTTTTCCTTTTCGGTGATGATTCTGATTTTACTGTTTGTTTTCTGAAAGTGCTGGAAACAACTAAATGACAAAATAAGTTATGTTTCTTCCTAGGGTGTCCCACCACTTTTACCTATGCGTTTATATTTAGCAATTGAAGCATCCTGCTTTGACATGGCTTTAAGCAAGATATTCGCCTTTCAGATTTTAAATAATTTTGAGTCATTAAATTTGTTAAGTAAGTATACAGTTGTAATTTCTGGTGACAATTTTACATTTCTACCTTTATGTATTCAATTTAACTAACCTAATATATATACTTTATTATATCTAATTATAATAATAAATACTATTAATTATAATAATATATTTTATATATGTATATAATATGTATATGTATGTTTCTCCTAGCTTGGAAATTAATGGCATAATAGATTCTGACTTTTCTCTCTCAATTTGGAATGGAAAAACATTTGAAGTGTCCTATTTGTCTAGGACAGGAAATCTGCTTCCTGTCCACTTACATCAACAGCTCTGAACAGGGCTGCAAATCCAGCCTGAACTTGATTGCTGTCAGAAGTGTTTCTGCAGTTAAGAACCTGCAGTGTAGCACTTGGTTCCACATGAGGAGAATCAAATGTGCTTTAGGATTTACTTTGCTGTGCTGTTGAATGTGCCTTAATTCTGCAAGTTCAAAATGAGACATTCAAAGTTAGCTACTGCATCTTACTCACCTCCTGGTTTTTGTTGGAGGAAATCTTTCTTGCAACAAGCAAAAGCACGGGAAATAAAGATCTAACTTTTGTTTGTTGTTTTACTTGGTTTTTAGAAAATTAGAGCACTGAACTTCTGCTTGAGCAGGATGAACCAAAAGTATCAATACTATTTCAGCTTTTGCCTCAGTTTCCCTTCCCTACAGCATTATAAGAGTTTATAGGATTACCTTCATGACACGTTTGAAAGACAGAAAATACCACGGACAAATATATTTTTTTCATACTGTGTTACCAAAGATCCAGTGAAATAGAGGCTCTGGGAGTATCATTTTCTACAAAACAGATGTTTCTGTTTCTTACAGAGGGAGAACTGTGATGAATGTATGTGCAGCTGGTGTAGTTGTGTAGTCCTGGGCTTGTTGGAGATGCTGACCCACCCAGATGTGGGCACATCTATCAGGCAGCGTCCTGTGCTTGCTTCCCTGACTCATATTGTAAAGAGAGAAAGAGCCCAGCCTCGTGCTCAGGATTTTATGATGGAGCGTAAATCAGGTCTGCCTGTACTTGACCAAGGTTGAAATCCACAGTGCTGCATGGTAATTAGATTTTTAAAAGATTTTTTTTTCCTCTGGTTTATTTATATAGCAGTAATTACCTCCAGCACACAGTCGGAGTGACTGCTTGTCTTTCATGACCATACTTTTACCCTTTCATTTGACTGTCCTGTGCTTCTGTGGCTAATATAGAGCTTCATTCATTATCCCCGAGCCCCTTCCCCTGCCAGCCCTTGTGCAGTGGCACAGCAGGGAGCACAAGGTTATTGTGTGGTAGCTTGAGTGGGAGTGGACATGAAGAGCTGAGAAAGAGATGCATCCCTTAGCACTGAGCTGGCAGGATTGTTCCCACATTTATCTTGGGGCCACAGCCTACACGAGAGGAGCAGAGCTTCCCAGTGGCTTTGAGACCAGATTTTCTCTTCTCACCAAGATTTTCATCAGACAGTGTCTGACTCCTTCCAGGGAATATTTAGCTTGGGTACAGAAATGCTCCTTAATATACACCTCATTTTCCTGCACTCCTTGTTTCTCTTCATCTGTTCACTCCACCCTTTCACATCTAATAGCTTCTGAACTTGTTGCTATGTTTGAAATAAATTTGGCAGCCATTGGTTTAAGAGATATTTAGCCCCATAAAAGCCAGAAAATTTTCTATTCTAAGTTAACAATCTAGACTGCTCTTTAGTTTAATGAGGAAGATGCATGGAGTGCAGTCCATCCTACCCAAAAGTGGGATGAAACCTCACTTGAGATGGCTGTCCAGCTCTGTTAATTTCTAAAAGCAGTTAAGTGGCTGTCTTCAAGTAGATCCTAACTTTTAGCTGACTGTAGTTACAGAAGGAGAGTCTCATGCCAGTCAGTTTGCTTGAGGTCATACAAGGATCTTAAACCTGGGTTTAAATTCAGTGTACAACAATCTGTTCATGGAACAGCAAAAGTGTGGAAGTTTTGGAGGATTTTTGGGAGGTGTCTTTGCAGAGGACATCAGAAGGCTTCAAGTAAAACATCTGAAAAAGAGCATTTTTAGTACATAAATGAGAGCTAAGGAGGCTGGCCAGACGGGGGGTAACACTGACTACATCAAGGCAGTGCAGCCAGCCAAACAAGTGCAACTCCCCTTACAGTGTGAAGAAAAGTAGGTTTTAAAGTATCATCAGCCTCCCCAAAAGCAAACAAAGTTGGTGAGTCAGTAAAGGATGGAGTTCATAAAGTGCCATTTACTTCCACCTCCGTCTGAAGCAGTAAATTCAGATCAGACTCTCACTTGCTGTCTGGGAACACAAGGGTCTTGATTTTTTTTTGAAAGCCATGGGTAACAATCACTTCTCTTTCCCAAGACGTCAAGAAAGTGTTGATATAACTGTCAGTGAGACAATGCACCTGTTGTTAGCAGCGGTTCTGCTTCTACCTGGCAATTGCACGTGCTGTTGCTGACATTTCAACTCATTTTTAATTATCATAGTAACACTGAGATTGTTTTCTCTTTATATGGGGAGTGCCACTTCAATTGCACCATTTACAGAGTTTTCTGTCAGGAACTAAAGTGAACAGAATCTGCCTGCAGATGTTACACAAGTTCTACCTAGTTCTACACTGCCATCATCCACACCTGTAATCCTCAAACCTGTTGCCCAACCACTGCCCAGTCTTGACGATGTCTGGTTTGTGAGCTCAGCTGTTTCAAAAGCATTGCAGTAATCCACTGTGGCCTTTCAGAGCCTGCAGCTCTTGTCTTTCTGCACTGGAGCTCAGAAAGAACTGGGACTGTGTCCCACTCTTATTCTAACTTCCCTCTTTCATCAGTTTGCTGCACACTCTATCCATTACGTTTCATGTGCACAGTGCAATCAGGATTGATTTGGTAGCAACATACTACTTCCAAACATGGTTTTATCAGGTTACCTGAGGAGCAGATGCATGCCTCTAAGCACACCACAAACTTGTGCCAATGCTACTTCCCAACAGTTATAACAGGTTGTGCCGATTTTTTGTTTTGCTTTTCAAGGTGCTAAAAGTATGAGCAATTTGAGTTCCCACTTTTTTTTTTTTTTTTTTTTTTTTTTACCCTCTGCAACATAGTGCTTCACATTACCATTGATGTGCAAAAAGCCATTTTTAACAACTGCAGGTCAGGAGTCTGTTTTTCCTTCCCAGCTTCAGCCCACAGGGATTTTCATGATAACATTTTGTTTCAGAGCTGTGTGCTCTGTGGAGAAATGTGATTCAACAGCTGCCCTTCCTGAACTGTGTCCTTAAAGTAACAGCAAACCTTTTATAAAGTCAGTGGTGAGAAAGGGTGGGCTTGTCTGCACGTGGATGGGTTTGTGTGTGTACGTAGGTGTCATACACATTAATAAAGCCTTGCTCCATGTCCTCTGCCAGCTTCTGATTGCTAAATACTGTGAGAATCCTGATCTCCAGCTGTAGTCTAAACGAAAAAAAAAAAAAAAAAAAAAAGCTTGCAAGCATGCAAGCAGCAAGAGGATGCAATGACACTGTGGTAGCTAAAGCTCTTGTCCTATTGTGGCAGTTTCTGGGGTGCTGGGGTTACGGGGGGTAAAGACTGGATCAAAGGGCCAAGGTTAACTGTATGAGTTTCAGTAGAGCCAAGTGTTGGGTCCTGCATTTTGGTCACAACAACCCCAGACAACCTTACAGGCTTGGGGACTGGTGTGACTGGAAAGCAGCCTGATGGAAAGGGACCTTGTTGTACTGATGGACAGACATCTGAACATGAGCCAGCAGTGTGCCCGGGTGGGCAAGAAGGCCAATGGCATCCTGGTTTGTATCAGGAATGGTGTGGTGAGCAGGACTAGGGAAGTCATCCTGCCTTGTACTCAGCATTGGTGAGGCCTCACCTCGAGTACTGTGTTCAGTTTTGAGCACCACAGTACAGAAAGGGCACTGAGGTACCAGAGCAGGTGCAAAGAAGGGCAGCAAGGCTTGTGAAGGTCTTGGAGAATATGCCCTGTGAGGAGCAACCGAAGGAACTGGGGCTGTTCAGTCTGGGGAAAAGGAGGCTGAGTGGAAACCTTATTGCTTTCAAAATCTGAAGGGTGCTTATAGTGAGAGTGGGGTTGGTCTCTTTTCACTGGTGACAGGTGACAGGATGAGGGAAAGTGGCCTGGAGTTTCACCAGGGGAAGTTTAGGTTGGATATCAGGAAAAACTTCTTTACAGAAAGAGTTATTAAGCACTGGAATGGGATCCCCACAGAGGTGGTTGAGTCACTGTCCCTGGGTGTGTTTAAGAACCATTTGGATGTGCTGCTTAGGGACATGATTTAGCAGAAGGTTGTTAGTTAGGGCAGCATGGCTAGGCTGTGGTTGGACTCGATGATCCTGAAGGTCTTTTCCAATCTGAGTGATTCTATGATACTATGACTATGAAGTACGCCCTGTTCTGCATGAAATTGGAGGTCATTTCACTTTCCCATAATCCATAGGACTTCTGCCTGTTTCTACACCTGCAACCAACCTGTCCCCACCCTTGACAAAACTCACTGGGTGTGAAGATTCTGAATATGGGAGGTAGATGTCTCCTAGATTTGCTGATATGCTGTCCAAGTTTTGTACCTGGGCAGTTTGGCCAGTTTGCATTATATCTTTGCTTTCACATTCCAAATGTACACCATCCCTCTTCTATTTTATTTTCTAGCCTCCTGCTTTTGATAGTTTTTCCTTGTGTGTGTTTTTTTAAAGCTAATTTATTGCCTGTGCATCCTTCATTTGCCCCCTAAGGAGGAGCTGGACCCTTTTCACCCACTGTCTCCACTTCCCCTCTTCATTTGGTGTGCTGAGTGTGTTTTAGGACTCTAATTATCGTCGCTGTCCTGAAATGACCCATGCACAAAAGCTGCTTTGCATTCCTGAAGGCTGGTAAGCAGCAGTGCCTGGTCCGCTCTCTGGGGCTGGGAGGAATCTCATTGACAGATCGCATCTCAGTTCCTCACCTCCCTCCTTGCCCTCCACCCACAGACCAGCGTCCCAGGAGCCTGAGCCAATCTGCCTGCCCCTGTCCCGCCACGCCTGATTGAAAACCTTGCTCTGTGGATTAATACACAAAGGTCCTAAGTGAATTAAATTGCTAGGTCTCAGATTTTTCCCTTGACAGAGATTCTGGAGGACAAAATGCCTCTGTGGTTGTTGGGGTTTTTTTAACACATAGTTCAGCACAAATGGGTCTTCTTGTTCTGATCAAAGAGATATGAGGTTGATGGGAAATGGGTTTTGGACCCATCCTCTACCTTCCTTTCTCCACTCCTCACCAATGGAAAAGCAGCTCCAGCAGTAGGACTGGTGTGCATCATTGTGGGAGGCAGATTTTTCACACATCTCCACCTGAATGCACAGGGGGGCCAAAGCTCTCCCAGCCCCACATGTGTATTCCTTCTCCCTCCTGTCATTTGTATTAAAGATGGATGATTTTCACATCATTCCTGCCCTGGCAATGTTAATCTGATGTGGCTTTCACAGCTTTAGTTGCAAATCCAATCGCTTGATGGATGGGTATGTTTACCCACCCCAAATCTCAACTTTCCTGCCTTCCCCGCCTCCTAGCTAGTGTCAGCCAAGTCAGCAAGATCTCTGTCTATAAAATATACCAAGCAAGCTGCAACTTTGCAATCTTAGTGAGATTTATGGGCAGGCTTAAATGATAGGTTTTTTTTTTTTTTCTTTTTCTTTTTTCTTTTAGTTTTTGTCCTTACAGGCTTTTATAAACAAACATTTTCCATGAGTAGCTTTGTTTTCCTGAGGTCCATGTCAAGCCAGCTCTGCTGATGCAGAGACCTTGCCTGTCTTCCACAGCTGCTTTTATTATAATGAGAACTGCGGGAAATGGAGAGTTGAATTTCAGTTTCCCAAACAAGGACTAAAACTCTTGCAAAAAACTTTAAAGTCCCATATCCTCTTTTCCCTGACAAAAAATGAGAGAGATCTGAAATACTGGAGAATATTGAGGCAGGACTGTGGGGAGACCAAGTGTGAGATGAAACACATGAAAATTTAACAGAGCAAGCAGATGAATCTTTTCTGCTTTGTCTGGAATGGAATGCTGGAGGGCTGAGCATTACTTCTTTTACCATTGGCCTCTTCCTGCGACTGTAGAAAATACATCTGAGTGAAGAAGACAGTACAGCGTGTATTTTTGTTTGCTCATGTGATCATCTGTGTACTACCCTGCATGATCATAGGACATGAGAGGCAGAAGTTCAGGGCATGAGAATGTTGCCATGCAGAGTAATTAGCCAATTTTCACCCTCTCTTAGTAGAGAGTGAGTCATGTTGTCATGACCTGCCCTTTATTCCAACAACTACAGTTACTTGCAAGCTTCTCTCCTGTTCCATCTAGCCATTAACCATAAACAATTTGATTTTCAGCACGTTCAGGGTCCCCTTTATAATATCTGTTCCCCTCTTTGACTTTCCTTGAAAGGACAATGTCAAGATAAAAATCAAATATTTACTCTTGCGTATGCAGACAAATCCTTACTGTGTTACTTATAATGCTTCAGATTATGAAGTTGGACATGATTTCAATCCTCTAATTGACCTGTCATCATTTACTTTACTATTTACTTTAGTTCTTGTGGTGCTTCCTGCTTGGGCAGTGAAACTTGGAAGAAGGATGGAAGAATAGAGATTTTGTTCTTAAGTTACATGCTTTCAGTCCTTTCGTGGCAGTAGAAACCTTCGTATAAGGCAACAGCATTGGAAGGAACAACCTAACTCAATGGCTGCCAGCTCTGGATAAGCATGATGTGGAATCACCTTCCTAAAATGTGATCTTAATTCTCTGGTTTCCCATTAAGAAACTGCAAAGTACAGCCTGAGGGAGATTTTCATTTCAGTATTCTCCTTTCAAACCCCACTGGTTAAGTTTTCATATTGATCCTTGATGCAAACTGTCCCAAATACCTGTATAACCAACACTGTTTTGTCGTAAGGATGAGAGTTGCTGGCTCTGAAAGTTTAATTAGCCATAACATTAAAATGAATTGGAAGATGACCATTGACTTCAGTGCCGGAAGTAGTTCCAATCTGATTGATGCTAATCAAAATGGTACCTCATATGAGACCAGGCGTCTCTCTGGTAGTACTGGCATGAAAAGTGGAAGGTCTCCATTTTAAAAAACTGTTGAGTGATGTAGTTCAAACAATGATATGGAAACTTCTGCCTGTCTTCCTTCTGAAAATCAAATTCTAGCAAACATACCAAAGTCCTTGGGGAAATCTTGGATTAGGTTTAACAACAGTCCTTTTTTTCTGTCTTGACACTTGCTCATTTCTGCTGGAAGTTTTTGGGGAGAGACTGAGAAGGCAGTATAAGGAAAAAACTTCCCTTCCTCTTTCCAAAGTTTTGGGAACTTATGGCCACTTTGCCATCAGCAAGTTTCAGCACCTATCCTGATATGGAGAACTCACTGCTTGCTGACTCTATGCTCATCATTTATAGCACTAGTTGCAGGTTTTGCTGTTGAGCACCGAGGACAGACAGACTCAGATTTTTTGGGAAATTCAAGAACATTCTCTTGGCATGCTGCAAACTCTTCTTTTCTACAGCACAGGACACTGCAGCTTGCTATAACTAACACAAGTCTATATTTTACTTGCACACATGATTGCCAGTACTAAGGACTGACTGGTTCCTACCCTGAACTGACACAGTCTGATGTAGAAGACCAGGGATACAACTACAGCTGAATCTCACCTGCATCAGGCAGAGATAAGCAGCTTACAGCTTGCTCCACTAGATGATAGGAGAAATTCAGATAACTAATCCTTGCCAGGAGCTAGGTAGCTTGCATTCTTCCATCATTCTACATGTAAGGTTTAAACATAGCTTAGAGGTAGATAGCAGCATTTAAAGTAGTTCTTGTTAAAAATGATTGGGTTTACATTTTGCCTAATGACCATTGATAGGCAGGCTGTGTTTTGACATGAAACTAAGTAAAAACTGCTATTTCAATTGCTTGTAAATGGATATCGTGAATATTTCAGCATGTTCCTTTTTCTTTCTAGTGATGTTTTTCAAAGGTATTGAGTGACAGAATTTGACCATCACTGCTCACTGCAGTAAATCAGTGACAGAGTCGCAATTCAGCTCTTCAAATTTGCTGCCTGGTTCTCTAACCAGCTGACACGTAGTTGTATTAGCTGCAAGAATGAGACTGGGTGGTGGTGGGCATTGTATCATTGCTTCTGCTTTGGTTGAGGCTCTTAATGAAGTGTGGGAAACTGCCTGCACCACTGGAGAGTAAAACTCACTTTATATCCTAGTGACCAGATTTCTCAAACCATTTAAATATCTTGCACCCACCACATCAACTTTAGGTACCGAAGCTGCTTTTGAGGGAAGAGGGAAGACAAATTTGACTGATCCTTTCACACATCTCTTCTATAATTCAAGCCCTACCCAACCCGTTTCTGAGACTGTGTCCTCAGTTATTTGGCACAGCATTGGCATGTCAAAAGAGAAGCCTCATGAGGAAGAGATTTGCAATTAAAAGGAAATCAAAAGGCCTTTGCCAAATGGATGTCTGAAATGGAAAGAACCATTTTGTGTCAGTGTGGATATACAGAGAGAGTAGCAGTAAAGAGGGCGATTGAAGGGAAAACAGTTAAAATTGCAATCAGCATATAGTGGGCACAGCCAACTGAAGAGTTAAGTGACAGAGCCTTATTCACTCTTATGAATTAATAATTGATTCAGTAACAAATCACTAATGTTGCAGTAGTCATGGTGAATAAGATAATAAATGTGTCCTGTCCAGGGAATGCAATGTTGTTAGAATTCAGCTGAAATTATTCATAAATGTGCTACTTTTCCTCATCTCCAACTACTGCTAGTTTAGCTTTTCTTTTTAATCTTCCTAAGCTGTCACATTACATGGTGGAGCTAGTCACGTTCTATATACAGTGGAATATTAAGGGGAACTGTGGAGACACTATGTCAAATTTCAATAGATAATAGACACAAATTGGGAAACAAAGTATTTCCATTCCTTCCTACACTCCTCCTCTGGATTAATAAATAAATAAAATAGAAGCCCGAAGGCTATTTAACAGCATTTGCTTGTGACCCCTGCTAGGTTGTCTGTTTCTCCTTCTCATCCTGCTTTTACATGAGGATTGTAAGTCTTGGTGGCATACAGAAGGAGCTCTGCTTCCTTTTGGAGTGAAGGCTTTTTGTGAAAGGGGGTATGAAGTCTCTGCCATCTGTCCTGTAGAGAGGATTTGCAGCCTCTGCAAATTAGTGTGAAAAGTGAGCATAAGTCCTTTTGTAAACCACACTCCACCAGAGCACTGCGTGATGGGATCTGTCAACTGGGAGCTTGTGGATCTAGGATATCAGGAAAAGCATAGGGGAAGCACTAGGGGGGAAGAATCACTCAGGAAGCCATAAAGAAGAAGGTGAGGCAGATAGAACAGTCCTGCAGAAGATGGAAAGTGTTTATAAGTGTCATAACTTAGATTATGTGAACAGCAGAATATCTCTAGCCATATCAGAGAATGTGATGCTGGGAATTAACACCTAGAACAAGAAGTGAGACAAAAATGATAAGTAAGGCACAGGGTTTTATTTTATTTTATTTTATTTTATTTTATTTTATTTTATTTTATTTTATTTTATTTTATTTTATTTTATTTTATTTTATTTTATTTTATTTTATTTTATTTTTATTTTTTAACCAGTGAGTGCAATTGAACTTTATTGTAGCCTCAAATTGGTAAATTCTTCATTGCTTGAAGTTTTCAAATCAAGATTTGGATGCTTTCCTAAAGGAGAAATCGTAGCCAAGAGCAAGGTGTTCAGTGAGTGAATGAAATTCTGTGGTGTGAAATGTCAAGGTGTTGAGGGAAAGAAATTCACCCTTAAACTCTGTGAACAGAGTCTCTGAGTATATCTGGAAAATGACAACAGTACGAAACAAAAACTGTTAGTGTCAGAATGAAAAATGCTGAGGAAATTATCAAAGTAGTTAAGGACTGCAAAGAAGGAAGATAGGGAAGGCAGTGCAGAACTGAGGATTAATGGTAAGCAGTCTAGAAGAAAAGATAGGAGAATAATTAGCAGGACAGCAGAAGGATAAGTTGTAGAGCATTGGAGAAATCTATGTGAAAAAAGAAAAACCTGAGGAAGTAATGTCTAGGATGTTTAGAGCTTAGTTTGAATGGCAGTGACGTTTTCAAACAGGAATGTAGGTCAGAAAGTCTTCAGTCTGGTTCTGTTCAGGTTCCTGCTATGAAGATATAGAATTTGTAGAATTATAAGCTCTAAATATTGTAGATGTAACTTGCATCCACAATGTAGATGATATGAAGTCACGTATACAGTGGAGATGAGCACGTATTGAGATAAGCATGTCTTTTTGGGCCAGGCATCCAGAGTCATCAGGATCTTCCCACAAAGCACAGCAGCATAGAGCCCCATCTCTATCTGGAGACAGAGGAAGAGTGCAGCAGTCAGCGTGGGTTGAGCTGTGCAGTGTGTGATTTCCCAAGTTGGACACCAGCCAAGATAATGTTGTCAGATTGCTTGCTTTCTGAAAAACACAGTTGTGGAGTCCACAGTGATCACACTATATGAGGACCTCCCACCTTTTCTTCCCTGTCCCCGGCTGCCTGGATGCTAGCAAAGAACACCAAAAGCCCAGTAAAATGAGCATCCCTCCTCCTGGTCATCAGAGAGGAGAAGCCACGTTTGTGGCTGCCTAGCCCCTGGGTTACCCAGTAGGCATGGAAGAAAGAGCAGTGGAGCTGTATGTGCCTTTCTGATAGGGAATAATGACGTCAGAGCCAGGCAGAGGGGGCTGGGGCTGATACCACATGGCAAGTCACATGTGGCACGGTTGTCTTCACAACCTCCTCCAGAAGGCTGTGTTTACTCACGCGCTGCAGCACACTGCTGCTCAGTACAAATAAAACACATCTCTCTGGGATGTCTGGGGATCAGGGTTCATGTGTGGATGGGTATGCGCATATGCATGCATGCAGGCAGTATTAGACAGTGCTCTTCTCCCTCTCTCATTGTTTTTAATATCCTATTATGGACACGCTCTTCTTCTGAGGCTATGAAATTACTTTAAGCAAAGCCTGAGCACTTTTCCGTGGAACAAGACAGACAAATAAAGTGAGAATGGAACTGGAGGGAAGCAGAGAGGACCAGAGTCCTTAGCTGTCCATTTGCCCTATCCACTCATCCTCTCTACACTTCTATATTCCCTCTTTCTCCTACCACCCAGCCCTCCCCCTTCCCCTGTACACATACACTCCTTTTATTCTCAGTAAGTTATTAAAAATGTAGACATCACTGGCTCCCAGGGTCAATATGTTGTTTTTAAATTTAAACATGAATTTCCATTTCATTGAGCCTTCAGGCCTAATGAGATGTGCTTTGACAGGAGCAGCTAGCTGGAAAAGGCATGATTGAGGGGCGAGCCAATAATATTAACTCACAGCAGAGTGTGCACACACAGCACTGGAGCCACGAGCCTTGATTCGCTACTATCCGGGGCTCCAGCTACAGCAGGCAAGGATTTCTGCTGCAGGCCCTGCGGTGAAATGTCAAATGCATTTAACCATCTGTGAGCTCAGCTCGCTTGGGCTGGCCCAAGTTGGACAATCTGAACAGGGTTTCTTTCAGCTGGGATGACAGACAGGGCCAGGAGGGCTCAGGAAGTTGGGTCCGTCAGTTTGCAGGGCATCAGCTAAAACAAAGGGAAGAGCATAAAGCAGAGGAGAAGGTGCTGGGGTGGTTCTTGAGAGATGTAGGCTTCTGCTGACTCGCTGCATGACCTGGCAGATAACTTCAGATTTTATTGAGGAGCAGGAAAAGTGTATTTGCATATCCTGGTTTTAGATGGCCATTGTTTCCCTGTACAGTCAGTGAACACTGGGGAGTTCTAGTCAAGAGAGTGCAAAAACTTGATTGGAACTTTTTTTGGAGAACATCATTGTCCAGCCAAGTGCATACAATGTGTGTGTATGTGGGGGAATATATCTCTACTGCACTCTAGGAATATGTAGGAGCTCAACAGCTTGTCCACAGGGAAGAGCTACTACTTGTAGTTGGCCCATCTCAACAGCGCATTTTGACAAAGCGTTGTAAGATCTTTTGTCTGGCTGTAGCACTACACAAGGCTGTCACTGGAAACTGTTTTCCCATATTTCTGGAAGAAGGTTCATTTGAAGCTATCCATTTAGGAACTACCCTTTACCCCATAAAAAACATTGTCTACTATTCCTAATGTGTAAGACTGTAGATGAGCTGTGGCTGAACAACAAAAAGTGTTTAGGCAAATGGTAAGCATGTGTGCAAGTAGTAATGTAAGTCTGATTTTTCCTGCTCATAATGCAGAGAATGCTTCTAAGTTATATCCAAAACACAGTTAGCAAAAGTTTGCAAAACATTATTTTTTCTCCACTGAGAAAATAATTTTAGCATTGATAAATTTGTAGGGAAAGGTAGATAATATTTTTTTATTATTATTATTTATTTATTTATTTTCCAAAATTGATTGATTATCAATGAAATATTGATGTTACACAGACTGAATCCAATCCAATCCTGGACAGGTCTGTTTTTTTTTTTAATCTTCCAGTTTCTTTATCTGAATGTAGAGGAAGATCCTTTTCTCAGTCAGACATGATCGAGATGTTTATGATTGGATGATTAAAAGTTGCTCAGTGTCCCTCTCAGGTGCAATCTGTAGAACTTTCTTTGTTTAAAACTGAAAGTAGTCCTTGTCATGATAGTTTTGAGAGTTTGCTCCTACTGATGCTGGTGCCTGTGTGTATGTTTATAAAATACAAAGAAGAAACGCAGCATGATATTAAATGTAAAGCAAATTAGAGGGGTAATTAATAATAAAGGTTGCTGAATATTCTGAATCTTTGGAAAGGGTTGCTTTTTCCCTCCCCGGATCCAGTGAGCACTCATTCGTATGAATAACATTACATGCATGAGTAATCCCTTTAAACTCAATGAAACACAAGTTAAGTATGTGCAGGAGGTCCATGCAGGACTGGGACCAGGAGCTTCATCTCCAAGTTCAGGGCAAGCTGTAGTGTGATGTTTGTACTGTTGCTTAACCCTAATGTGGATGTAAATAGTAAATCTTCCCACTTCTAGTCTGTCTTTGCTGAAAGAGATACTCTCTTGGTGCCTAACCCCTTCTGGATTTCTGCATTTCTGGCCTTTAAGGTGTGATATTTAACTTTCAGAAAGCAAATAACAACCATTGTACACTTTTTCACACCTTTCTCCTGAGATTCTTCCAAAGCACTTTTGACAACATTAACTGATGAGACCTGACAACTCATCTGTTGAAGATGGGCTTTCAGATTTGTCATTTCTCCTTCTCTCCATCTCTGATTCTGTATATATTCCCATGTTTATTTTGATATTCTGTGAAGCTTCATCTGCTAGAAATGTGTGATAATTAAAGAAGCTAAGCTTTTACTTTGTGTTTTCTAAAAACAGATTTCTAACTTCACGGTCTAAAGAAGAATGTAATTTATATATATATATATATTTTTATTCTTTGAGGAAAACAATTCAGTAAGTCAGTGCTTGCATTTGAGAGTACTGGACACTCAATTCCCATGTTACAGACAAGTAGGTAGGCAAAGGAGAAGGCGAATTTAAAGTTTTGTTTTGAACGTGAAATAAATCATCACTGTTTGAAGCAAAAACTAAGAAACCTGGAGTACCAAATCCTTTGCTTTATGTCCTGGCTGACACTCATAGTAGGAGACACAAACCTTAGCAGCTGAGATGGTGTGAGGATTTGCTGCCTTAACATATAGAATGTTTTCCATAAGCTGAGTTTCATGAGTCAGCATTTCTGAGGGCAATAACTTACAGTAATAAACAGGGATAGAACACCAAGTTTGTGTGGGTAAATTTGGTTCTAAAGTGAGTGATGTACTTTGTAGTAATCAGGTACAGTTGTGAGCTGAACACTTTAAAGCCTGTGAAATATGTTCCCTGCTGGATGACTTCAGCTCGGATTCTTTTTTTTTCCCTATCTTCTTCCTTGCTCTTCTCACTCCCCCCTTCTAGCTTTAGCTGCCTTTAAGGACAGAAACCTCAGTGGCATATTTTGCATTACCATTACAGAAAAAGAGAATAGGGAGTGTAGCACGGAGGGGACAGATGCAAATTTCCCAGTTCATTACTGATTTTTGTGAGCTGCAGAGGGAAGCTGCTGTGGTCTCTGTATGGAGAGAAAAGGATAAAGCAGACTCGGGAGAAGCAGTTCCATGTAAATTCTTTCCCATCCCCATGTCTTTCTGCTCAGTGGAGTCTTGGAGCGGATTCAGGCTTTTCATGTTCACAGAGAATTGGAAGCTTAGATCTCTGACCTTTTTAAAATCCATTTTGAGTCTCATCTTTCAGAGATTTAAACAAAAGATTTTGACCTAAAGGGCTATTGTTTTACACTTTCTGACAGAAGGGTTAAGAAAGGCTGAGAAGAAGGAGGGCAGAAAAAGAGATTATCTGAAATGGGACCTGGTGGTGTTCTGGTGGTAATTTTGCAAGCAGGGAAGGGAGGCAGAGGCTTGTAAAGATGCAAGTTTCTGTTTTTAACCTGTAGCAGGGAAAGAGAAAGAAGATCTGGGGGAACAGACAGAATCCCTGTTGGAATAATACTACTTTTCTTACTATAGTAAACTTGGCAGTAAGAGAAAAGGATGCTCCTGATTCATTGCTGCCACCACAGTCAAATACTGTTGTGGCTTCCCCATACAGTCCCTAAAGAAATCTCTGATATAGCAGAGTCTTAGAGAGGGACGAGTTATCTGATCCTGTCATTGGACGTGCTGTGAGCTGAGACCACTCCATTCCTTAGCTGGAAATCTTCATTCTTTATGGTGCAGTCTTTGCAGTGTGATCATTGGCAATAACAATGAAAAACATCCCCCTTTCCAGCACACCCCCTTCACAGCCCCTTCCCCTCACCCTCTTATCCCCCCCCCCCCCCTTTTTTTTCCTTCTAAGTATGTCCTTTTCTGCTTGGAGTAGATTTGATGTTGCTTTTTGGCAAACAGGACAAAATTCTTCACACCTCTTTACCATACTGACTGATCCACTCAGTAAAATGTGGGAATACACAGATAGATAATCCTCCATGGCTGGAAATGTTGGCAAGAGATGCATTCATCCCTACTCATGCTATACAGACATTAGTGACACAAAGATGTACTACTGCTGAAGTTTCATCATCTCCACTCTTCCATTCAATAGCAAACATCAGAGGGTGTAGAGTGAGGAGACAGTGAGACAGCAGATACACAAAGGGGAGCAATGATTGGGTCCTCAGCAAGGCAGCATGTGACAGTGGTGCTGTCTTTCACTCTTGCTTGCCTAACCATTGCAGCCTATGATGCATGAGAGTATGCACTTAGTGAACACACAGACTGGCCCCAACAGAAGCATGTTGGTGGGAGGAATAGAGTAAGGCAAACTTTTATTTTGCTCAGATTCGAGCAATGCTTTTTGGTCTTGTTTCTGGAGAAAACAGCTTTTCAGTTGCACACCCATGTCTGTTAGTTCAGCTGCTTCTGCACTGCCCCCACATCCATCTACACTCCCCATGATCTTTTTGAATTTGATTGGTTTCAGTCACTTCTGAAAACGTCTAAGAGTTTTGACGATAATTATATTTCTACTAGAAGCATAGGAATTAGTAAAGGAGATACAGATGAGTTTCCCAGCTGAGGAGGTGGTGAGCAGAGTTCAGCCATGGCAGCAGCTGTCTGATCTGTGTCCATACGCTGGCCAAAACAAATGGCATGCACTTTGCTCTGCATCAGCCACAGAGCTCACAATCTTTTGGAGGTAGAAATGGCAAATGGTAGAAACTGTATTATTGAAATGCAAGATCAGTGGATCAACGCTTCCATCCAAATGGAGTAAAAGTTAGCTAGATTCCAGCAAAATGACAGCTTTTAGATAGTTTGGAGGTAGATATTTCAAAATTTAGTATGAAGGGAAAGTTGTTCCATTGAATAGAAGGAGTCTTTCTCAAACCCTGAATCAAAATGTAGAACTAGTTGTTGCAGGATATTGTGAAGATGAAAGAGTGTTCCTGGAATGGAAGGCTTAAAAAATAAATTAAAATACTAGGAAATTTCTTACTAGGCAAATTCCTAGAGAAGGAGCTTATGATATGAATGCTCACATAACCTATTTCTGAGAAATTTCCATAACTGCTAATATCCAGAAGATAAGAGCCTCTGAACAGAAGAATTGACTTGCACTCTTTTTTGTCCTCTATCTATAAATGTCTGACTGAAATGACTGTCAGAAATAGGTGCTGGGTGGGAATCATCTGTTGGGTATAGCACCACTGTTTTCATAATTTTATCATCCTTTGTTGGATATTCTGAGTGCTGCTAAAGCAAAGAGTGAAGCTCAAACTGGTATTCATTGAGAAGGAGCCATGGACAAATTGACAAATCTGCTGTGGGATGAGAAACTGATAATTGCATCAGATTTATGATGACCTTTATAAACGGACATTAGAACCTTGAATTCAAGGGGGAAGACATAACCCCTTTTGAAGAGATTAAAAATAATGTCACAGTGTGCTTTGAAGCCTGCAAAAATTTTCCTCCTGGTGTCATGCTTTCCTTTGGGTCTGATCTAAAAAGCTGTGCATACTCCCAGGGGCTAAGCTTCAAATAATAAAAAAAAAAAGTGTGCAGGGAAAGAAGCTGCTTTCACACTTCACAAAAGCAGGACAACTTTCCATCTGGGAGTCAGTGATCAGGGTTCCTGCAGGACCTGCAAAGGTGTGTTTAAAACAAAAGTGAGACAGGTTAAGAGAAAATTGCAGTGATTAGATCCAAGGGGCCAAATGTTCCCAGTATACAGTAGTCTGGTTATATCCCCTATTAATGTTCTGGAATATGAATAACTGCTTTGCTGCAGGATGGCTGATCAGACTTTAAGAAAGCTGTCCATCCACAGCTGTCCTTAAGGGTGGTAGGGAAGAGTAGAGAACAGCCTATGGCTGAGGACAGAGGTCTATGCGGGGTCCAGGCACAGACAGGAACTCCCAGAGCATGGCAGAGGAGCCATGATTTTCGTTGTTGCATCCTTATATCCAAATGGACCTCATCCACCATGCATGACTCTGATGCTGTGGAAAAAGGGATTCTGATGACATTTTCTGGGAATAGTATGGGACACTGGAGCTCAACCTAGGAGCTAATGAAGAACAAAAATCGAAAGCACATGCCAGGCAATTTTATCTGTCTTCATTTGAGCAGTTTCCCCCTTCACCCACTCCCACCCTCCCCCCATCCTTATCTTTTGGGTGAATAGCAAGTTTTGAACAATCTGCTAGCAGTTGCCAGCTCAGCTCCTTTGCTTTTGAGCCATATTTATCACTCGTTTCCTGACTTTTTACAAAAGGTTTCTGCTGCCTTTGAGTTTTACAGAGGGGTCCCTTTTCTGTGAGAAAAGGAGGAGGAAACACAAGGAAGATGTTTGCTCCAAATTCAGAAGAGGGAAGTGTTACCCCCACCCTCCCTTGTTGCTCATTGATCTTTTCCCCACTTCTCACATTAAAATTAATTATTTCTGTCTGTCCATCCTTTCTTACTCTATATATCAGCTTTGTATCACAGATAATCATTATCGAGAAAATCCTAATGCAGCAAACAAGTTGGAAGGGATCTTGAAAGAGTGTCTGTTCTGCTGCAAAGCAGGGCCAGACATGTCTAATTGATGGATAATTAGTACCCTGCAGTCTATGAGTGGATCCATCAGAAGATTTGGGTTCTCAAACTGCTGATGCTGAGCAGTTAAGAACTGGCATCAGATACAGCAGCTGCCACCTCAGGAACTCCTTGCCTGGACCCACAGCCTGCCTGTAGTCAAGAGATGTTAACTCTGCTGCCCTGAACTTCAGTGAAGTACGAGCAGTGCTCATTAGGAGAGAGCGTGGTGCACAGTTCTGTATGGGCTGTGGAGCAAAAGTTCCTGAATGAGAGATTTGGATACTACAGCAAGGGAGAACATCACTGAGAAGTGCAGGTATAAGCACACAAATGCTTAGACTGGGAGAGGGCAGAAACACACTCAGAAGGGGCTTGGCTATCATTAAGCTAACCCAGCTTCAGAAATTCTCTCCTTGTTCTCTCTCCTGTGCTTCTCAATGTGCCAAACAACTTTGAGGTTGCCATTTGGGCCAAAGAGGAAGAGCGAGAAGGTAATACATCCGCTTTCCTTTTGCTGATCCTTGTTAACACTTGTGACTTACTCCCTGAATTTTCTATCAAGGGAAGATCTGGGCAAAAGGTTTTTAGGGACAAAAGAGCTCAGTCCCAAAAATAAGTGGCTGAATAATATCACATGGTGACAGATGTAGGAAAAGGATTCAAGTGTCCTTACTTTCCCCAGCTTTCCTTGTTTTTTATCCTGTGTGTATGTCTATTTCTGCAGAGTGCCTGTGTGAAGCAAAACACTACTGAAGTGCTTTATACGCAGTGAATCCAGCTTTTAAATTTGGACCAGGCTGGTAGGCCTTTCTCCTGACTCCCCACAATTTACAGTCCCTCCTCTCCACATTTAATTGTGTTTGTAAATAACCAGTATATCATTTGGAGGAAAAATTGCAAAGTATCTGTTACAGGATAGATTTGTAAACCAAATCTTCCTGCTGCAAATACGGGATGGAGGGGAGGAGTCCTTTGGTGTTCTATTTCATACACAATTAACAAGCTCTCACACTGCTGTAAATAAAACTCCAGTAACTGTAATCATCTACCACCTCACTGAAATCACTGCTTTTCAGGCAAACCAAGGCTGTCCTTTTGCACACCTTTATTGGCACTGAACTTGCAATGAAGCTTGAATTCCTGTGGGGTGGCAGCCTTGACTGTTACAGTGCCCAGCATGGAGATTTTTTTTATTTTTTTTTTCTGATTCAACAGGGAGATTCTAAGGGCACTGCAATAGTAAAAATATACAATTATATGCCAGGCAGTGCGTCATTACTGTGCTGACTGCATTTGTTCTTTAAGCAGCCGGAGAGAAGCTGGTGTATCCCAATAGCTAAGAAAGGATTTGCACGCCCGGCTGGGGATCTCAGTGCTTTATCTGCTCTAGTGAACCAAGCCTCCAGCTCACTGCAAGCAAAGAAATGTGGCCACTTAGGGCCTTTTCCTTTGTCACTGAGTTGCACATTCACAGACTGAAGGAGAATTTAAGGGGAGAAGGAAGGAACAGAGCCCAGATCTGGTTGTTTCCTTAGATAACATGCTCACTAGCTCCTATTTCTGACATTAAACCATCCTTTTATTCTTTTTTTCTTTTTATCTTTTTTCTTTCTTTTTTTCTTTTTTTTTTTCCCTTTTTTTTTCTTTTTTAAATTGGAAGTCAAAATGTTTTGTTCTGTAGTATCAGTGCTTTTAGCTTTTGATTAAATATGTGGAAAACAATAAGTCAGAAAACAGAAAAAGTAATAATAAGAATGAGAAGATTGAAGAACTGCCTGTGACTGGATGAGACTAAGATATCTTTATTTTTAGATGAATTTTGGGAGCCTTTTCTTGTCAGCTGAAAATCATGAAGGAATAATGAGTCTCCAGGACACCTGCCCCATGGGTTATGGAGGGACCCTTGTGTGGTTCCAGTGGCAAGTTTGTGATACATACAGCAGAAAGCAGCTCGTCCCATTTTTCCATGTTGGCACCTTCTCATCAGTAAGATGTCGGCAAATTGGAGGGAGTTCAGACAAGAGCCACAAAAATGATGAAGGGCCTGTGGAGAGCTGACTTACGAGGAGAGATTAAAAGAACCAAATATGTATAGCTTGGCTAAGGGATGACTGAGGAGAGGGGGAGGAAGGAAAGGTGATATTTATCTCCATATATTTGCAAGGGTGTAAATTCCAAGGCAGGAGATGAACTGCTTATGATGGTACAAAGGGAGATTTACTAGAAGTTGTAGTAGGAAATTAAGCAAAGAAAATTTTCAGCTGAATGTCAGGAGAACTTTGTTAAGGGTAAGATAACGATGATAAATATTTATGTAGCATTTCGATAGTGTGAAAGGGCAAGCTGATTCCTGCATTTGGTGTTTCTAGGCAGTGGGGACAGATTGCTTTCCACTCTGTCTTGCTATTTAAGAAAAGGCTCAGAGGAAAGGGGGAAAAGTTCTCCCTTCAATATGTGCAGCTAAAACGGATAAAAATCCTTGTCTAAACACACCTGGCTTTGCTACTCTAGAAGTAGGTTGGCTAGACCTTGACTGTGTTTCCTGGCTGCATTTTGCATTATGTCAGGTGTTGGTCATCTACTGCTGACATTTCTAAAGACAACAGACTGGTAGGACTTTTTCCTGGGCAAGTTTAGCACAAAATGACTCTCACTTTTTGTGGCATGGTTAACATTCAGAACAGCATGGAAAAACTTGCAATTTAGTCAGTAGATTAACTGAAGCCAATATTTCTGTTTTTCAGCCTGAGATCAATTCACTGCACAGCTCTGCATTAGTGCTTGCTGAGCTTAACGGAAATATAAAGGCATCTTTGCAGGGCTGGTGGAAAGCTGGCAGTAGAGGTTCTTTAGGAATGTTCATTGAAAGGGACAATCCCATACAATGTAGAAGAAGAATATGGGGTGGGAATTACTGATATCTTCTGCCTCTCAGATCAATTACAGGGATCTTCTTCTGATGTCCAGTGCTCCATGCTTGAGTCTTCTACATGACTTTGTCAAGTAAAGGAGAATCCCAAAAGTCTCCCAACCTCTATGTACTGCCAGAAAAAAATATCTCATATGACATGAAAGAAGGGTGGGTTTCTTTCTTTATCTTTTTTGTAATGTAGTGTTCAGTGTCTGGGACACACACACACACATACACACACAAAGTATTGTCAGATGTGTAAATGCAAATTTAATGAGTACTTAAAAAAATCCCTTCAAATCAATGCAAAAATATTCCACTGTGGAGTCATTTTGATTAAGAAAAAAGGAGTGGGGGGGGAGGGGAGGGGAAGGGGGGGCGGGGAGGGGGGAAGGGGGGGACGAGGAGGTTGCATGAAATAAGCAAAATTTCAAGCTAATGGGAATCTCATTCATTATTTAATCCACTCCTTATCTGAAATGTACAAAAAATGGAATCTAATATGGCGTATGTATGTTGTTGTCTTAGCGAAAAGACAGGGGCAAAGGCCTGCAATTTCACTTAATATATTAAATCCTACTGCAGGCTTTGAGCCAGATTAATAACTCTAGCGAGCTAGAAAATCCCAATATATATTTTTTCTAGTTCCATGCATGATGCAGCTTGATTCATAAGCAGCTCTACCGCTGGGCTTTATTAAATACAAATAAAATATCTCTTCTATTGCAAAAGCCCACAAGGTGACAGAAAGAGAAGAGACAGTCCTTGCTAGTTAAAATGTATTTTCTTTGGCTTCCTTCTCCTTACCTCAGCCCCCAAGTCCCAGGTCCCTAGAATATTTATACAGACATAACCCAGTGCATAGAAACCAGGGGGATACACTGAAAGGAAAGAATTTGTTCCCGATCACTGGGGCATGCTTGCAAAAAAGACCCTGCAGTGTTCCTACCCTCAAGTGGACGCGATTCAATTTTATGCCCACTCGATAGAAGAGTTTCGGCAGCCCAGCGCACTCTTGGTGTCTGGGCCAGCTGGTTTGTAGCTGATTTAAGCACACTGCCGAATAACTTGCTGGCAGCTCTGCCACAAAACCTGGGCTGCTACGATGTTTGCCAGACAGCTTGTTTGAACCCCAGGCTCAGAAGGCAAGATTGCTGTCAGGGAATTTGAAGTCATCCGGCTGGTTTAGCAATCATGACATTGAGGCTGGGAACTGCAGAAGTTGGACTCGGAATATTTGAAAGGTTGCTTTGCAGGCCTTTCTTTTTATGCACAGAGACAGTAAAAGAAAAGGATTTAGGTGAATAAAGAAAATCAAAGTTAAACAGGCAGTACTGTCTGTAAACTACAGCATTAGTTAGGAATCTTTCCTATTTTGGAAAACACTGAAACAAATGTGCTGCATGTATCAGTAAACGTGCTCAAATGCCATCATGAAGAGTGGAGGAGTTGCTCATCCTTAGCTCCTTTATTAGAATTGGACCTTTGAGTGCACAACATTTAGGGTTAAGTCCTTGGGATCACCCAGCAGTAAGTGCCCAGAGACTCAGATCCTGGTGCAATATGTTGCCTTGGGTCCTTACAGTTCCACAAAAACAACAACAACAATACACATGAATATGTTTTGAATTTAGAAGCAATAAATCCCTGGCGTCTCCTGAATGGGAGAGCAGCAACAATGTGGAAACACCAAACATTTCATGGAGGAAGATCTGCTGAGTCGTGTACAGTGAGGGTATGGAGGAGATGGGTTCTGCTCATCAGATGTTAGGAACAAAGTAGGCAAGTAGGGTTGTGGAGAATGGTGTTACCCGTTCTGCAGTGGGCAAACAGAGCTGACCAGATGAGGAACAAGGGAGATGATATACAATATAGCACTATGGGGGAAGGCAGTGTCTGATTCAAGCCAGTACTTGATCTTTTTAAAGCAAACAGAAGAATTATATCTTATTTAATTTATTTCTCTGGAGAAAATGGAGCTTTAACTGCACTAAAACAGGATAAAATGATCACCCCGAGGTAATTTCCCTACTATTTTTAATTCTTTAGTTATGTGCTTTAAATCAAGGTTGATGCCCATCCCATGCTCCCTCCTCATCCCTCTCCCAAATGGGAAAAAAAAAAAAAAAAAGTGTTGGTTTTTTTTTGTTTGTTTGTTTTGCTTTGTTTTTAATTAAATGAAGAAGAAAAATGGGATATAAGCGAGTGCTGCAGGTTATCAGTTATCTCACAGGGAAATAAGAAAGTGGTGGGGTTTATTGCTTTTGTTTTCTGTGAGGGGAAGTATGTGTAAAGTTATTTTTAAATCCATGTCATTTACCTGATGTTTTTTTCACTTGCTCTTGGAGTGGACCCTAGGCTCCCAGTCTTGGTCATGCTGAGCTGACGGATGCAGGTACAGGTGCAGGGAGGGTTCCGTGTCCGTCTGTGAGGTAGATGTCTTCTTTCTGCCTGTACTGGTGTCAGTGCAGCATCAGTACTGTGCTGAAGGCAGCAGATGAGGAGATAACCTGAAAGAGTGAAGCTTATAGTGAAGCCAGCCTTGCATGAAAGTTAGGCCTTATCATCAAGCTTGATAATAGTTTATTATAATGTGCATTGCCACAAGAGTGCGGGAAAAAAAAAAAAAAAAAAGAAAAAAAAAAAGAAAGAAAAAACAGACCTCTGGAGCACTTAATGCTTACCACATGCAAAGTGAAAACACGGTCCTTGACCCAAGTTGCTCAGAGATGTGAACGCCCGAGAGAGGCCATAGCAAACAGATGGAGGGAGAGCAGGGTAATAGAGAGCGGATTATGATTTTGTCGGGAAGTTGCAGTGATAGCACACCAGCTGCCTCACGGGTGTTGAGTGGTTTGGAAGTGTCACCACAGAGGTGAGTTTCAAGGAGGCATGGCAAGGCGGACTCTGTAGTAGATGCCTGTGATGTTGGCAGGGCTTTCGCATCCCTGGTACACAAAGGTCTCTGGACAGTAGAAACAGCTGACATTGCTTTGGGGTTAAGCCAACACTCTCATGCTGTTAGGATGTTTATCTGAACCAACCTTTGCAAAAAGCTCTCCCATGCCTACCTCAAAGTTAAGGACTCAGAGGCTTTTGAGGACAGAAAGCATCATTTCTTCTGACCTTCTGGAAATAATAGGGGCCACAGAATCACAGCGATTCCTTCACAGTATCTATCTCAGAAAGGTGTGCTGTCCCTATAAAGAGCCTTCAAGGGAGCTGGTATCTACTTTTACAGCGTCTGTGTACGTGGTTGCACTGTGTGTGAAATATAGTAAGTATATATTTTTGTGTTGTTTTTTGATTGTTTGTTAAATGAGTGTAAGGACTATTCTGAAAAGCTCAGGGTTTTTGAGCACAGCCATGTGTACTGCAGAGGCAGCAAGTGAAGGCTAATTTGAAAAATTCACGCTGGACACTGGGACAAGATATGCCCTTTAAATGATGGTCAGTGACCCAGCAAGAATTTCCTGAGTGCAGAAGGACCTCAGTGGAATTGTTTCAAGTCTGCAAGTGTGTGGCTAAGCAGTTTAAATGGAAATAGTACTGAGGGTATATTGCTTGCCTTTGGCTTACGCTTAAAGTGCTATGCTCCAATTGTTCATGGTTTCACACAAACTGAGGTTCAGCAGAAGCATTTTCAGACTGTAAACACAGAAGTCTGTAAAATTCCAAATACTCAATTTATGGTTTTGTCCTCTTTGTGCCCTGTATGCCCTGCCACCTCCTCCTCTTTCATTTTCCTCATACAGGCCGCTTCATTTGAAGGGCCAACAGATATTAAAGATGTACTGGAAGCATAAGCAATGACATTTCAGTTAAGAAAACAGGATTCAGAAGTTAGGATCTGTCTGCACCACAAATGCTTTAAATGCCCTCAACAGGTCATGAAAAGGAAGAATTAAGGAGAAAGGTGGTATTTGCTTTCACAAATTCATTATAGATCTTGTCAAAGTGAATTTTAGTGAATGAGAGAGAATATATCTTCATCTGTGAATACTGTTAAACACATCACAGTCCTGATAATTTTTAGGCACCTAGCAATGGAACTGGAAAATGCAAAATAACCTATAAAAAGCAGGAAAATTAAAATGAGCCTTGGAAATTATGGAATTAATTGAGCAGGGTGTTGCCAACGTTCTTCAAAACTTTTGCTCTCTCATCCATTATAACCCTTTTTCTCTGATGAGGTTGAGTCTGTTCACTGTGTGAGCTCTGACTATACAGTACACAAAGATGTTGTTTCAGGCATTACTAAGAAATTGTACTTGGAGTAGGACAGAAAATTGATCAGTCCATTTTCTCTGTTCCAACTTAAGAGAAGAGTAAAGCAGTAAATAGCGTTAATGCTGAAAAGTGAATTAGATTTCAAACATTGTTTCTGCTTTAATAGTTTCTTCCATTTGCTAATAGCCCAGATAATAGCAACTGCCCTTCAATAACATGTGTTGTTTTGTTTGTATCATCCTTCTGACAGCATCTTTTTAAAACAACATGTTACAGCTCATTCATGAAGTAGTTATCAATTCTGGGCTTGTTTGTCTCTTCAGGCAAGCTAAGTGTGTCCTTGTTAGCACTGGCTGTCAGGCATTGTGTACCTGCAGGCTGTGCTTAGCCTCCTCCTTTTAAGGGTCTCTCAGTCAATTAAAATTGCAGATACAAATTTCAGGTCCTTTGCAATAGGGCTTTCAAATCGAAATGCCGATTCCATGCTTTGCTAGAAAGCAGAGCTTCCCAGGACTGGTGACGGCAGCTGCATTTTCCCTGTGTTGTCTACGTGGAAGGCAGGAGCAGGAGCATCCCTCAGGTGCTTGGGTTCAGTCAGCTTCGAGTCTGAATTCTGAATGAAAATAATGTCTCCTATTTATTCCCATGAAAACTACAACAGATACTAAAGCTACAAGAAGACTGTTTGGCACTGCAAATTCTCAGCTACAAAACACTGTTTGTCAACACAGTCGCCACCATTAGATCTGTTCATTTGTCAGCAGTGAATAAGAGCCTGCATGCCAGGCTCATAAAAATCTCTGTGGCCCACCAAGACGTGGCTTTTCTTTCACATCACTGCCACCACAGCTGAAACATACCACACACCATCTCACTGTGCTCACATCCACTATTTGGTCTCCCAAAACATCCAGCAAGCATCAGTGAATGTCAGTGAATGCCATTTTATTTCCGCATAAAGGAGTCCAATGACATATCTGTGCTTCATATGCACTTCCACATGATATGCCACATTGTCAGACTGCCCCTCTGCTACTGTCTGTCACAGTGGCAATAAAATGTAATGGAATGTTGGTGGAAAGATTCAAACTCTACTGCCGTACCACCAACATCCGCCTATGTCTTTGTGGGAAAACATAAAACGGGAAGCATTACTTTTGGAGCAGTTCTTGTTTTTAATCTCACATTGTTGATGGTAGAAGTTACAGTAATTTATAATTGCAGTTACTGAGTGGTGACAGTTAGATGTTACGCTATAAGAGCCTTTTAGCTACATACTGAGTTTTATACTAGTTTATCATCCACATTTCATTCAAATAATAAATCTCATAAAGTTTTACTTTTGTAGATATAGTTTGCTAGACCAGAAATGTTTGCAGAGTTCTGCTTGATCGTTTCTGATTTGATATCCTTGGCAAAATACAATATGGAAACCAACATAAAATTAAGCTGAATCTAAAGTTCTGAAACTAAGAAAATGATTAAATTGAAAATTGGTGCAAATAACTTGTCCTAAATTAAAAAATATGAACTGATTTAATTATCAAATATGCTTTTGATGCTTTTGGGTAATTTGGGTAGTTAAAGCCCTATGAACTTTTTTTTCTTTAACTGCTCTATTTCATTTAAGTGAGTATAACTTGAGATTGTTTCCTATTTGGATATTAAAATCAAGAAAAAAAATCCATTTTTTTTTTTTAAGTGAAATAACCTAGATTTAATTTTTGTGTTTAAAAAAGAGTTTCATGCAACATCACCTCAAATAGTTCTCTGCTAAGTATGTCCTCGAATTCAATTGGATTGCTGGATTCATTGTTCTGTGGCATATTTTGACACATGTACATAATCCCTGGGCAATAGAGCTCACAGTTCTGTAGAGGGACAAGATCTCTTGCTGTGCATCCCTGGGAAGTACTTTCTTCCCCTTTGCTTCAAGGACATTTGTGATTGTTCAGCATTTTGTAAGTCTGTCTTACACTCTCAGTGCACATGCTTCTTACTGACAGATGCTTTGGCTTGCTGGCACTTTTATTCTTTTCAGCTCTCTTCCTTTATTTAAACTTTTTTGAGCAGTGAAGCAAAGTGCTACTGCAGGCAAGCCTGCTTTCCCCATCCTTAGTTGAGCAATCCCTTACATGTTCTACAGGGAAGCAGAACTTACCAAGTAGACAAGCATGGGAAAATGTTTCCGGATTGCAAACAGGATGTTTGATAAATTACAGGCTAGCGTATTATTTGTGGTACTGTGATTGCGATTAGTCCAGACATCACCCTCATTTCTTCTAAGGTTATTTCCTTGAGATTAAGGAAAGCATAATAGTGTGATAGAGTTGAAGTTTACAGGGAAAGAGGTTAGAACATTCATTACACTTTTCTGTATTTATCTCACTCTTCTTGCAAGACGATTACTTTTAACGCCAAAGTCAGATACTTGGATGAAAAATGACCCATCTCCTTAGTTCTCCTATCCACCACATCTCATGAAAATTGACCTCTCCATTAGATCAGCTGATCAGTGGAGCATAACCCAGGTTTAATGGCCATCAAAGGGAAAACCAATTTAGTTTCAGCTGCTTTGACAGGAGTGCATCTGCAGGACTTTGAGCAGACCAATAAGATGCAGGGTTGTTTTTTTTTCTGGTTGTTGTGCAAGTCTTTGCTAAATTTCAGGTAATGATCTCTCACAACTGTCCCTTTATTAAACTGGTGCTTTGTGCTAAAAATAAGTTCCCGGGAGTTTCACAGGAGGTGCTGTCAGAGCCTGAACTTATGTGTATGCATGAGCACTAGCACGTCACCCTCTTCTGGTACAGATAAAGGATCTATACTTTCTTCAACCTGCTGAATGTCTTACACTTCTTTTCAAGTGCCAATGGGGCATCAGTGAGCTGAAATAGCACAATTTCCTCAAACTGGAGACTTCTAGATAATGCAATCAATTTTCATTGCATAGTGAGTATGTGAATATAATATTTCAAACGTAGCAAACTTTTTCATCTACCTCCAAATACTTCCACTGCTTTTTGATATTGATCTTTGCTTATGGGATCAGGTCTTGATCATATGTTATTACTGCAGTATTAGGACAGAGGGTAGACTGGTTTATTTTTTTTGGTGGAGAAGTCTTCAGTGCTTCACATGGGTCCTAGAATAGAGTCTGGAATCCTTCAGACTGTCATTTCTACTAGTAGAACAAGCTGATACAGATTAGAATTTCCCACTGAGTTTTGTTCAGTATTACTTGTGATAAATCTGAATATATCCTAACTTGCATCTATGTTCCAGAGTGAGATTTCAATGTAAAGTATTTGTTTATTCTCGTTAGTATCTACTCATAAGAGTTCCTGCCTTTTTCCCTTTGTTTACTCTACTGATGCATCTCTTTGAAATGCTCAGGTTCAGTCTGGAACTTCTGAGACACTGAGACAGTACAGATTAAAAAAATAAATAAAAATAAAAATAAAATAAAATAAAAATCACTGTTTATAATTCATTTTGGAACTAACAAAAATGTATTCCCTATTTTCAGTCCAGGGATATTTGTGTCTTTCTGAATTCAAATCCAATGGAATGCAATGCCATGTGACTGGTGTCCATGAGAATAAGTTTTATAGGCTTTTAAATACAGAAAATAAGAGAAAGTGCTTGGAGGAGCTAGTAAATAGCAGAAGGAGAAAGAGACAATAAGGTAATGCTTCAAAATTCAGGACTTAAACCAACCTTTTACTGATTAGATATTAAGAAGAAAGTTTCCATGGGAATACACTATATCTCATCACTCATTCCACCAGTGTTTCTTCTATGCTTAAAGGAAACAGCTGGAACTAGCTAAATTATGTGATTTCATTTGTTTCTTATTGTATTTAACTTCTGTTTTTTTCCTGTTCAACTGCAACACCAAAAAGTTAGTCTCTTTTCCTCTCTCCTTCCTTGTTTCTTGGCCCGTGGATGTTTAATTATTTATGCAAGTGGAATATCTCTAACAGAAGAGAAGGAAAGAGTAAAATGGAGATAAACTCTTTTAGCTTTGATGGTGTGGAGTTGATCCCAGTTTTGAAATAAAAATCAGCCTTCTTGTATTTGATTGTTTACCAGTCAGGGAAGAATAAAAAAGAAACAGAAAGAGAGAGACAGAGAAAAGGAAGGAAGGAAGGAAGGAAGGAAGGAAGGAAGGAAGGAAGGAAGGAAGGAAGGAAGGAAGGAAGGAAGGAAGGAAGGAAGGAAGGAAGGAAGGAAGGAAGGAAGGAAGGAAGGAAGGAAGGAAGGAAGGAAGGAAGGAAGGAAGGAAGGAAGGAAGGAAGGAAGGAAGGAAGGAAGGAAGGAAGGAAGGAAGGAAGGAAGGAAGGAAGGAAGGAAGGAAGGAAGGAAGGAAGGAAGGAAGGAAGGAAGGAAGAAAGGAAGGAAGGAAGAAAAAAAGAAAGAAAGAAAGAAAGAAAGAAAGAAAGAAAGAAAGAAAGAAAGAAAGAAAGAAAGAAAGAAAGAAAGAAAGAAAGAAAGAAAGAAAGAAAGAAAGAAAGAAAGAAAGAAAGAAAGAAAGAAAGAAAAAAGAGAGAGAGAGAGAGAGACTGAAAGAAGAGAAAAATCATGAACCTCTGATAAATAATTCAGACTCCTCCATCTGTGAAAATGTTGGATTTGGCCTAATTTTCCTTATAAACAAAGATCATCATCTGCTCCAGAAAATAAAATCAGCGGAATTTCATTTCTGAAGGGGCATTTTTTCCCTGCCAAAATCCGTTAAGTTTTTCCCTGCACATACACAATTAAAAAGCCAAACCAGAAAACTATTGCAGAAAATCAGACAAGCTACTTCTCATCCCTGCTTCTAGTAAAATGACAGCCACTTAGGGCTAAGTTGTTGAAACACATGTCAACAAGAAATATGTTGAACTTTTCCAGGTTCTTCTATTCAGTGCCTAAATCCCTTTTACAGCAGGTTTTGTATATGATCACTGACTCAAGAAGGAAATTCCATCAAGGGGTGTGACAGAGCATGAAGCAGCACAAGTACCAATTCCACTTTGGTCCATATTCTGTGGTCCACAGAATGGATATCTTTTTAAAACTTAGAATGATTTATGTTGACTTTTTTATCCTCCTAGGGAATTTTTCTTCAGAAAAAATATCTTCATATTTTTGGCTATTAAATGGCTTATGTCTCATCTCACCTGTACTTCTGAAGTAGAAGTGGTATGCATCTAACTTCTCTAGTCTTTAAGATATATGTTTGCTCAAGGGTGGTAGAATACTAGCAGAAATTTCACATGGGAAATTACTGTATGAATAGAAGAAAGGTGTAATGGACCACACAATTTTGTGTATGATCTAGAAAACCTTGATGAATCCAAAATGTATGGAATTGAGAAGGATGGGGCAGTAGGAAAGAGGAGAACTTAGATCTACAACTTACTTAGAAAAAAATTCAGTGAGAAAATACATTTGCAGTAACTGAGAGGTCAGAAGGCAGAATACATGTGTTGCTTGTAAATCCATTAGACCCATGGAGATGCTTCTCGTGTTTGACTTGTTCCTTTGATTTCAAAGAGGCTTTACTAAAAAGAAAAAAAAAGAAAAAAATAATAATAATTAAAAAAAGAAATCTCTCATGGGAACTTCTCAGGGAGGTTTTGTGGCTAAATTATCAGCATTTATTTCCTAAAACTAAAAAATGTCAGTGAAGTTCACAAATGCACATTTTCCCTCAATAGAAGAAAGATAAAGATACTTAGAGCACAAACACAAAGAATGTAGGGGAAAAAAGAATTAAAAAAACAATCAAAAAAAAAAACAAAAAAACAGGCCTTGTTGTTTCTCTTCTGGGTTCCACTCCAAAAGACAGCCACATTATAAAAAAAAAAAAAAAAACACATTATAGTTTTTGATATGCTGTAGATGTCTTTAGGAAATGGCCTTTACAGAATGAAGTTGGCATGAGCCATAATATTTGCAGACTTGCCTGTGTTATAGGGATCATCCAGAGGAAAAAGGTCAGGGTTGAGGCTACAGAAAGTAAAATGCATGTCTACCTATGGGAGGCCTGCGTCTGTCATCTAAAATGGTGGGAAGAAGTGTAGATAGAGGATAAGTCATGTTTTTGTGGAGTTCAGCCGGGCCTGCAGTTTGGACCAGTCTCTCCATCCATCAGGTTAACTTCTATGCTCCCTTCTTGTTCTACAGTGAGCACTGTCTGAGGCTGATGGACCACAAGAGGAAAGTGTTTATATCATGTGGGTTAGAGAAACAAACCTGACTGAATTCTCCAAAGGGAACTGTACATTCTGAGGCTTTCAAGGCCCTCTTCAAAAGGCTTTTTTCCCCCTTCCTATCTTCCTTGCAATCTGAACGACATTTTAAAGAGCAGTGCATAGGATCCAGATAAAACGGGAAATACTTTCATTTTGGTGCCCTGTCTTCAGAGAAGATTAGCCACTGCTTCAGTTTCTTTGATGGAGCAAGAAGAGTGTAGAGAGACCCATCTCCACCCCCCCACCCCCCTCACCCCCCTTCTGCTGAGCCAGACCTGGCCTTGCACAGAAGAAGGAAAGAAAATGATGCTCATTTTCTGAAACAGGGGAGCGAGATGGGAATAACTACACTTTGCAGCTATTTCCAGCCCAAGATTAGCTAAATTCTGGTTGATGATGCTCCGTTAGGCATCAGGGAATCAGGCTGTCCAGCCCTGCACTGCCATAAAATCAGCTTTTTTTGCAGGGACCAACCTCTTTTCATTTAATCAGCAGCCAAGTCCTGGGGAGAAGCTCTATGTGCACACATATACGTGTGTAAGATAGTTATGAAGGACCCGTCTTTGACCTCCTCACTTTCAGCAGAAGGTTATTGTCTTAAATAGCACATCCAGATAACAATTCCCTTTGATCCTCTGAAACTTCAGCACAGCCACCTGATATAATTTTCATCCCCCTTTCCAACTCCTTGCAATCCGTCCTCCCCACCCACCTCCCCCCAAACATTCAAACACATTATAGCAGGAACTAATTTTGTCTGGACTATTATTAGATCATGAGATCAGGGCAACATAGAGGTCGTAAAATGTTTCATTCTCTCTGAATGGCCATCGTGCCCCTATCAGGTACCATAACGTTAGGTTTGCTTATTGTGCAGATTGCTTGAGTTGCAAATTGCACATTATCCAGCTTAAACACCTGGCATTTACATTCATTATAACCCTGACACCCCCCTTTTATGGCCTCCCGCGAGGGCCTTCCAATTGGTCAGAAGCACAAATGAATGTTTTATGATTATGATGAATAATGTGAGGGGCTGTGGAGGAAAAAAAGAAAGAGAAAGAAGAAAAGAGAGAGATGGAGACAGAGGGAAGACTTTAAAGAGTACTTTGACTCCTTTTTGCTAAAGGATTGTAGTGATCTGTGTGGCTGGAAAAGGACTCAGTCCAGCTGAGTGAAGCTCCAAAACATAGATTTCAGGAGGAATAAAGACATGTCTAGGCTGAAGGAAGGGGGGGAAGGTGGATTCTGGGCACCAAATGAAGAGTTCGAGTGGAGTCAGACTTCTTTATGTTCTGCCTCATTTCTTACTTATGCCAGGCCAGTAGATCTGCACATTTCTGCACCTTCGTTTTCCATCAGAACAGATCTGGGACTTTGCATCAGAATACATCCCCCTCTTCTGCCTCCCTGTCAGGTCTGGGACACATGCACTGAAACAGTCTCTCCCCCATCTCTTTTCCAGAGCTCATGCTTTATCTGGAGTCCTACTGATAACTTTAGGAAGAGACAGATATAGTTGCATTATAGGTTACTTTAACATCCAAATGGAGAGCTATGCCTACAGTGTTCTGCCTCGTTTGCTGGCATGGGGAAAAGTCATAGCTTTGAATTAGCAAGCTGCAAACTAAATGTATGAAGGCATTTACTGCACTAGTTCTTGGCTCTTTGGCTTTTTATTAGCACCTTCTTTTCTGCTGTCAGAGGCTGCTGGGCCAACTCTGTCTCTAGAAGTCATGCTGTATTTTGAATCTCGGTGATATATATTTTATTTTATCCCTCAGACAAGACCTAGTTCTACTGCCCAGGTGCTGTTATGACTCAAGTATGGTTCAAGATTGTTTTCCAAGGGACAGCAGAAAGTGGGCAGAGTTTATCTCTTGCCTCTGAGGCCATCTTTGAAGCTGAGGATCCCTGACTATAATTTTATTCTCAAAGAAGCATAAGCACTGACTTCAATGCAGAACTTCAGAGTATTTTTCATAAGCTGTGATCAGACAAAAAAAAAGTTGAAAAAGCACATACTGCCTCTTAAGGGTTATTCATGGTCAAAGGAGTGACTGAAATCTGCCTCTGTCCCTGCTTGTACCACGTCTTTCCTCTGCATCATATGAAGCTTGTTCCAGGATGCTCCAAGCAGGAAAGCAATAAAAGTAAATAAGTCTAAGTGAGACTCCATTTCTCCACACATTTCTTCCATGTCTTAGATTATTTAAATAAATAAATAAATGGATTTGAAGGTCCACCATGACAGAGGCTGGGGTTCTGAGATATTTTTAAACCTCCCACCCCTCCTTACTTTGTTTTGTTTCATCTCTGAAAAGAATCTGCTAGTTCCTGGTTGCTGGTGCGTGACTCAGTCAGGACTAATGAGAGCTTACCATGATGGAAAGCTCATGACAAGGGCAGGGATAGATTTGGTGGTTGTGTTTCGGGTTTGTGTGCATGGAAGGCTACCAGCTGGGAGAGAGAGGTAATTTTACTGGTCATTTCTGTTGCAGCCTTACAATTTAGAAATGATCAAGTAGCATCTTGATAATGAGAGTTCATAAATGCAATTTGGATCTGCATAAAACAGAGCTGGTCAAAGAGTGAATTGCTCTGGTTTGCTTTCTGTCACTTTGTCTGTTAAAGTTCCATTAATTACAATTTATGCTGAGCTCAGGAAAGTCACATACCCACAATACTGAGCTCTACCAAATCCCCATGGAAAAGGCAATGCAGTCCTAGAAGACACAAGCAAAAACAAGTGTAGGAATAGATGCCAAGGAGCACATGTTTAGGACACTTGTTATTGATAGAAGAGAGATTACTCGGAAGTTTTCTGCTTTAGCTCTTTACAGTAACATAGCAAAGAGCAACACTTAGGAGAACAATGCAATAGCAATGGTCTGCTAGCCCATACAAAGGATTGTGTTTGTTAGCAATCTTGTTAATCTGCTGGGATGTGTGGTAGATGTAACCCAGGATAAGCTTGTCTGTAAGTATAAATCTTGTTTGATTGTGATGGAGGGTTTCTCTAGTTAGTAGTGGGCAGAAGTGGATTCATAAGTGTAGCGATTGCTCTGCAAAAAAGAGATGATTGAATCAACACAAAAGCCCAGTACAAATTCTTTAATGATTGTCAGCAAATTACAGCCTTCAGATCTATGCACTGTTTAATTTTTCAGAAGATGCATTTAATTGAAGTATCAGCCATTGCTGAATCTACACCCTTTGCCTACCATAGACACAATAAGACAAATTCAGTAGTACTTTTGACATATTGGTTTCTGAATGCCAATTCCTACAAAACTCAATAGAAATGAAATCATCAGGATTTTATAGAAGTAACTCTGAAAAGACATATAATCTATTTGGTAATGTTTTGATCTCATGGATAGATAGCCATGAATGTTTCAATACACCCTAAAGATTTTCACCTTCAGTTCAATCTTATAGATGTGTCTTTTCTCATCTACCTCTAGACGGCATGGCTATTTGTTATACACAAGGTAGCCATGTGAATGAAAAAGATTAATCCAAGCAGAGAGTATACACCAATGACTTGAGAACTGTACTTGTTCTATAATTGAATATTGCTGAACTGCTTGACTCAACCAATGGTCTGTTTCTACCTCCAGATAGTGCTCTTTTTTGGATACTATAGAACAAGTCTTAAAATACACATAAGGCATAAAGACAGAATAAACTGAGTTTTTTTCTCAACTTTGTTCCTATGCACTTGACTTATGCCTAGAAGCATGAGGGTTATTTCCCTAGCATTTCTTATCCAAGTCAGTGTAACTGTGAATGTTCTCATTATGCATATAAATGTCTAATCCTATTTGGAATTACAGTAAGGTCTTGGCTTCTGTGAAACCTTGTGGCAATTTGTTGCACAGGGTAATTATGCAGTGTAGTTCAAAAATAAATAAAAATCTTTTGTCTGCTTCAAGTGCATTTTCCCTTTCAGTTTACTGGGACTCTTCCTCAAACTGGGAATATATGCATATATGAATTTAATGCTGGAATTCTGCAGAAAGCTTTTCCATCAGGGTAATAGTTTCCTGGAAGAACAGGGGCTGTGCTTTCTGATCTCTGGGCTTATTTTCTCAGCACCTGTGTCTATAAATTTGGGCATACGTTTTTGTCTGAATATTGCTACTATGTGGAAAAATAAATAAATAACTACATTTGGTTACAAATTCAGTTTATTTAATTTGGTTCTGGATTTGTGTATTATTAATAGAAGACAAAAGAGTATTTGTAAGAATATGCAAAAAGGATGCAACTGGGCAGGGTACCTAGGAACATGATGGATGTTCCATCAAGCAGATATCTCCAGGTGAAAACTAGACTGTCCTTAAAGAGCTGTTATCTTTGACAAAATAGAGGATCTTGATGCAGAAACTTCTGTGTGAGATTCTATGAGAATGTTATGCACAGGACATGGAACTAAAAATCACAGTATCTCCCCATATTTGTTTAATCTCTGAAGCAAGCATAAATACAGAAACTTTTTATTATATATATATATTTAATTTTTTTACTATTGTTATTATGTTTCTAAATCAAAGTTATGTTTATGTTCTGTTCTAAGTTGTTGGGTTGGTTTCGTCCCAGTTCTTATTGGCTTAGAAACATATTGGCTGGCTTGTTTGAGTTATATGATTGTATTTTAAATAAAACCATTGCAAAAGTTGTTGTTCAAAATAAATTCCCCTTGAACTGAGTAGGATGTTATTTAATTGTAAGTGTTCTATAGAAAATGAGTCAATAAACCTGATGCCATAAAATAGGAAGTAAAATCTTATCAGGGGGAGTTTTCACTATTTTTGTGAGATAAGAAAAACTGGGTATGAATCTCGCTTGGATTTTACTATGTAGTTCAAAATATTTCGGTATTTTCCTGTTAAATTTTAGTGGGTGGAGAACTGAGGAAAAGATGGGGCCAACAGAAGGAAGCGGAGGTTTGTTGTCAGTAGTGATTTATGCTAGCTGCTGTTTTGGCCTTGAGTCCTTAATTATAATTCAAAATTGCAATTTCCTCTTAATTATTTTATAGAATCATTAACTTCAGAGTACCTTTGGCATGACTGTGTATAAGGTAATTCTCTGACTTCAATCCTCTTTTTGATACTTGTCCTTCCTTAGCTATATTTTTTCCCCACACACTTCAACTGCTTTCCCCACTTCATATCTGCAAAGGGCTAAGATTGTATTGTGTAAAACTACAGCAACAGCATAATGTTGCCAGTCATAAAATGATTTTCAAACATGAGAAACAAAGCATTCAATTTCCCTGTCTAGAGCTGCATCTTTAAGTTGGCAGTGATGAATCTGCTCTTTATCAGGTGGCATAAAAGCCAAGTCCAGCAAGGTTTCCCAGTGCTTCTGGATTACTCCCTTTCCATCTGCATGGGGGACAGATCCCTCCTTGTTATGAATCAATAAAGGACTGCACTGCAGATTATGGGGACTGATGCACAGCTAGAAATGTAAACCAGTTCAAGTTGTTGAGCCATGCCATTTCATGTCATTGGAGGGATGGTGGACCTTTGATGGACTTGACTTGCACTTTGGACAAACTCAGCACTTTTCTCTCAGATTTGCTTGGAGTCCTCCCATTTTCTTAAATATAAATATATATATATATATATATACCCCAAACCAGCAAGGTGACAGTCCATCTTTCCCACTTCTCCTCCCTTCCCAACTTCGTTGTGCTGTGAAACTGCAGAAGTTTAGCAGTAATTAGTCCCGACCTCTAGCTGCTCGCTGCTTCCTAGGAATCGGGTTGTCAGCTTTGCTTGTCAGAGGGCTGCGAGGAAATGAAGCATTCGGAGGCATGGAGACGTGGGAAGGAGGAGGAGAGATGTCCCTGCTCTACAAAGCACATTGCTATTAAAGTGTCAGTTTTTTGGTTTACTGTTGCAGTTTGTGTGAAGAGTTTATGGATCAGCAGATAACAGTAATTATCACAGAGACTTTTCTGCTAAAGTCTAATCTAACCTTTTATAGTTTTGTACCACAGGGTCTCCTTCTCTTCATCCCCCCTTACTTTTTAAGAGCTTGTCAGATGATTTTATTATTTTATTTTTATTTTTTATAGCCACTAAATCATCAAAGTTGACATAAGACACCTTCAGACATACAAAAAAAGGATGCATAGATTAATTGAATGAGGGGGTGGATTGTAAGATTTTATTAAAAATACTAATCTAGAGAGTTTATTATAGCAAAACCCAGAAACAGATTAACAGTATTAGGAAGAAGGAAATAGACAGGGGGAAGGAAAGGAAGTGTGGGGGGGAGGGTTTAAAAAAAAAAAAAGAGAGATGTTGGCCAAGGTGAGATGTTGTCCTCAGATCTAAAGAACTTGAATGTATACAGAGAAAATTTATTGAATCTCATTCAGCTTGTCCAAATACTAGTCCCAGCATTATTCTGTCTAAGGTAACGCTTTTACTCCTCGACTGAGAGCAGAATGGGAGAGCTTATCCAGAGAGTGGCAGTGTGAAGACAAACCTAAAAAATATCATCACCACCACTGCTAGAAGAGACTGAAATAGTGCCACGAGGCAACTTCTTGACAGTTATTTTTAAAAAAGGAAAGTGAGAAGGAAGTGTTGTGAACCTTGTTGAGGTGTTTTTCACTTTTCTCCTGTTAAAGTACAACTTTTCAATGAAAATGTTTGAAATGCTTATGAAATATGTTGTGTCATTTCAACTGAGAGACAAAGCCTTTCATTATTTTTATTGCTGCTGCCATAGAGTTTGCTGTCGAAGCATTATAAAGAGGTCCTTATGGGGCTAAATTCTCACTTTATAGTACTTTTTTCTTGTCTTCAACAGTCCTCACCCCTCCCCTCAAGTAGGAAAAAAAAAAAAAAAAAAAAAAAAGAGGGAGAGGAGAGGAGAGGAGAGGAGAGGAGAGGAGAGGAGAGGAGAGGAGAGGAGAGGAGAGGAGAGGAGAGGAGAGGAGAGGAGAGGAGAGGAGAGGAGAGGAGAGGAGAGGAGAGGAGAGGAGAGGAGAGGAGAGGAGAGGAGAGGAGAGGAAAATGAAATGAAAAGAAACAAAAGGGAAGGGAAGGGAAGGGAAGGGAAGGGAAGGGAAGGGAAGGGAAGGGAAGGGAAGGGAAGGGAAGGGAAGGGAAGGGAAGGGAAGGGAAGGGAAGGGAAGGGAAGGGAAGGGAAGGGAAGGGAAGGGAAGGGAAGGGAAGGGAAGGGAAGGGAAGGGAAGGGAAGGGAAGAGAAGAAAAGAAAAGAAAAGAAAAGAAAAGAAAAGAAAAGAAAAGAAAAGAAAAGAAAAGAAAAGAAAAGAAAAGAAAAGAAAAGAAAAGAAGAAGAAAAGAAAAAGAATATATTCAGAAACTATAGTACAGGAAAGCAATGTTATTTAATTTTCTCCATCCCTTGTATTTTTTTTCAAAATACCTCAGAAGTGTCCGAACAGGATTTTCTTTTCTCTGTTCATAATTTCATGTAATGGTAAAAGTCATCCACTGAAAAAAAAAAGAAAAAAAAAAAAAAAAAGTGTTTTTTTTTTTCTCTTTTTTTGACAATCACTTTTAATTCCTTATTGTAATGCTGTAGCTTGTGAAGTGAAGAATATGCCAATAAATGGAGCCCCTGATATGGTATGTTCTATTCAGCCATCTAGAATGAATTCAGAGCTGCTCTAACAAGTTTTCATACTCAGTGAGGAAATCTGGCAAAGTTTCAAAGCTTACTGGCTGCAGAATTGAGTCCAGAGAGTAGTGGTCAATGTCTCAATGTCTGGATGGATATCAGTGATGAATGGTGTCCCCCAGGGATCAGTGCTGGGTCCAATACTCTTTAATATCTTCATCAATGACATTGACAGTGGAGTTGAGTGCACCCTCAGTAAGTTTGCTGATGACACCAAGCTGTGGTCTGCAGTCAACACACTTGAAGGATGGGATGCCATTCACAGGAATCTAGACAGGCTGAGTAGTGGGCCCTCGTGAGGTTCAACAAATCCAAATGCAAGATGTTGCACCTGGATCAAGGCAACCCTCACTACCAATGCAAGGTGGGGGAAGAAAGGATTGAGCACAGCCCTGCTGAAAAGGACCTTGGGGTACTGGTGGGTAGAAAGCCCAGAAAGCCAGCCAGATTCGGGGGTGCATTAAAAGAAGTGTGGCCAGCTGGGCAAGGGTGGGGATCTTGCCCATCTGCTCTGGAATAGTCCCTCTTCATGTTGGATTTCAAGCTCTTCTATGTAGGCATTTTCACTGTGCCACTTACAGCACAGGCTACTTGGGGATGGGGGCAATTTCTTCTTATTTCAGGGGAGAGAGGGACAGAAACCTGTACAAGCCACACAGTTATTATCCACCTTTAAGAAGAATCTGTGTTTTATGAATAATACAGAGAGAACTCAGAGCACAAGAGAGCTTGGTGTGACAGTAAAGATGTATTTGTTAGCTAACTTTTTCTACATTCAACAGAAAGAAAGAAATCTCTTAGCCATCCCTATATGCTAGCACAGTTACTGAGAGTGATGTTGGTTAGTGGATAAGCTAAACAAACCTAAGTGTTATTAAGACATCTGTGTATCTAACAAAAAGTTATTAGTCAAGAGAGAGGTACAAATCATTATGAATCAATTTAACCCTAGCCAAAAAGATGCAGTATAATTCAGGCTACACTTTGAGTTAAACATGGATATTTTAAATATACTGGAGTGTCAGTGCTGTCTCCTCACTGGGTTAGCCTTTAAAGAGTTACAGTATTTCATCTATCAGTCCAGGAAGAATTCACAGTAGAGAACCCATGCAGTCTATAGCTCTATATATTCAGATTTACCATGGATGACTGAGGCAGTGGTGATATATATATATATATATATATACGTGTATATATATATATATATATATATGTAATTTTTTTCTTCTACTGAATCTGTATTTCTGCTAGTGATGGAAGATATGGTTGGGTGAGCTTTTGTCTCTGTTGTGCCATGTATGTGAATCACAGCTGACTTCACTTAAGAGTTTTACTGTTTTAAATCATGCTCCAAGAGTTTTCTTACATGGAAATACCAAAGCTCTGGGCAGTTAGTTTGTTCTGTGGTAAAAAGAACCAACTCAAGATTTGGAGAATCTGGTCCCACCTTCCTTTTTATGCTAGGTGCTTATTTATAGAAGGAAAGAATCTTTCATTATAAATACATTTACAAATCAATATGCTAAAAAGCAAGGCTTGCTTGGGCACAGCAGGTCCATACAGTTATCTCAGATAGATAGTTTCTCTATTTTGCGTTTTGTCATGTCTCCATGCTGTGTCAATTGGATTTCAGGTTTCCAAAACTGTTGATATAGAGTTCTTACTGAAGTATAAGTGCCTGCAGGGACATCAAGAAACAGTAATGAAAGGGAAAATGGCATTATTGAGACAAACTTACAGCCTCCATAAAGCTACACGAGGAAAGCAATCCTTTCAAAATGGCACTGGGCAGCAGTCACCTTACAGACAATAAGAAATGCTGGGATAACATACTGAGTATTACTGCTGTGCCTGAGAAGAAGTGTGGACATATTCAGCTTTGGTGCAGAAACCTATTGCTGCTGCAATCCACCTTCCACACTCTGCTCAAGACCTGAACAATGGGAAATGTCCTCATGGTACTGGTTTGCTTCTGGTGCTCAACACAGGAAGGAACTCACCTTGCATAATTATCATATGCCTAAGGATTCCTTTCTTGATCCCAGGTATATTGCTAGTTTACTTGTTTTTGCTTTATCATCCAGAAACTTTCACTTCAGGAAGGAAATAATAGGAAAAAAAAAAAAAAAAAAAAGCCTCACAACTTCCCTCAAATATTCATCCATCCTTCTAATCCTCCTGGAAGTGTATGAGCACAGCCCCACCCCAGACCAAAAAAAAAAACCCAAAAAAAAACCAAAAAAAACCAACAGAGGAATGACAGATACTGGAAATGTGAAACAAAACAGTTCACATAGTGGAAGAACAGATTCCTGGAGTTCAGGGATCTCAAAGTAGCTTGCATTCAATAGCAGATGGGACACTAGTGTTAGGGCCTCATTCTTGCCGTGTTTAGCACAATTACAAGGTTTAGATCTTCTAGTAATGCTTAGGGAAACAGAAGTTTCATATTTTTGCTTTATTCAGACTCTGAGAAAGGAAAAAATGGTCCATCTCCCAGTTAAGCCTGGACCCGGTTGTATTTGTCATAACAGGAAATACTTTTCATCTTGCAGAAAATATATAAAATAAATAAATAAAATTAATGAACGCACTTATCATTAATTCTTTTCCCTTCTCTGAGAACATTAATTCTTTTCCCTTCTCTGAGTGCTTCAAATTTTGACACTGCTTTTGTGATCTTTGGCCTTTTTCTGTGGCCCTCAGCATTATTTACTATTGTTTATCTAAGGCCTTCTTCACTCACATGAATATATGTTTCTTGAAGATTGATTTACTTTATTTTATTTTTTTCCCCGGTAGCTCTATTCTATTTTCTCAAAAAAAATTGGAAGGAAATTGTTTCTGAGAGGGCATATGGCAGCTTGGATTGTGAAGGCTACCAGCATCTCCACATTGAGCTCCACTCCATGGAGCCCCCGATGCTGTTATTGCCACTGGTCTTTTCATTTCTGAAATTAACCATGTAACGAAAGGCAGCAAGCAGCTCATTTGATGGCTGTGCTGGAAAGAAAAGGGGATAGGGACAGATATCCAGGCCTTTTTACTTTGGCTGCAAATTGATTTTAGCTCTTGCTGTGAAGTTTGCAGCTGGCCTTTGGCATCTAGAATAGCATTTGCTGAGAAGTATCTAGCACAAATTAAGGCCTGTATAAACCTTGCTTTGGACACTCTCTTCTCAGAAATGAATTTTACTTCTAGAGAATGCAAAGGAGGGGAGGAAGGTTGACCACTTAGAACTCTCTGCACTTCCTCAAAGCCCCTTGTATGCATTGCTGCTCAAGCCCTTTGGCAGGTGTATACTTTTAGCCTCCTTAGAGAAGTGGGACAGGCAAGGCTGCCTGGAGGTGCTATCAGAGACATGGCATAAATATCTTTATTCATGGTTTGACACTCACAGGGCACCTAAAGGCCTTACATTTGGTGGTTTCAGACCTCAGAGGACCTATGGAGGTGTTTGAGTTTAAACTAATTTTACAAGTTTTGCCACCCCAGTGTTGGAAGCAGACACAAAAGTCTGTCTTTCCAGGTACCTTCTCTGACTACTAGTTAGATTGCTTCTCCTTCCCTGCCATGTAGTAGGGTAAGGTAACCTTCAAGGTTATGGCAAAGTGTAGGGATTCATGTGACAACTGCTGAATTTGACTATGAGGAATTATATCTTGCAAAATCCAGTGGATTAAGCAGATCGTTTCTTCCTATTTCAGAGATGTCATGATTTGCTCACTCTGAGTACGTGTAAATCACTGTGTTTTTACAGGAAACAGGATTCTCTGAATGTCTGAGTCTATTTTGAATAGAGGGTAGAACATGGATGGGGAAAAATGGAAAAAGAAAGCTGCAAGTTTGAAGAGTTTCTCCCAGAAATATTATTTTAAAGTAAGAAAATCCATCATCTAAAGGTTTACATCAGCCCTGTGTTCCCCACTGCTCTGAGGAATCTGTCAAGTGCACTCAGGTGGGAAATGTTAAAAGCAGGGAGACTTCAGATAGCCAGATAGTATGCATCTTCTCTCTCAATGTCAACTTTCTGCAAAAGCAGAAAGCCACGCATCATGATTCTAGGCAGAAGAAAATGTGATTTCATATATATATAAAAGGAAAATCACTTTGCATTGGCACTTAGGGCCTAAAAATCCCTCTATATGCCAGTGCCTCTGAGCAGTATTCAGTCTGCTAACAGCAGACAAACTCTTTAACTCTTTGCTTTGAATTTTGTCATCTTATTCAGCACTTTTCTTTGCACCTGTATCAGACAAGACCTGGAGAAACAACAGCCTTCACCCTTCTACTTGACTGCATGCTACAGAACTTGACCAAATCTAAAGTCACCCTTCTGCCACCATTTCCACTAGTTTCCCCCGCAAGATTTCATTGAGAAACAAGAACTCTGGCTCTTAATGTTATTTACTGTTGAGGCCAATAAGGCTTTTAGTAAGCTCCTGGCTATGGGTCTCTATGCCAGGTTGGAGATCACTGGAAAATGCTATACAGCCTGGGAAGAGATTTCAAGATTGTTCCCATTTGTTTAGATGAGCAATGATCTTTTCCTTTTCTGTTGAGTTAAATTTTCTGGTCTTTTTTTTTTTTTTATTATTTAAAGAAAAAAAAAAAAAGAAGAATATTCTTTTGTAAGGAATATTTTTGTGTAGTTCTTTCAAAAATGTCCTTTGTAACAATAGTACAGTGAGGAAAAAGGTTTTTCCATCTCTCCACACCCCTTGATTAGTCTGGATTATCAATACATCCTGATTATCTACATGGAATTGCTTCAAGTATTATCAGAGGTGACATTAAACTGATTAATCTAGTAAAGCTTTTCTTGCAATTAGACTCACCTCTTTTCCAATTACCTAAGTGCTTGCCGCCCTATGCTGTAGTGAAGAGGAATCACTGAGAAGTTTTCGTGTAATAGGGGTACTATTCTCCAGAAGGATCTATTTTAGAAACAGAAAGTCACAATTCAGAGTTTTGTTTCCAGTTACACTGCTTACAGACCCTTAAACTAGAGAGACAGAGAGCAAAGGAACCATCATCTTCAGCAAAGACGATGAAGATATCTTGGTATAGACTGTTCTTCACTTATGTTGGGTGGGTTTGTTATGTGTACTATATATAGTTTGAAGACCATTTTACTGTGAAATATCCCTATCGTTTTTTTATATGGACCAGGTTTTGAGCTTTCCAGAGCACTGACTGTAAAATGGTCACTGCTGCTTCACTCCTGGGAAGTACTATGTTTGTCTCACTGGTTTGTAACTCAGGAGATTTCCGGCTGCTCCCGGGACAGTGATTCTGTGTGAATCCCCCTTTATGATTCTGCTTTGCTATCTGTAAAATATGGGTAACAGCTTTTCCAAACTTTTCATGCTTTAATCTGTTCTCTCTCTGGTAACAAGTCTACAGAGGAGCTGTGTTAATTTACGCCAACAGAAAGGCTGCCTTGGAAACCTCATCGACCTGTTCTCCAACTCTGTGTGTGAAGAACATGCTAAGTTTCCCTAGAATTAGAGTTGAGTGTGACTAGATGCCTTACTAAGAGTGGACATCTTGTGAGACTCCTGTCACTAAGAACAAGGTATTTGGCCACAAAGCCATGTTATGCATCTCATGTGTAGAACAGGGCCTGAGAGAGTAAGATGCTGAGATACTCATCAGCTGCAGTAAAAGAACAGCAGCAGCAGAAGCAGTAGGAGAAGCCTCACTGGACCATAATTTAAAAAAAAAAAAAAGGGGGGGGGGAGGGGGGAGAGAAAGAAAACAGCAACCATCCCTGGCTGTTGTAATGTCTTGTTAACAGTGTGTCACTGAATTTAGCAGAAGGAAGCATCTCCCACACAACTCCCCTCACACAAATGCAACTGTCACAACCTCCCGAGCTCTGAAGCACGGCTTTGATCCTGTGCAGCACTGCCCCAGTTCTGCAAGGCACATGGAGGAGAGGATGGGGGAATTACCTAGCAGATTTTCTTGGGGAATGAAGGCATGGTTAATTGCCATGATGACAGCACTTCCCCGGCATCTTTCCTTTCTCTGATAGAGCACCCCCACACCCCCTCCTTGTGTCCTCCTCCCATCACTGCATGTGTTGTGTTAATCTAATTTGTTCAGCTCAGTGGCTAAACAAATAACTGCAAACACGGTGCTTATTCAAATGCATGACAAAAGAGGGTAGGTCTCCGAAATATTTGCTTGGTTATCTGATGAGGCTCGATGTGTTCAAGAAAGGGCAAAGGCTGGAAATTGAACAGTCAGCTCAAGGTGAGGTAGAAAAGAGGCTCCTTAAGCGTCTACTGGTTTTGTCTGAGTCCTGCTGCAATTGGGAAGGTTGGACTGAGTGAAGCTGGTCACTGACGCTTTCACTGTGGAAAGGCTGTAGAGGAAATCTACTTCCACAGATTTCCACCAGAGTCCCAACAGTTGCTGACTAAATTGCTAGAGGAAAGGAAAAAGGTTTCCTTGACCACTGGGTTCCACAACAAGATCTTACAATAAGATCCACTCCAGGAAAAACCTGAGCCCCAAGCCAACAGGTGTTACAGTGGTGCTGTATTGTAAGCAGCGAATAGCAGATCAGCAGATCAGCTCTGCAAAATGCTAAATGCACTTTGTTTCCCTTAGCTTCACTGTTAAGAAGCACCTATCACCTCCATCCTGTTCTGGTCTGTAAACAAGGACTTTCCTAGTTTTATGTTAATTGAAGTCTTCTCTGGAATAAAATAGGTAGGTAGATAGATAGATAGATAGATAGATAGATAGATAGATAGATAGATAGATAGATAGATAGATAGATAGATAGATAGATGGATGGATGGATGGATGGATGGATGGATGGATAGATAGATAGATAGATAGATAGATAGATAGATAGATAGATAGATAGATAGATAGATAGATAGATAGATAGATAGATAGATAAAATGGTGCATGTACAAGTAAGATTCACTGCCATTCCAAGAACAACCTTGTCCATGGTTTCATCAGTTTTGCATTTTAACAACAATGTCATCAGCTCATTGTCTTTGAAGGAAATTAACAGCTTTTGACCTTGTGATGGTTTTTGTTTTTCCACTCCTAGCATCTTATAAAACTTGTTGTTTGTGATTTTCTGTGCCAGAATTGCATCTGTGCTCTCTGAAACACAACTTTGCCCAGAGCCGGATCCTTTCTCCTGGGGTAGAAGAAACACAATGACACTTCAGCAGTCCTTGGTTTTTCCTTTCAGTTCTGTTACATATTGCATTTTCATTCTCTCCCTTTCCACTGTTTCTGCAATGATGAAAGATTTGTGGAAGATACAAAAACTTCTGCAAACCTCCTGCTCCCCTTCCTCCTCCTTGGCAGCATGGGATGCTGCTGTCTCTGGATTCAAACAGTGATGACCAAAGCATCAACATGCTAATCTCAGAGCCGTGGGCCATTTTTCTTACTGTTGTTAAAGAATGCAGCCCCACTGGCTGTGCCCTGAAGCTCTAATAGAGAGGAACTGAATTCTGATGCCGTCTTTCCCTCTTCTTGCTCTTTCCCCGCCCCCCCCCTTCCCCTCTGGCCCTAACCCCCCCCCCTCCCCCCCAGCCTTATTTTATAATTATATTTATTTGAAATTGAATTTTAAAGGTTCAGTCCCTAAAGGCAGTGAGATGTAATTTCTGGTGGATATTAAAACTGTATAAAAGTGCTCATATATCCCCCCATGAAGAACAGCTGGTACTCAGAGAGGGGGAGAGAGAAAGAGTCTGACTCTAACCTTCTTGCCAGCTATGCAAAAAGAAACCAACAACAATAGTAATAAATAAAAAGTTACTCTTTTTCCCTTTTTATTAAAAAAAAAAAAAAAAAAAAAAGCTGTATCTACAAGAAGCATAAATGTTTACTGTTGTAGATTATAAACAGGTATTCAAATGATATAGTTTAAGTAGTGCCATTGACTGCAGTGCCGTGACACTACCTTGTGCCAATAAGGGGTCTGGCATGGAACCGCTCAAGCTGTTATTGTCTGAGCAGGCTAAAGGAGTATGCTGCCATGGAAATTGGGGCCTCGCTGTATTTTGTACAAACATCAAATAAAATATGGTATTTCTACCAAAGGTCCAGCTTTAGAAGGCTGTATTTTTCATTACTATTATTTCTCAAGAAAGTACTGAAATGAAAGAGTGCAGATGCAGAAGTGCATAGAATTAGCTTGCACAGTTATTGCAGTACAAACATGAAGAATTTCAGCAGACACAATAGGCAGGAAAAATAGACACTGCCTTCTGCTGTTGGACTGGTATGTAGATCAGTGGTGGAATTTGTCTGATCTACCTTTGGGTCCATACCATGTATCCCTGTACCTGAGCTCCTTCCATAGTTAATGGAAAGGTAGACAAGACAGATGGTGAATTTTAGGGCATGACTCACAATGGCCTTGATCAGATTCCTATGTTTAGTTGGATGAATCACTATCTAGGCTGATGGGCTCTTGGCCACTATGGATGGCTGTGAAGAGAGGTGTGGATGAGACCCCCTCAGACTGTATGCTATCACTGCTGACAATTACACTACCTAATTACAGACAGCAACTGGTTTGGTATTTTCAGTGGCAGAGGCAAGAAAAGAGCTCAGGTATGCTTCAGCCACTTCAACAATGTTCTGTTCTGTTTTGGAATGGAGCGGTGGAAACAGCATTCATCCTTTGCTTCATTCTTTTCCCCCACTTCAGTTGCTTTCTACCTTAACAAATTTAATTTGCAGGCGGGCACTGCAGATTGGAAAAACAACTGTGGCTTCAGCAGCCAGATACCCAATTGGTCCAAGGGGTGAAATATCTCCACTGGCCGTATTGGGCCAACGAGCCATATGTGCAACCTGGAAAGGGCAGATTCCTAGAGGGTTGTACAGAGTGCTACTCACCTGATCAATAATTCATTAGGCACAATTTGTAAATAACTGAGTGGAAAATATCCTTTCGCTTCTTGTGATCACTCCAACTAATCTGCTCATCCAGATAGCAGACAGCCTGCCATGGAATGTTATCCTTGTGTAGGAAGAAGAGGTCAGGCTTCTCACCTTGCATATTTTGGACTAATTTTGGCCCAGGAGGTTTCCTAAGACATTCATCCTCAGTCAAGGTCTCTTTGACAAACTACTCCCAAGTCACTGTACTGAGTACTGTCCATGTTCCGTATAGTTCAGCTCTTGGCTCTTGCAGTACAAATGCATCACTGATTGCAGTGCAACCATGGATGAGATAATTCAAGTATGGTGAAAGAAGAGTCTGTTTGGTGTAGTGGATGAGAGTATACTCTGACACCAGCCTGCTCTGTGTCCATACTCACATCTCTTTGCTCCTCTGTTTTGCCCTTTTCTTGCCTCATCTATTCCAGCTATGTGAGCTTGGAAACTAGAGTAATGATATTGAAAACACAGTCTTCCCCACAGCAGCCAGAAATAGAATTAATCCCTTCCTTCCCCACATGTGTATGTATTTCCTGCTAAAATGTCAATATTCTGCAGAAACCCATCTGTTCTCAGCCCAGTCTCGTAGGACTCCATGCATAGGAGAGGAAAAAGGAATGTTCAGAGCTTATTGGTTGGAGAGTCAAGAAAAAAGATAGGGATGTGGATTTTTTGGTTTAGTGGTGAAGACAACTGCTTAGCAGTTAGCCATGAAGGTGCTAGTCCCAGCTCAGACCAGAGTAATAGGGTCTTCTTGGGAAGATATCTTTCCTGCCATTTGTGTGGTTACTTTTTGCTGCAGAATCTCTATAACGGAGCAGAGCTCACTTTTTTTGGCATATCAATGTTCCTGCCCACCAGTGCTGATTCTTGTGCTGTCTTTCAAGGAGAGAGATGATTGACATTTGTGTGTGGTGGTGTCTTTCTAACCTGACATGGCCATGAACAGCAGCCTGTGACATCCTCAGCCCTTTCCACATCCCCTGGGAGATCCACTTTCCTTCTCCATCACTGGGGTCAGGCTGGTTGATGCAAGGCAGTCTGAAACCACATCTCATCCTCTGCTATCAAACTGTAAAACTGAACAGAATAGAATGTACTTCTGTTTAAGTATCTGTGTATTTCCATGCACACAGGAATTAATACAGCAACACAGATGAGACATTTTGCCCTTTGGATGCTGTTCTCCTGACCTGATTTTTTTCCATTCCATTGACCTATAAACACAAAATATTATTTAATTAGAAATACACAGGGAAAAGATCATTTTAAGCAACAGCAGTGTTACTACCAATACTGACTTGCTTCTTTATTCTCTTTCATGGTTTGAAGGACTTTTGTTTTTTCTTTTTGAGAAGTTAAACTGCAAATTAAGTCCAATTTATCTTTCTTTCTTCTTTTCTTTCTTTCCTTATTTATTTATTTATTTATTTATTTATTTATTATGATAAATATTCCCACGATGCAGATCTCACAGTGACCTAAAGTAGCTCACACTGGCTTGAACTCTGCAGCCCCCGGTAGAAAATGTTTAATTACCTTTATTTTGCCGAAAGCTGATCTGTTTATTCTGCAGTTCATGGGGGTCTCTTGGACTCCCTCTGGTGGCTAATGTACCACAATGTGAACGAAGGAAAAAAAAAAAAAAAAAAAAAAAAAAAGTTTACTCTGAGCATTGCACCTGGGTGCTGTCTGAGCTGCGTTGCATCTGGGTGCTGTTTGAGCTGCTGCTGTGGTTGGCATGAACCTCTGTTAGTACTTCTTGGGGCTGTGTCATCCTACCTTGGCCTAGCATTTTCAGCTGAAGTGCTGTGAAGGCATGATCAACTCAAGGTATTTTAATAATGCCTGGTTAGTGGAAATAACAAACCCAATCCTCAGTACCCTACAGCATTAAAAAATAATGAAAAAAATGTCACACACAAACACCCAGATGTTTGCATCAGTGTCTGGGGAAATCATGCGGATAGGAAGTCTGGGAGGTGGGACCCCAGATTGGTCTTGCAGTGCATAATCTCTCATTACCATTGACCACAACAAGAAATTCTTGCAGCTCTAAGGTTTAAACCCCAAACAGAAGGTGTTATGTCAGCACTCAGAGAAGCTGGCACTTCATATTGCAGAGGAAAACAGACAAATATTCCTTTTCTGTCTTCTTCTTTTTACTTTATTTTGATGAAAGAAACTTTTTGCCTGAAAACAAAACAAAGCAAAGCAAAGCAAAGCAAAGCAAAACAAAACAAAACAAAATCACTGTGTTAGCTGTTTGGCTTTGTTTGATATTTTTCTTTCTTACTTTTAAAGTGATTTTTTTTTTTTTTTTCCCCACTTTGTTGCTTGCTTTCTGTTAGTTTGCTTTGTTTTCTTCTTCACACATACTAAAAAGCCTGACTCAAACTTGGACTCAAAGCCAGTGTATTTAAAGAGAGATTAGAATCTTATGATGGTAACCGCTCTTCAGCCATGGTAGAAGCATTTCACAAACTAGACGTTTTCTTGGCTCAGACACAGATTTAGCATGTACATGGAACAGGGACAGCCAAAGACTCTCTCCACAACCACACTGAGCTCTCAGTCTGGCTGTAGTAACTTCATCTGTATCCTGGTGAGAATCAGGGATCATCTACTGGCAGTGAAATCTACAGAAGTTTGCAGAACAAGTAAAATCTTTGCCATTTGCAGCAGACAGATGCCCCATTCAAGTTGAGTTTTGGGTACGAGATTTATTTAAATGACTAAATGAGGCTGATAATTATTATTTCAACTCCTGCTGTGGTAAAAGAATGGAGTGAAGAGGACTGTTTGTCTGTAAAACATTCAGCTGAAATTGTAGAGTTCAATATCAGCTCCTTCAAAATGAGTTGTTGCAGAGGTGAGACCCTCAGATTCAGATGGCAAAGTTTTGGTTGTCTAAAGCCAAATGTCTAAGAGGAAACTGCAGCTTATATTTATGAAAAATTACTTATGATCCTGTTTTGATCCTCAAATTATTTCTGTTCAGGATGAAGTGAAAAGATTAAGATGCTTTTGTGTGTTTGTGTGTGTGAAATCTGCTGTATGTTGCCAGAATTCAGTATTATGTGATCCATCATTGCTCGACAGGATGAGCTGGTAAAATGACATGTGTTCCTGCATGTCAGCATGGAGGAAGGGACCTGTTCAGAATGCAGCTCCCTTGCTAGTCCATTCAGCAAGTCTGTGACAATACGTTTTAAGCACTGAAGGAGGACAGCAACCTGATATAAGAGACTCACACCCCACGGAGCACACGGACCTAGGCCCCAATAACTGGCACTAGCAGCATCTTGAATTTATGCTGTAGAATAGGTCACGGTCACGTTAAACAGTTGACTACATGTTCTCTCCCTTTTAAGTTAGTTGTTTTTGTCTGTCTGTTTGTTTGTTTGTTTGTTTTAAGGATTTTTGCATAGTGACAGCTTTATACAAATCCATCTGATTGGAAAAATCTTCAATATATTTTTTGTTACATTAGTGCAAGTGTTTTGGGGCTGTTTTGTTTGTTTGTTTGTGTTAGCAAAAGCAGAAGGAAAAATACTATGCAGTAGAAGCTAACATATATTAAAAATGATCTCCATCACAATTAGACCTATGCAAAGAACTTCCGAGAATACACTGGGAGATACAGCCATAGCTTCATTCAGGTTGTTTTCCAGGCATTGCAGTTTTATTACACTGTTACAGGGAATACTGTTTTTCTCCATTAATGGAGATCCTGAAATAGGTTTAAATTAACTTACCTTGTCTTCAATTTGTGGAAATTGGTGCTGTTGCACTGATTAATCTTCATGAGTGAAGATGATTCCTTACAGACCTGATCCAAAGCTCCTGAGAACAGAGGGAATCTCTCTGTTGGCTCCAGAGAGCTCTGAATCAGGCCCTTGTTAAGGTGCAGATCCTGACAAGAAGCCAGCCAGGAAGAGCTCCTCAATAAGGTAGGAAGGAGTACGTGCAGGATGGAGGGTGGGAGGAGGTTTGGAGGAAGGTTGAGGTTCGTGCCCTCGATTACTAACGCTGATGACCTGCTGTCCTTTTCTGCTATCACAGCAAACTCTACCATGGCGTCTTCTCTCAGAGAGAATAATCTCCTTCAAGTGAAGAAAATAGCGGTGTAGGGAGGGTGGGGAAGCAAGCCTTTCATTTGTAATCTCTAGACAGAAAAATAAAGTGTTTCTGTTTAGCACAGAGTGAACAATTAAAGTGTTGGAGTCAGCCGGAATGCTGCTTGCAGCAGTTGCTGGTATCTGGCCAGTTGGTGGGTTGCTAATGGCCGAGGCAGCCTGCTGTTTACCAAGCACAGGGCTCCCTCCTTCACAAAGGGAGGGCTGCGGAGGGCCAGGGAACAGGCCCAGCTCCCTGAGCCAAAGATCTGCATAACAATTGCCCAGATATATGGAAATGCCAAAATTGCACATGCAGATGCAAGCCCTGGGAGCAGACCTGAGGAGCAAAGGAAGCCGTACGGAGCAGCCACCCTCTCTGCCCCACTGTCTGCTACACGGAAGGCCTTGCCTGGTGAATTTTAAAGCATCTGCTGCCTTCAGAGAGGGAGACGTGAGGGGATTACTTTTCCCCACTTCTACTTGCATTTGGTTACTTTTGAAGGCACTGCAAAAAAATATCACCTCAGTATTCATTGTAGAGGAGGCCCCAGTAGACTTCCCCTATGACATATGCCAGCATGTGAGGTGACGTTACATACCTCCTTATTATTGCAATGCAGTGAACTTTTTTGGTCATTGGATCCACATCAAGAATAAGGAGCCTACTCTTTTCCTGCACAGATATCATAAAATAAAAAATAGTGGGTAAAATACCCGTGCTTGCAGAGGCATTTAGTGATGCTTGTTCTATTCTGCTGAGGGCTTGTGTTCAGTCTGCAAATTACTGATAAATTCTGCAATCCAAATGTCAAAATCAACCAAAAATGATCCATTCTGGACTGAAACCTGGGATCCATAGGCTTGTACACATTAGAGGTGAATGATCACAACATATTCTCCCATGCAGGGCTCTCAAGATCACTCTTTATCAGATTGACTTGTGTGATTTTGCATCTTTATTCCAACTGAGACTCAAATGATCTTTCTATCCCTCCTCTTTTCAGTCACCATAAAGCTTACAACTTACAACTTTTTCTCCAGTCTGATCAGTTCTCACTGGAAATACTTGTCAATCTTTTAACAGATCTGACTTAAATTCAAGTCTTTAAGAAACCTCCAAAGTGAGATGGTCATGGCCTTAAGCTGTCTTGTATGCATTTTATTACCCCTCCTACTTCAGAGAGATTTACAGGGGCCTTTAGATACCTCCAGGATGTACATCAGTACTAATTTCGACATTCAGTTCACATCAGATTGATGTGGGATTTTTGACGGTATTTAATTACACCTTTGGAGAACCATTTGTTTGTGTCTCCCATACGCTCCAAGAAAGCAGAAGCAGAATTTACTGGCTCCAGACAGCTTTCTTGCTCTTCTGAGTTCTTATGTCAAGGTTCCCAAGACAGCCAGCTTCTCAAACACGAGGTAGATGGAAACTGTCTGTGATTCAGCCCTCAGAGATGCAGGACTTTCCAAGGAAACCTGTGCACTGACTAATGAAGTATGTAGCCTTGAGAACTGACAAGGAGGTAACTCTGCAGGAGGTTTGACCCTAGGAGAGTTTAGGGGATAGCACAGACCAGACTGTGTCAGGCAGGTAGGACTCAGCTCACCTAGTTTTAGGGATTAGAAAGAGAATTTAACTGTGTATGTGTGAAGCTGGGTTTCTTTTATTATATAAGGGAACCCAGAAGGGTTGGCTTGAGTAATTTCTCCTTTATTGTTTCCTCCTTTAATCAGGGATTCAGTTTACCACAAGGTAAATGAAGAGACACAACTTAGCTTGTTTATGAGCTGTGTCACCACAAATGATGTAGGAAAGTGCAGTTCAAGCCACCAAACATTTCATTTCCACTGGTGTAACACCTTTTTCAGAGGATTGTGGAGAACTAAGTTGTCTTGCGGGGGTAACAGAAAGCTGGAAACTCCCTTATGCCAATGCACAGAGAGGAACCATGGAGTGGCATCTGGGGTGCTTGGATTTCTGCTCCTTAAGGCTGACTCCATATCACAAGTCTCCAGTGTGCAGCTCTGTCACTCTACACATGCAGGTAGAAACATATTTATCCATCGCAGGCCCTTCTTGCCCTCTTTGTGAAGAAAACACACGTGCATTTGCATGCTCTGCTTTCCTGCATTCTCATCACAGCCCCTGCCCTCCCTCACGCCCACGCACTACAAAAATCTGCCTCAAATCCAGTTAGTAAAAGGTGACTTTTTCTTGCCATCTGGGTGTTCAGTGGCACAGATTCTCTTGGCCTGCCTACACACACTCACGGGCTCATCACCCCCTCCTCCTTACCCTTCCTCCTCCTCTCCCCCTCCCACAAGCTGGCAGCAAAAACAAAAGGGAAATCTTCAAAACCACAATGTCAGCTGCCTGTGTCAGTGTGGGTTGAGAGGACGGATCACAGCACACTCATCTCCCAGTAGGCAAAGGGGACTGTATTTCAATAAATTTACATACTACAGAAGAGTGTGTAAGAGATTGCTTTGGGGAGCTCTCTGATGAGTTGCTTTGGGGACACCGAGCCCTTGACTTGCTCAGGAAGGATTTGATGCCACCTGCTCTAAAATTCTCATGTTTCTCCATACCTTTTTTTCATTTCAGTACCTGTGTCCATTGTTTGCTTCACAGCTTGGTTTTGTTTTCCTCATGTTTGAATAGAGGGTGGTTGATTAATAGATCTGGAAATGTTGGCTGTGGGCTAACTGCTCAGGGATGAGCAATGCTGGCTTTCCTCTGCTTAGCTTCTGTGCACCCCTTGCTCCTGACCTTCCTGCATCTCCCTTATGGTGACCAGTCATGAGTGGATCTCTCAGGCAGTCTTTAATCTGTTGCTTGTCTTTTGATTAAATCCATTAGAAATATTACAGCTTTAAATAACTACCTGTGAAAGATACAGGGCTTCACTAAAAACAGCATTTATGCATTCATTTCATTTTACTTGAACATTACACATAATTTTTCCTGCAACAAAGATGATATTGAAACACTTTTTTTGTTTGTTTGTGACTGGCTGTTCAGTATAGATTATGTCTTTTTGTTTAGGAGACAAATGTAAATTTTCCTTACACATTTCTGTATTTAAACATTTCTGAATTGGTTATTTCCACGAAGCAGAACTGTTGCCTCTGTTTTTCTTTTTTTATTTTTTCTTTCTCTCTCTCTCTCTTTTTTTTTTCTTTCCTTTTTTTTTCTTTTTTTTTTAACAATTGGCTTTGAGAGAAGGTCAGCTGTAGAAATATTCTGTAGAAATTTTTTGTTTCCATTTTCTGAATACTTGTACTCCTAATGAAAGGTTGCTTCCACTAGGAACTTAGCCGGATTGATCATTGGCCTAAATCCCAGCCTGGAGCAGCACAAAGCAGAGGGGCTGCCTTCCAGATGGCAGCTGCTATTGCTTGTTGGAGGGTGTCATTGTGGTTCCCAGGGTTGGTGGGGTTCACACTTCCACTTAGTTCAGAAATGACCAATGTTACACAGTCTGCTGAAGTGTAAGTCACCTCTAGGCATGAGATAGTATTTCTCAGGTTTGCTACGTGCTCGGTTTGATGTCATGGAAAAGCCATCCTGACACACTTTTCAAACAGATGAAGAGATCTCTTTTATTTTATTTTTTTTCTCCTAGAAACTGTCTTGGAATTTCAAACCAGCAGAAAGTTGGTTTGAAGACTGTAAGGAGAGAAGGGATCTAGTCAGTGTTTCATACTCGTACTGTTGACATGAAGGTGGAGGCTTCAAACCTCTCTTATTCATGAGTTTCCTCATGACAAATGCGTAACAAGTCAATTAGCCTCCCCACTGCTCCATTCCCAGTCTATAAGGTGGTGTGGAGGAGCAGAAGTGCACTAGCACTGGTGAGAGACACCATAAGAAAGAGGGTGGACACACCGTTAAAATCAGGCAAAACACAGTTTGTGAAATATTTAAAAAAGAAAAGAAAACAAAACAAAAAACCAGCAACAACAACAACAAAAACACCTCTAAAGAGAAGTAGTGACCTGCTTCTTTGGCATTTCCATGGCTTTGAGAAGCACATTGCATGTAATCCATGAGAGGCCAAAGCCTGGAGCAGGTGGCTCTGAACCAGGTCATTTTAACACTTCCTGACAGAGGAACATTCATTTAATACCGAGAGAGAGCAGCTGAGTAGCTGCATTCAGAGAGAAACACTGTAATCTATTACGGGGCTTGGGCCACCGCTGATCAATATGGCAAAGTCAATAATAGCTTTTGATTCCAGCATATTAGGTTGACAGTCAGATTTATGTTTATTGGAAGTTTTTACAAATAAGTCAGGCATATGACTTGAAGGAAAGAGAAGACAGACTCAGAGATCCAGGTGGAAGGCTGAATATTTTTTATGGTTGTTTTTAAAGAGCTGCAGAGATCTTTGAAGGTGAAAGAAATGGAAGCTTTTACATTTACAGAATGAAATGCAAATAAAATTAATTACATTTTGATTTTCATTTAAGGAGAATGAGTATTATCTGAGGGTTAAACTGGTAATTACTGAGGACTCACAGTATTTTTGTCATGAAATGTCTGTCTCTGTAAATCAGTGAATTTATCAGTATCTCAAACACTGACTGGAAAAAGGGCGGGGGGGGGAAAAAAAAAGGAAAAAAAGAAAAAACAGATGCACTACAGGTATTACACTGAAAAACAAAAGTCCTGTTATTTTCATAGAAATTTATTCTAAATTGTCAAAAAAATGAAATGGGCTATATGAATAATGAATGTATTAAAATATATATTGTTAAATGAAGAAAAAAATCTTCTTTTGATCCATCTTAAAATTTTCTTTCTCTGAAGTTTAAATCAATGAACATAGAAAATTTAGTCTGAGACAAAACTAATGTTACAATACTAAACATATAAATAGTTTAGTTATTACAGATATTGTACTGCTGGGGGAAAGATAAAAATACAGGACTGCTTGAATTTAATCTCCTTTATCTTTTTTAATCAAGCACATCCCAGAATACTTCCTGAGAGTTAAGCTACACTAGTTCAGAGCCAGTGAATTGAAGAGAAAGGGGAATTAAAAGTTATAAGGAGCGGAAAGAAAATATACTATAATAGAAACTAATTGGGCTAGATGAGAAGAAAGGAAGGCATTTCCTGATGTAACAAAAATACAGAATATAGAGACAATGCTTGAATATAGCAGTGGCAAGATTGTTTTGGTAACACACAAAGGGTCTGTCCTGAATGAAACTAAAGTGATAAGAGCAAACAAAGGCAATTAAGATTTGTATGACTGGCAGAAAAACGCATGCAGAAACATTCGGACTTCAGTTCTTATTTTTTAATAATCAGTAGAGCTCAGCAAAATGAAATCTCCCCGTTAAAAGAGAAAAGCTCTTGAATGAACAAAGAGGTGAGCAGACCTGTTGGAGAGCTGGCGAGGCTGTGCGTCAAAGTTCAGCCTCAAAGGAATATATAAGAAGAGTTACTTGTGTCCTTATCTGAGTCTCCTCTGAGATGTTAGTGCATCTGATGCATTTTAAAATTTGATGGATTTCTGTGGGCCTTATCTTCTTTGTTCCGCTGGTGCTTTGCCCTTCTGCTTTCCTTTCATCACTGCTTAGGATCAGTTCTGTGTAGCGCAGCTAGGGCAGAGTGCATTGGCCGCCTTGGTAGCCAATGACCCAGAGAGAGCAGTACAAGGACAATTACACGGACAAGAGTTTTTTCAAGAGGTGCTTGATGAACAGGTTTATTATAATTTATGAACATGCACAGAGCCCTGAAACCTCCTTTTTCAAGTACTGCATCCCGCTTTTCAGCACGTATTCTGCTAGGCTCAGGCATTTTGATGTGATCTAATGGGCAAGGAGCTTGAACAACACTGCAGAGAATACCCAGAGAAACATGACATGCTCTTCCTGTATGCCAAAGATGGTTTTAGTCAAAGATCAGTAATGCATGAAGTCTCAGACTTTCCTGATGGATTTAGTAACTTTTAAAGAACAAACCTTCCTAAATGTTCAGAAATGAAAACCTGGGAAATTTCTGCTGATTGCAGGCATGAGAGTATAGCCAGGGGAAAGATCATGCTGTAATTGCCAAGGCTTTTTACACTTTCACCAAACATCTTTTACAGGTCACTGTCAGAAACAGGTTATTTTGTTACAGACTTTTAGTCTGACCCAGGATGACAGTTTTTACGTCCTGATTAATAGCATTAATCTAACATCAGCCACGCAAATCCTGTGTATTCTTATTTGCTCTTTGGCTTTTATCTACAAGAACCTCAAGAATAGTGATATTAGGAAGAAAATTCTCTTTTCACTTGCAGTGGGTATCCTCACAACCAGCCCAGTTTATCATTCATTCTTTCAGCCTAATCCCATCTGTTTTCATCCTGTCTCCCCAATCCAGAGATCTTGGCTAAAAGTATAGCTGGCTGAAACTTGAACTGCTCTTATGTTTCCTTAGGAAACCTGAATTTTTCAGTGATTTTCTTGGTATTATGTGTGTTCATGTACACAAAGTTGTTGGTTTTTTTTTTTTAATCCTAATTCTGTGTTAGTCTACACACAAGATGTTTTTTAGGGCATTTTATTGGTTTAGTAGCATGAGGCACTCTCTGTCACAGCTCTAAGACTATGGACAAGAAAGAGCGACAGAGAGAGTCTTTCTTTGTGGTAACTGTCTATATAATGAGCCCCTTGCAAATTCTCCTTGCATACTTACTGACACCCCCGCAGTTACTTAAATGGGCATTATTGGTCACTGGGTCTCAAGGTCATCCAACAGAATGGGGTTATTAAAAATAGGAATGAGGTTTCAAGGCATAGGGTCAAGAGAGATTAATTGAAAAATCTTCTACAGGCCTGACATCATCTGTAGAATGGCAGCGCCCAGACACCTCCAGCTGCTGTTGGGTTCCTTAAGAATGTAAATGAATGGTTTCCTTTGTGGCAGTGGGGTGGTTTCCAGACTGGGTTCTTGATTTTCTTTCTTTTTTTTTTTTTGTTTTCCCCTTCTGTCCATCTTCTTAAGAAGTTGCTTTCCCACTATCTGCTAGTCTTCCTTTCTGCTGTATCACCTATGTAACCTTTGAACTTGTTGGACATATTCAATCAAATGTGAAGTTCTGACTAATAATGTGAAACTAGGCACCCAAAAATTAAGGAACGTGTTTATTTTAGCATCTTCCTTTTTGAAATGGACTAATCAGTAGAGAGCAGAGAATACACTTGCTCATTCACACTTGAATCAGGAATTCACAAGAAAGCAGAGTGCATTTCTTCTCCTACAGACAGAATATCTCACACTATGGGGGAGGTCGTTTCCCTCCCTTTTATCCTGCAAAGTAACTTAAAAGTTGTTGCCTAAAAGGATGCAGAAATGTACTTTGTTTTATCAGTACTCATATTATTCCCGATCCAACTCTCTGAGTTCTAACATATCATGGCAAAAACTGAGCTCTTGGGAATCTGCACAAGTTAGAAAGGATCCCATACTTCATAACTAGCCATTAGCCAGATGTGGGAACATGACTAAACTCTAGATGCTTCCAGAAAGGTTCCTTCATGTTCCCAACTTGTGATTCATTAATAACACATGTGATAAACGCACATCTGACCTAATTGCCTGGACTCTATACACAGTCAGTGAATGTTTCCAAAGAGGCATTTTGAAGGCATTTCCAAAGAGCGATTCTCCTGACATGTACATTTGAATTAAATGGATCGTACTCTAGAATTGACTGTTTCTCACTGTGGGCTGTGAATGTGACCTAGATGACTATCTCAGATGTAAATGCCAATACTGTAGATGACTAAATTTGTACTTATGAATCTTCTCCCAGTGGTCTGATGAAGATATGTCAGTACTGAATTGCTTCTGAGTACTTACAGTTTAGAAGAGCATGAGATCAGGGACTCATGTGGCTGAAGAGCACCACCCCATCACATTCCCAAAGTTGGTGTTGTCTGAAGAAACAAGTCAATAGAACAAGTCCTTTCAACAGGCGTGAGTTATATAATGTGCCTTGGTCTGCATCATTTTGAATATTTGGGGCAGAACTGATCAGAAGACGTAGGCATCCTGAATCCTGTTCCAGAAACTAACCCTCCAAAACAGCTGTGTTGTAGTTTGGAACATGTTATTTATGATATGTGCAAACATAGTTTTAAGTCAGGATCATTTAAATTTGAAGTTTCTCATAGAACTGGACAGATTTTAGACCACGGTGGTTTTAAGAGTTGCTGAATGTATTTCCTCTTTTCTTCAGAGGAGAGCTTTACCAGTACAGAACTTCCCTAAAATCCCACTGCAAATGCCAGGCTCCTGTCTAATTAGGGTACAGTGCTGAATCCATCAGTCCCAACTTTTATCAGTCACCTCCTCCTGCTCCGATCTTCTCAGAAAGATCACTTTATCTCTCTCTCTTTCTTCTTTAAAGTAAAAATACTATTAAGCTTTGAGTGCCTAAAACCGTTGCTGCCTGCACATCTCTAAAAATAATATAAATCAGTGCCGAGGGACCACTTGTATTTTGGCTGCATGAGGAAGTTAGCAGCAAAAGAAAAAGGGGAAACTCATCAGTGCATAGATCTCAAAAACTAGGATGCTGTGTCTGCAGCCTCTCAGAAAGTTCAGAAATCCATTAAAAACTTTATTTTTTGTTTTCTTTCCTTGGGCTTTTTCTATCTGGTAAATTATTCTGTCTTAACAGAGCTCTCATTCATACTTTTCACCAGGCTTGCAAAATAGCATACAGGACCATGTCACTCACTGCTCTTCTAGAAATAAATGTGAGGCCGTTGTAGAAACATAGATATAAGATTTTAATTCTTCTTTGAACTCTGATTTTCACATGCACAGACTTCAGTTATAGAAGGCAGTGGCACACAAGCTAGCAAAAGATTCCCTGGTGGATTAAGTTGTGGCTGTCAACTAAAGGTATTTTGGAAAGGCAAAAAGAAGGTAGTCAGCATCATTAGGGCATGAAGAGTTAAATAGAAGTCTATTCATTTCAGACTTGACCTCTTCAACCTTCTGCATTTTATCCATAGCTGATGGGGTCATTTAAATTCACCTGAAAGAGCTGAAAGTCTCTTCCAGGCATCCTCTTTTTAGTATCATTTGTAAACACACATTTAAAAATTTCATGCTGTTAATGACTCTCTTGATGAGCTGCTTGCTGAGGCAGCAGAGGATATTTAATGAATTAGAAATATCCTATCTGACTCCATCCTCATCCTCAGATGAAATATTGACATTCATAGGACTAAATCTGACCCATGATCAGGGTCTATCAGAGTCAACTGTTGAACTGAGTTCCCTGCTGCTGCCATACCAACAGAATTGAATGAATACGTTAAGCCTGTACACATCCACCTAGTCATCAAAGAACAGAAGATGCTTTCTTGTGTGCAAGGTGGAGATGCTGAAATATGCAGAAACCGATAAGCTAAACAATTCTCCAGTGTCAGAAAGCCATAAATGGAAGGAGCAAAACCAATATGCAGGTTGTCCCTTCTCCTTGCTCTTTGTCTTAAATATAAGACAGACTTTCCAATTTGAGCTAGAAAGCTACTTGCAGAGCTTCTTAGTGTTGTCGTAAGCAGGAAACCACCCTTTGTGAATATCTTTTCTTATGGTTCCTTGAACATCCCTCTTTCATCCTTTTTTTTTATTATTATTCCAACTCACAGACAGTAAATCTGTTTAAGTAACATGATAATGACCAATAGAATGGTTATGATGTCACTAAAATGAGCTATGTATAACTAAACTAGTATATTAGTGGGAAAAGACAAGACAAGGAGATGAGAGGAAAGAAGTGCTTGGAGTTAAATACACGTGTTTATTAGCTATCTGCTAAGAGGCACTACTGGAAAGATAGCTGGTCTGTTCCCTTGCAGTTCTGCTGCCCCTTCACCTCCTGTTGCTGATGTATGAAAAGTTTAATTTTCATAAAAGAGGTATTTCCCCTCTTCCTTTTGGTTTACACTAGAGACCTATGCTTCTGATCTGTTTCACTGACATAGTACAATGGGGATGCAGCTAAGAGATATTAAAGTCGGGTATTATCAGCTCAGTAGTGTAATATTATTTCCATCTCATCCTCACTAGATTGTCCCTATAGTGACATGCTGCCAAAGTGAAAGGAATGAATGAACCTGGAAAGGTTCACTGCACATTCAGCGCAGGAAATAAATAAAGAGGAAAGAAAACCAGCGGCAGGTAGAAACAGGGATATGGAATTTGGGAAAGTTGTCTTCTCTGTTCTGCTGGAGATTGAGGTTGAGTCTGTGTCTATGAGATGCATGGGGAAGAAACTGAAATTTTCTTCACATGGTGGAGATGGTTCTGCTGGGAAATGAATGATGTAAACCATCATGTGGAAGATGGAATATGACCAAAAATGGTATGTTGACATGTGGGAGATAAAGGTTGTTTTATACTACAGTTTTTCTTTGTTCCTTGAACAAATTGATTACCTAATTTTCTTTTTTTTCCTCAGTTGAAAATCTGTCAATTGTGTTTAAAACCCAGTTCCTTTTCTGGTGAGACTGTGAAATTTCTTATTGTTCACCATACACTTCAGAATACAGTAGAATGTTTCCTTGTATACACAAGCAGGATCTGAAATGGGAAGTGTGGTCAGACCCTGGGGAGATGTTGTTGGTGAAGCATAGCCTGATCAGCTCAACAGAGAACTGGCCATGAGAATTTCATCATCTCAATCTGCTCACTAGGCAAATGGCATCGCTATGCCATAGAGATTCCTAAGCAGCCCTGGACTTTACATGAAATTGTTAGCTAAGCTTCTGGTGAAGGAAGATTATATGTTCACAGACTGTCTGTCCTTCAGAATTACTTTCAGACTCAGATGATTTCAGTTAAATTAGGCAATGGGAGGAAAAGACTAAAATATACTCTGTTTTAATGTGAATTTTGGAAACAGAATGGTGAGGAAAAGGAACTATTAGTGCTTTTGCTGAAAAGATAGCTAATTGATCTTGCCCTTTATTAGACATCAGAAAATCCAATCACAAGCAAGCCATTAGCAAGCCATTCTCATTAATTTCACAAAATCTGGAATTACTTATCCCCAATGAGGAACTAGGTTGATATACTGAGGTAGAAGCTTCCAGCTCTGTTGTAACACTAAGCCAAAGTACACCACAGTAAGTTAACAAAATCATCAGATGACCTTTTGAAAACCATGAGCTAATGACTGTAGACAACTTTTTTTATGTTCATGTAGGCTTCCTTTCCAAATAAGCTTCATGAATGTACCTAGAATCACAGAATCATAGAATCATAGACTGGTTTGGGTTGGAAGAGACCTTTAGGGCTATCTGGTACCAATGCCCTTGCTATAGTCAGGGGCACCTCAAATTAGAACGGTTTCTCAGAGATCCAGCCTGGACTTGAATGCTTCCAGGGAGGGTTATCAACAACATATCTGGACAACCTGTTCCAGTGTCACAGCATACTCACAGTAAAGAATTTCTTCCTAATATCTTCCAGTTTAAGGCCACTTTCCCTCATCCTGTTGCTACATGTCTATATAAAAATTCTCTCTCCACCTTTTCTGCAGGCCCCCTGGAGGTACTGGAAGGCCACTATAAGGTCCCCACAGAGTCTTCTCTTCTCCAGGCTGAAGAGCTCCAACTCTCTTAGCCTGTCCTTGTACAGGAGGTGCTCAAGTCCTCTGATCATGTTAATGGCCCTCCTCTGGACCTGCTGCAACTTCTTGATGTTTTTCTTGTGCTGGGAACCCCTTTAATGGACACAGTACTCCCGTCTCACAAGAGCAGAGGAAAGGGGTGCAATCATCTGCCTCAACCTGCTGGTCACACTTCTCTTGATGCAATCCAGAATATGTTTGGTCTTTTGGCCCTCAAGCACACATTGCTGACTCATGTTGGGTGTTTCATCAACTGACATTTCCAAATCCTTCTCCTCAGGGCTGCTCTTAAGCCATTCTCTGCCCAACCTGTATCTGTGGTTGGTTATACATTTGGTAATTAATAATACATTTGCAATGTGTGTAGGCTGAAGACTCTTTTCAAAGCACTTCCAACTTTTTCCCTGCTTACTTCCCCACTTCATAATTCAGTTTAACTACCAGAGCCCCTTATAGAGTTGTCCCTGGTTTATATTGCTCTACTCAGCCAAGATCAGTGCAAGTCAGTCCCATTTTTGTCTTGTCTGTGCAGTCCAGTCTGCACACCTGCTGTCCTCAGTTGGAAAATCTCATCTGTCTGGAGATGTCAGACTTGATGCTCCAACTGAAACCTGGCAGGAGTAACTAATTAAAGATGCATGTAGTGAAATCTGCACCCAGAAAGGAGCCAATTGGTACTTTATCCATTGCCAACAGGTCTTGAACTTCATCAGCCAGGCAGAGAAACCTGCAGAGAAAGGACCCACTTATCTGATTAAGTCTTCACAAACTCCTCTAGAGGATTCAAATGAGAAAGTTTAGTTCTTGTTTTAAGAATATCCCATACAAAACTGATTAAATAATGTGGAGTCCAGTGCCCCCATTCCCTTTTCATCACAGGTTTCTTTGAGACAATTCTTAATCTTATCACAGATGCAGATCAAGTCAGTGTCTCAGAATTTCTCTCCAGGTCCTATGAAAAGCTGGTCTACATTTCATTTTCATTTCACTGTTGAAGATGGAGATGACGTAAAAGGTATCCACGCTCTGCAGCATGAGTGTGATGGTCCTGGGCAATAAACAATTGAGTTTGGTAGGGGAGCAGTTGGAGATAAAAAATTTATTTATTTTATCTTTTAGTGATCTCTGAAGTTTGTCTTCAGATTGATTGTGTTTAGAAAAGAAGATGAGATTCCTTTTAAATGAGAGTCTTCAATTAGCTAAAGATTTCGTTTGCGGTCCTACATAGGTGTTCATATCTTTCCTGGTCAGCTAAACCTTTTGTCCTGCAGCAGTTCAGTGTTGTTCCTTAGAGCCTAATTTCGCAGAGAAAAAGTTCTACCAGATGACAGGTTTTTTGAGCTATAATTTACAATGATGTTAAGATACCTCATATTTTTTGGAGACTAAGAAAACAAACAAACAAACAAAACAAAACAAAAGGAGAGTAATCCACTGACAAGAAAGATTATTGGTAGCCCAGAGGCTTACTGCATTTGGAAAAAGCAAGAAAATAGGAATTTTTTTTTTTATTTTTTATTTTTTTTTACTTATTCTTTTCATTTGGTGAAGGAGAATTTGAATCTGTACCTTCAGACTTCTTAAATGAGTCCCCCAATGACAAAGCTTTTGTGCCTGTGACCCTCATTCCCTACAAGTGTTTCATTATTTATACAACATGAAACTCTTCCAATTGTAAGAACTGACAGGTTAAGGTGCATCGGATGTTAGAACCTGAGGCAAAAGTTTCTGGTTTCTCTGCTACAGAGGCTTGAACCCAGGGAAATCATGTGAGAATTTTAACTGTCTATCCAAGCTCTCACCCATTTATTCTGGAACGAATAGAAGCAAATTAGACATCTAAAACAAAATATAAATACTAATGCCAGGGGACTTAAAAACAAAGCAATAGAGGTCTGATTTTAGACATTTGTGGGTTTTTTTTTCTCTCTGTGTTTATTGAGGGAGTTGGAAGGAGGAGTTGTTTGGTTTTTGGTCAATCTTACTATCTTACTGAAAATAACAAAAAATTAAAACTCCTCTGCTGAATTCTATTAGGATGACTTTAAAATACATACACACATCTTGCCTTATAGAATAAACACTGACTTTAATAATTCAGATGTCTAGAATTGCATTTTATTTGTGTTAAATCCTTCAAACTTCAAAATGACTCTTTTTCTTTTTTTCTTTTTTTTTTTTTTTAATCCAGTGGTTGAAACTCTGCTAAATTTTATAGATATTTTCCATAAGGTTAAAGGACAGTTTCAGTACTTTAAATCTCTTAAGTCTGTGGAGATTTGCCAATGGGAGCTATTTTTGCTCCATTAGAATTTGTCCTAGAATAAGAAAGACTAGAAGACGACGCTGTGCCTTTCTTCATTCTTGTTGCCTGCTGCATTATTGATGCAAGCCAGGGACATAGCAAAGAAGAAGTGGCTAGTTAAATAGGTGTGTATCAGTTGGTCCTTGTTCCCTCATAGCCTTTCTGTCGAGTACTTCCAGCATCAGTCTCCTATGTTCGAAGGGTTTCAGAACTCTTTTCAAGGGCACAGTAGCACTGGATAATTAAAAAAAATACTACCGCTATTCAGCACTTTTTGTGGACTTCTGGAGTCGCAGTACTTCTAGGAAGTCATTGGGTAAATTGAATTATGTTCCATCTTGCAGACAAAGCAAATACATATTTTCATGCTGACAAAACCAGTTAGAATCGGTGATCTTCTGATGCCCAAAGAAGTACCTTTTTCTCCAGAGCCAGAACTTTTCTAGGGTCTGGAAATCACCCAGATGTTAGTGATTTTAAATATCTTGCCCTTGATCCCAGCAATGTGGGTTGTATAGCTAAACGACAATAAAATTGAGGATAGCCATGCGGGGCTGCACTGTATGTAAACGAGAAATCTCCACACTTAACAGCGGTTGAAATATTAAAAATCAGTTTTAGTCTAAAAGATGTTGTCTAAAATCAGTTTTAGTCTAAAAGACAACAGAAATGGGGAAGGAAAGAGAACACAAAACAGAAATCTCCTCAAAACACACTTTTCCTAAAAGGCTTTACTTGACAAGGTGAATTAAACTGTAGAAGGCTGAATGAGGGTGGTTTGAAGAAGAGGCTGCTACCAGTGTTGATCATCTGATGGGGTTGATGGAAGGTTGGCTGAGCCTCTGCCCTCACTGAGTTCATTAGCATTCACACCATTCACTGGCCACCCCCTTGCACCAAAGACATTTTCTGAGCTTGCTAATTTTCATGAAAGCAAGTGGGGTCACTTTCCACCTTATTTCCTCATCTCGACAAGGCTCGTCCCCTAGAGAGCTGAGAAGAAAGGCTCTTTCTTGTTGTCATCTGTGCAATTATCAGCTTTGAACACGATGGCAATTTGTTGTTGTTGTTGATTTCTTTTGTTATGCAAATGTACCAGCTCATTCTCTGAGTGTGTTTTTTTCCCCCACACAGCATAAAAAGGAATATTACACATTTAATTTCATGTTATCATTTGTTTCCCTCTGAGATTTCCTCTAGCCATTTTTTGGTCTTCTTCAGGCTAGTGAGAGCTAAGCAGTGACATTTTGAATTCTGACTTTGTCACTTCTATTTACTTTTTATCATAAAGTCGTATTGTCAATAGGTCTTATGTGGCTTCTATAAAGCCCATTTAGGAATTTAAATCTCCACTAAAACACAGAATTTATGCTTCCTTTTATTATTTATGAGTATAGAAGCCTAAATTCTGCTTTTAATAGTCTGCGTATATTCAAAGCAATCAGCTTACATTCTGCACAAGCTTTAAACTTGTTAGTGAACAGCGAAAGAGAATGAAAGCAGAAGGATGTAGACAGAGGCCTTGGCCATGAGGTTTAGAACAGAATTCAAATGGGAACTACCCTAGGGCTTTAAGACAGATACCCTATCTCTGTGGCTCTTATTACGGTCCACCACCTTTTTGTATCTTGTATTTCATCCTTTGGGAAGGAAAGCAGTACTTGAAATCAAGAAGCAGAAATCTTTTTTGAGCATATAATCAAACATCACTGGTTCACTCACAAGTCTAAATCACTCACAAAGTTAAAATCTTCCTTAAGTGCATTATTCAAAACTTACCAGTCTGTACAGCAGACTTGAAAAATGCTCAAAACCAGACTTCTTAAATATTTCTCTTCTTTTCTGCATTCAGCAAATAATAGTGGTTGCAGCATCTAACATTTTTTAAAAAATTAATTATTAATCCACAGTGAGTGCTAATTCTTGCAAGACTTGTCTGTAATGCTTAGAATAAGTGAAAGAAACTGATAAGTGCATTTTATTGTTTTTTCTTGTTGTTTTTTTTTCTTTTTTCTTTTATTTTTTTTTTACATATTTATTGCCTCTCTTACCTCTTCTTTCACTATTTATTGCTTCTCTTACCTTTACATTTTGAAAACCAGTAAGTGGAACAGGGAAAGCTCTTACCTCGTCTAGCCAATTAGTGATAATTTGTACCTCTTAGTGTCTGCAGATTTGTATCTCTTGATTTACATATTTGGAAGGCTATTTGTTGGATGTCGATTTAATTCACTGGAACTCATTGGAACAAATCTAAAAGTCTTCAGATAAATGAATGACTCTGGATTCACATTATCATAACAAAAGTGGAATGTGCATAAGAATTGCGTAAATAAAACAACCATAAAGGGTTAAAGATGTAACCGAAATTCTTCCTGTGACTTGCATCTTATGGTCCGATGCTATTATCTTTGCATGTAGATGCAGTCTCTCAGATTATACATCAAAAATGTGGCCCAGAAGTTATCTATTACATGGTAAAGTTATGTATTTACTGCACAACACTTTTTACTGACAGACTCTGTTGCAAATGATTTTATGCCTGGTGGGTTTTAAAGGAGTCCTCACAGATCATTACTGAGGTTCTGAGGAATGAATATGAGAGAGGATGCATCAGAATGTGGCCAGTTTGAAAATATCTTCTAGTGTAAGCATTAGTACTGTCTATCAATGAGCGCTGTAGTGTTTATAGCAAGCTTTATCCTCACTACAGATTTGACAACGTGCTGTTCTGGAATTGAAATAGGTTTCTTGGGGCAATTGTGGCATATTCAGTTGGCATACAGAATAGTCTGGCTTGTCTCCTAATCATGAATATCTACAGACTAGAAGCATGTGGCATGCTAGTCCTCTAAGTTCCCTTCAAATTCTCAGCATTTGAGGCTCTTCTGAGAAACTGCGCATGGAACTGTCACGTGGGCAGACAGGTGTCCTTGTGCTATGTAGTGCTAAATGCACCATCCTATGTGTGTTTTATCTTAGCAATGAGCAGCAGAGCCTATAGGGAAATGGATTTATTGTTTCATTCACAACATATATTTGTTTGCACTCTTTGTCCTTCATACTGATGGTTGTTGTTTTTTTTTTAACTTTTTATGTATTATTAATTTCTTTGACTGTCCGCTTGGGAAGAGATACTAGAGTTCAGAACTTCACTTATTTCTTTCCCTGCAGAACTGCCAGTGTTGTGAATGTGGATCACAAAATGCTTTGAGGTAGTTTCACTCATCGAGTGTAGCAATAGGACATGATCCAGGTGAAAAGCTTGGGATTCTGGACAGAGGAATGCAAGGCAAATCTGAATCTTTGAAAGGAGCTCCTAATAAAGATGTTTTGTAAAAAGAAGGTGATACAGAGGCCACTTATAGTTCAGATAGCACAAGGTCAGAGGAGTTCTTGTTCTTGGTGCATTACGAGAATTCAACTGTGGACAGACTTCCATTTGAGGAGTGGGTGCCTTGGACCACTCAGTCTTTCATGAGCAGTAACAGATGGCAGAATCTGTCCTCTTCTAGGATATAAAAGAGAAGCAGATAAACCACAGCCAACACATGCAGCCAAATATACTAAATGTATAATTTTATTCTTTGCTGAATGTCTTTCACTGTGATTATGCCAAAGTTGACTTTCGCCCAGAACAAACCTTGAAGAGATCCAAAATTACTGTCCCTATTCTGCTGCAGGGGACTTTTAAGTAGGGTCTTTCTCTACATCTCCAAAAGAACAAGGATGGTACACTTTCTTTCCAGTACTCACAAACGAAGTCAGGTACTACGGTCAGAATTTCACTCATTCTTCATTTCTAGTCATGTGCACAGTATATTCTTGTTACCAAAATAGGTTGTAATTGCTACCCTATTTTTAGCATAAAGATTGTTTTAACATCATAAACAGAACTTCCCTGGTGAATCCCTGCTTTGGATCTATAGACTCACTCTTCCATTTTATGAGTGCTATGATAAAATGTCTTCGCAAAGGACAAGCTATTTCCATAGCATCAGTCACTATCATTTAGACTCCAGTGCCCTTGCTGACTAGATTTATAAAAATGACAACTACAGGTCATCCCAAACACTTGGATCATAAGAAGCAGCTGTCTCTGAGAAGGTCCTTATATTTATGTGCATTACATATATTACATATATTACACATATTTCATAATTTCATTCAAAGTGATATGTATATATAGAAAATTAGCTAATGTTTCAGAAAACATATCCTCAGTTGAAAGCCAGTCTAGATCACACTGATTTGTCATATAACCATAGGCGAATAATTCACAAAAACTTTGTCCTGCTCTAGAAAACAAGGAGTTTGCAAGAGAAGGAGCATTGTCTCAGTGTTCCAGGAGATAGATGGTAGGCCTTTGTCCCTGGAGATATCAGATTGTAATGAGATTATACTTATGAAATACTTTATGGATAGACCTTACTGTTCTTACAGCTTTGAACTAGCCAAATGCATGTCACATGCAAACTAAGTTGTGCAGCTTTATTAATACATTACTGGGTTTTCCCTTACATACCTGATTTTCAACAATTTAGCTTGGAGAACCATGAAAGACCATTTGGTTGCTGGGCTTTGTTTGTCTGTTCTTTATTGTTTTTTGTTTGATTGTATTTCTCCTCATTGAATTACTGCAACTTTACCCACACTGTAGCTCATTTATCAGCCATTTACTCATATGAGATTGCTCTGAACTTCATTGCTAGCATGACGGCACTTTGCCTTTCTAGAACATGTTGTTACCATCTACAAACTTGGATGTTCTTCTGCTGCAGGTCATAGATAAATATGATGAATAAAATTGCTTCCTGGGCCAACTCCTTTTGAATTTTTTCTTGAAAGTCCTGTCTTTTGACCATGTATTTAGAACTCCAGCAGGTCACTGAGGTAGGTTTCTCTTTGCAGGATCCACGCTGACTTTTTCCCAACAGATATATAATTCATGTGCTCTATGATTGTGTTGTTTATTATAGATTCTGTCATCTTACTAGCAATGGAAGTCAGACTCACTAGTCTGTAGTTCCCAGGATTCTCCCTAGGGTCCCATACAATCTGAGTGAGGTCAATCTTTGATTACAAGTTATAGCCTGTCAATATTTGTTTTGATGGTTGGGTTAGGAATCTCCTCCCATGGACTTTCTTGCATAGCTAGCAGCAAAAGCAGAAAGAGAGAAATGCCTGAGAAATTAACTTGAATTTGGAGAAAACTCATATTTTGCTCATCCCCAATGGTTTTGAATGAATGAAATACATTAGCAATGATTTTATCATTTAAATAGTGTGAAACAAATGCAGATTTGTGCCAAGTAAAAGCTCAGAGCTGTGGGTGATCAGCAGTGGCAAGTGTAAAACCCCCTCTTCTGTCATGAAAGGAAGCATCATGCAAGAGTTTTCTCCAGTGTTTTGATTTTGTAGAATAAGTTTGTCATTCTTTACTCTGTCTCTGCCTTTGAAATAACATATCTTTCTTGAGGCTCTTAACACAAAAATCATCTTGGTAATAAGCAGATGTGAAATAATAATGAGTCTCTGCAATTGATTACTACTAGAGGAGGAAGAGCCAGGACAGTCCAGCAAGACTGAGATGTACCAGTCACTTGTTAAGTATCTCATTTTGCTGATTCAAATGTCTCTGTAGTCAGGGTTGTTTGAACAGAATCAAATTTGCTTGTAATGAGCCATATAGTGATTCTCTTGTCTATTTTTTTTTTCTTCTTTTCCTCTTGTCTTCACATTAATTTCTGCAAAAAAAGCACATCTGATTTTGTAATGAGCTAAGCAACTGTTTCTCAATTACACCAAATTTTACTGCTCCTCAGTTGAAGTTTAAAGGCATGACAACTTTAATATTATCAAAGGTTCTCACAATAAAATCTTTAGTAATTCTTCACCAGTTGCATAAAACTTTCAGTATCTTTGCTAAGGAATCACTTTTAGGATTGTTTCTAGAACACCACAGACCCATGGCAATGAAGTTCTAATTGCACACAATGGCCAGCTGCAGATTGCCACAGAAAGGTAACATCCCTTTTATAGATTTGGTCTTTCTGATGCCTCTTTGTTAAGGTTTGTCTTGAAGAGTGTGCTAAAACTAGCAAGTGGTGTTTGCATCTTTGGACTTATCTAGATGAACAGTAGAGTACGGAGAGTCCAAGGAGAGCAGTGAGATAAGGTTCCTTTTGTTTCAGAATTTAGAGAGAAATGTTGTGGATTTTTTTCCTGTAAACTGTGTCCTTTCTAAAGCAGTTGCTTTCAGTCTCTCTTTTTGTTAGCCCTCCCTCTGTCTATCCATCACTCAGTATGTATCTTTTCCAGCCACCAATTCTAGTTTTGAAATCTCTCTCTGTTCTGCCCTCAGTCCCCTGCAGCGATATTTCCATATGTATGAAGGACACAACTTTATTCCCATAGTTTCTTGCCGTCTTGTTTTTTCTGAGAACTCTTCCTTTCTGAGGGACAAAGAAACCTTCAGAACACCCAGAAATGTTTACATGTGCCCACACTTTAGTGCTCAAACAATAAATGTGAGTGTGAGGGGAGATGTGAAGTAATTCCATGTGATCATGGAGCAGAAAGAACATGTAATCATATAAAAAGATGTCAGCGTGTCCTTGATTTGTGTCAAGGTCAGTAGGGGCAACTGATATCACTTACTTAGATTTCAGCACATAACAAGCCACAGAGATTGGACTTCTAGTTCTGCAGCAGGTGGGTAGTGAATATGCAGAAATCTGTGCATTTAGGAATTGCCTCGTTGTACTGAAGATCATAAAAAGTAACAGTCACAGATTAATTTCTCCTCCTCTCTCCAGAAGGTATCTTAATCCTGAGTTAAATGAGTTTCCTTCCTGAAGCCAATATGCGAGATATGTTACTTATAGACAGTGTTGTCTTGCACCTTTTCTGTTTATAGTGGAAAAGAATATTATCAACAACCCTGGTGCCTTATGCTGGTAATTTTTTATAGTGCCACCCACCTTCAAACCTTACACTTCCCTTATGTTTATCATAATATTAAACCTATCTTTGCTATGATAAAAGTAAGAGGTGAATACAAGACACTCCTGTAATTGCTAGTAGTGTGAGGACCTGATATGCAAGATCAAGGAAAGATGTTCTGGGCTGCAAAATCTTCCCAAACACCAGCAGGCGCATTCATCATCTGTCCTGTGGCAGAAGCACTGGCATGAATCTCCACAGCTGGCTGAATGTCACGCTGTATTTAGTTATGCTGGGCCTAAAATTGGTTTTCAACACACTTCTGTGAATCATGGGCAGCTGGAGAATCAAAAGTTTCTGTTGGCAAAGAAACCCGAGTTTCAAATCATTTTTGTTTATTTATTGGAGGACTAAATCCAGCAGAGACCTGGGTTCTCTAAATTGCAGCTTGAGATACATTTTGAAATAGTTTATATTATCTCTCTGATGACCTCTCCCCTTTCTGGGACTGAAAGGGAGTCAGTGGCCAGTATGAGTACCTGTTTTTCTCTAGATGGAAATTAAAATCCTGTGAAGCTGCCACAGTGGGAGGCATTTGTCAGTGGAAATACAGTAGAAGAATATGGCATTTTGCTGTTCCTGGGCACATAGCCCCACTCAGCTGTCACAGGAATAACCAGTGCAACAGGGTGAAATTCATATCTCTCAGCATATGCTGAATAATGAGAGAGAAGATTCCTGCGGATTCTCTGTACTAACAGTTAGGTATGACCTGTCAGAGCTCAGATGATACATCCAGTACAGCTGAGCTCACCTGGATTTTCACTGCTGAGATTGCTTCTAGAATATGACAGAAACTTTCACCACTACAGCCCCATTTCAGACCTTCTCTGTGGATGTCTGTCAACTCCCTGTATGACCATACTGGTTCTTTTTAAGACCTTTGTAGTCATGACAGTGCTGATGACCATTTTGACCTTTTTTATTTGTTCTTCTTTTCAGAGTTCTTTCTTCCATTTCTGCTGGAGTCATTACTTCTTTGTTTTAATTATGTTAATTTTGTGTAGTCTATCAATTGTCTAGAAATGGGTTCTTTCTAAAACCTTTTACAGAGTACAAGATTTACAGAGTACAAGTACAATCATTCATTGTAGAAATATATATAAAATTCTAAACTATGCCCATAGGAACCGTCAATTAGAGCATTTTCTTTTCCTCTATAACCAAGAAGAAGGTATCTTCTTGACGCCATTGATGTCCAGAAGAGCTCTGACCTTTCTGCGCGTTTTCTCAGCCAAATACATGGAATGAGACAGCCTTTATAGCAGAAAAGCCTGTGGTTTATAAGCAGTGTAGGAAGGTACGTGATCAGGAAGTGAAAAGAATGTGGACATTATTTAAGTTCTCATCAAAATCTTAGAGAAGACATGAGATGCAGTCACAGCTGAATGTTGAATAACATGGGAACAGAAGATAGTAACACCCCTGAGCATCTTTAATTGTTTGGACTTTTACAGCTAGGATGAAAACCCTTTTAGGACAGAACTTCTGAGGAGATTTTCAGTATTTTGAACTCCTCAACAAGCTGAAAGCAATGTGAAAGTAGTGAATTGCCTTAATAGTCTGTTACTTGCATGCAAATTATAGTCAGGATACATAGAATTCTCAGGCAGTATCTGTAATGAAAGATGAGAGGAAAAGTTGGGAAGTCTGCTACAAAAGGGCTGAATATGACAGTAGTTGTGAGTGTGAAGTGAAGGTCTTGGTTGATAGTCTGGTCTAAATTTTTTATTTTTTGTTAATCAAGCATAGATATGACAACTCTACTTCCTTATTTAATTCTTGAAATGTCTCATGAGAAAACAAATCTGTGGATGCAGAGATGGGTGATCAATGCTTGGGGATCAGAAAGGACAAAGAAAGCCATTTTCTACTCCTTTTCATCCCTCATCTATGTATTCCTGTAAGTATTCATTTAGGTGTAGTTACAGTTATGTTCAGTATACTGTTTAGCAGGGTCTGTCTTGAGAGGACAAGGGGAAATGGTTTCAAACCACAAGAGGGGAGATATAAATTGAATATAAGGAAAATGTTTTTTTACATGAGGAGAGATGAGGCTCTGGAACAGGTTGCCCAGAGAGGCGGTGGATGCCGCATCCTTGAAGACATTCCAGATCAGGATGGACCAGGCACTGAGCACCTGGTGGAGCTGTAAGTGCCCCTGTTCATTGCAGGGAAGTTGGACTAAATGACCTTTAAAGGTCTCATCCAATTAAAATGATACTATGGTTTTGTGATTCTGTTAGGGCTTATCCAGGACAGACAGAAATCAAAGCGATGTTGTTCATTTATAGCACAGTAAACAGAATGAGTGTCTTGTACTTTTTCTGGGCATTCATTTTTTTCTCTTAATTTTCTTATTTCAATTTTTTTTTCTCTTTTCAAGAGAAATGCAGAAGTACAATGAACAAATCTTGAAGGGATACATGTTATGAGAAATACTAAGTCTGACACTTCTCTGTCTCACATCTTAGGTAATTGCATACCCATTTGCAATGCGGAAGAGTATAACAGTGATCAGTTTAGACTGGAATATACAAGATAATAAGTGGAACTGAGCCTTTTGTTAATTTGAAGGAAAACTGCGAGGTCTCATCTAGCAAATTTACCATTTACTACATCTCTCCAGCAGGTATTTCCCTATGTGACAATCTTAGTTCTGAGCAGACTAGATAATTTTCAAGCCTTAAGACCATCTTCTTCATGTATCAAAAAACTGAATGGCAACTTAAAGCATTTGTATACAACCTAAGAATGCCCCAGTGTTTCCTGACAGCTGACAAACTAAAAAGGACGAGGCTGTCAAATGCAAAGAATGGGTCCCCTCCTTTTGGCTGCTGTCCCTCTGGCCTATTCAATTAGGATTGATCAAGCTGTGTCAAAGGTCCCTCCTTTGTTTCAATGGTCACCAAGAGCTTTCATGATGACTAATGATACACTATCACTTTTTTTTTTTCCCCTTAAAAAAAAAAGGAAGGGGTGGGGGGTGTGGGGGGAAGGGAAGAAATACAGAGGATAATACAAGGATTTCTTTTTTTTTTTTTTTTCTTCTATCTTATGTTCCAATTAGTCACATTAACTTTATGACCTACTAAATGAAATTCATCTAATTGTCATTGTTCAATGATACATCAGCCCCCTTTGCCTCCCAACATCTGCCTCTCAACTAAAAATAAAAAAATAAAAAGAAAAAAGAAAAAAGAAAGAAAGAAAGAAAGAAAGAAAGAAAGAAAGAAAGAAAGAAAGAAAGAAAGAAAGAAAGAAAGAAAGAAAGAAAGAAAGAAAGAAAGAAAGAAAGAAAGAAAGAAAGAAAGAAAGAAAGAAAGAAAGGAATGATGAATAGAGAAGAGGTGGAAAGGAATAAGGAATTTTTCTTCTTCCTCTGAAGAATACTACAATATTTGAATCCAAATACAGATAGTAGAGGGGAATTTGCCAATACTGCTGCTAAGTAATACGTTTTCATTGAGTATCTCATATAGATTTAGTAACTGCTGGACTGCTCTGTCCGAGGTGCTAGATTAGAACCAGTGTTAGAGGATGATCCAATCCAGTTCCTGTTGGTCTCTTTAATACTATCTTTTAGGTACTATTTACACTTGATAAATCATCATACTCTTTTTGAGTACATATTAAGGTTTGAGGCCATGGCAGCACTTTCAGATTTTTGTCACTTGTCAATATTAAAACTGGGTTTGAGTTGTAACAGATATTTCCCAGCTTTTAAATTAGACCAACACCAGAAAGACAGAATGATCTCTGCAGAGCAACTTAGATGAAAGTGACAGGATAATACTGTGAACCGAATATGAATTTATGGAGATAATTATCATTATTGCAACAACAATATAGAAATTGTTTCTATCTCATTATCTTAGAAGCTGGACAAAGACTGCTAAAGGCTTGAAGCAAACATTACACAGAGAAGTTAGTCCTCTATCTAGATATAAATCCTTTATTTATTTTCAAGGGTTATTTTTTCTCCTAAAACTAAGATATTTTATATTTTTTAAAGTAACAGGGAGATCTTGAGACACTTAAAAAGCAAATAGTGCATTGCCAAAATCTGTGAGAATAACACAGCTTCAGGGATTAATCCTTCAAGACTGTGAAGAACTTCCTGATTTTTCCAACCTGAACTCATACCTAGAATAAATCATAGGCACTTCTTGCTTATCCTTAAGAATAAATAATTAGATTGGGCTTCTGAAAATGCCTGAGCCAGTGATCACATCCTGACATTTAAATCAGTCCATAGCACTGGATAAACCAGAGAAACTCTTAGTATGGTAACACTTACACGGCAATTGCGTTATCTGTGAAATTCAGCTATTTCATTTCAAAGAAGGTTATGACACCAGTTGTTAGGATTTTTGTCCTTTCTCTGATCTGAAAGGAAAATCTCTCATCATCAGCCATAAAGTTTTCAGTGATCACTTCTTTTGTAAGACTTAGTAACTTTCCAGAAAGCCAAATGGTGACTGACTTCCCATCTTCCAAAGAAATGCAGGAGCAACTCACTCGCCTGTTCTTGAGGAGTGAAAATATGCTCCTAGATGCAAGAAATTCAAGAGTATTAGAAATATGAGTGAAATTAAAATGAGGAAGTATTATGATCTATAACAACACGGAATGGAGTGGCATTCATCTTGAGGTTTTGTATGGAAGGAGTCTAACGCATAATGCAAATACTACAATATAGTCTCATATCCTTAAGGTATGACTAATTATAACTATTCAGTGCATAAGAAACAGAGGCAGGGACAGACAGAAATAATCAAGGCTCACAGAGGGAAAAGAAAGGTCGTGGCAGTTCTTGTAATCAAAGTCTAAAAAGGGACATGTCCCAGGAAGGTGAGGGGCAGAGACAGCCGCTTAATTACATACTTACCGTATCTTCACTAAAATCACGTACTGTAATTGTTACCACAAGTTAGAAAAGCCATCATAGTGAAAATATGTCATTACAGTATATCATCAGAGCTAAAGACCTTGTCTTGAAGTCTAAATCACTTTTTCCTATTGCTGAAATGTAGTTCACTAACATCAAAAGCAAATTACAGAATCCAAGCTAATAAGATTTTCTGCCATGATTAACATTGACTCGTCAAGGAAACAGAAGTGCCAGCCCCACCAGTGGGAGCTGAGGAGGTGGTGTTGCAAAGCAAACAGGTTTTGGGAGCAGTGAGAAGTCAGGGATTAAGGGAAAGGAAGAGGAGGAGAAGACAGTGGTATGGAAGTACAACATATGAAAAAAGAAAGTGAGGAACAAGATGTCCAGAAGCATTAACAGCTGAGGAGTGGGAGGAGAAGCAAAGACAGAGGGGAAGGAATTGAGCTAAACTACATGGTCACAAACAATATTGTCACCAATGAAGTTAACCACCACCCTGGTGAGACACAGCAGCTGGCCTGCCATGCTATTATTACACAGCAGACACTGAATTAAAGGTCTGATCTGAAGGCACCTGTACAACTCGGTGGTGATTCAAAACATAATGTTGTGACTTGTTAGCTCATAAGTATGTGACCAGCCCTCCAAATGAATTAGATACCAGGCCAAAAAAAGGAGATTTCAATGTAAGAAAAGAAGCATTTCAAGAAACAAAGGTAATAGGTTAAAATTAGACCAGAGGGCCATTTTTAATTTGTGAACATCACTGACAACTAAAAAAAGAAGTCGCATATTTTCTGTCTACTAGTTCCTTTTTGAAAGATAAATTTCAATTAAAAAAAAAAAAAAGTGCTTAATAAAGAGCTAATAGGGAAATTTACTGTCTTGTGCTTTGTAACAGGTCAGAGAAAAGAAATGATAGAGAACTGTTGACATTGGTGCTATGCCTGGCACTGATGGAGATCTGGGCCAAAACCAGCTGGTCTGATTTTATTAAGTAAATTTGGCAGGAAGCACCTGAAGGATTTACAGTTGCTGCACTTGATCTAAAGCTCTTCAGATTTTCTGAATGAATGCACTTACTTGCTGGAAACATAATTGTTTTGAAGGGTATGGGGAGGCCATCAGGCCTTGATGGCAGCTCAAAATCTTGTCGATCATATATCCAACTTAGTTTATTTTCAATTATAGCTGATACATTCCATCTGAAGGTCTAAGTTATATTTATGTCTGTTACATGACTACAGAGAAAAATAAGCTACTAACTACAGACTATATTACAGGGGCAGCCCTAGGGCTCACCTTTTCTAGGTAAATAAATAAACAGAAAAAACTAAGTCACTTTCATGGTAGATAATGCTCCTAAGCTAGCCATAGCTTCCTGTTTCTTCATATCATGGCTCTGCAGTCTGAGTTCCTCTAAAATGTACATTATAAAACTGTGCAGATAAGTCAAGATTTCTAATTTTTTTCTGGTGAGAATCAACTTTGCACACTGAGAAACCCATTCTTCTCCCTCCAGAAATTAGAATGTATAGTAGAAAGGCGCCAGGACTCTGCTGTTTAATGGCAAATTGGCTTGGGGCACCAGCAGTACTAGTTGTCAAATCATTAAGTGAGCTGCCACCAATGCATCCTTCACAGCCAAGCTGTAAACAAATCGATAACGATGGGATTCAAAGTTACTAAGTCTCATCTTCACTTTCAAAAATAATATCTCTTTCAAGTACAATGTATGATTTCCAGGCAGAAAGCGAAATGCTGGGACTGGAGATAGCAGAAGAAAAAAAAAAAAAAAAATTCTATCTAAAACAATCTACTTTTCTCCTGACTGCCCTTTCCTTGGAACCAAAGTCCATTAGAAATTTGGTTTGGTGAGGAGAGGTTAGATTTGTTAAAGCTTCTGGAATGAGCAAGGAAAAGGCCTGGAAGGAAGAAAAATGGTGTGTGTTTTTGTAGAGTGGAGGGGGCAGGATGGCAGAGATATTCGTGGCACCAGCAATATTGATCCTGAGGCAAAGGTACCCCTCAGAATTCCCAGGTTACAAATGACCATGTCTTTCCCCATCCTCATACCCCATTAATCGCAATAAGCTCTCTCCTTGAATCACAGGCTTGCTTCTGCTGCAGATCAGCAAAAAATACAGACAAGAGCATTGAGGGAGGGAGGGGGGAGAAATAATCCCCTGAAGTGTGGCATGTGCTCACCTACCTGCAGCTGCTGTGGATTACAGCACAAGTGCAGACCAGTGGATGCTGTGAATGGCTGGTACCAGACCTGATGGCTCTCTAGGCCTCTGATGACATGGTTTGATGGTAATGGCTGTTAGAAGGTGATTATGAAGTCACGTGAAAAGCTAACTTCTGCCTTGAAGATGTTGTCTCCTACAAAGAACAGAGTGGGATGAAAGACAGAAATTTCAGGAAGGCATTGCTGTAGGTAACTTTCTATTTCCACAGTTTTCCCTTATATGGTCCAAGAATACTGTGTTTCAGATACTTGCTATATATGTCTAACATAAACACTATGACTTATGCAAACATAAGTTCAAAAGAGAAATGAATAGTTGGGAGAACCTGAGTTGGACTTCCAGATTCCTGCTACCTCCGCAGTTGACAGAAAAGCATGGATTCCCTTTAGTCATCTAAAATAATACACTTTAAATTACCTACATTTATAGTATGACAACAGTTTTAGCATGGAATTAGTTGTCATCTTGGAGAAATTAATTACTTTTCATTGGTTACAGTGTTGATTCAAATGACTATGTTAGAAAGGAGGCTTAAAATCTGGATACCTTAAGGTTGCTTAGACACTCTTTCCTGCCTTCTCTGAACATAGTACTTGATCTTGTATGAGAAAACAAACAAACAAACAAACAAAACTTCCTCATCTTGTTTTCTCCCAAGAGAAGGTTCATAGCAAAAGTTTCATTAGCGTTTTGTTACTAGCTTAAGGAATTCCATAGCCAAAGATAATGGTGAAGTTACCACAATGCATGAGCCACGTGTGTGTAAGATAACTATCTGAAACTGCCTGTAGAGGTACTAACTCCCACCACTGATACAATCATTGCCTATGCAGAAATACCTGCAGGTATGTTTGGCAGGAAGCATGTGGAAAGTTGAGTCATTGTAAAGATTACTGGCATAGGTACAGTCAATGAGGGATGACAGAGTAAAGAAAGATGATGCACAAGACATTTTTTTAATACCATACCTTGCATATCACAGATGCTCAGCAACATGCAGTCTTTGATGATGATGATTTGTGACCCATTTGAAAGGACTTTCTTATTTACAGCAGCTAAAAGTTTTGCACCCTCCTGTAGCCTTCTATACTCTTTTTTTTTTTTAATTAAATTGTGCCAAAGAACTACCCAGCTTCTCAGAAATATGAAGCTGAACTGTCGGTGTCTTTTTGTTTGATCTTTTCTTATACACCTTTGAAATACTGTAAATAATATGATTAATTGTGAAAGGATGTTGTTAGCATGCAGATTTATCCCTTCCTTCTGTAGTCAACTCTATGTCAAGGAAAAAACTGACTTTCCTTTTACAAGAAGATCAAGTTATGATGGATGAAATATAAGGAATAATTAACAAAGTGTCATAAGAGTAGTGTAAATTTAAAATAGAAAAATATATATATATATTTCCATTGTAATAAAGACCTGGCTATAAGTTTCAAAAGTTATATCTTTTTGTAGCCTTATAATTCTTTATTCGTGCAGTATCTAACTCTGAGAACCTGAGTATCTCTGTAAAAAGGACAGGTGCCTGTTCATAGACAAGCAAAGGGAGGAAAACAAAACAAACAAGAATAATCAAAACCCAACAAACCAACTGCCCAGCAAGTGTGGTACCATTTTTAGAAATAAAAGATAAATGATGTCCTGTTTCCTGGGTATGCAAATCTGCTAAGTCAAGGTAGTTAGTTTGACACGAGAAAGAGATAAGTATGAATCTATGGGTTTGTCTTACTCACAGCATGTCTGTGTGACCTTAGATGAGAGTGCTTCTCACACAACCCAAAAAGAAAGAAAAGGTTAAAGATTAAAGTATTTTGGGAGCACCAGAATTTTTCCAGATAGCTTAAGATCTGAATCTGTTTAGACCATTGTTTAAAATGTGACAGAGCACATTCTGAAAGTCTTCACTATCATATGTTACATTTTTCAGCCAGGTTAACCGTGCTATCTGTTTTCATTTGTCTTGGAAATAAAAAGTAGAATAAGCTTTTCTAATGGCAGGCTGGTGTTCTACATACAGTCCAATCTCCAGAAGTCATTGGTATAAACATGAATTTTGCTGTAGTGAACCTGAGCTGTGCTCAGTGGTCTTAAAAACCTTGCATACATGTGTAGGTATACATACCTGTTTATTGGTTATGGAGTGTGACAGCTGTTCATGGAATAATTATTGCAGTCAAAGAAGGCTGACCTAAGTGTCAAGAAATAAAACTGTTTCTTTCTTGCACATAATAAAGAGCATTTGCAAATAGGAGAGTGTCTAAGTTCCTTTAGGCATCCAGGCAGCAGTCAAGTCTGTAGCTATTGGGATGGGCCACTCTCTTTCACAAAATGAGTCAACAGCATTTTTCTCCTTGTTTTCCTTATTTTTCTCACAAATTCTTTGCGTGCTTAAAAACTAAAATAAAGATAGTAAGCTTAAGATGTTTTGTTCCCTTCTCATTATCTGTGGTAGCAGTTATTTATGGAGTATTGTTATTTTCAGCTGGCAGATGCTGATCGATGTAATAGGTTCCTATTGATAGAGGACCTAAAGTGACTGTACCCGTTTGTCAGTCTATTGCCACTGCACAAGCACACGACACAGCCCCAGTATTGCCAGGAGTAAGTGTCGCAAGTACCTCTTATTAGTGTTTATTATCATAACTGCTCATTGTATTGCCCATTATGTTAATGAATTAGAACAACAGACCTAAATGTTTGTTGTTGTATAAAGCTCATTAGTCTCTGAGAGGAACTCAATGCAACATGAAGGTTGAGGAGCTGGGTTGCAGGAATATTACCAATTAAGTCCTATATGAACATGCAATTAGGTAGGATGACATGCTTGATTTACGTTGCTTTATGGTTAAGCAGGATAAACAGCATAGCACTGAAAACTAGCAACCTGCTCCCCCTTTGCTCATCCCCACCCTGCTGGAACCTATTCTAATGGTCTCAGTGGGAGAGCAGCACACAAGAACAGCCAGGCAAGGTTATCCATGCTATCCTGAAACACATTTAACTCTCTGTCAAGCTAAGAGAATAGGAACAAAATGTGTTCATGGTAAGGAACTTGCTAGTGTAGATCCCTGAGACCTTTTCACTGGTTTTGGTCTTCATGGGTTATCCTTCTTCACTACCTCATGCAAGCTTTCTGCAGTGGTCAGTTTACGAAATGATTTGCATTGTTTACATTGCTTCTTCAACAGGAGAGTTGGTTTTAAGTTAGATTTCTCTATCAATCCTTTTCTTCTCCGTATGTGCAATGCTTTCAGCCTATTATATTGCAAACCCCTAGGTACGTAAGCATGGTCATGCTTTCTATTGCATTACATCATCCTTCCATAGCTCCTTTGATCCTAAATACATATTTATGTCTTTGCATACATTTATCGGAACTGTGGGGAGATGCAATTGAAAGGCACTTTCAGAAGTTGTTACCTCCAGCTTTGCAGTCATAAATTGTTACCTCCCAACTGAGACTTGGTAACTGATCATATGAGCACTCCTAATTGTTTCAGAGCAAGGTGAAATGTCAATAATGAATTAAACCACGGAATCAGCAACCATTAAATAGCAGATTTTTTTTTTCTTTTTCTTTTTCCTTCTTCTTTTTCCTTTTCTTTTTCCTTTTCTTTTTTCTTTTCTTTTCTTTTTCATTTTATTTTTTTTATTTCTATTTTTCTTTTTTTCTCTTTCTTTTTCTTTTTCTTTTTCTTTTTGTTTTTCTTTTTCTTTCTCTTTTTCTTTCTCTTTTTCTTTATTATTTCAGTGAAAGGCACTTTATTTTCAGAATTAGAGGTTACACACACAGGTAGAATTCCAACAGGAGCTAGCAGACTGCCACTGAAAGACACACACAGCTGATCAGCAGTATCTTGCTTCTGTGTGAGGCACCTGTCTCTCACAAATGTGTCTTTCAAAAAGCCACATCTCCTCGCCCTTCTGGCTAGTTTCATGCCATTTCTGGCACTCATACAATGAGCTGTTGAACTCTGTTTTCAATGACGCTAACTTGGCTCTGAAACAAAGCAGGAAAGATTTTGCGGTACAACTGAGAGATAGTTTAAGATGCTGTCTTTTACCACCTGAAACATTGCAGACAAAAAACCTTAGCTATTCACAGGGCTTGAGTTAGCAACACTTCTTTTTCCAGCACTCTGGCTGATCTAATCAAATGATGTCTTGCTGCATACCAGGATGTTTGTTTTGTGGATATCCAGTGGCTGAAATATGTAGGTTACACTTGTAACTGTATTGACAGTATAAGCATGCCATGAGAGTGGGCGACTACACGTTTTTTGCCCCTAAGTGTTCCTGTGTATGCAGCATTAATGCACCATTTGCTGTTTCAGCTGCCTGGTGTTCCAGGGCTTCTCAATTCCATCTGTTTGTTAGAACTGGGATAGGAGAAACCATGTCCTGTCTTGTTCTAAATTACTGATGAATATTACAGTTCTCTCATAGGCTTTTTTCCTCTATTCAGCACAGATAACTCTACAGCCTCCATTGCCTTGTTTGAAAGTTTTGACATTTCTGCTGAAATAATGATTTGGGGTTTTGGGGTGGTTTTGTTGTTGTTGTTTTGTTTTTTTAGTTGTTTTTGTTTGTCTGTTTGGTTGGTTTTGTTTTGTTTTAAGAAGAAGATATTGAAAACATAAATGGAGAAAAGAGTGTTTTAGAAGCCAAAGTAGCAACTAGCTTGGAAATGGAGTAAAGACTTAAAAAGAAACTGTAGAAGCACAGTATGTCAGTTTTGAATGGAAGGGAGAAGTGGGTGTTAAGGGGAGATCAGAAGTATCTTTTGTTTTTGAAACAAAGTGAGGAGTGAGGGGAGGGGGAAGTTGCAGTTGTACTAAAAAAGAAAGAGTTGAAAAGCACAGTGACAGCCAGCCCTGATCTGATACTGTGCTTAGAGTCCCTTCCAGCACCTTTAGTGGAGCTAGCCCGGAGGCAGGGAAAGGAGGGCCTGACAGGAGGCAGCTGTACAGAGTTCACCTCCCTACATTTGGTATATACAGTATTTCAGGGAAGATTTCTAAAAAATTGTTTGCACTCTTCTATCTATCCCTTGCAAAACTATCATTCCTGAGAATTATATTGATGTGTGGTTTGGGATCATCACTGTTAGCACCAGCCCCATCGAGCTTGTCTCAGACCCAATTCTGAAGCATTCTGCAGTATGATCTGGTCCTTTTGTCCCAAAATGCACATGCAGGTTTAACACGATGTGAAATGTCAAGAGTAGGGGTGACTCAAGATCTTTCTATTAGAAATTTCTTGCCTGTTTTACACCAGACAGGCTACTTCACTCTAAGATCTGTTGAGACACTTTTAAGCTGGATCCAAACAAGTGAGACATCATCCTTAGATTCGTAAGAAACTTGAAATATTCCAAAATCCCTCATGCTTTTCTCTGCTTTACACAGGAGTTTTCTAGTGCACAAAGGCACAAATGGAGACACTGTTAACCTGAAGCTTCATGCAAAGGAGGTGATGGCAAGTGAGAGGGAGGGCTATTACTTGGAACGAATAAAGATATCCTTTTCTATTTTCAACCTCCACTGAGGCTTTGCTGGAAGGAGTTTTCCAATCTGTGTAGATGCTAGATCAACTGTCCTTATTCCATCTGCCTGCACTGTTTTCTCTTGATTGAATGGACTGCGGGTGAGAAACCTCTAATGTGGGCTGATGAAAGTAGAGCTGGCACTCCACAGCAATGGGAGAAAGCTGGCAGGTCTGATTTTTCAAACTTGCCTGAGAACATCTTTCTACTCTATCTAATTTTTAACCTTCAGTTTCAAAGGCAGGAAAATGACAAGAAGGATGGTATAGAGATGCTTAAGCGTTAATTCTGCGCTAGCGATCTTCACAAGCATAAACTCCTTGGAAGTTATTTACTGTTTAAAGTAAGGAGTTTTTTACTCTTTAAAACAAGTTTTAAAACAAAATCTGTCTTCTGCTCTGACACATGTAGACAAAGAAAAAGGAAACCTTTAAAAAAAAAAAGTAGTCATTTCCCCCCATTCTTGTTACTTCTAGAGGACATCACACCCTCATTCTGTAAAGAAAGGGGTATTTCCTTGTTCCATCTCATCTGGATTTGGAACTGGCATATCTGCCATTGGCCTCTGATTTCAGACATTTGCATTCTAAGAAATCTGCTCTGAAAAATTTTGAACCTGGCTTTTATCTGCTGTAACTTTTTGTCATCTTTTCTTAGTAGTTGTTAGTCATTTGGCATTTGCAAAGCATAGGTCTTACATTTGTCATGCTAAAGATCCTGAATCAATAGCTGATCCACAAGGCTCTCCCTGTTGAGGGACCAATCTTCGGTTTTCTAGAGGATAGGCTCCAAGGAAGGTATGAATAAGACTGATTTGGACTGGAGTCAAGCTATTTGAAAGGTCTGGTTAATTATCATGAAGGAGGAGGAGCAAGGTAATCATTGCCATGTGCTTCCCAGAAAATTTTATGTGAAAGAGGATTGAAAGAATAGGAGTGTCAAGAGAGTCCTGAGCAATGAAACGAATACTACAGCCTTTGAACTCTAGGATTTCATATTTCCTGGAGGTCAGGATCATTTGAGCTAGAGGTGGATCCCACATGGGCTCGTGGCTTAGATTCAGCCCCCCTAGCTTTATACAATTACCTGAGAAACTTACAGCATTTACCTAATAACCACAGACTGCTAAAGGTGGGAGGGGGGGACTTCCACAGGGAATACAACCACTTAATATTTGAATTGCTTATTTCTTTTTCTCTACTGACTGTATTGAGAGATTAGGATGGCTGAACTCCAAGCTTTGGCATCTTAGCTAAATACCTGAAGTTACATGGAATATCTGGGCCACTGTCCAATTAAATCACTCTTGAACTTAGATGGATTTTACCCTGATTGTAATTCAGAGCCAGGACCACTTCCAAATCACAAATCTGTATGAACTGCATGGCAAAGCAAAGGGTGGTTTCCTGCGCTGAGATGAACAGCACTGTCTTCTGTGATATATACCAGTGAGGCAAGAATCCCTTTTAGTCACAGGACAAATACACCAGTGGTGAAGCAGAACAGCTTAGAAAGGAAAGGTCGGTTTCTTCAAAACCAAACTAACGGTGAACAAGCTCACTGCCTTAATGCATACCGATTAAAAGGAAATCAGGATGGGTAATTAACTCTTCTCTCAAGTGTTTGTACAATTCACTTTCCCTCTGTTACATTTCCTGAGCAGTCCTAGTGCTAAGCTCTGAAGATGTTTAATAATGACTTAAACCACTGAGTTAAAAGTTTATACTCTTAAAAGATCTCTTCTCCCATTCAATTCATTTCACATACTGTCCTGCACCAAGCAGTACAATAAAATGAACTATAACTATAAATCTATGGGTGTTTTAATGTACCTCATTCATAGTTTCTTGGGCTAATGATATGAGTCAGACTGAAGAACAGGGGAGTTGTAACATTTATGTTGTTAAAACTTCAGTCTTACTTCTATGGCTTCTCTAAGTCCTTTATTCTCTTTCCAATACAGTTTGCTGATCTATTTTCTGTTTATTTTTCAAATATGGGCCTTGTGCCTCCCACACCATCCAGCATCCCACCCATCTCCCCTCCCGCTCTGACTTTCTCAAAGCAAATAGCGCATTCAGATCGAACCAGATTGACAGGTGTGTGACAGATGGATGGACAGAAAACTGGATCAGTCCAAACTCCTTGGCACTTGAAAAATTGACAACACAACCAAAGCAGCGTACCGGGGAGAGATAGATTGGCAAATGGAATAAATGGTCCCCAGAAAGTTTGCGATTAATCTTTGCCCTGTCAAGTAATGGCCTGATAATGCAGGAATTTAATGGAAATGACTTCTGCTAGTTCAGAGGCATCCATTAGTGTGGAGTAAAGCAGGAGACGGTAATAGTCATTGTTCCTTTTCCTAGCTTTTGCAAATGAAAGGAGACCATTAAAGTTGCATCATCTGCACCCCAGCTTCATTCTCCCAAACAGCAGGTTCACACCTTTCTACTCTTCTCTTCTTAAGGGACATTATTCATGAGTTTGAAGCACCCCTCCTAGAAATATGTTTGATCCAGTACTCACTTTTGCTCTCCAGAGTAAACTATATACTACCTAATGAAGTCAGTGGGAGTGAATGTGTTTGCTAAAAAGAAACACCTTTCAGAAACAGACACACTCTCACTTGATGCACTCTCACTTCTACCTTGAGAAAGACAGATATTCCCATTTTTGTGCATCATTTAGTCCTGCCTCAATTTCCCCATTATAATTTTTATGCTGTTATTTTGCAATAGCTTACAGTGGATGGTTCTGCTGGGCAAGCCCAGAATGAACATTTTGGGTCGGAACAAATACTTGCCCAGTGTAACAACAGTGACTTTTCCCATTAAATTCATGCTGTGAGGACATCCCAATCTGAAATCATCATCATGCTCAGTAGTTAGTGGTAGACCTGTGAATTTGCTTTATCTGTCTTTCTGAACTTTGTTTCTGCTGTACCATATGAAGGAAAATAAAGAAAAGAAAAAAAAAAAAAACAGGAGAAAAAAAAAAACCAAAAAAACACATCTTCAATATGTTTGTCTGCTCACTTCATTAGCTTCAAGTATTCAGAGCAGGTGGTGGCACTTTTGTCTTCATCCCTCTTATTCCGGCCAGGGGCTCATTACCCATGATGTCAGGAAGGAGCTGTTGGGCAAAAGAACCCAAAGCAGCAGCAGGCAGATGTGTTGCATCAGTGCAGTAGTGCCTGCACTCCACGCATCTTGCTATTGACTGAGATAACCCAGGCCTAAGTGACATGACTAACTGAGTCACCTTCACATTGGCAAGGAGGGGACTGGCTGGGGAGCGAAGAGGGGAGCCCAAGTGCTCAGTCACATCAGTGCAGCTGCAGCTCTGGGGGAGGGAGGATGCAGGGGGGCGGAAGGAAGCTCATTATGACTGATAAATAGAGGGCTCCCGTTGTCAGCAGTGTCATTGTGTTCACCTTTTTCACAGTCCCTTCTTTCCAGCTGTGTAATTAATTAATGGATTGGAAGTGCTTAGTTTCTAGTGATCTACAGGTTGACCTTGCACCTTTCCCTGCATGTCTGGGATTGATGTCAGTGGGTACAACTTTGACCAAAGCTATCTCCTTCTTAACTGTCTCACTATCAGCCCTTGAGATAGCAATAGTAGGTCCTATGCTTTTCTTTCTATGATCCTGTTCATAGTGCTAAGCAAAAGCAAGCATCATCTTTCTGTTTTGGTCAGATTTTTATACTAGCTTTGCCCTAGGAAAAATGTTGACAGAAGATACAGTTCTCTGTAAACATGGAAATAGTAACAGTCAAAAGCTAGAACTGAAATCACAGCTACTTTATGTCTTGGGTTGAGGGATCAGCACATCAGCTGATTTCAAGCTGTTCAAAATTGTTCTTATAAATCCAGCATAGCTGTTCATGGTCTTTTGCAGAAGATGATGAGAAGGGGAGTGCCTCCATCTTCCTCCCTGCTACAGATATCTGTCTCAGAATGGGATAAATCTGCTCCAGGAGAGGTGTTTCTACTTACTTAAGGCAGGAGTGTATATATGCTGGTTAAAGTAGATGCTTCCTGTTGAGGTAGCTGAAGTTAGGCAACATGTTTCCTCCTCATTATCTCTGCTTTACACTTACAAATGAAACTCGAATATCCATTACTCCACCATTTGTTTTTATCTTTATGCATTTGTGTAAACTAGAGGCAGATGATGTTGCCTCACTGTCCTTTCAGGACAGAGTAGATTTTCCCTTCATAGTGCCAGGTAGGATGCTATTTTTTATTCTGGGAGAAAAACAATGTTGATAATGTACTGAAGGACATTTCAGTTTCATCTTCTTGTGCTTCCCTGCCTATGAGGAGGACTGAGGGGGCACAAGCAGTTGGAACTCAGTTTAACTCCTCCCATGATTTCTACTTTGCTTTTTTTTTACAACTCTCCCCCCTATCCCACTGAGGGGTGGCTTGATGAGTGAACAATTGGTGGTGCTTAGCTTCCTGCCATGTTAAAACACAACACTCACTCTGTTCATCAGAAAATTACATTTGGTTATAGGGTCTGAAGAACCTGTACAGTCACTCTGTGGCTTGAGATGGTTACAGATTATTTATTTATTTATTTATTTATTTATTTATTTATTTATTTATTTATTTATTGTGGTGTGTGGACAAAATATTATTAGCTTTACAATCAACATCGTGAGTGAAAATCTGAGTAAGTACTCTTAATGACCTGGCTGGTAAATCTTCCTGACAATTTTGCAAAACAGACTCAGGCTATTGATTAAGTTGGCTGGAAATGATCCTTTCACCTCTGGGTCACTGGACTCCATTTGACTTAGGGCATTCAGGAGCAAAAGTGGCTGTTATCAAATGATAAGAGCAAGCTGAAGGTCTTAACCTAGTCCCAAGAGAAGGAAGTTCAGGGTATGGAGATCTCAATCAGTTTAAGTTATACGAGGGATAGCTCACATGGGTTTACATCACAAAGCCATCCTTTTCTTGTTTTCACAGAGGAGTATGTAAGATTACAATTATTTCATCTCCCAAGAACCGGAAGGAAAAATTCTGAAAGAATTCATTCAAAAATTGGATGGTCTCTTCTTTTGATACTTCAGTTTACCTATAAAAATAAATGTTTAATTAGCTAAACATTCTCCAATCTTCATTACCTAAAGCCTGCCTAAAACTTGCATGATTTTTCCCATGCTTACAGGGCAAGGGATATGATCACTCATGCGGTCAACTCTCATGATTAAAGGTTTTGTCTTACCTTAATCACCTAAGCAAAAGCCCAACTTTTGTATGAAGACTCAGACCAAAAACCCATGTTCTCCATTACCCTCTTCAACAACACTGGCAGAAAGTGGATGCCTTGAATAAAGGCAAGAAACGCAGATTTTGCTATGTCCTCACAGTTTTCTTTCAGCAAATTCAGGGAAGGTATTTTCCAAAGTTACTTCTTTGCATTTAGGAGTACTGGGTGGAGTTTGCTCTATTGAATCTTCTTACAGCTTTGGGACACGTGCAGGTGCCTGTATTTTGAAGCACGGAGTTTCACAGATTGACTACTGTGTGAATAATCAGCCCCTTTCCCTATTTTGAATCTGCTGCATGCTATTTTCATGTAATAGTCCCTCATTCTTGTGCTGGAAGGATATTGGACAGTCATTCACTGACAATCTGCTCCATATCCTTCACTTCACGCTACTGAGAGTTTTACAGACCTCTATTACCTCCCGCCTCAGCTCAGTCTCCTCCAGGCTGAAGAGAGAATCATTCTCCTATAAACACATTTTAAAGAGAAATATCACTTCTTAAGTAAAGGATTTTGTAATATTTAAAACAAACAAACAAAAAAGCACCTTTTTTTTTCCCCCCTTCCCCCCCCTTCCCCCCCCCCCCCCCGTGCCTTTGAGCTACAGTCTGCTGGGAAAACCAGCCCAGGAGGCAACCAGGCCAGAGAAAACACAATTCAGTCCACTAAAGAAAACAATCAGAACTCCATAGCCAGTTTCTGAGACCAATTTCATTATGGTGCTGCCTTCTTTGTAGCCTGCAATTATGGAGCAATTATGGGATTTGGGGGGAGAGCATCTGGCAGTGGTTTCTCTCATACCCACTCCATTCTCTTCACCCTTTTCTCTGCCTCCGAGTTAGACGCTGTTTGTATTTCTCCTCTTCAAATGTGCATCAGCATTTCAAATGAAACTTTGGACCACCGCAGTGGCAGCTTTTTAAAAGGATACAGCACGAGATTCCTCTGTCTCCTTTCCTCCGTTGGAGAGCAAAAGCAAACCAGAAGAGGGATATTAATGTGCAAATTAGCGCAACCTGACTGGCTCCAGATTGCTACTTAGAATTTGCATATTAATAAATGTTTTTGTGACAGCATTTAGCAGATCAAGAAGGGCAGAGATTAAAAAAGTCAACAAGATTTTTAAGCTTTTCCCTTCTATTTCCTTCTCTTCACACTCCTAGCCTCTCATATATATCTCCTTATACCATATCCGTATGTGCTTAGGTTGCATATCTATAGGTCAATGCATGTAAATTTGCCCGGCTCCTGACAGATGTGAGATTTGCAGAACTGCCCTTCGTGAAGATACAAACAGTTCTGCATTGACATGAGCGCAGCTTTGCTTGTGTGTGTTTATTTGAATGAGTGTGTTTTACACACACACATGCACACAGAGTTAGGAAGATAGATAGATGTAGGAACTGGACAGTTTCCCTCCCCCAGCCTCCTTTCAAATCTTTTTCCAACAGCCGCTTTTATCCCATTCAACTGAATAAATTGGGACTCTTGAAACTGTGATCTTGACAGATGTGAGCTTTTTTTTCTGAGCTGCATTGGAAAAAGATAGATAGTGAAAACCTCCAGGGCATTTGGGCTTAGTGGAGCCAGTGAAAAGGGTTATTTCCAAGCGTGCTGAATAATGCATCCCTCTGAATTCCTTAGTTCTCTCTTTCTGTCCTCCTTTCTGTCTTTCTCTCTCTCTTCCTTTAAATGCCTGAGGATGAAATGCTGAATGCCCTCCCTGAGTTCTTCCACCGCAGCAGGAAAGTTGCGATCAAAATCTTCCCAAGAAATGGGCTTTCGAATTGTATCATGTAAGTAGTCCGGTGGCCAGAAAAGAGAGGGGAAAAATGACAGAGATGCATAAACAGAACAGCTTACCAATAACTGCTATATTAGAGATACATTCCCCATCTTTGTTAATTGTTTGATACATCAGTCTTAAGCAGCGAAATTGGCTGATAGCCAGGCAGTTTTCTTACAGAAATCTTTGTGTCAAGAATGTATCTTCAAAGAGACCCTCAAACCTATGAGATCTGTCTTCCTGGATTATTTCTCTGTGTCTGTGATAACAAAAACAAAATGCAACCAGAAATTATGACATTGTCAACTCTTCCTTTTTTTTTCTCCTCAATTTCTTTTATACCTTCCTAGTTAGAGCTTGAATTTTCTGTCAGATGGGCAAAGCAGAATTACAGTTTGGAGCAGGGAGAAACCTGCCTTCCATCTGAATCAAATCAAAATATATATAACTTTCAGGTGAAACAATGAAGAAACATAATCTCTTCCAGTGGCAAGCCGAAATCCTTTGTTCTTGCTTTGCTTCATATGGAGTAGATGCTGGAAAGACATGTAATTATGTTTCTCTACTCCTAAATGCCCCTGCTCCTCTGTTCCCCATACACACGCCTCCTTCAAAGAAGTTCTTGATTAAAAAAAGACATTTTGCAAAGGAAAATCAACTTTCAAATGCTAAGGTTTGTTTTGGTTTTGGTTTTCCTTTGGCATTCCCACCATGCAACACTTTATCTCTGACTGTGTTGAACTGCAGTGTTTTTTACATTTCTCTATGTGGATGTGGGCCTAAATGTCTTGCCTGAAGCCACAGAAAGAATTAAAATCACATTTCTTGAGCTGACTGTTAGCCCTTTGCTACTGGACCATCTTTTTTCTCGTAATCTTTAGGATTTTTTTAACAACAGAAAGCCCACAGATGACAACATGGAGAGGGACAGTAGAGGGGGCCCAAAATTAATTTTTGAGGGTGAGGAGCAGTCAGCTACACCCCCACCAGAGCTGGCATCGTCTGTCTTTTCATTCTGTCTCCACTAAAAAAACAGAGATTTAAGAGAAGTACAACAGTGGCACACACACCCCTGGGCCACACATCAATGAGTTTTCTGGCGAGAGCAAAGCCAGCATGTCTAGGCAATGTTTGTGTCAGGATTATCTGACTCCCAGTCAAGATGCAAACAAACCGGAGGTCTTCTGTCAATAGCAGAGTGTGAGCTGAGAATCTCGATGTCCTCTGAAAGTTTGGGAGCACATCCAAGAAAAAAAAAAATAAATGGGAGAGGGAGTGGTGGGACAAGGATGCTGCATTTCTACATGTACAGGGTTTAGAAAGTGGCTGGGGCAGTGCTAAGGTACTGAGGACAATGTGAGTGCCCTTTGATGCATGTTTGCTATTGTATTTTTTTTGTATTATTGTATTATTTAATACAATAATTAAAATTATTGTATTGTATTGCAAAACAGCCTCCACCACTTCCCTTGGGAGCCTACTGCATCATGTCATTGCCATGAGTCTTCCCCCAACAATTCAGCCTGCATTTTTCCCCTTTTAAATCCCAGTATCTTACTCCTTGCAGTGATTCATCCTTGATGTCAGTTACTCCAAAAACACCCTTGTTCTAGATCTCTTTGTGAGTGACATTTGAATGATAGATCTTTTATCATCACAGTTCTCTCTCCTTCAGTCACAAAACTACTTACATCTGTCTATGATGGGCACACGTGATGGCTTTAATCATCATTACTTCCTGAGAAATAAGGAACCTGTAACCTGTGATAGAATTGTAGGTTGAGTCCAGATGCTCTTGTGCCAGTCCTGATTTCACCAACCTTGAAATCCATTTACTTGACCCAAATATAATCTCTTTATCATCCACCCCTCCTTATCGGTTCATTATTCCCTGTTTCTCGCTTCACCCCAGTTTCTACCTCTCTTTCTGTTTTTCCTCTTTCTTAACTCTTCTGTAACATTTTGTTCCATTTGCCCTTCATAAGTCCATCTTCTATAATCCAAATAATAATAATAATAATAACATTTACCACAAAATCTTCAGAGAAAGTCTTTTCTTTGCACACACACTTCTTCAGATGGAGAAGGTAGAAGAGAGAGGGCTCAGAACATTTTTGACAGTCATCAGTTATGTCATTTTGTATACGGTTGGAAAGCGCTTAAGTACTAGTGACAAAAATATCCTATCTTTGTACACTGGAAAGAATGAAGCCTGGTTTCCAGTGACATATAGTCTCCCTCTTTTCTCTGAATGCACCCTTTTTGTAGATTCACTGGTGCCTAATATAAAGATGTGCTCATCCTTCAGCTTTTCTCAGAAGAGGTTCACAAAGGTTTCCTTCACTCAGCTGTCTAGTCTTATAAACTTCTTTGGAATGTAATATCTTTTTTTGTCTCAAAGAATTTTTTTTCCCTCAGTCTGTCAAATTTGGTTAAAATTGCCCAGCTGCTAAGAAAAAAAAATACTGTCAGGGAAAGAATGGGACAAGGAACTACATATAAAACACAGCTAGGCTCTGTAAGTCTCATTTCTTTAGGAGAGCCAGGTTCATCAGGACATACAGGATTCAGATTGGTCGTGTGGTGGTCTTGAGTGGAGAGGGCAAGTAGGAGAGGTTGTCTTTGGCAGTCATCATAGTGGTTTAGTGTCCTGATCACATATTTTTCTATCTTATGCTGGAGGTGACAGCACAAAATCTTCCAGTCTTTCTCCCTAGTCTTTCCTCTTATTATTTTCTAAGTCACAACATTTCGGTTGTCCTGTCTGAGTATGATCTTGCTGGAGAACATGAGCTCACTACATTCATTTTATTCTTTCACTATTGTACAGTGCTTGAATAGAGCAGGAATCAGAAAATCACAGAATTGCTGAGGTTTAAAGGGACCTCAAGAGATCATTAGATCCATGCCCTCTGCTGCAGATACCCCATAACAGGTCACACAGGTAGGCATCCAGTTAGGTCTTGAATATCCCCAGAGAAGGATAATCCACAGCTTTCCTGGGCAGCCTGTTCCAGTGCTCTGACATTCTCATCATAAAGGAGTTCTTACATATGTTTGTGTGAAACTTACTATGGTTCAGTTTTTGGCCATTACTTCCTGACCTATCATTACACACCACTGAAAAGATTCTGCTTGGAATAGCCCAGGTCTCAGCCATTCTTCATACAGGGACTGCTCCCTTTATCATATTTATGACCCTCTGCTGGACTCTTTCTAGGTGATCCCTGTCTTATTTGAGCTGAGGAGCCCAGAACTGGACACAGTGTTCTAAATGTGGCTTCAGCAGGGCACAGCAGACAGGGAGGATTATCTCTCTCAACCTGCTGGCCACATTCTTTATTCCCCAAGATACCGCTGCCTTCTTGCCCACAAGGGCACACTGCTGGCTCATGGCAGAAGGGAGGGAGCTGTTTGAAGAGATTGGTCAGGGCCATCTGTAAAAGGAACAACTATATAATCTTTCTGTTTCCACCTTTTCCAATGCCACTTTCACCTCTTTTTGTCTCCTTCCATCCTCACACTGTCAGCCTCTATTTCACACCTCTCTCCGGTGTTCGTCAATAAATATTCAATTAATGTTTTCATATGATAACGATCTAAGAGTGCCAGATAAGAATATCTTTTCAGGATGAATGGTGCTGCTAAGTCTTGCGGCTAATTCTGTGCAGATACAGAAAGTCTGCTGGAAGTGACTTTACAAAATGGAGTGCTGAAACATCCCTGTTTTATTTTTTAATGCAGATGAGGATTTAAAAGCCTATGTTTTCTACAATTAATTTTATGTACTATTCTTTTCAATTATTTATGTTCCCTGAATGATAAATGGGTGGATGGAGAAGGGAAGGAGGTGAAAGGGAGTCAGAATCCAAAGAAAGAATCCTTCTTCCTCATTAGTTATTTATTTATTTTAGACTGGAATATAAGCTGAGCAGAGCTGATAATTAACAGATGTGAGGTCCTAGATCAACTGGTAGTAGGAGTTCAGTTTATCACAAAGTAAGGCTCAGAGGAGAATGCCATAACAGAAGAATGAGGTCTTTTTAGAAGGAGTTCTAATATTACCACAGATTTATTTAATACACTTCGGCAAAGTCCTCGACTTCCCCACTTGCAAATAGGAGGATGTCAATTCTTTTTTGCAAAATAGTGATAAGAAGCACAAGTAAGCACAGGTTCTGTGGCTGATGTCAAATCAAAAACTTTCTTGGATTCAGCTAAACTTTTCTCACATGTATCTATGTTGATCCTGGTCCAGGTGAAAACTGCATTCATTAGAGTCATATTTGTTCAAAACTGGAAAAACAACCAATTTTCCAGAGCTGGAGGTGGAAAGAAGTGCTATATTTTATGCCTTCTTGCATTTTCCTGGGGGAGCGCTTAAGTAGCAATACAAATGTGCCAAAGAAAACTACCTTCCTTGATAAAGCAAGGTCTGCTTGAATCAATGGGTGTTTAGAACCTCTGGAGAGAGGGCCTGACCCACTCTGGTTTCCAGTCCATTTCCAAGGGTTTTGGACAAGCAACAAGATGGCATCTGGGGACATCGAGAAATTGATTCTAAACATGTAAGGGGATTATTTTAGAGCAAAAGGGAGGAGACCCCATCAAAATAGCACTGAAATGGAAAGGAAGCTGAACAAATGGAGAAGTACTAGGTTGAGGGCTGTTTGAAGTGATACATTTTCCTGGAGATATTGATTGTTTTTTATACCGTACTTAACCTGAATCAGATCCTTAAAAACAAACAAAATCAAGCCCTTGAAAAACAAATAAAAAATACAGAGAGTTATTTTAGGAATGAAAATAACAGTCAGGATTTTCCTCTGCGCATTCTGCATCCCCAAAATAGTAGTGCTTTCTTGTAAGAGAGACATCTTGGCAGTAATGGATATTATTTTCTTTCAAGTTCATTTTTAAGGTTAAAACCAGAAGTTTTGTGCGTTTGTTTGTTTGTTTCCACTTTCTAAATTTGTTTTAGTACAAAAGAGATATTCTGGAGAGAAAACAATGGAGGTAAAAATTCTGCACTGGAAAAGTTTGGAGATGGAAAAATTGCCAACAAATTCATACCCATTTTAGAAATTGCAAACACTTCTAAAAATATATTTATATTTATGGTCATCTCATTAGGCTTTTACAGTCACTCTAGGAAAGGATTGGATGAGAGACCTTTTCACACTTCAGGAAAAATCTGGTAATGTTTGGTCAATTTTAGACAGATTTGAGTTTGTGAAACTCTGAATTAGAAAAATAAGGTATCAGTTGAGAAATGTAATAAAGACATGAACAAGCTGGTACTTTCCAGAGTGCATCCGTAAGAGCTGCTCCTGCAAACATCTGGAGAAACTGTTTCCAGATTTTTTTCCTCCAGAAATGGGCTTCAGCCATGACCTTCAGAAATGACTGAAATTATGGTCAGTGATATCCCAGAGGAGTTTCTTCAGGAGAAAAAAAAAAAAAAAAAAAAAAAAAACAAAAACCAGGAGACAGTAACAAAAAACTGAATGTAATCCATCAGACTCATAGAGGAAATATTTGTCTTTGTCACAGAGGCTGTTAGATTAGTTCAGCTTCCATAATCTGTTTAATTATTGTCTTTAATGGAACAGCTATTAAGTGAAGTAGTTACTTTTTGTGAACATGATGAGATGGATCTCTATTGCTTTCATAAGCCTGCTGCCTTCTGACCCAAAATCATGTACCCGTCTCAGTGATGTCCTTCCTGTCTCTGCAGAAGAGATTCTGTTACGAGATGGAGGATGGGAACAGTTTCCTACATATTCTAGTTCTGATCAGTAGAAAAATGCCAGCTGGAAAGAAACTGGTGTCTTCCTTCCACTTTTCCTTCTTCTAATGTCTTCCAATGTATCTGCCAGTCCAGTTTGTGAGTTATGTGTGGAAGGCTTAAAAGGACAGAACCAAACTGAAGCAGTAGGTCAGTTGTTGTGATGGAAGAGCAGATGAGCTAACAAAGTGCTTTGCTTTTTTCTGTTTGTAGCGATGTCTGCAGAGAGAACTATCCCACTGAACTACTAAAAGAGATAATGTTTGAAGGTGCTGTCTAGTGAAATAATAATTTTTCATGGTGAAATATTAAGAAAAGTGAACTGGGAAATGTAACAACAGTCTGAATAAAGAACAGGACCCATAAAACTCCCATGTACCACTTTTTATTCACAGTTGATTTCTAAATAAATATTTTAAATTTCCAGGATAGAAAGACTCTAGATCTCAACTTATGATTTACAGCACTTATCTGTTTCCTAACTCTCCAAATGTTGTTTCTCCTTGTTTCTGCTCTCACAGGGTGGAGAGGGAGGGGGAACAATAAAAAAAAACCTTTTCATTTTTTTCCTTTTTTTTTTTTTTTTTTCATTTGTTATATTTCTTGATTGAGAAAGGATGAGAAAATACCCAATTCCTAGAAAGAGTTTTGACCTGACAGTTGTTAGGTGATTAGATGTTTTGATGACAGTAAGTCATGAGCAAGTGTGAAAATATGTGAGCGATGGGCCTCTAATTTTATTTTCTTCATCTTTCCTCTTGAGGCTGTGAAAATAATGCCTTAAATTCCCCTTAGCTCCTGGTTACAGTAGGAAACCAATCATTTAGAGCTCCTAATGAGGTTGGTGGAAATTGGAGAAAATGACCTTGCAATGATGCCCTGTGCTCCAATGTAAGATCTAATTTTCCAGTGATTTCAAACATGCTGGTAGAAAACATCTCTCATAAATCTGTCCATCTTCCTTCACAACCCACTGCAGTGCTTTCTGAGGCAATAGAATGGAGGCTGCCTTAAAGATATTTGACACAGAACCCAGAAGTCCTGAGAACTCTTGTTTCTTTTTGGCTGAAAACATCCAACCTAAACATTTTACTTTGAAGTATCCTATTATAGTGCTCAACTGCTGAACCTAATCTGTGTTTTTTGCCCTATTAAAGTAATTAGGACCTCAAAAGAGTATATCTGTGGGCTAAAAAATATCAGGGCAAGAGTTCGTATTGCTGCTAAGGTCCTCCAGTGTACTGAAAAAAAAGGGGGAGGCATGAAAATGAATTAAGAGTGGAAGAAGAAAAAGGAGGTAATAAATGTGATTAGCTGGGGGTGCCCCATCTCTGGAGGCATTCAAGGCCAGGTTAGATGGGACCCTGTGTAGCCTGATCTCATGTTTGGCAACCCTGCCACTGGAGAATGGGTTTAGAACTAGAAGATCTTTAAGATCCCTTTCAACTCAAGCCATTCTGTGTTATGATCCTATTATATAGTTCTTACATTCACACAATCTTTGGAGCATGACACTGTGGAATAAGAGCCCTGTAGGATTCATTTTTAGGACTCGCATATGGTAAAGGAGATGTGTTGATCTTGATGATTCCTGCCTTGAACCCTGAAATGAGGTTGAAGAATTTATTTTTTCCACTCGTGAATTGTTCATCCTTATTTCAGCCTTTAGGAAGCTCACAATGGGATGTCCTCTTCAGAAGGCACAAGGAATGCCACAGTCCAATTCTGCCGTTTCCTGCTGACTTGCAACAGGCTGCAGAGTGGACATACAGCTTTTTCTGGATGTGGCAAAAGGTTTCTTTCAGCCCCTAATTTGCAGTGTCAGAGTAACCCATTATCAAGACGATTAAATTTAAAGAGACTGCAGTAAATGCTAGCATACAGAAGACATCAAGCATCATTAAAATGTAATTGGAAGCAAAGCTTAATGAGGTAAAAGGAAAAAAAATACCCAGAATCCTTTTAGGTTTGCTGCCCCCCTCTCCCCTTGCTTTGCCTGAGCCAGCAACTACTGTATTGAAAATGATAATTTGCAAGCTGCGTTATTATTTGGTGTTACTTGCAGCAGCTAAAAAACACAGGATGTTTTAGTGTAGCTTAGCAGTAAGTGTATAAGAATATACTTGCTGTAATTTAAGAGCAAGGATGGGAATGTTTTTGCTTTCTTAAGTTCTAAACTTTTTCATAAAAGTAAAGCAAATCTGGTTTTGCTCATCATAGCAAACAATGAGGACCAAATGGAAACCTGTGTATTCAGCTTTGCACTGATCAGTAGGCAGCACTAGGCTTTGAAGCAGCTATGTCACGGGTTCCCTTCCTCATGAGGACAGCAAGGACAGCAAAGCAAGGAAACACAAAAGAGGAGATGGACTGAGAGGGGAGCAGTATCTATTGTGCCCAGCAAGCAAGGATGAAACAGCAAAGGTTCTGTTAGGATTGTGGATAGGAAATGTAATGTTTGTATAATAGGTAATAGCTCAATAAGGCAGTGGGCTGGCTTCCAAGGTCCTTAAAGGCTACTTGCTACAAAGCATCTGCAGCTCAGTTGGTACCATTGTGATATGTGTTGGTAGAGCCCCCAGGGAGGGAGCTGCTCTATTCCTCTCTCTGTCTTGTAGTAACGCCAAGCCTGGGTTTTTCAAAGGCTAAACTGGGATTGGTCCAGCTTCCTTTTCCTTTTTCTTTTCTTTCTCCCTTCACTCTCCCAGACATCAAATCAAAACATTTTTTTTTTTAGAATAGAAAATGGACTAGCTCAATACATTACCTATTGCCATCCTGGGCTTGTGCTGATGATTCGTTCCCTTGTACACAGCTGCAGCTTTCCTGAAAGCAGCATCATTCCAGCTTGAAGCCCACACAGAAGTAGGCAAATGGCACAAACATTTCTCCCAAGCCATCTGATCCAGTTAAGATGCCAGGACCTGGCCCTTAAACTAGCCAAATATATTAGTCTCAGTTGGATGTATGATGGATTTTTGTTTTGTTTTTGTCCTTTGAAATAAAGTGTCTTTGGTCACCAATGGTAACTCTAGTTGAGTACTCTGTAGCATTGCTAAAGAACCCAAAAACCTGACCCCTGGAGAAAGCTGTCTGAACTACAACTATACATCCAAACCTGCTGCACAGACTGCAGTTTAGCCCTACCTAACATCATTCACAGTCCATAATTTTGGTAAAAGAAACAATAAATACATAAATAAACAGCAATTTTGGAAGAGATTACCTTCCTTCGCTCTGCTCTGATGTGGACTTTGGCCTGCTGTATTGGAGGCTTCCATTGCAATCCTAATTCTGATGGGACTTTGCTGGCCAACCTTGTGCCTCAGTTGTGAGCAAAGCTTCAAAAAGCACCAAAGCAACCTTAGAGATTCAGAGTGATTTCCAAGTGCTGCCTGCACTGTAGAGTGGAGAGGTACAAATGCCTGAGTCCATTCTGAGCCAGTGGATATGTCCACACAGCAGCAGACCCAGCTGTCCTATCCTCTCATCCAGAACTGAGGTTTGCACCAGGCTTCACTATTCTCCACTTGACAGTCAAAGGAGTCGGCCTTTGAATTCTCGTATTTGAGTCCTCTCTTGAAATGGACCCCTTCAACTTTTTTTATTTGTCTTTATTACTTTTCCTACTCTCTGTCATGTATGTTTCAAGACCTCTAGGGAATATACACTGTTCCTTATTAAGATCTTGTACGATGTGTAAAACAACAGGATCCTAATCTTGTGCACTCTAGGATCACGCAAACTGTCTAAAAAAGGGACTTATGTTAAAACATGTCAATAGAAGCATAACTGAATGGTACTTCTTACTACTGTAAACGTATTGCACCTGATATATGAGATTTCAAATGAATCTTTGTCCTCCTGTATCTTCCATCTCTCCCTTTGGACTCAATTCTGTATGGGAAAAGATTAGTAGAATATAGCCCTCTGCAACTCTGGTAGAGCACTCTTAAGGATCATTAGCTGGGCCATAGTGAAATCAAAGGTCAGCTTCACCAGGCTAAGATTTGTTACTGCTGGCTTCACTACAGAGACAGTGGTTTTGAATAGGCTTCAGACTTAATCTTCCTTTCACCTCTAGAATTGTTCACATTGGCAAACTATTCTACACTGTCTACAAATGTAAATCTTCAGGTCTCCAGCTGCTCAAACAAAACCTTCCACTTACAGTGTTGTCTTAAAATTGAGAAAAATGGAAAATTGCAGGTCATTGCATTTTTTCATTTTTGTCATTTCATCTTAAAATATCTGACCACTTGGAATAAAAAAAAAATAACAAAACATAATCAACAAACAAAAAAAGCAAACAACAATCTCCATTGCTGCGTGGATGCATCGTGGTGGTGAATACAGTAATTGTTTTATCCCCAAAGACTTTGTTAAAGATGTTCAAACTTCAATTCTATGAAACATCCAAGTGCCGTTGATCTTTCTTAATCCAACACATCTTTGGGAGACAGAATCAAGCACTCTCTTGTCTGGCATTTTTGTAACAATATAATCTAAATTATTACTGGGAGTTATGGTGGACTTGAGGATCCACCTTATGGTGGACTGGGGAAAACAAAAGGACATATAGTTGAATTTTTTTATGCTGTGTTTCAATCACACGCTAATGTAAGGTTGTATTAATGATGCCAAAACTCAAGGAGGCTTGTGTTTTGGATTATCTGGTTTTGGACATTATTAAAAAGTGAAAGAGGATGAATTGGAGTATTTAGAGGCCTGCCCACGTCTCTCTGGTTTAAATGGTTTTAAGGAAATTTCTATATTACTTTCTTCAAACTGACTGTGCTTTAGATGCACATCACTGAAGGAATTATCTCCTTTATTATACAAATAAGATCCAAATGATCCCTACTGATAACATGGCAAAGTTCTGTGTCTTTATGTGTTGATTATTTTATTATATATCATGCTTAGGTTTGTAGGGCAGTTGTCATATTACTTCAGTTATTCCTAAAAAATAAGTGTATTGTGTACTATAAAACTGTAGTTATATATGTACATATATATTTATATATATTTTATATATATATACATATAAATGAATCTGACATTTCAGAGGGGCAGTTTAGAAGGAGAGAGCAGAGGGGTTGCTGTGTTTTAGGCATTACATGAGACATTCTGGACTATTTTACCTCTTTTAAGTTAATTTTTAAAGCTTTCATCAGAAATAAGAATGGGTGGAAAAAGAGAACCTACTTTTTAACCAACCTGTACTGCAGAGGGATGAATGTAGAATTTAACTATGTAAACGTTGTTTATAATAGGTTTCCATGGAGTACTACAACATATTTGTGCCTCATAAATGAATGCTGGCATTTTTTGATGGAGTCTGCAAAATGATTTGGTTTCGTGTAACATTTTACAATTTTATAGGGTGAAACTCCAGATTTCAATTTCAATCACTGTGTATCTGTGGGAACTCTTGGAGGGTGAAATCATTTTACTTTTGGAATTCAGAACCAGAGGTTTTGCTGCAGTTTGAAAGCATTTTGGGATAGCTTGGGATTTTCATTTTAACAGCCTAGTTCTTTATAAAGATTAACCATTTTACACCCATGATTTTGCAGTGGCAACACTGACCCTTATAGAACTCAGATATAGATAAAGTCTCAGCCCCCAGCAGTGACCTATCCAAACTAGAGTTGCATGGTAACACCTGGGGCTCTGGGTAAAGCCTTCTAGAAGTATTTCAGAAAAATATCAGAAGTGAGGAAGAGGAAAAGGGGATAAAACTTAAGCATCACTGTCCTCCCTGCCCCCATCAGGAAAAAAAAAAAAAAAAAAAAAGATAAAAGCCCTGTGTACACATTATCATAGAAATAGGTTGCCCTGCAGCTGCTCCACTCCAGATATATTAACAGCTCTGGGATTCAAGAAACCATTGGACAAGCATAAGCTTAAAGCCAGTAGAATGACCGCAATGGACTTTTTCATTAACAACAGGATCACAGAGGAAGGATTTACTCATGCAGAACAATTAAAAAGCATGGGGCTACAATAAAAGGGAATGAGACTTCAACTCTTTCTCTGCCTCTGTCTTAGAAGGACTCTCTCCTTTTCTCTTCTCTTTTCCTCCTTTTCTCTTTTGTGTTGTTGTTCTAATCCAAGGCTCCCAACGGGCTAGCATTATATCTTCCCTTGAATTACCATTCCCATTCCCCAGGGAGGGCTGCTGTGGTGATGACTAAGGGAAGGGGTGATAAATGTTAACAGAAACACTTTTGCAGAGTGCTGATTTTTCTGTTTGTAAAGCACGCACCTGCACAAAAGATGCCGAGTGAGAGAAAATAGCTCCATCTCGATGGGAGACAGGCGCACCCGAAGATACACACCTACTTAACATACATTACAGGGATGCCCTGTAGAACTACCACACTGGGAGTTGTATGGCAAAGTTAGGAAGGGGGAGAGTGGAGGAGCAAAACAGGGTAGGCAGTATGCTTGATTTGGGGTTAAGGCTGTAGATCACATCTTTGAATGCTGACACACAGGTTCATTACCACTGCCTCAGATGACCTTGGGCTTTCCACCCGCTGCTTTTTGCCTCAGTTTACTATCAGCACTGGGCTACTTTGAATGGTGATGGACATCTGAGGTAATAGGAGCTGCAGACCCTGGATTCTAAATATCAGCCGCACTCCAGTGGTGTATTCACATTTAGAGACCACTTTAGATCAGTGCTGAATCTCAGGATTGTTACACATGGGATTTAAAAAGATGGAGGGTTCCCATAGGTGATAGATTGGAAACTAGAGCACTGTCAGTGATGTGAGATCCCATACAGGGAGATAAATGTGGGCAAGCTAGAGCCTTATCCATCTAAAACTATGTAGTGTGTTCTTGCTCCATACCTTGAATTCTAAGACAGACATATTTAGGGCATTTGTAACCACCTCACACAACCTGAATGAAGAAGGGTAGGGAATAATGTCTTGGCCTCTACCTTTTGTACTAGGTTGTGCTCATCTTCAGGGAACTTCTTTGCCATGGGGACTGTCACTTCTTTTAATATATACAATGGATGCTGCTTTGGTATTGAAATAAAAATGATAAATACGAGCAACACTTCCACATTTGATGACTTGCAGGGCTAAATGTTCTTATGCATATGTCTGAACCACTTCCTGAGTCACCCATTCTTGGCAATATCAGCTTTTGGGCTCTCTATTATTCATAGCCATACTGTATTCACAGCATTTTTTTGCTGAATGGACAAAGTGAAGCCATGGACAATTTCTGGAAGAAAGGTTAGGGTATTGACTGTGTTGTAGATTGAGAAAAGAGTAATAAACACATTCATGCCAGTGGTAGATCCTCAAAATCTTGGAAGAGGTCTCATTTGATTTTGATCATAGCAATGGCAAGGATTTGACATGAGAATATTGTAATATGAGAGAGTGCCAGGATGTCACAAACTCTGGAGTAGTTTGAAAGTCCATGATTGACGTTTTTATGGTATGGCTGAATTTTAGTCTCTTTCTGAAGCTGACATTGTAAATTAAAATACTATTTAATGGACGAAGTACAGTTTGCTCTGTATGAATCACTTATCACTGACCATGAAGTAAAACGGTGGATTTATCAAATAAAGTATTGCATACATAGGAAAAACGAAAAAAATCCTTCTTTAGTAGGATACCCTATGTGTCTACTTCTTTGCTGCACCTTGGCACGTTTGGTGAGGATGAGCATGATGTGGTTCTGATCTCCTTTTGTGAGGCAGAGACAATGTTGTTATATTTATTTAGAAGAGGAAGGAAGTAAAATATATTTGAATCTCTTCAGACAAACAGATAGGTCAGTCCTGCAGTAGTGATGTATATAGAGTAAGAAGGAGAGGCTATGAAAAACAAAGACCCAGTCTCCTGGTACCTGACAGGGGAGGCTCATCGCTTAGTCTGGGTCATGCAGCCCAGAGTTACATCCAATTTTTTTACTCTTCTTTATATGAAAAATGAAAGTCCCAAATTCAGAGAAAGCACTAAATCATTGGGATACCCCAGCCAGAGAGTTTGTTTTAGAATCTTCTTATACATATCACCTTTCTCCTTTTTTGAAAGGAAATCAGTATGTTTGAGAATCAGAGTCCTTTATCTTCCAAGGTGTCCTGAAAAGAGAAGCCTTTGAGCTGCAAATTGCAGAATGTGCTGTTGTGAGATGCTGCAAAGACATCTAAACATCCTGCTCAGAACAACTTTCAACCTTTGACAAATAGCAAGCACTCTGAGCCAGCAAAGCCACTGACTTCATCCAGAAAGGGGAGGGGAAGAGAGGCAAAGGCAATGTTTAATTAGGAAGCTAATTTCATGACATCATGCCTCCTGGCCTTTATTCCATTAATGAAGCTGAAAGTAGGCCACAAACTACAGGGATTTATTCTTCCCTGTTGGGACCATGTTATATCTGTCTGTCTGCTTGCATGGAAAATGCAACATCATTCCCAGTTGTTAAGTTATTCCATAAACATTCACCATCCACTCTGCTCTTCCTGTAGCCTCATTTATACTGCATGCCTAATGCCCTGTATAAATTGGCTTTCTCTGCATACTAATGTGGGCATCTTTTTGTTACATTTTTTAAAGCAGTGGGCATAGAAAGAGTACAGCCACCTCTGTGGATTTACCTGTGGGCTAAACTCAGAGTATAAGGGCTGCATCCCAAGGTGCCCAGAGCTCCTGAAATAGAAATGGTGCGATGGGAGAGCAAAGAATTAATGTTGGCTTTACCTGTACCGTGGGATGAATACTTAGATCCTGATAACTCAGTCTTTATATGCAGAGGGAGGAGGGAGCCCTGAAAATAAGATGGACTTCTACTTGGAAGAGTACAGATTAAACCGCCTCAAGACCTGGCCCCTGCTCCGTCTCAGGGCTCCTGGTGTTTTACGATAAGGAATCTGTAGTGCTGCCTGTCTACCCCACTCCCTAGCGTCTGCTGCTCCCCACAGACACGGCGGCAGAGCAGAAGGCACGTCTGCTCCATGCTGCTACAGCTCACAGCCCGGGGTCCTAACACAACATGCAACAGATGCCAGCCCAGGATCCTGATGGAGCAGTGTGGCTGAGAAAGGAGCCGGCTTCAGTCCCCCTGCCGTCGCTGTCGAGGCACTTAGCTGGGTTAGAGGGGAGCGGTGTCTGAAGTCAGCCCTGCATAAATCACTGGAGCTCCCAAGTCAGGACAGCAAAGGACATGTTTTGATGATAGAAGTAAATAGCTCTGGTGGCGAGCTGCCACGAGAAGGGGCAGCCTCATTTCCTGCCCTCAGTGCTGTGTCTGTGTTCTCTTCTGCACTACTGCTACACGCAGTAGGCTCAAGTTGAACCAGTGCAGGCACCTGGTCTGCCCATGGTTGGCTTGGAGCTGCTGTAGAGTCAGACAAGCACCAGGGCTATCATAAGAAACGGAGAGGAAAAAAGCTTTAAACTCCTGCTGCTAACAAAAGGTGTCCCAGGGATCCACAGTGACAGCGAGAGTCTTATATCCCTTGCCCAGACTGCACAGAAATCAAAATGGAGGTTGGAAAAGTGAGTGAGTTGGGTTGTGAATTCAGTATCTCAGCACTGATATCATGACTAAGATCTGAAAAATCTGGTTCTCCTAGTGTGGGCAAGCACCCGCCCTCTGTGCCTGAGCAGTATCAGCACACGTTGCATCTAGCCCTTCCAAAGGCCTGCTCAGCAATCAGCTGGGTATATTCATAGATGGTAAAGCCCTGAGGACTACTGTGATAATCTGCTCTGACCTACATAACATGGGCTGGAGAAATTCACCCAGTAATTCCTGAAGTGAAAGGAATTGTTCTTCCCGGAGTAATGCCATTCAAACTCCAGCTGAGCTGATTGTGTGTTTGTGTTCAGCTATCTGCTACGTTGTGGCCCCTTTTTAATTCATTCTCCATCTCTCATTTGTGGTCTTTTCCCTTTTTTTCTGAACATTTAAGCCCTTGAGGACTTTGCAGTATTCAAAGAATGCAGAATTCAAAGCTGTGTGAATGACAACTTGAAATATCGCCACAAGAATTTCTCTCACTCACTCCAAAAGAAAGGACTCATAAAGGCATACGCCATAGTCTGATCAACCACAGCAAGAAGTTGTGGTTCAATTTTCATATTTGCACCTTTGAAACTGGTTGTTCGAACATCACTATTTGATGTTCATCTGCTTAGGTACACCAAATATCACTGGCAAAATCTGCTCTCATTCTCCATGACTTGTGTTTCTTTGGTGCTGCAGCAGCGTAGGTTTCCAGTTAGCTTCTGAAAGCAGCTAGTGCAATCATGAGGTTCGTTTATAGTTGATATATCTGTGCCCTAACCAAGACATTTTCCTTCATCTGTCTTGTCTTGATGGTGGGAGCAGCTCTCCCAAGTCTGCATGCAGGATATAGTCCAGTGGCCCAGCTTCAGGAAACCTCAGTGCCTTCTGGGCCATCACCAACCATGGAGATGTATTTAGACTGTGATGAAAAATGTAACAGTTTGCTCAGGCTTTAGACACTGAAATTGCATGAGGGATGTTTGCAAATTGTATTTGTTATTTGCAGAGAGAAGCTCTCAAGTGTTGTCTTGAGAGATGATGAGCTGGGTAAGGCAATCATTTGCTGCAGGCCATAGATAAAATCCTAGTGGGATGGAAACATCTAGGTAGGGGTACTAGCTCCTCAGTGCCATAGCATCTCTTTGCATCTTGTGATTTGGGGGCAAGACCCTCCTGATGGACATGGAGCAACAACGGAAGTCCCAGAACAGGAAAGATGCCACAGTTGTGGGTAGAACCCTTTCCATCTGGTTCCTGCCTCACATCTGCACTGAGGTGGAGGTCCTTCCTCTCATGCAGCCCCAGTTGTGCCCTTTGCTTATGGTTGGGTGCAGAATACTCTGTCCCATTCACTATCCACCCTCTTAATACATTTTGTTCTCACAGCATGTTCCCAACACTGAGCGTTAGCTCCCTCCAGGCTCTTGCATCCTCTTTGTGCCCCTTCCTTGGGGTGAGAGCAGAGAGAACCAGGAATCCAGCACAGACCCTTCTGCTCAGCGATGCAGAGCACTACGACGGGATCAGCCCGCCTGCCCCCTGTGTGTTGTTTTATAAATACATCCTCCAGTCACCGGGTCATCCACATAAAGACTTCTTTCTGAAATATGGGAGCTTGACAAGTGCTTAGCAGACGGCCCGACATCCTGAATCCGGTCTCCGTGAGATTCTCCTCTCAGCAGCGCCGGCACACGCTGTTCTGATGGTGCGGTGCCAAGTGACTTCTGGGTCAGTGCTGATCTTTGGAAATAAGTCTCAGTGGGGGATTGATGACAGAGTTCTTCTGACCTGAGGGAAATCGGTAGGAGGAAGGCACCAGACGTGGAGATGGTCTGCAGGAGGGGGAGAGGGGAAGGGGGGCTGAGGGAGGATGGAAGACGAGCGAATTGAATATTAAATCCTCTTGAGCCACGGAGCACAGTGAGGCAGCCGAGCCTTCAGCTCTCACCCTCACAGGCTGTGTTCCAGGGAAGGAAAACAGCTTTAATCTGCTAGAAGAATCCCAATTTGTGTTTGAAAGCATATGTTTGCACTGGGAATCCAGCAAATGACACTGCAGTGCTTAACTAGTAGGTCAATGCTGTGGACTGGGAATTCAGCTCTGCCTACAGTGTGGAGAGTTTATCTACACAGATTTATGCTGCCATGTCAGTAACGAGGAACAGCACTTTTATAAGAAAGGCCTGGATGGTGCTGGTTTTCTCAGAGACTCGTCCCTCACTCCGAAAGCTGGTGAGCACTGAGGGAACCACTCCACCTCTTACTGCTTTTAGTGGGGGACTGCTCTTGCTGAAATGAGGGTTTCTTCCTCTCTCAGGACTTGGCTTTATGCAGCTCTAACTCTATCATGAAGGAGCTGCTGACCAAATGAGTGAAAGGGAAGCAGCCTGGTGGCATTATTAGCAGCTGAGCCCTCAGGCAGCAGCCTGTGCTCCCTCCCCAAAACACTAAGGGTGTGTAGATTCAAGTAGATTAAAGAGGGCAATTTTTTTTTTTTATTTTTTGTCATGACAGATCTGTTTTTTGCAGTTTGGTGCTGAACACCCATCGTTACCTCAGAAGAGAACAGCACACAGTGGCTTGTGGCAGAAAGCCTGCGTGCCTGTGCTATTGGTGCTGTAACCACACTAACCACACTGCACAGAGATAATTCACCATTTATCTCATTGCCACACTTGCGGGTGCTGTTTCCCTGCCCCTGATGAGATGTCTGAAGAATTTGTCTTTTTCCTGCAGACCATCACAATTCTTCACCTCAAATTCTTGTTTCTACCAGAAAGACTCCACCACTAGTTGAGCATAAAATGGAGAGAAAAAAAAAAAAAAAAAAAAGAAAAGAAAAAGAAATAGAAGGGCTTGTCTGTGTACAGCAAAAAAAAAAAACCAAAGAAAAAAAATTTAAGGTATGATTTATGTTAGGCTAATCAACAACACAACTCCCATGTTGACCTTTAACCATTAACCAGGCTCATTCTAGCTTAGTCACTTAGGGGCAGCCTCATTTGTGCCAAGGAGCAAATGTTTACATTGAGTATTTTTATTCAGCAAGCAAAGACTACTTAAAAATAAACAAACAAACAAGCAAACAAACTGTACATGAATTATAATAACTTTACAAGAAGAGGCTGAGCTGGACTTCCTCCCACATCCTATGTGAGAACACAGTACAGCACCATGTGCAGAAACAAGCATAAAGTATTAATTCTTCATTACTCCTCTACTCTTCAAAGCACCTCCAACTTTGCATTCTAACACAAGCATCAGTTTTTAAAAATGTGGATATGGGAGAAGATTCTCAGCATTTCCATAAAAATTGCATTGGTAGATGCAGCCTGCTGCAGGCAATAGTAGAAATAGGTTGCTCTCTCTGACTTGCCCAGCTACTTCTTTGCATAAGATAAACAGAATCTTCCTTCGCCTTTCATGCTGGGGAGCAAGCATGCACCCCCTTCTTTATGGAGATTTGTTTCCATCTCCAGTTTTTACTCTCCTGAACATTATCAGAGTAAGTGCTGAGGAAGACCTACAGAGAAAGATCACCTACTAGCAGGAGGGAGATTTTCTCTGCTCTTTGGCTGTGGTAGCAGGGGCATCAGATGTGGGGTGAGATGTTATGTCTGAAAAGTAAAGCGGTGTTGCTGCTTCCCTTGTGGCAGGATCTCTCTATGGGGATCAGGGAATTAAAGTTACTTGGAAATCAAAACTCTAGCTTAGGCTTCAAGCAAATAATGAGTTCAAATAATGTACTTTACTCAATCACCTTAACTTCATGTTGAGTTTTAAAGAATGCAGGCCCAGTCCCATGATATCATAGGAATATGTCAGTTGACAGCTAGGGAGAAAGGATGAATCCCAAGGCTCAATGTCTGTGGGTGTTTACTCTCGGACTTACTAAATGGACTTGGTGTAGCACGTGTCTGCCATTAGGAAAGATGCATAGATTGGCTTCTTCTCACTCCATCCCATTATGGGAGAACAAGAGGTGACTTGGTGAAATTAACTTCTGGTAAATTTAAAATAAATAAAAAGAACTACTGTGCTGTGTGCTAGTCCCCTGTGGGATTTACAGCCACAGGAGGTCATCGAGACAAATACTGTGGCTGTATTATTAAAACAGGCTAGATAATTTTATTACCATTAATAACGTTTACAGTTATGTAAGCTGAGATAATGAGGCTAATCAAATCTCATGCTTCAGGGCGTAAACTGATTGCCTGCGGGGGTCAGGAAGAAGTTTCTTTTTTCCCCACATGCAGCACTGCACAACTGGCTAAGTGCCACTCATGGGGGGATGCCTTTACTGGGACACTACCACAAGAGTGGGTGTCCAAGCCTAGTGTTGTGGCAGTCTCTAGATCTGCTTCACTTTCTCCATGCATCTCTTGGCTGTTTATATCAGCCCACCACCACACTTTGCCCCTGAACCCCTCTTCCCAGCCCTTCCACTGGATGAGAGCCCCCGCTAAGGAGGTTGAATGGCTTTGAGTCTTCGTGAAGAAAGAAAATGTGTTTGTGTGGTTCACAGCACAGGTTGTGAACCTGTGATATCTCCTGCAGTTTCTTTGCAGCTTCATTTTAATGACTGAGTGCATTCCTTGGTAATATGCAGCATTCCCTGCTGAAAAGTTTTTTTGTAAGCGACCTTAGAATAGTGAGGGAACATTCTCTGGATGCCCAGCAGACAGGATTTCTTTCTTGGTGCACAAAAAGATTCTGAGGAGAAAGGAAAGGTGATAAGTAGTCACAAAAGTGCTTTTGGACATCTCTTCTGGAGAGCAGATGAAAATAGCAATCGTGTCTGTTATTTTGGGCTAGACAGGGAAAGGATAAGTGAGGGAGAGAGTGGCATCTAAGTTACATGCAGCGTTTGGGATCTGCAGTGATTACTCATGCAGATATCGGGGCTGGCGTCTGACAGGCAGATGAACAGGCTGTGGGTTGCAGAGCTGAGAGCAGATAAGACCAATCTGCAGGTGAAGATGTTTGAGGTCTTCACCGTGCCATTTCACTTCTTCCTGAAGCAGCTCCAGGAGCAGCTCTTCCTTCCCATGGTGGGCAGAGCAGTGCAATGGGCTCGAGGGTCACCCAAAACTGTGACCTCTTATCAAGTCCATCTTCTCACAGTTCAGTGAAGTGATCCTCTGGTGTTCACTTCACATGTTTAAAATGTCCAGAAAAGAGCCAAAAGAGCCTGGACAACTGTTAGAAGAGGACTTTTATAAGGCATGTTTCCTCCTGCAGAGCCAACTCCAGGGCATACAGTGAAAGTCGCTGCTTTTCTTCTGTGAGCAGAGCTGATTGCATGCTTGCTCTACTCAGACAGAACCACAGTGATACACATTCTTCCTTAAACATCTTTCCAATTAAGTCAGTTTGGTGGGGAAGCTGCCGCATACTAAGTCCCTCCATTCAGATTTTGCCCCTGAACATGCATGAGAGATGACAGCGAAAAGCACATTTTCCTCCTCAGCCACGGGCACCCTCCTCAACCTCCAGGATTCGTATTCACCTCAAACAAATTGGGAAGCTGCCAGGCTTCGTCGAACCCTGTGCTTGACGTAGCAGAACAACCTGTCGTGTGCACTTTGAAAGGGTCTCTAATATAGGCACAACATGGGGGTGACCTCGTCACTGAGAAAGTCTCTTACTGAACCACTATTTATTAATGTAGACAGATGCAGAATGCACCTTCCAATACCCCTTTCTAGCTGAATGCACTGAAAATTACTTGTGCTTTATGTAACTCCATTGGGGGCCACTGAGATTTCAGTTTTGCAATTAGCTGCTATAATATATATGAATAAAAATATATTATGGAGATGGATTCTTTTCCCTACACCTCTTTAATTAAGCCTTGCTGCCTTAGATTTCTCCTACCCCCCTGCCTCCATCATTTCCCCAGCACATCACCTTCATGTCTGGGTTCACCTTAGTTGTGCATCTCTCTGGAATGGCACTGCCAGTCCCAAAAATTTAAATTCCCAGAATCATTTGCTGGGACTGGAGATGAGAGACATCTTCTGAGAAGGAGTGATGGTCCTAGGCATTATTATCTCTCACCTGGTAGCACGCTTTTCTTTCTTGTGTCCAAAAGTATCCTTGGAATGGAGATTGTTCTGACAGCTGGTATACCTTGGAGGATTTTGTGGAAGATCACCTCATGAGAAACAGCTATTTGATTTCTTACCTAAAATTTCCCAGTTAACTGAGATAGGAGGTTTTCAATCTTGATGCAGTAGGGCTAATTCTTAAATATTTTAAAACCAAGTTTGGTTGGAAGGGACCTTGATTTAAATTTATGGTCCCCTTTCACATATAAAATGGTGGATATGGGATTTTGCATGCTAGGAATTGGGCTGAAAAGCAGCATGGAGTGCTTTAGAATTCGGAATTGAGAGGGAATTGGAGGGAAAGCATATCTTCTCTCAAATAAAATAAAGAAAATAGGAAAAAGGGGAAAAAAAAAAAGTTGTTTGCTAGAGCCAGGGTAGAATAGAGATTTACCATAAGCAGCAGCAGGGTGTAATTGCCCCACTGCAACCCCTAGGTAGGCAGACTAAACTGCTCTTTACAGCAATGGTGTTTACTCCAATTTTCAGCTCCACTGGTGCAAATACACCAGAGGTTGCACTATTAAAGCTATCCTGTTGGCTGCTGAACAGATAACCTTCCTCCCCCTGTCCTCCCCAGGATGGAAAACATTCTCCCCATCCAACCTAGCGAAAACACTTTTTCTTACAAAACTATCTTTTGAGAAGTTCACTGGAAGATTAAGTACCTCCTTCTGCTCCTACCCTCCCCTCTTTATATTTTTATCGCTCTGGATGGCCCAACCTTTCCCTCCTAAAGCTGTGCTCAGTGGTGATATAAAACCCAGACGAAAGCACAGAAGCACCGAAGACGGCAGCCAAGTTAGAATTTAGGTTGCATCCTCTGAGCTCTTTCTCAGAATACTGCAGGCTTAATTTGTTGTTTGAGCATCTCCCATATTTATAATAATACCCTCTATTAAACAACATGCTGTTAGCCATAATTTCCTGTGTGATTTACATATTTATTATTTTTACTTTTTATATATATATATGTATATACACAGAGGGTGATTTTATCTCTCAGAATCTACTGCTCTCAGATGGCTGTGGTTGTTGCATTATTATTTTTTCCTGTCCTTTACCAAGTGATTAGAGGCAGATTGCAATTTTTTTCTTCACCACTTTTTTAATAGTGTGGCATGGCTAAAGATGGGTAGGGTAAAAATGGGTGCAATGCAGTAAACCTGGAATTGACACAAGGAACCCAGAAGGTCTGCTAGGTTCTTGCCTCATTAAGAACTCCATATCTGCTCACTGACTAACCTTGCAAATGAGTTCACGCTCAGTAAAGGAAATTGATTACTTTCCATTGCAATTAACATCTGGTCCTGGGTCAGATCATTAGGATAATTTGTTATAGAAAAAAAACAAAGAAGCTAGCTACAGGGTAATAAAGTTTCTTCTGGAACCAATTAAAGATGCATTCGCTAGCTTATTTTGTGGGACATCAGCCATCTCTTGGGGATACTGCCAGGGAGATGGACGCATATGGAGTGGACAATAGTGGTGGAATACCATATAGGAGAAAGAGATGTCAGGAAAATCATTTACTCCTGCCTCTAGGAAATGCACATTCTCAGCTCCCATTTGTAGTCTGAGTTTCAGAAATGATGTATGACATCTATTTGGTGAGGAATGCAGGACTGAAGGGTTAGCAGGGACTAAGAATCTCTAGGGATTCTCTTCAGAGGAAGCTGTGTTCCAGTTTTGGACAGGTTCATAGGTAAAAACAACCAAAAAATAAAACCACCACAGGTCTGAATTTGACATCCCTGTTTACTCTGGGACTCGTAATGATGTTGGTTTCCACTAGCAGAATTTTGCCCAATTTGACGTGAAACTCTGAATCTTGCCCTACAACTAATAAATGACAATGGTGTTGGGTTTTTTTATTGTTGTTTTGCTTTTTTTTATCAAATTCGGAAGGCTCTAAAAATCCAGGAGTCCAGTTTCAACTCCATGTCTCGATCAGGAGAAAAGAAAATATCACCTCAGAAACCTAGTTTCCATTCATTTTCTTACAACAACATGTTTGCATGGCTCTAGGGAAAACATTTTAGGAACTGTGCTGCAGTTAGAAATAGTAACAATGCTGTTCAAATTCCTAACAGCAAATGCTTTTGTAACAGAACCACTGGTGTTTGTGACTTCGTGGTGTTTGTTATGCCGCTTTCTGCAGCCACTTAGAATTTCATGGTGACAAGGAGTCTCAGAAATAGGTTTTCCTGCAGCACAAATGCTACCCCCTACCACTAAGCTCAAGGAGGTTCTTCATTAGCAGTGGAATGGCTAAATAACATCGTTCTATATATACCAAAAATTGGGCAATGGCACACCAGAGCTGGACAGGAATTTCTTCCTCCCATTGGAAAAGAGTTTTTGAGATTATTTTGTTTCAATGTAATATTTATTGTTCTAAATGTTACGTATGGAAAGTGAAACTGGAAGAAAATGTGAGAAAGAAATTTTAGAAAACCAGATTAGAACATGTGAACGTATTTTAAGACCATGATTTTAAACTGTTTAATTTGCTTTTTAACTCAGTAGATTTTAGACCTTCAGGAATGAAACAAATTTCAAAACTAGGAGTGAATTTGTAGTGACATATCCCCAGCCTTCTTGTCTTGGAACTGTTGCATCTTTGCTATTTTGTTATCATACAAGCTTTTTTTTATTATTATTATTAATTTTTTTCTGTCCAGTATTCTCTGCAGATTTGGAGATTTTCCCTTTTAAGAACGTATTATGGCAGATATTTTCAGCGTGGAAAATCAGTTATTTCTGACCAACAAAAGCCCAAAAAGCAATGGAGGGGAAAGATCTAGATCATCAATCTTATACCTACCAATGGAAGAATATAATGTTGACCTTTTAAATTTACATAGATATTGTGAGAAATAAGAAACTCGGTACCATAAGATAAGAACCAATCTTCAAATTTGCCCTAAAATTCTGAGCCAGATATTGCTGATGGTGAGAATAGTTTGGGTTGATCACATTGCGGCACAGAAAATGAAAGAGCAGAGCCCAGCTGAGTGCTTAGGTAGGACTCAAGTGATGCATAGACCTCATGATGACTCTGTGCAGGAGATGTAAATATCAGACCCCAGTGGATTTGAAGCATCTTGCTGATAATTCATATGGCTACAGATCTATAAACCTGCTGGTTCTCATGCACCTTTGCCACAGCTATCCATGTTAATGGGAATGGGAAATGAAGCATATATTCTTGTAGTAATGGATAAACATCAGGAGGTCTGGTGAGTTTGAATTCTTATTAGAGAAGACTCTACACTGCTTGTGAAAAGCCTTTCCAACTCTGGAGGAGTTTAGATCTAGATTCACTGAGCTCTTTATAGCCATTACCTGTTTACCTTATGATCTCAGATTTCAAAGTCTCTGAAAGCAAGAAGAAGCTTGCATTTCTATGATCTGACTCCGGGGCTTGATTTTGCAGTCTGACATCAGATACTGTCATAATCACCTTACATATTTTGCATTGTGTCAAGGTCAGCCTAAACCAATGGTCATCCAGGATGAAAGCTCATTCTCAACACTGTGAAATAATCTAGTAGGAGCAGTTTTCAAGCACATCAGATATCACATATATTCCTTTTAAGAGCCTGTAGCAGTGGGACAGGTGGTGGATAGACTATGTAGGCTGGGGTTCATCTAAGCCTATTGACATTGCATTGTACAAGCACTTCTATCTCTAAGCAAGCTCTGTAATAGGTGGAGAGGAATTGGAACTTGCAAGATGATTCTCATATTAAAGCAGACACCTAAAAAGGCTGCACCCCTCCCATCTTGGAAGGTCCTTCCTTTCCTCTACTGTCTCTGGAGGAAGTCTAGAGCCAGTAGCACCAGAAAAGAAGTTCAGATATAGTAAGACAGTTGAATGCCACTCAAGAAGAATTTTCTGCCTAGAACTTGTGTTTATTCACCCAAAGAAGTAACTCAAGGTTTCCTTTGGAGAGTGGGTAAACAATACAATTAATGAAGTTTTGCTCAGTGTTCATCTCATCTTTAAGTGGACGCTTGCAGTTCATCTGAAGTGATTATAGGAGGAGCCTAAGTGTGTACTTTCCCGTTTCCTAAACTTAAGTGACAAGAATCACATCTGTGATAATTATGGAGCTTGATTATTTCACTGCAAGGAAAACAGGATTGCATTTAAATCCCCCACCAGAAGGAGGAGTGGGTGAAAATTCTGCTTCAGGGAGTTGAACATGGGTGGGCGAGGAGGGCTGCAAATGAGCTTAGAACAGTTTTATCACAATCTTGGTAATTCCTCAATAAATAAAATTAATGAGTTTCATTGTCATCCACAGACCCGCCAAAGTGGATTCAGACAATCCTCCTATCTCTGGAACCACTCTACAAGCCTTGCTCCTCATCTGCTTTCTGATATTTGCTTTTAAAGAAAGGTCCGTTTAATGTGTTCCTCCCCCAAAAGTATCTGCAATTAATTCTTATCAAGGGCAACAGCTGATATGTAAGATTACTTCTAAATTGGTAATTAATTAACCTATTACCAAAGGAGGGAGGGGTGCCCTGTTTGTCAAGAGGTTAGAGCTGATAAGTGATGAATGGTTGGGTTATATCAGGACCTTGGCTCCCCTCTCTGATCAGTTTGGATGTTACCTAACCATGCATTATATTTGAACATGAATCACAGCTTCTCAGTCTTTATATTTCCTAAGCCAAAGTCTGGTGCACGGAACTATGGGTAGATCTCATTTATTATTTCTTAATTAAAGGCTCAATGCACAAAGAGACGCCTCTCACTTCACTTTAGCTAGCCAGCAAGATCATAATTGTACTGATGTCGAGGCCAGCTTTCTAAGCAGCTATTGGAAGTCACTGTGAGGAAGATCTGAGCTATTCTGTAGGGAATTCTACACAATAAAAGTAACATTCATAATTTTTAATTAAGAAATTACATTTTTTTCTCCATTGTGCTCCACCAGGCTACATCACTGATTCCTTCTCATTCCTCACATTTCCAAAGATGAGCATTTCAGTTAGCATAAAACAAATAGTTATTTTAAAAAATGTTTTTATTCCTTCCGACTAAACAAAAACATATGCCCTTTAATGCTTTGAACTAACCTAACCGAAATCTGCTAGCATAACAGCAGTATGATTCCTCAGTTAAATAAAACAAGTATTTCAGTTTGACTGTAACATATCTTTACAGTTTTCAGATTTGAATGAACTGTAAAACATCTGCAAAATCAGTCCAAGTTGTCTGTTTCATTTTCTACCTCTTTGATTGAAATAATTTTCCCTGAGTGAAGTAGGTGCAAACAAATAGTGTACTTAGCCCCTTGTTGCATTTTGAATGAAATTCCACTGGCTTGTAAGGAGGCAGTCGTGGTAGAAAGGTGAACATGATCAAACTGCATTTTTTGGCAGAATCTTTCTTCTCTAAGATGATGTAAGAGCTCGATAATACATGACCCATCCTTAGGGGAGTGTGGTAGAGCTGAGAGTTGGAAAAAAAAAAATATGGAGAAAAAGAAGTCTTTTTGACTTAACAAACTCAACCTGGAAGCATTACGAGAGAGAAAAGAGAATAAAATATGGAAACCCCAGATGGCATTTTATACAGTCACTTTCCTGACTGTGAGTGCATTTTAAGGAATTGTCCTACACTCTGGGATGTCATAAATCCAGCCTGATATAGTGCCACACTGCTCATTTGCTATCTGAAACTTGCATCCTTGGCTTTTGTTTGTTTTAGGCTTGGGGTTTAGTTTTGTTTTCTGCCATAAAGAAATAGGAGCAATTTGTGAGTGAGACAGTAAGAGAACAGGCAGGAAGTGTGCACTTCTTGCTTTGTCTGACTGCAACACTCCCGAATAAGTGAGATATCTCCATAATGTGCAAATAATGAGAGGCCAATTATGCCCGAGGAAGGAGGGCAGGGGATAGGGGTCTGATGAATAGCAAGCAAGACTGACTTACATGGAAATCAAGCCGAAAGCTGCACTCAGCTTTCAAAGTTATTAACTAGAGCTGCCGACTGTGACCAGCTGGCCCTGCAGTAGCATTGCAGGCAGGACTTGCTCAGCCCTACATGGGGAGATAGGAGATGAGGTGCACCACAGAGGGAGGGAGAGCACACCAAATGCTTTTCCTCAGAGTTAAGAATGTAGAAGTGTGCCTTATTCATTGTATGAGTGGACGAATATGGATGTTTTTACGTCTACGTGCACACATAGTTACAGTTCTATACGTTATTACATATGTCCTTGAGGTCCCTTCCAACCCAAGCCATTCTATGATTCAGTGACTATTACGTATATGAATAAACATAATAAGAGATATGTCATGTTCTACTAATCCCACTTTCTATGCTGGAAGACCAGAACTTTGAGAGGAGCATGTACTTAAAAACAAATAAATTTACATAGCATTTGGAAGAGAGAGTGGAAGCTGTCTCTGTGAGACGCTGAAGTCCTTCGTCTTAAGCTGAGACAAGAAACAGGAGTCCTGCTGAATTCCTAATAAAAGTAATAATGGTAATGGAAGGGAAATCAATTAACTACATGGAAATGAAAGGGTACATGTTAGATTTTTGTTTTATGAGAGTGTTATCCACAACATTGCAGAAGTGCATAAGAATCAGAAGTGTCTCTGGAGAGGTAAAACTCTGCACTGTGTCTCTGAGTGCAGACAGTCCTGGGCTCATCTGCAAATCCTTGAGGGTTTGCTTCTGATTTCTACTACTGTCTCTCCTATCCAGGCAGGACCTTTGATTTGTGCACTTCCCACTGAACCCAGTACTGTAAAGCAATTGAACAGCAGAAGTGTTTGCAAATTTTAAAGATGTGTTTCATGGAACAGAACAGAGGAAATGTAACCACATCTTTTAATTATTAAAATAATAATAATAATAATAATAGTAATAACAATCACTTCTTTCCTTACAACAGGCAGGAAAATTTTTATTATTATTTATTAAGCCAGAAATCTGAGGAAGTAAGAGTTACAAACAGACCCACATTTTAGATACTCCTATGTATCCTTTCCCTGTGTGCTTTTGAAGCACTACCAGAGATAACCCAGCTCACTGCTTTTATCAACTCCGGTAGCAAACACATATACCAAGCCTGTTTTGGGTTTGTCCATAATGTAAAAGAAAGGCAGGGGAAGCTAGAGGGGGAATTACAGGGAATGCTGCTACATTCAAATATTAACAGTGTTACTGCATGAACAGCTTGTTATGGGACCCAGCAGAGCCAGGTGGGCTACAGGTGAAGAAACCTACCCTACTCTGCCTAGCGTACTCTGGAAAGGCTTCTCTGCACAGACTATGGAAAAGGTGTTTTCTCTCTTCGAAAACATCTCTGCAATACCAAACTGTATGCTACTCTCATCAGCTACATAACATCAAAGCTGTCTCTGCAGCCCAGCTCCTCAGAGCAGCAATGACACAGGCTTGCTTGCCATATATTCAAGCAAGTTTTCAATGAAGAAAACATTTTCCTATGGAGGGCTTCTTTGTAAGCTGACACACATACAAACTCTAGCTGAAAATCTGGAAGGCTTCTCCAAAACCAACCACAGCGTAGCACAGGAAAGCAACAGCCTTTGGTTTCCGAAGTGTTACTGCCCACACTTCTCCCACAGCATTGACCCAGTACCCTGATTTAGTTTTAGTCAAAGTGTTATGCTTTCTTCAAGTCTGTTGTACTTACACTGCGTCCATGGTCACCAACCCACTGTCTGCCTCATTTTCTGAAAGTTGGGATAACTAACTTTATGATAGTGGTGTTGAGTAGCCATTAATTCTCATTTCTTTCAGCTATTCCTCAACTCCAGCTTATGAGTTCTTCAATAAAAATCTCCCAAAGTTACCTTGGCGACTCATACGTTTGCCAAGCTGACAGATTTATGACAGTTACATATATAAATATTTATATGCTGCGGCAATGCAATTTTTAAAGGCAGATATACACACACTCACTGAGACTTTTAAACAAGGCAAAACACACTTGCACAATGTGACATAACCATATACAAGTCAGTGTGTATCAGTACGTGCCTGAACACGAAGATCCACATGCTAACGACCATACAGACTTTCTGACAAGCATACAGCCTTCATACTCAGAGTTAGCATTCAAGGGCTTTTCAGTAAGCCTGAAGATGTTAACATATGTGTAGTTACAGCACACATCCATAAATTCCTCAGACACCAGCAGACACCCTCGTATCCCTGTGCTGCGCTGGACAAGGCAACATGGGAGCATACATCTCAGAGAACAGGCATGTTGCTTCAGCATTAAGTCTATATGCCTGTATCCAACTTACTTAAACATTCCGGCTCATTATTTTATAAGCAAGTTAGACACAGGATGTGAAAGAATCTCTTACTCAACAGCCCAGAGCTCAACTGTATATACATGACAATGCATATTCACAGCCATACCTATCCTGTAACCATTATAAGAAAACTATCATTGGAAATAATTCTCTTCAGTTTTTTCCCTCTCATGCAGATGTGCACACACACTACCTCCTTCTCTTTAGACCTGACTGAACCTCTTTGTGTTGCATTGCCCTAGGCTGGTGACCAGAGCAAATCCTTGTCCTATAAATTCTGGTGATGAGTTCAGCTGTTTTATTGTCTGGCAGAATAGATGGAGATGATGCAAAGTCCAAAGGAAAGAAAGAGGAGGGGAGTCATTTATATGTAAACGACACAGCAATTTACAGGAGAAGCCATGGAATTTTTTATTATTACTTATTTATTTATTTTTGTAAGGCTGAGGGCTTGCTTTATCAGCATCCCATTAACCCAAAACATACTCTTAAGGTACCATTTTACAAGCTCATTCTTCCTTTTCTTTGTCTGAACATCTAAAGACAAAATCACCTTTTTCCTCTACTCTTGCTTTAAAAATAGAACTGAAATTAAGTTCTTCCTCCTCCTTTGCTTTTGATGGGGAAATCCTAGTGGCTGTTTAGATTTAGCTTATATTAACAAAACATTACAAGAAAGTAGTAGGAGAGAGACCAGATATCTTGCTTGTGACAACAAAATGCTTTTCTGTTCCACCATTTCAACTCAAATTCACCACTGCTTCTTTTAATCTACAAAAATTTTGACTTAGCATGGAATGTGCAGCACAAGGAGGGTTATATATGTGCATATATAAAGGGTATGTGTTGCGTCTCCTGATCCCTTGCATGCACTGTGGATGACATGGTGTGGCACAAGGCTCAGGAGAACCTAGCCTTCCCTCTGTCAGGTCTCATCTCTGCCACATCTGTCACAGCCAGGCAGCAATGGACAACAAAGCAACAAAAGTTGGCAGGTTCCTAATTCAAAACCCAGCCCTGGAGCTTCTCTCTTCTATTTATTGCAGATTCAAGACTTTAAGCAAGGTGGGCTCTGATTTTGTGTGCTTTACAGTGAGTTGCTTGAGGTGAAAGAAGGAGAACATAAACTATCACAGAGAGTAAAGACAATGTGAGAATTTTAGAAGAAACAGGATTCTGAGCTCCAACGGATATCTGTATAACATCTGGCTTTACTCTAGGAGGCTTGAATTGAACACCCAAAACTGCAATCTCTTTGCAAGATGAAACCTCAAAATTGTACTCTCTTGGGTCCCATTTCCCCTTCTGCAATCTCAAAAGATGGCTTCTGAAACACTTTGTGTACCATGTCTTTCATTCTGCAAGCAGGAACAGAGTTGGTCTGCTGTGCTAATCACCACTCTGACTGCTGACAACAAGGAAGGAACCATGGCAATGTGACTGCAGGTTCTATCACCTGGCTGATGCTTCACCTCAGCCAAATCACACAGGGTAAGAGCTAGAGGGTTCTGACATTAAATATTTGTTCCATTTTGTGCTCACCTACATGCATCCTTCTGGATGTAACAGCATTTAAAAGTGTCATGGGTTCTGACAAGTACTGTTGTCAGATAATGAAAACTTTGGTGATATTTTTAGCTATTCTGTAACACAGAGGTATGTAAAAGTCAACTACTCGCTTAGTCTGTTGAAGATCTGAGGTTCATTCATCAGTATTCTGACTTGTTTCCCAGTTCTTCAGCCACAGATACATTTAGAGTATGGGCCAAACCCCTTTACATCTAAGGAACAACTTCAATAGGCAAGTTCATATACTCTGTCCTGTCATCAAGGTATGGTCTCCAGTTTTCCTTCCCTGCCTGTATGTTAGCAAGTGTAATACTGTACCTATTCTTTCATTTTCCTCATCTTTTTTTAATTAAGAGAATCCAGTCTTTTCTGTTAGTGCAGCATATATATGTACATGCGCATATATAAAGTCACAGATTTACAGTTCAGCTACTAATTTTTCCTGACTTAACAGCACAGAGTAGTTTTAAAAGTTTAATTCTGCTTCATATTAAATATAAAGCATCAATAAGGCTACAAGCCTCACCAGAATGTTTAAATCTAGGAACAGGGCCATGTTTGAATGGTTTGCTGGAAGTCATCGTTAGGAATGTTCCCATCTTAAATCACTTTCTAGGAATTAAAAATGATCGTGTACTGTAAGTGCCCATTGTGCTTTTGAGGTTTGGAAATTAAGGGAGTACAATAAATTTGCTGAATAGGGCCTACTGTTTCTTGTCTTATTTTCTTCAGGATAGTGAATCTTAAAATATACTGCCATGTTTGCTGAATCTGTTTTTGTGTGTGTGCGTATAGCCATTTTGATGTAGGAATAGAAGTACATAGAATCCTTTAGGAATTTACTGTAAGTCGGTAATGGATTTTGCTTGTTTTCAGGCCTGGTTTTAAAACGTCTTGTAAAAAAATAATATCCCCAATGCATATTGTGCAGGAATTAATGTGGAACTAGAGCAAAATTACTCTGCCTCTTATGCATTAAAAAAATCCCAGTGACACTAGGTTCAAAATATTGCAAAAATGTGTATCTCCCTCCTCCTCTCCCTCTAGTATTTTAGCAACTCTGTGTAATTCTTCATTATTTTGTTGTTTGATATATAGGAAAGGGGACCTTGAGCATGGAATAAGTGCTTCCACTATAGCTCTAAGATATGTGATCTGCAAAGCATAGTATTACATAAGTCTGATAAAGCAGAATGTTTATAAGCCATTAGCCAAAGCAGATTTTGTAATGATGGCAGTTTAACTCAATAATGTGTGATGAGTTTATACAGATTTAACACAATCAGCCATATAAAGAAAGACATAGATAACCCTCATCTTTGTATCTAAGCAAATTTTTACCTTTAAAGACTTTGGTTTTTTTTCGTTTTTGTCATGAGATGGTTGCATTGTGAAAATAAATATTCTGTACTCATTAAAAAGATGTAATTATTGAAGGAACAAAACTATATAAAAATAATCTCTATATTATAGAAATATATGTCTGCTCAGGAAGGTACCAAACTGGTGCTGCTTTAGACAGAGCCTGGACTAGAAGATTCCTTCTGATCTAAATGCTTCTAGGAGTTTTGCTTTCCTAAGAGCTGAACTATACTATTTAAGGACTCTCGCATTGAATTTGGAAATTGGTCTGCTGTTCCCACATCATAAGTTTTCAGTGACCAACCAAAGCAAGTCAACCTGGGTTATCCCTATTTAGTTACTGGTTCACTCTGAAACCCTGTGGAAGATGCTTCATCTTGCAAGCCTTACACTGTCCACCCATGTAATATTAAATTGTCCACAAGCTGGTGCAGCTTTACAAGCATGGCATGCAGGCTCTATTATTTCATCACTGACAAAAATGCAGAGCTAGTGGTGATGACTACAATGAAAAACAGAGTTTTTTAGCTGAGATGTGATCTGTCATGCAGTGCTATTGTACTCATTGTCTCTGTTGTTGTTTCCATGGAAATAAATAGGAGGCATTACTTTCAGAGAGACCTATATATATGTGACACAAGACAATTCCTCTTCACCCATTGTGGCCTGGACAAGCCAAGTTGGACACCCACAGTGTGGATGAGTCTGGTTATGAGGTGAACTCAGTTACAGCATCAAGCATTATTATACAAGGTCTAGTGAGTTCTGTGAAAGATGCAACTTAAGGTTTGCTTTTACTACAACATGTCACAGTCTAGACAGCTCAAAACAGAGCTTTTGTCAATTACAGGGCCTCTAGAATAGGATCCCCCTACTATATACATTGGCCTTTTGTCTTTATAGAAGTAAAATTTATTTCCTAGAAATATTGTAACTGAGTTAAGCAAACACAGCAGCCACTTTATGATATTGTGGGAGATAGTGTTGAGAGTGGGAGGATGACTAGAGGAAGTAGGATAATGTTAAGCAAGGCAAAAATTAGACTGAATATCAGGAAAAATGTCTTCCCTGTGTTGCGGTCTGATAGACTGTGACTGTGATTTCATAATCCAAGAGAAGTAGTGAAGGGCTTTTGCTGGTTTTGAGCAACACAGCGTATCAGAAATATGGTTTTGTTTTTATGTACTGGACTTCTAAGTACGCTGTGATCTGGTCGGGCTTGAATTACACAGTCTAGTTAAAACAGACCTTTATTTAATGGGCTAGATACACAGAACATTTAAGTACATAAATGCTGGTATAAGCTTTGCATGCAGTTGCATTAATTTGCATGCCCACTTACAAGAGTTCTGCATAGAAATTGGTTAATTGCACCAATTGAGTCACTGAATGAGCATAATACCCTGCACAATAGCCTGATTTGCATATGCATTGATGCAGACTTGCATGTATAGTTATATGTGCAATGGTGCTCATATTTTGTATATATAAGAGAGTATGTAAATTGCTTGAAAATCTGTCCCAGTAGATCTCTTCTACCTCTACTTTAGATCATTCTGTTTACTAAGTAATAGATCATTCCAGTCTGATACTAAAATGCGTCAGCTCAGAGAGTGAATATCAATTAAATGAGTAAATAAAATGCTGCCAAAGGTGCATTTTTGTCTTTTAGTTAAAAATCTCCTTTTTTGTAGTTGTCATAACTAAAATTCTGGATTGTTTAAGGCCCTTTTCTGGCTGTGAAAGGCAAGTTGCTCTTTCAGTAATTCTCTTATTTATTAGCCCCTGTTCACACAGATTTGTTTATTAAACTATAAGCCTGATTGAATTTCATGTAAGGCACACCCATGTTATTCCCACCAAATTCCATAGGATGTGGGTTTAATTGAGGTCAAGACCTCACAGTATTGGGGACTACTGGACTGATAGTGTACACCTCAAGACTAAGGTCCCATTTGTCACAGTTATACTGTCCAGGAAGCAAGCTCCAAACTGAGCTTAAAAGGACCAATATTCATAGAATCATATTATCACTAGGTTTGGAAAAGACTCCAAGATCATCTAGTCCAACCATGCACCTACCACCAATACTGCCCCAATAAATCATGTCCCTCAGTACAACATCTAAACTTTTCTTGAATAACTCCAGGGACTGTGATTCAATAACCTCCCTGGGCAGCCCGTTTCAGTGCCTGATCACTCTTCCAGAGAAGAAACTTTTCCTAACATCCAACCTGAACTTCCCCTGGCAGAACCTGAGGCCATTCCCTCTTGTCCTACTGCTTGCTACATGGAGAAGCAGCTGACCTCCACGTCATCACAGCCTCCTTTCAGGGAGTTGTAGAGAGCTGTAAGATCTTCCCTGAGCCTCCTCTCCTTGATAACAAACAATCTCAGTTCCATCAGCCACTCCCCATAAGACTCGTGTTCCCAACCCCTCACCAGCATCACTGCCCTTCTGTGAACGCACTCCAGTGTAAATCATGTAGTGAGGGGCCCAAAACTGAACAAAGTACTCAAGATGCACCCTCACCATTGCTGAGTACACAGGGACCATCACTCCTGCTCCTGCTGGCAACACTGTTTCTTATACAAGCCAGGATGCCATTGGCCTTCTTGGTCACCTAGTCACTCTGCTGGTTCGTGTTTAGCCAAGCATCAACCAGTACCCCCAGGTCCATTTCTTCTACACATGCTTCCAGCCCTTCTGCCCCAAGCTTGTATCATCGTTTGGGGTTGTTCTTATCAAAGTGCTTGGACCCAGGACTTGATCTTGTCAAACTTCATCCCATTGGCCTCAGCCAGCTGGTCTAGATCCCTTGGAAGGACCCTTCTTATTCTCAGACAGGAAGCTGCAAAACCATCTGAGTTTGTCTTTGCTTTGAATTTTTTTCACATAGAACAACAGAGATACAAAATACAGCATATCATTAACTGAATGAGATCTCTTGGTGAAATAGGTATTGATTAGCTGATGAACCTATTAGGTCGCCTTTTCCTCAGCTGTCTATAGAGTGAAGCCAAGTAGCCTGCTTAGCATCTTTTCTATGACTCTTCCCTGGCATCAGAAAGCAAAGAGCCCTCATGTGGCTTTCTGGTTTTGTGTCATACTCTTCCTTGGCAAACTAGAACATGTCATGCAGTAAAAGGGAGAGAACTTTTAAATCAACCCACTAGATGTATATGATAATTTGACACAGTAAGTTGAAGTATTCACTCATTTGGTGCCCATTTTCATAACATCCCTGAATAGCTTGGGTTGGAAGGAACTATAAAGATCACCCAGTTCCAACCTCCCTGCCTGTTTTTTTTTTTCCCCAGCAGATCAGGCTGCTCAGGGCCATCCAACTTGGCTTCAATATCACCAGGGACGGGTGATATTGAAATTACTGATTCTCTGGGCAGACTATGCCAGTGCCTCACTACCCTCTGAGTGAAAATTTTCCTTCTAATATCTAATCTAAATCTCCCCTCTGTTCATTTAAGACCATTTCCACTTGTCCTATCACAATCTGCCCATAGATAAGTGGTTCAAGGGTGTGGGAGAGCCCTGGGTAAACTGGATTTTTTGGAACTGTCTGGTATTTTGTTTATTTCTTTGTTTGTTTTGTTGTTGTTTGGTTTGGGGTTTTCTGTTTGTTTGTTTTGTTATTTATTTTCTTTTTTCCCACTGATATGTTAAAAAGAGAGATCATAGGGGAGGGGGAGATAGGATTAAATCTACCTGTCTTTGTTTCCCCAGTAAGACTTGTATGAAACATTCTTAAACCAATGTAGAGAAACCTCCCACTGTTTGTAAATTGAGTTCTGATTCCTATACTTCTGTTAGGAGCAACTGGAAGAGATACAAGGACATTTGTCTTCCTGAAGCAGAGGGATTTCTCCAGCAGGGATTTCTGCTCATAATAAAATTATTTCAGGCTACCAGAATGGATCAATAGGATCAGCAGAGGTTGGACCCAATGAACTCACTGTAGTAAAATCAGACTGCAGTTCCTATGAGTAGAATGAGCTCATTTAAAGTGTCTGATGGTTCTACAAGGGAAACAATAATCTATATTTTAAATGACAAAATACTTTGCAGAACAGCTTCCAAGCAGTGATTTTCCCAGAATAGCTAAATATTGTCACACTTCAGGTGAATGAGATAACAGTTCCTTCAAAATGAGGACAGTGAGAAAGTGAAGCATCCTTAACAGATTGAGTAGAAATAGAGGTTCAGAGCCTTCATGTCTAGTCACATAAATGTAGGGAAAAATAAAAATTCAAGGGAGATTTGAAGTGAATACATGAAGCATTAAGTAAGAGAAACTCTGCTGTTCAGAGAAAAAAATAATAAAAACTCTGAGGTTACTGTTTGATAAATAGACAAGTGGGGAAAAAATAAAAATAAAAAAAAAAAGTAAAGAAGACTGGAGACTGTGAGGAAAGAGCATCTGGGTAGACATGCAAACCACCAAGAATGAGAAGAAGGTGCCACCATTTTCATTTCATTGGCTCTGGTGTGTCTAAGGAAGGAAACACCATTTCCCACAAGTGTCTGTTACACTTTCTGCCTTGAAAAACGAATCTGCTCCAACATTAGTCCCCAGTCCTATAAAAAATCAGCTCCTACCATCCAACCACATGCCTTGGAGTAATGAATTTTGAGAGCAGATGGAGAAGAATTGATAGCAAAGCCTACCTGGCTTTCCCAGATGCCAGTCTGCCAAGTTTAGACTTAGTCAAGAGTTTTGAAAAGCGCAGGTGAAGAAATAATAAGTGGAAAGCTTCATTATTATCGATTGTTGTGGCTAGAGGTAGTAGTCAGCTTGCAGCAGAAAACTGACAGCTTTTCAAATCCCCTCTAAAAAATTGAAGGTGCTTTGCAGGACTTTTTGTTCATTCCAGCAATGTCTTCTCTTTTTCTCTGCGTGTTTTGCTATTTCCACTGTTACTGCTGCTATAGTAATAGGGATGATTATTCTTGAAGACCAAACCATCACATAATAACAAAGTAGTGGAAAGAATAACAGAAAGAAAACAGAAAAAAAAAATAAAATTAAAAAGGAATCTTAAGATGTAGCCATATATGATGAATCTCTTGATCATATTAAAGTGTTTAATTCATGTAAATTTACAAAGGCATAAAAATGAATAAGATTCCTTTTGAAGTCAAGGCACTTGACTTTGTCTTGGTGGTCATTTCTCAGAGACGTAATTCTGAGCTTATTAATAATGAAACCAACCTAAATCATTTGTAGTGTAGAATGTTCTGGTGTCTAGAAACACTGGCATCACTTGAAACAGCCCTATAATCTCAATAAGCTTAAATAAATTTTTGTCCCCATCATCTGCTATGGTCACCAGTAAGTCTACAATGCTCTAGTGTTCCTGATTATCAAGCAGTACATTGTAATACTGTCCCTAATGTGGTCCAAGGATCCCCACATAGCTTTTACCCACTGCCAGCAACAACAGTCACAGTCACCAATAAAAGTTATGAGACTCCTCCTATTGTAGATAGATTTGTGCTACCAGGTTCTTTCTGAGATGCTTTTGTGACAATAGTAGCAAGTGAGTGAGATGTCAGAGACATACTGGATGTGAGTGTGCGCACCACAAAGCTGCGGAAGGAGGGTTTATGCCTAGTGTGGGATAGCTCAACTTGTCACAAGTGATTCTGAGGTGAGATTTGCTTTAAGAGAAACATGTTACATGGTAAGTTGTTTAAAGACATGTAAAATAAATGAGAAGACATAGTCTTTCACATGAGGATTCAAACATACAATTTTACTTAGAACATGGATGTGTTTTCTCTTCTTGCTTTCTTTACAGAATACATGCCAAACCATAAAAGGGAGTTCAGCAAATACAAAACAGCATCCAGGGCATAATTTAAATAATACTCTTGGGTTAGGAACAAACATATTAGATCCAAGCCCTCTATTATTACTATAATGACATGAACAAAAATGGTTCAGTGGTTAAATTACTGAAGCTTTTTTTTTTTTTTTTTCCGGAAGTTTTCTGTTGCATTCAGCAGTCTCCACAGATGACATAGGAAACTGCTGGATGTATTTAGAAATAACTCTGTCTTATCAGTGCCTCATCCTTCAGAGCATCATTTAGAGCTAGGAAGACACTGCAGAAGTTCTTGGTTCCACGCTCAACATTTTTTCCTTCTATTGAGGATATATGATCTTTTCCTTCTAAAGAAAAAAAGTAGAACCTGGGGTGACATCTATCTGTCCTAACCTTGAAGGCTAAAAGAGAGACATCTAAGTCAGGTCTAATTATACTAGCCTCCATTTACGGTCAGTGGAGAGAAATAGTCCGCTTCTGAGAATGATTCATCGCATCCTGAGATACGCATCTCAGAAAGCTGAGATGTGTGTGCTCTTCCAGGGGTATTGCTTCTCTCCATTGTCTAGTAAAAACGTCCTGACTTACTGACTGCAAATGTCTATGTACAAGTGGGATTCTCACTATATTGCACCCTCCTGAGAAGTCCAAAATTTTCCCAGTCCCCTGTTCAGATATTGTATATTTTTAGTCATTTTAGCCTCTCTGAGCTACACCACCATTCCAAACAGAATCACATAGTCATAAAATGGCTTAAGTTGTGATATTGGAAGGAGGGTTTAATCTCTATAATTTCAACAACAGACACCTTTGAAGTCATGGGCCAGTATAATAAAATAGGAGGCATTACTTTTGGTACTTTTGTATACCTTTGTATATGTATGCTGAAGTACACTATAAAATTTCTCAGTTGCCAGCACCACACTTCTGAAAAGTCTGAGCAGCAGATAGCTTTAGATGTCATTTCACACTGGATATTTAGGTAAAGATAAATCTTGTTTTCTGTGTATGTGTGCGTGTAACAGCACATATGACAATATAGTGTGTACAGGAAGAACAGGTGAACTTTACCATTTCATCCAAGCATTGTATGCTACAGTAAATATCAGGGATAATGATATTGACTTTAAGGTATTACAGCTTCAAATGTCAGTTCTACTCTATCTAACACTTCTTTGGATTTGATTTACATCTCCTCCTCCCTCTGCAAATGCTGCAAAAGGAGAATGCTGGCAAGAGGGACTCCACACTGACACGTTCTGTCTTTGTTTCCCATCTCCTCTTCTGATAGTTTTCATGTTGCATATTTTTGGCCAGGGTAAAAGAACTAACTCAACAGCCTTGGTCGTGTGCTTTAATACTGACTGTAAATAAATGTGCTTCAGGCTCAAGAGTGAATCAAAGGGATGAAATACCAACAGCCTCAAAAGCAAAGTCTCTTGCCAAAGGTGCTGCAGCTGAATCAAAAGGTCAAGCAAGTATTAGCGGCAGTTTCAACAGAAATGAAACCAGCCCAAAAAAACAAAGAGCTCATAAGAATAAAATTTAAACAGCACTTCTCAGCCCTTTGAGAGCATTAACTAGGTAATCTTCATCGCACCTTAGTGATACAAGAGGAAGTATTGATACTGACATCTAGCACTAACATGCATTTTGCAAACAAATCTGCACCCTATAATTGAATTGAAAGCCTGTATTTTAGATCCTTGGAAACTGAACAAGACAGACTTAAAACTGAAAGTGGGCATGGAACAGGTTTTCCATTCAGCAAGAACTTTGCTTATTTCTGAATCTCTTTAGAGAAGTTTGCAAACTGATAATTTTGAGGGAGAGACCAAAAAACAACAAACCAATCACCCTACTTAGCTCAGTCCACGTGTTTTGGTTTTCTGCTCCTAAAATTTTATTTTCATGCCTTTTGTCTTATTACATCCTTTGGAGGAGTCTTGCAATATATATACAATCTGAACTACTTACTATCTGAAGTAAATGATAAAGACCCTTTTCTTCTTTTCTTGAGGAGGCCATTTCGTTGTAGGTTGCTTTTGTCAAGACTCCACAAAAATGAGTACCAGAGAGTTCCTATAGTTACAGTTTTTAGACTATTGAATGGCTCTCATGCATTTATTGTAAATCCTTTTCTTTCAACTGTTTCTTCTAACACTCCTTCTGTGAATAGTAAAGCTTAACCAGTTTCTCTTAACTATCTTTTGTGTTTATTGCCAAGGAATTTACTTGTACTGCTCTTTGATTTTCAGAACAGGAAAAAAATGACTCTAAGAAGGTACAGACTTCTCCTCTATATCTCAAGGATGAAGGTGCTGAAAGATTGTAGTTTTCTTAAAGGGTGATTAACGGGACAAGAAATAAATACACAAACTTGAAGGGGAAAGATGCCAATGACGGAAGGAATTATTTAAGATGGTCCGTAGGGATATAACTAAGAGTAATGGGATACAATTAAGCAAAGAAAAACTCACAATAAATATCAGGAATAAAACACTTACTGGCAGTGAAGTATATCAAGCCATGGTCTCCCAAAGGAAAGAATGGAAAATCTGTTGCTGAGGACAGTCACAGATACGTTTAGCAAAACATGTACAGGAGAGAACATTCAGACATTGGCAAGGGAAATGGCTGGATGACCTACAAAAATAGGTCTTTTTCAGTTTCTTTCTTCTGGTGCTGGCAATTACCATCCTATAAATCTAACTTCTCTCGCCATTAAAATAATGGAATGTAAAGGCAGAGAAAATATCATGAAACTTCTAGAGGACAATGGGATCGTGAGCCGTGAGCAAGATGGGGTTGAGAATTATTAACATGAGAGAGCAATGGGATAACAGAGGGAAGGTTGTGTGATAAGACTTCAGTAATCAGTTTGATGTGGTGCACCTGAAAATCTTGCATCCGAAAGGTCATTCGGACACCTAGGATACTGCCACTTCCTTGTTAAGGCTGACTGTGAAGGAAGATGATAAAAAAGAACAGTTTCCAACTATGGAAATCTTTCTGAAAAGACTGCAGTGCCTTTTCTCTTCTGTTGCTTTCATTGCTGATGTGGGAAAGAACCAGCATGATAATGATGTTTCTGACTAACGGGAAGTTAATTGTAGTCCTAAATCCCTGCCATGGCAGAGAAATCTTTCCAAAGGATACATCCAAATTTGCAGAACTATTTGCTTGAAGGAACGTTATTTCAAAATTGTTCGTTTTCAGGTTTCTCACTCTTTCTATTATTCTAGACAGTGCTAGTTATATCTGGTAGTAATATACTACTGTAATTCAGAGGAACACGGTTTTTTCATATTATTGTTACTTTCTTTCTTTTTTTCTTTTTTCTTTTTTTTTTTTTTTCCATTAGGAAAAATGAGGCACAGAGAGGTCATTTCACTTGAATATACTGTGGTTGATATAGCTGGGAACAAACAGTCTGACTTTCAGGGCTCTAAAGGACTTCTGAGATCCCCTTATATCACTAGAACTGTGCTCACTGGTCACTGTGTAAATGAAGAATTTGGGATAGCGTTCCTCTAACCAATCTCTATAAATCTAACAGTTGAAAACCATATCCAGTCTGGCTGTTCATATGGACTGAATATTCAGTTTCTCTCCTCTGACTATAAAATAAATCTAGAAGACTAGCTCAAGTGCAGATATAGATGAAGATAGGTGAGTTGACTCTAAGCACTGTCCCCAGGTCCTGTGTGCAGTAGCTGCTTGTTCTTTTAGTCCTTTCAGAACAGTATCTGCAGCCTCTGTGAGCATCTTTAAATAACCAGTAGTGTTGCACTGCATTTACTCTACAAAGTGTAAACTTGTCTCTTTTGGTAAACTGTCACTATATCTTCTTGCAGCTTCCCGTAAGCTGATGTCCCACATGAGGTTTTAGGCAAGCTCGTATGGACGAGAAGATTCTTGCAATTAATTTTCAGCTCTGCTCCTAGCTTTATGACCAAAAGCAGTTGTTTTGTCTGATAGATGACTTGATCAGGACAGACTATCCACCACAGATGGAACCTTGTGAATTTCCGACTTTTGTAAAGAGCCTCTATCCAATTGTGCTTGTTGCTCAGACCAGGAGCTCCTTACAGCAGGACCTAGTCTTCTTGCATGTTACTCGGTGTTTTGTCCATTGAGTTCACATTACAGCTGGGGCTCTGGAGGTATCTCGTGCCCAAAGGATGTATGAAGGAGCAAAGCTGCCTTCATAGTCTTCTGCCACACCTCCTGTCCCTATTTCAGCACAGAGCATGTGATGCAATGTAGGCCCAAGTGGAGGGAGGGAAGGGAGCATGTTTTAATCTGCACAGACATGCCCTGCTTTATTGTGCTGCACTCCGATCCCAGACATTTCCTGGCCTTGGTGGTCTGTGCTGGATTCAATCTGAAAGGTCAGCTGGAGAGGGGAGGCCAGGTTGCCACAGAGACCTGGCGTGTTGGAACACTATGTTTAATTACACACAAATTTACTGCAGCATGTCAGGAGGGAGGCAGGGAGCTTGTCCCATGGAAAGGTCGGGCATTGTGTGGTGGCTTTACCTAAATTACACTAGGAGGAATGGAAGTGAGACCCTGACCTTGTATAATGAATATACAGCCAGACCCCAGCGGGCACAGTGCATTCATGTGTTCGGTTCATCTTAACTTTAACTCCTTCCCTTGCTTCTCCAGACAAAGCAGAAGTAAACAATTTTTTCAGGCCTACTGAAATGCCCTTGATTTTACTTTTCCCAAGAAGTAATAATATTTTTAAAAAGTGATACTGTGTAGAGCAGGAGTCTCAAAAAGCACCATAAAACAGTGGAGTAATTTTTGGCCATACAAAGCAATCTCTACGTGTATGAAATGAGCATCTAAAAGAACCCTAGAAACCAGGGCCCAGAAAAGAGCTGAAACAGTCAGGATGCTAAAATTCTTCTTTTGGAATAATTTCATATTTTTGGTAGTCTTCGAATTTCCCATTTTCCAATATTAGTTTCTGAGAAGTTCCCACTGTGGATTTTTGATGTTTCTGTTTAACCTTGTATTGTTATAATAATCTGAACTAGGAATTCATTGCTTTATTTCTGTTCTTATTATGCTCTGAGATGAGAAAGGGGTGATAGTTGCTTTGCCTGTTTCTATTGGTCTATATTTCAGTAGCACACAGTAGTGTCCACCAAGATCCAGCTCTGCTAAGTGCTATGCACGCTTACATTCAGGTAGAGTCCCAGCAGCAAAAACAAACCAATTCCAGGTAAAATGAAGATAGGGAATGCAAGCAAAAATTGAGAGAAATGAAGTTTCCAAAGACTGTAGCTGATTCTTAATACTGGACAGGAGCTTAGTTCTCCTGTTTTTCAGTTGAATTCTGAGTCTATTTCTAGCCTTGACATAGACTTATTCAAAGTCCTGATAATGATGTGAACACTTATCCAGGGAAGGTGCCAAATGGAAATTCTTGTAGGAAATTCACAGCAGTTAGGTTGCAAATTACATGACTAGATTGACACAACACATCTGCTTCTCTAACTAACCAAATCTGATGGAGACTATAGATTTCCTTTTCCTTGGAAGGGAAAATCATAGATTGATCTCATTTTATTCAAAGCAGTTGTTCTACTACAGCCTTAAACAATGACTTTTGTATTATTATGTGGCAGCTTAGCCTCCTGGGATATTTTTTAGGTCTCCTTAAATGAGAAAAGATAGCAATGGTGACACTTACTAGTGCTATATTTTTGAGTCGTACCGTCATACTTGTATGTACGCTGCAAGAAAAGTAAGTGACCTGTCAAATATAAATGAAAGTATTCAGGAGCAGTAAGATACTTTCTTCTGTATGTTTGAATTTATTCATTCCATGAACAAATGCAGAGGTAATCTGTTTTATCAATCTCTTTCCTGATTAACTATAAGCATTTAGGTAACTTCATAAAGAAAGGTGATGATGTGAGGAACAGAAATAGCACAGAGAGTTCAGAATGAATTACACGGTAAGGGAAAAAAATAAGAAAAAATAAGAAAAAATAAACGAAACTAAAATAAATAACATTTAATGCTACAATTGGAGACTGTAAATCAACAGGAATTTCTCTCCGGGTGCCATCACAAAGGCCAGAAAATATCAAACCCGAGACTCAAAGTTCTTTGGTAGCTTAGAAGTAGCAGGAAATTAAGCAGTATCATTTTGGTAACAATACTGCATTAACTGAAGATTGCACTTCCCAACTTCCTAGTGTGTATTTGTTTCTTTTTCTTGAGATTACTTCTTGATTTAGTTTAGCATTATGGTGTTTTATACTCTCTTGTCCTGCAGACTTTAAGAGGCCTGGGAGATTGTTACCAACTTAGATCAGTGCAATTGCATGCCAACTCAGTGAGTGAAAGTATATTTACCAGGGTAATCACAGCAATGGCATGCATCTGTGGTGATGACATGAATCAGTATTATAGTGTTGTGAAGCAAACACTACAGTTATCGAAACATGTAGAGGTCAAGATTATTGTTCAGCAATCTTTTTGTTGAGGACTTTGTTGATTCTTATAATAAATAGATAGCTGCAGCACAATAAAATTGTTTAATGCCCCGAGCTCGTTCTACCAAACTGAGGAATCTTTACATGCTTGGGGGTCAATAGAGATCCTAAAGGGACTGAATATCTTGCTGAAGAGGGCTGACATTCATTCACCTCTCTCAATTTGCCATAAAGTCAAATGGTGGAAACTAGTCCTCTAAAATTAGGTAGTGTAAATCAAGTGAAAACTCTTCATTCTTCAAATATTGTCTTTCTAAAACATTTGTGCAATTGTAGAATCTGAGCATTTTCACACCATTATATATTTTGGTGAGTCATGGGAATGCGATGCCGGGTGAAGGGAGGGAAGTGAAACAGAGAGAGGCTCAGACAGTGCTAGGTGTCCAGGTCCATGAGTCCTGTGCGCACACATGCAATGTATACACCTACAGTGCAGTTTCTAGAAGGCCAGACATGAGTCCTCAATCTGACCACAGTTAATGGTAAGAGTTAATTTAATTGATCTAAGAAGAGATGAAAGTAAATTCTATCCTGTTATTCTTATCAACAGATAGTGTGGAGATCATTTCAGCCGACTTGACAGGTCTGTGTATCTGAATTAGTTATGCAAAGACCTCCCTCCCCATCAACAGAGAGAAATAATCTATTCTGAGTGACATTCACATGGCTTCTGCAGAGCATCTGCAAAAATGCTGGCAGTTCAGTGATTGCCCTGATCACTCACAACCCATCTCATTTCCTCACCATCTTGCTCCTTTCTGCAAGAAAATCAGAAGCAGCCCTTGTTTCTTCTTACCTCGGTCAGGTCACAAGTTCAAGTTAGTGACAATCTGAATCCATCACCCCCTTGAAAGGCTGCCTGGGAAATGTGACAGTCTATCATGTACCTGCACAGAGGTTGCTAGAACTGTGTGAGAGGAACGTCAACCCCATCCACAGCTTGTGACCAGCAGAAGTAAATGCAGCAAACCCCTCTGGTTGTTCTTAGGACTGACAGGAAGTGATACTGATGTGGGATAAGTCTGCTAGGGCAGAGAGGAAAAGAGAGCAACAATGTCTGCACACCTCTGAAGCCCTGAGACCCTTCTCTAAAGCTCTGGAAAGACCTGTTGGTGTTTTTCATCTACAGGCACACCTACTTATTTACCTGTCACTGATTCAGCCTGAGCATCTTTACCCAATATATAGCAATCATCTTCCTCCTTTTTGGTTCACAAATTTGGAAAAAGGCACAAGTAAATCAGAGTTCCTTAACCTATTTATAAGTCACAATATGAAGGTTAAAACAACATAACAAATAACAAACTATAAAGCAAAGAAATAACCAAACATACACAGACATGCACACAAAATGTTCCTCCAGAACAGAGTCGAAGCTGAATTCCATATTGAGAACTCTTTTTCTTTCTTCTTTTAAACTGAAACCTCCAATAATTGCCTTGTGTTTGTAGGAATGTAAATTACTCTTTTCGGTCTCTATATGGGGAGCAAGGAGATGAATGGGAGTCTAAATTGGTTTTGCTTCCTGTTCCCCATAGTGGATGCGGGATTAGTCCACTGTGCCTCTTTGCCCTTCCATTTCCTTGAAGACATGGGGAAACCTTCATTTTGCCAGGAGTTACTTACTCATTAAAATGAATCAAACAAGCCAGATTGTAGCAGGCATTTGAAAACCTGCTATCTGTCAAGAATTTTAAATTTAAAATTAACATTGAGTCCTCCTTTAAGACAAAAACCTTGACCTTAAGTTGCGTAGTGATTGGCAAGCACTCCCCATCCCCTGACTCAATTAACATTTAAATGCCATTTTGTGTGAAAATGAGTGGCGCCTTTGGAACAAACAAATTACTAATGTCTTCCTGCAGGAATGGAGCATCAGAAGTGCCTTATTAATTTGACACCTAATTGGAAATCTCTTTCAGAAAGGCCTGTGGTACCTAGGGAAGGTTGCCAAGGGGTGCTTCTTGGCCTCTCCAAGTGATGTCCCACTTAAACTGCTTCTCTTTTATTTGTGTTTCTGGGCAGATTGCACTGGGGGAAAGAGAAAAACACAGGAGAAAACTTGTGTTAGATGAAGAAAGAAATTTATGTTTGCTTCTTCTTGAAATGAGCAATAAGGAACATTTTATGATGTCTAGACTTTGCAGCCTGGGTTCTGGCGCACAGCTACTGCACTGATGAACAAACAGACCTAGTGAGAAGTTGAGGCCTTTCAAGCAAGTGGAAGCTGGGAGCAGAATTTGGAAGTTCCAACTTTTGGATTATTGAGCAGTTTATATTGTAGAAAGGAGAATTTTGTGGCCCTAACCAGTATCCATACTTCATGTTCAGCTCACCCTATGCAGTGCTTTTGGACCTCTGTTTCTCTTTGTAGTGCATATTAGTTATAGTCTGTATCCAAAGTATTGGTGAGTACACATTGGAGGTCCTCCCATTCTATATGACCCACAGAGAAAATCTGTTTTCATGGTGGATTATGATCCAAAATTTACTGGTTAGCTTATCAATAACATGCAATTGCTGTGTGTTTCAACAGAATATCTGAGGGCCTATGCATTTGGCAGGGGAGAGGATGGAAGAGAATGCTTCACCAGCCAGCGCATGTATCTGCCAGCACTAATTGTGCAAATAGGGAGAAATTTGTAAGTTGCAAAGGTGCCACTCAGAGAAAAGCAGAATTTGCTGCTGCATGGAATAAATAAATATGCATATGCAAAGTATAAGTGGGCTGTTTTTTGTTTTTTTTCTTTTTTCTTTTTTTTTCCAGGATAACGCCCACCATCTTCAAATTATGTCAATCTGACATTGTAAATTTGCAAGGTACACACAGGAATCTAGATATGCCAAAGCTGGTGTTCATTCTGTTTGGAGTGTTCTTCCCCCCATCTCATTATCTCTGTCAGTTAATTGTTGTTCAGCCACTTTACCATATTCTATATTTAAATTTTGCATAAGAAAAGATGAGATTTTACTTAATTGCTCCCTTGTCCCACCTTCTCTTACTAGAACTCCCATTACAGTCTGTCTGTACAGACATGCCACACATCATCTGTAGCTGCAGAGATTTTTAGTTACATACATTTCAGCTAATCAGCATGGACTTCTGCTACAGTCAGCAGAGAGAAGTACGCTCTTTTGTGATGTGATTCCTTTCATCCTAATGTTGAAATTTAAAATCAGTCAAATGAATTTTGTCCCAAAAGCATCCATTTTTCTTTGCTGATTATAGAGAAAATCAAAAGTGACTAACTCAGATGGATTCATCTACATTCATTGACCAGATCCGGGTGGATAAACTCAAACTCACTCTGGCCTTCTAGAGAGGAAATGTCCTACAGGCACTAAAACCAAAAAAAATTTCATCTCTATTGCAGGACTCTTTGCTAATTGCAGTATGGTGTTAAAAGATTCCTATATGCTCAGAGCTCAGTGGAGGTTCATCTGGATATGAAAAACAGACAGACATGTCCAAGATACTTCTCTGGCTTCAGCTTTACCAATAAGGGTTGATGATGTTTGAGTGTGCCTTCCTTTTGGAAAGGCATAAGTCAGACTTTGTGATGACACTGTGATCATCAGTTTGAAGGTCACAATCCCTCTCCTCTGCTAAGGCAAGGATGCTTACTTCAAAGAAAACTTAATTTTCAACAATTCATTTCATAGCAGCCCCTTCTGATCCACATTCTGTTTTGCAGAAGACTAAGGGAAGCCATGTTCTGTTTAAAGGTTCCTTGATGGCTGAGAGGAGGGACTAAAACAATTTGTTTTCTATATTGCAAGCATCATGATTTCATGAGTGCTCAGGAAAACTGAATGATCTTCCAGTCATTCACATCTCATTTTTTTAATCACATTAATTTAAAAAAGAAAAAATAAATCAAAAAAATGAAAGCTGTACATGTATCAGTCTGTGTCTGGCTTACCATATGATGTTGAAATGTGGTAAGTTTATTGCCCTGACTTCAGCATTTGACTCTTGTAAATCAAGAGATCCTTGTGTCTAAGCTCTTCACGGTTGACATGTCAGCAGTTCTAGTACTTTCCTGAAATCCTAGGTTTGACTTTCTCACATGGAGGTGATAAATCAGCAGACAGAGAGCAGGTGATCTGGTCAGAGGTGTGTGGTTAATGTAGTTAATCACCTGGTCTGCTCTTCATCATGCGGTTGTGTAATTTACAAGATCACTGCTGTAAATCTATTGACAAACATGCATGCCATTGGTGTTAGAGACCCATTAAAGGTTAGCTGCAGAGCAGAAACCTAAAAAAGGTGTTCCCATAATGTTGGTTTTTTAAAAGCTGGATATAAGTATATAGATTATCGTGCTAAGAGATGCTGACTTAACCTTTAAAGTAACATCCAAACATAAAGGGATTCCTTTGTCTATAGGCAGGATGATCTGGAATAAAGATGTGTATGTGTGGGAAGGTGTTCGTGTGTAAAGGCTCACCTCAAGCAAATGTTCAGTAGCACATCTTGGCCAGCCACATTCAGGAGAAATCAGCAAAATCAGCCTTCCTGACAGCAAAAGGGACAGATTAGATAATGTGGCTCACAATTTTGCCAGTTGTTCTGTTATGTTTGATCTTCCTGACTGAGTATTCAAGATCCCAGTCAAAAGGACTTTCTTTGTTCCCTATGGTAGTTACAAACAAATATGCTTTTCATTCATCTCATTTAATTCCCTTTGGTATTCATCTATGTTTTTATTTTGTTGTTGTTTTGTTTTGTTTCTTTATTTTTTTACATTACTCTATCAGCAGATTTTCTGTACAAAAGTGATGGCAGTTTGGCACCTGGGCAGCATTTTCCTCTTCCAGCATAGTAAACCAATAGCAAAAAGCTTGTGAACAGTCCACAGGCTTTCTTTCAGATTTTATCTTTTGTGGGTTTCCAGAGGAAAGTGAGAATAAGTAACAAGTCTGAATGGGAAGTGTCTTTAATGCTGCAACTTCATCCGTCTGTGGAACAACCCATTTTGAAGGATTGCCACTGTGTGGGGAAGAGCACAGGAAATACAAAGCAAATCAGAAAACAGCCAATACCATTCTTCATTTTCTTTACAAGAAAAAAAAATCTCTTCAGTATGAGATTGGTAATGACGTTAAAGATTTCTTATTATAAAGGGGGAGAAAAAGAATGGTCTTAAAATAGACTTCTCTAAAATTGAAGAATTTCTGGAAAATCTTTATGTGATATTTAACTTCATGTTTTGCAAAACTCCTTGCACAAATAAACACCTGATTGGAAAAGAAAAGAAAACAAAACAGAAATATACCCTAAAATTCTAGGAGAACAAAGAGGTTCAAGTGTCTATGAAAGTTTACTTCAAAATACAGAAACTTACTGCAGTTTCCATCACATCAGTTAGCATTCTGATGCTGGTTGTTTGCATTTACAGCACAGATTGATTAGGTTTTCACAGAAGATGGAAATAAAATAAAGTATTAGTGTGTGCTATTAAATAGAGGGCAGAAGTCTTGGCGTGTGCATATCTACAGTGAGAAGAGGCAGAAGGATCGAGGAGGTGTTTCTAAATTAGTTTGTTTTTATTCAGCTACTTCCCTGGCATCTTTCTTAGTGCTTCAGAGAGCTTTCAATAAAAAACAAATAAAATGCATAATAAAATATGAAGTCACAACAAATATTCAAATGGCCATCCCAGTACAAGCCTATAAATAAAAGATTGAGCTAGTGAGACACCCACAAAAAAGAATTTCCAAAAGGCTTTTAAACTGATTAGGAAAGTTGAATTCATGTATATTGATACTGAAAAGAACATTTCCCTACAAAGGGCAGGCAGGCAAAGAGCAGTATAACAAGGGTAACCCACACTGCAAGTTTGTTCATCTATCAAAACAGCCCTTCCAACAGGTTGCTGTTGGAAGTTGACTGTCATTAAATCTTAAAGAAGGATTTAGGTATGTGTTCTTGTTTTGTTCTTTCTCCTCTACCTATTTTAATTCCAAAAAGTTTTACAATCCTTTCTGTAATAGCTCATCTATCTGTGAAATAAAACAGAACTTATTTTTGTAAGCTATGCACATGTGAACCTGGATTACCTTTGACTTTGTGTCTGATGATTCTGGGATGTCTAAATAGTTTCATGCTTGAATCTTCTCTGATGGCCAAGAAGTTAATGATGATTGCCACTGCTTTGCGTTATTTGTTGCCTAATAAGAACAAGCTGCTAACATAACCCATTCCCTCAATGACAGTGCTAGTATTTTTTATTTTGGTGGGTTTTTTGTTATTTCCATCCTTTTCTGTGTTCAATTAAAGCATGCAATAATGTAATCAAGAGAGAGTGAAAGACCAACACATATATATAACATGATTGCATTAGCTTCATTTCTTTAGAAAATCAAATTTTAGTCATTAAGATAAAGAACTCTTCCACTCATTTCAAACTACAATTGGGTTCAACAATTGAAGATTTTATTTCATTTTAACGTTCAGTCAGCCTCATGTTTTTGGGAAGATTGATTAGACATTTAAAAATTCTTTAAAATGAAAATCTTTCATTTTTAATTAAGAGTAAGGATAATATCAGAATATTTCTTGATACTGTTATCAAATAATGTCACAATACTGCCAAACATAATACATTCATGTCACCAATATTAAAGTAATACTTGTATACTTGGTGGGAGAAATGAGGCAAGCTGTCAATCTCTGTTTTCATCCTTCTCCTAACATTCTTGCTTCCATCCCATCTGATCTTGCTGAGGTGATGAATGTAGGCTCATATTACTTAGAATTAGATTTTTGATAAACAGTTGGCCATCAGACAACTTGTTTTCCTTCCTTTTTTCATATATGCAGCATACCAAATGGATAAGGAAACACAGTAAAGTTTACTGACTTCTTACATACATATTTCAGCTCAGGAATCCTCTGAATGGAAAATGTCTGGAGTTTAGGAGGATATTCAGGGAAAATATAACCCTTACTAGGTACATTTGCCCTAAGCACATTCTGCTGGAGACTGCGGACAAGAGGACCTTTTCTCTGATATGATAGAGTTAATCTGTTTCCCTAAAAATATCCAATAACACTTATTGTCTTGGCTCTGCTGTGATGGGTGAGTAGCATCTGTCACCCTAAGAAATGAGCTGAAGGTAAAACTCAGGATGCTTTATGCCAAACACATTCAAGCAGTTGAGTTGTATGCCATGGGTACATCTAGAATTGCTGAATGCCCCAAAAGCACAAGCAAGTTGTCCTCTAATCCCATTTGCCTACACTGATGTGGTAGGGATAGAAGCAAGCTAAAGATGTGACAGCTCTTCAAAAATCATTATCCGCAGCCACATACACTTACAGGCCTTTGTTTATTTGATGAGAGAGAAGGTTTTGCTATGTGCTGTGGAAACGTCCAGCTCTTATCCAGCTGCACTAAAACATGCCTGCAACCCGAAGCACTCAGAATCTGAAATAAGACAGGCACAGAGCAGAGAATTTGAGCACAGGAAGATTAAGTGTCTTGCCCACAAGCATCTCAGGAGACTGTAGCAGAGCCACGGACTAACCCTTGCTTTTTAGCCCTTCCTCCTTGCTTCAGTCCATCAGTTGTTTTGTTTTCATGTTTCAATTGGCTCTTCTTTCCCTGAGGGCAGAGAAATTTCCCAAGTGACTGGATCATTTTGTCAAGGGAGACAGATAACTTTCCAGTTCCTTTTTTTCTCCACCCTCTTCCCCCCATTAGCCAATCCAATTATAGAAAATCAAATATCTTGCTAGAGCTGGCCAAATTCAATTACACAGGTACTTCTGGGTAAATTTTGGCAGTGAATAGTTTGTTGGCTTTACCTAGACTTTTCTCTTTAATAAAATGCTCACAGTTAGTCAATAGATCTTGTTATAACATAAAACAAAACAAAAAAATACCACAAATGCATGCAAGCATAGATAAGCAGAGATATGTTCTTCATATACTTACTGAATACAGATTTTTCAGCTGTCTCACAGGACCTCTAAACCACCTTGCATTTTCATTGCTAAATCTTCTCCACCTTCTCATGGTTGGATGAAAGAAGACAAAGTTCTGCTTTACAAAGTTAGGACTCTGCAAGTGAATATTAAAATTGCATCTGCTCAAAGTATGTTCCCCCTTTACCTGGAGAAGCATGGCATTTCATTTACAAGTGTATTTAAAAAAATAAGATATTTCTTCTGAAAACTGCAGTTATTTATTGAAAAACGTCAGAGCAACACCTCTTGGGAGTTAGAATGACTCATACTCTCATTTTCCTCTGTAGACTCAGCTCTGTCTTCATCACCAGACATGAAGTCTATCTTGGGATCATTACCCACAGAGGGAAATGGAGACCTCTGGCAAATTGTTTATAAGATTTAATGGAAGGACGAATTAATGACTGGACAAGTTAAAGGACATACTACAGTAGAAGAGTGATCTAACCAAAAACATGGTACCTCAAAAAGCAGTGCCTCATATGATTTGTTCAGGAATCCCTGCCCCAGTTACCAAACCTTTGCACACACTTCATAGATTTTATGAAATGCAAAAAGGTAACACTGACCAAAATATATATATATATATATATATATATTTTTTTTTTCTTTTTCAAAACCCAAACCAGGCAGTTTCATTGCCTAAAAAAATGTTCTGTTGTATCTTTAAGCCTTTGCAAAGCTTCATGCAGAGAAATACTACCTGTATCCTCTGCTCCCTGAGCCCTGTGGTTGTGTTCTTGACCTTACACAACTCATCCTGTGAAAAGAGACACCAGCCTGGCATTTGAGGCAGAGCTGATATCTCTCCTTATTCACCTGGATAATACTTCTTCCTCTTCCTCCCAATAAAACCTTATATTATTCAAATGGGGTATAAAGGCAGTGGCCTAGCCAAAAAACATACACTTAATATATCTAAAATATGGGGTGCTAACAATGTCCCACTGGATCACTTCCAAGCAGTTTAGTTACTAGACATGTTTCAGAGCAGAAATGGATGCTAAATGTGAAAAGTGAAACTACACAGAGGGATATATTTCAGGCTACTTTAACGATTATAGACGGATAACACAGAATTGTTCATCTCTGATTTCAGTGACTGAAATCCCTTATTTCTTCAAGGCCAGACAGAGCTACTGCAAACTGTTATATAGGTTTCTCAGTCCTGCACAAGCAAAAGCTGAAATTCAGATTTTTGAAAAATTAGTGTTGTTCCTGGTATATGAAACCAGTATTTTGATAGTTTGGGAGGAGGAGGGAAAGAGGGAAAATGGGATTAGACTTCTATTAGGTAGCAAGAACATCCAGATTTACAATTGTGGGGATTTAAAAAAATAAATAAATAAATAAATAAAAGGAAAGCCCAAAGCTTCGGAGTGGATATAAGCTTCCCTGCTTCAGTGCTTAAACCAACTTCTAATTAATGGGGCTTAGGAACACATTGTCCTTATGAGTATGTTATCCCCATAGCTGCCCACTGAAGGGTGCCCTGCCTATTACAGAGGAGCAGTTGGTATTGACCACTGTCTGAGACAGGATATTGAACTAGACTGACTGTTGATCTTGTCCACTCTGTCTGCACTTGATTAATCTAATGTCATTTCTTCTAATATAATCTTAGTACATTTTTCTTCTCTCTCTCAAAAAATCCCAAGTATATGCACAAAATCTTGTATAACAAACTCCAATCCCATCTGAAAGTGGACTTCCATTTTGAGACACCCTGTCATCTTATCAATTCAGCTGTGACATCCCCAGCCCAAGTAGCAATACCATCCATTATGGCCATGATATTCCCATTGTGAAAAACTGAGATGAAACCCTGATGCAAGGTGGGGGCCAAAGTGGAGGAGTAGTCCAAGAAATATGCGACACACAAGCGTGTCTCAATGTTATAGGGTCAAGAAGAGCCATCTGTGAAGAGCTGCTTGAGGACACTGAAGACTATAGATGAGTGATCATTCCTTGGACACAAGATATAGAGAAAGAGTGTGACTTGTACAGCTGGGTATAAATCATGCCATGATTTTTTTTTCTTCCACCAGACAAACAGTCAGTGTTTTAAAGAAGACTTTGTCATATTTAATAGGGCTGTCAACCTTGCAGTTTTGCTGGCCTGTTAATAAGAAATTCCAAAATGACACTATTAACCACTCTTCTCCCAGAGCTGAGCAAAGCCAGTCTGTACAGAGCCCTACTAAAAGCAGAATAAAAGTCTCTGCAGTGCAGTAGTGATAACTACAGTCACACCAGGGGCAACTGCAAGAGTACTGGGAAGACATTCTTCCACCTACCTGGACAGAAGCAGTTAGAGGAGGAGTGAATTGCTGATATGAAACTTGAAGGAAACATAGGCTGAAGTCCTTCTCAGAGTAAATCATTTAAATTCTATATATTTCTGCTTCTTTTTTTTTTTTTTTTTTTTTCCTTTTGGTCCTATCACATGTGAAGATACACAGAGTTGGCAGGAAATATTCTGAAACAGAGCAAGAAAAGCCTTGAGGTACCAGATAGATAAAATTTTACTTATTTTACCTCAGTTTATTCTGCTGTGAGCTTTAGTTTTCAATAAAAGTATGGTGGGAGCTCAGACAGACAAGTCCAAGAAATGCCAAACTCCTGCCAGAGCAACTGAGTGATTTGCATAGTCAGAATTTACTTTCTATTTTGTGAGAAATGACTGCCCTAAAAGATAACTTCACTTTAATATTTGCTTTTAAGAAGCTATAGCAACAAGATTATGGGTGTGTGCCCTGTGCAGACAGTTTATGCTATGTATGCATATGCACTTTCACCCTGTTTGCAATGCCCTCTTGCCATAAAGGAAAAAGGGGGATGGGGGGGAAGGACATATCCCTCTATGTTCAGATGGTCCACACAGCTGGCTGGAAACAAAATGATTTGGGTTGTTGCTTTCATAGAATTATAGAATAGCCTGGGTTAAAAGGGACCACAATGATCATCTAGTTTCAACCACCCTTCTACGTGCAGGGTCGCGAACCACTAGACCAGGCTGCCCAGAGCATTCATTAAACCTTTCTCACTCAAACATAGATTCTCTTCCTTCAGATTCCACCCAGCCATTCTTTTGATGCAAGTGATTTGATCTTATGTGAGGAAAAAAAAAGAAAAAGATCTGTTCAGAGACAAGGGTGTTCTGCGAGTCACAAAAACCTGGATAACCAATGTGAACTTTCATGGGGATGCCAGCTTTATTTTTTATTCATCACAGTGTTGACCTGGTTAATTGTGCATTGAAAACAGCACCGTTTGCACCATTAACGTTGGGCTCATCTGTTCTATCAACAGACGAACATAGCTCAGATGGATGTAAAACGCCTTTCAGCTGAAGCTTGCCATGTGAGAGCTGGATCCAAAATAGATCATCCTTCCCATAGCTCAAAGAACAAGGTGGTCAAAAACATAAGAATGCTCTCCCATTTATGAAAGAAAAATAAATAAATAAATAGAGCAGCTTATAATAATAATAAGTACAAAAAAAGGAGAGAGTGAAATTTTACAGTTCTGACAAATGTTTGATCCAGCATTCACTGAAGCCAGCAGGATTCTTTCAGTTTCCTCTTTTGCCCAATTGCAGCACCATTAGCCATATTACTTGTAACTGCTGGGCATCTACATCTAGCTTTGCCCTCTCAATTATAGCAAATAAAAATAGAAAATTGGAGAACTCAGCTTTTCCACTTCAGCACCTGAGGAGGGGAACTGAGTAAAATTTCCACCTCACTCACCCAACTACCTTCATGCTCAGATGCACAGACTTTGAAGCATCTTCCCCTCAGTTTAAAAAGTATTACTTGCTGTACAGAATTTTGCCAGGTAGTGCTGTGAATAGTAGACCTTCCTATGCAAGATGCATGGCATGTTGTTCCTGAAGCTGTAACCTTTGCATTTCCTGTCTTTTTACTGCCTCATATTTTCAATATTAACATTGCATTAACATAGGGATTAGGTGTTTAATATGGGTATGCGGTTGTTTGTAAATCAGTTTTCAAAGCACTTTGGGATCCTTCTGGATGAAAGATACTATATAAATGTCAGTCATTATTACTATCATTATTATCATTATTGTCTTTATAAGTTCACAAGGAGACAAACAACTGCTTTAGAATAACACTAGGGGTAGCTTTTTTCACCCTACAGTGGTGATTCAATCTAGGTATGTGTGCCATGAATACACAGCTTGTGGTAATCCTAATGGATTACACAATGTGGAACCCTTGTGCAAAGGAAAAATGGTTTCATAATTAAAACTTGACTCCTTAAACCAGTTTATTTAGGTATTTCCACATAATTCTAGTGTCTTCCTCCCTTACCACATGGACAGTTCATAAAAGGATATGCTGGGGGGAATACTGCTGAAGTGAAGTAGGCAAGATTTTGTGGAAGCCTTGGAAGGCTGCATCTGGATCAAGACTTTCAGCAGGTTTTAACCATGTTGTATGCTATGCATGTTCCAGGAAAGCATTGGTGGGGTTCATTTTATCCATCATTCAGTGCAAATTCATCACAGGAGGAATTTGGAGGGAAAAAAAGGAAGCCAAGGTAAAGTCTGTGGTATCTTAAGAAAAAGGGCATGTATCAGGATTTACAGTCATTTGTTGGCCTCTCAGAAAGAGATTATATACATTATTACCATACATCTCTGATCTTCTGTTGCCTTACTACAACTGTAGTACCGAGGATTACCGCCCATCTCATTTGTACCTTCTGAGATCAGTTTCTTGTTTGAATGAAATTCAAATAAAATCCATTGGTTGTTATACTCGTACTTAGGATTTTATTTATTTATTTATTTATTTTGCATGTATTGTTTTGCCAATGATGATTTCACGAACAGTTAAGTTTAAATCTTTTCTGATGGCTCTTGGAACAACATTCCAAGTTATGCATGGAAATACAGTCTTGAATTGTGAATACCTTTATGGATGGCACAGCTTTTGCTTTTAACATTGCAATTTCATGCCACACTCTTTTTTTCTGTTGGCAAGACTAAAAGAGTTTGGCTTAAATCAGACATGATGTTTTAGAATACAATTATAACGTAATTGACTGAAACCAGAAGTTATTGTTAGGTTACATGACTGAAGTGCAAATGGCTATAAAGCTTACCTACCTACCTACCTGGATATATGTGGGCCCAGGGCTCTTTTATGACATAACAGTCTGTGATGATATAACAGACATGATTTTGGTACATCTACACTTGATTTTGACAACAGCTAATGTCCTAGCCATATGTGTTAGTATCCAGGCACCTACTTTTAAATAAAATTAACCCCCAATCTGGATTTTAAAACACCTAATTTTAATCTAGTTTCTTAAGAAACAGGATTTATGCAATTGGCCTCCTTGTGTTCCTGTCCATCTGTTCCTCCTCCTCAGGAACTGCAGAGCCACTGAAATTTGACTGATCTGTGTCATATCTGGGGACTCCAGTTGGGTCCTAGATTTTTAAGTCAGTGGAGATAAATCAGCATGAAATTTGGCTCTTTTCACAATTTGTCTTGCTTGTTAGTCCAAAGGAGAAACAGATCATCTTATACTAATTCTATGTGCTACCAAAAGTGTAGATGCTACCATGATTTCATTTTTTTGCTGAACAGGAACATCCCAGATGATGTTCCTCCTATATCTGATAAAAAAGAACAATTTAAGTAAGTAGTTCCAATGGTATTAGCCACGTTGAAGTAAATAAAAATGAAGCAGATGTCATATCCTTTTTTCTCAACTTTATCAGGATATTCCCACCAAAATATGAGAATATTATGCCTTCCAGTGGGCTTTCACCAAAACCTAGAAGATCAATATAGGTACTATAGTTTTGTGATAAACCACCTGTTTATACATTCCTGTCTTATAATTAGGCTACTTGAGACAGGAATTCTCTTTTCCTCATTTTCCTTAAGGCACTGATCACAATGGGGTTTGAGTTTTTGCCTTGAGATCAGTGTGTTCTTTTGATACAAATAATTAAGATTATTTTATTTTATTTTTTTCAAATTAGGCTCAATTAATCTTCTGTCCCTCGGTTTTCCAGTCTGTAAAACAGAGCTAACAAGTATCTCCAACTTACAGAACTACCATTCAAAATTAACATTTGCACCACTGCTTTATGAAAAGAAAAGCCCTTTACAAGTGCAAAGTAATTATTGAAGATGCATTTACAGATACATGATGATAGACAACTGTACATGAAAATCCAGCTGCAAATCCTAAATCCAACTATGTAGCAATAGCATACTTCTTTAGTAAGCTTTATGGATTAAGAAACCAAAAGGGATTTGGATTTGGAATGAATCAAGCCCCTCCGAGTTTCCTATTGGCCAAGTGTTTCCAGTATAATCCCACTATCATTACTGTATTTTTATGTTGAGCTTGAAAAACAGCATTCATTTTCCTGTCTCTTCAAAGATTCCTGGACTGCAAAGTGGTTGATTACAGTTCAGATGTTAATTGAGGAACTGGAGGATAAAAGGGTTTTTTGTTTTGTTTTGTTTTTATTTCTCTGCAGTGGATTTTTTTTTCTTTTTTTTTTTTCTTTTTTTTTCTTAGAGAAAAGAGGTGGCAAAGGATGTTTTTGACAAATAGATGCCAATTTAATGCTGCAACATACCCTATTCCTACTCTCCCCTGCAGGGGCTTCCTTTTGCAGTCTCACAATGTGCTGGTTTCCAGAGGCAATGCCTCTGATTATCTCAAAGTTGACAGCATTTCAAACAGTCAGCAACCCTGTTATAAACTAGGCTGTGTTGATTGGTTGAAAAAGACAGCCTGAAGGCCTCCTGATCCAGGAAGCCACTTACACATATGACATCTTCCCCGTGCACTCACTTCTTCAGATCCACTCAATACCAGTTTCTGTCATGACAGTGCCCTCGGGAAATCAAACAATTAATAATAGCTAGGGAAAATGTGAAGTTAATTGATGCTTGTTTTATTATTCAATGGAAACTGTAGTTGTCCGTGATAGATCCAATTCTTCTTCTATATCCTTGCTTTTGACACTGCAAAATCTTTGGGTTGGAGAAAATGACTCTGTTATATCTTTGGCAAGTTTCTGGTCTAGAATAACAGTTCCTTTGAGAAAAGAAGAGCTTTTTCCTTAGTGTGTATATATGTATACGTATGCTTCATATCTTAAACATATCTTATAGAAAACTAAAGTTGATTTAAAGGTTTTAAGACTCAGAAAGTTGGCTCATCGTTAAAATAAACTGTACCACAATTTTAGACTTAGCTTTCTAGCATGATATTTTGTGGTGTCTTTACCTCCTAAACTAAACTTAAACGATCTCTTAAACTAAAATTCCCTCTGCCAGCAGAATTTTTTCTTCTAGTAGGTAATAGTAAAGGGCAACAGACTTTCCTTTACATTTTTTAGAGATGCTACATATGTAGAATCCCTAAATCCACCCCTAAAAAGAGGGTTTCAAATCCCCAAATCATTATTTATTTTTTTTAAAATTCAATCATTTTTAACACCATCAGTGATGTAGTATGGATAAATCACAGTCACTGCATTTTCTTCATTAACCTTCCCTCTTGCAACCCACAACTCTCTTAGTCCAAGGGATCACAGAGGGAAATTTCCACGATAGAATTATGGTTTGAATTATTTGGGTGTGTTGCTGCTGTTGTGCTCTGGATGTGTGGTCTTTCTTGCCTTCTGCTGCATTTGTGTAAGGAAGGGAAGATGGATGAGGGACCTTCAGGAAGAAAGGAGCTTTTGAAGGAGCAGAACATAGGAACAGGATATTTCAAGCATAGCAGGGACATAAAAAGGAATGAAACATCATTTTGGATGAGAAGAAAGAGAGAGAGAAGACAAAAATGTTGAGTCATTATCAAGCACTATATCAAGGAGGGGGCCTTGAAGTCAAGGGCAGTGCCTTCCATTATATCAATACAATTAATGGTATCCTTATGTTCAGTTATTTGCATTAACAGCAAAGTTAATGCCGGCAGAGATCAATGCCCAGATTAGTGATGTCCAAATCAACATGCTTTTAAGCAAATTATTTCCACTGTCTGGGTCCCTCCCCTAGTTAGTGGCATGAATCTTCGGTGGTGTCTGCAGCTCTATCCAGCAGATACTTTTTAAGGGCTGCTGTCTCTTAAATGCAGTCATCCTGACATTAGTAACACTTGCACAGTAAGCAGGAATATCAAGTCAATAGATCCACTCACTGTATGTGTCTTCTTCATCATCAGTGATGGCCAGAAGCAAAATCTTCTTTTTGCATCAGTTATTAACATTACTAGCACAACTGAAAATATTTGCATTTCCCTTTCTCTGCTTTCATCTGTCACAGAATTTGATCTGCTCAGTTCTACCTGAATGACACTGCTCTCTGGGAGCATCAAACCTAAATTAAAAAAAAAAAAAAAAAAAGAAAGAAAGAAAGGAAAAAGAAGGAAAAAAATTAAAAAGCACAAAAAGTCCCCTGAGCCATGTCTGCCATGTTGCAAAAGTAAAACAGTTGGGCAATCATGGTCAGTAGTGTCTCTGTGACAACATACTTCCCCACAAGAGGAGGTCTGGGAGCCTAAGGCCTTAAGGAGCAACTTTGAAAAGATACCTTTGGTGGGAAGTTGGTGAGAGTAAAGCTAAATCTGCCTCAAAGTATCGTAAGAACTTCTTCAGGGAAATATCCTTGACAGCAAATGTTCCACATCCAGCTCCCGGTGAAAATTAATACTTAGTCCTCAGTTCCTGGCTAGGTATTGATTCTATTCCTGTATACTCTACTCTGATCTGGGACTCCCCTATAGATCTTAGATATTATTTTCTTCTATTCCTATAAACATTTGGACTTGACAGACATGAGTGCCTTTTGGCATTTTGAACATGTGTAATCACTAATGATAGTTCTTCCTGTAGCTCTGTGGAATCCACACCCAGATTATCCAGCATAGCTGCTGGCAGCTCTAGGCTTGAAAGATCGTTGGCAAGGGCTGATAAAAGTCATTTTGACAACATTTTTCTCTTGAAAAATGATGTTTGCAAAAAAATGCATCATTTTTCAGAAAGAAATCATCAGGGAAGTTTCTTAGATTCATGCCTGAGTTTCTTTTGAAAATTAGTAACAAGGGGAAAGAGCCAACTTGGAAGTAATAGGCTTTGAGTAACGTACCCAAAAAAGATTCCCTTTTGCTGATCAATCAGCTATTCTTTCGCATTCCCATCTCTCTTTATTAACTGCAAGAAATCTGTACAGTTTGTGAACTATATTTTCAGTTTACCAGGAATCCTGAATTTACCAAGTTGGAGAGGATTCTTTAAGAAATACCAGTTATTAAGTGGGAAGACATGAAAACAAATTATTCTGAAATGCAAATAATTGACAAAACAGTTTTCTTGAGAATGGCATAATAAATCTGGTGTGATACAGTAGGGTCACCAAAAAGATGTCCAGAGCCCTGGGCTGGTGTTTGAATGGAGCAGCATTGATGTGAGCACATTTTTGACAGTTTTTTAGGCAGGTGGACTAGGATGTTCAATATTCATGGGCATGGGGCAGTGATGGGTAAGCACTTCACAAATAAATCTCTAATTAAATGCTGTGGTTTGGTCACCAAGTGCAGCCTACTTGGATTCAAGGGTCTACAGACCCTGTCACCTCATTCACAACACAGCAACCTCTTCCTCCATCTCATTGTGCTTTGATATTTCATGATCCTGATAGCATCAGATACGCAGAGTGCTTCCTTGCAAACCCTTTTTTTCCTGACGTCCCCCCAGTACTTGTTAAACCATTAGGGAAAGTGAGATGAAGGTGAAGAGAAAGTCTTTGGGTTCTGGTTTAATTCAGAGCACCTGCTGTCTTCCTGGGTGCCAGAATTGTATAGCCTTGTTGAGAGCCAGGATGTAATAGCCTTGTGTCTGATAAATAGCGGCACTAAACGTGCTACAGCAAAGGTTTTCTGTACTATAATAATTGTAGGTGCTGACTTGGTGCAATATATCTTTGCCAGCATGTAGTGATAGAATAAATAGCTGTTTTTAACTATAGGATCAGGACAAGCTAATGCAGTGATTGAGGGAAAGTATCCAGCTAAATGTAGTCTGTCTTTGATGTGCTGTCCTTCCAGGCAGCCCTACCTGTGCTGGGAGAATGAGTGATGAACTCCGGACGTGTCAGCATCACCTGCACCTCAGTGGGGTGGGTTCACTGCAGGGATTCATCGCCAGGGCTGCGTCTGCCCCTGTAAGGCTCCTAGACAAAGAGGAAGAGGCAGAGATGCCAAGCATTCCAGGGAGCTGTTGAAGGGGAAACAAATCAAGGTTGTGAGTTCACAGTCTCTGCAATCTGGTCAGTCTTTGTTGGCCAGGACAAAATTAATGTGAATGCAGCCCAGCTCCTGGCAGGGCTTTCCTTCCACAGAAGAGTGCCAGAATTGTTGGTCACCATGTCGACAGTCCTGCAGGGGCCAGGATTGAGAGGGCTCTGGTACCTGAGCTAATGTCAACCATTTATTTCCTGCTCATACCTTGAGTACCTTGTCCTGTTTAGATAGGCGTAAGATAATTCATACAATTGCTTTCTTCTCCAATGTGCTTTTTTTTCTTCTATGAAGACAATAAACATAACCCCAGAGAAGAGTTAACATTGGTACTATGTTTCAAGGGACAGGCACAAGGGAAAACCAGACTGCTAAGTGGTATCAGGGAAAAAGCTCCCTTTTACAGGGCCTGCTTGGAGATGGAGAGGTAAAAGCTTTTCTCCCTGGGCTCTGGAGTTTTATGTAACTTAATTTCTTATGAAAAGTTACATTTACTGTAATGGTAGTTTGGAACCTTCAGAGTATGAGCAAGCAAATAAGATGGGTCCCTGCTTCAGCTCATGTGTCACTGTAGTTAGAGAAGGGGAACTGTGTGCCAAGAATGGCGAAGTCCTTTTATGCCAGACGGGCAATAACCCAGGATGAGGTTTCCCTCCCACAACTACCAACACAGCCTTGTGTTTTCTCTCCCCTTGGCACACTCTATTTTTCCTTCTTTCTTTATCTCTGTTGGTTCTTGCTGTTAACACTAAGAGTATACTATGCATAATTTGTCCCTTCCTTAAGGAGGCTGTGAGGGTCTCACTGCAGCTGAAGGCACTGAATTAGCTCACCTGCAGCCTGAACAGTATAGACCTCCCCTGAGTGCCTGATGCTCCTTCCAGCCTCTGAGGTGTCCATCCTGGTGATGCTGCCTGGTGGTCAGGAGGCTGCTCATGTGCAAGTGCAGAGAGGAAAGAATAGTCAGGTATGAATTAGGATGTTTGCAGCTGTTTCTTCTACTGCAGTTAATGTGATCCTCTTCTGAATCTACCTAAGACAGAGTTAAAAGCAAACTGCCTTCATCCAGGACCTAGAGAGAAATGGCCCAATTGAACAGATCTGATAGTCTCCGTATGTGTTCTTTCCACACACTCACACAATGTGTTTCAGGCAAGCCAAAGAAAACAGCATTTTGCCAGAAATTTAGTTGGTTTTAGAGACCTGAAAATGAACTTCTTAGCCAGTGAGCAAAAAAGCAGTATACACAAAAATTCTCACTGTGCAGAGATAGAGTTTAGGAACTTTCATTCAAAACAAACAAACAAAACACCAAAAATGCAACAAAATCCTTCTAACAGAGCATGTTTCATAAGGCTTCAAGGCCCATGGAGGATCCTAGGAACATTTTCAAAGGTAAGAAATGACTTTGTGTCAGACCTGAGTACTTTTGCTTTACACACGAAGTCAAACTTTTATGGATTTGATCAAAAGAGTGCAGGGCTCACAAGAATTCTCAGGGTGTTTAAAATGTGACTGCTGATTGCTGGATGTGAATTCGAACCTTACATACTGTCTGTGGGGTGAGGAATCTCAAATGAGATACAGCTGTCATGCTCATGCTGTGCACATCAGTCTGAAGTAAATTCAGTGGTATTCTGGTGGGGTTCTTTATGTGAGAACATATGTACTTCCTGACGAGTCAGATTAAAGATTCACATGGACTAGTGTCCTGTCTCCAACTGTGGCGAGTTGGAGTTTTCCTCAGGAAAAAAGTATCAAAGAAAAGCATAGCCTGCCAGTGAAGGCCTTGACTTATGAAGCGTTTGTACCTTGGCTAGTGCTCTCACACCTGGAAAAGATTCTTATTATTGCAGAATTATTGGGTAGGATGGCTTGGCTTGCTCCACAGCCAGAGGAGAGAAAGTAATATCTCAAGGATTACCCTCGGATATGTGACTTTTCCAGACCAAAATCTCTTGCTTTAATTGGAACCCTTTTGCAACTTCTTTCTGAGCAAAGTCCTTTACATATTCTAAGGCTATTATGATTTCTTTTCTCAGTTTTGTTTTGCACACCGAACAGGCACAATTTTAATAACTGTTTCTCATGGCTCATGTTTTCTCAGCTTCTAATCCTTCGTCATCTTTTTCTCTGAATTCATTGATCAATATGCATATTCAGCACAGTTATTTCTCCAAGTGCATTGCCCAAAAGTGGGTTCAGCTGAGGCTTTCTCAGTGCATAAGCACTGTAAGAAATGTTCTCCACTTTTTGTCTCCTGTAGTCAAGTTCTAGCCACTTGAGTTAAGAGGCATAGTGAACAGCGTTAATGCACTGCCTTGTGCTCAAAGGCAGTGTCAATGCCACTAGAGGATATTAAATATTTCATTGTTTGTTCTTGTTGTTGTCCTCATCACTCAGTATGATTTCAGAATGTTCTGTAGCCTAACAAATCTTTCTTTAGATAGTAAAGTCTGGCAAGATTGAAAGTCTGGATTGCTCCAGTGGTCTTTTCTACTCTTAGTCTTCTGATTCTTTTAATGCATTTGCTTTTCTCTCTAATCTTTAAATATGTGTCATATGTATGCTGGGTGTTAACTTACCTATATATTTGTTCTTAAAGTGATCATTTATGCTTATGTGATGATGCAATTTTATTTACACATAAATCCATGTGTGTCTAGATATATGAGAGAACAGCAAAAAGAACAATTGGGAGCACCTCTCCAGGGCATTTTTCTCCACCTCTAAGATGAGTGTCTGGGTATGGTGGGTCTCCTGTCATAGGAATGGAGAAGAGGAGCCCTTCCTTCCCATGCAAAGGAACCGTGAAAGTCTGAAAGTTCTTTACCTTAGAAATCAGAAGGCAGAGAACAATGATGCAGATAAAAAGAGCATCTCCCTAGCACCCCCAACATCTGCCTTGATGAAGCTGGCAAGCTGAAGGGCAGACTATTTTACTGTCCCAAGCAATGTTCTATTCTCTACAAGTGGGCAGGTTTATTGTTGTCGCCATCCCTATGTACACCTGCGAGAGCTTATATTTATATCAAACTGTACTTCACCACACTTTATCAATGAGATCAATCCTAAATGACAAACACAGGAAGGCAGCAGTCCCCAGATCAGTCTAAATAGCAGGAAAATGGCCAGATCCTGCTGCATACTTCCAATATATTGAAATCATCTCTAGCTCATGATGAGAGCTGTGAGTCCTCAGGCTTCATTTACTCCCATGCCCTCTGTTCATATTCATGAGTTCAGAGGCTTTCAGCACAGGTTTAGTTTTCCCTTTTCTATTCTTCTTTCCAGGGCTAGCTAACTTCAGGTGTTTTGAATTCACAGATTTCTTTTTATTCATGAGCTTGAAAGAAAATGTTGGAAAGCAAAAGCTGTTCCTGGCTGTGGATGGTCTCTGGTCTCTCTGGTTGCTTTTTCTTTTTGGATTCCCCATCACCATCGCCACCCTGATACTATCCTTCCAACTCCCCACCCATCATTGGCAGTACAATCTCTTAACAGAGAGACAAAAAAACATCCTGGAAATCAGCAAATGGGCATTTTCTCTCTGAATTTTACATGCTGATACAGTTCTGAGTTAGCCAAAAATAGCAACAAAAACAACAACAACAATAAAGAAAATGTTTAATGCAAATCACTTGCCACTGATTCTTTTCCAAAGCAGTAGCATTTACTCTATAGTGTAGTGCAGCTGGCTGCTGGTCCCCTGTGGAGATCTCTGACTAAGGTACCATTTAGAAACAATTTGGCTGATCCATCATATATGTTTTTGGCAGATCTTTTCCCTCATTTCTTCTTTAGTAAGAAATTATAACAGATGAGCCCCAGATACTGATGCTGGTAATCATCTCCTGGAGGATTATTTGAAACTCAGACCACCATAAGATGTCTTGTTCACCCTCTGGATTCCTGTAGCAAGCTCAGACAACCTGTGGCACTCTTATCTGTAAACTAGGGTAAAATCCAGGCTGTGGTGTAATCAATGGCAACTCTCTGGCAGCACTTTGTACTCAAATTCTGCTCATCCACAGAATTCAAAATAAATAAATAAATAATGCATACCCATATTATGTGTTTTGTTCATGCGTTCACCTGACCTCCATAGGTACTTGCTTTCCATCATACTTAAGTGTTTCTTAGTGGGGTCAATATTAGATTAACTTATAGTTGCTACATAGAAAGTTCATTCTAGGAGGCAGTTTGGGACCCCTGACAATTTGTAATATTCTCGGAAGATGCTGTCACTTTTTAAGATGACTACAGAGGGAACATGAATTCTAGTGTATTGACTTATGAAAAAACTGGGTTGAAATGGAAAACCTTACAGGAGCAGGAATCTATCTGCAATGCTCTCCATTTCCTGTCCAGCAACTCAGGTATGTATTAGCTGTATCGATGTGTTCCTTACCTAAGAGCTGAAGCCCTTTTCACATGAGCAGCTTCTCTTCTCTTGGCATGAGTCCACTTTCAGGCTCCTGTGTTCACCATGTCTCAACAACAGACAGGTTTTTGTCAGGCTCGTGATCATGCTTTTAAATATTCTTATGCTACTGTGGTTCCCAACACATACACAAGGGACTGTTCTACCTTAAGTAGTTTAGCTCAATTTTTCCATGAAAGAATGGTGTTGCAGTTAGGCCCCCTGGCTGGGTTTTGAGCAATCCAGCTTCTATTCCTACCTTTTCCATAGACAAGATAGATATTTTGACCTTAAGGATGTCACTTGATCTCAGTGTTAGAATTCCTGTAACTTTCCATCCTTTCTTATCCATCATCTCTGCTTACAGTGTAAAGTCTTCAGGCAGTTTAAGCTTCCTGTTAGCACTAAAGTACAGATCATAAATTATAATCAGGTCATCTGCATCCTTCTGCATCTAAACAAAAAACATCTATGCTTTTTCAGCTGCTTTTCAACCACCATTATCTTAGCTGCTTCAGGCTGAAATAAGAGATCTGAGTGGGTTGCATTCAACACATCCAGCCTCTCCATGAGATGCCTGAAGGTCAGGTTCTGAGGCTAGTCTGACTATCTAGAACCCCTCTATAGTCAGTGGAGAAAGACAAGCATCACAAAAGTACATTTGTCCATCACATCTTTGAGATATGCTTTAAAACAGAAGAAATCTCTCTTTGCAGATGTGTGTTTTTCTTTATTTGAATGTGGAAAAAAAGCTGGAGTTGTTAGCTGAAGCTAGATGCTATGCTTTTAAAGTTAGGGTTGGCTGAGGTGAAAAAATCATGTGCTAAATAAATATAGTTCTTATTCTGTATCCATCCAGTGCCCTGATTAAACATGATTCTGTCGCTTTTTCTTAGGAAGAAAAAGTTATTTTTGCTGATTTGGGAGGATGCGTTTTTCTATTGATCTTATTCTCTTTCCCATGTAAGCAACACTATTGTTGAAAATATTTTTAAATGAGTCTCTCCTAATACATGTTGTCATAAGAGATTCTAAGACACAGAATGAAAGTGAAGATGTCATATAAGGGTGGAACTGCTGTAACTGTTCAGTCCGAAGATGTTTCTCCTTGTTCTCTGCCTTCCATAAGTTTCAGTTATAGTGATAACCCAAAATTTCTGTATACAAACACCCCTAGTCAGTGAAAAAATACCCACTTGTACATCTCAGCTTCCCTTCCAATTATACTTTCTTGGTGCGTTTTAAATTTTAAGATTGCACTGATCTTTTCAAAGGTTCAAAAATTAGCAATGCTGTACCAAAGTCAGTGAAAGGAGATGTGCTATTTTTGCTTTATTTCCGACATCACATGGTGATTCCTGAAAGTGTAGTCTATGAACAGAATGATATTATTATGCAAAGTCTGTGGAATGTGTTTTAGAAAAGGATTCTTTACCAAGGCACTTGAGTAGCCTTCCTTAAAAGAAACAGGGATAATTTCTAAGATTTGTCGTTAAAATAATTGCATTTTAAAGGCAGATCGTGTATACACCCATGCATTTCATTTTACATTTATTTCATTGAGCTCAGAAAAAAGCCCAGAAAACACTGTTCAAAGCCCACAGAAATGTAAAAGAAATCACTTTATTTGAAACCTGCCTGCCTCAATGGACATGAGCTCAGACTTGTGAATTCAACATTTTGCTGCTGTTTTCTTCCTTCTTTTCTCACATGTACTCCTTCTGTCTTAAAAGCCATTCAGACTTATAAGATTTGCAATTGCTTTTGTTCTTGTTGATTTTTTTTCCCTTCTTCTGTCAACTTGTTGGCCAGCTATAAACTCATGATAAATTTGAGATTACGTAAAATGTGCAGAAGTCTACAAGCCCAGTGGATCACCACATGAGACAAATAAAAAGCAGAGTTGCTATTTATCTGTCCTTGAAAATAATTAGTAACTGCAGTTCATGGTTTCATCATACTCTGGATACTCAGACACAATCAGAAGTTATATTACCAGGCGTCTGCTTGGTTCTAACGTATATCTTTCAGAAAGCTTCTCTTTTCTCCAAATTGTAAATCAAAGTGATGCAGATGTTACCAGGGTTCTCCTGCTTTCCAGACAGCTTTTATGGGAGAGGTTACTGCATACCTGCACAGTCTGGTGCCCACAAGCCTAGAATACATGCTTCTTTCCCAGCTTAGATTGGGTTGATCCTGCCTTGGAGTGGAGAAAGTCAACCTTTGGTGTTCCCTGCAAACCTTGTTTCCTCTGAGTTCCTTCAGGGAAAAGGATGCTATCTGAAACAATCCAGGGTGGGGTCTCTAGAGAATGCAGTATAGTTTCTGCAAAGGCCAAAGCAAAGAACTCATTCTGCTATTTAGTGCTGTTCCCTGCCAACATTTACTTATTATCTTTCTGCTCTGTAATGGCAATTCAGTTACAGCTTTTTCCTGGAACTTCTATATTCTTCCCTCATGGATGTTTTTGTGTCTGTGTGCACGCGCCTGTGTGTATTTGTTTTAGAGAAGAATAAATTGAGTCCAATCACTTCTGCTTTACCAAGGCAGAATTTATGATGGCCTTGACGGAGAGAGAAGCCATCAGGCAGGACAAGACAGTGCTGCTGCTATATTTTTTGCCATTAAATATGCATCATAAACTGAAGGCTCCTCTCTCTGTACTTTTGAAAAGTCCATCTCAGGGATGTTGTTGCCACTTGTCAGCATCATGCACTGCCTGTATGTTTTGTTCTACAGTATTTTCTTTTCCAGCTTACCTTAGTGCTTCTGGGCTGCATTTACTAGGACCCTGAGGGCACTGATTTGGGTTCCAACCCCATCCCCTCACTGTGGAGTGGTGTTCTCGAAAAGAAGGGTGATCCCCTGCCCAGTATGTGTGCCTGGTGATGTGGAGGCATAATTTCTTCTACTGCCTACTTCCTCTTGGGGAAGGCAGCTGGATGGGAATCTTCTCATCTAATTTTAGTTCTGTAAAAAGGTCTAAGGTTCTCAGCTTTCTCTATTCAGTAGGTAGAGATAGGCACCATTATAAGTCCTTGGATGCCACGTCTCACAGCATAGGATGATTCACTGCATGAGGTGTCTGATACCCTGTAGTTTATGCAGCCAGTGTGGATGTCTGGAATAAACCTGATTTACAACTACTGTGTGGTTAAATATAAGTGAAATTAATTTATCTCTCAGCTTCACTGATACACCTGGCTACTGAAAATAAGCTTACTTTTCCAGGGGTGTTTTAAAGATAGGTACACTCCAAATTGGTGCTCAGATGTTATGTAAATGGAGCCATAGTAGATGCTCAAGAATTATACATATAGATATTTTTCCCCAGGCTTCCCTCTTAGTAGTACAGGCTGCCATCAAAGTCAGTTTACTCCTCATTTTCATAGCCCACACTGGTTAGTAACAGAAACACTGTTCCTCCAGCAACTCCAGGAAGTCCAAAAGCCAATAGAACTGAAAGTAGCAGAGCAAAGGAATTAAATGTTAGTTAGGGTCTTTGCTTGAAAGAGATTTTTGGTACTTAGAGCCACTGGTTACTTCATGGTTCAAAATTTAGAGAATTCTTATTCTCTGTTGATTTTGCAATCCAGTTTTCACTTTTCATTGTAACATCTCTGCAGCATGAAACAACCCCAAGTTGGGATCGGGGTTTCCAGCGCTGTCCTTCAGAAGTAAAAAGAGTCATGACAGACACAACATAAGCAGAGAGAGAAAAGGTGAAGAAATGTTTTGCCCGTGACCAATAGTGTGATCGGGGGGGGGGGAGGAAAAAGAAAAAAAAAAAGGGAGAAAAAAAAAAAAAAAAAAAAAAAAAAAAAAAAGGTTTCTTAAAGAAACATTTGAGAATCCGCCTTCCAGCCCCCTGTCAATGAACAGTACCCTACTTCCAAACTGAGTGTGACCGAGTGGAGGCCCAAGGTGTGTTAGGACTCAGCCTCATATCCTAAGGTATTTTGACTTCAGTTTTATTTGGTGTCGAGTGTTATTTCTATGAGTGGAAAAGAAAAAAAAAGAGGAGCTGATGAATTTTCCTCTTCCTATGGAATGAAATGCCAGCACTTGTTGAGTTGCATCTTCATCGCTGCCTTGGGGGTATTTGATTTCATGAATCTGATTAAATTATTCTGCTCTCAGTATTTCTTTAATATTGCTTTATAAAATATACTCCTAGTGGCTTCAGTGGTGAGAGCACTTGCTGTACTTTCTTTAAAGCTTGCATGGTCCCTCCTGGGGCTGTGGGGAAGAGCCCTTATTAAAGAGTTCAGTGATAAAAGCTCCTTCCTCTAGGAGAATTACTTTGAAACAACCGAAACCCACACATACTTTTTCATAATGATTACGGAGCCACTCATACTGATGCCTCCAGTGTAAGATATGGCCATCTCTGATTTCACTGACACAAAACCTCTGTTTGCAGAAATTCCAGATCATTGTCATCAGAGGGTATATCTGATTGGTGCTGATAATAAGCCTTTTTTTTTTCACTCCCAGTGGAGTTTGCTCTATGGTTAAACTTCATGTTTTTATATAATGGGGGTTTCTGAGGCCCTGACCTTAAGTAGGGTGAAAGACTGTAAACATTCAGGGAGGGAATGTCCTTGAGGTAAAGATCTCCTAGACCTCATGAGCAAAGTGGATAAAATTGGAGGGGAGGGAAAAAAGAAGTGGAGAGGAGGTTAAGTAAGGCCAAACTCAGTGCAAGTGGTTGAGCTGAGAGAAAAAGCAGCCTCAGTCTCTCCATTCCTTGTCCAATCCTACTGCACTGTTGTTCATCAAGTCTTGCTTTAACAGGGAGTTAACTAGGGAACTTGAAACTGAAGAACCCAGCCACTTTTTATCCAGTACTTTCTATTCAGCACCATTAAGCAAAGGTGCTATACACCAGGCCCACATACTGAAAAGCAGATGCATATAGTAGAAAAAGACAGGCAGGCAGATGCCAGAACTTATGATCAGCCTCTTTTCTCCTCAGTCCCATCACATGTCTTTAGAAATTTCTGTTCATGAAATCACTTGGATGTTTGCAGGGTAATATGCAAGGAAACCTGGTCCCGTCTTCTTGCTCCTCGCTTAGGATATCTTCCATATAGTTGTAGCTGATGAAAGCTCTTTATCATTCTTAGATGTCTGTAAGTATCTCTTAAGTTGTGTTGCTTCTCTGAGAGTGACACATAATGTATATATATGTACTTAATAATTGTTAGGAGCAACTCAGCCATCTACTGCTGGTTTGCAAGATAAATGACATTAATCAACAGGATGCCTACAGAACTTTTGGTGAATCATTTGTTATGCTAATTGAGCCACTTAAAGTAAACTGTCAATGAAAAGAGATTTTTGACAGCTGAGATGAGACGTGGGGCTAATTAGTCAGCTGCCATAAAAAACCCTGCCCAATTTTAATAATGTAATATTTAAGAGAGAAGATAATGCTAATCATCTGACCAGACCTCTCTCCCAGAGGATATAGTAGCAAAAGGTATAGCCCATTATGGAAATCAAGTTTCTCTAGGAAGAAAGCAAAACAAATGGCTGGCTGTACAGAGATGACAACCTTTGTAAAAGAGTTGATGTGTCCCATAGGTTACAGGAAACTTTTTAATTAATACACAAAAGCCCAACTTTTGCTCTAAATTACCTCTGTCCTTTTAGATCAATCCCCCTGTTTTCACTCGAGGTATTTTACATTCACGCTAGCAGCAATGAGATCATTGGTTCTGACTGTAGGACTTGTTCTTTACCTACAAATCAAGAGGATTGATCGGATATACACACTGAGTGTCTAGAAGGCATGAGCTGCATTTTTGGCAAGCCTGTTGGAGATGGGCTGTAGAGGATGTAACAGTCAGAAGTTCTGACTGAGATCACAGAGGAGACTTCAAGATGCTGCATCTTTCCTTCTCTGATAGTTGCTCAGACAGTGATGCCTCTCATTTATTTCCATGGAAACTGCAACAGATACAAGGAGCACAATAATGCTGTCTGATAGAGAGAATTTTCAGGTACAAAATGCTATTTGTCAACATAGTCACTACAATTATCTCTGTATATTCACCAACAATGAACATGAGCTGTCTGTTTTTAAGACAGCGTAAGGCTTACAAATACTTTAAAAGGAATAATCCTGTTTCACCTGTATTCAGCTCCTCTGTATAGCATAGGTAACTAATCCTGATTCCACTGAGGACATGCTGAAACTCCTGTTGCCTTCATTGTCATGGCTGGGACTTACAGCTGATAGTGCGTTCTACCCTGAGGTGGTTGCAATTCTGTAGTAGGTGAGCAATGACTCCAGTGCTATAGCAAGTGTCAGTAGCAATCACTAGTTACCAACTTCACTCCGAAACTCTCCCTTTTATGCTTGCTGAAAACTTCCTCAAGACAATTTCCCTTTTATTGCAAATTTCCATTCTTAGTGTCAGACAGAAAGATTGTGTGGAATCAGACCTGCCTCATTTGTTCAGTATAAGCCTAGAGAAGGAAAAAAAAAGAAAACAAAAAGAATAAACCAACTACTCTCCTTAGATGTTGCCATCCAGATTTTGCTTAAAAAAAAAGTACGCAGTGTTGAGTGTGGGTTGTTTTTTTTTTTTGCTGTTGTTTGGTTGGTTGCTTGGGTTTTTGGATTTTTTTTTTGTTTGTTTGGTTTGGTTTGGTTTTTTGGTTGGTTGGTTTTTGGTTGTTTTTTTGTTGCTGTTATTGTTTGTTTTTTGAACAAGATTTCACAAAGGTCATTTGTAAGAAAATTGATTTTTGCAATTTTGAATTTTCAAGCCTTTAAAGCCAGCAGTGTAGTACTGAAGCTAGTATTTATCAATAATCTGGGGGAAAATGTTCAAAGCAACCTTCTGAAGAACTAAGAGACAAGAAAGGTACTGGTTATTCTGTCACTTAAAAATGTCAGCAATGCTGGTCAATGACCTTTTCACTTTATCTCTTTGCTTCTTACTCTGTACCTGTACATGCATTTATTGCTACCATCATAGCATCTGTATTTTCACATGCTGCAACAGCAATAAGAAGCTAAAATATTTATTTTTGAGAACTGACTTTTACGTTTTTTCTGCCTGTCTTTGACACCTTCACAGACAAAGACATGCACGCATGTGTATGCAGCAGACTTTGAATCAAATATATGGAACGGATTTCATTTCCAGGAGTGCAAGAAGCAAAAATCGGGTTTTTTTAGCATCTACTGAAGTTAATCTAGAAAGTCCATGATGTTAATTTCATAAATGTCACAGGTTAGGAGCTGGATATTTTTGTAAACTCAAAATGCTGAGGCTTATTTTTGCCACTGCCAGTAGAAAACAGTTGCCTCCTTCCCCCACTGAGGCCAAGGCAGACCAGTCATGAGGCCACGTGGAGCAATTCCCTTCTATAATTTGTAAATTTTACCAATGCATTGTGCTGGGAGAAGGATTCAGAAAGGCAAACCTTCCCTCTTCTCATTGAATTCTTTCCATCAACAGTTCAGGAAGCTCAAACAATTCAGTTTAAGCAGACACAAAGCATGGTACCACAGCCTGAGCGCACAGAGCTGCTTAATCCAAGAGGCCTGAAATTGCTTAGGCAACTCTAGGATTGTTTTTATTCTTGCTTTCACAGTGTTCTGGTACTTAATATCTTGCCCTGCCTGGAGCAGCTTCTGAGTTTGCAGTGGGCAATGTACTTTCAGTTGAAGGGTTACTGAGGTCTGGAAAAGGTGAAGTGGACAGGACAAGTCTTTAAATTGAGTTAGCACGCTGGACAACCTGCGTGGTAAGGAAAACAACAACAAATAAAGGTAGTTTCAGAAGCACTGAAGCTTTTGCCTGTGAGCCAATGGTGATTTCTTCTCTGCACCTGAGCTAGTGAAATGGGAAACTGCCATACGATGGGACCAAGCTCTATGGCTCAGGAAAGAACTCGGACTCAAAATTAGCCTGGGGTCCACCTGACATCTCAAGTGTGCCCTACAGTGAGATTCAGGGCTCAGATGTGGACTTCAATTGCTCAGGACAGTATTTGTGCCCATAACCCAGCTGCTGTCTCCAGGAACTTTCAAATCCAATTTCATGTGACAGTGCAGGAGATTTATCACAGACAGTGGTCAGTGACTCTTGTATCTTCCCCTTTTAATCAACACAGGATAGAAATCTTTAAGACCTCATCTGGCCATTTGTCTTTGACTTTAAGAACAATTATTTGTGGCTTCTTAAATCTGCATTGCTCTTTTGTAAATGATAGCTATTGGAAGAACGATGACAAAATACACCTGTTTTAAGCTTTCCTTAAAGAAATGCTTCCTTTATGCTACGGCAACTTTATTCAGCATTGGCTCTTAGGCATTTTGGAACCTTAAAGTGGCACCAAATTTTATGCTTCCCCTTTACCATCTGAAGGAAAAAATAAAAGTAAAAAACTTTTGGTGCAGAATTTTGATTCAGCAATATCCTTGTTTCTATTAGAGGAGACCAATTTGGTTGATCCTTGTTCAGAAGTGCAAGCCCTATCTCCCAGCTACAATTTCTGTCTATTTACTTTCCCACTAATACTGAGCAACTTTGAAAGCTATTCCTGAATAGAGAGCACTGGGGGATGGGAAATCCAGGGCAAAAAGGAGAAGTATTCAAGTGTGGAGTAGGAAATGAGATTTGCTTCACCTTTTCCAGGCACAGGGGTTTTAAATCCAGACAACACAGAAGTTGGCATCTGTATTGCGCTGGGAGGATCCTAAGAATATTCTCCTAGAAAACTCTGTGTACTGTTTTAAGTGGGCTCAGGACTGAAAATACATCAGTCTAAATTGAGCCTGTGACTTGAATTTTGGGTGTGGTTGAAATGTGAACTCATATTATTTTGCTACTGGTCTTAATCTCTGTAGTGACCTAAGCCCTCTAAATTTTGTCAAGAAAAAAAAGTGTGACGGAAAGATTCAAGTTTACAGCCTGACCTACTTCTAATCCTGTTCTGATTACTAGTTACTGGGCTCTCTTCCAAATGTACTGTTTACTTTAGGGCTGATTTTTCTCCATTCAGATTAAAATTCCAGCAAGTTTCTTTCATTACTTTAGCCTGTAACCCCCAATGGACCATGGTATTTTATTCAGAATATAGTAGCTGGTTAATGATGCTCTCAGCAACCCTCTAAAACCACACAGTTTGTATATGAGGAGCTTGTATGTACACAGAAATACCCAGGAGCTCATGCATACAGTTCTGCATGTTGCCTCATACACAAACATGTGCTTCAATAGCATGCTCATGGCTACTTTTACGCTATGCACATATGGAATAAACAATTACACTCACCTATGAGCCTGTCATAAAGCCACAGAAATGCCAGCTGCCTTTGAAGTTTCCCGAAGAGCAAGAAAATGAGTCAACAGTGCTGGCCAACATCACATCATTAATCATCTATTAGCTGAGGTTGTGTGCTCCTGTCACCTGTCACTTTGTAATGCATGCAAATCACTCCAAGAGTAACATTTTCAGCCTGACATTTCCAGGGCCAGAGCTGGGATCAACCTACTCTTTGTATTCAAGATGAAAAGGAAGTAAAGAAACAAGTGGTGAGACTGTTCAAAGGAGAGGAGAAAACTAAGAGAACAAGGAAAGTAATGAAAAATCATTCAGGAGAGTCAAGTCTTAAAAATTAAGTAAAATTTGTATTTTTCATGTCACAAGGAGAATTCAGTAGAAAATTGTATCTCCGCTCTCTAGTTTTGAAAGACAGGAAACTATAGAGATAATGCTATTTTGCTGCTTCATTCAGCAAAAAAAGGGGCACTGTTACCATTAATTTTGGGTGACTTATTTTGTTTGTTTGTTTGTTTGTTTTTAATTTGGAACTTACAATTTAGACATCCTGCCTTGTATCTTTAGAAATCTGCATCTAAACTGGTTACCATACATTCCCTTTGTGGTCAGTATGCAGAAATAAACATTATTTTTAACACAGTCCTCTGATCTCTGGTTTACATGTGCACCTTAGGCAAAAATGAGATGCTGAAATTCACAAAAGTGTCTAGTTCTCTCTTTTGATTAACAAGTAAATAAAGGGTGGCTAGCTGAGATGTACACAGCTACCACACATACCTATATTTAGCGAGTTGAATCTCACCCCTATTAATTTTTAACTTAGTTTGAATTCTGATGATTCAGAAGACACAGAAAGTGTGATACCAAACTAATTTCCTCCATTATTTTTGTCATGACTGTTGAAAGGGTAGGCTAATATATGCTCCATATAGCCTAGATCTGGATAGCCTAAATATGCAAGATTAAATCCTTATTATCTTTATTATGCATTGTATTCATTAACCACGCACATTCTTGGTAAATTAGTGTTGTGTGATCAGCTTCTCCAGGAAGACCCATTCTTCTGCTTACAAGCCTTTCCTCCTATATATATTTAAAGAAGAAAAAGAAGAAGAAGAATTTAAGGATAAATTTATCTCATTCTCAAATAAATACTTGGAATAAATCAGTCACAGGTGGCCTGTATAGTTCTGATGAATATATTCATTTAATGATTGCAGTTACTTAGATAGGTAAGAGGTTCCCATCTACTGTTTATCTCATTCATAAGATATTCATGTTAGATTTTTGTCCATCCTTGCCCTTATCATAATTTTCCCCTTGTTTCTCTGTATTGTACCTTCTGCTCCTTTTGGCACTTTTTGGCAAAACATGACTAGGTCCATTCTTACTCATTGAAGTACTGCTTTGGTATAAGCAAAGAACAACTTCTTACTAAGAATTGCAGGCACTGTGGGCCTCTCTCCTGTGGCTTCCCTTTGTCACCAACAGAGATGTTCTGTACTACCCCATATCTTGTCACCCCAAGAAGGCAGTCAGAAATTACTATTGTTCATCCTGGAGGGAAGGGAACACTGGGAAACCAAATTATGCCATCAGCAGCGTTCACCAAGTTTCAGTTCTCCGTCTCCGTCTTCAAGGGAAGCTGAGAATAGAAACTTTTTTTCCTTTTAGAGGCTGCATTTCCCTTCTTTTCTCTGTTGAGATGAATCAGCTTTATTCTTTAATTCCTTTGCTATTTGAGAATGTGAAAGGGGTTGTATTTCTGCAGGGATCAGCAGGAAGAGATCCCCTCTGTGGAGTCTAAATTAGGGTGCAGCACTTTGGGGAAGGAGGGACAATAACCCCAGGCAGTCCATAAGAGATGTATTTGCAGAAGATTTTGAGGCTTATTTCTTTGAATAGATAAACTGCAGATCATTAAGCCAATTAATCATGGACTCATAGATGAGTACATCTGGAAGGGACCTCGAGAGGTCATCTCTTCCATTCCCCAGCAAGGAAGCAGGATAAATGTACACAGACCAGCCCTGACAGGTGTGTGCCTGCTTCTCTCTGCTTCCACTCTGGAAGCTTTTTGCACCATTATCCATCTAGTCAAAGATGCTTAATAAAACCTATGAAAATATAACTTTTAAGCCTGAAGATTTCCCATTTACACTCTCTTTAGGCCTGAATCCAGTTTTTGGAGAGTGGAAGATCCATTCCTCACTACAAAACCTAGAAAGACAAGGTGGTGTGAGAATTTGTTCATTTTTTAGCCTAGATTCTGTTCCTAGACATAAGACTTTTCTGATTACTTGTTCTTTAGCAGCAAAGCTCAAAATTAAATTTTATATGGGAATGTGCACATATGCACATATATATAAATATATACAGATCTGTATATTTATAAATATATTTTAAAAAGCAAAAGAGGAGAAGAAAAAATTAAGAAAATTATGAACGATGAATGATGAAGAGTGGAAAAAGAGAAAGGACAAAGATAAAATGTGTAAGGTGAAGGAAAAAGGCAGAGACAGACAGGAGACTGATTTGAAAGGAGGAATGGAGAAGCTGGAGGAGCAGAAGGAAGAGGTATAAAGGGAATTAAGATCGGGAAGGGCTGCTGTTTCTTAAGATGGCCTTTTCTAACGGAGAGATCAGAACGACTTTCTGTTGTTGTCCTTAGGTGACTTCCCCCACTGGCTAACATCTCATTTTATGGCAGGTGAATAAGCCTGCCTAATTGGTCCCTTGTTCAAGAATAGGAATGTCGAGCTGAGCCTGCTCCTTCTGAAGTGGGATCTTGTCCAACTTATGGTCCTAGCAGATGTGATCTCTTCAGGGTTCCACTGTAATGATAAATTGAAACATTTGAATGCTGCGTTCCCAGGTCCGGGCATCCAGCTTTGTGAGTGGGGAGAGAGGATCTGATCAAGTTTCTTTCTGAAATGACAAATTGTGATTTCCAGAAACATAGCTTAGTCCCATTTGCAAGCCTAACAGGTGTGAAGACCTAGGGTGGGTTGGGCAAAGCAGGATGTACCAAGGTCACTTGAGTCTGAAGGATTCAGGTCTGGGAGTCAACATCTCCATCAGGAATGAATGTCTGGAAGTGCACCTTGAGTCAGAAACACTTTAAATTAAGGTGACACTTACAAACACTTTATTAATAATTAATAAGTGATTAATGAAAATTACTTTTTAGCTGATAAATTGCTTGAAGACACATTAGAGCATGTTTCAGAAAGACGTGGATAAATATTTTTATGCATTCCCATTTATAAATGCTTAGTAATGGGCTCTCAACTTTCAGGTGTCTCGGCATCATTTATCCCCATCATCTTAGTGGCATGCTATAGAGACATCTTATAATCATTTATTTTCAGAATTTGTTCCTATTAATCATGTATTAATTATTATTAAGAAAACATTTGTGCACGCTCTTCTTAATCTGAATTCTTGCATGACTAGTTTTTTCTAGGAGTGCAGAGGAGCATCCAGCTTACATAGCTAATTATGTCACCTTAGTGCCAGGCAGGTGGAGTTTTGGCTGCTGCAGAATGGTACAAGTATCTCTTTGGGGCAACCACAAATTACTCAGGCTAAGATTTGAGCCCTCTCTGTTTTGTCCTTGGTGAATTTTGTCCTAGAGACAAAGAGAGTATCCACAAGGATTTATGTCACCGTTACCAGTGCTAAGATGTGCTGCCATTTCAGTAGAGCCTGGGCACCATAAGACAGGTATCTGTTAATGAATCCTGTCCTCATTATGCTCCTGTGAAGCACGACAGTACCATTTTTTCCTGTCCCGTAGGAAGCAAAACAAGGTACAGATGTACAGGAGATCAGATCTTGGACATTATTTAGGGAGCTGTGGAAATGAGCTTGCAGCTCAGAACCATGCTGGTTCTTTACCCAATGGGACTTTCTGCTGCAAGGTCAGGCTTGACATGTCTGTGAAGATTATACTGAGACAGGGAGAAGGTGGGCTGCATAGTTTGCACTGGGCATTGGCTGAATCAGTTCCTCCATAAAAGTCAGAGAAGCATGAAGGCTACTGTTATTTATATTAGTCTTAAGGACTGACAAGATATAGGGAAGCCTGAAGAAGTTACGAGGGTGGCTGCAAAACTAGCCCTAAATCACAGAATGAATTTCTGGAGCCAGACTGATCTTTTTGACTGACGGATAATAGAGCAGTAGACTTGACTGCCTGACTGGTGACTTTCAGATGAGTTTAGGCCAGAAGTTGCTAAGCCTGAGCTCAGAATCTGTTGCCTTTAAGACCCTTCAATATCAGTCTGAGCAATGGGAGATTAAAGGAGTTACTTGTAAAGAGCATGTACAAGAGACATCCCTTGCTCGATACTTAGGTCTTCAGGTCAGCATAGAGCAGGATGACTTCTGCTCTGTGCTACGTAAACAAGGTAAATCATGGATAGAAGCTGTCTCAGCTTCGAAATAATTTCAAATATAGATCTCAACTTATTTACTACATTTTTAGTGGTGAGAGAGGACAACATTCCAACTCACGTTTATTCCTCCAAGATATTTTCTTCAGAAACATGCACTCATTGGTGAGAGAAAAAAAGAAAAACAGAGCCTATTTCCCCAAATGTATTTCATCTCCTGCTTACATTCTCTCATCTATATCAAGCTGCAAATAAAACCTGTTGTGCCAATTGTTTCAAAGGTATTGACGGAAGAGGAAAAGAGCGAGAGAGATTTAAATAGACATGAAGACATTAAGAGTTATTGCAGAATACCTCATTTCTTTAGGAAACCAAATTAAAAATAATTTGAAAATCGAGTCAAAGTTTCCTATGTCTGTCCCTGTATCCTATTTGGAGCTCTGTCACAACAGACTGTTGTGTAAGACACAATAGCCCTATGACTCCCAAATTGAATTTGTTCTGCCTGTTCATGGCCAGTTTGCGCTCAATTTTTATGCCTGTTGCAGCAAATGCATTAACCAGGAGCTTTTCTCACAGACAATGATTTCTCCATGAACATCTGTGGAATATGCACAGCACGGTGACTTGCTGAAGGCATAATTATGAATGCTCCGTGGAAACATGCAACTGCAAAAGCTATGCTCTTCCAGGCAGAGAACAGAAACAATTTATCTGCCTGCCTAGGTGCTTGTACTTCCCGTGTCAGACTGTGGAGAGCCTCTCACTCGTTACTTGACTTATTGCCTCAAAAACTTTCAAGAAGCAGGAAAATACTAACTCTATGGCCTAATGTTTGCAATTAGACACAGGACAGACAATTTGGGTGAGCTGGAAATTGAATTCAGATGTAAAAGTGAGCCTTCGTACTTCCAGCTGTACATTGAATCATAGAAACAAAGAATTGTTTGAGTTGGAAGTGACCCTTAAAGGTCATCTAGTCCAGCTCCCCTGCAATGAACAGAGGCACCTACAGCTTGATCAGATGCTGAGAGCCCCTTCAGCCTGACTTTGAGGGTCTTCAAGTATGATGAATGCACCACTTTTCTGGGCAACCTGCTTCTGTAGATCACTGCCCAGATCACAAGAAACTGTTTATCAGTATATCCACCATCGTTTAGTTTGAGACCACTTCTCCTCATCCTATCACTACAGACTCTGTTAAAGAATGTGTCCCCATCTCTCTTACAGCCCCCCTTTAGATACAGAAAGGCCACTCTCAGGTATACTGGAGTCTTCTCCAGGCTGCACAGCCGCAACTCTCAGCCTGTTCTCATAGGGAGCTGTTCCATCCTTCAGATACTGTTTTCCTGACCCTCCACTGGATATGCTCCAAAAGGTCTATGTCTCTTCAATCTCTCTGGTTCAAATCAACTGTGAATGGGTGCTGAGGGTCTTGCCTTACTAACACAAGGCTGCAGTCTATCTGCAGTGTAACATGTCTCACCCTTGTGCCTTCATGAATAACTCTGGGAAAAGAAAAAGAAAAAGGAAAAGGAACAAAAGGAAAAGGAAAAGGAAAAGGAAAAGGAAAAGGAAAAAAAGAAAAAGACCAGTAGCTACTCAAAACCAATCTGTCATTATCACTTGTATTTTAGGCCAAAAAAACAAGATCCCAAAATGCCTCCTAATTCTTTTCTCAACCCCATGGTTTCATCTGATATTTAAAATTATACCAGCACTACAGGATCCAGTATTGCCTAAAAAGCAAGGATAAATTTAAAGGAAACAAAACAAGGTTTCTGTTCCCATATTTCTTCCACAGGGCCTGTTGCATGACTTGGTTATTCATTTTCTTTCTGGCCATCTGTAAAAACAACACTATTTGGGAAAGTTTGCTGAAAACTCCTTCCCACGGAAGGTGTGTAAGGCCTGTGTGTTGTTAATCACACCCATCTGGAGCTGTTATGAAATGATAAGGGAAGGGTGGGAGCAGAGAGAGCAGTGACTGCATGTGGAGAGCCTGTGAAGAGCATGGGACTGGGCTTTGTCTCAGCACAGAGGCTGCAAGGAGCAAATAAGAATCATGAGACACAATCTGGAGATTTGGAGGTCTCACAGTCACACCACTTGGTCAGATCAGTGCTGCTGACCCTGTGATTCTTCCCAAAGAACAACCATCACTATTTCTTTCTCTGGGCAAACACTGCAAGTGCTTGATCTGACCTCTGTTCCCCTGCCTTACTACAGCTGCCACCGTGCTGTACCACCCAAAAAATCATGCTGAAAAACACTAGCACTCTCTCTGAGATGCACTGGGAGTGGCTATCAGTATGTCATGTCTCTGAAGGTGATATGTGAAGAGAACCAGAGATACAGGTGATGACAAACAGATTTGGAAAGATAACTTTCCATTCAATTCCATCAGCCCTCGTTCTCTGTAACATTTAGTTACTTCTCCGTAAACTAAGACAACAGCAGGGTCTCTCCTGCTGAATATTTTAAATACACGTGTATGTGTTATATACAGATCACTCCCCAGTTCTTTCCTTCCTTATATCTTTAAACTGGTGTTGTGTCTACTGCTCTGTAAATGTGTAAATGGCAGCTTCTCTTGCTGATAGTGGAAAAGTTTGAATAGTGTGGCTTTGCTGTAGCTGAAGGAAGGGAGAGGGAAGAGGAGGACCGTCTGCATGTCTGCAGGGTGATGAATGCGTGGTTGGGGGTGTTAAAGTAGAAACTATTTCCTCAGTCTTGGAGGTATGTTCCTTGACAAACTCCTACAACCACAAAAATGTTTATGTGTTTAAACTTACTGAAGACTTTAATCTCACTTCCTCAAGCTGGGCATGAAGCATATAAGGAGGAATTAAACACCTTGATGTCTTTGCAAGTCACTCTAGTTTCTCCAGTCCCAGCACACTAAGTTAGTTCTATGTATGGGGTCCTGTCGTAGATTAGGGGTGCACACAAATATACAGGGAGATATGTGATTGCTCTGCTAAGGCACACAAGAAAAATAGCCTGTGCACTCCATCATCATTGCTGGGCAACACACATACCACCTTGCAGTGTGGTGCAGCATGTCACACACACACACAACAGGGTCCACATGAGGTCAGTCTGTCACAGAGCACATGGGCAGAACAAAGCAGAAAAGTGACTGTAGCACTCAGTTCTCACAAATAATTCAATAAGAAAGTCATGTGGAATAGTCATATGGAATAGTCACTGGGGAAGTGATGGAAAATGGACTTGTCTATTCTATGTGAGTTTAGGCATGTCTTTACTTCATAAAGACTGCAGGATCTTCAGAAATCAAGGGGATATTGCACATAGACCTAGGTTACTGTAATTTTTGCACATATAAAGGAGTGAATGTGGCACAGAAATTTAAAAAAAAAAAAAAAATCCCAAACAATTAAATCCATAATGAGATATCTATCAATACAGAAAACCATACCTAGTTAGACTCTTTGGAAAGGACAGATCAAGCCCCATCCATTCAAAGATCTATGAGAGAATGCATAGAAGAAGCTTTTAAGAAACAAATGTAGCACAGACTGATGCTTGCCTGCATTAACCCACTCCTAGTTTCTAGCAATTGCTAAGCCAATGAGCTTCCAAGACCTTTTCCAACTACAATGTCCCACAAAGCCAAATGTTTTCTGTGAGATAATGAAGAAACACTGCTTACACCATTTAAGCGTTATAATTTTTGTTCTTCAGAGCTTGCAGTAAAGTCAGCATTTAGAACTGGGTCTGAAGTAGGTTTGATTTGTTCATGCAAGTATATATTTAGAGTCACAACAAGGTATAGAGGAAAGTGAAGCACGTTCAGGTGCTGGAGAGAGGTTTTGCAGAGTAAAGTGCTCTAGAGATTAGCTGGTGAAAGCCATTCTGACACAGGGCTGAATACTGAGGCCAGAGGGACTTCTGCTTTCTCTGTACTTTGGCTGCATTTCTACTTCCAGAAGGCTTTGCTAATATTTCATCTTTGTCTCATCATTACTTGTGCCTCTGGCTTCAAGTAAACCCTTACTTTAACAAGATGTTAAATCCAGCCTACAAGAGTTGTTCACCAAGGATTTTTATGTGTATTAGGAGACATTTCCAATCGCTTTGGCTCCTGTTGTTTGCTATCCCCTGGATGACAAGAGGTGTCCTTCATTAGCCTTCAGCATGTTAACAGGGAGCCTTCCTATAGCAAATATACCTTTACCACTCGGCAACTAGGAACTATGAAGAAAGAAGGATCTGGGGTTGTTTCTGATGTTGGTCAGAGAAAAGCTGTGTGGCAGGTGGTGATGTGCTTTAACCCTCTGAAACTTTTTAATTTCTCTTCGGAGTATACGGGCAGAGCTGAGAGGCAGCTATAGAAGTTTTCTAGGCATGTACTGCCTGGCTGCACTTGGAAAAGTATGTAGGGGTGCCAGGAGAGTGCAAACAGGATAACTATTAGCCCTTTTTCCTGGAAGCCAAATATGCTTGTCCTTGCGTTAGCCCTGTCCATCAAGTAGCTGGCAGTAATGCTCCCAAAGGCTTGCATTCAAAACACCTGAACCTCAGTTGGGTACAAAAACAAACAGCAGAAAAACTCCGACGACTTCAACAGAGCTCTGCTGCTTTATCCCAAACAAGCATCAAGTCACCTTAGGGTAGTCTGAGAGACTGGAAAATCACAGACTGTAACTCTGTCTAAATAGTTCACTGACCGAAGAGAGAGGCTGAATGTCATTTCTTCAGAGCCAGAATATTTACCTGTTTTCAAGGATAAGTAGCACTGTCTGCATCAGAACAGTTGTGTCACATTGGAGTGACTGTCCACTGGAGAAACATTAGTCTTACTGCTTTAATTCTGGTGCACTAGGCAGTAGGCTATGCATTACTATCCCAAGCTATATGATGGTAGTTATATTGAATGTTTGCATGATATGTATGTGCATGACCAATTTCCTGTGTGTTCTGAAGCATCCCAAAATCCTTTCTTTTTGGAAATGGAGTACTCCTTATATCCAGTGTAGAGTACTGGGAATAAGAACAGAGAGAAACATGGACCCCAGATAAATTATGCTTCTAACTCCATTGCCAAATCACTGTAGGACAGGGTCTCTCACTACTTCTGAAAAAATTTCCAAACCAAATTATAAGAAAAATGACAGTTACAGACCTGCTGTGCACTGGATCTCTGTGATGTCTTCTCGAGTGCTTTCAAACTCCTCCAGCTGTAGTATGCCAAGCATGACATACCTTATTCCCAGAACATGAAATTCAGAATGTTTACAGAAATCACTCCTCCAGGTGCTTAGGTTTTGGATACAGACAGATTTTAAATGATCACTGAACTTCACTACATCACTTCTTGTTCTGCAAATTACAGTTTTTCCTTTCATCAGAGGAATATTAGAGTCCTTTATACTATGCTGAAGGTCTGTCTTTCTAAGTACCTTCTTTCACTGGGCAGTGACAAGTGAGCTGGGAAAGTGTACCAGCACAGAGTGGAAAACATGCCTGTTGTTCCTCAGCTAAAGTCACTTCTTACAGCAATCTGTGATTCTTCTCTGAACTACTGTATTTAAAAGCACTTTGTACAATGCCTTCTTTAGCTTCTTAGGTTTTCTTAGATCCATTTTGAACATTACAAGATTCTGTGGCAAGAATTTCCTTCTGTAAAATCTGTGTTGCATACGCAAACAAAAGCAAACAAAAGCCTCCTACCTTGATTTTGAACTCTGTCCAAGTTGGCTCTTTATTTTTATTATTTTTTTTGTTAAACACCATTAATGACCATTTAATATCCCTTCAGTGATCCCTTTGATGTCACTCATGTTTTTGTGCACACTGATTTGAGTTCCGCTCCATCATCTCACTTCCAAGCTGAGGTACCCTTCCTATTTCCTTTCCCACCTAATAGAACCCGCTCTTTTATTCTGGTCTTTACATCCATCCCTCGCTCTGCCCTTCCTTGTTTTACTTTAACCTTTATCCATCTTTCTGTGCAATTCCACAAGCCATCCTCAGAGACAGACGCAAACTCGTTTATAGATTGGCACTTTGGAATATAAGTCTATTACCTTATAAAATCTGTTAAAGCACTGTGAGTTTGTAGCTCATCTTCTAGTGGGGGGAGGGAGGAAATAATAAAGATTTGAATTTGAATTTTGTTTCTAATTAATTAATGGAGAAAACACCACAACCAAAAACCAAAACAAAAATAAAACAAAACAAAAGCCCCAAAAAACCCTAACCCCAACTTCTGTCTTGGATGGATGGGTGTTTTTGCTGTCAAGCTGAAGCTGAATGCACAGCTCCAGGGCATCGGTCCAACATTTCAGTTCTTCAGCTAGGTGATACTTCTCCAGTGTTTGCACAAGAGATGCATCACGGAGTGGGGGAAGGAGGGGTGGAGAGGGAAGAGTCTGTCAGCAAGAGGCCCCATGCTAATCTTCTCCTTCAAGACGGGCCCTTTTGGAAACCTGTTTTAATATTCATGGTCTTTAGGTAAATAGTCTCTGAGTCAGGCTGTCAGTTTCTGCAAATGTGGCTGTCTTGCTGAAGCTACTGCACATTTATCAGTGAGTAAACAGTGACAGGAGTAGGGGGATTAGAGAATTAAATTAGTGTGTAACCACTCTCCTTCTCAAGTTTTTGGCATTGCCTTGTGTGTGTTTTGTTCCAAGAAGTTTTTGCTTTTTTTAAAAAAATCTGTGTCTTTCTCTTCCTCTCTTTCTCATGCACATATACACGTCACAGGCTTACTTGAAGACTTTGAGTTTTTTCTTATTTTCCTGTTTTTTTTCCCCTAAAATGAAGTCTTTACTTAATTATTTTCCTATCAAAATACACCAAAGCAGGCTGTAGGAAAGGCTCAGGTTTTGCGTGCTGACGCTGACCAACTTTGTGTTCTCCTAGTTTTCTGATATTTATCTGGCTGGGTTTCCCCATTGAATAGCTCTGCTTCAGTGAGAAGAGCTGGCACTTCCCATCTGCACCAGTCTTATTTTTCCTCCTTTCTTTCTCGTCTCTGCCCACTCCCCACAGGGCATGACATAGACTCAGCCACCTGCCTCGTACTCATCAGGTTATAAGCCAAATATGCAGGCGCCTTGGCAGTGCCATTTTCATGACATCCTTTGTTGCCGTCCCCTGACACCGACATAGACACGCGGTGGTCACCCCTTCCCCCATCCCATCTGTGAAAGGAGGAGACAATTTACTCTCCCCTGGCAGCCAAAACCAGACCAATTGCACAGGATGCCAATTAGGCCTTGAAGACATTAAGCAGGTCATGGACGGCAAATTTCTGACCCACCATTGCAGGGATTAGGTCCTGGCATGAATACTCAGGGCTCTGGGGAAAAATGCACTGCTCTTGTTTTAATGGTGAATCAATATCTTAAAGCACTGGGGAGACTTCAGGGTGTCATTATCTCTTGCATCAGTCCCATAGCGCATGTCCCTGTGTCACAGCACAGAGCATATGTTGTGATTCCTCTTCTGTTTGCCGTACCCAAGCCAGTCTATTGGGAGCAGGACGGACATGGCATCGACTTCCAGGCTCCCTTCCCAGCTCTGAGCAGAAAGAAGTGGGAAGGAAGGAGGAAATCAGTTGCTCCCCTATGCATCTCCTTGCCTTGTGTTCAGCTGATCTCCACTGGCATGTGCACTGCTACAGATGGGACAGCAGGATCATGTTGTGCATCCAGCCTACAGAGTCTGACTCGAATTTGCGTCTGCTTGGTTCAGCCGGGTTCGCTGAGGTGGGTGGCGGGGAGCCAGCACTGTAGCTCTTTGCTTTTATTATTAACACCCAGCTTGAATCCAAGCAGACTTCGCTTACAAACCTCATTGTAAGCTTTCTTTGGCAAAGTTTTCTTTACAAAGCAGAAAATCTCCCCCATTCTTTGGAGGCTCTTACTTCAAATTTAGGAATTGATCATGCTAGGATTGCTTTTGCATGCAAGCAATTTGGATTAAGCTCTGTAAAAACCGCTGCATATGGTAGTTTGTGCATGAGCTGGCCTTTAGCTGTAAGGGCTGGACTGTTTTATGTTCTGTTGGAGGGCTAGGGTGGCAGATGGGGCAGTTAAATTTGCTGCTGATGGGCAGAGGGAGGCTGCTGCAGGTTTCCATGTGGCCTCTGAAGTCCTTTACAAGAGATAGGATGGGATGAACTCCTCCATCTGCCCGAATTTACCCTATAAACGTGAGCCTTTAAAAATTGCTGATGGACGTTTCCAAAGGGAAAGAGCATTGGATGGATTGAGAAGAACAAGAGGCAAATAAATAGGGCTGATTTGGCATTTCCATCTCTGTGAACACCTACCAAACTGTTAAGAGCTGTGTAACAAGCCCCTGAACTAGAAAGAAATCCCATTTTGGCAGAATTGCTATTGGCCATGTGGGCATCCCCATGACATTTCCTACACCCCTGCTCCATCGCCATCAATCTCCTGCAGGGCAGGTCATAACTGAGTGAGAGGAAAAGATGGCCCCACAGATGGCCTGAGTTCAGAGAGTCCGTGGGAGTGAGATGACTCTCATTTCCAGATGTCAGCTGAAGAAATAGAATAAAGTAAAATAAGATAAGACAAAGTGCAAGATGCCCATGAAACCCCCTTCCTCCACACATTTGCTAGCACGAGCATTACCCTGATAATGACATCCACCCTTGGGGGCTTTATCCATTTGGAAATCCCATAGAACATGGAGATGCAGCTGCTGCCTCCAAGCAAGTGCCCAGGCCCAATAAATGTATGTGCTGCTGTGGTGTAAAGGCCTCCAAGCTGTGTGTGTGCTCCCTGGCCAGGATCTGCTCCTCCTCGTGACACATGGCACATCCCACTAACAGCAACTGCACATAGACACCATCCAGCTGGGATGGGGATGTGAGCAGATGCTCCTATTAAAAAGGCTGTAAGACTCAGTGCCCCTGTGCCCTGTTCAAAAGAAAAGTCCAGAGTTGCTTGTACAAATAGATGCTCTCTTCCTTCTGTCACCTCCTCCTCCTTTAGGTTCAATGCAATAATCAGCATGCCACAAAAACATTTCTACTTAGTTTCACTCCTTATAGGACATCATTTACTGTCACAGATCTTGGTTCTGTGTTTATAATGGTTGCCTCTGCCCAGGCTTTTCATGACATTTGGGTGGTTGGTATTTCTTTATCTTTTTTATCTCTCTTTATTTATTTATTTATTTTTTAACTGAACCTCTGAAAATATCCTACAAGAGGAAGGGAGATTTTTCAGGTGTGAGTTTTTCCTGCTTTTGCACAAGATCAGTCATGGGTGCAATGCTGAATCTGGGCTACGTGCTATAACACAGAACACAAGGACTTTACATTGGCATCAGAAAGAAATCCCTTATTCCTTGGTAGAGGAAACTGTTCCTCTGTGTTGGGAGTGGAAACTGAGATCTGTACCCAGAAGATGTCTGTGTTTCTCACTCACTCCCCAGGGCTTCCTAGAAGCACTGTGTCAACAAAACAGCTTTTTTTTCCCCCACCACATCCACTCCCATAATAGCCCTAGGGAGGCATTACAGACTCCCAAAGCTCTGCATCTCCCAAGTGAGCATGGTCCTAGGGTCTCTGCTTTCCTATTGTTAATGACCAGCCTTGCTGTGCTGGGAGGGAACAAGGACAGCTAGCAGACACCTCATCAGGATTGAACTGTTCTCTCAAAAAAAAGGGTGAAGGTGAGACAGCAGTTCTTTCTGAGAGATTCCTCTCTTCCTTTAGAGTGTAAGAGAGAGATGGAGAGCATTCCTTCCTATCTTGCATACAGCATTAGCCCTTCCACACCCCTGCTTTTGGAGCAAACAGCAAAGGGAGATGAAGAGCAATGCTCTTCTTTGTGAATCAGTATTTCTCTTGGAGATCAGAGGTGATAAAATCCCATCTCCCCTCAAAAACTTCCACAGTGTACATGGCTACCTGCATGTTAACTAGCCTCTGAAATAAAACCAGAGTGACAAGAAAGTAAAAAATAAAGTGTAAAAAAAAAAAAAAAAATCCTTTTATTTTGTGCTGCAACTAGAAAAATAGCCTGGGACAGTGCTGTAGCCCAAGGATGGCTCTTAATGTGATGCACTTGAGAAAAAACAGACCTCTGGCATAACCAGCAATATGATTAAGGGGTTTCTTTGCTTCCAGTAATGCAATATTCCAGGCTAACACACACAGGATTAATCAGCCTCTTCCTGTACACTGGGAGTGGAACATGTGTGAGAAGTTACAGCCCTCGTTTAAACTCAACTGCAGAGGATTTTGCGGGGTTTTTGCTCATTTCTCTCATCTGCAAAATGCCACTTCAGTGGTTTATATCAGCCGTAACAGTACTGCATAATGCTTTCTGAGTCCAACTGGCCCTTATTTAGAGATCAGGTGGTAAGGAAGACGTGGTGGAACGATACTGATGCAGCTGCTGAAAATTCTCAGCTCAGGATCATAATTTGCTGTCTGGAGAAGGACCCCGGGGATGGCAATGTTATCTCTGCCCTCCTGTTCACCCTCCTCAACCCCCTGCCCTGGCACTCAGGTACTGTGATATTTGTGATGTTGCAGAAGGATGTAAAGGGTTCGCTCACTTTTGGCTTTTTCCTGTTTTGCCTTATGGCACTGAAACCACGTTGCAGGAGATCCCCCAGCACCTGCTGGATGCATGGGGCCTTGCCTCTAGCCCTAGTAACTTACTGCGACGTTTGGGAGAGCAAAATGCCCAACCTTGCAAAGAAACAACTCCAGCCTCTCAGGCTGATTGGATTAGCAGAAGCGATTGGATTAGCTGCTAATGAGTAGTTGTCACTTGAGCTGTTGCATTACCAAGCCAACATCAACTGCCCTCCGCACACCTTTCTCTGCATAAACCCCGTTTAAATACTGACACAGGATAAAGCTAAAGCTAGCCATTTTTGGAATGCAGGAAGGGTGAATATAGGTGCAAAACTCGGTGCAGCTTTAGTGGGGAGAAAGAAAATGGTGCAGAACTGCGGGCAGAATTAAAGCCTTGGGAAGAATAGGTAAAGCAGAGCATGCCATTGCATATTGCTGCGTGTTGGACATTAATATGTTAGGAAGGAAACAATGTAATACACAGGAACTAGCACATTTCCTGGAGTTCTGGGGTTTAGGGAATCCTTTGGATTTTTTTATTGGATTTCTCAAAAGCTACATGAGCTGCCTAACCTCGTCTTTCCTGTAATTCAGCTCATTCTGACGGTGATTCAATTGGAGAAAAAAAAAAAAAAAGAAAGAAAAAAAAAAAGCTAAATCTTTCCTCTAGCTAAGGGGGAAAAGCAGCAGGTTGTATGCGTGAGCTGTCAGAAGCCAGGCACATGCGCGCTCACACACCCTCGTCTTTGCATAACGTACCAACACCTCAATCTGGTAATTAGCATGACAGATAAGATTAGTGGGAAGTCTTAGTAAAATAGGGTAGGTATATGCGTGTTGTTGTTCCCCCCCCCCCCCCCCCCCCCCCCCCGGTCTTTTTTCTCTTTCCACATTTCTAAGGCTCTTTATTTCTTTTCATAGTCTCAAAGCGTTTTCCACTGCTTCACTTTTTGCCATGCTAGCTTTTACCCTTTTACCTCCTTCCTCCGCACTCTGCTCCTTTGTTCACCGCTCTCTTAATCAGAACATGAACTCAATAGCTTTGGAGATTGATCTGAGATGTTCAAACCAACGTTGTCTTAGTGGCTTAGAAATTAAGCAAAAAGAGTTGCCTCCAATCCCCTCCCCACTCAAGCAGGCCTGGTGGGTTTTGTAGCACAAAAAGGCAAAAAGCTCTTTTTCCAGAACCATTTCAAGTCAGTGTTTATTGGGGGAAAAATAAAATAAAATAAAATAAAATAAAATAAAATAATAAAAATAAGGTTGATTAAGAAGGTTGATTTCTTGATTTTTTCTTTCTCAGTCTCCATTCTCAGAGCTGAAATTTCAGTGCCCTTTCCAGTATCTTTTCTTATTCCTGATGACAAGAGTTGTACATAGAAAACTCTTGGATTTGTAGGTGTTCAGATGCCAAGTGATCAGGAAAAGTACTAACAATGGACAGACAGAGAGAAATAACAACATCTACCAGAGAAAAAAAAAAAATCCTCTCATTTCCTTTCTGAAATGAAAAACTACAGCTATGGCAAAGCACCTCCCTGGACAAACATTGGCCAGTACATTGGCTGGAACATAAAGGAGCACAGGAAGTATTGCAAGCCTGGTTATAATTATTTCCTTGCTCTTTCCTTCTTACTATTTCACTTATATGTGGGTTAGTTTCCCAGACCTTCCTCCACCTGCTCTGTCCTGCATGTTTACTTGGGCTTAAGATGCAGAGGGGATAACCACACTGTGCTTCTTTCAACGCAGCCCCAAGAAAATCTGGGATCCACTCCCTGGGGACCTGGGTGCTCAGCGACTTTGTCATCTTGTGCCACTAATCCCTTGCACCACTTGTTAAAAGAAAGGAACAAAGTCATATTTCAGTCATCCTTATCAAATTCGTGCACGAGCTCCAGGTTTGTATGATTGCTGTGCTGAGGAGGGGACCTTTGGTGCAAACTGATAAGGGTTTGGCCCATATTGAGAGGAGCGAGGGAGGTAAGATAAGGTCAGGAAGGGGAGCTGAGCATAAACAACACCATGGTTACTGCTTCTGAAGCACTATTTGCCCAGATTAATACAATTTGTGAAATGACAATCCCTGCGGTGGCTTTGTCCCTGCAAACGTTTGCTTTTCAGATTAAGCCTCATTTGATTTTATTTTCTATTTCCTTCCCTGAGAGCCCCACGCTTGTCTCCGAGTCCTGCCAATGGACACGGGGACTCTTTGTACTGTTTCCTCCTCACTGAGGTGGAACAGGGAGAATTGCATTTCTTTGCTGTCCTGGAGGAGAAGAGCAGAGGGAGGGGTCCGGGGACGGGCCTTTTCCCACACAGATGGCCTTCACAGCATTTCCTAGGCTGGGGAATTTAAAGAAGACACACACCCATTCAATCTTTTTTTTCTTTATGCATATGTACCTATGCATTGCATATGTGTGTACATACACAGATATGTATTTAGACGGAGATAAAATATATATAAATATAAATTCCAGTCCAATTAAGGCAGATGTAAGACATCCTTCTTCCAAAGCAGCAGCCTGCAGAATTTATTTGAAACTGTACAAACGTGCCCCACTCATGTATCCCAGTCCCTATATGAGCTCTTTTCTTCCCCCTTCTCTGTACAGATTTTTAGCCAGGAAATACCTGATCTTCTGAAGTTAGTCCATCCCTCTGTCTGCCTCCCATCCATCCCTGAGTATTTTCTTTGGCTTTGACTTTTGCCCATCCTCATCCGCTTTATTCTTATTCTCCTGGTGAGCTAGATTCATGCTAGCTCAGGTCTCTTCCTATTGGGCCATCTTACTTTTATGCTGGAAGATGAATTGGAGATAGCTATGGTGTCACAGCCCCAGTGAGGTTGTGATGCTTGGCATGAATCAGGGACAGGTGATGCATATCAAAGCTCCTAGGTCTTCCACAAGCGCAGTTGTCCTGTAGGATTCTATTAGTCCTCACACTTATGCTTCTGGAGATTTAGAGCAGAGCCAGTGTAGCCTTGGGGTCTCACACACTTATGTACACATGAACCACTGAGATACATCCCAGTATGTATTTGCAGGCTCTGGCTTGTAAGACACCCATTTCTCTCCCCTTGGCTTCACCCTGGAGGCTGATGTTGCCCTGCAGTCAGTGCTGTTTCACAGGACTGTCTTGGGGATTGCACCGTGCTCCTGTCAGTGCCAGTGTGCCCTGAGCCTCTTCTCCAGTGAAGAAGTGGGGAGCTGGCAAATGGGTGATGGGGCTCCAAGCTGGGCAGCAATTTCTGCTCTGTTAACTGCCCTTTCTCCCAGCACTGACTGATGTGACTGTGGAGCATGTGTGCCCATGCAGGATGGGGAGGACATATGGAGCGCTCTGCCTCCCCAGCAGTGTTGTTTTGAACAATGTAACCAGGTAAATGCCTTGATAGACTAGACCACATCGCCACGGTAGCATTACTAATTTGATTATGTTGCTGTGACATTATTAACCCACTCAACCATCCTTTGGATGCTTCGCTGCCTCCTGAACTTGCGCTACTTTTCCTCCGCAGTGACAGGCTAAGGGTTTTTTCTCCCTAATCTATTGTTCTACACGACTACTGCTTTACACAATAATTTCTCATAATACTCTGCTTTCCTAACAGCAAGCTAGCTCTCTGCCTTTTTCCTTTATATTTCTGCCTGTCTGACTCTTTCTGTCTTTCTCTGCATGTCTAATCATACTGTCTTCTATAATAATTGCATAAAACATTTTTCTTAATATTGCAACCATATACATAGAACGTATTATTGAAGAACAGCCTCTCTTTCACACTTAAAAAAAAAAAATCTCTCTGAATATACATTAAATCAGCATCGGATAAAAGGCAAACACATGAACTTTCCCACTCTGAGGTGTGCTCTCTGTTCTCTGAGCTGTGGAGATGTACCCACTGCCCTCCTTTCTTCTGCTCCAATATTCCTCCTGTCTCTTCCGACCAGTTCCACAGGGTTACAGGGTAGAGGGTGCACTGCTCTCCCTTCTCTGATGGTCTCACTTGTAGGCTGCTGTAAAGGAGATTTTTACAAGAGAAAAGTTTTGAGTTTCTCTGAGCCAAGAAAGGAGCTCAGCAAAGCTCTCCCAGTGCCCGCATAAGGGCTGTCATCTAATCCACATAATGGCTCAGCCGTCTCAGCCTGAAGCAGATGCTGCCTTACCAAAAGGTGCACGCAGCAAAGGGATGGCCTCTAAAGAAGGCAGCTTGAGCCCCCAGCCTCAGTGACTGCAGTGTGCCTCTGCCTGCTTTCTCTCTGGCTGTAAGCTGGTACGTGCCCCAGTGCAATCTGAAAGCTGTGCTGTACATGCAGAAGTCAGCGTCACTCGAGATAGAGAGACTCAAATGCATTTTTAAGTCTGTGCTAAATCAGGACCTCAGAGTGTTCCTGGGAGGGGATTTCTTCTCTAAGGCATTGTGCAGAGCTGTCTCTTCGCATCACATGAATAACCGTGATATTGGGCTCTTAGTGTTAGAGATGCCTTCCTCTTTTAGTTATGCCATGGAATCATTTTACTGGGATCTCAGCTCCCCAGACATCTCCTTTTTGCTCTCTTTCTCTGCTTAGGTCTACATTTTTCAGCAGCAGTAGTGATACTATAGCAATGTCAGTAGTAGTACAGGGTCTGGGATCCAACATATGGACTTGCATACTCCTGCACTAGAAAGAGGGCCACAGATGAAGGAAGGAACTCCACCTGCAGCTGTTCCCTATGTCTTTTTGCATGGTAGTTTGTTCTTGTGGTACCTGTGTCCTGCTGTATGTTTTCACTGCATTTAAGCATTCACCTCTTTCTCATACTGTGTTTACTCTTCAGTACCTTTGGCTTGATGTCTGAGGGCATCTTCCTCAGCAGGGGCATTGGTCCTCCTGTTCCATCCTAGCCATCTAGCTTCATGATACCTTTCAGAAAACAATGTTTTTAAAGTTGAGACATGCTAGGCTGGGCAGGAGGCTCAAAGCAGTCATAAAGGGGAGAGCAGGGCACTGTAACATAAGCATCACATGAGTAGATCACACTGCTTTTCTGTATGGGCTGCCACTGAAAAGGACAAACTGACCCCAAAGTGTTCACAGCTTTTGAGAGGGCAGAATTTTATGTGGTTAGTGTCCCTGTGAGGTACAGAAGCTGTGTCCTCTGAGGGTTGGTCCATGCCACGTCCCTTTTCAATGGCATCAGGGAGATAGTAGAATCACCATCTCCAGATGTGTTAATGAAATGTGAAGATGAGGCACTGAGGGGCATAGTTGTGCCCACATTATTAGGGCATGGTGGTGATGGGTTGATAGTGAAGATGTGGGAATGGCTTTCTATTGGACCAATGATTGAACTATCACAGTGCTTGAAGAGCACCAAAACTGGTTTGGGAGGGCTGTCAGGATGGCCTGTAGAAGGCTAGTGGGGAACAGATTAGCCTCAGTTGTTCAGTGCAGGGATGCAGCAAGTGGTAGAAAGGCAGAGGAAGAATGCTGTGGTGTGGACTGGTGTAGAAAATAGCACCTGCATGCACAGCAAGACTCACCTTTGTGTTCTCTTCTTGAGCACTCTGCCTTTAAGCTTTTGGGAGGTTTGTGTTCAAGGAAATACAGCACTGAAATGATCCCAGTCTGGAGCACAATGCAAACATGAAATGATGATGAGTAATATTAAAATGAAGCTGGACAAAGCGCTGAGAAAGTAATCCAACAGGGAATAATCTCGCATCAATTCCTCAGAGCCCTAATGCGGCAAATTATTAGCTCTTTTATAGCCAAAAAAAAAAAAAAAAAAAAGGAAATAAAGAAAGAAAAGAAAAAAAAAAAATCAAAGATTCCTTTAGCTCATTTGACTAAGAAATAATTTAATAATAGGGGTATTGTAAACACGATGGTAGGAGTTATAAAAATAACAATACCAAGCTGACTTCTAACAAAAAAGGGAAGTAGTTTCTTCACACACCCGTTCAAACAGCACTGTGTATAGTACAGCATTTGTACCTGTGCATCTCTTTGTTCACTAGCAGCCACCGCAAACAGCACCTACCCTCACTGACCATTAGGGAGAAAGAGGAGAAGCTGGAGAGGTCTGGTGATCCCAGCTTTTATTTCAAATCACTGATTTCTGAAGCGTGTTCAGCCAGAGCTCTGACTCATTTTGCAGGATGCTCGAAGGAATCAGCCCTGATGCATTCCTTGGCCTAGCCTGCCACAATGCACAATGTGAAATAAAGGGGACTTTATATTATTTACAGAAATAAGGCAGGCTGTGTCAGGTGTTGGTGAGCAGCTCGATTGTTTCTGGGAGTGCTGCATTCTCTGCTGAGCTGCAGGGAAAGTCAGAAATGGGGCTGTGTTTTTTTACCTGTATCTTTCCACCTTAGGACAAGTGGTATGGTGTGAGGCAGCATGCTACTGGCTCCCCTCCTGCTCTCACTGCTGTGATGGGCTGTGACTGTCCGAAACATGAAATGACGATGACTGATATAAAAAAGAAGTACATGGATGTACCTCTCACAACACATGAACTTGTATGCCTTGTATGTCCCTTTCTGCACTCTCCTGCTTTGGACCATTGAGCCTGTAAGCCATGAAAATTGCCAGTGCATTCATCCTGTGCTTTGATACCCACAAAGTTTACACTGCAAAAGTGGTGCAGTGTAAACTGCACCTACAGCCATTCCCCATAACACATTTCCAGCTTTGCTCCTTCACAGACAGCCACAGCGCAGACATACCAGCACACCACATATGCCTCTACCTGGAAATGGTCATGCAGCCTGTCTAGATGTGCACACTATTCCCATTGATATCACGTGGAAACCCTCCATTCTTTCCCTTACCCTTTCCTGTACTCCATCAGGCCCATGATGTGCCTGCACATACTTCCAATGTGCTTGCAGCAAAACAGGGAGTTTATATCTCATCCACACCCTCCAGAGCCAATGGGCTCATGTGCCGTGCACCTGTGAGTAAGGGAAAACCAAAGAGAACAACACATGAAGAATAAAATTGTACTAACAAAGGCTTGATGAAGAGGTATGTGCTCTCCTCTGCTTCCTGAAGGGTTTTCATCTGAAGTCTTGGGAATGTTAATAAGAGTTAACCAGGTGAGACCATCAACAGAAGGGACAGTGGATGTGTTGGAAGCTGCTCTGAAACACCTGTCCTCTCTTACAGTGAGCGCAGTTCGGCTGCTTATGATTCAGTCTTCACTAGCCAGGGAAGAAACTCAAATTCCAGCGCAGACTTTCAGTTTAATTGCTCTATAATGCCATCTTGTGGCTTTTTTTTTTCTCATGGAGTCGGTTGTTTGTTACATTCATCCCCAAATGAAGCGAGTGACCTGTAAAGAAGGAGAAGGGAAAGGGAAAGAAAGAAGGAAAAGGGGCAGTTTATGAGCTCCTACCTATGTGTCAGGGGCAAAGGGGGCTATAGAATATCTTAATTGGTAGGGGCTTCAAACGGTGCTCTGAAGCCACCTGCATGTGACTAAACTTAACAGACTTCTCCAAAGCACTTTCCACATTGTTTGGATCACCAGGTGATGTTTTAGGAACGTATTATTATTATTTCACAGAAGAAGAAGCTCAGGTGACGCTGTTTTCAGCTCTTTAGTGAGATGAGAGTGCAGAGGAGCCTAGTCTCTGAAGAGGATGTAAGCAGTGGTGTTGGCTCGCATCTGAACCATGCAGGAGCAGTGCTGCTATGGGCTTTCAGAACAGGAGACAAGGGAGAGAGATGCTGCACTCAAAGCAGGTCAGCTGCTGCTGCGGAAGATGAAAGGGGTGTGGGAGAGCCTGCAGGAGTGAGGAGACGCTGGACAAGCCAGGCAGCATGCAGGTTTCTTTGTTAAGTTAAGATACACAGAGAAGTAAGGAAAAAACACAAGTGGGGAAACACATGCAACAAGAAAGTGCATCACTCCAGTCACTGGCTTCGGGGACCATTCACAGCAGTGATATGACTGAGCTCTGAACAAAAGCACTCTGCTGTAGGTGTAGACCTTGTGTCCTGGTGCTGTTTGTGCCTGGATCCTCTAGATGTGATTGAGATGTGCTCTGTGAATCAAGTTAGCATACAATTATGTTGCTTGTGCTGTTAGAGGAAGTGCCTAGCCTGCTAGGAGGTAGATGCTAAGCTTCAGTATAATTCCAAGTAACTTTTGTCTTGTATAAAAAAAATCACTCTTCACCTCCAAAAGAAAAGCAAGAACCAGTGTCCTTTGTTGTCAGCTGCAACACAAGGACATCGTGTAGAGAATATGCCTGTCGATCTTACCCTAAATAAACTCCAGTAATGTCATGAGTGTGATTTAGTGTGGCTAATGCATAGCAAAAGCAGGAAGGCAGGACTTCATCCTGGGTTGGAGGAGGCACCAATACCTCTGGGATAATGTGTGCTGGCTCCCCTTTATGGCTCAGTTAGCTTGTGTGCGTGCTGGGATGCTCTGCTGGGATACGCTGCAGTCTGCAGCATGGGTTATAAGAGACACATGGGTTTTTCTAAAAACAGTCACTGTACTTTTGTTATATAGAGGCCCTCAGAACACCAAAGCCTCTTTATCCCCCCCTCTATCACTTAAAACCATTTCTGATTAGTTTTGTTAAGTGAAACCTCACATAAGCAATGTTTGTTTTGTTTTGTTTTGTTTTTCTTAATGAGATTTGAGGCAGTAACGACATAACCATGTCAGGTTGAACCGGGCTTTGTACAACCTAGCCTAAGTGGAAAGTGCCCCTTCCCATGGCAGGGGGCTGGCACTAAGTGGTGTTTAAGGCCTCTTCCAACCGTAGCCATTCTAAGACTCCTTGTGCTAAATTGGCTTTGTTAAAGGGAAAGGAGTTTTAAAAGGTGAAATCTGAGATAAACTGAAGGAAAAGAGTCTGTGGAAAACACTCACTCCTGAATAAGTCTTGCATCTTCCTTACTCAGACCAAACCCTTGGTTCATCTTAATTAATTATAGGAATACTGGAATAGATTAATTAAAAAAGAAGACAAACTCGTAAGTCTTTAGGTCTTACATTCAAATTAACAGAGAAGATGCAGTGCTTCACTATCCCAGTAGAAAACAAGATGTGCTTCATTTGTTTCAAAGGGAAATACATGGATTTTCATAGCAGCAGTTGTGAACACTTTTCATCAAGGTAGTTTTTCATTGATTGTCCTACTCAACCTCCAGTGGATTCTTGCATCTACTGATTTAGCCATATCTGTCAGGCAACATTCATACATGTGTCCTACTCCATTTAAAAATCTTCAAGAAAGGCTTTTGTTAATATTTTGTTGTGTGAATTTTAAAAATTGTTTTTATTATGTTCTATTATATTCTTTTATTTATCCCACTCAGCTTTAACAGCCTACAGTGTAAATGTCTCTGTGTCTGATAGGTACCTTAGGCTTTAACAGTGAGGGTAGAAAAATAGGTGTTTCTGGACTGTGATTCATCTAGCCTATTTTAGATGCCTCGTTAGGGTGAGATGATTCATGAGCGATGCCTAATTATCTCCACTGAGTAGACAGGGCCTGTCTCAGTTATAGGCATCTGCGTTTGGTCAGATCACTCCCTTTTTTTGTCCTGTTTTGTATGGCTTTTCCGTATCTCCATCTCCTCTTCATTTCTAGATTAAATTTAATCATGGCAGATTCATAAGCATTAATTTAAATGGAGACACTCTCACTCGTTCTGGGACTGCCATGGCTCTCATGCTCCTTCAGCTTTGGGCACAAGTCAAGATGGGATCAGGAGCAGGTGCCTGGGAGAGACAATGGCAAAGGATAGGTGCAGTTTGCCATGTGCTACACATTCATTTGAGAGGGGTTGCTACAATGCTTTGTTGTCCAGGCTTGGTGTTTTGATGTAACAAATACCAAAAAGGGAAGGTCAAACCTGTGTCAAACCATGAAAAAAAAAAATGGTGAGCCTCACACCAAAATGTTATCCTCAGAATAGTGGGGTTTTTAAAATCATTCTATTTTTTCGCTGGGTGCAAACTTGGCTTTCCCTTGCAAACTGCCTGTGAATTACCTATGAACCAGCCAAAAAGCCTATTTACCACCTGTACCTAAACACGTGGCAAAGAGTTTGGCACCTCTCCAGTCAGAACAAACATCAAGGACAAAATCATTTATAGGGTAGCTCTAGTCAGAGCTGTCTTGGTCTCTTGTTTGCAGCTGAGAGATTATACAGTGTTGAAACCAAACACGGGCTGGGAAGTAATAGGCCTTGTTATCAGCAGCAGCAGAAGAAAGGGTTGTTGTTGTTGTTGGGTTGGGGGTTTTTAAGTGTGTTTCTCATGGAGATCTTGGTATGAAATTTATTGGCAAACTGAACCATCCTTCAAACTAAATGCAAGATAAACCAAAATACTGCTCAAAAGAAATAAAACACTGTAGTCAGAATTTAGTTTAGTATTTCTTTTCATTCAAAACCAGGCCCAGCATCACAGCTCAGCAGACTGAAGCTGTCTGGTACAGCGACAGTAACTATAAATGCTCCATTACACTGGGTTATAAATGCTCCTTTACAAGGTGGAAGATGGGGTTGTTCTCTGTGCTTTATCTAATCCTTCTCCCAGTGGTGTGACTGCCAGCAGCAATGCTGGTTGTTAATAAATGTGGTAGTGACTTTGTCCTCCTAGGTGCCTTGTCCGTGAGGATCGAGGGAAGGCAATCAAACTCCTACCTTTGCTATTGCAGAGTGATCAGACAGTGCAAAAAAGAGGACTTTATTTTTGGTCCACTTGTGGAGGAAGAGGAGAGAGAACTGTACAGGGACCTGGAGCTTATGGACACATGGCTCCAGGCTTTTCTTAGCTGCCTTAGAGCTGTTGTTCCTGGTACCAGCAGGTGCACAGGTTTGTACCCTGTTTTGATTACCTTTATGGCTGCTTCAGTTTGCGCAGCTACAGCATCAGCTGTCATTCAGCTCTCTCACTGTATCATCTGCTTTGGTGATCTCCCATGCAGTCATTCCACTTGTGGAAAGCAGTTCTGCTTCATAAATCTCTGTGTTACTGCACTTAAATTGCACATTTCTGTTGTCATTTTTCTTTCCTGCAATGAGCAAGGTGAAGAAGGAGGCAGTTTGCAGGTGAAAGGATGCACACAAAGCCTTTGCTTATTTTGTAATTGTACTATAGAAAGGGATAGAGGAGAATGCATCTCTCGGCCCTACCCTGTTTTGGCATCCTGCTGCAGTCTCAGAGAGTTTGGGGCTGATACTAGTGATATAGATTAAAAGTGGAGGTTTAATTTTGCTAGTCAGCAGTACCAGGAAGCAGTTATCTTTGAGGAATGATGGAGAACGACACATATTTCTCAGGGTCCTGGCTGAAGCAGCAGAGTAGCATACAGGTTTATATTGTCGGGTGCTGGCTGGATTACCGGATCCCAATTTGATTCATCCAGGTGAGCAAGTAGAACAGCTAAGCCCAATTTTAAGGATATGTCATCTGGCATGTCTAGCCCAGGTTGTGCTATCTGCAATGGCAACCCAGGGAGATGGTAGGGCTGCTGGCTTTCCCAGAGGACTGATGTCCACAAAGACCATCTCTTTAGGAGCTTATAAGAATAATAAATACATGGACCTTGCAAAGGCAATATTCTGAAGGCATTTCCCTTTTTGAGACTTCAATGGAAGCACAGGATGTTCTCTTTATACCCTGAAGAGCACTGACTGCTTCCCTCTTAAATTTGTCCTCCTCCCCACTTACTGCATTTAGCATCCCGTGAAGTAGGCACTCCAGCACTGCCAGTGAAATAAACTGCCTGCCACCTGCCTACCTATCTGCAGGTTCATCTTTTTTACCTTCTCCCTGCGGTAAATTTGTTGGCCAGAATCAGAGCTGCTCTCAGCCATCTGCATCAGGTTATATTTCAGCATTGCCCAGGCTTGTTGCAATGAGGGCTTCTGACTTGAGCTGAGAAGAACAATAACTCCAACCTTCGGGGCAGGCACAGGACTGACTTTATGGGGAGAATGTTAGGAGGAACAAATGTGAATCAGGATCTCAGATCTTCCTCTGCTCTTTTGGAACCTAGAGCAGGAAGTAAAACATTTACAGGAGTCAGCTTAGCTGGGTAGGATCAGTAAGGGAACAGCTAAGTAGCAGCATCAATTTTGTCAGAACCTGTCCTCCGGCCCCAAGGCAAAACGGTACAGAACAGAGCCCAGCCATGTGGCTAAACTCTTTTCCTCTCAAGACAAAGTGCCCTTATTTAGACTTCATCTGGGACTGTTCTCAGTCTGAGGTGTCCCTTATATAGAAGCAAAGATTTGTTTGAGTTGGAAGGGACCCTTGCAGGCCATCTGGTCCAATTCCCCTGCAATGAATGGGGACAACAACAGCTGCATCAGGGTACTCAGAGTCCTTTTCTGCCTGCCTTGATTGTCAAGGCATGGATCTGGAGGTCACAACTAAAACCACGACAAGGATTATGCTAACAATAAAGTTGGTTGGGTGCTTTCCATACAGTGCCTAAGGCCATGCCTGGACCTATTCACTGTTAGAGCTGTGGGTTCAGATACCAGACACAATGGGAGAGGCTTTGCCTCAGAGCTAACATCACCAGCTTTACTTCTGTTCTACTCCAAACAACTCAATTCTCTGTGCAAATCTAGAATGCCCAGATAAAAATCCTGTGAGTCTGACTTTTCCCCTTAGCTCATTGGATTGTCTTGAAATTCTTATGTGGCTTCAGGATAAAAGTCAAGGACCCACCAACTTGTCCAGGACTGAGAGACAAATTCTGCAGGAAGCGTTGATTCCACACCTCTCTGGAGCTTAAAACTGTGGGCTCTACTCTGTCCTTTTTAGGAGAATTCAGCCCAGGGGCTTGTCACGCTAAGTCAGCCTTTGCCAGTGAGATCACGCCTCCTTTCAGAGCACAACAAGGAATATCTTTAGCAAACCACGTGGGATTCACCTTTTCTCCACCTTCATTTCATATTCCAGCACTGTGATTAAATTAATTTTCCTGTGATAGACACCTCTTTGCTTCTTCTGTTCAGTGTACTTATTTCATTGTGCAATAGTATTATTTGCCAGCTCATATCACACTGGGGATGCTTATGTAAGCTGCACAAATACAGCACGAGTCAGTTGTCCCTTTGTAAGCAGATGGACCACTAAGAAGTCAGGTGCAGCTGCATGCAACTCTTCTAATCTGAGATGTAGCTGCTTTACCTAAGCAAATCACCCCTGACTCCCTTTAGAGCCAATGGGGGATTTGTCTGACTTACTTAGATGTCCATCGTAAAATAAGATGAATCCTGAGCTAGGACTGCCTGTTTGGCTCCATTGACTCTAACAGGAGTCTGGGCTAACCACCTCTGATGAAGAGGTCTCTGTTATAGATACCTGTTTTCATTCAGATGAATCCCACTGTCACACTGCAAGATAATGAGATGCAGCTTTATAGCAGAAGATGAGCCAAGGATTGGAAACTATTATTTCACTGTATGTACAAGTGGTGGCAGATGCTAAGCAGCTTCCTCAGAAAATCTCACCTGGCATGGCAAACCACGAGAAAGGCAGAACAGGAATCAAGGTGGCTTTTTTCTTTTTTTTTTTTTTTTTTTTGGGTCTGTGTTTATGTGTTGTTTTTTTTCCACACAAGAGTGTCTGTATGTGCAGGTGATGTCCCCAGCCAGAGCTGCTCAGAGCTGCTGTGTTGCTCTGGGTCAGCTTTCCAAGGGCTAACTGCTGCTGAAGCAGATGTCTCTGTCCATGATCCCTCATGGGGGACTGCACTCACTCAGTAGAGCAACTGGCAGAAGAACTCTCAAGTGTGTATGGTCTGGGGAATGTGAGGAGCAGAGCAGAAGGGGACTTGGTTGCTTACAAGCCACACAGGGAGCACAGGATTTATTGACATGTGCTACTAATGTGGTATGGAGCATCGGTGAGGGATAGTGAGCTATACAGGAATACCCCTGTGAACTGTCACAGTGACTTGTGCCTTTATAGTTTCTGAAGAAGTAAGTTAAGGAGTTGACCTCCCTCAGCTGCTTGGTCAAATGCCCCAAAACTTCTCTGCTGAGCATAGGGCACTACATTTCTGGCCTGATTGCACAGTCTGAACTCCTGTCAGACAAAGGTTGTCAGCTGACGGGCTTTGCAGTAGCTTCAGAAAAATAAAAATAAAAAGAAAGAAGAAAAAAATAAAAAAATAAAAAAAGGAGAATAACCTTAGGCCAGTAAGAAACTACCTGAGACTGAGGCCATAGCATGGATCCCAGTATTGGCTCAGATTTCCTCAGTTTCATCCATTGCAAGGTCAACTGAGATTTCACTGCTGGGCCTGAGATGCCCAAATCATCCAAACTGAGATGCCAGGAAATGGCATGGTCTTTGAAGAGGGCAGGAATTAAATGCAAAACACACAGATGTGGGTCTTGCCAGCTCAGCTGTGCTCCTTCTGAGACACAGTTAGCAGCAGGCTTGCTAGTGCTTTGCTGCATACATTCAACTCATTTTTCTCTTTACTTGTTTCTTTTTTCCTCCCTTGTTCTATTTTTTCATTCCCCTATATTTTTCTTTCCTTTTTCCTTTTTCTCCCTTTACAACTCTTATTTCTCTCTTCCTTTCAGTTGATTCTCTCTCTCCATTTCTTCATTCATTCTTTCCTCTCTTCTTTCATTTATTTGTTTAGAGCAAATTTTCAAATCTATAAACCCATTACAGCAAAGAGACTGTGTTGAGGCAGCCTCTGAGCCTGCAGATGTGGTGGGTCCTGGATTCCAATAACAGAACTTATTTGGAAAAAAACATTATCTGTAATGTGGAAATGGTTTGGCTTGAGGGTAAAATTTATCATCATTACCCTAATATCATCTCAAGCCTCAGCTCTGGCAGCAGCTAAAGAAAACACCAAGGCTTAATTCAGTCAGTGCAAGGAAAGAGAGACAGAGGATGGAAAATATGATTTATGATGGAAATCAATGCAATCATAATACTTTATGCTTGTAAAATTGGGCTGTTCCAACAGTGCTTGTGGATTGCATAGGCAGCTTTCCACCCAAAAAATCATGGCAAGATAGAGAGTAGTAATTTGATGATGCAGCTGCCACAAAGGGACCATATTTAGTGCTTGGGGTGTTAATGGGAACAGGTTTTATTTTTCTGGGGTTTATCTTTCCTTCAGTTTCCAGGAATCAGTCAAGATCAGACACCTGAAGTGTAGCTCTATAGGACAATAGAAAGATGTTGTCCTACTGCTCCCAGGGGGTGGTGAAAGAGGGTAATGGAAGGGGAGGATGATGATCTGGAGTAGGAATGAAGAGCTGACTAGTTCTCCAAGTAAATGGCATGATCCTGGCAGGAGCAGTATCCCCAGTGTAAAAATGAAAGCAACAACGTGACTCATTCCTCTGCAGTGCGGAGTAACTCTCAGAGACCAGCTGAAGTATATTTACAAAAATTGGAATCAGACTATTCACCTCAGCAAAAGACAGGCAAACCTAACTCCATTGTATGAAACTAGAAAGCATCTGAACTTTCTAATTTCACCAAATTGTGCCACTTTTCTTCCAATAAATAAAGTAGAATTTGCACAGATCATGGATAAAATGCTGATGTAAAGTTAAGTTCATTCATCTTTAGTATAAAGAACATGCCTTGTCAGAATGCTACATGCAGTTTCCCTGAACAATGCTAGAAGGATGTTTTGCACTTTGGTGCTATGGATAGGAATATACCCCAGCAGCATTGCCTGTTTCTGAGAAACAGGACAGCTTAGCATGCCCAGCAGCCAGGATGAGTAAATACAGTTGCTCTTAGGGAAAGCTAAGAAAAGTGCTTATTTATTCATAGCATTCCATGAAAGCTGAAGTACTTGGTATCCAGGACCTGCAATTCAGTGTGAGCTAAGGCACAGAATCATTAATGTTGGAAAAGATCTCCAAGATCATCTAATCCAACAACCAATCCATTCCCACCATGCCCAGTCACCATGTCCCTAAGTGCCACATGTACACAATTCTTGGACACGTCCAGGGAAAGTCCAAAGGATGGTAAAAAATGAGCAACTGAAATTTTCTTTTCTTTTTTTTTTTTTTTTTTTTTTTTTTTCTTTTTTTTAAAATAATATTCCTGAACAGCTCTATTCTTAGCAAGTTGCTTTTGAAATCTTTTTGGCATTTCCCGATTGGTAAAGATGATATCTGAAAGTTGGAAAAGCACTTTTGAGGATTTGCCCTTACAGTTATAAAAATTTTCAAGTATCCACTTATTATCTCTTCCCTCTCCCTCTTCTGCTCAGGGAGAGTAGATACAGTGATTTAGGTCTATAGCTCATGCAGATTCCAGATGTACAGTGTGACAGATTTTGTCCCTGTCAGGCCTCGGATGGAGAACAGTGTCCCACAATGCTGATATCTCAAAGTAAGCAGATGCACAAGTGATTTCCTCCTTCTGTGCACCCCATCTTCCCTGTTTCCCAGAGAAGATACTATTGAGGGCACATAGAGGAATATATTGTTAAAAGCAATTCTGAGCACTACACTTTTTCAGAAAGAGAAGAAAGGATGCACTGGAGTACACCTCAAAGTAGACAACACAAAATCTAAGTATCACTGGTATTCATAGTATAAACTCTTAGGAAGACTGGTTTCATTGGTTTCAGAACTCACAGAGAATTTTGCCTGCAAATATTTTGGTGGACCAGACAAGGCAAAAATACTGGGCTGAGCTTACCAAAAACTTTGCCTTCTACTAGCACAGACATTTCCATCTATAGTATCAAACAGTTAGCATAGCTGTTTTTGCAGGCTAAAGACCTAAAAGTACAAGGAAGCCTTTCATCTCTTCTTCTCCGTCTCGTCCCACTAAGCTTTACAAGGACACCGGCAGATTCGGCTCTGTGGTTCCAGAGACCCTATATCTCTCTCTGAGCTGAGGGTTTCAAATGAAACTAGTACAGGTTGATTTAGGGTAAATATTTTGGCTTTATCTTCCAGACACCCATTATATTACACACTTCCCCCTCATGCGACTTCCCAGAAATCCAGTTTGTATTTTCTGATGGACTAATTTCCCTGATGAATTAACAAATGGCTCTAGCACCTTCTGTACTTCTATCACATTGTCCCTGCATTCTTTTCTGCTTCTGGAAAAGTTTGACAGTGGTAGCAAGGGACTGGGGAGCAAAAGGTTCCCTGAACAAAACAGAAATTAAAAGTCTCAGACACCTGCAGTGTCAGTATTGGACAGCCATCTGTCCCTCATTTGAACGTGCCGTTACTGTCTGCCATCCCTAATGTTGCTTGTCCCAGACAAATATTAAGATGCTGCATGAATTGGGTTGATGCATGGATCCTTGCTTTGCAATGCTGTGCTTTATTTTAAAGTCAGAGTGAAAGATATTCCACTGATTTGTTTTCCACTGCATGACTGAGATCAGAAGATCACTTTTTACATTAACTCCTTTTCTGTCTAGGATAATTCTCACAGTATAAGCCTTCTTCTTTAACTCATACTGCTCTCTATTACCCTATGCCAAAAGTACACTGACATCCAGACCAGACAGGACAATATCTATTGTCTCTCCAGCTTAGTTTGCTGCATGATAGTTTTGAGAAGAGCCACAGCTTAAGGGTAGGTGACATGCAAAAGAAGGTTCTCCCCACTGATGTGTTTGAGAACTCTCCTCTCTTACTCAAGCGGATTTTCTGTGATGGTATTGAAAACAAGAGATATCAAAAGCTAGGAGAAACAGTTCTAATCTCCTAATCTGGAAATGCTATGAGGCTTTAACTGGAAACTGGAAAATCTGTGTTGCAAAGAAACTTACTAGTAGCTCTTGTTTGCTTATTTGTTTTTTAGAGGGTTTGCTATGCTTCTAAAATGTATCCAGACACAGATTAGAATCAGAGTAGGAATTAGTAAGGATGTTTTATAGTCTTTTTCATGTAAGAAGTCAAACTCTGTAGATTCAATCTGACAATCAAATCCATTGAATTAGTCAACTTTTATTCTTTCTTGGTAAGTTAGCATCCTTGTCACATGACCATTACTATTTGTTCACTTATAAACGTAGTGGTTAAGACTGAATGCTCAGAGAAGCTATAATATCTTTATGCCCTCGGAGGTTAATGTTCAGTTAGGTCAGAAAGGGGAAAAATGTAAAGGTCTTGTCAGTCAACAGAAGACCACAGTTGTTATGAGTGCAAAACCTCTCTCTATAGAAGTCATGAAAGTAGAACTGATGTGAGTGGCTAACATTTTGTTTTAATACCAATTTTTGGCTTTAAACTTAGCTTGATTTTGCAAATTATTTTGCAACAGCTCAGGAATATCTGTAAAATCAGTGATAAAGTGCTTCTTGCTACCACTGCTGCTTTCAGAGGAACCTCTTGGGGAGGTAGCAGCAGCAGTGACATGGCTGAGCAAAGTGGGGAGTGACAATGTTTGGAGGAGATTTTCTCAGGAGGGGGTGTTTGTTTTTTTGTTGGTATAGACAGGAAGCTTAAGATGTTATCTGCAGGCTAAGTTGTGTGCCATTTTAAACACAGTGCTCTTAATAAATACCGACAGCAAATCAGGACAAGAACAGACGCAAGTTGTTTCAGGCGACTTCTGTCAAGTGAACAGTAATGCGGTAGGATTAGTGGCAATCCTCTCCATATTGCAGAGAGCAAGTCGCCTGCAGATGAAGTGCTCCAGGCATTGCAGTGGGTTTATCAAGGGGTCCTTGATATTCGGGAGCAGACGCGCAGGCTGCAACATTATCAGCAGCTTTTCAATTCAGCCATCTCCTCCTGACAACTGGGTGGCAGTGGTGATGACAGTGTGCGGGCGTTGATTTTAATTCCAGAAGCATCTAAACAAGTCTGTGTCCCACTGTTTCCCAGACTGCTCCCTGAAACCCTGTGACATTGCTAATTCAACTGAATGGGCTGTTAATAACCAAAATGTTAATAGCACAGTATTGGCAGAGCAACAGTTTGAGCCAGTGAACCATTAACTTTCATTCCATCGAGTGCAATCAAAGTCAAGGTGCAAGTATGATCAAAAAGGCAATGACAACTGTCCCCAGTGTCAACATCCTCTGTCATATTAGGTGTTCCTTGAAAATGCCAACTCAGAGGAGAACTCTTTCCAGTACCATTTTGTTACACTGGTGCTAATGTCTTAAAGTACATCATTCTTCTCTCCATCCTGAGAAAGGGGGTTGGTGCATTACTGAGTGTGGGTTAGCTCTTCATATATTAGGATAACACCTCTTGCATATTCCCAGGTATTAAAACATTTGAATCAGCAATGAAGTGCAACTAGACCCATTCTTCTTTCACCTTTCATCAGCTTTATGCCATACCATCAGCATAAGATCACCTGAAAGCCAGAATCAACAAGCATTATAGGGTTACCAACTTCAGGCAACCCTCACAACAGAAAAACTGCTGTGTATTTGTCTAATAGCTCCACCAACACTGGTTGCCACCAGAAGTTATCTCGTCAGTGGCATCTGGTTTGAATTACTTTGCACACTGGCACTGGAAACTGACTCAGTCCCTGAACACCTCAAAGTTTTCTTCCAGGCACAGACTATCTGTAGCTAAGCATCTCGATTTGCATTCACAATTAAATTTAAAGGAAACATCTCGAACAGTGTCTGTCCCTATAAGGCTTGTAGAATGGGAAATACTGAAATCCCAGAAAATTAAGTTAAAAGAGTTACCTGATCTTCCATGGACGCCATTTCTGAAAAACTGCCACCACTTTTGCTTTTAGCAGTGCACACTTCTTGCTAAGAGTTCTGAAAGAGGTGTCTGATATAATTAATGAGACACATATTGTGGTCTCTTTGAAACTGCACGGTGGGGTCTTGCTCTGATAACTTTCACCACAGAGCTCCCTTCTTGCCCCACTTCCATCAAAGATAACATAAGTAAGGGGAAGCCAATGTAGAAGTGCTCATTAAGTGAGTTTCCAGCACAGCAAGAAGGTTCATATGGTCTTGTAAGTTTTTCCCCTGATCATTCTGATTTTATGCCTTGAAGAAATTTTTTCTTGATTTTTTACCCCTCTTTTTCCCTTTTTACTTTGTAAGCAAAAATGCTGCATTACACGAGGTTCTGAAACAGTCTGTATCTTTCATACAGTGTTCATACAGTAAATAAAATAACTTGATCAAACACGTACCAAACAAGGCATACATACAGAAAGTGAGAAAGCAGGCACACCTGAGACTGAAGTGCATCCTGTTCATAAAGAGAGATATAGTGCTGATGGCATTTCACACTGAGGTATCCAGGGACCATCACATGGCTTGATGAGACCAAGGAAGCTCAATAGACTTTCCAAACCTAATTAGTACTTAATGATCTGGAGAGACATGGATGTCCATCACCTCTGCTTCAGCCCCTCTGTTCTTCCTCAAATTCTTAATTAACCTTTAAGGAGATGATGTGCTGATGAGTTTCCTAGGATATTGCATTGATTTTTGTCACACATGCACACGTACACGCTCATGCATACGCTCACACACCACACACTCCAGCACACATATAAAAGAAGCTGTGGTACGAATTCTCAGCTTCAATGCATTCCACACAAGGGCTCTGCTGATCAATGTTTATTAATGAAGCACTGCTTCGAAAATTGTTAATTGATGGCAATGTACAGAACGTTGTCTTGAATTTAACCTTATTCATCATTTAAGTATGTTGGAAGCTAGAGCGTGGTGTTAATTAATAGCACAAGAACAAAGTTGGATCGTTCTGCTGTGGATTTGACAAACAAAATCATATGCGTAAAGAGGGGAAGAAAAAAGCTGTGATTAAATATAAAACTAGAGCAAAAAAAGTGAGAGAAAATGGAGCCAAAGTCAGTGTCATACTCAAGATGACTCACTTTGTGAAGATAATGAAGTAAAAATTTTCTCGTGCACTTATGTAATATTTTACTGTTGTGTCATATTTAATCAGCTCTGAGTTTTAACAAGCTAAGTGGAAGGTGGGGGAAAGCTGCTACCAATGGAGTGAAAACAGATTAATAAGTTTTGAAAAGTTAATAGCCAAGTTTTCAGATTAAAAAAAAAAGAAAGGAAAAAAAAAAAAAAAAGAAAAAGAAAAAGAAAAAGAAAAAGAAATCAGTGTTGGTAGCTTAATTCACCGGGGAGAAAATGACAAATGTAGAATACCTTACTTAAAGTTCACTTAATAACAATCTAAATATGTGGTGATAATGTAGTATGCAATGCTAACAGCTGCACTCTTCCAGGCTTGTCTAGATGCTTTCAATGACTATTTGTTCAAGCCATTTGTTTGATTAATGAAAGCCTATCTGCCCAGATATTCATTTAACTGACTTATTACTATTGGGTCAACCCACTGCAATTTGAGCACATGTGACTCCTTAGCAATATTGCCTCTCTTGAGAAGAATCTGACCACCCCATTTTGGACACAGTTCCTCACTGCACAATCTTGTGCCAGCTGTATCCAGATAAGCTAACCACTGCTGTGGACCAGTCACCTGGTCTATGCAGGAGTTTATTTGAGATGACTTGCCCAGTTCTTGCATAGGTACCTGGTAGAGGTAACATGCAGACAGTCCTGCCTGTGCTGAAGTACCGACGTATTGTGACATTACAGACTAAAGGTCTGTTTTTGCCCATGATCATGCAAAATATATGTGCAGAGTAAGGACTGAAGCCATGTGTCTTGCTGGTTTGGTCTTTCTGTGCAATCTCTGCTGCAATTTGCACCAGCACATGGTCTCACTCCTGAGCAAGGGCTTTGATTGCTATTGGATCCCAGTGTGCTGAGCATGGTGGGAACATGAGGTGTGGTCTCTTCTCCAGAAAGCCTGTCATTTAGAGAGATAATGATACAGGGAAATAGAGAAAATGAGAAACAGAAACCTTTTGTTTTCCAAAACAAATAAACAAGCAAAAGAAGCATACCAATAGAGAAGGAGAGGCAGGTCTGCTGTTTTCCTGAAATTCAGTCAAATGTTCTTTCTGGGTGAGTCCAGTCCTCTCCTTTCAGTATAATAGGAAAAAAAATGCTGTTTTTAAACAAGCAAAAAATGCCAACCACTTTCTGTATTTCAACAGCACTTTTATCTCTTATTTTTGCAGAAGGTATGCTAGATGTTGACCACATTTCTGACTTATTCAGATTCACTTGCAATTTCTTTTTCTGTTGACTCTTCTCTTTACTCGATCATATTCCCTTATTTCTGTTTAGGATGCTAAGACATGAAATCATGAAAAACAGAGACAGCTAGAGTTTGTCTAAGGTGTCTTCAGGCCCCAACCAGGATTTGTTCTGCCTCTGTCATCCCTTGAGCCTGTAACCTTTGAGTCACTCAGCTATTGACATGCTGGGGCTGGTTAAACACAAAGAATTAAAAATGGACAGCTTTTCCAAGCAGCATGAGAGGACAGTTCAGAGCTCAACATCAGGGTTCACTGAGAATGTCAGTGACTACCGCATGCAGTGAGAAGGCAGATACTGTCTTGCCTAGATCTCTGAAGACAGGACTTGGCATTGCATGTGCAATTTGAATTAAACTGATTTCCTGTGATGCTATTAGTGACTGCTTGTGTGCAGCACACCCTAATGGCTGGTTGTGGGAAGGTATCCAAAGGGCACTGAAGGTTTCCGAAGGATCTAGACTGTGTCAGAAGCAGAATGGCGCTTTGCAGAAAGTACACAAGAAAATTTCCTGTTCTGTACTTCTTAGCTGAGGTCTGGTTTCCTGACACTGCTGCACTGCGGGCTTTCTCCCAAAGCTGATTCATGCTCTATACCCTCTTCACCATGTGCTTAGAGGTGAAAGGAGGATGTAAAGCAAGCAGCACTGGTGATGAAAACTAGCACAAAAGTCATATATAAGCAAATACAGTATAGGGTCATGAAAGATCTAGTGTGCTCTCTTATTGGTGGCTTTTAAATGAACTTATTAGTTCAAAGCCATATGGCTCAACTGTTCTTCTAAGAGCAAAAAGAAAACAAATGGCCAAGCGACCAAGCTTCTTTCAGGTTGAACAACCTGACAGCATCTGGACAAGGAGAGAAGACCTATTTTCTTGATATCTGTCAATTCTTTTTCTTTTACTATTCACTGAGACCAAGAGAGATTTTTAACCAGGGCTGCAGTAATTTCTTTAGATGTGAAAAGAAAAAGAAAATGTATTGCCTGAATCTAAGTCAATAAGTGATTAATTAAAGAGAACAATGGTCTTCTATTTGGGAAGACTATGCAGTGACACAACAGAGTATCTTTCAGATGTGGAAAATGAAATAAACAAAAAGAAAAAGTAAGGGATAGAAAGCTACCTCCTCACCCTCCAAAAGCTCAAGGCTGCTGTGGAGTCAAGGTTGGTCATCTAGATGACCAAAGGCAACCCAGAGCTGGCAGCTTAGTGACTGTGTTCTTAGCAATGCTTATACCCAGCCCTGGCCATTAGAATCTGCTTAACTGAGCAAAATAAACATGTTAATAATGATCCTAGGGATTAGCCTGTAGTCTGCTTGAAAATCAATGTGGTATTTTTGGCCACCAGAGTCGCTCTTTATCAGAGCTGGTTTCACGCAGAGATTCGGCTCTCTGTAGTGTACCCAGAATATTCCCGAGGGCTTTTGGGTCATTGGTGAAGTACCTTGCAAACAAACTCCTGGCATGGATCTCTCAAAGAGGCCCATCATAATCTAGCAGGGAGAGTGTTAACTTGGGGATTGGTGTCTTTGGTTCAGTTCCTTTTTTTACCCCCAGTGTGTAACAAGACTGTAAAGGGGTCTATTGCATTCCCCATGCTTCTGTTCCTTCTCCCACCCATTTTCCATGTAGGTTGGGGTCTGTTTTCCTCAGTGTTTGTCCCGTAAGATGCTTGACACAGAAGCCTTGGCATGGAGAAAGCACTGACTTGATGGGAGTTTGTTCTTGGGTGCATGCCACTTTCTTACCTACAACCTGGATAAGACCCTCCAGAAAGTCTGGATGGAAAACAGCACCTAGCATCTGCCAGGAGTCAGAAAGCTGTAGACTAGCACAAATGCATACTCTTTGTCTTCTTAACAGGGGAGAGACAGAAAGTTCTTTTTGATCCTAGTGTGTGGCAATCCTGCTGATTATAGTGGGATTGGTTCTAGATGATCTTTGAGGTCCCTTTCAACTAAAGCCATTCTAAGATTCTAAAATCAGTTGAACTAGCAATGATGATACCAACATGTAGACCACACTTTCTTGACTAGGGACCATGACTTTACATCACACAAAGTCAGCATCCATTTCCAAGTGACTTAAAGTAGCATCTAGTCTTGGAAAACCAGGACACTGAATACTTTGTTTGCCTCATAGACCTAGGAATGTTGTGTACTGAGAGTGTAGTCATGAAGAAGTCAATTGTAGTTCCTATTCTGTTTTTTTCTAACAAACACACTTTCATCAGGTATCACCAGTGCTGGTGAGCCTGGCACTAGCTGTTCCTTGCACACTTTAATACACTCAGCTCAATGGGAGACATTTACACAGTAGTCTGAGTAGTTCACTTCTTACCAGGTGGTGCTTGTTTGAAAATAGGGCTTATTTCACACATTTAGCCAGCTTTGCGAGAATACAGTCACACACAAAAGACACTCACTCCTTCCATTTCTGTTCCTTCGTGTCTTCGTCTAGTGGCTAAACATCTTTGCCCATTAGCAAACAGCATTTTCATCCTGTTGTGCTACTTGAATAGCACTCCTGTCGGGGGAAAAAAAAAAAGAAAAAAAGAAAAAGAAAAAGAAAAAGAAAAAGAAAAAGAAAAAGAAAAAGGAAAGGAAAGGAAAGGAAAGGAAAGGAAAGGAAAGGAAAGGAAAGGAAAGGAAAGGAAAGGAAAAGGAAAAGGAAAAGGAAAAGGAAAAGGAAAAGGAAAAGGAAAAGGAAAAGGAAAAGGAAAAGGAAAAGGAAAAGAAGAAAAAAACAACAACCCTGTCTGGGGAATCTGTCTCTTCAGGAAACTTTTCTTAGTCCTTATTCCTCAATGTGTAATGTGTTGATTTCATTCCTTTCCTCCTCCTGCCGTTTCCATGCTTGCTTCTCTCCTTTTCCCTCCCTCCCTCCCCACTCATCCCTACAGGTATAAATAACCAAAAAAACATGTAGCTAACCATGCTGTGTCAGTCCCTGCTGTGCCAATTTCCCATCTGCTGCCTCCTTGCCCCATGCTGCAGGTTGAGCACAAGCTCCTGTCATGCTGAGTTGAAAAGGTTGTATGCCTGTGTTTAAAATTAAGCATGTGCTCAAGCTCTCTGCTGAACTAGGACCTAGGCTGTGATGTTGCTGCTCTACAGCCAATTTCCACTTTACAAGTTGGGACCAGACTCCATTTCACAATGCAAATGATTAGTATTCATGAGACTAATAGACACAGGTGTGAAAGTTGTTTAAATAGCAATATCAGTGATAATGTAGATAGAAGTTTATGTTTGATCTTCCTATGACCAAGGTAAAGGCTGCTGGCTTATACAAGCCCAAAATGTATGTTGATTCAATTCTCTATCCTTATCATTGGGCTTCTCTGGAAATGCAGAATTTGCTTTAGTGGAATAAAACAGTAATTACAAACATTAGTTTTTCACAGTGTGAACCTTCATATTCACCTGCCAAGACTTTGGTGGTGTTTCAGCAATGTCATTTCCTAAGCTCTGGAGGTTGGGTTTTAATGACATTGTTCTGTTAGAGCTGTTCACATCAACTATTTGAGAGCTGTCTGGCTGCTGTAGTCAAAGAAATAATAATAATCTGACCTTGACTTTTTCGGTCATCTCTTTGTCTTAGTCCTCTTTGGAAACAATTATTCATACAGTATATATGGTCAAGTCTGCCACTGTTCCTTAGGCAGTTTTTGTGGGATCATTGTAACCTCTTTGAGTGTGCGAGCTTCTTTATCCTATCCTGACTAGTAGCTTTACTCATCCTATAGTGGTATTATGGTAATAGCTGCTTTGTAAATTTGTATGTGCTGTGTGGTTCCTCCTTCGTGTCTACCTACACCTATGAGCACTGGGTCATTGTGAGCATTACCTCCTTCTTGCTTTGTCATTTAACTACAGAAGTCATAGGTAGCATGTGACAGAAAACACCTGAAATCTACCTGCTCACATAACTATTAACGTGTAGTTCTGTCTCCTAGCTGTCAAACATAATGACCTTCAGAAATGTCAGTATTAGTCCAACAGAACTATGTAGCTCCTGTGTTATCGGTTGCTAAAGGTCCACTTTACTCTCTCTTCTCTCCTACTAAAATGCAGATGGACAGCTCTTTATAAGTCAGAAGATGAGTTCATGATGGTCTCTTATTTCAGATCTTCCCGAGAAATTACCATCTTCATCTTGGTTGACCGTCATCTTGATAGTTAATGACAGTTTCAAAGTTTAGAAAATGAAGAGTTGAGTGAATTAACCCCTACGCTCAAGACGGCTGTTTTGTAACTAAGGGACAATTCTAACATCAGTTTTCCAGGCTGCTGCAACTGAGAATTGAGCTGATGAAAAGAAACAACTTATTCAATCATTCTCTCTAACCAAGGGTTTAAATACCACTTTGGGTGCAACATAAGTAAAGAGAAATTAAGTCTGTAGGAAAAAGGTAAACAATTCAATTTAAAACTGACATGAAAATGTCCCCTTTCCCTATTAAAAGAAAAAAAAAAAAAAAAAAGGAGAAAAAAAAAAAGTTTAGAGAAATAATTACACAAGGTCCTCAAGATTGTCCACGGAATATTCTGATTCCATGGATAAATTGTAAGTGAATGAGTGAATAAAAAGTCTTCTTTGAAAATACCACCATGCTGTGAATAGCAATTTAGTTAGCTCATGCTCAGGTCTTCTTCCTTAGACCATATTCCTATAATGATGTGTATGGGACATGTTACAAACTTTGGTCTCAGTAGAAAATGTTTATCAATGTTTATCTACTAAATGTTATTGGAAATTTGGGAAGTTTAGGGAAGCCATCTCAGAGCAGAAAATGACGGCAGTACAGGAAATCTAAACACTTCCTCCAGCAGCATCTACAGACTGAAATCTTTGGGTCATTCAGGATGTATAGAAAACAGAAATAATAAATCCATACTCATACATTTACTTCATGAAAAAAAAAAAAATAGAATTCAAACCCTACATTTCTGTGAAAATACCTCCTGATTTTATACTAAATGGCATCTTTAGCCATGGAAATGCTATGAGAAAGAGAATTGTCCCAGTGCTGTGGATGAGCTTCAGTGGTATCTTTCTGCTGTTTTCCTAGTCATGTCCTGAAGTAATCTTCCCAGTTTCTTGTAAAATTAATCTTCTTCTCCATTCCCCCAGCCATACTCCTCAAACTGTCAGTGAAACCACAAGCAAAGTGGTCATTTTGTGCAACTTCTTCTGATGCCCAGCATTCACACCTGGCATCTACTTGTCACTAGAAAGGTGGTCCATTTTTTTCAATCATTACCAACTTGAATTTAATTCTTGGCATTTCCCTAGGGGAAAAAAAACCACCAACAACAATGGCTTTGCCTCTCCCATCACTGTCTTTTCAGTTATCCTTTCCCCAGCTGTAGCAAGAGACCTGCCACTAGCAAATTCCCAAACCATCTATTTATTTCCACGGCTGTGCTGTGAAACCTCATTGTTCAAACATAACAAATCCAGCAACTTCATGAGTTGAGCTATTGCGGATTTTTCCCCATGACTGCAAATGGGAATGGTCTGTACAAATGAAAGCCTAGACCTCTGCTATTGCGAGTAAAAGAGTTTGGGTGAAATATCTACCGAGGAGTATATTTTATGTGTTTTCTGTAACTGTCCATCCAAAAAAGTGCTGAGAGATAGTCGGGTGCTGTTAGGAGGCACTGATAACAGCCTTACATTAATAAAGTACCTTCCATCCAGATGGACCCCCAAAGTACTTTATAAACTTTACTAACTGATTGTTCCAGCTCCATACATCACCTTCTATCTATCCATCTGTTTACAACTATAGCCATATAAAGAGCATTTCTCTCGCCACTAAATGATGGCTATTTCAGATTTGGGATGTAACAGACATTTAAGAGCTCACATCAATATGGAGTAACATCTTCATGGCTTAGCTCTGCTTCTTTCCTATAGCTGTGTTACCACAAAGAAAGCTGCTTAAGGGAATGTTGAATAAAACTACTAAGTAGCCAGGTCAGAAAAAAGGAGGTGATTTTAACGTAGCAAATGGTGGAGTTAAGGATCTCATTGCTACCTGCTGCTGTAGACATTAGAAGTCTACTTGGATGTGTGGGGTGACTCACAAGTTGGGGTTTCTACAGAAATAAAATCTACACTGATACAAGGAAGTCCCGTGAATTATTAATAGTTGCATTCTGAGATGATTTTAAGGAAGCCTCAGGAATTTATTCTACTTTCGTCTTTCTTTTGATGGGCCCTGAGAGAGGTAATCGTGTTTCCTCAGATGCTCCCTGTATGACTTGTGCTCCAGACCTTTCATGGCTTTCTTGCCTTCCAATGGACACACTTTAGGTTCTTAGTGTTTTTCTTGTAGTGAGAGGCCTGAAACTGAACAGAGTAATGATGACCTGCAAGGGTTACTCCTGTTATCTTAAAACTTCCCAGTAACACTGTGAGATCCACACCATCTTGCCTACAGTGGCTATGATGGAACAGATGTGCCTACGTTGTCAGTCTGTCAGTTTAACACTTATACAATCTTGGTTTCACATCTAGCTCTACCAAAGGGATTTTTAATTGGAAATTGAGGAAATTATTTTTGGCAGATCTAGTTCCCTTACAGATTTTGGGGTGTCTATGGACATCCAGAGAGAGGACAACCAATATCCACTGTCCACAGAAAAGACCCATCAGAAGGGCTTTGTGGTTGGGCAGCGCTATGCCACTGGATATCAGAGGCTGTGAGCTCTCACTGGCATTTCATAAGTCTGATTTGCCCATTTTTTTATCCTTCTTTACTACTTTTATTGCTATTTTATTAGTTATTGCATTGGCACATAACAAGATTATAGTATTTGGGCTGACCAGCTTGCAGTTCAGATAACTAACCAGGGGCGAGAGAAAGATAAAGTGACAAAAGGAGAACCCAGGTGTCAATGGGTGGGCTGAGAGCCCAAGGGGACAGGCATGCAGTTTCTATCACCAAATGAAATGGAAAAGGTTTAATCAGTTCTGCCTCATCCCAGGCAAATGTTAAGCAAGAAGTGTGTGTGTCACTTCAAGCAGTCATTTGTCAGTTTGGTTCACATTTGTTTTGGATTTAGATTAAAATTAGACTCTATAAAGTTCCAGTTTGTATTTTGCTGTAGGAGGCATTTAAATTAGACAGCCCTTCGTCTCCTAAAATACACCCAAAGATCTGATGTGATTCTGTGTGGTCAGACTGTGATTGTTTTCCTTCTTTTTGTCCAGTGGATACATCCTGACAGCAATCTATGTTTGTGTGAAATTAGGATCCATCCAGCACTGGTTAAAAAACATCTAAACTAAAAGATTAATTGCTAGCCATGATTACCATATTATTTATTATTGTTGTGTGATGTTGAGACCATGTTTGGAACAGATGGGAATCCAATTAGCTTAGTTCTGCCTTTGTCCATCGGATGAGACATTAATTTCAGGGCCACTCTCCACCTTGTCTGAGTAGCTATGAGAAAAGAAATATGCTCATGGAACTTGGTGTTTTCGAGAAGGTTTGTTGCATATATTTTGTTTTCTCATAAAAGGGCACTACAGGCTGCTAAGCAACAGAGTAGCTGTGTTTACGTACACATGTATATATATATATATATAGAGAGAGAGAGAGAGAGAGAGGCACGTATGCATACATATTCAGACACACAGAGTATTTATTCAAGGACAAGAGTCCTTCTCATCAGGTTGGCTTTCAAGTGAGAGTAATTCTATTAATTAGGACTGCAGTTACTGTCCCCCTTCAGCTTCCCCCACCTTACACCTCCTCTTCTTTCTCTCTTGCAGCTATTACTTTTTTTAATTAACGTGCCAAAATGTTCACTTCTGATTATAACAAGAAGAGAGAAAGACAAAAGGGCAAAAGCGAGGAGAGTAGCTCTGGCAAGAAAGACAATTTGTTTGGCTAACCCCTTCAGAAGAAGGCAGGCTTGTCAATGATTTCTTTACAGGATGGTGTCCCATAACTGTGGGAGGGAGCAGGAATGGTTTTTAATGGGGCTTTTCTCTCAGACAGAAATAATCATGCCTAAACAGAAGTCTTAGAGCAGCTGCTCTGAGCTGCTTGGAGACAGACAGTTCTATCACGCTGTTGCTATTTCTTTTTTTCTCAGTTAATGTCTTCTCCCTTTTACCTTTTAATGTAGAGTGTTACTAGGCCCTAAAATGGGAATAACCACTCTATCTGTATTTTTTTTAATATTGTATTGATCATAATGTTACGTCACAACCCAATTTTTCTACATTTGGGTTTTGGATGTTATTTACAACTTTTGAAGTAATCCCTGTACTTTAAAATTGATATCTGGACCCCAGAATTAATAGGCATAAGGATTTAGGGTTCAGAATTGCCCCTGTGTTCTTCATCTCTAAGCATTTCAAAAATAATTAGTTGATCTAGACCTTAGAATAGCTTTGAAGGGGAACGATAGTTAAGATGTTCACTGTATGGAGTTGGAGGTATAAAAGACAATATTGGGGCTGCAATATAAGCACAGAAGAAATACTGGCAAAGAGGTTGATTGAAATTGTGCATGTTTGTGTACAAAATTTTATCATTCTTTATGGAAACTGGTAGACAACATGTTTGCCAGAAAATAGGGGGAAAAATAGTTTGCACTTTTTAGTTTTAGTTGAATTCACCTCCTCAGCTTCCCTCCTGTCCCTTCACAAAATGTGTGCAAGAAAACAGAAACATCAGAAAATCATGTGATGAGCTCTGTCCTCTCTGGCTCTGAAGATCTGAGGTTTTAAAGCCTCCAGCTGGCATCTGCTGGCGTTTCAAGGCAAACTGTGGAGCTCGAGCCCACTGCTCAAAGGTCCATGCTTCAAACCGGGTGTCTTTGTCAGGAGGGCAGTAACTACTTTTGCGCACACACACAAACTGGCAGCTTTCTGAGCCACTGTGCAGAGAAATCCTTGATTCTCGTTCACATACATCAGGCAGCGCCTCATTTCAAATGGCATCAGCTTATTTGACTTTCAAATGAGAAAACTAAGTATCATGAACAGATGAAGAGATAATCAAAACATCTTTGTCCAGGTTTTTGGAAACTGATTTTGAAAACTGGAACTCCTGAGCAGTTCTGCCAGTTCTCACAATATTTTTATCAGTAAAAAACAACAACAACAACATTTGCTAATTTGCTAATCTGTTTCCTAAGGTTCCTGCCCGTAGCATCAAGTGAATTGTTGCAGGTTGGCCTAAATACCAATAAATTCATGGCTGGATGATGTAGTTCTTCATCCCAAAGACTTTGTATTAATGACTTGTTAATTCATCCTTTATAATTATTCAGAACTGTAAGTTGCTTTTTCTCCCTCTTTTTGCATATTTGGATTGTTATCTATGCATATTCACTCTTCAGGCTGTTTTGGTAAGCTGTGATTGATCAGCAAATTCATACAGTGTTGTTTCATATTCCTGATTGAATAAGCAGACAAAAATCTTTGTGGAAATGGAGCATTCAACTTCCTTTAATATTTGTACACATGCCTTGGAAACTTTGCCTTTTTTGAATATTCATCATTGTCAAACACAAGTGTTTGAATGGTTGTTAGAATTGCACATAATAGGTAAAAGAAAAATTATAAACAGGTTGTTCCTGTCCTTTGAGCAGGGGAATTTACCTTCTCCCATCACTTTTACTGTCTCGCTCAGTTGAGTTCTGCATGGTTAAACAGAATCTATGTTACCTCCCTGAATTGGTTGCACTTCAGCAAGGCCATACAGGAATTTCTGGATAAATTCACTGTCCTTTAAGGCACCCTGCAACTTCAGGGGATGTGGCTGCAAGTGTTTGCATTAGTGTCATTGTTTTGAGATGATTAGTATGTTCTAAACAGACACTTGGGAACAGAATATCCCCAAGATAGCGCCATTTTGTAAGGATGGGTGAATCCTGTGGAAAGGAGACGATGTAGCAGAATTTCATAGGGGATTTCAGGGACATTGCCAGGCGATTCGAGAACTTCAGACCTTGTTTGTTTATGTTTTGGTTTAATTATCAGGAGTAAAAGGACATCTTTGCTTTGTATTTGAACAGCAACTCATCACCTGCCCTCCCTAACCTCAGCTAACCACATTATCCTCCGAGGTCAAGCGAGAAAGGCCAGTGCTCTTGTTACTGTAGGTGACAGGTTCAAACCCTCATAATCATCCATGACAGCGCTCATTATACTCCTTTTTATAAGATTTTTTTCAACTTCCACTTCCAGCTCCTTTATATAGCAGATCTTCGGTTTCTACTCATCACCACTTCCCTTCCTTCGCCAGTAGTTTGTGCTTTTGTCTTTTTTCCTGCTTTAAGCTCTGCTCATTCAGTCTTTAATTGGCATTCATTGTCAAAATTTCAAATCCATTGTGTTAATCTTCATTTTAAATAAAGTCAGAAACATGGTCCATTTGAGTGCAAGCACACACAAGTCTCTCCAGCCTGGGAGACACAATAGGCACAGCCCTGTCTTCTTCCTTCAGCTCAACATTTGTTTTCAGGGCTATCAAATTAACAAGGACTCACCATTACCTCACTTCTGCAATGCAAAGACATCTTCTTTCTTGAGGATAGGGAGTTGCTGTACTCTTATCTTAGAGGGGATATAAATAAAAGCAAAGAACAGGGGACAAAAAAGGCACCCTTCCACTCTTGCCTAATCTGCATACTAGCTTTCTTGTTATTGATATGTGACTTGAAGCATCATCTGGCAATGAAAAAGTAATCGTGATAACAAAATAAACTGGTTCTGATGGTTCCTGACAAGTTCATTACTGTGCTTGTTCCTATGTATTGGACTTTGAAGTGTTTAGGACAACTGAGCAGCAACAGCAAGAATGCAATGTCATTCATATCACACAGTAGGTATCAAACCACTCTGGAGCCTTGTTTTCATCATGCAGAAATGCCATCATGACTTCTTTGTCCTGTCCCAAACCACCTGACTCTTGTAAACATCTCTGATGTTGTTTGGTATAGCAACAGATGCTCCTCTTGAGATGGGGTGACATGGCTGTTGCTCTTGGGGTGCATGTGATCCAACTTGCTTGCGGGATGAGAAGCATGACCGTGTGAGTTATCTCCACTGTTTTTTGATGGGATGATATTTGTTGCCTGTGCCATAACTTGTTTTTCCCAGGAAGTGGATTGTTTCACTGTTGTTTCTGCTGCTGTTGTGTTAATCTTTTACAGGAGATTATATAAAACAGCCTCTCTGTGAACAAAAATACATCTCTGGGGAATATTATAACAGAACCCATATCTTAAAAACCATAAAATAGAGACACCCTGTAGAAAGAAGTTGTTCCCGGTAATAAGTGCAGAACCACATCAAGGAGAGACCCTATTGTAATGAGCTTGATTGCTTGTGCATATGTGAAGAAACCCAAACATAAAGAAAAGTGGAAAAAGTAAACCCTGTAGGTTGCCATGATTGTTCTTCTAGTGAAATTTCCTTCCCCTAATTACTTCTACAGTCTGAAGAAAGCCCCTTAACCCTTGTCATACAGTAGCCAGCTGCACGTGCTCCCCAGCTGATAATCTCCCACAACAGCAGCCCCCTTGCGTTCTACAGGATTCAATCTTGTCATATACTGATCTGAAATACATATAGTAAATGAAAGGCTTTTTTTGTGGTCTTACTGGAACTGAGGCAGGAAAAGAGGCTTGCCAAAGCCTTGTGATTGCTTACATGGTCACAGAAGCAATATCTGACTGCATGTTTGCAAAGCATGATTCAGCATGGACAAGGATGCTCATTAGGAATACCTGTATTTGCACTTGGAGCACTGAAGATCATCCTATTGCGTCACTCATTCTGTAGTCTGGGGAATGGATTGGGAGAGTTTTCTCTCACTGACCCTCCACTAATCTGCTACAAGAGTTCAGATCATTGAGCTGTAACTTGGGCCATCCTTCGTGAGCCAAAATGTTACCGACATCCCTGCAGCTGTCCAGCAGAAGAACACGAGGTGCAATAGAGAATGTCTAAGCAAGATGATGGGGAGGGTCCTGTTTAGAGACAGCGCACTGAAATCACTGGACATGCTGCAGGTCAGGCAGATATTTCCCTTCATGCCAAATGTTTCTCTGAATGACTCAGTTTCCCCACTCCAGTCAGTGGACAAATGGCACAGGTACTTGTGCCCCCAGATAGCTTTTATTAATGAACTCTGGGACCATTAAGTCAATAGATCCTGGAGAACTGTCACTATTACAACCTTCCATGGCAAGGGAAAGCACATTCCCAAGCAGGGAGAGTGTGGAAGGCCCTAATGAACATTGAGCAGAGTACTTGCTCTGCACTCACTTTGTCACTGCTGGGCAGCTGTGCCCTGACAGAGCTCCTGTCCAACCAGGGACGTACATCCATTCATCATTAGTCCTAATGCAAGCCGAGGAGTCTTAAAGCCAGGGCTAAATCAGACCATCTTAATTTGCAGGCTTAATGCATTGCATATTATCCATATCCTTCCTATGGGATTTATCTTGATTAAGTGCTAATTTGTAACTGGTGGTATACCTAGTGAAGTGACTGATGAGAAGGGTGCCTGGGCAAAGAGGCCATGTTTTGGCAGCGGGGAAGGCTGGGGATGGGAAGTGCTGCTCACACCACAGGCACACAGGCAAGCAGTATGTTCTGTACACATTCCCAGCAGCCTAACCTGCAAGCTGTCCAGAAGGGCTTAACTTTGGTTACTCTTCAGCCATGGTAGAAGCTGGAGGTCTGCTGTGAAAGAGAAGAGCAAATTTGTAAAGGTTTTCATCTGTATGTGAAGAGTCTGTCCTCAGGCTGTTGCACAGCCTTGTCTGTACAGGATAGCATGGGTCAGGAAACATGCAGCTGCTGCAGGTATCCGAGTGTACGGCAGCTGCTTGCACATCTTGCTTTGCTCAGCTTCAGTTGTCTATTGAACCCTTAGACATGATCGCAATCCCTATTTCACCTCAAAACAGCTGGGAAAGGCTTTTCCAAGGAGCTGGGAAGCTGTATTTCAAGCTGCCTTCACTCTGCTGACCTTCACTCTGGGATGAGAAACAAACCTGCCACCTCCACGAGGCACACTGAGTCTCGGATCAATCTGTATCAGCATGCAGATTTTAAAGAAGCGACCTTTAAGTGGAAACGGGTTCTTAACTTTTGCTATTGCAGCTCTGGCATTTTGCTAAAATAAAAGCCTTTATTTCAGCTGCTGCTTTGGTATCTAAAATCACATCTGGTTTTGTAGCCACCTCTCCCCCTCAGATGAAAAAAAAAAACATGCTAGGTATGTGTGTTAAACAGACCAGAAACCTGCACACCCACAAGTCAGGTCAAGCTATTCACAATCCCATTTCTAAAGGAAGATAAAATAAAACTTTACACAAATTTCCCTGGTAGGACAAGACATCCAAAAGCCTTGATTTCTGTCATTTGCTGTACAGAATTGCTCAGTGCTCGCATCATTTCTCCTTTTGGCTGTTTTTTATAATACTGAAAGCAGTGGACACTTCCTCAGCTGATGGGTACCGCTTCCTTTTACTTGGGTAACTAATGACAGCAGTTGAAGAGGAAGGGGGGTGTTGAGTAGAGGGAAGTTAATTAATTTTGGGGTTTTTAATCTCTTTTCTTTTGTACCAAACCATAAAACAAAAATTCTTCGGGAGCCAGAACATGTACCTCCAGTAATCGAGAGGCAAGGATCTGACTAATAGATATTACGTTCCATTATATGGTCTTGAAGTCAATAAACATTAGGTTACCTTCATGCAGTGAAAAAAGACCAGATTTATTAAAAAATCTTATCTGGAGGGTTTGCATTTCAATAGGATGTGAATTTGCATATTTTAACAATAACCTCCCATCATTCTGTCTGATCTGTGCTCAGTTGGCCATACAGATCACTTTATCTTGAATAGATTATCACCGGTTTAATAAACCCTTCATAATATGCAGGTATAACAATGGTACTTCATTGGATAAAGGAGGTATTAAAGTTCTTTTTCTGGAAATAGGGGTGGCCCAGCTAGTGATTAACTTTATACCTCTGTACATCCCTGTGCTGAATACGCGATTGAAGGAGAGTATTCCCATTATTCACATTCAAAACGGACCAGCTCTTCAGAGCTCCCATTAACTCCTCATCACCCATGGCAGCTCCACAGATGCAGGAGTCAACAAAGCCAAGGCTGCCAGGGATGTTATCTCCAGCAGCGGTCATTGCCTTAGACGTCAGGAAAGGTGATGCTTTTCCCCAAGCTGAGTCTCTTTACACGACTGTTGTCAGTGCTGGGCTGCTTCACAGAGGAGGCAGGTGGAAGTAGTGTCAACCTGCTGCTCAAAAAAAGAGCCTTCCAGGCAGATAGTGTAGTTACCCAATTTTCCGCAGAAACACAGAATTACTCTTCTTTGTGTCCCCTCCTTGTCTTTGATAGATGCTGTGCTTCCCCTTTCCAGACAGAAGCTCATTTTCCGCTGCTTGCCCTCCACAAGAGATGAGTTCATCCCACAGTTCCAGTGCCCTATTTCGATGTCCCAAAAATTTGGTTGGGAGCAGCACGCTCATTTTCATGTTCTGCAGTTTTTCATTTCTACATATTTGTTTCTTTGTTAATATGTGAACAACGCTTGTCTGCTCTTGTGTACCCAATACAGAGCAGATAACCATGACTATTAACTGTCCATGCACAAATTCCTATGCAGCCCCCAAGGCTACTGTGGCATTAAGCCCAAGTTCGCAGGCCTTAATAAAAGGCAGTGTTAGCTCAGGACCATTCTGTGGTTATGCAGCCCTGGGATCTGGGCTCCTTTACATCCAACCATCTGAAATCCACGAATTATGAATTCTGGGACTGACTGTGCATGCAAGCACAAGAAAGATAAAATATGTCCCACATGTTCCTCGAGATACTCCTGTGAGCAACTAAGACTTTTCACACTCTCCCTCTTCTCTGCTTTCTCTTCCTCTGCTCAAGCTGTGTTCGTGCTTGCTTTTCCAAAGCTCTCATCATGAGCTTTTTCCTTCTCAAGAGCCGACATACTGGTGTGCTGCCTGACAGTGGGAGCACAGCAAGGCTAGTGAATAATTGAAAGTTATTGACCTATAATAACCTGGCATTATTGACCATAAATGATTTAGTTAAAACACACACACGCACTTGCACACACCATCTCACGTGGAGGAGCTGAATTTTGAATTCTCTTTGTCTAGCACTGGTTCAAGTGAGCTTGTCACAGGGCAAAGAGGGGCATTTTGGCCCAGCGTATTATGTTAATCAAAGTCACATTTCTGATGATGCTTTAGTGAGATTCCAGTGGGGAATGAGTGCAGCACCTGGAGCAGCAAAGTAATTGTCCTGAGCCTTTTTTCAAAGCTCCACAACAATCTGAACTTCAGAAAAGTTCACTGTTTTTAATAGGGAGGAGGGTGATTTTCATTAAGCATCTTGATCCCACCATAGGTCGGACTAGAGACTAACAAGTATCAGTGTCATTAACCTGTTGTCCAGCACATCTAGATTGAAAGGAAATTGTCCAGTTTTGATGTCAGACTTTCCACACTCCTAATATTTGTTGGTTCTGCTGAGCCAGCTCTCTCCCCACAAAGTGCAAACAATGTTGGCTCATTTGCAGACATAAAATGCTGCTCTTCCTGCCAGAAAGCCTGCCCAGGGCTCAGCCTGAGACCCAAAGCCTCCAGCTGAATCTGCAAGGCCAAGCATTCCCATGTCCACATGGGACCTCACCAGCTTTCCATGTCTGAATGGAGCCCTGCAGAAATGCAGATGTCCATGCTGGTGAGCTTGGCTGGGTCAGATAAAGATGTCAGTGAGTAACTGTTTAATTGAGCCAGATTCCTGAATGAGATATGAGCCCAGCCTACACCACAACTGCCAAATGTCCTCCTAAGCTGGCTGTGCTTGATCAGGATCTGAATTCTGTGGCTGGCCTTTAGCTTGGAAAGTTTGTGCCCAACTTTTGACAGATGAAACTTTTCAGCTTGGACCTGTTCTTGATTATCTATCAGTGCTCAGCAAATAGCTGTGAAAACCTCTCATTAGCTTTGCGGGTGCTACTTTTTATACATGAAATAGCCAAGCTAGCTGTGTCTGGTTTAGGCACTTTGTTCTCTGGGGTCAGATGGACATAGGACACAAAAGGATCACTGTGATTTTATATTAGCTTAAGTTGGAGCTCTTGAGAGATGATGCAAGAACAAAAAATTTAACTCACAGTGGTGAGCTGGTGCAGGTGTAGCTATGAATTGGTATTTACATCACATAAAAGTGCCAAGATGGATGAATTCATTCCCTTATTCCATAAAGTTCACAGTACACTTTCCCTACTAGCTCCAGGAGACAGAAGAAGCCACTACAGCTATTCCCAGTGTACAGAATTCCTGTGGCCAGGCATTTGCTGAAGCCAAAGGTACAATGCAGCCAATTTGTTATCACAACTAACTTCATTGTAACTGCCTAACGAAGCAGGCTTCCTGGAGTAAATCCTTAGTTCTCCACCTAGGAAATCGGGTCTGATTGGTTTAGATATCTAAATTCAGGCAGCCAAGAGCTCCCTCTGGAGGTCTCCAAGCAGTCCATTTCTTTATGTGGTCAAGGCTGGATGTTTACTTCAGGAAGGCAATTTCACGAGATGTCTGTGATTTAAGTGCAAGAAAAGTTCTCTCACAAGCAAATAGGACTTTCCCCCATATTTCCTACTTTCCTTATGGCATTGCAGCTAAGCCTGTGTATGTGTGTGCAACTGTATGCGTGTATGTCCAGATGGACAGAGGAACTGTATCTACAGTCTTGATAGCCCACAGCTGAGCTTCCCTGACTCAAAAAAATAAAGGAGGGAAGTGGGAGAAGAGCAGTGTCTGATCTGCATTTATACCCCATCACTTACTGGTGCGTACTCCTGACACCAGCCTAAAATATCTGACTGCAGCAGTACATGACACTGATGTCCAAGATGGCTTCCAGCTCCATCCTTCCTTCCTCCCTGTATAATTGACTATTATACAGGCATTATCTGTGCCTTGGTACTGTGGATTCATGGAGCCTCTAACAAATATAAATTCCCCTTTGCACACACACCATTTAATCAAAACTTTGCTGGTTTAAGCAGTCTGTTTTATTAAATTACCAACCTATGAAGCCATTAACTCAATTAGAAGCAGCAGTTCTGTAGTCTTGAACAACCAAGGGGTAATATTGCAAAGGTATACGTTATGCAGAGTATGGCACGTTATAATAACACTGAGAGCTTATATAGCATTTTAGAACTTCACAATTTTGTAGGAATAATATCTAATTAATCCTCACAATGGGCCCTGAAGGTAAAGATTACTGTTTAAACCCCTTTTCCACAGAGGAAACTAAGTGGGGAAGAAGATGATAGATAATAGACTTGAAAAAGGAGTTCAAGGCTGTATCTTTTCACACTTTGCATTCACAGCAAGTAGGGTTCAGACTTTCCAAATTGCTCCTTTCCCTCTGAGAAAACATCAAGTGACCATTTACTCCCTTTCTGGTCTCCGTATCGTAGTGTGCAGTGGGCTGAATTTATTTTAAATCACCTCTTCTTTGGGGTAGGGAGGGGGCCCAAGAAAGACATAGAAATTGTACCTGAGTAGGGTGCACCCATTACACTGAATCACCTTTGATAACAGCTTGTTGTACTAGCAGGGACTGACATCTTGTTCTTGTGGATGCTTTCAGGAATCTAATGGGCACGACTTAAAAAGCCAGCACCAGCTCATGGCCTCATTGCCCATGGAATTTTTAACCCCAGAAATTTTACATTATGTTATCAGGTTAGAAACACCCACCAGTTCTACTTTGTCACCTAAGTTATGTTGCCTGATGGCAAATAACAAGGATGGTCTTCTAATTTGACCTACAGTCCCCTCACCGAGTAACTACATTCTTTCATGCAGAGATTAGAAGAGTAAAGGTGTTCAGACAGCAAATGTCACTTGTATAAAGGACTCAAGAATTATGGTTAAAAAGACCTTGGTAACAAAGCAAACATTGGAGAATAATATTAAACACTAAAATCGGACCTCTTGATCTCAAATGATCGTAACTGTTACGAGGGATTATCTTTCCTTGGTAAGTAGCCTAACTAAAGTGCTAGATCCATCACTGAAAACCAACAGTGGGCTGCTGGTAGTAAAAGCAGATGCTAAGTTTGAGGATTATCCTAAAGATATGCATATGTATATAAATTTTCTTTCTATAAAATTTAATCAAAGGTGGTTTTAGGGTTTTGGGGACAGCTTTACATATTTTTATTCTTTTGGAAAAGTAAATAATGGAAGAGGAAAGAAAATGCAGAGAATCTGGAACTGGACTTGATTTGAATTTGAAAAAGAAAGTGACAGATTTAGAATCACTATCCACTTTAAGCAAAGCTCAGATAGGAGAGAAACAGCCTGAAACAGTAAAAGCAAATAATGCTCCTAATAATTAATACTGCCTTCTGTAAAGATATATCAATCATAAATTATCTCAAGCAATCATGTGTGATATGGTAATAAAAATAAGAGATTTTATTTCTGTATATTCATTTTCCTTTTGCTCTGTTTTGAGCACTAAGAAATTTCTTTTATTTTGGTATTAAAATCTGCATTAAAAAGTTGCAAGGGTCCAGAAGCTGAGGATTTAGGGAAAGCACCGTATGTCAGGAGACTGATGTTAAAGCCTCAAAAGCTTTAACAGGGGCTACAATTAAGGCTAGAGTCATAGAATGAATCATAGAATGGCCTGGGTTGAAAAGGACCACAGTGATCATCTAGTTTCAGTCCCCCCACTATGTGCTCCACTGGGGTCATTTTAAGTACAAAGAGGTTTGCATCATACCCTAAATCAAAGAATCAATGAGTAGTTTATTTTAAACAGATGATTTTTAAAAAGAAAACAAAAAGCTGCTCATTCTTTATGGTCATGTTTCTGACTTCTCTCATTTTGTACTTACACCATCTACGTGGGCAGTGTAATCTGGCCCAGATTTTCAAATATACTCAACACCCACCCAGTGGATGAAAATCTTTTAATTATCTGTCTGGATATTTGAGAACATCCTATGTTTGAAACAGAAGGTTCCTAAGTAGCATGATTTCTTGCTTGGTTTCCCTCACTGTGCTTTTTTTTATTCTCTGTGTCACGTCTCGAGAGTATTTCTTTGCTGTGATTTTGAAGGATGCTGCTAGAAAGCAGCAAGCCTTGCTATCCCCTACGTTGGTTCAAACATGTCAATGTTGCATAGACTTGTTCCTGATCCACGGAGAAGAATCAGACCCTGGGAGTTCAGACACATACTGTAAAAAGGTTAATGGCTAATACTGCTGGAAAGTTTATGGCTGAACTTCTAGTGGCTCTGATCAACGCTGTCTTTAATCAAATGCCACAGCACAAAGAGAGGAGGAGGGGGGAGGAAAGGCCAGTCGCCCGAGTTGTCTCTCTTCTCAGTGAGGACTCCCTGGTTTGCCTCTTCCAATCTTACCCCAGCTGAATACACAATGCAAGAAAGTTGGGGGGTTGAGCTTGCAGCCAAGTGAAAAGTCGATGAGGGTGAGGAAGGAGGGAGTAAATAACCTGGAGCTATCGGCTGGGATGCCAGAGGTGGCTTGCTGATTCCGGCCACTAACAGATGTGGACAGGTGAACCTTTACACCAAATCAATCATCATATTTATTCTAATTGTATCGTAATAGTCCCTCAGGAGCTCAGTTCAAATGAGCTTGACATTATTAAAATTTTAATGCCCAGTTTTCATAGCTGAATGAATATTTAAAGGGTATGTCCCAGGCTTAAGTTATGATGATGAAGAAATTAATGGAATGTCTTGTTTAATGCTTTGGTACATGTTGATGCAAAAGAAAAAAAAAAAAAATGATGAAGTAGTTGTTCAGGGAGAAAAAGAAAGAAAGGCAATGTTTGAGCATAATTAGAGGAGGAAAGCATCAGTGATGCATTAGTATCAGACATCTCTCTTGTTGGATAGCTCTCAACGAAGAGGAAATATTTATCATTCAGGAGGGGGAAACCAGGGTGTGGTTGCAAACCAGAGCAGAAGCAGCTCTGTGATTCTCCAACCACATCCCTCTCTGGTGGAATGAAATTACTAGCCTTTGCTGGCTTGAATAGGCACAGAAAATCACCTTTGTTGCCCAACCAGGATGTTTGTTTATTGTAAGTACCCAGAACTTTGAAGGGTGGCATAATTAATCAGCAATTCTCATCAGTCTTGTAATTATGTTATAGATAATTGTCAAAACACAGGACCAGATGATACCAGTTACATGTAGGTGGGGGTGAGGGGCAGCTCTTCTCAAGTAAGAGGGCTTGATTCTGCATTAGCTGAAATGTGCATGGGGACTCAGAGGACTGAGAATCTAGAAAAAAATGGTAGTTTTGTGTCAGACAAAGGATTTTTTTTTTCCAAATCTTTCTGTGCTTTTCCTAAATTGGGAAGTGTTTTGGGAACTAAGAATTTTTGCTTTCTCTTCTTCTTGAAAGCTGAACTAATATTTTCAAGGTTTCTGTTTGCACTTATCCATTTGTTCACTATTATGAACAAATAGAGGGCTAACTTGGGCTGCTGAATGGCTTTAAAATCTCCTTCCAGAAAGCATTTCCTAGCTGTGAGAGTAGTGAAGCAAAATTTAACTCCCTAAGCCCCTTCACAGATTTTCTTTAAAGGAGCACTGTCAAGATAAAGATAATCTTATTATTTTCCTGAGTCTTTCCTTGTTTTCTTTTATTATTATTATTAGTGTTTTTCCTTTTGCATGCTCCTCCAGGAAATGCAGCCCTGATCTAGCACACAGCAAATAGATTTAACTTTAGGCAAGGTTTTCACACATCCAATGTGATGTGTGATTTCAAGTCAGTTTAGACAAACCAGTAGAGAAGGTGGCATGGCTACTGGATTTTTTGTTTTGTTTTTTGAGAAGTTTTCTGTTTGTGGGGCTGGTTTATTGTTTTGTTTTCATTTGGGGGAGGGCGGGCGGGGAGGGAGGGTTATTTTCCTTGTGTTTGAACAGGGCTTATTTCAGGTTAGCATAAAATACTGAGTTTTACAAATTGATAGAACTGGATGCTGTACTACCTGAATCTTGATGGAGGCATGCCTTAAAAAGGAAATTTCTCTGCTTTAGAAATGCCTCAGAGACCTACATGGGTTTAGGTTTAGGTTTAGGTTTAGCCCTCCCAGAGTGTATGACTGAGGTAACAGGCAGCCACCTACTCTTCTATGGCAAGCTTTGCCATGTTTAAAGTTAACCCCTGGAACAGGGGAAATTAGTATATCCAGAAGGGCATGAACACTCTTGAAAGTAGGCTCTGTGCTGGGGGAAGATAGATAGGTTTCTGGCACAGACCAGAGCCAGGCCAGTGTGAAGGAAAACCCTGCTTTTGCAGCCTTAACCCAGTTATGCCCACTTTCATTTCCTGGGGAGACTGTGCTTGAATACAGGCCTCGAGGCTTCCTGCACAACTACATCAGTGGGAGTGCCTTTATTTCATGAATCTGGCAATGGGTGAAAGCAGATAGTTAATTTGCACTGCTTACTCAGTTTGTTAAATGGCACTGCTGTGGAAAGAATTTCTCCATGGGCAAGAGGGCTGGCTGTGGTTCTTATCTTTGTGGCCAGGCATACAAAGCCACAAGCACAGAAGGCCTAATCTACTTGGATGGATGGTGGCCAAGCTCCTTTTGAACTCAAAGCACTGAAGTCAATGGGAGCTTGGCCTTGCCTAAAATCTGAAAAGGCAAGCCAAGCAGCCATTATTGGCAAAAGCAGCATTTGGGTCTTGCTTCAGAAGAAGAGATAAAGCTTAGAGAATGAAGAGCACAGCAGGGAAGTGCCAACAGCCAGAGGTCATGGGCTTGGGATAAAGAAAAGAGGAGAACAGATGTTCATCTCTAAGTGAGAGGGCAGGGGTTATGTCCATAATGCCTTGAGTAGTACATCTGTCTCTCTGGCTTGATTGCCTGTCCCACATGCCCCATATGTGGCAAACATTCTATCCTTTCCCCCATATCTATGCTTCTTCACCCAGGCAGCTCCTGAGCTTCCTCCAGGCTATGCCTCTGCCTGACTGAGCACCAGCTGCAGGCAGTGCTGGGAATCTTCAGAGCAGATCAGCACAGAGAGCATCTGTGAGACAATTCATAGAAAAGGTCTGAGAGCTGAGCACACACAGCAAAACTGATCAAGGACCCTTGGCATTCATTTAAGTTCTGTGCCACCATCTATATATTGTTATTTCTTAGCCGTGCTGTCTGGTTTAAGGCTATCTTGGTCATATCTTTATGGGCTACTTTCATATAAGTGGATTAAGCTGCTGCTTTGCCATGAAAGAGCTGGGATCACAATATCTAGGCTAAAAGACAATGTGATTTCGCTAGTAAATGCATGCAGAGCTAGCTAATAGAAAATGCCCCTGATAGAGAATATCATTTTAGATAAAAGTTCATTTGGGCACATTTTAAAATTGGATATAAATTATCTTGAAATAAACTCAAGTGAGAAATTAGAGGAGAGGTGACAGTATGGAAAGCTTATTCCCATTAGTATTTGGAAAGATGGGAGGAAAGGGCAGCAAAAGACTTAGTTTTGTATCAGAATTTGACGTGTTTATTAATAGATTTTCAGTTGTGATTGCTTGTGGTAACAGCAGGAAAGATTTCATGAGAAGAGCTCCTCGTCCAGACTTATACCTCAGTTGTCAGGATCTTCAGATAAATAGGCCCCTACATTATTGCTCAGTATCACCCGGGACACGCTCGAGTATGCTCACTACACAGAGAATGACATCGTGGATATGAGGGATCTTGGAGTGCAGACACATTTCCCAAACCAAAAATACCTTCAGCTTCCTACAAGTCATTGTGCATGTGGCTGTAAGTCAACGTCATCCAGCCCCCTTTCTTTCCAGGCAAAGAAATATAGACCTGACTAACTGTGTAGCTGCCCAGAGCTCTAAGGAGACCTCCTGCTTGTCTCTTTCACATGCAGTTTTGCATATGAAATAGTGCTCAAAAAGCAAGACTGCTGCCTCTCTTGCTTTGGATAATAAGGCTTTGTTGTTCCAAGCATCCTGTCATTTGTTCCTCTTACTGTCCTCAAGCCTGCAGAGCAGTGGGTGGCTGAGCACTGAGATCCATAAACCCCTCAACTTCCTCACTTCTTTCAAAACCAGAGACACTTACAGTGTCACCACGTGCTCAGCTTCCCCAGGAACAAACCAACACATCTGTGGAATTGGAAAGTCATTATTTTGTTATTAACAAGATTAGCTGTTTCTTCAGAATCAAGCCCTAAATATTTTGCAGTGAGGAAGTTTTGGATTCAAAAATATAGGCTCTGCATGTGAATGTGAACTTAAGCCCCCTTTAGGTTCATCTATATACACGAGACAAGTGGAAAGATGGATCGATAGTTAGATGGATGGTTTGTAATGTGTTTTATATGATATATAGAAAATACTCTGAGTGCAGGGATGGCCAGTAGCAATCATTCTCTGGGGTAGGCACCAGAGCACTGACTGATTTGTAAAGGTCAGACCCTCCAAGATATTTTTTTCATACCTCATACATGCCTATTTCAGGTCTTCTCATCTATTTGTGTACACATCTATGACACAAATCTAGTCAGGCAGAGAAGAAGGTGGTGGGAAGGAACTGAGAGTCCATTATTCAGATAAGGTTTGGAACAGAGACATTCGTAGAATCACAGAATCATAGAATCACAGAATCATAGAATCATAGAATCATAGAATCGTAGATCATAGAATCATAGAATCATAGAATGGCCTGGTTTGAAAAGGGCCACAGTGATCGTTTAGTTTCAATCCCCCTGCTATGTGCAGGGTCGCTAACCATCAGAACAGGCTGCCCAGAGCCACATCCAGCCTAGCCTTGAATGCCTCCAGAGATGGAGCATCCACAGCCTCCTTGGGCAACCTGTTCCAGTGTGACTGCCCTCTGTGTGAAAAACTTCCTCCTAATACCGAACCTAAACCTCCCCCAACACAGTTTAAAACCATTCCCCTTTGTTCTGTCACTATCCACCTTTGTAAGCAGCTGTTCCCCCTCCTGTTTATACACTCCCTCCAAGTATTGGAAGGCCTTCTCTTTTCCATGCTAAACAATCCCAGTTCCCTCAACCTTTCCTCACAGGAGAGGTGCTCCAGCCTCTGATCATCCTAGCAGCCCTCCTCTGGACCTATTCCAAGGGGTTTCACATCTTTCTTATGCTGAGGACCCCAGGCCTGGATGCAGTACTCCAGATGGGACCTCTGTATTCCAGATACAGTTCATTACTACAGTTCATTAAGCCCCTGTGATTTTTTTGCCAAACTTTCTAAAGGGTTTACTGTCCCTACTCTGCCATTAATCCAGCACTGTATTGGTTCATGCTGCCCACACAGAAGTATACTGAAGGTGTATTCACATGACATTTCATGCAACCATATCACTTACCTCTATTCCCATGGGAGCAGGCACTTGCTTTATGCCTTATAGATGCAATAGAAAAATACAGAAGGCTGGCTGTGTAGCTGACCCATGCTGAAGCAGCTTTTCTGATTCTGTAATGCTCATGGAAATTTCCCTGATCAGAGGACCTGGGCCATGAGTTTATTTTTTTTCTTCAGAGAGGAGATTGCTTTGGATTCAGTCTTATAGCAATCTAGTTTAGATCACTGTAATTCAATTATGTCACTCAGAATAAGGTACAGAGTGATTTACTTGAACTTTGCAATTACACACGCACAATTCAATTGTAGGTGATTTTCTTGGCCTTTCCAACTTTGACACTAATATACTTTGCATTTCCTTAGGGCTTTCAATCACAGCAGATTTTGCTCAGTGCTCTAAAAGTTATGACCCACTCTTAAAATACATTCATGCCAATACCTTTACTCACAAAAGTAACTGTAGACTTATATCAGGGTGTCCTCACCTTCATTTTACATAAGATAAAGATGAGAGAGATGCACATATAATGGTATGAACAGATTCATCCAGAAGGCCAGTATACAGCTGGAAGCAGGCCTTGTCAGATGTTGAGCTCTCTACTTTCTAGACTGTACCAGCCTGATTCTCTGGGAGCATGAGTCAATATGGACAACGGATTACCTTTCCTTGCGGTTTTTGATACAAAGCCTTAATCATATACCCAATTTGTTATCTGTTATTCAAATTTCTTAAGCCCTGTAAGGACTATTATTACATGAATGATCAATGTGGTCATCTATATGGATTCAAGTTTCCTACAACCTCTGGAATAACTTTTTTGTCTGCTGAAGAGTCTTATTTGTTCAGCATAGCCAGCAGATCATCTCCAATGCTGCTCCCTTCTGCACAGGATTCTAATTTCACAATAATTAGTGGTATTTCTTAGTGGTATTTTGGTGATCTTTAGCAGCTCCTTCCTCAGTTTTCCTTCCTATCTCTGCTCTCCTTTAAGTCTGTCCAAGACAAGTCTCCACCCTTAATATTTTCCTTCATTCTTACTGTTTTCAGTTCTCTTTGTCCATTGTCAAGCTTGATAGAGCCTTAGTCCTGGCTAGAAACCATGTGTAATTTAGTGAGTAATGAAAAAGTGAAACAAGAAAGGGAAGGGTAGTAGGAACAGCAAGAGGAAGAAAGATGGAGACAGTGAGAAATCAGCTGTCGCTGTTTCCTACTCTTCTTTCCCAGGTGATCCTTCTACCTGCTCTAAATTAATATCAAAGCCAGGGGGAGCAGAAAAAGGTTGGTGGGGGAGAAAATGACAACCTTAGGGGAAAAAAATCATGATACAGAAAAGCGTCTGTCCCCTGTCTAATTCCTGCAGTGGCCTGTAGCTGATGGTGCTGAGAAAAATACAGTAGCAAGCTCTGACATTTCATTTCTGCAGAGAATTGAAAAAGGGCTTGCTGTAATTCATCGCTTCTTGTAACTCAAACCCTTTTTGACAGGAGTACCTGCGCTGTCTTTTAACAGTGGCACCATGGTGGCTGTAATTGGACATGAAAAATGATGTCGTGTTTCCACTTGCAGGGAGGATTGGGGTGGGCGTAGGTGGGGCAAATGGCAAGTTGATGTGGGAAGATGAATTTGGCATTATTTGAATGAGTTGGTTTTAGGCAAAGGGAAGGAAAAGACAAAGTGAAGGTTGTGAAGTGTAACGAGTAGAGTAATTCTGTGCAAGGTGTGCAAAAACAACAGTAGAGATCGTTTTCAGCAGAGATGAAGGTGCAAAGAATGAAAGGAAAGTGAGCAGTGTAGTGCAGCTGAAGTTTTAACTCCCCAGTCAAGCCAATCACTTATGGCATTTATGAGAAAAGGCCCACAGCATCCCATTCTGCAATAGCATGGATTCACATTTTTCTGTTACACAGCACCCACAGTTTCTAACACAGGGAGTCTGAGACATGAAGGTTGCATGATGCTACACAAGTAACATAAATGCGAATAAAACTCTGATTCTTCATTGCTATTTGCCACCTCTTTGAAAACTGGGTCTCTTATGCGTAACCAGAAATTCAAATTACATTTTCTGGCTCTTATCTAAATCTCTTTCTCTCTCTGTGGACCTCAGCACAGCTCCATCTTGGCAGTGATGTTGAGTGAGGCTCTTTCAAATCATTACTGTGGCCAAAGAGACCTTTGCATTGTGAATGGGGCATTCTGGGACCATAATGTTGGGAATCTTATAAACACTTCAAATAGATAGATGTTCATGTCTCACACAGAGCATGAACATTTTCAGTTGTGTCCTAAAAGGCAGGAGAAAGGCTACAGATAAACTCATGCCAGATTAATAGATACTAAAACAGTGTACTTCTTTCACTGTGATAGCTCAACAGGGATAATCTAGAATGAGAATTCATGATCGTATTTCAAAGGAGACCACAGAGAGCATCTGTGGGCAGAGGAAAGGAGGACCACTGCAGCAAAGAGAAGTGTAACAGTTCCTGGAGGATGACCTTCCAGATTTTGTCCAGTCCATCTGTCAGTTTAAATACTGGATTAGCCTACCTAGTTCTTTTTCCCTGTAATGCCAAATCTCTCTTAAAGATTTTTTAGTGATATGAATCACTAAAAGTTCACAGCCAATCTCTAGTTCCTATGATCCCTTGTGGCTGCCTATGACATTAATCGGATTTTCTGATTGGCATTGGTATTAACACTTTTCTGTTTTCCTCAAATCTGAGGTTGCTTTCTCTTCTTTGCCTGTTTGGGGCTCTTCTGATGAAAACTACAGTTTCCTGCAGAAAAGCTTATATGAAATATGTAATTCCTGACTGAATTGACAGCTATTAGCACATATATTTCATGACACTGGAGACATTTAAAGATGTGGAAGTTTCATCAGTGAACAATAGTAGCGGCTTTGGATTTCCCAAGCTTTAGGGCACTGAGACATGTTTGTAAACCTTTGTGTGCTAATTCTTTCAAAAGCAACTCTACCAATTCTAAGTTCAAGTTCTCCTCACAGTTCTGGGAAGGGGCATCCTCACCAAGGGATATTGTCTATGTCTAGTGTAATGACCTGAGTTCTTCCCAATTAAGTGAACTAAAAACAGTAATTTGAGGTCGCTGTCTTTTCTAGTTCAAAGCAAAGATGACATTATGCAATCTCATTTACTTCAATATTTTCCTCCTGTTGTGAGCCCAGTTGAATGCCACAGGACTATTCTTCCACCTGACACACTCCCATTGTCCACCAAGACAGGACATTAGAGATATCCATAACATTATTCCCAAAAACACTTCAGAGGACTGCAGTTTGGAGTTAAAAATAAAATTAAAAAATTGTTTCTTTGCACAGTGACAGTTCACAGCTGAAGAATAAGCAGAGAGCCTGAACCTCTGAATTCCTTTCTCTCCAATCATGCATTTCCCAGGCTGGGGAGAGTACATTTTATTTCTCCACTTAGTCTTTCCCTGTTCCCTAAGCCAGATCCCTGCTTCCAGGGTCTCTTGTGTAAGGAAAGAAAAAAGAAAAGAGAGAGAAGAAAGTTCCATCGATGGAGGGAGGAAACTTAATTATTTTCCTCTCAGTGTTTCTCCCCATAATGGTTATCTTTCATGTCAAGATGATCTCAATTTGTATTATGGGCTCTGTGCATACAGCACTTTCTCTTTGGTCTATAAAGAAATTGCCAAGTGTATAAATCAGAGTGCACATTAAATGACCCTAGCCTTTTATTTATCAATTTTCCCAGCTTCTAAACCCAAAGAAATAGGAAAAAAAAAAAAAAAAAAAAAAAAGAAAAGTTACCTAAATATTTCTTTCTCTCATGTTGCTAAAAAATTTGATGTTCTCATCTGACTTTTGTGAACTGACTACATCTAGTTCTTCACAAGTAGGGAGAGTTGTTCAAAAGGCTGATGCAAAGCTCACTTTAATTCAATGGGGATTTTTGTAGCTGTTAGCACACCTCCTATAAATTCCTACCTTATGTGACCACTCCTCTTTCCAGCTGTCTGGAATGCAAGTTCTCGCTGTCTTTAAATAAGCTGCAGGGACCTGTATCTTTAACAGATCTTTAAGTGGCTGCAACAGCTAGGTGCTCAAGTGTGGTTACAAGAGGGTTATGGCAGGATGTCCATCCTGCTGATGACAAATACATTGTGTTTGGCTCTGCTAGTATCTTGTGATAGCTGTGTGTGATCTTTATAGTTGCAGAATCAGAGGCTGATGTGAGGTTTACCCAGTACCAAAATCTTTGTTTTTTTTAGCACTTAAACTGCCTGGAGTTTTCTAGATGGTGCCAGCATATAGAAGAGCAGAAATTGCTCAGTAGTGTCTGGAGCCACTGATCCATCTTTTTCCAAATGTGATTCTAACTGTAGTCAGTTTATGGCTAAGTACATTTTCCTCTCGAGACAACAATGCAGAAGGATCTGCGAAGCTCTCCATCATCTTAACCTACTTGTCAGCCAGTTTGATGACTTTTTATTACTAAATATGTGTTCAGAGCAATTAGAATAAATCTAAATGATTACAAACTACTTTCAAGAAAAAGAAAAGAAAAAAGAAGGGGGAAAAAAAGGAAAAAGAAGGAAATTAGGGGAGTTTTAAAAAGAAGGAAATTAGGGGAGTAAAAACAAAACAACAATAACAAAAACAACAAAAAAACCAAAGAAAAGAAAAGAAACAGATTTGTTGGCCAGCTGCACTTAGCCACAAAGAGAGGAGCAAGATCACCTCTACTGCATTCTAAGGTAGTAGAAAGACTTGAAGAGAAGCACAGAGTTGCTAGAATAATAAGATATTTTGAGTATTACATAGTAGTTGTGCCTAGATACAAACACCACAACTAAAAAGGTGGCAAGGCTGTTGTTGCAAAGATAGCTGGTACAAAATTGGTGTTTCCAATGCTTTCCAGAGAAAAGAGAATAATTCAGATCTACGCCTATTTCAGACTGACAAGAACTAGGAAGAAAAATTGTTATCCCTGCATTTGCAGGCCAGACCGAGACTCCCCCACAAAGCTCCATCACGACTGTTCCTCTTACCCCTACTCTGAGAGAGCACAGAGAGGTGGCTATGGTTAATGTAGTTTGCAGTCAAGGCATGTAGGGCACTTCTGAGCACCTCTGCCCTCTGCCTGGAAGCCAGAACAGCTTTACTGGGCATGCTGCAACTAATGTGGGATCCTCCAAGCCATACAAACATGGTAATGGGAATCTGCCAACCCACTGCTTCCCAATAAAGTTAGACCAAAAACTGGCTAAGTGTCACAGGAGGCTGGGAAGATTTGTATATGTACATATAAGGATGTAAGGAAATGATGTAAGAAAGGAAACACGTGTTTGAAAAAGCAAAAGTGGGAGAGGGAGGTTCTGACTGGCTTACTGCGCCTGTCCTCAGAAGTCTCAATGGGAGTGCTTCCATAAAATGGGCAAACTAGATCTAAGTACCATTCCCCCATGCTACTGATAGTCATACAGCCAAACCTCCTTCTGAGCCAACAGCTGAGGTGAAATTTACTTTTCAATTATCTTTTCTCAAGAAACCTTTGCAATTAAAGTTTCACCAAACCCGTTGTTCTGACAAAGCACTTCTGTTCTCACACAGTAGCATTTTCAGAAGAAACTATTAGAAATTTTAAAAGTTATGTTTAAAATTTCATGACCCAAGTGAAATGAGTCAGACCTCTCTCCTGGTGTGATTCAGCAGAGCCCCTGTCAGGTAAATGGGGTGGCACTGAATTACCTCAGACTGAGAAGCTTCCCAAGCAGCCTGTGCTCTGTGGTCACTTATTTGCTTACTAATTGCTTTTTTTTTTCCTCCTCACAGAGTGTATTCTTGTGCTTACTATGATGCATGACTCTATATATGAATGCTCGATTCCATTGTTAAATATCTGTCTCTCTTTGTTTTCTCTTACAGATGAATAGACCGATCCAGGTGAAACCAGCGGACAGCGAGAGCCGAGGAGGTAGTTGACTGCATTGCTTTCAGCTACAGTGCTAAGTATAATTGTTGTCTCTGGCTTCTCTCAGGCAATGTGCTGATCAATTAGTAACGTAATCACTGCCAAAGAAATTCCCTCTGCAGCAAAGATTCTCTTTATTAAATCTCCTTTACTTCGTCTCGCTTTCCTCATATTCAATTATTATTTGATTTTAAAAGGCAGGCAGGTGCCAGAGATTGCCTGAAAAACAAATAACTGCCTTGTTAAGAAGTGAAGCATCAGGCACTGACTTAACAAAGTTTAACAGCAATGACGGCAACATAGGCTTTTCAGACCTATGTTTGGCTGAGCTGCAGAGGTGTTTAATGCAGTTAAGACAAAGCAGACATTTACGATTTATCTGACCAGGTTGTTTCTTCTTGAACTGAAACAACTCTGGTCTTGGACAAGGTAAATTGTGAAGAGTTTTCTACACCTGCATCAGCTTATGTGGATAAACATGTTGTGGAAGCTGAAGACTTCTTTTAGTAAGAAGGAGTTATTCGGGATTTGTAAAGGTGTAGCTGGAATCAGGAGCTGGTCTTTATCTTTTCCATCCTGCCTGGTGGATTTAGAAGGCTTGGCTAAGTGACCACTCAATTGATCATTGACAATAAGGTGTTTCCTGTGATAGGTTTTCTTCCAAAACTGATTTTGTGGTACTACAGCATACTTGTTCGGTAGGGGTCTGTTTGTCAGATCAAATACAGAGCTCACTAAAAATGGGTAACATGATCAGTCATTCAGGACAAGTTTTCACTCTGTTTTATTGTATTTGCATATTTATGTACATATAGATAAATATATAAATATTATTCATACATATATATATGTATATATAATATAATGGCAAGGTACTTCCTTATTCTCTATAGCTATCACTTTGGCTGAAAAAACAAACAAAAAACCTAGAGACTTTTTTCAGTATATGCAGTTAAAGTAGTAGTGCTCAGGTATCGTAGAAATATGGGAATAGATGTTGTCATCTAGTGATGATCTGGCTCTAAGTTGTATGAAAACTCTTTAATTTTCAACATGGACATAAACTCTTCTTCATTTATGTGACTACTATCTTTGTTTTTGTCATTAGTGGAAATTCCCCAGCACAAGCTGCTTAAAAGGAGCAAAATGCCCAACAGACAAAAGGCCCTGAAATTCTTTTCCTTTTCAGTTGAAAGCTTTGGGTTCCAGAGGCTTTGACTGCATCAGTGTGAGGCTGAAACTCTCCAGTGACTCAAGTCATTGGAAGACTTTGTACATAGCTCGTAGTTAAAGGGCTGGTGTCACGGAGTGGTGAAACCAGCAGGTTGGCAGAGGCTCTGTAAGGAAGAGCTGTGGTGCCATGTAATTGCAGAGCAGGGCAAGAGCTGAATACTGGAATGGAGTCTCCATAAAGTAAATTCAGGGTAGTTTGGCTAGTATCATGCAGAAAGCATTCAACAGGCTCTGCAGTGGCAAGTTCTGCTATCAAGGGGCACAGCACTTTTCTAATCTGCAACAAAGCATGTCACACAAGGCAGCATCTTCTGGTGGTTTTTACCAGAACAGTCAATTTGCCCCCTTTTCCTTCCTCTCTGAAGATCTGGCTCCACGTCTTAGTAGGTGTGGGTAAGCCATGGGCAGTTGTCAGTGCAGATCTCCTAGGGGAAAAGGGAAAGGCTCAGCTGCCTGGGCAAATGAGGGGACATTATGCACATTCCAGTGGAGCTCGTGCTGACAGCGGGAGTGAAGGGAGAGCCTTTTGTCTATTTAATTAGACATACCAAAAAATAATAATTAGGCTGGCCAATTTGCTCAGTGCGCCTACAGGGTATGTAGCTCCCAATCACTTTTTTTTTTTTTTTTAAATGCAAATCACTAATAGAGAACACATGCCTGGTTTTCTGGGGACGGTTTTCAAACTCTTGCTAAGAGCAGCTGCTTTCAGGAGGAGTGGATTGAACCGCAAAGGGCTCGGGTGGCAGTTTGATTCCACATTATCTGTCACACCAGTAGTTCCCTCTCCATTGTATTTTACCTAATTATCTCCCCAACACATACAAGCCTCGTCTCTTTCTACCCACTTTGCTTCCGTATTTCTTCTGTCGGTGGTGATCATAATGTAGGGGCCAAACGTGTGTGCTCATCATTGGTGTGAAAGACACATTGTCCTAATTTCCCACTGTCAGGCTGCCTGTGGGCTGGTGATGTTTCAGAACAGCATGACTCAAGGGCAACTATGGGAGAAAAGAACAATTGGCACCCAAGGGAGGCATTGTATGAAAACTTACGTTCTCTGTGAGCCCACCGGTTAAAGGAGTCAAGGCAAACAGAATGCTAAAAAGGAGGCTGTGTATCTTAGGAGCACATCAAAAGACTTCATTAGGGCTGCAAGATAAAGGTCAACTTCAACAACAAAGGAACTTAAGTTGTAGCTTATTATACCCAACCCATGTATCAGGATGGGACATGAGGAAAGGGGGAGGGCTTGGAAGATGAAGCATCTCTTCTGTACCACACAGTCTGCTCAAAGCCCATGCTCTAAATACACCCCTGCCTTCTGACACATAGGGAATTTTGGTGCCAGGTCAAAGTATTAAAGAGAGGATGTGATGCTGTTTGAACCTGTAGTTTAGAAGGAGGCTGTAACTGGAAATGATGAGAAGTGTTCTTGAGGCAATGATACTGTGTTTTACACAAGGACAAATACCCACATTTTGTTGAAGCATGAGCCCTTGACTTTCCCAGTAAGATCTCCCAAAACCCAAAGCTGATAGGAGTCTGGAATTTACTCCAATATGAGCAACAAAAACAGAATCTGCTCAGCAATTTTTTCTCCCTTGTTCTACAGTCTGGAATTCATTGGTCTTTAATCCCTTCTGTGTCTTGATTCTCAGTTGAAACAAAAGCGAGTTTGTTGGCATTTGGTGTATGTGAGCATGAATTTAGTCTATCAGACCATCTAGATTTGGGGAGGAATGCAAAATGTTGCTTGGCACAAATTTCACTCATCCCAACAAAATGGAAATGCTGACTGCCCCTTATTAGTTTTGCTGTTTTTATTATTTTGTCTGTTAATCCCCATATTGGACTCAGAGCAAGACAAAGAATGCAATCCTTTTCAATAAAAACTGGCATTATTTACATTTGCCTAATCTCACAAGACCTAGAAATGAATGTATTTTCAATACATTTCTCTTGGGAAACAGTCTAAATTAATGGGAAAATTGTGCATCTTGCATTCCTGCCTGTTTGTGTGTGCAAATGCTCAAGCTGCAGAATGTTACATTGGAGTATTTCTTCTATCAAATGCTTCATGAGGCTCCAAATATAGGAAGGTCAGAATCCTTTGATGTTTTATAAAGACCTCAGCAGTGATGGGATTGATAGAACATAACAAAAAGGCAAAAATCCTGTATTTCTTTCAGAAAATTCAGAGTGTAATTAGCTACATTAAGGATATCTTAAAATCCTTTTCTGGCCTTTATGCTGCCCAAATTTTATTTTGATCCCACAGAAGCTATTTTGCCATGTGTTAGGTTGTCTGATATGTTTTATGCATGTAAACTAAAAACCAAAACAAAACAACAAAACACCTCCATGTTATATGCTGAATAAGACAAATCCCAATTAAACAGAATTGTCTACTTCATCCTGTTGATGACTTTAGTTCTTCTATTCTTCTATAATTTTCTATTCAGCTCTAAAGTTAGTTTTGTAGATATCAATGAATTAAAGTTTTGCAAACTTAGGGAAAGATTTCAAGTCTGTTTTGTGGTTTGGGGCAAAAGTTTGGAGCCATTTCTTATTTTATTCACAGTATCTCTAGCTCTCGCTAGACAACTCCTGCTGCAGCTGGCAGGGTTAACCTGTGATAAACGCAGCCCTAAGGTCCCACTAGCTTGTTCTGGAAGTAACATTTTTTAAAAGGAAAGGACTCTCTTGCTACTCTAGTTACACTCTATTAGTGATGCTTAGATGCGCCATTGCCTCCACATTCCTCTCAAAGGACAGGGGAAGGTCCATAAAGGAAGGCATGCAAAGGCACACACAGTGTGCTGCCCAGGCTTGGTGCTAATGTTTCTACCCAGAAACGCTTCACAGTGGCTTCTGGGTCCTCTTGTATTTTATGAAGGAGTTACAGAAGGTTCCTGTACTAAAGAAAACAAACAACAACAACCAAAAAGCCCAAGTCCAAAGTCGCTTACTTGAAAGGCAGAAATGTCCAGCACAGAGGGAGCAGAGGGATTTACAGGAGACCCTGCAGTTCGTCACATTGCAGTGCTTTCTGCATGCAAGACTTCACAAATCTACAAAAGCCTTTGTGTCTGTTTGTGCTTGCAAGAAAATTTGTTTGTGTATGTTTTGTGGAAGGCATCTAAGTGTCTTTTTTGTCTGCTGTTTAGGGAGTGTGATAGCAGCTGCTGGAAGATTTGGACTGTCATATTTCAACTGACTTGCATCATTTCTCTAGCTGTTATTCCGTGTGCAAGCTCTGAAATTATCTGTTTGGTTATGGTTTATTCCAGCTTCAGAACAAAATGTCCAAGCACTCACTCACAATATGCAGCAATACTGTGGTGCTTTGCTCATGCACCATGATCTGTTTCTTTTTATTCCCTTCCATCAGCTCAGCAATGATGATGGGGCCAGAACGACCTCTCTGCAGTTTATAAGGCCTATTGTCTTCGGGGACAAAAGTCTGGATCTATTTCTTATATCATCTGTGGCATTTCTAACTCTCACTAGCCCTCTGCTGCAGCTGGCAAGGCTTGTCTGTGACAAACATAGCCCAAGATTCCACTCACTATCTGGTATTTAGCTATTTTTCATTTAAATATTCAGAATTCTATGGGTCACGCTATTGGCAAAAATGTCCCAGGAACCTTTCTGTCCAGATACAATCCAGACACAGGCTAGGTTAACTGCTAAAATGAAACATGACTGGTTGTCTTCAGGTTGGTTTGGCTTTACTCTGCTATAACAAAGCCGTGTGGAATTATTTCCTTCTTCTCTGGAAGTGCTTTGAAAAGGCCTTTACACCCACCAGGAAGATGTGAAGACAAGAGCTAAGGGTAAGTAAGGAAGTGGCAATCTTGCTGGAGTTCAGCATCTCCTCTCATGCACTTCTCAAGGTTAAAAGTTCCTACCCATGTGCCAGAAGTCCAAGGCTGAAACTGTGCACACATCAGACTTGTACTGTCTTGTTCTTTTCTCTGAATCACACATCTTGCCTGGGATGCCAGATTCCATGAAACCCATTTTACTAGCAGTTATCTGGCTTTTATCTTTGTTGAGCTTCATTAATTATTTCCCATCTCAGAAGCTAGAAAGCAGAATGACAGAATGTCTTGTTTCCAAATGGTGATCCATTCATCCCAGTTTTGCTTGGGCTGCCCAGATTTTTCTTCTCCTCAGTTCCTTCTTAACAGTCCCAGAGCCATTTAGCAGGACCAGGCAGTCAGCACAGGCAAAACCCATGGAGAGATACTGTTTTCTCTTCTTACCACTGATCAGAAATATCAAAGCTGATCTTTCCTGAACACATCCTTGGAGGCCACCATTCATTTTACCAAAATCATAATGAGTCCAGTAGTACTCACCCAAATCTTTTATAGCTCAAGTTGTGGGTGGAACAAGGAGGAGCTTGTGAAGATCAGACAGAACACGTGTCACACTTTGCTTGATACACACTGATATCATTTTGGGAGGCAGCCTTCTTGCCCTAGAGTTTGGAGAAGTATAAGAACCCACAGAAAGCACTAGCAAAGCACCATTGTCAAGGTCGGCACTGAGGAACAGCTCTCTGAGACACAGTCTATTTAGGAAGTCAGTTTGTCTCTCCACCTATTTGGTCATGAGATAGGGAAGAATTTGGACCTGGAACCACAAGGACCATCTTATATTGCATAGGCTTGAGCATCTCTCTGGTCCCTTCTGGCCCATGTTTCCTAGTTTCCTTCCAATGAAAACAGGGATTCCCTGAGTCCAGGGCAGAATCAAGAAACTCACCCATACCTGGGCTTCTTCTTATCTCTCAGTCAAGTCTATGAGAGGCCACAGTCTTTCAGAAGCAGAGCTGAACTTTAGACCCCAGTGCATGTGATGGAGCCTTCTACAGCAATGCCACTGGGGGCAAAGGGAATCTGTCTCCTCCAGTTTTCATTCCAGAACAAAACATCTGTTTTTAAAAAAAACAAAACATGGTGTTTTTCCTTAAATCCCAGGATAAGGCTGATCTGGAAACAGGATTTTAGTAGTCATGGAAATCTTCTCTTTCTAGTTGTGTTTTGTCATAGCAGATAATGAGAAATGAAAAATATCCCAGTGCTGTAGAAATTCATGACTGCACTGCCATACTGAGGGCTGATTCCCTGTTGTCTTCACAGGGTCCTATTTTCAAGCAGGCAGAAAGGACCATCAGTGCTGCATGCAAATGGATCAGTTAATTCAAAGTAGACTTGGGTGACCCAATTTGTGCTGTCTTCTGTCCGGTAAAACTTAATTCTGGGGGAGAAAAAGGGCTCTAGCTGATCCTTATGTGTAGTGTTTTATATTCGGTGACAGTGCTGTAGGCTGATGTGCTCCACTCCATACTCACCTGCTGAAATTGTATAAGGGAAATCAAACTTTTGTTCACGTCTGCCCTTTCCATCGTGATTGAGATCGATGGAAGGGTGCCCATCAATAGGAACTGGAAGAGTTCCACAGGACATTGTGTTCTAGCACATGTCCTCAGGACAACCTTTTAAAATGAAGCATTAAGGAAATAAAAAAAAAAGGGGGGGGAAACAAACAAAACCAACCATATTGCACATTTTTCACATAGCATCTGTAACCTAGTAGTTTAATGACAAGGAGAAGAGCCTAGAGCAGAGCCTAGGGAGAGGCTGGGGAGCTCACTGCCTTGAGGTTCTGATGTCAGTTCTTTTCTCTGCTGCTGCTGAGGTACCACACAACTTTTGATCAATTATGTAACTTTGACTCCTTTCTTCTCACTCTTTCTGCATTGCCTGCTTAGGATATGATATGTTTTTATTTGCTTATTTCTTGTGGCTAGTGCCTTTGGCGTTCAAGCAAGATGGGCTGTCAGTGTCATAGCATTAAGACACCAGTGAAAGCTTGTAGTTGTGACCAAAATGATGCATAGAGGACCAAAAAATCCAGCATGGTGTATAACTGGATTCTCTGTAACAGAATAAAGATGGAAGAAGTGGTGAGGAGAGTGAAGGAAATAAAAAATAGAATTCCATAAAAAAATTCTGCCTTTGTAAATACAGCTCAACCTCCTAGGTGAACTTGGGGACACATTACAATCCTGCTATCTTTTTTTAATGTAAAGGTTGCTTGTCAATGGGTTTTTATACAGAATTAATAATACATTTATAGATACGCTCCACGATTAATTGCAAAGCATTTATGGCGCTGAACAGTTAGAATGCATTATGATAATCACTCCTCATGCATTGACTTTATTGTAAAGGTTTTGCTGATCATTATAATTGGCTTGTTATTACACAGGGATATAATAACACCTCTCTGTATAGTAGTTCATAGCACATCAATAGCAAATGCATTCCCTTTACTGGAAGCAATGCACATTTTATTAGAATATAGCTGAATAAGTGCAATCCATGTAGACAAATGAAGTTTCTAATGAACTGTCTCACAAAAGAGTTGAAATAACAGCCATTTATTATGTATTTTTCTATTGACTAACTTGTAGTTATGGTTACATGTACATCTCTTTAAAAAATGGTAGGCATGTTTTGCTGTTCTTTCAGAGAAGCATCTGGGGGAAATGGAAAGTATAGGCCATTCCTCCACTCGGTGTTGAAGAAAATAAGGGTGACTAATGTTCACACTTTACAGATTTAATTTACTTGTTCAGATTTTCCAGGCTTTTTCCCTGTGACTTTGGTCTGATAATCACAGGGGATCCAAATTTTATCACATCAAATCCAAGCCGAGCTCCTAGAGAGGAGCTTGCCTCCTTAGTGATGTACGAGCTTCCAGCACAGAGTCAACAATGAGTTAGGTGTGAGGTGTTTGGTGTTGTTCCTTCTCCCATTGGGTATTGTTTGCTGGTCTTTGTTTCTTCAGGGCTTTTTTTTCCCCCTTATATTTTACCAAGTGATATTTAAATGAAAATGCATAAGTCATCTTCCTCCCTATGCTGAAATTCCAGTATTGCTTGTTCCCATACAAAACTCCATGAAGGAAGAGCCCTTAGGAGAGGCCTGATGTAAAATGTGATGCAAAGAAAAAAGACAAAGGGAAGAATGACTATTTAAAAAACGCAACAACAATAAAAATAAATTAGTATAAAAGAATCATCTATCAGAAAACTCAGTGGTTGCAGATCACCCGGAATTGCGGTAAAAAGAGAAATATTTTATAAATAACAACAACAACAAATACAGTAAGTTCTCCAGATTTTCTCTCCTGCTCATCATCATTACTCTGAGTTTGAGTTTGAGTTCTTTCTGGCAATGTAGAGCTGCATGCATCCACCACATGCATGTAATTTATGTGTATTTATTTCTCCATCTAACTCAAAGTGTAAGCAGCATCAACGTGATCACCTTTAAAATCCTGGTCCTAGACAAATATGTTTGTTTGTTCTAGATCTGGTAAGCTCAAACAACTAAATTGCTGCCTAAAGTATTACTAGGGTATAAACTGAGTTCAGCATTCAGAAAGTAATGCTGTGTTCCTGTTTGTTCATGACTGCCACTTGTTTACTGCATGCTTGCAATGCCCTTTGACTCTTGGGTAATCGAGGGTCTTTCTGGAAAGTGGGTGTTACTGGGATGTGGGAACTAGGAAATGCCTGGACTACAGTCAATATCTTCTAACCATAGGCACAGCAAGTTTGCAGCTGAGCAATTAAAACATAAAAATGCCTCAGACTGTTTTGGTGTGGACTGATCCCCCTCTATCAGCTGAGCATTTTACTAGATGAGCTTTGCTGCTTGCCTGCTCAGATCCCAGATGACAGTGTCACAGCTCTCACGAAGCTCTGAGACTTGGGAGATACTGGAGGCCAAGCAAACTTTTCTCCATGACATATACACCTTTTTTTTCTCAATTGCAGCATGTATGAATAAGTCAATCTGGGAGGTGGAAAATCAGTATGTAAATAATTCGGCACTGTGAGTAAACTAGTATCTAGCACTTTTACCTAGAAGTTGAGCTCCTTAGCTAGGATCCTTGGATAAAGGGCCAGAATAAATTTTAAAGTGGGATTTCATGCCACTGTACTTAAAATGTTGTTTCTGGCAGAATTCACCTTATCTGGGCTTAGTGCTTAAATATTAAGCATGAAGTGAAAGCTAATTATGTTGGCTTCTGCTATGGAAAGTGAAGAGGAAGAGGTACCTCTAGAAGGTGATTCACCCCATCCTCAAACACATGGGATAAAAGGTGCTCTGAAGTTCCCCATCTCTCTCTCTCCACTGAATCTGGAGTGAATTTATGGCAACTAACCACTTTAGGTGTCCTGCTTTTAGGCATCTGAAGAGAGGTAGGATGGATCACAACATTTACTTGTATGTGTCTCAGTTTTCCATTTGTACCATAAGAATGGTGATATTTGATTTTTCTGAAACTCTTAGTAAAGTATATTAACAAAAGGTGCTATGTTGGTTTCTGTCCTAAAAAGGAAAGGAATCTCTCTCCATTAATGTGATTATTTCACAGTATTGAGAGGAGAATAAGATGGGTTGCATCCCAATCAGCCTGAGCAATAGGGAAAATCTGATCAATTTTGATTCTTCTTTAAAAGCCATTTCTATTTGCGTTTTTATATTTGGGGTTGTTACCACTCCCATTCTTATGGCAGGAGGTGAACTCAAAATACTAATAAAAAAGGATTTCAAATTGAAAGCAGTGCCTAACATCTGTCTCTTTAAAATATGAAAATGCATTTTCATAATTAACAAAAATATTTTTATCTTTAAAACCAGCCTGTTTTGGAATCTGTGGCGGAAAATGAATATGACCCCTTGTAATATCATTTGTAGAGAGGTAATTTTCAAGGCAGCGCTGCACTGAAACATTTTCCCCCAGGGAAGACAAACAGTTGGCTTCAATTAGTGAGGGACAGTTTCCTTTCTTTTCAGTTTTAAGGGCAGTGTTGCAGCATGATCCTGAGGAAGCAAAAGCGGTAGAGTGGACAATAGATTGCAGATTGAAAGACCAAGGCTTCAATTTTTGCACTGCTGCAGATTTTCTGCTGGACCTTAAAGAGATTACTTAGGATCAGGCTATTATTCTCAGTCCTTTTTGAACTATTGACTAATATTTACCTTTAACTGTCTGAATATATACATATATATGAGATTGGCCCAGTATCTTGCTGTAATTTCAACTTTCACCTATAAAATAGTGCTGGTGCTACAAGACCACAGGTATTAATGATTATCAGGTGTTCAGGTTCTCTAATCATTAGTTCCACAGAGGTAGTTTGGTTAGATAAACAGAGATGTTCAAAAGTATCAAATGTGTTACACTTCTCAAATCTCACATAGTCAATGGGCCTTGGGTGTCTAAATATTCCCTTTGAAAATCTCCCCAAATAACGATGTTCTTCTAAATATTTCAGGCTAGCTTTATGGGGCTGGTTCACTTGCTTTCTGTGGAATCAGGTCAGGCTTAGTCCTCTAGGAGATGCTGCCTACTCATACTGTGGGAACTGCAGTGGGACACATCCCAGCTGAAAGGGCAAATCAGGTCTGTTTCATAACGCAAGCTGAGATTTCCCAATGATTAGTACAGTACTACAAGAGAGTTAAAAATGAGGGATAAGTAAGTCAAGTGTATTAAGACTGGAATTAATCTTAGGATGCTTTCTTGCAGCAGCCTAGTATGTAGGATTTCACTGATAGCAGGATGCTTCTTGCACATAAACTGCAATATGAATGGTAATTAATTGCCCCAAATCTTTATCCATCTCTTGAGTTGTTGATGAATGGCCAGATGCATTGATTATAAACCACAAAATACTGACACTTCCAAGTAGCCATCCAATTAACTTGAAATTATGTTGCCACAATATAAGTTACATTGGATGAATTGCTTTCTTGGATATTTTTATTCCAAGATGACTATGACTATTATTATTATGAGTAGCTAATGAAGAAGAGGTGTGGGAGAATGGGCCAGAACCTCAGGCAAGCAAGAATGAAGGCAGTGTGAGCTTAATGACTTTAGAGATTGGACTGAACCAAAGCAGTCTCTCCACTCCCAACATCAGAAATCTAATTATTTACTATCTATCTTGCAGCAGTACTTAGGAGACCAGTTATGAACTACGACACCAGGTGTGTTGTAGAGAGCAGAACAGACGGAGGATCTTAAGAGCTTAGCCTCAAAATACAGTGGAGCAGATACAGGGTAGGATGCAGACCTCTTATTTAATGTCGTCCCAGACGTGAGAAAAAGTGCTGTACTGTGTTGTACAGCTGGGAATGAAACCAATACATCAGGCCAGATGTTGTGAAGTTAGGCTCTTCCTTGGGAAAGGAAACATTAAGGACAATCTTCAAGCAAAGCTCTTTCTGGGGACTTGTCCAATTATAAAACACAGGTGACATCCTGAATAATATACTCAAGATTTTAAGTTACTAGCATGACCTCCTTCCTGAGAAGGACTCTCTTGTGCACTCACACTACATACTTCTGGTTGGTACACTTGGTCACAGATTAGTGGGAAAGAAACTGAGATTCAGCAGATGCTTTTGGGGCACACTACTAGTGACAGGGAGAGGGTTCTGCCACTGTGCCACTCACTGTCGCAGAGGCAGGTCCATAGGAGAAACAAGGATGCAGAAGGAAACTGGAGTACAGCTGTCCCTGAATACCAAGTGGCTCTTTAATGGGGAACTCTTCAAAGGGACTGGAGCCGCCTAGAACAAAACAGGGTCAAATACCACAAGAAGTTCAAATCCTGATGCAAGTATATTTCCAGTGCTTGCAATGAGCTGAATTTATCCCTGTATCTCCTTGATCTCAGTGTGTGATCCAGCACTATTCCCTGCTATTACAGACAATGTGTTTTTTATTAGAGCCTGTAGTGTTCCCTGATTGAAGTTTGGACTTTGAGTGGAAAGGCCAAAGCACTGCAGCGGTAGCTGTTCTTCTGGTGTTCCATGCTAGATTAAAGGAAAATTAATGGTTTTAGATCTAGAAGGAATCATTAGATCTCATTTAACCTCTCCCATAAACAGAGTGTAAAATTTCACCCATATGTTCTGAGCTGAGACTTCTGCCTCTCATTTGACTGAAGAACAAAGAAATTTAACCAGAGAATGTCACTTCTGAGGCTTCAGTATAACTTTGATATCAAACAGGTTGCAATTGCAGAGATGAACTTTCCAAGAAGCTTTTAATCATTAGTAATGTTACATCTTTGTGATTAATTACATGCAACAGAGTAGAGAAGGCAGGGTATGTTTTCTAATAACAACATTTTGGATTGCAAGTTGATTTGTGACATAAATGCACACACCTCAGTGCACACAAAGACACCCGGGGCAATGTTTACCTCGGGCAAAGTTTTCCAGATTTTTCTAAAGAGACTCTAGAAAAGGCACAGCAGGGATATCCATAATCCTGAAGCTGAACAGGTGAAAATCTTCATTGTGTCTATGGACACAATGGAGTTCATTCAGAGCACTGAAAGGGAAGCTTCCCAGAAAGTGGATATTCACATGCAAAGGAAGCAATTTGCATGTCTCCTTCTGCATGGTCCCAGATGAGCAGTGCTGTCACTTCCCCCACAGCACATTTCCATACCAACACAAATGGTTTTTTCTCCTCGAGTTTCTCACTTCCAAGTCTCAAAGTGTGCTAAGCAGGTGAGATATTTCCATTAAATAACTTCTATGAAAGTTATGCTGTCTCTAGCTCAATAGAAATATCTCATCTGCCTTACCAAGTGCGCACAGAAATATGTCTTATTGCAGGTCGACAGACATTGTAGAGTAGCAGAATTTCCATGGGCAAATAATCAGGGGGAAAAAAACACCTCCATTTTGCAGACATTAGTAACATGCTGACCTTTAACAACATCACAAGCCTTCACTCTCTCTTTAAAGCATTATATCAGTCCTTATGGGAAAAAAAAACTTGTAGCGAAGGATTGAAATCAGCAGTGGATCATAATGCTGGCTGTGCTATTCAATTGCCCTGCTGTATTTAGGAACAATTTAATTCTAGCTATTTTTTTTTTTTAATTATTTTTTTTTCTTGAATCTAAAAAAAGAAGTGACCAGGCTGGCAGTGACATGTGATTAATAGATTGCACCTTTAGAAAAGAGTTAGCAGAAGGAGATTAGCATTGCAGCCTATTATTTATTAATTAAATGCAGACACCCTATTTATACCAATGCTGATGACATTAGTTCATGTCTGTGCTTTGGGACTGCATTATCCATCCGGTCTCCTGGCATAGTAATGATTGTTATTAAACCAGTGGTTGTTGCTGGGCTCCTTCTGACTCTGCCTTCTCTCATGTGCAGAAAAGGACAGCCTCAAAACTGAAGTGCCCACCTGAACTTTCCATTCAAGTGTCTGCACTGTTACTTTGGTTGTGTCCCTTGGCCTCTTTGGGACATCACTGTCTTTTCTGAGCAAAGGAGATCAGTGTTTCCCCATAGGTTATGGTTCACTGAAGATGAAGTATGCAAGGCAGTAAGCTGCGTGAGACCTTTTCTATTGTTTAGAGGAGACAGGATTGCATTAGTGAGCAGATATGTACCTGCAGCTGGTATTTAAATCAGCAGAATGGAAAAGAATGATCACCAGTGTCATCATTTAGCTGTGCCAGGATAGAATATTACACTTCATATGGCTCTTGTTTTGATAAGCTGATCCTCCCACCTGCAAAGTGGAAAGTTCTGAGGCCAGTCTGATGCTGAGGTTTCCATTATTCCTTGTATCTAGGCCCAGCCTCAGTTTTTCTCTGTTTTCAAGCTCCTGATGTGGGAGAACCAGCAAACAGACTGCAGGACTCTAATTCCACTTGTCTACCAGATGTGAGTCTTGAGACAAGCAGATTTCTGTAAGTCTGTTTTCCCCTGCACCTCTGAAATAAAATCACTTCTAGAGAAAGAAATGCTGGTCCAGAAGACAGTTCTGGTGTTTTGATTTGATCTACCTGTCACTTGGTCAAGCCTACTCTCATCACAAGCCAGCAGAGTTTATAGACCATGCAGGTTTTGCCCTCAGAGTAAAGATGGAAATCTGCACATTCATCATTTGATTTCCTTGAATGATTACAGTTTGAGTATCCAAAACCCAAATGCAGAGGCGTATCATAAGCACTTATACTTCAGAAGGTCTCTTGACTGGCTGTAGTATGTACTTAATGGTATCTTCTCAATGTAAGCAATTACTTTCTCTGTCAGCAGGACCTTTTACAGCCAGGACAGGCATGCTGGTCCTGAACAGGGGAAAGGTTTTAACCTCGCTCTGTGAAAATGTATCTCTAGTGGTACAGAGATGAGATCAGATACCAATGTTTTCTCATGAAATATTTACCATTTGCACCAAAACCTTCTCAGACTTCAGTGGCATTTGAATCAAGGCCTCCATAGAAGATCTGATGAGAACTGTCCAAGTAACTGACCCTCAAACATTTTCCTTCCATCAGTTTGCTATTTTTTATTTGGATTTTCTTCACTAATCGCATTCCCTCTCTGAAAGCCAAACACTGTAACAGACAACAATTAAAAGTGAATATTGAAGAGACTTTCAGCATTATCTACACCACGATACAATCTGAACACATGCAAAAGACATTCAGAAGATGAATGAAGAGAGTGAATGGGCTGATTTATCCTGGACTGTTTCTGGTAGTGTGAAGTCTGCCTTTCACAGCCTAGTGAAGTGCAGAGACAGTTAGTGGATTTGCTACCAGGAAGGGCACGCATTTTGTTTCCACTCCTGCAAATGTGTTTAGAGCTGAGATGTGAGCACAGGAAAAGTCCAGACAAAAATTCAACCACTGAAGACATAAAATGTAGTTTATTCTGTCAAGATAGTGTTAAGATAGGTAGAAACTTGAAAATTTGCATCAGAATTTTTCAGAAGGGTTTATCCCTGATTGTGTATTCAACTTTTTATATTTTTCTGCCCTTCAGTTCTTGTAGCTTTCTGCAGTTAGACATTGCTTTCTACAGCTTCAAATACTAAGCTAGTTGTGAACACATCATTTTCTGACCACTGAAATAAACAGGATAGGGTAGAAAATGGACCTGCTGGACATTTTTGTCCTCGTCCCTGAAACAGCAGTGTAAAGCTCTCCACCGTTATCCACAAAGAAAAGGCAGGTACAAGGATGGCATAAAAGTGCATTCTGCTCAGTTGGGTGATGTATGCTTGCCCTTCCACAGTTTTGTCAGGAACTCTCAAAATTTGTTTCATGCAAAATCAGATTCTTTGCCTTGTTCAGGTTATGGATGGGAAAACTGAAGACCAGTGAATCACTGTGGATTGAGAGCAGGACCTCATTACATAGCTCGGAGCAGAAGCCATGTAGTCATGTCTTCTCAGTCCTATTCAGTGTTCTACTTAAAACGGCCTTCTTACTTAATCATTTCTTCCTCTTTTCCCAGCTCAGATTGACTTGAATATTTTCTGGTCTTTTCTAAATGTTATAGAGGGTGAATCACTGGGCAAAGGGGTAAACATGAGGGTAACTTGGAGAGGAGCCCCCTCTGGGCACGCCCTCTTGGCACCCACACACATGCACCTTTCCTGTGGATGGGGAACATCTTGCTGCTGACACTGCAGGTAAATAGGAAATGATGGTACTATCATACTGGAGAGGACTTAGTACCACTCCTGACCTCCCTGCATCCTCTGTGCTGTAGGAATCTGTCATCACTAGGCTGTCAGTTATATTATCTCCTGCGTGCAGCCGTGCAAACACGCAGTAAAACACATACAAATGTCTGGTCACAAAAGGCTCAGCAACAGCTCTGTCCAAATAAAATCCCCTAAACAGTCAGAGAGTTTGGTTATTGTCCTCTTAAAGCTCCTTTAAAGGTTTGATTTTTTTCTTCCTCTTTTTACATAAAGCTATTCTACCTGCACCATCCAAATACCAGTAAATACCCCTGCAGCACAAACAAAATTGTGCTTTAGAGAAATTGTTTGGCTTCTCAAAGCCACAGCCTTGCCCTTTAAAATGAAGGGCATGCTTCAGAATAGTTCCCCTTTTCTTCCAGACCTTTGCTTTTGATGCACTCACAGCTCTTCCACCTTCACTGGTGAAGGTATCCTATCTTCTCAAGCCCAGCAAGGACACTTGTCCCTGGGAGATATTAACATGACATCTTCAGAATCCAAAAGCTGCTTTGGCATTAAGTTGTCATTGAAGCACCATCTTAAGAAAGCAAGAGGAGGCAATTTGCTCTAAGTAATACTATCTATTGGATGGGACCAATAAAACCCCTGCTCCTTCTTTCCAAAGGAAATCAGGCTTGTATAATCAAGCTGTTTGTTAGTGTGTGCCTGGGTCCGTCTATCAGTCAATCTGTCAAGGGCTCCTCCTTTGAGCTTTGAACCCACTGGGTAATTTAACCTATCGTTGATGGGGTGGAAGAGGTCCCAAAGCTATTGTGTTCCTATAAATTTCATGAAAATAGGCAGCCAAGCAGAGCAGAGAGTTCTCATTAGTGCTCATAAGCCCATCTTTTATTAGACATCAGTGAACTCATGGGGGTAGGGACATTGGAAGAGGGTTTACACATTCGGCTGCCCATGAAGCAACTTGTTTCAGTATGTGCACTCTGATACCCTGTCAAGAGGCCTCCTGTAGTAACAGCTTCTTGGTTTTAACAGGATGTCAGACACATCTCTTAGCTCCTTTCTGCTGATTTCAACAGTGCTTCACACAGCAGAAAAGTCAGCCTGCTTGTTGTGCTTCCCTTCCTTCCCCAGCCAAAACCACTGGGGAGAGTTTCTGAACATTGCTTAACAGCCACCACAACATCAGAGGTGGCTGCTTTGCAGTGAAAACCAGCACAGCCTTACATAATGGTGTTAGTGCTGCAGCATAAAAAGTACTGTCCAAACATAAGCTAGTTGCTGTTAAATCAGTCACATCAGATTGTCTAGACAGACTGCAGGGTTAAGAAAGGTGGGTGAGCAAATCTTATTTTTTGTTAAGATGATCCAGCTTGTATCAGTTTTTCTCCCAGACTCTTTTGCATAAGTAGTGTTGTATTTTGTCTGTTTGTCATGTGGAATAAACAAATCTGAGCTGTTACTCAAAGTATTTCTCTTCATCTCAAAGTGCAGGAAAGTGCACTCTGAAGCAGATTTCCAAAGCCCAAATGTGTGGCAGTATGTCTGACTGCAGGAAAAACAGTGTTTCAGCTTTAGATCTGGAATTCTTGTGCTTTTCATGATGGAAGTTAAGTCTCTGGGCATTACTTAAGCATAATTCTGGACAGAGGTGTGCAGATGGAGATGTTCACAGCATATGGTTTAATGTTCTGAGGGCAACCTATGGGTGAAGTTCTCTATCAAAGATTTTTGAAATAACACTCATATACCTTAGCTAAAAACCTCCAGGAATCGGTGGAATTTAAAAGCATACATGTATAAAACTAATTTTTATTTCAAGGAGAACAAGGAACAACATCTGGAATACACCCTCCAGCTTGCACCAGTGATATTGCAACCTGCATTTCAAAGGGCTATTTGAAATCAAGGTCATGTCAGACTTACTGCTTTTCGTGTGTATCAGAAAATGCTGTCACCCTTTAGTTCTTCTGGTCATGATTTTTCTTTAAAGTGTATACTTATTTGTTCTCATTGTAGCAATCTAGGTAGAAGAAAAGCCAGTTTAATTCTTACTTTCAAAGAAAATCACAATGATATGAATATGTGGATTTACACACTATTAGGTGTGGGCTGCATGTGCACAATGTTTTTTCTTTCTTACAGAAAGAAAAAACAAAGGCTTTATTTTCAATTTGTCAAATTATTGTTATTATTATTTAGAATTTATAACAGGAATTCTTTTTTTATTGGAAACAGGAATGTCTTCTCCCTCCCTCCCTGCCTCCCTCTTTTTCTCTCCTTCTCTCCTTCTCTCCTTCCTTCCTTCCTTCCTTCCTTCCTTCCTTCCTTCCTTCCTTCCTTCCTTCCTTCCTTCCTTCCTTCCTTCCTTCCTTCCTTCCTTCCTTCCTTCCTTCCTTCCTTCCTTCCTTCCTTCCTTCCTTCCTTCCTTCCTTCCTTCCTTCCTTCCTTCCTTCCTTCCTTCCTTCCTTCCTTCCTTCCTTCCTTCCTTCCTTCCTTCCTTCCTTCCTTCCTTCCTTCCTTCCTTCCTTCCTTCCTTCCTTCCTTCCTTCCTTCCTTCCTTCCTTCCATTTTTCTTTCCTTCTCTTTTTCTTTCCTTCTCTTTTTCTTTCTCTCTTTCTCTCTCTCTCTTCCTTTCATTTTTTCTTTCTTTCTTTCTCTCTGTATTTCCTTCTGCTATCCACCTGCCTGCTTGCCTGTTTTCCTCTCCTAGGCAATATCATCACAATTTCTAGAAGTTATAACAAGCAGGTGAAACAATAGAACCAGATTTTCTTCTTTTTAAATGGTAGTGACTAAGCAGTATGTCCACAGAAGTTCTTAAAAGTCAGTTTGATTTACTGTGGGGTACATTAGAGCAGGCTTTGGTATACATTAACCTGACAGAGTTTGTGTGTATAGAGGACCAACAGGATGAAACTGCAAAAAAGCTGGTTGCCTCCCATTCTTGAATGAAAACTGAAAAGAAGGAGAGAAGAGAGACAAAGGAAGCAAAGTGGTGACAAGGATTCTGCACAGGGTTCTTGCACACCATCCTCTTGGTAGCTGGATATCTACACAGTGATGGACCAGACAAAAGAAGGCAGCTTTGCAGTGGAAAGTGTTGCCAACATGGCCTTTTGCAGAAGCTGAGGTTTATTTGCTGAAAACAAACCCCTTTATGTGACAATCACTATGGGTGGTGTGGCACTAATAAGCCAACTTCAAATGAGGCAGCAGCTCTCTTTAAGTAAGCAGAATATCTTGCCCTGGGATTAGGATACAGAGAACCCCTCAGCTGTGGGCCAGAGATGTGAAAGAAGGGAAGGCCTGAGCAAGGTACCTGTTGCCAAAGTCACCAAGAGAGGATAAATTTTATCTATTAATTTTACTGCTGCTTTTCCAAAGCTGACTTTGTATTATATTAGTCCATCTGTATACTTCTCCTGTTTGTGTACACAGATTCTGTGTTTCAGATATAGAAATATTGACTTATGAGGTCCCCAGCTGGTGGTGTATGTCTTTTCCCAAATTTCTACAGAAGAGGGAGAAGATGAGGTATAAGCTTGTTTCAAAAATCAGGTACTGGAAGCTGGCCATTGCAGCTGTTGTGTGCACCCTGAAAGGCAACTGCAAAAGCAGCTTAAATAAAAAACAGGGAAGAAATCTACTTTTGTGTTCAGTTTAGTGAATGTGAATGAGGAATAGATGTTGAAAAGTTTCAAAAAGTCACTGTGGTTTATCACAAGACTGAAGTGAGAATCAAGTATGCAAGGCATAGCCAGAGGTCATCTTCCAGCTTTGAGTGATGGCATGTGGGTACTCAGTACAAGCTGAGACTGCTAAGTATGAAAGAGTATAAAAGCTCACCTCAGGTAATACCCCTTACAAACATGCAATACCCACCCGATTTTTCATCCAGATAGCCTCACTGTCTTTACCTGAAGCATCAAGATGGGGATGACATGAGGCATATCTGTCTCTAGTGTTTTCTGAATCCATGTGAGGAAGCAACTCAGGAAGAAGAGAAAGCTTTGCAAAGTTACCTGCAATTACCTAAATCTTAGCATCATTCCCCTTAGTACAGTTTCACTTGAGGGAAACAGACCTCCGAGCGAAATCCCAGTCAAGCAGGTCAAGATTATAACCTTTGCCATCTGGCAGCACAGCCAACACAATGGAAAATCACCTTTGCCCTCAGCAGATGTTAAAACAGTGATATTACTTGTCTCGGTCTTTGATATACTGTAAGGATAATGTCCACCAGCCCCTGTGAGATGGTCTTTGCTTAAGAGGCAGAATTGTAAAGGCATCTGAAGCCCTATAGGAAATAATTAAATTTCTGTGATAGCTAGTATGTGATAGTGCTCCATGAAATAGTAGGGAAAAAAATGGCTGGTGTTTTGCAGGGTTTGTAGAGCTTCTTTTCCACATTTACTGCAAGTGTGAGAGCCAGTGATTCTGTAAGCCCTTCCTTCCAGTTCCCAATAATACAGTGAGTATTATCTTTGAACATACCACTGAAATGGAATATCATAGAGACACCTCAGTGACCAGTTTCCCTCAGGCCATGCTTGGCTATGCCCATTTTGGCAACAGATTGAGCACCACCAGAGTTTAGTTTCTCAGGCCTGATTGACCCATAGTCTCTGAAACCAAATTTCCTTAGGTCAGACAAACTCAAACTGTGTTGTCTCAGTCTCTGTGAAATGCCACTAAGATGCCTTAAGCTATTTTCATAGTAAATATCTTTCAGTACTGGCAGTGGCACTGCAGAAGTAATGTGTTCCTTAATGCAAGTGATGAATCTCCTGGCTTGAAGTCCCAGAGCCTCCAAGAGAACTTTTCAATGGTGACTTATAATAGGCATACTTGCATTTAAAAGTTATGCCCATCTCCAAGTCACTTGCTTCATGAAGAATGAAACTAATCTGGGATTTGGAAGTCATTCTTCCTTCAGTCTGCCATTGTTGGGTCTGTTCAGACTCACTATTAAGTTCTGGAACCAGTGAGTGTTTTGAATCTGCGTTGGGCAATATTTCATAGTTAGGGTGCTTCATTTGCCTTTTATCTTCTGGGGATTTAAGGCAGAAGTTGAACAGAAACAGAAATTTCTGGAATGGTGTATCCTAAAAATGAGCTTTGATTCCTTATTTTTGAATGTAGAAAGCACACTTCCCTCCCTTCTCCAAAAGTGAAGAATTTCTATATAACTCACTTAAAAAAAATAATTGTCTGTAGGCTGAGAATTTTTCCCACTTGCCAGAATCAGGCTTCAACACATAATATTCTTTTTTTCTTTTTTCTTTTTTCTTTTTTTTTTTTTTTTTAATTTTATTCATGACTGTGGGTAGAAAATAAACCTAGAGATCTCACCCAGCGCAGCTCATGTTAACACCACTGCTGCTAGCAGAGAGCTCTGTGTCAAACCCAAGTTTTTGCAAAATGTCTGGGTGCCCACATGCCTGCTGGAGTGGAAGGGATGCTCCTGGCCAATTTTGATCCTTTTATTGATAGAACGCAATAAATTCTCGTTACTGAAGTGGAACCATCAAGTGTCAGTGAAGCTGTTAGTAAAGCGATTGCTAAGAGTTAATGTGTATGTGTGCATGTGAGTGTGTATCAAGGCAAATAATAATAACCTCTTTAGTCAGGCGCTCTTTTCAGTCCTTTTCTTTATATCAGCTCTTCTGTAGGTTTTAATATTTTTTCCCTTTAGGCGATATTTAAGTGTGAGGCACTGCTAGCTAAAAAGAAGGAAAACAAATGCAAAAAACAAATATGTCTTGAAAATGACATTTGTTCCCAATGGGTTGTGATGCAAGGAATTTACCTAGCTATTCTGTATATCTTCAATTATTATGATTTTGTGCAATTTAAACAGGGACATTCACTCCAAGAAAAAATAGCAACAAAGATGATCCTTTGACTCAGCTATTCATAGGAATTATCTTAATCCTTGTTTTCTGCAAGATGGAAGTAAGGACCTGAGAGCCACTGAGTCTGGATGATCTGGAGTAACACACTTAATCCTTTTTCCTTCCCTTTTCCTTTGCGCCTTTCCCTTCTTCCCTTCTCACACACACTAATTGCTGCAGTCCTTAAAAAGGGACATTGCAAGTGTGACTCTGTCTGGCTTTTGGTGATGCTCAGCCATGAATCCAGCTTAATCTCCCCAAGGGAATACCATCAGGATTGTGTATTTCCATACTCCGTGTAGTCCTCCCCCCAGAATGAATTTCTTTTTGGTAAACAGAACAGCTACAAAGCAGACTGTTTTCCAAAAGTAGGAGTCCTGGTTTTGTTTCCCTTGCTTATGAGAAGTTTCATTCCCAATGTGGAAGTCTTCTTCAGACTCAAAGCATGTCTCCTGGGCAAAATACAGGCTGCCAGTCAATATATGATTTCTGGATAGAGGATTAGACCAGCCCCAAGGGAGGAATCTGATGAATGTTCTTCAAGGGGAACCTCTCAGACTCACCTATCCCCAAAATAAATTTTATTCTATTATGTATGGGAGGTAATTGGGATGAAAGACAGGCATTAGTCAATGAAACAGCTTTTTAAAAGGATCTTCATTGTGTGAGCCATTTAAAAATTGGCTGGACAATGAACTGCAAGAATATAGGAATTCATTTCACCCTGGCCAAGGAGAAGAGAGAGAGCATGTGGGACAGATGAACTAATGTCTTTTCTGTTGCTAATTGCTGTAATTCAGAGAAAGAAAATGGGATGAGACCACTGCAGCAGGAGAGCTGGGAGACCCCCAGACCAGAGGGGTTAACACTTGTCATTCTTAATCATACATTTAGGATCTCGTGACACAAAGACTGTTCAGGGTACAGATACAGACAGCTCACGCAGCTCCATTTTCCCCACTGGCACCGTCTCTTTATGACTTATGGTGTTAATTAGCTCGTCTGCTCCGTTCCACAGCTGAGCAAAATGTATGGTGATCATCATCAGAAGAAAAGAGGGGAGACTGTGCCTAGCTCCAGTGACTTTGCTCTTCTGCACCAGAGTGGCTTTCAAGGAGGCCACTTTATGTTCATCCCTAGGGAAACAGAGCCTGTCTAGCTCACAGACAGTAAATCGGCCTTCTCCTTCCGATGTTCCCCTGGGTCTCTTTTTTGGGCTTGCTGGGCTCCTCAGAAGTCTGGGGATCTGCAGTCCAGTCTGGGAGCTCATCCCTGCATACACAAAGAAGTATTATGGTAATTCTAGTGCACAAGTACTATGAACCTGAAGGATGGGGATTCTTTCCTTCTTTAGCTTTGACATCAAGACAGTTTCATGAAAATTGGTGTTCCCTAATTAAAGTCAAAAATTCTACTTTTTTTTCCTTTGCTTTTCCTTTAAAAAAAAACAAAACAAAACAAAACAAAAAAATCATCTGAGACTTAACCAAACTGAATCCTGTCCAAAGGAGAGAGGATGTGTCAGTCTAGTACAGGAATAAGTGTGGCTCAGGGGAAGGAGTGTCCCAGCCAGAGGATTGAAGGTTGTTATACAAATTAATGTGGTAATTACAGTATCATCTGGAGAAAGCAACTGTGACTGTGTCCCTGTTCTGCTAAGTACTGTATGCACTGTAATAAAAGAGAAGTCCTGGCATGGTTATAATCTCAGCAGACAATTCAGAAAAAAAAGGTCCATTATTACCGTGTCAAAGATGAGGAGCGGAGGCCCAGAGACATTTTAAAGGTGCAGTAGTCACCATCACCCCTGTTGTTGTTTGGTCATGCTATGTGCAAGAGTTAATTGAAACTCATGAATGAGGAGAGGGTCACCTACAAATGCTTGCAGTCAAAGCCAGAGAATTCTTGTAACTGCAAATTTCTACCAAATTCTTTTTTTTTTTCCTTCTTTTTTTCTTTTCTTTCTTTCTTTTTTTTTTTTTTTTCCTTCAAATTTTTGGAACTTTCAAATAAGCATTGAAAGGAAAAGAGAAAAGGAAAACTGCCTTCTTCATTTATCCTTAGTTGCAGAGAGGCGGAAGGGATTTGTTGCAATTTTAAAGAGGGAGTGAGGCTGGCTATGAAGAATGCTTTCCGGAGGCAAACAAAAATAATAATGGAAAAAAACAGGTATAAGACAATGCAAAAAAAAAAAAGTCCCTGTTTTTTTGGTTAATGGTCTGTGTGTGTTGGTCTGCTCCAAATATGCCCCTCCAAAATGTCTTCCTAAAAGTAACTGTAAGAAGGACACATAAAGGTTTTACAGAGTAGTCCTATTTAAACTCTAACTTAAAAAAGAGATACATAATAATAAATGAGCAGCCATTCAAAAGTTTAAGGAGGAAGACAAAAAAAAAAACACCAAAAAAACAAAAAAGTGAACATGAGGAGAGCCAAAAGCAACTCCCACTCATGATAAAATAATCCTATTGCAAGGGAAGAGGACGTTAGGCAGAGATTATTAAAAAATAATCCATTGTTCAGTAATGGCAAACATTTCACACCTCACGTGGCAGAAGCAATAAATCCCATTGATTCCTCCAAGGCAATTTACAATTAAACACTGATTTGCAAATAAATAAATAAATAAATAACGGCAGAATTCATTGTGGCACCTTACGCCGCCAAATCAAAGCAATTGGAGTGGAATTGAGAATAATTACCAGATGTGTTGCTTTGTGCTCAAAACGGCATCCGTTATTTACAACTACCAATGATGTTCCTTATTTATTCCTCCTGCTGGTCTAATGACTATTGCCATTCAGTTCTCTTTTATTTAATCATCAACATCCAAAAAAAGAAGAATCTTTTTTCCTTCTTTTTTTTTCCTTTTCTTTTGGCAGCAGCAGGGAGGGAGAAATTTTCTAAACCCCAACAATAGCAAATTGCTCTGGAGGAATGCATCATGTTTTCAGCCTGGCCTGAAATGTAATTATGAGCATTGCCTTCAATTTATTGGCCTTTTACAGATGTGCAATCCAAATGGATGCTACTTTAACTCCTGGAGTAATGAATATTTGTTTTCTTCTTGCCTATTGCATGTCTTTACTATGGAGGATATTTCGGGATAGAAATTGACTGGCGGTCATAAGCATTAAGAGAGTTGGAAGCTCCCAAGGGAACCCAGCACAGTCATAAAGTTGCAGCACATGTAGCCATGCACACACAGAAAGAAAAGTGTTTGCAGGTGAAGAGACTCCAGGGACACCTTTTTTTTTTTTTTTTTTTTTTTTTTTTTTCCCTTTATTCTGCTGTTTGTTTCAATCCCATTTGTAGGCATGGTGCTCTCCACACTCATTCTAGATAAAGACAAAGGGAAAAATATTCCTTGAGGAATGAAGAAATGAAAAGGTAGATATTAGTAGAAGGGGAATATATGTAGGTTGTCCTGAAAGTAATGCCTAGTTTTCCATGGAAACTAGAACAGATACAAAGAGCACAGTAACACTATTTGATAGAGCAACAAAACACTATTTGTCAACATAGTCACCACTATTAGCTCTGCATTTTCACCAGTGATGAACAAGAGCCTGTATGATGTGTTTGTAAACCTGTGCACCAGAAGAGGTGACCCCCTGCCAGTGCCACTGCTGCTGAAGCACATCACCCACTGCCTCACTGTCCTCACATCCACTGTTGGTGTCCATAAATGTTAAGCAAGCATCAATGAATGCCAATAGGTGCTGTTTTTCCTTCGTGTAGAAAATTAGTGACACACCCTTGCTACATATGCACTTCCATGTCAGAGGCCATGCTGTCAGACAGCCCCTCCGCTGCCACTTGTTGCACAGCAACAAAATGTAGTGGAATATTGGTAAGAAGGTTCAAACTCTACTGCCAGACCACCAACATCTGTGTCTGATGCAGTGGGTCAACAGAAAAAAACAGGAGGTGTTACTTTTGGAGCAGCCCTTGTACAGTATGTTGTGAATGGGCCATTGCATGAGCATCCCTATGCTTGCTCCAGGATTTCTATAGGTGGATCACTCTTTTGAAAACTTTTAACTTTTTTTTCTGAAGGAACAGAGGAGGTTGTGCTGCATCATGCCAGCTGCAGGATGTCCTATAAAACATCCCTATTCTTTTGGCATTCCTGCATTTCTAGAGGAAAAATCCTTTGGGACACTCTCCGTTGTTCACCATTTATTACATTTTAATTCTTCATGCATACTTCTCTATTTTTGACTATTCAGAATGGATCCTCAATGATAGAGAGCTTGGCACACTTACCGGCCCCTGCATGCATTTAGATCAAAACATGTCTTAAACAACAGTGCAGCTCAGAGACAGTGAGGGGCCTTTTATCTTCCTTAGTTCCCCCCAGGGAGCTCACCAGGAAAAACAAGTCCAAGAAGGTCTGACTCAAAAAGGGACAGAGTGAACACAGGGCACAAGGACACACAAGGAAATCTTTTTTTTTTCCTGTATTTTAGGTGTAATAAACCCAACCAAACCCAAATCTGTTATGTGATCCTTGTTCAGCTACACTTAGGGTCAGTCACTGCACACTGCACCCCACTTGCTGACCCCCAGTCAAATCCCCTCAGTTTTGAAACTAGTGTAGGGTTATCTGGAAATGAAACAGTACTGACCAAAAAAAAAAAAAAAAAAAAAAGAAGAGGAAACAAAACAAAACAAAAACCCACCACCAACAAAACCGCAAACAGATTCAAACAGATTACTGAATCTGGTAGTACTTCTGTACCTTCCAAATTTATGCCAGGAAGAGTGGAAACTGAAAGTGAATGATGTTTTGTAGATATTTGAGGATACAAAGCAACTCAGGAGGTTCCAGAGAAGGGCAAACACTCGTGTAGTTCTAACTCATCCCTGTTTGTGCCCAAATGTTGCATGATGGGTTCTTCTAAGAGCTCAGGATGTGAAACATAAGAGTTGTGCTCTTTGTTGGTCTATTGTTTGTGTAAAAGGTGATGGAAGCAGAGGGGTGATATCTAAAAAATGTACAGCAAATTTCGTTGTATGACCATATGCCATGCACATTCCTGAATGGCTCTAAATTTCCTTTCAAATGAGCACTCTCAGTGAAGACAGACATCTCTGCTCCCTTTTCTATGCCTTTAATCTTCCGTTTTGCTCATTCTACTCTTTAATCATCAGACGTCTCATGACAGTAATTGTGGATGTCCCTAGATAGCTCAGTAATAAATGTATCCTGAACAAACATGCCTGTCAGACTCTATTTAGCCTACAGCATCAAGTTTATGACCTCATGAAAGAGAATCATTCTTAAGTTCTCTGAACAATCTCAAAGTTAATCTCTACTTGTTATGAACATTAACTATTTTAGCCTCATTTCTTCAAGAATTCAAGATAGGGCTCTGAAAATAACCCAGATGCCAAACTCCTTGGGTTTGAATTCCGCTTTGATACCCAGACAATACATTTGGGTCCAGGTGTGTGAATCTAAATGTCTGGACCGTTGCATTCTGCCTCTTCAAATCCTGCTTTTAGGCAGAGCAATAGCAGCAGAACAGTGTTGCAGAACATTGATAATAAAAGTACACTTTTCACCACAAAGACTGCTGCACTGGTGTGGAGGACAAGCTCTATTTCTCTATTCAGCTTTGAGCATGGTACATTTGCTATGAGAGTTTCTTGGACTAAAGAAGTGGGAGAGGGGCTTCTTTCCTTCTTAATTATTCGTGCTTCTGGTCCAGTGACCCAAGTTATATTTAGCTCCCCATCAAAACCAAAACCTGAAAATTAAATGGACTGGAATGGAAAGGTGGTCTCTGTGTCACTCTCTGGATTCTGTTTCACAAGATGCAATCTTCCTCGATTTCCAAAACCAATTTTCTCCCATCATCTTATGAAAGTAGAGGTCATCCTGTGAAATGTGATATCTCACCAGTTTTTATAAAAGAATGTGCCCTTCCCCACGAAAGGAGGGTTCGTTAAATCATGCAGCTGATCAGATTGCTGAAGCTTTGATTGGCTGACAGCCAGAGCGAAGAAATCCATAGGGAAGAGGCACATGGAACCATCAAAATAGGCTGGGCCTGAACTAGGGTATTTTAATCACACTATTATAGAGAGGAGAGGGGAATCTCAAAGAAGGGTAGTACGGGAGCTTTATTGACTTTTAAGGTCAACAGAAGATGGGAAATAATCAGCCAGCCACATCTGAATTCCGCAGTTTAGCATTTATTCCCAGGCACCACTTTACTGCTAATCAGAGTTCAAAAATAATTCGTGACCCACCTTTGCCCTTGCAGCATGCCTTCTCTCCACAGTGTCCTTACAGAAGTTGGCAGACTGCTGTTTGTAGCTGGTATGAAAAGGTAACTACTTCTGGAGCAGACACAGCAACAGTGCAAAACATTTGCAGCAGGATGGGAAATGAAGTGAGTTCTGGTCTGTGGCCTGAGTCAAGAAAAAATGATGGTCTAGTAGATAAGACAAAAAAGCTACGTGTTCTAGGCAGAACATGAAAAAGTGTGCAAGCACAAGTGCAATTAGCAAGTTACAGCTTGTGTTCAAGCTAAACATCAGGCATTTTTAGAGCTGGAGCAAGTGTTGTCTTGAGTTATAGGATTCATTTAGGCCCCAGGATCTGCACAGAATGAAAATGGATCACATTCAGGCAATTGCCTCTTTCCCTTCAAAAGGTGATCAAACTCTCCTGACAGTCTTTCTTAAAAGGATCACAGATTTCAGGTTCTGCAAGTGTAGGCTGCACTTTAAGAAAGCAAACACTTCATGGGAGACAGGGAAGCAGAAATTACTGATTGCAACCACAAACCACCCTAGACACAACAGACTTGCTGAGAGGTCTATAGCCTGGGCTGCCTCACTGGGGCTTTCTGACATGGCTTGCACTGAAGGTCTTATCTTAAGGAATGAAAGGATCAGTTTATACTTAAGTTGGTAAGTCAGTGCATGTGTCCACCTGACACTTGGTTTTTAATGTTTGGGTAAGTCAGCACTTGTGTCTGTATAACATCTAGGGAGGAGGGTGCTCTCTTGGAAGATGGCTTTCCCACACTATGTGGTAAAAAATGAAGAGCTGTAGCGGGTGACTAAGAGAGCAGCTGGGCCTGATTTGAAAGCAATGAGCCTGACTGCTACTTTGGATTTGTAAGGGGTAGATAACCTGGAGCTAGGAAAGCATACGGAGAGCATAAAATAGTGTTACAGCATTCATTGCAGCTGCCTAGGGCTCTGAGAAGGGATGTGCTGGGGACTTTCTATCCACTGAGAAAAGGGCAGTTGACAAAGCACCCTCGATTCAGTGACCCATTCTTCAGCCTTGAGGGTTTCAGATGGTTCAGATGAGCAACCTCACTTCTGGCTTTTGATCTAAGTCAAACATTTTGATCTCAACAAATTCCCTTCTAGCCAGACTGACCTGCCTGCTTTCACTTCTTACAGCATTGTTAGAACCTGCCCCAAACTAAAAGGGTTTGCAGGTCTCTTCCAGTTTACCCTGTAGGACTAAAGAGGGTGTAGTCCCTTTCACCTAGCCAGCAAGTAGGAGATTCTTTCCTTGTGTTTGGAGACGGAGAGGTGCTCTGAATCTCAGTCATATCAAAATTCTCAGTACAGAACAATCTTTCTTGGGGCATTTCTATATGCTTCAGTGATTCCTAGAGGATCTGCATACTTTTGCCAACTCCAAAAATGGAGCAGCAAAAGCTTCCACTGGTGATGGCTCCATGTTAGAGAAACAGAGAAACCTGCATTGCTGTAGGTAGCTCCCCTGGCTGAAGTGTTGCTCTGGTGCTGAGAGCTCCAACCCCAATACTAATCTTGTGAGGAAGGCGTTACATACACTGCTCGTGGTTTGAGTTTTTGCCATTGCTAGAAGGCACTTTAATTCTTTGGGAAAAATGCATGTGCAGCACCTCTGAAAATCAAACAATTTGAGTAGCTAATGTGAAAGCATACGTAATTTAATCAGTGGATAGTTATAACCAAGTGCTACATTGCTTTGTATTTTATCCTTTTTCACAGGTGGGAAACTAAGGCACAAAAAACATAGGGCCTGTCTAAGATGCCCATAGTACCAGTTTTAGCGGGACTGGAAAATAGATGCTATCAAAATTGACCAAGATTTTCCTCTCAGGTTGCTGTGGGGCACCAAGTTCCATCAAGACAGGGGTGAAGATACATCTTTTCCCAGTGGAAACACTGAGTGAAGGGATATTGCCTGCTCATCCCTGATCCTTCCAGTGCTTTAAAGGTACCTACAGGAAAGCTGGGGAGTGACTTTTTGTAAGGGCATGTAGAAACAAGATGAGTGGAAATACTTTTCAACTGTAAGAGAGTGGATTTAGACCAGATATCTTGAAGAAATTCTTTCTTGTGAGGGTGCTGAGATACTGAGACAGGTTGCCCAGCAAAGCTGTGGATGCCCCCTCCCTGCAGGCATGGAAGGCCAGGTTGGATGGGGCTGTGAGAAACCTGGTCTAGAGGGAGATGTCCCTGCCAACAGCAGGGGGTTGGAACTAGGTGGTCTTAAAGGTCCCTTCCGACTCAAACCATTTTGTGATTCTATGACTTTACAGCTGCTAGCAAGAACAGAGATAATAGACACAAGGACTGGGGAGACCAGGAAGCTGGGTTAGGAGACAAAAGAATCTGAATTTGCAGAGGGAAAAGCCCTTTCACAAGGGTATCCTATGATATCCTAGATACTGCTTACTTGATGGTAAAAGCTAATTCTGTCCACTGGTCCAGCTCAACTAAGCAGTGCGAGTGCTGAAAATTCAGTGCATGAGTAGCTCGCCCTTCTTTCATGGGGATCACACACCTTTGCCCCAAGGTGAGGCATTCAAAAGACACATGCCTTCTGTGCAGTTTTTCAGCTCTTTGGAGAATATTGATATTGATTCTGGAAAACAAGAGTTAATCTGGAGAGACAGACAAACACACACAAATAAAGTGTATTTGAGTTTAAAGAAAAAAGTTAGCATCATGCCATTGAACTATTGACAAGGCTGTCACAAATATCATCTTGTCTCAGTGTAAATAAACAAGCTTAGTGCTGTTATTTTAGAATAAAAGGCCAGAATAGGTTTTGTATTGACTTTCTAATATCCACTGAAGAGTTGGAAGAAGAAAATTAAAGATAATAAAGTAAAAGTGCAAACCATAAAAGTGGAGGCAGGCAGTGCATAGTAAACTGTGAATCCAAGCACTGGCGGTTGCAGGAAGCCAATTGTGTAACTCAGTAAAGGTCAGCAGCAAAGATAAGAAGTTGAGGTTGTCAGTGAATCCCCTTCTATATTTGGAAAGATGATGGCTGCAGGGTGATAACAATTGTGGTCCGCAGTGATTCAGTCTGGTGCTCGTGTTCCACCCTTCCTGAGTGCATTTGAACCAGGCAATGTTTCTAAGTCCTGTCACATTCCATTGAAGTTGGTCTGCTCCTGGGTAGCTTACCCAGACTTCTGGGCTTTGTGTGTCTCTTCCTGAATATACGCCTTAAGCAGTAATAGCAAGAGAACTGGTGATCTCTGCTCAGCTCAACTCTGATCAGTGACAGGAATATTTGTAACTGCCCACAATAGGTTCAGGTATTACCTCAATTTCTGCATTTGATTTTCTTACAAATAAATAAAAATAAAAATTGATGTCTTAATGCTACAGAAGTTGCTTGGTAGCATTCTGGTCCCTGAGTGTCTTGGCCAAATGTTGCCCTTAATTCTGATAGTTTCCTATACTACCTCATTGTCCTTAACAGCCTCTTTGAACTCATTTCCTCAGGAACTTTTAAACTTTTGTGTTCATTCTCATTTCTGTTTGTCATTTTAAGTGAAAAAGAATGGAAGCATTAGAAATGTTGGCAAAGGACTGGAAAGGACAATGTGTTCCCCACGGAACAGTGGCCCTCTCACAAAGGACAATTAGTTTATCCGTAGTCACTCACTACATCATGCAAAGTGTGAACTAGATGTTAGATCTGCAAACCCAGGATTCCTCCCTTTATGGATAGTAAATAACGTGATGACAGGGCTCATCGAATCCCATTTAGCAAGTATTGTACTGGTAAAGGAGCTATGATGCTTATAGGAGTGGGTGCTAGCAAATGTATGCGCTGGTTCAGAACCTCTTGTAAAATGAAAATAACAATACGTATGTGCTCTGAAGTAAGCAGCTACAGGTGAGAGGGAAAATGCCTCATATGAACAGATGAAGGAAGTTTTTGAGGGTAGAGGTGAAACATGGACAAAGATGAAGAGAGAAAGGAACATTCCAAGCTGAAATGGAGCTCACTGATTGTAAAATTAATGAGTTGTTGTTGGAGAAAAGACTGTACGTGAGGGACTGATGAAGGCTTTGGGCATGAGGTCTAAAGGCAGGAGAGAAGGGCGAGCGAAAGAAGAGATTTGCTCTGACCCTTTACAAGCAGCAGATAGGGAAGACATTAATGACTGCAGACTCTTACTCAAAGGACACACAGATGTCATCTCTGCCTGAATACCCCTTCATCCATGCAGCCAAGGAATGAACAAGGCATTACCTGAATCTCACCAGTATGCATGAATTTAGGACAAACCAAAACATTCTCTAGATACAAAGTACTTCATACCTCAGGTTCTGCCTTGTTCAGCTCCATGAGTTTTCAATGATGTAGCCTCATAAAATCCAGCACACCAAATTCATGCAATTAGAGGATGTAATGGTCCGTGAGTTGTTGGATACATGCAAAGTGTTCATGCAGTCATTTAATTTTAATCACATTGGTTACTGTGTCCAAATAATGCTATTTAAATAAGTTTCTTTGACAGTCCTTTGTGAATCCCTTTGAGATGGAGACTCGAGGTAGGCAGAACTGAGTTATTAATTTTTTATTTTAAGGGAGCAACTTTGGATGGAAAACTCGAGTTTCAGTCTTACAAAGAAGATACAAGTCTTTAGGTAGAGAAGAGATGAATCTGAAACTGAGTGGACAAACTGGGCATTCAGACTGGCAGTATAAAACAACTTACTGGTAGAAATAACTATAGTAATTTCAACTTTTGCACTTTTTCCAGTTTTTTGCACTAGCTGGAGGTTTCAGGGCCATGATTAACCTTTGACATCTCTGTCTGTCCTCACACAGTGCAGGATTTCAGGCAGTGATTCCTGCATCCATCCCACCATCCCTGGACCAGCCAGAGATGTCCAAGTGCTCTGAAAAGTTTGAGAGCAGTGTAGGGGTTGCTACACCTCTAGTCTCAGTGGTTATGCAACCTCTCTAATTCAGTTAGAATAAGATGATAATGTTTCTTGGTTTTGTTTTTCTTTTCTTTTTCTTTTTAACCTACTGACTTTATTTTCCTGAGCCTTAGTTTTACCCTTGCTAAAACGAGAGTAACAAATGAAAAAACAGATAATCCTCCGATGCAAATTAACACCACTGAGGACAAAATCTCCTTTCTTACTTTCTTCAGAACTGCCTTTGCAGAGTAAATTTATCTGTCTTCCTTGGGACTTCCAGCTCCCTCTTAAATCTACGTATTTGATTTGAGGTTAGACTCCTTTGAAAATCCCTGCCTGTATCCCTCTGTATTCTTCATAGTTGGGATGTAAAAGTCCTGAACGTGACATTGCTTGTGAAATGATGCAAGCCCACAGTCTCTACAGCATTGTTCTTATAAGCATGTATCATATCAATAAAAGATTATCCTAGTGCAAGAATGAAAAAATAAAAATTGAAGGAGAAAAGGATTGGGAATCATTCACAGCAGGTCATTTTACTTGGGCTGCAATCAACATGCAAGGCTTGATAAGACAGGTATTTGAGAGAGTATTGATCTCAGATCTTTTTCTTTTTAATTTCATTTTTGTATTTGTTTATACTTAATAAGCTTCTGCTTCTTACTTGTTACACACAGCCTCTGGCTCATGTATTTACCAGTCCTTGTGAGTTGTGTAAAATATCTGTATTTACCAAGGCAACCTTGATTCCCATTTGGAAGGCCAGTACTCAGATCTTCTAAATGTCTTGTTTGCCCTCTCCCCAGTTTGTTTTTGCCCCTTCTTGATGGAGTAAATCTTGGTGTTAATGCATAAAACCAGGGCAATTGTCTGCACTGTCATTCTGGAATCATTTTGCAGTGTGAAACATGCATTGGCACAAGCCTTTCTCTGCCTGTACATACAGGTGTGGGGTCAGCATTGCCGTTCACCCTTTGGTAGCACCTCAGGGTTCTCTCAGTGTGTGGTTTGAGGTTCCAGAGTGATGCATTTACACTTAATAGCATGCAGATGCAGATCTTGACCTGTAGGTTTTGACACACTACATAGAGAGATAAGAGAGGTAACAAAGACACAGAGATGTAAAGTGTCTTTTCCAAGGTCATATTGTTGTCCATGTCAGAGCACGTTAAGATCCCAGCTCTCACAGTCTCTCTTTGGTGAGTTATCCCCCAGACCAGAAAAGCTCTCCAGGGTGATTTAAAAGGGTGTGATTTTAACCAAGCTCAAGGCCCAGTGGTTTAATGAATCTTCTCCCAACAACTGGCATGCACATAACTCATCTTGTTCTTCAGGCTTTTGTGACTAATACAAGAGCTGTTCACCCTAACCTGCCTGCGTGATTCATCTGTGTTCTGTGCAGCTCTTGTTACTCAAACTGCAAGTAGCGAGTGCAAGGGGTAGAAACAAAGTGGAAGAGTGGTATCTGACAGCAGATGGGGATTTAATAATATCAAGAGGAAATGTTGTTCAAAAATCTCATCCTGAGTTGTGCCAGTATTTAGAGTGGTTAGACTTTTAGGCCAAAAATAGCCCTAAAAAAAAAAATTGAAATGTGAACTTTTTTTTCTGGATTTTATCCAAGGTTTCTTTCCAAGATGAGACAGACTGATTTTTACACAACCACGCAGGGTTAGTTGCTGGTGGGGTAGTATCCTACCAAGATAGGAGGAGACCATTGGTTCATTTACACTGTGAGCTAAACCTCTTTGTTTGAAAATTTGATTCCTGTCCATGAGCTGTGAGTGAGCTGGGAACCAAGTGATCCAAAGGAAAGGCTTTTTTAAAAGGCATTTAGGGCTGTACCTCCTTGTCTGACTTCTGCTTTAGTACACGGCGCCTCATCTGATCTTTGAATGCATTCAGAGTTTCCCTGTCACCTTCTTCCCTCAATCTAATAAATCTCCACTTTCTCTGTTTATTTAATCAACTTGATAGGATGATTAAAAGTTAAAATATATGACAAGGCTGTTCTGCTTTAATGTTTTGGTTTTTCATTTATAGCCTGCTTCAGAATGTGTTAGCTTAGTGGAAGGTAATAGCTTCTGCATGAAATTGAGTGCTTCCTTTTGTTAAGGAGATGCCTGTGAATGCTATTTCTTTTCTCATTGTTATTACTATTAACCAAAGAAGGTCAGTTTGGTTTTGAATCAGCTGTTTCTCTATAGAGAAGAGTCAAACTCTGATTAGACTTCATGCTAAGAAGAGGTGTGGGAAACTAGAGTATAAGTACGCAGTGACTTTTCATTATTATTATTAAGTACAAAGCTGTCCTTTCCAAACAGCAGCATTGAGCTCTGCTTTGCTGTCCTCCACCAGCTGCCCTTTCCAATAATGACTCCATGACTGGTAGTTATCAGGAGGAATTTTATTTAGGATTCATGTTTTGATAACATTTAAGGCTATTAAAAAGAGGAAAATCCCAAATGACAAGTGCTGCTAAGTAGGTGGTTAACCAATTGCAAAGCACAGATCTAAAGCAGCACAAATTTCAGAGAAACTGCACAACGTAAGCCCTTGGGAGACGGGCTTGGGTAGAATGAAATGGGGTTTGCAAATTCACTGAAATTAGGCAAAGCATTTGAGAGCCATCACCACTTAAAGAAATTGATGAGCCCTTGTCTGTATGTGCAAGGCCACAGCATTAATCATTCACACAGGCAAGAATGGACTGTAGTTTTCAAATACGATTTGCTGTGGCTTGTTGGATAACATGGAAGATGCAGTTGTTATTGCACAGAGTTAGGAAAAAGTACATGTATTTACCTCTTGAGCTCTCCATACACCCACACATTGCAATAGAACCATCTCATCCCTGTACCATTTTTGGCTAACACCAGGCAGCTGCTGAGAACTCAGTCAGTTCATCTAGCCTCTTCTGAGCCAGCCTGAATTCAGATTGTTCAGAGCGCGTCATGTCCCACTCCTTCTTGCCCGTGCCTCAGTTTCCTGATCTATGAAAAGTACAAGAGATAGATATAGATCTGTCTTGTAGGGTTTTAACAAGAGAGAGGGGCAAAGAAGCATTTTGGTAAGATCAAAGTCCCACTGAATTTAATTTACTATTGGATTTGGGGGAAGTCCAGACTAGCTGCTATTTTTGTTGCTTTCAACTCAGGCTCCTTCCTCTCCCACCATTAAGGTCTGATCTTGCCACCTTTTATTGCCAGGACTAAGCACTACCCTTGGAAACAGCATCATTGATTGCCATGTCAAAAACTCACATTACAGAGGGTATTGGGAGTGAATAAATATTTCAAGCTCAAATTTGCAAAGGCTGCAGTAAACATGGCTCAGTGAAAGGTGTCTGTTCTCATCCCTCAACCCTGAGCTGCCCCAGAGTGCAGGGCTGCATGCTCAGGACCAATGTCCTTCAGAGAATTCTTTCACCAGAGCTCTCTTGTCCTGCCCATCTCTAGTGGCTGCTGTCCAAAAAAAGCTTAAAAAGAGCCCAGTGTAACTTTCGCAGAAGAGATGTCACCTCGATGTCTTTGCCAATGTTTCCATCTCCCTGTAACACAAGGCCTGTGTGTGAGCTGAGTGCATGATGACTTCCAGGGTTTAACTATGCAGAGCCAGCTTGCGTCCTTGCTCTACAGGCTCTGCAGAGAGAGTATTCCTCGCTGCCGCAAACACCACTCCAAGAGGTGCACCACGCTGCCCACTGGGGTGAAGCCCACCCTCACACCAGGCTTTCCTGCTTCCCAGTGCTGCAAATCTTCTGCACGGAGTTAGCACTAAGATATCACCTGGACCCAGAATTTAGAGGACAAAACAAAACAAAGTGTCTTGAAAGTAACCCAGTGGTTTGCATTGTGCTGATCTTGTTCCAGCCTGGATTTCTCACAGATTCGGCTCTTCTTCAGCATGAGTGAGCTCTGCAGGAGAAAGCAAAGATGTGGGAGAGCCTATGCCTGCCTCTCTTCTTCACCACGCATCACTGCTATAGCCCATCAATCCTGGAGGATGGCTATTACATTTGGAGCTTTGTAGCCCTGATTTGAGCTGTAGAGAAAGTCCTAATGGTGTTAAAAGCTGGAAGAACGTCATAAACACATTCACCGATTCCCCTTATTCTTCCCCAAATCGTAAGAAACTCTCTCTCCTCTTCCTTCCTTATTCAAGGGGAAAACTGTCTGTCTCCACAACTGCAGCAGTTGGCTGCTCATTTACAGACTAACTGCTCCAGCTCTCTGCCTTATTGCTATTTGGATTCATTTCCCCATCCCATCAGGCACTAATCCAGCAAAAGATGTCATCTGGTTAGCAGAATCATCTGGGAAAAGTTAGGAGACCCCTAACAGACTTCCTTTGCCCATTGCCAGCCCCCTGCTACTAATCCAAATAGTCCCTGAAGCACTGGGTGAGCTATTTTAGTTTTCTTTCCTTTGTTTTCATTCTTTCTTCGTCTATAGCCCTGTGGGGTTTTTCTTTTGTATTGTTTTGTTTCTTTTTGTTTTGTTTTTTTGTTTTGTTTTGTTTTGTTTTTAAATATATTTTATTTTTTCTTCTGGACCCAGCTGCATCTTTGCAAATTCGATCTCCAAAATGGAAGCTTGGCTGAGCTGGAAGCTATCAGTGCTGGTGGTTAGTGGCTGGCTGTGGCCACTTGCCAGGGAAAGGGGGGTGACAAGTCCTGAGGCATCGAGGCTGCATGAAAAGTGACTACATCTAAATACTTCAGCACATGATTTCTTTCCCATTACTTTGATTCAAATCTCCTTTAATCCTCAGCTGTGTTAATGCAGTTAGTAGGTTATGAGTGCCGCATGTTGGTGCCACTGGATTTGATTCCTTCACACAATTGGTTGGTAAATAATTTAGTACCAGTTTGGTCTGGAATGGGACCTGAAAATAGCCAGGCTGCTTATAGTTTATAGCTTCTGCTTTCTCTCTTGTTGGATGTTTCCTGCTCGCCAGCACCCAGGGGTTGTTTGTGCAAGGACAGCCTGGCAGGGACTGCCATTTCATATGTCACAGCAGCATCCTCTCCCCGGTCGTCAGAATTTTTCTTCATTTATTTCCTCTAAAAGAGAGGAGGGGTGGTGTGGGTGAGACCTGAGAGCTGAGGCGACCAACAAGAATGCTTGTGATTCCACAAACACTACAAACTTGCTCCAAATTCTTACACCAAATTCTGTTCTTCTTTTACACCTTGTGCTTTCAAAATGATGATGTATTCATTTGTTTGAGATTTATGTGCTTCTTTATCTCAGTGTAAGGCAGACATAAGGAAGGTAGAAAATGGTAATAGCAAGGAAGGAATTCCTGAGTGTGGAAAAAAGTCTGGGATGAGCAAAGATACAAGAATTCCAGCATAATGCCCAGGCTGGTCTGGGCTGGATCAAATGTCAGGTTCTGTGATGTTTCTTCGGGCTGAAGCATGAGCGTGACAATATCCCCAAGTAATGTCCCTTATCCCCTTTTGTTTCTTTCCACTAAGTGGTCTGTTCCCATCCTCCCCAGCTGCTGTCAACTACTGACAGTGCAATATTTTCCACCTTCTTGCCTGGTACAGACTCCTCTGTGCAGAACTGAGTTTGTCCCACCAAAGACTTGCTGCTCTGAATCCCTACATCTCAATATTGCTTCTGGTTCATCTGCCCTCAGCTAGGGGATCATTTCCCCCTCCTGCCCCCATGAAATGCTTATTTTGTGAGACTCAGATGACTAATCTATGAAAGCTTGGGGGACAGAAACAGCCATAGACAAAAGCATCTTCTACAGAGAAGCTGTGGTTCAAACAGGCTGCACATAGAAGCTAATGGGTGAGAGAGCTTGGTTTGGGGTATTTGGAGACTCCCCAAACTTCATTCAGTGCTTGGTAGCTGCCCCCATGCCCCATCACTATTACTCAAGGCTTTCCAACTCATAGGAATCAGGTTTGTCATAGGACCCTGCATGGGCATATTAAGTTAGCAAGACTTTGTCTGTGAGGTGTCATTTATTAATATGAGGATTTCATTATATGGTGCAGCTACAGGAATACAAAAGCTGCTCATGCTTCCTAATGCTGCATCATTGTTTCAGGGCTTTTACTTGCTATTATCTGCTTTGTACCTTGCTCTTTCTCCCTAGTAGTTCAAGATGCCTTCCAGGAGTTTTGCAGGAGCAGTCCCCATGCTCAGCAAGGTTCAGCAACCACTGCATAGCAGGAAACAAAGTAAAAGGAAATTAAGGTCAGGAAGCTCACCATCAGGTGCCTGAATGCAGCCACCTTCTTCAAAACTGAGGGATGGGGCAAAGCCTGTATTATCAGCAATGGCACTGCAGACTGCTTCCTGTCCCACTCTCTCCAGTGCTAGACATAGTTGCTTTGCAACTTTGAGATGAAGGCCAACTATTTTGATATCTGAATAAAGATGCAGGCATTTAATTTCAGGGACCCATGTTTGCAGATGCTGGCACAGGAGAGGAGATGAAGGTCACAAGCAGAGATGGTGATTCAGCATCAGGAACAGAACCAAACATGTCTCTGGGTACCCATTTAAATCAAGAGAGATTCTTCGCTCTTTCTCTAGAGCTGTTTTGGAGCTCCTGGAGTTAGAAATCATCAATTTCGACCTGGTTCAGCTGAAGTTTGTTTCTAAGAACAGTTTCTGCAGGAAGGGAATAGTGCTTTCAATAGGCAGTGTTTGGTTGCAGCCAAAGTTTCTGTCTCCACTGTGCCCAGACATACCTCTGGTGATGTGGGCAGCCTGTGTTGGTAAGATATCAAGATGGGCATTATGAGGGTTCTCCTGGTTGACTCCCAGGCCCTTACTGAGGGCTTCTCTGTTACCTGCTCTGCAGAACAGGGACAGTGATGCTTCAGCTGCCTTCCCCAAGAGCTCTGAGAGTCTTGTTGCCTCCCACAAACGCTCCTCAAGATCTAAATAGCAGTGTTATTTCTAGCGTGTTATCCTGATAGCGTGAGAGGCATAAACAAGATCCGCATTTGCTGATGGTGACTCACTGTGAGCCTTTGAGGGCTGTGTGGAAGGGCTTGCTCTGATGTTTTTGCTGCTCTGAGATAGATTATTGATTCTCTTTATCTGGTGTTCGTCTTACAAACCCAAGGTGATGAGCATCCTGTTAGTTTCAAGAGCACTGGTGCTATTTTTCTACTGCTTCAAGGGACACAGAATATGATCCAAGTACCCTCAAATGAGCAAAAAAAACAACAACAACAAAAAAAAAAACACAAAAAAAACCAACAAAAAATAATGGGTCAACATGGTTCATATCAATTAAACTGCCAAGTCCAGGGGAAGGTTTAAAAGTAAGGTTGGATAACAAAAGCATCCCTTGTCCAGTGAGACAGTTGGGAATTTTCCAATACATTGTATTTTGCTTCAGTTGGATGGCTTCCTTTGTTGTGAAGCTTATTAGTAAATACCAGATCGCTGCAGAATATATTTCACTTTTAAAATAATAATAATAATAATCCTGGGATAAATCTCAGGAAATTGTCAAAATGCTGTATTTTGACATTCTTGCCAAGGAAATAAATAAATAAATAAATAAATAAATATGTTCTTTCCAGTTATAAAAGAACCTGTTATTTTAGAAATGTAAGCTTATTCCCAGGCAATTAACTCAAGAAAATCTTTGGCATCTAACAGATAGATATATATATATAGCCATCGAGATATAAAAAATAAGTATCTGGCTTTAACGGAATAGAGATTTCACTATTCTTTTCTATTTGTAGCAGAGAAAAGTCTCTCCAGCAGCAGCTGCATCACCAGCATCCCTTTCTTTGTAGCAAACCCTACCGCCAAAAAAAGCTAGCGACAAAATTTACCACACCTCCTTACAAAAAGCCTGGCTCGGCTCTCCCCATCACCCCATCTCCTCCTGTCTTGAAAGCCATAAATATGAAGAGGCCAGATAAGTTAACTGCAAAATATCCACTTGCAAACAGGTGTAACAAAAGAGCGAGACTGAAATGAGCGCTCTGCAGAATGGAGAGAGAGGGGAGGTGGGGAGTGGGGCGGGAAGGGGGGAAAGGGAAAAAAAACACACATGATTGAAGGCCTTATAAATGTAAATGGCTTGGCAGAAAGGGTTTAGCAGCCCTGGGTAGAAGATTGCACTTCGTGTTGCAAGGCCCTTATTTTTAGAATTGCAACACTGGAGCCTTTTTGAAGCTGTTCCTGTGTTTGCTTCTTCAATTGGCGAATTCCTGGATGTCTTTTATTTTTCTTTTTCTTTTTTTTTTTTTTTTTCCTTTTAATAATCTCTGCACTTGGGTGTGCCAGGCTTAAATGAAACCTCAGAGAAAGGCAGAGAACGTGAGCTGTTCTTCGGACCTTTGAAAGAGCTGTTATCGCCACTTGTTTATGAACCTCCACCTCCCCATCCACCTCCCTCACCGATCCCTGCCGCTTGTTTTCCTGCAGCAAATCCCACCCTCCCTTTTGGATGTTTTTTATTTACTATTTCCCTCTGCATTTATCTATATATTTTACACCCAGTAAGTCAATCAGTTTCAAATTATTGGTCCCTGAGACAGATGTTTGGTGAGTCATTTAGCTGCGCGAAGTTCTTCAGACAGTTTGCTCTTGCACCTCCTGTTCATTTAAAGCATCTTTTGAGGCTGATTTTTCCTTTTCAAAATGTCTTTAACTGTCGAACGTTTGCTCCCACCAGGCAGTCTAATGATGTTGGACACAATATGTGTGAACATCTCTTTAGAGGCCATCTCCCCTAGGCTACATTCTTGCCTATAAAATCACTGTTTATTTAGTCCTTAGGCCTAGGAACCATCTGCAGTCCCCATGGCTCCTGTTGTTTTTAAAGTCCTATTAAGTTTCTGCACTTCTCCTCAGAGCATTATTTTATTTCTAAACAACCACAGACAACATCCTGTCAACGTGGCTTCTGCCAGGCAAATTAGAGATGACAGTTTCATTCTTCTGACTAAGGCAGGCTCTCATTTGATGTTATTTAACGTGAAAAACAACTGTTATGTGGAAAGTGATTTAAAAACAATGATAATAGTAGTAGTAATAATAATAATAATAATAATTTTAAAAGAGAGGATGGGAGAGGGTGGCCCACAGACGCTCAGTTAAGATGCTCAGTCTGCTTTTGCCAGTCAGGAAAACATAAGGATTGGAAAGCTCTCTATAATGGTCATAAGAAAAAAGAATCAATGAGTGTTGACTTGATGTCATTTCCAATCTTTCTTTTTGTGACAGGAGCTGAAAACATTTTGGTTTGGTGTGGTAGGGCTTATTTGTGTTTTCGCTGCTATCTCTCTTCCGCTACCTCCCATCCCCCTGTTCTGCTGAGTAAGCGCTCAGAGCCAGGCTGAGTGGTTGAGACCTGGCCCTGAGGCCTCTGGCCTCAGCACCTGGGGGACATAAGTTGATGCTAGGAACACCAAAACTGACCCACAGTCTTGGCCACCATCTCTGAAGGAGGATGTTCCCAGAAGCCAGAGGCAACTGCCAATCTCCCTTGAAAAGCATTTTGTAGAGTACTTCTAAGTGTCTTAGTCATGGTGCCTCACTTAAATGTTTCTGGGTAAGAAAAGAAATCATGATGTGAATGCTGTTGGTAGGAGAGAGATATCTGAGCATTTTCATCTGCTCCAGCCCCAGGCTGTCCCTTACTCTGCAGGAAAGTGGAGGATGCTTGTCCCACCCCCAAACCATGCCCAGGTTTTTCTTGTGAGAGTGCTTCCTAGACAAGGCTAGCAACAGCCAGTGTGTTATCTATCAGCAGAACAACAGGGATGGCCAGACCATAGCACCGGTGAGCAAGGCCCCTTCTAAGACAGTAACGTGGCTGTGGTGTTTTGACCCTCCCCAGCTGCTAGGACTATCCTAAAAACCGTAAGCTGCTGGTTATGGCTTCATGCTGACTGCTGCCACTAAAAGTGTAATCAGGGAGAAAGTGAAAAATCAGTAAGAATAAGAGGCAGTTTGTGTGACCTCAGTAAACCAGTCAGCCTCCTCCTGCATCAGGCTTGCTGCTTGCAGATTGGCTTCGATAGTTGGGTATGGAGGCTGCATTCAGTTGCTTTCATTAAACTCTCTTCAAGATGTGGACGGGGATGGCTATAATTAATGGAAGTGGTTAGGCTGGCTGATGTGTTTTGGGAGGATCTTTGCTACTGTAATGCTCTGGCTCTGCAGTCAAGCACTCCGATGTCAAGAAAGAAGGTTGAGGTTGCCTCCGATAATCTTAGCTCTGCCTTCTTCTGAATGTGCATCATAATAAGGTTGTCAACAAAACCCTAACTTTGTGGAAGTATATGTAACTCCACTGAAGTTTAAAAAGTGTGAAATTATATTGCATTTTATTAGCAAAGAAACAGCACACTACACTACCAGGAAAAGAGGCTGACATCAATGGAGCTATGATGATTGACACCAGACAAAGAACTGCATTTTCCAGCAATCACAGGTTGGCTTTCCAGATAGTACAGCATCGCTACAGGTGACTATTTCCACAACCTTAAATGTAACATTGCCATATTTCCACAACCTGTTTGTCTCCTTGAATGCTCATACTGTTTTTGCTCTGTCAGACTAGTCCATGCTATCCTTATCAAGTTAGACAGTTTATCTTCTCCCTATGGCTTGTATTCTAATAGTCCAGGCTCCTAGCATCTAGTCTGAATTTGCTTTTCAAACAGCAGGGTAGACTTACTGAGGTACAATTCAGGGAGATATGGCAATTCCATTACTATGAAGCTCATTTAGCGACACACTTGGGTGGTCTATATACTCCACTAAATTTTCACTGTTTATGCTGTGGCTGTGAATAATCTCTTGAGTGCTATTCTGTTTCAAATAGGTTTTCATCCTATCCTCAGCACCAGCATAGTGGAGTGCCTTCCAGTCATGCATTAAGTAATATGAGCAGTTTCTTTTCAGTGCAGCCCCTTCTCTCATTTTCTTCTCAGGGGGGCAAATTTAGGTACATGACCACTTTGGTTTTGTTGGTTTTGTTTCTGAAGCCTGTCACAGTGTCTACACTTGAGGCCTGCATTAGAGGAGGGAAGCTGAGGAAACATCCCTAGTTCTAGGACCAAAAGCTCTCTTAGGTCTGCAATAGCTGTTGTTTCAGCAAGAACTGCTTCTACAAAGCCCTTGAAAAATCACTGACTGTGCTGTGAGCATTTGGCTAAAGAGCACAATTATAGGGCTTTTCTCCACTGCTGCTTAAAGGAGCTGGGAAACTTCTGGCCTGAAGGGATGAGCTCAGAGGTTTGATAATTTCCACTGGAAGAGAGATAGCAGAGTGGAGGGGATTTGCAGAACTTACTCTCTGTCTACACATCATGTTCCTCCATTCTGAACATGCAGGAGCCCTTTCCATATGCAGAGTGGGCTCAGTAGCATTAGTTTCAGTCCCTGAGGTGTACCCACATTCAGTCATTTGCTCTGCAACAGCCTCTTCAAGTGACCCTGGCAAGTCTCATAGGGTGGGATTCATCTTCTTTAATTTAGGTATCAAGGAAGATTATCTGACTGAGCTAGTGACCCATGGCTCCTTTTATAGCCAACAGAGAGAAAAACGTAATTCCAGATGGCGATTTATCTCCTAAAAAAAATAAAATAATTAAAAAAAAAAAAAAAAAGTAAAAAGACAGAGCAGTTGGCTTCTGGAGGAGCCTGTTTCTTCCACAGATCCATGGGATCCCTGCTCTGACCTGAGGATGGTGGGCTAAATCTAGTCATTGCTCCTCTCCTGGGACCTGGAAAGCAGATCACACAGCCCTGCTTCTCATGGGGTTAAGGCTTTGGAAAGAAAGGGGTATGTTCCCATCCTGTCAAGGAGCTGTGGAGGGAGCATATTTGTACCCAAGAGAGATGGGGTTTGTTTTGAGGGTAGGATGGAAGGGGTGTGATGAGTTGTCGTGTAGAACTGTTCCAGTGGGAAAGCAAGGGTTTGTCCTCCAGCAAGATGCTCTAGTCAGCGATGTCTTCGTACATGACATCCAGTTGTTCCCTCTATATAGGGGAGAGGAGGGAGGGAAAGAAGGGAAGAAATGAGGGGACGAAAATTACTTTGAATCGTTACAATTGAACTGAGACAGTATTTGGATGTGACTGCAATTAAAGCAGAAGGTCTTTTAGATGTAGGAAAGAAATCTGGGCTCATAGAGTCCGTGGAGAATGCAGTATTCAGTAACCACCGAGGCAGGCATACATTATAAATACATCTGTAACTACCGGGATAGGTGTGAAAATGTAATTAACTGGAAACCTACTGAGTTTAAATGGACTTTTAGTTGTTTCAGTTTTTTTTTTTTCTTCTTCTTTAGCCCTCCCTCCTCCCATTCTTAAGTTAAGTTTAGACTTGTGGGTCCTCTAACTCCCACTGGCACAGTGTAATTTAGCAAAGGTTGTTCCAGCCGAATTTGAAATTAATAATTTCAAATAGGCAAATCAATGATATTTAAAAGCTCCCTCCTGTGTGTTTGTACAATCTGCACAGGTATAAAAGCTAATCACATCTTGCAGGGGAAGAACATTTGTTATCGGTTTTAAGTAGTGCTTGGCAGTTCGGGGGGATCAGACACCATGTTTCTTTCCAAAGTGTGTGTGTGCCTCTGTAATTTAATATTTCTCATTAACTTACTGCTTGGGAAAGTTGTCAGTGCCGACAGGGAGGAGCTGGCCAGCCCCCTGAGAAATCATCCATTTTGCATCACTGTGAGACTTGCAAATAGAAGGAAGGGGACGTAAGAGGGATCATGAAGGAACAGAAATGGACTGAGTTAAAAGTGAAGTTTCTGAGGGTTGATGGGGGAGTGAAGAACTAGGTTTGGCTTGCCCAGTAGCTATCCAGGAAGATGCAAAACACATTCTTCTTTCATAATACCATAGAGTCATAGAATCGGGGAATCATAGAATGGTGTGGGTTGGAAGGGATCTCAAGGATCACAAAGCTCCAACCCACCCCACCGCAAGCAGGGCTGCCAACCTCCACATTTAATACTAGACCGGGCTGCCCAGGGCCCCATCCAGCCTGGCTTTGAACACCTCCAGGGCTGGGGCATCCATAGTATCCCCCCAAATGCTGTATTAGCTCAGATCCAGCAGCCTTTGTTATCCTTTGTCCCAGTCTTACCACTTTCAAATATCACATACTTCATGAAAAAGCACAGGAAACATTATGGACTCTACATTTTTCATAATATCGTTTCTTTCTAACACTGTTAATTTATCTTTAGAATACACCTGGAACTATGATAATGCACATCCACTATCCACATTTGTTCTTTTTAATATAATTGTGGGTAGTATTACTATCTGAATATGCTAACTCCTCTCTAAGTCCTTGTAGATTTCAGCTGTAATAATTTCTTGCAGCAAGAAGTTCCATAGGTCAGCTCTGCAGGAGGCAAAATATATTCTCTTTCTATGCCAACTCCAATGTATAATTTATTTTCTGGATTAGTATTTTGCCTGTGCTTCTACATGAAAAGATCCCATTCAGCCCAGTGCTGTCTCATATGGAGAAGAAAAGCCAGCTGGCTGTGCTGAAACACTCTTTCAAAAAGTTCCAAGAAGGAGGAAGACTCTTACATTTGTATTCTCCTTGCAACATCTCTTAATAATTTAATTCCCATTAGAAGTGCCTGTGTTGTAGGGGCGGGGGGGTGGGGGGGGAAGGGGGGAAGATTTATAGAGAGATTTCACTCCAGGTTGGGTTTTTGTCTTTCTGTGTTTTCTTGGCATTTATCATGCATGTTTTAATTTGGATCTGAGTCTTGCTACCATCTGGTCATTATTGCAAAGAAATATTCATTTTCTCTGAGTGACATGGGCTTCATTCATCATGGAACTAGCTGATTGCCCCTCAGTTTTTTTTCCTATGACTTGGAATGAAGTCGGAAGATACTTAGCACCAGACATAACAGCAGTCAATAAAGTTTGCAAAGTTAGTGGCAGCTGGTAACTGGGCAGAGAAAAGAATTAGGAGATGCTTTGCAGTCATTGATACTTCCACTATTTTCCGTATCATGCATGGGAAGTGCAGTGTTGGAGTCCAACCACAATTGCAAAGGATGGGAGGTGAGGTAATGACTCAATTTCTCTTCTGCTATCTAGCCTTGAAGTGCTGTCACCAACTGAGTGAAATTTAGAGTTTTTCCCTCCCGCCTAAACACAGGGAAGACAAAAGGAAAACAATTTACTCAAGAGGAATTTTGCAACAGCTATGCTTTGTTTCTCCAGCAAAAGGAACAGATCTCTAAGCAAGCCAGATTCTAAAGCAGTAGGAATTTTTCATGAAGAGGTCTCAAAAGCCATAAAATGGGCTTTGGGGGGGAAATTAGGAACAGTCGCTTTTAGCTTCCCATCATGCAAGAGCCTTCCCTGGATGCCTGTTATTACTGACAGTGGCCACAGGGCAGTGGGGACTAAACAAAGGGATTCATAAGGACTCTTAGGAATATTCAGAGTGTGCAATGACCCGCAAGTGCATCTTTACACACTTTGTAAATATATTACTTGTGACTATACTCCATCCCCGGTACTTCCCAGGCACTGTTATGTGGCTCCCTGGACATACACCAGCTTGGATTCCTCTTGTTTGCAAACAATCCTTTGTAGCACTAACAAGTGTGTGTATATATGTGTGTGTGTGAGTTAGGAGGGAGCAACAAAGGGGGTGTTCTTCGGTCTCCTGGTTTTGCGAAAACAGGGTGTCAGTCATAGGCAGGAACAAGACAGTCTGAAGGGATTACACTTCTGTGCATTAATGTTTATGAACCTCTCCAAATGGGGGGTAGCTACAGAAAGGCAGCTGGCACCTCTGGATCTGTCAGGAAAATGGACAGATGGCAATGTGCAACTGGTGGAGGACAAATTATTGCATGAGAGCACAGGATTAGCTGGGACTGGATAGGAATTGTAAAATGAGAGTGGTTTGGAGTGCAAGTGTCTGCAGTCATTTGTAAAGTGCTGAAAATTAGATGATGTTCTAGCTCCCTTGGTAGCCTCGAACCTACCTACCTTTCCAAAAGAGAGGCAGTGCAAAACCGCATAGATCTACAGAAAGCAAAGTGACCTCACAGGAAAAAGAGCTGGCCAACACATCTCAATACATCCTCTGGATTTGGTCCTAGATGTTGGCTTCTTTTTTGGAGAGTACGAGATGACTGATAGTGAGCATTGCCATTTAGTGTTCATCAACAATTGTCACTGTGCCCAAGGAAATATGTTTAACAGTTTTTGGACACACAGTGCATTCTGTTGCACCATGTCTAGAATGGTTTCAAATGGAGCAGCCAACAAGTGGAAGAGATGATGGAACAGCTTGCTTTAATTTGGAGCATCTGTGCCAGTGAGATTTTGGAGTTATGAATACCCCGTCTTCTTCCAGCCTAGCAAAGGCTTAGGAGAGGGGGAGAGAGAATGAGAAAGAACATCTGTGAATTTGCTGGAGGGTAAAACTAAGCCCCGTATTGGGTAGAGCAGACTCAAAACTGTGCAGATACTACAGGAATTTGTTCTGGATCAAAATTAATTTCCCATCTTCCTAATAGGAGGCTTGTCTGGAGACTTTGCTTGTGCTCAAAGTGATTTGAAGTTAGTCAGATCCCATTACTCCCAGTTAAATCATTTGTGATAAATTCAAACACAAGCATTTATTTATTTATTTGCCATCTCAGAAGAAGAGCAACAGAATCATTCCATGGTAACGGTTGATGGGAAGGAGAGAACTGGAGGCAAGGGGGACAATAAAAATAGGAGGTAGTCCAGATGTTGACTGAAAACTAAAATACTGCCTTTCCTCTCTACTGATAGCACCGAATGTTATTTTGTTTCTTTGGAATTCATTTTCTGAAAGTGTCTGCATGAGGAACATCTGCTCCCTCAAATCCAGACCTACAATTTGAATAAATTATCAATATCTGGCAGCAGCCCATTATTAATGGCTAGAGTTTTATAAGATTTTCCAGTATAATAATAGCAGAGCTAGCGGCTGGCATTTCTCCCAGAGAGACTCGTATTTGTCCCATTTTGTTCTGCTCCGTTTTCTCTTCTGTTCTGTTTTTCTCTCTGAATCTGAGCATCATCAGTTGATTTTTACCATGGCTCTTGGCTCAAAAAAAAAAAAAAAAGAAAAAAAAAGGGTGGGGGGAGGGTGGGGGGGAAGAAAAGAAAAGCCATTAGTATCCTATAAATCAAAAAGAAAAATGACATCCTCAAGCATAAAAGACTCCCTTGAGTGTTTCGCTATTATTACCTGTACAAGGTTGCACATGTGGCTTCAGAAACATCTTCTTCCATCAGGAATCATCAGGTAGTAAGATTTCTCACTTCCATGCAAGAGACAAGTTTTATTAACTTCCTCTGCAGCGTATACCCTGGTAATTAATGATGCAGTGCACCTTTGAGGTGTCCTAATGTAGGCCGTTTATCAAAAACTGCAACTGCGTAGAAAGAGGACTATGTTCTTTCAATATGATAAATCCAAGTGTGCGCTGGGCTGCATCTCTCTTTTAAGTACAGCCGCTCCCTCTAATTGCAGGCTTTGACTTTCATTGTAAGTTCTGACAAATCACCTTCTGGTGGAGAGTCCCTCCCATGCACGTGTGGATGTCCGAGCACTGAGAAAAAACCTCAGCATCCCCCAGATTCAGCAGAGCATATGTCTAGGCCTGCAGGAAGGTTGTGCAGGCTGATTTTTGGTGCTGCACTAGAGATCCTGTGCTAAAAGTCATTCTGCCCTGAGCCCCTTAAATCATCTTCTGCTGTTTTGCTCTACTTGCTCCCCAGAGCTAGATTCTGGGAGATCCCCACTATGATCTCCAGTGCAGGATCACTGGGCCAGTGAAGTATAAGTATAATATAAGTGTGGCCTTCTGATGGGACTAAAAGAGCACTTCCAAGGTGGTCACAAATAAGGTGGATGTGATGAAATCAATGGAAAGAAAAAAAAAAAAGAAAAAAAAGAAAAAGAAAAAAAAAAGAAAAAAAAAAAAAGTGCCTTCAAGGTGCTTTGGATTAGGTTCTGATGCAAAATTTCCATTATTCCATAGGTACAAGAAATGAAAAAAATAACAAAATATTGTCAGCAAATACAGTTGCTGAGCAAGGAGCCACAAGGCAAGTCTGCTGCATGCCCTTTGTGACTGCAAATGCTGGTGTTGTTGTGAAGATGAGGAAAGGCAGATTTTGCAGATTTCTTTGCATACAGGTTCTTCTAACAGACCTGTTCTAAGTCCACTGTGTCCACCAGATCCCACTGAAGGCAGACCTGAGTGGATATGTAGGTATGTAGGTATGGGGACACTGATGGGTCCCACCCTTGGTTGGTGCCACATCCCTGGAGACACTCAAGGTCAAGCCAGGTTCTGAGCACCTGATGGAGGTGTAGGTGTCACTGTTCCTTGTAGGGGGGTTAAAACAGGTGGCCTTTAGAGGTCTCTTCCTACTAAAGTGATTCTGTGATTCTGTGATTCTACTGCCACTGTCCTCCAGGTACCCACAGGGACAAGAAGCCTCCAGGACCTGGGGACAGCCCCAGTGAGGGGTCACTGGAGCAAGCTCTGCACAGAATCCCTCTCTGTAGAGCTTTGGGTGAGAACCTCTGGGGAACCACATGCCAACATTTCCAAAGCAAACACTTCTTTACTACATAGACACATAGAATGTCCTAAGGCTGCCCTGTCCTGGCACAGGTCAGCTGTTTTTCACCCAAAGCAGTCCCATCTGCATAGCCTGATGGCTCTTCAAACACTGTGGGTCCCAAAAGCACAAGCTCCTGGGCTGCTTCAGTGCAAAGCTCTATCTCATGCAGGGATGGTAAGATGAATTACTTAATTATGTAAAGTGCTTTGGAGATGAAAAGTGACAGCTGAGTGCCAAGTATTGCTATTAATAACAAAACATACACCACCTACCAGGTATTATTCTTTTCCCCTAAAAAATATAGTTCTGAAGTTCAGATAACACCAGTACAACTTGGTAAGAGAGTATAAAATCCCCAGCACACAGATAAAAAAGAGGTGTTTTGATCTAAGCAATCCAAAACTACAGAAGAGCCTGTTCTCCCTGTGTCTGCCTGCGTTTTACCACCTCCATACCACTACCGGCATGCCAGTACCAATATCAACTCCTAACAGATTGCAAGTCTTGCATAAAAATCTATCCTTCCTCCTTCTGGTCTTTTGTGTAGACAACTGAAGCATCTCTGTTCAAAGTCAAAGAAGACATCTCCTTAAGGTTATGCATATGCTTGATTCCTGTTCAGCAAATCACTTAAGCATGTACTTGAAATAAAGCACATGCTTTAGGCTGAGTTTTGGTAAGGCTTGAGAAAGCCGGGTGCCAAATGCTCAATGAAGCCTCAGTTTTACTAAAAGACAGAAGGAAGAGGAGGAAAGAGGAGGGGAAGAAATTTCTCTAAGAATTCAAGCTCACATAAAATGCTGGATTGTGGCATATGAAATGATAGGATGTAAGCTACGTATCAGGGCTGTGTTGATGTTTAAGCCATGTATGTTCGTGCTAGGTTGTATCAAAACTTGATCTCAGTGGTTAAAACAGCTCCTTCCTCATTTTGGTCCCTATAAATATCTCAGCAGAAAGACTCTAAGCGTGGTTTGTTAGAAAACAGATGAGTTATAACCTCTGCTGTAGCAATATATCTTATTAAAAAAGGATGCAGATAATCCAGTCATATATGGCAATCAAGGCAAACATTAATTAAACAACTCCAAACAACAGTGCATCATACAGTGGGAAAGGAGTCTGTATGATCCATACAGCAAGCCAAATTTAATATTTTTTAAGAATTAAGCATTTTGTTGAACACAAATCTGTATGCATCTTTGTCCTCTTCTCCTTCCACCTCCTGTCTCCTGGCCTCCCTCCCCCCGCCTTTTTCTTCTCTCTCATTGTACAGAATTTGAAGGCTTTCGTGTAAAATGGCTCTTAGAAATATCATACAAAGTTTTATTTATGGTAAATTTATTATAATAAGGATGCTCTCTGTCATTGTCTGAGAGATTTATTTATTGTATCGCACTTTTGAAACTGCTGATATTGATTGTTTCAAGAAGTTGCCTTAAAGGAAAAGGGGAGAAAAACAACAAAAACAACAAAAAAGCCTTACAAATGAAAAGAAATGACCATGTTGCTATCAATTATTTCATAATGAGATATGAGGGGAGAATTTTAAACATTATCTCTAGCATTACAGTTGAATAAACAATATATTTACTGGAAATTATACTGCAATGATGAATGGCTTGTTTTAAAATAGAGGCTTGTCTAATGGGGGCCTTTCTGAGCAGCAGTGACACGCAGTCCAACTCACAATTATTACTGCATTTTAATCAAAGCTGAATTCCGTATTTCTGCCAAGGAGTGAGAAGAGTGAATCCCATTTGCAAATATCTCTATCCCGATGATCCCCAAACAAAAACAAATTCCAAGCTGTCCAAAAATATTCAAGCAATAAGCCTTTTGCTAGTAATTCACCTCTTCTCTCCTGCTAGAACCCCTTCTTATGCTTTATTTCTCAGTGTCCAGGTACATTTTCAATCACAAGGATTCAATAAAAAAGAATCTAGTTTCTCCCACCACCACCAAATGAGTGCACCCCCTCTTCACACACACACACCTCATTTTATGTAGAATAGAGAATTGGATATTAGTCACTGCAGTTTCTAGCTATGACAGACAGTAATTTACCATTTTATTGTGATTCAGTGCCTTGGACAGAGGCACACATTGCCTGTCATGCTGTGTTCATCACCGACTGTAGAGACAAGCGTTGCTTGTCAAATAGTAGAGCCCTTATAATGAGGACACCTAGGTGTAACATAAAAGATTCACAGGCAAAAGGACTTCTTATGGAGAGCTTAAAACCTCTAAAGCAGTGTGAGCTAGTTAGATAATACACAAACTTTAGAAGTGATACAGACAGGTATTTCCCCTTTACATCTATTAGGCATACCAAAAGCGTTATCAACAGAACAATATGTAAACCTTTGTGCAAATCAGGCAGAGCAATTTATTCACATTACCTCACCGCAATGGAAGAATGGAAGAAGGAGAAAGCGTGTGTTGAGGGGGATGACACATACAACAAACCCTACAACATAAAGCAGGTGTGTGCATGGGAAAGCAAAAACCTTCTAGCTTTCAGCAAAGCAGTTGGATGGTCACTAATGAGATTTCTGATGATTTTCATTTGTCTTCATTTCTATCAAGCTTGACTCTGCATGGCATTTTTTCATAAAGGGAAAGGTGAGGTGGGCCAGCAGGTTACAGCATGCACGTCATGCCATAAGCAGCTGTCAGTGGGCAGAAAACTGACACCTGAGATTGGATTAATCCTCCATCAAACCTAATTGGAAATAATGGACTGGATCCTCAGCTGGAGTAAACGGACGCAAAACAGGTGTTTTCAATGAGACTGTCCCCTTTTTCCTCTGTTGAGGAGCTGCCTGATCCTGCAGCAGACCCACACTTTGGATGTTTGTTGGTCTTCCTTCACTTGCCCATGTGTCTTCCATCATCAGAGCTTCTCCTGCAGTGTCACATACCTTCAGTTGCCAGTGTCCTCTTTGGCAGTTAGGAAAGGATCTAGATGAAATGTGGGGAAGGTTTTGGAGTGGGCAGGCATCTTGTCTTCTTGGTACCCAGAAACATGGGCAGCTCTGTGGATGGGACATCCCAAGTGGCTTGGGAAGTGAGGTACAGTGACAGAGTTACTTAGCACCAGGAGGTGCACAAAACAACCAGAAGCACATGATTTGCAGACTGTTGGCCTCTGCAGGTACAGTTCCCTCATGCTTTTGTTGCCTTTCCCTCTGTAGCCTAATCAGTGTTTGTTAATATGACACTGCAAGGAATTGCATCTAGAAGAGACTATAGTCCTATGTGCACATGGTTCCTGCATGCAGACAGTACACCTGCTTTTGTGGGAGCAGAGTGACCAGACTATGAACCAACACTTATTTTTCATCTGGGATTTCCCTAGGAAAGCTCACAGCTGGAAACCGTGTGAAATAAGCCATGCCAGCTTTTCAGTGGCCAAAGGGACAAGACCCTGCACATGCCATTTTTCCTTGGCAGTCCCTGTTTTGTCTGTGCCCAAGCAGCACAGGGACACCCTACAACAGAGGAGGAGGAAATTTCCTTTCCTCTCCTCCTTCTCCTCTCCTTTTTCTGTGGGAAGAAAGGATTAAGCTGGGTGAAAGTGCTGCTAAATTGGAGTTACACCACTTGTTTCTTATACTTGCTTATCCACACATTGATGTAAGTGTATGCATGACCATCCATGTGTTATACATATTTTCAGTCTGAGGACACAGGAGTCTGTCTCCCCACACCATTTGGCATCTCATTTGCAAACAGAGTTATCTTTTCCTTTAGGTAGAGTTAGAAACACAACCAATTTTAGGTACTAATACAAATTTAGGGAAGTGTGTGATCTAATAAAATGGCTTAAATGTGTTTAAAAGCCAAGGAATACTTGAACTTTTTTATTGCTGGCATCAGGTATACATTTGAATATTAGTGAAGCTAAACTGATTGATTGAATTACTTTGGGGAAAGGTGAGACACAAATGCAACATTTTAGTTAGTCTTATTACATTTTCATTTACCTTACGGGAAATCATAACTGCTTGAACACTGGGTATTAAAAATGTCCAGGTACATCTTTGCAAGATTTTGTTTTATCACTGTGTGCATATGTTACAGGCTGACATTCATTTGCTAATCCTCTTTCCCATCTCTTGTCCTGCCTCTCCTAAAAAAGAAAACAATATGTGAAATTGAAAAATGGTGCTCACTGAGGGGTTTAAAGACATTTGAAATTTGGAATATATTTTAAAGGTCAATTTCAGCAGTAATTATGTTATAATGGTGAAGCTTTTAGAGAATGAGAAACACAAGATTAATATGTTGCCAGATAGAAAGTGGCAGAAGACTCTATCTTGTGTGTGTCTGTGTGAGCGAGTACGTGTGCACGCGCATGTTGCATGTGCTGAAGCTTACAGGCAGCTGGCAATACATCAGGACAGCTTTCACAAACATGGTGAATACCAGAACATTTTGTACGTGCATGAAACTTCTGCTGCTGATGTCAAGGACGCTCACACAGAACACTGCTTTGTGCTTTTGGTCCAGGAATCATAGAATGGCCTGGGTTGAAAAGGACCTCAAAGATCATTTAATTTCAACCCCCTTGCCATGGGCAGGGTCACCAACCACCAGACCAGAGCAACACTGGTTTCCTTATCACAAATTTATCGTTGCAGTTAACAGCTGCAATGGTAGCACCATCTGGTTTGCACTGGAGCCAGCAGACTGTATGGTCAGACAGGAAAGCCCAGAAGTCCACTCAAGCGCTTTTACTCAGTCAAAACAAAGCATGCCTTGTCCGGTTAAAAGAACCACCAGCCACAATGATGGCAAACTGCATATGAGTTTTGAGCCCCATTTGAATGAATTGTATGAGATGTTTCAGATCTTCTGGTGGAAAATACTTCATAAAGTATGGTGAGAACTTACTCAAAGTAGCTAGCAAAGTTTTCTCATAAAAAAAACCCCTCACTGTTGGAGGCAATCCTACTGCTCAGTGAATGGCATTATTCTGAAAACTCAGTCTAGGCATTTCGCTGGGGCTTGCTAGAGAAGAGCACTTTCATCCCATCAAAATTTCTCACTCCTCTGACTTCTTTTTGGAAATCTAAACCTGACAGCACATTTCTAAGATGGAAAGGAAGCAGCCACAGGGATGGATCTGAGCCCAGGCACAAGAGGGGAGTGTTAATACTGTCTACCCTAAGGCATCCAAAGAAAATCCTGTGAAATCTGGAGACTCCTGTGTGTCTCTGTTCATTATATAGGGGTGGGATTCATCCTTGTTGTTTTTAGTATTTAGAATTACAGGAAGTCTGAGTTGGTTATTTTTCAGAGCCCGTGGACTGAGAATGGGCTGGTGAAGGGCACAGATCATGCAGTCAGCCGTAGGCAGGCATCCAGGTTGTTGCTACTTTCCCTTGACTACACTGGGAGGTACCTGATTTTTAGACTCTTTATCTTTAGACAAGTCTCATCTGTATGCTCCTCACTCCATATGCTCCCATTTGCATTTAAGTTAGATGCCTAAAGACTCCAAGAAGATGGTAAACTCCCTTCTCCCCAGTGAATGAGTGAATATGAAGGCAGAGTCCCTGTAGCACTGTCTATGATTGCTTGGGAACCTGTAAGGCACCTGGCTACTGCACTGAGTCAAAGAAAGACAATAAACCAAAATATGATGTATACTGAGAGAAATAGTCATTTCCCACAGCACATAATAAATAGCATATAATAACATCAATTAAATGTCTGCAACAAAAATTATTTGTAATAGGGATGAGAGTACTATTAGTGAAGTCAGCTTGTTTCACTCCAGAATGACTGGGAAAAGACTTATTACACTGTAAATGAAAGTCTTGAACAGCTGTTTTTCATTTGATTTTTTGTCAGGATGTCCACGTAACATGAATGAACATGCTATATAGTATAGGTCATCAGAGAAAACCAAGTCTGTCTTTACTCCTCTCTGACGTATCTCCTATATAAATGAGAATGAAGACCCTTATTTGTATCCTAATGAAATAATAATACACAATGTTAGGGACAGCTCCAGAAAACCTACATCTTAGCATTCTGGGGGTTGGTTTTCTGAACAAACTATAAAGAGTAAAGAACAACTGCAGTGCTGGTGATGCAGGACAAGTTGATGCTTTTATGGGCCACACCACCACTGAAATCGCTGTGTGTACATAAACCAGTCTAGAGTGATGGTGTGATCCCTGACCTACAGCCCCACACTACTGAATTGTTTTCACATCCCCTGGCTGTTTTGTCCTGAGCCCAAAGTGTTCCCTTCCTCCTAGGTGAGAGCATGTCATTCTCAAAAGTAGCGTAGCAGTTCCTATCAATATACTTTGCATGATCATGGGCCCTGGTACATCCTTGTGCCACTCCTGGTAGTATCAGCACATCCCCTGCACTTCCATGTGTTGAAAACCCTGCTGTGATACACAGACTTCTCTCCCACTGCTGTGAAAGGAATCCATCCAACATAACAGACACTTTGTGAATACAGTCAGATCACATCATCGCACCTCACAGCTCAAGAATGGTCCCAGACCTTGTTCTGTTTAGCCATCCAGAGGTATCCAGTACCTCTCAGTTTTCTGAAATTGAGGATAAATTTGCAGCAGCTGAAAATCTGTATCTTTAAGCACCGGGAAGCTATTCTGTTACTTCTCCAGCTGTGATCTTGAGCCTGAAGGCTCACTAGCTGGTTATCCAGAGCTGGTTGGATCACTCTTGTTTCATTCAGCAACCTTTTACTCACAGGACACTCAGCTGGACCAGCCACCAAATGACTGGGGAGGAGAAGGAGGAGGTGGGAAGAGCAGCTATTATTATCTGTTGTTTTCGTGATTTGTATCCCATTTTTGGAGGCTAAATACACCCACCAGCCAGCCAAAACTAAAAATATAGCAGGTCACAGCCCAACTCCATTGTTGTTCTATTTAATTTCACTTTTCTTTCCTCTTATTTTACTCTCCTTTCAGAGTTTTCCTGGAGATAACCTTGCACAACTCTTGTTGCTTCTTTGTCCTCAAAGCCATGCCTCATGAAGATTTCTTTTCACCCAGTAGACTGAAGGGTAAATAAATCACAAAGAAATCAAGGCTCTCCACTGCCTATGGGCAAGGAATCTGCCTCCTGCGACTTCTTCTGGTCCTCTTAGTAGTTGTTGTCCATTTAATAACCATCATAGCACGGCAGCATCTCTTTGTCATCTCCCTTCAGATTCCAAGACTCTGCATTGTGCATTAAAGGTTTGGAGCCACAGGGTGTGCCAAAAGCTGGGTCATATGTTTTGCTATGATGTTCCTACTATTTCAGCTTTGTCTATAAAGGGCAAATGGTAAATCATCTTCCTGAGAGTTAATGGAGCATTTCTGCAGCAGGAGGAAAAAGTGAAAAAGTTTCAGAAGAGTGGCTTATTATCTCAGTCAGCCAAAATTTGCCTTGCCCGTCACCTGCCTAGGAGTCTTCATTTTCCTTTCTTTATTTTTCTAGTTATTATTTTTTTTCCCCAGATTTCCTTCTTTTTTATAAGCTTTGCTCTGCATTTCTGTTGCTTCAGTTTCAGATCCACACCCCTTTTCAGCTCTCCAATTATATTATTTTGAACTTTAACATTAAAGCCAGGATACCTGTCTAGCATCTTTCTTGTGTGTGTTTCTAAGCTCTATGCAGACAGTAATTAACTGAGCCTGACAACAGTCCTTTAAGTTTAGGTTAGTGGAGGCACAGAGTGCCTAAATGATCACATATTTAATTAGTGGCAGAGCCCAGGCACCCTGACTCCTCATTCCTTCATCTGGACATCTGATATTGTTTCACATAAAGAACAGAAAAATATGGATCAGGCTATCATTCTGTCTATCTCTTCTCCTCTAATTGTAATTATCCATCCATATTTAATCTACTTCATCAATGCCAGATGCCCCACTGATTTATTCTCTTTTATGTTTTGTGATATTATGTGCCAGCTCTGCAGTACTCTGTCTTTCAGTTATATCCTTTTCTTTAGGTATGAAACCTTGCCTTTTGTGGCATGGTGAAAAATACAAGGGTTGCTCTGAAATTAATGCCTTTTATTTTTATGATGTTGACCCACAACATCAGTGTCTGATGTTGGTAGTATGGTAGTAGAGACTGAAACTTCCCAACAATATTCCATTGTGTTCTGTTGCCGTATGGCAGATGACAGCAGAGGGGCAGCCTGGCAAAATGGCAACTCGTGGAAGTGTGCATGAAGCAAAGATGTGTCACTGAATTCCTTCACGAGGGAAAAACAGGACCTATTGACATTTGTCAGTGACACAGTGAGACAGTGGATGGTGTATTTCAGTAGGGCAACACTGACATGAAAGAAAAGCCACATTCTGAACAGCCATGGGTGGTGACCTGGTAGGCACCCACTTGTAATGAGGTTTACAAGCACATCTGAGCTGATTTTCTTTCCAGAAAGAGCCCAAAGTTTAAATATCTCCCAAATCACTAATAAGCAAACTTCTCTTGAAAACATCCTGACAAGCTTAAATCCTTCTGACTTTAAGTAGGGATAATGTCTTCTTAGAGAGAAAATATTCACCCCTTCTCCATCTATCCCAGGTACTTCTTTGGCTTCTGATGTGTTGGTAACTAGATTCAGCTCCTGTGCTCTCATTTATGTACTCTGGATGGGCTGGAGATTGGACTAATAGCTCTGGCAGTAATGGGAAGAACAAGATCACTGGTCTTGGGACACCCGCTCATGTTCTTTAGCTCTTCGCATAGACACACTGCAATGACTTTGCCTGCAGCTGCAAAGGAGGATGTGGCAGATCCCATGACTGCTGCCTACAGTGTGTCCTCAACCATGGGGCCAACCTTCCCCAGGCCCAAGCAGGTATCTGCTGGGGGAAAAAATTGGATCTGTCCATCTCAGTTTTGATGCTGTTTCTAGTGCTCATCTTCCCTCACCGTACAACCATCTCCATAATAATAAGTGAATCATCTTCTTCCATGGCTTCGTAACGTGTTCATACTGTCAGTGGGGCATTTATTTATTTATTTAGATATGTTTAAAGGTCTACTCTTCTAAACAATGAAAGGATAAATAAGATCAACTCAGACAAGCATATTTCACATTCTTAATTCCCAGCACCTTTCTTTTTTTTCTTTTTTTTTTTTTTTAACTAAAGCCTCCTGATACTTGCTCACATTCCCCCCCTTCTTCTCCCACCCACTACACAACAAAAAAAAAAAAACAAAATACATTTTCGAATCAAGATAAAGCCATCAAAGAACTAACTAAACATGATTAGAAAGGACCTCTCCTTAATGGGAAAAAAATCATGATTTAGACCTGGCTGCTTTCCAAATATCCCTGTGCAATCAACCAAAGAAACACATTTTAGAAAACAGAATTGTAAAAGTAACTTTGAAGAATCGGTTGCCATAGAAACAGATCTGTAAATACTTAACTGCAAACATTAAGTGACACAGTGATATTCCAGAGCCCAGGATGCCTTAAAAGGATGGCAAATTTCACCCAGCTCTTTAAATAATCAATTCGGCTGTGCTTTGATTTTTCTTCTTTTTTTCCCTCTTTTCCTTTTTTTTTTTTTTTTCCACACTATTCAGTGCAATCGCATCCCTGTTCTCAGGCATGTGTGATAATAGAAATGCCAGAACTATTTTATAAAAGAGAGTCCTGATCTTTTATAACACAGAGGCAGAGAAGGGGTGGGTGGGGAGGGGGAGCACCAAATATGGGCTCTGAGCAACCTGTGGAGTCTGAAAATACAGCCCAGAGTCATTCTGTTTTCCTCTAACTGCAGGGTCAGAAGTAAGCGTGATTGATTGTGGCTTTTCACTGCAAGGAAAAAACGCAAACGACCAGCAATTTCTTGTCATCTGCCAAAGAAGAATCAGATGCAAGGAAATAAAAGGGTTATGGGCAATTTTAATTTAAACAAGTGGATGCATTTATGTTGTGCCCTAGCCTTAACTCTAGTCTCAAAGTTAACTCACTCCTGTGTTCTCTGATGCATTGCATGACCGTGTCCCTTTGCCCTGCTTCCCCAGAGCATCCTGGCCCCTTTTCTTCCTCATTCTGAGGTGTCGTGCACCTTGGGCCTCACTGTTTCAGTCATAGGGACGGCTTCAGTTGAAAGCCTCAGGAGTTTGGGAATTTGGGAGCTAACACCTCTCTGCTCATGCTTGGACTAGAGAAGTCAACAGCTCTGACACATCATTCTGGGGGGTCAGAAAAGGGTTGGCTACTGATAAACCTTCCTCTGGCAGCAGGTACCAATTGTGCAATACTTTTGCAGGCTCCCTGTGACAAGATTTTGAATACATTGACTTTTCTGACCAACTTCAGGAGGCCCACATGTTCTCCCTTGACTAAAGGGAGAGTACAGTGGAATAAAGGATAACATAAGGGACAGCCATTATCTGGCCTGTGAGAACATAGAATACTGTGTCCAAATATATCTAGTCGCATCTGATGCTTCTTAATTGTCTATACAAAGTTTTGGCAATATAGTAGTAGTTTTAAACATAATACAGACAATAACTGAATGCATGTTAATTTAACTTGTCAGAAGCTTTTGGGACAAGGTGATTCCTCTTTGGCTTCTGATAGATTAAGTTCAGGGTATATCAGTATCCCTATACCACTAAAAAAAATGTGGTTTTTCTGGAGAAAGGGGCTGAGAGGAAGGAGAGGATGTTTTGCAGATACAGCTCTGCTGTTGGCAAGTACTTGGATTTGAACCAGAGATCCTCACTGCTGAGCAACAGCCTGTGAGTATCTGCAAACATGAGTTTAGCTGTCGTTTTAGGAGGACCTTTAATAACCTGCTTGTTTTCATCGTTCTGGTTGGGTTTGAGGTTTTCTCTTCCCTGTGGGCTGGCTATGTTATCCCACTGAAAGCTGAGCAGTATTATCCTTTAAGCTGATTTTTCAGCCCAGCTTAGAAAAAGAAGGGATAGGGAGAGAAAGGAAAAAAATATAGAGGCCATGGATGCATGAAAAAACAGGAGAGGACAGAGAAATACAGTTTGAAAGGAGCACCGATCTCTAGAATTATCACCCATTACCTACAGTTTTAGTTTGCTAGAAGTCTGTATAGCTGTAAGAGATTTGCTTATCCCCTGTATAGTCTTGAGCGTTACTGGAATGAACAACAAAGCATAGACAAAAGGATGACCATAGATATTGATAAGTTTGCAATTGAATTATACAGGTATATTAAAGAGGTATCTCTTATCTAGGGGAGCTGAAAAGTTCCCACCTGGATCTCTCCACTCCTTGCCCAAGCCTGCCTATCTCTGTCTCTAACATGCAGACCATCTGTCTGGATCTGTGTGATCTTTGTGGAAGGAGCATGAGGAAAAGGAAATTTTCTTTTGCTGTCTTCCACTGCCTCCTACTCCTTCCTCTGGGTGTGTGCTTCACGGAAATGTGTGTGTGGCAGCCAGAGCCCAGGAAGGGGCAGGGAGAGGAGAGGAGAGGTAGCTCTCATTTGCAAAATCCACAGTGTTTTCATCCTTGGCATGGTAGTGATGGGGTGGGGGAGAGGAAGGGGCTATGGCATGTCACTTCACTTTATCACTGCCTGGGCTCTTGCCTTGTCATTCGGCACTTGCCATGAATCTAAAAAGAGTTTGGCCTTAATAGCTTCACACAAGTACTGCATTGCCAGTGACTTTAGAGACGGGTGACAGCAAGCAAGGAATTATAATGAATTGCTGCAAATGCCTTCTTCACACAAATTACAGTTATTTTCCTGTGAGCCTGCATGCCTTCCAACATCAGGATTTTGGTTCAGAGGATAGAGCTGGGAGTTTGTGTGTCTCAGGAGATACTTACAATTTACCATAATACTTGGATCTCATTGCCCCATTCTGTCCCCACTATCTTCTGAGATTTTGGGGGTTTGTTTTCTTTTTGCTTGTTTATTTGGAATTTTCTCTTGTACATAGTCAGCAAAATGTTTTTGTTTTTTTTTTTTTCTATTCAAAGCAATACAGAAGCTTAAAGAGAAATTAAGGAAGTTTGGCCCCTGTTGGGACTCCAACACTTTAACGTGTGATTGATTAACATCCTTCTCTGTCACCACACTACCCAGACTCATGAAGGTTCCTCTTATCCACTGAGGACCATGGTGCACAGCTCCTGACCATCCTGCCAGCTTTGCCCTGGTGACCGCTACTAAGCACCCAGAGACCATATTATGGGGTGTCCAGGAAATCAGTTTCAGGTTGCCTTGTCACAGTTACTTGCAGGCTGATTCGGCTCAGACAACCTGTAGTGCATTTAACTTCCAGTTTTGCTGGCAGGAGAGATCTCAAAGATCTTCCAAACACAGAATACCATCCTTTAGCCTGGTGTTCACGGGCACAGCCATTTCTCTCTTCTCCATTGAAGTCTCCGTTGCTTTATTTACCAGATAATATAGTTAGTGAGGCTAAGCCTTTTGTGATATTTACCTATCTCCAGATTGGTAAAAATCCTTTTGCTGCTGATTCATAGCCAAACTCCCTTCTTTAAAGTTCATCCTGCATCAGAATATTTTCCTGCACTCAGATTCAGTGTATGGCTGTCCTTGGGGTGAAGTGCCTTGCAGTGTAGGTGCCTAGCTTTGTCCCTTTCTGCCCAAACAAAAGATGGGAAGTGGCACTGTATGGGTGTCTTCTGCCCTGTGTATGGCTTTAGGAGGTTTCCATGGTGGTCTGCAGACATCAGAGGAGACACAGAAAGGAGAATGGTTAGGCAGTCATTCTGCATAGTTCTGCAAAGGTCACTTTTCTTTCTAAGCATCTTCCAGAAGCACTGGAGTAAATGGGGATATTTATTTTGGCTGCTCTCTTTTTTGTTGCATTTTGTGAACAGGAGCTGGTTTCTCTGCGTGACTCAAAAGAATAATTCTAAGTGCATATTTTCCTCATCAACTTCAGGTATTCAAAAGAATGCTTGAAGTGTTTTAATTGAGACAACAGGTCAGCTTAGCTTTGGGGTGGTTCTTTATGCCTCAGCTTAATCATGTATGTGCAAGATTATGCTTCAACTATTCAATCCCTACATCAGTTCAAAAAGCCCTTATTTGTGTTATTGCTCATATAACTTGTTTAGTTAGCAGCTCTCATACATCAGGACCAACTAAGCAATGATAATGCATGGCAGAATTATTTAAGTTATGTATGGGGTTATTCTTAAGTGGTTTTAAAGAAACAAACTACTGCCTGTCATTCAGGCCCATATTATCCTGGAGGTGCACACCTGCTGCTGCAGGGTCTCAGGTGCGTTCAGGACAGGCGTTTGATCTCCCATTTTCATTCCTTCAAATAGAGATGTAGTTCATCACTGTGAGGGCTGTTGTTTGACCAGACAAAGTCTGGTTACAAAGTGCCCTGAGAAACAGGGGACTAGAGAGGAATATGATTAAAGGGGAAGCAATTTCAGTAAGGTGCTGGAAGCAGCAGGCTCATAGCCCCGTGTGTCTGAAACCTGACTTCACTGCTGGCGGGGAGAATCCATCCCTGCCACCACTGCAGTGTCAACGCAGCTAAAATGACACTGCCAACACATGCTGCCTTCTCTGGAAAAAAAATGTGCATTGCAGGTAGTTTCAGGTGCTGTGTTTGCCCTTGAGTATCCCTTGCTGATTCCTGTTGTCTCACAAATGTTGTGAAACTTTTTTTTTTCCCCTGTGCTGCACTGTGAAAGCCCACCTTCAGTTCTGAATGAGGGCTGTAAACCTATCACAGGGGAAAGGGTAGTAGCTTTGGTGGTCTCCCTTCAAGAAAGTGCATGATGGAGCTATTACACATCATGAGCCATGCCAACAGATTTATCAATTAATTTCCAAGGCAGAGAGGACATCCTCAAGCAGCAATAGTACCTGCTCTTGCAGTTTTCCAACACATTCACTCCTGGCCAATGTCAGAGATGGGATGTGCTAGTCTGTGTCTGTGTTGCAGCCATTTGTAGTTTATGAAGTATAGCATCTTTCTTTCTTTATGGTTGTGTCAAAAGCTGAGCAAGGTACTTTAGCGTTTAGTTCACAACAAGATTAGGTTTGGGTTTGCAGTTGAGAAGATCTGTATTTAAGTTGAAGGTGTCCAAGCATGTAACATCTCACAGACATATGAAATTGCCATTATTTTTGTCCACGGTGCTAAAATCAGGAACGAACCCTGATTTTCAGCCACAAAAGTCCTGCACTAGTGTAATAACACTGGACTGAAGGGTAGTCATGTGCTCTGCAGTTATCAAACTAATGCTGTTCATGCCATCTCTGTTTTTCGTGTGTTGGTGGTTTTGTTGTTGTTGATTTTAAGACAGATGGATGACAGATCTAAGGACACACCTGATGAGTTATGTCAGGTTAGCTGACAGAGGGCAATTCATTAGATATGGCTCCAAAATCTCTAAAGCAGGTGCTGAGCATTTTGCACTATGCTGCTAATTTATACAGTACAGACATGAGCACTCAGCCACATTTTCAGCAGTGAGCTAGTCACTGTTTCTAATACCTTCAAGTTTTAATGTTGGTTTTTTCTGCAGAGGGGCTTTAATCTCAGTTTCTGTCTGAACCTGAGGTTCTGTCTGAGAGTTTTTAAAACACAGTTAAGGCATCAAAAACCTCAAAGACATTTGAACCAGCAGTGTAAGATCAGCGCTTTGCTCCATGTGCACCATGTTTCTGTAATTCTATAGCAGGTGCCGTGCACCTGGATCACCATTTAACCAGGGCTTAACTATTTAAAACAAATGCCATTGTTCCTTTAAGAGAGCAACTGATTCCTCTGCACTTTAAAGCTATTCCTAAATGATGTGTGCAGGAGTAGGAATGTCCTCACAGCCTTTCGTCTTGCTCTAAAACAATGGACCTAAAAAGGAAAGCTGACTTAAGCAATTACAGTTTTGTCAACATTTGGTTTTGTCCTGAATTGGAATGAAAAGGCAGGATATCAAACCCTGCCTTGGCACGAGGAGTTCCAGAAGCGCTGTAACTTTTTAGTCTGACATCTTTGATTGAAGAAGAACATTTAGACTTTTCTCAAATTGAAATTCAATTTCCAAGAGGCCAAACCTGAGCTGTCGCAGTGCCTCAGGCAAATGCTGTGGATGGGGGGCACCATGGGATTTGTAGCCTGGCAGGGGAGCTCAGTCCTGTGAAGGATGGGGATGTGAGACAGCTAAACTATGGCTCTCGCAAGAAATGGCTCTCAGCGCTATTATTTGAATTATGGGAAGTTTCCACTTTCATCAGGCGTCCTTCAGTGATTTTTTTACAAATGACAGAAAATTATCCACATTTAAAGGAGAAAACTGTCTGCAAGTTCAGTAGAAAAATGGGGGCACTTGGTCTAAAATGCATTCTTGAAAGGTATAATTGTCTTGTACGTAATATAAAACAATAATAACAATAATAATAATTGTTTTCTATATTTGATACAGTACTTGTGTTTTCAGTCAGTTTGACTAGCACTTTTCCACAAAGTATGTTGCCTGTTAGGTTCTGAGACATTAATGGTAAGGAACACAACTTATTCTCTGATGCATAATTTATAATGATGTGTTATTACTAATTAAATGCAGTAATAATAATAATGAATGCAGTCCTCAGGCTGAAGTGAACTCAGCGACTTGAGCAATTCCAGTTGCTTCATATGGACACCCTGTGTAAGTCTTTGTCTTAAAATAAAAATAAATTGAAGCACTGACATTTCACCCATTTCACCAGTGCTTTATTCTAAAGTGTTTTGAGTTACGTCTCACCAGTAAAGTGGTCAGCAAGAGTCTAGGAAAGAGAAGTGATGAGTCAGTATTCTTTACAAACAGAGAAGCTGCATAGTCGCGGATATACATCACACACCGTTAGATGTACTGAATACATGTGTCTGGCAGAGGGAAAGGATCCGTGTTTCATCTCTGTGAGGTTCCTGAATCTAGGAAAGGAACAGTAATTGTGAGCAGGTGACATCATCTATCCAGACAAATGCTCTTCTTTACAGGAGAACCTTCCTTTCTGCCTTCTTTTAATTCATTCTCTGTATTTTCTTCATTTGTTCTTTCCAAGGTTAGGAGTAAATGGTAGAGCACCAGCAGACCCACAACTTCCCCAGTGACTCTGAGCTGCACATTGACCACTGCTCATTTCTGCATGCTGGCTCAGCCACGACCTGAGCATCAAGCAGCTAGAATGGTGGTAATGGAAGTGGCAGAACTACTGGGGAATATGATATGATGGAAGAAAAAGAATTGAATGTGTAATTTGGTGAATGCAGCTTCATTCTTTCAGTCAGCCCCACAGCAAGTGAGGGAGTGGGGGAGGGAGGGAAAGAAAGAAAAAAAAATAAGAAAAAAAATAAGACTGTATAAAGGAAGGAAAACATTCTGTGTGGGTCAGGGAAAAAATGAAAATCAATAGAATATGTGCAGGCACTCATTGGCAAAAGAAAGAGAGGGCTATATGGTGTGGTGTCATATGGATTTTGAGAAGAGAGCTAAAGGATATTCTTGGCTTTTCCTCCATCCACTCTTTCCAGTGTTTTGAGGAAGTCCCACATCTGAGAAGAACGGGAATAGATGTGTCTGCTGTAGGGAGGGCAGAGCAGGGATACACCAGCCTGAATGGAAATAAGGCAGAGGGAATTCTTGATCAGCTCAGCTCAGAATGATAAAGAAGCCCAGAGGTAGGTAGAGGTGGGAAGAGGGGATGAAAAAGAATCTTGGGTATTTTGTTAATTTACAAGTGCAGTAACACAGGAGACCCTGTACTTGATGTCACCATATGAATTTCAGGCCTTTCCTTCTCAGAAAGCAACAGGGAAGAAGCAAGAAAGGCAGAGGTGGCATTTAACCTTTCCCTCCCTAAAGAACAGAGGGAAAGGGCTGTCAAATGCGAGGAGGTCAAAGGAGCTCTGACCATTACCACCCACCGCTGGGAGAAGGGCTCATCCCTGCTTGTATTTTGATCAAGACAAAGAGATCTTGATGGAAAGAAAACCCATTACATTCTCCTTATAATGGATTTTAAATGCCTTTATTTACCAGCAGTGGCAATAACTTCCTGTTGGTTTCAAGGCATCACTTGCAAAAGATAAAGGAGTCTCTCAGCTGATGGCACATGGGGTCAGGAAATAATTCTCCTGCTCTCTGTGTCTAACTTTGCATAATTGACCCAGTGAATTATGTGGGTGAAATGGGGAGATCACCATCTTCCAAAGCAGCAGGCACTGTCTGGGCAGAAGACAACAAGGACCAACACTGTACAGCTCAGTACAGCAAATTCAGTTCTTCTCTTTTTGTATTCACCTCAGTTAAGCTGCAGAGACATCAACTGAAAAGCAGAATGTTTAACCCTATCATAGATAAGTCCATGGCTCTTTGCCAGGCTTTATCTCATCCTTGCTAAGGTTAAATTCTGATCAGTAGCATAAATTGACTCTCTGGCTTGAGAATGCTTGCTGACAAATTGGAGAAGAAATTAACGCAATTGATAAATTATTCTCCTAGCCACATTTACATGCTATGAAATATAGCTATCATGGTCAGTTCCTGCCTCCCCCGTCCCCTTAGTTTATAAGCATAGTTCAACTACTTTTGGTTTATCACAGAATAGCTGATATCAGAAGGGATCTCGATAGATCAGCCTTGGATAGCAGAGTTGGTTAATACTTATCCCACACTGCTTAGAAAAGAAAAATTCTAGCTTTGCCAAAATGAAGTTCCTGCCTTCCTGTTAAATCAGGGATCCTAAAATTCAGTCGTAGACAGCCATGTTATAATTGCTTTGGATACTGGGGTTCTGCATTTCCAAGCAAAGAAGAAGGGGTTTATTGAGAAAGATTAGATGTGGGCTAATGGAACTCATCTCTAAATATGCAGCCTTCATTTTGACTGTTCTTAACACAGTCATTGAATGAGATATGAAAAGATCTATTTACTAGCAATTAGCCAAATCTCATTCCAGAGACGATGTCCTGAGTTTTTCAAAACCTTTCCCAGTTCTATGAAAGTCCTTCACTTGAAGTAGGTATTCCCATGGTCATATCTTTGGTATTCATATGACCTTTCCCAAGTTCACTCTGGGGCACAAGGGAAGCCTGTGTTCCTTTCTTCCTTTCTCATTTGGGCAGGAAGATGTCCTCTGGCCCTCCTCACTTGGAGCTTTTGCCCTTGACCTCTTAGGATCCTAGGAAGCTACCTCTACCATAAGGTTTATTTTAATACAAATGGGAATTCCTTAACTAGCATATGGCTGATAAGAGGAAATGACCCAAATTATGCCATTTTTCATGAAAAAGCTCTAAAGCTTTTTGCAGTTACACAAGCATGCCAACTTATTCAAAAGTGATGAATAAGAACCTCTAAAAATCACAACAATAATTGATGTAATAAACACTACATTTTTTTTTTTTTTCCTTGGTAATTAAACTTGTGACTTCTTTTCACTTCTCATGGGTTTTGAGCCCTCAGTGCTCAGGACTTGAGTCTCATCTATAAGCTTTTCTTGTTCACAGCAACAAATGTCTAGAAAGATATTTATTTTTTAACTGAAAGCTGTGATTTGCACACATGACAGCAGAACTCTGCAAGGGGTCATGGGTGAGCACAGTATATCATGACATTCACTGCAACTGATGGCATTGGTAATATAGATTCATTACTGGTGTTCTATCAGCTTCTTTGAAATGAGTAAGAATATTTTTAAGGATGCTGGAACTTCAGACCCCCCAAAAAATTAATCCCCAAAAAAGAAACCAGTAGCAAATAATTTGTCTGCTATGACAGGATAGATCTTAAACTGTGTAAGAATTTGTAGGAATTTATTTTTTGTGGAGTATATGCTAGGGATCTCTTTGGTGCTCATATCCCTGAGGAGTGAATGTATATCCTCTAAAGTGAACCTGGAGATATTTGCTGTGAATTCGCGCAAGAATTCACAAAGTTTAGCATCCATTTTCGTTAGATCTAAGAAAGCTCTCAGATGTGTTTCACTTGCATTATAAGAAGTGCAAAAGGCAGTTGCCATTCAATGAACCTGGAAGGCTGGAAGTTGGAGTCGTGGATGTTTATATTTTCCCACTGCTAAAAACAAAGGCTGCTTCATTTAAATGATCTGGGAAAAAAGGAAAAAGCCTATGGGACATGCACCAAAGAGTCCTGCAAGAAGACCCAGTTGCTTAAGAAGGACCCTTTGAATGATCAATTCCCTTATGTTGGTCATTGATTTTCTCCTGGTTTTCCCTTATCTTTCCTTTCCTGTTGATATCTCTTTAATTGATTCCTGATTACAGATTACACCAGTTACAAACTGTTATTTGTCAGACAATGGAAGCAGGCATCTCTCTGTGGCTCAGGGAAATGCATGCAGCTCTTGATAATTTTGCAAGGTTCAAGCTGAGCAAGCTGTAGAGAACGTAAGATGATCTGGTGGTAATTGGTAAAGAAGGAGTCTGTATAGACTCCTCTTCAAGCAACTACCTTGTTTACACTCTCTGGCCTTTATACTGCTAGGAAATCCTGTATCCTGCAGGAATTACAATGCAGTAGAATCTGCAACTGAGTTCAAAATGTGCTTCTCGGACTCATTATCAACTCAGTTCTGTTTGCAATGCTTAGCATATAAATTATTTAAATTAAACTAACTACATAAATTATTCAAGTTTTTTCCCCCTTATCTTTAACACACACTGCAGAAAGTTCAGTACTGGTGGTGTTACACTTCACTGCTAATCAGATAGGAGTGCCAAAGGTATCTTAAAATACTGGCAGTATCCAAATGACCATGAGACTCAGGATGTAGCTACCAGAAGCTGACACAGTGACACTGGAACATCACATCACCAGTGATGGGCTATTTTCTGCTCACCAGGGTAAATAAAGAGGGAGTTACAAGGCGCATTACATGCAGGATGTTTGTTCTGGAACGGGTACAAGCTAATCCTGTTAAATGCTTTCCGTTAAGCATTGGATGCAACCAGGACTTGTTGCTCGTGTCGTGTAGAAACCAAGGTGCTCAATAGCCCCATTGTGAGTGAGCCTAGTGCAGTGTCAAGGGATTTTCTCCTTGCAAAGCATCATCCTGACCTTGGTTTCCTCTGCCGTGGTGAGGTATTTGTGAGGGTAGGCAGGAGTGAAGTCTAGACCTTTACTGTCTTCTTTCCTGCTATCTTCTGTATCAGTTTTGAAGCCAAATCCTCAGTGGCTGGGCTGAAGTTCTGACTTATAGGCATGTGCAAGCAAATTGTTTCTTTAGGTCCTCAGCCAGACAGCTGATTTAGTTGCTTGGAGTAAGCAGGTACAGTTCACAACTCCAAGAGAGCACTGAACTTGTAGTGAGCCTGCTTTACAGGCAGAGCTGTCAGAGACTTGTTCCTAGACAGTCATTCAAGAGAGCCAGCAATGAAGTGTAATTCTAATAGCAAACCTGAACAGAGCTCTTTGTTTCAGTGGGACCTGTCTGAATTATTCTTTATACATAGATCTTTTCTTTCATGTTTTACTCTTTCTGTTCTGCTAATTTCATATTTCAAATGTGACTTAAGAAAATAATTTTGAGCAGGCCTCCTGATTTTGCTCTGATTGATTTGTGAACCTGTGAGGACACGGTTAATCTAGATTCCTGACTGTGCCCAGACATCATGATACACTGCCTTTGTGAGATTTTGAGGGGCTGTATTTCAGCTGTAAGGAAACAATTTCTTTCATTCTTCACATTTACCACTGACAATCCATGTGGTAGTCCAATACTTGTCTGAACAGCAGAAGACAAAAACCAAGATACTGTTGGCCACCTATTTAGTCTTGAGCTAATGTAGCTATCAAAGGTTGATATCAATCCAGGGTACAGGGTAGTAATATATAAATATATCCAATGAATAATACATTGACTCATTCAAATAATACGTGATGGCCATGGCATGATCATTATTGAAGGGAGGCAGGAATGTATATCATATGACAGAAGGACATGATGTTGAGACCTTCTGAGACAGGATGGGATGCATAAGAGCAGCATCTCCTTCATTAGTTGGCTCAGAGCATCCTCCAGGTATCACAAGGGAACACTACAGCCTAGTTAGCCACTTTTAATTAATCTGAGTCTATGAGAAAATCAGGTCCAAAACTTAAATGATTTGAATCTGATGGAGGGAGGAGACTGAAACCCATGTGGTTTCACAGTAAGTCTTGTGATATTTGGTGTCTTCCAATTACCCTCACGTTAAGAAATGTTTTCATTTATAAAAGGCTGTTCTACTTTCCCTCAAAGAGGAATAAACGGATATATGCTGATCACAGGGTTGTGGAGAAAAGCTGTCAAACTTGAACCCTCAAAGCACAGAAGAGCAGAAAGAAAACAAAATTACCCAAAGTAATTCTTATAAAAATAAGCAACAAAGCAGAACAAAAAAATAAAAAATTAATAAAATAAATTAATCCACTATCATGATTCATGGCAAACAGGGAGAAAAGACATTCATATCTCATTTTTCAGCAGTTTGGGGCTGCTGAAAATACAAGCAGCTGAGAGATACGACATATTCATTAAAGATGGATGTGGCATGATTCTTTCTTTTTAGGCCACCAAGAGATGACATTCTGGATGTGCTGATAACTAAGAGGATAAGGCTATGTTTCTCTTGGTTTCACACTTGCCTGTATTGGACTAGATAGACATAATCACCCTGGAGATACTGTATTTACTTCCCTTCCTTATTTACTTTGTTTCTTTTATTTCACTTTAGGGGACTGGGCTGGAATTGACATTTCTTCTCTTCAGCAGCCGCCTTCTCTCTCAATGCTGGGTCTCTGGGCACTGAGTTAAGCCAGACAGTGGAATGGACCTGCTGTAAATAGTGTTGATAAATTGAGTAGATAACACAGTGTGGCCTGGTTTACCCCAGTGCACAGAGTAATAAAAAGGAGCTTCCGCCTCTGAAAGGTCATTGTATTGACAAGGGGAACGATTGTGGGAATGGCAGTTGTGAGATGCTTGTCACTAAAACCACTTTTCCACAAGAGATGCTGAAGGGGTTTTACCTAGGCCTTTCCTCCCTGTTCTTGCCCCTGAGGTCATCTGATTTAACTAGTGCTCAGCATGACCAAGATGGTCCTTGATGCAAAAGAGATCTGAATTTAAGAGTTCCCAAATCTGTTGTGAACTGACAAAGCTTCAGATGGCCAAATGCATGGGGAGCTTGTCCTGTTTGGATAGAGAAACCCCCTAGGATTATGTTCTGTAATCTGAATTCATGTGGGAGGCAGAGGACTGTAATATTCATCAGGCAATCCATCCAGAAGATATCCCTGAAACATCATTTTGAAGTTACTGTAACACACATGGAGCACAAACACAAAGAGCTTGTGTCACGTTCACTCATCACACATCAGGCACAACAGAGATTAGCTGAAGGAATATCTCCCATGGATAATTAGGAGGGTACTCAAGTCTCAGAATCATCTAAGGAAGCTTAGCCCTAGAAAGTTGGTCCTGAGAAACCATACCTGCCCCTTTGATCAGTCACAGAACACACTGCACATTCACAACCACCACATCATAGAATGGGTTGGGTTGGTGGAGACACGAAGAATCATCTAGTTCCAGATCCCCTACTGTGAGCACAGTTGCCATCCACTAGGTTATGCACTGGATCAAACTGCCCAGGGCCTCATCCAAACTCTGCTTGAGCAGCTTCAAGGATGGAGCACCCATGGCTTCTCTGGGCAGCCTGTGCTAGGGCCTCACCACTCTTAGTAAATAATTTCTTCCTGACATCTAACCTAAATCTCCCATTCTAGTTTAAAACCACTCCCTCTTGTCCCGTCGCTATCAAACCATATATAAATTCAGTCTCCTTCCTGTTTATAAGCCCCCTTCAAGTACTAGAAGGCCACAACGAGATCTCCCCACAGAACCTTTTCTTCTCCAGACTGGACAAAGAAACTCCAGACTTTCTTCATAGGAGAGGAGCTGCAGCCCTCTAAAGGGCTGAAGAGAGGGCACAGCAGGGTTGGCAAGTTCCACAAATAACAACAGACAAAAAAATCTCTGAGACTTTGGCTAGATTTGCAGTTTTCATGTCACAATGCCTGTAAACAGCCTCCCAGTTAACAAACCTTTTATGTGAACTGAAAATCCAGGACTAAACCAGGTTTAGTCTTTGAGAAACAAGAATTACAGTCTACCAACAGTGTCTCGTGTCAACTGGTATCGGGATGTGATACGATTTTGTTAGAACTGCCATTTTGTGTCATATGAAAGGTCCATCTCATCCAATACCCTTCCCTGACAATGGCAAGTAGAGCATGCTTAGGAAAAACTACTAAAACAAAATGCCTATACAGTGGGTTTTTTTTGTTGTTGTTGTTGTGGGTTTTTTTTGGTTTTTTTTTTTTTGCCACAATTGCTCCTCCAGCCTCCAGCACTTCAGAGCCTATGGGATTCCTAAACAGAACTTGTACATAAAGCACTTTGAACATTAATGAGAAAGTATCCATAAAGTGAAGGCACTGCTACTTGGTGGGGAAAAACATTTGTTCTCCCCAAACAAGTATGACAAAGTATTGATTATATAATTTTATTTTGAGAGTGATGCCCGTGGTGTATTAGAAAAGGGAGTATTTCTACAACATAGTGAGTTTCTTAGCTCTGCAATATATTGTGCTGCCCTAATGATATTGTATTACACCAGAGGTAGCAGTGTTTTTTTCCACTTTCTCTGTCTTTTGACTGCTTACTTGGCTACAGTATCAGTTTAATAGTAGTTTCCAGCAGCACTCATGGCCAGCTCCCAGATAAATGTTGAACACCCTGCTTTTTTTATAAATCAGAATGAGGTTTGGGGGACATTCCTATTTTTTATTCGGAATTGGCCCATACAGAGCACTGGAGTTTGATGGGTTTGTGTCATTTCCTACCATTTCAAATGCAAAGTGACAGAGATTTGGAAACCTCAGAAATGGGGAACTGTGGGGAAAGTGCAGACTGGTCAGAGTGTGAAATCAGAATGCCTTGGGAAGACGACAGCAAACTGGCTCAGGGGAAGTCCAAACAAGCCCCAGAACATTCCCTTTGAGAAGGCAATCTACTGATTTAATACCCCTGTTCCTGGGAAGTGGTTTCATGAAGCACAATCTGGCAGTCCTTACTTTGGCTGTAGACCAGTCTTCCAGGAATCCAAGACCAGCTCATTAGATGGCAAGATTTGCGCTCCTTGCAAGAAGCTGGTCCCCATCCAGTTCTGACAGTCACAGCCAGCCTGTGCCATCTGGCTGGGACCTGTCCCCAAACACAAAGCAAAGCCTTTCTCAGAGCCTAGAGAGCTGGAAATGCTGGTCACTGTAAAGTGCAGGAGCTTTTAGCTCCAGTGCAGACCACATTGGCACATATGTTGCTGAGGTTCATTGTGATCTCTAGGCACTGCTGGCAAGCAAAAAAATAAAAAAAAATAAAAAAAGAGATTCAGCAATTACAAAATAAGACAAAAAGCAGAAAAGCAGAATAGTAGCTAACCACCCTGTTAGTGACTAATATTCTGTCCCTGCCCCTGAATGCAAAATGCTCTCCTGGAACAGCAGAATGACCTGGGCCCATGTTCCTCTGGAGCTGAAGTTACTTTGCAGTAGACATGCAGGAGGTTCTGGGCTCTGACTGATGATGGGAAGGGAGATAGCTGGGCCCTCAGCATCTCCCCATCACCTTAGCGTTATCCAGCATCTCCCCATCACCTTAGCGTCATCCATTGGGCAGGTATGGGCTAACATATCCAGTTCCTATTGCTAAGCAAGTTGGGGTTATAAACATGATTTTCATAATTGGATTTTAACACACATAGAAACCACCCAGCAGCGATAATAGCTTTGCACCAGAAGAGCCTTAAGACGGAGGAGAACAGCTCCTCTGAAGTGTTAAGAATCCCAGCACATTTATCTTAATAAGTTTTATTACAGCCTGCCAGTTTAAACCTAATGACTAATTTATCGTATAAAATACCAGCAATATATTTTTTGATTTTGCTAATTAATTATCTCAAACAAAGGTGATATTTATAAAACTGTCCAGAAATGGTATGTGCATTAAAATTGCCTTGCAGCAGGAGATAAAATTATTACTAATATGGGATCAAATTATTACTGTATTGACTTAGTTACTTTATTACCTCATAATGGATTTCTTCATTATTTTCCCCGGGATTGTAGCATTCATGATTGCATTAAAGTCTGTTAATCTATGCAAATATCATTAGGAGCTACTAATAACCACAGCAACTTTCTTCAATTTCAAGGAATGTGGTAAGTACTCTCAACACATTGTTATGTTCTGTTAGTGTGATGGGATTAACTCAGCCCCTGGTCCTTGGGACAGTAGGTGGGCAGCAGATCTTTAAGAGCCTTTTCTTCCTTAAAGGTAGAGGAGGCAGAAGGTGGGAAATTGCATTTTTATTTATGAGGTGGACAAGCAACACCATGCTCAACACTGCCACTCTGCCTAATGCCAATCGACTCACATTAGCTGACAGGGTGTGTCATAATCCTTCTCCCACATTGTGCAGAACTGCTTGTCCTCAAAACCAAAAACCCAGGCATAAGCCAAGGTGTTTTCAAAATACAGTGGGAAGCAGTAGTTTTCTGGAGGTCAAGGTGTTGGGTGACAGCTTTTGTATACCCAGGATAAGGCAAAAGCAAAATGAGTAGGTACGTTTTCAGCACTGGGCATGGTTTTTGAGCATCCTGTGGGTGATGCAATGCCCTGATGCTGATATTTCAGAGGTATTCAACAAACTATTTTCATGAGGTCTGTTTGCTGCAGAGCTATGACTGTGTGTGTACCTGTGTGTGTCTGTGTATTGACTGCTTTAAAAGATGCAGACAAATATTAAGCCTTGAAAGTTACCTTTTCCAGTGGCACTAAAAACCAAAAGATGGATGCTTAAGTAGAAAAAATAGGCAAGGGGAGTAACGTAGGCAATAACAGACATACTTCTGTTGGATGGTATAACTGTTTATCTCTCTTAGATGTTAGCCCAATTTCACATTTTCTTTTCTTAGGTATTGAGGTTATAGGCACCTTTGCAGTAAGGCACACAGATTAAACAGAAGAAAATCAGGTGAGATTGGACTGCTGAGTGACAAGGACAGAATCTCACCTGTATCTGTCTGTCTGCCTGCCTGTCTGTCTAAATGATCTGGTTCCACAGCTGACTTTCAGGCAAGACAATCCTGACGGCAACTTTCCAGACATGATTTCTAACTGATCAGTGCTATATGATTCTGCAATACTGGGGCTTACGCTGAGCTTCGCTGTCATTTCTGAATGGCACCTGAAGCCTCCTCTTCAAACTGACCTTAGTCAGAAATCAGTTTACGTCCAATTATAAGAGCTACTGAACTCTGGGTGCCCTTGTTTTGCTCCATCAGCATGTGTGCCATAGATGAGAGGTAGACAGGCTTTGAAAATGTTAAAGGCTTCAGTTTTTGACACAAAAGCTGCATTCTGAACTATAAACAAGCAAAAGAGAGCTGAGATGGTGGTGAGCATTCCTGCAGCACCAGGGGCTCCTAGGATCCCTTTCTTCTCCTTTTAACAGTAACTGGAGTATCCCTTCCAGATTATCTGTTAAAAAATATAGGTATTTTAAAAAAGAGAGAGAGTGAGAGGGAAAAAAAAAAAAAAAAAAAAAAGGTAGAAAGCCCTGCAACATTACAGTGATGTCAGAGCAAACCAGTGTTGAATTAGGCATTTGCACCTCTGTAAATGGATTAACAAAATGTGATCGTTTGGTGTTTGGCTGTCAATCTGCATTTGGCTCAGAGGGGATAATTTTAACTCAGAATGTGTTAAAAAGTAATTCCATAGATGGAAGCAGTCTTGGACCCTGCGAAACTTTCAGCTTTTGTGCTGATGAGCTGACCTTGTTTTGTTAAATAAAAGAGTCCCCAAACAGCACTCAGTAAGTGAAAAAGCAGAGTGAATCCAGATCTTGTGTTTTCTCTCTCTTTTTCTTTCATTCTTTTTTTTCTTTCTTTCTTTCTTTTTTCTTTTTTTTTTCCTCCTTTCTTTTTATTAATTAATTTATTTATTTTTAAGATAAGTGGCTATACTTCATGGTGAGAGGGAAAAATGAAAGAGGAAGCAAGCCCAGGAGAAATGCGAGCAGTAAATTAGATGGATTGGTCGAAGCTGTTATGCATTAATTGCATTTCAGAATCACCTGCCCCCTCTCCTCCAGACAGCAGAACCCCTGACTGCTGGGCACTCTACAAGCGCTGAACAAAGGATGGCAACAAAGCAGCGCTAGCAGTCCTATCAAGGGTCTCTCCGTCTGGATTCCTTTTCCCAGCCCATTGCAGAATACAAGCTCATTAATTTTCTGAGTTCAGACGTTCTGTCAGTCAAGACCTTTTCACAAAACAACTGAGCAAACCTCCCAACTAGAACTGGTTGGCAGTTTTGAGGCTAGAAACAAAGGGTTTTTGTTTGCCTGTGTTTTGCTGGACAGAGGTCTTTATTTGGTGAAAAAACATAAGTCAGCCCTACTAAGAGGCTAAAGCAAATTCAGACATGAGGAACAAGATGTGGTAGTAGGGTAAATATCTATGAATTTGTAGCTGAGGCATTACTTTAAGGAGGTGGGTTCAGTCTGAGAGTAGTTTGGCTCTCCTGGGCTCTGCATCTCCCGTATACCAGGAAGACAGTGAATCAGTTAAAATGAACTTAAAATGGAGTATGAAAACATCTGCACTGGGATGCTGGGAAAGCAGAATGCAGGGCTTTCTTCTTGGTACTTAAATCAAGCTTATTTGGAGTGGCTGACATTGGTTCTGAATATCTTGATGCCAGCTAACAAGATGCTTGCTTGGGTTTCTAGCTTTCAGTCTACCTGGATGACTTTAATGCAATTTAGTGCTTAGGAAGTAAGTCTGCTTTCTAGTGATGATCTCAACGCCATCATCTTGAGTCCATCTCAAACGGCAGTAGAGGGACACAATTATTCAGTGTAAATCAGAGTATTTCCATTGGCAGTGCTGATTTACACCACCTGGCTTAGCTGTCTTATGGCCATGATCTGCACCTCCTATCCTTCCTGAATTTCTTGCATGGATTGCACACATTGGTTAACTTCACGAAAGACTTTCTCACACTGCCTGAATGCTAATTGCACTGCTATGCTGCAACATATATTAAAATTAATATGTAATTCCCCCCAAAATTGAGATAATTGAACTGACCCAAAATATAACCCTTTTCCTTATTTCTTAAGCACTTGAGTTTTAGCACAAATCTCTTTTACTGCAGGGGCTTATGTTGTGCCATCAGCAAATGCAAAGAGCAATTAAACATTTAACATGATCACATGGAGAAGAGAAAAGCTGCTGTTTAAATGCATCAGGGAAATGAAAAAAAAACAAAACCAAAACCAAAACAAAACGAAAAACAACCCCAGAAAACCAGCCCATTGGATCTAATGCAAAACAGAGAAAGAAAAAAAATTGTGCTACTGCAAGTTCAGTTTGATAGCTTTGTACACCAGAAATCTTGTGTAATTCTTTAAAAGCAAAATATCTACTTTGCTGAGTTCCTTAGAAGGAATTTCAAACAATCCCAGTGCCACAAAGATGTCAGGCAGATGCAAATGTTTTCTAGAGAGCGAGTGCTGTGATTTTCACCTTCTCTTTGTTGTCCTTACTCTGGAGGGTTACCTGGGGCTTGGGAATACCTGCCTCTGGAAAGGACTGTACCACACTTCTCTGAAAGGAAGACAGAAACAACAGGCTTCTTCAAAGCTCAGCGTCCCTATGACAAATTCTTTTTTCTTTTTAGCACATTTCCCCATTCTGCTAAAAGCACGTAATCTACCCCATGAGTCATCTTGGTTAGAATCACTGTCTTTAGTCAAAGTATTAGTAAGAGAGGAATCTGTCCTGTTTGTCAGTCTGTCTGTGAATGAAAGATGTGAGATTAAGTAACTAGATATTTGTTTTCTATAGCTTATAGAGCATGTTTATTCAGATGCTGTAAGGACATCAGGGTCATGCAGATTGGTACAAAGCTTGAGCAGGTAACTGCTTTACACTGTCCTGCTCATGGGGGCATACCATCAAGTACCTTGCAGACAATGAAATGCCTGTTTTAATGCTCTGCCATGGGAGCCTGCCTTAAAATGCCCTGAGAGGGCATTTCTCCAGTAGAAAGACACAGACAGCAACACAGGACAAATTGCTCCCTAGTAAAAGTGGATGGAGAGAACAGTTCAGGGTGGGACCCTCTCCTCCAGGGCTGATGTCAAACTGACTAAGTCTTAAGAAATCTACAGAAGAATTTTTGCAACCTAAATATAATAGATTTTTTTTCATATCTTTTCATGGGACCTTACTGTTTTCAATCAGGCTTCCATGAAGACATTCCTCACAATTCTGTTGTGGAAAACAACAGAAAAGTAGATAGTCATGCAGTTGGATCATTCACTGACATTGTGGGGTATTGAGGTACAAACTGCTCAGGTGATGTGTTTGGCAGCATTCAACATGGGAGCTCTGTGAGGGGATGTCTGTCACTATGGGTCCGTGGTGGAGATGTTCTCCAGGATGATCAAGGAACATTTGGACATGGTGTTGAGGGACATGGTTTAGTGAGAACTGTTGGTGATTGGTGTCTGGTTGGACTGGATGATCGTGTAGGTCTTTTCCAACCTTGGTGATTCTGTGATTCTGAGACACAGGGATCTGAACTCAGCCCTCTGTATCCTGGGAGAGCATCTGAATGTTATAAAAGCAGCTTTCTCCTTCTGCTCTGAGGTACGTGGGGGGCTGAGGTTTCAGAAGGCTGAGGAGTTTGACAGTTTAATGAAAAATGTAGAAGAGCTCTTGGGTTTAAGTCAGAGAATGCATGAAAGCTTCTCAAAGATCAACCACTTTCTGACTGCAGGAGGATTTTCCCCTCAGCTCCTGCAGATGCACCTACACGCTGGCCTGCCTGTGACAGGGAAGCTCTCTCTGTGCCATCTCAATTTTTTTCTTGGATTGCAATATCAGACACAAAGCAACATTTTCTCTAGTAGATTGTGCCACTAATACAATAAGGGTCTAATGTATTAATGAATAAGGTTCTATAATATGCTAATATTTCTGCATCACATTAATATTCTATTAGACTAATGCATTATTATGCTAATAAGTCTATTAAAAATGCAAAATATAATTATACGTTCTGTATAGCTCCACTGCTGAAATCTGATTCCTGTCCTAGATGTACTCGTGTGTATTTCTAGAAATGGTAGTACCTGCTGTGAGAAGTTAACTTGATTGATACACCCAATGTATGTCATTGCACACACCCAGCAGCCCAGCCAGGACTACCCTACCTCCAAGACCATTAACACTTGAAATGCATTAAGTACTCTACCAGGTCTGCCTTTCTGCTGTGGGAGACACAGACTTACAATTATGCTTTGCACACGCTTCTTATAGTCTGGTGTTTCCCTTTGCTGAGCAGCCAGTGGAGAGGGACCCTGATAAGCGTGGGTGCCATGTGCAGGAAGCACTTTGAGCACCTAAGCCCAGGAAAGAGACCCCTAACACTGGGCAGCAACTGAGTCCCATTGAGGGATGGCATTTCAGAGATGTCTCTCACTGCATTGCATTGTTTTGGCGAGTCTAGGCAACACCCTATGGAGCTTATTCTTTAATGCCTAATTTCACCCAACACCATTTAGGGATCCTAAACCAAAGGTGTGGGTGACTGGGATTTGTGTTGGACAGCGAGTCCCTGGTGCTGGAGCTCTGTCGTGCCCACATCCCTCTGTTATCCAAGCCCTGAGCATCCTTCTGCTCCTCTGTTGCTGCTGAGAGAGTATTTGCAAAGTGCCTCCCACTCTCCATAAACATATCCACACTCCTGTGCACTCCTGAATAATGGCATTTGGAGGAGAGGTCTCCTGCAGTTCTTTCTACCACAGCTAAATGTTCACTTGATTGCTTTTAGATGGGCCAATTAAGAATGAAAAGGGAAAGAGAACAGCATGGTTTTGTTTTGTTTTAAAAATGTCAGGTTTGCCAAGTTTATTAAGCGGGAGCTCAGAATGAATATTGAATTTTCAAAGATTGGCTTCGATAAAGTTGGGAGAAAGAAAGCGGAAGGACATGTCCTTCCCCTCATCCCTGTCAGGGTAACTCGCTGCCCTGTATCTATGTCTAGATCTCATGGAACCAGTCATTTAACCGATGTTACAGCTGACATCTTTAATGAGAGAGTGGGGTTTCTGTTGTTTGTCTGAAGGTCTATTCGCTTCCTTATTGCCACTGGCAAGAGGCAGGAAATTGGACGGAGAAAGATTCAGGCTGAAAAAAAAAAATAAAATCCTTTCTAATGGTGAGGAAAAAAAAGCTGTAGAGCTGGTTGTCTAGGGAGGCTGAGGCTGAATCACTAGAGGCAGACTAAAAATGGGGGGAAAAAAGCAACTGTCAGAAACACCATAGTCAGATCTGGTCCTGTACCTGTGCAGATGAGAGAAGCAGCTCCTCTAGGATCCTTCACACCCCTGTGCTGTGGCTGTGGTCGTCCTCTCATGAGGAACAGACCCAAAGCTTTGTGAAGAGTTTCTTCATTTCACAGTCTCCACAGTTTGGTATGTAAAGGGTGAAGAAGTTGGAATGACATGAAATGGTCCTCAAAGTAGGTGGTAAGTAGGCAAAAAGAAATGGTTTACAATTACGCTGTAAGACCAGGACGTGCACCTAATTTCGATGGATGTAAGGTCATACCATGGCCATCTATATGCTTCCTGCAAGCCATCTGTATTGCAGTGCCCCTTGTGAGAGTAAACTTGCTCTGAGGTGACTCTTATTCCTTTGCAAGAAAGACACTACTGACATTTGCAGTGACCGAACTTCCCTTGTAGTACTAAGAGAACTGCAGGTCTGAAGAAGCTGAAGTCCAACCATTTCAGTGCAGTGTTCTATAGGTATTCAGTGTGATACAGGAGTTTGAGTGTTATACTGCACATGTTACTCCCCAGCTAGGATTTCTTATAGCAGACTGAGATGAATGGGTTTGGGACTTAGTTGCACAAAAAGCAAAATACCCTTATTTTTACTCAGTCATTTAATTCATCTTACTTCTAGATTTTACTGTTTGAAAACAGCACTGAAATGATTATTATTTGCTCAGAACTTCTTTATTAACAAAAAAAAAAAAAAATGTTTACTCAAAACTTATTTACAAAACTTTGACTTCACAGGTTTGGTCTACAGAACAGGAAGCTCGTATTCAAGCGTTTATACAGCCCATATTTTCAGGCTGCTTTTGTTTTTCCAGAGGCCCACAGCAAATTGCAATTATTGCTTGTATTAATAATGACAATTCCCATTGTCACTATTACTGTTATAGCTTTAATACATATGCTGTGTGCCAGCGTCTCCTGTGGATTCTCCAAGACAAACTTCAGGTGTTTTCAAGCTGCTTCATCAACTTGAGGTTCAGTGGAGCTACACTGATTTACATCAGCTGAGGATTTAGCCCAAAGTCCCTATCAAAAGTGACAGAAAGCTTTTTGCTGGGCTGTCTCTTCCTTGGAAAGATAACGCTTTTCACAGGAAAGCTGTTATTCAGCGTGTTCCCTTATGTAACAGCACTGTTAGCAAAGTGGAGAGACCAAAAAAGATGAGGACGCTAATATGCATGGAAAGGTTCAGGCTGCTGAAGTGAGCAACCTCTCTGCAGCATGATGTTGTGCAGTTATTGAACAAGTCCACACAAATAATGGGTTTTTAAGGAAATCTGTTCTTCAGTTTCTACAGATATCTTCAATCTCAATTTGCTTGGAATGAATGTTTACGCGTAAATGTGACTCTAGCCTTTGACTGTGCCTGTGCTAATCTGCCTAGCAAAAATCTCTCTGTCCTGTCTTCCACCATATCTGTTTCAATACATATCTGAAATGCTCCTCTTGCTTCTCTAATCGCAATCAAATTTAGCTAGCTAAGTGGAACATCTTCCTCTCAGAGTGGTGTGTTGGAGGTTTTATACCTTTCCTTAGCCTCCAGTCAACCCATCTACTAGTTTACATGTGGAATTTCCCCAGATATTGGTAAAACAGTAATTAATTCTGCTGGCATGAGCATGAATGGAGACTGAGAGCTCAGCTCTCCCTCAGACATTGAGGCACATGAAATATAACCTGTGATTGTGGTACACATGCTCAGCAGTGTTCCCCAGGAACTGCCTCAGTGCAGACAATGGCTCTTGCTAGCCTCCACTTTGCAGTGACGTGCCCCTTCTTCATTCTGTCTACCATATAAAATATCATGACCTTCCTGCTGCCTCAGGGCCTAAGTATATGCTCACGCTGCCTTGTCACAGTGCGCACACACACAGGAGGACAGAAGAACCCTGTGTGTGTATTCTACAACCACTGTTCTGTTTGCTTAGTTTCTTAGAGCTGTTTCAGATGTTGAACCATCATTGTGATCAAGAGGTGTGTAGGCTGAGGAACAAAAGAAACCTTTGGAGCAGGGGTATGGGGAGGAATTCTATTCCCCAAATCTGACTTAAAGCCCAGCCCAGATATACCTGCAGACCCCTGCAATGAGAGTTTACTACAAGAATCCTGAGCAGCAGCTCACCATTGATCTGTGAGTAGTTTTATTCTTGTGGGCTTCCCTCGCACCAGGATTAATAAGCAAAGATTGGCCTGTAAAACTCACACAGATTGCAATTCCCTCTCCATAAATCATTTTTCCTTTAGATGGAGAAGGTGGGGTGTTTTTTTTGTGCTTTGTTTTTCCTTCTAACTTTCTCAGTTTTTCTCTCTCTAGATCTAACTCTTCTGTAGTCTGAATGCAGGCATGTGTAAAAAATCAGGGTGAGAGGATTTGCTCTCTAGGCAAAGAAAACACCGGAGGTTAATTAAAAACAAAAGGTAGCGTAACAAACAACCCTCACGCTCTCCCCCTCTCTACCCACATGGACCCTTCAAACCCAGGGGTTCGTGCAGGCGTGGAGTTAGCCAGGACCAGGATGGAGGAAAGAGCCCTGGAGGAGAAAAAGGGTTTGTAATCTTTGAACGGAAGGAAGGGCAGGGGGAGACCATCCCATCAGTGCAATCCCAGTGGCAATTTCATCTAGGCCTGTTGTTTCTTAATGAGTTTTTATCCATCTTTAATTTGACGGGTCTTCTTTCCCAAATGAGGGCTAAGATGGCAAGGGGGAGGGGAAGCAGAATAGTAGGGCAGAGAGCCAGCCCTCTGGCAATACATTTTTTTTCTTTATTTCTTCCACTCTTAATCGGTTGCTAAGGTCTCTTTCTTACACTTCTCTCCTTCTTTTTTTAGTATGGTTTTGTTTCAAAATACATATTCTATGTGAACACAGGGCAATAACAAGAGACACATCAAGCCAGGCTTTACAATACAGTACCTCCCAACCACGGGAGCAAAGAGCAGGTATGAGTACAAAACTAAGAAAAATGCACAGCACTACTTTCCCTGTGATACCGCCTCAAACAGCCAGACTCAGGGTTTCTTTGCATCTAGTTTTACTGGGTGGAATTTCCACTCGTAAATACCTGTGATCAATTACTTGCCCCCATGTAAACTGTTAACATTTGTGATTCCCAGCAGCAAGGAGTTACGTGGATCAGTTGTACTTGTGTTGAACGGTGTTTGGCAGGTGGTTATTAGTGTGTCCAAATGCCTCAAGCCATCTGGAGCTGATTTGGTGGTAACCATGGTTAGACAGGAGTGAGCAATCATGGATACGCTGTGAGCATGAACAGCTGAATTCATGACTATTTTTGCCTACCCTGTCACTTCTTCTTTTCTCATTGTGAAATAGCTTGTTGTTTTTTTTTTTTTCATATATTTATGTTTCATTCTTTCTTTGTTTTTTTGTTTGTTTTCTTCTGTTCTGTGATATTTCCTCTATTTGTTTTTGACCTTTGTTTTCTCTGGGTTGCTCAGACGTGGAAGCTGCAAACTAGGATCCTGAATGGGAAAAGACTGCTTGGCAGAAGTCTCCAAGTACTAAATGAGATTAGGAAAGCAGATTACTAAAATTTGATACATTGCCCAAAGTCGTCATCTGAGCTTGAGGGAGGCAAGAAGCCCACAGCTGGTAGCATGCAACTTCAAAACACCTGTTTAAGTAAAAAGATCGAGAGCCATAACAGTGTTTAAAGACAAAAGTCAGAGTTACTGTGTTGAGGGCAGGGGGAATATCTCATTTTAAGAGCATACATTACGTGTGCTCACATAATTCCTAGTCCATGTGGTAAAGCACAGGTCCATCTCTCCACCAAGGCATTCATCACAGACTGAAGCTTCGGTCAAGCTCAAGAGCAGGGTTGTACATTTTTTGCTGGGGCTCACTCCTCTCCTCTGCTTCCCCTTTCAACCATACAACTGCCTCCCATTAGAGGCATAAACTTTGAATTAAATATTTTGCACATCTCTACCACTGCATTACATCCCGCTGGCCATGTCTTGACGGGCTGCATCAGTCAATAACGATGCAATATTAAAGGGTAATGACACAGCCATGCAGAGTAATGAGAGAAAGCAATTTCTCTCACTATTTAGCCATTTACCAATCGATTGGATTCAAAACCATCAAGTCAAAAACACAGGGAGTGGACTAAGTCCAAAAGAGGTCGACACGCGCCCCTGTAATGTAGTGGTTCTGCTCTGCTGGCTGACAAAAAATGCCTAAGTAAATACACTGAGTCAAATTCTGCTCAGACTCTGATGAGTGAAAGATATTCTGAGTAAGGAGTAAGGAGACAGGTTCACATGGGGAGAAAAAGTGAAGAGGTGTGTTTGTTGCTTCAAGAGCCTAAAAAATATGTGCGCATCTATTTCTATAAGCCTTGTCTCAGAAGTGCAACTCCACAGAATAGGCATGAGCTCCCTCCTCTAAGCATCTCTATGGGCTTAAAGAACAGCTGAGGTTCTTATGAGCCACCCCCTGAGAAGATTAGGATGGGCAAACCTTATACAGTCAGACAGAATGTGAAACACAGATAAATCTTGAGATTTAGCAATAGATTGAGAACCGGAGCCCACCTGTAGTGCCTCCTTTGGGCATGGGAAGGGGTTGGGTCTGCAGCAAGCAAAGCCTGAAAATGTACATCCAGAAGAAAAGGCTGGAAAAGCCGATTACTGCAGTTGGAGGGCTCTGGGTGGTTTTGTAACCTCTCTGCTCTGCTGCATCTGTTCAAAGTGTGGTGGGAGCTGGTCTCCGGCAAAGATACTGGTCTAAAGGCAACAACAATTTTCCCAGGGCTTGGTGCCTCACAAGTTCTGTCCAAAATAAACGGGAAGGAAGCACTGGCTTTCTCCAAGATCTCTCTCTTCACTCAGTGTCCCTCAATACTGTGTGCAGATAGGACAAAGAGATGGGCATTGATCTAGGAGTTTTAGTGAGTGAGTGATTTTTGTTTAACCAAACATCCAGCTCCTGCTTTCATTCTGCAGCCTAGCTGCCATGAAGAGAGAGACCATGCCAACAGCAGAATTCCCCTGTGTGGTGTGAGGAGAAGAGTGTCTGTCTTCAGGCCTGCCCAGCACACACCACCAGAGCTGCCCTCAGCACAACAGCAGTGTTCCTGCCTTTCCATGCAGACCTAAAAACCTAGTGAACTCTCACAGGGGTCCACATGGAGAGCTTGCCTGGGGGAGGCTGTCCAGTCTGTAAGATACAGGTGGCTACAGCCAAGAGTCAAATGCCCCTTTCTGGTCTGATCCTTCAAACCACAGTAAAATGTCAAACTTTGTATGTAGGTGTAGATGTATATATATATATATATATATATATATATATATATATATATATATAACCTTCCTTCCTTCCTTCCTTCCTTCCTTCCTTCCTTCCTTCCTTCCTTCCTTCCTTCCTTCCTTCCTTCCTTCCTTCCTTCCTTCCTTCCTTCCTTCCTTCCTTCCTTCCTTCCTTCCTTCCTTCCTTCCTTCCTTCCTTCCTTCCTTCCTTCCTTCCTTCCTTCCTTCCTTCCTTCCTTCCTTCCTTCCTTCCTTCCTTCCTTCCTTCCTTCCTTCCTTCTTTCCTTATCATTGAGATTAATTTATGACAGAAAAGGGCATCAGTCTGTCTCTTCGCCTTGGAGTTCAGAGAACCCAAAAGCTCAGTAATACTTGAGCACTTTTGGCTGCTCTTACGGAGCTCTCAAAAGGAGGCATGGGATATGTGAGCAAAAAGAGGACATTTTCAGCTGCTGTGGTATGATGGTCTCATCAAACTCCACAAATGCAGAACACAGAAGCAATCTTCTGCCAGCATTGTTGCATGCAGGGCACAGTTTTGCCAGAAAGGAGGGGATATGAACGCATCCCCACAGTCCCCTTAGCTAAACAGGCTGTTCATGCCTTGGGATGCATCTGTGCAGCACCTAACCCAACAGGGCTTCTAACTGTGACCATAATAGAAATAACATACAGTAATAAAGTAAATAGACAGTAAAACTGTCTTCTATAATGTTATTCTCCAGGCTAAATGAGATGCCAAAAATGAACAAACAGCCTCCAAGTGATATTAAAATGTCTTTCACTTTTAATAATTTAAGGGACATACTAGTGAGAAAGATAAGGAAACTTAAAAATACATTATTTTTCAGCATGATGGTCTCTTCCTCAGACTCTCTCCTGTCTGATCCACTGAGGACTCATTGATATATCCTAGGCTGAAGCAGAGCATTTTAATAAGTCATTAGGACAAAAAGTTGTTCTCCATTTTATTTTACTTGGTAAGTTTGCCTTAGGAAAACAGTGTTGGTTTTTTTCTGTAAATGGTTTTACTCCTCTCTCTTCTACCCTCCTACCCTCCCCCTCCCTTCCTTCCTCTCTCCTTCCTTCACTCCCTCGTTCCTCCCTTCATCCCTTTCCCCCCATCCCCCCTTCTTGCTCTCCTTCCATCTCTCTCTCTATTTCTCTTTTTCTTTCTCTCATTCTTTTTCCTGGTTTGAAAAGCCCTAGACTGTCTCCTTGAGTGCTAAGGACAAACTGGCAATAATTTATGTTATAGTGTGATATGAAAAAAATACATTACACTATAAATTATAATATGAAGGGTGAAATGCCAGGAAGGATGCCAAATGCTGGTGGAAGTCCCATTAGACAACAGAGTTCTATTGCCTACCATTCCCCACAGAAATCTTAGAAGGTTTGCATGAAACTGTTTGCTGCGAGGGGGGAGAGGCTGGAGGATGGAGGGAAGAAGAAATATAACAGATAAAATACATAATCAGTCAAGTGGAGATAGGAAATTTTTACTAATGTCTAAAAGAAAGGTGACTTCCATATACAGCAATAGCAATTTTGTATTTGGCCACTTGGGATATTGTAATGAAGGCTCAGGCTTGAATAGGGGCTGTGGGGAGGAGGCTGTGCTGTTTGTATGTAGCCCTGCATCATTATTTGGAGGGCTCTTGGATTTTGTCCTCACAGAGATGTCTGGTTTCTCAGGGTTTCAGGTAGTCCCACTCAATGCTGCAGACCCAGAGGTCTGTCTAGAGGCCATGCAGTGCCCTGGTGTGTTCCCTCCAGGAACAGAAGTGGGAATTAATAAGGGATCTTTGAGGCGAGTGACTCCATGTGGTCTTGGACACTGTGGTGTGGACTATTGATCGTGAAGGCAGATGGATGGAGAGATACTGAAGGGCCATCTCATGTGCAGCGTTTCATACTTCCCCAAGCACTCCCCAGAAGCTCATCCTGAGAATATCCTAGTGACTGGTGGACTGAAAAGCAGACCTGTGCAGTCATCCTAATGTAGGTGGAGGGACTAAGATGACTGAGTTACCTGTCCCCTGGCTGTTATACATGTCCCACTGTCACAAAGTTTTTGCTGTCCCTTCCACCCAACTTAAGCCCAACTGCCAATACACTGAAAACAAAATGTATGACAGTGTGCATGGAGCTTCCCAGCCACAGAAGAGGTATGAGCTTCTCACATAGGCATCACTTTCATCACTTTCATCATGACATCATGGTTGTCCCACCACCACCATCCCAGTGAGCAACTCCTGAATGGGTATCAGCTGGCAGATTATTGACCTGATGTGAGACATGTACAGCAATTTTGGCAGTTAGTAATGACATCAAAAATGAAATTTGGGGCATCTGAATTGTTTTATAGAATTAGCTATCGGTTGTTGGTACAAACAACCAGTTTACCCTGGAGCTGACATGGCTGGTGAGGCTACTGCTTCATACCTACCTCACAGATGGTGGAACAACTCTTTGAATCCAAACCTTGGAGTCAAATTTTATGATACTGCAATGTTCATGGGGATGCACGAGCCCCTTCTGGACATAATATAATGAAATGGGATGAGTTCATTTAAAGAAAAAAAAAATTGTGATGGAGTGAGAATGAGACTATGTCTGTTCTCCCTTAAAGATGCAAGAAATAAAAAATTGATAAAAAAAAATAAGAGTATTATTTTACTTTAAAGAAAAAAAAAAATAACAGCAACACAGAAAACCCAAAACCATACCCAACATCCCAATCAATGAAGAGAAAAGCAGCTTTGAGTGCCTTATTGAATTGACCTACAGAAAAGGCTTCAGAGCTTCAAGCCCAAACAAGTCCCTGATAAGATGTGAAATGCAATGGAAAAATCATTTAGAGAGAACAACAGAGAAGCTGATTTTGCTCTAGTTTTACAGGTCGGTTCAATAAAGGTTCCTGAACTCTCTTTTCTGTGTAATTCTAAAGAAGGGTCATTTAATTAATATATTTATCTGGAGGAAGGGAAAAATAGGAGCAAGGAGGGGGGAAGAGAACTAAAAACAAAGACTGGATTTCATAGTGAGCGTTGCAGGTTTTGCTCATATGAACTACCACATAAACTCTCTGGGTACCCACCTTTCTTTCCACACAGTTGCTGTTTTAGCCTCGTCCTTTCTTTTGGTATATAAATTATGACAAAAATTATGGAATCCAAGGAGGAAAGACACAACTGGCTCTTCTTTTCCCCTCTTTGTGATTTATTTCCTATATTTCCAACTAGCTCCCATGGTTTTATGAGAAATCGAAAGTACAAATTTTTATAGCATCTCCCTGCCAGCCTCCAAAAGAGCATCTGGTGGTGTTCAGGTACCTCTTGTTGTGAAACTCACAGATATAAAGCCATGAGGTTCCATTCTCAGGTCTGCAACATCACTCTGTCCCTGCTCCTTCCTTTTGCACAGCACAGCTCTGCAAACCTCAGCTCCAGAACACCTAGAGCGTCTTCACAACCTTGTTCTTCCTCAATGAGACAAAATCTTTTGCAGCCCCAAGTAACCTGAGAGAGTTGGCTGAGCAATCCTCTGTGAAATACCTGTTTAGAAACTGCATTAATAATTGCAGTGGTAGGTTTTTGTGTGCAAAAGTAGGGTAAAATCACTTCAAATAGTGTGTGGGCCCTCTGCTGGTGCTCCCCATTTAAAAGCTGTGCTGATGAATGTAGCAGTACGTCTAGAGCTGGGCCTGGCATGTTTGCGTGCATGTGTCATAAATAGAGTTCTCTGATGCCATCTGTGTTCCTACAGTTCCTCCACGTTATCTCTTATTGCCAAAAATGGAGATCATTTCCCCCTGCCTCCTTCCTAACAACACGTCTATAAAAAGGGTGTTTTGCACTCAGGGAGGAGAAGGGTTAACAGAAGAACTTCTTGAAGTGAGAAGGAGAGCTGAGCCTTTGTGCTCTCTGGGAAATTGAAGTGTGGGGAAGTGGGGGAAAGGCTGGGAAAAAAAAAAAAAAAAAAAAAACAGGAAAAAAAAATCCACAAAAAAACCCCCTGAAAGATAAATTTTTTTTTTTTTTCATGTTCTTCCAAATATCACTCCTGCTTGTCACAATATTTATAAAAACCTTCTTGCTATCTCAAGCTGCACAGCCTTTGGCTCAGGTTCCTGCTTATGCAAAACAGGGTCATAAACATGTCACTGTGTATTTGATAAATCCATCTTCCTCTTGTCATTGTCACCAAGAAGCTGAGATGACGGGAGATTACTCCGTCAAATCGCCGTGGAAACGCCTGCAGAGTTTATGAATTTTCATAGGATGTAAGTCCTTTTTAATGGGAAGTGGGGCCCAGTGAAAGCTCACTATTTTTAAGGAAAAGTGCATGCATCTGTGTGTCTTCATCTATGTGTGAGTGCACACTGCGTGGCTGGATATTTACCTTCCATGTGTTGGGAAGTATGCCAGTGCATCCCAGTTGAGAGTCTCCATCTGAGTTTGTGCCCATTTCCTTGTATTTATTCCTCTCTGTATGATCCCAATTCGCATTTATATTGAGGCTCACTTCAGCCATCCTGGATGTGTAAAAGGGATGCTAAATAAGTGCAAATGCCATTAAAGTGTATTTACTGATCTAACATATTTCCTGTGAGCATTTTCATTACCACATTTTGAAATGCTTGTCTCTGCCTCTGCCCCTCATTTTTCTGCAATCTACTGAAGACACCAACCCAACTTCAGTGAGAATTGCCTCTGTGTTGGGGCTCAAAGGCCAGCTGGGATTCTCTTTCTGGAATGTATCTTAAAAGCAAACGTGGTTTCTTTTTCTGTGGTAGGAAAAGTTACCTTTTCTTGCTCCTTTCTGGAGAATATCACTGCAGGACAGTGAACAGCCAAGTAATGGAGGCAAACTACACCTGCCCTCCACTTTGCAGGACAAGGAGATAACAGCTAAGTTTCTGTAGAGGAATCAACAGTGTGTTGGAGGGAAGGGACCTCTGATAGAGTTTGGTTCAGCCTCGCCTTCACAGCAAGGCTATCATCCACATACGGTCAGGTCAGTGGTGGCTTGGCCTAGCTGTGTCTCAACAATGTCTGCATGTGATTTCAGGCTGGAAATTAGGAAAAATTTCTTCTCAGAAAGAGTGGTGAAGTGCTGGAATGGGCTGCCCAGAGAAGTGGTGGAGTCACTGTCCCCAGAGGTGATCAAGAAAAAGGTAGATGTGACACTGAGGAACATGGTCTAGAGAGGTCACAGGCATGGGCTGGTGGTTGGACTGGATGATCTTATTGGTCCTTCCAACTTTAGAGATTATATGATTTACAGAGTTCCAGGCATCTGACTAACTCAGTAAAGTCAGGTACATCCTCAGGCCTCCCAGAGGCAAGTTGGAGAAGGGGAGCCCATGGGATCCCAAAAGTTAGCATTCTTCAGTGAAGTCATGCACAAACCACGCAGGGTACAGGTGAGCTGAGCTGTTACCTCTACTGCTCAGAAGCTTTAAGCACATCTGAGCCATTTCTCCTGTACTGCCCAATACAGCTCTGCAGCTGCATTGAGCTCAGGACAGCTTGTAACATCGACTGATGACACATTCAGCACTTCCATGGTATTTTTTGTACCTTCCATGGCCATTCATGCTGCTGCAATTGTACAGCTAACACCCATCCTGGGGAGCTTAGGACTAGCTCTGCTCCATACACTCACCTTTCAGAGTTTAATTTTTATTTATGATCTGTGGGAATGTGTTCCTCTGACCCCAGAACCTTCTCTTTACATTGAAGTTGTCTTGCCTTCACTTTCCAGCACATTCAAGTGGTGCAACCTCCTGCTGGGGCAAGAGGACAAAAAGCTTTTAAGCCATTATTTCTGTGTTTTTCTGCTATCATTGCACTGCATACAAAACCAGAACCCTCTCCAGATCTCTGCCCAATATGGAGCTGCAAAATGGGATGCCATAGCTATTTCGTTTCATCACAAGACTTAAAGGGAACTAACTACATACCTTCGACCCTTATTGTGGCAGTCTCTATGGTACAGACAGCTCCTTGAGTTTAACCAGAGAGATAAGAAGAAACTGGCTCAGTCTTAAGCAAAGCAAGCACAGCTGCTATTTATAACCCATCTGCCCTGTGTGTCTGTGGATGTGTGTAAACCAATGCTGGACTTCAGTAGAATTTTTAACTAAGAGATCGCCCAAGGGTCATTTTCATCTCTCTGAAAGACATGATAAAGGCAATCTTTTGTCTCTCATCAAGCGCAGCAGGAATTCCTGGTTCCTTGCTTTCCCTCTGGTTCTGCCTGTATTTACTTGTATGTCCTCAACTATTTAGAGAAAGTGAAAACAAATTTGGATGCAGTTCATGTTCAAACCATCAGGTCAGGTATTGAAAATACCTCCCAGAGATGCTTGCAGACTGGCCCAGATATGCAGCAGAGTTGACTGTGAGTGGTTACCCAGAGGACTTTTGGGACTTTCTGTGACCATTTTCTCCATGTGGTGATAATAGGTAACAATCTTACCTGTGCTAGGCCTTGTATTACCACTGTCTGAGCTTCTATTACTAATGCTTTTTGTTTTTAGCCCCTGAAAACGTAATACTCCCATTGCTTCATCTCCACAAATTCCCTGCCAAAAGGGAATCCAAACAAATTCCCAAACCAAAAGGTTTGATCGTTGAATGTAAAGCTTGCTGCACATGCAATGGATGGGATCCCTTCCTCAGTATCTTAAGACAGTCTTCAGGTATTGCAAAGATTGTACAAACTGAACTGTTGCTAATGAACAACTCCATTTGGAAGTGGAGTAAGACTGAAAGGAAAAGAAGGAAAATCTGACAAACCTTTACTGACCATCACAATTCCACAGTTTTCCTAGAAGCTGCTGACAGTTTTATGTTAATCATATGGAGAAGTATAAAGAAGTTTAATAAACGCAGGAGTGTAGTCTGGATGTGATACTCCAAAAAATTCTGCCTGCAGTGGAGGCAGGGATCCTGTCCCTTTGTTTTGCAAGCAAACAGCAGCTTATCCTTCTCAAGCTTAACATTCTTGCTTTTGGAAAATAGAACTAATTCTCAGAGAGTTTCTAAGAGAAACTTATTCATTAACTTATAAGTTAAAATTAATTAAAAATTGGATTCTTTAAGAAATGTAGCATCTGTGCTCACATTCTCTTCATCCAAATGATGTCAATAAGAGAATAGCTCAGACTTCAAACTTTCCATATAGTTGCAGTTAATTGAATTCTTATGCTTGGGGTATTCTTGAAGAAATTAGGAAGTAATTAGGCTATGCTATTAACAATTGTATCCATCTGCTCTGATGGTATAGGCAGCAAACAGGCCAAGGTCAACAGCTTATTCAGCTCTTAAGCTTGATATGATCTCAGAGATGATGCAATGGACCCCATCCCTTTCTCTGTCAGGAATTTGGTTGCTGGAGTACAGCCAGATGTGTGGGGAGTTACGTCACTTTATTTGGACCCAATCTACCTTTTATTATACAAAGTCCACTGCCGTATGCCAGTCAGGGCACTGGTGCTTGAAGGACTTCGTAGCTCATACTACTAGGTAGCACAATGGCAGATCCTAAGTTTTGTCCACAGCAGGGTTTCTCAAAGCTTTCTAGGGAGGCTCAGAACCAAGTTCCCCATTCACAGAATCAGAGTATCATAGAATCATAGAATGTGCAAAGACGGAAGAGGTCCAAATGTACCATCAAGTTGAACCCCTGGATCCACACAGGACCTCACAAAAATAGAAACTTATGTCTGAGAGGGCTTTCCAAGTGCTCCTTGAACTCTGGCAAGTTGGGTCTGTGACCAGTGCTCTGGGGAGCCCATTCAGGGGCCACCACAATCTGGAAAAGAACCTTTTCATAAAACCCAGTTTGAACCACAGTCACAGGGCTAGACCAAATGAGCAACTCTCAATGCACAAACCAACTGCATGAGTGGAAAGGTCTGTCCCAGACCTTCATTTACCTATAACCCAGGCAACCTAGTTACAAAAAAAAAAGCCAGTCAAAAAGTAAAGACAAAGTTCAGCAGCATGGTTCGGCTGCTTGCATAGCTGTAGCTCTGAGCAGCAGTTACAAATCCAGTTTAACAGGCCAGCGCTCAGACTCGTTGCATTGATCCAGCACACCAGTGGATTTGTTCTTAAAGAATGAAGTCAAAACTCCCTTTGGCTTTGCCAGGGTCTGGTTTTCACCCTGCAGAGCTACAAATCAATAGAAGCAGTGGAAGGCAGAACTCACTGTAAATGCCTCTGAAAGAGGAGGTATGGAAAATGCAATTATCCAGAGAAGGAAACAAGACAAGCTTTTCTTTTTTCATTTCTTTTCTTTTTCTTTTCTGTTCTTTTTTTTTCTTCTTCTTCTTCTTCTTCTTTTTTTTCTTTTTTTTTTTTTTTTTTATTTCCTCTCCTAGTGGAGAGTTGTATCTCAGGAATAGACAAGGGAAAACATTTGGAGCATTATACAATTTTTCCAAGCTGAATAGTAAGAATGAAGGATATAGTGTTTCAGATTAAATTACAGAGATGCAGATGTGTTATAATTTAGTATTTAATATATGTTAAGCAGTGACATCGTCAGAAAAAAACCAAACAAATACAAACAAAAAAAGTGTCTGTAAAAATTAATGTAATGTGGGATTAAAAGAACATTACTGAGTTATTTCATGGTGCCAATGCTAACCAAACACGAGAGTTAGTAATGTTAGTTGCAGGTATGGCATAATAGTTGTCTTCCAGTATTGTAACAATGAATTTCTATTAGTAATGTGACAGAGTCTATTTAAGAATGGTAGGATTCTGCATGCATTATTAGCCTTTAACATCATTTTACAGGGGAGTTTAATTTCTTGAATGTGGTCTGTTTTGTCTTTGCACATACTCTGCAGTGAGCTTATTTGGCATTAGTGCTGTTCACTCGGAGGTGGCTCCACTGTGGTCCCTCTGAATAGAGAAAGACAGCATGGGACATAATTTTCTGTACATACATGGCTCAGTTCCTGTCTTGTAAATGCAGCTACCTCTGAGGCAGAACATGGCAGCTTTTTAACAACTTTTAGTAGTGAAGTATAGCTCCTGCAAGTCAAACTGATTGAGGGCTATCTGACAAGGGGAAGGGGAAGAAAACACCATGAATTATAGATGGCAATCCGTCTATTTTACTATTACGTATCCACAGTTGGAGCAGAATCATTCTTCTTGCACCTCCCATTGTGCAGTTGTTCCCATTGTACACTCATTCCCATTGTTTCTCCCTTCATGTATTGTACATTCAGACCCTGTCTCAACTGTACATTCAGGCTCCATTTGCAGGAGATCCATCCATGGGCTCAGCTGTTTCACAAACAGATCTAATAGCTGTAGTGTGCTCAGATGAGCATGATGGGTAATAGCAGAGCAGATTGAACTATATTGTCCCAGGAGTTCATATATTTTTATACACTCGTAGGGTACACATCATCTTGCTATGACAATGAGGCTAAGTCAAGCATCTCGGGAATGCAATAAAGCAGATTACAATACAGTTCTTTCACTCATTTTCAGTACACTTCCCCTCCCACTTTCTTTTAACCACGTTAATCAATGCCAGGCTACTTTACACCCAACTCCCAAATGGTGGCTTGCTCAATGCTCTCCCCCCACCCCCTCCACACACACATTTAGATTTTTTCCCTCCTGAAAGAAGCTTCCATGGAGATAAAACTGTGAATTTGTTAAATATCAAAGAAAGTTAAGGACATGAATTTCAGCAGAAAAACTCCCAGCAATTCGGGCTTAAAAATGGCAAGGTTAATCATTTTTTCCCTCTCCAAGCCATGTCACATTATTAAGTGAAATAAAGCTGACAAAGGTTGTCATATTCAAATAGCCAGCTTTCTCATCTGCTGTATTATTATTATTGTACACCTTTCTCATGCAGCCATGCTGTGCAATTAAGTGCCCAATTCTCCTCTCAGACACAGCTGAGAGGCTCCTAAGCATCTTGGTACTAACTACAGGTGTTCTTCAGAGACTGATGTTGCCCTGAATGGGCGAATAACAGACGTCACCCAAACACTCTTGTGTCCTCTTCCCAATCTGTGCCCACTTAAACAAGTGATGGCTGTATGCTTCTCTTGTCATGTGATGCTGTGTGCAGCTTATCTGCTTCCAGTTTGGGCAGAGTAATGTCTGTTTCTCATGTGAGCTGAGCAGGTAAACTGGCCCATGCTGGTTCCCACTGTAGTAGTAGTCCTTATCACAAACATTTAAACTTAAGTCAAACTTTACAGAAGCATGAAAACTACTTTAAAATATTGGGTAGGGTTGGGCTTTTTTTGCTTGCTTGATTTTTGTGGTTTTTTTAATTGTTTTTGTGGGGGTGTTTATTTGCTGTCATTTTAAATGAATGCCCACAGGATTATTTCAGTTTGCAACACATTTTGCTTTATTTGTTCTTTTTTTTGTTGTTGTTCCTCTGAGATCCGAAGAATAGGGGGGAGAGAGGTCCCAGTGATTATGAAGCTTCAAAACTTACTGTAATAATATGCCTACAATGCTCACTTAGTTCTGGGCTTGCAGGTGCTAGTTTTAAAACTTTTCAATAAAAAATGTAAAATTTATGTGAAGGAAAACTTGTACAAAATTGACACGCTGTATAACGGCGAAGTCTGAAATCTGTTATTCACACAGAGCAGAGATTCTCCATGACTACAGATTTAGAAGAGCAGGATAGACAAACTTTCAACCAGAGCAACACAAATAGAGTTGATCCTGTCATCTCATAAGAAAAATGAGCTCCTTCTAGGTGCCTTCCAGCCCAACAGTCGTGACAGCCCATGCACTCAATTGCACTTTGCATTCTGATAGTCTATCCCACCTTGAAAGATCCCACTGAGTGCAGCAAACCATATATAAGGAAACACATCTTCTCCACACTGACATCCGCCTGTCCCAAGGTAGCCGCAAGCATCTATCTTAATGACCCGCAACACCACCAGACCACAAATATCAGAGAGAGTCTGAGATGATCGGCTGGTGTAAAATGAGCTGGAGAGGGCTCTGTATAGATTTACACCAGTGGAAAGTCGGGACCAGGGACAGAAAATCGTTACTATGTGCGATGGAAAGTAAATGTGTACCTTGGAAGGCCAAATACTGGCTTAGAATTGGAGATTAATTGTAACATAGATGGAGCTTTAGAAAATGTATCATAATGTACAATCATCCCTAATGATATTGACTGCTCTCACAAAGGTGCTGTGAAGCTTCATATGCTCATACCAGCAAGGTACTCTGAGACGTTCCGCTAGCAGGAGCTGTGGGAGTGCAGCTCAGAGAGGACACCACCTTCACGTTAATGTCCCTAGTAATAAAGAAAAAGAGGGAGAAAGATGCGAATGATGGAGAAATAGGCTAGTCTGACAAATTGGGTGTGATTTCCTGACCTTCTTTTCTACCCTCTCTCTATTTCATCACTCATCTTCACCCAACAGGACAAACACTGAAGTATCAATTCCCCTGTTACATCTGCCTTTGCCTCACTTTATTTAAAAAAGGTTGTTGCGTTTAAGGCAAAACGTATGTAAAGTAGACACTATCTAAGACATGCCTACATTCATGAGGACTCGGGGTCAAAGCTACACCTGATCTCAACCAACACATTCCTGACAAGGACAGCACCTTACCAAAATCTTATTAAATAGTCTCCCAGGTGTCAGAAACTTCCCAGCATCATGCCAGCAATCAGGTGAGGTTAGCGGTTTTTTGAGATTTTCACCTGATGTGGAACATGTGACAAAGCAGAAAACCATTGCTTTTTGCATGTCTCTGATTCAGGCCACGTAATCTTAGCACTCGTATTGGTTTTGGGATGCTTCTTTTTTCAAACCACCGGGGTGAGTCACTTGGAGATATATAAATGCAAATCTTTTTCAATCTCATTTCCCTCTCCTTCCCTTCCCTTTAATGAACCCTCCCCACATTATTATAGTTTATTTCATTAGCAATACGAGATGCATCAGAGGTCTGAAAAGAGATCTTGATTAATTTAGTGTTGGATTCAGCACACATTCAAGACCTGCATTCCCTAATCCCGTGTGCCTCACTCAGCTAATCCAGCCCTGAATCCCACCCCTTGGTCAGGGCTGTCTTCATCACATTGTGCACTCCAGATTTATGCATTAGTCCTGTGCCTCACCAGCTTTCCTGTAATCAGGCTGAGCCTGTCTTACCGACACCAAGGTTGTTAGGCTTCTTGTATCTGTTGACCATGGATTTCCATTTGGCTTGATGTGCCTAAGATGGATGGGCTGGCTGTGCTGCTTCAATACTGTCCTCTGATTGTTAATGTTTCAGTTCAAACACAAAAGCAGTAGTTATGCTTATTTTTTCTTTTTCTTTTTTTCTTTTTCCTTTTTTTTTTTTTTTTCTTGTAAGGCCATCTGACTTTGTTTGCTAAATCAGATGTGACAGGAAGGGATTGCATCATAGTTTTACATCCCTTTGTTCTCTCACTTGTGCTTCTGAACATTCAGTTAGGCTGGAGCAGAGGCAGCTCTGAATCAAAGTCCCATAGTCCCTCTAGCAAAGAACCTGGCTCTTTTCAAAACTATTTCAGACATGTAGTATGAAATGACATAGTGCACGTTGGCTAGGTTTTGAGAAGGAGCGAAGATAGAGGAAAGAAATAAGAAAATGAACAGTAAGATACAGAGGAGCTGCAGTGAGCTGTTAGAAGGACTGAGGGAGATATCGTTATCTTTAAACGTTCATGTCTCGCTGTCCTGTTATCATTACCAAACGATGCAATCTTAAAACATGTATCTACACTAGTAAATTAAACCAGCCAAGGCCCATTTTCTGGCCCAGGGAGCAAGTGACACAGTACAGCTTTTATCCACATACCTAAAATCTCTTCTACCCAGGGCAGAGTGAGCAAATCTAAATTTCTTTCTGGAAAGGGTACCTGGCCCACAGGTGTGGCACAGCAGCCAGGCCCAAGTTCTGGCTTAGTTTACTTCATAGATACAGACAAAGCCACATTGCTATGCCATTCCACAGAACAACCATAGAATAACAGTATATCTGAAGTTGAAAGGGACCCACAACATTCTGGCTCCACACAGAATCACCCAAAATTCAAGCCCTGTGTCTGTGCCTAAACACTCCTGAATTCCAGCAACTCAGGGCTGTGACCACTGCTCTGGGATCCTGCTCCATGCCCACAGCCCTCTGGTTAATAGCCTTTTCCTACACCCATCCTAATCCTCCTCTGATGTAGTTTCAGTCCATCACTGTTATTAATGAGAGCCTCTTTTCTCATTTCAAAACTGAAGGAGATATCCATTCAACCATCTTCCATATCTGTATGCTCCTCTCCAAATACACTCCTGCAGCTAGCTGTAAATTCAAGAAAATTTCATCAAAGGTTAGTTGCAGGAGGATGTGGTTGTCATGGAAGTAAAGGATTTGGATTGTGTTTGAATCCTGATTATTAAGAGCTGAGCTGAGCCCCAGTCACATCCAGAAGGAGATTTCAACTCCCTACATGTGCGTATCCTGGGCTTTACGGTTCTTCCTGCAGTGCTGACAGCAGAATGGGACCACAGCCCAGAAATACGCATATCTCACAAAGATCCAAGATGTTTGAGCCTGAAAAATGGCTGCAGATTCATCTCTTTCTGAGATCACCCTTCTATTAAAAAAAAAATAATAATAATAAAAAAAAAAACAAAAAAAAACAAAAAACCAACACTGCTTGTGCATACCAGGTTACATCTTGTTCCTGGTAAGAAAAACTTTAGGAAAAGGGCAGATACCAGCAAATCTGTCAATGGGCAGAAAGAATGAATGGTAGCACAGGGCTGAGGTAACTGTAAGTTCAGAGCAAGGGAAAACAATATTATGTTAAAAGTAATTTGGGCAATGGAGTATGGGGTTGTCAGCTCTTGGCAGTGGTACTGTTCAAAGCTGGACAAGACACTGGCTTCTCAGCAGGGCTGGTGATGTCTGTGGAAATCCTGCCACCACAGAAAAGCAAGATGCTCTGCTACCACCTCTACACCTAGGCCCTGAACTTTGCCTAAGCTCAGCCTGGATGCTGGATCTTTGCATGTTCGTGAAGCTGTCCATTTCAAAAAAAAAAAAAAAAAAGTGCAGAATTTACTACAGGGGAAAAAAATAGAGCCCGAGTGCCATTAATAGGATCTATGGCAGCATTCTGTAATACATCAGTCCTACTTATAACATAATAGCCATATAACTCATACAAGGCTCTGGCTCATGTGAGGCATGGAGGTCTACATTACACAGGGGAGGAATAAGCAACACAGTCACATATCCTGCAGCTGGGTATGATTACAACACAAACAGCAAGTTTTCCAGGCCTTAAATGCTGGAGGAAAGGACAAGGCACAGGAGTTGTTCCATCTATGATTTTTATGAAAGCGAGAGCACATTCTTTGCAGGAACACTCCGGTGATTCTCTGCAAAGCTGTGTGCATGCGTGTGCGATCCACAATAACAGTTAGTTGCCTCAGCAGGGCAAGCGAGGAATGAATTGGTGATGGGAATTAAATTTGCCTTTTTCTTCTCTCGAGAGGTGATGCCATCAGTGAATGGAGAGGTGAAATGAGACATATTCTTAGATGTGGTAAATTGCTGCATCTTGGCTGTAGTTAGGGGAGCTCTGCTCCTCTATACCGGCTGAGAATGTATTAAAGAATAAAAATGTGTGGAAAACTTTATTGTTGCAGACCAGGTTTCTTTAAGGAAATAAAGAGCTCTGAACTTGCAGTGTGACAGCTCTTTGCAGCCCTCAATTCACATGGTTAGGCATAGCGGGGTGACCAACTGCAGATCAGGCACAAAACATGTACAGTCTGAATCCAGTCCTTGATTTTTTTATTATTTTTTTTTACAGCCCTGAATTCAAAGCTCTGGGCTTTCATTACAGCAGGTGATGAACATTACAAGAAGCTGCAAGTGAACCTTTAAAGGCATGAGCCTTTCAGAGAAAGCAACCTTTGCCGTGGAGACTCAGTATCAGACCTCAATAATTCATGCATTTTAAGCCCAGAAGAGACTGGTGTGACAATCTAAGTTAGCCTGCTACATAAAACAGGCCTTCAGACTTCTCTGAATTATTTCCCAATTCAAGTCTGAGAGATATTGTTGAAGTTAAGTATATGTTGTAGGAAAATATCCAATCCCACTTTAAAGCAGTTAGTGATAGCTTATCTTCCATAAAACTTGATAAAGATTTCTGATAGTAATTACTCTTTTCTACCTCATTTCTACTTTCAATGTCAGACTTCATCTTCTAGGACGTGTTTCTTTCTATATCTTCATCTGTTAAATCAGAGATCCCTGTGTTCTTCCCTTCCCCCAGGTACCTGTCCCTAGCAGTCCCATGGCAGTGCCACATGTCTCTACCTATCTGCAGGCTTAGGTGTTTTGTGGCTCAAGTACAAAACACAGACTGGGAAATGCTTCACTAGTAAATACTGCAGAAAAGAGTATGCGCCTCTTTAATGGGATTAGTTCTAGTATTTGCCAGATGTTCAAAGCAGCAGAAATAGTCATCATGTTCGTGCCCAAAGTTTCATGGCTCAGATCCAGCTCCAGGATCTGAGTAGAGGCTCATGCTTCAGTAGGAAGTTTGAGGTCCCAGGTAGGAGGTAAGTATTGTGTGGTTCCTTGGATGTGAGCTGCAGAGCAGATCCAAAAAGACAGTGTCCATGAACTGCCTTCTGCCATTTCCCAGACCTGTGCATGTGGAAGCAAGTGTGAACACACCTGCACTGTAGCCAGCCAGGGTGAATGTGCACATGAGAGGAATTAGTCTTAGCATTCCCCATCACCAATCTGAAGTATGTGAAGGATAGCTTTTAGAAATAGAGGTTAAAAACTAGAAAGTCTAATGTGGAAGTAAGCCATAAGGTCTGGCTGGACAGGGAGAGGAAGAGGGGGTTATGGATAATTGCACCCATAGGGCAATTAGAGTTACAAGGAGCAGTGGAGCTCTTCATCAGTCCCAAGAGTGTGATTAATTGGCAATAACAACGCCCCTGGAGTTGCCTTATTGCTATTATGAAGCCAAGTCTTTATTTTTTTATTTTCTATTTATAAATTAAATATTTAAGTGCATGACTTTGATCGCCAGGATCTGCTAGTTAGTGCCGGCTTCAGCCACAAGGTGCCAAGATTAAAGATTCATCAAAGGCAAAGGATTAACCCACCCTGCTGGAATGCCAAGTAGCTGGTAAGGGAAAGGATGCTGTGCTAAAGGCCAGAGCAAGTCCTTTACTTATCTTGTTTCTCTAGGGCTGTGGATTTGGTGTCTCCCTCTTTGCACTGCTTAGCTCATTTACCCTTCTGTACCTGTGACTTGCCTAGGAGGAAGGGAGTGACACCAGCTTTAAAAATACAAACACTCTACTAGAGTGGAGTCTTCTCTCCTAAAGAGAGCTAGTTGCAAAGGTGATGTCATGAAATGCAAAGGTTTGGCAACCTGTTCTGTCTTTCCATGTCTGATGGAGAAATGATGTCTGATGGAGGATGCACAAGGCACACAAATCCAGGTTTCCAATGGGAGCTGGATCCCTAATGAGGTACATAGATGCCTAGTAGTCTCTTCTCTCCCCACTGCTTCCTTGCTCTGCCTTTCATCTCCTCTCCTCTTCAGTCCTTCCCAAATCTATTTTTCCCCTTTGTTGGTGCCAAAACAAAATAATTGGCAGAGGTTTTGGAAGACTTGAAACTTAACTGGCATCTGATTATATACATTTTCTTTCCCTATTGCTCTTCTCATATCCCTCCTATGATATAGCTGAGGAGCCCAGCAATCTGTCTTCCCCACCAGATAACATCAAGCAATTGAAAATACTATTGTTTTCCTTAGGCAGATGGTGATTCTCATCCTTTGATCCTTTACTAAACTCATTAGAAAACCTGGCCTTAGATCAAAACTTAAGAAGAAAAAATCAGAAAAGACAAATAAATGCCATGGTGATGATGCTTACATGTAAGACCTAAGACAGAGCAGAGCAGAGCAGAAGCACCTCTTTCCCGTCTGTCTTTGTAACAGGGATTTTTATTCCTGAGGTTTGAAACCTTTCTAATACTGATCAGATCTCACCTATCACTGCACATCCATACACATAACCCACGCACAGATGTATACATACATGCATGTGATTGTGTGTTGATGTATAAAAGTAATCAAAGGCTTCTCCACTTGTTTCAGCCTTTGGTTGGTCCATGATAAGAGCATAGTATGGGACTCATGGCACTGAAGTGTGTGCTCCTGTGGTACACTTTGCTGTATGTTGATAAGGACTGTGCTGTACATCTTGTTTTGAAAATAAAGGGTTTTTTCAGCGTTTGGACCATACCAACCAGGATCTATCTTTGCAAAGTGATGGCTGACATGGCCTTTGTGCTTATCAACCTGAGTGCAACCCCTCTAAGCTTGGCAATGCAAAGTGAACACAAGGAGTGTGCCCAGCCATGAGTTATCAGCATAGCTCAATGTGCCTCTCTTGTGTAGAGGCAGATTTATCATGTTGTGAGGGAGAAGGGTCCCAGGTGTGCATTAGAGAGAGGAGGATGGAGAGTGGGGGAAGGCAAGCCGCGCACCACTGCTCCCTGCTTTGTCTGTTAGAACAAATCCAAAGACCCACATATAAAACAGGACCACTGTGAGGTAACAGTAATGCACACTAGTGCCCGAAATGGGCATAAAGAGCACCAGATACATCCAAGGAGGAGGTGCTACAACACAGCCTGCTATGGACTAAGCCCACTGGAGTAAAGCTGGGGGGAATTTGTGTGACTTACAGTATTTAATAACTGTGAGAGTGGTGGCCTTTGTTCCCTGTCTTTTCATCTAGGATAGGGAGAGAAACTTGTAGGAATATCCTCAGACAGTACGAAAGCAAATGAAAATGTACACCCAATAGGCAATGGGCAGCAATCTGTACACTACTGCATCTCTGAGGCTGAGCTAGGAGGAACTGAACACCCCCAGCTCCCATCAGCAGGGCACAGGTGTGCCATTCATCCCAAATACCAGTCTAGCGGGGTTTTCTCTGCAGCACAGGGCTGGAGTCAAATACTGTGACTGGACTTCTTTTTTTTTCTTTTTTTTTTTAATGGATTGTATAATTTTATGACTGTCAAGATGAACAAATAATTTGCAATGAATAATTTATCCAACAGATTTTGATTCTTTTGCGGCTTACTGAATATCCATGAGCAGACCTCGATTTCAGCTGGCTTATTTATTGTTTGAATTTATTTGACATGTGCCTCCCCCCCCCACCCTCCCCCCTTCTTTTTTTTTTAAACACTATCAACTGATCAGAGACAGCTCCTGAAAAAGTTTGATAGTCTGCAGTTGAAATTAGTTGTAGCAGCCATGAATCAGGGGGTGGACAGGCCAATGTGTAGAAATTTCACTTGAGCAATTTGGAATTAATTTTCAGACCTTTTACAGACTTTCAATGTGACCTTGGTCAAGGCAGTTGGGAATAATTTTGTTGCTAAAAAGCTGTCCCTAAGTGACTAATCCAAGGTCTGAGATAGGGAGGAACACAAAGATGGCAAGGCTGGGGCAGCCCAAATATCTCTGGCTTGCCTGGTATTCTGTCTTTGCCTGTGGCCAATAGGAAAAATATAAAACGAAGGCAGGCAGGTAGTGATTCTTCCCTAAAATATTCATCCAGTCTCCCATGATTTGTAGTTCAAAAGCTCCCTGAGCCAAAGGTGGTGTCTTTCTCTTTAGTAGCCTTTGATGTATTTTTATTTCATATTAGCGAAATGAACCTGAGGCTGGGGAGGACGTTGACCTCTGATGTAAATTGTGTGTTTTACTCCATTGCAGACTATGTGCATTATCCTGATGAAGTCGATTAGATTAAGATTTATTTACTTCACCTAACTTGAGCTATGTAAAAGGCAGAAATGGGTGTGCGCTACCTGGGTGCTTAGAGCTGATGTTCCTGTGCTGGGTTAGGGGACCACTGTGAGTCCCTTCACCAGGTGAGGCTTATGGATGCCTGGGAATCTGCAAGCAGAGCTCCATGGGTTACAGCAGGGACAGTGCTCCTTCCTCCAGAGACTGTCGTTATCCTAATGTCAGGGGGATGCAGCAAGAGAGTGGAACAAACAAACGAGAAGAGATAACAAACTGAACAGCACTGAGAGGGAACACTGAATCCAGGATTACCTCTGGCTTTGCCCACAAGAGACAACGGTGTTTTGAAAGCACCGAAGCAAAAGGTAGATTTTAATTCATGTTCTTTCCACTCGCAGGCTCTCTGCCGAGATGAAGGAAGTGTTTTAATCCCCGGGGAGCGGAGCGATCAAATTGGCTGGATGGCTCCCTCTGTCACAAACAGCATATTTTATGCAATGTACCCACACTCTGATCTGTTATGGTAAATCAGCTTTTCCTTCTCGCATGTCAAGCGCAGTTCTGTGTAGTTGAGTGGAGAGAGAGAAGAATGACCCCATTGGACACTGGTGTAAAATGTTTCCCAGTCCAAAAGAGGGAAAGAGCTGCTTGCGAACAGGTGGAATCTAACAGCACTTGATGTTAGATGTCTACACTGGCTGTTAAGAGTAGCCTTCAGAGCTCAAGACCAGGAAATCACCCTCCGAGCAGATAATGAGCCTGAAAGAATGGCCTAAGTTGTTTCAGGTATATTCAGCTTGCACTGCACAGGACCTTGCATGCCCAGGGATAGGTGGAGAGTTTGTAAACTACCAGGCAGGCCCAAACACACTCTCCACAGGCAGGCAATCCACAGGAGGTAGAGTGTGCTGTGTTTCCTGCTGCTCCAGATGGTGCCCCTTCAGAGTAATGTAGATGTAACTAGTGAGGTCCTGCAGAGAGACAGCCCTCTCCTGCTGGGCAGCTGCACACTAGATAGGCAGTGCTTCCCAAAGAACTTATGTATCAGCACATCTTTCCGCTCTCCAGTCAGGAGGGATTGTTGTCAGTCCTCCCCCCTGAGAGCAGGATCAGGCTGGGGTTCTTCCAGGCAAGAGGACGGTCCAATGGGTCTGAGAATGCGAGGTCCCCTCCTGCCAGAGTCTGTTTTTGCAGGTCACTGCTCCCTTTCTGCAGGAGGAGGATAGTGCAGGTTTTATTATTGTCCTGGGGCAGAAAGTTTTTGTGTGTTTGAGGAGTGAGTGCAGGTGTAAAAATACCTATTGCTCTTCTGCCCTTTCTCCACTGACAGCAAGGGGGACCATCTGTGCCAGAATCATAGCTGGGCATCTCTGGCCTGAGGTCATTTTCAGGCTCACTGCAGGCTGCATTGAGATCAGAGCAGCCAAACACTCTGCGTTTTCTGCTGTCTTCCCATGTCTTTCTGGACACCCGTTTAGTTTTCATTTAAGATCTCAACAGGCTAGAATAACTCCAGTGTCCTCAACACTTCTCTCCACACCCTTCTTCTCCCTAGACCTGATAAGATCCCCCTTGTAATCCTTCCTCTTATGTTTTTCTATCTATAATGAGTACTGCTATGCTCAGTGACCCAATCATCCCTCCAGCACAAGGCGGCTCTTTTCTTCCAGGCTGGTGTATTTGTTTTGGAGGCTGTCTTGATGCAGGTGAAACTGCTTGTGGCCTGAATCTATCAGCTACTCAGTGTTGCTCAAATTACTTTCAAAAAGTAATTTGTTGCTGATTCCCACATCCAAAAACTTATTGTCAATCTCGTGTTCTTGGTGACCGTCACAGTAAAAGATAGCCACGTATCCAAAATTAGAACCCGTCTGTTGAAAACTCTGGGGAAATAAACCTGAGGTGCAAATGAAAAAGAGATTTTTAGAGACAAATATAGTCTGTTGCCAGTGCTCTCTTTGACGACTTGGTAGAAAGTGGTCTCCAAACTTTCTGGCCCTTCAGCAGCAGTTCTGAGCTAGCTATGCGCCACAGGTGACATTGCATATTACTGTCCTCTCTGGTTTCTCATTAGTCCATGAGAAATCTCCAGGAATCAGCAAATTCCAAAGGATCTGAATAGAGATGATCATGAATATGCTATTAACAAGGTCTGAGGTCATTTTCTGCCATTCTGATTGGGACAGGATTCCTCTTCCCTTGTTTAGGTATCCTAGAATATATGATTCTGGTGCAGATTAGCCTACCTGGCTTTCCAAGAAAGCACCTCTAGAGCATGTTTCACTTCAACACCAGACAAGAATGTAAGAAAGATGAACCGTAATCAGAAACTGTATATCCAAAATGACAACAAAGTTATGCTAAAACAGCTAATTTAGACATCTGACTTTTAAACATCCTCAGTTAGGGAAAGAGGGGGTGATAGAGGGGAAACAGGTCCTACATTTTATTGGAAAAGCTAGTATTCAAAATTCAAATCATTCAAAGCTAAACGTTGGTTTCTACCAAGACATAGCAGGATGGAAACTGTGTACAAATCTATTCTTTCAGCACTGATCCATGTATGCATGCGTGTGTCTTTGAGTTGATGTTGGTTGATAAGAAAATCATCATGCCATAGACCTGGAGCTTACTAGAAACACATGAAATACTGGGAAGGAAGAGTTCTTGTTAAAAAAGAGATATCAAAAGGTTAAAAACATGGCACAGCATTCTGATACTGACATAATCTTGGGTTGTTTTTGTTGGTGGTAGTGGTTGCTTTTTTTTTTTCTTTTTCTTTTTTTTTTCTTTTTTTGTAATTATTCAGCTTAGTTATCAAGGTAGCAACTTTCTTTTTTGATTCCAGTTCAAAAAAAGAGAGAAGAAGAAGAACTTTCTAGACTGTATCCCATTCCTAATTTTCCCGATTTTCTTTGGGATTTACTTGTACTCACACAGGATATCAGACTTACTGCTCTATAGAACACTTCTGGGTTGTACTGCTCATGCATAGCTCAGATGGACATAGCAGATAGACAGGAGATGAATATTGTGATTTCCACAGGTGATGCAAGTTTTCAATTGAAACGAGTTTTTTTTGTAGCACAATATTAAGGAGTTTCTTCGTAAATCACACATTTTCCGGAGTGGGGGAAATATGTCTTTAAGAACATTTAGTTACCTCTTGCTGGCTAAACTTACCCATTAAAAGGCTGGATTTCTATTGAAAAAACATGAGTGAAAATGGATAAAGCATGTACATGGAGTCTGAGCTAAGGGAATTGCAATAGTGAACTGTGGAGCTGAGGCAACAGAGGCCCCAGATCCCTTGCTTATGCCTAGCTTGTGATGCTGGAGGTGTATTACAGGAGTCAATATGAAAGAGGGAGAATGCTTTCCCTTTCTTCCTGTGTCTTAAAATGCAAGGGGTCATTATTGAGGTCAGCGCTGGGGGGAGGGAGAATGAAAACTCCACTCTGCTATGTGACAGCCAATGTCTGGCTCTGTCTGTCCTCCCAGCAAGGATTCACATCACCATTTAAAAATCACCAGCATTGAAATTCACCCATGGCATTTACACCACCATATTCATCCATCGCAGGGATTCAGGGGTTATCAGTGGTACTGATTGGCTTAATATCTCTGACTACACAGAGCAGAGCTGTGAGCTAGTGCCAAAAATAATGATGATTCTCATTTAGTGCAAAGCAGTTAAGTGTGCAGGGTGAAAAGCAGATGGGATGAAGAGTAGAAAAGACTTTCCATGACAAATCATCAAGTTCTTTGTCAGCTGTTCCTGCTCTTTTGCAGCTGAAGGAGGTGCTGAGGGGGGATCTAGATCCCTGTTAGCAGCTGTGTGCCTACTGTTCATGTACATATCTGCATACCATGCAGGAGCATTCAGAGGATTAGGCCCTCCAGGAGAGATATTGACACATCTCAATGTTCCAGATGCCCAGATACTAGATATAAGCAGAATATGCAGGGTTTGTGCCATGGACAGGAGGTGGTCAATGCTCCATCCCTGGAGACTTTCAAGGCAAGGCTGGATAAGACTCTGGGCAACCTGATCTACCTGTGAATGTTCCTTTTCATTGCAGGCAAGTTGGACTAGATGGTCTTCAGAGGTCCCTTCCAACCGTAAGGTTTCTGTGATACTATGATTCTAAACCTGGTGCTTGCTAGTTTCATTTGCTATAGGCTTCTTGCCCTAAAAGAAGCCCCACTCCCTGTAGCCCTATCCCCATGGCTGCACATTTCTGCTGCCAGACAATGTTCACCCACACAAGCAAGGACTTAATAGCACATAGTGGGAATCAAGGTGGCTCTCATAATATACAGGATTCATGTGTATCCCTGATATAAGCTGGGATGGAACTAGGTGATCTTAAAAGTCCCTTCCAACTCAAACCATTCTATGATTCTGAGATCCTAAAGGGCAGCAGGAAACTGTGCCACTTCCTGGTCCCTTACAAACCCTGTCGCACAGTAAAAGTTGTTCATTTTCTCCTTACTCATCAGGGAAGGTGCTGCCTTCCTCTGAAAGTTCATTGGCCTCACAAGAAAACTGCCCTTCTTCTAAGCTAATCTGAATTGATCTATCAATCTAAATTGATCTTGCACATTTAAGAAAACAATATTTATGTTCCCAAAAATGTGAAAGTGTGTACATATATGTGCATCACTGAGAATCCACTATCCTGTATAGGAAGAAGCTTAAGATTGGCGTTGTTCCAAATCATGTTGAACACGCCACCTGGAAGGAACAGAGACATCTGGAAAATCATTCCACAATCTCTGAGGAAATTACAGGAGAAATACCGGATGATTGGAAGAACAGCCCTTTGTGGGATTCTTACTTTATCAGCCAATTTCACTTAGATTTTTTTTAATTTTTTTTTTTTTTTTCCTAAGTAGCATATGTTCAGAACTTTAATAAGAAATCTTTGAGTTCTGGGAGCTTATTTATTTGTTTATTTAATTTTCCGCATAAATGAAAAAAGTTTTAGAATTTCCACAGGTGGCAGGGCAGGGGTGGGGGAAAAAAAAAGAAAAAGAGTAAGAAAGAGAAAAGGAATATCTGATAGTTTATGTGATGTGGAACAGTCACGGGAGGCACTGCTCCTTCTCTTGGCACATGGATCTGGTTCACTGAGCTGACAGCAAATTGCAGCGCACCTGAACAGCAGCGGACCTGGCCACAGGAGGAAGACTGATGGGTCAGCGCTTTCCTGAGTCCTCCTGCAGACAAGCAGGGTTGTTTCAAACACCAAGGGAGCTCTAGTATGAACAAAGGTGTAGGTGAAGTTATGTCTCTATGTGCCCATGCAGGTTGTTAGCCTCAGTGTCCTTGGGGGTTAAGGGAATGACTACATGAGAGCATGACTACACAAGCTCTGCTTCTGGTTTCCAAGTCATGCCTCTGATGCAGAGCTGCTCCATCATTTCCTGTTCTGCAACAATTCTTAAATTTTGGGCTGCAATTCCAGCAGTAAAGCTCCTACTAACTCAATTTCCTCTTTAAACTGCATTCTAGAAAGTAGAAAATGCCATAAAGTGCACATGGATGAAATGGGGAGAACCCAAACTGTGTCAGCATAAACTGCTCTCTCATGTCCCTGTATTTGATGGATTGAGACAAGGGGGGACAGATCCAAAGCCATAGCTTCATCTGGATGCACTTGCTATTCCACTTTTCATATTCTTGCAGCAAGGGAGGTGAGCAGGATGTGGAGGATGACAAGAGATAGATCCCAGTTCATAAACATCTTGAACATTTGGAAGCTTTTAAGCAGCTGCTTTTCTGGCAAAGTATTTCTGAACCAGCCACCTGCATATGTTTTCTGCTTTTATTAAGCTACGCTCCAGAGATGAGAAGATACAGGTGGAAGCTTTGAGCTCCATTCTTTTTCCCACCTCCCCCTCTGTGTTTTAATCCTAATCTGTATCAACAAAGATGAGCCTTTTCTTTAACACATGCAGAAATTATACTGATGCCCATTGAGGACAAACGATGAGCTTTGATTCCATAATCAATCGCCAAGAAATTCATTAGTGTCAGCACAGATCTTCATGCAGGAGGAGCTCTCCCAATGGGCCTGCCTGCATCAGAAGAGCTCATGAGCAGCCGTTCTATTCCGCTACGCTGGGTTCGTTCTTGTGCCAGGCAATAGCCTGTTCCCTGCCTTTATCTCAGAGAAGAAAAAGCTCAGGAGCTCAAAGACTGAAAACTTGTCTTCACTACTGACTGCCCTTTACATACCTTCTCTCTCTCTCTTGCTGTCTTTCAGCTCAGACATAAACAGTTATCCTGACCACTCTAGGGTCATTAGAGATGTGTAAAACAAGCATCAGGGTGATGCTCAGAAATGCATGGCCAAAGTATTCAAAAGGAAGTATCAACTTTCCTCTACTTGTGTTTAGGGCCAAAGACATTAATGTTTTCAGACTATGTGTCAGCTTCCAGAAGTTTCTTTGAATACAGATGGAGATGTTAAAACTGGGGATAAGCCTTTCAAAAATACTTCTGGTTTAAATATATATATACCCCACGTTTGTCTAAAAGATGTACTTATTGTTGTTTTTAGTCCCCTTCTGGTCACAACAATTTTATGCTAACAAAAAATAAAGCGAGAAAGAGCTCATATCTCCAAATTTTACCCAGTACTTATCTTCTTAAGCACTTCATCCTGAACATCTCTAATGAAATCAGGTATCCTCCCTGTTAAAAATCTTGGTTAGCATAGGTATGATAGCCCTCCTCCGTTGCTTCATTAAATGTGGAGAATTATACAGTACTTTCCTGAAGTACCCCCTGGCAATAACAGTTAAACTCAAGTCTTCTCATCACTGTTGTGCGGTGAATAGCAGAGGAAACACAAGCTGGGGGTCAGGGAGACATGTAAGGAAGTCAAGACACATAAGATGTAAGAAATTCAAGGGGATCTCCACCTGAGAGACTTTACTTTTAGATTCAGTGCTGCACTGAACAGAAATACATACAATTTAGCCAACTGTGTGTCTGTTCTGGCTGCCTCAAGATGTACCGGAATATTCTTGTGTCTGCTGGTGCTGTTTCTGCTAGGCTGAAGTTGCTGTCCTGGTTTGTACACTTTTCCCCTGGTAACCTGCATACACTTCTGGCACGAAGTTCTTGTTATACTTCCATAACTAGGGCAGGAGTCACTCCCTTGAGAGAGGAGTCTATACCCTGGTAATAAAGAGAGTTTTCATGGTTCACTCTGACTCTGTCCCAAACCCTCAGATGTCTCGTGCTTGGTGAAATGAGTTCCTGGGGTTTTCACCCAAAGCACTTGGATTTCTTTGAAGCCCAGTGGGGACAAGGGAGAGGCTATTATTAAACAGACTTTTATCTATCCTCAGCAAGTCAAGCATAAGTTGCCTTCTCTAAGTTGTCCATCAAGCTCATATATGCCTCCTTAAACCTGAATCATGATCATGGTGCAGGAAAGAATCCCAGTGCCATATCCACCCCTACATCTTCCAAGGCCACAGTGTATATCTGCAACAAGCACATACATCTGCAAGAGACAAGAGCATCTCTTGGTTTGCAAGTAGCTTACTGATGTGCCCATGCATTCCTTGTCAAATGATACCTAGGACAGTATTTAGATTAGGATAATTAGAAGGGTCATGCATGGACTAGGACAATTGCTAATCTCTGTGTGTCATGTACCTGCATGCACACCACCTTGGATATAGCAGTAGGAATCAGTCTTTTTGGACAAGCAAAATGCTCTGGAATTCTTTAACCTCTATCTTGAAAGCCAAGAGAAGCAAAAGATACTAGTTGAACAAATCATCCCTGGGACAGGCTTGTTTGGCTCCCTCAGCACTAAGTATGTGAGCCCATGTAAAGCAATCCTGGACACTGAGGTGTATACTTCTTCTGACAGAGCTCTTTTCTACCCTTCCTTTTCCTTGACCTTGTCATTCAGTTCCCTGTGAAGTAATGTGAAAGCATCTGTTGTCTCTTTCATTTAATTTGTAAATACACTCCCGGAGGGCTGGCAGAGCACATGCAAGCCTGAGAAACTACCACAGTGTCAGTTATCACTACCAAAGGCATAAATGCTGGCTTGTGCCCTCAGTGAGCTGCCCTCCATCCTCACCAGATGCCCACTGATCACCTGAGTAATGGTGGCTGTTTTGAAAAATGTCAAAATTCAGTGTTGGGATAATTATGCACACACCTAGAGTGTGTGTGTGGTGAGAAATTGTGGGGATTTGCACAGACACTTGCAATAGCCCTTGCCTAGTTGAATAGAGTGGTTAAAATACATCTCTTCTGCACTCAAATTTGTAACAACAGAAACATAATTTGTCCAGCGGTATTTAATGTTGTCTATGAAGCTCATGCATACCTCTGTGCTAGAAAACAAAGAAAAAATAAAAGAAAAGCAAAAAAAAAAATGCCCCTAAAATCTTATTAGATTATATCTTAAGGACTGCAATACATGGAGGGAGGGGAGAAAAAAGAATCCGGGGGTACAAAAGCCCTTCTTCAGGTGTATTACCTAAAGCAAGAAGGGTCTTCACATTCCCTTTGCCGTATTATTACTGAGCGAGTCCTTGGGCTGCAGTTCAGTCATTTACTCAGTCCTTGAGACAGCAAACTTGTCACCAGCTTATGTGGTAGTTCTGCCCCACAAAAGACTGTTAAAGGCCTCAAGGTTTCACCCTTGATTGTTATGATTACTATAAATTATCTTTTTATTGCACATTGAAATCCTCAGACACCAAGCACCTACCAAATCATGTTTCTTTCAGTGGCAGGTGCAGGCTTTCAACTCCTAAGCTGTTTCTTAAGGCTGCCAAGACAGCTGAGACAACCAGACGGAGACACAGGGATAACGTACCTGGTTCCCTAGCTCCTTGGTTCCCTGCTGTCTTCACACCTGACAGAAACAAGTCTTTCCTCTACCTGGCAGCCCACCGTCTTTGCTGTGGACTGCTCCACCAGGTGTTTCCCTGCCAGAAACCCAAGTCAGCATCTCTTCTGACCAAAAGTGGGTACAGAAGCCTCAATCTTATATTAACTAGGAGATAACATTAATTAGCGAACACATTCAAGATAAACCTCTTTGGAAATGAGGGAAATATCACATCAGTATAGACTCTATCAGGTAGCTCTTGATCATTTTTTTCTAGCTATAATTGCATTTAATTAAGATAACATAGTGCCAATGAGGCATTTTAAAAGAGCCTTATGTGATGGTGTTGTAGCATGTTTCATGTCATCTTGATGGTTTGATCTGTCACTCCACAGTCCTAGTGCTGCCATCTCCTCCCAGTCTTACAAAGGGGAAACTGAGGCAGAAAAACAGGGAGCACCTTGTCCTTGTGAGTCAGCTCAATTGGTCACATCAGACCCTGAACTCGTGGTTTTAGTTGATGCACTCAGTTGGGTCAGTGCTGCCCACCTGCCCATCTCACCAAAGCCAGAAGCCACGTGGAGGTAGGAGGAGAGTCCCAAAGCTTGTTTATTGCTTCCCTCCTCCTTGAAACCACCAAACTTGTAATAAACACCCAGAGACCTTTAGCACCTGTGTAGGTTGGCCTCCGAACCAAGCGGGATTTCATCCTTTCCTGCCATGGTAACTTGGTAAAGCCAGGCAAATCTGTATTCTTCATTTAACGAGACAGGAGAATGATGTGGAAAGCAAAGAACGCTCCCAGCCCTTACAGGTATGAATGTTCAGGTTGATTCAAGCCCATTCAAGTGGTTTTGTCTCCAGCGATTTGCACTTCCCTGCCTCCCGGCCCTTCCCCAGGTTACCACTCCTGCCCCTGACACTGCCTTGCCAAGTCCTTGCGCCACTGTTGTTATTTGTGAAGCGTGAGCAGAGCTGTGACAAGGGAGGGATGTCATTAAACCACGCCGGGAGGAGATGTCAGCCGCCATGCAAGCATCTTCCTGACACTCCACTTTCAAACGATTTCAGAAACGGCACTCCGATGATTTCAGGTTGGGTAGGCCTGTCAGCTCGGATGGAGGCCTCAGCCAGCTGCTGGGCCCGTCGTGTACGCAGCCCCATCCCCACGCACACAGCCGCGCGTCATTATTTTTATGCCACTCCGAGACAGATATCCTTGAATGCCGCTGGAAGTGTCAAACTTTGGAGGCAAGTGAAAGCTTTAACATTTAGAGGGTTCTTGTGTAATGCAAATGAACCGGAAAGGTAGGAAGGCATCCCAAATGCCACTCAATGCATTTATAAAAAGATAAGGTGACTGTGTCCTACCCTACCGTATCACTTCATTACTGAGTGTCAGCAAAGAGCCTGGCAGCTCAATTGGTTGATGAAATCACATGGCCCAAGTGTTATCTTGCAAAAACACATGAAATTATTAAGCTCAAACAGCAAAGAAGTATAAATATCCCCACAGTTTATTCTCATCAACCAATCAAAGTCTATGGATCTCTTTGTTTCCTTTATTTTTATTTTTTTTCCTCCTGGTGGGAAAAAAAAATGTAGAATTTCCGCATCCGATTTATAATTCAAGATATTTTGCTACCTAATATATTTATATTATTTCCTTCAATCTCTAATTGAAGTGCTTTGTTTATGCATTATTCATCTGATCTTTGTTTTCCATCCTCATTGTTAACTTCCAATGCAATTTTAATAAGCTCGTGGTCAGAGATCAGGGTGGCAGGCACTTTGATGCCATGTTAATTCACTGACGAAAGGGCAGGAAGAAAGCTCAAGGAAGGAAGCCTTTAAAGCCCGTGTTATAGCATGCACCTAATTTTCATAGAGAGAGGTTTCCTGGCTTCGCTGTGGTAGTTGAGTAGGTGCTTGGGTGTCACAGTGGCAGCGAGCAAGAAGAAAATGCAATTGCCTGAGTTTCTGCAGATGGGGGGCATTTGTCGTTGCCTGCTGAGGTCTGTGGAAATTACACATACTCTGCTGCTCTTCATCCTTCCAGTGTCTCTGCGGAATGGCTCGCACAAGTAAACAGAGCTGAAGGTGATGGATGTGGCATGTTAGACAGGAAAATGGGTTGGTTTTCATGATTTTCTAGTACCTGGGGCAGTGCTGTACAGCCAGGAGTGTGTGCTGCACTTCAGGAACTTCTTGCTGCTCTGTGAGCTGTGGCTGAACTGTAGGCACCAGAGTCTGCCAGCCGCCCAAACAGGACATAGGTATGGTCGGTTGACTCAGGGTGGTGGGATTTCAGATAGGTCTCCACCTCTTGAACTACTGCCAATCTGTCTTCTATGAGCAAGAATGCAGAGCTTCTTTTTCAGCTGAGATATTGCAGCTCAGACCAGCTGAGATCTGACAGATTCAGCTTCATTGCATGCCGTGGACAAAAGCTTACTTTTCATTCTATTTTTCCTTTTTCAGCTGATCTCAAAAAAGACCTTTTGCAGAAGCCAAAGAGTTAATTTCAGTGTAGGAATTATAATTCAGCATGGGAGAAACATTTTTTTTATATTCTTGGCATTTCTGGATATCAGCACAGCTGTAGCTCTGTCTTACCAATGAACAAATATTCTTGGCCAAGGTACAAGCTCATACAGCCCATTAAAGGCGGCTGCGGTAGGAAGGAGTGCATGCAGCAAGCAGTACTAACTTCAGCTTACAACTGCTGCCCACTGAAAGTTGGCATGGACAGGTAGTGGAAGTATTAAGTGATAAAAGGCATAGAGCATTGAAAGTGACAGGCAGCAGATGTAAATAGAGGTAATTTTGTGCGATAACCCACCAAATTCCATTTTAATGAACTTAGCTCTTCAGACTCCATGAGACGAGACATTGCTAGACAAGAGAGAGTGAGAGGGAGGTCCAGAAATAGTGTCATGAAGACAGAGGCTGCTAAGAAGTTGCAGCAGCAATCCCGCAGCGTGCACACTCATAGAAGTAAACCCACCAGCCAGCTTCAGTTTGCACCAGTGACAGGAATGGCAATAACACCAAGGATGCCTATGGAAGAATCTGTACTCACAGGATGATGAAAGGAAAGACATGAGGAGTAAATTATGCATTGCACATTCTAACAAGAAGCCTGGCAGCGGATGGTGGAAATAAGGGAGATTTGTGGGAGCGATGTTTGTCTGGTACCAGTGCGCCCTGCCTTCCTATTTTCCTTTGTTTTGCACATTTATTCCCCTTGAATTAACTCATAGAAGAGGAACAGATGCCATCAGGATTTAAAACAACATTTTCAAACTAGTGCTTGAATGGAAGCTGTCAGCATTTCCTCTTGAATGGTGCAAATCAGTGGCATTGTAATAGGGCTATTGTTTATAGATGATGCTTTTTTATTAGAGATTCTTCAGGTCAGTTGCTTACAAATATTTTTCAAAAAAACCAGGGACTGGTTTCAGGAATTCTCTCTATCTAAAAGCATTTAATTTTCAGAAGCTGGAGATAATATATTTCTGTTGTTTTGAAGCTTCCTTAAAGCACTGATGTTCTACACTTTCTGGAGCAGAGATTCCTGACTTTGATTCCCTTTCCTCATGTTTGACTGACAGTCATACACATGCAGTAGTGAATGAAGATTCACCGTCTGTTTGAACTCACTGGCCTCAGATTTGCTCTTAGATGCAGATGATCAGAAATCTATAAAGCTCAGAATGGGAAAAAAAAATCAGAAATGGCATCTTCATTATTCTTCTAGTTCTTTTTTCTCATCAGGAATATGTGTCAGATTTCCCATATAATAGTTACTGCTTCAGACTTGGCTTTCAGTGTTTGAAATTGCCTCACTTTAGTCTTTGCATGGGTAGAAGAGATGACCACGCATTCTCTGTTAGAAACTATTTTCATACAAAATGCTTCCCTTGCACACAAAGTGCTCTCATTTAACCTATTGTTGGATATTTTGTTAGCACCACATTGGCAAGCCTGGTTCTGATCACAGGAAAGAAACATGATGTAGCTGATGGGTTTACCATAAGGAAAAAAAAATGGTGCAAACACTGCCCTTCTCTGTGGAAAACACAATTTTCTACTCCTCTCATCTTATATTTGTTGCAGAATCAACTGGCTTAGAGTAAGGGCGCTTCCCTCTCAAACCTAGACAATATTGGAAATTTAATTTCTCTCTCTCTCAAAAAAAGAAAGTTTTGATGGGAAATTTTCAGCTTGCCCTTAAACAGCAAGTGTGAGGTGACAGCTGTCTTAGTCAAGCCTCTGGTTGTGCTTGGTTGTTCTTAACTGCTGTTAATGGGAATGCAAAACAGTCATGTGCTTGACGGGTAGAAAGGGAAAAATCATCAGAGACTTCATGTGTGAGCAGAAAAGGGATTGTCTCCCTTTCCCTACGGATCTGGTCTTTTCCCAGGGTTCAAAAGAATTTGACTGCATGGTGGGGAACTATCTTTCTAGCAAGAGAGAAGTGAAATGGGGAACAAAAAAAGAGAGAAAAGGGAAAGAAAATTCCACTTGATTAGCTTCTTAGCATCAGTTGGATGTGACAACTCTTTGAATATGGATGAAGTCTACAAGAGGGATCATCTGCCAGCAGTAGTTGTTACCAAGGAAGTAAGTGATGCTAGAGGTCGGAGGGCACCTGTCTCGCCAGCTAATGAAAGAATTGTGGGAGACAGAGCTTTTCTATCTGATTAATATAAGGGCTGTAATTCCTGCCCTTCCCACCCCCACACCTTATCTGCTCTCTCTTTCAAAGTGATAGTGATACCAAGGCTATTGTTGTTATTGTAAGTGGGATGTGAAAGAGACTGTCCTAGCAAGAGCTTTGCCACTTGTAAGTGATATTTTAGCCAGTAACTTGTGCCAATCTCATCCTCCCACACAGATTCTGGAAGGGAAAAGCAACTCTTTGCTTTATACTCTGCCAGACTTTTTTTCCAATCATGCTGAGAGCTGAAAGTCAGCCCTGATTTTCAAGGGGGAGGAATGCGGTGGTTAGAATGGGCTGATTAAGTGGGAGCATTTATATGGGGGTGGGAGAGTTAGAAGAGAGAACTCGGGAATGCTTTATCTTTAAAGGTGACAAAGAAATTGCAGGATATAAATGTGGTTATAGTGCCTCTGATCAAAGAGAACAGTAATCCACTGCCCTTTCTAAAGCAGTGACCAGCAGTAGACACTTAGGGATATGTTGCTCTGAAGGTAATGCCTCCTAGTTTTTTTCCATAAAAACCACAACAACTACAAATAACACAATAATACTCTTTGATAGGGCAGATTCACAGCTGCAAAACACTTCTTGTCAGCATAATCACCACCATTAGCTCTGCATTTCACCAGCAATGAACGAGCATGCTATGCTCATAAAAATCTGCCATACCACCAACATCTTCCTCTGACACCTTGACATTCATGGGTCAACATAATAAAATAGGAGGCAAGGCTTTTGGAGCAGCCCTCATTTTATGAGGATTCTGATGCTTGCCTTCTCTGCTCAGAGAGTTTTTCATTTGGATAATGTACCCATGTGACAGCAAAAGCTTGAGCCCCCATCTGATGCATATAAATGCAGATGAGAACTATCTCTGTATTTGTGCAGAGGTGTAGCCTATACCTAAGGATAAACTGTGTTTATGGCAGTAGTAGTCATCCTCCAGCTCAGACTTCCTCACATGTAGATCCTTTGCAGGAGCTCATCCTTTAATGGTGTAATCAGTAAGCTTTGGTGGTTTTCTAGATCAGATGAACTGGTCCACATGTTTAACAGGGAGATCAAAGGTTTTGCTTGGCTTTTATACAGTAGTGCTGGTTCATCCCCTTATTTATTTAGGTAGTAAATGCCAGTTAGTGAATTTAAGATGTTGTCAGTGAGTCTACAACTACACACAAGTCTTCTATCACAGAAACAGGTTTCACAGGGTTTAATTAATGCTGAGCATAAGACATTTTCCCCTCCACTGACACAGGAAGAGAGAAGGGGAGTCTGGAACTTCTCCATTGTTGAGCTATCACTCAAAAACTTTGCTACACCATCAATCGATAGCATGCAATTGAGAAAAGATGCATATAGCAAGGCAGCTACTCCCATGATAACACCCAAACAGGGATGGTTATAAGGGGTTGCAGTGAAAGATACATCTATCCCAAGGTATCATGAATAAAGTGTCCTTCTTCAGCTCCCTTTGAAAGGTAAAGAGAGATGCATAAAAAGCCCATATCCTAACCCAGTCCACTGAAAAGATGTCACGGCTGTTCTACTGAGGCTGGATATAGTTTAATCTCCAGGTATAACATTTTATTGGCTCACACTTTCAAAGATATTGTAGCAGAATTTATTAACAGAACTTACACTCCTTTGGTGTGAAAGTCTTTTCTTGCCACCTGATAAATGCGGAAGCTGGAACAGGGTTAGAGATTGCATTTTTAAGTGGATTTTATCTTTTGCAGATATATATATATAGTTTACTTCTTTTCAGTGTGTGTGCTTACGTAAGTGTGGGTGGTGGGGGAAGGGGAGCTGTTTATATCTCGTTTCTAATTTTTCCATGCATTTTAAGGTCTGAAAAATAATAAGAAAAAGAAAGTTTTTGTAGAAAATGGATATGGATAAAAGTTTCCCCTACAGAGTGAATATTTGCACCAGCAAATAGCAACTTGTGAATTGCTGCACACATTTAGTGCCTCTGCCCATAGGCATTTGATCTGAAAATTAGAAGTGCTTATTTCTGTGTGTCAGTGCACAGCAATGGGAAACCATAGTCCTGTTCAGTTATGCATAATCCTGTTAGTGTCCTAAACAGTTTTAAAGACGCTATTTTTAAACTGGTTCCTCCAACCTTCTCCCACCCTTTCAAAAGTCAGTCTCTAACCATGCAGATTCTTGAAGTCAAAGACAATGAGATTTTGAATTAGGAAGGAGTTCTTTGTGGTTTTTTAGTTGCTGTTGTTTTGTCTTTTTCCTTTGTGTGTATTGTATTGAGGTACAGGAGTCGGAATAGCTTTTATGCCTCACCTACCTTGACAAGTGCTTTAGATGTTGCATGATCCCCAGCATCATCAAAACAGTTGAAAAATTATGAATATACCTGTATTTGTAAATAAGAAATGCCAGAGCCCTTCTGTAGGAAATGGCTGAGCTGGCACAGGAGAGCTTACAGCAGTTCTACATAATTCTCTCTCTGAAACAAAATGGCAAAATCCAATTAATCTCCTCTGGAAGGCCAGATCCTTCTACCTCCTGTGGAAGGTCCCTGTGCTGTCTTCCACACTATGTCTAGCATGGGACAGGACCTACTGTCCTGTACCCAAACTGTGTCAGAGATCAGTTTTGTGCTGAAAGAATGGATGTTTGGGTTACACTATTCAGACCATCCACGGCATTTTCTAGTTTTCTTTGTAGACATGATGTAAGATGCTCTGCTGGATTACAAGAAAGGAAGCTCTTTGGTCAAATATTTATTCATTGAGAGAAGAAGAAAAAAGTAGCTGAGCACTCAGCGGAAATGTATGCATGCTCCTATCAAATAATAAGATACTACAATCAATTCAATTGAGTGAAAATGTGAAACTTTTATTTTGCTGATGAGGCATGTTTTAAACAAAGCGTTTTCATTTTCTTTTTCACAATTTCCTTTATTAATCTGCTTACTTTTAATGAAAAAGGAACAAAACATAATGGAAAAAGTTCCATTTGGGGTCAGGAGAATCAATATAGCAACCTGGGAAGTAATTTTTTAAAATTATTTTGTTGATGTGCATGCTGGCTAGTGAAGGAAACAATTAGGTATTCAGACATATCTCTCAATCTGTAAGGAGGGATACCAGCACCTACACACAGTCCCAGGGAAGAGCTGCGTGCCCTGGACAGCCTTTAAAATTGGTAAAGGTCTGAGGTGTGCAGAGCATGAATAGTCAGGCTCAGACAGACGGTTGCAATGTGGACATATGCTAGATAAAAATAAAAGGTTTTAACCACAATTTCCTTCCACGTTCACAGGTATAGTTTGCTATAGCAGATGGGACTAGTGATCCATCCAGTCGGGTACTGTGCCTCCAGCAGTGGTCTGTGCTTGGTGCACAGAGCCATGTGAAGCCCACCCTCCTGACAGCACCTGGCCAACAGCACACTGAGGGACAGAAAGGACACATTTGTCCCCAAGCACTGCAGCACTGACCTTATGTCCTATTGACACATAAAGAGAAATGTTTTGACCAGATCTTCATCTGATGTGAGTCATTTTTGTGCCATGAGAGTTGAGAGAGCCTCTCAGGTTATGAATGGGAGAAGGGAGGACCCTTTTTCTAGGACAAGAGGCTTGTAGTTGCACCAAAGGAGATTCAGGATGAATAGTATAAAAATATTCTTCTCAGAAGGAGTGATGAGGTATTGGAACAGGCTGCCCAAAGAGATGGTGGAGTCACCATCTGTGGAGGTGTTCAAGAAAAGGATAGATGTGCCACTGTCTCTACATGGCTTAGTGGCATGGTGGGGATGGGCTGATAGTTGGAATAGATGGTCTTAATGGTCTTAGTGGCCTTTTCAAACTTAATGATTCTGTCATTCTATGAAAAGGCATTTGAGAGGACTGGAAGATGGCCTTCAGGAAGGGTCTACAACAGAGGACAGTTCAGGCTCAGGGTATTTCCCTCCATCATGATCTGACTGTAACTTACAGTGAAGATTCTTGAAATGGAGAATTAATCTTCCTTGATTTAGACTTTCTGAAGCTTCATCTCCCTGCTATAGATTTTAGAGTGCTTATAACCACTGGGCATGGCAAATCCTTGTCAGCAAATGAATTCACACCTCTAGTACCTGCCTAAGTTGGAAGGGCAGAAGACCAGGAAACATGGTAGAAATGAGCCAGAGCATTATAGATGGGCCATGTACTTGGTCCTACCTGTTCCATAAAATCCCACACTGGCTCTAAGTGCAGTGTGCTTGAAGCAAATGTGTTCATCTTGGATACTCATTCATTAGAAAACCGTGTTGGGAACCCTTTGATCTCATATGTAATGGGAGCCCACACAGGAGGGGTGTGAAAGTGAGAGGAAGTAAACAGGATTCAAATCTGCTGGGCAAGGAAGAAGGGTGAATGTTTAGGAACAGACTTTCTTGAACTTGTTATCAGAGCCCTAAATTGGTGTTTTATTCTGGAGGGACAGTGGAAAGGTGGAGGTAAGCGGGTGAAAGAAATAAAAGCCTGCCCCATTCAGCAGTTCAGCTCCAGATCTCCATAACACTTTCAAATGAAGGAATTTGAACAGAGCACATTTTATTCCCCGAGACACTCTTGAGCTTGAGCAGCAGGGATTTGCATCTGTAAAAAGGACGGAGAGAAGGAGACAGCAAGGCTTAGCCTTTGTATCCATCGCCAGAGCTAGAGGAGGGAAGAGCCTGAGGAAGGGGTGTCTGACCCTTACCTGTGGGGCAAAGAGATTGGAACCAAAACAAAAGAGTTTTCCCCCTATGGGCCCACCTCCCTGCTGTTCCCCCAAGTCTAGCAGGAAAATCAGAGCTACAATCTCCCATTGTCAGGGGCTAATAAATAAAAAAATAAAGGCCCAGATTAGATAACAGCATCCTCAACAACAACAAAACAAGTAGCAGCATCAGGGGCAGGAAGGATCAGCATCTATTTTAATTAAAAAATCTGCCACTATTGATTTTTTTTTTTTTTTTAAAGAAACACATTTGTAGGGAGATGAAGAAAATGTTCCCCCCTCACCATCTTAGTTCAATGAATGGTGTGTGTATGCTGTTAGCTACAAATAAGCCTTTGATCATTTTATTGCACTCTGTAAAACTAAAATTATTTTGCTGTATACTTTCCTTTTTTCTTTTTTTCTTCTCCTTCAATTGAGAGCATTAGGAGGGGAGTGGCAACAGACCGATCTACTTAGGGAACATCCAAAAAAGGGTGGGGGAGAGAGAAATAAAAATAAATACTCAGTACTGCAGCTGTGGAGGCGGGGGGGATCAACCTGCAGGCACCCAGGACTTAAGCAAGGAAGTGTGCAAACTCCATCTGAGAAAAAAAACAAAATAGTGAACCTACAGCTCCCAGCTGCCTATGCTCCACTCCAAACATTTACAACAATTAGAAGCACTTTGGTGCATTAAAATTGCATGAAAGCATGTGTTTGAGCCCAAATTCAGCAAGAATTCCGCTGTGCTCATCCTCATGAGAGGATTGGGGGTGAAAAAAGCAGAAATTGGGGGTGGCTGTGGAAGAGGGACATGAAGGACACAAACAGTGCAGAGCCAAGAGAGGAGAGGTGGAGGTGAGCTGCCTGCAGACTGAGGCAGGGTCAGAGATGCAGCACATCCCACCTCTTCTGCCAACTTGTTCTGTATTTGTATGGAAATTGTTTGTGTTTCCCCACTGTAAAATGAGCTTAATACCACTTTTCCTGCCTCCCTGGGCCTCCTGAGGGTAAGCAGATTAAAGGTTTGGAGGCACATGGGCACCACAGCAGTGGGGAGCAGAGGCCGGTGCAGTGCAGCCCAGACTCAGGAGGACACTATGCTTACCATAGCCACCCAGGGCTGGTCCTGCTGCCTCTGAAGTGGCCACATTCCACAGCAGCGTAGGAAAAGCTTTGCATGGCCAGAAAGGGGATTTTAGTGCAGCCACCATCCACCTCTTTAGCAACAGCAGCTGCCTTGGCACACTGGGCAAAATCCTTTGTCATCATCCTGACTCACTCCAGGTCTGTCCTTAACTTAAGAGAAGGACTCTCTGGCCTTGGGGACAGGGATCAGCAGTGAGACAAGAGGGACCAGAGGTGCTAGGGAGGTGCTCTGTGCACCTCAAGAACTGATCTCATGCCATTCTAATTGTTGGTGTTCTTTAGGACAGTCTTGGAGATACCAGTGTTTTTGCAGAACTTAGATAGGTTTTCAAGTCTGTCAGTCTATGATTTTCAAGGAGGAAACTTTAGGTGCAGCTTCTTAGGAACTGCACTTAACAGGACATCCGTGTGCCATCCGTGACAGCTCCCAAATTCAGTGTTGGCCAATATATCAACCAGACCTGTACATCTCAGAGATGGTGGATTCCCACTCTGGAAAAAAAGAGTCTTTTCTTTCCCTGTGGACATCATGGCATGAGACACGCAACACAGGGTCAAAGTGAGGGATTTTGGCCCTTCACAGCTCATTTCCATTGGCTCTGCATCTCCCATTCATAGGCAGCAGGGAAAGCATGAGAGGATGTGTGCATGTGCATGTGTACCCACTATATTAATACATATGTATGTGTATTTTTACATATCAGTTCTATAGGGCTCAGCAACATCAAAAGGAACCTGGATAATCAGAGCAGAAGATATAAAAGATCAAACAGAATATCTTTTAAACAGATCTGAGAAGCTTAATTTTCATCCAATGTTACTGCAGGAGCTTTTCCTTCTTTTTTTTTTTTTTTTCCTCTCTCTGTTGTTTTTTTTTTTATTTTTTTTCCCACTTCCATGAGTTTCTTTGATCTGTTTTGATGTCTTTTTCAGCTCCTCTTTCAAAAAAAAAAAAAAAAAAAATTCTTTTAAAATCTTTTTTTTTTTTCTTTTTTTTTTTTCCCTTTCCCCCAAAGTCATGAAGGCTTCTAAGGGTAAGAAAGCAGCTCCACGCAGCATCTCCCCACACACTTTCCTCCCCACAATGCACATGCAGTCCTCAGTCCCTATTCTGCTCAGAAACCTCTGACTCCAGGGCAGAGGGATGAAATTAAAACTGCGCAGAGTAAAATGTTATTTCCTTTATGTCAAGGGTTTTCAACTCGGTCACTTTTGAGTCCTGTTCAGGTTTTGAATTGGACTACATTTGTGGCAAAAGCTGTTCCCTCAGTTGTATGTCTAGCAAAAGGCCAACTTCACAGAGAGAAACCCAGCAGGTTTCATTTCAGACCTGTGCTATCAGTTTGCATTGACAAGGATGTGAGCGTAAGGTCAGGTCACCTGGGTTTTTCCTTTGATTTCCTTAAGGCCTGTACAAAGTTACTTAACTTCCCAGCCTAACTGCAGGAGAAGTTACTAACTTCTGCAAATCTGCTATGCCTATAGGCAAGGATGGAAAATTAAATTTCATCCATGGATGAAAGTCACCAGAGAGGAAATGATCTTTCTTCATAGTCCTATGGCACGTTTACTGCTCTGGGTAGGGGCACCCAAAATTCACCCTCCCTACCGCTGTTCTCCCAACTGGTCTGGGGTCCAGGGTCACTCTTAATTCACAACCCCTACATGGCAATACCAACCTCCATTAGCTCATGCCATGTGTCAGCCCTGACCAGCACTTCCCCATGTCCTCCATGTATTTGTGTACCTCCTTGTTCCCTCTCCTACACTGGCCCTAAGCAGGCAGTAATCAAATTCTCCTGCACGCCAAGGCTCGTTCTTCCTGCATGAAGGCTCTCCCTCTCTCAGCTGGTACTGACAGAGCAGTAGGAGGGCTGGTCCTGTGCTTCTAATTAATATGATTTCAGTCTCCTGGAGTGTCCTCAGAGCCCAGATAAAATGTGGAAAGTGTAAATACTGTACATAGACACAGACACACCAGAATGCCTCGTCTTTCAAGCCCAGTTAGTCTTTCTTGCAGCAAGCAGATGAGTTCAGAGGAACTGGGGAAAAAAGACTGAGCTATTACAGCACGAGTTTTGTGTGAATCCAAAACTGCCCTGCAGATTGGAAATCTATTTTCAGTCATTCCAGTTCTTTCCAAAATACTAATAATAATAATTGAAGTTCTGAGGCTTTTCAAGTAATTTTTATCTACCAGCCTCCTCTGAAGTACAAAGCCAGCTCATGCCTGTCAGGCCAGCTGGGCTGAGCTCAATCCGAGACACGGGGTGCCAGAAATTTAATCCTGAATTTCCCAAATCTAATCGAAACGGCACAAGCGGTGATTAATAATTCACCACTTTATTACTGATACGATGCCTCGGACTATCACAGCGTCTGAATAATTGATTTGCCAAGAGGGGCGACATGTCCTTTCCTAAAGCAGAGAAAGTTTGACCGAAGTGTTGCCGTGTAAAGCTAGCTAAATGCTTTTAAATAGTTTGAGTCTCGATATCTGACATTCACTTGGTATCTGAGGGCAAGCTGGGAAGAAGCATGCAGGGAAGTACAGGTCATACGTCTAGAAACATGGCTAGAGAGCTGGTGCATAAAGCACAGCTTTGCACACACACACAAAATGCTAGGACTGGAAAAGAAAACAGTGACATTACCAGAAGGAAAAAATCTTAACAAGTGTGTTTGTAGTTAGAATATTAAGTAACTTTGGACTTGACTCATTTGTTCCAAGTCTCCTTTCTCCCAGCCTGGTCCCTGCTTTGACTCATGCTGGCTCAGATCTGCTGAGCCTAATAGACTGTGAAGTCCAGTGGAAGAGCTGTACAAAACTTGGTATAACAAAAACACATTTTGTATTTTCTCAGGCTGGAAGGTTGACAAAATTCTGGGTGACAGTCCTGCAGTGCTTTAGGATTAGAGGAAAATTTGGGCAGGAAATAGTGTCTGAACGCACTTGATTACTGATAGCGAGATCTTAACCTTGGAAACCCTAGTGGATTGCTATCTTAGCTGAGTATTTCAACTGGGACAATAAACAAATTCTACATTTCCCATCTAAAGCAAAGCCCGGTTTTGACAGGTTTCCCCTTTTGTAAAACAGAGATGCTGAGAGTTGCTGCACTGATTTCCCACCCATCTCTCTACACTGAATGGCCATCAGGGTACTTCAAACCATTGCTATCGTCTAACTTGATGTGGAATCATGAAAAAAACATGGAGGGAGATTTCTGAAGTATTGGAAGGACATCATTGAGGGTCCCATCATGGCTGTGCATTTAGAAGTGTAGAATTTTAATTGTTGCTTTCCTGCCAATTACACAATGTGATTAGTCTACCAGGAACAAGTGCCACCTCCGCACAGTTTTTGCTGAGATTTACAGAGCAAAATGGCAGCCTCTGGGACTTTCAGTGAGCAATACACAACAAAAAACAAAAAAAAACAGCATTGCAGATGCTGGCCAAAAAAACACTCATCAGATTTTCTTCCTAGTTTATTTTCACATGGAAGATTGTTCTTCTGAAGCAAATCACCCACTGTTGCTAGTAATGAAGGGGTTAATATAATTGGCCTGTTTTCTCCCCCTCTCCATTTTGCCTTTGCTAGTTAAATAAAAGCAAGTAGTACTGCCTTATTACTATCATTGTGCTGAGATATTGCATTAAAGGAGTTTAGGGTTTCAAATTGAATGTCAAATATAATATCACAGTGGAAACTTGAAGTGCACAGCTGAGCTGCTCAGCTCCGGAGGGTTAAGGCCTCTAGCACGTCTGCCCAATAGCATGCTGAGCAAGTGAGATCCATTTCAGCCCACTGAGCTACCTTCAGATGCTCACCAGGCCTCGCAGGCAGGAGATGGGGGCCCTGATGGATGTCAGGCAGCTGCAGATGGAGGGAAGGAGGGTTTGGTGTAACGAATTGATTGCCGAGGGATTGATTGGAGTTCTGTATTGCCTCAGCTGTAGCAGCCAATCATAACTAATCAGCCCTTTGTCACTTCAGTCTGGAGCAGCATTTGGTGGGGATCAGGGACAGAAAGAACATCTCTCATTTTCCTTGGTAGAAAGGTTCCTTGCTGGAAAAGAACCGTGGCTGTATATGATTTTTCTACATCAGTGCTCAGAAGCTGAACAGTTTCAAGTTTGAAGCCATTTTCTAAGGGCATAGACGCAACCTTGTCCAAGTCTACCTGTAGATTACCATTATTTGTTGTGGATTTTTCATTACTTACTTGCTTTGTTTTTTGTCTGACTTACACTTTTCTTGAAGGAAACATTAATGACATGAGCTAGATGATGAGAAAACTGTACAGTGTGGCATGCCATATTTGTGTCTCTATCCACTTCTAAATGTAAACTTAAGTGTAGTAAATTTTATGTCATTGAGGAAAGCAGTTTAGGCCTGTTCAAAGTTTGAAGAAACCCATTTCTAGCTGAGAGAGAACGAATTCCCATTCAAGCAAATTTTTGCTCAAATGTGTTGTCACTGTAAAGTGCTGCTGGTGTAAATACTTTATTCTTAACCAGCTGGAGGACTGCCAGTGTCCATCTTCTCCATCCTCACTGACATCAGTATAGTTGTGTCCTCGTAACACCAAGACTTGAATTGTACAGAAAACTCACCTGACACAGCAAAACTGTCCTTCAAGTACTGTGTTAATCCTAGGCTTAGCCTATGCTTCCAGTCTGCTGAAATCATGATTTGGAAATGCCCTAGAAAATTTGTTTGTAGTTCAGATATGTTCAATTTGAGGATCAAGGAAACTCTTATCATCTCCTTCTTTCCCTTCTTCCCTCATAAATCCCCCCTGAGTACAGCCTGTGTAGGACTAAACAGCATCTCTCTCTCTCCCTAAAGCTCTGTATGTAGGAGTCATCCTCAGACTGGCAGCTTAGGCTACCTAGAGGGACTGACCCACCCCTTACTGAGAGTAGGACACTCTCAGCTCAGACAATTGTGCAAGACACCCTGCAAAGCTTGACCAGTAAACATATAATTCATAGCTGCCTGCTGTGCCTGTACACTGATTTGAAGGCAGGACAGGGATGACATCAGCTCTCCAAATACATCATTGATCAAAGAAGTTGAGTGTGTCCCTAAGCCTGTCTCTCCTCAATAGGAAACTTTAATGCACACTGGACATAAAACATATGCAATTTGTAGTCAGCTTAGTGTTCTGCTCCAAGTCACCCCTGCATCTCAGTGCTGTGCTGAACAGAAATGGACCAAGTTGGGTTTCCTATGGGAATAAGTATTGTTAACCATTCCATTGCACTAGGCATTATCTTCTGATTGCGAAAAAGATCACTATTTTTAAAAGTGCAATTTTCAGATGAATTGTGGAATCTGTATGCACACTGTAAACAAATTGCAAATTAAAATAAGTTTTTATTAATTCAAGCTTCTGGTAAAGACATCATACCCAAAGCAAGTGAAAATGTATAGATACAGCTATGGTGAAAGTCTACTGAGCAGTGTGAGCACCTGGTGTAGGAAAGCCTTGGATCAGTTCCACAAGTGTGTTACCTTTTCTTCTTTGCTACTCCATGTCCTTGGAGTACAATGAAGAAAGATGGTAACTTTAGTTGATGCTGTGTCTCTGCTTGTTTACTGTGTTGCACATTATATTGTAAAAGATTAAAAACAAAAGAAACCTAAAAACCTGCAGGGTTAAGTTAAAATTTTATAGCCCTATTGGGAAATAACATGGCAGGAGCAGCAGGCTCATCCTACAGATGCATTATATTTTGTGACAAACTCTGGTGCATGCAGAACATCCATCAATCATCGAGATAATTTTCCATCTCATCAATTATGCAAATTAAACCACAAAAACTATGTTCAAATAACGCTAAGGGCCTGACATAAACCCAGGAAAGCGAGGCAACTTGGAGCGAAGGTTGAAATCCTACCCTCCCTTCACCCTGCCATGCATTGGCTTTTGGAGAGACACATTGTGCATAGCTGCTGTCACAAAACAGTTTTTTTCTTGCTGCCAGCAGCTCAAGTATCAGCAAGCCATGGTACAACTGCTAACAGGAGCTTCAGGGACTGAGTTCGGGACTTCTTTGGCTGATATTCAGTGCCTACTCTTTACAGTTCTGTTAAGGTCAAGACCTGCGTCATGTGTTTGCGAGGCTGTACCATGGACAGGCTGTGCCTTGGCCCAAATTACATTGGTGCAGATGAACAAACTGAGCTACAGCCTACTGACTGGTGATATGGCCTTGGACTGCGGAGGGGGAAGCTTCATGCCTCAGCACTGAGTTCATTACCTATCAAGTTTCAAATTATTCTTACAATAAACCTCAGTAACTCAGTAAACTTAGTAAACTTAGTAAAATTTCCCAGCTTCTCATATAATTTCCTCCTATGACTTTCCTTCCTTTCCTCTACCATGGCATGACTTAATGAATGGAGTCACTACCAAAGAGAATGAATTCATTCATTCTGAAACAGACATGTGGATTCTCTCACAGGCGGCAGCTCCTGCCCATGTGAAGATACTGTCATTGTCCTAGTAGATCTTCTGCAAAGGCATAGCAGCATAGCAGGAGCTAGATATCTCAGAGCACAAAGCTCAAAGTGACAAAAATGATAGCGAGTAAGACATTTATTAGCTTTTCAGGGTTTCGGAGCAATCTTGCAATCAAAGCTGCAGTCTTCTCACTGATGCCATATGGTCATTAGGCAGCGTAGAGGAATTAGAGACCCTGGTGCTGAAAGTGCTAAAAATAACCACTGAATAATGGAATAAGGATTTCTCCTCAATATGCTGGCTATTGAATGAGAAGAATAATAAGAAAGGCCACATAGAAAGGTTCATCTTTCACAACTTTGTTTGCCTCACTGACTCAACTGAATGAATATGTGCATACTCAGCATTTGTGTCTGCTTGTGATCAAGCCTTGCTTGAGTGCCTCTGTAGTCAACGGCGAGCCTGGCAACATGGTCAGTGGAGTTTTCTCAAGGTTCATTTCAGCCCAAAGTAGTTTCCATCATTTGGTGTGAGGAATCCTGTCCTAAAGAGTACTAACTGTATTGATGAGATCTCAGTTTCTATTTGGGGCATCTGAACATCCAATTAAAATGTCAACACTTACTTACACTTCAAAACCTTACTGGTAGGTGAGATCCATTACATTACAGTTAGAGTTATTGTGAAGTACTGAGAGAATAAGTCAGTGATTATGGGATTCCTTTGGTTCTGAAGCACTCTGCTTATAGAAATCTGAAATTTCTTCCAGTTTCCAAAGACCTTATGAGTTTTTGTGAACACTGAAATGGTATTGTCTCCGCTGGTATGTAGAGCACTTTCACATCAGGGTAGTCCAAACATGATATTCAGGGAATGAAATGTTGCCCAGTCAAAAAGAAAAGATTTGCAGACAAAGGGAAAAAAATGATATATTTTTCTTGTCAAAGGACAAGGTGTTTTTCTTCCAAATGCAAGCATTGTAAGAAAAAAAAATCCCAATTTTTTAAAAAGCGATCTATCTGTCCATCTGTTTTTCTGCCTGTTTATCTGTCTATCTATCAGTGCACCAGAAAGCTTGGGAAAAATTGCAGATATTCAGAAAGATTGTTTTTATCAGCACATCCACACCACAAAACTGTTTTTCCTCTCCAAATTATTACTAGTGGAGCAGTTTGATTGCTTTTTTCCTCCTGCCCCTCCAGTTCTGATCACAAATGCATTGCTTGTACTCCCTGTTGGTCAAATTCCACATTTGGTATGCGACCACCAGCTCTTAAATGTAAGCAAAGAACTATACTCCGCTGATTTGTGTCAGTGAAGCTGTATTTGGGAGATAATTGTTCACTGGATTTATTTATTATAGTCACTACCACAGGATCTGCATCACAGTATGGTCACAGCATGTCTCTGGAAATAAAGCAAAATGAATTGTATAAATAAATCGGGTACATTAACTCAACATGAGCTTTGCAAGCAGCAATATAGTCAGTAGAACATACTAGTGGAAGTGACAGGACATTATATATTCAATGACACATGCTAACGAAGGTAACAAGAAGCATTTATTCCATAAAGCATACAAATATCATGTAGAGACAGAGGAAGTTTGAGTCACATCCAACTAAAATGGCTTGTTTCTGGCAGGTGAACTGCACCTGACAGATGTCCTCATATACATCAGCACCTTGCAATGATCTTTGTAACCAGCCCAACTCATCTCTCATTAGCAAGACATTTCATTACCAGTCTGTGGGACCATCCTCTCAGCACTGCTGATTTCTGTCTGCCCAGCAGAAATATTGTCCTAGCCAAGAGGTTCCTGTAGCTGACTGTCTAGCCAGAGAGGGAACTTGGCACTCAGCAAAACCCACCAGCTCAGGAGGCACCTGAGGCACTTGCAGCCATGCTTCCTGAATATTGCTCACTGCTCTCACACCAGGCTCTATTTTCTGAGAAGATAACCCTATACCCTGTAAGAGAATTATTTGCTACTTACCTACTTTTTTTTTTTTGCTTTCTATCCCCCTTCTACTATTCTTCACCTAAGGGAGAACTCCCTAAGTGACTCTGATTTCTAGATCTTTTAGTGGAGAATACCCACTGACAGTGGTCTGCACAACCATCTTCAAGACAACTTGCCCAAGTTTCTCCTGCCTTGGATAAATGTTACTGTAACTCCACTGTGTTTGATGCAGAGTCCATTGAAATTAGTGGACTTTGAAATTAGCCTTAAGACCGATCCTAGAGGTAGGACAAGCCTCACTTGGATAAATTCTTAACTCATTTTCTTAACCAATAGCATGGACTCCAACATGAGCAAGTGGGAAGTGCAGCCTGCAGAACAGATCAGCTCATGAAATGAGCTTAGTGAGGATTAGGGAAAGAAAGAGCTAGGAGAAGGCTCCCACTAGGAGAACATAATGCACCAGTGCATCTTCACTCGGTACATAGGTTAACACTGAAATGGTCATGAAGACGGATGACATTTCTTCACATTCATATTCTTAGATGCAAAGAACAGAACTGTCAGTTTATTTACCTGTCTGCCTTCTGTCCTTATTCCCTGCCTCTAGTCTCTGTTCATGCACTAAGCCTAACACTATGATATACTGAGGTGGGAACTCTGTATCTGCAGGACATATTCAGAAGAACTGAAAGAACTGCCAGTCACCACAGTTTTACCCCCCACGTGCACCTGTAAATTAAATAACAGCTGATTCATGCATTAATTTGCCAAAATGCTGGAGGGACCATGTAGTTTAGCTAGTAGACCATGAAAGGTACTTTACAACTCTTTCATTCTCTCTTCATACTCAGCTTGATTCTCTCAACCACAGGTTTTAATTAGACAAAAACTTTGTTTTGGCTGTTTCCAGGTCATGAAAATCTTGTAGTCTGTTAATGCAAGCTGTAGAACAGAAGTGATTATGGACTTACTGAAGGAAGGGACAGTTGTACAGAAAATGAAGCGCGTGCATGCATGCGTTAATGTAGTTGACATAACTCAGGTGGAAATTAATGTACCAGAAACACCCTGCCACAGCTCCATCTTAACATGAAAAAGCATAATTTATGCCATTTAAAACTAGTTTCTCCTTTCTTCCCTCATCTCATCCCTGTTATTTCCTTTTTTAAGAAATATTTTTACCTTTGAACCGTTTTCCTTCCAAGATCCAGAGACTGATGAACAAAGACATCAGCTTAGGTGTTAAATTTCCATCAATACATAATGTACACCATAGAATTAAATCCAGGGAAATCTTTACTCCATCAGCTTCTGAGTGACTCATTTAGGTGCTTTTTAGGAAGATGACCATGACAGTGACAGAGGTAGTTCAGTTCATTTTGGTCAAAGGAGGCTGAAAGCCATGCAATCTAGGCTACCAAAATCAAAGGTTGTTCCTAACTCTCTTCATGTGGTCTGGTGGATGGCATCCATCCCCATGGCAGGGAGCTGAGACTGTGTGGTGGTTAAGATCTCTTTCAATCTAAGTCATTCTATAATTCTCTACCCTTGCTCAAAATCACCTTGCAGCCCCCATTCATTGCAAGGATTCATCCATCACTGGCCACTCTTTGGCACTCCATGAAGGGAGGTTTATTCCCGCTTTCCTGTTCTCTGAACAACGTGATACCAAAAGCAAAACACATCCCTTTAGCTAAGAAAGCCCTTCCTAGAGCCACTACATTTGGCCAAACAGCCCTGTGATTTATATTCATTAACATCATAAACATTACTGTGAAATTTTTCGACCTGGCCCTGTCTTCTTCAAGCAATAAAAAGTGAATGACTTCCACCAAAAACTCTTTTGTCAGAGCAGCAGGAGAGCCATTTCTTGAAAACATGGTTACTGTGCCTCAGCTTGGAGCAGAAGTCAATGGGTGCAGCTCTCTAGATTTATAAACATTTCTTAGAATTAATTTATCTCTGAAGTCTAACATCTTCTATGTAGTACTACCTGTCAGATACAAATGATTCAGCTATGCAAGATGAAATCCCAATATGTCGATATGATCTACTGTAGAAACAGGTTATTTTTCTTTCCACTTTTTCCAATATTAGACAACCAAGTCTCCATCCAGAAACAAAGAAACAAAAGAAACCGCACAACATTCCCACACAGCAGTCAGATGTGATTTTTAATAGCAGCCTAACTGAAAGGGTGAATTCTTGATGAAAGCATTGCTGCTTTGCAGCATCTTGGTTCTGCATGATTTTCCAGATTTTTTTCATAAGTCTCTTTGTTTCTGCTGTGTATTTTTGTTTTTTAGAGATTGTTGTCCTGGTGATGTTTTTATCTTTTTGGTCCAAACTGAGATAAGTTCATTCTGGGGTTGTGTACCTCTGTCACACTTTACACTTGGCTTTTTTTATTCAGTACAGCTGTGGTTACAGAAGGATTATAGCAGATACAGCTTGATCTTACAGGGCTTTTTTATCAATTTACAGCAGCAGAGTTAAGATCTCATATTCCGATTTGCAGGAGGTAATCTTCAGAAATGAAATTTGTTGAAAGTTCATTTTGTATCCCTCTTATGTCAGATGCAAGAAGGAGATGAAGCACCTTGTTTCTTCTGTAAGAGGCTAAGATTAAAAGGAAAAGATACTGCTCCTATTTCATTCTCATATGGTCCAGCCTCTCAGGTCAGTTTGTTGTCTGTCATTCCAGAAACACATCCACTGTGATTCATGGAGCAGTGAAATGACTTTGAAAAGGCTTCCCTGAGATGTTAACATCTCCCTAATAGATATGTGGCACATGCAGAATAAAGGCCCCACCGTGCGTAGTTGTTTTATCACTGTGTATAAAAGAATGTCCTCCTTGGGTGGCAAAAAAAAAGCCAACACAACAATGTAAAAATGAGTAGATAAGTCAGAGAAAGCACAGCAAAAGTATTCAGGGAGATGCATGAAAAAAGTGGTGAAATGGATGTATTTATCACTTCGAGAAAACAAGGCAAGATAACTACATAAATGTGTGAGGTGACAGATTGAAGACATGACATGCTTGTGAAGTCCAAACAAGCTACAATTAAGAGAAGGTTGAAAATGAAGAAAACCTTAGAGACTACGAGACTGATGAGGTCTTTTTGATGGTGGAAGTATGGTTCTTCCAGTGAAGTGGCAGAGGCTCTTCTGATTATGTTGTCTAATTTGAAATTGGATCAGACAAAGTAGTTAATTTCCTGTAACAACAAGCTGCGCTGAAACTTGAGGTGAGTTAAATTATTCTAATAGGCTTTGGGAACAGAAAGAGGGAAGAGTGTACTGTGATGATCAAAGAATTTTAGTTTGGACATCACTGTGCAAGAAATTGTTCATTAAAGCAGCAATAACTTCTACCTAATGATTATACTTAAACATTTCTGAAAAGCAGTGAGAAAACTCCTGCTCTCAGCATTAGCCTACCTGTTGGTTCTGTGCTTTGCATTTTACACCCCAACTACATACAGCAGAAAGTGAATTCTGATCTCAATAGACATATTATCCACCCCAGAATTCGCCCTTACTCCTCACTCTCAATATGTGCAGAGCTATGCTATGTCCTGTCTGCAGGACTGCTACCATCACCAGCCTATCACCTACTGTATAAATAATGAGGAAAATGGGGGAAATGTACGTAGAGGAGTTGAAGCTATAATGTTACTTCCATGGCACGTTTATTATTATTATTATTATTATTATTATTATTATTATTTTTAAGATCAAAAAGTACTTTACAAACATTCAAGTATTAAAGTCTGCACAAGCTTTGATAACATGTGTTCCTGGGATTTGCATTCTGTACTGCTTATTACTAACACTATTAATAATACTGTTTTGCATTAGAGCAGCAAATAGAGATCTTAATCAGGGCCTGGAGGCCTCTTTCACTAGATACCACAAGCTTATATAATTATAACAATGACTGTTTTCAGGCCTACAGCTTTACAGGGTTTGGGTGGGATTTATCTCACCTAACTTTCACTATCTGAAAACAGGGAGCACAAGATTGTAGAATGAGCATGACTGGCATGGTTAGAAGCAGACAAGCTGTGTTTCAGTTAGCTGTGGTTTACTGGGATTGTGCAAGTGTATGCTCATCTAGTAGTTTGGGATATCTGGGGAGGGAAATAATGTGATATTATAATTTTATGAGTTTTAAATGTGTGGTAAATTCATGAAAATTAGCAGTCTACTCTGCATGTTTGCATGTGTGTGTACTTGTAATGGTTTGCATGCCCATCTGCGTGCAGACAGAAATATATGTACAGATAGATGGATATTTTTGTATGACTCATTCCTATATTGCCTTTCCTTAATGGATGCTATTTGCTTCTTTTGAAGCCATCCCCGGCTAGCATATCAATCCATATTATGTAGACATCATTGAGAGAGGCATAACAAGAAGCAATGGCTTGAATCCTAAAACGGAAACATTTAGCTTAGACATTAGTTAAAAAAAAAAATAAATAAATAAAAATCTTAATGATAAGGCCAATTAGGCACCAGAATGAGGCACTGGAGGTGTTTTCAGAGGAGGTTAAGAAAAGGACTTGCATCAGGGTAAGGAAGAAAATCTTGCCTGTAATACAAGTGTTTCAGGGAGAGATATATCCATATATGTGTGTGCACATGTATGTAAAATGTATAAGCATCATTTTGTATTTTGTGTATATATTTACATATGGATGTGCATATATGATAAAGAGTTCATTTGCATGTGTGTGTGTGTGTGTGTGTGTATGTGTGTGTTTACCTAAGTACAAATGATGCACACTTAAGCATCACAGGTATAAAAGCCTTTGGTCCAAGCTGAACTTTGGGACTGCAGTCTCTAGGACAAAATAAGGTGTTTCAAGGTGAGAGAGATGTGCTTTTGTGCACGCAATTCTCAGCAGGTTCCAGGTGAAATGTGAACAGGACCCCCCTCCAAGATCATCTGCTCCTAGTTCATCTCTAAGGCTATGGGATGGTGAGCAATCTCCACTGGCCCAGACAGTCAGCTATGCGCATTCTTTGTTTCAGGGCTGTAGTAAATCCTATTGATTTCCAAAGACAAGTCAGCCAAGTTGGTCACCACAATTTTAGAGTTGAGGAACTGAAGCAAAAATGTCTTGCTTCAGGCCAAAGAAACTTGTGGCAGAGCCAGAGATTAATTCCAGACCTTCCAAACCCTGAATATTGCTGTAACTGCTGGAGAGCACAAATTATGCTACAGTAAAGGGCCATGCTGTTTTACTGTGGTGTAGGAAGGCAATACCAAGCATGCTCAAAAGTCCCAGACTGAGCTAGCACAGACAGAAGGTGGAGGAAGAAAGCGCGATGTTTTGCGCACTCTAAATCATCCTCTCCCTGGAAACAAGGTGGGCAGTGCAGGTGCTCATGACATTCCTAGACATCTTTCTCAAGCACAGCCCTTCAGTGGACAGGGTGTGTGAAACCAATCCCCAGCACACTGCTTTGCTTCTTGGGAATAGGAGCTAAAAGAAATCTCTGCACGACAGCCCCTGGCACTCCACTCCCCACAGTTCCCTTGCTTGCTTTCACCCTTTCTTCCCTATTTCTTTTGGACAGCAGATTTCATTCCAGCCAGAATGGATATGCACAGAAAAAAAGCCAGAACTGTGGAGTCAAAAAGCCACCCAGAATTACAGACACACCTTGGGATTTTGCTAAACTAAACTCTGGGGCTGTTTCCGTATGCATTCACATGCACAACATGCACACATGTATGTGAGTAAGAACACATGAGATTGAATTTTCCAGGACAGATAAAGACAGGCATAAAGTTGCCCTTCCCTGGAGTAGTGAGCATTCGGTGGACTGATTTCTTCCATCAAGTCTCTGATGAGCAGTGGCTGTTTTATGCTATTTCCCACCAGTTTACCTGAACCTCTTGGCAGTGCAGGATGATAAGAAACAGACAAAGCTAAATTTGAGCTCTTGGCCTTTTTGCTGGGACTGACAAAAATAATGCTTATACAGTGAGGATGTTTTGAAGATACTGTTTCTCTGAAAATTAAATGTTTTGGGACATAGGTGTGCAAGCTTAGTGCTACCATCATGTTAATGAAAGCTCTCTGCTAATCCAGTAATGTGTGTCACCTAACCCCAGCTATGGATGCTCTACAGAGAACAGGGCTTTGCAGTCTTACTGCTTGAGCTTTTTGCATAGAGACAGCGTCAGAACCTGGCCATTCCCTGTACCCTGAGCAGCTATCACTCTCAGCTAATTGACTGGGCAGCGTGCTGGAAAATATGTTTTTAGATAGAATAAAAGTGTCTCTGGAAGCAGTGCTTTTCCTTCAGCAGTTTGTTCAGGCTGGGAAAGATACAGCCCAGCTATTCTGAAATCAGCAATGCCATTACAGATTTACACCAGGGTTACTCCTGCAGCACATGGCTCTGTCACGGGAAATGAAACTCAGACAGGCTTCTAGCAATGCTTGGGTAGCATAGGAAGGCTAAAAAAGGATGATTTGGTCAGGCTGACAGATTTGTCTGTTCTTGCTCCTCACCTGTAATATCTGGGAATCATTATATATATATGTTTCAAGGGAAAGCTGTTGGATGAATTTTGTTATGCTTGTACAGTAGTTCCCTGGCAGGAACAGAACAGTTCTATGCATTTATGAATAGCAGTGGTGACTTTTGGGTAGTGTGAAAGCTAGGTACATCTGTGCGTGGAGATACCGTCGCATGGCTTGATCCTGCAAACCCCTCTGTGGGTACAAGAAGGTTGTACCTCTGCTGCAATCACACTCTAAACCCACAGGAGGTCAGCTCTGGCAAGATGCTTTGTTGCTTCTTTTTGCAAAATCACATAGCGGGGAAAAAACCAACCTATAAGGAATTACAAGGAAAGTTAGAACTGCCCAGTTTTTAGATACCCTATCTAAAAACACACTTATTTGTTACCCAGGCAGTAGTTCACCTCAGAGTCCTTCTTTTCAACAAAAAGTGAGCTTCCTTAATCACATCACCTAAACTTAAAATGACCTGAAAAGAAGTATTTGCTCCTAACCATGCCTCTCTCTGACTGAGCTTTGCTGCTAAAAATCACAGCTTAGGACTTGAGTCCTTTTGGTTAGGTCTGTTTTCCATATGTGGAGGTGAATAGGTAAACCTAGTCTCTGTTGGACTCTTTGCTATGGCTTCGTATCCTTCTGTCTTTAATGTTATTTTCTGTAACAGACGTTTTAAATGATATGAGGAACTTGGTAAATTAGATTCATTTCTAGTGCCATTTAAAATAACTAAATAAATGTGAAAGACCGCTTAGGAAAGAGCTAGACCGTGTCTTCCCAAATGCTGACAGTGCCAAGCTCTGTGAATCTCCAGTGAGCCTGTGTTTTAGTTAATGATGGAGCTGGGGTTTCCAGATGCAGATTTTTCTTCAAATAATAGTTAAGGTACCATACGTTAGCTTAGCCCTTTCTGCTCCAGCATTCCCCACAGCACATCCCAAATTTCTTCTACAGCACAGATTCTTTATACTGATCCACCTACATCCTTCTTCCCTGCCAAGGGCTTTTGCTTGAGTTAGGACTTCAGACTACACTCCTGCATACGCTCTGGATTTGCTTTATAAGATACTCAAAGGCAGTTTCCTCTGGGATGAAATACATCAGCTTTTTCAGCAAGAGAAAGTCACATATCTGCCCAGGGGTCTGCTCTCCAGCTGCTGTAAGTCAATGGAGATGCTCCACTGGGCATAAGAGGAATCCCTTAAACATGACGTGAAGAACAAAGCAGGGAAGCCTCTGCAGCCTGCATAGTAAGGGCATTTTCATGCGACTTCTTTTTTTTCCTGGCCAACAAGCCACTTCCCTGGCAATCCAGCGTGAAGGTCTGAGGGGATTTATTCTGTGATTCTGTTTGCATAGTATCTCCCACCTGAGCTCGATCTGATAGGAAAATGTTAACAATTTAGACTAGTTTTCCCCTTCTCTCTAAAGGTTTCATTTTAGTTAGGAAATGTAGAAATCTTCTAGTGGAAGTTCTCACAAGGGTAAATTTCACTTGTTTTTTGATCCTTCTGCTCAAGACAGAGCAACAGGCTCTGGTCGGATTGAGACCTTTTGTTTAAGAGCAAGTGCCCCCCATGGAGGCAGTGCAAAGCCCCAGAAGAGAGGTGAGCAGTATTTGGCTGCACATAGGCATCACCAGGACTTGCAAGTGGAAGCAGGAAAAAGCAGTGCCAAAGAAGCCTGCACTGAGTTTCTTTGCCATGTCTCAGACCTCTCGTTCCTGGTTTTGTGCACTTTTCAGTAAACCTTCTTAACATAAATGAAAACTATAAAAGCATCAGAAGGGTAATCTTATAGTGTCAGCAAGTCACTGGGACAGCAGCTCTGGGGGCACATCTGTGCTGCACCCATTTGGAGCAGAGGCAGAGTGTGTGCTCACAGCTGCACCGTGAGCTGGTGAGGATGAGAAACTGTGGGTGGAAGAAGAAAATAAAATTCAGTTTCTTGTCTTCCTCTTTCTGCTCTCACTCTCACAGACAACAAGGAAACTGTGTGACAAGTCCAACAAAAAAAGCTTCCTTGCATCTTTTTCAGGTGTTGGGGTAGGCATCCTCTTCTAGAAATATCCCCTGGATGAGTCTGTCCATTGGCCCCGATAAGAGATGTCACATTTTCTGTCCTGTCCCTGGTTTCTTGAGGGCCAATTTGGCTCCAAACATTGCCTGCTGTCATGTCACCTCAAATTGTCACCCTGCTCAGCTCGGAAATGCAAATCACTGCAAACCCAAGTGCTGACCTGTCATTCCCCTGATATACTGGGGAGCAAATGACACGGACATCTGCATTCCTGTCTGCTCCTGCCTCTGCCACAGTTTACTGCAGAGGGGAAAAAATGGATATATATCTTGTTTATAGCCCTCCTTCTAACCTCTTTTCATCTCGCAGCTTGGGCGAATCTGGAGGCTCTCAGAAGCTCTCTGGTTGCTAACTGAACTGAGCAAACTTCACAGGGAATAAAAGCAGTCTTGCAGATTTCAAGAGTTTTTCCACACTTTTATTGAACCAAAGCTCACCTCTTCCTCTATACCTTGGATCTCAAGTTTCATGCAGCTTTGCATAGACAGCTGAGCAATTTAGACACGGATTCAAAGTTTAGGGCATTTCTGAGGGTACGAGAAACCAGTAGAGCAGCTTAAATACACAGAAAGATAGACCCTTGTGTGAATAGAACTAGCTTACAGAAAGTGAAATAATACCTCTGACTGCCTGTGCTTCCCTTCGGTTTCCTTTGTGCTGCTGGGAATATGTAACATATTAGTTATGTTCTCATTAGTGCAGCTCAGAGATGTGTTTGTGTTCTCCATTTAACTCAGGCTTTTTCTTCTGCTCCTCTGTAGCTCCACACTCATGCTGAGCAGTCTTAGACCCATCATTGTTGGGCAGAGATGGGGGAGAGGAATTACAACCACCTTTTATAAGAGTACAGCTGTCCCCATCAGGAATCCCAGTGCTGAGAAAGTGAATGAAAGGACCGGGATTTTGCTCCACTTGAATATGTCTTTGGCCTCATTTGCCCTTTCCCATGTGCTGATGTAGGACTGCCTTAATGGGCTTTGGGAAAGGAGGAGTCAGGGGACAAGTGATGTGAGCAGATGCCCAGTATGCTGAAAGCTAAGAAATGCTTTTTTTGTTTGTTTTCTTTTTCATCATTATTTTTATTTTTTGTTGTAACTTGTGTTGGGAATCCAGCAATGCTTGTTTCCAACTCAGAGCCTGACAGAAGCACCAGAGTCTGTTTTCTCCAAAACATAGGTTGACACTTCTGATCTGTTCACATCTCATCAGCAAGGCAGTGTTACATCTGGCCAAGACAGGACTAGGAGAGCTCCGGGGGAAGAAATCTCTGCTGTAGATATCAGAGTTGGTGACTAACTGCACACCAGGTTCCTGGCACATTGCTCCAGAGCAGAGCTGGGAGCGTGGCTGGGGTGTAAAACACAAATCACAGGTAGTGCTTGAAAGACCTCTCTTCTAAAAGGCATAGGCTATTCTTTATGAACTGAGCTCTATTCCAGCTTGGGTTTTTGTGTTTTGTCAATCATAGGTGAAATGGAATTGGATATATATATTTTTTTACTTTACTGCAAAACTGTACAGAACTGCAATACTGTTTAGTGCATCCCCTGATGTCCTGTCATGGAAGCAGCCACATTTTGCAGGTGGTGAAACAGCTCCTCTGAGTAAGCAGCTGAAGGAAAGAAAAAGCTCTGGGACAGGCTTTACCCATGTACTTTGAGGTCTGGGAGTTTATTTCTGCTCCAAAGACATTTTGCTTCCAGACAGCTCATGTTACAAGCACGGAGAAAGAAGCCAGCACTGGAGGTCAATAGGATGAAGTATCCTGTCTCTTTGCCTTTTCCAAGCACTTGGCAGCCTCGTATGCCATCCTGTTATTATCTTGACATTGCCCTCTGTGGGTACTTCATTTCTTTTTTTTTTCTTGCATAGTGAAGAAAATAATAGGAAAGGATGTCCCTCTTCTTACTTCAGGTGTGGTAGAACTGTCCCAGTTTTGTTCTTTTTCAGCCCCTTACAAAACAAACAAACAAACAAAACACAATAAAACAACAGCAAACAAACAAACAAAAAAATGCACACAAAGAAAGAAAAACAACCAAGCATCAATTTCTCTCCTTCCAGCATCAGAGTGACAACTGCAAGGTCTAAGCATTTATTTATCAAAATCACTGTAGATATTTTCTTCACTGGAAAACTCAGTACTTTAAGCTGAAATCATCCATCACAACAGGGAAAAAGGGGGGGAGGGAGGGGGAGGGGGAAGAAAGAAAAAAGAAAAAAAGAAAAGAAAAGGCTCTTCACCTTCATGGATTTTTCCCTTCCCTTCATATCAGCTTATTCATGTTTAAATGGGTAGAAATTCATCTCTTTCTCCAAAGATCCAGTTGGCTGCAGCACACCCTGTGCTTAAACAAGCCTCCTGCATTGGAATCATTTTTCAGTCTTTCTGTCTCCCCTTCCCTGTCCCCTTGGGCCCCGATTGACGTCTCTTCTTGTTTTTATGTTTGACACCTCAAAAAACAGTTTAAACGAATAGCCCCTATTTGTAATGAAAAGCAACTTTTCTCAAAGACAAAAAAGGCTTCTCACTGGAAGGTATGCAAACTCCTTGGAAGATACTCCTTGCTAGAGGCGTTAGCAAGGTGAACTCCAGCTGTGTTTGTGTGTGTGTGTGTGTTAGTGCTCATACCACCATTTTTGCATGTATGTATGTATGAGCCTTCATGTTGGCAGACAGTGTAATTTTAAGCTTTTAAAAAGAAAAAAAATTCAGTGACATTTTGAAAACAAAAACGCCGTCAAGCTGTGTGACTCTAAAAGTGGAGCATCTCCTCTATGGTAACATGCTCAGTGTAGCTGCCAGCAGCTTCTGCTGTAGTATCCATGAATGCCTTCATGTACTTGGAGCAGAAGACACAGAGTTCAAGAGAGGATGTCCTGATATCCTCAGAATGCCCATCAGAATCTCTCTGAAATGGGAATCATGAGGTTTTCTTCAGCTGCCTGTGCACAAAAGCCACCAAGGGATGTGGTTTTCTGCTGACAAGCCTGATGGAGTAATGGGACCACAGAGGCTTCAGCTGCTTCTTTGGGGAGCATGGGGCAGAGCAAAGCCAGTCTTCTTACTTCAGTAGCCATGAGATGGAGCCTGTAGAGTTGACTGGTTATGAAAGGTGATTGCACACACATTTATTGCACTAGGGGGGAAATCATCTCTTGGCAAGAGGAAAGGAAAAGTATGGATAACCAGCTCCCAGGGGATGTAGGGCACATAATCACACTGTGCTCATTTCAGTGTTCCTGTTCCCACTTCTCCCCATGCCTGCTGCTGTTTTGAAGGGTTATCTGAGCTTGGAGTGAGAGCTTCCTTCTTGTGTTTCCCAGGATTTAACACTGGAAAAGGAGCTCACAGGTCCACTTAAGCATCTCTTCCATCCTTAGTCAGCTACCTGTGATAGAACAGTGATGTTCCTGTTCACTGGACTTGTCATCATGACAGAAGTTTCCTACACCATTCCTCCATTGGTTTGCACAGTGTAGTACCAGTTCTGACGAGCTGCAACTAGAGATAAGACAAAAGACAAACAAATCAGACTACCTGAACAAAAGACCAGGGCTCTCCAAAGCATCCACAATCAACAAAAGCATCTTCTCAGACTTTAATCTCAGATGATCACAAGAAGTGAAGCTTCCAACTTTGTGGAAAGCCATTTCCATTGAAACAGCTCAGTGCTTTGTTTCTTGGTGTAGCCTACAACTGGTAACCATGTGTGGCCATGGCAGATAACGTGGCACTGATAGCAAGGCAACAGTTGCTAATGGCATTTTCAGAACCAAATTCCATTTTTAAGAGTACATTATGCATGTCCATGTGTCCACCCAGCACCACACGACCACAGCAACAGCATGCAAAGTTGTGCTTCACTTTCTGTCCTGAAGACTTGATTGCGATGGAATGAGGTGTTGCCACACACACCTGGAAATAACTGGGTTTGTAGTGAAGATCAATTGATTTTGGGTGAAGAACAGGACATCCACTGGATGTACAGCAAAGTGACCTGCAACTAGTTGGGATAGAGGCAGCTTCTCTGCTTTCCTTCAGTGCAAATTCATGTGATCCCAGCAGCCCGTATGGGGAATGTCACATTAAATGGAGATGATAACAAGGAGAAGAGGTGGAACCTCAGACGTCCATATACTAATCGCTATTAAATGCATAGCCTTTAATGGGGCATTTCAGGAGGTTTTGCACTTTTCTTTGAGGCATTGATCTCTGCTGGATACATGATAATGCTGGATCAGAAGGCCTGAAGCCTTTGTGGTTTACATCTCTCTGCTGATTTCTGCTGAAGTGATATGAATCCCCTGAACATTAGAGAGTGCTCTCCAGAGTGACACTCCACTTTTCTTTTTTTAATTATTTTTAATTTTGGATCAGCCCAAAATGTACTTTTATACATTAAAAATACATTTGTGTTTAATGTGAGGGTTATTTAACCCATTTATGCCCTTTTAGAAATTAGGTCAAGCTTTAGATAAAAATTTAAATATTACTTTGAAACAAGAATTCACCAACCACCGCTCTTTGACCCAAGATCAAACATTTGCTCAGAAAAGGGCAATATTTTTAGCTAAGACTACTCAGTGTTCCTCAGTCCAAAATCATGTATTATTTAAATTTTCACGTGTAGTTCTTCTCGCTATTGAAGGTAACAAGTGACCAAAAAAAAAATAATAATAATAAAGAACTCAGCTAGCTTTTCCATATATGTTTGGATTTCCATATATTATTAAAGAGTTTGTATTATTTGATGACTGCAGGGAAGCAAATAAGCCTTGATTCACAGTGTTCTCAGGTACAGTTTCTTTTCCCCCATTCAGTACACTTTATGTACTGGGCTGCACTGAATAAGTTGCATTGAGATCTGAGAATATACACAGCATTAGTAGTGAATTCTTCGTAATAACTCAGTTTAACAGCCTAATATTCTAATATTAGTTTGGTTGAGAATTAATAATTATTATCAATACAATTCTGTTGGTGCTGTTCTATGTGTAACCTGTATCTCCGCAAGACTTCTATCCATTCAAATCAGCTGAGGATATTAACTCTGAATCTGGTTTAATTCCTTGACCATTAAATTATGAGCTTTCCAACCTGGTTGCAACCAGTATTTGCAGTGCTAATCCCTATCCATTCATATATGCCATCTGAGCTCTTTGACTTGAAAAGGATCCTCACACAAATAGCACTGTGAAATGTTCAAATTGCACTATGTAAATTCTGTAAACTGAGAGCAAATGTCTTTGTTAAGTCTGTGTGGAAGTGCAAGAAAATCCTATTTGCTGATGTGCAAATGGTTTGTAAGGCAGAGCCCCCAGCCTGAAATCGCTTGATTTGTGGGTCCTTGCGATAAAGTTGAACTGAATGACATGCAAAGCTGGCAATTGAGATAAAGAATCACTCCAGGCCAGGGAATGGAGGCAGCTAGGATCTGAAAACAAAAGCTGCTCATCTCACACGCATCATCTTAAAATGGCATGTGTTAAAAGTGCAGGTAAAACTTGGCCAGTGCCCTCAGATTTCTGGATGGGGTCTTGTCTTTTGTCTTCACAAAACTCATTTTGTTTTGGATACTTTAAAGTATCCTCCTTCTTCAATACCCCACTTCCAGGTGTAGTTTCTGCCTTAGAGGAATCCCCTCCATCCACCGTGGTTCCTGCTAGTTGCCAGCCTCTCCCATAGTGCTGTTGCTTTCTCCTGCCCCTTTCCTTTGCTACCAGACCACCTGCCTAGGCTAAAGGAGAGATGCCCAGACAACAGCTTGCAGATGAACAGGGAAACTTGTGCAGAACATGTGGCTCGTCTATCTGTCAAAATGAATAGCCAGCTGCACAAAACCAAACATGTTCGTCCAAAAGAGATGTGCACAAAGACATCTGTCTGAAGTAGATGTGTGCAGGCTGGAGCTGAATCAAATTCTTGGAGTTAGGCAAGACAGGTCCTGTTTCTGAGGGTGAACCACCACAATTCTCATTTCAGACTCGTGCTGCAGCATCCCTATGAAACGCTCAGCATCCAGAACTAAGTGTAGGTTGGCAGAGGTGGTTGCACAAGTCTGTAGACAACAATTACAGACTTTGTGCAAATTAACACCATAGTAGGCTTTGGCTGTATCCAGCCACAGTCGGATAATCGGCAAAAGGAGATGCATTTAAGTAGGATTGGAAGATTTAGAAAGGTTCCAGTGCTGCAGGTTAAAAACTGCTCCAGGATTGCAAGTTCGGCATTTTAGGGATCAGTGGGAGATTTCTCTGGAGATTAAGAGCAATTGAAAAGATCGACTTCCTCTCTATAGAGAAGTTTTAATAAGGCTGAAAATAAAATGCTGTCTCTCTCAGCCTTTCTGGCAGAAGAGATCCAATGTGCCCCCCTGTTGTTTCAATAATTCAAACTTCAGCTTTAACCAGCCAAATAGGCCTGAAATTCACCTGCAAAAGTTCACAGGGCTAAATGGGATTCAGAACAAACTCCTCTTGTTTCCAAACTCATGTATAATGCAGTGAGGAACTTTGCTCAAAAGCAGCACTGTCTTGCTGTTATATTTACGATGCTCCAAAAGAAAGAACAGGAGGCAAACTGATAATCACATCACAGACAGCAGAGTAGGAGGGGAAGGAAAGAGCACAGCCACCAACTTATTATAAGTTGACATTCCTCTTTAGCCAGGCAGCACCTAAATCTGCCTCTTCTCCCTCCTCAAATTGAGATCACGGCATTGCCCAAATGCAAACAGAGAAGAGGTCTGTGTCCCCCAGCAGAGAAGAAAATAAATAGATAAGGCAGGCACTGAAGAAAGAAGAAGAAGCACAATAAAGAGAGTTATTTCATTAGCCAGTTGGAAGGGGAAACTGAAGCTGAACAGAGATTGCAAATGCTATCGTTTTTGCCTGGAGTACATTGGTGACAACCACACTGTTAGACAGAGGTAGCCTCAAAGGTGTGTTGAAGTCATGCTGTACATCTGTTAGCACGATCAGATCCCAGGAGGGTCCTGGGGGTGGTTCTGGGGTGACCCAGTTACCCTTGGCAGCAGGTTGTGTGTGTCTGTGGAGTACCAGTGGCAGATGGGGCTGTGCTGGCCATGCAACTGCATGCCAGAGAAGGTGGATATTTTGGCTTCAGCACGCTCTGCTGGTTTGTTTCACAAATTGTGACTCGGGTAGCCTGACATGTACCTCGTGGCTTTTATTTTCTGCCACCAGCAGACCAGGAGAGGAGCCTTGCTGGCTCTGTGCAGCTCAGAAGAAACCAGTTGGCCACCATAATCTAAGGATCATGCAAATAGAACACTCTGAAAGCTTTCTGGCTGACATCAGCATTAAGGGCTGTCAAATTTTAAAATGTTAACAGCAGGTTTCCACAACTATCCACCTCAGGAAAGCAGCTTTCCTACAACATTAGCTATGCTTTGCTACAACATTAGCTACATCTTTGCGCACACACACACACACACACACACGAAGGGAAAAAAAAAAAAGGTCACTTCCCAATTCATTTCTCTGTTGGCCAGCATTAATGGCTCACACTGCCTGTTTTAAACCTTATCCTGAAATTTTAAGCTTATGTTAACCTATAGCGATTTCCTATAGACAGACCCTAGATAACAGTCTGAGAACAGAAGAGTGAGTTTTAGGCAGCTGGTGTTAAGCGAGTTAAATCTAAGACAGAGTGTTAGGAGGCAGATGCCCACATCTACTGGGGTTATCAGTGTTTCGCTGTGTGGTTACATCTAATCATGAATTCTAGTGCCGAACCAAGATCTTTCTTCTTTCACTTCTTCCTCTCTCTTTAATTACCTCACCATCATAGTAAGATGTTTGCTGTTGTTTTCTTTCAAGTGCATGATTTTTGCAGTTTCGTGGTACTGGAGTAACTGAAGTGCACTGAGTGATTCATTTGAAGCAGTAAATATTTAACAATGGAATCACATCTTTTTTATTTTTTATTTTATTTTATTCTTTTTTTTTTTTTCAGATCCTTAGCATCTTTTCATCCCTAGAATCTTTCCTCTTAATACTACATGTAGTAGCTCACCCTCTCTATATAAGATATGATACACATACTACTGACATTAAAAGAATGTAAATATTGAAAAACAGTCCGTGAAAAAGTTTGTCAATGCTAATGTTAGGGTGGCCCAGGCGAATTTAAATCTGTTCCATTGCATTCCTGCTCCACAGATTCTGACTCACTTTTTAATTGCATAATCACGCACTTTTTTTGTGTGCACCAAAATTGAGATTACGTAAGACAAGAGTAGAGTGAATCAGCCCTGTGTGCTCACCCTGAAAAGCAAGAGCATCTCAGGTTGTGCACAGCCCCATCTCCTAAATGAAAAAAAAAAAAAACCAAAAAAACAGCCTCTGCTTTTCCAAATCACGTTGTGTTGATACTGTGTAGGTCACAGAACACCAGTGTAATGACCTGTGTGGATCTAGAGACCAGGCATGGTTGGGTGGTCTGGGTGATGTGCCATATCCATTGCACCAGGTTTTTTGTTGTTTCTGAAGTATTTGGTTTGGTGCTTTGAATGCTGATTGTAGTTGCAGGTTTGTTAACTATACCAGGGAAAGCACATGAAAGACTCTGTCTCATAATGTGTAGGAGCTAAGAGGTGCAGATATACTGCAGAATTAGCTTTGGTGTAAACTTGTGAGAAGTAGGAATATTGCATTTATGTTTCTTGATGAAACTCAGTTTCCTGCAACATTTGCTGCATTACAGTTAATGGAATTTATGAGAATGGCTTGTAATTCTCCAAAAGTGCCTGGTGCGGTCATTTCAGCCAGCGCAATGTGAATTATGCAATAACCCATCGCCTTAATTAAAACAAATTGCGTTTACTGTATCAGTCCATACTATAAACCACTCCCTGGGGCCCCTCTTCAAGGTTTGCGCTTGACCTGTTCTTGAGAAATGTTGACAGCAGCCTCCATTACCAAAATATTTTTGAGCATTTTGTTCTAATGTTCTTTGCCAGGATCCAGCATTTGAGCTGACTGCCCTGATATACGAAACAAATCTTATCCAAAAAGCAAGACAGAAATCACAGGAAAAAAAGGCAGAATACTTCATTTGCCTTTCTTCCCCCAGTTTTGCAGTGTGTGTTTCTCTGGACTCTGGCAGCGGAAGATGAAGTTTATTAATTGCAATAATGACAATAATAAAAGCCAAAAGAAGAAACCTGCAGACTAATTGTTTTCATCCAAAGTTAGGAGGCACATGGGATTCCTCACACTCCCTACTATAATTAGACTGAACAACAAGACAACCAGATTATTAGTCCTTTGTGTAGCTCTAGTTTAATAAAGAGAATGACCATTGGGTATTTATATTCATTTGAGCTCAAAACAGCTTAAAATGAAGCGTTAAATACAGCGTATCATTCTGCAGGATGAAGTAACTCGTCTTTTAAAGAGAAACTGTCATCTTGTTCATGACCTTTGATGTGGGTGGAGGGGTTTTTGCTTCATCCTGTTTGGGTCAAGCTTCCAAGACCATTCAGCCCTGCCTGGTGTTTCAGGGAGCGCCTTTGCTTTGGTTTCTTTGCACTGAAAATTTAAGTAAGGTGATTAAGCACTGTGCTGAAAAGTGACATAGCTTGTAACTCCCTAAATTAGAACATTAGACTCAAAGTTCAGATTTTAGTTGTGTTAGAGAGGTGCTATTGCAAGTCCAGAGGAGATGCTGTTTAAGGCAGCCATGCACAGGTTGAAATGCACAGGAGAATCCTAACAGAGGTTTAAAGCAAAATTTAAAAGCTCAAGCAAACATTTGTAGCCCCTTTCACATGAGGTGCTTAAATCCCACTAATTTGGGGGATCCTGCAGGTGGAGCTGCTTTTGTTAAATTTATGAGGGAAGTGAACCATTTATATCCAAAACTATTCGGCAACTCCAGTTACTCTGAAATTGCTGAAGCCTCATCATGAGCAGCCAGGTCATTGAACATAAAATCAGACCCTAGAGCCTGATTGGAAAGCCATTAAAGCCAATGAAAAAGGGACCCACTGGCTGGAGCCAGCACTGGAGCAGATCCATAGAGAATAATCTAAACCGAATCTGTCTCCATATTTATTTTCCTCCTGATATATACCTAAAAGAAACCCAGGTAGACTTGCAGCAGCCATAACAATATCTACCTGTTTATCATGTCAATGATCTCACTTAATATCAAAGCAGGCACCCATCCTGCCCAGCAGCCTCCTTCTGACAACATTTAGGTCTTCAGATGAAAGCCTCCATCATACAAACAGGCAAATGTGTCCAGAGAAGAGGTTTAGGCACTAAGAGGGAAAATGTTCTGTTTGTGTTTTCTTTTCCTGACAAGAGAAGTAAGCACAACTACAAAAAGGCCCATACAATGACTACTGGAACACACATACTCAGAAGTGAGTAAACACCTTGAGAGCAGTTGATAAATACCTTAGCTGCATTTGCCTATATATTTGTTGAGTGGCTATGACTGTTGGGCTTTTATGAAATCAAAAGGCATTTATTGATGCTCTGTTAAGGGCTCATTGCACAAAGCTCAGGAAACTCAAAGTGCTGAAGCCAGCAACAAAGATCCTTCAGCCTCCAATAGTCATAAATATATTTTCCATCTCTTACTATTAGGATTGCACTGTGTCTGAGTGCCCTGCAATTTGTCATAGTGTTTAAATTTTTTTCTTTGCCTAAATTTAATCACAGCAAACAGTTGTCTGTTTGCCCACATTCACCCTAGATTTTTGCATTATAGGAGACTGAAAATGCTTTCATTTTCTTTGTAATGGCTAAAAATACTCTAGATTTCCTTTTTTTTTTTTTTTTTCCCTCTAACTTCTGATTACTCCAAAATAGATGAGGAGATTATCTTCCAACTTTCTAAATAAATTCACTGCTGGCCTGTGAATAAGAAAACGTGAGAAAATTTCAGCCCCCAAAGGTAATTTTGGGGGAAAGTTATAAACCACCGAAAACAGCAGCTTATAATGAAAGTGTCATCCCAACCATAAAAGGTATCTCAATGCACTGAACAGGCACCGTAAAACATGATTGAAAGGGAGTTTAGAGATATTGCTAATGGCTCCGACATAAGGAGTGTGGCTATAAAAGATGAAAAGATGCATGGCTAAAACTGCCCACTGCAAATCTTTGAAGAGCATCTAACTACCCAGGCGTGCCAGAGATGCGTGATTGCTAACAGAACTGGTCATGCATATCCGCTCAGACAGAGAGACCTTCAAACACTTCATGCTTTTCCTTCCTCTGAAAGTAACGCAATTGTTTAGTGGAGAGACAGCTTGTGTCCCCAGGCTCGTGCTGGGGGCACTGTCTGGCATTTGAGAGATGGGGATTGTGGATGCTAAGTCAGGACCGTCACACTCAGTCTCTGGCTCTTGAGCAATAACATGGTGTGTGGCTAGAAACTTCCAATTTCTCTTTCTGTCTCTGCAACCAACTTTCCATGTAATGATAACATTGTGCTGTTTTAACAAAATCAGGTAATTTTGGTTGGAATAGACCTCTGGAGGACATGCAGTCCAGCTTCCTGCTCCCAGCAGGAGAACTTCAAAGTTAGTTTTGAAGTAGTTCTGCTATTCTGATTTAAGCCAGGTGATTTGAAGTTTAATTAACACATGTGAAATATTTCAACAATCTGAAAGTCATTTCATGGACTTCCAGAGTTTGCTTTTTGGCCATGATTGCTCTACAACACTGTCCTTATAATATCTGTAATGAAATGGCTGTTGGTTTGTGTTGAGGCTTGGTCAGGAGCCCTGCTTGCTCAGGTTTATCGTGTTCTTGAGGGTGCACATTCTGAGTAGAAGCCATATTTTGAATGCATCAAGGTGACCTACAATATATTGTAGGTTGAGATGACCAACCATTTTATTTAGGTCATTTCAAAATGTGAACTGTAAGGTAGGGCAATTTGGAAGAATTTGAGGAAGAATTATTTGGGTTTTAATCATTGGTTAACAAAGGAAATAATCAGCATAGAAAAACATACGTTGATAAATAAGCTGCTCTGCTACTTCTCTGCAAAGTTTCTGCCTAAAACTCCTCTGTTTCTCTTTCTGACAGACTCCCCATTAAAGATATGAAAACAATATTTGCACTCTACTTAGCCTGTGAACAGGCTTGACCCAACTTGAAAATTTGGAGCATTTTCCAAAGTCTCCAAATGTTGACAAATAAATTTCTGGATGCTTTCCCAAGAATTATCAGGCAAAGCAGATCCTCCCCCAGAGCTGAGGATCAAAATTCAAGCCATTTGCTGGTCTTTATTAGCAACTTCAAGGGCTCAGAAAACGCAAGTCAGACCTAAAGATGTTGTGAGATTTCACTTATTTAATAATGGATTTAAAGTTCCTTTTATTTGTCTCCTGCTGAGCCTTGTGCTTGAACTTGGGTCACTTTCAAACTTTTGTACACTCCCGAGGTCTTGAAAACAGGGGATTTATTGAACAAGAAAGAAAAAAAATCTCTGGCGTGCACATGACAGCAGAGGGCAAGGCCTCAAACAGCTTGAGATGCTGTGAAAATCCTGATTGGTTTCTAAGCCCCATCCCTGCCACAACCCTCTAGCAGGCACTACCCCTCTTTCCCTGGAGCCAAGTAGCGAGTGGTGTGGGGAAGATGCTAGTTTGACTTATTTTAGAACAATTTCGTGGCAGTTCTTTACAAGGAAAAAAGGGCCAACTAAATGTGCCCAACTACTTACTGCAGCATTTCAAACACTTTCTGAGTTTATCTTACCTGCTCTTCCTAGGCAAGGATGGTGCTTCTTGAGGAAGGTGATCTATGCTATTTCCCTCTATCCTAATGGGGGGAATAGAGGAGTAGGGCAGGGAGAAGGCTTTTGCTTCAGCAAATCGAGCATCTCTAATTAACTGTAGAGGTGCTTGCTTTCTTTCAGGCAAGGGTGTGCTTCCTGAGGGCTTCTGAGAGCCCTTCCAGGACACAAAGACATTCTGAGAACAAATGCTCCTTGGTGTCAACCTGCCCAACAAGCCGTGCTCAGCTGCCAGCAGTCGCTCCTCTTCCAGCTACTTCCCACCTCCTCTGCAGCAGCCCTGTGGAAGAGGCTGAAAGAACTTCTGCACAGCTTCCCAGAGGGAGCCAGATGAAGCTGGGCTGGGAAAACATTAACCAGGGCTTGGATCAGGAAGCCAGGGAGATGCTGCTTCAACACTCATAGACCCCAGGAGGATGCCGTTCACTGCCCTAGGCCCACCTCCAGAGCTGAACTGTTGGCAGGGTGACCTCACCATAGCAACAGGTGATTACCAGTCCTGGAGTCGCTGGGAATAGAGAAGTACACAGCTTTCCCAGCATTGCCATGCTCTCAGCAACATCCTTTGACTTAAGTTCTTCCACTGGGACAACTCACCATGGGGACAGATTTTGCCTGTGTTGAAGGAAGCGTGCGAAAGGGTGGAAATCCCTTTGGAGCATACTCCACGTTTCCCATCAGAAGAGGGACTGCAGCAACACTATTGCCTGCTTGCCAGGTGCTTGGAGGTACTCAGGAGAAGCAGGCAGCGCAACGCAAGACTTGTTTTTTTTCCTATGTGTTAAAATTCAAAAGGAAACCCACAAATCCTCCTTGAAAGCCTCCTCTGTAGATCCATGTGCCTCTCTAATTGAAACAGGGCAGGGTCTGAAACCATAGGAGTCCGCAGCTGCTATTTCTATTGTGTGTGTCTGAGTCAAGGTGAAGAGAAAAGTCAGCAAAGTATCCCACAGGGTGAATCCTCCATGTGCCAAGAAAGCTGACTCCACATTAAAGGTGAGAGCCAGAGCTCGCAATGCAGTGATGGCCTGGGAAGACAGAGGCCTTGATTCCCTTCAGCAGCCTCCAAGTGTTATTCCCATTAAAACTGGCACAAGCCATCCCCCTGAATACCCCACGTACCAAAGGACGAGTGAGAGAGCAGGAGGGAGAGAAGGAGGTGATAAAGTTGTCAGCTGCAGGCAAGGCTGCAGCCACTGAGGACTGACTGGGGCTGCATCATTTAGAGATACTTCCTGGGACTTATTTTAAGAGATCTGAGCCACTCAGGATAGGGCAGTCTTGCTGATTTCAAAGATTTCCTCTTGCAACAGTCTTCTTCTTGGTCTTACCAGTGGGAAAAGCTTTGTGTGGCACCAGGACATTTATGTTGAAAGAGCAGCAGCCAAATAAACCCCAAAACAGCACACAGGACCTCATGTTTCTCTTGCAGATGAGCCTGCAAGTCACACTGAAGTCAAACAGGTCCCTGTAAGCAAAGACAAAATCTGACCCCTTTTAAGAGCTGCATGGCCCTCCCGCAGAAAGTTTAGCAAAATCGACAAGTGAGTCATTCCTCCTTTCTCTCATCTCCCTCCTGCCTCGACACTGAACTGCACTAAGAAGGCAAGATGTCTGGAAGACATCTCCTGGATCACTGCAGTATCTTGTCTGCCTCCAGGCTCCGGTGTCAAGCAGTGATCAGCCTCCTTCTCGCAGTGCCCTGCCCTGCAGAAGCAGCTTCCAGATGTAACCTTGCACCTCTTCACAGCTCCCTGTGTCTGTGAAATGTCCAGAGGTTGGCCACTCACCACCTCTGCAAGGAGCCCTGTGATGGAGATTCCTGGCTTGCATCACCCCATCTGATGTCCCTGTCAACTCCCATCATGTTCCCAAAGTGATGGAGACACCAGGAGTTTAGACGGTGTCCTCCACTGTGACATGGATTCATCATTTCACTATTTGTTGGGAAAGGCAGCTGTGTGCTGCTCGTGGAAATGTAGCCTTGACTGACTAGCTAAAAATCGGAGGTGACCTAGCTGTACAACTTACTGCTTGGGAACAATGTGACAAACTTCATCTTCCTTCACTGCCAACCTCTAAGGTTAGAGAGGGCCATTACCTGTCACGGTGGGGAGGAGAGAGACAGGTCTATGGATGTGTCTGTCTGTGCGTGTGGAGGGGGAGATGAGTGGGCATTCTCTTATTCTTTCTTTCCTACTTCTTTATATTGATTTTCAGTGGCTTGCACGCTTGGAATGCAATAAGGGAGCAATTCCCTTCTATGATGGCTAGTAAACATTGCCTGTAACTTTATTCTGGGTCAGGAAAGTCAGCACTTAAAATTAAAAGTGGTTTCAGAGGAAGAAAGCCATATTTTAGGAAATTCCAGCTGGGGGTTCCTTGCTACTGTACTTAATTTTAGAATCCAGTGTGTCGTGCCATGTCATATATGCCTTTAAAAAAGCATTTAACTGATATATATTCTCATCTGCTCTTTACTTGCAATATTTCAAGCAGAAAGTATTTTTTAAAAATCAGTTCCCCGGCTCCCTGAATTTGCAGCAGAGGCCACAGACTATAAAGTGGAAGGAGTTGAAATTAAGCCCAAGGGAGTGAGAAGTGCACTGGAGAGAAAGGCTTGTGTGGCAGATACTTAAAGAAATGCATAGCTTAAATCCTGTGCTCTCTGCCTGAAGCCAGTGGAGCTGTTCTTGTACCTAAGATGAACACACCTGGCTTAGCTGCTAGGACCTTCATCTCCAAAAGAAAATATGTAGTGCTGGGGTTCTTACAGTGATGCCCACAGTCTGCTCCAGCTCCAGGAGCCAATGGCAGATTACCTTTTTTCTTCCTTTTCCTTCTCTTCCCATCCACCTTGGAAAGCCCAGAGGATTCACTGAGACAGCAAAATATCTACCCCCAGACTGTCCATTTGGGGAGGGGGGGCCTTGCTTGCACATGGCTTCCAAACCGTGCCATAAGATGGGACCAGCCAGCAGAGGCTCACTTCCCAAGCACTGGGGTTTTTATCCTGAAAGTTTCCAGAGTGCTGCTATAGAGCACCTAGCCTGAGACAAGGGGCCACAGGTTGTTGCTGCATTGGGTGCTTCTCACTTTGCAAAAGCAAAACCACAGCAGTTCCCAGCCCCCCAGCACCATCCTGCTGCAGAATGTCCCTGTAACTGGACAGAATATCCCTGGTGCTGAAATATCCCTGTCCGTTCTGCCGTGCGCTCCCTTGCCCTGCAACGGGGCTGTCTCTGCTTTGTCAGGTCGTGGGGATGTCTGTGACTGGAAACCCCGCTGGGGAGATGAAGGGAGCCTGGACAGCTTTGAGAGGTGGCAGTAGACAAAGTGTGGCTTCCAGGTTCTGAGCTCTGCCTGGCTGCGTGGTGCTGGTGAGTGCCCAGCCCTGACTGCCTGCCCTCCCTGCCCCAGTGTAACACCTACCAGTAGTGACCAGCCCCACCACCCTGGCCTTGGCTCCCTGCAGTGTCCCTGGTCCATCTTCTCCAGCCACAGTAAGGCCCTGTGAAAGCACAGCCATCAGTACAAAGAGTTCAGCTGAGCACATTCCTCAGGCCCCAGCCTGCTCTCAGTACCCGTATTGCTATTTCCCACTGATAAATCACAAACTGGGACTTAAGGGCTCGCTTAAGCAGGTGGAGCATTGCCTTCTTTAAGAAAGCAAATCTGCAGAACAGCCATCAGCAAAAGACCTTCATATCCCAGACCGTAATTCCTAAGTGATTCTCACACAGTAGCTACTTACAGTACACATCATTTTTCAGGCTGCTGCTGTTACTCAGTCTCTATCTAAGCAGTCATGCAACCAGCAACACTTTCAAACAATGGTCTATTGATTACTTGCTTCGTTAACAATGATGCAATTCCCTGGAGAGGTTTATTACTCTTGTTTTGTGTTATTTTGCGCCTTATTATTTGATTTTATCATTAATGGTTACACTTGCATTTCATTTCATTGTGACTTACTTTCTTGGGAGGAATTCTCAGCGCAGTCCAAAACCGTTCATGAATAAATCTTTACTGGCAGAAGGCACACATGTAATGCAGGGCTATGGACCTGTTTTCATCCTGATGATGCTGTCGTAAATCAATTAAAACATGATTGACTCGGGCAAATTTGCTTGTGCCTTTGGATTTCACATTGCCAAAGTCAGGCTGAATATATCTAACTATATATTTATTACCTGTTTGGTGATTGCCTCCCTGGTATCTATAGCAAGAACTGCTGTGCACACAGCTGAGGCAAGAGCAAGGACTGAAGCAGGTACTGGCATATCCTGCAGCTCTGATCCCACACAGTGCACAGAGCCCCATCCCAGCGGTGCCTTAACTCCTTTAGGCAACATTTGACTAGAATTCCCTATACCATAGGATAAAATAAATCAGAAGGGCTCTCTACACAGAGAAGTTCATTCAGATTAAGGTATAGAGTGCATTTAACATGGAATAGCTTTTCTTAATTAATTCCCTGTCTAGTTGCTCTTTTTTTTTTTTTCCTTTTTTCTTTTCTTTTTTTTCCAGTCAGACTGCAGTATCTTGAATTAGATTAATCAACTTTGGATATTCCTGCTTGCTATTACCTTCTCTTATTATTAAGCATTGTTAATATTAGTTATTAGAAATTAATGATTCCAGAATAGTTATGTCTCGAACTGCACTGGGTTGTGTCTGCTGAGCAGAGGTAAGCATTTCAGTTTAAAAAATGAGTTCAAAAATTTTCTGTCCTAACATTCTCCCAATTTAAAAACTCTTCTGTAGTTAAAGAAAACCTCTTTGTAACCAAAGCATACTCAGAAGCCATTGCTTAGCACACAGCAGCAAAGAGGAAATGAGGTGCAAAGAATGAGAGAGCCTGAAAAGGCACAAGCTAGGGACAGGACATTGCATCCCTACCCACAGTCCCATCCAGGGCTTCACCCCAAACCCAGAAATGTCAGTGTGAACCCTATGGGCTCTGCCTGCAGACCAGGAGAGCTGCACTGTGCCATCCCAGGGATCTTGCTACATCTCCGTGTGTTCCACTCTGCAGATACAGGCAGAGAAACAAAGCACATGGTTGTGTGCTTAAATATAGAGTTACAGAGACAGTGTGCATAAATCGGGATAATTTATACAGTGCCACAAATACAAACAGCAACTGCCACCCCTCTTTTTTTTTTTTTTTTTTTTTTTCCAGAGACTCATATACACAAATGCACCTCAAGTATGAATAATGCAATGACAAAGTGAGATGCATTTGTATGGACATCATTGGTATCAGCAGTTAGGAATAATAGTTGTCTAATTGTAGTCTTTCATTGTGTGCTATGTCAAAGCGTGGGCGAGTAATTGCAATCATCAAAACCCTTTCAGAGTGTGTGCAAAGCCCCGACCCCCATCACCCGCCGTCAAGCCTATCTGATCCGCTGCACACACACACGCACTTACTGGGCAGATGAATTAGCTAGGAGGACTGCTCTTTTTTGTTGTTGTTGTTGTTGTTGTTTTTTCTTACTATTATTTTCTCTTTTGTTTAGTGTTTCTCTTCCCTCAAGGTTGTGTCTGGGTTGTGAAGGGTTGTTAGGTTTTTTTTGTTTTTGTTTTTGTTTTTTTGCTGTTGCTGTTATTATTGTTATTCTTATTTTTCTACATGTACCTGATCGCTTTTTGGGGGGAGATAATTTAGACAACAGACATCAACAATTATACAAAATAATATGGTAACCAGCAACTGAAAAAAAAAAAAATAATAATAATAATAATAATAATAATTGATTCTCATGGGCTGCTGAGTGTTGCAGTTTGAATGTCTATTAAAATCCTTGTAATAGACACAGGGAAAAAGCAGGAAAAAGAGGAGAAAGGGAAGAGGGAGAGGGAAATCTGCTCTTTTTCAAATATTAGAAATAAAATGGAATAGAAGACCATTTCAGAATGCAAGTGGGACTGATATCCATTAACATAATCCCATTTCTAGTATTATTTTATTAATATAAACAGCTTGGCCCTGGGAATGCCTGCCGGATCATACAAACCTACTATATTTTGCATTGAGTTTAGGGGAAAATCAAGAAAAGCACTTAAAAAAAAAAAAAAAGAGCCTATTTGTTATGTTCATTCTGAATTGCCTGCTGTACAGTACCTGACTGGGGCAGCAGATTTGATTATCAAATACAATTAAGGCCTATTTTTGTCGCTGTGGAGTACCATGTTAGTGCATATTGTGTATATCTGTCTAGAAGACAGCAACAGCACAATCATGTAGGCTACATGCTCTGTCTTGCTGCTGGAAAGTGAGTAAGTAAGATTTACTCTGCTTCACCCTCTTGCCATGAGGCAACCATCTCACTGCTGTAACAACAGCTGTTGCAGAGAACATGTCTTGTTTAAGGACTGCGCAGCTGCATGGGTAGATACCTGCTTTAAGCCTTCATAGAACTTCAGCTTTGTTGGCTTTCTTCCCTCACTCTGTGTGATAGATCATATTTATTAGTTATCAGCATCCAGTATCTTCATAGAATTGACAGGTGGTTTAGCTTTTGCTGCAAGCATTTGCTGTTTCTTAAGGACATATGTGGTTTTCATGGGTGGCAAACATTATATCGGATGGGAAATATGTGTGCATTCAGAATTCTATAATCAGACATTTTAGAGGGCCATGGAACTAATCTTACACAAGAAATATTAGAAGTCCTTTTGTCTGGGCAAAATTCAAACAAAGGGGAAATTATACTAGATGCAAGGAAGAAGGTCCTCATGGTGAACTCTGTTGGATTAAGGAGGTGGGCCTCAATGGAAGGAGATGATGTAACTTTACTTAAAATGAGGATAGGCAAAATGGTGAATATTCTGCATGAGAATGTCCCATGTCTTTAGAGGACCACGTAAGCTCACAAGACTTTTTCATCTGTGCTTGCTGTGAGGCATCTTCATAATGCTTCCTGACACTTTTTGTCCTTTCTCTGCTTACTCAGAACTTGCTTCTGTCTGTAGACAAAAGAAGGGGGAAGTACCAAAATGTATGCATTTTACAGCATCCAAAAGCAATGAAAATGGTATCAAAGAGACTCTGCAAAGTACCTGACTGGAAACATTATCGATCCTGATGTTTTGTTCTTGACTTTATTTATTTATTTACCAGAGAGATATAGCCACTCCTGACATCACAGCAGGTCAGACAACAGAAGACAGATCTCAAAATCAGAAGAGCAGAAGTCTGGTCTAATTCTTTCCACAGAATTTGGAGCAAGTTGCTTGGAGTGGAGTACATCTCCCTTGTCTTCTAAAGGTTAGGTAGTTATTCCACACTTGTTGTCTGTGTGTTTTGACAGTCAGTAAAGAAGAAGATGGGTATTCCCACCGGTTCTTTAATGCACTCCTAAGACAGGTGAGGATGAATCATTTCATGGAAATTCACCAGCATCTCTCTACATTTCTTCTAGAGTCTGGCCAGCTAGTTTTAAATAAGATCATACATAACAGTTTAGGGAAGAAAAAATGACTCCCTTTGGATCACACTTCCCTCCCTTTAAAAGAAACAGGGAATTCACTTTAACTTCAGGAAACTCTGAATTTGAATACCTATAACTAACTTCTCGTCATCTTAGAAAGTTCTGAATTGCCACTGAAAGAAGTTTAATCTCTTCTGATAGAGTTTCAGAATAACCTCACAGTAAGGATTTGTTTCCTTATTATAATCCTTCCTGAGGATTAACTGGAATACACCTTCAGTTTAACAGAAGTGGAAATGCTTTTGCTGCTAATCAGAAAGAGCTGTTACTGACTTTTATTTTCCACTGTTCTCTGCCAGTAAAATTTGGTCTGGATGTATTGAAATAGCCAGCAAGCTATTTTCTTAAGTGGTTATTATCCATATGCTAATGAGTGCTGACAGAGACAATTTTTCAGGCAAAAATGTTAATTTTTCATGATTCAGACCTTGGGCACAAAAATAGTGGATTTGATGAAACTTACCAGACAGGTTTTTGAGGTGGATTTTTCAAGATGGACTTTTTTGCATCAGCAGGTGCTCCCACATGCAAGCCATATTCTGATGGCACAAGAGACACCTGGGCTGCTGACTCATGAGAATTCCAGAGGGGAAAGGGTGATGTTGTCAACTCAAGCATTTGTGAAAGGTTGTAGCCCAGAGTTGGAACAATGTACAAAATCTTGACATTTTCTACTAAATGCAGTTCTGGTGTTCCATCTTACCCTAATTAAAATGGCGCTGGGAAATCCATGTCATGGGGAAGGATGGTACTATGCAAGTGCTTTTACAGAGGTCAATAAAAAGCTCCAAACTTTCTAAAAGTTAGGGATAGTGAGAGAGAAAACAGAGAGAGAAGAACAGAAAAGAGAGTAGAGGAAACTGTGAAAAGAGTTTCACAGCAGTGTAGTGGTTTCAAAACACTTTCAGTCTCAGTGCTGTCAAAACCATATGAGAGCATCATAGTAAGGGGGACAGGTTTTGGAGGAATTTCAGGGAACATCCAGAGATGGGATTGCAGCACTCTTTAAGGAGCTCCTACCATGAATGAAGGGGCAACATGGGAGAAAACAACGAGATGCCTGTCTAAAAAATTCAATTACTGAGTGATAGAGGATGTTATCAGAGGATAACCAAAGATGGGAGCTGGCATTTCAATAGCAAACAAGAGATGCTAGGTAGAGGGGAGATGGGCTGTAAAGAGCCTTTCAGAGATCCCTGTATGGACATTGAACCATAACAGCCACTCATCAGTGTTATAAAACTACCAGCAGCAGTATCCCCAGGCTGAGAAAGACTCTTCTTGGCAAGCTTGTGTACCACGCCATGCCATCGGATAGAGCCCGTCCTATTGAAAACTGAATCCCTTCAAGTTCCCTGGAACAGCAGCAGCTGGAGGGGAAATAACAGTAAAATTCTATGGCTGTAATAAAACGCATTAGCCATCTGAACACTCATTTCAATCAAATAATGCAGCCTATTCATATTTAAACAGGAAATATTGTTTAATGTTTATGGTAATGATCAAATCAAATTTTAAAAATTAAACACAAAATTAAACATTAAAGTGAGGTTCCAACATTTGGCACTTGGGACGCCATTTCCAACCCGCAACTGATGGCTGCAATCAGCAGGTTCTATCCTCTTACCCTCCTTTAGTAGAACTTCTTGAGGAGAATGGTAGGAAGGGTCACCAAGGGGCTTTGGTGTCACACCAGCGACCACATTTGATGCAGGAAGTTGTTAATTCATCCCAGCTTCCACGTCCATTCCCTTAGCTTCCATGACTGTAGGAGCTAATGGCTATTGAGAGGGAAGAGGAAACCCAAAGGAAAAGTGCTTTCATTTGGAAGGAGCAAGATGGGAGTTGTCTTTCATCCAAGTGGAAGGCATTCACGTGTCCCCACTGAAATATTTTGGATCCTAACTTGTTCCCAGGAAGAACAGGGAGAAGTTACTGAGTTTTTTCCGAAGCATTGTTCAAATAGAATGAGTAGGAAGGCTCCTGTTTTTGAGAAAGGAAATGCCACTTTACACCAGCAGAGGAATGAGCTCAGCTGATTAATTTAAGGCTTTGATTGGGTTGACCAAGTTTGTGTTTAATGAAGACCTTGGAGTGATGGCTAGCAGTTAGGATATTGCTTTTAGAGCATAAGTTGTGTCAGAGCCAGGAAACTTCTTTCTCCCACATTGAATCTGCAGTGATTTTATTGATGCTATGCCTCACAGTTCTTCCCCAGTTTTCTCCATTTGAAGTCAGCAGAAAAGTTTGAAACAAAAGTAGGGTTTGAAACAAACCCATTGCCTCTAATATCTCTGAGCTGTTAAGCTGTGGACCTCACCCATGCTGTGAGCCTGTTCTGTGGTTTCTTTTGTGAAAAGGCTCATCTCTTCCTCTTCAGTTGCATCTTTCAAGGGAGCATATCCTCAGTGCAAATTAATATTAAATTAGTATAAATTAATAACAAATTAGCGGTGCTTTGGACCGCCAGTGAATTGTGTGTTTATCCTTTGAGCCAAAAAGCTCATCACAAAAGGCAGAATCATTCTGTCTATGCCCCCCATCCAGTTATCTGTTTGCCCAAGAATTTACTATATTTTCTATATTATGAAAATTAAATATAAAGATTGAAAAAATTAGCTGGGACTGTACATCAAAATGGCAAGATTTACCTTAACCTGTTACCACTGGGCTCAGCCCTGTAACATGCACCTTAAATTGGATTGGTATCCTATAAGTGATTGTCAAGAATTTCACTTGTTCTTCTAAAACGCAGATGTACAGTTGGTAGAAGTGTATCTTATCTTAGTGGTTGTCTACAATGCTATGTCTGTACCTAGTTATTGACTTCAAAAGTCAGGCTCTAACTGTGCAGCAATCCAATCCAACAGCAATCCAAGTACCATCACCTCTATCCACCTTTCATCTCACTTGCCTGATCTAAACCACATTCCTCATTGCAAATGTTGGGTTTCAACTTTTCTTAATTAAACAAAACTACGTAAAGGGTGTACAGAAGGCTGTTTCCTTGTTTCCAGTAGCATGCCTGGTGTTTTCTCTATAAATGTTCTTCATGGAAACTTTTGGGGCAGCTCTTGTAAGGAGAATATCAGAAAGAAAAAAACTATTTTCTTTCATTTCTATCTACCCTACTACTAATATCACTCTTTCTTGCATCTGCCTTAGCTCACCAAGCGTATGGTTCATTTCTATTCCTTGTTGCTGCCAATAAGAGCTGCAGCCGTAGGAAATGGCTACCAATTTGCCATGGTAAAACACTCTGCTGAGGACAGCACTCCACAGGGTGCTGCTGTGATCACCCATTCTCGGGAGCACTGGTTCACTCTTCCCAGGGAACACAGGAATATAATATAAGTACATAAGAACAATTATAGCCAGTCATATCAACAATCTGTTTCACACATATCTCATCTCCTAGAGTAGTCAATCATAAAGTGTAGGGAAAATTACAAAAGCAATGATTTCCTAGCTTCCTGCAGCTCAGGGATTTCCTGAGCCAGAAGTACTTTCTTTGTATCAGTAGCTTTCAATGAATTTTTCTTCCATGAATTGTGCTGTTGTTTTTGAGCTCGTGGGGAAGTTTTAGATACTGGTTTTGCATCGCTGACATTTCTCATTGCTTAAGCAGGACCACTTGTCCCCAGAGAGGGTAGAAGTTAATCAGAGAGCCTGAAGACTGGCAACTTGTGCAATCATGAAATAATGCATTGAGGTCTCATTTCAGTTTCCAAAATGCAGCCAGGTGAAGACTAGACATACAACGTGGCAATTGCAAAGCAAAGAACAAGGCATCCTGCTCAGGCTGTAGAAGGTAGTAGTGGTTACTGAATATTATTACACAAAGCAGAACCCTGAATCTATGTTGATTTAACCTTAATGGGAAAGCTGAAAACTGCAGGAGTTCAGCAGCTGTTCTGGGGACAGCAGAACTGCACAAGGGGATCCTCCAAGGAAAATCCGAATAGACAAACAGATGAACCAGTGTATTCTTCCATTCCTTCCATTACCTTTGCACAACTGAGAGGCACAAGACAATGAGCACAAGGCTTTAGGAAGGTCCTCTGGCATCTTTACCCCATGCAAGAAGCATGTTCAAAAGCAGTGTTTTCTAATAGCCAGCAAGCACTGACAGTCACAAGTACCATAGGCCATGCCTACATGGCTCCTGAAGAGCACGCTCATAGCAATGAAATGCTCTTCAAAGTGGTGGGTATGATCACGTTTTGTTGGGAGAGTTGAGTGCTGTGGTTTCTTTTTCCCTTCCTCTCTCTTCCCTTGTTCAGCTTTTAAGTTCCTTGAGATGATCAGTATTTGTGTGAAACAGTGCTGAAGTGTTTTGAAGGATCTGCACAAACAGATACATGTGCAAACAAAGGTGGTAATTAGAATGGGATGCAGGTCTGGCGTTGTCTGCTACATCAAGACATGTGTTTGTGTGTCAGCTTTACTCCTCTCTGAGACATCCTTATTTCAGGGCTTCCTGGGAAATGCAGCACGGCTTTTATTGTTTACAATTTTTTTTTTACTTCTTTTTTCCACTCTTTTCTTTACGGACTCCCCGGGTTCCCATAACAATGTGGCAATCAACAGGGATATGTGTAATAGCGCGATTTTGCCTTTACCAGTAAATCTATGCAGATATTGCAACCCACCTCAGGGCATCTTTCAAACTTAGGGAAGAAATGCCAAGGAAGGAATCACATGTCACTGCATCCAGAGCTTGCAGGCATTTCCCACCTGACTTTGGAGGCTTCTCTTGCGTTTTCTCTCCTTCTTCCCTCTTCCCCTCTCCTTTAAATATACTACCAGAACGATAACTGAGTGAAAAGGGTATGTGCTGCCTTTGGGAATCATGAGCTGTGCCCAGCAGCTGAGGTCCATCCCCACAGGACAGCAAACAGGAGGTTGCTCAGGGACGCGTCCTGCTTTCAGATGTGCCCACACATCTGTTACTGGCCTCAGCTGGAAACTCCCTGCAGGCACAGCTGAGAGGTGGATTTTAAACTAAGCCTATATTAAAATTAAAGAAAAAAATAAAATAAAAAAGGAAAAGAAGTGTGGCAGAAGAAAAAGAGAGCCCAGGAGTGCACATGTTCAAGGGGGCAGCGTGGTGGGAGCCCAAGGCAGGATCTGGCTTTGAATAACTCACTACCCACACAACTGATGTTTTTTCCCAGGAATTTGCAAGGAAGGAGGGACATATCCTGATCTTTGCTGGAAACCTGATCATCTTCTTGGTTTATCGTTAGATGCCAAGGAGGAAATGCAGGCAGACAGGTTGTGCCCCACTGTCTTCCATAACAAAGAGACAAAAGTTTGGAGGGCTGCTGGAGTGAGGGGGTCATCACAGTCCCCTGCAGAAGTGGCCTTGGAGACCATTTGGTATTGAGACATCTCTGAGTTGCAAGGGAGATGTCTTCCTAAAGTGAAATGGGAACTAGCCCTGGACATTGACATCAGCCCAGAATGCCCATATGTGATGACCCTTATGCAATCCAGTTACCTTCTCAGTGGCTTGTAGGATGCTCTTTTTTTCTTTTTCTCTGCTACATTACAAAGGAAAATATAATAATATTCTTATGAAGGTTGAACAACCATCTACTGAGGGAAGCGGGTGAAGCCTGACACTGTTTGACATGAATATACTGGTAGGATACAAAAGAGTGTGAAAGTCCAAGTCTCCCAGACAGACACCCAGTCCGTGTGTGCATAGATGCAGCCTGGATTTAACCAGCTGAAAATACCTTTGTGAATCTCAGGGCAGTAAAGAATACTATGATACGCAGGTTTCATAGAAAACAATCATCAAAACATTTTGCTGGAGCATCACTGCCATGAACAGAGGTAGCCCACGGAGATGGGCACCCAGTAAGGAAAAGAGTAGAGCAGAACAGAAAAAAAATAGAATAATCAGAAGGAACATAAATGAAAACAGAAACACAGTCCATCTTTAGACACAGCTAATACGGGGAGAGAAAAAGTAATGATTTCAAAATATATGGCCCTACGCAGTACCTTTATTATTTCAGGGAGAAAAGGGACCAAGTGCCTTTGTAGAACCCCCTTGACTCTGAGAGCCCACCATACAAAAGCATTATCACTGACTGTCACCCACGTTTGCCATATGTCTTCCCCTTTTGTTCACTGCCCCTTATCCATTGGCAGGTTGACTTTTTACTGAGGTAAAAGTAAGCTGAACACTCTGGATGTGGGTGCTTGAAGGACCCTCCCCTTCATAGCAAGCTCAGCTTTCTCAGTTTCAGGTCAGGCTGACATTATATTAAAATGTGTTTCTTGCCAGTGGGGACAACTGCAGATTATTTACAAGATACAACAGGAATGTCACACTAAATGAAGACAAAAGATGTGCAGGGAGCGTGATTGCTGTCTGAGCCTTCTTAAGAACTGCTTCTTAAGGAAATTGTCCTTTTAAGCATCAAGTGGTTACCAGATTTGGCCATGCTAGATGCTAGGGATAGGATCTCACCTGCCAACAAACGCCATCTATTGATAATGGTTCTCCAGTGGTTGTAATGCAGATGCTAATGGACATTTTAATAATAAATATGACTGCATACATTAATCATATCCCCTATTCAAAGGGTTGAAAATGTTTTACCAACAACAAGAAACTGTGAAGCCCCCAAGAAGCATTCTCCTCCATGTGCTACTGTAAGCAAAGGGTTTTCTGTCATATGCATTAGTGAAGAAAAGCAGCGGTGAATCTGCTGGATTCCAGTCACTGCGGTGTTGCTGATTCACAGTGTGAACTTGGGGAGTTATTTCAGTGCTTTGAGTCTCAAGTTCACCATCTGTAAAATCAAGATAATTATATTTACAGTGCTTACCTCACAGAGCTGCTGTGAAGATTAATTAACGCATATATATTTACAAAGTGCTTTGAGATCTTCAGGTGAAACCTGCTGTATATGTGCAAAATATTATTTCTCCAAAATATCTTGAAACCTCAGGAGCTGGAAAGTCTTACCAACTGTCACCACATTTTTCAATGTTTTTGGTCTTTGTCTAAGAAGTTTGTTATTTAGATAGCAGTTAGTTGTATATTAGTGGTGGAATACTTCACAAATTGTTTTTCCCAGTTCCTTTTGACTTGCTTTCCTTCTCACGCACAGTGTACAAGCAGATTATGTGTCCATCAATCAGTAACTTTATACTGTTATTAAGACACATATTTTGACAATTTCTTTTTACCTCTGTAGATTTTATCACAAAGGGAATCACAGTGTTTATTTGATACCAGCTTTTCCAGCTGTGTTGGTTGTTTGCGATTGGTCAGATAAGCTATGATATGTATCTGTACCGCTTCCAGCATAACACACCTGCAGGCACAGTTAAGGATCAGAGATTACGCGTGTTTAATTTGTATGTTCTCGGTGAGATTCAGCTCTCTTAAATTTAGCCATCTGAATATTAACTGTTGAGTCTAAAGTAGTTGCTCAAACTTACTTTCTACGTAGTTGAAAGAGATAGGCACTTGCCCACAGCAGTTTGCCCGACCTTTCTTAGATAACTGTTGATAGGATGAATCAGCCTGTCGAGGCACAAATACCTCTGTTGACTGTGAAGGGATGTGGGAGTGATGTACTCAGATTCAGATGTCTGATGTGATATTAAAAGGCTGATTCCTTCTCTGTAGCCCCTAATGACACTCCTTACTGTGTTAGAAGAAGCAGGATTACACTGAAACAAAGGATGGCTTGTTTAAGCAGTAACACAGCTCCAAACTGAGACACCAAACTGTAGATTTGCAGATGGGGGCGTCTACATGAGGGTGAGGAGCCTTTGTTCCCATTGCAGTCAACAAACATTTTGGCAGTGTAGCATGGAGCCTGGAGGTCAATGCATTTGTCCAATACATGTGTCCATTATAAGGTAAGCGGAATAGCATGCTGTGCTCCCCTAACTATACAGCGCTCTCTCTACTGGTTCTGGCAGTCTAAATGGTCAGTCTATATCTGTAGAGAGAAAAATCGAGGTGTTTTAATCTGCAACCTCACCCCAGAAGTATGATTTCATTAAAAAGATGAATACTGAGTTGTTTGATACAGACAGATAGTGAGTATGCCACACTTCCTTCCTATAGCCAAACAGCGATGGCTTCTGCAATATTGAAGTCTGTAAGCATATCAGTGTTTGTACATCAGCTTCATAGAGTAGCAGGGCTTGATAACACAAAACCCATACGCATTTACCAGCTCTTATCTCTGCCTATTTCAGCTATTCTATAATTGTGCACTTTAGTTGTATTGTATCTAAAATTCTCAAATTGTGGTATTTCTACTTCCTTTCTTTTAAGACAGTTCTCCAGTCTCGAGAATTCAATGCCAAGAAGCCATTCAGTACAAATTTTCTTCCTTAATTTCCCTCTTACATGCAGTTAAAGCACTAGGAATCACATCATTCAATTCTCCCATCTCTTATAGATACACCTCCAGATAGCTGCCACGTCTATACACAGAAGCTTTCTTCCTAATGTTTGCTATTAATAGCATTCATACTTGTCACCTCCAGAAAATTTCTGTATCCAAGATGTATGAGAGAGTGAAAAGAATATTTACACATTCATACACCTATATATATAGATGGCTTGTAATCAAATGTGTTCAACTCATACATAGAGAAAGCAAACAGGTAATGTATATCTAAGCATATTCATATACCTTGCCTAATTCAGCAGACTGTTATCCACTATCACCTGTCTGTATATCTTTATATGCATTCTCAAACACAGATGTATGCCTGTGTGTGTATATATATATATATGTACTTATATATATATACTTGCACTGGAGACTTGGGCAGAAGAATTCTTTTGATTTTCTCTGGACATCTGATGCTCCTTAAGGCAGTTGTCATCCTACATTAATTTGTCTTGTTCTGCCTCAGCTCACTCCTTTTTGTCTTAAATGCCATATTACAAAATGTTACGAGCCCCCTGCCTCCTTTGGCATACCCAGAATACACTTGGGCATGTAGGGAAGCATGCCATGATCCTTCCTGACACATGTCAGCAAACATCTCATCAGGGGCTCAGCTGTGTCACCCCCAATGATACTGCATGGCAAGATCAGTCCTTGGCTACATTACACCCTATCCTGCCCTTGGGGGAGGTGGGAAGGGCTATGCTAATTTGTTCTGACCCTATGAGATTGAGGGGGGAAATTGCCTTCATCTGGTGCAGTGTTCTAGATCTGTTGAACAGAAAGAAACCAGGGTGCTGCACAGAAACTCTTCCATTGAATCTGCAAGATGGCAGAAGCTCACATACGTGTGTATGCACATGTAGTGAGAAAGTAAGTTACAAAGGTCTCATAAGTGACTCACCTGAACTTATTCTCAGCCTACAGAAGGCTTTGCAGTATGTTTCAAAATACACTTCCTATTATTCCCTTTCTTGAAAGAAGGCAGGCTTAGACTTCTAGTTTGCTAGAAGGTATAACCACTCTGAATTAAGTGGAACTGGCAGATGAGCAAAGGGATTAAAGCTTCCGTTGTTCTCTGACCTGGCTGTGCGGGTCCACTTCATCAGCCACAGACACCTTCATGTTGCTTGCCCTATCCTAAACGTGAAATGCAGGGCTGGGTGCTGAAAGTTTTCTTCCCAGCGCATTCATGTTTTTCTTCTTCTCTTTCTCTTGCTTTCCTTCTTTCCATTTATTCTTTTCATGCTTCAATCATGCTTAAACTCACTCGGTGTTTGTTTGCATCTAATGCCTGATGATGTGCACAGGTTTCTGCTTCAGGTTTTCCTAGCATGCAGATACTGTGTGATACCTTCTTTGCTAGGCAAGAACCCAGGAGATACTACCTCCAACAGAACCAGATCCTTTCTCTGAGCACATGTGTGCAGTTAGGATGCGAAAACATATCAGAAGAGAAACGAGGGTGGTCACATTATATACCATTTTTAAATCAACATTGGACAAAGAAGATATAAATTGAATCTGGCTGCCTGATTTTGATCAAGTTTTTCAGAAGAACCAGGTGCTCTAGAAGAAGCAGAAGGCAGTTTTAAGATTGCCTAACACCAAACCAGTTCCCTGCCAGTTTTCCTGAATTAGATGCTGGCTTTCATCCTATGCAATAGATATTTTGCCTCCCTCAAAGACTCAAAAACAGCTAGTCCTTGTGAAATGATTTCTAACAGAGAAAACTTCTTTACACTGCGTGCCAAGACAAATAACTTCTTCTGCAACTCAGGATGGGGAAGTAGGGGTTGGTAGGACCTTAATACACGCTGAGGGGGGACAGTGTTATTTGGTTATCAAAGGAATGCTGAGTAGGTGGCACCAGATTTTGCTTGAAACTACTTGGGTTTAAATGCACACAGACACAAACACATGCAATTGAGTACTTCAATGCTGGGGGAGTGAGGAGCTGTCAGGGCTATGTCATGGCAAAGGCATCCCATCAGCTAGAAGGGGAGATTTTCTGGGCCTTGGTTTGAGAAGCAGACAGATGACTGACAGGGGTTAAAAGCTTCCTGCTTTCTTTTCTGCATTGCCTCCTTGATGGTAAAGAGCTCCCTGTCCCTCACACAGAAGGTGCTCTCTGATTTCAAAGTATTTTGCTGGAAATACTGTACAATCTATAAAAACCTACTGTAGCTCTCTGCAGAGATACCCAGCTGAGCCTAATTCTCCATATCCTTAACTCAACAGCCTCTGATCATAATGGAGGTTCAGCATCCTAGAGGACCATTGAATAAATATATATATATATATATATACACACAGGAAAAACAAAACAACAACAACAAAAGACGAGAAAAACAAAACAGAACAATTAGAATATTTTGTGATGGTGAAGAGATGTCAGACTGAATACCTTGGGCATACTAGTCCTCTGCTGAGACACAAAGCAGACAGAGTAATGTACCCCCAGTATCCTCTCTCCATTCCTCAGAGGACCTGGAAAATAAATGTTCAAAAAGAGCAAAGTCTCCTTCACTCTTGTAGTCTTCAGCTGCTGGCTGAGGCCATCACAAGTGAACCGTCAGCTGTGAAACTCTGGGTGTTGTGTACATTCCTGTGCAAAGGACTAAATGCTATGAGCCACCATGGCCTCAAACACTGGCAGCAAGTAGGGGGGAAATAAATGAACAGTGAAGGTCATCAAAGGAACCTGTGGTTTATCCAAACAAAATGAAAAGAAACGTATGCTTCTAAGTTGTTTTCCTGAAGTCCACCATTCGAGCCAGTGGGAAAGGTGGTGGCACTCAGCTCTAAGTCTGTGACAATATATTAAATGAAACAATAAGAACAGCATTTCATTTTTTCCGCAGAGTCTTCGTTTGGTACATAACTCATTATGGAGTAGGCTTACATTCCCTATAGACTTCTTTGCAAATCCCGTAGGAGGAGATTAATTCTATTCATTATTTGTCTGCCTCACACTTAGAATCACAGAATCATAGAATCCTTAGAGTTGGAAGGGACCTTTAAAGGTCAACTAGTCCAGCTCCCCTGCAGTGAGCAGGGACATGCACAGTTAGATTAGGTTGCCCAGGGCTTGATCCAGACTCACCTTGAATGTCTCCAGGGATGGGACATCAACCACATCTCTTGGCAACCTGTTCCAGTGCCTCTTATCTTCTCTTGTCTACTGATGCAGTGATGCCATCATAAAAGGCCACAAGGTTGGTCAAGTTGGATTGGCCCTTGATGATGCCATGCTGATTCTCTCTTTTCACCGTTCTATCTTCCATCTGCCTTAGCATAGCTTCCAGGAGGATGCTCTCCATGATATTTCCTGGCACACAGGTGAGACTGATAGGACTTAAACAGTTCCCTTCCCGAAGAGATGTGGGTTGTCTTCATTCATGTCTGTTTTCAGCATAGAGCTGTAACATCTCGTGAACAAAAGCTGGGACCTGTGGTCTCATTGTCCAGTACCTTTTAGAGAGACTGCATCAGACTTTCTAGAAGATGGAGAAAATCTTGCAAGTTTAACAGACTTGGGAGAATATGCCCAAGGTCTCATTGGTTCACTGAGCCAGAAGCTGAGAGATTATCATGACACATGCTGCAAACACCTAAACAGTTGAGATCTCAGCTCAAAAAATCACTCCTCCTGAGCTTTATTATTTAAATGCTTCTATGCCTGAAAATAATTATGCCAGACAACTATCATGGAAAGAACTTTTCCTTAGCCAGGAGATGGTCTAATGGGCAGCAGTAAATTAGCAGCCGTGACTCATAGCTCCCAAGTCCAGTTGTGAAGTTCCTGCTTAGTTGTTCCATTAATTGTTGCCATTTCCAAGTGAGGGTGCAGTGGTTTGCATGTGCTGCTCAGTCTTCAGCAACATCAGGATGAGCTTTGCCAGTAAATGATGCCTCTGCCAGGGGAATACAGGTGCAGCTCAACAGTGCATGGCCTAATGTAGACTCTGACCCATTGAGTGTGATTAAATGGGTCTCGCTTGACTACAGCATAATATTAGAACCATTTTTTTGCACTTTGCAAAGCAAAACATTCAATTAAGAAAACAGAAACAGGAAATGAATAAACATTATATTTCTGTGTTTTTCTTCTATCAGTTCATTCAGTTGGCTCTTCCTAATAAATAAGATCCAGCCAGGATCAACAGGTCTCAGGACTGATTTTCTCTTATTATCATCAAGGGGAGTCAGCTTTGTTGTTAACCTTTCCATTTATTTAAAATGCCCTGGATTTCATATTCAATTTTTATGCTCCCTGTTTCTGATTGTTTCCTTGAAATGGGAACTTCAAGGACTTTGATAAATGGATTGAAAGGTTGCCTTATTTCTCTGTCACTTCTGCCTTCGTGTCCTCTGCAAAATGCTGTTTTGCAAATCATAAAGCAAGGGACTGCAGTAAGTATTCATCAGAGCAAGGCGCAGAGGGCTGTAGGGGCATAGCAGATTAGATAGTCCCAGTGAGGGGCTGGGAGCAAGGGCTGATGTGAAACAGTTGTGAGCTGAAATTTAGACAAAAGGACACAATCTGGAAACCAAGGCAGTTTTTCATGAAAGGGTATCTCTTAGCCAAACATAGTTTTCCACTGCTGCGGTCTGCAGATGAGTGGTGGACCAGAAGCAGTGGAGAAGGGCCTTCAGTGGGTTCATCAGACTGCTTAATTGGCTTATTTGGAACTCTGTTAAACTGTTTTTCTAGCAACTCCAATTGAGAGTGTGCTGATACAAGTATTTGGGGGGCTTGAAGGAAGTCTGATCCAGCTCTGCACAAACCTTAATCTAAACTATAAATGATGCCTCTCCACCAAAAATGCCAGGATTACCACTGATGGGGTATCTGGTATTCCTCTGAACAATGCATTGCAAATAAATGTTTTTCCCAGAACAGGTTGTCATGTAATGACTTACAGCAAATGAATGTAAGCACCTACAGCCCCTAACTCTTCATTCCAAGACAGCGGTCCCATTTGGGGAATGCAGCTTTCTAACAGCCTGCAATAAAACTGGTAGAGCCTGCAGCCATGTGCTTCGCTCCTCACAGAATGCAGCCAGGAGTGTTTCACCCCTTTGCCAGAGCTGGCACGCACATCTTCAGCTCTACTCTGATCATTCTCCTCGATCTAGCAGATTGCCCCAGTTCTCTCAATACTTTCCCCACTTGAGCTACTAGCATGCCTAAACTGCACCTCTCTTTAGAACAATCAAACACAAGCCTTACCTAACTGAACAGTGAAAAGCTTTAAACACTAAGTAGGTTATTTTCCTCCTGGATGGGCTGAAATGGAGCTTCCGTTCCTCCTGTGTTGCTGCAGTCATTGCACCAAATCCAACAGAGGAAGCACCCAGAGTTCTCATCGTATCGTACTCAGGCCCCAGTGGCTGGCCATTTCATGGCAGAGTTGGTCTGTGACAAACATCCCCATGACACCACACATGAGGTCTCCCTGCAAGAATAAACACCTGGGACTCCTATTTGCTCTGTCCTTCACCTGCTCAGCTCCTGCATGTTCTCCAGAGCCCTTCACTGCTCAGACAAATCTCCTCAGCTTACCCAGCCGCACAGCCCAGGGCATCTCATGGGAGTGCTGAGCTGAAGGTAACTAAGTCCACAGCCTGCAGTCTTCACAAGAAACCATTTCTTCAGCACAACATGATGGCCCTTCATCACCAGCAGTAATTCAACCATAGCTAGAGCGCAAAAGATCTTCTGAGCAGTTCAAATGTGTGATTATCACACTTGTCCCTTCACACACCTCCATAAGGGCAGCCAGGAGCCATGTTCCTTCTGGTTCTGCAGTTTTCACCCCCTTTTGCTGTGTTACTATGGAAAATAAGGGAAATGTTCAGCTGCCAGCTCTGAGTCATCACCACCCTCCCAAACACAAATGTATCCTGGGTTGCTCTTTGAAAGGAGCTGCTGAGCGCACGGCCCAGTATCACCTCAGCTTTTTAGGTGGCTGCAGATTACAACTTGCAGCAGGAAGAATTAATACTATTAATATCCTCTGTTTCATTCCCCTGTTTACAAGAGACCTTTTCAAAGCACAGGGCCCAAAAGCACTTGACGCATTTTACTACCTACATGTTGCCAATCCGCAGCCTTGTAGGAATTTCACAGCTGTCACTGGTGCAGGCTGAGCTCATCACTGCAGAGCAACAACATGGGCAGACCTGAGGTTGTCCTGTCCCAAACTCATAAATTCATCACTATTTGATAGGAAAGAATGACAGATCTCCAGCATTCCAGCTACCCACAGTGGGTTTTTTCGCACAAATTCCAGATAGCTGTGCAGACAGGATGGAGCCAGTGTTCCTGTTCATTAGGGTTCTGAAAATGAGGTATAAGCTTCTCTTTCTCCTTGCACCAAAATGCTGGTTACTGCTCATCTGAGCCTGGCAGACTTACCATGCAGGCTAACGCAGCATCCACAGGGAAGTATCTTCAAGGGATTTCAAGCAGAGAAAGTATAATCGCCCTAAGAACATGGTTACTCTCTGGAGCTATGATCTTCTGTTTGTTATTATAAGTGTCTGTCTGCCTATCCAGCTATCCATTTGCATAGTTACCTTTATTCTCACTACAGCCAAAATATGAACACCTACAATTTCATGGAAAGGGCAATCTAGATTTGTTCATTGGAGGCCATCTTATCTCGTTTTGTTTAGAAGACAGACCTTTTCACTTACTTTCACTTCAGATGCAGCAGCCATCACCAATTCATCCAAGCACCTCTGACCTTTACTTGCCTTTGACTATTTTCTGCCAAATGTCCCCTGAAAGGGCCTGATTTTGTAAATACACCATTTGCTATAGGGAACAGTGAATTTCTTTGCCTTTTCTTTCCCCACTGCAGGTTCAGGGGATGTGTGCTGGGGAGAGGCAGTGTTGGGAGGATCACTCTGCCAAACGCTGGGGTTTGAGAGTGAGTTGAGCTGATCTGCATCAGGGTGAGATTACTTGTAAGGAAAGGAGGGAGGGAAGGGGGAGACGGAGATGTGAGAAACTGCGTCACTTCCACAACTGCTACTGCTCAGGAGAAAGGAGCAAAAGAAATATATATCTGCCTGCCTATTAATTTAAATCTAGACCCAGGAAGAAGTCAACGAACTGTAATTTATGAGCTGTCAAAGCCTGAAAAATTCCTTTTGACACTGTATTTTCAGTTATTACATGCTTTCCTGCAACACGACAGCGTAATTCTGTAGGGAGCCTTCTAGTGAACAGCACAATGGCAGAGGGCAGTGGGGGCTTTCTTATTATCTTTTCTTCCCCCTTTCTTCATCTCTCCCCACTCCTTTCAATCATCCCCTCTTCCCTACCTTGCTGCTCACCCAAATAGCAGTGAGGAAGTAAATCAGCAGCAGCCCGATCCTGCCAGCACCTCAGCATCTCTGAGGCAGTGCTCAGCACTGGACTGGATCTGGCTCCGCACAGATTTCTGAGAACTCATGGGGTGATGGGAATGGAGATGAGGCAGTGACCTCAGCTCCACCAAAGACAAGGGAACAAGTACTCCCTCCCTACCATTTAAAATACTTGGATTTTACTTCCTGGTGCACCTTAGATGGGTCTCTCTCACTTGCACTAACATTGGTTGACAGTTGTCAGCCACCTCAGACCCCCTGATGTTGGCTGCACTGCCTGTCTGGCTGATTCTGCCATGAAATGAACCAGAGCCGTGGAAAGTCCCAGCAGCGCCCTGGGTCCCACGTGCTCTCCTGGGAGTGAGAAGTTTCTCCTACTTTCCAACCCCTCCTGCAGGTTTGCTCCCTGGAAAGCCAGCAGAATGGACATGCCATAACTCAATGGGGCACTGCTTAAAGTAGAGGGTGGGGAGGCAGTTTGATAATAGTGTTTACTGGAAAACAGAGGGAGAAAGAGCTGCCTGCCCGTGCGTGCCTGCCTAGGTTTGCACCAAGCCCTTGCAGTGACACAAATGGTTTGAGAGTGGTGGCAGAGGAACCTTTGTCCACTGCCAGTTAATGGGGGAACTCAAACCAGCACCAAATGAAGCTCAACCTGAAAATGTTTTGGCTGCTGAAATCCAACCTGGAGTACCCCCAGCTTCCAGCTTGTTTTCTTATCACTTGGGGACAGGAGCTGGGGAGGCATTTCACAACAAATGTCACTTATCCTTGTATTTCTAAAGCTTTCTGTTTCTTACACACAAAACTGCGTTTTTAATTTGAGTTGCTGCTGGTGGTGGGAAGGCTGCCTTTTTTCTTTCCAGCTTTGGTTTCTCACTTACAGCTCAGAAACCCCTTTTAAGGTCTATTCTCTGTGATAGGCATTTCGCCTCGTATTTAGGGAATCACACCCACACGCTGCACACATCCATATGCAAACACACAGACAAGCACACATATTTTCTGAGTGAACTGAACTCCAAATCTTGCGCTTTAATATAATTTAAGCAGCCTGTGCAGAACTCTCTTGTGTCAGGATTATGGAGGAGTGCTCTGAAAGCGCCGTAGAAAAATTCATACCCAGAGGAGAAGACCGTGCATTCTGCTGGGTTTCAATGCAAGGCAACATTTGCAATTCCCAGAGTCCATTCCAGATCATGCTTCTCTTTAAATTCACCATACCTCAGTTTCCCCAAACCTGAATTGAGGCCAACAGCATCACTTGCTATGATTTGGGCGATAGTTTCGTGAATATGTTAGAGCAGTGTTATTACATACTATGGTGCTATAACTAGGACAGTGTGTTTTTTTAGCATTAGATGTTAATCAGCCAATGCTAAAATTCCCCCAAACTGCAGATGGATAGATGAAGACAGAAAGATTTGGACAAAATAACTCTGCCATTTCATAGAGATATAGAGAGAAAGAGAGAGGCATTCTCTTGAAGGTAAAACCAAGCAGGGTGCAGGGAACACACTCTTGTATCTTACTCTTGAGTGGGTGATTGATGTGCACCTTTTCAGTGGTTTTGTTCAAATTCAGAAAGTCTACATCAAATCCTTCTTGCTTACGTTCTCTGGATCTTAGCTTCTGTGTATGCTACTACCTGAAAGAAAAATGGCTTAGCATCTGATTGACCACCCTGGTCTGCATCCATATCATTCAGGGCCATACCTTTCTCTGTTTAGGACAAAGCAGCTGGAATAGGCCAAGTGAGTGAGGAAAGCCAATAGTTAATCAGTGGAGCAGTCAAAGCTGGGTTCAGTGCATGCTTCCTGACTTTCTTTCGGTTAACATTACATATGCTAAATAAATGTCATCCCAACTGGGACTTGGGCTTTGTTTCTAGCTCATAGAAATGCTCAGGGAAGCTGAATGACAAGAATCCTATTGCCTTACATTGCTTCACTGTGCAAGGAAATCTCCAAATGTATTCAATACAATTACTTCTGTTCCCAGGAAAAAGATGTTGAGCTGAAGGAAGGGAAAAGACTGTCCTGTGTCCCCTTCTTGCATGAAACACTCTTCAGATTTGTGACTTTATTTTCCTTTTGTGACTGGTTTCCTTCAGTTCTCACATATATAGTTGCTTTATCATTGCAGAATCTTACAGATGTAGTAGTGGCAAGACCTCAACATGGTGAAGAACATTGTTTTTATTGTGGTAGTGAACATTTACAAAGATAATGTCTGTGCCCAGCAGACACAACTTTTGAGTGAACCAGCAATCAGCAATAGGCAGTAACTACCAAAAGTCAGGAATAGACACAACTGAGGATTGTGTCCATCTTCTGTGACAATATTTGGAGAACACTACCAGTATTTAGGAAGATACAATATTCCTTAAATGCCAGTGTTTCAATAGATTTGAAGGCCTGCTGTGTGAGCCCCTGAGAAAAAGCAACAGAGAAATTCCAGAGGCAAGGGGAGGCAGGAGAAGGGCTATATGTCCTTGAGATCTTACCTTCTCCTTGGCAAAACCAGCTGATAGAGTTTTCCTTATCAGTAGAAACTATCATGAGCTGCAAAGGTTGGATCCGTAGAATTTGAACTTTCTTGTAGTTCCTGCTGAGTACAGCATTCAAGAGAGCGGACATTAAATGGATTAAGAAGTGGGTAATGGACAAATCTCAAAATGCGGTTGTCAAAGAGAAAGTGTGATAGAGTGAGGCTGTTTGTAGCACAGTTCTGCACAGATCAGTACCAGCACTGATGATAGTCAGCATTGTCATGAATGAAGAGGAATTAAATATCCCAGCTGATAAAATCTGTGGATAACACAGAATGGAAAATTGTATGGGCAGGACTCTGATACAGAATCATCTGACTCACTTAGGTCACTCTGAATGAGCTTTGGCTGACTAAGGCATTATGTGCGTCTTTTCACAGAACTAACTCTAAGCTGACTCATAGAGGAACGAGGCTAAAAACCAGACCTAAGGAATTAGGGGTTATACCTCATAAGACAATGACCTAGAAAAGTACCTAGGCAGTGACCTAGAAAAGTGGTTAGCATGGCTGAGGAAGCCAACATTATCTCCCAGCATGGTGGTGGGTAAAATCAACTAATGGGACCTCTTGCTGTACAAATAAGGAAACTGGAAGACAAAGATGACTTTTTAGTAGGTAGCATTGGTGGGAAAGTGCTCTGACAAACTGATCCTAGCCCAGTGTGCAGCTTTTAGAAATTGTACAAGATTTTGAAAAGACCTGGATAAATGAAGCAAATACCTCAGAGGGTCAGGTTAAAAAGCTGTCATTTCTTGGGCGGGGAGGGATCAGCTGGAGAGACACTGAACTTTTCCCCAAAACTTTTCTAATTTGAATGCTATGCCAAACACACTGAAGTGAGAAGTCAGAATCAGGCTCTTGTCACAAGAGGATACGCATCAAAGCAGCCTATGATGCTGCCAGTTGCTGTGTCTGGTGTCTTCATAGTAAGACTTGACTCCTCTCCAGGATGCACAGTTTAGCCAAAATACATCCAATTGGGATACCTGTATGCCAGAAGCAGAATGCGTACGCATGGTGACTCATCCATGGGATGGGAGGGTCTTTGGGAGCAGCTCTGTAGGCGTCTGCAGTGCACAGTGGGAGAGACAGATGACTGAAAAACCTTTTTTTTTTTTTTTTGTTTTTTTTTTTTGTTGATAACTCTGTGAATTATTGACTAGCCCAGGGTTAAGGGGATTTTGATAGAAAGATGGTGTTGCTGTTCCTAGATCTTCTTCCCACATGATTCCCATCTTTGCCTCCTGACTGATGCTGCAGATCGCTGGAGAGGGTCTTTAGCATAGAGAGCGTGCCGAGACCATGTGCTGGCTCCTGGTGTCAATGTTATCACTCGCTGTCACATTTCGAAAGAGGAAGCAAGCCTGTGCCATGCACGCAGAGAACAAAGCCCTTGCAGAGCCGAGTGAAAGTTACAACTTGTCAGCACGTCTCTCAGCCTGCCGAAGGCCAAACATGAAACACAAAAAGGCCTGAAATGAGGGAAAAAGTGGGAAATATTAGCACTGTGAGCTTTCGTGCTCAGGAAAAGGCTTGCAATAAAACAGCACCTTCGTTCCCTGCCTCTCCCTGTGTCTCAGTCCTTACCACTGTTGAAGAGATGACTCCCCTTAGCACAGTTACAGTACCGTTGCAGTAATACAGACTAGAGCCAGGTTCAAATCTGGCTTACACAGCTTTCATTTCTCCAGACCTCAAAAAATCATCATTAAGCAAAAAGCATTGTTAGTGATGATGAAATCAGAGATGAAAATAGCCTACTGGGGATTAGGTTTTCCCTCATGGACAGTGAAGCTCTGGTAGCCTGCAACTGGCATTTTTGTGACTCAGGTTTTGCCCTGATTTGGGGAATGAATATCTGCAGGTACTACCCTAGGCAGTAGTAATATAGTGGGCATTTATAATTGTTTATCTGAGCACAGCTGAGAAAATAATTCTGTCATTGCAAGATATATATCTTTATTGTTTTTACAACTACTAAAGAACCTGCATCAGGAATCTTTGGAAGTTTATGCTTACTGGTTGTTTGGTCCAGTTGTGTAGTTTTCTGATGCAAGTACTTTTAACATGGACAATTTCTCATGGCAAGAGAAAGACAACAGTATGTTCAGTACTGGCTGGGGGAAAAACGAAATGCTTCTCTCAGAGCCCTCCTGTACAGAGATGCATCTTGCATAAACAGAGGAGAGCACTGACTGAAAACAGGATATCAGCATACCGGCTTCATGTGGACTCAATCCTTTATTGCTAGTTGTTGTTAATAAAGGTGGTAGTAGTAGAAGCATCCTTCAGGCTCTCTAGTCTAATTAAACTTAGATGAAGCAGAGCCCTGACAACAGAAAATTACTTAAATATTTATCTTGTTCTACCATCTCCTTCTTCTGGTATCCAAACTTGTAAGGTACTGAGTTCCTTCTTGTAAGGCTCATATTCTGTACAGACTAAGAGATGCTCACCCTCTTGCAGTTATTGTATGGAAATTCTTGGTTTCCATTTTCTATTTCTTTCTGTTTTTTTCTCTTTCATGAGTTGCACACTATAGAGTCTGCAGATTGAGTATGGCAATGGCACAGGCAGGATCAAGTTGTGGCTCAAGGCCAGGATTTTACCTAACAACTAAAGACTAGTGAATGAAACCTGAAGGAAGCCAAAATTGTAATAATGCTTCTTCGGAGAGTAAAGGACCACCCTACAATGCCATCTTTGCAGAAGCAAAGCCATTTAGTAAGAGTTAGTAGGTCATGTTAAGGTGAGCTGTGAAAGACTTTTTAAAGAGCACTTGAAAAGGGGAAACTCAATAAGAAGACACCAATCTCCCAGCTTGTGAGCAAAGAAAATAGAGGAGAAAATCTCTGCTGGTGTAAGCCACTGATTGTATGTGTTCTCTGTGGTCAAAGTAAATTTGCTACGAGTTCTGATGAAAGCAGCCAAAGCTCAGAATCATGGGACTGTCCCCACAGGCCTGTCAGACAACAGCTGTATAGACCTCGCATAGGCCCAGCCTTCACTCTGGCCCACAAAAGCACCACCATCATCATCATCGCAGCCCCCTGCTCCTTCAGCAGCAGAACCTGGAATAGCTGTGTGAGCATGGAGGTCCCGTGCCCTCCCCTGTGCAAGCCCACCCTGAAACACAGCTGCAAACAGAGCTACCAGGAAAGCAGACGATGCTTGGAGTAAACTGCCTCTGCAGCAGGAGGCTCTTTATGAACTGTTCTTTACTGCTGGCATAGCACCCGGCTCGTTTTCACCTTTCTTAAAGGTTAACCTCATTTCCCTCTATTAGTTAGTTTTAGCGAATGCCATTCGGTGCTGCAGTTAAAGAGCTCTGTCAGCAGATGGAAATGACAGTGGCATTTAGATCCAGTCAGGGTTGAAAGTTGAGGGAGTTAGAGGGGGAAGTGGAAGAAATAATCTTCAATAAAACGTTTGCACGGGAATGTTATCAGGGGAATCTCACTTTCACCAGTGAGATAAGAGATCTTTGGCTCTGTGCGCTGAGGGGAACACTTTTCCTATGAGACTGAAACGAATGCCAATTCAGAGAGAAGTGTTTGGGAGGCTTCAGATTGGGCTGAGGGGCATCTCACATCTATGGGTAACTTCTTGTTGGGAGCCTTGCTTCCAACCAGGCATGTGCTGATTATTGATTTCTCTAAAGGGAAGTGTGGGTTGCAAACTGTGTTTCATTATAGCTAAGATCCCTGGGTGTGCTGGGCACACAGAGAGGAGCTGAGGGGAGCCTCATGGCAGCTGCAGCTCCTCAAAGGGAGGGGAGGGCAGTGCTGAGCTCTGCTCTGTGTGACAGCGATGGGGTCCAAGGAAACAGCATGGAGCTGTGCCAGGGGAGGGCTGGAGCTCAAGGTCTGGGCAATGTTGTCAGACTCAAGAGTTTGGATTGTCCTGTGTGAAGGCAAAGAGTTAGACTTGTTGATTCTTCTGGGTCCTTTCCAGACTGAGATATTTCATGATTCCATGCTCTGGGCTGCTGTTTTAAAAGGCGTAGTCAGTCTCGCAATAAAACCTTCCTCTCCGCTCAGAGGAGGGAAGAATTTTGTCTGTGCTGGCTATTTTGGAGAGTTTTTTGTTGTTGCAGTGCAATGGTAAAAGGAGATTAAGAAAAGAGGCAGAATCAGGGAAATATGTATAGGCAAATATATACAGATTCCCAGACCCTAGTACATGAAAGGTGTTACTGGCATCACTCAGGCTCTGCTGTCCCTCATTCCTCACCAGACCTCCCCTGACACAGCTGTAAAACTCAATTTTGCATCAGGAAGATTTTGCCTGGGAGATTTGATACCAGCAGCAGTGGGAGGAACATACAAAAAAGCAGTTCAGCAAACTGAGGGTCTAATCCAAAGCCTGCAAGGTTCCATGACACTCTTTTTCATTAACTTCAATAAGCTTAAGCTGTAACCTTGAATCCTCGATGTTTATTTCAAGCACTGGTGCAGCATCACTTGGAATACTATGCTACACTGCATACATACCTTAGGGTAATGGTCTAAACGAGTGTGTGGATAAGTCAGGCCTGATCCTGCTGGGCACTGTCTTGAAGCAGACCCATTCATTTCCTAACTCATTTCTTGAGTTGGCCAAAGCATTTCAAGTAATAGTTATCTAGAGAAATGTGTAGTTCTTTATAAAGCAAAACATTCCCCTGGAACAGGTTCACTTCCATGAGGTTTTTGCCAGGGCACTTTTAAAAAAGAAATTAATGCATCAGGTTCTCATTTCAGGAGGCACAAACCTTTCATTTTAACATAATCTTTTTTTGATTAATTTTGTTTCAAGTATGTATTGTATTAAATCACGAAGAGCATAAGAATTTCCACTTTGGGTTAGACCAAAGGCTTTCTAGTGTAGCTCATCTGCTCCAGCAGTGCTCATTAGAAAGAGTAGGGATTTTATAAAAAGTGACCCTTCTCTCAGTATCTTCCAGCTTCAAGCAGATGTAAGTTTAGTCACTAAGATAGATTCTGCATATGGATCTTCATACTTAGTAGCAGTGAGTGGACACAGCCACCACAAATCTGCTTCATTCTTCTCAGAGCTAATTCATGACAACATCTCATGGCAGAAACACTTTCCTTTATTCATACAGTGTGTAAAAGTTTACTTTCTTTTGTCTAGATGAAAACCGCAGCCATTCTACTTCAGATATTTTACGTTTTGAGGTTAATAAGACAAAGCCTTCTATTCCTCTGAGACAAAACCCTGTAACATTTCACAACTGAATAATTTCCATTTCACAAGAACTTTGGCCTTGCTGATTCTAAGTGGAAGCACATTTTTTTGAGACATAAGTATTTCCCATAGAAAGAAAATCCTGTTTTTCATCCAGTTTCAGTCATTTCATTACATCAGTGGGGGTATGAGTGAAAAATAAACAAAACCCACTTTGGCACCCTGGGAAGAACTGGAGAGGATGAATGAAAGTTTAACAACAGCAGTTTATTCCTCCTAGTTGGGCTAGAAAGGTCACAGGAACAAATTAAGGGGGATGAACCACTGCAACCTGATCACACTGTCATTATGTTATGCCCTCATGCTGTAGTTTAAATGTCTGTAAGGAGATGGTATTCATTATAGGGAAGAAGACCAAGTCTCACCTTCATTTTTACCTACAAAATCCCTCTTCTGAATCTTCCACCTGGGTAAAGCAGAACAGGCTTAAGGAAAGATACACCTTAAGTGTTCTGTCTTCTGGAGAAAAAACATCACTGTTAAGGCCTCCTTAAAGATGGTGGGATGTCTGAAGGATGCAGTGGGTGAATCTCATTTAAGTTCAGTTCTTGCAGCCTATATGCACCTCACACCCTTCCTGCACACATCCACAAGCAAATCTGACAGGACTTCATCTCTTGCTCAGTAAAGCAGGGCAAAATCATATTTCTATTTCTAACCTTCATATTTTTCTGCTCATAGTCACAGGCAGGATTGTCTCTTTTCATGTTTACGGACACAGTCTGGCACACTCCACTCTGATTTTAGCTGTGGATTCCAGATACAAGCGTCAAACAAATAATACACAAAACTTCCTTGTGAAATATGGCTTCATAACTGAATTGAGCATTAGGCCCGGAGCTGTATGATGTAGGAGAGGTGTTATTGAGACCTATGAGACATGCTGCTTGAATTCCTTTATTATTATTGTATTCTTTTGCCTCTCCTTCTTCATTTTCTTTGTTTGTAGATGAAGGGATAGAGAGGAAAGAAGCCAGCAAGTTTATAAAAGCAAGAGAAAAAGAAGTTGAGGCATTTTGTGGAGATCTTTAATGACATTCTGTATAATTTGAAAGTGGGGAGGGAAGGGGGGGAGAGAAAAAGGGAATTAACAAAAAAACTGGCAAAAGAAAAGTGGAATGTGGAGAGAAGCGTGTGGATGAATTTTAATGCAATCAGAAAGCTGTAATAATGGTAATAAAGGAATATATTCAGACGTCAAGAGAGGGAGAAGGGAACAGGACCCGCGACGCCAGAATTTAAATTAGACATAGGCGTATAATTCTCTTTTCTTCCCCCCCACCTTTCTTCAAATGAAGGAAATGGAATTTTTAAGCACAGCGAAAGAGGGATTAACAATTGGCAGGTTTTCAGCCCTTTGTCTTTTGGCGAATCCCATTTAATCACCGTTTTTAATATTAAGGAGGCTGCGGCCATGCAGGGCTGTCTCAGGCTTGGGGGAAAAGGGATGATATACAGAGGAAAAGAGAGATAACACTTAGGTTCAGGCAATTGTGAGGAAGTGTTTCAATTACCTCCACTGAAGTCTTTTAAAGACTGAAGTTTAATTTGATCTGAAACGTCGTCACAGCTTCTGCAAGAGAAAATATGTCCTTCCCACCCCCCTTTCCTGCCCAAGTCTTTGCTGTTCCAACAACTCTCAGTGCTCAAGGCTTGAGTGCTACCATGGATTAATGTTGTGGCCTTCAGGGCTTCTGGAAGGGGTTTCAAAGCCCTGACAGGTCACCAGTGGGATGAGTTTAGGAACTGAAACTTATTTTCTTGACATACCAGCTTTGACACCACTGACTCTACAGAGTTTGTCAAGAAGCTTCTAAGCTTTGCTCTGAATGAGTGTGAAAACCAAATGGCCCTTCAGGCTCAACCTCAGCCCAGTGTTGCCACAGAGTGAAAAGGGGATGTTACACATAGGAATTAAGATGTGTTAAATTCTTAAGAACCAAAGGCTGCAGGAGTTGTATTCAAATCTAAGCTGACTCTGAAAGATGAGTGTAAAAGCATGATGTAACTCAGTATTTGTTTGAGGTGCCATTTGATAGTACAAGACAAGCTTCTCCTTCACCTCATTCTTCTCCAAGAAATCCATCAAGCTTTACAACGCAGTAAAAATCCATAGATTTTCAGGAGCTGGGAGCCCAAACAGTCATGGAAAATCCTGCAAGGCTCAGTTACAGCACAGCTGCATGCCTCCATACTTCCATACCAGATGCTTTTCTACCATGAATATGCCAGTGTGCCAGCTCATGGCCAGAGGTGGAAACGTCAGCTGTAAGCACAAGCTACCAATATCTAGGGAAATATATGCAATTTCTTTTTTCCATGATGGAAAGACTGATTTGAATTCGGTTATTCTTCTGGTTTGAGGATGGAGAAGACAAACTGGGTTCTTGGCTATACGTTGAATTTAGAAAGATCAGGTTTTGAGTCTTGATCCTTTTCCCAAAAAACACTGCCCCATGAATCATTCTCTGAAATATTCCATCTGAGTGTTTCAGATGATAAATAAACTTGGAAGAATTATGATCTGCCAGACACAAATCAAGCAGAGTTTTTGTGCTTTGCATGACACTGGGTCTTAGACTTGCACTCACCATAAGACTTCCTAAGCAAGGGCTACTAATAAAGTGAGTCGTTGTGAGTTGTTTTCCCAGCTCAATATCTAACACCATAAAACCCGTCATTTGAGATCTGCACAGGGTATAGCATCTCTTAGCAATGGACAGTTATGATGGTGCTGTTCAGCAAGTCAGAACTGCTGATATCTGTCTTGGGGTTATAATATTTTCAGTTGTACAAGGAGATTCTGCTGTTAGAGTTGTTTAGGGTATGTCTTCATAGCAGGGTTTGATTGGCCTGTTGCCCAGGTTTTGTCCATAACCTATTCTGTACCTACCTGGAGGACGCCTGACTGAGCTTTCATATGAGCTGTCTAGACAGGACTGTAGATGTACTCTTGGATGTAACTTCTCTACAAGTAGACAGTGAGTACTGCCACAGGAGCATGGGCCAACAAAGTCCAGACAATGATCAGCCTTCCAATATGAACTTTCGTCTCCACGTCCTTCGATTACTTCTTCTTCTTCTTCTTCTTCTTCTTGTTATTATTATTATTATTATTATTATTATTATTATTATCCCAGATCTGCATTTTAGTCAGTCTGTTTATATCCCTGCTCTCCTAAACAACTTCTGGACACGGATGAGCAGCTGGTACAGACCAAGGATCTCTTTCAGCAGCATCAAGAAGGCCTCTCTACTTGGGGAATCCAACAGAGAGCCTTCAAAATAGAGAACTGACCTGGACACGTTTAATTTGAAAACATAATCTTAGAATTCGGGCTCACTTGTTGGCACGTGTTTAGTTTCTTTCCAGTTACTTATGGAAACAACAGCAGTTACCATCTGTGTTCTCTTGGACAGATACAACCAGATCACCACTTTGACAATGTGTTCAGGGATCTTGCCACTGCAGGGCTTAAAAATTTCTTCCCAGAAGACCAGTTCAAGACCCACGTTCACTGTTATTCTCAAAAGCAGGAATTTCCTTTCAGAACCAAGCCAATTTACCCCTTTCTCTTGCATGAATGTGCAACTGGGGAAATCTTAAGCCTCTTTAATCTGATAGACACCATCAGAGGGTTCAACCATAAATCTGACCTCCAGTCTGTCAGATGCCATTCATTGTTTTTGCTAGAACTGCTTGCATTTCTGGCTCATGTCAAACACTGAAGAACTTTAGTGCCCAATGAAAACAGTAGTCTGTTCTTTTTACAGATAGGGAAACTGAGGCTGCTCTTTCACTAGGTAATTATATATGTTCTATTTCCACTGATGCTGCTGTGCCTGCAAGTGTTGTATTAGAAATGTTTGGTAATGGTAACTACATGGCTATCCATCTTGCTAGTACCAGGAACAACAAATCATACAATGGGAAAAGTGATTTTGCCTTCTTTAATATCCATAGCAGAACTTGAGATGAGTCCCAAGGACCAGTCTGAAATGTACAGATGAGAACTTTGGCCAAGTTCTTGTGCATCCTCATGAGTCTACTCTTCCATAACTGAGTCAGGAGTGATTTGCACTCTCTCTCAAAATAAGAACAAGGGCCCATCACTGGAAACCACTCTGTGGCATGTTCAAAGTAAGCACAAGGAGGTAGTTCATAACGCAATGCTTGATTAAGCTGCAAATCTTCTTGCTGCAGAATGCCATCTATGTTCATAGTCCTCATGGGTTCAAATCCCAGTGAACAATTACATCTAAGAAAGACAGTTTAAGAGCTGCTGTGTACAAAAACAGCCTGAGACTCCAGAAGTACCTAAACTGCACAATGCTGGAGTCTGAGAGAATATTTTGGGGGGTTTTCAAAATTGCTTACCCCATTCTTATATGTTTTCCTACGCATCTGTAATTGGCCATGGTAAGAGGCAGCACTTTGAGTCAGATCTGCTATCTCTCATACAGCTGTTCTCTGTGTGCAGGATCCACATCCAAGTCAAGGCCCAGAGTAGAGCCATGCAATTAAACAACAGAAATTCTTCAAACTTCAGATGCAACAGTAGAGAGTAATGCACCTGTGGGATGAAGCTTCCTTCTTTGTGCAGGAGAATTATGTTCCCACACCTGGGCTTACATTCATTTGCGCTTGTCCCCATCACACAGCTGTTCAGATTAGCTGTTATTCTCTCTAGCCCGGGTGTCTCAAAGCCTCTGTCTCCAGCAGTCAGAGACCGGCAGCTGTGCAATCATATCTGCTAACGAATGGGATATAAAGAATCTGTTAAGTAAAACCAAACCAGGGAGGGAGGAGGGGAAGAGATCAGCACAAAGAAATCACTCCTGCTAAGATGTGATTAGGGATGCCCCAAAACACCCAGCTGTGAGGAACAGGTGAACTCAGCAAACATTTTAAAGCCGGCAGCAGAATTAGCCCCTTGTGGGTGTTGTTGGATATGGGGAGGGGTGTGAAAAGGGGGGGAAATAAGAGCCTGTGTGAGTGGAATGAGGATTCGGTAGCTATTGTTCCCAGTTAGGTAGCAATAGGGTTTTGTTATTTCCAGAGTAGGTTGGGTTTTTGGTTGTTGTTTTTTATCCCTGTCCTAATTTTTGAAACACCTCCATTTTACAAGGTTCATGTATTTTCCAGCAAGGTACCATGGAGAAGATAATTAGCTAATTTACAATTAGCTACAACAGAATTCGTAATTGCTTCCCCTGTGGAAAGGGCTGTAATCATCATCACGGAGCTGTAGGACTGCTGTGAAAATGGCAGTAGGAGTGTGCAGCCCAGGCCCCAGGAAATGCCCTGCTTTTAGCCTATTGATCCGCCTGATTAGCGTGGGTTGAGGGGAGCCACAAGACACTGATTGAGTGCTGGTTTGAGCCTGCAGAGTTAAGTTCAGAGCTGGACCTCAACCCAAACTTCCATAGGTTTGGGGGCACACAGCTCACCTCTCTAATCTGTACCTCCTTTGGCCCAAAGTCCTTAATTGTCTGAAATGGCCCCTGTCTGTAACTCCTCCTTGGCTTTGGCACATTCATGCCTCTACTGCATGATCATCTGTCCATGTCTCCTTGATGAACATTCCGTTCCATTGACTGATGAAAGCAGTCAAGGAAGATTGCTTTGCCTTTTACTTCCTCTTCAGAAGATGTGACACTCAGTCCTACTTAGCAGCATTTTCTTCTTACCCACACCTGTAGGGCAAACATTGCTGGGTAGTTCACTTGTTCATTCATAGTGCCAAAGAGATAAGCCTGAAAGGGGCCTTCCCAGTGCTTGGATTGAGGCTCTGCAGCTGGTCCTTCACTGTGTGCACAAGCAGTGTTTGGTGAGGAGGGAAATGGCAGTAGGAACAAATAATTATTAGCTATACAAATAGTAGAATTAATTAGCATCTGCTTTCTGAAACAAAGCCATACAGCAACCTGATCCTGATGCTTATAAAGCCAAAAGCATGGAGTAATATTGAAGAACTGCTCTGGTGAATCCCACACTCCTTGCAGACATACATCCCCCTACAGAAGTAGGCAAATACAGGTTTTACTCTTGCATGGAGAAACACTCACACTATCTGTCTGTGATGCCCTGGCAACAAACTCATGATAAAACAGGGATGCTCATAGGTTTTAGAATAAGAGGTTTGATGGATAGAAGGGACCGTAGTGATCTTCTGGTTTGCCCTCCTGATTAGTCTGGGCCATGAGGGTGGTAGATCTGTCTCTCCTTATTCCCAAGGCCTTGGATGTAATGTTCTTGATGGTAAAGCTGGCTGATGCTTTCCTGATACAAGGATTCAACCTCTTTGTTTTGTGTGTGGAATAGGAGAACACAAGTGTATTTATATGCTCTTATCTAAATGCACCCCCACGCACACACATACATTAGCGAGAGCTATCTGGATAAACACAAACCTGTGTCATGTCTCTCTGTGAATGACCCTAATTTTCCCCCAGTCCCTCCACAATTGCTGTGATTCTTGTTCTTGTCCTTTTGCTCTGCAGAGGGTCAAACATCCTGCATCTCATTGTCTCTTCTGTCTCTTTAATTAGTGACCGTCCTCCCCCTTCTCTCTCCCGCTCCCGTGTCCCCCCTTCCCATCTCCTCTTGGCACTTGGTTTGCAATGCTCTATTATTTCACCTTTCACGTGTGCCGTCTCCTTCGCCCGGGCCTGTCTGACACCTCTGCCTTACGCTTATCATAAAAACATAACATTTAAATACAAATAGAACAGGGAATAATTTAACCCCTATTTGCACCGGGGAAGGTGTCGAGGCTTTGTATAAACACAGCTGGGAGATTTATAGACACTGTATATTTATCTGACAAGTTACATTTCTTCACCACCGTACCTTGCAGACAGTTTTTCTCAACTCGAGCAAGCCTCAAGAGTCTAGGAGGAGAGGAGCCTCATTTTGTGGGAAGACTAGAAGTGTTATCAAGGGGTCACCTCTGAAACTCCATGATTACTGAAGCCTTTCCTTATCTCTGTTCCTGGGAGGAACAAGGAGTGCTGGCTTCATTGGTCATCATGCTTTATATATAACAAAAAGGGGTCAACTTAAGATGTACTTAATTCCTGACACTATAGGAGTGCCTCAGGCCACTCACTCTTCAGGTCTTGAGTCAAATCAGAAAAAATTTTGTTCCTTCAGCAAACCATAGCACAAAGGAATAACTTCCATGTTTATTTCCATGGGTCAACCAGGCATGATGGGTTCAGGTTGTGGGGAAAGGCCAATCATGGTGTTAACAATAATGAAATAAAGATGTGGGGAGAAGAGGCTTATGTGGACATCCCACTGAATGTCTGTGCTGCAGGGCAGAGTGGCTGCTCAGACTGCTTCAGTCTGTTGCTCCAATGAGGTCAGTGAGGTTTCTTCACTCACTTGAAAAATTTAGACGTGAGATGCAAGGATCCTGGGATCACATAGGTCTGGGATGGTTCTTGCTGAAAAAGGAAGAAGCCTGGGATTCACTGGGGTGGTAGGAGTGGGCCTGCATCCTACAGAGCTTGGAGACAGCTTGATTAGGCAACTGCTTCAGTCTTTTCTACAGCATAAACCTCTGTTTTTGTAGCATGTAAACTGGTCTAAGTATGGTCTAAGCAAGTACACTGGAAAAGTTTGGTGGGGAGCATCTGCAGTGTACACATGCGTTCAGACAGGTCTTGCTGATCAACCTGCACATCCTCACCTCATTTCACACCAGCAGCCTCATGACCCTGTTCAGACACATTTACAGAGCAGAAGTGGTTGCCACAGTGCACAGCATGTTGACTTTTTGTCCAGGCCTTGGCAAAGCAGCACTTAGGGGCACTCAGGGTGTGAGAGGTTCACACAAGCCCATTAGGGGATACATTCATTAGCCAAGATCGGGAATGTGCTGAATGGTCCCAGCTGCTGGCCCCTTTCCTCTCTCTTCCCACTTGAGACGTGCAAGGGACATTGTTATAATGCACTGCCGAGCTTCCCAGCAGGGCTGAGATGTGAAAGGTAAATGCAGCAATTTGTTAGAAGAGCATCACCGGGAAAAAAAAAAAAAAAAAAAAAGAAAGAAAGAAAAAGGAAAAAAAAAATCTTAAACTGACTCATTTTTTATCAGCCGAGTGCGTGATTGTGTAGATTTCTGAGATGGCAGATGTGACAGATGATTCCCCTGACAAACCAAGGTACAGTTTTTCATGAGGGAGAGATGGTGATGATTTGGAGACAGGGCTGAGGGTAATGTCCAGATGGTGCTGAGTGCTGGCTGGCCTTGAGGGACCCCTTTAGGTCACCTCCTCTGGAGCAGCTGGACCAGCAGTGCCTGGGGAAGGTAGTCCTCACCTTCAGCAAAGCCTGTTACTGGCGGTCTGATGGCCACCTGTGTGCAGCACCCAAAAGCACCACAACTTCTGCCAGCTGCCTGTGGGGACAGGCATCACACCTCTCAGTATCCAGACATGGAGAAGAGAACTAAAATAAAACAAAATAAAACATAAAATTAAATGTTTCCTAACACACCTGGTTTAAGCGTTGCATAAACTAAATCAGACAAGGTAGTTTCAGGCCAGTTCCACACTAGAGAGTTCTGCTGACAGAGGAGGGATGTGATTTTTTTTTAATGATACATTTATATTAGCAAAAAAGCCTGGTGAAAATACAGTTACAGAGCTATAGGAGAGCTTCTGCTGATGCAGCTTATTTCAAACAGGGGAAACTGTGTAAAGTATGGTATAACAGACACTTACTCTGAGCTGTAAGTATTTACTGGACAGACTTCCTAGACAAAGCTTTTTGCCAGTAGAGTTCCCAGTTTTCTCCCAACACTTTGCTCCCTCCTTAAAAGGTCTCCTGTTGGCCACGACAGCTGTTCTCACTTTGCAGGTGGGCTTTCCTCAGCTATCTAAAAAACCTTTGGAGCCAGGCTTTTTCCTGAGCATTGTCCTTACCCAGTCTAAAAACAACCCCAGAGCACACATTCAGCTTTGGCTATTGTGTTTCTAAGGCATTATAACTGCTCTTTTGCAAGTCATTTTAATCACCAAGCAGAGTGGTTTTCTGGGACCTGCAAGGTATTCAATGAGAACAGTAGTTAGGTCAAGTAGGGGAGATATATCTAAAGCAAAATTCACACCTGTCTCTCTGCTGTTTGGTAACTTGACTGAGAAATGTCATCAGTCCATCACAGGCCCAGGGGAACCAAAGAGGTCACTCAGGCCCACAAGGGCTGTGACTGTAGGGATCTTTGGACTATACAGTTCATTCTTTGACATTACTGAACTAAAATTACTTAAATCATTTCTAAGAATTCTGGAGGAAAAAAAAACCCAAACAAACAAACAAAAAAAACTGACAAATATGTTTGGGGGAAAAAAAATCCATTCACTGAGCCTAATCACAAATACCATTTTCCCTCCTGGATGTATCCATCCAGAAAATGAACCTTTTGGTTGTCCAAAGCAGCTTCTCTTCAGGTGAATATAGGCTACACAGTGCTGATAAAGGTTTTGTGCATCATTAAGGCCTCAACTTTGTGCTGCCAGCAGACACTGAAGTCCCTTTAGCAAATCAAATCCAACATAAAGCGTATTTTTTGCCTTTAATGTGTCTGTTGAAAGTCTAGCCCTATTTTTTCTCTTCTATCAGAAACACACACGTATCCTCCTTAGCCTATTTTCCCTACCATTTCTGTAGCCTTACTGAAAGCAACATATCCCCTCATTTTCTGTGGTTAGCACACTTTTGGTTCACATGGATAACTCCACTGCAGGATTGAAAACTCCTAATATCCTCAGTAGATATCAACTGCATGAAAAATTATCCTCGCCCAAGGCTGTAGAGTAATTTGCCAATTTGCAGGTGCATCTTGGAAAGGGGAATTTTGATCAAACACTGGTTGAAGCAGAACAGATTGCCTACACCAATGATTTCTTGGTGAACAAAAGTGACATAAATCACTCAATTACTCAGCCAGAAAAGAGTTGTTGCAAACCAATGTGTTTTTTTCAGCTTTAGGTTAATGTATGCGTTTAAAAATAAATAAAACAAAGCATTTATTTATTTATTTACACATATTTATTCAAATTGGCTACATCTGCTCTGTAGAGCGTTCGGGGGGGGGGGGAATAAAGTAAATCTTGGATAGCTCATTTACATATTGTTTAATGAATGATAAATAAGACATTTATGAATCATGTGCAAAGGGGCTGTTTACATATATGACATGAACTACGTACATGTCTTTTCTTGTTGTTCCTTATGTGGTATAATGGCACTAATCTCTGAGTTCAAACCTGACTCAGTGGCATCACCCAGTGATCCCTGAGATCTTCCTACCCACTCAGGACTCAGTGGTCTGGTCTGTTCCCACAGGCATTTTCTCAAGGCTGTTGTTGTTGTTGTGGACTGCAACTTTCCATTCTCAGTATAAGTCCAAGTATAAATAATCTTCTTCATTCAAGACACAATATCTGTCAGTAGGTCACATCCTGCTTTGGCATGAAATAGCACCTTTCTTAAGCTACCTCCGATGTTAGCATTCCTATAAATTAACTTCACATTTCAAGAAACAATGTATGTTGCAAAAAAATTTGGGCTTATTTTAGGTGAACTTAAAGAATAATACAAACTTGAAGGTATATGCCTGTGAGTGGAGTGGGATGACAAATCTCGATTTACAGATTGTGGCTTCCATTATATCCTCATTTAAAACAGCTTATGTTAAACCTGTTTTTTTTTTTTTTTTTTTTCCTGCTATGTACTTAGTATTGCAAAGGATATTAACTTATGTTATTTTTCAATTGGACTTTATTTCTGTATGCTGTCTTTATCCATATTTCTCTTGGACAGCAGTCTGAGCAATGTTGTCATTTCACTTACTGCAAGCTGACTGCAAAAACTGATCAGAAGAAGCTAATTTGGAAGACTTTGGTGCCTAGGTTTCAAGAAGCAGTTAAAATATTTTAGATGTTTCTGGGTTTGGGAGATTTTTTTTCTTTCATTGAAATTGTCAAATTATTTTCAAGTACTCACTGAGAGTCAGATGTTATTAAGGTGTTTCGAGCCAAGCACCTGAAATGACTTACAGCTTCTGAAACATGTCACCTCAATGAATTCACTGTTTCTTTTGCATGTGATACTGAGCTATCTTGGCTTTCAAATCCCTCCTGAAATATGGTAAGCATCTCTTTATTTTGTTCCAGAAGACAGAAAACTCTTCGTGGGCATGCTTAATAAGCAGCAGTCAGAAGATGATGTGCGCAGGCTATTCGAGGCATTTGGCAACATTGAGGAGTGCACAATCCTTCGGGGACCCGATGGAAACAGCAAAGGTAAGGTGATGGCTTGTGGCATACTGTGGCCTTAGCTTTAAGATAGACCAGATCTTAGTGTGTATGTAATACTCTGGCACAATAAAGTCAGCAGATGGCTGCCAGGACAACATCTCTTAGAAAGGGTCATACTTGCCAAGGGAAGCCATTTTTTTGCTGTTTTCTGTCTGCTTATGTGTGAGAATAAAGAGCCAATTGCATGTGAGGATACCCCCCTCCACAACAAGCTGTCCTTCCATGTGTACACTGTTGCCTGTTCCTGTTTCCTCAGAGGGCAGATTGATCCCTCTAAAAACAAGACCTTCACAAGTGCTCTCCCCATCAGCCCTGGGAAAGCTGAGAGTTTCTTTCCCCACTGAGCAGGCTCATTTCTTCTTCCACCACTGTCACTGCATATTCCTCATGCACCAGTCCCAGGTCTTCCCCTTCTTTAGTTGGTCTATACACCAACCAGCAATCAAAATTGTGAGAGTGCAGGGTGTGATGTAAATGACACAGTCAGAAGGCTGTTACTGTTTGAAATACATCAATGCTTAATTGCAAAACTTACCTCTTTTTGTCACCTTTTGGAATCCCCCATTACCTGGGCAGCACAAGGAATCTTTTCTAGAGTTCAAGTGGGAGAATGAAACTTCTCTGTTGAATCTGAGGGTCATTTTTTTCTCCTGACACTTACTAGACAAAGTTACTTCAATTTGAATAGGAAGCCCTCTTCTCTTGACAGTATAATGTGTCCATTAAATATTGATCTGCTTATAATACATCATAAACTGTGCTGGAATATGCAGCACCAGGGAAGAGACCACTCTTGCTGATGCAGTTCATATCTCACTAGATATTTTGACATGTGACAAAACCAACCAGCATATTTTTTGCAATGGAAAGGCAAGAAATCCAAATCACAGTGATATACCGGAGAAAGATACTGCTGTTCTGCAAAATCACTGGTAACACAAAAATGATTTCACTCTGGCGTTATAAGGCAATATTTTGATGTAAGTCAGCAAAGCCCAATCTTCCTTATATAAATGGCTTAAAATAAACTGTGGGCATCTTTCTTAAATTTTATGGCTGCTTTAATTTCATGACACCCAAAGGCTTGGTTGACCAAGAAGAGCTCCAACCATTGCTCAGTAGCAGGTATTTCAGCACTCCCTTCACTGAAGAAATCAGTAAATTGGGTAAAAGCCAAAATAAAATAAAATAAAATAAAATAAAAGTCCTCCTCTACCTGGATTTGTATAGAAAAAAATCTAATGACAAAGGAGTTAAACAGAATAATAACAAAGGCAATAATGTCTGAGTTTTGTAAGAAAGAGGTTTCAAAGGAGATCCAAACCGCAGACTTGTATTCAGTCTTGCTCTTTCTTGCTTTTTCTTAAACAGTTTCATTATAAGTCTGAATCTGAGTGGCAGCTCCATATTGCTAACCAGTTTAATTATTAGTGCTAGCAGGCTGCAGTCTCAGGCTTGCATTTCACTGAGCTGTTCAGGATCAATACTGAGCCTTGACAGAGGCTCCAGCTTCCATTTACTGGTGCTATTTACTGAGAATGTGGAGATCCTAATTTACACACACGCACAGATACATACACACAAAGAGCATTCACTCCTGTAGAAAACTTAAGGGTAGTGCCCTTATTTTAGGAGACAGTCAGGCGAGCCACAACTCCCACAAAGTTATTCCCAGTCTGTAATGTTTTCCATCTGCTAGAAACCAATGTGACACATATCACTTGTGAGATGTTTATTTTGGGCAAGACCCATAAGGCGTAAATTCCACCCAAATTGAGTTTTAGGCAGATTAACTTAGCGTCAGATAGCAATCAGATTGCTTTGGTCCTAGCAAACCCATTTTGTGAAGCTTCACCACATATACCTATGGTGAACTTCCCAGTCCTCCAGATACCTTGATGCAATCATGACTTTGAATTTCAGCTTCCCAGAGAATACCACCATAGCTCAGACACAGCCAGAAAGCCTTTTCAGCCTTGCCTGAATGGGTAGATGTGAGGCATGCCCTGTACTAGGGCCTGTGGACATCTGCATGAGTCATCCAGGGCCAGACAGACACAGTTAGTGTCTGAAGCGCACAAGCAGGCGTCAGAAGAACTGGGACCAGGGCAATTTTCTGCCTGAAGGGATGTACAGAATGTCCGTGCTGGGAGAGATGGGAAAGGAATGAGCTTCCCTACGTCAATCTGAGTAAAGCATGCATGTAAAGTGTGCGTGCAGGACCGCAGGATTCCACAGGTGCAAAAGCCACAGAGAGACTGAATCAAGTTTAGCAATCCAGCAGGACCCATAGGGTCTGTATTGCTGGTCGCTGGATACCCTCCTTGTTGTTTTCTCATATAATTCTTTTTACTTTTATTTTCTAATTCAGCAGTTGTCTACTTTCGTATCTCAGAAAGCAAAGACTTCCTGTGACACCAGAAGTCCTGCAAGGGGAGTCTAACACCTTCTCCAATGATAACCTTAGGCCCTGACTCTGCAGTCTCCTCTGTTCTTGCAGGAGAGCTGACAAGACAGTCAGAGCAGCCCTTCCAGCTCTACAATCTTGAAATAAGGAAAGAAAAAGAAAATCAACCAACCAAACAAAAAAACCCCACCACATCCGTGCACATGTATCTCCCTGCTCAGCACTGGTTATATATCTCTCTATGTGTCAAAATCCCTTCTAACTCCAGAACTGCTCCTGTCACAAGGACACCATCGTTTTGAGGAGTGCTGTGACTCATCTTCTCAGCTCATGAGATCCTGGGCACAATCCTGGTGACAAAGGGCAGAAGGATGATTATGTACACATTTCATGTTGTGTACAGAAGCCACCCCATTGAAAACACAAACAAAGGGAACAAAATGTTTCCTTGACATCATGCATAGGCGAATACTGAGTTTTCCTTTGTCCTTCAGGCTCAAAACCCAGGTAGGAAGCAAAAGGAAAAAGCAGTGGAGGATTCTCATTAGCATAAGAGGCACTAAATAGGACAAATGCCTCCTGCTCCCTTCATTCCCACCTTTATCCAGTTGCACTCATCTGTCAGGTTGCTCAGCACAGAGGTGAATTTCACCTGAAGAGAGTGAAGCCTTCAACATGACAGCAACACTGTAGCCAAAAATCCTCCTCTAAATGCAATGGGTAACTGAAGCTGGAAAGCCTTTGTATATTTGCTAATCAGCATCTTATTTTTAGAGGCATAAAGTACAAAAGAATCTGTGCAAATAATTAAACACCCTAATTCTGGATTATCTCTGATTAATGAAGAGGAAGGCACAGAATCTCAGGAGCCTGGGAATGCTGGGCTGCGATTATGTCATAATTGATCTCTATTGTTTCTAGCTGAAGTTTATCTATCTCATTTTCCTGTGATTGTCTCCTCTCAGCTCCTTATAAATTAGATCCTACTATTAAGCAACGATCATTATGCTTTTCCTGAAATACAGTCTGAGCACAGGGATATGAGGGAATGCAAAGTGAAGGAATCCTAACCAGGAGCTGACTGCAGACGTATGTGTTCTTTTAAGAAAGGGGCTATCATTCCTTTATTTGATTCCACTTCTGCCAGCCTGTTGTGATGATTATAGACACCTTTGGGGCTCATTCTTCCACTTTTGTAAGTGAGGTATTGTAGTGCTGCAGTTCCCAGCATACACTGTATGGATCCATGATGGTTTGTTGACCTTCTAAAGATTCTACAAAGGAAATGAAGGACAGCTGTCCTGTTGTCAGGGCTGGCATCCCTCATGAGTGTTCTGCACCCCTTCAGGGAAACAACAAGGGCTTTGCAAATTGATTAAAAGCTCAAGAGTCTTTAATAGTAATGAAAGAGGATGGAAGCCAGAACTTCTCAGATCTCTTCCAATCTGTTCTAAAATCCTCCTTAGCATATGGAAATTACTCTTCCTCCCTCTGAGTCAATTTGCTTGTAGCTAAGAGTGTTAGCAATACTTTCCCCCACTCTTGTGATGCATGTGACCCTTTGAAGTGTTGATCATTTCTGCACTCCAGCATATGTTCATAAATGCACCTTTCTGCCCTAGAATCTTTTGTAAGAGTTCAGACACTGTGAGATTCTTCACATGGCACTGTAGGCCAGAGAAGCAGTGCCCACATTTCTCTGATGTTCAGAGGAAAACACCCATAGAACTACTGGTAAAGCAGCTTATGATACATATTCACTGTAAAATTCAGGTTTCAGTGGTGGCAAGATGGCAGTCATCACATGCAGATCTCTTCCATTTCCATTTGTCTATCAGAATGTATCTCATTCTTTGTCAGACCAAAGCTGTTTAGAGTCAAGACAAGCTCTGAGCAGTCTCTGAAGTGATGTAAGACAGATACCTTGTGTGTTTGAAGCAAACCCTACAGCTGGCCTGTGGTGACTTGCAACAAGAATGAGAATCTTTCTGCTTACTTTTGCTCAACTCCTCACTGTTTTCCAGAACACCAGAGAGAGGAGCATTCCACATTATGTTTAATACAAAAAAAAAGGAATGTCACTTTCACACAATAAGTTATAAAATTGTGCACTGCTAATATGGGAAGCTATTAAGGTCAAAAGATAAGTGGATTCAGAAGGTTCTCACTAAGTTTGTGTCCACCCAAACTATATGCAAGCAGCATGAAACTTCTTGATGTAGCTTTGCCTCAAGAAGTCCTTGAGCTGCTCATGGCTGGACTTTGGGAAGGAATAACCAGTTTTTGTTACGCTTTCTGCATTTCCTTTTATATCACCAGTTCTGAGGACAGAATAGGATACTTAAATGGTCTGTCACTTGTACCCAAACAACCTTTCTTATGTTCTTCTTTTTCTTTATCTAGGGTGTGCATTTGTGAAATACTCTTCGCATGCAGAGGCCCAAGCAGCCATCAATGCCTTGCATGGCAGCCAGACAATGCCGGTGAGTAGCCCTGTACCATGAAAAGCAAGAATGGGGCCCATGGCCTGTTACAGGAGGAGGGATGATTTATGTACGATTTGCTACTTATACTATAGGAAGATGGCATATGGGGCCTTGGGTGTGTTTAACTCATCAAAGGAAAGGCCAGGATGATACTGTCATTTCATTAAAGCACAGGGTGGCGTTCATTAAAGCAAGGGGTGATATGTCCTGTCACCAGCAGTTTTGATGCACTGGGAAAAAAAAAAAAGACAGTCAGAGATGCCAAAAATGTTGAGTCAAATTCACCATGAGCCACTTAAGTTTCAGAGTGATGAATAAATCACAGATTTGTACCTAAGGGGTTCTTTGTTTTCCTTCCACAAAGAGTCTCTACCTCTATGTGAATTTTCACATGATGGCAGTAGATGCTAGAGACACATCACAGAGATGTGTCTTCTATGCTATTGCATAAGAGGCTACCTCAGCATAAATGTGGTCTTCTCTATATCCAGCATTTGAAAGACCACCTGGCAAACTACTGAAACTCCCAGGAAATGTTTGAGGGATCGCTCAACTTGGGCTAATGTCTTGTGATACGAGGTTTCCAAACTGATAGTTTGGGAAGTGGAAATTAAAATGCAAATGTATTTTCTGTGAAGAATGATTCTTGTACACTGCCATGCAGACCTGGAGGAATGTAAGTCATTCCATTATCAGCACAGAAAGACAATCTAGTCCAGTATGTTTGGGTTTATTTTAATAGCTTATTACTTTTGTTACTAATTATTCACAGAGTAAATAATGGAGGGCTAAGAAGCATGCTGACAACTTGTAAAGGGTACAGGGATTCTCGTTATTAAATATTTAAGGTAGCAAAATCTTCTTTTTAGTAAGGTCCTCTAATCTCAGTTCATGAGTTTATCCTAATAATATTAAAATTGGCCTGGCAGATGGGTAGCTTGTCTCTGGGTCTGTGTAGAGGTGGAAATTGAAAGTTCTTCCCATGGGAAGAGATTTTTGATAAGAAGTAGCAGATCATCAAATCTTATTTTTAGAACCCATGCTTAGATAAATCATGTCAGAAAATGGTACACATTTACTAAAGAAGGTATTAGATGGGGTATCCACTTTTGAATTATTACGATGAAGACTGGGAAACTTTCTAGAATAGAATGACATGCTGGGCTTATTGCTAATACCACATTGTGAAATACGAACATCTTTCCTGGAATAGGTCAGTGAAGTACTATGTCTTAAAAACTATCACCCAAAGTGATGGTGTCTGTAGATGACGTCAGTAATTGTAATTCCAGGGTATTTAGTATCACTAGATGGTGTATTAACATGTCAGTTCCAGTCCCCTTAGAAACTTGGGTGACATTGATGAGAGCAAGACAGCGAAGAAAGCAGACAAAATCCAAGAAGAGCTGAAGATTTTATCTAGATCTACGATATCCAAAATATTCTTCCTATTGTCAGCACTACTTAGATAAGAAGAAATACCCATTTTGACCACCTTGGAACAAATTTTTGTTCCATGCTGCTGAAGTCAACAGAGGATGTGGAAAAAAAAAAAAAAAGAAAGAAAGAAAGAAAGAAAGAAAGAAAGAAAGAAAGAAAGAAAGAAAGAAAGAAAGAAAGAAAGAAAGAAAGAAAGAAAGAAAGAAAGAAAGAAAGAAAGAAAGAAAGAAAGAAAGAAAGAAAGAAAGAAAGAAAGAAAGAAAGAAAGAAAAGAAAAAAAGAAAAGAAAAGAAAAAAGTGAAAAAATATGGGAATATGGCCTTTTCGTCAGTTTTTCATGGGACCATTATTCTTGTTCACTTATTTAATCAAATACTTGCTCTAGAATAACCGAACACCTGGTTCTTAAATAACCAAATCTGGGTATCCAAAAAGCGCTGCACTTTAACACTCACTAAACACATCCCAGACTCATAAATTTGAATGGTTTGACAAGTTTCCATGAATCAGCTGAACCTCAGCAGCACTCGGTGCACATTCTATCAGTTTGCAGAAAATGCAAGGAGAAAATTATGTTTTGACCTCTTTGTTTTGAGCTCAATTGTGTGACACTTCCTCACATTTCCCATGAGCTATTATCACGTACACAGACAGCTACCATGGCTCAACAGACTAGTGAGGACCTGTCGAAAGTCTTGACACTTCATCAAGACACTGAACACACAGTGCTTTTCACAAAGAGCCTCAAAACACTTCGGACACTTGGAAAGACATGGGCCAAATTCTGCAAGTGATCGCCGCTCTCATTTTCATGGTGCTTCGGGGTGTGCACGCAGCTTCATTCAGGGCTTGGGTGTTCACAGAGAAATGCAGCCACCTCGTGGTGAGATGGTGATGTAGGCCTCGTCCTTGGAAAGGAGGGGTGCATTGCTGCCATCTTCCTCCAGCTCCCCCTCCCATTTCTCTCACCATTAGGACTGGCCTCATTTGTCTGACTGCGATGCCAACTCAAAGTTGTTCCTGTGGTTCAGCCAATTTAAACGTCTCTTGCCTTGTCCTCGTGTACTACCAACGGGGCATCCATCATCATTCTTGTCAGGTCTCGAGCCGTTCATTCCTGCGGCAGACTCCTGTTTCTCCACAGCTGTCAGGATTATTGCTCTACTGTGACTTCCTGTTCACACAACATATGTTGCCTAATAGTTTCAAAAGGCAACTTTCTTTTATGAAAGTTTTTTTCTTTCTTTTTTTTTTTTTTTTTCTTTTTATTAACCTTTCCTTGGACAGGTGCCTGACTGTCATCCGTCACAAGCCCACTTCTCCATGCAAGGCTTTGTTTTCTCCTATGGGCCCAACAAGCAGGTATACAACTTTCAAATTTAAACACAAAGCAATTGCTTTGAGAAATAACTTTCCCAAAACCCCTTACTTCTGAGCAGGCCCGAAGTTCCTTCTGTATCTACCTGCCAAGAGTGCTTTATTTTTGGGTCTTTTTAAATTATATTGCCTATCAACTCATCGGCTTTAGAATAGTTTTATGCTTGACCTTCATGTCCTCCCTTGTGAGAGATCATCATTTTCATGTACTTCTGCATGTATTTTTAACTATAATTTGCCCTTTACCTTCAGCTGTGGTTACTCTGTCCTTTCCTGTATCTCTTCCTCACCTGTAAGGGGCACAAATGGGTCTCTTCCCTTGTTTCTCTTCACTTCTTCATCCAACTCTTGTCCTTAGCAGCCTTATTCACCAACGAGAATTCAGCTACCATTTCTGAAGTGACGGTTTGCAGATCTAACTTCTCTAGTGAAGAACTGACTCCTGTCCAAACTGAAATCTTGGCCTGTCTTTCCAGCATCTCCTACAGGATGGATGTCTAGCTGTCAGATCAAGCTCAGAATGTATAAAACAGAGCTCTTAAACTTTTCCTCACAAACTGTCTCCTCTCTCCTTCACCTCCATTTTCAATCACTGTGGACAACATTATCATCCTACCTGTCAGTCATGCTCCTACCTAGGCATCATCTTCAGCTCAGTTTTCTCTTTCTCTCCTTGTCTTCACATCCAGGCGACAGCCAATGTTGAAGAGTCATTCTGCACGACACATCTAAGATGTGGCCTTGTTCGCCCACCCACACAGAATAAACCCTTCTCCATGCATTATCACTCACACCAAAATTTCAGTAGTGTTTATGCTAGTACACAGGGCTAAATACTATACTACTTTTGCATATCTTTGACTATTTCATACCATAGTGCCTCAGAAATTCTAGTTGTTATGAATAGATTCTGTAAGGATAAAACAGTACAGTTCCCTTTCGTTAATTAAAACAGAAATCACTTTAAATAATTAAAATGAATATCTCCATAATGGCATTGGACTGAATACTTCAGGTTGGACTCGTCTTACCTAAGACATCTAAAAGTTTAGGAAGTATGAGCTTGTCATCTAAGTGCTTGTCATCTAAGTTTCTATTACAGTCAATAGAAACAGATACCTCTGGAGGTATTATATTTTAGAGAAACAGATTTTAAAACCTGTCAAACCAAAACCCACATAGAAGTGTGCTTTTCAGCTAATTCTAGGTGTCAGATTCCCATGGTCTCTCAGATCCAAAATAGTGGTTGCTGAAGTGCAACTGAGAATGAAAAAGGACCTTCACTACTTTAAAACAAAAGCAAACACACTTGCTTCGTGCAGATGACTGGAAGGACACAATGGCCTTTGTTCTCTGTGATGGACCCTTGCCACTTGAAGTCCTTCGGGTTCACTGCCACCTCCAAAGTAACCTTTCCAGAGCTAAAAGCTTTGGTAACTCTATCCCAAATCACACATCTACTAGTCAGATATTGATGCTGTTCATATGTCCTTCATGTCTAATGCAAAGGGAACTGAATCTTATTCTGGGTGTTTTCTGACCATTTAAAGGGACACCTGACAGTGGCCTTTCAGTGCCTGAAAGGGGGCTGAAAGGAAGAAGGAGACAAACTCTTTAGCAGGGTCTGTTGTGACAGAACAAGGGGAAATGGTTTCAAACTATAAGAGGGGAGATTTAGATTGAATATAAAGAAGTTTGTTACAGTAAGAGCATTTAGGAACTGGAACACATTGCCCAGAGTGGTGGAGGATGCCCAGTCCCTGGAGATATTCAGAGTCCGGCTGGAGGTTTCCTGGTTCACTGCAAGTTGGACTAGATGACCTTTAAGGGTTCGTTCCAACTCAAACAAGTCTATGATTCTATGATTCTAAAGCAAAATGGGAGTAAGAAACCAAACATGCCCTCATCTGTTTCCTCTGATACCTAATTATTTAGATGCCTTCTGAACTTGCCTAATGCTCCAACTCTCAGTATTATATTCATTCCGTATCTCTCTTATCCATGAATTTTGAGACTGTTAAGATCTCCAAAACAACGTAAGGTGGCTTCCACCATTACACAAGCTAGATACTATTTTGTTTTGCTATAAAAGTCTTTGCATCAGCTTCATGAAACCACAGTATTTCTTCTGCATCCAGGCAGTAGCATCCCAAGTCTATCTATGCCTGGCTGAAAATCTTCCATGAAAATTACGTTTTGGATGGAATCTTTGGTTTTGTGTAAAGAAAGAAAAATGTGAGACTTGGATACAAGCACTGAACAGATGTCTGCCTCACTGAGAAAGATTCAGATTAGCTGAACTTTTAAAAACAAAACAACAAAAAAAAAAAAGTATTGCAACCCAAAACTTTGCTAACTTGGGGACATCCATTTATATATTTTCTGTGCAGTTCATCAATGATCAACAGAAATAAGAAAACCAACTTCAAATCTCTGCTCAGTAGCCATCTGTATATAATCATGCAATTCTGGCTATGTTTTATTAGACTACAGACTAATTGGATATCTAATTATTGCATTTGTTGTTGGTTTTTTTTTAATCGATCAACAAAATACAAATGACAGTGTACCATCAACAAGGTTGGCTTTCACCTTGTGCCCACCACAGTCCTTCGAAGTGCTACCATGGCAATAAAATTGCCAATAAACACAATTAATAATCAGACTAAGAGGTTCTCTTATTTCTTTACACAGTGTAACCTTTCATACTGTTAGAGATTAACATTGATGTTTCTTTTTTAAACCTATTTAGTTCACGAAGCGAGAGTGATTTAAATATAAGATAATTTTTAAAATGCCCCAAGAAACAAGTGCAATTGTCCTCACGTAATGTGGCCCTGTTTCAGACTCATGGCAAATGGGGCATCAGCTGCCATCTTCCTTGTATGCTCAGGCCCCCAGCCAAAGAAACCAACCCTGGCTCACAATGATGACTGCTAATGTAATTGCTGTGCATTCCTAGAGAGCAGTTAAGGTTTTGCACAGCACTGTGAAGTTAACTTCAGACACAGCCCCATTATGGAAACTGGTTGAGCAGCTGTTTTCACCCCCATCAACACAGCAAAGGAATATTTAGGTGAATTAGGGATGGAAAAGCAGGCTGTAAGATTCTGCAGAAAGAGCACTGAGCAGGTGGAGGAAAGAAGGAAAATAGGCCTTCATGGGCATGATGAAGTTGTAGCCCAGGTGCCTCGCTTGCAGAGTGGCAGAGAAGCAGCTTTTATTATGCATGCATGCTGGCACCAAAGCGCTGAGTCGGCAGAATCTCCCTGGGAGGAGCAGCGTGGCGGCTCCGGTGAGTGGGGGGCCACAATGCTGTAGATCAGCTGAGGTATTTTTAACAATTATTTTGATATAAACAGCTCTGAACTTGAGGAGCTCCATGTAAATGGGAAGCAGTGGGGCTTGTAATTAGATTTGTGTACACTTTCATAAATTGCTGGGAAACATCAAAGCTGTGATAGAAGGCGGTGGTGCACTTTATTTCCTTCTTCTGTTCTTCTGTTAATTGAATGGTTGATGTGTGGATAGGAAGTGTTGGCTTCGCGGAGTACTATTTACAGACCCGCTGACAGCTGCACTGTGAAAATTAACAGGAACAGAGCAGCCTCTGTCACAGCTCTTCCCATGAGGGACTTGCTTCAAATTGGATCATTTCTTTCATAGGAGAAACTTTCCTTGTCTCTCCTCCCTTCTTTGCAAATACATGCACATGCAGCTGCACAATCCACTTCTCCCTCTAGGCTCGTGGCAGCCCTTAGTACTCAGAAGGAGGGTTTGTCTTTTCCACCGTTTGGGAGACCCCACTTAAACCTTGTAGCACATTCCACCTCCAACAAGACAAACCTTCAGGAAGTCGATAAAATTAGTTGCTTAAGTAAATCTAGGAGCTGAGTGGGCACAACCACGGCGCTGTGTTTGCATATCACGCCTCTACGGGGGTAAGCTCTTCACCTTCCTGAAAATTCTAGTTGATTTCTATTCCATACCAACTCTGTGGTGATTCATAACAACTGCTGCTGATGGAAATGTAGTTATCATTGGCCTTGCAAAGAATTTCACTGCGCTAGGCACCATAAAAACTGATTATGGAATACCCTCCACCCTTAGTGGCTTACCAACTAGGGTTGAGGCCAGGGTTGACATGATGAACATCAAAGTATTGTTTAAAACATAAAACTTTGGGATCATCTCTAATCTTATCATACACACTTCTCTTGCAGTTAATGGATAGAGACTGATCCCTCAGGGGGACATCTGTCTCTCTTATATAATTGATGATTTAGAATAGACACCAAAAATGGCTGCAGTTAGGTCATTTGTAAGGTCCCCTGAGGGCTGAGAGAAGTGAAAGAAGCAACAAGAGGCAGTACAGTGAAAACGAACAAGTCTAACACACAATTGACCTGTAGATTTAGCCAGTTTGTAGCAAAAATCATAGCAATTCTTGTTCCTAATCCTAGTAGATAGGTAATAACTGGTGGATGCAAATTTTTAAATCTACTTAAACCTGGAAAACATACAGTTAAGAACACCAAGCTTGAGAGTATCAGTTCACCACCTCATTACCCAGTGGCATCTTCAAAATATCTAGGTAACATAAACAGAACTCTAGACAAGTGCATAATACAAATAGACAGATAACTCCTGGAGAAAGTTGATGAGTCCAGCATGTAAAATGCTCCATATATTTTTTTACTGGATCTGCCTTAAACTTACTTACCCAGGGTCATAACATTTGGAGTGGGCTGTAATCAGTGTAAGTCCATCTCCTTCTCATATTAATAAAGAAGGCTGAAGTTTGATTTTACACTGATAATGCTGGAGGAATTGATGGAAAAGAGTGGAGATGCCAATTCAGATTGTTTGTTTGTTTGCTTATTTTTCTTTTTTCTCTTTATCTTCTGTCTTGTTAAAGAAAATGTACTCCAAGCAGTAGCTTTCTGTAACACTCTGACTGGCTTCCTTAACTTTGGGCCAGACACAACACACCCATTCCTATTATTAAAAATTAATAATGAATTAGGAGTCTGTTCATAACTCAGCATCAACAGACCTAGCCCTCCTTCCAGTAATGAATTGTTTCTACTAATAGGCTACCTAAACACTGTTTATAAAGTCATGTGTTGTCTGTTGGGATGAAACGAGACACCTAGTACCTGGATGCTAAATTGCAGTCATTCCTTCTACCAAAATGCAATGATTCCTGGTATCTCAGGCTGCTTTGCCTCAGGACGGCAGGTTCTGGCAACAGACAGACTAAAGTTGATAGACTATCCTACCCCACTGCTGCCACCAAGACAGCTGATTTCATATCCTTTGGGCCAGCAGTGTCCCAGTTAACATAATTTCCTTTAATAATTTCTATATAAAATAAAATCATAGGACTGCATTCCCTCCTCCTCCCTTATTCCATAAATGAGCTAATAAATCACAAGTTTCTGGGTCCCAGAATAGAAATCCAGGCAGTCCTGCTGCCTGACAGGGGGTATGAATCATACTGGCACTGAAGACAGCCTTTTGGGGCTGGAACACTCATCAGAGCTGCTTTTCTTCTCTGGTCACATCGCCGTAGCCACACAGGCATCTGGCAGGACAGTGAAGAGACCTGTGGGACGTGATGGGCTTCAATAGCCATTTCCCCCAGCCTTCCTTACTCTGTCTTCCTTCTGAATCACAGAATTCATTGCTTCCAAATGGGATGAGAGAGATAACTGCTCATGAGCTGCACAGCCTCACCTTAGACAAAGGAAGCTAATTGGCACCATAATGCCTCCTTATGGGTCCAAGGGAAGTTTGGAAATAAATCAACAGCTGCAGAAGTGGCTTGGGGAAAGCAAGAGCTGGATGATGCTGTAGTCCAGCGTTGGCCAAATCCTGATGCTACAGTGGCCCCTGGGAGGCTCACCACTCTTAACATTTGTTTGAGCTGGATGAGATTAGGGGCTGGGAGGAGGCTAAAATAACTCACAAGTGCTGACCTTTCTGGGAGATCAGAGCCATTTACATGGTGTAAAATGCTCCATACACATCAGGGAAATCCCCCATCTTCTGTAGGGTACTCCATCTTCCTGCAGTAAGGATATGCTCTTCACATCATGGAGAGGAAGGAAGGCACTCCTTCCTGCTCTGCCTGCTATGAAGAGAGGTTCATTCCTCCTCTGTCTGTCCTTCCTTTTTTTAAATTATTATTATTATTATTATTATTTTGTTTTGATTGGTTGGTTGGTTGGTTTTTTTGTTCTAACCTCATTTAAAGAATGGGACCGTCTGTTTTATTTAAGTGGTCTCTGGATCAACTTTAAATCGCTCTGAATGCTTCTGCATGTTATCCTTTAATCCACTTCCTTCCCAGCCCAGCTCAGAAGTGTGATCTGGACTGATAACATTCTTGTAAAGAAGGCAGGGAGACTGTAGTAATGGGCAGACTGCTATCCCTTTCAAAAACACAACCAATGTGAATTGATTCGGTATTTATTACCCAGACTGGTTATGCAAAGATCAGAATGAAATTTTAAAGGACAAAAATGCGTCTAGATCACAGCAATAGCTTTCAGATATGACCCTCAATCAAAATCAGCACAAATTCATAATTGGAAAGCATCTGATCGGACACTGATGTCTTTGCCTCAGGTATTCCCTGACAAGTGAGAACAGGCAAGGGAGTTTACCTGACTTCTCGTCCTAAAGGTCTATGTGGTTCTTGCAGAGAATAATGCTTGCTAAGTGTCATCCAGCAGAAAGAAGATAGGTTTCAGCCCTGGTGGTGTGGGAGGCAGTATAGGTGGGTTTTTCAGCATAAACCACCTTCTTGTCCCACCAAGCCTTACTGAGTATGCACCAGTTTACCTTGTAGTTTCAGGTGATCACCTCCTTCACCCCTGTAATGTATGGGTAATGCCTCCTTGCAAGCAGAGGTTTATATCAATAAATGACCCTACAGTTGTACAGTGCTTTGGGGTCTTCAGTTTAAATATGCTGCAATAATGCAAATTCTTCTATCAAACAACGTTCTTTACCGCTTCAACAGTCCAAAATGATACATCATGACTGTAATGCCCAGTTATATGCAGACTGTTTGCAACACAGCGCAGCTGCAGTGCTTTTCTGTGCCACTTGCACACTAGCATTGCATCTGAATATGATGATAGTGTGCTGAGACAATAGGCAGTTCACTTTGTGGCACTGGAATTATTCTACTCATTTTCTACTTTTTCTGTTGGAATCAAATGAGAGGTATTGTATCTTCTAGGTTGTCATCATTCCAACATTAGCTTTAATAGGATTCTATACTGCAGCTACCATACATTTTCTCAATAATAATAATAATATTTTATAAACAAACAAACAAACAAACAAACAACTATGGCAAGTCAATATTTTTCATTCCTAAAATATTTCCAGAGAACTACATATTCGTGAAGAGTGAGCTAAAAATGCAATCTCCTCCAAACAATGTTGCTCTTAGTGGAAAAGAGAAACTAACAAAATTTTCTTTTGAATTTGGCTTTGCTGTTGATTTTAGGTTTTTTTCCTTAAAATAGCAAAATCAAAAACAAATTAAAAAAATATTGCTTTTGTATTTCTAAATAGCGGGAAATAATTTCTAGTCTGCTGGTATTATAACACCTTAAGAAGGTAAATGATTCTATGATTACTTTCATCATCCAAAGACTGAGCTGAAAAATATAGAGCTGTTCAAGGAATTCAGCTTTGAAGTTTAGGTTGTTTGGGCATCTGGCTTTGATCTGAGGGTCGGACTAATACCTAGGTTATATATTGAGTTCTTTTTAATTAGAATTGGGTACAGTGTCACCAGGAGTCAATGATTCTGTTGCCCTGTGGAAAGCAATAACTTTAGCTGAGAGGGACACCTGCTAAATAGTGTATGGGCAAGTAAAACCTAAATCAAGCTTCCACTCCAAATAAATTACTGCTCTGGAGACCTGTGAAGGGAGGTACCTGCAGCAACTCGCTGCTAAGACATTGCATGAAGAATCCCCTCTACCAGGGGAGCAGCATTATCAAAGGGTCTGTCACTCCAGCTCTGGATTAATGCCTCCTTTCCCCACTCTGTCTTTGTCACTCTTGTCTCAAGTGTGTCTAAACCAGCTCTCAGGACCGTACAATGGAAATCGCTCCTAGTGACTGCTGTCCTACTCATCTTTCAGATGAGACACAAAATTGAAGCCCTGAGTACAGAAAAAGATAGCATATTTCACAAGCGGGAAGGGATGTTAGTCTTGGTCTTCTGGCCATCTTCCAGAGTGGGTAATTACATCTCTACCTAGCTCAAATTCCCTCCGCTCTACAGTTTTAATTGGACAGTAGTTTCTTTCTCACTTGTCTAAAATCCCATTTGGGGTCAAGACACTACTAGCTAATTCAACAGCTACTTTATTTCAGTAAAGCTACACAGACTTCCCCCCCCCCAAAAAAATCTAGTTTTGTTTTCAAACTTAGGACTCGTTTTACCAAATGTCCTGATCTGACAGAGCCCAAAACAAAGAAATCCTTCCTTGACTTTCAGCCTAACCCTGTGTGGAAATACCACCTTGAATGGCTTGATAAAGATCAACATCCTCCAAACTCTGCTTTGCAGTCATGAAAAGAATGCTAAGGCAAAATGTCCAACACAGAAATCCTATTCACGTGGTAAAACTTGCAATGATAGTTTGATTGCCCAACTGGGAAGTATCTAGCAGTATCTATTAATTTGAGTATTTTACCTGGTGCGCATGGCTGATGTTTTGGAAGGTACTTAATGATACCTGCACAATCAGAGCTTACAAGAGCTTTATTCACTGGAATTTTAATATAACAAGCCCTTTTCAATTTTCTTTGGCCCAAAACCTTTAAATGGCACCATTTGAGCCAACCATGAAATGAAAGTCCATTTCTATGAGATGGACATTCCTGCAGTAAAGTGCTTATGTGGAACCTCCATAGTATTGAGGTGTTTGCATGCCTACCTCCAGTAAGCCATTAATTAAGCTTAAAGAGAAATATGATCTGAATGGCTTTGGTGAATTTGGTCCAAATTCATCAGTTTTGCAAATAAAAGATGTCTAACCATTTCTAGAGGTAGGTAACCTGAGTCAGAAAAGACACGTAGGGCTGACAGGTAAAGAAGACTCAGGCAAACATTCTGCAAGGAAACATTTTCACAAAACTTCTCCTACGAATATTGTCCTAGGGAAAGCAGTGTTCCCTCTTGCTGTGCAGCATTATTTGGTCTGCTGAAAACATTGTAGACATTATGTGTACACTCTCCATTTGGAGAGCCATAACTAATGGGAACCAGTCCCAACAACCAAGGAAAAGATTTGCTTTTCCTTTGCCTTTAAATGAAATATCAATGGATGGATATTTTATTTTTAGTTGAATATGAAATTTCACAAGTGACCTGTCAAGTTCCCATTTTCAAGAATGACTTTATTTCACAAGTCAAGACAGGCTGGGAAATTAGTTTTTCCCACAGAGGACTCTGATTAGGGATTACAAAGTGAGTGTGGTGCAGGGTGATTTTTCCTCCATCTTTTTCCTCACCCTGCCAGCCTAGAGAACATCTGACTGCTGACTAAGGGGAGCAATTCATTACCGCACACGGGAGGGGGACAAGAAGTAAGATAGTCATATTAAGTAGAGTTGCTGGCCCAGGAGAAAATTGGGAAAGCATAATAATACTTAGCCCTTATATTATTCTTTTCATCAGTAGATATCAAAGCACTTGAAAAAGGAGTTTGATTTGATGGGAAAGGAGATAAATGACAAATCCAAGTAGCCTATTGCAGAGGTACCAGCAGGAATGCTCACTTTCATAATAGGCTCTTTTGACTGTGGCTCTGCAAGGCAGAGAAATAAACAGGTCTTTTCCTTGGTAAAATGCAGATTAACACAACTCTCAAAGTATATTTCAAGCAATGTTGACTTACCTACTGTAACTCTTATGGGGGTTGTGGAAATGTAGTGTCCAATACAAGAACTGGAATGCAAGGGAAAAGCTTCTGTATTACTGATAAATGACCAAGTAGACAGGACCTATTGCCTTTGTCAGCGGACAACAGCTGATTTACACAATGGTTTAACTGCTCGCGGAAGCAATAAATAGTCCACACGAAGGGCTCTGCAGTTTCTACTCTGGTTGAAAATTGGGCCCATTCTGTGATATTTCTAACGTTATCCAGTGGATTATGCGGAGTCACTGGAGTAGAAAGCAGTCTTCCAGCTCTGTTAGAAGAAAAGAATTGTTTGTCTCTGTTGCTAAAAGTCCTGCAATGCATGGCCTGATAGAGTTCACTGGCAGATTTCCTTCAGGCCATGTGGAAGGGCTGCACATGACAGATCAGATACAGTAAACATCAATCCCAAAGTTAATCTTCATATTCAAGAGCAGAGTCTCTATTGGCTACATGTCTTTAAATGCGTATGTGTGCATCTCATTGCAGCATGCTCTATAGAAGTGCTCCTTTTTCTACTCTTTGTAGCGTGCTGTAACTTGTTTCTGTTTGCCAATGGCCTTTCCACCCTGTGTTTATGATAGTGGTGTTCAAAGAGGCCCGAAGCCCTGCTGTGACAGGCAACCCAGAAAAACATCTCATAAGAGGCAGTCTTAGATCCCATTGGGTCAAACGGCTGCTGTGCAGTCACTACAACTCACATCAGGAGCAAAGAACACTCCAGGGGCAAGAACTTCATGTGGAGGTTACCGATATTTTCATGATGCCATCTACAATAATAGCTTGGCTTTCAAAAATGTGAGGGATCAGCAATTTCCTGAGGTATGTCTCCAGCCATAAGACTTCCAGAGCAAATAGAGATAGAAAGAAAAGGGAAGGGGAAAAAAAAAACCACCAACTTATTTATATTTCTCCATCCTGTTAACTAGAGAAGGTTCCATTTTCAAAACCCATATGCAGAGGTAAATACTTATTCCCCTTACTCAGTCCAAAAATCCTCCATGTTGCTTTGTGCTGACCGTGCTGCAGCTTTGCTGTACAGCAGCAGCTTTGAACAGCCCAATCTGCTGTGGACCATTGCCTCCCTCCAATACAGCTACAAATAGGTTTAAATCATTAGATTCAGGTTACCAAACAGTCTCTTGGATCACAGTTAATTAAATGAGTGTTGAAATCTAATTAAGGACTGGTCCAGGTGATAATTAGGAGGAAATGTATGCATTAAAATATTCATTTGTCGATGAGCTGCAATTAAGAGTGTGATTTGGGGAAGGATCGATAACTACATCATCTGATGTAAAAAAAAATAAAAAAAAAAAAATAATGAAAAGTTGCCCAGCCTTGAGCAGAAATGCAGAAAAATCTTGGCTGGCTTTCTTTTTCTTCTCCCTTCACCCCTGTGTTCTGTTTTGCTCTCATAATAACTTCTGAAGACTGCTCTCCACCCTTGAATAGCGCATTCATCTCTCCCTACCTTTGTTTTCCTGAAGCACTTCTTTCAGCCCCTTGTTCTTCACCACATTGTTCAAGTGGGTTATAGATTTATTAGAGAAAGAGTAACAGGTCAAAAAGAAAGATTCTGTGCCAATGAAAATCACTTCTTCCCGGAGCAGGTGGCTAATCCAGGGGAACATCGCTCATTGTGTGGCCTTAGATTGTTTTATGTTTCAGCAAGTTAATTCCTCAACCTGTTATTCATAACTGAGGATCTGGAGAGGCTACTGAATATGCAAAACTTGGACTTACATATATGTACGTCTGTAGCTGTAGTTTACTAAACTATTTACAGTTTGATACAGACCAGCTCTGTTTTCCCCGAGACTGTATGCAGGTACATAGATGTGTAGGTAAGAAAGTTAACTACACTCTCTGTGCAGCCCCACAGAATCCCACTCCACCAGACAAAAAAGGGCACTATGCCCTAGACCAGCTTTTCTGGCACAGAGCTGGTGTTCCCCCCATTGCCACAGCCAGAGGCTGAGCTGGCGATCTCCCTGCTGACTATATTTCCATCAGTGAATACCAGTGTGTCAAAAGGGAAGTGTACCATGGGAGCGCAGTGATTTCAGCTGCTCTTTTGTCAGTCTCCTGACAGCTCACCTGCCCATCTCCCCAGACCTGGTGGCAGCCCAGCTCCTGAGGCAACTGTCTGCCTGCTGTCAGGGCTGCTGCCAGATCCCCCTTCCCCGCATCTGTCTTCCCCCAGGGGGACCAGGGTGTAGGAAATCAAGCAACCCATGAAGTGAGGATGTCCTTGAAGCCAGCCAAAACAATATCAGTGCCTGCCTTCCTAGGCAGATCTATTTCTTCCCATCTCTAACTCCTACCAGAAGTTTGAGAGTTGCAGTTACTGTTCTTTCATCTCATTTTGAGAAGGTATGGGATTTTGTTCATTCCCAAAAGCTCTACATTTTTCACAGACTTCTGTATCCAGGTTCCATAATCATCAGTAGCTTTGCACTAGCACTGCCTGCAGACAGAACCCAAATATTGTGAACTGGCCTGGATTTAACAGTGCTGAATAGACACTGCTTGTTGATGGGACTTATGTCCTATGCAGCAAACTGATCCTTGCCTCTAAGAACAGGGCTTTCTCACTGAACATGGAGGTTGCAACACAGCACAGTATGGAAGGATGATTTGGCTCAGGGGTCTGGAATGCACAGAGCTAACAAAGTCCATCAAAGTAAGTCAGTTCAAAATCCCACAACATGCATCCATCAAAGACTTCTACTTTTTCCTGCACCAGTCCAAGTCCTCATCCACTGATGAGAGCTAACAGGCCAGAAGCTTTTCTAAAGGTTGAAAGAATAAGGCAACAGCTTTTGCAGAGACAGTATTTATAACAGCCTGCAAATGTGAACTTCGGAGGAAAGTAGGAACAGCTGGACTCAGCTGTTTTCCCTCCAGAGTCCTTCCCTTCCTATACTGTCAGCCTCTTGCAAAAGACCCCATCCAGTAGGCCAGAGAGGTTGTGTGGAAAAAACATCAGTGTCAGCAGGATCCTACACTACCAAATCTATGTGCGATATATGGATTGCATGAGCTGGTGTATATCTCCTGGCTAATTCTTTTCTGTATCTCTTGTTTTCTGTCCTGCAGGGAGCCTCTTCAAGCCTGGTGGTGAAGTTTGCAGATACAGACAAGGAGCGTACAATGAGGCGCATGCAGCAAATGGCAGGACAAATGGGCATGTTCAACCCCATGGCCATCCAGTTTGGAGCATATGGCGCCTATGCACAGGCAGTAAGTATTGACATTGGCTCTCTGCATGTTTACAGCAATAGGGAGAGCACCCAGATTGCACAAAAACACAAGTGAGCAGAGAGACAACTGACAAGCAGAGGAGGAACCATTAACCAGGCCTGTGCAAGACACTTCTTGTGGGATGATACACCGCTGACTCCTCAAAACAGTATGATTTAAGCACACTGGGAAAACACTTCAGCTATTTAAAACAGTGTTGTAATATCAGGTATCCATTCCTAACCTGTCCCCTGGACCTCTGGGACAACCCATGACTGAACAAGGAGCTGTGCTCTGGGCATAATTATGTATTTGATGCTTTTAGCATAGCTGGCTTTACTTAGGCTATAATTAACAGAGAGCCACAAGACAAGCAACTTGGTAACTTGGTCCCTTTGTCACATACTTCAGAGAAAAGCAGGGTGATACCTGCAGCAGGCAGATACAACACTATCAGGTGACTCTGGATACCTTTTCCAGCACAGATGATTAAACAGAAGCATTTGTAGGCAGCAAAAGTATACCTAGATGTTTCATCCATCTGGTGATAAAATATGACCCTCTTGTGCTCTGTACTGGAAATGTGAGCAAGAAACCCATTTTGAAAAATAATATCTTCCTTAATCAGAGAGACTTGCCTTAGGTAATACAGGTCCAATTCAGGAATCTCTCCAGTGTACCTGTAGTCCCTCTGCCACATTGATCACAGTGCCAAGCTGTGTTGTCTGTATATTTAATCCTCATAAACTGGCATCATGGATTTCCCATCCCATCCACACTTTCTCTCTCTTTTTTTTTTTAAATAGAGATCCTACAAATATCCATCATTTCTTGAGTGCCATGTGCTGCTTTGCTGAGCACTTGGTACAGCTCAGCGTAGCCCTCATGTGGGCCATGAACAAACATGAGGACATACTTAGGGAGCTTCACAGATGCTCCCACTCTCCTGTTACTACTCTGGACCTTTTTAATTCTCTCATTAAGCAATTTCATTTTTTTTCCTTCTATTTTTTTCCCTGTTCATTTTGTTATTCTCAAAGACAATAGAGGCCTCAGCTGCCTCTTCCTTGGTTCCCTGCTCTCCTCCTCACAGTCTGAAGAGCTATCCCTTCCCTATCTCAGCTGTGTTCAACTGCCCTCCAATCTGGGCAAGGCTGTAGGAAGGGGAAAAAGACAGTAAATCCCAAATGAGCCCTGGCCAGTGGCCAGCAGCCTGTCAGGTGGGTGCAGCACTTGCTCCCCCATGTACCAAGGGAATAAACAGGAGGGGAACTCATGGGCAGCTGAGGATACACATCTGCAGAGGCTGTCAGGCAGAAGATCTGACTGCAGAATTACACTACAGGCATTGATCAGGCAGCTGGAAAGGTAATAAGGACACTGCTGTCCTCGTACTCTGGACATCTCCTCTTAACTGCGCTCTTAGCTACATTCATTTTTAATCTAGAGTAATTATTATAATTGCCGTTATAAAAGAGTCAGCCCAGAGTTATAGGGATACAAAAGAGGATGAGGTCTGCACCTTTATACCACAAAAGTTCTTCCCTCTATTTCTCACTAGGCAATACAGGACATTTTGAGGATAGGTGCTTGAGTGAGGTTTTATCTCTGAAGAAAGACTGAGAGCAATTCCTGGGTCAGCTCCTGCTTCCCTTGAAACCAATGAATATTTTTCCTATTGATTTCTGTAAAAACAGTACTGGACCCATATTCTTTTGTTTTTATTCTTTATTCTTTTTTTTTTTTTTTTTTTTTTTTTTTTTCCTGCTGGCGAGTATGCAAATAAGGGGGAAAGAATAAATTTCAGATCTTGGACCATTGGATATGACAAGCTAGTGATACCAATTACCCTGGGGACTTCAGAGCTTTCTAAATGATGGGATCACATTTCTTTGTGGTGCCTGTACACCCAGAGCGTGCTCAGATGCTGTCTCTCAATCAGCATCCCTATCTATGTCTCTCCCTATCTGCTTCATCTCAGAGTCTCACACGAAAGGAAAGGAAGGGAGAGCCGAGGCTGTGTGACGTTCCCTCGGTCCCGATTAATCCACCTTGGACTGCTGGCTCTTAGATATCAGGATGATTGGCACCTTGTAAATGCCAGCAGGAGATGGAGAGATCGATAGTGAGAGAGTGACTGGGGGAGGTGGGGGGCAGTTTTATTCAGCCCAAACTGAAGTTTAAAAGCTAAGGCAAGTCAAGAAAAGGGAAAATGAAACTGAAAACACAAGTGCAGGGCAGTGGTGACAGCTGATGCCACTGCCACCAGCAACTCGAGTGACCTTGGGGGAGTCATTTGACTTCCTAGACTTATGTCCCCATCTACAAGTGAAGAAGATGACCAGATTTGTTTATTTTCCAGTCTCCCTCAGGGACATGGCTCCCTCTCATGCCATTCCTCCCTTTTCACACACAGACCTGATGACAGGGCAAATTTAAGAACTGCTTCAGTGCTTCACAGTATAGCCAGGAATACCATGAGACATAGGCTTTCTGAATTGTAGTCTTACCATGTCCTCCCAGATATCCCACTGCAGTCCAGCAGTGACTGACATCACCATAAAAGAGTTCCCAAGCAGTCCTACTGCTGGTTAACAAACAGTTTCTAATGGCCATACCCATGGAGGAGGTTGCATTGTCCCAGGGTACTGGGCACCTCCCCAGAGAGGCACCCTCTGCCCATTCACATCACTGGGGCTGAATTAGCTCATACAAAAAGGTTTCCATGTGTCAGAGTGACCAGTGCAGCAGAAACCCTCATGGTGCAGTTGTCTGAGATATTACCAGGCAGCTCTGGATTTACAAATTAAGCAGCATCGCTGGGGAGAAGTGGCAGGGGTCTCAGTCCATCAGTATTTGACTGACAGTTGTTAGTGTGCTACCAAGACTGTTCTGGACCCAAGCTCCTCTCTAAGTTCCTTCTTTTGCAGCTCAGCAAATGGCCATGTCATGGTTCACTCCCCACTGCTGCTCTTTGCCAAGCCCCAGATTAAGCAACCTTAACCTTGATAGCAGCAACGGCCTTATGTCAGCCACACCACTAGTCCTCAGGTTCAGCAGCCATATGGCCTCAGCTTCAGATACAACAGAATCAGGAAGGAAAGGGGATTCTCCTCTTCTCTATGTGTGTTTTTTTGCCTCCCCATCATGTACCACCTGGAAGAAAAAAACAAAAACCCACAACCAACAGGACAAAGCTTGGCAGGAACTTCGTGAGCTGTTTCAGTAATGCAGAAAGTCACACCAGACCCAGCTCACCTCTTCTGTATGCAGCTCAGAGCAAGTCAGCTTTCATGGCTCCCCAAAGCTCCCAGAGCCCCTTTACTAATTTGTTTCAGTTTGTTTGGGTTGTTTTTTATCCCCCAGCAATATCTTCACATATTCATCTAGCTTCTCTTTTTTTTTATGAGGCAATTAATTATTTTAGCTCACTTTTGTTTAGGGCACCAGCCCTTTTTATGTCATATTACTGTGGATCGACATCAGCTGGGTGTAGGTAACTGTTTCTGTAGTCTCAGTGAGGCCACAGGTCTGAACTCAGCCTGTGGAAGAGGCTGATGCTGACTGGCACCAGCTTTGCTCTGATGCCAGATGAGGCACATTCTCCAACTGGCACAGAGCATCTTCTCAGACTCCATAAGGTGGCCAAGCCTGAAATCATGAGCAGTTAAAATAAAACCAGACTATGAATTGTAGTCGTATAGTCCAAGCCCAAATATGCACCAGTGGCAAAAGTTCCTCCAACTCTTCTTTCTGTGAAGGAAATAGCGAGAACTTAGCAGCTGTCTTCAGTCACTGTTGATCCACCATGAACAAAAGGAAACATGCAGAGACCAAAAAGGGTCGGGGAGATGGGAACAGAGAAGAGAACACCAAGAACAAAGGAAGGAGCCTTGGAAAATGACAGATAATGTATAAATTATTTAATTTTTAAATTATTTAAAATAAGATCAAAGTCATAAATCAAGTTTACATAAAAAATGGGGTGGGAGTGTTAGCCACAGTCTCCTGGCCAAATTCCAGCTGTGGAACTGATTGCTTCCTGCAGCAGGGGACAGGCAGAGATTCAGTGAGTGGAAATGGACAAACTGGGGACAGGGGAAGCACAGATAATAGTAACATTTGCTCTTTGGCCTGGAACAAATCCTTTTCCTTCAGTAAATCCTAGCTCCCCTCACTCTGAAAAAGTGCAAATGGCTGCAGCTCCTGAACTGCAGACAGCAACTGCAAGGAATCTGGGCACATCCAGCACAGTGCTTACCTCAGGGCAGTGTGGCAGTAGTCATCCTGTGATGCTGTCCATTACAGCCCAGCCGCCCACCTCAATCACCCTGCCCCAGCTCCCAGGGAAATGAAAGGGCATTCTCATGAATGATCTGAGGAGGTGCTGGAGGGAAGAATCATTTTTTGGACATTTTTTTAATTCATGGTGTAAAATTAATTTGTAAAGATGTTTAAATGAAATCATCTAGCCCTTAAAAAACATGGAAAAATTACTTTGCATAGACGGACAATCTTCTATGTATAATTGTTATTACATTTCAGTGACCAAAATAGGGTCATATGTTTGGTAAATACTGCCAGTTATGCAAACCAGTTATTCTGATTCATTCCAGAAGAGGAAGCTATTTTGAACCCACAGTACTTTGTAGCAGGATGAATACTTCATATCTGATTGTCATTTCCCTGGTAATTCAGATAAATTGAGCAGCAGGGAATGAACCATGGCATGGCCATTTGCAGATTTGGGCTGCATGTACTTTTATATTTTGTTCAGTTTCTTTCTTTTTCCATGGTTCTCTGAAGTTACAAATCCAAACCATTGTGTATCAGTATGAAAAACACTAAGACATGTGAATCCAGATGTTGCACTTTTTTTTTGTTTGGTTGGTTTTATCTTAATAAAATTTAAATATATATATTTTTTTTCTGGAAATAAATTTTTAAAAGGCAGGACCCTTCTGAACTTTCTCAGAATATCTGAAGTTTGCTTGAGGGCTTCCAGATGTTTTTCCAAAGACCAGATAGATAAAGAAGTCGTGGATTTATCAGTTCTGTGATTTCACCAAATATGAGCCTTCTTACTGCTTGATTGATCGCTTTATTTACCTCTTTCTATCACAGGGATATCATAAGGATTAATTAGCTAAGTGTTTGTATAGATCATTAGAGGTGAGAAGCGTAGGATGCTGTTATTACTTTTATTATTATTACAGAATGAAGAATATGAAAAGTCAGACAAAATGTCAGGTGATTCAGAGGCAGGGAAAGAAAAAAAAAATAAAGAGAGAAGGTCATCAGATCATTCAGAGAAAGCCTTTGCCAAGGGAAATGATCATGCTACTTCAACTACAGTATTTCACAAATAATCCTTCTTCTCCCCTACCTTCAGCTTCACATTTGTATCTTTTAGGGTCTGGGTAAGGTTGAATTGAGCATCCTTGTGCTATCACTGGAAGGAGCTTTTGGCCTTGAGGAAGTCATCTCATCTCTCCATGCATATGTGGCTCCTGTAGAGAAGGGATGATTTTCCTTAAGTAAGCGCAGCTGCACAGCCCTCCTGACTAACAGGCACTCAAGCCAGAGGTGGCATTCTCATACCCACCACCACCTCTGACCACACACCTCCATACATTCCTCTAGACTGATATTGACCATGCAAGGGCCCACTTCTGGACGGAAGCTGGAAGCACGCACTTTGTTTCTGTGCTGCGTGTTTAATGTTCTACTGATGTCCAAGAGCTTATGCTAAGCGGTGTCAGGCATCTGTCTGTCCTGGGGCACAGGTTGCAGCAGAGACTGAGAGACTGCCACACTTGTTAGCACTGGTCACCTCTTGCTTTGGTGCAGCTGTGCTGCCACACTACATCCTTCTTTATTTTTCATCCTAATCTCCCAGAGTAGGATAGAATGGAAAACCCTATGTAGGTATCTGTCCATCCACTGATGATAAAGCTGACTGCAGTTTAGCCACCTCTGTTTGAGGTAGCAAAAACCATATGGGGTGAATCCTCCCACATTGCCATGAGTCCTCTTCATGCCTGTATGGCCTCACCAGTGCCTCTTCATCTGTCTCATTGATTCTCAAGCGTTGGTATAGACACTGCAGCCTGCTGTTTCTATGCATCAACCAGTCTGTAACATCTTCTGGTCTCCTCAGAAGATAAATATTTGAGCAATAAGTAATAGCCTGATTGGAGGAATTTTGTGGAATGAATCCATAAAATCAGATGGGAAAAAGCTCTAAATGCTGAGGCAAAGATCACGCCAAGGAAGTGAAGAGAAGAAAAGGAAATACATCCTTTCAGCTGAGGAAAGGAATATCTCCCTTCCATCCCCTTGGAACAGCCAAAGATAATAAGGCTGCTGCCTTTCTGATTAGTGCTCTGTGGCCCCAGCTCAGGCAGGGAAAATCTGCATTTCAAATGGCATATTTTAAAGTACACAATACCCAGGGGCCCTGCTGCTATTGATTTGCCTCTGGTGGGGTCACTGCCTCACTTTCTACAGCTTTATTAACTGGGATCATACACTGGGCCCCTTTCAAAGTGAAAAGAGAGTGGATGGGACATTTGTCTTTATGGGGAGCTGGGGAAGGAGAGGGGTGACTTTTGTTTGAGCTCACTTGGGATTGCCTTGGTGATTTTATAAGAAAGACCAGTGACCCTCACAGAACTTGAGATCTTTGTCATCAGCTTCTTTCAAGGTGAGGGAGTTTCCATCCTCCAACCTTCACAGTGCTGCTGCACTTGGCCATGCTATAACCACCAGAAGATGGTCTGAAGAGGTCTCCCTGGTCTTCCCCTTTGGTTCTTTTATCCTTGAGTACCTTAGACGTAATAGGGAAGGACTACATCTTCAAGGCACGAATGGGAAACATGAAAGCAGAAAGGTGTCAGGAATGTCACAAAGGGCTGTGATGTCTGTTTGTTAGAGTTGGTGTCCCCTCTTCAGCCAGTTAGCTGGGGTTTGTGTCTGTGTTCAGGTTTGGGATGCTATACTCCTTCAAGCCCTGGAGGACGTCCAGATGGACCTTATGAAGTGTCTATGAAAGCTGTAGTGATGTGTGTGTCCTCTGGGTCACGAGGTACAGTTCCTCAGCTCAATTGTTCACCATGCTAGGGGGTTTTCCAGGTCTCCAGGACAACTCTGGTGTCCCAGGAGCACTGAGCATTAAAGAAATAGGTGGCTTCTCCCTGCAGGATTCTCGCTATCCCAGAAGCAACTGAACCTAGTTTCCCAAAACACAGTTAAGAGCCTTAATTACTACCTTATTTTTTCTGCATTAGCTTTTTAACTCTAAGCTAAAATTAACCTCTTTGCTCCTCAAGCTCCTGAGTCTCTATGGGAATACGACCAGTTTTATCTGAATGCTTTTCTGAAACACACCAGTCTTTTAGCTGCAGTTCTTGCACAGTATTAAGAAGCAATAATAAGAAGGTTAGGAATATCTTGCTCTTCCCACACCAAGAGAGAAAATACCTTCTTTCTAAAGATCTGTAACAGAAGAGCATGCATGGCATTGTACTGCAGTAAGTGGCATGCATGTATCAAGGTATAGTCTCCCAACATGCATCTTATTGTGCTAACTTTAAGCCCTCTGAATAGACAAGAAGTCAAACACCATTTGCAAACCAGGAGGAGCACCTGCCACAGTGGAGTTAACAATGAACATCTTAGTGACATCCGTAAGCAGGAATAGAAGTTGCATAAGCCGTAAATAATGTCACAAGTGATTGCTTAGCTCTGCTGAGTGCAAAATGGTGATTGTCTTTGAAGCAGCACAATCATTTGTACTACCACTGGCAAGACAACGTTGTGTAGATACAACCCTGTGTCTCTTTTAGTGCAGTTAAAATGCAAACAACAACAACAACAAAGATTAATACTTTTATTTTAAATGGTTGGAAACTGTCATCCAAAAATATCTGCTGTGGGCCAAGTGAGGGGTGGGAGTGATTTCACCTGGCTGTGTCACTATGTGCAGCAGAACAGATCACCTAGGGCTCTGAATGCAGTTAGTAGGGAGAAACAAGGCTGCAATTCATCTGCCCAGAGGCAATTGGGTACAGAAGGGAGAGATGAATCTTGGCCTAAACCCTTCTTCCTGTTATCGCATCAACTGTAGTAGGTGACCAGCTCAGAGAAAATACCATCTGTATTTAGTTTACTGAATCTGACAGGGGGAAATGCCAAAATCATAGTCCCCTTGTCTGCCTAGAAGCCCTAAGGAAAGTCTCTGTTACAAATACCAGGCTGTTATCTGTCAGCCAGACTGACCACGGCACACACATGATCAGCTGTAGGAAACTCCATGTTTTGTTTGTGCAGGTTTAGAGGAATGTAGAATAAAAGTTAGCAAAGGACAGACTGGGGCTGAATCAAGCCCTTGCAACTGCATCCATCTCAGAAAGATGCTGCTTTGGTCAGCAGTGCTAAATAGATGCTATAGGCACAAAACTTGGCTATCATTTCTGCAAGCCACTAGTGATATCCTCAGCTGTCCCCAGGTGAATTACCCAACACAGAAAATGAAATATGGGTCAGTACACCCAGTGCTGGAGTCAGACCAATGTTAAAGATGGATGGATTCCCCTTTCCTCATTCACTTTATTGGCATACTTAATAAAATCACCTGCTCAGTACCCCATCTGGAGAATAAACTCCAGTGATGCCTAGAAACAAATGTACTCCTTAAAGAGGAATCAGCTTTGTGCTATAATAGAAAAGATTGTCTAATCACTCCATCAGTAATTACAAAGAACAGGATATCACTAATTAAAATGTGAAAGTGTCTTATGCAGGGTACAATAAAAAAGGGTAATTAACAATCAAAGGGGAAGCCACCGCCTTGGCACCAATCTGCATGAGGCTATGAAAAATAATAGTACTCAGCTCTAGTACAGCAATTTTCATCTGTAGATCTGAAGGCACCCCTACGTGAGGAGATAGATATCCTGTGCCCCAGTGTATAATAGCTGGAGAAATCAAGGCAACAATACACAATTTGTCCACAGTTATACAACAGGTCAGTGGCAGAGCATCCTTTAATTTTGACTCTTCACAGGTGGTGACAAGGAATTTTTCAGCTTTTGAATGACAGTGATGATTTAAGGGATTTGTTCCAGTGTGTATATGTATGAGCAGCTAATTCAGCCAATATTTCAATGTTAAACAGTAAGGAACAGATTTTGTTGTGACTTTGTCAGGGCTTTATCAGACTTCATGACTTTTAAGGTCTGTTTAATGCTGAACAGTGTATCCCGTGTGCTTAAACAACAACATCAGGGAGTGACTTCTTGATAGAGAGTGAAATCACAGAGAGAGTAAAACTCATTCTGTTGACAGATAAGACATGAGTCACTTCTACAATCACTATGGAAAAAAAAAAAATAGCTTCCTTCTCCATTATTATCATCAAATCACATGCTAAATGTGGCGGGGGAATGAACAAAATGAGGTTTCAGACTCTGCTCATCCTCTTTCCTCACACCTTCTCCATGCATCTACCATCAGTCTTTACTGAGGATTGGATGCTGTCTCACAGAACCTCAGATGTGCCTTGCCCGGCTCACTCTGCAGCTCCAGGGAAGGAGAAAAGAGGAAGATTCATCTAATTTTCTTCTCCTTCATCTCAGGAGCTAACCCACTGCAGTCATATTGTATGCATGAACTGCACCATCTAAAAGCTAGGCTCAGAGTGTAAAATAATGATGGCACAGTCTGGTTTTAATGCAGGAAGCATACTTTGCCATTCACCACTCTTCTGCTCCAAAACTCATACTGCAAAATGCCTGAAAATACAGCCCAGATTTCTCATTTCTACCTTTTTTAGGGGCCTTAGAAGAGGCAACATTTTAATTACTTTTTGGGAAGGCAAAAAAAAAAAAAAAAAAAGAGTACTTAAAGCTACAGAAATCATCCCAGATCAAAACCACCGTGAAGGGATTTTCCCACTGCACTTTATTAATCTTGCTAAAGCAGGGGAACTCCCTTCTCTTGCATAGCTCTTCAGGGAGTATATCTGCTTGGTTGTGTTGGAAATAGGTGCTGTAATTGGGTTAACATGGACTCTGGTTTTTGGTCATGGTTTAGCTTAGTGCCCACTGGAGACCTCACAGCAGCATGAAAAAAACCAACCAATTTTTCTCACCAACAGATGAAAATAGATCAAATCATCCCCAGAGAACTAGTTAAGCTTGCTGCTTTGGAGATACTGGGGATCCTCACTTCTAACTGCTCTACATACACTGGTCTCCCATCAGCAGCCATCAGTGCCTTCCCAGAGCTTTGATACAAGCAGCACAGGCCATGAAATCTCTCTGCTCTGGAACATTTAAAGTATTCTCTCTGACGTTCTCAGTAAGGAAAGATCAGAACTCAGAGTGTTGAGTGCAGTTCACAGGAGACCTCTACACTAGGGAACACACTGGGGATGTGGGAACCATAAAGACATGTTGATGCTCTGAGACACATTTGATGCAATTGGCTTCTCGCTCTTGTAGTGAGAAAGAAGTGCAAAGGGCAGGGACATACCAAACTAGCATCTCAAAGTCCAGAGATGCCTCACACTCTGGCCTGTGGTCTCCATCCTGGTGCTGGTGACCCAGGCTGCTCTGCTGGTGACCGCGTGATATTTTTTCCCTGCTCTCTTTGTTCCAGCTGATGCAGCAGCAAGCCGCGATCATGGCTTCGGTGGCGCAGGGCGGCTACCTGAACCCCATGGCAGCCTTTGCTGCAGCCCAGATGCAGCAGATGGCGGCTCTGAACATGAATGGCCTGGCAGCTGCCCCCATGACTCCAACCTCAGGTAAGGGGCTGGGATGGGTGGAAGAGACAAAGGGCAGGAAATTTAGGAGGGGTGAGAGACCTTGAAGGAAGTGTTAACTGTCAGCTTGTCCCTCTGTAAGTGTTTGCTGAAATGTTGGTCTTGCTGGTAGAAGCCACCACAAGGAAGGAGCAGAGGTCAGACCAGATCATTTTAGGGGGCTGGAACAGGAGTCCTATGCGATGAGCAGGACCAGCTGGGAGTCTGTATCTGTGTCACAAAAAAGGTGCAAAGGCAAAGTCAGAGAGATCACCAACAGTGAGCTGCTGGGCTACCAATGCTCCATGCTGAGCAGCCGGTGAATGCTGGGGATGAGACCCACCAGATGTGGGATGTGATGGATTTTGCTGGAAGGAGGGAGTTGTAAGGCACTGGAAAAGGCTCGCAACCATGACCTTCAGCATCATCCCCTACACAACTTTCCATTAGCACAATGGAATAATGACACAAAGGCACTGGAATCTGCTCCCCAGGGAGGTGACTGAGTCACCATTCCTGAATGTGTTGAAAAACAGCTTAGATGTGGTGCTCAGGGGCACGATTTAGCAGAAGGTTGTTAGAGCAAGTGTAGTTTGGTTAGGCTGCGGTTGATCTCAATCATCTTTAAGGTCTTTTCCAACCTGAGAAGTTCTATTATCCTACACTGACCTGTACTGGCTTTCTGGTATTATGTAAAGATGTATGAGGGATGTGTTCATGCTGTTGTAGCCAGGCTGACCCAGACACAAACAGAATGACATCTGTACTGAGATGCAATGTCATTATTGAGATGAGCTGTATTTTGGGAATGCATAAGCTTTTACCTACTGTGAAATAGAGCTGCTGGCACTCAGAGAAGTCCTTTGATGCTATCTGGAGTGCAAGTATTTGGTGAGATTTTTTCATAGCTGGAGTAGACAGAATAGACAGGTAGTTGGTGACAGGCCCACAGCTGGCTGGGCTGTAGCAGGACATGAGAAGCCTGTGCTGGTGGGGCACAGAATTAAGCTGAGGTGTAAGTAGGACTGGCTTTCCTCAAGAACAAGAAAATCATTTGGACAGGAGCAGGTCAAGGAAATGGCAGGACAGATAAACCATTTAGGGATTGCTGGCCTAACTGCAGGGCATCAGGGTAACAGCTGGGGCCGAACTGTGAAAGAAGTGAGAATTTGGAGGCGTTTGCAATATCCTGCTGACTCTGTTGGGAAGCAGAAGATTCAGAGGTGGAACAGTGAAGAAGAATATTTTCTAAGGAACAATTTAGGGTCGCAGAGACAATGCCAGTTGTTCCTATGAGAGGTACTGGAGATGAGACTGAGTTCAATAATGAGGCATTGCAATGCCATTATGTGGACCTGAAACACTGAACTAACCTGGAAAGGACCAGCTTGACAACAGTTTTGAGTGAGTGAGATGTGGCAGTGGTGAGCATGAGCCAGCCATGCTGCAGCTGGTGCTGGGAGTGAAGGATCTGGTTCTTCTGCAGAGCAGATTGGTAAGAGAGCAGCCTCACTGCTGAATGCAGAGAAATCCACACCAGCAGGAAAAGGCCAACTGACACTGCAGCTAGGAAAGACACTGGATGGCAAGGAGACAACATGCCACAGTAATGCAGGCTTAGTAGTTGTTCTGATTGAACCCGGTTCTGCTAACCTCTGTCTGCCAAAAAAAACCAAAAACCAACCCTTTCTACATTAACATACAGCTTAGCATCTCTTCACAATCTGTAGCTGGAACAATGTCAGCAGCTACAGGATCAGATATTTATCTTTTCTGTTGATGCCATTAGAATATGAGGTGCAGGGGGAAAAGGAGAGAAAGAGAGATCTAATTCCACACCAGCTTATGGAGAACCAAGGAAAAGTGCTTGACTCAAAAATCTTACACCATACATTTCAAAATATATGTTTACATAGCGATAAATGTATAAACAATGAGTCGATGAAGCTACTGCAAATCCAAATAGAAAAGTGGCTTAATTATATGTGCACCCTTTAAACCCGCTGCTGGAAAGATTATCATATTTGCATTAGCTAGATTTGTTTTGTGTTGGTGGGAGCAGAGAGAACGTCAAACAAAGAATGCTTGGAATTCAAATGCTCTCAGGGCTTGGAAAGCTGAATCCAGTCAGTGGTTTGTGATGTCCCCACCACAAACAAGCACAGTCACTTTTGCATATAAATGCCCTGAAAATAAGCCCTTCTGTGGCATAGGTGTGTGAATACTAGCACGATAGCCAAATTCTGCACCAGCCACAATATACAGCGCATGAAAAAATATCCCAGCTTTTCTTTTGTGTTAGCACTTTCCTGATGTGCCCACTACCTTTTGGGAACTATTGTCAGAATACAGAAGAGGAAAGAGAGCTCATGTTTTTTACATGGTTTTCAGAGAACCCATGACTGGTCATTATTGAAAATAAGACGCCGGTTTAGATGATCCCTTGATCTCTTTCACGGTGGCAGATTTTACACTCTTCTTATGACATATTTTCAATACCAGAGCCTATGCACTTTGGCATTATTGCAGATTTACCTTGAATGTGTAGCTTCCTTCACGAAAAACCTCTGTAATGGTTTGTGGAAATGTCCATTGACAATTATTCCTTGGGTGAAATGTTTAGACTTTGAAATGACTCCTTGTATTACCACAACACTCACAAAGCTTGTGATAAGATGCATAGAAAATGTTTCACATATGTCTGAGCAAGCAAGTCTACAACACTAGCAGCAATTTCTGAGTAGCCAGGAGATATCTGAAGCCTAAAGTGAATTCTCCTGCTGGCTTTTGTTAGCATTCAGAAAGCCAAATGGAAAATGATCATTCTGCTTCATAGCAGGATTTCCAGTCATTGAAGTATATCTTTGTTCTGACTTGGAATGAAAATGAAACATTTCAAAGTTCTCTGAAAAACAGACATTAGAAAAAGTGTTTGGAACGTTGGGGGGAAAAAAAAAAAAAAGAGAGAGAGAGAGAAAGAAAAAGTGTTTTGATCTTTCCTAAGCAAAAGAAAAATTGTGCTAGAAAAAAAGACATTGGTAACACAGAAGTCCTAAAGGCACTGGAGGTGCTGGCTGAGCACAGCGCCTCTGAGTTTCTATCTTCAGGCCCCTCGTGTTCTCAGACCATAACCTGTTTCTGCTGCATTCCTAATCCAGCCTCCAGGACAGTGGGTTCCTCAGAACATGATCATGAGTTCATTCATGTTCACAACTTCCCATGGGAGTGGGGAACTTAATGAGCCTTGGATCCAGGCAGATCTAACAGATCTAAGAGACAGGGTGCAACACACCAGACTTTAACTGTACGAAAGTTATACATCCAACATAGTCATCTTATTTGCCTGCAGTCAGTGGTGAGCAGTAGGCAATCACAGTGGGCACTGCATACAGCATGCTAACTTTATGCTGTCTGCCTGTATTCTAATGGTTCCCTATGAAGTTCATCTCACATGACAGTCTACATCCACAAGGAAATTGATTTCATGTCTCTGGAATTTTGGTACACATTTTACTTTTCTCCTGTCTTAATATAACATGAGGGAAAGGTGGGTCTTCTGAGATGTTTGTGACACTCTGCTTACTGCAAAGAGAGGACTAGAAAGGATATTTCCTTTAGGGCTTCCTTCCTTTCTTTCTTCTTCCTCCTTCCATGCTGTAAATCTGCACCCAGTGTAGCTTCAGCAAGATATCTCAAACTGGGGATGAAACCCACAACTGGCATGCACCACTGCCATTTGTTTTCTGTGGTGGCATTATGCCAGTCTTACTCCAGCTACAGATCTGACCTCTCCAGGGGGTTCTTTATAACAAGAAAATTAAAGAATTGCAATGAATATTCCTAAACTTCCTTACCCATGCACAAAATAGCAAGCGCAAATCCCTTGCTGCAGTTTTAGAAAACATTACTTACATTGCCTATGCAAATAAAAGAGAGATCCAGAAAAGCAACTGAAATTTTAACTAGCCTTTGTGATTTGCAAGCTTATGGCATATGCTGAGAGCATTGCCTTTGGACTCAGGTTGCCACCACTGGCTCCCAGCACCCCCACCGAGGACGTTTTTAAAGGCCAACACCATTTAAATAAGCAAAGAGGAAGCAGCAGCTTGTCTGCTCAGGGTGTAAGAAAAGAGACGAAATATTGCATGCTTCTTGGGCTGCTCAAATCAGAACGTACTGAAGCAGTTCATTAATCTGTATGGGTTCTCTTAAAGCACCAGCACAGATTTAAGTAGTCGTTAAAGTGTGTTATTGGACTAACCCATCATGGAGTGCTGCGATGGTGAAGATTTCTGCAATTGGCTTAAAAAGGGGGTTCCTGGGAAAAAAGAAAAAAAAAAAAAGAAAAAAAAAGTGGTATTTTCAATCAGTAGTATATCCTGACACAGAAAATTATTACTGAAGATCACAAAACCACAGAATCATAGGGGTTGGAAGGGATCTCCAGAGATCATCAAGTCCAACTCCCCTGCCAAAGCAGGTTCCCTATACCAGGTAAAGATAAGAGTTTAACTTCCCACCCACAAACAGCAAGAGAAAAATACAATTTCGTGCATATTGAAAACTCATTTTTGTTCTCTAAAAATATCCTGAATATGTATCAAGCAACACAAACTGTCCAGCCCTTTCAAATATTCACAGGAGAAGACAGCAAGATAGCAGAGGGATTTAATTCTCCCCTCAAAATTTTAAGATTTTGTTATCAATGGGTGACACGATCCCACACAAAATATAAAGTTTAAATTGTTCCTCTGAAATAGGAGGAACAGCCCCCACATTATGAGTCTGGGAGGAAAGGGATGAGCGCTGTTCCATAAGAAAACGTTAGCCTAATTTTTGCCCCTTTTCTGTGAGAGATCCCTGCTAAAACTATAAAGTCAAGCAGGAGCAAAGCAGCAACACTAAAAATCTATTGCTGTCTGTCTGTAGGCTACAAATCAACTTGCCAAACATTTTAAGTATCCCTAATGCTGAAGTTCAAAATTAGTTTGCACACCACATGTGTATTCATGAGAGAGTGCAGAAAGAGTGGCCCTGAAAATCACTACGCCCACAAAGCTGACATCTCCAAAGAGAAACTGTAGAAAAGTGGGACTGTGAATTTGCTTTTGGTGCTAAATGATATCCAGGAAAGAAATGTGTGCTTATTAAGTCATCAAACATGTAGTACTCCAGGGAGAGAGCTGAGGAGGAATGGCAGCATTTCTGCTGTCTTCTACTATATGACGTTAGCTGCGGATCTAGTCTTAGAGATCGGGATCATCAAACAAATTTGCGGCTGTTAGAAAAAGCTTTGCAAACCTTTCTTATGTTAAATGCTTTCCAAACATAAGAGCAATGGTAAGTTTAGCCTGCGATCATGTGAGTGGTTGCTTTCTTTGCGAGAAAGTTTGGAAGATTTTCCTTTTCTTGAATCATCGTGAGATTTCTGTGTGGTGGTCGTAGCTGTTGTGTCACGAGCTTTCCCTACATATTTATTGCTTCCAGTACTCATCAGCTTTGATTTTGTGTTCTTCCCCCCTTGCAGGTGGAAGCACGCCTCCTGGCATAACTGCACCAGCTGTGCCTAGCATCCCATCTCCAATTGGGGTAAATGGTTTCACTGGCCTCCCGCCGCAGGCTAACGGGCAGCCCGCCGCAGAAGCCGTGTTTGCTAATGGCATACACCCTTACCCAGGTAAGCCAGACCACTGCCGTGCTCACAGCCTGCTTCATCTGTATAAAGGAAATGTCTGTAGCATCAGCTACTTTAGAAGGGCTAAACCCTGCACCAGGCAGTGTGTGCTAGTTTCCAAAACAATTGCTGCATTCAAACCCTGTAGCCTTACCAGGGCTGGTGATGGTAGCTAGTTCAGCACATCCACATAACAGGCTCAGCTTCATCCTTTTCTGGCACGCCACTGGAGACAGCTCATAGGGTTCATAGACTGCAACCAGCTCAAAAGAGCTAGTTCTTTAACTATTCTTTAATCTCCCTCATTGATTTCTGACGTCAAAATCACCCCGTCAGGGAGATTAAAGAATATGTATCTACCCCTATGCCTATATTAACAATATATGGACACTGTGAGGCTGTAATCACCAAGAACTTAGGGGTTTACAAGTCCTAAATGTGCACTTATATTTTTCTAGTTTTGTTGGGATTTGATAAAGACCTCTGCTTCAAGCTGGAGCTGGAAAGACATTTCTTAGCAATGATTGTATGCACACTAATAATACCAATCACAACAATACAATTTTAAGTGAATTTTACTAATTGATCCTATCTACCACCTGGCAAAGGCATATTTTACCCTGGGACACTCAGATTAATCTGATCTGTCAAGAAATCAGCCAGTTACTCCAAACAAAAAGCCCACAAACACCCTAACAAAAAAATTGTTTCCATCTCAAACAGCCCTAAAAACTTCTAAGATTCACCAGGGACTTTATGAGCTACAAGGAAAAAATATCATAACAAAGAAGTACAACAGTCTTTCCTAGTTGCTGCTCAAAGTCACTGAAGGAAAGTATTGAATAATGAAAAAATAGCTATAATTTTCCCCCCACACACATCTTATAAACATTTAGCCATGAGTTGAACTTTAAGCAGAACTGAAATCAGGGAACTTACTGTGTTAAAATTTAGGCATGTATATATATTTGTAGCAGTGTAGAGGGATGATTAGTTGGCAGCTAATGGAGGCATCAGATGTTTGGATGAAGCCTTAGTGTGCTCAGTGAGCTCAGCCATAACATCAGGAAAGAACCCTATCTTTAAGGTGATATATCCATTGGTTCCTTTATCCATTTAAGTATTTACCTGTTTGCCAGCCTATCATTGCTCTTTTTATCCACTCATTTCTTTGTCAGTGTTTTTCAGTGCTTTATCTAGCTTCTCTTGGCTAATTGTCCACGATCCATTAATGCAAATATCAGAGAAAAGATGATATTTCTAGATGAATCATAATGACTTGAGCTTTTATTACTATCTCTAAATACCTCCATAATTAAAGAAAGCTTTAAGTTAGGCACTTCATCCAATATTATATAAAAGTCAATGGCCTTAGTCTGATTCTCTGTTTTTGGAGAGCCCTGCTCAGCCAGCAGCCCGTAGTAAGTCCATGCACAAACATCAAAAGCATTAGATACTGAAAGGTAAAATCATCTTTGCTTGTCTTCACTGCAGGCAGAGGGTCTCCCCTCTACCAAGAAAATCTGACATGCAAATATTATATTTTGTACAGCATTTGGGTTTATCTCAGCATGTCTTCAGCAATACATTGGTCTTTCCTGGTGCTCAACTTTCTCTCATCTCAATGACATCCTAAGGGATAGCAGAGGTATAAAGTGGTCAGCCAAGCCCTCACCTCTCATTTTACTTCTGCCTGTGCCCACTAGCAATGAATCTCTTACAGCAAGTTCCTTTGTAGCAGGTTGGGTGTAGGACAAGTCATGTGTTTCCTCCATCTTATTCTCTTCTCCTGCTAATGAGCATTTATGCACTCCAAAACTTTATTCCTTGCCATAGGCTTTATTGAGGCCAAAAAAAAAAAAAAAAAAAAAAAAAAGATTAGACATTTATATGGATAATGACATCCAGAGTCACATTAGACTGGATAAAAATGTAGAAAAGACACAAACCTTCATGCTTTATTATATAATCCGGCCACTAGTTGCTTGGGGTTAGAAAGAAATTTTCATCACTGGGCAGCTTATTCCATCATTGGAATGTTGTATCTGTTACTGGCACTGCCCCGTGGTTCTGCATTTCTAAATGCAAGAGTGGAAATAAAATGTTAAAGCTGAGCATTCAATTGCACTAACACTACAGAGAAGAAAAGAACATACCAGTGCCCATCCAAAGTCAGCATCTTCCAAACAATTTTCTTTTATGATATATCTCTCATTCTAAAAGTGGCCGAGAGTGCTGCAGTATTATGTATGTTACCATAGTAAGCTATGGTTATGACTTGTCATATATTGTTTAATGCCTGAATTTTGCTCTTAGATACTTTTTCATACCCAACAAAAAAAACCTGAAATGTGGGTTCAGACCATTATATCCTGTGCTTTGTTGCCTGAAAATAGCAAAGCAGGACAATCAAAATCTGTAGAGGGATGACATCCACATCATCCAGACCCAAATAAATCTCATTAATTGTGCAGTTTGTCTACACATTCACCTTTGTGTCTAGCTATAATATTTTTGATGTTACATCCAAGCGACTCAAGTTCTCCACAATCTTTGCACTCTAAAAGTAGGTGCAAATTCTGTAATTGTATTTACCCTGTAGCTTCACTCCTTTTCTTTCTTTCTTTCTTTCTTTCTTTCTTTCTTTCTTTCTTTCTTTCTTTCTTTCTTTCTTTCTTTCTTTCTTTCTTTCTTTCTTTCTTTCTTTCTTTCTTTCTTTCTTTCTTTCTTTCTTTCTTTCTTTCTTTCTTTCTTTCTTTCTTTCTTTCTTTCTTTCTTTCCTTCTTTCTTTCTTTTTTCTTTCCTTCTTTCTTTCCTTCTTTCTTTCCTTCTTTCTTTCCTTTCTTTCTTTCCTTCCTTCCTTCCTTCCTTCCTTCCTTCCTTCCTTCCTTCCTTCCTTCCTTCCTTCCTTCCTTCCTTCCTTCTTTCCTTCCTTCCTTCCTTCCTTCCTTCCTTCCTCCTTCCTTCCTTCCTTCCTTCCTTCCTTCCTTCCTTCCTTCCTTCCTTCCTTCCTTCCTTCCTTCCTTCCTTCCTTCCTTCCTTCCTTCCTTCCTTCCTTCCTTCCTTCCTTCCCCTTCCTTCCTTCCTTCCTTCCTTCCTTCCTTCCTTCCTTCCTTCTCTCTTCTTTCTTTCTTTTTTTTTTTTTTTCTGTCTTACCCCATCCTCTTTTTTATATATTGCCTTTGTGTGGAGCAGGGACTCACACAAAGTACCATTTGGGTCAGACATCTGAACCCCTATGGACTTGGGGCAAAGGCAAGAATAGGTCAAACATCCCTACTCACCAGGCCTCTAATCACAGCCAGGACCCTGCAGGAATTCTCTCTTTCTGTGACTTCTGCTTGAGTTACAGATCCATGCAGTATCCCCTGAAAACAGTTCCTTGCTTTGCAAGCCGTGCTCTCACCCTCTCCAAGTACAGCCAGTACATAATGCCTCTTACTGCACTTTTGGGCATGGACAGAATCAAAAGAGAGAAAATATTTCTTCTTCTGGTAGTGTAAGTCCCTCTGGATATTTGGCCCTGTTGTGCTAATGCATGCCCCTTAGTCTTCAGCTTGCAAAGCTATTGAACATGGCAGTGTGTCACAACATACAGTGGGGACAATGAGCATAATCTGTTGTGCCATGGTACTTTGCAGTACTGCAAGAGCATTTGCCATTTCACCATTAGTCACAGTAGTAGGGATTGCTCTCTTCTGCCCATGTTCTTTGGCTATCAAGAGCCCAATGCCTTTCTTGTAACAGCATTTGACCTACAACAACAGTACAGATCATCTGCACTGCCTTCTGCTATGTTTCACACCATCAGCACCCTGCTCTCCAAAAACAAGTTCTGCTACTACTGGATTGCATTATGAGGGTCTAGACAAACTACTCCCTGCAGAAATAAAATCTCCTTGGGAAGAGGAGGAGAGAAAAGTGGGAGATCAAAGAGCAGTGAATGGAAAAGACAGAAGCAGCTGTCACAGGATCAGTGACACAAAAGGAGAGAATTAGAAGAAGGCACTGAGCAGAGCACTCAGAAAAGAGCGAGTGCTGCCCAGGAAGGAAGCATGAAGATATCCCATAGTACTCAGTGGGACCCAATGGTAGGGCAGCAGTGCGGTGCCTCAGATGGAGAATGCTTTCCAGGACACTGGTTTCTTCAGTATATTTAGTCTGGGCTTGGGTTACTGAGATCTACAAAAGACTTCCCTCAGTTCTTCATGACTCTCTATAAATGTGTTGCCTCATTCAATGTTCTCCTGCTCACAGTGCTACCGTACCTGGCTGCCTGCTGCTGCCAGGCACAGCTTTATATATCCTCACTGCAGATACTGCAGAAGTTCCTCCATTTGCCTTTGCTTACTCAGTGTCTATGTCTGGGTTAGTGAGACAGCAAGCTCCACTTGATAACCTGCATAGGGTCCAGTCCTCTCTGTTGAGTACTAGCTGTTAGCAAGGAGCTATTAGCCAAGCCTGTATGCCCACACTTCCATGCCACTGCTGAAACTGACAGCAAAGGTGTCCCCCATAGGTAAATGCATGTCCTGTGAAAACTCATGTCTTAAGAGCTAAAGCAAGATCATCATTTTATTTTCCTTGGCTCAACAAAGAGCTATCAAGAAGAAACCAATTTCACCTATTGCCATCAGAGACAGGATTCAAACTCCATCTGTAATTTTTAACATTACTCAAGCTAATTGTGTACGAGAGGAGTTGCCGACACAGTGATACAACAGTCTTATCCATTACCTTATCAATTTGCTAGCAGCACTACTTATGGGCAGGCTGCTGTTCCAAACTAGTTGGTCGTGGAATCTGCCCCAGTCTCAACAGACCCCTCCCAGTGATACTGAATAGGATCAGGGACTCATTTGTGCAGACAGAGAAAGGAACCAGGTTCCACCACCCCACTGCACGCATCTCAAAGCTATCAGAGGATGTGAGTCAGGAGAACAAGGAAAGAGCAGGAACAAGAAAAGAATAACAAAATCACCTATAGGAAGGCCCAATCCCCATAACATTCAGCCCAGTCATACACCATGTCCTAGAAAATACCTGGCTCAGCAGCCCCTAGGCTTAGTTACTTGCTGTGGGAAATGTCTGGCTTTGTTGTATTTGTCCACCATAAATCCCGAGATGAGCTTTCACTTTCATATTTTGTATCAGCAGTTTCAAAAGTGCAACAGTGAGCTCCTGAAACATCATTATGACTGGAAAGCATTTATTTGACCCATTTGTAACAATCTGCCACGTGCCATAAACCACGCTTTACTGGTAAAATAAATAAGTGAAGGAATGCACTCATTAAAAATATAATAACAAGTTGCCATCTTCAATTGTAGTCTAAGCTACTTTAATGATGCTGTGTACTTCGAACGATCACACTGCAGACATAATGAATGAGGTTGTTTAAGGCAGTTGTGGGAGCCTTTTCAGAGGCAAAGCATTTTCTCCTCTGATCTGGAAGAAGGTGTAAATACAAAGCAGGCACTTTGCTGAAGTTTTCAGAGGAGTGGCACCTAAGTGAGAATGTTTTCTCTTTTCCGGAGGTCACTTGAAGTAAGCTCCCAAAAACATGGAGTTCAGTGCTTCATTATGTTTAAAACCTGACCCTGATTTATATGTTTGTGGGCTCAGGCAATGGTAGAGAAGTCTGGTCCTGGCTCTGCTGCTGAATTAGTAAGTCACCTTGGCCAGCCACCTCCACCCTGTGACATTTCCAGTTCTCCTGTGCTTTTTTTGCTTTGTCCATTGGAAGCTCTTGGCCAGATGTGACTCTTATTGTCCTGTCCCAGCAGAAGACCAGTTTTGGATGGGGTTGGAGGCAGGTCTATAGGGAAAATACTAGAGATAATTCTGATTTCCAGTGATGAGCTATATGGATTTCATAGTAGGCTCATTTGTTGTCGTCCCAAGCAAGCATCTACTATACCTGAGACTGTTTCCAGCTCACATGATAGAGCAGGGGAGCTCCCCTGATGTGTACAGAAACAGACAATGGGACAACATATCTTTGACTGAGTGGTGTCCAGTCCCTAAATGGCAAAATGAGACTATAAAACATAGAATCGGTCTCTGTTTTCTGCCGGATCAGCACATTCTTTCTATTATTGCAGTTATTGTTGTGTCTGAATACCTAATTAATTACAACAGTAAACGCTGGCTTCTTTAATCACAGCATCAGCTGTCCTAATCAATCTTAATAATATGGGATCTGTACTATGGCACCCATGAATTTTAATCTACATAAATTTCTTAAGACCTCTCACAAGCTTGTTGTACGAAATGATGTAATTATGGCTATAGATTAGGCCTGTAGAGAGTGATTTAAATTGGATTTAAGAAGGTGAATAGAGCCCTCCCACTCAGTTATTTATTTATTTATTTTAATCCTACCCTTCACATGGATTTTTTTTTGCTATCATTTTCTTCCCCTCCCCAACAGCCCTGCCACCCTCTGATCACCCTCCATCCCTATCTATCTCCCACAGGCTGCAGTGGCAGATCTGTATTCCTGGGGGGGAGAGAGTAAGGGAGGTGTAAGATACCTCTGGAATTGTGAGAGAAATTAATGGAAGATGCAGAATAAAAAGTTGTGGATCCAGGTGATAACACGTTTTGGTAGACCTGTGCAGGGAGCAGAGCTAGAAAACAGGTTGAAATAGATGGAATAAAATGCAGCTTCCAGGAAATGCAGTTATTGAAATGAAATGGAAGGTACTGAGGGGAATATCATGTGGGAGTACAGTTTGCTTACTCCTTCCACCAAAGTGAAATCTTAGGGTGTTTAGGGAGCCCCAGATGTGCCAGACCCTGACTTTGTCTTTCAGAGGAGATTGGCACTTTGTTCCCAGGCAGAAACCATCATCACGTTTCCTTACCTTTTCCTCTGGCTTCAGTGCAGCTCTTCCCGATCTACACCACTGAGCAATTACAGCAGACTTCTGCCCTTTCTCCTACAACCATTTCCACCTGCTGCATCCACATAATAGCTCCATTGCCGATTCCACATGAGGTTACAGGCATTTCAGGAGGCACTCTTTATAGAACATCACTTAAACTGATTTTATTTATTTTTAACAGCATGCTTCTTACTGCCGCCTCCATTCTTTCATTGTCTGACTAAAGCTAAATGCCAGGTCTAACACTAGCTGAACATCCCCTTAAAAAGTTGGACTTAAATCTAGAATTATATGAGTAGTAAGAAAGCTTCCTGGTTTTAATTTTAAAGCAGTGGTATTTCATGCTGACTTGGGAAATCGAAATCATCCTTGGTTTTTTGGCATCGGGCATTGGATTCGGAAAGTGACATTAACGGATCTACTTTCTTTGAAGGACTTGGGAGTCATTTCTTGACTTCTGCCTAATGAATAAGTGCTGCCTTCGTTAAATTTATATTTATGGCCATATAGTAGGTCATTGGCTTGTTTTATGTCTCCAGGTTTATGGAAGGTTATCTGCTGTGGTCACCTTGTGGCATCTTGGCCAGGATTGTCTTGCAAAGCGACAATTGTATCTGAGCAGAATTTTTCCCATGGAGATATGGAAATTATCAAATTAATATAGAAGCAATGTCCAGGGATAAGGCTCTTGCCCTGAGCTGCCAAATGAAGTTACTGTTAGCATCTGTTTTCACAGTACACCTATAGTTTGCCCTGGAAAGGCCAGATCCTCAGTTTCTGGAAAGCATGTCTATGCTAACTTCAGTGGGGCTGACATGATTGATACTTGTTCCCTGGCCTCTCCGGAGCCTCTCTGCTTTTTTTACTTCATTTCACCAGCTGATCCTCAGTGTGTACATTACATCATGTAATAAAGAGCTGAGAGAAAGGCTCAAGATGCAGAAAGTTTACCCGACCACTGAATTTGGTCTATCATTTTCCAGGGATATCGTAATTATTAGTTGTCACCACACCAACTAATAGTTACAGTAATAGAGAAACTAGATGGGGAGAAAGGGTTGCTGAGATAAGGTATGAGATCTGCTTCCTCAGTGGAGCATTATTATATTGTCTGCATCTTATGAAAGAATAAAGAAACTTTGTCTCCTGATCTCCTCATGTTGAGACACAGAAGTGACTCACATCTTCCCATCACTTTGAATTTTTTGTATGTGATATGTTGCAGCCTACAGTAACAAGCAGCCCCTGGGTTAGCACTGAGTCATGGGCCTCTTGTACATCTGAGCCCTTTCTGAGCTTCACACAGGTCATTAATACATAGGAGAGCTGTCACTTTACTGAACACAGTATGGCCACAGTTTCCACAAATGTTTAATCTGTGCCTAGAGGTTTCTGGACCAATACCAACCACTGGCTTCATCTACCCTACAGCTGGAAGCACAGGCAGTTTTGCCCTTTGCTAAGATTAATTCATCCAGCATAATGATAAGAGCATGAAGAAATGTTCACGGCTGCCCAACCCACCTCAGCTTTGTACTGAGACACCCAGCCAACTCTGCATTCTGTGGCCCCTGTATTCCCTGGCCTGGCTGACCAGCAGGGACACATACATTGTACTGAAGTTACATATTCATCTGCTTCCAAGCTGTAGTTGGTGACCCACCACAACCGCATTTCCCAAGTAGACAGAATAGGTTGTAAGGAACAGGCTGCCCAGGGAGGTTGTGGATGCCCCGTCCTTGGAGGTGTTCAAGGCCAGGTTGGACAGGGCTCTGGGCAACTTGATCTAGTAAAGGTGTATGTTTGGTGGCCGTGCTAGGCAGGGGGGTTGGAACTACATGATCCTTGAGGTCCCTTCTAACCCGGGTCATTCTGTGATTCTGTGATTCTGTGTGATTCTGTAAGGGTCTGAATAAAACAGATACCCAGGTTGGACTTTCTGCCTCCACATGTGGTTTGGTGCTGCAGCCCAGTGGTGCTTTTACCCCACTCTTTCCAAGAGCATCCAGGGACTCTTTGGCCACTGGTGCAGTCCTGCATGCCAAACCAGCTGTAAACGCCTGGCATTTTCTTTACTTACGAGTATATTATTTCCCATTTTGATCAAAACTGACAAAATCGAGGGAGAGTTTTGCTATTGACTTCTAAAGATATCACCCTTATCTCTATCACCATCAGCCCATCTATGACCATCATCCTTAACCAATTTTAGATTGTTAGAAGTTTCCTCCTAACTTTTGGTTTCACTACAATCACCTATAATATCTTCATCTTCATCTGCATTCTTAGAAACACAATTATTCCCATCAGGAGCATCTGAGAAATCTTCACAAAATACTTGAGACTGGCCACAGTCTCTGGTTGATGCTGCATGGTCTAGTTTTATTGGTTCAGCAATAACTGAAGAGTTACGGTGCATGACATCTTGAATGCCAGTGTCCTCATCATTAACAATGTTATCCACTTCCTTCTCTGCCTCTTCTGGAGTTTCCATGACTTCCTTTGGTGCAGAGAAATCTAAGCTCTAATCACACCCATTCTCCAAGTCATTGCAGTCTTTGCTCATCAGCTGAGCTTCAGGAAGTAGAATGTATTCATTATTAGACTGTGGGCACTCAGTACTGCATTGATTTCCATCATACAGCTTTCCATCAGATAAGTCACTATTTGATATTTGTTTAAGTAATGATTTAAATAAACACTGGATCCTCCCTCAGCATCAGTGGAGAGCTTTCACTTGGGAGCAATAGATGGTTTGGTAACCCTAGGCATAGAATTTGGGCTATGAAGAATGTCAGTCCTTGGCAGCGAAGGAGAAAATCTGATGACGGCTATTGGAGAAAGGTGACCAATAACTGCTGTTTTTGGTGCTTGTGGTAGCTTTGTGATTTCTGGAAAAGAGAGAGAAAAGTCATGCTAGTCAACTTGGTGTCTTATTAAAGCCACCAGTGTATATTCTATAGTGGACTTTATCTTATACATCATCCTTTGTCTTTTATAAAGCTGAAGGAGTCCAGCCAATAGAAGGGAATATGGTGCTCATGGACTGGGTTGTTAGAGTTAGGGTACTATGGTTAGGTTGTGGTTGGACCTGATGATCTTTAAGGTCATTTCTAACCTGAGCAATTCTATGATTCTGTGATTCTATGGATTAGGGTCATAATGAAACAAAGGCAGCCCCAGCACAGCTGGAGAGGAAAAGGTGTACAGCTGCAGAGCCAAAGGTGTATCACACAAGTTGAGCAGCTTGGATGCTTTCCTGCACAGCCTGCTCTAGGCAACATGCTTTAACCAGAGGGGTTGGAATAGATGATCTCCAGAAGTCCTTCCCACCCTCTATGATTCTGTGATTCTATATACTACAAGCCATGAAGTTATTCTGGCTGATGAAACAGTCTCTTGAGAAAGAAACGCTCAGTTAGATATACACACCTTGCTGACAAGTCCTAAAGGTGCAGGGAAATAATGAATTCTAAAAGCTCTGTGTGGGAGGGAAAAAGGCTGCATTTAAATGCTTGTTGTTCCAAACCCTTTAAATAAAGCATTTGCCCAGTTTTAGCATTTAATCTTAAACGTGAACAGTGATTTTCAGTGTATATTTCCTACAGTGAATGGCTTGGTTACAGTGGTCAGATTATGGTTCCAAAGACAGGCAAGATACCAAAGCATGGGATAAGGAGAGCAGCTCATCAATGAACCAGGAGGCCCTGTTCAGTTCCTAGCACTGGCACAAAGGCCAAACAATGTAATGCTTCTAAAGCTGCTGAAACATGTTCCTCTAAAAAGTGGCCAGCCCCAGTAGGATTTAATCTGTGTTTAAACTGTATGCCCAGAGCTCAGTCCAGGAAAAGGTGTTTAACTGTAAGAGTTTATTCTGATCCAAACCAAAATTAGAAGTGTCAGGTTCCCTTCAGGAAAGGCAAAGCTTGCAAAGCCCAAGAATTCATAATATAGCTTATTTGGAAGTTTTTGTCATTGTCCTGCATGGGCAGGACTCAGCCTCAGCTGTAGCTGGGAGAATGGACAGTTTCCACATACGCCTACATAAGGCAAGAAGAAAAATGATAAGGACCATAGTTGAATAGATGTCACACCATGGTTTCTCCTATATCTACAAAGAGACAGGCATTGCCAGTTGTCAGTATGTCAGAGAAAGAAAGTGCATGCCCAAGTCCATTGTCAGCTCTTACAATACCTTTCTGCATGGCCTGCAGATTGAGCCATGTCAGCATGGACACATTGATGGCACTGACACATTGGATGAAATGTTCCCCAGCTGTACTGCTATCATGCAGGACATCAGTCAGGTGCTCTGCACCAGCCTGCTCAGCCCAGCTGCTCAGGCTCCTTCTACACCATGCCCTCCTGGGGAGCTGATTTGTGGTTTCTGACAGGCATGACCTTATGATCCAGCTAGACTAATCCAGTGCAGAGAACTAAAATGCTGTGAGTGTATCTCCTGAGCAACAAAGAGGATCTCTTTGTTTAGCTCTATGAGCAGGTGGGTGCCACCAAGAAAGGGCAGTTGCCTTTAGGGCAGACACAGCAGATCATCTCCTTTGCTTCAGATTTCAGTACTGTGGTTCTTCCATAAAGATTTATTCCCTCTACCACGTCTCCTCTCGCATTTTCCTCAGGATGTTCCTTCTAACTGAAAGAATATAATCTTGGTCTGTTTAGAAGGTCCGAGCTTGTAAGAACCATTCTCCCAAAGGAGTGCAGGAACTGCTGTGTCACTCAGAACTTTGTAACAGTCAGTTTTCTTCTAGAGCACTATGGTCAACAGCCTGTTTTTAGAAGAAAATGATTTTGAAGAGAAATTGAAAAGAATAGACGTCAGTCACTTCCTTCTTCAAGAAGGCAAGAGTAAATGGAGAAGAGATTTTATGTTTTTCAAGCATTTCTTCCAGTTTCCTGGAGAATCTACACTTTAAAAATACAACTTTACATCCCTGTGATGCTTCTACTGATCTCCAGAGGTTTTAATGAATTCTCCTCATGTTCTTTCATATGAGTGAAAATCCTTACAGTAATGCAGTGCTTTTCTGTTTTACACTGATGCTGTGGGACCTGCCAAAAGTCAGATAGAGATTCAACCCAGCAACTTCCAGCATAGAACTACAGTCCCACACCTTTTTCTTCCTGACACCACCTCTAGAGATCTAGTTATATTATAAGTATAGGAGCCTCCAAGACCTAGCTAGATAGTTGTATTTCTCCCCTCCAAGTTTGGTCTTGGTCTTAGCCTTCCTCTTTGTATGTGGGGAGATAATTGTACAAGGAGACCTTACAAAACACCATGATCAGTGGTACTCTTTGACATTAAGGCAAATCCATAATAAATATCCAGTTACAAAGCATTTTGTCTGTTTTCTTCAGATCCATGGTACTCATTTGCCACCTAATCACACATTTTGGCATGTAGCCTGACTCCCCCCTTGAACTACCTTGTTGGGTAGTTCAACATCTACACACCCTCCATGCCTTTTCCACCAGCCTTCTTGTAGGAGAGAAGAAAGTGGGAAGTGGTGTGTGTATGTGGGGGGGTGGGGGGGAATCAGCAGCTCCCTAAGGGAACATCCTAAAAGTACAAAGCCAGAGGGATTGCATAAATGTAGAACTATGCAGCACCAATAAATACAAATTAAACTCATAACAAGAAGTGAAATATTAGGGCCAAGGTGACATTTGGACTGGAGGTTCAGCCAAGCTTTGCTTTAAATATTTTATTGCTGCAGATAAAGAAAGAGCTTATCCAACACGTTTCTCTCTCTCTCTTGCTCTCCCTTTCTCTCCCTATCAACCAAAGGGGAAAAGGAAAAAAAAAAATATCTTAACTAGCTTTGGTTGTATTTGAGCTACACTTCAAAGTTTCACAAAAATAAACAGTTTTAAGGGGGAGGACTGCACACTTGTAAAGAGAGAGAATGCACTTTGAAGCCAGCAAGGGACTGCGTGCTCTACGCAGAGATTCACAGCATCCTGCCTGGAGCAGACAAGCAGTGTCCCCCTCCCCTCCAAGGGGCCTCTCCTCCCTTCGAATGGGGCTGCCTAGCAGCAATGGGTCTTTTGAAGGGACGTCAGTATAGCAGGAGCCAGTGCTTTGTTCTCTTCTACTTCCCCCTGCTATGCCCCTGTTGTTTTCTTCTCTGATTGAAAGTTTCATGTGCTGGTAGCTGTCACTGAGATCTGAGTCTGCACAGCACCTAGCACAGCATCAGTCCTGGATTAGGATGCGGGCTCTTTGGGGTTGACTGCAGCAATGCCAAGAATCTACATGATTAGAGGTGGGCTCTGAACCTTGAGAAAGGTGGAGAGCGGTTTGTTAGCACTGTAAAAAGTCACACAGGAAAACACAGAGCTTGGGGACGGTGCCCTCATGGCCATCACGGAGGGGTCTGCACCAGTCCTGTCTGTAGAACGAGCTAGCTGCTCTACTGCTAGGACTCTCAGCTTTTGGTTTTGTCTGCCTTAGAGCACACATTTCTTAGGGAAAAGAAAGGGGCAACCGGGGGGTCCTGGGTATGCTGGGCCCAGGGCAGAGGAGCTGAGAGGAGCCTCATATGGTGGCTGCAGCTCCTCACAGAGAGCGCAGGGCAGCGCTGAGCTCTGCTGTGTGTAATAGCGATGGTTTGAATTCTGGGTGGTCTTGTGTGGAGGCAGGAATTGGACTCAATGATCCTTGGGGTCTGGTCCAAGTCCTGATGTTCTGTGATTCTGTTTCTCTGTTTTAATCCCTTATTTCCTTCTCTATTCTGTCTCCACAGCACAGAGCCCCACTGCAGCAGACCCTTTGCAGCAAGCCTACGCTGGAGTGCAGCAGTACGCAGGTCGTTAGTATTAACACTTTCTCCCAGTAAACCTTTTTCTTCTCTAAATTCTGTAAACACTGATAAGGGGGGCTGTGGGAAGGGAAGTGGATCCTGCAGTGGGGAAACCAGGGCCACAGATCTTCAGGTTCAATTTGCAGTACTCATGAAACCAAACCTGAAGATGCAGAGTCTTCTGTCCCTGAGAGAGAGGCAACCTCCTCTCATGAAGCACTGGGGAATGGCTCCCACTGAGCTGTACCTTGGTGCAGCTTCACTGACAGAACTGGGTCTGGCCTCCGTAGAACGTACAATGAGCAAGGTTGGTTTGCAGCCACTTAACGTTACAGAAGATCTGGGGGTCTCCTGAGTGCAAGGCACTGTCAAGTGTTTGTCTGCACATGTCCATTCTGTAGGGTACATCTGAATTCTGCTGGTTGGGCATATGTGAGGGCACACCAGCACCGGCCAGCTCTGGCGTGGCTGAAGGTATAGATTTGAGGCTAGCCTCGAAGCTGCATATACTCCTGATTTCCCAGCAGCTTCTCCATGACTTCCAGTGGGCAGACCTCTCTCACTCTCACGTCTCTGTGTATGCTGAGCAGCTCCTTTGCAGTTGATGGACTGACACCAGCCAAAGTGACCTGGTGCAGACCATGACCCTGCTGTGTTCAGCCTCCCCTTGCGAGGTGTCCATGGCCAACACTGCAAGGAAGCTGCCACCTCAAAGTCATAATTTCCTGTGGTAACTGGAGCAATCATGGGCTCCCGCTGAGGAATGGCTATTATTTCATGTCAGTGCTGTATCTGGAAACTTAATTTAATTCTCCATGTAGGGCTTCATTTGCCGGTATTTTAGTTATTGTCATTTATTGCTTGTGAGGTTTGATAGATGGGAAGCAGCTCAACCCTTTGAGCTGTTAATTAACCCCTCTGCACACACATGGCCCCTATCCCCCTCTCTCTGGGCTCGCAGGCGACCCGTACTCTGTATTTTTAGCAGCAAGGCACATCATCTACCATCTGTGGTATTGAATGGCTCCCCTTGTCTGCTTGGTAGGGGAGCTGAGGTGGGGAAAATTGTTTAATTGCTGCACACTGTTTCCACTGTGTTTGTGTAGAAGATTGTGTCTATAGACAAGAAAGGAAATGTATATCTGAGAATGCATGCACAAGTCTGCTTCTGTGCATATTCTGTATAGAGTGAGAGGGAATACATATGAACTGTTATCATAATCATGTATATAAATCAGAGTGCAAAATAAAAACATGGGTATTGGCTCTGCACATGCCAGTCCACAGTCATCAACACAGTGAGCTCAAGAATGAGTGTTTTTCTCGTACTTCCTGGAATGGTTGCCCATCTCTGGTAGGGGAGATCTTGTGGATCTCCGTTTAAACCCCAATTTAGATCACATGGCTGTCCCCGGTGCTACAAAGTTAAAGGGAGAATGGATGCTCAGGGACAAGTGCTACTACCTGTGACACTTCTATTATATATCAGGCTACAGTAGGTGTCTAAAAGACAGGGGAAAGCACGTCTCCAGATTAGTGTGATTGTTTGACGTGAAAGTTTCTTGCTTCCCAGAACTGAAATCTATCCTTTCCTTCTCTCCCTTTCTTTTCTATACAGCTGCTTATCCTGCTGCTTATGGCCAGATTAGCCAAGCGTTCCCACAGCCACCTCCCATGATACCACAGCAACAGAGAGAAGGTGAGTGAGTGGTCTGTTGTTTTCTCTGCACCCAGCATACTGTCCCCACCACACTGGTTCCCCTCCTCATGCACCTAGGGAGCATCCATTTAATGCCCCATTGCTTTGCATCCCTGGTCCACTGAGTCTTTTCTCAGTTTCCATATGTGGCGGTATTGCCACATTGCAAACATCCTCATGGGAGATCCCTGCCAAGATTTCCTAAGATCCCAGGGATAGGAGTGTGCTGATGTGCATGGGCTATGGAAAGGCCTGTTAGCAATGTGGGGATTGTTAAAGACAGCCAACGAGAGTAATTGCATTGGAATAAAGAATTTAATAGGAAACAAATAATGGTGATCCTTCATTAGAAGCCAGTAATGTAATTTCAGACACCTGCTATTAAGTGGAGCTGATCTAGTCCTTTCAGCCTCTCTGGGAACACAAATCAGCCCTTTTAGAGAGTAATATCCGTATAAGGATGAGATTATTCATGTAGCAAAGGTACCCTTTTCTTTGCATTGACTACAAGAGGAGCTAGACTTATGTAGTACAGAGGAAAGGATAGTTGCACTGGAGACATTAAAAGCATGGATAAGTGAACCTCCCAGTGTTACATGTGATTGTTTTGGGAGGTAATGCACAGCAACCAAAAATTTGCTTAAATGAAGAGAGGAGTCATTTATGTTTGCTTTACAGCCAGTAGGGAACAGTGGGAACCTCAGAGGCAACCTGCTTAGATAGCCCCAGCCATCCACTGCTCTCTTTGGACAAGAAACTGCTTACCTAAAGTGAGGCATTTATGTCAGGTGCTTCAGCTTTGTGTAGGGACCGTCATTTTAAGTAATTATATTTCAACTTTTACTCCTTACTAGATTGCTAATTCAGATATATTCTATATGTGTTATTATATATATAATTACATTTAATATTTTAATACAGTGTAACAGTCAGAACAAAATGAATCAAGATTAGACTATCAGACTAAAACATTCTGATGGCCTAGAACTACTTTGGGGGAGAAATCTCATTTTGTGAGAAAATTAGAAATGTCAGCATTTCGATCTAATTTGGAATTAATTTTTTTCTGATGTCAGAATTTCCTGGGGAACACAACTTCCAGCTCCTGATTAGCTCTAGTACACATCCCTGCTGTGAGAACAGATGCACAGACCTAGCGTATCATTACCGAGATGTTTCCCCCATGCTGAAGGACTTTGCTTTTTATTACTTACTGGGGCTAGATTAAGCACAGGACAAAATGGAGAGCAGATCATTGCTTAACATAGCATTGTGCCAGGAACAATCCAAAGAAAGGAATAACTGTTGTACACACTCTGAGCACCACTGTCCAAAGATCCCCATGTTCATAAGGCACAGTGTATCTGTGGGTTGAGGGTGAGTGTCACCCAGTGGACAAGTTATCTCATAACTTTTTGTTCCTTTCTATAAGCATCTGATATTATGATTATTGGGGGCCAGGTATAGAAGAGGAAACACTGATTCAAGGCAGGTAGCCATTCCCAGTGTCCTCCATTTTCATGTAATGTTTATCTGCTGTGGCTTTCTCTATTATTTATTAGGGGCACAATGCTGCATTTTAGCAGAAAGTCAAGACCTTCAAACCTCTCTACCCTTTAACAGAAAGATGCAGCAAGAGGAAACTCTAGTAATAACAATACTCAATGCTGAAAAGAGTGCTTTATGCTTGCAAGAATGTGCGCAAACATTGATTTGTTAATGAACCTATCCTACCACAACAACAACATTGATGATCACACTGTTAATAATGATGCTAACTCTCAGCTCTTGAATCCTGGTTGGATAACAAGCCCAGACTACTTGGCTGCTGCATAATTCCTGTAGAGATTAGTCATTGCTTCCACATGAGTACTGAGGCTGTCGGCAGCTGATGGGTTGCATAGGGTGGAACAGATCCAAAATTACCAAAGGTAGAGACAAGGTCTTAACTCAGATCATGTCAGCCAGGCAAAACTTGGGGGTAATTTCAAATTTGTATTGTATTACTCATCTCGACATAGTTTGTGAAACTCAGAAATACACTTAGATACTAAAATAAAGTAGGGAAGGCTTGTGACTCCTGCATTCAAGTATGCTGAGAACTAAATAGCAAGCAAATAAAGAATAGGCAACAAGTTACAGCCTCTGAGTGGAGGTGAGGTATAAATCCGATTTACTGTGCATCCAGACTAAAGACTGCATGCAAACTTAGTACATCCTTATGGGACAGCTCATTTTTAATTACTCACATTGACACCCAGAGATAGGATGGGGCGCTGCTGTCACCATCCTAAGTAACTACCACAAGCTGGCCAGTGATGAGCATGGGCAGAGCAATGACTTAGCAGCTCAAGTCCAACCAAGCCAAATCAAAACAGACCCAGAACAGATCTCTCTGCCATATGTTCTAGTGTTCCCAGGCACATGTGTTTCTGTTATCCAACATGGTTTGCCTGTAATATGCAAACTGCTCATAAACTGCCTGTTCCTTACAACTTTTCTTTCCTTTTGTCTGAATCAAGGCTATCTTTGCTTCCAGTGTATTAATGAGCAGAAATACCTATTACTTAAAGCAATAAAACTAAAAGCCGTGGTAGGTGTCAGGATATAAATGAACCTTGATTCTCTTCTCATAAAATGTTGCAAGGGTTAGATTTCGAGCTGACTTACAGCCCTTCTGAAAGCCAAAGTAAAGTGCTTAGTAAAGAATTTTAGTATTGTATTCAGCCTTGAACTGCCAACTGTACCGATCTTCAGTAATCCATTAACTCAGTCCAAAATGAGACCTTTCTCTTGGCAGTAAAGTTTTCACTAAGATTTTGCCATACCAACAGTAATCTTGTCCCAATATTCTTGATCCCTTTAGAACTCCTTGAATATGTGTACTGAGAACTAACTTAGCTCTTCATAGCTTTCTGAGTGTAACAATTCATGCAATCAGTCTTAAAAATAAATACATATGCATAAAGGGATGGTCATATGCACAATTATGTTGTCTACCATAGAGTGACAGAATTAACTTGACTCAGGAATAAGGAAAAAAACAAGGTAGAGAGAGCTTGTTTTGTGAATTCTTTACCAAGGAGTCTAACTGCGATAGGTAACTTACGGATGGATGGATTTAACAAGAAATTGCTTGTTAAATTCTAATGGCAGAATTTTCATATGTGAGGATGATAAAACAAATCAAACTACCCCGGGTTGTTTCTCAGTAGCAGGTGGAGTTTTCAGCATTGAGAATTAGCAAAAATCCTCTGTAGCTGGGAATGGAGTAAATTTGGCCTTGAATGTTTGTGTCAGTATGGGAAGCCACAGCATGGATTTTAAAGCCACACTTAAAAACAGGGCTGGGCTTTCGTCTCTGCTTTTTCACATCCTTCCTGGCCTTTTTCTCTTGGTGTCCAAGCACTGTTATGCAAAGCTGATTTTAAGATGAGCTAAGTGTTGTTCTCTCCTTGAGCCCAGCATCCAAGCCTGGTGTGGATGAAGTTGTGTGCCTTCTGATCCGCCTTATGCCTTAGTAGGTATTTCTCAGCACATGCAGGCAGAATCTCTACTCATGCACAACACATCCAAGACCCCAGGAAATACAGCTGGCATTTTTGAAAGAATTTGCCAGTTTTACAGAGCAAACTGCTGGCTCTCGTGATGTCAGTGGGAATTTTGCCACTAATTGCAGTAAAGCCAAGATTTTACCCATTCCATAATAATGCAGATCTCAAATCCCACAGCAGAAGCGCTTTGGGGCACATTCAGATGAAGAAATGAAATTTTCCCTACTATTCTGGACCACGGTCTTCTCCTGGGCAGCATTTTCTCAGCTCTAACAGACACCTAAGGGTGTTGGTGTTTGTTTAACATTTTCAGAGTGTTTCATATCCAGTTTATTCTGCCAGTAACTGCATTGTATGTAACTGAACTGCAGAAAGGACTGAAGAAAGGACAGTCACTCAGTGGGGAGACAAAGGAAGAGGCAGACAGGAGCTGATGGGAAGAATGAAAAGTTTGGCATAAAATAGGGGAGACTGAGTGTGGGCCACTGAGTTTCAAAAGTAAATTAGTTAAGCGGTTGACTGGGTGCTTAATTGGTTAATTATACCGCTGTACCAGTATCCCCCCCACTTGGAAGAAACTCGGTCACCATCCCCATGACCTCTAGGAAATGCACAAGATGCAAAGGATCAGCTGTTCCTTCGTGACAGTCCTTTTAGCAAATTAGTGGGGAAAATTGTGCTTAGCAAATATTCATTAGGGCTTCATTTTCCATTAATCCAAAAGGAAATGTGGAGAGCCTGTGACTTCAATCATGCTGAGGCCCAGGAATTTTAATGAGCTTTAAATGGGCATCTGTCAGAATCCTGACTTCGCCGTACTTCTCCTGCCAGCCGGGGGGATGAATAATGGCTAATAAAAGGTGGGAGCATCTAGGCAAACTCCTCTCTCTAACAGGAAAGGCAAAGTTGTAATTTGCTGTGTTATGACACCATAATTATGCCCCAATGAAGAAAACAAGAGTATTAAAAAACCTTTTCCTTCCCCACACTGTGCCCCAGCTCTAAATGGGGGAAAGAAGGCTTGGTGAGGTCGCAGCGATGTAAGCACAGGGGCTGGGTGGAAGGAAGGCATTCTGTTTCTCTCTGTCCTCCTACCATCAAGGAGCACTCATTAATTCCCCTTCATCTGGACCCTGATGAGCAAACCAGAGCTGGAGTTATCTGTGGAGGTCAGTGTAGAGCTGGGCAGCAGCTGGAAATACCCCTGGAAATAATCTCCACCACCCCACTCCCCCCTTGATTTTCGATCACTGTGTCACACACTACATGCAGTGATACAAGTCACATTCTAAGCCAGAGGCAAGTTCTCTTCTACCCCCAAATGCAATCCCGATTGAACATTTTCCATGCCTCAGCATTAACAAAAATGCATATTACACTGAAAGACTTCTTCTCTTGATATTTGTTACAGTACTGAGGAGAAAAAAAAAAAAAAAAAAGAAAAAAGAAAAAAAAAAGAAAGAAAAAAGAAAGCAATTCCTGTTCTGAAGTCTAGGATTTTGGATTTGATTTTCTCTTTTGAGGAACCCTATGGAATGATACTAAGCTGTCTAGGTTATGGGGAGTCTTTGGACTGAGTCATATTGTGGGGACTGAATGCAAAGTTTTACAAAGCAAAACAAGTCCACAGGTTTCTGTATTCCTTTCTCCTGGTGTCTCAGTCTTCAACAGCAAACCATAGAGGTAATGAAACATTTGGGTGAAGACCCAGAGAAGTAAGGATTAGGGGGTGGTCACCCAAAACTCTACAGATTAAATGAGGAACCAAGAACTACATATATTGTTCTTTTTGTTCTTTTCCACTGCTTTATTTTTCCATGGCCACATGTGCTGCTGCATTCCTCTATTTATCTTTTTTATCCTGGTGTTTGTGCTAAGAAGGTTAGCATAGACTTACTTCCTGAGTTCCTAGTCTTCTGCTTTCTTTGTTCCTCTGAAAGTGTCTTGAAGACCAACATGGGAGAATAAGGAAGGGTGATTATGACAGATGTCACATTGCTAGGCGTGGAGTTTTCCAAAGAGGATGAAGTGGTAACGATAAAGAGATGAGTCAGGAGAAAGCACATCCCATGCCCACTGTTTTCCAGGTGAGGAAAGTCAGATACACTGAGGAGCCCTTTCTTCATGCATCCCTACATGCAGTCTGGGCTCTGAAGACTCACAGTTATACATCACCAGTCAGAGAGGAGACACCAAAGTATCCCACCATGTGCTTTCTTATATCCCACTTAACTCTATTCATGGATCTTATTTTTCTCTTGACAGGACCAGAGGGCTGTAACCTGTTTATCTACCATCTGCCCCAGGAGTTTGGGGATGCTGAGCTGATGCAGATGTTCCTGCCTTTCGGTAATGTCATCTCCTCGAAAGTGTTTGTGGATCGGGCGACAAACCAAAGTAAATGCTTTGGTGGGTAAAGATAACAAAACAATTAGATTCATCCAGGAAAGGGCTTTCTCTGAATACTTTACCTTTCAAACTGCTTTCTTTCTGCTTAAGCTTTTATGATTTCTCTCGATTTATTCCTGTCAATACTTTCCCCCTTCCCTCTTTCTCTCCTAATTGTCTCATGCTCAGAATTGTATGCGCTGCTTAGAGGTGAAGGTTTGGCATCTCACCAGCAGCTGGGTGCTGCAGTTGCTGGTGGTGGGGTGGAAAATATCTTGCCTCGTAAGGGGAGGTGAGGAGGGTGCAGAAGAGACTAAAGCACCTGCAGCAAAATGGAGGAGGTCAGAGGGTTAGGTGAAATGCTGATGGGGTCAGCAGTGGGAGCATGTGGCAGAAGGGGAATTTCTGTATCCAAGGCAAAGCAGAAACAGGTCATGAAGTCAAAGGGAAGACAGAGCTTGAGGGGCAGCTCTCCAGCAGGTGTGATGCATTAAACTGCAAAGGGACAAAGGCTGAACGTTAGTTGAATGCCTGTAGGGATGGCTGCTCACTGAAATGCCAGCAACCATGCTCTGAACCCACCAGACCTGAGCCAGCGCTACAGCACATACAAACAGCCTGAGATCACCCTGTGCCTCAGCTGGGTTTGAATAAATACTTTGCTCACACAGCTCTGGGCATACGGCTGGCTCAGCTCCACCAGCTGGAGCATGAGTGGAACACAGCCTCAGCTGCATGTGGTCCGCCAGACAGGGACACCCCAGTCTGTACCCACAAGGGTGGATCAGCCTGCCAAAAGCTGTGTGGTAACATGCGTTTCATTGAGATTTCACTGTTTGCAAAAGTGTTGCTATGGAAGGTCCTTTCAGGCAGTGCAGCAGCAGGGGGACCCTGCCACCCTGCCATGTGGCACTATTCTGCTGGTGGGCTCTGGATCTCTCTCATCCTCACGTTCACCAACGGGATGTGAAATTTCATGTTCTGTGCCACCCAGTACTCCTTGCAAACCTTCCCTGAGAATTATGGTGGGACAAACTATTGCTTTTCTGTTCCTTTTACCTGCAGCTGATCTGGACTCTGTTTCTCAGGCAAACTTCCAGAGTTAAGACTCGTTGGAATTTCATTTGAATTTAAAGTCACGTTCAGTCTCCACACCATGCTTTCTTTCCATGCTATTTTCCCCAGTCCCTTCCCAGAGAGCCCACCTCCCAAAACTCCTACCTCATTCCTTGCTATGGTGCATGACAGACAGTACTTCCAAGAATTTTCTGCATCTTCTCTGTGCACAGTTCCTCTTTGCCATCTAAAGAGGGTCAGACCAAGTTTCTCTTTGATTCTAGAAGTTTTTTTCCCTTGTTTGAGAGGACACAGCAGTTTCCTTCAATGGTAGTCATCATGAGATTTCTGTACTCTCAAACACTGGGAGAATGAAGAATAAGAAGTATTTTGGTTAGAAGAAGCAGTTGGGAAGTTCAAATGAGAAATTATTAATTATCCATATTCACTCCTGAGCCCACCTTCTTTATGGAGTTTTAACCATATAAAAGCTCATAACAAAATGAGCAGACCAGTACAGCTCTAGTGACATTGAAAACTAGAGCTCCAAGGATATCAACAGGTTAGAAACAGACCTTCGGCACTGAAATTGCTATTCCTATCATAAATAATATTTAGGAGAATACTGCGCCTGGCTCCTCTCGGAACTGGCAAGGGGAAAGGCAAAACTAAACAGAGATGCAAGGTGAGAAACAGATTCACCACATCCCCTTATATTTCAAAAGCTCCTGGCTGCAAGGCTTCATGAGGATAATAACACATACCTAGCTTGTGGGGCAGGGTTATGGTGCTGGCTTTATTGCCACTTCCAAGGTGCTCTGAGGCTATGGATGAGCAGAGATTGGGGCATCTTAGCACAATTTTTTCTTAAGCATGAGTCTTACTGGAAGAACCCAAGCCATAAGTTGTTTAATGCAATAACATCCAATGCTAATGTTAGGATGTTCAAGCTTGAAAGCAGGAAGGTGCACTTTGGATGTATAGACTCAAGACCAAGCAAAAAGGGGAATCAGAGATTGCAAGTAGATTTTAGTCATCTTTTATTAACTTCTGAAGCACAAACATCCAGGTTCAGTCAGTTTCATAACCCAGGTGTCAAGATCCAGTTTTCTCTTACTTTTGCTGTTTTTCTTTTTAATAAGGATACTGACTAACAGCCATGTACATACACTTCCAGAAGGACAGAAATGGCAGAAGTACAGGTAGCTAATTATCACAAGTATGTCACTCTGCTCTTCAAAACCTCCCACCCTGCTGACCTTCAAGTTTAGAGCAACATAAAACTGTGGAGGGTATTAGAGATAATCAGACCTTTCATTTGTCTTGCTGTGTCCACTGAAGTTGATGCTGATTTTATTGTTCTGAAATCCTACTTTTTAAAAAAAGGATAAATTACTTTTACCAAAATGACCCCCCCCCAAAAAAAAGGATTTTTGTCAACTTTGAACATAAGAAAACTCTTTCCTTTTTCTGCTTAAGCATTTCCCAAAACTCAACATGTAAAAAACATAGCATTTGCATTCTGTTTTACTTTTTTTAACAAGCCAGAGCTCTCCAACTGGTAGCCTGGGGGGACAATGCTGTCTGGCCCCAGAAAGATATTCCACCATTATATGACCTTTTAAAATGTATCTGCTATGCAGATCCCAAGTAAATTGCTCTAACAGAGTCTAGCCCCAGGTTGTAGAGAAATTGTCAAGAAGTCCTGCTTTTGAGAATCTTAAAAAAATTCCATGGAGAAAAATCTTTTTTTTTTTTTTTTTCCCCCATGGAAAGAGAAAATTCTTCATTTTCTGTTCTGTCAGTGTTGAACTACTAGTAAGTAGCCGGTGAGTCAGGAGAGCACCATCTCAAAAAGGGACTTTTATTCCTTCCTTCTTGTCTCTGAACCTGCATTCCCCCTGCACTTTCAGCACAAAGATGGAAGCATTATCTCCTTTGGCCACTGCTGGCAGAGTAGTATAGGGGAAGACATGGAAGAAAATGAGACCAGTTACAAACCAGAATCCAACATCCTGCAGAGACCCATTAAAACCTGTGTGCGCTGAAAAAAAAACAACACCCTGGTCATAGAGACTTTGACTTTCTGAGTTCAGAGGCAAACATGTTATAGTTCGGACTATGGCAAGCACTGATTTCATGCAAAAAATGTGAAAGCAGTTGAAATATGTCTGTTGTTTACCATAGCAGGTCTGCTTGCTGCAGTGTATGAGATTGCCTGAGAAACAAACCTGACTTCTCACTGAAAAGCAGTCATTGAAAAAGGGAGGCTTCTTTGCCTAAGACTTTCCTCTTGCTGCTTGCATCCAGTCTGAACCCAGATCCTCCCTTTTCTCCTTCAGTTTTTCAGATCTCTGGCTCTTACTTTCCCCTCTATCCTGATGCAGCTGAAATGTGTCCAAATACACACCATGCTCCTCCCTCGCACTCATCACCACCCTCTCTATCCCCATGGCCTAAGCCTTCATCACACTGACCATATTAGCATCTCCTTGGGATTCCCCTCAGGCACTGCCTCATCCACCCTCTAGTATTCAAAATTATTGATTTCACTTTCACAGCCCTTCACTGTTCTGTCCTTCTCTCTCCTCTCCCGCCAGCTTTTCACTCAATGCCCAGCTGATATTTTTAGCCACTTTACACACACTTATTTTACCATCACTAGCCTATTCTATCCTTTCCCGGTAAAATGGCAGGGCCATCATAGGAGTTGTTGTCTGACTTAATTTACACTTAATTTACCTTGCTTTCTGGACAGCAGCTCCCAATCTCACAGTAGACCGATCTGGGTTGTCTTGCACAGGATCATAATATGCCTGACCATCAACTTCTGCAGGACCCTGGGGCTCTATTTTGTGTCTGTATAAGGCAGAGACTTCCCACTGCATGTGTGTAAGTTCTTCCATATGTAAATACGTAAATGTCAGAGGACATGCAATATATTACGATGTGCTGATCACAATGGTTCTCTTAAAAGCTTCCCTTCCAGATATCTAGATGATTGAATTGTGAGTGGTTTGTGCATTAGGCAAAAAGGAAAACTCCGCTAATATGATGCAATTAAAGCTATTAAAGTTAGTGTGAGAAGAGTCACTCTCCATGCTGTCCATCCAAAGTTAACTCTCCCTCTGTGGTAAACAGTCAGAATTTCAGGAGTAGTGTTGTTATAGAGTATACTTCAAGAAGGTATTTGAAGACATTAAACTAGTGAAAGGCAGAGACAACCCGGTTCTAGGAAAATGTTTTAACAGAGAAGGCAAAGGATAGATTTGGGCAATATTAATTAGGAAGACATGACAGAAATGAGAAAAACGAGGAAGTGGATGGAGCAGCAGAGGCCAAATGATTACCCTGAGGTGTCACAGAAGATGTAGATAAATTAAAGCCAAAGGAATTGTTACACTGGTGCACTTGGAAATTCATTCCTCTGGTTACCTCGTCTTGAGAGCAGTGAGCACCTGATGCTCTGTCTCTTTGCATTCCATCAAGCAGCAGACACTGTCAGAGTCATTCTGTTCCACATACCCTGTAATACCCACAATGTGCAGTCCCTCACTCTGTGCCTATGCCACATGCCCTCTGGTGTGGCAGCTTCAGTTTCTCCCCAGAAACCATTGACTCCAGAAGGCTGAACACAATCTCCTTTATGCCCATGGGATACTGTAGTTTCTCTCCTTGAGTTCCATATGGTCTGACACCTCAGGTGTGAACAACCACATCCATTGGATGCTTTTCATTTCTTCTGCCTATTCCAGAAGGATATTCACACAATCTTGGGATGCCCCAGCTCTTTTTGAAAGTCCCCATTTAAATGTAGCAAGGGGCATTCTAGCTTTGTCTTCAAACTCAGATGGCTGCACAGAACCATGGATTTATTTGGCCTAAAGAAAACATCATTTGACTCTTAGTATAATATGGATGTCAAGTTTCACTCCAGATTCCTGCCAAGATTTCCAACCAGATGTTTCTTACAGGCCCGCTGATTTGAAAAAACATCCAGTCTTCCTTGAAGATACCAAAAGAGATCATAAAACACTACTTAACAAGGGTTATAGTAGCTTATAACACTGTTAAATATTTCTATTCTCTGCTCAATCTTTTCTAGCTAATAACTCCCACCGTTAAATACAGCGAGAAAAGCAGTGAGTGAGGGAGTGAAACTCAGAAGAAGGACTGAGAGATAGAGTTTTTGTCATGTTATTAAAAGCCTGTTGTGGCAGTTCAAGACTTCAATATGTTAGCAGAAGGCAGGGTGGGAGAAGCAAGGCAGCCAGAAGGTCATAATACAGACACTGGAATCTGAAACAGAAGGAGCAGAAACATCAGGAAGCCGGGGCATCAAGAAAGCTATGCAGGGCTCTGGGATTTAGGGGCACTGCAAATCAGGTCTAAAGCAAAATTAGCAGCACTCCGTAAGACATAGAATTGTACCAGCAGACGCTGAGGTACATCAGTAAAGTATTGCTGAGCACCTACATACAATGTGCCTCCAACATTCCCTGCCAAAGCTGGTGGTTTCACACTTAAACAAACAAATTAATAAATAAATAGGCAAATGGTTCATTCAGGGAAATGTGCATGTCCAGGGGTAAGGTGATGCAATGGTAAGAAATTCCAGTCCTGTGTTCCTGTCCCATCTGGGCAATCATAGGTTAACTAATCTGTATGCCTTGGTGTTACCATCATGTATCAGGACACTGATTTTTCTGCGGAGGGGTCTGAGTTACCTGGATGAGTACAGTTATTTATCAGCTGTAAAGATTTTTTTTGTGTTTTTGTTTCTTTCCTCTGATTCTTCCTTTGGTAAATGACCTTTCTCAGCAGATACAGGAATATTAGAAGTTCTGCTTGCCTCTGTTACCAGCATTATCATTAAATTATTTTTTTTCCCTTTAGCCTGATTTCAGACTTCCTAAGAAAAATCTCTACCCTTGACTTTCTGTTAGGAGCCCTTGGAATTAGTCTTTGTCTTGTGCTTTGCATGAGCACTAGCAATGAATTCTGACCAAAGCTGTAGACCAAAGCTCAGTGTGTCGTAAAAGAAATCACTAAGTTGAGTACTTAAGTTGAGACAATAAGGAGATGATTTATGAAATGTAGTAGGCACGTCTGACCCCTGGGATGTGTTGGTTCAGGTCAGCATGGGTTTGTTGAGTCTTCTCCACTCTGAAGAACATGAGAGAGACAGAGGAGACACTCATCAGCAGAACAATATCGAAGGGGTGCTTAGGGCTTCCAGAGGAAGGGCAGAAGAAAATACAACTGTATTTGCTAGCTTCTCTCTATTACAATCCGAAGCACCTAGGATCTGACACTTCAGTTCCAACGAGTAAAGAAGGGACATTTCTCCAGCTGATAAGGAAAGAGTTGTGTGAATAAGGAAGAGAAGGATATGTTCATCAAACTCACTGCACAGCACTTCCAGCCACTGCAGTTGGTTGGGGGAGGCTTTAGGGGGAGGAGGAGGAGCGGGAGAAGTATTAGGGCTGTGAGCCACTATTCATTTACAAACTATAATTAATTTGATGTTTAGATTAATTTCTGATGCACTCTCAAAGGTGCACTGAAAGCATTTTTCCTTTATTATAATGTTGATTGCTTATTGGGGAGATAAATCTAACTGTCAGTTATGCACTGACTTACCAAAACTTTCAGACCAAGCAAGCATGTATGCATAAGGAACAGCTGTTTGCAGCTCTCCAGTTAAAGGGACAGCTCTGTCTTTTCCCAATAACTCACATTAAAGGAAATCTATACATTGTACACAGGGATTTCTGCTTTCTTTTGTTGCTTAACAATTTATTAGACAAGAATATGCTAGCAGAATTTATCTTCTATTTATCCGTCCGTCAGTGTGTCTATTATATACATCTATCCACCCAGGTGATAGATACTGTCCATCCAGAATATTTCTAGAAGCTATGTATGTGTTTATACATATCTATACACATACACTCACAATCGTTTAAAACATTTTCACTAGTTTTGTAATTAGACGGAGGAACTAATTACTGCAGGGTCTTTGTGGCTACTCATTTAATGAACTTCAGAGGAGGAATGGCCATTTATGTGACTAATGGAAATGACCGATAGTAAGAGCTAACACCAGAACAAAGAAAAGAGGAAAAAGAAAAGGAAAAAAAAAAGAAAAAAAAAAGAGTTTAGAAAGGGATTAAAAACTTAATGTTCTGGGCTTCAACCCAAACTTCAGCCCAAACCTTCAGCTTTTGGAATAGGAAAAGAACTTGATGGAGTTGTCACTTGTGACTGTACAGCATACATACTAGATTTTAGATAGATGAACCCTAATTATATGCAGTGGTCCCACCAGTGCTCCGAGGACATAATAGTTTCAAATGCAAACATCCCCATGTGTAGAAATGCCAGGGAGTATCTGTACTGATACTTTCATTTGGTGCAGAAGTTTCTGTTCAGAAGTAAGAAATAGTGAATCAGGCAGCTCCGTTTCTGAATTCAAGGGGATTGATCTGCTGAATGTGAATTTTCCATAGCCTGCTCTTGTGAGATTGGAAAACTATAAGAGCATTTAGTCTGTCCATTCCATCTCTTTTCATTTTTGTTTTCCCAAGATCTCTCTCATTCAAGGCAAATTCAACCCGTAGAATGAACACTTCTGCATCAACCCATCCAACCATTCCCACATATATATCTTCAACTTCTTTATATCTGTCTGTCCTTTCTCATTCACTGCACAGGACTGCTCTTCAGCTTTCTGAAGTCTGTCAGCTAACTCGTTACTGAGCAGCTGTTCAATAGATATTCACAGTTCTGTGCTTGGCCCCAGGCCTTCCTTCATGCACAATACTCAAACCCTGCAATGAATATGAATTTATTATTATTTCCTCATCTGTTTTCCTAAGGCCCTTCCCAATAGAGCATTTGAGAGGTTCATGGGGCTGAAAAACAGCATTTTCACAGTGATCATGTCATCCTCGTTTCACCAAGGGGATGGTGTGACATAGAAAGATATTCAAAACTATTTATTAATCTTGGATGCCTCAGCTGAGATGCCAAGAGCATGATAGGTCTGTCTGTTGTCTCAAAATACTTAACACAATGCAGGGTATGCTGTGTTTATGCAGGTACAGACACATGGTCTTTACACCAGCCAAATCTCAAGTCACAAATCAACAGAGCATTAAGCAGAAAGCAACACACAGTAAAGCTTCATCTGCACCACTAAACTAAAGAGACCCTGCATATCAGTTCATGCTCTGTGCCATGTCTGCTGGTATGTTTTTAATGTTTGCATGCCTTTGGCTCTAGTTTGGCCAAAACATTTTGGGCATGGCTCAGGGTTGGCTAGGTACGGAAAAGACTACTCCTCTGTTTGGAGCAAGAGAGTACAGACATAAAGATAAAACCAGGATGTGCCATTTGCATTCAAATCCTGTGTATTTTATTTACTAGTAACAAAATGTAGCCTTAGAGGAATTTTTGCAGCCTCAAGGAATTTTGTGATGTTATCTGCCCAGTATAACAGGGACATCATGGAAAGCATAGGTATCAAGTCCATTTCTCCAAGGCAGCATTTGGTTGTGCAACCACACCAAGTAACCATCTTTTCCATGCCTTATTTACTGTCTATATTCCAACACTAGCAATATTAAGTTTGATCCATTGCCATCTTCCTCACCCTGTTATTCATTATCCACAGTAATTAAAACAAGCATGCAATGAAAAATACAAAAATATGTGGCTAGAAGCAAAGCCTTATTGCATATACAAAGCAATACAAAATTAAAGTTTTATAGATAATATCAATTCTTGCATTTTTAACTCCTGAATGATTCATTTTGCAATCTTATCATTGTTTTAATGTACTGGTGCATGCAGTATCTTTCTTTTTCAAGTAAGTGAACCAAAACCAATGCATGAGATGAGATGAACGTCTTCAGATAATATGCAATGACATCTTCAAAGGTTGCCTTCAGTAAAACAAGTCGCAGATCCCCATAAAATAGTCTTCTTCAACAAATCCATCTTCAGTTCCCAATTTCAAATCCCCAAACAAATTCAATCTCAACCCCACTCTCAGTATGTTCTATATTACATATGTATAAGGACGTAAATATATATGTCTTATACATATTTATTTATAAATATTTCTCTTAATAGTCAGTTTGTCTGCAGATTATAAAAAAAAAAACAATGAAAACAATGAAAACAACTGAACTAGAGCTACTTAAGAGCAGCTTGAAAATGACTGTATAAAATGTGCCTAAGCAAATCTGAGTAAATGATAAAACGCCTGTTTTTAGCTTGCAGCTGAATTTTGTAAAGGAGTTAGTAAAATCCAGATGGAACAAGATATTCTGATTAGAATCAGATAAAGTATATGGTCAAAATACTCTTGTGTTAAACTCCATCAAGAGAGGTTCCTATTAAATCCTTTCTACTTCCATTATCTAAAGGATGGGTGTATAAGCATTGAAAATATGAGTGTATAGTGAAGGATAAGACTTTATAAGCCTTTCGGGTATATCCATCGTACCTTGTGAAGGTCACTGGGATTATTAATCATAAATTGTGGAAATTGCTGTTTCTCCCTATTTATAGACTCACAGAGCCTTTCACGGACCTCAGGAGTCCAACCTTCTGCCCAAAGCAAGGTCAGCTATGGAATTGGACCTCAGGGTTGCTCAGGGATTTATCCACTTAGGTCCTGAAAACCCCCAAGGATGGAGATGCATTTTGTCAACCTGCTCCAACATTTGCTAACCTTCATGGTGAAAAAGCTTTTCTTTATATCCAGCCTGGACTTCTCTTGTTTCAGTTTCTTCCCCTTGTTTCTCATTCCCAACCATGTACCACCATGAGGAAAGCATTTTGTTTTCCATAGAAGGCAAGTGTTCAGCCCATAGTCATCCTTATGGATATATGCTGAACTCACTCCACGTTGTTACTGTCTTTCCTACATTGAGACTGGATGCCCAAAATAGCTGTAGTATCCAGATATGGTTAAGTGCTGAGCAATGAAGAATAATTACTTCCCTCACTGACCGACCATGCTCCTTGTTAATAGAGCTCAGAATGCTGCTGTCCTTTGCACACCACTGACAAGATCCTCTAGAGATGTAACCTATTTAAGACACTAGGCCTGAGACCTTTTCCACCATCCTAGAATCCTATATTAACAGGTATATTTACTGTTAAAAAACAGAGGAGGTCTTTGTAACATCTAAGTGCAGATTCTGTCTGGCTACTTCACAGGCAACCAGCTTTCTCCATTATCCATCACTAATCCTGTCTTTCTTAGATATTAAGTTTTTCCAACCAAAAGTGTTATCATAAATGAGTTTTCCAGTGATATTTCTACTCCCATTATTTCAGTAATGAAAATGTAAGTGTAGTATATTTTTCTGTCTCCTGCTCCAGGCTGGACCAAGAGTTTGAAGGGATCATTGTACAGGTGCCCCAAAAGCCAGAATTAGATCAGGTTGTAGGCAATCAGTGATATAACTCAAATCCCACAGAGCAAACGTTACTCTCATGAGGGACAGCAGGAGGACTTCCACTAGGTTTCAAAGAGATCTGTAGAATTCTAGATATTCTTTCAAAGGCCATTAGTGGTGAATTCTCTGCTGGCAAACCCAGAGGAATTTATCTGCAGCTACACTGTAATATGAAGTTGTTTATTTCCCATTGATGTTAATGGCAAAAGAAGCTAACTGATCATTCCATTGTAAGTTATCAAATATGCAGAAGTTTTACACTGACCCTGAAAAGACCACAGATGTAATGGTGGTTTGATACCATATCTCCCACTTTAAAATACATAAGACTTTCATTTCTCCTCTTGGTACCCAGCATAGCCCGTGCCAGATCGCAAACTACTTTTTAATATATTGAGAACCTTCCTCTTTTCTTTTGCTTCCCAGATGACACATCGCATATGAAGTTTTTTGCTGTTAATTTCACTTCTAGTTTTGTTCACTGTTTTTCACTGAATAACCTCCATAGAAAGTAATGCAGTTTGTACTACCAAAAGCTGTTCATCACTATTTCTGCCTTCTGAACAGAAAGTCCTGGACTGTGCAACAAGAGAAGCTTCTAGTCTTACTATTTTTACTAGGTTGCCCCAACCTACCAATAATGGGATACAGTGTATGTAATAACATAAAGGAGAGAGATGGTTAGTTTTCCATCAAATTAATGATCAGTGAGGAGTAAGATGAGGATTCTGAACATTGCTGATTCATTCTGAACATGAAGAACTGTCTGTAGTCAGTAGTGAAATTCAATGCATCTTCCTTCTGGTCCAGGAAAGATGACTGCTGTTGTCTGCAGTGTTCATGCATAGCTTCTTTATCAAGAACCTAGAAATTCAGTGGGATCTAAGAAAGAACTCTGGGGAAAAGAAATGGAGATTAAGATAAAAGGACTGGGACACATCCATTTGGAGTGACTTGTCTGCTGGGAGCTTCAGTAGTCAGTTTCTTCTTGTTTATAATGTATAATACCAACAAAACCAATGTAAAAATAACCTTCACTTTGATTCAGCAACATTCAATGCATCCTTAACTTAGATCCTACTTAGATCTCACTTAGAGCTAATTCTTTGCTTCTGGTTTTACACCAGGAGCAGAACTTGTCTTCTTAAAAGTTCATCCACCTTTTCCAACTATGTACTTTCCCCAAAAGTCTTATACTGACACATCACGAATTCAATATTCACAAGGAAATCTCAAAAAGTAAGTCCAGAAGAGTTATTTCAGTTCATGAAGGCAGTTAGGAAATTGCTTCAGTTCCATTTATCACCCATACAGAACCAAGTACCACTGACTAATCTGTAAGCAAATCCTTGCTGGCTAGTTTGTTCCTTATGAGAAAGTCATTGAGTAGGAGCATTACCTTTCTTTTACATAAACCCCACAGTCCACAGCATTAGACATTCAGATACACATCCTTTAAATGGGTTCTGTACACAGGGAAGAAGAGCTTTTAAGGTTACCTTTGCTCACAGGATGAGAAATCTATTGTGGTTTTCTTTATTAGCTTTTTCTTCTTTTTCTGTATTTAGAAGTTGGTCCTCATCATGTGCCCTGTTTCCAGACGTATGCGAGTCAAAACTCCAGACCATGCAGTAATTTAAACTGTCTAAATTTTAGTCTAATCTTGAATTTTAATCATGTGCTTTCAGTGTAATCATGGCAACAATATCTATATGAAAGAACAGATTGGGAAAGAGGAGGAAAATGGAAATGAAAGTCTTCTTGGGTAGAACTAGCATATTGAGGGTCAGCATCCACAGCCCTCAAACTTTTTCAGCAACTGCTCCTTTAAAGCAGCATCTGGAGAGCATCCAACTGACAATTCACAATAGTAGGGGCCACTTCTCTGCACATTCAAGATCACACTGCCTCGCTGTATGGAAGTAGCTGCTTGGGATGACGGGAAGGTGACCCAGGGAAGAAGCTCATGTATTTCTAGCTACCTTCTGCACTGGGTGTTCTGACCTTTAGAGAAAGTTAATCATGCCATCTACTTTCACTCTTCATTTAATCTCCCCTTCCCATCTGTTCAGTTTCTCTCAGCTGGAAGCAAGATGAAGAACGAGTACCAGTCAGCTGTCTCAGTGGTCCACAGCTCACACTTTGGGGCCATTTATTATAAGGCATTAGCATCAATTGTCACCTTTGTCATGACAGTTACCACAGTCTATGCCAGATAAGTAGGCAGGAACTGATTTTCCAAATATCTCAAAAGTGAAATGAACAACAGACAGACAGACAAACAGATATACAGTATCAGAAGGGACTGTTCTGATCCTTTGGACTGAATTCCAAAGTAACATATGCCAGATACCACAGCTCATGTGACATGTTCAAACCTTCTGCTTGAGTCATAGCATCCCTTTTAGAAAATCTCTTAATCAAGATTTCATGTGATAGGTGCTCCACCCCTATTGCTAAACAAGATGTTCCAAAATAGTTAATTACCTTCACAATTTAAAAAATGCAGACTCAGTGTCTTATTTCCATTTTAAATTTGTCAAACGTCTGCTTCCATCCAGTGGAAGCTCTTTTTCTTTTTTTCTGTAATACAAAACCCCACATTCTACTAGAGATTATTTATAAATTATGATTGGGAAGTTGTTTAATATTCTCCTCAATAAACCATGGCATCTATTACTAATTTTTCAGATCAAGACTTATTCTTGTAGTTCTGAATAATCCTTAAGATATGTATAATTTTAAAGAATCACCTGAACTAAAACCAAAATTCCAGTAAGGATTTTTCTGAGTCCTATTCAGGGGTAGCATCACTTCACCATCTCTAGAGGATATTCCCCAGAGACTGGATTTATCCAGAGACTGTGCTGAGCCCTTTAAGTATTTCAGCTTAATATCGAGAGCTCATGTATTTGGCTATTATCAAGAAACTTACATTCTTCTTATAAGCACTATTTTCTAGTGAATAATTCTCTTTTTTATGAGCTACCCATATTATTTTTTTCCTGTGGATACTTAATTCTGCATTTCGTTGGGTTAAAATGAACACTATTTAACTGAATCCAGACTACACAGTGACCCAGGTCAGCCTGACTTACTCTGTCATTTTCTACCACTTTCAGCATGACTGGCAAATTTTACCAGTAGTTACTTTAAACATCTTCCAGGTCGTGTTAGAGAAACTAAAAAGCACAAAGACTTTAATGTGCTCCTGGAGGAGCCTACAGGAAACATTTTGATATTATAACCCATAATTTACAATTTTTTTGCTGGTATATGAGTTATCCAATTTTTTAGAAGCTTAATATGATCTGCCTTTATTTTTATAAAGGAAATCTCTGTCAAGTACTCCAGAAGAGTTTAAGTGTACTCTATGAAAGCTTACTTTATTAACCCAATCTGCAATTTCATAAGATCAAGTTCATTTGATAGATTCTATTTTACACGAAACCAGACCAATTAGTACTGATTGTACACCTTTTAATTCTCTGTCATATCATCTCATGTCAACATTTCCATAAACTTACCTAGGCTTATGAAATATTAACTAAGTTTACTAGGTCATTTTGTTTACATCCTTAAAAATTAAGAAAATATGTTGTTGTTTTTTTCTGGAACACTTCGAAGCTTTTCTAATATTCCATAAATATCTAAAATGAACATTAATGGTTCAGCAAATTTCTGAGCCAATTCTTTGAATATTCTGAGGTTCCAGTTATCTCATCCCACAGATGTGAAATATTTAATAGTAGTTGTTTAGCATAGTCATCAGTTACTGACTGTTCATACATTACAAAATGGATGGATGGGTGGATGGATGGATGGATGAAGGCATGGGATGTTTAACTGGATAGACAGATCTCACTTGGACATGATTAAACATCAGAAGGTTAAATATTCCAAAAAGTCATCCAACCCTATTAGACACTGGAAAACAGCTGAAGTGCTATGCCCTTGATCTGCAGACATACTCCTTTATTGAGTATTCCAGTACCCATAAATCACCTAACAATACAATTCCTTCCAATGCACACATACATTATAGAGCTACTTACATACAGATTGTATCCTGAAATTCTTTACAGCACTAAAAAATTGCAAGCAGCTACTACATTGTGTAAAGAACACAGCAAGGTAAAGACCTTGCAAGGCAATTAAAAGAAAGCCTCCATTCTCTGATAAGACTAATAAACATGGGAAAAGAGAAATTGAGCAGTCTTAAAAATGAAATGCACTGAAGTAGCAAGGAAAAGCTCTGAGGCAGGAGGTCAGCTCCTGGAGGGGGGAGGAGGATGGGAGCTCCTCCGCAGAACCCTTCCTATAGAGGAGAAGGCTTTTTTGTTTTGAGCACATCACAATTGCCTTCCCAATTGAAAATGCCTCCTTGCCTTTCCTGGATGTCACCTTTCACTGGTTAGTAACAAAAACAGTGAAACCATGTTCTGAAGGAGCAGTTATATCAATGGCCTATTGCATTATTAACTAATTCACTAATTATTAACACAACTGTTTTTGGAAGAAAGAGAGTGTAAGCAATTGCCAGTGCTTTCTGCAGCTTCCTCCACTTTCCTAGTCTAGTTCAGACCCCTCTTATCTATGAGTAGCAACACCTTACAGTCAAAGGAAGCAAGGGGCATGGACTTCTCCTGCACTAGAATCAAACCCATGATGGTTCTTCCCTTTCATTGCATAGGAATTTGCCTCCATATGCACAGATCTGCAGAACACAGCATCTTCCTCTTTTCTTACATTTCCCACTGCTGAAACCGGTGTGAGTTGAATGAAGGGACAAAAGTTCAGCAGAATGAGATTGTCTCCTTAGCTAATGACATTCATAGCTGCAGCAACAAGGAGTGCTAGAAAATATCCCTCTTGTTAGTCAGACAAATAGACTGACAGAATCAGAAAACTAACTGCCCCACTGCCCCACCTCTCCAGAAAAGTAGTTATAAAGACCAATGTCCATATTTTCATGGCAAACTCTTACAGAGAGCATTGCTGGAATTGTAGTTGTATACAATAAGCATCCAGCACAGGAATCCAATAATTCTTATTAATTTTAAAACAAGTTAAATATATATTTCCTTGAGGTTCCTATTTTCCTTTCCACTGCCTGAGAACGGTCTGGTTACATGAGCAGACCTGCTGTAGAACCATCTCCCCTAGACTCAAATGTCTGGATGAAATGTTTACATCTGGACGTGCAACTGACCAGGGTCTTCTGTTTTTGGGGATGCTCACTGTAGTTTCCATGTACTACACTCTGTCTAGAGGGAAGCTTCCACTGAAGAGATGCAACTTGTTATTTCAACCTTGTAGCAGATCATCAAAAGCCTGTTTTGCACATTAACTGCTAATTCTCCTTTCAGAATGCAAAGAGAAACAGAAAATTCACAAAGACCAATTAGGAATCCATGGGAACCTAATGATGTGCTCATTCAGGATTGCGCTTACTGCACAAACTAATTCATGGCCGTGCAGAGATACTACTCGCTGTGAATAAAAAGTTCACAGTCACAAAACAGTCTTCAAATGTGCCCTGAGACAGACTGTGAATTCCCTCCTTGACCATCTCAGCTGGTTGAAACAGAAAAATCAGCTACATAGAAACAATGTGGTAGCATCATGATAAAGGAATGAAGCTCCCTCAGAAAGACCCAACAACACAGATTCCCATGGAAAATATGGGAGTGAAATCAAAACTCCCTACAAGACATTGCCCCTATTTCCATCTGTAGGAAGTCATGCAGGAAAAGATCTGGTCAGGTGAAGCCATAGACTCCAATGTCAGTACCTTCTGGAAGCTGCTGTACAGAGTCAGGAAGATTAGATGCCCTGAGCTGCAATCCTAGCACATTTCTTGATTCTTTGCTGCTTTGATAAATCATTTATTAGAACAGCCTTTTTACATAATCCTAAGGGAAAGAAAAAAAAAAAAAGGAAAGAAAAACATAAAATAGATTTATCACAAAATCCTGTCCTCCTACCAACCATCTTCGACCAGGACATATATTTCTCTGATTATTAATTAACTAATGCACAGAAACAGCTTCAAGTTTTTTAACCTCTCCCTTTCTCTTTTGTCCTTTAAGAGTGCAGATGACAATGCAGGGGCGGTGCTCAAAACACAGCTTCTTCAGCAAGGGAAATACCAGCATTTTGCTTTGATCCTGTAGTTACAAACTCAAGCACCCAAGCCATTCAGAAAGCAGACACCTAATCTATTTTGTTCTTAGTCACAGGTGTTTAAATCCAGCACGTATCAGAACAGAAACAAAGCTGGTAAGCTGTCAATAGATCAATTAGCAGAAGAATGTCATTTAATCTATCAGTAGATATTTGACCTGTAAAGAGAAAGGGACATGATATTGTTAGCATGGCTTGTCTATCTTCCTATCCCTTTATCACTGTTAAATCTCAGCTCTCAGAGTAAACCATAGCTTTTCTTCTTTTTGAAGCCCATCCAAATGCTTTCAATAACGTGAATATTACTGCATGTAAATAATGGGAACAGGAAGAGCTGAACACATCAACAACTTCTAGGCATATCAAGACCCTGAAAACTAAAACAGTCAAATTCAAATGAAGATAGAGGTATTAACTGCTCTGTCCCTAGGAAGTGCTTATACTAAAAATGCACAGTTAAAGGCATTTGCCCTCCTCCTCCACCCAATATAGCCCCTCCATCCCCAGCAGTAAAACAGTAGAGATCTTTATATTACAGCAGTGGATATCAGGACAACTAAGGCTAATAAAATAAATAATCCAAATCCAGTCAAGATCTGTAGGCAACTGATATACCAATAGCTTCAAAGTACAACTCCCAGCTTCATTATCTGGTCTAAATGAAATATAGTGAGCAAATGCACTTCTGATCTCTCTTATTAGTCCCATTTGTTAAAATGCTGTATTATTTACAGCTTTGCACAGAGTGAGAAAATGGCCGTAGAATTCCATCTTAAAAGCAAAGTGATGATAAAAACCAGAGTAGCTTTGTGAGCTTATCAAGAGGCAGAGTTCTTGCAGAGGTATCAACATCCCAGCACCAGAGCTTATTACCCAATTAAAGGTCTGTCTTAGGAAGAGTAGACAAATGGTAGACCTCCAACACATTTGGCAATATTTCTGGTGGGGTTTGCAAGCATTAGGATTTTGATTCAATAGTTAATACCACTTTGAGGAATGACCCATACAGGCATTAGCCAGTTAACACAGTCCTACCTGAAGATGTCAGTCCCAACTGCAAAATCAGGTAAAGACCAACTAAAACCTCAGTTTAAACTGACTACTCATCTTCACTGCAGTCCGTACTGGTCCCTGCTACACAGCCAGTGGGACTTAAACAGCATGATTCATCTGTGCACAGTTAGTTGTGGCCCACCAAAAAAATAAATTGCATTCTACGCTTCACTGACCATATTGGCTAAATCTCCATTGATTATTTTAGGATCCCAAGGTGACTTGCTCATAAATGGCTGTATGTATAGACACACTCTGAATGAACGTTTAACCAGCAGAAGTACATTGCAATAGGACCGGTTGCAAGAGTAGAAATCAAAGTTCACATGAAAGCTAGGCTCTCCAAAGACATGATATAAACAGTTATGCAGCTGCAGCCAACCCAGCTTTCATATTTGGTGGCCGTGTATAATAGTAAACGTACCTGGCACCTTTGTTTAGCATTGGGTCCAGCTGGCATAGACTGACCCACACCCAAACTATTATATTGTGTTACTTTCCAAAATATCATGGCAACATCCAAGCTAAGTACTGAAAACAGTTTCTGTGCTGTGCTAATAGTCACAGCTTGTCCAGAAATTGGAGATAGGCAAAAGCCAAAACTGTGTCAAGAGTCCTTCTAAAAATTCAACAGTATAGGTGATTGAGCTTCACTTTCTCTGAACTTCCCTGGCACAGTTTTGGTTTACTGCTAGGGATACAACTGATGAGTCTCAGACAGGAGTATTAACAGCCTAGGGGTCATTTTACCATAATTGTATCCAAAGATGTGAGTTAGCTAGAGAGCACATTTCAAGTTGCAGATCAAGGAAAGCATTTCCAAGGATCTTCTAGCAGTATCTGAATAATAAATCCACTCAGGTGAAATTAGGAGGTCCTCATTTTCTTTCTTCTTGCTGAGATCAAATCAGAGAGAGTTGTTGACTGATAGATTATTCAACTAGTCAAATGTAAACTGGGAACATTACCAGGTGCTTACTGGCTAAGATATGATTGCAAATGCAGATCCACTGCCATTTAATAATACTACAGCTCATTACTCACTATAACTCTAGTTTTCTCTCTAGAGATTGATGACTGCTGTGAGGCTTGAGCAACACTTCTGCTCACATCTTCAGAGCTGCAGTGTTGGTACTGCCTCACCCAGGTAGCTGGCAGGATAACTGCAAAGAGAGACAGTCAGTTGGAGCTTTGCTTGAAGAAAGGAGGACAAGGAGGGATGCCTATTTGTCTCATGGGTCTCCCTCTTGAAACCACTTTTGCCACACTTAAAAATACTGCTGTCTCACTATGAAGCTAAGATTGTAGCTTTTATCACCTCTCATAAAGCTATATTATTATCCAAAGGCAGGGAATACAGCTTTAATGCAAGAATGAGAAGATGTGTTTCTGTATATGTGCGTATTCTTGTGTATGTGTGTCTTTTTCAAACACAAGCCACCCCACGTCATATGTGAGACTTGCTTTCAAGGAGGAACTAGACCAAAGAAGAGATGTTGCTGAATGCAAATGCAGAACATCCCAAGGCTGTAAACCATGTCCAGTGCTGTTGTCAGGAGCAGGTGTATACCTGGCAGCAAATGCTCAGCATTAGCTTTTTGAGGGGCTCTAAAGCTGTCTCTTCATTTTAGTCTGTCTACTGAGAGGCACTGGGTTCCTGGGGCTGATTTGTGCTGCCAGAGCATTGCAGGGGTGGGAAAACAGATGGCTTTGTCTGGAGTGCAGGCTTGTCCAGGCTAGACTTACCTAGGGTTTTTGCACAGAAATGTTGCTGGCACACAGGGACGTTTCTGGCAAAGGCAGCAGAAGCAATCCTTATACAAAGTGATGGCCCCCTGCTTCATCAGTATCTGAGTCTCATGGTCACTTCAGCAAAAATAATGTATAGTATGGGCATATGAGGTCTCCTCTTGGAGCTAAATTAAGGAAAAAAGTCACATTAAAAACTTTCCCCAAAGCTGAATGAGTTTGGTGCATTGTGTCTAGTCTGGTTATGACCTGTTTTGCCTCTTCATATATCTACAGATAGCAGGTCTTCCACTGAGACAAAGGATGGCATGTTGGGTGGCCAAAATTTAATCAGTGTGGGTGTTTCTATTGCTAAAGGCACTCCACAACTCATTGAATTATATGCTGACAAGGTATGAAACTACCTATAGAAACTACCTTAGGAAAGCACCAGCGTTCATCTTTCTCAATGGCATTATCAACATAAAGTAAAGGTCTGCAGTAACAGCCAGTTATGCTCCTCATATTGCTTAAGTGGCCAACAATCAAACTATTCACGCCAATGAATACCATAATGGAGAGCTTATTAAATTCACATTTTGCTTATATTGCCATAATAAGGAGGTAGTGGTAGGTATATCAGGTTCCCTTCATTCTGAATATAAAAAGGCAAAGGAAAGGTTATAGAATCATAGAATCACAAGGTTGGAAAGGACCTACAAGATAATTTAGTCCAAGTGTCCTCCCATCACCATTGTTACCACAGCTACTAAACCACATCTCATAGCTCCACATCCAGACACCTCTTGAACGCTGCCAGGGACGGTGACTCCACAACCTCCCTGTGCAGCCATTCAAGTGCCTGACCACTTTCTGAGAGAAAAAGTTCCTTCTTATGTTCAGTCTAAACCTCATCTGTTACAACTTGTGGCCATTTCCTCAGATCCTGTTTGTTGCCTGGGAGAAGAGGTCAAACCCCTCCTCATCACAGCCTCCCTTCAGGAAGTTGTAAAGTGCAATGAGGTCTCCCCTGAGCCTCCTCTTCTCCAGACTAAGCAACCCCAGCTCCCTTGTACTCCAGACCCCTCACCAGTTTCATTGCCCTTCTCTGGACACGTTCCAGGACCTCAATGTCTTTCTTGTAGTGAGGGGCCCCAAAACTGAACACAGTACTCAAGATGTGGCCTCACCAGAGCTGAGTACAGGGGGATGATCACCTCTATGCTCCTGCTGGCAACACTATTTCTAATACAGGCCAGGATGCCATTGGCCCTCTTGGCCACTTGGGCATACTGTCGGCTCATGTTCAGCCAAGCGTCGACCAACACCCCCAGGTCCCTCTCCTCTTCACATTCATCCAGCCACTCAGCCCCAAGCCTATAGCACTGCATGGAGTTATTGTGGCCAAAGTGCAGGACCCGGCACTTGATCTTGTTGAACCTCATCCCAGTCACCTCACACAGTGATGCAGCCTATCCAGATCCCTCTCTGAAGTGCTTCCCTACCCTTGAGCAGATCAACACCGCATCCCAACTTGGTGTCATCTGCAAACTTAATGAGGGTACACTCAGTCTCCTCATCTGGGTCATCAATAAAGACATATACAAGATGGGCCCCAGTACTGACCCCTGGAGGACATCACTTGTAACAGCTTGCCAGCTGGACTTAACTCCATTAACCACTACCCATTGGGCATGGCCCTCTAAACAGTTCTTACCCAAAGAAGGGTATACCTGTCCAGGCCATGGGCAGCCAGTTTCCCTAGGAGAATACTGTTAGAGACCATGCCAAAGGCTTTGCTGAACTCTGGGTAGGCTACATTAACAGCCTTTCCCTTGTCTACCAGTCTGGTCATCCAGTCATAGAAGGAGATGATGTTGGTCAAGCACGACCTGCCTTTCATCAGGCCCTGTACTGGCTGGGCCTGATCCCCTGGATGCCACGCACATGCTGTGTGATCGCACCCCAGATGATTTATTTGCTCCACAACTTTCCCTGGTACTGAGGTCAGGCTGACAGGCCTGTAGTTCCCTGGGTCCTTCTTATGGCCTTTCATCCTCATTAGGTGGTCTATAACAGACCCCCACCAAGATGTCGCCCCTACAGGCCTTCCCCCTGATCCTTACCCACAGACACTGAACCTTATCATTCCCAACCCCAAGATCTTCAACATCAAAACAGTCTTTAATATAAAGGGCCACACACCAGCACCCTTCTTTCCTCATCTATCCCTTCTGAAGAGCTTGTAACCATCCATCACAGCACTCCATTAATGGGAGTGGTCCCACCATGTTTTAGTAATAGCAACTAGGTCATAGTTAGCCTGATGCACAGTCATTTCCTACTCCTCCTGTGTGCATTGGTGTAGACATGCTTCAGCCAAGTCATCTGCCTCACCCTGCAGCTCAAGCATCATTCCCTTAGGCTCATCTCTGGTGAGCCCTGTCTTGTCCCCTCCTCCTGTTGTAGCTAGTTTAAAGCTCTTTTGATAAGTCCCTCTATGTTGGCGTGTGAAGGAGAAACAGATGTACCCTAGTCACAACAGAAAAGAACAAATGCCTTGAGACCATGCATTACATCTGCTGATACCCAGCTCTAGGGCAACCCAGATCCCATCTGTGCTGATACTGACACCAGGATCTGAACCTCCATGCTTCATGTAGTCTCTTGTCTGAACTAGCACTCATACTAGGCACTGAGTTCTGGGACACTGATCTGTAACAACCCCTCCTACCCTCCGTCCCCTACTGGCAACCATACTCTCCTCACTTTCCTGCCCACCCACACACTCTCCTACCTGCTCACTCCCTCCCTCCCACCACCCTCAAGCCCTTCCCCATGTTCATTCTCAGTGGTCGTTGCATGTACGTGCCTTGGCCCCCTTCAGCACATTCAACCTTCTGCCTTACCTCATGTTTTGACAGGTTTTGTGAGTTTTGACAATCCTGCCAGTGCCCAAGCTGCCATCCAAGCTATGAATGGCTTCCAGATTGGCATGAAGAGGCTGAAGGTGCAGCTGAAGAGGCCAAAGGATGCTAATCGTCCCTACTGAGAAGTTATGGGAACCACTGGATACAAAGCACTAGCACAGGTAACTGCATGGGGAAAGGGGTGTCAGCTGTGGTTGTAGCCTCTCTTTGTGTTGTAGACCCTCAAAAAGATTCAGCTCTGCAACTCTCTGGCTTCTGCCTTTTCCACTCAGGCTTCTGGCTAGAGCCACACCACACTGACACACACCTGCACATAAACGAGGAACTGTTTGTGCCTCATTAGAATGAGAGGTTGAAGGATGCCTAACAAGGGCTGACCTAGTGGTATCCTGCATCTCTAGAAAGTCTTCCTGGTTGCTAGAGGGGAGGCAGCAGTTATCCTGATTCCTCTTGCTCAGCCAAAGACAGCATTTCTGGTTGCTGAAGAAAATCTGCAATTAAGCAATGGGATTGGGTTGCAGTGTAATCCCAGGTGACTGGACTGGCACAGTGTCTGTCTTGATAGCTCTGTGTTGCAAATGTTTCAAAGCATTCTTCATTCTTCATGCAGTGTAGTCTGTATCCGGTTTCATTCCAGCATAATAACTATATGTTAATATGTCTTCCTGACAATTAAATAACCCCTAATTCCTTTGTTCCCAAGAAATGAATAGAAAGATCCATGCTCATATCTTGCTCAGATACTGTTAAATTCTGTGTACAGAGGAAGCCCTATCAAAGCCAAGGAAGCTTTGCTTGAGTGAGGACCTAGACAAATCTGATTGAGGGTCTCATAGCTGTACTCACATACTTTGTGCTGTTGGGAAAGGAGACAGCTTGATGGAAACTTCTAATATTTGTAAGTGTCAAAAATATTAGAAGCAGAAGCTTGTTTCATTGGAATCCCAGCCTATCAACAATAACAAAAATGGAGATATTTTCAAACACTGAAATATTTTCCACCACTGGCTGGCTTTCCCACCAGATAATTCGTAGAGAAATATGAATATAGAAGTGTATGTGTTTCTCACAGAGATGGGAAGTCTCTCTGCTATTAAAGCCATTCCACACCAGATTGCCCCATAAAGCCAGCACTTTCAGTGGCCCTAAGCTGCAGCATGCAGTTTACACTCTCAAATTAGTAACAGTGAGATGGGTTAGGTGACCTTTCTAGGCCATTATGTCCGTAATATCTCAGATTCAGTGATTTTGAGTCAGGCTTTTTTTGACCCACCAAGAGTTCAGGTAGAAAACCCTCCATCTTCAACAGTGTTAAAGAGCTACAAAATTACGACATTTTTCACTGGTGTTCCTAATATATTTGAAAATACTTCATTTTGGACTTCAGAGCAGTATCCTTGCTACTGAGAATTAACAAATGGAATCAACAAGTCTTTGAACGAGGTGCTGCACTAAAGACAACATGAAGGAGATTAAGAAAATGTACAATCAACATATTAGGTGCATAGGCTAATTTCATAGGGACTTTTAGTATCTCTATGACAATAATGACTCAAGATACAACCTCCATAGTTCAGAAACTCCTTTATATGTGACTACACCAAGATAATTTCAATGCATTTTCCCTCTACAAATACCTCTTTTATTTTACTTGCTTATGGCAAGGCCTCTTGGAAGCTTGAAACCAAAATATGTTTCCATATCAAAGTGCTTTTCGCTTCATCACACTGGCTTTATTAATGCAGGTTTTGCTCAGAAGTGTTGGGAGATATGCATGCATGCTATTTTGCTAAAGCAGGGATTGTCTTTGTTGGGGAGATTTTCAGTAATTCCTGCGAATAAATGAAGAAGTAAAAACATCTCCATAGTTGTGTGGCTCCGAGCAATAGCTTTATGTTGTAGGGCAGCTGTGATCACTGAGGATATGCATGTTTCTCATGATTATGTAAGAAGGTGCAGGTTGTAGACTCCAGTTAATTTAAAGATCCATGAGTATGAGTCTATTGCTTTTTCCTCACCATGGATTATTACAAGTTCTCTTGGTCTAGCTTCTCATGACAAGGCTGATTTTGAAGTCTTAGCTTCCTTCTAAACAATAGTGGATGTAGTTTTTTCCCTAATAATATATAATATATATAATATATGTGATAAGGTACCATCAGGTAAAATGGCAATGAAATTTCAAATCTTTCTCCTAGAGCATTTTTTTCTTGGCTTTTGCAAAGCATAAGAACAGTTTTGAATGGTCTTCTCTGCTTACAAAGTCCTTTAACGTTCCAAGCTTTTACTTAGATTTTATTGCTTACTTACCAGCAAATTCACCAGATCAGTGCCTCTGCCTCTGTTAGAATAGTACCTACCAGAACTTAGTAGATGCAGTTCTAAGGTCCTTATTCTCACATAGACTCCCATCTTGAGGAACCCATTGAAGGAGTTGAATATACATCTATCTTTTAGCAGAAAGAAGTTATCCAGGAAGAAAGTTTTGTATCTGGTTATCTGAGGATTTATTTTGCACCTCACAAAAGAGAACAGCCAAGTTTATGTGGCTTCAGGGGAGTGTATCCCAAGGAAGGATCTGATTTAGCATAGGAATTACTGTATTGAGTTAGACTGAAGAGGACAGTTAGTGACAGAAAGGGCTTAAATCTCTCTTCAGCTTGTTTGATTTCCAGTGCTATGAGATCTCCATGCCAGCACCCTAAGCAAACATGGAATTTTTAGTCATGGTGGCCCAGTACAGCAGTTTTCAGGTAGGCCACAGGGCTAAACCCTCAATAATTAGCTGTATTTAAAGAAGTGTTGATTGTCTTTGACTCAGCAATGTGTTAGTGTACCCCCATGCCTGTTGATGTGCAGACTCCAGTCACCAAAATGCTATTGTTAGTCAGTGATTTGCCTACTCAGTAGATTGACAGTGCAGCAATAAGTTTCCTAAAGCCACCAGGATAGAAGGTCCACAGCATGGGATAGCTATTGCAAAGCTTGAGAGCAAGCACTCCCTTAACTGACTGAAACACGATAACTGTTTTTTGGTTTTTTTTTTTAATTTTCTTTTGCTCTGGTCTGTGCTTTTCAGGTTCCTCAATTCGAATTTGAAGCATGTGAGTAACCATATTGACACTGGGGAAGTTACTCACATGCTTCAAGTATGTGCTCAAGAAACTTTTTTAGTTGGGATTTTTCTAAGAAAGAGCTTTGTTTTATCAAACTCCCTTCCAAAAATAAGAAGCTGCTAACAAAAAACAAAAGCAAACACCCATCTTGGTGTAATCCACTAAGGGTTTTTTTCTCAACCAAGAAGGAAAGATTGCCTCTCTATTTTAATTCTGAATGCACTTTTTAATTGATAAATTTCTCTTTTGGGACACAAGTAGTCCAGTCCACACTGATTGGAAGTCTTTTCCTTTTAAGTGTTCTAAAGTTGCCATCACACAGTGAAAGTATCTCTGTGATGTGGCAAATAAGTCCATGAGCTGCAGAAAGAAAAGCTCTGAAAAATTCAGAAGTCAAAACATTTTCAAAATGTCTGCCCCTGTTCTCGTTTTCCTTTATAATTAAAGAAGTGGTTATAGCAGGGAAAAAAAAAAAAAAAGAAAAAAAAAAAAAAAAAGGAAAAGGAAAAAAAAAAGAAAAAAGAAAGAAAGAAAAAGAAAAAGAAAAAAAAAAAGAATAGGGTTGTGAGAATAGAAAGAAAAAGAAAGAGGAGGATCATTTGAGGCAACTCTGCCAAAATCAATATATTCTACTACAAATCCCCCCTTAGGACCAGAAAGCAAAGATTCAAAGGCACTTCATATGTCTTTCAGATAGTAAATGCATGAAATAATGAAGAAAAAAAGTACTGAAATCCACAGCTCACTTGGGTGGCCATTCCTAGGAGCTTTTTAAGTACACTGCAGTACAACTAAATTGCTGATGCACAGAAGAACAGTGAAAATCCTGTCCAGATTCCTCCTGTGGCTTCATTTCATAGAATCATAGAATGGCTTGGGTTGGAAGGGACCTTAAGGATTACCAGGTTCCAAGCCTCTGCCACAAGAAGGGTTGCCAGGTACAAGATCAAATACCAGATCAGGCTGCCCAGGACCCCATCCAATCTGGCCTTTAACACCTCCAGGTACAGGGCATCTACAACCTCTCTGGGCAGCCTGTTCCAGGACCTCACTACCCGCTCACTTTGGTGACGAGTCAATGGAAAACTGTTATATTCCACCTTAGATAGGCTACTATTGAAGTTTTATTCAAAGCTAAAGATGAAGAGATATGTCTAAATTGAAGTACTGACTGGCATGAAACTGAGAAGGACAAAGTACATGAGTGACCAGACTCAGTGGGGTGGAAGTGATACTGAAGATAGGAAAAAAATAGCAGGATGATTTTTTATAAGCTCCTCTCCTAAGGAGAGTAGTGGCAAAGTATTAAGTGAATGCACTGTCCAAGCAACCTCCTTCTTCAAGAGGAAATAACATAGAGCAAAGTTTGAATATGAAAGATGCCCAGGTCCTCCCTTACAGCTTCTTGAATACGTGCTGATATGTGATTTATTGCAGAAGGAATTAGGTGCTCATTTTTGCAGCTGACTGGAATAGGTGATGATTTTTTCCCATAGGAATTTATATTTTTTCTATTGGAATATGCAGTGCAAAGTCAGATGGAAGTGTGCTAGTGAATTTAGGATAGCTTATCTGTCTCAGATAGTCTTCTGTCACCTCCGGGGAGAGGCTGTTGTGCAGTTGCAATGATCTCACTGTTTGCTGCTCAGCTGTTCAGCTTGAGATTCAGACTACATATCCTTTGTCAGGACCTAATCTAATTTCTTGCAGTTGTGCATCCTACAATCATGCTAACCAATTCCTCATCCTCCTGCACAGATTATTGTCATTTCCATCCTTTAATCGTCACTTAGATCATTTGGGACTTGCTTACATTATACAAACTTGCACTAGCATCATTACACCAAAAGAGTACTCCATCACAAACTTTATATAAGTGAAAAAAGTGAGAGTGAAATCAGCACAGCTTCAATTGGGAAAGTCTGTTTAGGTACTGGAAAAACATCAGTTCAGCCTTTTTTTTTTTTTATTTGGGTTACTTTTCCTTTTAATTTCCACTGACAACTGTGATTAAATTAAACGTATGTCACAGTGTGTTTGTAACCCAAACTTCACACTGTTGTGCTCATACATGAGTACACGACTGGATGTAACTGGGGGAGTTTGAAACAAAAACGCCTAAGTTATTTGCAATACTGACAAGGAAATGTTTTCTATTCAGGCCAATCATTTTTAACCTGTCTGCCCATTTAAATTGCTAATAACTTTATGATGGTAAAATTCTCATGTCTGTTCTATAAACCACAGTTTCAATACCAGAGCATGCAAAATCCCATTTGCTAATTATTGTAGTTATTCTAAGATTGGCACACAATATAATGCACTGATGGAAAACGACAATAATTAATTACTGCATTTACTCCAAAATTACAATCAGTAATTACTGCTCTGAGACTGAATTCCATTCAGCAATATTTGGAACTTGTTCTTCCTCAAAGCAGGGCAGCTTTTCAGGAGTATTGCTGTGTTTGCATCTAAATGAGTCCATGTAGGTCACTAACAGATCCGCACTATTTGTCATGGGAGTGATAGAGCAGCACAATGCAATACTGTAGTACTTCTCTTCAGTACAGAGCATGAATTCTTCATTAAAACCCATGTCATGATTTTTTTTAAATGTTAGATAATGCAATTATTTCAAAATTAAATAATACATATGAAACTAACATCCCAGTTCTCATTCCACTGTGATACAATTGGTCCTGATGCTCCAGAGTAAACTTTCTGAGGCTTTTGAGAACTTTTTCCAATGATGCAGCCAGTATTTTCCCTGCTGTGAAAAGACCAGGGGCTTGCTGTGGTTGTGCCATGTAGAAAGGCTTTCTACAGCAAAACCTCAAAGCCCTGATGTTGCCTGGGAGTGGAAGGGAGTGTTGTATTTAGTCCCTTGAGCATAAAAAACTACTATGGGACCTCATGGAGACCACATCACTGCTCATCAGCTGAATAGGTCAGATTTAGAGCCTTCTTGTGATGATTCCTTCAATTAATGGGCAGCTGCAGTAACCCATAATCAGTGGTCTTTGAAGGACTGGGCCAGTGCAGGAGGGGCTGAAGAAAAACTGGAAAATGTATGCAAAGGAAAAGATAGATACTTTAAACAGCAGTGATTTGAAGTAAGAGCCAAGGAGATGGAAAAAGACAGAGGAAATGCATCGCCAAAATGTTTGTTCCAGCGGCAGCAAACATTGACAAGAAGCAATCTTCTTCTAAATAAAATAAAGAGAATGAGAAAGGGGAAAGACCCAGAAATAGAGAGGCTTTGGAAAAGCCAGTATGAGTTTTAAAATGGTGTATGGTCATTTTCCTACAAGATCTTAAAATAAAGGACAAACCAGAAAAATCTTTTTGACAGTGGGGCACTGGGGAGAGTAATAGCCATTAATGAGCAGACTGGTAAGAAATCTGTTGTCAGTTTCTAAATACATGTACCAGGGGACAGAGAAAAGGTGAGTCATTTAAAGTCCAACATGAGAGACCTCACAGTGTAGGACTTCAGGCAAGAGTTGCTCTTCTGAGATGTTCCCATGTTTCATGTGCTTGTAGAGTAACAGATCTCCCTTTTGTGTGCTCAACTGAAAGAAAACATCAGCATTGTGAACATGCTTTTTTGTTGTCAGGTAAAGACAGTATGGATGGTATAGACCACTCAGGGCACAGTCCTCTGGCCCTAAGGAAAAGTAGGAGGTTAATGGGGGAAGCTCCCAATGAAGTCAAAATTACAAGTCAGCTGCAACACATGGTTCGCAGAACTCAGGTTACTTGTGTAGCACTGATCAATAGGCTGAAAATGAACTGAACTTTTTGCTACTGACCTTTCAGAGCTACTGCAGAACCATGAATTGAAGCTGTATGGGGTAGTGTTTGGCACTTACACTGTAGGTATAAAGGAAAGGGAAGCTAAAAAACTCCATGAAATTTACTCTGCAGGGGAATACTGCTACAGGAGCTGGCAAGAATCTTAATAAGGGGTTGCAGAGTGCTCCATCAATGTGAGCACTTTAAATTGATGTCCTTATGGTTTGGAAGGCATATACAATCAGCTGCACTAGAACAGTGTTTCTCATTCCCACAGTTATATCCAGTGATATATCAAATGCAATAATTGCATATTTGAATAATTCATAGGTGCGGTAACTTTGGCCAGATACAAGTGAATATCAAAACTCTGGTCTCTGAAGTGTTTGATTCAGCTGTAGCAGACAATTGAAGGTTTGCAGTGCAAACACTGTTTCTCGGGTGTCTTTTGACCTGCCTTGTGACTGCAGTTAGAGAAAAGACAGCTTTTATTTCAAATTGGTTATTTTTCCACTAAGCTGAGCTTTCATCCAACCCTTCTGAAAGACTGGATAGAAGGCTGAGCTGGAGGGGAAAGCAAGAACAGCAGTCAAGTCATTTCCCAACCAAGAAGTGCACTGAATGAAAACTCAGTGCTCCTTCCAGAAAGGTACTATCCACTGTGATCAGGTGAAGTTCTCAGGCAGCATCAATCAGCTGCTCCTCTGAACTCCATGGAGTGACACTGATGTATTGCAGCCAAGGATTCAGGCCCACAATTACTTAACTGTAAAGCATCTCCTTGCAGAGACAGTGCAGAGAGATTTGAACCATTTGCAATTCTAGAGGGAGATGCAGCATCCCTATTCTGTCCACTCTAGTCTTTTGAGAGCAGAAACTAAGGGAACGAACATGCCTACCTCCAAACACATCCCTGTGGCTTATTTGAAAAGCACCTTTTCACTACAATGACTTGTAAACAAGAGAAATTCTCTTGCCATGCCATGGAAGCCATGGTTTCAAACAATTCTCTTTAGAAAACCCCTCTTTCCTATTACTACTTCTCCTGTTGTTTTAGAGATATTCTCCTCCCCACTTCTTCAGATGCCCTGTTTTTCCTGTGTAGGACAGATCCAGCAGCTGGTCTGTCTGGGGCACCCATCCCTTTCTAAGACAAGTGATGGCTTTTTCAGCATGTCTGTGTTTCCCAACTACCTCATGCTTTGTCCCAGCAATGAAACGGAGCTGGAACAGTCTTTCCTCCTTGAATTGAAAAGCAATTTGCACTTCAAGTCCAAAAAGTAGACTATTTTCAAGCCTTTTTGAAATCCTCTTAGCAAGGACATGACTTCATTGGAGACTTGTATCTATGTCCTTGAAGCCAGCAAACATCTTTGTTTGATTTGGGAGCTCTGTGGACATTGATTGCCATGATAGAGTGATGTAATACAATGACTTCCCTGAAAAGGGTCTCCTTGCCTTGATTTCTAAGGTCTGGGAAGCTACTGGACCATTTTCTGAGCACAGCATGACCACCATGAACCCATAGGCTGTGCAGTCAGCTGCAGATTTGTCTTTGCTGAATATGAGTAACATTTTTCACCCCCCTTGAAGAATTATCCCCACTCATCAACAGACATGACACCCCATCTCTTCTGACATATAACAAGTGATTACTTTCCATTCTCTTTATTTTCCCCTGTCCATTCTCCTTGCATGACAGACATTGCTCCATCATGGTAGACAGGGTGCTGCAATGGGAAACCAGGGAGGCAGTCCAACATCTGCTCTAGGAAACTGGGATAGATCCTAAAGGTGAATTCAGAAGAGCAGGGGATTGAAGCTGAGGGTTTGTGTCTTCCACTCAACTTACAAGGGCATTATTTACTACAGACCGTGTTAAATGAAACCCCATCAGGTATTCACGTAGGTTTTTTTCCTGTTCCCCATGAAGACCAATCCAACACAATTTAGAGAGAGGTCCACAAGTCATGATCAGACATAATGGAATACTGCACTAAAGGAAATGTGTTCCTAACTGAAACTTGAACACAGGGATGCAAATCTCAGCAGATGGCTTTATAAAGAAGCATGCTCCAGGACTGTTAGTAATGGTACAAAGATTAGCACCGTAGCCGGTTTTGGGGTCTTTTCTCTGTCAGTGCATCCCCACTTTCTAATAGTCAGGTTTCTGGCTCTCAACAGCGATTCCTTAAAGTAACTCCTAGGTGCTACTCAGGATTGCAATGAAAATTTCTTCCTTCAGAAACACACTTGAATGAGTTGTGCTAAGGATCAAAGTTAGCTTTGGAAGTGTTGAGCCTTCCCTACACCTGGAGAAAAGAAATAGGATTTAATGGAACAATAATGATTTCTGCCAATTAAAGGCCTGTTGTGGGATTTAGCTACTTACAGTCAGGTAGAAGAGAAATCTTCTGCTTTTCTCTTTTGATCTTTCACATTGCCACTGTAATTTTTCCCCGAGATATGTGTGCGCAGTATGTTCTGTCGATGTGAGAAGTGGTAATGTCACTCAGTGAGGAGTTTTATGGTTCACAGAAGGTAGGATTTGTATCGAGATAGACAGATAGATGGATGTTTGGTGCCTGAACACAGCGTATTACAGAGATTGACCCAACATTTTCAACGCTAAAATCCCAAACCATAGACTGAGGAAACCTCAGAGAGAGAGATTTCAAACGGATTTTATCCCTTTTCTCTGACTCATAAAGTACTTTAAGCCTTTAAAAGCATATCATCCCTGTCCCTTTGCCCAAAAAAATTGGAGAAGATCAGAGTAAAGAGGGATCAATAGCAAATAAGTAGTCTACATTTTCTCAGATGTCAATGTAAAAGAGGTCAGGCCTGGCACACCAGGCAGGAAAGAATATACAGTTTGGGGATTTTAGTGTATATTCAAATAAGGACCGTTCATTTTGACAGAGAAAGCGAATCCTCTTGCCCATGCAGCTGGTAAAAGGAAGGGTGATGGTGATACTCTCATGATGACAAGCCAGGCTCAGGGCTGTGCTGAGACCTGGGCTCTCTGTGTGGTGGGGATTTGGAGTGAAGCAGAAGCACCAGCTGATGGGATCGGTAGGGACACCACCCTGCCAAGCTGCCTGCAGAGCCTGGAGCTGCCTCCTAATGAACAGGAGCGGCTGGTCACAACTGGAGGCGAGCTGTTCCCCATTTGTTTGTGCTCTGCAGAGTGGTGGGGATCCACACTTTATCAGAATAATCCAATTGAACAAAATGATTCATATTAGCAGGCACATCTGTCTGAGGCCAGAGCAGAACCCTGGTGTTAGTTTAATAAATGGCGTTCATTAAACTCAGTTGAAAATATAATCTGGAGAGACTGATAGGGTGAACAGAGCAAAGAATAAGCAAAAGGAGTTAGCAATTATCAGATGTCATTTGTTCTACTGGTACCACGGAATTGGGGCTTGTTTGCTGAAATCTTAATTTCATTTCATTGAAGCCGAATCCATCAGAGAAGCTTATGCTGCAGCTATGATTCCTGTTTGTCAGACCTTGGTAGGGAATAGGACATTTTTCTTTTCCAGTTTTCTACCAAACAGAGCCTCTCACAGAGCAAGTGTACTCATTGAAGTACTGCAGAGCCAAACAGAGGGAAAACAGGAAAGATGAGGAGAACAGAAAAGATGGAGGGAGACATCCTTGGCCTTTAAAAGACTGTTGAGAAAAGATCCCTGTGCTGCAGTGCAGAGAGGATGTAAAGAGCCTAGGACAGGGAACCTCAGAACCAGCCTGTGCAGGTGGATATTTCTAGACTGCTTGTCATCCTTCTCCATGCAATAGTGGAGAGATGCTCCTTTGGCTCCAGGAGTGTTTTACATTGTAGAGGTGCCTGTGAAAATGGCTCTACAAATGTTGAAATCTTCTTGATTGCTGGGTCAGGGAAACTTCTACCAGGTGTGAACAGGCAGGCCATCCAAGCAGGCTGAGCAGTATTTCAGGGAGCACAGGAAAGGATATACAGGAACTAAGGAACAGCAGAGCTCAACCCTGATAGTCCTGGGCTCCCTCCTCAAGGCACAGCTCAGACCCCACTGAAAACCTGGCGTGTTCCCTGGCATTAACATTCCTGGCCATAAGCCTCCTCATGAAACACTAAATCCAGAGGGCCTGCTCTTAGGAGGGAGAGCTGCCTTTCCCATTTCGTGTTGAGCATGGAAAGCTTCTTGGGCCTGACTCACAGCAATTTATGGTCAGAGCTTGAAGACTGGCTGGACAAGCTGTTTTTTGTGAGTTGCATTCAGTTGCATTAGTTTTAACTTCTCCCCACAGGTATTCAAATGGTCTTCACTGTGCTCCAGAGGAAGGCAAGAACGGTTTTTAGATTTATAGACTTGCCAGGGCAGCGCTCAAGTCCCAGCCAGTCAGAAAAAATCAAAAGAATAATGGAGGAGAAGGGAAACCTTGACCTCATAAGCTTTCAGCGTTGATTAGTTTGTTGGTGTCAGGAACCTTTTCTTGTTCGGGGCAGACTAGCTGTGAAATGATTTTTTTCCCCTTCTCTTTAATCTGTCTCCTGTATTCCCACGGGGAAGGAGGAGCCAATACCTGCCTTCTTGGAGTCTTGCTTCAGAGCATGCAAGTGAATGGACTTGCACACCAACAAGGGGCTGGGTTTCTTTCAGACACTCATCTTCTCAATGTGCCCCGTGGCAAGAGGCTGAGCACCTTCATTTTCCCTTGAAATTGTGTAAGAATTAGTTGCTGACACAAGTGGTTCCTGAGCTGGTCAGAGATTGTTCCTGCCCTGGAGAGTACAGAAGGAGAGAGGGTTGCAGAGATGGGAGCTTTTTTCTGACATTTGCCACTGACTCCACTGTTATTAGCAAATTTCGTTCACAACCATGGAAGTGGATGAGATGCACATCATGTCTCTCTACCCTACCACCATTCCTCATTTAAGGAGATCATTAGCCTGGGAGGCACAAAGGTTAGGTTAGCACATGCCTATCACTTGTATGAGATCAATGATAAATCCACTGAATCCATTGTAGTTCAGAAATCTTGCTCATCTGACATATCATGGGTGGCTCGTGTGAAATGAATGGTTGGGTCTCAGCTTTGTTCCTCCTAAGCACATCCATATTGCACACAGATCCCAACTGCTATGCACATTGGAAAGTGCATTTGATAGCTGAGAACTACTTGCAGCACACTCAGATATCACACTGGCACTGGCAAATGAAAACACTTCCAAAATCCATTAGTCCATTAACCTTTCAGATTTTTTCACATTGGCACTAAAAATGCAAAATAAGTGGATGGATGGGTAGGTAGGTAGGTAGGTAGGTAGATAGATAGATAGATAGATAGATAGATAGATAGATAGATAGATAGAACTTAAAATAAGTATTAATCCTTCTGTAGACCTATTGAGGCTCCTTGACAAAATTTCAGGACCTCAGATGACTGTAATATTTTTCTACATCCCAAAACAATAAGTCCAATAATATTAACATTTGGGAATGAAATTACCAGGCTTAGGTGCAAGTCTGAAGCATTGGCAGCTCGCAGCAGTTTATGGTTCAGCTTCCAGCTGCAGCAAGATAAGCTGGAGGGCTTTCCAGCTCTGGCTGCTCAGAGCCTTTCACAACACCTCACTCCTGGCAGCTGAATGGCTCATGCAGTGGCCTCCTGATGTGTTTAAAGTCGTCTAGACCAGCAGTGACCTGCTGTTTCAGCCATGTGAGACACACAGATTTGTTATGAATAAAATGAGTTGAATGGAGCGATCCCGTACAAAGCTCAGTGGCTGAGCTAAAGGGGTCCAGCCCCGAGTTCAGCTCTCTGAGATGGAGGATGATAGCACTTCCAGCCAGCATTGCTGCAGGCATAGGCTGTCTGAGATGACAGTGAACCAGAAAACCAAAGGTCTGAGTCTAATCAAACTCTTCACTGAATGCAAGTGGAATTTGGAGTTTATTTTCAATAATTTTTCATAGTACATTGAAGTAATCGTATGAGCCAGCTACTAAAGGAATGAAGAAGTCTGGTTCTCAGTGCCTTCAAATAAATTTTCCTTTATTTTTAATTCTCAGACAAAATTCTAGTTTATTTTTAAGCAAACGTATTTTGACTGATCACCTGCATTTTCAACTAAGAAAGGCTTTGAACAAAAACGTGATCCAGCTCTAAATAGGAACCATATAAATACCTCAGCTGTAGCAGCGAAATGAGTCACATACATAAGTCACATACATCAGTCACGTACATAAGTGTTTTCAGAATCAAATTCAGAGATAATAAAATCTGCCAAGAGCTGTGAATTCTTCAGATGGAAACCACTCCAGCTACATGGAGGAATTCTTTCCCTATCCTTAGTGAAAGTAGCCTGTTTCAGAAACGTTTTATAGAATGTGGCTTCAGGAATGGGGTTTTTTTGTGTGTTTTTTTTAACAAAAAAAATTAATAACATTTAATAATTAATAGAACTATGTAAGCTTATTGAGTCATCCTGGGCTTTAATCAATTTGAAATATTTGGGGCACCAATTTCCACCTTACTGCTCCTCGCTGGAGGTGCATTAGAGTTTTAGTGCAGTTAAAACGAAGCAGGAAATATTTTTAGCTAATTGCACTGTGCACCTTGAAGGTAATTTGAAGCTGCAGGCAAAAAAAATAAAATATCAGAAGGAGTAATTGAGTGTTGCAAGCTGGGAGCATGTGTTCTTGGCTGCATTCTAATTCAGAGGGATACGGAGTCTAGGAGAGGCGCTAAACAGGCTTGGCAGGACATGGGTAAGGTCTCACCCCTGCAGAGCAGTCCCATTGTATGTCACAGGGAAGAGTGGGACATGCTGCAGGGTCCAGGTGCTATGCAAGGCTGGAGCGGCCTCTTGAGTGCAGAGCTTTCCAGCCCACAAGGCAATCTTGTGTGGCCATGGGGCACTGGATGACCCCACCACCCCAAGTGTGGCAGGACTGGCAGATCTCAAGCTGGGGACTCTTGGCAGAGACTTCAGCTTAGAGGAGAGATGGGGTCTCCTCATCTCCCAGCCACAACCTCCCCTGGTCCCTACAGATAATTCCTGGAGGTGTCATCATCTGGCAGGGATAAAGGAAGGGAAGGTGAGCACTGTGCCCCTGTGTAACACTCAGCAGCAAAAACTGGAAGAGCAAAGCATTCAGTTCATCAGCATTTTGACAAGCTCTTGTCAGTTTAGAAAAGGGAAGAAGAAAAAAACAGAAAGAAAAAAAAAAAAAAACAGAACTAAGCAAAGACAGGGCACAGAGGCTCGCTCACAGCTTCCCAATTAGACTTGGTTCTCAACCATGTACATTTTTTTAATTAAACTATTGGTACAATGCTCAGGAGATAGCAAACTCCTTGAGGCCCCCTTGTAATAAAGAACCTTTCATTATGTGCAGAAAGGTAGCTTCCACACAGCTTAATTTCCTCTCCCACCTAATGTTCTCCAGCAGCAAAAGCAGGACTGATTGCCTTGTACGGGGCAGAACATGTGCTCCTCAGGGCACTGGTGCTGCTGAGCTGGCCAACAGAAGTGGAAGAGGCTACAGGCTTTGCTGGAAAAGTAACCACATAACATACATTTGACCTTTACCATCACTACCGCCCTGCTTCCCGAAACCGCCTGAGTTTATTGCACTGACCTTTGTCTGCAAAGCTGGTAAAGCACAGCTGAGAGAGGAACAGGATGTATGGCTATGTTTGCTTGTGCAAATAAATTCTGAACCTTGCTGAGGAGGGCAGACAGGGCTCCATTCAGTCCTTCCCCACAGCTCCCTACCTAAACTTCAGTGCAGGGCAGATCAGAGCACCCTGCATCCCACTCCATCCCACCCACCTCTGCTTTCCATTCCTCCACATTTCCTTCAGGGTGTCCCCCTGTGGTCCTTATCATTTCCTTCAGGGTGTCCCCCTGTGGGCCTTATCATGCAGTAGCCACCTGTCCTGCTACCACTTGGGGACAGGGAGAGAAAAGGAAACATCACACAGGGAACCAGTGACATTTTCTGACTGACCAGGCTGGCTTCTCCAGGAACAGCCGCTCCGATGCGGTGCTTTTTCATCTGCTGCTTGAGACTAATGGCTCTAGAAAAATAGATAAATCAGAGGTGACACAGCTATTGCTGTTTGACATTTTTTCATCAAACTGGCTGGGGGAGGAAGGGGTGACCAAAAAGTGACATTTTGACCAAACTGGATCTTTCCGCAGCAAATTTTCATTCCAGAAGATTAAAAAAGAAATGCCAAGAGCACACGCACACATACACACACACACACCCCCCCCAAAAAACAACAAAAACCCAAAACTGTCTTGATTAAAAATGCTGGCCTTTGAAACACTAAATTTCTGTTAAAAATGGACTGTTTTTCAGATTGATTAAAAAGAACCCCAAAATTAATCTCATTCTCCAGCCACCTCCCCCACCCCAGTTTCGCTTTGTTTATTAACTAAAATATTTACAGGAAAGAAAGCCAAAATAATGACAGTTTTCCCCTGGAAAATAATGGTCATTTTTCAACTAGCTCTGAATGTAACATGGTTAAATGAGAACAATCCTAGTAACAACACTGCACAGCAAGTAAGTCATACAGTTATTTGAAAGAAGGGCATTACAATTTAAAAGCTAATTTTTGTCATCACCTTTAATTTATAAGTGGGAAAAATGAGGCAGGAACATCGAGCATCTTAAATAAAAAACAACTGAAAACATTAGCATTTGAAATGCTGGACTCCCATCTCCCTTTTAGATCACATTAGCCCCTTTGTCTGTATACGTGTAATTGTCTCTGTTGATATATATGTATATATAGTACCTCTGTATGTATACATATGTACGATATATATGTGTGCATATTCATGTATATATAGATTCACATATGCTGTCTCCTTTTTAACCTTCAGATGTTAGGACTGAAGCATCTGACAAAAACACTTTTTTTTTTTCTTTCTTTTCTTTCTTTCTTTTTTTTTTTTCTTCCTAAAAATAGCACCCCAAGAGCCCAGGTAAACGCGCTGATCTTTAGTATAAATGATCAGGCTTCATTTAATCCCAGCATGGATGCAAAATCCCCTTGACCGTAGTGCCCTCCCTGCTCTAAGAAATTTGAGTTCCTGATCTTGGACTCCCCATGACAGCCTTATTAGCAGTGGTTGTTGCAGGAATGAAGTCTATTTTGGAGAGCCCTGTGTCCTTCTTCCATCTGCACTGGACAGGGTTCATACAGGGGCATGTGAACAAGAGGTTGGTGAGGAGGAGAACTGAGACAGAGGGAAGGCAGTTCCAACCAGTGCTGGGAGAAAGTTGGTGCAGAGGTATAAAACAGAGCGAGAAATTGCTATAGAAACAAGAAGAAAGGCAAGGGAGAAAAACACAGGTTCGAATTTAAATAATATTGATCAGCCTCAGAGGCAATAGCTGTAAAGATCTGTCACCCGTAGGAAAAATATCTCCCCTGCCTAGCTGGAGGTGTTCTTGGGCACAGGCTCCAACAGGCAGAAGGACAGGGTCTGGACTCCCTTGTTGGATGACTGTGCAAATAGATATTGCATACAGGTAAAGAAACCTACATATAGGGTGAGCAGTGTTCAGTCATCAAAAGGGATGCAGGTTAAGAGGTTGTCTCTTTGGCGCTGGAAGGGTTTTTGAGTCCCTTCAGGGAGAGGTTTCTTGCCTCTAAGACAGCGCAGCAAAAGGGATGGAGAAGGTGATCCATGGGGAATTGGCTAGATAGGAGTATTGGGAGGGACACTGTAGGAAAAATGTGGAATAGAAGGGAATGCATTTATGGAGTGGAGGGAGGAGAGCGTCAGTCTGGCAGTGCAGTACAGAAGAGGCAGTGCTCAGCCAATTCTCTGGTCCTCTGAAAACACAGAGCTATGTCGCATGTACCATTGGTTGTATTTGCAAGCTGAGCAAATACATTCATACCCTGACAGCAGGCAGAGAGGTACGTGAAGGGTCCTCCACAAGCCTAACCTTCCCTGGACTGTGTTGAATGAAACAGAGCACATGAGCTGCATACTTCATCTGCACATTCCTAGAGTCTTTGGGAAAGGCCTGTCCTTCACTAGCTCCCACCAAAATATTCAGTAGCTGGAGTAGAAAGCCAGCTCTTGTTGACACTGAGGCAGTTTGCATCTGCAAAAGGCACTTCAGTAATGATCCAACAGTCTTGGCAATGCAGCCTAGCCTGTATCCAGAGCCTCAGGTGCATGGTTGTCAGGTTTCAGCAATGCCACAGCCCAATGCAGAGCAGAAATATGTATGTATAGCTGAAAAATTAGATTTGGACATGAGGGACATTGCTGATCTTTAGGAAGGTTTCCCTTTATAACATAAACAAATGTAACATAAGGCTTAGGGTGTGACTATCCCCATCAAAGATAGGCACTCAGGGTCTTCATTATCATCAAGACAGACACAGACTCCTTTTTGCCATGGTTCAGTCCGATCAAAAGAATCTTTTAGGATGTGTTAACTTGTGTGCTGCAAGTCCTGTTTCTCCCCACTAAAGCCACCTGGAGTCCTTTTCTTTGATGGAGGTGTTATGACTTTAAGCCTAATTAGGACTTTAAGCCATTATCTCCATTCAGCATTCAAAGAAGATGGTCTCCAGCTCCACTTAGAGGCTTCAAACAAGAAGCTGTTTTGGAGGAATATTCGCATTTACCAGGTGCATTTGGCTATGGTTGCTCAGCACAGCACGTTCTTGGTCAATGTCACTTGAAGCAAAGATATTTTTCCTAATCTGTCCTTGTGTGCAGACCCCAGGTGGTCAGGAAGTATGCTCCCTCTTTGTTTCCCTGGCACCACTTCTGAGCTAGGGTCTTGTCTTGATAATGTTAACATTTCTATTCACAAATTTACTTCAGCAGTACTAAAGGTTTATATCTCTCCCCAGAAAAGTGAATTGCTTTCCTTAACAGATGACTTTGGCTGGTGTCTAGCCTGTCTGACATAGACACCTAATGTGCCTCTCAGTTCCAGGCATCTGATGAAGCAGTCTTCATCAGATGGGTATCTGAGTCCTCTGCCTAGTCAACCAAGAAAGGCATGTACCTATGGAGTTCTCCAGAGGGAAAATCTGCCTGAGGTTAGGACCCAGAAAAGAGCACTGGGCACTTGGTAGTCTATATCATTTGTCAATTGATGTAAAAACATTACTGCTCACTAGAAACCTTGCCCAACCTCAGGTACTTCACCTGCATGAGCAGGATATCTCTCTAGAGATGTCCAATGGATCTCTTCCTCTCTACCAAGGAGGTGCTACAGGCCCATGCTTTAGAAAGACAGCTTCATTTGGTGCTTGAAGACAGACCAGATTTAGGCAGACAGGACAACCATGTTTGACTTTCATTTGAAAGCATGTTTTCTGTTTTGTTTTGTTCTTTTAGCCTCAGCAAGTTCTAATCCTTCATCTGTACATATGTGTGTGTATGTGTGTGTGTGCACGTCACATCCCCACTGTCTGAAGGTGTGTGTGGAGGACGGGCAGAGGGATGGTAGTACCTGCTCCAAAGCCAATGGCAGATCAACCTGGTCCTTCTTGCTCCAGCCATAAGGGAAAATGTTCTTCCCAGTCAAGGTTATGTCCAGAAGCCTCTCCACAGTCTGAGAGTTGCCCTGAGCTGGCATAGGTGAGGTGTTATCTTTGCTCATAGGCACATAGATGCACATAGATGCACCATGGTGTGTCCACCTCTGATCCTGTGACTGGTGTCTGTAGCCAAAAATGCCCCCATGGGTAAGAGGGATGCTAGACGCTGTTTTGCTTCCTTAAGCACAGCCTAGATCTGTACTGTTCACACTGCTTATTTCTTGAGTGTCCAGAAACATAAGTGACAACATCTCCACCTTGAGCCATCTTCAGAAAGACAGTTTTCTGCCTTTTGGCTTGAAAAGTGACTGTAGAATGAAATCTCGCATCTGCCCTTTAGGGGAAACAGCCAATTCCATTCACCTGAAACCCAGGAAGCTTAGGCTAACACTTCCAGCTCATCCAGCTTCAGAGTTCTGGGATCAGGCCATTGAGAAGGAGACACCTCCAACCAAGAAGCAGCCAGCTGTGGACAAGGTGTAGAGCTGAAGCCAGTGCTAAGTTCAGGGGCTTAGTTCAGTGTCTCATCAGCTGAGCATAGTGGTGCTAGCCAGAAAGTGTATTTCAGCTCAGAAAAAAAAATAAAGTCAAATAATAATAAAAAGCCAATGAATGAATTTTCTCTAGCCAGCATGCATGACTTCAGGATGAGAACTGCCAACAGTGTTCTTGTGACACCCAAACGCAAGGTGAAATTTCAGTTGTATACAGTGTATACAGTGACATTTTAGAAATAGGCTGGGAGGAAAGATATTAGCCCTGCCAAGGGGGTAGAAATGCAGTACCTGAGCGCAGGGTGCAGACCTGCTGACTAAGACAAATGTATCATTATATGCAGTGATTTTTGGAGTTTACTGAGGCAAAACCACCTGGGCCAATACAGGGACATTTTCCTTGGTAAGAAAAAGACTGAATGTTCCTGAAGATTGCAGCAACCAACCCCAGGCAGTTTCTGTTTTCTTTTTTTTTTCTTTTTTTCTTTTTTTTTTTTCCTCTCCTCTCCTCTCCTCTCCTCTCCTCTCCTCTCCTCTCCTCTCCTCTCCTCTCCTCTCCTCTCCTCTCCTCTCCTCTCCTCTCCTCTCCTCTCCTCTCCTCTCCTCTCCTCTCCTCTCCTCTCCTCTCCTCTCCTCTCCTCTCCTCTCCTCTCCTCTCCTCTCCTCTCCTCTCCTCTCCTCTCCTCTCCTCTCCTCTCCTCCCCTCTCCTCATATTCCCATCCCCTTCCCATCCCCTTTCCCTCCCTTTCCCTCCCTTCTCCCTTTCCCCTCCCCTGCCCTCCCCTGCTCTCCTCTGTCCTCTCCTCTCCTCTTTCCTCTTCTTCACTTTTTTCTTTTTTTTTTTTAATTAATCAGTCCAAAGCCAAACACCAAAGCAGTAAATTTCCTTCTTTCAATGATGCAGATGTAGGGACCATCGTGTCTTCTGAGTCCTTCTACAAGTTTGCTTCTCACACCATACCAGCACTGCTGTATCCAGAGCCTGCCATCCTGAGAACCGCTAAATAGACATGCAACAACCGCCAGTAGTTGCTTTTCTTCTTCCTTTTCCTTTTCTTACTTTTTTTTGTTTTCTTTTCTTTTCTTTTAATTCTCAGTAGTCAAAGCAGCTCTTGGTCTATTACTTTCCCACGACTTTAAACTTTCTGGGATGTAATTGCATTAGAGCAGTGCCAGCTCCAGAGTCCATCCAAGGAAACGGCACAGCTCCCAGCGGACTTGGGCTAGCTGTCCCGCGATGCCCCGGAGGCTGGGGGTGGTGCGGGAGAGGCTGGTGCTAACGAAAGCATTCTGGTTGGCAGCAAATGTATTTATTTTCCAGACTTTGCAAACCGATCTGTGTCTCTGCTCATTCATTCAGTGCATGCTCTCCTCAACAGCCGCTGCACAGCGTTCTGTTACTGTTCACTGTTGACTGTGTGTCTACATTTAAGTGTGTGTTTTACGTGTGTGTCTCTGGCTAGGCCTCCTCCATCCTTTTCTTTTTACTTTCTTTCTTTTCTTCCTCCTTTCTTTAATTCCCTTTGGTTTGTTTGCTTTGCATTACTTCTTGTTTTGTTTTATATAGTTTAATGGCAAGTATTTCCATTAGAGCTTTTTGACTGATGCTGTGTTTGTAACTTTTTTTTAATTATTATTATTATTATTTTTATATATATCTTCTTTCCTTACCTTTCCCTTTTTCCACACTATATATAAATATATATATATAAAAAAAATCTTTTCTTCTTTTGTCATTCAATCAAATTCCAACAAAACCAACCAAGAGCCAGTCAAATCCACCACAGTCTCGCGCTGAGCTAGGAAAAAAGTTCACGTAATGACATGAAAGTGGAGAATACAGTCCCCCAGGCCGTAAGTTCAAATCAACTCGAAGTTGAAAGTGTGACATGATGGCGTCATGTAACAAGCTAAGAATTGGTTGCATGACATGCCGTCAAGTTTCGTGCAGGTGCCGTGATTGAAGCATTTTTCTTGGATGTTGTATCAGTTGATGATTGGCCAGTCATGATCACATGTGCCTTTTTTGACTTTGTGCTGCCACAATTTTTTGCTGTGCTCATTTTCGTTTCGTTTTTGGTGCTTGCAGTGGTTTCTTTATTTGTTGTTTGATTTCTCGTCAGCGTTTTATGCTTCTCTAGATGTCACATAGAAGGAAAAAAAAAGATGGATTCCTAATTCTTTAGAAAAAAAAAAAAATGGGATTGTTATAACGTTACAGAAAATTTGGAAAAAAAAAAAAGAGAGAGAGAGAAAAAATGTGTGGTTAATATTTTTGCACTGAAAATCTTGTGATTTTATTTTTTTTCCGGAGAATTGGGGGCCTTTTTCAATTGATGCCTTTTTTACCCCTTAGGATATTTCAAATCACTCTCCAAAATTTTAAAAACAAATGATAAGAAATAAAACAAAAAGCAAAAATGATAGTAACAGTAGTTTGAAAACTATAGCAATCCGAAAATATATATATATATATACTAACCCCAAGAAAAGCCTCATTGTATGTCTTTTCAAGAATTCCTAATTCTAAGGTTCTGTATTACAGCAACTCCAGCCAAAATTAATTGCTTAGGGGGAGGGTGGGATTGTTTTGAATGGGAAAAAAAAAAAAAAAAAAAAGAAAAAGAAAAAGAAAAAGAAAAAAAAAAACTAAAAACATCCAGATCAAAACGCAAAATGCATCTTTTTGTTTACAACTGAAAAAGGGTCCTTGACGAGTGTTTTTTATTTTTTTATTCTATTATTATTTTTGGTGTTGTAATTGTTTAGACTGCTGTGTACGGTTTGCTGTTTGTTGAACCAACAGTGTGAAAACCTGCCAGCATGGATTGATATTCCGCATGACACTTTTCCACCAGAGTGGACCTTTTGCAGTTTCTAAGTTTCTTGATGTAATAAATCACCAAGTGTATAAGAAGAACCTGCTTGCTAGAAAGAGATAAGAGCTAATCCTTAATGATTAAGCATCCTACTTAAATGTCAAGCCTAGTCGGATCATGATTACATTTTTTTTTAAATAACTTTTTTTTTTATTTAAGAAACATTAGCTTTACATTCCCCTCCTCCCCACCCCCCCAAAAAAAGTTTATTCTAACAGACTTTTTTTATTTAACCTCCTATAAATTACCTGTTCGAAGTCCCACTTTCTGACATTCATGAAAGATGTAGATGTTATTGGCAGCTATGTCTCCACATAACGCTCACACACTGTCATAGACAGCATCCCATTAAAACGCAGAAGAATTCTTTCTCAATGCCTTTCACACTACAAAAGCCCACCAGGCAATACTGTGATTTGGCATTGTAAAGTGGCACTTCTTAAAAAAAAATAATTAAAACGTAGTTATCTGTACATACACACTGATACAGATTTAAATAGACATCCCTCACTATTATTTTGATTTATGATTATTATTACTATTAGGAACAATTGTATTTTTCTCTATCATGATCGTGACTACCTTGCTTGCTTTGGGTTTGATCCGGTTCTCACTGAAGTCAAGGGGAATCTTTCTGTTGACAAGAGTGGGAGCAGAATCAGAGCCAATGACTCAAAAAGCAAACCACTAAAGCAGAAACCCCATCCTGTCCCAATTGAAGGGAGAAGAAAACACCCATTACTTTCAACAGGAGCAGGATTGGGCCCAAAAGAACAGACTTGTTTTTAATTTCGTTTTCATTTTTAGGTCTCTTTCCCCTGTCCCAAATACTGCCCCTCTCCTCCCCCCCCCCCCCCTCCTTTCCTACTTCCCCCTTCCCCCTTCCCTTTTTGATTTAATTTGCAATGATCTTCTTCATTTTTTAGGGCAGCAGCTGAATGGGCCACAATTAGAAAAACAAAACAAAACAAAAAAAACAAAAACAAAAAAAAAAACCACAAAAGTATATATTAAAAACAAAACAAAAAATAACGTGAACTGTTGGATTACACCTTTGACATATCAGCAAATATCAATCAAGCTGAAGACTTCAGACTTATTCTCTCTTTGATTGTTTAGACTGTAACATTTCTTCAAGAAAAGTATCACATCTGCTGACTTCGAAGGACATGCGCTTGAAAACAAACAAACAAACACATAAGTAAAATCAGAACAGGAACAAGATCAACCAGGATTTCTGAAGAAACACTGATATCACCACAGCGGCTTTTCTTCAAACAGGAGATGCAAACCTGGATACTGACAAAGGAGTGCCTGTTTGCCACCAAGGATGCGGTTACCATGCGCGACCCATGGTAACAGTCACTGAGCATCTTTATCTGTCATTCCTTAGCTATATAGGGACCAAAGGACAAAACTTTTTACCGCAGACTTGTAGCTGTATGTAAAATATGGAAGTTCTTTCCTTTTCTCTGAGCTGTTCCTAAAACAGTTTTTGAGAGCGATTATAAGAAATATATAAAAATTAAAAAAAAAAAAAATGCTTAAATGCTTTTAAAACGGCAAGATAATAGTTCTTTGATACTTTGGGAGGTTCTTTGGTTATACATTAATTAGAGTCTATGAAGCTTTCATATGGTTTTCTGTATAATACGTAAGGATTGCGCTGTTAAAGGCAGGTTAGATGGATATCTATGAAAAGCAAAAAAATAAAAATAAAAAAAAGGAAAAACATAAATGAATACACTAAAAAGCATAGAAGAGAAGAGAAAGGAAAGATGGTTGATATTAAAATGGAAAACAAAACAAAAAAAAAAAAAAGAAAAAAAAAGAAAAAGGTTTGTAAATGCTTCTAACTCTCCCCATTTAAAATCCTAATAGTTGTACAGAATTTAAAAAAGAAAGTTTAAAATACCTATATAATAGAAAAAAAGAAAAAATTAGACAACATAAAAAAATAAAAAAAACAAAAAAGCAAAAAAAAATAATACTACATAGAAGTTAGCGTTAATGCTAAAAACAAAGATGTTGTAGAACTGTAATTTTTGTAGAGTTTAGATTGAGCATAAATTCCTACTCTGCCAATTGCTGTTGGATGCTGTTATTTATTAAGGAGACAAAGGAGATAAATGGCTATTATGGCAGCTTTTTTAACTGCAAGCATTCCAGCTATTAACAAAATAAACAGAATAAAACTCGACTCTGTAGACAATGCAAATGGGAAAACAAAACAGCTGTCTTTTTATCAGACGTTCGTTCTAACTCGAGCGATGAAACACAGCTAAACGCTTCATGTCTTCATGATCTGCTGTCCGCGAAATTCCCATCATCCTATGCTTCAGTAGCTTCCATATTTGCTCTAGAAACCTTCAGGGCAAGTGATTAGCCTAGAAACCTTAAACTTAAAAAATAAAAAAAATAAAAAATAAAAAAAATATAAAAAAAAATAAAAAAAATTTAAAAAAACATAAAAAAAAAACCTAAGTATAAAACCTAAGTATAAGACAAACATTAAGCAAACAATCTCTTTGAAGAACTTCTGAAACTGTTTACAAGGAATTTTGAGAAACGGGGATGTTTAAAAAAAAAAAAAAATAGATGCTGGCTCTGTTTTTCTGTAAATAAATTTGCATATTTTGTAGGACTTTTAATTGTAATGATAGAGAAAAACAAGGAAAACTATTTAATGAAAGCACGATATTTATCTTTGGTAAATGACTTTAGAGCAGTTAAAAAATAAGACATTGCTTTAAAAAATCTGACTCAGAAAAAGAAAAAAACAATGAATTATTTAAGAACACATATATTTTAAAGTATATCATATTTATTATAATTTATTTTCGCAGTCTTAAAACTTGATTTACATCATTCTCACACTTGTTTGCATTGACTGAGCAGTGTGATAATTGTTTCTGATTCTTTGGTTTAACTCTGTTTTAATGTTCTTGTTTGTTTTTCTTAGTGTTTTTTTATCTTGATCTCAAGCTTCTTTTTTCCTTTTTTCATTTTTTTTCCTTTTTTTTTTCCCCCTTTTTTTACTTTGTTATTTTTTGTTACTTTTTAATTCCCTAATGGGCCTGATCTTCCCGTCCTTACTCCAGCAGAACTCCCTCTGGGATGTGTTGGGTATTTTGCCCGAGCAAGGACAGCCAGACTGAGCCCACAGCTAGGAAGTACAGATGTGTAACGCAGCTGCAGTTCCATACAACTGCTCTTTCACTCTCAATTCCCTAAAACTCCTTGTAATCTTCTGTAATTATTGAATGACGCTTTCCAGCTTAGCCCTAAATAAAGCACAGTTTAAAAAAAAAAAATACCATGTTCTTTGCTTCTTGATGGCTTTCCTTAATGTGTTTGCTTTGAGAACGAAATGAATCTATTTCAACTCTTTCATTAATATACATTGTTTGAGTATCAGAACAAATCCCTTTGTTATATAAAACATATCTCATTGGATTGAATTAATGACACTGTTTCATTTAATGTCTGCTTGATATTCCACTGTGGTTTACCTTAAACCTAGTAGGTTAGAAGATCAAATAATGGTACATACAAATTAGAGTCATTGTAGCTCCTGTTTGAAGCCTGTTGTTTGATTTCACGCTCATAGTTATTTCATGCTGATAAGTATAGACGCCAGAGCTTGGGACATTGCTCCTTTTGCTGCTCTGGGACAACCCTGTGAAATTCAGCAGTCTCCAGAGGTGAGGTTCAGTTTCTTCCTGAGCATCCCTCACATCTCATCCTTTGCATTATGGTTTTTCCCACAGCCTCAAATGGCTGTACCAGGTCAGCTGAGCTGAGGACAGGGCTGAAATCAGGATCTTTGCGTTTCAGTCCCAATACTTGCAGCCACGTCTGCTTTTGGACAAGCTGCACCAGCTAAATCTGTCTCTAAATAGGACTAATGGTGCTTGTCCATAATATGAACTCCACAGATGGAAGGAGTTCTATTAGTAGAAACTCCTATTATTACTATTATGAGTTACTAATGTCTGTTCAGGGCTATAGAAATAAATGAAATGTAAATCAGGTGATAAATACTGGGAGGGAATATGGTCAGTATTATTATTATTATTTTTTTCATCTGAAGGAAAGGGTAAATGCAGAGGAGCACATTCATCAGTCTCATCTCTGCTTACAGCACATCACAGGGGATGCTCAGAAGAGGATAAAGGTGAGGGAATCAGCCTCAAACGTCACTCAGCTAGAAAATGAGGATTAAGTCTCCAGTTTCTGCCCCAAAGCCAGTTCAGAATCCTACCCCAGGCTGTAAGGATGCGGGAGAGAGGCTCATCCTCTGATATCAGCCAGTTTTGAGTGTTAGATCACCCAAAGCCCTTCTAAGAGAGGAAAAAACACAGATAGGGAAGAGGCATATTAAGAGTGGTGCTGAAAGCTGTTGCCCAATTCCCTCTCTATTTCTCAGGCTTCCATTTTAGCTCTTCCTTGTGGCCCCCAAGCTCCCTCCTTTCCAATACTGCATCAGTGCAGTGGGCTTGGGCATCCTGCATGACACTGAGCACCTGAAAGGTGTACCTGCAAGGGCATGGCCATGTGGCCTAAGTAAAATGGGATATGTTCCCAGGGTATCCAAATGGGGACATCCCTGGCTACTATAGGGGATGACAGTTGCATACTGTGAGATGACATTTCAGAACCTTTTCTCAGGTACCTGCAATATGCAGTGGGTAAAATATCTAGTGCTGGAGAGCAATCACAAGGGGAGGCCAGAAAACACTGTTAAAGTTACCTGGGTGGCCCAGGTCAGTACTTGACTCCCAAAAATACTTAGCTCCAAAGAGACATCATAGGGGTTACTGAACTGAGGAACCTGGCATTGGAGACCAGTGGGGACAACCAATGGATCAGTAGGGACCCTGCATTCTCCTCACTTTTTTTTTTTTCCACCATATCCCCAGGTATTTAAGTGGGAAAATCTCCATGCCCATTCCCCCCAGAAACCAGAAATACTGCAACACTGTCTGCCCTCTGTAGGTTCATTTAACACTGGTGTGCAGGGAGACGGAAGCACTGCTGTGCCCATACTGCTGCCTGAACCATGTGCTGTTTACTCGCTGAGCTCAGCTCTCAGGGTATATTGAAAACACAGACTGAAATAGGATGGGCTGAAGCAGAAATGCAGACTTGGCCATGTGGTTGATTAAACACCCTTCTCTGGGCTGTTCACACATACCCACCCTGTTTTAAGCTTTAACTGTTTGCTATATAGAGACCCTCTTCTTCATTCACACTGCCATTAAGGTGCTGTATAATCAATAAAGCTTTGCACCATGGGTTGGTTTCAGCATGGGGCTGTGCTGTTGGGGCTGGCATGTAGACCAGTGTGAAGATGAAGAGAAAGGCAAATCCAGCCTGAAAGCCTGCAGCTGCCTGCCTACATGCACCAGAATATAGCAGACCAGTAACACCATTGCAGAAGCTCAAAAGCCACTAGGTGTTTGATGCTGGCTGCTGCCTCTTATTTGTAGCTGTTAAATCACATTACATGAAACTAAAGGTGTATTAAAGGTAAAGCATGCACCCTTCACCATGGTGCTCCTTGGAGCAACCTTTGGTACGAGCCATGGTTTGCAGTCATTATTTTGGGAATCCCATAGACATGCCTCAACCACAAATCATGCTTCTGTGTCTCTAAGACAACAGAAAATCCCTTCTTCAAGACAATCTGCATTTCCCAACATAGCCACACATAAGAGGAAACCTTTCCTCCCCCACCACCACCACCACCACTCCATTTCCACTCTCTGCAGCTGTTCATTAAACCACTTTGAATACGGAGCTCTTCCTGCTGTCCTGACATCATGACACTGTTTGGAAATGTCCTTATGATGCAAAATGAGGACTTTTCCACTTTGAACATTTCAGTTTCCAGCTGCACACTTCCCCTTGTTGCAAATACACCAGGACTGTGACTACTGTGAATCAATGCCAAACATTCCTGTTTATGGTCCCAGGAAGCCACTCACACTCCACAGGGCTTTTGAAAGTGGGGAAACACATATCACTGGGTGCCTCAGTGAGATGTACAAGCTTGTGTACACCAGCTCTTAGAGAAGGAGGCTGCTGATGTTGTTGCCTACGAAGGTCCCTCGGTAAATTCCATTTGAGAATACCTGGTTCATCCTATCACTTCAGAGCCACTGGAAGATGAGGTCATGGTCTACAAATGCCTTTTGGAGTGTCACTGGTGCCCTACTTACTGAAGAAAGCTGATACTAATTCAGATTTTAGTCCCACGGCTTCCCTGTAAATACAGTAAGAACTCTCAATACAGCAAACAAATCCAAAATAAATCTTTGGAAGGTAGCAAATCAGAGCCCTTGTGCACCACTTACTGTGTGAATGAGGTCACTCTGGTATCTCTTTGCACACTTACAGTCACCACCGGTACTGTACAAGCTTTTCTTAGTGCTCACTCAAACTTGAACATCCCTACACACTGCTTCTGAAGAAACCATATAGCACTATCACTGATAAAAACACAACTGGTTTTGTGGCAAGAAACACCTTGCTGCCGAGCATCTTCTCTCCATGGCATTCAGAAGGCACCCTGAATTCTGGGTCTTGATCGGGTAAGTTTTCAACCTGCCATGAATTATCTCCAGCTGAGCACAGACTGGAGAAGGATACGTGCATATGTGCATACGTGCAGGTAAACGTGCCGTTACAGAGCACTGGACACCTAGCAAAGGAACACAGACTGCTTGGTACACCTTACCCTGCTGCTTGGGACATGCTCCTGGGACTCATGCATTGCTGGGTTACAGTCATTGCTTGCAGCTCCTCAAAGCAAGAGCCCCAAGCACACACATCTTCACATGGTCAGTGGGTGGGTTGACAGTCGCAGTGCTGAGCCACAGCTTGGTATCCCAAAAATGGTGCTCCCCTCCTCAGCTCTGCAGGGACCCTGAGCTTCTCCTCACCTTCAGAGGCACGCGACATCATGCACTTTGCTTTTTCCACTCACTGCACAGAGATTTTCAATTGCCCATTTTATGCTGTGAAGCCTACCAGGCAGCAAAGCACCCACAAATTAGGCATCCTGACTGTAATGACTCCTTTGCAGGTCCTTTCTTCAGAGGGTGAGGGAGATGATTCCATTTCAGTGAACTACAGAGCAGGCTCCAGAACTGGAGTGGCTGTCAGCAAGCACACTGTACATGGATCCTCCTACCTACTCCTACAAGAAAAGATTACCTTCTTTCAGCTAGAACAAAGAGCAATTAAGTGAGACAATGGGCCTAGCTGTGTTGGTGAACCATCTGTCATCAAGTGTTAGACATTAGCAATATCTTTTTTAAGCCAAGCTAGTCGATGCCCCCAGCCACTGTTACAATAGCATGTAAGCTGAGATGAAAAGCGTCAGCCTAATTTTTCCTCAGTTTAACTCCTTCCACTTGGTCTGCACTGTTACTGATGCTTCCTACAGCAACCCCAGAGCACGCTGGAGCACATTCATCTTATACAATGGGTATCCAGCAAACACTTTGCATCACATTTCATGCAAGTGCACTGCAATAGGCTCTGGGTACAGCCTGCCTTGGTTCAAGGGCAGGCAGCCAGGAGACTGGTGACAAAGAGATATTTGCCTTTGGATCCAATGCTCGCAACCTCAAGGGACATCCCGAACACCTACACTGCCCAAATGCCAAAGACAAGGAGAAGTGAAACTCTGTGTATGTCTCTGCTGGTTGATCAGCAGCAAGTTCAGGATATGAGCAGGAGCAGGACGCTGGGATTAGGCACATGTCACCCTGAGAAGAGCAAGCTAGCCCTGTGTGTGAGACCAGCTGCCACCCCCTGCGCCCAATGCGAGCACAGCATTCAGTGTGAGAAGGCCAAACCTCAGCTCTGATACTGAGGTTGCACACAGCTGCCCAAGCCAAAACAGGGCAAAGAACCTGGCTCTGCTGATTAAGCTTTGCAGTTTAAGTGGGACTTGTCCTGTATCTGGCTTATTTATGCCCTTTTGGTTTGCAGCCCAAAAGTCTGATCTTAAAGCTTTACTAAGTAAATATTTTCTCTGCTTGACTACCAAGCTTTTGCAGTGCTGGGAGAAAGTTGTGTTTGGGTGAAATACTGTACATTTAAGGTGTTTTATTTTCCTAGAGGTAGGGAATCCACGTAAAGCAACACACTTGCCTGAAAGACTTACAGTCCAGATCCAGTTTAATCAGAGACTGGGGAATTTTTCCTTCCGTGAAGAGGCTGATATCGCCAAATGCCCAATTTCAGGAAGGGTTCTCATCCATCAGATTTAAAAGAGCACTCCTTCCCCATTAACTGGGAACAGTGAAGAAATGTGGGCAGGGCTCTGTGCAACTGGGGACGAATCTTTTTTGACCAGACCTTGCTTTGCCTCTGTTCTGGATCATCAGCAATAGCTACTTGCCACCATGTTGGTCAGTAAGACGTCTTCTGACAAACCTAAATCAGGGGGGTCTGTGTCACTGCCCATTAGCCCTGCCAGTGCTTTGCTGAAGTTTTAGCCAAAAAATTTACTGAGACCTTACTTCTCAGTCCTTAGTTCTCCAAGACAGGAGTGTGCAGATAAGACATTGTATGTTCAGCGGGTGATGGACAAATGGTCACAGCTGAGCTCTACATCTGGCTGAATGAGAAAACACTTGAAGGGACATTGGTGAAGATGAGAACCACTAGATCTCAGCTGAAAGGTTGTAACCAAGAGAAGCTGAGTGCAGTGGGATGTCAAACGGCTTAGCCATGGTTTCCTCTGACTACTTGAAAGAGCCCAACAGAGTGCACACATGCTCAGGCACCATATAACTGGGAGGAAGAACTGGAGATACCGTGTCCCTCTTTCCTGAGCCAACAGACATGGAGTGTATCAAGTCACAAGTGGGCATGGGTAAAGAGGCCATAGGTTTGCAGGAAGCCGGTTTCAGTGCTGCCAGTCTAGTTCCAGTCTGTCCAGAAATGTGACTTCAAAGACAAATACAAATATAGATCAGTTCAGTAACGCACAATTGGAAGACAAGTCGAAGGGACAGTTATTGGTCATTCTCACCTGGCAGGAAGGGAAATTATATGGAACAGGGACTTGGAGAACTTTAGCCATTTGACTGCTTGACTAAACTGTACAAAGTGACTGATGTGAAGACTAAGTAGGTATGACAATGGCAGGGATAATTGTGCGTGCAAAATAGATCACTGAGCTCTTCTATGACCTGCCTTGGTCACTGTGAAGTTACACAATTTTCATGGTAACCAGAAATGCAAATGAAGACAGCATTTCTGCTCCTCAGATATTTCCAGCGGCTGGACATCTGTCAAGCTCCTCCCATGCTTTTGCAATTACGGTTGTTTAAAGCGTTCAGTAATGCTCTCTTTTTGAAAAAGAGAAAGAAAGGAAAAAAAAAAGTAAGGAAAAAAAAAAAAAGGAAAAAGAAAGAAAAGAAAAGCTAATGGGGACGTTATAACTTATTTCAACAGACCCCTCACAAAAATGAACAGGAATCAGTCATTTCTTCCCAATGTAAAGGTCCTTTAGCCCCAGCTAAAGGTGTTTTAGAGAGTCAAAGAAGCCGGCATATCCTGTCCCAGCATGTCCATCTTTTACCCAAGAAAAACAGTGCTTGATGTGAAATGTTGTAGTAGACAAACAGCTGTGCACTGCTTATGTGTGAAATGCCCTTTAGCCCCTTACTTTATCAGGCCTGAAGTTGTTCTTTTGGCAATAAGATCAACAGAAACCTCTGCATTTTTCTTCCAACAGTTAAATTATTTATGAGCTTTGAAAATAATCCCACTTTGTCTTCTAACCCTAGTTTTGCATATATACATGTCTTTCTCCATGTCGACCCCTGTGAATTCTTCAGCTAAAATATGCATTCATTAGAAAAACATTTCAGGGTATTTTTTTTCTCTCCTCTTTATCTACTTGCTTGAATATGTTGTAAACTTGATTAATGTTGCCTTCTAATCTCTTTTTTTCTAGAGAGAACACCTGGAGCTCTTTTAACCTGCCTCAAATAAAAAATAAAACTGAAAAGCCAAACAACCCAAGTTGCAATGTCACACCTTCACACCCCTTTCCTTTCCCCGGTCATCCAATGTTCCTCTTCCAAGAGACTGGACACTGGGCAAAACCTGTGGCAATGGATCTATAGAACTATGGGTTTCTCCTAAAGCCCCCTTCCCTGTGCTCCCAGTAGCCTGCTTAGTTTTTAGCCTCTCTCTGTCTAGAATAGTTTGGGGAGATTTATGACAGCAATTCTTCTGGTTCCTTTCACAATGTGTTTTCCACTATTCTCATCTATCGCTCTGCCAACATGCATCATTTATTTAATACCAGTCAGTAGCCACATTAAACTTTTTTCTTTTTCTTTTTTTTTTTTTTTTTTCTGAGGACATTTCCTCCAGTACCTGGGGAAATTGTGTAGGTAAATAAAGTCTGAGCCAACACTCTTGGACCAGCCTTTTCTGCCTCCACCCAAAGCTTTCCATAGGCATCAATCATCCTTGAACTAGGATTCTTCTCATTTTAATTATGCTAATATTGCCATAATTTCATTCTCGTTAACAGCAATTGAGTTTCAGTCTCTGCAGATGGTGGAGTTGGACAGTTACCAAGCCACATGCCATCTTGAGAGGAGTGTATGGACCACTGCTTAGCCTATGGCGGTGTTACTCATCACCATTTCTGCATTGCATCACTTCACTTTACCCATTTTTGAAATGGCGTATGACTTTGCTTCATCTTGGTTTTGAGACTTATAAAAGAGACTTTTAAAAGTATACGGGGCTCCATTTCTCATCTACCTCATTCTTGATAAAGTACTCTGACTGCTTTGATAACATCAAATCAAGGCTACAGAAGAAATGTATTACCTATTGCTGTGGATGCACGTAGATCTATGAGTATGTTACTACTATAGATATCCCCTAAAATTCCCAAACAGAGCAGGCATAGAACCAAAGCACAGAGGGAGCTCTGTGCTTTCTAGTTCAATCTCCTGCTAAAATCAGGTCTGTTTGTGGCCATGTTGCTTGTTATTCTCATGAAATAAAGCTATAAAAGGCTATATAGGTAGACTTGTACAACTATAATTGTACTTACATTGTGAAACAGGCACCCAGTGCAGCTCTCTCTTCACTGTTGCCTAACCTAGCAGATCTACTAGGGTTTACTTCATCTCCCTTCTGGACTGGGTATCTTTGCAAGGAAAACTGGTGTGGGCAGGGAGGGTGGTGAGCTCAAAAACATTTACCCTAAGTGCTGGGATGTGCAGAGGGACAAGGACCCCTCTGCACTCTGTGGGTAAATGCCCTGCCTCACATGGTAGTTCCCAGTTCCACCCAGTGGAGAACTGGTTTCCCATATGCACACGAATTGCTTGTCACTGGCTGCCCTCATCAGGCCAAGTCCAGCCTCAGTGCCTGCAGTGTGAAGGCAGGAGATGATACATGCACAGCCAGAAATTAGAGCTCATCTAAGCTGAGAAGGGTGACCTGAGGAACTGCTGCATCCCCCTGGCTGATATGCCAAGGAACCTCCAGTTTAGACCTGGCTAGATGTCAAAAATTGGTACAGCATAGACCAAAGTGCAGCAGTCCTCGCAAGAGGGTCTTGTCATTGTGGCTGCAAGATTGAAGAATGATATTACATGGATTCAGTGTCTTTTAATGCTGAGTACAAGTCCGATACAGCTGATGGAAATTATGATGGACTATTGCAGCCTTCTAGGCTGGAGAAGATGCTAAAATCTCTTCGGGAGATTACATCTGTCCAGATTCTGATGTGACTGCTGCCTCATACTTCATCTGATGGCTGACATCCCGACGCACTGGTAAGACAAGTCCCCCCCAGATGGTGGCTGTACAGCTGAGGTAAACATGAAATGGTGTCTGTGGCAACCCATAAGAGTCAGTACTTCCCCTTCTCTCTATGTTTAGAACACACAAATTCAGGTGACAGTGCAGGGTACTGACCAGATCTATCTCCCCCAAGCATGTGAAGCGCATGAGAAACAACGAGGTGCCGCAGTTGGAAAGGTGGGAAACAGTTTCACTCAGATTTCATGTTGTCGTCATTCTTCTACGGGTTCCTCTAGGGTATATTTCCAATCTATAGTATTTTTTAACTCATTTAATGCATTATATAAACTGGGGGAAAAAAAAAAAAAAAAAAGAAGAAGAAAGAAAAAAAAAATTAGGTACAACACGATAATAGTGAATATGGAATGTTCTGATTGCTTAAAACTTGGGAAAGGTGTGCATGAACAACAGGGAAAAAAACTTGTCCTTGTCTCAGGTATAAATGAATGGAGTTGGTGTCTGCACTTTGGGGTAGCTAATTTGGTGGGAAATGAATTAAAACACAGAGGTCTGAAAGAGAATCACCTTTTAAGGGTAAAAGGTCTTGAATTCTGCTTGCTGATCAGAATGACACCAGTATTTATGCTGATGGCCAATAAGGGCATTCCTGACTCCAATTTCATTTCCAGAAAACATTAATGTTACCTCACAGTGCGTTATTTGAATCAGTGCACGTCGCCAGAGGTTGAATAAGACGGTTTCTCCACACTCTGCGACGGAGTACCGACACTTACTAAATTATGCTGTTAAATACTGTAGTATGGCTATAAAATACAATGAAGGCCCATGGAAAGATGCCAGCCTTCTGAGAAAGAGAGAGCACTTTTTGGAACCCTGCCTGTGGCCCGTAATTTTCACTTCCTCCCACTACAGAGTGAAGTGACATGAAAGGACTTGTAAAGTCAAGTCCAGGAGACTGGTAGGGATTTGAAAGAGTAAAGCTAAAGTTAGATTGTCGACACTAGCATTTGACCTGCTTGAACTTTTTGGAGAAGGAGCGGGGGGGAGCAAAATCTCCCACACGTTTCCTTAGAAGGCCTCCGTGGAAAAATAATTGAATTCTTGAATTCCAGCCTGGAAAACAGACATTCTTCAGCCCAAACGGGGTCAAAACTTTCAAAATACATAAACTTTTAAATGGAGAAACTGTTGATTCAGTAGCAGCAAAACTTTCAGGGAGAAGCTGCCAACCAGCCCAGAGTTTGAGAGTTTTTTTTATGGGAAATAGTATTCAGTGAAGGAGAAGGACCCATAACAAAGAGTGGAAGTACAGCTCACGCAAACTGAGACTTGCACCAGCAAGTGCAGCGATTCACATGAGCACTGATGCACACAACCAACAACAAAGCCTTTTAAGTCCATCAGACCCCCCCCCCAAAAAAAAAAACCTGAATAAGCAAGAAAGGAAAAGAAAGAGGAGTCAGCACTGACCTTTCTGTATCAAATGTATTTATGCAGGAAAGATATGTCCATCTCCAGTAGCCACAGTCAGGCTGTGTGGGGTCCTGAAGGCCTTCATTGCATGAACACAGAGCTGAGGATGGCTCAAAATCTGAGAATCAATAGCAAAACACAAGCAACAAGAACACAAAAGCAACACAGATGCAAACTGTTCAGAGGAACAGAGGAAAACCCTATGACATATGGCACTGCTAGTCAAACAGCTGATAGAACACACTGCCCACATGACTGCTACCACATTTCTTCAGAGGACAGTTTATTGGAGCAAGGATGAATCTAAGGAACAGAATTATGAGTTGGAGGCAGATAAAAAAATTTCCATGGGACTTATCATCCTAGGTGTGTACATTATCTTCATATATTTTGTATGTTGCTGCATCTATATTCAAGCAGCACTGAGGCATGCTGTCTCTACTTGTCTTAGGTATAACCCTCTTCCAGGTGGCCAAAAACAGAGCAGAATAACATTCCTAATGATGATACTTGAGCATAGACATTGTTGTCACCCAGGGAGTGGCAGAACATCTTATCTCTGTTTGCTGGACCTAGTGTTAGCTGGAGTTGGCCTGTCATTACACACACATCCAGAGCAAACCATTTTTTCCAGTCTAGGGATATGATTTTCAAATACATTAAAAATTCAGAACAGATCCTGTGGCTGCGGAAACTCATCATAGAAGGATAATGCGGTCAGCAAAGCTCAGAACTACCTTCTTCTAGCCAACCTACTTCTTAAAACTCTGTCCAGACCAGGCAAATTTGGACAGTGATTGCCAGAACTGCTTCTTAGAAAAAGGACTGTAAAGGAGTTGTTAAGGTTGCTGTCACAGGGCAGCCTGGAAAGCTCACCCCCAGCCCCTCCTGTCATCACAGTGAAGGAAAACTGTGCTTCAAAGGACTTTGCCTTAGTGCTAGGATCCCCAAAGCATTCAAAAATGTGCACGTGCCATGCAGGGAAACTCCAGCATCTTCCACACAGTGGAGCCTCTGATAGGGGGATCTGAATTGCAAGAAATATTATGAAGGAAGTTGTTAATCCTTGTAACCTAAATCAAGTGTGTGTATGTAAAAAAAAATTACCCTTGCTAGCAGAGTAGGAGTCACTTTCCATCCCTCCTTTTAGTTTTTCTTGCATCTCTGAGCAAAATTCTCAGTGCAATTGGACACAGCGCTTCAGCTGGCAACACACAGGGCAGAGGGAAGGATCCAAGCATGCAGGAAGGCCCCTTTCAGATTCTCATAGAGAGACAGACTGTGTTTTCCCCTTTCCCTCAGGCTCCCTCACTTCACTACCCACTGCCACAAATACCACGCAGGGAGCAAAGTGAGTGGAGGAGAGGTGTGAGAATGCTGAGCTGTACGCCTGGAGGAGGACAGGGATCCGGGGCATGGGAAGACGAGCGCTGTAAACATCGCTGTGGTGTCCTCTGATGTCACCACACACTCTTGTGTCCTCAGCCCCTCCTACACAGATGTGGTAGAAGTGGGTCCTGGGCTGCTGGCCAAAGAAAATCAGTGAGGTACCAGACAGATCGACAAGGAGCTGGAGGGCTAGAGGCAGAAGGAGGCTTCCCACTGTGCCTCTGGAGTGAAGGGTTGGTGATAAACCGCTGGGGATAAATGGCAGCACCTTCCATCACCGCTGCTGTCTACTCCATGAGCAGCTACTGGACCATGACAGCAAGGGCAGAGAGAGGGATTTAGTGAACAGCTATGGCCTCCCTGACAGCATGCATCAAAAGCACTCCCCCCCATGCCAACCATCTGCAGACAGGGCTGGTCCTGCTCTGCAGTTTGTCTGACTGTAGGATGCCATTTATTTTTCTACCTCATGTTTCCCAACCTGACAATTTCCTTTTAGCACGAATCTCTTTCCTCCACCTCCTTCTCTCTATTATAAATATATGAGTGTGTGTGTTTCTTATTTTTTATGTGATCTCTCATAACTGCCAAGAAAAAAAAAAAAAATAAATCTCTTGACATAAATCCTTTTGGCTCGGATTTCTTGACAAATGTGCACTAGTTTTTCATTATCCCTCACACCTCTCTTCTCCCCGCAAACTCTCAGCATGAGTTTCTGCAAACTCTCAGCTCTCAAGTCCTCTTCACGAAGCTGGAGCTCACTGTGCTGATGTGAGTTCAGCAAAACGCTTCTGTGACCTGTGCAGAGTGCATGGGACAGGGCATGGACACCTGCCCAGGGTACTGCTGTGCATTCTGTGCTGGAGATATCCTGGTTTCATCCAATGCAATCATCCCTCAGAGCACAGCTGTGGTGGGGACGGTCCCATCTAGTTGTCAGTTCCTACTTGTGAGCCTGTGGCCACCGTGGGGTCAGAAGAGCTCTGCTTAGTGGACCCAGTGCCCTCACCCAACGGCAGGCACAAAACCTGTGGCAAACAGCAGAAATGAGTTCTGAACCCCAAAACTTCATATCCTTACTGAGTGCTGCAGCCATGAGACTGATTTCCTTCTGCTCTGTTTGGGTGCAGGCTGAGATGCAGAGCAGAAATCTCCATCTGAACTGACCCTTTGTTGGAGGACTTAGTGCTGAGTTGGCCCATTCATTGTGAGTGTGCAGCCAGGAGCTTTTTTCTATGTTAATCCCATTGAGGGTAAGGCTGCTCAAAAACTAGAGATGGCAGCAGAGCTGAGAACAGCTACAGCACATGAATGGAGGAAAGGTCCTTGTCCCAGCACTGGGAGCTCAGCAGAATTGCTCTGGGTCAAAATAGCCAGGGTTCTGTTGACACTTAGTTATCCCTAAAATCTGGGCAGAAAATGAAGGGAATGCCTAAATGGCTTGTTGAGTCAAAAGGAAGGGACAGGTGGTTTTCAAGGTTTCAGAGAGACTTCTGTTACTTAAGGTGATCTTGAGCAACATCCTTTCAGACAGATGGATAACAATGGTCTGGCTCCCTACCTGAAGTACAGGTACAAGTCAGGTTTCTAAGTTATGCAGACCTGCTCACACCCAGCTTTTGTGACTTAACCTCGCCAAAAGCTGCAGTTACAGTGAAATATATGGGGCAGCAGAGCATGGCAGCAGAGCTAAAGCCTATAGATCACAGAGTAAAATATCCTACTGCGAGCTAAAAGTGAGTGCGCACAGTTTCAGCCCATGTGTTGGCTGAAGTTATGAGCACACGAGAAAAGGGGATTTATAATGAGAATGGCAATTCAACCTCAATTATAGTGTGCGACTGTCTGCACACTATAAACTGGAGATTTAATAATGAGGCAAGTAGGCTGAAGGAGAGAATTTCATTGTATCTGTTTCACAGGCTGGAATTCTTACTAAATTCATCAGATCACTTGAGTTCTCCTGACAACTGTAGCAGTATAACTAATTTTAAAGGGGTTTATTGTACATTAAGACTGCAACAAAAGATACAGGCAGAGAAAACCTCATAGCGAAAGAGAGCTCCAGATTGAGGACTATAATGTATATGAGATTTGAAAGAAGTAAGTGCTAAAAGATGTAGACAGCAGTTTTTCAGGGTCCTTAACCTTGATGAATAAATGAATAAAATCCCTTAAAAAATTGCAGTGTTTCTTTCAAGTGATTTCCAGCATGTTAATGATCAAGAGAAGCTGAGAAAATTACTGGGAAAGGAGATGACTTTCCTCAATATGCTCTTACCACAGAGACTCTGAGAGAGACCTGAATTGTAAGCAAATAATATGCATTGCAAAATATGACAGAAGAAGCAAGGAACAGAGGCTTTTTAGCTGTCCATAATGCATTTGCATACAGGTGTGTTGACTGCAGGACTTTGTGATGTTGCCAAATGAAAGCTTTAATGGGGAATTGCAGCCTTTCAATTCCTCTGTATCCAGATGCTTAAACACGGCTCTCCTCTATTGTGTTCGCTTAACTTGCTACCCTTAAAGAGAATAGAACCCCAAGCAAAAGAGGGCACAAAGAATAAACAGGAGCCTTAACCCACTGCCTGAAGCATCTCCCTCGCTGTTCACAAAGCTCTCCAGCTAGTACTGAATTGCCCACCTCCTCACATCTATCAGAAGTCTCCTTGGTATTAAAGACCTGATACAAAACCCAGCAGCTCACAACTCAATGCAGTCCACAAAGACAGAGCACCTTATTTGGGTCCCAGTTGCAGGATGGAGGTGATATGGGAACCTTGGGCTCTGAAGGGGGTATGGATATCAAAGCACAGGTGCACCCAGACCTCACCAGGAAACAGCAGGTGAGAAAGAGGCACTGAAGACTAGAATTTGGAAGGCATCATCTCAGCTTTCACCATGCAGTTTTACTGGCTGACTGTGCTTGCAGACAGTGCTCCTGTCTGTCCCTCTGTCTCTGAACCCAGCCAGCACCCACAGCACCCACACAGCCTTCTGCCCTCCTGCCCCCAGCAACCTTTAGCTAATAACAGAGCTGATTAGATCTTTCATCATTTTTATTGTTACCCACCCGCAGATTAATAAAGGAGAGCTCTGGCTGTTTCTGGCTGACCACATTCCCTAATTTATCATAAAGGCTTTGCCTGAAATACTTCTGTGCGAGATGTGGGGAGAGCTGCAGTCCCTCCCAGCCAAGCATGTCTGCAAGAGAGCATGGCACAATGTCCCAGAGTGATATCACCCGTATTCTCACCACCCAGAGCAGAAGTTAACACTCCGCAACCAAGCTGCTAAAGCAAAATTACCAGAGATTGGTACCAGAGGCACGGAGGTGGAAAAATGGGGAGTTAACTCCAGCTCACTGGAGCACACAGCTTCATACCTGTACCATCTCTTAATACAAGGGAATCTGCTTTTAAAGCACTCCAAATTTTCTCTTTAAAGACAGTAATTACAAGGGTGACTTAACATGGCCTCAGGGACTATCCTGCAAGAATTGGAAGACTTGATCCCTTAAAAGTCAAGAAGCTGGAGGAATCATGAGACCAGAAATAGCTTCTTTTTTTTCCTTTCCCCACTCCCTTTCCCTTCCCTCTTCCCTTCCCCTTTCTTTTTCTCTTTGCCCTTCCTTTTCCTTTTCTCATCCTTTTCCCCTTTCCATTTCCTTCTCCTCTTCCCCTTCCCTCCCCCTTCTGTCTCATTTTCCAGGTGCTGATTTGCACTTGGATAACATTCAAAGCCCAAATGTCTTGCAGCCCAAAGTGTGATTTGAACCCAAAAATTCAAAGCAACCTCCTCAAAACCTCACAGAGCTCTACTGAGCCAACCATGTCCATTTTTTCTCATTGAGCACATGACATTCACAAGGCAAAGATGAGTTCATTTTTGCATGCCCAGTGTTATATGAGGGGTAGCTGAGTCATATTCACTGTTTTCCAAGAAAAAGTAAGCAAAAGGTGAAAAAAATGTGTGTAATAACAGGATGACAGCAGACGACTTGTGGGAACAACCCAAGGGTACAGCAGTGATAGAAAAAAATGGCTGCCTCCCATGCAACACTGCCTTGGCTCGTTGCATGTAAATGGCTTCAAAGGTATCTGGGACCATTTTCAGTGTGGTCTTAAGGAGACACTGAAGCAACAAAGTGTTTGTAGCCTTTCAAGGCAATGCTGTAGCAGCAATGCAGAGAAGGAGGTGTAATGAAGAAAGAGCAGGAACTGAAAGACTCAGAAGCCTTGACAGCAAAAGCATGGGAATTGCATAGCTATGGGCAGGAAGGGAAGAAGTGAGCTGCCCCTTCCTCCCAGACACACATGCAGTTGGCTGTCATTGCTCCTGAGTAAAGCCAAGTGTCCTAATCCCCAGCTAAGACCAAAGGAAAGCCTAAGAAGCCCAGCTTGCAAGGAACCAAATGTGAACCTACTTCCCACAGACAGCAAGGACGTGGGTCTAAATCACCCCTCACAGCCTGGCTCTGCAGGGACAGATGCTGCCTGAAACCGAAGAAGAAATGATGATGCAAGGCTGTTTCCTTCGAGACGCCATTCTGTCACCATGGAGGCAGACAGCACGCTCTCAACAAGTTTATCTGCAAAGTAACATGAAAATTCCTCACAGCAGGAGAGATTTGACGGGACGTGCCTAGAACAGCTTTATAAAAAGGTTTCTTCAAATGCTTCCAAATCCCATGCATCTTTTTCTTGCTTTATCATCCTTTTCAACATCCTTCTTCCTCTCTCTTTTGCTTTTTTCTAACGCCTCCACAAGGCACATTTATCAACATCAAAGCACGTTCTCATAAAGCTCATATTTTTGCTCTGAATCCACTCTTGCAGAGTCCAAGCCTACCCATGCTCTCCACATCCACTGACTTCACCGGGAGAAAAAACTTGTCTCTATGCACAAAATCTCCTCCAAAGTTTGGGCAATGCAGACATCCTCAAGTAAGGACCAAAATCCTGTGCGCCTCCGAGCATTTCTTTGTGGTACTCCTGCAAAAAGGAGCACATACTCATCTATGCCAGGACTGCATTGTTCTGACTGTCCCCCAGTGCATTTTCCTCCCACCCCAACCAAATAAGATGCATGTGCCGGATTATATTTGTAGATCTCATTCAGGATACTCAGCCCAGACAAGCCAGTGCTTTAGCTCCGTGCTGTTATCACATGGATCCATCAGAGGGATGCCTAAGTCTTGGTCCTGTGACAGCCCTATCTGAGCCTGGGTAACCTGCAGACTCCCTCCACTGCCATGGAAAGAAATGCACTGGTCCTTCATGGCTGATCACCAGGCAAGGCAGCCTATCCACACCCTGGGGCATGGCCAAGTGAGGATTTAAGGCGTTGCAGTGCTGTTTTTCCTTCTCTCTTGGCCATAGTTTTCTTAGATACAAGTTACTTCAAGAACACAAGCCCACTACAGTGATCAACATGAAGGCACACTTGGACTAAAGAACAGGTTTTGGCCACTGGTCTCATGCCTTCAAAGACAAGTGTCTGCTGTTAAAATTGGTCTGGCTTTTTCTCTCCGTGGCTCCCTCCTCTCCTCCTGCACTGTAAGCACTAAAAGCAATAAGGCAAAACCTACAGGATCTTTTCACTGTCTTTACCATTTAAATCTGATACCTAAGTGGGTGGTAAGAGACCCTTCATCCCCAACCTTTTTCTTCTGTGCTGATTAGAGAACAAGGCTTGGTTTGCCACTGTAGTGACTTTACCCCAGGAAGATGTCCTTTTCTTGGTGCCATCCTCTTCTAGAGGAGTCCTACATTGCCTCCCTTGGCACTGGAATTGCTGTGAGTACTGCTGGAGAGCAGGAGCAGCCCAGCACTGCTCTCCTCCACCTTCTGGCAAATACCCATCTGAATCTAAACTCCCTATTTGTAGCCTACATACTGTCATAATTTAGGAGTGGGGCACAATATGAGATTTAATTGTATCTACGTGTAATTAGTCCAGAACAATAAGCCATGTAGAAGATGGAAAATGGGCTAAAGAATGTACATTCACTTCCCTCTCAGGGTATTAAGGGCTGAGCATGTGTTGGGGTGGTGATGGGAGGGGAGAAGGTGAAAGGGGAGCTGGAACTGTGAAGTTTGAAGGTGAAAAAAGTCTTTATATCTGGATTAGTGGAGTCCTGGGGCCTTCAAAAATAGTTAAAATTCCCTTTTTTGAGTAATGGAGAAGTAGTTTGCATTGATCTTAAGAATTTGCTTATAGTTTTCCCTGGAGTTCAATGTACTGGGGAGTGCAAAGCTGACACAGCTCAAAAGTTTTATGAACCTCAGGTAACAACGTGAAAGGAAATTTTAATAAATATTACATTTATTTAAATTTAATTTTTTTCCTTGTTAATAATAAAAGCCAACCTTGGTCTTCTGGGTTTTTCTCATATGCCTGCTTAATACAGCAGCCAAATCATGGAATTATTTATATTTTAACTTCGTTTTCAGTAAATCGTCAATCATTCACCTTTCAAAAGCATTAAATTCAGAGATGAACAGCAGGGGAGAGGGAGACTGAAAAATAAATATTGACTTTCAAGGGTTTGTTTTGTGTTGGTTTTTTGGTGTTTTTCTTTGTTTTTTGTTTTTTGGTTTTTGGTGTGTTTTTTTTTTAATACAGGGTTAGAAATAGAAGCTGTTGTGGGTGATGATTAAAAGCACAAAAATAGGAAACATTTGTGCCTATAGATTTTTTCCCATCACGGACCTGCGGCACTTTTTCTGCTTCATCTGCAGGAACCCACAGCAGTACAAATAGGCAGTGGCCCTTAGTGGCTTGAAGAGGCATTTTGATGGAAATATGGGGTCTGTACACCATTTAGTGAATGCACTTTTCCTCAGAGAGGACACCTGCTACTGGCCATGGATACAGGTATTGTGAGAAATAGCTCAGATTCCAAGGAGAAAAACAAGCTAAAGAGGCATGGTAAAGCTGAGACATCCCTTGGGACTGCCATTTACTGTTGATATGCTATGAGAAGACTACCCAAAATTCTCCTGGACTGAAGGGCTTCTGCCAGCTAGCTGTCTCCATGAGTGGCTCTAGAAGCTTTATGTAGGCATTTCTGCCTTCCCACAAATGAAGGAATCCCCGTCTGCATCATTCACTTTCCCCACCAATCTTTGCCTATCACCCCACACTCAGACCCACCCAAAATCCTTGCCCATGCAGGGTGAGCACAGCAAGAGAAGCCACCATCAGCGTGTCAGCTACATGGAAAGAAAGTAAGTGCTGTGAATCACTTGTTGTGCTTGTGACCACTTCAGGGAACACTCTAGTTCAAACTAAAGACTACTGCAAGATGCTTGCAATCTTTGGTACCGTAGACTGCAACACTGCAGTGAGTCACTTGTCAACTGGGGTCAACTGAAGTTGCATGGTTTTTATTGACATATATCAGGAAACAAAGCCCCTACCAGAATCCTTGGCAATTCATTCCCAAAGACAATGACCAGAAAAATAGGTGCCCAGATTCCTGCTTGCATCTATTTGTGCTCAGCTTGAGGCATTGCTCTATTTTGTGCCTTTCTGTCTCTTTCAGAGTAAAGAGTTCTTTTGTACCAGGTACGTACACACAGCAAGTCACCACTTCAACTTGTTGATGAGCTCTACTTGGAAGCATTTTCTCCAGCCCAGTTTCTGCATACTCTCTGATTTCTTAATGTCCCTGGCAAAGTGAATGTCCTTAAACTAAGCTCAGGTTTCTATTATCTGTTCTCTTGTGACTTATACTAAGCTAAAATTAGTTTCATCCTTTCACCATTTCCCTCCAAGGTAACATTAGTTGGTTCCACCATCATACTGAAGGTTCAGGTTCAGATGGACTATCTTAGAACTTCTTGATCTTTAACGCATGAAATCATAGAATCGCTATGATCACTTTGATCATCTGCTCCAACCATCAGCCCATCATCAGCACATCAACTAAGCCATGTCCCTCAGTGCAACATCTCCCCTTTTATTGATATGCCCAGGGATGATCAGACACTTCCAGGTGGGCAACTGTGCCAACAGCCCACCACTCTTTCTGAGAAGAAACTTATTTCCTGATATCCAACCAAACCTCTCCTAGCACAACAAAAGACCATTACTTCTCATACTGTCATCTTCAGAGTCACTGCCTTTCAAGGGGAAGCCACAGACCACCTCACACCAAGTTTACCAGGAGCCAGCAGTGCGCAGCAAACAAGGGCAGCAGCATCCCTTGCACAAAGAAAGGCACTGCTGGGAAGTGATTCTTCTCCTCTCCTTAACACTGGAGAGAGAATTAAGGAACTGAAGCATCTGACATGTGAGGAAAGGCTGATAGCTGAGAATATTTACCCTGCTGAAGTGAAGGTGGAAGAGGATCTTACCAGCATACATAAATATATGGTGACAGAGTCAAGCTCTTCTCAGTTGTGCCCAGTGAAAGGACAAGAGGCAAAGTGAAATTCAGGAAATGCCATTGAAATGTCAGAAGATGTTTTACTGTGAGTGGTCACAGCTGGGTTACCTCTGTTGCCCAGAGGGATGGTTGAATCTCTCTCCTTCCTTGGAGAAGTTCAAAACTGAACTGGGATACAGTGTTGAAGGGAGTGCTGTATTTGACCCCACTCTGAGCCTGTGGTTGGACTAGGTGATCTCCAGAGGCACCTTCCAACCTCAGCTGCTCTGTGATTTTTGTTGTTCGCTGCTCTGCAGCTTGAACCTGTCCTCTTGGTTCTCATTCTTTCTCCCAGTTTGATGCTGTGAAAAGGCATGCTCTATGTGTTTGGACTACTGATGAACCCAGAGTCTTTTCCATGCACCCCCAAGTCATACTAAGCACTTCTCTGTACCGTAGGTTGCCTATACATTTGGGCAGGTGGCACTGTCCTCATTTATTTATTGGCCATCGATGAAAAAATCAAATTACATATAAGCTATGGCTGCCCTCTCAGAAACCCTACAGGAAAGCATTCATTAAACAGATTTCCTGTTCATAATTTCTTTCCAAGATATCTCATCTATTCATTTCTTAATATACTGAATACTAGCACAATATAAGACCTAAGATTTCCAGTCCATATAGTATCTGTGCCTTTCTTCTATTCATTAACAATGAGAGAAGCCTAGAAAATTACTGTAAGAATGGTGACTTTCTCCCTGACCCCCACATACTCTCCCAGCTTCTGATAACTGGAGTCATAAAAGCTCCTGTACCAGCGGTAGCTTCCAAACCACCACAGTCCTCTGGCCAGAAGTAAACCTGATTCAGTCTACTTTTTTAAACCTCAGTTGTTCGCTGTGATGAGGAATTCCTAGTCTGGATTTTTTGCCCTAAGGATAACTACTTCCCAACTTCTTTCAGCTTGCGAGATCATTTTGCTAGATGTTATCTCCAGTCTGTGGTATGGGAATCAGTGGGTCATCATGCCTTATTTCTGTAATCTCCAGCACTTGAGATTTCATACACTCCTGTTCAGAACACCTTGTTCTAGACTTGTTCCCAGGGTATGTAGTCCTCAGAGCTGACATAAAATCTCTATGACCAGGCTACAGGGCTCTGCCCTTTGCAGCCAGGGCTGCCACCCCACGCCACTGACCTTCCAGCTTCTGAAACCTCATCTCTCTGTATTTTATCCACTCAGAATAACGTATATCTTTTGGAAGCCGGACAAGGAAACAGGCTGAACCATTTATTAGCTTCTGTCCTTTGCAGAAAAGCATTCTCCTTCCCTGCTACCCTCCCCAGGCAGGCAGGCAGCAGCTCACCATGCAAGAAAGCAAAAGAAAGGGGAAACAGGAGTTAAGCAGAGGTTAAAGGAATGGGGGAAGAAAAACAGATGACCCCCTGGAGTCTGGGGCCAAGCAGCAGAAACAGTGGGAGCCCAGGAAGCCAGCTCATCCATCCGCACTGCCCTTGCTGCCTTCCAGTTCCCAGGAGGGGGCCTAATAAATTTTACAAAAGAGCAAACAGCTGAAAAATGCTCATATTTAAAAATATATTGAGAGAATTTACATGTTGTTCCCTTTTGTGTGGGGATGGCATTTATACACCAGGCGTTTCAGCAGCATCGCATCTCGGAGCACTTTACATAGCAATTAATTACACACTGGTAGTGGAGTGACTGTCTACAGGCAACCTCATCAGCCATTATCCACTCAGCAACATCCAGCGTACAGCTGTGAACATTTGCATTAGCAGAAAGTCGTCTCGGCTGCCATTAGCGCGGTGCGGGGATGTCATGTTGGTTCACCCCCCGCTCCTTCCCAAAAAGCCTCTAACAGCTCCTGTCATGGCCTTCACAGCATGCTCGTGACCCTTCCCTCGTTTCACCCCAGCTTCGGACCAGAGAGATGTGTCATCAACTTTCAGCACAGTCCAGAGCCTGGGCTTTGTGCCGTGTGATGCCATCTCATCCCACACTGAGGGAAACGCTTGGACGGGAAGCTACTGAGGTTGTGCATCAGTGCATGGACTCCAAATCTGTACACAGGATAGCTGTACAGTTTAAACCTTGCCCATACCCTGTGCAAGTCTCTGCATCATGTCCTTGGTGAAGCTTGCCAAAATGCAACTCCTGTACCCCAGGGCTGCTTTCAGCATTCCCCTGGCTTCTGCATAAATCAGCCTGGAAGGAAACTGCACACCTGTGCTTCCAGCATCTGACAACATCACAGAATCATGGAATCATAGAATACTGGAATCGTTTGAGTTGGAAGGGACCCTTAGAGGCCATCTGGTCCAACTCCCTTGCAATGAACAGGGACATCTGCAGCTAGATCAGGGTGCACAGTCCATGGCCTCAACGCTATTGCAAAATACTCTGTGGTGGCAGGTACTTCCTCGAGTTCTTTTTTGCTTCTACTTTGTCCATTCCATGGCAGATCCATATATGCCAGTGCCTTCAGATTAAAGGAAATTTTGGCAATGAGCAGTGGGAAGAAACCCCGAACTGCGCTATCTTCAGCAGGGACCTGAGGACACAAAGGACTCAACACCTGTAGACACAAAGGATCTGCAGGTTTTCCAGCTAAAGCCATAACATAAACCCTCAGTCTTCATCTTTAGTACTAGAACTTGATGTTCTGTATGTAAGTCATATAAGACTATCTGGCATCTTTTAGGCACTATCTAACTAGCATCATCCCAGATGATGCCTACGTGCAGCCTGGTAATTAGCACAGACTTGTGCCCATTCTCAGTAGGCAGTTTGGAGGGTGAGAGAATTTAATAGTACAGATGCAGGATACTCAGTGCCAGCTGGCCTCTCCACAAGGGAGCAGACCCAGCTACAGTTAATTCACAGGTATGGATGCAGCCTCAGAATCCAGGACAACATCCAACTGATGACTGCATCCTCTTCCCTTCAGTCCAACCAACCTGAAAAACAAAACAAAGCCACAGCGCTTCTAATCTTTAATTGCCACTGTGCAACGTGGAACTTAAGATGTCTTTTGATCCTGGATAAGGTGATCTTTGAATTTCTGCAAGTTAAGGAGCGTCTGAAGTGGTTTGCAGTTCCTTTGAAGGGCTGCAGAAGATACCGTTGCAGCACAAACCACCTGGGTCTCTCTCCCTTCTATGTAGTTTTTGCTTCATGTGTGCTAAAATGTTTGAAACAATGATTCCTTTTGCAAGACCAGCACTTCCTGCTTTCTGAGCTCACCAAGCTGGCTCTGCTGAGCAGAAGACCTCTGAGACCCAACCAGCAGAATCCCTACAGCCATTTCAGAGGTAAAAGCTTATCCAAGCAGAAAATAAAGGGAATTTCATACACCAGGTCAGGAGAAGACCTCAGAAATGAACTGTGATCTGATCAGAACAATGAACCAGTAGTGCATATCTTTCCCTGCAAATTGCTGGTATTCAGATGGTTAAAACCATAATGGAAATACTGTTATCTGAATTAACACGTGCACAGTCAATTTATTAGTCCACATTGCTTCCTCCTAACCTGAGCAACCTACCAGTACTATTTACAACATCAGAGTGACAGAGTTTCTGAGATCTGCTCATCTGTATTCTTGCTTCTCAGCATTTGTTTGACCCTCTTCTGTGTGCTCTTGCTCATGGATTGAGCTCTTTGAGCTTTTATTGTCCAGCAGTTAAAGCAGAATGGAGGATGTAAGAGTAACATACAAACCTGTCATGGCTGTACAGGTCTCTTCTTTATAAGGATACGAGATAGGTGGATGTGTTTGTGGAGATAAATGCGGTTTCCTCAAAAGTCCAGCTCTCCAGATTTGTGCTTCCTCTCACTCAATGAAAGCTATTAAGTCAGGTGCTGGCAGTGTGGGACCATAGTCTGAATGTGGAAGAGGTCCCCCAGCTCAATCCTCCAACCACACAACCTGGAGCGGTGAGACCTGAGGTGAGCAGACATCATCTCATCGCAGACCTTCTTGCAAAGAGGAGAAAGGAACCAGTGTTTCCGTGAGTAGAGAAGAAATTCTTCCAAGTCGTTAGTTTACAGCAAAAGCACGAAGTCTTTGGAAGCAAAGTAAGATCATCTCTCAGGGGTTTCCTTTATCTTGTCTTTGCTGCCAGAGCTAATTTCCTGATTTCTAACCCCTCCTTGAGATATGCATAGACACATTTTAATGAGCTTTTGGGAGATAGGGTTCTTATCCCACTCTTTAGGCAGACTGGATCCCATTCTGCGTTTGCCTGCTATTAAGTTTGTCTGCCTTTAATTACTTGCTTGCTTCCTGTTTGACTTCCCAACCTCTTCCCCCTTGACACACACCAATCCCTCAACTCCTTCAAAACCCTGCACCCTGCAGAAATTGCCATGCTGAGTCGGTATTTAGATGTTGTGCTGGCATAAAGCATCCTCAATACAGGCAGCAAAACAATTCAGGAAGAATAAAAGGAATGGGAGCAGTAAAGCTCACTGCTCTCTGTCCTCATGTCAGGTGTCCACACAAACTCCCCCTAAGCCACCAGAGCTCAGTTTGGCAGGACCCCCCTTGCCTTGGGAGCTCACTTCTCCTTGGTTTCTGGCACAGGTTTGATAGAAAAAGCAAAGCTTTTCACATTAGCACTATGGGGAGCTGTTGTGCATTTTAGGAAAAGCTTCTCAACCCAAGAGTGGTTGGGCATTGGAACATCTGGCAAGGGAGGTGTTCAGGCAATGCAGAGGTGTAGTACTTAGGGACATGGGTTAGTGGGCAGCAGTGGTGGTGTGTGGGTGGCTGGACTAGGTGATCTTGGAGTTCTTTTCCAACCTGATTCTGTGATTTTCCTGCCCAACTGCTTATACGAAAGCAAGCTTGGATCTTGTGTCTGCAGAGAAGATGAACCCATAGTCCTCACTGCTGTTGGTAGCTCTGTCTTCCAGACAGAGCAGAGCCGAAGCCCCATTTTCCCTGATGTAAGCACTGAAAAGAAGGGCTGAAAACCACCAGGCAGTTTCTCAGATTCCACTAGAGACCATTTGAGACAAGTCACTGGGCTTGATAATGCTGATTTACATAGCAGCATCTCTTCCCTCCGCTGCGGGAATTGCCGGGCGGTGTTTTCTGGCCTGTGCGATGCCAGAGGTCAGGCTGCTGATCAGAGCGGTCCCATCTGGCCTGAAAATCTATAAATTCAGATCTGGATGAAATTGGGCAATTTTTGATTTGGATAAGCATTCATGAATTTAAATGAATAAATAATAATATAATAATAAATCATTCATCTCGCTGTCTAGCTTGCGAGTCCCCTTGAAGACCTGCAGTTCAGACGCAGCCAAAGTTTGACTACCTCTGCAATTAGAGCCAATGAATTTTAAATGAGGGGGAGGGAGGAGGAAAAAAAAAAAAAGAAAAAAAAAAGAAAAAAAAAGAAAAAAAAAAAAGGAAAAAGAAAAATAGAAATGTTTTGGGGCATTATTTATCCCAACTGACTTCCCCCCCCCCTGCAGGCCAGACAAGGGCCAGAGGCTAAACAAACTCATCCCATTGCTGGCTCAGGGTGAAGCTTTCCATCTCCCTGCTCAAGACGGTCATGATGCAGAAACTTCAGTTCCAACTCTGCCATGCCAATAGAAAACTTGCTGTCTTCACCGGGCTCATCTCAGAGCTCCTGCTTCAATCCCCAGCTGCAATGTTGGGAAAACATATTTATTTTTGGTTAATTATGGCCTGAAAGAGCTTTGTGCAGTGATTGATGCTCTTGCAGACGCTGCAACAAAAGGCTCTTTTCCACCAGTGCCATGCAGTGCTTGTGTGCTCACTGCAGTACTGATACCTGGCACTGCTCACTCCCCCTGTAATTTTCCCTTGAATCATCCCCAAAATAATTATGTTCTGGTTTTCTCTTGTGTTTTTTCACCCTCCCCAAACCTTTGTATTTTATCTTCTGTTCAAACCAGCTCCTGCATCTTTCTCCCATTTAGCCTCCTCCACTCATTTCATTAACGTGCTGTTTACTTGTGCTTGTAGATCATTAGCAACAATATTAAACAACTGGCAATTTGCCCAGGAGGCTGCTAGCTCTGGGGCTGATGACTTGTTTTGTTTTCCATCTCTGAGAGCAGCAAAAGCCATGGGGATGGGTGGACATGGGAAGGCCTGAGCCACGAGCAGAGATGGGAGAGGCGGTAAGCTTTCTTGTGTTAGTAAATCACACACCTTGCTTCCTCTCCAAATTCCTCAGTCAGGTCTCCCTCTCATGGGCACAGTTCTGAAGATTTTACACACACCTTTCACTTGAAATAAGTCCCTGCCACCCCTTTAGCCTCATCAGATCCCTTGTTTTGGAGTCAGAGAGTCTATCTATACCTAGCAATGAATTGTAAGGCAATCTCCAGCCTCCTTGTATCACAAATCCCTCCTGTTTCCAGCTGAGAGCTGCACCAACAAACTTACAGACTAATTCAGCCTATCATCTTGCCTGCTCTGGTGAGAAGATTTAACCCCTTGCAGGGAAACCCACCTCCACCTACTGTTATGGTTTTCATGGCCTCCCCTTGGGCTCGTTCCCCTGAGAAACTCTGCCAAGATACAGAAAACTTTGGGTTCAACTCAGGAACTCATAAAATCTTTTTAGTAACCCAGACACAGTGCAAAATGAACCTCGGGCAACCTGTGAGGTGATGGGAGCTCAGGCAAGGCGAGTTGGATTGTGCCCTGCCACAGCTCTTCAATTTTGATCACAGTAGAGAACTGGCTGCACGTTTTCATTATATATTCAACCTTTTTCTTTATAATGTGACTTTTTATTATTTTATTTTTTTTCCAGGAGAAGCTGAAGGGATGAAGAGGTGAAGAGAAATGTATACATTCAAAGTTTTTCAGTATCTGGCAAAAAAAAAAAAAAAAAAAAAAGTCAAAAGGAAGATCACTGGAAGATGGTAATTGTGATTATTTTGACCATCTCTATTCATGAACGTCCCAGTTCTGTCACACTGACCCCTTCGGCTTTTGACCACATCCTCTTTGTCCACTCACATTAAAAGTACCATCCACACAAGACTGCAAGAACCAGCTCTTAAACCTTTCCAGACGTCTGATAAGCAAATTATAACCATCATCATTTCCCATGCAAATCCAGAGCCATCTCCAGCACATGGCCTTTCTTCTCTCCCTATTTCTCACTCAAAACAGACTGCAGCAGCTTGTTTCTGTGCCAGCACTGTCATATCCCTTTCCTCCTCCCCTTTATTTATCCATGAGGGTACATGGGAACTTCTGTGGGAACCTGGCCTATGGAAATCAAACTCTTTTGGCCCTTCCAACTTAAGGAACTCGACACACCTAATAACTTGCTGTTCAGAAGATGTTTCCATTTGAAACTGATGTGATACCTCTGAGTTAAATGCCTTTCCCTATTTTCTATAGATTATTCTTTAATGTCCCTCTTTCCTCCAAAGACCGAAATTACCTCCAAAGTGCACTGCAATTTCAGACATGCTTAGCAGTGATTTTTACTCACAGGCCTTCCATCAAAGACCATCCATGTGAGGTTTGACATTTTTTTACATATTTTCATGATTACTAATGATGTTCCCAAGCTGAAATTTCCTGCTTGTCTTTCTGACCCCACCGAGTCCTTTTGCAGCATTTCCCCCATCCAGATCATCCCCTCCAGCTCCCACCCAATCCAGCCTCACCCATACATTTCATTAACATGCTATTTACTTCCACTTCTAGATGATTACTGAAGATAGATAATAAATGACTGGCAACCTGCCCAGAGAGACCATTACCTTTGGGGTTGATGACTTGTTTTATGTTTCTTCTCTCAGCACTGTGAGAGCAGCAGAGATGGGCAGGTCTGGAAGCTCAGGGCTAGGGAGGGAGATCCAGAAGGAGCTACACACCTCCATGTGTTCCTGCTTTCTGAGCACCTGTGAGTTGGTGCTTTCACCTCAACAACAACATCGTGCAGTCATGGCTGATGTCAGGCAGGGTTTTTTAGCTGAGAGCGCTCTGCTCCCCAGAGTTGGGGAAAAAAGGAGAATTGTGGAGCAGAAACAAACAAACAAACAGACAAACCAGGACATGTGACATTGTCAAAGAGTACTCATCACTTGGAACAGGTAGGGAACAGAGTAACAGCATGATGTTTGGCTAATAAAACTGCATTTCCTTTTCATTGTCTCGGGTTTATAAGCTCTGTGAGCAAGGAGTGTGATTTAAGCTCTGGCTGCACTGAAATCTGTTCCAAGGCATCAAGATACTAAGGTCTATCTTGCTTGATCAACACCAAGGCACCAATATCTACCCATGAACTGGAATTAGGAAAATCCCTTCCTAGAACTCTTCAGCCTCCAAGAGTGTAAATATCAGCAATCCAAGTGTCATCATGCACGCTCTGTGAAGGGGATGGTGTAACCAAGCACTCCAGTGGGTCCTCATACAAACACAGGTGCTGAAACCTTTACCCCTTCCAGTCTTCCACCTGGTATTTCGGACCTCTGGGAAACTGCTTTCCTTAGGAGGAGCTCACTTGGCCAAAGCATCACTCAGCACAGAAAATCCTCTGGAAGGCAACTCAGAGTGGGTTGACATGTTTGCTGACAACCACCTTGCTTAGTTCAGTGGTCTTTGTAAGATCAGTCTGGATTGACAGCAAAGTGGCTCAGAGAAATGATTTTTCATCAGTAGGTTTCAGGATTACAGTGGTTCCAGGTCAGAGCCTTTCCACACAGGAGTCATGACATTTCCAGCATCTAGGCTGCTCCAGTGCAAGGAAGATGCTCATCACCCTTCCAGAAAAGCCTTATTTGAGGGTTTTCAGAAATACGGCTCTTACCTGACGTTTACACTCCTTTCAAGAACAAGATGCAAACCAATCTCTTCCCCACTAAATAAAATCACTGAATTGAGAAAGGAGGTGTAGCAGGTGGCTCCCACTCTTTCCCACCTTAAATAAAAAGGAAAAAAAAAAAAAAAAGAAAGAAAGAAAAAAAAAAGGCTTTGAGCTGTTCTTCAAAGGCTGTCTGATTTGCTTTGAATAATATAAAATGATGATGGAGGGAAAAAAGAGAATATTAAATACAGGGCTGTAAAAGCTCTGTGCTCAGCCGACGACGCTGAGAGATCCACGAACCTCTTTCATAAAATAACCAGTGATCCCTTCCTTTCTCCCCAGCTGCTGGGGGATCAGCAATGGGTGCAAACACAGCATGGATAACAAGAGCCAGCGTGCTTCCTCACGGGACATGTTTCCTCTCACAGTGATGTCCCAGTGCCTCCCGTGTGCTTTGCTGTGAGTTTCTCCCCACAGATCGTTCTTGGAGCAGAGCACCCAGAGGCAGGGGAAGAGCAGAGGGGAAGGAGAGGCACGGGGAGGGAGGGGAAATGAAGGAAAAAGTATTTTCTTCTGAGCTCCCCTGAGAAAATTAGTGCGAAGCAGGAAGGAGCTGATTGCTGTCAAGGCCTGCCAGAGCCCAGATAGCCGACTGCAGTCCCCAGGCACAAATGTGATAATAGCCAACAAGCTAAAATCATTAACAGCAACGATTGCCTCTGAAAAGACCCCAACACCTAGGAGGAAGAAGCAGTGACAGGAGAGGAAGAAAAAAAGAAAAGAAAAAAAAAAAGGGGGGAAGGGAGCAATTGTAATTTCCTCTTAGCATTTCTGTACTGCTTTCCATAACCCTCTGATCCCAAGAAATATGGCCTCACCCAGTTGAGTCCCATCCCATCTTTGTCCAGCCTTCACTGCTGTGAGCATTTATTCTCCACTTGCTATAGCGGGAAGGCAAAAGGAATGAGGGTGAGGGATCAGATAGAAATGTTTCTTTAAAACAGTTGTTACCTTCAGGTGTCTCTTTGGGGACACTGATTAAAAAGCGATCTGCCTCTTGGATGGGTGAACATGAAAAGCATCTGGGCTGTCCACACAGCCCACAGAATCATGGAAACATTCAGGTTGGACAAGAGCTCCAAGATCATTTAGTCCAACCATCCACCTACCGCCAATATCATCCACTAACCCATGCCCCTCAGTGCCATATTTCTACATCTTCAAGGACAGTGACTCTACAGCTCCCTGGGCAGCTTGTGCCAACGCCTCACCACTGTTCTGGGGAAGAACTTTTTCTTAATATACAACCTGAGAACATCCAGCATGATGTGGGACAGAGAGGGAGGGGAAAAATCATTTTCTCAAACAGGTCTTTGGAAGTCTTGTAAATAGACCACTCTGCTGGGGTCTTGGTGCACAACAGGATGGACATAAGGTAGGGAGGAGGAAAAAGATGTAATAAACAGAAATATTCTTGTCTTGAAATGGAAAAATCCAGATGATGGAGAAATCCCACACCATGAACTCAGTTCTGAAATCTTGGCAAAGGTTGAGACATCAGCCTTCATAGCCAAGTAACTGGTGGCGTAAATAAGAAAAAGAATCTGTCCTAATGGCACAGAATGCACACAACGCCCTGGTATCTAATCCTCCAAATGAGTCTTAGTCTTCACTCAAAGGTGAACAAAAAAGCACTAATTAAACTTTAAAAAGCAATCAGAGACCACAGCAAGTGATACAGGACAAAACCCGCTCAGAGCCACAGATATTTTGGGGCAGTCACCTCCACTTTACCTTCTCTGTTGCATTTTATAGATCATCTCGTTGCCCACACAGCTTCTATCCCCTCACAAAACAGCTGGGAAAGCAGATACTCCCCACACAGTCACATCCAGGCCCAGCATCTCCAGGCTTGTCTTCAGCAGGTCTCCAGTCTGAATTAACTGAAGTATAATGTAAAACAGATTAGTCAAACCACATCAGCAGCTCCTCAGACACCCTCGTGTGAAGTCAGAGGTCATGCAACTCTTTCAGTTCTTTCCCTAAAATGGAAATTAAAGGGGTCTTACTTCAACTTATCTAAATTCTGAGTGTTGAAATAGGGTCCAGATGCAGCTTAATTAATCCCCTTTAAAACAGAATTTGATTTAATTCTCCCACGGGTCTCAAAGTAGACAAGTGCTCAGATATCGCTGCACGGCTTAATGTTTTGCATGAGATGAAATTCTTTCAAGGTGAGCCACTAAACCCTACCTGAATATTTCATTCTCCTTATTGCTGGATTCTGGAGGAAATGCTTTAATTCAGAGAGCAATTACAGATGGTATTGTCATGTGCGTGGTTTGATCATAAAGTTGATGAAGTGGAAAGCTCACAGCCCTTGGAGTCAAGTGGTAGAATGAGACTCCCACCTGACCCATAACCTCATAGCTCTAATATATTGAGATCATTCTAGAAACAAACAAACAAACAAGAAGAAAGAAAAAAAAAAAGAAAAAAAAAAGAAAAAGATATATTAGTATTTTTATAAATCCCACATTTTTTCATACTTGCTGACAATACAGTATACAGTAATGTCTGGAAAAACCCAAGTAGTAGAATGAATAGACTGAAAGCTTAGGAAGTGAGGCCAGGAAAGTGTTCTTAGCAAAATTTACCAACCCTTAAATTTAATTACTAAGAATGCATTCCATGACAGTTTCACTGTGATGAGCATAGAGCATAGTCCTAAGCCAAAAGGCAGTGAAGAAGTGAATCCAGACCTCAGAGATGTATCTCAGGCTGTGAGTCTGAACGTTGCTCTGAACTTCACCGCCGTGCAGCAAGGCTGAAAATCCTGAACACCATTGAGTCCGGAGAGCTCAAACTCTGTGTCAGTCCTGGAGCTCCCCTGTTGAATAAACCTAACTTGGTTGCACACGAAGCAGTGCCTTGCAATGAAAAATTCAGCTGAGATTCATCATCTTTGGCTGCTTTTCACAGCCTCTCTGCTTTCCAGAAAGAAGAAATAAATAAATATCAGAACCAGTCCTCTCACCCAAATTCACGTGATACACCGTATCTGTTAGTCATATTGTTTGTGAGCATATCTCAGCAGGGTTTGGCTGCCCAGAATCTCTTCTCAAGGAAATTAAGAAAAAGAAAATGAGAAATCATACCCAGGCCCCTCTGCCAACACAGCCCACGGGACTTAGCTGCAGATAAAGGCTGGGCCCTGCGTCACGTGCCATCCTGTTGTGTAGGAATGGCTGAGCAGGATAGATGATCTTGGAGCCCTGCAAGACTGTCCGCATTTATTAAGTGAAATCACTGCCTGTTTTCTGCAGCATTAAAATTGAACTGGAGTACAAAATATTTATTGATCGCTTCTATACACAGCCGGGATCTTCCATCTCCGTGTCTCCTGTTTATCCAGGCAATGTCCAGAGCACATACAAGCACCTGCATCCCGAGTACACGCTCATCTTGTCCACAGAGCAGGGAACCCAAAGTGCTGCTCAAAATCTGTCGGTCCATTTCCTGGCAGAGATGGACTTCAGGGCCAGCCCACAGCAGGAGACCAGGCAGAAAGGAACACAAAAGGGAGAAGGAGAGGTGAGCTGGTGCTGGGGCAGACAGGACACATCTACTGGAGCCTGCAAGGATGTGGGACCACTGGGATGACAAGGAGAGGCAGAAATGTGGAGAAATTACAGAGGGGCTGATGGAGGCATCTCCACAACTTCCTCAGAGCTAATGGTGAGGAGCAAGAACAGGGCTGGGCTGAACCAGCAGCAGAAACAGATGCTGAAGGGACACCCAGCATCACAGTGGGATATAGTAAAGCAGCCCAGGCCCAGCAATGACTTCAGCTTTGTTACTGCTCCCTGACACCCTTGGGAGCCACAGCAGAGAAATAAGCCCCTGGATTTATCCCCCTTTTCCAATTAGCTTCCTTCTCCCTCCTCCTCTCCCTCCACCCTGCTGGAATCAATCCTCGTCCTGGCATTTTAAAGGGCAATGTGCACGTTTTATGGCTGTCCCCTATAAAACCATTCTACATGATAACACATCCAGCCCTTTATTAGGGACGTTTGGCAAGTTTATTGGCCAGACATTTTTCTGCACTGACAGATGAGGTCCTGCCATCACTTCTTGGGCAGGCAGAGCCCTCTCCCATCTCCTCTCCCTACCAGCAGGACAAGGCCCTCTGGCCTCCCTACCAGCCCCATGTATGCAGCTGGGCTGCTAGGGTTGCAGGTTTGGATTACCAGGGGTGGAAGCAGGGCCATCCATCTGCCTTTATTTATAAGCTGTATCTACCAAAGAGTCCTGAAGTGTAAGAAACCAGGCAAAGATGGCAGAAGATATGCAAGCAGATCATGGATGAACTCAAATGGAAAAAGAAAGTCTATGGAATATCTATGGAATGTGGAAAAGAGGACTGGCCAAGTGGGAGGAATGAAGGAACATTTGTCAGGGCGTGCAGGAATGTGACGAGGAAGGCTAAGACCCACTTGGAATTAAATCTGATGAAGGAGGCCAAGAATAACAAGAAAGGCTTCTCAAGGTATGTCAATAGCAAAAGGAGAACTAGGGAAAATGTGGGTCCACTGAATGAGGCGGGTGCCCTAGTAACAGGGTATGCTGAGGAGGCAGAGATATTGGACACTTTCTTTGCTTCAGTCTTTACTACTAAGACTGCTCCTAAGGAACTGTGGACCCCAAAGACAAGACAGTCTGGGGAATGGAAGACTTCCCTTCGGTCAAGGATGATATGGTCTAGGCAAACCTGACACACACAGGTCCTAATGGGGTGCACCCTCAAGTGCTAATGGAACTGGCAGAATTGATTTCTATAGTGCTTTCTATCATTTTCAAAAGATATAGGAGAACGGGGAGGTATCTGAACACTGGAAGAAAGCCACCATCACTCCAGAATCCAAGAAAGGGCAAGGAGGCCTGTGGCAAGTCACAGACCAGTGACCAGTGACAGCTGAGCAGGGGATGTTGTGTACTTTGACTTCAGTAAAGCGTTTCACGCTGTCCCCTTTAACATCCTCATAGGTAAGCTTAGGAGGTGTGGGATAGGTGGGTGGGTAGTGAGGTAGATTGAGAACTGTCTGAGTGGCAGAGCTCAGTGTGCCCAGAGCACAGGAACAGGCTGCCCAGAGAGGCTGTGGAGTCTCCTTCTATGGAGTCACTCAAACCCCACCTGGATGCTTTCCTGTGCTACCTGCTCTATTGAACTTGCTTTAGCAAGGGGTCAGACACAACATAAAGCAGCTTCCTGTTTTATGGTCTCACGCTCCTCACAGCTGTCCAGTGGTGAGGGGAAGGGTTAGCAGAGGTGTAATCAGTCCTTACCGAGCAGGAGCTCTCCTGTGCAGTGGTGGGTCCCCTTTGCCAGCCCCTGCCCGACGTTGGTTAACGTGTCACACTCCTGGGCTGTGTTATTCTTAAGTACTGTAAATCTCTCACTATTATTCTCCCACTTGATATAGTGAGCTGTGTCATTTTGAAAGGAAATACATAACAGTATATTAAAGAAATCATGGATCTCCTCATTCATGTTTAAAACAAATTTATTACAATGTAAGAAACCCTGAATAGCATGAATTTATTATAATGATTTAAGGCTCCTGGCACTTGAGTTAAAAATGTCTCTCAATAAATAACTTTCCCTTGAAAACACAGCAAATTAATATAGTTTACCATTTCCAAAGTTATATAAATCCAAGAGGCTTAAATCAACAGTATGCTGGATAAGATTACTGTTGCTCAGCCACAGCCCGATATCACAGCTCAGAAGCATGGGAAGAGTAGTAAAAAGTGGATGGCTCTCTTTTTTTTTTATTATTATTTTTTGGTCATCTTTCTCTCCTTTCCACCACCCCAGGCTATGTCTGTTCTGTGAAAGTCAGACTGATGTGAAATGGATGAAAGCCATGCTGGCCTTTGCACGCAGGTATCATTAAAACAGCACAGACACCACCGCCAGACCCAACCAATGCCACGTGGGTATTTCCCCAAAGTGCCTCCCGCAGGCACAGCAGCAGTGCTTAATTTGCCTGTGGACTCAGGGTATCTCTGGCCAGGCTGCTGCAGCTCCCACACCCAGCAAACCCTGGTCTCCATGGCCAAGGATGAGAGCCTGTGTTCATGGATGGAAAGCAGGGGTTGGTTTGCCTCTAAAAGGATCTTCCTCAGCAGGACACCCTGCAGACAGCAAGGAGAGTTCAGTCAACACTTGAACACCCTGGGAGCCCTTCCCATTCAGTCGCCAGCAAGGACTTCAATGGCTTTTCATTTTATGAAGGTCTAATTTTTTTTTATTTTTTTTTTTCCTTTGCTGTCAAAGTGTCAATTTTTCCACAACGTGGCTGATGATGATTATTATTTTTTTTTCTTAAACAAAGTACAGTACTGGTGACATTCTGACAGTGTCAGTACAGCCAGAGCACACCCACCTGAGCTTTTCAACATGGGAAGTTTGGGCTGTTAGGAGCCAGATTGACAGCCTTGGTAAATTCAGGCCCTCTGTACAGCAGACGATGAGAAGCTATTAGATACAGACAAGGCTTTCAGGTCACCCAGTCCATCTCCCATCCCACCTTTTAATTGTCTCTCTCACCCAAGCTATAAATATCTGACTCTTCTCGTCTTGTTTCCTCATTATGTCAATTCCAGCAGCCCCTGATCATTTTTATTACTCCTCACTGAAATCCCTCCAATCTGCCAGTAAACTCTCTGGTAATGAGATCCCTGTGCTGAAGGCGCTCGTGCAAATACAGGGGCACCAGATCCACTGACAAGGAGCCATTTCCCTGCAATTTGGAGGTGTCATCGCCTCCTCACCTGCAGATCCAAAGTCTTCTTGTCTGTTTGTGTTGCTATCAGGTATCATCACCTCCTGCTTTGTTCACTCCTCCCCTTCAGAAGGTTTCTGCTGTCTGGCTTTCCCCATTGCCACTAAGCAGGTGTCTTTCAAATTGTTTTCTCGGTGGCTGAGCTCATAGATGCAAAGCCCAAGTTCACTTTCCACCCTAAATGAATCCTATGCTTTTTTTCCTGCTTAGTATTTCTGCTTCACATTATTTTCTTCTCCTCAACTCTTCTAAATATAACAGAGTCTCCTGGTTTCACTCTCAGACTTTCTGCTTCCAAGAAAGACCTTAAGTGCAATGAGACCAGGTACCCAGCCAGCACCTCCAAACCAGGCTCCTGGAAGCGTCAAAAAGGAAATACTGTAGAGAATGTGGCCGCTTCATCCCCATTCACAGCCACGGTAACTGGAATTTGGCATCCTGCTACAGTGAAAACCTTTCCAGGTGCATAAATGTTGCAGAACATTCAAGAACAGTCACTGGAAAACAAACACTACGGCAGGACACTCAAAGGAGCTCAGGTTGCCAAAGAAGACTGAGCAGGGGTTGAAGCAGGCTGCCTACGGGGTGCTGGCTGTCTGCTAACAGGAGAACTGTGCAGTCCTGCTTATTGAGGCACAACTAATTCCACCCACTGGAAACTAAAACTAGGCAAATTCAACCTCAAAATAATCCAGTTTCGTAGCAGATAATTAAACACTGCAAGACTGTGACACGGTGCTTTTAAAATGTCAGTGCAAATACCTCACAGACAGCTTTTGTGTCTGTGAACCCATCTCACCACTTCCTTCCTTACCAGCTCTAAAAGAGGAGCGGGCTGCCCACTTTGCCCTTGATGCTCATGGCACTCACCGCTCTGTGACTGGACAAGGGCACTGATCACCTCCTCTTTAAGTTCTTTAAGTTCTTTAAGGTAGTTGCCGGGAAGCTATCAAGAAAGACAGCTTTTCCCTTTCCTCCTCTCTGCAGACAGGAGATCAGAAAGAATGAACATTATCCTTTAAGGCTGGTTATTAAAAGCTACGAATGAGTAAAGTGGATTTTTTGGGGGTGTTGTTTGGTTTTTTCACATATTCAGGACACCGAAAGCAAAGAAACAAGGAATTCAAGGCTGCCTCTGCAGCCCGTGGATTGGTTTGTGTGCTGGATCTATCTATCACCTCATCAGGGCTGCATTTGTCAGCTACATCCATGTTCCTCCACTTTTGTTTCCCAAAGCCTGAAATTAACCCCTCAGGCCTGAAAATACATGAGGCCAGACTTCAAGAGACGTGGGTAGCCCCTGTTCATTGGGAAGGCATTTTCCAGAGGGTAGACATACAGTCAGAGCAAACTTGAGTGCTTCTACTGGTTTAAATCACCTCATTCAATATTCTGTGTTGTCTCATGTAGCAGGCAGTTATGTAAATTCATAAATCATACACTAATTAGCACACAATTTCATAAATTTGGTAACAGTGGAACAGGAGGTTGCTAACTAACCGGGCTGTGCTCTCTCGCCCTCAGATGGTACAAACTGAAACACCATTGGGTTGTATGTCAGAAAATCTCTGTTGCAACTTATGGAGTTTAACCCTGGGCTCATGTGTGCTTTCAAGGGATATCTTTTCGATGTCTCAGACTCGGTCTCTTTCAAGCACAGCAAAGCCCTTACCTTCCTTAGCACCAAACCTCCACAGCTCAGCGGATCACTGCAATTTTTTGTTTTTCTTGTTTCTCCCTTATTCAGATCCTTGTTATATCCAGTGTCACGTTCTTCTGTAATCTAATTTCACACCACCTTGCTGCTAGCAATGAAATTCAGTCCATGCCTTGGTTACCCAGGTCTCACCCTCCTACCCTCCTTGTGGTCTCTCTGTCAAGCTTCTCTCCAGGGGATCAAACAAAGCTGGGTCATTTCCTCCTTTCCTGATTTACCATCTGTCCTTTGGACAGCGGCTCCCCAGATGCAGGAACATGGTCTGGAAAAGGATAGGGGGCCATATGCTTTAGTTGGGAACCAGTGGTGGAAGACATTTCTCTCTCATCAACTTACAACCAACATTTTTCCACCTTAGAGTTGGATTCTCCCATCCTTTGGTTCAATTCTCTCCCTATTATCCTTGTCCCTTCTTGCCTTTATCTCCATCCTTTCTTCTTTACTTTTTATATCCACCCTTCTGTCCCAATGGATGGTGCTGGCTTCCCACTTCTCTCTTTTTGAGATCTGTCCCCCAGACTTCAAGCTACAAAAGAAGTCTTGCTTGTTTTCACAGCAACATCCATGTACTGGAGAGAAAGAGAGAACTTAAAACCATTTCCTCATCTGTTTTAACAAGCCAAAGAAGACTCAGAATACACACGATATGATGGTGTGGAAAGTGGAACACGTTATCAATGACAGTTACTACATCTGAGTCAGACAAAAGACACCAGAACACCATTCAAATAAACAGAAGACTGTAAGATAAAGTGAAATCCCCAGATAATTTATTAGATTAAGACCTCACATACAATTATAAATATATGTTCAAGATGGTATTCAACAGTGAGACTTCAGAGGCTACAAGTGGAAAGCACATGATTGCTGCAGGTCCACCACGTGCAAGGTGCACAAAAGCAATGAGCACACAAACATGGGCTGTGAGCGTGTACGAGCCGCTGGGGAAGGACACAAAATGAAGGTGTGGGCAGCAGCCTTGGCACGAGTCAAGTTACTCCACAAAGTCTCAGGCAGAACACAGCCCAGCGTGCAGCTGGAGCGTATTAACTGGAAACACTCTGGACAAACATTCAGTGGCTGGACTACCTCCCCCAGAGGCAGCTTCCTGATATAGGAGCTTAAACTTAAAAGGACACTGTCAAGTGATTGCTTTTGCTAGTTTAATTTTAGCATTTCCTCTACTGTTTTAGCAGATGGAAAACAATTCCCCTCCCAGTCCCAAATACTGATTTTGTCCTTTCCTATTTGACAATCATTGATTTTTTTTCTAAGGCTATAAATGTTTTAATAACTTCAACTTTGTACTGCCTCGTGGCAAAATATCTTTGCTTGCACTGACTGCTAAACACTATTCCTAATGTACTGCTGATAACTAGAGCAAGAACCAGCATTATAAAAAATGATTTTTCACAGGGTCTGCCAAATTAATAGCTTTTGCTTCTCGGTTCATATCTCACAGACAGTTAAAACATGCAGGTTTTCATCCATCAGATATTTCAACTATCTTAATTCTAGAATTCTTGCCTACATAAAGGTATGCCTCCCATGTAGCTCAGGCTGATGGACAGCACCTTGAGTGTAGAACCTGCAACCCTGACAATGTCATTTTAAAAAGAGCTACTACCAAAATATAGATTCGAGTCAAAAGTCACCGTCACAATTAGAATTGTTAATGGACAAAATGGATCATAAGGAATCCTAAAGCAGCTGAATACTGGCACCCACAAAGAACCAAAGAACATAGTGCTCCCATGCAGTGTTCTCGACTGGGTACACAAAGGCACCTTTCAAGAGATATACTTCTATATTTTGCTTTTTCAAAAGGTCAGTTAGCACTTATTAGAAAAGGCAATTATAGTTTCAGTCAAACTGGAAAAGAGAAGAGAAGCAATTGGACTGAAATCAGAGAACTGTTTCTTTACAAATGCCAAACCTTAACAAAAACAAAACGAAGTACATACACAAAAATCCCCAGACCCTAAGATCTACGTGTCACTCATAGCTTTCATGGTACTCTATAGTTTTCCTTCCACCCCTTGCACATCTTTTCTCTGCCTTCCCCACCCTTTCCCTGCCTTCCTAGTGAAGCAGACTGCTTGCCCAGCAGAAACATGCTGAGTGAGAAAATGTATTGCCCCAATTGCTGTACTTGTGTCAGAGCACCTGTTACGTCTTTGGGGCTTAAAGACAAACCTATGCCTTCAGAGGTCGAGGGAGTAGTATTAGGGGGACACTGGACAGCAGATGGATATATTAGAATGAACAAAAATGTCTCACTGGCAGCAGGACAGACCAAGCAGGGTCTTTCTACAGTAGTCATTTTCTGGTCCAGTAATGCTGCTTCCCTCCTGTAAACTCCTCCGAGCAGCCTTTAAAATTCTGCTGGGATGCATGGAAAAGATATCACCTAATTTGTGATTAAGACAGAGCCCGAGTGAAACAACTCAGAATTATGGTTCATCTCCCCCTTCATTCTCTTTTTATTCCATTGCTATAAAAGCAGGGTGCTGCCAGGGGGTGCGTGCTCGATGCTCTGCATAGTGCATGCTCTCATCGGAGAGGCACAGTGGACCTCACTGCTGAGCCTTGCTAGCTCCTTGCAGAGCACAGGAGTGCAAAGCATTGCACGAGAGCAAGTGGGAGGCAGGCAGCAGTGATACCCCAAGGACCGGGCCAGCAACCCGCTGCTATTAAGATTAGCATGGTTGCCTAGAAAGACTGTCAAAAAAGCCGCGCTGGCCCATGAAGCAGTGTTTGGGAGCAAATGGCCTAGAACTTGCCCATATTGGCTCAATTCTACCTTTCCCTCGCTGCAATTTTACTGTGCAAAATGAGTATTTTAGGCTCATATTTCTAGGAACACATGCCGGTGGCTACTGTTACAATAAAATATGAACACTGCATTGTGGAGAAAATGACCATTAATCCTGTAATCTGCAGTCATTTTTACCAATTCTGCACATTTCTTTAAATAACCAAGTACATGCAGTAGATGGAAGTGCATTTAAATAAACTGAAATAGATATCGCATGAATAATTAAAGCCGGCAGGGAAATGTGCATTGCAAGCTGCTGGTGGAAATAATTACTGATTTGTCTTATTTACAATGGAGCCTGGATACCGGATCAAAATAGTGCAAGTTAGTGAAAATGTCTTAAGACTGTTCTTACCCTACCACTGCTGTATATTTCATCTTGAAAAGTACATCACATAGATTCTGGACCACTACAACATCTGATAGTGTACTGCTATTTCAGGATTAGGTCTCCCTGTACACAGACTATGTCAAATAGCACTGATTTAAAGAGGAATGTATTTCAAATGGATGCCTAATACATCAACCTGCAACATCACCTATTCATGTTATTAGACACTGTATAGTTGAGCTTAGGATACAACCCCTAAAAACTCAGCGTGTTAAATACCAGAATGCTGAAGGGAAAAGTAGATCATAAAATCATTGACAAAAGTAGTAAAGTGCTTGTACCTTTGTAATATGCCAGGTTTTAAACAGACTTGTTTAATTATAAAATAATCTACTTTGAACATTGTGGCTCTTGAATGTTAGGCAGTTTTTGCAAACTGCTTTAGAGCTAAAAATCGATAATGAAATATACTTCTGATATGAGGCTGGCAAAACTGTGACTTCAATCTATTAGAAAATGTTGTAGATGAAAAAAATTCTATTTTAGAATGATTACTTGGCACATGAAAGATTCAGAAAAAAAACAACATCTTAACGCTTTCTGATTGGTGTATCCCCAAAATATCCTTGCAGCATGATTACTAAATCCAAAATGAATCTAGATGCTAATTAACTGTGTTTTAGAAGGAGGAAGACAATCTGTTGTTGCTCAAATAATTTAAAAAGATACTAAAACACAAACAAATCAGAAATAAGAAGGTACTACAAATTCTACAAAAGGGGTGTAGACCAAAGAGCAATGTCAAATGAAGAAGATCTCCTCCAGCAGCCGTTGCTCCTCTAAGTCTCCTGCTCTGCTTCTGGAACCACGAGGGGTCTGGCACCAGGATGATGGCCTGTGGTTCACACGACCAGGCGTCTGCGTTTTGCTCCTGTCGTAGGATTCTTTGTAGTAGTGTCCTGGGGCAGATATTGGACTCATAGCTTGAACCATTTCAAGAAGAGAAGCTTCATACCTACGGAAACACACAAAGAAAGTGAAGATCCATTAAGTGTCACATCATCATGTAGGAATTGAATCCCACCCTTCCACCTTCACCATTCTGAGTAGATCTACACTTGTCTGATGGGGTCCATCAGCCTAGAATGAGTTCTGTTCTCTAAGTTCCTGTGAGGAATATCAACAAAGAGGTGGTGAAAAAGAGGTGAGCAAAGCACGAGTTCTTGGGTTATTTTAAGCTATTTCATCAGCTTTTCCATTTGATGTGTGTAATGTCTTAGTCACACTCTGGAAATTGAGGACTGAAGTCAGAGATATGACAGCCAAGTACACAGAACAGGTACAAGGTGGACTCACACAGGTAATGGTAAAGTGACTTATACGCATGCTACACTTTTTTTGAATAGACCCTCTACACTTGATTTAGTTTCCCAGGGATTTGAAAACAGCAGGAGGCTTTATTATTATTGCCACATACTACACGTGCTTCCAGTAAATCTCTATGCACTATATGGAGTCTGTCTGGTGGAAGCACTGAAGGAATATAATCTAAGCAAGGCAATACAAAACCAACACTTCAGGCACTATGAGAGAAGGCAGAGGTGCTAGACATTACTCAGTCTGTCCCTTAAGTGTGAGTACAGATGTGGAGGAGGTTGTAAGCCACTGTTAGCTGGTAACACACACTGAATAATGGCAGTTGCTTTAAACAGACTTCCTATTAATATTCACACAAGACAAGACCTGATCTAAATACCAGCACAGGATTGATCATTACAATATATTTTCTCCTGTCCAAACCTAAATGTCTTAAAGAATACTGGTTCCACTGCCTCCCCGGGGAGCCTGTTCTCTAATCTAAGAGATATCAGTCAAGAGCTTTACCCAAAAGTCCCTTTCATTCCAACCTATTAGCTCTGACCTGTCTGACCTGCTGAAAAAATTCACACACTCAACAGCTTACATGCAGAGAACACTATTTGCACCACCCAGCCTAAGCTATGAGTGTAGCTGTTTGGCATCCATACGGTCCCTGCCTTGTAAGCAGAAAGACTGCATCAGTACTATGAGTAAATATCTCAAGCTTCTTCCTGCTTTAAGTTGCAGAGGAGGAGAATGAGAACACTAGGAAATGAAATCATCCAGCTGGGATTCTTAAGTACAAATATTCTCCAGTATGAATATTCAAAATAGTTTGTTGAAGTGAAAGATTAGCAGAGGTCAGTGCAATTCCCAGAGGCAGAGCACTACTTGCGTTGTCCAGTACCGTCACGCAACAGCAGGAGATAAAGTGACTCTCTTCTTTGAACTAGCAAAGCCGTGTGAAATATTTCTCATTAGCTCCAGCAGTGAGAGTTACATGCCAACCACTGTCAGAAAACTGACCACGACAAGCTAACCTAACATACTGAGACACTTAACTCAGAGGATTAACTATGGCACTGATAGGTTAATACCAACGTTAATGGCAATCGTTAGTTATGCTCTTATTGCTCCAAAAAGTCAACTCTTTCATTTCCTTTAATATTTATTGTTCCTTCCAATTTGATGGTGGTCATCATTCCTAATACAGCCTGACTCAACATAACTGCATCTCAGTGCTCTCTCTTCTATTTAACAGTCTGCATTAGTTTCCTCCAGACATAGTAGCTTATATTTCATCCAATCAGAAATTCACTTTGTAAAATTCTTTCATATTTTGCACTTGTCTACATGACTTCCTATCATCTATCTGTTCAAATCACCCCTAATAGCCAGAAATGAGTGACTCAAAACAAAAAATTGAGCTTTCATTTTGCTTCAAATGGGCCGTGTAAACAGCTAACCCTGCTCCAACGTGACGCCTTACAGTCAGTCTAACCAAGAACTTAAGAAGAACATAGGTAGCCATGCTAAACAACTGCATACATGCCTGCTGTTCATATTAGCATTCAGAAAGTGTCCTCTAAAAACTTAAAGATATCTCCGCTGTATAATGGAACAAGCCCTACTGCTAGTGAATACTAGCACACAGCTATATTGGACTTTCCATGTAGAAAACGTTTTGGAATGAGTCTATACAGATATACGCAGACGCTTTGAACCCAAAGAAAACCAGTTAACACATACACTGGTTTCATTAGCCACACCTAAAACTTTTTAGATTAATCTAGTCTAGCATACAAATGCTTATCTCCTCTGACTGTAGTGCTATCATAAAATTTCAATTTCTCCGGCAGCCACATTTAATCACAGATTAGGCAGGGAGAAACCAAACCAGCCAGTGCATTTATAGTAAACGTGCAGGCCCTAGATTTCAGCAGTACCTTGGAGTTCATTTCTTCTGCAAGTTTATCTAAGTTTTACAGCATTTCTGCTATCAGGAAGGCTAAATGATTTGGCAGATTACAAGAGCAGCAAATAGCGAAGATTATGTAAAAGACCAGGTGTTGTAAATCAGTCTATTTGACACCACAGTTATATATGCAATAAAGTGAATGAACTCTGCTAACAGAGCTCTATCTGATAAAGAGAATGCTCCTTGCAGGTATTTAGTGTTTAATCCAATGATAATGGCTTGCCCTAGTTTGTCTAGGCAACATCAGACAGCATCTGGCTGGAGGCAACCAAGTAGACCTAGAATGGTTTGAAGCCTGCAAAGACAATTTTCTCTCTGTTTATTTGTATCCAAACATTTAAAGAGACACGGCCTGAATGCTCAACTTCTGAAATAAAACTTTCTCTAAAAACTGTGTATGCATTCCTTCCATGGTCTGAATGAATGAGTAAAGAGAAACAGATTAGAATCACACTTTGCAGAATCAGTGAAGACAAAGCTGTAGCCATGAGGCACCCAAAAGTCAGTGTTTCAGACTTAAAAACTGCTTAAAAAGTGCTGGATCCCTTCTCCCAGTAAAGAAAACAGACCTTTCTTTTAAATGTGCAAAGTAAAACCCCGAATAAAGCTCCAAACAGAGCAGCATGGAGATGTCCAACCTGTCTGATAGAGAGATTGCACAAGGACCAACCCATTGCAGCTGTGTCAGTGCAGAGCTGTGTCCTGGTCAGGCACTGCACAGCACAATTACAAGTACACAAGTACTCTCCTCATCTCCTGTGTACAGTTAATACAGGTTTCTGGAAATTTGTCTCCTCAGCTGCTGAAGTGCTTGAGGAAATTATACTGCAAACTTTCAGCATTAACTTCTAATTAAGAATCTAGTAAAGTTTGCAGACGCTCAGTGTGTGAGAGTTTTGTAGTCCATCGCTGAGGTGACGGGAGACATCAGAAAGCATCGTGGTTCAGAGCAGCTCTCTGAACACTCAGGTTTTAAAGAAGAAAACTGTACAGAAATAAACACAGGCTGGCAAAGAGCCAGATCTCTCCTTATCCCCCCCCCTCCTGCATTTCTGTCTCGTTGCCTGTGCAGCTGGGAGACAGAGCTCTGAGCATCTACGGGTGCGTCGTCCTTTGTGCCGCGCTTCAGACCTGAATGGGAAGGAAAGCACTCGCATCTTTGTGACAATGTGGCTGTTGCTCTGGGAACCATAAGACCACTTATTCCCAGGATGGCTGCTGAGAAATCACCTGAAAACATTTAGCATTCTATTTAAAAAAGCCACGGGGCAACCAGAGGCAGCGGTCCTACAATGTACGGTACCTACAGTATGGTCAGGGTTGTGCAAAACGATGCACAGAACTCAGTTGATGGTCAGAATACTAGAGAAAATGGTTTTTTTGAGGGGAACATCAGAGCATATTGGCATCAATCAGCTGAACAGAGATGTTCGTTCATTTGTTTAGACTTCTGGGATATGCCACTGAATTTTTAATATTTGTCTATTTCCCATTGCTGGTAAAATACATTTCTTACGTGGTGTTCAATTTTTAAACCACAGTATTGTATTTCCACATTGTGCAGTCCCATTTAACTAATAATATCAGTCTCTCCTTCCTGTAAAAACAGCACAACACCAAACAAGCTTGATATTTGGAGGAGCAGGAATTTCCCCATGAGGCAAAATAACTAAACTTATTAGAGTCATAAATACTCTGGCAGTGAGATATATGTATATTTCTTTAAACAAGCACTGTCAGATATTATTTGATCACTCTTTTCAGAGATATCTTTTCATTTACAGTCTCTGAAAATTTATTCTTCATCCATAAATGTGTACAAAACACAGAATGTCTCTTCTGCAAGGTGATGGCATTTCAACAAAGCATACTGGCAATACGGTTTTGGAGATTAGTAGCTATATAGGCTTACTTTATTTAACTGTATATACCAGAGGAAATAAAAAGGTTTATTTTTATACTACTGCTTATATTTTCAACATAAAGTTCAAAGTGATTTACTAATGTTACATGAACTGCCTTTGAATTACGGTACAGTATCGTGCCCAAGTACAAAGCCCAACACTATTTTGTATTCATAAAACATCATCTGCCTCCAAGCATTTTACAAATGCTAAATACGGCTAAAAACACATTCAAGGGATAGGGAAAAGACCCTTTTTAAAGAAAAGGAAACCAGGCTTATTGCTGTTATAAAGCAAATGTCAAATCCCTACTTGATTGGAACAAACAGGACAAATAAAAGCAGCTTCCACAGCAGACAATACATATGCAGATAAGGAAATGGCCTCAGTGGTCAAAGGACCCCAAAACCTGAAGACAACAAGCTAGCAATACAGTGTGAGGCCGTATGGAAAATGCTAGCTGTAATGACTCCCCACCCATCCAGAAGCTAAGCCAAGCTCTATAGAAAAAAGGCTGAGCTCTACCCAAATTCAAGAGGTCTAGCTGCTTTCTGCCGTCTTTATTCTTATGTCCACAGTTCTCACACTAGGGATGATAGACATCACACTGCTGTCTGTCATCTCAACAGTGTGTTGTTCACAAATCTGTCCGATTTATTTTTCATCCTCCAGCTTCTGCAATATCCTGTGACAGCAAGCACAAGATGTTCACTGCTATGGAAAGACACCCTCTTGCTTGTCCTCTGGTTTCACTGAATACTTTTTAAGGATTGACTGCAGTTATGTGATAGCATCTGGTGAACAACAGTTCCACTTTAAATTTAGCCCTCACCTTCACTTTTTTCGCAAACTTTATCAGTATTCTTATTTAGTCTTTTCCAATCCAGTGTCAACAGCTTTTCAGTCCCTCTTTTGTGCAGTAGTTGCTCCATCCACTCGATCACTTTAATTGCCCCATGCATCTTGCCAAGCATCCACTATCTTGAGAGGCAGAGACCAGAAGTACTCAAAGTGCAAGTACACCTAAGCCTGTGTATGGTTTGAAGCTCTGTGTAGCCTTCACAAATGGTAAAAAAAAAACAGCCCTTGAGTTCAGTATCAAATAGGAATACTGTTGACAGCTCTTCTCTATGTCAATTATCTTTCTGCCAATCAGTTTTGATGCTTTTTTGGAGTTTCTTGCCATATACATGACATTTGACTACTTGAAAGAACTCTACAGACATTAGGTTATTCAGAATATTTCACTGTTCACTTCTTGCTCCAATTTAATGATGAAGAACCATCCTGACACTGAGACACCCTGCTACCAACTCTTCTGCATCATGGAAAATAGATGTTAAGTCCCTTTACCTGCCATCATAAAATCAGCAGTAAATGCACAGATGGAGTTTCCCCTAAACCTGCATAAACCTGGATGCTTTGGTGCTGAGTCTTTGCAATGGCCTTTTGAGAATCCAAATATATTACGTTCAGTGGATCCTCTTTATGTCACTAGATTTCCTTTTTCATGATGCAGAGGTCTTACCTTCATTCTTCCTTCTTTCCCTACCTGCTATACAGAGTATAATCCAGGATTTAACCACCATGCTATCTGACCTAGCAAGCCTGAGATGAACATATCAATGAACACCAGAAACTAGTTGGATAGGAAATGAAAGCCAAAAAGATAAACTGATTTTGCAGTCATTCCACAAGCCAAGATAGGGGACGTTGCCTTTCACATGACCTAATCTTCAGTGACCAAAGAACGCCCTGGGGGATAATCCCTTGTATTGACTTCTCAAGGTGCTGAAAACTCCCAAACATGAACACAGTGAGGTGCAATCTTCGAGCCTAAAACATCACGAGGATGAAAAAGATTGAACTGAAGGAATTGAAGGAATCAGAGACAAAGAGACTGTGCTAGGTAGACTGAGGTTCTCATTTCATGTTCATGTGGGTTGGGACTCAGAGAAGATGCTTCACCATGGGAAACAGGAGTGCTGTACATATTTAAAACAACTCCAGGTTGGGACAACTCCAGTTTGCCTACAATGGGTCTGTATTTTCTAAAAGTATCTCAAAATTTCTCAATTCTTGAAGAAAAAGAATAGTTCGAATCAATTAAAAAAAGATCTAAGTCTTTTATTTAAAATACATCACACAATGTAAAACAGAATATATTTACAATGTCCTTAGCAAAAGCCTCCCGGAGTGCTGTAAAACCCACACCCACATAATAGAGAACTTGTGGTATCAGAGACTTTAAAGAATTCTCTGAGGCAGTTTTCACAGAATCATAACCTAGAGAAGGAAAAGACTTATTAGATCATCCAGCCATCTCCCTGCTGACGGAGAACAATTCCCTACAGTGTGCTTCCTAACACTTTTTGCTAACAATCAGCCCCTTGCTATTCTCCTTGGGAGGCCATTCCACAGCCAAATATATCTCATGCTATCACTACCACTATTACTTATTTATAGGCTGCAGCATAACCTAAAGGGCCTTGGTAAGGATTAGGAGGTCCTACTCCACAACCACTTGTAAGAGTAAATGATCAAAAGAGCAGATAGTTGCACAAATTTTTGCTTTGGAGTTTGGTAGGAGGAAGAACTATGCAATGCAAAGAACACACTACAAGAACACATTTCTGATACTCAGCTAGAGATAGCCAAGGAGGTTTTTTCTTCCTCCCAGTTTCACACTACAAGCCATCTCCACTTTTGGTGCAAATACTCCTTAAGTATTTGAATAACATTACATTCCTCCCTTCTGCTCCAGCCTCAGTCAACATTTATCCGAGCCGCACGTACTTTAATCTTCTCTCATAAATCAATACCTCTTGCACAGCAACAGATTTTGCCACTCTTTTCCTGTCTCTGTCGGTGTATTTCTAGCAAGCCATCACCCAGAGAGCAGCACCGCATTCCCTTGGTGTGGTTACACAGAAACCAAAAGGAGACCAGCTCTCTCCACCAGGCACACAATGCCTCAGATGACAATGGCCTTTCTGCAGCCATTTCATGGCTCTTGTGCCCCTCCGGATTAGTGTGACATGCTGCAGTGTAACATACTGTTGTGTGCTATAAGACCTGCAAATCAGTGAAAGGACTGCCTTGTCTTGTGGGGCTACTATTATCGCTACATCTTCAGGCAAATGGCATCAAATGGGATGGCCTCTTCATGGGAGAGCAGGGAGAGAAGCAGCATCATTTGGTAATGACATACATCCTACATACGCTCTTCAGAATCACGGGACAGTAGTAAAGAGCTGAAGAGGACCTTGTCTTTAAAGAGGCGGAGCACAGCTGGCTTAAGCCTGTCTTTCACACACCAAGCAGAGAGGGTGTGCAACAGGATACTGAGTTCCACATCAGCATCTCAAACTTTTGTCCTAAGTCAGAGCTGATAAGAGATTTTTCTTTTGCAGTTTTCACCCTGGCTTCACCTATGATAACATCCAACTGGCTGTTATTACTGAAATAAGAGTTACTACTGCTCTCATTTCTCATCGCTAAACAGGTCATTTTCACTTACCACTAGTCAGAGACTAGCACCTGCTTTCCTCACCTTTCCACAGTCTACCTCAGTGCTCCCAGCCCTCATCAGCCCTCAGTTCCCCTACCTTTTTACTCCTGGTAACTCAGCCTTTTATGTTATTTTTTCACCGGACTTTCACTCAGGCTCTGCTGCCATGTTACCAACCTGTCAAACTGAAAGGACTGCTTTATGTTTTTTGTCTCAGTGTGCTTTTAGTACTTAAAAAACAACAAAAAAACACAGATCGTTTCTTTTAAGGCATAGCTGCAGGCAGCTGAATTGGCATAACTGAGGTTGTAATAATTCTGGAACAGGGAGAGTGAACAAAGACTTGAGTGCTGGGAAGTAAAGAAACCTTTTAAATCATATCTGCTAGTGACAGAAGAATAATTTAGAATGAAGTTTTAGTATAAAAGAAAGAAATTACAGAACCATGGAACTACCATGGAGTTTAACAACCACCTCTGCAATCACTCTGTTTGTATTGTCCTTCTCTCCCCTCCCACACACCCATTTCTGTCTCATCAAGTCTGAAAGCTCTTCAGATCAGAAAATGAACCTCAGTCTACGTGCAACACTGGAGGCCCTGATTCTGCCGTGATATTACATAATAACTTTGCACTTCAGAGCATGCTTGGCTTTTATTCCCTTTAAGCACTCTGTCATCACAGCATATCTCCAGCAAGATCTTCACCCTTTATTGTTGCGGGCCAAAACTAAGCTGTCATCATATTTTCTGCCATACCTCATGCCCTTACTTCTCCTGCCTTAACAGCCTTTTTGGTTTTTTTTTTTTGCTCTTACAAGTTTGGCCCCAAGCATTTTTCCTCTCAAAGCAAGCTCTAATTCAATGAATCATCTTTAAAATTGTGCTTTTTCTTTTATAATGTGCTAAAGCCCCTGACAAAGGGTTTGCATATGTATGGTACAATGCAATTCTGCACCTCTACTCTGCACCATTCCAGGTCTTGCTCCTTGGTTTTGATTTCTTTTTCATGTTTCATCTCTTTTTCCTACTGTGCTTTCAGCAAAGCTAGGACAGAATAGCATGGAAAATGCCCCATACGGAGGCTAGAACTTTGCAGGTACTTTGTAGGTACTAAATAACTTTTAAAAATATAATTTTAAGGGGCATGGCTCAGGGGGGGAGAATAGAAAAAAAAATCAGCTTGCAAAGTCCATAATCATTTACATGGATTGGCTACCTGCCTTTCTTCACAAGTTCAGTCCAAATTCCCAGCTTGCCAGATAATAAATCAACTTTTTGCTTCAATTGTACAGTCACTGGAAGATCTGCAGAGTTTTAGGTCAAGCATTTATAACCATTTTATGATTCCAAAGTTTCTTACTTTGTCATTTAGTTACTGAACTGTGAGCTTTCATTGACTTTCTAAGCATTGTGGCAAGAACTGCTACTAGCTGTGCAAGATTTAAAACCTCATTGAGCAGAGGAGCAAAATCAGGGCTGTGGTAGTTTTAAGTATATATTGGAGTGGAATCGTGACCCTATGGAAGCCAATGGAAGTTCTGCCACTGGCTCACTGGGGCTGGGCTACTTCTCTGTCTGCTGCAATTTGTTGTGTCAGGATGAATAGGTACTGCAAAGCCTCTATTCTACCCCTTGGAAATGAGATGCCTCAGTGAATGCTTGTAAATTATTTATTTTACCTTTTTCTATTCTTTTTTCCTTCTATCTTGGTGAAATATTTTATACACAGTCAATTGCTGTACCTAAACACCAACTCTTCCTGTGGATCTGTATTATTCTTCGCCTCCTGCTTGTCAGCTTAATTTCTTCTGCTGTGGCATGGAGTGTTTAATAGCAAAATCCAGCACTCAGATTCTTTTGTTTCTTAATTATCTCTGCCCTGTCAGCTGTATCAGTGAAAACAAGTTACCATTAGACAATTCAGATACCAGTAAACACCAAGTTGTGATAACACAGAGTCCTGTACTGCTGTCATTACAGAAAAAGCTGTTTCAGGGAGGTTTGAAAAAATTAAATAAGCCCGGCACTTCTAAATGACTGAAAATCTACAGATATCTTAATTATTCTTCAATATCTTAATCATTCTGAAGAATCATGATTTTGCATAATGGCCATTTTAAATGAGAGGTTTGCTGCTCTGCACAGTTGCCACTGCCTTCTAATTGTGAATTAAAGCATAACTTAGCGTGGCTTTATGCCAGCATGACTAGAAAAATTTACAGACACTAACTCCAGTTGAAATAGGGGGAAGAAAAGCAGTTAGATTTCTTTAAGTAATAGGAAATCACTCACCAAGTTGTACTTTAAAACAAAACACTAGAGCTTTAAGTTGACAAACTGACTTGAATTAAACCACACAAAAAAAGTGCTTGCACTGTAAATCTTACAGGGCAAAAGTGATGGTAGGTTATCATTCTGTTTATTAGCATGCACTTTGCAGAGTTCAGGGCAAGTATGGATACGCATTCATTCCATTTTATGCCGCACATTACTGAAAACACATTTCCCATAAATAATTCATAAATGCATTGTCTGAAATTTCAGATTCCAAAAATATAACGTGGTTTTCAACTTTATGGTTGCTTGGTGTTCAAAACAGAAATAGACAATTGGATGGATGGACTTGGCAACCCTGATAAGAACCCATCAGTCAGAATTGCACTCCAGAGGTAAATGCAAACATCTTCCAGCGCCTGATCCATGGGTGATACCCCTGTGCTTGTGCTAGCAGTCCCGTGGTGGGCAACACAGAGTGAAAAAGAAAGGACAGAAGTAACCAAGTAGTGAGCAGAAAGTGGATGGTCAGAGACTTTACTTTAAAAAGCAGATTTATCAGAAAATAGAGTGTCCTGGTCTTCTCTGGTCATGAGCTGGGTGCAGGAGAGCCAGGAGGAAACAGGCACTTCACTAAAAGTGTGATGAGAAGCTAATGGGGCTGAAGCTGCCAAGAAATCCAGATGAATTTAAATTTGCAGTAATTGTCAAAATACAGAGAATGGACATATTTTGCCTTGCAAAAAGCCTGTCTTCTGGCCAGACTACACCACAAACCTGAGCTCTGCTTGTTGCTCTGAGCAATTAATTGATATAACTTCATTAATTGTAATGGCATAGTGACTGCCATAATCTTTTGCGACAGTTATGTTAAGATAAGAGAAATCAAGAGAATCTTGCAGTTCATCTAAAGTCCAGTCTCTGCTGGGAGCAGAGTGACCACAACTCCTTCTGAAGAAACTTCAATATGCTTTATAGGGTACGGCAGTTAAGTTTTACATGCCCTGTGATTCTGTATTGTGCTGACATTATATTTGTAGTTTACGCTCAGTAGCTTCTTTTTCCTTCATTGTGTACTCAGACGCCTCACATCAGACAGCAACTGCTTTCCAGACAGATTTGCATTCACTGGCACTGCTCTGCTCACCTCCCAGAGAGAGGCACACACAATTTTGGGTCCCTTATCTAATGAAACCCTCGGTGCCTACCCCAAACAGAACCACCCACATCCTCCTTACACACCAGCTCTTTCTTAAATCACATTCATTCCATTTTCCCTGTGAGCAAACATTGCAACTGAGCTTGAATTCTCAGCATCCTAATGTATTGATTGCTTGGGTGCAGACCATACATGATGAGACAACACTCCCATAAAAATTGTATTCTAGTACCCAATTGCTGTAAAACCTCTTGCTTTGCACTGTTAAACCTCCTGCTCTGTGGTGGAAGGGTTGGGACTATCTGATGCTCCATTCATTTCCAGGTGCGCTGCTCAACTCTCAGGGGTAATCTCTAAATCAGCTGAGATTTCATACATCAAAGATGAGGATACATAATTCAAGAGAAGCCACTGAGATAAAACAGCTGTAAAAAAAGCGCAGTGTGGTGGTGGTGCCTGGTTTAGCATGTCAAAGAGGGGTGACCGCTGGCACAGAGATGTGCACAGCTGGCACAACTGCATGCCGTGTGGCAAAGCGGGTGGCGTCTTTGTAAGCTTGATAGGGACACAGGCACTCAATAGGCTTGACACTGTGCAAGTGCCAAGTTAGAAGGCACCCTACAGAAAAAGCCAGCAGTAAAGCACAGAGTATGAGGCACTCAGGCCTGGTGTCCCTTGGCCGTAGTCATCACAAGCTAACAACCTCTTTCAAAAACTTTACACAGGCGGTAGGTGTCCCACTGAGATAAATTACCTACTTTTGGTTGCTGAACAGATGGGCAGGGAAGTGAAATTTTAGTTTGCTCGTTCCCAGCAGTCAGTAGCAAAGATGATCTCGGGCTCTGCAGGATTACTTTTCGATAACCATACACCTGCAGATAGTCCACGCTTCTGTCAGAAACTACATAACGTCATTGATACACCACAAAATAAGGCAGGGCGCTTAGTGGCTCGCAGGACTAACACTAAGTCTCCATAACATTCTGAATAAATGCAAGGCTGAGAAAGGCAAGAAAGTATTCAGAGAGGGACCTCAGCTGGCAGGAGAAGTAGTCCAACAAGCATCTCATAACAAGTCCTGCACCTGGGAAGGAGTAACCCCTGGCACCGGTACATACTAGGGCTGACTGGCTGAAAGGCAGCTTTGCAGAGAAGGAACTGGACAAAAAACTCGAACAGAATCATAGAATCTTTAAGACTGGAAAGACCACTAAGCTCTTCTAGTCCAACCATCAACCCATCCCCATGGTGCCGTTAAGCCATGTCCCTCAGTGCCACATCTCCACAGTTCTTGGACACCTCCAGGGACGGTGACTCCACATCTCCCTGGACAGCCTGTGCCACTGCCTCACCACTCTTTCTGAGAAGACATTTTTCCTAATATCCAACCTGAACTTACCCTAGAGCAACTTGAGGCCACCACCTCTCATCCTGTCACTGCTACTTGGGAGAAGAGGCTGACTCCCCACCTCATCACAACCTTCTTTCAGGGAGGCGTAACGAGCAAAGTTTAATATGTAGAAAAAGGCAAGTGAGGGATTGCAGAATGCCTGAGAGAGCTCCGACTGCTCAGCCTGGAGCAAAGGCAACTCAGAGTGATCTTATTGTACATACAAATACTTGATTAGCCAGGGAAAGAAAGCAGAGCCAGTTTCTTCTCAGTGAAAGGATGGGAGGTAATGGGTGCAAACTGAAACACAAGCTGACCCTGCTCTGAGCAAGTGGCTGGATTAGATGAACCCTGGAGCCATTCTATAACTTTGTAATGGTCTATTTTTCTCTTTAGAAACATATTAAGCCTCATGACAGTGTATGAGAGAATAGCAAGGATGGACTGTTGAGGACTGAACTCCAATTTGCCCATTCAGTTCAGGCACCACGAAACCGAGGAAGCTTGAACTGCCAGTGCCTGCAACTGCAAAGCCCCATAAACTAACCCATGCATTAACCAATAGCTTCTGCACAGAAAGATTTGCAATTCAGTAAAATCAAACTGGCTGCATGAGAAACATGATGATGTATTTAAATATGGGGTTTTGCTCCCTTCCCCACATACTTGAATCACTTGAATCTATTCATGTTCAAATGCATCATAGTGTAAGCACACAACCCCGTATAAATATGTATATAAATATGTAAATATTTAGGAACATCCATATCCACACATTAAGAAACTTAGTAAAAATGTGTTTAGTATCTGCTCTGTAAGCTTGCAAATATTTTTTCTGGCAGAAACCTCCAGCTAACTTTACAGCAAGATCTCTCATAGGAAACAGAACTCTTGTTTTAAAAACTAAAAAGAAATAAAAAGGAGCACGCTACAAAATGAATGTGACCCAGGGACTTACCCTTCTATGCAACAACATGAGTAGGGAGCACAGAGACAGTGAAGTCCGCAGGGCGTGAAATTAAAATTTTCACACAGATACAATGAAGTAATGATACAACCTTACAACCTTGGCACAAAAATCTTCTGGTTTGAGTGAAGTCGTGAGATGTTATGGTTTGTGCACGGGTAGGAAATGGTCTGCTGCTAAAAAGTTCGTAACAAAACAGAAGGAATGAAAGCAAGAGAACAGTATGGATAATTACAACAGGGGTATACATTGTGGTGATCCAGACTGTCCTTATGTTGCTCATCACAGCCGTATCGAGCTGTCACTGCAGGCTCAGGTAAAGAAAGCACACTTCTCTCTCACACCTAGAAATCTGGGAGCTGAGATGCCATTAGGAGATAGGAAAAAGACTGAAAGGGATTTGAGCTTGGCAAGGAAGGGAGAGGACGTCTCTCTCACCAGATCAGTTTTGCTGCCTCTGAATGAGGCAGATGTGCAGGCTCCAAATTCCAAGCATATGGATAGGAGCAGGGATGCACAGAGCAATTAGCAGAGTCAAGCTGGGATGAGCAGCAGCTGGAGCACTGCTGAAGTCCTTCTAGGAATTGCTTCATCTCATAGAGTGAAAAAGGGAAAGCAGTGCTGGAACAACACGAGCTATTTGGAAAGGACAAGGTCATGGGAACAAATATGGGGCCGGTGCAATTCCCTGGCAGATCCATGTGCAGGGTCATGGACACAGCAAAAGAACTTTATACATCAGATTGGAGACTCTTGCAAAGCGAGCCATATACCTACACACTACAACACTGAATTATCAGATAAACTACATGGAGCAGGAAACATTTCATTTCCAAGAGTATGAAAAAGCCTGCAAACTCATAAATCATAAAGCTGCTTGTACATTATGATGTTTCACAGATACCTGGTAGACTGACAGATGTGCGTGCGTTTGACAAAATGTATTTATAGGTCTGAACTGTGGGGGAAAAAAAAAACCCAAACCTCTGCATTCAGCTCTGCAGCTCGTCTCTAAGCAGGATCTCATGGTCAGAGGCACATACACAAGTAATGCTGGTAATGAGGGCTGTGCGCCACTCACGCTTCTGGAAATGGAGCAAGAAAAGCCCACATAATGGTGCAGAGGTCATCCCTGAGATGGCTTGTTTCTCACCCTGCTGATCCAGGACAGGAAACACAGAGAAACATACACCCAAATGCGACTTAATAAAATCTTTAAGTCTCCAGCTTATTAATTTTTTTATTTTTTTTTTAAATTTCTCATTTCATCCCAGTGATTTCATTAGGTTAGACTTCTTCATCTTTATTAAAAAATAATCAGAACTGAAATGTTTCAATAAACTCAATTTCTGTTTTAAGTAGTAAAAGATGATTCAATGCAGATGAAGCAAAAATGAAAGTTAAAAGTACAATGGCATTAGAGGCTCTGGGAATCTCACTTAAAAGATTTTAAATACATTAATTATATATTAGTACTCTAAAATGTCTTTTTGTTATTATTATATTTTTTTTAACAGAAAAAGAACTTTGAAAGCAAATTTCTCACTCAGCTTTCCAGCTGTACATATCAAAACAAAAGCCTCTAAAGCTTATGAAGAAGGAGAGAAACAATACTTAAGGCAATGCTTCTTAAACAGACAGAGATAACTTTGTACAGAACTATTCGTGGTCAGTGAATGCTTCATTTTCCACTATGTTTTCAAATTATTCCTCCCCAACACAATCAGACTATGAGAAATAATTTTGCTTTTTTTTTTCTTGCAGAGGGTCATAAATGAAGAACAACTTCATAAACAACACAAAACAGATCAAAATTATTATACATGACCCTAAATTGCAGACGAACTAGAAGCAAGTTGTAATAAGAAATTTATATGCTAAACCTAATCAGTATCTATAATGAAATCTGAAGTGGGAAACAAAAACAAAAAAAAAACAACAAAACAAAATAAAAAAGAACCCAAATCCTTTAAGATTATCTAAAAGTTGAGGAGATAACTTTATTGCTACAGTGACAGCATGCCAAAAACCAAAATTAGCAATATTCAATAGCATGTGTTTTTGAAAACAAAATGTGTTCTAGGAAGAGAATAAAAGTCACACCTTGCAGCAGCAATTGGAGCTGTCAGCTGCAGCAAACAACTGTAAATTGACTTTAACAATCTTTAACAACCTCCTTGCTACAGCATGGGGGGGTGACCAGGCTGTGGGAGGTGAACTCCTTGCGGGTTCCTTCCAACCCAGGATTCTCTATGACTCTATGACTCTAAGATTCTATGTGTATGTATATACACAAAAATCATCTAAAGCCTGGAGGAGGTCAACTTACACAGGACCACCTAAGAGTGACAGAGCCACAGCAGAAAAGGCTGTTGATCATGAAGTCTGTGATGCCAAAGAGGACGTGGTGGATGATTTACCACAAGCGAAGGTGTCATACAAATACATTACAGAACAAAGTAACAGAATGAACAGTAATAAGGTGATCATTTAACTTCTGAGGTAGCCTAGGGATGAAATAGCTCATGTATTAACTGTAAGGTGTTAACTATGACAAAACTGCCTAAAACTGCCTCAGCTGTGATTATGCAACTGGAGAAGAACTCAGCATTATGAAACTGGAGAAGAAAAACAGAGTTTATAAAGTTCATCGACAGTACCAAACATTTTCAGCAAATCCAACAACGAAGACTCAAAAGTTGTCGTAAGCTAAGAGGAAAATCCATTAATGGGTAGATAACTGTTTCAAAGATGAGAAATAAATAGATAACATTAAAATTGGTCTGCTGGAAAGTGGCCAGGGAGGTCACTCACAGAGCATCACAGAAATCTGTTAGGGCCTGAACTCTTTAATGCATTCATAAGTGGGCTAGAGAAAGGACAACTAATGAGATGACAATACTACACTGTTCCTGGTACAAAAAAAAGACCAAACAAACAAGAGCTGGAGGTCTTTGCTGAGGCAGAGAATTAGAATATGATGAAGGAAAAAAAAAAAAAAAAAGAGGTACATTAAAACCAGTCCTGGAAATGGGGCACATCTAACAGTATAAAGTGCTGGTTAATGTCCTTAAACAACAGAGAAGCAAGAATTTTTATTGAACATGTTATCATATCACAAGCTCATGTGCCACTGAGGAAGATGCTGTACACCTGCGCTCCCTCTCCCAGAGCTCTCAGTACCTCAGCCCTTTGATTTATAACACACATATTAAAATTGTATTAATAACCAAGGCACAGACCATGCAGCACATAGGTTAACCCTGCATTTGCCTCCAATACATAATCAACACGTAAATGACAAACAACTTATTTTTAGTTCCACATATTCAGCTACAAGAGGAATAAGATGTCAGTGCATGTTACTCCAGGCTTATTTTACAGTCTGCAGGAAGACAGGCATCACCAAAAGGTGATTTAACTGATCCTAAAATAAGTCATCGGCCATAAAATGAGCAGGGGGTAACTAGCTCAGTCGTCTTGAGATAAGCAAGATGAATTCTACCCTAACTATACCAGCATCACAGTTAATCATCGTTATTATGTGGACCAACCAAGCACAGAGATTCACTGTGCCAGGATCCTGCCCTGAGGAGTTTACAGCCTGAATATTCCAGGCAGGCAAAAGGAAAGAGAGAAAGGGGATGAGCACAGAAGCAGTGTGGTGGAAGTATGAGCCAGACTGTGGAAGAATGGCTAGATGTGACTATTTTGAATACGTTATTATTATTATTCAGTTCCTTAAAAATAATAATAATAATAACAATAATAAGGAAATAAATATTAAAACAAAACCAAAAACAGTTCTCTTTTGAAGGAGAAGTAAATGCAGTGCTGGGAAGGGAATCATAGAGAACAGTTCCTTACAGAGTCATAAGAGAGTAACCGAGATTGGTCTTAATTTGTCAAGCTCTGCAGAAACTGCCATGACAGCAGTTCCTGGAAAATGTTTAAGAGCTACAACACAGAGCACTCAGAGTTCCAGTGGAAGAAAAAGAGCTACAGTCAAAAGACTATGTATTTTGTTTTTACAAAGGGGCAAAGCAAGACACAGAATGAAACTGCGAATATTCAGCATCTTCAGACTGACTTTTCATTGTTGTGATTACAAGTACAAATGAGAATCACACCCAACAAACCAGCCTTTGTTTGAGATTTAACATTGCATTTGAGAACCTGCAAGAGCAATGGGGGAAAAGAAGTGCAAAAAGTAATTAAGGTAACAATGAAAATGATGGTAAGAAACAGACCTAAGAAGTTCAGTTAGCTTCATAATATGATTTGTAGTCTATTTTGCTTTGCTTATTATTACTTTCAAACTACAATCAACTTACTGTCATACCACTGAATGATGGAAACCTTGCCAACTACTTCAAAAGTGACACATTTGCTGTTGCGCTGAACATTCCCAGAAGACATTTCCCCCCATTTTAATACAAAATCCTGTCAGATCCGCACAGCTGAATAAAAAAAATGTGTAAAGAATACGTAGCTGTAATAGACCTCCCCCAACTATTCAACTTTGGAATAAAAGACGACCAAAAGAGACTGAAAGATCCAGTGCCAGATTAATGCAAATATCTACCTGTTTGCAAGTGTACTTTTTGATTAAACTGGCATACATCAAGTACAATTAGAAAGGTTATTTATAACTAAGAAATACATAATTCTGCATTTTAATGAGGGTGACAATTACAGCCAACAGTTGCTAATTAACATTAATCCCTTTGCACTGCAAGTCTAAACTTCCCAATACGATTTTCATTGTCAGCAACAGACACAGAAAACAGTGATAGCAAAGCAGCTATTAGGGGGGTTACTTTGGCACAGATAGGTGCTCCTGTTACACACGGTAAAGAAAAAGAATCTCATGATGCGTTGAATTTGATAACCTCAGCTGTAAATACAGAATGTCATTTCAAAATTTACTTCATGTCTACCACATGAAATATAATCAAGGTTTATCATTTTCAAGGCTGAACCCAATTCCAAGTTCCCCAAGAGCCAAGCTTCACAGGTAAAATCTGATTTCAACACAAGTTCGAAATCTTCCATTGTTAAATTTGGTTTTGATCCCAGTCCTGCGTTCCCATCTGCATTTCACATCTGAAAGTCCAAAGCTTTTAGTGGTCGTAACAGAAGAATTCAGATAAGGCGCACTGTTCCTCCTGTTTGTACCAGTACCTGAAGTAAAATTCCAGAGCAAAGACTGAAGATACAAACGATTGCCACAAACTGACTTGCTACTGTAGAATAACCTTATTGCTCTTTCTTTGTTGTTGTTGTTCTGTAATGCATCAAGAAAATATTGATTTTAAAAATAAAACCTGAAATTTCAATCAGAATCTTCCCCAATTGCTCTGTATTTCTATTCTAAATGTACTTCTATTCATCGATTAAACATTTCTCTACAAATGTATGCCATGTCCACAAGGACAACCATTGGCCATTTGAAGCAGTTCTCTTACTGATAGTCACACCCCTCTAAAAGAGATGATTTTGCATGCACGTAGTTTCCAAAGAGAAACTGCGTCTGTTTTAGCCTTTCAGCCAAGGTCCTTTCAGAAAGAAGAACTCTATCTATCAGTCTCCTTTCATACTGATCTTTAGCAGGAAGAGAGAAATGGTCCAACACCAGAAATGCACAAGATCGTAATAGAGCCAGTAAATAAAGCCTCTAGATGAGTGCTGAGGTGCTCACCAGCTGGGTCAGGCAATTGGAGTGGGATCAATGTTAAATGTAAGTAAATGAGAAGGCAGAAAAGGAGAATTGTGAGCACTAAGCAAAGAAACCTATAATGCACTTCTTACAAAGCGCTGTAAATTTCACATTTATTTTGTAAGTATGAGATAGATGGGTTATTTCTACATACAGAGGTGCCCAACTAAAATCAAGATAAGTGATATTAATGTCCTGTGGTCAGTATTATTGAACCTCGAAAGCAATAAACTATGAGTCGATAAATATTACATTTGCAACATAGTTAACATTCTTCTACTGTCTCTGGCACTTATTACACATTGTAACCGCAAGTCTACAATACATTATTCATATTTGGGGTGTCACTGAGTGATGGATTGCTGTAAGAGAGGCTGTCCTTTAAATAAATCAACAAATAAAAATGCAAATGTTAACATTTTCAGCCACAACTTTTTCCATCTTGAATAGGGAATGAAAATTTCACATTATATCGACAGCCAGCAGAGAGAACAATTAACAACCTACACTGTGAATAAGAGAGATTAATTTGCCAACGTCTGGTTTTATCACTTGCATATGGAACTATATTGGACTTTTTGTGCTGCTGGCTCTCATGGGGAGTGGGCAAAACTTGTGTATCCGATCATGTTCACTACCGAGCTCAGCACCCCACTCCAAACACACTTTTAATTCCTTTAAATGTTTGTTAGTTAGATCTGGAATGGACATTTTCCCCTCCTTGTCCTCCTTTTGAGTATTGAATCATTCTAAGGGGGAATACAATCTATTTATTTGGCAGTGCTTGCTTAGATACTACAGGATGAAGAAACTTCATTGCACCGTCTGAAGAGCGGAACCACACTTGTGCATCCAACATGCATAGATTTGAGAGGCATAAGTAAGACAAAAGCCTAAATCTCATCACTGTTGTATTTCCTAATATTCAGCGCAACAGATCTGCTCGGTACTATTCCAGAGTGCGTTATTAAGCTTATAACCCTGCACATTATATTTTACTTCAGATATTAATTTGCTTAAAAGTCCCTGAATACACATTCACCTGAGATGTGCTGGGCAATTGGGTAAATAGTTTTGTTCTTAAAATGTCCCTAAACACAAATTCACACAATACAATCTGTTTATAAGAACTCCGACAGGCCACTGCAGCCTGCAGATAATAATACAGTTCAGATACGGTATTCCTGTTGCAGCAACTTCTAAATCACTTATTTTTATAGCTACGAAAAACTCCAAGACAATGCGTTCAGGTAGTGCTGAAGCTCTGATTTAAAACTGCAACAAGAAAACAAAGGCTTAATGCTGAAATCCCAGACTATCACTCAATCCCTTAATTTACTTAACTGTTCTTAAATTTACCTCTTAGTTGCCCAGAGTGAAAAAAGCTACAGGAGAATTATCTGTTTCATGGGGAGCAGAACAACCTTTGCCTGTGTCTTTTTAAGTGCTTGATTATCCACAGTGTTATAGGATGGACTGTGCAAAACTTGATGTTACAACTGTTTGTGCGTGGGGAGAGCCTGACAGTGGCACCAGGGCTGTAACCTAATTAAATGGTATTTCACAATGCTCAATTTGCAGTACTTCTAATATTTTGATTTAGAGCAGTTTCATTTCTGTTTTGCAACACAATATTTGTCTTGCTGGAATCATTACTTGATGTTACCTGAGGTATGATCTAGTTTATCTAAAAACCTTCTCATCACTGAATGAAAGCATATAAATGCCATTACCTACTCTTTCCAGATCCCTTCATAGCCAGAACAGAGCCTTGCTTCTAGGCAAACAACAGTTATGGAAGAGATGTCCCTGGTCACCAGAAAGCTACGTTATGTTATAAACAGTCAGAGGAACAATGCTTTAGGGGTAAGGAACAGAACTTCTCTTTGGAGTATGAACTTTGCCTATGATTTTTTTCCAAATATGCACACTTTGATCTAGATAAATAAGCACACAGAATAAGAAAGCTTTCCAGACCTGCTGCGAGCATATTTTCAAGGGGCTCATGCAGGTGTAGACACTTGGCTTAACAACACTGGATACCCAAACATGTAATGGTTGGCTGTGTTACAAGAAGCAGCCACAGGCAAGCGTTAAAGTAAAATGGGCAAACAAATTCACTATTAGCCTAACTCAGGATGCCAGATAAAGAAATACTTTCAGAGGCAGCACTGAGGCAAGCTTGTGCACATTCCTTCTAAAAGTCTGACCCTTCCACTGGTCTAGCACTAACAATTTCGGAGCATGCTCCTTTACCTTCCCAGGACACTTATTTCTTGACCCAGATGTGGTTCAGTGCGAGAGATAAAGCACTGCAGTGATTCTTCCTGAAGCACAAGGTAGCTGTAACACACGCTGAAGTTTCCATTGAGTTCTGCCAAGAAAGGCTATCAAACCAACACATCTTCTACCTGCCATGCCTGCTGATCCAGCCAGCCCTCCCAGGAGCTGAGTGAGCACCCTAAAGCCTTGCTCTGGCAGGGAGCTTCTGTCACTTTCCAACACCTTCTCCCTGGCAAACTTTCCAATTCTGCTACTGCCAAGCGCCAGGGTTTGTGCTAGTTAAAGCTGGCACAAACATGAGTTGAATCTAGTCCTATAAATTTAAATAGTCAAAAGTAATTAGATTTACATGTACTGCCGAATAAATAAATTTGCTCTTCGGCTTGGGCTTTGTGCTGCAAGTTTCCATCTCATGCCAACTGTTGTGGTTAGGCTGTTAACCCCCTCCAAATCACGGATTATAATGAACATGCTGACAAACCCTAACTTTAGTGGCACAAAAGCAGCAATAATTCTCAATATTGATTAATTTAGTTAGTTAAACCTGCAGTCTAAGCTTATAACCATTCAATGATAAATTGAGACCGACCTGCTGGTCAAGCAGGTTTTTTGATGAAGGATAGGATCAGCTTTAGGTCTCCACAAAAATACTTGTCCATTTACCATTTTCAATTAGAGAAGGCCATGAGTAAGGGAAAGCACAACATGGCTGCTTAAGCTGGTCAATTATACTTACAGCACCAACAGATAGAAAGCAAGCTGGTGAGCATGGGACAGAAACAGCCCTCCCACCCCCCAGAACAGGATTTTTCAGAATTTGCCATCAACTGGTAAAATAAACCCTTAAAAATGACAGCTAATCAGATTTTTTACTGATCGCTTTATCTGATGTGATTTCTAACAGCATATTTCAACAATTATTTTACTCCCCTCTGTGGAAATGAATGGACCATCAATCCTCTTGAATAAAATTCCTTTTTCTGCGCAGTTGTTGTATGATGTGAATAATTATATCTACTCCTTAGTGCTTGAATAGAATCTTAACTTATCACTATTAGATGGTATCAAGCAGTATTTTTACACACTCTTTATCCGATATTACCAGCTTGCAAAGGTAACACTTGCTTCTAAGAGAAATGCTAAGGCAATCTTGTGGTTTCTGTTTGCTTAAACACACAGTTACTTGTGGGAAACAGAGACCAATCTATCTCAGTTCGTAAATCCTCCCAGAATTATCATCTTTTCCTTCAGAAGAAAAAAAAGAGAGAGAGAGAAAAGTGTTTCCATAGCAAGTAAGTACAAATTTGTCAATATTGATAGTGGTTTTTCACCTATTATATATCGCAAGTTCTCTCAAAAGATAGAAATAAACTGCCAGCTGCTGCCAAGTATACAGGAATGATATCAAGAATACATTTTCCTAGTCCACTGGGCCAAGAAAAGATTAAATCTAACTCAAGCCCTCTCATTCTCCAAGAAACATTTAACTCTTCTTATGAATGGCCATAGAATCTTGTCATCCCACTGCGCGGAATCATCTAACAGCGTAAAATGCAGCGAATTTGTACTTTAATCTGCATGCACTCTGTTGTTTAACTAAAGATTTTATTATAATAAAGTGTGGGATATGTTAAAGAAAAGCAAGGACTGTATGCTGCTTTTCTTGGCATTTAGCACTAGAATTGCAATCCTTTCCTAAAAGGCAAGTTGCTCTTAGACACTAAAGTGTAACAACAATGCTGCTTTCTGTTTCTTCATTGGAGCAGAAGTGATAATGCTGCTTTTCCAGCACATTTAGTGCAGATATATAGCATAATCAGGAATTGCTGACTTAATGTGATTTTGTTGCTTGTCATTAAACAACTCTGGTATAAAATATTTTAAAACAAATGCCATTTGATAAAATACTGGGGGGAGGGAGTACTGGGGGAGTAAAATCTTCAAGTGGATTTAAAGCCTAACAAGGGTTAACACCATCCATTCAAATTATTTATAAATGTATCTAATGTGTCAGTACTTGGAACATAAAATACTTTCTGCTCTAAGTAAAATTAAAATGTTAGAACTTGGCATATTCCTGCTTTTCTTATTCTAACAAGCAATTTAAGGCTTACTATAAATGTCAAAAGGATACATCAGTTTTTAGTTTACATTATCCATCTTGTGCTAACATGAAATACCACAGAAATTCAGCCACTTCCCTGCATCTAGGAGAAATTTGATAGTTGCGTTTGCAGAATCTTAAACCAGAGATTACCCAGAAGCTTACCGTGAAATGTCATGCTGGATTGGTGATGTGGCCGTGGTTACAAGCTCCTTGCTGCTGCTTACCAGTGCAGGAGATGTGGTTGCATCCCCCCTGGGTCCTGAAGTTGTCCCTGTGGAGCCAAGTGAAGACATTAGAGGCTATTCAGCTTTCAGCCACTATTTTGTGATTGTGTGTTAATGCAGACCGGGACCAAAAGTAGCTACTTTTTTTTGGAGTGTTTTATACACAGTGAAATTGCGATCAATGAATTTGCTATCAGTTGACAGTACTGTGCATAGCATTCATTTCAAGATCACCATGTGAAAGCAGGTATGTATAGTAAGCCATATATTATAACCTTTGTCTTACTGTCCAAATTTTGACAGACTTGCACTGTTCCCATTTCATACATGAATCCACACGATCCAGCTTGTTTCACAAACACAGCTCTCATAAGCTCTTATGAAAGCAATGTGTGTGTGTATGTGTGTGTATAACTACTACTGTAACAGTATGCTGCTTTCAATAAAACACAACAGCTAGTCCATTCCTTTCTTTCTCTGGAAATACCCAAATTATAGAATTGTTCAGGTTGAAAGATAAAGCCTGGAGTCCTGTAATCTAAACTCCACCCAAATCAGAACCATCAAGATTAGGTTTTCAAGGGACCTATATGGCTGGGTTTCAGTACTGCCACTGATGGTGAGTCATCTTCCCTGTGCATCTTGTTCCAGTGCTTCACATCCTCAGAGCAAAAATCACTTCCTATATCAGCTAACCAAAATTTCCCGAGTTGAACTTGCTGCAGTTGTCTCTTGCTTGTTGCTGATGGGCACCTTCAGGAAAAGTCTCATTCCGTCTTATCTACGTTGTTTCATAACATGACTGAAGAAAGCAGGGAAATCTGTGCTGGATTTTCTCCTGAGGCTGAACACATCCACCTTTCTCAGCCTCTGCCTGTACTTCGTGTGTCTGGCTTCAACAGACATGGAACAGACTGAGGTATTCAACAACCTCTAGGCAGGGGCCAGGGGAGCAAAATCATTGCCAGCATAAGAACAAAGCAAGTCCAAGACCACCTCATGAGACTGAATGTGTACAAATCTATGGGAACAGATGACATGCACGCCACAGCCCTGAAGAAACAGGCTGATGTGGTTGCTATGCCACTCTCCATCATGTTTGAAAAGGCACAGCTGTCAGATAAAGTCCCCAGTGACTGGATAAAGAGAAACACAACTCTCAGCTTTAAGAAAAGGAGAAAGGAAGACCTGATGAACTAAAGGCCAATGAGCCTCACATCTGTCCATGGAAAGATCATGGAACAGATCCTGCTGGGAAACATGTTAAACCGCATAAAGATGAGAAGATGAGACAGCTAGCATGGCTCCAACAAGGGCAGATCAATGCCTAACCAACCTGGTGGCCTTCTGCCTAAATATTTCTCATCTCTATGAACAGCAAGTTTATCCACCAGTCATGCTGAAATGTGAAGCAGTGCATCAGTGTTGGAGCTCCAGCTTCCATACAGAATTTACAGACATCAAAGAGATTATTTAAAATATTATTTTGATTTAAGAAGTATACAAATACATGTCTACAGTCCAGTAAAACCACATGTTTTAATGTACATTTTAGGGAGGTTCTAAGAGAGATAGTTTCTTATTGTCCTGTTACAGTGCATTGTGCTTCAACACTATGTAGTCAAAAAAAACCTCACCTAATGAAATAGTTAATTATCAGTGAAGAAACTGTGAGAGATATTCTGGGGATATATGTTGATTGGGTGTCCTTGGTAACTTGAGACTGTGCCAAACCATTATAAGGTTGCGAATGCATATAAAGACTGGAAGCCTCTTCCTTAGACTTCTGGCTTCGAGACTGAATAAGAGAGATTTAGAAATCATTTCAACTGACAGTGGAATGAGGCAGCTGGATCTTAAGAAACTAATACTGAAGTAATAAAAACTTGGCGACCATGAGAGAATATATTCAATTCCTGGTATGAGAAACGGCTGGCACATTGTCAACATACTACATTCAAAACAAAGTAGATATATTTCTCTGAAAAAGAAAATATATGGACTCAGAAGTGGCCAATACAACCTCGAGGGGACTGTTCAAAGACCTACATTTGAAAATATTACCAAGGCCAGAAATGAAAAACAAGAAAAGGCACTAAGTAATAATATATTGATTCTGTTAGACTGCACAGAGATAAAACAGGGGTGGCAAGAAGTCTTGAATAAGTGCATATACAAACAAAGAAATGTTTTAAAATACATCTTGAAAAAGGCAGACAAGTCTATTGAGGGAAAAGAAACACCAAAGAGAAAGCAGGTCTATTAATATATGAAGAAGATTAAATCAATAATGATCCTAAAATGGTCAAACTACTAATAATTTTAAAATATAGTATAAAAAATAAAGAAAATGAATATTGGCAAATACTGCTACATAAAGCTGATGAAAAGAAATTATCAAGGGGAAAAACAGATAGAAAATCTTTAGTCTGAAGGATATATATTTCATGGCTAAACAGAATTAGTTAATGAATTTATGAAGTGACTGGTAATTATTTATGAAAAGTCGTAGAGAACTGAGGTGATGCAAATGACAGCAAATTAATTAGATTTCCAGGTGTTGGAAGACAGTATGAGACTGGAAAAGTTATGGATGACCTAGAGAACTAAGGGACATGGGAAAAAAAGAGACACATTCACCTGGAAAAAGAAAGCTCATATACGGTTTGAATAATCTAAGTTCAGATATCAGTGCAAAGAGAGAGCCTGGGGTAGCAAAGAATAGCTAAAAAATAAACCAGATATAAGCTTGCAAGGCTAGCTACTCAAAAAGCAATTACCAATGCCTCCTGAATAGTAACACTAAGAATACTATTTTCAGTTTTGTTAACTTGGTATAAGAATGATTTAAAGTAGGCTAAATACACTTCTGAGAAAACTCTAATAGCTGAATATTTCTGCTTGAGAAACAGAAAAGTAAAGCATAAAGAGTGGGGAAGTAGAGCAGCCTACATTTTTGAAAGTGTGAATACTACAAATGAAGAGAAGCTGTTGAGTCTGGTTCAGGCAGCAATGGAATTAAAGTAAGCAATGGGAAATCGAGGTTGATAATCATGAAAGAAATCTTTATGAATTGAATAATAGTAATATTCATAATGCTTAACATTTATATAGTACTTTACATCTTCAAAGCACTTCACTAATATTAACTAATTGCTCTATTCGATTGCAGGGAAGAGTCTTTCCTCAAGGGAACGTGTTCCAGATCCTGAATCCCTAAGAAGCTCCATTAGAAAACCTACCAAAAACAAACACCGTAGAGGAAAATCAGCCCCTGGAAAAATACAGATTCTGTGAGCTAAAATATTTTTTTCTTTCTCTGACTTTTCCTTTTACATAGGAAAGCTACAGATGCTATATGTTATCATGCAGATGCTGCATCCCCTGAAGTGATACAAATGAAACATAATTCTCTCTTTGTTTCAGTGCAGGGAGATCTTAGGAGGGAGGTAAAGAGAATGTGGGTTTTTTTTAAGTTCTACAGAAGCAGTGTCCAGTATTGCAGAATACAATCTAGCTTATTTTCCCAGCTCAAAAGCAAAACTTTCCAGGGCAAAGAGAAACACACACTTCTGTACTTCAGTGCTTTTTAACTAGACAAGTTGTTAGATTTTAGTACAAATTGACATAGCTGCTGGTGACACCAATAAAAACAATTTACTGCTGAAAAGATCTAAGACTTGAAGATTGCTTTGTCTGCTTAAAGTTTTGCTAGTAGAACTAAAAAAATAAAAAGTTTGGCTACAAGACACAAATGCCTAGTAAAGCAGAGGAGTAAAACTTAAAGAGCAAACAGAAGTAGAAGGCAAAAAGCCTTCAGAAAAAGAAACAAATACTGACGGCCTAAGTAAGCTTCCAGCTTGTTGAGAGAGAAGTGCTTTTTTTTACTCCTTGAAAGCCTCCTTCATTCCAAAAGTATATGTTGCTGTGGAGGGACTCTACCATGAGTTACACAGTGCCACAAGACACTGCTCCCAGAAGCAATGGAAAATTATGCTATACTACAGTAGAGCCTAAAGACCTACAACAGACCTGGCTCTACAGTAAGATGTGCCTGGAGAGCCATCCTCCCCATCCTCAAACATTCACAATTTAAACTGACAGGACAGATCAAAGCATGAGCAAAATAAAACCTCTGTAGCAGTAGTGTAACATCTGACTGTCAGGAAGCTCCCAGCAGTTAGCACTGCTGTTTTCTGACCAAATCAACATGTGAAATTTTGCAGCTACATAACATCAAGTTTCACATCTCGGGATGTCATCTCATTGACTTTGTATAGTCACAAAGCATGGCTTAGCTGGGGCTTAGTGACTGCACTGAATAACAGGGACCACTTTCTACTGACACAGTAGGCACCAACCACAATCTCAAGGAGACACTTCCAGGCCTGATGGCTCCAAACTCTGATGCCTTTTGACAAATTGCACATTTTTGTGAATTCATGACCAAAACAGTATTGATATTACATTCCTGCTAGATGCTACTTAGCCATTTGCTAATAAAAGAATAAATTCTGAAGCTGAAATCCCTGTTCAGCAACAGATGGTAATACCTAGGAGAAGTAAGGACAAGGAACAGCTAAGTCCAGGGCTAACTGGAATTCAGAAACTTAACATTGTGCTCTCATGATCCCTGGAGATGAGAAAACACCGTACAAGTATGTGTGTATGGTAGTTAAAGGAGTCCAAACATATTACAGAGGAAAGCCAATTAAAGAGGTTCTAAATACAGAAGACTTCATCTTCAGTGATTAGTGCTAGGTAATTTGCCTTGTGATAAACAAGCTATTCAAATCAGTAATAGACCTGAGGTAGTTCCACAGCTTGAAAGCATTTCTCTGAACTTTATCTGGTATCACAGCAAATGCTGATGTTTATAAGCTGAATTTTGCCATGCAGCTCAAAGCTAGTAATCTTAATAAGCGCTTGCAAAAGACACCCACCATCTTCCAACATTACACTGACCACTACACTCACTAAATCAGCACAGGTGCAGTTCGGTTGCTATGTGCAATAGCCAGGTGCAGCGTGTAACTCCTTCTAAGTACTAGAAAATGAAATGAATGAATGCAGGAGAACCCAGGTTGGATTTTTTTTTTTTCCTCCCCCAAATCTATGGAAAATAAATTACTTTTTTGGGACTATCCTTATCCAAGGAACAAAATCTATCATCCAACTGTGAAAAATCTCAATTTCATCACTACAGTATTGAGAAGGAGAGGGGAGAAGGAAGAGGAAAAGAGAAGAAAAAAAATAATGATAGCTGAAAAAAACATAAAAGAAAACCATCAGTGAAAATTGCCCCTGAAACTTTGCAGAATTGTAACGGCTTTCTCTTGCTTAAATTGATTGGTGTAGCAATGTTATAAAATGACTATTAGGATTCATTGTGCACAACAGAAAGTGTGAAATGTCAGCAGACTATACAGCAAAAGTAATGGGTCCTGAACCCCTGTTAGTCAAAAATGATTTTGTTTCAAATTAGAAATTGATTTTTTTTGGACACAAGCCCTTTACAGGCTTCCAACTTTTGTAGCTGTGCCTTGGAAGAGATTAACCTCAGCCACTGTTTGGGTCCAGGCTGATGATACCCTTTTGAAAGTTTCTTCACAGGGACTGCTTTTTAATGTTGGTACGGTCTTAACCAATAACACAAGTTATTTGTTCCTTTGAGAACTGCACCACATTTCTTCTCATTTTGCCATTTTCTTTATTTTTTATGCTGACATATACAGCAAACTGGCTGACAAGTTAAGGGGGGGGGGAAGGTAGCTCATAATTGAACCAAGGATTATGTTCAAGGCTCGGCAGTGAAACATCCAAGCTGCTTTTGTGCCCGACACATTCTCTTCCTGAGAAAGAAAGCTTTCTCTGCTCCTTAAGTAGAGGTACTAAGCTAAGAGCAGGATAGATTCTAGCAGTACAGACATCCCTGTGTGGCAAAATATCAGGTTGTAATGGTGGAGCCATTACTTGGGGAGGAAAAGAATGTGAAGAAGATTACATTTCAAGAACAAGCCTTGCTGCACTTATTCTCTGCTTGCTGGGAAAGGAAAAAGAATTGTTGAAGCCGCTTTTTGAGATTAAAGGGCTATTCTTTTCTCTTTTATCAGGAACACCAACCAAGAAGATCATGTTATTTACAAGGTTTTCTGTGTTTTTACTTTGAACGTAGCTAGCTTCTCTTGGGTTGTTTTAAGCAACTTGCAATCTTCTCCCTCTAATTGTGCATTTTGCTGATCTGCTCTTGAACACATATACAATTTCTAAAATCCATCAGCGCAATCATGGCCCTGCAATACAGTACACTTTCTCTTACCTTTCCTTGACATGCTGCCTTCCCTCTTGGCCTGCACCAGAAGGGCTCGCCTATCTTCCACATTTGCACCAAAACCAGACATCTTTTTCCCTGAACTGCTCCCACCACTGCTCCGTGATGTTCTGGGGGCTTTGCTCACTGGTGGTGTCCTGGGATCACAATCTTCACGTTTTGACACCGGTACACTAGGAAGAAAGAAAGGTGACACAACTACATGATATTGACCTCTTTAACACTGCACAAACTCTTTAACACCTCCTCCCACGGAAGCATAACCACCATGGTGCTGGTTGAGCTTCTGCTCAATCCATTTACAATTTCTGAAGGCAGGATGCCTAAGGATTGAAGGGTTAGGTTACCAACTACTTTAACTTCCATGGTAGTCATTGGTTATCAGCAGCTGGCAGCAGTCTGACAATTCTATTTGGAGTTTTGCAGTATTTGGAATGTTCCCAAATGCTTTGGGTCTTGGATTTTCTGAGCGTTTAGAACGGGACAAGTGGGATGAAGATACAGAGAGGATTTTGCCCAGCATGGTTGAGGAAAGTTAAAAGAAAAAAAAAAAAATGTTATAAGAAATGCTCACTTTGCTAGGAAAAAGTGGAAATAGAGAAAAATCAGACAGGAGAAAACTGAAGTCATGGCTTGCAAAAGGGAAGGAGATGATACATTGATTAAAGGAAAAAAAGAATGGATGAGAGATAATAAGTTGTGAGCTTAAACAACAGAGGTAATTCTGAGCAGGACAGCAAATGAATGAACAGTAGGGAGAGAATCTGCTGTAGCAAGTGCAACAGCTGAGGTAGAAAGTAAGAAAAGAGAAAGCCAGAAAATGCAATGGACTGCATGTTCCAGGAAGGTCTCCTGCACTAGGTTTTAAGCATTCCACAAACAGAGCCAGGATGCAAATTTGATGACATAAGGAAAGTATGGTTTCTGTCCCTGCAGACACACGCAATCAGAAAACATTTGTGGAAGACAGGTCATTGAGACCATCTTTCTCTAAGTAAAGGCAACAGACTGCTTTCAAATTCTGCTCTGCTTCTCGCTTTAAAAAAGGTTTCCCAACATTTATACGTCATTACACCCATCACTCTTACGCAGTTAAAGAAAGCAATTAAAAATACTTTTAAAACCTTTGGATTATCCACAGGAAGGAATGGAGTTCATCTCAAGATTATAGCACTTTGTTTGCAAGCATGGGACTGACATCCAGCTTTCCTAAGTTAGCAGAAGATTATACAAATCTTTTTTCCTGTTTAAGCACCAATTTTGTACGGATAACTCAAAGACTGCTACTAAGTTTGCATTATTTGGGATACAGTTTTATAGAGGACGATTCACAAGAATCTTTTACATAAGAGCTTATATTACTGAAGTTAGTGTACATCCAAAGGAAATAATTAATAATAATAATAATAATAATAATAATAAAAGAAAAAGAAAGCAGATATCCAGTGTTCACATCAGGAAATGATAACTAAAAAGTTTCAAATCAGCGTGCTGTAAAAGCCACTGTTCAACAGGGTCCACTGCGCCTGTTTGACAATTAGTAATTCCCCTGTATTATTAATGCAGAACATTACATAATGGCTCATGACCCATAATAACTGGCTGAAGTGTTGGATAAAACTTCTCCAAATAACCTCCATTTACTTTAGGGTTTCAAGCTGCATGGTGACTTAATAACATTGCGAAGTGGTTTTAAAATTAATGATAGGCTAATTTAGTATCTTATTTGAATTCTATGAAATGATTAATCTACAAATTCCCGCAACTGAGAGTACAGCCAGAGGTGGGTTTGGACCCTAAAAACCACTTAAGGAGGCTTAAAGGTGTAATCATTGACCAGATTTCTCTGATCATACAGGACTTAGTACTTTATTTGTCTGATTCTTAATGATTAACACTTTAAAATCATGAGTGATGGTCTTGATGAAGAGTGACCCTTGTTGTGTAAAGAAGGAAGCAATTACTCTGCTGCACATCTATACATCTTACATGGTGTGGTCATCTGAAAAACACCAGCTTTTTGGTTGAAATGATGTTTTGTCAGTGGGAATTCAAACAGAAACGCATGCCAAGAGGAAGCTGCAGATGCTAACTTAGAAGAAAATAACAAAAGCAAACATATTTGCATTTATAGCTCACTAAACAGTGAATTAGAGCGTGGTTCTTCAAAAGTTGATTAAAGAAGGCTGACAATAAAGTTCTGTTCAAGTAAGGATGCAGAGTCAAAGCTTGAAATGACAATCTGAGAAATGTCGTTCCAAGGAGGAAAAGGGATAACGTTGAGAGATACAGAAAAAAGTCAATAATCAATGACACATAAAAATGGTAGGAAAATTTAAAAAAGGTGATTGGTTAGTAGGACTAACAAAGGGCACCATGTTATCCGATGAATTGTCATAGCATTTCCCAAGACTACACAACAGAGAAGCCTTTCTGAATGAAGACCTTCCTAACCCACCTAGCCTGAATACTAAGGCAGGAGTTGTAAGGTGGCATCATCAGAAGAGAAGTGAGACTCAGCATTACTGCCTCCTTATGAATATTGAAGTGCATCACCAACAAAGGAGAACACACCTTGAGCGTTTTTCCATTTTGTCTGTGCCTCATATCGCGATATCCCTGCTGAGCGTGAATGGCAAATTTTAAATGTCATTCAGGACCTCCTGAATACTGCTAGTATTTGCATTCCTTAAAAAGTAGAAAAACATTAACCTTTTGTTTTATTGAATTAAAATGCCATGGAAATGCTGATGTAGTCTTCAGAGACTGAAATACTTTTACAAAGAAGAATAGCTGTCATTTATTAGACACAAAGAACAATTACTTGATAGGATGCTTTCTGACAAAAAGCAGATTGGTATTCTCATCATAGAAAAGGCATTGTAAAAAAACCCAGCACAGACCTCTGAGACTTGAATAATTTAAAGCTGCATTTGGTGCAATTTGAATTTTTCTTTAGGGAGGCAAAGTTAAATACCTTTAATTTGTTCTAATTATTTCAAATTTGCAAGTTAATTATGGCTGATCATTAAATAACAAAAAGGACTATCGTCTCCATAGAGTTTTACCTCCTACCCTCTGCATTACTTAAGCTAGATTTTAGTATGCATGAATTAACTTTCTAAATAATCACACGGTTTGACTAAATGGCTCAGTAAAATGAGCTCTGATCCTCAGAATAAGCATTAATGGACATTAGAAAGGCTATTGGGACCCATGTTACTTACATTATAAGTATTTTTAATGGGGTCTTATTTACTAATCTTTATGTACTGTTCAAGTTAGAACACCATATAGATACATTATTCTGCTTTAATAGAGGAAAGTCAGTTCTTCAAGATACTAAAACAAATGTCCATTTAGAGCCAACTAAATTAATTTTTAAATTAATGCAGGAAAACTCTGATAGAATTTAACTTGTTTTAGCTACTCATCTTAATGAATCAATCCAACGTAATGGTAGCCTTGGTCTGCAAATGGATTTTTACAGATCTGTTGAATTGCTAAGCAACTGAAGCAGCTAAGACTTTTGCCACAGAGAAGCATCCACCATCAGCCTGTGTGCACCCAAGAGGTTTAATTTCTTCCCTACTCTGTAGCTACTGATCATCTGACAGGTTCCCATTCATCGAATTTGCTTTCTCACCTTTCACTGAACTCTGATCTTTCCATGCATTTTTCAGTGCAGATCAGTGGTATCCAGAGAACACAACTATGTTATAACTAGTCAGAAAACCAAAATGCAAGGCAATTCATGCCTCCAGTATATATGTTCAACAGATGGCTGCCTTAATGGTACTCTGCTGCTCCCTGTTGAGACAAGGGCTTGACAGTTTAACCATTATCAAACTAACAGATTGCTGTGATAAGTCAGCTCCAAAAGCAAACATGTTGGGATATTATTTTCCTGTTCTGCAATTTCTGTTTTAAAAAATAAAATAATTAACAGTTCATGTGTGCAATCTGCTGCAACTATATCAGGCCAAGAGTGCATAACACTTAATGATGCAAAACTGGTGACAAGTAGACAAATCCAAGCAATACGTTTTTGTAGCTGGAACCTGCATTGCCATTTCAGATGCAGTTGGATAAACAGTCTGAAAGTTATTTTTTCCTCCCTACCCCATCCCTTTGGTTGAGTTTCCAATCAAATCAGCTTCCTAAGACAGCTCTACGTAAAGCAACAGTGTCAAAAGTGCTGGGACAAACGAAGTGACAGTTCGTTTTGAGTCTGGATTTAGATCAGTTTAAATCAAGTTATCAGAGCACAGCTTTGAAAGCTGCCAGTTCCAAAGCGGGACTTTTGGACAAGTTGGTTTTCTTCATGGCAATTAAAAAATATTTGCTGGAACAAAAGTAGGTCTGTAGAGCTTAGATGAGTGTCCCTTAGAAGAAACTTGAGTGGTCTTCTGTACAGTCACAACTTACTCTTGTCAAGTGTACTATGTAACTCTTCTCCACATAAGCTCCTACTTCCAGAACATCCAAGTGCCTCATATTTCTGAAGTGTTTTGTTATTGTTGTAGCCTCGATAAAACATCAGGTAGAGTGGGATGAGATTACACTCATTCAGAAAACAAAGAAGGCAAGAAACTAATGTGGTAAGGAAGATTGAACCCTTGGGTCAGCAGAAGAAGAAGAGAACTGGAGACAACTTGCAAACACTAAGAAAATAAGACTCCTGAAAATAGTTTCTTAATTAGTGAAATTAAGCAGATATATAGTCTGTATGTATCTTCATAAAGCTAGTCATGAGGAAAATCCTTACAAGAGATAGAACTTAAGGCCCTCGTTAGAGCGTCTCCACCTGCAACATGAAATCCTCTTCTTCGGGAACATCTTGCCTATTTTTTGAAGCAGAAGCATGTCAAGATGTAAAAGCCACAGAGCATGTAAGAGAAAGGTGGGCTGTTCACTCTTTTTGTGATTTCTGTGGGGTGAATAGAGCTGGAAAAGACCTAACAGTGTTGCAGATGAGGAGAAGCACAGCAAGGACTTCAGGCCAGTCCCTCACCACTGAATGCCATCACCATTGCATTCCTCATGACAAAAGCAATCTGTTCATGTCAGTAGATCAGCAGCCTTCAAAACATACCTCTGAAAATCTAAAGCCTGTTTCGCATGGAAGCCAAGTGCTTGAAAAAAAACTGAAGCTTAACATTTTCTCCTCCTTTCCTTTAAAAAGTAGGAAAATATCCTGTTCTAATACAGATCTTGAAGACCATATTCAAGCCTAGAGTGAGATTTCATGGCCCAATTATGAAACCTGGCATTTTGAGGCTTATGTTAGATGTATCAGCATGTTAATGACACTGCTGGGATCCACTGCATGTTAATAAGAAACAGCTGATTTCCTTTCGAGAGAGCACATTCATTTATACTTCGGAGATCTTCAAGACAGAGTCCAACTCCTTTCTTAAGTATTTCTCAAGGTAGAAAACAGAAGTCAGAGACAAACAGGGGAACACCTCAGCAGATAAGGACAATGTGTAACTGAAATATAAGTATTATCAAACCTGTCTGTGTAACTGAAGATTTTTTTCATCACGGAAAATACACAGTGATTGCCTACAATCTACATACTGTTATGCACACAGTATTGCTGTGGAGTGATCCAGACCTTACAGTCCTTTCCAGGTCCAGTGTCCCTGAATCCAGTAATGTATCTGGAAGATTGCAACAGGTTTCTGCTGTTTCTTTCTGTTGAACCATCTGTCTTGAACCTACTGCATTTGGTTTATATTTCTCCTCATCTTGAAGGAGTCATATGGACAAGAATACTTCTCGTATACAAGTTCTACCAGGGTAATGTAATCCAAATAGCTCCTCCAGACAATTCTTTCAGAAACCAGTTTCTTCCCTACTCCTTCAGTGACTGGTACTCAGACATTTAACTCCACTAGCAAGAATTGAGGCTGCAAATGCTCTTAATTATCAATGACCTATTAGATCATACCAGCCATAGGTGAAAGCCTGGCCTCAATGAATCAATCAGAATACTGCCCTTATCTTCAATGAAGTCAGGATTTTGCTTAATATACACAGTTAAGGTCTGTCTGTAGGAAGTACTAAGCGTAATTCCTCCTAAAATTATATTCATGCCTTTCTTTTTAAGATCTGTCCTGGTTCTGCTTGAAGTTAGCTTATGCTCCAGCTTCCCACCAGCACCCTTCCTACACTACTTCTACAGTTTCGCTAATAAACATTGAAATGAGCTCTGATTACTTTCTCTCTTAATCTCTGAATCCACAGAAAATTCAAACATAAAGGTTTTCAGACGATTATAGGGCTATGCCCACAAAAAGCAGACTGGCAAAGCTTAACAGGACAAAATGCTGTGATTGCGTGTTTGGCCTTTCTTATAGAGCAGAGTAGAGCAGCTGTCGTTCCAGCAAGCAGTGCTGTCAGACTTCACAAAAGAAAGTCATGTAAATGTCAAGTCATAGGTATAAAAACAATCCTTCAAAACAGTGTCTGTGTATATCAGAAAAGCCTGCCTAGCTGTCACCAGTGAAAGTACCATAAGGAGTGATGCAGAAGCCTGTTTAGGACAAATAAAGTTTCTAAACTGAGTCCAAACTTCTCCACTAGATCAAACTGCGTAACTCTCTCCTTCAGCAGGAGAATCACAAGCTCTTCAGAGTGCCTTAACCAGAATGACTATTGCTCGGCTGAAAGCCAGCCCTATTCACAAGGTACCCATCAAAAAGCAAAATGCAACCCATCTTCTGAACAAACACCCCCAAAATGAGAGTGCAGTTTGGTTGTGATAAAGGCACAGATGCAACACTGCATTGTCCCTTCTGAACTTGGCTCACCCAGAAGTTGTTCTTAACAGTCAACGGGCTGCACTGCAAAACAGACTGGAATCATGCAACCATAGAATTGAGTTGCAAGGGACCCTTAAGGGTCATCTCATCCAACTCACCTGTAATGTACAGGGATGTCTACAGCTAGATCAGGTTGCTCAGGGCTGCTTCAGGACTCAGGCTGAGTGTGTCAGCAACCACCTGCTCTTTCCAAGAGTTCTTGCGCTTCCTTCACTGATTTTCCATATCCCTTCCATGTAAGTTTCTGACAAGCTGGTAGTGGTGACAACAGGACCTTACAGTAAATAAGCAGGAATTGCCCCTTTTCTGCCCATGCATCACATCACAGAGTGACCATTTGCTGAAGACAAGTAACAGTACAGCAAAGGAAAGAAACTCTAGGAGCTGGAAAGCAGGCACTCAGAAGCTTTCCAAAGTGTTCTACTGACAAGACATTTTGAAGAGGTACCTAATTAGACCAACAAATATTTAAGATTGCACTCCTGTGTACAGGCATTACAAAGAGCTACACATACACACAAAATCTGTCCTCTCATTCTAATCATTTTTACCTGTGTTGCATGATGATTAAATCAAGCATTTTAAGCACAGATTGTGATAGGATTACATAGATTTTTTACTGATGCAGTTTAACAAATCTTGGGACCAGCAAATCAGTTGTCTGAAGGCTCTAATGCTGTTCGTACTCTGCAAAGCCACCAGAGCTCAGTGTTGGGGCACAAGCTCAGCCTGGGTACAAGGCACAGCCCTAACATGATGCTGACTGTACCTTCACACTGGCTCTCCAACCAAACATAAACTTCACGTTCTTTCATTTCTGTTTTATATAGCCATCCAAACAATGTGTTAGAATACAGCTAGTTCTGCAGCAATAACTCTACACAGAATCACAGACCCCTTAGAGTAAGAAGGAACATTTTAAAGGTCATTTAGTCTAACTCCTCTGTAACAAACACGTACACCACAATTAGATAAGGTTGCTTCATCTTGAAAGTCTCCAGGGATTGGGCATTAACCATATCTCCCAGCAGGACAACTGCCTCCTGTAGCTGGAGGCAGAAGGTCTCATCAACAGGCTCTGCTTGAAGGTGGCCTGTAGGAGACACTCACAAGGCTCCCTTTGCTGCCTTGGTCCCAAACTGCCACCCACAGGCTTTTGACTTGCTCATAACTATTCTTTAGGGACAGCTCTTCACATTTTATTCCTTTTCAGATGTAGATAGCAACAGCCGTTCCCCTCATTCCTTGACTGTCTCTTCTGAACTGCTTGTAGCATGGTCCTTTAAGGCCCCTGCTAGCACCGCGTCCCTCTAATCTGGCTATGCTGTCCCATACCTTATCATGGGAAGGCTCACTGTCTCTCCCATACCCCATGAGACCTAGTTCAAAGCCCTCCCAATGAGTCCCACCCCTGTTTTTTAACATGGTGCCCCAGATGTTCTCATACAAGGATCTTTTAAAATGGTGTCATACGCTATCCCATTTCTGTTGGAAACGCCCCTCCTGATCCATTTTTGTACTTCACTGGCCTTTTTTTTCATGATTAAATCACATCCGTGGGACATAGTCATTCTATGATTAAGTAGTATATTAATGATTTACTACTACACTAGTACTCATCTATATTATATTGCTTACTAAAATGAAAACACTGAGATTGTTTATTGATCTGCTTTAAAAAAAAAAAAAAAGAAAGAAAAGAAAAAAAAAGTCTTATAGCTCAAAGAGAAGTAAATAGAGAAATTATACTTTGGAGTTTCCTCAGACTAGTGGGTTACCATATCCAACAGATGTCAATTGGACCAAGCAGCTCATGGTAAAGTTAAAAAAAAAATCACTTCTGGCCGCTTACACTGCTTTGAATCCATAGAAGTTACTTATTTCTCAGACTGTGCTTGATAGTGATAGCAAAGTCAGCTACCTATTGCAATCACAATACAGACTGAGATGCTTACCTGATGGCATACAGCTCTAAAAACTGTGACCTGACATAGAAACAAACAAACATGCACTGAAAATTTCCTTTTAAAACAGGGATTTTATGTGAATGTGACAGCACCACTGAACACTGACTTAACCACGGTGTTTATTGAGCAGATTTAACACTTTTTATGTGTTTGCAAATTCAGGAAATAAACAGACATAACTAAATTTAAACCAGACAGAAATTACTGCTTCTCTAAGAGGTGAACAGCTCTTTTTGAATCATTCAGCAAGATGAATGCTCTGATATCTAATATCCAGGGGGAAAGACATTGGCAAGACCTTGCAAGCTCTGTACTTTTGTTAAGTCAGATACCAACTTCTCCTGTCATCATACAGCTTCCACTGGCAAATAAATCCTAGCTTATATTTTACGAATCAAAAGAAACAAATTGAACTTATCTTTTGGAAGTCTGCCTCTGTAAAAGTTTGTTAGAATCTCTTTGGAAATGTCTGACCAGAGTTGCTGCCATCAGTATCACTTTGACACTGTGAGGTGTGTTTTCAGAGGCTTACATCTATTTGTGTTGCCTGGCCATCTCAGCCCTTCTGCATCTAAAGCTGGTGTATAAATTTAGCCTTCCTCTCAGAGACATTACTTTCTCAGAAAGGATGCAAGACATAGATGCAGATTAAAGGAGCACAAAGTTAAAAAGAAAAAAAGGATTAACGAGGCATTGATCAAACTGAAGGGCACGTAGTTACATAAAGAGACAAAGCCTGACATTATTGACAGACAACTAAAGATACTTGAATATTGTTTTGTTTCGAACTTGTGTGTTCCAGAAGCAACACATAAGCTTTTCTGCACTTAAAGGTGATAATGTATCACTTCAGTTAAATTATAATACTTCCCTCCGTCAGTCCTTAGATATCATCATAGAATCATAGAATCACAAGGTTGGAAAGGACCTACAAGATCACATAGCCCAACCATCCTCCCATTACTGTAGCTACAACAATCCACTAAACCAAACCTCATAGCTCCTCATCCAGACACCTCCTGAACGCTGCCAGAGACGGTGACTCCACCACCTCCTTGTGCAGCCATTCCAGTGCCTGACCACTCTCTGAGAGAAAAAGTTTTTCCTTATATCTAATCTAAACCTCCTCTGGTACAACTTGCAGCTGTTTCATCAGGTCCTGATTGTTGCATGGGAGAAGAGGCCAAACCCCAGCTCATCACAGCCTCCCTTCAGGAAGTTGTAGAGAGCAATGAGGTCTCCCCTGAGCCTCCTCTTCTCCAGGCTAAACAATCGCAGCTCCCTCAGCTGCTCCTCATAAGCCCTGTGCTCCAGACCCCTCATCAGTTTCACTGCCCTTCTCTGGACACGTTCCAGGGCCTCAATGTCTTTCTAGTAGAGAGGAGCCCAAAACTGAACACAGTACTCAAGATGCGGCCTCATCAGTGCTGAGTTCAGGGGGATGATTAGCAATTAGCAATTTGCTGTGCTGAACCTCATTAGATTCAACTGGGCCCACCTTTCAAGCCTGTTGAGGTCCCTCAGAATGGCATCCCTTCTTTCCACTGTATCAACCACACCACTCAGCCTGGTGTCATCAGCAAACTTGCTGAGGGTGCACAAAATTCCATCATTGTGTCACTGGTAAAGATGTTAAAGAGCACTGGTCCCAAGATGTCAGAACAGACAGATGGAGGCAGGAACCACAAACTGCAACTCAACGGGTCCAAAAGCCAGAAGAAATTAGGCAGTGTGGAAGGATTACATAGTCACAACTCCACCCACTGCACAAGAAAATGTTAAGTTTCTCTTATTGAAAGAGTAAAGATGAGGAGATGGCAGGGAAAACAAAAAAGTGGCAGTGTGGCTTTCTGCAGAGCCCTGTGGACAACTGGCCTTTGAGGGAGGGTTTCAGAGGAGTGACAGTGACAAGCTCTGAATGTGCAGCAGAGATGCTGATTTGGATAATTTATTTTGAAGGGAGGATGTGAATACTGAGCAGCCAAAGAAGATTTTACAGTATACAAGGTGCAGGATGAAGGGCTATGTGGCATTCTAAATGCTGACACACTACTGGTATGTTTTTTGCTGCAAAGGAGAAAGAAGCTGCAATCGTTGTCAGCAGCTCCAGTGCGTATGGGAAGGAGAATGACCCTGAGGTTACAAGTCTGAGTGACAGAGAGGATGCACTGTTATCAAAATCAGAAGTGAAGAGAGATTCTGAAGAAAAAAAGTAAGGAGTTCTGTTTTGGCCAGATTAGGAATGATCTGAAGGCAAAACAACCAGGATTATGTGTCAGGGAGGCAGTCAGATATGCAAGACCAGACAGAACAGAGCAGAGGTTTTAAGAGTTATTGGCAGAGAGATGATAGCCAAATCCGTGTAACTGGATGTTGTCATCCGGGGATATGGGTACGGAAATCTCCAGGCAAATCAAGGAATGACTAAATCCCTTCCCTGCCACCTCACACAAGTTCGTACCTAGATCCAAAAGAAATTATCTAAAATGGTGCTGCAAAAACATGCACTAAAAAAACTGTCTCTCCATAAAATCTAAAGATCATACTGTTTCTAAAATTAGGGCAACCGCTAAATGAAAGTTAACCCGAACAATAACTTTAGCTAAACTTCAGGTCACATGCATTTAATATAATGAGATGAAGAATATGAAAAGGCCATACATAATGGAATTCATCGAGTTAGGAATGCCATGCTTAGCTGCCTTATAACATATAATTAATGATCCTATAAAAATCCAGCAGTACGAACTCTCCCGGCTGCCCACAGAACTGTTCTTTATGCTGGGTAGGGCAAAGCAAGCATCTGCTTCCACAAATACTGCCCTTTGAGAAGCTGAAAAGCTTTTTTTCCCCTGCTCCATCAGGGACCACATTGCCATTTCCACGACACGCTGAGCTTTGAACCGTTACCCAAATCAGACTCTAGCATTTGGCAACCCAGTACACATCTGTCATGATAGACTGGTTGTTGGTGAAATGTTAAAGAAAAAGTCATTAACTCTTTTCCATTGCTCCTACTACCCCACCTTCCTCTACATCATTTATAATCCCTACTAAACCCATCCTCTGTTTATAGTCTTTTAACACAACAGAGGAATATGTACTGTCTGGAGATCTGCTTTACTTTACACCACTCTCAACCATTTGCTACAACAAAAGACGTTCTCTCTCCATCAAAAGGCCGGATCCCTCCTGAAGCCTTGATGATCAGATTCAAGGTTAAAGGATTAAGGCCTGAAGCATTGAGTACCAGAGGAAAGGAAGCCAAATATCAAAAGAAACACAAAAATCAATCCTCTTCACCGCAGGAGCAGTGTGAAGAACAAATCAGCCGAGCTGAATCTAAAGTTTTCTCTGCGTGGTTCTCAAAAATTAGCACTGTTACAAACGTAATGGGTACTTCTGCAAAGCCTCAGCACCTATGCAATGCTGCAGAGTTCAGCTCAACCACCAGCACGGTCCAGAAAGTTTTATGTCAGAGTAATTTAGCTGCAAAAACACCAAGTCCACTTCAGAGAAGGCAAGAGCTAGAGAGGAGCACAAGCACGCATGCCGTTATCTTTATATGTAGTCTGTATATCTGCAAGTGACAGAAACTAATATTTACTAGAGTTTGCCTTTTGCTTCAATTCTCTGTGTGCTGAAGCACAGCCAAGGTCACCAGAGGGGTGGAGGAGCAGGTTTAGCTTAGTGCAGCTGCAATCACGACCAGAACAGCACGGTACAGAGGATTTCTTGCTTAACTTTGTAATACCAATAGCTTTTGTTCTTAGTCCTGCCCCATCAGTTCTGATATAAGCCTTTAAATGGAGTGAAAGTTGTTCGGGTGGGTTTAAAATCTCCTAATTTAAAACTACACTCCAGAACATTTTGCTCCGCAAGATTTTTCTTCACTTTTCCAACTCACAAATTTCTGGGACATACGAGTGTATAGATTAACATATGAATATGTAGAATAAACATAATTTTCTCTTCATCCAAGACTACACTTAAAAATAAAAAAGTAACTAAACGGTATGTCTGAAAAGGCAATCCGCTCCGCTTTATAAAAATAGGTTTCGGATTTTCAGAATTCAATTCAGGCAGCAAACTAACACTGTGTACATTTCCCTGTAAAGGAGGCATCTGCAAATGACTTGCAAAAATGTCTCTCACTGTCTGCAAGTGTTGGCAAGGAACAAACTCCTTCAGGAGATACATGAATTTTAAATATTTTAACCTAGAGAAAAAGAAAAATATCCTGGCGCTTTCAGTTCTGATACGTGATATTACAGAACCATGCCCATCCGAAAGACTGGCAGAAAATGCAAGATTCGTGAGCATATCAATGTAGTCAAGTCTCAGCAAGCTTGTTTTCACTGACTGCCATCCCATCCGAAGAGGTGTTTGTAACACCAGAATTCTCGTGCTTTTTGAAGACCTCATCTATGGGTTACCTCCACCTGCCTAAGAAAACTACAAGGGCTGCTCCAAAAGTAATGCCTCCTATGTTATGTTAGCCCGTGACGTCAGAGGCAGATGGTGGTGGTATGGCAGATTGTTAACCAGTGTTTTGTAGCTGAGAGTTTTCTCCATCAAACAGTGTTATTGTGCACTTTGTTGTAGTTTCCACAGAACTAAGCAGGTCGCATTTCTTTTGGACCATCCTACTTACAGTAGCAGCTCCCATTTACATATTATGCCTTGGTCTTGTTCTGAAGGCTACTTTCAGACTGTAATGGTAAGGACATAATGTGTGTGCAGTATATGTGATCATGAGAACAGAATCAGCATAATTTGGGTAAATGTAAGACAAATTCAACCTATTGTCACAGTTCAGAGTAAAGCTGAACATTAGATTAGTGAAGCAACCAGGTCAGAGGAAATGAGCTCCTCACTCCCCAGTTCAACAAAGACCATTAAATGCCTTAGAAGTATATACAAATATAACCATGCATACAGATATATAAAAATTCCCCTCATTTATCAATAAGCTTTTAATCACTGTATCAGAACATAAGCCTTCACCCTGAACAATAAAACGTACTATCTTCAGTGCCTGTATGAGGCACTAAAGAAGAAAAAATACATATCCAGCTTAGAATACACGCTTCTGTTATGGCACAATTGATTCCAGCAGGCATCAGTTGGAGAGCTGTTCATCCTATACATAGCCAGGCAATTCCACCAGAGAAAGGGAATTGATATCCACAATAATTCAGCATTTGCACTACTGGCAGATTGGTATGCAACTTCTCTACTGGTCAAGCAAGTGTTTGCTCTGCAAATATCCCACCTAAAAATGATACAAACTTCAGCATAAAACAATCTGGAACAAGAAAGTAACTAATGTATTAAAAGGAATGCTAACAAGTGAGGAAGCAGTTTCCAAACACAGAGACTTTATTGGCCATTTGCAAGCACAGTTGATTTCAGTCCGATTTAATGCACCATTCTGTTGAAGCAATAAAGAGATTTAAAAAAAATAAATAAATCCAACTAATTGTGTTCATCACATTCATAAATGTTGGCTGAATACTACTTAGTTGCACCCCAAGAGACTGAGGATGATCAGAGATGAGCTGAAGGAAGATCTTGGCCAACAACCATTTCTGGCACTGAGGACAGGTTCTCCTCCAGAGTTCCCAGGAGGTGATACACACCGTCACAAAGAACTGGCAAGAAACTCCAAACATGAAACAAAAAGAAGACTCATTTTGCCACTGTGAGCACCAGTTCCCTTCAGCAACTGGAGCAGTGGGGACAGCACAAGTCGGGTCAGAGGTGGCAGAGCCTCGTGGTTGTGTTTAATTTTTGTTTTATTTTTAAATGCACTGTGAGAAGATGGTGCAAAGGAAACAGCATGTGCCTGGAACAGCAGGGGGAGCTGTGAGTCTGTGTTCCCCTGCATTTATCTTTAATTGCACTGACCGTGTGGACAAAAACACAGAGGTGTGTTTGTGCACCGCCACAGAAAGATGATGCTTGTATGTCTAACAAGCTGCAGAAAATAACACCAACCATCCAACCAACCCAAAAAACCCAGTACATAACAAAGCACTAAGCCAGGAGCAAAAGATAACTGTCACCTTCTCTTACAAGATAATAAAAATAGTTACATCATAAACATAAAAATCTTCTGAAAGACCCTTGATGGCATTCCTTCCTGGAACTATCACCATAGCAATGAGCATTCAAATAGAGGCGAAGGACTACTGAGTTCCATGTTTGTCATTTTCAACTAACTAAAAATATAAGCTGGAGAAAATCCACGCGGGTGATAAAAAACGAAGCATGCAAACATAAAAAGACTTCAGTGAAATTAAAGGTGGCAAATTACACCAGCAAACCTTTAATACTCAGGGAAAGAAATCCTCTAACCAGGTAGTATACATTGAAAGAGTGCCTGCAGATAACCGTAAGCCCCTCCGATAGCTGCTGTATCCAACAATTCCTATTTATAACGCTTTGCACAGGTCAGTGTCGAGGTGCAGAAGCAGTATTGTGTGAAATCCGAGGAACGGACGCACGTTAGAGAGAAGGCAGTCAGAGCTGTACCGGCAGAGCCGTATAGGAAGCCTGAGAATTGGATAAGCAGGGAACATTGTCGATGGAGATTTAGGCACACAGCACAAGTCTGGCGAAGGGGACCTGCAAAGCAGCAAACCGTATCTTCTCGAGTTTGTGCTGTTGAATACATCTTATTTCCACAGTGCTCTGATCGAAAGTTGAGAATAAATAAAGGAGAGAAGAGCAGCTTGTTTTAAAATTCCTCTCCCAGATGCAGGCATCAGGAGCACACACAAAAGCAGGTGCTGGGGGGTATTGATCATACTGAATACGTGTGGAGTGGGTACTTGAGCATGTACCAAGCATCTGCGCCTGGGAGATGGAAAGTGTTTTGTAAAAGGCTGTTTTATGCTAAACAAATGCATCAGGTTACGTTTTTACTTTGAATTTTTTAAAGCATCTTGCACACCGGGGCAAAAGAAATTACACAGAGAATCAGACAACTTACCATTAATTGTAAACGTTACTATCTCCACAGCTGAAAATTAGCTGTGGACTCACTTAGGAGCACTCTACCAAAAAAACATTCTCAATAAAGCCTGCTTTGACTGCTGTGCCTATCTGCATCTGAAGACTCTTCAGGTCCCAGGCACAGGCCCAGCTGTAGGGAGGGCAATGGGACAGACACAATTCTTCCCAACAGCTCCTCAGCAATCACAGCGGAGAAAAAACACAGAACTGCAAATTCATACTGGGACAGTCCAAAAAGAGGGAGAAGGGCAACACTTGATGACTTTGGCAATTAATGAAGAAAACACAATGGGACAACTAGCAGAGAAAATGGGGTTATAGTTTGTAGTACTCCCTGAGGCAGAAGCTTTCCTTTTCACAAATGCACTGTAACCAAAAACTGCAACAGAAATCAAACTCTGCACCGTACTTGCTCCTGAAATCTTTTTTTCTTTTTTCAAGCAGGGAAAAAATTAATCCCTACAGGAGATGACAAGATGCCTTTTAAAGTACATATCTCATTTCTGACTACAATTACCTTTCAATAGCCTGGCACAGCTGCATGCTCCTATTTGGTTTTTGTTTTTCATTAAGGGCTCCTCTATTATTTGTACCCATCCTATAGCATTTATGCCTGGCAGTGATGCGCATTCCCTTGCTTACAACTCTTCCCACAGATAGCAGAGAATAAATTGCAATTAAATTTTCGTAATTGTAGATAATTACCTCAAAATGAGCTGTTAATTATAAAAAAAAAAAAGAAAAAAAAAAAACAACAAAAAAAACCCAACCTATGTTTTTCAGTTCTTGATTATATTATTTATTTTACATCTAAACTCCAATATCTCACTTCAGTAACTTTAGTATTTTAAGGGGCTTTCTTCTCTCCCTTTCAAGTATCAAGAGATTTTTAAACTAAGTTTTGCTTATTTTAAGACTGAAATCAAGTTTCATGCTGTGAGGTTTGCTAGAGGAGCTTTGTGTGTGAACAGGAAGTCAGAGAGGGTTTGTGTTCCATTATAGGTCTGATAGTATTTGCTATATAAACGAACCATTTGGCAGATCCATTAAAGGAAGGAAAAATAAGAAGAGACTGTTAAAAAACAATGAGTACACTCCTACCATCTCTACCTCTTCTCTTAGCCCTAGTCGCACACTTGCACACTCACTCTCTATACTGAAGAAAACATCACTTACATATTCAAATGCATAAAAAAGACGAATGAACTTGTCTTTGTCAGCCTCTTTCAGCCTAACATTAGGGTAAATTATTTAGAGAGCATTCATCTGGTAACCTTTGCAAAACCAAAGACGGCATATAGGAAGAAAAACTTCCAAGTGTTATGCTGCCAAACTTAGGAACCAGCTGGCATGCCAACCTAAGACTGCATGGGCACATTAACCTTGAAAAATTACAGTAAATTAAACCAGGGGACTGAAGAGAGGGAGCTTTCTGAAAGCTGGAACTCTCATTCTGTAAACATCACAGGTTTTTCTCATTTTATGTGCTAGGCTATGAAGATTTTTGCATTTGTTGGTAATCTGTTGCCAAGAAGCCTTGCCGATGTTCTAGGTTACATCTTTCCTTCAGTGGTTTAATGCTACTGCATATTAATATCATGACTCTATAACTCTTTTCTTAAGAGTGATCACACTTTGATCACTTCAGTCTGTTCAAAAACAAAACAAAAAGCATCAAAATACAATGAGGGATATGTCAGTTACTCATAGCAACAAAACATCTGCTTTTGCAATGAAGCACTCCAAAGAAATTAGCAACTTCTGTTCTTCTAGGAAAAGTAGTGTTACCTATTGTTTGACTTCCCTTTTCAATGAAGTGGGGTCTCAATAGAAAAACATTATCAATTAAGGTTAAAAAAACACAAAAATAAAGTACTGAACCCTTAGTTTGTAAATAAATACACATTTCTTATGTTACAATCATACCAGAAGAGGAGAGAAGGGCTTATTATTTTCAAGATTTCTCTTGTCATTAAAGAGAGGGCCACTCAAAGGTCAGTTTCTCCTCATGTGCACCAAAAAGAAAGCTGGGGTCAAAAGAACAGATACAGTTCAAACACAGAACACAATGCTGTTTATTTTTGAGAGTGGGAGGAAAAACTTGTCAAGTCCACAGTTTTAATTTGTTGTTTTTCTAACAGGCCTGACTCTTCACCCAGCGAAAGCACAAAATATAGCTGGACGGAACACACACAAAAAAAAATAGTCATATGTTCATTAAAGTTTTAAATAGCTTGCAGAATGGAGATAAAGGGCTAAATATTAGCTTAACTCTACTTCCAGTTATTTTAGCACTGATTATAATGGAGCAGAGGTGCAACACTGTGTTGTTTTAAAAAGAAGCAACTATCACCAGTGGAAACATATCATTTCTATCTCAGAGGTAAAGGCTGACATACTTTTTACATCAGGTCCGGGCTAGGTTATTGTCCTGAAGGTGGGATGCACACAGTCTGAGACTGCTACAGAGATCAACCCCTAAACTCTGGGTAATGATAATTCAACATTTACCCCATAAAACTCAACAGCCAAGAATTTTTATTTATTTATTTATGGGGAAAAAGAGTTCTTAATCTGAAACAAACACATGAACAGATACACTTGGCAGCCAGTATTACACTGTCAAGAAGATGCACTGACACTATGAAGTACTTAGAAGAAAAAAATTACCTTAGCCCCATGCTGTTGCCGTTCATCATCAGAGCAAGTTCTCCAGGTGTTCCATCAGTGAGCACATCTCCTGAACCTGACACGTGGCCTTTAAACCTGAAAAAGCAGAGGTAGCTGTTTATGCAGCTGGTCCTATCACCATAACAGAAATTCACCACAAATAGGGTATGTTTTGTGGCTACAAGCAAAGCACTTAATCATGTTTAATGGAGAAGCTTTCACAACTATTTTCATGCTTTCAAATGTACTTTTTGTTTTGGAAGGCTGACTGATGTACAGTGCCTTTCCTTCCGTAGATTTCCACTGGGAAAAAGGTTAGAAAAATTTCATTTACTGCTTTCAAACTATCTGCCTTCTTGAGAAAATGGTCAGTGTCCCATAACAAACGTTCCTCGTTGGCTATGAATATGGCTTCATCAACACCCGAACTCAAAGGTATCACATAAGCTGCTCAAAACATAGAATGTTTGCAGTGGTTGTGTCTTCTGAAACTACGTGTACAGAGATAATCCTCAATTTTTAATGAATTATCCCAACTTCTTCTATCCAGTGAAGAGTGAAAAAGGTCAGTAATAGAGGCATTTTTCCCTCTTAAATAAAATTGTTGTTTCTGGGATTTACTTACCCAGATTTCTCCACATAACCAAGAAAGTATATTTTACCATTTTTGAAACTTTTATACATTCTGGGATGGTTGACTTCATAGAATCATAGAATCACAAAGTCACCAAGGTTGGAAGGGTCAGCCAAGATCATCCAGCATATCTATCAACAATATTTCGCTACTAAACCATGTCCCTTCGTACAACGTAAAAACAATATTGGACATCCCCAAGGACAGTGACTCCAACACCTCCCTGCGCAGCCCATTCCAGAATCCGACCACTCTATCAGTGAAGAAGCTTTTCCCAGCCTAGAACCTGAATATCCCCTGGTACAACTTGAAGCCACTGAAATATCAGTCACTGATCTGCCTCTTTCCCTGCCAACCCACCATTTTTGATAGCTGAGCAACTACTTCACATCCAGAGAAACTGCAGACTGAAGGTACTATGAACAGTTGAGCCTAAATAGAGAAATGTGGGAAATTAAGATGAAGTTATGAAGCTCTGTTGTCCAAAAAAAAAAAAGGATCGGTTCATATTCATACTTCTCATAAGAGAAGAAGAGTTAATTATTACAAATGGTCAGACCTTTCATCTGTCACTGAATGACGATACTATCGGTACTTTCAGCAGCTCAAACTGGGCCTCAACCAGCATTCCACCCATGCAGAAGGACAGACAAAAACAAACACAACCTGGAAATGGATTCTTATTATATATATATTTAAGTGCCATGACGTTAAGAAATGCACTAGGTTAGAGTCTCCTGCCAAAGAAGCAAAGGTATTCGAGCTTAGCTAAACAAATTTCCACTGTTTGTGTAGTACACAAAATTACCCTGTTATAAAGTGCAAAAGAATTATACAGACAAAACTGAAATAGAATCTCGTAATGCTTATGAGATTTGTCTGTAAATATCAACCATTTCATTCTAAAAAGACTGAGTATTTTTTAAAAGCAAGCACACTGAAGTCTAATTGAGCTTCATATGGTCAAAATGGCAAATGTGCATTCACCTTCACCTCTGAAGAGATCACAAAACAGATTCAGTGCTCATAATGATCATATGATCTTTTTCAGAGCATTTTTTCCTTCTGTTTTTTCTTAAGTAAAGTAACCAGAGCTCTGTGAACCACCTTCATTTTCAGCCAAAAAAAAAAAAAAAAAAAAGAGGCTAAAACAGGCACGATGGTATTAACAAGCACAACATTACAGAGATATGTAAGGTCTAGTTATTTCCCTGGGCAGATGATGCCTCAAATAAGTCTGAAAATTATCTTTTTGAAACAAAACTCCAAAAGACTTAGGCTGTACATCCTTCATATTCTACTTGTTTTTCTTTAGAGGTCTGCATGCATAGAATTAAGGCATTTGATGATTAAGAATCCATCTGTTCCTGCTTCTTTTTTGCCTTAAGTTATAATTCTTTGTTTGTAGCCTCAGCCATTTTCAACTCACACAATTATGACTGACTTTGATAAAACAGACATTTTAAGGCCTAAATAAACATACGCTTTTCAGTGTAAGACAGGGCCCAAGAAGTCAAACAAAAGATCATCTGAGTTACAGTATTCTCTTTTAGAGTTTGAAGATTAACCAGAGGGCTGTTAATAAGCAGAGAAAGTGATATGTTCCTCTGTGGTGGTTATAATGCATGCAAGCAGGAAGTGGGTCAGGTATTACAGACACTTGTGGGATGCTGTCAGCAGTTCCCACATTAAAGCAATATTGAAATAAAACTTCTTGTGAAACCTTCCTATTGTTTTTTCTTAAAGACTGACAGATTCCTCCCATTGCTTTAGCTTCCTATGTCTGAAATGCTTGCACTCAGTTGAGTTATACCAGCTAGTCTAACTCTTTGCTCTGTGGCTTTAACCCAATCCCCTTCTTGGTTTAATGATACCAATAAATCAGTTTATCCGTATTGCCAGAGTCCCCATTTAAATTGTCAGGAAGATGTTCTCTCACTTTCTCTAACAATCGCAAGGGCTTTTGAAGCCACATTCCACATTTCTGTGGTTATCGCCCTTCCCTTTTAATTTTTAAGCAGGTCTTCTGCCCCTGCCTCAGCATCCTCGCCTGCAGAAATATCACTGAAAGGAAAACGTCCCTGTATCACAGGACGTCTTCCTTCCTCTGCCACATGTATGTATTAAATGTATAAAATGGTCTTCATCTTTTCTGTAAAAGGTATTTCTTCCAGTCACCACCTAGGAAGGTGCAATATTTCAAAACTGACCTCTCCGAGTAAAGAAGAGGAATGCCACGTCTATGTCATCTACACACACTGCTCCCTTGCCAAACGTCTATGTTCCTTGAAGTGCCTGCACTAAGATCAAGCTCTCAATTTCTTCTAATACTCTCCTTTTCCTACCCAGTCTCTTAGAACTGCTTTTCTTATGCCTTTCTTTCTACCACATACTGTTTTCCTCTGCTGCTTTCCACAGCTGTCATGCTGTTTCCCAACAGTATATGCTAATATACTAAAAAGTCTCTTCTCCTCTAAATCACTGTTACGGAGAAATTGTGCCACAGGTACTGCCTTATCTTATTTTACAAATTCCACTTTCCCCTTATAACTATTGCTCAAGTCTTCATTAGAAATTCTAGAATTTATTTTTTTTTAATATGAATCTTGAAATCACCTGCTATAATCCATTTGGGAGTGGTGTAGCTGCTGTTGTTTTAGGAGCAGTTTTGCTTCTTGTTTAGCCAACAAATTTTGGAGACGTTCCTTTTCAATTTCCAGCTCCATCTTCTGCAGAAGCAGCTGCTGCCTTCTTTCTTCAGACAACTTTTTAGCTTGCTCTGTTTCTTTAGACCCTGAACCCCTGCTGTCATTCAGCCCAGAAACTCGAGAGAGCCTGGAATAATCGCAGGTTTTGAGAGCTGGTCCAGAGAGTCTTCTGGGTACCTGGCTGACATGGTGGCTCTTCTGAAGGCTACCTGAACTCTCTACGTGCTTGCAGGCACAGCCATGAATCATTTGTGGAGGGCATGTGCTTGGAAATTCATTTGCTTTTTGGTCCATTTCCTGAGCTGGTTTTACATGGTGAGGGCTCCTCTCCTTGACTGAGGAAGTCATATTGTTGCACTTTCTGTGCAAACCATTATCCAAGGGATTTTCTTTCGGACGATCTTGATGGTTGTAAATGATTTCAGTTCCATAGTTATGATTATTCCTGCAAGGCTGTGACGATGCTACACGGCTCGGGCTTCCAGCCTTTGATGCTCGACTGTTCTTATACAAAGTCTGAGGTCCTGCAACAGCTAAGTACGAACCATCTAGTTCTGAGGGCGGTTGCTGGCAGAAGGACTTCTTACCAGACACCTGAAACAAGAGAAACAATTTCCTCTGTATTAATAAAATGGATCTTCATTCATTAATGTCACAATTTAAACAGGCTCACTCAGAAATAGACTCACTGCATCCTGCTGATGGACGTACAGACCACCTTGACAAAATGTTTACCGAAAGACAGACATGGGTCTGCTATCAAATATACATTTCATTCAATCTACACAAGTGTAATAAATGCAAAACTACTGCCTGCAGGATGCTCAGCATAAAATGAGTCGCTTCAGAGTATCAAGTAGTTGTGAGCATCTAGGGTTACATAAAATCAACTTGAAGAGTGGCAAAAAACATTAAATGTTAATGTTTGGAAATGTTTAATTTTGAATACCGAGCCAAAAAATCCATTCAGCCTCTATAAATACTCTTTGATTGGCCATTACACAGCAGGAGATTTGATGTAAAACATTTCACCTTGCACTGAATGGGATATTACTTATCGCTGGAAATTTGATGAGAGTTTTTGAAATATCTTTACAGAAACACAGATAAAAACCAACTACTTTCTGTAAAAAATGGCTGTACATCAAAAGCTGTCATTTAAATACAAAACATGTTTAAATTCAGCTATAAACGTAAGTGATTTTTCAATTAAGCTGGGCAAGTGATTATACTCTGATAAAACTCTGAAGAAAGAAAGCAACTGTAATTCACATTTGTCAACTCGGTGCAAGCAAATTCTAGTGGTTTTGTTATACTCATGGATATTATGCAACACACGTCAAAATCCCGCTCGTATCTCAGAGTATCTTTACGCTATGGTTCATCTAGGCGGTTAAGCATTTGGGTTGTTATGCACATCAGAGTGATAGTGAATCAGGCACCCACAACCATTCTGTGATTCCATGATTTCTTTTGCATTAATTTCAATAATATACTGAATTTAAAATCTTTCAGCCTTTGGGACTTCTCACAAAGTTTTGTTTGTTGTTGTTGCTGTTTTGTTTTAACAGACACCGGGTTTGTTAAAGGTAATGAAAAAAAATAATGAAACCACTTCAGTGAAAGAGCTTCAGCAGTGAAATTCATCATCCACAGACAGTGAGTAAAGTGTGATTCGCATTCTAGCAGTGCTTACAACAGATAGGTATGGTCAACATAGAGTGAAAGTCGGCCAGCAAGCCCCATAACAGCAGAACTTAGGGATGCAAGTAAGTGTCCAGTGATGATCAGGAGAGACACACAATTCAAATCTATGCAGTGTTCACAATTTAAATTCCTTTTTATAAATAAACAAAATACCAAATATACTCTGCTGTTCTTGAAGACAACCAATTACAAGTTTCTGGTATACTTCTCAGAATATAAATTAACGTGGATTAGCACCTGAATACTGATATTTTGTTATTTCTAGTTTTGTGCATATAAAAATATCCTGATTGAAAGCCAAGGATGTCATGTTTTGCCCCAAAGGGCCCAGTAAGTTGGAGGCATTTGCATTAATGTCACTGTTAAATGTCTGAGGAAAGTCTGGTGCTTGCACTGGGTGAAAAGTGCAGGACATTAAAATATTTTAAAGTCAGAGGGGCTGGCAGGGCAAGTGAGCAGAAAGGCAACACGCTGCCAAAAAGACGGAGTTTGGTTATTTATTATTTGCATCTTGCCATCTTTGTCTGCAGTATTTTCTAGGCAAATAAAGGTTACAAAACTTTAAAAATCCAAATTAAGCAATACATAAAGAGACAACCAGCAACAGGAAGAAATACTGCAGAAAAGGGAAAGGGAGAGAATCTTGTGGTTAAATTCTGTCCCTAATTTCCCACCTTTTGCTAGCCCATCACTCAGGGCAGCTACAGAAAAAGGGGTCCAACGTGCCCAGTGGCCCAGACCTCTGGGACAGCAGGTGGTAGCAGATCCAAAAGAGTTTTGTAAGATCCTATCAGAAATGACAGAGTAGGATCATCTACAGAAGGAATACACCCGACCTTCATCAGCCCGTAAAGTAAAAAGGAACGTACAATACAGAAAGATGTAAAACACAGGATAACGGAATTTCCTTATTCTGGCCATTTGTTTTATTGACTGAAGACACAAGAGAATGTTAAGAAATCTAAGCACATGGAGATGGTACAAAATAATCATCGGAGCATATTTAAGAATAAAGGCCCACATCGCAAATTAACTTCATGGCTGAGACTCCATTAGGAGTCCCCGAAGGCCCTAAAAGAGAGGTACCAGTTAGCATTTGTTGACCTTGGCCACCATTAAATCTGCCCTGATGGTCTCAGTAATGGCATTGACATTTAAAGGCTTCATAACAAGGCAGAGAAACTTTAATGTTATTTCACAGTTACAATATGTTTGCAGGGGGGGAAATTCTCATTAATGTCATCAAATGCACGTGGGTTTCGTTTTTTTTTTCCATTCCTTTAGAAGAAGGAGGTCACATTAGGTAGAAGACTGAATTCCAATTTCACATGCCTTTGAAGGCTACTCAGTACTTTGCAAATTCTAATACTAAAGAAAAATGAACTACTGGGAGCCAACAACTTTGTACATAATACGTGTTTTTCTGTTAATGCTTTAATTGAAAACTACAGCTGGATGTAGGCTGCAGGGAAAATTGCCTGAATTCTATACTTACAAAGAATCATAAAACCAGAACACGCCAGGACAAATCTGTAAGATGCTGGCCAGGTGAAAGGGAAAAGTGGGGGAAAAAACCGTAAAGACTCATATACTGCCTTGAGTCTAAAGACTCATAAGCATACGGAATTAAGTAATCTTACAAGATGAGTTTAAGAAAGATATTACCTACGGGATGCGTGGAAACCATGACGGACCATGATGGAACAGCTGTGCTTTCCCCTTTGTGGAGTTCTCCTATGCTTGCTGTATAGTATTTAAAGACACAACTTCCTTTAACTGAGGCTTAAGCAAACAAACAAAAATTCAGACTGCTCCTTGCAGCATAACAGAGTTAATAAGATTTCATAAGACAAGTGTGAAACTCTTGCACGGAAACAAGAAGATATTAAAAAATAGTTCAAATAATCTTTAGAAGGGCTGAAAAGGGAGGACAGGTGGGGAGCTCTAAGAAATCTTCACTGCAATCCCAGTAATTTTTGCTCAGGGATTCAGAGCAAAGCTTAAACAAACATATAGTCCATAAAACTTCCTACAAACAGACAAACAGCACACCAGCTTTATGCATGCAGCATTAGTATCTCTGCAAATGCTTACATGCAGATTGTGTGCTCTGCAGTGTCAGCGCATGGCTCTGGTAGAGGAGACATTTAAAAACTGATTACAGCACACGGGGTTCTGTATGGCCAGGGCTAAGCTACCAGCAGATCAAATCTTATGATCTCCACACAAGCAACATCCTGACAGATTTCACAGGTAGATACTCATGCACAAAACACGTTTAGGAAACAGACCCGAATCGTTAACTTGGAAAGTCTTACACTCACAGGACAAAAGCTATAGTCCATCCATATACTGGGAAAAATACAGAGCCACTAAGGTTAACAGGAAAACTCCTGTAGATGTCAGCCGGGCCAGAGTTTAACCCAGAGCACCTGGCTTTATAGTTCCTAGCTGAAATACACTTGAATACTGAGAGGCAATCAAGTGAAATTGTTCTTGATGGCATCTTGAGCACATTTCTCTAAACCAGATTTTCAGCCTTGGCGTTTCTTTATGTACAGGAGAAACGCAGCAAGGAACATGCAAGTTCAGAACTATTTCACTGTGCAGAACAGAGCTGGGAGCCCAGAGGGAGCCAAGCACAGTCAGAAGCAGCAACCTGAAAAAAATACAGGGCCTTAAGGGTGTCCCAAGATAAAGGGAGAGTTTCTAAATGGGCAAATGAGAGACTACCATATACACAGACACCTTAAAGAGTGTCATGGGCATGCATTAGTGACCTAGCTGACACACTCATTAAGGTACGCATCCTAAACCTGGAACTCAGTCAGCACTACACACTGCTGATGTAGAGGTATCACCTGAATAAAGCTTGGTTTGGGGTTTGCAGATCTATCAGCAGTGTAAGCACTTGCTCTTGTCACTGGAATAAGGAGAATACATTATAAATAAGCTCGGGTGTGTTATCTGGGCAACAGAAAAGCCATTATAAGAACAACTATTTCAAATGATAAGACTATTTGAAATGCATTACTAGTGATTAAGGAGCTATTCTTTCCAAGAATCCGTAAGTATTTATCAAGAAAGATGTAAAATGGTAAAGATTTCAAAGTAAATTATCAGGACCTGTTGAAGTCTATCAGTTTCTTTTCCTTAAATCACAAAATCCTTATTAAAATCTCTAACATGATTAACCTAGCACCAGTCATTTACAGGGTGCCCCGATAATGGTACAGCATCTGCCTCCGCTAGTACCTGAGATGGATGCCATGGGTGACTCACAAAGTAAGCTGACCGAAATAAAGAAATGAAGCACCATTTTCTGCAGTAATTATGTACAGCAATGATTGCCACATTCCACTGAATAAAACAAGTGGTCTCAAGTCAGAGAAACAATATGTGAATGACAGCCACAAGCCTGTATTTTTCCCGTGAAAATCCACCGAATTCAATATACTGAACAGGTGTAGCAAAACAAAAATAAAAATAGGATCACATCACAAAAAAATGAATCCATTGCTGCTAGCTGACAGCAGAGAAACACCTCCTCTGTTTTCACTGCCTTTGTTTTTTTCTCTCCCCTTTGTTATTAGGGTTTGAGCCGGGATGCCAGGTGCACAAAAAACCTGCATTCAAAGTGGCAAGTGAGCATTTGCTGGCACTCAGCTTTAAGTGTATATTTTGCATTCATAAACATGCCACCCTTCTCTTCCAGCTACACAAATACTGTAGATAATCTCTAACAAATGCTTCCATTTCAGATCAGCAAACTGGTTTTATGCTGGCTGATAAGGCAGTCATTAATAATACAGTGCTCCAAGAAAACTGAAGTGCAGCGTCTATGCATTTAGTCCTGGAAGTCACTGTGAGCAGAATGCCCATTAAGCCCAAAGAGTAAGCTACACATGGCAATGTAATATCTGACCACTACAAATAAAGCAAACATGTTTGCTTTCCGAAACAAAAGTACAGCAAACCTGTTTGCACCACAAAAGAAAAATGCCACCATACTAATCTCGATAGCACCAGGTCTAACTATTAACATTCAATGTGCTGCCAACATTATAAAAACGAAAAATCACAATCTTCTGACTTCAATTTTTTACTTCTGCCCTTTATTTTACTGAAGAATCAGTAGTTCAAGACCTAGATAAATATTTCAAAAACTATACTATTTGTGAGCAGAGCAGGTCACTACCATTTCCCAGTGCATTTGGAGTTCATGTGAAATAAGGGCAGAAGAGTGATGAGCTGCATTTTTAACATGGGCATACACAGAATAGTTGTCTAGCTGATAGAGAATGCGTAATGCAACATCTGCACAGTAAGCCTTGCCAAAGCCCCATCCCAAATAAATGTAGTGCATTCTCCCTAGTGCAATTAACTCTCATACTCTGGCAGGTTTTGCTAGAAGATCATCAAGGTAGATTACCTTCCAGCATATGAACTAAATACTTACAGGTGTTATATCATCAGTTATTACTTACAAACTTCTGCATTTAACAAGACATCCAGGCAAATGAATGATCTAATTTATGAATTATTTATAAGAATTTCACAGCATGCTCCTGGCGTCATCCATGGCCTTTTCCAGGTCATATGACACCAATTAGAGCTGAATTTTAAATTATTCAATAACCTGAACTCTCTTGTCATTTAACATATAGATATCAATGCAGTAAACAAGTTAAGTCTAATGGGCCCTGGAGGTTTGCGTTCCTCCGCCCATCAGCAGAGGCTGTATGCTACCGCTGGAATAGAAAATAATAGAATGCAGCAGTCAAAAACATTTGCAAGGTTTTAATAAGTTATTTTGGCTCCCTTAGGGATTTCAGTATAACTTACAAGCACTGAATCTAAAACATATTAAAGTCCTTAGCTATGTGCTTTTAAAACAGAATTAGGACATAGCAGAAGAACAAGTATGACACTAACCCTAATTTAGGACCTTAATTTGAAATGTAGTGGAAATTATTGAATAAGCAAGATCTACTATAAACAACTCATTACCTTCAGGGTATCCTACACTATAGCCAAAAATAGCCCTTCTTCCAACACATCTACACCTGTCTGTAAAGGTATGGCCGTACACAGGGAAATGGAAATCTTAATTTAACAGTATCAGTTGACAGGTATATCTTGCACTCTCTTAGCAACTGGGTAGAAAAAGCATCTCCATCATTCTCCCACCCTAGCAGCACAGAGGAGACTGCTGCTAGAAACCTACCTGAACTTGGGTATCATCTTAAAAGTGTACAGGCTCAGAAGACAGGCTTAAGGACCTGTGTGGCACATTACAAAAAAGCCTACAAAGCAGTAAGTGCAATAGAAGACACCTTAAAAACCATTGTTCTCCACGATGAGAACAAAGACTTCAACAACAAAGATTACCAAGAACAGCACAATTGCATAACTGATTCTGCCTTGTTGTAAAGTTTACAAGAAACGCACAGCAAGAATGCCAGATCCTGGATCCAAAGCATTGCCTGCAGCTCAATACAAGCCTATATTGTGCCCGGTGCCAACTGCTTTATTTTTCTAGCTTATGTGCTCAGCTTTATGAACATTGTTCCTTAAGCTCCAGACTCACTCCTGTATAGAGGACCTAAACACTGGAGAACTCAGTGACCCAACTCAACCACATGTAAGATCCGCTGACTGTTCAAGGGCTCATAAACTTCCTGTACCAATGCAAGAGGAAAAGGAGGAACACAGAATGTTTAATTTATCCTTTTAAACACTAGCAAGAAGTTCTCTAGCTGATGCTGTCAAGATGAATGCCAAAGAAAACAGTGATGCTGAGAAAACATCATGCCAAATAAGTAAAAACACACCTATGCCAATTGTCTAGCCAGGCTATAAGAGTAAGGATTTAGAAAAGAGATGCCATTGGACATCTGCTCCCTAAGGGTAGCATGTAAACGAGCTGTAAGGGAGTATACTATATACATTTTAATTATATACAGAGATATTTAATTGTATTTTTATATATATAAAATATATTTATAGTTATATGTATAAAACAGTAAAAGGAAAAAAAGACAACTGCTTAATCTCAGAGCACACATTTTAAGAACATACAAAAATAGCTATAAGGGATTTAATTTTGGTTATAGCCAGACTTAGTTTCATTCCTACAATGGGCAGCATTTGATTATTTTGCATTAATTGTACTAACATGCTGGATGATAAAAGGGAAGCTCATATCAGTTTTCATTAATGAGTAATGTCCACCGTATATGTGGTCCTTCAAGGTAACTTTTTCAAAGCTTTTTTTTTTTTAAAAAGCAAACAATTTTTTTACTTGGAATCAGAAGTTTAGCATATCAGCAGCTACACATGTTCCCAGCCACTGCCAGTCTCTTTAGAATTCAATCAACATTTGCTCCAAAGTCATGCTTTCATAGCTGCAGACACAAGACAAAAGGGCAAATATACCGTGACCCCCCTAAATAGCCCTGATTACTGTGATCAAACAGAAGCCAGATACTTATGTGGATAAGAATGTGTAGAGTTTGATGTGTGGAGATTACCTCAGGAGCAGACATTGAATCAGCATTTGCCAACTTGTACCTCACCATGACAGCCAATATCACCTTTCCCCCTTTCCCCTGTATTTACAGTAGGGATAACTGCGGTACCCATTGGCCAGTGATGAATTTTAAGTACCAGTCAGTGTTCACTGAGATTACCAGAAAGTTTTACTTCCTTCAGAAGCTAAGTGTCTCCTGCTGATTCCCCAGGGTATGCATGTAGGCTTTGAAATTTGCTGCATGAACAAAGGAAAGAAATGGAAGACATTTAAGAATTACAAGCATATTCAGAGGCAGAGACAGTGTTTTGGGGGAAAGGATACAACTAGAAAGTTATTTAAATAATATAGAAATCCCACAAAGACAAAAAAAAAACAACATAGAATCCTCTGACTTTAAAAGAATGGAAAGGTGTGCCCAAGTGAGCACATACTGCCAGGAGTGCCCTTGCAATGCGAGCCAGCCAGCATTTAGATTCTGCTAATGATCCTATCTCTGGGAAATAATTCATAAAAAGTAAACAGTAATTTTCATGTGCCTGCCCTTTTGATCTTACATTTGTAGGGAGTATCCTGAGGCTAGCTGTGGGTGCCTCCGTGGCTCTGCCTGATTGACCTCTAAGCTGCCCTGCAAGTAATGATCATGCCAAGGAATGACAACAAGAGTTGCATGGAAGAAGACATTTCAATGCAACACCATTAATGACAGGCTGACTCACTTCATCTTGTCAAAGCAGTAGTTGCATGTAGAAAAAAAATAAAAGCTTTTTAGGACTTCCTCATTTTGTAATGACGCTGTACTTCAGAACAAAGGCTGGAAAAAGACCCACATCAAAATCTAGCTAGTGCATAGCTCTGTATTAACTAGACAAAACGTAGTGCAAGGCAGAACAACAGGCAGCCCAATGGCTTTGTGTTAAATAATCTTGAGAGGAGAAAATTAATAAAGTCCTTGAGAAAAGTCAAGTCAGGACCATGGCACTTCACCTCTCCACATTCAAAAATACATATACCATATATTAGAAAACCTTTCTCTAAAGGCTTAGGCACTGACTGCTCACTGTTTCATCAGCTTTCAGACAACAGCTTGCATGCTTTTACCCCACACCATCCCCCAGTAAACACAAGATGGCATTTATCACATAGCTTATGTCTCTGTCACTGGAAGTGAAGCTATGAGATAAAATGGCCAGTCCAGAGCAGCTGACAGGCAGAAACTTGACTAAACTACCAGGAACAACTTCTTTAAACAAGGGAGTGGGGAAACTACAAATCAACCTGTTAGAGTACACATAAATGGAAGCATATACTATTTCTATTTTACACTAATATTGAGAAAATATTTATATTCCCAGAACACTGACACGTACAGTGCAACATATGGATGGATGAACTGGTAGACAGGTAGCTGCAGAGTTGCTGCCAAGGAGTCTGGCTTTAAAATGCTGTCTTCTCTGGCTGATGGCAGAGCTCTCTCATTGGCAGATACAACATATACATTATGATTCCTGTTCCTGCTTCAGTTTTTCCATAGCTCATACACCGGTTTAACAAGATAGCTGTCAGATTCCTTTCCATTAACAAGTACTCCACTCCTATTGGAAGTCAACCCCTTAGTTTTAAGTTACAGAGAAATATACGGTTACATTTTCTTCCATAGTTAGATAGGAAATCCATAGATGTGAGAAGGAAACTTGGAAATGACACGGACATTTTTTTACTAAGAGCACGTATATTTAGAAGTTTTGTGCAGAATACAATCACCCCTGGAGATCTCCCTAAAGTGATGCACAGTGCAGTATTTCAACCTGTTACGTACTTCAGTCATCTGTGCATGGGACTGGTATGTCCTGAGTCCTTCGAGCAACAGAAGCTAGCTATATCACTTGAGTATGGAAGGATCAGCTCTCTAAACACAAAAATTTAAGGTCCTCTTGGCATACAAGCCATGATTTTAGTGAGAAATGAAATGTTCTCTACTTGGCAGACTTGCAATACCTCTAACAGGTACATAAATTAACCAGTGAAAGCATGCAGGACAAGCTGAATCAAACAGGAGGAGGCATAGAGCAAACACCAGTGTCTCATTCCTTAGGGGCAAGCCAGCTGTTTCTTTTTGAAGTCCACCATGGTGACGCTGGCTTCTGAATAGTTTCAACACACTCAAAATACAATGGAGGAAGTCCCAGAAGACCTCCTCTCTGTGGCTGAGATTCCTTAAGAGTTGAGGCCGGTCATTCTGATATGGGTTTAGTAGTTACAGGTAGACAGCTGACAGCAGCAAATGACCTCTGATATATCAAGCCACAAAGATCATCTTCCTCTTGACCCACAGAAATGATCTTTCCTAGTTCTGCTTGAAACTGTGAAGTATAGCAATGGTATCACTGATACTATTTGCATAAAATGGCCCTAGATGTAGTGTAGAGCAGTATGACAGTCTGTTCTGATGGGCCTCGGCTGCGGAATATTGATATAAAGGCTCTACTATAGTTACGGTAGGCCATTAGGTTATCTGAATGGACATCCATCACTACCAGCTTGTGTAAAGGAGAACATTAAGTTAAAAGGGCGTGACCAACATAAATTGAAAGGCCTTCCACTACTCCAGGACAGCAGTGACCTTGTGAGGCAATCGCCTTTATTCTGAGATACTGCAGACAGGCAGACCAAGTAAAACCCACCCTGAGGTTTGCTAACGGGAATATAGTATAGAAAAGCTCACAGGTGACAGTATGTTCACGTGCTTGAGTTGAAAATCCTTGCACAAAACCAGGGCTTCGTCATAAAGACAGAAGAATACGTAGAAGAACGAAACATCTTTGCAGAACCTGAGATTAATAGTTCACATTAATAGTTAACAAAACAACATGCCCTGCTTGTAATCTTAATGGCATGGAAGGTCAGTTTCACATACAAGCCCCTATAGTACAGTCCCCACAAGTCAGAATGAAGATGCAGTGAAAGAAATGCACTTCAGCTTTTCTTCCAAAACTCTGGATTCTACAAAGAACAGCAGAGCGCTGATGCTGGCAATCTAAAACCACTCTGCGCCAACTCTGGTGGGAGAAAAATTAGGTCAACAGTGAAATTCACTCCCTCAAGAAACAGAGTTGAACCATCCAGTTGAGCACGGAAGAAATTCCTATCGTGTATTTCTACTTCAGTAAAACCCCTCAGGATTTGTAAATTGTAAAAAGTTTTATTTCCAAATATTGTTGTACAGCAGAAAGATCTACCCCAGTGGAGAAGAAAAAAAGAGACTGAGCCTCCCTCATAGTTAAATATTAAGTGGCTGCATCCTTTCTAGTGTCACAAGCATAATGGGAGAGAAGATACGAAGTTGCAGATACTCAGAAGAGCTGTACCAAAAAAAAAAAAGCTGTAAGTAAAGAAAAGAAGAAAGCAAATTGTACCGTCTCAGTCAGGTATTTGAAATGTGTTTTCCCTAATTAGCTAAATTGTAATACAAATTAAAACTGAATTTCATATTCACCATATATTCATTGGAGGGTAGAGGATGCAGCTGGCTATTTCCGGACGGAGTTCTCGCTAACACAGACTGAGTTTTGCAGGGCTGAACAGAAGCGAGTTTCAGCCTTTCTCAAAAGATGAAAAAGCAACTTGGCAGCAGAGAGTCTGACTGCAAGCTCCGTCTCAAAATACTTACAAGGCAAGACAAACCTGTGGCGACTGTGACCAAATTCATTATAATCACTGCAGATTATTTAGAGCCCACATACCTGACATTCAGGTCCTTCATCACACTTTTAATGACTAGGAAAGAAGCTCTAGACATCGAATAGAAATGAAGACTTTCATGCTGCGGTGTATCACAAAGTGACCAGTTAAAGGAGTTCAGTGCCACACAGTACTTTTGTGGCCTGAAACACTAAATGAGATCGATTGCAGAATTTCACTTTGTTTTTGAAATCTTTTGCTTTCTGATGACAGAAATGTTGATGATACAAATGTCCAGACTCAGCTTTCACTCTGGATAATGACCAGAAGCAAAGTAATCAAATCTCTTGGATCAGTGTCTGCTTCATGATACGAGATAAGATTAATAGTTTCATGCTGATTTGCCATTTCCTAGAGTGGTGTTAAATTACAAATTTACGGGGGGAGGCAGCGAGATGGGTACTATATGAAACTCTTAGAAAAGGGTAAAACCAAAGCATGGTTATCATGAGATAAAACCATAAAACAATCACAGCCCTTGGGGGACCAAGAGCTCTGTGCAGCCTCTCATGTGTCAGATCATCACAGGGTGTCTGGTTATTTTATGATAAGATTATCTAATGTTAATCTCACCACTAGAATTGCCCGTAATAAAAATGCTACCAACTTTCTAATTTTAATTACCAGGATCCCAAAGATAACTACTTCAATTCTGTTTAAAAAAAAACACACAACACTCCCCATGGTTTCTCTGAAGCCGGGAGCACTTCAAATATCAAACTTACGGACTAGATGACTTTCAATGTCTAATTCTGTGCATATTAACTCCCCTCTTCCCTCCTATTTTCATCTATGCATCCTAATGCAGACCAGTGACATATGAATAAAGGACAACAATTTCTTCTATTTGATTCCACAAACTGCACACACACACAGAAGAATGCTTATCCAACATCTCTAAATAAATTCTCTATCCAAAAGTAAGTACTCTTAAAACCATGCAAAATGGAATGAAAAGTATTTCCTAAGCCTAAACTGTCAGCATAGTCACAAGTCCACAAGCTGAATCCTAAGATGAGGTTTCTCTTGAGCAATACCTTCACAGTCAACAAGGAATTTTCCAACCAGATAATCTCATGTTAGTTACATCACCCAAATCAGGCTGTACCAAGAACCTCTCATTATATCAGAGAACATTGGGATCTGCTCCAACATTGCACATTATCCCACTACTATGCTGTTCCGTACCTGAAACTAGACTAGTAAGTTGAGGGCAATTTTAAGAATAGATTTTCCATGTTACTCACTGGTGTGACACAAGTTGCCAATACATCAGGTATTTTCTACATGCATATGTAATCTATTGACAGCATTTTGCTCTTGCTTTTAGCATAGAAATAGTTAGAGAAAAATCGAGATGTGTATTTCTCTTGAGTTCACCTGTTCCTGCTGTTTGTTTCTCACCTGAAGTCATAATCCTGTCTTCGACATCATAATCATTTGCACAGCCACCAATTGAGATGTCACAAACAGAGGATTATGGCCAGGTGGGGAATAAGCAGCAGGAGCAGATGAACTCTTAAGGAACAAAAATCTTGTTTTCATGCAAATGTCCTTCATAATGGAGAACAAAAGAACAAAGGAAGAAAAATACAATGGAGAGAAAATACTAGAAGCAGGATTGTTTCTAAATGCAGGAGCTCCCTGAAGTTTCCTCGGAGGACTCAGCTGCTGATTAACAACTGCATAAATCATTACAAAAATAAAACAAAACTTGACATCAAATAATTGAAACCCCACCCCAACCACACAAACACGTAGTTTTTTACTTAAAATGCAATCAGCAGAAATACTGGGTGCTTGGAAAAACCGGTAACCCTGAGAGGTATTTATAAACATTATACCAGTACATACCTGGCAGCAACTAAGCACTGTTATCCTTGTTTTACCAGTGAAGACGCCGGGGTCACAAAATAACAAGGGGTCTCTCTGAATCTCAGTGACAACTGAGCTGCAGAATCCCAGCAAAACCAATGTATAAAATAGAAAAAATAAAATAAAAATCAAAGCTGAAGTGGCCCAGCTTCCAGAAGATAAAAATCTCATAGAATCCTGTTGCAGTCCTATGGGAGACTGATACAGAAGGGCCCCATTGCATCAGCAGTTCCAAAGGGTTAAGAGAAGTATGAGTAGGTTTTATATTAAGGAATCATTCATAAATTAATCTCTCTGAAAGGAATTCTAGCTATCAATCTGAATGCCAATATTCAGTCACTAACAACAAAAATAATTAAATCAGAACTGTAATTCAGATCCAAAACAACAGAATCTTTATACACAAGGAGAAATCCAATTGGTTACACTCGTACTGCTCACACTGTAATGCTGTTGCAAAAAACATCTACCATAAATTGGCTAAATGGCCCTGTTCTTGGCACCAGTGATATAACCATACCAGCAAAATCGGTGTCTCTGCACCACTGTAATTAATAAACATAAGAAACCGATTTCTGGGAAGAGTCAAAAAAGATGGTGCTCCACATTCTTGTGTTCTGCCTCAGTATTGTCTGTGATGATTCTGAATGTATGCCATTAAATGTGACAGCACAGATAGCCTACAGCTCAAACAATTCCATCATCTGCCTGTATTCCAGTTCCATATAGACTTCTGGGTGTAGCCCGTCCAGACCTTGTCACAGCACAGCAGATGTGGCAGCTCATTTGCTCAGCAGTAAAGCAGGGGAGGAACCTTAGTATGAAAATTGTGCCTTCTGTCTCTTTATTTTCCTTTCTCCAATCCACAGTGCTAAAGTAACCGGACTATTTCAAGTTCATTGAATTGTCCAAATAGTCTCCCTGAAAATAAATGTGCCATTTGACAAAGGATTTAATTCAGTAGAAAAACTTCCTGGCTTTGCCAGTAATCACCTCACATTCTGGAAGCAACCCCTCCTTTCCTCCAAATCTGAAACAAATACAAGCACAGTTATAAACAACACTTTGCTTTTAAACACAACGCTTTTAAACACTAACAGGCATGAGAGCAGACTGCTAACAACACATAATAGTCCGGATATCTGTCCAGCACTATTACTTTTGAAAAAGACCAAGCTATGTATGACTATGTACGGCATTTATCCGTGACTTCAAGTAAATCATTTGCTAAATAACTCTATGGGAACTTAGGATTTCACAGTTTAATGGACAAACACCTAAATATCCAAACTACGTATTAACCAAACTGTAACTGTTCTCAAGTTGTATTTAGCTTTGAAATCTGTGACTTCCATTTCAGACCCCAGAAAAGGTTTGGCTGCCCAGAACCTTACTAATTTTCCCAGGCGTGCCAGTCTAGTTTAATAAAAGATATAATGTCTACTCAGAAATCTTGTCCTGCATTTGCTTTTACAGCCACTCTGTATTTCCTAAAATAGAAGCCTTATTCATCCAGGATGTGTTTCTGAGCATTTTCTTTAAACCTGTCATTTTCACAGTTCAGCTGGTAAAATAATGTTCCGTTCTTGTACAAATTTACACATTGTGTGTTAATAAGGCTGAAATTCTGTCCTCAGAAAGCAAGTATGGATACTTATGAACGATAAAAAAAAACTTAACAGAAAATATACCAAAACTTCCCCTTTTTTTTCTATTCATACGAGAACCAACAGACATGCTAACTTGGCCAAGTTAAGAGCAGAAGGCAAGGATCATGGAAGTCATAGTTTTATTTCATTATGCTTCTCATCGAATAGGATAACACTGATGCTTTCAACACTCATTTTTGTTGGAACTTTCAAATCTATACTGAAAGCAGAGTTATATCGTTTTGGAAAGAATAAAGTTGTGTTTGTATTGAATCTTCACTTCTAGATGGAGGGAACACAGGGTGTAATCAATTCTACACTAAATATACATCCAAAACCTGTATTTCCTTAACACCTTTGCAGGGTGAAGCACCAGTGCTGACAATTACCCACTGAGAATACCAAGAGGCAGCCTTTAGATAACATACTGCAGCAACAGATAATGGATACTCAAGAAAGAAGCTGATAGAAAAACACCAGTTAAAATCTTTCAACACCAGGAAGACAGTACAGTGAAAATGGAAAAACTCCTGTTTGAAACATAAGCCAACTTCACTGTCCTTTGCTCAAGGTTCAAAGAGCAGAGAATGGAAAAACCCACTTGTGAAACTATGGACAGTAGGCCAACCCAACTATACCCACACAGAGTCTGAAGTTCCAGCTTGGCCACCGGTATCTCCTACTGAAGGGAAAAGTCAGCTAGGTAGCAGTACAACCAATGTGCCTCCCAGCCAAAACTCCTCACTATAATAAAACTGATTGCTAAGCAGAGCTTTAAATAAAGTTTGGAAGTAAAATGCTCTCAAACGTTAGCTTGTGATTTCTGAAATTGGAGGTCAACTCTATTACCCCTTGATGCTTGACTTCTGAAATTCCTTAAAATATGGCACTTGCTTCCTATTCCCAGGAACGTACCTCATGCAGCCAAGCATATGGAGTCAGTATAGGTGTCTCTTCATCTGCCATCTGAAGCTTTATTTTTCTCACTTATAAATTACAACTGGTTTTAACAGTAGCAATCTCTGCACACATTTGAAATGCACTTCCATTTTCCAAGTTGCAGAGCTATATGGCTTAGTAAATACATGCAATTTAGGTTCAAAACCATAGCTCCAGGCAATACACATTGAGAATTTTATATTACTGAAAATTAATGCCTTTTTGCATATGCTTGAACAATAAATTAAAAAGCTATGTCTTATATGTATCAATTGGGATTTTCTTAGCCTTCATTTTAAAAAGAATCATGCATACGGAGCTGAATTTCGGTTTCTTCTCTGGGCTTTTAATAAGAGAATATGAATTTATTTCAATTCATCAAAGGCAACTAACTAGAACTCTAGGAGTCTCATATTTTGTATTGAAATTTCTGTCTTCAACTGCATCAATATTAACCTCTGAATTCAATTCTGATTGAAAAAAAAATTGGCACCTGCACCTGCTTGTACTGTATTCATGGCATTACCTAAGTCAGAAAGTAATAGTTGTAACTTCTTTTAGCACGGAAAACTACAGACTCATATCAGAGTTGGGTGGGAAATAAATGAGTTTATGATAACTTCTAGAAGGGAGCAGGAAGGGCTAAAGAATTCTTTGAAGCTGTTCTCTATTGGAGAGCTAGATTTCATCCCAAACTCTCTGTTGTCCCACATATACACAGAATGGAAATATTTCTCTTCTGGCACAGCCCACTCAAGACAGGAGAAGGCTAAGGAGTAATGTGGCTCACTCTTCATATGGCCACTGGCGTGTTTGGAAGAGATGACTTTTCATCTTCCAGGCCCCTTGACTGCTCTTGCCTTACCTCAGCTTCCTACTAGAATCAACCTTCCAGTTACTTTAGTCCCATCCAGGATAAACAGCAAGATAGAGTAAAACAGGCAAGTTTCATCTGAGCTTCAACGCAGGGTCTGCTAACAGCTAGAATTTAGAATCAACTCACCTTGGCTCATATCCAGTGTATGTTCAGGTAGACTTAATGTTTGGCTAGCTACAGAAATACACATGTACATCTATTGATTCCCTAATCTTTACACATGGCTTTCTGCCATTATTTGGAGCTGTTCCATCTCCACATGACCTTTGTTCTAGGCATTTGGTTTGTGCATCAGGAGTCCTGCCTGATTTCGCTGAACTTAAGGGCAGTCTTCATTACTCTTTCAGCATTGCCTAGTATTATTCAACCTTATTCTTCCTAGTTTAAAGTCTCTAAAATGGATTGGCTTCTCTGAAGCTGTTATACCTACCTTCTAACATCCCCTAGGTCTACGTCTACTGCCAATATCCTCAAATTGGGTGCAGACTCACAGCTGTTTCTGACCTAAACCTTTGCACAAACCAAGGATAATCCGACTGAATCATTTGTTCAGTAACATAAAGATTGCCTTAGCAAGTCTGAGCACATTCTGGCCCAGCTGTAGAACTACTCTCTCACCGGCTGCAATCTCCACTGGTGCCACTACCCCACTCATTTACAGCTTTACCATCACCCAACAAACAACTGCCAGATACCTCAGAATGGTGGTGATCAGATGAGGTCTTAGAGCTTACAAATCCTATGGGTTTATATAAACAAAGAGGGAAAGAAAAAGGATGTGAAAACCCACATCCTGTGCCTTTGAAGAACTGGCTAAAATTCCTGCCCTGATGATGGACAAAACATGAGATCATATGCAAGTCATTTATTTTCATTGGATTAACGTTACAGACAAAACTACGGCTATTATTAATGCATATGGAAAGAGTATAAGAAATAGAGTAAGCATTTTGCCTTCCACTTGTTAATGTAATCTCACAACTTCATTCTCGTGTCCACTCCAGAATGAGCGCTTAGCAAGACATAGATGCCACATGAAGCAATAGTTTAGGTGCTCCTTGAACATAAGGCTATCAAAGAGGCCCAACAACTGGTCAAGAAGAGCCTTGAAATAACTATTAATTCTTACCCATGTCTTAAGCCCTAAGTCACCACAGAGATCCCTCACAACCCAGAAGGAAGACCCTAGTGCCAGCTGGGATGCAAGGCCACAACACACAAGACTGAGGCTTTACTTGGAGAAGTAGCAAGTTGTCTCAAAATCACTTGAAAGAGACATACTTAAAGCAGATTAAATTTGGGAGGTAACTTGAATTTTTTGCCATATATTAACCATAAAGAAAATGGAACTGGAAATTAACCTTTTCCTTCTCTTATGCCTTATTTGCTGCATTCAGAAAATGCCTCTGCTCTAAATTAAGATTTAAAATTGCAGACAATTCTATTCTATCTAGAAAGCAAAAGCAACACAGAAAAGATCGAGAACTTTTAACACGCATTCCAGCATAACAGTAGAAACAAAAGCACCGACTCAACAGACAAGCAGCATGACACAATGAGAGGAATCTGTTAGCTTATTTCCATGCTGATTTTAGGATTTCATACATATCGTTGGGAATTATACTATACAATTTCAAAGAAATCTACTTTCGAGCATCTTATTGTATGAGTTTGGGCTGGTATAGACCGTATGGTGCTATTTTTTGGATTTGTGGTGAAAACAGTGTTGATAACACAGTGATGTTTCAGTTTTGGGGAAGAAAAAAGAAAAAATTACAACCAACTTCATTCATCCAAGTTCCAAAAGAGTATATGCAACTTATAAAAAAAAAAAAAACCTTCAGAGAGCAGAGAGCAGAGCCCATGTAAATGTATTTTCCTTATGTTTTCCGAGCAGCGGAATCTCTCTGGAACTGAAGCACTGCCAAAAGCTTCTGTTTCCACAAGGCTTCATCTCTGCAATGGAGGCCTTCCTACGATCACCTTTTTGAAGGTAACTTTCAAAGTCTCTCCCATATTACAAATGTACCAAATGCACCAAAACATTATTTTCTCTAAATAAAATGAAATTCATCAAATCGTCAACCTATTATCCCACATTCTCTTTTGGAACAGACACGTCAATAGAACAGCATCGTCAATCAATTCAATAGATTTTGAGTGTATCCACAATCAATCTACCCTGCAATAAATGGGCCCGAGTCATTTAAAAACTCATATCTTAATGTTAGGAGAAGAAAAATTATTATTTTGATCTATTCCTCCTCTCCTTAAGGCACCTTGGGCAAGGGCTAAGCTTTAAAAAGAAAAATAAGCAGCAGTTGTATTACGATAATCAAATCTAAATAAAAATGACTGATCAATTCAGAGGAAAAAATTTAAAAGGCACCATTCCATATTAAAAGACAAAAAAAAAAAAAAAAAAAAAAAGAAAAAGAAAAAAACCACATTTTTTAGCTCAAAATTTTCGAGTGTGTCAAATGTGTTACAGTAAATGAACAATTACGGTACCACAACTGCGGGTAGGTAAAATATTCACATTCCACACTTCTCAGCCTTTCTCTCTAGATTACCAAAGCATTCAGTACGGCATCCTTTAACAAACACTGTTCTATTGAGGCATTTATCAAGAGCAGCACATGAAATTAAGACTCAGAAATTAGTATGTGGATTTCTCTGCTCATAGCTACAGTTTGACAACAACAGGATCCTCTCCTCCATCTTCAATAGGCAAAATCTGCAATTCCTTTTCAGATTCCCATCACTTTTTTCTCCTCGATGCATGTTGCATTAATTCTCTTCAATAAATCCTGGCTATGTTATACTGCATATGAGCTCACTGTAAGAGCCTGCTTACCTCTCACTTAAAAATCTCATAATTCAGTGCAATTTCATCAAACTGCACTGAGCAATTGCTTAGCACAAAAGATTCCTACTTTTTACGTGGAAAAAAGAACATTTACCAGCAGACAGTTTTTGCTGGCCATCTAGAATACATGGCTGAGGGTGTAGAAGAAATTGGGTCTCAGCTTTTATGAGTTTTAAAGTCAAAACTCTTGGTAAGGGCAGTATCAGTTCAAGACCATGCTGGATCATTTTAGCTGCACATTACCATACAAAGTAGAGATACAAACGAAAGTAAAAACAGCAATGTACAAAGAGTAGAATTAAGAGGACTGGTTTTCCTAGACAGAGCATCACCTGTAAGAGAGTAGCAAATTACTTTCGAAGAGCTAACCAAGAAGTCTTCCAGAAGAATCCCAGGTCAGTATTCCCTTATACAAAGGCACACAAACCTACCTCTAGCTCTTCTCATACCTTAACATCATCTTGTGAAGTTTCTTCAAAGTAACTTTTAGACTACATCAATCATTCTGTTCCAATCAATTCTCTTCAATGCACCGCACAAAGGAAGACTGGCTGAGATACAGGTGGCATTAATGACAGCACCATGAAGACTAACAAATTACCTCTAAAAGGGTTTGAGAAGAAAATGCTCAACACTTGCATATCACTAAGCCTGAAACACAGCATGCTCTTCTATAATGTTCTTTCAAAGTACTACCATTAGAAAAAAAGAAGTGAAATGTAATAATGATAGTAATTTACAACACCAATGAGACTGTTAAAAGACAAACACTTAAGAAATAAAACATTATAGTATTCACTATGGTTAACACCAAGGAACAGACAACAGTTATATAGAATGCTAAAAGTAGGTGTAATATGATGAAACAGGAAGCAAAGGGTGAATATAAAAATGCTTTCTGATGGCTTTCACTGCTTCTGGTAGAAGACTTCTGTGGTTTGTAGTTAGGCTGAAAGAAAAAAAAAAACAAAAAAAAAACCACTTTTTTTTTTTTTCTTTAATATATGGAAGGAAAAAAAATCTGCAGCTGGAGCAAGGGGAGGAAGATGAAAGGTCTGGTCACGTACAATGAAAATGCAAGGTTTAGATGAACTATTGAAAGCAAAACCAGAAATCTGGAAGAAGTCCAGGAAATGGGAAGGGTGAAAATGGAAAGAGGAAAGTGTAGAGAAGTTCTTTGTCTCTAATGCTTGTGGGTTTTATATCATTTCTTCAGTTTGATGAAAGAAAGTGACGACCACAAAGTAGAACTAACAACCACAGGAAGAGACAACAAACGTGGATTCAAAGTAAAAGATCAAATAAGAGAGGAAAAAGGAAAGTCTTTCTTTCTCCTGGAAACAAAGGATGATGACAATTCAAATGAAAAGAAATAAAAACCCACAGCAAATAATATTCATAATATATGGTTTCCGCAGGCTACAGAAATCATTGCAAGGTGCTGTACACTGCAGAGTTTTATGACATTTTTTGGCTGAGTTCATGATTAGGAGATTACATAAGCTGTTTATTACTTGCTGCAGCCTATGGAGCGCAAAAAATGAACTGGTCATTTAATTTACACTAAATTTGTACCAGATAGCAGAAAAAGCAAAGCAACTTACTGAAGACAGAGCAAGCATTAAAATGCTGCCACTGAGAAAACAGCATCATTTTCCAATACTATGCTGAATGGAGAAAAGAAATAGTTTGGCAAAAGACAATTAGTAATTTAAAAAAAAAATAAAAAAGAAGAAGAAGAAGGAGAAGAAGGAGGAGGAAAAAAAAGAAAGCTCTTGAACTCTGCCTGGACCCATGGATTAATGCCTAGCAACAGAAATAGCTGCATGTGTATTCACATACATGCGTACACAAGCACAGTGGTTGTGGATGGACAAGGAAAGGGCTTGAGAATGACATGGGGGAAGGGCGGAAAAGAATGGCAATTCACTTTTCATGTTTCCCCGAAGTCTTAACTAGAACTAATCAAAATGAATTCATCTGAATGTCTATGATGGCCAAAAATTTAGTCACACACAGTCTGGCTGTCCAAATGAATGGTGAGGAAAGGTCTCACATCAATCAGCTTCATCTAAGAAGATTGGCACAACTTCAATAGGGATTGACAGAGTTCAGTGCCTGCCAGACTGATGAGCCAAAGCACCAAGCTGAAAGCGTTCTGACTATTCATAACGACACTGCAGTCTTGGGCCTTTGATTAATTAATTCAGGAACTAAGGCTTTCAGTTACTGTAAGAAAAATATTGGAGGTGGCTGTTTCTCACCCCTCACAGTACACGAAGCCCACAGCCCACCTGTCTGCACTGTACAGGCCTTGCCGCTCAATGCTTTTGACTGCTGCTACCTCCAGTGGCACTGCTCTGCAAGATCTAAGATACGCAGCAATCCCCCTTTCATATCATTTAATTTCCTGCAAAACAAATAAAACAGCTGTACACGTCCGATGATTTGCCTGTGAGAGATTTTGCTAAACGAGCCTTCTTCAAGGCACAAAAGAAACATTTGTTTTAATTGTTACTAATAACGTTATCTCTCAGCACTCTCCAGAAAACCTCTGACCAACACCAGGGCCTGCTGGAAATGTTGCTAGGTAGCGTTACACATGCAGGCAATTAACATCTTTTTTTTTCCTTTTTTTTTTTTTTTTTTTTTTTAATGGCTGATCATTTTATTGCATTATTGTTCAGACAGAAGAAAATTCATTTTCATTAAGATAAGACCTTTCCACTCATTCTCAGCCCTAATTCTGGTTAGAGGAAGGGAAAGCGTCTGTTATATTAATGTATTCCAATTAAACAAAATTGGGTAGGACAAACAGGAAACCTGAACGAGTTGCACTGAAGCTAGGGTGTCTACTGCTATGCCTTCTGGGGAATGCAGTCAGTCACACCAGCCACATTTTAGGGAAAACGTGGAGGAGGTAAGACATTATGCATTATACAGAATTCGCATTATAAAGAATTCGGAGTGAAAAAACAAACCTCCCTTCAAAGCTGAAGACTTGCTCCTCTTGCTGGAACAAAGTCAATCATCAACAAGACTGAGTATGGCCCATATAGAAGATCTGACTAGAGTCAGTGCTGCTTTTAATACAGAAGTGGAAAGTCGTTTCCTTATTTTTCACCGCCTTTTAAAAAGTCTTTTTGTTTCGAAGCAAATCTCACCTTGCAGAAGACTGACTGCTAAGCCCCAAAACACAGGATTCACAATACAATGGCATGAAGGGCCCCCACAGGCCCCACACAATGAATGCTTAATGGAAAAACACTTGGCAACAGAGGATGCAGCAAACTCACTGGATTCACAAATTACACAATTTTCCAAATTACAATCCATTTGTAACGGACACAAGAAGACTACAAGGCCTATTATAATCCAAAAGGCATATGTATATGCTCAGGGCTGTTCACAGTTTTCAATTAAGATTTAGAAAGTCTCAGTTTTGCTCCTGTTGTGAGTAAAATATTTCATATAGAGACTATTTTCTTCTCTTTAGCACTAGGAAGCATGACCTCTAGGATTCTCTGGCTTAGTTCAAGAGATTTGGCTATATCTTTCCCTTCCCTCCTTCTTTCCTTTCCCTATGAATGCTGTATAATTCATCTTCATCTGCAAAGCACAGTGAAACCTACAGGTAGAAAACTGTACTAATCTATCACACGACAGTAACAGGAAAAAAAGTATTTCCTCTTAATTGCATATTTTCTAAGCAGGTGATCTGCAGTAGTTTCTTGTATGAAATAAGGGTGTCTGTTTCCAGCACCTAATTCTGGATTTAACTTTAAAAGACAGATGAATAAAATAAAATCAGAGCAACAGTCGTTCCAAAGTAGAAGATGCACAAGACACCAAAGAAAAATAATGGACTGCTAATTTAAACTGTGTTATTAAGTTCTTTGGGCTCGTCGTCTTGGAGAAGGGAAGGCTCTGGGGAGATCTTTTAGTGGCTTCCAGGGGCCCTGCAGGAAAGCTGGGGAGAGACTTTTTATAAGGGCATGTAGCAACAGGATGAGGAATAATGACTAAAACTGGAAGTTTACAGGGAGAGGAGGAACCTAAAACCTTGGCTGCCCTCTTGCACACCACTGTAACTGCTGTGTGTTTCAACCTCCCCATCTCCTGGCACAGCCACCTCTAGGAAAGCTCCAGAACTACCGCAAATCAACTAACAAGATTAGCGAATCTGCGCTTGACTTGTTCAATAAGGTGTTGATGCATGCAGATATATTTGCCGAAATGACTTCATCCACGAAGCATCAAATCTCACCGGAGCCCCTTCTATTTCCAGTCCCTAATCCCTAAACCTTGCTAACCTGCATATAAGAAAAAAAGGAGCTGAGAAGGAAGGAGATAATGATGCCTGCCGTGAAGGCAGCCGATTGCGGTGCCTCCCCCAGCCCCTGCGCACACAATCAGCGCCAGCTGTAGCCCAATTAAACCCAGCCGCTCACAGGTGTTCGCAGAAATGACTCACACAAAAGAAATTCGCACTTCAGAACTGCAATATTTAAAAGCTTTGAGGTGGAACCAAGAAAGATAAAAGCCCGAATTAAGTTTATTGCCACCTTGTGCTTCAGTCTAATGCAGGTTTTGAACAGGGCCTCCCATTGGTATTAAAAGTTGGATGAACATCTGCATTTAAAATACAAGAAAGCGAGCACGTGAAGTGCTTCTGAAATGCCAGTTGCCGTAGAGGATAGGGGGCTTTTGTATATGTTCATTTATTATTATAGTTGTACAGCAACGTGGTAAAATATATTTGCCAAGTGGGCAATACAAGCTCGACTCTAAGTCAACATAATATGCCAGATTGCTTAGATTTTCATAAATATTTTTGGTGCTTATTTTCCCCAAACATAACTCTTATTTCCCAAAATAACAATTTCTTTAATTTTTAATGAGAACAAAACTGTGGTAAGATCTTATCATGCTCTCTTACATTCAGATTAGAAACCACAAGAGGGGGAGAGAAGGGGAGAGGCAGCCCCCTGACAGCGCTGCGTGCTCTCCTTCGTGGTCAAGCGACAGGAACAACCCAGTGAGTGAATCCTTTACCTCTCTCTGCAGAGCGGCAAACAAAGCATAAACTGAATTTCTCTTCATGGTCCTACACCAAAATATGTATACAAATTAACATCCAAATGTCTTTAATTCCCATGATATGTCTATTAAGCAGCAATTCTCCATAAGGCTGTTTAGCTATCCAAACAGCAGCCTAAAATTATTATCTCTATAAGCTTTCCATAACTTATCACTCAGTTCCTATGAAAAGCCATTAATTTTGGCCTCTCTCTATCTTGGTCTCACAGGAAATATTCTGCAAAGGGATGTAATAAAAATGTGATTTCTGCCATCATTTCATTAAAATTCCCTGTTAAATTTCTATCTGAACAGTGTACATAATATAAAAAAAACTCAGGGCTCTTATTAATGGTGCTGTTCCTTATGATATGGACTTTAAAAAATAATGAAGACCATTTCTTACTTGTAAGAATATTGTTCATTTTTCATTCCTATTAAAATTTAATCTGGAAGTTGTTTAAAAATGTTTAAGTTTCATTACATTTCAACATCTTAGGGAAGGGAAAGAGCTAGGGAGTTCATGAGCAGGAATGCTGTCACTCATCTGTCTCTTCCACTGATATCTCAACAGTAAATCGCTCATCCTCTCTATGACTCAAGACACCCATTTGCAACAGCTTACTACTCACCCACCTGATGATAGCACCCCAAGACAATGTTTTCTGAAGAGCTTCAGCTCCAGAGGTGGAGTATGACACACAGCAGAGGAGTGAATTCCTTCCTCTGCCTGGCAGTATCTGCAAAGTTTGAGGAGAGGGTTCTTGTTTGGGGATCGGGCTTTGTTATTCCACAGTGAGACAGCTTCCATGCCATGGACTCCCTATCACTTCACAAGGGCACACCACACAGGGCACATTCCTGTGCTCACCATGCTTAAGTCAAGAGAATTAGATATTTGTGTCAATGCCAAATTAAACGAACTGACAGTAAATCACTAACAAAACTAAAATTAAGCTATCAGAACTAGGACGTGCATCTCTACAAACATTGCGTTCAAGCATTTTCTACAATCAGGTCTTTTATTCGGGGGTCTAATTTTAGATGTCTAAGTATAAGAATTCTGGCCCACACATTTAATGGAAACGCGAGATTGCCAAGCTGAGAATGTTAAATCTAATTTTAGTTTTTCTTTGCGTATTTGTTTTTTCACACCATTCTGCAAGTGAATAGAGAAATATCTGTGATATTTTTTGGACCAAACTCACAATACTCATTTTAGTCACTGCATTTTGTGTAGTTATAAAGCCTACGCCGATGAATGGGAGCTTTTTCATTACTGCCAGTGAGACCAAAATTTCATTCTCTGCAATCAAACTACTTTCTGGTGAATTTTTTTAGTCCTGAAGATCTTTCTATTACAATTAATACATCGTGATCTGCATGCATCCTAAATTAGAAACTAGAACTTCCCCGAAAGTCTCCCTTTAAAATCTTTTTATGCAATTATCACCCAGTTGTTACGCTACAGGGAAATTTTTGAATTCAATTCCTCAAGTAGATGCTTTCATAACAGGGATATATTGATTTAAACTAGTTTCATTACTACTAATGCTCTGCTAAATTTTAAAGACAACGCAATATTGAACAGAATAATGTGTTCTATTAATAAGCATGCTATTGAAATACTGAGCAGATTTATTACATTTGGATGTTCAAATAAACACTCAGATCATTTCCTATAAATCATCTCCTGCCTAAAAAGATGACTGAAATGGGATTTGATTTTTTAAAAAAAGTAATGAAAACAATGAAAACTCGTTTGAAAAATTAACCAGTGGATTTTAATCAAAAGGAGAATTCTTTAGTCAAACATGCTTTGTCCTTGTTTAAAGCAATACTCCTTCTCAGAGGTACAAGGAAGCTTTAAGGGCACTGATTGTAGCAAGAGTACAAGGAAAGAAGTTTTAAAAGCTCTGCTTTGTAAATGAAATAAAACAGAGATGGAAAAACTTTAAGTTCACACTGCACAGCGTTTGGCTCTTGCATGCATACTTAAGCTGGCTCAGTAACCAGGAGCTAAGTATCCATGTCAGTGCAGTATCTGCTTGAGCCTGCTAATTAAGCTTGCTGAGAAGAACTAATTACTGATGCAGCTCTACTGCTTCTGGGAGCCGAGCTAATACCACTATGCGGTATAACATATCAGCCCATTTGGAGCAGGCTCAGGTAGCCAACCAAAGCATGGCAGGGGCATGCCCTTAAGTAATTCATTTCTGATATCAAACAGCAAAAAAAGATCCTGTTTCCTCCCCCAGGGCACAGCGTGTACTCTCCCACAGGCCCCCTCCTCTGTGCCTCATCTGTTAGGTATGGAAAACGCTCTCATAAGAGTGCGCAAGCAGGTAAGAACTTACTGAAAGACGGGAAAATAAGCACCTTCTGATCGCAAGCATAGCTAGGACTGAGGGTTTGTGTACAATGAAATCTTCTTCATTAACTCTGCAACAAAGCCTCCTCATTTCCATGTTTTTGATTGCAACAAATAGCGTGCTAAGTGCTCAGGTTAAAAGAGAATGCTTTAAGCCATTTTCCAGCAAGGATTTCAGCTGCCATAAAACATTCGCTTCCTATCTTGCTCTAACAGTTCTCCATAAGAATACTGCTAAAATTACATGGGAATCCAAGCAGAGGGGAAAAAAGCAAGATTGTAATCAGAATAGCAAGCCCTGCTAGGGCTAACAACAACTGCTGGTTACTACTGCTGGAAGATAACAGTGAGGCAGGCACAGAGCACTGCTGTGCACTCAGCAAGCACGTATGGCAATATGCTTCTGTAGTCACCCTGCCTTACCATCTCTGCTATCATCACTGCAGATTTTCCTTCCTTTCTCTGTTGTCTGTAGCCCAAACTGTAAGCTGTACAGGAAAGGTGCAGCATCTGCCTCCATGACTCCAAGATTGATGCTTGCAGTCCCTCCACTGCCCAATATTTCTGCAGTGACACAAATGCACAAAATATAGCCTCTGAATGCTGTTTCTAGTTTATTACAGTGTCTCACAAACCTTAGCAGGCTCAAGACACTGTCACCCAAACTGGTACCTCCACCATGTTCTCTGCCAAAATACTTCATGTCACTACTGGCTGCTAGAACAGATGCCACTTGCTGCTGCAAGGATCAACTTTTGCATTTGATTAACAGTGGTGTGGGCCAGAAGTCACAACCTAAGAATAGGGTTTGTGCTTCCAGGCACTATCACAGTATAGAATCATAGAATTGCTCAGGTTGGAAAAGACCTTACAGATTGTTGAGTCCCAACCACAACCCAACCACACTACCCTAACTAACAACCCTCCCCTAAATCATGTCCCTGAGCACCACATCCAAACGGCTTTTAAACACACCCAGGAATGGTGACTCAACCACCTCCCTGGGGAGCCCATTCCAGTGCTAAACAACCATTTCTGTAAAGAAGTTTTTCCTGATATCCAACCTAACTTACTCTGGTGCAACTTGAGGCCATTTTCCCTTGTCCAGTCAGCTGTCACCAGTGAGAAGAGACCAACCCCACTCTCACTGTAAGCACCTTTTAGGTATTGGAAGAGTGCAATAAAGTCTCCCCTCAGCCTCCTTTTCCCCAGACAAAACAGCCCCAGTTCCTTCAGTCTCTCCTCAAAGGCTATATTCTCCAAGCCCATTACCAGCCTTGCTGCCCTTCTTTGGACCTGCTCCAGCACCTCCATGTTACTTCTGCATTGAGGTGCCCACAGTTGAACATAGTACTCGAGATGAGGCCTCACCAATACTGAATACATAGTATAAGCCTCTATAGTGCTGTTTTACAACCTGCCATTTCTGCTTGAAGATGCTGTATGGCCTACAAAAGGTTATGCATATAAAATTGTTAAGTTACAGTTATTATCTTGTTAGAGCATTTTAAGAGTGTTTGAGGAATGAAATAACTTTTTTTAAAGATATTTCAGAGAGACTATGAATGTGATAGCAAAACTATTTGCTTCTGATGTACAAAAAGCTCATTTCATCTCAGTAATCCGGCATAACTACACCTTCAAATCCCACCGTGCATCCAACATAAAAAAAAAATGAAAAGATGTAAAACAGGGCCATGGTCACACTGACCTTCACTACACTAGCAGAGATCTTCTACAGCCTAAACAAGCTCTCTAATTATAGCTATGTCGAGATTTCAGTCTGACAGATAGTTAAGTCTTGATAAACCCAATACTGATTAAACGTATTCTAAAATGTTTGCAAGTGTTCCTAAAAATTATTATCATCAAAGAGGCCTTGTATCACAAACTTTATATCGTTCTTACAGAGACTGTCTTTGCTACCTACATCCCCTCTACAGCCTACCACAAAATCACAAAAGGATATTTTTTAGGGTTTTTTTTTCCCTAAGACATTGTTCTCATCTTCAGTGTGAAATAACTTAGAAAACTGATGACAATCGTGGTGCAAGAAAGGTACATATTTACAGAAGGTAAATGTCAGTTTTTTCCAAGTTTGAGAGAAGTATCAACTCTAGGTCTCACAGTGCCCTCTCACCAACGTTACACATACTTACTGATAATCTCCACAGTGCTTATCAGAGAAGATTACCCTCAAAGGAAACAATAACCTGGATTAATTCTTCCTCTCCTGGGAACTTCTGCTAATGCAATGTTATCATAGTCCATAAATACTAGAAACAGCATGGCTGCATCCACTCCTTGTTTTTCCGCACATCTCCCATTTTCACACTTTGTTTTTTCCCCATTCTAGTCTTATTTCCCATTTCCCTTCTACTGTTTGTAGAATCACAGAATCACCAAGGTTGGACAGACCTCCAAGATCGTTCAGTCCAACTATCCATGTATATCCAGTATTTCCCCACTAAACCATGTCACTCAATACAACATCTGAATGTTTCTTCAACATCTCCAGGTGTGATGATCCCACCACATCTCTGGGCAGCCCATTCCAGTACCTGACCACTCTTTTGGAGAGTATTTCCTAATATCCAACCTGAATCTTCCCTGGCGTAACTTGATTGACATCATTAGCTATGAATTGTCACCAGCAATGAACAAAGGCCTGCATGTCGTGCTCACAAAAATCTGTACCAATGGAGATGATCTGCTGTTTCACAGCTGCTACAATGACGCTGTTGCTAGGAAAATGTTGTCCACACAGTCCATCAGCCCAAACAGATTAAAGTCAGGAGGTGCCAAATGTGAACTATATGGTGGGAGTGGTAGGACAGTCCAGTCAAGACTGGCAATTTGATTCACAGTCTTCAAACTGGTATGGGGCCTGGGCTGTCATCCATCCAACATGGCCACCATTATTTCCAAAGCACTGAAGCTGATATACAGTTCCATACACACCACCCTGGACATAATTTGACAATTTGCACAGAAGAACTGACAGAGACACTCTTCCTTTCATGATGTGACTGCTGTGCACAGCTGTCCAGAACGTGGCTTGTCTTTCACATCACCGTCACCACTGTTGAAACGCACTGCCCACCATCTCACTGCACTCACATCCACTGTTCATAAACGTTCACCAAGCACCACTGAATGTCAGTGGGTGCAATTGTTTTCACATGGGGGAACACAATGGCACAAATTTGCTTTATGCACACTTCCATGTCAGACACCATTTTGTCAGACTGCCCCTCTGCTGCCATCTGTCACACAGCAGCAAAACAAAATGGAATGTTGGTGGGAAGGCTCTACTGCCATACCACCAATATCTGCCTCTGATATAACAGACCAAAACAGCAAAATAGAAGCAGCCCTCATAAACATTAGAGGTCTTCTGCTTATCTTAACTCATTCTCCCTCTCTATTGGCTTACTGAGTAAATTATTTGCCAACTATTACTAGCCTGCTTCTCACACATGTTCTAAAACAAGATTTAAAAATTAAAATAATAAAAGAAGTGAGGATTAAGCACCTCAGGTTCCACCAACTGCTGAGTCTTCAATAAGTCACGCAAGATTTTTCCATGCACTTTTCTTTCAGCCTGCCAGCTCCAAGACTACTTTCACTGTTGCTGCCCTCTCTAAATAGCAGTAGTGACAATGATTGAGTGGACCTCATCAAGTATTTGCTGGTCATTAGCTCACTACCTAGTTGGCACCACTACCTGGTGCTAATGCTTGTATTTCCATGCACAGGCCCTACTCAAACACATTACTGCACAGCCAGCTTGCTGAGATGCGAAAACCTCAGTTCTCACTTGAGGTTCTTGGGCTTATTTTTGTCCAAAAGGAAAAGAAGCATCCAAGGCAACAGTCCAAGGAGACTAATGGCCCTGTTGCCATTTAAATGGCTTGCCAATTTGCGTGAGCCCTTTGTATGGCTACTTTATTTTTCACTAGTAGAAAAAAATATTAAGGGACTGGGTTTACCACTCTTACTTAGCACAACTGTGCTTACTTCAGTCAAGGACTTTGGTACAAAGGAGTATGTAATTATGAATCATGTCAACACTTTGTACTTGTAGTTTCTATGCACACAACTCAAAAAGCTTTGCAAGCATTGGTGGGAAGCCCTGTTAACCTCACCATACAAATGAGTGACCTTAGGCACAGACATCTGAGGCAATTCTCAAAAGGTCACAGAGTGAGTCAGCAGCAGATCTGGGACAAGTACCCACTTACGTTCACTCCCCAATCCTCTAATGGAGCATCCTCTCCTTACTGCAGTGAAGTTTTAAGTGTAAATCAATAACTGAGGTCACTGAAAACTTTTTTCTTGCAGATCGTAGTGAAGTCACCCTCTAAGAAAGCTCTGACAAAGAGGACGGAGCTTAATGAATTTTTCAGTGGTCCTTACATAAGGATAGAGCATTGCAGGAAGAGGTGAAAGGAGAGGACGTTTGCTCAGGAAGCCATGGAACAAGGCCACAGTGACAAATCATTACTCCCAGAACACTGCTCAAGGAAATGTAATGCTGCCGTTTTCCAAACGCTTGGTTGTAAAACCTTTCAAACATACAATATTTAAAACCATGAATTACCTTCGAGAATGTATCCAAACACCTAACAGTATCAAGTCATGGTAATGGTTATCTGTTTATAGGTCAGGAGGGCAGTAAATTACTGCAATGGAAAGTAGTAAAGCCTACATTGTACTTAGTTGTGCTGTTTAACAGGTGATAGTGAAAAGTAGGTGATGCATGGAAACTTCAAGTTTTTACAGCTCCTGCCTCAATCTGAATTCACTTATATAAAGATGTCACATTTTTAAACATTTAAAAGTCAAATTGTCTGGAGAATAGATTCATATAAAATTTATTTTCAGAAACCGATATTTAGCCTACTGCTATTAGAGCTGATTGCTCTTATGTATAAGCTTTATTCAAGTTTCTACAGGTTTGAAAATACAAAGACTGACATTTCAGATCCCATACTCAAGTGTGTCATTAACCAGAAATTGAAATGGGAACATTTCCACTTTCTCAGAAATACTCAGTTTGTTAGGGTGATAACTACACTAACTGCCTTTGAGTTTTTGTGAAGCTACTAAATATGACTCTCCTTCAACACAGACAGGAAGGAGGAGTTGCAATGGCAAAAGAAAAAGCCTGAATTGGTGCCTTAGCCTTACCCAGCACAATATGCCCCGAGAATTCAATAGTTTCAAAGCCCTGCCAAAATAGCTATTTGTAAGTGGCTAATGGCAAAAATGTTTCATTCTGTTTATGTCAAAGACATGTTTGTCAGGTGCTGGACAGCCAGACAAATCAGGGTCTAATTACTTCAGTCAATTCCCTCCGTTTTATCCTTTCAGTCTACATTGAGTTATTAAAACATCAGAAATAAAATGCTACCAAGACAGCAATAAGGGAAATAAGATGTCAGAACTCTATTAACAATGGCATTTTCGGGAAGCAATGTAAATAGAAATTCAAATTTATGCAAGAAATATATATCAGTAAGTAATAATATAATCATCCTGCATTTATCTTTAAAGCAGCTTTCATCTCCAAACCATAAAAAAAGGCTTCAACATGTTGGCAGCGTGACTTCTTTTGAACACTGACCATCACTCAGATTTGGGGCTGTGCTGTGCCTACCTAGGAGAAGCGAATATTGGTCCCCAACCCAAATACTACAGTTGTACAAATAACAGTATGTGAATAATAATTTATTCCACCCTTGACATTTAGCCAGCTCAGAGAGAACGTGTGACAGTTAAGCAGTTGTAAGATAAAAAGAACCGGAAAATGCCACATTCAACTGAAATGACAGGAAATATTTAGGCAGACAGAATGTAATAAATTTGGCAGACTTATGGGAGTTTAATTGCCCCTTTGTGAAAAGGGATAAATACATGTAAAAACCGTAACTGCAAGAAGCTTTTGGGAGGAACAGCTTTCTGTTAGGGGTATCTAAATCTTTCTTACGTGGATAGGACCACCAAAGAAAGAAGTTTCCTTGGCCCATGGATGTGATATTACCGCTGCAGCTCCTGACTTGGCTTTGTGCAGGTGCCGTGAGGAAAGTGGCCTCCAGCCCCAAAGGGGACACCATACCAACAATGCCCCAAGCTTACAGTGGCTTATATTTGTTAACACAGATAGCAAGACGTTTCCAGCCTCATCTGCCTGCCCAAACAGCTCAACCTCATTTACTCCCAGGATACTGCAGATAAACCTTTTGTTCACCCTGTCACTGAGAAGTGACTCCTTAGCACAGTGTCTGGGACATCCCCCTTTAGAGCTCAGCTCAGGTGCCTCAAACCTTCCTGTTTATGGGCCAGTAATACGAAAATACTGCATTAACAGTGCTGGAAATGAAATGTGGTGATTTCACCAGGATCTTTGCTGAGTAAGGACAGGTTTTTGCTGGCTATCTGTTCACTTCTTTTTTTTATTTTTTTAACAAAACAACCTGCCCACCATTTTACGATGCTTCTGACATTTCAAAACATTTTCATAATACTCTTTCTTACTCATATATTGCAATAGAAGTATTAGTCTCTTATCTCAAACCACTCGCGTTCTCCTATAAGAAAAAAGTAAGGGCAAGATGAATATCCCCACTTTTGCCCTGGCTGCTTGGCAGCCTGCCACTGGAAATATGCTCCACACAGAAGCTTACAATCAACAGGTCCAAAAGGATGAAGGCAAATTAAAAGGAATACTTGCAATATTTACTAGTTTTAACGCATGGGATTAGTTCAACATGTAAAAATCCTCAGTGATAAGTCTGAAAAACAAGCAACGCAAAGTAAAACATGCTCTTATTTATTGGTTAATAAAGGCAAATTTTACGTTGAAGTGTTTGTTGTCTTAGTGAGGATGCCATCTTATCATTCACAAAGCAGGAAAAGGAGTATCTTGGTATTCGAACTGCTAATGAGGATTTCAGATGAAGATACCTAGATTAATCTAACCTCAATCACCAGTCACCTTCTGGAGGTGCCTCGCACCTTCATCCCTGTGTTCTGCAGAAGGACCCAAGACTGTCTAAGGCTATCACACACACAGGTACAAAGGATGTTTAAAGAAGCAATTTTCTAATATACTGGTGTTCACTGAGTTATTTAGACTGAGTATCTAAGCATAAATAAAACAACCTAACAAACCCTGTGCTCCTCTATACTTACTTCTATAGCTGTAAATAAGCCTGTTGTCACAATGATAGCAATTTGGTTAAGCCATTAGAATAGAATTAATGCTTAAAAAGCAGCTGATAAGAATGCACAGATGTGTGTCTAGCTAATAGAAGACTCCGGTGTTTTCTTCTCATGTTTTACTTGCAGAACTGCAGACTCCTCATTTCAGATTATGTGATCCCTTTTATCTCTGATGAATAAACACGCCCGTGAAGAGAATCATACAATATGTGTATTTGCCCTGTGTCATACAGCACTGGAGGGTTCTCCCCATGTTGAGCACTTGTTCTCCCTAGCACAGCAGTCAGAAAGGCTGCCTCCTTACACATATTAACTTATGTATGGAGAAGTCCCAGACTAGCTGAGCTCCCCTTATGGTACCTTTAATTCATACATTTTAAATGCACTGAGCTTACATGCACTAACCAACAGTAGGCATCATCTGCTATACAAAGAGCATGAAACTAAGCCAGAGAGTAATTAAAAAACTCAATGGAAGAGATGCAACAGAATTAGATACCAGTTCAAGAGCTTGCCAGCCCTCAGCAACTCAGTAGACCACAGCAGCAGTCCCAGTCTCACTTGTATGCAGAATTCTCATGGTCAGCAAAAGTAATTAAAAATATTAATCAAAACTTCACACATCCCTTTATTGACAATCCCATGGCTAAAACGAAAAACAAAGGCCTAAATATTTAAAGACCATTGTCTCATTTCTTCAACTAAAAGAGACTTACACCAGAGGTATCACTGGCTCTGATTTTAGGAAGGGCTTCAGATTCCACACAAAGGGCCTAAGACAACATTGCAAATAGCTAACGTGCGACTTAACCTAATGTTGAAATCAAAGAAAATTTACAGGGAAAAAACCACCAAACAACAGCAAACAATTCAAAGTGGAACTTACGTATGTGTTAAGATTTAGAAAAAGGAGAAACTAATACAGTTTCACAGCCATAGATGGCACTGCACTCAGAGCTTGCCTACAGGTTTATTAAGTGGAGTATGAACACTGAACTTGTGCTGGTGCTTCAGTCATAGGTTTGTGTCTTCATCAGGTGCTACATATTGGTTTGAGAAACAAGATGTTACTTACAAGTCAGTCAGTTTGCATACACATTGACATGATATTTTGACATGGTCCCAGGCATGCAGAACAGGAAGGTTTTGCTTGTTCTTCCACGTGTATGTACATAAATGCAGCTAAGTAAACTGCACTGTGCAGCCCAGGTCTTCTTTTCCTCTCAACCACAAAGGCTCTAGGGTCTCAAATGCAGAGCATACACACTTAACTCAAAGGTTAGACAAAAGTAACTGAGCTGTCTCCTTCAACTCCATACGTAAATATATCTAGTGACTATGAGGGACACTGACAGCTACCCGCAAACCACAACCCCCAAATCACAGAGTGCTCAACTGAATAAGCACTGAAGGACGAATATCCAAAGATTTGTGCCAAGAAGTTGCAGTAACAGTGGAGCGCCATGAAAATAAAGGTTTATGTTATGAAGATATGGATCTCAAGAAGAGAAGAAGCGTTCTCCACAGCTACCACCCGAAATTTAGAAGAGCTCACAGGTTACTCTAGCTTTGTAGTCAACCGAGCTCATTTAATATAGATTCACAATCATGAATATGAATGCATCCTGATTTAAACAGCCCTCCTGATATGACAGCAAGTAAAAGCATTTCTGCTGAGACTCAGAAGTAACATTAGCTTGCAAGAGCATGTCCTTGTCTCAGCCTGTAGAAACCACTAAGATCCTTAGATCACAGTGAAAAGTCCTCCATCTCAAGTTTAAGAACAGAGACATTCATCAGATGTACTGTAAGCTGACAATCTTCAACTAAGGTACTACTGTTCATGACACAACTCTAAAAATTAAGAGTTTTTGAGGTTGCATGTTGGAAAACACAAGTCATTCTGAAAGTTTGCTTGTGCTGCTCCAGCCAACAGGATTAGTGCTGCTTAAGGAGAGGGGAATAGATGGGGAAAGAACGTGGAATGAAACTTACTATTGTAGACTGATTAGAAATGACTTTATATTTCAATCTTAGGGTAATCCAGACCTCAGAGATGAGTCAGAGAGCATCACTTAATTTCTCCTGCTCCAAGTTCTAGAAAATGGCTCTGACACACTGAGAAACCGAGTATCTGTGTGGTTAGACATTGCATATGTTTCAGATTGTCAGCTTTCCTGCACAGACAAAAAAAAACCAGTCATTTATCTCTGTCTGTGCTCATGAGCCATCATTAGTAAATGACAGTACTGTAGTCTGTGTGTCTTTTTCCGTACACATTCCAAACTCTGAAAAGAAACACATATAATATATATATATCCCATATATTATAAAAGTTAATGTAGAACACTTCAGATATTACTGGCATCTAATCTTAATAGGTGAGAATGAAAAAATAAAATTTAATGCATTAACTGGATTAGAGATCAGAGTGTTTTAAATCATAATCACATGCATGCAGTCTTGCAGTAAGATTGCCACAGATGCACATCTGGAGATGACAGCGCATCAGATCCTGCTTATGTAGACATACAATCTGTCTCAGGAGTTTAAAATTTGTCCCATAGTGGGTAAAATCCAAGGAAGAGAGTCCAGGAGGGTCTTCATAAGTTTCAAATGGCAAGCTGTGCATTAGACAAATTTAAAGTTTGAATTTTTTGTGGCTCAAAATGAAAAACTCAAGCTAAATCTTAGGGTATTCAGAACTAACTGGAAGAGATATTTCTGCAGGCAATCAACCTGGTACAGACAGATAACAAATTTCCACCTTCTTAGCTGAAAGAAAATTACAGCCATGGCTCTCATGAAAAATCTTTCTGTCTATGAAGACCAACCTTGAGTGCCCTGAACTGATAATCACCTGGCCTTCATTAAACAAAGACCTTTCTAATTAAATAACCTGATCAACTCACAAAAAAAAAAAAAAAAAAAAAAAAAAAATTGCTTTACAGGCTAAAGATGGTGAACAATTTTTCTTTCAATATAAGAGGTCTGCTCTGAAAGTAATACATCCTATTTTGTTATGTTGGTGGTGTGGCAGTAGAGGTTGAATCTTACAGCCATTATATATGTAATATATAATATACATATTCCATTATATTTTGTTGCCACGGGACAGATCATAGAAGAGGGACAGTCCAACAACGGAAGTGCAATGTAGGAATATTGTCAGCACTGCACACAAGAACAAAAAGAACAACCACATGTAAGTTTGACAGGAGCTACTGAACCAATATAACAACTGTGAAACAGTGGAACACCTCCAATGATGGAGATATTTATAAGCATGGTGTGTAGGCTCACCATGCTTATCCCTGGTGAAAATGCATAGGTAATGGTGGTGACTATGTTGAAAAACAGTATTTTGTAGATGAGAAATTTTTTTGTATCGGTGTTCTTGTGTTCTTTGTAGTTTCCATGGAAATAAATAGGAGGCATTACTTTCTGTGTAACATATGTTACAATCACTATTACAAACTTCTGAATGAAGTTATTTAGGTTATGCAGTCCCAAATGAGTTTACAGCTTCTAATTCTTCTCAAAAGTCAGAAAGCAGCTCTAACCATTTCCACAGAATTTTCTCAGCATACTAGAACAGGTTTTCACCTGAGAATCTGTCTTAAAGAGGAATAGATAAAAGAGAACAGAGTAGAGCTACACAAGAATTCTGTCTGGAAAGGAACTCTGCAAGTCATCTAGTCCAAATCCACCTGAATGTCTCCAGGCCTAGTTTTCAACAAACTGGGAAACTCAGAAATGTAATGTAATCTTAATCATAACATACATACAGGACTTAGTATGCTTAGAGAAATGTTAAAAGTATGGTTTATTGATTACCTGAAACTGGTGAATCAAGGAAGTTGGATGTACATGAGAAACTGGCTGTCAGTAGTCTCAACATTCAAAAAAAGCCAAAGACAGCAGAATCAAAGGCATACACATAGGTTGAATGGACTACACTAATAAACATGCCTGCAGACTGCCAGGCCGCAGGGACGTTTGCTTGACAGTGATAAGAACATGAATAGCTAACTCCACAAAGCACAGGGCAAAACAGGAGCTTGCCTCCTCAAGGCTTGCAATGTATTAAAATATCCGTGACTGCAAATAACATTCTAACTTTAATTGACAAAGCTTCACCCACACTTAAAAATGAGATGTAGCAGATGCTGATGAGCATGGTCATAAAGCTCTCTCCCAAGAGACACGGTGGACGTTAAAGTGAAGAAACTGTAATATCTAAGTTTCAGAAGTGGTCCTCAAGGACTGGAGGTCCTCAAATGACAGCGAAAGAACTTCTCATCTGACAACAGCAGCAACACAAGCAATAACTTAAGAGGTCAAGAGAAGGTTTTGCTAGAAAGGAAGGCATTGCCTTCTTTCCAGATTTATCCCTCAGTGGAAAAATACATAGCTTACATGGCTGTCCACCTAAGGGAAAGATTTCCACAGGAGGTATAGTTCTTAAAGCCTGGTGTATGAAACCGAGAGAGGAATCTTCAAAGTAAAAGATCAAAAATCAGGAGACTAGAGACAAGCTTAATTAAAGACAACAGAAAAATAGCAAAGAGAAAGTGAAGTGGTGCAGATCTCAAGCTCAGACCTCACTTAAGCAGTGAGCTGAGCGTAAATTGCTTACTAATGCAGCATCATTCACAGCATGCAAGTAGACGGGGATTTTTGAGTGCCCAATGGCCCTATTATAGCATGGTTTTCCAGGGGACTGTGTGCAGATGTAGTTATACTGTCAATGTTGGCAATAAACAGATATTTCAGTATTGATGTTTCCTTTCGGTTTAAATATTTATGTTTTCTTTTAGTTTAAATATTTATGTTCATCTGCATTCCTGTCAGGTGTTAGCACGTTTTTAACACAGACAGGTAAATCCAGTAGGACTTAGTAACCGATAGGCGAAAAGAAAATACATGACTTTTTTCCTTATACACGGCATCCAGTTCCAGATTCTAAGTCTGAAATATCACTGAGCACTTAGAACACACATGAAGAAGCTCCCAAACCTTAATGTTCTCAGCAGAAAAGAGAGAGAATGAGGATAAAAAGCATCATCTCCCTGTCACGGATAAAAGAGGCACGGAAAGCGATCAGGGGATTAGCCAAAAGTAACACAGGTAATGCAGGGCTACTCCCAATATTTACTCATGCTAAACTCTCTCTTTGTCTGCCCTCCTAAAATTATTCCAATACCCTTGCGTCCACAGTCAAATTAATTCTTTATTTATTATCCCTGTTCTCAAGTATATTTCAGATGGGCTCATCCATTGTTCCTGTACAGCTGGGTAAACAGACAAAGTAAATTCTATCATGAAGGTTTACCTTATAACACTCAAAACCCTTTGCATATGTGGGATTTCTTTTCTTTCAGTGAAAGAAGAGTGTGTTTAAAGGTGACCCACACTGAAGGAAGAGAATGGAGAAGTCTGGGCACAATCAGAAAGGCTTCTGAAGATTGACTTTTTTCAATATTCTTATCAAAAGAAAACACAGAACTAATATTTGAAGCTTTAGTATATAATTGCCCTTATTAAGGCAAAAAATGGCAATGACATGGACATCAATTTTAGTCACAGACATGAAAAGAATGCAAGACTTCCTTTGGAGTTAACTGTGAAATTACACTGTAATTGTGTAAACAATGTTTAGGGTGAAAAAGTGACTCGTAAGAAGGAAAAGCATTATTTAAAAAAACGGTGTAAAAAAAATACAGCCTCCTCCCCAAAAGCTTGTCATCTTTACATTTTACAGTTTTCCCAACAAAAAGCATGACTTTCTGTATGCTGGCACGGTGCTTAGTGCACAGCAGTTACTCTCCCAGCAAGGGCCCCTGGCTTTACTGAAATACGAGCACTAACCAGAGGACAGACAATTCTGTATAGGGGAAAGGAAAGGAATAAATATCCCATCAAAAATGAATTACGGGTACTCCTTTCTGTCTACAGTCACACTCCACATCTATTCCATTTCTACATACAGGAGGAAGAAATGAATCTTAAAACACATACACAACCAGAATCTATGTAAATCTAGGAAGTTAGCAGATGTGTTGATAATCTTCTACAAATAAGAAACAAAAGCTGCCAGCTGTACTGGTAAACTCAAAGATTAATAGGCAATGCTGAGACGACAGGTACCGTCCTTCTTTTAGGCAAAGTAGCTCCAGAATTTGAGTCCTGTAAAAATTCAGACTCATGCCCAACTCTTATGACTCAAATCCTGCCCTGGGCTGCAGAACACTTACAGATTCACCAGATAGAAACTTGCCAAAGTAAACTGGATTATTGCTGTGATTTGGGATGGAAGTGCAGCAGCAACTGTATAGCTAAGTCAGGCTTGGTTACCTAGAACAAGGGCAATTTTCTTTTCATCTCTACATAAAGCTTCTGAAAATGGCAAAGACAGAACAGTTGAGAGCTGCAGAAAGAACATCCAAAAATCACTCTTGATAGAAGAGATTTAACTGCATTTTAATATGGATGGTATTTTCTATTAACATCAGGGCAGAAACCTATTGTTCAGTAGAGCTCTTCACTTCCATTACACAAGAGCTATCTCTTTGAATCTGTATGAGTCAACTTTAGTGACCACTTTAATATTCACTTTGCAATTAATGCTTCTTTTTATGGGTTGGTAGAAGGTAAACCAATTTCAGTTCAGCTTCTAGGTATTGAATTTATTATAAAAAGTTATGTACTTAAAACTCCTATAATGAAACCAGAGGCATCATGAGATATTAACCTAGAGTTAATGCTGAGAAGGCCAGTTTGAATAATTCAATTCATGTCACCTTAAGTATCTTTTCAAATGGAATTAACTTTATCTCACAAAAAAAAAGGAAGCTCCATGTTCCAGTTACTGATTATTGACTCCACGAGAGTCTGTCTTAAATCATCTCACCACCATTTTCCCCACATTTCTATTTCACTACTACCAGAACGCTTCTTTAAATTTTGAGGGCTGACTTTTGTTATAAAGAAGTAATATCAGCTCAGAGGAAAACGTGATTTCAGAATAATTGTTACCTTTATGTGATGCTAAAATAGACAAAAGCAGAAGTGAACACCAAGGTAGCTGCATTAGTTCAATCCAGCTAAGAACTAGGACTGCATTTCATCCACGTGTGCAGAGCTACAGTGGTCACTTCCCTCCCATACAATCCCATCTCTCTGCAACAGTGCCACAGCATTAATACTGCAGTTCTCCTGACTTGTTAACTGTCTTATTCCAGCATCAAAGCCAAGATTTAAACACCAAAAAGAAACACTTTCATATTTCCTACCTGAACCCAGGGAAAGGGACAGCATTAATGAATCAAAAGAATGAGGGAGTCAGACAGGCAAACAGCAAGTGATGACCAGATAGATGCACGTGTAGCATTACGAACAAGTAGAAAAAGGGGAAAATGAACAGAAACATTACAGGCAGAACAAAGAAGTGCTTTGGTTCACAGTATAACCATGCAGTCCCATCTTTCTGCAAGACACAGGAAATATCAGAGCAACATCTTGTACTGAGACACAGGTGCTCCTGTAACATCAGACCTGAAATAGGAAACGTTGATTACCTCTCCTAGACAGTTCAAAGAAGTGAAAAACTAAATAGCAAGCTAGTGTCTATTGATTTAAAGCTAGACATAGCCAAGATTTCCCTAGCTCAGTCAAAACAAACAACAGGGAAAAGATTCCCCATGGTCAAGGATTCAAGCTCAGGAAGGCTTCCTTTAGCATACACAAGGTGGACCTTTTCAAACTCTAGCTTAAAATAATAATATTGAGAGCATAAAAGCTTCAGCAGGGCAGAGAGAGCTGCAGCGAGCCGCACTTGGAGCAAATGGAAAGTTCTGGGGGTCTTTCTCCCCAGTTCTTGCCTCCCCCAAAGCCCTCCACACTGTGTTCCTGTGACATCCTCCCATGAGGCAAGACACCTAAAATGCAAACCCTGTGCCCATCTAAACTACTGCTAAGACAACAATCACACAGAACAAAGAGAGACCAACAATGATCATAAGAATTCACAGTTCAGTTGAGACAACTGGCAAAAGACAGAGGCAAAAAGTTGCATGGAAATAGCAGAGTCATCCCAACACCAGCCTACTGGCCTTGGTTTTGAAAGCTGCGACGTGAAGGACCGTGTTAAGGAAACAACTGAAGTCATGAAGCAGGACTGTGAATCTCTCCACAGTTTGAGCTGTGAAGAGAAACATAGCAGGAAGTGTCTGTTTAGACGAAAATAAAAGAGCAAAACATAACAAAAGCAATAAAGCAAAATATATTGAATAAATAAACTCCATGTCCACCAGGATCGCACAGAAGAGAGACTTGAAAAGAAAAGCTAGAAACATCAGAAATATTTTGCAAGCTGTAAGACAGACTGGTTGAAGCAAGCTTTGACCATTTTTATATATGCCCACAAAGCTTTGCACAGAGCAAGAGCGCTAGGGTGATTTCAGACCAGTTAGCCTGGAACTGTAGACTAGGTAACTGTAAATGAAATGTCAAGAGAAACCTAGATATAATATATGAATTTGCATTTGTGGGCAATAGTATCTGTTACTATCAAGAAGAGAAATAATGGGATCAAAGATTAGCTTGATAAAACTTGAAGTCAGAAAGGAAGCCCAGAAAAGTCTCTGTATACACTGACAGCACTTAGGGAGACAGAAAAACAGGAGGTGAACGTGGATTGCTGTACATCAGGTGCAGATTTGACAGTTAATAGTCTTCCTACTATCTACATCTAAACATTAGTACTGTAGGTGGGATCAGACTGTATGCCTTTGTAGCATGCTAACCCAGTACAAGTCACACGTATTTGAAGTTGAAGGGCTAAAAGTAGAAGATTTCTATCAGAACCCAATCCCAGAGAAGTAACAACATTGCCCCAGAATCAGCTGCCAAGGTTCTGCTGGTCTGCACGGGCTCCCTCTGGGTGGTTCTCCATCAGGAAACCCAGAGAGTTGTGTATCACAGAGAGGAACACAAGCATCATTCATTCTCAGAGAAAATAAAGACCCTCATTTTCAGCTCAAAAACATCACAAAATGGATAGCAGATAAATGTGCTAAAGAATGGGAACAAAACGCTTGTAAAAGGTAGGAGCCTGACAAACAGCAACATTTTTTTTAAAAAAAATGTGTAAAATGCAATTCCTGCTGCCAATGAAGACAGTATTGCTGCCCCCTGAACAGAATTAAAAATGCAGTGCTGCCTCCATGGGCTTTTGAGCAGCAGGATCTGACTATGCAATTCTGTTAGCAGGTACCACAGAGCAGACAGAGTCGAGCCACCTTCTGAACACTGTGATGGTGACTTCACCTCCAGCCACATTATAAGTCTGTAACACTCATCAGGAAAAGAAAGATCAAGCGTACAAATCATAAACAGGCACTGTCTGTTTAGGTAGGATTGACTCTGAATACACTGATGGAAACTGTTGAAAGACAATAGGGAGTAAAAGCATCAGGTAGAGCACTTGCATAAATTGCTTTAATTTCCAGGGCATCATCTGCTATCAGCAGGGATACAAATCAAGTACCTAGTTATCAAAAAAAAAAAAAAAACAACAGAAAAACAAATCTCAGGCAACCATGTTTTCAGGTCTTTGTGCATATACATCTGAGAGCCATTTTACCACTTAATTTAACACGCTGTATCTCCAGTCAATGTTTTCTGGTTTTAAACGGCATATATAATTATGGGTCTTCTATAAACAGCTCAAATCAGATGGGCTGCCTTACAGGCTTGAGAAAGCTCTTATTGACCAAACACATCATCTGTAATCTCCTTTTCAGTCATCAAAAGCTACAGTGAAAATTTAAAAGGCTGTATCTATAGTGACTGCAATTACTTCTCTGCTTAAGAAACAGAGTGGAAGAAAACAGGGGAGCATCTTTCTCCTTAGCAAAAACATGCATTCCAATGGTTTCTACTGCGTTACAGCATGGTCAATTAACTTCACCCATTTCATTGATCCAAAACTTGCTTCCTTTTTTGTCTTCCTGCAATCCACTCATTAAGGGAAGGCCATGGGACACCAATCACAGAACAGTTATCAACGTTGTACAATACAAGACAACACAATTCAGTTTTAGTTCTAGAAAAAGACGGGGAAAAATGTTTTGGAGACGTCATTAAGTAGTGAGATGGAAAAAAAAAAAAAAAAAACATCTTACCTTCTGCTCAGTTTCCTTGGCAGCACTGAGTTGAGAGAGGGAGTGCGACAGTTGTTCCTGCTGCTCAGCGAGGTACTTCTGATACAGGCTCAAAAGTTCCTGGCATTCTCTGTACTGCTGCTGCATAGGTGAGACATCAGAAGTTAAGGGAAAAACACTCGCTGGTGAAGTCAGACTCGCATATACACCAACTTTCCCTGTGTAAATCCGATTTAGATCCATAACAGTTCAATTTAAAAACAGATACCATGTGTTTGAGTACTGCCTAATGATGATAAATCTGTCTAGAGATGAATGTTCAAGTACAACCATCTTTCTATTCAGAACGGAAAAAGAAGAATTGTACCAAATTCTTTTATCATTGGAAAAGGGACAGCAGGAGGCAGGTGATGACATTGTTTCAGCTGGAACAATTACAACCCTCTGATTTGTATTCAGCAAAGCCAGACGCTACCAATGTTTATTTATAAATAAATAAATAGCCAGCCAAGTAAGTAAATAGTCCATCTTTAAGCAGAGACATGGATTCACAAGCCCACATACCCAAATCCAATCTCTTTGCTTGAGCACCAACAGCTCAAAAACCCAGAGCCGCAGATGCAGCGCTACAGGCCTTTTAGAGACCAGCAATGATTTTTGGACAGTAATCTGGAGAAGCAGCAACTATGGTGTTTGCAAGGATATTAGCAAGCAACAGTGTCCTGTCTCGCTTGCAGCATTGAAATTCCAACAGGAGATAAATCTGCTCTTCACCTGTCATTGTGTAATTCCCTCCCTTGCTCATGTAGCATGGTAAACCATTTATGCTCCCTCTTCTCCCCCCTCACTTTTAATTATGCATGCAGATGGAATAAGGGCTCGCTGTCCAAAGAGATTACTCTGAATAAATACTTTAATAACAAGTCACCGCAATTAAGGTAGGGAACAAAAACTTCTTCAATCTATAAAATGGTGTTGAGTTACAGATTTCCTTAACATTTTTATGATCTAATCATTGCTTCTGGGCAAATTCATGTTGCAATCATTTTTGCCAATCATGGCTGCATAAATAACTCAGTGCTTTGTTATTCCCTGTTATGACCCTGCTCAGATTTTTTATTTATTTATTTATTTTTTCCCTTTCCTTCTTCTTCTTCTTTTGGGGGAAGGGGACACTTGCCAGGATTTTCTGCTTGCTTGTTTTGCTTTGTTTTGATGAAAGGCTACACAGAGAATAAGCAAAACCTTTTTAGGAAGGAAGGAATGGTTGGGTTTTAAAGCCCAGCATTTAGATCAGTCAGGAGAGTTCTTAGCCCACATTTGCTCAGCATCTGGAAATAGAAGAGGATACAAACAATGGTCTAAACAAGCTAATTGCTTTCCAGAGTCAGCCTGCCTGAAGCTTGAGCTGTTTTACATTTCAGTTCATTTCGTCAAAGAGCACCAAAAGGCTGAAGTGATTTGTGGTGGTCTCAGGAGTCCCTGCCAGCTATGATGTATATAAAAGGAATTTTTTATTCCGGTTGTAACCATAGGCAGTAATGTTTATAGTAGGTGAACATATTAGCCTGGACGCAGGGCATGAATTTTACTCTAGAAAAAGCCAGTTCATTTATACAGCCTAAGAGTTAAATGTCGGTTATTTGAAGACAAATTATAGAGAAATTCATTTAAACCCATGTTATGTGGCAGAATATAAAAAACAGACAGTCGTATCTTTATCAGTTTTTTACAGCCCTCTTAATTCACTTTGCTTACAGCAGCCCCTTCCCCACCAAACAGATTCTACCTCTTCTCCCTCCAGCCAGCGTGTTGCTGGCACACCGACAAGCCAAGTCCCCTGATGGCCCTGGGGGACACAAGTGATGGCTGTGCACCCACAGGCACTCCTGCCATGATGTTACCACCAGCCCTGCTTGCAAGCCAGGTGAGACAGCCCTCACACCCATGGTGTAAAGGAGATGCCCAAACCGTGTTCCACAAGCGCTTGCTGTGCATGTGATGCTGCCACCACTTACTTAAAGCTGCGGAATTTACTTAAAGCACGGCTTAAAAACACAACATGAAAAATTAACATAAGGAAAACATGCAAGTAAATTCAAATTGTCCAAGAGCCAGTTAGTTACATGACCACAAGTGGGAAGAGCAGCAGTCAGCACGAGCTTGAATGGCAGCAGAGAGACTCCCCAGATTTCTCAAAGACTCAGTCAGGAATGCAACTGTGGTTAAAACTTCCTGTGTTGGCAGATTATCTTGTTCATGAACAAGAAATCTTCTTCATTCAGACAATGACTCTGCACTAAAAACATGTTGTTACTGCCGCCAGATTCAAAGCCTTGCTTTGCTCATTTAGCAAGTAAACATCAAGCTTCAAATAGGGAAAAAAAGGGGGAAAAAAAACTGGTTTTTGCTGTTGTTATTGTTGTTGCAGCAACATGTATAGCAGCTCTAGCTATGGTAATTCTCCATAATGTGCTGGTACATTTATTACAGAATACTTTCTTAAAAAAAAAAAAAAAAAAAAAAAAAAGCTTTAATATTAGATCTTATTCTTCCCATCTATTGAATTTTTACTAAAAGCAGCAGGATGATCTCTCTCTCTCTTTCCCCCCATAGATCAGCCAGGCAATAAACAACAACAACAAAACCAACAACAAAAAAACCTGCCACAAAAATATCCAAGTCCTTCAGCTCCAATGGGGGCACAGAGGTACAACGGGAAGGCAGCCTGTAGACAAATGCAGAGGCAACGATAAATATTTTCATAATCTGCTTTACAAAAAAAAAGAAACAGAAAACGTTACAAGGGTGAAAGAAACAATAGGACAACAAGTCGTGCAGATTTGCATTCCACAGAAAACAGAGTGTGCCTGAATGCTCACATCAGGTATTTCTTTAGGCTTTCAGGAGCACAAATATTGGATTTACAAGACGTTAGTTACCTGGGAGAAGTGGTACTTGGCATTTCACTAAATTGTAGTTTTATATCCAAGAAATACGCATTTGAACACATCCCAGCGATACGTTTCGCACAGTTTGTTAATAAAGTATTAAAGTCCTTCACGGGAGGGGGAGAACAAAAAAAAAAAAAAAGAAAAGAAAAAGAAAGAAAGAAAAACAACTCTGTTTCATAAATGCAAAGGTTAAGATTTCAACAGACACATCGACACGTTGCACAGCAAGTACTATATATTTTATAGAATACATTAGCTAATTTCACCACTGAATGTAAGTCGTAGAATTAAGAGTTCATTTATGGCTCTTAAGAGATAATAACCTCAGTGGAGGCAGAGCTGGCTTTGAGAAGAGGGACCGCCAGAACACAGCGGTGGCATGCTTGCAGATTTCCAGGGAGAGAAACATTGGGCAGGGAACAAAGAGCTTCTTACGGGTGAGGCTTCAGGAGAATGCACAGCCAAACTAACGCTCAGCTGCTGCCAAAGGCACACTTCAGCTCCCTCCAGGAGCCTCACCCCCTCCATCTGCACCAGCTCTGGAGCTCTCCCAAACCCCTCGCTAATCCCCAGGGCTTAGTGAACCACATGGGTGCATCCAAGGGTCAGTTAAGCACAAGCACTAGCATGAAGGAAGCAGAGGAAGCATTCAGCTGGAAGAGGCGGCCACTTGTCTGGTGGAGTCCCTCCACCTCTCAAAGTCTCGGTCCTGCTCTTTCCCTGCTAAGCCTCCGGCTTTTGTGACTGCTAAGACCACGCCAACCACATCCACCTCGTTCCTTGCTGAAAAAGTTCACGTTGCTCACACTTCCCTTGCTCACAAGTTAACAGGCAGCTACAGACCTTTGCTTAACCCCTGAATTTACAAGAAAATCAGAAGTGGGAAGAAAACATCAATCTCCAGCATACGCCAACCTCCGGTAGCACTCCCAGTGCAGTGATTCCATTTCATCTTTCACTATTGGTAAAGCCCAGCTTAAAAGCTGGAGTATTTTTTCCCAGAAAGCTTTTGAGTTCTCTAGATCAACCCCCATCTCTGTCTATCAGCAAACTCCACCTTCCAGCTGCTCAGACGCTCAATGGCTCGTTCATCTAGAAGAGAGGTTTTGAAAAGTAGCAACACCAGGTCACTCCGCAAGGCTGAGCTGTTTGCTGAAGTTCTGCCTTTCCCAAATCACATTTTCCAAGAGAAAAAAATAAAAACAGGGGATTTTTTCTTTAGAAAGATTGTATTATTTTTTTCAGACTGCGTCATTTCAGAAGCAGTTGGTTTTACCACCCTTTATTGTAAGGGAATGAACACATTTAAGCAGACTCCAATCATGGGGATTTAAGGCAGGAAAAAAGTTTTCTACAAAATGTTATTGTAAGAGGAGAACATACTAGTAAAGAGATTTTTTGGCTGTGAAACTAGCAGCAAAGGCCCTGTTGCACTCTCACAGAAATACTCCCACAGTGACTTACTCCTCAGCTGTTTGTCACAAGCATTTTTGGGAAGGCACGAGCTCCAGCACTCACATTTTACACCTGGAGAAACTGTGGCATGGGGAGCCTTTGGGCACGTCTGCACACACAGGTGCAGCCAAGCAGCCCCACGCTGCACATGCCAGCTCCAGCACAGAAGTCTTGTAGCTGTAGGGTAAGTCACAGCTCAGGCTCAGCATGAACAGCCCAGATCCATCTTGCAGCTGGTTAGCTTTGAGTGCAAGTTTGTCTGCAGCAGCCCATGTAGACACATCTTAAGAGACTTCCCAAGCATCAAACAAGATAACAAGGGATCTCAAATTCCCATAGTTCCTGACTGTAGCTCTGACTTAGAGACTCCTTCCATTCTGATCCATGTCTAGAGGAAAAAACAACAGCTACATCTCCATTTTCAGCAACATGATCCTCCAGCCCCTATATTCTCAATAGCCCAAGAGCTATTACAGAGATATGCAAAGATGAGTAAAGCACGTAAAGGAAGGGGAAAGTCAAACCAGGCATGAGTTTAAATTTAAATAAATCAGCAACAACTTCCACTTTGCAGGAGAGATACAAGGAACCTTCAGGGATATAATTTCAGCGCATGATAAAGAAAGATTTTTGACATCTGCAATCACAACCCAGTAGCCACAAAACAGGGTTGTTTTTTTAATACCTGCTTAAGGACATGCATCTAGAAAGCTGACTAGTTATCATATTAGCAGCTTCAGCAATGTCCAAACTTTCTTCACTGCCTCAGGTAGTCCCTTGAAGACAAAGTCTGTGGAAAAACTAGAGTGACAAGAAGAAGCTGCAAAGTATCGCTTACACGAGGCTGCTGAAGCTAGACTGGGCTCTGAAAGGCCCCAAAGAAAAACCCATTCAGATAGCTGCAGGAAGACATGAGCTTGTCCACTTGCACTCCAGCTATCGCGGTATAAGCTGCAAGATGCCATGCAGCCACGACAGCAAAGCATCTATCTATCATTATCACTCTTATCTGAATTTAACTTGCTTTGATGTTTAAAGTTCAGTTGGAAAAATGGCACCACACCATTTCCAGGGTGCTGCTGGACCATACCCGACAACTTGAAAAATGCCAAAGCAAGCTCCTATCTGCAGGACAGACACACTTCTACACCTGTAATTTCAGCACCATGAAGTACCACAGCACTGCAACAATTACCCTTATTAAATGCCTTAGACAAGTCTGACTTCTGTTTCATTTAAATGCTTAGAATACCACGGAGTAGAGTTTGCAGAGGCTGCAGAACCCCAAAGGGCCACAACAGCCTCATGGCAAACTGCACTGTAAGTGTGCTCAGTCTGAAGTGAGTCCACGTTTTTCCATGCATCATTCGAGCATATATTTTTCCAGTATTTTGACGTGAGGCAATGAGGCTTATTTTCTACCTCAATATTTTGTATATCAATGGGAGAGAGACACCGTGCCTTTTGGGAAAGAAGCAAAATGTATGTCATTCTGATTTCCACCTGCAGGCTCTCTCTTCTTCCTAACCAAAGAAAGGATTAAAATAATGCCGCTTCAACTACTTACATATGAAAAGTCATATGAATAAAAATAAACGGCTGATATTAATGAATTAACATCTAAAAGGAGCACTTTAAAATATAAACTAAGATATATTCTGCACTCTTTTCTTTAGCATTAAACAATTAAGGACACAATCGCAAGCTGACCCAGATCTGAGACACGATTTGTGTTCAATGCCTGCACAGTCCTGCATTTTGCCAGTCTCATCTCAGAAACTCAACAACAGGACCGCATTCCAGGAGCCAAAACACGCAGGCACAGACGAAAGACAACACCAACACATTTCTTCAGCCTTTAAAATTAAGAGAAATAAAATAAGTGCCTTGAACCTACGTGAATCATTGTTCTGCGAAAGGGTAAAGACTAGTAACACCTATGAAGGTTTATTATCTAAACTCTGAAGATGCTGCAAAGACTGAAGGTAATAAAATGTTTTATGAACAACTTCACTTCACTCGTTCTTATATAACTGAGTTTATGTGGACGCTTTGGCACAGTGATGCTGAGAACCTGTAGGGAACTTTCTGCACAGCCACTTTTCAATGTATTAAAGAAATCACCTGGCGCAGGTCGGAGCATTACGAGCCGCCGGTTCAGAACACAATCTCCTCCTGATTCAAAATCCTCAGGAAGCACAATTTTGAAAGCCCTTTAAAGAAGCAAGTCACACACAATAAGGCAGAGTGATCTCCAATCTGAAGCCCAACAGTTACGTTTTAATTTCCGCTTGAATATTTTAATGTTGTTATCCAGTCAGTAAATTAACTCGAGATGCAAGAATAAAAAGGGAAGATGCAGAGGGAGAAAGGTCGTATGGTCCACAAAAGTTAAGAACTTCACTTTTGTTTGACGCATCAGCATTATGTTGGTGAATGCCACAGCTCTCATATCAAGGAATTGCTTAATACATTTCCATTCTGTTTGAAGGGAAATTAAATTTACATTCTTTGGGAATATGGTATTGTAATTAGTTCATGACTTGATTACACTTTGAAGTGAGCCAAGACGGCACGTGGCGCATACAGATTAGTTAAGTTATGGTTACCTGCCTTAAGGAAAGCCACGGAGTTCAGCACAAAGTTAGGTATAAAACCAGGGCCATCCTTCAGGCCTGCCAGGAAAGTGTATGTACAAAATCAAATCCAAATCTATTTTCTGGACTTACTGGCGTCAGGTGGGGACAGAAATAAAAGAAAATGTAGTTTCCTGTGAAGCTGAATGAGTTGTTTTAGAAAAGCCTGCTTCCACCCATCCCACCTGTAGGGCAGCTGTTAAAACTGATCCTAAAAAAGGCAATTAGGAAAGTTCCTACCCTGGTTAAATTCACCAGTCTGACTTACTCCTGGTATGCTCAATTCTAACACAAGCTCTTCCGTGAACAGCCTGAGTTTTACGCTATCTAATAAGATGCTCTGCTCCACCCAGATGATGCAATTCCAAAGTTCACTTTAAACATACCTAAAAACATTGAGATACACAATATACACACATGCTGCATCTAGGACTAACCAAAGATAAAGATAACAAGTTGGACTGAGAGAACAGGGAAAGCATTTAAACTTAAAGCTAATTCCCAGCATCTCATATGAACTTGGAGAAAGCAGTTTAAAGTACAGGATTTGATCCCATGCATAATAATCCTTTCCACAGGATATGCCAATCATAGTGGACAGCTTATCTGCCATGTCCTCTGGTTCAAAGGTGGGTAAGGACAAAAACATTGCACGCCATCATATGCCAGCAGATGTGCCTGGATCAATAAATGCAAATACCATCTCAGGGCTTGCACTTTCCATTTCAAGTGGAAAACACATCTCCAGTCTTATCTTCATTAATACAAACAAAAGGATACTTACAAGCAGAGAAAGAGGAAAATACGGGTTTATTTTAAAGCCCAGCTGTGCTAACGACATTTTCTAATGAAAAGAAAAGAAGAATAAAACACACAAACACACACACACAAGATAAGTTAGGCCACTACTCATGCCAGAGAAAATGTACTTTCATAACAGCAATCACAAAGAATCTAATGACGGAAAAACTAAGAACCTGAGTGGTCAGAATACAGACCCCACAGGTCATTGCAACCAGGCACTGGCCCTGGCACGAGTCACAAGAGAAATGCGTGTGGCTTCAGAACTGCCACGGCAGGAGATTTTCCTCTCTGGTAAGTTCGAGTTTGTTCTAACACAGCTGCTCCTTTTAGGGAAGCTCTGCCAATGTCAATAGCAACTTCCTGAATTCAAAGATTTCTCTTGGCAATTGCTTAGATGGCACAGCTACCCAGCCTCTTCCACTAGAAACTGTTAAGGAACTTGTTACTTACACATTTGTGTATCAGTCAGTAAATATATGGTCCTTTTTTGTTTTTTAGTGGCAAAAAAGGAGCCTGGAGATTCAGCCCTACACGTTTTCTGTACAAAACAGCCCCAGCACCAGAGAACAACACCACACACTTCATCGTGTACAACAGAAAATAATCTCAACCTGCAGTTTCACAATGCGGAGCCAAATAAGAAGGTATTGCACCTATCACTAGCCGCACAAAAACAGTGCTATTTTTTCCCTTTACATATTTAGAGCACAAAATTAAACAAATAAAAGGAACACTGCATAATTTAGCTTTCATTTTCTATCAAATTACTCATAATTGTAACCATAAAATGATAATATTCTACCATATGTGCATCTGCAAAGCCGACAAAAGCACTGGTCAGCCCCTGCCAGAGCAAAAATGAAGCTGTGGCTCCACCTAGCGACCGCCGCGGAGATTGCAGCCCACCGGACGAAACTTGCACGGAGTGCTTGTCAAATTTGGAGGTTAATTTTCTTACATAGAGGGATCTAACACTTCGCTTTGAAACACGAAAATCCGCCGTGCAATCCTCCTCAAATTACAGCCCTCCATCCACACAGTCGCAGCTTTACATAAAATACCTATCACTGGAAAGACTTGCTGTTTCAGTGGCAGGCCTTTTTGAGAATTACAAATCTTCTCCAGTGGCCATTGCTACTGTTTACACAAAGCCGTTTGTCATATCAATACCTCCTGATATTAGAGCAGCCATGTTCTTTACTCTAATTTGACAGTGGAGCTCCTGGCAGAGGCCTGAGGAGAGATAAGGTGCTTTTAGCCTATGTGCAAACTGAGGTATGTGGGAAAGGATTCTCAGCCTGTTTAGGCGCAGTAACAGGAGTTATTTAACGGGATAAATGCGAGCTGGAGTCAGATGCATGGGGAAAAGGGGATGAAATGGCGAAAGAGAACTGAATGTAAAGCCTGAACTTATTGAAGGCACAGCTACAGCACCTCCATCTCAAACAGAGAATGCACACAGTAAATCAAAAAGGTGTCTGTTTTCAGAGAATGAGGATGTAAGACCACAAAGCATCACCTCTTTTTATAATGAAGCTAATCATGTTTGGTCTCAGTTCCTATCAGAATGGGGATCACCTGAGAATACACAGCGGTGTCTGTCTTGTTGCTCCTTCGCAGGAAACAATCAATCATCGTTCTTAATTTTATATACTTGATGTCTCTCATTGAACCTTTTCCTTGCAGCTCTCAAATGGGAATAATGCTGACAGAGAAAAGCAGGCTCTGCTTTAGCAAAGTAAGCAGCTCCCACCATTTTAAAACAAGAGATTTTTTGGTCAGGTCCCCTCTGGAAGGAAACCTGGCAATGACAGAGAATTGCTTTGTTTGCTTCTATCCCACATGCTTGCCTCTCTGTCTCTTACACAGCCTGCATCAAGCTTGGTGTCTTAGTTTCAGCTGGGACAGAATGCCTTCCTTCAGAGCGCCCGCCACGATGCGGTGCCTTGGTTCTAGGAGAAAAACAACGCTGGTAACACACCAATGCTTACTCGTGCTGCCATGCACAGGGCCAAAGCCATTGCCAGCAAAAGGCCCGAGGAGCTGGGAGGGAGCAGAACTAGGACAGCTGACTTAAACTGGCCCAAAGGGACATACACCAACCTACCACACGACATCAAGCAGAAGCAGCCTTGAGAAGGATGGGCTTTCACCTTGCTCTCTTCTGCTATTCAAGGGCTGGGCACTGGGTGGTTGAGTTGGGGGTGGTAAGGAATTGCTTGTGCATCATTTGTTACATACATTTGTAATAAGTATGTCAAAATTATTATCCTTTTTCTTTTCTCTCTCTTAGTGAATAGTTTTATCTCAACCTATGAATTCTACTTTGTATTTCTCAGTTCTCTCCCCCATCCCACTGGGAAGCAAGCAAACACTTGTGCGGTGCTGAGCCACCTGCTGGGTTAAACCACAACACTTGGACATTTCAGCTTGCTTCTTCCCCCCTTTTAAGCCAGAACACACTCAGACAGGAGCACATCTGGCTACTTCAAATGGTACGAGTGCTGAGATTAAAATCAGACACCAATGGACAAATACAAACCAAACCACCAAGTCCAGAATCCTCGTCCTTATGGAACTGCCTTCAGTGTTGTAACCGGAACAGCAAGAACATAAAAACCACAGATCATTCTAGATAATTTTTTTCTTTTAGAACTATTGCTATTTTGACAGTCTTTCTAACCTTGTTAGAACACAATCTGTTTGCAGCGCTGCTGATGAAAGAAATGCAAATGCTCCTTTTCCTAAAAGGCAGCTGAGGTCAAATCAAATCCCATACAAGCATTAACAGCAATTTTCAAGAAGGGGTCCCCAAACAAAGCAAAGGAAAACAAAAATAAAAAATAAAGGAAATCTTTCCATGTAAGAGTGTTGCAAAGATTTTCTTTGGCACAGCACGTGCTGTACACATCTCCACACACAGAAATGTTCCAGAATGGCATCAAAGGCTTCAAAAAGTTACCTCCTTCTTATAAAAACTGCCCTTAAACACAGCAAACTGGAAAACACCGCTATCACTGAACTGAAGCCAGTGAAGAAAAGATTTAGTAACAGCCTCATTATAGGGTTCATTGTTGTAGGACTATTTAATATACAAGATTAACACATCTTATCTCCCACTTTCACTGAAACCTATTATACCCCTCATTAATACATGCACATTTCTACATCATTTACAGCGCTAAGGTCTCAAATAATATTGTCTGAAACAGGGTGTGTTCTGCTGCTTTTCCTGCTGGTCGGCTATGTTTCCACTAACAGCATTCCAAAAGAAGCCTCACAGCTCAAAACGGAGGACATGACCAGGTAAACTAAGCAGGGCTGTATAAACTGAAATAAATTAAAGGTAATTTGTTTTGCCTACAGTCTGGATTTCATTTCTTGGCTTAGGTTCTCATACCCAGACCAAAAGGCAACGCATCTACATACAGTAAGACAGGAAACGTCCACCTTCCCTATCTAATGGAAAATGACATTCTTTCCTCATTACAATTCAAGATTTAGAAAGTGAACCACAGCTCCTCAGATTAACAGGCATTCATATTTCTCCCCATCTGGATGACTGGAATAGAAAAGGAAGCTATACCATGCAAACAATGCAACGCTGTCCCAGATTAAACACACAGAAACATTTGCGCCTGCAAAATATACCGTGACAGAGCAGCACCATGAACCTCAACACTACGGGGGGTGGATCAGACAAGGAAAAACAGACACTTTTACAATCTTGCTCGACTAAAAGGATCGGCTTGGTCCTTATTCTCACACAAAAGGGAGGCTTGTTTTGTGCCAGATAAATACAAGGGCTCATTAAGACACAAATGCTGTTTCCACTGGAAGCTTTGCAGGACAAAGTATTTGCGTTTATCCAGAAACAGAACAAATGGGTTCAGATGTTAACAGGCTTCTGTACTCCTGCCCACCAGGTTCCAGGCAAACAAAAGGAGGTGATTTTCCAGAGCTCCCCCATACTGTGAAGCTACTCCCCACGGAGGGCTGTGAATGTTCACGTGGACACTCCTATATAAATTTCTAAACAAATAAACAACAAAAAAAAAATCCATTTGTTGCTATTAAATAGAGAGAAATATTCTGACTGCATTTCTGAATGGCAGGTTTATACACACTGGGAGACAAAAAGACTTTCAAATCAAATGATTAATATTTATTCAGGAGGAATAAAATAAATGACCTGGAATGGTTCCACTGGGAAGCAAAGACAACTTCCAGGAGCCCCACGAACAGTGCTTGGGATTTTCTCCCGTTCTTGGGGACTAAGATGCTTAATCTGGCTGATTAGTTTTGTGTTGGAAAAAAGGGTCTTTCCAGGAGAACCGATGCATCGAGTGACAGTGACCCCATTCACATCTGCTTTACCCTTTTGGGGAGCTTGCGTGCCTTCAGGTAAAACAGGCTTCATAAAGATGCACAAGTACAGTCTCCTGGGGGAAAAAAAAACCATAAACTTCTCTTCCTTATATCCTCACAGTTACTACCACAGGGAAATAGCTGGCATTCTGGAGGTGTTCCCAGTTTCTTATGCGGAGCATGCCAAGATATGCAGCTGGATGAGTTTCAGCCAAGGAAGTCCAACATATTGGTGGGGAAGGGAGAGAACCCCTTCCCATTGGTAGGGCTTCTTTCCTTCCCCCATTCCTCTTAAAAGAAGATTAGTAAGTGTTAGCCTTTAGGACATCAGTGCTGGAAGCCCTTTGCTCCAGAAGAGAAGAATGCCAAAAAAAATCAGAAGTGCTCATCAGAATTAAAAATAGCTGAAAAGAGTTTGCACAAAGACAGCTACTGGCAGCAAGAAAATGATACTTTCTGATATCCTCCTCTCACTGGATTAATATTTGAGTAAGCAAATAGCTCTTTGGCAAATTCTTCTATTATTGGAATACAGACAGAATCACAGTCAGATGCTTCCATGCATACAGCCACACTCCATAAAAATAAAAATGGGAAATCTGTGATCCAGTGCATCTGCAGATAATGCAGGGCTCACCACAGATGCTTGGAAGAGCTCAGTCAAGTCAGTTACTGAAAAGGCTTTCTTATAAAATATATTCCCATGATTGTCGTAAATTTTTGAGCCATCAAACCAAAGACATTAGAGGGAAATGGAAAAAAATGCTCAAGAAACATTAAAAGATTTTATACATTAGGGGACTATAAATATCTGAGAAATTATGGGTATTTTCCAGACCAACAGGTCATCAAGGTAACCTGCACAGCAAGGCATACTGAAATGTCTGTTTCTCATCAACAACTAGGAAAGGAAAGTTAGTGTACATGACCGCCCTGCAAGGGCCCTAGACTGAGTCCCTGGCTTTCAAGGAGGGTATTATGAATAAAATAAACCCAGAGAACTACTTACTTTTCTCAGAGAAGTTCAAAATGCAAGACAAGAAAGCGTTCTGCATCAGTAAACCGGAATATAAGATCCTGCAGGTCTCAGGTGATATTTCTGCCATGTCCCAGGCACAAACAAAAGCTTTCAGCAAACAAAGTGTTCCCATTGGTGAGACCACAGAGGCATGACTGCTCCTGAAGAATTAACTTCGAAAGTGCAGAGTTAATTTGGATGCCAAGATTGCAGCAAAGCTGCTCCGTACCTTTCCTAAATTTCAATAGATCAAGGAAACACTCTTGCCTTTTACATCTCAAATGGAAATTTCATCTGATGTTACAGTTAGGAAGATCCATCACTGCAGTACCTGAACAGCTTACAGGTATCAACGGACAAGGCTGTTTGGCATCGTCCTGCACCATCAGCCTAAAAGAGAGGATAATTCATAAAGGGAAGACTCTGAGCTGCACAAAAGTTACTTGATTTTGTTAACTTTGCTGAAGTCCATGAGTACAGATAAGAGAATTCATGTACATCAGATCTCAGAGCACCTTCCACTACAGCCTGGGAAGTTACTCTTTAAGGACAATTATCTGAATACCTGTGCCCTGCCATGGCAACAAACCATTGTGGTCAGACTCCCCACATAGTCTAATCTCTACCCAAACCAAGCATTTCCCATGTTTGGTGGGTTGTTTGTTTGTGGGTTTATCTGGGGGTTGTTTTGGTAACTTCCAGTGAGACATTTCATATATTCTCTCCCTTGTCCTTCCAAGGATTGAGATGAGAGGGAACTGAAGCAAGTTAGGGGCAAAAATTAAAGCATTAACTGTACCTTAACACATCTGCCTCTGAAGTGAGAGGGCACAGACAGCACCAAAACATCTTCAGATCTGACAGGTTGCTCTGCTACCAATCTGCACTAGCAGGTGAGACATGTCACTCCGTGACAAGTATCAGAAATAAAGGAGCTTAATGAAACTGCAAGTGTTTCAAACGATTTCTCTCCATCGTGAAACAGAAGACAACAAGCAGTTCTAACAAAACGTGGAGACTTTTCTCCCCAGAGCTGCAATGCTTTAGAATTAGCACTTTGTGTGTGCATGTTCTTTTAATGTCTGCATTTATTAAGGAGCAAAACAACCATGCATCTTAAATGCCAAAGAAATATGGATCCATAAATAATGCCACATTCCTATTGGTACCTAATCTAAATATTTATGTAGTAATTTACCAGCAAAAGATGTAAACTATTCCTTAAATGTTACACTGTACTAAAGGTTAACCACGTGATATGTTTTTACCATGAGGCTCTGAATTACGCTGAAGACAAATTTTTGTTTCCAGTGTAAGTTTTGGTGCTGTAATGGATAGTCAGAGACAGGAAATTTGTCACTTCTCAGTGATGAGTGCTGAAGTTCCAGCTTACTCAGTATTGTTTCAGAATGCCTAGCCACAGGCCATGCAACTCAGCAGCTGAATGAGAGAGAAAGGACCATCTTCTTCACGACTATAAGAACTAGAAACAGACCTGTTAGTGAGGTTTGATTGCAACCAGAAGGCTAACAATGCAGAGTTTTGCTTACAAATGAAACGCCTGTTGACATAAGCAACAACCAAAAAGGCTGTGTACACACTCTTATTAGGAGAAACATGAAATGGAGCAGTAGAACTGCCCCGCTACAAATACATGCCCTCCCTGTACTTTATGTGGGAATTCATGATCCACTCCTCACACACTCCCATAAAGTCCCGCTTCCCTTCCACTCCATATCCTGCTACAGCCATCATCATATATTTATGGCCTTAACTATATCTTTTGGTTTTTCCTTAAGCTCTCACCATCATGCCTTCTGTTCCTAAAACCTTTAATATTAGACAGTTTCCAACTTCTATTTTTTCTCCTATACATGTTCTCCTTTACAGATATTATTTCTGCTGACTTCTTTTCCAATTCTCTTGATCTCTACATGATCTTCCATGCTGAATACTTCCTTCATGTCATCACTTTCCTCAGATAGCAGACCTTTGAAGATCACTACAGGATCAGCCATGTAGGCTGAGATACAAAGACTTTTATGGTGTTTGGCATTTTCACTAACGGAGTCACTTCCATTTACACTCCACTGAATATAAACCATACTTCCGTTAACTGTTTTGCCTCTACTAATTTACCTCAGTTTACAGGATGAAAAGGGAGGTGGGACAGAAAACACACACTTAAGTGGCTTTCTCAGAGGACAATATTTTCCTCTGTTTGGAGAACAAGAACAAATTAAGCAGTATTGTCAACATTACCACCTTCTACACTGGAACCCTTGGGAGGAGAAAAATCCCCCAGCCCTACACACCAGGCACTCACAAATAAACATCTCAATGCCGTTTGAATGTTTTAAAGAATAAGAACAATAAGAATGGTTAGAAAACACAGCCCATCTTATTTACGCTTCTTTTAAGACTGTTAAAGCACAAACCCCAATCAGTAGGAAAGCCCTGCTTTTTTTCTTTATTTCCCCCTGATGCAGCTAATGAGAGTAAAGTGAGCAGATCTATTTGTGTTCCCAGCTTTAGCAAGACATGAAGCGCAGACTTATTGATGGAATCTGCATTTTTGGGTCTCATCTGTTCTGCTTGAGTAAGTTTACCATTTGGAAGCAACGTTTTCAGGCACTGGTATTTGAGCACCATGGCTCTTTGGGACTATCTTTTACCTCTACCTCACCATATCTAGATCTAGAAACCCCTAGGAAAAAAAAAAAAAAAGAAAGAAAGAAAGAAAAAAAAATTAAGAAGCTAAACATTCATTCTTAAAAAGCAGTAAAATCTCTCATTTCAGTGATATACTGAAGTACTCAGAATGTATTACAGCTGATCAATGCAGAAAAGAGGTACAGAATACCACCGAAAATACAGCTTATTTGCATGCACACCATCATTAAATATGTTGTTGGAATTAAGTAGCTTTCATAAGAGAGATTCATAGCAATTATCAGAGGTAAAAGCAATCCTCTCCAATACAGATGTTTACTTCCTGTTCAAAAAACTACAGCAGGAAAACTGCCCTGTTACAAATAATTGTCCAGCATCAACCACTGAGCTGATATCAGTTACTTTTAAGTGTACAAGCTGTAACAAAGAAATTGGTGACTTTTTTTCCCCCAGATGACTGAATGCATTTAAAATATTTTGCCAATAAACAAATGCCTGCACCTGTATTTTGTTAGAATCCTTCCAATTCCATCTCTTCTGTTTCTAAGTGGAACACAGAATTAGTCATCTCTAGGAAACAGAGAGCATTAGCTTCTCATTTCAAAAAGCTCTATTAAAGCCCATTTGAGAGAATATGGGGCTCTACTTCACTGTGTTTTTCCTTTCGATGCCTCTTAATAGCTAGGCTCAACCTCAATATTGGTATCTGCTGTACACACTCTCATGCAAAGCCTGTGTGCAGACCTATCCAAAACAAGTGCATCCATCCGTTTTGTTGCAACGGGCTGGGAGAAATCTGCACACAGGCACAGCTTCTTCCAGATGCCTGGTTTTACTTCTTGCCTTTTTCTTTTGAAAAATAGCAGAGGTAGTGGAAACGTCTATTCCATTTCTTAGATTTCACTGTGCACCTTCTGTATCTTAGAACATGGCAAATACTGTCTCCACACGATATCCCCGGTACTTACAATGCAAAATACTTCATGACACTTCTAGCTCTGGGAAAAGAGAAAATGAAGCATGAAATAAGAAATATACTAGCAGAACAATATTCATTGACACTGGTTAAGTCTGTATACTACTGCAGAGGGAAAGCATCAGTATTTGGGGGTTTAGGCTATTTTCATTTTGTGTTCTAGCTATATTTGCCCAGGTTTTCCAATGTCAGTGGTATGTGAGTTCATACAGCTTTTCACGCAACATGCAACCCAAAGCTAAATTGATCAAATCATGCCAAAATCCAACATATGTATATATGTTCTCATTCAAGTGACAATTTATTTACTTATAGCTATCCAAGGAAGGTAATTCTCCTCACAGCTCTTCATAAATCTCATGCCCCTGCAAAGAAAAGATGATCACTTTTTTGGAAGAGTCTGATCCTAAACACAGAGCTAGCAATAATCTTTTCCTTCCTTGCAAGAGCCAAGATAACAGGTTCACAAACAATAAAGCCATAAATATAGAAAAGAACTCATAAAGGAACAATGAAACTGAACAAGGATTGAACTGAGATGAAGAAGTTTTAAAAAACTATTCCTTGCTTCCTGTAGCCCGTACTGAAATTGAAAGAATATCTCACAAAAAAAAAAAAAAAAATTCTTAATGTACAGTATATACAAGCCATATACAATTTAACTTGTACTAATTTGGCCAACTCTGTACTGATATTGGATGCATACATAGGCAATGACAAAACTCTAGAAATTCTCTTACTTGGGCAAAGTTAAATTAAAAGAAAATGCACGGCAGAGGCAGAAAATAAATGATTTTCAGGTCAATCTTCAGAACCCCATCCCAAACAGGGAGCAATCTGAATTGGCAGTTCACAGCACCTGATTCGGCACTCAGAAGTGAAGGCACAGGGACTCTGTGCCCAAGGAAACATTCAGGGCCAGGTAAACAAAGCAGAACCAGATATCCTTACATTAGCTAACCAAGACTGCAACAGATCATATATAACACATGGGATAAATTCAAAGAACTGCAACTTCAGTTTCACAAAACCTCATTCAGTACCACAATTTGATTGTCTTGTAGACTCTAACCAGGACAAAAACCTTCAGGTTCCACTTGTACTGCCGCATCCTTCCTTGTGATTGAGAGAAGACCTTTCTCACTTTCTTTTCCCTATTTTCTTTTATCCTCCACATACTAGAGAAAAGAAAACAACAGACCAGCACATCACTGAGTGGACGACAGTTACAATTCTGGCTAGAAGTCATTATAGGTAATCCACAAAGGCTTCAATCTTTTATTACTGATTTGCTTAAACAGTAAATCAGACATGCTCTAATCTAATAGGCAGCCTGGAATACACAGCCCTGATTTACCAAGGACTTTCTTGCAAGGTATTATTTAAAGTATAAAAGGCATAAAATAAGTAAAAGCAAAGATAAAATGCTACAACATTCATTACCAACAGGTTTGGTACAATACTGACAATGCCATAGCTGCAGCATTAGCAATTTACACTGTGAATGAATAATAAACTCTTTAAAAATCACCCCACATTTTTGTTTTCTTTCACTGGCCTGGGGAAAGAGTCCTTTACCCCCCTTACACCTCCCTTCACATCCACCCGGACATTCTTTCAAGGGACAAGTGGCCTTTTCACAACTTCTGACAGATTTTCAAAGATCACCACTCAGATCTTGGAAAGCTCCCAAAGCACACAAGGAAGCACCCCAACCATCCTGTGCACGATAAGAAAATATCATTAAACTACACAATTTAAACCATCAGAAAACTTATTTTTTACAGCACTCTTGTATATAAACTGCCGCAAAGGGACAATAATATTTTACTCCATTTCCTTAAGGCAGGAGGGATTGGATATTGCCAAGGGAGGCAGCAAAACTAAAAGACAACTTTCAACATCCAAAGCAGGTAATGCTACACAGGTACCACATGGGTACATTCTCTTCATTTTCCTCCCAAAAAGCCATGAAACTTGTTTATACAAAGCAGTACTGGAAGAAGATGCTTAAATGCATTCTTTGTACACATTTGTTAGAAATGTCTCGGATTTCTCACCACACTAATGAACACCTCCTAAACCATCCTGAAATAACCTCACGCCACAAACAACACACACCAGTCACCACGGTCGAGATGCTGACATTTGCTGCAGGGCTTGTACTGCTGCACTGAACTGGGGCACATAATCCACCTCTCTGTTCTAATTTGACTAGAATCTATTCCAGCCTGTAGAAGAACTGTAATCTTAACTGCACAATATGTATATTTTTCCCTTGATTGCGCCTACTTGTTCTTTCAAGGGCATTCCCATTAGGAACAAACACTTCTCCATCCTCTCTCCCCCTTAAAGCAGAGTGAAAATAATCATATCAAGGGAAACTTATTACTGTTTCCAAATTGCGTCTGGCTCTCAGCAGGCACACTCTCCAGGCAACAGTTTTGCCGCTACATTATGACTAATTTTTTATTTCTTTTTTTCAGATGACATTTTGTACTGTAAGTAGGTAGAAGAAGGACAGATAGATGTGATTTGGGATAAGACAGAACCTCCTCTACCAAGTGAAATAGCAGTGCCTCACCTCCCTTTGCACCCTCCTTCAGAGAAATTCCGTTCTCACTCCAGAGAACAATTTCTTAGCACATTGCCCACATGCGAGGCACAGAAACACCGATCCTTTCACAAATTAACTTTGTAAGAGAAGGATGCAACCTGTAGTTTGTTCAAATTTGGAGTTCACACTTACTTTATGTCATGAAGAAATTAATAAATAAATAAATAAATAAATAACGAAGGCTGGGGAGAGAACAAAAGAAACCCAAAAAGCAGTCATTTGATTTCTGGCTACCTGGACAAAGCACATGTTGTCTAATGCTGCCATCTGCTGTCCACATATAGCAGCAGTGCAGCTCTGGCAGAGAAAGAAACAATTTCAGGAGTATTATCCAGACTGTTCTCTTCCACAGCTAATATCTCCTGGATCACCATTTTGAGAAATCAGAGCTGCTCCACATTCTCTTCCATTTATATTTACAGCTTTCCACCATCCTTGCAAACAGATGCACCAGCGTGTTTAAAATAAACTGCTTCTGCCAGACAAAGAGGAAAAAAAAGACAAGACACGTCCATCAGAACAAAGTACTGCACATACAGTTTTTTGATTAGGAGATAAAGAGCAATTCTAAAATGAATTTGAACTCACACTGCCAAACCTGCTTCAATAACGATTAACAAAACCTCCTCAAAGTCACAAGTAATACTGAACAAGTTTATCCAAGTACATGCCAGGAAATTTAGTATAGCTCCTAGCTTTTCCAAGAGAATATATACCAACACAGGCATGAAATCTGGCAAGATGAAACAATCTTTTCAACCAACAGAAAGGGCTCCGTATTTTAACATTCATATTTTAACAAATCATTATGAGTAAAACAATCAGGGAAAATAGATTTCTTTTTGGGGACAGGAAAGAGGGACACAGAAAACACTGCAAAAAAAAAAAAAAATGTATAAATAAGAACAGAGAGCACTGCAAATCAGAAAGCAAATGGAATGAAATTGCGAGCCAGATTCTAGCCTTTAATCTGTAAACATAAGAACGGCAACTCTCGGATTGCCTACAAGAAAGGCTGCATGTTGTCATCTTATCTACTGGTAACCCTCACAGCCCGGATCCTGTTTGGAAGAGTGTTTTGTTTCCCATTAAGGGCAAGCTCATAGGTACTATCTAGATGTATCACTCCCGACTGAACATTACACGCTTCTTTGTATTGCTAGCCTTCCACATAGCCCTAACTAGACACATCCATGTCTTCTTCCACTCTGTGATCCTGTGTTCCTAACCTGAATAACACACTTGCTCCACTCATCACGTGTCCCCAGGTAGCAGCAGAATCCCTGTCCACACACAGAGATGTTTTGGAGAAGCCAAGGCAGTCATTCTTGTTGATTCCAAAACTAAGGCACGCAGCCCTCCCACATGCACAGCAGCCATGCCCTTCCTGCTCAGGGAAGTGAGAACAAAAACCTACCAAAAACCAAACAAAAAACAGAGAGAGAGCTTGCTAAAGGCTCAGGAAAATGTACTATAGGCTTGAAACAAAATAAGGACTCAGTTAAAAGACAGCTAAGCTATATCCCCAGCCTAAGCCCTGCATGATGCTTAGGTCCCACTTCCCTCTTCCTTCACAGCACCTTCTCATGTCTAATAAAACATAACTGTAAGCTAGTTCCTTAAAACTGATTTTGGCCAACAAAGAGTAACTCTTTAGAGCAAAAGTGTTCAGATACCACAGCTGAATTATCAAATTTTAAGAATTACTGATGCAGTCAGTTTTACAGCAGTGGTGCCACAAAGATTGTCAGGAACAACAAAGCCTTGGAGTCACAAAACCCTCTTCGAAGCCTGGCTCCAAGCTGCTATCGCTTCTAATTTTCAACTATTATGTGCAGCAATTGTAAGTGAAAGGGCTCGGCGTGCCTGAAGCATTTTGAATCAAAAATAAATAAAATAATAATAAAAAAGAAGATCCTATGATTTAGATCCAGCTTCAATAAAATAAAATAAAACCAACATGCAATTAAGATGATTTACGCCAGGTTTATTTCTTTAGCTGTACGGAGAGAAGGGATTTGTAAAGAACAGAAAACTCTGTATGAGTCATTTACATACTGCAGATATAAAAGGCATGTTGCTGCAATACAGGCCCTTCTAATTCTGATTTCTGTTCCTTATGACTAGCAAGTACCACTGAGCAGATTTAGATATTTCTTCTAATTCTCCAAAAATAGGCTGACCTTGGTCACTAAAATCTTTCCTTTGGCTAAACTAAACAACATCCTTTTTTTCTTATGAACTTGTGGCATCCTTCAATACCATAGCACAGTATCTGTGTCCTCATCCAGGCACTCATAGGTTTCCAGAAACGTCACAAGTCAGGAGGGCAATCAAAATCAAATCACTTTTCCCTCAGCAGGTCTTCATAACACATTCAGCTTGCTGTGTTTTTCATTGTTTTAAATCCGTAATGTTCTCTTCAATTTGTAAGTTTTTAATTGGAACCACAAGAAAAGCAATTGTTCTCACATTTTTGGTAACTCTTGGGAACGCAGCATCACTACGGGCTTGTTACTGAGTGTTTTACTCAGTAGGGTCTGTCAGTTTGATGCAGTTGTTCTCACCACCATTTTTTTGGGGGGGGGTCACAACCATTTCACTCGACTTCTCCTATACCCTGTCTTCTTTATTAGAGCCAGGGATAAGCAGACTTTTTTTCACTGCTCACTGCCTGTATCACTCCATTTAAGTACCTACAACTTTAGAAATTCAGACACAAAATGGACAGAAGGTACACGATCCAAATAATTTGCATTTGAATGTAAGCTTTGCAGGAAACTCTCCATCTCATTTCCCTCCTCACCATGATTGAAAAGGCAAATTTTTATTTTCTCTAAAAATCATTCCCCAACTCTTCCTGAATTAAGTCATCTAAAGAAACCCATTCTTTCAGTTCAGTTTAATGGTTGGTCTTGGCTGTGCCTATGTCTCAGCTGTCAGTTCTTGGCTTCACCTTCTTACTGCATCATATCAGTACTCTGTCTCCCTGCTTCACTATCAGCATTGTTTTCAGCTTTTACTCTCAGTGCTCTCTGGGTTCAAACAAAACCTACATCTGCTTTCAAAGACATTCTACATAGGAATTAACATCAGCTTGCCCTCTTCATTAATGGTTCGTCTACGATCCCATCTATTAAGTTGCCATTTTTAATTATACTGGTTCACAAGATCTTTGGACAGCAAATGTACTTAAAACATTGTAAACATGCATGATTAGCACCAAAGCAGCAATACAGTTCCAAACAAGTCACATCTGAACTAGAAAATATAAGGCTGTAGAAGTAAAACACCAGTGCTTTGAATTAAATTTCAGATTAAGCATGGCAGTAGATCAGAGATCTCCAGTGTGCCATGCTCAATATAGCTCACATTGCTACAATAAGCAGTAAGCAGTGCTCTAGCAGAATATTCCAATCGGCTTTCAGAATAAATCTCAAGTAGGGGGTGTAATAATCAAGTTGGTAAACTCAATTTGAACATGAAACATATTGATTTCTTCTGTGGCTAATCACCATCATGATTCTAAATTATAAAGATCAGAAATTCTCTTCTCCCTCAATGCGTACAGTAAATTGCAAACCAACAACAGACCACAGAGCTGTAATTGCTATCCTAACAGGATAAAAACGCCTACTTGTCCTGTTGTTTTTGTCAGTCCATCTTCTCTGTACTTTTTTTCCTCTGCTTGTTTACTTTACCTGCTTATTTATCACAAAAGTGAACTTTACAACAGAGAGGACTATTTCACCACTCCACAAGTGGAATAATCCCTTAAATGGCCCCAAAATCTGCTCTTTCTTGCAGTAACAGATTGCACGTTCTTATATTAGCCGATACTCAAGTCTAATGACTAATATATCCTACACATTCCAGTACTGCTCCTTTATAGCTTCACTCCATTTCAACTGAGTATCTTCATGGATTCTGTGCATCTTCATGCATCCCTTTTGTAGCTGACTTTTTAAAGTACAGTCATCCCATTTCAATTTCCTCCGCAAATACAGATTTTTACTAAGAGCTCTGCAATACTTAGGCAGGAAGATAAGCATTATCAAAGGTCATCATTAAAATGCAGAACTAACTAGATCCATCATAAATATCAGTACCTACTTTGAGTTAGTTGCTTTTCAGCCCTCAAATTTCACTTCCAGAATGTACTTAAATTGCAAACTCTTCAGGCTTTCTTACCAATCTCATTTGTCTAACAGTTTTAATACCATTAATACACGCATACAATACAATTTAGATTATTCTTTCCAACTCAATTCATCTGTGTTTTTCCAAACTTAACACTATGCATGGACAGTCTCGACTAAGTGTGGCTGACAATATATCCACAAAAGAAAGCCTCTCACATCTTTGTAGAGACTACTGCAATAAAAAAGCTCTGTCTGAAGACAGTAACTGAGTTAAGTTCACACAGGGCACACTTTTGGGGCATGAAGAGTGGCAGTTTTCATTTTGCTTTTGTAAAAGATACCATCATCCACAGCAATAATGTTGAAGCTGTTCAGTCTGAAAAGAATCTGCCACATTCAGAGATGAGGGCACACAATAAGGGAAATCAGGACTCAGTAAACAACTGAGACTTGGCTCGAAGTATGAATGCAAATGGAACCATGACAAGCTAGAGCATTAGAAGATCCTGAACTATGAATTTCACCTTTAACTTTCACTGTGGTGAAAATGGTACATATTATTCTTCAGTAAAGAACTGTCCTGAAAATTATAGGGGGACCGATAATTAAATATCCTGCATCCAATTATTTTCTTAAAGGCCATCTGCAAATGGAAAGCAAGTTTAGAAAGAATGGTATGTCTTTCTAAGAGAGGGAAAAAATACCCCACAGATTACGCTTATTCTCAATACCCACCAAAAGAAAGAGCAGACCTTCCCAACTTAACACTGCAATTATGATTTCATTGTAACTGACTGCTATAAACAAATCAAAAAAAGCTCCTTTGCACCAAACATTCTGCCTCCAGCACACAACACAGCATTTTTGTTCAAACAATGCAGACAATACTTTTTGGGAAAAAATTATGCTTTTTACCAAGGCAACAGAAGTATTCCCCCCATCCCGCACTAATCCCTTCTGGTGCCTTATCATTCCTGTAAGAAAAACCTACACAAAAGGCTGAAGGCACAAGGATAAGCTGCTCTTCTGAACATCTTGCTGTTCAGAGAATGCCCTTTCATCCTCACCATTTTTACTTCATACCTAATTTGGTGTCTTTTCCCTTCCAAAACAAGACTCCTTGCAACTTCAAGCAACTCCACATTCTTCTTCAGCTAGATATGGCTCTTGCACTAAAACACTGGGATACCACTATGCAGAAGGGATTTATTGGATGTCGTTATGCCCAGAATTTGGGCAAACAAGCTGCTTACAAAAGAATTCAGACATTTTAGCTCTAAAAACCCACTTTCATTTGCCAAAATTTTTATCCTCTTGGATTTAAGCAGACATGAAGAGGAACTGATTTGTCACCCACATACAAGGTTTTAACCATTGGAGGAGGAGAACTTTCCCTGAAGTCCATGGAAGGGGAATATTGTTAAGATTAACTTCTCATCCCCAACAGTTTCCCTGTTCCACAGGGAAAACATCTTCCACAGTCTGCTTACCCCATAAGCTTTAGAAATCCCTCTATCTTTCCATCTGACGAAACAGGAGCTTTACATTTTAAGGGAAGTACTCCAATTTAGATACCTACAATGTAGGTCTTCTGTTTGGCCTGGATCTCATCCAAATCAACACAATGGTAGTTCACTTTGAAAGGTAACTCAAGCACAATGCCCCTGGCATTAACCATTCCATTAATTCTCCCACTGCATGATAAAAGCTCAAACAGAACTCTGTGCACCCCACGCCAACCAAGCAGGCAGCGTGATAAACCTCTCTGCTGCTATGCAAGTCTTCTCTTTCTTTGCCTTGGCAAAAGGGAAGGAAGCAATACTTCATCATTGTCATACACAAATTTGTTTTCTTACAAAGAAAAAACTACAAAAGATTTCTCCAAACATATGGAAAAATGGAAGATGGAGTGGCAACTCAGTGAGGCTGTAATTATGAGATGCAAGCTCATCATCCCACATTATTTTCCTACAGTTAGAAATACCATTTTATCTAAAAGAAAAGTAGTAACAGAGAACTAGACTTACTCTTAGTTGATCAAACTGTTAAGGACAGTTATACCCTTCCAAAAAACATCCCTGAGCACAGCTGTATGCAGCTTCATAATTCAGACTGTAAATGATCCACGACAAAGCCCTCCCAGCAAAAGGACCAAAATCGCAAAGATTAATGCAAAAAATATATACAGCTCTTGTAGAGGCGCTCTTGGACACTGAACCAAGTTCAATTAAGGACACTTGCCAAAGATAACCAGACAAACCAGAAAAGACTTCCCTCAGCTTTCTCTGTGCTTTAAAACAACTTTCCTGCTGGGGAAGGAAAGTTTAAACAGAGAGGTATTACAACATTTTCTCTGCTGTGAACTCCTACACCCATTCAGAAAGGCCATGTTGCCAAAGGTGACAGATACCACATTGCACTTACTGCATCTCAGCTAGATAACAAATCAAGTTTGCAATATAAAGCTGTTCAAGAGCAAGATAAAATATCAGCATCCACACATACAAACAGATACTTAACATGGAAATAGCAAAAGACTCAGCTTCGGTTTTCACCATTTGATTTTGCAGAATCCCTAAAGCTGTCTATGGAATTAATGTCCATGGGCAGACAAACAGAAAATGCCTAAGTGTTCCACAAGGAGATTAAGGCCGAGTCTGAAATGAAAATATACCAAGACAAAAGGCGGCAGCAACCTGCCAGAACCTTTGTCAGAGTTTTCACAAACAGATGCACATTGACACAAACAGGTTTAATACAATAGAAGCATCTTCAGAACTTTGAGACACAAAAAAATAAATAAATAAGGAAAGGATAATGTGAAGTTTACTCTTTCTGAGAGCAAAAGCGTATTTTCTCAGACTGCTGCTGACTATTCTAATCAGCAATAAAACTGATTCTCAAACTGTTTTAAATGAAATCTGTCTTCAGTAAGGGCAGTTTTCACCCACAGTCCTTACTGTGCAAGCTCTGAAAGTGGACAAAAAAGAAACAACAAGAAAAACACAAGTGCCAGAATAAAGGTATTTGAGTTTTAAGCAGTGCTTCTATAGCTTTCATTTACTATGTTAAACAAATTCTTAAATTTCTACTTTGGTTTCTTCACTTTTATGAAGATGAGATGGAAGTAATACATTTTATCTCACAGAATGAGGACAGAGTTACGAGCATTTGCAAGCCACTCTGATCTCCTTCAACGAAAGAACCTAGATTAGCACAACACGTTATGTCTTAGAATGAGTTGATTTTAAGCAGGAAGCAGCATTATGTAAATTAGTTATAAGAAAGTAGAAATTAGAAGAAGACAATTCAAGTATAGTCAAAAAAATGAGTAGAGGCAGTGTACAACATTAAACACAGACACATTGGCTCCACACGCACATTTTATGTTTGCACATAGAACATGGAACTCATTGCACCTCCTAATCGTATTTTAAAACTTGACCATTCAACAACGTTTCAGCTGCTTTAATTCAGTAGCCCTGTATGCTCTCAAGGCAAGAAAGAGTTATAGAGAAACCCATCATCATTTTGGTTTTATAATCACTGAAGGGAAAAAAAAACCACGATGCATTCAAAACAAAGTTTTGTACTATTTTTTTCATAGTCTGCCAACTACAATAAAACCCTGAGATTTCCCATGCCTTCCACAGCACCCCACTTCGAGGAACTAAGTGTAATTTTACATTTAACAACATGCTGTAATTTCACAGTTCGTGTAGAGTTCTACACAATATTATTACAACTGAACATTTCTCGGAATTACCAGAGTTTCTATACAGACAAGACTAAATTACATAGTTCTATGTCTAAAAGTAAAGTTATGCATCAGGTTGTTTTTATGGTTCATCCTCTCAAAAAGGAAGAAGTTGCATGGGAAACAACATAAAATGCTAGGTACAGTTTAATATCCACAATTTCATGTTTATGTATGCTTATCCAGACCACAAAAAAAAAAAAAAGTGATAGCAAAAAATAAATCAATTTGACCTGCATAACCAAGATATAACCGAGAAAAGGTCTATTTTCAAGATGGTCCCAGGGAAATTATTAAAACTAGTTACAGAAATTAAAGATGTGTGAAGGTGCCTTTCTGTGATGACAAGCCTAGAATTATTGCCTAGACAAGCAATAATGACAAGCCTAGAATTATAGTTTTAGAATATAAATTCTTGTATATTCTCAAGCATTTCAGCGAGACACAGTAAAGTGGTCTCTTTCAAGACACTGAATACTGCTCTGTGGCTCTTAAGGCAATAATGTAAGGGTTGTCAACTTCACTGAAATACATCAAAACCTAAGGCAAAATAAATGCAAAAAATTTAATCCTCTTTTAAGGTTCACAATAAAAAAGGAACAGGCAGGGAGGCAAGCAAAAACTAAGATTCTGGTACAAATTTACCCTCCTCATACTGCATATTCTGTATGTTTTAGAACATACGCTTCACTGTAAACAACAAATAAATGAATGTATAACTGAAAATGGAAAAGTACCAAAAATAAATAACGAATGTCTTAACAGTGCAAACAAAAAATGTCCCTTGTAAGCACGACAGTAATTCCTAGAGTGGTTTGAATAACAAGCTTCCCCCACCATTTGAGTCATTTTGTCATTGCGTCTTTGTCACAGTTTATGTCACTGCACATTCAGGTGAAAAAACAACTACTTGCGCTCAATCTCAATTCTGTCATTAGCAATGTGGTTAACAACTCCTGCTTCAAGTTATCCATCCCAAACTTTCAAGCATTTGCTTCAAAGGAACTGAATATCTGAACTCCTATAGCCTTTAACGCAAGTCATGGCATCCTAGAAAGCACTAAATATGATTTTTCTGCCATCCTATGCACCTTTATAATCAGGAGAGTGACTGAAATTCTAAATTGGAAACTGCAACTTAAGCCAGGAGGTGCGTGTAGTGAAGCAGTATAAATCAAGGCCATCTCCACTCCAGTATGTACACCACAGCCATAAATGAATGCAGTAAGCTTTCAGAGAGCAAAGAAATCTTTCAAAAGCCATTGAAAATGATACAAGTCAAGCCTTTACACTATTCAACAGAAGCAGTTGCAGATATACCTCAGACTGGCACTTAAGGGCAAACTTCAAATGACAAATTGAAATGTAGCTCTTATTTTTCCCCAACCATTTTATTATTTTTTTTTAATTCCAACAATTTCAGCTTTCAGGACAGAATATGTATGCCCACCATCAGATATTCAGTCCACCCTCACAACTGAACAATTCAGCTCCTCTCTTTTCCCCCACGAAACCCAAACTCCCATTCATCATCCTCAGCAATTCAAGCCTGGGAATTCATGAGTCTGACCACCAGCCCAGAGAACAGACATCTTCAGTGCAAGATACAGTCATGCTCAGCATAACAGATTCTCAGCCCATCTCTGCTGGTTTCACCTCACTATCATGAATTGCTAATACAATGCAAATAAAAATACTCTCTCTGCTGCAACCTGACAATATTTGCTTCACACATGCACGCAATTAAATAGAAACAGCACAGTTACTAGAACACAAGCTTGTCACTAGACTGATGCTACTAATTTAGAATACAATCTTCAATCTTTATTACAGCAGTAATCCTGTAATATGACTTGAAACAGATCCTTATATGCCTATTAACATGTGAATGAAAGCTTCTTCCATGCCCATGATGTTTATTATAGGATCTCAGCACTGCTCAAACAAAAGCTTTGGCTGATTTTTTTTATTTTCATTTTTTAATTATTATATTTAATTTTTTGGGGGCCTAATTGGAAAAATACAAAGCTACTTTGCTTATGAAGAATAGATTTGCCATTTGGATGCATTTCTGTAAGACTGGAATGGAAGCTACAGAAATCTAAAATAGCATGAGATCTGCATTGCATTCACTTAGAGAGTAGTTTAATAATTCAAGGTTTATTTGGAGGCTTGTTTGCAACTGTAGAAAAGGTCAGACCTAATATGAATAAGGTATTAAAGTTTGCACATAAAGTCTAAGGTAAAGATAAGTAACAAGACTTGTTTACTATCCAGTTGCTCAGTGTGCAGAGTTAAGATTTTTAAATCAATGCACTGATAACAACACGGATTACTGAAAAGGTTCTTCTGCACAGAGGTCAGCACACATATAAAGAGTTCAACTGGAAATCACAGAACCTGATAACACAGACTGTGTGAGGGAAGTTTTATTGTTTTAAGAGGTGTTTGGATTGGAATTATATTTAGCAACCTTACCTTACATTTCTCATTGCTCTCTCAGATTTAATATTTTACCAGACAGACTACCTTGCTTCTGCATTAAACATTTCCCATGCTACACAATGGCAGTCAGATACACAATAAATTGGTAACTTTGGGCCTGGCCTATGCTGTTCAGATAAATTCTAATTACACCAGCATGCATCTACTTTGGACATCTGTAACAGGATGCAGAGACAGACAGACCCAAGGGGATGCAGATCCTGCTAATCTGGCCTAGTATCCAGGTATTTGAACAGGTACTCATGTGTATTCAAATACACATTTTCACATCTACCTAAGATCAAGCCACCTCCTACTAAAACACTGTATCAAACAAGACAGTGGAACACTAAAAACAGAACTCGGTATAGGTGGGCACTCAGACATCCCACAGGATGCAAAAATATTTCTCGCCTGGGAAAAAAACAAGAAAAGCACATTTCACAGAAAGCAAACTCTGCTCAGAAATGCTTCCGCATCACGTTCTCTATTTTGAAGGGGGGGAAAAAAAAGCGTGGAAGTTTTTAATCCTACAGGATGAATTATTTTTGTTCTTTTAACATAACCTCCACTGATCAAATCCACAGAAATCTTTGTAAAGTTTAATTTCATTAACTGCTATTTATGTGATTTCTTTTTCCCTATGTTTATTGATCCGACTAACAGAAGTGTGACTGCTTCTCTTGCAAACTTCTGCAACCTACCAGAGCCACTCTCTGAAGTGTCTTAGCGAATCGTAATATAAAGACAGCACCAGAAGGGATCATGTACTAACAGAAAGAACAACATCCTCTCCTCCTTATAGGTTGAACATCTCCACTCCTCTTTAAGCTCCAATGGAAGAGCAAGGGACCCTCCACAACAGCCCAGCTGAATACTGAACTGCTGAACAGATGCATTCAGAACACAACATCACTGGACCCAAATTTCTCCACACGTTAGCAAAGTGCAAAAGCACAGAGGGTTCCCTTACCTATGGGGAAACATGGTAGGCACTAGCTGTGAAAATCTCACATTTATCACAAAAGGTTTAACAAGTCTGTACATACTTTAATCGAGAATCTGAAATCATTTTATCTTATGGCTTCCAAAACTTACTTATGCTTTCACATCAATGTGATTTTGTTCTGCAGTTTAAGCATGATTTATACCCTCAATTTAACTTTGATTCATAGTATCTAATAACATTAGTCTATTGTCCAAACACTGCAGGGGGATATTAAACAAATTTAGATGGTCTGGGGGAATTTACCCACCATCATTAAATACAGAATAAATGTTTCCCATAACTTTGCATTAGATAACAATTTCAAATAAGCAAAGCATAACTATAATATGCCTGCTCTCAATAAAAATAATAATAATAATAATTAGAAAAAATCCAAAAACCTGTAAGACAATATTGCTAAAACTAATATTAACAAAACACATGGGTTGACATAAGCCATTCCAAAGAAATCTGACCCAGATTTCAAACGTAAAAGCAGAAAAACTTGTACAAATAAAAATTACAAGTTGTGTAAGCGGCTACTGTCCACAACCCAGTCTGAAGAACAATGGCCTTTTTCCAGATTTGTAGCTTACTTACTAGCTTAAATACTCAATGTTTTGAAATTCAGATAGAGACATCTGGTTAATACATGTCTGTGCAGATACAAATACATGTGTGTACACCCGTACATAAGAATAACTTCATTCCTAATATAAATACAAAATTGCTTGCTATCTTCCTTACTAATGGGTATACTTCTGCAGTGTAAAGAGTGTCCTAAAAATTAACTGTAAAACAGATGGCTTTTTTAAAGTGTGATTTAAACATGTGGCAAATGCATGACATGTGCCTTCCCTTGATTTTCCAGACACTAATTGTTCAATAAGACTTCTGCAGTACTCACAAATGCATGGAATTCAATAATCAGTCAAGTATTTAGACCCAGAAGAGAAGTCAGCAGAATTTTACAGATAGACAAAAACCTACTTACCAAAACCAGAATATCTGCTGTACTAAATACACAGTCAGCACTATAAAAAAAAAAAAGTTAGAATACATGTATTTGTGCACACACAAAGAGGAAACTGTTCACATTCCGGACCTAAAATCATAAATACCTTTCAGAATTGCACTATTTCATTTTGAAAACCTAAACAGCAAATTTTTACCACGTTTTCCCATTAATAAAGGACACACTCCTTTGTCCTAGCAGTCTGGTTATATTTTGTTTTCCATGATGTATATTCAGTTGCCTTTCACCCACCTCCATATTTTGAGTTTGCCAGTCAGCTCTCCCTTTCTTTACCAGTGTTCTTTATTCCAAGCATTCTGCCCAACACCGCCTCATCCATTTTGTGAATACACGTCCCTGCACACACTGATTCCAAACACAGCGAGCATATGTACTCCATCATATATCGTTAGGAGACTTTTAAGACCTTATCATGTCAAACCATATTAAAGTGACATTTTTAAGGCTGACATTCCATTTTCTCTAAGCTTGTTTTGAGCAGACATTTAGTGGAAACTTCACCCCCATTCAGGAGTTTAATCAAGAGAGAAAATTAAGAAAAAGTTAAGTCTGCTATCTAGGAAAAAGATCTATTAGGTCTTGTCTGTACTAGAGAAATGTATTCTTCTAAGAATCAATTTAGCCTTTGCAATGCACTTGTAAAATGTCACACGTTCACACACAAAAAGCATTGCAGATACTGCTAAAACTAGTTTCATTAACTCTAAATGCTATTTCAGTCGTGCTGCATTAATGCCACCTCAGTTAAAAGTTTACTGGTGTTGCAGTTCATCCTCATCAAACACCCAACCCACCACCTTCCCTCAATAAACTTGTGGGCCTTTGAAATTCACGTGACTTCCCCATTCTCAGGAACTTTGCCAGAAATCTGTGGGACAAATACCCCAACTCTGATAATTTCACAAATCACAGGTGAGAACACCGAGTAAAGGTGTGCCGGCTTGGAAGGCTTATCAGCAGCGGGCACTGAAGAGCTTACTTTGTTGAGAAGCAATCCAAATTACCGGCCCAGCTACGGAAAAGCCTCCAAATCAGGATGAAAATCTGAACATCAAATTCAAGTCATCTGGGCAAAGAACAAGAAGCCAGAGAGAAAGAGGATGTTTCCCATCTTCAGTTTGGAAAGCACTGGAAGCCTAAAAATCTCTTTCTGATCTGCCTTTATAAATCATGCACATGAACAGCTGAACCAAGCTTTTGTCAAAATCACTTTTCCACAAGGTAGAAATAAGAACAAGAAAGAAGCACTTTCTGGAACTTGTGAAATCTTTTTTCTATCCTGAAGTGATATTTTCATTTGCATCAGATGCACAGTTGCTTGCTAGGCTTGCTGGCTTAAATTTCATATGCTTACATATAAAAATTGTCCTGTTTTGCTCATTATAACAAGGTCATAAAGATACAGAAGCAGTCGAAATTCCCTACGTTTCCAACATAAAGGACTGATGACATCCACTGTTGAGATACTGTGCATGGTACAAATAGACTCGTGCACTTTAAAACAAAAACAAATAAACAGATCACTCCTATTAGTGAGGATCACGGGACCTCATCATGTCGTGGCAGAACATTAAAAAAATGCCATCGCGTAAGTCTTCTAGATTGCTTGAAATACATTTTGTTGGAACAAAACTGAATTTCAAACTATTAACATTCCCTACAAAATGCAAAGTTTCGGTTTCATCCGGTTCTAAACAGAAAAACAGTTTGCCCTTATTTTATTTACATTGGCTGATCGTGTAGCAATGATACACAGTCAAAAAGGCTTAACAGAACAGAATCCAATTCTTGATCCATGAAATGACTTAAAGAACACAGTCTCAGAGACATCAGAAGTTGTATTGTGTTCTCTTCTGCTGAAGATGTACCGATATTTACAACATTAGAACAATTAACAACAATTTCCTGCACTGAGACTGATACTCTAACCACTACACCCACTCTTATACTTTTTAACCATGCCAGTTTATTTAACCAAAGCAAGACCACAGAACCTGTGAGGGAAACTCCTTGCGTAAATGAATATCAAATCAAATCAAAGCATTACAGCATTCAACATTCTGCGTAGAACTGTTGGAAAACTGACATTGCGGCAATAGAGACTACATCTGTATTAAACTTACAGAACAAGGATCCGACTGAGTTTTAAATAAAAGATAAAGCACCACATATTTATCCTAGGAGTCTCCTGTCTGTCAGTAAGTCCGGTCCCAGCTGACTAGCATTCTGATAGATGATCTGTTACACAAGTTCATCACAGCCAGTCTGCGCTCAGAACCTTTCATAATGGAGTTCTGCCAGGCCAATAAAAACAACCAGGCAAACATTCTGCAGTGTGACACCATCTTCTCTATGCATCACTTTCATTAATGTGCATCCAATGCAGCTTAATGTATGAAAATGTTTAAGTGAATTGCTCTCTTGTTATAAAGGACCTATCTTAGCACAAGGATTGGTATTGCAATCGATTCTCAAATTAGCTTTTTAAACACGAAACATAGATGCTTGTAGTCTTATAAAAAATGCTCTGATGATTGTTCTGCTTCAAAAGATCACAAGCATGGAAGAATTACTGCTTGTTTACAACAAAACCAAGCAAATTCTAGAAAACTTGCACTGTTTGGGCTAAAACTGAGAACCAAGAACTCAAACCCCAGAGAGGAATAAAAAAACAAATTCTGGAAGAAACAGATTTCAATACAACAGTACTAAAGACAGAACTAGATATATATAGTTTCTCAATTTGTTGCACATTCAATCCTCTATGATTGAAAAAGTGGGAGATCATTAAGCACTATCTATCATTTGCATCAATTTATAGGTTGGTCTCCATAGTAGAGGAGAATGATCCCATGTGCTGCTCTATTACTTGTGTTGTCACTGGGTACTGCACTACATTTGGACATTACAGCATTACAGAATTACCCCATACCAAGCACATAACATAATCCTTTCCATCAAACTTTTGGCAATGAAATAGATCCACATCCAGCAGCATTTTGGAAAAAAAAACATATCAAAGACAGGACTAATCACATTCTACACAAAATGCATACCATACTGCCTTCCTGAACAAAAATTTCACTTCCTAGAAAATGAAGTTTCACTTCATGTGGCAAGCAGGCCCAAATATTGAAGAGGACATGAGATAAACTCTCATATATTCTTCAAAAGCATTCACAAAACTTCTGGCAGATATACTAATCTCCCATAAGCCTCCAGATTTCACAAACCCCATTAAAATAAAATTCTTGACACTGACAGAAAAAATAAGTAAAAGAATACCTCAAGCAATATGCTCTCATGAAGAGAGAGGAAGAGAATGAATCCTCTTCTGCTTCACAAACACAATTCTGACTGCTCTTGAGGCCAACAAAGTTACTGGAGACAAAATGCCACTTTTTTAGCATGCTCACAATCCCATATCAAAAATGAACTGCAATGCAAAAGTTACCCAAATTTTATCTACTTTTGAGAAGCAGGAAATTACTCCTTCCATAAGATATATCTTATCTTGATTATCTTGAGAACTGCAGAACTTTCCTATGTGTTCTATGAAATATTAGCTAAAATCATGCAGCTGTAGTCAAAGACTAGACCCAACTAATCACTCAAAGACAGCATTTACCAACTCTGAATTAACAGTCAGTTTTCCTGCAATTTTTTTCCACAATGGCTTCAGCCACACATTTATTTTCTCAGTGGAAAAAAAAATCCCAATGAGACAAAGATGTGACTTCCTACATGCACTGTATGAAAAATAAATCCACTGCAGACTGTAATCCAAAACTTCTGATTGGCTTATTGTGGTATTTAAGAAAGCACATCATGTCAGGGATCCTGACTTTACTGTGGGCAGTGCCACTAGAAGATTTCAGACACCTGAAACTACACAGCTAATGCAGATACAGCTAGATGATGTTCTTTTTCTCTCCAAATTTAAACCATTCACAACAGCATGATGCTCTAGAAAAAATACCAACAGAACACCTGCAGTGATGTCCCACATCCTCCTTAACTGATGAGAAAGTACAGCTGAACAGGCTTCCTAAACAAACACTCCCAAAACTTGCATCCAAACTATAGAAAAATTTATCTCACTCTCTTTTCTCTTTGATAATGGGAATATCTATTGATTGAATCCCTTCCCAGTAAACGTTAGGTAGCAGAAAGATATATTTAAGCAAAACAGTTGCACAAGAACAAGTATGTTTAAGCTAGGCGTGACTGAGCCTTGCTTGGAAATTAAAAGGTATCAAACAACAAAAAAGTAGGATTCTTCAAACATGATATGCTGCAGAAAAGTAACAAGTGAACCAATGCAGATTTTTAGTGGGGAAGTATTAGTGGAAGGTGGACATGATCTTAGACCGCAGGATCTTGGAGGTCTTTTCCAACCTTGGTGATCCTACGATCTTCACCACTTTATGAAAAGAAACATGCTCTGATGGCAAAGACAGCCAGAAGGGTCCTGATGGTCCTATGTCCCTGCAGGTGAGCCAGAAGAATCTCTGGCATGTCAGAACAATGTAATTATATTCCTAGTAAACTCCTTGGGCTGTCCTGTGGCTGCTGCCAGAAAAAGAAAATAAAAAAAAAACACAACTTGAACTCGCCAACATGTTCAATATAAACAGTTTGTTATAATCAGTTAAGGATTCATGAGCCATATGCAGATCGCAAGATCAGAGCCATGTACCAAAATGGCTCTCTGGGGAAACCAGAAAGCTTTCCAAGGTAACAAAACACAGTTCCACACCGTCAGATATAACACACAACACCCTCCACGATCAAATTGGTGGTTTAAATTTCATAATCCTGTAACTTCTGTTGCAGATGACTAGAAAAATATTTCTAATTTCTTCTGTTCATAGGGAATACCTATTCTGGAGATATATTGGTGAGTTACAGCAAAGAGTATTGACAAGAGCATTAAATACAAGCACTTGCATTGAGACACAGCAGTAAGACCTTACAGGAGGTGTCTAGTTACCTGAAGTGATAGCTGGACATTCTGAGCTGCGTTCACTTGAGTCTTATTCTGCACGCCTATGATACAATGAGCAACATCATTAAAAGGATGTAAGGATCTTTCCTCAGTGTAGCTAGCAGTATGTACAGCAAGAGAAAAGTTCTCCCTGAAGAAAATGAAATATGAATAAATTCACAAAAACCTCTGAACAACGAAGCTGGAAGAGGTCATGAACCATGAAAGCTGTTGTTTTGTTCACATTTTTACATAATTCCTAAAGTTCTACTCCCAGAAGTAGCCACATAAAGGTAACAGCCTCTTATTTCAATACCCTGCTCACTTAGACTGGCCAACTACTTTAACCTCATATTTTCCGATTCCTCTAACTGTTGTGGAACATGAGCCGTTCCATTCCTCTCTTTGAGTCTCCTCCGTAAGCAGTTTAGAAGTGTCACAGCTTAGCAGGCACAAACCTGCTGAAAACTTTTACAAGATCTACTAAGTGCCCCATCTGCGCTCAAAAATTCATGTGATGGACTTCTGATGACAGCAAGGTGTCACTTCACTGCCAAATACCAAGCTGAGTTTGCAAAACTACTAAGTAGGGAAAAAATAATTTTACTAACAAGGCTTTAAAATATGCAGAAGTCAAATGACAAACCTTCACAGTGGCATTTTCAGATTTTCAAACAGTAATACTAAGTACTTTCGATGGTAAGTGAGTGGTTTCATTTATCAAAACATATGCCAATTTACCAGAGACAGTATAAGGATAATAGGAAGCTCGGCTGACTGTAGAACACTGAAAGACAAGATGCATTGCTGGATCAATCATATTTGAACCTTGCTAGATGTAGATGAATACGGAAGCAATAGTCTTGCTTGGCAATTAAATTTAAAGATAATCATCATCTGGCAGGCTTCAAATCATAGTGTGGGATGCCGTCATAGCAAGCCGACAGTTCCCTTGCTGCACCTGCTTTGGCACCAGGCAAGATGCAGTAGACTTTGATTACCTGGTTCTTTCAGCCAGAAGGGTACGAAAAGTTTTGATAGGCACAATTGTTTTATTCCATTTTATTCCCGATGCTTGGGATATACGTCCTTCAGCTGGCTCATTTCTAAATCACTTCAGTACTTAAACTGTCACACTTGATGCATAATCTGACACCACAGAGTCATAGTTTGAATATTTCAGTTCCATTACTTTTAATTCTGCACTAGTTAATCATATTTTATTTAAAGGTAAAATGTTAATCTTCTGATGTTAAAAATCATCATACTTTACCCCTTTATGGTCACACATTAAAATAAGGATATCTGACAATTAACTAGAGTCTTCCTTTCAGGATTCAAATGAGAAGCTGACAAGAGGTCACTTCAGAATCCATGTAGCAAAACAGTCTACTCTGCATGACAGAGGTGCTCTCTCTAAATCTCCCAGTACTCTACAGATGAACTTAGCACACCTCACGAATTGTTACCTTGCTTTGGTAGACAGCATTTCCATCCTGATTAAAAGGCTTACCAGAAAGCACTTGCAATCATTTGCCATACAGTGGCTGTTTGCTCTGTTTCAAGCTCAAAATTGTAATAGAGATATAGTTCAATCATCCAGTGGTTCTCTCTGAAATAACATAAATAGTTTTTTCTTGTAGTTGCTGTTTTAATATTGCTACTTCTCTTGATCTGAAATAGAGCTGTAGTGTTGAGATTCACACACCCCCAGAATGAGGTCTTAGAACGCAAGCATTTCCCAGTAGGGATTTTTGTCTCTATACTTGTCTGCAAAGCAACTAGCAAATTGTTAATCATCTATAATTAAAGACACCATAAGCCCAGAACCCATCAGAGTATATCTCCAGTGTGCTCACGTGGCCCTTTATGCATAAAATATGCCTTTTCATTTCAGACCAAGAACCCTTTTGCTTGTGGATGCCTCCTTCAAGCCTTCTTCATGGGCATGTCATGGAGGAGAGGCATTTTTTTATTTTTTTAAATATATGATACACAATGAAAGTAACAAATCTAGGTTTTATGCTTGGCTCCAACACTTCAGTAAGATTTCCAGAGACTTACCACATTTATAATGTTCAAAGCCAGGGGTATCTGTAAAGCACCATAAGTGTCATAGTAATGCCAGCAAGCAGCACCCCAAATCTTTAAACACATATATAGTAGAGAAAATCACTGGGTTTCTATTCTTATTTAATCAGGTCATGCCTGGTTCTTATGCAACATCATATACATCTTCACATTTAATCTTTTCTGTGACCACAACCATAAACTGCATGCTGCACTCATCTGCTCTAACTTTAGTAAAGTAAAACAGTACGAAAGTCATCTTAAGATAAAACTCAAACAGAACACTTTGCGAAGTATTCATTTCATTTTTTAAATGAAAGAAAAGCAGCATGGTTTTGCTGATGATAGCGTTTTGGTTCTTTTACTCAGTTATTTCCTCATACAAGACTGCAATTATCAGCACTCTCTCTTAGGTTACTGATGTTCTGCTTCTACTGTTAACTCCATGCCAAGTATCAAATCTTTTCTGATACATCTAAGGAATACAATACAATACTGATCATGCAATAACCATTTAGGGAGAGGCTCATATACCTCTACCCATCTGCAGAATTATAAAAACCAAGAAAAGCTATTTTAAATGTAAAACTAACAACTTAACAATGTAGAATTTCAAGTACATTTCTACAGACAAGCACTGAGTCACCAGACTCAGCAAAACATCTTCTTAGAAAAGTAAAACAGCTGCAAAGTTGAAATTCTCCCTTCCCAAACCTTCTGTGCAGTGATAGTCTACTTCCAGGAAGGCCAGTCCATGGACTACCACCAGGTTGCGCAACTTGCTGCACAAGGCTCCATGCCTCAGACGAGGCGTTCTCAAGGTTTCAATATTTTACCTTCCCACAACTTCTACTATGAATTTTACAAGACTCCTGCTCCTCCATGGAGAAGACTGTTCTCTACCTCTCATAAACAAGGTATCTCCTACACCATTCAGAAGTGACTAGCAGGGGTAAGAGCTAAGTTTCATTTCTCACGGATTATTTAGAATGAAACAAACTATATCTAAAAAGTGCAGATATGCTTTTTTTATTTCTTTTGCAGTTCAGAGGAGGGGGGAGGGAAAAGCATCTCTGATTTGTATATTAAAGCGCAAGCATCTGTCCTACTGATGATATTCTAGGGAAGCACATTAGCATAAAATTTAACGATGTCAAATAAGTGGATGTGAAATAGGGACTGCGTAAAGACACTATTTCCAAGCCTGACAGAAACATCACTGTTTAGAAATGCAAATGAAACCATTATGTTCAATAATTATATGAAAATATGAACAGTTCAGCATGTTTTCCAGCCCTGATGGCGGTTAATGGGATGTACGCTTATGTAAATAACTACTATTAAAGCTAATGCTGAAAAAAACTAATAAATTCATACTAAAGCAACTGATTTAGTACGCTTTTAAACCCCAGCAGTGCTCACTTATTAGAAAGGAGTGCATTCTTATGTTTAGAACTCATTACTGTTACAAGTCACTGCAACTCCATCAATTACCATGCATTAATGAAAATGGGACACATACAAAAAAAAATTATTGCCTCTCAGCAGTTTTCTTTAAAGACAAAATATAGAGGTATTACCATCATGGGGCCTTGAGGGGAACTTATCAGCAACATAATCTTTATTACTACAACTGTACTCCCTCTGCTATAACCCTAAGGTATTCTTGTCCCAAGAAAGGGCTAACCTTTATGTAAAACTGGTGACATATGTGCAGTGAAAGTGACCGTACAGCCCTCAGTAAAAACTTTCCATTATTACAATGAAAAATACTTTTAAATATACATACACACTAAGTCTGTGAACATGAAAACATAGATATGAAATGAAAAAGCACAGTTCTTGAAACCACAATGAGGAGGTATAATATAAACAGGTTTATGAATAAGGGGTATAGACAGAAGTGTTCTAAGAAGCTCCTGTATCTTGACAAATTCCATTCAGTTTCACACTTACACTTTTAATGACCTCCTAGAGAGCCAGAGAATTAGGATTTCAAAGATACTATTCATTACTCTTTGGAGGTTTGCTACAATTCCTCAGCGTTACTTGAAAGATTCTCAGCCTTGGTTAAACATTACATTTGATGCTGGAAACAAAACCAACACAAAGCTGTTACAGGAATGAATCCCTCCAAATATTAAAAGCTGAGATTTACTTGAACGTCTCTAACTCTGCAGCTAGCCCACTTTCATTATCCAAGCAGTTTCTGAAAATGAGATATTAATGCAACATCTACCAGATCCTAACAAGTTTAGCAAAGCTGAAAATGCTTTTATATTAGTTTGCATTGACTGGCAGCTGGAAATTAAGGATGGGTTTGAAAAAAATCTAATATGGACAAAGAACCGATGCCAAACGTTGGGAGCTAAATAGAGGAGATTCACATAGGACAGCTCAGCAGCTAGAGAACTTTAATCCAAGGTGGCATTTTGCTACCAAAAATCACAGCACAGACTCACAGCTCCAAAAGCCCTGTCAATAACTGTGAGATCCCACAATAGGAAGCTAGAAAGAAATCATTCAAATTTTCATCACGCATGGACACTGAGAAAATTCATTTAGATCAACAACCAGTAGAGTAGCCAACATTAAATTAATGCTGTATTTAAGCGCTGTGTACTCTCCACAGCATACAGAAAAGTACTGGCCCAGTCTGCAAACATTACAGCCTAAACCAGGTAGCAAAACTAGACCTCCTGAGACAGTCATTGACAGCATTCAACAGCAAATACACACATGATGAGTCCCCATGACAAACGTCTGTGGATGGAAAGGAAGGCAGAATATGGTAGAAGAAAATACACAAAACTATGCAATTGCTTTCACTGAATCTCTGCTGAAAGAGAGATATGAACTGTTTTGCTATCTAGACCATTAAAACTATTTCATGAACGAAGGCCACTCTAAGGTTAAAAACAGTAAGACAAATTTGCTACTGATTAATAATAAAGTCATTCATTTTGTTCTTCAGATCTAAAGTAATTACAAGCCAGAGTATGGCAAATGGATTTAGCAGAAGCCATTACATCAGAAGAATCCTTTAAAGAAGAACAGTAATTTAAAAGACTAAACTGAATAATGAACTCTCCTGAACAACAATTATTATGAGATTGATTTATTGAAAGTGTATTTAATCATGCAAGAAATGTTTAAACTTTCCTAAATAGTTCAGGGAGACAGAGAAACCAATAGCAGAGTCAGCCCAACGTCCTCATTATAGTTGAGAAGCTGAAGCAGATGGAGAATTCATTTAGTTTGGAAGGATAAAGTACATCAATTTCTCTGAATCCACATTTCTAGTCAATTTGTTACAGTACCAGCTTCAACAATTAATGATCTCATTTTCCCATTTGTGCCTCCTTTTAAGAGATCTCAGTCTTTGTTTCCAAATGAGCCCAAATGTCATAAAGGAAAATATAACTCAAAAAAAAAATATATATATATATATATATCACTTTGAAAGCTCACATTCATAAAGATCAGCATTTCAGCAGCAGCCACAAGAGTAGGATCAAAATTTAGGCAAGTAACCCAGTCAGTTAGAGTGCCTGAAATAAGACGTGCTTCACACCTGAGACACTGGATGATATCTACAGGGAAATACTTTCTTCATGACCTACCTCTGGCATTTTTGTTAAGGAAACTGATGCTGATGTATGACATTGCCATGCTGAAGCTACATTTCTAATGACAGGTTTCCCTCACTAAGTTCAGACAGGTGCAACTCATAGAAGTGAGTTGGAATGTCACCTGGTCCAATTCCCTTGCAATGAACAAGGGGCACATACAGCTCGCCCAAGTGCTCAGAGCCCCTCCAGCCTGATCCTGAATGTTTCCAGGGATGGGACATCCACTACCTCTCTGGGAAGCCTGTTCAGTGCTTCAACAGGGTTGTGCTCTATCCTTACATTCACCAAGCTTGTATTCAAAGTGAGAGTTGCTGCAGTCCAGGTGCAAGACTTTGCATTGCCTCTGTTGAACATCAGGAGGTTCACCTGGGCACACTTCTCAGCCTGCCTAGGTCTCTTTGAATGGTGTCCTGATCCCCCTATGTGTTGATGGCACCACACAGCTTGGTGTCATCTGCAAACTCACTGAGGGTGCACTCAGTCCCTCTGTTGATGTGACTGATTACAGTATTAAAGGGCATCAGTACGACTACTAACCCCATGGACGCCTGTTGTCACTGATCACCGTCTGAACATTGAGACATTGACCACCATTCTCTGAGTACAGTCTTGTAACCAGCTCTTCATCATCAAACAGTCCACTTGTCAAATCTATATCTTTACAATTTAGAGGGTAGGATGTTGTGGGGGACCATGTCAAAGGCCTTACTGAAGTCCATATAGATGACATCAGAGACTCTTCCCTTGTCCATTGATGCAGTTATGCCATCATAAAAAGTAACAAGATTGGTCAGGCAGGACTTGCCTTTGGTGAAGCCATGCTTCTTGTCTTCTACCAGCTCTCTCTCTTTGATGTGCCTTAGCACCATCCTCCCAGGGTACCTGTCCCTGCTTCCACTTATCATCAGTTTTGAGATTCAAACTATGCAGTACAAATAATATCAAGCTTATGCTTAAGATACCATTTATCCTCCTGAAATGGAAGTCTGGTTTACTGTGAATTATATATCTACTAAACACTGCCAGCAGAGTATAACTCAAGCTCTTTAGCCAGCAAGACTGCATCTCAGAAATACCAACATTCCAAGATGTGAGGATGCTGGTACCCCTCAACATTTACCCTACTGGGACTCCAAATTTCTACATCAGAGCTGCCAGATGGGAATATCTCTTAAATTAAACACAGAAAGAATAATGTCATCCCATGCTTTCCAGTATAAATTACAAAACGAGCAGCTCTGCTTCTTTCATCCCATATCTATGGTTCTGTACTGACAATACTATCTCACAGGCCACAAGCCAATATAGCTCATATTCAAAAAATGCTGATGTTGATTGTTTAGATGCTGCCTGTCGATTCTGGATAATTTCATAATATGGACAATGTGGTTGGCTTGTGCTTAAAGGTGCTGGCTGGAAATAAACATAGAAAGTTGAGCTCCAAATGAATCTCCAGTCATTGATCCATTTGAACACTCAACATTACAATACATTTCACCTTGTTTTAGTTTAAAAGTTCATGAAAAATTCAAAATATCTTATTTACCCAATAGTCCTTGACTGATTCTCTTACATTTAAGAAGTTCTTAAATACATACATTATTTAGCCAATACTGCCATTACAGAATAGCATATAAATATTCAGGGACTTTTTAATATGTTCAGCTTTTATTCAGTGGACCGTAATGGTTGCTTAGAAACATTTACTAGCAGGAGATCTACAATAACAGTAAAGGAAACACCTTCAAAGAGTGAAGTGCTTGGATAAAATGGAAGAAAATCACAAATTGCTAATTTTTCATTCTTCTCACATGCCGTCAAGCAAATTATGATACACAAAATTATGTACAGGATATGTCCATATATGATAAACAGCAACAGATGCATTTTGAACTCTAAGCTGACTTGAGAAACAGAAGAAAAAGGATTACTGTAATTTAAATCCCTCAATTTGTACCTTGCAATTATTAAAGATACAGAAACAATAGCAAAACCAAAAATCAGAATTAGACTTAGCCACAGTTAAACAATAAAACTGCTACTGAGTTTTCAATAAGCAGCCTGACTTCCAAAAGCACCTGGCACAAGTTTCCTGTAACTGGCAATGCGCCCACACAAACTTTCTTCTTGCACTTCAGTTTTTTTCCATAGAGAGTGAACAGAGGAGGGATCCAACTGTCATATATACATGCTTAACTGTACTGTTAATCTCCATCACTTACTTCTACACTACACTGTGCGTTGCCTTTGTGAGTTCAAAATAATTGTATTTTTTCAAAGAACGGCACTGGTTAGTCACAAACATGTATCTGGTTCAGAGAGGAACACAAGCAGCAGGACACCAGCACCACACATGCAACAAAACAAAGCATGTTGCCAAAGGCATTCTGCACAAGACCTATCATTTTGCTTCATTGGTGGACAATATTGGTGGGTCAGACTGAAAAGAAAAAAAGCCTATTTATTTCCATACTGTCAGAAAAGGAAATGGAAAATAACGGAGAGGTAAGCATAACACAGAAGAAGTCAGGCAAATTCAACAGTCACACATCTGCTTTCCTATCATTTTTTTCTTTGGCATTAATCAAGTCAGCAATTATTTTTCTTCTAAAAAAATAACAGTAATTCCACATTAACACAAGATAGAAAAATGAGAAAATATGGAGTAACACAGCGAGCAGTGCTATGGGAAAACTAAAACCACTTTACTAAGGAGTCCAGTTAATGTTTATAAAAAGGTCGTTAATCTTCCAGAAAATTAATATTTTTTCTCACTAACAGTATCAGAAAGTTAACTGTTTTAAATAAGTTAATATTCTTGTTAACTGCATGCAAAATCAAGAAGTTAAACAGTCTGAAGTAGTTACAATATAAAAGATATTTGCAAACAGTCCATGATCATGTTTAGAGTAGCCAATTAAATCATATGGCATTTATGTTATGAGCTTGTCTGAGTCTGCAAATCAACCAATCATGTTCTGTTTGAAAAGAATTCCACCTAAAAGCTTAAGAAATCCAGGTACACTCTAAACATAAACCAAACAAATAATTAGTAGTGATGATGACTTTAAATTTACATTAAAAAAAAAGTTCATAATGAAGACAATGTCTTCATTCCCTTTTTTTTTCCCAGTGTTATCTCTCCAAAATGATTTTTCTTGCAAGCAAATATTCTTTTTTCTTTTCCTTCATAACAATATTCACACCAATGTTAAGGCTGTTTTTGCTTCTGCGTTTACACAACAACATAAAATTTAGATTTAAAAAATAAAAATAAAAAATCCTTCATAATGATAACAAGAAAAGCTAAAGACCATAACATAATTTCTTTGGCCTTTGAAATAACTGTAGCATTTGTTTCTCAATAATCTCTCTCTTTTTTTTTTTTTTTCTTTTTTCCTTTTTTTTTTCCCCCTAAGACATCTATCATGACAGTATTGGGGCATCTTACAAAAGATAATTCCCTATTTCTTATTTTAAATCGTATTTGGGACCTAAATTAATAATGGGTGCTTGAAAATATGCCAGAAAAAAAATCAGAAGCTTTTCTCTTAACAGCCCCTAGCATAAGTAGAAGAGATAACACATACAGCCTATGAGCACGCAGCAGGCTGTTTCTCACTTATTCTGAAAACACAAATGAAACATAACAGAATTTCAAAGAACATTTAAGTTGCAAGTCTAACTGCTAAAGAAAATGGTGGAATGTAGGTTAGTCATATGTATCCAACATGATCTGGTGATACAGAAGAAAGACACAAATATTAAACATGAATGCGAGGGAAGACACAGAGGCTAGTGAATTTTTTCACATTAAGCTTACTCTAGAATTCTATTTCAAAGTTTAGAGCATGCTATAACACACTGAACAGGCACATTCCACTTTGGTTCTGCCATCTCATAATCGTCTGACAAATTCCTTGTCATTTGCCTCCATTCTGGCTCTTCTTTAAGTCTGATTCCTCAAACCAAACACTTCAAAACTCAGACACAACCTTCACTTCCTTCAAATAACTCAGGCCAGATTAACCTCCTTTTCCAAATCTTTCCTTCCAGCCATGTTCTAGTGCTCATCTTCCAGTTTTCCACTCCAACTCCTGCTTAATCTTTCCTATGAGAAAAGAAGGAAGATTCTATTTTCCACCACTTTGAGATATAAGTTCCTTCTCTCTGCCCACCCTAGCTTCCTTATTTTCCTTCTTTTGCCACCTTTCACCCAAAACAAAGTCGTTTTCCCTAACTTGACCTCAAACTCTTTGACCTCTCTGCGCTATCTCCTCCACAAGTTATTCTTATCATCTGACTTACGTATCTCCTTCCCATATGTCCAGGTGCAGAACTACAACACAGATGGGATGAAGTTAGTTCCAAGTCTAGACGGACACACAACAGTCTTGAGTCAGAGACGCAACAGTCCACAAGAACAGGAACGTTTATACAGTGCAGATGACCTATGATCAATGCAGTGAAAGAACCAGAACATGTGTTACTGGGCTCTTCCAGACTCTAGATGATTGACCCAATTGGGTAGATTTTAATAAGAACACCAGAAGATCACAGCATTTATACATTACACCACATCCAAAGACCATGTGCACTATGTGCATACACTTTTTTTGAAGTGGACACACCACATGAAAAACTAAGCCAAAATTGCTGTTGACCAAACTACCACAACAGCATTTTAGGGAAAAGAAACAGACTAAATGACTATTTGAAATACCTCTTTTTTTTTTTTCCATTCTATAATAAGCCTTCAGCAACCTTAACACACAGCCAGCCTAGTTATGAATCACTGCATGCTCGCAAGGGTTGTGTTCCATTAATGGGTTGAGCTCAAATTTCAAAGTTTTAACCATAGCAGAAATAGACAACTTATCTGAACAGAAACTAAACTTTCATGCAAGGTTCCTTACCCAGTCATTACTGGCCAAAGCAAATGTAAATTCAGACTTCAGATAGATACTATTCCTCCTCTCTCAGTTCTGTGACATTACTTTAAAGTTTTGTTGTGAGACCACTACAGAATGCCCTCACCATACCAAGCTTCCATTATAGCCATCTGCCCTCACCCCTCCAAACTTTCGTTATCGCTCATCAACAATGAATTCAAATAGATGGATTCCCAGAGCCTCTGAACAACAACAAGAAACATATGAACAACAACAAAATGAGAAAATTCTGCTTCTGAAGTAAGGAGCTCAAGCACAGAAAGCATATCCTTGCTGCAAGATCCTTAATAATAATATTAAAAAAAAGACATCTCCCTGGAAAAGCACACACTCCCCATGCTATTCAAATTAAACCTCTACCAAGTTGAAATTACATTTCAGTGAATAGCTGCAGCCATTATATCAGAAGCACTGATTTATTATTGTAGGATCATTTTAAATACTGGGCTAGATAAAGTAATTTCATAGAAAATAAATTGGCTGGGGGGAGGGGCGAGAAGTACATGAAATTGATTTTACTAGACTTGAAGGTTTTTCCTTATGCTATTACATTTCTTACTTACAAGTGAACTCTGTAAATTTCAGAAGAATTTCAAGTTGCTGTACTTGAAAACAGCCAGAATCTATATTCCACTTCAGCAAGACTTTCTTACCACTCCTCAGCTTTACAACAAGCATTCAGAGGTCAGAAGACAGGCAAGTATTCTAACAGTTAAAATTACATTGTTTAAAATTATAACCTTGTTTTATGTTTCTAGGTTTTATAGAGTTTTATGAAGTATAAAATTGCATGCATTAACCTTCTGCCATGACTACTTGAATTCCTGTAAAAAGGTATTCAAACTTGTACAGTCTTTCTCTAACAAGAAAAAAAGAACACAAAACAAAGCAAAAAAAAAAGCAAGCATGGCTACATCCCAGTAAATAAACCTCAGATGAATTAGTGAATTTTTCATGTGCCCAAATTATATAAATATATATTAGATATATCCACTGGAAATGTAACATCCCACCCACATTCACACGCTGAATGAATCCACAAGATGTAATATTGTAAAAAATATTTACTTCGGTGTAATCAATGTGAAAGAGTTGTAGTCATATCTAATGGCTCTTAAATACATCAGATTTAATATTTTCCAGGAACTGTTCCATGCCCAGCCAAGCTTGTAGATGTGTATATTATTTAGTATAAACAACACAACTATTTTTTTCTATCAGTATTAGTGCCACTAGGCTGCAGTGGATCTGCTGCATTATCAAGAGCAATCCCCTGCTGTCAAAAACAACAAATCACAAGAATTTCTTTCAAAAGCCAATCAAGTTCCAACAGAAAAAAGCACCTTCTCTCTTCCCTCCCTCCAAACATCCCCGGGTTTTACTGTAAAATACAATTCTTCACAATTTCAGGAATCCTCCTCCAACTTCATCTTTAAGTTTATGGACTATTTATCTCCACTTATTACTATTCTGTCACTGGCCTTCAGCTTGAAGAGTCCTTTTTGTCTCAGCATTTTCTCTTCTTTTATTCACTTCACCACGAACTCAGCCTAGTTCTATGTGGCCAGTCACTATCCATAAGCACACATGCACACTAGTCCCTTCTCAAAAAACAGGTTCTCTGCAGACCTCCATAATCCTAACAAGCCTTTTTCCACAACTTTTCTAATTTCATTTCTTTCTTCAGCAAGGGGTGACTCAAAACTGAAAATAGCTCTGCACGCTAAGTTCCATCAATGCTTTTTTCAATAGTATTAGTAGCCTCCCTACTTACACAGCTGCTGATGAATTGCATGCTATTTGCTTTTACTGCAGTTGCAGAACTGTCTCTTCTTTATCCCACTGTAGTCAATTGCTACCTTCTGAGGAATTAAACAACAAAGCATCAATATCAAAGATTTGGAGAGATATGAACAAGAGCATTTTGTAAAGATCTGTCACACCACAGCGTAGAAAAGCTATGATTGCTTGCAAGATCATTTTGCATTCAGTATTTCAGGACTGGGACTAAGTATATGCAGTTTAACAAAAATGGAAGTCAGAGTCTGCATTAAAAAATCAGCTAAACCTACATTAATAGAAAATGTCCAGGCTGGCTAAACCCCAGAGTACAAATATATAGGTTTAAATGCCTTCAATTTAAAGCTGCCTTTCACAGGATGCAGAGAGTACTGGAGTAGTGCAAGATAAATTTTAGACCTCAATTACAACAACCTAACAGGATTAAGAGAAAAAACATCTATAAACATATTTTAATGCACAAATTCCTTATTGTCGTTTCTAGTTGACAAATATCTATTTCATAGCAAAACAACATCATAGGAACAGCTGGATAGCAGTTTTGAGCTCAAATGAACCAGCATCACATGCTGACAAGTCATCTCTCTGATTGCTTTTGAATGGCAGCACATGCAGATTTATTCTCTGCCATAAATTAGAACAATTATTTCTCTGTAGTTCACTTTTTATTTCAGACAGTGAGCCCTTTCGCACTTTTTTTTTTAAAGGATATCTTCCCTTTCCTTGATGATAAGCTCATTCTGTTCCTCTAGCTGTCTGATCTTCTTCTCAAATGACTCCTGTTCAGCTTTCAGCCGTTCTTCTGTCACCTCCTTTTCTTCACTCACCCTGAAAAGAATTTGAGAGAAATAAAATATACTCCCATAAACACAATGCCTGACTTCCAGATCCTTTGCTTTCCTGATAAATGCATCCTCCCTGGCCATATAAAGCTCCATTTCTCATAATGTTTATTCTATCATATTACACTGAAAGTTGCATATAGGTACCCAAGACACTACTTTTTCCAAAGACACTGGTCTCAACAGAGTAGATGCACATTAATGGGAAGCACAGAACTACAAAGTAAGGTTCTGAACCCACAATGAGATCTGTGCAGACCGATTTTCTGCAGCTGTAATGAAGACACATTGGGATCCATACAAGCCTAGGGCATGTAGACAGAAAACTCAAATGGGTGAGCTTAGCTACTGAGACAGAAAGGAAATTGAAAAATCTCTTTTCTTTCTTAATCTATAAACTAATTCTTCTTTCACATTTACTGGTCAAATATAAGTTCAAGAAAGGAACCATTTTTCTTGTTAGTTTTTCTCCAAGTGAAACAGCTTGCCTTCTTCTGGGGATCTTAAAAATATCAAGCCACAGGAGTAAATTCTCCTTTCTGCCTGGGCCATGGCACCCTGTATGTTGCTGCTCAGTGTAAATAATTAGATCTAGATTAAAAGATTATAATGTGAGAAATTTTTACTATGATCATTTATTCTGCATCTCAAGGGAAGTTGTAAAATCAGTTGTTCTGTTATCATGTAGGCAAAATGACCATTATGCATTGATGATCCTGTGACTGTGTTAAAAATGCGGCTTAGAAATCATGGTTCTTATGACAGGTTTACCAAAATATTAACAAATAAGCTTAAGCTAACAAATACAATTGCTCTGGACTTCAGCAATTTCAGTTGCCAATGGCTCTTAAAGTCTTTTAGAATGGGAATTGCTACCACAAAGCAGATGGTATGAGATCAAAACAGTAAAACTTTGAGAAAACTTCAAATTTTAACTTTCTTTAAGACCAACAATCCTATAGACACACACACACACATAAAAGCCATTCAGCATCTGAGCCCTCGTTTGTCATGATCTTTCCCTTCTTAAGAGGACACAGAATTGTTTCGATATTCCAACAGAAAGGCATAAATACTACAATTAGGTCACCCCTCCAGGGTGAGCTACAAACAGGCAGCATTCCCCAACTCCAAGCTCGACCTACAGCCTTTCACACAACATCTCTAACAGACTACAGGAATTCGTAAATTATTAATAATACTGGAACGTGCACCTTTTCTCTACAAACCTAGAGGCTGAAAAATAACATACAGAATATATCAAATTCCATAAATTAGGACAGTTTGATAGCTTGGAACAAGTCATTAAGCATAAAGTTTCTAGGTTAAAAAAGACATGGATTTAGTATCAAAAACATTCCATTATTCATATGTCCAGGGCCTAATTTACAGCCCTACACCCTAATACTCCGAGGCTCCCTTCTCTCCCCTGAAAGACTTAAAAGGGGTTTGTACACATCAGATAATAAACAATGAAGAGAAACTGCTGTATTAACTCTGTATCCATCTTATCTATACGCTCCTGTAATGTGAGCAGGCAACAATCTTAGTGAGATCTATCAACTATAAATCCTTGCTCCTCAGTGCAGTCACAGGTGTGGTACATGTGCCACAGGCTGCAGACCCACACTTTTCCATCTACCTATAACCAGTTTGTTTCCTCTGAATCGAGAGCAATCAGCTAAAGAGTCTGGAGCATGTGACCTACCTTCACGTAAACAGTGAAAGATGTAAGAATGTGTAATTCTTCTTAGAGAAAGAAGAAGTATAGAATAGAGAATAAAAGCTATCAATCAGAATAAAACACAGTGGGCAGGTAAATGAAATACATGAAGGAAGCAAGAACAGAAAAAAAGATTTAGAAGAGAGCATTGTCTCCAGGACACTATGTAAGGAAGGATGCTTGTTTATTAATTGGAAGACAGATGCTGCATTAGAAGAAGGTTAAGAGCAAATGAAACACTGGGCAATGCTGGTAATGAGGAGCATTAAAATCAAACAATAATGTAGGAAAATTTGATGAAGAAAGAACTGTGCAGTACGGTAATTGCTCTAAAACTGGTTTCATCCATTTCTAGATTGTGATTTGCTGCTTGTATCTGTCTGCACCACATTCACATGCTCTGTTTGTATTTAACACAGATCACAGCAAGCTGACATACTCACAGACACATGAATATATTGTGCCACATATCTTATGCAGTAAATGACTGAGAACAGTAAGTGATCTTAGAAGAAGCGTGGCAGTATGTGTTTATGTATCACAAAGCAGAAGACAGCTCATAAAGGGCAGGCAAGATATAGAAGACAGTTATTCACAGGAGGTGGCAAAAGAAAGTTAGAGAAAAGGAATACAAGAATGTCATCAGATTATGCTGGATTTATGTCATGTCCTATACATAGCTCAGTGAGATTATTTTCTTTTAATATCCTTATTTCTTTGCCTTCTGGCAGAAAAGAACAGAAGATTTTTAGCAGAACTAGGAAGGACTTCACTGCTGCCAAACAGAAACATTTCAAGGCTCACAATGCTCCTAAAAAAGATTTTCACCTGTTTTCCCACTGTTCATGGTCAGAAAACAGCTAAGGAAGGAAGAAGTTGCTCCAGCTACAAAGGGCACAACCACTCCACTGGGCAACATTGATGTTCAGCTTGACTGTCATTGTTTGCAGGTGCAAATAGAGACTGACAGCTGAGTGTGGAGATGACATATCAGTAGAATTATTCCAGCTGCTAAATGTCTACAATATTTCTTTGTATATAATTTACATTCATCTAACTTGTGGCATAGGAAACACACACATCTTTGTCCAATATTTGTTTTAAATTCAACACCTCCAAGCTTATCTAATTGTAGATGCATCTAAATAAAGATCTTTATTTTGCAGAAGCATTTGTAGAAAATAAATAAATAAATAAATAAATAAATAAATAAAGGTGATGTAGATACGCTGACAAACCCTCCTAAGACATCAGCCTTAGGGTTCAAATTAATTCTTTATTCACCAATTTCAGCTATGGTGTGCTCCTGTGTTTACTGCTGCTACTGTCTCATTTTAAGAAGCAACTGATCAACAGCTCTGCTTGTGAAACTGACTCATTCCTCTGAGGAAACAGGACTGATGCTCTCCAGGTGGAATTTTTAAAGCAACATATAGGCCAACACCACTAAGTTTTATTTGTCTGATGAAAACTGTCATGCACAGGGAAGTGTCAGAACAACACTAACATCAACACCACACTACAGACAAAGCACAAAAGTAACTCCTCTTGACTGAAAGAGCCACAACCTTTGAAAAAGGAAATAAAAGAAGCACTGACAAAGCAAATGAATGTAGTATTTTACACTTTTTAAAATCTGAATGCAGTGAGAATGGCAGCTGAGCAATTTTAAGACAGAGAAGACAAAACAAAAAGAACAGGCACTGGAAGCCTCACTGATCACTTTCTTCCTTGTTGGGAGCATTTACCTTTTGGGAACACCTGCTTGAAACTAGACTGCTAATGAACTAGCAAAGATTAAAACATTTTGGTGACCATTCTTGAAAACCACAAGTTTTAAATTCCAAGAAAAAAAATGGCACCTGGAATAGGCCTGGTGACAGGAGGAAGAAAGCAGACCAAGGACCAAGAAAAGTCCATCAGACAGAGTCCAACACACACAAACCATGGAATGCAATTGGGTATTCCAAGTGAAAGATGTGCACCAAAAAGATGAAACAAATTTAATGCCAGACTCCATCACAACATGCCTCTGGCAGAAACGGGCAACGGTGACATTTAGTCAGCACTGCAGGAAGACAGAATGGCAGCAATTTTGTCTTAAGGGCACTGTTTGCAAATGTGATACATTTTACTCGAGTGTCACAAGCAGTCTGTATAAATTTAAAAAATAACACAAAAAAATCCCTCCAACAATCCCATAATTGAAACCGGTGCACAATGGATAAATTTTATTATATGCAGCTTGCAAAATAATACAAAACCTGATCTCACAGCATGAATTTATAGCTACAAATGACTTTTTAAGTACAAAAGGTAAGCGTGATTGGTGATGCAATAATTCTAGGCATGCTTTACCTATCAACGAGAAGTAATTTTCATACAAGCTTAGGGATATCTCATTTGCAGTCTCACCACCTGACTAATTAAGAGAACTCCAGCAGAATATTGTCTCTTAAAGTAACACACGCACACACACATAAATGAAAAGATTGGTATTGAAGTTAAAGCCAGGTAACCTTCAATTTCATATTGGGTTAAATATGAAATAAATGTAGGCAAACCCAGGAGGGAAGGTAGCTCAAGTGGTCAAATGCTGTGCATTCCTAAGATGGACTTCCACATGCAAGCTGTTATAGAGTTTAGGAATCCAGTGACTTGGGAAGGATGAAGCATTTCTCTGAGAGGTACAAAAGGCTGTCTAAAAGCTGTTTATCTAGCTGCTAAGTACAAATCATTCTAGGCATTCCATCGGTCTTTGCCAGAAAGACACTCATCTGATAGCAAAAAACTATATGTAGTATATCTGAAAAAGGCAATCACTCCCCCTCTTTTGAGGATAAGGGCCTTACCTAACCTAAGTTGCTCTCATAGACTTATTCACAAAAACTACAGGGAATCATAGAATTGGAAAGGTTGGAAGAGGCCTCCACAATCATCTAGTCCCACTGCCCATCTACCATCAATATTGCCCACAAACTCTCAATACTAGAAGCCAAAACAAAACAAAACTACCATAACAATTCAATGTCTTATAGTCAGCGCTATGTTCATTCAAAAGAAACTGTATGTGAGCTGTACCTTTAAAGGCAGAACCATGATGTGCATCGTAGCAGGAATCAGAAAATCAGAATTCTGTAGCTATGTGTCAGTCAGAAGCAAGGTAAACGCTTGCAAGAACACATACAAACTTATGATCATTTTCATTCAGCCAAATGCTGAGAACTCTGAGAATCTGCTAATAGCTTTTAAAACGTATGTAACCATTCTCAGTATGGTCTTTAGCAAGTCCTTAATGCTCAACAGTCAACTGGATAGATCCCAAGAGAGCTTGCACTCCCTCTTGGAAGAGGCTAATGTGTCCTGACATTGGCACAGAGTATGAGGGTAAGAACCTTTCAGTGTCTTCACTGTGTCACTACTGATTTCATTACATAAGTTGATGACTGCTTTAGGAGTAGCCTGCAGGAACAAAAGCCGAGATAAAGTCTTTTTTTTTCCTCTTAAAAGAATTCTGCTTGTAGGGAGAGTTAAAATTTGCTCTTACTGTGCGCCTAACACTTTCATGACCATGCCAGCTGCACCTTGCTGAGAACGTAAAGGTATCGTGCTGGTTGGTTTTGAAAATCATAGGAAATTCTGGAGTGCCATCACCCATTTACTCACAGAGCCCTTCAGCATTCATGGGCATGACTCTACAAATCTACAATATTACAGTTCAAGGTGCTGCATTTGGGTCAGAACAATCCCAAGTACGAGTAGAGACTGGGAGAAGAATTCACTGAGAGCAGCCCCCTGGAGAAAAGATTTGAGGATTCTGGTGGACGTAAAGTTGGACATAAGCCAGGAGCGCAGACATGCAGCCCAGGAGACCAACTGTGTCCTGTGCTGCACCAACAGCGGGATTGCCAGCAGGCTGAAGAAGGTGCCTGTCCCTGTACTCTGCCCGCATAAGAGCACACCAAGAGTACTGCACCCGGGCCTGGGGTCTAAACTACTGTTTAGATGGTCTGATACTGATAGGACACAAGGAAATGGCTTTAATCCAAACAAGGGGAAACCTATTAGATGTTAGGGAAGAACTTTTTTTTACTCAGAGGGCGGTGAGGCACTAGCACAGGCTGCCCAGAAAAGCTGTGGATGTCCCATACGTAAAGGCATTCAAGGCCATGTTGGATGGGGCCCTGGGCAGCCTGATGCAAATGTGATAACTGTGCCCACAGTAGGGTGTTGTAACTGGATGGCCTCTAAAGTCACTTACAACCCAAGACATTCCATTCTGATATCCCAGTTTGCATCCATTTTGCTTTCCTCTTTTCACTGTAAGAGAGAAGATAAACCTGATATGTTCAAAGTAAAAATAATGGTTAGATTTATAGGTGGTATCACAGAGCAAAACCTAGGATTATTCTAAGCAAGAAAGAAGGATTAGAAAGGAGACACAGCTGTGTCCTTCCATTCGACACTGTCTCAAAATTCAATTTCATAAAGTCTCTAACAGCTAATGTGATGTCAACCACTAGAATTCCCAACAGCAGAGCCTAAGTCAAGCACAGTAACTCAGTCTTTCAAATGAAAGTATATTACTAATAATTATTATTATAATTAAAAAGAGGGTGGCCAGCAGGGAGAGGGAGGTGATTGTCCCCCTCTACTCAGCTCTTTTAAGGCCCCATCTGGAGTACTGCATCCAGGCCTGGGGCCCCACAGCACAGGAAGGCTGTGGAGCTCTTGGAGCAGGTCCAGAAGACGGCCACTAAGATGATCAGAGGGTTGGAGCACCTCTCCTGTGAGCAAAGGCTGAGGGAACTGAGATTGTCTAGCTTAGAAAAGAGAAGGCTCTGGGGGGACTACATTGTGGCCTTCCAATACTTGAAGGGAGCATATAAGGAGCATACAAGAGGGGGAATGGCTGTTTAGAAGGGTGGATAGTGATGGGACAAAAGGAAATGGTTTTAAACTGAGACAGGGAATGTTTAGGTGAGATATTAGAGGAAGTTTTTCACACAGAGGGCAGTGATGCAACGGAAAAAGTTGCCCAAGGAGGCTGTGGATGCCCCATCCCTGGAAGCATTCAAGGCCAGGCTGGATGTGGCTCTGGGCAGCCTGGTCTGGTCGTTGGCAACCCTGCACACAGCAGGGGGGTTGAAACCAGATAATCATTGTGGTCCTTTTCAACCCAGGCCATTCTATGATTCTATTCTAATATAGCCAGCATCACAATTTACTCACATCAAGACAAAGCCTCACACTTTAGCATACAAGCTGATCTCACTGTTCAAAAGCACAATGGGAATGAAAGTTGGAGGAAAAAAAGGGAAAATAGCAAAAGTATATCAGCTTTCCTTCAGAAGCTGCAAAAGTCAGGTGAATGACCACTACCCTGAACTGCTAACACAAGACATGGTTGAAATTCAAGCTCTAGAAGTCAACCATATTTTCCACTGGTTTCCATGCAGACAAAATGTTGTCACTGTATACCTGCCTTTGTGCAGGCAGTTGTTGACCAATCCATTTCTTCCACCATCCTGCAATAACCACACAGCAGTTAATTTCAACTACCATCGCTCTCATTCACAAACAGCAGCAAAACAAGAAATGTCTACGTATGGCTCTGGTCAAGTGAGATCCTTATTCTTCCAGTTATTTACCACAGAATAGTCTTCCTGCAAAATTTTCAGAATTCTGCTGGTTCCTTTTCTTCTTTAAAATAGCAGAGGAATGTTCTACTGCATATAAAAACTCTCCATCATTGCACAACTCTAGATGAAAATTATGGAGAGTTTTTAAAAAGTGACGAGGTGAGCGGAATTAAAGTTCAACATCCCTATTACTCTGCAAAGGACTTTTAATTACATCCAATAAAAATATGATTAGGTTTAAAAATAAAAGAGAACTAAGTATAAAATAATAGTGTTCCACTAATTTTACTTTTCAAAATTAATGTTGCTGCACCTTCTATTTTTCTTCGAAGAAATGTCAGGCAGAAATATCAAACTGTCCTTGGGGAAAAATCACAGCATCTGAGATTTAAGAAGAATCCCATGCTCAAATGAGTTAGTGTACTGGTATTCACTAGGGAGCAGTGTATTACAAGGAACAATGAAGTAAAAGACTTTTTTAAATATTGGAATATATCTCTATATATCAACAGTGGCAACAGTGTCCGAATAGCTCCAACATCTGACAATTTGTAACCAGGCTTCCTAGCAATCTACTCTTTTTGACAGCCTTAACTAGACATTTTCTAACACATGAGGTAGGATAAAATAGCATTGCAAGCATGAAGAACTTCAGAAATTACTGAAATATTGTATAGCAAGAAATCCTACATGGGCACAAATTATTAGTGGGCAAAATGGTCTAGTGGATGAGCATAATCAGAGAGAAAATACTCTTAGCTGCAGCAGAGACTTATTGCATGACCTTGAACAAGTAACTTAATTTCTCTGCACAAGTTTTCTTTTTTCCCTTTATGAAAAGAAAAAGGACAGTAATGCTTGCCAATTACTGCACATATAAAATTTATGATGAAAAGTATTTCAATAATACCTAAGAACTTGCACTTCATTCTAGCAAAATTTTGCAGCTAAGCTCTGAGCATGGACATTAACTTTTAGCACAGAGGACTTGAAAAGATCTCATGAAGTTTCCTCCTTGCCATCATAATACAGCCTGCCACAGTCCCAAGTGCTCCTCAGTTTTTATAGGCATCACATGAGAAGCAGATTCCCAGAAATTCTAATGCATAAGGAACAGAGGAGGGGAAACGTAACTCCCCTCTTCCACTCAGATTTATCTTTGACATCATTTGTCTCTCTATTGGTGATAGGTGGATGGTTGGACTGGATGATCTTGTAGGTCTTTTCCAACCTTGGTGATTCTATGATAAATGCAACTAGCACAGGAATGAAACTCAAAAACTTTTCACTCAAGCTGAGAAACTTCCACCACTATAGCTTCTCTTTTCAAAGAATAAGGAGAACAAGAAGGAATTAAAGGAAAATTTTGCCAAATTAATTGGGCAAAAATAAGCTAACACCATAGTGGACTCTATTGCTCTACACATGCAAACACGAGTACATACAGATTAACATTTTTTTGTCACAAGATCAGCAATCCACCTTTAAGGTGGACTTCCTTATACACATTTACTCCTGACAAAAAAGCATTACAGAATTTCACATCACTGACATTCTTACTTCCAGGAGAAAATATTTATACACATTTATAACATTTGTAAACATATATAAAGTTTTTAAAGTACAGGTTGCAAGCAGCAAACAAAACTCTAGTCCTGTGACTGTATTTACATGGATATACTACTGCAGGTCACAAAACTTTGGCTTCTGCTTTAATTATGTTTAGAATATTTTGGGCCAGCAAACAAGGAAAAACTGATCAGGCTGCTTCACCATTCATACTTCTTCCAGGAATAAAAATTACTTTATGCAAATATTCAGTTCCATAATGCAGTTCTACATTACTTGATGTTAATTAGAAGAATGACTCTCCTTAAACATAATGCATTTTCAGGTGATGCTTATTCTCACCTGGCAAGTTCTTTAATTAAGTTTGCAATGCGTCTCTTGTCCTCAGGACATAAATCCTTTAAAGAAGCACTCTTCATTCCTCCTTCATTAGTGACCTGAAAATTGAAAGCCACATTTTAGAAAGTACTCTTTAAGGAGAACAAGTATTTCATAAGACATTAAAAGCATTTCAAGACCTAATAATTAGAAGCTGAAGGTAGACAAATTCCAACTGGAAATAAAGTGCATACTTTCATCTGTAAGTACAGTTCAGTGGAGTAAATTACCAAAATCGTGGAGAATTCTAAGAGACCTGAAACTTGTAAATTGCAGGATACTTTCTTCAACACAAAACATGTCGAGTAAAGTTTCAAGTCCGACACTATTCAGTGATCCGTATCAGATAAAATGCAATAGATTCTCATGACTTAGAAATCTAGTGCAGCGATATCCAAACTCAGGCTCAGACTTTATGTTATTAGAATCCTGAAATACATAGTAGGAAAAAAACATTCCAATTTAGCATTTGTGAGCAAAGCATGCAAAACAGCAAAAAAATGTGTGCAGTATATTGTTAATTTAATTCCTTATTTCATACAATCTTTTAAAACATCAAATAGTATACAGCCCTTTTTATTTCATTACTGTTTGTTTTTAATTATTTATATGCTACCTTCTCAACTTACCATTCCTTCTCAGAAGAAATCTTTAGCATATTCCAGTACTTCAGTTCTTTTAACGCACTCATTTATTACTGCTGAAAACAGCAGCATTTGTTATCAATGTCCACCAGAGGGCATATTGCTGTACGTCTATAATCCTTTGCAGTGCCCCGTTACTGCTCTTACTACCTATTTTGGGTGTTTCCAAGTGAGAAAAAGATCTTTAGTCAAAATTGCTTTTATTCTCCAGAAACTTGTCAGTTCTCCACTGCTAGCAATAAGCACAAAATAACAAGCCTGAGATGACAGCAGTAATAATAGCTGTGCTGTTCTGCCCAAGATTTTGGCATGTTTAAATATTTCTACTTAGTCTTTCTTGTTTATTTTCAGTCCAGCCTTTTACAAACCTCCCTAAGCACATGCAGTGCTTAACATGAGATACAAGAAGGCTAACAAGTGCTTTGCAGCTTGGCCAAGTTAGCACAATACAGCACAAAACAACCTCTGAACATAGAAAGCAAACACTGGACTTATCTCCCCTCATTAGCAGTAATAGCAGCTGACCTACACGCATCAGAAAGGAAGTGTCCCTTTCTACTCTTAGCTAATTGCTTCTTGAACAGTGGTTTAAAACAAAGGACTATGCAGCGCTCCAAAGGGGTGATGATTTTACAGTCTTGTTATATCCACCTGACCCTGCAAGTACACTCTCATTTCAACACCAAGATATTTTAGTTGAAAACACAGTTTCACAAGACAAATTACACTTCTGTGCTTTTCAAGTGGATTCCAGTTACCTTCCCAAGCATATACCACTTACTATCACAGAAAGAAAGCCTACAACGTAACTGTATTTAAGTTCAACTAAATGTATACTTAAATGATGTTCATTTCTTATGTCTGAAAATGATTTTTATTCTTTTTTTAGTTGACTGCTGGTGGAATCTTTAAAAAAAAAAAAAAGTTGTTTTGACATTCAAAAAAATGTCATAAGTTTGATTGCTTTAATAAAGGAAATTTTAACAATGTCCCACACTTTCCCACATACATATTTTCAGACAAATAGACAAGAATGTGGAAAAGGAAAAACTGAAAAATTAGTCTGTGTTTTTTAGTACTATACATAAGTATGGACAGATGGCAGACAAAAGATTCTTAAGGCAGGCTTGTACTGTAATACTTGTCATAGAATGGCTTACGTTGTAAGGGGCCTTAAAGCCCATCCAGTTCCAAACCCCTGCCATGGGCACAGCTGCCACCTATCAACTATATCAGGCTGCCAAGGTCCCAGGACAATGCATACACAGCTTCTCTGGGTAACCTGTACCAGTGGCTCACCACCTTCTGAGTAAAGAATTCCTTAACATCTAACCTAAATTTTTTTTACTTGTTCCATAACAAGTAAAATGTATTTGTTCTGATAAACTCTGATATTGAGTTTATCTTCAAAGTACAAAGTTTCCATGAGGAATGTGAATGACATGAGAAAAAACAGGTTAGAAAAGAGTAAAGGATTTGAACTTACTGTATTGTTGCTGTTGTGAAGGTACATCTGAATCTCAAATGGAGAGCCAGAGTACTACAGATTTTAAAGTTAGGTATGAAAACATCTATGAGGCATGGGGCTTGCAGATGCTTATGACAAAACATATGTACATAAAGACTTTGCATAATGGCAGCTATCTGTGAAATTTCTCCACATGTCACTTAACAACAACATCATTTGCAAACTGGACGTACATACCAGCCTTCTAAAAGCAAGTACTGATAGAAAGACATTTAAGCTGTCCGTTTCAAAAACAGAAAGCAATTTTACATGAGCAGCCACAACAATGGATCAGTGAAAAAAATGTTATAGGTGTTGCTTCTAAAAGTTAAAACGCATCCAATGGAACTGATCCAATGAAACTAGTCAGTCTATTCAGAGTGAAATACTACCTGTGTGTTTGGCAAGTAACATATGAATTAGATGCTACTGCTCCCTCCCTCTACACATCCACTTTATGCTCATTTTATATAGCACTGGTTGCAAACCACTTACACAAATTAGCACATTCAGCTTTTGTTCTCTTTTAGATAACAAGCCACCCAAGTGGAAAAGTAATTTTTGCAGGTCACAGTGCAAGCGGGCAAAAAAATCAAGTCTTCAAGAACAGTAGCTCTCTAAAACCATTCAGAAGTTTTCAGTCTAAAGATTTTCTGACATTTTTTCACTACATGCACTTGGCACAGCAAGAAAAATTTGCCTTTACTGACCTGATGTCCTGTCAGATCTCCTGTGCTTCTAGCGGGATCCATGGAAACAGAAGAAACAGCTACAGGCACCTCCAGCTCAGTTTCACCTTTATGACATTTTGGTAAACACCTTGTTCGTAAATTTCCTTTTGTAGACAATCCTGTAGATGAAAGACAAACAGAACACACGGGTTATGAAGACAAAAGAGACCCTTCTTTAGCAGCTATTTTTGAGAAGAATGAAAATTTCAGTATTTGTTTGCAGTCTCCCCCAGCGTCTCACTCCATACAAAATTTTGTCATTATGAGTATATGAGTAGAAAAAAAGGAAGCACATGGCACTGAACAGAACCCAGTCACATAGATATGGAATCAAATCCTGAAACATGCTCTTTTTCTTCTGAGATTCAATGCAAAACTTTACGTTTAAGATGCAAAGGCATAAAACCAACTGATGCTTTGACATTCAAAGACAAATGGAAACCAAAAGGAAGTAGCACTGTTAAAATTTCTGCAATAAATTACACATTTTTTATGTTTTTCAGCCTGCCTACTGATTGCTCAGACTAACTCTTCCTCTCAGGACCACATGGATGAGTGAAGTAACACTGCAGTGCACACCCTACAGATCTTGCCATGCATGGAACTAGTCCGCTCCTACTGATGGTTACAACAGAAGAGCAATAAACATCCTGACAGTGCAATTTTGAAGTGACAACAGTGACCCTAAAACCTTCCAAGACCACACAAAAGCCAGCACCCTGAAAGAGCAAATCTTGATGGTTCAGAAGGGCAAAAAATTTTGAACAAAAAATACTGAATTTACACCAGCAAACTTTTCTTTGGGCAATGAGCTTTAGAAGCGAGATAACAGTTCAAGTTAAAGAACCAAATTAATAAGCTTTAACATCTCTGTGCTTGGACACAAGGGAAAATCGATGTTTCTGACATTCTCCTCACAAACATCAGAGAGGGAGAGTATTACAGCATTTTGGATCATGGCTTTCTTTCTAGGGCACGTTGTATAACATTACCTGGCTCAAACTATACTATTTAAAAAATACACAGGCTGCTTCAAAAGTAATGCCTCCTATTTAATTCCAAAGAAACTGCAACAGATACAAACAGCACAATAACACTATTTGATAGTGCAAATTCTCATCTACAGAACACTAGTTATCAACAGTCACCACCATTAGCTCTGCATTTTTTCCAACAATGAACAAGAGTCTGCATGCCGTGCTTGTAAACATTTGCACCGGTGGACTTGACACACTGTCACTGCCAACACTGCTAAAATGCACCACCCACTGCCCCACTGTGTTCACATCCACTGTTTGGTCTCCATGAATGTTCAGCAGTCTTCAGTGAATGTCAATGGGTGACATTTTTTCCACAGGAAGGAATTCAAGGACACACCTTTGCTATATACGCACTTCTGTGTCAGATGATATTTTGTCAGACTGCCACTCTTCAGCCATCTGTCATATGGCAACAAAAAGTAACAGAATACTGCTGCAAAGGCTTAGTACTGCCATACCACCATCATCTGCCTCTGACAGCATGAGCCAAAATAATAAAATCAGAGGCATTTCTTTCAGAGCAGACCTCGTATATCCAGAGATTTTTATTAGAACAGTTGTTCTATTATGCTCCAAGGGGGGAGAGGGACCCAAGAAAGCTGGTCAGTATCCAAGGACCATCTTCTCCATGCTCAGAAGCAGCACATCCTGAGAAAGAGGAAGGCAGGCAAGAATGCCAGTGCATCAGAGCTCCTGGACTTAGTAAAGTCTATACAGAGTGGAAGCAGGAACAGGTTACATGGGAGGACTAGAAAGAAGTTGTCTGAGCATCCAGGGATCAGACTAGGAAAGCTAAAATTCAGACAGAATTAAATCCAGCTAGGGGCATCAAGGGGAACAAGAAGGAATTCTACACGTATACCAGTGATTAAAAAAATGGCAGGGAAGATGTGGGCCGTCTCCAGAAGGAAATTATAGACATTATCATGAGGGATACAGAGAAAGCTGAGGTGGGTGCTCAATGACTTCTTTGCCTCAGTCATCACTGGTAAGGGCTCTAGCAACACTACCCAAGTTGCAGAAAGCAAAGGTAAGAACTGGGAGAAGGAAGATCTGCCTGCTGGAAGAGAAAATCAGGTCTGAGACCATGTAAAGAACCTGAAGGTGCAGGAGTCCATGGGACTCAATCAGATCCATCCACAGGTCCTGAGGGAACTGGCAGATGAAGTTGCCAGGCCACTGTCCATCATATTTGAAACATCACGGCAGTCTGGTGAAGTACCCACTGATTGGAAAAGAGAAACATTAGCCCCCATTTTCAAGAAGTGAAAAAGACGATCCAGGTAATTCAGTCTCACTTCTATGCCTGGCAATATCATGGAACAGATCCTCCTGAAGACTCTACTAAGGCACATGGCAAATAAAGATGAGGTGATTGCTGGTAACTAGCAAAGCTTCACCAAAGGCAAGTCACATCTGAAAAGCCTGGTGACCTTTTGTGACAGACTTACAGTGTCAGTAGATAAAGGAAGTGCAACTGATGTCATCTACCTGGACCTGTGCAAAGTGTTTTGCACTGTCCTGCATGGCTTCACAGAGAAAAATGGATTTGATGGATGGACCACTAACTGGATATGGAATTGGCCCGATGGTGGCACTCAGGGAGCTGCAGCTGACGGAACAATCAAAAAAAAAACAAGTGGAGACTTGTGACAAGTGACATTCCTCAGGGACTGGTGCTGGGACCAGTACCATATAACTTCTTTGTAAGCAACGTGGACAGTAGAATTGAGTGCACCCTCTGCAAGTTTGCAGACAGCACGAAGCTGTGAGGTGCAGTTGAAACACGAGAGGGAAGGGATGCCATCCAGAGGGACCTGGACAGGCTGGAGAGGTGGGCCCATACCAACCTCATGAAGTTCAACAAGGCCAAGTGCAAGATCCTACACCTGGGTTGGAGCAGTCTCAAGCACAAATACAGGTTGGGCAGAGAATGGCTTGAGAGCAGCTCTGAAGAGAAGGGTTTGGGGTGTTGACTGATCAGAGACGCGAGCTGGCGATGTATGGTTGCAGCCCAGAGGGCCAACCATATGATGCACTGCATCAAGAGAAGTGTGACCAACAGGATGAGGCAGGTGATTCCGCCCCTCTGCTCTGCTCTCATGAGACCCAACGTGGAACCAGTTGTGGGACCACCAATAGAAGAAGGATGTGGAAATGGGGCTCTTCAGCCTGGGGAAGAGAAGGCTTCAAGGAGACATTATACCTTTCCAGTAACTAAAGGGGGGCTACAGAAAAGCCAGGGAGGGACTTTTTATAGGGCATATAGCAGCAGGATAAGGGGAAACAGTTATAAGCTAGAAGAGGGTAAATTTTGACTACATATGAAGAGAAATTCTTTACTTTAAGGTGGTGAGACAATGAAACAGGTCGCCCAGCAAAGCTGTGGATGCCCCCTCCCTGATGGCATTTAAGGCCAGGCTGGATGAGGCTTTGAATAACCTGGTCTAGTGGGAGGTGTCCCTGCCTACAGCAGGGGGTTGGAACTGCATGGTCCTAAAGGTCCCTTCCAATGCAAATCATTATGTGATTCTATGATTCATTTTAACTGTTTTCTTCAAAATTTGAGAAAGATCTGTGAAGTTCTAATGCTTCAACATCCCTTGAAGACCATATTAAAAATTCAGCTTACCTTAAATACTGAAAACACTATGATGTACTTGCAATAGGAAAAAACTCCCCTGAAGCTGTTTATCTTACACTCTGTGCTTATCTAAGCAGAAGTGCATAAATCCTCTGCTATAATCCTTCATGTCTCATTACAAGTTAAATTATTTGTGATGACTCTGTGCCTTACACACTTATACACATAAACCACATTCCTGGAAAAACACTGCAAAGTTTAGCATTCACAGGAAAAAAAAAAAACTTTGTTTACAGCTATTATAAGGTCATACCTGAAACGTATACCCTTGGCTGTTCTTCATCAGATACTGCATGTAGCTTTGTTAAAGGTAATAAATACAAAAGACAGCCAAATATACAAGTATCTTGCCTTTAATTTTAGCAGGTGGTTGATAAGAAAGCAAATTAGCAAAACTTTGAGAGCATCAGAAGGAAGAAAAACTCAATTAGGAAGGAAAAAATAAGTAAGAAAACACTCTAATTGCTAAAAGCGCTACTTCTCCTTCACTGTGCCTTTAGTTTAGACAGTAAAGGTTATCTCGGAGGTGACCTTCAAGAAACATCCCAGGGAGCAGCCCCAGTTATGAGAGCAATTACTATGACAATGAAGTTATAACATATTTAAATCAGAGCAGGTTTTCATTATATAACTAATCCCTTGGCATGTAGAGAAGACAAACTTCCCAAATAGTCCATGTTTGTACAGCAGTGCAATACCATATTTTGTACAGATTATTCTGAGAAATGCAAATGGGGATAAACTAAAAAAAAAATTCTAGGGAAGTTGGTCATTCTCATATGACCATCACATGGCATCTACCAGCTGAAAGCCTGAGGACTTGTTCTCTTTAACAAGATGAAGATGCTCTGGAACCATTTCTAAAAGGAAGCCACATAAATTTAAAAACTTTAACTATTAAATTACTTGACTGCAGAAAACACTCCAAAACTCAAAAAAGGACCTGTCACCATGTATTTGTGCTATGTTAGCAGTCAATGAACCTGCAACCTCGCCTCCTAGAAATCACTACAAATAGGACTCAACACAATTCAGGGAAGGGTGTAAACTAGAAAACCTTCCTTAAAGCAACAGTTGCATTTAGCTGAAAGTACTGGTTTTTATTCCTACATAAGTTACAAACATTACACTGAAGTGCAAAACAAAAGCTGAGGGTACACAGCTCTCCTCCGCTAACATTTCGGTCTCTACTATTTGTCTTTTCTCAGATTTAAAAGTTTAGTCAGTTTACTCAATTGCTTAGTTTCTGTATTGTTTACAGATAAGTTAAAGTCTTGCACAATCAAATGAAATTGTGAAAATATTTCAGCTAACCTATGCCAGCTCTCACTCAAAAACTTACCAAGTTGCCATGTGACATAAAAAAAAATCTATTAGAAAACAGAAGCTTTCATCTCTGGATAGAAATTTCAATTAGTTGAAATTCAGTTAGTCCTCACTATCCATCACACAATGGATATCTGGCACTCTGGAAGGACACGGTCACATAGTCCACTGTAATCTTTTTGATCCACATTATCACTTATAAACAATTATCTCTCATCATCTTAGACAACTCTGAGAGCAGCTTCATCTCATACTGGTGTCAGTAGTGTCTCTACAAGCACTGAATGTACTTTTGTTCTCAGCCATAAGCTGCAGCCTGCTGTCTCTGTCAGAGCACAATGTGGGGTCATGTCATGAACCAGGTGAAAGAACTGAATCAACTCTAAAAGTAAAACACCATGTTTCCTCTTTCCAAAAATCACCAATGCAGATCAAGGCCCAGACTGGGTAACAGCCAAATCCAAACAGTCATGTCAGCAAAACTATGACAGCAGCCCACAGGATACCAGAGATCTTCAACTCAAACTGGTACTAGAAACAGCAAACTTCATTTATTTCTCAGCTGACATATGGTTAATCTGTGTCAACAACATATGTCTGCAGAAAAGAAAAAAAAAAAAAGAAAAAAGAAAAAAAAACACTTGCCTAAACAAATTGGGCTTTTTAGTCTGCCACCCATACTGGCACTGTTGTAGGTAGGTACCTAACAGAGGGATTAAAAAAAAGAAAAATCAACCAAAGCTGATGCTGTTTCTCCCCCAAGCTATCAGAACCACCCTTCCACAAAAATCTGCTACCTAGTGCATTAGATTAAACCAAAGTCAGAACATTTTTCCTTAATTACTGAGACTGAAAATTGCCATAAACAGGCCCAGGATCGCTGTCTCAGAGTGAAAGACTGAGGACATTACAAGCATCAACCATTTAAAATAAATTCACTACCATATGCCTCTCAAGATTCCAAATGGTCTGACTGTGTTATAACCCTGCTGGAATTATAGCTAATGCTCAAGGCGACAGTAGCTGACCTACAGCAAACTAGAGACACACAGCAGTGCAGCACATTGAAGTCTGCCTCACTATGCAGCACTTATTTGGCTCTTACAGAGAAAAGTTCCATCTCCTTCAGCTCAATATTACCAAATCTCCCAAGACCCAACCTCCTCCCTTCTTTAAAAGCATCTACTATACTATTTATTCCTGGGATTGACCTATTTCAGTGTACTTAACCTTTTCTAAGATTGGAAGCAACGCTATCCACTTGCAAAAACTCATATAACAGAAGATTCCTTGGAATATCTTAATGCTTGAGAGTACTGCTATTGTGTGCTCTGGAGACCATATATGGTCATAGGAGATTACCTGTCATTCTAGTAATTAATTGTTAAAAATACACAAATACTGCAACTGTAACTGCATCAACTTCTCCACAGCTAAACTGGGTAGTGACACTGCAGCAACAAGTCTGATATGAAAAAGAAACAGAGAAAGTCGCACTATTTTATTATTTTTTTTTAAGCCCAAATTGGAAATCTTCCAAGATTTATAACAAAGTGCCCCCAATCAGCCCTTTGGATGGTTGGCCCATTCCACTTGTGCATTGTTTTGGAGTGAGTGCGCAGTCAAACATAAATACGAGAGCACGCATGCATACCTTTCTTTTGAATCACTTTTGGCTGAGGCTAGAATCTCAAGCTCAGATCCAGCAACTGCAATGCCTCAAGTCCTTCTACAGCTAAATCATCAGCGCCTAAACTTCCACCATGACAGATCTCCTGTCATGTCCCATTGGTCTTCCACACCTTCAGGCCAATCCTAATGTCTTCTAAGCAGCCAAGCCTCCAACTCAGCCTTATGAGTTGAAACATCTATGCCAACTCTTTCAACATGTCTGAGCTGTTTACCTCTCCAACCAGCCTTTCACCTGCTACACCCCAACAGCACAAACACTGTGTCCTCTCCCTGAACTCCCACCACTACAGCTGCAAACCTCCTGCAGACCCACCTCAGCCTGGCGCTCACCTCACACACACACAGAGCTCTCAGGTGCCCAAAGGCTCACCCTTATAGCCAAACTCCTGCTCTATTCACAAAAGATGTACCTTCCACACCTCTGTAATGCCAGCGGAATCACAGAATTACAGAATGACCCGGGTTGGAAGGGACCTCAAGGATCATGTAGTTCCAACCCCCCTGCCTGGCAGGGCCACCAAACATACACCTTCACTAGATCAGGTTGCCCAGGGCCCTGTCCAACCCGGTCTTGAACACCTCCAAGGACGGGGCATCCACAACCTCCCTGGGCAGCCTGTTCCAGGACCTAACCACTCTCCTAGTGAAGAACTTCCCCCTAACATCCAACCTCAATCTTCCCTCTTTCAACTTAAAACCATTTCCCCGTGTCCTGCTATTGTCAGGAACCTTCAGCTCAGTGTTTCCTTGCCAATTCCTTCCCAATCCCCTCACTCCCTCCCTGTTACCCCCCATGGCTCTGACAGACCCAGAAGCCCCCAGCCCACAGGACAGGCTCCGGGTCCCCCCATACACACTCTCAGTTTGAGCCCCCGTACCCCCAGATCCATTGCAATGGCCACAGCCCCACCCGCGACACCGGCACCCTCAGCACAGTGCAGCCCCCACACAACCACCCCCCACCGAGGCCGCATCCCCCGCCTCAGTTTCCCCGCTTTGCTGCCCGCCCCCCACGGCTGCCTCCCGTCCTCCCTCCCCTCTCCCTCCTCCTCCTCACACCGCCCCCGGGCGCCATGGCCCTCCTCCATGCGGTGTAAGGATACCGTCCCGGCTCCAATACACATCCCTACCCGGCTCAGGGGCCGCCTCCGCCATCTTGAAACAACCGCCACTCCCAGAGTGCCCCCCGCCGCCCCCCCAGCGCTCGGCTCCCATTGGCTGCCCGCACCGCCTTCACCTTGCGGCGGCTAAGGAGCGCCGAGCGGAAGAGCGGGGCATTATGGGAATTGTAGTTCGGTGGGCTGTAACTACTCTCGCTCCCGCTGCGGGCTGTCCGCGCCTCAAGGACTACAGCTCCCAGCGCGCCCCGCGGCCTAGCGTTGCTACGGGGTGCGAGAAGGACCATTGCACGCGTTTCCCCCATACACACGTCGGTGTCGTTGTTTGAGGGGCGCCGGGCAGCGCCCTGCCGAGGATGGACGAGAAGCCCCCGGCCGCCATCAGGCCCCACCTGGACAAACTCACCCTGGGGGTGACGCGGATCCTGGGTGAGCGCTCGGTGGGAGCGGGGCGTGCTCCGGGAGCAGGTTCTTGGCCGCAGGGAGGTGGGCAGCGGGCACGGCCCGGCCTGACGGGCTGCAAGGAACCGATAAGAGCATGTTCCAGCTTCTCTCCATCCCGAGGTGGGCTCTGCGCTGTGACCAGGCCCTGCCCGCTGCTGGAGGCTCCTCAGACAAAACCTGTCTCGTTGTCATATTGCATTCAGGGTGTTGGCTTTGTTAGGCCTTCTGTCTGGCTTGGAGCTGCCGTTTGTGTGGCTGGAAAAGCAGACGTCTGCCTCAAGCCTGGTGTATGGGAACGTTACAAGCAGCAGTTTCCAGAGTGTTTTCTTAGGAATTTTAAAGACCACATTTGTTGGTGTAACTATTTTATTTATTCTCTCCGCTGCAGGACAGAGTCCTGCCTCTCTGCAGCCTTACAATGTTTGAGGGGAGCTTACAGATCACATTTTTGGATGGTCTGTTAGCGATGGGACAAAGGAATGGCTTTAAACTAAAAGAGGGCAGATTCAGGTTATATGTCAGGAAGAAATAATTTGTTAAGAGAGTGCTGTGGCCCTTCCACAGGCTGTGGGTACCCCATCCCTGGAGGCAGTCATGGCTGGGATGGACAGGGCCCTGCGCAGCTTGATCTGGTAGGGGGCAACAGCACATAGCAGTGTGTTGGAATTGCATGAACTTAAGGTCCCTTCCAACCTTTCTGTGATCACGTACCCAAAGTTCATCACTAATCACAAAAGTTCTTAAGTTGCCGCTCAGAGGAATTAGATTAAAAGATCAGGGCAAAATTCCCATCACAGGCATCAGTGAGGATAGTGTTTTGAGCCCAGGTTCTGTGCAGTGGTCTTTTTCTGACTTCTAATTGGTCTTCTTACCGATAGTGCCTGGGGTGCATAAAAAGAGAGCTTAAAAGAGAGAGAGAAGTAACTGTCCCCCTCTGTTCTGTCCTTGTAAGGCCCCATCTGTAGTATTATGTCCAGGCCTGAGGCCCCCAGCATAAGAAGAATGCAGAGCTGTTGACGTGGGTCCTGAGAAGGCCATGAAGGTGATCAGAGCACTGGAACACCTATTCTACAAAGCCAGGGAGGGAGGAAGCTTGGCTTGTTCAGTCTGGAAGTCTCCAAGGAGATTTTATTGCAGTCTTCCAGTACTTAAATGAGGCATGTAAGCAGGAGGGGAAACAATGGTTTTAAACTAAAAGAAAGAAGAATTAGGTTAGATATCAGGGAAAAATTAATTGCTCAGAGAATGGTGAGGCCCTCACACAGGCTGCCTAGAAAAGTTGTGGGTGCTCCATCCCTGGAGGTGTTCAAGGTGAGGATGGATGGAAGTTTGGGCAGCCTGAGCTGGTGGAGGGCAACTGTGCCCATAGCAGAGGCTTTGGAACTGGATGGTGTTTAATACCTCTTCCTAAGCCATTCTGTGATTCCCAAGATTTGTTTTCTTTTGTTGTTTTGTTGCTTTTGCTTTTCAAGTATGAGTTCATGATTTCTCCATCTTCACTCAAAGAGCATTTAAAGGTAAAATAACTGATGAACAGCATAATGGAAAATGCATCTTTTAGCAGATCTTTTCATAAAATTACTAGACTTTCCTTCATTTTGTATTGTGCAAGATAGCAAGGCAAATCCTAGTCAATTGCCAGAATGTTTTATTTTCTCTGTTTGCTTTTTGTTTTTTTTCTGTCCATCCCTTCTGGAAGTTTCACACATTTTGTGCCTATTGAAGTAGTCTGATTCATGAGACCTGTGTCACCATATAAATTCAGATTGGTTAACTGAAAATTTTGGGAAACCATTACCTATCTTTTCAGAGTTTGTTTATTTCAAGGAACAAAAGCTATCTGATTGAGAAATATGCCTTAGTAGAGTTTCCAGTTGAAATGTCCAGAAAACAGGACTGAGTTTACTGTGATCTGCATTCAGAGGAGTTAATGGGGAAGACTGCTATCAACTAGTCACGATTTATCCTGTATCTTTTCTCTAACCTAGTTGGCATTCTGATTATTTTCCATCTGGAAGAAAAGGGTACCCGTGGCAGACTTATCCTTTTTTTCCTCTTTAATATTTAATGGAGTTCCCATCTATACTTAAACAGATCTGTTCAATGTGGTATTCAGTTCACCCACAGGGTATTTTTAACATAACATTCAGGATTTTAAGATGGAGGTTTTCTTTCTTTTGATCTTGGATTTGGTTCAGACCTCTTTAGAAGTTGCAGTTCACTTATTCTTAGACATCTTCCTATGACTGATAGGATATTAAATTTTCCATCATCCCAGCTGAGCCTTTGTGCATGATGAATTAAATATCTCTACTGTTTTCTTTGATCAGGGAAATAACAATTACTCTGTTATGATAATCTCTTAGCATGTTTTAAGACTTGCATAGCTTAGAAGGAAAAGACTAGTTAGATCATCAATTCCACACACTTCTTTAGACAGAGAATACATATAAAAGGCTTTTGAGCAAGAGGCAGATCCCCCAAGCATGCACCCAGCTACTGAAGTAAAACTTGGCAAAGCATCAGAGAGTCTTCTGTATCCTGGGGCCTTGGCCATAAAGATTACTTAGGTGACCTACTATTTTTATTTTTACTTGGAGTTTGGTTTTATGATGCTGTATTTTGTCTTTTAAATTATCTATCCCATTGAAAATAAATAAATAAATACAGTTAAAGCAAAGTGCAGAGTTCAGGCTTCCTTAATCTGAGTGTTACTCTTCCACTAGCAGCGCAGACAAGGGCAACACCACTGCAAGAATTAAAAGCCTAGCTCTGGAGATAAAAAACCAAACTAAAGCTCTCTGGTGCCTGTCTTTCCTGTCTAGTGCACTGTGTATGTTTTATCAGAAAGCAATTACAATATGTTTGACTGCTTTGGGAGCCAATACTTTCACAGCAAAGCCAGTCTTGAAAGCCCTGCATAGTGATTATTTCTATTCAACAGCCCTGTGTGCTGGGCTTGCAATTCCCACAACAAGAAGTAAGTAGTATTTCTGGATTTGATCCAAAGTGAATGAAGTCAGTGGGAACTATTTCAGTTGGCTGTAGATGAAGTAAAACATTATAAAATAATGAGTGCAAGGGAGACTGTTCTACTGTCATACACCTGCAAGGATAGCACCATGTAGATTAGTATCTTGCATTTATATAGCATTCTCTTTCATGAAATATACAGATGATTTTTATAAATGATGAGCTCAGTGCTCATAACAGATCTGCACGTGTTCAGCTGGGATTCCAGAGAACTGATGTTTGCTCATGCAGGTCCCTTCAGCAGGACCAGATTCTGATCACTAAACTCAGAACTGGAATGCGCCTGTCTTTGTGGATTGTGGTTGTTAAAAATTCATAGTAACACTGCACAACATCTTATGTCAAGCTGACTGCATCGTACCCCACTGGAACCACAGTGCATGCTTACAGACAGATTCTTCTTTACTTTGAGTTTGCCCAGGAACCCATTGTTGATTTTTCAATAAAATATCTGCAGATCACCGGACTCAGAATACAAAATGTCCTTGGGTACGTGTATGTGTGCAGATGCACATTTGTTTTATTTCTTTGTGCATATATGTATATGTAATGTGTGTGCATAAGGTATAAATGCATATCTCAGCCATCAAAGGGTGGCATCTTGTGCAGCATTCTTGTGTCAAGACATACTTTACAGGCAAGAGAAAGGGCCTGCTCAGTCACAGGCACAGTGTCTCCAGTTATTAATGCCATTTCCCCAGTTGTCATTCAGATTAATTTGCAGAACTGTCTGTCTAACAGTGCTTGGTCTCACCCATGCCAGCTGTAAACATGCTCCTCTTTTCCTTTTAGAGACTTCACCAGGTGTTTCTGATGTGACATTAGTGGAAAAGGAGCCAGCTGATCGCCATGCAATTATTTCATGGGAGCAAGTGAGTATTTTTGTGATAATTCTGCAATAACATACAGCAGTCCATAGGGAATGTCTAATGCAATGGCTATCTTGTGTTTGTGATGTGACCTGTTAGCAAGTTTGATGCGCATTGTGGGGTTATTTGTTTGTTTGTTTTATTTTTTTAATCAGTTATTACTCTCTTTTTGGGCTGCCATATTCACCTGATCTCTTAGGGAAATATCATTAGCTTGGATATGTTCAGAACAGCACCTCTAGGAAAGAATTGCATAACTGTAACAGTCAGGAGTAATGGTGACTACAGTGTCAATGGAGTCTGTTCTGACTCAGGGTTGAAATAATTCTCCAACACATTTTTGGGCAAAATTAGGCTCTTTTATGTAAGGACTTCGAAGGTAAAAGCCTGAAGGTGGAAATTACCAATAAGCCACCCAATCCATTCCAATTATCCATTCTTCTTTTCATTTCCAGCTAATCACTTCAATTTCTCACATCCCCCACTTTCTGGCTACACACTCAATCTTTTCATTAGAGCATGTCCCAGTACCTGTTCAAGAAGACTGTAATCCATGTGCTACTTCAACACCTCAATAGCTGACTTCACTCTACCAGTCTGTATGCTCACAAACACTTGTGTGACTTTGGTGGACAGAGATGACGTTTAAGTCTCCTTTCTGGGTGTATGTGCATTTATCAGCCCCATGATCATGAGAGAGTAACTGTTTTCTGGTTATTCCTCACGTGCAGGGAAGGGGTGGTTGCACCTCTTCAGCCTTTGAGAGGGAACATGGTTGAGGATGGAGCTGAGTGGATCATTTGCCTTCTAATTCTGCCTGTGCCTGAGTACACGTGATCACAGAAGCTGCACTTGTTTCCACTACCTAAAATAACTTCCCTTTTAATATGATGCCATGTATAGGTGTTTTTTTTTCAGAATTTTGCACTAGATCTGATAATGTCCTGTCCTAATTGGTGTTAGTTATTTGTAGTTTACCTGTGTTAGTTACTAAAACATACAGTAGCCAATAACTGTGGTCAGGCAGAAATGTGTGGTTTTTCAGCTTCACATGAACTAACTCCTGATTTCATTTAGCTGTTGTTCAGGTGTTGGAATAACTGGGCTGAAAATCAGGAGGATCCTGGCTGTGAGACAGCTCAGATCCAGGAGTTCACTCCTTCTTTTTCTGTGGAGTGGAGATGACTGTCCCTGCAGAACATGCTGTTCTCGTTTTTGGGTGATCTTATCCTCAAAATCCATTCAGGTCTGTTCCAAATTTGAAATATTCTTGTAAAACCAAACTTTGAATTACATCAGCAAAAACTGAACACAGTACTCCAGGTGAGGCCTCCCCAGTGCCGAGTACAAAGGCAGGATGACTTCCCTAGTCCTGCACACCACACCATTCCTGATACAAGCCAGGATGCCATTGGCCTTCTTGGCCACCTGGGCACCCTGCTGGCTCATATTCAGACTGTCCATCAGCACACCAAGGTCCCTTTCCATCAGGCAGCTTTGCAGCCACACCTCCCCAAGTCTGTAGGGTCACCTGGGGTTGTTGTGACCAAAATGCAGGAGCCGACACTTGGCTGTATTGAAACACGTACAGTTAACCTTGGCCCATCAATCCAGCCTATCCAGGTCCCTCTGTAGTGCCTTTCTCCTGTCAGGCAGATCAACACTCCCTCCCAGTTTGCTGTCATCTGCAAACTTACTGAGGGTGCACTCAATCCCCTCATCAAGATCATTAACAAAGATGTTAAATAGAAGCGACCTCAGTACTGAGCCCTGGGGGACACCAGTCGTGACTGGCCACCAACTGGATTTGACTCCATTGACCACAACTCTTTGGACCTGGCCATCCAGCCAGTGCTTCACCAGTGCATCCAAGCCATGGGCAGCCAGCTTCTCCTCAAGGATGTTGTGGGGAACAGTGTCAAAGGCTTTACTGAAGTCCAGGTAGACCTCATTGACAGCCTTACCTTCATCCACTAAGCAAGTCACCTTGTTATAGAATGAAATGAGGTTTGTCAAACAGGATCTACCATTCATAAACCCATGCTGACTGGGCCTGATCCCCTGGTTGACCTTTAACTGGTCCATGACGGCTCCTGAGGTTGTCTTTTCCATAGCCTTCCTGGGCACTGAGGTGAGACTGGTGGGCCTGTAGCTACCAGGATCATTTTTCTGGCCATTTTTGAAGATAGGTGTCGCATTTGCCAGTCTTCAGTCCACCAGACCATCTCCAGTTAGCCAGGACTGCTGAAGAATGATGGAGAGTGGCTTGGCAAGCACATCCACCAACTCCCTCAGCTCTCTAGGGTGCAATCCATCCGGCCCCATGTACTTGTGAGCAACCAGCTTTTGGAGAAGGTTTAAAACCATCTCATCATGTTTTATGCAGGGCCTGTTCTGTTTCCCATCCCTGTCTGCCAGAACAAGGGGCTGTGTGCCCAGGGAGTAACAACTCTTTCTATTAAAGACTGAGGCAAAGAAGGCATTAAGTACCTCAGCCTTATCCTGATCCTTGGTCGCCAAGTTGCCCTCAGCATCCAGCAAGGGATGGACATTTTCTCTAGCCCTCCTCTTGCTGTTGATGTATTTATAGAAATATTTATTGTTGTCCTTTACCTGAAGATTAAGTAGATACAGTTGGACTGGACTACTAACAGTGAAGGAGTTCGCTGTTGTGGTTTATTTGTTTCCAGTTGCATTAATAGAACTTTAATCTCCTTCTTGGGTTAAAAGATAAATATATTTTTTCCAGTATTTCCTGAGCTTAGAGATGAAGGCTGATGTCCAACACAGTCCACACAACTGCGGTATGTCCTGCACGACCGTTGTTCAACATCTTACAAGGCTCTTCAAGGATGAAGTTTTTCTTCAAGCTCCTCTTACTTGAATACGAGTGCAGGTGTATACATACCGAGTTTACTTGCATCACTGCTTTCTCATAGCCACTAGGTGGCAACAGTTGTGCATATAATGCCTTTACTCAACAGCTGAAATTTTAACTAAGTTTAGTTTGTAGGAAAATATTTGCAGGACATTTTGTGCAATGCAGAGAAGGTTGGTCAAACTATTCCCAAAGTTGTACTCTTTTCTCCAAAAGAATCCTCTCTCTTTACTCACCAAAATAAAAGCTCTATTTTTAAGATACTTTTTTCTTTAAGTTTTTCTAGAAGCATTTTTTTTTTTCCATTCTCATTTCAGCTTTGCAGAGAAAAAGTATTTCTGACAAGAGATAATCCATAGTATATAGAAATTCTTATAAGAAAAATGGAATTATTTAAATATGAATGATGAAATTTGTATTTTAACAGCATTGGCAACATTAATTGCATTGCTTGTCTCAGCCAGCTCTGTTTATTAAAATGAGCTGTGCCTGGCTTGTGCTAGTGTTTAACTGTCTGTAGTGGTGGAAGTTTTAAAGTCTGAGCACTACATTACCTTCTACAGGGGAAGGCAAGCTTTATGTCAGGTTGCAGTGCAGTAAGACAGCAGGAGAGCAGAAGAGATTTTTCCAAGGCTTTTTGTAGACAGAAGTTGAAAAAGTACACCTGAAATCAATCCTGGATGGTTTTTTTTTTACCAATCTACGCACCAAAAATATTTGGGATATGTGTTCATCAAGTATTTACATGGGGTACCATCACTTCCCTTAAAACTTAAAGCATTTCAAAATATTCTAACGAAAGCAGGTAATTTTTTTTCATGTTTCCTAATGTTTCATAGCTGCCAAGATGTTATCTTTTCCCAAAGAAAGTGTGACAAGCAGAAGAAGGGGGAGTAGAGGCAGTTTTCCGGCCACTGGAATGCCACTACTAATAACTGTATATCTCGCTATGAATCAGTTGCCACTCCTAAAATTGGATTGGCAGCTGCCTTGCTATCCCCCATGTGCAGTTTGTAAAAGCAGTCATTTTACTAAATTATTTCTAGGAGACACTCTGGTATCTGCAGTGACAGAGACTGATATGAATTTTCTTTTTACTCCAACTGGATTAGAAATAAGTCATTCAGCTCATTTTTTTGCCTTTTAAAAATACAAATTTACATCTGTTAGGGGGAGCTGAGAGTCCCAGAGCTCAGCACCTGAGCAAGCCATATAAAATGAGTCGTTTTGCCTGCCCCTCTAGTTGGCTGGTACACAATGGCCAAACTGCCCTCAACTTGCTCTCTGTGACCCCTACCCATTAAGGTGTTGGAGCACTGATATTCTGTAACTCGTCAAGTTTTTTGTTTCTTGTTATGCACTTCACTGATAGTGAAAAAAAGGCCTCAGGTATTCTGGGACTTTCCTGTTGTGGGCTGTTGTAGGCTGCCAGAGAATTCAGAAACTTCAAATAAATCTCTCTGGGAACTGAGATGGTTGTTCCTGGCACTTTTAGGTGTCTTCCTCAGCATATCTACCATATCTCATTTTGACTCAAAGATCTGCATGTGGTACCAAACATCCACAAGGATTTTTCTTTCTGTCTTTTTGCAATGCTCTCCAAGAGCATTAGGTGGGTCTTCAGTCCGTGACACCCAGGAACAGAGTCTGCCAGTATTGAATCTGTCGTATAATACTGCAGGTGAGAGCTGGGAAAGTGAACCCAGCAGATTCACTTGGCACAAGCCAAGTGTATTTCCTCAAGCTGCCTAATAGAGAACAGGCTGGAAACCTTTGGATAGCAGTTGGTGATTCTGACACAGCATTCTCATACTGGGGAACCTTATAATATTCTAATATAAAGTACCGGCTACACAACACCTTCTTCAAGAAAACTAACAAATCATGTTCTCTGCAGTAGAGAATCATGCCTGCTCTATCCCTGTGCCTTTTCATAAGTGGAAGAGGCTGGAAATCCAAGGAGGCTGGTCCTGGAAGCCTCACTTGGATAAAAGGTACAAAAGTTGAACAAGAATTTCTTAGTATGTTACAAATACTCCTCTGGATACCCTGACAACTAGGGTAGTCTAGTCATGAATCTGCCTGATAACAGGGAAAAAGTGGCTGTGGGTGTGCTGTGTCTTTTGGAAGCCATGTGAAGCAGCATAAGTCCCTTCCTTCTATCCAAAGAAGTAGGTTAATATTCATACAGATTTTTGGAGAAGCCAGTCTATAGCAGTATGCTTTGATTATGTCCATTTTCTTAGGATATTTGTTTAGAAGGCACTGTTTCAGTAGTGATTTAAGTGAATGGATGTATGTCATTATTTTAGCACTGGATCCAGTGTTGATCAGTTCTCAGAAGCAAAGCCTCCTTTCCTGCTTGTAATACTGTCTGTCATCAGTGGACTGTGCTTTGCTGGGTGTCTGTTTGAGGATATTATGGACAATAACCAAAAGAAAGAGACCTCACGCTTCGTATTGGTCATTTGGGATATTCTGTTTTATGAGCAGATGAGTATAACCAGATGACTGGGACAAAAACAGCTGCTCAACAGGGCTGCGGTTAAGCCATTTCTGGCAAGTTGTTCAAAATACTGTATTTTATAGGGTTGGAGATCACAGTCCTGGAAACTCCAGTTGATTAGAGGGAGCACAGCTTCTTGAGAGAAAGCCTTTTTTCATATTTAATAGTAGATTGTGTATCTGACTCTACTGTCAGAAAGTCAGTGTTTTCAAGTCAAGTGGCTAAGCACAGTGTGACGTATTGGTCAGTTCTCTCAGTCAGGTGGAAGTGATTGGTACTAATAAAGCTTTTTTGGGTTTATGTAGGCCCCAGATTTGCACAGTATTTTCAAGCACCGCTTGTAGTGTCATCCAAGAGAATGTGTTTAGGAGAATCCAGAAATAAAGTGGGAGGGTGGCCAGTCGGAAAAACATGCACACGCTGTTCTTGTCTTTTAAAAAAGGAAGATTCAGAGCAGAATGCCTTCCCAGGCATGGCTTTTGTGCAGGGATCAGTCATTGCAATTGATGTAGTTCACTTGTTTACAGGAAAATACCCACTCAAGTCAAGGAAGCCATTCCCCTATATATTTTTACTGCTGAGGTAGGTCAGTACAGAATTGAGGGGTGGGATGTTTAGAAGTACTTGCAGCAGGTCTGTCATATTTTCTTTTTTTGTAGTTGCAAACGTAGGCGCTGTTCTTGCAGATACAGCTTGGAATTAGAAGTGGTGAAAGCACAGCATGAAATAATAAATATTTAGAACTGAGAAGAACCCAAAGAATAAGGTGTGTTGCTAAAGGCATTTGAAAAACTTCAGATATGTCCATGTGGTTTAGTAATGTTCTGAAACTTAGCACCAGGCCCTTGGCCATCAGCAGGCACTCATCAAATGTCAGCTGAAAACAAAGTTTCTGCAGTATCAGATTTTCTGCTTCAGTAGTACTTATTTCTAGAGATTTTCTGAAACTGGATTGGGAAAGCACTGTGTTAGTGACTGGGCTGCTAATGGGCCAAGTAAAGCAAACTGCCTAATTGCAAGCTGCAAAGTCATTATTGTCTGGGACTTACCATCAGTAGTCTGTAGGCATGAATGGATATGCCTGGGAAGTACACTGTTTAGCATTCAGGATTGAAAGCTGTTGGTGGATTACAGGCTTCTGTACTGTGTACATGCCAGAGTTTAGAGGACAGGAACGGTAACAACTCAGTGTTGGGACTGGTGCTATTTAACTTCTTTGTAGGCAGCATGGACAGTGGGATCGAGTGCACCCTCAGCAAGTTTGCAGGCAACACGAAGCTGTGAGGTGCAGTTGACACTCTAGAGGGAAGGGATGCCATCCAGAGGGACCTGGACAGGCTGGAGAGGTGGGTCCATACCAACCTCTTGAAGTTCAACAAGGCCTGCACCTGGGTCCAGGCGATCCCAAGCACAAATACAGTTTGGGCAGAGAATGGCTTGAGAGCAGCCCTGAAGAGAAGGGTTTGGGGGTGTCAACTGATCAAAGACTCAAGATGAGCTGGCAGTGTGTGGTTGCTGCCCAGAGCACCAACCATATGCTGCACTGCATCAAAAGAAGCTTGACCAGCAGGTTGGGGGAGGATGTTTTGACCATCTGCTCTGCTTACATGAGACCCCACCTGCAGTGCTGCATCCAGTTCTGGGCACCCCAACACAAGGACATGGAGTTGTCGGAGTATGTCCAGAGAAGAGCTATGAAGGTGATCGGAGGGCTGGAGCACCTTCCCTATGGGGGCAGGCTGAAATAGCTGGAGCTTTTCAGCCTGAAGAAGAGAAGGCTCTGAGAAGACCTTATCACAGCCCTCCAGTACCTGAAGGGGGCCTACAGGAAATCTGGGGAAGGGCTTTTTATAAGGGAATGTAGCAACAGGATGAGGGAAAACAATTTTAAACTGGAACGGGGTAAATCTAGACTATATATGAGGAAGAAATTCTTTATTGTGAGAGTGGTGAGACACTGGAACAGGCTGCCCAGAGAAGTTATGGTTGCTCCATTCCTGGAAGCATTCAGGGCCCAGCTGGATGGGGCTGCGAGCAACCTGGTCTAGAGGGAGGTGTCCCTGCCTATAGCAGGAGGTTGGAACTGGATGGTCTTAAAGGTCTCTTACAGCCCAAACCATTCTTTGATTCTATGACTCTATATGACTGTGATTTAATAAGCAGAAGGGCTGCCCAGATCCCTGGGAAACAATATGGCCAGGAAAAGGTCAGGACCTGTCCTTCCTTGTGTCAGTCCCTAATGACCCAAAATCAGCAGTGTGGCTGAAGGCACAGCTGGGAGGTAGCTCCTGTTGGATAAAGGCATTGAGTCAAAATCCAGGCAGACAGCTGGATGTGCACAGGCTACAAACATGGGGAACAATCTTATCACTATCTCTAGGAACACTACAAATCCAGTCTCAGCAGAGGAAGTGCTGGATAGCTGTTAGTATGACACCTCTGCTTTCTCCAAAGCAATTCTATAGCTGCTTTGAAACTTGTCAAGGCCTCTGAGGCTAAGCTGTGAATCCCACTTGAATATCATCTGGATCTGTGCTACGATAAGCTTTATAAACAGAGGACAACACAGCTGACCTTAATGCTCTTAAAGTTTGTAATTTCATAGTTTCTTGTTTGAGTGTCAAATTCACCATGTAAAGACCAGGCCATGTCCAGCGGGATATCTTTTAAACTGGATGAATGAAAGAAATAAACCATGTTTGGAAAAGGCTGAAAATCCTGTCACAAAAGCACTTAAGTCACCAGGTACTCTGTGTAGCAAATCTTGTATTCTTTGCTCCTTTTCTTGGAAAATGTGTCTACCTGAATCCTGTGACTATATACAGGTTTCAGACAAGTTTTAAGAGGTTGTCTGTCCTTCTGGTTTAATGAGAGTTTGTCTCCCAGTTTGTGTCTTTGTCTCTGAGAAGATTTAATGGCATTGGGACTGAAAAGGGAGAATGACCACAAGTTGCAGCTTGGAGATTTAACCTGCAGTTAGGAAGCCTTTTTCTCAACAAGGGTGATGCAGCGCTTGGAGAAATTAATACATAGGCATCATTGGGACCTTTAAAGATTCAGCTAGACAGAGCCACAGCTTACTGTATTATATTGTAATACTTCTAATTATTAAACTTTCATGAATTTTGGGGTCTGATTCTCTCTTGGAATCTTGAGTTTGAACACACTTTAAATGTAAACTCACTTCAATCTTTATTGGTCTCTTTTTTTTTCTCTCAAACAACTGCAAAGCAACCAGTAACTCCTTTACTCTTCTTATCTTCTTAAAACTGACTTCCTTCTGTACTGTTCCATTCTGCGTCAGTGGGAGAGAAGGATCTGCACCCACACCAGTTACCAGGAGCAGTCCATTCAATTGACTAAAGCTCTAATAGGCTTTTGGTTTTTCCGAAGATGAAGCCTTTATTCTTTTTTTTCATATATGTTGTTTAACTTGAGAGTCTGAGTTAAGGCAGGCTCCTTCTACAACCACAATATGTACAGGAGAAGGATCCTGGTTTTTTGAAGCACTCTTAATGCTGCAGTTGCTCCTTTCACTGTTGGCTCAGAAGAAAGCAGGCTTAGGAGCCCCAGCCCAGCACGTGGTCAGATGAAACCAGGCTGGGACATTTGTGAGCCTGACTGTTTGTGTGTTTGTGCATTTGCTGTTAAATGAAATGTGAAAACTGCCTGACTTTGGGCTGCTATTGAATCTGTTCTCCTCTCACCTGCCTGGAACTGAAAACCCTTTGAAGAAAAGAGTCATGTTGCTACTATTGTACATGCTTTAGTGGAATGGGTAGGTTTAGTCTGATTTCATTTAGAATGCAACTCTATTCTTGTAAGACATATATATGCAAACAAATATGTTCTTGTATCTCTGATCCTGGAAAGACATTCAGTATGTTGTCAGTAGGAAAACAATCCTGTAATGACCTTATAACGACGGACTGTTCATTGGGAAATTTTCCCTCTGCATCTTTGTTGATAGTATAGCACGGTCTCAAGAAATGTGCCAATATTTAGTTGTTCTTTGGGTTTGAGGCATGTTCTGCATTTCCCCATAATGCTTCAAGCCTCTTGTGATTTGCAGAAAAATGCCTGCATATTGCCAGAGGATTTAAAGAACTTCTATCTGATGACTGATGGCTTCCAGATGACCTGGAGTGTAAAAATTGATGGTAAGTCCATGTGTTTGTCTCAGCTGATGCCCTCATATCTTGCAGATAATCCTTCCTTTGCAGAATCTCTTAGATTCAAACTTTCGTTTTGCACTCTGAATGAAAAGATAGCACCATTCCTTAACGTGGAAAAAAATGGAGTTGTCTGCTTCCACTTAGCAGGTTGATCAGTCACTAGAAAACTGATCTGTGATTTAATAAGTGATTGCAGATCTGCACTGGATCATAGGCTGTTCTGGAAGTGTCTTGATGAGGGGAAAAACATCAAAAGTCCTGATGCAACAGGGCAAAAACGGCTGTTTGTGTACACTGAACTTGTGCAAAAGAGACATGTCTCAAAACCAAACAAGGCTTTATGACAAAAACTGTGCTGTATTACTTTAGCCATCTGTCAATGTTCAGATTTAAATACGTTTTTTAAATCTAGTACCTAGATTCTTTCTGTAGTTCTGTGAGAGAGAAGCAGATCTAGCACATTATCCTATCAAAAAGCAGTAAGAGGAGTGACTCACAGAAAATGCCTCTTTCTCATTAGAACAATACATATATGCAATCCAGATGACCTGAAGTGTGCACTCATTTAAAACTGGCAAACTGAATAAAAGGTCAGAATGAGGACTTTGTGCTGACAGCATAATCCCTCTCTCTTATTCTGCTTCTTTGCTATCAGGAGGGAACTGTCTTTCACTGTCATATAAATATGTGAATTACTCATTGGATTACAAACCATACTGAGTGCTGTAGAAAGTTCTTCACATCGGTATCTTCATAATAATATCTTCCATGTCTGTCCGCTTCATCTGGTGACTGTAACCTGAGGAAAATTAATCAGCTGAAGCTATCTGACTGAGCCCAAAAGAGGAAAGCAGGAAGACCATGACAGTTACAAAAGATAGTCTGTTGTCTTTGCTAGTTACATCTTTACCCTACCCAGCTAAAATGGAACGTACTATTCTCACATAGTTCTCTTTCTGGGTTAATAGAAGCCCAGCTCAGGCATGCACCCAAGCAGAGGTCACGCAGTTTACATTAGTCAGTCATGAAGACAAGACTTTGCCACGATAACAAGAAAAATCATGCATCAGTGGAGTGCCTCTTACCACACATGAGATTTGTATCTTTTTGCCAGTCTCCAGAACTGCGAGGTCTGGGCCTGGTTCTGCTTTCCACCAGCTGAAATCCATTAATTGAAAATATTTCTAGAGTTAGTGGTGGAAATGAGAGCAGGACCAATTCATTCCTGGAGCCTTGCCACAGTTTCATCAGACTGGGCTGTAGACACTCTTGGTAACTCTCAAATTATAAAGCTTTTTCAGATACCAGGGCTGTGACACCTGCACTGAAGTCCCACGATGTTTCACATGGGCTTTAGTGAGTTGTGACCTCTGAAGAATCTAGTTTTCAGAGCACACAAGTTTCCAGAGTCCAAGCAGGTCCATAGCTACCTTGTTTAAGCAAACATCTTTCTGTGCCTTCTGAGGTTCTCCATGCTGCTATGTGGCCAAATGGCATGCTCGTGACAAATGGCAAGTCCTTGACATTCTCTCAAGAGCACCAACATGCTGTCACACTGATGAAAACCAGTTTTTGAGTGGAGCTTAGAAAGATGCATGAGGTGGAAGAAAACAGGCTGTCTAATAGTGTGCATGGGTGATTCCTTGTAGCAAGGGCAGCAGCAAAGAAAATTGTGTGGAAGTGAGTGTTACTAGGTAAGATTTTGAATAACCTGTTTCACAGGACTGGACTAGCAGCTGCAGCACAGGTCTGGGATCCCCATCTCTTTTAGAGGAGTTTGAGTGTATGTTTGGAGAAAAAGCAGTATGTTCTGTGCTGTCCTGGTGCTGGAGGTAATTGATGATCAGTCTTCTTGCAGATACCCCAATGCCCCTGGGCTCCATGGTGATTAATAGTATCTCGAAGCTTTGTCGGCTCGGAGGTTCCTCCATGTACACCGTGCCTAATGCACCATCTCTTGCTGACCTGGAAGACGACACAGATGAGGAGGGTAAGGTGCTGTTAACAGGTTAAAACAAGTGCTCTGCTATTTTCCTTTTGCTGTGTTAATGTTACAGTGCAGCCCCCAGATATGGCAACAGATTTATTTTTGTCTCTTCTGGACAATCCTATGTATAAAGAATACATAGGGGAATTTAGACCCCTACAATTTTGAAATGTAGACCTACATGCTGTGTATCCATGAATCTGTTGGAGATTGCTAACTCTCAGTCACTAGGATTATTTTAATTCATTTTTAACAGGCTGGCTGCCTTCCTGTTCTTTGCCTTCCTTTTCCCCGCTTTACATTTTTAACTATTTAGACTCAAAGACCTTCACTGATGTAATTAGAAGGTGCACTGAGTAAAAGTTAGAAACCTGTAAAAGTTCTCATCCTGACTTTCATGGAGAGCTCTTTTGAAGAGTAGAACTCTTCTGTCCCTCTTCTTCTTCAGAAGCATTAAAATTCCAAATCATGTACCACAGGATTTTACAGCTAAACAGTTCTAAAATGGTCCTGTACAAAGGCTCTGAGTTCATTTTGGGCTACAGGTTGAACGAGAGCCAGAACGTTTGGCTGTTGAGAAAGAGGCTGATGTCACATTGGAGGTGTAAAGAAACGTATGTCTTCAGGTTCATTGAGGTCTTCTGTTGAAAGAATAAGAATAGACAGTTCTCTCCGACTTCTTCAGAAAATAAGAAAATGGAGATAAGAAAGGTGAGTTGAATTAAGTAATGGACTTCAGCTGCAGGAAGGAAGATTCAAGATCAGCGTGAGCAAAACTTCTAAGTAATAGCAATGCATTTAGCTACGTGGAAATCATGACATATTGAACACTAGAGGTTGTTACGAAATGATAAGATACCTATCAGGTGCCATCCATAAAGCTGATCCTCCCTTATGCCAGGGAAGGACTACAGGGCAGCTTGATGCCTTCTTCAGCCATCTGATTTTGATTCTGTTTTCCTACTGAAACTTTTCCAATAAGTATATCCTTTCCAAGAAGTATAAATATAATGGTCTGGTTTAGTTCTTTCTCAGTTATTAACTGCTAAATGTCAGTTTCACAAACATGTTTCAAGATTTATTTTTTTCTGCTTTCAGGTAATGAAGACAAACCAGAGAAACCACACTTTGATTCTCGTAGTCTTATTTTTGAATTAGATCCATGCAATGGGAATGGGAAAGTTTGTCTTGTTTATAAGCACACTAAACCAGGTGAGACTGACAAGAGAAAAGTTATCCATCTCTTTTTGAAGATTGTTTCTGGGAGGCACATGCATGGAATCATAAAATTTTTACCTTCTTTGCAGTTTATAGATGAACGTTTACTGAGACATCCAGCCTCTGCTGAACTCAGTGGCTAAGTCTTACAGTGGCTTAGTTGGAGATAACATTTTCCTCCTTTTAAAATTTGAGCCTAAGTTACAACTTAATAGTTCTCGTGCATACTGTAGTTGCATACTGAAACAGGAAAGCACTCACATATAACCAATAGACAATTATGTTTAAATAATGCAGTGAGTTGCTAATGTATATCTGGTTACTTACATGTCTTAGCAAATTGTTTGTGTTTTAATAAGAAACATAAAACTGCTTAGAAGCAAAAGGTGGATGACAAAAGGGTGCTCAGTCAGGCAGATTTAGACTGTTTCAGTCACCTGGAATGTACATGCAGAGCCTCCAGCTCCCAGGTGGGTCAAAATTTGCCAGGGAGAGATTGAAAGGCAGAGCAAAAGACATGAGAAGAGCTCTGCTTCCTAAAACATACCAGAAAAGTTGCTTTCAATCAGGGATCAGCAGAACATGCAAGTCTCTTATAAACTAGCTGTCATCTGTCAAGGTGCACAGGTCAGTAGGTGTGTGTGTACGTGCATGTACACTGTGTAGGATTGTGCAATAGTGGCATACCTGTTCTTAAGAAAAGCCTTTGTTTGTTATCTTGTGTTTTTAATTGGTTATGACTTCACCTCCCAGGGCAGAAACTTGCAGCTTGTCATCTTGCATTCAGTGGTAACAATTTCAGCCTATGCAATGGATAACCTGAACTAGGGGAAGGAGTGTTGCTTACTTCTGCTGATGGGAATGTAGGAGGCTGTGTCTTTAATTGACAGCATTCAGTGCCTTCATTTTCCAAGTAAAATCACTTATTTTTGGGCTGGTGATCTGATGGTGGTTTCTTCAAAGGTCGTTGCCACCAGAGAAATGTTTGATCGCCATTTTGAGATGTTGCAAAATGTGTTTTTGTTGGCAGAATGGACTTTACTCAGCAATCTAGATGACCAACTGTTGAGTTAGTTGTTTATATTTTGTTGGGCAGGTAAATGTTGGCCATGATAATGCCATGAAATTACATTACAAAGTTGCTGTTGTCTGAGGATGTTCAATGTAGAGTGTCAGTCCCAGGCTAAACACAAATAGGATTGCATAGGTTTTACAGAGGGGAAAGTGATTGTAATGACTACTGTGTGATTCTGGGAGCGGAATGAGGATTTCTTCAGACATCAAGCTCTTATCCATTAAAACACTTTCCCTGTGGATAATCATCTGTGTTAGTCGTGGATGCTGGATTTTAGAAGATGTAGCCTTCTCCATAACTTTGTTTTGTTTCCCACTTGACAGTGGGTCAGGGGTTAATCTCATATCGCTATAGAGCAACAATATGGTTTCTGCTTATGTTGTTCTAGTTGTGTCCCCAGACACTGAGATATGGTTCCTAGACAGAGCTCTGTATTGGCATTTCCTCACCAAAACCTTCACAGCCTACTACCGCCTGCTTATCACTCACCTGGGTCTCCCACAGTGGCAGTATGCCTTCACCAGCTATGGAGTCAGCCCTCAAGCAAAGGTAAGACAGTAGAATCCAGCTTGTCAGCGTTTTGTGTTAATTATAGATTGGTAAAACGTTTTTGAATCTTTGACAGTCTGTAGGTTTAACTGGGCCTCCCTAGTGAGCCATGGGAGGGGACATGAGCCCCTCCCTCCTACCACATTAGCATTTACCTTAGTGTATTCACTAACATGGTGTTGAATCTACTTTTCTCACCTTAATTGATCTCTACCTTTCACCTCCATTAGCAGTTGGTGGAAGCTAATTAAGTGCTTGCTTTCTGGACATGGAGACCAGTGTCCATTTATATCACTACTAGAGGAGATGTAAAGTCATTTGTCTAAGTGATACTTGTCTAGATCAGCTTTCTAGGCATAGCACCAAACAAGATCCTACTGCTGACTAGGTGGAGGGAGAAGTCCAGTCATACATTAGACAGAAGCCCAGAGGAGAACTATCAACTTCATCCTAGTTAAGAATACCAATTCTTCTCCTATCCTTATCAGTTGCAAAGACAAAAATAATGCCCAGAAGAGCAATTTAAATGCCAGCAATCACAGAAATACTCATAGGAGAGCCCCAAATACAGACCAGTCCAAACCCTTTGCACTATATATTAGCCATTCTGTTCTGCTGGTAGCCCACTTAGAGGTTCCTGTTTCTTCCTCTGTGCTTGACTGGGCCTTCAGCCTTAACCCAGCTTCCACCTTGTGTGAGCTGATACAGTGCATGCTGGCAAGGACTGGCAGGTCTTGTTGAGGGTCCTGCACTTAACCCACACATGGTGGCTATATTATGATGACATTCCTTGTTCCCTGCCTCAGCCCTGAATGTGCATCAAAAGTATTTGCTAAAATAACTGCTGAATTCCCTTCTATCAGTTTGTCCCTTTGCATTTCTGTTATCTTGTCTATCATACTGTGCACTACCTTGTTAGTCAGGGCTGTGTGCATAGTATATTAGCATTTGTCTGTGTTCTGCCTTTTTGTAGTTTTCTTGCTAGAATATTTCATTATATTCAGTGTATTCACAAAACTCGACAAAATTATTCACATACTCTAAACATTTGCAGCCTTTGTTAGCTTAAATCCTCCTAGTATGTTAACCATTATCATTTGTAAATGTCTGTAGGGATGGTATATTGAAGCCCTTTGCCATTAAGCAGTACATGAACAGATTGCTCTTTACATTTGGTATTGATCTTCTGTTTATCTTCTTAAATACTTCATTGAGGATAGTCTCAGATTTGTAATACTTTAACCCCTGCAGTTTTATTTCATGACTTCATCAATGGAAAACTGATAGGAAAACAACTGAGATATGGGAACTTCTAGGCATAATTGTGGGGCATATGGGAACAAAAAGAAAACAAATCTTGTGGTCACTTCTAAACATTAAATCAGGCTGAAGAGAAACAAACATGGAATCCTTTGTGTCACGAGTTAAAAAAATAAAAAATTTTAAAATTAAAAAACAAAAAACAAAAAAACATAATATTGTATGTATGAAGAGAGTAGGCTATCTTTTGAGAAGTGCAGCCAGTTTGGTTTTATTTCATAAGCACTTTTTCATTCCAGGTTTTTAATCTTTTCTGCTTCTCTGAGCCTAGATAGAAGTGGCCTAGTTTCATCTCCTCCCTTTGCTTTTCCTCATATGATTTAAGACAGAAGTTGCTCCTGATAGGAATTACACTGCAAGAAAAATAGGTTTGTTTCTGGTTCTCCTCTTCCTTGTCTGGAATGTGAGGCAGCTCCAGGGCTGTAGCTGTATCCCTATCATAAGGCACTCTGCACTGTCCTGTAAACTGCAGATTGGTATGCAGGTTATGATTAAAATCAGGGCCCTAGGATGAGAAGAAACAGGCAGAAAATGTCAAATTATAGTTTGATACTTAACCTACTCCTTCTCCACCATCTTGTCTTTCAGCAATGGTTTAACATGTATAAACCTATAACAATCAACACAACTCTTCTCTGTGAAGAAGCTGATTCCTTTGTAAACAAGCTGGACCCCAATAAGGTATTTAAAAGCAAGAACAAAACTCCAGTGATGAAAAAGAAACAACCCTCCCAGCCAGCAGGTGTCCAAAAGAACAACGCTAGCATGCCCTCCACCAAGACTTCCTCTCTAGCAGGGAATTATTCAAGGAAGCGAGACCCACAGATCTGACCCAAAAACAAAGCAAGAAACTTTGATGTTTTCTGGTGCAGAATCTCAGTGCTTCAAGAAAGCTCCATTTGTGTGAATACGATGCAGGATTTGCATGAAATATAACCATAGGATCACAGAATCATAGAATACTCCAAGTTGGAATTGACCTATAAGGATCATCAACTCCAACACCTGGCTCTACGCAAGACCACTCAAAACAGCCATATCATTGTCCAGACACTTACTGAGCTCTGCCAAGCTTGGTGCCATGACCACTGCCCTGGGGATCCTGTTCTATGCCCACCACCTTCTAGTGAAGAACCTTTTCTTAACGTCCAGCTGCCCCTCCCCTGGCACAGCTCCATGCCGTTCCCTCGGGTCCTGTCACTGTCACACAGAGCAGAGCTCAGCACTGCCCTCCATTCCTGTAAGAAGCTGCAGCCGCCATGAGGCTCCTCTCAGCTCCTTTGCTCTGGACTGAACCAACCAAGGGACTTCAGCCTCTCGTTGCCCTCTGGACCCTTCATGGGAGGGCTGTATTTCCAGGCAACTTGGATAACAAACCTTGAGACACTGATTTAATTCCCTCCTGTTTGCAGTATGTACTTTTCAGAAGGCATGAAGAAGCCCTTGATGTCACTGCTCTGTAGGGAACCTGTTATTCCTGTATATAACTACAGCAGTGAAATGAAAGTAAATGTAAGTCACTGTTACTTTAATAGATCACTCATGCTGAATTATGGAGTATATTTCTGTCGTTTCCTTTCAAAGTAAAGTGTTCTGACCTTGCATGCTATGGGAGCAGGCTGGAACCCACAGAACGAAGAGATATCTTCCACTTCAGACAGACTCAAACTCTGCATTTCCTGTGCTCCTTCCAGCTTCTGCTGATTCACACTACAGAGGAGCCCAAGGCTTCCACGTGTCTGTGTTGGCCTGGAGACATTTGCTCTACAGTCCATACCACTTCTTAGCCTTTGTACCATTTCTTTTCAGATAGTGAGGTCTGTATGATGTCCTTTCCAATTAGCCTGCCAGCAATCAGAACCTGCAAGGTCCTTCGCTGTCTCCACTATCTCCTCTTGTGGGAAATGCTAAGCTAGGGCAGCTGCTGGTGGGTCTTCTGTGTTAGGGTCCTGTAAGACAGGATGGCCCCTTGGTTTTCTATACTGGACATTTTCAGGGTAGAACTGCACTTTAGCACATTGATTTCTGATGTTCAGTTGCATACATTTCTATTACTTTTCTGTGCCTGTTTGTCCTCTTAGATGTGCTGAAACCACCTGGTAGCATGTTTTATGCCTAAGCAGGGAAATAAAAGTCACCATCTCCAAATCAGAGTTGATTACTTAAATAACAGCATTTTTTTTAATTTATGCTCACATAATTACATAAGACCAACCTACCTCACAGGGATGTTGTGAGTCTTTTGCAAGTAAGTGTTTGTATGATCTTCAGGAAGATGAAGCCACCCTGTTAAGTGCTTAATAGTATTTTAATAAAGATTTAAATATTTTCCTCCAGAGTCATTGGGTATTTGAAATACCTTTGGGGGCACATGCACAAGGATGTACGTAACAGTAGGGTGTAGGTTGGATTGTTTTTGTTTCAATGCAGCAGAGAGTCTTTCACTGAGAAGCAATAAGTTACAGCATCTTTTAAGCTGGTCCCACCCTGAGCTGCGAAGACTCATCTGTGTGATAGCCTTTTTACTTCCATCCTATGTTCATTGCTCAAAATTTCTGCAGCCAGCATCTCTGGCTCTGACGGGGATGCTTTGCTGGCTTCTAGCATGCACTTACTGCAACCCACCCTTAATGGACATTGCTCAGAGACCCCAAGAGTTGCCTGACATCTGCCCTCCACCACCCTCTACATAAGAAAATCCTCCAGTGCTCTTTTGCCCTCTTAAACTGCTGAGTATCTTGTGTCTGGAGTAGCTGCTCTACTAATAAAAGGTGAACTCTAATGAGGAAACAGATACGGAACCTACCATCTAATCCCATGCCATAGTAATACTGTAGTGTGACATGAATGGTTGTTAATGCCAGTAAATGCCAGTTTCTCTGTATAACAGTGATGATCTGTCAGTTCCTAGCCTTGTAGAGTTGTGTTGTGTCTCGGTAGTGTCCAGTCCTTGTACCGCAGTCATATCCCTGACATAAGTACCATACCATCTCCCATAAAGTTTGCCTTATGACCCAGCCTGGTGATAGGCTGATACTGCTGGTAGTACAGACAGTGCTGCAGATTTGCAAGGCTACTCCTTGCCCATTTCCTCATTCAGATGTATGTTGCAGAAATAACTCAGGAGCAGTCATGTATTCCCATGTTTCTCTTACAATCAAAGTGGAGAACTGAGGGGTTTTTTTACATTTGGAGATACTGCCACAGAAGTTGTCTCAATCCTCTCATAAGGTTGTAGTTTAGTTAAAGTCTAAGCCATCGGTATTAACGCATGTGGCTCCATCCCACCTGCACAGTACAAAACATCTAGCCTGTTCCTGTGAGGTTATGTCCAGCAAGGAAAACCCTCCAGTTAGTTTCTTTACCCAGCTGTCCTTGCTTTTCTCTACAGACTCTCAAGGCCAGACTGAATGACGCCTTTGGCAGCCTGATGAGCGGCTGGCAGTCCTGCCCATTGCCCACTGCAGGCGGCTGGAGCTGGATGATCTTCAAGGTCCCCTCCAACACAAGCCATGTTCTGATTCTTTGTGTTCTGACAAACTGGATAATAGTTAAGGTGGCAGATTAGCAAATGGAAACAAGTCTGAGCCCCTGATGTAATATCAGTGCAATATCTACTATTTTTAGAAGAATATTCCAGATCAAAACTTCTTTGTTTCTACACAGTGTAGGTATTCCCTGATTTCCAATCAACTGGTTCTTCTCAGGTCTGCCCAGTGTCTCAGAGACCCTGTTTGTCTGGTTAAGCAGAATGTATTTATTTTGAGCTACTCTCTCATTTATCCCCATTTGCAGGGTGAGCAAAGCATGCACCTCACTTGGTGTCAATGCATGTGCCCACCCAGGCTTTGCTGTCAGGATGTTTCCTGGGAGTACATGGCCATCACAACGTGGAACTCTCAATGACTGTCTGTGTCTGTTCTTTCTCATTTCCATGCTCCTGGACATGTTGATTGTGAATATCAATGAGGATTTTGTAGATTAAACCACCAGCAAGACTTCCCAGTACCGGAGCTACGAGTGGCACCCACCACCAGTGATTTCCAGCCCTAAAATGAAACACAGAAGAGGCATCCATTGAGCCACGCAGGAACTGCTGCCCTGCTGCTGTGAGGTGAGCTGAGTGCTAGGGCTAAGCTTCGTGAGCAGAGGGGCCTGGTGCCATTTTACACACTCAACCACCCAGATGGCTTAAGTCAATTCTGTATCTGTCAGTCTAATAGCTGGAAGGAAGGTAACTTTTGCTATTGGCCTGGGAAAGTGGCTCAGCATGGTCTTCATGAAAATGAGCGGCTGAGACAGGACAGAGACTCTGCTAATGCCTTCACCATGGATAAAGCTGTGGTGTGAAACCATCTTGGATTCTAGAAAGTACAGTAGATTCAGACATTTAAATTTAGGAAGGCTGTTCAGCAATCCAGCTGCAAGTACTTGCTTTCTCATGAGCCAAATCATGGTCCTTCCAGTCACTGCAATAATCAGCTCAATCTCTAGCTAAGAGGTAGATTCTTCCTAGTTCCTAAACTGAGGCATCCAAATGCCAAGGTGAATCCTGTACTGGAGACTGCATACCCCAGGTTATGTGTACAGAAAGTATAGGTCTTCTCTATGCACGTTTCCTCTCTGGGAAGGAGAACCCACTTGAGGGGCATTCATTCCAAGGAGAATTGTTTAACACAAGACTAATCCATTGGGAACCAGCCTTGCACTCCGGTTGTACACAGGCTCCATGACTATTATCTTGGGCTTTTCTCATTCCTATAGAGCTGTACAGTATGAAACCAAATCACTCACGTGAAGACATCGACTCCCCAGCCAGCAATTGCTGTGAAGATTCTTGGTGGCAGGTCCCGGGATGGGTTTATGGCGTAGCCTGTATTCATCCCCATCCCCATCCCGATGCCCAGAACCAGGATACCCGTGAGCAGAGCCTGTGTGCCTTTCAGGGCTCCATTATTATTCTCATCATAGATGACCAGAACGCCCAAGAACAACATAATCGTCGCCATAAACTGTAGGAGAAGGAAAAGGGAAACAAGTGAGGAGAGAAAGTGGCAAAGGCAGGAGGATCCCACTCAGCAAAGACTTTCCAGACTGACTGAGCAAGTGGGATGATCAAATCGTAAGGGACCCTAATGTTATTCCATCCTTGTAAGTGACTCTGAAAAAAAACACAAGTCATTTCCCAGTGAAAATGTGTCCACATCAACAACGAAAATATTCTAGAACTGACATAAGCTTCTTGGATCTGTCAGCAGCCTCCATCTTTCACGTTAGGGGCATATTTAAAGAACCTTTTGTTCAACAGACAAATAACGAGACAAATCTCATCATTCCTAGCAAGACTGATGGATTATATAGCTTGCTGCATCCACCCTGATAGGAATGAAGGTAGATAATGGATTCTTATCTGGGAAACAGCATATCCTGTCTGGGACAACACACAGTAGGCAATTACAGATCTGCAGCGCCTAAGACATCACTGACAAATGTTTGTATAGAGATGATGACTCCTGTCTTTATCTGCTTCAGAAAATGCAGGACCTTGGACTGCTTGTAAAGATACCACTAGAGCAGGAACCCTGTAGCTCTTGGTAGCAGGTTTTCATTTTCACTTGGTTTCTTGTGCCTCAAGGCAACTGCACACTCACAGGAGGCAGCACAGTCAGATGGTCATATGCAGGATCTCCAGCTCTCACCATCCTCCTGACTGTACAGGCACAGCATCCTCAGCTCAGATACAAAGGCAGAAGCTTGTTGATCCCTTAACCCAGACCCCCCAGCCCCATGGTTCTGTGCTGCTGCTCAGTGCTCAAGAAGCTTTGGACGCTACTGGTCAGGCACCTGCTTGGATGCTGAGCTGCTTGTAACAGAGAACAGAGTTGGTGACTGTGTCTGCGCATGTAGAGCTGAGTCCCTTGCCCAAGCCTGCACACAACAGCCATCCCCACTGACCTCTGTGAAAAAGCCCCCTGCTAAGGACATGTAGGGAGCGGGGTAAGTAGAGAAGATCGAGGCTGTGGCAGTTGGTCCTGTCACCGTGAAATTCCCCTTGGTGTAGTCATACAGTGCATCTAGGAGAGATGAGAATTACAGGAATAAGGACAGTGGCCTGCACAGAGTTCATCACACATTACACGTTCACAAGTCCACCCACTGCAGTCAGCAAAGACTCAAGGAGAGGCAATGAGAGATAGACAGGATGGAATCAGCACACCCCTTGAAGGGCACAGTCTCTGTGGTATCTGTCACCACAGACTTTAGCCTGCAGCTACTTCTTTATTCAGGCCACCTCCCTGCCCCTGCTCAGAGATACAGGGCTGGATGCTCCAGGTGCACTGAGTGGCCTCTATTTCTCAGAAAGTGAGGCGTGCTGGAGCCAACCAGTGTTGGGTCCTGTGCTCATAAACACGAGCCCTGGCCTTGAGCCATAAAGGTCTGGCCCATAATCCAAGAGGTCACGATTGCCACCCAGACATCACACTGGACAGGAAAGACTGTACCTGTTACCTGCCATTACCTGCTGTAACAGGAAACGTTTTTGATGAACTGTGAGTTGAGAATGAAAAGGTGCCCACAGTAACCCTGTGATATAGACATAACCATACCATAGTAGAGTCCAAAGATGGTGGCTGCTGCCAGAAAGGAGCCCAGGAACTGGCCAAGCAGATAAGCTGGAAGTTTTCTCCAGGGGAGGTTTCCAAAAACGCATTGAGTGAATGTGATGGCAGCATTCAGATGAGCTCCTGCAAAACCACAAAGGAGAGATGCATTGGCCCTATTGCACCTGATTTGGAGCATGCCCCATACCCCTCATCCTAGAGCAGAGACTCAGACCTTGCTCCAGAACAGCAGTGTGGATGACCAACCACTTCAGGGGTCACAAAAAGCATCTTGAGACACAAATGAAGCCAAATCACAATGTCCAGGAGCCCCTACTGGCCCCAGTGCCTCCCTACTGCTGGCTGAGCTGACACCTCTTCTCCCTTGCTCAGCCCACTCCTCCCAGCATGTCTCGACAGCTTCTCAGGGGAGCTGAAAGCTGACTATCTGCACAGAATAGACATCTCTGTGTCCTTGGACACCTCTGTGATCCAGAGGTTCAAGAGCAAGGTCTTACTTGCCTTAATTTTCTGCCCACTAGAGCCCTTAATCACTTAACTTGGTGCAAATGAATGCAGAAATTGCACAAGTCAAAGGTAATGCTCTGTCATGTGAAAGATATCACCCTATGGCCCTGAAGCACCACTTCCTGAAACACCACCCCCTGAGTTTGCAGGGGGGGTGCCTGGTGTGGGTGATAAGGAGAAAATTTCCATACTATTCCTTGTTGCAACATCAACAGTAAGCTTTCACTTGCAATAAATGATTTACTTCCCCGTGGGTCATGTTGGCAGCACGCTGACAAATCTCCTTATCTCCTGGGCCATGATCTGATGGCATAGCCCAAGTGCCTAACGTGGGTACTGCTGAAATGCAACTCCACTGACTGCAAGAGAGGTGATGGCTGCATCTCTGCCATTCTCCTGCCCCACTTGCCTCTGCCCATCCCCAACGATAAGCAGGAAGTCCCAGAATTACCCAGTGCATGTCCTGCCCTGCTTTGGCAGATCCCTGAGTGAACAGTGAGCTCTAATTCCTCTCATAAGCAATGTGGGAACATCTTTCTTTGCAGTCTGTCTGTTCTGTTTAGTCTACATACTGGGCAGACCCATAACCCTGGCTCTGACAGCCAAGTTGTGCAGAAGAGCTACAGGAAACTCATGTGGACCATCAACCCGTGCACCCTCTCACTCAGCCCAGAGCACACGTTTGGAGTCAGCGTACTGTCAGTACACAAGGACTGTCCCTGCTGCTGCTGACCTGGCTGTGCATTGTGACCCCCTCAGAGCTGCCTCCCCTCCAAGGACTTGGCTGTGATCGCTGGATCACAAGGCTGACCCCACAACAGCTACGGTTCACCACACCTGTTCTGCTCTTCTTCTCTGAAGAAGAGGGGCTGAAGGTTTGAATTTCTTTGCAGGAGAGACGAGAGCCCCTCCATGCAGTGCTATCACCCACTGCTCTGCAACCACCCTGGAACTTGTGGCCTTCATAGACATAGAGACTATGCTCAGGTGTCTTACCAGAGATGCCTCCAGCTGCGTGGATCCCCATGGTGACCCCAATGCCAAATCCCACATTGATGCTCAGATACTGTCCAAATTTTCCTTTTCCCAATACTACTTGTGCCACAGAGGATAAGCCCAAGACCTAGTGCATAGAACATAAAGAGGGAAAGGGGTGTTAAAGTAATGTTGTTGCCATGATGGATTGAGTGTCCTTGTTGCTTTTTTTGCAATACCAATAATCCTTCAAAAATGGGAAGAGTTTAAGGTGCCTGTGACCAGGAGATCAAGTGAAAATGACCCCTTCTCTCCAAAAACTGAGCAGGAGCTTGAGTACCCCTTACCGGTACACATTCCATCACACCAATCCCCTATGTTTTGCTCTAGTCTTCATTTGACATTAGGAAACAAAACCCAGACACGATGCCCAAGGTGCACACAGGGTGGCACGTTGTTCTTGGAGCTACGAGCCAGGGGACCTTCATCACAGCCACCCCAACACAGGGGCCCCTGCTGTATGGAAGCAGGGTGGGCAAGTTCTTGTCATCTTTCCTTTCCTGGTGTGCAGTTTATTGACCAGAGAAAAAGTAGTTTAGGCAACACGCAGCTGTTTGCCAAACTCAGCTCTAATTTTGGTAACCTGTTTCAACCAAAACCTAGGAAATGAATTCCGGTTGAAGGTTTTGACATGCATACTTTTCACTTTGAAAACAACAAGTTTCAATATTTTTGTAGTGACTGAAACTGGAAAATAAAGTAAAAAGAAACGCAAACACTCTCCAGCAGGAAAGGACATATTTAAGAAATTGCTCTGGCCGTAAGATTAATTCCGTTTCAGTCATCCAGTGTGGTCAGAGGTTGGAAAAATCAGTTCTTGCACAGTTGTAATACTCAGATCTGGAGAAGGACAAAGCTCCCCTTGAGGTCTCTGCATCTCCAACCCCGCAGGGCTTGGAAAGCATATCCTGTACCATCTAACTTCTGCTCTGGCCCGTCCTGCTTTGATTTGAGTCTTTACTGGCTGCTGTGCATGGATTCAACTTTTATCTCATGTGTCTGCTCTCCCTTTCAGACATCTCCCAAATCCACTGCCCCACAGAGACTCTGCTCTTATCTCCCTTGTGTACACAGACCACACTCTGTGTTCTGCACAGGGCTGCAGCCTCAGCGTGGGACCTCCTCTCTATCCCTGATGTCCCTCAGCAGCTGCAAACCACTTACAAAAACTCTGCTGACTCATTTCTGAGTTTTTCCAAAGCCAGATCCGTAAGACAAATGCACAAAGCTCAGGTCTGGCAGGATGGTATGCGGTGCAAGGAGGGCAGGGCAGGAGCCCTGGCTATTAGAGCTCAACAACACTATCCCAGGGAAAAAATAAACAAATAAAAGTCAGGACAGGGCAGCGAATCTATTTTTCAGCACAGACCCAAACCTCTGGTCACCTGTTCTCACAGACACAAAGTAGACGTTTTTTTCCTGCCTCTCCATTCTTCAGGCCATTTACTTCTGATGCTTTATTCCCTCCTTTAGGAAAATCACTTATTCATTACAAGAGTCCTTGTCTGTATACCATCCTTCCAACAAAACCCAGCCAGGACTTCAAGGGATGCAACCAGCACATTTCCAGCTGCACTGAGGACCATGGAGCTGCTGAAGGTCAGATGCTGGATGCTGCATTCAGATGCTGCTTGTCATCAGTCCTAGATGGGAACAGCGCACAGCATCCCTCCTCCTGTTCTGTTCCCTTATGGGGCTCAGTGAGGAAAGGGCTCACATGGGATAAGAGCTCTAAAATCTCCCTTGGACTGTCCTACTGCAAAGGATTGTATCCTCCCTATACTGAATGCCCTGGCAGGGCCCCTCAGACTTGTTCTTTATGAACCAGGGCATCCAGCCACTGAAGAAAAGAAAGGGAGCAGAAAGGCAAATGGTTTGCTCAGCTCAGCTGGGGAGTCACAGCAATCTGCACTCTGACTTCCATTGTGTGCAAAACTACCTGTGAGGCAGGAGTGAACCTCAAGGGGCAGGATGTGCAGTAAGATGTGATAGGAAGAAAGCATCCTTTGCACATACAGTCCTTGCCAAAGGAAATAAGGAATGACGTCTGTGAGGACAGGTGTGTCTGAGGGCCCCCATGCTCACACTAACTTTATCTTCCTCCTCTACAAATGACTTAAAGTATGAGTTATTTGGATTATTCCCCATTCTCTATCTGGCCCTAAGTGCTGCTCTCAAAGCAGAAGTTCTATAGGTGAAGACCAGGTGTGGTAAATTGGCACTAGACCTTTGCAGAGAGGAAATCTTGTTCTGCTATGCACAAAGGCTCTAAACTTGGTGGGCACATCACTGCTAACAGAGATGGATTATGACTGCAAAACCTGCCTTCCTCACCCTCTTCCCCTAAGTACCTCCAAGCAGCCCAAAGGCTCAAAACCACTTCACTTCTATGTGTAACAGATACCGCAAGCAAGGGGAGAGTTTCTGTATGACAGAAGCACCATTCATTTGCCAGCACATAACAGCTGTAAGCAGAATCCTGGCTGTAGGCCATGTGCTGCAGGCACCTGCTCAGACCACCCCATTCTTTCCATCATGGCTTGAAGAAAAGCATCAGCATCAGCTGCAGCATCACCAGAGGGTAACAGCCTGTTGCTGAGCAGCCCTGAGGATGTGATAGGAAACCTCAGACCTTACAGCTTTCTGCTGCAAATGCTGCTTTCACTCGTGCTGCACACACACACATCAGGGCACACCTCCTCCTTACCATCAGCACGTACGTTCCCAGTGCTTCTGCCAGCAGCTCCCTGACGGAGCTGTTATGGATTGTCAGCCTCTTCTGAATCTTCTTCAGCATTTTGCTCTCTGGCTCCAGCCTGCAGCTGTGCAGAAGATCCTGTTGTGACAGCACACTTCATTGCACTGAGCTGTTACCCTTTGAAACCTGGCACCCTCCCTTCACTCTCGGACACCTTCATTCATTTGGTTAAAGATGAACAACCCAATAAAGTAGCTGCAAGCTTCAACGCTTCCACACACAGACACCGTCCTTTTAAAACTAAATGGTGAGCATGCAGTGTTTCTGCCAGCAGAGTGCTGCAATCTCCTGAGGCACCTTCAGCCTCACCATGTGCCACAGCACAGGCCCCACATTCCTGTTTCCCCCTCTACCTCTTGTTTCCCTCTGCTTATCCCCCTGCCTACTAATTGCTCCTTCCTGCCCACTGTCAGTTGGCTCTAAAACCCTGCAGATCACCCTTTGCTTTGTGTCCTTTCAAACACACTGAAGTCTCAATACCTTTTCTTATGACCTGGGCCTGACTTTTGGTTGATTTTCTCCACCCTTCTCTTAACCTGCAGCTTCTCAGTGTTTTTCTGTAAGGGATGCTCTGGAAGAGCCACCAGCAGCTGCCCTGGTGGGGACAGAGCACTCAGCCCACACCATGTGCCTCTCACCACTGCCTGCCCTCTTACAGGACTTGTTCCACAAGATTGAGGCATTAATTTTTTCACCTAAAAGGGTTCCTCGGAATGTCAGATGGAATAATGAAGAATCTTATAGTTTAGTTTTGTTCTGTTTTAATACATTTGCATTCATCAAATGAAGGCAGCCTGCTAATGAGACGAAAATAATGAAACCATTCTGTGAGTCCCTTAGGGCAGAGTACCATCATACAAAACCAAAATGTGTGAAACTGAACCTGTCAGCCTCCTCTTTATCGTCAGCAGAGAAAAACAGACAGCTCCAAAAGGCAATCCATCCCCACCTAAAATAAGCATCTGAGGCCAAGTCTGTGAGTCAGACCAGCAGCTGGCTGGTGTCTGTAGTGGGAAACCTGCAGAGGTGCACAGCAAGAGGGGAGATGGGCTGCCCCAGCTGTCTGCACCCAGCTGAGGTGACCTGGTGAGTCAGCCAGGGGCTGGGAGCAGAGCTGCAGTCACCCAGCGCAGCTTGTTCATGTTTGCCTGGCTTCTCTCACCTGCAGGGATGGCAAGGGGCTCTGGGGTCACCAAAAAGCCCCCTCCCAGTAAGAACATCTCCTCTTCCCTTTCATGACCTGACTTGTCTCCATTTCAGGTGTAAGGGCTTTTTGCTCCTATTTCTGGTGGAAGCCTTTTACCAGACCTTTAGTCTGTGAAGATTCTTCTAACTCCCAGCCAAGTCCTCAGAATCATATTCCAACCATGCTCATGTGCCAGCATCAGCCCAGCACGGTCATAAGTTAGCTCTTCTTACAAGCACCATCCTACAAGGTTTTCCTGTAAGCTTTATCAGAACAGCACGCTCTCAGCTCCATTCAGCTCCTGATGCTTACCTTGACTTAATCACCTGTTGAAACTTCACTCAGTGTTGGCTCTCTGCAAACATACGACGTTTTCCATCACACGTTAAGCCACCACTTGCTAACATAAATCCATTTTCTTCCTTAGGGCAGGTACGCTTCCAACACTAGCAGTAGAGGTCTCAGTTTGGAGAGGAAGGTCTCAGCAGAGCGTTTTGGTGTAGTCGAGGCCCACCTATTGTACTGGTATAGACACAAATCATGGTGAAGAGCCAGGCTAACCACTCCCCTGGTTTGGATGAGCCCCCATAGACTCCAATGCTGTCACACTTCCACAAGGAGAAACTGTTCTCGCTTGGTTTGACAGCGCACATTTCCTCTGCACTCAGGAGCTCATTTATCTCTTAATTGTGCTAATCAACAGCTGGCACACTGCCAGTCCATTAGCCCTGCTGGTGGAGTATTAACTTCTCCCCAGAGAATGAGAGGAGCCTGGCAGACAGCACAGCAGAGGAGCTCCTCACAGCGGCTAAGAACAGCCGACTACTCCACCAGACCAAGGGAAGGTGCCAGGGTTAGCTCTGGCACCAAGACTTCTCCAGGAACCTTTAGGAATCAAGGCAGAGCCCTGACCCCAGTGGGAGGAAGGGGCTGCTGGGCCATTTGTCTATAACAGCATCCGGGCTGCATGCACAATGCATCAGTGGGAGGTCAAAAGTTGAAGCAGTTTCCCTGACCTCAGGAAAGCTGAATTAGGCATGGCTACATCTCAGACTTGTACAGCACTGGTACTACCTGAGCTGCAACAGCTGCCTCTTGGCATACCTCGAAGCACTGTCACTCTATGGCCTCCCACCTAATGATTAGGGTTCATCTCCTCCTCTGCAGATGGCAGACACTGAGACACCTGGTATTGATCTCCCAGTAGATGAGTTTACTGTCCAAATATTAGCACCAGTCCCACCTCCAGGACACCAGCATCCACCTTCTGCATCACCGCCCCTTGCCCCACAGCTGGCTGAAGGTTCATCACCTGCATGTGCCATCAGCACACCCACGCCTTCTGCACCAGGTGCACCAAGGAATGCCATCATCTCCAGTCCTAAAGGGACTTTTCCAACCAGCTCCCCATGAAGCACAGCCCACTTCCAGCTCCTCTCCCAGTCACTGCTTTCCCCACTGCAGTTTGTGACCCCCCACTCCTGGTACAATCATTGCCCAGCAGATCATGACACATGACCTATTTTCATTCTCTTCATGGGCCCCTCTGTGTAAAATAAGAACAGGTCTTACCATGCCAGGTAGGGCTGAGAACTGAGGACAGAGGGATGCGGCTCTGTATGAGTGGGAACTTGCTCCAGTAAACAGTCCTTCTTCTTACTCTTCAAGAGAATGGTGCCGGGGATTACAGACTCCCTGCTTCAGACTGCTAAAGCTCACTCATCCAGACATAATCTGCAGGGTGGTTGTGTCAGCAGGAGAGGAATTACTTGATTTCCACTGCTCATTAAGGAGAGAGTATGGCAGCCTGGGAATGGGTGGCATGGGGTTCTACCAACCCACTTGTTGGATAACAAAGCGGAGGTCACCAGAGTTCTGTCCCCACCCTGCTTAACTCTCTGCTATGGTGGGCCATCCCCTCCTGCCCTCCGTCTGGCTTTTCAGGCAGAGCTGAGTCATTTTTTACATGCTGTAGAGCATGGTGATTTGTGTGACCACACAGTTTTCCTCCTGGACAATATGGACGACTCATATTTTAACAGAGAACAAAACCAGGGTACAGTGACACCTGCACCAGTGGTATCATGATGCCATGGTACCACGTATCAGTGATGACCATGGGAGACTTAGCTAGGACTTCAACCAAGGTCATGCCACATCACCTTCTGCTGTCAACCAGCAGTCACTGATCATGCTGACACACACCTGAGGGCACCATATCTCCACAGCCTGTTCAGGGCTGGGCTACCACCATGTCCATGTGTGTGCCATCAGCCCCTGCCCACCCTAGTCCCACTGCAGCGTTCCCCCCAGCCCCATGGGGAGAGCTGAGAGCTCTGAGGATTCAAACATTCCTGCTGAGCTTTCAGCTCAGTTCTGTTTTCAATCCGAAGATAAGACAAAAGCAGGAAAACCTCGAGGTTCACAGGTCATCATCGTGCTGGAGATAAGAGGAACCTGGCTTTTTCCTGTGAACGCCCATGCTCTGAAAGACAGAGATTAAAGGTGAAAAGATGCAGGCTGAGGGAGAGACTCAGTGAACTGAATGAGAGGTGAGAAAGTAACTGGTGATGTTCATCAGAGCCCACACTGCAGCTCAGATTTTATGCACTTGGGAGTAAGACCATTTTTATCTATACCCAAAGAAACAGAATTCATTTTACAGGACTCCTCACCTTCAAATGGAGATAACGTCTGGTTTCTTCTGCCAGAGGCTATATTTCATTTGGGGACAGAGAAACAAAGAGTTTCTGTAACTAATTTTCGTGTATAAAATACACTGTAGAGCACCGGGAGGTGGCTGGATGGCATGTAGGCAGTCTCCAGGAGTCTGGTTATGCTCAGCTCTGAGGAATTTGCAGTTCAATTAGAAACTGAAGATTAGACTGCAAGAGAAGAAGAAGGAACCAATTTGTTTTGAAGACAGACCTAAATGCAGCTGTAGTCCTAACATCCCCAGGCCCCTTGTTGCCAGCAGCAAAAAGTGTGTTATCCTTTATGACACCCACCAGAGTGTCAAACACCATCCAGTGCTGGCATGATTCACACCAGCAGCAAGCAATGCCTGCCACCAGGGATCTGTCTTTACTATCTCCATAGGGATGGAATGCCTGGGAAATGGGTGGCCAAGGTGGCTTTCTCACATCTGCCCCAGTCTAGAGGGCTGCTGGCAGCACAGACGTGAAGGAATCCAAAGGAAACCCCCGATAAGTTCTCACTATCACAGTGAGGAGATGCCACAAATTCCTTGAAGACATGCACAAATCCCCTTGGACTCTGCCCAGCTTCTCCCAGCGTCCCAGTGAGCTCTACAGGCATTGTAAAACAGTGGAGGTCTGGTTCTGTATTGGCCTAACCCCATCATCCTTATGCCTTCTCCTTGGAGAAAGGCAGAGGCTCTGTTCCCTTCTCCTGGTGTGAACATGTGAAAGCTGTCTGGAGCCATCTCAGGGTGGGTTTGTGCAGATGTGATGGGCACCTGATCCCAGCACAGCCTCCAGATCCGCCACAAGGCCAGCACACTGCCAAACCACAGTAGGTCTGCGAGCCCAGAAAATGCATGTGTCAAACTACAACATGAGCCACAGTGTTATGGAGGGAAAAATACATCAAGGGCTGTTAAGCACAGGTGCCCCTCTACAATAGGTGGTCTCTAAGTTGTGAGCTATTGGAGACTACAACAAAATTCCAGGAAAATACTTTTATTTTCCTATTCACACACTCTCTTCCCATCATACTTAAGAATTACTCCATGAGTACAAGCATCCTGCACGACCACTGCCTGGCTAACACTGGTGTCCATTGGAAAAGGTTGTCCATCACTCTGGTTACAGGAACAGAAGATCAACATCCTTTATCAGCATGCTGTTGAATTGCTGAGTTAACCTGAAGAGAGATGCTCTTCCTTTGAAGAAGCAAAGGGAAAATCTTATGAGTAGCAATTTTGTATTTATCATATATAGCCATAGGTGGTTTGGGAGAGATGCCTAAGCTCAGGATGATCTGTTTTGGATACAGCTGGGTTCTCAGAACATGTTTCTTCAAACATGCTTTTTACACTCTGTTTAGTTATTTCTACCATACAACTACACCACATTCATTGGACCCCGAGTGGTTTGGAAGTACCACTAAAATATCTATCAAAATGCCTTATTCCCATCAGCAACAACGTGATGAAAGAACTCCTTCCTTGATCATCATCTGTGCAGAACGAGAAATGAGCCAGCAGTGACAAAAACATGTTTTGTTCTAGGTTGTCAGCATCAAGGAAAAAATGTGTTCATAATTTACGTTTGTTGATTAAGATTTGCTAACAGGATAACTAGATCAATCAAGACAAAGAAACTGAGGTTAGTAAGTCATAATCGCCTTTAAGTTCTCAACAGACTGACCCTAATCTGTGCTCCAGGGTCAAAGTCTAAAGTATTCTGTCTTCATGTCTATATCAGGTAACTCATAAGGTATAATATAAACCAAATAGACATCTATTTCTTAGAACGAAGATGCATCCTTTGCCTAAAGCAGCCCTGACACTCGGGATTTTCTCCCTGCCAGCTGACAGCCCACAGTTGTGGGAGTCAACTCCACATCTTACAGATGCTCCTTCCATTGGTGTGGTGACCTGGATGACCACCAGTCAATTATCTTACACAATGAAGACAGTGCTCCCACGCTCACTGAACCACCCAACCATCCTGTCTGTCTGAGAGCAGTGCATCCCTCCCCAAGGTGCTGTCAACACTTCCCACAGCACTCAGTCTTCATCAGAGGTTTCCCTTTCAAGCGCTGACCTGTCCTGCCCAATCAGTCCTGCTCAGCTTTCAGCACCTGATACCATCATAAGCCAAGGCAAACATAAGCAAAGGATAGAAACAGCGGATAGAGATCTAAAATAGGCAGTTACACATACAGCAATGTTATGCACAAAGGTGCATGAAATATGTTTGGGGGGGAAAAAAATATCTACGTAGATTGGAGAGTAGCTCATAGCCCAGGAAATTATCAGATCTGGAAAAAATGCTATGTGAATGCATCACTGGAGAATCAGTCAATGGCTGTGTACAGAAAATACCATAAACCTGGCTGTTGCACACTCTCTGGCACACAGTACCATATTGTGACTTCTGTAAATGATTGACCAACATGACGTGGGCCTTGCATGATAGTTACCTGCCTCACTACCCCGTTCCAGTCCAATCCCTCGTCACACCCTTCTCCTCTTTAATAAAATGATAACAAATCTTTTTCAGATCATCTCTGGAGAGCAAATGAACACCCTTTGAAAAACATTTGTATATTCCTTCCATGCAGCTCCTTCCAGAGCTGCGGCCTGGCCAACCTGCTGGCACTGTTGTGGAGTAGTTTGACAACAAGGAACGACAATAAATGTGACAGATCCAGCAAAATTGTGCCTGCCCCATTCCTTCAGGTGCTGGAGCAGAGCACCTCAGCTCCCAGCATTTAGGAACTCAACCTGCAGATCAGGGCAGCAGTCCTGTGGCCAAGACAGCAGGTAGAGTGGGTCACAGCAGGCTTGTAAATCACAATCTGGTGCCTTCAGCCCCTGCTGGAAGCTACTATCGAGACTGCAGAGATGCCACAGTACTGCTGTCATTCACTGCACACACAACAGCTCAGCACACAGGCTTTGACTGCCCCACTGCTGCAGGATGAGGCCAGGCCCTGCTCTTTGGCCTGGTCTGTCCAAAGGCAAGGATTTCACAGCAGGGCACCTGTGCCTTGTCACAGCAGCCTCCCAGTCCATGTCCATGTCCTGCTGTGTCTACTGCTGACACTGACTAAGAAACCAGGCCATGTCCAGAAGCAATGATAAGGGATATGTATTTCACAGGTACAAGTCAGCTGCAAAGCCCTCCTTGCCATCTGCAAGGCTGAACTGCTCTGCTGGCACTGGGAAACGTCCCTTACGTGGCTCACCCTGATGGCACATGACAGCACATGCAATCTCCTCAGTTTTACTGCGCAGTCCCATAAGGTGACTCCCACTAAGTGTGGTCTCCAGGCTCTTTGGCACTGCATCAGACTGCCATCCCAGACCTCAATGAACTCAGATCATTCCAGAGAACTTCTCTTGCCTATCAGTCATGCCGCTGTGCACTCACCAGCTGCTTTCAGGAACTCTGGTTTGCCAACTTTAACAGCCTTAATATTGTCACCAATGACTGTATTGCAGTGAACCATCAACTCCTTCAGTCAGTCTTGTGTACCGTAAGAGTCTGAGCCCAGCAGCTCCAAGTCAGACTTTTGCTCTTCACAATTCAGATACTGCCAGTAATATTTTATGGTGATCCTGCATGGAGCAGAGGACATGCCAGTGGGAAAAGGTGTTTTCCATTCTCCACCTCAAACACAGTGCTTCAAGCCATTACTCCCAAAATAGCTCAAAGCTTACGCAGGTATGGACAGGCTTGACCATGCTGGGCACGCCCTGAACCCTGGGTTGCCAGGAACAACAATATCTGTTGCTGCTGTTTTCCCATACAGCAGAAAATCACCTTCATTCCTTGTTTCTAAGGGTCCTGACAGCAGGAGCCCAAACCATCTAAAGAAAGCATGTGCGGAGTCAGGAAGAAACCTGTCCTTGATGGTCACCGTTTCAGCAGTGTTGAACTCTTCCCCTTTGTGTAAAAGGAAGAGTTTCTATAGGGGCAGCCACACTGCAAACTTACCCCAAAGCTAAAAGCTATCACGAACCTTACTTACTACTTTCTGCTGTACCTCCTGTAGCTTAAAAGGAGAGCCCTGCGTGTGTATCTGCATGTGCATTGCTGTGAAAAAGCAAGAGGGAACAACTCAGTTCAATGAAGAGATTGTGGACAAAATAATTTCATTAAAAATATTACACCCCCCCCCCAGCTTAATGAGAACTAAACATAAAACAGCTGTTGTTTAATGCATTCCTTGACAATACATAGATATTATGCTGATAAGCACCAAGATAACAAAGGAGAGGAAGAAAAGCAATGAGGTTAGCTACACAGAAAGCAATTCAGAGCTTAATGTAACTTAAAAACATCCTGGTTTCCACCCTTTCATTTATGGGGGTATTTACAGTAATGTGTATAGCAGAGAAGCATTTTAATAGCATTTTAGAGGTAGTAAAAACTTTGGGAAGGTGACATTTATTTCACCGCTGTCCCTGGAGACTGGAGAGAGCCGCATCTTATGTAAACTTCAAAAGCTGTCTTGGAAAAAAATACATCCTACCTGTTTCAAGTCTCTGGCTTTCTTTCACCAGGACACAGGGAAAAAACATGAGCAAAACACCATCCCATCCTTCCCAAGTGCATCTTCCAGTGCACCACGGTACCGGGCTCGTCCCTTATTCCCGGCTCCAAAAGGTGGCAGCACCGCTCCTGCCTTCAGGAACCTGCTGCAGTGTGGGGCTGGAGCTTCGTCCTGCCCTGGGAGAGGGAGAAAAGGAAGGGTACGCTGATCCCCTCGGACACCCGCATCTCTAACTGAGCCAGCACTTGCAGCGAGCACAGCGTAGCACAAGAGACGGGGGAGGTGAATTAAACAGAACTTTTGCATTTGCATCTTGTTCATGCTAATGCAGGTGGGGAAAACACTTTCTGGGGTTGAATTGAGCCCCGCATCTCTTCCCAAGGGGAAACATGCCAGCACTGCACGTCACAAACACCTCTGCAGAAATATTAGCGGCACTGATTCTCTTTAGACATCCGTGAGACTGGGAGCTGAAGGCAAAGTGACAAACGTGTCAAAGAATAAAGACAGAAGGATTAAGGAATATAGTTGTGGTTTCAAAGACCAAAAACAATTATGGGGGAAAAGAGAGAGAGAGAGAGAGAGAACCAGAAAAATAATCCTGAATCCTGGAACAAAACTCCTCCTCCCATCAAGGAGCCACTTCTCAGTTCATCTTTCTGGTGGTGAGACTGTCGCTGGAGGCAGCTATCAGTGAAGCACATGTCTCTCCTACCCATGAGAAACAACAATCATAAGACCCAAAAGGGTGTCCAAAGGTAAAAACAGCATTAAAAAAGGAGGGGAAGAGATTAGATATTAGTGAATTTTCTTTTATGAGAGTTTTAAGATTATTATTAAGGTTTTTCTGTATTAGTCTGGATTATAAATATTAGTATTACTGTAACTGGGCTAGTAATGACTTTATTACATTTTGATTGCATTAAGATTTCAATTAAGCTAACAATAAGTTTTTGGATCTCTATGAGTGCAATGTGTTTCTCCTTGCCCATAACAATGTTTTCCTCACAGCAGGAGAGAAGCAGCCAGAAACCACTTACAGTACTGAGTGCACCTTTCCACACAGTGATTTCAATGACATGGGTGACTTCCACCCAAATCATTCCCTCCTAAGTCTACCCATTTCTGCTTTTTCTACCCATTTTACCTGTCTGAGGATGCACAGGGCAACTCTCACTCACAAGCATCCAGACAGTTGGCATCAAGAGCCAAGATTTTGGACAGCTAAAGGTATTAAGAGCTGAAACTATTCAAAATGCTCCTCCTGGGCCTTTGCACAAACACATCTGTTACTCCCAGTATGTGCCTACACATGCATATGCACACCCATCACTTCTTTGGCTGTCAGAGTTTAGCCCTTAGTTCATCCAAAGTGAGATTTCTCACAAGCTTTTTCCTCTCAGAGAGCTGTGAGCTGAAATAACTGGTGAGGGAGGAATCACTTAGTACCCAGGGCAGTACATGTTCTTGCTGTTTTTGACCAACCTCCAGTTAGTACAGGTTTAGAGTTCTTATTTGAGAATGTAGCTCTGACGAAGGAACTCAAGGCACCGCTTGAAATGCTCCTGCTTGGTACCCAGGGACTTGAATGAGACATTCAGTGAGCTAGTTTGAAAGCAGCTGTAGCTACTGGAGCCTATCCCTGCTCTGCAAGACCACCAGATTTTCTGCCCTTGGAAGAGACACATCGTGCTACTTAAGCCCTTCTACTCTCCTCTTTATTTTGGCTGTTTTCATATACATGTAAATATTTTAATTAATTTATCAAGTTATTTACCAGCCTCCTTCAACCACAGTTTCCATTTCACTAACATCTAATCCGCCAGAGGTGTGAGGACACGATTTCTGCTTGTGGTCATTGCACTTCTCCACAAGACCCATCAAAAGAGATAGCTTCTCTCCTGCCTTCTGTTAGTTTCTATTGTAACATTTTATTGCCTCTTGCTGAATTCACCACCCTGCTTCTCCTCCTGCCCCCAGAAAAAAGGCACACATCAGATCACCAAATTAGTTATTGGCTGCTTACTAAAATTAGATAGATTTTCTAAAATTGCCAGGGAAATGAGAATACAAGGAAGGAAAAATGTGCAAGGTATCTTTGTTAGAGGCTCACTGCGGACAGACTGCAAGGAAGAGGAGGCATCCTTCTGTTTTCAAACCTACTCTTCAGTGTAGGAGAAAGCAACCATCCTGAGCCAAGACAGAGATGGAAGTCCATGTTTTTCAACCTATTTCCAAATCAGAGTTAAACTGATCTTAAGAAAACTTAATTTGCAAGTTTAAAAAAACTTGAGAACAAGTTTAAAAAAAAAGAATTTCCACCTATTATCTAATCTAACCTAAATCTCCACTCTTTTTGTTTAAAGCCATTCCCCGTTGCCATACCGCAATCAGATCGTGTAAAAAGTCCCCTCAAGTATGAGAAGGGATAAATATGCACTGGGAATGCATCACACAGACTTCAGCAATATAGTGATCCCATCAGTCTTTCCCCTTCTATTTAAGTCTGTCCTGAACAGCATCAGAGTTTTCCTCTGGATGTTCTGTGTCATCATCATTATCACAGATTCATAGAATAATTTGAGATGGAGCGGACCCTTAAAAGGTCACCAGGTTCAACTCCCCTGCAATTAGGTCCTCCTGGGCCCACTGACCAGCAATGTCTAGGTCTCTCAGGATGTCATCCCGTCCCTTGAGTGTGTCAACTGCACCACATTGCCTGATGCCATCTGCAAACTTGCTGAGGGTGCACTTGACCCTACTATGGATGTAATTGATGAAGATGTTAAAGAACACTGGCCCCAGCACTGACCCATTTGGGGCACCACTCATCACTGGTCTCTATCTGAACGTTCAGCCATTAGTCACCACTCTGAGTACAATCTCATAACCAGTTCCTCATCCATTAAACAGTCCACCCGCCACTAGGTGCAGTATGCCCTCCTGGGCTTTTCTTCTCCAGCTGATATACCTATAGAAGCCTTTTTTCTTTATGCCCTTGCCAAGTCCAGTTCCAGTTGGGCCTTGGCCTTCCTGACCCCATCCCTGCACAGCCTGGCAGCATCCCTATACTCCTCCCAGGTTACCTGTCTCTGCTCCCTGTGCCTGTTTTTTGCTGTCCAGTTTGACCAGCAGGTCCTCATTCAGCCATGCTGGTCTCTTGTCTTCCTTTCCTTATTTTATCCATGTGGGGATGGAGAGCTCATGTGCCCTAAAGGAAGCTTCCTTAAAGATCTGCCAGCTCTACTCTACTCCACTTCCTTGTCCTTGAGGACAAATTCCCTGTGGGTTTTGTTGACTAATTCCCTTGAGAGCTGAAATGTCACTTTCCTAAAACTAAACTTCCTGATTTTACTTTGTCTGTCCAATATTCCTCAAGAGTGTGAACTCCACTACTGTATGGTCATTACAGCCTAGGCAGCCTCCAATCCTGATGTCACCAGACAGTTCACTAGCATTGGTGAGAAAGAGGTCCAGAATTGCTTCACCCCTTATGGACTGTCTGTTACCTGGATCAGGAAGTTCACCTCAATATATTCCAAGAGCCTCCTGGATCACCTGCAGCTCACTATGCTAATTTTCCAGCAGATGTCAGGGTGACAGAAGTCCCCCAGTGGGATGACAGCCTGCAAACACGATGCCCTCTATAGCTGGAGGAAGAAGGCTTCATCAACAGGCTGCAGCTGATCAGGCACCCTGTAGCAGAATGCAACAACAAGGCTTCCTTTCTTGCCTCTGTCTCTAACTCTCACACATAGGCTTTCAACTTACTCATGGACATTCTTTTTTGCTTATTTGGCTACAAAACCCCAGAAAAAGAAAAAAAAAAAGAAAAAAAAAAAGAAAAAAAGAATAATTATTTACAGAAGGCAGCAGAGAAAGACACATGCAAGATGCACAGTTTGTTTCTGAGGCAGACTGGCTAGGATTTCCATAGGGACTGAAATACAACCACCTATCTGTAAACCAGAAGTTTCCACAGCTATCCATTAACCTTTCCCACCAGGGGATGTGAATGGAGCCCACAAGCAGGAGTTTCTAAATAAAACCGGAGAGAAGACAAGCTGGAAATGGAGATGCTTGAATAACTTCCATTAATGACCAGGTCTACTTCTATTGTACATTGCTTTTGTATTTCCTGTAGGTCATCACTGCCCTAAGTACCATGTGCTTTCAATTTGGGGCCATTCATGGCAAGTGGTACTTGTTAGTAGTTTTGGCAGCTTACCGGAACTCTGGTGTGTAATTTGTAGTATGGTCAGTTCCAGTAATAGGATGAATTTCATAATACCATAGTGCATTTCCTGGAGCACTCCTCTTGCCATCACATGAATATTGGGGATCTCAGCTCCCATTTTAGGAAAAAAGAATTTTTGGTGCTAGCATCTAAACATTTCTTGAGCCTTTGAAGTCTGAGACTACAAAACCTCATAAAAGTTTGAGACCATAGGGTCGTTAAATCAAACCACAGGTACAGCATTAGACCATTTTTGCTTGGAAGAGTAAGGACATCGAGTCACATTTCTCAAAAACTTCTAGCTAACAACACAGTATGTCGGACTGATGTCCTGTGTGTGAGTAGCCCATCATAGACTCACTAACACAATAGAAAGAGCAGGGGGGGAAATCAACCTGTTAAAATGTCTTAAATGCATTTGCCCTGGGGTCAAAATCAGACATGAAGAGTTAGCTGTAGAACTGTGGGAGGAAACTTTCCCTTCCTATGAACTACAGTGTCCTAAAACAGAAAGGCTGTGCACCCAATGGCAGCAACAAAATGCCCAGTCACAGCAACGATTTGAACATCAGCACTCATCCTAAGAACCAGTAAGATATAGAGGTCTGATTGTTTGGATGGACTTAAATGTTATTGCAGAGCAAGAATGAACTTTGTTTTCATTCATTCATGCAAAAGCGTTCCCAAGAATCTGAAAAAGATTCTCTATTCATAGTTCCAGACGTGTGTATGGAGGGAGAGATGCCATTTCTGTAACAGCAGTAGAGGTGGGGACCAAATGTTCTTCTTAACAATATGTAGTCCAGAGAAGAGCAAGTACGTGTGAGGGTTTGGGAACAGTGGGTTACCAGTCTGGTAGAGGTTTGTAAAGAGTTAAGAGATGAGACCATGCAGCTTTGGGAACAAAACTAGCCTAATTCTTTAGTTGAGTGAGCTATGAAGCAATTGCTTTCCATGCCCAACATATCTGAAGGAAAATATATTTTCCTTAGAAAAGGCAGGACCCTGGGGATAGAAACCTCTACATCTAACATTTTGTGCCTATGGAACTGTCTTGACGGGATGCACAACGGTTGAGCCTGTCAGTACAAATTGGAATCTGCAGAGTAATTTTTTTTCTGACAGAGATAGAATCTGATCTCCAAGATCTGTATTACCTCAGTTTTTTGGTGATGTGCTCAGATAGACACAATTGCACCTTGCAGAAGACCATTTTGATCAGATCGACCCAATTCTGACGTTTCCTAAAAGAGCCAGGAGAAATTGTTAAGCATGTAGCAAGGTGAATGTTTGTCCTATCTGCAATTGCTTGTTTGCTCACTGTTTGTCTTTGTTTTGCCTTTGAAGAAGTGTAATCCCACAAACACCTACAGGACCTGCTGGCCTAGATTACTGGACAGACTTCTTTTTAATGAAGAGTCATGGTTGTTATGTAAAAGAAACAGCAACAACTTCACATTCCTTTGCAAATACAGCCCCAGGCTGTGCTCTGACCAGAAGAGATAAATTTGTCAGGCTCCACTGTCGTGAGATCCTGGTGAGAAAGTGCTGGCAGAGAAATTGTTCCCAAGAAATGGAAGGAAATCTTCCCCAGCTTTAGATACTCTGTCAAGAAAGGACCAATGCATTTTAGTATCTGATAAGAACTCCCCCATATGTTGCAGATACAGGCCTAAGCTTCCCCCGTCCTGCACCTCCTCAGTGCATCAGTGCATAGTTCAGAGCTGCTTCCACCAAACAGCAACCCATGCCCTCTTCCTCCCTCTCCCTCTACAAAATCACATATTGGACAAAATACTGCGCATGCATCTGTCCATCATAGATTGTCACTGATGGTCTTTTGGCTGCCATTGGGATTTCCAATATTCCATGGAATATTCCATTGTCAGGGGAAAGAAAACAATGGTCCGTGTTCTGTTATGCAAAGAGAGATCAAAGTTGTTGTTGGTACAGTCAGTACTGTGGGTAAGGCAGGCCTCATCCACACATCCAGAGCTGCGTATCTCATATGCCTGGTAGTGGAAGTGTCTTTAAAATCTAAGGGAGGATCTGACATTTACATGTCAGTGTGTGCACATCTGTGTGGGAGTAGGGCTTGTATATATTATAGAGAGAAAACACAGATGGAAACAACCCAGTTTGGTGTCTAAAGCCTTTTGCAAAGCCCAGTAAAATCAGCAGGAACCATTCCATTTACTATGATGAGTTTTGACCACAACATTCCTTGCCCCTTCCCAGTGCCTTTGACCAGGGCTGCTTCCTGCTTCATATCCTCAGTTAAACCCTGAGAACAATGGAGCATCCCATACTCACCCAGTGACCGTTTTATAGGGAGTCATCGTGTTCATCACTCTTTGCTCAACTTACCAAGGTCTCATTGCCTGAATTGGTTCTGGAAACTGGTGCCACTAAGGTTTCTTACACCTTCGGTGTTTCTTTTATCTGAACACACTCCAGCTTCATCTCTCTCCTTAGGAACCAGATTTGACATCTATGCACAAAGGTGATGTGACTTCTCCTTTGGATTTGTGCTCCTGCATAGCTGTAAACAAGCTACCTTTCTGTCTCCGTTTTGGTAAGATCAGCAGTTGATGCACCAGAAGATTTTCACTGTGAGGCAGTTCATTTAATGCTGTTTTTAATAGCTTTTACAAAATGTGGGTGCTGGATCAGGACCAAGTACTGATATATCGATCATAAAGATGTAGGGCTATTTCCACTCCTTACTCCCCTATTTGTGCAGCCACAGTTTGCAACAGATTTGCCACAACATTAAATTACGAGTCAAAATTGAGCTGCTTCTCAACTCTTTGAAAGCTTTCTGCCCGCCCCCCTCCTCTGTCATGTGAGATATCCAACACTCTCTATTATTGAACTATCCAGTTCAGGGAACAGTCTCATCAAGGCCTCCTATTGTTCGTGGCCCAAGAAGACTTATGTCAAGTGTAGGAACCAAGAATATCCACTTTTTTGTGGTTCTCTAGACATTTATCACCCAAGTTTTGACCAGGCTGAACAAAACCACCAAGCTTTTCCATACAGATAACATCACAGGTCAAAGTGGAACAAACAGAAGAGTGAAAGGTTGAACCATTGAAGTGGATCAGGATCTGTTACAGGGGATGCCACAGACAGCACTGTAATGTTCTGCATGAACGTGCAGGAGATGCATTCAGGGATAATGTACCTGCACAGATAGAGAATTTTTTTAATTCCAGAGTGTTATCAGATTTGGAAAAATGCTGTAAGAGCGAATTGCTCCATTATCAGCATGCTGCTACACAGCAAAGGGGGAGCTGTGTTCCCTCCCTAACACCCACACTGTAACTGCACAGCCTCTGAAAATAATTAACTGAACCTAACCAGACTCTTTTGCCTGCAATAAGTCTGTATTTTCAGTTGTCTCTCCACCCCCAAAAATATTTTTCACTCTCAGATTCACACCCTTTTACTGTAATAGATAATGTGAAATCCTCTCCCAACTAATTTGATGAGACTATTAGAAAGAAAGGAGTTTCATCATGTTTGGAAAGGAGATAAAGTCTAGGGGAGACTTAAATTACAAGAACATTCAGTCCCCTTGCTGCATGTTAAAAACTGGTCACGTATGTATTCATGCATATATGTCTAGGTGTAATCATCTCAGTACTGCCACACATTATGGTCTCGTTTGAGTAACCAAGGTTTTCCTTAGGGCTTTCCTTTTGATTAGGAGATAAAATTCCATTTCTGATCACTGCAACTCCATGCACTGTGAGCCAGAGCTAGGAAGGACAGATCCAGTCAAGCATTTTGATTATTAATCTCACAGCCTTCTCCAAAAAATGCAACACTTTTCCAGTAAGATTCACTTATCTGGAAACACACAGAAAAATGATGACCCTCATCTCTAATCTTAAGTAAGAGTCAGATTGAAATTCTTCCACTTATAGGAGAAGAGTAAGTTTGAGACCAGCTAATAAGGTCGAACATGTGCAAGTCTATGGGGTCAAATGACATGGATCCCAGGGTACTGAAGAAATTGACTGATGCGGTTGCCAAGTCACGCTCCATCACATTTGAAATCATGGCTGTCAGTCAAAATCCCTGTTGACTGGAACAAGGGAAATATTACTTCCAGTTTTAAGATAGGTTTAAAGTAAGATCCAGGGGTCTAAGGCAGGTGAGCATCACCTCTGCGCCTGGGAAGATCTGTATGCAAGACAAGTTAAGGAGCATTCAAGGAGGTGATCTGAGATAGCCAGCATGGCTTTAACAAGGACAGATTGTGCCTGACCAATATGGTGGCCTGCACTGATTGAGTGACAGCATCGGTGGACAAAGAATGGGAAACTGTTGTCATCTACCTGGACACCACATTCTTATTTCCAAGTTGGAGAAATATGGGTTCAAAGGGTGGACTCTTCAGTGGATAAATAATTGGTTGGATGGTCACAAGAGGGTTGTGGTCAATGGTGCTATGTCAAGGTAAAGGCCAGACAGGAGCAGTGTCCCCCAGGGTTCTGCCTTGTGATATGTACTCAGCAATATCTTTACCAAAGACAAAGACAGTGGGATTGAGTATACATCCTCATCAAGTTTGCTGATGACACCAAGCTGAGTGGTCCAGTTGACACCATAGAAGAAAGAGACTTTTTATCCAGAGATGGACAGGTTTGAAAAGTGGACCCATGTGAACCAAATGAGGTTCAACAAGGCCAAGTGCAAGGTGTTGCACTAGGGTCAGGGCAATCTCAGATATGTGTAGAAGAACTCATTGGGAACAGTTCTGAAAAGGACTTGGGGGTTCTGGTAGATGAAAAGCTTGACATGAGCCAGCAGTGTGTGCTTGCAGACCAGAAGGCCAACTGCATTCTGAGCTGCAAGAGAGGGGTGGCCAGCAGGGAGAGGAAGGTGATTGTCCCCCTCTGCATTACTTGGGCTCCCAGCAGTCTATCACCGTATAAAGCTGCCTAATTTATGAAGCATTCCTAGAGTAAACATTTATTCTGGATAATCCTGAAAACTAAAATAGAAAAAGACAGTGTCTGGTAAGGCAAAAAGAACAATGACAGGGAGAAATGTTCTTGCCAGGAGCAGTTTGCTTGTAGCAAAGGATCACTGGCTCCTCTCTGAAATGGAAACTACTTCAGGGTTGCCTGGGGGACACAAGCGTCCAACCAAAAATAGGATGTAAGGGAGGCAAAAAAGGGCAGGCTACCTCTCTAATGAAAGTGAATTTCCCAGGAACTCACCTCCAGTCATTTTCAGAGCTTGGAAAAGTGACTGGTCCTGTGTCTGTGGATGTAGATTCTAATGCTCTTTTGAAAGCTGCTGTTGCTTGTGCAGTGTATGGGCAGCTCATTTAGTCTCCCGTCGTTTTATTATGGAGCCAACCACAACTGAAAAGACGTAGCTTTAAATCAGATTAAATAAAAAAGAAAATAAACAAAGTGTAAGTACTGTCTTTATTCTGTAAAGTCAAAAGAGCTATTCTGAAAACAAAACATGCACACAAGAAACACCACATCAAACAGGTACAAACCACCGGCTCCTATCACAAGCTTTGCATAAGCCAGCCATAGAGAGAGTCAGAAAATTAACTTCTCCAAGATGAATCCTAATAGAGCAGGGAAGAAAAGACTTTGTGGAGGGACAAGCCCAGAATTCCGCATTTCCAGTGTAATGGCTGGTTGGCATTGGAACCGCTTTATTTTAATGTCCATCATCCCCAGATTGTTTTTACTGTCTCCTACAGCATTGCATTCAGACATGGTGGTGCATCCCTTCATGGCAGCTTTCACAGTCAGTCCACCTATACAGCAAAAGAAGTACATTCCACAGGTCAGTGGGAACAGTCTCCATAACTATCCCCTTCTCTGGCCACTGAAGCTCCCATTTTTAACCTCACATACTGCATATCCTTCACATCCAGTTGGCTCCAATCCCATTCCTATCTGTTCCCTTCTACTGAATAAGTTTCACTGATGAGAAACACAAAGAGTTGAAGGTTTCTTCTTCCCTACTGATGAATAAGACTTTTTTTCTTTTTTTTTTTCTTTTTTTTTCATTTTAATTTTAACAATTGTAATTTAAAAACTGAAAAGCTTTTGAATTGTTTTATTTTATGGAAGAATCTTCCGTTCTCCCATTCACACCTTGCCTAGCTTCCTAGAGAAGTGAGAGCTGTGATACACTAGTCCAAGTGTTCATTATTACCCTCTCACCTTGACCCTTTCATGAAATTTGAAATGAATTAACTTATTTTGTAGCCAAAATTTGACCAGGAGTGGGAAGTCTCAAAGGAATTATCGGCTGAGCCATGTATTTAGGCAAGTCTGTCTCTAAGGCCTTAAATCATTTAGCTAAAGCAACAGAGAAACCCTGCTCATGTACCCACTGAGGCAGTGCCTGGAACCCAGCCTTGTCTTTTGCCAACACCAGAGCATCTACTTGAAAGATAGACCTTAAAGTGTTGCAGTCACAGAAATATCCACATCTAGCCGGCAGTTTGGACACAGAAGTAGCCTGAAATTCAGCCTGGGGAAAGCCAGACGACCTTATCCCAAGTCAATAACTCCCAGTTCCCCATTAAACTAGATTATTTTTTTTCCTCACTCTGGAAATGGTACTTTTCCAAAAGCTTCAGCCTGCTGGGCCAAAGTAAACATCTGTGAAGAAAATCCTTGTCAGTTAACAATTCCAAGCAATTTTGTGGGAAATTACCTAACTGCCTACAGCTATGGACACACAGCAGGTCAGACAGGCTGAGTGTTCTTCCTGTTGATGCTGGGTACCTAACTCCCTGCTCAGATACTCTTACCCCTATTGCTTGCATAAAGAAGCTGGTAGCTTTGTATTAGTTTCACCTGAACCTCCTCCAAGTTAATCCTCATGCATCCCAGCTAAGGCCAGCAAGGGGGTATGTCCACGTATCAAATCGCTTCATTACAAGTTTTACCTCAGTTATGCCATTCTACAAGGAATCCCAGCAGTTACATGTCCACAGTTGGAAAGGAGGAAGGAAAGCACATCCTTGCCCTTTCACCATATTTAAGCCTGCCCCTTTCAAGCTTTGTATTTCTTCTTTGTTTTTCCCTTCACACGTCACCCATTTTTATCTGTCTTTATTGCTCCCTCTTAGGCTGGGTTTGCCAGTTAAACAAAAAAAGATGACAGACAGCCCCAAACAAAAGACTATTACCTGTATTCATTAACCCAGCCAGGTCAACACACTGGCTTTCAGATCCAGTGCAGTTTACAGTTTCATTACCACACTGGAAAGAATCCACACTATAGCAGGCAGGACACTGGAATCCATTGGGCACATTGTTCTCTGGTGGCACTAGGAGGAAAGAGATAGGCTGCAATTGGTTCTAGGAAGGGGAGTGAGGAGCCAAGTGATGGCTTAGTGTACAAAGCCTAACCTTGGTACAAGGAAAGTATAAAAGGGATGGGGATAAGCCAAAAGGGAGCTTACAGGAGACAGATGCTGTCTGACAGGCATCACCCACACAGCAGGCCAAGCTGCTCCTTGCTTTCACCTTCCCGTAGTTCATGGTGACAAGGCCCATCTGGCAAATTCTGGACGGCAGACAGGTCTTGATTGATGAAGGGATTGCCATCCCCCCTGTGATGGGGAAGCACCAAATTATTAACCACCATCTAATTCACTCCTCCTCCATCCACTTCCTACAGCAGCAACCCAGGGCCTGACAGACCCACCCAATAGCAATGCCAGTGACACTGGTGACCCCTTCAGATGAACAGGCACGGTGTCATCACATCTAAGATACCAGTGAGGGATTTCTCACTGGGAAGGGGTGAAGGCACAACAAACATCTCACCTACCTATTGTAACCTCATGCAGAATGATGCCGCAGGTGTCTGTGTCACCACTACAGGTTTCCATGGGGCCAGAGCAGCTTCTTCCTATGTTGTGACACACCTCACACTGAAGCATGGATCCTGGGTGAGGAAGGAAGATATTTCTGAGCAGCAGCCAAGTGAGATTTAACTTCCCCTTTCATCTATTATTCTTTTCTTTTTGCTTTTGATCAGCAGTTTTCATGTTTCTCATTCCTTATTTTTCCAGTTACACACTCAGTTTGGGGGTTCTTTTTCATTATTTCCTATTGCTATTTTATCTAGTGTGATCTTGAATCTTGAAGGAAGTACAGGGAAGGCTTTCTGAGCTGTAATTTTACATTTTAACTACCAATACCCAAACAGCATGCCTTATCTTCTAGTGGATAATTCATGTTAGATTTTGCTGAGGACATTAAGAGAAACAGATCTACAGACCTCTCTATCCAGAAACATATTTGTGTGTCCCTGGATTTGCAGTCCCCACATCTTCTCTTTGCAGTGACCAAGGGAATTCAAGGAATTGGTGACTGAGAGGCTGCCAGCAGTCACTGTGCTATGGACAAAGTGGGAGCAACATGTCTCTTTGTAGGCATTGGAGGAATCCACTTTACTGACTATCTACTGTTTCAGGACAAGAACTTCTTAAGCAGACCAGAGTATCAGGCAGTCAGTAGGAGAAACTTAGAAAGGAGTAGAGAGCTTATTGAGAGAGAACAAACAACATGACCATGTGATATAAACACATCCATCTTCACCCACACATTGGCTCATAGTCTCAGGTGTCCTCCAAACCTGCTAATACTTACCCCATTCCATGTCAAATCTCAGATAAGGGATTCCCATGTCCCAGATGCCAGGAACTTCCCTCCATAAGCAACACCCATTCCCAGACGTCTTCCATGTCTTGCAGCCCCACAGAACCCAGCAAAAAACTCACCTGAGTCTAGAAAAGTCAGGAGAAAGCTGAGGCCAAAAAATACTTTCATGCTGATGGATTGTAAGGACAGGGACTGGCCAAATCTTGCTAAACACAGCGCTATGTACCACAAGGGCTTTTATAAACCGGAGCGTGACAGATATGTCAGCGATTTGCAGAAGTGGCAAATGCAGAAGTCATAGCTGTGGAAGTGCATCAAGGAGTACTGGTAACACAGAGCACATGAAGTGCTATTTATTTTTTTTATCTAAATCTTATTTCTGCCTTTTTCTTCATGCAAGAAATACTATCTATCATTCCCCCAGTGTAGAGTATGCTGCCTGTGGGAAAGGCTGGCTTGCCTGGGATCTGTCAGGTATGTCTGCAGTTCAGACTTTGTTTAAATAACCTTCAACATCTGTATCATGGAGTTCTCAATAGAGCTCACTACTCCCAGACAACGGGAATAAACCCAGGGAGAGAAGGAACAAAAGTCCCTCCCTTCTCTAACAGCGCAGTGCGGCACGGCCCGACCACGTGCGCTTCAGGAGAGGGGGAGGGAGATTGCAAATGGATCTAGGAGGAAAAAACGACAGAAAAAAGAATGATCTGAGAACGAACGGCAGTTTAATAAACCCAGTAACACTAAACAACAACGAGAGTTTCAACAAGGAGAAAACCAAGCCCCAATCTCACCAACGGGCTGTGGGAAGCAGGAAGTTCTGACCACACTGTCTCCTCGCAGCGAGCTGGGGCACAAACCCGGTCCCCTTTCCGACCTCCCTCCGGTGCTGCTCCCCATGTGCCAATTTAAGGTAGTCCACAGAAAAGAGAAAAAAACTTGTCCCCTTAACTCCCATTATCCCACATGATGTTCTGATGTGGAACAGCAACGCCAAACAAATTACAAAACCATAAGACTCCGCCGTACATATGAATGAAGAAGAAACCATTTGAACAGCCCTGTTGTGCTCTCTCCAGCAGGTCCAAAGAAGCAAAGTGTAGTAAGAACTAGTCAGGAATTTTCCTCATGGCTGAGTTTTTGCTGGCTGGTTTCCCATCTTCTTTCCCATCAGACAGTCAGTAGCTCTCATACCTCGAGTACAGCAGTAGAGCAGACAGCAACAGAGAACTTCCTTTCCAAGCTGGCATGCAGCTTCTGTTTGCAAAATGACTGCCAATATATGCCTTGGAGGAGGCTTGATCAGGGTTTCCTGGGGATGAATATGTCACAGCTGCAGAGTGGGTCCTCCAGGGTGCAAGCTTTTATACTAAACAAGTGGAAGTTGATAAGAAATGTTTCTATTATTCCTTTGTCCCTTAAGTCAAAACATTCAGCAGGGAGGATCTACTGATGTGGCTGTGACACAGCCTGGTGACAGCGTGACTTCCATGCCCTAGGATCCAGTCAAGAAACCAGGGCCAGACTGCTATCAGCACAGAGGTTCCCTGTCCCTTATGTAGCTTTTAATAGGATTTACTGCCTCACCAAAGCCATTTCTTACCCAGAACATACCCTCTCTACTCATATTCTTGAGCAAATAGGTCACAGTTCATTGTCCTTCAGTACTTTTTTGCAGCAACAGCAGGGAGCAATTGCTGTCCTGATACCAGCCCCAGCTGCTGTAAAAGCTCCTTGGGCCAGGTACTTCTCCAAGCAAACTCTGTTGTGTAGCACATCAGAGTGCTGAGATCATTCTAGCCCCTAGGCTTAGCAACCATCCAAACAAATACTCCACAGCAGGAACATGCAGACCATAAACATAAATGGGTAACAAATTACAAATATGAGATACAAGAACATTTCAGATTTCATCCAGTCCATCCAGTTGCCCCAGATAGCACCAGCCCAAGGTAAGCCCCAGTTCATTCATTTTTTCCTCACAGGCCATATGTTCCAAGCCCATTACCAGCCTTGCTGCCCTTCTTTGGACCTGCTCCAGCACCTCCATGTCCTTTCTGTACCAAGGTGCCCAAAACCGAACACAGTACTCGAGGTCAGGCCTCACCAATACCAAGTACAAGGACAGGATGACTTTCCTAGTCCTGCTCACCAGGATGCCATTGGCCTTCCTGGCCACCTGGGCACACTGCTGGCTCATATTGAGCAGACTGTCCATCAGCACACCAAGGTCCCTTTCCATCAGGCAGCTTTCCAGCCAACCCTCTCCAAGCCTGTAGAGTCACCAGGGGTTGCTGTGACCAAAATTCAGGACCCGACACTTGGCCCTATTGAAGCTCATACAGTTAACCTTGACCCATCAATCCAGTCTATCCAGGTCCCTCTGTAGTGCCATTCATCTTACTGCCTGCTTTTCTCATTTGGGACTAACCTCTTCAGAGAAAAAGTGATCTTGTACTATTTCCAAATACATTAAGCATTACAGCATTACAGTAGGGTTTCTTCTTAGCTAAGCTAAAGGCACTGTGAAGGGGAGGTTTAGGTGAGATATTAGGAGGAAGTTTTTCACACAGAGAGTTATGACATGCTGGAACAGGTTGCTCAAGGAGGCTGTGGATGCCCCATCTCTGGAGGTATTCAAGGCCAGGCTGGATGTGGCTCTGGGCAGCCTGGTCTGGTGGCTGGCAACTCTGCAGCACTGTCAGAACTAATACATTAACCTGTCACACAGGTCTGTGGCAGAAAATGCCAATGGGTTTCAGAGCCCAAACATAAAGATATGTCATTAAAGCTTGAAGCTAATAAGTCAGATCTGCATCACAGCTGAAGAACTTAAGTTAAAAAAAAACTTAGGAAGAAGTAAGAAAAGCAGTGGTCAGAAGTAGAAAACAGGCACAGTTTCTGTGGGATAGAGCAGGGATGTCTCTTATTGCCTCTCTTTACCTGAGGTGCAAGAGGACAGAGCCACAATGTGTTGTGACACTTCAACACTGAAGTCATCCACAGCCCACACAAAAAAAAAAGTAGTTTTGGAAGAGGAATAAAACCCATCCATTTTCTATGTCAATTGCTTGTTCTCCAGTACAATGGGTGAGACTGGCAAAACCTGCCAAGCTGGTTCACCAGAAAAGGACATGCAAGACAGATACCCTAACCACATCATGCAAGGATTAGAGTACCCATCTCAAAGGACAAGAGCAAGAGGAGTGCCACTGCTTGCTTGTTGGTTATAGACTTAAGAAATTTCTAACAATCATTTTTCTCTGCTCTAATTGCACAAATTAGTAATGCAGCCAAGTGGTGTGACATCAGACTAATTCCCGCTCCTGATTAGGAACTTCTGAACAGCCCAAGACGAAATGTCTCAGTTGTTTCCCGCCAGCTCTTCACCCAGACCAGAGAGGTGGGAATTTATCGCTTCTTCCCACCTAGTGCTGACTGGGAATCAGCACTTGGAACTGGAGCAGGGGATAGAGGCATCCTGATGGTTCACAGGAACAGAGTCATCCCCACTTATGAGGGAGCAGCAACCAGAATGTATGCCATCTCCTGCAAGCCATTTAGAATGAAACTTTTTCCCCAGAAAAAGCTCATCAGTAGATGCAGCATCATGGCTCTGCTTCCAGCCCCATGGGAGCAGCCCAGGTGTAGCACATGTGAGTGCTTGAAGTCCCAGTTTGGTTTGTCAGCAAGAGGTTTAGCATTTGCCTGGAAAGAGTAGCTGCAGCTGGGTGCTAATTGATGCGTACTGATTTCCCAAGAGGACTCCTCTATGCACAGCCTTGTATTCGCTTTGAAAGCAATGCTATTATTACCAGTTGGGTACCAAGCAGGGGGATGGGGTGGAACAGATCCCAGGCAGGGTTTGTAATAGCAGTGAGCTTCCCAAGAGGAAACATGGTCTCTGGGAGCTCAGAGACCTGTTCCAGTGGACATTCACAGGAGTGCAGGGGACTTTTTGATTTACCTTTGATCCTATACCATTGAAGATAACAGCCATGTTAACACTGATGAATTTTTTGTACCCAGGCCAGCAATTACATTTTCAACTGAAACAATTGCCAGTGAACCTGGTTGCTTTTCAGACATCCTGGGAAGAAGATAGATTTGCATGCATGTAAATATGATGGATGAGCTGTCTGCTCTTACGTGAATGATCAGCAGTGTCATCTTCAAAGTAATCAAGACAACAGCAACTACTTAATCACATCCACCGGTGCTGATACAGAAAGTAAGTTCTTTATCATACATTCATATTTTAACCTCCTCTTCAGCTTCAGCACATGACTTAGTAATTATTTGCCAGCAGCAAAGCTTGTTTGCTAGGAGAGTTCCAGGCTGTCAGCTGAGGCAGCTTTTATTGGTCCATTTCACAGAGCTAATGCTGCCGTGGGCTGGTGTCAACACATAACGAATATGTAAGAGAGGAAGTCTTGTAATACTGTACTAGTAGCCATGCATCTTGCTCATTATTAATAACAGTGGTTAAGGTCCTTGTTATGCAATAGAAATTCAGCATTTTAGGGATCACTTCTAAGTGAGGACTCCAACAAGTTGTGTCCACTCTGCCCCATGGAAAACTGAGACCCTGAGTGATCTGACTTAACAGACAAGAAGGGCTCTGACTTTTCCAGAAGACCTCCTTGTTTTCTGCTTTCTGTAGGAGGAATCCCCCACCTATAAAAACAAACCCTGCTCTTGGTGATGAAGGTCCCAGGTCCCATGAAGAACAGGTGGTTTCATTTTGCATTATGCAGGAATTTGTGAAGGAAGCAATGAATAGAAGGGGAAATTATAATCTTCCTCTAAAAACCTAACTTTGTAAGCAAAAATGGAGCCAGCCAAAATCAACCTGGAGAGGAGGCATCTATGGGTCGCAGGTGTTGGGCTGATCAAAGACTTTTTCAGCCCTTTACTCATCCAATCCCTCTCCCCAGCATTCAGCTGCTCATATCCGGACAGCTCTGGCACAGGAAGCCTCCCTTACAGCAGTTTATGAGATACTGGTAAATTGGAGATGTGTAATGGTAAAGGGATTTGATTTTGCCCTTGATTACCTTTATTATTAAAAGTGTGACTTTATCACTTTCCCACCCCTCTCTTCCCACTCAGTTAATTACTAACCAAGTCCCACCAGCAGGAAATAAGATCTTATCATGGAGAATAGTAGTCATGGCTGAGTAAGACATGCTTTGGAAAGGACAGATGCAACCAAGTCAGAAAATCAAATAATATATGTGTTTCCAGCAAGCCTAAGTCAAATGGCTAAACTGCGGCTGCAGACCTTCCCTGTGGTGGGAAGTATTTGCATGCAGGATTTTCTCTGAACCTTAATGCAGATGCAGCTGCTCTGCTTCTACCAGAGGTCTTTGAAGTCTGAAGATCCATACTTCATTTCCCACCCATTCTTAAACTGGAGTCTAAGAATGAACTGTAATTGCAGTATTTGTTATTGTATCTCCTAGATGTGTGACCTCACTCTATCAACGTCATTCCTTTCTGTTGCAGGATTTTACCTGTATGTGCAACACACATGACATTTTCAGTAAGGCCAGGTGTTGTGCATTTATCACTTCTGTCTCCTTTTTTCCCATTACTTACTATGAAGCATGATACATTGCGTATGGAAAAGCTCAGAAAGCCATGCCCTGGAGCACTGAGAGATATGCTCCAAGCTTTGGAAAAGATGCTCATCTTTCCCATCACGTTCCAATCTATCGTTATTCATTGTGTGATAAACATCATCCAGATGTGTGTCATACAGGTTTGCTCAAAACTTGCATTGGTTGAGGCAGATTATCTAGTCAACCGTCGCATTCAAAAAGCAAGGACTGTTATTAGTCTAGTTGCTCTCAAGAGCTGAAGAAAACACATTCATTGTCATTCCATTTTCTTACGCATTCTTGAGGAATTACACCCATTGGTGAGTCCTCAGGCAAAATAACTGTTTGGCCAAGTTGAACATCCCACTGTGGGATGTTCATGTAGTACAGCAAACTTCAGATAAATATCCAAAAATATTCAAAAATAGCAAACAGCGAATGGCAAGAGGGAGAGATCCAAGCAGATCTCCACAGTATGCAGGGTGGGTGTGCTTGTGTTAGCACTGCACAAGCTGGTACAGTTTGGAGCACACAGCATGTAGAGATTTCAGCTCGGTTCTTGAAAGCACATTGGGTTGGAGGTGTACTGACCTCTAGCATCCACAGCAGATGAAGGGAGCTGTGCTGTGTGGCACAGAGATCTCGCACTGGAGCATCCCGTCTGCTTGGAGCAGTGGTCAGGGAGTCAGAGACCAACAGCAGTTTGCGGTGGCCAGTGTCCAGAGCTGTCCTCAAAACACAAGTAACTTTGCCATTGTTTGCCATCATGTGGGAGGATTAGAGAGAAGAAATGAGCAAAAAAAAAAAAAAAAAAAAGATGGGCAAACCTGAAAGGGACAGTCAAAATCTTCCATGGATAGCATGTTCCTCTTGGTTTCTGCTTACTAAGCCCAAAACGATGTGAACTGCCATTCATTTCTTTCTTTCCAAACAACAGGCTTGTTGTGAGGCTAAGAAGCAAGAAGGAAGGAGTGCTCTCTGTGTTAATGTATGGTAGCAATTACATATTCACACATAGGCCCTCACTCTGCTACACCAACCAGAAAGATACTGGTTTCAGCAAGTCAAACTGCAAGATATCCTGGGGTCCTTTCCAAAATATTTGTTTATATAAAATCAAGGTTTTACAACAAACACATGTCCCACTAAAAAAGCTCCTTAACATATCAGTGGCATAGATGCAAGCAAAATCCCTCTAGACACAGTCTTTAATTGGTCTGCCCCACATCTTCAAACCTGGGCTATTATAAATGCACCTGATATGGGTGATAAATAGACAGGGTTTGTTTGTCTTTTAGACCTCAAGGAATCATCTGGGAAACCACAAAATTTTAATGAGCTTGCCCCAGAGACATTAGGTTTTATGGAAACAGATTAAAAAAATTTACTTTACAACTTAACCATGCAGTGTAATGAGTAAAGAAAAAATAATGCCATACAGAGAAGACATGGGAAATTCCTGCACTGGTTGTATGAAAGGTATGGAAATGAAAATTAGGCAGATGTAGAATGAAAATCAAAACAAATGTGAAAGAAGACAGACAGGTACGTAAAATAGGGATTAAAGGCTTATTAAAAGATGAGGGCAGTTTCCTATGAGGGCAAGAAGTTCTCCTTAATGTAACTTATATCAAGAAAGTTTTTGACATCTTCGTATTTGAACTTTTGCAGGAAGACAGAGAAAAGATTGGAGAATAAAACTGGAATCCATCTCTGTATATTATCTTAGGAACAAAATTGGTTCCGAACAGCCAGACCACTGCATTGCCTAACTGCGGATCTGGTGGTGCTGTGGGACACAGCTCAGAGTGTCAGGTCAGGGAGTAATTTCTTGAGGACTAATTAGACTGAACACTGAGGAGTGCTGCTTCTCTCATTACTTCTTGTCTGCCTGACTGACACATTGGAGGTCAGGTAGTACAAGCAGGCAAAAAAGCTCAGAAAATCCTGGCATGAACAACCATCATTTTGTGATCTGTTAATGAGAAATGCAACTACGCTTCGAAGGAGTGCTCTGGATATTGTTTTAGTTTAGTTTCTGGATATAGTTATAGTTTAGAAAAGAAGGTGGCATCAGCAATGAAAAGTTAGCAGATGCAGCTCAATGTACAGAGGCAAAAGAGGGCTTAAAGAAAAGCAAAAGCAAAGAGGAAGCTGGGTCTTTGGCAGACATATGCAATCATTCTATTGGACAACACAAGAATGAATGGCTAAGTAGATGGTTACAGTCTGCACACCCCAGCAGAGGGACCTGTACTTCCAGTGCACAAGCTTGTCCAGTTTTGAAACTGAAGACCAAGAGAAGTGTTCAGTTTTGAGGCAGCACAGTGATGGAGATGTTATGGAACTCTAAACATAGTCATTGAGATAGGACTCAAACACAGGTATCTGCTGCATGCTCCCTCAAGTTGCTGTGCTAAGCTGCTGTGATGGGATAGCTGTAGGTCCTGTGTCAGGTCTGACAGCTACGTGACAGTTTTTCAGATTCTGCAAGGCATTTCAGATGGCATCTGTGTGTGTGAGTCTTAACCTGCAAGCTGAGTCCCACCTGAGGAGCCTATGGCTCCTGTGCATTGCTTTCCCCTATGGCTCTACAAGGTTCTCTACATCAGATGATCCAAAGTTAATAAGATCACAGATTCACAAGATGTTATTATGTGAGTACTGTATGTATGTGCAGAAAGAGGCAAGACCAGTTCCTAGATGCTAAGCAACTCGCTCATGGTCTCAGACAGCATAAGGAATCCTACCATGTTACTGCCACCTTCTCTTATGACGCTTGTTCCCTTGACAGTCCTATTGCAGTGACACCAAGAAGGCTCTCCTGGTCAGAAAGCCATGCACAGGTGTGGCAAGACATATTGCATAATGCAAGGTTTGCTACAGCTACACCAATCTAAACACATCTCTTTTATACTACTTGTTGACAGGGTAATAGCTTTTGTGTTCCATATGGGTCTGTACCCATCAAGACCTGCTATTTATGAACAAGGTGAGAAGTGCTGCAGAAATACAGGACTTGACCTGACTTTTTTTCTGGGCCAAGGAATAGATATTTCCTCCCATGTTGTTCTGTCAGAGCTGAAGGGTTCTTATGGATGGAGTTGGTAGGCAGAAAGCCAGCTCTTTCTATTGGCAGGCACAGAGAAGACAAGGTGGCAGCAGCCCAGGTTTAGCTTTGCTGATGTTGGCAGGGAATTACACTCTAACTCTGAATTCAGTGTGGTGTATGCTGGGTCAGGAGTGTATGAAAACATATCTGCTGCCTAACACTTACATTAGGCATTCTGGCTAAATGAACTAAAATTTATTCAGAACTCAGACCCGGTTTTGTTCAAATCCCTGTTATGGAATGATCCATCAGCATCCAGACCTGGTACCATGGAAGCACAAATCCCATTCCCATCATTAGCTCTTGGTGGGACCTCCGACATGGTCCCAGGTTCATCCTTCTGGAGGTACATGCATCTCCATCATGAACATTGATTCAGTGCTCTTCCTGCAAGGGAGGCAGGAAGACTGATTTCTTGTCATATGGAGCTAAACTGAAGTCACTCTACATTTGGAAACCCAAATAAATGAGAAGACATCCTCATTCCAGGAATCAACTGGAGATTTCAGTTTCACAGACCTTCCTATGCCTCTGGCTCTCCAGGTTTTGGCTTTCTAAATGTTCTTAGAAAAAACATTAAAAAAATCTAAGAACATGATGCTTAACATTCTGCCAGTAACACGAAGTGCATATAACTCTGCCCTCTCTCCTCAACTGGGCTGAATATTAAGGAATAGACTACAGTACTTTTGCAGACAGAGGAATGGGTTTCCACGAGGAAGGATGAGGAAAAGCCTCAACAAACAAAAAAACAAACAAAACAAAACGAAGCTGTGATTAAAATTCTGTAATCTTGGACAAAAGGCCAGTGTACCGATCCAAAGAGTCTTTGGTCCCCAGAGGGAATGTCTAATTAATGTCACTCATATGAGGGCTATGCCAAGGTTACAGCTGGCAAGATAGGACTTTATCAAAAGCAATCTTCTGGCAAAGCCCCACACTTTCTTCTGCCAAGAGGAACATCTCATTTCAAGGATACCTTCCACCAACAGTGACTGCTCCTGCTGTTTTGAGGGCCCCCAGCCAGGCAGATCAATGTCTTCAGAGTTAGCCCCCATTTCCACTGGAGAAGCAATCCAGTTCCCTTACACAATATTTAACAAGCCCTCAAAACCAGAGATGTTTTCTCTCCTCACTTCAGCCTGGAGCATGACTGCAAGACTCAACTAGCCTACAACTTTCAGAAAGCATCTCCAAGATGAATCATTACTACCAAGTTATATGATTACTTAACATATTGTATGCACAACTAGATGAAACCAGCTTTCTCCTCTCTTTTCTTTCTCCTTCGTCCAATCTCCCCAATTATCTTCATCCAATGAAGCCAAGCTCCTTTCAATACCTCAAGCTTGCCAGGGAGAGCTGTCCCAGCTTGCTAATTGAATTATAACACACCCTTGAAATAAGACTCTGGCTCAGAAATCACTTAGGTGAGAATATCCCTTAAGTGCATAACAAGAAGAGCACAGTTGGATGAGTAATTGACTCAATTTGGATTGAAATGGAACAATCTAGTTGTGTCCTACTCTCTGTTTTCTCCTCCTGTATTTGCAGAGACAAAATGCCTGCAGCAGGTCTGTTCTCAGGGCTCAGAAATCAGTTGGAGGCTCTGAACTTTCCTTTAGAGGATGACTAACTCCAGTCATCATCAGGGAGTCATAAGCAGCTGTTGTCTTACAGAACAGAGCTAAGAGATGGAGGTCCAGGGTTGCATGGGTGGACACCACTTTTGTTTCAGGTGTTATTTAAGTGTCTGTTTTTCAGTATGGTGATGATCTGACTTTCAGGACTGGATTATTAGCGGTAAGGCAGGGAATGATCCCAAGGCAGCCAAGCAGTGGGCTGCACATCATCCATTTTCCATTACAATTTATAGGTTATCTTGTTCACAGGGGCAGTGCCTGCCCTGGGACAGGTAATGTCTGAGCAGTGACAGCCTGGGCATCATTTCTGGAAAGAAGAAAGGGGAGAACTGGCAACTGGCCATAGGATAACCAACAGGGAGCCAGGTCCCTTGTGGGGGAGAAAATCAAAGGATGTCAACACTGGGAGACCGCTGAGGAGAAGTCTCAATTTACATTCAGTAGATGAATTGTAGTGGTACAACTTCATGCTGGAGGTAAGGGACATGTATCTCTTCTTGCCTGCATGCAGCACCCAGTGGACCTAAAAGCAAAGATAAGAAGCTGATATGGAGCAGCTGTTACTGTCTTCTTACCCCGCCTTGACCTATCAAGACCCATAGGATCTCTGATAAATCTTTCAGCAAACGTACCTGGCTCAGAGCCCACCAAGGCTGCCAATTTATTAAGAAAACTAATAAACACAGTAGATATGATCTCAAAAAACTTGGAGCACAGATAACAAGCTGCTGCCAGGGCAGAGATTTTTCCTTTTGTACTTCCAGGGAGAAATTCAGCGTGTGTCTGGGAAGGCAGGACTGTATAGGAATACGCAGTACAACAGCGAGTGCTATAGTAGCCATGTTTAAGAGGGGGTGGGTTTTTCTAACCCTCTGCATGCCCATCTTCAACTGTCCTGACAATATTTCTGCTTCTCCTCTGCTTCAGATAACATCTGAATACCCAAAGCTGGACATGGGATGCAAGTGTCAGAGACTGCACATTTTGACATAGTTGTGTGCTCACGGTATTGCTGCTCTCCCTGAGGGCTGGAAAGCTGAAAATTTTTCTCTAGGAGTGACAGCATGGAGCTAAAGGTCCATATAACACATACAACAAAGTCTAGTGAGAACACAGAAGTCTCTGTCTTCACGTTTGCAAGTGAAGAGTTTTGCAGATGGATTTGTTGCATCTCTCATAGAACCACGTATACCATAATGGTTCATGGACTCACCCTTCCAGAAGAGCCACAGCCCAGTATTTCTTCCCATACTTTCAGGCTGGTGCAGCTCAGAAAAAGAGGAACTGGCTCTGGACTTTCTGTGGCAGGGGAATGAGTCTTTTCCTCAAACAGTGATTTGCAATGGATTTCTACCTCTTCTTCCCAATCTTTTCTTCTGTGAGGCTCTGATTCCCACCACTCATCTATCCTGCAGGCATTAGTTTGAATGTTGCCACCCTATTAAATGTGAATTGAATTAGGCAGGAGGTAATTAACTGCACTGGAATTTTCCCATGGTATTAGAGCAAACATACTCAGTGATATCTGGTGAGATCTTTACAGACCACAAGCAATAGATATCATGTATAACAATAGTGCTTCCCACATTTTCCTTAACATGCTCCTGGGTCATTGAGCTGAGGAGTAAATCAGAGGGAAGGGTTAAGACACACCTCTCTTCATGAAACAGCTGGGATTTTCTTTGAGATCCCCTTGAGTTCAAGTCAGCTGCTGGGGTTTTTCATTCACAAATAGCTGAAGAACTGTCCTTCACTGTGAGCCACATCTGGTGTGCAAGCTGTGCGCCTTCACTAGCACACTGCTGAGTCTGCAGAGAAGGGTCCATCATCAGTTCAGGTACCTATGAAGAATACTCCTGCTCTCCTTTCACCATTACATCTTACCTTATTGTCAGGCTGAATATGAGCCTCATCTCAATTTGGGCAAACAACATACTGGGCTGTGCTAGGACAGCGGGAGCTTCTGTATGTGTTGTTGAACCCAAATCAAGGGAGATGTCAAGAAATGGCAATGATGGAGGGAAGCCAAGATGAGGAGATGGACCACCAGTTCCATTGGCAGAGTCTGAAGGAGCTGGATTGCTCAGACTGGAAAGGAAGAGTCTGAAGGGAGACAAAAGCCAACAATGAGTTGAAGGGCAGCTACAGAGGTGGGTAAATAAATCCAAAGCCAGCCTGCTTGAGCTTGGGATAGCCCAGCTAGTCCAAGCAGAAGGATGGATGGGAGATCTCAGAGATCTCTTCTAACCAAAACTCATGTAGTCAGTCTTCCCATCAGCTTGCCAGTGGGGAACTGCTTCCACTGAGAAATGAGTCAGATTCGTTTGGGATTTAATTTCAGACAGATCAGTTCCATTTTGGAAACAGAGGTGAGTGATCTGTGGCAGACAGTGTTCATACTGGCACCACTACCAAGAAAATGTGCATGAGTCCACCAGTAATCCAAGATACCATCTAAGATAAGTTTGTATTTTGAGGCAAACACAGATCTGTAGCATCCTAACTGCAAGTCTCCTGTCAGTGTATTACAGGATGTGAATGAATAACTGCAGACCTCAAAATCTAGATAAGGGATAAGTCACCCTCTGCCAAATCACTCTTGGTTTACTACTGTGTCAGTCTCAGTCCAAAGCATGTAGTGAGCCACATGTGCTGCTATGTATGGGAGAAGAAGTGTCCTGCCCCATCATATGGTAACGATTTCAATTAAATAATTTCACAGGGAAAAGATTTCTTCCTAACCAAGTCTATAATGAAAGAGGTCATTTTCAGAGGGAGAGAGAGCAAGATCTGAATCTGAGAGTAACTTGGCCTTGGGTTTGGATATAAAGAGAAAATGAATATCGAGATCTGCATTTGCTCCCTTGAGGGACAATCTACTGCTGCAGTTTGCATAAGCGAAGAGGAACAAGGCAGGTAGAGAAAGAAGTGACGGGACAGAGGGAAAGCTCATGCAGGCAAACCTCGGGATGACTTGCACAAAGTGTGAGTTTCTCTTATTCATCTACTCCTCCAGCCTATTTAACTCTTCTGTTTGTTTGGCTTTTGTAGACAAATTCTTTATTTACTTTTCTTTATCTTGGCTAACATTGCAGTTCTTGTTGAATTAACTGTCACCCCAAGAAGGCCTTGCCAAAGGGTGTGCTAATGCTCTCTCCTGCCCATGACAATACAATACTCCAGGAAACGAAAGTGTTACAAGCTGTACTTCATTCACCTGTGAGGACTATGCTATGTGCAGGTAATGTAAATAGTATGTGAAAGAGACATGTTAGCCAGAAAAGCTCTTTGAATTGCAGTAGGATTAGGGAGAGTCCCTGATGGCCCCGGGAAAACTGTACTCTAATTTATACAAAGCCAGTGACCTGCAGTGGCTCTGGTTCCGTTTGGAACAGCATCAAGATACAAACTGTGGGTTTCTGGTCTCACACCTTTTCTCAGTGTGAGCCAAATAAAAGCACAGCCTTAGCCAGGAATAACAGATCATTTATTGGTGTAGTAAGTCCACAGCTAAACAGACAGCTACAAATGATGTTTTGACATATCACTGGATGGGCTGGGACACCACAACTCGTTAAGCTGTAATGTCTTTATTACTGCTGTTCATATGTCTGTAGCTCAGGATGTACCAAAGGGGAAAGAAAATCAAGAAACCTGAATTCTCATCATGCCTGAGACTGACACTTGACCAAAAGCAATGGCAAAAACAATAGCAAAAAAAAGCATGTTGCACTGCACAATGTTAATAACTGCTCCAGAAATGTTTTTTGGTTTTTTTTTCCAGATCAGATTCCCAAGGAAAAAGTATCTGAACATGGCTGGGAGAACAGAAGACAACAGTGGCTGAATGGTGCCACAGAAGCTGAGCAACGACTTGGCATGGTAGCACCCATCCTGGCAGCACGTTCAAAGACCTTATGCCTATACTGCCAAGAACTGAGAATAGAGCTGGAAGGGTCTATGAGACACTGAGGTGATGGGAAGTTATTTCAGGCATGAAGATATTTATTCAGTTACTTCAGTCAGTCAAATCCCACCTGAGAAGCCAACAGTGTTTACCATAAAGGAGCTGTCTCCCAGTCCTGGGTAGCCCTGGTGCCTTCGACATCACCTAATGGTTTTTAAAGATGTACCTTCATCTTTTATTTCATGCTTCCTACTCACGTGGCAGTTCCCTCAAAAGATCCTTAGAAAACCTCCTATCCTCTGCCCTTCTCCTTGCAGTGGTTAACAACACTGCTTGTAAGGCTGATCCTTCAGCTCTCAATCCCTTCTTCTGTCCCATGGGTTCAGACAGTTGTTAGCTCTTGACTGACATTAGCTGTAACCCTTATTGAAAAGATATGTGTTTCCCAATACCATGACGCTCAGCAAAGCTCATATCCATGATTAAGTCTCTTGTTCTGCCTTATGAAAACAGAAAGAAGAGTGCAAGGAATCTCATCGTGCCCTCTGGCACAGGCTCTCCATGTCACATTCAGTTTCCACAGGTCTCTGGAACCTCAGGAGCTGACATATAAAAGACACTCAAGAGCCAGAGAAGGAGCTACCCCAAAAGGAAACTTGTCCATCCCTTAAAGCAAAGAAGGGAAGGCAAGATCAAGCAAGAAAGTGAAACACACAGTGGTGGGGAGGATGGCAGTGAACAAAGAATAGCTGTCACCTTACACCACAGTTTTGTCCTTTATGCAGAGAGATGAAGCATTCTGGAGGTGCAGCTTTGAGATCATGGTCTTGGGCATCTGGTAATGGGAAAAGTAGTGTGGAATAATAACCTTCCCTCCACCCAAGAGAAGAGGTTTATACCTGTGGATTTTGCCTCTCTTGGGGACTGCAGTGCTCTTACACTAACCATGTGTTAGCACAAATTGTAAATGATTTGCGTTACACCTGGGATAAAGGGCACAGGAGAGGCACCCATTGGCACCACAGCCCCAGGTCCCTCATGAAAGACCACAGAAGGACTCAGATGAGGAAGCAGCATCAAGAAAGTCACTTTATTACCCACCCTGGGCCTTCACTTCATTTAATCCTTCCCACAAAGCCAGACTCTTCCTGGCATAATCTCTCCGGTGTCATTCCTAGTGACAGAACTGTCTGGAGAGCGCTGATGTGATTCACCTACAGGTCCTCCAGGGCCTTAAAGATCTTATCCCTGTCCTCCTTGCTCATTTGTCATTTCTCATGAGAGAGAGAACAACAAAGATGACCAAAAAGCATGCAAGATAGGAACGGCACCAAGGATACCTACTCAGGCATCTTAAGATTCTGGGTTCTGGGCATGCAGTTATAAGGCTGCACCTGGATCTTGCCCCAATGCTTTTTACTCCCTGGAACAACACACATTTTCCTTCAAAACCAAAAAGACCAATACAACTGTCTTCTCCTTCCTGTCAATGAGTAACAGCACAGAAACACAGAGCTCAATTTTCAGTGCTGACGAAAGCAATGAATCAAGATTAGGTATTTGGGTCTGGTTTGCCTGAGAGGCATATGACACCCCGAAACAACCAGGAGGATCTGAGAATGGGAAGGGTTTGGTGCTGAGCAGAAAGGCAGGCAAGTTAGTATACGCTCTGGCTCTTAGGGCTAAAAGTAACATAAATTTCTTTCCTAGTAAGAGGAATAGAGATCAGTGAGAAGCTTTTCTTTTCAGACCTACTGAAAAGTTGCTATCACTAATTCCTCCTTTCCTTTTCACTTCTTTCCTCACCATGGGTGCATTTCCACATAGGGGAAATTTAACAAAACTGAACCACAGTCAGCACCTGAATACTGAGAGAACTGTATCTAACTAGATTGGAGCTCCATGCAGCAGCAGCCTGCTTAACCAGAACAGGTTGTTTCCTTCTGAAAAGCCCAGCCATATTTTCAACAATTCCTTTTTAAACAGGAGGACTAGATGAGGCCCTGGCAACTTTATATTGTGCCTGATCTAGTGGCTGGCAACCCTGCCCTCAGTGGGGGGTTGGATCCAGATGGTCTTTGAAGTCCCTTTCAACCCCAGTCATTCAGTGATTCTCTGATTCTATGATAAGAAAAATGTTCCAGAAATCTATGATACTGCTATCACAGCTGTCTGCTTCTCTGTACTATCCTGGAGGATTTATACAACCATGATGTGACTACTTCATCTTTCCAACACCCATTGACTAAAGGAGATCCAGATTCTCTTATCAAAAACAAGCTATTCTGTGCCTGGGCTCCTGGGGAAACCAGGCAGAGATAGTCATCTCCTCCTTGCACATCTCCAACAGCAAAATCATCCCTTGCACTAGAGACCACTTGCTGTGTGGGTAGCTTTAGGTGGTGATGGGTCAGCAGTTGGACTATATGATCTTAGCAGTCTTTTCAAACCTTAATGACTCTTTGTTCCTAACTTCCCTGTTCATGGAAAGCACACGTAGCAAAAACATGAGATGAAGAACATCATGTTTGCGCAGGATCCAGGACTTGTTTTGAAGCTTGCTTGCATGCAGATCACTCTAGAAGATTTTCCCTGGGTTTCTTAGACAAAACATCATAGGAAAAATTACTGAGAATTTTCATCTTATCTATCTGTTCTATAAGCTGTGCTGCAAGATATAGCCAAGAGCTTATCCACAACCCATGCCCTACCCCAGAGCCACTTCTCTGCCCCCTGCAGCACAGGACATCAGGGACACTGAACTGGAGAACAATATTAGGCCAAAATTAGTAGCAAGGACACACATCGTGAAACAAGATTCCCTTCTCTCTTTATTCATTGTATTTTCCATGCTTTCCCCTGGCTTTCTTCCTCAGTGCAATGTGATGTTCCCAAACCTGTGCAGACATAAGGGAGTACAGAAGGAAATGATGATGCAGTAGCAAATAACTAAGGACTCCCAAACTGCAAGTCCTCTCAGAGGACCCTGAGAGCCTCTTTCTTTTTTATTCTTACATGTGCTACATGTGATATTCTTTATCACTCCTGATGCAGTGATAAAGATGCAGATTTTCTGCTGGAATAATTAAGGTAGAAAGCAGTTTGGGGTCTGCAATTCTGTGATTCAGCAAGAGGAGGATGAAGGAAGGAGCTGGACAGATTTACTCAATGCTCAGCTGAAACAGCCAAGCAGGTGCACAGGAGGTGTGTAAGGAGGAGATGAGGACCCTGTCAGAGAGATAAGGCTTGGGCATGGCAGGAGGATGTCAGGGACCATGTCAGGGACCAAGTCAGTGTCAGAGACCACGAAGGGAGATGGAAGGAGAGGAGCTGCTGGTGGAACGGAGATGAAAGTGTCCCTATGGGACTGCACAGTGGCTGTGTCCCTGATGCCCTACTTGTTCCTCTGGTGACCAGCTCCCTGCTCAGTGTCCTCAAGGGCTAAGCTTGGTTCCCACATGTTCAGGGCATAGGTGACCATAAAACAGTGTTACTTTTGCTCAGGAAAAGACTTTCATTAGCCCTGCTCCCTTTGTAACTTACTTTCCTCCCAGGGGCTGACAGAACTGCAAACATTTCCTCCTCACAAATGAAAGGAAGAAGTCATGAAGAGACCATGCCCTGAAGGGAAATAATAAACAAGCCCATGACAGCATCACCTCTTTGATAAAATGCTGGGAATGTACTATGAGAACATCATCAAAACGTGGCTGGATAATAGCCTGGAGCAAGAGCTCCCAGCTCCTGTGTGGCCCCAGCTCCTGGCTTGCTCCACTGCAGCTGATCCCATCCCCAGTGACCTGTAGGCAGATGTGGAACTGGAGGCTCTGCAGGAACACTAAGGCAGAAGGAGGAGGCCGACAGCAGGGAAATGACTGAGGAGGAAGACGAGCAACAGAGAGAGTGCCCTAATGAAACATGTAAGACAAATTAATCTCAAAGACACTGAAAGAAAGAAGAGGTGCATGAAAGGGCTGAGTGAAGAACAGGTCATGGGAAGGGAAAATACCAAAAGGACTGAATAGCAAGTGTTTTGTACAGTCTGTCTCCATACTACATGACATTATCTGCAGCGTACAACCTCTCCCTGCCCGCCCAGGGGCAGGGTGGTGCTGCTGCTCTCTCAGCTTTGAAGGCACACACAGGCTCCTGCCCAGACCTACAAAGGGTCTCCAGCGTGGGAAAGCTCTGCATCACTGCTCCTCACTTCCAGGCGGCTGGCAAGGGCCACATGTGCCCTATAGCATAAACAGGGAGAGTGCTCCTCCCAGAGACAGCTCCTGCGACCTGGGGAGGACCCACAGACACTGCAACCCAGAGACTTTCTGCTCCCACTTATTCTCCCCTGGATTATAAACACATCATATTTTTACCTTCACGTTTCTCTTCAAAACAATGCCTTGCAATTAGTGATCCCACATCCCTTCTCCAGACCACGTCATTTATGGATGCAGGAGGGCTGAGGTGAGAGCCAGGCTCTTCTGATCAAGGCACTTCAGATGTGCTGGTCAGGTAGCAGCTGCACTGAGATGCACTGAGCTGTGGATCTCCTGTGGGTCAGATGCCATTATTTCTGTTACTCCAGCCCAGGGCAGGATTGTTAGCTTGACCTCTCCTCACCCATCAGCTTCTTTCCTCCTGAAGAGCCAAAAGTGCTGTAAGCATTTCCTGAGAGAGCACAAGGTATAAAAGAGGAAAGGACTCAGACACGCAACAGTTTGGATGGAGAGTACCTACAGCAATGCAAACAAGAAAGGGAATGCAAAATTAAAGTGCAACAGAAATGCTGCCCTTCTGTGCTGGGTAGGGTTCAGAGGTTGCAAGCAAGCCCAGAAGGTTTATGTGAAAATTCAGTTGCCCCAGTGACCCATACTGAATGGAGGGCATTACCCACATCTTAGCCATCCTGGTTAGCTCCCCATGCTCTGGGTCTGCAGCTCATGGCCAGAGACACCATCATAATAAAAGTCTGAAATGATGTTACAGTGACAGATGCCTTACTGTGCTTGGGAACAGGGAACCCTGGTGCAGACGTCCCCAGGCAGCCTGCTGCATTCACTTAAACTATGACATCTTTAGCTCTGATAGCCGAGGCAGCTGAATCTGACACAAAACATCCACCTGGGACCATTTCCCATTGATGGAGTCCAGAAAGATGAACATCTATGGTGGTTCCCTGCAGGTTCATCCAGAAAGGCATTGCTGTACTCTCAAATACAACCTGGAACAGTCAAAAACCACCTAGGACAAGACAAGCCTGTCTGGCAGGGAAGGCGTCTTCCAGTGAGGAAATTAGAGTAAGGAAAGCTTTCATTATGAAACTACATCAAAACTTTTCCTTAGGACAGAGGACGAGGTTGCCCTTCCCAGTATAAACCAGCAAAATCCTTTCAGTTATGATGCAAATGCAGCTTTACTCTGGCTTCTCAAGAAAGCCGGTTTCAACCAACTTTATCATAGCTCAAAACAAATGAAGAAGAATATCTGGGAACTGAAAAGCCACCTCATTTGTATGACTTTTATTGCTCCCTGTTGCAGCATTCCTAACAAGGGTAGGGAGGTGTAACAGTCTGTTGCTGGAGACAGAGCACAGGGGCAGACACAGCTTTTGTCTGGTCTCTGTGCATTCTTATGTCTCTGTGGAAATGGGTGTCTCCTGGAAATATGGAGATCTGTTGAGTTTCTGCTCCTGCCCAGCCCACAATCTCCTGGTTGAGGAATTCAGCCCCAGTTCCATAATCTCCAGGATGTGACCCTGTCATACAGAGAGAGGACACCCTAATACATATACATGTATTGCCCAAGGAGGTTGTGGATGCTCCTTCCCTGTAGGTACTCAAGGCCAGGTTGGATGTAGCTCTGTGCAGCCTGGTCTGGCAGGTGGTGACCGTGCACACAGCAGGGGGTTGAAACTATATGACTTTTGTGGTCCTTTCCAACTCAGCCAATTCTGTGGTTCTGTGGTTCTATGATTCTATGACACGGGGCCTGCAGGAGACCTGCATCTCAAATGTGTCTGCGTACCCACATTTAGACATATGATTGAGCCCACCATTAACACAAGTGATGTAATTCAGCCCCCCACTGAAGTGGACTCACAAGGTGAGATGTTCTCTAGGCTCCTTGACTATGTCATTTTAGCAGATCAGAACCAGCATGCATATGGAGAGGAAATTTAGCTTGGAGTCCCTATGAAAGTAGAAATTGTGAGGATATTGTTGTTTTGTCTTCTTTCCTGCTCACCCAGTTCTCACGGAATATTCATGCCACCACTTGTCAGCCTGAGCAGAGTCATGGGCTTCCAGACCTCCCCCAGCCTGCAGCACCTTTATCTTGCAGCCATGGACTGTAGGGCTCAGATACAATCAGCTCATGCACGTGTTCTCTGTGCTGGATCTATGAACACTCTTGTGCAACTGTCCCTCCACTCCATACTCCCTGGAGGCAGCATAGAGGCTCTCAGCATTTCACATTTTGTACCTGGAGGCACAAACAATGTCATCTTCATCCCCATATCAAGACCGTTCATCACCGTGACATGTTTTTTAAACTCAGCTGCTCACCCAGACATTGCAGTGCTGGGCTGCCTTTCCTGACATCTGCTGAGCTCTCTTGCAGCCTTTGGACTCAGGGGTAGGGTACATGGGTTAGAGGTTTGGCAGCTTTTGACTTGGTGTTCCTGCTGCTCAGAGATAAAGGAGGCTTTGGGTGCCCCACCTATAATCTTGTGTTTGCACCAGCCATGAGTTAATTGGAAGAGTTTGCCACACCACCTCTCTGGTGCACCAGGCACTCAGAAGTGGGTAAAACTGTCTGTCCCGAAATAGAAAACAGTAAATTGTCAATAACAACGGATACGTAGCTGCTCTGCACTCAGTGCTTTCCTGACGTAAAAGGGGGAGTAGGATTGCAAGGGAAAAGCCCATGACAAGATTTGACCCGTCCTCCACTGGCTCTCCCTGCTCTCCACCCCATTCTTGCACTGGTATCCACATTACTGTACGATGAGGGTCATGGAACTGAGATGCATTTTCCATCCTGACCATTCCTATGTCTTGTGTCTTGTACTGGGTCTCATATCTTATATCTGGACTGGAGCTTTTCAGCAGCCACCACACAGAGCAATGCAAGAGGGGCACCAACTCACCCCACAGCATCCAGCTGTCTGCTTGTGGGCTCCCACAGCACTGCCAGCTGGGCTAGAAGGAGCAGGTAGGTGTCCTCACCTGTCTGTAGGCAAGAGGCAGGACACACTCAGAGGCTCTAGGACTCCTCCTGTGCCCTTGGGTCAGGATGATCAGCTGCAGGCACACACAAAGCTCAGGATAGCAGTGAATGTTTTGTAGATTTTTCAGATCCAGAAGATGTTTCAGTCTGTTCCAGGCCAGCAGCAGAAATGAGTGTAAAGTAAGAGGATATCCTGGAGAGGAAGAGAAGATGGGATAAATGGGAACTATGCAACTCCCTGGGAAGGCACTAAGCTAGTTTATGATCCTTCAGCTTCTCCTTCCTGGAGGCAGACAAGATCAAGCTGGATGGGGCTATAAGTGCCCTGATGAAGCTGTAGACATCCCTGTTCATTACAGAGGAATTGAACTAAATGCCCTTTAGGGGTCCCTTCAAGCTCAAATGGTGCTGTGATTCCATGATACTATAACCAATAACAACTATATCAGCCAGCATGTTTCATATTACATTTTTGGAAGTCTGTGCTAGTTGGCATCTTGAACCTGAGAGTTTATCCTCTTTGTTACCTCCCTCCCATCTATTTCATTTTCTTTCATTCATCTCCCTTGTCATAGCCTGGATCAGCCCCAGCTGGATGGGTTCTGCTGGGGAGATGCTTTGTTTATAATTTCTCTTCAGATCTGCTCTCAGACAGACATCGAAGAGCAACTAATTCAAGCTTTAAGTAAAAGTTGTCTGCTGGAGAGATCTCAACTGAACTAAAAAGCTGCAGATCATGTGTAGGCTTCAAGATTATTCCTGTGTGCTCTGCTGCTCCCCATCCTCTTTCTGGCCAAGGAGGAATTGTGCTGCATCTATTGGGGGCATGATCTGAGTCAATCTGTTCGCTGTTGTGGCTCTTAAGGAAAACTTCTTCACTGTCAATGTCACCTGCCTCAGCCAGAAGGATGATAGATAAATGATGCCCACTGGTCATGCTCCAGAGGAACAGGCATCCTTCACACTCATCAGAAGCAAGAGCTGAGCTTCATTGGGATTGGAGCCACATGCATGGGTTGATGGTGGACTAAATCTTAGAGGTCTTTTCCAACTGTAATGATTCAATGATTTGTTGCTGATATACCACTTACTCCTCACTGGAAAAGGATACAGCACTGACTCTACCACTGTCTTGGTGTTTTTAGGAATGATGGATCCAAAACATGTTTTTAGCCCCAAGCTTGTTTAATGAGGGAACTCCTTTCTTCATTCCTTGTTCAGGCTGCTGTCAGAATGCTTGGGGAAACCTTCAGAAGTGTCCTCAGTGTTGCAAACAGAAAAAGTCTTTCTTGACTGAATTTTAAATCCATTTCTGTACTCTCACTCTGATGCTAAATGCAATATATGTGCTGCAAAACTTTACTGCCAGGAGGTTTCACCTGCTTCTTAAATGAAACCACTGCCCTTTAAAATAATTGAGTTTGTGTGTTTTTCACATCTTTGCGCTCTTGACGTTTCCTTTTTAATTGCCATTATATGGCTACGCATGATAATATTTTCAGTTTGGTAAACTCACTTGGCTGTATCATTGTTCTCCAGCCCCCTGGAGTGAGATGGCCATGCTCATTTCTTCAGCCAACCTGCAGCAGTGAGACGCCACACGACAGCAGCTGGGTTGCATCATTTGCCTTGAGCTCTTTCATTCTCCCTCATATGCACACTGCATCTAGAGAAAGCTCTCATGGGAGATGTTGCTCCCGAACTGGAGCTGAATGGGGCAAAGTGAAGAGGAACTTCCTGCTCAGAATGGAATTTGTTCTGCCAGGAAGGATTTTTATTGTGCTATACACGGTAAACAATTAATGAAAAGGAGGCTTAATGAGATGCATATTCAAGGCTCCTACAAGCCTACAGAGGCTCCTACATGGAGGTGATGGGTTGACAATTGGATTAGATAATATTTGTGGTAATTTCCAACCTTAACAATTTGATGATTCTCTGAATGCTCACAAGATCAGAAGCCCTGGACACACCAGAACTCTGGTCATGCTGGATTTGGGCAAGAGAGCTAAGACTTCTTTCTACCTTGAGGTACATGAGGGCAAACACCTGAGGCTCTTGGAAGTCCAAGTGTGACGTGAGCATGCAGAACAACCAAGGACTTAGAGAAGACAGTCCTTGCCAATGGTGTCCAACAACAGAGTCCCATATCTCATCTTCTCCTCTCCTTTGGCCTGTCATGAAATAGCAGCCTTGCAACAGCTTCAGGTGCTCCCACACATCACGACCTTTTCGCAGTCCCACTTTCTCATAGAGTTACCAGATATCTCTTTTGGATGGAGAAGGATGTCATGAACCAAGGGGAAGGTGGTGGGGAAAAAGGAAGAGGAAGTAGCTGAAGTGTCCATGCTGATTCTTTTTCGATGTAAGTGGAAACCTGCCCTGGGGCAGCACTGCCGGACCAGCCAAGTGCCAGCCTGCTCCTGCATCCCCAGTGCTCACTGCTGGCAGATGAGAGCTGAAACTCACTTTGGGACAGAGGGGCAGTGCAGAAGGAGTCTGTGCTTTGCTCCCATCCCCACCACAGCACCTGCAGCAAAGAACTCAGATCCAGATGACAAAAGGAACTGAACTTTTAGACTTATAAGTTTCATAGGTTTTAAAGCCAGGAGGGGGGGGGACCTTTCCTGTCTATTTGACCTTCTGTAATATAGAGGTCTGGGAATTTCCTCTGGAGAACAGCTTGCAGTTTAAGTGAGACACCTTTATGCAAGATAGCCAGTCTTAAATTGAAACCCTCACACAATAGATATTCCACAGCATCTTTGTTCTAGTGACTAATTACTCTCCCTGTTAAGCATGAATAGCTTGTGGATTTATTTTTTCCTGCATACTAAGTATATTTCAATAGCTTGATGGCTGGAATTCATCTGACCTACAACCTAGCAGTCGTTATTTGGCCAGATGAGTCTTACTTCTCCAAGAACTGCAAAGGCACAGGATTAAGAATGTGAAAATTCATTGTTTTGAAATTTAGGTGTGGGAAGGGGAAAAAAATAGAAAAAGGACAAAAATTAAATCTTATAGAACTAAACTGAAAACAAACAATCACAATTTGCAGCAACCCAAGGGTGCCTGCTGCCAGGGATGCTGCTGTCTGCAATTAACCTTGTCTTCCCCAGACTCAAATGGCAGTTCCTGAAATCTGGCAAATGGAACTACCCAATTGCACTGCTTTCTTCACAGGGCTAGCAAAGAGTTGCCCTGTGCCTGAATAATATGGGGCAAGATCCGTGTGGAAAGTAACATAAAGCTGCTTAGCTCCCATCCACTCGACTTGGGCTGAGGATCTGCTCAGTCGTGCTTGACACTCCAACAGATCCCCATAGACAAAGGAAGACTTACACAGTGGGAACGCACAGTGCTAAGACAAAAGATAGTCAAGACTTGACCTGAAAGTGATATGGTGTTTTGCTGCAGTTCTAATAAGGATTCCAAAACAGAACACTGAGGCAAAAATACGGCAAGGTTATAGAGACAGAAGCAGGAGGAACATGGCATGGAGCACACACAGAAGGACAAGCAGCAATTCTGGAGTCCACAATCATCATGTCTGTAGTAAGAATTTTAGCTGAAGTTGTAGAAGAGTGAGAAAAGGACACAGTCCTCAGTAAAAAGGGAAAGCAACCCCTGAAGCTACGTGAATTGGTTGCAGTAGTACACAAGGGTTTTAAACAGATTTTGAGGGGTAAACTTTCAAGACAGAAATATGTTCTATTTCATATAGAAGCAGCAGAAATGGGTCAAGGATGGAGAACACCAAACACTCGCTAGAAATTGCTTGATTTCTAGTTGGTGAATTGAAGGAAATCACATTCATCCAACTTCAATGAACTGTTCAGATGGCACTCTGTGGGAAATTATAGACTTACTTCAAGGATGTACAGTTGACAGAGGAAAAACACAGCAGGACATAAATCAGCAACAAGTTGTATTTACAGAGAACGTAGGCTGGAAGGACTGTGCAGTTCTTTGAGCACTGGGCTTGGGCCTGCAAAACTTATGTTCTCTATATTGTGTGAGAAAGTAACTAGCAAAGGCTCTTCATCTTCTGCTACCTACCCGCTAAGTGAAAGGAATAAAGCACCAGTAGTGCATGCGGATACATCACCTGAAGGGGTTAATTTGCTTTTGCTAACACAGGCTGCAGAGAGGAAGGGGGTTTGAGGAAGCTTTTGTTACTGACAACTTCCTCTCTATGGCAAAGTTTACTGTCAATAGCTTAAAAATAAAACGAGCGCTGACATCTTACAGTGTGGGTATTGACATTTTATTTCTTAAAAAGGCAAAAAAAAAAAAAAAAAAGAATACATTGTTTTAGTGACTGGAAATGTGTACAAAGTTACATATTTCAAAGAGTTCATGCATTAAAGAAACAGCCTTCAAAAGAGTTTCTCCAATGCAGAGGCATGGGACCTACAAATTCTTTCACAACTGATACTGTTTGTTTCGAACACTCTGTATAGCACAGCCATCCTCTGACACACCGGTGCTATAGGAGCCATTGGGGTCTAAACTCAGACCCTCATCACAAAAAAAACATGGTAGAAGAGTCCTGAGTGTCAGGGACGCCCCCACAATTCTGCAAGGTAGAAAACTCCAGTCACAGAGTGAAAATCTAAGCCTGACTTGGGCAAACCCAACAGTTATCTCCAAGCTGTCAGAGAATTGGCAGTTCCCACACATCTTTAAATTAAATGATCCCCATCTTGGTTTGTAGTAACAGCTTTTTAAGGCGTGCATTTATATATCTCTATTAAAAAAAAATACTATTGTGAAATTTACATGAAAACACACAACTTTAGCAACACCATGTTTTCAGTGGAACTTGGCCATTAGCTGCTTGCAGTTTATATACAAAGCTGGTTAATAAGAAAGTCTGCTATAGGGAGCCAAGCTTTCTTTCCAGGTTATCCCCCGACTAAAACAAGGATTTCCTATGTTTTGTCTTCCATGCGTTGGCAATATTGAAAACTGTGATTAGAACACCAGGGTGCAGTGGCTTGTAAACATTTTGTCTCAGTATTACATTAAAATCCAGTGCATTCTCACTCTCCGCTCTGACGCTATGGATCAATGGATTGATACAACCTTCTGTGAGCTCAGGGGAGAAATGAAAACTTTAGCCAATTAAAATATTGTAGATAAGTCCGTTCCTGGTGTCAAGTCACTCACTTTAGAGCTACACCAAGCATGAACTTGATCCATCATAGAATTGCGGGCAACTTTTTCCCAGGATGTTAGAATTTCAATTCCACATTACAAGAACAACTTATGTTTTGCGTGGTCCCTGTTCTGCAGATGGAGCACATGTTCAGAGGGAAGCAGTTTGCCAAGCTCAAAGGCCAGGCCAGCAAAGCAGCCCAAGAGAGCCCCAGATTCCTGATTGATTAGACCCATGCTGGAGTTGTTGGACAGCAATGCCCACCTCTCCCCTGTCTCCTAAAGTTCTCAACCCTTTCTAGAAGTAGGGAAAGATTATACAATACTGCATGGAAGGAAAAGGCTCATAGGAAAGAATCTAAAGCAAATGCATCAGGGATATTTAAAAAAAAAAAAAAAAAGAAAGAAAAAATGTAAAAAAAAAAATTAAAGGCTAGAATAACTCAAGACAGGAAAAAAAACTCTTCCTGTTCTTGTTGAAGCTCTTCTTAACTTCTCCCTCCTCTCCACCAGCTGCAGTCCTGAGTAATGAATGCCTGCCATATCTGGATGGCAGCTTCCTCAGACCCTTTCCTTGTGCTTCACGTTGGCCAGCTTGACTGTCTCCTGCTCAGAGGCAGGTGGAGAAGGCTCGTCGTGACATCCAATCATCAGCTGGTAGACTATGACTCCTGCAATGGCCCCAAGGAAAGGAGCAACAATTGGAACCCACCACCACTGCTTTCCAGTCCTGAAAAGAAGAAGGAAATGCACAAGGTTAAGAATTGCAACCTAAGCATTAGGATACTTGTGTTTCAGTCTGGAATAACGCAAAATCTGATTATGTGCAAACATTGACATGCAAGACAACAGCAACCCTATGTCCACAGCAACATCCAAGGCAGTTGCTGCCTCTTGCTGCAAGTTCTGGGGACAAGCACTTTGGAGCAGCTGTTTCCACGACTTCTACAACTCACTCTCCACCAAGAAAGTAGAAAAACCATCAGTGTCTGAGCTAGGCAGTTTCACTTCCCTCCTGCTGCCTGCAGGAAGGTACTCCTTTACAACATATAACCTCTACTGCTCATAGTTCTCAGTTTTCTCCAGGTTCAAGAAAATATAACAAAAGCCCCGCACTTCCTTCCATTAAAAAATAGTGGATAAGATCGTGTTCAGTGTGCACCTGAGCTTCTCATCACTGAGGCTCCCTCCCCAGAGTTCATTAATTTTCTGGAAACTGCTGAAGTTCTATGACTTTTTAAAGAAATCAAAGCGAAGCAACCTGTGTCTTTTAAAGAGATTTATACTTTCTAAAGACACCATAAGGGTGCTAAGACTACTTGAATCTCAAACTTTTTTTTCCCCCTTGATGCACAAGGTTTTCATTGTCAAGCTCTTACCAGAACACTTCAGTGCCCCAGCCAGCAATGGCTGTGAAGAGACGAGGCCCGAAGTCTCTGGCAGGATTGACAGCATAGCCAGAGTTGAAGCCCATGGAGGTTCCAATAACGAGGACAACAAAGCCAACTGTGAAAGCTTCCAGCCCTGTGGGAACAGGGTTGTTGTAGGGATCCACAATAGCCAAGACGCAAACAATGAGGGAAGCGGTGCCAATGAACTGGGGAGGGAAAAATCAGAAAGACGAATTTAATCCAGACTAATCTTTTAAGAAAGTTACTTAAGTCTTCTGAAGTTCCATGGTTTTAGGACTCATTCTCTAAAGTGGAAAAGCTACAATAAAAGATTCCATGGCATTGTCAGACAGAATTAGACTGAGTGCCCAGTTGGGAAACTGACAATGGAGCACGCTCTTCCGAACAGCTGATAAATTCCTTTGTGCCCACACCTCTTCCCCACACACAGAAGAGCTATCAATAACCGTGTGAGCAGCCAAATCAGCTGAAGACATCTTCCAGAATGTGCTTCCAAGCTGTGATTCTTTCTCTGACCAAATGAGAGGGCCAAAACAAACCCGAAATATCCCTCTTTGAGTTCTGGCTCCCTCCAGGCACCTCTTACCTGATCAAAGAATCCGTTCACAACATTCAGATGCTGAGATGGGTAGGTGGCAAAGATACCAGCTGTGGCATTTTCTCCTGTTACATACAGGTGGTTGGAGCCAAAAGCCCAGATGGCATCTGGAGGTGGAGAAAAAGCAACAGTAAGAACTCAAAGAAACACCAGTATGAATCCTAATGCCCCCTACAAGGTGCCGAAATGCCTGTGGTGCTACAGAAGTCAAAATCTCAGAAACTGTTATGGATCTGATGTGCAGCAAACACATTGGTCTGACTTTCCCATGCAATTAGTTTCCGCTCTTGGGGATGTCTTGTAGAGTCACTGGCCACTCATCTACTGCTGTGCAGAAGCTGGATAACTACCTTAAGCAATCTGAATATGTCTCAACCACAGATAGTTAAGATCAAAATAGATGCTTCCTGAAGGCAGCTCATCTTTGTTTTAAGCAGTGGTTTAGGACAGGATTAATTTTCTTCTGCAAAGAATCTGACATCAGCCTATCTACTAGAAAGGTAATTGATGCTGAACTGAAGCTGTAACATTTACATTACAGCAGTAACAGTAGTTTCCACTCCTTTACTGTGAAGAATCAGCCTGACAAGGGCTGCCAAAGTTGCTAGAAGTCTGACTGGCTCACAACCATATCCAGTCTATGCAGAAAAAACTCCATGTGATGTCCTTGTTTATTTTAAAAAAAAAAAAAAAAGAAAAAAGAAAAAAACACGTGAGGATAAAATGACTCTGGAAAAATGCACATATGTAAAGCTTCTATCACCATTATTGTTTCATCAACATTTCTGGGAGATCTGCTTTAATCTAAATAGTAAAGACCTGCAGACATCATACACACTTTCTGCACCTACCATGGTAGAGCCCAAAGACTATGCCAGCTCCTAGGAAAGCTCCAAGTGTCTGGGCCAGGGCATAAACTGGTAGCTTGATCCAAGGCTCTCGAGCCAAGAAGCACATGGCAAAAGTGACAGCTGGGTTCAGGTGTCCACCTGCAGAAAGGCAGAAGGTTAGTGCACTGTTATGGGCAGAACTTGAGTCTGAAAGATGAGTCATGGCATGGTAGTCTCCACATAGGAGAAGTGCCACATAGGAAAGGTGCAGCCATCTAGGCCTACACACCAGTTGTCACAAGTGAAATCCAGCCCACACACAGAGACACAACATACCTGACACCTGGCCTGCGATCAAAATGCCAAGCATCACAGCAAAGCCAAAGGCGAGATTGACAGTCAGGAAACCTCCATGGGTCCCTCTGCTGAGCACGATCTGAGCAACAGAGCCACAGCCAAAGAGCTGAAAGAGAAGAACAGACTGAAGTTACCCTCTGTAATTTACATCAGTTGCTGACCGACACTCTTAACTGCTCTGCTTACATCTGCATGGGTTGTTGCAGCACACTCCTAACTCAAAGCTTCAGCTTTCGGTTACAGGAAAGTCACAAGGAAAGTCTGATCCCTGGTTGGGTAAAATGAAAGTGGAAGATGCATAATCTCCAGGAAACTGGACAACTTTGTCCAAACATCTGATGGCTACGTAGGTGAGAAGAACCATTGCCCAGATAGGGGGCCTAAGCTCCTTATCATTAAAAAGGGCTGATAACTGACACAGTAGCACACAGATCAGCAGGGCACAGTTTTGCTATTGCCAGGATATTAAGACATGGCTGAAGAAGGCTGTGTTCACCTTGGTAGTGACATTCCTTTCAAGACACAGCTCAGGGACTGAAGTTGGTTTCCTGAGCTAAGATACCCATGCTTGTCCCAGCCCCAAGGTTTGCTCCCTGCCATGGGCAATCTGAGCACAGCCCACACCACCTCGACACAATGAGATCCTTCCTATGACAAAGGAATATAGGAAGAGATAAGGGCAACAAAGATGCTCTGTCTCTGCAATATCAACAAGTATTGAGTGCTCTGGGTAACAACCCACTTTTGTTGAACGATAAGTAGTGTTGCCTAATAGCTAAAGGAAGCATGTGCTCATTCTGAAAGGCATTTGCTTTAAGTAGGTGATTCTTCTTCTCCCAGTCACATCCAAGAGCCATACTTCCTATGATCACCTTTAACAGCCCAGACCAATTTCCCCTGGCTGTTCAGTTCATCACTTGTCCAGATGGATGCCTCCTGCCCTGCCATGTCCCTCCACTATCCACCATATATTTTAAGGAGACCTAGTCCTAATCTTCTGTATGATTTTATCCTCCACTGGCTTAACCTGAACAGATTCTCAGGGTATACCAGGGATTATCTCATCATACTGAGAGCATCCTTAAACTAGGACAGGGATAACGTCTTGCTCAAGATCCTCCAGGCTAGTGCCCAGACCTTGCGCCCACATCTGCCCACCCATCAAGATCTGCTTCTGTAAATTCCATTATCCCAAGATTACTCAATTGCCACAAAGGCTACACAAAAGCCACAATTGCCACATCTTAGAGGATAAACCACCAAATAGGCATCAGGTAGGCAGGAGTGGATCTCTTCACCTCTCCTGCCAATACTGGACATACCTGTTGAGCAATACACAATTCAGTTGAAGGGCAAAGCCAAACCACAGCCAGTACATCCCCTCAGTGACTGATGAATTACTAAGAAAACACTGCACTCAATCTGTTGGGAAAGGAGTGGCCAAGTAGGCTGCAGGCTGACTCATGAGGTGGGCACTCTGTACTCAGGTACCTCTTGGCACAGGACCCTCTACTGGAAGAACAAAGGAACCTGCAGAACTTGTTAGTTAACAAAGTGATATCCAGCACTGCTTTCTACGGGGTACATAGCAGCCCATTCCATGTCCTGACACCAAGACTCTCACTTGGAAAACCACAGCAGAGGAGATACCTGTGCAAAGGCAGAAAAGATGAGTTGTTGAGAAGCAAACAGAGCTATCACTGCCAGCTTTGTCCAAACCACTGAGGGAAGCATAGCTACAAATGAGCAAAGAAGAACTCACTAATGACCTGGGTGACATCTGTTCCTTCCCAGAGGAGTCCCAGCACACATTAGGCAGAGTTTTGGACAGAGCACTTGGCTATGGTGTTTGTATCTCTACAGACACAATGCATAGCAGTCCAACCAGGAGGTAAGCACAGAAAAAGCTGCAGTAAGCATCTGAGTTTGGCAGGGTTGGCCCCAGTATACTGAAAATTGTAATCATTGGATCATGGAAAGGCTTGAGTTGGAAGGGACCTTAAAGATCACCTAGTTCCAGCCCCTTGCCATGGACGGGTTGCTACCCACTAGATCAAGCTTATTCCATTGATGATGGAACTTGTGTCATTCACTTTGAAGGAACTGGCTGTTCTTCAAGTGGATGGTGGTTGACTCATCAGGCATACATAACTTTTGGTCACGGAAACCACATAGTAAAGTTCTGCATTCCACCATCTGCAACTGTACTTATTCACAAAGGTCTTCTCTCAAACTGGAGGAATTCCAGCCCTGGTGTTTCTCAAGAGGCTATTCTCCATCCTCCTCTCTGCCACCCTACACCTGGCAATAGCTCCCCAGCTTTTTCTCAGAAGAAAGTCAATGAGCCATGCAAAAACACCCTGGAGCCACTCCATAGAAGCATTACAATTACTTATCAGATATGCCCTAAGAACTGTTTGGGTTAATTCAGCGTAACAGTAGAAAAAAATGACCCTAAGTAGATTAAAATTAAAAAGTAAGGTAATATTTAGGGACAAATTTGAGGTTTGATATGCTTGTGTGCAATTCCATCCCACATCAATGGAGTCCCTTATGCATGAACACATTCCCCATACATGACATCCAGACCATGCTCAACCCTGCTCTTGTGGCAAATGGTTTTACATGATATCATTTGGTACAAGCTGTCAGCACTGGGTGGCACATGCCAGGTGTAGGGGCAGCTTTGGTACATGTACCAGGTGGTTATGTTGTCCAGAGGGATACAGTTCCAAATCCCTGCATATGCAGATGCAAAAATCTATATTTACTATCATCAGATATGTGTAAAATACATGATTACCTGTAGCAAGATTTATTTTACACCTTTAGTCATTTTGTTTTATGACTGATGCAGTCATCTTGGATGCCCGTCACATGCAGTGAGGAGAAATGGCAGCATAGGGAATGGAGCCCCAGCCTCCCAACATGGGTATCTAAATCAAGTCAAGTGGCTCAAGTTAGGGTCTCATCTTCTCCACTGATGTAGTCAACCCACTATGACTTTCCCATCTAAATTTAGGCAGAACAAATCCCACTAACCCAGTAACACTTTGTTAGTATTCCTTCCAATTTATTCTCCCAGGACATACAAGACAGGATACGCTGATCATTCTTAAGTCCCCCTTTTCCACTACTTAAAGAGTTCAGGAGCATCTAACTTGAGCTTTAAGGCAAGGAAGATTATATCAAATCCAGCCAACATTTATCCAATTAAAATTCATGGACTCAAGCTCATGCAATGGATGTAAGTGACCACTATGGCCAGGAGATGGATGTGCACACCCAAGGGAAGATGATCCCACGTTCTTGATTTTAATAATCTGCTGCCAACATGTTGTTTTTACATTACCAGAAAAACATCTCAACCAGCAGAAACTCATGTGAGTCCCTCACAAGGCAGAGTGTGAGGCCTTCAGCTGTTATATCCCCATGACCCATTAGACAAGTGATTTTTTAAGTGCTAATAAAATGATTGCAACAAGCCATTACTCAGATGTCTTAAAGCTACTCTCCCAAGAGTTGTGGTCGATGCACCCATTAAGCATGTTAATGGAAAACAGCTCCCTAATTTCATCTTTCTGTTTTGAACAGATCTAATGGCTTTCACAGCCAACGGGAAAGCTTCTCAATCCTCTTTCCTCAGGAGCTGATCCAACCCGATGTGCTGCAGAAAATTAATAGGAACACACCATGTTCAGCAGGATCAGTGAGTTGAACTGGTTCAGGGATGAAGGGGCTGTCAGACTCCAGGAGCAGAAAAAGGGAGGAGATAGCCAGAAAATGGTTGCTGGGTGTAACTTCATACTCAGAAAAACTCAAACTCCCTGTGTCCACGTTGTGGTTGAGAAGGGCCATGTGGCTTTTCCACCCAAGGTGACAAACATTCCGTCCTCCCCCTGGCAGAGAAGCCCTGGAGTTAGTCAGAGCTGGTAGGAGAGGGCCTTGGAGGACACAAACATGTTGGAAAAGCTAATCAAGAACTAATGGTTAGTGGGTTCATGGACACATCCTGACCAACACAGCTCTGTAGATGAACTCAGACAGCACAGCAGCCAGGTTCCCTCCCTCTCTTGCCCTCCTTCCTTTGTTGGTGCTTTTTCACACCTTCAGGAGAAACACAAAAGGCTCGGATGGATTTGCTCATGGATTTCAGACCGACTGATCGCTAAATCAAGACAGGAAAGTTTTGCTGGCATAGCCCAGAACAACTGTTATTACCCGAGCTGCAACTTTCCCCTTCGTCCTGAAAAATAAATAAATAAAATAAGTGCATAGGAAGAGCTGCTCAGCCCCTGCTGCCCTCCGGTGGACGACGAAGGTGACATAAGGGCAGTCAGATCGTAGGGATAATCCCGGGGAAGGGGGGAAGGAACCCTTCGATACCGATGGAAGATTTTAAGCCGTCAGATGTGTGTGTGGAGACCTCTCTTTATATCAGCGTGGAACTCAAATCCGTGACTCTCCCAAAGTCCTTCCAAGGAAGAGACAGAGGACTATCACTTTACCGGCAGCTCAAAACCACTGCCCGCCTACCTTCCCTGTAACTTAATGCAGGATAGGGTTAAGGCATTGCAAGCACTGACTATGGCAAGAAGCAGGACCCAGCTGGATAGATGAGAAGAGAGATCCACCTCCAGTGTGCATGGACCTTCCTCAGCCTTGTGGCCCATGTGTTCAGAGGACCTTCAAAAGCCACAAGGGCAGTGCAAGGAGAAACATGTGTGCCTTTCCTCCAGCACCTCTTGAACAAATAGGTGGGTTGTGACTTAGAGGTTGCAAAACAGGGGAGAAATATCATATTCCACAGCCTGGCTGGACTTACCAGCTCTACCTACCAGCCAGCCTGGGTAGGAACAAAAGTCAGATTCAGATGGTCTGTAATGTTACAGCTCCCTCTGCACCAAGAGCTGTCTTGGAGCCAAGTGAGGCAGCAGGACTGGGTAGATAAGAGGGGCTGAGGGAAGCTACAGCATATTTACACCATGGGCTACAACAACACTGCAAAGAGCTCAGTGCAAAACAAACAAACAAACAAAAAACCTCCATAAAAACTGAGCAACCTGCAGCAGAGCAGTTGGGCAGTGGGGAAACTTGTTATTTAGTTTGTCCCTTCCTCATGTGTACTGAAGCAAGAACCTGTTCTGATATCTCCAATGTCCATCAGATAAGGAAGCCTTAGCTCTTAGAAAGACCTGGACTTCACTCACAGTGTTGGGCATTGCTGGAGAAAGCTGCATCCCACTTGGGCAAGTTGTAGTGCCTGAGCTCTCATCTCTGTGGAAAGGAGAAATCTCCCTGCTCCTGCGCTGGGGCAGCATGGCTACAGTTTGGGATGGCTAACAAGCAGCCCTGAGCTCTTCTGGTGGAAGAGGCGGAGGAGAGCAGCAGCACTGCCAAGAGCTGATGAGGTTCCTTGATCATCCCAGCCACCTTACTGTTCTGGATTCTTTTGTTTGCAGCACACTCAGACTCTAAAGAGTTCCCACCTGGCCACAAAGGCAGGACAGCCTGGCTGAAAAGCAATTAGGAATTGTTTTGTTCCTTCCTCGTGCCTCTCCTCGTGCCTCAGCAGCAGTGAATCATAGTTAGTCTGACTTGGAAATCAGTTACAATAGCGAATTATTTCTGCTAACTTTAAAACTAAACAGGGACAGCTATGGTATTTTCAGCCAGCAGACAAAGGCAAACAGTCTTTAAGGAAAGCATGGAGACCTGCTGGTGGAAATCTTGCTTTAGTGAGTTGCTACAGCAATAACACAAATAGCAAGTGAGTTGGAAAATGCCTTCAGTGTTTGCATTGCTTAACTATTGCCAGCAAGAGGTGCTTCTGACACTGATATAAACTTCAAACCTAACGTATCAGAAAGTATATGCTGGGAGGGGGGGGAAGAGGGGACTGACATCTTCACTATCAAAGGAAACAGAAGCAGCATTAAACTCTTGTAACAGGAGGGTCACTGCAGCTCCGTTGTGCAAGGCACATAGCCAGAGCAGCAACTCAAGAGCAACTCACCTTTGTGCTCTTCAAGGTTTGGCTGCTTAGTTGGATTTATTATTTTTTTTGTCTTAAACAAAAAGGCAGTATTTCCTCTTATGTAACATTCTGCTGCCTTTGTAACTCTTACCAGCAGGTAAGAATTGTGGGGTTCTGAAATGGTTTTGCCCTAGAAGAGCTTTAGAGAGCTGCTATTACACAAGTGAAGGGAAGGAGGGAAGAAGCTGAAGCCATTCCAATATCCACGGCGGGACAAGTTCTACGTTACACAGTGCAATCTTAAGTAAGCTGTGAACTTTAAACACTGGGCTCAGGAAGTTGACTTTGGTGTGAATGATACCAAGCCTTAAATCCATCCCCAGTATTGCCCCATTCTAGAGAAATTCATGTGCAGCCAACACCGCCTCCCACAAAAGCAGCTTCATGGATTTCACTCTCTGAAGCCCACAGGAGATGTTTGCTGGGCTCAGATGCAGATAAATGCTTTCATTCCCAGCTCAGTCTGCTGGGATTTCTGCAGGATAGAAGTGTCTGCTTTCCCTCCAGGCAGAATCAGGATCTCTGTCCTGGGATCATGTGGCTAAAACCACTACCAAGGTCCTCTGATAAGGAGAAAAGTCAACTTCAAGACTTTTGCTTCTACCTTCAGGGCAGTTGATAAAATAAAAAGATATAGAGAAATATGGGTGGTAGGGAGCAATTAAAAATATTAAAAATTAAAATGAATATAATATATACAGTGGCACCTTATTAGCAGAAGAACAGACTGGGACAGCTGCAAGAGAAGCCCTTCCCTCTCTGTATTTCATGCTAACAGCCAGGCAGGGTTCTCCCAGTGCATCTGCTCCCACAGAGCACAGAGCTCCCACTGCAGAGGAGATGCAGAGATCCCAGATCACTTCGGGACAGAGTTGAGAGCACCAATAAAAACAGCATTTTCTTTGGTCCCAGGCACCAGCTCAGGGAGTCCCGGACAAGGTGACAAGCTGCTTTTGCACACACACATGAAAACAGAGTGAGCGTGGTGCTCCCTGAGGCTGATGGTGCCCACCCTCATTTGGAGTCTGGATAAGCAGAAGGACCTCAGCCTTTCTTTGCCTTCATCCCCCCTGGCCATCAGTGCTCACCCCAGACCACCAGTTACAGAGAGGCATAAACCCACAATCAATCTGTCACATGGGTTTACACCACCTCAGATGAATTTTCACACACAGACTTTGGCTGTGCTACCACCAAGTCATTGGGCATTGCACAGTCCTGCATTTTTGGTCTCCCAACAGGAGATGCCCCCATCGCAGTGTTGCTGTATAGCGACCCCCATCCTTCACTGCTGTCCTACCTGCTCAAATCAGCCTTTCAGCCTCAAAGATATCCACCCAACTTCATCTCTTATATCCTGTCCCTTTGGAAACCCAGCACTACATCAGGCAGCAGAGTTTTGTTGCAGTCACTGCTTACAAAATGTGTTTTGTAGCAGGAGTGACAGCCTTGCGCTGCCACGCAGGCGGGATCAGCTGCCAGCATGGGCTGTCCTGGAGGCATGCAGCCCCACTGATAAGAGACCCTGCAGGACATGCAGCAGGCAACAAAAAATTATGCTGAGACAGTTTCAATTCTGCCTGTTTCTTCTTCATAGGATGCAAAAACAAAAACAGCAAGTTTTTCACTGCCTGGATCAACTACTGAACTATTTCAGTGCCAAGACAATACTCCAGGGCAGAGTGGGGAAGGAAGTTTTGCATGATCTCTAGCAAAACACTTGCTCCAATACAAGCATCTGCTCCATGCACTTTGTGAACACACAGACACATTACAGTCCCTCAGCACCTGCTGAGCTCTGCTCCTTGCAGTAGCCCCAAAGCTCACTGTACAGCACAAGGTTTTCCTCTACGGATAACACCTGTACAAACAGGCAGGCTGCACAGGAGCTGGGCTCATCCACCTGCAGTTCTCAGCAGCAGGACTGGCACATTCCCCACACCAGGACGATGTCCCCATGCCCCAGCACAGACTCACCACCAGGATCAGCGTCCCCAGGCACTCAGCCAGCGCTTGCCGCACCAGCTTATTTCGGATCCTCAGGTGCTCCTCGATGGTAACAAGCACGTCCTTTTGCCTCCCCATCACAGCAGATGTGTCTTCCCAGCAGTATCAGGGACCACCAGCAGCTGACAAAGCCTCAGAACCTTTCTTCTCCAGCAGAGCTGCCCTTGCTTATAAGTAAGTTTGCGGTGCCTGACACACCCCCACCCAGTGACCACACCCCTTCCACACTCTTCGAAACCCTTTTTTCCTCCTTTTCAGCATGAGATGGACTGGGCTGTTTTCTTTTTTGTCCTTATTGCCCAAGTAGATGAGCAAAAGACTTTCAGAAGGAGGAATTAGACGTGGCAGGGATGTCCCACCCAAACCCAATTGCATGGGGCCGTCTGCCTCTCCTCAGCTCAAACCGAGGTTCAAAAAGCCAAACCTGTGGACCAAACAACATATTTACCCCTCTGTCCTATCTCAGTTCCCATCTATCAGCTTGTGCTCCCTCCCAAGACCACCACAGTGTGGCAGAGGCATTGCTGCCCACCAGCTGAATGAGACCGTCTGGATGAAAAGGCTGTCCCCATCCGTGGCCCTGGGGCTGCTGGCAGGATATGTGCCATTTGTGGCATCTGGTTTTTGTTAAGACAGCAGTAAAAATTCCCCAGGCTTGACGCAGTGCAGTGGGTGAATATGCAGGATGGAGGGGACCCCCTTCCCAGATTTGTTCCTTGACTGCTCTGCAAATCCACAGATTCACAGCTTCTCCTCTTCCCCTTGTTTAACCACCAGCTTTCCTGATAGAAAAACAGAGTGGTGATGAATGGGCTCTTATTCCCCACAGGACCCGCAGCCAGCCCGAGGAGTCAAGTCAGGAATGTAGTTAGCAACGTTGTGCGAGGAATCAAACGCAGGGAAACATTCAGGTCCAAACAGATCTGCAGGGACAGGAAACATTTCTCCTTCCTTCGGCCTTAGGTCTGGTTTGCTTTGACCAACATCAGTGAGGTCCTCTGAACTGCAGCTGCAAGGGGTTTGCAAACCAGAGCCGAGGACAGCAACTTCTCTTTCTCTCTTCTCTGCCCTTCTCCATCTCACTGTGCCCACCACCCCACTTCATCCTGCGCCTCTTGTCTCCTTTATACTCTCCTCTGAACTTTATATGTGGACTTGGTTTTGAAGACCCCACAACCAGAAATGAAGCTGTGGTGTCTTTCTTTTTTTTTTTTTTTTCCTTTTGGCAGCTCTTAAGCTAAGACCTGTGGCTTTTTTTTTGCCATTTGCTGAACTGCCAGAGGGGAAATACTGTGGTGTGGGTTTATGGAGACTTATATAGACTGGGTCCTGGATCCTGTTCCTTACCCCATGGTGGGGGCAGAGCCACCATGCTGGGAGCAAGCAGGAAGACCAGAGAGAGCCAACGGATGAACAGCGGGGACACGGAGATGTGATACCCTTCAGATAAGCAGAAACACGCTTCCCCTCCATGCAGCATCTGATCCCTACTGGCTACAAGTCATTTTCAAGACTACAGACATGTTGTCGTGACTGGTGAAGGGAGTGGAGATGTCTGGGCTCCTAGAGAGATGACAGAAGATAGTGGTAACACCAGCATCAAAACTGGTGCTTGGAGAAGTCTAGACAGCCTGAGGAGCTGGGATGGGGTGGGCATTCTGACATTGGCTCTACACCTGACTCACCACCTGACCCTGAGCAAATCCTGCACATTTCCACACCTCAGCTTTTCCATACGTAAATTGGAGAGAGTGGCATTGGATTCCCTTCCCGGGGCGTTGTGGGCGTGACTCACCACAGCCCAGGATCCAACAACGTAAAATGAGCCATAGAGACTTATGCAATTGCTTTCCCAAGAGCCAGGTTATTAACTGGGATCTTGAGGAAGGGACAGTGATGCAATGCTGGAAGAAGTGGAAGATCTTTTCAGAAGCAATAATTAATCAAAGTGTGGATAAGACCTGGAAGGGGCCAATTCTGGAGATTCCCTGTGCCAAGGCAGCAGCTTTCTTGCCACACCAGAACATTTGGGATCTAGGGGCACAAAATCCAAGCACGAAACAACGTAATAGGTGCAGTGGCAGCAAGATTTTTTTAAAAAAGCCCATTTTGCTTGGTGATTGCTGGCAATCCTGCCCATGGCAGGGGGTTGGAAGTAGAGGGTCTTTAAGGTCCCTTTCAGACTAAGCTATTCTGTGGCTCTATGATAAGGTACTGACACACTTCTTTGGATCAGTTGAAGTAAAGAAAGAGGGATGTAGGAGTAAGACTGGTGGCACAGCAGATTCTGATGGCTGCTGGACATCCCCTAGTGTTGGGCATAGCGAGATGCCCGCACCATCAGCATTGCCTTGCATGGACATTCAAGACCACTCTTTCACAGAACAGGGGTTTGAAAAAGAATTATATTTCCAAACCTCTGTCATGCTTGACCCCCTGGTGGTATTGCCAAATGTGCTGAGGCCCTGGCAAGGGTCTTCTCTTGTCAGTAAGGGCATGATTCAAGCATCAAGTGAACTAAATACCCTTACTGATCCATACAGTGTCAAAATTCAAGGCATGGGGAGAGCAATAGAGTTCTTTAATTGGAAAATGCTGATTACCCAGGGGAAGGCTCAAAAAGAAAAAGGAAACTCATCTCAGCAGGGAAATCAGTGAGAGCATTGTTCCATTGAGTTCACTACATAAATCTCAGTGTTCCATTCCAATATTTTCTAGGGCCCAAAAGTATGGGAGTAGCTACAGATAAAGCAAGATCTGAACCTGTGCCTTCTGCTGCAGTCCAAAACAAAACTTGTCTGTAATGTTTGTCACTTTCTCACTCCCTTACTTTCTCTCTTGCAGAACCTCGCAACGTGCCATGAGAAACTCTCTGTGCTCAGGCTGTTATTTCTAGACATGATCCAAAACCAACACTCGGGTTCCAAATTTGCTGTTTGTATTCTGCTTGGCTCCTTCCCTTCTCACTCTGCTCCAGGGGAGAGACACAGGTGAAATTTTAAAGGAAGAACTCAATCCCTAGCTGCTTCCCTTTGGCTGTTTTCCTACTGGTTCTAGTGACACAGAATAAACTCAGACTTATAAACTCTTTGGCTTCTGCAAAGCACTGAATCAGCCTGCAGCAGTGTAATTTTCTTATTGAAAATCAAGTTTAACAGAGTCGCCCGACTTTTCCTTAATCGGCTGAGTGGACAAGCTCAGATCAATGGGTTCCACATCTTCTCCAAGCCAAATTAATTCATCCATTCCAGGATGCGTGGTGCAATCCAGTACGGAGAAAAGCATGAATCACGCAAATCAGCAATGAGTCAGTCATTGTACTGGTGCCTGGGTTACCTGGTGCAAAGCCGTTATGCCAAGAGAGGTCACTGGGTCAAAGTGTGACAGGATTCAGTGAAATCTTATGAAATCTGCCTTTGGAAGACATCTCTGACTACCTTCTTCCCATCGTCTATCTGACGGCAATATGGTGACTTGTGCAGAAGATTTCATTAAAAATAAAAGTTATAGCTTGCTTAGCAAGGCAGGGTAGGAAGTGAGTGAGTAGGAAGTTTGTAAGCCTTATAAGTGATTCTAGCTGGAGGGTTGAGTGCAATGGTTTCAACATCCTGCCTTGAATCTCCAGGTTTGCAGAGCCAGGTATTCATTTCATGACTGTGTCTACTTAGCGCTCCCTCATGAGTTAGAAACAAGAGAAATTCCTCCAGGAAACAGTCTGCAGAGCTGAGAGCTGTCGACAGCATCTGTGTTTGGAGAAACTTAAGGTGAAACTGCAATTCTAATTTAGGTTCCTCAGACATCTACGGGATGTGTGGAAGCTGGAAAACTGGGTTTGAACTTTGAATTATGATACAACAATTAGAAAAGTATTTAAAATTTGTGAAAAGGTCTTTTCATGAAGTCTAGTGCTTAGGGCCAAGTGGAGCAAAATGTGAGCTTGAACTGAGTCTCTGTGCATCGTATTGAATCAATTGAATCTCCCAGAGTTACCTTGAGGAACATAGCCTGTTGCCACTGGCAGTTCCTTGTCACATCTGATTTAACTCTCATCACAAAGCTGGTCCCAATTTACAGGGAATAAACATCATTCATGACAAGCTGTTCCCACAGAGAAGCCATTTTCCAGAGTAAGCAGTTGCATACCAGAAGAACTACTGTACACTGGAAAAGCACCAATTGCTCCAGAAGAAAGCTTTTTAATAACACATCTAAAAGGAAAGCTATTACAAACAGCTCTCCCGAAATAGGGTGTTTGGCAGCACCTTCTCCCATACACTACTCTGCGTAGACAGTCGTTCTCCCGAGAGCTGCAGAGCCAGTCCTGGCTTGGAGACACTGCTACTGCTTAACAGCACTGCAGGAGAGTTCAAAGACTTTGAAGGAAGAAGACACAAAAATTGGATGAAACCCAGACAGCCCCAATTGTGAGTCAAGGGCAATGACAAGAACTTTCCCTACTAGGTGAGGAAGTGCACAGGAATGAGGAATGTGACTGCTTTCCCACCTAACCACAGGTAGTCCCAGTACAGGCAGGCCTGGGGAGAGAAATGATCACTTCAAAAGCACAATACACCCAGATGTCACTTTAGACATTCATTCTATGCACTCACTTTAGAAGCATCTATTTCTCTTTACTGGCTATGAAAGAAACCTAAAGCAACTAGCCCAGCTGGAGATAGATATGCATAGTCAGTGTAACCCAGACTAGTGTCTCCTCGAAGGTGCAGACCTGCTAGAAGCAAGGTGTTTATACCATAGATGGGAGAGGTATTTGCAATAGGACAGGGAAGTCTCAGCACTGTTCCACCATGCACAGCAGGAGCTTCCCCTGTGCTACCACATGCTGATCAAGGCACCTGTGCAAAGAAAGACAAACTGAAAGTGGAAGAGGTGCAAAGAGTCAGAAGGTCAAGCAGGTGAATGGAGTCTCTCCATCGCTGTATGAACTACAAGAGCTCAAATAAGGGAACGCAGCGAACTCAAGGCCAAGACAGGTCATACCACTGTTATTAAGTACATGAAGAAGCAAAAGAATTGTTTGTGTTGGCACAAGTGCAACTAAGGATAAATTAGCCATGGATAATTTTAGGCTGGAGAGTAGAAACCATAAAAGCATGGATGTCCTGTTGATGTTTTCCATTCCCAGGAAGGTATGTTCCTTTTCCAGGAAATGCAAGGGCAGAAAGTACCAGAAGGCTCGATTAGAAATGGGGTGACTTCCAGACAGGAGACATGGGGTTCTGTGAAGTAGCTAACAACCCTTCCCTCATTTCTGTGCCCTGATACAATTCTACATCCCCATGTCTTGCTTGCTCTTATATTGTCCCAGAAGGGTGCTAACTTGCACCTCTGGGGAAGAGAACCACTGTCAAAGGACAATGGAGAGAACTACGCTCTCTATCTTTTATGATTTCAGGGCTGTCAGAAACTTTAACCATGTATTCACCTGGATGCTCCCTAAATCCACCTCAGTAAATGCAATGTATCTTGCTTACATTTGTTGCAAATGAGAACAGAGCCTGCTGTCCTCACTGCGACTTCCATTCTTTCAGCTGGTTTTGCATCATCCTGAATCCTGGGGCAATTACCATACTGGCCTCTTTTATTTTTCCCTTGGTTAGTTTAAGTATTAAACATCATCCCTAACCAAGCAGGCATTAAGGAACTGCATTGTAATGGGCATTTCTGAGATTCCGTAATGCAACAGGGATTTGGCAAGGACAAGCCACCTGAGAGGTTTGCCTGCAGCTGTGGAGATAACAGGGCTGTAAACAGGAGGGCCTCCTCCTAAAGGTGCAGCACCTGAAGCCTGAAGGGACCCAAGTACCCATCTCCCAGTTCAGCAGGAAAGCCCCTTTCTAGAGAAAGGGAGAATATCCTCTACTGATGACTCTCACATTGAAAAACACTAACAATCATGGGACATGAGGTGGTTTGGGGCCATTGCTTTTAAACTGGAACTGGAGACTTCAGAGAAGGTTTGATGGGGAAAACTGTGAAGGATTTGGACTTTAATGATGTTAGGATGTGAGGCACTGTCTTCCCCTCCCTCGTTTTGTATTGAGTTACAATGGGGCTCAGACTGGCCCTACCACGTACCTGGAATATCTCATGGATGAAGAACCAATATTTCCATAGGAAAAACACATTGGCCACTGTTTCTTGGCCTGTCCAGAAGAAGGAAAAATCATGGCTTTGCACACTGAGAGCCTTAAGAGAAGTCTGTAAAAGTAGATGCCAAAAAGAATGTAGGAAACACTCAGAATTTCAGGTCAGAACCAGAACTCTGAAATATGGCTAATTCTGCAGCCAAGAATATATCTGATGGTTCCTATTTGGGGACAGAGGGACCCAAGTACTGCTCTGCCTTGTGACCCAAAACACAGCTGTGTTAAGACAGCCAGCACCAAGGCCACAGGAGCCTCAGTGCTCCCCCAGGGCAGGACAGGATTTTGGATCCAGAAACCAGCAGATGGGAGCTGGTCAGTCACTGGTACGTTTGTCACCAACATTTGGCAGCTGCTCCCAAATCAGATCACATCTTCCTAGGATCAAAAGACCCTTTTCCCCACAGGCTTTATGTTTGCCAGTGCCTGAGGAGGACAAGATGAGCCGTGAAAGCAGCTCCAGGAGGAGCAAGCATGGATACACTGAAGGGATGAGTAAGGGGTTTTCTCCTCCCACCCACAGAGAGGTTTTGCATCTCTCTCTCATGGGGTGCAGAGAGAACAGCTTCCTTCATCCTTTCAGCCCTGAGCTCCCATCTCCTGCCCTCCCAGCAAACCCCAGTAGCAGAGTCCTGTCCCCATACAGGTACTCTCCACTGTCTGTGGACAGGAGCATCTCTCCTGCTTTGCCTGTTAAAAATACACATCAATATACATGTTCTTCATCTCCAGGCTTGGGGTTTCAAATCCTCCAGGACCTACTGGAAGGCTCAGATGGTGAGTCTTCAGTGTCCACCTCCCATTTCCCAAGCTTGCCACTCAGACATCACACCTACCCCTCCTGCCGTCACATCCTGCAGGGAGCCCACAGACACCTGAATCAGACTTGAATTAAGCAATTGTAGTCAGCAAATTGGATACCTGTTACTGAGCAATGAGATAAGATCATTTACACTCATCCTGCTTGTGGTTTGGGGTGTATCTGTTGCATGAACCTGGCTGGAGCATCAGCTCAGCCTTGCAAAATCCTCACTGAGAGGCACCAACCCAAGCTCCACACATGCTCTCCCACCCCTCCCACTATGAATATACTCAGCTGGCAGAAATTATGATGCGTGGAGGGAGGCCCCATGTCCCAGGAAGACCTGGCATGCTGGGGTCAGCAATGGTGAGGACAGGATGGAGAGAAAAACTAGTGGGATGCCCCAGCATGGACCAGTGTCGGGGGGGGATGTGTCAGTCATTCGTGGGAGGTTTCCTGAGGGGATGTGCCAGGAGGGCCTGGTCCCAGCTGCTGCCAGAGAAATCATGAGAAATATGAACTCAAGGCTGTCATTAACCTATTTAGAAAACTTCTGGCCTTGCTTCTCCTCCAGGATGTTTGTATGTGTGGGAGGAAAAGCATCAGTTTTCCTCAGGTACAGCTTGCCACCCCAGTGCATCCTAGACCCTCAAGAGGCTTTGCCACTGTGTGTAACCTCCACAATGTGACACAAGTGTGGTGGCTGTGATCACCAGGCATCTGCACATAAGTTCTCCAGAGCCAGCACAAGTCCAAGCCAGCAAACACCACTGGGATTTCAGCTCAGGCCTGTAGGATCTGAGTAGACCACAAAGGATGTGAATCCAGGAGACGTGGGAGGACCTAGCTGCTGCAGAGGGTGGTACCTGCTCTGGGGGGAGATGCATCCCCTCTGCAACTCCAGCCCTTCCCTGTCATGCTTCATACTGTCCCAGGAGCAGGGTAACCTAGGGTTACTTCTTGCTGGACTACAGCAAGCCCTGCTGAGGGCAGCCTGAGAACTGGAGCTGATTGCTGGTAACTCTTCTGGAGGGCCCTTACCTAGAAATGAGTTAATCTTTACTCATTGAAATTGAGCTTCTTCAGAGGTGAGGGAAGTGAGCTGCTCCCTTGACATCTGAGTGCTTTCTGCTCTTTGCCATTTACTGTAAGGTGCTTTGGAGATGTTTCTGGAATGTGCAGTGCCCTGAGGATGACTCTGGGCCATGAAACTCTAAACCAGCTCCTGGACCTCCATGGTAAGAGATGTCATCTGTCATTATTACGTCCAGCTGCTGGAGCTGCTGAACTCAAGTTGCTTCTCTGTCTTCCATCACTGCTGTTTTTGCCTCTTGGTAAAGAGGCAAGTTCCCAACCTTGTTTCTAGGACAACGCATCATTCAATGGATGTCCTTCTGACCAACACTTTACGATTATTGTTAGCTTATATAGAAGTGCTAGGCTAAATCCTCTGTTGTGTGTCATCTGGAGCACCTTAGCTTTCAGGAGCAAAGCGTTTGATCCATGAGATTTGATTGCCTTTCGTCCTGGGATGCTTCTCTGGCTGCACCTGTGACACCCTGCTATGTGCAGGGTTGCCAACCACCAGACCAGGCTGCCCAGAGCCACATCCATCCTGGCCTTGAATGCCTCCAGGAATGGGGCATCTGTCAGTATGGATATTAGATGTCCTTCTTATGCTGGGATTTAAAAAAAAAAAAAGATCTGTTTCTGTATCCCCATGTCCCATCAGGACTGCCTGTGGCATTAACATGTAATTGCAAGAGCTGGACAGCCAGTACAGAACAGAGCCCAGGGGGTCTCTTGAAAATCCGTAGCAGAGAAAATGTTGTGATTACAATGTCTGGACTCCTCACTGATTTTGTTCATCTGCCCACTAGCAGGATGCTTGCTGGAGAGCATGGAGATGAAGGGAAGGGAACCTCAGGTGATGGCAGATCAACAAGACTGACACAAAAGTATTGGTACCCAGCTCTGATGAGTGTAGGACACTGGGGTTTGGGTTTTCATGTATATACATATGTATATATGTGTGTGTGTATTTAAGGATGTTGAAAAATTATAGTACAGTGAAGACAGGAAAACCACCTGAGAGCTAAAGGAAATACTTTTTGCAGTAAGAAGCTCAAAGAATTCAGCATGGTCAGCCTGTCAGAGTGAAGATGGAAAGGTAGCTTGATTACAGAGCACAAACACCACCGCAGGGAGAAAAATACAAAGTCTTTAATTTCCAGGAGAAAGACCTGTCAAACCAAACGACTTTTTGCCCTGAACCAGACAAATACAAACAAGAAGCCCAGGCACAAGGGATGTGCACTTCCCTGGAGCAGTGCTGCAGGCAGGTGGGCACAGCAGTGCAGTGTCTGTTGGAGGGAAGGAAGGACACAGCTCATGGGGCTGGAAGACTTCCCTGCTTGTCCGTGTAGTGCAGGGGGTGTTTCTCCACAACATGCTCCATCATGTCCCCCTTTGAAAGGAGCATTCACTCCATTGGAAAGAGAGACGCAAGCAGAAGTGATTTGCTAGCCTGGGGCTTAGCTGGGCTGCTCCTTCCCCTTTGCTGCACTAGTCATGTTGTGTGGCATCCTGAAGCTCCAGGGATGTGGAGCCAAGCCAGAATAATTAATTGTGCAACACCTTTATGACTGGGAAACCTGCCTCCCCTCCCTTACCTAACGGCAGTGCCTGCAGCGAGTCATCTCTTGCTGACTGCAGAGTTGCACGATGCAGAGCAGCCTTGGAGCAACAGGACAAGCACTGCCCCAGCACAGGGCCTGGACACCCCAGTCCTCCCACCTAAAGGACAGGATGCATTTGCAGGGCCAAGCCTGGAGATGGGAGACTATTCTCTGCTCCCACAAGCAGAGTGAAGAATGTATCTAAACACCCCATCCAAGCCCAAAACAAGAATTTCAACCAGCCCAGCAGGTCTAGCTGATATTTCTCCTTATTCCCTCCATTTGAGCCCTTGCATTCATCTCCCACTCTTTCTCCTCTCTCCTTTCTTGCCATGCGTGTGCTGCCAGATATGGCCAGACTGCCCACATCTGGATGTAGGTGTCCTTGCACACCAGCCATGGACCGAGCACATTCTGAGAAAAGGGGCTGGCAGTGGTTTCACATGTGAAGCGTGCTGCCAGCACAGCCTGTTGTTCTGCTCAGCAGCTTGCCCACAGCATTGCCAAACATGCACTGATGTGGGTTGAGTGATTTCTGTCTTGTTTGTTTGCCTAAAGCACATACACACATGCACCTCTAGCTGCAAAGGCATTTTCAAGTGCTTCCAGAAATCAAACAGTAACAAACATACTTCTTTTCCATCTTAAAATCATACTTGTAAAAAGCTCTGCAAAAGACTCTGCCTTGGATTTTGTGCTCAAAATGTGTCTGGGAGGAAAGCATGCAGGTAAGTGCTTTTGCTCATGGTTGGAAATCCATTACAGTGTGGTCCTGATGCTTTTCAGATGTCCTCAGCAGTGACTGGTATAACCTTTGGTATCAAGTCTCCTGAAATTTTGAAATTCCTCCACCTCTTTTCTGAAAATTGCTGCAGTTCCTGGGAAGGACAAGTCTGCTCACCATACCAACCCCTAAGAGAAAACAGATCTATTCCCACAGAAAGCTCTGAAAATTGGAAATAGAGAACAGCTGGAGAGGAGAGGGATGGGTATTGGAATGGAGACGGAGGTTACGGTGGGATACCAGGGCAAGCCTTCCTTGGAGAAACCACTTTGTGGTTCATCAGAGAGAAACCAAGGCAGACAAGAGGGCAGTGGGAACCAGGAGTAGCTGGACCAAGTGGCAGGGGCTGCCAGCCCAGAGAGGTGGTGGAAGGGAAGTGGGTGGGAGGCAGATGGGAGGGCTGGAGGAGAGCTGTTATCGGGGATGTGGTGTCTGCAGCTGGGGCCAGGGAAGAGGTGTGCATACAGCTGATAAGGGACCTGGGAGAAGCAGTAGAGGGATCAGTTGTGTGCAGAGGTATTTTAAGCCAGAAATTCAAGGAGGGAACTGGGGCTCAGTAGAGAAACAGTCTGAGCTAAAGACAAGGAGAGAGGAGAGTCTCAGTGGAAATGCAATAAAGAGCAGAACACACACCATTTTTGACATTGACGGACTGAAAGCCTTGAACTGAGCAGGGAAACATGGGAGAAGGCAAAAAGAGTGGAATAAAAAGGAAGAGATATTCCAGGAAGGAAGGAATTTAAGGATACAAGCCTCTATCAACCACTACAGGCTCTGCTAGCTGAACCCCAAGAGAGCCCGAGTCTCATTCTGTCCTCTGCTGTCATAAAAAATACTCAAGAAGACTTTTATGCAGCATGTGTTTCAACCCCACAAGACCACAGCTTCCCACCAACCAGTCATCCTGGGCTCCTGGGACTCAGCTGGAAGAAGGTGGTGATGGTGAATCATGCAGACTGAATAAGCACTCAGTTTTGATCAGTTGGGTACTGTTGGGTACAGTTGGGTACGGGGAACTGCTCCAGAAGTACATATTAAAAGAAGTTTATTAGGGCTTTAAAGTTCTACCCTACATTAAAAAGTGCTAACCTGAAGTTAACTCACTCCAACCATTTTTCACTCATTTGGACCATGCGGTGAGCTTTGCTTAACTTGTGAGCAGCTCCTGCATCTTCTGTTTTCCTCTCTCTGCTCCTTGCTTGTATCCACACAGCTCAGCCCTGCTTCAAGGCCCATCAGGACCTCAGCTTTCCCAGGGCAGTCACTATATCCCAGCAGGAGCACTTCTCTTGGATCCCTTTTGTATTTGGAGCAGGACAGCAGGAGGGAGACTTTATTCCCTCCCCAGCTTGACAAGGAGTAAAATCTTCTAGGTCTCCTACTTCATGTGCTGTTTTTCAGAGGACTCGATATGTTCAAGTTCAGCTCATCCAGCATTGTACACTGACAGTGAGAATGTTAAGATAAATCTCTCAAATTAAATCCTCTCGGTAGTGCTTGGTCACAAAAATCAATTGAGAGGAAGTTTTACACTTAGAAAATAAAACAGTGCATACCCAAAGCAGGTAGGTTCCAAGCCATACACGCGGCTCTAGCAGAGATCATCAAAAGATAAAGGAGTTCCTATAGGAGGCAGCAGGTCTACCCAGTACTTGGGTACACTCAGGTACAAAGTATAGGGACATTTAGCTGTCTCTTCTCACACAATTGTCAGTGCAGGCCTCCTCTGCTCAAGCAAGGTGTAAATGTAAGTAAGGAACAAGCCAGTCATCATTAAAGTCAGCATCACTTGGCACTGAAGGAAACCAAGGCCAACTAGAGGGATATTAAATCCTCCCGGTGATACTGATTTCAACAGAGCCAACATTGGGGTGAGAATGATAGTAGAAGGGAAGCCCAAGGTACAATGAGCCTTAGAGATGATAACAGGGGGACCGCATATTCTGATGGGAATTATAGGGCCTGCAGTGAGGCTGCTCTTCTTCTCACCCAGAGAACTTCAAAGGCCATTCTGAGTGTGTTTTCATCATCGACTCAGTGTCTGAGATAGGGGCACATCTCTAGAGAAACAGATTTGAATGTGTGAACCACATGCTGGACATGAACTGACAACGCAGGCTATTAAGCAGAACATCTGGGGCACAGCTCAGATATCTAAAACTGAGTGTCTCTGAGGTGCCCTGGGCTACTCAAGCCTATTGGCAGATCTGAGACTTCAGGAGAGTTTTGCCTTTCCAAACAGCAGCCAGATGTCATGCAGGGCACTGAGGACATCTCAAAGGGCCTTATGCACCTACCTTTAGGCAACAGAGTCTAGCCTTAAAATAAGACATCAGTGTGTTTTAAATCCCGTGCAGTATGTCTAGTCACATCTTTCTTTACTCAAAACTTTGATCTGTGTCTGTTCTTTCAGATGGCTGAAAATGACTCTTAAGTCATTTGGATGATTTGGAAAATGTTATAGGTATCAGGCCAGATCCAGCCAGGAGTTTCACCTGTCTGGCCCTAATATTCTTTTCTCTCAGTTTTTACCTTCCACACCATAAATCCTTATCTGCTTCACGTGGGCTATGAATTGATGACTAATTAATGTTAAGTAAGTGCTTCCAGACCTCCAATTCATGCAGCTATACATAATTGCAAAATAATAATTCCTGTTTACTTATTATTGTAAAGCCAATAGCAAAACCAGCTCCTTATCTGCTTCAGCCATGACTCAGAAGGAAGATGAATGCTGATAGATGAATAGAGTTCGGATGATCCTGTATAGTGACACATGTGCATTTGTGTGTGTGTGTATGTGCATGTGCAAAGGCATCTGACAGCCCAAACTGGGCCACGTGGATGTCAAAGCCATGAGCACACTGAAAGTTCACAGAGATGAGCAAAAGTCCATCTTGCTGAAGAGCTCACTGGGGAAATGCAGGTCTAGCAATGTCTCCTGTGTTTTAAAATCATGTCTTTGAGAGAGAAACACCACATGACATGGAGAATTACAATAATAAATTAGTATGAATCGACACATTACTGCAGAATGACAGATGTGAGTTTTGAGCTGAACTTTGAACTGGCTTGTGGTCAGAGGACAGGAGCAGGGAGGGTGTTCTAGAAACAAGGACCAAACAGGTGGCATGCTCTGATTAACAAGTGTTTAGGGCTTACAGTGTGATGGAGCAAAAGTGGCTGACTTTATTGACAAAGAGGCAAATCTAGTCAAGTTCTAGTAGGTAGATTTAGGACTCTGAAGAGGGATTGGTGGCACTGAGCTCACTGAGGTAGACAGGATCTAGAGATTCTTGGAGGGAAGCACAGGCTGGGTTTGGAAAATACAATTAAGAGTTATGGTGCAAAGACTTCCATGGATTTTATAGGTACCTTGAAATTACTGTGCAATCTCAAAGGACCTACCATATCTCTTAGGTATTCTATCATCTCTAAACACCTCAACGTGCAGCCTAGCACTTACACAGATGTATAAAATTATCTTCCTAATGAGGGCATGAAAGAGCAACCTGGAATCCTATGGCTGCGCCTCCTGCTTGGCTACTTGTAGAGCACCAGCAGCAGCCTTTGAGCTATGGTGACTTTCCCCACTGTTCTGCTTAGTCCCAGGTGCATATATGGTACACAGCCTGGACAGCTCTCATATACTCAGGAAAGTACACAATATGCAGACAACTAAACTTCCCTGGAGAGGTCCTTAGGAGAACAGAAATGGTCCTAAGCTACAAATAAAGGATCCATGTGTATAAGCTAATTTGCTTTTAGGAGTCTTTTGTTAATACGAGTGACTATAATGTATTGGTCCAGAGGAGTTACACAAGATGGTGCTACTCTGTAATGTGAGAGATGAAACTGCTGACAAGCCATGAAATCAGATGCAGAGCAGGAATATTCAGAAGTCAATGGCAATGGCCATCAGTGTCCTTCACATGTAGAGGTATTAGCAAGTCACAAACTGCTTCATGGTCAAGAATCCATGGGCCCTCAAGCAATTTCCTCTCTTCCTTCCAAACCCCCAAACCAATTAGACCTAATCTAAAATGTGTTCTCCAGCTAGAGAACAAGGCCAGAAGACATGGTAGAGCCAATTGGTTTTGGTATGGAGATAGTGACACAGCTGTCACTGCAATACTCTGAGCAATTGTGTATCCCATCCATCATTCACCCGTGGTGGAGGACTAATGAGAACTGATGCCAAAGCAATCATGAGAGTTTTTCTGTGAGTACTTTAGTTTGTTTGGGCTTTTTTTTGTTTTTTTTTTGTTTTGGTTTTTTTTTTTTTTTTGTTTTTTTTGCTTCTGATTTTTGAAATTGGCTAATTTCTCAGAAGAAACAATAGTTCCCAATAGGAAATCACTTTTGTTCTCTGAGACACAATGATATAAGAACGTATCTTAGAGGTGTGGGGATCTAGCTCATGACTCTATCACTACCTCTGAGAAAAAGGACTAGCCTAAGGAGATACACCTAGGCCTCAGGGTGTCTGGGAGATATGATCAGTCTGGGAAGCCCCAGTCTGATTTGGAAGTCTCATTCTTATACTGAAGACAAAACATAGCACCCCTCCAAAGCTAGTCAGAATTGGGCACTCAAATATCTTTTGTCTGCAACCTGAACTAGCACACTGTTGCCTTTTCAGCCTTGTTGTACATATTGATTCCCCGTGCTCCTGGCTATGGTGAAATAAGTTTGAGCATCCTGAGCATCACAGATGTTAAATATTCTGCTGGTGTTTTCAGGATCACTGTTTGCTCTCAGTTACAATGCTGCTTTTAGGAGCAATGTTGTTCCTTATTACTTGTGGCTATCAAGCCTCCATCCCTCCACTATCACCTTGAGATTCCACCAGGTCTCTTGCACTCCCGGGATCCCATTGAAGGTTTGAGATGAACTTAATCATTCAGAGAACAAATATTTTGAAGATGGCTTGGCTTTCCAGGCATATCGTTTTATATGGCTACAGTGTTTTTTTTTTACTCATCTGTTAAAAGCACTTGAAACCATACATTTCCTAAATGCCTCAATGAACAAACTTTTAATGCCTTGACAATCATGCCTGGGCCCAGATCTCCATTAAGGGCTAACATTTATTGGGTTGCCTTCTCATGCAAACCAGCTGCTTACTTTCAACCTGAGAGCCCTCACCAGTTTTGATGGAAAATCTAAGTCTTAATAAGCAGAGTTTATTCTTGCAGCCTGACATGTCCATGCTTTAACACCAGTTCAGTCACAAAATCTAGGCCAATAGCTTTAATTACTTCAGTATAAGTAAGACTAAAGTGTGCTAAACAGAAATGAATGGATTAAAAGGTAGGCGTTGCGTTCAACTCTAGGCCTGCAGTCTGATCCTCTTCTGTCTGCTCTGCCTGGAGGTCCTGAGAGGAGACATGCCAGTGGCCACAAACACTTCTGACTCTAGGGTGTGGATCTTGAGATTACAGCAGAGATCATTAAAGAGGGAACTTGCCTGGCCCCCCAGTGAATGCAGAATCAAAACGTAAATTGCAGACATCCAATCTATCCCTTACTGTTCAAGAAGCAAAAGTAAATAAATGGTGAGTCACAGCATCTTCCTGTTTATACTTCTTCAGCAAAGAAGAGGTAGATTTCCATCTGAATAACTCCACCCCATCTATCTATTGTCTCGTTTGCCCTGGCTCCCATACTACTTTTGCACGCTCTCACACACCCCTTTGCATCTCATCTTGTTCCCTGTATCCGTGTTTTTCAAACAGGTGACCTCAGTTCACTTCAGAGAAGCTGAACATACCCCAGTGCCCTTCGTAAGGAGATTCCACTAGAAAACTCAGCGGTGCTATACATTGAGCCCTAGAGTGGACCTCTTTTTAGTGTTTCTGTGTTCAACTCAACCCTACTGATGAGGGCACGTTAGATCTAGCCATATTTTAGAAAATAACATCTACAAATTGTCCTGGACCCTTGTCAGGAGCATGCAAATATCCGAACTCTGCTCTAGCCGGCTTTTGTGCCATGGTGAAAGTTACAACACAAATGCAGAGAGGAAAGGAGGAGAAAGGAAATACCAATGCTGCCTCATGAAGGTGAGGCCACTTAATCCTCACCTTCCACCATCTATCAGATCTCACAGCTTCCTCTTCTAGACATCTCAAGTGGCTCTGACCAATGAGTTTGCACTGGAAGATGCCTCTGTCAAAACAGACAGGACTGACAGCTGCCTGCAGCATGTCAGGTAGAAACTCTCTTGTACGTTCTGCAAGCCAGAAGAGGCAATGACAAAAAAAACAGCAAGTTCTTTGCTTTTTCTGTCGGATCAAATTGAGCTGCCCTCTGCCAGCCTTCCTGTGTCACTTGTGCAGTTGGATCTCATGTGGCAGCAACAGAAAAAGGACAGAGACTCCAAACTGTGGATAATGTTTGGATAATGATATCCAAATGTGATAATGTTTGGGTTTTTTTAAAGGAGGTATGAACAAACTTGGGGAACTTACCTTAGGAAATAAAAGCCTAAGTCAATAAAGGAAGTGCAAGAGAGTCTGTGTGCTACCGAAAGATGTTATGAATTGTTTTGCATCATCACAGGAGATCAATTAGTGCATCAGGAGTCATTACAGCCAATAAGCTGGTGTGACAATTGACTGTATGCAAAAGATTAGTCCATTGTAAATGAAATTAAATGGGTTTGCTTAACCCAGACATGGAGGTGCTTAAACTAGCCCATTTAATTTCACAACCAGGACAGGCTCAAACACAGGGAGAGAGTCAATTACTATATTTCAGCTGACAGGTAATAATTTCTTATGATGTGTTGACTTAATTCTCTAGCAATCACATGAATATGCCCTTAGTTAAGCACGAAGACAAACTGTCCTGATGCACAAGGAAGAGAGGAAGTACAGGAATTGTTTAGACTGACAGCATCAGACGCCACTTGGTGACATGGGAATCACAAAGCAATTGTACAACAAATGGAAATGCTGTCATACATGTAATGATGAGCACAAAGGAAAAGCCCAGGGAGGCATGGATAAATTCAGATAGGCTGAAACACATGACAATTACACTGGAATAAGCAGAAGATGAATTAATACAGACCCATTATTTACAGAAAAGAAAAAAAAAATAATAGTAAGGAAGTGAGAGAAAGACGGTACAGCTGATGCTGTGCTTCACATCTAGGAAAAGGTTAATGGGCAAGCTGCTAGCAACTGAAATTGTTAATAAGGGATTGGAGAAGGATTCAGAACAGGAAAAGCACAGGTCGAATCCCAGTGTGCACAGTCTAATAAACTGAGGGTACTTAAGGAAACACATGGAGACACTTTGGACCCATTAGTGATTATCTCTGAGATCTCTTGGCATTCCCATTGGACTGCAGCAAGGTAAACACAATATCTATCTTTAAAAAACAGGCCCAGGAGGACATCAACAGACCAAGCTCGGTCAAGCTACCCTCTATACCTGGAAGGATCCCCAGCTGCTCTATTATGTGCTCCATTTGTAAGTGCCGGGAAAGCAATGAGATGATAGCTGCACCAACATGGGTTTGCCGAGAAGAAATCACGTGCAATCAAACCTGTTTCCTGGCAGATTACCCCATGTTCTGGAAGGAATCTGGAGATGAGATACCACTCTTGGCACTGTCCTGCATGAAATTCAACAGAGCACAGCTGCAATTCTGGTTAAAAAAAAAGCCTGTGTTCAGAAATATTGTTGTTACAATGCATTCTCAACTCTGGGAATGCCTCAAACAAAGGCTGAGATGGGAGCAGCCTTCTGGTCTGAGCTTTTACTAATTCACGGGCGGAAAAATAGGATGCTTACAAGGAAGTCTGGGAGAGCTCTGAAGAACAGGCTTGGGTAAGATATAAATGACCTTCTTAAACCAAAGGAAATCCAGGAAAATCAAATTCCACAGTCGGAGAGGAGGACGCAGATGCAAGATAACAAAAGCAGCATCTGGAGTCAGAGCAGGCTTGCTCACAAACTACAAGGCTTGTGCACAGGCAAAGAAAGGTAACTATTTTGTGGGTAATGTGGATCTGAGAGCTGGATCTGGGGCACAGGAAGCCGCTGTTTTGCTGTGCCTGTCACTGATGAGGCTGGGGATGTATTGCAGTGTTCAACTGCATATGCTACAACTCCAAAAAAGCACAGACGAGCTGGGGGAATCAAGGATGGACATGCAGACAGGGCTGGGGCACCTACAGAAGCAGGGGGCTCAATGACCCTTATGGGTTCCTTCCAAGTCAGCATATTCTGTTCAATGCTTCTCAGACAGAGTGAGGGTCCACAGTCACCGCCAAGGTGCTAATGGTGGCATTTGTGCTCTGCCAGCTCCAGCATGTGCTGGTATCACTTTCACAAATGAAGGCTTTACAAGTTGCTGAAAATGCAGGGGAAAGCAGCACTGGGCATACAAGGGCTTTGCATGGGAGAGGTATCTTTGCATTGCTCAGACAGACACAGGCACTGTGGTTTCCACTAGTCAAGACCCAACAGAAACTCTGTTTGTAACCTGCCTTCTCATATAAACCCAAGGGCAGGAGCCCCTGACTGGGAACCAGACACGTGCATGTGTTCAGCAGCCTGCATTTGGCTGAGGCAATACAGGGCAACAGGATGCCAGTGAGAGTGAGGAAAGTGCATTAAAAGGAAGAAGCAAGGAGTCACCACCACCCCTCTCTCCTGTTCTCTGACTAATGCCCTGCCTGCTACAACATAGGTGATTCAGTGAGGAGAACAGGACCGATATTACCAATATTACAGCACCCCTCTGCTTGAGTCCCAGCACAGGGACTCCATCCCCTTTCCACTGCCAGGCCCTGCCTTCACGCACTGATGGAGTCATGTCAGGCTGCTGCTGTAGTAGTCCAAATAAGAACTATGAAGGAGACTTCCCATGGGCTTGCTCCCAGGGAATATATTCATAGTGCAGAGAAATAACTTTTTTGTAGAGTTCTTTGGAGATGAGTCCATCTTTCAGACAAAACCACAACAGAACAACAGACCCCTCGGCACACTCAGCATGGTTTGCTGTACCCCTATTTATAAGGTGGAAGCAGTTACCCAATTATTCTCAAAGTCATCCCCAAATTTACAGGCAGAGTGTGAGAGACATTCTTCACCATCCCATCCACAGCTCCTTTGTCCTGAATGTGGATCTTTCTTGCACGTTCTTGTCCGAAAGTTGAAGGATTTGGTCATTATCCTGAAAGATAAATTTCAGCCCTACCCACACAGCTAGCTGGAATTTCAATCAAGTACAAGATAGCTGGGGCCACTTCCATCTTTTTTCCTAGCTATTCTTGTTCAGCCTAACCCTCTTCTCCATATCCCACAAAGAGGTAGGACATGTATGTAAACAAGGTTTGGTAGGAAACATTGTAGGAGCGGTCTGAAACCCCAGTGCTTCTGCATAGGTGATGTATTTTGGAAGCCATGAAAAATTCAAGCTGTTTTGTGTCCAGATAGAAAAAGAAACACAAATGACTCCAGGTGACTTGTGATGTAGTTTGGAAAGCAGTAAATTAGATGCTACCTTCTAGTCAAGACATAGAGCTGGAGTGTGTATTAATAGGCATGCAGAGCAAAGAAAGATCAAGACATTCACCTGTACTTGGTTGCAAGCCAAACAAAATAACCTTTGCAACTTGTAAACATAGCAGGTTTTAAAACCAGGGACCCTTTAGTCCAAAAGACAAGGAAACAATTAATTAATGTCGTCTTATGGAATGATACCTCCTACGCAGACATCAGATTTAATAGAGACACAACATCTACATACAGAAAGCAAGCTTTGTAAGATATTTTCAATGAGATCCTGTTGTGCAAGAAATATTACATGGCTTGTTGGCTGGGAGCAAAGAGGTAGGAAGGTGTTATTAGAGTCATTACCTGTGTCAGAAAAAACACAAGCCCACGTTCTCCTTGAGAAAGATGTTGGTTAGAGAAAAACAGTAGTTTAAGTAAGGAAACACATCTTGTATGAAAAATATATTCTGCCAGAGGAACTTTATAGCCTTGAAATATCTAAAAAGTGTGAGTAGTTGGAAAATTCTCTGCAGAATTTGGTTACCTTTCTGATTCAAGATTCTATATTGCTCTTGGTTATTTCTTAATAGACCATGATGACAAAACCCTTTGAAGAAGTTTAGTGTGGATTTTATTTTTTTTACCTGGCACAAATACTTCTGTGTAATTACCCCTTCATTGCTTGACTGTGTAAATCTGGGAAGCTGTATGCTGCATATGGCAAACTCCCTAGAAAAACAATTTTAAGCATGATCACTAACAGAATACTGAGCATTTGTATGAATCAGGAAATTGTTTGCTTGGCAGAGTGCAGACAACTTCCTTAGAAAATTCAGAAAGATCTGGAGGATTTCAGGAAAAAAAAAAAAAAAAAAAAGTGGATTTTTTAAGAAGGTGTCAAGAGCTTCTCTAATTAATGTCATTAAAAAGATTATATGCATGCTGGAGGATTTTCATACCAATAATACTGTCCTTCTAGTTCATCTGGAGTAAAATTTCCACACCTGTAAGACTCTAAGAGGTCTAGAATTACATCTCACCAATTGAAATCCTTTCACACGACCTCCCTGCTCAAGAAGAAAGGGAAACAAAACTTGCTTCTGCAAGAATGAAAGAGTCCAAAAAGCCACGAGCTGAAAATTTCAACAAGTTAATGCCATGAGGACACTGAGTCATCATAAGGACACTGAAGCAACACAGCATCTTGCTTCAGATCCAGACAAGAAGAAAAGAACTGTATTTTCTTTCTTCTGTGGGTCTTTGAAAAGTAGTGATTGTAAAAAGCCCTCTGAACTGAACATGTAAGTGTGTCCTCAATCCTCATCCCTCAGCACTTATCACACCCACTCTGCAAACAACCCTGGCAGGAGGGACAACTGAAATAAATGAGTTTATCTCGTAGCACAATTGTAAGACTCAGCAAAGTTTCAGCAAAATGATGTATTGAAGACTTCTCTAGTATGGGTGGGTCAAAGCTTTTAAACACCACCCCAGAATCAGATTGACGTCTTGATAGATGTTAATGAGTTTTTTAAACATTCTGTCTAATTCAGTGCCTTCCTGCTAATCTCCTGATTGTACGGGATATGTTTTCCTTGAGATGAAGCATGAACAACATTTCAATGAGAAGGAAAACCAACATGATTTAGTTTGTGCTTTGGCCATCATAAGATACATTTTTAGGTGACTTCTTTTTTTTTTTCAATAACAGGGTAAGACAAGGTCTTTGATTTCATGGCAATGATTAACAGCACTCATGCTTCTCCACTGAAACTAAGAGTTTATCCTTGACACACCCACAAGGATTCTCCAACAAGGAAATAGTACTGCTGTCTGAGAACCCTCTTTGCTACTGATGACACGATGCTGCATCTCATCTACTAATTTGGGCTAAAAGGTGAGCCTGCTTAGAGCCATAATCCCCACAAAGACTTTCTGGAGCCAATCCTTCGCAACTAGCATGAAACACCACTTTCTGTCTGCTTCAACAACAAATCACCCTACAAAATATCTTTGCCTGTGATCACAGAAGTCTTGGTCAGAGATACAAGTGAAATTCTCTGGGTTGGAAAACCCTGTCCACAAATCAGGATTAAAAGAGACTCTGTTAAGAAAAATCAGGCAGCAAATAGAAGTGCTTCCAGTGGTGTATGCACTGAGGTGAGATCCACTTGCACCAGCACCATTAAATCAGTGTGAGGCAATGAGTTACTGCACACTGAAAATGTGAAACGGCAATAATGCCCGCCCCACTGCTAAACTGTGCTACAGCTTTTCAAATTCTCTCAGACACAGCAGTGGAGGACTTCAGAGACAAGAAGTGAGCAAGAAAAGAAGCAGATGAACTGCAGTGAACGTATCTGAAATAGAATCAAAAGAGCAAAGAAAGCAAGCCCCAATCCCTGCACTATTCAGAGTTCTTGAACCTGTTCCTGCAACATGCAAGTGTCTCACCTCACCTGCCTCATCCTCATCTGATACACCTTCCAGGTCCATCAGCTCATCCATTCTTTGTCCTGCCTCTTGGTAAGGTCCCTCACAAAATGCATTGCTTCTCTAACAGAGCTATGTGCACAACAAGGCTTTTGCTCTGTTTCAGCTATCTCTCAAGTACCAGTATTGTTGTGAATAATTGCAACTCTTGCTTTCTTCAAACCACAGCAAATGTTTTTTGGGGGGAATTGGATCTTACTCTAGCGGAAGCAAAAGCATCACAGCCAAAGCGATGCCTAAAGGCCTGCCCTTCCTGGAACTGCATTTTCTGGTGCCAGGTCAAATTCAAACAGCACGAAGCAGAGGAGAGGTGGATAACACTATGAGAAATTAGCCTCAGATCAGATGCTGCAAACAAAGGGTATATGAGGTCACTCTATTTAACTCTCAGGATCAACATGCCAGTCTTGTGATGCAGAATCATAGAATAATGGAGATAGGGAGGTCTGCCCAGCAATTTGTTGATACTTGGGGTTGGATTAGTGTTGCTCAATACACTTTTGCTAATCCTGAAAAGGAAGCAAGCAGTTAGGTGATAACTTGATCATTGCTCACTTCCTTCTCAAGAGCATTTATGAATATATTGAATATCAGAGACTGCAAATTAGAACTATTTATAAAATAATAGAGAACTAGGATGCAGGATAACCTTAAGTGCCAGATTACTGAGAGATGTTTATCCCTTCTCTTTGAGATCCCTATGTCAGGAACCTCCAGACTGCCCCAATAAGACATTCCAGTACTTAGTAGTCCTGCTCTCTTTAACTTTTTCCCCCCTACCTCTCTACTGCTACAATGGAGTCAGAGCTGGGTTCAATCCTGTTCAACATCTTCATTAGTGACCTGAATGAAAGGGTAGAGTCCACAAAGCTCAGAGAAGTGGCAGAAACACTAGAACACTGCTACCATTCAGCTAGTCCTGGTCAGACTGGAGAACTGGACTGGGTGGAACCCAGTAAAATCTAGCAAGAGCAAGTGTAGAATCTTGCACCTGGGAAGGAATAATTGCATGCACCAGTACAGGTTAGGGGCTGACCTCCTGGAGATGAATTCTGGAGGACCTGGGGGTCCTGGTGGACAGCATGTTGGCCTCTAGTCAGCATTGTGTCCTGGTGGCCAAGAAACCAGTGATATCCTGTGGTTCATTAAAAAGAGTGTCACCAGCATGTTGAGGGAGGTGATCCTCCTCCTCTACTCTGCCCTGTTGAGGCCAAATGTAGAATACTGTATTCAGTTCTGGGCTCTCCAGTGCCAAGAAGACAAGGATCTTCTAGAAAGAATCCAGCAGAGGGCCACAATGATGATAAAGGGTCTGGAGCATCTCCTTTATGAGGAAAGACTGAATAACCTGGGTCTGTTCAGCCTGGGGAAGACTGAGAGGGGATCTGATAAAAGCTTATAAATATCTAAAGGGAGGGAGGTGGGAGGCAAATGGGTGAGGCCAGGCTCTTCTCTGTGGTGTGTAGTGATAGGACAAAGAGCAATGGCCTAAGACTTGAATCAACATGTGGAAGAACTCCCTTACAGTAAGGGTGACAGAGTCCTGGAGCAGGTTGCCAAGAGAGGTTGTGGAGTATCCCATGGAGATATTCAAGATCCATCTAGATGCCCACCTGTGTGACCTACTGCTTTAGCAGGGGAGTTGGACTCAACAATCTATTGAGGTCCCTTCCAACCCCTGCAATTCTGTGGTTCTGTGACTCTGTAGTGCACTCTCCTAACTTCCTGCCCTTCTCACCAGGAGCACAGCTCTCATCAGTCACATTTCATGCATTCAGAAACAGGCACTGTTTTGCACTTGAAGCCGTCTCTACAACAGCAGTAGCCTGCAATCTCTGAATTCAACATTGGACCCCAAAGAAGTTTTTCCGCAAGTACAGACCATTTTAGAGATATTGTGCTTGTAGACAGCTCAATAGCACATAGTAGCATGCTGCTCTGGGTTACCTCTCCCAGACCCTTTAAAAATAGACCAATAGACAACAGACCAGAGAACGAAAAATCTCTGCTCTAGACTAAACAACCCCAGACTCTCCAGTCCTTCTTCATGCGTCATGTTTTACACCCTCCAGTCACTTGAGTCACATTCCTCTGGACACTCTCCCAATGGTACATATCTTTCCTGTACTCTGGGCACTGCCCAGAGCTGGTCACATTACTAAAACACAGGCATTGTCTACAACAACAGCCTGTTGGAGCCATTTCAGGTGTCCTGTGAACAATCTGCTGTTTACACTTCTCAGGGATGTTTAACTTTTCCTTTCTTTTTTGCAACACCATGACACTGTTGACTTACGGTCAGCAGATAATTACTATAGCACTTGCAAAGCCTTTATGACACAGACACAATCTTCCAAACTGCTTGTCTTCTTCTCCCCCGTTTGTAAAAGGGACAGTGCCTTCATCCATACTGAATGCTGAGCCATAAGGTTGGAAAAGTCCTCTAAGATCACCAAGTCCAACCACTGACCCATTCCCACCATGCCCACTAACCATGTCCTTCAGTGCAGCATGCTGTACAGTGGTTTCTCCTATAACACCAACAGATGAAACCCTGTAATGACATCCACGAGGAAAAAAACAGCCTTTGAGTTATTCAGAACATTGCTTACTTTAACCACTCCATGGAGAGACCTGACCAATGCACCCTGTTCCATCTGCAGTGAGTCACACTGCTTATTTTTTATTTCAATCTTTACTTCTAAGTTGGTTGTTCTCTCAACACCTGCTGATTCTCTCATCTTTGGATTATGATGGCCAAAGAATGCATGTTTCATAACAACCTGCACAAGTGAACTTGTGTTTGTGATGCTGGCGTCGCAAGGTTTAAGTTGTCTTTGGGGAGCATAGAAGTTCACACAGAGATTCCCAGAAGCAGATGAGAAAAGCATGGCTTTCCTAATGCCCAAGCCATTACCCAGCACAACCTGCTCCATGGCAACACTCAACAAGGAAATCTGGCTTTGACATAACATTTTTTCACCTAACATTTCACCTGTACAAAGTTAATGACCTTGTGAGCTCCAAGATGGGGGGAACTTCCTGAGGCTCTGTGCCTTTGTAGGTAAGGTGGTTGAAAAAGCAATGGTGTCTCTCAGTAATCATGACCAGGAAACCATAATGATCTTGTAGGTCCTTTCCAACCTTGTGATTCTATGTCTCTATCTTCTATGTCTTCTATGTCCAGAACACAACACCTCCAGCAGAGGTGGTCAGGACAGGCCAAGCAGATCCATGAAGCATCAAGTAATGCCCATCTCATGAAATTTCCCTCTCTGATTTCTTTTTGCTCTGAACGATATTTTAACTCGTATCAAGCTTCTCAGACATTTCAGGTAACAGATTAATGTAAAGCAAAGGTCCGCCTAATTATCAGCATAACTTCCTTGCTTCTCATAATCACTAGGATTTCCCTTACTAATTAGGCTTCAGTTACTGTGGGGTGAGTGTTTTAGCACCCAAAAGCCCTGCAGCCTTCCCCACTGTTTTTTGTGCTCACACACCTGAAAACCCACCAGCCTCCCAGCTAACACACAGCCAAGTGTTAGGTTCTCCTTCCGCATCATTGTGAAATGCTTCTTATTTCAAGGAGCACAAAAGAATATGCCGTCCCCTATTTTACTCCACAAACAGCTTCTGCAGCACAAGAGAGAACGATGAGGACCCCCGGGCACCATGAAGCTGTGCAACCCACCGCACTTCAAGGCCCCTTCCAGCACATCCCCAGTGATCTCAGCAGGACCTGACCTCTTCCCCCAGGGTGAGGAAGGCTGCAAAGCACTGCTGGCAGCTCTGGGAGGCTGTGGGATTCTGTGCTGCCCCATTTTATCACTGCTTTCCTCAGCCCTGGGACAGCTTGCACACATCTGCATGAAGGCCCAGCAGCACTGCTGAGCCAGAGCATGTTTCATGAAAGGAGCCCAAAGGCCCTATAGCTATTTTTTATTATTTTTTTTAAATTTGGCATCTACATTTGCTGTTTCCAGCCCATTAGCTGTTCTGCCACAGCATGGGTGTGGATGCTTCCACTCCTCAGGCAAGGATGAGGCCCCATTCATGGATTAACCACCTCAGTGGGCAACGTGAACAGCGGACACGATTTGTGCAGTCAGGCTACAGCTGCCAGGAGGGACTGGGTTTTAATCTCATTCCACAGGGGTCATATCCTCAGCTTACAGCCTGAATCATATCCTCATTCTCCCACCTTACATTCCTGACCCAATTCTGGTACACTTCCAGCCCTCTTATTAGAGAGGAAGAGGTGGGGGTTGACTCCAAATGCCTCGTGATGCTGCCAGGAGGAAGGCTGTGCCTGGGCCTCCCTCTATAAGCAGAGGTTACAGCTGGGCCTCCTCCAGGCCTGGCCCTCAGAAGGAGCGACAGAAGCCTTCCCAACCTGGCACTCCAATCTGCATCCTGAAAAAGAGATTTGCTGCCTTCTTAGGAGAACTTTCTGAAGGTGGATGTGGACCAAGAGTCCCCGAACCCATGGCTAGATGGATTTGCTTCCACAGAACTGTGGATTCATTAAGACTGGAAAAGACTGCTAAGATCAACAGTACACATACCACCAATATTGCCCATTAAACAATGTCCCTCAGTACATGTTTCCTTAATACCTCCAGGGATGGTGACTCCACCACCTACCACCCTGGGCAGCCTGTTCCAATGCCTCACCACTCTTTTGTATACTCCCTCCAGCAGTGAGCAGACCAGAAATGATAAACACATCCCTGGCCATCCGCTTAGCCCTCTCCCATACACAAGGAATTGGTCTTTGATTCAGTGAATGCCTTGCAAATAAATTACATAAGAAAACTGTGATTACATAAAGTGCATTGCACAATGTATTATATAAAGCTCAGGTCATGTCCCAATCAACCACACTCGGCTCCGTTACATTGAGAACAAATAATCTGAGGAGCAGCAACGAGGGGAAAGGTAGAAGGAGGATGCTGTTCCCTGAAGCAGGTATGTGGCACACTCATGGCAAATGGGCCCCCCAAGTGCCCAAGAAGGGCAGCACCCAGATAAACCCCAGCTTTTGGCTCTAAGCCTGCCTGCAGGATACCTGAGCTTTTCTGGTTTGCTTTTCTGCAACTTCCTGATTTCAAACCAGCAGGTAGTAACTGTGAAGAATGTTTGAATTCTGAAAGGAGCAGAGCAAATTCTGTACCAGCAGATGGAAATCAAAATCAAGTGGGAATGCTCTATTCAGTCTAGTTGCAGAGATAGCCACAAGATGTACAATGAAGGCCAAAGACTTATTTATGTGCTCCAGTATTTGGATTTTTCCAGAAAAAAATTAGTTGGGATTCATAGATTTTAAAGCCAAAGATCTTAATAAAATTAGACCTGGAACTTCCAATCAATCCACCATAGGGACTGCAGGAGGGAATCTCTCCTTCTGGAGATCATAAAGCTACGTGTGGTTTTAGGGTTTTGTTGTTGTTTGTAGCTTTGACTGGTTTTGGATAAGATTTTGTGCTTGAAAGCACTTCGGGGCATGAAACATCCCTAAAGCTTCCATTGTGCCTTAGAAGGACCAGACCGAATGAGCAGGTATCTCAGTGCAGTTAACATGTTGCTGTTGTTTTTAGTGATAACAGCGTACATTTTAAAGGAAAAGCAATAGATCAAAGAGGAGAAGATAATCTTCAACAGTTGTGCCTTGAAGTACCATGGAAAGACAGAGGCAAAGAAAGGCTGGGAACCACTTGGTACATTGAGTCAGATCTGCAGAGAAGCTTCCTGTGCCAAGAGGGTGACTGAAAGGTGTCAGGAGATGAGAAATATCCTCCTTGGGCACTGGCTTTGCTGCTGGGCTTCTAAATGGAAGGCGATTTTCTGAAGAGCAAGAGGGAATTGTATGGAACAGCAGAAGTAGTGTAGGGGATTCCTGAGCATTGGAAGTAGGTGATATCTAGCAGCTCCTCCCTTGAGGAAGACCATGAGGAAAGCTGTGGTTCTGTGCATCATATCTCAACATTGGAACATTGAGGTGGCTAACAGTATTTAAAAAAATAAAATAGAATCCATTCCCAGCATGAAATCTTGCAAGCTGGAAGGAGACCCAGAGCAATTCCCCATTCCTTGTAACCAGCCCTCCCTACCTGGGGAGGGAGTTCCCAAGAGTCTCCTGCAGAAGTGAATGAGTCAAGAGTTTGTGCATGCAAATGCACACAGGCTGAGCAGGGATCCCAGCTGCCATCCTTGGGCAATGGAAATGGTGAAGATTATTCACGAGGCCTTATTACAGCCAAGAACTCCGTAGGCTGGGTCAGACAAGTCCTCAGGAGTGCAGACACCACAAGCATGTCCACATGCCAGCATCTGACTACAGAACGAGGCAAAACTCATAAAGGTGATGCCTACTGAGCTTGGTGGCCCTTGCTTCCACCCACCCTCCTTTTCTTCACAGAATGGTTTTAGCAAGGGGTTATTGAGTACACAAAGGTTTTTCTGGGCCAACGTTAGTTCACTGAGTCACTGGATGGAAAGCAAACCTGTGGCAGCAAGAGATAAGGGAGTGAGCTGCAAGCTTGCATAAGGTGCTCATTTCCCAATGATGACTGGCAGAAAGCTGCCAACTTTTGTACTCGAAGTGAAATTCCCCTGGAGGAGATGAGATGTGCCTGTGGGATGCTCTTGCTGGCTTCTCCTCTAGCTCTTCCAGCTGGCAAACTGGTTCTGAGGCAGGACCAGAGAAATCAGGCCATGGTGGTGCTCATAACAAATGCTCCTTTTGCATGGAGGGAGCACTGTTGAACAGCCACCTCCACTCACGCTTTCCTCAAAAAGACAAATTTACCACCCACACATCACAGACAAATCCTGTGTTCAGGAGATCCCCACTAATTACCAACGCAAACAGACTTCACTCTGGGACCTGCACAAGAGCAGGTAGGTAATCACAGGTCACGCTATTCTCATTAAGATCAGGCACGAAGCTCTTACTAACACAAAGCCCATAACTAAGTCAAACAAAAGACAAGAGATTTAGGCAAAATGGTCTCATAGTTGGTCCTGGCAAGCTTTAGGGAAAGTTGAGTAACCCAGATTCCCCACCTGACACACAGGGTGATGCACTGCAGGGCTTTTTGTCACCATGGGCAGCTGGCAATGGCCATGGTGTACAGGGTAGGGGTCCTTCCCTCCATGAAGTTAAGGAGAATGGAGATGGGGCATTTGGCTTAAACACCTTCATGCTCTGACTGCAGAACCTTGTGAATTTGGGTAGCATGGATCCCCTGCTGTGCACCACACAAAGGCCAGGGTCATTAATACCATTTATCCAAGATGGAGAAGGCTCCTGGGACTGGAGGTCATCCTGTCACATAGCAGTCCCCTTCTCCCCATTTATCTCTTTGCCTTGGAGGTACTGCCAGGATGGAGCTGTGCCACTGGCTCATTGCAGAGACTCACAGCAGCAGGATGGAGGTACAGAATCACTGGAGTCACCCACCTCCCTCTGGACCCAGATATGCCTCAAGTTGCCTGCTGGAGACAGGGTAAAGTATGGGAAGACCTTGGAAGCCAGTCCATGCTGTGAGGCCAAAACTAACTTCTCCATGGAAGCAGCTTCCACCCCCACCCTGCCAAAGACCCTGTCAGAATAAACTGTTTTTCCCTCCCATTGTACAGTCTGACTAAGGTATGGCAACAAAAAAGTGATGTATGTGTATATCTGGGGGAATGCAACAATAAAATTCTATGATTCTGTGACATTCACACTTACCATTGCCACAATAAAGTATTTTCCATTACCTCCATTAGTTACAACAAACGTTAGGGTGATTGCAGGGCTCTGATTTTCAGGCACAAGTTCACACACATTATGAAGCCATTATGGAAATGGTGCACACTGCATATTGGCAGAGTCCATGAGCTTGGCTGCCTGGTCCAACTTATCCAACAGACTTCTGGGTTTTAACAGCACTCCTGGTGCTGAGAAAATAGAGAACACTCTTAACCAAAAAAATTGTGTGCCTGGTTTTGACCAGAGCAGAAGCATCCACTGCTGAGCAGAGGCAAGGAGCTGAACAAGTCTAGTGATGCCCAGCTGTGGGGCTGGAGCCAGGCAGGGAGGGCAGAGCCACTGCTCTCTCTACTCTCCTGCAAGGGGCCTCTTTGGTCAAAGTTAATGAGGTGTTGCAAAACAAGTGAGGGTAACGCCTTCTTGAAGGCATCAGATATAGGCAGCCATGGACAGAGTAGGCAGATCACAGATGTAACATCGGAGCACTCACCCCCCTTCTTCAGGTCAGCCAGGCACTCCTTGCACCTCCAATTTGATGTTCACCCTCCTGGCTCCGCACACAGGCTTGGCTGCTCCTCACATCAAAATGATCAAAGTGGGGAATAAATAGGTAAAATAACTTGAGAAAGATCAGCTCATCACACCAAGTACAAACGCTGTCTACTCATCCAGACGCACCTTGCAATCTGCAAGCAGGAATGGAAAGAGATCCTCTTGCAATGGCTGAGCCTCCATACCACAAGCACACTGCCCTGGCCAAAACCACCTTCTGCATAGCTGGGTGTGAGTGCTGCTATCTGCCACCCCATCACAAATAGCCCAAATCTCTCATGGGCTACGGGGAACTCTCAAATTAGGGAGAATGGCAGCAGTGGCATCAGGTCTGTTGTCCTCCTTAGTTGAGCATGGCAGGGAAGATCACAACAAGAAAGGAGAGGGAAGAATGAGTTCAGAGAGCATTTGGACAACACTCCAAGACACAGAGTTTGAGTTCTGTGTGGTCCTGTGTCAGACTCAATGAGCCTTATGGGCCCCTTCCAACTTGAAGCAGTCTGTGATTCTGAGAGTCCAGGAGGGTCACCTGAACCCCACGGGAAATACAGAGGTGGGGAGGGTGTCCAGCGAAGTGGGTGTCCTCGTGCCTCACTCCCACCAACCACATTGGAGGAGAAAAGAACATCTTTTGGATCACTCAGGGAGAGGCAGTGTGGCAATGAGGCAGCAGGATGAAGCAATGATGTGGGCAATACAAGGCATAAGAAGGAGAACCTGCTCAAGGGTCAGATTCCTTAGACCATACCAGGGGACCCAGAGACATCCCATTCCTGACATTACTGTCACTGAGCCCTGCGGAGCAAACACTGTCACACAGAGATCTGACTCGAACCTTCAGCGCTGACCTCCAGCATCATCTAGACCAAGAAGCTCCACACCCAGCATTTCCTGCCCCAAGCAGCTTTTTCAAAAGGCCATGTCCCCCATGGTTGTGCTGGACAGAGAGGCCACAGCCAGCCTGCACAGTGTATGGCACCTAGAGGCTTGTCTTGCCTGACCAACATGTGCTGGGGCACTTCCCCTCCACAGGCTCCCACACCCCCAGTGTGAAAGATGCTCAGAGAGAGAGAAAAGCAAAGCAGCAGAGGACCTTCATCTGTCTTAAAAGGGCTCTGCATGAAACAGACCTGTTAGGGGTTCAGCTTAGAAGGTTCCAACCATTCTACCTTTCCCAGCCTCTCCCTGGTGTCCCGTAAGGCACAGCAGGATGCAGAAGTAAGTCACCATGACTATTGGTGTTGGTGGGAGCCAAGGGATGCAGGGGGTCCCACTCACCCCCAGGCCTAGAGTACACTCACCCAGACCCCAGAAGGATGGGGACAGGCAGGTGCTGACCTCCAGCCTGCCTGGCTGCTTCACCAGCTGAGATTACACTGCCCTGCAGAGGGTTCAAGGCATGAGCTCAATGGGCTCAACTTCTGTGTGAGTTTCTCCTCTCGGGATTTTTGTGGGTAACGCACCCTCAGCCCATCCCTTGTGAAGCCCGAGTTGAACTGTGGATGGGCTACAGAAGATACAACAAAAGTAGCATGAGTGAAGCAGAAAGTGCAAGCTCTCTGCTCCTCTCCCAGTACTACACCTATGTTCACCAAGCAACTGCCACTGTGAGGCTCTCTGCCTGGCCTGAACTCAGGTTTTCTTGTTAATTTGGCACCAGCGTATTGTAAACTCAATTTGGGGGCAAACAAAGCAGGTGTTAGAGCCACCCCAGCAGCTGCAGCACAGTGCTCAGGATGGTCTGTGTGTTGCTGGTTGATAGTTTATCTTGGAGAGTTTCTGAGCACCAGCAGTCCCGCGCCCCCAAGAACAAAGCCCTCTTGGCTGCTGCAAATGGCACTGTGTGTGCAGCAGCAATGACAGTAGGTTAAATATTGCCATGTCATGGAATGAGCTACTTATCAAACTCTTCCCATACTGCAAATCTCCCATACAGCTTCAGATCCTTTACAAGAGGGGACAAGTAGCTTGAGCCATTTCCCTGCTGCCAGCTGCTTGCCACGTGGTTCACCCCATGCCTCACAGCACCAGCTGAGGCAGAAAGATAAAGGCAACTGCGTCCCAACACAGCCAGACCCTCACTATGCTATGTTTTTATGGTGCTTGTCACAAACAGGTTGAAAAAAGGGCTCAGCAAGTCTTCTTGGTGTGACTCAGTATAAGAAGGACCAGCAGCCATCCTGTGATTCTGCTCCATCTGCCCTGGGTGACAAGTTCCCTCCACAGTGGCTCATTCTAGGGCTTCCCACCACAGCAGAACTGGGAAGTGCCACCCCATCCCCCCCCAAGACCCCACAGTCTCCACAGGGAATGCCCTTCTCACACTCCCCCAGCTGCCAAAGAGGTGATGGGGAAGGTGCAGGCATACCTACCCCGATACAAGAGACAGGCTTATCCTGAGGAAGGAAGAGATACATGAGTTATATTCTGAAGGGCACAGAGGAAAGAGAGGTCCATGGAAAGAATGGACCAGGCCTAGGTCCTGGTGCTACCAGCTGCAAGACCTGGAGATTACCCCCTCTGGAGCCCCAGGTTGACACAGGAGAGCGTGTGAGATTCATTTGCCTATTATTCCACCTGGCTGAGCCTTTAGAAAAGCTAATCCCCACCGACAAGATGTAACAACAAGAGCTGGCTCAGCCGTGTGCTGCAGGATGTCCTTCACACCAGTTCTACAAGTCCTGACTCCACTGGGTGAAGGACATGCTTCATCCCCTGTGTTTGGTGCAGTGCCTCATCTCAGTACGTGGTCTGTAGCTCCCTGGTGGAACTAGAAAGATATGAGATATTCCTCTAGCCATGCCCTGTAACACTACCACAGCAGAGCCACCACTGCTCTGGAAGGAAGAGACCCAGACCAATGCTCAATGGGAGCAAAGGGGAGATGCAGGCCGAGCAGCATCCCACGTTGTCCTTCTGTGAGAGCCCACTGCAATACCTTCAGCCACACACAGCACCTCCCCACCATGTTCATTTTGCTTCTATTGGCTGCCCAGCCTTTAGCACTCGTACTTGCTGCATAATCTGCATCCTGACACCTGCCAGTGATCTTACAGTTTAAGAAACCCAGTTTCACCCTGCTCCAGCTCACAGACGGGATGCCAGAGAACAGCATCACTTCCCCTGCTACAAACTGCTCTTACTTTGCCAGCCTCTGCCATGATGCCTCCAGCTTCAACCCGAAACACTTGTCGATCCCTCATCCACAATCCGCAGTACAGCCCATGAAATTCTATCCAGCCTCAAGGCCATCTGTGCACAGACTGGCCCCATCCTTAGAGTAAAATCCACTGAACCTTCAAAACTGGGCTGGCCACATCTACAACAGCCCTTCAGCAGCCAATATAGCACCTGGGAACTAATAGAGCAGTGGTGGTCAGCACTGTCCAAAACCACACAGTTTTGCTACCACTGCCACGTAATAGAGCCATTTTGCTATCAGCACCGCCAGGAAGCAACCACCTGGGCCAGGAAAGAAGATTCAGGTTCAGAATATTTTCCTAAGAATGGAATGCTATCAAAAAAGCAAGCTCCAAGCTGCTATAGGTTGCTGCGTAACTCCTGGGACTGTTCCTGTTTCCTTTTTTTTTTGCCAAGAACCAGACGACAACTCTTTCCGCAGCCAGCTGTGGCAACTCAGACTAAGTGGTATGAAGAATGACCAGTAATTCTGGCAAAATGTTCCTTGCAAATGCCTTTATTTCAAGGTAATACCCATCATCCTGCAGTCAGCCAAAGAGACCCACAACACTTTCAGAAAGATCTCAGCTGCCCAGACCAGCAAGGGTTGACCAGTTCAGCAGACCAGCAAGCCCCAAAGTAGTCAGACAGCTTGGATGAGATCAGTATCTTCCCAATCAGACACCCCACTCCCAGCTGCATCTTATCAGCTTGTTTCCTCAGTGTTGTTTCAAAAGTCCTGTGAGAGCTGCTGAGAGCTATGATGAGCACTGGGCAAACACAGGCCTGCTGCAAGCGGAAAGGTTCTGTCCATCACCCTCTCTTCAAAGCCAACACCAGTTGCCTCCCAGCAACTGCTTTTTTGTAGCGTATCTTTGGCAAAACATGAGTTGACCCTTTTAGGAAAAAGCTGCCTGAAGCTCAGATAGAGTTCAGATAAGACACATCATCTTTTGGGAACGTAAGCCAGAAAGCAGATACTGCTGAAACCTGCCTCAGCTGACCCTGTCCACTCCCCAAGCGTACCAACATCCCCTTATCACAGCCCAGCCTTTGCTTTGATTTGGGAGCACCTCTCCTTTTGTACTCATCCAACATGCACAAGACTCTCGGTAAAGAACTTCAAAGGTTTCCCATCATGTTATAGAATCAATATGGCAGCAACACCTGCACACTCAGACTGTCAGAGTGCTGACAATATTTTAAAACCCACTGCCATCACGTTTAGCTCCAGCACTTTTCTCCCCCAAGTCCTGCCTCTTGCACCATCCCACTGCTCTCGAAGGGCAGCTTTGTATACAGCTCTCGTTTCTCAGCAGACCACAAGTAAGCAAACACAGACAAACTTGCAAACAATTGAGTGCCCACTCACTGGAAGTGGAAACCCAGAACAGTTTGTCATCAAGCACGCTCTGAATAACCCAGGCCCTACCCCAGCTTTCACAACAACTATTTGTCAGGACACACCAACGAGCTGTAAATCAGGCAACAGGAGTTTGTGAGACCTCACTTGTCCTCTCTTATGTTTGTGTTGCCCAAGAGATCAGAGAGCATCAATGTGCAGTCAGTCCTTAAAAGAACCACAGAGAATGACGCCATAGCTTCCAAGATCCTTTGGCTTCACTAGTCCCTATAAGGGCACCTTTAGGAAACATCTGAGTTTCCAGAAACTTCAGAGCTGGTTTGGTCAAGTAAAGGAGCCTTATCCATCACCTCAAGAAAGACTGCCATTGTGGCAAGCAATCAATCTCTCATTCTCCCCATTATCCCAAGACGTGCTTCTCAGCATCATTCCCCAAGCTGAGGCTGATCCAGTGCTTCACATCTCCTAGACCACATCTGCACCCAGCAGGCTTTGGTGGTACTGAAGTCCTCTTACAAAAATCCAGCTCTTGAAGCAAAAGTGCCAACCAGGCCAGGTCAAGGAGGCCACAGCACTGACGCAGGGGATTCATCTTAACCTTGCATGTTCTTCTCTTCCCTTCCCACTTCTCTCATATGAACTTCTTTACAAAACAGTGGTTTGCTCAGCAAAGCCACCATCACGACCTTACTTTCACACAGCGATCATCTAAGCACTTGGCAGTGTCCCAGGTTGCCACTGTCCACCATCACTGGCCAACAAGACTAACTCTAGCTGGTGACGTGATCCAAAGCATTTAAAACATTTGACCTTGCAAACATGGGCTCCAGTAATGGCTTTTATATACTTGCAAACTGGGCGATTTGGGACACTAAGGACTTCCCTCTTCCTCTGAAAGAAGAGGGAGGAACCCATGGATCAGTCAATGCTCTGGCAACATGAGGAACACAGCTAGTTGGGTTAACATACTTGGGCAGTTTCTGCTCGAAGATGGATCGAAGTAATGACAGCTGGGCTAGCAGTGACCAGTGTTCCTTGTCTTAAATGTTTTGATGCCATTGCTGAAATACCCATGTCAGCCTCCAAAATGGACACTTAAAGCAGCAACCATCTGCACAGGCCTGACCTCAGCTCACAGCTGGCTGCTATGGCATAAGCTTGTGAAATACTAGCATGCTGGTGCTTGCATGAGGGATTGGTTACAAGGGAGTTCACTCATCCTCAGTTAACTCGACGTCATTATTTTTATAGGAGGCTAGACTGGACACTTCCCAGCCTTTTGCTGCATGCTGCAAACAGCATGTTCTACCCAACAACAAAGAGGACAGAGTACGGCAGTGCAGTCAGAGGTTTTACATCTTTGTAAGAACAAAAAGGGAATGGAGTGTAAAAACAATATCAGACATGGTAACACAAGCATATGAAAGGAAAGGTGTGCAGAGCTTCCCTTACAGGTTATATATTTCACACATCTCACAAACTGCCCTGATGGGGAGGACAGTTTAGGGAGGACTACAGAATGGTCCAGCTGCAGAAGCTATAAGCATCTCCCCGTGGCAGGGAACTAAACTAGCAAGCAGCAGCACTTCCTCACGTCCCATCCTATGACAGCCCCAGGAAAGGAGGGAAACAGGAACTCCCAGTTGGGGCAGAAGGTTTGGAGGAGCTCTGTTCCCCTGCAAGTTAACATGGTCTGCACCACATGCCTTTGGGTCTTAAGGAAAAGCACCCACAGATGCAGCAAGGAGAGCACCCCAGTTCCAGACTATTTACATCTAAAGCATACAGTAAGTGGAAAAGGAAGAGTATGACAGAGCACACAGGGAAGAGAACTCCAGCACATGCAACCAGTGCAGCAACTTGAGAGCTGTCCAACTTTTGTTGGCAAACTGACAGGATCACAGTGTCAAACTATAAAAGGCAGATAGGCACAAACCTGAGTACCCAGGAAGATTAGCCATTGCTAAAGGCAGACTGGGCAATACAAACACCTAGAGGACGATAAAACAAAATGAAGAAGCTTTAGAGATTAATTATTAACTGCTTCTGAAACCTGTTGAAATCACTGCCTGCATCATGTTTGCTAATAGATTTGTCATCAGTATCTTAACTACAGGGGTCACAGTAGCAACAGAAAGTGCCTCTTTGTTCTCAGATTTGATGCGTGCTTTGTACACTAAGTACTTTGGGTGTTTTCAGTTTAGGTGTTCCCAAAAAGATCTTGCAGGTAACAGATGTACAAAGGTTTTTACCCACAGCCTCTCTCAGCCACTGAGCTGGCACAAGGAAGAGAGAAAAATGCTTTTTGAGGCTTTAATAAACTAGGCATGCCCACTCCAAAACTAAGGATGCTACACATAAGTATCTAGGTCCCATATGACACACTGACACCAAACACTGGGCCAACGGGCACTAGCCATGCGGTATCAGCCCAGTATTCCATTCTCACCATAGCTTGCTTTGAAATGCACTTGAAGGAACACTTTCAAAAACATATTCCATCTTTATATTTTCTTCAAAATAAAAAGACAATAGTATTCTTAAAAACAATGAAGGTCCCAACACTTTTCTGGACAAGGCATACTAAGATAAATACAGTCAGATACACAATTCTGGTATTTAAAAAGCCAAAAGCTTTTCCTTGGATTGACTTATAAAATAAAATGGTTCCAGAGAGAATGAAATCTGCTTCAGGACAGGTCCTTCTTGAGCTTCTTAGTGGCCTCAGATAGTCCATTTCTCTGTACGAGCTTCTACTCTTTTGACCAGGCCTTCTCCCAATACCTCAAAGTCCTCCAGAATTGCTTCTATGTTGGGAACACAAACCAGCTCATTGTTCTGAGTTGTCACAGTATGTCCTTTCATATTGGAGACCTGCAAAGCATAAACAAACATCATACAAATGGCAACACCAGTTCAGAGCTGCTTCGCAACCTTTACAAACCCAAAATAACAGATGTAAATTGCTCTTCTGCCTTGTTATATCCAAACCCCACCACACCACTATACCACTTCTTGTCACCATCACTGCTCAGTGTTAGAGGTAATGCTGTGCCCTTGGAGCTGCAGCCTAAAGACTGCAAGGGAAGAAGAGAAACAACTGCCAGATACGGCGAAGATAGGAAAAGAGTATGTAGGCACATGGAGAACTCTGTGTGAACAGAACAGACGCAGAATGCCAAAGGCCAGGCACCACACCATGACCAAGGATTAAGAACTGGCTGAGCTCTGCTCTGTAGCTGGGTGTCAAGACCTTGAGTTCTGTGAGATTGCTAGCTCCACTAGGATAAGGAAAAAGAAAAAAAGAAAAAAAAAGAAAAAACACACCTCAGGTCTAATCAAGCTATACTCAACTCAGATGCCAGCATCTCCTCCTCTTATTTCACCACCATGAACAACCAGGTTTCACAACTTCAGCTAGGCTGAATGGCCAATGCCCCCTAGCCATGAAGAGGGGAGATAAATCACCCAGAGACTAACAGCAGAAGAACCTGGGCTGCCAACTCCATATTGTGAGTCACTTGTTAGTTTCTTTGCATCTTTCCTTCATAGAAAGCACCGTGAATCATTTCAGCATGTCTCACACCTAGTTTAATTACCCTCTGAAGATCACCAACCCACACAGCATGGATGGAATGCATCTCCATAGATTTACAGGACCTGAGCACTTCAAAGCTGGACCTGATACCTTAACCTCTTGTAGACTAGATGTTTCTGTTAAGAGACACCCAGAACCATGAGAAAAAGACAGCATGCTTCACACACCAAACATCTTTAGCAAACAATGCACTGCCCATCTACCAGAAGGGGACCGAAGAAGAGCACTTGGGACAGCGAGCTCTGTTTTGACAAAGTGATCACAATGCTACGGCTTGTCCAAGGACATAAGTTCCCCTCTTGACTCTGTTGATGATTGTAGGGAAACCATGGCCACATCCCTGCCCTAGTTTCACCCTTCCTAAGTCAGGGACAGAAGCATTTGTTCTGTTTCTCAGAGGGCTTTGGGACTGAGAGATGAGAATTCTCTGATGAGAATTAGACAGCAATTGCAGAAAAAAAGTCCTTCAAGCTTTTGGGGTATGAAGGCAACATGCCTTTAGCAGAATCAAACACTTACCTTAAAAGGCTGAGGCTGAAAGCTCGAAGGTTTCCACAAAACTGCAATCACTTCCCCACCATGCTTGTCATAGAAGAATAAGGCGAGATCACTGAAGGCTTCCTGGAGTGAAAACAAAGAGGTTGTGTCAGATAGCCCACAGTACCTCTGCATGAGCCGGGACCAAGCAGACAACATTTCCAGTGGATTAACAAGAAGGAAAACAGCATAAGGACAAATCGTGAATGCCTCCTGCTGCCTCTGTTCCCTCTGTTTGACATTCAGAGCCTCCAAGTTCTGCATGAAGATCTCACCTCTTGCTGTCCAAGACAGCCACCCTCCTTTAGGTCTGCAAGAACACTTAGAAAATGGAACCAAATTTAGACAGTTGGATCCCTTTGGCAGCAACACATTCTTCATCACTGTCCCCTTATCATCTGGACTTGGTAAGACCAAGCCTTCCAGACCTGAGGTCCAATTGCTGTGTCTAAGACACCACAGTACATCAGATGGTATGGGGCAGATCCTGCCCAGCAGGCCAATCAGACACACACAGTAAGTTTCACTAGAAGGTAGCAAAGATAAACCACAGACAAACCAAGGACCTATCACTGAAGGGCAAAATCTCAAGTCCTGCAACCTGTGCACCTAAAGTATCAAAAATCCTCCTTCTGCAGGACAAATCCCAGCTGCTCCTTCCTGTCTGTATGTATGTCTGGGATTCCTCTGGCCCAAGTGTAAAACCTTGCACTTTGCTATGTTGAACCTCTTCTCCTGGTGATCAACAGGATCATAGTAATCGTATCCCTTTAGCTTCCCCAGCTACACTGCTGTCATGACCTTACAAATGATTGTATTTGCTGGCATCATGTATGATGATATCTTCACACAGGTGTGCTTGGCAGAAAAAAAAAATTAAAAAAAAAAATCAATAAAAGCACATTTAACTTTAATGGACATGGCAGAATGGCAGTATGAGGTGGATTGAGTTGGTATTACCACTGATCCCAAGGGGTGGGGTGGCATTTTAAGTGTAAGGAGTCAATTAGCAGAGAGGTGCAGTGTTGTCTGCAACCTTCATAGACAGATTTATGAGTTTGGACTTGAACTAGCACAAAGAGGGCAACATGATTAGGTCAGCAGGCTGGGATGGTCTACAGAGCTGCCAGCTCATCCCACTCCATGGGATTTTCATGGAAGCAAGGCTGGTCAGAGCATTAACTGACCAAACCAGCTTGAAAAATCACTGTCTATAAATACATTGACAATGAGGATAACTTGCCCTGGTGTTTCTCACTTGAGATTAATGGGCATTGCTCACAGCCCAGTCTGAAAACTCCTTTCCTAGCTGGCAATCTAGGCATGGCAAAAAGCAAATGGAGAGAGGGAAGGAAAGCACAGCCAGTAAATCACTGAGCAGGCTGATTGCCATCATGCAGGTTTCCTCATCCAAGGGGACCAGAGCATGTGAGAACCTGAAAAAGACCCATTCATTTACTGTGTGAGGTCTCAAGTGCCGCACACTGCTCCTTATATTTTTACAAGCGTATCTTGTTGGACAGAAACCAGGAGCATTTGCAGGAAGGGAACCCTCCCAGGCTCAACTCATTTCCCGGTAAAGCCGTTGCTCTGCCTGATGCTCAGCACCTTTTAGATAAACAGGAGGGAGCAGAGAACATCAGAACAGCAGTGCCCAGTTCTAAACCCTGGCAAAAAAGAACCTCCTGCACATCTGCTGCTCCCAGAACTGCCCACAAGACAGCACTTCAGGCCATCTTCACCAAACTGCAGAGATGCAATTCAGCTCTTGAGAAACTGCAGCATCAAGATCTGGTGTGTTAGTCAACACGTTTCTGTTTGTTCACAGGCTTGAGGAACAAAATCAAACAGAGTTTGCTCCTTTTCCATTTCCCATGCCCTGTGCCCAGGGCCACTGGGCTTGCTTGTGCTTCCAAACACCTTTCTCAAGGGGAAGTTCACACACAAAAAATAAAATACAAATAAATCAATGAGAAAATGGTAGGGAACACATCTAAACGCATGGTTCCTTCTCACGCTGTTCTGTCTTTGGTCAGCATTCAGTTTTAATGATCCTACTCAGAAAGATCCCTACCACCAAACCCTACAGCCAGTTTCCTGCTTGCAGAGGTAAGAAGGAGCTTTACCATCCAGGAAAGGGCGAGCCTAAAAGACTAAACTCCCTGCAATCTGCAGGGAGCTGCCTGGGTGGAAGGACTGAAGAGACAAAGAAAGGTGGGGAGTAAAACAAAACCTCCCCAGAACATGGGATTACTGAATTTAGCCTTTCAGGCTGAAGTGTGGATTTTACAGTGAGTTAAGAACTTACACTACTTAAGCAACTACATTACTGTCGTTTAGAGGTGAGCATGGTTTGTTGTTGTTTTTTTTTCTTTTTTTTTCCAGCTAATCATTTATCCACTTATTTTTTTCACTGTTCCTACTTAAACCAGGAAACTGGGCTCTCATTGCACCACATCTGTTACAGAAACAGGAACTGTCTGTGGAGACCTCAGAAATGGGTCTGGCAGTTCTTGTTGGTGCAAGACAGTTCTGAAAGCAAACATATTCATCAACATTTGCTTAGTGCTCAGGACATTTTAAGTGCTCTCAATCAGATGCCTGGCATTATAAAACTATTAAAAGTAACTTACTTCCAGCAAACAACCACACGTGGTTAACACTTGTAAGTTCTTCTTGGTTTATTCAGTCCATCCAAACTGTTCTACCTTCTACTTGCTCGCCAGAACCACATGAGAATCCTGCTATGAAGGATTCATTTTAATGGAAAACAAGTATGGCAGGAAGGGAGGGGAAAATAAACCACCACAAAGAAAAAAAAAGGCAAAGAAAGAGAGAAAAGCAACCCTACACCTATGATCTCCTGGTTCCATCAGTAAATACACCTTGTCCAAAGATCCATGAGACAGAAGTCTTCAGTTTTTAACAAGGGATGAAGTAAAGCATTACCAAGACAGAAATGGGAGCAGAGCTGCCTCCTGATCTCAGCAGGAGCAGATGCTTCTGCTTCAGATATTCAAACACAAAGATTTACTCCATGTCATAAAAGCCAATAGAGCTTTTTAATTTTGCCTTTGCCTCTTCTGAAAAACACTATGGGAGGAGTCGTGCTTGTCCATCAAAACAGTAAAGGAGTAGTTTGACCTGAAATGATTTCACTGGTTCCAGCTACATCCCATAATCACAGCTGCTACACTGTACGCAATGCAGAACTTCTAACATTGTTAATTCATTCCTAACAAGCACTAGCAAGATACACATTCCTACACTGTGGGAGGAATAAAGGAAAGAACTGTAAGTCTTCCAAACAGGTCTTGTCTGAAGACGTAAGAAGTGCAAAACATTGCCTTAGAGGAAAGGATGTTTACTGTAAAGCAGGAAACATACTACTGCTCATCCGTGCAGAAAAAATCTCTTCTGTACAAGATGGGCAGCTCCTTTGCCATGAGCTCTTTGATAGGCAGGTGCAGCTAAATCTCAATGAAAGAGTGCTTCATATCCACTGATCTAGTAAGACCAATGACCTGGTAGAAAGAAGAAAAACAATTCCGTAAACACCCATTGCAGGTACAGAGACTTACAGGGCTCAGACAGCTTCATCCAGCTTTCCCTTTGATAAGAGAGCTGCTCTTTGTGGGACAGTAGGATTATTTGGGCTTTGTGAGATCCCAAAAGCATGCAGACAGACATGATAACTGCATCCACAGACTCAATGGATGCAGGCAGATTTTCTCTTTAAGAACAGAGGACCTTGAGCAAGAGCTGTGCTGACTGTTCCTTCCTATGCCACATACCCAGCAAACTCAGCAGATACAGAGGCAGTCCACAGTTCTGCTTGACAGCAGCCACAACACAAACCTACAGTCACAATGGGGGAAACCTTGGCTGAGTTGCTTAAAAACATAATTGTTTTGCTTGAAAATCCCTGTCAGGATGTGACCAGCTGTTTGATCACCAAAGTTCTCAGGACTGTAGGCAATGGGGAGTCTGGTTACAGGTCAAAGTTCCAGGGAAGCCCTCTTTGTGGGATGTTTGACACCTGCTTTGCTTCAAATCCATGTCTACAGAGTCTTCTCATCTGGACCAGCTCTCAGGACAGATCACCTTTTCCATTACATCTGTCTTGGAATTCAAGCATTCACTGTCTGAATGCCACAACTGGACTTTTGTCTTTACTCAGTCTCTCAGGCATGAGTGCAACTTGATCAGATCAGCTCCTGTAGCACATCTCCTTGAAGAAGGACAAATTGAAGCACACCCTCCTTTTATTTCTTCCTCTTAGACTGCTTAGGAAAGGCATGCAGTAACCTTCCAGCTCCAGAGCACTCCTCCTTAGCCTACCCCTTTGATTTGATAAAAACAGGACACAGAAAGCATAGAGAGAGGAGGCATGGGTCTCCTGGTTACTAGAGAAAGGTGCTCCTTGCCCCTTTCAGCTTAACATGTCCAGGCATCTAGAAACCTTTTCACGTGGCACTCTGAAAAGATGTTTCTTTTCCAGTCATAAAAGAGCACACAATCCCATAGAATTGCTGCATGGCAAATATCTCCCTTTGTTGTTATAAAACCACTACAGCTACACTGTCAGACACTACTAAAACCCCGTTGCTCAATTCTGTGGTTTGTGCTATTAAAGCAAAGCAAATTACTCTGAGTCAAAGCCAGCCACTTCTGTGTCCAAATGCCTTCTCAACCAGAGTCCCTTGTAAGGACTCATGGCTGTCACTGAGCTGTTCTCATAATCCCTTCCACCATCTGCATCTTGCTGCATTCACACCAGCCCAAGGGCTCCCAGCCTCATAGACAAGGAGGAGCTCAACACTGCTTTGAGCAGTAATAAACGGGGAAGGAAAAACACAAGGAACAACACAAAGCTACAACAAAGGCCTTGCTTCTAAGCAACATTAGCACCATGAGACATGGGGATGGACGACTTCTGACAGGGCAGTGTCTACCAACAGCTCCCCATCAGCTGATGGTGTTTGTGCACCATCACTCTGACACAGGTAAGCATGGCTGAGTAATCTGAGAGCAAAGGTGCCCAACAGCAACTCCTTCATGTGCAGCTGCTACCTTTGATTTTTCCAGAAAAAATACCAGTTTGCCCAGATTGAGATATTCATCAGCCTGATCCAGTCTGCCTGCTGCTGACCTGGATGCTCTGGGAGCAAAGCGAACTGGTATTGCAGGATACCTCCAATAAAATGGCCACAGGGAAACACGGATTGGTCTTCTGGGAAATCAGTAACCAGTTCCTGCTCTGCTCCTCCCAAACACTCTCAAGCTAAAGAACAAGAGCTGCATGCTCCTCTTTGGGAATGTAGCACTTCTTCCAGTGATGCAACATAACCATGGCTTTTATCCATGTTTCCTCACTGGGATGTCAGTATATTAGGGCCAGCTATAATTTGTAATCAAAACCAAACCCTACTCCAAGCCTGTTACTACCTGTGTAGGCAATGAAAGGCAGTAAAAATTCACTGTTTGGGTGCCATATTTGACTGGATCAAACAGTTTTGTTTTGTTTTTAAACAGGATAATTAAAACAGCTTTCCAAGGAAATTTCTTCTGCACTTTTCACTTTCTGGAGCCACTGCTGACACCTCCTTGAAGACATCAGGTTGACTGGAAGCACAGAAAAGTACTGTACACTGTTACGCGCCCTGATGAGTTTCCTTACAAAAGTTTCCTTGTAAAGCCAGATTTGCTGCAAGCCTATTAAAAACCTCCTCAAGGAGCCTGCTTTCCCCATCAGCTTTGCCAGTAGTCTCCAATTCCTCTTCAAGTAAGAAATGAACCTCTTGCCAGGTTTCCATAAAAGTCACTTAGCCCCGACCTCTCCGAAGTAGCTGTGCAGTAGCTCTGGCCTTGTTCACCTTGGCAGCTGCTGAAAGACTCCACTCAGCTCTAATCCTTCAAGTGTGGGATGGAGACAGATTTCAGGCTTAAGAAACTTCACTTCCTACCCAGATTCATGCCTCGTTTTCCAAGTTTTATGGTGGTAGGGGAAACTAATCATCAGGAGAACCAAAGAGGGGAGGCCTGGACCGATACTCCTCAGATCCAGACATCAGTAGAGAGTGAAATAACAAACAGCTCCCAGTCACTGGGCTTTCTGCTCCATTTCAGAAGTGCTGTACAAAATATTTTTTCCTCTTCTTGTATATCCTGGACCCTTAGAAATCCCCCAATGGTCTCTGCAATCTGAGCTTCCCAACCACCTTCTTTCTTGTAGGCAGGAGACCTCCTACCTCTCTCCTCCATATCATTCCACTTAAAAAAGCAGTGCCACTTGCAGGGACATTAGGGGACAATTACGATGCTTTCCTCAACTCGAAGACACCTTGATTACACTCCTGTCTTTTTCCTCCTCCCAGACAGCCTCAATCTGCTGTGGGTGACTGAGCATGCACACTGTTGTGTCTGACAGTTCTAGTGAAGCCAAAACATACTTACATGGACAGGGTGGAAATCAGTACACAATATGGTTGGCAGATAGGCCTGGGAGGTAATGAGGCTGTGCCCAGAGTGTGGAAACCCACAAAGAAACCTCCAGTTTCCTCTGGCAACCTCCTAAGCTATTTGATTTAAGGTGAAGGGGGAAGCTGCATGAGAAGGGCTCAGCATTTTCCAACTTCAATGGGAGTTTAAAGTGAAGCAGCTCTGCAGTTCCCTGTTTTGACCTGCAGGCCCTTCCTGCCATCTCTTTTGCAGCTACTGCCACCATCAAGCCTGGTAACAGCAGCAGTGAAAAATGCAGTGGCTGTGCACCATTAGGCAGCCCAGGGACAAGTAAATGCTGAATGCTGCAGGCGCAGAAAGATTAGAAGAGTACCCAAAATCTGCTTTCTTTTGTAGGCACATCTCCTGCCCTGACATGAGCTTGGAGAGAAACTGATACAGAACCTTCAGGCAAGCAAAGCACATGGGAAGGCAGACAAAGCCCTCCCAGCATGTTAGCTGGGAGAGGGGCAAAGGCCCCAGCACACCCTCACACCTGCCAGGAGCTACAAGAGCACAGCTCAAGTCCCCAGGGCTGACAGACCTAGTTTTGCCTTGCAAAAAGCCACCCCCAGAACTGTACAGCCCAGATGCCGCAGTGAGTTTCAGGAAGCAACATGCACTGCAACAACAGAAATTGTAATTAGATACTAAGAAGCAAATATTCAGAATACTGGTGACTAAATATTGGAACAAAGGATCAGGGGAGTGGGAAATTTCCAGACCTGGAGATATTCAGCACTTAGTAGGATTAGGCTTCTCTAATGTCAAAGCTCAATCTGCTCGCAGTGGGAAACAAGACTGGAAACCTTTGCAACACCTTCCTGCCAGACACAGCTTACAGTTCTTGTGTTCTAATACTGCTTACAACACTGTTGTAGGAGACAACAGCAGTTGAAAACCTTAGACAGTGTTTGAAAACAGGGCATCACAGCCTCACCTATATGCACACTGACATTCAGCTACTGAAAGCAAGGAAGGGAAATGCCAAAAAGCCATAGGCTGCACATCTGCAGAGCTCTGGCTTGGAAATCACCAGTGTCACTCAGCATCTTGCACATCTATTATGGCCACATGGTGGAAAAGCACTGGGTTGATGACTTTCAGACATAGATGTTTTCCGTTTACTCCTTTCACCAACTTCCTCTGTCATCACACATACAGCAAGGCCTGGATAAACCAAACCTGTGACTAGCATTCACCCCCTATGGCTCATGCAACCATCTGCCTTACAGCAGTGGGCCTACTGTTACCACACCATGGTTACTTATGGCAGACACTGCCTTGTACATCACCCCAGAAAACATGGGTAATTCTGCCTGCAATGCACTCCAGCTGGAGCAAGAAGTCAGGAAGAGTCAATTAATCGAATGGAAAGAAATGGCTTAAAAGATACTTATGCACTGAAATGTCATATTCCTCAAAAAAGCTCCAGATGCCTTACATCTGAGGTCATTCTCATTGCAGCAATGCTCATATTTCTAAGGAATGAGTGGTACGCTCAGCAGGTTTTCTGCTGAAGAACTGATTCCAGAGCATATAAAGAGTAACCATCACATGCAAAATACAAAGAATTGTGAAATGGTATTCATTGGAAGGGACCTTAAAGTCACCATGGCTAGTGACACCTTCCACTAGACCAGGTTTTCCAAAGCCCCACCCAAACCAGTCCTGAACACCACTAGGGATGGGGCATCTGCAGCTTCCCTGTGCAGCCTGTGCCACCACCTCACCAGCCCCTGTGTAAAGAATTTCTTCCTTACGTCTGATCTAATCTAGCTTCACCTGCAATGGCAGGCAACGAATGCCCTAAATCACAAAACACAGCTCTCCCTTAAACAGGCAGCCCATGTACCTTCCCAAAGGGCTATACTTACTCTCAGGTCCTGTAGGTAGCACTGTACAGGGTCATAATCCACCACAGGAAAGAGGATCCGCGCTGCAGCACTGTTCTTCACCACTCCCCGGGAAAATGACTTCACTGGCCAGTCCACACTCTCCAGATGTCGAGGAATCTGATTGGAATTCAAGTGGATGAGGACATCATAGAGGTCCAAGGGAGGGCGGAAGACAATCTGCAGGGAAAAAAAGGCCAGTACCACTTAATAGAGGACACAAGCAAGCAGGAGCGACGAGAGAGATTTGTCAAGCTCTTCTTCATAGAAAGCAGTGAAATCAGAGTTGAACTTTCATGAGAGCATGTCAGAAGTTTGCCAAAACATCCACAAGAAAACATGTCCATGGTGGACTGACATGGAGCTCCAAACCAAGCTGAAACACAACATCCCTGTCCCAGCACGAGCTCTGCTTATAACAGAGGGATGTGACCCTCACTCCCCTACACCCCATGTAAATGCTCTTCTGGTATACTGGCTACATGTTTCCTGGACCAGAAAAATGCACTGGGAAGGTTTCATGTTACTCCTGCAGTCCAACTGTCCAGAAAGCTGAACCCTTTAACAAGGGTGCTGCTCCCTAATCACACCAGACATCTAGACAGAAGGGCTACATCTTCTACCCTACTGATCTCCCAGATCTGCAGAAAGAGGTGACCATTATCGCCAGGACAGTCCCTAGAGAAGAACTTTCAAGAAGACCAAGCAGGTCCTCTCTAGTTCTGATCAATCTCCAGGAACATCACATGAAAGCACAACAGTGGGGTGGGAAATTCAGCAAGCTAAACAAGGTGACACATTGAATGCAGAGTCCCAGAACAAGAGAAAGAAACTGAGAAGTTAACAGAAGCCAAGCTAAACCCCAGAGGACACAAAGAGCCATCTAATAGGACAGCCCCATCTGCCCAACAGGCATTGCCCCAAGGGGCAGGAGCATCTTCCAGGAAGCAAAGAGGATGAGAACAAGCCCTGCTAATGGAAGAGAGCAATTCCAGACACAAATATTTGGACAGGAGGGCTCTGACATTCTATATACAGCTGTATTAAAATGGGAATCCTAAAATTATCTGTACATTTTCATAGAAGTGATGTGGGGACACATACAGAGCACTTGACAACACTCAGCATGAGTTGGGTTGTAGCCAGGCTGGGGAACACACATTAAGAACACTGACCAACATCAAATCTCAATGGTGGCCCAGCGAGAGCTGCTCTCCAACTCTTTTTAAGTCCACGGCTTTACTGTATTCTTGTGAGAGCAAAAAAGTGGAGCTCACAAACCCATTTTCTGCATCCACATGAGAACTGGCAGATCCTCAAGTGACCCAAACATAAGGGGCAAAAAATAAAATAAAAATAAAATTGAAAAGCCTTGAAGGACTCCATTATACATTTAAGAAGCACCTCCAAGTTGCTGTGGAAAGTTTTTTCCCCCTGCCCCAAGCTCATGCTTTGCTTACAAACAGATTAGCAGCCCTGGAAACACTATCCCAAGTTTATCCCCAGGGAACATGATAGGCCTGGGAGGACAGTGGTATAGACCAGAGAGATGAGGAGGAATCTCACTGCAATGGCTAAGAGGAAGGAAATGGGCTTAAGGACTGAGGAGACCAAGTCGAGGGTTTGGGAGAATGCTACGGTCAGTCAACAGGTTGTTTCAGGAACCAAACCCCTATGAACCCACCTCAAATGCATAGTTCTAGTCTCACATCTCTGCTGTGATTATGCCACACCAGGCAATTTCTCACACAGCCAACTCCTTACATACTCCTCCCCACAGCTCAGTTCAGACCTGAAGTCCTGAGAAAGGCCAGGTCCCCAATTCAGGTAACTCACTCTCGTCTCAGCACAATATAGTTGTAATGTGAGGTCAACTGTGAAAAACTGACACCCAAATAAGAGTTCTGTACCAGACCAGCAGTTGCAGTGATATCTCCTCCCTAACTCTGGGCTGTTTCTGTTCCTTACCTGTGCTGAACCAAAGGCTCCTGACAAGCAGTGGGTGGCCAGGACAGATGGGACTCAGAACTGAGGAAATGTTCCTGAAACCTTTTCCAAAGTCACTTCCCAGCCTCCAAACAAATGATGCTTTAAAAGGGGAAACTCATCCCAACAGCAACACTGCTTTGCTCCACCATACACAAAACTACCTGAGTTAATCTGCTATTTTCAGCTGCCCTATGGGCACTCACAAAACAAAGCAATGAGTTCAGAAAAAAATAAATAAATTCCTTTACAGCTCTGTAACAGACAATGCTCCCACCTCAGGTAAATTTCACCCCAGTGAAATTCTAGCAAAAGACAAACCAGAAGTGAAAGCAGTATCAGCAAGTCCATTTTTCATTGTCCAACCAGAAGAACAGCCATTCTAAACCCAGTATCTCCTATATCTAGATACTCTCAAAGCACGGCTCTCCAAGCCCTCTCAACTTCAACTGTCTACAACTTAGAACACCAAGACAAGCTCCCCTCCAAGACTGATGTTATCTCTTTTCAATGAAGAAATAAATGTAACTTAATCCTCCACACCCATTTGAGTAATGGATGTTTCAATCTCACAAAAAAATAAAAATAAAAAAAAATTTAAAAATCAGTGAGAAGGCAAATAGGGATAAAATACATACAGCCTTTCTCCTGTGCTCAAACTATAATAAAGCCTGCCTAAAGTGTACTAGCAAAACCCCACCACCCTGGGCTCAGACAGACAAGCACACAAGTCAAAGCTGCACAGCTATGCCAAGGCAGTGTCAGGTATTCTTTCCTCCAGCCATGCAATGTGACCAGTTCAGCACACAAACATCAAGCAGACAATCAGAGAATACAAAAAGCTTCAAGGTAAGAAAGTTTGGATTAAATATCATCAGTTAGGGCAGAGCTGCTGTGCACAGTCAGGTCTGCCAGAAGCCAAAGCACCAGCCTCTGTGCTCCCAACACAATTGCGCATGGCACAGGGTGAATCCTACTAAATGCTTCCCAACTGTCATGAGTAGAAGACCAAAGTTTGTGCTTGTCTTTTTGGTTTGATTTTTTTTTTAACCTAATGAACAATTTATTTCCTCCTTCAGACTATGGCTGCAGCTCAGCTTACCACAAACCAGACTCCTATTTGGGAGCAGAAGAGCTGGCAGATAAAGGGAGATGAAATGGCTGTTGATGGAGCTCCCTCCATCAACAAAAGCACCACTGGCTCACAGGCACAGAAGATGCCTTCATCTCTCCTCAGGAACTGGTAACTCAGCCTTGGCCAAAAGCAGATCCTCAAAACACCAGGATTCAGAACACCCTTCTGACATCCTAAATAGTAGAAAATAAGCCTGAAGCCCAAATTATCATTGTCATGGCCAGACACTGCGCAACTAGCATCAGCAACAGGAAACACTACACTGGATATGTCCACCTACCAGCAAGTCCAAAACCTCTTTTCTTCCCTCGCTAACATCACTCATACATCCATTTTCTAAAGTACAGGGAGTGTTGCAGGTAAATTCATCCCTCAAAAAGGCATCAGGAGCCAGTAGGTTTGTTTCCTTCAGCAGTAAGTAACAATGCAAGGAACAGAAAGCTACTAGTACAAAGCTTCCCCCCAAGGGGCTGCTCCAAGAAACCCACCCCAGCCCTAGGATCAGGACTAAAATAGATATCCAGAGCCCATAATGATACACAAGGGTGGTCAAAGTATTACAGGTAGCCATAATGCTAATTACAGATGACAAAGTGAAGCAATGGGAGGATCCAGGCAAATCTCAGCGGAAAGCAGCATATGGGTGAACGTAAGGCCCCTCTCTGGTGCTTCCTATTTTAATTATTGCGGGAAACATCACTACTGGGGCCACAACCCACCCCTGTGACCTCGGCCCTGACCTTTCTTGAGGCCTTGTACTGAGACTCAGTCTTCAGCCTAAATACAAGGTGTCTCCCACAGGACGGACTGACTGCAAATCGAGGCCCTTCTACCCAACTATCCAGGAGCACAAGAAGACCCTATCACCACCTTGCCTAGGAGCCAAGTGCAGGTAGCTGCAAATTCACACCAAGGGCAGACAATAACCACCCCATAACACAACATCCTGGATCCTTTTCAATCTGGAATTTGTCTGGCCATGAATCAGAAAGGAAGAGTAGTTACCGGCTATTCTGCCTGTTATCATCTTCCTCTTCCTCTATCCCACAATGGCCTCCCAACAGAAGGGGATGTAGTGGTTACTTGGTTAAGGGAAGGTGCAAAATCCGTATGCAGTGCCCAGGCAATCACCTTGCTCCATGTAGCTCTTCACTAGAAAGCAGCACACATCTTGGATGCAAGGAATGAATGTGTACCCTGCCTCTATCCTCACCCCTCCATGCCAAAATACCCTCATCCCCCCTGAGAAACATCAGGTTCAATTGAAAAGGCTTCTCAGCGCCCAAGTGTATGGCAGGAGTTATAAGAAAAGAATACATGTGGAAGAGAGGAGGATGCAACACCAAGCACTGCTACATGTCAGAGTCTCCTCCTCCTACCTGCATAGACCTTCCTCGTACTATTCTCATCCTCCTCAGAAGAAAATGCCAACTGCAACAGTATCAGCACCCGGGAGAGGAGGTCCAACAATCACAGCCATTCACAGCTCTTGGACAGCACAAGCCACTATTAAACATGAACAGCGCTGCCAAAAACAGCAGCGCCTGGCACAGCAGCCCTTCAACATCAGATCCACCAGCCCAGATCTCTGCTCAGCCACACTGCTCTTGGCTTTACAAGCAGCCCCATGCAAAATTAAAGGCTCTCACAGTGCTAAGCTGGTTGCTGCACTGAAAAATACTGTTTTGACAAACACTATGCATTGTATGCTGCAGATCTTAATGTAGGAGTTAGGTGTCTCAGAACATGTGTTTTATGGAGAAGCCTGGTACACTAAAACCAGCATCCCAGTCCCAGTGACTTCTGAGGTCAGTGACCTGGTCATGAGACAGGCTACAAAGCCAGCACTGAAAGCAACCACACTACAAATCGGAATAAAACCACAGAAATAAAGCACCTGTCGCATGGGCACAGAAAGAAATGATGCTCTTGTTTAACAGAAGAGGACACCAACAGAGACCTGAGGATTTTGCTCATGGTCTTGAGAGACAAGGAAAGAAACCTGATTTCCACATTTCAACTTGCTCTCCATGCAGCAAAGATGCAACAACTTGGATTTTAATTCGGCTGAAGGACCGTGGCTCAGGTACACAGGGGAACATACAGAGTTGAGCCCTCACTTCTCAGTCACGTATTTAAAGCATCTTTCTTTTTAAACCAGTTTAGGTAAACAGCCTGTTTGAAAAAGGTTAAAGGAGGCTGGAGGAAACAGGTAAAAAAAACTCCACATTCCTCTCACAAGTTTCTAACTGAAGCTGCTTCATTGCAAAAGTGCAGACCAAATTAATTTCAATTCTTTTGCTCACTGTTAAGACAACAATCAGGTCACACAAAACTAAATGCCATCAGAAGTTCTGTAGCAGCATTTGCCGCTGAGGTTAGTACAGATTAAACTAGAAAGGCTGGGGAGAAGCTTCTGATGCTCTGCAAAGTCACAGGACAAGCAGGGAGCCAGGATGAAATCTTATTCCACTGCAGGAGATGTGAAGAGAGAAAGGATTTACAAAATTGCAACTAAGCAGAAGTTTTGGAGCTCAGGCTGTGCACACATGACTGCACATGGGGTCAGGACTGGTTGGGCAGCCTCCAGCTTCTCTGGATAGATGGAACTCCCCCATGACCAGCTCCTCTCCCAGTCTGCTTTGCCAGAACCTGGAAGCCCTCACACTGTGGCCCAAGGGATTACCTTCACATCCTGACTGCTGAGTGGGTCCATGAGCTGCTCCTCCAGGGCCCGGACAGACTCCGAGGCCAAAACAAGAAGGCGCTGCAAGATCTGTGGGGGAAAAAGTTGGAGGGTGAAACTCATGACTCCTTGGATATGGCAGGAATCCCACTTAGCCACTGGGCTGGGTGGACTCACCAGCATTGGGAATATAGAAAAGCCCCCAGTGCACAGACAGAGGGCCCCAGCTCACCTGTGCAGAGGGTCGCTCCTGGGTCCATATTGAATTCCACTTGTCTTTAGGGGTGGCGATGAACATGACAGGAAGGCGAGAGCGAGCAGCCACAAACTTGTTCTTGATCTCTGTGCAGTCAGCATCTAGAGAGGGCAGGCAGATGGGTGAGATGCTCCACTGAGAGGTGGCAAGACCAGCAGCAGAACTACCTCTTGCCTATTCCCACCGAGCCTTGGCTGAAGCATGGCCTTAGCACTGCTCTGCTGGTGTGGCCATGTGAAGCTGGATGATGCTGGGGCAAAGACTGACTCCTGGATTTGCTAGGAAAGAAGCTAGTGGCACCCACCAAATGTTGAAGGATTTATCTCTACAGTAAAGCAACGATACCAGAAAATGCTGCAAGTGCAGTAGAAATTCTTTACAGTAAAGGTACTGCAAAAGATCGCCCAGAGAGGCTGTGGAATGTCCTTCTGTGGAGTTATTCCAGACCCTGTCTGGATGTCTAACTGCAAACTCATGTAGGATACCTGCTCTAGCAGCAGGTTAGGACTCAATGATCTCATGGTCCCTTCCAACCTCTGCAATTCTGATTCCCTGCTCTTGCATTTCACTCTGCGTTTGCTAATAAAGAACTGTGGAAACAGGATGCAAAACTCACTGATCTTTGCTCTGAGCTCATCTAGGCACTTTCACATGGGTGCAGTCACTGGGACTAGGATGAGCTGGGAACTCAGGCTGCAATCTAATGAAATAGTTGGTTCCCTAAATAATCTTCTGTTTCACAGTTGGGGACTGGTGACAGACCCTATGATGCGTGCTGCTCAGGAACCAAGACAGAAGGAGGCTTCAGACTTTCTTGTTTAAGAGCCCAGCTGCTCCACCAGCAGCCCAAAGGTGACTGGCTCCTCCCACACAACAAAATATTTGGCCTCAAACAATCAGGACAAAGCCTCAGGCCAAAATGCTGGCTATAGGTGAGTGGAAGACTTTAGAGACACAACTGCATTCAACACCGCCCAGTCTCATCTCAGATCTCAGCAAGAACAGAAATGGCAGAGCATTATAACCAAAATTCAGCTCTTCATAGGCAGATATATGGGGACAGGGAAGAAAGAACCTATTAAAAAATGAAAAAAACACACACAAACCCCAAAGCCAAGTTATACACAGCAAGATAAGAGGGAAGGAATGTACAGTCTTCTTGCCTTATCTAGAGGCTGTAAAGCCCTACATATTCAAGAGCCCTGGAAACAGTGCTGACCAAAGGACACAAGACCCTCACACTGTGGCCCTCCTACAGCTGTGGCCTGTGTGCTTCCTGCTTACCTGTGAGGCCAGCATTCAGGTTGACGATGAGCGGGCTATTTCTCCAGTCATGGGTTGCCAGCAGGTTGAGGAAGCGCAGAAACCCGACCTGTGGAGAACTAAGGCAAGACATACAGTTCAACACCAGCACTTTAGGTTTCTCCTAACTTGACACCCCCTTCTGGAACAGGGTTCAAGAGTGTCTTAGCACTGCCTAAACCACAGACAGCCCCTGAAGGGATTTACAAAGTGAATGGGGAAAGCCCAGGAGTACAGGGCACTTACCCCTTCACCAGGACATAAGTGAGAGTTCTTTCCCTTGTTCTCCCATAGCCCATGCTAAATGGCTTAAACTGGAAGATGGTAGGTTTAGACTAGATATTAGAAAGAAATTCTTTACTGTCAGGCTGGTGAGACACTGGAATAGGCTGTCCAGAGAGGCTGTGAATGCACCCACCCTGGAGGCACACAAGGCCAGGCAGGATGGGGCCTTGAGCAACCTAGTCTAGAGGGAGGTGCCCCTGCCTATAGCAGAGGAGCTGGAACTAGACATTAAAGGTCCCTTCCAACCCAAACCATCCTACAATTAGTCCCTTGTATATCCCAAAACCCAAGATCTCAGGAATGAAGCAAGGTTAAACTAGAGACAGGGCTTGTCCCATCTCCAGTACAGATCCAAATGATGCTGGGCAAGCCCTCACACCTGCCTTCCTGCAACCCAATTCACTCACAAAGCAAGGGATCTGGGAAGGTGGGGTTCTTGCTAGCAGTGTATTTTAGGACACAGGAAAGCTTTCCTGACATGTTGCTAATTCAGGAAGGAAAACAAATCTCTAGCACAGGTTAACATAACCTTTTGCCTCCACACAAAGCACAGAAGCAGCCTAACTTGATGCTTTAACATTCCACCTGCCAGAGGACAGCAAGCAATAGGCCCCAAGGGGATTATTTCTCAACACGCTGCTCTCTTCACCTTTCAGTGGCTGACCTTCTGCCTTTCCCTTGGGAGTTCTTCCCAGTACAAACACAAGCTGCAGCCATGAGCACTGCTTCCCAGGGAATCAATGAAGGCCAACAGTCTGCTTGCCACAACAGAGCATTCACCCCTGGTTCTCCCAGCAGTCACCCCTAGGACAGGGAGCCCCACCAGTCCTCAAGAAAACAGAAAGCACCCAGAGCCCACAAGGATGCTTGCTCCCATCCTAATCTGCCTTCCCCTCGCACACAGGGAAGTATATCCCCACAGCACCAAGTATTTTTCTCCTGTACTCATTCTGGCAGCACTGGCTCACAATTCACTGCTCCATGTCCTTCCAGCACCACCTGCCTGGCAGCATCACATCATGAAAGAAAAAGGCACTCAGTGTCCATTATTCCTCTCTGACACCTCATCCTCACCTGGGTGGCGTGAAGGGGGCTGGTTGGAGGAAGAGAAATGCCACAAGCAAGTCCACACACTCCTCAGAGATGCTGTCACTCAGGAGCTGGGCACTGATCCAGCGCTTGGCCAGCCGGCAAGTGCTGCCAAAGACAGGATGCTGCTGCTGGAGTCTGTAAGAAGGCAGACAAGTACCCATGACTGTTCAATAGATGCATCCCAGGACCCCAGACACCCTCTTTGCATTCAGGAGAGAAAAGAGAAATAAATCACTGTTAGGAACATGAGTCCAGCACCACAAGCATGAAGTACTCTGTGGGTGTTATGATTCTGGAATAATAAAGGGGAAATGCTGCTACATGCTTCCCTTTAACCATACCACTCTTTGGTACTTGATTTCCCATGCCAGCGGCCTTCCACGTCACAAAAGAGACAGCCACTTCCCCTCTCCCCTTCCACTAGCTTGCACAGAGGGTTGAAGAACTACTTCCATAGTAAGCTTCTCTCCCCATCACTGCCTTCCACCATGCAAGAGCACTTCCACTCTATACAGCTCCTGGCTGTACCCTGCAGCCCAGACTCCCCGCCTTGCCTACCCATGCAGTGAGCTGGTTAGATAGGGCTGATGCAATGTCTCGAGCTCCAGCCGCTGAGACTCCTCTGTGTCCTGGTACTTCAGCATCCCTTCTGGAGTGACTACTTCCTTCAAGATTAGAGGCTCACGATGATAGGCCACTTGGAGACGGAAAACATAGCCATCCTGAGGTGAAGACAGGTGGTGAAGTCAGCCTTGGTGCTACTACAACCAGACTGTTGTTTTATGCTGCACCCCAAGAAAACAACAGAAGCATCCCAGCAACACAGCAATATTTCAGTGCTACCAACTAATAAGCCAAGCAACCACATCCAGTTTTAGTTCACCATGACTACCACCATAACCCCCTGCCTATCTCCTCTACAGATCACCCATGGATATAAAGTAAGTCTCCACCAACTCCCCTACCTTGTATATGTCAGTGTGGGTGACTGCAGGTCTGCAGATCAACTGGTGCTGCTGCTGGAGAAGCTCAGCCAGCTGGAGGTGGAAAGCTGCCTTGATGCGCTTGATGGCATCTTTGTCCTGTGGCCACTGGCCACTGCCTTCCATGTGGCATATGACTGGATGCAAAAAGACAACAGGAAACCAGTGAGGCTCATGTAGAAGTGGGGCGCTGGATTTGGGTGGCTGGGACTAGAGGTTATGGCAGGAATGCAGGATGAGCTGGGGATTTGGTCCTGCCCACAGCACACAAACACAAAACTCAGCAACACCACTTCCCTCTGTTTCCCCCCACCAAATCATCTTCTGTTCACATCTCTCTCCACACTCACTTTTCAAAGGGGTTATATAAGCAGGACAGGGCTTCTCCTCTGAAGGAAGCAGCAAGTTCCTGGTCTTGTCTTGCTTATGGAATGAGTAAATTGGCTTCATTGGAATAGGAGGGAAGACCTGTGAGAAAGCAGTCATCAGGGCAACCGAAAACACATAGCACAAACCCAGTAGCACCACACAGCATCACCCCTAAACGTCCTGCAAAGCTTCCATATGAAGGGCTTGGCAACTTAAGCACAGTCAGCCCCACAGGCTGGACAGGAAAGAGCTGCATCACCCCAAGCACTCCCAATAAGCACAAAATAATGAATAATTCCCTCTATTCCCCCCCTCAATCCAAGACTCAGAATCAGAGTATCCCCCCAGTTCCCTACAGGCTATCCCATCTGTGTGCCATGCCCAGGCATACGTACATCCGTGTACCGAAGGGCCGGGTGGACACCTTGTACAGCTGTCACTGTTAGTGGCAGCCCCTCCAGGTTCCATAGCTTGCGGCTCAGGTCATCATAGGAGCAGACAACACTGACCATGTCCTCCTCACCCGTCCCTAATGCCTGCAGACATAAAGGGAAACTTTGCTTTTACTTTTACTCATGTGGCACAGGCACTCACCTCGCATTACTCATGGGGTGGCATTACAGCCAAGTTCTGAGGAACTGGGACTGCACCCCCAGCAGCTCCTGGACAGTGCACTCAGCAGAACAGGGAGGCAAAGGGGAGAGGAAACCCAATGGATAATCTTGTCTGGTAGCAGTTGCAGGCATACAAGACGCATTTCAAAAGGAAAATGAAACAATTTCTTGTGCAAGATACTAAAGCAGCAACGTGAGTTTTCTCCCTAGAAAGGGAGAAGACTGAAGTGATTTGGGGATAAAGAGATCACACACTACTTAAGAGTTCTATTGCTGCCTCCTGTTTGGTTGCTGCATCACAACCATAGGCAGCAGTTAACAGAACACTACTCTGACTACATCCTTAGAAAAGGCAGAGCTGTAAAGCATGGCAGAACCAAAGCCAGAAAATACCCAGAGCATCTCAGGAACCCTCAAGAGAGTATACAAGAAGCGCTGAAGGGAAAACTGCTGCTGTCTTTGCTGCTTCTACCATCCTGAAGAACATCAGAAAGGCCTAAAAGAGGAGGAAACATCACTAGTGTGAAACAGCTCTGCTCAGATACGACTGAATGGATACATACGCATTTGGCTTCCCCAGGCTTTACAGCAGAGCAGCAGCACCCTCTGCGGGGTGCACCACAGATGACAACCCCTTGCTGTGAGAGACTGCCTATTTCTAGAGCTGACTGCACTATCCATCTCCCCTCAAACATACCCTATGACCAAAAGCTCCCTAGACTGCCTGTACATGAAAATGAGAAAAGCAAAGACAATAAGACCCACCGACAGTCAGCATAAACAGGAATACATTTCTGCTTTGTTCCTGAAGGACTGGTTATAATCAGACTCCTGAACACCTTTCAGGCAAGCATCCCTTCTCACTATGGGATTTGTCAACCCTGCTTATCCCAGGCTAGTTTACAGCGAGAAAACGCACACAGATCTTACTGCATTATCACACAGTCAATACAAACTGCCATCTCATCCAAAAAACTGACACATGGCTCTGCCAAGACTGCAAGTGAAGTTTATTTCACATCACCAAGCTGGATTTAATAATGGTTCTGGTACAGAAGACTCATCAATCGCATTTGCTACTCTGTACTATTACAAAGATGAAAGGAACCCATTTCCTCTTCCCTTCAACAACCAGATAAAAGCCCCGGCTTTTACCAAACATCAGTAAAGTAGAGCTAAAGTACTTACACATCATCTCCAGACTTTAAGTTCACACCTTGAAGAGCAGAAGTACAGATGTGGACATTTCCTAGCCTACAAGGTGTATTTTCTCTGTTTCGAAGTGACATTTCTTTGTTTCAAGTGCACATTCACCAGCAGCACTAGGCAACACTAGGCATACATAGAATCATTGAATCACAGGGTTGGAAAGGACCTACAAGATCATTTAGTCCAACCATCCTTCTATAACCATTGCAACCATGGCTATAAACCGTATCTCCTAGCTCCCTATCCAGACGCCTTTCGAACACTGCCAAGGATGGCGACTCCACCACCTCCCTGTGCAGCCATTCCAGTGCCTGACCACTCTCTGAGAGAAAAAAGTTTTCCTGTATGTCTAATCTAAACCTCCTCTATTACAACTTGCGGCCATTTCTTTGGGTTTTTTTGTTGCCTGGGAGAAGAGGCCAAACCCCTCCTCATCACAACCTCCCTTCTGGAAGTTGTAGAGTGCAATGAGTATGTTGCCTTTGCTTTTTTGATCTGAATATGGGAAACATGGCAAGGAAAAGCCAGCTGCTTTGTCTGTGAGAGGCTGTTGAAATTGATCTGCAGGAATTTGGGCATTAGAAATGTAACCTGTTAAAGGCTTTTATGAAAGATCCCATGCTATTCTGGAATTTCATGTGTTGATCTTATTTTTCTACTGAGCTTTCATACAAGCTTTTCCAGCCTATGTTCATTATTTATTAAGCCAATTCAGGAAGTCTTTGGACTTCATGTATGGAGTCCTTCTGTGTTTGCCTATACATCAACTAATCTGACACAGTTATTGTATTCAGTGAAGAAGCTCTCCTAGGGTATTTTAACTGTTCTTTTGTTACAGTTTACCTGCTGTCCTTTCCTTAAGCAGGCAGCAATGAAGGAACAACTGATGTGTTGTGTATTATCCTAAATAAGTACTTTATTCAAGTGCACTGAAAGCATAAAATCCTTTATGAAAATTGGATAGGGGAAAACTTCTCTGAAATCAACCCTTCTAACTTTTCAATGATTCTGTAATACTTCTCAAGTATTTAGAAGCTCAGTAATCAATTGTTTATTTTCCCTAATTTTTAGTACATGATAATTTCAAATCTGTCTCTAATGTACTTGTGCTAATTATCTCTTCAGTGTCGCAGAGTGTTATGGCTACTTATTTTAGAGTAGCGTCACCGCGTTCTGTTCCATTGCATTAAAGAACTGTACTGAAGTAATCAAATCACATTGTGTGCTTTACAAAGGATGAGAATAAGCAAAAAAAAAAAAAAAAAAAAAAAGAAATGGGGAGCTCAAAGATTGCTTAAACTACATAATTGTATTTTGAGTATTATGGAAACTATGTGGCAGTCAACTGTTTTCTTGAAGTTATCCGCTTAAGGGGAGTTTGTGCCTTATACAGTGAATTCATCTGACCTGTATGTTTTTCTACTGGTGCTTAAAAATTCATGACTTGGACTTTTTTATTTTTAACTGACTAAAACATAACGTGTGTGTTTAAGAGCAGTTTGGATGCAGTGCTCAGAGATCACAGAATGACCCGGGTTGGAAGGGACCTCAAGGATCATGTAGTTCCAACCCCCTGCCTGGCAGGGCCACCAAACATACACCTTTACTAGATCAGGTTGCCCAGGGCCCCGTCCAACCTGGTCTTGAACGCCTCCAAGGACGGGGCATCCACAACCTCACTGGGCAGCCTGTTCCAGGGCCCAACGACTCTCCTAGTGAAGAACTTCCCCCTAACATCCAACCTAAATCTTCCCTCTTTTAACTTAAAACCATTTCTCCTAGTCCTGATATGATTTAGCAGAGGGTTGTTAGAGTTAGGGTACTATGGTTAGGCTGTGGTTGGACTTATGATCTTTCCAGGTCATTTCCAACCTGAGTAATTCTGATTCTATGATTCTATGAGGTCTCCCCTGAGCCTCCTCTTCTCCAGACTAAGCAATCCCAGCTCCTTCAGCTGCTCCTCATAAGCCCTGTGCTCCAGACCCCTCACCAGTTTTGTTGCCCTTCTCTGGACACGTTCCAGGGCCTCAATGTCTTTCTTGTAGTGAGGGGCCCAAAACTGAACACAGTACTCAAGATGCGGCCTCACCAGAGCTGAGTACAAGGGGATGATCACCTCTATGCTCCTGCTGGTCACACTGTTTCTAATGCAGGCCAGGATGGCACTGGCCCTCTTGGCCACCTGGGCACACTGTCAGCTGGTGTTCAGATGAGAATCGACCAACACCCCCAGGTCCCTTTCCTCTTCACAGTCATCCAGCCACTCAGCCCCAAGCCTATAGCGCTGCATGGGGTTATTGTGGCCAAAGTGCAGGACCCAGCACTTGGCCTTGTTGAACCTCATCACACTCACCTCAGCCCAGTGATGCAGCCTATCCAGATCCCTCTGAAGGGCCTCCCTACCCTCAGGCAGATCAACACCACCTCCCAACTTGGTGTCATCTGCAAACTTCAAACTGCATGACCAAGTACTTTGCACGGTGACAGGAAATACCCTCCTCCTGGGTTTCCCAGGTGAACTTGCAAGATGAAAACATAGCAGCAACCAGCCAGTGCCCTGAAGGATGCAAAATATGATGAGGTGCAGCCAGAGGATCACAGGAGGACCATGATGTAACCATAGATTATGTGGATATATCAAACACAAGCAGAATTGGAAAGCCAGAGGAATGCTTAGAATCACAGAATAGCCCAAGTTGGAAAAGACCCATAAGGATCATGGAGCTCAATTCCTAAAGCTTGCAGAGGATGCTTGCCAGAGCCAGGGTACTTCAGCGGCTATATCTCCAGTTAGCAGAAAAGACTTTGAATATCTACTGCCCTGCCTGTCTGAGTGCCTTACTCTCACTACCACCTCAAAACTTCCCTATCTGTGCCTGGTCCACAAAGCAAAGCTCTCTACAGCTCTTCTCAGATTATCTCCCTCACCCGAGAAACCAACAGCCCTATTTGGTGAGCAACTGTACCTTCTTCCCATTCTTGATCACAGACTCCAGCAGCGCTCCTGTGTAGCAGATGGATGATTCAGGAATGTCCGCATGGCTATGTGAAGGGAAACAACTGAGCATTAGAGCTAGGGCCTGCCAATCCACCCACCCTGCACTGGCTGCAGAGACAGGTGACAGCCCAAGCTAAGAAATCCCTCAGTACAGGAAAGTCATGGTGAGGAGATTAATATCTCTGAGTTCTTCGCATTCTCAATTTATCCCCTGAAAGCAGCACAACTCGTGCAGCTTCACAGGGCCCAAAGCCAAAGCTTGACAATACAGCCTTTCCTTGCAGAACTCCCCCTCGAGCTGGGATAAGAGGCCTAGGTCACCTCTTTTTAATGTGCAAGATCGTCCCACTTTTGACAAGTCTAAGCTTACACAGGTAGGGTCTTGGGAGATCCAACCTTGTTTACCATTACAGGGTCTCAGATTACTTCAGGAAATGTCCTAGGGTTAAAATGGAGTCTCTTCCCAGCACTGCCAACAATAAATGTCCCAACAGCCCCTTGGCATTTAAGGCAAGAACATTGCTTCCACCTTCCCCTTATCATATTGCAAGTAGCAGCTACTGCACTAAGCGCCTATTCTCACTACCACCTCCTAGAAAACAGCTAGCAGTATCAAGACCACAATACTGAAATGAATTCCACACTTCACAAATCTGAGATGACCTACAACTTTCCCCAAAGCGCAAATCTGTCAGTGGGGTTACCTTGGCACGAGCCAAGGAGCACAACAGTGAACTCATATACAGCCACAAGCTTCTCAGCCTCTGCTGCTGCTCAGCATTACTTACAGCTTCAATAGGTGCCTGACAATCTGCTCAGGAATGAGACGTTTCTGATGGCTGGTGCTGGCCTCCCACACCACAGCCTCGCAGATAGTGCCATCCTGGAATCGTCGCAGCTCAGACTTCTCCCCCCAGAAAGTCCGGAAATCTGTGGCCTGGTGGAAGACATTGGCCAAGACAGGCCAGGAGCATAAGTCACAACAGGGGCTGACAAAAGTACCCCTGTGACTGCCAACAACCCCTGCAGCTACTCATAGCTATAGCAGGGCACCTGGTATGCTCCAGCCCTTTAACTCCCTTAACCAAAAGGAAGTGTCAGGATGGGTGGAACAAAAGATCAGCTCTGGGGGCCTCCCACTGTTTCATCCATGCCCCATCCCTTCCTAATTATCATCCATTTCACAGTAAAAAGCCTCCTCACTCCTCACTGCTCTCCTCTGATACCTCTCAGATCATTAGAGTACTATCAGCTCAGTCTCCTCATCCTTGACCTACAATGGTTCACCCAAAGCAAGCACTCAAAAACACACATGACATCCCAAAAGCCACGAGTCTCCTCCATCTACTGCCATCCCACTCCACACACAGAAAGCTACACTCACCTCAGGGCGATCAGCCTGTGGTCCCTTCTCTAGTGTGCTAGCAGCAAACTCAGGGACAAACAGGATCCCAAACATCAGAGATCCGATATCCTTGTGTTTGGGGGGTTCAGTATCAATTGGCCACTGAAAAGAAACAGAATACGATGAAATACGAAATCATTGCAGTAGCAGCTGACAAGACAGATGCCTTCTGCTACAGAGGACATATAGAGACCATATTTAACACATCTTCCTGACAAGAAAGCCAATTCTTTTCACCCTGCAGCACTGCTGGGACAGGACTTCTGCCTAGACCTGGTTTCCCAGCAGTACTCTATACCAAAGTCAAGGGCTCCAGTCCCTGTGTCCACCACAAAAGTCCATTTTCTCCCCCGTGACCCAAGATTCCCGCCCCAGCATCCAGCAGTGCCACAGCATATATAAAAGACCTCACAGGCAGCAAAGGGTGCCGTGTCACTGCCCACTGTGTTACCTCAGGGGTCTGGGGCAGGGAGTGAGCCACAAGCAGTGCTCTTTTGGCCAGCCCACGGGTCAGCAGTGAGACAATGAAGGGAAGAGCTGCAGCCACATAGTTCCCACCCCGATCCATCAGCTCATTCAGCAGCTTCATCTTCTTGCAGGCACTTTGCAGTTTGGAGACATGTTTAAGGCTGCAGGAGGAGGAGAGAAGCCAGTTAACTCTGTCCCTCTGACACCTCCAACAAATCCCTCCTGAGACAGTGAGGCCCTAGAAGATGAGTGAAGTGAGGAGAAGAGGATCCCTGCCCAGGATGGGAGCTACAAGAAGGGAACAAGGAACTTTGGAATCCCAGGATGAAACACTGTCACCCTATTTCTCGGAAAAGTATCTTGGCAATAAAAATGGAAGGGCCAAATACAAGAGATACCATTATCCACCCAAGAGCTAGCAGGGCTATCTCCCATCAGACAGGTCTGAGTCCACCTTGGCTGGAAACAAGAAGTAGCCCACTCCTCTCCAAAGAGGCTCCCTCAGCACCACACAAACATGAGGAAACTCACTGGAAGACATGGTCAAAGGTTCTAAGCATGGGCTTTGAGGTCATGAGCAGTGCCTGGAAGCCATCCACCATTCTGTCATCCAGAATTTCCATGGAGCATTTGGCTTCAAACTGAACCTGAGCAAAGAGAGCAACAGCACATAGGGTGAGGAGGTAAGCAAATCATTCCAACAGCAGTTACCAGTGCTCTCCCATAAACTATGTTCACCTCAGCTCTGTGGTCACCAGCAGACTCTGAATCAAGAGAGCCTCTATCCTTAGCATGCTGTCAAGTGACCAGCATACATGCTGCTGTCCAAACAGCTGCTCATTAATATCTCTACCAACAAGGTACATTTTTTTCGGCTCTGAAACAATTATTTCTGCTAAACAGACACTCAACTTCATCCAAAGGCACCCACACAGAATAATTCTCCTCCACCATTCAAGCAAAATAGGTAAGCTGCAAATCCAAGACTTAAAATTTACTTCTAAGTCTTAGAGCTATGGAGAGATGTTAACATCTTAATATGTTCTTGTAAACCATCAGTACCTGGTGATATTTGCTGGCTGTCATATCCGCACAGAGGTTCACCAGTCCAGAGGGATCCACAAAGACCACTTCAAATGCATGGTGGAAGTCGGCCAGTGCAGGCTAAAACAACAGATTTTCTTCTTATTGCTAAAGCATAGGTACCAAAGCACCACCATGCCACCACATCCCCACAGCGAACATGTGCTTGTCACAGAAGTACTGACTGCACAGCCAAACACATACAGTTAGACAGCTACTCACCAGGCAGGTATCTGTGTCCTTTGCAAGGCTGATCCCTGTCACACTCAGGTCAGTGGTAGCTGGAGAAAAAGAGGAAACAGCAAGTCACGCTGCTATTTATTTCTCCTGCACAGGTCAGGGTGGTACAATCATTTACCATCTATAACTACAGTTGACTCAGTAGCATTAAACAGCGCTGGAATGTGATGCTGATCTCCACCACAGGAGATAGCATCTACCCATCCCACTCCTGTCTGTTCTACCTAAAGAGGGAGAAAAAACAATCTTCCCCATCCTCCACCCTGTTCAGGCATCATACAGACTCTAATGACACTAGCCTCCCATTATGCAGAAAGGCCCCTGGAAACTCACCTAGGAACTGCAGGACATTTCTCAGCACCTGGTACCCACTCATCACCTTGACAATCTTGCGTTTCACCACCAGGTAGGCAACAAGCATGGAGGCCAAAAAGCCACTGAAGCATCCGAAGCCCTGTGAAGGCAAACAGCTGAGTCAGCAAGAGCTCAGAAACACCACAAGCTGCAGAGCCCAGCCCAGACAGCTGCTCCTGGCCTCTCATTTTCAGCAAAGCAGCCCCAGAGCCCCAGCCCAGAAGATGTGGTGGAGAAGTCTTGTACAACAAGCAGAGATGTGGATCCCCCTGCACAAAGGCAACATTTCAGTATGCCAAGAAATGGAACAAGTCCCCTGACTCCTTTCCCACCATCCCACCCCTAACCAAAAAAAGAAAGCCAAAACACTACATCACTTCCAGGATCTCAACAAAGCATGAGCTGCTGGTTCACACAGACCCATCACAACACACAGGGCAGGACGGAGCTACCTGAAAACTAACTTAGCTCCAATGAGAGAACACCACCATCACCCACTATAGCCAAACTATCAGCTTTCCACCATTAGGAAGACAGAACACGCAGGAGGCACATTTACTGGGCAAAGCCTGCCCAGTCTCCTGAAAGGGAACTCACCTTGCTGAGCTGCCTCTGGTTCAGCCACACTTTGAGAAGCGCCAGGCCATCCTTCATGCCTGGAAAGTCAGTGGACACGCCAGACAAGAAGTGCAGGTGGGACAGCAGCACCGTGTCACAGAGAATGGAGTTGTTGTAGTGTGGGGTAGCAGGCTCAGGAGCTCCTGTGCAAGGAGATAACAGCATGCTGACCCAAACACAAACCTCCCATTCAAAGGAAAGGACTGCAGTGAACACAACTCCCAGCACTCTCTACAGGCTGCAGCTGAAATGAGCAGTCTCATGCTCCCCCAGCCCCAAGCCCTACCTTCTTTGGGTGTGCTCTGCTCCATGAACCAGGCTGTCCGGACATTGTTCTTGCTAGGATAAAAGCGGCTTGGCTTGAAGAAATCTGGGGCAGGACAGGCATGAAGTCGAACAGTAACCAGCTTTTCATCCTTGCCTGTAAGCATTAAGTGGCAGATACGTGGGAGGAAGAGATGACAGAGACCCAGAGGCTACAACTTAAGAAAAGGAAGCAGGCCCCAGCTGGAAAACAACAAATCTTCTTCCCAATGAAGCTCAGCAGTAATAGAAATCAACTCGGAGCAGAATGACCACATCCCAAAGCCAACAATAATCCATTGTTTAAGTGCAGTCATCCATCCCTGCTGACCAGTCAGGTACACATGCACTCCCCCAGGACCCTCTCGCCTGCAGTGACCTTGCCATACCATTGCCTGACCCAGATCCAAACCTGTTCTCTCTTTGGGTATACAGAAAACACAAACAACACTTAGTAGTCAATGCACTTCACATCATCTCAGAAAAGTGCCAGACTATATATAACAGTCTTGTGAATGCAATAGGATAGCAGTGAACAAGGAATGAGAAAAAGGGACAAGAAGAACAGTGCTAGACACAGCCATGTTTCTGTCTGCTTTACTTCATATAGTTCCCAAAGGGTGGTCCAGCCAGCAAGGCTGGGAGTACAGCCAGGCTGAAAAAACAGCTCAGGAACTGTATGAGCAAAAGAAACCTTTAAACTTGCACATGAGTAAAAAGAGAATAGAACCAAAAGCATCAAAGCTCCAAAAATTAATACCAATTGCAAGGACAATCCCAAAGTGACCCATCATCAAGAAGCCTGTTACACAGTGCAAGACCACTATTCTACACAGGCAATGCCAGTACCAGATTACAATCAACTGGGGTGAGAGACAAGCACTACCTTGTGGCCTCAGGAGCAGAATGGGCTTGAGATGGTTGCTGTTCATGTAGGCAAACTTAACGCTGCCAAAGATATTCTCCTTTGCTAAATGGTGGGCAATGTGGGCCAGATACAAAGCTCTCTTGCGGTGGTAGCGCTGGTTCAGGTTGTCTTTGTCCTGTAAGATCTCCTGCAAAGAGATGGAAAAGGGAATCAAACCTTTCCTGCCCCTGGAGCCTGATTAAGCCTAAGGCACTATAGCACTCACAACTTTCCATAGCCCCACAGAGCCCTGTCTCAGACATGCATCTACAGGCACAGAGAGTCCCAAGTCAGTCAGGAACACTACCTTGCTGACAGCTCAACACGCTCTAGAATCACAGATCGGAGCCATGTAACTTAGCAGGACATTATGATATATGAAATGCTGTTAGAACAAGAATAGACAGCAAGAAGATAGAACTCTGCTAACAGCCTACAAACACTCCTCTCCTTTTAACACAGACTTGGGAGTAGGGCCAAAGTGCAGTGCAGTACGAAGTCAAACTGCATCCAACATCACCAGCAGCATGGAAGTTTCAGTTGAAGCAGAAAGAATGAAGACTGTAAGGAGCTAAAATCAAAGCAGTTGAAAGCTTTAGATCTAGCACAAGTACTGAGATTGCATTGCCAGCTTCTCAGGAAAGATGACATTCTGGGTATTCAGACACTTTAACATTACTCACAAATCGAGACACAGGGCAAGGACCACAGGGAAAGGGAAGGGACGGGACTCAGGTAGGCACCAAGCTGCTTAGGAACCTTCACACCCAGACTCACCCGTGGCATGGTCACCGCCACATCCACATTGATCTCCGGCTTAATGCAGGTGCCCAGCAGGTAGCTGCCCACCACGCTCAGCTCATCTGGGGGAAGGAAGTGGAACTTCCCCTTCACATTGAAAGGCACTTGCAGGAATGGCACCTTCACACCATTGGGAAGCCAAGTCTGGTCAGTGATCTGAGAATAGGACAGATGAAATGCTGTAAGCGTCACCAACAACACAGACCAGCAACTCAAATGACACAGCTGGGTGCTGGCAACACCCGCACCCAGGTGATGGAGCATTCACCTCCTCCCTCCAAAGGAGGAGGGGAAAGGCCCAGTCACCAGCAGTGCCTCCTCCATCCCTCTAGCACCTACATCAGTTTCTGGAGACTCTGGGATGGCACTCAACAAGTTGTTAATTTCATGGAGGAAAGCATCGATCTTCTTCTTCTTTGTCTCCTTCAGTGTCACCTCCTTTAAAAGTTCTTCAATCTACAAGGGAAAGGGGAAAATTAAAGAGAGCTGCGACACTGAAACTGCACCTGCCATTCACCTTGGCTTCTGGCACTGATAATGAGCAAAGCAAAAACATGGCAGATGAGCAGTGAAGTATTCAGTTATCTCACAAAAGCACAAAGGGTTGGAACAGACCTCTGGAGAACATCAAGTCCAACCCCATGTTAAAGCAGGTTCCCTAAAGTAAGATGCACAAGTGAGGATCCAGATGGGTTTTCATTATCTCCTGAGTCAGTGACTCCATGACATCTCAGGGCATTCTGTTCCACTTCTCTGCCACCCTCACTGTAGAGTTTTCTCACATTTTTGAATGAAACTTCCTCTCTTCCAGCTTGTACCCAGTGCCCATTGTCCAGTCACTGGGCAACACCTGACAGGACTTGGTCTTCTCCACCAGACACCCACCCATAGAAATCTGAAAGCATTTATGAGATTGCCCTTTGAGACTTCTTCTCCAGCCTGAAAAGCTCCAGGTCTCTCAGCCTTTCCTTATAAGAGAGATACTCCAAGCCCCTCATTATCCCCATGTCTGTCTTCTGGACTCTCTAAGTTCTCCCTCTTTCCTGAACTGGGGAGCCCATACAAGACACAGTACTCACCAGGACAGAGAAGAGGGAGAGAAGAACCCTGCTGGCCATGCATCTTTTAACACACCCACGATATCACAGGCCTTTTTGTCCACAAGAGCACGCTGCTGGCTCATGGTCTACCTGTTGTCCATCAGGACACCCAGGTTCCTTCTCTGCAGAGCTCCTCTCCAGCAGGTCAGCCCCAACCTGTACTGATGCATGTGGTTTCTCCTCACCAGGTGATGGCCCTGCTGAACCTCATCAGGTTCCTCTCCACTCAACTCTCAGCCTGTCCAAGTCTTGCTCCTAACACAGACTACCTGTGTTCCCAGAACATGAAAGATTATGTCTGTGACATTCAGCTGCACCTGGTGACGTTACTTCCCCAATAAGCAACAGAACAGCCCTGGCTGGAGAGAGGCCTGATCGAGAGGGCTCAAGGGCCTGGCTGCAGCCGGGTGCTGCTTCTCACACAACACCCACACCCATTATGTGTATGTTTGGTGGCCCTGCCAGGCAGGGGGTTGGAACTACACGATCCTTGAGGTCCCTTCCAACCCGGGTCATTCTGTGTGACACCCCGTGCCGCGCTGCGGGCACACGCGTGTGTCTGACCTGCAGCCGGAGCAGGCTGGAGTGGAACAGGTCCTCGGTCTCCTTCAGCCGGTTCAGCTCCTCGCTGGTCGGAGGTTTGTACAGCTCGGCCCGGCTCAGCTTCACCGCCTGCAGCGCTGGGGCCGGGGCCGCCGCTTTCCTCTTCTTACCCCGCGCAGCGCCGCGCACTGGGGTGTGTGGGCCCTGCTCCACCTCCTCGGCCTCCGCCGCCTCTGCCGGCTCCTTAAAGCCCTGTGAAGAGAAACCAGCATCACTCAGACCGTCCGATCCCGGACCGACCCCACAGCCACCCCGACCCCTACAGCCACCCATACCGCCATGGCCGCCCGCTTCAGCCGCGTGCAGCAACACCCGCCCCAACAGCGGCGCCACGCCGCGCTCCCATTGGCTCCCACTCCGCAGCGCAACGCTTCCGATTGGCTGCGCAACGCTCCTCATCCCGCCCACGGGGCGGCCGATATTGATTGGGTGGAGCCTTCTGTCACTTTGCGGCATGTCGTGCGGGGAGCGGAGTGCTTTACGGCATGTCGTGAAGGGAACGGAGTGCTTTGCGGCATGTCGTGAAGGGAACTGAGTGCTTTGCGGCAGCGCCCCCTAATGTCGGGTGATGAAGGGGCGCTCTGAGCCATGGCCGCTCAGCAGTGGGACATGGCAGGCGGCTGATGCTCAGTTTGCCCTTCAGTTTGCCAGCCCCAGGCAGCTTCCTCCTGCAGGCACACACACTGCCCTGTGTGCATGCTGTACATATCTACACATACACATTACATACACACACACTGCCCCATGTGTATGCTGTACATATCTACACGTACACACTTACACACGTACACATTACATACACACACACACTGCCCTGTGTGCATGCTCTACATATCTACACATACACATTACATACACACACACTGCCCCGTGTGCATGCTGTACATATCTACACGTACACATTACATACACACACTGCCCCGTGTGCATGCTGTACATATCTACACGTACACACTTACATACGCACACACACGTGCTGTCCCAGGGTGGCCCGGCCGGCCCTACAACAGGTTATTTAACAAAGTGCTTCAGCACCAGCAAGTCATTAATTACGCCCCATCCTAACATGCTAATGCTAATAATCATCATTAAGAAATGACTTCCTATTACGCCACTCCCCTGTCCGCCCTCGCAAACACTGCTCACCTCACGCCACCGCACCAAGCCCAAAAAGACGTGGGATCCTATGGGATCCTATGTTGGGCTGTGCCCCAGGTCATCTCCCAGACAGCACCAGGGCTGGGAGGGATCCTTCCCCTGGCTCCAACCCCAGAAGCTCAGGGGTTTCCAGTCCAGGTGGTGCCATTCCCAGAGTGATGCCAGCATCACCTTGGCACAGCACCCCTGAGCTTTCCTAAGGGGTACGGGCAGGCAGAGAGCCAGCATCAGCACACACCTAGGGAAATCCTTCCATGCCAGCTATTCAGATGCTCTAGTCAGCTTGGCATCTTACAAATGACAAAACTCCAGAAAATAAAATTCATACTTCCTTATAAACTTCTAAAGTGCACTAAAGAAACCACAACACAGCTGCTGGCTATCGTCATTTGTCCTTGGCCAAGTCACCCAAATATGTGACCTGTCCCAAAATCCCAGAAATCCTAACACCACCAGCCCTTCCTGGGGCAACCACATCCCTTTGTTCCACACAGATAGAAACTGCATGGGGGTACTATGCAGGGAACAGGGTCTCTGAATGGGCTGAGACCCAGTGACAGCATCACATGCAGATGTCCCACATTTCCCACATGATAAACCAGCTCCCTACATGAGTTTTGCATACGGCCCCCCTGGTCACCCCATGGCCATAGAAAGTCACAACCCAGCCACACAAGGGAATGACACTTCTGGCCATGACTGTCCTGTGCCTGATCTATGCAACCAAGCCAAAAGTCAAATAGTATGGAGCTCACTAGTGTTTGGCTCTTGTTCTGATGTAGATCTTGCCAAGGTCACCCAACCCCAGGTCAGGTGCTACTCGAGTGATAGGCTGAAGGACTCAGGTCCCCATAGGAGGAAAGGTTGCAGGTCTTCTGCTGTGTCTCACCTGCACCAGCCACCATTAATGGCATGGCAGGACCATGACCTGCTTCATAGCACTGGGGTCCAGGTGATCCCACAACATCCAGAGCCCTCCTGGGGAGGAGCGTGCTCCAAGAGACCGCGTTACATGTTCCTCCTATGCAACAACAACAAAAAGAATCCTAGAAGGTGAAAAAAATAGAGAAAAACTATTCATGACTGCTCGAAGCCAGCAGCTCCAACAACTTTATCACAAAACTTGGATGACCAGAATTGCTCAAAAAGAACTGAAGGAAAGTTCTCATTTCATAGCATGCTACTAGCATCTATCTGCTTTTAAATTGCCACTTTGTTTTTTGCATAGATGGCTTTGTGTCCTTGTTTTTATTTGCTGCCTGCTTTTGGCTTGCTTTCTGTGACAGGCTAGAGAGTGAGCCTGTCTGACTTCGCTGCTGTTGCTGAGGGCTGTACACATAGCAACAAAGAGAAAAAAAAAACAAAAAACCTTTCTTTTTTCTTTTTCTTTTTCTTTTTTTTTTCTGATCCTGAGAAACAACCTGCAGCCTCCAAAAATCACACCAGGGGCGCCAAGGGATGGAAGGGACCTGCAGAGCTGTGATCCCTCTTGCTTTGCCATAGTGCAGAGCTTTATTGGCAATACTTTGTTTGCCACGATCCCACCAAAACAGCCCTTGGCAATCTCCCTGCAGCAGAATATTACTCCAATTTCCAAAACAAAGAGATAATTCAGTCTCTATGGCAGGTCCTGTGAGTGGCTGTGGTGGAGAGAACAAGGAAGATGAAATGCAGTGCTCATTCACCATGGCTTAAACCTGCCAGTCCCAAGGCACTTGGTGATGCACACATTCAACATTCCCTCTTTCGTGTGGTGCAGGCTGGAGTGGACAAATGGTGCTGAACTGGGGTGAGTGGTGCTAGTGTGAAGGAATCACCTTGGCAATAAGGAAAAGCATCAACAGGGTGAGGAAGATGCTGATGACTTGATTAATTGAAAGCATGCTTGGTTCAGATTTAACAGCTCTGGCTCTTCCCATCTCTGTCCTATTTCACTGTGGTCCTTCAAGACTCACCAGATAGAGAAACTGAGACACGGCAGAGGCAGGGATTGCCAGGGTACAAGAGAGCTGAGCCAGGGCTGGCACAGGTGGTCAGGCAGCTCACTTGCAGCTCTCATTCTGCTCTCACCTCCCACAGGAACAGAGAGAGATGATACAGCTATGCTGTTGTCACTGCCAGATTCTTCTTTGCTCTGAGCTTTGAATCCACAGAGCAGCTTCACCCTCAGGTGCAGGCAATTTAGAGACGTGCTGTGGAAACAACAGCTTAGCTGTGAGGAGAAGGACCAAAGGCATTTTCTTCACTAACAGGGAGCTTGTGGGTTGTACTCAACTGTATTAGCAGCTGCAGGAGGCTATACACAAGAGGGTGCTACTAGAAACCAGGTCTCAAAGCTCTGCCTCTCCAGAAGCATCTTGCAGAAGTGAGCAGGTACTGCTGTGCTCTGTACTCCCCAGTTATTTCAGGATTCCTTTGCCTCCCCAGTGCCCATTTTATGCCAACACAAATAGACAAATCACTCCAGTGCTGCAACCTGGGATAATTTTAAGATACCTGGGTGGTGACATTCACTTTGAGACATTTTCTCTTTCTTTATCTGTTAGACAATCTGTGAGTAAGGGGTGCACCCAAGACTCATGATCCTTATTATAAAAGGGATGGAGACAAAAGGGAAGTCACCTCCAGGTTATTTTAACACTGTTAAGTTCTCAGTATCAGTTATGCAGACTGTGACTCTCCTGTTCATGCAATATATGCAATGTGAAAGGTTATGGCAGAGTCCATAAAATTATGAGGGGCAGAAAACAGTTGGGTATAACAGGAGTGGTCATCATCTCCTCCAAAGTAAGAATGAGGGCATCAAAAAGGTGGCAGGATCAAAACAAACCAAAGGAAATGATTCTGCACCCAAACAGGTCATTAGACTGGGCAGCTATTTGCCACAGGATGTTGCAAATGCTTAAAATTTATCCGGCTTCAAAAATAACTATACAAAATTCCTGGGAGAAAAAAAATCTACTGAAGACTATTACATACAAAGACATATGGTGACTCAGGGAGAGGAACATCGCATCTTCTGACATCCTTCCATGGATGTTAAAAGATGGGCTTTCATGAAGAGAGGCATCGGGCTTGACAGACTATTTCAGCATTCAATAAAATGAAGATGTTTCAGAACTGGTTGTGATTTCCTTTTCTCTGCACTCACCACTGCAAATCCGTCTTTCTGCTGTAAGAGGAGATTGGGTCAGTTAACCACAGGCAGTAAAGTGGTCCCAGTTTCCCAATACTGAAACACCACATTGGTCATGATAAGTTTGTTATCTAGCTGTGCGAATGCAGCCTTGAAGCTCAACACAGAGCTGAGGCACAGAGCTTGCTTGGATCAGGGCACAACCAGGTGAAGCCTTCCCAAATAAACAGCACATGCAGACAGAGAGAAATGCTCTATAAAGAGCTGGAAGAGCAAATGTGCTGAGGGATGAGGGACACTGACTTGCACCAGCAAAACTTAAAGCTCTGGCAGCTTCAGAACCAGAACTTCAGGATATTTTCTGTCTGCAGAGCTGGGCAGCCATCTCTGGGAGGCACACATGAGTGGGAGGAGGAGATAGCACCTGTTTGGGGCCGTGTGTTCTGGCTGCCGAGATAGAGCAACATGGGATATCACTTGTTGCAGGAGCTTGATAGAGCACTAGCTGCTGAGATGCCGAGCCTGAAAGCCATGAGATAACACAAGAGAGGAGATCTGGCTTTGACCTGGCCATGGGTAATTCCACATCTCCCTTCTTGTTCCTGTAGTGTGGAACAAAATGAGTAGGAGAGAATAAGACAGGACAGAATAGAACTGAACAGAATAGAGTAAGTTTATTTTGTTGGGGACCTTCAAAGATAGCTGAGTCCAAGTGCCTGACCACTTTAGGGCTAGTCAAAAGTTAAAGCATGTTATTGAGAACATCATCCTGTACTGACAGGCTTAGGGCATAAACCACCTTGATAGGAAGCATGTCTAAGTATCCTCACAGAAAAAAGTAAAGGGAAGTGTTTTGTGCAATTAATGCACACTCAAGCAGGTCTAGTCCAGCTTAGGCTTCCCCAGACCTTAGGGTCTCAGGTTTCTTTATAGCCACCTCTAATGTCAGCAAAATGCAGTCAGCCATACTACCAGCAGGGTAGCCAAGAGACCAGGTGGTTAATGCCCCATCCATGCTGACATTCAAGATCAGACTGGACCATGCTCTGAGCACCATGAGCTCTGAGCTGTAGATGCCCCTATTCATTGCAGTGGAGCTAGACTAGATGGCCCAGGCCAAACTCTCCACTAACTCTCTACCAAACTCTCCCTTCTAATTTTCATTGTTCATACTTGTTCAGGTAAATGAAAATATGGCTCACTCTAGAAAAAAACTCTGCATTTCTGAGTCTGAGCAGGTGCTGTGCTGCCAAGGGAAGCATCTGAGTGCCCTGGCAATGCTCACCAGTGCTGCTCTCAAAGAGGACAAATAAAGGTAGAAATTTACTAAAAATAGATGCCAAGAGAAAATCACCCTTGAGACCGAGTAAAGAATTTATCCAATTTCTGTGGCCTTCACAGTATTTTTCATGCTTTGCAGTAGGAGAGATTTGCTCAGTGCACAATGTTTGCTTCTCCATGCAATTCTCTGTCTCCAATCCTTTGCCCCTCTCATACAAGAGGCAAACATTTAATACTTGCCTTTTGGGGTCCTTCCCACCAGCCAGCAAGTGCATTCAGAGGTGTTTTATTTTTCCTAGGGCAAGAGCAATGAAAGGTCCCCTGATGGTCTTAGAGATAAGGGCAGCACAAACCAGCCAGAACTGGGCTGCAGCCAGTTCACCCGGCTGAATGCCTCCTGCAGTGCTGGGAAATGCATCAGCCAACCTAACTGCATCCCAGCCTCTAGAGACAAGAACAAGGAAATTTTGTCTTACACCAGTTGGGCTGCAGAAATTAGGGTCCCGATGCAAAAGTTTGTGTTGGCTTTTAATCACCCTCCCTCCAAACCCTCGGGATTCCCTCATAAAGGTACAACAAACCCAAATGAAATAAAATCCTCCAGCTGACTGTTTCAGCAGCATCAGAGCCTTCCCCAACTCTGCAAGAGACCAAGGGGCTGGTGAAGAAAGGGGGACCAACATGGAGTGGCAGAAGGAAATATGAGGTGTATGGAAGCTGATGGGAACTAGGGACAAGACTTCAGCCCCTGACCTTGCAAGCTAGCAGTGAGCCTCATGTACCTGCATGGACTCTTCAGGAAGGTGTGTGAGCACTGCTCTGCCAACTGCACAAAGTTGGAGGCTTTAGGCCTTGTAAGATCAGACCAGTAATTTTCTGGATGATTTTTAAGACCCCTTAGAAGCACATCCCAAATTTCCAAAGTCCCTGGAGCGAAGATGATTGAACCATTCATTGCGTTCAGGTCAGGTAGCAAAACTTCTCCAGACTTGTTTGCCTGTCAAGGGAATTTGCATTAATTACCTGTTTGGTGATTCAGTCTCCAGCAGGAGCATTCAGCCTCCTCCTAGCCATACATGGACACACAGAGCAGAGTGCTGCTGCAGCAGTTCTCCCCCTTTATCCAGCCCACTGCTTCTGAGCAGGGCTTCACACACACCACTGTATTCAAGAGCTTAGAGCCTGATCATGTGCATGGATGAGTGAGATATTGTATCTGTCACACAAGCCCTGCAAACATTTCTTTAGAGGAACATCTCATTTTAGGAAGCTGGAAGTGGAGACTCAAAGGTAAAATCTTCTGTCTCATCTCTGGACCTTCTCACCAAAGCCAACCTGGAGCTCAATAGTTACAGTGCAGTTTTATTTCTTCCTTCTGAATCTGTTCATGATTGTTGTGAGAATGATTGTGGAAAAGCCAAAAGATCCTGGGCAGGATCTGAGTTGTGCATCTTCAGCTCCAGGAGCAATGTGAGTCCCAGAAGAACTTCCTTCTCCTGCTTGGTAGGTTTCTTTTTGCACTGTTTCAGGATACTCTGATGAGATGTCAAAGGAACATTTATCTCTGATGTAAGTATTATCACAGAATTGTGGAACCATGGAATGGCTTAGGTTGGAAGGGACTTCAAAGATCATCAAGCTGCAACTCCCTGCTGTGAAGAGGATTGACCCCCACCAGATCAAGCTGCCCATAGCCCATCCAACCTGGCCTTCTCATGTCTTTTCTCGTTTGTGCCTCCAAACCCACCTCTCTAACTTCCTGCTGCCATCTTCTCTAAGCTCTCCATCCAGCAAAGTATGAATGCATGGTATCTTCAAAGAAAAGCAGAGGTTACCAGTGGGATTTCTGGGTTACTGAGGTGCATTGCCTTCCCCTGACACAGGCAAGAGACTGATGCTGTTTTGAAGATGAACACAGGGTCTGATGCACACAGGAGCCCACCAAGCAACTGCCCCATGAGCTCTGGCCCTTGTCATCCCTCTCCCAGCACTTGCCTTGCCTGAGGATGGGGACAGTTGGAAGGCCCAGCCCAGTAGTTATGCATTCTAACAGAAAGTCATCCTTCCCCAAATAAACCACACCACCAGTCCTCAGCACGTAAACTGGATTGCATGGATATATTCAGGGACATTCCCATCAACAAAGTGAGACATTCTCCCAGAATGGAAGAAATCAGATCAGGAACCTCTGTGGACCACGGCACGTGCCAACACAGCTGGAGGACTGTTCCTGCAGCCAGCAGGTCCCACAGGCTCAGAGTGCACCGAGCACAGAACAGGAGGCGTAAGATGACCTGAACAGTGGGTTACACACACTCTTTGGAAATACAAACCACAGTCTGACAGGCATAAGGTCACCGTCGTCATGCCCCTGGGCTCTGGAATCACAGCTGAAATAGCATTGTAATGTGCTTATAATTTATTCATCAGCTGAACGAGAGCAGCAGAAGGCATTTTCATGGCACTCTTTTATCAAACCCTTCATCCTTTTAAAAGACCAAACTAGAGTAAAAAGGAAGGCAACTTTATTCCATTCAAATTTAAACAAGCAAGAGAAAGGGCAAATCAAAATGAAGAAAAAGAAAAAATATATACTTTTTTTTTTTTTACTTTTTTTTTTCTTTTCTTTTTTTCCATTTTTCTTCTGCTTTGTTCTGAATCTCTCAAACTTTGCATTTCTTTCCTGGTGGCTACTTTGATGCCTGAAGCCCCTGTTAATCCAGATGCTGCCAACTGCCTATCTAAAGCATCTCTTCATCTCTGTGGCAAATTCTACCCGAGGATCTGCTTGTCCCATTTTTAGGTGAAGCAGAGACAAAAGCTGAATTGTGACCAGACCTTTACCCTCAGAGGTTCACAGCTGCTTCTCCTCTCCCTATCACTATACATGTGAGAATTTCATATTGATTCCACTCACAAAATGCTTGGAGAGCTTTTGGAGAAATATTTCCTTGGCAATGAGACCTCAGTGCTTGGGATGAGCTCCATCACCATAGTACTGGGTTACCTCTGGTCTGGGACTAAGGTTTCAGCTGTACTTAACAGAAGAGATGCTGATGGTGGTAAATAATGGTGATAGATGGACAGTTGGACTGGATGATCTTGGAGGTCTTTTCCAACCCTGCTGATTCTGTGATTCTATGATATTCCTCTGTCACTGTTTTCTCCTTGGCAGAAAACCCAGTCTGTAATGTATGGTGGGAGATCTGCACCAACATGGATGACAGCACTCCAGAGAAGGGGTAGAGGAAATACACCCTGCTTGTTCTCCACATAACATCCATCTTACAGTGTCCAAACCCACACTGGGTTCCCAGAGCCCAAAGGGTTCTTGTTGTTGCTTCATCAGAGCAGATGATCAGGGAAGAGGCAGTAGGAGAGGAGATGGCTTCATCTTTTAGCCTAGTCAGGTCCTGTTTCCTGGAGGAAGGAGCAGATGCCTCATCCTCAGAGCCACTCAGGAAATAAACTGAATAAAGCTCTGCAGAGAATTATGTGAGATGATTGTGCCCTGGGATCTGAGCAGTGTAGGTGGGATTGGCCCTGTCTACCCACATCCTGTCCCCTCACTCTTCCAGCTTGTGGGGCAGCAACCCTCTAGTGTGACAGTGATGATGCATTTGCATTTTCAAAGCTCCTGTGGCAGAATTCTGCTGTTGCTAAGCAGAGGAGTTAACTCTCAGTTTGTCATTGTTTATGAATGCAGCACTCAGGAAGGAGGAAAGAGAAGAGGAAGAGAGATATTAAAAATAGATGAGAAGAACAAAGCAGAAAGGGCTTGAAGAGAAGTTTTCATCTCATTTTTACATAAAAGTCCTAGTGGTACCTGAGGTCAATCCAGTGTACAGCCAGCTCTGCACTGGAGTCTGGATGGAGGGCACATGCAGCTTTCTCTCAGCTGCTGCAGTTTCCCTTTACTGGAGCCATATTTTTCCACACCAGATTCTATTCCTCCTTTTCCAAGCCCAAAGAGCAAAGCAAGTCATTCAGAAAAATAAAAGCAAATCTGGAGAAAGAACAAGAGTGAGGTGTGTGAGAGCACACCACACTGAAAGATCAGTGCCATGGCTTCCCAGAGCTCTGTTTCTGTGACAGTTTCTATTTTCCTGTGAGAAGGGGTTGTTTCTGTGAAAGGGAGAAAAAAACAAACAAACAAGAAAAGAAACGAACATGTTTGAGGAAAAAGGGCAATATTCTCTATATATTATAGTCCTGACTGAAAAATTTCAGCCTGTCCTACTGAATACACCAGGGCTTTCTTTTCTTTCTGCATTGCATGACTACTTTGTTAACATTCGAGACAGGCAACAGTAAGTGCCTAATGGCAACAAAGTGCTTCTCCCATCTTTCCCAGCATTGGACCAGTTCTGACAAGGCCTGCAGTGGAAGCTAGACACAAGGAAAGGTGAAACTATCACCTTCAAAGTAGAGGCAAGCACAGTCCCAAAAGGGTTTGGCTTCAATCAGCTGGATCAAACTAAAGGGCTGAACAAAGCTGTTGTTTCTTCAGCAAGCTGTGGCATCATGTTAACAGAGTGGATAAGGACAGCAGTTATGGTCTAACATCAACAGTGAAGGGCACAGCACAGTGTTGTGGGTTGAGTGCTTTCCCAGACTCACCAGTGATGAAAGCAAAGCACATGAAAGGGCAACTAGAAGTAGACGCTGAGGCCTGTATGTCTAGGAATGATGCTGGCCATGGCACTAAACCTAGGTGTTTGGGAGATTAAGATGGTGAGGGTAGAAGTGTGAATGGTTCTAATGAGGCTTAGGAGCAGATGGGAGTAGGATGTTGGGCTTGAGGAGAAGTGGGATGAAACCAGAGTTTTGCTGTTGGATGGGGATGGGACAGGAAGGGATGAGGTGGGATGGGATAAACAGAGAAGTGCCTTCTCTGACTGCTGAGAGGCTGGAGTCCTTCCAGATGTGGCCAGATGTTGAAGCACTGAGAAGGGTGGCCAAACTTGCAGCACAGACTGCCCCAGCCACACCACACCACCAGACGCATGACATCCATCCCATGCATTCAGGGAAGCCCATGGGTCTGGAAAGGGCAGATGACAGTGCAATGGTCACCCATGCTGCTGTCCTCAGGATGGGAAAGCAGTGAGTGGTGGTGGAACAAAGTCAGAGGGGTTAAGCTACACAAGGGTAGGGGGATGGCTGGGCCCAGCTTCTTCACGAGTGTCCTGCTTGTGAGGGCCACTGTCATATGTAGTAGAATGAAAGCAGCACCTCTAACCTTAAGTTTGAAGTCTCCTACGAGTCCCATTCCTACTGAAGTAGTATCTGCTACAACTGGTACTCTTACAGTAAAGACACAGGTCTTGCTTCCAGTTCACAAGTAACATCCTGCAACAGCGAGTCCAGGGAAGGAATTGTTCTCTGTTACCATTTCCCAACTTCTGGGCTGTCCCCATGACTGCTCTGTTATTTTTAATTAACCTCATCTTTAAAGTAAGCTAGCCTCAATCCCTCTCTACACAGCAGCACCTCAAGGTCTTTAACCGTTTTATCCCCGCACTCTATGTAAACCAATGCCACTGAGGAATTACATTATTTTTACTTCTAATCATCCACAATTTTTATTTGTCCTCAAGTACAAAGACAGCAAACACTTCATAGAATTAAAGAATAGCTTGGGTTGGAAGGGACCTTAGAAATCATCCATTTCCAACCCCCCACCAAATCAGACTGCCAGGGCTCCATTGTGCAGCCCGTGCCAGTGCCTTGCTACTGTTTGAATAATACAAAAAAATCTTCTTGAATGAAACCTTCAACACCTTGCACTTAGCCTTGTTGAACCTTCAGATAGCTCTGGCATTTTGGGGGGCAAGGTAACTAAATCAGAACTCATCATAGCACATCAGCTATTAAAACTACTGCTGTTAATAATCCGATAAACCCCGGTTGGGGCAGGGCTTTCAGCACACTGTGCCCCCACATGCTGACAGACAGGTGTGTGCCTCAGTGCTTTCAGAAGCGAAACGCAGATCGGTGCCATCTGCAGACACGTTGTGCTGTTTGTCCTCCTTCTGGATCATTACTTTGTTATTTAATTTGTAAAGACTTGCTGCAGCACACTAGCTCTCTAAGAGGTCTGTGCTATCAGCTCTACCCGTGCAAGGCGATGCCTGCTTGGCTCTGGAAGCTTTTATGTGCCTCAAGGGGAATGGCAGGAGCGAGCCCAACTCTAATTCAGGGCTGTGGTACTTAGTGTATCTGTGGAGCGTTATGGAAACAGAGCCCATGTCTGAGCCAACATTCAGACCCACTGTTTCACTGCTGTTTGGCTGTGTGCTTGCTAAGGGATGCTGGCTCAGCACAAAGCCACTTACTAAGGCCTCTGTCTGCAAACTGCTCCTCAGCATCAGCCTCCCTATCCTCACAGCTCAGACAACGCTATGCTGGGGTCTATGCTGGGGTCTGTGCTGGGGTCTGTGCTGGGGTCTGTGCTGGGGTGGTGGCTGCCGACCATGCGTGCAGCTCTTGGTTCCTGCAGTCTCTGATCAGCAGGAAAGTGAACAGGCCGCTCCTTCACGACCGAGTGCCAACATGGCCGCGTACCACAGAAAGGACCTGACCTCACACACACGACCCCCCCACGTCACTCATAGGACCCCCCACGTCACTCATAGGACCCCCCACGTCACTCATAGGACCCCCCCCCCCCCCCCACGAACAAGATGGCGGCCGCGCTGAGGCGGCGCTGCCCCTTTAAGCCCCCCGGTGTGGGCGTGGCGTCTCGCGAGAGGGGCGGCGCGACGTGGGCGGGGCGCGTTGCGGCGCGCTGAGGTCAGCGGCGAGCGGGCGCCGTCACAAAAGGAAGTGGCGGCGGCGGCCGTCAGAGCGGGGAGGGGCGGGGGCCCGCGGAGCAGCGGCGGCAGCGGCGGCAGCAGGAGCTGAGGTCGGGGTTGGAGCGGCGGGGGCCGCGCCATGGCCCAGCAGCAGATGAGCAGCTCGCAGAAGGCGCTGATGCTGGAGCTGAAGTCGCTGCAGGAGGAGCCGGTGGAAGGCTTCCGCATCACCCTGGTCGACGAGTCCGACCTCTACAACTGGGAGGTGGCGATCTTCGGGCCCCCCAATACTCTGTACGAGGGTGGCTATTTCAAGGTAGGGCCCCGGGCGTCGTCGCCGCTTTCCGGCCCTCCCGGCCCCCACGGCTCGGCGGTCAGGGCCTGCACCGCGCGGCCTCGCTGTGGTCCCGGCTTTGCAGGGGCCCACCAGGCCCTGTGTGCGGCCCCCGGCGCTGGGTGGGCTCTCTCAGGGTTGTTCTTTGTGATTTACGTTGTTATTAACCTTGTCTTCTTACGAACTTCAGAGGACAGCCACGAGGGTGTTTAGCTTGTGGGGGTAGATACATGCTTTCGATTCCTCTCTCAATTTTCCTGTTTTTCTAAAAAATGAAGAAAAAAAAAAAAGCAGCAAACAAACCCAAACGAACAACTTTTGTGGTGGTGATTTCCCCTCTTGTATGTAGAGAAAGAAACAAATCTGGCATTTCCTTACCCAAAAAGAACTGAAGGGAGAAGACATGAAGAAGAATTGCATGGTTTCTTGAGAAGAAACAAAAGCTTGGAAGAAAAGCACTGGGCATATCCCTGTGCATTATGTGCCCACCTGGTTTCTGACAAAACAATGTCACCCCCAGCTCCTGTCTCCCAGTTTAGTTCCCGAGTCTTCCTTTCCCTCCCTGTCATGCTGGAAGAAAGCCTGGATGATGCCTTTGCTTGGCAAGCATGCATCGTCGGTGGCTCTTGGCCTCTGTGGATCGAGGTTTAAGCACTCTGCTCTACAAAACCAAAATAACCTGTAGCTTGGGGAATAATAGATTTGAGTCACGTTCAGTTTGGCCTCGTTGTTTGGAAGGAAGGGAACGTTTTGGCACAAGGCTTTCCTTTTGTGATGAGTTGGCTGGCTTACTCATGTAGGTGTGATGTGTGTATTCTTAGACTCACCTCCATTATTCCTCCCTCAGGAAGTCGCTGCAGTCTTGGATCAGTAACTGGGTCATTTGTGCATCAGAATGGACTGGTGACCTCTCTCTGCACTTACATTACTCATCAATTTTTCAGAAAACTCGCAAGGGGTCAAAATATTTGTTTGGTTTAGGACCTGCCTGGACCTTATGTCTGTAATCATTCTTGGAAAGTAAGCTGAAGCAGCCAGTGCAATAATCTGAGGATGTGCCTTCAGCAAGTGCAGGCTTTGGCAAGACTAGCAGTGTTGCCTTACCTCAGCACTGTGACTGCAGTGGCTTTCTGCTGTTTGTTGTCATCAAGCTGTAGTGCCTTTCGTCTAAATTCTTCTCCTCTATAAACAGTGATCCTTTGATACTAACATTGAGAATGGGAGGTTGCTTGATGCTTTTATCCTCTCTGCAGCTCAGCAATTACCTTCAAGCAGCGTGTTAAAGGTTGCTTTATGGAATTAATTTGCCTCTTTTTTCTCTGAGAAACCATGCCTGGTGGTTTTATTTTTGTAGCATGTGATCTTTGGTAATTCATCTTAAATTCTCCATTTCTGAAAAGATCAGTCTCAGCCCCTAATTCTGTCAGGAGAGTGAAGATTCCTGTTCTAATTGTGAAGTTCTTTGTTTGTCTTTGTGCTGGGTCACTAAGGCAAAGCTTTAAATATGTTTGGCTTGGCTTACTGAACATCTCGAAGTTTAGGATGTCAGCTGTATGTGATGGAGTTAATTTCATGATGTACACTTATATTTGAGGTGAATACTGGTTCAAAGACAGTGTATGGTGGGTTTTTTTTGTTTTTTTTTTGTTTGTTTGTTTTTTTGAGGTTTCTTGGCTTGATGACTTGAATATCTCTGCATTGTTTTGTATTTTAGGTTTCCCAATATTAAGTAAGTAGGCTTAGAAATAATAAAAAAAAAATTACATCCTGTAGTTGCATAGAACTTTGTGGCAACAAGGGTTTGAGAGCTTAGTTCCATTTGCTTGAGGTGTGTTTTGAGGGTAAGAGATGAAGGGAAAGCACAGAATCTTCTAGTTAAACTGAAGTGTAAATATTTTGAGGAGTTTGTGCATTTAAAGTGACTTTAATACAAAATAAACAAATGCTTGGTTCACGTTCGTGAAGCTTTTACCAGCATTGGCACCTTATTTATCCTTGGAGAAATATGACCTTTCTCTATGGATTGTTGAGCTAGCTGAATTAACTGAAATGAGGAAAGTGCTCTCTCTGCACCTCTTTGAGAGGCGCTACTGCTGTTCAAAGCTGGTGTAACATTTCAGCAGACTCTGGTTTCAGTTGCTAACCCAGGAATTGTACCAATCGATACATTTGAGCAGAAAACAGGTCTTGCTTAATTTTTGCAGGTAATTTATATTGGCTATCAGGACCTCAGTACAGGGCATAGTAAAATGAATAAGGACTTAAACTTTAGCGGCTGCTTGCACAAGCTTCAATCACTGATATCTATGTTGTCTTGCTCTGCTGCAGGGCCTCTCATCTGGGACAATGTACCCAAGTGATTGTTTGTGCAGAGTGTGGTATGGAACAGAGCAGTTCTGAACCACACATCCCTGTTACAGAACTAGCTGAAGTGGAGATTGTGCCATGACCCCTGGTGTGTTGGCGTGGCTTTCCTCTCTCCTGTTAATCTCTTGCTTACTTATTGAACTTAATACATAGCCATCCAGTACGACTGGGAATGTTTTGAGAAACCCTTTGCTTGAGTTCTGCACTGCCACCATCAGGGGGGCTGTTTGATTGTTTTGTCCACTGGCTGCCCCTTGTTCCTTGCAAAACTAGCTCATGGTCAGTGATGTGAAATCTTCCTCCAAAGAGGTCTCATGGTGAGAGCAACCATCTGATGATTCTCAGTTGCTGTCAGAAAGGACCTGTCCTTGGGTTTGACCAAAGTTTTTCCCTGTTTTACGGCCACAATCAGTTGCAGTTGGCTGTGGGTGCTTGATTGCTGCATGTTAAATTTCTTAATACCTGGTTTACTGAGTTTGCTTAAGCAAAAGGTGGGTAGACTTCACATATTTAAGGTGAGGATTTCCACACAATTTATTCAGTTACTGAGCTCACACGACATGTTCAGTCACTGAGTTCACAATTTATGACAATGTGACTGTTTCTCTGGCTTTGCAGTAGACAGCCAAATTGCACCGTAGTCTGCAGAACTGCATGTAAACAGTTTGTCCATGCTGTCTTTAAGCCATAGGCATCTTCACTTGAAAGGGCTCTTTACAATGTGGCTAGAGAACCCTTTTTTTTTCCCCCTTTGTTTGGCACCAGCTGCTTAAATAGGTAGCGATAGAAGAGAGGGTTGCTAAGCTGAAATCTGGTGATAGTAGGTGCTGGTTGTGATACTGTTTAGTAGTAGAGGCTTGTGTATGGTGGAACTTTCCCTGTCTCACTTCTCCCTTCTATGGATAACGTGTTCCTTTATCCAATGTCTTTCATGCTGGAGCCTTTGAAGTCAGTTACAACAAATGTTGTAACTGAGTGATGGTCTTGGGATACCAGCAGAATTACTGGAACATGCTTCCTGGTGGCTTACTAAGAGGGTCTGCACGTTCAGTGCAGTTGCGTCTTTGCAGCACATTTTTTGACTGCTTTTTTTTTTTTTTTAAATACTGGTAATTTTATAGCTGAGTAGTATTTGCTTGTGCTGTGAGCAAACCTTTTGGGTATTAAAAAAGAAACAAAAAAACTATACAAATAAAAACTTCATTATTAATTACATAGCACTGCCTAGAAGCACAGTTTGACCAAGAAGGCTGAGTCAAGAAACATGTTTCTTGTGGAGCAAGAGTCAATATCAAAAGCTCCTTCAGAGGTGATTTAGGCTGAGTAGATGAAAATGAGTACACACAACATGAAAGGAAACAAGTAAAATTTAAACTATATTGTTAGGGTTGCTATTTGATAGTTCTTTACTTAAGGCAATTTAATTCACAAGGTATTTCTGCTGCTTGAAGGAGCAAGTCTTGACTCATAAGTTGGATGAGGGGGGAAGCAAGCATTGTGCTTAATTTTCTTAAGTAAGGTGGGGGCTGGGATATTATTTTCTTTTTCTTTTTTTTTTTTTTTTTTTTTTGGTTTTTTTTTTTGTATATTTCCTTAGCTGTGGGCTCCTTTGAGTTTGGTGTTGTTGGATCTCTGCTTCTTTCAGTGGATTGGTTTTGAATTCAGAGCAATTTGTAGTATGTGAGAAAATGTTTTTCAGAGCAGGAGATCTATATAGAACTAGAAGATATAAAGGGTTGTGCTTAAAAGTTTGGCATCGTAGGTAACTTCCCTGATAGCCTGGAATTGGGCAAATGAAAATTTCTTGAGCACTTGAGTGTTCTCCTGGTTACATAACTCTTAACTTCACAAAAATATTACTTCATGCCAGGGAAAAATTGTGTGGTGCTGTCTGTACAAAATCTGAGCTCTGTGAGCCTCCTGGAGAATTTCTCTTGGTGTAGTTAATTTTCTGTTTCCCTTGCCTTTAGGTATCACTGATGCTAATAAGCAGAGGTTTGCAACAAAAGGGAATGGAATGGCGCATGAATTGTGTACAACTACTGCTGCAAATCTAAAGTGCACCCTGTTCAAGGACACTGTCTCCATAGTAAAAGAAAAGCTAAGCTGTCCACAGGCAGGGAAGGAAGAAATGAGTTTATCTTACTGACACTAAGCGCTGTTACGATCCCTGACTCTTAAAGCCAAAGAAGTACTTGTCTGACTCCTGCTCTGTTGTTGCATGTGGGTTTGTCTGATTACATTTATGGGCTGCATGGACTCCTCCAAATTGTGCTCACAGCCTGTCTGGGGCAGCTGCCTCCCCTCAGCAGGTAGTGGGCTAGGCAATGGCAGTAGCCAGCTCCTACTTCTTTCCTAGGGCTTTTCTCTTCCAATTCGAGTTATTGTGTATGCTATGGAGATTGATAATGGTTTGCTGTTCTGGTACTGCTTGAAAATACAAGTATATGTGCAATCTGACACCACTGTATGGCAAGAGAAGAGCTGTGGTGCAGCCTACCTCTGCCATTAGGCTTAAAAATGGAAAGCTTTCCATTTGGAAAGATTGAATATGTTAGCTTGCATATTTTTTTCCATTGTTTGGCTCTATTTCCATGAGCTTGCACAGAATGATCCTTGGAAAAGATTAAAAATAACATTTTTTTTTCTTGGATAGCAATGCAAAGAACTGCCTCTTGAAGGTTTGTGCCAGTTTGTTCAAGAGATAGTCTGAAACCATCTACATTCTTTGAATTACTATACTGTGAATAATTGGAAATTCTTTACTTTATAATGCTAGGAATGCATTCTTAATTTTTTTGTTCACCTAGTAAATCTTCAGGTTCTCAATTATTGCAATGACATTATGCAATGAATGTCAAACTTCCAACATTTAGTCATCAGTGTTCATTATTATGAATACCAGAGGACAGCCAAAAACTACATAGCCAAACTGCACATCACCAAAAACACCTCAGTTAAGGATCAACAGAGTTTTTGGGTTTTTTTTTCTTTTTTTTTTCTTCATGCAAAGTGAGCACCATGCAATGGAGACATAAAATGCTATTTAAAACCTGAATATAGTGGAAATTTGACTGAGATACAGATGGGTTGTATTGTGGATGGATTACGGGTTATGTGACTTATAACTTGGGGTATGTGTGACCAGATGTGCATGCATAGACATATATATGCAGAATTAGCTTTCTATTTCCAGTGTTCTAGTACTTCATTTTTAAAACCTTAGTATTTTATCCAGCAATATGAGTTAGAGGAATTATAGTTAATCTTACTAAGCTTTTGCTGTAGCTACTTGTGGAGAATGTCTAGTCTGACCAGACAAGTTTAACAGTACTAACATTGGTACTGTGTACCTTCCCCTGAAGTAGTAGTAGCTATGTCTAGCCTACCTGATTTTCTGAAATAGTTAAAATACATAGCTTTGACAAAAAAAGTCTGTAAATGGAAGGAAAAAGTGAAGCTACCAAATGGGGTGCCTGTAGGATACTTCATGATCAACTTGAAATGTGATTGTAGGACTTGCTGAAAATTATTTTTTGAGATGAGTCTGTCGCACACAGAACAAGGGGATCGTACAAGGGCTGTTGTAAGTGAATAACACTCTCAAATATTGTATCTGTGATTAACAAAGGCTGCCTGGCAGGCAGGAGATGTCTTAGTCCTCAAGGTATTAGTACTGAAGGAACATTGAGAGAGTGGCATGATATCCCTACTGGTCTATTTTCTTCTCTTAGAAGTATACAAGTAATTTAGAACTTCAGATGAAAGGCTTTTACTGAGAGATGAAACTTTGAAGTTGTAGGCATGTGACTCATCCTAGCTAAGATATATGTCCTGGATAAAGAACTTGTACATTTTTGTTAACTGTAGCAAAATGTTTGGAATGGTTATGAAAAACTGTCAGAATACAGAATAGTGTAAAGACTTAACAGGTTGTGCCACTTTGAATTTATCATTCAATAATTTTTTCTGTTTTGCGAAACTTCTTGGTTTTGAATTACTCCTTATGCTTTTCCACAATTGGAAACCTTCACTGTTCAACTTGAACAAAGGCTGAAGCCAAGATTCACTTCTCTATTGCTCCATTTGGCCTTGACAAAGCAGGGCAATGCAGTGGAGTATCTCCTGCTTGTGGCACATTCCATGAAGATGCGTTTGTTCCTGCATAGTCTGCTGGCCTACACTTCTAATTTATGGATGTAAACTATGCTAGTGTAAGAGCATTTGCTTATCTTGGCGAGAGTAACTATTTATAAAAGCACTCACCTCTTATTAGAAGGAAAGCCTTCTTATAATGTACTGAAGAAAACAATTTAATTTTGGTGCTCCTGTTTCTCTTGCAGAGTAGAAACTGTACCCATTTAGTAACTGGATGCCTTTCAGTAGTGCTTTAAGTAGCATAACCTGAGAGGTTAACATCTCTTTTGTATCTTCAGGTGTCCTGTAGCTATTATCTAAATCCTTTCTAATTTTTTTTTCATCTGGTAACAGAATGTCTAGATCTTTCAGATAAAGATATGTGGCACTTAATGATAAAGTTGGAAAGAGAGGGTCTTGTCTGTTCTTAATGATACTGCCACTTCAGCTGAATCTGTCTAACCTAATCTTTAAAATTTTCTGGCAGCAAGGCATATTATGGCCACAAGTTATTCAAAATGCTAAACAAAAAACGACGTGGAGGCTCAACTTGTCTTGAATACTTAAGTGTTAAAATTCTGTGAATGACAGTAACACTTCTCCTCTTGTATAATTCTGTAAGTGTCAAGTATCTGTTTCTTGGGAAAACCACAGCCATGTTTAAACAATCCTCTATAGAGGACCTGTTGTCACTTCCCTTATGAAAGTCTGGTGAACTTCTAAATGAAATTAGGCATCTTATATTGCTGGATGAAGCGTATAAAAATGAAAGCTCTGAGACCAACATATGGAATGATTTCCATTTCTCGATGGCTGCCAGAAACCCAAGAGCTTATGTGCTTCAAAATTTGACTAATATGCTTCTTATGAAATGTAACTTTTTTTTTTTCCCATTTTTCCATTTCCCTGCTGGTAGCAGCCTTTCATTTGTATGGAAGAAGTTTTAGCTGCCTTTAACCTGAAATACAGCAGTAGAAGTGCTACTAGGGGAACCTGAATAGGTAGACTTAAAGTGAGTGAATGTCTGGGCTTCTACACTGTGAAGCAGGCTGGAATATCTTTGAAGATTCATTATTAAGTTTGTTTTGACCCTCAGAGTTTTATGGGCAGACTCATCAGGAGCAAAACATCAGCCTAGGCAGGATATTTGTAGAAAGTCACTCTGTTGGAGTTCCGTTTTAAATGGCAGTAATAGCACAGTTCACTGTCATAAACACATCATTGATGGCTGTCCTCCAGTTGGAAAGATGCTGTAGTTGTATTGGCTTCTACTGATGAGAGATGAGATCAACAGGCAGCTGGTCTTGGCTGCTTTTTTTATATATATATATTATTCAATAAATCTGGTTTATATTGCTATTAGGGGTAATATTCAGATTTCACTGATTTGAAGCAGCCTACTTAAACTTTGAACAAATTTAACTTATATCCAAGTTGTAAGAATATCCTGTACCTACTAAATATGTAGATGTTCATTTCCCTGACGTAAGGCATATTCTTCCACTTTAACTTTTGAACTGAGGACCACATTTGACCTTCAAGGGGCAATTAAATAACATGCTGGTGGCCAACAGAAGCTGAAAAGCCATCCTCCTTGAGAGAAACATCTGTGGATACCACAGCTAAGCTGCCTGCAACAGGTACTGTATACCTGAGCCAGGGAGCTGCCTTCTGGAAGTGCAGATATGGTGCTGAGTGATGGATGATCAGGCTGTGTAGGAGCAAGAGTTGTGAGTAACCATTTCAAAGTGTGGTATTGCCTGCTCCTAGGCCTGATGAGGATACATTAAAATGCCACATTTTCTTCAACAGTTTTTGGCACACCATGTTTAAAAACTTCATTGCTGTCCAAGTAGATGTCACTTCACACTGTGAGGTCATGTGTTAATAGGTTATGATCTGCTCAGTGGCATTTGGGCATGGTTGGCCTTGAAAGATCTAGGGGTTTCTGGGGTCTTTTGGAATCCAAGCCCATCACAGGTGCCTTCCCTCTTCCTTCATCTCATTTCATGTACTGCCCTGACTATACTTAAGGGCATAACTGAAGGCTGACCTAAGGCTGCCACATGTGACCTCATGAGAGCTCCTGGTGACCTACCTGTGGTCTGTTGGTTCTGGTTTATCTTTCTTTCTGTAGCTATCAACTTTGCTGACAATGTGGATGACTTGCACCTGCTTTCAAGAAAGCAGTGAAGTATTTTTGGCCTGTCTGCGCTAATCAAGACTTCTAAGATGCCTAGTTTCTGCTATTAAAACAAGAACAAGTTTGCGGGTGAAGTTGGAGAAAACCTGCAAATTATGCTTCAGCGAGTCTAACAAAGCTCCAAGTGGAGGCTGGTGAACAGAACGATGCTCTTCAAGTGTTGGAGACTGCACTGATTATAGATTGAACTCTTGTGTGCAAGGACTTGTAACTAGCTGTACTGTTCAGTGTGAATTAATAGATGGGAATATTGATGAATGTGTTTTTTTCTTAAGTATAAATAAATTTTGTGTTCTATCAAGAAGATACATCATTTTTCCTAGATAAAACTCTTGCGTAAATGTCTTTTTTATTTTTATTTTTATTTTTCTTTTTTTTTTTTTTTACATTTTTGTAACCTAAACTGTTACAGCTTGCTTCTTATAATATATATGATACATGTACCCATATTTATATGAAGGATGCATTTTGTATCCAAAGAACATAATGATAGCACTGGAAAGAAGACTCTGTGTACTTAGCTGAGATATAATATGTAAATTGTAACTGTGGCGATACAATAAAACTGAGGACAAGAACATTTAGGCAGACCTTAAAGCCTGCTACCAGCTACCAATCCGTAGGTCATAATTTGCAGATTTGGAACTGGATGATGTCAACTAAAATGAAAGGGTTTTGGAAAGTGAACTTCTTCCTTTTAGGTGAAGGTTGTGTTACCTGGTGCTTTTGGAGCCAACCAAATATGTTTTTTGCAAGCCAGGAGAGACCTTCTTCAGACCTTGTTTTGTTGGTTTTTATTATTTTTTTTTTTTTCTTTTTTCCTTTTTGTATAAAGCTATTAAATACTGCTGTGTCTGGCAACAGTCTGATGTTAGACTGGGTGAAAAGGATGCACAGTCCAGAATTCATCCTCTGTTAGGCCCTTTGTGTGAGTGAAGCATTGCGCTAGTTGAGAACAGTCTGTGAACACTACAAAAACAGGATGAGATAACAATACATTGTTCTGCATTTGTTGATGTAAGAGGTGCTCTTCTGAAGTTCTTCTGGGGCTAGGATTAGTATAGTCCTGTAGAAATGTAAGGGTTTGGCATAAGCATGCCTCAGTACAAGGTAGGGCCAGAGTGTGCCCTGATGATAATAAGAGTATGATTTAGTGAACAGGTTATGAATTAAGTCTCTTATCTCTAATGGGTTTGTGTATATAATCTTTGAAAAATTAACATTTTTATATAAAATGGGTATATCTTACAATAGCCTAGTTGACTAAATCTGTAGATGGAAAATGTTTTGCTTATATATTAAAAATTAGTATGTTGGACAGCTTTCTTTCTAAGTAAATACAACATGTAAGTACAGTTAAATTTGGAAGTGCTGGAGAAGTTGTTAAGTAAATAACTTACAGGCTGCATAAGCACAAAAACAAAGGGTTTTTAGAATAAGAACAATAAGAACTTGTTATTCCTGGTATAAATAAAAAAGGGGGGGGGGGGAATAAATAAAGTAAAAACTGAGCAGTTTTCTGAGGCACCCCAGCACAGATCCTGATGTACTGACAAGTCACACTCCTCTGCACAGACTTTGTCCATGAGGCAGCTGTAGCAATTCTCTAAGAGCAAAAAATAAAGCTGGGGTTGTGTAACTTAACCTGGGGGAGGAGGAGGACATTCCTGGTGTTGAAGAAAAAGCTGTCAAGGCCTGGGCATGTAGGCTTGCTGGGGGAGACTTATGCTGTGCAGGCTTCACAGTTCTCACAAGCACTAGATTGGGAGGTAGTCTGGGTGAACTTCTGAGTGCTGGAGGAGGCAGATCTATTCCTTGGCTGTCTCATTGCTTCAAATGTCAGAGGGATCTGCACTGATTTCAGATCTACCCAGCTTCTGCATTTCTCACCTCTGGGATTCCTGTCCTGTACTGTCTTAATTGTTCCAGCTCCTGTGCTCTTCTACTAGAGCTGCCCCAGGACTTCTCTCCTGTGCTTTGAAGATTAGGTTCAAAATAAAGCCTCTCAGTGCAGTGAAATTGGCACGCAGGATTTGTGTCAAGAGTGGAAGTGTGGCACATCTCACAGCACTGTAGTATGGCCAGGAAGCAGCCTGGTGCCCTGCTTCATGGAGCTGGTGCTCTTGCAGAGTAGGATTGGTCTCTGGTAAGTTAAGATGGGGTTTAGAGTGTGTTATTGAATGCCTCTGAGTTCTGTTATGCTTGTCACCCCAAGTGCAATTACCCAGGCTATGCCACAACGCTGAGCTTAAAACATATGGGCAGAAAGCCAAATTCTACACTTAGCAAGCACTTTAAATAGAAAACTACAGCACAACTGACCTGCAGGTATGTTTTGTAAAGCTGGTGTTCCTAACTAAGGGCTTCTTCATTTAATCTTGATTGCACTGATAAATGCTCTTTCAAGAGTATGTATTCATCAAAGTAGTGTTTGGTCATAGCTTGAAGTAACTGCATTGTTGTGTTTGAGTTTTAGGCAGAGTATAAAATCTTTACCTGTTCTAATTTAGTTATGTTTGTATTATTAGGTACAGTGACAGGAACGCTCTCTACTTACTCTTCTAGCATTGTATAAACCATGGCAAATAGTCAAGGTTTACAGCACTAGACCATTTAGGTCACGTTATAGTGTTTAAGTATGTCGGCACTGCAGCAGTGGTGTAATGTACCCATCTCAAGCACTACACGGCCTGGCAGCAGCAGCATGGTATTTAAGACTGATTGTGAGGTGACCCAGTGTGCAAGTTGGTTTTACAGTCTGTACCTAATCCCGTGTTACCATGGCTAAACAACCACAAGAGCTGAGCTCATTGGGGCAGTGCTTGTGCAGGTGCTGTAAATGAGCGTGAGAGTTGCAGCCACAATAGCTTTGTAGGTGTAAACCTGAGAGACTGCTCTTACACTCCTTCAGGTGCTGATAGTATGGTAGCTTCCTGGCAGAAGAACTGTAGCTGGTTGCAGTGTTCCTGCTGGCTTTTCCTACATTTTAAAAGATGTAAATTGTGGTCAAAGTGTTGTACAGGGTCTCTTCTTCCCAACTTCTGTTTTCATGAAAGTAGTGGAATCTGAGGTCTTGGTCCCAGGCAGCAGCTTCCATGGTGACATAAGGATCAGAGGATGACAGGAACAACTTAGGCCTTGCTTTGTTAAAACATACACATCACTGTGGGGATTACTTAATTATTAATGTATTTGTGGAAGTTAGGTGATATTGAAATACAAATGTATATGGGCACTTATTTTGAAGACCTAGCTGAGTTTGACTGTTTTTTTTTTTAACACACTGAGTCACTTTCTGCTTTTCATGGTAACAGAAAACAAAGTAGAATGAGGCTTCAGTAAGTAATTGAAAGCTACTGCACAGGCATGCGTAAACTTGATTTAAAATTTAAAACCTCTGTGATCACAGTCTTCCCCTTTATCACCTCAGTACCCTGGAATTTAAGCATCAGGCTTCCAGCTTTACGGGAATCCTCACTTCCGAGGATGTAATCAAAACAAATCTGTTTCTACAGAGGAGGAAAAGTACCTATTAAGGGAATTTGAGTTTCTTGGGACAGGAGATCTCAAAGGCTAATAAAAGCTTAGGAAAGAAGGCTGATTTCAAAATGACTGCTGCTGGCACCCGGTTTCATAGAAGTCATGGTGAACTGAAAGGAAGCCCAAGATAGATGAGCTGAGGTGCTGGTGTTGATGAAGCAGTTGTCTTGGCAACTGCAGTCACTTAAATATCTCTAGGAAAATAACTAGTGAATATTCAGACTGGGAGATGTCAGAACAACCCGAAGTAATGAGTGGCTTGATTTATACAAGGAATGCACTTGACTACAATGGTAAGTAGCTGTTTTCAGTGGTGGGGTCCTTCAGCCATGCAGTGCTGATGGCTCTCCCTGTATAGCCATACCATGTCTGTTCGCTGTCTTGCTGCATGAAGCAAGGTCCTTGCAGGGGAAAAACATTGACCTCTCTGGATGCATTCATGCCCATAGTAATGGGAGATGAATGTACTGGGAATTCTGGAACTACTGGAGTGCTTCATTTTGTAGCCCTGCTGTTCAAAGGAGACACACGAATACTGCAGTAAAAACTGTTGTGTTGCATAGTTGCAAAAAACAAACAAGCAAAAACCTACATATGAGTGTTGTATTTTATTGTCAAATTGCAGAAGCTGCAACTGAGTCAAAAAACCTTTTTGAGGCTCTCTCAGTGCTTATCATGGTGAGAAATTGAGACTTCTTACAACGTGTATTTTGTTAATTGTGACAATACATGCTGTTTTGTGGTTCAGTAGGTAAGTTTTAATCTTTTCCTTGTGGAGCACTTAATTCTCCTTTATATTGGCACAAAAAACAAACCCCAGAGAAAGGCTGACTGAATAAAATGAGCAGAGTTTGAGCCAATTGTTTCCTGCTGCCACAAGCACATAACTGCCAACTATGACAGGTATTTCTACAGGCAGTGAATCTTAAGCAGAACGCCAGGTGCTAGTAGATGTTAGAGAAGACTACATGTACATTTTTTGCCTCTCATCTGAGAGCTGGCTTGTGAGCTTCTTTGTGTAACTTGTGTAATGTTGTGGTCAAAATCTTTCAGGTAAAGTGTGAACTCTGAAGTTGCTACTTATAGGAAAAGATAGTGTGGAGTGAAAGCTGGTGGTAGGATCCACTTCCTATCAACATTTTAAACTTTCCTGTTTTAGCAAGAAAAACCAATTTCTGCTGCAATAAGATCAATCATTATAGTCACATATGTCATTTTCTTGTGTATGTAAAATCTACCTGGCTCTACTGATGGTGTACAAGATACTAGGCGGGGCTGAAGTTCCTGTGATACAGATCCAGTTGGTGTTCTAGTTAATTCAGTCAAAGTATCCGCCATTTGATCAGCTATTTCTGCTTTAACTGTGCTAAAAAATACAGCAAGTCTCTTCTAACTTTCTCTACTAGCAATGTAAGCCAGTGTTACAATTTATAGTTGATTGGACTTCTGTATCCTTGCCAAATTAGAGGGAAGTTTTCCTTGGCAAGTGACATCAGCTTCTGCAGTACTGAAATGTTAAAGTGAAAAAATTCCAGTCCTTGGCATAATGCAGATAATGATGGCAGGTTTGGTTTTTTGGTGGTGATTTTTACTTATGTATTTATTTTTGTGACTTTAGCTGAAGGTGCAGTGGCAGAGATGCTTAGCCGTTTTTCCCCCTGTCTGGTTAATAAGCCTATAACCTCCTTCACATCTTCCTCTGAGCTTCCAAGGTGTTCTTATACCAGAGAGGTGCTAATAGCAGATGGTGTGCTTGAAGCTTTTAAGGCTTCTGAAACTTCATCTCACACTGTGATTAAGGTTCAAAAATCACCTTTGCAAATGGTGCTGCATCTTCCAAAATCATCTTATTGTGGGCAAAGAATACATTAATAAAAAGTGAGAGTACAGGATGAAATCTATATAACCTGATGTGAACTCTTTGAATTCTGCTCTAATAGTGAGCTGCTCAGCTGTTAGGATCTGCTGTTCTCATTTTGTCTACTTTGACTATTTTAATAGCTGAAAGTTCCAAAAAGGCCTGGTACAATCAAAACCACCCTCTTGTCAAAATGAAGCTCAATACAGGGAGCTTGATAAGCTTTGCTCATGAGTAGTCTGGGATTTCTGAAAAGAGCATATGGTAGCTGACACTTCAGTTGGAGATGACTTAGTAATTATAGCTTCTTTGTCAGAATTCCTTTGCCATTTCATGGGGCTAACAGCAAATTAAGCATCCTTTTGTATATGTAAGGAGAGGCAAGCTGCTAAAAATGTTTGGTTTCTGCACATCTTCAGTTATTCTATCCAATTGTATTGGGCCAAAAGCCTGGAGTCAAAGCTATGAGTTCTTCTAAAAAGTGTGAGTAATTCTATGGGTTGCAAGTTTTCTTCTGAATGGAGAGGGGTCTTTATTCTGTGGTTGAGCTGTTCAGAGGCACTACAAGGCAAACATGGTATTTATTCTGTGATTCTGTTATATGACTTTGTCATGAGTCTGTGATTTCCTAGAAATATTTTGTTTTAGTTTTTTATTGTAGCTTTCTGTAGTAGCTCATCACCAAAATCAGCAGTGATGATTTGGGTTGGATTTTGGTTGTTGTGATGATCAAGCTTTGAGGGTGGTTCCATCCATCAAATAGACTTAAACGTCTCTTTAAGTTCTACCTTATGTTGCAGGTGTTCGTCAGGTAAACAAGGCCTGAGTTGCTTTTATTCCTACATGAATGTAATTGCCACTGAAAAAAGCTCATGTAAATTTGAATCTGAGCAAGTGAAGTCTAGTTGTTTGGTGTGTTTTTTTGTAGTCTGATCCTTGGTATGATTTAGTGAGCAGTTGGTAGAACAATGAGTATGGTCTATACTACGCTACACATAGCAGAACAATCCAAAAGAACAATTAGAACAATTTAACTATGATATACTGGCTGACTCATGCCATAGAGCTTGGTATTCCTTTAATCCTTTTATAAACTGTTTTATCCTGGCTAATGTGATTGTGGATATTCTTATTGCCCATATAATGTCTAATCCCTTTTGAATTCTGCTAAACTGTTGACCTTAATGTTTCTTAGCAATTATTAACAAAATACAGGTGTTTTGTATATTGCTTAAGTGTTGATCAAAGCTTTGAGGTATTTTTGTGCCGACCTGTTACACGTAGGTTAGTAGTATTCCACTGTTTAACATGGTCTGATGGGTGCTCATATCAGTCTGATTGCCAGCCTTGTTCTTAGATGCTTTTTCTTTGGACAGTTTGCATTATGTTTTGCCCATGACATGGAAGGCTTTTAAGAGTGCTTGATGGTGTCCCTTCTAAGCTATGGAGTACTTTATACGCATCTTCAGATGCACTAAGAACACAAAGCATCTGCATCCATTTTTAAGCACACTCATGAGCTGCACAGCTGGAACTCGCTCTGCTATTTCCAGTTTAACACTGAGGTTAAGCTGAAGGATGATGCTTTTACCTGTGTAGCCTCTGTAGGGAGCCTGCTTTGCAAGAACTCAGTGATCTCTAGAGGTTCCTTCCAGCCCCTGCAGTTCTGTGATTCTCTCCTTCTGGGTGGCACTGATAAAAAAGGAATGGTAGCTGTCATTCCAATATGGTAGGTATCTGACCTGAAGAACATTTCGTTTTGCTAGGACTTTGGAGGAATCCTTGTGTTCTTGATTCTTGATGAATAATATGTTTCTTTTTCAAATGTGTTTCTTGGTGAATGAGACTGTTCCTCAAATGTGTTTGCCTGATAGGCAAGATTTGGTCTTTGAGGTCAAAGTTGTATTCAAAGAAAAGGAATAATTCACATTTCTAAAGTAAACCTTGCTTCATTTGTTCCAAGATTTTTATTATTTGCAACTCTCATCAAAGTTCTAGAAAAATCTCTAGTTAAAGTGAGAAGAAGAACTAAAATTGTGCAAAACTGCCAAGTGTGAACAGGTTCAGAATTGGTAAGCAGTGGTGAAGGCCACCCCCACCTTTTTAGGGTCCCATCTTTTTAGTGAGACTTGAAAGGGTTTCACCATTGCTTGTTTGGGGACAACTGCCCTACTCAAGGCTTTGTTTTGTACAAGAAGCTCAGTAAGTGGCTCTCAGCCAAAAGCAGTGGGTTATTGCTTAGAGAGAGATTCATTTCTCTCCTCATCTTGAAGAAATGAAGCCCTTTTCTGGGTGAGCATCATAGCCATGAAGCTGTCAGTTGCTGCAGGGTACTTTTTTATTCCATTTCCACTTGCTGAAACTTCACCTTCTGCGCAGGGGTGGGGCTGCACAGTGGGGTAGGATCAGCTCCCTTTCCAGTGTGAAATATTTATAATCCCAACAGCTTTTTTCCAAGCCCTGTGCTCTGCAGACTCCCCTGGCTCGAACCTGAGCATTCCTGTCTGGCCAGGAGCCTGATGCCAAGGGGCAGCCTGGCAAGCACTGTGCTCCGTGTCCTCCAGGGCAGGCTTCCACTCAGAGCTGGGCAAGTTCAAGTGCATTTGAGCCAAATGACACACTGCTAGCTGGGACTGAATAAGATGTCCCAATTTAGCTGCTTTTTGAGGAAATAGGCCAATCATCTGAACTGAATACGTGGTGAAGTTGGTCCTGTACAGGATTTCAGGCTCTGAGTCAGCCTTGTACCTCCTGGTAACCTTGAGTTCAGGATTAAGTTCATTGAGTTTGGGACACTTCAAGGCATTTCCTTTCCTGTCCTGCTATTGGGCAGTTCATCAAGCATTACTGAGGAGGGGTATATAGAGGATCCTGTGTTTAGGCTTGGGATTTCCTGTTGTGGATCCCTGGGTCAGCACTTGTCTCTCTGACGTACTCCATAAGTTCTGGGCTTGTAGTGCTCATCTGTCTTTCTTGCTTCAACACTGTCCAGATCTGTCTTTCCTGCTCCAGCACTGTCTAACTTGTCAAAGGACAAGCTACTTGTAAATAGCTATTAGTTAATAGCCTCTTCTGGAGAGTCCTTTTTGCTTGTATGTGTATCTTTTTGGAAGACACTGAGGGGATATGGGATAAGGCAGGAGTCTCAGCCATTTGCTGTTTTGAGCTCAGTGCTGTTGTGTATTTATGTGAGAAACAGTTTCATTGTAAAAGGAAGATGACTTTAAAATCCATCCTTAAATACCTTGTGATTTTTCTAATTTTATTGCAATTTTTATGCATATTTCATGTGGCTGACTTATTTGCATGTTAATTTTTAGTGAAATTTTCTGTTTGGTTTGCTATAGTCAGCTGTCTCTTGGATGAAGTTTTGGCATTAAAGAAATTATTTCACACTGGAAGCAACTTTAATGTCCTGTGATAACATGTACAAGAATGTCAAATCGGTCAGTGTTTAATTTGCAAATTAAAAATCTTGTTGTTGTGGCTTATTGTGTTAAGCTACTGAACTGTAGGGATAATGAACTAGTGATGCAGACTGCCATGATCATTAAACTGATATTGTGTTATCTGTGTTTTAGAGCAACTCTGCAGCAAAAAAGCAAATGAGCAATGTGTTACCTTAGATATAATTAGATATCCTGCTTTGTATGTTTATTTTAGAGAGTAGAGCAGAAGCACAAAAACGCCTTTGGTACAGTCTGCAGTGCCCATTGCTAAACTGACTGTACAGTGGATGTGAGTTCTGCAGCTCAGAGCTTAGGTAACTGTGTGAGTTACACGGCTTTGGATTTTATCAGAATTATTGTGTTTTTTTTTCCATGCTGATATGAGACTGACAGCATTTTAATCCTCCTGGATGTGCCCAATAAAATGGTCCTGCACAAAACATGCAATCTGTTGTCCTCACATGGGCTGCTCTAAAAGGCTGAGCATTATTTCAGCAAACACAAAGGAGCTCGTGCTGCATATGTTATATTCATATGCTTGAATATTACTGAGGTCACTTCCACAGCATCTGACTCCTTGGTTTTCCCTTTGAGGAATATCTGGAATATCTTTTGAAGCCTGAAATGCCATCCCATTTGCTATTACTGTGGGCTGTAAACAGCCACTATGCTCAACCTTTGTATCTCTGCAGGATTTTTATTTTGAAAAGATGGCACGACTTTGCTGAACTACTCTAAGCAGTAGTTAATTATGTAGATGTCTTCCAGATATTTGTTTCAAGCTAAGCACTTTGAAGGCATGAAATGTATTGGATCTGCAGCAACGCTGCCAGCACACTTGCCTTTAGGATGAGAGCCATTTTGCCTACAGGAATGTTGTTTTTCTTACATCTAAAAAATAAAAATTAAAAAAATTGCACCTTAACTTGCAGTTGAAGTGCTGTCACCAAGAACCTTGCAGTTTACTGCCCCACTATGGAATGCCTGAAGGTATATTCCTGAAACAGGGGCAGTGTGCCAGAGGCACTATTCTTTTTGCAGCTTGAGAGCACAACCATTACAAAAGGCTGCTGAGGTTGGTGTACGTGCTCACATGTACAGCTGTGATTGTGCACAGACAGCTGCAGTGTGATAACTGCTAGGGATAGTGCTAGAACCTGCAGTACCAAAACAAAGCTTGTTTGGCTTTGTAGTCCTCCAACAAGTGAGAAATAACAGGGACTATGTAAGCAGCTGGGTGCTCAGCAGGACAGCTGAGCACAGGATCCCAATCCAGAAACCCAGCACCACATTATATGTGGCTTGTAACACTGGGACAGAAGCAGAATTAATAAACCAGAGTTACCAAGCCAAAAATTTTTATTAAAATCTGAGTGAATAATGACATAGCACAGGTAGGACTGATACAGGCATCTGTACTCTGACCTGTCCCAAACAGAAGTGTGTGAACTGTTGTTTCTGCTCCTTGTACTGAACTGCGCTGTTATAAATCCTCAGTAACAATTCTTAAGGAAAAAACAAACAAAAAACCACTGTGTCCAAACACTGTAAGTTCTGAACAAGAAGTACAGTACATTGGGAAATGAGTACAAGTCACAGGAGCAGTTCTTCCACCTGAGCTGGCTTTAGTACTAGCACAGCAAACGAGGAAGTCACTCATTTTAACTTAAATTATTAGTGATCACTTCCAGCTTTATTTCCTAGATATGTATCAAGACTGTTGGCATAAGACTCTTCAACCAAGTTTACACCTTTTTTTTCCCCAGGTACTTATTCATGGGTTTCCTTCCTCCATCCCAATGCATAGGCAGGCTTGTGGGTAGTGACAGGGTGGAATAACTAAGTTAGTGACTTGCTCTATAGTGATAGCCAAACCAGCAATTTTGGCCATGCTTAGTGGTCACTTGATTTACAATGTAGATTTGAAAATTACGGCTTCAGCATCATCTGTTCCTCTACAGAGCATGTCATTAATGTGCCATGTTTAACTTTATGAAAGAATAGAATACACAAGTACTTGCCAGAAGCCAGCTTTTACATCACTTAGTTATAGCAAAAACCAGTCTTCTGTCAGCAACCTTCAGAATACACTGGCTTTCCAAAGAGCTTTGATTTACTAATGTTTGCATACCATAAGCTGTACAGTAACCAACGTATTTGCAGTTCATTAATAGCCCCTGACCTCTTGTTGCATTGTGGGCTGGCTTAACTTCCCAGATTTGGGAGCATCCAAGGACTCATGGCACTGAATTTTATGCCAGGTAATGCACATTTTGCCCCTAGGATAAGCCAAGGTTACTGTAGCCTACTGCAGCAGAAGGCGATTTACATGTTTCTTTGCTCTTATTATTGTTTGCTCTATTATTATAGAATCTTAGAATCACAGAATGGCCTGGGTTGAAAAGAGTCATAATGATCATTTAGTTTCAACCATCCTGCTATGTGCAGGGTTGCCAACCACCAGGCTGTCCAGAGCCACATCCAGCCTGGCCTTGAATGCCTCCAGGAATGGAGCATCCCCAGCCTCCTTGGGCAACCTGTTCCAGTGTATTGCCATCCTCTGAGTGAAAAACTTCCTTCTAATATCCAATCTAAACCTTTCCTGTCTCAGTTTAAAACCATTCCCCATGTCCCATCACTATCCACCCTTGCAAACAGCCATCTCTCCTTCTGTTTATATGTTCTTCAAGCATTGGAAGGCCACAATGAGGTCTCCCTGGAGCCTTCTTTTCTCCAAGCTAAACACTCCCAGTTCCCTCAACCATTCTATACAGGAGAGGTGCTCCAGCCCTCTGATCATCTTAGTGGCCCTCCTCTGGACCCGCTCCAAGAGCTCCATGTCTTTCATGTGCTGGGGGCCCCAGGTCTGGACACAGTACTGCAGATGGGGCCAAACAAGAGCTGAGCAGAGGGAGGCACTCACCTCTCTTTCCCTGCTGCCCACCCCTTTTTAACACAGCCCAGAAAACAGCTGGCCTTCCAGGCTGCAACTGCACACTGATGGTTCATGTCCAGCTTCTCATCTGCCAGGACTCCCATGTCCTTCTCCACAGGGCTGCTCTCAAGGAGGTCTTACCCCAGTTTGTATAAGCACCTGGAATTGCGCTGGCCCAAGTGCTGCCTCCTTTTTTCCAGTCGCTGTGGACTTCACTGGACAGCCTTGATTTTTCAAATATGATGGAGAGCGGCTTGGCATCCACTCCAGCCATCTCTTTCAGAACCAGCCTTGAGTACAAGATAGTTTGCTGCTGATTGAAACACTTAAGTTACTGCACGGTATTTTCAGTTAGCCTCTTCTCAATAAGGGATCATTCTAAGCAACCATCAATGTACTTGCTTAGAAAAAGAAAGGAAAAAAAAACAAAGAGAAACTGATGCAGGGCTACATATTACAATAAAATCTGGAACTGACTATATAACTGCTGGTGCTGTGTTAGTTTCAGCTTCAATTTCTTCTTTCTTTCTTCCTTTTTTCTTTTTCCTTTCACATATTGATGATGGCTTAGGTAGCAAGCAAGCTTGGTGCTTAGAAGCTGCATTATGTTCTTCAAAGATAGGTGAGGAAGGAGGATGTCTTTGCTAAAAAGAAATAAATGTACACAAGTTCAGGTTTCAGAAGAGATTTTGGACCTGTTTCAGTAGAGATTTATCAGATAGTAGCATGGAGACTTTTTGCTGTCATTTCTCCTGGAAAACTGTAACAGTAAAAGTGCACCGTGTTCTCTTGCCATTACCTTCTTAGCATTGAAATTTCTCTCTTCAACTGAGAAGATAGATACACATCTTTAATCTCCTTTTAAAACTTGTTTCTGTCTCTGTTCACCATCCGCTATGCCTTGAGCTTCCTGAGTGCTTTAATGAGTTCACTACAACGCTTTCTGTTATTTTAAAATGCCTTCTTGCTGTTGACAGGCTCCTCGTGCTATAGAACACTGAAGCTGATTGCACGGAAGCTAAGCTTGAAAAAATCTCCAGGTCTGTTCTTGGCATTAATATGCAGTTTCTTCTAAACAGCTGACACTTCAGTCTTGTCGTTATATTTTAGTTTGTTGTCTTTCTTGATACTGATTTATGCAGTAAATCAAAGTTGCGTGTCTTCACAGTCCACTATTCTGTTCCTGATACTAGCACATCTGTTTTTATTGAAAGGTAATGCAGCTACACTTGTATTGAGCTGCATATACTGGAAGGGAGGAAGAGAGTGCTAATAGAAAAGCTTTAGAAAAGAAGAAAGGCTTCAAGTACGGCTTGGTCACCTTGTGTAAATGATGATAGACATTTGTGCGCACAGTTACTTTCAGTATCAGATCTGCAGCCCCTTCTGCAGACATTCCAGAGACCTGAGGCTCAGTTGGGGTCTTTGCAGTGTTTTGATTGCCACAGTGCAGTGCAGGACTTCTCATCTCTTTCATATTTGCTGCAGGATAATTCACTGAATATCTCAGTTAACCTTATAAATCTGAATTTTCCCTCAGTCTTTTTTTTTTTTTAAACCATGTCATAACTGCTTGCTAAGTATTACTTGAACTGTGTAGCATGCTGAAAATAATATTGCTCTACATATGTATTTGTAAATGCATCCTTTAATGAGGACTCAGAAGTCAGTCTTCTGGCATTTACATAGTCTGATGTTTACCCTTCTGTATGAGAACTCCAGGGAAAACTCTTAAAGGCTGCAGGGTGGTAGACTGAAATGGTGTACATACAATGGCAGTGATTCTGTGAACATAATTCTTTGAATTACCTCGATTTCAGACTAGTCTATAGTATTCAAACTACTTTAGAATGTAGTGACCTAGCAGTTCAGTGAGTGGAGTTCATAGCACTTAGGACACTGAAATTTCAGGCTAAATACTACCAGGTGGAAAAACCATCCCCAAGAAGTTTTTTGATCACTGCCTAGGATGGGGTAAATGTTGATGAAGATGATAAGGAAGTTTCCTACAGTAACATGATCAAGGGGTGACAGGGCTATTCCAAACTAACAGGCTAGATGACCACTTGATTTCTGATAGCTTGCCATCACAAGCTCCCATGCTTCATTAGGCTGATCAGTGCAAGTGAGCTAGCTTTTATATTGAAGCCCCTGTAAATCTCGTGTAGTAAGTGCCTGCTACAGTTCAGCTGATGACCTAGCTGAAACATTTCTGAGACTGGAATGCCCTGACTTCACAGACATACTTTGCAATTGCATGCACAGCTCATGCTGCAGGTTCTACAGAGGAGCTGCTGCTCTGCCTTATAAACACTGCTTAGCAGTTGAAGAAATAGTGATTATTGGAGCTGAATTGCAGACATTTTTGCCATAGCACACAACTTGAACCAAGCAGCTGCAGCTGGTTTCCTGGGGTAGCAGAGCAGAGCCCTTGAGCAGGTGAAATATTCCCCTAGCTGTTGGACTCACTGACTGGTTTGTCAGTGTTGTCTAATCGCCTTGCTTTGCAGAGCCTCTCTGAAGTGTACAGTATCTGGAAAACATCGGCAAAATCAATGTGATAGCTTGTTTTGTAGTACATAAAATTGAAAACTGGTAATGCAGTCACCAGCAGTCATCTATCTGCTGTACTTTTGTGTAACTCCCTGGTATTATGTTAGCAAGGTTAAACATTCCTGGCAATGATGTGTATTAGGGCAAATGTGGTCTCTCTTAACACAACACATGATAACTAGTCAAGCCGTCTGCTTTTTTTTGATACCAAGATGACTTGTGTACTGTTCATACTTTAATACCAACACTTGCTTTTAGACAAGCTTTGGCCTGGCTGCTTCAAACGCTGAGAACATGAAAAGAACTCCTGAAGAAAACTGGTCTTTTTTAGAACTTCCCTCATAGTGGATGCAGATTGATAACCTTCAGTGTAAAGCTACCAGTCAGGAATGTGTAGGATATCTCCTGCCATTTGTGATGGTAATTGGAAGGAGAGCTCCAGCTTTCCAAACTTCAAAGCATAGTGTGCTAATTTGAAACTGCATTGAGTGTATTGAATTACAGTTAAATTAAAAAAAAATAAATAAAAATCTTATCCTGCTGCTAAAACCTAGATTGATTTGAATGCATACATAATACAGCCATCAATCAGAAAAAGGAGGGGTGACAAAAGAAAATAATTAGGCTGTAACTTTAGTTATGCATTCCTGTGCAAGGTGCGCTGTCCTTATGTGAACTAGAGTTGATATGTTTTGAAGTCCATCAGTATTGGAGTGGCCACGATATGGTGGCTGAGCATCCAGAGGTCTGTAGCTGGTGCACTCTTTGGGAGGGCAGAAGGTTCTTGTTGAGAAAGGTTCCTTCATTTCATCAGATTCTAAATCTGACTTGAAACAAAAGTATATATCATGAATGTTGTTGACAGTATATGCAGCTTCTTCTACTTCCTGTTACAGTAATTGCTTTGATACCCTCCGAAGTTCACATACCAGTGGTAAGTGAGCTGTCTCACTCTCCATCAGGTTTCAGAAAGCACCAGCTTCTGCTGACCTGATTGATGCCAAAGGTGATAATTAAGCTTTCTAAAAAGCTCTGAAGGCAGTCCTATTTGAGTAAGTATTCATGACTGTACTAATAGGTGGGCGCAAAGTGGGAGTTAAAAGGGATTCTCTTATCTCTGTGAGATTGCTTCACCATTGCCATGCAGGGGAGGAGAGCTCATCTGTTACTGCAGAGCATCTTGTAGTAAGGAGATCATAGTATTAAAATAGAAGCAGTGCCTGTGGGTATTTTCAGGTGCACCAAAGTGTAGCATTAAAAAAAAAAAAAAACACAAAAAACACACAAAACAAACAAACAAACAAACAAAAAAACCCAGAAAATAGCATTTTTACCTTCCGACTTGCAAGAAATTATTTTTTGATAACCAAATATATCCATTTATAAGAGCGGTGTGATTTCTTCCAAAATTAACAAGTTCGTGATGATAGTGCTTGTGAGCATTAAAATGAATGCAAGCAATGTTATTTGTCAGTGAACTTGGCAGCTGTTACTGTGTGCCTTTTTGTTGAACCAGTTTGTCCTTTAGATTGTGATAGGGTTGTTGAGTTCAAGAGGTTTGGTGTTTAAAAAAAAAAAAATAGCAAGTTTTTTGTCCTTCAGGGGTGTGAATTTGGGCTTCTGGTGGGATAGTTATACAGCAGGAGGTACTGCAGGATACTCTGGAACTAAAGTAAGCATGATGCTGAGCAGGCATGGATGGAGAATAAAGCTCAAATGTGCAGCAGGTTCTTACAGGCTCTCGTTGAGCTCTTCACATGCCCAATGTGGAAAATGAGCCCAGTGGCACAGCCAGGATCTGATAATCTGAAATCCTGCCTTGGTGTACCTTATAGGCATCACCAGGACTGTTTCTAGGAGACACAGCATCTTTATTTTGCAGGGCCATTTCGGGTGGGAGGGATATGGAGGCAGACTGCTGATCCATGACACCCGTATGCCTTCTGGTGCAGGAAGAGGGGCTCTCAGGTCTGACACTCAGCTCTGACTGCCAGCAAAGGTTACTGCTCTCACTGTCTCTGGTGGAAACCATTATGCTCAGCTGAAAATACTCCTCCTGAGAGGCTAAAAAAACTGGGACAGGGTGGTGTAGGAGAGACTGAGCTTCAGTTATATTCAATGCTGAATTCCCATGAGCGTGAACAAGAATGATTCTGGTGGTTGGTTTTTTTTCAGGGGAAATGTTTAGAATCAGTTCCTGCAACTGCCCCCCCTGCACCCATGCACAGGTATTTCCAGCATCAGTTACTCTTCAGCTCTGTGCAGTGTGATGGTTTGGTCAGCCGATCATGTTCTACAGTTGGTCCTTGTGGAACCAATGGTTAAATACTGTTTTAAACCAGAATCATATGTATAGCATAGTGCTCTTTCTACCCTAAAATTTCCATAACTTAGCTCTGGTTGCACAGACACAACTGAGTGAAGCATGGAGTAACATGGAACTGCAGGAAAGCAGCTGACAACTGTTGGTTCTCTCATCCCACTAAGTGGCACGTTGACCTCCCTCCAAATCTTCCAAGGCATGCCAAGCTCTAAATGTATGCTGTTGCATCTTTACTCCACAGCAGCATGTAAATTATTCTTTTTTTTTAAAAAAAAAAAAAGTAAATAAATGTCATGCAAGAGCATAGTTGTGACTAACCGGAACTATAGATTTGCAGACTACTTAGAAAGAAATTGTGTTTGGCTTCCAGTCAGTTTGCGGTGTAATTTTCATCCAGAGATCTAACAGAGCAGCAGGGTTTATTGTATTTATAATTTAAATAATACATGATACTTAGCTTTTTTATATATTATTTATTAAGCAGAGAATGCCTTAAGAGCTACACTTTCTCTTGTAGTATACCCAGGTCTTGTAAAGCAAGTCTTATCAAGTGGCAGTTGATGTAAGCACAGTGATCATGTGTTGATGGCTTTTCACTTGGTCTGCACGTAACTGTGTACTTTCTGATAGTATTTGAAAGATAATTTAACTTCAGTTCTGTTAATGATTTTTTTTGTGTGTGTGTGTGGAGTGTGTAAATTTTAGTTTGTATATCAAGTACAGTCATGAAGAAGATAGAAATCTTCAGTTTCTTGTGAGATAATTCTTCCAGCAGCTGAAAACCAAACCGCTCCAAAGTGCTTGGATATTAACTAGTCTGTAGTTGCTGTTGCGTAGTGCTGGAGCAGCATTAACCTTTGCAGCATCCAGACTTTTTAGCAGAAGTCAGCTGTTTTGTTCAGTACCTGATGCCATATGTCCCTTAAGTCCTCCAGTTCTTCAAGGATTGGTAGTGGAAAACAAATGGTATGCACATGGGTGCAAGCAAATCTCTGAATTATTTTGGACTTGGCTTTTTTTGCCCTGATGAATAAAGCATTATGATGTTGCAATTAGCATTTACTAAAAAGTACAATGTTTCCAGGCTCCCTGAAGGAATGAAATCAGATTGCAATATCCGAGAAATTGTGTAGCTTCTTTGTGTTCTCAGGCTTGCCAAATGTGGTGCAAACAAGAGCACTTAACGGTTGATACTGTCAAACAAAGTGCATGCTTTGGAAAAGTCATAGCAGCAAAGCATTCATTGGTCTGAGGATTTGTTTTTGCAGTGCACACCTTAATCATCCTTACTTTCTGTGTGCATAGTCACAGTTTAATTAAAAATAGTTTTCGACCTGTCAGTATGTGACTTGTGTAAATCAGATGCAATCACTGCTCCATGTGCTGAAAAACTTTTGGAATTCTTTGCTCGGTTTGTATTTTAAATGCAATCTGTAGACTGGGGAGGACAAGAATCTTCTGTATTGAGTCAAGGCAATGCAAAATTTGCAGGCAGAGCACCACTTAAGCCTACCTACTGGGTACCAAGTGTTATTCTGGCTTCCAGTTGCTGGCAGTCTGACTAGGAGCAGTGCATCTGTTGGCTAGTATGAGTGCCTGCAAGGTTGTTCACTTAAACTGGAGTATCTGTTAATTCATAATCACATCTGCTTTATCACCACTAGAGGCTCCTCCAAGTCATGCTTTGGATTTGTTTGTCTGAGGGGAAGCAGCTTGTTCTTTAAGTAGGATGCAGGTGTCTGACTCTGCCAGCCTAATACCTCTTTACAAGCAATGGACTAGTTTCTATTAAAAATAATAGCTCAGACTTTTGATGGAGTAGTTGAATAGGAATCATCAGTTGGAAATAATTACTATTAGCTACTGGTGAACTTTAAAATGGTGTTGAGTGGAAACTTGTAGAGTTGCTTACCATTAAGTAGAAAAAAAAGCTAGCACAAAAATGTTCGTGATGTTGAATGTGGGTAAATCATTTTCTTTTGACATCAACATATTTTATCATGGCGTAGATAAGACTATGATTACCAAGGCAGATTACTTCAGAGTTCAGATGTGTGTTGAGGGTGGGTTTCCCCTGGTAGGGCTGTGTACATATGTTCACAAAACATTGCTAGCTTCTGCTGCAGTCTGATTGTTACTGCTTTGCCACTTGGTAGGATGTAGGCATTTTACATCAGGTGCTGTCAAGCCAAGGTGCAAGGTTGCATCAAACAGCTGGACAACATTAGGACCAAGTCTTCAAAAATTAATGTCTTTGTGTGTTCATGGCTAATATACAAATCAGGATGCATCTTCTGTTCTCAGGCATTCCTGGGTTTTGATAGCCTCAACTTGGTCCATATAAAAGCCAGCAAGTCCTTTGCTCAGGTCGTAGGCTTCATAGATGTGCAGGTTTAGATTTTCTTAGAATTAAATAAGAGGTGTTAATTCCCAAGTGGATCATGTAGATGCTACATTTTGAGCACAACAGAATGCTGAAGCATGTACTGGAGACAGTGTGCATTCTTGTGGAGCAAGTGGCAGTGATCCATAGTCACAGATACTTGTGTGTGTTAATCATACCACTTTTTTAAGCAACAGAGGAGTGTTTAGATGAATCTTTGGAGGAAAACACTATGGTTTGTTTCTGTGGAGTCTTAGAAATATAAACGTGCTATGTGGTTTCTGTCATGCATGGGAGCACTTACAGGAAGGCTGGCTCTTCAGCCTTCAGCTAGTGTTCTTAAACTCCAGTGCCTTACAAAGAAAAGCTGAAATTGAAAAGTAGATCTTGCAAGATCCACTGGAGGGTTCTGGATAGAAAGCAATATCTCACAATGGAGAACTTGCTCTAAGTTCTTGAAAAAACAATTTCTTCAGGCACGACCTACTGCTGCACATCTCCATAAACACAGCTGTATCATATCTTGTTAAAAGTTCTATTTGAATCTACCTCTGCTGTTTAATCTTGCTGCTCCATGTGGATAGCACTGTTAGATTTTTGTTGCATCTTTTTCCAAGGTAGTATTTGAAATTGTTTCTTCAGCCACACTCCTGTTCTCACTAAATGCACACCATCAGTCTGCGATAACCAACCCTTCTCCTTCCTGATACGATTCTCTCCTTCTGTATGATTGCTTATTTGTCACTCAAGGTTCATTCAAAGCTAACTCAGACCTGCCACTTTAAATCAAGTGTATTATCTGTGACATACACTTAAATACAGAAACAAAATTAAGTTTAATTTCCTCCTTGTTCCTTTCCACTTACAGGTAGGAACTAGTGTGTAGTGTTGGAGCTGACTGAGAGTCATTGCTCATGCAATTGTTCAGGTTTCCTCTAGCCATCAGGCAAGGTCCAGCTTTCTCTGTGCATACACTCAGCAAGCCTGCATGTTCTCATCTTACACGTGCCTCCCTGCACTGCTCTGGTTTGACCTTGAGGACTGCTTGACCTGCAGTAGTCTGCACTGGTTCTTCCTGGCTGTTACTTTTACTAGCTATGCCTTACAAATTTAATATAAATGATTAAAATTAATTAGATATAACTTCGATTTCAAGGATATTTGTTCATGTACATAACTCAGCTTTTATCATCTTGCCTCTACTTTAATCAGAAGGGCAAAGGGTATCTGTGCTGCACTGCAGAGGAATCAGCCTTCCTTTCAACATTTTGCCAATGCTTTCAGGAGGTATTTCAGGAAACTGCAAATTCTGGCTTTATCTAGTTGTCATATTAGCCATTTACATAGTAACTTGTCGAAACACAGGTATGAATGCTAACTCTCAATTCTGTGTTATACTTTCTCTCATCAGGCCTGAAAGATGTTTTATTAATCATCCATGTGTTGATGATCAATAACAACCATTTTATAGATATTTTTCTCTCTACCTAATCTTGTAATTGGATTTTAAATGGTCTGTGGTCGCTATAACAGATGACTTGTTGGTGATCCTCTGAAGGTGAGGACTGCACAGGAACTTCAGTAACTTTTTCCATAAGGCCACTGCAAACATAAGGTCTGTACTACCCTGTGAGCTCCAAATCATCTAAAACACGTGGCAGGGTTGAAAAGAGGTAGAGAGTGACACAATGCTTAATGCTTCTTTAATTTGACTCACAACTAAAAAGAAGGAAAAAAAAAAAGCACCCTGTTACCATAGAAACAATAGCCTGAGGCATGAGGGTGGGTGTGTATCAGTTAAAGCACTTATTTTAGCTTAAACCTAAACTTGATCTCTTTGAATACCCTATGATAATGGAGCTGACAGGCACATCATTATGCAATAATTGAAAAAATGCTCAAATGTAGGCTTCTCAAGAGTGATTACCTCATGACTTGGTGCTGTTTTCTTCAGCCAGCTAGGGGACACTCAGTAGGAAGGCATGGGAGTATCAGAGTTTGCTTGCTTATACAGAATTAGGGACACTCTGCAGACAGCTGCATCATGCAGTTGCATTGGTACAGGATTATCAAGCTGCATGAATTTGGTCCTTGTCTCTGCTTTAGGAGACAGTGCTGATGTATTTACCTCTCTGGGTTGTTAGTGGTAGAGCCCTGCAGATGTGTTTGCTACTGCTGCTAAGTGTTACCTGCCTCTACTTGTGACCAGTTCCAAACTGAACAGCTCACAGCTGGTAATGCAGTGGTTGAAAGGTAAGCAGCATGGCTGCCCAGTGCTGTGTTGGCTTCTGTGTGTCAACCAGCTTAGGTAAGTTTCTTAGAGACTGCATTTCCTGAGTGCTGCAATTCAGTTGCTAGAAACTTATAAGTCTTGTTTAAATAAAAGCTGGTACACGAGCTTGAGAAATCTCTTGAGAAGAACTGCTGCTGGCTGTGATGAGAAACGCAAAATTGTGTAACACTGCAGCACTGTGCTTTGGTTTACACTTGCAATGCTATAAATATTCCTTTCCCCTTGCTGCTTATGAAAGAGGTGACTGCATCGAGGCCTGCCCGGAGTTTTTAGCAGAACATGTGATTGGTTTCCCTTGAGGAATGCTTTCCTCTTCATACAGACTGGATTGCATATGAAGAGAATCAAGGCAATTAGTCATTGACTGACTCATGAATGGTTAGGCTGGTATTTGTTTGAGAATTCTCTAAAAATAGTTAAACAGGCTGAAGCAAATGGTGTTTATTTATGAAACCAGTTTGGACATCATCTTCTGCCTCACTGAAAAATAGGATAATATACTGCATTTTAGTGAATGTGCAAACTGCTGGAGTGAGCAGTGGAATTCATAGAAACTCTGTCAAGCCTGACACAAAAGGTGGTGAAACTGATCTGTTCTGCTCCTAATCACTTGAATTTGTGCAAACTGAACTATAAAAATGACCAGGCTAATTCCCGAGTACGTCCTCGTGTCTGCAGTTCAGCTGTTCCATGTATGCTTGGAGTGCCTCTGTGTAAATCTGCTTACAGGAACTTACCAGATCACGGAAATTTAAAATGTGAGATTGAACAGGATACTGAATATGCTGTAGGCTAATGCAGCTCCTAATGAGATGTTCTGCTGGACCCTGAGGCCTGGCAAGTGGAGGCTGATGCTCTGGACTTACACACTTAGCTGGAGAGCTTTCAGACATGCTGCCAGAGATGCCAATAATGCAACACAAACCTTTCAATAAGCAGCTTCAAATATTCACAAATCTTGATTACTTTGGAAACAGAGTTAGATGGAAGCTTTAGGTGCAGCACTGCTGGGTGTCGTTAGCTCCTTCAGTAAGACCTAGACACTACAGGGAGACCTATGTTTCACACACTAGGAGTTATTCTTCCTATTCTGTCCAAACAAGGAAGTCTGTATTTTTGTACAGATATAAATAAGGAGTGAGTCAGCTGTTTCTGCCTGAAAAATAGTCACAGAGACCAGCCTCTTTGCAGAACACACTCCAAGTGAACCTGACTTTGTGTGATACATATTGTGTATAGACGACAGGGAAACTGGAAGCCATCAGTCCCAAGAACTTAGCCTCAACGTCAGGACTTCAGGGATCACAAAGGTCGTGTCATGTCTGGTCTGCCAAAATTTGATCCTGCTCTTAATCAGACCTGATTCTGGAGCAAGACTGAACTAGAAACAGAATCTAGTGATATTTCAGCATGGAAATTCCCAGGAAACTTCAGTGTGGCATCAGCTTTTTCGTGTGGGAATGTGAAATTGCTTTATCATTTGGCTACGTGGGTGAAGTTCAGCAGAGCTGTTGGGCCTGTTTGCAGTACAGAAGAGCACTAAGTCATTCTGTTTGGTTTTATGTCCTGTATAGTTGCTGGTAGCTGCCTCTTTTGTGATGAGATGGCAGACAAATGTAAAAGCCAATTAGGAAATGGACAGGTTGGAAATTTTTGTCTCTCCGTTTCCAACTCAGTAACTGTTTCTGGATGCTACCTCTCCTGCAGCCTAAAGCATGGTGCTGAGGCAGGAAAAACCTCTTTGCATCAGTGCTCAGGTACTGCAGGTTTGAATCCTGGGCAATTGGCAGTGGGCACTGGCTGGTGAAGCTGTGCTCAGCATTGTGATGGGGTATGAAACATCCTCACAAGTATGCAGGTGGTGTGCTGCCAAGGGCAGCCATTATTTGGTTTTCAGCTTGTCCCAGTCTCTCTGTCTGCAATAAACTTTCCAAAATCCAAGTGCTCGCAGCTGCCTTGTCTTCAGCTGGATGTTCCTAGCCTGAGAGCGCTGACAAGGAGCACTTTTAGCAGGAGCTGAAGTGGCTGTCTCAATTAGCTGGACAGTATTATGGAATATGCCTGCAGTAAAACTCACTGCAGGAAGGAAGGGTGTTCTCTTAACTGCTAAACTGCGTGAGATCCTAAGTGCAGCTGGCTGGTGCAGGCTAACTCAATCTCTCAGTGAGCAGCAGCTGTCACGGCCAGTTATCACAGTAAGGCTAAAATCTCCAGACTGAATTTCTAGGATATCAAACAGCAACAATATTTTAAAAAACAAAACAAAACCCCTTCTGTTTCTTTTGAGTAATGTTAGAAGAAAAAGGTCTGTTTTCCAGGCACTGCTTGTTCTGACTGACTTCATTGTTTAGAGCAGTTTTATTTACTCAGATCCCTTGAGATGCTCCAGACAGCTGAGCGTGAATGTATGAGATCACAGGAGCCTGGATGCAGTCCAGCTGAACAGGGATGCAGCACGTTCCCCACTCCAGGACCATTCAGTTTAGCCACAGGTTCATGTCAGTCGTTAGTGCTGTGATTTCAGATTGAAGAAGCTACTGACTGACATGGTGTTCAAAGCCATTACTTTAAAGGTATAATTGTACTTTGATGGTCGTATCACAGACTTGCTGCTTTGGTGTAGGTTTTGTGACTTAGCTGTCCCAACATATTTTTTTAAAGTTTTGCTTAAATGAATTCTGTTCTGTGTGTGAGTAGCCTTCTATTGAAGATGTTTGGTAATGCCCCAGCTAATTGCAATAGAAGAAATATGTAAGATATGACTTAGTTGGAGCAAGAATGGACTCTTCTGCCTGTCAAACCAGTCTCTGCTTTTGTAAGTTAATCTCATTTCTTGAGTCATCTTTGGCCTACCCACTTGTTGCTCTGTTATTTATTTTTTTTTTTACTTTGTTGAACTTAGTGTCTTTTTTGAGTTCTAGTTCACTTCACTTTCAGGTCTTCGTGATTTAAATTCCCTGTGAAGCAGATCAGGTGATACGTACCACAAAGCATGTAATGCTATTCGTATGGCCATTGCAGGGAGTTTTCTGAACTTGGAAGGCATAATTCTTCTAACCCACTAACTTGCACTAGAATCATAGAATCATAGAATGATTTGGGTCGGAAGGGACATTTAAGATCACCTACTTCTAATGCCCTGCTATAGGCAGGGACACCTCCCTCTAGACCAGGCTGCTTAAAGCCCTATCCAGCCTGGCTTTGAATGCCTCCAGAGACAGCACACCCACAGCCTTACTGGGCAACCTGTTCCTGTGCCTCACCACCCACACAGTAAAGAATTTCTTCTTAATACCTAGTCTGAATCTACCCTCTTTCATTTTAAAACCATTTCTCTCATTCTGTCACTATGTGCCTTATAAAAAGCCCTTCCCCTGCTTTTCTGTAGGCCTTTCAGGTACTGGAAGACTGCTATAATGTCCCCCCCCAGAGCCTTCTCTTATCCAGGCTGAAGAGCACCAGCTGTATTGTCTTGTCCTCATTAGGGAGGCCTAGGTAGATTATATCAGTTGCTCTTAAAGCTTTATCCACTGGTGCTGTAACTCCATCATAAGAGGTCACCAAGTTTGTCACCCACCACTTGCCTTTGGTGAAGCCATGCTAGTTACTACCAATCACCTCATTTTTATTTGCCATTTGCCTTAGTAGAGCCTCCAGGAGGGTCTGTTCCATGATCTTGCCAGGCACAAAGGGAAGACTGACTGGCCTGTAGTTCCCTGGATCTTCTTTTTCCCTTCTTGAAAATGGGGGCTAATATTCCCCTTTTCCAATCAGTGGGGACTTCACCAGACTGCCATGACATTTCAAATATGATGGACAGTGGCCTGGCAATTTCGTCTGCCAGTTCCCTCAGAACCCATGGATGGACCTCATCGAGTCCCATGGAGTCCTGCAGCTTCAGGTTCTTTACGTGGTGGAGATGTAGTCCTACTACTCTAAAATCACAGTCACTGTCAGTGCAGTGATCTGGTGCTGCTGGGAGGTGATGACAGAATGCGTAGAATCTCTGACTTGCTGTAGTTGGATGGGACTTAAAGAGATTGAGTCCAACCTCCATGCTAAAGCAGGTTCCCTGCAATAGATTGCACAGGTAGGCATCCAGATAGGTCATCTGCATAGGAGGAGACCCTACAGCCTCACTGAGCAACCTGTTCCTGTGCTCTGTCACCCTTACCATAGAGAAGTTCTTCAGCATGTTATTAGGGAACTTCCTGTGTTCAGGTTTTATGCCTTTGCTCCCTGTTCTGTCACTGCACACTGCCAAAAGGAGCCTGGCCTCACCCATTTGCCTCACTCCTCCCTTTAGATGTTTATAAACTTGTACCAGATCCCCTCTCAGTCTTTTCCCCAGGCTGAACAGACCCAGGATACAGACCAGGTTGCTCACCAGGGTTGTCCCCAGTTCTGCTACAGTAAGGTGCTTGGATCCTAGGTCACAATATCTGGAGCTGAAATAGCAACGTTGTTCTTGCATCCCTTATTACCTCTTCCAGTAATTGATCATTATTGGAAATTTAATATTGAGCCATTGCAATGTAGCTAGCCTTAGTGCTGCTTTTCTGGTTCTGAAGCTGAAGGACATCAGGGCGCTTTAAACCTCACTGGTGTGCAGAACAGGCTGCTGACCTCCACTAAACGTGTTTTCCAGCACATGGTGCTTAATACTGCATGCCATAATCCAGGCTTAATGTGGAAGAGGAAAATCCACTAGATGAATTGTATAAATGCTGGATGTGCTACGAGCAATAAAGGGCATTTTGTGGGATTACACATTAACACTAAACCCTGTGGTGGTCTTGTAGTTCCTGCTGTTGTTCGCTCTCTCTGTGTTAAATGTATGGTGCAGGTAGCACTGTGCTGGCAGGAGATGCACAAAATATATTAAAAATTCTCTTTGTATCTCAGCGACAGTTTTCAGGAGATGCTCAGTTTAACTTGTGCTGCGTGTTCGTAGGGCTTGTGTTGAGCTGGTGTTGTTACAAAATAGAAATTACATTAACCAGCACTGTCAGAAATGTCAAAAAGCTGCAGTTTCCATTGGCCACAGTTAAAAGCTTCTGGCTTTCCCACTATCACCAAATCAGGTCAGTTGTTGTGATGCTGGTGGCTTTCCAGGAAATGGGTACTCCCCCTGCTTCCCCCCTCCCTTGCCTTTATGCAGAGGACAGATAGCATGGATTCACTGTTCCTGCCTTCACTGCCTGAAAATGCAGCAAAGTTTTTCTCAGTATGAGAGAAGTAAACAAAAACAGTGTCAGACAACAAAATGTCATAACAGCTGGGCTGGAATAAATACTGGATTTCTAAACAGCCAAGTTAGGAGTGAGTCCTGCTTGTGTTAGTGCACCCCACCAAGAGGGAGATGGTATTAATATGTAAGTGTTGATTCAGTTACATGGCAAGACCTCTGGAAACTAGAAGTCAGTGCACTAAGTTATTCATAGTGACTGAATCAGGACTTACTTCAGCAGCTGGTAGAAGAACTGGGTTTGCATTTTCAGTCTGTTGTCTGACTTGGATATCTAGTAGGATTTTATTTTTCCTATGTGTGTATATTTCACTGCGGCTGTGCCTTAACAAATATGGAGTCTGAAGAAAACTTAAACAAATCTGAAGTGTAATCACCACTGACAATTCCAAGGAGCAGCAAGGCAGTAGAATAGGAAACAGCTGAAGTGAGGGTGCTGTCAACAATAATCTTAAAATGCTCTGTGGTTTGACTTGGAGGTTCAAGCTCTTGTGCAGTAGCAGTAGATGCCTGCAGAGGGCTGAATCTTCTGCCAGTCTTGTCTGTGTGACATAGCAGTCAGGGAGTCCATGCATTTCTTTCTAGGGTCTGTAAGTATGGCAAGGCATAAATTGGGGTGGGAGGAATGGATGAGTGACCTTGGTTCTGTCAGGTGCTTTCTGTGGTGCTGAGGAGCCAAAGGTGAGAAGGCAGCTGAAATCAGGACTCTGAAATAGGATTATGTCGGTAGGAGTGAAACACATGGTAAATGCAGTAGTGGTTGGAAACTTCTGGAGGTGTCTGTGGATGGAGATGAGTTAAATCTCGAGTACTAAGTTCATCTGTCTGGTTGCAGGCAGGCTGACAAAGAGCCGCCCTGCAGTTCTGCCACTTTCAGTATCTAGCAGTCCTGACTGGGCTTGCTGGGAATGGGAAGCAGTTTTGAGAGCTCAGCTTGAAAGTGTAGGAGGAACAGTGAGCTATTGCCTAGTTTCGTAAATAAAGTTATTGCCTAATTCAGTCTTTTTTGTTTGTTTGTTTTGTTTTGTTTTTTTTCCTCTTAATATTTTTAGCTTAACTTTACTTAAAACTTAAACTTAACTTTACTTTAAAAAAAAAAAAAAAAAAAGACTTGTGGCTGTTGCTTTATCTTTGCAAGCAGTCTTGCAGTTTGTTTTGGAAATTCTTGGCTAGCTTAGCCAATCAGGAACTCAAACAGCATTCGATGACTATGGAGTGGTGTTACATAATGTGGGATTTTCAGTTACAGGAGAGATGCAGAATAATTCTCTGGGTCTTGTTTGTAATGCTATGGAAAAACTGCTATTTCACTTTTCATCTTCTGAATGATCTCAGCATGGGGATCTGAAAGTGGCACTTACCAGGAAAAAATCCCTGCTTATAATTTGGAGTTTCCTGCTCCAGTGGCTTGTGGCTCTAGAGGTGCAGAGGCTTCATTTGCTTTATGCTTCAGCACAGCTTCATAATGTGCTGAACATGCAGGCTTGCTAGAAGCATCTCACAGAGTAGCCCTATGTTTCCTCTTAACAGGGCTGATTACAGGCAAGCTGGTGTCTCAGCTGCCTCTGCACGGATAGAAGTTTTCAGGAGCATTTTCTGGAGCTTGAGGTATTCTTCCCATAGTGAAACATCAGCTTTCATTAATTCTGTGATGATTGCTATTGCAGGCAGTCAGTCCAATTGCCCTGTTCTGTTGCAGACTTGTGACTGCAAAACAGTCCACAGAAACTAGAAGCCTTCTTCTGGTGTCTAAAACTTCATCATGACTCTGCCATGCACAGAGGCCAGAAGTTCTGCCTTGGTTTGGCTTTTCCAGTAGTCTTCCTGGGATGAAACTTTCAGGTTTAGATAACATGAGAGCAGAGGGTCCATACTGGCTTGAATGAGGTCTTCTTCTTAGCCCCCAGCCCCCCAAGGCTGAAATGCTACCAGTGAGGTTTTTTTTCAGTCAGTTAGGAACTGTATCTGTATGTAAGACACACATACAGCTCCTGCCAAGAGTTCTTCTAGCTAGCTCCATCCTGAGCTTTGTTGTCTCTTGTGTTTTTAATTTCAGTCCTTGGGCTGTTTCATGTCTTAGATCTCACGAAACTGCACGTAAGCACAGGAGTGGGCTTGGGAAAGCCCCAGTGGTCTGGAGGAGTCTGCACCTATGAAATGCAAGCACTTGAGCTGAACTAAACCTGCCCTGCCCTTTGTAAATCTTTGCTCCGCTCCCAGTCCCGGGCAGCACATTCCAGCTGCCTTGCTGCAGCACTTGCTTCTACAGCAGCATGGTGATAACAGGCTCTTGCCTGCTCTTATTGGAGCAGTGCCATTCATGTAACTGACCTTAAACCATGGGCTAGGATTGTTTAAGAAGATGTGAATCATTTGGCTGTGAATGTGTCAGGGCAAATTCTTGTGGTGTAAGGGTTTGATACTGCTGTAACATACCCATGTGCATTCACTAGCATGTGTGCAGCATGTAAGCCATGTGAGCTACTGAGCTTTTATTGACATTAGTTCTGCACTTGGTTACATGGCATTTTATCTTGATAAAATTTAAGGGTGGGGGGTGTTTCTCCTGGGTATCCCATCTGAGGCTGGTGGTGGGGCTCCAGGCAGGTTGAACTGTGCCGGGAACCTTTGGAGCTCTGCAGTGCCTGAGCTATTCCCTACTGGCTGTTTTTTTTCTGGCTGTTCTGAATGGCAGGACAGCATAGAAGTTAATAACCCAGCGCTGGGATCTCTACAGTCTCTGCACAACAGACTCGGTTCTGAGTCTTGTTCCACCATTGTCTGCTGACAGCACAGGTATGGGATGGCAATCTTTGCTGTCCTGGCCCATCAATATTTGGTTCATTGGTTTGCACAGATTTGTTAAACAGACACGAGGAGTGTTCAGGCTCGTTTGTTGTGGCAAGAAATACAGTGCTAGGAGCCTGGGCAGATGGACCAGTCCCTTTCTCATAAGAAAAGCAAAACCCCTTGGGACTCAGCTAAGCAAGTGTTTAAATCCCTTTTCCCCACAAAAAAGATTAGTTTAAAAGTTTTGCACTGGCGCATGTGAAACTGATATTCTCACTACAGCACATGTTTTTAGCCTGTTTCTGAACACAGTAAGAAACAGTGATAGCTTGAGTTTTGTCCTTTTGCATCTATTTTACCCTGCTGAACAACAGATGTTGGATAGTGGTGTTTGAATTAGGACATGGTAAATACCCCTTTTGTTTGTTTTCAGGGTTGACCTTGAGCTGCTAGAGCTCAGGCGCTCGAATTTTTACCTTGCTTAGTTACTGTTCTGTTCTGTCTGAAACTGTATTGTTGTATTGCAAGTCCGTGTGGGCACTGGTTTATAAAATGACTTTATGGCCTTGATGGAAATGGTAATGGTAGCTTGTTATCTCTCCTTTTGTCCTAACTAAGATGTTTTGCTTTTTCCAGGCTCATATTAAATTCCCTATTGACTATCCGTATTCACCACCTACTTTCAGATTCCTGACCAAAATGTGGCACCCCAACATTTATGAGGTAAGGGTTTGTTTGTCTGTTTTTTAAATAAGTTTTTTGCAGGCACGTGAGAAGGTTTTCTGGCTTTTGAAACTTATGTTGTTGGTGCTCAGTATCTCTGGCCATAACTGAAGCAGTTAGCTGGTTATGTTAAATTCCAGCTACGTGGTTGAACAATTAATTCTAAAACCTGTATGAAATACTGTTCCTTTAGGCAAGGATGGAGGCTTTATTACACTGGCAAGTTCAGCTGGCAGCCTCAGGTGAAGCACTGTACTGTGAATGCCAGCAGTTTAAAGGGGTTCTTGAATCAAGATGTCTTACCCTTCTGTGGTACATAAGCAACAAATGGTTGTTGGTGTGCTTTCATCCCACAGAACTGTGTAAAGCAACAATACAAAACAGGGAAAAGTCTTCTGCAGCAACAGGCCTACAGGGGGTTTGGACTTGGGGCACTCTGACTGCAGGAGAACTGGAGCTGAGCTGGAGTCCAGCTTCAGAAGTCTTGTGCAGCCTGGCCTCCAGTATGAAGCAGCCCTTAGGTCAGTTTGTGCATCAGTCACACTCAAAGGGTAATACCGTGGACTGACAAATCAATGTCTGCATCTTGATACGACTGATGGCAGCTTCTGAAGTGGAATATCTTTATATAAATGCTCTGTGTCAAGCAGCACGCCCTAGCTTGAAAGCATTGTCTTTGTGATGCAAAGTTGCTTGGAGCAACTTAAAGTGATTAGTGCAATTGGTTCAAAACCAACCAGTTTCAGAAGGCCATATTTGAAAGTTGAAGACCTGCTGTAAATCAGAACATGTCTTAAGCTTTTAGAGGCCAGTCAGATTGCTGCTAAACTTTTGAATGCTTCAGCCAAATGTCAGCCTGCTAGGACTGCTACCAGAATACTTCTCAAGATGCTAAAGGCCTTTCAAAAATGTTCCTATCACCTTGTCCTCCTGAAAGAGATTCTGCCGGCTTCCTATGGGTCCAAAGAGGAATGTCATTTGTCTTCCTCACTGTGAACAAACAATGGCTTCATTTGATGCCTTGGGCTTCGAAGGCCCTTTGCTAACAAGTCACTGCTGCTGGATGTTCGCCCTGGATGAGTGCTCTCCAAATGTCACACTGAACTTCACTGATCTTTTAGTCATAAATAGCCAAAAGCGTATCCAAACTCCAGTGCAAAACAGGATCGTAATTAGCTGTAATTACTGGATGCACAGGAGGACTACTGCCTTGTTATGCACAGAGTCTTCCTAAAAATCAGTCATCTGATAGTCTGCTGGCTTCAGTTTTGGACCTGACACCAAATCTGACATGTAGCCAAGGATAGCATTTCTCTTTTAGGATCTTTTTCAGTAGCATGAGAGTTCGATCTGTAAATAAGTTTAAAAAAAAGAAGTAAGTCTCAGCACCTGAAGATTATTGCAGAACTGTAGTGTGGATGTCTGAATCCGGACGTTCTCATGCAGGAGGTGAGTGGGAAATGGTTACCAAAATGAGTCTTGGAAAGGGCCTCTCCCAGTGTTAGTGGGAAAAATGAAAAATTGGCTCTAGAAACAGCTGAAGGTAGGAGGAGAAACTAACCCAAAACCTGATGGGTGTTCTTTGGGGTTACTCTTCAAATACTCCAACACTCATCTTTGTTCTTTATGTTAGTAGCGATATTTTTTGGAGCTGAGGGAATCTGAAACAGCTTGCAGGCTGTTTTGGAAACAACATTTAAGCATTGAAGATGAGGCACTGGGATAACTCCAAATGAAACTGAGAATAAATCAGCGAAGGGCTTGAGGTTTGAGGGTTTGTCAGGAGGGAAAAAAAAACATCTTTCAGTGTAGTGAAGATGAAAGAAAGTAACAGTTTGCAAAATCGGCTGGTGAGACCAGATGGAGAGGTTGAGGCTGACGTTCCAGTTCTGAGCAAAGACTTCAGTAACTTTGTATGTTTTCCTCATCACATTTGCTTGGTCATCTAGTTGAATTTCATTAAACTACACTGAGCTTTAGGTTGTTGTTTTTTGGTTTGTTTTTTTTGAGGTAACACAACCTTCTCATTCCATCATAATGGAGGTTTTATAAATATAGGCTTTTCCTTCCTCTGGTTGATAGAAACAAGGAAAGCGATACATTTATCTTTTGAAAACATATATAGGATGACTGCACTATCTACTTGACTACACTAAATCCTCGTGCTGACTTCATCAGTTCCCACCACACCTCTGCTCCTTCAGTCTCAGCCTTGAACTGTTTGTAGTCTCAAACATATAGCACTGACTGTAGCAAAAGAGAAGAATCCTTGCATCTTTCTTTATATTCTTACAACAGATATTTGCTGGCCCAGGTATTGCTTAACCTGATGATATGAGAGACTTCCTACAAGTGCTGCAGCTCTTTCTCATGGTCAGCAACACTTTTTCCGGGTCAACATCACTAAATTTTCCTGGGGAAATGTTTAAAGGAGAACCTGTGTAGACAAGAGGGAATTTGGAATACAGACAGAAGATAACATAAACATTACTTGAGTAAGGTTAATTTCACCTTAATGTGATAATAAAAATATTTATAGGTTGCACTAGTCTTTTGAGATCCAGAAGAAGAATCTGCCTTGTTATGGCAAATGGTTCCAGCAACATAAATGTGTGCTTGGGTATTCAGCAGCTCCAGGTGTTACTTAGCTTTTTGTAGTTCTGTTCTCGATGAAAAGATGCTTCAAGATTATGACAGCTTGCTAAATTAGTGTACCTGGCAGGTTCAGTGAGTAGCTGAATTCTGGATACCGATCACAAGCCTGCAGTGTTGAAGTAGGATCTCATTTGGCTATAAAACAAATGTCATTGTTTCAGCTTACTACGATGAACGTTTGGGGAGGCTCTTCAGGTGAGCTGCTGCTATCTGCAGCCGTGATCACTGGCTGGAGCTCAAAGGCACAGATGCTATCACTGAACATTGCTGCTTTGTGCTCCAGCTCCTGTGGGCAAAATAGTGTTTGGAGAGTCCTCAGGATGCAGCCACTTGGGAAGTTGCCCTACCAGTTTTCAGTCTTGGACCAAGCTCATCTGCAGTTCTTGTGTTGACATTATCAACCATTAGGTCGGGGTGACAAGGGGACAGCATGAACACTGCATAGGATGCCTGTGAGAGCTCATGAGTAATTCTCATAGCTGGCTGCAAGAGGCAGTAAGCCAGCAGAGCTTGGAGGCGTTGTCTTGGCTGGACATGAACCCATCTGTAGCTTCCTTTCATCCTGCACAAAGACACTCGGTGTCAGCTTTGCTGGGAAATGTCAGCTGTGATAGATATTGCTACAGCACTCCTATGAAGTAATCATATCAGGGTGCTGTAACAAGCAGAGAATTGGTTTTACAGGCTTCTTTAAGTATTTATAAGTTGTAGGCATTATGAAACTTTAAATCTGTATTCAGGCTATGGCATTGGTGAGTGAAACACAGGTTGAGGATTATGTGGCTGTATGGCTTCCGTATGCTTCCAAAATATTCTTCCTCTTGCATGCTGGGACGATTTTCAGTGGAACCTTCAGAGAGCATCTCCTGCTTTTTCACCTGATATTTCAAACAGCTCTGTCATCAGGGAGTAGCGTGAGCCTGCCCTGCACCATCTGTTTGACTTGGTACATCCCAGAGAAGCACTGCTTTGATACCTGAAGTAGGATAGCGTGCTAAATCCTTGGATTTAAAGATTCCTGTTGCTGACTTGGTCATCACTGGGGGAAAAAAGACATGAGGACATGGGGTCTCATGTGACTAAAGTTCATTTCTGTTACTGTGGTAGTATATGCTATCTAGAGACTAATAAGGTTTTATTAGCTACTATTGTTTTTGTTTGCTTTGCTACGTTCTTTGAAAACTCGTGGCCTGAGATTGTTTTGTACCAATCTGTAGACAAGCTCTAAGCAAGGAAAGCTTTTGAACGTGTTGATACAGTAGACACAGGAAGAACTGAGAACTGTTTGCAGTTCCTGCATGGTTTTTACTGTCTTTTGGGATGTTCATATCAAAGAGACTTCTATTTAAACATAGCCTGAGATTGAACTGAGTCTTCAGACTGTTAGCTGGGCTATTCTGAACGTTTTTCATTTCTGTCTTTCAGAATGGAGATGTATGTATTTCAATTCTCCACCCACCTGTAGATGATCCACAGAGTGGAGAGCTGCCATCTGAGAGGTGGAACCCTACCCAAAATGTCAGGTAACAGTGGGAAGCAGTGATACACAAAGCTGACCTCGAATTCCTGTCATCTGTCTCCTAAACTAAAACCTGTATTGGGAAAAAGCTTGGAACATAATCTAAGATTTAGGGAATGGTTTCAGGGCTTGAACCAGGTAGGAACCAGACTTAGCAAGCTGTCTGAAATAGTAGACACTGCATATCCTGCTGCCAGGTTAACAATGTAGAGTCTTCTGTACTCTTCACAGGCTTTCATGTTCTTAAAGCAGACACTTCCAAACCCTTCTAAGGTATCGTTCATCGAAAAGGGCATCCTTTAGTATTGAGGCCTGGTAGGAGTAACTTTGTGCATAATCCTACCTGTTGTGTACTGTCTAGTATAGGCCCATATCTCTTTCCTGTAGTTTGGTGTTTCGAGCAGCTAGCTATGTGTTTCTCTGGTACCAAAAAGAAAGGATCATTGGGCACCAGAGGCATTCAAGGCTAACGCTCCCATTTTTAAAAGCATAGCTGGGTTTTGTTCTAACCTTAAGACACTGCCAATAAAGAACTGACAAAACAAATATCAAATAACAAACCACTGACCTGTGTAGCAGTAGTGATGTAGTGGAAAATCCTTGAACTCGGGTATTTCTGTTCCAACTGTTTGATGCGATACATTATCCAAATAAGGTTGAAATAATTGCCCCTAGTTTTTCCCATATTGCATGGGAATTATACTTGTTTTCAGAGTGATTTGTTAGATGTTGGTTCTTTAAATCTCATTTTAATTGGTAGATCCAGCCAAAAGATCTCAGTCCCTGTGAGGGAATGCAGCAGTTTGAAAAGGGTTGTCTGAGAGTTTGGCTCTGCTTTTATCTGACTTAAATTAAAATCAAAACGAAATTAAATTCATTAGAAAAGAGGCTTTGTCAAAGCAAAGATCTAGCAAAGGGAAATTTATTGGATTCTTGACCCTTGGAATGGATTTGTAACATGCACTGCTTAGTGCTGAACTAGAACTAACATGGCAGGGAACTAGGGAAAGTTAACAGCAAATTTTAACAACTGATGCTCCCTCCTGGAGCACACTACTTCAGGGTTGAAAAGGCTCAAGCAGAATGGTGCATTTCAGCTGTGTGAAGCTGTGGAGGTCAAGGCAGGTGTTACCCAGTCCATCTGAAGTACAAGTCAGCATGAAGCAATCTTTCAAAAGTTCCATTTGAGATTTGTTTTTAATTTTCGTTTAAATAGCTTTTAAACTGTGTGTCACTGGGCTACATTCAGCTGTCCCTCTGCTCACCTGGCTGTTAAACTGTTCAGATATTTGATGTGGTTATCTCCTCCAGTTCTGCCGACTAGACAAGTCTCAATTCATAGCTAGGAAACAGATTAAGGCATTCATTATTTAGGTCACATGCACATTTTGACTATTTCGTCCTATGCAACACAAAACTTGACATGAGACTTAACCTTTCTGATTCTGATTGCTGCTTTTTCTTCCTGTGATGCAGTTTCCAGTGCTTATTCTCCCAGAAGGCATTGGCTTAAGGAGAAAGTGTTCTTTTTGGGGGATAAAACATTCCTCAGGTGCAAAATTTGTCCTTAACTGATGCCCCACTGCCAACATCACCCACTGGCCTAAGTGCTGCATACAGACCTTCCTGCTGGGGTCCCATCTGGTCCACAAGGCTCTGGAGTCTGTCAGATTGGAGGCAGAAGGACTGGAGGTGCATGAGGGAAGCACGTTTGTGTGTAATGAGCTGTGTGCACAGTCCAGGGCTTCTCTTCATTTTCTAAGTCCTGCTGAGTAGTGGCAGCTTACCACCATGCTTGAAGTGTCTGTAGCAGGGGGATATCATTCTTAACTTTAAGAGCATCTGTGCTCCCACCTGTGAAGGTGTCAAGCATAATTGTATTTTAAGCACAATTAATACAGACTTTCCTGTCACTCACAGCTGGATGAGTCATATATAAGTAAATTCAGCAGAAGTCCAGCAAGTTGTAAAGGAATGCTGCAGTTAGTGCTGCTCCTTCTCATGTCTAATGGGCCCAACAGCTGAGGAGGTGGTGGCAGGGCTTGGGAGCAGGAGACCTTTGATCATATTTGTTGCCCTTCTCAGTGTCTCCCCTGAGTCCACTGTGCCCTTTGGGGTGTTCAGTCCACAATATTTATCACCAAGTGCGTGCAGCCAGCACAGTGTCCAGGATGCTCGTGCTTCCATGTCTTGTGAAGACAGGTGATGCCCTGCCTTGCTGTTCTTTGCTTTCTGAGGATGCTAATTCCTCTTGGCTTTTTCAGCGGCCTTAGTGCTCACTGGTCTGATTGCAGAAGCTATCCAGACCTAACATTACTGTCAGTGAAGCCAAAGCCAATATTTTTTACTGGAAATAAGAATGTGCTGTACTTGCCTCTGACAGTGGCTCTGACAGAGTGACTGAATCCAGGTGCTGACTCCTCTCTTACCTGGATCTTCCCCAGTCTGTGCTCACTCTGCAGGAAAAACACTGCTGGAGCTGACCTGGCTTCACAGCCTGCCTGCTAGGAATCAAGATTTTAGATGTATCCTTGAAATGAAGTGGAGGATTCTTCTGCACATCATTTCAGCCTGGCAAAGCAGGTTTTTTTCCAGAGATGTCATTCTCTTCCTACTGAATTATATCTTTTGGAAAACGATCTGCAGAACACTCTTGGTAGCTGTGCTGAGCAGTCCGGCCAGATGTAAGTGTTTAGTTTCAAAGCCTTTCAAGGAGCAGAGCATCCAAATGACCGAGCATTTCCTGGAATTGTATCCCAGTTACGATCTGCTGGATGTGCTCAGCATGCAGTGCTCTGAGTGCCCCTCTAAATCACTGTGAGTACAATGGGGGCTGAGTCTCCTTCATCAAATTTTGCAGAGCAGTTGCTGTGTTCTGCTGTATTTCAAGCCACATTACTTGTCTTTGCTCTTTCCTTCCACTCAAGTGGCAGTGAGGCTGCTGCAGAGAGTCATAGGAAATGCAGGGGCTGGGTGAGAGGTGGTGCTTGCAGAGCAGTGTGCCCAGATAGCTCTGTGGACAGAAACCCAGGAGAGTTCTGTGCCAGGGCTATGCAAGTGGTTCATGCTGGTGTTGCTGAGGTGTTGCAGCTGAATCCAGCTGGGTGCTTCATGGTTTGCCTGGGTGTTAAAAAAGAACAAAAAAATCGGCATTGCCTTCCTGCTCCTGTGCTTGTCCATAAGTGCGTACTTTCCCTTCAGCTGTTGTTCGCTTATCCTTAGGTTAAGTTTTGACTTCAAACAATATGTTTTGATGCTTTTCTGATGCATCACCTATAGAAGCTGCCAGCACCCAGAGTTCATGAGTGCTTTTGCTCTGACCCTGCTGTTGTGGTTGCCTTTTTCAGGACTATCTTACTGAGTGTAATCTCTTTGCTTAATGAGCCCAACACATTCTCTCCTGCCAATGTGGATGCATCAGTCATGTTCAGAAAATGGAGGGACAGTAAAGGAAAAGACAAGGAGTATGCTGAAATCATACGGTAAGCAAGTTGTGCTGTGTGATGCTGTGCTACTCGCCTGCTGTTCTGAATCCTGCAGAACAGACTGCTCGCATAACTTGCTGAGACCAGCTCCCCTCTGTGGCTACTGCTTTAGAAATTAATTTTACAGTCTTATTCCAAGCCCAGGAGCGGGCAGGAGGGGGCAGCCTGACCCCTGATGCCCTAGAATCATAGAATCATAGAATCACCAGGGTTGGAAAAGACGCACAGGATCACCCAGTCCAACCGTCCACCTGTCACCAATAGCTCCCACTAAACCATGTTCCTCAACACAATGTCCAAACCTAACTTGAACACCTCCAGGGTCAGTGACTCCACCACCTCCCTGGGCAGCCCATTCCAGTGCCCCGTGGGCTGGTAGAGCTCCCCAGTATTGGGGTGCATCCATGCTGACTTTGTAAGGGTGCGTGCTGCAAACAGACTTGGAGTGCTCCCAGACACGCAGCGATGGGAACTCAATCTGTTGCTGCTGGCAGTGCCTCAAGTGGCTGCAGGCTGTGGGAGGTGGAGCCCCCTGCACCCGCTCACCCTGCTCTGTCCTCCCCCAGGAAACAGGTGTTGGCTACCAAAGCTGAGGCGGAGAAGGATGGCGTGAAAGTCCCCACTACGCTGGCAGAGTACTGCATCAAAACTAAAGTGCCTTCCAATGACAACAGTTCAGATTTGCTTTATGACGACTTGTATGATGACGACATTGATGATGAAGACGAGGAGGAGGAGGACGCCGACTGTTATGACGACGATGATTCTGGCAATGAGGAGTCGTGACCTGCTCCCTCTGTGCCCCTGTACTGCCCTGCCAACTCAGGCCAGAAGGGAGCAGCGGTAACCTAGCAGCAGTCCAGCAAAAAAGTGTGGGGGGGGGATCAAAAAACTTTTGTCTCCTGCTGTCTCCTGTTGTATGGATCTGTTTGCTCCTTTTTTATGGACCTCTTAGAGACCCTCCACAGAATGTCTGAATTCTTGCATTCTTAACCCTTTCATCACTGTATTACGATTTCTTTTTGAAAAAGAAAATCCCCTTTTCACTTCTCTACAAAACGCTCGCGGCAAAAAAGGTTTGCTCACATTTAGGTTCTTGAATTCAATACAGTCTTGCATTGGGGTGTTTGTTTAATGTATTTAAGGCTGGAACAAACACATTGGAAGGTGTGTTTTTGGGAGCTCAAGTGCTGCATTTACTGGGAAGAAAAAAATCCACACAAAGCAAATTGCCAAGGTTTAGCTGCTCCATTTACAATAATAGCGTGTGTACATTCGTTTAGCCTTGTGATGGTGGCTTTTCCTTTATAAGGTGGAGGGTGGAGAGTGTAAAGCTGCTGTGTGTTGAGCTTGATGGGATGTTACTGAAAGGTACAGTATTCCTTTTCAGCCTGCTCATGATAAGAAAGAGGTGGCTTGTGGTATGAACCCTAAAATAAACACTTAACACTTCATGTCTGTACAGCTGAGCCCTGGATTGCTATTTACTTCTTGTTTCCAGCCTAAGTTAGGGTTAAAAAGAAAGCCCCATTTAGCTATGCTGCTTCCAGAAACCTGCAGCCGGTGCTTATCCCCCAGACTGTCTTTGGCAGGGGGAGAGGCTGATGGCCACCTGTCCCTATGCTTGCTTGCGGCCCTGCTTCCTGCAGCCTGAATCCCGTGCTGGCCTTTTTCCTCTTACTTGTGTAGAGCAATGCTGTGCTGCTGTGGGCTCTGGGGGCAGGCAGAAAGGAAGGCTCCTGCATGTCCCTACGAGCTGTCAGCTCAGCTTGCAGCCCTCTTGGGCAGGGGATCCTACACACTGTCTTCTGCTGCACCCTCCTGTTCAGTCCCTCCACACCGTGACTCTTTTGCCATGTGCTCTTGTTTGGCTGTTGTGTTTTGGCTTGAATTGACCCTTCGGGTGGTGTTCAGCTTTCCTCCTGCCTCCACCCCAGCAGGGCAGACTCCCTGCTGAGACCGCCAGGCTCAAGCAGATGGTTGTGCCCTTTGTCTGCTGCGGTGTTCTCATGGTACGGCACCATCTGCAGCGTGGTGGTGGGAGCAAGCGCCGTCCTGGGTCTGCATGCATCCCCCAGAGCAGGCTGAGGGCAGAGTGGGATGCAGAGGGGCAGCGAAGCTGTTTGCAGAGTGCTGCAGCTGGGGGAAGGAGGGATGGAGGTTGGTGGCACCTCAGCCTGCAGCCCGCAGCGCGGCTCCGCTGCCCCAGCGCCATGTGCCTGCGTCCCACCTGCAGCCTCCCGCGGGGCTCGGGGCCGCGCTGCTGACCTGGTTGGAAATGAGGATACTGCATCTTTCAGGAGCTCCCGTGTACTATTGACCGTCTTCACTGTATACTCTCCAGTGACTCGTATTTTCAAGCTTGGTGTTGTAAGATGCATTATCATGATTCTTCTGTTACCCCTTTTTTTTAAAGACAAAAACAAAAAAAAAAAAAAAAAAAAGGAAAAAAAGAAAGAAAAAAAACCCCTTTTTTGAGAGCTCCTGCGTTACCCAGAGTGATTTCTCTTCCCGCTGTCCCTGCAGGGTCATTGCTTGTTGACTTGCTGGTTTCCTTTTTTAGAGATACAAACTGAGTGTGAGGGGTTTTCTTTGAAACTATTTAAGAGACGGAGGAGAAATGTTTACCTGAGCTGCGTCCCGGTTTTTCTTAACCCCCCTCTCCCCATCTCAGCCCATCTTAGCGTTTACATTTGCAACCACAGCCCCTTCAGATGCAGTTTTCACCCATTTTGAAACCAGCGGGTACCTTTAGGGTTCTTGGTAGTTTTCTTAGCTGAAACCCCAGATATTTTCCTTTTTTTTTTTTTTCCTTTTTTTTTTTTTTAATCCTTCGATATAATTTACCAGAGAGAATTAACTGATGCATTTTTGTGTTGTCTTCCCCTTCAGTAGTTATATTTTGTCTTTTCTGCACATCTGTCTACTAATAAAAAATGTGAAATGAAAACACCGCTGTTGAGTCACGTCGCTGTTCCTCGAGCTGCTGTTTGCATGGGGTTACTCAAAGCTTTGGGTCACGGCCGCGCTCTGTGTTGGGCATCTCTGTGCCGCGCATACAGGCACAGGTGTGGGGTGTGAGAGCAGCGGATCTGCTGCTCGTGAGCCCTGAGCAGGGATCTGAGCTCTTGGAGCAGTGCTGGGTTGGAGCCGAGTTCCCCCAAGGTGCTGGTGCAGGGTTGGGGGCTGTGCCCAGCCCATCCAGCAGGAGGAGGGACAATAAACGGATTTGGGCATGTTGGGTGCAGGGAGAGCTGCTTCTGTCATTGGTGGCCAAGTGCAAGCGGTGGGAAGCAGTGATGTATGGAGCTCGCTGCCAAAGTGATACCTCCTACTTGTCTCCATGGAAACTACAACAGGTACAGAGCGCACAGTAACGCTGCTCGATAGAGCAAGTTCTCAGCTACAAAACATGACACTCAACTTTTCGACAATAGTCGTCACTGTGAGCTCTGCATTTCTGACAGAGATGGGCCGTGCTGACAACAGTCTGCACCAGCAGAGGTGACCATTCGTCACTGCTGAATGCAACGCAGCACCCACTGCCTCGCTGTGCACAAACAGCCAGCAAACATCACTGGATGTTGGTGCGTGGTATTTTTAAATCTAGTCAGGCTGAGCAGTGAGCCCAGCTGAACCTGCTGAGGCTCAACAAATCCAAGGGTGAGGTGCTGCACCTGGGTTGTCCAACCCCCACTGCCAGCATGAGCCGGGGGATGTAGGGATAGAGCACAGCCCTGCCAGAAAGGGAAAATTAGGCTGGATATCAGAAGGATCAAGCACCACAGTCACGGTGGTGAGGCTCTGGCACAGGTTGCCCAGAGAAGTGGTGGATGCCTCTTCCATGAGACATTCAAGGTCAGGTTGGAGGGGCTGCGAGCACCTGATGCAGCTGTAGGTGTCCCTGCTCACTGCAGGGGAGCTGGACCACAAGGTCTCTTCCATCTCAATCCTGCTTTTTCCACACAAAGGAATAACAAACTAAGAAGCATTACTGCAGTAATGTAAGTGGAGTAATGGAGCTGCAGTAAGGCAATGTGGTGACACTGCTGGAAGCCCTCAGGGCTGAGCACACCTAAGGCCAGAGCTGGTGTCACCACCCTGTTTATTTCATCCTCCTGAGCTCCATGTCTGCTGCTTGGCCAGATAGAGCTGCACAGTGCGTGCTGTCACAAGCACTGCCAGGCTGCCTCTGCCTGCAGCAGCTCTGCCCCATGGGCACGAGGCCATGCTCCCTCCCGTCCCCTCTGCAGGCACCAGAATGGACGTGGTTGGAGCTGAAGGCAGGGTGGGCTGGTGGCAGGGTGCTGTGCCACAGCTCTGCTGCACCAACACAACCTTCCTTCAGCATCCTCCGTGTCCATCCCTGCTGAGCTTTGCCAGGAGGGCTGAGAAAATGGACACAGATGGCAGCGATACGATCAGAACTTAGGTGGAAGAAAGGCTAAGGAAATAAAATGAAAACTCCTAAAGCATCCACTGCACCGTGCGGGACCACAGCAGCGGGAGGTGCTGTCCTGGTCTTTGTTCAGTGAAGATCCATCCAGGAGCTTTGGCGCTCCTGGGCAGGGGGGGCTCAAAGCAAAAACAGGAACCAGACACAGTTCAGACTTTTATTTAGGAAACCGCTACATAGTTCTGCCTCACATGATGCAAAGGAGGTCGCAGGACACACTGAGCCATCCAGAGTCCCTGGCTCAAGGCAAAAGAAAAAAGAAAAAAAATAAAATAAGAAAAAAAAAAAAAAGTCATCTTTATTATTTATTGTATTCATTTATTTAGAAACTTGAAGAAAGAGGTGAGGGCAGAACTCCCCGCTCAGCGGCACTTCACTCACTGCGGCCGCTGCAAAGGGAGGAGGGAGACAAAAGAAAGTGGAAGGCCTAAAAAGCATCATCGTTTCTTTTTGCTGCTGTTTGTTTAAGAGTAACAGCTACACCGGGGCGTAGGAGCAGATATCCAACCCACAGGACATGCCTTGTTTGAAGGAGCCAGGCCTCCTTAATTGCCTGAATTTAGAACTGCATTAAACAAATGGGCTCTCATCAGCTCCACTGAGAATGGTGTGGTTTTGTTTCGGACAGTGATAGAAAGCCCACGGAGCTTAAAAAACAAGGAAGGATGTCCTGGTGCAGATGGGAAATGGATAATTAGTTTTTCTACAAAGAAAAAGACAGGCTGCAAGATGCAGAAAACCACATTTAGGCTCTATTACATTTACAAATACATACATAAATATATTACATAAACAGCAACTCAAAGAGGAAGCAGGCGAGTCACACAGAGGATGATGGCTGCAGTTCTCCCCGCACAGACATTTGGCTGAGCAGTTACTTCTCCTAATAATTCCAGGAATGAGCTTCGGCTTCTTTTTCTTTCTTTTCTTTTCTCTCTTTCTTTTTTGTTTTCTTTATTTCTTCTTTCTCCTTTCTTTCTCTCCCCCCTCCCCGGTTTCGGATTTAGTTTGTCCAGTATGCAGAAGTGCTGTAGGCGGTTTTGGTAGCCTGAGACTTTTGCTGCATGGTGCTGGGCTGGTTGCGCTGTCCAGATCCTCCCTAGAACCAGAAAGGAAGTGACACTGAGGCCATGCAATGTATCCAGAGCGGGGAAACAGCTGAGAGGGGTCTGGAACACAAGTCTGGAACACAAGTCTGGAACACAAGTCTTATGGGGGGGAACTAGGATTGCTCTGTCTGGAGAAACGCCAGGGGAGACCTCACCGCTCTCTTCAGCTCCCTGAAAGGAGGTCATGGAGAGGTGGGGTCGGCCTCTTCTCCCAGGTAGCAGTGACAGGATGAGGGGTGATGGCCTCAGCTTGCACCAGGGGAAGTTCAGGTTGGATATTAGCTAACATTTATTTTCTGACAGCGTGGTAATGCATGTACGGAGGGTGGTGGTGTCACCATCCCTGGAGGTGCTCAAGATACACGGATCTAGTGCAGACGGCTGATGGGGATGGGTTGGGGCTGGATTTGACAGCCTCCAAGGTCCTTTCCAACCTCATTGATTCTATGACATCAGTCACGGGACTGTGGCACCCATAGGCTGCACCTCTCTGTGCTGCTCCTGGCCAGACACGGGGCCAGCAGAACAGAAGGGCTGCAGAGGGTCCAGGAGCACTCTCAAGGCTAATGCAGCAGCCATGGATGTCAGCACACAGAGGGAGCAGTCATTTCCTCTTTATGGACTCTACAGCAGAACAGTTTTTTGGTTTTTTTTTTTTTTTCTCCCTCAGGGAAAATTTATAGTGAGGAAACACTCAGGCTGATGAAACCAGAAACTGGAGCTGTGATGCAATCAGCAAGCAGCAGTGCAAATGCTCGCTTCCAGAGAACAGCAACAGCTCACCCCTCTGCATCCACATCGCAATGGCCTCTTCTGAGCAGGACTCACTCCACAGCCCTCCCCAGTAACAAGCCTGCAATCCTGCCAGGGCACCTTCCCAATGGGCAAAGCCAAAACCAATCAACTCAGAATAAAGCAAAGATCCCACACCAAGAGGCGGGTGAGCACAAGGTGCACTTTGTGAAGGGGCTGGCTCACCTGCCCATCCTGCTGAAGGTGGTGATGCAGCATCTGGGAGTGAGGCTGCTGATGTGCAGGCAGGATGTGGAGAAAAGGGGCTGGAGCGTAACCCGGGGCAGCACCAGGGTTCAGGGGCCCAGTAGATCCAAGAGCAGAGGGCAGGCTGAAGGGAGGTGGTGTGCCAGCATGGAATCCCTGCTTGTCGAACGTCTGTACAAAGAGGCAACATGGACATGGTCAGAAAGCAGCAGGAATGTGCACAGACCAGACGAGAACAAGAGAACACAGATCCCTGTGCCTTTCCTACACCCCACGAGCAGGTCAGGCCAAACACCCACAAGCACTTCGGTAGATGATTTTCAACTGCTGTTCTCACTCCTATTTCTACTCTAATGCCTGTAACTTTTAAAAAATATCTATACTGCATTGATTACTGTGTTGCTTCCCCTGACCTCTTTTCACTTAGTGGGACACAGGATGGCAGCTCCCTGATATCGGCTCTTCACACCCTGAGAGGGCCAAGGCTACTCACGACAGCCTATCAAAAGTGCAAGAAATTGCACTAGCATTTTCCCTCCCCAGGCCAGAGCTCTGCCCTTGATGCTAAGCACGTCATGGGTCTGACCTGCAGTCGTGAGGCCCTGGCACTGCTGTCCAGGGGAGCTGTGTTGCCCCATCCCCAGAGGAGCTCAAGGCTGGGTTGGATGGGGCTTTGCTGGGCAGCCTGAACTGGTGGGGGCAACCAGCCCATGGCAGGAGCTGGGGCTGCATGCACTTTGAGGTTCCTTCCAACCCAAGCCATTCTCTGATTCTACGATCACAACCAGGCACATGGTGGGTCCCACTGTCCTGACAGGAAAACAGCAGCAAGGAGAGCCAGACCAAGGAAAGCCAAAGCTTCCTTGCCACTAATCAGCCTGGGACATGTTTCTGAGTAGCAGCATCCCACTGAGCCACTGGACAAGCCACTGAGAGGAGGGTCCAACATTCCTCACCTGAGTCTTGTTATAGACTGAGCCACTGATGTCAGGCACACCTGTGTTACTTGAGGTCACAGAAACACCTGGAAAACAAAAAGGAACTGACAATGAGAAAGCCAAGCAGCAGCCAGCCTGAACCCTGTGTGCTTGCTTTGCTGTTGGCGCCTTAGTTGAGGCACCCAAACCTGCAGCCTCTGCCCCATGCGCCTCCTGCTCTGCACTCTGAATCCCACAGCAGTGAGAGGATGGGCACAGCCTCTGCTCTTGCTGCAAAGCAGCAAACCAGCCCACTGGGATAGGTCATCCTCTACTCGTAGGTTACAGCTGGGATTCAAACTCACTCCTAGCTGTGCCAAACACTCATTTAGCTCACAAAACAACAGCTCTCTCCTAAGATTAGGGATACATTTGGCTCTATCACAGTGTTCAGGAGCTTTCCGGTAATGCGCTCACAGTGAGCCTCGGCATCTGCTACAGGCTTGTGTCCCTGTCCTTACATGGGAAGCTGAAGGGTGAGATCTGCAACATCCCTCTGCCCCTTTAGAATCAATATCACTGACTCTGGCTGGCTACACACAGATTATCCAGTGACACAGAAGGCTCAGAAACACTCTCACCAGCAAGTTGACTCAAATTGCCACTAATTCATGGGCTTACAAAGACAGAATCTGACAGCTTCTCCTGCATCACTACAAAAGCAGTAGTTTCTCCAACCAATGAACCACAGGCCCGGACCCAGTGGGTTGACACTGCCCTATGCTGCACCCTTCCTAGGAGACAGCTCATTTGCAGGCCACTGAGCAGAGCACCACTGGCTTTTGGTTGAAGGCCTGCATACTGACCAGCTGGTGTTCCAGATGCACACAAACTCTTGGTATCTGCTTAAGCCCAAAGATGAACTCGTTAGTGCCAAGCAATTCAGTATAAATTTCTCAGGTCTAACCAGCGTGTGCAGAACAAAGCTGTGTACATTCCTTAGCCTTGGCAGTTACAGAGGGAACATTTCCAGGCATGAAACAATGCAGTGAGTTACGGAGCATAACGGACAGCAGCTGAAACAACAGCCCAGAGATGTGTGAGCTGCCCTGCTCACTGAACACACTGCTAACTGAGGTGCCTACCAACAAACCCAAAATCCAAGTCAGCATTTGGCAGCTGACCATTTCAGCAGCAGCACCAGCTGCCTTGTCTTCAGCGACACAGCACTGCTGCAAGACTGCTTATTCTTCACCAAAAACAACTTTGGCAGGGAAAGCAGCTCACCACTTCTCCCACGTGTAACTGAGGACAAAGCAGTGCATCAGCCACACAGACCGTTATGCAAAGTTCAGGCATCAGGTTTAGAAGGAATTCTTGGGCCATTACAAGAAAAAAGCATTTTGTACACGGGAGATGGAGAAACAGCTTGGATCTTGACCCTCTTTAAAGCTGGCTGCTATGCTGACTGCACAGCACTGGCAATACTGGGAGTTTGCCCTGCTAAATCCCACTCAAGAGTAACCTCAAGTCTCATGTGTTACCTTTCCCAGGTCCAGTGCCAGCAGATTTGTTTTGTGCTTGAGATGACCCACTGTAGCCTCCTTTGCTGTAATCTCCAGCTGCCGTTCCCTGCGTTAAGTCATCATAGCCTGCCGGTGTGTACAAGACAATGTGTTACAGTGTGCAAGCAGCTCTGCAGACACTCCAGTGAAAAGCACAGTGATGAGAATACCTGCTCCGTAGCCATGCTGCCCGTAGCCACTCGCTTGCTGGAAAGGAGTCGAGGCAGTGTTCAGGTTGACTCCATGCTGCTTTGCTGATGCTGGAGGTACCTGAACAAAAGAGGAAATGAACAAAAGATGCTGTTGGCTGGGAGCTAAAAGCAAACTCCCTCTGCCACCTAGTGGGGAAGGCACCTTCAGCTCACACGGGAAAGGTAATTTGGAGCTGGAAACACACAACCACGTGGGAGGTGGTGCTCATGCTGCCAGCAGTAGATTGCTGCAGCAGATCCTTGCAAGACACAAGCCTCTTGCTACAGCTGCTTTGGTCCTGCATCACATGGCCTTTCTTCCCATTGCAGTGCAATCATATCCCAGAACAGGCTGCACACTTCTTTCATACATGTGAAAGTAGGAATCAGGTAAATAGGGGCCTTCCATGAAGTAAGTATCCTAGGCTTTGGAGAATGTCAGAAGAAAAGGACTAGTGGGACATGTCGACATTGCTAATACAGGTGGGATAGCACAGCTGAGTCTATAGTTAGGACAATACAGCTGGAAGAGAAAGGTAGCCAAAGAAACTGGCTTTGACTGATTGAGTAGAGGAGCTGGGTCAAAGTAACCTGAGGAAGACTTCTGACTTCATCCCAACGACCACCGGAGCGAGACCCCCACTACGGACTGTGCTCGCGTCAGTAGGAGGGACAGCATGTAAATGAGTTCCCAGATAAACAATGAATATGTTAATGATTTCTCAGAAATTTGATGAATATGTATACACTTGCTCAATAACTTTGTAACGCTCCTGCCTTTCGGTGAGCATGATAGGAGGAGTGATCCCCCATGTGCCCAGCGCTGAATAAACACATACCTGCTTTATAACCTATCTCTGGTTATAGAGTCTGATTCCTCACGTCACATGTAATAAAACTAATTGCAGGCAGCAAGTTCTTACCCAGAAACCGAAAAGGAGCAACCAAAATGCTCTCCAGAATCAAACAACACAACAACCAGTTCCCACCTGAGGCTGTTTCATAAAACTCAGTCCTACAATGTTCTAAAACAGATTCACCTACAGTTCTGCCTGAAGAACCAGACCCTGACAAATAATTTCCTCCCTCCTGAGACTACCAGTGCTGCTCCACTGCTTCATGGGGCGTCACTTCCTCTAAAAGATGCCGTAGGCACTCTCAACAGGCTGACTCAGCTTTTGGTCTCTGATTCTCTACAGACTGAGGGATTTCAGGAACACTAAAAATCCATAAGCTGCAGCTACCTGCTACGTACTGTAACCTGTGCCCATGGCCTTTCAAATTTCCTCTTCTCTTGGGGAAGGGCAGTAATTATTTTATCAAGCTTGAACTAAACTTTTGGAGATCCCTTGCAGGATGGAGAAGGTTTTGCTGGGAGAGTAAAACCAGAGAGGCACCAAGGCGAGTTATAGCCAAGGCTGTGACACTTACAAACATGGTTGGCCCATACTGGAATGCACTGGGTACACCTGGAACCCCAGCATAGTAAGGTAGCCCAGTGTAGCTGTAGCCTGGTGGCAGGGTTGGGTTGAGGAAGGGCTGCTGAGTTGTGTGGTGAGTCTGTGTCTGGTTCTGCTGTGGCTGAGCTAGCGTGGTTGCAGGAGCAGGAGAGGCAGAATCCCCACGGCCAAATTTTGTTACATCACCTGCAAAAGAACGAACTGATCAGAAGAACGATCAAAGCTTTTCCACGAGGAACTTCTGTGCACAAGTAAACAACTGAAAAGAAAAAATTAAACAAAAAGAGCACATCCTGTACTTGAAAGGCTGTGGGTTTCCATGGGAAAAACTCTCCTGGTTTCTGTTCCTGACAGTGAAGGCACATTGCCCTTTTGTGGCACAGAACTCTGTGCTGTGACTAAATACAGACACTGATACTTAGCTATTTCACACACTCTGAGTAGTTCATTACCATTAGACCATTGCAACAAAATACGCTAAAAGCAGAAGTATGGTAAATAGCCGAAGTGCAAATGGTTGTTGGGTTAAGTGTGACTCTCCTGGAGGTTAAACTGATTAGCCAAGCTTCATGGGCTGAGAGCAGTTAGGATTTAGAGGCAGCGATGGGCTTATTTTTGTCAGTGTCTGTTTATTTGTGAAGCATGACTAGTTAAAATATCTGGTTCCTCACACCACCAAAGTTCTGGAGACAGTAGCTGAAGGCCAGGAAAGCAAGGCTTGCATCGCGGACCACCTTATTGAAGAAGCAGGAAGGGAAATTTGGTTATTAACCCAAAATCAGCCTCCCAAGAGAAGTGACTATGATGCAGAAAACTTAAAAAAAAAAAAAAAAAATCTTCCTAATTTCTGACAGCACTCAGAACAGCCTGTTTATGTGTTTGGTTTTGTAACACATCTGCCACACATCTGTCTCCTCCTGACCACTCTTCCCTTTCCCTGGTTGCCAAGAAGCATGACAAGATTTAATACCCACATCAGAGAAATTATAATTCATATGGCTACAGTTTTAAGCTGTAATCAGATGGCAGCAGAAGAAAACCACTTGCTGAACGTGCTGCAACATAATCTCTGCACACTGATAAATGGAGAACAAATGCAGAAATCGAGATAGGGCTTCTTAGACCACTTCTGAGAATGAAGTCCATCAGATCAGGAAGAGGGCAAGTGACTGCAACAGACAGCGCCTGGTGGGGATCCTGAAGTGATAAAGTAGCAATAACTAAGAACATGGAGCTGCTGAGAAGTTTCTGAAAGGGTCTATTCCACTGCCAAAAGAAGCAAGCAAGCCAGAGCAATTTCAAGAAAACAGATTAAACTATCAGCTATTTTCCAAGCACCTGTATGTGCACGGGAAGGGCATGAGATGACACTGACATTTGTATTTTTAACAATTTTGCACTTGTTCTCAAACACCACCCAACTTCATCCCAGAACAGGCCCCATATGAATTATCAATCAGAACCATGCAGAAAAATCCATGTCAAAATAGCAAGTGAGAAGCTTGCTTTTATTTGCCTACTTTGCTTGGGTGGGTGTAATTGCCTGCAGAAGGAAAAACAACTTCTCTTTCAGCAACAGCTGGATGACCTGAATTTAAAAACCAGCCCATCTCACTTATCTCTGACTTTAAGCAGCACTCACCTGAGTATGGGTTGTTAGCAAGGCTCCCATCTCTGCCTGTCAAGGTTGCAGGAGCAGGGAATGTAATTCCATAGTAATCCTTAAAAAAATGAAACATCATTTATTAATAGTTGAAACCACAAAAGACCTGAATAGTTCCTACAAATTCTGTCTTCCAAACATAACAATTGCCACGGGTTAAGTGAAAATCTACCTGTAATGCTTCCCTACAATACGACACGATCCATTTGTGAATAGGGCAAATTTCATTTTCTGGTAGCTCATTGTATGGTGGGGCCTCTTTATGGTACCAGGAGTGGGGTTCAAACCCATGCGGACATACAAAACCATGACAACAATGTAAAAGCAAGAAGAGAAGCTATAAGGTCAGCTTCTGCTCACGCTTACAACAGAGCTGAAGATTTACTTGGATCCTTGATTTGAAACAATGAACAGAGACACACACAGCCAGATCCAGTCTTGCCTTGGAAGTCTCGAGGCAGCCTGTTCCAGTGCCTCAACAACCCCACTGTAAAAGACTTCTTCTTTGTATCTAACCCAAATCTACCCTCTAAACGGATGAACCCCTTTGGGCTCCGTAGTCTCACATGCATCTAGCCAGAGCAGCAAATCCCAAACAAGTTCAGAGCTCACAGGGCGCTTATTGTAATCCTAACTCATGATCTTCCACTCTGGGGGTCTCAGGTCAACGCTGAAGATGCAGTAAAGATGATACTAAATATCTCTGCTCAGACTATGCCCATACTTGTGATGTGATCATCCTCATCTAATAACAGACCTATGTTACCCTGGGTACGTATTAGGCTGTTAACATAACTTCAGAAGTACCAACCTATTTCAAACAATATAGCTATAACTTGACTAAGGCGTGCAGGAGAACACATCAAAAGTCAAAAAGGAGACATCAGGAATATTTCCTGAGAACAAGTGTGAGAGGAAAGGACTGAAAAACAAGAAGCGGTCTAACATTACAATTTAAACTTAATCAACTAGCACGTCAAGTACCACGCACACCAAAGTCTTTGGTCCCATCACCATGCTACCACACAGTCAGGCTACAACAGAGTAGAAGAAAAGATTACAGCAGACAAGATTATATAATCCAATAGCAGTCAGAATTTATCATGCTAACATGTACATTAAGAAGTTGAGTTTAAATTTAAAAAAAAAAAAAAAGAAGAAGAAGAAGAAAAGGCACAGTCCCCAAAAAGGTTGCATTCTGGTTGCATCAGTGCCTCTCATTGCTGGAAATATCCCAGATGTGGTGACGTCTGCAACTGAATCCCAGCCAACTTTCGTTTTCAGCATGCAAACAGACTGGCACCTTGAACACACTGGTATTCCCTGCTAGCGAATATGTTGTCTGCTACATATTGAGTAGTAGGAATTTCCCCCAGTGCAAATGCAAAATATAACAAATATATATGTATTTAAAAAATTAAATTAAATAAAAAAGAAACATAAGAAAGAAGAAGAAAGTAACAACCAGAATGAACACAAGAATGACTGATGACAAAACCTTCCCAACAGTAACTCAGATGGCACAAGGGAAATTACACTGGATTTTGGTAGGCAAGGAAGTGTACAAATAAAACTTAGAACTCTAAGTCCGTGAAAGCAACAAAAGAAAAACTCCAAAGCACACAAAGCGCAGTTGCCTCAAGAGCATCTGCCCCAGTGCTTTCACATCCAGCACTCAACCACAACAGCCTGGCTGCAAGCCAGCCCATAAGCAGGCACAGGAACATACTGCCTCTGCCTCCAATACAGCCACCACGTGGTCTCACCTTGCCTGACTCAAGAGAAGCCTGAAGGAAAAAAGCAAAGAGAAAGCAAAACTAAAAAGGGAAACAAGGGAACTCTCTGGATAATGATGAAAAGAAACATGCAACATCTCATAAAGCTGGCCTCACAGCAACACCTCAAACACCATCATGAAGATTTACCAGGCTGCTGCCCAGCACAACACAAGTCCCTCCAAGGCAATGCCTACAAAGCCTCAGACCCCAGGGAGGCACAGCATCCTACTGCTCTTGCTCTTTCTGCCAGCTTCCACCATTGCCTTCTCCTGCAACCACCTTCGCCACCAGGATGCCAACTTCTCTTGGGAAAGCCTCCAGCTCCTTAAGAATGCAGCTCCACCTCCACCACAGCCTTGCCCACAAGAAAATGTGCCTCTTCCATTTCCGGAAACCCTTTTGGAAAGCAAGGACAAGAAGCAAGCTGCTATCACCACGCTCCTCATCCTCCAACACCTCTTCAACTTGCTTAGCAGCCCACGCACTCCAGCACACTGGATTGACCATGCACACCACAGCCTCCTCAACAAGATACAGCACTACACCCATCACATTGAAAAATGCTTCGCAGACCAAAGCGTGCGCTCCCAGAGACGAAGGCCTCGCAACTCTCACCTCAGCATCAACAAATACTTCAAATCCATCCACAGCTTCCTCCAGCACAACAACTACAATGCCTGTACCTGGGACCATGTCCGCCTCCAGGCTCAAGACTGCTTCCGACACCTGGACACACTCATACGACAGATGAAAAGTCAAGCTCCTCTCACAACCCATTCCAAACGTCTCAACACCCAGTGACTGTCCCCAGCCAACAGCAATGGCCACCTATCAAGAGGAACCCGCCACAGCACTATTCACTCAGCCTTCCTCCACCCAATGGCTGCAGCAACTGGGACATAGGCATGACTGAGCCCAGCCCATTGGCATCATGTCACGGACTGAGCCTGGCGATGGCACAGCCCATCCTGCCACAGCACCTGGCCCACACCACAACCCAAACTTGTTTGGAATGGGAGGATGAAGTCTTTGCGATGCTGCACACCTGGGAGAGTGGGGATAGGATCAGCATTTACTTCTGAGGAAGTCTTGTAGACAGCCTCCCCTGATGGAGGGGGAAGGTCTCAATGGACACTGTTGTACTTGCACAGGCTGATGACTTGCTATTTATGACAGCACTTTATTTATTTGCCTATTTGTCCCTCATTCTTTTTTTATTATTATTTATTTATATTTATTAATTGGTTCACTTATTTATTCTTTTTTTTTTTTAAAATGGAAATAAAGACTTGATATTAAAAAAAACAAAAAGACCCCGTCATTCTGTACACATGCACAGAAAAAGGCAGGCTTCCTACCCATGGGCAGAGATTAGCCTCCTGACAGCTCCAGGCTGCTGACCGCTATCATGGACCACATGGCTTCAGGAGAGCAGCACATCCATGTACCCACTGACCCCAGGCGCTTCTCCCGCGGCAACAAGACCCCAGCAGTGCATGCCCACCACAACCACATATAACCACTTACGTTAGAAAAAAACCTCTACAAGTCCATATGCTACTCTAGAAATACTAAGTTCAACATTAAGCCATAGACATAAAACATTTTATATTACCTCGGCCACACCTAGTGAGAAGGAAATGTTTTGGGCTGCATATAACATAAAATATATAAATAATGTATATAAGTAACAAAACTTAATAAAAAATATTTTATTCCTAAAACATGCAACAAAACCAGTGGGATATCTGATATTTTCGGTGAAACTAGTGCACCAGTGTCGTTCAATGGAAGTGACCTCAATTTCTAGTGAGTTCTCAATACATTTGTCAGATTTTTAACAAAATTTTACTGTTTAGACTTAAACCTTGAAAACAGTTCACAACTGTAGGTACTGCCAGAAGCAACAACATGAATGTGGTGTGAATGGGAAATGCTATTAACACTGTTAATAGCATTTAGTTAATAGTTAAGCTATTAACACTGAACTGACCCAACACTGTAACCCCAACATGTACTGGATACAGCAGAGGTATTTACTGCTAACAGCACACAAACATTTGGCTGCAGCACAAACTGCATGAAGGGCCAGGCCACACCACTCAGTGTGGAAGAGTCATGGCTGTGACTGTGGGAGGCACGGGTAAAGCTGCAGGATAGTCTAGATTCCCATTCATACCAATCACACCTGTGAAAAACAATTTAAAAATATTTCACCAAAACATCCCATGGAATATTGCTGGAACAGGCCAACCTGTATAACCACATCATGCGTAGAAGATGATGACTACAAAATCACACCAGTCCCTATTCAAAAACATGCAATAAGTAACAAGCTCTCACCAGACAATCGAAATCTCTAGGCTATTTAACAACAACAGATTCAACCACCGTTTGAACAGATTCTCTATAGACCAAAAACCATCAGCTTCATAGATATACATGGAAAATGCAACCTGAACCCATATCCCAAAGCCACTGCTCTTCAACATCTTCATCGGCCACACAGCTGACGGAATCCACTGCACCCTCAGCAAGTTTGCAGACTTCACGCCCCAAGCTGAGCCATGCAGCTGACACGGCAGAAGGAACGGAGGCCATCCAAACGCACCTCGACAAATGCAAACCCACCTGGGCTCATGAATACCCAATGAGGTTCAACAAAGTCAAGTGCAAGGTGCCGCGCTTGGGCGGGGAAAACGCCAGATACCTACACAGCATGACAGATCAACGCCTTGACGGCAGACCTGCCGAGAAGAACTTAGGGGCCCCGGTAGATGAAAAACTTCAAGCGGGCTAGCAGCGAGCACCTGTGGCCCCCAAGGCCAACCGCATACTGGCCTGCACCGACAGGAGCGGCCAACAGGGTGGGGGAGGTGACTGTCCCCCAACGCAACCAATCTCCAATGCCCTCGCGACACCCCGTCTGGAGTAATGCGTTCAGGTCCATGGCCACCAGCTCAGGAAAGACGGGCAGACTTTGCAGAGAGGGCGACAAGAGCAGGGCCACAAGGATGACCAGAGGACTGGAGCACTTCTCCTACCAAGACAAGCTGAGGGAGCACTGCCTCTTCCGTCTGGACAAGACCAAGCACCAGGAAGACCACGTAGCAGCCTGCCGGCACTTAAAGGGATGTCCGTCATACGCAGGAGAGAAATCAACTTCTCACACGGGTAGGCAGTGATAGAACACGGCTTTAAAATGAAAAGGATCACGGTCAGATGCCAGGGGGAGACGGAGGTCAGGCACCACCGCGCGATGCCCAGGGAAGATTCTGGATCCCCCATTCCCCCAACCCGGAGGGGTTCGAGGCCAGGCTGAATGCAGCACTGGGAAGCCTGCTCTTACAGCTTGAGTTCCGCGGTCGGCAACCGTGCCGCCAGCAGTGAGTGGGAACAAGGTGACTGCCGAGGCCCCTTCCAAAGCAAGCCATTCTTTGACTCAAAGGGGGCCTACGGGACACCCGGAGTGGGAAACGTAAACACAGACTGCCATGGTAGGACAAGGGCCAGTGGCTTTCAACTAAAAGGCAGGAGGGTCACACTAGACGTCAGCAAGAGACTTTGTCCTCTGAGGGGCAGTGGAGCGCAGGAAAAGGTCACCCAGAGAAACCGAGGACGCCCCGGCACTGGAAGCCTCTCACAGCACGCTAGATGGGGCTTTGGGCACCCCGCTCTAGCGGAATGCGGCTCGGCCCACGGAAAGAGGGTGCTGGAAGCGCACGGCAGTTGTGGGCCCCTCCAACCCAAACCACCCTCTCACTCTGTCATCTCCTCCAGTCTCCTCATCCTCAAAAGGTGCTTAAAGAGCTACGGTGCTGGCCTCAGCTCCATCACGTTTGCGGACTCCTCCTGGAGAGCGACAAATCTTCGGCCTTTGCAACGCAAGATCCCTGGCTTACAACTGCCCGCCTGCTGCTACGTTTCCTCCTTCTCACCCGATGCCACAGGAAGCAAGGAAAAGACCATGGAGGAAGGCGACGCGTCGCCTGACAAGCACCACAGCCGCAGGCCACGCTCGGAAGGATACCTTCCCTTTCTCTTTCTTCCTCAACCACAAGCCTTTTCTACATATCCTCAGCAGCTTCCGACACAGGCGGCGCTGCCTCCTCCGACCGCAATAGCAGCCGGCCCAAAGTTCCTCACGCCGCCGGAAACTACCCAAGGTTCTTCCATCACGCATCGCTTGTCAATGCTTTGTGAAAAACAAACAGAAACGATGCACGGGAAGCAAACCACGGGAAACACACATCTCACTCAAGTCGAAAGACCAAGGCCAATTACAGCATTATGGCATTACGTAAGAAAAGCAGAGTCGAACAGGAAGAGGGATTTCACTGAAGGAATCACCACAGCTCTCGCTGCCCGCCTAAAGGAAAGGATGAAAAAAAAAGAAAAGTATCTGCACAACAGCTGGCCCAGAACATTCCGCCCCACCACTTTCACATCCCCCTTCCAACCCTTGCAGCCAGCCACCCCACAACACACCGCCGGACAAGCACCTCCACCAACCGCCCCACACACAGCCAAGCCACTTGCTCGCAGACCACAAAAACCAATAGCCAAAAGTGAAAGCCACGGGCAAAATCTCTCGGCAACAGGAAAGCGAGGAAGGGAAAGATGCCACACTACATAAAGCCGGCACCGCGGCAGCACACAGACCGCTGCCACCACCGGCACCGCCACCGAGCCCCACCAGCCTCCTGCCAAGCACAACGCCACTGCCACCATGCCTGTGCCTGCAAGCCCACAGCACCCACGGGGGTACGGCATCCTGCTCCTCACGCTCCTTCTGAAAGCTCTCGCCACCACCGCCACCGCCTCCGCCTGCAGCCACCTTCGCCCCCAGGACGCCACCTTCTCTCGCGACAGCCTCCAGCTCCTAGGGGACATGGCTCCCAGCCCACCCCAGCTGTGCCCACAGCACAGCGCGTCGCCTTGCTCCTTCAACGACACCATCCTGGACACCAGCAACATCTGGCAAACTGACAAAACCACCCACGACATTCTTCAGGACCTCTTCAGTATCCTCAGCGGACCAAGCACTCCACCCCACTGGATCGAAAGCCAACGCCAAAGCCTCCTCAGCCACATCCAGCGCTACACCCAGCACCTCGAGCAGTGCCTGGAAAAAAACAGCGACACGCGCTCCCGGACACGACGGCCTCGAAACCTTCACCTCACCATCAGCAAACACTTCAGCTGCCTCCGCACCTTCCTCAGCGATAACGACTACAGCGCCTGCGCCTGGGACCTCGTCCTCCTGCAAGCTCGTGAATGGTTCCGGCGCATCAACAACCTCACAGGCAACACGCGCACTTAGCCCCAAACGCACCTCCCACCCTCTTCCTACTTATCTATTTATTCAACTATTTATACAAACGTCTATTTATTCACCTATTTATTCTTTTATTTATTCCGACAAAATAAAAGTTCTCCTTTACAAAACTGCCTGCCACTGCCTCCTTTCGCTCAATCTCACAAGCCCCTTTCGGGGGAAACCCACCCCACGACTCTCACGCGCACCTTTGAAAACTCGCGTCAGCCCTGACGGTGGACGGACATCCACGAGTTCGGCACAAAAAGCAGCCAAAGGAGGGACACCCGCGGCGGCACGACCGTCCGGTTATGGCTAACGAGCTCGAAGGAATAAGCTGATCACCCCTTTCAGCACAGAAGCTCGATGGTCACAGCAGTACCGCAGTGACGGCTTGTGCCTCATTCGTGTGAAATTAGCCCCACACTTGACTCGCGTCTTGAGAACCACGACGGAGAACACGAAGGCGGCGTATGACCGCAGCGGTTGACTCTTCACGCAAATCCTGTCACACTCTCATCCCACAAAGAGAAACCCAAAAGCCTCAGCTTCTACGGGGAGGCAGAGCTATCTTGGGGAAGCAGAGAAGAGAAAGGCAGAGACGAGGAAGGAGACAAGAGAGCTAAGAGATGGGAAGCTACAGTCATCTTACGCCACCAAGACGGGGGCGCAGGGGGAGGGGATGCACCTGATTGGCAACCGCTCCGTCTCCCCTCTGGGTAGACAACCCGGGGACAGCATGCATTTGGATAGCGCTACGTCTTACTTTCAGCTGGGATAGAATGCCTTCCTTCAGAGCGCCTGCCACGATGCGGTGCCTTGGTTCTAGGAGAAAAACAATGCTGGTAACACTCCGACGCTTACTCGTGCTGCCAAGCGGTGCTGCACAGGGCCATAGCCATTGCCAGCAAAAGGCGCGAGGAGCTGGGAGGGAGCAGAACTAGGACAACTGACACCCCCTACCACACGTCATCAACAGAAGCAGTTTTGGGGAGGGTGGGAGTTCAACTTGTGCGCTCCTCCACGCCTCGCGTGGCTGCAAAGCCGCTCTGCGCCCTGTCAGAAAAGTCACGGCTGTCAGGCAAAGTCCCCGGTGACTGCAAAGAAGAAAACATCCCTCCCCGCTTTATGAAACGGAGGAAGGAACACGGCGGGAACCACGGGCCGGTGAGCCTCACCTCTGTGCCTAGGAAGATCATGGAGCAGACCTGCCAGGAACAGAGGGATGAGCAGGAGACCCCAGGCAGCCTGCACGGCTTCACCAAGGGCACATCGTGCCTGACTAACCAGGCGGCCTCCAACGACGGAGTGACCGCATCGCTGCACAACGGGAAGGCAACCCATGCCGTCTACGCTAAGGATTTCTGCAAGGCTTGCCCCGCACCCGTATCACTTAACTGGACAGACGTGGCTTCAAAGGGTGAGCTATTCGCTGGATGAGGAATGGGCTCCATGGTCGCGGCCTGGCGCTGCTGTCAATGGCTCTACGCCCAGGCGGAGGCCGGACACGAGCAGCGTCCCGCACGGTCCGGCCCGGGGCCACTGCTCTTCAATATCTTCATCGGCCACACAGCTGACGGAATCCACTGCACCCTCAGCAAGTTTGCAGACTTCACGCCCCAAGCTGAGCCATGCAGCTGACACGGCAGAAGGAACGGAGGCCATCCAAACGCACCTCGACAAATGCAAACCCACCTGGGCTCATGAATACCCAATAAGGTTCAACAAAGTCAAGTGCAAGGTGCCGCGCTTGGGCGGGGAAAACGCCAGATACCTACACAGCATGACAGATCAACACCTTGACGGCAGACCTGCCGAGAAGGACTTAGGGGCCCTGGTAGATGAAAAACTTCAAGCGGGCTAGCAGCGCGCACCTGCGGCCCCCAAGGCCAACCGCATACTGGCCTGCACCGACAGGAGCGGCCAACAGGGTGGGGGAGGTGACTGTCCCCCAACGCAACCAATCTCCAATGCCCTCGCGACACCCCGTCTGGAGTAATGCGTTCAGGTCCATGGCCACCAGCTCAGGAAAGACGGGCAGACTTTGCATAGAGGGCGACAAGAGCAGGGCCACAAGGATGACCAGAGGACTGGAGCACTTCTCCTACCAAGACAAGCTGAGGGAGCACTGCCTCTTCCGTCTGGACAAGACCAAGCACCAGGAAGACCACGTAGCAGCCTGCCGGCACTTAAAGGGATGTCCGTCATACGCAGGAGAGAAATCAACTTCTCACACGGGTAGACAGTGATAGAACACGGCTTTAAAATGAAAAGGATCACGGTCAGATGCCAGGGGGAGACGGAGGTCAGGCACCACCGCGCGATGCCCAGGGAAGATTCTGGATCCCCCATTCCCCCAACCCGGAGGGGTTCGAGGCCAGGCTGAATGCAGCACTGGGAAGCCTGCTCTTACAGCTTGAGTTCCGCGGTCGGCAACCGTGCCGCCAGCAGTGAGTGGGAACGAGGTGACTGCCGAGGCCCCTTCCAAAGCAAGCCATTCTTTGACTCAAAGGGGGCCTACGGGGCACCCGGAGTGGGAAACGTAAACACGGACTGCCATGGTAGGACAAGGGCCAGTGGCTTTCAACTAAAAGGCAGGAGGGTCACACTAGACGTCAGCAAGAGACTTTGTCCTCTGAGGGGCAGTGGAGCGCAGGAAAAGGTCACCCAGAGAAACCGAGGACGCCCCGGCACCGGAAGCCTCTCACAGCACGCTGGATGGGGCTTTGGGCACCCCGCTCTAGCGGAATGCGGCTCGGCCCACGGAAAGAGGGTGCTGGAAGCGCACGGCAGTTGTGGGCCCCTCCAACCCAAACCACCCTCTCACTCTGTCATCTCCTCCAGTCTCCTCATCCTCAAAAGGTGCTTAAAGAGCTACGGTGCTGGCCTCAGCTCCATCACGTTTGCGGACTCCTCCTGGACAGCGACAAATCTTCGGCCTTTGCAACGCAAGATCCCTGGCTTACAACTGCCCGCCTGCTGCTACGTTTCCTCCTTCTCACCCGATGCCACAGGAAGCAAGGAAAAGACCATGGAGGAAGGCGACGCGTCGCCTGACGAGCACCACAGCCGCAGGCCATGCTCGGAAGGATACCTTCCCTTTCTCTTTCTTCCTCAACCACAAGCCTTTTCTACATATCCTCAGCAGCTTCCGACACAGGCGGCGCTGCCTCCTCCGACCGCAACAGCAGCCGGCCCGAAGTTCCTCACGCCGCCGGAAACTACCCAAGGTTCTTCCATCACGCATCGCTTGTCAATGCTTTGTGAAAAACAAACAGAAACGATGCACGGGAAGCAAACCACGGGAAACACACATCTCACTCAAGTCGAAAGACCAAGGCCAATTACAGCATTATGGCATTACGTAAGAAAAGCAGAGTCGAACAGGAAGAGGGATTTCACTGAAGGAATCACCACAGCTCTCGCTGCCCGCCTAAAGGAAAGGATGAAAAAAAAAGAAAAGTATCTGCACAACAGCTGGCCCAGAACATTCCGCCCCACCACTTTCACATCCCCCTTCCAACCCTTGCAGCCAGCCACCCCACAACACACCGCCGGACAAGCACCTCCACCAACCGCCCCACACACAGCCAAGCCACTTGCTCGCAGACCACAAAAACCAATAGCCAAAAGTGAAAGCCACGGGCAAAATCTCTCGGCAACAGGAAAGCGAGGAAGGGAAAGATGCCACACTACATAAAGCCGGCACCGCGGCAGCACACAGACCGCTGCCACCACCGGCACCGCCACCGAGCCCCACCAGCCTCCTGCCCAGCACAACGCCACTGCCACCATGCCTGTGCCTGCAAGCCCACAGCACCCACGGGGGTACGGCATCCTGCTCCTCACGCTCCTTCTGAAAGCTCTCGCCACCACCGCCACCGCCTCCGCCTGCAGCCACCTTCGCCCCCAGGACGCCACCTTCTCTCGCGACAGCCTCCAGCTCCTAGGGGACATGGCTCCCAGCCCACCCCAGCTGTGCCCACAGCACAGCGCGTCGCCTTGCTCCTTCAACGACACCATCCTGGACACCAGCAACATCTGGCAAACTGACAAAACCACCCACGACATTCTTCAGGACCTCTTCAGTATCCTCAGCGGACCAAGCACTCCACCCCACTGGATCGAAAGCCAACGCCAAAGCCTCCTCAGCCACATCCAGCGCTACACCCAGCACCTCGAGCAGTGCCTGGAAAAAAACAGCGACACGCGCTCCCGGACACGACGGCCTCGAAACCTTCACCTCACCATCAGCAAACACTTCAGCTGCCTCCGCACCTTCCTCAGCGATAACGACTACAGCGACTGCGCCTGGGACCTCGTCCTCCTGCAAGCTCGTGAATGGTTCCGGCGCATCAACAACCTCACAGGCAACACGCGCACTTAGCCCCAAACGCACCTCCCACCCTCTTCCTACTTATCTATTTATTCAACTATTTATACAAACGCCTATTTATTCACCTATTTATTCTTTTATTTATTCCGACAAAATAAAAGTTCTCCTTTACAAAACTGCCTGCCACTGCCTCCTTTCGCTCAATCTCACAAGCCCCTTTCGGGGGAAACCCACCCCACGACTCTCACGCGCACCTTTGAAAACTCGCGTCAGCCCTGACGGTGGACGGACATCCACGAGTTCGGCACAAAAAGCAGCCAAAGGAGGGACACCCGCGGCGGCACGACCGTCCGGTTATGGCTAACGAGCTCGAAGGAATAAGCTGATCACCCCTTTCAGCACAGAAGCTCGATGGTCACAGCAGTACCGCAGTGACGGCTTGTGCCTCATTCGTGTGAAATTAGCCCCACACTTGACTCGCGTCTTGAGAACCACGACGGAGAACACGAAGGCGGCGTATGACCGCAGCGGTTGACTCTTCACGCAAATCCTGTCACACTCTCATCCCACAAAGAGAAACCCAAAAGCCTCAGCTTCTACGGGGAGGCAGAGCTATCTTGGGGAAGCAGAGAAGAGAAAGGCAGAGACGAGGAAGGAGACAAGAGAGCTAAGAGATGGGAAGCTACAGTCATCTTACGCCACCAAGACGGGGGCGCAGGGGGAGGGGATGCACCTGATTGGCAACCGCTCCGTCTCCCCTCTGGGTAGACAACCCGGGGACAGCATGCATGCATTTGGATAGCGCTACGTCTTACTTTCAGCTGGGATAGAATGCCTTCCTTCAGAGCGCCTGCCACGATGCGGTGCCTTGGTTCTAGGAGAAAAACAACGCTGGTAACACTCCGACGCTTACTCGTGCTGCCAAGCGGTGCTGCACAGGGCCATAGCCATTGCCAGCAAAAGGCGCGAGGAGCTGGGAGGGAGCAGAACTAGGACAACTGACACCCCCTACCACACGTCATCAACAGAAGCAGTTTTGGGGAGGGTGGGAGTTTAACTTGTGCGCTCCTCCACGCCTCGCGTGGCTGCAAAGCCGCTCTGCGCCCTGTCAGAAAAGTCACGGCTGTCAGGCAAAGTCCCCGGTGACTGCAAAGAAGAAAACATCCCTCCCCGCTTTATGAAACGGAGGAAGGAACACGGCGGGAACCACGGGCCGATGAGCCTCATCTCTGTGCCTAGGAAGATCATGGAGCAGACCTGCCAGGAACAGAGGGATGAGCAGGAGACCCCAGGCAGCCTGCACGGCTTCACCAAGGGCACATCGTGCCTGACTAACCAGGCGGCCTCCAACGACGGAGTGACCGCATCGCTGCACAACGGGAAGGCAACCCATGCCGTCTACGCTAAGGATTTCTGCAAGGCTTGCCCCGCACCCGTATCACTTAACTGGACAGACGTGGCTTCAAAGGGTGAGCTATTCGCTGGATGAGGAATGGGCTCCATGGTCGCGGCCTGGCGCTGCTGTCAATGGCTCTACGCCCAGGCGGAGGCCGGACACGAGCAGCGTCCCGCACGGTCCGGCCCGGGGCCACTGCTCTTCAACATCTTCATCGGCCACACAGCTGACGGAATCCACTGCACCCTCAGCAAGTTTGCAGACTTCACGCTCCAAGCTGAGCCATGCAGCTGACACGGCAGAAGGAACGGAGGCCATCCAAACGCACCTCGACAAATGCAAACCCACCTGGGCTCATGAATACCCAATAAGGTTCAACAAAGTCAAGTGCAAGGTGCCGCGCTTGGGCGGGGAAAACGCCAGATACCTACACAGCATGACAGATCAACACCTTGACGGCAGACCTGCCGAGAAGGACTTAGGGGCCCTGGTAGATGAAAAACTTCAAGCGGGCTAGCAGCGCGCACCTGCGGCCCCCAAGGCCAACCGCATACTGGCCTGCACCGACAGGAGCGGCCAACAGGGTGGGGGAGGTGACTGTCCCCCAACGCAACCAATCTCCAATGCCCTCGCGACACCCCGTCTGGAGTAATGCGTTCAGGTCCATGGCCACCAGCTCAGGAAAGACGGGCAGACTTTGCAGAGAGGGCGACAAGAGCAGGGCCACAAGGATGACCAGAGGACTGGAGCACTTCTCCTACCAAGACAAGCTGAGGGAGCACTGCCTCTTCCGTCTGGACAAGACCAAGCACCAGGAAGACCACGTAGCAGCCTGCCGGCACTTAAAGGGATGTCCGTCATACGCAGGAGAGAAATCAACTTCTCACACGGGTAGACAGTGATAGAACACGGCTTTAAAATGAAAAGGATCACGGTCAGATGCCAGGGGGAGACGGAGGTCAGGCACCACCGCGCGATGCCCAGGGAAGATTCTGGATCCCCCATTCCCCCAACCCGGAGGGGTTCGAGGCCAGGCTGAATGCAGCACTGGGAAGCCTGCTCTTACAGCTTGAGTTCCGCGGTCGGCAACCGTGCCGCCAGCAGTGAGTGGGAACGAGGTGACTGCCGAGGCCCCTTCCAAAGCAAGCCATTCTTTGACTCAAAGGGGGCCTACGGGGCACCCGGAGTGGGAAACGTAAACACGGACTGCCATGGTAGGACAAGGGCCAGTGGCTTTCAACTAAAAGGCAGGAGGGTCACACTAGACGTCAGCAAGAGACTTTGTCCTCTGAGGGGCAGTGGAGCGCAGGAAAAGGTCACCCAGAGAAACCGAGGACGCCCCGGCACCGGAAGCCTCTCACAGCACGCTGGATGGGGCTTTGGGCACCCCGCTCTAGCGGAATGCGGCTCGGCCCACGGAAAGAGGGTGCTGGAAGCGCACGGCAGTTGTGGGCCCCTCCAACCCAAACCACCCTCTCACTCTGTCATCTCCTCCAGTCTCCTCATCCTCAAAAGGTGCTTAAAGAGCTACGGTGCTGGCCTCAGCTCCATCACGTTTGCGGACTCCTCCTGGACAGCGACAAATCTTCGGCCTTTGCAACGCAAGATCCCTGGCTTACAACTGCCCGCCTGCTGCTACGTTTCCTCCTTCTCACCCGATGCCACAGGAAGCAAGGAAAAGACCATGGAGGAAGGCGACGCGTCGCCTGACGAGCACCACAGCCGCAGGCCATGCTCGGAAGGATACCTTCCCTTTCTCTTTCTTCCTCAACCACAAGCCTTTTCTACATATCCTCAGCAGCTTCCGACACAGGCGGCGCTGCCTCCTCCGACCGCAACAGCAGCCGGCCCGAAGTTCCTCACGCCGCCGGAAACTACCCAAGGTTCTTCCATCACGCATCGCTTGTCAATGCTTTGTGAAAAACAAACAGAAACGATGCACGGGAAGCAAACCACGGGAAACACACATCTCACTCAAGTCGAAAGACCAAGGCCAATTACAGCATTATGGCATTACGTAAGAAAAGCAGAGTCGAACAGGAAGAGGGATTTCACTGAAGGAATCACCACAGCTCTCGCTGCCCGCCTAAAGGAAAGGATGAAAAAAAAAGAAAAGTATCTGCACAACAGCTGGCCCAGAACATTCCGCCCCACCACTTTCACATCCCCCTTCCAACCCTTGCAGCCAGCCACCCCACAACACACCGCCGGACAAGCACCTCCACCAACCGCCCCACACACAGCCAAGCCACTTGCTCGCAGACCACAAAAACCAATAGCCAAAAGTGAAAGCCACGGGCAAAATCTCTCGGCAACAGGAAAGCGAGGAAGGGAAAGATGCCACACTACATAAAGCCGGCACCGCGGCAGCACACAGACCGCTGCCACCACCGGCACCGCCACCGAGCCCCACCAGCCTCCTGCCCAGCACAACGCCACTGCCACCATGCCTGTGCCTGCAAGCCCACAGCACCCACGGGGGTACGGCATCCTGCTCCTCACGCTCCTTCTGAAAGCTCTCGCCACCACCGCCACCGCCTCCGCCTGCAGCCACCTTCGCCCCCAGGACGCCACCTTCTCTCGCGACAGCCTCCAGCTCCTAGGGGACATGGCTCCCAGCCCACCCCAGCTGTGCCCACAGCACAGCGCGTCGCCTTGCTCCTTCAACGACACCATCCTGGACACCAGCAACATCTGGCAAACTGACAAAACCACCCACGACATTCTTCAGGACCTCTTCAGTATCCTCAGCGGACCAAGCACTCCACCCCACTGGATCGAAAGCCAACGCCAAAGCCTCCTCAGCCACATCCAGCGCTACACCCAGCACCTCGAGCAGTGCCTGGAAAAAAACAGCGACACGCGCTCCCGGACACGACGGCCTCGAAACCTTCACCTCACCATCAGCAAACACTTCAGCTGCCTCCGCACCTTCCTCAGCGATAACGACTACAGCGACTGCGCCTGGGACCTCGTCCTCCTGCAAGCTCGTGAATGGTTCCGGCGCATCAACAACCTCACAGGCAACATGCGCACTTAGCCCCAAACGCACCTCCCACCCTCTTCCTACTTATCTATTTATTCAACTATTTATACAAACGCCTATTTATTCACCTATTTATTCTTTTATTTATTCCGACAAAATAAAAGTTCTCCTTTACAAAACTGCCTGCCACTGCCTCCTTTCGCTCAATCTCACAAGCCCCTTTCGGGGGAAACCCACCCCACGACTCTCACGCGCACCTTTGAAAACTCGCGTCAGCCCTGACGGTGGACGGACATCCACGAGTTCGGCACAAAAAGCAGCCAAAGGAGGGACACCCGCGGCGGCACGACCGTCCGGTTATGGCTAACGAGCTCGAAGGAATAAGCTGATCACCCCTTTCAGCACAGAAGCTCGATGGTCACAGCAGTACCGCAGTGACGGCTTGTGCCTCATTCGTGTGAAATTAGCCCCACACTTGACTCGCGTCTTGAGAACCACGACGGAGAACACGAAGGCGGCGTATGACCGCAGCGGTTGACTCTTCACGCAAATCCTGTCACACTCTCATCCCACAAAGAGAAACCCAAAAGCCTCAGCTTCTACGGGGAGGCAGAGCTATCTTGGGGAAGCAGAGAAGAGAAAGGCAGAGACGAGGAAGGAGACAAGAGAGCTAAGAGATGGGAAGCTACAGTCATCTTACGCCACCAAGACGGGGGCGCAGGGGGAGGGGATGCACCTGATTGGCAACCGCTCCGTCTCCCCTCTGGGTAGACAACCCGGGGACAGCATGCATGCATTTGGATAGCGCTACGTCTTACTTTCAGCTGGGATAGAATGCCTTCCTTCAGAGCGCCTGCCACGATGCGGTGCCTTGGTTCTAGGAGAAAAACAACGCTGGTAACACTCCGACGCTTACTCGTGCTGCCAAGCGGTGCTGCACAGGGCCATAGCCATTGCCAGCAAAAGGCGCGAGGAGCTGGGAGGGAGCAGAACTAGGACAACTGACACCCCCTACCACACGTCATCAACAGAAGCAGTTTTGGGGAGGGTGGGAGTTTAACTTGTGCGCTCCTCCACGCCTCGCGTGGCTGCAAAGCCGCTCTGCGCCCTGTCAGAAAAGTCACGGCTGTCAGGCAAAGTCCCCGGTGACTGCAAAGAAGAAAACATCCCTCCCCGCTTTATGAAACGGAGGAAGGAACACGGCGGGAACCACGGGCCGATGAGCCTCACCTCTGTGCCTAGGAAGATCATGGAGCAGACCTGCCAGGAACAGAGGGATGAGCAGGAGACCCCAGGCAGCCTGCACGGCTTCACCAAGGGCACATCGTGCCTGACTAACCAGGCGGCCTCCAACGACGGAGTGACCGCATCGCTGCACAACGGGAAGGCAACCCATGCCGTCTACGCTAAGGATTTCTGCAAGGCTTGCCCCGCACCCGTATCACTTAACTGGACAGACGTGGCTTCAAAGGGTGAGCTATTCGCTGGATGAGGAATGGGCTCCATGGTCGCGGCCTGGCGCTGCTGTCAATGGCTCTACGCCCAGGCGGAGGCCGGACACGAGCAGCGTCCCGCACGGTCCGGCCCGGGGCCACTGCTCTTCAACATCTTCATCGGCCACACAGCTGACGGAATCCACTGCACCCTCAGCAAGTTTGCAGACTTCACGCCCCAAGCTGAGCCATGCAGCTGACACGGCAGAAGGAACGGAGGCCATCCAAACGCACCTCGACAAATGCAAACCCACCTGGGCTCATGAATACCCAATAAGGTTCAACAAAGTCAAGTGCAAGGTGCCGCGCTTGGGCGGGGAAAACGCCAGATACCTACACAGCATGACAGATCAACACCTTGACGGCAGACCTGCCGAGAAGGACTTAGGGGCCCTGGTAGATGAAAAACTTCAAGCGGGCTAGCAGCGCGCACCTGCGGCCCCCAAGGCCAACCGCATACTGGCCTGCACCGACAGGAGCGGCCAACAGGGTGGGGGAGGTGACTGTCCCCCAACGCAACCAATCTCCAATGCCCTCGCGACACCCCGTCTGGAGTAATGCGTTCAGGTCCATGGCCACCAGCTCAGGAAAGACGGGCAGACTTTGCAGAGAGGGCGACAAGAGCAGGGCCACAAGGATGACCAGAGGACTGGAGCACTTCTCCTACCAAGACAAGCTGAGGGAGCACTGCCTCTTCCGTCTGGACAAGACCAAGCACCAGGAAGACCACGTAGCAGCCTGCCGGCACTTAAAGGGATGTCCGTCATACGCAGGAGAGAAATCAACTTCTCACACGGGTAGACAGTGATAGAACACGGCTTTAAAATGAAAAGGATCACGGTCAGATGCCAGGGGGAGACGGAGGTCAGGCACCACCGCGCGATGCCCAGGGAAGATTCTGGATCCCCCATTCCCCCAACCCGGAGGGGTTCGAGGCCAGGCTGAATGCAGCACTGGGAAGCCTGCTCTTACAGCTTGAGTTCCGCGGTCGGCAACCGTGCCGCCAGCAGTGAGTGGGAACGAGGTGACTGCCGAGGCCCCTTCCAAAGCAAGCCATTCTTTGACTCAAAGGGGGCCTACGGGGCACCCGGAGTGGGAAACGTAAACACGGACTGCCATGGTAGGACAAGGGCCAGTGGCTTTCAACTAAAAGGCAGGAGGGTCACACTAGACGTCAGCAAGAGACTTTGTCCTCTGAGGGGCAGTGGAGCGCAGGAAAAGGTCACCCAGAGAAACCGAGGACGCCCCGGCACCGGAAGCCTCTCACAGCACGCTGGATGGGGCTTTGGGCACCCCGCTCTAGCGGAATGCGGCTCGGCCCACGGAAAGAGGGTGCTGGAAGCGCACGGCAGTTGTGGGCCCCTCCAACCCAAACCACCCTCTCACTCTGTCATCTCCTCCAGTCTCCTCATCCTCAAAAGGTGCTTAAAGAGCTACGGTGCTGGCCTCAGCTCCATCACGTTTGCGGACTCCTCCTGGACAGCGACAAATCTTCGGCCTTTGCAACGCAAGATCCCTGGCTTACAACTGCCCGCCTGCTGCTACGTTTCCTCCTTCTCACCCGATGCCACAGGAAGCAAGGAAAAGACCATGGAGGAAGGCGACGCGTCGCCTGACGAGCACCACAGCCGCAGGCCATGCTCGGAAGGATACCTTCCCTTTCTCTTTCTTCCTCAACCACAAGCCTTTTCTACATATCCTCAGCAGCTTCCGACACAGGCGGCGCTGCCTCCTCCGACCGCAACAGCAGCCGGCCCGAAGTTCCTCACGCCGCCGGAAACTACCCAAGGTTCTTCCATCACGCATCGCTTGTCAATGCTTTGTGAAAAACAAACAGAAACGATGCACGGGAAGCAAACCACGGGAAACACACATCTCACTCAAGTCGAAAGACCAAGGCCAATTACAGCATTATGGCATTACGTAAGAAAAGCAGAGTCGAACAGGAAGAGGGATTTCACTGAAGGAATCACCACAGCTCTCGCTGCCCGCCTAAAGGAAAGGATGAAAAAAAAAGAAAAGTATCTGCACAACAGCTGGCCCAGAACATTCCGCCCCACCACTTTCACATCCCCCTTCCAACCCTTGCAGCCAGCCACCCCACAACACACCGCCGGACAAGCACCTCCACCAACCGCCCCACACACAGCCAAGCCACTTGCTCGCAGACCACAAAAACCAATAGCCAAAAGTGAAAGCCACGGGCAAAATCTCTCGGCAACAGGAAAGCGAGGAAGGGAAAGATGCCACACTACATAAAGCCGGCACCGCGGCAGCACACAGACCGCTGCCACCACCGGCACCGCCACCGAGCCCCACCAGCCTCCTGCCCAGCACAACGCCACTGCCACCATGCCTGTGCCTGCAAGCCCACAGCACCCACGGGGGTACGGCATCCTGCTCCTCACGCTCCTTCTGAAAGCTCTCGCCACCACCGCCACCGCCTCCGCCTGCAGCCACCTTTGCCCCCAGGACGCCACCTTCTCTCGCGACAGCCTCCAGCTCCTAGGGGACATGGCTCCCAGCCCACCCCAGCTGTGCCCACAGCACAGCGCGTCGCCTTGCTCCTTCAACGACACCATCCTGGACACCAGCAACATCTGGCAAACTGACAAAACCACCCACGACATTCTTCAGGACCTCTTCAGTATCCTCAGCGGACCAAGCACTCCACCCCACTGGATCGAAAGCCAACGCCAAAGCCTCCTCAGCCACATCCAGCGCTACACCCAGCACCTCGAGCAGTGCCTGGAAAAAAACAGCGACACGCGCTCCCGGACACGACGGCCTCGAAACCTTCACCTCACCATCAGCAAACACTTCAGCTGCCTCCGCACCTTCCTCAGCGATAACGACTACAGCGCCTGCGCCTGGGACCTCGTCCTCCTGCAAGCTCGTGAATGGTTCCGGCGCATCAACAACCTCACAGGCAACACGCGCACTTAGCCCCAAACGCACCTCCCACCCTCTTCCTACTTATCTATTTATTCAACTATTTATACAAACGCCTATTTATTCACCTATTTATTCTTTTATTTATTCCGACAAAATAAAAGTTCTCCTTTACAAAACTGCCTGCCACTGCCTCCTTTCGCTCAATCTCACAAGCCCCTTTCGGGGGAAACCCACCCCACGACTCTCACGCGCACCTTTGAAAACTCGCGTCAGCCCTGACGGTGGACGGACATCCACGAGTTCGGCACAAAAAGCAGCCAAAGGAGGGACACCCGCGGCGGCACGACCGTCCGGTTATGGCTAACGAGCTCGAAGGAATAAGCTGATCACCCCTTTCAGCACAGAAGCTCGATGGTCACAGCAGTACCGCAGTGACGGCTTGTGCCTCATTCGTGTGAAATTAGCCCCACACTTGACTCGCGTCTTGAGAACCACGACAGAGAACACGAAGGCGGCGTATGACCGCAGCGGTTGACTCTTCACGCAAATCCTGTCACACTCTCATCCCACAAAGAGAAACCCAAAAGCCTCAGCTTCTACGGGGAGGCAGAGCTATCTTGGGGAAGCAGAGAAGAGAAAGGCAGAGACGAGGAAGGAGACAAGAGAGCTAAGAGATGGGAAGCTACAGTCATCTTACGCCACCAAGACGGGGGCGCAGGGGGAGGGGATGCACCTGATTGGCAACCGCTCCGTCTCCCCTCTGGGTAGACAACCCGGGGACAGCATGCATGCATTTGGATAGCGCTACGTCTTACTTTCAGCTGGGATAGAATGCCTTCCTTCAGAGCGCCTGCCACGATGCGGTGCCTTGGTTCTAGGAGAAAAACAACGCTGGTAACACTCCGACGCTTACTCGTGCTGCCAAGCGGTGCTGCACAGGGCCATAGCCATTGCCAGCAAAAGGCGCGAGGAGCTGGGAGGGAGCAGAACTAGGACAACTGACACCCCCTACCACACGTCATCAACAGAAGCAGTTTTGGGGAGGGTGGGAGTTTAACTTGTGCGCTCCTCCACGCCTCGCGTGGCTGCAAAGCCGCTCTGCGCCCTGTCAGAAAAGTCACGGCTGTCAGGCAAAGTCCCCGGTGACTGCAAAGAAGAAAACATCCCTCCCCGCTTTATGAAACGGAGGAAGGAACACGGCGGGAACCACGGGCCGATGAGCCTCACCTCTGTGCCTAGGAAGATCATGGAGCAGACCTGCCAGGAACAGAGGGATGAGCAGGAGACCCCAGGCAGCCTGCACGGCTTCACCAAGGGCACATCGTGCCTGACTAACCAGGCGGCCTCCAACGACGGAGTGACCGCATCGCTGCACAACGGGAAGGCAACCCATGCCGTCTACGCTAAGGATTTCTGCAAGGCTTGCCCCGCACCCGTATCACTTAACTGGACAGACGTGGCTTCAAAGGGTGAGCTATTCGCTGGATGAGGAATGGGCTCCATGGTCGCGGCCTGGCGCTGCTGTCAATGGCTCTACGCCCAGGCGGAGGCCGGACACGAGCAGCGTCCCGCACGGTCCGGCCCGGGGCCACTGCTCTTCAACATCTTCATCGGCCACACAGCTGACGGAATCCACTGCACCCTCAGCAAGTTTGCAGACTTCACGCCCCAAGCTGAGCCATGCAGCTGACACGGCAGAAGGAACGGAGGCCATCCAAACGCACCTCGACAAATGCAAACCCACCTGGGCTCATGAATACCCAATAAGGTTCAACAAAGTCAAGTGCAAGGTGCCGCGCTTGGGCGGGGAAAACGCCAGATACCTACACAGCATGACAGATCAACACCTTGACGGCAGACCTGCCGAGAAGGACTTAGGGGCCCTGGTAGATGAAAAACTTCAAGCGGGCTAGCAGCGCGCACCTGCGGCCCCCAAGGCCAACCGCATACTGGCCTGCACCGACAGGAGCGGCCAACAGGGTGGGGGAGGTGACTGTCCCCCAACGCAACCAATCTCCAATGCCCTCGCGACACCCCGTCTGGAGTAATGCGTTCAGGTCCATGGCCACCAGCTCAGGAAAGACGGGCAGACTTTGCAGAGAGGGCGACAAGAGCAGGGCCACAAGGATGACCAGAGGACTGGAGCACTTCTCCTACCAAGACAAGCTGAGGGAGCACTGCCTCTTCCGTCTGGACAAGACCAAGCACCAGGAAGACCACGTAGCAGCCTGCCGGCACTTAAAGGGATGTCCGTCATACGCAGGAGAGAAATCAACTTCTCACACGGGTAGACAGTGATAGAACACGGCTTTAAAATGAAAAGGATCACGGTCAGATGCCAGGGGGAGACGGAGGTCAGGCACCACCGCGCGATGCCCAGGGAAGATTCTGGATCCCCCATTCCCCCAACCCGGAGGGGTTCGAGGCCAGGCTGAATGCAGCACTGGGAAGCCTGCTCTTACAGCTTGAGTTCCGCGGTCGGCAACCGTGCCGCCAGCAGTGAGTGGGAACGAGGTGACTGCCGAGGCCCCTTCCAAAGCAAGCCATTCTTTGACTCAAAGGGGGCCTACGGGGCACCCGGAGTGGGAAACGTAAACACGGACTGCCATGGTAGGACAAGGGCCAGTGGCTTTCAACTAAAAGGCAGGAGGGTCACACTAGACGTCAGCAAGAGACTTTGTCCTCTGAGGGGCAGTGGAGCGCAGGAAAAGGTCACCCAGAGAAACCGAGGACGCCCCGGCACCGGAAGCCTCTCACAGCACGCTGGATGGGGCTTTGGGCACCCCGCTCTAGCGGAATGCGGCTCGGCCCACGGAAAGAGGGTGCTGGAAGCGCACGGCAGTTGTGGGCCCCTCCAACCCAAACCACCCTCTCACTCTGTCATCTCCTCCAGTCTCCTCATCCTCAAAAGGTGCTTAAAGAGCTACGGTGCTGGCCTCAGCTCCATCACGTTTGCGGACTCCTCCTGGACAGCGACAAATCTTCGGCCTTTGCAACGCAAGATCCCTGGCTTACAACTGCCCGCCTGCTGCTACGTTTCCTCCTTCTCACCCGATGCCACAGGAAGCAAGGAAAAGACCATGGAGGAAGGCGACGCGTCGCCTGACGAGCACCACAGCCGCAGGCCATGCTCGGAAGGATACCTTCCCTTTCTCTTTCTTCCTCAACCACAAGCCTTTTCTACATATCCTCAGCAGCTTCCGACACAGGCGGCGCTGCCTCCTCCGACCGCAACAGCAGCCGGCCCGAAGTTCCTCACGCCGCCGGAAACTACCCAAGGTTCTTCCATCACGCATCGCTTGTCAATGCTTTGTGAAAAACAAACAGAAACGATGCACGGGAAGCAAACCACGGGAAACACACATCTCACTCAAGTCGAAAGACCAAGGCCAATTACAGCATTATGGCATTACGTAAGAAAAGCAGAGTCGAACAGGAAGAGGGATTTCACTGAAGGAATCACCACAGCTCTCGCTGCCCGCCTAAAGGAAAGGATGAAAAAAAAAGAAAAGTATCTGCACAACAGCTGGCCCAGAACATTCCGCCCCACCACTTTCACATCCCCCTTCCAACCCTTGCAGCCAGCCACCCCACAACACACCGCCGGACAAGCACCTCCACCAACCGCCCCACACACAGCCAAGCCACTTGCTCGCAGACCACAAAAACCAATAGCCAAAAGTGAAAGCCACGGGCAAAATCTCTCGGCAACAGGAAAGCAAGGAAGGGAAAGATGCCACACTACATAAAGCCGGCACCGCGGCAGCACACAGACCGCTGCCACCACCGGCACCGCCACCGAGCCCCACCAGCCTCCTGCCCAGCACAACGCCACTGCCACCATGCCTGTGCCTGCAAGCCCACAGCACCCACGGGGGTACGGCATCCTGCTCCTCACGCTCCTTCTGAAAGCTCTCGCCACCACCGCCACCGCCTCCGCCTGCAGCCACCTTCGCCCCCAGGACGCCACCTTCTCTCGCGACAGCCTCCAGCTCCTAGGGGACATGGCTCCCAGCCCACCCCAGCTGTGCCCACAGCACAGCGCGTCGCCTTGCTCCTTCAACGACACCATCCTGGACACCAGCAACATCTGGCAAACTGACAAAACCACCCACGACATTCTTCAGGACCTCTTCAGTATCCTCAGCGGACCAAGCACTCCACCCCACTGGATCGAAAGCCAACGCCAAAGCCTCCTCAGCCACATCCAGCGCTACACCCAGCACCTCGAGCAGTGCCTGGAAAAAAACAGCGACACGCGCTCCCGGACACGACGGCCTCGAAACCTTCACCTCACCATCAGCAAACACTTCAGCTGCCTCCGCACCTTCCTCAGCGATAACGACTACAGCGACTGCGCCTGGGACCTCGTCCTCCTGCAAGCTCGTGAATGGTTCCGGCGCATCAACAACCTCACAGGCAACATGCGCACTTAGCCCCAAACGCACCTCCCACCCTCTTCCTACTTATCTATTTATTCAACTATTTATACAAACGCCTATTTATTCACCTATTTATTCTTTTATTTATTCCGACAAAATAAAAGTTCTCCTTTACAAAACTGCCTGCCACTGCCTCCTTTCGCTCAATCTCACAAGCCCCTTTCGGGGGAAACCCACCCCACGACTCTCACGCGCACCTTTGAAAACTCGCGTCAGCCCTGACGGTGGACGGACATCCACGAGTTCGGCACAAAAAGCAGCCAAAGGAGGGACACCCGCGGCGGCACGACCGTCCGGTTATGGCTAACGAGCTCGAAGGAATAAGCTGATCACCCCTTTCAGCACAGAAGCTCGATGGTCACAGCAGTACCGCAGTGACGGCTTGTGCCTCATTCGTGTGAAATTAGCCCCACACTTGACTCGCGTCTTGAGAACCACGACGGAGAACACGAAGGCGGCGTATGACCGCAGCGGTTGACTCTTCACGCAAATCCTGTCACACTCTCATCCCACAAAGAGAAACCCAAAAGCCTCAGCTTCTACGGGGAGGCAGAGCTATCTTGGGGAAGCAGAGAAGAGAAAGGCAGAGACGAGGAAGGAGACAAGAGAGCTAAGAGATGGGAAGCTACAGTCATCTTACGCCACCAAGACGGGGGCGCAGGGGGAGGGGATGCACCTGATTGGCAACCGCTCCGTCTCCCCTCTGGGTAGACAACCCGGGGACAGCATGCATGCATTTGGATAGCGCTACGTCTTACTTTCAGCTGGGATAGAATGCCTTCCTTCAGAGCGCCTGCCACGATGCGGTGCCTTGGTTCTAGGAGAAAAACAACGCTGGTAACACTCCGACGCTTACTCGTGCTGCCAAGCGGTGCTGCACAGGGCCATAGCCATTGCCAGCAAAAGGCGCGAGGAGCTGGGAGGGAGCAGAACTAGGACAACTGACACCCCCTACCACACGTCATCAACAAAAGCAGTTTTGGGGAGGGTGGGAGTTTAACTTGTGCGCTCCTCCACGCCTCGCGTGGCTGCAAAGCCGCTCTGCGCCCTGTCAGAAAAGTCACGGCTGTCAGGCAAAGTCCCCGGTGACTGCAAAGAAGAAAACATCCCTCCCCGCTTTATGAAACGGAGGAAGGAACACGGCGGGAACCACGGGCCGATGAGCCTCATCTCTGTGCCTAGGAAGATCATGGAGCAGACCTGCCAGGAACAGAGGGATGAGCAGGAGACCCCAGGCAGCCTGCACGGCTTCACCAAGGGCACATCGTGCCTGACTAACCAGGCGGCCTCCAACGACGGAGTGACCGCATCGCTGCACAACGGGAAGGCAACCCATGCCGTCTACGCTAAGGATTTCTGCAAGGCTTGCCCCGCACCCGTATCACTTAACTGGACAGACGTGGCTTCAAAGGGTGAGCTATTCGCTGGATGAGGAATGGGCTCCATGGTCGCGGCCTGGCGCTGCTGTCAATGGCTCTACGCCCAGGCGGAGGCCGGACACGAGCAGCGTCCCGCACGGTCCGGCCCGGGGCCACTGCTCTTCAACATCTTCATCGGCCACACAGCTGACGGAATCCACTGCACCCTCAGCAAGTTTGCAGACTTCACGCCCCAAGCTGAGCCATGCAGCTGACACGGCAGAAGGAACGGAGGCCATCCAAACGCACCTCGACAAATGCAAACCCACCTGGGCTCATGAATACCCAATAAGGTTCAACAAAGTCAAGTGCAAGGTGCCGCGCTTGGGTGGGGAAAACGCCAGATACCTACACAGCATGACAGATCAACACCTTGACGGCAGACCTGCCGAGAAGGACTTAGGGGCCCTGGTAGATGAAAAACTTCAAGCGGGCTAGCAGCACGCACCTGCGGCCCCCAAGGCCAACCGCATACTGGCCTGCACCGACAGGAGCGGCCAACAGGGTGGGGGAGGTGACTGTCCCCCAACGCAACCAATCTCCAATGCCCTCGCGACACCCCGTCTGGAGTAATGCGTTCAGGTCCATGGCCACCAGCTCAGGAAAGACGGGCAGACTTTGCAGAGAGGGCGACAAGAGCAGGGCCACAAGGATGACCAGAGGACTGGAGCACTTCTCCTACCAAGACAAGCTGAGGGAGCACTGCCTCTTCCGTCTGGACAAGACCAAGCACCAGGAAGACCACGTAGCAGCCTGCCGGCACTTAAAGGGATGTCCGTCATACGCAGGAGAGAAATCAACTTCTCACACGGGTAGACAGTGATAGAACACGGCTTTAAAATGAAAAGGATCACGGTCAGATGCCAGGGGGAGACGGTGGTCAGGCACCACCGCGCGATGCCCAGGGAAGATTCTGGATCCCCCATTCCCCCAACCCGGAGGGGTTCGAGGCCAGGCTGAATGCAGCACTGGGAAGCCTGCTCTTACAGCTTGAGTTCCGCGGTCGGCAACCGTGCTGCCAGCAGTGAGTGGGAACGAGGTGACTGCCGAGGCCCCTTCCAAAGCAAGCCATTCTTTGACTCAAAGGGGGCCTACGGGGCACCCGGAGTGGGAAACGTAAACACGGACTGCCATGGTAGGACAAGGGCCAGTGGCTTTCAACTAAAAGGCAGGAGGGTCACACTAGACGTCAGCAAGAGACTTTGTCCTCTGAGGGGCAGTGGAGCGCAGGAAAAGGTCACCCAGAGAAACCGAGGACGCCCCGGCACCGGAAGCCTCTCACAGCACGCTGGATGGGGCTTTGGGCACCCCGCTCTAGCGGAATGCGGCTCGGCCCACGGAAAGAGGGTGCTGGAAGCGCACGGCAGTTGTGGGCCCCTCCAACCCAAACCACCCTCTCACTCTGTCATCTCCTCCAGTCTCCTCATCCTCAAAAGGTGCTTAAAGAGCTACGGTGCTGGCCTCAGCTCCATCACGTTTGCGGACTCCTCCTGGACAGCGACAAATCTTCGGCCTTTGCAACGCAAGATCCCTGGCTTACAACTGCCCGCCTGCTGCTACGTTTCTTCCTTCTCACCCGATGCCACAGGAAGCAAGGAAAAGACCATGGAGGAAGGCGACGCGTCGCCTGACGAGCACCACAGCCGCAGGCCACGCTCGGAAGGATACCTTCCCTTTCTCTTTCTTCCTCAACCACAAGCCTTTTCTACATATCCTCAGCAGCTTCCGACACAGGCGGCGCTGCCTCCTCCGACCGCAACAGCAGCCGGCCCAAAGTTCCTCACGCCGCCGGAAACTACCCAAGGTTCTTCCATCACGCATCGCTTGTCAATGCTTTGTGAAAAACAAACAGAAACGATGCACGGGAAGCAAACCACGGGAAACACACATCTCACTCAAGTCGAAAGACCAAGGCCAATTACAGCATTATGGCATTACGTAAGAAAAGCAGAGTCGAACAGGAAGAGGGATTTCACTGAAGGAATCACCACAGCTCTCGCTGCCCGCCTAAAGGAAAGGATGAAAAAAAAAGAAAAGTATCTGCACAACAGCTGGCCCAGAACATTCCGCCCCACCACTTTCACATCCCCCTTCCAACCCTTGCAGCCAGCCACCCCACAACACACCGCCGGACAAGCACCTCCACCAACCGCCCCACACACAGCCAAGCCACTTGCTCGCAGACCACAAAAACCAATAGCCAAAAGTGAAAGCCACGGGCAAAATCTCTCGGCAACAGGAAAGCGAGGAAGGGAAAGATGCCACACTACATAAAGCCGGCACCGCGGCAGCACACAGACCGCTGCCACCACCGGCACCGCCACCGAGCCCCACCAGCCTCCTGCCCAGCACAACGCCACTGCCACCATGCCTGTGCCTGCAAGCCCACAGCACCCACGGGGGTACGGCATCCTGCTCCTCACGCTCCTTCTGAAAGCTCTCGCCACCACCGCCACCGCCTCCGCCTGCAGCCACCTTCGCCCCCAGGACGCCACCTTCTCTCGCGACAGCCTCCAGCTCCTAGGGGACATGGCTCCCAGCCCACCCCAGCTGTGCCCACAGCACAGCGCGTCGCCTTGCTCCTTCAACGACACCATCCTGGACACCAGCAACATCTGGCAAACTGACAAAACCACCCACGACATTCTTCAGGACCTCTTCAGTATCCTCAGCGGACCAAGCACTCCACCCCACTGGATCGAAAGCCAACGCCAAAGCCTCCTCAGCCACATCCAGCGCTACACCCAGCACCTCGAGCAGTGCCTGGAAAAAAACAGCGACACGCGCTCCCGGACACGACGGCCTCGAAACCTTCACCTCACCATCAGCAAACACTTCAGCTGCCTCCGCACCTTCCTCAGCGATAACGACTACAGCGACTGCGCCTGGGACCTCGTCCTCCTGCAAGCTCGTGAATGGTTCCGGCGCATCAACAACCTCACAGGCAACATGCGCACTTAGCCCCAAACGCACCTCCCACCCTCTTCCTACTTATCTATTTATTCAACTATTTATACAAACGCCTATTTATTCACCTATTTATTCTTTTATTTATTCCGACAAAATAAAAGTTCTCCTTTACAAAACTGCCTGCCACTGCCTCCTTTCGCTCAATCTCACAAGCCCCTTTCGGGGGAAACCCACCCCACGACTCTCACGCGCACCTTTGAAAACTCGCGTCAGCCCTGACGGTGGACGGACATCCACGAGTTCGGCACAAAAAGCAGCCAAAGGAGGGACACCCGCGGCGGCACGACCGTCCGGTTATGGCTAACGAGCTCGAAGGAATAAGCTGATCACCCCTTTCAGCACAGAAGCTCGATGGTCACAGCAGTACCGCAGTGACGGCTTGTGCCTCATTCGTGTGAAATTAGCCCCACACTTGACTCGCGTCTTGAGAACCACGACGGAGAACACGAAGGCGGCGTATGACCGCAGCGGTTGACTCTTCACGCAAATCCTGTCACACTCTCATCCCACAAAGAGAAACCCAAAAGCCTCAGCTTCTACGGGGAGGCAGAGCTATCTTGGGGAAGCAGAGAAGAGAAAGGCAGAGACGAGGAAGGAGACAAGAGAGCTAAGAGATGGGAAGCTACAGTCATCTTACGCCACCAAGACGGGGGCGCAGGGGGAGGGGATGCACCTGATTGGCAACCGCTCCGTCTCCCCTCTGGGTAGACAACCCGGGGACAGCATGCATGCATTTGGATAGCGCTACGTCTTACTTTCAGCTGGGATAGAATGCCTTCCTTCAGAGCGCCTGCCACGATGCGGTGCCTTGGTTCTAGGAGAAAAACAACGCTGGTAACACTCCGACGCTTACTCGTGCTGCCAAGCGGTGCTGCACAGGGCCATAGCCATTGCCAGCAAAAGGCGCGAGGAGCTGGGAGGGAGCAGAACTAGGACAACTGACACCCCCTACCACACGTCATCAACAGAAGCAGTTTTGGGGAGGGTGGGAGTTTAACTTGTGCGCTCCTCCACGCCTCGCGTGGCTGCAAAGCCGCTCTGCGCCCTGTCAGAAAAGTCACGGCTGTCAGGCAAAGTCCCCGGTGACTGCAAAGAAGAAAACATCCCTCCCCGCTTTATGAAACGGAGGAAGGAACACGGCGGGAACCACGGGCCGATGAGCCTCACCTCTGTGCCTAGGAAGATCATGGAGCAGACCTGCCAGGAACAGAGGGATGAGCAGGAGACCCCAGGCAGCCTGCACGGCTTCACCAAGGGCACATCGTGCCTGACTAACCAGGCGGCCTCCAACGACGGAGTGACCGCATCGCTGCACAACGGGAAGGCAACCCATGCCGTCTACGCTAAGGATTTCTGCAAGGCTTGCCCCGCACCCGTATCACTTAACTGGACAGACGTGGCTTCAAAGGGTGAGCTATTCGCTGGATGAGGAATGGGCTCCATGGTCGCGGCCTGGCGCTGCTGTCAATGGCTCTACGCCCAGGCGGAGGCCGGACACGAGCAGCGTCCCGCACGGTCCGGCCCGGGGCCACTGCTCTTCAACATCTTCATCGGCCACACAGCTGACGGAATCCACTGCACCCTCAGCAAGTTTGCAGACTTCACGCCCCAAGCTGAGCCATGCAGCTGACACGGCAGAAGGAACGGAGGCCATCCAAACGCACCTCGACAAATGCAAACCCACCTGGGCTCATGAATACCCAATAAGGTTCAACAAAGTCAAGTGCAAGGTGCCGCGCTTGGGTGGGGAAAACGCCAGATACCTACACAGCATGACAGATCAACACCTTGACGGCAGACCTGCCGAGAAGGACTTAGGGGCCCTGGTAGATGAAAAACTTCAAGCGGGCTAGCAGCGCGCACCTGCGGCCCCCAAGGCCAACCGCATACTGGCCTGCACCGACAGGAGCGGCCAACAGGGTGGGGGAGGTGACTGTCCCCCAACGCAACCAATCTCCAATGCCCTCGCGACACCCCGTCTGGAGTAATGCGTTCAGGTCCATGGCCACCAGCTCAGGAAAGACGGGCAGACTTTGCATAGAGGGCGACAAGAGCAGGGCCACAAGGATGACCAGAGGACTGGAGCACTTCTCCTACCAAGACAAGCTGAGGGAGCACTGCCTCTTCCGTCTGGACAAGACCAAGCACCAGGAAGACCACGTAGCAGCCTGCCGGCACTTAAAGGGATGTCCGTCATACGCAGGAGAGAAATCAACTTCTCACACGGGTAGACAGTGATAGAACACGGCTTTAAAATGAAAAGGATCACGGTCAGATGCCAGGGGGAGACGGAGGTCAGGCACCACCGCGCGATGCCCAGGGAAGATTCTGGATCCCCCATTCCCCCAACCCGGAGGGGTTCGAGGCCAGGCTGAATGCAGCACTGGGAAGCCTGCTCTTACAGCTTGAGTTCCGCGGTCGGCAACCGTGCCGCCAGCAGTGAGTGGGAACGAGGTGACTGCCGAGGCCCCTTCCAAAGCAAGCCATTCTTTGACTCAAAGGGGGCCTACGGGGCACCCGGAGTGGGAAACGTAAACACGGACTGCCATGGTAGGACAAGGGCCAGTGGCTTTCAACTAAAAGGCAGGAGGGTCACACTAGACGTCAGCAAGAGACTTTGTCCTCTGAGGGGCAGTGGAGCGCAGGAAAAGGTCACCCAGAGAAACCGAGGACGCCCCGGCACCGGAAGCCTCTCACAGCACGCTGGATGGGGCTTTGGGCACCCCGCTCTAGCGGAATGCGGCTCGGCCCACGGAAAGAGGGTGCTGGAAGCGCACGGCAGTTGTGGGCCCCTCCAACCCAAACCACCCTCTCACTCTGTCATCTCCTCCAGTCTCCTCATCCTCAAAAGGTGCTTAAAGAGCTACAGTGCTGGCCTCAGCTCCATCACGTTTGCGGACTCCTCCTGGACAGCGACAAATCTTCGGCCTTTGCAACGCAAGATCCCTGGCTTACAACTGCCCGCCTGCTGCTACGTTTCTTCCTTCTCACCCGATGCCACAGGAAGCAAGGAAAAGACCATGGAGGAAGGCGACGCGTCGCCTGACGAGCACCACAGCCGCAGGCCACGCTCGGAAGGATACCTTCCCTTTCTCTTTCTTCCTCAACCACAAGCCTTTTCTACATATCCTCAGCAGCTTCCGACACAGGCGGCGCTGCCTCCTCCGACCGCAACAGCAGCCGGCCCGAAGTTCCTCACGCCGCCGGAAACTACCCAAGGTTCTTCCATCACGCATCGCTTGTCAATGCTTTGTGAAAAACAAACAGAAACAATGCTCGGGAAGCAAACCACGGGAAACACACATCTCACTCAAGTCGAAAGACCAAGGCCAATTACAGCATTATGGCATTACGTAAGAAAAGCAGAGTCGAACAGGAAGAGGGATTTCACTGAAGGAATCACCACAGCTCTCGCTGCCCGCCTAAAGGAAAGGATGAAAAAAAAAGAAAAGTATCTGCACAACAGCTGGCCCAGAACATTCCGCCCCACCACTTTCACATCCCCCTTCCAACCCTTGCAGCCAGCCACCCCACAACACACCGCCGGACAAGCACCTCCACCAACCGCCCCACACACAGCCAAGCCACTTGCTCGCAGACCACAAAAACCAATAGCCAAAAGTGAAAGCCACGGGCAAAATCTCTCGGCAACAGGAAAGCGAGGAAGGGAAAGATGCCACACTACATAAAGCCGGCACCGCGGCAGCACACAGACCGCTGCCACCACCGGCACCGCCACCGAGCCCCACCAGCCTCCTGCCCAGCACAACGCCACTGCCACCATGCCTGTGCCTGCAAGCCCACAGCACCCACGGGGGTACGGCATCCTGCTCCTCACGCTCCTTCTGAAAGCTCTCGCCACCACCGCCACCGCCTCCGCCTGCAGCCACCTTCGCCCCCAGGACGCCACCTTCTCTCGCGACAGCCTCCAGCTCCTAGGGGACATGGCTCCCAGCCCACCCCAGCTGTGCCCACAGCACAGCGCGTCGCCTTGCTCCTTCAACGACACCATCCTGGACACCAGCAACATCTGGCAAACTGACAAAACCACCCACGACATTCTTCAGGACCTCTTCAGTATCCTCAGCGGACCAAGCACTCCACCCCACTGGATCGAAAGCCAACGCCAAAGCCTCCTCAGCCACATCCAGCGCTACACCCAGCACCTCGAGCAGTGCCTGGAAAAAAACAGCGACACGCGCTCCCGGACACGACGGCCTCGAAACCTTCACCTCACCATCAGCAAACACTTCAGCTGCCTCCGCACCTTCCTCAGCGATAACGACTACAGCGACTGCGCCTGGGACCTCGTCCTCCTGCAAGCTCGTGAATGGTTCCGGCGCATCAACAACCTCACAGGCAACATGCGCACTTAGCCCCAAACGCACCTCCCACCCTCTTCCTACTTATCTATTTATTCAACTATTTATACAAACGCCTATTTATTCACCTATTTATTCTTTTATTTATTCCGACAAAATAAAAGTTCTCCTTTACAAAACTGCCTGCCACTGCCTCCTTTCGCTCAATCTCACAAGCCCCTTTCGGGGGAAACCCACCCCACGACTCTCACGCGCACCTTTGAAAACTCGCGTCAGCCCTGACGGTGGACGGACATCCACGAGTTCGGCACAAAAAGCAGCCAAAGGAGGGACACCCGCGGCGGCACGACCGTCCGGTTATGGCTAACGAGCTCGAAGGAATAAGCTGATCACCCCTTTCAGCACAGAAGCTCGATGGTCACAGCAGTACCGCAGTGACGGCTTGTGCCTCATTCGTGTGAAATTAGCCCCACACTTGACTCGCGTCTTGAGAACCACGACGGAGAACACGAAGGCGGCGTATGACCGCAGCGGTTGACTCTTCACGCAAATCCTGTCACACTCTCATCCCACAAAGAGAAACCCAAAAGCCTCAGCTTCTACGGGGAGGCAGAGCTATCTTGGGGAAGCAGAGAAGAGAAAGGCAGAGACGAGGAAGGAGACAAGAGAGCTAAGAGATGGGAAGCTACAGTCATCTTACGCCACCAAGACGGGGGCGCAGGGGGAGGGGATGCACCTGATTGGCAACCGCTCCGTCTCCCCTCTGGGTAGACAACCCGGGGACAGCATGCATGCATTTGGATAGCGCTACGTCTTACTTTCAGCTGGGATAGAATGCCTTCCTTCAGAGCGCCTGCCACGATGCGGTGCCTTGGTTCTAGGAGAAAAACAACGCTGGTAACACTCCGACGCTTACTCGTGCTGCCAAGCGGTGCTGCACAGGGCCATAGCCATTGCCAGCAAAAGGCGCGAGGAGCTGGGAGGGAGCAGAACTAGGACAACTGACACCCCCTACCACACGTCATCAACAGAAGCAGTTTTGGGGAGGGTGGGAGTTTAACTTGTGCGCTCCTCCACGCCTCGCGTGGCTGCAAAGCCGCTCTGCGCCCTGTCAGAAAAGTCACGGCTGTCAGGCAAAGTCCCCGGTGACTGCAAAGAAGAAAACATCCCTCCCCGCTTTATGAAACGGAGGAAGGAACACGGCGGGAACCACGGGCCGATGAGCCTCACCTCTGTGCCTAGGAAGATCATGGAGCAGACCTGCCAGGAACAGAGGGATGAGCAGGAGACCCCAGGCAGCCTGCACGGCTTCACCAAGGGCACATCGTGCCTGACTAACCAGGCGGCCTCCAACGACGGAGTGACCGCATCGCTGCACAACGGGAAGGCAACCCATGCCGTCTACGCTAAGGATTTCTGCAAGGCTTGCCCCGCACCCGTATCACTTAACTGGACAGACGTGGCTTCAAAGGGTGAGCTATTCGCTGGATGAGGAATGGGCTCCATGGTCGCGGCCTGGCGCTGCTGTCAATGGCTCTACGCCCAGGCGGAGGCCGGACACGAGCAGCGTCCCGCACGGTCCGGCCCGGGGCCACTGCTCTTCAACATCTTCATCGGCCACACAGCTGACGGAATCCACTGCACCCTCAGCAAGTTTGCAGACTTCACGCCCCAAGCTGAGCCATGCAGCTGACACGGCAGAAGGAACGGAGGCCATCCAAACGCACCTCGACAAATGCAAACCCACCTGGGCTCATGAATACCCAATAAGGTTCAACAAAGTCAAGTGCAAGGTGCCGCGCTTGGGCGGGGAAAACGCCAGATACCTACACAGCATGACAGATCAACACCTTGACGGCAGACCTGCCGAGAAGGACTTAGGGGCCCTGGTAGATGAAAAACTTCAAGCGGGCTAGCAGCGCGCACCTGCGGCCCCCAAGGCCAACCGCATACTGGCCTGCACCGACAGGAGCGGCCAACAGGGTGGGGGAGGTGACTGTCCCCCAACGCAACCAATCTCCAATGCCCTCGCGACACCCCGTCTGGAGTAATGCGTTCAGGTCCATGGCCACCAGCTCAGGAAAGACGGGCAGACTTTGCAGAGAGGGCGACAAGAGCAGGGCCACAAGGATGACCAGAGGACTGGAGCACTTCTCCTACCAAGACAAGCTGAGGGAGCACTGCCTCTTCCGTCTGGACAAGACCAAGCACCAGGAAGACCACGTAGCAGCCTGCCGGCACTTAAAGGGATGTCCGTCATACGCAGGAGAGAAATCAACTTCTCACACGGGTAGACAGTGATAGAACACGGCTTTAAAATGAAAAGGATCACGGTCAGATGCCAGGGGGAGACGGAGGTCAGGCACCACCGCGCGATGCCCAGGGAAGATTCTGGATCCCCCATTCCCCCAACCCGGAGGGGTTCGAGGCCAGGCTGAATGCAGCACTGGGAAGCCTGCTCTTACAGCTTGAGTTCCGCGGTCGGCAACCGTGCCGCCAGCAGTGAGTGGGAACGAGGTGACTGCCGAGGCCCCTTCCAAAGCAAGCCATTCTTTGACTCAAAGGGGGCCTACGGGGCACCCGGAGTGGGAAACGTAAACACGGACTGCCATGGTAGGACAAGGGCCAGTGGCTTTCAACTAAAAGGCAGGAGGGTCACACTAGACGTCAGCAAGAGACTTTGTCCTCTGAGGGGCAGTGGAGCGCAGGAAAAGGTCACCCAGAGAAACCGAGGACGCCCCGGCACCGGAAGCCTCTCACAGCACGCTGGATGGGGCTTTGGGCACCCCGCTCTAGCGGAATGCGGCTCGGCCCACGGAAAGAGGGTGCTGGAAGCGCACGGCAGTTGTGGGCCCCTCCAACCCAAACCACCCTCTCACTCTGTCATCTCCTCCAGTCTCCTCATCCTCAAAAGGTGCTTAAAGAGCTACGGTGCTGGCCTCAGCTCCATCACGTTTGCGGACTCCTCCTGGACAGCGACAAATCTTCGGCCTTTGCAACGCAAGATCCCTGGCTTACAACTGCCCGCCTGCTGCTACGTTTCCTCCTTCTCACCCGATGCCACAGGAAGCAAGGAAAAGACCATGGAGGAAGGCGACGCGTCGCCTGACGAGCACCACAGCCGCAGGCCACGCTCGGAAGGATACCTTCCCTTTCTCTTTCTTCCTCAACCACAAGCCTTTTCTACATATCCTCAGCAGCTTCCGACACAGGCGGCGCTGCCTCCTCCGACCGCAACAGCAGCCGGCCCAAAGTTCCTCACGCCGCCGGAAACTACCCAAGGTTCTTCCATCACGCATCGCTTGTCAATGCTTTGTGAAAAACAAACAGAAACAATGCACGGGAAGCAAACCACGGGAAACACACATCTCACTCAAGTCGAAAGACCATGGCCAATTACAGCATTATGGCATTACGTAAGAAAAGCAGAGTCGAACAGGAAGAGGGATTTCACTGAAGGAATCACCACAGCTCTCGCTGCCCGCCTAAAGGAAAGGATGAAAAAAAAAGAAAAGTATCTGCACAACAGCTGGCCCAGAACATTCCGCCCCACCACTTTCACATCCCCCTTCCAACCCTTGCAGCCAGCCACCCCACAACACACCGCCGGACAAGCACCTCCACCAACCGCCCCACACACAGCCAAGCCACTTGCTCGCAGACCACAAAAACCAATAGCCAAAAGTGAAAGCCACGGGCAAAATCTCTCGGCAACAGGAAAGCGAGGAAGGGAAAGATGCCACACTACATAAAGCCGGCACCGCGGCAGCACACAGACCGCTGCCACCACCGGCACCGCCACCGAGCCCCACCAGCCTCCTGCCCAGCACAACGCCACTGCCACCATGCCTGTGCCTGCAAGCCCACAGCACCCACGGGGGTACGGCATCCTGCTCCTCACGCTCCTTCTGAAAGCTCTCGCCGCCACCGCCTCCGCCTGCAGCCACCTTCGCCCCCAGGACGCCACCTTCTCTCGCGACAGCCTCCAGCTCCTAGGGGACATGGCTCCCAGCCCACCCCAGCTGTGCCCACAGCACAGCGCGTCGCCTTGCTCCTTCAACGACACCATCCTGGACACCAGCAACATCTGGCAAACTGACAAAACCACCCACGACATTCTTCAGGACCTCTTCAGTATCCTCAGCGGACCAAGCACTCCACCCCACTGGATCGAAAGCCAACGCCAAAGCCTCCTCAGCCACATCCAGCGCTACACCCAGCACCTCGAGCAGTGCCTGGAAAAAAACAGCGACACGCGCTCCCGGACACGACGGCCTCGAAACCTTCACCTCACCATCAGCAAACACTTCAGCTGCCTCCGCACCTTCCTCAGCGATAACGACTACAGCGACTGCGCCTGGGACCTCGTCCTCCTGCAAGCTCGTGAATGGTTCCGGCGCATCAACAACCTCACAGGCAACACGCGCACTTAGCCCCAAACGCACCTCCCACCCTCTTCCTACTTATCTATTTATTCAACTATTTATACAAACGCCTATTTATTCACCTATTTATTCTTTTATTTATTCCGACAAAATAAAAGTTCTCCTTTACAAAACTGCCTGCCACTGCCTCCTTTCGCTCAATCTCACAAGCCCCTTTCGGGGGAAACCCACCCCACGACTCTCACGCGCACCTTTGAAAACTCGCGTCAGCCCTGACGGTGGACGGACATCCACGAGTTCGGCACAAAAAGCAGCCAAAGGAGGGACACCCGCGGCGGCACGACCGTCCGGTTATGGCTAACGAGCTCGAAGGAATAAGCTGATCACCCCTTTCAGCACAGAAGCTCGATGGTCACAGCAGTACCGCAGTGACGGCTTGTGCCTCATTCGTGTGAAATTAGCCCCACACTTGACTCGCGTCTTGAGAACCACGACGGAGAACACGAAGGCGGCGTATGACCGCAGCGGTTGACTCTTCACGCAAATCCTGTCACACTCTCATCCCACAAAGAGAAACCCAAAAGCCTCAGCTTCTACGGGGAGGCAGAGCTATCTTGGGGAAGCAGAGAAGAGAAAGGCAGAGACGAGGAAGGAGACAAGAGAGCTAAGAGATGGGAAGCTACAGTCATCTTACGCCACCAAGACGGGGGCGCAGGGGGAGGGGATGCACCTGATTGGCAACCGCTCCGTCTCCCCTCTGGGTAGACAACCCGGGGACAGCATGCATTTGGATAGCGCTACGTCTTACTTTCAGCTGGGATAGAATGCCTTCCTTCAGAGCGCCTGCCACGATGCGGTGCCTTGGTTCTAGGAGAAAAACAACGCTGGTAACACTCCGACGCTTACTCGTGCTGCCAAGCGGTGCTGCACAGGGCCATAGCCATTGCCAGCAAAAGGCGCGAGGAGCTGGGAGGGAGCAGAACTAGGACAACTGACACCCCCTACCACACGTCATCAACAGAAGCAGTTTTGGGGAGGGTGGGAGTTTAACTTGTGCGCTCCTCCACGCCTCGCGTGGCTGCAAAGCCGCTCTGCGCCCTGTCAGAAAAGTCACGGCTGTCAGGCAAAGTCCCTGGTGACTGCAAAGAAGAAAACATCCCTCCCCGCTTTATGAAACGGAGGAAGGAACACGGCGGGAACCACGGGCCGATGAGCCTCACCTCTGTGCCTAGGAAGATCATGGAGCAGACCTGCCAGGAACAGAGGGATGAGCAGGAGACCCCAGGCAGCCTGCACGGCTTCACCAAGGGCACATCGTGCCTGACTAACCAGGCGGCCTCCAACGACGGAGTGACCGCATCGCTGCACAACGGGAAGGCAACCCATGCCGTCTACGCTAAGGATTTCTGCAAGGCTTGCCCCGCACCCGTATCACTTAACTGGACAGACGTGGCTTCAAAGGGTGAGCTATTCGCTGGATGAGGAATGGGCTCCATGGTCGCGGCCTGGCGCTGCTGTCAATGGCTCTACGCCCAGGCGGAGGCCGGACACGAGCAGCGTCCCGCACGGTCCGGCCCGGGGCCACTGCTCTTCAACATCTTCATCGGCCACACAGCTGACGGAATCCACTGCACCCTCAGCAAGTTTGCAGACTTCACGCCCCAAGCTGAGCCATGCAGCTGACACGGCAGAAGGAACGGAGGCCATCCAAACGCACCTCGACAAATGCAAACCCACCTGGGCTCATGAATACCCAATAAGGTTCAACAAAGTCAAGTGCAAGGTGCCGCGCTTGGGCGGGGAAAACGCCAGATACCTACACAGCATGACAGATCAACACCTTGACGGCAGACCTGCCGAGAAGGACTTAGGGGCCCTGGTAGATGAAAAACTTCAAGCGGGCTAGCAGCGCGCACCTGCGGCCCCCAAGGCCAACCGTATACTGGCCTGCACCGACAGGAGCGGCCAACAGGGTGGGGGAGGTGACTGTTCCCCAACGCAACCAATCTCCAATGCCCTCGCGACACCCCGTCTGGAGTAATGCATTCAGGTCCATGGCCACCAGCTCAGGAAAGACGGGCAGACTTTGCATAGAGGGCGACAAGAGCAGGGCCACAAGGATGACCAGAGGACTGGAGCACTTCTCCTACCAAGACAAGCTGAGGGAGCACTGCCTCTTCCGTCTGGACAAGACCAAGCACCAGGAAGACCACGTAGCAGCCTGCCGGCACTTAAAGGGATGTCCGTCATACGCAGGAGAGAAATCAACTTCTCACACGGGTAGACAGTGATAGAACACGGCTTTAAAATGAAAAGGATCACGGTCAGATGCCAGGGGGAGACGGAGGTCAGGCACCACCGCGCGATGCCCAGGGAAGATTCTGGATCCCCCATTCCCCCAACCCGGAGGGGTTCGAGGCCAGGCTGAATGCAGCACTGGGAAGCCTGCTCTTACAGCTTGAGTTCCGCGGTCGGCAACCGTGCCGCCAGCAGTGAGTGGGAACGAGGTGACTGCCGAGGCCCCTTCCAAAGCAAGCCATTCTTTGACTCAAAGGGGGCCTACGGGGCACCCGGAGTAGGAAACGTAAACACGGACTGCCATGGTAGGACAAGGGCCAGTGGCTTTCAACTAAAAGGCAGGAGGGTCACACTAGACGTCAGCAAGAGACTTTGTCCTCTGAGGGGCAGTGGAGCGCAGGAAAAGGTCACCCAGAGAAACCGAGGACGCCCCGGCACCGGAAGCCTCTCACAGCACGCTGGATGGGGCTTTGGGCACCCCGCTCTAGCGGAATGCGGCTCGGCCCACGGAAAGAGGGTGCTGGAAGCGCACGGCAGTTGTGGGCCCCTCCAACCCAAACCACCCTCTCACTCTGTCATCTCCTCCAGTCTCCTCATCCTCAAAAGGTGCTTAAAGAGCTACGGTGCTGGCCTCAGCTCCATCACGTTTGCGGACTCCTCCTGGACAGCAACAAATCTTCGGCCTTTGCAACGCAAGATCCCTGGCTTACAACTGCCCGCCTGCTGCTACGTTTCCTCCTTCTCACCCGATGCCACAGGAAGCAAGGAAAAGACCATGGAGGAAGGCGACGCGTCGCCTGACGAGCACCACAGCCGCAGGCCATGCTCGGAAGGATACCTTCCCTTTCTCTTTCTTCCTCAACCACAAGCCTTTTCTACATATCCTCAGCAGCTTCCGACACAGGCGGCGCTGCCTCCTCCGACCGCAACAGCAGCCGGCCCAAAGTTCCTCACGCCGCCGGAAACTACCCAAGGTTCTTCCATCACGCATCGCTTGTCAATGCTTTGTGAAAAACAAACAGAAACGATGCACGGGAAGCAAACCACGGGAAACACACATCTCACTCAAGTCGAAAGACCAAGGCCAATTACAGCATTATGGCATTACGTAAGAAAAGCAGAGTCGAACAGGAAGAGGGATTTCACTGAAGGAATCACCACAGCTCTCGCTGCCCGCCTAAAGGAAAGGATGAAAAAAAAAGAAAAGTATCTGCACAACAGCTGGCCCAGAACATTCCGCCCCACCACTTTCACATCCCCCTTCCAACCCTTGCAGCCAGCCACCCCACAACACACCGCCGGACAAGCACCTCCACCAACCGCCCCACACACAGCCAAGCCACTTGCTCGCAGACCACAAAAACCAATAGCCAAAAGTGAAAGCCACGGGCAAAATCTCTCGGCAACAGGAAAGCGAGGAAGGGAAAGATGCCACACTACATAAAGCCGGCACCGCGGCAGCACACAGACCGCTGCCACCACCGGCACCGCCACCGAGCCCCACCAGCCTCCTGCCCAGCACAACGCCACTGCCACCATGCCTGTGCCTGCAAGCCCACAGCACCCACGGGGGTACGGCATCCTGCTCCTCACGCTCCTTCTGAAAGCTCTCGCCACCACCGCCACCGCCTCCGCCTGCAGCCACCTTCGCCCCCAGGACGCCACCTTCTCTCGCGACAGCCTCCAGCTCCTAGGGGACATGGCTCCCAGCCCACCCCAGCTGTGCCCACAGCACAGCGCGTCGCCTTGCTCCTTCAACGACACCATCCTGGACACCAGCAACATCTGGCAAACTGACAAAACCACCCACGACATTCTTCAGGACCTCTTCAGTATCCTCAGCGGACCAAGCACTCCACCCCACTGGATCGAAAGCCAACGCCAAAGCCTCCTCAGCCACATCCAGCGCTACACCCAGCACCTCGAGCAGTGCCTGGAAAAAAACAGCGACACGCGCTCCCGGACACGACGGCCTCGAAACCTTCACCTCACCATCAGCAAACACTTCAGCTGCCTCCGCACCTTCCTCAGCGATAACGACTACAGCGACTGCGCCTGGGACCTCGTCCTCCTGCAAGCTCGTGAATGGTTCCGGCGCATCAACAACCTCACAGGCAACACGCGCACTTAGCCCCAAACGCACCTCCCACCCTCTTCCTACTTATCTATTTATTCAACTATTTATACAAACGCCTATTTATTCACCTATTTATTCTTTTATTTATTCCGACAAAATAAAAGTTCTCCTTTACAAAACTGCCTGCCACTGCCTCCTTTCGCTCAATCTCACAAGCCCCTTTCGGGGGAAACCCACCCCACGACTCTCACGCGCACCTTTGAAAACTCGCGTCAGCCCTGACGGTGGACGGACATCCACGAGTTCGGCACAAAAAGCAGCCAAAGGAGGGACACCCGCGGCGGCACGACCGTCCGGTTATGGCTAACGAGCTCGAAGGAATAAGCTGATCACCCCTTTCAGCACAGAAGCTCGATGGTCACAGCAGTACCGCAGTGACGGCTTGTGCCTCATTCGTGTGAAATTAGCCCCACACTTGACTCGCGTCTTGAGAACCACGACGGAGAACACGAAGGCGGCGTATGACCGCAGCGGTTGACTCTTCACGCAAATCCTGTCACACTCTCATCCCACAAAGAGAAACCCAAAAGCCTCAGCTTCTACGGGGAGGCAGAGCTATCTTGGGGAAGCAGAGAAGAGAAAGGCAGAGACGAGGAAGGAGACAAGAGAGCTAAGAGATGGGAAGCTACAGTCATCTTACGCCACCAAGACGGGGGCGCAGGGGGAGGGGATGCACCTGATTGGCAACCGCTCCGTCTCCCCTCTGGGTAGACAACCCGGGGACAGCATGCATGCATTTGGATAGCGCTACGTCTTACTTTCAGCTGGGATAGAATGCCTTCCTTCAGAGCGCCTGCCACGATGCGGTGCCTTGGTTCTAGGAGAAAAACAACGCTGGTAACACTCCGACGCTTACTCGTGCTGCCAAGCGGTGCTGCACAGGGCCATAGCCATTGCCAGCAAAAGGCGCGAGGAGCTGGGAGGGAGCAGAACTAGGACAACTGACACCCCCTACCACACGTCATCAACAGAAGCAGTTTTGGGGAGGGTGGGAGTTTAACTTGTGCGCTCCTCCACGCCTCGCGTGGCTGCAAAGCCGCTCTGCGCCCTGTCAGAAAAGTCACGGCTGTCAGGCAAAGTCCCCGGTGACTGCAAAGAAGAAAACATCCCTCCCCGCTTTATGAAACGGAGGAAGGAACACGGCGGGAACCACGGGCCGATGAGCCTCACCTCTGTGCCTAGGAAGATCATGGAGCAGACCTGCCAGGAACAGAGGGATGAGCAGGAGACCCCAGGCAGCCTGCACGGCTTCACCAAGGGCACATCGTGCCTGACTAACCAGGCGGCCTCCAACGACGGAGTGACCGCATCGCTGCACAACGGGAAGGCAACCCATGCCGTCTACGCTAAGGATTTCTGCAAGGCTTGCCCCGCACCCGTATCACTTAACTGGACAGACGTGGCTTCAAAGGGTGAGCTATTCGCTGGATGAGGAATGGGCTCCATGGTCGCGGCCTGGCGCTGCTGTCAATGGCTCTACGCCCAGGCGGAGGCCGGACACGAGCAGCGTCCCGCACGGTCCGGCCCGGGGCCACTGCTCTTCAACATCTTCATCGGCCACACAGCTGACGGAATCCACTGCACCCTCAGCAAGTTTGCAGACTTCACGCCCCAAGCTGAGCCATGCAGCTGACACGGCAGAAGGAACGGAGGCCATCCAAACGCACCTCGACAAATGCAAACCCACCTGGGCTCATGAATACCCAATAAGGTTCAACAAAGTCAAGTGCAAGGTGCCGCGCTTGGGCGGGGAAAACGCCAGATACCTACACAGCATGACAGATCAACACCTTGACGGCAGACCTGCCGAGAAGGACTTAGGGGCCCTGGTAGATGAAAAACTTCAAGCGGGCTAGCAGCGCGCACCTGCGGCCCCCAAGGCCAACCGTATACTGGCCTGCACCGACAGGAGCGGCCAACAGGGTGGGGGAGGTGACTGTTCCCCAACGCAACCAATCTCCAATGCCCTCGCGACACCCCGTCTGGAGTAATGCATTCAGGTCCATGGCCACCAGCTCAGGAAAGACGGGCAGACTTTGCATAGAGGGCGACAAGAGCAGGGCCACAAGGATGACCAGAGGACTGGAGCACTTCTCCTACCAAGACAAGCTGAGGGAGCACTGCCTCTTCCGTCTGGACAAGACCAAGCACCAGGAAGACCACGTAGCAGCCTGCCGGCACTTAAAGGGATGTCCGTCATACGCAGGAGAGAAATCAACTTCTCACACGGGTAGACAGTGATAGAACACGGCTTTAAAATGAAAAGGATCACGGTCAGATGCCAGGGGGAGATGGAGGTCAGGCACCACCGCGCGATGCCCAGGGAAGATTCTGGATCCCCCATTCCCCCAACCCGGAGGGGTTCGAGGCCAGGCTGAATGCAGCACTGGGAAGCCTGCTCTTACAGCTTGAGTTCCGCGGTCGGCAACCGTGCCGCCAGCAGTGAGTGGGAACGAGGTGACTGCCGAGGCCCCTTCCAAAGCAAGCCATTCTTTGACTCAAAGGGGGCCTACGGGGCACCCGGAGTAGGAAACGTAAACACGGACTGCCATGGTAGGACAAGGGCCAGTGGCTTTCAACTAAAAGGCAGGAGGGTCACACTAGACGTCAGCAAGAGACTTTGTCCTCTGAGGGGCAGTGGAGCGCAGGAAAAGGTCACCCAGAGAAACCGAGGACGCCCCGGCACTGGAAGCCTCTCACAGCACGCTGGATGGGGCTTTGGGCACCCCGCTCTAGCGGAATGCGGCTCGGCCCACGGAAAGAGGGTGCTGGAAGCGCACGGCAGTTGTGGGCCCCTCCAACCCAAACCACCCTCTCACTCTGTCATCTCCTCCAGTCTCCTCATCCTCAAAAGGTGCTTAAAGAGCTACGGTGCTGGCCTCAGCTCCATCACGTTTGCGGACTCCTCCTGGACAGCGACAAATCTTCGGCCTTTGCAACGCAAGATCCCTGGCTTACAACTGCCCGCCTGCTGCTACGTTTCCTCCTTCTCACCCGATGCCACAGGAAGCAAGGAAAAGACCATGGAGGAAGGCGACGCGTCGCCTGACGAGCACCACAGCCGCAGGCCATGCTCGGAAGGATACCTTCCCTTTCTCTTTCTTCCTCAACCACAAGCCTTTTCTACATATCCTCAGCAGCTTCCGACACAGGCGGCGCTGCCTCCTCCGACCGCAACAGCAGCCGGCCCAAAGTTCCTCACGCCGCCGGAAACTACCCAAGGTTCTTCCATCACGCATCGCTTGTCAATGCTTTGTGAAAAACAAACAGAAACGATGCACGGGAAGCAAACCACGGGAAACACACATCTCACTCAAGTCGAAAGACCAAGGCCAATTACAGCATTATGGCATTACGTAAGAAAAGCAGAGTCGAACAGGAAGAGGGATTTCACTGAAGGAATCACCACAGCTCTCGCTGCCCGCCTAAAGGAAAGGATGAAAAAAAAAGAAAAGTATCTGCACAACAGCTGGCCCAGAACATTCTGCCCCACCACTTTCACATCCCCCTTCCAACCCTTGCAGCCAGCCACCCCACAACCCACCGCCGGACAAGCATCTCCACCAACCGCCCCACACACAGCCAAGCCACTTGCTCGCAGACCACAAAAACCAATAGCCAAAAGTGAAAGCCACGGGCAAAATCTCTGATGCTCGATTTGTGTAACTCCTTTTCCACTTTTCAAGAACTAAAGCTTAAAGAACTAGTTCCCATTTTCATCTCTTTAGCAGCATCTTCTGCCTTTATAGGTAAATGTAAACTACACCACCTTTCTGACACAAACGTCCATGGAAAAGTGTGAAGCAGGACATAAGCATGCTCCTTTCTACCAAGAGCAGCCAGAGGCTCAGACATGGGTTTGGAGCAGCATACATCTTTCTGTTATAGGAGGACTGGGTGCCCACACTGACCACAACCCAGGAAAGCCCACAGCTCTTGCACGTCTTGCTCATCTGTACCATGCACACTGCTGAGCCCAGACCACAGTTAATATTTGCACTCTCATCTCACATTTTTTTACCCATAGTGCACCAACCAAGGAACCCTTCCCACATTTCCAAGACTTTCTGTTCACTGCCTTACATGAACTAAAGTCAACACAGCTCTGTTTTGTGAAGTGAGCATCTGTTCTATCATCACAAACCTACTTTAACACTTTCTGCAGCACAGCTTTCATTACTAGTAGCTTTTCTATTTTTATCCAAGCGTGTTCTTGCTTGTGTCTGTTGCCCATTTCTTTACCTCACATTCATCAGATCAAATATTTCTCCCATACTTATTATTATTATTATTATTATTATTTTTCCCAATGCCACAGGGTTGTTTCTTGCTTCAGTACTACTACTCTTATTACCCTATTTCATTACAGGACCTCTGTGACTCCATCTTGTAACTCCATCTGTACTCCATCTGGCTAACTCCAAGACTCCGCACAGAAGACCTGGTACTTACTAGAACTTGACGAACACATTCACCCAATAATATCTCTTCTCTTCAGATCGCTGCTCATTGCTCCATTATTTATTTATTTATTTATTTATTTTCCCCCTTTATACACACATTGCACTGCTTTATCCTTTTTATTTTTCTGAGTTATATGCTACCATCCTCACCTCAGTTTTCAGGGTGAGGGGTAACAACTCTTCACCCTTTTACATTGTAGGCCAAGGATCCTTATGAGTCTAACTGCTTAGAATCTGAGTTTCTCTAACATGTCCTGTATATTCTGGAGTCAGTTTAAAAAAATTTTTCATACTTTCCCTTTTGCTGCTTATCTGTTGAAGTGTTTGCAACCATATCACATACTGCAAATATGTCAGATTCTAATAGCCTTCACAATATGTAACATGCACACAGTGGTTGTCAACGTGTATACTATGCCATTACAGATACCTGTTTGTGTACTATGTCACTCCTTGTTAGAAGTTCACACTCAGATTTCAATTAGAATTGATGATATTTCATACTGTTGTTTTAATACAGAAAAAAAGAATTCTAGTCAAAGCACAGAACATGCTTCTATATTCCATTTGCAGATGGTCAAATGGAATAATCGCTCTATATCAGTCTACAACATTTAGTGAAATCATTTCTAGATATTCAAAAAAACAGAACATGAAACATGCGGATAAGCTCTTAATCACCACTATATGAAGTAATTTGAATTGTACAGTAATTTGTGTGGCACAGATGATCAACACTGAAGATAACTTGTTGATAATGAAACAAACTCAAGCTATTTACTTACCATTGGCAGCCTGGATTGAAGCATCTGAAGATCATCATAACCATAAATCTGCTTGAAGACAGATAAAAATACAAAATTATAACACTTTTCTCTGATGTTGATGAATTCAGGGCTTTAAACAGCTTGATCTAGACTCAGCCTCAATTAATGGTGTAGGGCTAAATCTTTCACTGTGCAATGACAGAGCACCAAAGAATTTCCAGGCAAATAAGAGTCAGGCAGAGGCTGAAATGTTCTATCACTCTAATGTAGCTCAGTCAGGTCCGTAGAAACAATCCTGAAGTTTTCTATTATTATCAGTGAGCACCAATAAATATAATTCCTATTTCTTCAAAGTTTACAGCAAAAATTCCAGGTGCAATTCCTGTCAACTCAAATGCCTTGGCATAGACAGCAGCAGGTCTGGAGGGCCCACTTGCATCAAGGTTTAAGGACAAGTACAATTAAATTGCTTACTGGGTAGGCAGGTAGAAGTCCTCCAGGTCCCACAATATACTGGTTATGCAACAAGGGCGGTACACCCTGGGGCAGGTTGGGGGGAGCTTTGCCTGCAGAACCAAAATACAGACACTTAAAAACAAACAAACAAACAAAAAAATCTTTAGAAAAGGCTTCAGCACTGAGACAAGATAGCTCACAGGCCCTGGAGCTGCACTATCTCAGCTTTTAAAGAGCAGAACAATACAGAAGGATTTAATGCCGGTTAATTTAATGCTTCACATCCACATGTCAAGGAAAGGAAAGCACAAACTAATTTAGGCTGAAAACAATCCCATCAGGGAACAGTCCAATTTTGTTATTTAGTTCGGCAGAACTACAGGAAAGAAGTTCCCACAATTCTTAAGGTCTCTCTTGAAAGCAAAACTTTAGGCAATGCTCTTGATCTGAAAATAAATTCTTTCACTTTCTGCTCTGTCAGTACATTCCCCTTTGCTGCCAGCAATGGACAAGTAAGCACTAAATGCTGCAAGTGTACCTTTTGTGGGGAACTTGTTGCAGCTGGGAAAAGCAAAGAGAAGACTGGGACAGTTTCAGTTGCTTCCATGAAGCAGAGGGTAAAAGAAGGCACTTCAGTCAGTAAAATACTCAATTTACAGAGAATGGGAAATGACAAATTCTCACGTATAATTTTGATTTAAATACTTAAATTGTTCACTTCCCTCCACAGAGTCTCCTTTTAGCAAGTTAAGTTGATCAGAGAAGCAAGAGAGACATGTAGTATTGCTTCTACTTCAGTACAAGAAGCCTCCTGAGCTTCTCTGTCAGTAGACCCTTTTTCCAATATGGTTATTTTGCTGTAGAAAAACCCAAACATCCATCAGATACTTCTTTCCTCTATATATGTGGCAGTAGGGACATGATACAATAATCAAGCCACAGCAATGTATTTTAATACTGTCTAATGAACTCAAGTCATAGAGAAGTCTGAAATTAAAGCTAATGTGAACTCACAGTTAAGAGCTAATTACAACCTGGAATACGAACCAGGTAGATCCTAGTTCAAAACAAGTCAGAATTGTTCATGTCAATTTATAAAGTCTCTGAGGATAGAATGTGCTATGTAAGAGCCACACCACACCCTAACAAATTTCAAATACACAAAAGCAAGCAACTTTATTTTATAAGCCAGCAAATAAAGCATGCTGAAAATGCTAGTCAAAGAGTGTGGATTTCTTAGCACAGTAGTTATTGCTGGTGAGATGCTTGACTGACAGCCCTGCAGAATGAAGTCTTCTGTCTATCCACGTGATCTGTTAATACTGCGAACCTGAAGACACTAAGGGAGCTGCCCTTGTGGTGGCAGCTGGCATAGACACACTGGTAACGCTCAGGCCAAGGCTGTTTGTAGTGTTCATACTGCTTGCCATGCTGACAACCGATGATGTGGTGCTAGTGGCTGAGGTTGAAGCAGCTGAAAAGGTTGTTGCGGGTTGGAGCGAAGTTGTGTTCTCAACACTAGTGTGCTAGAAAGAAGACAAAAAGGATGAGGATCACAGAGCAAATAAACCACAGTGAAAGATGTTGAGGGAAAAAAACAACCATCTTTTAAGAAACATTAGCATGTGCAAGAGAATGCTTAATAGCATATGCAGTAAGTACATACCAAGCAAGCAACTAAGTCGCAAGCTTGTGATTTTTAAATATTCATGGAAATTCACTACAATAAATTCAAACAGCTATGAAATTAGAAAATTGTATCACAGAACTTCAAATGTCTGTCTATTGCATTATTTCTTGCTCTTGAGCTGCTATTTAAGCTAGCTCTTCTGTTAAATAAGCTCTTATATTCTTTTAAAAGATGGTAATGTTTTCAGAATTCAGTACAAAGCTCTTGGGATTTCCAGAGTGCACTTGTGCAACTGGAAAGATTAAAACTGCAACACCCCACAACAGACACAATGTGGTAAACAAATAGACCAGGTATATTACAGTAACATGTGACAGTAAGGGAGTTCATGGCTTGAAACCAGCATAATACAGTGCCTTAACTGTAAAAGCTGGCCACACTTGCAAAACACAACATCATCATCATCACCACCACACAGAAGCTGTAACAACTCATGCACGTGTCCTTCCTTCCTGTTGTGTGAATTTTCAAGTTACACATTCATTCAGAATAAAGAACACAAACTAAAATACACACACAAAGAAAAAACATACCTTAACTAAAATTGCACAGAAGTGTTCCATCACAGAACACCAAAGCCTGACTTATGTTTGTGCAACCTCATTTACAGCACTGTGTTCAATACCATTTGGCTTTTCTCAGAACTATTAAATACTCACATAACAACGCCATGTAATAAACTCTAATACCACCTGTCACGAGGCACTGTCATGATATATACCACTCTACTACTTGCATTTTCCCAGTTAACTTTTTTGGTGGAGATTGCTAGTATTCCACCTTTCAGAGCAGTTCCTAACAGCCACTTTTAAAGGCTATTTTTAATATATTTATTGCACGAATTCTCTCATTATTGCATTTCCCCTTCCTGGCACAAAAATATTCTCTACAGCTATGAAACTGGTCAGCCTCTAACAGTTATTCTCAATCGAGTACAAATCGTAACCAGTAATGACAACTAGAGGGCCAACAGTCCTCCTGTCCTGAGATAAACCTCATCTCAGTTCTTGCTGTACTGGGACACAACAAACTTCCTGATAATTAAGAATGTTTCAAAGTGACCATATGCTAAGTATATATTAAATGCTAACAGGACTTACTGTATGTGATGTGCCTGAAGATAACACTGAGACAGGGGAGAGGCTGCTTTGATGATTAGAAAGAGAGCTAGAAAGAAATTGCATAGGATTAGTACAATGAATTCTTCTTAGAAAACTTACATATACACACAACTCTATGTATACAGGGACATTCACATACGCATCCCTACAAGCAACCTTTTCTTGAGCCAATATCAAACTGCCTCATGCTTAAAAGCACCTTGTACAATGATTCAGAATAAATTACACACTCTGACTTAATAGCAAATGCTTATGTCAGTCCTTGAAAGCAATGGACCCCAGTAGCCTTGGCAATTTCACAGACTAGTCTTGCTTTAAGTGCTTTAAACTGTTCTCCATCTGCAGGAAATAGGACAACATCATTTCAGGCAGCAAGAAATGGTGAAGTCCAGCATATAAGAAGCTCCAACCCATCATCTGACGTACGGCAGTGACTCAAACAAGCTGCAGCACAGCCAAGCCAGACACACTTGGAATTCAAGCATCACCCTTTCATGGCACTCGGTGTTTGCTCAACTGTTAACAGCCCTCCAACCAAAATTTCTGCTAACATACACACAGCTTTTCAACAAGCTTAGGGATATGTTTTTTTCTTTTTCCCTAATTTTTGATGAAAACATTTTAGTTTGCTGACACTTTTACCATTTTATTCAACATCCATTAAAAGCAAAAAAAAAACCAAACCAAAACAAAATACCAACACTAGTGTAAAAGAGAATCCACCACACTCCATCTAGCCTACAGATGTGTTATCCCAACAAATTAGTTTTATTACATCAACAAATAAAGTATAAATGAGAGAATACAAACATGACAAATCAGTATAGCTCCAGGATGTCACCTCCCTGAGGAAAAAGCTTAAGTAACAGGGACAAAAAAAATGAGAGTGTAAATGAGCAGTTCTGCATAAACTTCGAGGAACACCAACCTCATATTTCAAGTGTCTTAAGGAAATGACTTACTGTGTGGTGTTTTGTTCATGCATAAATTCAAGCATAAAGCAGACACTGTGAACAAAGCAGGAAAAGCAAAGTGGAAGAATCAATTCCGCTAATTTAGCTGGTGATACTGAAGCAAGAGCCCATTGAAACATAGAAGCATTAATATGCCATGAAAATTTGATGGCAGCACTGTTCTGTCATTAACAAGCAGCCCATATTACCTACTCTGCAAGCAAAAAAACCTAGTCTCTTCTGAATCTGTCACTAAATCATAATTCATAACAGTAAAGGGAACCTCATTGTCTGACAGCTCCTATGTGCAATCACCCTTATATACACCTCTTACCCAAATTTCACTCCCTTCACAGTTTACCACAACTTCCACTGTACCTGCTTAGCTGGGAGAGTGAGCTGCTGGCCAAGTCGCTGGACTGAGGCAAGCTGGGCAACGTTGCCACATGCTGTGATGCTGAAGGCAGAAGCGCTGTGGTACTGGATACCACAGTAGGCAGCAAACCAGCAGAAGGTAGTGAGGGAGAAGGCTCTGTCTTAGACACTGAAACTGATGAAGTAGCTGCAATGAGTTGAAAAGAGACATTCAAAGACAAATTCCAACATATCTGACTCCCAAGGTGGGTTCAGAAACACCACATATAAGTATTTTACCTTTGTTTTAGAGAAATCTGACTGATAGGAGCCAGGGTCAGAATTAAATTATCTGGCTACTACGGAATGAAGGAATGACGACACAGTGATCAGTTTCTCTCCTTAAGTTCCTCACTTAGAATATGTTTGTGATTTTCACTGATACACATATTGTAAACTACAATCTTCAGCACATTATTTGCCACTACCTGCTCACGTGCTTCTGTTCAAAAGTTCACCCTCACTTTAAAATTCTTAGCATTACAGTTCAGTCCCTTTCCATAAATAAAAGTTGCTTGCACTCTTTAAGGTACTGCAAAAATCTACTTGTATCTACAGCTCCAGTTCTTCATTTCAACCTACAGTGCACTTTTGATGTTTGGGATTTTGATAGCTTGAGTACAGAGGCACAAATAACTAATTTGGAGTACTGATTCAAACGTGCATTGCAGTAGTATAAAAGAAGCTGTAATAAAATGTCAAAGCTGAGCAAAGCATTAAGCACAGTCAAACAGTTGTCAAATATTGTCTTTATTTAATCCAGACAACAGCAGGTGGTTAGCATTCCTAGCCTATATACAGTAGAACTTGTTTACCATAAATGTGCATTTACCATTACTAACATAATTCCCAACTCTTTCTCTCGTCCTCTGAAGAAGGATAATGCACAGAATTAGCCAAACACCGAAAGAAATCTTAGAAATAGTTGAGCGCCGTCACGTATAAGCCCTGCCAGGACCATGCCCTCACTCACCACCAGAGGGCACTACCGAGTTGATCTCTGGTATCTCACAATGCTTGTGAAATCACACACTCCTAGAAGCTCAACCTAAGTCAGATACTTGAAAAATGCTTCTGTTGACACTGTTCTTTCCCCTGAAGGACCCAAGTCAGTTTGCCAGACTGGGTGCCGTGCAAACAGAAAGCCAGAGGTCTTGATCTTGGCAATAAGCACAATGATGGCTGACAACAAAGAAGGAAATACAATTGATAAAATAAAAAGAAAGAGGGAAAAAAAAAAAAAAAAAAAGCATAGTTGAGGACACAACTGTATTACCTGAGAGCTCCTGATAACATTCATATTGTTATGTATATGAAGTAAACACTACTTAAAACTGTAATACATTTGTGCCAGGATTCACTTGAAATCAAAGTAGATGTCCCTAGTATGAGGGAAGAGTATCGCCATCTACTCTAAGACCTTTTAAATTATGCCTGAATATGGCATGCAAGAAAACTACGAGACAAACAGGATTGTCAGAATTACGATACTAACTTGTTCTGAGTTGCTATGAGCTTAAGAAGAACGAGACCTGGAAATTACAAAGCAAGAGCAGGAAAGACAAAGGATGAACAACAAATAATACTAGGAGCAAATATAGAAAACAAAAAGCCACTACCTTCAAGTGTTAATAAAAAGCAAGACAGTTTGGATGCATGAAACAGATACATGGGAGAAAACTGACCCCAGTATATGGGCCTGAGATAAACAGAAGTACTGTCAAAAGGCAGCTGGCACAGAAAAAGTTTAACTTAATAGCTATGGATTAACTACTGAAATATTAGAATTTCTCTGATCATTGCTTTCCATAGCAAAAACACAAACCCAGTAGTGAATTTAAAAATTCAGTTGTTAATTCTGTACATGACAAAGTTTTCTATGTCCAAAATTGTCCTGCGTATTACAGTCTTTTATAAGGTAAATCTTTGGACATGTATTCTCACTCCTGTTTACTTAAACTCAACCTGACATGAATAAAAAAAACTAATAAAATAAGTAGGTCTAAATACTCGAGCTCTTTCCATGTTGAAATTCAAAAAAGCTGGGCTATCCGAGAAGTTTAAGGGGAGAATAGACTAAGAAATGAAATGCTGCAATTCTAGAAGATATTTATTCAAGCAGCTGAGCTTGAAAATTTCCACAAAGCAGCATACAAAGGCCAGGAGAGCAAGAACTATATTTTAATTATTTTAACCCCAGGAAGAAAGCTTTAGGAGTGTGATTCTCACATAACACATGGTGACTGCTTATCTCTTTTGTAAGCCTTAGGGACAGAGATCTGCAAAGTCAGCACAAAACACAAATGAAGGAAGGAGTCTTTCAGCAACAAGCACAGTCCCATTTTGGCTAAAGCTTGCAGGAATGAACTGCTTGCGTTTCAACACAGAATCTAAAAGGCCACAATGCTCGCCTTTCATTTCATTAATATAAAACAAATATTAAGGTTAACATCCTTCAGTATGCTAATGAGCTTTAAGAAGAACCTGCTAAACACGTGACACATAACATGATACTCAACCCCCAGTGCACCCCTGTTAAACCATCACCCCATGGAAGGAAACAGACATGGCTTTAGTTCTAGGAGAAAGAAAGAATCTTGAAGGGGTGCAAAGAGGAGAAGAAGGAAGAGAAAGGCAGAGAAAACAAGGAGTGCAGAAAGTTAAGAGATAGGATATTGAGCTCTTCTTCCTCCACCAAGATGGAGACACCCCCTTGGAAATCACTGAGCCTCATCTTTGGGTGAAGAATAGCTGGGATACCTTGTGTTTAGCTAGCACTATTATCATATATTACTGCTACTACAGCTACAGCATTTATCAACAGCAAGCCCAATATGTCATGCCTGTCACTTCAATAAAGCATCTGTTCTTTTTTAAAGTTTGTGAAACTGTCCACTGAAAGCCCTTGTCTTGGGGAGGCTGGCAGGGAAAAATCAAAACTATATTCCTAAAGAGACAAGGAGTGTTACAAGTAAAATACCAGTCCCCAAGAGAAGAAAAAAGGGCTAAGATGAGAAGAAGCGCATCAAAGCACACTGTACTATTCCTCTAATGCAAGACTGCAGCCACCCAGCAGAGGGAGCATGCTGGTCACTGTTATTCTCTACCAGATTGCAACTGGACAACTGAGCACTATGCTCAACAAGAGGCGGTTTCAAAGAATGTGACTGTTTCTTTATTAACTAAAATGCTATGCTAATTGAATCTTTCCAAACAAAAATTGGAAAAAAAAAAAAAGTTAAGAAACCGTATATTAAATAGTTTCAGAATTTTTTTAAAGGAGAAAAAGCAGCAAAGCAGCTTTTCTAATGCTCAATACCGCTCAGTGTTGCATAGTAGGTATAGATTCTACAGAGCTGTTTCCATTTTTCAGCCTTCCAATAAGCAAGGAGTACATCCTGTGCAAGTGCAAAAATCAAGTCAGATTGATTAGTCAAAAAATTAAGCAGGGAGAATTACAGAAAGTCTTCAACCAGATGTCACTGCTAAAATTGCATGCATACCAAAACTTAAGGAAAGATTAGAAGGAGTCCTGTTAACAACCACACTCTGTAAACTTACTGTCAAGAGTTGCCTGTGTTCTGACACCGCTGTGCCCGTTCTGTAAACAAAGGAGAAATTAACACATTATCTTAGAAGTATGTTACACTTTCAGAATCAAACACACATGTAACATGCTTCATGCAAAATTTGATATTCATTCTAAATTGAAAGACAAGGCAGAAAATTAGCTTTTTACTGCCTTGAACAAAACCACGTAAGTTCTCAAGTGCAAAGTGTCCTGAGCATACATAATCCCACACACAGCCCATACGACACCCATCAGCAGGAGACTTTCCCTTGTACTGTATATTACAAACTTCAGGTTCACATCAATATGAAAGAATTGCATTAACATATAGGAAATGGTTGTGCTTTTGATCTAATGCAACTCACAATTTTAACTATCCAAGTTACACAGAGACGACAATTTTTTTCCATTGAAAGATAAGACTTGAGAAGCACCAGTTGCTTTTTGGATAACGCTGGAGAACAGAAGTGGATAGTCTATGCTTGATCCTCACCAGTACATAGGAGCTAGTGCAGAAGACAAGTGTGACTGAGCCATTACATAACACAGGCCAGAAGTAAATAAACTTATAAACTCTCACAAGTTCCTTAAATATTTAATAAATTCTCTTAAAACAAATTTACAAGAGCACCTACTCTCTCTGTATATGGAATGAGCATCTCCCAACAGGATTCCTCTCTGTCCTAAATCAGATCTCATCCCATGTGTTTTAAAATAAAACAGTATTAATTCCTAATGGTGTCTAAATCCAACAGAAGAATAATGCTGGAGGGGCCACAAACAGTTTGAGATCTATTGGCTAGATTCCTTAAGATTTAAAAAATTATTTACCTTTGGAAAGAAACCATCAGGTTACAGCAAAACACTGTGAGTGCTATTCACATAGAGAGTCTCCTTTTTAAAACCTAAGCCTCAGGAAAGGAAACTTAACTAGAATGTTAAGTACTACTAAAGGAAAGGATCAAACATCAACTTAGGATGCCAAGACCCACAAAATCAGAAGCATACACATTCTAAATACAGCATAGCCAAATAAAGGCTACACAATAGGAAAAGGGAACACAAATAACACAGCAGGTATTGGGAATCAAAGAAGCCACTTGGATTGGTTAGGAGTACTAATATAACAGGGTAAATTAAAGACTAAGAGGTATGAGAATATTTCACCTTTTCCAAAGTCTTTTTTCTGAAATTCACTCACCGTAACTGCAACTAGAGTTGGTTCTGATGGAGCCACAGAGCTTTGGTATGGTATCCTACTATGCACAGAGGTCTGCTCATAGGAAGAAGTTGTTGCTATTGGGCTAGTGCTCTGGGATGAGCAGGTTAGACTGGAAGAGGTGATGGCCGAGGTTGTGTAGGTGGACTCCTGTACTGTATTGGATATTGGCAAAGAGGTATTCAAAGGATCACTGGAAAAAGTAAAAATTATTTACCAAGATGGCAAATTAGATCTCAAACACCTTCATGAACATATCAGCTCCTACACAGGAGCTAATAAAAACAGTTAAGTAAAACACATAGTCAAATTTGCATTTTTTGTATTAGAAATTCTTGAATAAGTATATTCCTTCTCTGGCCTCCAGTAATCACTTCTCCTAATCCACCAGATGGATTAACCATCATTCACCCTCCTCCTACCAGACCAACCAAAACAAGAGTTGATACAAGCAATTTTCAGTCATTTTTCTCCCTCTCAAATGACAAACAACAATAATCTCTCTCTCTCTTAAAAAATTAGATCCACAAAGTCTGGTATATGATAAGAAACACCAAACCTCTTTTGACAATAGTATTCTATCACTGCAGTAACTATCTAACAGAATTAACTACAAGAAAAGGAAAAAAAAAAAAAAGAAAAAATACTTTGAAACATGCATTATGTTTTACTTTCTAAATAGCTTAATTCATTTATAAAACTAGAAATAAATGTGGAGGTCCACTTGTATTTCTGTATAAACTTCAGGAAGCTTTTTACCAATGACACTTTGTGAACAAGTAAGGAGGAAATAACTTTTTGATAAATACAAATGTATCAATATCAGTGTTAGCATTTCAGTAAAAGCTTCTGCATACTTAAAGTCTGGCTACTTTTATGATTCTGTAGGAGCATCATATCCACAATTTGCACCATCTACTGACATGAAGATGGTACCACGTTCAACTCTCCTTGATCAAATGCAAGAAAACTTGCACTGAGAGGAAAAGCCCTCCAGCAAATTTGAAAATCATGAAGCAATTACATTAAGACTAGCTTGCTTAAAGATTATTTACACTCAAGTCACCTCCAGCTTCAAATCAATCCATCTGGAAGATTTTGGCTGTTATTAAAGAGACTTCTCTTTCAACACAGTGTCCAGACAAAAGAAAGCCTTACAAGCCATCATGTTTCCCCCTTCTAATAGATGGCAATTGTGTCTTGACACATTCCACACAAATTTGATCCCTAAAGAGGATGTTTAAGAAGGTGAATGGGGAACGTGCACATACTTCACAGATTTTGAGTACAAGCTATTGTTGGTTGTCTGGCTGGCATTCTCGCTGCTAGAAGGTGATCCAAACTCGGGGAGTGCAGGCTCTGATCCAAACTCCAGAGCTCCAAACTGAACATTTAACCCTGTCATATCAGCTGATCCCGGCATCTCCACTGCAGAGGCAGGAATCTTAAATGGAGAAAAAAAAAAGCCACAACTTTTTATTTGCTATCTACATTAACTCCAGTAACTACAGGCTTCTTCAATTACTACCTCAGTCGTTGCTGGCAACTACATGTGTCACAACCCTCCAGTTTACATCACATAATTTTATTCTTGTAATCTCAAATTCACTTACTGATTCTGTGCCTTGATCTGCAGCTGAAGCCTAAGCCATGCTGCTTTGTGAAATGCAAGTATCATAGACATCTGCCTCCCTTCATCTAAGATTTACTTTTCGGCCATTTAAGTCAATCAAAAATCACTAAGCAACAGTCATTTTCCACATAGTGCAATCAGATATGTGCTTGGAAAAGACAACATCATTGTATTTTGGACTGTTGAGATATCTACTTAGAAATCCCTACTTCATAAACAGGAAGTGTGATGTCTTAACTCCTCTTCTCCCTAGTAACTCATGCGCATTTACTAAGAATCAGGTGCCAACAAATTACCCACCTTGGATGCTGGAGTTATTCTCCGCTTTGGTGGTTTTATTTGTTTCTGCTGGTTGTGATGGGGTGTCACTGCCTGGTTGTCCACAGACATAGTGGGGAGCTGTAACATCTTGCTGACAGTTGTGGAGGTGTCTACTGGTGAGGGCTCTCGCAGTTTTACCTGGGAGGAGAAGGACTCCAGCCCAAGAGGAGGTACAGGGAAAACCTGTGTTTGTTGCTGCTGTCGCTGGGTCAGCTGGCTCAGAATTGGGGATGGTTCCGGCTGGGATTTAAAGTCTGGGCAGAGTTTGGGAAGAGAAATCAAAATAGTAGCATTAAACTCAGCTCTTCATGCTCCTGCTCCTTAGCAAAAAATTTGTGACCTGACACACTTGAAAGCCAATGCTGCAAGTCTGCTGCAAGTCTCTTCCAAAAGTCATTACACAAGCTCTACATAGAACATTATCCTTGCAACAATAAGGCCAATATATTAAGTTCAGTACCTCAAATGACCAGTTTTTGTCAGGTATTTAGTTTTATTTAAAAATAAGGAATTAAACCCATTTATACAGTTTCATAAAAATATGCATTAGGTAACAAAAATTTTACTCATTATTTTGCCAAACGTGGTGCATTTCAGTGCAAGTAAATGTGCAAATAAACTCTGATAAGTTTCAAGGGGTTTGGACTTGCAATTTAGAAGTATTATGAGTTACAATTTCTTGCTTTACAAAGATTTTCAGCACAAACAGCAACTAATCTAAGATCTCCATGTGCTTGAAAGTCATCAGACACGGGACATCTACAACTTTTTCCCCAAGTCTTCCTCTTCCATAATTTTCAGATGCTGAAAGCCAACGAACAGGTTGGAGCACTATCTAATAACTGTAAGAGATCCAAAGCACTCATAAGCCAAAGGGGCTCTTTTATTCAGTTGCTTTTAATGCACTTTACCAACTTAAAATTTACATTATTTTTTTTTTTTTTTTTTTTTTTTTTTACAGAATCACTGCATACAAAAAATTACATATGTTACTAAACTGGCTGCTGATCTATTTGGCAACATGCACACACACACTCAGGATAGTAACAAGACACTCTTTACAGTGAGAACACTGCTATGAACTGTACAGCAAAAAAAAAAAGTTCCTGTCACAGTCACTACTGTTTCTGCCAATTATACAGAAATGAAAAATCTGTACAATTCCAAACTGACAAAATGGTTAATTTGCAACATTTTCAGCACATGCAGACTTCACACAGGGGAAGAACAGCAAGAAGATGCACACTATGACAACATTATGTAGTACTCAAAGTCCAAGTCATAGTTAAGAGAGAAAACAAGGAAAAGACAACAAGATACAAACTTGTATTCAGCTAGAAGCAGCAAAGGCAGAAAGACCAAGAGACTTATTCTCCTGGAACTGCTGAGAAACTAAGTCACATCAGAGCTCCACTTAAGTAGTCAGGCATGCTCAATTAAAGATATCACTACATGAAGGCTCCACAACCTCTGTAGACTAACACATTCTATGGATTCTGTGGATTTTTATGCCAACCAAAACACAGTTCGTAATATATTTTTAACAACTATTACCAGCAGATAAACTTTACTAAAATTTTGAAACCAGTTGAATCATTAGCATTATGTTTAAAGCAAAAAGCCTTTCATCAATGCAATTTTCAGCTGACATGAGGCTGAAGAGATTTTACAGACTAATAGAGAGAGATTATGTCAAACACTTACCAAACTGACTAAGGACAGAGGACTGAGAAATGGGCACTTTTAGATCCCAGGACGATGGGGTAGTTGTAGTAGTGGTGGTAGAGCTACTATTGGTTTGTTGAGAAGTAAACTGGCCCAGACCTGGAGATTTCAATTGGTCCAAAATTTGGGATCCTGTAGAGTTTGCCAATTTGGAGGATCCAAGATCACCAAAGCCAGAACAGAGAACTGCAGACTGACAAAAAACCAAGAAAACACAAAATAAAAAATTTAAAATAAACAAAGGCAGGGAGAAGGGGAGTTAAGTATTTCATTAATCATTTGAACATAATCATAAGGTCAGTGCCAACAGCTGCTATTTGGCAACAAGTAAAACCTCTTCAGCTCCAGATTGCTAATTTATAACAAGTGAAAAATTCAGCAGTTGTAGCACATGCCTGGATCCTCCTGTTATTATTGATACACAGGCTGTAATTACTTGAATTACAAGTAATTCAAAAAGACATTTCAAAAATACATTTGATTACTAATAGCTGAAAAGATTTTCAAAGATTCAACAGACCAATTTTAAATTCTAATAATTGTTAAAGAAGGGATGTCTTATCACTCCATATAAACTCAGAAATACTCATGTTCCCTCACAAAGCAGTCAGATACGTGCTTGGAAGTATTACATCGCAGTTTTCTGGCACTGAGCTCTTCATTATAAATAAATGATTTTGTTCTAAGTCCGTGTGTAAATGCACCTTTCTGTATTCAGAAGTTAATACAATAACTTCATGAAAACCAAGGAACAACTACACAGCAAGAACAAAGGAAGGCTTGTTTGTGAATGTGAAAGGATATCCTCAGTCCCATTTCTGTAGCATCTATAACCTGAATTTTACAAACTCAGAAGCATTTCATGAAATGACCGTTACTGGAGACACTGCTTAACTTGTAATATTTGCTAATGAAGAGTATTTAGAAAGCATAAGACAATTTTACCAGGCTCTGAGGGGAATAGGAGTTCACAGCACTGGAACTGCCAGCTCTTGATGCCATCTGGTTGCTGTGCTGAGAATTTGTGAAGACAAGTGCTTGGCCAAAGGTCTGCTGCCGAGAAGCCTCAAATGAGTTGCCTTCTGTCACTTGAGAAATCATTGGCTTTTGAAGCAGTGCCACCACATCAACACTGTAAGGAAAAGTTTGGCTAGAATCACAGAATTGCTCAGGTTGGAAAAGACCTTGAAGATCATCGAGTCCAACCAAAACCTAACCATGCTACCCTAACTCTAACAACCCTCTGCTAAATCATGTCCCTGAGCACCACATCCAAATGGTTTTTAAACATACCCAGGGATGGTAACTCAACAACCTCCCTGGGGAGCCCATTCCAGTGCTTTACAACCCTTTCTGTAAAGAAGTGTTTCCAGATATACAACCTAAACTTACCCTGTTGTCACTTGAGGCCATTTCCCCTCATCCTGTCACCAGTGAGACCAGCCCTGCTCTCACTGTAAGAACCTTTCAGATATTTGAAGAGAGCAATAAGGTCTCCCCTCAACCTCATTTTCCCCAGACTAAACAGCCCCAGTTCCTTCAGTTGCTCCTTGTGGGGCACATTCTCTAAGCCCTTCACAAGCCTTGTTGCCAAACAAATAGAAAATAAACACATGCTGAAACTGAAGACAATAGTAATGGTGTTAGATAAAGCTTCTGTACCAGCCATGTACCTATTGCATGGTAACACAAAAAGCCACAGAAGCAACTACCTGGAAGCAAGAGTTTTGCATTTAGCTTAACCACACTCTGACAGAGGCCATCCTCACATTATATCAACCCACCATTTGCTTTAATATGTACAAACTAACACTGCTTCACAAAGAGCTTTTTTTTTTTTTTTTAAGATATAGGAGAAAAAGCACAAGAGTTTACCTTTGCCCAGGAGCCACATGATTCTCAGCCGGAACAGAAGAAGCAGTAAAAACTTTCGTTTCAGAAAGCTGAAAAAGATTTTTTTTAAAAGAGTATTTTAATCATTCACACATTCATATTTCATTTTAACAACATTTTGAAGAAACTGTGTCTTGGTCATATACTTCCTGACAAAAGTAAATGTCAAGCAACTGTTACAGCCAGGTACACTGCAGCTCTAACAGACAAAAACAGTCAAATTTCTGCAAAGTCTTTTCCACAAAATCAAGAACCAATTTTACTGAAGTGTTCAGAAGTTTCATCTCTTAAACACATGGTGATATACCATGGTACCTACACGAATTTGGGCAATAACAACTGAAAAATATATACAAGTAGAAACTAACTAATGTGAGAGCTGGTATATCATCAGCATAAAAATACCTTACATAGATAAAATTTAAGATTCTACAATACAGCTCTTATAAATCATGTTGCAGAATTCTAACACACTGTACTGTTTCCATGTATATGTTCCCAGTTCATCTACTCTGTTTCATATTTCAGTTCATACTAACAGTGGAGGCAGATTTGCACTTGAATGTACATAGTGAGCTAGCATTCAGTGTTCCTTATTGGCAGATTTGCTAAGGGAAGCAGTAATGTCATAAACTGATTGCTCTGCAAGCATGAGCTGGAAAACAATGCATTTATTCAAGTACAACCAGTTACTCCATTCAAAGCAGAAGCCTTTACTGTTTTCACTTAGCGGGTAGCAAGGAAGAGAAAGGCTGGTTAGTTGGCATTCTAGGGGACTAAGAAGGTCCTGTTTTCTTTTTCAATACTTCTTGTTTTTTATTTAAAAAAATAGCATGATAGCTACAGCTTTATTGGGCTAACTCATGTCTATTGGCAGGAATGCTTACAAGCAGAACACATCTTAAACCAATACAGATTAGGTTTAACACGACAAAAAGCACGTCTGTGTAATCATCCTTTTCTGTATTAAATTTGCACAGAATCACCTTTATCTATTCAAGTATAAACCTGCTTTTAACCTAAAGTATAACTGACCTACTCAAAAAGTTATTAGGAATCCCTTTGGAATGTGACATTTGAATACAGTTCAAAGGATATTACACATTCTTAGTCCTGTATATTGCTACTGGGCCTATTTAAAGGGCATCACAGACACCAACCTTTTTCAACTGCCATGACAAGGACAGCTCTACAGGAAGCAAGTATATCCATACCCACATTCATCTGATTGAGATTCTCCTTAAAAAACACTGGTGATTTCAGAAGGACACAGCAGGGCTGAGTGGCAGCTATCATGCAACTCTCAGAAACAGCATCCAAATGTTCCCACACTGCCCAGGCACAAAGCTACCCCAGTGTCATGATTTAAAAAAAAACAAAACACCTTACAGAGTCTCCTTACATTTCCTTCCTTTCCCTTGAAGTTAATAAGATATACTTTATCCCCATCTTTCTGAAACACATTTCAAATCCATCCTACGCACAGAGCTACCAGCCTGAAAATCTCTGTACTAACCAAGACTAACAGGGAACTTTCAAGGTTATTAAGAGGCTATCTCTCAATTGTTTAGTCTTTTCCCCGCTGCAAGTGTTATTTTAGAACAACATGTACCGTACTTTTTACGGTGTTATGAGATTCTGACATCTTGCAGCATAAGGAGGTCAGATAATGGCAGAACAGTAGCCTATGATCTGCAATCTGTTTGTTAAAGATTAAATTCCTTGCAGTGTCAAAAACTCCTCATGCCGAAATAACCCAGGATAAGACCAGCTGTAGCCATAACACTGATGAATCCCCAAAACTAAGCAAATTAAGGAGCCATTCACAGAGTATAACGAAGGAAAAGTTCTCTACAAGTAAACTATCACGCAAAACAACTGCCAAGTCTCCAGTAAACAGTTCTACAACATTTAAACTTATCACACACTGTCCTTGGAGCAAACTAACTGCCACATACTTAAATCAGGCAATTAATTCTTAAGTCTGCAGGACTAATGGCATTCGTTAAAATACACAATTTCTTCAGCAGTTGAAAAAGGTTGTCTTTTGATTACACGGATGTATTTAACAGTTACTAGAGGTAGTATAATTATCTAAAATATTTACACCAAACCTAAAAATCCTTCAGCAAGGCAATGGCAATTTCGCAGAACAGAATTCAGGGTCATGACCTATTCACATACGGCAACTTCATTAGGGTATTTACTCCATCTGCAGTGAAATGCCCGGGCTTTTCTGCCTTTGTTGCTATGATAAACCCATTCTGCAGTAATTCAGCAGACAACATATCTAAGAATTAACTACCAACTCCGATAAACAGCCAATACACAACAGGAAACAGAAAATATACTTGAGCACCCTCATGAAAGTCCAACCTCTACAAATCAGAAATAATTAAATCTCATTACTGCTTCACACTGAAGTTAAGGCAATTGAAGCAAGCTCTTGTTCTGCTCCTAGGAAAAAAAAAACTATCACTAAAAAGCAAAGACAAACCAACCAGTCTGTTCTGAAATGTTTATGCTTCAAATCAAAGCAAAGAGCACTGCTATGGTGCAGAAAATCATTGTCTCTTTAAATATATTTGTACATTCTCCCTCTCCCAATTGTTTCTATGGTTAAATTACTTACTTTGATCAGGTGAATATGATCATAAATTTAATAGGAAGCTCCAGAGCTGTCAACAGCACTTCAAAGTTTGTCTTTACATTGTCATGTCCTGAATGCCTCATCAACAAAATAAAGTCTCCTATTTTCACCGAAGCAGTTTCCACAAACAAATAGAAATGTAAGCAGAGCACTTGGCTCCTCTGCTGTATTAAACTGTTTTTAATTTGAGCAGGTCAAGTCTAGCAGAAATACAAACTTCTCTCCATGAAAGACTCACTTTTATTCACTAACCTAATAAACTCAAAACTCCCCGAACATATTCATAGTTATTTTCTTTTTCACTTCCAAAGCATTGATAAAGTCACCAGACAGCATCTGGCCTGTGTCTGGGTTCCTTTGTAGCTCCCCTAGAAATTGTCCACGTTCAGCTCAGATACTGATGCAAAACTCTACGTGCCAAAACTGGCAGGACAGATCATTACCTACTAGATGGTTTTTCTGACATCCTGGGATTATTTGTTTTAAAAACAAAAGTCATAAAATCAAATGTCCTTTAAGGAAGTACTCCATCTTCACAGTTAACCTGTAACTTATTTAAAGATCAAGATCATCTTTATTAGAAATAGATTTGTTTTTCATAAAAAGATCATAAAATTGTAGAAAAATAAAACAAATAGCACAAACTGTACAAACTGTATTCTCTCTTTTTTTTTTTTTTTTAATAACGAGCACCCTCTATTTTTCCCAATTTGACTGCAGCTCTACATTTGATTCATTCTAAGCATCACCACATGAATAATCTTGCTACATTACAGGGACTTTCCCAGCATTCCAAAATTAATGGAAACTAACAACAGGCTTGAGATTTCACCTGCACCCTTCCAAAAGTCATATACAAACTACTCAGATTTAATAACGAAGAAATACATATCCCTAGGAAGCACTGCTCAATGTTTCTCCCGTGCTACAAATGCTGCGCTGTACCAGTGCCAAATAGTGTCGAGAAACAAAGCCAGAAATTCTCACTATCCTTAGCCCAACATTAGTAAATACAGAATAAAAAGGGGACAAAATAAAAAACAAGAACACAATATTTGATAGCAGCAACTGATACCAATAAGCTCAAACTAGTTAATATGTTTTTTGAATTCCTCTAATTTTCCTCAAAAGACACAGCAAGGAGTGAGGAGTTTTCCTATTTGTTAACGACCTGTTCACTCATTCCCAGGGATAATGGGATATCCCATAATGGGAATAATGACACATCACACTACAGAAGAAGGTAAATGGAATTCATCCAAAAATAATTTTGAGTTAATTGGTAGAAGACACTTCCACAGGAGATGAAAAAGGAATGAAACGGTAATGCTTCCTCTCCATATTTCTTGCTACCTCATTTGTTTTTGAGCTGCCTCAGCTTTATTACAATACACTGCAAACTCATAACAGCAAACGTTAGATGATAAATACATCAAATATTTTTCAGGCATGAAGCAGCGTCTCCTACCTATTAAAGAACAAACATTGCTACAGTACTTCAAACAACACAACATGATGAAATAACATAAATGAAGAAATTAAGTGCTAATTCAACACACTACTACCTCCTCTTAATATTCTGAACACAAAGATAACTAACTGGAAAAAAAAAAACAACGCACATTTCAAGCAAAAAGAATCATTAATAAGTCTAAACTTTAAAGTAAAGTAAACTTTAGCGTTTAAATAATTATATAAAGACTTGCCATAATATGACTTTTAAATTCCTACACAACATTAGGTGGAAATATGTAGATAATATCCATCACCATTATGCATTAAAGAACCATAATTCACTAATACTTAATCAGGGATAAAACCTAACACTTATTAACCATACATAGGCCACCATTCAAAATAAAATAATATTTATTGATTCAATTTTATGTAAGATTAAAGCTCATCCAAATATGTACTCTTTTAAAACAGAATTACAGCAGGAAGTGTTGTAAGAAGTGTCACTGCATAAATACAAGAAATAATACATTACAACATCTAGTTCTGAAAACAGTGCAGCGATTCTGAAAAGGTAAATAATGAATGCCACCTGTCCAAGAAGGTACACTTACATCCTCATTCCAGTCTTCTGCAGTCCATTCCTCTATTGAATTTTTCCATGCACCTAATGTAATTTGGGGAAGGAGAAAAAAAAAAAAAAAAAGCAGTTACAATCTGCAAGTACAATTACATATATCAACCCTTCTGCACTACAAACAATCTGTTTGGATTATTAGTTGAAACATGAAGTGAAGAGATGTTGGTTGGAAACATGAAAAGCCACAGAAAATTGGTCTGCAGATTTAAAAATTTGGGAGGTGTTTGGTTTTTTTTGTTTCTTTCAAACTTCAGTGTACGATTTCAGGCAATTCCTAGCCAGTATAGTAGTGGACAGTTTGTACAAATGCATGTCTGCAGCTGGTGATAAAACACTAAATATTGGCAAGAGCTCCCTCCTACACCTGTCACTGGTGACAAGGAGAAGTTACTCAGTCTCTCTCTGAGCTCCATACACAATTCCACACAACCAAAATACAACCAGAGCACTTGCTCTTACATTCATAATCCTATTTTTGACAAGCTCAAATTAAAAATCCAAGCTATTCCTCTGAAAGCTCCTCTGTTAATGCTCTCCTTAGGCCAGAACAACACACATCATTTCTTCTCACAAGATGATTTTTATCTTAAAACGTATAAAGATACAATGTCAACAGAAAAGTCAATAAGCTACCACTACAGATGCAAAGCTTTTCTTCCCAGCAGTATTTTGGCAAACATCAGAGCACGGTGTCTGACCTGCGGCATGCATCAAAGGTCAAACTGAACTAAGTGAGCCCGTGGGTTTAGAAACCTACTCCCTCCTATAGGAAACAGCAGACCTAGACATGCAGGAGTGATGAATGGACTGATAGCCTTGCCCACCAGCATGAGCACAGAGAAAGGGAAATCAGCAGCAGTTTAAGCTTTCACCTCACCTCAATCACAAGCCAACGAAACACAGCAGTAAAGTTTCTGGTACCATCCCCTCTGAACACACATAAAAGTAGAAGAACTTCTACCTTAATCATACGTAAAACTAGGAACCCTTTGAGATAAATTCTTTCCAAAACAAAGCCCCTTGAAGACAGCATCAATTGCCACTTACACTAAGGCAAACACTCACTGTATCAGCACAGTCTTTGTCAGGCTTTGAGCAAGCAGCACCCAGACCAGAACAGGGCAGAATGTCAGTAATCCCATGCCAGGAGCAGGACAACCACAGGGAGTTACATATGAGTCGAGAAGGGAGAGATTTTTTTACCTGTGGATCCAAAATTATTTGGTAGGACCTGAACAAAGTAACATCCACTCTATGCTGGTTCAGTGGGGCAATATAAGATTGCCTGAAACAACTCTTGCTCATCTTTTTACTAATCAGCTAATTAGGTGTTTTGGTTTTTTCTTACTGTAAAATACTGATGCAGTTGAAAAATAACTATGATTATAGGATAGCACATCAAAATTGTTACAATACCTCAAATTACTAGACCAACTCACATCTCAACAAAAGATCCTGGAAAGTAGACAAAGCCCTTTTAGCAGTACTACTGAGAAATTTGATATTGTTCTCCCTTCTCTTGACCAGAACAGGGTACCTTTGATGTTCCTTTCCTTTAAACAGATTCATCCCTGTATTTGTCCTGCCTGTATTTATCTCACATTGGACAGAGCAAGACTCATCTCTGCAGAAGATGAACACTTTGCACTACTGCCAGAAATCCAAGAGTAGAGCTCAGTCAAACAAAACCAACAAGAATAAGCCTTGGCAGAGGATACTCCACTTCTGTCTTACCCCCATAAACCTTTGAGAGATACGAGTTGTTTGGAACAATACGTAAGACATTTCCCAAACGTTACACATTGCTTCTAGTGATGATGCATTTCTGTGCATTTACTCTTTCCAAATATTTGACACAATTATTTTTATCAAGTTATTATTTTATCAAGTGTCCCTGGACAAGTTCGTTACTGTCACATATAACATTCTATGTACCAAAGTCAACCTTCCAGCCTCTGTTTACATGATCTCTGAATTTAATCCATACTGCTAACAGTTTCCTGGTATTGACAGGATTCTATTCACAAGTGTAACAATTGCCTTTTTGTTCAAAATCCACCTTGGCAAGAGTGTAACTCCACATATTCTCTTCATAACCTTTAACCTCATGCTCTGCAAAGTATTTCTATATAACAGTTCTGTTTTCCACTGAAATTATGCTTTGTTTTCAAAGATCCTTGTCATATCAACCTCAGCTTACACTTCCATCTGTGACCACTTTCTGCTCACTTCTGCAACAAGTTTAGTTATAGAAAGTTGTAAAGCTAAGAAGTATAACATAGGGTTTTGCCTCAACTGGAACTATTTTTTTGCCAATCCCTCACTTCATGTCACACTTTTTCCTCCTTTTTCAAATTATCAGCTAAATACATGTATTGGCACCCAGATTATTTTATCATTGTTCATCTCAAACTTCTGCACAAATCCTTCTCCATTGCTTCTACATTCCAGAATGACCTGAAGGATTCCTTAAAATGTTCCTCCCGACTTCTATTGCAATCCTAAATAAACAACTTCCTTGCAACTTTCAATTCCCTTCTATCGCCTGGACAGAAAAACTATAATTTCATTTCTCTTTGTTGGTTGTTATCCTACAGTTTCAGAGTCGTTTAAGGCTGTTCATAACCAAGATGAGATGAAGTTTTTCTGTGAGATTTATGAAACACTCAAAAATAACACATCAGTACTCCCCATCTTTCTGAAGGTAATCAGCACGATGCCTTCATAAACAAAGAGGAAATGCACTGAAGAACCATTCTCTCTGACAGTGAGAACTTGTAAAGCCAATCATGCCCACAGTGGGGGGACTGCAATTTTTTAAGTCCCTCTCAACCAAAACCATTCTGAGATCAGTAAGCCACCAACATGGATTTTATAATCTACTTTGAGAAGCGAGCATTTCCACCCTGATTTATTTTTAATCACTGATGCTATTTGTTGTTTGAGATCTCCCATTGCCTTGTACATCAGAAAAAGTAAGAACAAAGACTCAGAATGCTACTAGGGAAATACAAAACTGTTCAAGTACATCCCCTCTTGGAAGAGCACTGGTCATTTTGTTTCCTCCTACATGACCACTCTCTTTGACTCAACTGCTACACCTATAAGAACTAGGATGCTGGATACATTCAACACAATTACAAGAGAAAGTTATGAACCACTAAGATTCAACCTGTATTATCTTTCTATTTCAACTACCAACTCTAAGTTTTAGAACTATGGAACCAACTAGCCTTTCTATAAAATCACACAACAGTGCTTACAGAAAAACCTCTCAGGTTGCCAAGATTCCTCCCACATCTGCAATGATTCAGGTGAAGAAAGACCACAGCACTTCGAGAGCATGTGTGGGGCAAACTACACTACAGACACATACCATGTATTTCTTTTCAACAAGTTAGTCCTCTCACAGCACTGACTTAAAGAAGAATGATTCAATTTCACAAATGATTAAAATTCATAGCATGAATTTAAAAAGCATTTTGATTCAAAAACTGGTCTAGCTTCCCCAGGTAGTTGCCCACTATCTCCTTTTCAATTCCCCGAGTAGCAAGAATAAGCTAATTTTGTTTAGAAGACATCTCGCATTTTCTAACCCACTGCAGGCTCTCCATACAAATATATGCCTCATCATTCATCATTAGCATATACACATCGTTACATTATTACTGGAACTGCTAATATGTAATTAACAACACAGCTCTGTAGACTAAGAGGAACTAAGGAAAAAAAAAAATGAAAAGAAAAAAAGAGAGTACTCACACTTATGATTAGCAAACCAAAACAACAGCTCACCTTTGACCAGCTCTCTCCCAGCCCCATATCTCCTCTACCACTTCTGTTTCACCCCTCCTTCCCAGCACTGCTACTTCTGCTTTACAACAACCACCACATCTGCAGTCTCTTCTTAGTGACCCTTTAGTATGCTTCCCGGACAGCAGTTGGAAGTGCTTCCATTCTTGATTAAACTAAACAATTCTATTTTAAAGCATACTTTATTTTTTGTTGTTGTGTTTTGTTTTGTTTTTTAATTTTGTTGGGGAACAGCTTAGGGACTTTTCTGACATTTTCCAAGGACTTGCCTAAAGAAGCAGCTTTATAAATAAAACTCACTCTAAGCTGATATATACAGTTTAGTCAGCAATGGCAACTTCTCACTGAACGTAAAGCAAGATTAGCAGTAAAAAGGTACTTTGTGTCTATACAGAACTTCTACAGTAAACTACATAAAATTCATCAAATTATGATGAAGGACACTCCCTACATTAACAAACATTTCCTACGCTGCAGAAAAGTGCACTCACACAATCACTCATCCACACCCTGAAGGACCCAACAAAGCCAAGGAAACCTCTCACTGTGCTCCCCAAATTCCTATATATGCCTTAAGCTGCTTTGCTGAAATTCTGCACTGTTCTCACTGATGACTGTATGGTATAAGAGCAAAAACAGATGTGGCATTAAAAAGTTGCAGACGCAAGCCAGTACATTTTCAGTTTCCACTGATTTACTTAGCAACAAATCCCTTGTACATGGATTCATGCACTCTGGGCATTTGTTTAGCCACACCCAGCCACTCTATTATTCCCAAGTAAAACTCTTCTATTACTGAAGACTGAGGAGATAACCACAATAAGAAACAGAGTAGGCATACAATAGCTACACGGGTTACAAGGACAGTCAAAATATTCAAACTCACTTAGGAAGCAGAATTCAAGTCCAAGTTGTAAACCACAGCCTCCTAGCTGTGTGCATCAGTGAATAACTAGAGAACCTTTAACTCTGTCCCTGTCTCCAGATGCCTTTCTTGACTATTTCTTCAGTCAGTAAACTTATTGTTTCTCCAGGACTTGTGACAACACACAGTCTTCCACTACTGTGCAGCAAATACAAGCATATTCTTGCAGGTATTTGCAAGTCATTAGCTGCCCAACTCCTTACCCAGTAAATTAATTGAAAAATTAACACAAATTACATAAAAGATATGTTCCTGTTTGCACTACAGCACCACATCATTTTAAAAGTAATTCCCTGAAAAGACGCCATGTTTAGCAAGAGTTCCTTTTCAATAGCCATTAGAGTACTCAGCACCACCCTCTGACAGCAGACTACCAAACAGTCAGGAGTGAAACTGCCGAATAAACCCAACTAAACAACACATCCGACTTTTAGCTTCTCTGTTTAAGTGAAAAAATGGCTTTTTTGAAGTTTGTAAAGCTGCATCTCAACAGCACTGCAACGTTCAACAAACAAAACACCGATCTCCAGTATCAGTCTTTTCCTTCAACACTTGACAAAGGGGTTGTGAGAAAAGAAAAAAACAGTCAGCTTCAGCAATGAAAAAAGAAAGAAAGGTCACCCTTCCTGGCTGTTGATCTATTTTTTTTTAAATTCATCTGTTTGTTTAGAGTAGGGTTTTCTTGTTATTTTATTTTTAAGAAGTATCTTCTGTCAGCCAGTAGTTCCCAGGTGTGTATAATAATAATGTCATGGATCATGACATGTCTTGGCATCATGACACAGGCTTTCCTTTGTCTTCATCTCCTGCCATAGAATATGGGAAGCAGCAACCCATCTTGCTTTTTTCCAAATCACAGATAAACAGGCCGCATTCTTCAGCTCTGAATCACCATGAGATCACAGTTAAGAGGTTTCTTTCCAGTCTGTATTGTCTCTTGCCTTTAGCCAGGAGTGCACATTTAATACTCGAAACTTCATTTAGAAACACACATATGAATGCCTCTATCTTCAGGGAGGCAGACTGCCTTTCTGGCTTCCATTCAAGTGCCCCCTCTCCTGCTTTAGTAATTACTTCTTTTCAAAGGTGTCAGATATCAAACCTCTCCTCCATACCAGAGGAGACACTCAGGTTCTTATCTTGTATATATGGGGCTTCCATAGCCATCTCAGTGTCACCAAGTGGATTTACATTCATCAACAGATCTTCCATTTCTTTCTTTATTCTTCCGCTTAGGTATTCAGATGCTACAGCTCAAAGCCTGTGAACCAATCACTTTTAGTAGTACTTATACTCTTAACTATAATAACCTGAGATCCTAGGACGTACTTAAGATAACTAAACAATTCTTCACATATAAGGTTCTTCTGGTAACTCTTCAAAATCCCTTTGTCTCTGAAGGGATTGTTAGCATTAAACAAAAAAACTGCAATTACCTTCCACTCAATTGAACCAGAGTTGCTTGGGCTGCAGCATGTGCTCTGTAATTTAACAGCAGTTAAGCCACAAAAATGAACTAATACCTGTGCCACGTGAGATGTCTTCACAGTTTCACAAGTTAACGGAACACTAACAGAATGGTTATTTTAACTGCAGTTTACTACAGCTCTTCATTCCAATCCTTTCACTTCTGGAAGCATCTTACCAGTTCCATCATCTGCATCATTCTGACCAGTCTCCCAAATCTCTGATTTTGTCCCAAAGCCATCAGTGGCAGAAGACTCCATATAGTCTGCAGGGTTAAATGTCCTAGAGTTTTAAAAGTTGAGAAATGGAAGAGAATACATGGGTCATTCATTGTACACAAGTGCCATTATTTTTACTTGAAGTTGTGTTAGATTTAATATCTTGATTTCCACATATTTATCTTGACATTTTGGTTTCCAAGAGAAAACTTTCCTCTATCAGCAGACACGGATAAAAAAGGGAAAAAAGAGAAGTAATAGGAAGGGGAGGGGGAAAAGCAAGGAGACTGTTGAGAAACTGAACCAGAACAAGAATTCCTGAAAAAAACAGTTAACAGCAAACCTACTACCCCTCATCCTATAACACATCAGTTTATATGGTCAGCATTAAGCCTTTCTCAGTGGCAGACTGATAAGAAACCAGTATTATGTACTTTAAGAGCACCAGACTTGTGCAGGACAGCAGTCAGAACATCACTAAGAATTCAGAAGGAACTCCTAACACCAATGCCAAAAAACAGATGCTTGTGACAGATGGAAAGGACTAATTCAGAAAAACTTCCTTTCGGTTTATCACTGAAACTATGAACAATAAGGATCATTAGAAAAGTAAAAATACCCTTTTGTTCATTGTGACACCACTGGTGTTACATGAAATGTCATTTCAAGCAAACACTGAAAGCAGTGGAGGCTATGCTTCTCTGAATCAAGTTATTCTGACAAAACTGAAAATAATTTTTAGAACTAATGACTAACTTCCTTTGATTCTGTTTCAGAGCACATGTATGTCCAAACAGCCAAAGCACAAAAGCTCAAAAACAGGAGAAAGTTTATAATCACTAGTTGTTGTTTTATTTAGGGCTCACATGTTTCACATTACAATTAAACAAATATTTTTAAATTGGCTTTGGACAATAACCACTTCAGAGAACTTTCAGCCTCCTAGGCACTATGTGGCTGTTACTGACAGGTACAAATGAATTTGAGTTTGACACATTAACATTGAGTAAACTAAGATTAGGATATCCAATTAGAAATACTGGATTAAAACAATAGATTTATCATCTAACTGAGCTGTGAATTTCTGCATACATTCTGATTTACTCTACATACATCAATACGAATACATACAGTGGTGACCAATATTGCTGCTGAGCTTGAACCTCCCCAAAATCTGAGCTCTGCATGTTTCTTACCCCATGCCTTGGGCTGAAAACCTCCCCGCTCCTCTCCCTCTGCCACGTCCAAACCCTAGGAGAGAAAACACCATTTAACAGCAAAAGCAGAGAAGGAGCCAGTCACTAGTCTGTCACATAAGAAAATACCATGATTGAAGAGTAAACCACTGCAATTAGTTAAATATATATTCTCACAGGAGAACATTTCCCTAATATATGCAATCCCAGGCAACACGGTCTAGTACTTCATCTACCAGTAGGCAACCCTACCCATGGCAGGGCGGCAGCAACTAGATAATCTTTGAGGTCTCCTCCAGCCCAAGTTACCCTATGATTCAATTAAGTCACAGTTTACTGAATGCCTCAGCAGGACTTGCAGTTTGTTGGGTTTTTTTTTGCTAGCTTTCCTGTATCTAGAGAAGTAGCACAAAATTCTAACAATAGGACTTACCTAAAGCCTCATCACAAAGGAGGCTGCCATTGCCAAGTCATTAGACAATGCTCAAAAATTTGTTCCTATTTTCTCACTCCTGCCTTAGAGGCTCTAAAATCACAGCCTCCGTGCATGCTCAGAATGCTCCAGAAATGCTCTGCCCATGTGACAGGGGTGAGGGAAAGAGGGAACACAAGGGGAGAACTGTTTCAACAGAGGTCATCCCTACCTGGGACCCTATGCTCAACTCCCTTACCTGCACTCAGTTTTGCAAATACAGCCACAGATAAACCACAAAACCACCAACAAAACAGTTCACTGTTGGATGGGTTCTCTGAATCGGATCCCTCCTTGCTAACTGCCAGACAACCGGTCAACTTTTCATTTGGATAATTCACCAAAAATCAGGTAAATCGCTATTGCGATGCCTTCCTGCTTTTACTTTGTTGTTTGGTTGGCTTGGCTTTACCTTTTTTTGGCTTCCAGGCAATCTTCAAATGCAATAAGAGACACACAGCACCAACTTCTCTCTGCAGTAGTATCAGTTTATGCTGTATAAAGAGTACAACTAACAGTACTCTTAAAAGTTCTATGGATGCTTTCCACCATAAAGGTCAACATTTGCAAAAACTTACTTTTTTCTTTTCACATTTTGCTATTCTTCTACCAATATTTTATAAGAGAACAAACGACAAGACAGTAGCTCATTGAATCTTTCACTGAGACTGAAGGAACAGATTTTCTTACAACCATGCAGCATACTGAGCAAAAAGCAAACAGTGGACATTACAGAAAGAATAAAGTAACTGCCCCATCTCACACAAACACTCATAAAATTTCTTTCCACTTGGATCTAAAAGCAACAGCCTAAAATAAAGTCAATGTAATTCAGTCACCTCTGTTTCAGGAAACCAGGACTAGGGACCTATGCTTGAAGGTGATTCCAATTAACATTCCTATTACTATCCTACCCAACACCATAATTTTAAATGAACTATTTAAAATATTCTTCTGTTTCTTTAAGCTTTTAACTCTGCAAACCAGCATACTGTTAGTTCTCCTCCTCCTTTCCAGCACACCGCTTTCAGTCAGCTAGGTTCACTCTGGCTATAACTTGTTTTCATTTCAGTTCTCCAGCATTCACTCCAAAGCAGAAACAGGTGTTGAGTTTTTCTGACTCCAGTAAAATGCACTGGGGATTCAAAACTTCAATTATCAGAAAATCACCCCTGCACAGAAGGAATGGTTCATCCACTTCATTCAGAATGATTCTTCTCCTAACCACATGCTCACTTCTGGGAAGCACAAGATAAATGTAGGATTATCCACTAATTCTGTCTGTTTTGTAGAACACAGCTTAGCTTACAGATCTAAATTCCTCCCCTAGAACACATGCTCCACCTCAAAACTAAGAAAGGAGAAGAATACACAGGGTGGAACAGCAGATAATACCCCAAAGATGTGTTTATCTCAGACTACATAGCAGTTGGACAGACCAAGCTTCTGTTCTGGAAATGCAGAGCAAGCCAGACACTGAGAGATGAGGAGATAAAGGTCTACCACTTACAAATAAATAGCAAGGCAAATAAATAAATAGATGGTTTTCTATTCTGGGTATTCCATACTAAAAAAACAAACACTGAGGTTTTATCTGCAGAAATTCAAATCACAGTTATTATTAATCATCATAAAACTAGAAGCATTGGGTCAGTTTTATATACTGTATATTCTCTATTAACCATTTGGAAAAGCAAATGGAGAAAACTTCCAGTTCCACACTTAAACTGAAAAGAAATAAGTGACTTATGTTAAAACAAAGCAATGAGGAGAAAAAAATGAGGGACAGTATAGAAACACAAAGAGCTTTCTTGCCAATGCAAGCTAACTGCAGGAAAACTAAACAAACTTCAGACTGTGACCTCCCGAAGGTCTACTCTGCATTCATGTTTCAGGGAAGAAAAAAAAAAGCAACATCTTTGCTAGTTTTGGCAAAGAAAATTCAAAATATGCTCTATATGTTCTGTGCCAACTGTGCAAAGCTTGCTTTTTGTTTTTGTTTTTAAAGGAAAAAGAGCCTTTAGACATGCAGCTCTGGTTACAGAAGCTCATTTTCTTCCAGATAAAATCTTTCATCTAACAAAGGTTGTTTGGCCCATATTTTTTGTTGTTCCTAAGAGAGAGAGACAATGTACACAAGCTGAGCTGGTCTGATACTGACAAAAACGGTCAGCTGCTCTACTTTTTTTTTAAATATATCCAGAAAAACTTATAGAAGTTTGAAAGGCTCATCTGCAGGACCTTTCAAGCCCAAAATTAAAAGCTCATGTTTTTCCCCTTCACTTTTATTTCTGTTCTGCTAGAAGGAGCTCACTGTTGGTACTCTGATAGAATGATAAGGAAGATTGGTGCAATAAAGTGACAAATTCACTTTACAAATGAGGAAAATGACTACATATGAATCTAAAACTTTCTGTGCTAAACAAAGACCACAAGTACCTGCTATCCTGTTATCATCTATTAACTGTGAGATTTCTGTGGAACCATGCAAGAGCTGAAATCACAGCATAATCCCCCTGGGCATTCTCCTGGTCTTTAGCTATTTGTTGCTCAAAGACCCCATTTGACAGATAATTCACATAATTCATAGCTCTGGTTGGGTATTGGGTTGTGGTTTGTTGTTGTTGGTGGCAGCAGTGGTTGGTCCTGTCTCTTCACTGTGGTTCTTTTTTAGGATGATTTTGTCAAGAGTCTGCACATCTAAGTCTCCAGAATCTGTAACATCTTATAATAAAAATTTATCAGGATAACTACCTATAAGAACAGGTAGTTATCTCTGTATGCTCATTTTGAACCTGTAACATAATAATTTACTATTCTCTCATTCTCACATCAATTGATTGATCAATTTATTTACTCATAGAAAATTTCCTGCAGAAAATTTACAGATCCCTATCATACAAACATTTAGCCCTCTGATTTGCAGGCTGCAAAGCCGTATGCTGCCTGCTCCTCACAGCCCATAAAGGCCATCTTCCCAGTACCTCTCAAAGCCTTCTGTAATTCTGCCACTCCCATTTCAATGTGGGGCAGAGGACAGTGGGAAAAGCAGATGTAAGTTTAAAACCGAAGACGTAAGAACAGCACAAAACACCAATCTGAAAAATAAATACTGTGCCTATAAAATCTGTCAGTTTATATACAGCACTACAGCTGAATAAAACACAAATAAGTAAACAATCCTAAAGTTGCAATCTCCTCTCTTCCCAGTTCCTTCAGGAGATCCTATTCCAGACAGTTACAAGTCTTTACGCCAACAGAGAAATACAATTGTTACTACTATTATAGTGTTGTTTTTTTAACACCTAAATTACACTGATTCAAGAAATTCAGTTCTGAAAAGAAATACAGATGGGAAGGCCACCTTAAAAACATGAGTTCCTTGACTCTTTTCCAAATCAAGGTTTACAATCTGCTTAGCAAGCAAAGATTAGCAGCTGAGAAGCAGAGCGGTCCCAGCTGGGATGTGTCACAAAACACCTCCTGTGGAGCACTTTTGCTTTCTCTTCCGTGGTCAGTTAACACTTACCTACTTGAAATCCCTGATCTCATGCATGCCAGCAACCAGCACTGTTTGTACACTGTATACCTACCATCCCATAAAGTTGCAAGGAATGTCACACAGTCATTAACGGAAAATCTATTGTGTAAGGAAGTTAATGCCTATAGCACTAAGGTAAAATTTCTCAGTATCATGATTGGTGTTTTCTTCCCCAAGTGAACAGTGTGCTATCACCACTGAGTTAATTCAATTTCTTCTGTTCTCAGAGTGTCCTTTCTTAACATTAGATTCTTCTACAATGAAGCAGTAATACAGTGGGCCAACAATTTTCCCCATAGAAAGCAGCCAGTAAGATAATTCCAGCCTGAGACAGTAGCTTAAAATAGAGGAAGAGTGCGTTGCTCAGATATTAGCTGACCCCTACTTTTATACGATGCCTACACTCCTACACACCAAATGAAACACTTCTAAAAAAAGGGACCTGTGGTGATTACCAACCATCTATTTACTTTTAACTGAAGTACTTCACCCCTATATTTCCAAGAAGCTTTTATTTAAAATAAAACCTACTCACACTGAAAGAAAGTCACACATCCCTGAAATACTGAAAAGTAAATTATACAGCTTTAAATAATCTCCTGCGGATTTTGAGGGCTCACATTATAAAAATAAAATTCACTATTTCTACTGTATAATACACATACTTGTAACATAATGATCAGGAAAGCCATTCAAAGGGTTTATCACAGTTGAAAAGACTTCATCAAAGCACTTCACTCACATTAATGTAGAGTACGAAATACTTGGTAAAGAGGTACAGAAATGCTGTATACACTAACCCAGTAACAGAAACTGAATAAAGTTCTTCCCATTTCTTCAGTCAGGTATATTAGTTTGATACTGATGACTAAAAGCCTTAGCTTGAAACACAATATTCACCTGGAGGGTTTGTGCTGACAACAAATGCAATGTATTGTTCATGTGGCTACAAAAATACATGTGGCCATAAAAATACAGACTGAACTTGAAATTAACCTCAAAATTTCACACACAAAAAGTCCTACCTTTGTATTTACAATACGCATAAATAATTACTTTACAATAAAAACTAAAGCACTTAAATTCCGTCTGTGAACAGTGCATTATACCACAACCTCCTCTGCAAAGCTACTCTGTGAACATGTCATTTCTCAGCACCTCATTGACGTGCACAACAGAGTAATTCTCACAACCCTCATGAAGCTGTACATCTTTCCACTTTTCCATTCCTTCAGTATGGAAGATTTGGAGTATACAGATTTGGAGACAATGAGGTTTGATGTTCCAGTCAATGAATGCCTTGTTACTGGATATTCCAAATAAAAGAGTCTTTTGTAGGTAGAAACTCTTTTTTCCCCTATAAGTCAGACATTACTTATTAAGCTATTAGCTCTCCTGTGCACTTAACCAGTTTCACTTCTTTAATACCCATTTTCCCCACACAAGCTGTGCAGTTCCCATTACTTTTGCGCTAAGAAAAATGTTTCTTCCCACTAGCTCAAATGAAAATCTAAACCAACTATATATCTTGTTTCCACATCAAACAAAGGCCACCATCATTTCTATCTCTTCTAGAGACTACAATTACAGTTGTACCTATGAGTCCACAGGACCAAGTCCTTCCCTAGCTCTGTTCATCAATACTCTCATGCCAATTCTTTTTCTAAACAAAAAACCCTTAAGGCCACCAGTGCTCTCCAACTGGGTACCAAAAACAGAAGGCAAACCTAACAACAGGATCCACTACAACAAAATGGCACAAGAACATGTCAAATCCCTCCACAAGGGTTCTACAAAAGGAATCCTGCACTCTCCTGCTGCCAAGGTACATCTTGAGGAGTCCATTACACTACCACAGGCAGGAGGCTGTCACAAGCAAATTTGGAGATGAGGTCTCCATAGCCAGAAGACACAGGTCTATTACACAAAAAAATGCCATGAATGTGATGTGCTGATTCTCTTAAGCCATTATGAGACCAAATAATGGTCTCATTGTGGTTAGGGATGTCAAACAATGGTTGCAGAGGGAGAGTATCTAAACTTAAGGTGTCTGAGGTGCTCATGGATTCAAAGGATAACCAACAGATGCTTAAAAATAAGCTTTTAATCCAACACATGAGGGAGTTTCATTTCAGGAGATGAAATCACTCCCACACCAATGCCACCAATCTCACCTCTCCCACGGCCACGTTTGCCACGATCTGAAGGCCTTTCTCCTTGATTGTTGTCCACTCCATTTTCTTCAGTTCTGACTGGGGAGAGAAGACAGCTTAAGAGAAACTTTAGAGACTCACACAAGACAACACAGTCATCTGCTTAAGTTGAACCAAATAAGTCTTTGAGAGCACTAAAAGTCAAGATATCTCAGTCATCCTCTTGTTTTTGCAGCCCCAGACACAGGCAAGTTGTTTACTTTAAACTGGACAGCAGGAAGCAAAATATCTTTTAAGAGGGTTATGTCTTCCAGCAGACATAGCACTTGATTTTTAAACCCTGGTCTCAACTATCTAAAGAGGCAAGAAATTACCCTGCCTCGTGCTTGACTTTCCTGATAACATGCTGGTTGGCAACAGCAGAAGAGTGAGATAACCAGTAACACCAACTCTTCTCCTGTCCTTCAGTCCTGTGCCACATCTTCTGACTCCCTTAGAGACGAGGCTGGAAAGTGACTGACTACTTAGAGCACTGCTGAGAATTTTGTACTACACAACATATCCAGGTAGCACCATCATAACCATTAAAGAATGTACATAAAGGAAAGAGGAAAATATTAAGATTTGGTAATCATCCTTAGTTCACATTTCAAACAAGCAGCATATGGCCTTGCCAAGAAACGCCTCTCCGCATTTTCATTCTTCTACAAAGACTCACAATGCCTCCACTGACTGGCACAGTAACTGAATATATTACAGCTATGAGTTACAGAATTTTAGCTCAAACTGTAAATATTTGTCCTGCTTCTAAAGGAAAAGCTGTGGTTCTTCTGGTTGTGTTCTTTTTTATCCCCTCCATTTTCTACTCATTTATTAGTGTTAGGATAAATGTTTATGGATATCATAGGAGATACTGGTACCTTAGATAATTTCTGATAAAAACTTAAAGAAAAAAAAGACAATCTGTATACTCAGTGGTGATTTAATGAGATTCTACCTAATTCGGAAAACATCAGTTCTCTTTTGCACAACATACTGTTGTATCTGTATAAATGAGCAATTTAAATGTTTCTGTTCACAAAGTACTTCCTCTGTTGTAGAAACTCACCTGCAGCTGGGTTACATGAGTAGTATATGCCATAATATTGTTCCCAGCTTTTTTATTCCCTTTATGAGAACATGAGAACATCTCCAGGTTCTCTCACTAATAAAAGGAGATGGAGCCAAGCTACACTTTTTTTTTTCCATTAGAAGAAACAAAAAAACTATCAGCTGTGCAGTGACACATATTTGCTTTCAGGCAGTCATACAAAGACTCAGTTCTAAACCTTACATAAAGGACAGCAAGTTGTAAAAGACTGATTAACCAAAACCAACCCATTTAAATCAAACTGAGCTGTCTCAGACAAACAAAAGTAAAGGCCATCCCAAAAATCAAGTAGATAAATCAAGTATACCTGTCAAATAAACAAGGTATAATCATTTCAGTACTGAGCTTCAGCTCTGACAGACTTTGTTCCATTAAACATTCACTTTCAACCAGTTTCAGCTGCAGGAAAAACATCTGAGGCTTTTAAAATGAACCCCTATACGTACACTCTCGTCCACGGCTGCCTCCTCTTCCCCGTCTGTTGGAACTTCCCCGTCCACGACTCACTTCTCTGTCTCCTCGTTTTTCTCTGTTCTCTTTGTTTTCTGAACTTTCCTTTCCAAGGCTTTTCTTCTTTCCCCCTACAGTCTCCCAAGATGTCTATTCAGATAGAACAGAATTAGATACAGAAGTCAAAAAGGAAGAGAGCTCTCTATAATATCAACCCACACCTGTTCACTTCAAAGGAAAAAAGCAGGTATTTCTATAATAGTAGTCAGTAATACATACCAAGAACTACACTGGTATAACAGGAAAAATCTAGCTCTATTTTTGCAAAGATATGAGAAAGAAACGAGTATTAAAACTTAAATGCAGGCTAAGAACTTGAGAAAACACGGGTGGCCACAAATAACCAAACTACCCGCTCTCACAGCCACAGCTCATCACAGAGAGCAGAAGCCAAGAAATACTGTGTCTAGACACGAAAATAGACTAAGGTCCAAGACATCAGACCTCGGTTTTAATATAAAAATCCACCCTTGACATAAATTCAGTGATAATACAAGTTCCACATGAATATGTGTATGAGTTGAAAATAAAGTGACCGAAATACTTGCTAAAAACAATACAGTAATTTGTGCATTGTGCAATTGCATGGTTAGTCTACAGAGCAGAGTAAAAAAGAAAGGAATGATCTGCAAACAGTAAAGATGGCAAATACTTGCAACGTTTCTCTCTCTAAGAACCTATTGTCTAGATACAGCTTTCATACAGGAAATCTGCTTATGTAGTTAAGCTGCCATTAGCTATGAAGCACTAAGATAAAGACCATGATCTCACACCAACCACTGATTTTGGTAGTCTTATTTCTTCTCAATTCAACAACTAGAAGCCTTCACAAAGTAAGTAATGACCAGCTAATCCAGCTTGCCTAGAATTAAGAAAACTAGTGTTACTGAGCAAGCAGGTAGCAAAACAGTTCTCAAATGTTCCAATGCCCTGTCGTAGACAGTAAGCATTAGAACAGTCACAATTATTTTTTGAAGAAATGTGAGAAAGAAGGCTGAAATCACTACTCAATTTAATATCCAGTATTGAGAACTACACTGTCATAAACCAAGGGTGAAGCACAGCTGCTTGCAGATTAGAATCACAAAACAGTTGATTTGAGCAACACTTATCTGTGAGACAGAAAACTCAGCCTCCTCCAGTAATTACTGTATGAGGCCAGGCTCTTGTCTGTGGTGCCTGGTGACAGGATAAAGACCAGTGGCCTAAAATTTAAACATAATGTTCTGTACAAGCACCCAGAGTAACTTCTTTACTGTAAGGGTGATGGAGCATTGGAACAAGCTGTCCAGAGAGGTTGCAGCGCCTTCTTCTATGGTATTACACAAGACCCATCTGGACATCTACCTATGGAACCACTGTAGTGAGCCTGCTTTTGCACGGGGCATGAACTTGATCTTCCAACCCCTGCAATTCTCTATGCATGTGATTTCACCTGTCGTAGTGTGTAATGCAGTTACACAGGCTAAGTCACAGCAGAAGTACTAGAGATCTTTCAAAAGAAAATTAAACTTTTAATAAAACTGGCATCTGAAGAACCAAACCTAGATAGTTCAGAATGCACTATTATTTCATGCAGCACCAGGCTTTTAATCATTTTAAGAAATTTCCCAAACTGAAAGATTCTGCAAACCATATGTAAAAGTGGACACTCTATTAAAAAAGCTTTGTATAACCTGAAAAATATCAGTAAAAGGACAACAATGGAAGCATCACATTTCCACGCTTTCCCACAAATGAGGATTTCAGGCAATCACAAGATCTGGCAGTGTACCAAAGAATTTATAAATAGACACTGCCCACCACTCCATGCTCTTCTAATTCCTCAAACCGTATAGATATATCTATTAAATGAGGTAAAAATATTATTGTCCACTAAAGCAAAGTTCAAAACAGATTTGGCAATCAGTACTCAGGACAAGTAGCACCTCTGCTCCCAACCTTATATTATGCTGTTCTGGAGTACAATGGCCCTGCAACAAACCATTTCAAGCTGTGGGTCCATAATTCCACAAAGAATAATAAATGACTTCACACACTGATGCAGAGCTTGATAATTAATATCCTGTCACCCTTCCTCACTGAGCCCTTTAAGTTCTCTGTATTTCTTTGTGAGTTGCATTTCTTCTATGGAGAGCAATGTCTTCAGAGGGACTCTGTCCACAAGTGAAGGTATTGTATCCTATTGATAAATGAATTCATAAAGTTTATAACTTATCACCATCACTTATAACAATTTGCTAGGGTAAAAAAGCTTTTTTTTTCCCCAATTAAAAAACTCTTTTTCAACTGGAATATTACAAATACAAGAGGAGACAAAAGACAGCATGTTATGAAGCTTGTTATAATCAAGGTGAGTTGGTCTCTTCTAGTATAAGCTTACTTACATACTCAGCATTACAAACTGCTGTGCATTACGTGACTTCAACTCTTACGAATGAAAAAGGATAGAATAGAAAGTCCCCTTGGTTAGAATGTTATATGACTTAGATCTGTAGAGCACAAAGTAAAGCTTCCTCACTAACAATAAGCACACCCTGATAAATCACAGGAAGTAGTCAACATTCAACACTACGAAAGGAAGTTCAGATTTCTTTCCTGATTTATAAGAGATAGTAAACTGGATTCCATTTCAGATAAACCGTAAGAAGCCCCTCCAGCAAAAACTTAAAGCAGTTTTGTGAAAACCCCCTGTTGCCATGCACCAGTAAGTGATGTTGTTGCCACACATAGCTTAGATTCCTCTTTCTGTTACTCAATGATATCAGACAAATGAGCAACACAGTAACAAAAGAATTACTTGCTGTATCCTCTCTTGCTATTATTAGCTTTCTACTCATCTTTCAGATACAGACCTCAAAACTCTCATTACATTCCAACAAGAATTACATGTCTGCAAGTACATCCCTATCCTTTGAGATTTGAAGAGATTGTGGCAAACACATTACTACCTAAACCTCATGACTCACGACTGTGGAGGTGCTTCAGACCTGTGGAGGCTTTATGCTGACCTCAGCATAAAGCAAAAACACGTTCCAAAGAAAACAGATACACCTAAATAAAAGATGGAAGACTGGAGGACAAACACAGAAAATCCATGACTCTACTCTAAGGTGTGCACAAGGCAAAAGCTGCTTTGGTTCTCTTCATTTCTTTCAGAGGAACTTCAGTGGAGATATACAAATTTAAAGCTTCTAAATAGGACTTTCCCAATCACTATCTCAAAGTAGTAAGGTACAACAAGCAAAAAGATTAGTTGAATACTGAAGTAAAACCTTACCGTGTCTGAACTTCCTTCCAGCAGTATGTTGATTGCTCTGTTCACATCCCCATTACAATCATGTAGTGCCACTATGCACTCATCCTGGTTTTTCCCCGTCACTTCCATAAGCTGGCAGTAAAAGTCACACATGTTAAAATATTCAAATTACCATTATCTAGTTAAGAGTTAGTACCACCACAGATTCCAAACAAGTGTGCAGCTACTGTGTCAGAGCAATTTAAAATCCTAGATAAAGGTATCTACCTTGTATAGACCTGCTTAAAACTTAGATAAGAGACAGGTATAAATAACTATCAAGTAAGCATGGCTATACTTTTTTTTTTTCTTTTATACTTCATGCCTTCAACACGTGCTGTTATCCCCAAGACAACTCTTTATGGGTGTAAAAACACCCTCACCACTTGATCCCACTGTGTAAGCACAGCCATCAAGTAAAGCATGGTGGAGAATTCAGATCTAGAAAAACATCCAGAAAAGTTAACTTACTCAACTAGATCAGCTCCTTTGATCTATGTTAGCATGACCATGCAAATAGGCTAAGTGATGTCTGCTCAAGAAGAGCTGGTACTGAATAATGCCTTGTGGACCTGCTGTATGCACCCTGAGTAGTATGGGATAGATATAAACAAGTTCTGTCATGGGGTATCCAGTATGTTCTACCCACCAAGAAAAACAAAAACAAAAAAACAGCAACACATGATAGAAATAAACATGGACAAATAAGATTTTCTAGAACTCCTACAAAGAATTTAATTCTTAGCCTTCTGATCAGCAGAGCTACAGGCACTATTTCAGGGTCCTTAGGATCTACAGGACTTCACTCCTGGCATAGAACAACTTTATAGAAAAGAAAAACAAAAAGCAGTTAACAGTGCCTCATAGGAGGCTTCAGAAAGAAAAAAAATAAATAAGAAGCATGCTCCAGCTGCTGCAGCAATGAGTTTACGACAGCTCTTATTCTAGGTGTGCTCCTACATTCTACATGATCTGTGACGTGCTCACAAAGGTAAAATAACCAGTGCACTGAGCCAAACAGGTGTAGCTGAGTCCTCAGTACTCAGCTATAGCTGTGCAACTGAAGTCTGAAAGCATAAACTCAATGTTCAACATGATAGAGGAAAGAGTGTGATATTTCCCTTTAATGCACACACAAATCCAGGAGGTCAGGTTTTAAAAGAAAAAAAAAACCCACACCACTTCAGTTCACCTTTTGCTAATATTAGATTTTTGCTTCTCCTGAAAAACAGATGGTAATTTAGCAAACTCAGCTTACATTGGTGACCCGTTTTTCCCACGTGCATGTACATGCAGACAAACTGAACGCACTCATTAACTCTGAGACAGCTAAGCACCAGGACCATAGCAGAGACAGAGTTTGGAAGAAACATCAGCACAGATGGGTTTTGGCTAAAAGCCTTGTTTACAAAGGGAAATGCACCAGTATAACTATACAGTCAGCATTACGCTTCTACACAGTGTCTTACAAGCAGAATTTTACAGTGCAATAAGAGCACCTATTGCTAATTAAACGTTTATCAATCTGAAAATGGCTTCATCTAAATAATAATTGGTCACCCTAACTCCAAAATGTAAACCATCCTAGGAACACCTTATTTGCAGGGCATAAAAACTCTGTACCATAAGAAACATACTTGTTTCACTTTATCTTCAAAATCAGCATCATTCTTATCGTAGATCATCTGAGCAAGGCGAATCTGTTCTGCTGTTGCCTGAAAAACGCAAACACCCAATAAAGTTCACAGACTGTAACAATGTTCTTTAAGAGTATCTCCTAGAGTAACTATTTTTCTCTACAGACTCTCAGAAAGAATATATGCAGCAAATACAAAAGAGCTACAGAGAAGTGATAAACATTTTCTTCTCTATGTCCATTTTACAGTTAAAAAGTTTATTAGAACAGAAGCAATTTCAACATGCGGTTCTGATGTCCATGCCAAAGCTAAAAGTCACCACACAGACAATTATGTAATAGAATTTATTACACAAGTTTGTTTTCATATTATTACTTTTAGTTTTATATAGTATCACTCCAGAGTTGTTTTTATCATTAAAAAGCAGTAATGGTATTTTCCTAAATTAACCTATTCTTTAATGATTCCTGTTCCCATCACCTTCCCTTGACTCTCCAAATCTGACTCTGTAGACTTATAAATACTTAAACAGCAGGGTTGCACATCCAGATTCTGCCTGTGGACAGCTGCACTAGTTCTGGCCTCTGGAAAATGCTAAAGGATCTTACTACTTATGAAATATTTGGTGCCTCTGAAGCATTTCTGGACCACATAAGTACACTCACAACTTCTCCAGAAGTTGTCAGACTGAAACAGATGCAGTAAAGCACCATAAATCCTACTATGTGATGGATGCCCCACAGACAAAACTACTCAACACCGTTAATGTCTCCCCACACAGGGCTACTCTTCATAGCATGGCATTTGCAATCCACTTGAACTGCATTCCCCTGAAAATACCAAAGATAACTGTATGCTGCATGATCCTGGACCTAATTTGATTTCTCTCTACCGGAAAAAACATGCTATGGAAGGCTGATATTGAAGAGAACTAGTACCCAAAAAGCAATTAGAGGTGCTGCAAAATAATTCTTCATTAAGAAAGGGACCAGTTCATCCACTGAAATTCTTGAACAGAAGGATTCACCCTGAGTAGCTGGTCGAACCTCACCTTTTGAAGACTCACTTCAGAGAATACCAACATGAAGTTCTGAGCCCCAAGAGTTTGACTCATCAGCCTCAAATTGCATCGCTGTTGGAGTTTACCACAAATACAAGCTCTGGAGAAGGTCGCCAAGCACAAATGCTGAGAAGAGTCTAAAAATTACTCCACCATACACCATCAGCTGCTTATTTGCTGAGAAGTTACTGCAGCTGTCTCAGTTCCTTGAGGGAAGTGACATTTGCCATGCCGAGAGGCAATGTTCCAAGACAATTAGTGTTTGTAACAGAGTTAAGCACTCTGTGCTATTTCACATTTCCAAAGTATCATGCTGACAGCTTCATACATCAACTGGTAACACAAACGAGAGAATATTGCGGAATTCCCAGCTCCACGCCTTGTATTTCCCAGAGCACACCACACCTTCATGAAAGCCTCTCAGTTAGTAGGGTGCTCCGTGCAAAAACCCCCTTATTGGTGTCTGCCAGGTGAGCAGCAGAGAACAAAAAGATGTCCACCAGTTTCAGGACTTATGCCCTGTTGACACATCCTCTTCCTCTGACCAATTTCAGTTTCCTTGGGCCCACCACAATGTTTAAACTCAAGGCATTTCCTTTACAGGCATCCAAAGCAGAAAAATTCAGACAAGGTAATTTCAGTATAGACATGACCACATATTTGACCAAAAACAGGAAGCCATAAAAAAAAAAAAAAAAAATTGATCTTAAGTCCCCATCAGATGACCAAAATATACCAATTTAGTAACAATATAAAATGTGACAGCATCGTATTTTTTCCTGTGTAAGCAGAGGGCTTGGAAAACCACCAATATTTATGCCAGTGGACTACCTCCATAGAGAGCTCAAGATTCTAAGGAAAAATAAAGATGTCTTTATTACACAAACACCAAACCATTGTCACAAGTTTGGGGATTTTTTTTTTTGTTGTTGTTTTGTTTTTTTGCTGAATAACTTGTTGTTCTTCATTTTTTAAGACACCATCTTTACAAGTAATATTTTATTATCCTATAAAATAGTGTGAAACTTTACTCAGCCTTTCAAGATACATGATCTTTGCAGCGTTAGCACACAATATTGTGAATCAACAACTTACAACTCCCAGAAAACAGAAATGTACAAAGCACAAAATGAAGTGACAGTAGTAGGCCCAGATCTTATAAATAAAATGTTGTATTTATTATCCAGATGATACAGAAAATATCAGCAACGTAACTTCTTATCATAGGATTCTTATCATAGGATATAACAATGAAGAAATTTCCATTTAGGTAAGCAAAGTTCTTCTAGATTCAGAGAAAATAATCAGTAGTGATTAAACAGTAAAACAATGCATCTTTCTATTATCTCTCAGGTTTGCCTAAGTAGGAAAGTTCATCTGATTTCTAAATAATAACAACATACAGTGCAGTAAAGCTAGTTGTTGTATATTTTATGATCATCATTTCTACTGAACTGAGCAAACAAGTGTTTGTTATGCAAGTAGAAAGAATAAATGAATAAAACCCAGAATACATGCAGTGAGACCAAACCTCTGAATCATACCAGTTGGAAAGGTCCTCCAATAATACTTGTGCAACCTTCCACTGAGGGCAGGTCCCCATCAGAGAAGTTGCCTGGGGTCAGACAGAGATCTCACCACCTCTCCAACCCTTATCTCAGTATCTGTTAACTGTGAAGGCTGACTTTTTTCCCTCCCTCTCTCTTTTAACAGCTGGAGTTCCCAGTGTTCCAGCTCAAGCCATCAGACTTGATTCAGACTTCACCTCTTCCACAACCTCAAATTAGACATCTGAATAAAACCTTGCCTTTCCTGAAGGCTGAGCAAACCTAGCCTTCTTGATCACATCTTAATCATCTAAACTAATTTAATCATCTCTGGTTTCTCAGCCACTTCTTTACTAGACTTGCTCCCATCTGCTCAACACCTGTCTTGTATATGTCAGAAAAATAAAGGAGAAATCGTAACAGCACAGAATATTATAACAGAACGGTTTGGATTAAAGGGACCTTAAAGGTCATTCACTTCTAATCCCCTGCCATCAGCAAGGACACCTTCCAGTGGATTGTGCTGTCCAGGGCCCAGTCCAGTATAGCCATGAATGTCACTGGGGATAGAGCATCCACTTGTCTGGGCAAACTGTTCCTGTGCCTCACCATACCCATTGGAAATAATTTCTTCCACATCTTATCTAAATTTCTCCTTTTTTACTTCAAACCTATTGCTCCTTGTTCCATCACTAAACTTTTTATCTGGAAGTCCCTACCAGCTTTCTGGTACTCTTCAAGGCACTGGAAGGCCACTATAATGTCTCCCCAGAGCCTACTCTGCTCTGGGCTGAACAAGCCCAGCTCTCTCAGGCTGTCTCCACAGAAGAGGTGCTCCAGCCTCCTGTGGTCTCCATGCCCTTCTTGCGCTGGAATTCCAAAGCTGAATGCAGCACTGCTCTTCCCTTGGCCAACACTCAAGTTAGTTAGGTATGATTTGTCAGGCCATGCTAACCATTCACAGTCACCTCAATGATTTCAATGTGCCTTAATATGACTTCCAGGAGAATCTGTTCCATTGTTCTTCCCAGGCACAGAGGTGAGGCTGGCTAGCTTGCAGTATCCTGGATCTTCCTTTTCACCCTTTATAGAAATAGAGGTTATGTTTCCCTTTTTCCAGTCACTTAATCACAAGTTTTCAAGTAGTAGCTCAACCACTTCACCTGCCAGTTCTCTCAGGAACTGGGCAACTAACAGTGAAGACTGAGGCGAACAGCTGAGTATCCCAGCCCTCTCCATGTCAGTCAGAGTCAAGACCTTAACTCGCTCAGAGGCGATTTATCTTCCTTTGTTACCTTAGGTATCTGGAGAAACCCATCTTGCTGTATCTTACATTCCCAGCCAAGTCTAGCTCTAGGTACGCCTCAGATTTCCTAATCTCGTCCCTACACTTCTGAACCATGTCCTCCATGACGCTTGTCTCTGTCTACACATTTATTTTGTGTGCTTCTGTTTGGTTAAGAAGTCAACCTGCTCACCACCCCACTGCACACTAAATTATAATCAATCAAAAACAAATTCAGCTTCATCTATTGAAAGTCACTTTCATAATCCACATATTAGCATGAATCACCACTAAGTAAAACACTGCAATGCAAGGAGACTAGGGCTTGAGCTCACACAATTAATACTGTACAAAACAGGAAGGAAGTCTCTCTATGTTAAAGATCAGTCTGGAAAACAATAAAAGAGACTACTTCCCAAGGGAGCACCTCTAGACTGATGCATTCTTTGCCAGCAAAGAACTGAGCCAATTCTTGAACCGAGTCCAGTTTTGGAGAAGTACCTGACAGGAGAATAATGAGTTGCCAGAAGCAGAGAAACTCTGCACTCTCTGTAACCCAGAGAAGCACACAACTTAACTACTTGGTTGCTAGAAATCAAGACAATGGGCTAATCTCACATATGCTCTAAATACTTCCAGTCTACTGGTGGACAATCTTCACCATTTCACTTTGTGTGAAGACACTGCATAAGAAATACAGTATTATGTGACTTACAGATCTGCTGAATCATGCTGTCAAACACAGCATGTCTCTAATAAAGTTTTCCCCACCCACCCAAGTGCCTGCAAGAACCAGGAATCTTGTTGCACCATGAGGCTAGCATATGGAAGAGCTAAAATCTGAAGATGCTGAGGTCAAAGAATAAAAATCTTGACACACGCATAAGCACAGAATTCCTCACTGATGAAAACATTGCTGAAAAACACAAACTCATTTAGAGACAAGAACACAGGAACAATTAAATGCTGTGGTAAATTACTAGACAATTAAAGTGAGATATCAAATATTCTTCCAAAATAAGGCTATAATTTATTTTTTTTAGTTTTTACTGATTTTCGGAAGCACATTCCATTACATACTTTCAACTTACAGATTATTGCTCAGTAGCACATACCTGTACTACTTGTTTCACTTGTATTGGCTGTGTGGTTGAAATCTGTGTTCTGTCCCGAGTGCCCCGGGTACGTTCATTGCCCACCGAAGTCATCATATACAGTATATACAAAACAGTGTATGTACAAAATAGAAAATCTGAAAGAGAAAAAAAAGAGTGTGAGTTAAGACATGGCACTGATTCAATAACCAGGTAACATACAATGCAGTAGCTGTGGCTTTACTTGCCTTTAACAGGAACACTACACAAAGATTCCTGTGAAAGCAGCTCAGAAACACTACTACTGGATTTATCACAGTCTTTATAGTAAAAGGGAAATCTAGGGATAAAAAGTTTTCAGTTTTTCAGTTTTCAGTTGATCGGCATCTGTCTAGATCTGCAGATCCAGACAACAGCTACAACTCCTGGACTTTTCTTTCTGTTGCTCTGTTGAGATCGACAATCTCAACATGCATGACTCTAAATTTCTGCAATATCTCCTTTCCTGTTCTGATGCCTGGAACTTGAGCACGCTCATACCCATTCAGAACACTAATTAAATCATCGTTTTCACAAACCAGACAGATCCCTATCATTAAATCTCTTTTCTACATGTATAAAGAGGTCGCAGCTAGCATCTACTCCTCATCCCTCTCTCAAAAGAGAAATGATGATGATCCTTGCCTTTAAAAACAGCCTGTGGCAGTCAGCTTCTAGTTCAATGCATTTGATCATTAGAATAATAATCTTTGAAACAATAAAGTTATTATTTCTCCATGTACGTACAGCACCTAGCACTAAACTGACTGATGAAAAAGGTTTTTGGTAGGTATAACTAAAAACAGCTCTCAGAAAATTCATCTTGCTTGTTTTCTGTCCCTGCAACACTCTGAACCAAAACTACAAATACAGGGAAATAAAGATAATATATGCTTGCTGCCACCTGGGCAGAAGATGAGCAAAGTTGCAGCAAAGACTTTTCACTACTGCCTTGGTGCAAGAATGTGTCTCAGCACACAGCCTGACAGGGCAAGTAGCTTCAGCACAAGGCTGAGCTCATTCAGAACAAAATAACACTACAATTGAAACCCAGCAAATAACTGTGATTATGTGGACTAGGATGTGTTCAATATCCAGTTGCTCACTAGCCTTTACAAGCAATGCGTACTCTAAAACTGAAGATGCAATGAGATGTTTCTGATCTACAGAACTCAGAAGCCTCACCTAGATAACAAAGACAGTTAACACTGTTACGATCTTCAACTTAGAAATATGTTTTTGTTGGCCAAAATTGAACTCAACCCTGAACTGTTTTATGTGATTGTTAAAGCTATCTCAGGCTCTGTGCCTGATACATATTTCCACAAACTCTTACATATTTAACAAGAAAAGGCCTGCTTTTACCAGGAACCAGACATAGTATGATCAGAACAGGGACACAGTGTTTCCCCAGTTTTATGAATACATTCACCACAGCCAGTATGATTTGCAGTTTCTTAAGGTAATCTACCTTCACTGTCTTTTAAACTCATAAACAAACGGGCTTTCAGAGCGCTCTGCCTTGACATCTGAACAGCCACATACAGTCAGAAGTAATTCAAGCTCTTGCAAAATGATCCATGGAAAGCAAAATGTGAAGTAGCCATGGAGACAGTCTGAACAACAACTTCAATGCTTACCACCTTCTCTGGTCATAATCAGTGTCTGTCCACTGATATTTTAGACATTCCACACAACGTCCAATGAGTCTAAGTACTAAACTCAGAATGGCACAGAACACTAAGCATTACTTTCACTGTGTTAAAATCCATCGTAAGCTATGGTGACTGAACATCCAGTGCCTTAAGACTAACTCCATTTTATATAATGCCAATAATGACCTTTGGTTTTGTTTGAGGGTTGGCTTTGTTTTGTGATGAGCTGACTGATACTTTAAAACAACTTCAATAGGGTGATTACAAGTAATGATAAAAAGCCCTAGAGAGAATAAGGCAGAGAATAATAACTCATATGAAAGAGCAGCTAATAAACTATGACTGTCTACAATCCACACAGTGGATTGCTGAGGAAAGGGAACACCACTGGGTTTAAATCTGCTCATCATTTCTGACTTAAAGTTGTGCTCACAGAGATTTTGGTATCTAAAAAATTTCACAGGCCTAATTCTCTACTTTTGCTAAACAAAGCTCTTAAAAGTATTGAGATTCAAGCTTTGGATGTGACTGGAGTACACACATGTTAAGACAAGGTTTCTATCTGTAAAACATCTGTCTTGCCATGGCACACACTTGTGAGAGCTAGGCAACATGTGGATACAGGAAAGGATTGAACCTTTTCTGCCTATCCTAACACATGGTATGGTGCCTCGGTATCACAACTGTTTAAGTTATTATTGTTTTTCACAAGGAAAAGATATTTTAAGGAAAAAGGAAAGCAAATGACGTTTGAAACACTCCTGGGGAATGATGCTATGTAGCAAGATCAGCCTGCCAGTCAGAATGGAGCCAGATAATCTTATGGCATCACAGGATCTTTAGGTAAGATCCTAATCTTGCTGATCACACAGCACTGTGAGCAGCACCATGCGATTACACGTCTGAAGCAGAAAACAGCAAAGGTGAGAGCCTCTCTCCAGGAGCAGCATGGACTTGCTTCAGGCAAGCACAGAAACAAACACACCCTCAGTCTGAAGTTCCCATCAAGCCAACGAGGTCATGCTACAATCTATTTCAGTCACAAATCAGTTGTCTTAAAAGCACTGCTGACAGCAGCCACAGCAAGCCCCCAAGCAGCTGAAGGGCTGTGTCACACTGCTGGCAGTGCAGCGAGGAGAAACGTCCCACCATCCCACACCTCACAGCCAGACACAGCTGCGAGGTCCAAAGCAGCAGGCTGAAAGGAGGCAGATAGCCACTGCCTGCTAATTACCACAGTGACTAGGATGTCGAGCACTAAGTGGGATATTATTAATATAATTAATGAGATGGATATGAACAGGAACATTTCCTTGCTCGCAAAGCAGTTGTCATAGCAATAAGGTGGATATCACAAACTGATGTACTTAATTTGAACTGTACATCAGATGAGAAAAGAAGATTTGAGACTAGAGGAAGACAAACTCTTAATTAAAAATCTGTTCAATAAAGATTAAAAAAAAATATTCAGACAAGCAGATGTTTCAGTTTCCACACCAAGGTCCAGCTCAGGGCAAAAGTCCCTTATTCCCAGCTAGTACTTGACCTTGTAAACACACTGAAACTCAAGCAAGCAGCCAAAACAACTGTATTTGGAAGAAACAGATATATGTGAAACAAAACAGACCTTCAGAAAACTACCAGAAAGGAAGAACAAAGCATAGGAGATTAAAATTCCCAAAACTGTTGTGTAAAGTAACCACAGTCTCATAACTATAAAGATACATCTGTTTATAACACTGGAAAATAAAAGGTTTGTAATATTCCACTACCTCCACAGGAAGACTGCCTTTACGCAATGAAAAGGGAAACAGAAACCATAATCAATATTTACCAGAACTTCACTTCAACTATGTTTAATGTCTCACACACTAAGATACTCAAATCTCAGCCAATAACTACATTTTACACTTAAAAGTTAGAAGAAACAATCATTTAAAAGAAAAATCATCCTAAGTATCCAGGTTTTGTTGTACAGCAAGCCTTGTCCAAAAGCAGAGATGTGACTGCAGAAGTCAGCACCAGACTGGTAACAGAAAGGTAATGGTTATTTTAATGTCCAAAACCAGCTACTAAATATTGGTACCCTACAACAAACACTTCTAAGACTACAGAACTCCATCCCTACCAGTCTCCACACCAGAGTCACATTCAACACAGCTGCATTTTTGCAGTACACTTGAGAAAGAAGACCAAAAAAATAAAAATAAATCAAGAAGTAACAGAATGCATTGCCAACACAAAAAGCAGGTTTATCCTAATACTTTCTTTGATCTTTTGTTCAGCCTCCCTGGGCAAGAAATCTAGACTCCAGAAGTCAGAAAAATGAAGACACACTGAATATAAATCATTATGGCAGCGTGGCTGTCCCTGCAAGACACAGACAACCTATTGGTGAAATTTAGGGACAGACCCAACCCCACACAACGCCACCTGACTTTCAAAAACCCTCCTGAAGTTAAACATTCACTTCCACAACATAAATAAATCATTTGCAGTTTCAGTTCTCTTCCTGAGGCAGCCTCAAACAAGCCATTCTCTTGACTCTGGACAAGGAGGTGCAATAAAGAAGACTGCAGACACCTGTGTGAACAACACAGAACCACAGCTGTCCTTCTATCCTCACATCAAAGCTACTCAATCAAGAATCTATTACAAAGATATGGTTGGGAAATGGCTGCAGGATACTGTCTCATGATGGCATGACTACCATACATGTGCAACAAGTCCAGATTTTATTGCTAGGGCAATAGGGGGACAAGAGCATGAGGAAAAAGCACAGGGAAAAGATGATGGCTGGGAGTAGATCTCCACTACTGGCAGAACACCATAGGAGATGAAACTTGTACTATCTGTATGCTCTCATGTTGCTCCATGAAAATAAGAGTGCTGGGAGTGTCCAGCAGTCAGTGCAAGTACCAGCAAAACCCAACATACACACTCCCAACTGTCATCTAAAGCTCTTCCATTCACAAAGCTAAGGGAAGAGGCAACTGTATACTCTTAACTACCTTACTTATAACCAACTAAGTAACTGCTTGAAATTACTATTCTGCAATCCACTTGGTAAACCTGTAATTAAGGAAGAACACACCCCAGAGCTACAGAAATCCATCATTTCTCATCACGAGATTAAAACAAAAGGGGAAAAACAAAAAGAACAGGTGCTACAATAACAGACAGCATCCTTCCGTGAGAAAGAAGTGACCAGTTTTCAAAACACTGTACATTCAAAAAGGCTGGCCACGTATCCAGGGCACCTCTAGAAAGAGATGTGCTGGGGCAATGAACAGTGTGTGCTTGTCACTACAGCAGGTGTCAGCCATGAAGATTAAGTAATGCCATTAAGAAAATCTTCTAATCTCATAATATCAACCTTTGCTATTATCCTAGTGTTTCTGCTTAATAGACAGCACTTTACATTTTCTTACATGCTGGTGATTATCCCAGTTTTCATCAAAAATCTGCCAATTACATCCAACAAATTCATCCCTGTCCTCATCAGTTGTTCACAGATGTTCAAACTTACACAGAAACTCCAGAAGGGATAACCTGTACTCCCAAATCAGTAACATAACAGTCATACTAAACAACAGAAAATCCTTTCTTTTTTCATACTGCAAAGGTAATCTCCAGAATGAGAAAGCAGGAAGAAGAACAAAAACCAGCAAAAACTGCCTGGCTTCCCTGCTAACAGAGGACATATGTCAACAGTGATTATGGACAGCCAAACAGCACAGCATCCTAAAGATCCAGAGGATTCTGCCTGATGTTTCAGCCATCAATTCCCTACAAAGTCACTATTCTGAACTGCTGCTGCCATTCTACTGGAAGAACATGATTTTAGATAGAGGTTGGCTGGATTTCCACAAGCAAAAAAAGAACAAAGTCTTGCTGCCTGTCCTAACTATTTATAAACCCCATGTTCGCAAAGATTTGCCAGATGCATTAGTTATCTGCACTTAGCATCAACTGTAACAAAGCTTTAAGAAACAAAGAGACACAGAAAGAATAACTGAATGCTATTTCCCTCTAAGCAATCCCACTAGACTGTACTGAAGACCAGAACACAGTTGTTGACATGGACTCAAAAGAAAAGATGCCTGTGTTTGTTCACATATAAATGCAATTTACAGACAATAGGAACTCTCTTGAAGAAGCAGCCATCTACGGGTATCCTGTTAGCAAGGGGCAACAGTGAGATTACTTTTGAAACAGTTGTACAGTTCTCTGTCAAGAAATATTTAAAGAAAGGTCCCTTCCTGATATTCTAGCACCTGAAGGGAAAATCATGTGCAAGTTCTTGCTATCTTCCATAGAAAGACTTCATTTCTCATCCTCTTTCACAGAAACTGATTTCCTGAAGCTAACCCTCTCTAAATATCACAAAAGTCAAAGAGTCAGTCTCTTCATCACTGACCACGCCACATGCTCACCCTGAACTGTCAACTAAATCACCACCTTGGGCTGGGAAGCACATCAAGACAACAGTGGCTAAGAGGCTCCTGACACTGGCCCAGCCTCACACATACCCACATACTTCCCTAGGAAGTACCTACGGAAGGAAACTACCTACCCTATGGAAGGAAAGCAACACCTTTATTTCCAGGTGCTCAGGTCCCCTATTTCTAGCCTATGGAACTAGAATATTGGCCAAGTCAATACACATTATACACATAGTTTACTCCATCAGTTCTATATTCAGTGGTGAAGAACCAACAGTGTTTGCAAATCTCTTCATCTTTTTCTCCGGGTTTGCCTCATACAAATCAAAACACAAACAAACAAAAACCCACACAAACAACAACCTGATTAAAAAAAAAAGAATAGAAGGATCAGATCAGTTCATGTCGATAAAGTAAGTAAAACTCCTTGTCATTTTCCCTTCCAAAGTTTTCTAACATCTAACAAAAAGGAACTACAGCATCTTCTATTTCCAACAAAGAATCTGATAGCAGAACAATATTATGGTGCAGTCACCCCCTGCAACAAGCACTATGAATGATATCCTGCAATACTTACTTGGAAGCCAGTTTAAAATATATATATATATATTAACAAGTACTTCACAAAAGGAAAAACTGAACTAGCAGGTTTTTCAGGGTTGAAAATCATTACCTTCTGCAGACAGAACTAACATAAACCTTGACAAAGTCACAAGTAAACCAGGGACAGCTGCACAGTTTGGGACAAAATCTCCAAAGTTTTAGTTTTCCTGTGGAATTTCACTTGACGGGGATTTGGCTGTTCCATCTGTAGTGAGGGCAGAACCCAAAACATTTATTTCACTATGATGATGTTTCACCTTGCATTTAATACCAAGTACCAGCAGCCACCAAGCATGGCAGCCGTGCTCCCGGGCTCCCAACCACATAATATAGCTACTTCACTTCAGACCAACTAATGATCATGCAGCTGCAGAGCGAGTCAGTTCAGTAAGCTGATCCAAGAGCAAACTAAACCCCCTAAAACAAAACAGCAAGTCATTTGAATAAGTTTATCCAATGGAAAACTATGTGGCTATACAATTGCTGTATCTAACACAAGGGATAGGGATCATGTTCATGAGGAAAGAAGGAACCTGCACTTCAGCAGCCATGTGTCAAAAATAACACTTTGTTTTGTCTTTGCAGGATCCAGTACAGCAATACTTAATGCTAATCAGGCCCTCTGCACATAACAATAAAAATCACTAAAAGGCCTCAGATGGGGGGAAAAAAAACAGAACAAAAAATCACACAACCAAGCTTCACAGGAAAGGGCTATGAGCAGAGTGACCTTGAATGCATCACTATGTCAAAGCATACACACTCTTTTGATCACCAGTAAGATAACAGGGACTTGGATGATCTTTGATGAGGGAGGATTCTTCATGCCAAGGCACCCGGATGCCAGTTAGCATTCAGTAATTTGTAAATACTAACCTCACAAACGTTTGGAATTTCTTCCATCCAAGCAGGAAAGACGGATACAATCAACCAACATAAGGACAGTTTACCCAACACAGAATACGTAAATCTAGAATTCACTTATTACTCCAAAGTGCAGAAGCATCTTTCTGCATTCAGTTTTGGGCATTAATTCTAGAGACTCAAACAAGTTAAAGCAATTTTAATGGCAAGAGGAATCATTCAAGAATTTGTACACACCAACTTAGCTTTCACAGGACTAATGCACTTAATACCCACCCTTAACCCATCAAAAGCACCACCTTGAAAGGGCTGCTCCTCTGCCACTTCATTATCTCACTATATTCCTTCCAAGGGGAGGAGGAAAGACAGACAGACATGTTTGGAAGGACGGTGCCAGATGACTTGGGAGTTCTTTCAGCAAAAAAGCCACATGGCAAAGTCTCCCCCAGCTTTCTCTTTCACTTGAGTTGAGCCTGGGGGTCAGCTAGACACCCGGGTCAGTTTAGAGCACGTGAATATATTATATATCTAAAAAGCAGTTTAAGCATGGGCTACATCAGGATATTTTTATATATAGACACGCAGGTGAGGAAACAGCTGCAGAGTAAAAACTAAATGGGTTAGGTGTTATTCTCAAAGAAAACAGAGGAAGAGCATACAATCTTAGGTCACACTCTGATTATCAATACTACACAGAAGAAAGTATTTAAGTAGCAAAAGCACCTCACATACAACAGACTTAAACCACTAAAGCTGCACTGTGGTGTGTTCCCATACTGTGACTGACATCTCAAAACCACCATTACCCACACATCTAGTACCAGTGTCAGCAGGAACTTTCAGAACTGTTTAAATGTGGGCTACATCAGCACATACAGCACTAGCTACAAGCAAACATCAAGGGCATGTCAGGCTTGCATTTGCCAACATTGCTGAGATGTAAAGCACAACCATCAAAAGCAAATATTCAGTGCATCGCTGAACTACCAATTACCACAATTACAACCAAGTTAGCTACACTCAGAATCTGAGTAATTCTTGTAACACAAAAATAAACACCAGTTGTTAAAACACACACAAAAATAACTTATTATGAAAACTAATTACGTTAAAAACTGATACCAAATCTACCAAAATATGATGAACTGGGGTGGAGAGAGGGGTGTGTTAGTACTGTCAGCTTTGGCTACTGAAAAGCAGAAACATATTTCAGTTACTTGCTCTGATGCAGCTATCTGTATCTGAACAGCCTCTAACTGGGGTTATCCAGTTCAAACACTAAAACAAGCCTAAAAAGAACATAAAAGTTGGAACCCAGATACCCCAAATGACAGAAAGAAACAGCTAACGTGAGCTTGAAGACAGGACAACATCCAAAGCGAAGAATTTTCTTTGACAAAGGACCTTACAAAGAAGGTGGCATGCAGGAAAAGCACTCTGCGTAGGATTTCACACTGCCAGCGACCCACTGTGCACCCCTGCTGTCCCTGCCCCCGCCAGCTCAGTCCTGCATTGCTGAAACATGTTCTCCTCAAACAGCTTCCAAAGGAATTCTCTGAATAGAAACAGATACGAGCAACAGGAGTAAAAATAGCCAAGTAAGAGCTGAGACATTTATGACGTCCTCAAACTTGCAGAAACATGCTCAATTGCCTCAAAAACGGGCACACAGCTAATTCATAATGCCACTGACTGACAATGAGGAACAAAGTAGAAAGTGTCACTATTTAAAAAAGGTTGGAAGGGGAGGGGATAATTAAGACTTGCAACACCATCACCAGATCACATTACTACACTCAAGACAAAAAGCAATGGTTAAGTTACAATCCACAAGTGATATGACAGCAAACCAGTAGGTTGCACCTGTGATACGTGAAAAGCTCAAGACAGCAAATTTCTATATTCCATAGTATCTTTCTGCAGTTTACCTCAACACCACAGTACTCCCCAAGGTTCATCTCAAGAGAGGAATCTATCACAGTAAAACCATTTTTTTTTCCCAGCAAGTTATACCACTGAATAAAAAGTTCCCAAACAAGCAAGCTTCTAAGGCAGTGTTACAGGTTCACTTCATTAACAATCTTGTGCTCTTACTGTGCATAAAATATTGATGAAAACTCACAGCCTTTTAGTACAGCTTAGTTTCCCAAAAGTGAGAATCAAGAGCTCTTTTTTCAAACCTTCTGTCAGATGTTCAGACGTGAGCAGCCCCAGAAATGAAACAGACCTGAAAATCACATAGAACCATTTCAACTCTCTGCCCATTCCGGATTGCCCCTTCCACAGTGATGAACAGCATTAACATCTGTCAAGCTTTACTAGTTCCCTATGACATTAAACAAAATGATACTGAACTACAGAAGGATGCAGGATTAACAGCTTTCCCTACTTCCAACATACCAGAGAGGAACAGGCAAATAAAACTGTCCTCCAGACAGAATTCAAACCTAATTGGGACTCAAGTCATCCAGACTTGTTCTTGTGTGGTCAGTATTAAAACATCAAAACAAATTCTCTCTCTAGTGAGCTTCCTTTAAACAAGATAACCAAGGAGATGAGCCATTTAGACAGCATGTCAATCACCTAAGTTTTATTACATTCATTTATTTTCTCTCCAGTACAAGCAGGGAGAAAAAAACAGTCACCCTTCATTTCAACCCACACTCACTGTTCCAGCCCTCCACTTCCACCTTATTCTGCAAGTTCTGTCCACCATTCACTGTCTGTCAGTGATGAGAAGCTCTCACACTCCTCTACAGCTACTCTGGAAGAGCAGCTTATAATCCAACTGAAGGATGTGTACAGATTTGTTTTGCAAAATATGACTTTTTCCTTCCAAAACAACCTTCCAATAACTAGACTATTATAAACTTTGATTCCATGTAAGTTTACCCACTACTTTTTCTATTACTTACGTTCCATTTTAAATGTCTTTGTATTCTGGAAGGTCATTTATTATTATGCTAAACTGAACTACCAGTCTCAATTCCGCAAAGGTGAAAACTTTTCACTATGCAATGCAGCAGTAAAAGGTTTAAGCAGGAAATAAGTTTCTAAAACTTCTTAAGGTATCAGTCATTTATCTGTTCCACCAACCAACCTTTGCTGCAAGATCACTTGCGACAAAAAAGGTCCTTGCACTCTTCACCCCTCACAGTCTCTGATCCAGATAGCTTATTTATATTAATTGCAGCATCTCAGCCTGAACACACATGAATCCTGAGGCTGTGTGTGGAATACACATTCTCTTAATTGTAGCATAAAACTCTAGCAACAGCACTAAATAATACAGGTATCAGCTTCAGATATTATACTGCACCTATAAAAACGTCACTGAACAAATGCTTTGTCAATGATAGTCTTTAAAGCCATTTCAGTGCATATATTGTAAACATCAATCTTCTCCCAGTAAACAACACTGTATGTACATGAAAGTTAAACAAGGGATGAGCAAGGGATAAGCAAGATAAAAATTATAAGCTTTAAAAGTTGCATTACTGGGCTAATTAAGAACTTCCTAATCACAATAACAACTTTCAGACACTTACAGAATGTTACATAGAAGGGACTTGCTGTAAAAGCCACAATTACACCATAAATAAATGAAGAAAGTAAATGTAAGCAAGCTTTAGATGGAAAACATTTTAAATGTGTTTTTAATTTAACACACCAAGGTTGTTTTCATGTTTAGTTAAGCATCCTGCTCAAAAACCTGGCTTTTAACAACTGGTAAAAACAACCTGATACACTGGCATAAGGTGAAGATAATGCTGTAATTAAGAAAAAAAATCACACCTCGTCATTTTACATTCCTGTCCCAACAAAAGCAAAATTCCTTATAGAGAATACACATAGGAAATAGGGCAGCATTCACCAAAGGCTGTAATTAACAGCAGGTAAATGGCTAAAAAACACTCAATGTGTCTCCTTCCAGACACTGGTATACAGATATCCACAGGAGTCTGGGGAGGTCTTTACATGTAAATGAGCCTTGTAGATACAGGTACTGCTTGTTTCGGTCCCTACATTTTCACACACCTAAAATTTGAAGCACCATGCTTGCCAACCCTTCTGCTGTACCCTAAAGCTGCAGGGCAGACGGCATTAGCTTTTCTATAGTATTGTTAACACAGAAAGTACCTTGCCATGCAGTCCTATGGTTTTGACATCTGCAGTCATGAAAGTAACTGTAAGATCACAGCTACATCACCAGGATTTCTCCCCACAATCAAAAGTAAAAAACTCACGGGATGTGATAAAGCAGCTCTCAGTATTTAAACATTTAAACACCACTGAATGCATGGAACCCCGGACAGCAATTTTAAGGAGAAACTTTCATAAATATGTGGAAGTCCACGTGAACAGATGTGAACACATCCAAGAAAAATATTGTGCTCTATACAGTTTTTTTTAGGGTTTGTTTGCTTTTTTTTTTTTTTTTTTTTTCAGAGGAAAAGGAAGGGGAAGGAAAAAGCATGTTTAAATAGATTATCCTGTTCTCAAAGCCGAAGACATAAGGGAACTTCCCTTAAACCATTCTGACTTCTCAACAGTTATTCCCACTTCAAAAAATTCAAAGAATACAGAGCATCAGGAGTAAGGCCCTCCATATCAGTTTGACATCATTAGTAAGTATTATTAATTAATATTAATTTTCTAATATGCAACAACATTTGAGAACAAAGAACTTTGTTCAACTGAATTATTACAATTCCCATCAAATTATAAAATAAAAACAGAGCCAGAAGAATGCAATGGAATTAGGTGAGCATAAAGAGGAGAATTAATGCGAGGAACCAGAAATCAACAATATACACTCGTGTGAATCCACAGAAGGTTGTAATTTTACTTGAGAGGGAACTATAAATAAATGTTTATCTGGAACTCATTTGGCAGTAGAGATTTCAACATGAGTGAAATTCAAGTTGCTGTTCAAAAGCTAGGACACTGTTGTCAATCTAAAGTCCTCTTGCCATAAACAAGTATTTATTTGGCCAAATATCTAAAGAAATATCTAACTGCTGTGGAAGATTTAGAAGCTTAAATTCAGAGTTCCTTTTAAAAGAAAAGTCTAATCCTCGGTACCAGAAACTACCTTTCATCATCAGAACGATGGGTATTTTTAAACCACAATTTAATACTTGATCTATTTTATTACATTCAGTTTCTATCAAAGACAAGCACAACACTTTTAGTTAGCTTCAGATTCTTGGAGTCATTACATTTCAGATTTAAACTCAATTGAAAAAGATTCAAGGCATCTTCTTTGAGATGAGTTTCAGGAAGGATTTCATTATTATTATTATTCAAAACTTATTCTAAGTTGATTAAAATCTTCAATTTATATAGTTCTAGGAAAAAATATACTGATGGGTTCCTTCCACAGTTTATTAGAAACCTCGATTATTTTAAAAGCAATATAACTTTTGAATTAAAGGAATGGATGCTAAATACAGTAGGTCAGTATTTTAACAAAATTTGATACATCTCAGGAGCTGAGCTACTTGAAAATTCCATTTTAAACAGGCTGGAATAGCTAGGCCTGCCACTTCTTCCTCACTGCTCTTTAAAGATTTCAAGAAGGCAGTGCTCTCCACTGTTCTACCCATAAGATTTCATGACGGTATAAATGTGACAGAATCATAATATATCCAAAAATACCTTTGGAAAAAAAAAACAAAAACAAACAAACTAGTGTAAAACTCCATCTTTAGTCTCTCGGGCATTGCTGTCAGCTGAATCTTTGTAGGCTTTAACTATAATAAAATACATACAGCTTAGGTTCACAAATTAGCAAAGGTGTATCTAAGCTCTGCTTAAGTGAGGTATCTTCACCTGGAAGAGAAACCAAGAAGTCTGAAGTCACAGCTTTTCAGGAAATGTTAAGGGGTAAGGTGTAGGTTAGGAGTTCAATTTTAGCAAACAACATGAATCTCACCAACATTACAAAAAATACCAAAAGACAGCTTGCCCCTTTTCAACATTTTTTCCTCAAAAAACAACAAAGAGAAAAATCTTGGAGAAAAAAAAGACAACAGTATTTCAGTTACTCTGTTATACATAAACTTGTGGGGAAAAAAAAAAACCAAAAAAACAGTAACTCATCAACACCACACTGCATATATGTAAATACAGAACAGAAAAACACATACAGGAATACCAGGAGAAATAAGACTACACAAAACCCTGAACTTTCCATCTTGCATGACGGCAGCCCTAGCTAACAGAGCAACATCAGCTCTGGACAGAAGCACAGTCACAAGATCAAGCATTTCACTGTGTTGACTGAGCAACACAGGCAATGCAGGGAACAGGGGCCTCCTCGTACCTTGTGCTCTCCATAGCTATGCCAGCACCAGGATGGTGAGCCTTGCTATTTCACTGTTAGCTTTCATTGCAGCTCAAAGTAGGAATTCTGTTTGTTTGCAGAGACACACCTAAAGTTCCCCAGAATTAATGACTTCATTAGCAGCCAGACTCCAGATACCTCCAACACGAAAATCAAAGTAGCAGCCTATTCTATCAGAACAACATCAAACTCTTACCCCACTCCTTTCCCTCCCCAAAGTTGCCATGTAATTACCCCAAGCCACATCCACCTCCGCCGGCTCATCCACACACCACTCATTTTGTCTCTCAACATACCTCTTCATGACCTGTTTAGTCAGAGGGAAAATACTATCAAAAGAACACCCAACCATTCCTAACTTTTCTCTAACACCAAGCAGTAACTGGAAGGAGCACAAGAGCTGTGTGTCAGCCTTCAGCCAAGCTTTGTTGATGAAAGGAATTATAGCCATAAAAACAGTTCCTGGTCACCCACTGCTCCATCAGGTCCTGACGAGGAAAACAACTACACCAGATGCTCAACTCTCCCATCTGTTCTCTACTACATCCAGTTCCCATCCCAAAGAGCAAATTGTTGTTTGATAGATGGAAAAGCTTTTACTGACTCAATGTTCCAAACTTGCTTGTTCTAGCCCGCAAGGTGAGATGTGTCACAGTATGTTTTTACACTCAAATTTTGCTTAAGCATTAAAAACAGATAAAATTGGACGGTTCTGAGGTTCCTTGCCTTATGTTTCAGTGCATTTTCTAATAAGTAAATTTATAACTCAGAAACAATTAGTATGCCTTCTATTTATGTTATTCTAATGCTTTTTTGGTTTTTACAGAGGGATATACAAAAGCTAAAAATGTTTCTCCTCCCTCACTCCCATGACTCAAGTACTCAGAGCACTGCCCAGAAATCATCACAAACAGCAAGGCATAAGTCATAAATATTTGAGATAAGTTTCCCAGCAGAAATTAAATCTCACTGGTGTTTCATTTCAGAGGTCTGCACAAAAAGAGCTGTCCCAGCATTTCTCAGTTTCAAGAGCCCTAACCATGAAGCAGCTTTAGCCACCTAACTTCATTAGAACCTTTATCCACAGTTGCGGAAGTTGTAAGAGTAAGAAAAACAGGCAGATTCCATTCACTTTTGCTTTACCCAGATATGCCTAAACTATATAAAGTTCTGGGGTTAGTCTCATTAAAAAATATTTTCAAAAATTGTTTTATTGCATAGAGCTTTGTAAAATGAACTGCTCAGTAAAAAGAAGTACAGTAAGATTTCTGTCTAACTTTTCATGAACACTATGTGCACATTAAACCACCATTTACAATCCACATGATTCCTAAACATAACATACATAGGTAGGACTTGGGCAATTTTATCACTCTCAGGCAATCAAACACTCACCCTGTTTCCCTCAGAGAACTACTAAATTACAATCCTCAGTTCAGCTAGCACCAAGACACCCAATTATTCCTTATCTTCAAACAAAGAAATTACTCAGACTTCAAATATGCACCTTATTCCATTTTCATAGTATTCTTGTATGTGCATATCCATTCACCTTTCCGCCTACGAACAGTCAAGAACAACTTGTTACCACCATTCAATCCACCATCCACTGCCATCCAAAAGGTACATAAGGACACATGGCCTGAAGTTTGCCTGAAGGACTGCAGACTAGTTGAGAAATTTAACCTAGGGAAGGCAAGGCTCAAAGGTGGCAGCTCTCACTGGCATCTACAAATGCCCAAAGGCAGGGTGCACAGAGGACAAAGTAAGGCTCTTTCCAGTGGTGCCTGGTGTCAGGACACAAGGCAATGGGCAACAACTGGAACACAAGAGGCACCAACTGACCAAGAAGAAATGCTCCTTTACTGTCCAGGTGGCAGAACACCAAAACAGGCTATCCAGAAGTTCTTCAGTTACTCTACTCTTCACCAGTCTTCAACAGCCATCCAGATGTGGCTCTGGACAACCTGCTGCAGGAGGCTGTGCCTGGGGAGGGCTTGGGCAGCCCCTGCCAACCTCAGCCAGCCTTTGGTCATGCAAAGTGAAAAGAGAAGAAAGTCCTGAAGTTGCAAAGTTGTTCTCAAGGTTGTCTCACAAGCATCAAGCTCTACCTTCTAAGCTCAGATAGTCACAAAGAAAAGCGAAAGTCTAGCAACTAACACTGTTTCAACCTCCTCAAAAATGAATTTGAGATACCTGCCTTATAGCACTTTATCCCAGTTCAAAACACTCAGAAATCCATTCAGTCACTATTGAAAGAAAGAGAAGGACAAGGCTGGCACTGCTCCTCAGCACGTTTAGGCACCTGCAGTTGACATCAGTAAGTTAGGCCACTCTCCATCAGTGTCAAAATAGAGCACACCTGAAGAACATGAAAGTCAAAGTTGAAATAAAAGCCCAGTAACATAAGTCACCAGCTCCTTAGGGTACAGCCCAGTCAAAGCATGGACCAGAGTTTCCCAAACACAGTATACTACACGCTCTGTGTACAGTCCTGCAGTGTTCGGCATCAGGATTACTTCTGGATTCACACAGCTAAAACAGCATCTACAAAAACTTCTTAAAAACAAGCAAAAATGAGAAGGCAAAATTTCAAGCAAGAAAAAAATATATATCAATAATTTCCTCCAAGCACCAGAAACAAAGAGTGTAATAATAAGAAACATTACAGGCTTAAGGTTCACCATGAAATGGCCATGATTCCATTAGCATTTCAAACCAAATAGAAAAAGAGGAAAGAAAAGCCTTCTTTAATTAAAAAAATTATATGCTCCATTCCACATTATATCAACCGTTCTCAAAATATTCAACAAAACAAATACAGTAGCAAAAAACAAAGCAAAAAAAAATAACATTCTCTCTGCTTAAGATGAATCTCAATACAGTCTCTAAGGAATAATTCTTTGACCATCTACTTCTAGGAACAACACTGCAGTCACAGGAAATACAACTAAAGTGTTCAACACAAATCCACAGTGGAACTGTAGGACCTTCTTCCTGTGCAGCAAACCATTAGGAATATTAAGAAATGTGGATAACAAGCACAGAATTCAAGTCTTACACATTCAGCCACCGAGCTGCCTAACACAGTAAGGACTTATTTTCCATTAGATTAAAGAAGGGCAAATCTGATGGCTCAAATCTGCACATAACTTGAAATTCAAATACTGAATGATTCTGCTGAATCTGCATGTTCTGCAGATCTGGAATAAATTGTGTTTCCTGTATGATAAAGCAAGAAAAAAAAATCCATAATGTTCACCACACAAGTGCTATGTAGGGCAAGCCTCAGGTGCTGAGGAAGACCAAAGCTCTCCCAGTGTGGGAAACATTTCATTGTTTTTAATGCAAAAAATACCAGGACTAAACAAGTCAGAGACTCCTCCATGCTCATCTGCTGGAAACCTTGATTTCAACAAGCTGGGGAGGGAGGAGAAGAACACCTGGGAAGTTTATCTTCCAAAGAAGGTCAAACAAAAAAAGCATTTACAAAGAAAGCCACACAAAAGAATTTCCAGGGAACTGAGAGTTAGAAAGAGCTCCATTCAAGGAAGCAAAGCTGTTCATATAACCCATCCTGCCAGTTTTACAATATCCAGAGAATATCAATAAAACAACAAGCTCAGCAAAAGAGTTGCAATGTAGGAAAAGCAAGCTGAGCAAGCGATGAGATCTCAGGCGTCAGACCATACCACCTCTAATCTGTCTTAAGTCATCGTTCACTCTTCAGAGTATTGGGAAGTCACAGGGGAGAAGGGCTGCAGGTAACTCATAAAACAGATCAGAGGAACCCTGATGGCTGGCAGAAGTTGAAGAGCACAACTTCCATGTTAGAGCAGCAGAGAAAGCTTTCATACAATTCTTGGAAAATATGAACCTTGAGTAATTGCAAAGGAGCTACCTCAAAACCCTTCATCCCAGATCTCCCTTTAATGAACATAACCTGTTTATGGAAGCCATATGAAAAACAGCACAAATCGAAGCCAGGTCTCTGAGAAGCAAACAGGATGCATTGGTCTACAAACCAGCAGACTGTATCGGGGAGAAAAAGAAACAAAATAAATAAAATGTTAAGATTCAGCAGACCACCAACACTAAAGTATGGTTATTACTTGTATTTCCTCACACCTTCCCTCAACAGCTTTGAAGTACACAAATGTAACACAAAGTCTCTTCCAATCTGGCCTTTTGTAAAGGAGACAGTCCCTCAGCTTCTACCAAGGATATCAGGGCTGCTCCTGTGCTCTTACTTAGCACGAAACAAAGATAAGAAGATCCATATTTGTGTTCTCTCTTATTCTTTCACAAAGAACCTGGTCCAAGCACTGGTACTAACCATAACTGAAAGTACAAGTAAACATTACTATTAATACCAATTATTAACGTAATATCAATATTCCACCATGCAAACATCTGTCAAGTACCATCAAACAGCATATTGTTCTGCTATGAGCACTATCAATAGGGGGACACCAGCAACAAATATAAAACATACTAAGAATGGTGTCTTATGAGGAAAACATCACATAAAAGTGCATGGAAAAAAATAAAATATCCCAAAAGCAGAGCAAAGCAAAAACAGAAAGAGCAAGTTACAGTAACCAACAAGATTCTGTTGGTGGGATTTTCCTTGGCTTCCCCTACATTTTAGTGGTAAATCTGCACTTCCAACCTTGAAATCCTCTTGCAATCTCAGAAGCTTTCCTGAGGACTAGTCAAAACAACAGAAGTGGAACAGACCAAGGTTCTGAACTTCTGTGCTTTTGTCCGGGGGCGGCGGGGCCCCGTCTGTCCCTCCGTCCCTCAACAACAACTTTTGTTGTTGTTGTTGTTTCATTATTATAAACACTTTAAGTCAGTATGCTGATAAAATTGCAGCTAGAACAAAAGAGAACTGAGCATTCCCACTCCTCCCTCCCCCTTCCAACTTACAAAGACTGTTGAGGTTATAAACAAAAAGCATGCCCATTTTCCAGACTACACATCAAAATCAGTTCACACCAGTTAATCCAGTTTCTCCATGTAACACTCCTGGAGCCCCAAAACATCATCAATGCTGCTAAACGATTTGGCCTACCTTACTTTAAAGTTACCTAGCATAAGGTTAAAAATAAATTCTTTAAGCAAGTTAGGTCAAACCACCACAGAGAGATCAGGCTCGGGTATAAATAGTGAGTCACTCAGGTAAAAATGCAAACCCAGATTCCATCACAGGCCACGATATAACCGAGAGAATTGCTAGAAGGGGCTGGTAAATACTTAAAAAACAAACAAACAGGTTTCCAAAGGCTTAGCTGATGCTGTTTTCTGTGAAGGGCTCCATTTTCAATGGAAAGTGTTGCTCTAGGCCTGCACATCCTCCCTCTTCCTTCACTTCACTCACATCCAGCTCATATCTCTCCTTGAAAACAAATTAAAAAGCCACTCTCCCGCCAGGACAGCCCCTCCATTTCAGTAGTGACTGCCACCCCAGAGGGCACTGCCTTGATCTGCTGCTTTATTATAAGCCTCCATCACTTGCTCAAATTGAGATGACTAGGGCTTGATCACTGCTCCACGCTTGGCCCTTGTGAGCTTCCCCTCACACAGCTCAGCACAAAGCCACAACCTGCTCTTTCACGAAGCTCCTCTGAACACGATCAAGAGGACTGTGAGCACTCAGACACACAGCTGTACGAGGCTGTAAGCCACAACACCTGAGTGACCGCAGACACCACAGAACGCCTTCCTACATCTACAGCACCTTACAGAGCTCAGATCCAGCAGGACTCCAAGGCGCACCAGATCCCTCTATACACCCAGGTCCTTCCAGATGGGTTTCTCCAGGTCAACTTCCCTGCTGTAATTTCCTTCAGCAACAACAGCAAACAACTCTTATTATTACTATTAAGCGCAATATGACCAAGCTCCATAGCAAAGCCCTGACAGACTTCCCACGCATACCCAGGCTCACAGGGGCCCGTCCCCAGCCCTGTCCTCACACAACCCGCTGCGGGCCGTCCCGAGCACAGCCCCATCCCTATGGAGGCCCCCAGCGCGGATGTGGCATGGAAGCACAGCCCGGCACGGGGCTCAGACAGCAGACATCCATCCCACCAACGCCTCCCCACACCCCGACCCCCGAGGCCTCACCACGGGCCGCCTCCCAAGGCGGGAAGCAGCGCACCTCAGGGCCGAGCCGCCGCCTCACCAGGGCCGTGTGCCCGGCGACAGGGGGCGGGCCGCAGCTCCGGAGCAGCGGGCGGTGTGGAGGGCGCCCACAAAAGTAGGGCAGAGCCGCACGGCCCGGCCGGGCCTCGCCTCCCCCCGCCCACAGCGCTGAGGGACGGACCGGGCCCCGCCGCCCCCGGACAAAAGCGACCGTTGGGCCTCGGCGCTGCGAGGGCGGAGGGTGATGGAAGGGGGGGGGCACGTAACGGCCGCTCCAGAACGCCGGGGGTGTGAGGGGGGGGGGGGGGCGGCGGGTCCACAACGCCCCACGGCGGGTTCACAACGCCCCACGCGAGACGCGGCTGCCCCGTACCCCCGTACCCCTGTACCCCCATACCCCGTACCGCCGTACACCGTACCCCATACCCCCATACCCCCGTACACCGTACCCCATACCCCGTATCCCCGTACCCCGTACCGCCGTACCCCCGTACCCCTTACCCAATACCCCGTACCGCCGTACCCCGGTACCTGCACAGCGTGCTCACAAAGCAGCAGCAGCAGCGGCGGCGCCCACCCGCGTCACGTGACCGCCCCTCGCGCCGCTCCCTCCTCCTCGACTCCACGCGCGCGCGAGGCCGCTCCCCCGGCACGTGACGCGACGCGACGCGACGTGACGTGACGTGACGCGCCGCCGCGCCCCCCCCCCCCCCCCCCGTCCCGCTCCCCGCACGCACCAGCAGCGCGCCCATCCGCCGGCCCTTCCGCGGCACCACGTGACCACGGCGACGGGGCACGGCCTCTTCCTCGTCACGTGACCGCGGCTCCACCTCCCCGCCGGCCGGAAGTGGTCGGCCGGAAGTGGACCCGTCCACCACAGCGCGGGGTGTCGGTGTGGATGGGGCGCCCCTCGGTTACGGCCCGGTTCACTCGGTTCCTCAGCACGTCTGGGCTGTAATGGAGACCCTGCATTGAGCACAGCATCGGGCCTGGCAGGCAGATCCTCCCTATTCAGATATTTAATTCACTCTGTTCTGCTCATGTCTGCACTATATCTGCGGCCTCCCCAGTGTTACCGTTTGTTTATAAGGGATTTATCCGGTGAAGGTGCACATCCCCCCGGGCCGTGTGTTTAAACTCACCTCAACCTCGTTTTTCATAGTCACCCATTGCAGATGTCTTACATAGTTGGCTGGAAACCATCGTTTTAGTCTGTTGGTGTTGGCCAGTAACACTGAAAGGGGGAGAGAATGCTAATGTTAAGAAGGAGAGAATGCTAATGTTAAGAATATCACCCTGCTCCTGATTGAGAAGTCTGCTCTACTTCTGCGTTATTCTCTAAGGTCCCTTCCAACCCGCACAAGACTATGAGACTATGATGCTATCATTATAGGCAATAATCAGAAGGGTGGAACTACTGAAAGTCTTGAATTCAGTGTGAGTGTGCCAAGAGACGTTGCCTTTCCAGGGCAACAACCAGGGATTGCTGCTGCATTTAGGTTTGAGGTGAGTCTCCAAAGATCCTGTCTGGAAATGGAGTTACACACGACAGCGTGCTCAATTGTGTTAATGTGCATCCCAAGGCACAGCACCATTCAGCAGCATTTGTTCTGCCAAAGGTGACTGAGCTGTGGGTACCCTTCTGGCATATATGGCATTCACTGATTCATGGTGTTAAAGGCAGAAGGGGTGATGATATCATTGTCTACTCCTCATATAGACCAGGTCATTAAAATTCCTGGCATTCACAGGCCGCATTAGTCTGTTACATCTCAGCATCACCCTGCAAATTGATGCTGGACTGCCTGATGAGCCCTTCAGCATCACTTCATACCCAGAGACAGACCCTCTTCTGTAGGTGCTGCCTGCAGCCCTTGGTCCAGGTGTTCTCACCTTGACATTTGAGTTCATGGAAGAAGATGACATGTTTTCATGAGACTCAACTCTGGAATTGCTCTGTACAAATACATTATCCCCATTATTGGTTTATTTTCCTTCATTTTTTTCCCCACAAAATGTTTGCAGTGACTCTGTATTCATTGCAGATCGCTGAGGACACTTTAGCAAACCTGAGTCTGATTCAGATCCTGCAGGGCCCCACTTTAAACGCTCATTTTGGGGAAGATGGTGGCAGTTGTTCTGTACAGTGCATGCTCTGCTGATGGTGAGTGCTGAGTTAATTCTGTCATACTCCCCAGTTTAATTCTGTGACACACACACTGTTACCTTTATCAGCCAAAGAATCTCTAAGAGTTAATCAGGTTTCTTTTAGCAAGGCTTTTTTTTTACCCCCACACAACCCTGTGCATTAATTTCAATTAATTTTTCCTTGCATTAATTTTACGTCTAGTCATGTATTCTATATAAATCAAGAACCTTGTTAGCTTTCCATTATTTTGCCTGGGACATCAAGGAAGGTCATCTGCGGGTGTCTGGTCACCACTCTGTGCCCTGCTCAGACACTGGCATGCTTCCAGACTCTTACAGCTTCCCAAGATTAAAATTATCACCTTGAAGCCAGACGTTTTTCTGGGCAGGTCTAAAAGGACTCCTGGGTGTAGGCACCTAGGGTTAGTGATAGGAACCATTTCAGACAGTCAGATGTAACTTCTCACTACTCAGGGTGTAAGTTAACGACCAGCCATGTGCTCTGCCCTGCCGGATGTTGCACTGGTCTCTCATCCAGCTTCTTAGTGAATCAGATATTCTCAGAACACCATTATTTTTATAATCCTGTTAATTTTTCTAAAACTATCTACAGGTGGTCTCATACAATTACTAGGAACTGTTCTTTAAGAAGTAATCAGTTTTTAGAAGCAGAAAACAAAAATCTTTTTGCTGCTGTAGCTTATACCAGTCCCTCTAGCAGAATAATGTAAATGAACGTATCTGATCCATTTCTGATTCAAGTTACAGCAACACACAGTTTATCAACCAAGGACACCTGTTGTTTACATGGGAGTCCTCTCCTCTCCTCTCCTCTCCTCTCCTCTCCTCTCCTCTCCTCTCCTCTCCTCTCCTCTCCTCTCCTCTCCTCTCCTCTCCTCTCCTCTCCTCTCCTCTCCTCTCCTCTCCTCTCCTCTCCTCTCCTCTCCTCTCCTCTCCTCTCCTCTCCTCTCCTCTCCTCTCCTCTCCTCTCATACAATGTTGTGAAGAAGAACCTGGATGCACCTCTATTTGCAGTTTTTCTCTGAATTTCATCTTAGGATAAATTACAAATATTTTTATCCTTTATTATACTTAGGAGAACCTTCTGTACAGCATGTCCAACAGTATTTGCCAGCTCTAGTTAAAAGTCAATCATCCGCCTTGAATTCTAAAAAGAACACTTGTAGCTCCAGCAACTGGCAATGGCAAGAGCCAGTCAGCTTGAGTGAGGGTGGGGAACTACAGGCTGGTCAGCTTCACCTTTTGACTGCAGCTCCATGCTGAAGTCTCAGGGCTTCTCTCTTACTTCTCCCAGCTCATGATGCACTGTAATGCAGAGGGGAAGGTACTGCTGAGCGGGGCAGTGCTTTCAAGCAGCTGATCAGCAGTTTACAAATGCTGGGTTGGCATTCCTTGGGGTTGGCAGAGGCTGGAGCCATCCTGACATTTGTTCCTCCAGATGAGGAGGCTGGGGCCTAAGAAAGGTGGAAGTCAAGGGGCAGCTTTGTTTGTTTTCTAATGCACTGTGTGAACGTGCTTACTTTTTGCCTCTGACAGAATGGGCTGCCCTTATCCCAAGAACGCCTCCAGCAGTGTGTTCCTGGCATGTCTCTGTGTATGAATCTACTTACTGAATGATGGCAGCACCTCACACTGGGAAAGACTGCTGCTCCTCCATTCAGAAGCAGTCAGGATGAGTACGGCTTTGTTTAGGAAGAACCAGAGTGCCAGTGTGAAACCGCGGTCACATCGCTGCTCTGCTCTGGATTCCTTGTTCTGCTCAGAGGTGCCACCAGCCGGCAGGAGCGGACACTGAGCTACGTGATGGGAAAGAAAATGCTCCCGAGCTGGAGAGCGATGACTGCCAGGCAAACTTGGAGCAGCTGGGCTGGGAGGTGAGGGCAGGCAGCCGATGAAGCGCTCAAAGGGAGGACAGTGCGCACTGCCGTAGAGGTTGTAGTGCACAGCAAAAGCACGATGGAAAGCAGACCCAGACGATGGCAGGGGACCCATTCTGCACTGAGCAGAGATTGTCTATAGGAAATGTGACAATCCAAGTCACACTGTAGCCTCTTACACTTTGCATATAGTGCCAGTCTCTCCATGAGAAAATACAGTGGAAAGCAGCAGCTCATGGCAAGGCCAAGTGAGAGCAGCAGCATTTCACACGTAGTTCTATTTCCCAGCACAGAACTTTGGATGCCCTGAGGACATTTCTCCCAAACCAGTCTTCCTTCTTCTAAGGAGGGAAGCTGAGACAGAGGAATAGGATGGCTGGACCCTGCTCTTCTGAGCAATGAAAACATGGAGACAGATCTAGTGCTACTGATACAGCTCTGGAGCTCTCCTGTGAGCTTTAGTGCTATACAGCCAACATTGGTCTGTTCTATACCTAGAGGTATGTGTATAGTCTAGTGCTTCTAAGGGGAAATGCTGCTTCAAAGCAAACAAGGTACCAGAAGAAAGGAGAAAGGTGTTCTGAGGAGCCTGATAGTGTCAGCTCTGCCTTTAGACATATCCTCTATGGAAGCAAGGACTGTTACTGCAGCCATACGCAGAACACGACTGATGTTTAAAACTGTGGAAGAAGGCTGAGAACCTGTCCCTAGGGATCAGTGCAGTCACTGGCAAAGGGTGAAGGAACAAAACCAACAAACTAGTGCACTATTTCCTTTGAATCAGTCTTGTCTGCACACATGCCAGTCTGCAAAGCAGACAAACACAAGTCTGCTCACTGTCAAGCTGCCTTTGGCTTACTTTGTAGGAATGTTGTTTCTGCATTAGATATAGAAAGGGGGGAACTGACCTGAAGAAGTGGAGCACAACGTATTTGTATTTTGTAACTTGTCCTTAGAAACTGATGATGTGAAAAAGTAGAAATAATATACATGTATTAGTAGCTTATTTCAGAAATATAGTTGATGAATTACGTGATTAATTCTTGCTTGCAAAACTGCAATAGTTTTAAAATGTTCCAAGTAGCATGGGTATAATGTTATGGACTAGAAAGCATAATGTAGGGCTATTCTGTCTGCATAAGAGACCTTCAGCAAAAGAAAAACAGACTTTGCAAAAATGAAAGGAGCCAGAGCCTTCACACAAGGCTGGATTGCCTCGCCCTGTGGGTAGGTTGGAATGCAACAGGAGGACATCAAGATACCACCCTCTGTCCTCCTTCCAAACTTATCGCCGTGCAAGGACAAGCAAGTTGTTGAGAAACAACAACCAAGTGTTGAATGAGCAAATGTGAGAAGTTAACTAATAAGCGATATATACTTAGCTAGCAAAAATTTATCCAGTATACATATGTTTAGTTAGCATCAGGAAGATTGTGAACCTGAAGTACCCAGCCAATGAGGAACAAGGGGAGGAAGAGATAAGCATTGAGTAACAGAGCTGAGAGGAGGATACCAGCCGGGGGAGACATCAAGTTAACAGCAAGGTAACAACAACAGGCAGGTGGCGAGGCCCTGTGTCAGCACGCTGTTGTTCAAGCACAGAAGACTCAAACTGCAGCAGGGCTTGGACAGGAGGCCCCAAGCTTTACACGTCTGGTACCTGAGTATGCCATGAGGCAGCAAAGAACTTGCTGGAGTCCAGAGGAGCAGCAAGAAGGGAGCAAGGCTGAGACTGAGTATGGAGACAATGTATTCTGAATAAGGTGTCAGAGCCTGTCTGAAGGTTCTCATCCTGGCCTTTCTGCACCATTTCTGCACTGTAAGAGAAGGCCCAGCTGGCCTGGTACAGCCTTGCACACACAGCTGGTGCTGATTCAGCAGCAGCCAGGTGGATGGAGCTGCAGACAGAGCCCTTCTGCTCCATCCCAGCTGGAAGCACATGGAGGTGGCTGGCAGCAAAGCACAGTGCTCTAAATCATCATGAAAGCAAAGAGACAAGCGCACTGATAAGCTTCAGCAGGGAGGGAGGGAGGGAAGGAGCGAATGACTGAGCAGTTGTTCTTTCCCACATCATCTTCATAACTCATCTGAAGAGCAGTAGCTTTGCATGTTCTGGGAGCAGTTCTGTAGTGACATAAGCATTAATTACAATGGAGTAAAACCTCACGGCTTCCACTGCTCAAACACTGGCCCCTCTGAGTGCAGCAGCCTCAGGTATTACTGCTGGCCAAAGCAAATCGTAACAACTTGTGCCTTTTAAGCTAGAGATAACTCGTCTTACAGTGTGATTTTTTCCATAATCCATTAGATGCGAACACATGGAGAAAGCTTCTAAATGGGATTAAAAATCAGCACAAGGTCAGTGATGCATCCTCCTGTCTTTCTGCTCAGAGGATCTCTAGCTGTGATGTTGACCAAAATGCCACTGATAGATTAAACAAGCACTGCACCGATACTGGGCATCTCTATTTACCCCATGATCGGCTGACATCCGCTGTACAGCACAGGTGTGTGAGGATTTCAGTCTCTGTAGACTTTGCAAGAGCAAAGTCTCCATATCTGAGTTGGCCAGACAGTTCCAAACTGAACTGAAGTTTGAGGTAAAAGAACAGAGAGATCTCTCTGCTGCAGGCCACAGGCTCCTCTCACCCCAACCTGATATTTTCCAGACCTGGCAAGCAGCCTTCAAGACTGTTAGTTTGAATTAGGGAGAAATGTGAGAAGAGGAAAGCACTGAAGTTCACAAAACAAAGTGAAACCAATCTGTTCTACTGGGAATTGACTGTGATAAAAATGAGGCCTTAATTTTGAAGGAACTCTAGAGTTAATAAACCTTAAAGAAGTCCAGGTTAGATTCACATGGGGTACAATAGTCAGCTACAACGGGAAATACACAAACCTTAGAGCTCTGTGATGATGTATTAAGGTGAACAGGTTGATGGCTAGTCATGCTGCTTCTAAATACAGAGGTAGTCTCATGGATCAACAGAATTCAATACTTCAGTTTGTTATGGACATAAATGCCCACTTAAGGTGACAGGAAGCTAAGAACTGCTTGTGTTACCATGCTGTTAGGATTAGATTAACTGGGGATAGACATCTTGTATCAATCACATTCTATCTGCATAAAAGGCAGAAACCCAGCTCAGACTCCAGCTGTCCGTTTAAAAGCCAATTCCGAAAACAAAGCCAAATATGTTACACCTTTTTCTTGGAAAACAAAAAAAATCCCCTTTCAAAGAGGAAGAAATGTACAAGGAAACCCTGAGCACCCACCAGCAGACAGGCTGGTTCTTGCCTGCTCTCAGCAGTTTTCCCCTGCAAGCTGCATCAGTAACTTTAAACAGTTTTATAGTGCAGGTAAAAACATGCACTGTAATATTCGAAGAGAGCTGTTACTGCTGGCTCTGTACAGCGCCTGTGATCACTGAGGACACAGTGCTGCTGAACACAGCTCATGTCAGAAGAGCAAGCTGAGAAAGGCTCTGTTAAACAGATGGAATTGCAGTTTTAACATCAGAAACCAGAAACAGAACAAAAGCCAGCGAGTGTCAGCATGTCCTGATCTGCACCCCACCCTCTGAGCTTTGGAGCTTTAAACGTATTTGGGAATAAAAAACAACACAAAAACCCAACAACATTAGAAACAGTTCACTGCAAGACATTCCGCCCTCAGGCAACAAATTGTATCCAGCACACATCTTAAAACACCTTCTGCAGTCTGTGCATCATATGCAATTACGTCACAGGCGATGGGGAAGACCCAGCATCTGTGCACACGTTAACAAACAAGTGAGCACTGACAGAAGTCACAGGTAAGATTTATCCCAAGACAAACCAAAGCACTGATCTGTGCTGACACCAGACCCTAAAACAAATGAAACAAGTCACAGTTAACAGTACAAACCTGCCGCAGCTTCCACACATTCGTCTTAGAAAAAGACAACACATGCATTTTGAGTGGAGGCCACATCATGGGTGACCAGCAGCGCACAATGGGCAATTTTCACTTGACTTCAAGACAGAAAGGGTGCTTGTGGCTTGTGCAGCAGGGGCTACCAGGTCAGCTCTGCCTGCATCACATCACATTCCTAGGAATGAGCTGTACCCAAGGTGAGCAACTGAGTTATAGCAGCAATTGCAACAAACTGATTAAGAACCTCTCAGACACATCCAAAAAGTGGGTTTATAGAAAATAAGGGTATCAGACCACCACAAATAGATCTCAGAGCTTCCAGTGAATAGTGAGAAGGGACCACATAGTAGATGAAAAGGGAACATTTTGCTACAGAAAGGGAAAGGGGGCCTCACTAAGGCAAAGGGTAGTTACAGATAGATAGTTTATGTTATGGGGACCAGAGAGAGGGGGAATTGCAGACACTTAGTCTGACAAAACAAGGGGATGAAGGCCATGAAGATAAGGGTGGAACAGCCCGAGAACAGTGTGGTGATTAGATGTCCTCAGAGCAAGCTGGAAACAGTTTGGGGGGTGCCCCTCCTGAAGGGTTGAAAGTTTATGGCAAGGAAGATGATGAGCCTTCATCCCACCACCACCCCCACAGCTCAGTACGCAAGGGGGGAGGGACTGCGTGCTAAAGGGGTCTCAGAAATGTAATGAATATGTATCCAAATTCCTGCCAACTACTGCTGATGTATTAGTTCAGCCTATATCTGTTGCATGCTTTCTTTTGATGGTGTGCAAGTAAGGTGGAGCTATCCCCCTTGCACCAGGGTGTATGCGCATCACTCATTTAACATCCCTGCTTTATAACTACTTCGTGGTTATGGAGTTTGATTCCGCAAGTCAATTTGGCACCCCAGATGGGACCTCCTCTGTTTGGCTGCAGGACCAGCTGAGAAGGGGGACACATTCGGCACACCCCGAGATTTCTTGGAAGGACTCCCCTCCCTCATCTGATCACTGCAGGAGCAGACAAGAACATCTATCGGCGGACCAGGTATGTGAAACTGGGAAACAGGGGACCTGTAAGTTGTGAGGAGACGTCCTACAGAGGAGTCTGTGTGCTCCCCACTGAGGGATGTGAGCTCACAGGTTAGGTTAGGTTGCCAGCTGGGTTAGGAAGATTCCCTAGGGAGTGCCTACAAAGGGTCCAGTAAGTCATACGCATGGTAAAAGAGCTATTGCTCACAGTCAGGTGATTGCTAATAGGGCAGAGCTTGTCCGCTCTCCTACAGGGTGATTTGGGTAATCCTGGGATAATTGGTATCGTACAGCGCTGTCTATATAGGTGACCTACGTCAACAACTAGCACCGGTGTTCTTAACATCTTCGGTTAAGCTTAACAAATGATATATTGTAATTCTGTTTGAATTGTCGTGTGAGTGTGGTGTGTGAGACGCAGCACAGCTGCGGGGTGAGTGCAGAGTCCTGACCCGCGGTTCCGTCCTCCCGCGAGGGAAACGGCTGGGGACGGACGAAGCGAAAGTTGTCCCCCAATACTCGTTTGTCCTTGTTTTAATATGTGTTTATTCTCGTATTATAAATTACTGGTTATTGTAAAGTACATTGTCCTAAAACGCACATGGAGTTAGCTGGGAGGAGGTGTTGCTACTTGTGAAATAGTATGGTGGTTTAGATTAAGTTATGATGCGGGGATCACAGGGAAAGGAGGTTCCCAAGCATACACCCCAGGGGTTTATATTGGCACATTAGCGAGATATTGCTGGGGAACCAGGAGGAGCCCCGAGCCGGAAAACCCTGATTAAATATTGTAATCAGTGGTGGTTGGTGTACAAGCTGGAGGATGGGGACAATGAACATATAGAGGGATGTCTGTGTGGAATGAGTATCAACCCATTTATGTGATATTGTGTTCTGCTTGCAAAGAGGTGTAAGGGAGGTGGATCAGTCAGTGCTGATTCTGTGGTGAGATGTTTATAACTGAACGATACAGATTGCTAATGGGAAGTTATATGGTATTAAGGGTGTTTACGGAAACTGAAGAACTGTGTTGTTTAATCTGTGGGTTTTGAAAGGAATGGGACAAACTGTTTTGATGGTATAAGAAAGTGTAGTTGTTAATTGTGCATGGAAGTATAATTGAGGGTATGTGGAAGTGTAACTGAGGGTACAAATAGTGGAATAATGTACAAAGGAAAAAGGGTTAAAGAGAAAGTAAGTTTATCTGTGCTGGCATGAGAGCAACCCCCCCCCCCCCCCCCCCCCGCACCGATCCATGGCAAGCAGAACTCTGAGTGGGAGAGAGAGCCAGGGTCAGAGACTGCTGCTGTAAACAGTGAAGGGGGAGGTGGAGAGGACAGGGCACTGGAAGTGAGAATAGCCTTCATGTGCAGAGATCTAGGAAACCTGAAATCCCAGTGTTAGCACTGGACAGCTCTGGAGAGGAGGTGAAATGTAATGTTGGCAGTTTGGAAAGTGAGAAAGTTTGGGAAGGACACAGGTTGAGGATGGCAAAGATAAGCGAGATGTAGCTGGGATGTCAGGACTCAAGAGAGGTGTACGATAAGGGAAAAACAAAACAAAAAACAAACGAACAAACAAAAAAACTCAACACCTGATTGAGAAACAGAGATGTTCAGGGAACTGAGAATAATAACAGCTGTTACTGTTGTGGTGCTAGAGTAGGGCCATAGGACCCAGGGAACCGCCGCGAGGAAAGGGGGGGAGGGAGGCTTGAGCAGCCCAGGGAGGGCGCTGCCCAGCTGGAATGAAAGCAGTGTGCAAACTGCAATGGGACACTGGTAGAGAAATCCGACCAAGCTGAGTGAGAAGGAATTGTCTCTGATTGCAGAGCTGAACGATGAGAACTTGGGAAGCTGACCCTAGCAGATACACTGATGAAACTGCAGCTAGGGAAGCAGGATAAAGTTGTTCATTTTCTGATGGATATGGGAGCTTCTTACTACCCACAGACAGATTGGTAACAGTAGTAGAAACTACTGCCCAACAAGAAAAGTCTTACTTTTGGAATTAATTAAATATAAGCTAAGAAAACAAGGAGGAATACAGGAATTCTTGTACCTGTCAGGTTACCCTGGCAAGAAATTTAATAAAACTGGAGCTAAGGGTCAAACAATATTGGCTGATTAAGAATTGTAAGTCTGACTTTAACACAAACTGGGAAAAACAATGTTATACCCCCAGGAGCCACAGCAATCTCAAATAAGACACTTAAGGGTGTGGGCATCAGGGCCAAAAATTAAGCACTAAATAGAAGTTAAAAGCAAGAGCGCACCCAGTCAGGGTAAAATGGTGCCCTTTGAGGATATGTGACTGTAGAAGGATAAAAGAAATAATAGATTTATTTATTTATTTATTTATTTATTTATTTATTTATTTGAGTTTGAATTACTAATTGAATGGGAATCCAAGTACAAAACTCCAATTTTGCCAATTTGCTAAATTTTCAGATAGCAAGTGCTTTAGTTTGGTAGAAGACATGAGGGAAGTAATGGAATCGTTGAATGGATACACTCAGTGATGGAAAATCCATGCACTTTATCAACCAAGTTAAGGAATGAATAGGTGGAGTTCACCTTCTGGATTTGAGGGATGTCTCTTCTGCCAGGTTTGGCCAAAGGAAGCCTAAGGTTATTTGCCTTTGAATAGGAAAGCCCTAATAGAGGGAGAAGAGACTCAGTGAACCTGGACAGTGTTACCCAGGGCTGTGAGAACAGATTAATGATTTTTGAGAACTGGTCAACTCGTGAGCCTGAGACCTGGGATCCTCCATCCCAGGGTGGAACTTTACTGGGGCATGTGGATGCCACAGGAACAAAAGGACTGTGTACAATAGACTGAGAGTTTGCTGAGTTTCTTGGTTTACAGAAAGCACAAATAACTCAGCAGCAAGTGACATATTTGGGATATGAAATTACAGCTGGACTTTGAACCTTAAGGACTGCCAAGAAAGAAGCCATCTGCTCAACCCCTGAGCTGCAAACTGCCAAGGAACTTCATACGTTCCCAGGAATGACAGAAGGGTGCCGACCATGGATACACAGCTATGGACTGGTAAACCTCAAACAGCTTGAAGTGAGTAAGGGATGGCCAGGGTGCACTGGTGCTCAATATTCAAGAAGCCCATAAATCTACACTGGGCCAAAGGATACTAGTTTTAATATCTCAGGCAGTTGAAGAAGGCTTCAATTCCAGATGGTAAACTTAAAATCTCTGAACCCAAGTCAAAACCTGTAAAATATTCTGAAGAGGACAGGAGTCCAATTAATGATTTAGAAAGGAAGAGAGCAAGCTGACAGACAGGTGCATGCCCAAATGGACACATTGTTATGCCCTTTAGTATTTTATGGAAATTGGTTATAAGGGAAAATAAAAGAATATACTGGGCAAACCAACACTACAAAGTATGATCCCGGTACCAGGAACAGGGCACAAGTGGGCCTCACGGGAAAGGGCCTTCCAGGGCAACAATGGCAAATTGATTTCACAGAACTCCCATGAAAAGGGGGGTATCACTGTATGAAAATCTCTGTAACCTTAGGAAGAACTGAGGATGCTGCTGCAGATACCTGATGGACAATCCAAGAGGAGGTATCCTGTTTATCCAAAGTTGCATTGCAACATGGAGTAGGCAGGGATAACACCAATTGGGGAATGGTTTTCTCTGGACTATGAGATAAACTCACTAGTTGCCAAATTTAGGATGACTAAAACAGCTTTTCTTAGTCTGCATCACCTTGCTACTCTTGGCGTGCTTTACTTGTGTTGTTATAAGATGCTCTTTGTGTCTGTGCCAGGATACCAGAAGGGAATATGAGGTATAGGAGAGGCACGAGCTAAGAGAAAAGGTGGAGAGCGGGGCTTATTTCAGGACATGTCCAGAAAGACTAAAATGATCTAGCAAGTGGAAGCCCTGCTAGATTAAAGAAAAGGGGGGAAATGAATAGTGAAAAGGGACCACATAGTAGATGAAAAGGGAACACTTTGCTACAGAAAGGGAAAGGGGGCCTCACTAAGGCAAAGGGTAGTTACAGATAGATAGCTTATGTTATATGGACCAGAGAGAGGGGGAATTGCAGACACTTAGTCTGACAAAACAAGGGGATGAAGGCCATGAAGATAAGGGTGGAACAGCCCGAGAACAGTGTGGTGATCAGATGTCCACAGAGCAAGCTGGAAACAGTTTGGGGGGTGCCCCTCCCGAAGGGTTGAAAGTTTATGGCAAGGAAGATGATGAGCCTTCATCCCACCCCCACCGCTCAGTACACAAGGGGGGAGGGACTGCGTGCTAATGGGGTCTCAGAAATGTAATGAATATGTATCCAAATTCCTGCCAACTACTGCTGATGTATTAGTTCAGCCTATATCTGTTGCATGCTTTCTTTTGATGGTGTGCAAGTGAAGTGGAGCTATCCCCCTTGCACCAGGGTGTATGCGCATCACTCATTTAACATCCCTGCTTTATAACTACTTCGTGGTTATAGAGTTTGATTCTGCAAGTCACCAGTGAGCTGCTGTAAGATGTAAAATGCTGCTGCATTGCCAAGATGCAGTAACTGATGGCCAATCTGTTTGTGGTTTCTTGCAATCAAACAAAACAGGCAGCCACCACAAACAGTCTAAATACGCCTGCTTTATTTCACATTTGCACCAGATCAGGGACATCTGCTCATCACAAGGTCAGTCCCTCTCAGCTCAGGGGCAGAAAGTAAAACACCAAACCACCACTTAATATAGATGGAACACAACTTTAATTTTGTTACTCTGCAGCTGCAAGCTATATACAAAGCAAGTGCTCAAGTGAAGAAAGAGGTTGAAATTCTACAGAAGAGTAACTGATACACAATTATCTTAATCCTTAAGATACAAAAATGCTGCCAAAGACCTCAAACAGAGGCAGCAAAAATATCCCCATAATGAAATTCAGGAGTCTCCCTCATCAAGGGAGTCACAAGAATCACTCACAATACAAATGCAATCTTTGTGGACAGACTAAATCTGGTCAGGTCTCTGGGCACTCTTGCAAAGTATTTTAAAATGGATTTATGTGGAAAACGAACAACTGAGACTATGAACAAACACCTATTTACTATTCTTTGGTAATTTACTCACCTTGGACTAACACCAGTAGCACTGATGAAGGGACAAAACAATGGACTCAATACTTTACAACAGTCCCAGAAAACACCTGGGGAGAACAGTAGCGCTTCTCCTTGGCTGAGCTGGCTGTACAACAGGGAAGGCTGGAGAAATGACCAGGAACAAGGTGTCTGTGAAGAGAGTGGGCATCACCCACAATGCTACGCTCAAGTTAACATTGCATTGTAGATTCGGGTTCCATGGGAATGTCTGTTACCTAACACCTGATTGTTGTTGAGGGGTTGTTTCCCATCCCAGTACTGCAAGCTGCGCATTACTGAACATAAAGTCACTGGTTTGATTGCATGTGATTATAAAAATGAAAAATGAAGTCTACTTAAGAGGTGAGAGGTAAAACGAACAGCTTCCAATGATTTATAGCAGCACAAGATCCCACATTCCTGAAAAGCAGGAAGAAAGGGCTGAAGGTCTGCTACAATTGTTACCTTCCCTCCTAGATGCCTAAATGCCAGATAAACCAGCCTGTTCCCCCTCAGAAACAGACTGTTACATTGTGTAATCCCATCAGCAAAAGATGTAAGCCAGGGTCTCACTGCTTGGCATTATTGATGGAGGTGCTGTGTACAAAGACGAGAGGGACTGTGAGAGGACATAATCAGACTGTGGTAAGTAGTTCTGATAAACCTGGTAGGAACTCTTGCAGAAACTAGCTTCACTCTACTGTAGCAGCTGTAATCTCCAGCAGAGACAGAAGAGCACATCCCAGTCTTGCCTTTTCTCCTCGGCTTCAACTGCTCATTTGGCACCAAAGCAGCGAGGCCAAGGCATGCACTCATCTCCAGCATCCATCCCAGCAGAAGATGGTAAGAAGGAAAGAGTTCCTGGTGCCTGATGGAAGACCAGGGATAGCACTCTGGAGCCCTGCATTTTAGCCTAGTATTAGATAAGATCACCATACGTAAGTGCATACACTTCACAGCTGGACCCAAAAGGCACTGGATCTGTTCTCCCCACCCACAGTCCCAAGTAAAATTCAAGGGAGTTCAAATAGAGAAGGCAGTAGGGGAGTCTGGGGAAAGACTGAACATCTCCTATTGCAAGCTAGATGACAGAGGATACTAATGCAACATGAGCTAACAGCAAGTTATCTTGCTACGTGGTAAGCTTTAGCCTGCATTATACAAGTCTGAGACACACTCTTTAACCTTAGAGGAAAAAATAGTTTCTTTATTCCATTGGCTTATCATAGCAGATGGCTAACAACCCTAACAACCAGAATGGATTAAAAATGTTAAAAATTCCATAAGCTGGGACAAAACGCCTGGGCTTCAGGCTGTCTGAAAATAACCCATGAGCCACCACAGTGGCATACTTGGGAGTTCGCTTGGAAAACAAAAATAGTTTAGTTCACTTTTTCTTGTCCTTAAAGCTTGTATCCCTAGCCCCCATTTCCTTTCATCACCTCTGCAGGCCCCTCAATGTAATGTTATTCTGCAACAGCCACATTGCAGAACAGCCTATTCAAACTCCAGCTGTGCAAGCTGATACCTGGATCAAGTACAGGAACAGAAGATCATGTTTTTGCTCCTGGCACCGCTGAATACTACAATTAAAATGTAAATGCACTTTTGAGAACTCCTGTGCTTCTGCAGTTTGGGCTTGATGGGTAATACCCCTGGGGAGTCTATCCCTGGGCTCCAATGAGTACAGTACAAAATTACTGTATTCCTTTACATATAAACAGTATCATTAGACTTGTACTTTTAAAAAATAAGATCAACCCAGGCCAGGGCCAGGCTCTGCAGATAAAGTAGTAGCTTATCTCTTATAAATATTTTTAATATCTTTTAATTACAAGTAGTCCTCACTCCAGGTAATGTAACTGACACAAAGTACCTGCACACACGCAGCCCCCACGCTTTCACAGAAAGCACAGGAGCAACCACTCTATTAGAAAGGAATCCTACCTCACAGCAAAGTAGGGGAGGGGGCACGTGGCCAAGATAGCCTAAATGTGGAAAGTCATTTGGAGTAAATAAACTGGGATATCAAATACCTACCATATAAAGGATCAGGGAGGTCAAAGCAAAGAACTGGTTCAAAGAGATGTATAAAACTGTTGGAGGCCAACAGAAAACTCTGACCAAAAATAACTTGCATTTAAAACAAAATTGAATGGCATCACACAGTTTCATTCACTATTAGAACAGAGGAAAAGAAAGTAGAAAACTGTGTAAGGATCAGCATTTGTAAAGAGTTATCATTAGCTCCAGAGACCAGCGTAATTCCCGTGAAGTCCTGAAGGAAGAGGGCCGCCTGCCACAAAGAGCTTTGTTCCAGATGAGTCGTAGCAGTGTGTGTAAACAGCATTTGGGAAGAAGTTAATTTCAGAAAAATAATTCCTCCAGGTTTCATCGTGATTCTGTTAAAAGAAAGTTGAGATGGTTATTGTTGCCAAACAAACAGAAAGCCTTGTTTCGCAGCAGCAGAATGTAGTTTCCAGAGACTAAAAGTTATCTTTTCTGTTAATAATTTCAAAGCTTCAAACAGATCAGCTTTAACTGGAAGATACCAGAGACTCCCTGAAGCTTTTCCAGAGGTTTGCACAAGACACTGGAGGCAGATAGGGTGGAGGGTAGGGAACATAACAAGTTGCATTAGTTTCTGAAGTTGCACAATGATAGAAAAGATAAAGGCTTTGTCCAACTTCTCTTCATTATCTGCTTTATAGTGAAATACAGGAAACTGAACTCAAGTGCCTGCCATAGCATTACTTCAGGGAGGCACAGTTTTTAAAACTGTGCAGTTTAATTAAATCTCTTCATTTGAAAACCATGTTAAATTATCACTTCATCCAGAAAGACAATATTTGAAGTATTAACTACTACAAGTCTATGCTTTTGACTGTAATGAAAGACAAAATCTAGTGAGTCAGTGCATGAGCAGAACGGTCCGCCTTACATTCAAGCAAACAGCTACTCAGCACCCTTCATGAAGAGTCTGTGAAAACAATTTTGCAGCATTTCTTTGTTTTCATTATTACAGCTACGTGACCATGGTTTTACAGGCATGCATTTCATACAATTACCATAAAAACAACTCACTTGAGCTCTGTGGCTACATGCTACTCACCAGCCAACCTTTCCCTGTAGTCAGCTTCAGAATTTCACTTCCTCCTAACTTCTGCTTCTGTCCATAGCAGGCACGTGGGGGCCTTTCATCCAGGAACCTCTGGGCCCTAATGTCATAGAACAGTAAGGAACCATGCCCTGTTCCCACTGTGATGATGTGTTCATAGAAGCTCACTGATCGAATACCTGTCAAACAGAGAAGTGACATGCAGTTCAGTGAGAAGGGATGCTTTGGTTCTGCAGCGTCACTGCTTGACGTCTAATATTTTCTTTAGCAAAAACTATCTGCTAGTTTTCTCCACATCATACCAGTTTGCTCATTGCTGTGGAGCAGTGCAGATAAATCCCACTTGTACTACTGAAGCAGCAGCTTCAATTATGCATACTACTCCCCTTCTCCTCAGAGGCCATCTGCTCCACTGCCAGTGCACAGTACGATGCAACACTTTCAGCAGGCCACAGCTCTGCCAGATAAGCAGACATTGTAAGACACTTAAGATCAAGAAAAGCCTTGTTCTGACTGCAGTGAGCCTCTAGGTAAATGCAGCATAGAAGGTTGGCTCAGGTTGGAAAAGACCTCAGGGATCATCTAGTCCAACCACAACCCAACCACGCTACTCTAATCATGTCCCTGAGCATCACATCCAAATGGTTTTTAAACACACCCAGGGATGGTAACTCAACAGCCTCCCTGGAGAGCCCATTCCAGTGCTTAACAACACATTTCCCAGAAACAGTCCCAGGGAGGAGAACTTGCAAGATATCCTGTCATCTGCTCCCTACTTACTGTGCAAAGGTTTGCTCTGTGTAAGCACCCTACCCCGAGCCACCCGTTTATGCAGAAGAAATCCCACCATTTCCATGCTTTCAATTCCTGAACAACAAGATACTGGGCTGGGTTATACAGTCTTTGGTTTCTTAAGCCTGCTTAAAGCATCACTAAATTTAAAGTACTCAAACAGGAGGTTAAAAGATACACTTGCAAACTGCTGTCACTATACTGAGTGAAACTGGAAGTCACAGAGCTTGTATTATGCTAGAGTATAACCAAAAGATAAGGACACAGCCAGGGAGTTTCCACCTTTAGGGTCCTAACCAGAAACACACACTCATCCTTCCACTTCCACAACCTGATGTTATATCCACAGCCACATGCATCTGCAGCACATGATTAGGACAGGCAAAGCTGCATCAGCACACTTAAGAGATTAACTGAAGTCTGCACGATAACAGGTGGGAAACCACTGTGAAGTTCTCACACTTACTACATTAGATTTACCAGATGTATACAAGAATGTTCAATTTAATTCACAGCTATAAATGAACATGCGTAGGTCAGAGACACCTTTCTTCCCCTTGTAACAAGGTCCTGGCCCTGGCAGACAAATACATTCAGAAGGCTTTGAACACTGCAATCAGCAAAAGCCCAAGGAAGCCCAACATACTGCAGATATGCACTACACAAAGAGGAGAAACAGAATCTGAGCTTCATAAGCTCTGCCCACTATGTTAACATTGCTGCTGTCAGGATACAAGTCAAGGGCACAAGAAAATACGCTATATGCCAGCCAAGCAGAAAGCAGCTGCTCTTGCTGATCAAGGACTAGAGTTCAGGGCCCTGCATCTTCCTGTACAGCTGTTATGAAAAGCAACACTTGCAAGGCACAGTGAAAAGCTTTAACTGCCTTCTGTGGAGAGCAGGAGATGTTATACTGGGTAAAAAACCAGCCCCAATTCCAGACTTACTCTGTTACCATCTTTCTCTCACCTGGTTTTATATACAAAATCAGATGCTAAAGATAGGAAATTAGTGTGAGATTCACATATTTGTATTATTTATATCACATCACCAAATCCACCTCTTTTATCTATATTGGAGAGATAAGGGTTTTTAAGGGCACTCAGTAGATAAGGAATTGGTTGCAAGGTCACAGCAAGAAGGCTGTGGCCAACAGTTCTGTGTCCAGGTGGAGGCTGGTGATGAGTGCTGACCCCCAGGTGTCCCTCTTGGGACTGGAAGTCTTTAACATTTCTGTCAGTGACACAGGTGAAGGGATTGCACGTACCCTCAGCAAGTCTGCAGATCACATCAGGCTCCATGGCACAGCTGATACAGCAGAAAAAAAGGGATGCCAACCAAAGGGACCTTGACAAACTCCAACAGTGGACCCATGTAAACTTAATGAGGTTCAACAAGACCAAGTGCAAATGTTGTAGCTATGTCAGGGCAACATCAGACACGTATACAGACTGAGAGGATAACTCCTTGAGAGCAGCCATGCTGAGAAGGACTTGTAGGTTCTGGTACATGAAAGACATGACACGAGCCAGCAGTGTGTGCTTGTAGCCTGGAAGACCAACTATATCCTGTGTACATCAAAAGAGGGGTGGCCAGCAGAGCAACGGAGGCTACTGTCCCACTATACTCTGCCCTTGGTGACGTCCCACCTGGATTACTGCATCCAGGTCTGCGGCCCCCAACTCAGAGAAGTGGTGGAGTGGTCCAGAGGAGGACCACAAAGATGATCAGAAGGCTGAAGCACCTGTCCTTAGACAGACAGACTGAAGGATAAGGTTCAGTCTGGAGAAAAGAATGCTATGAGGGGACCTCACTGCAGCCTTTCTATATTTAAAGAGAGATCATAGACAAGAAGGAAATCAACTTTTACTTCTCAACAATTACTGGTTAGTACCTTCCATACAATTACATGGATTCATGGACCTTGGCTATTCTTGTCAAGCTGACAACACCCCCAAAGCATCCTGATTAATTTTCCCCTCAAGGCCTATTGGCTCTGGAAAGTCCCTGGTTAGGGAAACTACGTATTTATTCTTCTTATACCTACCACAATGGTAGCTCAGTTTGGTTAGAATTAGCCTTCAACAACAGCATCACTTTTTGGCAGGGAACATTTATGAGCAACTATTTTCAAGGATGAAATACAGGAAGAGTAAAATGTCATAAAAAATCTGATGAACACCTTGAGAACTCACGAAGAATAGCCCCCGTTTCCACTGAACCAGACAGATACACTAGCTTCACAAAAGCAAGATCAAATACCCCACTAGTTGCATGTTTTTGTTGCTCTTGTTATGTTTCAATTAGAAGATATTTTAAAATAAGTTTTGCTACTTCCAAACATTAACTATATTGAATCTTAAATGCAGCTCAAGACAATTCATCTTCACTCAGTATGGTCCTCGGACTCGCATGGTGCAGCTGATCATAAGAGATGATTTGATTTCAGAGCTTGGTTTACTCACCACTGCCTCGTTCTTTGGAACAGACAGATTTAACGTTGTGAGAAGGCTGCCTTGGATCCAGGAAGGAGACATGTGCCTGTGATCCCACTGCATACACTGACCACTCCTGACCATAAGCCAAACACACATTCTCCCTGCAGTATGGCAATTTCGTGGACAGTAACTGGAAACAAAGAAGAAAAAAAGTCAACTCATCACAACAAAAGAGAAAGAAATTAACAAAACAAAACAAATCTGTAAGTTATGTTCAAGGAGACAGCAGCACAAAAACTGCAGTTTAAAAAGTTCAACATGAAAGAGACATGACGCGTTACCTGAAGCAATCTGGGACGCTAAAGGCTGGGCTTCAGAATTTTGCAAAGAATGAATTGCCTTTTTCTCTGCTGCTGTTACTGCTGCAGCAGATAAACACACATACCTGCTCCCTGCTGAAAAGGCTTACCTTATATACAAACATTGGTAGGTCTTATTTTAATCTATAGTCACACCAGCATGTTTAACTTCCTTTTGAGAGGTGTATGCCCTATTTTACATAAGGCTTTTAAGTATTTTACACACACTGCTTTCCTCAAGCATTTAAAGCAGGTGAAAAACAGCAAATAACAGTAACTGCTGAACAACTTTCAAAACGTAAAACCAAAACAGAAAAGGTACCTTTGACAGTGTGTGCTCCGCTTTCCAAAGATGAAAGTACCCATCTAGTGACACAGCTCCCAGCTCCTATTAAACAAACAAGCAGAGTTAATTTCTGTGTTATAAAAGCCTTTAAAAACATCACACACTTCTGGGCGTGATACATATCCACCTGTAACCCTGTATGTGCTTTTATCATGGTAAATTTTCACTTTATATTGAACTTGATGGAACACAAACTACAAAGGTGCCAAAAATAACTTTGGATTTGAAGAGTAAAAGATGATTCACAGAAACAAAGGGTAAAGACAGTTTACAGAAGAGAATATGTGGAGTCTTCTAAAAGAATGGGGATGGCAACAAGCTGGGATTAGGACAGTATGGGGGGGGGGGAGGGGAGGCTGGAGGACATAAAGATAAATGTTTTGACAACACCTTGAGGACATTTAGTGAGTAAGTGATAAGATGCCCACAAGGCACCTTAGAACTGGTTTGGGGATACCTCTCACACAGGGTCAAAAGTTTACAGCAAGGAGGACAATGAGCCTTCATCCCATGACCACCAGGAGAAGACCCCAACTGCTCACAACAAATGCAGAAGGGGAGGGACCATATGCTAAGAGGTTCTCAGAAATACAATTAATACGTATACAAATTCTGGGAAAACCATTGATTATGTATTAGTTCTGTCTAAATCTGTACCAAACTTCTGCCCTATAGGGTGCAAGTCAGGAGGAGCGATCTCCCTTGAACCTGGCATATGTGCACCGCTGAATTAAACATACCTTCTCTGTATCTCTCGGGCTATAGAGTTTGATTTCCACACATCAGATTAGATCTTGTTGGATAAACAGGCAAATGATTAGATAGTATAAGCTGGAGTTGGCACCCAGCAGCTCACACACTCTGACCCTGGAATTACTCTACTTGAAAAAGCTGTACGAAGTCTCACATCCTCCATCAGAGGAGTGATTAGCATGGTGAAAGAGCCAAAAGGAGCACTGTGCTTCCTAAAGCACACTCTCATTGGCTTCAGATTTCTGTTATTTGAGGACAGAAATAAAAAAAGGAAGAGCTGCTCTCTACTTGCTCCAAATACAATTCATCTCCAGTAATAATAAGAGGTCAGCACTGGGAAGGTTAATATTTACTGTTTGTCACATGCCAGTAACACCGAAGCAAACACTGGTGCCTGTCCTTTGTGTCAACCACCCCACTTGCGGAACAATCCAGTAACAATTTAGGCATTAAATCAGGAACTATCTGAATATTAGCTCATCTTCATGAAAGGTGAAGGAAAACAACACAAGCACTCAAGGCTAGAGAGAACAGATGGTTTTGGTACTACTTCTGCTCCTTTTAAGTGCTCCTCCTTCCCTTCCAAAAGCCAGACTTGCAACAAAACTGCTCCTTCTCAAGAAGTACACAAGTCTTTTCACTTGCAAGGGAGGGGGCGAGAGGGGGGACAAGGCATAAGCAAACTTATGAAAACAACCATTTTACATAGGAAAGACACAAAAGGATCATGGAAAAAATTCATTACGTTGCCTCTCCAACACACTTGGCTTCAGAACACTTCATTTAGATTACTTTTTACTAGTACATCTGGACAATCTGAGGCATTTTCAACTATCCTGAGTATCTTACTGACCTTATTTTTATTGTTGAAAGCCAGTGCTCGTACTTTGCAGTTGTCAGGATTGGTGTTCTCTTTAGGGATATCCTTCAGTGCCCTGTGTGTTATGTGGGCATAGACAGGAACTTGAGACAAGTTATGCCTGGCATCACTTTTGGACAGCACATCCTCTGTGACTTCCCAGAGACCCATTGAACCATCTCGAGAGCCTGAATAAGTAATAACAGCATTTCATACATGTATACACATATATAAAATTCCCCCTGTAAAAAACAATCTGTAATAAACCGAGTCCAAAAGTGGGAAAGCAATCTACTGCTATTAGTTTAACTCAACTGAACACATTGTTGGGTGTGATTAGTTAGGATTAATAACATGATCTTCCTGAGCTATAAAGTTATAATATTGTGACCTCAGTTTGAAGTGTTTGGTTTTTTTTCCTATACTTTTTTCTAAGTCTGGAATTTATTTTCAAACAGGCCAGGATGCATTAAAAACAAACAAACAAACTTATACAATCACCATTAGCAATTCATAAGTGAAGTAAGCTCTGACATGACTGAACAGCCAACACATTTAGCCCAGATTACCAAGGCTAAACCTGATAACACAATACAAAAAGCCTCCAAGAAAAGTTACATTTATGCAAATTTTGGATCATTTGATTCCTCTCACTGCACAAGTATATGCATGAATACTTGTGAACTAAAATGAAACAGCCATTTTAAGTTACAATTTTACGGTAAAACAGATTTGATCCAAGCAGTACAAGTCACTTTGCTTAAACCTGTGCAATGTCTTCTTCAAAGAAGATAAGGAATTGAAGCTCAACAAGCAAGAAGTTGCATTTTTCTAAGGAATCAGAATTAAGACAAAATATGAATTAAAAAAAATAGTTGAAGAAAGCTCTGCTTCTTTGGTTCATAGGTCAATGAAGATTTAATCCTTTGCCTTATGCCCTTCTCTTCTGACATTTATATAATTGCATTTAAGTCAACCCTGACAGATTTGACTTAAAACTCAGTTTCTTCCCCACACCATATGGAAACCCCTTCTCTCACAAGGAAAGCCAAAGTCACATTTCCATGCCTTGAAGATGCCAAAAAGGCTGAACATCTTCATCAGCCTCTCAATGTATAGATTTCAGGACCTCATAAGGAGCAAGCTGCAAAAACAAGCAAAACATCTTCTTGCAGTAGTTTATACCAATACATCTTGTTGCAGTACTGCATAGATGTCTTTGCTCCTTGGCAGATGAATTCAGTCATTTCCCACTATCAGCCACTAGCCAGTCAGAAAAAGAACTTCCAGTGGCAAAGCATAGCAGCAGGTAGCAAATGACAAAACAACCTGCCACTCAATTTACACACTAATGGCTTCTAATTGCACCTAATCTTGTAATGGAGACTGAATGCCCAGCAGTAGAATTTCCAAATATCTCGAGTCACTTTAGGAGGAAGCTGTCCATTTTAATAACCCTAACAGCCATAAAAGACAATGTATGTTGTTTAACTGGTTAGCCCTGAAGCCAATAAGAGTATTATTTGTTAGCCTAGGCTCATTCTGAGAATTATTCACCCCATTTTGAAACTTTTGGCATGGAAATCTTTGTCCAGCAGTTAAGACATTCTCTTTCAATCATGGCTGCTTAAAGTTGGGCATTTTAATTTTATACTGAGGGAGCACTGTAATACACCGCTACGTGTTTCAGAAGCAAACCTTGCTCTTAGTGAAACTAAGAATTAAGACTAACCAAGACCATGGTCCAGTTTGCTCTCTTTCAACAGTTCTAACAGTGGTGAGACGATGTACTGTCAAAGCTCTAATGTCAGGCTAGAAGAAAACAGTATTTTATGTCAGAGGAACAAATGCTCATCTCCTGCTTTCACGTCATCTAACCTACACCAAGAAACACAAAAAGAGTTTTGAAACAAGAGTTCTACATTTAGTTTCTCAGTGCAAATAAAGATGTTTGCTAATTCCTCAGCATCTGGAGCTTAATTGTTCCTGCATCGTTGTTTCAGATAAAAGTATTCTTCTAATCATGCAGATTGAAGTAACTGACAGAGGTTAGTTGTAGATCGGTAAAGTTCTCAAGAATTCAGTTTAGCATTCAGACCTGCTACTTGCTTTTGATATGTTTTCCCTTGGTGACTCCCATCTGGAGGCTAGAACTGATATCCTGCTAGAATCTTCATACAAGAGTGAACATGGCACTTTTTTACTCACACCTCCACTCAACAGTAACGGGGCTATTTCACATGCTACACCCGAATGTGTCCTTATCTCACCACTGAAGAACTGTAATAATCTCTGCTGTTTTCCTTAGACTTAGTAGCAGACTTAAAATTATTTCTGCAATGCAGATCTTTAAATACAAAGATCGACATCAATAAATTCAAAATCAATTTCCAGGACAAGCTTTTTTTTTCCCCCCCTCTATAAAAGAAAATCCAAACCCAATTAACAATTACTGTTAATCTGATTTTTATATGGGACAGTCACAATATTCCATTATCTTTGTTTGACAACCACATAAAGCATTATATCCTGTCAGCACAGAAAGACAGTAGGCTACCATATAAATGCACTGGTGTGGGAATACAAGAAAAGCTGTTCAGAGCAGCAGCTGTGGAGCAAGATAAATAGAATGAGAACCAAGGACACCTCTGCAAGGAGAAGAAGAGTCTCACAGCTCTGATTGGATATGTGCCTGCATGGACAGTTGAAAAGTGTTTTGTGGAATGCTTTGTTGACATGTAAGGTGTTTGGGAAAGTTGTAAGGGCGGATGGGAAATTTAGAAAATAACAGCTTGTCCAGAGAGTAGCAGTCAATGACAATGTCTGGATGGAGATCAGTGACAAGAGGTGACCCCTAGGGGTCAGTGGTGGGACCAACACATCTTCATCAATGACAGAAAATCAAGTGAACCCTCAGCAAATCTGCTGATGACACCAAGCCGTGAAATGCAATCAGCACGACAGAAGGAGGGGATGCCACCCAGAAGGACCAAGACACATTAACAGTGTGGCCAGGTGAACCTCCTGAGGTTCAACAAATCCAAATGCAAGGTGTTAAATTAAGTTCTCATTAAAGAGTCTTCACAGGATTTCAGGAAAACAATATTGCACTGCTGTATTCCAAAGCCATTAACTCATAACTAATACCCCCTCTTGAAATTCTCCTTCATGTAGAATCCTTCTTTGTAAGTCACTGTTTACTAACCTACTCACGGCAACACCCATTGAAAAGACAGTAAATTCCGTCTGTTTCCAGAAAAATCATATCTAGGTCAGGGACCTGCATATAAAACAAAGCTAAGCACTGTACTAAATAAATAAATAAATAAAATAGTTCAAATAACTGAAGTAGTTCCAAATAGCTTCAAATGTAGCCGTATTCAAAACAGATCCTAATGACTTAAGAATTTAAGATAATTTAAGATACTAAAAAGCTACATGAAAATTATATACTATTTAGGGCTCAAAAATGGGAAACTGAAAGTTCTGAACTGAAGGTATGAATTCTAACAGGTTCTTCAAAGTTTTGCTTCTCATCTCCAAGATGATTTTTAAGCAATGACCCACAGAGCTCTACTCACAATACCAGGTATGCATCAAGAAAAACATTTATACAGATTGGATTTAAAGTTACTTCCTGGACCAGCATGAAACATTAAAGAAAATGGTTTAGTGATTACAGTGCATTGCTCAAGACACTTGGTTTCAGGCAAACTCAAGACTTAATTTGCCTAATCATAAAGCTACATTCAGACGTAGAAAAAGATAGAATTTAAACAGTGAATGGGCTGAAACCTCTTCTGAGAGGCTTCTTTTCTTTCACTGACTGAAAGAAGTCAAAGTAGTCATACTGTTGGTCAACTGAACTGATATAGTTAGCTGCAATGACTCTGAATGGCTAGGCACAGAGATGATTATCCTTCTCTCAAAGTAGGATCCATATAGACTCATTCTACTCTTCAGGTCTAATCATACCCAAAACCCAGCAAAGGACTTTCACATACAATATCAAGAACGCTGACACATGCTTCTCTCTCAGGCAGACATTGGGGATGAAGAAACACAAGGTCAGTGCCAAAAGGAGCCAAAGGAAGGAGTTTTGCAGCAGCAGAACTGTCCTGTTTTGGCTACAGACTGTGGAGCCTGTAGCTTGGTAATGTTTCAGTACAGAATACTGAAGGGCACAGTACACAGAATGAAACCCTATGCCTAATTAACCACAAAATTAATGCTAAATTTAACAATGAGCTCTTTCCTCCTCCCTCTGTAAATGCCGAAAATCAAACAGAAGCACTTGAAACAAGAATGCTGCCAGATGATTGCCACTGTTACAAATGCTCTGATGCACTGATAGAGGCATTTCCTTAAGGCTTGTACTGATGTAGTATACCAGTGTAATACAATACTGATAGGAAAAAAATGACTTTACCAGAAACAGCCATAGTATCACTGATCCATGCAATTGAAAATATCCAGTCCTTATGTCCATCCTAAAAGGAAAAAAAAAGTCAGACTTGCTGAGCCATTATATTCTCAAGTAGTCTCTCAAAATGGAGAAGTATCCTTCACTGTCCAGTTTAATACAAGCACAAAACCCCCCCCTGTACTTACATTAAAAATATCACACAGGTAAAATCCCAGTATCAAGCTGAAGCAGCTCACATATCCAGCAGTAATTTTAAATTTATTTTACTTTGATAAAGCTAACCATACAATTAACAGTTAGAGAGCACACAGGTAATAGAAAAGCAGGCCTCAAACCAAAGCCAAACTGATCTCAAAGCTAAGGACATAGATCTCCCATTTCAAAAGCAGTGTTCCTTACTTTCACAAAATAGATATTTCCTAAAACACATATGCCTACCACAAATAGTAACTAAAACATAATGTTTAAAATATATGAATAATTTTTCAAGACTATTAATTCAAGAATCTTTTATTTAGTATGTAAAGAAACCTGAGGGAGGAAAAGTCTCCAGGCCTCTAATTCTGTTTGAAAAGCTGCAAAGTCACAGCAGCATGCAAGCGAATAGCAAGTCATAGAAGTCTTCATAGTCAAGCCTTCCGGCAGCTGGTTATGTGCTACAGCTGAAACTCTGCCCTCTGCTGTTGTCACTAATGTCTTCATGAAGGCCTTATTCAAAAGGAAGGAGAAATGAGAGAAGGACTAACAGGACATCACTACGCTCATTTCAGCCCTTTTATTTTCAAGACTATTTTAAAAAAGCACGATGACATTTCAGAAATAGATTCTGGTACAGCTTACATCAAAGTGCCATAAGCCACAGAGTTAGAATTAATCTTCAAAGCCAAGTTCTGCTGCTGGAATAATGCATACGTAAGCTGCAGCGGAAAAGGAAAAACTTGAACAATGTGCATCATCTTTTCAGTTTCAAGAAGTTTTTCCACTAACAGTTTTGTGCCTCAGTTTCAATCTTCATCATCACAATTGGACTGACACTCTGGATTTTGTCACAATTTCAGTGCTTAAAAATAACCTGACGTGGACCCAAATGAAGGCAAGGAAAAGGAAATCAGAACTGTCTAACACATTTATGTTCACACTCGTATTTAAGACACTTTGTTTAAAAAAAGAGACTAAACCAAAAGTGCTTCAAAGCTTTCAAAAATTCAGAAATTCTTCACTCTTCACTACAAAACTCTGAAGTCTTAACCTTGCTCTGACTTTGGGCACTTCAAATAATTAATTCTTATAAGTAACAGAATAAACGTCCCCCAAATGTTCCCACTTACATCTCCCACGCAGACAGGATCAAGTGTAGGCAGACGATAAATTGCAAGACTGTTGGGGTTGTCTCCACCTGTAGCCAGAAGTGTCCGTGAGGGGTTGAGCTCAATGGCGTGAATCCCACAGCCCTGCTGGTTCACCATGCCGGGCTCACGGTCTTTCAGAATAGGAATCTTGGTAATTTGACCAGTCTGGACATCTACCACAAATAACTGGAAAAAATAATATGCAATTCACCATTAAACAAAGATCAGAAAAACAAAGCATTCAAAGACATTCTGTTTTGAATTACTCTTTCCTCTGTTTTCTCCCCAACTGAAATCCTGCAAGTATTACTGGAAAAAAAAAAAAAAGAAATAAAACCCACTTTAATTAAATTGGTTTATTTCAAAGATACTGTTTGGTTTGCAGAGCAATGAAACAAAAAAGGAGAGAAATTTTACATTGGAGGCTTCTCATTTAACCAAACACTCAAATCCAGAATGTATGATCCTGTTCAACACTTTGAGAAAACAGAACTGTTTTCAAGTTTCTCTTAACACCAGTGAGAAAGGCAGATCCACCTCAAAACAGTCAATAACCCAAGGGAATATAGAACAAGTCTCTGGCTGCGCAGACCAGTCACTGAACACCAAGTTATGTCAGTTCAAACATACAACTACAGTAAAGTTTACTTATTCCAATGGTAAACTATAGTTTAAACTACAATTACAGCAAAGTATGGCTTACATTGTCCAACAAAGCCTAACTTCATTTGCACTGGCTCATTTCACAAGTGTCCAGAGTGCAGCTGCACTAACAGACAAATTGATTTAACTGAAAAGAACACATAGCACAGGCCAACAGCCTTCAGCTTCCAGGAGAAAAATGTGCCAAATGAGCAGTTTATAAATGCTTAGCTAATGACAGTAGGCAACTTCTGTCAAGAGTGTTTTGTGTCAACAGAATCTCTGTCATTAGTGAGGTGACATCTGGAGTACTGTGCCCAGTTCTGGGCTTCCCAGTTCAAGAAACACAGGGAACTGCTGCACAGAATCCAGCAAAGGGCCACAGAGATGGCTGTAGACCTTCTGTATGAGGAACAGCAGAAAGAGCTGGGACTGTTCAGCCTGGAGAAGAGGGGACTGAGAGGGGATCCTACCAACACTTGGAAATAGCTAAAGATGACAAAAAAGGAAATGGAATATCATAGAGCAAACCTGGCTCCAAGAAAAGCCATGTATAATTGCAGATCAGGATCCAAGCAGAATTTAGTTCCCTTACCTACACCACCCCCAGGAGAGCAGTTTATATGTATAAGTTCTTTTTTTGGTGAACTCAAGAAAGAATATAGATCTGTTCTCTAACAAGCACCAGAAATTAAATAAAACTTAGTGGCATATCTATTACTTTTTTATCTACTGAGCTGAGAATAACAATGTCAAATCAAAATCTGTTCAAGTATCATACATTAATCATTCTGTAGAAAACGCTTCCATCTACATATGACTGTTTGTGCACTGTATGTAGACTTGCACCAACTTCAACCCACAACTCATTCTCATTTGTAGACAGCAGTCTTGCACAGAGATCACAGCTCCTACAGATGCTGAATTTTCACCTTCAGTTCTTTATTTTGATGCAGAGGGTGAGGGAACAGCTGAAGCGCAGTTGAGCACGAAGAGGAAGAGAACTGATGAACACTCAACATATGCAGCAGCCCTAACTTCATCCCTGAAAATTAGTTGCCCTGTTCCTGCAGTGCAGGCGTTAATTTCTTCTCCTCTCACCTTCATTCTTCCTTCAATATTTTCTTTCAACTGAAGATCTCAGTGCTTTCCCATGCCCTCCTTCAACAGTTCCTGGTGTCATCAGCAGGTCCTAAAGCTGCTACCAGAACTGCTCATTGGGAAAACACATCTGCATTTCAGGATGCCCATAGATTCAGAAAAAAAAAAATAATCTTCCAGCAGTTACAGATGCACAGTTCAAATGGCACCTCAACAGATAAGCAGACTGAAATTAAAATCTTCTATGTTCTCCAGCCTCACACCACTGTCACGCTGTGCCTGACACTAAGTTAATAAAAAACAAAAATACTTACCCTAATGTGAAATTACTTTAATAACGCTAAACTCCAAGGTAATCAAAAAGTCAAAGAAATTGGAAACATACAATACTGAAGTATCACAGAGCCTCACACTCAATTCAAGGGACAGGCTTTGAAAGTTCAGCTGTATGGTTTGAAGCAGCAACTACTGCACATAGTAAAAAACAGAACATAATGCAGACAGACTAAAACCACAATCCAGGAATAGAATAAACAAATGCTACCTGTGTAAATTATGACTTTTGCATCATCTGGGACACCGCAGGAAGACAGAAGCTCACACTTGCAAACAGAGGCATAGAATGCCAAGAAATCTTCCCTGTAAATACAGCGCACAGAAGCCAAACAGCTGTTCTTAGCATTTTTGCCTTTTGGGCTTTATACCAGCCTAAGATAGGCATCCAGCTAAGAATGCTGACAATTGCATGCTATTTTATGAGTTTTCAAGACACTACAGTAAATAAAGTGTAAAATACCTGACAGCTTATAAAAAAGTTTCAGCTACAACTCCAGCATGTAGTAAAATAAAAGGACCATGGCAGACTGATACAGCTATATAATACACTTGTCACAGTCACAAGTTTTTATGATCCGGTTATGATTTTCACATTCAATGAAATTACTAATTGTGTCCTTTTTATTACTATTATTTCAATTTGTATTGCAGAATAGCTAGAAATTCTTCTAGCAATTAACTTCTATACATTTTCTAAGAGGCTGCCCCTTGTCCTACTTTTTATGGTGTTTCACTTCATTAATGACAGAACTTAATTGATCAACAAGCCAAAAGCCAATTCCCTATAATGGGGAATCACATATCAGAAGACCTCATTCTAAACTGCAAAATCCATCCTCTGGGTGTCACTTTGTCAGAAGTCTGCTTTCATTTTTTGACTTGCCTTTAAGGGACAACAGTTTACGAGGACAAGGGAAAGAAAAGACACGCATTTCAGATACACACTGAAAGGATTTGACAGAGTAATACAGCAAATTATATTTCAGCCTATGCCATTTTAATGCTACATCTGATCTAACCATTACTTCAAGAAGCATTCTGGTCATATTTATTTTAGTGAGAACACTGAAACCTTGAAAATTCTCATCTTCGTATGCAGAGCAAGATAAAAAAAAATCTGACCAAAGAAATGCAATTTTCATGGTATCATGTGAAGAATATGTTGCATCTTCAGCTGCTACATTTGTGCACAGAATAGCATCCAGTTTAATCAGCTGAAAATTAAGGTTGCCTGTTCAAACCAATTTGAACAAACCAAAGCTTGTAACCCACAGCTACATTATGCTGTTATTTCAGAAACAGGACAGACCCAGATTCACAGGATACAAAGAACACACATGAAAGAGACTACTTATTCCTCACAGAAAAAGTACACACGATACGCACTGTGCTTCAGCTATTTACAGGCTGCTCTGAAATCACAGAGCATAATGCACTTTTATCATTCGTAAAGATATTTGAAAAAACTCCAAATAAACACACTGCCTCGCTAAAAAGAATTATTAAAAGAATAATCTGGGATAGAATTTCACAACTGGCTTAAGCCAACCTTTGGGAATCCACATGTACCTTCTTCACATACTCACCCTGTCTCACCACCTCTGCAACAACAACTGGTGTTCAGGTAGCTGCCAGGTCACTCAGACCTCTCTGCCTTTGGTAGAAACTAATCTTTGTCTCAATACAAAGCAGCAAGCTGACCCAGCTGACTCCTCAGCCATGTGAACATCAGTGCCAGCAAGAATGAGCAGGTGGGAACATCCTGTTCTGCAAGGCATGGCTAGCAACCAGCTGAACCTGATCACAACAATTTCACTCTCAGCCAAGCTGAAAAATGACATCATCATCTCTGAATTTTGTTTCACTAACAAAACAACAGAAACAAGACAATGCTTAGAGTGGATACACTAACACCACTGCTGGTTACTCTGACAAGCACAGAGTTCCCCACCCCATTTCTCAGTATTGTTTTCTGTTTGGACTGTAAGCATTTCTGTTCTTTAAGATCACAAAATGCTTCACATAAAGCTTTTCATTCCTATGGCAATACAGATTCACTAATGTATCATGCCAGGCCTTCAAGAAACATCGAACCTCCAAAGACTAAGAACTCAAACTGGTAGAATTCCTTTCCAGCTGAGCTCAGAACATGCACTAATCTTAACATGGAACATACTTACAGGTTGTGCAGTTAATCAGCACCACGGGGTAATGATCTTACACAAGTTCCTCAAAAGGGTCCAGAGTGAGAAAAAACAATCATGAGGAGTTAACTGCAGTAAAAAAAAAAAAGTCAGCAAGTTTACACTGAATTCCTATTTCCAGAGGCAGAGCAGTGCAAGCAAGCACTCCACCTGGATACGAAACTCTTAAGCCCTCACAGTTCCTGGGCATGCACTTTGATGCCACTAAATATGTTCAGTGCCAAAGTCACATTTGTCGGTTTTTATTTGCGTCTTGCCCTCCGTGTTTAATTTCAGGAGGCTGGCAGACAGTTAGTGCACGCTGACAGATGGCAGAGGATGGGGAAGCGAGAGACTTCACTTGCTACAGGGCATCTCTGCCACCCACACCATACCTGGCAAAGAAGCTAACAAATTCTGGAAACAGACATGGGCATCACACGCAGAGAGAAAACCTAACACTCCCTAGAGATGAGAAACAGAGTCTCACTGTGCCCTCACAAAACACTGAAACAAAGGTGAATTAAGGTGCTATTTACTGGTGTCGGAGGTCTATTTACAGTGAGCAAAGTACAGTGCTCAAGCAGAGTTATAAACTGTGAGAACATGACTTCTTCCCTCCTGGGAGCAAGAAACAAGCAGTCTATTTGATTCCTGACAGCATGGCCAAAACCAGGGGATACATTCACTTGCAAAGCAAGTAGAAAGCGTTTCCTCCTAGACCCTCCATATTCACAGATATAAGAACCATGAATTGAGTAGTTCAGGACTACAGACACCAGGACTAGAAGACTACAATTATATGAGGTGCGCTGAACAAACAAAAAATCCTTAAGCAGAAACAAGAGCTGGTCATTTACACTAGGGCACCCAAATCAGTGTGTGAATCTACCAAGGAGAAAAAGTGTCACTGAACTGGAAACCATTTGAGCCACAGAAAAGCCTCCTGAGAAATCAGATGAGAGCAAACAAGGAATTTGGGTAGTTCAGGTTTTTGTTTAAGTAGCTTTCCGTATTTAGGGAATGAATTTAAAGCTCTAGTGTTTTTACACACTTCATAATTAGCAAAAGAATTATGATACATAGAGCTAAGGATCAGAAGACACAAGAAAATGCTTAATTTCAGGAAACGGTAATGGATAGTATAAAGGGAAGAAACAGTTCAGTAACTCAGCATTTAGAGCTCTCTTCTGTCACAAGCTTGTTTCCTCCACCATCTCTTCAGTTTCTGAAAAGCCTGAGCACAACACACTAATTACAGACAGAATCTTCTGAGACTTCCTGGTACCAGCCTTTGGTAATTGAGATGCCACAATGACACACTATAAACACCTGCATGTCTCAGAGGTTTGTCTGTTTCCTCATTTGTTTTTCAACAACTTTAAGAAGCCCATTTTATACAAGACCAAGAAGATCCTCGCAAACACGAATCCCACTTCAGAAAGTCCCAGGTGATTGCATCTGACTTTGACATTTGAATGCTTGGATAGCTTCCATAATAAAGTATCTGGGAAAGAAAGTATGCACCTTTCATAAACCAAAACACTTAATTTGACATGCAATTGACTGACCATATACAAGCATTCAAGGATTCAATGGAAGTCAGTAAAGTTTTTTCACACACACAAACACTTCAGTGATAATCCTAAGTATAAGTTATCTGAAATAATAAAACTAGTTATAATTTCTATTAAAAAAGAACAACTGTGAGCTCTACAGTCTCTTCAGCATTTAGACTGACCAGTACTGTCAAATGATTAAAAGTAAAGCCTGTCTTATGACAAGAGCGTGTTTTTGTTTTGTTATTAAATTGGTGAATGCCTCTGGCACCGCATAGCCAAAGGTAATTTATAAATTAACTGCAAAAAGGCTCCCAGTGTCATATTCAAGCTTTGATTCAAGTAACTGGTTTGGTTTAATTTTTTGTTGCATTAGCTTTAATTACAAGCCATGCCAGTGTAACAAACCCCACTGAAGTTAAAGAAGTCATTACAAATTTACTCCCAAGTTCAGTGCATGAGAATAACCAAAAGAACTCATCTTTATAATGTTGCTTACTCAGGAGATGAGAAAGAAAATCTTATAATTAAAGTGTTGTTTAACACTCTAGTTGCTAAAATGTGAGCACAAAGCAACCAGACTAAGTATTCATAATTCATATATAATCTTCCATAATGACAAAGCTGACTTCTGTCATCAGGACAATGTCCATCAGTACTCCAAGTTCAGCTGTGGAAGCATATACCTCATTGCAGCATATGCAGTAGGAACAACAGTATGGCTGAATCCCTCTTCAGTTCTCTGATTGTTTGCTCACAAACAATTTTCCGCAAGCTTGCATTAACAATGCATTTGTCCATTTATCTTTGCTGCAGAGGCAATGGAACTACAGAAGTTACAGAACACAGCAAAACTGTTGCAGACGATAAAACCTGCAATGATCTTGCTAGAATAAGCAAGATTTTGAGGGCTGGAGTTTTAGCAGGAAGGGCTAAAACTCTGTTCCAGTTTTTGAAGGGCTGGCAGCTGATCAGCTGAGGCAGTGAGCACGCATGGAGAAAGAAAGCAAAGAGATTCTGCTCCAGGATTATTCCTATTACAACACTGTTTTGTTTATACAGCTAGGCCTTGATTCTTAAGAGCTACTGCATAGAAGTCTCCTCCTGTGCAACTATGAATAATTACAGAAAATTTGAAATGAAAAAAATATCACTGTCCTTTGCAAGTCAGACCACAGAGCGCAACTTCTACAAGTCATTAAAGCAAAGAAACGATCACAACAATTCATATACTTGGAAGATTACAAACTGTTTATACATTCCTTACAAAATTTGATTTGTTTCAGTAGCACTAAACAACCTGAAAAGAACAAATTCTGGATTTTACACTAACTCAATCAGGGCTTCCCATTAGCTGAAAAGGCCAGGCTACTAACTAATCCCATGTGAAGATATTAGTTAGTATGTACGATCGCCTCCATTTATTAAATAAGTAATATCCCATTTTAACATTCCCGTATAATGTTTAAAACCCAAATCATCACTTTAAGAGCCTGAGGAGTTTTCAGTGTTTGTTAAAGTATATGGAAGTACATGAACATACACAAACTAAAGAGATTTAGAGTGGAAAAAAATCATAAAGTAAACAAACAAAGGATAATCTTGAATACGTGAAATTCTTTTTTAAATCTCAGAATATTTACTCTGAAGAATACTGAGAGTTTAACAGGAGCTTTTAGTTCTGTAGTAATTTCTCAGTCATCGACAGAACAACACAAAAAAAAACCCAAAACACACTGAAGATGACAAAAAAACAGAGTCTTACCAGCATATTCTGCTAGACATCACATTATTTAGAAATTAGAGGTACAATCATTAACCAATCCTTCCTCCCCCCATCATCTGCAGCACAAGAAGAAAGAGTCAACCACACTGTTCCATTCTGTAGAAGAAGTAACTTAATACTGTGCAGATTAGAGCCTGTGCACAGGTACAGGTCTCAGTCTGGTTCACATCCACATGCACAGAGCCATGTTTTCAGATGAAAATGGGCCAGTCAAACCTTACACATATTCATGATTTATTAGATACAATTTTGACTCTAGTTCTAGTTACTTCCTAATATTCTCCTTAATAGCCTACATAAGATTACAAAAGGCACCAGCATGAGGAAAGGGAATTACAGAACAGAGGAAAGAAGCAAGAGAAGAGGTACTTACTGTGTTGCATTTTGTCCCACACACCACTTGCCGGTGGTTCAACCACTGGGAGGCAAACACTTTATTGAGGGTTCCAAGATGAAACTCCCTCTCCTTCAGGAGGCTGGGAAGCTGCTGGGCTGCATGTCCGTGCAACAGGCGGTGGTAGCTGGACTCATTCTGCATCCAGATCTCCCTCCCTTTTAGGTAATACACCAGGGACTGCTTCACTGGGGGAAGCCGCTTCCTTTTGTGCACTGAATGATCCCATCCATACTGTGGAAAACAAACATGGAAATTATATAGAAAAACAAAAAAAAAAACAACAACAGCAGTCTTCCAATTCAGATTGCTTAAGTCTTCTAAACTATCCATAAGAAATCATACAAGATCAACACAGAAGTGCTAGTACAGCCTTTACTTCACAGAATTAAACACATTTTGCTAAATAAGTGGTATCGCAGTGGTGCCACAGACAGTTTAGCACTGCTGAAGTGATAAAGGAGACACAAGAAACCTGAAAAATAAACATTATAAGCAGCTGAGAGCAGCCCCAGACTCCACCCCAGCGAAGTACAACCACACGGGGCGGGGGCCGCTCGGTACCGACCGCGGCATCCACAGCTCTCTTGCGGCCGACACCGGGCTCCATCCGCTGCATGGCCAAGGAGCCCTGCCCGGGACGCGGCCGTTACGGGCAAAACAACGGCTGAACCCAGCGGGACAGCGGGGATTCGAAGGGAACCTGACAGCAGCGGGAGGGCGACGCCCCCCGGCCCGTTACCGCCAGCTGCCCCCAATCACCCCCTATCAATCAGCGGCACACCGACATCCCCGAGCCCCACTAACCTTCTTTAACCCGGGCTCCACAACCACCGCTGACACCGACCCCCGCCCGCAGCCGGTGCCGGACTCACCGCGCTCAGTCACACCGGCCCCCGGGCCTACCTGCCCCCATAGAGCCCCCCGGCTCCCCACAGAGCCCCCGGGCCTACCTGCTCCCCATAGAGCCCCCCGGCTCCCCACAGAGCCCCTGGGCCTACCTGTTCCCCACAGAGCCCCCCGGGCCTACCTGCCCCCATAGAGCCTCCCTGCTCCCCACAGAGCCCCCAGGCCTACCTGCTCCCCATAGAGCCCCCCGGGCCCCGCGGCGGACGCCGACGCCGCTTTCCGCTTCCTGCTAACTGTTTTCCTGGCCATAGTAGAAAGAAAGTGAAGAAGTGAAGCCGAGAGCCCGGTGCGGACCCCACATGGAGCAGACGGAGCAGGCAGCCGCCACGACACGTAGCATGAAGCGCCGGCAGCCGAGCCCGGCCGCTCACTCCGCCGCAGGCCCCTCCGGACCGCCCTTCACGACATTTCCCCGTTTTACGGCAGTCGCAGCTTTACGGCAGCTCCGCGTCCCAGCGCACGGACGGCAGCGGGCACCGCCTCCACTGCGGTTGCCAGGCAACGCGCTGCGTGCCGGGCAGCGCCCCCTGGTGGCGGCAGGGAGTGGTGCAGGCTGCGCCGCCCCAGCCCGGCTTCCACAACGACTGTCCTGATGGAGGTTCATGATATTTCCTCAATTTCTGCCCCATTGCTCTTCATTGAATAGTTTGTAACACAGCCTGTGTTAAAACAGCCACTGCGCTCATGCCCTCTGTACACGCTTGTATTTTCACTGTAATTCAGAGCAAAAAAGCAATGCGCTGCATGTACACGTTACCCCAAGGGACACACAGCTGTACACAGGCACCTCCAGGCTGCGAATGGCTTAATGCACAGGGACAGTAATGCTGCTGAGAACATTAAAAAAAAGGGGTTTAAAAAAAAAAGGGGGGGGAGTTGTGAAGTGAATGGTCTGTTTAAAGGGGCACCTCCAGAGATCTGTTACAGACTGGCTCGTTATTTCTTTATCTCGTTATTTCTTTATCTCTGAGCCGTATGGAGCAGGGTCACCCTCGCACTGACGGGCGCTGCACACCAACACCCGCCCCGCCATGACGTCACCGCGGGGCCTGCAGGTGACGCTGCGTCGTGACGTCATCACGTCCCCGGGGCGGCGAGGCGGAGGGCAGGTACGCAAGATGGCGGCGCCCGGCGGCCGGGCCGGAGAGGGCGGCTTGGTGCGGCTGGCGTAGGGCCGGGCGGTGGGCAGGGGCTGCGGGGACAGTTACCAGCCAGGGGCCGGCAGGTAACGAGCGGGCCTGGCGGGGGGGAGGAGGAGGAGGAGGGGGGCAGCGGAGGCGTTTCACCAAGCTAGGCCGGCAGGCTCCGGTTCCCTTCCTCGTGCTGAGGGGCTGAGGGTGCGGCCCCTCCCCGGGCTCCCCGCCCGTTCTCGCTGTCCCGCCGTGATTCAGCAGCGGGGCCCGCTCGCTCCGTGACCGCGATGCAGGCGGAGGGCGGCTCCCGGCGCTGCGGGGTCAGGCCTGGTCCTGCCTCCGCTCCGTGCTGCCCCGTAGTTCCGGTGTCTGCCCGGTGCTGCCCCGCGGTGAAACTGCGCCCTCAGAGCTGCTGGGATTCGGGTACAGGGTGAGTGCCCACCAAGGAGCTTCCTTACTGCAGTAACCACATCTTATGTGGAAATCGGCATCTTCTGGTTTGGATGGGCTAAGAGCTGCGTGTGGATCTTGTCGAGCTGTCCTTCGGGTCAGTCTGTTTATTTGTGGTGCCTACGTTGTGAGATGAGTAGCGCTCAGTCATCCGTTTGATGTTAAATAACTGCTGTATTCCCTCTAGTCCTTGCAGGCTGACAAGCTGAAGTCTTGTTTACTGTATGGGTGGTAGCCTTCCGTATCTCACTTCATGCTCATTACCTATTTCTGGATCATTTCCAGTTAGCTGTTCCTCTTCTAAGTTGAAAAGAGGGCCACATCTTCTGCATTTGAGATGCAGACGCACTGTGGATGTACGCCATAGGGTAAGAATACTTCACCTCTGTAGTCTTTAACTTCCTGATAGTGCCTTGTGTGCTGTTAGCTCACAGTCACTCAGAGAAAAATGGTTAATTCTGTGATTAAGATATTTACTGTAACTTGAGGGTTGTCTTTCTGATTTTTCATAGAGCAAAGTCTCTGATTTTAAAAGGCGAGTTAGGAGTGTTTCCTTGTAAGTAATAGAAATGACAATAGTTGGAAGTGAGTAATTGCTTGGTAAAGAGTTTTTGTTCTCCATATCACTTTAGTTGCTAGACAAGACCAAGAAAAAAAAACACACACAGAAAAATATTGCCTCATATGCAGTGATAAGCAGGTGGACTCTGGCACTTTGCTTAATGACAGATGTAGCTGTTGTTTGAGTTTTGATAAAAATACAGTTGTGTCAGATGTGGATATTCATAGATGACAAGCATTGCCAAATTACGGACATCTCTTTCTTCGGACTTCAGTGTCTGTGTGACTGATAGAAGGCATCGGCATCTCAAAACTTGTTACTGGGTGAATGGGTTTTTGTGGGAGCTTGTTGGGAAGGAATCTGCTCCAATTTGTGGTCAAGATTGGGAAAGAAACTGAGGTGGTTCTGCAGTTAGCTACCTGCCTCATCTGCCTTGCCTGGTCGTGTCTGGAGTGTGGAACTTCACTAGTGCAGGCACTCCCATAACTACTTACTTCCCTACAACTGGTCTTGACTTCTCCGAGTTGCAGCAGTATTTTATTTTTTGATGTATTTTTTTTTCTCTGTTCAGAACAGAGTTATGCACATAGCTCTGTGCCATCTGAGGAAGATATGTGTGGTAGTGGGCTGATGTGTGCCAGGCCATGTGTTATGTATATTGTTAGGGGAGTGTTTGTTTCCTGCAGTATGGCAGTGCTGGTGTTGCTGGATGACTTCAGATTTTTTTCAATAAACACTGACTTGTAATTTGTAAGTGCCAGAGATGCTTTGGAGCACCACTGCAAATGAGTGACTTAAGCCTTTTAGACAAGATATTGATCCTAAGAATAGGGGAAGAGAAAATATAATCTTTAAACTTCATTGTTGCTAACTCATGGATTTGGTCTCAGAAGCAAAACTGAAAGTGATTGCACCTTTTTCTTCTCATTGCTGGATCCGGCCTGCTTTATTTTTTTTTTCTCTCCTGCTCATGCAATATGGAGCACAGGATTCAGGGCTGAAGTCACTTCTTCTAGGAAAAGAGATTTAACACAAGTAAAATGGAAACTAAAAGTTACCTGGAACATCATGCAGAAAGCGAGGAAGTATTAAATATTAGATATTTGAATGGATGATAAGTAAATGTTATTTCCTCTTTAATAGGCTTATATTTTCAGATTATTTTAATATGTTGACCTGTTGTTCAGCTGTGAGATTTATTAATTTCTTTGTTAGTTGGTGGCTAGCTAATATCTCAACAATCAGAATTATCAAAGGCATGTGAAGAGCTCCACCTCCATTGTTCTAACAGTATCTTGCAGTGCTCAGCACTTGTTATTTAAAGACAAAAATGTTTAGTTTGGAGACAACAAGTCAGGTTTCTGGAGCAGCCCGGCAGGCCGTCACATCTAACATTGTCATTGACAGCCCGAGCTGTTTTGCTGGTGCTGGTGGCAAAAGAACTGTAATGCCACAGTAGGCACCATCTTACTTGTTTTTAATTCCATTAGCGTGTGGCTTCATATTGCTTACACAAACTTTAGTGACTTCAGGGCATTAAGCACTCCTAACACTACTCAGTCTCCGTGTCATAAGCTTTTTGTCATCAGCTTGTTCTGTATTTCACAGTTGGTAATAGCATGAATATTTTGATAAACTGTTATGAGAGAAGTTCTGCTTTCTAACAGGAACTGCTATCCACCTTCCCTTGTATTTTGTTCCTATTGTAATTTCTTGCAGTCTTCTCTGTAAGTTGTGGACCTGAAATTATTAAATCCTTACTTAAAGGCTGTTCACATAAAGGCATTACTGTCTATTTAAAATGATAACTGTAATTCACATCAGTGACAGTGTAAAAATGGTCTCGTGGAGCCATAACTGAAAAAAAGCTCTGGAAGATGTTTTTGAAAACAGTTTTTTTCAGAGGAAAGGGTAGGAGGGGTTGTTTACAAGTTAGAAATAGCTTCCTGGTTTTAAAAAGTAGGTCTTCTAGGGTGTATCTGAGGGTGATTTATTTTCTTTGTATTCTCTGCTTGTTCTGGTAACAAGGAAGGCAATACTAATGATTTAATAGCATGTATCACTCTGCAGGCAATCTCTGCCCTCGAGGGGAGAGAAGGCCTTGTGAGAGATCTTGACAAATCCTATAGCATGAAGCTATAGATTGGCTGCCACAGTGTAAGAAGAACTCTTAACTGTTAGAGATCGCTGAAAGAAAGGCTCCAAAGGAGGGAAGGGTCTGGAGGACAAGGTATGTGCTGGGCCAGGGCAGAGGAGCTGGGGGGAGCCTCATGGCGGCTGCAGCTCCTCACCGGGAGCGGAGGGCAGCGCTGAGCTCTGCTCTGTGTGACAGGGAACGGCATGGAGCTGTGCCAGGGGAGGTTCGGGAAAGGCTCTGCCTTAGAGGGCGTGTAATGGGCTGCACAGGGCAGCGGGCACGGCCAGAGCTTGGGGAGTGTTTTGTCAGTGCTTTCAGATACAGCATTTGAATTTGCGTCCTGCATGGTGCCGGGAGTTGGTGTCAGAAATTCATGTGGTTGCAGTCAATTTAGGCATGCTCTGTCTGTGACTCTGTGCTTTGGATTGCTGTTGATCAATGCAGGCATAAGCTCGCTGTTTTACTGTTAGCTACCTAGGTGGGTAATCCGTTCTGGTATGCCAGTGCTCTGCTTTATGCTTTGACCCTGACTTGGTTCAAATAATCTCATGTTCTGTGCCCCTAGTGACCTTTTGCAGTCAGTGTAGTCTTGTTTGAGGCCTTCTAGAATGATCTAAGCAATGTTTTTTGTTTTGTTTTCTTTTCTCTCTCTTAAATGGCAAGTAACTCTAGATTTTTGCTTACATGGCAAAGGATTTTATAAGTGCAGGAAAGTACTCTGTGAGAGCTTAGGGAGAGAACAGCTTGCATGTCAGAACAAGCAATTTTCTGTTCCAAAGACTACAAGCTCTTTTCAGAAGTTTGTGCCATCCTTGTTTAAAACCTAGAATACAAAGGGGTAACAGAGTAACTGACTTAAGTTTAAACCTGTAGAAGGGAAAGTTGATTCAAAATATCATATTGTATCAGTTGTATTACGTCTTCTAAACAGGCGGAGTCCGAATGGGAATTCATAGTCTGTGATCTCTCAGTTACATTTTGACTGGAACACTTGGATCAGAGCAACTCTTTAAGTGGGCAAAGCGCAGCGTGAGTCCTGTGCATGAAGTAGTCAATTCTTCAGCTGGAAGAGGGTCCCTGTATGAACATACTTAAACTGCTCAGGTAGTCAGTTGTGTGGAAAGTACTAATGAACTAGAATTCTATTAGTTGTGATCTCTCCATTATGTTGCTGGAGGTGAGTATTCACCGTAGCTATGTACTAGATCCTGTCTTAGGTCGTTTTCTAATTTATGTGTTTGTGCTTTTTGGCATCTGTGGGGTCACAGCAGATGAAGATGTGAGATTTGTTCCCTCTGCTTTGGATGTTGGATTTGTAAGTGTCTTATCGTCATGCTGTGACAAGTGTTAGTGCTGTGCTTAATTGAGACACGGAGCCTGTGTGTTCAGTTTGATTTTTCCTCATCAACTTGACTCCAAACACAAATTAGATTCATAGTTTACAAACACTCTGCGAAGTAGTTGTCAAAGGATGTGTATTTCCTTTTCCAATGCAGCAGAGCTATCCACCCTATTCCACCCTAATGACTAACACTATCATGTGGCATCTTTGTACAGTAATGTATAACAATTTGAAATAGAGATATATCCTTGTAATTGGGAAAGGAATTTCTACTTTTCTTTCTGAGCTCCTTATATACCAAGATTAGCTATTAATCAAGCTGTAGTTCTGTCAGTGGTCACTGGCTGGCAGGACTTTGTACTTGCAATGAATTTACATCCAACCGTGTAACTGTTTGAAGTGTCACCTTCCAGAGGGATAACTGAAAGAAAATGTTTGGGTAAGAGAATTATTTTATCAAGCTTGAATCAGTCAGTGTTCTTGTTGCCATCTTTGATCCGTATCATTGTCAGACTTTGGAGCGAGAGGAGATGCATTTCAGAGCTCTTACAAACAATAGAGTCTCATATGATGTTAAAGTGACTGTCTCAGATGGTTCAGAAGTGCTGAGAGATGGCGGTGTGCAGAACAGTATTGCTTCAAGCCAGTGAACTATCTGTGAAAGAACTAGAGCTAGCGGGTATCTTGACAGAGGGTGGGTTTTAAATTCTGTAAAAACTGGCTTCCTTCTTGTTTGCAGAATCGAGTTTAATGCATTAGATTTCTGTAACTTACCCAGAGTTCTTTGGCTATCTGCTAAAACACCTGTAAGCGCACGTAGTGTATTTCTGGACATTTGCCTGAGCATGTGGATGTGACTTCTTTGCAAAGCAAGTGTAAATAGAGACAGTAGAGAGCTTGTTGCTTGAAGGTAACACTGTTTGGTTTGGCTTTATTTGCAAAGGGAAAGCTACCAAATTCAAGTGCAGATGGAAATGTGAAACTGTGTGTTCAATGATCTTTTCAAATTGAAGATGTTCAACTGGAAGTGCCTTAGTATTTACAGCTTACAAGAACCCACAAGTATGTTGTGTGATATAAAGTAAACAAGGACTAAGGTAAAGGAGCTGACTTTGTGAGCAGCTAGGTGATCTAAGCTGTTTTTGGAGCCAAGGATGAAATGCGTGTTCAGTGGGCAGAATGGTTGTACTACAGCTGTTTGTGTGACACAGTGTCATCCTTTTAATGTCTGAATGCATGTATTATGCTACAGAAATAAATTTGGAAGGTCTGCCACTCTTCTGGGGTGTTTTGTTTGTGCTTAAGTATTAGGCTGATGAAGAAATCCTGGTTCTCTTGCTCTTCGCTCTCCAGGAAATGGATGTTTGAAATATGCAAGTGTTCAGTGCAGGGATTTGGCAGTATTCTGTATAAGTTACTTCCACCCAGCAATATGAAGAAGGCTTTCTCTTCCAAGCTGAGAGAGAAGTTGTGTGTGTATCTTATTACAAACCTGCTCTGTAATTTGATATTACTGCAGTAATGTGAAAATGGTGCTTCTCTTATTAGGCAGCACTGGACTGATTCTCAGGTGTTGTTTTATCGTATCAGTTGAGGAGTGGTCAACTCATATAGACTTTCCACTTCACTTTTTTTTTAATAAGTAATGGTGACTCAATGAGATCTGCATATTGTTATCAGTCTCATATTGCTGTTTATCTGTTACTGTTAGACATTTGAAGAGGAAAAGCTGTGGACAGTACTGTTAGATGGTCATTGGCAATCTCATCCAGCAATTTACTCCATCTAGCTATATAAAAATAAGGCTGGATTGCTGCATCTGAGTCAGATCTGTCAAAGTGTCCTGAGGAAATGAAGCTAATGCATCTCTGAAGGCTTCTTTTGAATTTAAAATGAGCCATTTCCATTCAGTTATTCATTTCTTTAAGTGTTCTGAGGGGTTGCATTCATTAGCAATGCTGCTGAAATGCTTATTATGTTAAATGTCTTCTACCACCCAGCCGGACTGGAGATGGTGTAAAACAAAATTGCAAACTTAAATGAGTTTGAAGTAACCCAAGCTTAATTTCAAAGTTACTGAGCCCTGTTTCATGATATCAGTCCAGAAGAACATCCTTTATGTTTTTTTATAGTAAGATGGAAAACTGGAGGAGTGATTTGATACAGAAAATTGTGGGGCAGAGGTATTGGACCAAAATGGAGAGAAAGCAGTGAGATTCCTCGCATAGCTGTGGATGTAGGAGTCAGGAAGTGCAAGTTCTGTTCTGGTACAAGGAGAGCAGGGTGACTGTGGGCATACCGTTTCTTATTTGTTCCCTTCTCGTCACACCTACAAAACAGGTCTGTGTTCAGTGGGAGTAAAACTGTTCTGAAGAGTTCAAGAATTATATGTTGCTGGAGGCAAAATTATTTTCTGTTTGTTGTAAAGGTAGTGAATTAAAAATGTGTGTGTAAGGGTATTTGGTTCTGGATGGTATGAATATCCTTTCATACTCTGTTGGACAGCAATGTATTTCAGTGATTGTGGTTTTCTTTTCCATTTTTCACTCCTAATGAGCATGTAAAGGTGAGTTTAGCAACTGGAGCATTACTGAAACGTATCTCACGGATGGGCTCAGCTCTTTCTCAGAGGGTGACAGCTGCTGGCATGTTTGTACATCTTAACTGTGAGTAAGCTCAGCTGTGGCAGTTGCACAGATGTGCTGAATCTTTTTCCTGTTGCATGTGGCTTCCTTCCCTGATCTCTTTAGTCCGTTGTTGGACTACAGACTGAGCCTTATTTCCATTCACAGAGTCCTAAATACAGAGGCCTTTCCTGTTTGACTCCAAACTGGGACATTGCGAGGAGGGAGTCTCTGTTTCAGGACTGGAGCATGGGACTTGGAGGGAGCATAGCCACTGACTGAAGTTTTCTAACATGCAAAGCAGGTCCTTGACTTGTAGTCTGTTCTTGTAATAAATCAACTACTGTGGCTGAGAACAGTCTCAGCTGGACTTGTCTGTACAGAGCTAGATTTCTACTATTCTGCACTAGACAAACTCACAGAAGACAGCTTAAACTCCTGTGCTCCAGATGAGTTAAAATCCAGAAGTGTAATTAATGTGGGCATCACTGCTTTGCTGGGCCTGCTCTGATGTCTACTGCTGGTTTTATATGTCATTGTTTATTTTTGGTATGAGGTGGTGATACTTCTGTCCTGTGGGTTTCTGAAGAGCAAGACAGATCCTTTGCAATGAACTTCACTCTTTGCTCAAGTTAGCAAGCCTCTTTAAGAAGCAAATGGGATGTAAGCATTCACTTCTAAAAACATTTTCTGTTCTTTATGAGGTTACACATTCAGTCCATGTTTAATAAAAACTAGTGGAACCTGTTTATTTAAAACACAACTTGTGGCAGCAGGATTTAATTCAGTGTTGATTACTGATGTCATTTTGCTTCTGGATCATTTTTTCTAAAGGCATTCAGTTCTAAGTGAACTGGCCTGGAAAAAAAAAAAAAAGAAGGCAGACTTGGTTGGTACCTTGTCTGGAGAGGAAACGTTTCAGCATTGTCTAAATAAGAACTGATTTTATTGGTTTGTGTATGCTTGTGACTTAAGGATGGTTGTGTTTGTAGTGAAGTGCAGTCTTCCAGTCAACAGCAGCCCTCAAATTTGTTCATTTCATTTGTGTAGGTTTGCAGAAACAGTGAGTGCATTCGTACTGCTCTGTGTTCAAACATCACTGTGATGGAGCCAGTTCGTTTAGTGGCTTGTCTTGCTTATATTTCAATATCTTGTTCTCTTTTGCTTTAGTTTGGGAAGTTGTGTGGCACTGCTTGGACCTCAGAGGAGTGAACTTGTTATGTTTAAACCCAGCAAATATCTGAATACCACACAATTGTTTACTTACTCCCCCCCTTCCCAGTGGGATGGGGGTGGGAAAAAGTGGGCCTTTCTCAGAGAATGGCCCTGGCTCTGTACAATACTTCTTAGCAGCAAATATAAATATTGGCATGTCACCTATGTTGTTATTCTCTTGGAACCAAAACACCGCATGGTAGCAGGTGCTCTGAAGAAAACAATTCAATTCCTGCTGAAACAAAGACACTTGTGAAAATCACTGGAGGGAGCATTCACCTTGAACAGTAATCAGTCTTTTCCCTGTAAGTCCTGCAGCACAGTGGAACTTAAGGTCTTTTCAGATGGATTTTTCTTGTCTGTGCCTTGATAAGAAGGATTGAAGGAAGAAAAAAACCTACTGGCTAATGAGAAAATGAGTTGGCACTGAAAGCTCGAGCTGTAACATTTTGATTAATGGAATAAGTGACCAAAGCAGTTGTGCTAAAATGTGAAGGATGTCACAGTAGTGGCACTGGCCATGGCATTCACCTTTCTCTCATAAGCTTGCTTTGCTGGAAGGCTTGAGATGCTGTGTTTTTATACGGCTGGTTTGCAGAACAGCCCTGTGATGGGCTCTTAGGTACTTTGGTGATTGAAAATGTTGAGAATGTCTGCTCTTGTGCATGACAGCATGTGTAATCAGTGGAAGAAAAATGGATGTTCCAGTGGTGAATAGAAGTGTTTCTTGGAAAAGGCAGCGCTGAGAGCTTGGTGGAAGCTTTAAATGTTGGCTTCTAAATTCAGTTGAGTGTTCAGGGAATTTGGATCCTCAGAATGTGGCTCTTGTAGCTGAGAAGATGAGGCCTGTATGTGGAAAGCAGTGATGTCAGATGTCTGGGAGAGTTCAGCAGTGTTCAGCTCACTGTGGGAGCAGTCCTATGGGGAATGGGCAGATGCTTTTGGTGGGCTTGTTCGTTTAGGCTGCTTGGGCCAGGAGTGCAGTCAGGATTTGAAGCAGAAGCTTCCAAACTGAGCTCAGGGTTTTAGCTTGTGTTGTACAGGGCAGGCAGGGTTGTTTGTAGGTGGAGTGATTAATTCAACAGACTGTTTTCTGTCAGTAATGTGCTGTGTTTTGCTGAGGGAATACTGAGTGTGTGGTGAGAGTGGGTAGTGCATGTGACTGGAGTGTAAGAGGGAGAACTGGTGAATCTGTAGTGGTCTAACACTGCTCCCTTTATTCCTATGCAGTACAATGCACATGTATTTTACTGAGGTTTTAATATAGGGACCTGCTAGCAGATGATTGGTTTTAAAACTAATGACCTTTTACTTTTTTGCTATTTGTTACATCTGCTTTGTCTGAGTAATTCTGCAAGAATTTCTTTCACCAATTTTTTTAACCAAGAAGAAAATGTGGCAATAAATGATGCAGTTTTTATTCATAAACGTTAACAAGAAAAGCTAGCAGGGCTATAACTTTCTTTGGAATAGATTTTTTTTAATAGCAGTCAGTTGTTGTAGTGCTAAAACACATGGAGTCTTGGATCGTGTTGATGAAAAGAATATAAACTACCTTCTGCAACATGAGCAGAGTTATTGTGTTGGCATTGAGAGTAGTTCCTGGCATTGTGCAGTGTTGAACCCTTCTAGTAATAAAAGACCAACTATTTGTATACCTCTCTTGATCAAAGAACATAAGAAAAAGCTTGAAATGGCACAGACATTAAAAAGGGATTTCTGTAGAAGAGCAAAACAGCTTTGTCAATGCCATGTTGATAGCATAGAAGGAGTGTTCATCCAGCACACCTCATTCATAATTAGGAAGAGGATGAAGTATTAATAATCAAGTACTTCATAGCTGGCTTGTTGCGTACTGAGAAATCATTGCAACAATGAGAACAACATTTTAATGAGCTGAAGCTGCTCTGGATTCCGGACATGCATTGCAGACGTACAGGACACTTCAGAATTTATTCATGTGTGTTTATCAAAAGAACAGGGTAAGTGGGCTGTGAGAACTTTTTAAGTGACATGGAAAGGGTTATATTGAAATGCTGGCTTTATTCTAAGATGCATTAGCTATAGAAGTTAAAACCTGTGCTTGGCGCTGGCTGTGCTGAGATGACTGTTAAGGATGTAATTTGTTCATGGTGTCAAGTCTTGCGTCAACAAAGCCGAAGTAGCTGAATTTGTTGCAGGATTTTAGATGAAATCACCTGGATTTCTGGTTCTCAGAAATGTTAGGTATTTGCTGTCTGAAGTTTTAGATTCAGGGAAATATTAATTACAAGCAGTATCAAATGCAGAATTAGTTTCATTACTGTGTTGTGAGGTTATTGTAGCCCTCACCGATGGTACAAGTGCTGTATCACTTTCTCAGACATTGTAGGGTTTTCCCTTATTTCTCAGTGAAAATTGTGGCAAGTTGCCCTATAGCCCAGATACAGTGTCAGGATCTTAAAAAGCACAATAGGACTGTATTATCACTTGTGAGCATTAAGTCCTTAACTATTTCGAACAGCAGGTGCTTTTGACAAGAGCAGTGTCTTTAGTGAACAAAGTGGGGCATTAAATGGGGATTGCTACCAAACTGTGATTGTCTAATGTTAATGCAGTGGATCCATATGGGACAGCAGAATGAGGGATGCAATACTTTTTTGTTCAGAAGAGAGCTGTCTTCCAGTTTAACTTCCCCTTGACTGATGATACGGAAGCAGGCGGCCTAATTGCCCACTATGTTATGCTAAACAACTGAACAATTTAAAGAATCAATTTCTTCTAATGTTTGTCACTGCTAAGGAGATGCTATTCAGCATCTGCATGTAGAGGCCCTTAATGGATGTTACTGCCATCACTGAAGAGTGTTGTCTCATAGTCTGATAACATGATGTACAGATAGACCTACTCTTCAGGGGCTCTTTTCTCCCTCTTCACCCCATTAATGCATTCGAGATTTTTTTTTTCAAATAACTGCTCTTTTAGTTTCTGTCCCTCTGCCCTTCAATCACTGCCCTGAGAAGAATAAGCTAAATTAATTTGATGTTACAGGCTATCTTTCACATTCTAGATCTTTCTTCAAAATGCTTAGATGGTTGAAATGTGGGGTTTGTATGCTGCAGAGAGATCTTATCCCTGCCTCATACTCCCACTGTTCTTTGTAATTCCTATTCTGCATTTGGTTGAACATATCCTGACCACTCGTATCCTGTGAGGTGAAGACATGTCACTAGATTCATTTTAACCAGTGGCCATTGGAAACTGAATTAAAGGTGACATATCTGGTTTTAAAATGGCTTGATCCAAAGAACTGTTTTCAGTGGCTCAGTGTTGTTACGTGTAATAACGGGAGCTTACTGCACTCTGCAGCTTACTACGCTTACTGTTTGCAGAGCTGTTGGACGTATAAAGCAGAAACATCTGCAGCTTTGGGGGTAGTGTCACCAGTTTGCAATCCGCAGTGCCTGAAAGCCAGACCTGTTGTGTTCTGTGCGGGACTTCTGTCATCAGCTTTTGACTGTCAGTCCACATAAGGGATCTCAATTGTATAGCAATTACTTAACGTGCATATATGGGAAGCTCTGGATCTTATTTTATCCTAGCAGTGGGCACTGTCTAAATCTAGAAGTGTCATATAAAACTATATAGAGAATCTTGACACTGCCCGTAGATTCTGACTTACATTGGTATCAGTAGTTAGAGTAGAACTTTCAAAATGTCTGAAACTTTCCAATCTGAGCTCCTCCAGAAGGAGAGGAATGTAGACAGGAACAGATAGTAAATGGAGTATGGAAATAACTACAATAAAATGCAATTTCCCAGCATCTTCTCATGAGTCATTCTTGGTGGTAATTTGTGTTTTTTTTCCCTCATCTGTTGATGAGTCTGGCTCTTTGGTATTGTTTCTTTCACACAGTCTTTCACACAGAGTTTAAGTGGTGATGTGCCAGGTGGACTGTCAGGGGCATCTTCCTTCTCTCATGCAATGATTATCTGATTTCAACCCCCTGCTATATGCAGGGTCGCCAGCCAGCAGCCCAGGCTGCCCAGAGCCACATCCAGCCTGGCCTTGAATGCCTGCAGGGATGAGGCATCCACAGCCTCCTTGGGCAACCTGTTCCAGTGAGTCACCACCCTCTGTGTGAAAAACTTCCTCCTGATATCCAACATAAATCTCCCCTGTCTCAGTTTAAAACCATTCCCTATCACTATCCACCTTTGTAAACAGCTGTTCCCCTCCTGTTTATACATTCCTTTCAAGTATTGGAAGGCCACAGTGATGCCTCCCTGGAGCTGTCTCTTCTACATGCTAAGCGTGCCCAGTTCCCGCAACCTGTCTTCTCAGATACAAGTACATGCTGCTGTCTCATGTCCAGCTTCTCATCCACCAGGAATTGTTTCTTCAAGCTTTCCAGCTTGTCTCCTATTTCTGTGCCAGTTTTTTCTGTTATCATTTTTGTCTTAACAGTTATTTACTTCTGCATCTGCCTTGTTTTCTCTTCTGTGTTCCCTTCTATCTTCAGTTTCTAAGGTTCTATTTCCTCATTCTGGGTTCTACTACTCCATTTTTGTCTGTGTTTTTTTCTCACCCGGGAAAGATGCTGAAAATACCTTCATATAATAGAATGGGCTTTCTATTGATTTAAAACATGTAATGAAGTATCAGTCTGAAATCTGTGTGCCCCTGTGCCCCAAACAAAAATACCCTTCAGCATCTCTTGGTGTCTGGAGATGAAAGGCAGCAGTAGTAGGGCTGCCAGAATGAGTTGGAGGGAGGCTTTGGAAGTGAATCCTTCTGATCTCCAAAAGAGCAGTAATAAAGGTGAGCAAACCTTTGCTGCCCAGTGGAACAGCTTTGACCAAACCAAGATCCTTCTAGCCCAGAAGCACAGCAGCCACATTAGTAACCCTCAAACTTGTAACTGGCTGCGAATATGTATTTTTTCCTACATGGCAAGGGGGAGCAGCAAGATGCTTGTAATAGGCTCGGTAGCCTACCAAATCTGATTACTCAGGAGATACTAGTTTAATTAAACCCACTTTTCTGAAGAGAGGACAAAATGTGGTTGGAAACCTGTGTCAGCATTACTGCGTGCAGTGCTTAATGGTTCTGTTTGCTGACAGCAGTTGAAACTGTCTCAACCTGATCCCAAACATGTCAATTGCTACCAGGAAGCAGCTGAACATCTTTAGATACCCTTTCTTTAAGGGGACATCTGCAAGGGTAACATCCTTCTGAATCTGCAGGAGAAACTTGAAGAACAGGACCTTGTTTGGTGGAAGTTAGATGTGTTCCACGTTGTGGCTGGAGTGCTGTTGGCTGCTGGTGGGAGTGTGCTGGTTAATTCCATCGTTGTGAAGAGTGCCTGCTGGGTGCTGCAGTCTGTTAGCTGCAGGACTTCACAAAGAGCAGCTCTGAGCCTATGTCATATATAGCAGCATCACAGGAGGACTTAGAATGAGCTATTCAGGGAATTATGCTGTGGTGTTTTAAGAAAGATCTTGTGATATACTTGTAGTATAGCAAAAGAAGCAGATCTGCTATTGAACACACCACAGGCATTCTGGAGCAGGGCTTTAGCTGGCTGATCAAGTTTTTTGCAGCTCACTCTAGTCTAAAAACAGCTCGTTTCTCAGGGTCAGGCTGCTTAGTGTTACGTGCTGCCCGAACACTCCAACATCTTAATCATGGAGTATTTGTGTTAACTTCTCAAAAAAGTTGTTACTAAGATTCTGTTGGCACCAGACGGAAAATGTTACCATTGCTTCCTTGTGAAAACTTTATCTTCCTACCAGTTACTGTGTACCAGTTGTGTACGGTTATCAGTGTTTCACCCACTGTGTCCAGGCAGGCGCCATGTTGGCTGGCTGGCTCTGTGTACCGAATGCCAGTGTCCCTTTTTAGAGCAACGGGGATTAAACTGAAGAGGATCAGTGTGGTATTTCCAGTAGGAAAAGCTATTCTTAATAGTCCTGCAGGGGAGGCAGGTTGTGCTTGCTCACTGGGTCTGGGAAGGAGCAACTTCTGAGTACTGTGACCTAGAACTCTGCCTTCCTAATTAATCTGGCTGTCTCTTCTTGCCTTCTTAATTTTTTTTTTATTTTTTGCCACTTTGATTGTCAGACCCTGGGCTAAATTACTTACTGTCTTAATTATTGACATTTTAAAATAAGTTTGACTGTCTGTCTTGGCAATAGGATAAACATAGCAAGTGTCAGCGGCGTATCCTGTAATCCAGAGATAAGACTATAGAACTGCATAGGATTATGCAACACAGTATGTATAAATTTGCTAAAGCTGTTTTAAAATGTTTTTCAGGTTCTAAATGGCTTCTAAGAAGTTGGGATCCGACTCTCACGGTGAGTGGGATTTGTTGTCTTTGTCCTTTCAATCAGATGAATTAGTATTGCTGCTGACAAGAGACTTGGCTTAGAAAGGCCATGGAGACAAATCGTTCAGCCTCTGATGAGGTTTTTGTGTAAATGAAGTGCCTTGGCTTCCTCCTTGCATGCTTGCTGATGCTGTGCCTCTCCTCTAGTCAAACAGAAATAAAGCTGCTGATTATCCTCCATTACCCCCACCTTCCACTCATGGCAGACTAATACCTCGCCAACAATCCTCTTCAATATCAAAGGTGAACTGTAATTATGGTACTGATACGAAGATCACTGAAGCAGTCACTAATCTACAGCTTATTCTTATGAAAGTCAAGTGAACAGTTGGATTGAAAGTTGAGTTTTTAATATAGCATTGTGCCTGCTTTTTTCTTAGCAATGAATTTATTCCTAAACTGGGCTTTATTCCTAACTGCAAGCTATTAAGCTAGATAAGTGAAGAAGAGATTTTTATCTGAGATGTGTGATATCGTGCAGATGTTTGGTGTTATAAATAATTACTTTCTTGTGCATGTATTACTTTTAGAAAATGGGGTATAGATTTGAAAGCGTTCTTATTTCCTTAGAGAATCAAAGTTCAGTTTGTATATATAATAGAGATCCTTAAAAGAAGTAAATAAAAGCTGCACTGGGAGGCTCAAATGAAATTTCTAACACGATTGTTATAGAAAGAAGATTTTGTGTAAGGAAAAACAGGCATTCCTCTTCCCCCTGAGCATACTGTATGTTCTATCTCACAAGCATGAAATTGAGGTGCGTAGTAAGTTTAGGGCAAGTTAATATTGCTGCTGTATTGTCACTGACTCTGTACAGTCTAAAAGCTTTTAAATCCAGTTTCTGAAAGTCACATAACCTCAGTTTGTGTGACCACTAAAACTTAAATTGGTTTCAGAGCAGTTTGCAGTTCATTGCTGGTAACTGCACTGCATCTGAGCTGTTCTCCTTATGCTGTCACACTGCTTCATTATGCTGTTAGCCTGCTGTTTCTGCATCTAATGGAGTGGACAGAAGGCTTTTTCTCACTGCAGTAGTTCCTCTGTCCTGGAGTGTTGTGTAGCGTGTGGCTTCAGAGAGCAGGCAAGCAGCTACTGGGGCTGCTCTCACAGAGCCCTCCCCTCAGTACGTCATAAAGCCCTTAAAGGGGATGAAGGGGCTAACAGACTTAGAAAACAACAGCTAGAAAACCTTTCGTGGCTTTGCTTAAACCACTGAAACAATGGCTTGTTTGTATATGTAGGTTTTGCTTATTGTCTTGAATTTGCTGTTTGTGTCCTTCCCCATCAGAGTGTTGAGGCAGTGTGCTCATCTGTTTGGGGAAAAAGAAAAGGATTCTTTGCTTTCTGCTCAGTTTTTAGGTTAGCTGGACTAGTGCTGTTCTGACTGTTTTTTGTTGGTTTTTTTTCCTACTGTGCTAAAACAAACAGAGTTGCTGTGTAAACACCGCGGTGACTAGTGCCTATTTCAGGCAAACGAGTGTGTGTAAGGGGAGGTGTCTACCATCTACTGTGTTAATGCCTCTAGTAAGACTCTTATTTGCGTAGCATGTAACTGGGGCTGTGGGAGTAGTGCAAAGAGGTAATCCTGCTCCAGTTACATGCTGGGGTAACCTCTGCTAGAGTAGAACTAGTGCTGGTGGGACTAACTGGGGTGTGTTAGCAGCCAAGCTGGGCGCTCAGCGGTTTGGAGATGTGGCTGTCTCTGAGTCAGCCATAATTTACAGCTATAGTTCAAAGGCTGCAACAGTTCCTCTTTCTGCATAATCACACTGTGTCATATCCAGCTTCTCGGATAGTCAGCTCAGGTATTGCTTGGATGTCGTGTTAGTGGCCATTGAGGTGTGGTAAGCGTGCTGTGCTGTGCCTTACTTGAATGTGGTTCTCAGTAAGGGTCAGTGAAGGCAGTGACACATTGTGCGTGGGGTCCTTTTCTTCTTGTTTTGGTGGTACAGGCAGTTATTGAGCATGAAGATTTCAGAGCTGGGGAAAGAGCCACCCATGTCCTAGCAGGACTCAGACCAGCCAGTGCAGTTCATAGTATGAGGACTCACCTGATGACAGCACTTAAACATTTAACTCCAAATTAACAGGATATTCCTGTTTTCAAAGGCTGCTTGTCCTCTTGGAGCTTGAGGCTGTGTTACTGTAGATGAGTCAACAGTGAATGAACACAAATAGTACTTAAACTGTCATCCAAGTATGAAAATGGGTCAGATAAAAATGGCAAGGCGCAGCTCACTGAGCAAGAGGTTAGTCACTGAACAACATCCTAGATGTTGCCATTTAGGCCTGGTTGTATTTATACCATTGAAAGCAAAGTTAGTAGAAAACTATGAAGTCAAAACAGATTCACTGTGTTTCTCATGACACAACTTCCTTTGAGCTGAACGATGTAGCTGTGGCAACAGAGAAAGAACTGCTCCCAAATACAGAAATGTGAGGGGTGAATTGAAATGCTGAGGTTTTTGATAAAACTTCTTCTGATTTTTAGGACCTTTCAGCTATCTTGATGATGTCCCATTTAAGATAGGAGACAAATTTAAAACCCCTGCGAAGGTTGGATTACCCATTGGTTTCTGCCTGCCTGATTCTTTTCAGCTTGTCAGAGATGCCCAGGTAAGTGGGGTTTTTTTTGCCTTTATGGGGTCTTCCACATACGATGCTGTAAATTGCTTTCTACCTGCATGCTCAGATATTAGACTTGACTTTGCTGTAGTGGCACATCTTATGCCAGTAGTAGCAGAAGATCTGATGGTATGTATAATAATTTAAAAAATATTTTGCATGGTAAGCTGTGTTTAAAAAAAAAAAAAAAATCATAGAACCTAGAGCATCTGCTAGTGAGTTTTTCAAAGTCACTATGTTGGTAAATTGTGTGTCTTGCTTTTCAAAGCCTTAGTGCTAAGGGAAGGCAAGGCTTCGCTATACAGCTGAGATAACAGATCTCCAGGTTTTCACTGGAGCCCGCTATGGATAGGATGTGACGCAACGTGGTGAGTCTCAGGAAAACCTAGCAAAGGCATAGCAAGCCTTCCTGGTATATTGCTCTTTAGAGCTAGGGCTTTGCGGTGCTGTTGCAAGTGCAGTCCTGTTTAGTTATGTGACATCATTCTGGTAAGCAGGTTGTAATTTTTGTGAGTCACAGGCAGGGTACACCCTGCACATCGCTCATAGGCTTTGTTCTCTGAATGTTCCCTCATTGTTTAGAGGGCGCTGAGGATGTTTGGTTTACATAAGACATTAAAGCTGTAAATATGTTTAGTCTGTTGAGAACTTTGTATGCTGTTAGGCTGCCACAGTGGCTTGTGCAGTTAATAGCAGTAGCTTATTTAAGTGTCTCTCTATCCCTGTAAAAGCTGATTTTAAATGAGGAAAGCTTACAGGATCCAGCCACGCCAGTAACAGTGGCAAAAACTGCTGCTGTAGGTAGGTATCTCACCACAGTGGCCTGTATACTGTTTTCGCTGGTGAGCCATTGGCACTGGTGTGAGAATAGCAATACCTTTTCAGCCAGTGAGTATAAAACTGACATCAAATTCTATAGTCATCTTTTAGGGTGAACTGGTTAATTCTGTACTGGTCTTTGGATGCAAAAAATACGCTGTAGTGGTCTTGAATGTAGTTCATTAGTGCTGGATCGATGTGTGATGGTCCACGTGTGACATCAGTGTGACTAATGCGTTAGATTACCAGTAACTACATCTCCTCTTCTTCCTGAGAGGATGAGAGATTCTGTGATCATCAGTAGTTCTAATGGAAAACTAAACATAGGAAGAAGGCAAAATAGGAGGTTCTAATCCAGAGTGTAGCAGACCTTGCTGCTGGATACAAAATGAACTATTTCTGTTGTTTCCTAGTTCTGCCAGTCTGTAAGTTACAGGAGACACTGGAGAAAAAATGATGACTGTCTATGTTAATTCATGTAGCTCTTGCTCTGTTACTTTAGCTGCTGTTAAACGTAGTGACTGTGATTCTTACAGTTATGTTCATTTCTTTCCCATCTCCTTCCCTCTCAGTATGACTTCTCCCTGGAAAAGAAAACAATTGAGTGGGCTGAAGATATCAAAAAAATTCAAGCTGCCCAGAAGGAAGCTGAACGCAAGGCTGAAGAAGCAGTAGCAAACTCAAAGATGGCTCCAGAGGACAACAACAGAATGGGGTTCTCAGAGGGACCTTGCCCCGAGGCCATGCCTCCACCTATTAACCCCATACTTGCTAGTCTGCAGCACAATAGTATTCTTACTCCTACTCCAGCCAACAGTAGTGCTGTGAAGCAAAAAGTTCTTAGTCCGCCTCATCCAAAAGCAGATTTCAACCCAGCTGATTTTGAATGTGAAGAAGACCCATTTGACAAACTGGAACTAAAAACTATCGATGATAAGGAGGAATTAAAAAACATTCTTGAAATTCACGTTGGTACTACTGGGCCAGTTGTTGCCCAGCTGTTAGACAACAGCTTGCCCAAAGGAAGGTCTGAGTCTGTGTTACAGGATCAGGAAGTTTTGGCATCCATAGAAAGGGCCACGTTGGACCTGAAGCCCCTTCACAAACCCAATGGCTTTATCACTTTACCACAGCTGGGAAACTGTGAAAAGATGTCCTTGTCTTCCAAAGTGTCCCTGTCCCCTATCACTTCAGTGAGCAATATCAAATCCCTGTCCTTTCCTAAACTCGACTCAGATGAGGGTGATCAAAAGTCATCAAAGCTCATGAGCACTTTTCACAGCACTAGCTGTCTCCGCAATGGCACTTTTCTCAGCTCTTTGCAGGCCTGTGCTCAGAATAAAGCTAGCGAACTGAATGGACACCATATGGTTGATCTTTCTGCTGTAAACGAGGACAGTGGAATGGAGACATCAACATTATCCTCTTCATCCAGACTGCCGTCCCTGGCTTTGTCAACGCTGTGTACAGAAGAACAAAGCACAGTGACCACGGTAAAATACAGTGGATTAAAATTGTGTGTATGGGGGTAGTGCAGAGATGTGAAGGCAAATGTTGATTCTAAAGCATCTAGCAGCTTAGTTTTCAAGCTTCTTTTAATGTGAGTGCTGTGTAGGTAGGACAGATCACGTACAGTAGTTCTTCGTTAATGTTGGAAGTTCTTCAGTTCAGAAAGTCCTCATGTTGACAGTATGAACCTCAGACTGTTACACATAGATTTATTCACCCCATTTCCTCCTGACAAAAATCTGGTGTTTTGAAACCAATTCTGATGACTTTGTGCCAGCTTTTCCACTCCTGTTGTTTACAGTTGCGTGCCTGGTTTGTCACCTGTGAGGGTGAAAGTATTGCTTTTTGGATATGAAAGATCACAGATTTACAGATGCGAACTGCTGTACAGCTATGAGACAGGAGTATGAAACTTCATCGCCTCCAGCTTGTACCAAGTTTGGAGATGCTGAAGTTCAGCTGTTATATCACTGAGTAGAAGTCCTGATTTGAGTAGACTCATGGACTATGTTTTCCTAGGATCTGGACAATACCCATGAAGTCCAATGGAAAGTATGTAGTCAAGTCCCCTAGCCGGCCCTAAAACAATCTGAGAGACTGGAATTCTGTCTGATAAGCAGTGCATCAGTGGTTCTGAAGTCCTACTGGCATGCTGTTGGGTTTTTTTTTTATCCAACACCCTATGCTCCACAGCAAATGTCAGTGTTTCAGCCTCTTTGTTCTTTCATCTCTTTCTGGCTTAGGTTAATGCATTATTGAGAAATACAGTGTTCTGGCAATTCACGTGTTCTTCAGAGCACAGCAGAAGATGTGTTTATTGATCACAAGAGCAAGCATAACACAGTGAGCTTTGCAGAACTAGAAGTGTACTGAGCTAATGCTTACCACTACAAATCAAGTTTTTGGAGGAGGTCGTGTCATTGTATGTAGCTCAGAGCTGAACCCTTGAAGCATGGGGAGCCTCTAGGGATTAATGTGCAAGAGCACTTACAACTAGATAGATGGGCCTTAAAATAGCCAGTCTCTCACTGCAGGTATTTTAATCTTTATGCTAGAATGAATCATGATTGAGAGCAGTGATGTATTCTCCAGAATACTCTTTAAGAGAAGAAACAAAATGTGAAACAAGTCCAAAGACTTATTAGGAGGAGGAATATAGATCCGAATATAGATCAGAATTTGAATCCTTGTGTTTGGAAGTAACAAGCAAAGAAATAGGTGTGCTGACAGAACTAGTTCTTTCTGTTTGAGTTTGAAGGCTGTGAATTTACTTGTCTTATATTTCCTTATTAATGTTCCAGATGATGGAAAATTACCTGAGTTGCAAGAAACAGAAGTAAACAAAAATCCTCAGAGTATGGGAAGGAGAGAGACAAAAGTCAGAATCAAGCTGTTGTTTGTGCTCCTTGGCAGCTGGTTCTGCAGAAATGGAGCAGTTGTGCAGCCGTGGCGCAGGTTGAATCCCAGGCTGAGGTGGAGGTTGATGAGAACAGACAGGACATGGGTGGCCTCTCTGAGCAGGTGTCAGCAGTTTACGGGCTGAACATCTGGATGTTGTACTGAAGATGTGTAATTTCTGTGCTGCCTGGCTGGAACATCACAAAGTGGACCTGTTCTGTATTGCTTACTTTGCTGCTGCCAGATATTCAGTTATCGTTTAACATCTCATGTTTGTGATGAGTGACATGAAATAGTCCCATGAGGTGGTTTCTTGCAGTCTACCCCAGGTTTCTGCCCAGCTCAGGGCTGTTGGAATGGGACAAATAGAACCAAGAAGTAGACAAGTCATTAGGACCGGGCTGAGGTCAATGCAGGGCTTTTAGAAATAGGTGTGGGAGATGCTGGTTTTAGAAACCATGTCAGAGCTGAAGTAAGCACTTAGCTCCTTTTCAACCCAGCTAATATTTACTAAGAGAAAGCACCAGGTTTTGCTGTCCAAGATAAGTATTGTTAGCCATCGGGAATAGGATAGTTGGTGGAAAATGTACAACTGGTATGCTATTTTGTTTGAAAATGACATATGAAATGCCATGCTTTGAAAGTAGAGAAGATATGGGGATGTATGTTTCTCCTACCCCTTGCCAGAGGTGAAATATATATCTATTTATCTATCTATCTAAATTATTATTTATCTAATATTTATTATATATCTATCTGTGCACTGCGTCCACAGCTGGAGCACTCAGCACAGGAGGGACAAGGAGGGACACGGAAATGATCAGGGATGGAGCAGCTCCCTGCGAGGACAGGCTGAGAGAGCTGGGGCTGCAGGAGACCTGAGAGCAGCCTGCATGGAGCTAAAGGGAATGCAAGAAGGATTGGGAACAGACAGACAGACAGCAGGGTCTGTTCTGGTGGGACAAGGAGAAATGGTCTCAAGTGAAAAGTGGGGAGATCTAGGTTGGATATAAGGAGGAAGTTTTTTAAAAGGATGATGAGACACTGGAGCAGGCTGCTGGGGGTGGTAGTGCATGCCCTGTCCCTGGAGACACTCAGGCTGGATGGGGCTCTGAGCACTTGCTGGAGCTGTAGGTGTCCCTGCTCATTGCAAGGGTTTTGGACCAGGTGACCTTTAAAGGGTCCCTTGCAACTCAAATTATTCTGTGATTCTGTGGCTTTTTAATAATTAGGTATGTCAGCATAACTTGACTAACCTGCATACTTGCCATACCTGGTATGATAGCTGCCAGTCCCTGATCTCTTTGTGAAATCTTTTTCCCAGTAGTGGCAATGTGTAATGTTAATCACCTTATTTATATGTTGTTCAACAGGTACATGCAGACAAGGAGACAGAAATCCCTATGGTGAGTTATGACATCCTGCTTGGTCTTTATCCAAAGCTACTGAAGCTTAGGCAATGAGTGAACTTAGGGTAAGGGAAGCAATCTTCACGCTTCCTCCTAGGTAAAGGGATTGCCCATATCATATGGGTCTTTGCAGTTGCAAAGATTAGTTATTAGAAAGTTTTATTATATAGCAGGAAATCTGCGTAATTAAATGTCTCTTTGAGAGGAAAGTGTGTGGTGGGAGTTGAACTGTTTACAATGCTTTGCACCATCTTAATGGTGAATAACTTCCGAAGGGCAGCCCTGGAAGACTCCAACTAACTTATTTCTTTTTGTGGGATATCCTGCTTTGGCCGTAGCCAGGAGCAGGGAACTAAAAGAATGTAGAAGATGACCATCACCTGAGCTTCTGGGTTTTCCTTCCTAGGTAACACACCAAAATTTCCCAGTGTCTAAAGTGCCCAACAGCGCGACCTGCACAAAGCAGTCGGGTGTCTCTTTCCCAGAGTTACAGCAGGCTCTCTCTGCTAGTGAGAGGCAGTGTGTAGAGACAGTTGTCAGCATGGGCTATTCACCTGAGAATGTCCTGAAAGCCATGAAGAAGAAGGGGCAGAACATAGACCAGGTAAGAGCTTGCGTGGGGAAAATAGAACCTTCAAGTATTGATTCTGCTGAGATGCAGCCTTGGCTTTGCAAAATGGAGGAGAGGCAGTGCTTTATTTTAACAGTGGTTTTGCAGACCTGCCAAAGAACTTGTCAGCTCTCTGAAAAGGTTTCCAAAATAAATGAGCATCTACACAAGTTTTTGTTTGAGATACTGCCTGAGGCAGCCGTACCCGTGGGTGCTGCCTCACAGCTGAGGGTGGGAAAGGAGCCCTTAGGTCCAGTAAGGGCCAGGACATGTGCTCAGTCTCCCCAGGAACTACAAAACAATCCAGAGGAAGCTTAGCATGGATCTATGCCTCGTTTTGTGTAGTGTGATTAAAACCAAGCACATTCCCTTGTTCTAAGCACAAGGTGTTATTCTGATGATGACTTTCCCTGCAGGTTTGCTCTTGTGGCTTATTGCAACCAGAAAGTCACTCTGAGGCAGCAGTGACCGACTTTTTTGCATGCTCTGACTGTGGTGCTTCCTGCCTTGTGTTGCCTCAAACGCTTGCTAAAACCAGGTCACAGAGCATAAAGCTCAGTGGGTTGAAGTGTGGCTCTGGGTCGTGGATCAGCTTCAAACAAAGAAGTGTTCTGAAGCAAGAGGAGTGTGGCCAGACTTTATGTGCTGGCCTGGCCCTGTGCTCCCTGTGCATTGTGCAGAACATTACCTCGGGTGGAGGAACGTCTCTGTAGCTTCTGCTCTGTGTAGGATTTGGCTGCTTGTAGAGCTGCTTTTCTTGCCCACTGTCTGTGAACTGAGCTGTGTAAGAAGCTGTAGTGCCAAGCAGAAGAATGTCCACTTGGAGGGCAGTTTTAAATACTGTATTTCCAGGCTGCTTTCTCTCGTTCTTAGCACTACCTCTTTCTTAGATATCTGACCTTCTGCCCCTGCCTCTCAAAGCTGAGAACAGTTAAGAACAGTGGCCACACTTTCTGTGAGTGTGAGCTGGGATTTGCAGCTTGCTTGATGCGTTGGGATGTTCTTAAAAAGCTGACTGCTTTCAGGTTGCATTAGCGCTTCAGTTTGGGAAGAAAGTAAAAGCTGACTCAGGTTGACAGCTGAACCTACAGTATCACTAAAAATATGCGTAGTATAAAAAGCACAGTTAATCTTAAGTTCCTGCCCTTGCTCAGTGATTAGGAACAGGAGACTGGAAATGGAAGATGAAGCTGGTAGGAGAACAAAGGAAGACTTGTTTCCTATTTCTAAACAAACTCTTACAAGTCATCTCAGTATAGAGTAGGGAGAGTTTTATCTTATTCCCTGGGATGGAGTCCTGCTCGGTTCCTCTGGGTGTACAGAGAGTACAACCACACGTGTGGATGTCACTGTAAACTTCGTTTTTCTTTCCCTCAGGTTCTGGATTATCTGTTTGCACATGGACAGCTTTGTGAGAAGGGCTTTGATCCACTTCTTGTTGAAGCAGCTTTGGAGATGCACCAGTGTTCGGAGGAGAAGGTGAGGGCACATTGTCCCAGACACTGGTCAGAGTGCACCATAAAAGGGAATTCAGCAATAGTTCATCTAAAGCGATGGATGTAATTCCAGCTTCATGGCAATGCTGACCTGTTTTCAGAACTAACTACCAAAGAATATCCATGAGGTGATAATGTGTGTTGAAGTGTCACAGTTCTTCACTGCTATATTTACCATTACTTCATGTGTTTTTATTGGAAGGCTTTTTAAAGAGATGGTTTATTTTGGTTGCAGTGTTTTGAATATGTTGTTTTCTTCTGGGGAGGGAGCTTGGTTCAGAGACAGTTAATTTAAGAAGCAGCAAATTATTTCCAAAATCCTGCCAGCTTGTCTTGGCCATGAGTTTCTGTGTTGTATAAATGCATCTGCCTGGCTGAATGTTCATAGAAGTCTGAGTTGTTTTGCTACTTGTTAGTGTATTTCAGAGGTCAGTTAGGATTTGTGTTTGATGTTGGTAGTTTAGCACATGATGTCCAAAAGGATTCTGGTAATTTCCAAATCTAGGGCAAAACTGGGTTGAATCGTTTGATAGCAAAGTTATTGTGAAGTCAGAGTAATGTGAAAAAACTGCAGTAGCAATTAGTGGGAGTTGCTGGATGGGGGCAGGGAGACATTAATCAGCCTTTCTGGGAGTCTGAATTGGGCCAGGCTGATGGGGCACATTCCCACAGACTTAAGCTTTGGTACCTGCATTGAAGAGGACTGGGAAATTCAGAGCTGCAAATGCCAGAAATTGAAGGTGAAGCCCGGAGCGTTGCTGCATACAGAGAGAGAGAGCTCTGCTGGGCTGGATGGGCCGGGCAGTGGGCAGCAGGGAGGTGTCCCTGCCCATGGCTGGGGGCTGCAGCTGGGTGGTCCTAGATGTCCCTTCCAGCCCCAGCCATTCCGTGATTCTGACTGTCATGGGAGTAGACTTCTCTTCAGATTGAACTTGTATGGGCTGTACCTAGGGAGTGGGACCTGACCCTATGGGGTGGCTGATTGCTGTTGACTGTCTTTGTGCTAAATACCAGGTCTGAGTAAGACTGAGAGCTGATCCTTTGTTTTTCTTGCAAATAATTGTCTGTCTCTTTCAGATCACAGAACTTCTCCAGCTAATGAGTCAGTTTAAAGAAATGGGCTTTGAACTAAAGGACATTAAGGAGGTCTTATTATTACATAACAATGACCAACAAAATGCTTTGGAAGATCTAATGGCCCGTGCAGAAGCCAGCTGAAAGCACATTCCTGAGCTCTTGGCGTGCAGTGGAACAGCCCCTCCACCTTCACATTCAGTGTGACTTGCTCTCGGCAAGGAGTCCAGTTTTTTGCATACATGGGAAAATGACTGACCAAGCCCGCCTGCGTGCATCACTCCAGCATTTCTCTTTTCACTGGGAGCCAACTTTCTTTCTTAAATTAAATTTTTGAAGTGTCCTTTCCTAAGTTTCCTTTTTCTAGCTTGGCCACGGAGAGTCTAGACTGCCCAGCCGCTACTGGAATTGTATATAGTCAGAGACAGGAGTGGTCCTCCTCACTGTTGCACTGGAGTTGGACTGGGGATTACTAAATTTGTCCTGAAACATATGATACTTTGGTTCTTTGAAGCTGCTTTCTTGGTGTCTGCTTGTACTGAATTACTTGACTGTGTCACAGTCCAGATTATCTGGTTAAATTTGACCTTTAGTGCAATGGAGTTTTATTTTTTGGTTGAAAGTTAGCCTGTAACTTAGTGAAACACTGGTTTGGAAATTGTCGCCATGCATAAAGAGAGAAGCTGTTCCTCTTGTTTCTTCTTTAACCCGTGCATCCCACACTTCTGCCAGACATAAGTGTCCTATGCTAAGTGGTTATAAATTCTCTTGAAATATTACCTGCAGTTCTTGGTGGTTCTTGAACCTGAAGGCAGAGAGCTGGGGCTCAGCATTCTTAATCCTCCAGGCTTGTAGGATATTTAAGAAAACGCTCTGCTAGGAAATCAGTTATCTTTTGTTTTAAATAATACTCGGTGTGATGCAGGAGGTTTCTTTCAAGCACTTTCTTTAAAATAAACATACTCACTGCATTAGTTCCATTTTTCACACTGCTATAGAATTACATAGTAACACCTAGTACTAGAGATCAGGTAATCATAGAATCATAAGATAAGAATTGGAAGGGACCTCTGGAGACAGAATCCAACTGCTTGCTAAAGCAGGTTCCTTACAGTAGGTTGCATGGGAAAGTGTCCAGGTGGGTTTTGAAATCACCAGAGAAGGAAACTCCACCTCTCTGTGCAGCCTATCCCACACTTGTGGAATCCATCCAACAACAAAATGTCTGTTTCCTCAGAAAAATGTGGAAGCACAGAAAGCATGGTTAGAAGGGGCTTCTCCTACACCAGCTATTTAATAAGCAAGAAAAATCTGTGTCACTTCTGTTCTTAGTGAATTTACTCGATTTCCCAGAAGGCAAATCCTTTCAATGAATATCAGAGTAACTTGCAAGAAGCTGAAGTTCCAGAGATACAAGCATCAGCTCTGCACTTTTTCCTGGAGTTCCAATGCTGCCTCTTATTTCAGTCCAGTCGGATGGTACCAGGAGCGCTGCCTCTGCTGCTGGTTTTAACTCCTCTCGTTCCTTCTGGAGGACCTGCTGGAAGAGTTAATGTGCATACTGCTCTTGTGCTGACTGGTTGGTGTGGTGATGCTGCCAAGCATGTTGCTTGTTGATGTGAGATTATCTAAAAACACAGGAGGATAACACTCAGAGTCATCTGGGATTAGTGAAAAGAAATCCAAACCTATCCCATCTGAGGAAATGCTGGATATGGGAGGATAATGGAATGGCATGGCATAGCCTATTAACAGCGGAGGAATAGCAGCAATATCAACCCTTGACAGACGACGGCTGATGCATGAGACCCTCCTGGTTGGGCTTCCTTGTGTTTCCAACAAGATGTACTTCATTTTGGTGGGAGGATCTTCCACTTCATCAAAAGAGCTTTTTTAGTTGTCAAGTCACAGGTACCAACTTTCTTCTTGTTTTCCTCACTGCCCACCATCTTGGAACATGGCTTTCTAACAACACTGGATCATTCTGTTTTGGTGCACTGTGGACTTCAGATTATCACACCACCTTTTTTGGGCCTCGTGGGCTACAAGGAACCATCTTGGAGTTTAATCTCATCCACACCTAAACATTCATCAAGGATTTCCATGAAGAGCCCATCTAGTATTATAGCCCATCACAAGATGCCTTTTTGTTGCAGATGGAACAGATCCAGGTATGCTTCTTATGGAATCATTCATTTGAAAATGAAGAGTAGCATCAAAACATTGCAGGTGTGTGCGAGCCTGGCGCGGTATTGTCAGTCTCATTTTTCACACAGGGCACATCAGAGATAACTGCAGACCAGCAGTTTCACTGTCAGGATCCGTACTTAGTTTTTCTTTAATTAGTGCTCTAGGATAGTCAGGGTTTTGGGTACCTTTCACTTTTAACCTCTGCAAAAGCATAGCTGAAATGAGCTGACAAGTGAGATACACAGACATGGAGCAATGCTTTCCAATTTCAGAAGCACAGGAAATAGAAATCTATTCTGACACTGCTGATGACAACCTAGAATGAGATGTTACATTCAAGGGGCCTCCAGGTTCCTTCTGTTTAATTCCATTTGGTGACGATGGAGTGTATCCAACAGTGGAAACCATCTTCCTATTCACTTTAATGCACAAACTGTTAGGGTAAATTATCTTCTTGAGGGCAACTCGTCTCTGCTTGGCATAATCTGTTGTATTAGGGAAGTGTTCAGGCAGGTCTTGAATATCTCCAGAGCAGGAGACACCACAACGTCTCTGAGCAGCCTGTTCCAGTACTCCGTCACCCTCACTGTAGGAAAGTTCTATTACATGTTTGTATGGAATTTCTGTGTTTCCATTCAGGCCCACTGCCTCCTTTCCTGTCACTGGGCACTACCAAAAAGAGCCCACTCCCATCCACTTGACACCTGCCTACAGATATTTATAAGCATTGATGAGATCTCCCCCTCAGTCTTCTTCTCCAGGCTGAACAGCCCCTGGTCTCTCAGCTGATCCCCATACAGGAGGATCACAGCCGTGTCTGTCCCTCCACTGGACTCTGAGTAGTTCCCTGTCTTGAACTGGGCACAGCGCTCCAGGTGTGGCCTCACCAGGACAGAGAGGAATGATTGATGATGATGTTGAATGAGACTGGAACGAGCACCAACTCCTGGGGAGTACCAGTGGTTCCTGATTTATACCTGAACTGCTGGGTTGCAGCTGCTCTTCAGTAAGTGCAACCCGGAGGTCATTTCAGTCTGCTTTAATATGCCCAACGAAGCCCAACAACACTTATGGTTCAGAAACGTAAGAACTTTATGCTGTATTTTGCAGTTCCTTGCAATCTGCCATCTTCTACATACTGATAGCACCAAGAATTATGCTGTGCGTTGTTTGAGTTCTAAATACATAAAATATCAGCATAGCTAATAAAACCCTCTGACGTAGCTCCCAGTGCCATGGTTCCCATCTCTCATGCTCTTTGACTTCAGCTGATGAAGAACTTGCTCGATCCTACAAGCCCTGGTCCTGCTTTCTCCTCTAGGCATACATGGATGTGGTCTGCTTTGGGCAGAGATACCTGCAGTCTCCAGACAGGTCGATGCAGAGGTAGAAGGTGCTTCTTTCTTCTGTGGCTTATTTTTGTTTTATTAAAAAAGAAAAAAAAAAAAAAAAAAAGAAAAAAAAAAGAAAAAAAGAAAAAAGAAGAAGAAAAAAAAAGAAGAAGAAAAAAGAAGAAGAAAAAAAACAAAAAAAAAAAACTAACCAAAAAACAAAAACCAACCAAGCTTGGGGATCAAAACTGATGTTAGAACATGGAGCTGGGAGTATTGGACTCTGGGAGGGGAAGGCAGCCCAGCTCCTTACCTCAATTCACATTTTTCAGTAGTAAGTTTTTTAGTTCATCAGGACTCTGAAGGGGATTGCATTGGTTTCCATTGTTTTATTGAAATGCATCCAAAACATCTCATCCGGGTCAGTGTTAGCTCCTGGGATTCTCCTATGAAGTGCACGATATTCATTACTTTTATTTGAAATAGAATGATGTTGAAATGTAGCTGGCAAGCTTCTAGGAGATCTGGGGATAGACGATGAGCAGGACCAGGGCAGGCTTCCAATGCACTGTGTGCTGTAACACTGAGCCTCACCTCGCCAGCTTCCAGTGATGGGACTGAGATCAAAACTTGCGTAAGAAGGGCATTCCAGCTTGAAGGGACAACAATTAATTTCTAGTTTGGGGCTGCCCCTGCGGGTTCCGGGTAAAGAAGGTGCCCACCACCTTCTGTTTTTAAAAGTGAGAATGGAGATATCAGTCTGTAGTAGTGAAAGATGGAAAACGATACAGAGCCCTTGTTACTTATGAAGTCTCTTGTTAACCCAGAGAAATGCCTACAGGTGCTTTCCCTGCAGTGTTGCTCTTGCATCTGTAGTGAGTTTTCTGGATTCTGCATCATGGGGTGGCTGAGGCTGGAAGTTTGCTCCTGGGGTGGCCAATAGGGGATGAAGCTACGGAGTGCTGGGGATTAACCAAGTCTGGTAGGGGGAAGGTGCCTCTAAAGAAATGACATAATGCAATGAGATCTGGATGTCTTGTGCACCGTGTGTCATTAGTTACTCTGGTACTGTTACGAACAAAGCGCAGTCTGGAAGTGTCGGGTTGTGAGGCCGGGTCTCTGAGTTCAGCAGATTGATTCACGCGCCTGGTGAATGGCATTCAGCATTGTAACTTTGTCAGAGGATGTTCTGCCTTCTGTGGTAGCTGCTGCTGAATACCACGATCTGTGTGTCACAATGAGAAGCATGCAGGCAAAGTCCAAACTGCAGCTCGTGCTTGGAGCCAGAGCCCCTCTGCTGCCTGCTGGCGCTGCTGGCGCTGACCCTGCGCCTGCAAGTTGTCCTTGTGCTGTAGCGGGCGAGTTGGTTCCTGGTGCTGATGTGGGTTTGGTGTGACACCTGTCTGGGCAGCTCTCCCTGCCAGCTGGGCAGCAGCTCGCCTCTGCTGAGATGATCTTTTACAATCAAACATTTTTACAGTCATTTGGATCACGTCTACTTTAGAAGTTTTACCAGTTCTGTAGTAAACTGAATTTTATTTTAAATGATGTAAATTATTCAAATAAAATATCAAGCATCTGCCATGAGCATTAATAGTCTTTCTTACACCTGCATACAAACAAAAGTGATTCCGCTTTGATTTTATTTGATTGTATGGGGCCAGGCTCTCAAAATCAGCAAAAACCACACAGCCTGCTGTAACAAAAATCACACACATTCTTCACGCCGCAATGAAAACCATTCGTATCAGGAGTCAGTGCAGCATCAAACAGCTGGGGGGGCAGCACTGACACTGGCAGCACACTCACACGGGTTAAAGCAGCATCCAGGTAATAACCCTAAGGGTGGAGAGAGGATCGGCACTGTTTCCTGTAACTGTTTTGGTAGCTCCTTTTGCAAACCATAAGCCTGGCTTTGCTGTCTCATGGTGTGCAGCCCTTCAGGCACGGCAGCAGCCCTGTTATTGCTGACAAAAAGAAAGAGGCTGAACGTGTTTCTGCTGAGCAGAGAAGCAGGTCTGTCAAGAGGTCTTTGACAAGCAGTTCCCTACTGGGTTAAAGTGCACTCGACTGATCCTCGTGTCACAGCAGTCAAAGTACACGGAGGGAAAGTTTTCCCTCTCTTTCCACCCAGGCAGCATTGCATTGCTGGCAGGACAAGGGTGTTGGGAACTACTGTAATTTCTAGCATCTGTTTTTACTTCCAGAAGAAGCAAGGACTGCCTAGCTGCCATGTGTTCTCCTCACCTTATGTATGGGAAAGCCAGCCCTGTCTCCGAGACACTGAGACTGAATGATCTTGCTCCTGAATGCCTCAGTTCTCTGAGGAAGGCAGGTTTCTTAAAATGGGGCTGGGAGACCTCATTTCAGTGTTGCATGCTGGTAGTGGTGACCTGGATGTTGGCCATCAGCACGGGCCCTGCAGGGGCTCCAATCTCTGCTGCACAGGGGAATCCATTCTCACTTGCCAGATGGAAACTAATTCAGGCATATACCCTGATCCCGGAAGATCAGGGCACTGATGTAGGACTTTCTTCCTCAATTACATTTGTCACTCCTTCCCTTGCACTTCTGTTCCTCAGAATGCTTGCACCAAATAAGCAATCCAGATAAACTGTGTAACTGCTATTGCTGTAACTGCTGTTCTGCAAATCCTAGATCTGAGTAGCTGCAGAAGCAGGCAGCAACATTTACAGCTGGTCAGATGGCAGCCTCCCTAACCATTGGCATTTATACTACCAAGCATACTTTGAGCTACTACAGGCATAACTGAGGAAACACTGAGGTGGCCAATTATGCTGTGACAGCCCAAATCTTGGAGTGTGAGCACTTGCACATTGTTGTTTATGCTAAGCATGTTTCAAGGTCACTTGTGGCTTCAGGAAGAGGGCTTGTGTGATTCAGCCATGATGCACACACACAGCAGCAGGGATCCCACAGGGCTCCAACTGTTTGCTTGGTAGTTCTTGACTCAAACATCAGCTTCATGTTACAATAGCACTGTTAGCCTCTTAAGTCCAACATCTGTAACTGGACTCTCTTCTGATATGAAAATCAACTGCCAACCCAGCCATGCAGAGATCAGACAGCATGCAGAAAGTAAGCTTTTGGTCCTTACTGTTAGCACCGGTGTGAAATCCAAGTGCTTAGTAACATGCCAGAACCTACAGGATAAAGTCCCATGTACATAAGCCTTCTACTCAACCACTTGTTACTTCTCACCTAAGTGACTTTCTAAAAGTTTTGAAGCATTAGTCCCAAACAACAAATGCTCAAACAGCCATCCTTCTTCTGAAAGGACCAGTACATCTTGTCCTGCCTTGATTTTCATTCAGTTTTGGACTTGTTACTTCCGTGTGCTTTAACGGTGCCTTCTCTCTGTTCCCTCACTTCTGTTTGCAAACATTTTCAGATAACTTTTGAGCATTTCTATTTGTACTTGTATCTGGCTTCAAAATGTTGTTTCTTTTTTTTACTTACTCTTTAATTTTCATGGCAGAGCAGAATTGCCTCTTTCACGAGAAGCTATGAATACTGTGTACATGACTGCCTGCTGCTTGGTGAGACATTTAAAGGCTGCTGAATGTTACTCTTAAGGACATGGCTTACTGGTGTTAAAGAAATAGAAACCTTCAGGTGCCAAGTGGTCACCTTTCATTTACTGAGAATTCTCTCCAACCTTATCTAAAATGCACACTACTCACAAACATCAAACCAAAAGCTATCCCCTGTTCACCTGCACCCTGCAGCACCAACTGCAGTGAAATGCTGGCTGGTTCCAAAATTGTTCTTGTGCATGTGTAAGAAAGGAAGGTCTAAACTGGTGGAGACATTTGCAGGGATGTGTCAGGACTGAGAGAGTCAGATAAATAGAGCTGAAGCTGGGCTCTCATGGTTTGGATACACTTTGACTTCAGTACCAAGATTTCATCCAGCTTGATGATGAAATTCTGAAAATCCTAGGAAAGAAGGCAAAAAGAAAATTAGAGAACAAGAGTAGCAGCAACAGGCTGGAGAAAATCAGCATATTTTAGATATTGCATCAGTACTAAGAATGTTTTCCATTCTGCAGTGCAGTGCATTTATTGGGTGTTTCCTTCTTGATGTCCTGACTCTCACAAACAGCAAAACTCAATGCCTCTGAATACTGAATAGCAACCTACCACACAGCAGGACAAAATGGAACTGATTAAAACTGAAATGGATGCAGTTGTTTTTAAGTAGGACTTGCATTAACAAGGGAGCACTAGGAGCAGAATTTGGTGCCTTTGTTGAATGATCAGTATCAAAGAAGTTGGAAAGTGTCAGGGTCCTCAGGGCCTGGACTTCAACTACTGCCACATGAAAATTAATCATTCACAGCCTTCATCATTTAGCAGCACCCCAGCTATCTGGTGCACTCAGTGTCTTATGCACTGTCTTGTCCTCTGTCCTACAGGGACAATGACACTGTAATGAAACTGTCCCAGCTTATGTTTTGTAAGCACTTTAAACACTGTATGGTTCAGTGCATGGCTGGTCTTGGCAGGAATCTCTCCTGTGGCTGTTAAGTCTCATGGCTGGAAAAGCTGCAGCCATCTTTAAGTCGAAGGATATAAACTGGCATGGGGTCCAAACTTATTTCATTGGTCAAAGAAAGGTCATGCTCTGAAATATGCCCAGGAGTGTTAAGTTATTAATCCACTGCTGGGAGGCCTGGCAAGACTGACATAATTCTGCCAGCTAGAAAATAGTTGCTTGCTACAAGGGGCAAAGAAATGTCAGGGTGTGGGGTTGGCTGGGCTCCAGCTGGCTGGGATCAACTGACCCAACAATTACCAAGAAAAATCTCAAAATACAACTTCAAAAAGAAAAAAAGAAAAAAGGTTGCTTTTTATCACTGCATTTTCTGCCATGAAATTAATGCAGTTTATTGTTCTTGTGCTGCTTTGTAAGTTTTCATGTGTTATCTGGGAATACATCACATGCAGCTGGAAATCACAGCGTATAAACCACATGATGGCTCCGTTCCAAATTCCCTGAGGGAAAGGTGCCTGTAGCCATGTACAAATCTGAACAGTGAAAGCAATTAAGAGTCATTTTGGTAATGTGATGCAGTAATGGAATTTGGCTTTACTGGTAAGACAAAGGACTGAGAAGGGCAGGAAGCTGTCACTGAGAAATGTTAATTATTGAGGTGAGAGAAGAGATTTGCCACATGCTGCTGTGATGCACATCTACTAGTAGGCAGGAAAAACTGAAAATGGGAATTGCATGGCTAGTAGTGCAGTCATGCAGGTGCTGAGCTTTAGCTTTTACTAGTGTGATGATAAGCAGACAAGCCAAGGAACACTTGAGTGACAGAAGCTGGTGAAGGCCTTTGTCAAAGTAGTTATTGACTAAACTAGTTAGTTAGCACTCAGATTGAGTGGGGCTGGGGGTGGCATATCTGCAGCGTGATTAGCAATGGGATCCCTGAAGGAAGAGGCACTGGAGCACCCACTATACCACCAACTGTGGCATCCTATCTCATGTTTTATGGGTGTACTGTTTTCTGCAGCATTGATTTACTTAGTCCAGCCTGCGAGGAGGAAAATCTTGGCCTGGAAAGCTGCCCTGTTTGGTGTAGTCCAGTACCAATGACACAAAATAAAGTCATCTTATCAGAAAAAAGCAGTTCAGGGTTAGGCCATCAGCTCCCTTCTCCCACAGCAACCAGGCAGTGTGAGAACTAGCAAAGCCATGGTGAGTACTTAAAAGGTGCAGGCTCTGTTAGGACTCAGGGAGGCACCAGAGAATGACAGTAGAAACTCGCAAGCCATGTCACTTCACTAATTCAGGTTAACGATCTTCCAAATCAATTAAGCAGGTTCAATGGGCAGTGAAGTCTTCATCTACAACACTTACCGTTCCTGACATCTGATTTATCAAGTGTTCTTCCTTGAAGCACAAGGATGCCATTTCATCCAGCTGCTGCCGATGGGCCCGAATCATAGCCTGTCTGATAAACAGAGAACATACCCTTGGTTACACAGCCTGCTGCACTACCTTTAATTGCTATTAAGCACCAACAAACTTAAGGAGGGATGCCCCATAGGAAGCCTCACTGTCCTGTGGTCCCTGGCATTGAGGAAGTGCACACCAGTGCTCCTTGAAATGGACTGCAATCATATATATTTAAATAAGATAATGAACATAATTTATCATTAATCTTATTAAATAATTATTTCAGAGATTGATTTACCATCAATTTTTAGAGAGATCATTATATAAAAATAAAGGTGAATATACCACATGTCTAGAATTTATAAGCTTCAAAGCAAACATTAGTGACAAGCAAGACTTACTGTGCCTTTTCTAGGGCCTCCTTGTGCAGTTTTCCCACCTCTGGTACAGCACTTGGAGAGCCTGTGTTGCTGCCTGATGGGCTGTTGGCATTTGCTAACGGCTCAGTCACTTTGGTTGCAGATCCTGCATCTACAGCAAAAGTCTCTTGGGTAAAAATAGTCTGCATCAATTTGCTCTTAAGCAGCCCTGTTTCCTCACTGCCGAACAATGACTTGGCTGAGTCTTTAGAACAAGTGAAGTCCTCCTTTCTCAGTCCCGACATGGGCTGCAAGAGGCCACATTCCTGAGAGGGGGACTGGGCTGCATAATCTGTATTTCCCACAGTCAGAAAGCACGACGCACCTGAAAAACAGCTCTTCTCAGTTAGCTCAGTGTTTATTTTCTGAGACTTAACATTTGGTGTTTGACTTGGGAGAGCTTTTCCTGAACAACCAGTGCTCTCATTAACATCAGCATCACACTGTCTGCCATCCGAGTATTCTTCGCACTTTTTGCTACAGAGAAACAAAGCACCCTCTCTCTCTTCCCTGGCTTCTGTGGATTCAGCTGTGGATGTTTCTGTCAGGTCATTTTCAACAACAAAACTGTGAAGAACTCCTTGATTTGATGAACACGAGTTCTGAAGGCAGCAGCACGGCTTGACACCACAGCAGGTGGGTGAGAGCCACTTGTCCCCTTGTGGGGAATGCTGCAGGATGCAGTGCCTCGCACCGCGACGCGCTTGCTCCCTCAGTTCCAGCATGCTGTCTGTGAGAGCTCTGCTCCTGGTGCATTGCCAGGTCTCCTCCTCAAACCTTAACTGGGAGCTGCACACTTTCCTGCACAACATCTGTTTCACACGAGGAGACTTCACTCGTTTAGAAGAAACATTCTCTGTGTCAGATCCTTCCTCATAGTCAAGGAGAGACAGATCGAGAGGGGCCATTAGCTCAGAACTGAATTCTGAGGAACAACTGGAAGATCTGCAGTGGTTAACATCGTTTTTTCGACTCTTCCACTTAATATCTCCCGTAACAACATCCTGTCCATCCAAAGTAGATTCATCTTTCTCCTGCTGGAGGAGAATCTGTTTGGATTCTGGAGGTACCAATTTCAATATAGGAGAAGCATATGGGTTTGAAAGACCCTTTTCTGGAGTCAAGGTGTCTTCAGTGGAGTAAGTCAGACATCTGTGTTTGGATTTGTACTGGTTATGATCAGCTAGGAAGTCTGTGCTGTTATTCCAGTTACAAGCAGGATTGTCTTGTAAGCAGTAAGGTTTTTCTGCAGTGCTCAAAGATGACCCAGTAGCTAAGTCATAGCTCCAGTCAGATGGAGTTTTGCTGCAACCTGCGTTTTTAATGGATTCCTCCATCTTTGGTCTGCCCTCTCTAGCATCCCAGCCGTCCTCTATCTCATGTTCTTGTGTGGGTACTGCATGTTTAAAAATTAAGTCCTGTCGCTTTTGGCCTTTTTGCTCTTCCTCAGTTCCTTGTTCTCTTTGATGAAGGAAAAAGGAATGCTGACTGCATTTACTGCTGTTTCTTCTTTTTACACTCTTTTGGCTGCAGACAGGTGAGAAAGAATCTTCACTGAAATCACTGTCATCAAGATCTTCCAGCTGCATCCCCTCTTTGCTTGGTGCTTCAGTGGCAGTAGGACTTAGCTCCTGCTTTACTTGAATCTCCTGTGGCTTGTACTGTGTCAAAAACCTCTCAAGAGGTTGGTAGCTCTGTTTTTGCTTTAGAATAGGTGGCTGCTGAAATTGCTGGTGATAGAGGCGTAAATGCTCCTCCCTTTCTTTCTGAAATGGTGACAGATTTGTCCAGGCTTCAACGTACTGCTTAGCAAAGGTGTTTCCCCACTCTTGCCTGCTGTCAGAAGGCAGATTTCCATCTCCCAGGGAAAAATCATCTCTAGAAACAAACTGTTTCTGCACAGGTTTCATGGTCTGGACTTTAAGGCACTGGGCAGGTGCTCTGTCTTGTGTATATTTGTCTCTTTGGAGACTTTCTTTTGTTTCTGCTGTGACAGCATTTTTGATGATAAAATCCTTCTCAACATGGTTCTTCTCAGAGCAAGACGACAGATCATCAGTTTTCTTCTTCAGGTGATGTCCTACCCGTAGGACTCCCTTAATTGGACTACTTTGATGGAACCACAGTGCGCCAGAATTTCCTTTGTAGGCATGTCCTTTGTTGACTCCCTTGGGGGTAGAGGTCAAAGGGTTACTAAGGGGCAGGAGTGCTGGAGGGACTGTCTTTGTTTTTGCAGCACCTGAAGGATGGTGGAGGCCTAGTTTCACCTTCTTCGGAGAGCTTTTTTCTCCAGGTGTCACTGAGGGAGAGTTTTGGACGCGTTTTGGAGATACGTTTCCAGCTGTCCGACGTCTGTTTGTGACAGGTGTAGAACATTTAATCCCCTTCTTCAACTCTTTGACCCTGTAAATGAGGTTTGCTTTAAAAGCTGTCATGCTTTCAGATAAGTGTCATCAGAACAAACAAATGCTTTCACATATTAAAGCTAAACACTGTCTTGATTTTTGTTTTAATCATCAGCAATTGAGGTAGGCATCAGAACACACCTACCAAAATTCCTCAACAGGATAGGCCTGTAGCAATATTTTGAAGTGCTTCCTTGAAAAGTGAGTAAGAGTTGGATTTGGGTCACAGCAATCCCAGATACATGTACAGACTGGGAGAAAAATCATGAGAGCAGCCCTGTGGAGAAGGACTTGGTGGGTCCTGGTGGACAAAGATGTGGATGTGAGCCAGCTGCATCAGAAGAAGGGTGGCAGCAGGGAGAGGAAGGGGACTGTTTCCCTCTGCTCTGCCCTCATGAGGCCTCGTTTGCAGTACTGTGTAAGTCTGTGGCACAGGAGGGATGTGGAGCTGTTGGAGAGTCTATAGGAGTGCCACAAAGGGGATCAGAGGGCTGGAGCATCTCTGCTATGAAGACATGATGAAGGAGCATGGCTTGTTTAGCTAGTGGAAAGCTTCTCTGACACCTCATTTCAGCCTTCCAGTTCTTAAAGGGAGCTATAAATAGGATGGAGACAAACTTTTTACAATATCTGATAGTGGTAAGACAAAGGGGAATGGCTTTTAACTTAAAGGAGGTTTAGGTTAGATGTGAGGTGGAAATTCTTTACTGAGAGGGTGCTGAGGCACTGGCACAGGCTGCCCAGAGAAGATCTCAAGATCGTAGGTAAGAGTGGAGCAGGCAAGGATTTTATTTGCATTGTGAAAGTTTTATTTTTTGCTTTTACTTTTTTCGTGGTGTTTTTCACCTTGGCAAGACTGAACTTTATCTCCTACCTGTCAGCATATCGTAAAGTGTTCAGGGTATGCTCTGTAGCTATGTGGCTCGGTGATACATTGGCTATCATACAGGTCTTGGAATTGCCAATGAAAGAATCCTTTAGGACCTAGGATTAGAAGGAAAAACTAAGTTCAAGATCTTTAGCGATCCATATATTTATTTTTAATAATATGCTTGTTCTTATTTTACACAAAGTATGTGGCAAAATGATTGACTTTAGCATGGAACTTATGAAAAGCTAGATTAAGTTATCTTGCATTTCCAGTACATTAACAGTCTGTGCAGAGGCATTTTAAATGATGGGTGATGCACAGCAACTCTTTTCTTTTTTTTTTTAAATCGAGTTTTCCTGTCTGAATTCATCTTGACATTCTTTGTTTACAATTTGAAATGAATATGAGTGTTAATTAGTGCTTTTAACAAACCCTTGCACCATGTGTCACAAGGCTGCCCATATGCTTCTTTCCTCAAAACATATGCTACAACTGCAGTGAAGGAAAGATGATCAGAATTCCCATGACTGTTACTACACAGAAGATGTAAGATTGTTTACAGAGTGGGTGGAAATGGATGGAACTCTGAAAGAAAGTAGTTACACACAATGTGAATACCTGATTATGGCTAGTCCATGGTGCTCTTTATCTAAAAATACACACACATTATGTCTCACCGGGGAAGTAGTGTTGTTACCTTTCTGCTCCTTTTACCTGAGTTAATTTGCTTTGTCGGAAAGGTGTATGTGCATGCTCCTGATCCAAGGCCCGAATGCATTCCTTTAGCTATCAAGAAAAAAAACAACACACACACACACAAATTTCAGTTCCTCTAGCATGGAAATAAACTGCAGCAAACCTAAGCTTTTTACTATTTCCCTCATGCACCTTTAAATCCTACCACGTCCCTCAAAGGACTATTGCTGCCACAGCAATAAATGGTCAGCTTTGACTAGTTCAGCTATCAGCAGCAGGAAGAGCAGCTGAAGCACAGAGCCATTTATCCCAGCCTGCCAGTTCAGTGGGACAAAAAAATGAAACCCAAAAAAGCTTGGTATATTCAAGCATGTTCAACACACAGCTCCAGACTACTACAGACCTGCTGCTGCACCATAGCCAGTGAGTTTGCAGACAGACTGAGTGTACACCAGATTGCTGCAGCTTGTGTGCCAGGTGTACACTGGATTCATATACCTGTAACATCCTCAGAACAGAGCTTTTCACACTCCACCTTTTATTAACCTTTTTATTCTAAAATAAGCTCTTCCCCTGATGAAAATTAAACAAAATACCGCTGTTCAGATAACAAAAGTGCAGATCTCTGGTAACATTTAATACTTCCATGTTGTACAAGAGCCACTGTAAGCTAAACAAGGGCATATTCTTTCCCATAGTGATTCTAATCTGCAATATAGATATTTCTTTTAAGCACACTGCAAATGTGGGTACACTGGTCTGTCTTAGAATGTTGGCCTCCTTCTTCACTCCAGTGCAAAGCCTGAAACCCACTTACAATAGAGAAAAACAAACAAACAAAAAAAAACACACAAAAAACAAACAAAAAAAAACAAACCTACACAAAAAAAAGAAAGCAACAAGAAATGAGCTGTGGAGGCTGCTGTGTTCCAGCCCATGCTCAGAAGGCAGTACAGATGCAGCCCAAGTAAACATTTCACTTTGGTCATTGACAGGCTGATAAGGACTATACACAGAACATGGAGAATGAAGCGATGGACTACCCAAGGAGTGGAGATACTTCCTTCCAAGGGTAGAGAGCTTCCATTAAAAACAGCACAACATGTGCAGGTAGCTACACTCAAACCTTTCACAAAACACAGCAGATGCTCTCCATGTTAGTAACCATCAACAGAGGTGGCTAGTAGTTTCAAGGAATTATCTCTTGATTTGTTATCAGCAGTGGAAAAACATGTCATTTTCAAACAGATGTTTGTAGACAAAAAAGATGTTTTTTGTCCACTGGAATAAGCCCAGTAGCATCACATGCTGTATCAAGCCTGAACATGCCCTCACACTGTCAGAACGGACTGTATAGCCACAAGACAAGTCATTTATAAAGCAGAAATCAGAGGAAAAATGAGCAGATGACAGTATTGTGGTGACACAACCATGGAGCACCCTTTCTACATTTAAAGGAACAACACCCACTTGAAATGACAAGAATCTCTTGCATTTACTGCATTTTATGGTACCTCCAACAAGTACAGGATCAGGTATATTTTATACTGCTTCACATAACTGCAGTATCCAACTCCAAGTATCCTCTACTTGAAAACAAACATTCAAACCAGTAGCAAACTTCATATTTCATGTATTTTAAGACTAGAAGTGTGTGTCAGGATCATGAAGGACAGAGCTTTGTTTTATAGGCTGCATATCATGTAGAGTTACCCCGTGAAGCCTTTTATAGTTAATTAAATCACTACCTCTAGGCACCTAGATTGCTTATTTACTCCACTTCACAAAACAGCAAAAATGCTCACTCTGATTGTAAAGTTCCTTTTCAAGTAGTCTCATGAACCCATGTTACTCCAGTCCTCGTGAATCAGTGCTGCTCAGACACTGACCTCTATGCCACTCGCTTATTCAACAGCAAATAAGAAAGTGTGAGGCTCTAAACACATTCACTTCACATGCTGTCTCCCAGTTTAAATGCAATATTCTACAGCAGTAAAGCCTCTGCACAAAAAAAAACCAACCCTCTCCATTCTGAAAACAGAACAAGTCACCTATTTGCTGTGTGCTAAGAATGTCTACAAGATCATCATCTCCGTCTCACTTAGCAAAGCCCTCAGTCATCAGTGAGCTTTGTTCCTTTGAATTAAAGGAGGTACAAAACCTCCCGCACCATTCCTACTTAGAGGCAATTCTGCTTTATCTTAGAGGACAAATTTCTGCTCCCTGTCTCTTTTTGCGCAACTGTATACATTTCTATGAGGAGATGGTTTCCATTATGAATGCTTGTCTTCCTGTTCCTTTTTCCCCATACATGAAATTCTAGTTCCTGCACTCTTGAGTATTTGAGTCCTTTACACCTGCTTTGATAGAGGAGTCTGAGTTCAAGTGGTGAAAACAAGCAGCAAGAACAGATGTGCTTTTATGAAACACATTTGGCAACCCCATGCCAATACTCCTTGGAAGTAAAGCTGGATAGCATTTCTGTATAGAATATGATACAATTAGTATAATACAACTAACATTTTCCATGCTGTGTTTACTTCCTAAGAAAACTTGATATTCATCACAAACTCCTTCCTCTATTAAATCATCTTTCAGGCATGAGATAAATTAAACTAGAAAAACTTGGTATTCTGGATTTTTTGTTTCGTGCAAAACCTTCCCCAGAAATTAGAAGCTTACTGCTAAAAGACTTTGGTTTATTTCTGCTCCTTCCATTTTTGTTTGTCGATCTGAGTCTCTGGCATCAGCTGCCCTTTCACTGCCAGCCAAGTCAATGAATGATATCCTAGAAAAAAAACAAAGTAGTGTTTATCTTACAGAGTTGTTTTTTCTACTTTTTTTTTTTTTTTTTTCCTTTTTATTTCTTTTTTAAACCAGAGAAAAGCAACACATGACATCAGAAGAACAACCAGAAATTACTACCTTTGAATAATGAGAAATACCCACTGGAAATAGCTGGAGTGACAAAATATGCACAACAGCAGAACAGTGTCAGAGCGTTCTGGCACTAGTGTTACCATAACAGAAAGTACGACTGCATGTGGTGAGTTACTCCACAGTTTAACAGATAAGCTGTTTGAAGTGTAACACATTAATCACTCTGGATAATCACTCTGCTTGCAGCTTCCTAAGAACAAGGATAAAGAAATTAAATTTCTTAATTTTAGAAAAATAGAAATAGAAAACTGCCTTGTCAAATGGGAATTCAGGGCAATATGAACAGAAATTTCCAGCGTATTTCTTTCCATTAACTTCAAAGGTGATGAGCACACATGCAGATGTGTCCATTGCAAACATCTACCCTTGGGCAGACTAACACCCAGGACAGGGAAAAAAAAATTAACACTGAAGATGAAGGGAAAGATTTGATTGCCAGACTTCTTTGCTGAAGTTTTTACAAACAAAGTTGACAAACCTCTTTCATAGACATACACACTCCCCCTTGGAACAAAGAAACAACTATTGAACTTTTCTTATTCTGAGTACTATCTTCCGATTTAATTCACTGCTGCCCAGTAACACGATGCCTCCTCTTAGTCTGCCTCCCTGATGGCCCTACTCTTGACCTCTTCTCAAGTTTTGAGCAATCCCACTTCTAGCCATACCTCCCAAATGTCCTGTTGGCTGTGTCTTTAATTTGGATTTGTATGATAGCATGAGATCGAGAGGAATCTGAGTTGACTCCGGTAGCTCCTGTGCTACGCTCCTTTCCTCCCTTTAAAATGACCTGCGAAAAAAGAGGGATAAAATCCATACAAATTGTCAACAAAAATAAAGTCTCCCAGGAAGACATTTTGCCTTACCAAGATGAAGGTATATTAGGAGAAATGCTTCATTACAGCGTTGAAATTTTGGTGCAAGGTAGATGTCTCCCAGCGTTTATATCAGACCTCTGTATATGAATCTGTTTGCAGTGACACCACAGAGCTTAGAAGTTACACTGCAAATAAGAAGTTGCTGCACTGCACATTCACTCTGATTTGCAAAATATCCAGACTATAAAATTAAAAACAAACCTATGGCAGGATTGAAAGAAAGTAATACTGCACAGATAATCTAGGTGACTAATGGGATTGACTTGTTGCAGTTGTTTTCATTTCACTTTTTCATGTAGTAGAGTGGTACTATCATCCAGAAAATAATACAGAAAGTACCAAAGCCTTTCTTCATCTCCATAACTGAAAGGATAATGCAACAACATGGAAGAAAGTTAAAAGATTAATTGCACTCAATACAAAATAATAAAAAAACAAGGCACGATAGAAGAGCAAAGGATCCCTCACGATATAACTCCGGATTATTCACTGTAGCAAACTCTTAAGGACTATTACTAGAAGTCTAGCACAAGAGTACATTCATAAAACAGAGTCAATAATCTTATTTCTGGTGGAAAGAAAAAACTAAATGTTATCTATCAAGATCAATACATTCTTAGTTGACACATGTGCATTATTCGTGCCTTTCTGTGACCAGTTTTCAACCAGTAGCTGAACCAACTGCTTCAGCTCTTAAGAATTATGTTAGTGCTAAGTGCAAATAGTTTCTGAACCAAAGTCAACTTCAATAAATATTGAATAACTAGGTAAACACTCAAGACCCTTCCCTTATATCTGCTGCATATATAAGGGAACTACATATAATTCTGCTGTTCAGAAGCTCTGAGTTAAGCTAGAGACATTCATGTGTTCAAAAGAGCCTGCAGTCAATGTAAAATTATTTTTTTTGCTGAGATACCTGGGAGAATAAAGTCACTTAATGGTTCTTTTGTGTGTGGAATGTAAGAACATGGAGTAATGTGTTAATCAACCCTATAGCACATTTACACTCTAATTTACAGAAGCATCACCAGTGTGTCCCAAAGCTTGAAGTTAATGAGGATAAAGAACAGAGTTAAATGGAATATAAGAGGGAACATCGTGCCCATTTTAATGAGTCAATTACAATATCAGGCACCTTCAGTGTACAATTCCTTACTGAGAAATGGGTTAAGCTATTCAAGGTCAAGATAAAAAGAAGGCAGATTTAACCAGCTGTCTTGCCGCAGGACTGTGCAGGCAATTTGCTAGTGTTCTTGTTGGGCTCAGCCAGTCGAGGAAGGAAGACTGAAACTTTGCTTGTGCTGAATATCAGCTATTTTTTAAAGATACTATTTTTACACAGCTGTTATCACCCATCATTACATACTCATCGTCTAAAATTCTAACTCAGGTCTATTAATTTCCAACTTTGTATATTTTCTCACACATCTCTATATTTTATTTTTTTATAGAAAAGCTCATAGAACCCAAAGAAGTCACACTCTAAGAAAAATACAGATCCATCTTTCAGGGTTCCTTACTGGGACATCATTTGATTTCTGGAATAGTGGCCATGGTCTGTTTCTTGGAAAAGATCTTTCCATAAGGAGTGGCAGCAGAAACGACAGCTGTAGATAACAGCTTGTGTGTCCCTAACACAAGTGATGCTGACTCAAGGAAAACTTCTCGGAAAGAGTGGTCAGGCAGTGGAACAGACTGCCCTGGGAAGTGGTGGAGACACAGACACTGGAGGTATTCAAGAAAACATTAAATGTTGCACTGAGGGACATGGTTTACTGGGAAATATTGGTGGTAGGTAGGCAGCTGGGTTAGATGATCTTTGAGGTCTTTTCCAACCTTAATTATTCTATGATTCTCAGATGCTTACTTGAATAAAGGAACTTTTAACTCCTCAGTTATCTGCTTGAGGTTGTCAATTTTAGAACCCTTAACAAGCATACACATGTACAACAGATAAAAGAACAGTCTTTTCTGTACACAACTTAGCTTACAGATCTGTACATCAGGATCTAGGAGACAAAATAATGACAAATATTGAGGATACCTCCAACAGTAGGTCTACAGAGTCCACCTGGACCTCCCGCAGTCCAACTATTTGAACAACATGCTTGCTGTCTTCTCTTGCAAAAAGCCTGCAAACAAAACATCACAGAAGTGAGATTTCTGAAGTCCCAAATAGCAGCACTAAAAACACATTTCATTGCTATGACACTATGTGAAAAAGCCAAAGATACCAGTGATTAGGGGAAGGGGACTCCTGTCATTCCTGTAATTTCAGACCTAAGGAGCTATTTTATTTTCTCTATGCACCAAAGAAATTTCACTGTTAAAGAAACACTAGCAATGTATTTCTACAAGTTTGGGAATATATGAAAGCAAAGAAGTAAACTACCATGTCTACATTTTAGATTTCCTGAGGCTCTTTTGAACTGCTTCTCAGGCCTTCTTTAGGAAGCTCACTGTAACTCATGCAGTCATGCTCTGTTCAAGTTCCAATATTTTTCCACAGGAATTAAAAGCAGATCCCATGGCCATAGAGTCAGAGACCAGTGCAGCTTTGCTATGAACTGCACAAAATGTCACAGTTTAGAGGAAGAATACAGGCATGATGCTCATGGGAGGAAGCTAAATGCCCCCCTTCAATGGTCCATAAGATCTTCATCTGACCCCATGGCGCTGGGAGCTGCTTTAAAATCCTGTACAAAACTCTTGAGAGCCTGAACAGATTCACTTCTGGAGGCAGAAAACCTTTCTCTTGTGCCCTTGTCCAAACAAGACTGGGGCTGAGGGCCTACTACTGAGAGTGACGGCAGCATCACCTTCAGAGGTGTACTCTGGTTCAGATGCCAGGCTGCTGGGCAAATGAGCTCTGGGAGGAAGTGAGAAGACTTTGCAGTTTCAAGCATAAACTGGACATCAACAGGATCTTCGGAGACTGCAGTGGTAAGAGCATCAGCCCCACTGGCACAACAGTAGGGAATTAGAGAGGTTATATGTGAACAGAGACGGACAGCGACTCCACAACAGTTTGCATGAGAACTTCTGGTCACAGGAAGGCTCTTCCTTTAGCTATAAATGTTCAGCTACCTACGGATTTCTGTAGTGTAAGAAAAACAGCGTGAGCTTGTACATCACCCACAAGCCTTCATTCTTATCTATTTCCTCCCGCCAAGAGTTTGAACCAGGAGTCCTATCGATATCAGTCATATTTAGTGTCAAATTCTGCCTTCCTCCCCAGCTCTTAATAAATATGCAACATTTATTATAAAAGGTAGTTTTTTAAAAGCAATTGCATGGAATAGTAACAAACTGATTTATAAACAGCCCTAAGTTTACAGCAATCTATTTTTTATTTACATACCTCTTCCTTCCATTTAGTAGGTCATAAAGCTGTCCACAGTAGATCTCATAAAAACTAATCAAAACAAGGAGATCCTTCCTTGATGGTGATGCTTCCAGATGTCCAAAGATGTCCCTGGCAGCCAAGGCATAGAGTCCTGGGTTCCGTTGAGTACCTATCATTGTGTATGTCTTGCCAGCACCCGTCTGCCCATATGCAAAGCAGGTTGCATTGCCTCTGTAAAGATAACCCACATTTTTAATGCCACATCTGATTTATTTATTATTAAAAGAGATTGTAGAGTGTCAATATATATATATAGCTAACTTTTGCCACTGAAGCTTGGTTTTCTTCCCCATCTGAGAAACTGCAGAACACTAACAGTGATTCCCAGTCATGTCTTAAGAAAAGCTGGTGTGTCAAGGTTGCAGTGTCACTTCTTTTCTTCTACATTCTCAGAATACATTTCAGGAAGCTAAGAATTCAGTATTGTTCTTCCAGCTGTTTAGGTACTGTGATAGTACTGTAGAATTACCAATGGGAATATTTCCTTATGAATCACAGAGAAGAAGGACTGTGACATGAGGTGCAAAACAGCCACAAGTCAGGTTTTGAATTAACAGATATTGCACTTGATGAAGATGAGCAATTTACAGCAATGCAATTTACCAGGTGAGGTTAGTTTGCCTCAGATTGCAGTTCTAATGCAAAGTCAATCTAATGCCCTGCTGCTGCTGAGAGGAGGGTGCTGATCTTCCCTTCCTCTGCTCCCTGATGTGTGACCTGTCCTACTGACCTATTCTCCTCTGTGCTGGCTCTGATGTCTGACTTTACTGCACTGAAACAGCAGTAAGCTCTTCATTTTTTTGCAGGTTAATTTTCTGTTGTTTCAGTGGAGTAAAGTACCTCACAGAAGATCACAAAATATGGTCAAAGTGGCTTCACATAATCTATGGGCATATGTCCAGTAGGACAGGACAGAAGAGGACCGCCAACTTTCAGTGGTAGAGAGTATTTTATACACTCACTCCAACCAGTGTAACCACAATCTTAGTTTATTCCAGATTGCAGCATCTTTGTCATCATATCACTTTAATGTATGTGAAACACCAAGCAGGTCTCAGCATACAGCTCTGCCATGCTTCAAGCCCATCTAAATTGGTGTTACTGCATGCCTGCTTCCCCATCCCTGCTCTTGTACAAGCTGAGCTCACAAGTATGAGGTGAACAGACTTAGAGAGCTGAATCAGCCAAAAAAACCCAAACAACAACAACAAATCTACATAGTGATTGACTTACTTCCCTTCCATGCTTTGAAAGAAGTTTTTCAGCATATTCAAAACCTCCTGGATGTACAGAAGTGGGGAAAAACGTAGGACAGCAAAGGGCCCAGTGAATAATTTTTCCCCAGATTAGTTTGCTGAATTAGCTCACTAGGGGGTCAGACAAGGCATCCCTTTTCCTGGTATCACTAGATTAACCGTACTGTGCATTGTGTTTTTACTGATTACCATTATACAGCAAGATATAAGCCCCATTCTCCTTTTAAACTTCTCTTTCTCAAGAATGTGACACTGTTTCTACTGATGACAGTCCAAGATTTCCAGTAGCAGAATACTCCATTTTGTTATGCAGTCCTTTTCTTCAAAGATTCAAAAATGTAATTATATTCAAGTTTGTTACTTTGCATGACAAGAAGATCACCCCATGTAAAGTTACCATGAATTTCCAAATCAGGAGATATGTAATTACTTCAAAAATATATCAATAAAACCGAAGTAAATTACAAGTGAATTAATAATTTCTATTCTACTATCCATAAAATCAAAATAAATTACAAAGTTATTAATACATTTCTATTGCTCCGTGAAATGTAACTGATACATACAAAAATATCCCACAGCAGTCTCATGAAAGAGTCACAGAGAAGCAGAGAATTGTAGGGTATAGAAGGGACCTCTGGAGATCCTCCAGCCTCACCCTCAGCTAAAGTAGGCTCCCTACAATAGGTCACAAGGGAAAGCACCCAGGTGAGTTTTGAATATCTCCATAGAAGGAGACTCCACAGCCTCTCTGGGCAGTCTGTTCCTGTGCTCTGTCACATCACAGTAAAGAGGTTTTTCCTCATGTTCACAAGGAACTTTGTTTCCATTTGTGCCTCTTGCCCAATCACTGGGCATCAAAAAAAGCCTGGCCCATCCATGTGACACCTGCCCATCAGATGTTTATATGCACTGATGAATTACCCCCTCAGTCTTCGGGCTGAACAGCTCCTGGTCTCTCAGCCATTCCTCATACAGGAGATGCTCCAGGCCCACAGCCGTCTCTGTGGCCCCCGCTGGACTCTCTGCAGCAGTTCCTGTCTTGAACTGGGAGCTCAGAACTCCAGAATTCCCAGAGTGTTCCAGGTGTGGCCTTGCCAGAGCAGAGCAGAGGAGGATCAGCTCCCTCGACCTGCCTGCCACACTCTTTTTAATGCACCCCAGAATACCATTGGCCTTCTTGGCCACAAGGGCACACGAGCCCGTGGTCAACCTGTTCAGGACAACCAGGTCCTTCTCTGCAGAGCTCATTTTCAGCAGGTCAGCCCCTAACACGTATCGATGCATGCAAAGAGGTTGCATTACTCCTCAGCAGATTGATAAAGATGAGGCCCTACACAGTTTGCAGCATACCATAAAGGAGCCTTTCTTAGAGTAGAAATTAGAAGCCAGAAATCCTGGCAAACATTTATTTTAAAAGGTTGGCATTTTTTACAACTAAGGTCTAGTTTTAACCTCTCCTGTGATTTAGACTCCTCATTGAATGCAATGAAAGTAATGTAAGTGTCATCTGTTTTATTTTGGGGGAGGGTATGTAAAAAAGGATAGATGAATGCATTTTAAAAAATTAGAAAACAGTTAAGAGGAAAATGAAAGTGGTATATGAAACTGGAAAACATAAAGGTGGAAAAATAACAAATGAAAGCACAGATGCCCTACCCGTTAAAAATATGCTGAATCAGAGGATGAGCTGTCTTCATATACACATCTTGATTGGTACATGACTCCCCAAAGACTTCATCAAAGTAAAAAACATGCTGAAAAATAAATATGATCTTTACATGAAAATGAACATGTTTCATTTCCCTCCGCCTATATGCAAAGGCATGGTTAAATAACAGAAGTTTTCCCAGTGATTTCATATGGCTTTGGATCAGGTCCACAGTAATGCAGGACATTCAACATGCAGAACATCACAAGTAATCAAGAGACTAAGCGTAGGAAAGGAAAAGCAGAAGGTGCAGAAGCCTTCTGTCAGAAAAAAAAGCACACACACACAAAAAAAATAGAAATTAAAAGAAAAAAGAAAAAAATTAAAGAAAACCCTGATTGATTCCTGAAATGAATAAAATCTACTGATACACAGTAAAACTAGAACATTAAAAAGAACTCAAAAATTAGTCCTCGGTTGTGATTAACGGTCTCTGTTCTCCAGTCTTAGAATCTTTTTGCCCCCAAGAAGACAGAAGCTACTCCTAAATAAACCTGGAGCATATTATCTTAAAGGAAGGCAATAAAAGCCCAACTTCCCATGCTCCCGGTCTGACCCAAAGAAGCAGAGTGTCTAGAAAGACTGCAACTGTGTTCATGATGGGATTCTCTGAGGCTAAGAATGGTGTCTGCAAGGAAGGACAGCCACAAACAAACACCACATCCTCAAGACTCCACGAACTCAAGTTTAACATTGCAGCCTAATGATACACTGCAATGTAAATTAAGGTAGTAGGTATCTTGGACTGACAGTCATTTCCATGATGCACAAACCAGCCAGACTAGCAGACAGATTAAACCAGGAAGCTTCCGCAGCAGCGCTCAGCTCACAGTGAGCTCTGTGATGGGGCTGCAGTTTTGCTCCCCTTATTGTGGAGCTGGAGTATGCCCCACTACCCCTTTGGCCTGCACTCCCTGGTTTCCTACACACAAGAGACAGAGATGGTGGTAGGAAGCAGGGAACTTCTCCTGGGTCCTATAGAACAGAATAGCCTTTGCCATAGCATACTTCAGTTCAGAATACTCTGACCTATGGCAAAATTTCATTTCTTAGTACTGACAGAACAAAATTAACCTGCAGTTATTAAGCACCGAATAAATGTCAAATACAGCAAGTCAAATTGAAGGAGTGGGATGGAATCACCGCATGTGTTGCACCATAAAAGGTGGTACATAGATCTGAGAGAGCTGCAAACTGAGTTTTATTCTGAACAGTTGTTCACAGGACCCAAGCTGTAAAAATAACACCCAGTGGAGTGAGTATGGCTTGCTGCTCTCTAGAAATCAGCTCTGTTCCTGGTGCTGTCAGTCAAAACTGAGAATCTGAACTATGACAGCACAAGGTATTTGGGATTTAGAAACAAAGACCAAAGGAGAAATTAATTTTCAAAAGCATTTCAGAACAAAGGGAGGGAGGGGATGAGGGTATATGTGATTCACTGAATCAGAACTGCAGTGCTGAAATAGCAAAAAAGGGAACACCTCATTGAATTACTCTGGAGCAGACTCAGCAGCAGGCAGTTCTCTTGGAGCAACAGCATGTAGCAGAGTGTTTTACTTTGCCACATGTGAAGAAAGCTGCAAGAGACATGCTTTTGAAGGCTTAAAATTCTGGGCTCAGATTTTCTGCCATGGGCTGGGATAAATCAGAAGCAATTCAAATATAGCAACACTGAGCTGACAGAAAAGCCTACCATCTATTCCAGTACAAGAAATGCAGACAGCCCTGTTCTGATTGCTTACTGAAATTCCAAGTCCAGTTTGCTTTAATCCATCATGCAAGTAAGTGGCCCATAAATACAAAGTGCAAGCAAAGCATGTTACCTGTAAAATATACTGGGTGAGATCAACTGCCTCCTTCTTCTCATGAAGAAGCAAGGTCTCTTTGTCTTTCACTGTGATGATATTAACCTCTCCACGTCGCTCCTCTCTTTGGCCCAGGGGACGTTTTCGGACACATACTCTGATTTTTTCACTCTCTGTCCATGGAGTCTCTTTCTCAGAAGAACTGGATCTACAACAATATTGTAGGTTTGCACTTTGAAATCAGATAACTACAAAAACTAAAACACACAAAAATTTAACTTGGTTTTTTATCAGATAGAAGCTTATGTCTTTAAATGTTTATCAGGAAAGCCTCTCACTGTTATACAGTGGTGTTTCTGCTGTGTTGTTTGTTGGTTTGTTTGTTATTTGTTTTGTTTTTGCTAAATAGTATAAAACCTCTTGTGCGTTTCTGTTTAAAAACAGTTGTGCTTATGCAGCTGCATTCCTCAGCTTGTTGCTGGACTGGCATATTCTCAGTTGCCCACAAACTTGTGGTTCAAGTTGGCATAACGCAGAAGTTAACTTAATGAAATTTAATCTTGCTGAAATTATTTGCAGTCATGCATAGTCATTTAATTACAGATAAAATATGATCAGATCTTGGAAGGAAAAGAGTATAATATTTAGTTGCTTTTCCTCTTTTAATTACTTTCTCTTCTTTTGTTTTAGGCTGTCAAACAGGTTACAAGCATATGACATAAATTAGGAAATAAGACAGTATCACCCAGCTCTTAATAAGCTGAAAGACAATTTGAAACACCAGTCTCCTCGTTATTTCCCTTTCATCTTACAGCCTTGTTTGGTTTTTTTTAATTATTTGTTTTAATCATAAAAAAATATGTTTTCAAACCATGTGCAAAGTTGTGCTCTTATGTTTTGACAGGTCGATTTTAGGTCCCTTCCAGACACCTCAGGAGCATGAAGTCATTTAGTGTTCCACTGATTAACCTGCTGCTGAAATCATTTTTCAATGCAGCATATGGAATATGCCTGAATTCAGCCAAAATTGAGTCAATCTGACTTACACTTTGTCAAGGCATCTTCAGACAAGTGAGTAATGATTTTCAGCCTGGACCTGAACATCTATTTACTAGAAAAAGATCATTTTAACTAAGGCTTGAGTTGCTCAAAACCAGTATTTCTGCCATGCTACCCAAATGCCTTTCCAAAATCTCTTAATGTAGCAATTCAAAACTAATTTAGACAAGCTGCCTGTTAAATTAAAACAAAAAACACAGCAAGAGTGCAAGTTACTCAATATCTCATTACAGCTATAAGCTTGTAATATCATCATTCCAGTTGCCTTGCACAATTTCCAAGAAGCATACAACTTGTAAATATAAATCTTAAGACGTGTTCTTCAAAGACTACTTGCAAGCAATCTTTATTGTAACTGGAATACCATTAATTTTAGTATGGCTTTCCTATGCAGCCCTGTGTTTAGACAGAAAATTCTCTCCCCTGAAAAGAAAGGCCATGACCACTTGAAATAAAACGCTTCAAAATTTAGTGTGAGCTTATGGACATCCTTGAGCACCAGATGTTGTCCATCAAATGATCAGAGGCTCTGATGTTTAATTTTTGCATCACCAGAGGCCAAATTTAGTGACCTAAAGAAAGAGCTTTTCTTCTTCCTAAAAGCCTGAAAGAGAAAGGACTGATGGTAAGATCTGGGGAATGGTAACCATGATGGCTCAGAGGATCTATTTGTAAAAGTATAAGCACATACTCCTTCTATGAGGCATATTTAATGGAATGCATCTTGTATGGGAAAAGAACACGATTTAATTTTATACACTGGCCCTCAAGTTCAGATTGTTTTTTAACCTTTCTTAAATAGAAATTGCATTTTATAACTTAAAAAAATATATATATATATTACAAGGAAAAGAATCTCAAAAGAGATTGTTAGAAACCTGATTAAATAATAGGTCAGAAGAACAACTGTGTCCTCTCCACTGCAGTCAAGATCAAGCCTGCTATGGGCAAGTGGAAAATATAGCCAAACATATTGTAAGAGCTCTTCTATCCTTCTGCCATTCAAAATCATTTATTACTATTTTTTTGCATATGAGACTAGATAAGCCTTCACAGTGGTTAAATCACAAGGTGACATGGGAATTCAGTGAAGGAGCTGAGCACTTGCAAAACAGGAATCAGATACCCAAGCATCAGCAGACTGGCCCCAAGCCTGGAATGCAGAATATGCAGTCTGGTCAAAACAGGAGAAACTCAGGCATGTTAAGGAAAGTACAGGAAGCCTACAGTATGAGCTGCAACTATGAGTCAGAGATGAACGTGCTGAAGAAAAAAAGAGTAGAAGAAAAGAAAGACAATTGATATCATGGCTCTATCATGGGATTCAAACTCTTGAACTTCTTTAGCCAAACCATTAGATTGGTCATTTCTTACTTTCCAGCACTAAGAATCCTGCCCTCTTTGCTGCTCTGTGGCTCAGCTTCTGGGGAAAATGCTAAGATGGCTGATATATCAAGGTTTGCACACTCCTCTGGGAGGTGTGAATGGCAGGAATTATTTCAGTATCCCAGTTAAGGGGTTTAATATACTCTTTTGCTGCCTTTCTTTCTACCTTATTACTTATCCACTGTAGAAACAGCATCTGTCTCTTCCAGCTACATGCACACTCCAGAGAAGTTGTAACCAGCACCCTGACCACATGTCTTTTCTGTCACCTCAGCCTTCTCAGACCAAGCTTCAGCATCACACAGCTACCTCTCTCCTTCCTCCTGTATGCAAATCGTTACAGCTGCTGAAAACTCCATGCTCCCACTCCCACCTTCTTTCCATTGCACTTCTACAAGCCAGACCCATAACTCCAAGCTCCTTCATGCTGCATCACTCAGCATGAGTTTGGCAGCACATCTTCTGTACACACTGGATACAGTAATCATCTCTACATCAACAATTACTTGTTACTGAATAGACATCCTTTTTGAAGAAGCTCATGAACTTGTATATGTCCTGAATCTGGGAACTTCTGCACAATGTTATCATTTCAAACATAAGCACTGTAATAATCCTGAGAATTTCTTCATCACTACAGAAAAAGCCTGCCACAGCTGCATTGCAACAAACCATATTGTGGCAGCACATTTGCAGGGAGGTAAATTCTCTGTTTCCTGAACCAGGATCTTCAGGAGGATAGCTGTAGAAACAGCCAGTGCTTGGACACCAGCCAGGCTGCAAGCACAAGCCTGATGGTGCTCTGAATAGCACACATAGTAGTGTATCTCTGGACTTCTAAATAACCAAACCTGGGAGCCATCTACCAAGTTTGGATGCTTTAAAATACAGTGCTAGCTTATTCAGGCTTTTTTAGACTCCAGTTTTTGTCTCAAGCAATCAGTTTAGACAGTGCCTGAGAGTAAGCCAACAAAAACTATTTTGCGCTTTAAATATGTTTCCAGGGTAATTTACCAAGGGTTCAAGATAGCTGTAGCCCCTGTTAGCAGACACTGGGAGACATTATGAATGCTACAGATCGACTTTCAAGAAGCAGCTGCAAGGCATGCCTCTCACCAACATGTCTGTATTGTGCTCCAATTATATTCATTGTTTCTTTTTAAAGCACCACTTCAGAAATTTATTATAGCTATCACAGCACGTATCCATTTATAATGGGAAAATCTGGACAAACTTAAGAAGAGGAAACATTATTTTGGAAAAACAGTTTTGCAAAATTGTGTGAGGGAAAAAAAAAAAAGACTTGTCAAATCACCAAGAGAACAAAACCTTACATCCTGAAGGATAATGAAGATTATTCTTAGACAGCCTTGGTGAGTAGCAGCTGTTGAATTCAACTGATTCCTTCTAACAGACTTGGAGAGTCGTAAGTGCTTATTAATATCCCTCTTTTCCGTAACATTTCATATTGCTCTGTACAAAATCCGTAGTGTTAGTATTACTTGTTTGGAAGCTAGGAAGACACACCGTGCTCCCTAGTGAGGAATTAATTAATTACTTGAAATAATATAAAAGAAAGGTAACTGATCATTACCTGATGCAGGAATGAGGTAGTCCATAATTATACCCTGAAATATGAGTCACTCTCTGTATGATGGGAGTTTCGGAATCCCCCAGGAGAGGAGCAATATCATCAGAAACTGCTGCACAGTTCAGTTCAGTTTTTGTGTATATTCCAGCAGTATTTGCATCTCTTATAGTTAATCTGGTCAGGTCTGAATCATGTGGTTGAACATGTCTGAGCACATCCACAAGACTGTTCTTCTCTTCATTGGCATTGAAATCTGATGAACCATATGTCTCTGATTCTGACTCTTTAACTGTGCCACTGCTCTCCTTGAAGAAGGACTCAAAACGCAGCTGTCTGCGGGGACCTGTTCTGGTCACCTGAGGTTGAATGAAAAGGCCACTTGGTTGAAAATCTTGCTTGCTTAAGTCTCTTACAGCTTCCTCTTCTTGCATAATTTTGATTATTCTAATGAGCTGAAAGAGTCGTTTGCGATCATTCATGTCATGGACCCCCAGTTTGGTATAATCATTCATAGAAATCTTGGCAAGCTCATCAATCTTCTGCAGACCAAAGGCAGCAAAGTGAGGATAATATTTTTCAAGCTCTGCCTCACAAAGGCATTCATAAAGGCAAGATGCCATCTTCAAGCTCAAGCCTACATGAAATCAAACAAGAAAAGTACTCAAGTTATATGAAGCATCTTGGCAAAGACATAAATGAAGAAACAAAACATTTCTGTAGATAATATGACCTCAAGCTGGGCTAAAAGACTATTCTGCTCGCAATATTTTGGCCTGCCAAACACTATCAAATGTAGCAATACTAAAGATAAATTAAATATGAAGCAAATATTTTACCTCTAAAACTGTATTTTAAAGTTAAACCAATATACAAATATAGTAGGAAATGCACAATGTAGAGATACTTACTGCTGCAAAGTTCCTACACGCCCAATGCCTACTTGATGAATGCCACAGCTACCAAAACCCTGTCCTCAAGCTTCAGAATGTAAAATGCCTAATTTTAGATACTCAATTTAATATCAGCGCATGTGGTGTAATGTGGTTCAGCTATCACTGGTTAAGTAACCAAAGGAAAAGGAACTGCATTTGTCCTCACCTCAAGATGAAAAATGAAGACTGTTCATCCTGTTGATTAACTACCATGAAGTTACAGTTTTGCTGTGTAACTTTCTTTTGTAAGTCATGAATCTTGTGAGCATTTCTGGATATTCTTGACAGAATAGCCAAAATATTATGTGAAATCTGAAACACAGAATTTATCTAAATCTATAAATGTTACTGGAATGCCATAGCGGCATTCTTGGGAAACCCAAAAAAAGCAACATGCATCACTGAAAGGTGATGCAGACAGCTCCCCCAGCTGTCTGTATCCAGAGAGATTCATATTTGCAGATATTTTTATTTGTTGAATGAAAGGAGAGAAGAATAGCACCTCCATTATATTTTCCTCACTGCTCTCTTACTCTTTTTTTGAGTCTAGGATCTTAGCACATGCAAGTCTTTCCCACATTTTGAAGTTACAGTAACATTCAACAGAACCAAGCTAAGATCTTTCTTTTGGTAATTCAGGAGCAACAAACTTCAAGGCAAAACAATCATGTGGAGGTGGACTTATTAAATACACATATTATGTGACTTTGAATCTTGAGATAAAGCCAGATTCACTGTTCAGATTACTAGATTATGGTAGGGGGAAATTAAAACTGACAGAGAGGACAGCAAACCTAAAGATCATAGATTCTAACTGTGACACATACAGAGGTTTTTACAGACATTCACAGTTTTCCATGTTCTCTAATAGATAAAATTCCACAGAGGATTCACTATCTTTCAAGGGAAGTCAAATTTTTGAAAAGCTCCTGTCTCACATAAGGTAGTTCCAAGCACAAAAGCTGCAACAATACTACCATGGGAAATCTCTTTTCTTTCCTGAAATGAGAAGTTATAACACAAAAGAGAGACACCAGTCTGTTAAAGATTAAAACAATCCAGTAGCTTTGCCTATTCTTATCCTTGTATCCTAGATTTTACTTAAAACTTAGCATGTGCTTAGACTTAGGTTAAATATAAACAGAGTGGCCAAAAACTAGTGTAAGAAATAGATCTGGGTTAACGTCTATTTGAATGAGAGTTTTAAGGAGGAAAAAAAAGGGAGGGGGAGAGGGGGAATGGTTAAAAAAAAACAAAAAAGAGAATATTGAAACTTTTAAGCTCAAGATTCCAACTAAAAATTAAACAAAATATATTTAAACAGCTAGAAATGACTGTACAGGCAGATTTCTCAAAACACAGAACATCCAGGTGGTTTAGGTACTGCAGAACATACAAGAAGAGTAGTCCTGAGATACATAAGCAGCTCTGCATGGCTTATTGGCTAAGGCTCTTTGCCATGTAAAAGCCACTAAAAGGCTTCTTAATGAGAGATAGCCCTGAAAGTAGAATCATTACTTTTGCTTCCTCAGCTACAATAAATCTTGCTGGACCCAAATGGTTAAAGGATTAAATCCAGTGTCTCTCCATATCTGGAAGAGCTATTTCACAACTCAGGAAAACTCAACATTGAGCAATAAAGGCGTAACAAATTAATCAACCATGGAAAAAAAATAAGCCAAGGTCATAGTGATGGGTTCCAGCATTTCTGATAATTCTAAAACTCAAGAGTAGACAATGTTTAAAAGATTTAGTCTGGTTTGTACAGGAGAATTCAGGGGAATTACATTTGTTTGAATTGATGGACACAGTGAAATTCTCCAAGCCTTCTAAACATTAATGCTCTAAAAGAATAGTGTGTCTTCCTCCCCATAAAAAGAATACCTTAATTCATCCAACACTGCAGACTTCCAATTGTTTGGCAGCTTTTCTAAAACTTACATGCAATTCTTAAAAATAACTTTGTGAAGTAGTAAAGGCAGTATCAGTAGGTTTTCAAGAATCCTAAATTGGTAATGATAATGCCATCTTCTGGCAAAAAGAGAAAAGACCTTTACCTTTCCACAGCAAATAGCAGCTAAAACTTCACAGGCAATGCCAGGATCTAATTTATTCTTTTGAGACTACACTGTTTTCTGGTACAGACAAATGTAACATTGTTCAAGGTGATAGTCTGATATAAAAGTCCAACCAAACCTTGATCCCAGCAAAGCTACAAGTAACTTCACAGAAGGTAGGACAAAGACAAAGCCTCAGGTTCCTCAATATAGCTGAATAAAACCTCGGTTTTGAGAAGGAAGGAAGCAAGTTAGGAGGCACAGCTCACTATGAGCATGCTGTTCTAGTGCCAAAGAGAGACACTATAGCCATATTTTAAACTCCAGAAATTTAGTGGAAAAGAAATCTTCTGTGCCACTGCTAGCCTTACAAATGTAAACTAATGCAGCTATACATTTCACTCTGCAAGTAATCCATTGTCATCATTCTGTATCATAAACTGTGGTCTGACCGTTAAATTTGAGAAACAATTCTCAAAAGCATCTGATAAAAATAATCAACATCAAAAACTTAAACACTACCTTGTTTTCCCGTCTGTCACTCTGTATCACATAAATCTTTCCATTTCATAGCTTATAGAAACAAATGCTAAGAACCTAAAAAGTCCATAAACGTGTATATATGCTAACTTTCCTGACCACAACTATACCAAAGTACTGTACTCATCACTTGTAACCAGGTTACCCTAAAGATGTCTTCAGCACAGGCTCCAAGTCCACGTGTTTTTTTGAGTATAAAAGCAGAAGATCAAAATGAAGCCAATTTTTGCTGACAGTCCTGCAGGAGAGAAAAGGGAGACTTATTAACTCATTTTCCCAGTCACTTACCTTTATTTCTTATTCATCTGAGCACTGAGTTCTTGTCAGACTGTGATCCAAAGCCAAGCCTGATTGAGCCCTCCAGAAATGAACAGCTGATATGCTTCTCAAGAGTAGCACATCAAATGCCTTATCTTTAATTATTCTGATCCCATCTCTTGGACACGAGGGCATTACTGTGAAGAACAGGGTCATGGAGAGATTGCACATTTATAAATACAAGCTCCACAATAAGAGATATTACTAGAAATATTACCTACTAGAAAAAAGAAAAGACGATAAATATAATTTAAAGCAGTAGGTGTAGAGTTGTGAAACTCTATTTCAAACATTTATAGATCGCTGCAGCAGATTCATTAACATGATCACAAGATTACACTACAGAAATCTCCATACATGTACATGAGATACTAAACCCTTTTAGCTGACACAAGTGTTGTAGCAGTTTTGAAGATACAAGAAATAAAGCTGAATGCTACCAATAGATAACCATCTATAGTCTTTGTATAATCAAAGGGAAGGAGGAAGCACTTCTGGTGTTGACTGGCGACTGTTGTACAGCTGGGCCAAGATACAGGTCTCCTCCCTGCACCAATGCTATGGAGAAGCCTGAATTGCTTACTCTATGATTAACTTTTATATTCTCTGAAACAGACTTAAAAACTACCACTCAGTGTTGGTTATGGTGTTTTCAAACACCTTCTGATTTGCACAAGATGTTCGTTATGGAAATCATTCCTTTACACCAAGAATAGCGTGGTGAGCTCAGCACAAGAGCCCCCCTCCCACAGCTGACACCCGACAGCTGCTGGGAACAGCAGCTGCATGGAAACGGGAAGTGTCTAATATTCAACCACACGCCCAGAAAAGAATCCCCACAGTTAAATCGGGATGCTGATTATTTGAAAATTGTGCCTGGGATTCTCCTGCCAGTGAGATTTAACAAACGGCTCTCAGTATTTATTTTATAATTATACCTAAACAAGCTGCTGTGCATCTGGAATTACACTGCAAGACTCAGACGGGTCAACACACTTGTGGTTTGCCCCGGAGCAGGTTATAGCTCTCCAGGCTGCTTTTACTCCCAGGCAGACCATTGTTTGACCCCTGGAAGGTCAAACCCTTATGGGGAAACACAGGGCACAGCTCGAGGGGAAGGGATCGGACACTTACTTCAGGCCGGGAGCCGAGGAGCCGGCTCTCCAGCAAGGCCTGGCAATGAGATCAGAGCGTGCCCGCGGCCCGTAGCGCCCGCTCCGCTTCTCTCTGCTTCCTTCCAGGAGCCCACAGGAGGGGACGTGGCGGAGGGGCCGGGCACAGCACCCAGGGCGGCCGCCCACCGCCCTCACCCCTCCCGGCCCGCGGCACACACGGACACGGACACTGAGGCGGCGGCGGCGCCCAGGCCGCGTCTCCATAGCAACAGCGCCTTTCCCGCTTCAAACTCTCGCGCCCACCGCCAGCGAATGGAGGCGAAGGGGAGGCGGGGAGTGCTGTGATTGGTTGTGGTGGCTGTCAATCCCGCGGCAGTCCCGCCCACACCGGTGCTGGCTGACAGGTGAGGCCGCCATTGCTCCGCGCTGTGCGGCGTTGCGCTCTCTCCTCTCGTCCCACTTTCGTGCCGCTTCTCCCCTGCTCCCCTTCCCCTGCTCCCGGTAAGACGTGCACTGTGTGTCCTGGTACCACGGCCGGGGGGCTATTGGGGCCGTTGGGCCTGCTCCCCGCTGCTCAGGCCTAGTACGGCTCGCCCAGGAGGTGGAGCTGGTGCCCCGGCTGCGCTGTGTGAGGCTGCGGCCTCCTGTGGTGGTGGGTAGCGGTGGTTGGGATGATGGGCTGAAATGCTGGGCTGTAATTAAGCGAGCTGGCTGCATGCCGCACTGAGGATTTGTTGGTCAATGGTGCTACCCCCTGCTCCGAGCTCCCCATAGAGTTGTCACAGTGTTTCCCAGAACACTGAAGGGGAAAATAGTGCTGTGTAAATGTGTTATCTATTGTAATGTATTATCTATTGAAAACAGCAGTAACAAGTTCTACCTAAGGCTGTTTCTGAGCTGACTTGCTGTATCTTTTAAAATGGATTTCTCATCTCCATTGCCCTCAGAATTTAAGTACCAAATGCCTTGGCTACATCACTTCTTTGCTTACAGCACTCGTCACTTAAGAGATACGTGGTTGCTGTTTACATCAAATTAATGCTTCGCTTGCATGCCAAGAAGCTTTTAATTTTGTATCACAGCTTTATATCTAGGCCAGATAGAGTGCCCGTCGTCTGGCATGGTGTTGCTCAGCTTTGCCACTGACATCCTGAGGAACTCTGTGCTGCAAGGTGTCTGTGTTGGGTAGTTATTTCTGTCTGCCGCTCCCAGGTAATGTTGAGGTATTATTTTTGCACGCTGCCTTTAGATTTTTGCAGTGAGAAAGCTTCAGACTGTTACATTTCTGGCTTCTGCTTTACTTACATCATTTTACCTCCCTCTAGTATAGTATATAAAATAGCAACTGCAAAGAACTGGCACACAAGTCATATTTTGTGCTTCTTGAAAACTGTCTCTTTTTTTTAGCTTTATGTGAGGTTCTGGCTTTAAAATGAAAGAGCTTAGTTTTCACGTTGATAGTTCACATGGGTAGTCACTAAGATGCAGTTTATGTATTAACTGTGAAGGATTTGGATGACTTTTAGCCCGTGCTGGGAATATTTCCTGGATAAATATGGTTTGTCTGCTTGAGATCTGTGTTATTTCTGTGTGATCCTCTGTGCACTTCTGCTGCTCTCCTTACAGTTAAGAGGGGGACATGGCTGTAAGAGCTTGTGGCTTGATAATCTACAGAAGACTGCAGCCATCACCATCTTCTAAGGCTGCTGACAGTATTGAATACCTCCTCCTCCAGACATCCTATGGGACCCATCACTGGACCCCGCCAAAAGGTGATGTTTATTCTGATAACTTCAGTGTTGCTTGTGTCAGGAATGATATTTCTGACTGTTTGGTTGAATGCTCATAAGGTGAGCTTTGGGGGCTGTTAACCAGCTGACATTCACAGCTAATTGTACTCTTTGGGCACCAGAGTCAGGAGCTTTATGGCTGCACAGCAGAGCCAGTATTTGGTGGTACATGGTGGCAGCCCTGGTACCAGAAAAAACACAGCACAGAAGTATTTCAAGTACATTCTACACCTTTTTAAGTACTGTTTCTTCCCACTAGTTTGTTCTTCTTATTCTGTAAAATAGTGTTCTTAAAGCGTAGCACATGAATGGTTTGTAAATAGCAGCTTATGAATTGGGGGGGGGGGGAGGAAAAAGCTTTCCCTCTGTCCACTTCACCTAAAGCCTAGCTAAAAGAGTTTGCAACCTACTGGAAAACCAAGAGCCAGGGCTGTTATGAGAGGAGAGGCCCATCTGAAAAGATTTCCCAGGGAATGTGGAAATTCTGAACGTGCTTGCATGCTGGCAAGTGAAATGTCTCAAGACGTGCATGGTGTGCACTCAGATCATAATGTTAGAGGCATTACAGATCAAAAATGAAGGAGTTGTTACATTTTATGTTCTCTCCAGTGTGAGTGGTCTTCGAAGTAAGTTCCAGGTAGCAAAAACTTCTGTAAGATACAGATACAAACTTAAATTGATTATAATTTTTAATACGGGCTTCTGACACCTCTCCAAGTGCACACAGGACACTAGTCTACTTATGACTATAGCTGTACATTGATATCTTTAAAGTTCCCTAAGTGACCTTTATGGGATTAAACTCTACATGCCTGGTTTCCCCCACATAAACATCACTCTGATCTATGTTCTTAGAACTGCAACCTGGTACGAATTGAGTCTGGTGGGAAGGAGATGTAGGGATTGTTTTCCTCTTCTGCGTATTGGGACTGCATGAGTGTAAATGAATTTGAGGAGCTGAAAGCTGCAGTGATATGTTGTTAGTAGTCCTTTTCCTGGTAGGCGGAGTATACAAGTCAAAGCTGGAAACTTGCTGAGCTTAGGATAGAGATTAGCAGTAGTGGGGTGTGCTGTTTACATTTCCCTGTGCTGGCAGGCAAGTGGTCGCATCTGTGTCCTGAGAGTTGAAGTTGAACCCCAGCCTCCAGTTTCATTGCTACCTCAGCTCACTGCATCTTTGGTATTGATAGGTCATAATTGTCATAAACTGGTTCTTTACTGTTTGTGGGACTTGCTGTGGAGAAGATAAAAGAAATCCAGTTGTGCAGGTCTAGGTGGATTCTTTTTCTCAGCCATTAGTAAAAGTCCCATCTTTGGAAATACATGTATCTTTCAGAAAGAAGGAGACTTTGACTTGCAGTGCTGAGAGTCAGGGGAAATTGTTTTTACTTAAAGCTACATTGTGTTTGATCTCAAATATCTAAAACATCAAATGCAGTGTGAGATGCTGTTTTCTGCAGTTATTTTTTAAATAAAATTGTGTTTTACTTCAGAGAAAGTGTCACGTGAAAGGATGGTTGAGTTTCTGATACGTAAAGATGTGAGAGAGACCTTTTGGCAAAGCAAAACGAACTTCCCACATGTACCAAACTGTTCACTAAAAGGTGGCTTTGGGTACCTGAAACCTGAGGAAATACTTGTGTCTGTAATAAGTTGTGCCTATATGCAGACACCTAAATAGAAAAGGGAGTGATACTGGGGGCAAAATAAAGCTGCTTTTTTTTTCTTCCCTTGAAGCCTCCCAGTTCATTTTTCATTGCTTTTTTGAGATCTTGCTTGTCTTGTTCTATTTATGGTCTTGTCTGGATCTTTCATGAGAAAACAGAATCTGACATTTCTCAACAAAAGTACAAACAACTGGGGATATGTTATATTTATCCGTTGTTTGTAATGGCACCTCTCATTTTAAGCAATGTAAAACAAATAGGGTGTCCTGGACAACTAAAACAGCTGCTGGCAAGATTGGCATTTAGGTGTGCTGTACTTCACAGGGTAACATGGAAAAAAAAAATAAAAATACTCTTAAAATGCTGCATGGCGCAGTGCAGGAGAAAATACTGGTGGTCTCTAATAACTTAGCATCCAAGTGTTCCTAAGGTGGCTCAGGATTCGTAAGCATCTGACCTACTCTTGAAGTAAAGCAGTTTTAAGTATGAAGCACAGCAACCTTGTCTGTTTTCCAGTTAGTGATTTCATGATTGACTTCGTAGTGGTTTAGGATGTGCTGAAATAAGGGAATGCAGGAAGACAGTTTGGCTTTTAGTTTTGTAACTTTCACTTTTTTGGAGGAGAGGGGGCGGCCTATAAAATACTGTTGAAATGTTAGTGTTCAAGGTGTTGTCCTAAGCATCCTATCATGATGTTGTCCTAAAGCTTTTTTTTTTTTTTTTTTTTTTTTTGGTGGAACTCACCTTTCAAATGGAATTTGCTTTGTCTGGTGCCATTGTTTCTCTGTTGTTTTTGCAAGTAAGAGCTTTGTAGAACTGAGCCTTGAGCTTCAGTGGGAGGGAAGAAGTTGAGGGAGAGGACTAAGACTTCTGGAGATCAGCAGTCTCGTTTCTTACTGACTAAAGGGTAAACGTTCAATAAGCACACAGATCTTAGCCTGAAGTGTAATGTGAGGTGGACCATTGTGGGTGCATGGTGCTCCGGAAGAGGAGGGTAGGGCTGGGAAGAAAAGATTTCTCATGCTAAGAAGCCACTGGTTATTTTGAAAGATGCAGTATGAACAATTGTAAAAGCCACAGGAGCAAAATCAAGACATAAATGTTTGAGGAGCAACCTCTGTTCTCTGACACTAGCTTGATTCTTTGTCAGCTATTGTATCCTCCCTTCTCTCTCCTAATGTTTCTCCGTTGTCAAATGAAGAAACAGAATCATAGTTTTTGTCATGCTCTTGACAGGCCATGTGGATCCAGGAGAGGATGACTTGCAGACAGCCTTCAGGGAAACACAGGAAGAGGCAGGTCTTCAGGCCAGTCAGCTCACTCTTGTAGAAGGGTACAGGAAAGAACTGCAATATCCTGTCCATGGCAAACCCAAGACTGTTGTTTACTGGCTGGCAGAGGTGAAGGATTTTAACACAGAAATTAAGCTTTCTGAGGAGCACCAGGCTTTCCGCTGGCTGAAGCTGGAGGATGCTTGCAGATTTGCAGAATATGAGGATATGCAAGCAACACTGAAAGATGCACATCAGTTTCTCAGCTCCAAGAAGTAAGTGCTTTTTGTGAAGAACAAGAAGAATTCTTGGAGAAGCAGCCTAATTTTTTTTTTAAAAAAAAGCACTTAATTTTATTTTTTTGCCAGAAGAAATACAATATGACTGCAGAAATATACTTTCTTTTTGTTAATCTCTACAAACTCAGTGATGATACTTGTAGCTTTTAAAGAACTTACGCTTTTGTCTCCCATAGCTAATGTAAAAGCAATGTGGCTGAATTGTAAGCCAGAGATGTCCGAGTTGAAACCCTGAGCTAACAAAGTCTCCCTGTGTTCCTCTCTCTATCTTTTTTTCTTAAAGTGCTGAATAATTGTCTATTTTTGCAAGTCAAAACACTTGGTGTTTCTTGACTTGCTGATGTAAATCTGTAGTTTTGTAAAAATGAGCATATGGGGATTTTTTAATTGCAAAATATGTACTGCAGAAGTTAAATCTTGCATTTCAAATAGGGCAGCAGTAGTTCTGTTCCAAACTCCTCTGCTGATGTGCTGTAATAACTTGTCAAATCATTTCAAGTCTTGTTTGTATCATGCATTTATGTACATAATATTCTGTTATGAAAATAGCTGCTATCCAAGGAGTCTCAGTAAACTGTTGACATACAGTATTTAAATAGTAAACTTGAAGTTCTTTTTTTCCCTTTCCTTTTTGTTCTCTAAGAGCCACTTTGGCCATACATTATTCAAAAGGTTGTGACAAGGAAATCTATGGCTGCCTAATAGAGTATTTTCTGCACGGAGTATCTGAGCTAATAGGCCTTGCATCTGTTTGATAGCATCAGTGTTGGCTGCAGGCTGCGCATGCAGGGGCAGCAGGGTCATGTGTGTTGTCAGTGCTTTGCTGCAGATACTTCTGTTGAATGATCACAGTAGGCTCTGGTGGTACTTTTGGCTTCTGCATCTTCACCTGCACCAGCTTTTCTGCGAATCTCTCTTTTGTCATTGATGTGCTGGCACTCTGTATGGTCATTAATGTTCTGTTAGTAATGGTTCATAATCTTTTGGGTATTTTGGTATAGTAATACAAAAAAAGACTCATGGCATTGTTAAATTATTGTGTAAGAAGGCAAGTTTTCTAAATCCCAGGTAACTTTTACCCCTCCTTCCCCCACTACCACCCCCAGAAAAAAAAGTCCCTTACTCCCTTTGTCTTCTGTAGCATTTTCTGCTTTAGGGCATGAGAAAGGGGCTTCTGCTTCTGTTCTATCTTCCTACTTGCTTCAGGAGGTAAGATGGTAATTAACATCATATCAGCCCTGGTGAAGACCTTCAGTACTAGAGGTACAGCACGGATGGGCTGAAAAATGTGCTGCAGTTTAGTATTGTAATATTCTGCAGGTATGTGGTGCCCATCCTTTGGCACTTGTGGCAGTAATGTCATGTTTATCACTGTTATCTTGCCATGGATTGATTTACAAAAGTCTTCTCAAAGTGCAGTTTTTTTACAGATGTATAAAAACGAATAAATTCCAGTGTTATTCCATTTTACAGGTAAGTTTTATTTCAGCTGTGAACACTGTGTAAAAGCATTACATTCAGGTGATGGCAGGACGTGAACAGCACTCCAGTTTGTGCAACTGCTCTGTGTGTTACTCAGCTGGTGGATGGAAGGAGGTAGAGGGTGTCTTACAGTGTCACCTGGTCCATCCCCGACCCAAGGGCAAATCAGTTATTTCAGAGTCTTTCCTGTTGGACAACTTAAAATGTGATCTTTGGGTCTTCTCATGATGAAACGCCATGTTTATTAGCTCCCCTGCCCATATCTGGAAAAATTTGGTCCTGGCATATAATCTAAGTAAGACAATGAGAAGTATCTAAAAGATAACAACCAGCAAGGGGGAGGGGTAGAAAACAGATGCCTGTACAGTTTCACAGTATTGGTTTTTTACATTATTGTTTAAGCTGCCATTTAATCAGTGCTATGCAAACAGTTGTGTTATTGCCTTCATGTTTATGGGATAGATTTACATGTAAAGTATGAATTGCAGAGCATCTTTAACAAGTCATCTGTTTTGCCTGTTCAGCAGGAGTAAACATTTGCCTCTGTGGAAAGTGCAGCACTTGTTGAACTCTATGTATGTGTTCTAATGGCATTGCTCTGTGTGTAGCTCCCGAAGTGCGTTTTGGAGGTTAGTAAGTGCTGTGCACTGTAAGACAGGATGCTCCATAGACAGAATTTCAAGCATCCTAATTGAGAAAAAAAAGGTTAAAAGCTGTACAAGTGTGGTAATTGGTGAAGTGTTCTTGTGGGCATTTTGAGCAATGTGTGTACAGAATATGGGAAATGCTCCAGTAAAAAAATTAGAGAATAATATGTCTGGGGAAGACATTTATAACCAACTTCTGTGAGTTTACACCCTGAACTGGTAAGGTTTGTATTTTCTTTCTTTTAGGCCAGTTAAGTTCTCAATAACATAGCAATATAATATTCACCAGGTTGTGGGTCTGTGTTTAAAAGAGAAGGGAAAAAAAAAAAGGTCAGAGGCAAATTCCTTGGAGATCTTCTGTCTGCCATAGATTAAGTAAAACCAAACTGTAGAGAACTGCAAAGGGGATGGAGTCAGGTCTTTTTTCAGTTGTACCCAGTGCTAGGATGAAAGGCAACAGGTACCAACTGAAACACTAAAGGTTCTGTCTGAGCATCAAGAAACACTTCTGTGCTGTTTGAGTAACAGAGCATTAGCACACTTTGCCCATAGAGGTCGTGCAGTCTCCTCCCTGGAGATCTTCAACAGCTGCCTGGATGTGCTCCTGGCCAACCTGTTCTGTGTCCCCACTTGTCCTGGTTGGACCAGGTGGAGCCAGAGGTCCTGCCAACCTCACATTCAGTGATTTTGTGAAGTCCAGGCTCCACTGAAATCGCATGTCTTCACTTAGAAAAAAGTGAGAAATGTTGCTTATGTAAGGTAAGTTTCTCTTGCACTACTGAACAAATACAGTGATGCAGCTCATGCTTGTAACGTGCTGGTGTTAGTATTTCTCCAGATATTTCTGATTTATAGCGTCACAAGATCAGCAAGAAGGAAGGTATAAACTCATAAATGTCAGGAATGCTCTAAGACATCGCAAGTTTCACTGAGTACAGATCAGAATTGAACATGACAGGTTACAGATGATTATGCAAGTGCAAAAGCTGAAGAGTGTCTTCTTTCTAGAAAAAATAAAAACTACAAAATACAACAAAAACTGTTCCTGCTCTAGATGGGAGCAGTATATCTGTTCATTGACTGTTCCGTGTGACTACAGGAAATCAGACTGAAACTGGTATAAAATGGCCAGATAATATCCCCAACAAGCAGCACCATTAACTTGTCATTCTATGGAAAGGAAGAGGATGTGTATTGTAATAAGGTTCAATAAATCTTAAATACATAAACATGTTGAGAGACAGATACTCAGCAGGATTCTTGCAGTGATGCAGAATGGAATGGAGTGCAATTTTTTAAACTACAAAAAATGACTTGCTGTGTTAGCTTAGTGGGGGGAGTATTTTGGCAGATAGTCTGAAGGAGACTCATTTCTGAGTCCAGAAGACAGCACTTACCAGTGAAGTTCACACACTGACAAAGTAATTGACAGCCTTCTGTGACTGTTGGCAGCTAGTTTAAACTTAAAAGTATTAATAGATCACCAGAGCTTCTGTTTTCACATTATACTTTGCCTCCAACTATTTACTTTCTAGAAATTCAGGACAATAGATTTGCTATATCTGGGCTTTGTTACCTAGAAAATCCAAGCATTTAGGCATTGGGTGCCTAAACTAAAGTCTGCTCTGCTTGCTTCAACCTTGTGCTGTATAAGGTGATTTAATGTTCTCAAGTGTTTAAAGAAGGGGAAAAAAAAAAAACCCCCACAAAAAACCAGCTCTCACAACTCCCCAGCAAAATGGTTACGCCTGGGAGGAGGTTCATTATGGAGGCTTTCTTCTTGGTGAGAATGGTGACGAGTGACAAGCAAGGAAACAGCAGCTTTGTTATTTCAGTGCTAGTCCACCTGATAGTTGGCATTATCGAAAAGAGGAGTGACAGTTCCATCTTTCCACTCAATCAGTATCTCTCCATGCCGCAAGGAAGGGGAACGAGATGGTGGGAGGTATGGCTGGGGGCATCTTCGTAAGGGAGACGTCTCCTGTAAGTCAGCTCTATTGCTGCTGGCTGGGGGGTTCTTCAGAGCAGAGAGGATTTTCTTCTTTCTGGGGTAAAAGAAGCAAGAGTATGTAATGGCATGTGTCTGCCACTTTGTTGCTTAATTCCCTTAATAATCTTCAAGGATTATATCATACGCATAGAGAAGAGGTAGCCAACAGCAGTATTTATTTGGGATAGTGAGTGGGGAAGGCAATAGTAGAAAGGAGAAATAATCAATGACAGCATAAGCAAGCACAGCCATTTTCTGAAATGCCAGACAGAGGCAACAGCCTGAAAAACCATAACCTAACTTACTTGTTATAATGAACGTTGAGTGTCAGTATTATTAATCCCAGTATGAATGCCAGGGGGCTGAGGACTAGCATTGCCGTCTTCCAGTTGGTGCCTGGGAGGATGTAATAGAAAACAATCATGCCATGCCTATCCCCATTCTTATACAATAACCAGTGTTGCTGCAACAACACATGGAATGTCCCTGCGGACTAGCAGGTTACAGGAAAACTGCTTTTTTTTATAACATCAAAGCCATACAGCTGCATTAAGTTGCACAGTATCCCTCTGTTGAAGTTGGCCATAGGAAGATTTTATTTCTTGCCTGGAAGATGACAGCCATTCATGCTCTGGACCCACCTGCAAGCCTTGCCCCAGAGGTTTTCCCTCGATTTCCATGATGCTTTTTAGAGTGATTGTACAACACATCTGGGGGAAGAAGCAGAAAGACACAGGTTAGTGGTTCCTGTTGTTGGACCAAAGGAAGCTCTGTTTTTTTTCTAAGCTGAGCTTTAGCAGCATGTATGGAGCCAGAAAGGGGTAAAAGACTTGCTCCTCAGTGTTTCCCTGTGTCTTGCTCCAGTTGTTGGAGGAGACGCTTTGATATATGTACCCAATTATAGATTCCCTTTGCTCCTAGCACATCCTATGGCTTTGCCTTCAGGTTAAGGCTATGGCCATACACTGAACCACTTGTCAGGACAAACATCTCAATGTGTCTTGTGAGAGTAAAGTCTCAAGTTTCTCAGGTGTATACATGGAAGTTCTTCAGGAGTACCCAAGTGCTTAGCAATACTGAGAAAAAGAAAGCTCGAGTAATTGCTGGATGCTGCCCACACTTTCCCTCCTGCTGTTTTTGTATATGTGTTCAGAAAAGTGCTCACCCTCGCGTTCTGGAAGGTATGCCTGTTTGGTCTTCACAGGAACCACTGTGCTGTTCAATTTATTCACCAGAGGTGAGTCGGTCAAGCCCACAGAAGATTCCTTCTCCATGGCATCAGTCTTTGATGAATCGATGGTTTTACCTTGGCAGGAAATAAAGCACGTGGTTATAATAAACTTTTTGCACAGAAATCTGAATACATTCAGTGCCCAGCAAAGGAAGGGAACCCTGCCCAGCCGTGTTAGTCCTAACCCTGCAAAGCAAATGGGATGTAGCACAATAGCAGTCACCTCTTACTGTATATCAGAGGTCTTCCTCTTGGATTTCAAAGAATAAATTGATTTCTCAAGACTGAATCTAGAGCTGGAACAGAGTTTACAGTTAGTGTTACAGGTAACACTAACACAGCAGATGAAGAAATGGGCTCAAAAGGGTGGAAAACAGTCCTTATCTCTTGCAAGTGAATAAGATAAGCATGATTCCAGATATCAAATGTTGCTGATTATTTGAGAAATCTAGATACTGCAGAGTTTTTAGGCTGAATGAAAAGGTCACATCTGGCACACTGACTTCTGGAGGGGCTAGAGTGCCCTGCTTTGATCTAGATGCTGTTGGAATGCAAATAGGAATGCAAATGAAGGGGGGAAAAGCTTGTGTATCAGGTGGGCTTGCACAGTGTCTTCCAGGCACTGCTGCTGCAGTAACCTGAGCTGGACCCTGAAGTACTGCAGAGCATCTGACATGCAGAACAAGCTCTGACCAAAGGCAGGTGTTTCTGTGTGGCAGCCAGCTATCAGAGGCAGCAAACTGGCTGAAAACTCAATAGCATTTTTTGCCTTGACAGGCTTACAACACTGGTAGAGTGCAGGACAGCACCTACTGCTAGAAGGGAGGCTGTGTCAAATCTCATGGCAGCAGGACGCTCTCCTGCACTGATCCATGTGGCAAGAAAGCCAGGCCTGCCGTGGGGCTGGTAGAAAAGCTGTCAGTTTGACCAGGGAACACTAGTGCAATCTGATTTAAAGCCTGTCCTGTGTTTACCCTTGCAGCCTTATTTGGGGAGCCTGGCTCTGAGGCAGCCCTGGACTGCCAAGAACATTGCCTCAGGGAATGCAAATGCTCTTTTCACATGCCTTTTTCCCATATCTTAAATGTCGTATGCATGTCTTGGCCTATATTTAGCTTGCCTATTATTGTATTTGATTTTTATTTCCTGTATTTACCTTCATGCTAAACAAACATTAACGCTTGTGACTACTGGTCTGTGATAATTACACGTTAACTTTCTAGTAGGCTTATTAAAAACCTCATTAACAGACCATCTTGTCTACATGACAGCTGTAAAAGCTCTCATATTATCTCCTGTTTCCAATTAGATATAATGTGTTTGCGTCATAAGCATTTACTCTTTGTCCATTTGCTTTCGCCAAAAGAAAATCATCATATTTTTTTTTTGCTTTATTCATTTCTGCAAAGCCGAAAATCTCCCTGAGGACGTGAAACCTTCCTATGAGGGAAATAATTTCCCTTGAGCAAGATTGGGACCCTTGTCACCTACAGTGAACAAACACAGAAAAGTCATTACAAACACTGTATTTTGGTCCATGGAGTGGAAGAAGGGAGGGGAGAGGAAGAACTGAGTGTGATTTTTCAGGTCTCGATGTCTGCAGATGAGGCTGATGCGACCATGAGTTAGAATGAAGGATGAAAGCCTGGTGTTACGTGACCTGGCTGATGCCCAAAGTTAGCAGTTAGCTGTTTCTAACTCTACCTCATCTTACTTTCATATATCCACACCCGTGTGTCTACAACTCCTCGCACTGATTCAGCGGGTCTCAGAGTGGCAGCAGCACAGATGGTTTCATCCTCCAAGGTCTTCCACCTGCTGAATTTGTCCTTCTTCCTTGAGACAAAGACCTTGTGGCCTCCATCCTTGGTGCTGAGGTGGAAGCCCAAGCTTTGCAGAGTCAAGTGCCCCTTCTTGCTGCAGGTCCACACTTGGTGTTCCCTGTTCCCACAGGGCTCCATCTTGGCCAGGCCGTACTCCCTTGTCCTGTGGGCTGACAGGCACTGCTTGGTCTGCAGGCTGGTGATGGTCCCGCTGGCCGGGTCCCAGCTCCACCGCTGCTGCTGGGAGTGCGGCATGCACTCAGCCAGGCCGATGCCATCAGCCTCATGATGGGACACGTGGATGCATTTTTCCAGCCGGGTGTTCCTGATGAGGAAGCCTTGTCCCTCTGCTACTGCAGTACAACCAGAGCAGGGTTTAATATGGTACATCTCCAAGGCAAACACATCACCTGAGCACCAAGCACTGTAAAAGCCCTGGGGAAGGGAAATGTAATGCACCTAGATGGGCTTGGCTACATAAACCATTCACTCGGCCTCCTGATTCCTCAGAATGACAGTTCTTTAAAATTCAGAGCGCAAAATAAGTGGGGAGCAATACTGGAGGGAAGAAAGCAATGACAGTGCTGTGTGTCTAATTCCCATATAACTAAAAGGAAAAAAATGCACCATCCCTGGGAAATGGTACTTTCATGAAATATCTGTCTCTACACATTTGGTTTGTATTTGATGAACTGATTATAGGTTGAAAACAGCACCCATCTTTCTCTTCCTCCAAAATAATTGGATGGCCTGGATTTTTATTTTTTATTTTTTTACCCTTTTCTAATTCATTTTTTTTTTCATTTAAAAAGCAGTTGAAACCCTTGACTCTCTGAATGCTATCCGTCTGGGGCCAATTAGGCCACTTAGGCTATCGCTCCATTAAGTGTCTTCTTGTGCTACTGCAGGAACATTAAGATAAAACCGTACCCTGTTAGAAGTCTGCAAGCACTTGGCTGACACAACTCGGAATAAACATCAAACTAAACTGGCATTGGTCTGCACTTCCCAGACATGAATTTACCATTTTTAAGGGTCCCGCTGTAAAAGATGTTGCTGCTGTCCCATAGCAGACATGCCTTTTGAAATGGATATCATCCTGTTAGCTGGACAACTGTATCTACTTTCAGAACAAAATCAGCAGGTGTGGCCTGCAAACATCCTGAGCAAAATGTCAAATACAAAACCACACGTTGCTGACACAGATGTAGCTCCTTCCTTGTTCCGTATTTTATGCCTAAATTGCAGGCTGAGGGATAGAAAGAAGTGGTTCAGCTTCCACATTCTCAAAGATATTTTAGGTTTAATTACACTTAACAAGTAGTAACTTTCAGCTCCTGCAGTGACATTTTCAGCGCTTCCCCAGGAATCACAGCTTTAAAACCCTGTCAATATAAACCACTGAGTATAAAGAGGAGACTGAAAAATGGTATTAGACAAGAAGACCAATGTTTATCTGAACATCTATTTCTGCAGAATTTCCCCTCGCAAAGCAAGGAACAATGCTTTTCTTTGGCAGCAGGTATTTGGCTCAGTACTTGAAAAAAAAAAATAATGACAGTGTAAACAGGAGCTGGTACACAATACCAAGAATAGGAACAATAGCTTAAAAGAACTCTCATGTTTTCTTTCAGGAAATTCTAGGGGTCTGCTAGATTAATAGTGTCTGTAATCTGCTAAATCAGAAACAGCTTTGGGCCTTTTGGTCAGGTCTGAATGCATGGGGAGACTCAGGCAGAAATCACGGTACACCTCCTGCACCTGCCCTGGGAGAAAGCTGGATGTGTCCATGCAGGCAAATTCGGTTTTGTGGACCTGAGATAGTCACCAACCCAGGCAATCCCTGCCAAGAGCAGGTTCCTAAATGGCAATTAAATTTCTGGGAGATCTTTGGGTAGCACATGAGTCCCGTCATTTTTATTTCTTAGTGAGGGCTGGATAAAAACATTCAGTGCGCCTTAGGCTTGAATTTCTGCCTCAGACATGGGTTACTGCTAGGAGGAGAAATGTCTCATATACCAAAATGTCTCAATTAATCTCCCCTAATCTTTAGAAAATCCAAAGGGATGAATGCAATCCACTCCCCACCCCTCCTGCCCCCAATCTGTTTATTTTTAGGAGCTGAAATGCAGGATTCTCAGAAACACTTTGCTTCGTTTTAACTGAGAGAAATTAGTTTCAGAAGTGATGAACTGAGAGCCACATAAAAACGTAACAGGGGAACGTGAGAACCTGGTGGGTCAGATAAGGTATTTTCTGAGCACCTCATCCTGTCTCCAGCACTGAGTATCAGCGTTGGCTTGTAGGGAAGAGAGTAAAAATCAGGCAAGTAAAGAGAGCATGCAAGAGATATCTGCAAGTACTCCAGTGCTTCCTTCCCAAGCTGTATGAGAAAGCTAGGAGAGCATTGTTGGGTATCTATGATTAAAATCATTTCTCCCATGTACAATTACATCGTGTTTTCCACTCTAACGTTCAATAACCATTTTATTGCTCAATCAGTATCATGAGCTCCTTCTGCTGCTCCACACAGCCAGCCTCACTTTGGCTTATTCTGAGTAATTTCGTGCCATCAGCAAAATTTATTACTTCATTATTCACCCCATTTCCCAAGATCACTGTGCCATTGATCTTTGTCAGAGCCTGCAGATACCTCATTCTGCTGTGATCACTGTCAACTTATTCTGCCTCTTTGTTCCTCACCTTTATCCAGTTACCAGCCTGTGGGTGAAATCTCTCATTACCCTGTAAGGACTGAGTATTTAAGGTCCTCACAGAAGAATCTTTCTCAAAGCCTTTCGCAAATACAAGTGCAAGGTCTGGATCAGCTCACCATTTTCCAGGCCACTGATACCATCACTGATGTTAGTGATCCCACTACAAGATCTGCATTGGCTTTTCTCACACTTGTCTGTCTGTCTGCAGATTCTATTTCTTGTTTCTACTGATTTACCTGATTCCAAAATCGAATCCAGTGAACTGTGTTGTCCAAGCAGGTTGACACTTTGATGCTTAAAGGAGTCACTGATGGTTAGCTAAAGGTAACTGGCAACAGTCAATGTGACCCCACATAAATCATAAGCAATACAGACACCAAGAAAGCAGAAACATATTTACCTTGGGATACACATCAGGCACTGAGACTCCTAAGTCAGGACAAAAATGATTTTTTTCCTCCATAACTGTGGAGTCCCTGAAGCCCGATGAAGCAGATGAGGCTGTCTAACATTTTGGAAATGGTAGCCTGGAGCATGGTATCCAACTTACACCCTGGGGATGTCAGCACAGCCTCTGTGGAAAATGCCAGCCTTACCCACGGAGCTGGAATAGATGCCTGCTTTGATCTGCTTGTGCTTGAACATTTTGGCCTCTTTATATTTTTAGGAACAAAACAAACAATTTCTAGCAAAGGCACTTGATGCCAGCTTGTTCGTCCTATGACACTGCCACTCTGTCTGGTCACGAGAAAGAAAAACAAGCCAATGCAGTCCCTTGCCTCTCTGTGGCATAACCACCCTTGGGACAAGCTGCTCCTTACAGCACCAGCAGCAAAATCCATGCAACATTCCTAATTAAGGTAATGCTGTCAGGAGAGCCTCAGTTACCTGTAGCCCCAGTATTTATGGGAAAGTGTCTACTCTTTCTAAGCAGCGCCTTCACTGCTTGATCAAAGCCATTCAGGACATCGTGTGGGGCTGGTGCTTCCCTTTAACAGATATGCAGAGGCAGAAGATTAGTCAGAACAGAATGAGCGCAGATTTCCAAAATGGGTGAGCAAGGAACATGGAAATACGGAACCGACACTGACTTTGGCTTCTTTTGCCCTCCCCAGTCAGGATCCTAACTCTGACAATATGCCTCTGCTTGATTTCTCTTGCCAAGTTGCTGGGATTTTTTTTTTTTTTCTGAGGAGGAAATGACTGTGGAGTCACAGTGAGGAATCCACCTTCTCCTGCCTCTACCTGTTCTGGAAGGCAGGCAGCCACCTGTGCAGCTGCAGCATCGGCTGTAAAGGTTGCTTTGTGTGAATCCCCCACCATTCAGGAGAGCTCCCATGTCTTCTTGGGTGCCACCACAGCAGTGCAGAGAAAGGCAACTTTAGGTTCTCAGACATCACTGTGGTGATGGGGACAACACCAATCCCTATCCCGTACTGATACCTAACCCTCTTCCTTCAGGCAAGCACACTATCTCCCCTCATTGCTAGTACCTGTTCCAGTGCCTTATGCTGCTAATGCACAGCTACCACTCTTTTCTATCCAGACCCTTGATCACCAGGATTCGATTTCAGGACTAATCTTAAATTCAGACATTCCTGCTGACTCATTATAACACATCTGCAAAACCAGGCAGTCCAGAAGGTTGGTGGATGAGGGCTGAAGAGACTTTCATGGAATTAATCATAGCAACAGCAGCAATTTGCTGAGATGCCTGAAGCTATCATATCCTGCCATGAGCGAAAATGCAGCCTAATGCCTTTTCTGAACAGGAGGAAGCTGTTTCTGTGCTATTTGTTTCCATTTCCTACTGAGCGTCAGATCTTGATAGAAATGAGAAGATGCTGTGGCAAAACAAGAGGGAAGCTCCACTGAAGGTTGGAATGTTCCCCTGCAGATGTAACCTGGCACAAAACAAAGCCCTGTGAGATCACTTATAGGAACATTACTTTTAATTTAACTGAAGTAAGCAGCTTGAGGTGCTGTCAGTTATGGACAAACATAAACCAGTGAGAAGGAGCAGACCTGGATGCTGCCCAGAAATAGTTCCTTTTTACAAAATCCCACCAATGCAGGAGACCAGCCTGGGGTTGTGGGATGAGGAAATTAAAAATACCTTGTTGTCATAAGAGGAGTATGATGAAGCAGATGACCAAGACGCATTTGGTCAAAAGCAGGAAACCTAGATGCAGTGATAGCCATGGTGCTGGCCATCACACTGATCCAAAGGTGTCCAGTCTTTAGAAATGCCTCCGCTTTGGCAGTGTGTTTTGGTGTAGGAAAGACTGGGGTAACTGGTTAAATCTGAAGGTTGATCAAAGCCTTATAACCCCACTGAAATCCTGTGTGTTTACATAGGTGAAGGTCCACCCCACACCAGTCAGCAAGGCATGGACTAGGGAATGGCCCAAGAAGTGCTCATGAACTTACAGCATGTTTTTTTTCTTTAGGAACTTCCTGAAATTAGAGTATAAGAAGGGGACTGAACAGTCAGAGGGCTGTTTTCCAAGTAAGTCGGGTAGAGTAGGGCGGGTGTTCCCAAACGAGGGCCTGTTTTTCTGAGAGTTGTGGCTGAGAAATACCCTTACACTGTAACTGTGATTTATGCCCTCAACAGACCTTCATATGGCAGTTGTTTGAAAATCCACCTAGCTGACTTCCAGTTACTTTCTGCATCTATCCTCAACTCCAGGGCCTCCACTAACAGAAAGCAAATCATAGAATCATAGAACAGTTTGGGTTGGAAGGGACCTTTAAGATCACTTAGCTCCAACCCCCTGCTTTAGGGAGGGATACCTCTCACTACACCAGGTTGCTCACAGCCTCATCCAGCCAAGCATTGAATGCTTCCAGGGAGGAGGCATCCAGAGCCTCACTAGGCAACCTGTTCCAGTGTCTCACCACCCTCACAGTAAAGGATTTCTTCCTACCATCTAGTCTAAATTGACTCTGTTCCAGTTTAAAGCCATTTCCCCTCATCCTGTCACGACATGCCCTTATAAAAAGTCCCTCTGCTCAAGACTGCTGCTCCCAAGTGGTCTCTTAGAAACCAGTAGAGAACCTGCAGGGGTGATTTAAGACACATATTTCTCCCACAGAACGCAGATAGACACAAATCACTGCCTGTTTGAGGAACAGGGAACTGCAACTTCCATGCAGGATTCAGATGTTGTTCACACTGCCCAACTGCCAAGGCAGGTAGCTGAACTGTACAGCTGATATTAGATCATCATTTGCACTGATTTCATTCTTGCTATTGTCTTTCCCACACATTCTCTCCTGTTTGTCCTACGGTGACAGCTCCAAAGTTCTGAGAGCTTCTGTCCTTTGATTCATTGGACTTTTCTTGGGCATGGGGCAGCTTTGGAAATCTGTCATTATTTAAATCTGAGATCAGTATTCAGTGGACTAATATTCACTTTCTTTTTTTTCTTTTTCTCCTTTTTTTTTTTTTTTTTTTTTTTTTTAAATGGGGCAAAGGCAAACCTGGAGCTGAGCGAGCAGCTACCTGGCAACTGTGGCTTTATGGTGCACTATTTCCATCACTTCAGACAACAGATTAGCTCTCATCAAGTCATGTCATTTTTATAGGAGAGTCAACAAAGCCTGCTGATATTGCCAGTAATTAGCTGGCAATTTGCTTGTCAGGGCAAGCACCTGATTGCAAATACTTCTTGTTCTGCACTCAGATTACTTTCCAGCAACAAGGTAATCTGAGACTCATTTCCAGCTGTTGCTCTAGCAACAACATTGCCCTGTGTTTTTTCCTTACTATTGCAGTTTTCTTAGGAAAAACCTTATTTTTTGATTGACCAGCAAGTCTTCATTGCTCTTCTTACTGGTATAAGGTCTGCTTTTGGCTGAGTATCTAAGACACCAGAGCAGTTATAAAAACAAAGAGAAAGTTTTAGTGTAGTAATTGATGGGAAGCAGAGGCCAGCGAGGACAAAAAGCTGATGTATGTGGGGAAAAACAGTCCACGGAGGGAGATGTGGAGGAGATCTTTGTAATCCAGGAAGGTCAGACAGACTGGGTTGGAGCTGACTGGCCAGGAACCAGCTCCAAATGGAACTGGGGGTGCCAGGGGAAGGCAAACAGCATTAAGGAGTAGATGGCTCCATGCACACAGCATCCTTGCCATAGGAGAGTTTCCATGCAGGTGGAGGAGAGGAATCTGGTATCCACTGAAACACACTGGGGTGAGGAAATCCCCTGAACAGAAAACAGCTGGAGGCTGGAAAAATGTTTGGGGAAGAAAAAGTACTGGATACCATTGGGCTTTATTCCCTTTCCACAAATGAAGAAAAAAAAAAAACAAAAAACAAAACAGTGGAACTGGAGCAGCCAGCAGCGCAGACTGGGGAGAGGAGAGCATCACCTTAGGGGTTGTTGTAGGAGAAAGACCTATGCAGCCATTGCACTCAGCTCCCTTGAAGGCATCAGTGTGAAATGTGGCTTTACTTCAGCAGTTTTTTGTTTGCAGCTTCTGTCTGATCTCACAAGCAAAGGACAGTGTTCTGCTGGGGTGCTGTGAGACTTCACTTTGCAGGAAGACACTTCAGCTCCCCCACAGCTGGCAGGGAGTTTCCAAAGTTACCAGCAGCTTTTGCAATTCCAGGATTCCCATTTTCCAGCAGGAAAGTGAACCCTCTGAAGTCTGCCAGGAGCAAGTGCCTCTGTCCTGCTCAGTGCCTTAGGAACGCAGCTGCAGGTGGGATAGGCTGCAGATCACCCCAAACAGAGAACATTTGCTCCCTGCCCTCTGAGCTTGTTTTGAGCATTGACAGACACTAGAGAGATGCATTCAATTCTTGCAAAACCCCTGTGGTTTTATTTTATTAGCAGTTTAGCTGAAATGCAGCAACTGATCACACAATTACATCAACTGCATTTCACTGGAAAGGAACAGAAACTTGGTGGGAAACATCCTGTGATCCTCTTTAATTCACCAATAAACCAGCTGTGGGGCTCCTGTTGCATGACAGCAGCAAAGCAATGCTGCCTCCCAGCACTGGGCAATATCACTTATGGAGCAAAGAGAAAGACAAGATCCCTACAGCTTTACTGCAGTCCCAACATCCCAACGTCTCCTGCTCCTTCCCTGACCCACTGATGCACATCTCACTGCTCACTGGCACAACAAAATGCACGCATCCAGTCAGGGGCTTAAAAAGGAGAGGTGGAATTTGCTGGATTTACTTTAACTGAGGGTTTAGGGTCCAAAAAAAATGACTTGTGAGTCTGAGAGTTTTCTTCAGGGAATAAAAATCCCAGGTGCAGGGACAAAATTTTTGTCCAGGGAGCCTGAAAATCTCTAACCGTGCTGCTTGTAAAACCACAGGTCTCGTGTCCATGCAGTTCAGGGGTGAATGAACCCTGAAACACTTCTGGTGAAGCACTTTCAATAACCTGCATCCTCAGGCAGAACAACAAAATAAAAACAGAATTATTATTTCTGGGACTTTGCTGCCCACTGCCCATGACAGTTGGGCCAGCTGGGGGCCTTGTTCCTGGGAAACATTTCTCTGGCTCTGCAGGATGCTGCGTGCTAAGGCTTCTTCCTTTCTCTCCCCAGACCCCAGGCTGCTTGGCTCCCCAATCCTCCCGTGCCTGCAGGATGCTGTATTTCAGCGGCCTTGGCAGTAGGCAGTTACCCACTGGAGCACAGCATGATCTGTGCAGTGCTGAGTAGCACCAGGTCCCCAGCACATCCTGCTTCCCACTGACCACTATGCAGCAGGACCAGCACTGCAGGGTCCTGTCCCCTTTTCCACTGCATGACACCAGGACAGGACAAGGAAACCAACACCCAGGGATTAATTCACCCGCTGTTTGCCTGACTTGCTGTTAGAAGTGGCTGGTACGATGCTGCAGTGCCCCGCACGAACAGACCCCTTAAACACTTGTGTTACACCCTGTTTTAAATTTGAAATGCACCTGTGGGCACCTGTTCTACAGCCAGCGGGCTTAGAGCTTTGCAGGCAAAGCATCTCAGCAGAAAACTAGGTTAAGCTCCAGGAGGTGCCTCAGTTCTCCTTTTTCTGGCTGCCCCGAAGGAAGAGAAACTTACCCTCAAGCCAAGGCAGAAGGCAAATGCAACTCAGACTCAGCCTGAGAAGCTCCATTGTGTCCCAACTCGGGCGGGGAAGGAGCCTCGGGAGCTCTCTCTGTCATTCAAGGCAGAAAAAGCCTGCCAGGAGGAGGAATCTCCTCTTTTATCCTAGCGCTGGAGCCTTGGCAGTGGGCTTATCAGCGAAGCGTCGGCGTTGGGACGCGGTCCCGCTGGGCGTTATCCCGTAGGAGCAGCCCTACGGCGAGCAGGGCTGGAGGGCACAACGCACCGACCACGGCCGCTCGCTGCTCCTCGGCAACAGGAGCCGCATGTTAAAGAGCCTGGCGGGCTGCCCCGCGGGGCTGGGCCCGAGCAGGATGCGGGGCTCGCCCGGGAGGGAGAAGTAAAAGTGCGGAGGGGCGTGGGATGCCCAAACTTGGTTGGGGCGGGCGCTGTCACGTCGGCTCTCCGGGGTTGTTTTTCCGCGTGCATCAGTTTGAGCTCTGCGCTGCGGAAAGCCCCACGTTGCTCTCCGAGCAGCAGCAGCGGGGGGGAACAGCAGCCGGGGAGGCCTGAGGGATGGATTTGTCAGAGGTGCGCTCCGCCAGCCCCTCCTCGCTGCGCTTCCCTGTCTCACCTGCTCGCTGAAGCAGTTCCCCTCTGCATCCATCATTAACCGCAGAGGAGCCTCTTGTACAAAGACACTCCATTTCTCCTTTTGGCTCCCCAGCTCGATGGCATCAGCATCGTATTTCCCTGCTCTGCCCATGAGAACACGAGTCCCCTGGGGAGCTGCTCCTGCCTGACCATCGTGCTGCACTCATGGACAGTGCTGCAGAACTGCGGCTGCAGGGCTTCCCCATGGCAGTGCATCAAGTTGCACTGAACACCGGTGTTTTCAATTTAAAAAAAAAAACAGCACATATGTTATTATTAATATTATTATTATCCACATTACTGCTTTGCTCTCAAGTTTAAAATGTGAATGCTCTCTGTTGCATTCACTGAGAGTATCTCTTCTGCAGGAGGAGCAGAGGGAGGACCTTGTTTTCCTTCTCTTGATGGAGGTGCACTGCAGGCAGGTGGAGAATGTTCCCATGTATATCCTGAGGCAGAGGTTGCTATGCTCTTCTGTAGCTAATCACAGAATCATTCCTTTCCATGGAACTGGTACTTCACCTGGTTTTTCTCCTCCTGAGTCTTTGTTCTCCCAACCCACTGAATCACTGTTTCTTTTCAACCCCCAGAAAGGGTTTTCTGAGCCACACCAGGAAGGTGTTTTTCTCTTGCCCTGACATGGCACTTTAACACGACATTTAATATAACCTTGCTGGGTCAGTCCCCAGGCCTGAATCTGGTGAGGACTCAGAGTGGCTGTCCAAGGAAAAGTGAAAAATAACAATAAAGAGGTTTAAAATGTTCCTGCTGTTTTCATCTCAAATGTTTGTCCAGTGCTGGTGTTTTCAGGTCTGTGGTGCCTCAGATCACCAGAGGCAAATCCCCTTTTACCTAGTAATAAGTACAGAATATTCAGTGTGTCCCCACCAGCAGTGGGTGGAGGAGAGCCTAACCCAGAACACCATGGCATTTAACATGTATGAAAATGGTCGGTCTAAAAGTACAAGAGCCAGCACAGACTGAAACAAAACAGCTTAACATCAGCCGCTGAGATCTTTGGGTCTCCAGGAAGCAGATCTTTCTTATCCCTGACATGGAGAATGTCATCATTCTGCTCCTGTGCCTTTTAAAAGCCCCCACCCTCTTATGAAACTCTGACACCACTTTGGCCTTATTTCTTATACACAAAGGGAAGAATTTGCATACAAAATAACTCTGTTGCACCAGGGCCCATTCCTCTACAGTGCACTGGCTAACTGACAGCACAGATTAGCCTCTTCCATAACATTTCCATTACTTTCCTAAGCTTCCCTAGGAAGGAGCAAGCAACTTTCAAGCTGTGGTATCTCCCACATAGTGAAGGATAGTTCCCATGCAGAGAAGGACAGGTCCATAACTTCTGGCTCCCAGTCACATCAATTCAGTGTCCAGTTGGTCCTTGCTGACCTGTATCTCCTGGAACAGCATGGCTCCATCTGCACTTTGTTGAGTGCGTTGCATTTTCCTCTTCATTTTGCATGGTAACTTTAATCAGAGTGAAATGATAAGTCTTAAGGAAGCCTAAGCAGGACAAGAGGAAATGGTTTAAAACTAAAAGAGGGGAGAATTAGGCTGGATGTAAGGAAAAAGGCTTTTGTGATCAGGATGGTGAGACACCAGAACAGGTTGCCCAGAGAAATGGTGGATGCCTGTTCCTGGAGACACTCAAGATCAGGCTGGAGGGGCTGTGAGCACCTGCTGGAGCTGTAGGCATCCTTCCTCCTTGCAGGGAAATTGGACCAGATAACCTTTAATAGTCCCAACTAACTGAAACTATTCTGTGATTCTACGATTTTATCCTATGATTCTACGGAGCATTTGAGTCTGTGGCTTATTGTTACAAGAAATTAGAAACCAGAAATGAGGGCCTACAACCTGTTTTGCCTCAAGGAGAGCAGGCAGGGCTTACCCTCCAAACAGAGACTCCAGGGAGCCCAGGTCTGAGCGGTGGGAAATCCAGAGCAGAGCCAACTCCTGGCTTATTTCTCTACCTGGTACCAGCCCAGCGCACCGAACCTCTCAGGGTGGGCTGGGCACACTTTCCTTCCCCACTGGGCAGCACCAGAGCTCCATGTATTTCCTCACACCCGGAGCTGCTCGGCAAGGACCGTTCTGGCGCCCGGGCTGGCTCGGCAGATGGAGCTGCTCCCCAAGGATGCAGAGGAGCGCTGGGCTCAAACACCGCTTAAAGCGGAGCCCTGCGCTGGGCAAGGAGATTATTTCTGTTTTCTTTCTGCTGGATGGGGAAGGAAGGGTGTGTTTCTGTGAGGAGTGAACGACTGTGCAGCAAACTCTGCTCCATTCCTGCAGGCGAGGGGCTCTGAGGAACAGAAAAGCCCAGAAAATCTTTCTGCTCCGGACGCGATCTGGACCCGCCGGGCTCTAGGGGGGGTGTTTGCAATAAGCAAGAGCAAGCAGCGATCACAGTGAGATGAGCTATCAGCTCTCAGTGCAGAGGGCAGCGCAGGGACATCAAAACCCATGTTCCCGTTTACAGACCTCCCCCAGCCTCTGGCAATGCCTGCGTCCCCTCGCGCTAAGCCCTGCTGGCTTTGTAGCTAAGCTGTGCGATAGCCTTTGCCTTCCATCGCTCCATTTCCCCTGCAGCGACAGCGGAGCCTCTTTTCTCGCCGCAAGTAAGCTCACAGGGAGGGGGTCAAACCTGCACGGGCAGTCCTAAATCCCAGCACGGGCAGCACTTTGTGTGTGCCAGGCTGGAAGATGGGAGCTGATGAGAACTGCTTTTTGCTTGGGGTGTGTCTAGTGTCGAAAAGTCCCGCTTCGAGCAGTTGAAGAGGGGCTGGTGAATAATTAATCTGCTCTTGCAGAGCTGATAGAGCTATGGTTTGTTTATGAGTGTGACTTATATCTAGCTACCTATGGCACTTCTGGTCAGAATGTGCTGCACACTCTGCCTGCAAGTGCCTGACAGCAATGATGTGGTGTCTGACAACCCTTTAAAATGGATTTTTCACATAATAAACATTCCCTGTAGTTAAACGGGATTGTTTCACCACTGGAGATGCTCCCCCACTTCACCAGGGACAGGCAAACAGAGCTGAAGGCTCATTCCCTGCATTGTGAAGCCTGAAAGCCCAAGGGCTCAGGTATCACATGGCTGGGACATGGGCTGAGACCTGGCATACTCATAACATGTGTGCCAAGTTAGGGGGCAGATGTGGGTGGGTGCACCAAGGCGTGTGGCTTCCTTCTCTCTGTGTACTGTGCGCTTCCTCCCCTGATGCCCTCTAGCTTGTGTTTAAGAGGGTCTAAAGTCCTATCTCAGTTTCTGCATGCAAGGGTGGCAGCTATGTCAATATTTAATCTGCACACATTAAGGGCTACTCGTACCCTCAGGGTGAGGGACCGAGGCTCCTTGTGGAGGACAGCAGAATGGCTGGTGTGGCAGCACCCAGTAAACCAACCCAAATAAAGCACAGGTGTGCCCACTGCCTGCTCCCACCCTGTCTCTGTGCTCGGTTTGGCCCCTTGGAGAGTACAGGGGAGGGAAGAAAAGGGAACAAAAGAAAAGGGAAGAGGAGAGGAGAGGAGAGGAGAGGAGAGGAGAGGAGAAGAGAGGAGAGGAGAGGAGAGGAGAGGAGAGGAGAGGAGAGGAGAGGAGAGGAGAGGAGAGGAGAGGAGAGGAGAGGAGAGGAGAGGAGAGGAGAGGAGAGGAGAGGAGAGGAGAGGAGAGGAGAGGAGAGGAGAGGAGAGGAGAGGAGAGGAGAGGAGAGGAGAGGAGAGGAGAGGAGAGGAGAGGAGAGGAGAGGAGAGGAGAGGAGAGGAGAGGAGAGGAGAGGAGAGGAGAGGAGAGGAGGGTCAGGCAAGGGAAGGAAACGGAAGGGAAGGAAAAAGAAAAGGAAAGGAAAAAGAAAAAAGGAGGAACTCCTGAAATCCCTATTCCCCTTTATTTGTCTATGAAAAGCAGTGGTGTTCATCTTAGAGAAATCCCAGCTAGCAGGCAGGTTGGGAGGGCAAAAAGAGGAAGGAAGGAGAAAGAAGAAAACTCAAGGGCGGCAACTCAGGGCTGAGTACACAAAAACATCTTCAAAGCGAGGAGCTTGTTTTTCAAACACACCATGGTTTCGCTGGAAACAACCCGAGCTGAGCTGGGAGTGGGGCCAATCCCGGGGCTGCTGCCAGCCCTGAACCCTGGCAGCTCACCCTGAGTGTGCGTGTAACTCAACCTGCACCCAAATTGCCCCTGTCCCACACTGGGACCAGGCTGTCACCTCCCTGGGGCACTATGACCTTTCTTCTTCCTATTCCCTGCAGTCTCTTCCCCAAAGGAAGGGTTCCAGAACAGTGATATTTGCCCTTGATCCTTTTGTCCGTTCTGGCTCTTTTTCAGGGCCAAGCATTGCTCACCCCGACAGCTTGCTGTAAAAATATCCCAGTGTCTCCTTTTGGTGACAGCAAGGCTGCTGTGATCAATACCAAACACAGTGACCTCTGGTATTTCTAGTGGTTCCTTGGGCAGCTAATCATCTCCATATACTTAGGTACTGATGTCACAGTGGTGTGGGTGTGTATTCCCAACATATATTGCTTGGGAAAGCTGTGCCAAGCAAGATGGATTTCTTTCTTCTTCCCCTCCATATGCACTGCTCCTGCAAATTTGGGGTCCTGAGGATGCGTCCCAAGACTTGTGTAGTCTGCTCCATCTTTTGCCTATTTTTGCTGCCACTGGATGCTTTTTCAGATGCTGGGACCTTGGCAGCTCTTCATATAACTGAGCTGTGTATGGCATTATTGTGCACTTCTCAACAAACTAAGGTTTTTGGCTTTGCCATAGTCTTGGTCTGGCAACAATTCCAGTCTAGCACCCTAATCCCAAATTCTGTGCCGACACTCTGGCTTGGTGTAAGATATGTGCCCTGGGAGTTACAGGACTTTAATTAGGACAAGAAATGGTGGATTGGATGAAGGTAAATATCCTTCTTTTCCCCAGCTGGAGCAAGATGGGAAAACTTGGCAGAGCAAACATTTCATATAAAAACACCAGAATTCCATTCAAACTCTGCTGCCCAGCCCCAGTACCAGCTGGTACCAGTCCCCAGGTACCAGCCGTTCTTCCCAGCCCTGTTCCCTGGGCTCTAACAGGATGCAATATGGTGGTAGCCAAGGGATGGTCATGGGAATCCTGGCATCTCCCCGCTCCAAAAAAGTAACCTGCAAGTGGGCTACCACAGCAAAGAGAAAAGCAAGCCAGAGCCACAGGGCTGGAGATCCACAAGGATCGAGTGCTGTTAGAAAGAGTTAGTTGCTTTTTTTCATTGTTTATTATTCTCTGTTTTGTAAACTAACACAGCAGATGTGAGAGAAGTTGGAAAGGGAAACTGGGACCACTTTCACAGAGTACTGTGTCTCTTTCTTTCAACAGGAAGAAAACAAATTAAGCAGCAAGGTTCCTAACCAAGGGGAGATGGAAAGTCACATTACTCACCGCAAAGAAAAACATGGAAACACGCATAAAGGAGAGGACAAAGAAATCCATTGGACCAGAAATCTCACACCGGTGAAGCAGAAGCCATCCAAGGAGCTGAGGCCCATGCTGGGGGCTGTCACACTGGGCCTCATCCTGTTCATTGCCGCGGTGGTGGCCTGGTGCTACTACACAGTGTCCCTGCGGAAGGCGGAGCGGCTCAAGACGGAGCTGATGGACCTGCGGGCGGATGGCTTCGTCATCAGGAACCAGCACGGGGAGGTGGTGTTCCGCCTGGCGTTCCGCTCGGGGAGCCTGGACCTGGAGTCGTGCTCCAAGGAGGGCGAGATCCTGAGCTGCACGCGGTCGCACCGGGGGCCGCTCAACTTCTTCATACAGACGGTGAAGCCCAAGGACACAGTGATGTGCTACCGCGTGCGCTGGGAGGAGCTGGCAGCCGGCCCCGCGGTGGAGCATACCATGTTCTGGGAGGACGCCCACTGGTATGGGGGCTCGGAGATGAGCACCCAGCACTGGCCCATCCGCCTGGCGGGCTACCAGGAGCCCGTGCCCTACGTCACCAGCGATGTCTACTCTTTCCGCGACAGCTTTGGGGGCATCCTGGAGCGCTACTGGCTCTCCTCCAAGGCGGCGGCCATCAAGATCAACGACTCAGTGCCCTTCCACCTGGGCTTCAACGCCACCGAGCGCTCCCTCTTCTTCCAGGCCCGCTACAAGGACTCTCCCTACAAGCCCCCGCCGGGGCAGCAGCCCTTCCCCGAGCTGAGCTACCGGGTGTGCGTGGGCTCCGACGTCACCTCCATCCACAAGTACATGGTGCGCAGGTACTTCAACAAGCCCTCCAAGATCCCTGCTGAGAACGCCTTCCGCTACCCCATCTGGTCCACGTGGGCCCTCTACAAAAAAGATATCAATCAGGATAAAGTTCTACATTTTTCAAGAAACCTTAAGAAATACCGTTTCAACTGCAGCCACATTGAGATTGATGACATGTACACACAGGCGTACGGGGACTTTGACTTTGACCCTGTCAAGTTCCCCAATGTAACTGAGATGTTTGCAAAACTAAGGGAAGATGGGTTTAAAGTCACTCTGTGGATTCATCCCTTCATACATATGGATTCGTCCAATTTTGGTGTGGGTATTGAGCGTCAGCTCTTCATCAAGGAGCCTTCAGGGCGGCTGCCAGCCATGGTGGAGTGGTGGAATGGCATTGGGGCAATCCTGGACTTTACCAACCCAGCAGCCCGGGACTGGTTCCAGAGTCACCTGCGCCAGCTCCGTCACAAGTACGGCATCTCCTCCTTCAAATTTGATGCAGGTGAGACCAGCTACCTGCCCAAGCAGTTCAGCACTTTCCGGCCTCTCTCTGACCCCAGCATCTGGTCCCGGCGTTACACCGAGATGGCCATCCCCTTCTACGAGCTGGCCGAGGTACGGGTGGGCTACCAGTCACAGAACATCTCCTGCTTCTTCCGCATCATTGACCGTGACTCTGTGTGGGGCTATGAGCTTGGCCTCAAGTCCCTCATCCCCACAGTACTCACCATCAGCATGCTGGGCTATCCGTTTGTATTGCCAGACATGATTGGAGGAAACTTCCTCCCCAATAAGACGGACGGAGCCGTTGAGATCCCGGACCGGGAGCTGTACATCCGTTGGCTGGAGCTGTCGGCCTTCATGCCCTCCATGCAGTTCTCCATCCCACCATGGCTCTATGACAAGGAGGTGGTGGAGATCGCACAGAAGTTCACAGAGCTCCACGAGTCGCTGGTGGCCCCGCTGCTGCTGAAGCTGGCCAGGGAGGTGACCGATACGGGAGACCCCATCATCCGGCCCATCTGGTGGATCTCGCCCCGCGATGAGGCCACGCACCGCATCGACTCACAGTTCCTCATTGGGGACACCCTCATGGTAGCTCCCGTGCTGGAGATGGGCAAGCAGGAGCGTGACGTCTACCTGCCGGCGGGCAAATGGAGCAGCTACAAGGGGGAGCTCTTTGAAAAGACGCCGGTGCTGCTCACCGACTACCCCGTCGACCTGGACGAGGTCGCCTATTTCCTCTGGGTTTCCTAACGGGTTCCTCCATCTGCTGTGTTACTGTTCTATGGATTAATTAACACTTAATTTGAACTACCATAGAGTTTCAAGTTTTTTGATTATCATGAATGTAAGAAAAAATACTATTAACTCTCTTAATGTTGCAGTTGCTGTAGAGTAACTTAATGCAATATATTGAATGTATGTCTTGATTCTTTCTGTTTGACACCTACAATTGGGGATTGAGATTTTCTTTCTATTTTCCTGTCAACAAGGCCGTGTAAGTTTGTATTTTCCAAAAGAATTATATGGACTCCATTTGTATGCAGTTGTACTGCACCTGATCCCTTGAGATGTTTATAACCTCCCTTTGCTTAGTGGAGAAAGCAGTTGAAACCAAGAACTTTCTTAAAAAGAACAAAATAATAATAATTAAAAAATCCATGATTATCCCAAAGGGGGTTGCTCCAAATTATCAGCCTGTAAATCAGATGGGTGCTGAAGCAGGGTGAGTTTCCATTTCCCATGGACTGTGTTATCCAAGAAAGCAGAAAGAAGGTTTAGCACTTCTTAATACTGTGGCAATCATCTCCTCCTTTTAATGAAACAAATTACTGAGAAACATATCTCTGTTGTGTATTCAGACAAGCCCACAAACATTTGATGAAATCTCAATAGCAATCAAGACTAAAAAGTAGCAGCAAGTCACGCATGGTTGAAGACCATTAAGGGGATCTGTTTGTTTTTTGTGGTCTGGTTTAGACCCAACAGGTGCAGTCCAACCTCCACGAAGATTCCAGGAAAACACTTGGCAGTTGTCCTCTTGAGAGAGCTTGGATAAGTAACAAACCAGCCCAATACTCTCTTGCCTCAGTTTCCCCTGGAAGCTGTCCTCCCATGACACCAGCAGAGTAGATCCTAATGAACTGTCATCCCACAGACACGACTTTCCCTGTATAAAGGCATCTGGACAGCACTCGTGGGCTTGGGGAAATTGGGCTACCTCCGCTCTTAGTCCATTCTTCCTTACTTCTAAGCTAAGAGAAGTTTAAAGGTGACATGACTGAGAAGTTTAGCAGAGTCCTGCGGTCTCTGGGCTGAGGTGTTTCTTTCCAAAGCAAAAGGCTATTTCCTTTCCCAGAAGATAAGCTCTTTCTTTAGTGATTTGCTTTGGAGCCGGTTGATGTTATGAGCTAATGGGGGACTTAAGAGCATCACAGTCGCTCAGGAGCTTTTTTGATGCCCAGGCTCCATGGCCTCACCAGTGGGTCTGTCATGCTGCAGGATCAGGAACCAACACTCAGATTCATCTTGATGTGTGGGATCACTGGCTTCTTCTTATGAGCTCTGGGGACAGAAGAGCCTTAGTGAGCCCCTGGCTGGGGCCTCAGTGAGCCCTGGCTGTTGATTCAGTAGGAAAAAAGTTGACATTCTCTGTGGTGCTCACCCAAACCTTGCTGGTGCCCATGGTGGGGAGCTGGGTTCCAGCCTCCTCATGCAGCATCCCTGCCCCATATCTGTGTGTCTGGTGTACAGTCATGGGTCTGCTGCTGTCCTGAATCATAGGCTGGGGAAAAAAAGCTTCTTCAACTATTCTTCAACTCCTGGGGATGATACAGGCTGCTCTATCCTAAGCAGATCTTCCTGTGGAAGAGTTCAAGCCTGTTAGGCTGCAGAAATCCCTCTCCAAATCCCCATCCCTGTATGCTCTCCTCCTGTGTCTGTCCTTGTTGGGATGTGCACTGCTGGAGGAACATCTGGTTTTTCTCATGAAGCCTGAGTCTCTGTTGTTTTTTAGCACTCCCAGCTCTGAGCAAGTACTGTGTTTGCTGCAGGGACTGGTGACATGGGAACATCACTCACCCCAGGCTGCCTTTATGCTTTTATTTTTGGAGGGGATGTTTATTATCCTTGATGTTAGATGATTGCTGAGCTACAAATCACACATCCCCAGTAGCAAAAAAAAAAAAAAAAAAAAAAAAAAAAAAAAAAAAAAAAAAAAAAAAAATTAAAAAAAAACAAACAGTCCCTGTCTTTTTCTGCTTGGTTGGATTTAAAGTGGCTCAGCCCAGCTTGATGGCTTTCCTGGACTCCAGGACTAGCTGTTATGGAAGAGGCCATTTTTTCCCTAAGGCTGTCAGACTGGCTGCACACCCAGAGGGAATCTGTTGCTGTCAGCTTGTCCTTTCACCACAGCTCTCCATAGACCCGCGATGTTTTTTGTCTATTTTTTAATTCCCTTTTTTTCTGTTTTTCTTCCTTTTACAAAAAAACTGATCTTGTGAAGGGCTGGACCCATAGGCAACATTGCAGCCTAGTTTGAAACGCATTGGGCTTTTGCCAAGGCCTCAATGGGATTTGGAGTTGGCCATTAACACTCCTCCTCATTCCCTGCACAGCTCTCAGTGTATTTTTGAGTGCTGCCTGGTGTGTAGTTTGGCATCATCCCATGATCAGCAGGGTCCAACTCACACTAAGCTGGGACCCTGAGCAGTGCATGCTCCATGCAGCTGGGGAACCTCACTCACCTTTAGTGGACATGGCTCCAGATTTTGGGAAGTTGCAAAATAACCCAACAAAAACCCCACCCAAACCCCCCAGCTGCCAGGAAGGACTCCTGCATTACTGGGAATCTGCTGGAAGCTGGATTCAGCCTGTCACAGGGCTCCAGCTTCACTCCCCATAGGTGAGCATCAGTCTGGTGCATGGATACTGTGTACACCCAAGGGAGAAGGCAAAGGAAAAGCACCGAGAAAAGTATTTTTATTGCAAAAGCCCCCCTCATTTGAGCCATATGTGTTGTCTGTTGCTTGTGATGTCTGGGTGGCACAAAGCAGGCTCTGGCTCATACAGTAAGGCATTGGGAGAGGAGGAAAAACATTATTTGGGGTGAAGGGCTGGCGTGATGCAAAGCAGGCTCTTAATGACTTTCACAGGTCTGTTTCTGGTGCTCACACAGCCACAAACATCCACTCTGGCCCCTCTGCCCTGATAGAGTGGTGTGGGAAGGGGACCTGGGGACAGCAGGGACAGACAGAGTGACCTCCTGGGGCACATGCTGGAAGCAGTAAGCAGCCTCCTCTTCTACATCACCTGCACACAGACCACAGGTCTTCTGTATCATCATGGACCAGCAACACCCCAGGCTCCTCCCCTGACGCTTGCACTAGAGGACACCTTTTGAAGGCAATCAATCAGCAGGAATAAGGACACCATTCTGGTGTGATGCAGCAACAGGACCCAGGGCAGGTGGTTCATGATCCATCCCAGCCTGTGCTGAGGGAGAGGGCACTTTCAGCCCCATCTAAGCAGAATGCTGTCAGCTTATCGCTTCTAAACATCCATCAAAGCTTCAGAACACAAGCAGTGAATATATTAAATAAACCCACAGCCTCAACTCTAATTTCAATGAAGCCTGGGGTGAAAAAAAGCCCCAGATCTACCACCGCTCCCACCCACTTGGAATGGACAGACAAGTTAAACTTTGTTTTGTTTTCCAAAGTTTTTTATCAATCAAGGCAATTCAAGTTACAGCTCTGTTTTCATAACAATTAGAATTAGAAAAGTGGTTAAAAATGATCCCACCAGCACTGCAGTCCAACTCAGGAAAGCGTGTGAAATCCAACCACTCACTAAAGCTGACACACAACAAAACAAGCTTCAAAACCCAATCCCATGGGCATCACGCTGACCTGCTGCTCATCACCACCTGCTAGTGCTGACTGAACCAATCCCCAACACCTGTTTTGAGGCTTTTCCTTGGCTGAGTTAACCTGGTTTTGGACAGTGACCCAGTGTGTAACCCAGAGAAACCTCCCTGGGTATCGGTTCCCAAAGTGTCCGTGCACAGAGAGCTTGTGATCTGCAAAGTCTTATGGATGCTCAACCTGCACTGCAGCATAGTGTTAGAAACAGTGGTTTTGGTAAAAGGTTTGATGGAGAGAGCATCCCGGAGCTTATGAGATAGCTTGAGGGAGCATTGCTGAGCCTGTCCCCAAAATGGCTTGGTGCCATGGACCCAGAGAGTGACAGTCAGATGAGCCCTTGCTCCTAGGTTTCATCCCTGCCCTCCTCCCAGCTTCCCCCTCCTCCTAGCTGGAGCACTGAATGGCCATGACCATTTCTGACCTAACCACATTTAGAAAAATAAGGTTACTCTATAATCTTACTCATTTACAACTAGTTAATAAACACCTTTGACAACAGAACTCTTTCTTTCAAAGGACAGTGTGTCTAATGGAGATTTTCCCTCCTGACAGAGCCCTGTTGAATTTTGCTGCTTCCCTGGCACAAAGCTGCGAGGGTGCAGCCACACACAGGACTTTAAGATCCCACACCTCACAGGAATGACCCAGTCTGCCACCACTACCTGTGCAGTCCAGCTGCAGCACCAGCTTCTGCCTCCTTTGGCAGCTGGCACCTGACTCCCCTGAGCTGAGGGATGGAAGCAGAAGACACAAGTTCTTTCCATCTACTCTCACGCAAAGTATGATGGATTTTACTGACTTCTAAGAGGGGATCAAGGCACTCACACAGTTTCTGCCATCATTTTCACAGCAAAGGGATTCTACTAGGAAGGCACACACTTGTCAGAGTGTGTTTGTAGCGTGGAAAACCAGTGCTACTTGTACTGGGGACAGAGAGCAAACCTGAGCCCTCCACAGCTAAAAGCCACAAGAAACAGGCTTAGGGACTGAGCCTGGGACTTGTCTGTGCTCCTGCTGGACTTCAGAACTCCTTTAAGTCTTATTTTGAGGCCAAAACACCAAATTACACAGAGCAGATCCAGTCAGACATCAGGTTGGTTCCAAAGAGGCACAGATTCACAAAATGGCTGAGGTTGGAAGGGACCTCTGGAGCCCTTCAAGCAGGGGTCACCTGAAGCAGGTTGCCCAGGACCATGTGCAGACAGCTTCTGAAGATCTCCAAGGACAGCATCCTTCACACCAAACATTCTCACTTCCTTCCTAATGACAAAAACACTTTTGATATTTCCCCAAACGCCTGAGTTTCCACTTGAGGACACTATCACAACCCATAGGTGCATCTCCTTTTCTTCCTCCTGCAAACCCAGAGGCAGTTGGCCATTGAGAAATACCATCACTGGTATCCAGCTCTACCCAAAAAGCTGCTCCATCTCCCTGGGTGGTGGACTCATGCCTGGATGCAATCCCGTAAGAAGACCTGCAGCTGCTGTGCTTTCCTTGTCCTTTTCCCTCCCAGACAATGTGGCTCAGTTCTGAGCAGGCATATTAAAAATGAATGGGCTGAGAGATGCCAGTAGTCAGGGCACAGCAGGGAAAGTCCTGCCTCAGGGAGCAAGACCGTCAAACTGCAGACCTGCTTGTGGTTGCTTACAGTGGAGACTGCCTGTATCTCTATATGCACATATCCCTAAAGAAAACCAAACGGGAAAGCTGGGAAAGCATCCTGAAAAAGGAGGAGGCAGAAATGCTGAGAAAATCCCAAGTAGACAACAGAAGGAACCTGAGCCAAAGTCTTGCCCATCCTAGTGCTGGGGACTGCGGGCACAGGAAGACGTCACCCCATGTGCCATCCAGAAACCTCCAACAACAAGCCCAAAAGCTGATGAAGTCACCTCCATCTTCATGAGAGAGAGAAGGGCTGCTTCAGAAAAGCTCTACAGAGCATAATCATTTCTCAAACTCTAGCCCGAGACGGAGAGGGATATTAGCTTAATTTCATGCTACATGAGAACATTTCCTTGTGTGCAGTGAAAACACCCTCTGGCACAAAACCATCAATGCAAAAGCTGGTGCTTTTCACCCACCAGCAAGCTGGCTAGCAGCAAACATTACATCCATGACTCGTGCCGCGTGCAAGAACCTGCTGTTCCCAGGGAAGCGGCACACAGACCCTCAGAGATCAGCTTTGCTTCAGGCAGTCCTGCCAGCAACGAACCTGAAAGCCAATCTGTCCTTAAAAAAGATAAAAAGAATACCTGTTACTGTCCTGTAACAAAGCAGGACCATGATGCGTTAAGATTGATTGGGCACACTGGTATGAACAGTGATGCTACAGAAAGGCAGTGTTGACACCTGAAGTGAAACACACAGGAAAAGCCTTGCAGCAGCATCAGATGGGTGAGGAGGTGGGATGCAAGCAATATGTCGTCTGTTCAACTGAAATAACTGCATGTCATGTGAGTAACCTGGCCTGCCTGGTACCTGAGAAAATGGGCAGGTGTTAGTCCACTGCCATGCTATGGGGAGGGAAATAAATCTGTATATATATCTCTATATAATCTAGTCTCTTTGCTGCTCTTAAAAAGTCTTTTTAAATATACTTGCCATATTAGAAAATTTAAGGCAGGCTGTGCTGTAGCAACCCTCCCACATCATACACCCCCAAGCCAATGCTGGGTGCTCCCGTAGGACAAGAAATGCTCCCACAAGGCACTAACAAACCTCACCTCTTAAAATCCTATGGAATAAAAAAGGTATTAGGTTTGACTGCATGACAACTCCGTCTTCACATATAAAGAGACAATTCTGCCTACTACAACCCAACTGCAGCCTCCCACCAGCCTCAAATAAAATAAAAAAAACACCCAACAAATAGACCATCTTCCTCCAAAAACAATAAAAAATCCCCAAGGAGAACGAAGTCTATTTAATACGCTTCTGCAATCCAAGTCCAGGATGAAATGTGCAATTAGAACTATTATTTGTTAAAAAACTTGTAGCGTAAGGCATGGTTTCCCAAAGCAGATGGAGGAGCCCGTTAGGAAACCCAGAGGAAATAGGCGACTTCATCCAGGTCGACGGGGTAGTCGGTGAGCAGCACTGGTGTCTTCTCAAAGAGCTCCCCCTTGTAGCTGCGCCATTTGCCCGCCGGCAGGTAGACGTCACGCTCCTGCTTGCCCATCTCCAGCACGGGAGCCACCATGAGGGTGTCCCCAATGAGGAACTGCGAGTCGATGCGGTGCGTGGCCTCATCGCGGGGCGAGATCCACCAGATGGGCCGGATGATGGGGTCTCCCGTATCGGTCACCTCCCCGGCCAGCTCCAGCAGCAGCGGGGCCACCAGCGACTCATGGAGCTCTGTGAACTTCTGTGCAATCTCCACCACCTCCTTGTCATAGAGCCATGGTGGGATGGCAAATTGCATGGAGGGCATGAAGGCTGACAGCTCCAGCCAACGGATGTACAGCTCCCGGTCCGGGATCTCAACGGCTCCGTCCGTCTTATTGGGGAGGAAGTTTCCTCCAATCATGTCAGCAGATATAAAGGGGTAGCCCAGCATGCTGATGGTGAGTACTGTGGGGATGAGGGACTTGAGGCCAAGCTCATAGCCCCACACAGAGTCACGGTCAATGATGCGGAAGAAGCAGGAGATGTTCTGTGACTGGTAGCCCACCCGTACCTCGGCCAGCTCGTAGAAGGGGATGGCCATCTCGGTGTAACGCCGGGACCAGATGCTGGGGTCAGAGAGAGGCCGGAAAGTGCTGAACTGCTTGGGCAGGTAGCTGGTCTCACCTGCATCGAATTTGAAGGAGGAGATGCCGTACTTGTGACGGAGCTGGCGCAGGTGACTCTGGAACCAGTCCCGGGCTGCTGGGTTGGTAAAGTCCAGGATGGCCCCAATGCCATTCCACCACTCCACCATGGCAGGCAGCCGCCCTGAGGGCTCCTTGATGAAGAGCTGACGCTCAATACCCACACCAAAATTGGAGGAATTATAGTTTATGAAAGGGTGTGTCCACAGAGTGACTTTAAACCCATCTTCCCTTAGTTTTGCAAACATCTCAGTTACATTGGGGAACTTGACGGGGTCAAAGTCAAAGTCCCCGTACGCCTGTGTGTACATGTCATCAATCTCAATGTGGCTGCAGTTGAAACGGTATTTCTTAATCTTTTCAGCAAATCGTAAGAGTTTATCCTGATCTATATCATTTTTGTAGAGGGCCCACGTGGACCAGATGGGGTAGCGGAAGGCGTTCTCAGCAGGGATCTTGGAGGGCTTGTTGAAGTACCTGCGCACCATGTACTTGTGGATGGAGGTGACGTCGGAGCCCACGCACACCCGGTAGCTCAGCTCGGGGAAGGGCTGCTGCCCCGGCGGGGGCTTGTAGGGAGAGTCCTTGTAGCGGGCCTGGAAGAAGAGGGAGCGCTCGGTGGCGTTGAAGCCCAGGTGGAAGGGCACTGAGTCATTGATCTTGATGGCCGCCGCCTTGGAGGAGAGCCAGTAGCGCTCCAGGATGCCCCCAAAGCTGTCGCGGAAAGAGTAGACATCGCTGGTGACATAGGGCACGGGCTCCTGGTAGCCCGCCAGGCGGATGGGCCAGTGCTGGGTGCTCATCTCTGAGCCCCCGTACCAGTGGGCGTCCTCCCAGAACATGGTGTGCTCCACTGCAGGGCCGGCCGCCAGCTCCTCCCAGCGCACGCGGTAGCACATCACTGTGTCCTTGGGCTTCACCGTCTGGATGAAGAAGTTGAGCGGCCCCCGGTGCGACCGCGTGCAGCTCAGGATCTCGCCCTCCTTGGAGCATGACTCCAGGTCCAGGCTCCCCGAGCGGAACGCCAGGCGGAACACCACCTCCCCGTGCTGGTTCCTGATGACGAAGCCATCCGCTCGCAGGTCCATCAGCTCCGTCTTGAGCCGCTCCGCCTTCCGCAGGGACACCGTGTAGTAGCACCAGGCCACCACCGCAGCAATGAACAGGATGAGGCCCAGTGTGACAGCCCCCAGCATGGGCCTCAGCTCCTTGGATGGCTTCTGCTTCACCGGTGTGAAGTTTTCAGGCAGGAAAGTGTACATGGTGCTTGTTTTCTCTATCACTTCTTGCAGAGGAGTGGGAAGAGAGTTGTCTTTGCAGCCAGGCTGGGATTCTCAGGAGAAGAAAACAGAGAGTTCCCACCTCCACCGAGACCCAGTGCACATGTCTCTGAAAAAGAAGAGGATAAATATAGTCTGGGAAGAACCTCTGAAGCAAGGGATCACTTGTCACCTGCTTTCTGTCTCAGTTTCAGCTGCTCTCTTTGCCCCCCACACTGCCAGCTGGGATGTGCTGCATGCGGAGTGGAATCTACGGCCCCAAAACACCCTGCACATGACATGCCATGATCCCAGCCTGAAACACCCAAGCAGTATGAGCCTAAGCTTTTTGGCTGCAGCCCGCTCCCCCCTACATGGCCCCAAGGAGGAGGCTGCTCAGAGAGCCAAGAGCTGAGTGGCTTTCCCTGTGCTCTGACCAGCCAAGCACTGTGCTGTGGGTTCAGAGTCAAAAAGTGAAGCAAGGACACGGAAAGTGAGGAGCAAAACCAGGCAAAGAAGGAGCTGGGGTGGAGCGGAGCCACGGCGCTTCTGGTGCATGCCCTGAGCCCCATGATGCTGGGCTGTCTTGGGGGCTTGGCACAGGCAAGAGCAGGACTAAACACCTCTCCAGGCCACCCCAGGACTAGCAGCAGGGCAGCCCAGCTCCTTATCTTCCTGGGGATGTAGCAAGTGGGGGAAAACAAGGACCTGAAGATCTCCCAAGCCCTCTTTTCCAAGCAGGGACACTCAGGTGTGAGCCTGAACAGTCAGGCTGTGGAACCTGAGAATGGGCTTTACAACATGCACAGCACTCAGTATAAGCAGCTAGGGCAGATATTGCAGTTGGGGACCTTTTATTGCAAGAAGGAAGATCAGAGAGTAGGTTGCCAGGCAGAGGCGCAGAGACAAAGTACAACACAGACACAGGTTGTTTGGGGCAGGAGCAGCAACAAGGGAGGGATGGGATGCAGCTGCACAGTACGAGTGCTAGAGTGGCCACACCAACCTTCCACTGGGTGCCTGTGACTTTCCAGGCTGCCAGACACTTTAAATAGGATTACAGCAGCATTAGGAAGCGATTAGCAAGAGTGGGTGGTAGGTTGAGCTAAATGACCTGTCCCACAGCCAAGTCCCATTGAGCCGTTGCACAGACAGGAGCAGCTCTGGTCACCCTGCCCGTGTCACCCTGGGCAAGATGCTGCCTGCAGGAGGGGATGGGGCTGCGTCCCCCAGCACATGTGATGCACATCCAGCTGAGCCCAGCCACCAGAAAATGAGGCAAAAGAGAAATGGGGCAATAGAGCTCTTGGTATGAGATCCTGCACTGGCATTAAACCATACTCCTACATCAGCACCTCTTGGTGTTAGGGTTAAACAAAACCAACAGAGCTGAGCAATGTCATGGGGACACTGTGGTGCCCAACCTGGAGCTGCTTCCCATCTCCACCAGCTTGGGCATCCACAGCAGGCAGGAGGTTGCTGCCAGAACCAAACAACACATGGGGCCGATGCAAGTATCTGTGTGCTTCTGGACCTATAAGTGGGTGGGCATACCCCAAACAAGTTCCCTTCCTCCCTGCACTGGGGAGTTCTGGGATGCCAGTGACAGAGCTACTGCTATCAGAGGCAAGGCCGTGCCTTGTTTGGGAGCTGTCTTGGGACTGGGAGGCTTGAGAGGAGAAAAGAAAATGCATCCAGCCAGAGAGCAAAAATGATAAATTATTTGGGGAAAAGGATTTTTGGAAGCTGTCACGTTTCCTGAGAGAGGAAATAAATGGCTTTTTCTTTCCTGGGTCTCTTCTGGGGTTTTGTGCTCCAGAAATGGCTGATCCTGCCGCTCTCTTCCTCATCTCCACTTAAAACTGAGAGCAATAAAGCAGCCCCCTGCTCCAGGGGCTCTCCGGATTGTCATCACCCTCTCAGGAGGTTCGTTTATTATTTATGAACCACTTTGAATCTGCTCTATTTTTAGGCCGTTTCTTTTCCCCCCTCCATGGGTTGGTATTTGTGACGTGCATGGAGGAACCAGCACCGCTGCTGCCACTCGGGAGCAATGCAATGCAGTTTGTAGGAGAGGTTTTACACCCAATCTGCCTTGCAGTGGTTTGCAATCCTGGTGTCCAAGACAGTAGATGCAACCCAGTCTGTGGGTCCAGCCTGTCCATGGGTCTGGGGCACTGAAATGGGGATAAGGAGAGCAGTGCAGGGACAGCTGGCAATGGTACAGCATCGCTGTCTGACTCAGGGAGCCAGAATGCCTCCCTGCTTGCAGGATAGTAGCAAAGCCAACACAACAGCTGAGCCAGCCTCTGCGGCTTGGCTCAGGCAGCCCTCCATGCAGGCAGCCCACCGTCCTGCACTGTCCCACTGCAGAGGATGGCAACCTGCACACGCTATCAGTAGGCAGCACCCAAAAGTGCTGTGTGGCACCATGAAAAGATGCTCAGACCCCAATGAACAGCTGTAACTCAGCACCCATCAGCATCATCTCTGGCATCAAATGTTTATGGTGGGTGCAAATTATGCGCAGCCAAAATGGCTGAGAAATGAGTTTGCAGCCTTGGGACAGCAGAACTGTGCCAGGTAGAGCCTCACTCTGTGCCTGGCCCTGCACCTCCTGGGCTTTGTTAACAGAATGTGCGGCTCTCCAGCCTGTGATTAGTCCCAGAGCAAAGTCTTCCAAGCTCCCCTAAGATAAAGCCTGCCACCTCGCATGCAGAGAGCTGCCTGTACACGCAAAGCCTCTTTCAACATATTTTGGAATGCAACCTTGTTATTTTGCTCCAAGATGACATTGCTGTGACCTCCAGCTCCTCTAAAAAAAGAAAACAGGCAGGGAGGACGGCAAAGACGAGCAGCGTGGTCACAGCTTGCTGCGATGAAGCCTCCCAGCTGAACCAAAACAAAGCTTTTTCTTTCCCATTCCATGGAAACAGCCAGTTACCGTGCCTTGATCAGAGATGAAAGCACAGCATTCAAGCAGGACACACTCCATAGATTAAAAATAAAAATCCCTTTTTTGATCAGTTCTATTTTTACTGGTACAGCCACTGAATGTGGGCTGTGAGACCCACAGCACCATTAACCCTGGCACCTTCGTAATGAGGTCATTTGTTTAAAAATGGTCACCATCATCAAACCAGTCCCCATTGCCCCAAATCGTCAGCTCTGCACTGTGCTGGCACCAAGTCTGGGTCAACCTGCACTGATTTCCCAGGCCCAAATGCCAGGAATCTACATCCAAAGGGTGCAAGGTGCCACCACCTCCACAAACACCTGGCAGGTGTTGAGCAGATAGAACACCACAGTCTACACCACCAGGCATTTCCTTAAAAGAGCAGCAAATTAGGGTAGCAAAAAGGAAAATTACTTCTGCAAAGCGCCTACAGGGGAAAAACTGCCACTGAATGCATGGAGCCATCACCTTGCTAAAGGGTCTTAGAAGTCTACAAGCTGCAAATCTGAAAGTGGCTGGGATGAGCAAACCCTTCTGCATGTTTAGTTTATCAAACACTTGGGTGAAATTGCTGTCCCATCTGATGGGAGATAGAGGGACTCGTGGTGGGGGCATGGCTGCTCCATAGACACCATGCTCCTCACAGTGGCATCAGAGGCTTTCAAGAAGCAGAAAGGAAAAAATAATAAAATAAAATAAAATCCAGCTCCAAAATTAAAACTAAAACGACAAACAAAAAATCCAAACAAACATTATTTTTGTTGTTTTCCCCCTAAAGTCTAAACACAGCCATGATTCAGCACTATAACAATGCTGCCTCAAGCAAAAGGAAACAACCAACCCCTCTGCTGCTGGTCGCACCAGGCACGAGGATAAACCCCAAAGTGTGAGTACGGAGCTCACCAGCAAGGGCAGAAATGCTGCCAGGACATCACATGGTCTGCAGAAATGGGCTGCAACGTCCCCTCTGCTGAACCTTGAACACTTCACCTGTACTGCAGGAACTGGCACCCAACAGCTCAGTTATGCTCCTTAAAGCCGCCTGTATCAAGTGATGCTCTGAACCTAATTAAACACCTCAGGGGTGTTTGACCAGGTCTGCAGCACAAAAAAAGCCCCACAGTGAGTTAACCCTAGCAGATGTCTGAATATTTAATACATCTGGCAGTTCCCTCTTCACAACATCCCCTTTCTTTGCTCTTTGCCGTGTGCTAATTGGTAAATGAAGTTTTAATAGGCTGGTTTTAGCTGCACGCGCAGCACAGCCAGCTCACACCTAAACCACACCTACTCACAGTGCCCGAACCTCTCCGAGATGCTGAACTTGCAGGCCCACCATGCGAGGGAACGGAGAACTGAACAAACCCATCCCCAAAAGCCTCCAAGGTACCAATGCAAACAGCGATGCCTCACAAAGCGGCCGTGGGTCCGTGACACCAAGCGCTGTGTGTCTCCCGGGTCAGCCCTCAGCAGGACCGAGGCCCATTTTCCCCCCAGAGCCCATTTCAGCCTCCCAAGCAGCTCCACGACCTCGAGGCTCCGTCCCAACCCGTGCTGAGGACGCATCCCGTTCCGCCCCGCTGTGAGCAAACGTCAGCACGGCAGCAGCCGAAACCCGAGCCCACCGCAGCACCCAACCGCTACGATGCGATACGGGGGAGGAAACGGGAACCCCTGGCACAGCCTCTGCAATTTTCCAGCCTTCGGGTCGCCCTGCTGGTGACACGGCACGGGAACGCCCGCCCTCCAGCCCCGCACCAGCCAGAAAGGGGAAGCAGAGGGATGGCTGCGGGCACCGCTGCTGGCACCTGCCGGGGGAGGGAGGCAGGGCAGGAGGGCAGGGCAGGAGGGCAGGGCTGTCCCTGAGCCCACCGAGGACACCCCCGCCCCACCCGGGCACCCCCCGCGCCATCCGCAGCCCGCAGCCCGCACACTTACACGCAGCCCCCGGCCATGGCAGCGCTCCCCGCAGCTGCACTACCGCCTCCCGCCGCGGTTCCGGGGCTGGGCAGAACCGGAGGGTCCGCCCCGGCCCGCCCTGCCCTGCCCCCGGCCCGCCCCGCTGCCCCGGCCCGCCCCGAGCTCGGTGCCGGCGGTGCTGGAGGTGCCGGGGCTGCGGCTCGGGGCGACGCGGCTCTTCGTTCAGCGGACACCTTCGTGAATTACTCGCCTTCATCGGACGTCGCTCGCAGCCCCTTCTCTCTTGTTGAGCCCCTCGCTGGGGGATCTCAGCCCTGTGCCTGCATCACTTGTCAAAAGAAAGTGTGCCCGGAGTCCAGGGATGGGTGGCTGCTTCTATTTCTGGAGGTGTCACTGCGCCCCGAAAGCTCTTCTTGAGTGCTTTGCTTTGCAGCTTTTGTAACAGACCCCGAATACCATAGAACCTGGAAAGACTTGGGCTGGAAGGGACCTCGAAGCACACTTGCCTCGAGGCAACTGCCGTGGGCTGGTTGCCCCCACAGCTCAGGCTGCCCAGGGCCCCATCCAACCTGTTCTTGAGCCCCACTAGGGATGGGGCACCCATAACCAAGGTTTGTCCAAGTATAGCCCAAGGTCACAACATTTAATTGTCTCCCTTTTGCAGGAAACTCCCCATTTTGTAGGAATGGAGCTGCCAGGAGTGGTTGCCCAAAGTGGTTTTATTAAGAGCTCTTCTTCTCTTAGAGTGTCGGTTCACAGATCATCTCTGAGCAGAACTCAGGGTGAATGGTGTAGCTGCTCTTCTGGGCTCCCCCCATCTTCTTGAAGTGGCTGGAGTCCCACCTAGGAGAGAAGACATGCGGTGCTACATGGGCAGGATGAAGCTGTCCTGGCTGCCAGCACAGGAGAGTCAAGCTCTGCCCACACAGCCCCCCATCCTCTATCAGTGCCTCTGGGTGCTGAGGCTGAGCAGCAGAGCTGAAGGTCTGTGGCATTGCCATCTTGGTGAGGTCTCTCCCTGCCAACCCTGCTCCTTGCACTGTCCTTTTCCTAAAACCTTAATTTCCAGACCCATGTGAGTCCAAGAAAATGCACCTTGTTCTCAGTGGAGAAGACTTTGAGAACCATCTCACTGAGGTTTGGGCATGGGGACAGATACAGAGAAATCAGCACTGCCTGTTTGTTCTTGTTTGTTTTCAGTTTCTGGTCTCAGAATTTAAGACTGATCATTTCCTGATATTGCACGGGCAGTTGGTGCAATAGCACAATGACAAGGAAGCTGGAGAACAGCCTCCTCACCCCCTGGCTGCTTCCTGAGAGCCGCTCTAGGGAAACATCTGCTTCTGCAGTGGAAAGATCCCAAAGGCAAACAAACAGGGATTAAGGTGCTGCTGGAGCTGCAGCGGGTGAAGGACATGGCTAATTACTGTGTAAAGGGCAGCATGACTGGGGAACGGCTCCTTGGATGAGAAAAGCAGGCAATGGCAGGAAGCACAAGAGCTACGCAGGCAGCACTAATGTGGCACCAAAATCTGCCCGGTGCTAAGCCATCGACAGCCAGGTTCAGGGGCAGCACCCAGAGTTCAGGTGCTGTGTGGGATGCGATCAAGCACAGCAACACCCGCCCTTGAGGGATGAAATTTAGTGGCTTCTTTTTCAGAGATAGCAGTAATGTGCTCCAGCTCAGTGCCACTGTGGTGCCTGCTCTGCCTGGTTGTGGCCACTCCATCTATAAGACGGAGGAATAGTATTATCTGTGTTACTGACTGCATGACCACCATAATGGGACCCACTACCCCTCAGGATCTGCATTCTGCATCATCACCCCCAGAACAATCCTCTGAGCAATTCTGCTTCAAGCCCTAGCATAAAGGGACATAGGCTCTTGCCAGTGTTAGGTAAAATAATATCTCTGCACCAGGGCAACCTGCCCTTGTCTAGAGCATTCCCACATGTAGTCTGTTCATACCTAGGGTTCATAGAAGGGTATAAGGGCTGGGGGTGCTGTGTAGTTGCAGAGAACGTCTCCATGGGGCTGTAAGTGCAACATGGGGTGCTCCTGCAAGAGACAACAGAGGCAGTCAGTGGTGGCCCTTAGAATGGAGGGCATCTTTTTCCCAACCCCCTCAACCCACCCCAACCAACTGATCTCATCCTAACCCACCCAACCCAACTCATCTCACTTCAGCCCAGCTCATTTGAACCCAAGCCATCCCAATCCAAACCCAAACACCCGCTGATCCACTCACAGCCCAGCCCAGCCCAGCCCAGATCAACCTTACAGTCCGTTCTGCTAGTGCACTGATATGCCTTCTGATGGCAGGGTCCCCATCGACATAGTAGTCCATCCCTCGCAGGCAATAGTGGCGACCAGAGCATGGGCTGTAATAGCCCTGGAAGGGTCTCTTCCCTGACATAGTGTACACAGGCTGCACAGACGGTGGTGAGAGCCGCGACAGCTTGCGCAGCATGTCACCAACCACCTCCCTCTCTGCAAGTAGAGGGACAGACAGGGTAGCAAAAAGGAGGAGCAAATCAACCAGATGGCCACTGGCATGGCACAGGCACAGCACAGGATGAGGGCAGTTACCGTATTGGTTGAGGCAGGCGGGTTTTGGTGGGTATGGCACAGGTACGCTTTGAAGATAGGTCTCCATTCTCGTCTCCTGCAAGGAGTGATTGCAGCCTTTGCAGCATTGCCACCTTTTCACTGCAGAACCCAGGGTGCTGATGGCACCCAAAGTAGTTCCAGTTTTTCAGGGTAAAAGGGGCCAGGTCCTACCTTGGGTGGCAGCGGGAGGTAGGTGCTGTACTTGTTCCAGGCTGCGCTGCTGTAGGGACCTGTTCGCCAGGTGAGGTATTTGTCGTCATTGACAAAAACCGGGGTGTATTTCTCTGGAATGAGAAGCAGACAGGACTGCCCTGTCAGGCAGGTGGCTGCTGGTGGGGTCGGGGATGTGTGAGACACAGCTGGAACATCCCAGCTGCTCGCTGTGTCTCACAGACACAACACCATGGGTTCAGGGGTACTTCAGAGCTGCTGCTGCTGGATTCCTTGTTAAGGGCCATTAGGACCTTAGCAGGTGTTGGTGCCACCACCTCTATTCCACTGGTCAAGAGACAATGGAGGCAGGGTGAATGGTAGCCCTGGGAATGAAGGAGGGCATGTCCATTCCAGCTCAACCCAACTCATCCCAACCCAACCCTGGGGGCCAGGAGGGACGTGTCCTTCAGGCATCACTGACCACCAGTAAGTATTGAGGGGCTACCAGTGGGGTGAGCCCAAGAGACCTCAATGTGGGAGTGTTGATGGGTGGTTACAGCAAAACCTCAAGAGCAGATGGCAAATGAGGGGCCCCTTTGCACCATTGGGGAAATGCAGGATGTATAAGGAGGGGTGGGCAGAGTTACACCTGGCACAGGCAGCTCCCTGCCTTGTGGCCCTCAGTGACATGCCCTGTGTGACACAGGGGGACAGACAGAAACTCGCAGTACCTTCAGGTTTGGTCAGCCAGTACTTCTCAGGCCAGTAAGCAGTGGGGTCAACAGCATTCCGGTACAAATACTCCTGCATCACATCCCTAATCATCTTCTCAGGCTGACCTCGGTAAGATGTATTTTGGTCCTGGGACATTGTTAATCCCTAAAGACAGTGGAGAGTGAGGTGAGATACCCAGGTATTGCACCTGCCTTTGTCAGCAGTAGGGAATGTGGTGAAGCCAATTACTGATTATCAGGCAGGACCTAACACTGGAGACATGCCCCAAAACTCACCAGGAGGGTGAATATTCGCACAGAGGGTGTGCGCTGGAGACAGAGTGGCTGGGTACCACCACTTCTTCTCCTTTGCATTTGTGGGGTCTGAAGACATCCAGGTGCATTGCAAAGCAAAAGTGGGGGCAATAGGGCAGCTACGTCTAGGGCCAGCAGGGAAAGGAGCTGTGTCAGAAATCCCTACAGCTGGCAGAAGCCAAGAGGGCTGGGGTCTGCCAGGCTGCCCAGGCTGTAGGAGGTGCTTCTGTCCCTCTGTAGCTATGACATCCTTCTCCATGGCCTCTGCTGGCTCTCTAATTATAACACACATGTTAACGAGGCTGCAAGAGATAACCCATTTTGTGGTGTGCTTCACATCAGAGCCTGCCTGCTGGTTAGACCATCTGGGGTGTGCTGTATGGCTGTGGATGATAAGGGGTCCCCCCCTGGTGAGATCATGTCTCAGGGGTCTTGTCCTCCAGGAGCAGGGCTGGGAAATGTTCAGTTACACTCAGGACTGGACAAGCCTCGGGGCTGTGAGCTGGGGCACCTCTCTGTCCCCATTGCAACCACGTCACCCGGATGCCCTGCTTCAGTTTCCTCTTCCCAGTGCAGGCACTCTGAAACCTGCTGATGGCCAGGGATTATGTGTGAGAGCTTGGGCTTGTCTGCCCCATAAACACACTCCACAGATACACACCAAGCCCAGGGGACAAGAAGCCACAGGTACAGACATATTGCTGACCAGGGAACACGAGCATCCCCTGATACGGAGAGTGAGGTACCTGAGTTCCCCATGCCACCCCTCACCCAGCCCCAAACATCCTCAGCCAGGTCGGGGAAGAAACCCTGAGTCTATTACCTGGGTCACAAATGTGTTTTCCTTCCATAGCTGCTGTGGAGCCTGCTCATATAGTGCCTTTTTCATGGTGCATGGCGGCCGGTAAGAGTCGGTGTAGGTGCTGACGGGCGTCTTGAGCTTTTGGGCAAAGAGGAACATGGTGCTGCAGCCACGGGGACGCTGGGTCCTGGTAGATCGTGGGGTGGCTCAGGGGCACTGCAAAGGGCTGGAGTCTCCCAGCCCACACGGACCCGTGTGGGGATGTGTGCGGGAAGGGAAGGGAATGGGGCCCTAGTAGCTGTGTTCTGGAGGCTCCTGGGGGTGTTTATGTCATTGGTGACATCACAGTGTGGGATAAGGGAGATTTGTTCACATTCTGTTGGTGCTGTGGTGTATTCCAAAGGATACCAAGTCCTGGAGCAGTGCTCAGTAACTGCTCCCTGTAACCTTGCATCCCTCCCGTTGTTTCTCCATCCCTCCCACCATGGGCACCGACATGTTCCCGTGGTCCCAGCCTTCCTCCCCTCCCACAGGCAAATAGATTAACAAGGGTAAGAAACTGTTTCAGCTGGTCCCAGTCAAGGTCATTGCATTTTGGGAGGTGCAGGACCATTGCGTGGAGGCATTTTTGGGTTTCTAGGCCTTCTCTCTCCTGTATTGCCTTGAAAAACCCAGAGCAGCACCACACTGCTCCAGCCACCATAACGCATGGCACTGTCTGTCCAGCCCTGATTTCAGCATAGTGAGAGCTGGGGCATCTCGGGGCACCATCCTGGCTCTGTTCGTATCTCACACTCCACTCTCAGTTCACTCCAATGACAAAGGCTGGCAGGCTGTTTTTTTTGTATGTATGCTTTTTAATATCATTAATTGTTACACTACACACAACCAGTAACAATGATAAATACTGCCATGGAAATGTTAAAAAATAAAATAAAATAATAATAATATTATACGTTTCATGTTCCGTTTTTTTGTTTTTTGTTTTTTCAAAAACACATTTTTAAATAAATTAATGCATAAAACCGATGGTAGAAAAAAAAAAAAAAAAGAAAACCCAAAACAAACCACAACACAACTGATCTGTTTAAGGCAATACTCTACGTGGACAAGAACAGAAGTACAACATGTGCTACATGTTCTGAACAGGAAAAGAAGAGAAAGAAAGAACATACGAGATGCAGACTGATGCTTTGGGAGTGAAAAACTCCCCAAACCAGATAATAAAACCAATGGCCAAGTTAAGTGCAGCATTAATACACTCTGCATGTCACATGATTAGCAGGTTCCTAACATGGACTAAGGTCAAGCTACGACAAATTTATCTTCCTAATTAAAAGGTTATTCAGGTCAAACCCTACGTTTAACTCTACTTTGCATTTGGCTGTTTCAGCTATGTTTCACTATATGCAAGGACAGCTGGAAATTCATCCCCTGTTCTGAGATTAAGGAAAAGGTTGGGAGGTCTCTCCTAAAAGGCATTTCCATTAAATATATCCCAGAAGGATCCCATTTTCAGTGACCCACAAATGCCTCCGCTGGGCACCAGGCACTGCGTGGTGGAAGGAGACCTTGGAAGCATTTCCTTGGGTTTAGCTTCTTTCAAGCTGAGGACATGAAATGGACTTGATCTGAACACAGAAGAGGGCTGCCTCCCTGCCTGCCGGGTCACCCGGAGCCTGCTGGATGCACAGCCTGCTCTTTGCCAGCATGAGAGAAACTCAGCCACGGATACAGCCATGGCATTTGCTGTTGAAGTTGGTGTGAAGCTCCATACCTGCCCAGACAGCCCATCGACCCCAATTATTAATGCAGCCCAGAACTTGGCCACTATAAGGTGGACAATAATCTAAATGCCAAAAATATCCCCCTCTCCCTCCAAATTTAAAAGAAAAGGGACAGTAGCCACTCCCTGCCAGCTTCCCCTGGTGGATCCCCATCAGCTGTGACGCATGAAGTCAGCTCTCGCCAGCACTGACCCATACGTTCCCAGTAAGGTGCATGTCTGCAGGGTGCTGCCAGGGGGCAAAGAAGCTTCCTGGGACATGGTCAGAGCCTCTTGTACTGCCCTGCTGGGGTGCTTGTGGAGGAAGCTATAGTACACAAAGAAAGAAACTCAAGCGGAGTTACTAAAAATTAAGCCTTACGATAACCAACAGCTGTCTGGACTGCTTTGGGTTTGGGTAGGAGAGGGAGAATGCAGGATGGGGCTGAGAATCATTTTGGCGCAACTGCCTGTGTTGCCCAACGCCAGTTCAAGGTGGGGACGGGGGAAAGATGATGGCTGCTTTGAGAAAAGAGTGAAAGGAGGACGTATGCAATATAACAAGGCTTGCAATTCTAGAACTAATCATTGGACATAGATACCAAAGTTTACCTGTGACAACTACTTATACTTCTATCACTGCTGCTGCTTTCCTCGCTTCCTTGTCTAACCCTTCCGTAGTTTGGGAAGCTGTAGCTGTTGCAGTGATGGTCAGCTCTGGCTCTCCCTCCACGGCCCCACACAACACATGAGGGGACTCAGCTGCAGGACGCAGTGAGGTCTGGAAGTTGCAGGTTTAGACACAGAGCAGCTCCACATGCAAGTGGCGCCTGCTTTCAGAACCCTTCAGGAAAGCTATTTTGTAGTGGTTCATTCCTTTCTTTATAAAACTGAAGGTTTGGTAGACCCCGTGGAAGGATTTTAAATGGTTATAAGCGTGCGTAAGGGGAGAACGGGGAATATCTTTCTGGATTTTCTCCCCTGCAAAGACTCTGTCCTCTGCTAGAGCCTCTCTGCATAACTGCACCCCTGCCAGCATATGCTTCATAGCAGACAAGGGAACCACTGACAGATGTCCCAGCCATGCCTCCCATGGGTGTCAGGCTCACGCAGGGAGCTTGAGTCCCAGACCCTAGCAGGGTGATGATAAAACACCAAGGTTTTAGTATCACCTGGATGACCCTCAGCCCCACAGCATCCCTCTGGGCTGCTCAGGAGGGCAAAGGGAAATCCCGGCTGTCTCACTGGCTCTCCCACCATCACACTTGCTGCATCTCCTTCTGGGCTGCTGTAAGGAGAGCTGACCCAAGTTTTCCACCTCTCCATGGGTCTGTATCACATCACAGCTTATTGGAGACCTCACCTGGGGCAGGTAAATGGGCAGCTAGGGGAGGGCATGCACCTCAGCAAGCAAAGGACTTAGCATAGCCTTTTGGTGGCCCTTCTTTTCCTGTTGCTTACTGCTCTGTTCCCGGTGACACATCTGAAAGCAACATTTTAATGAAGCTTCAATGGTACCTTCCACTCCCGGATAATATAATTTCACTATGTTGCCCACCATTTGTTGCTATGGAAATGGCTGTTTCACAGACTGGGTGCAATCAGCAAGATGTGCTCCTTCCAGAAGCAAACGCATCTTTGGCTGAAGCAGCTTTTCACAGAAAGTCTCAGGCCCGCCACCAGTTTCTGCTGGCAATTTGGTCTGGGTAGCAATGGGAAGAGTTGCTCTCTATGTGTGCCAGGGAAAGCTGCAGACTGTCCTTGTGTGTGTGTGTTCTGCTCTGTGCCATGGCATTCTGCATGCTCTGCTCCACATAACCTCAGCTAGCCCTGGCCGTGGCCTTCCCAGCAAGCTGCCAGAGGAGTGCTCAGCCAGACAGCACCGAGCTGCTGTGATCCTGGGACTGCCACCAGTGTTTGGGGTCACGGGGAAAGGATATAGCTGCAGTTTTTGGGAAGCAAGGCACCATTCAGCTACACTACATGGGTAGTGAAATTGCAGGTGGTAGCCCCTGTGAGAAGCCGGTTACACCTGTTAGTGTGGCATTAACCTTCTGTATGCAATCCCAGGTCACAACTGAACCTTCTGTGCTAAGCTGATGGCCCTTCTGCTTCAGAGCTGAATGGCTCTGCAATGGGCAGGTCTGTTTGATGAAGTGCAGTTCAAGGCCTGGGGTGACCTCTTGCACAGGAAAGCCTTGACAGGAAATGACAAAGATGTTGTGTCGTCCTAGAGGACACACGGACCAACTATGGAAATGCACTTTCAAGACATGAAAAGCAGAGAGAGAGACAGAAGCTGTGAAGAGTCAGCTCTGAAGGACGCCAGAGGCCAAAACCAGGGTACATTCAGGGTGGCACATGCAGCCTGTGCTTGCTGAGCCCAACAGCAGCCAGGTGACAAAGCCGGTTTTGGTATAGGTAGGAGAGGCCATACCCCGTGTGCGCTTAAAGAATGCGAAAATGAAGGGAGAGACCAGACAAATAGATCTCATATTGTTACATAAGTGCTACAAATAAAAGCATGAAACTGCCCTGGGAATATCAGGAAAGAGCATTTCAGTGATCTCTGCCAATCAATTAGAGCTGAGCTGTAAAACCACCTGCACTCTGAAATCCCTTAACTCTGCTAGCAGGGGATGGTGCTGTTGGGCCACTGAATCTTACTACACATTCTCTGTGTCAGCGTGCACACTGAGTAGCCAGCTGTGCAAAGGCAGCAGCCAGATAACTGGGGAACACACCCCTGCCAAACATCTGCCCCTAAAGCTGCTTAATCTCTCTATTAAGCTCCACTCTGCAGCATTGTGACACAAGAATACAACCAGAAGCTGGTAAACTGAGGGAAAGAAGAGTTGTCTTGCTGTTCTTTGTAGAGTTATGAAATTGTGTGTTTATAGCGTGCTTTTTGTATCTTGCTTGCAGTGCTATCCTAATAATGGTGCCTGCTGTACACTCGGTAGCATCCATGCAAGGTGGCTGTGCCATGGGAAGGCAGATTTCTCCCCAGTGCAGCAGAAGGGAATGGATGTCTAGAGGGGATGTGACTTGCCTGAGGCTACAGGAAACATCTAACATGTGCCAAAAGCAGCAAGATTTCATTCCTGTGCTCTGATGGTCCAGCAGATTCTCTGCAGTAGTATTTGGCTGCCGTGCCAGCTCAGGGACACAGTGTTTTTTTGAGCGTGCATCTGAAAGCAAGATTTGCTCCTTGCTGGCATCAGCACTGTACTGAGTGCTGATAGATAAGCTTGTAATACTGGGGCCTGTCCTAGGCCAAGGAAGCAACTGGCAGCCTTTCCAGTTTTATTGCTTGTTTTCTTTCTATCATTCCATCTGGTGCTCAGCTGGGTCTCTCCTTCCTTCAAAAGCATCTTCAATTTGCTGTTGAGTCACATGCAGGGTGCTGCACTTTTCAAGCTTCCTGTGCACTGTTGTACAGCTTGCAGGCCACCCTGAGGACAAACTGCATGGAGAGAGAAGGTTTCTGCTCGGGATTTCAGACCAGTGTGTCAGCCAGCACACAGCTGAGCAGAGCAGCTGCCTCCTTCTGCAAAAGGAGATGGACAGCCAAACCACAGCAGCTGAGTCTGTCCTGTCCATGGGTGAGCACAGCACCTAGAAGTCCCTTATGAAGTCTGTGCTCCAGGCTTGGCCCTCTGCTTTTGCAGTTGCAAGGCATCTGCAGGCAAGATGGGCAGAGGAGAATAGCAGACTGGGCCAAATGCACACCTTGGGGGCTGACACGCAGTGACATCAGATTTGATACACTGCCTCTTCTAAAGGCTATCTTCAAGATAAGTCTGGTAAGATCAAAGGAGCCTTTGAGATGGTCATCTAGACATCAGCCTTCTTCCAGCTAAAGATTATACAGCCACCAGAAAAGCAGACCAGATCCTGCTAAGGACCTTCTTTGACAGTGGGAGGATAAACAGACATTTGGAAATGGGGAGTTTGCACACTGGAGAAACAGAGCTGAGCACTGAGACCTTGAAGTCCAAAGACAGCTCATGTGAAAGAGCACAGCTGATATCTGATATGAGGAAAGGATTTGCTTAAACTCCAGTAATTTGGAGACTAAAAGTACTTCAAATCCTAGCAAAAAGCCAGCCTGGCTTTAGGAGGCACCAAAGATTTTTGTTGGAGGTGCCGGTATCACTATAGAGAAGCTATCTTAATTGCTTGCCAATTTAGAGCAGTAATGCAACCTTTCATACTCAGTGGCATCCCTCTCTCTGGTATTCAGTACATTTTGGACTGAAAATAGGGCCTGAAAAGGCCATCTGGTATGGTGCAAACACTGGTGTAAAGAAATGATTCTCTTTCTTGCAAGCAAACTACAATTTGGAGAGTATCTAGCATCTCTACAGCCTTTATAGCTTTACAGCACTGCAGCAGAGTCAGGGGCTGTGCTCTTTGCTTCAGTGTTCTCCAGGCCATGGCAGCAGATAACCTGCTGGTGTGGTGTAAAGGAGCAGCAGCCACATTTGTGTATTCCTTCCCAGGAACCCATTACAACATAACCTTTAGTGAGGGCACGAGGAAAACCTTACAGCTGAAAGAAAGGTCTGAACACAAGAGCAGACAGGGAGAGCCAACCCAACCCACTGTTAGCACATAAGCTGGGCTGGCCATCATGTTCTGTAACAAGCCAACAACCACACCTCATGGTCATAACTGATTAAAGGGCTGCAGTTCAGAAGGGTTAGTGATCAGTTTTCTATGATAGCCACACGTGCATTGCCTTAATTCATTCAGCCTTCCTGATAATGACTCTACACAGGTAACTACTTATCCCCACCATTTCTACTTTAATCCCCTAATAAAATATATGAACACAAAGCATAGAGAGGAGAAGCCAAAAAATTGCCATTTTATGGTCCTGTTATCATGCCAAAACAGCTATTTGTGCAACCAAATCCTTCTGTGAGCAGAGAAAAACCCTGGGCCTGTGCTTCTCTCTATATCTGGAGGAAGCACGGCCTAGTTAACACTTAAATTAATCTCCCTTCCTTCCATGTGCAAGTGAATATCTGCCTCCAAGGGACTTCAAGGAGTTATGCTGGAAGCAGGTGCCCATCACACAATGCAAAGGGTGGAGGGTGGCTGCAGGAACTGGAAAATGCCTCAAGGCATGTGGCAGGCAGATAAAAGCAGCAACAGGCAAAAAAGGTACTTGGTTGAGATGCCATGGTGCAATGGTTACAGAGTGTTATAGTCCTGAGAAACTCATCTCAGTATGTCTCCTTTGATCCCTGTTGAAACATGAAGGTGGTGTGACGGTGACCTGTGGGATCTGCAGTTTGCAAGGGCTGACCCATGGAAACAGACATCTCACTGTTTGAGAAGCTCACCAAAGTGCTCCTGAGCAAGGGCTGCAGCAAAGGCTGAGTGTGGGCAGCCTGGCTAGAAGGCATAGACACTGACTCAGGAGGGTAAGCTCAATGAAGGTGTTGTACGGTACTGATGCTGAACTGCAAATTCCAGCTTTGGAAGTGTGAAGCTTTAAAGGGATTGGGCCACATGCAACAGGATTTACATGGGGCTTCTTTAAAGTTTTGACTACATTCTGCATTTGAAAACTTGATTCCTTGATATCTTCTCCCAGTGCAATGTCGTTAGAGCTCCCCTCATCCCTTCAGACAACTTGCTCATCTCATACCTAAGCGAGCACTGGAGAGGAAAGCAGGCACACAAAGGAAACAAGGGACTGGGGACTGAAAGCTTTGTGCTTCTTTAGAAACATTTTTGAAATATTCCCCCTCGTCACTTCTATATGATGAGAAGCTCAGAGGAGTTCTAATTGAGGAATGCTCTTTTCCTAGGGGAGCTGGCAAGTTAACAAGCACTTCTGCACTAGGAGGCAGAGATGCTCAGTAAACAAGCCTGCTCAGTTTCTTTCTGTTCCTTGGCAGACAGGGACAATATTCCTGTTTTAGGGAGGGGGAAAACATCTTTCATAGTTGCTTGAAACCAGCTACTGAATAAAGCCCAGGAGTCCTGAATGTCTGTTTTTATGCTTATGCTGTGCATGATGTCATGCCTTGCACTGCACTGAAAAATACCCAGGGTGTTAAGGGGCCTTCTCATCTCTAAGAGAGACGAGACTTCTTTAACAATCAAGTCATGATGTGTACATCTGAGGCAGGAGATCTGTACTTCAGGGCCAAGATCAGGCTCTTTCTTGTGGCCTGGGGAATTCTGATAGGAAACTTAGAACTGCCCTAACTTTTTCCCTCTACCAATCTCTAAAGCAAGTGCTGATGTAACACAGGCAGTCTTTCTGGCTGAGCAGAAAAGGACACAGTTGTGCTTGTGTCAAAAGTTTTCATCTCAGAGAATGATGCCAGCTCACCCACCATCTGTGTCCCACGTCTTCTGAAGCCAGCAGTGTAAAGCTGAGCAGGAAAGGACATATCTCCTAATTCCAGAAATCATTTTGCATTGAAAACAATCTGTTGGTGAGCTGGCAATGCAGTCCAGAAATGAAATGTAATGCCAGGTTTCCTGACATAAATGGTCCTGATGTGAGGCAGCTCTAACAGACAAAGCCTGGTTCGCAGCTTGGCAGAGATGTGATAAATAGATAAATAATGGTTTCCTCTTATGGATCTTTTTTCTCAGCTGAATCTGCTCATAATCCCCCTATTGCTCAAAATTCCCTTAATGTCTGACACCACAAGGTTAACAAATCTCTCCCACAGGCACCAAGAGATGCAGTGTCAAAAGAATTTCAACAGTCAAGCTCTGTAAAAATACGCTTTCTTCTGCTTGCTTTTTTGGTACTGACCTTCAGTTCCTGTCTTAGCAGGTTTCATTTTTTCTTCGTCGAACAAAGTTGGAGACTTTTGGAAGCAAATGGGTCTCACAGGAATTAAGCAGAAGCTGAAGTCAGTATATTCAACTGAACTAAATTCATGAGTATGGCATTCTCAGTCAAAGACTGAATCCCCTCAGAGCATGGATGCATTGTAGATCAAATGTGATGTGTTTGGTGATAACTTAATGTGATGCCAAAGGTAGATTGCACTGGATATGTGACACAACAGCTCTAGCTAGTACTGACTCACAGTGAAATGCCACCTATTCGTCCTCTTTGCAAGTGAATGAATTGTGTTAGTCCTAGCTACAGCTGCCATAAGAAAGGATGTCCTGCTTTGCTGACATTTGTGCCCCTGTTGTGGTGCAATTTTGGTGTCACAGATCAAATCACGCTTAGTGAATAAACTATGAACTGACCTCAGGTAGAACCCCTTGACACCTCAGATTCACTCAATTTTGCTGGCAGGATTAACTGTAGCCCAACTTTCTGTTCTGGAACTAACACCTTACAAAACATCTCTGGTGCCTACAAAAATCCCCTGAATGCTCTCTCGACCCTTCTGCATTCACTTTTCAGACCAGTGAGTTGTGTCCGGCATTGCCTGGCACTTTGAGCAACTTGTTTTTTGTTTAACCATAGTTTAAAATAACTTATCAATCAATCATAAAATGAATTTTTGGGTTTCTCCTGGCTCTATGAACACAAAGAGGTGCACGTCCTACCATAGGAGGAAGCAATGGCTGTTAAGTTTTACAGTTATAGTGGAAAGCACTGATCACAGCCTGCCGGCCTCACTACTGGATGTGACAGGCGGTGGAGGAGGTGGCTTGGCAACACATGCAGGTAGGGTTGACCGATTTAGGGGGGATTAGGTCAAGGTCCTCGTCATCTGGGATCTCATCTAACCGGTACCCATCCTTTAGCAGCTGGATGTTCAAGTCTTGGTTGATCTGCTACAGACAAAGAGACAAACAGTCAAACACTTGCAGTTTATTTCTTCTAATAAGTTAGACAGGGAAGCAGGTCTCCTATTCTGGAACATATTTCCCATACATAATATGTTAAATATATGATATTTTCCATCTATGAAATAGGAAACAAGAATAATCCAACTGGCAACTGTGCAGTCCACCCACTTAGTCTGGGGCATTAAAGAAGCTGAAAGCTGGTCAAGCCACTTGGTTCTTCGTAATCTAAGATTCAAGCACAACCTAGCCAGCTCTGAAGGAAAAACCCTTCAAGACAGGGCCCCCTGATAGCCCAGATAATTTCATCTGGTGTCCACCCTTAGGCACTTCTCAATGCTTCAGTGGTGTTTCTCCCCTAGCAAGGGATACAAGGGGGAAGAGTTTTCAATGGCTAATCTGCAGAATGGCTGCTCAGAACTTTGGGTATAAAATCAGATCCTACAGAAGCAGCAGCCAGAGGCTGAGCAACTAATTCTCTGGAGAATTTGGGAATAAATTTAGAAACAATACAAGGGAATAACAAGCCCAAACTTCCTGCCATTTCTCTTTGAGAGGTTAAGAGTTCATATTTGTAAGTCCTCCCTGGAATTTCTGCTTGATCCAAGCAAACACCCATCAGGCAACTCTGGCCCCCATAAGGACTGGAAATAACAGTGTGCTCCCAGGTCCTTTATTTGTGTCCTTGGCAAGCAAACAGTCACTGAGCTGCCATGACAGGCAAGTTGGTGCTTTTGTATTACATGGGGCAACACTGTGGTCTCAGCAGAACTGGGAAAAGCTTCAGTGAAACAATGGGTCAGAAGAGCTGATGGGCAGATTTGTGCCTGTGCCATGCCAGTACGGGGATGGAGCCAGCGAGGTCACTGAGAAGAAAGAAGCACGGCAGTTTCTGCCATGGATCCTTCTAAAGTTTACACCACCAGTAAATTCCTTGTGTAGCCATTTTTTGCTTCAAAAGGCCACTCTAAGCTGTTTCTCATTGCTCTACTATCAGCACTAATGGCAAGGATGGCAGGAGAGAGTGTAACTCACCTCAGCTGATGAGTATCCCGAGGAGGAATATCTGGACATGTCAAAGTCATCATCACTGCAGGGAAGGACAAGACAGAGCAAAGAAGAAAACAGTCAGAGAGCCCTGTATTCCCCAGTTAGTCCTCTCTAGTGCTGTGAAGCTGCCCTTTAGGCACAGAAAATTACATCAAGGGAATCTGGAGGGCAACTTTCATTTGTGAACCTCAGACATCTCCCCCAAAAAATGCTCTTTACTCTTGTCTCCTCCTGCTTCTTTACAAACACACACACAGACCAGTTAGGAAATCTGCTGTGAAAACTTGCTTGCACTGTAGTGTATATCATCTTATTTGCACTTTGCATACCTGTCCGTATCCAGGGCTACCAGTGGCTTTTCATCAGGACTCTGATCTAATGATGAATAGCCCTTGTTGGGAACGACGAGCCTGAAAAAATTAAAGGATGCCCATTAACCACACAGAACATCTCAGTAACACACATGGTTGTATCAAAGTCACACGGTAGATAAGATTTCTCCATTTCATTGCTTTGCACTGGACATGCCTTGGGAACATGCACTTCTCTGGAAGACAGAACTGTTGGGAAACTCTGGGTGTCATTTTAATTAACCTGTTCAGCAAGCAGTGCTTGCCTAATCAGTTGTTTTTTTTTTTCCCTAGCTTTGAGTACATGGCACTTGCAATAAGTCCCTACCAGTCCTCATAATACAGCACTACTGAGGTCCCGCTCTTAAATTCAGTAAGTAATGTGATAAATACGAGCTAGTGGGCACAGCACAGGAGCTGAGATGGAATAGCACTTCTTAAACCCCATTATTCTATGATAACTTTCAGTTAATCATAAGTGCTACAATGGCTGGTGATGACTTGGCACCTTTAATTGCCTGAGGGAGTCTCTGTAAAAGGAATATAGACTACAGAGCCTCTAAGATAAGGAAAATACATTATTTAATGGTATCCAGTTCACAACAGAGTTCTTTCATCCACAAAAATGCACAAAGACTTGAGCTCATATTTAAAATAAGATCAGCCAGACTGAGCAAATGGAGCAAGATACTATGCTTAGCAGGTGTGAACTCAAGAGTGTGATGAAAATCTCTTTGCTCAGTGGGTTAAAACAGATTCTCTCCAAACGAATGACTAGTCTTTAACAAGGGACTAAGACTTTGGGAAAGTCTGAAAACAATAATATGTCTCATTCGTGCTTCAATTACTCTATACCACCTGCACTGTTCTTCTTCTGCTCAGAAAAATTCCGGAAGCCATTATGATTTTAACAATATAAAGGCACTGCAGATAGGAAAGAATCAGGGATAGTAAAATATTTCAAATGTTACCACAAAGCAGATGTATATGCTCATGACTGGTTGCATTTTCTTATTGTGTTCAATGAAACTAAAGTCTAAATTAATTATAAAACTGATGCAGAATTTCCAACCTGCTGCACCAGGAAACTGCAGAAACTGGAATCCACTTGCAAAATACAGAAACCACAGCCCTTAAAGAGTCCTTCTGCTCCCCGCAAAGTACATGGGAAGGAATTAAAGAAGCAGAGATGTCTGAAGCTAAAACAGAAGCTGTGATCTGGCAGCAGCAGCTTGCCTACACTGATTTCAGCAGCACTGTCTTCCATATTTGCTCTTCAGTTTTCAAGCTTCTGCTCCATACACAGTCACTGACAGTTGTTACTGTACTGTGAGTGAACGAAGCACCACCAGAGGATCAAGAGAACAGCCCTTTGTGGTGTTATTTACTTGATTTAAATAACTCACTACATCTTTCTTGATAAATGTCTTTTTTTTTCTTAGTACAAGAACTACAGCTTTTCTACAGCAGACTGAAACTGTGATAATGTCCCTGACTCTGATTTAAGTTTCTTCTTCACATCCCAGTTGACCTTACTTTTGCTTTCCAGTGTCCTTGGAAAAAGCTGGGCTGCGATTATACTTAATTTAATCTGTGGAGACAAGCTTTTTGTCTCGGTTTTTGTCCCTTAACATGAAATACATTACAAAAACATCTAAATTTAGCTTATCCTCAGAGCAGACTACAGTATCTGTGTAGAAGGGGTGCAGATGGTGTTGCGAATTCTGCCAGTGCTTGTAATGATGCTGCCAGCATCACACCAACTTCGCTCACATTTTATTTGATGTTGGGGAGGCTGAGCGTGCTGTGGGTCCAGATCCATTCACCTCTACAGCTGTTTGTCTCCACAACTCAGGAGAAGACCAAATGGGAAAGGCAGCCTGGTATGTGAGGCTGGATTTCAGAAATTCATACAGATAATGCCAAAGAACAAAAGCATCAGAAAAGGAGAAGGAAGTGAGGCAGGGACAAGGAGAGGCAACACACTTCATCTGAATGAAGGAAAGCAGGAAAAGAGCAGAACCGTTAAAAGGGGAAATGGCTTTTGGTTTTCCTCATCCTGCAGAGACTGGAAGAAGCCAACAGTTCAGACTTAAAGAACCTAGATGTCTTGCAGTATATCCAACTGGAGTCTCTCACATTGTAATGCAGCCTTGTGATGGAGCCTGAGGCATTTCTGCCTTCCTGGCTGCCCTGTCTTTGGCAGGACAGAGGTTCCGAGGTTTTAGAAGGGCTGTGCCAATATGCTCTTTGTTCCCAGAAAACTAAAGGAGCTGGGGGATGAAGAACCTAAGCCAGACACCTCTCAGTTGTATAAGAACAATGCAGACTGGCTACATTTGCTACTAACCTAAAGGCTGAAAACCTCTGTTTTGCAGATCCTAAGGGACGCTTCTAAAAATGACATGAAAAGTGACTGAGAAATGCAAGCCTTTTGCTAGCAGGCTTAGTTTGGCTGTGTAGGGGTTTGCATACCCTCTGAACAGTGCTCAGATCTTCACAGATGGAAGAAAACTGAGCTGGCTGCACTAAAGCTTTTGTCAGTGGGTATCGCTGCTTAACCCTTTCACACCCAAATCACTCCTCCTTTTTCTGGCAGCTCTGAAGCAGCAGCCTCTCCAGTTAGAAGACTCATTTCACAGGTAGGCATCAGCACTTGCTCCATGTTCTCCACCTGATTATCTTCCCCCACTAATTTCAGTGTTTCTAAATCTCCTGAGTGCCAAATCTGCTACAATTGCTCTTGAGAAGCTAGCATGCAGCCTACTGCCAAAAGAATCCAAGTCTTCCCAGATAGCATTTGGAAACCAGTGAGGAGCAGTAGGCATGGAAAACCCATCTGAGAGCACTTGCTGAGATTCTTATTGCCACTAAGAACCTGCCTCCTTTATGTGGCAAATACAGAGCAGTGAGCAATGCAGTATCTTTCACCAGTGTCACAGGGGCTTGCAAATAAACGCTGACAAGGTCCTGGCATGATTTATGACTACTGCTGTGGGTTTTGGGAACTAATTTGAAACTGATCTGCTGGATGTGCTCAGAGAGAGGCTCTGACCTGCTGCTCCTGTATTACTTAGTATGTAGTAATCCATGACACCTTCTCATTCATCATTAAAAATGCAGCCTTCATGGTGTATTGGTTCAGCTGAGACAGAGCTGATTTTTTTTTCATACTGTATGACGTGATGCTATGTGTGGGATGAGGGAGAAAAATAATGTTAATTACACACCGATGTTTCAGTAGTTGCTGAACGGTGCTGGACAGAGCCAAGGACATTTCTGCTTCTCATACTGACCTGCCAGTGAGGGGGACTGTGGCACAAGGAACTGGAAGGGGACAGAACTAAGAGAGCTGACCCCACATTACATTATGCAATAAAAACACCATAAAACTGAGGGCAGTTGGACAAGGGAGCTACCAATGCCTGGGGACTGTCTGGGCATCAACCAGGGAGTGGTGAGCAATTGGTCTCTGCATCACTTGTTCTGTATAAATATGCATATATATAGACATATTATTATAATTCCTGTTATTTCTTCCTTCCTTTTCTGTCTTAGTCAATAGTGTTTATTCCAGCCTATGAGTTCTACCCATTTTTTTTCCAATTCTCTCCCTCATCACACCGTGAGGGGGGAGTGAGTGGGTGGCTGTGTGGTGTTCAGCTGTTTGCTGGCTCAAACCAGAACACATGTAGATTCTGCTGTCATTTTAAGTGTGATCCTTCAATAAAAATTACCACCTTTCCCATAGCATGCAAAATGTGCAATTCTGTTGACTCAGTGTGGTTCCTGCCCCCTGAATGCAGATAAGTGATACATTATTGTACAGAAGCCTGCATGGAAAAAAACAGAAATACACTAAAATAATATATTCATCTAAAAACTTCTTTGTTTACAGGGGACTGTAACATTGTCTGATAATTTCATACAGAGATGAACCAAAGCAGCTCCAGCTATGACCATGCTGTTCAAAGTAGAGAGGAGCTGTACAGCAAAGCACACATAGATGGATTCTACACAAGCCGTCATTAAGTTAATCAGTACGAGGAAGGGATCATTTTCAAAAAGAAGGAGAATTACCAGGATAAAAACAGCCAGGTCAGAACTAAGCTTTAAAACAATCTGCTGTTATGTGAAGCAGAAATGTACATTTTCCTGCTGGTAGGATTATTTATTATTCAGGGTTGCACAGAGCATCAAAGACAAACAAAACTCCTGATTTTCACCAGGCTAGGCTCACTGCTGTCTGCAGGCTCTATTATCACTGGTCCTGGGCCCACCTGTGCCTGCATCTTTCCATGGGACAAGATACAACAGAGGACAGAGCATTTGGGAAGGGCGATCACTGCTCTTGCAGTCTGTTTGGCAGCAAGGGAATGACAATTAACACCATCCTTGCCCACCTTAAGGTCACTAGGAATTAAAGCTTAGAGCACAGCTGAGTTTTCCTGTTCTTACCTTGTCCGTGCCATCACATTGTTCTTCTTGGGCTGCTGATTAACTGGGCTTCCCATGTTGCCGTTCTTCAGAGAGCCCTTCCGAGCCAGCTCCCTCTGCTTCTCTGCATGTGGGACAGACAGAAGAAAAGCAAAATTAGGGTAACAGCCTGGGTGGTCTCCATACAGCTATAGAAATCCAGATTTGATAGTAGCAGAAAGCATGGTGGAATTAATAGCATAGGGGATGAGCACTCCGCCTCCCAAGCATTGATACTGTGAAGGTTGGACGAGCTGTGTTCCATTGCTTCCAAGCTCATAAGGGGTTAAAGGTAGTATGCCTTGACACATAGCAGCTTGCTGGCAATGCCACACTAAGATGGTCATGGAGCTTCAGGATGAGATCTAGGACAAATCCTGTCTCTCTGCAGCTATGGACTCTAAAACAGTACTGTGGGCTGGGCAAGGAATTTATCCTTTTACATTTTCTTCTCTACAGACCACTACTGAGGGACCCAGCTGGGACAGAAAAGTGCCTCCATCAGTCCAGAACCATCATTTTAATTCTAGTCCAGCCTGGCTTGACACCAGAGTTATTACTTCCCAGGATGGCAACTCAATAGAATAACATCCCACAGGAGAAATGTTGCTGCTTTCTCTGCTTCTACTCATGATTGCCTGTGTTGCCCCCAGTGTGTCCTCTCTTATCTCACATTGAATCTTGCAAGCTTTAAGAAAAAAGTGAAGCCTTTCTCAGTTACATTTTTCAACAGCACATTGTTGCTTAATTTTCAGAGCATGTTCTGTTTGCTGCTGAAATGTACCTTAAATCTCTGACAGAGCACGGAGCTTTCTTTGTGCGTTCATTGCAAGAGGGGATTAAACTTAGTTTCTTGCATAGGAGAAGCTATTTCCCTGTTTAGTAACTTCTCACCACAGGATCATAACTAGAGATCAGGTGCAAAAGCTGAGCCTTCTGCAGGAAGGTAGAGTTTGTGCTATATCAATACTTTACTTTTACCAGGATAGGAAGGATAGAAGCCAGTGTGTGATGGGTTGTCATATAAATTGATATTTGAATTTCTGATTCAAAGTCTTTCCTTGCTTCTTTTGGCAAGTCAGTTGGGTTAAATCAGCGATTAGCCACAAAACTGAGCTTAGTGCCCCAGGCTCATCCTGAAGTGCCAGACAAGGCTTGTAGGGAAATGAAGACTGTGGGACCAGCAAGGCAGGACATGACTAAAAACGTTCTCTGGAGTGGTGAGAAAATGCTGGAAACTACTTTTGTGTCATGCCTGAATAATAAGGGTTTATCATACTACTGGCTGGGGAACCTGAATAGTGAATTCGTCTTGCTTCTGCTTCCCCTGTGGTGTGTGAAATGTGTTGATATATATTTTTTTCTCTTGCAGATTTTATTCCCCTTGTAGAGGAAAGCACCTGCTACTTGTTGTGGGAAAGCTGTGTGCTGTTAGGGTGTGCAATGCTTGGTGGCACAATCCCATTCTATCCATGGGGAAGGAGCAGGGAGACCTGTACAATGCTGCCTTTTTTTTAGGGATAAGCAAGAAGGGATGTCTCTAAACTGTGGTAATGAGCACAGATGAGGAAGTGGTAAATACAGACCATACCCAGCCCTGATCCTGCTGACATCAGAGGTGAATAAAAGCTCACTGAAGTTGGCAGGAAAAGGACCAGACCAATAACTCTCTCTGGCATGAGCAACAAAGAGACTGATACAGGATCGAAGGCAAAACCTTAAATCACAGTAATTTCTCATGACTGGAACTTGCAAATGCACTGGTTGTCATTGTCTCCAGAAAAAAAGGCTGACATTTCACAGGCCATGTGAATGTTGCTATTCAGTCGTAGAGGAATAAAGCACAGTTTTACGGAGGCAAAGGTTTACAACCCTAAATACAAAACAACTTCCCCCCATTCACATCAGAAGCTCCAGTGCTGACCACAAATCCACAGTGCTGAGACAAGTTGCCAATACTTTGAGGTGCTGTGTATTTCACAAAAAGCACCTGACTCACAAACAAGATTTCATTCCCTGTCAAGATGGTTAAGGCATGACTGAGCCTTTTAAGCGTACTGGCACTCTCTGATTTCTATTGATTACTCTTCACAAGCACTAATGCGCTTTTCCGATTCAGATTACTCATCCGGTTGATGAATCTGGACTAAGTGTCTTCTTCCTCCAATAGGTCTCCCCATGACTACTTCTATGCTCTCACTGAGTCTTAATTCAGTGTGTGGGCCTGACTGATAATAAATTTCCTATTTAGTAGCTTGGAGTGAGCATTCCCATAGCAATAGCACTGCAGGACAAAATGTGCCACTGTCACATTTACACCCAGACACATTCCTAAGCATGAATTGACATTTCAGTCCCCTCTTGGATGCTGTGAAACCTGAGGCCCTAATGGCCAAAAGCCAAGAGACAAAAGGGAGAATGGGAGGTCTACCCAGCCCAGGGGTAATAGGACAAGCTCCTGGAAGGTGATGGAGATGCATTTGAGTCTCTTTAGGCTTTGAGGCAAGGAAATGTGCTGCTCCCATATGCTTGTTTCAGGGCATTGGCTCCAAATGCTGTGTGTCAAAATTCCTTTTAGAAATACAGTTGACACAGCCAGTTCTGACAACATTACTTTCAGGGTCCAAAATGTCAACAAAAAAGGTGTAAATTCACAAATAAAGCAGTTCTAATAGAAGCTGAAATCAAATGCATGTAAAGAGTAAAGAGAAGGTGAGAGAGGGAACAACAACCTAAGATTGAGAAGCAAACATTTTTCTTTAAAGGCTGCCCCATATTGTCTGATGACAAGCACAAATCACATCATCACCACACTTCAGTTACCTAGCTGTGCTAACCCCTGTGTGAAACCTGGGAAGTGAGCCCCTGGGCAACTCTCATGGTTAGGACTACATAAAAAATGAAAGTGTTCTGTCATGAATCCCAGACTCTCTGGTATGTTACTCAGGTTTTCCCCATTGGTCTTAGATGACACCTTTGTTCCTGTACGTCTCCCTGAGCCTCAAGGCCACAGCTGGAGACGTGAGGGGCACAGTCCCACCACAGAGAATAGATTTAGTTTGTCCTCCACCTTAGGCAGCTTTTGGAACCAGACTTGCACAGGCTCTCTCTGGCCAGGTCTGCCTGTGCTGCCTGCTGTATTCCAATATGTGCACTGAACTTCCACGAAGGCAGTAGACTTGAGGGAAAATTGATACCAACACTACAAAACCACCTAATTCTGGGCAACCTGAAGGCACTAGAAGAATGAGGAAGGGTGGTTAACAGGTACTGCTGCCCATTACAGAGAAAATAGGACATAGAAGAAAAAATGAAGGAATGGAGGGCTGTGATTTCCAGACACCAGCTATTTCATGCCTGCTGAGTTTGCTGTTGGATGATCAGCAAAAAAAATAATACAGCAGAGATACAGCAGAGGTGAATGACAGAGACTTGGAGACTGGGAAACCAGAATGAAACAAGGCTGCTGTCATGGTTTTGTAATTTTGTAATTTTGCTATCAGTATTCCACATCATAACATCATGTCAAGTATGGATACTTCTGTTGAATGTGCAGTCCACAGAAGAAGACTACATATCCCAGAGAACAACAGGAGTAACAATAAGTCACGGGACCAGGACTCTATATAATCTCGTTCCCAGGCTGGAGTGCCCTCCTTCTTCTCTCGAACTTCTCGGAGAGTGGGAAGCGTTCCAGCCGTGTCGCCTAGAGTTCACAGTAGGCCTCTCGGTTTTCGGAGACTCTCTCTCTCTGTTTCGTTCGATTTTGTTAGCCTTAATTATATTATATTGTGTTATCTTGTATTTCGATATCATATTTAGTAAAATAAGTTTTTCCTCCTTAGATTGTCGCTGTTTTATCCCACTCCCCTTTTCCCCCTCCTTTCCGGGCCCCGGGGGGGGCGTGGGGTGGCTTCCCCTGTCACGGGCATAGGTAAATCTAAGTAACCCGTGACAGATTTTTTGGTGGAGAATGCGGGCATAGAGCTTTTTAGCTTTTAGAACAACTCTCTCTTTGCTCTTAAAGAGCTTCGTTACGGGAGTGTTCGGAGTGTTATCTTTCCGTAGCTGCTCACGGAGAACGTGACCTTGAAATACCAGACAAATTGTCAACATTAAGGGCTGCTGCACATTCTCAGCATTGCTATCTAACTTTTGTGTAGAAAACAAAGGGATTTCTTTCTCCCTTAGAGCAAAGCTAGCTAGCTCTGACTTTTACAGAGCCTGCCAGCTATGAATCCACTCTTCATCCCAGTTGCTCTGTTTAAGGGATTGAAAGCAATTATGATCTTCTTAAAGTATTGGTCAACTATTAACACCATAATTTGGTGTTGTGGAATTGTGCAGATATATAGCCTAATAAGGTGGATACTGATGGAGACACCTGCCTGGTACTTTTACGAGATGTGGTATGGTCAGAATTTTGGCATCTACACCCCAGATGGAATTGTGAATCTTACAAACACTTGCATCCCAGATGGAACAGGCAATTTTACAAATACTTGCATCCCAGATGGAACAGGCAATTTTACAAACACCACCATGTTTAATTCATTGTACAGGCTAAAAAAACCCTTTTTATTTAGGTTGTACTCTCAGATTTCCACACGCTTTTCAATAACTGAGATAGGGTTCATACTTGCATTCATGTTATCACTATCAATGCATGCATATATGTTCCTATGCATTCGTTCTATGCGGAAGTCTCCTCCAGAACCAGAGAATGATGACTGGCAGGGAATATGGAAAGGTTTAGGAAAAGTCTTAGAAGCATGGGGACCCGCAGTGTCATGGGATTTCACTCTTGAACACCTAAGGGACCCTAAGAAATTAAGTGAGTACTTGGGTCAGAGATCTAAGGAGGTAAACCTTATGTGGGGTTTGGCTTATGCATACCGTGCTTTGTATCATACTATTCTGGAGAGAGAGAGTTTCCGATCTGAGATTCAAGCCCAAGTTAATTCTGATCAGTCACAGGAGGCATCAGTAGCAATATCAGTTGCCCCTGTGGAAGGCAAGAAATGGAAACGGGTGTCCACGCGTCTAGAACGAAAAGAAGGAGAAGCACAGGGGGGGGCAACAGAAGACCCAGGTGCCGGGCATGGAGCAGTACCGAAAAAAGCAAAGGCAAAAACCAAGAGGCATGAAGAAGAGACTGATGATGAGGAGGAAATCACCTATTGTCGACCTCTGAAGCTGACTGAAATCCAAGGCTCAAGAAAGGAGTTTACACGGCGTCAAGATGAAGGTATCCTTGCTTGGTTGCTTCGCTGCTGGGACAACGGGGCCAACAGCTTGTCTCTAGATGGTAATGAAGCTCGCCAACTAGGAAGCATTGCCCAAGATGCAGGTATCGACAGAGGGATCAGCAGATGTTCGGATGGAGCTGCTACTCTCTGGTTGCGGCTGTTGGAAGCCGTGAGAGAAAGGTACCCCTATAAGGATGCTTTGAAGCCTAAATTTGATAGTTGGAATACCGTCCAAAAAGGTATTCAGCGCCTGAGGGAATTGGCCATGGCGAAAATGTTGTACAGCCCTGATCCAAGCGAACTTGACCCTGAGAGAGTGAGGGCCGATCCTGACATGTGGCAGAAAATCACAAGTACAGCACCAGAGAGAATTGCACAGTCATTGGTATCAGGATCTAAAGGATTCGTGGACAGATGGCCCCGAGTTGTTGAGCTGATTATAATGCTTCAAACCATCGATCAGCAGCTCCCCCAACTGCATGCCGCAGTTTCTGCCATCTCACGGCTAGAAAACCGAGTAGATGAAATGTGCAAGAAATTGTTTCCATCAACTAATTGTAATGATCCCGTAATAGTATCAGAAACAACTGATGAAGGTCAATCCTCGTACGGGCCACCAGGTCTAATGAAGGATCTGATCAAACTAGTCCAGTCCTACTCCCCACCTGCATCATCAAAAGTCTCAGCTGTTAAACGCACACGCTTCCCAGCTCGAGCAAAGAACAATAGTACGATTGCACCGCGTGTTTCCATGTGGCGCTACCTACGTGACCGTGGAGAAGACATGAGGAAGTGGCATGATCAGCCCACGTCTGCACTACGAGCACGGGTGAAAGAACTACTAGACATACCAACCACCAGTGGAGTTGCTCCAGTCATCACAGGTAACCAATAGAGGGGCCCTGCCCTCAGTCAGGGGAGGGAAAGGGATAATAGAGTTTATTGGACTGTGTGGATTCGATGGCCTGGCACATCAGAACCACAGGAATATAAGGCGCTGGTGGATACCGGTGCACAGTGCACCCTAATGCCCTCCAGTCATGAAGGGACAGAATCAATCCATATTTCTGGAGTGACTGGGGGCTCTCAAGAATTGACTGTGCTGGAGGCTGAAATAAGCCTCACTGGCAAAGACTGGCAAAAACATCCTATTGTGACTGGCCCAGGGGCTCCATGTATACTGGGTATTGATTACCTCAGAAGGGGGCATTTCAAGGATCCTAAGGGGTATCGATGGGCCTTTGGGATAGCTGCTGTAGACATGGACAACATTAAGCAGCTGTCTGTTTTGCCTGGCCTGTCAGAGGACCCGTCTGTTGTGGGGCTGCTACGAGTAAAAGAGCAGCAGGTACCGATTGCTACAAAGACAGTGCACAGACGGCAGTATCGCACCAACAGGGATTCCTTGCTCCCCATTCATGATTTGATTCGCCAGTTGGAGAATCAGGGAGTGATCAGTAAAACTCACTCACCTTTTAACAGCCCCATATGGCCAGTGCGTAAAGCCAGTGGAGAATGGAGGCTGACAGTAGACTACCGTGGCCTGAATGAGGTCACACCCCCATTGAGCGCTGCTGTGCCGGACATGTTGGAACTCCAGTACGAGCTGGAGTCAAAAGCAGCCAAATGGTATGCCACCATTGACATTGCCAATGCCTTCTTTTCTATTCCTTTGGCCGCAGAATGCAAGCCACAGTTTGCCTTCACCTGGAGGGGCATTCAGTATACTTGGAACCGTTTGCCCCAGGGGTGGAAACACAGCCCAACCATTTGCCATGGGTTGGTTCAAACTGTACTGGAACAGGGTGGTGCTCCTGAACACCTGCAGTACATTGATGACATTGTTGTGTGGGGTGATACAGCAGAAGAAGTTTTCACAAAAGGAGAGCAGATAATCCGGATTCTTCTACAAGCTGGCTTTGCTATTAAGCGAAGCAAAGTAAAAGGACCTGCCCAGGAAATTCAGTTCTTAGGTATAAAGTGGCAGGATGGACGTCGTCACATCCCAGCAGATGTGATCGACAAAATCACTGCCATGTCTCCACCAACTAGCAAGAAAGAGACACAATCTTTCCTGGGTGCAGTGGGCTTTTGGAGGATGCACATTCCAAACTACAGCCTCATTGTAAGCCCCCTTTATCAGGTAACGCGGAAGAAGAATGATTTTGCATGGGGCCCAGAGCAGCAGCAGGCTTTTGAACAGATTAAACAAGAGATAGCCCGTGCTGTAGCCCTGGGGCCAGTACGGACTGGACAGGATGTAAAGAACATCCTCTATACTGCTGCTGGAGAGAAAGGCCCCACTTGGAGTTTGTGGCAAAGAGCCTCAGGAGAGACCCGAGGCCGACCCCTGGGATTCTGGAGTCGATCATATAAGGGGTCTGAAGAGTGCTACACTCCAACTGAGAAGGAGATCTTAGCCGCGTATGAGGGGGTTCGGGCTGCTTCCGAAGTAGTTGGGACTGAAACACAGCTCCTTTTGGCACCTCGACTGCCAGTGCTGAACTGGATGTTCAAAGGACAGGTTCCCTCCACCCATCATGCTACCGATGTCACCTGGAGCAAGTGGATTACGCTGATTACACAGCGAGCGCGAATGGGAAACCTCAATCGTCCAGGAATCCTAGAGGTAATCATGGACTGGCCTGAAGATAAAAAGTTTGGAACATCACCAGCAGAAGAGGTATCACGTGCTAAAGAGGCCCCACCATACAACGAATTACCAGAAAATGAAAAGAAATATGCCCTATTCACTGACGGATCATGTCGCATTGTAGGGAAGCATCGCAAATGGAAAGCTGCTGTGTGGAGCCCCACACGACAGGTTGCAGAGGCCACTGAAGGTAAGGGAGAATCAAGTCAGTTTGCAGAGGTAAAAGCTGTCCAGCTGGCCTTAGATGTTGCTGAACGGGAGAGGTGGCCAATGCTGTATCTTTATACTGACTCATGGATGGTGGCAAATGCCTTATGGGGGTGGTTACAGCGGTGGGAACAAAATAACTGGCAACGGAGGGGAAAATTTGTTTGGGCCGCTGAACTATGGAAGGACATTGCTTCCCGAACAAAGAATATGGTTGTAAAGGTGCGTCATGTGGATGCACATGTGCCCAAAAGTCGGGCTACTGAAGAACAACAAAACAACCATCAGGTAGATAAAGCTGCCAAAATTGAGGTGGCTCAAATTGACTTGGACTGGCAGAATAAGGGTGAATTATTTCTAGCTCGATGGGCTCATGAGACCTCAGGCCATCAAGGAAGAGACGCAACATATAAGTGGGCCAGAGACCGAGGGGTGGACTTAACCATGGACGCTATTGCGCAGATTATTCATGATTGTGAAACATGTGCCATAATTAAACAAGCCAGAAGGATGAAACCTCTCTGGGAGGAAGGGCGATGGCAAAAGTATAAATATGGGGAGGCGTGGCAGGTTGATTATATCACCTTGCCACGATCTCGCAGTGGTAAGTGTTATGTACTCACTATGGTAGAGGCAACCACTGGGTGGCTTGAAACATACGCAGTACCCCATGCAACTGCTCGAAACACCATATTAGGTCTTGAGAAACAAGTCTTGTGGCGACATGGCACCCCAGAAAGAATTGAATCTGATAATGGGACACATTTCAAAAATTCTCTTATAAATACTTGGGCCAAAGATCATGGCATTGAGTGGATTTATCATATTCCCTACCATGCACCAGCTTCTGGTAAAATTGAACGATATAATGGGTTGTTGAAAACTATGTTGAAAGCAATGGGTGGTGGAACATTTAAGCACTGGGAGAAGAATCTGGCAGAAGCCACTTGGTTGGTCAATACTAGAGGATCTGTCAATCGTGATGGTCCTAGTCAATCTAGCCCCCTACACACTGTAGAAGGAGATAAGGTCCCTGTTATACATGTAAAGAACATGTTGGGAAAAGCTGTTTGGGTCCTTCCAGCTTCTGGAAAGGGCAAACCTATCCGTGGAACTGTCTTTGCCCAGGGACCTGGGTGCACTTGGTGGGTAATGCAGAAGGATGGGGATGTTCAATGTGTGCCACAAGGGAATTTGATGCTGGGGGAGTGCAGTCAATAATTTTATGTATCTATATATATATATATATGTTTGCATGTGTAGTGTATTTTAGTTATTATAGTTGTACATTTAGTTATGTTACATGCAATTCTACTATTTAGCTATCACAATTTTACATACGTGTATATATATGTATATATATGTATATATTAACCATGATGTAATAATGTAGAATAAGGGGTGGAATGTCATGGTTTTGTAATTTTGTAATTTTGCTATCAGTATTCCACATCATAACATCATGTCAAGTATGGATACTTCTGTTGAATGTGCAGTCCACAGAAGAAGACTACATATCCCAGAGAACAACAGGAGTAACAATAAGTCACGGGACCAGGACTCTATATAATCTCGTTCCCAGGCTGGAGTGCCCTCCTTCTTCTCTCGAACTTCTCGGAGAGTGGGAAGCGTTCCAGCCGTGTCGCCTAGAGTTCACAGTAGGCCTCTCGGTTTTCGGAGACTCTCTCTCTCTGTTTCGTTCGATTTTGTTAGCCTTAATTATATTATATTGTGTTATCTTGTATTTCGATATCATATTTAGTAAAATAAGTTTTTCCTCCTTAGATTGTCGCTGTTTTATCCCACTCCCCTTTTCCCCCTCCTTTCCGGGCCCCGGGGGGGGCGTGGGGTGGCTTCCCCTGTCACGGGCATAGGTAAATCTAAGTAACCCGTGACAGCTGCTCTCCAGCTATTTCAGGTAAATCACTAACTGTTTTCAGTAAAAGGCAGTTCTAATAGCAGGGCTCCAACAATGCTTTTACCATTTGCAAGTATTTGAAATGGGTTTTTAGCTTTCATTTCATTTAGCCGTTTTTATTTTTTTACCATTGCATCTATTTAAGTATTCACATGCAGGTGCTTTGCCATACCCTTCCCATGAAGTGCTTGGTTGTAGGTGACTGCGCACACTGTGAGTATAGAGGTGACAGCTAGCAGAGCCAACAAGCAAGCAGTCCCAGAAGGGCTGGCATAGCTGAGGGTGAGACAGCTTTATCCAAATCCAAGTCCCTGTTGGCTTTTCAGCAGTCATCCCAACAGGCACGTCCTGAAGAGGCTGGGAGGGTATGAAGTAGCCTGTGCTGCCTTTGACATTAAAAAGCATGCTCAATTAGGAGCTTGCAGGTTCTGTCTGATCACAAGCATCATTGCTGTGTTGGGTGCTCTGCCTGGCTCTGGGCTTGAATGGAGCCAAACTCCTGTTTCAGTGTAGAGTGTCATTCCACTCTAAGACACTTTGTCTCCTGTTGACATTAAAATCACCTATCAAAACAAGGTAAATCTGCTCAATGAGTAAGCTGTGCCTTTGTGCTAGCTTCACATCACCTTGCTCTGCCTCCTGACCCCACTGAGCATACAGCGTCTGCTCCACAGCTGCTTCAAGGCAAGCCCTGCTGGTGACCAGGCCCAAAGAACCATTACAAGCAATGTTGTATTACTCACTGCAGTTCAAAACTGTAATCTGTTCAACTAGCCGTACACGTCCAGCTTCTTTATGACAATGGAAGATGGCAATGGGCACGGGAAGCAGCATAGACTAACATGAGCATGCCCATGTGAAACTTCAGAATTGAGTAAATCCTTACAGTCATTCCTCTGTTTCACACTTCAAGCAAAACCCAAACTACTTCTAATTATGCTTTCCTGCTGTTGTTTATTTTAAAATGAAATGCTGAACAGCTTCTTTGGTACATGCTGCCATGTGTGGTAGTGGTTTTGTCACCCTGTCCTAACCAGCTAAGGTAAAAATAGCCATGTATTTTGGTCTACAAAGGGAGAATTACTGTTTTTGCAGCACTTAGCAAAGCAGATAGACCAGGAATTCAGCACGCACTATTCTGAAGATTTATTTGGATGTTTCAAACCCCAAAAGGTTAGGTTTAGGATGCCACCACCTCTCAGTGTTTGACTGCAAGCATCCTCCCATGAGACACAGCCTGATCAGCACAAATGCTGTTGTTTGGTGGCAGATGAGGCTGATTTGCTTCCTTAGCAGTGTGGGCTGGAAGCAGGCAGGCAGTGACTGCTCCTGTCTCTTTTCTGAGAGCTGAACCTCACTAACTCAATTGCTTTCGAGCCTGACTGAATGGGAGGAGATGGAGCTCCCGGACACAGGGAGAATGCATGGTGTGGGTCTCTGGGATTCAATGCAGTGGGAGGACAAAGAGAAATTAATCCATTGTGACAGAGTTGTATTTTTCCATCTTCGAGATGTACGAAATGAGATTTCAGGATGTATTTGCCCCTCTGTCCCCCACTGTCAGACAAGACCATTTCAGAAGCTGAGAATTTCAGCAGTTCCCTAATGAATTCCACCTTCTCAAGCAAGCTGAGAATTTAAATTACACAGTACATAACATTAGTCTGTCTGTTCACATCCCGCTGAATGATCAACAGAGTGGTGAACAAATGGAGGGAAAAAGAACAAAGTGCTGACTTCAGCTTCCACTCAGAGCCTGAGCCCCAGCCTCAACTTCGTGTCATTCAGCCCCAGGACATCGGCATGCATCTACTTAACACTGGAAGCCTTCCTGACTTCCACCTCCAACAGAGAGAATTTGGCAGCTGGGACTGTGCCACTTCTTGGAGAGGTTTCATAGCGCACATCAATGGGGCTCTGCCTGCAGGCTGAGGAGGGCTGGACAGAAGGGAGGTGAATGGATGCTGTGTACTGAGGCCATGCTGGTCCTTATGAACAGGGATTTGGATCATGCATGTGTGGCCACAGGCACTGAAAAGATTTCACATACGGAAGGGTCAGGCACCCAAGTCATCCAACCACCAACTTGGGAAAGTTGTCCAAGACAATATTTTCAGCCAATGTGTCTCATTTCTGCTGACCCAGACAAACTTGGGGAGATTAGTGAGCTATGTCCAACTGTGAGAACCCTCAAGCAAGAGCAGGCAAACAAATCTGTCCTCTGAGGTCCCTTCTAGACCAACTAGAATAGAACCAACCAAAGAACAACTTCACTATGTATATTCATTGCTAGGCTTTCATGTGGAGGAGAGCTGAACATCCAGTGCAGAACATACCTAGCAAAGCGAGTCTTATGGCTATAAACTTTAGGGAAAGTGTTTACTATTTTAAACACAGAGCATTTTACCTCCTCATGGCATGGTGTAATTGTGAATCACCTTTGTGAAGCAGCAAGCTGTACTTTACTGATGGGATAAACTATTTAAATGCTTTGCCTTAAAGCCACAAAAAGCATCTCTGACAGCAGGGATGCAGAGAATGGGTCTCCTGGCTCCCAGTGCTCTGCCTGGTCTGTCTGTGCAGCCATCTTACCCAGACAGGTTGTGACTGCGCAGCAGCAGGCAGCAGCCGATCCCTCTTCAGCTTTGAACATCTATCTGGGCTGATTTCAAATGCATCTACTGTCACAGTTCCCAGCTCACAAGGGCATTTTGTTGTGATTCAGCTTGTGCTTTTTCACTTAGTAAAGACCCAGACTTTTATTCCTAATGGCTGCAAAGTACTGAATATAAAGATTTCATCCATCACTGTCAAAACTGGAAAGCATGCACAGCATTTTATTTAAATTTATTTTTTTTTCTTCCTTCACATTTACCTTTAGAAAGGGATTTTTCATTTCATTTATTTATTTATTTATTTATTTATTTTTCAAATGCTTTTCAAAAAAACATTTTTCCTACCAGCCATATGAACAAAGTCAAATATCTGGGGAAGTGTTTGCAACCCGACAAGCACAGATAAAAAGTTTCATCTTATAAAGTGAACTCTACAAAACATAATCCGTAAATTTGAGCTACTCTCTCCCTTTATGCCTTTTAAAGGGACAGAGAAAATGAAGTAGTTTCATCTAGAAAGAATTCCTGCAAATGCTTCCTCCCTCATTGTATCTATTCAATTAAACACAGGTTTAGAACAAAGCCACTTGCTTGGTCTGAGTCTGCTCCATGGTATATTAGATTAAAAAATAGGAAAAAAAAAAAAAAAGAAAAAGAAAGGAGTCTCTCAAACACAATTTAGCTTTATCAGAAATAGCTCTCTTCATTTAAAACATCTCTCACTAAAGTCACAGCAATAATCAACCAGAGAAAAAATCATAATGCCCACATCACATTTGTTATGGGTCCTGATGTTCAGCGAAGAAGTATTAAGGTCACTGATGCATGCAGTGAGTGTGCTGTGTATCTAGGAGAGTAACACACAGACAGTACAAATTTGTTTAGCTGAATACTCCGGGCTTCAGTTACAGAAACCATTCTGTAGTGCATATTTGTATAAAAACCACTTGAATGGAGACTGACATAAGTAAGCTTGAACTGTATACACACTTAATCTAATTTCTGTGAGTCTAAAATACACACTAAATGGTTGGTCTATGTCAGGAAGCATGCGTTTTACAGCCTATACAAACTACAAATTTAATTTACTTTTAATATGTTGTGTTTAGGATGGCTTTCATGGGCTGGCAGATAACATGGGCTGAATGACCTGCTGAGATCCCATCCAGAAACCAAAACAAATAAAGATAGAAGTGCTAGTGCCACAGGCAACACATAGGCTTGGAGGGACACCCAGCTTGCTGACTGCAGCTTCATGCTTGGTAAGGCACTTGTGATTGTCCCTGATCCCAAGACACGACTTCCAGTCATGCTTCCAGCCTCAATTTAGCAGCCAAATGTCAAACATTAGATCCACTCTGTTTTATCACTTGCTGCACTAAGTTTCTGAAACCCTGTGCATGTCAAATAAAATCTTACATTTTTTACTTCATAAAATGAAATGCAATGGCAAAGGGGCTGGTTAACAAGCTGAACGGATGGGTGCTCCTTACTCCATCATGCTTTGATAAATCCCTGTTCTGCAGTATGGTACATGCTGCTTTCTTCCCTGGAAAAGGGAAAGCTTAGCACTGCTACGGACTTTCAGGCATTGTTTCACTAGATGCACTACATGTTTACTGCGAATCTTTGTGGGAGAACAGGATGCATACAGCCCAGCACGCCTCTTCCTGCTATTCAGTTTATCAACCTGAGTATGTGGAGCAGCAGCAGCTCAGCTGGTGAGCTGTCCCACACAGCAAATCCACTCCCTTAGTCGGATTACTGACGTGAACTCTCCCTTAGTGAGATTTCCATTGTCTGGAAATTTGACAAAGAGACTTACAGCTCAATTAGTTATTTAAGAAGTTTATGATTAGCCAATCTGCTGATTAAGCTTTGTTAATTAGGTTGGCAGGAATTCTGTTTCAGAGGATTGCTGGCCCCTACTTTAAGGTTTCCTCTTGGAGCTGGGTGAGGATCTATGTGTAAGTCCCATGAGTGGTACGCGTGCCCACAAAAGCTGTGATGCTCATGGGGCTGCTGGCAGAGCATTAGGGTGCCGTGGCCTGTGGGGACAGCTCAGTGCAGAAGCCTTGTCTTTGTAATGGGTGCAGACAGAAGTCTCCCACTGCTCATTTCTGATGTTTCGCCAGTTGGCAAGGAGAGAGACAGGCAGCATATCTAGGGTAGGCACAGACCTCACAAAAAGCCTGGCCTGGCATTTTGATGTTCACATTGCTCTCCAGCCCAAGCACTGAGCAGGAACTCTGTTCCTCTTCCTCCTAGCAGAGGGCTTGGAGAAAACTCATGGCTTCACATACCCTTATGTGCTCGAAGGGGTAGGGCCAGCTGGGTGCTGCAGTCCCCTCCTCATAAGGGAACTGGTGGAGAGGCAAGCAGGCTGCAGCCTTCCTCATCCAGGCTTGGTCTTGCTTGGGGATTAGCTGACATTTCCTTCCAGCTCATGCCTCAAATGCCAGAAGGAAACACAACTGGCCATAAAGAACTTATGTCCCCACTGAAACTCCTAAGAAAAGAGCCTGGAGAACCAGACAGATGAAAGAAGCCTCAAGGCGGCTGCTGCAGCTCCTGTGAGTGATGGAGGAGAAGCAGGGATGGGGAAAAGACAGCTCTTATCCCAAAACACAGAGCCCTGAAGCTGGTATGTACACTGCCAAGCCAAAGCCATTGTCTAAAGAGCAGCACTGCCGGCTGCAGGAAGAGTTCAAAGGGACTTGAAGAAAAGCCTGACTCATTCTGGAGGCAACATGTAGAGATGATGAAGAGATCCCTCACCAGGCTGCAGCTCAGAGCCCTGACTACCTGACTGCTCTTCTCAGTGACCTGGTGAGGTAGAAACTGTGGTAGATTGGCCATTTTACCCCCCATCAGCTGTACTGTACAGGGGAGAAAAATACTGGTGTGGATTTGTTTATCAAAAGCAACATGGAAATCATGGTAATTTCTGTACCCACAGCACGCATGGAGGTTTGTGTTGGGCCACAGTGCATATATATTCAGCTTCAGTTGGCAAATACATTTTTATGAGCTAAAATCTCCAACTGCATTACAAACAGACGGTTCATTGTGGTATAGCTGCATGTTTGACTGGAGCTGGGATGAAAGGAACAGAAGAGTTGTAAGAGCAGAAGGAAAGAGAGAAACAGCCTGAGGGGCTCAGCAAGCAGGGTTTTGTTCCACTAAGGGACTAGTGAGTGTGTGCATAAGACATAGTTCTTTGCCTGAGGAAATTAAGACAGAAAACAGAAAGCACATAAGCAGTACAGGCAGCTAAAATGGTAGGCGTTCCAGTCATGTACAACTCCAGCTGCTGCTTGAATTATCTTTCAATAATTAAGATTTACAACAGGTTTTAACTTCAGTGCACAGATTCCTAAACACAGGAAAAGCAGGATGAAGTTAACAACGAAGAAGTTAATGATGAAGAAGATTCCTAAACACAGGAAAAGCAGGATGAAGTTAATGATGAAGAAGTGGAGCATGGAGGGTCACCTTTTTTGTTGTTGTTGTTCCTGACAAAAACACTCAGCTCTGCCAGTCAGTGTTAATCCCTTTTAAAGGACTTGCCTGCCGTTCAGCTGGGTGGACAGGCAGGGTGAAAGGGAGGGAAGGGGATTTGACAGGAGGGAGAGGCTGACTGGGTACTGCTGGGGCAGCAGGATGTGCAAGGAGCAGAGCAACAGAATACAGCTCAGAGCAGAAGAGGTAACGAGCTGTCTTAAGCCACTGTGGTATTTCAGAAAGCCTTTGCAGAGATACAAGGCTGTTTTCATTTACTGGTTGGTACTTTTTTTAAAGAAACTAATCTGCCTGCTCATAATCTGTTTCGAATCAAGAACACAGACTTTCATTGCCAACCAATTGCATGCAAGCAGAGTTGTATCAACTGTCATCTTTTTTTGCCTTGTTATTTGTCTGTATGGAAGATTCAGCAGCTCCAAGGAACCCTGCATTTGAAATTACCCTGGGGACAGAAAGTCAGGGTGATGGGATTGGCTGGAAACAACTTCAGCAACATCAGAAACTCCCCAGATTCACAGGAAGGGGCCGGAGTCCTGAGCTTCTTGAGCTAAGTGCAGGGAGGATGAAGCAGCTGTAGTGTGTACACACACACATCCAAACCCTGCTCAATAACTCTTTCATGCCTAAAACTCTGTCTCACACACAATGCATTGGAAACAGTTTGGCTTTTGCCAAGACCCAAACAGAAATAGCTGTAACACTCAGATTTCCTGACAGTCTCTCCACCCCACTGATTCTGGCATGCACGATGTTCAGAAAGGATGGGAAAAAGCTGTAAGCAGAGGGAAAGGGTAGCAGAAAATACACTATATTTTCAGCAGGCTGGTTGCTAACAGCTGCAGTTGTGAGGTGATTGGAAGGGCAATGTCAAGCTTTGGGGAATAAAAAACCTTTAAAGTCTCTTCAGGTCACAGAACAGAGATGTGAAGGAAGCCTCAGCCTTTCCTGGCATGACTCTTAAGCAAAAATTTCAGGGCACTGGGATGCGCTGATCTATCTCCATGAGTTTCTCCATGGGCAGTGAGTGCATTTTCCGACCATCCGTCACATAACGCAGCAAAACCAGCCGAGTGAGGACATGCACTGTGCCTCCATGCACACAGGGACAAAAAATTAGGAGAGCCAGGAAAAAAAACCCTCCAGATCACATTTTTTTGCATCCCCTGCATGTTTCCCAGGCATGATAATTCAAGTCGGCTCAGACCAATGACAGGAACAAGTAATCCTCCTGCCACATCCACACAGGCCAGCAGCATATATGGGAGAGCAAGCTGCATCTTCTCTCCTGACCACGCTGACAAAGGTGTCAGAGCAGCAACCATGCCACTGCACCAACAGCAACCTTAGGTGGGAAAAGAGAGCCATCATTCTTCCACATTCCTCTAGAGAAGATGGAATTAAAAACCAAAGGCAGAAAGATTTTTCTTCTGTAATTTGCACCAATTTGATGCACAAAGCCAGTGAGCTGGAATAAAGAAGAACAGAGAAGGACCTGATGTGGGCCTGTTGGAGTGTGTCCAGAGGAGGGACACGGAAATGATCAGGGATGGAGCAGCTCCCTGTGAGGACAGGCTGAGAGAGCTGGGGCTGTGTAGCCTGGAGTAAAGAAGGCTGTGGGAGACCTGAGAGCAGCCTGCATGGAGCTAAAGGGGAGCTGTAAGAGAAATGGGGACAGACTCTTCAGCAGGGTCTGCTGCGACAGAACAAAAGGAAACAGCTCCAAATCAAAAGAGAGGAGATTTGGACTAGATATAAAGAAGTTTTTTACAGTAAAGGTAGTGAAGCCAGGGTGGTGGCAAATGCCCCGTCCCTGGAGACTTTCAAGGTCAGGTTGGACCTGTCTCTAAACACCTAATTGAGATGTAGTAGTTGGACCAGATGACCTTTAAAGGTCCCTTCCAATTCAAACTGTTCTATGATATCTTCCACAGACTGCAGCCTGAGACAGTTCTCATACTGTCAACAAACGGTTAACCACTGCTAAGGCCCCTCCTGAGTGCTTACTACATGATGAGTACTCAGGAAGTGTAAGTGAATAATCTGTTGAAGTAAAGGACCACAAAAAGTGTCCTCAAAAACCCTTATTTTTAGATTGTTTTTCTCTTCCCCCATCCTCCCCACCCGCCAAGTTCTGTGATTCTGCTTCTGTATAATAGAGCTGGTCTTTGAGGTCTGGCAAGTTGTTTTTTTAATTTAGGAAAGTTTTCTGCATTAGGAAAGTTTTAGCATTATTCTGTAACCTTGTTAGATACCACAATCAGCTTTTCGTAAGAATCTCTTTGTTCCAAACACTCCAAGACCATGAAAGAGAATTTCTTTCTTCTGGGCTATAAGCAATACATCTCAGTTTGCTCCAGAGCAGCATTCATTTTCTCCCAAGGGAACCTCTGCACCTCTAACAGTCTTGAACACCTGCCCACTGCCTCCACTGTTGTCCTAAATTCCTCTAAGAAGATCAAAACTGTGTTTTTCAAGTTATTAAAATAACAGACATCATTCTTCAGGATGTTTAAACTTTCTCTGCTTAAAAAATGCTCTTCTATTCAATGGAAAAAATGCTTGGGAAGTTCCCTTATAAAACAATATTACAGCAGACAAAAATTTCCCTACCAAGTTGACTCCAAACTGCCTTCCCAAAAGCAGCCCAAGACACCAGTGCCAAGAAGAGCCCAAACTGGTCTAAGAAATGGAGCTGTTGTGCTGCTTGTTTGCCAGCTGTACTGCACCTCACTCAAACACCCATCCAACCATCTCAAACTTGTTTCTGCTTTGTAATGTATCACTGTTAGACTTTGAGAACGTCCTTGTTCTGCTAGGATAGTAAGTGCAGGAAATCAGCTGCTTGCTGGTATTAAAAGATCACTTGACTTTGAAAAACTTGAATAAAATGCATGTCAGGAGACACATCTGTGACAGAACAAACTGTCTGTGTGCTGGAATCAATAAGAGATCAAAGCAAAGGAGAAAATTAATGCAGTCAATTTACAATTCAGGAAGTTTTGTGGATTAAAGAGGAAGAACAGAGAGCAAGACTCACAATTTGAAAAGAAAAATATCTGTAACAGTGAAAATGGAGCAGTGATTGGGTATCTCCTGTTTACCAGTGCATCTAGCATTTATGGAAGAAAACTGCCCTGAGCCAGTGCATTCAAGTTATCTAAATCAACCTCTGCAAATTCTACCACGTTTGTGCTGAGATGCCAAGAGAATAACTAGGTAGGACTTAAGACAGGCTTTTTCGGTAGTGATTAGAAAGTATCTGACATTTGAAAAAACAACTGCAGGTCAAATTAGGAATGGGATCATAGGATATTTCAAGTTGGAAGGCACCCCAGGAGGTTTCTAGCCCAGTATGTTGCTCAAAGCAGGATGACCAATTGGACTGGGTTGGAACTTTACTCAGTTAGGTTTCGAAGACCTCAAAGGACAGAGATGACACAGCCTCCCTGGGAAAAGCATTACAGTGTTTGGCTCTTCTTGCAGTGGAAAAGGTTTTCCTTACACTGATCAAGATGACAAAAGAAACATGCTGGGAATGAAGTACCCACAAGATGCTGCAGGCAATTTACTGCCAATTTGCACATATTGATATCACTCTTCACTACAGCTGAGGATGTTTCTTATGAGTCTCTCACAACTCTCCAGGCTATCCTGGAGATATCCCCCATCTAATGCTCATGACCAGGTAAATTCAGACAGCTGGCACAATCTTTTCTCCCTATTCCTGCCTTTCCTGTTTTTCTCTCTACCTTGCCCTGACGCACAGAAGGGTATTGCCTGGTTCTGCGTCAGGTGGACGTCCTGCCATTCAGACTGCCAGATGTTTGGGCAGGGAAGTCTGTCCTTGAGACCCCTTGAAGATGCTTCCATTCACCTCAGCAATTAGATAAGCCAGAGCCACAGCATTTTTAATGTAGCCATGACACCACTTACTCAGGAAGTTACTGATGGGTTGCCATGAACATTTAGCTGCAGACACAAAGAATAACGTTGTCAACAAACAACCTGAGATCTCTCCTCCTCATTTTGCTGATCACTCCCTTTCAATGACAGGTAACAGAACACTTCAAAAAGCCAAACCTAGGGCTATCCTATGCCACAGCTCTTCTGCACATTAACAGAACTGAGCCGGCTGTATGAGCCAGGAGGTACTAATAACACCTGCCTGCACTGAAACATCTACACCAAGGCTTTGTTTCCACATTTTGCAATCGATTTATGCCCAGTCCCAGAGATCAGAGGCTGAGTGAAGGCACATTTCAGCCAGGCAGTTAAAGCATTCAGGCAGAAAAAGGAATTGAACTTGCAACTCCCATGTTCTGAGTGAAAGTCTGTATTAGCAGCTAAAAAAGGCACAGCTGTGTTGTGACTTAAGGCTCCCAATATTTTATCGAGAAAATCACCTTGTAAATTAGACCAGGGCTTGTGAATACTTTTGGAATGAACAAGTCCGTATTCTCCCAGCCAGCATACAGAAAATGCTAGGGTTTACTAAGGACCTTGCTTGAGATACTTGTTTTTTCTTTAAAGATTTTAAACAAAACCTGAAACTCATAATTTTAAAGAGCGGATGCTGTTCTGGACTCAAGCAACTCAGACTTGACAGCATCCCTCTAACTATTAAATATGCCAGCCTTGTTCAGGATCTATTTTTAACACCGTGTCATTTAACATGTCAAGCTGTGCTTTTCAGATCAACCGATACAAAGCACAATTGTCTCACTTAGACTCTTCATTTCTTCTCCCACATTGCTAGTCCTACAACTAGGATCTAAAATAAATCAGAGCAAATTGTTCCTTTCTGACAACCGTCTCTTACATCTGGGCTGGGTAGTGGAGGCAGATCGAGAAGGGCTGTTTTCTGGCATGATGTTTCCTGAGAGCTCTGCTGCAGTGCAGGAGCTGCCAGCAGCCTGCAGGTCCAGAACACCTGGTGCTATTAAACTCTCTTCTAGCTGGATCACAGTTTACTTGCGGCTGAAAGCACTTCTAAGTTCACAAACTTCAGACTACTGAGCTATATGGGAGAACTGCATCACTCCTCCTAAAGGTATCAATGCCTGCTGACTTGATTATACCAATTTCATAGCAGGGAGCAAAAAAAATAAATAAATGGGAATGTATGTAGGTTGTCTGGAAAAAGCAGGGATTGTCTAGCATTTAGATCAGAAGGTAGAAAAAATCAAAGTTGCAGCAAACTTAATATGACGGCTTCATGTTTACAGTAGAATTGCCTTAAAATTCTGCAGATTTATTTTATGATATTATAAACACTGGTACTTTACAAGACAGGACTGAAATAGTTACACATCCAGAAGCTTAAGCATAATCAATTTAAACTCTTCCCAGAGTAAGAAGTGTGGGGGGAAAAAGGTACAGAGTAAAGAACTGGAGGAGTATAGGACAGAGGGGAAAGAAAAGATTTGGTCAGAGCACAAGGGACACAACGAGGAAGGCAGGATTTGGGGAGAGGCAATGGTTGAACTGTGTGGAATTTAAAGGTGTGGATGAGTGGTTTCACTGTTTAGGAAAGCAGGAAGAAAAAAAGGAGAGGAGCATTTAGCAAGGTGGAGAGAACAGGAGACCACCACTAGGACTGTGCCAAGGATGGAGGTACAAGGTTACAAAGAAGTTGGAGATGACTCTTTAAGTCTACGGAAAGCTGGAGCTACTTGACAAATTGCACCTGATGACCTCTTCTCATCTCCTAATCAGATATGGAGAAAGGAACAAAAAGGTTGTCTATGGAGCATGCTTTGTTTTCACATGTGACATTAGAAAGAGGGTGTGGGGAATGCTTATGTATTTTAGAAATGAAGAAATTCTGTTTTTCCTTCTGAAAAGTTTCCCAAAGGAGACTACGACTGTTTTGCACAGTACCAGAATGCAGTGTCTAATTTCCATGAATGATGCAATAAATACCTACTCTCAGCACAAGCTATTCAGCCATGATTCAGGCAGTAATTAAAGCTCTTTGAAGGATAGCTATGTTTAACAACTGCAGAAATGGGATCAGACTGTCCAATTACTGTGACTTTACAACTTTTACAATAAAATCTTGTCTCTGTAAGTATGTGGCATCTCTAAAAACAGCTTTCAGAGAGACCTGCTTTACCGAGCATAGCTGTCAAGTGGAACAGGAAAAAAGCTATGCGAAAAGTTTGAGGTTTGAAAGACAAGGAGGAGAGGTGCCAGAAGGCCTTCCACATGCAGCAGAGCAAAAAGGCTGCAATTGGTATGGCCTGTGGCCATTCCTGAAGAGGCCACCCCCTCACTGCTTCCAGAGGTGAAGTCAGGGAACAGGCAAAGCTCCCTCATAGTCCCAGCCAGGGCTTGCAAGACCCAGAAGCTGTGCCACACAACTGCCCTACCACCTGCACAGTAGCTTCATTCCTATTTCTAAAAGCTCTCCATGAAGCAGCAGTGCTGGCTTAAGAGGCTGATGCCACTGGATGCTAGATTTGAAGAATGTTTAGGGTTGTAGGCTCCCTGGATGTTCCTCTCTTCATGCTCACTTCAAGTCTTGCTTTCAAGAACACCAGGGTATCCTCACCTGACAAGGACCCTGCTATTGCCAGGACACATGATACTGATGACATCCTGTTTTCTGCTGCAACAAACTAAAGTTTGCATGTTTGCGTGAGCTCTGAGCTCCTTCAAAAGCTCAGAGAAACGACAAGGAGTCTCCAGGATCCTGACAGCATCCTCTGGATGTAAGGATAGCAGTTAAAAAACAAGGACTGCACTGAACTCCTACACAACACAAATCCCCTCCCTTTGAGAAAGTGTGTGCTGCTCTACTTGCCAGAGCCATGGTCTGCTGACAGAGCATTTTAACCCAACACCCAATAAGCAGTCAGTAACCTTTCCTGGTTAAGAGCTGAGTGAGCAGCACAGAAAAGACAAAGGGAGAGCCCACATCACTGAACAGTCAGAATAAATTCAGTTAACTGTCAGGTGCATGCTAAAGGCTCATCATTAATAAATCAAACACAGAAAAAAACCTGCATCATCCCATCTTGTCTGCGGATGCTGTGGTCTCTTCTGGAGCCAGCTGACACTAACTACATGAAGCTCTACTTGCTTTCCTTGCCTACTACACAGAAACCTCATCTAACTATAGAAACATTAGAAGGAATGATGAAAACAGTCACAAATGGGAGAGCATTTCTCGCAGAGAGCCGGAGGAGCCAGTGGAAGCTTGAGGACACAGGGCTTTGTCAGCCAGAAAATGAAGCATCATCATCCCAGTGTTGTTTTTGGCAGAGGTGCCAGCACTGGAGTGGGCAGCCTTGTCACCTCAGCTGACGTCAGGAAAAAAGTGCAAATCACTTTTAAAGCCAGGTCTGCGTTTGCTTCATAGAAAGCTGAGATGAGAGCAATATGTACCGTGAAATGAGACCTCTGAACAAACCAGGGTCTTATTACTGCCGTGGTGTTGCCTGTCGTGGTTAGGTTTTGCCAGACAGGGTAGTTTTTATTCTAATCACTACTTCAATTACCGTGTTTTTCTCTCGTTCTATCAGAGAGACTATGTAATTTGCTTAATTAGTTTTACCTCATGAGCTACTGCTAGTGAAATAAGCAGGACATGATGTGAGCTGCCTCTTATATTTGTGACAGATTATGGTGGGTCAGGGAAGTGCAAAAAAGAGAATCTGCAATTTGTAGTTCTGGTCTTCTGCCTCAAGCACAAAATCCCCATTCAGATACTTAGGCAAATTTTGATTGCAAAGTGAAATAACTGCACAGAAGAACTTCAGGATTAGCTTACTTTTCTGGATTATCAAATCTGTAGATGCTGTAAAAATTCAGAGGCCAAAGTGTTCACAGAAATTATTACCCATCAGAATAACTCACAGCCTCCTCCTTTTGATTTTTGACCTGAAGACATATTAGTAGTTGTGTGCAAAACAAGATGTGAGTGGGTGCACGTCTATGAGCTGGCGAGGAACCCAGGTACCCAGGGATATGTTACAGGAGAGGCACATGTACAATTGCAGAGGGCTGGGAAGGCCAGTAAAGCCATGAGCAGACTGCAGTGACAGAAAGATTAGGACTGTTATGTGTAAATAACACCATGTCACGCACATATTAATTTGCCCATGCTGTGCTCCTGGGCTTTGCTGACTGGTACCTTTCTTACATTCAACTCATCCACCTGCACATACTGTCCTGCCCAGAGATCTCCATTGAATCCCACTGAATTTCTCTTCTCCAATTTCTCGTAATGGATTTACTAATTACTGGAACTGGTGTCAGCCACAGCATCTCAGGCACCCCATCAATATTGCCCCTCTACTTCTCCTCTAACTAATCTACAATAACATGCCTGTCACAACCATTTTCCTGCCCTCATCTTTGCTACTCTGTCTGCAGACAGCCTTACTGCCCTTAATGTGATGCAGCTGTTCACCCTCTCATCCCTTTTGAAAAAGCCTTGAGATATCCTGCAGGAAGGATGTTGCAATAAATCTGCATATGCAATTTCTCTTACAAATGGAAAGAGTAATATCACACAAAATAATGTTTAAATAAATTCCCCTCAGTCCCAGGAGACCTCCAAGTGGTAGGCTACGCTTCTGTCTTCATGAAGAAAATCAATAGCTCTGCTATACTGCCACTGCTCTCTGGCTTCCACATTATTCATCCCTCTCCCTACAAAGTACAGACCATGTTCAAGGAAATAGGTGCTCCCAAGGAAGGAAAATGGCTTTGTGCACTTAAAGTAATGGTGTCACTTCAGGTCGCCACGCAAACAGTTACGTATATGTAAATCTGCAGTTTTGTCAATACAGCCAGAACCTCGGGACCTAGCTAAAGAGTTACAGCTTTTTTTTTAATGTTTCCCTAATTTACCTACAGAGCTCCTTCCCAGAAACAACAGCTGCTGTACCTAATTAACATTAATCGCCTTGTTACAGAAGAACAACTGGGAATAGTACAGTACTTGAGGTACTGACAAAAAGATACACTAATGGCATTGATTTGTCCAGTCTACTACAAACTTCCCTTATTATTCTGCTTTCTGCATGAAACATTTAGAAGTCACAAGCTGGGAAGCAGACTGGGAAGAGATAATGCAGAAAAGGAGCCAAGGTTTCATGCAGGTACCGAGCCATTCAGACTGCAGAAGCTGCCTGATACCTGATCCATATGGGACAGCATCTCCCAGCGCCACTTTTTCATCTTGATCTGTGGCAAAAGCAGCTCTCGAAGGAGGTCTCTGAGGGAGGCATCCTTTTAAACAGCATTGGGACCAATTACTCCACTGTGTGCTTTGTGGCTCTTCAAGAGAGCTGCTTTAAAACAAGCTCTGAGTTCCCACACAACTCTAAGAAGGTGGTTAAATGACTACACAAATTGAAAGATCAGTTTCAGGAGCAACATGGAGAATTCAAGGTAGCCTGTCCTTTACAGGGACGAGAGACCATCTGCAAAGTTTCAACCAGAAATGCACCAATTTTGTTATGCTGAACCCTGAGGGCTTTGCAGTTCTCAACTCATTAACTGATATTCCCAGTACTCCACCTCCCTGACAGTACAGCAATTTACTATCTGCCATGAATGTGCAGCAGCAAGCTAAAGGCAGGAGACAGTGCCACAGCTTGTGCCGTCATCCTCTGGCCCCCAAAGGATTATTTTTTCTGTTCACCCTAGTCTCTACAAAGATGGGGCCCAGTCATAAATAAGATTCTTAGTTTTCTACAAGTCAAGCACACCAGAGAACAACATGCTGTATGCCCCTGGGACAAGTTCTTTGTTGCTGCTCACCAAAGTTGCTTGCTGTAAGTGAACATTCCAGTTACCTGTTTGTGGTGTGGGAGACACTTGTTACAAACAGGAATCAATTCAGTAGCATAGGTGAAGTAATTTGGTGCTTGGAAATGGACACACCTAACTGGTGTCTCTGTGCAGAATCAATGTCCCCAGTGTGGGGACATACTGTGGAAGCCAATATAAATGAAATCCTCTTGCTGCCAATAGATAAAACCTCAGGACATTTGTGCACAGAGAAGTCCATGCGCAGAGTGATGAGCAACAGTAGGGATGGAGCATGTTTCCACAGGACATGGTTTTACACAGCTACTGCCCATGTCTTCACACACGATGCTCCAGCTCTGGGTACCAATGGGTTCCCTTTTCCCAATCAACAGCAAGCCTCTCAGCTTTAGCAAGATCAGCAACAATTTCGTGTAAAACTCAAGGACAATCCCTCTCAAAATCTAACATGGAGAGATGAGACTGATAGAGAAACAGACAAAAGAGCATCAGTAGTTTATCAGGGGATCTCATTTCTCTTGGAGGGTGAGCACTATGGTTATACATCAGAGAACAGTATTTTCTACTTCCCTCACTTCATGCTCAGCCACCTGCATGGCTCAGGCTCCACTGTGGCTGCTCAGCTGCTCTCGTCTCCTTGTCATCCAGAAAACCAAAAGGCCAAGCTGGGCTGACTCAAGAAGCTTTTACACTCTCCCTAGCAACACATCCAGGCTTCAGGCATGCAAAGCTTCCTTTCCTGCAGTATCTGGATGGAAGATGATCTGCTCTGATGTGTGCAATGTCTCTTGGAGAAAAAAGCAACATCCTACGATGCTACTGGCTGGAGAAAAGTGTTCATAGCCTATTAATTCATGAAACAGCTCTTTTCAGTGCTACGACAGCTCCTTGAAGAAAAGCAAGCTTCTGTTCAGGTTGGTAGACTATAATGGAGTGAAAGCAGCTTATATGAAAGGCAGCTTTGTGTCACCTATTTCTCCTTATGGGGCTGGCTAGTATCAGACACTCTGGTTTTTGGTACTGTGATAGATACTAGTATGAGATTTAAACTGGGAGGGCAACAAAACCATAGCTGGGTGTTACCCTGTCTGTTACAGCCATCTCCCTCCAGCCCACTAGGAGCATGGCCACGTATCACACCTTTGAGCACTGCAGTTCTCCTTCCCTCTGCGATGGCTGAGATCATAGAAAGCCAGCATGGAAGCTACCCTGCATACTAGTCACGGCCACTGAGTAAGAGAAGGAAACAAGTCTCAGAGGGACAAAGGCTGCTATGAGTAACTCCGTCTGTCTGCCTCTCTCTCATATGTTCAACTGCAGACAGGGATGTGGGGGATTTACTATCACACTCCCAGGATGTGCTGATAAAGATGGCACTGCCGCAGTCCCTCATCAGTGCTGTAGCCTGTGCTGCAACCAATTACCACACTGCTTATTTTGTTTTAATATAAAGTGTCACACTGACGGCTAGGTAAGTCAGACAGACTGTCTGGATCGGGATTTTAGAACAAAAAAGTGAAATAAAAAATGCAAAACAGAAAAGCAGATGGTGTAAGCTTCATTAAAATAGTATGTCATCTTCTGATATCCCATGGGGATCTGTTGCTTTCCAGTGGGTATGGAGCCCCCGAGATTTACACTTGGGGATTATTCTCCCTCTCTCCTTATCACAACTCTCTTCTGTTTTCAAAAGGCTTGCGGTACGCGCTCCATCTGGATATGCCTCCTAATAAGGATGTGCTGGAGACATCTCCTAAGCACTAATGGGCACCCAGCCCCCCACAGTGCTGTTGGGAGCCTCCATGTCAAGTAATTTGCAAGCAAGAAGCAGGCCAAGTCCTGAAGTCTCAAAAGAAAGACAAAGCAGGAGTGTTAGGAAAGTAAGAAATACATAATTAATATGGGTATAATACACGATGAGATACATGAACCGGATATTACTTCCCCTTGATGTGAAGTTCTATTTTCCGATACAGTACCAGAAGCAACCTAAATGTCTTCCTGCTCCATTTACAAGCCAGGTATAATGTTTAAGAAATCAATAAAAACAAAAGCCATCTGTGAAAATTTACCCATGTCTAACTGACCCCCAAACAATTGCGTGGCAATGAAATGTATTTACTAATACAGCAGAAAAACAGCCACAGCAGCAGGAGTTTGCAGCAAAGCACGCTCTTTCTGTCACACTTTAATCACTGTGGGCTGTAGAAGCAAAACTTGCATTCATGCTGGGCTGGTATTTAATTGAGCTCATTTGAACCATGCTTCCAGTAAGCACATATGACAGATTTATATATAAATCTTCACAGAGTATAAAATGACATTTATTAACCTTCCATCAGAGCATTTGACATTTGAACAATTGATTCTGATTTAACACTGTAAAGGGCCACTATCCATACGGAAAACTTGCGATAGGATTAAAACCCTAGTCACTACCATCCCCAACAATAGCTCTGACAGGTAAGCTACTAAATATTTACTACCTTAACTTTGCCTAGGCTTAAAGGGATTAAAAAACAATCAAAATCCTGATGAGTTTAATGTAGAAAAGACTAAGGACTGAGTTAGAAGAAAAAGAGCCAAAGCAGGGAGACGTGAGCCATTAAATTGCTTGAAAACTGCAAAGGTTGGGTGCATTTTAAGAATTACAGCAGTGGGAGCTGATGTGGATTAAAGGCATATTGCACTGGATGCAGACAATGCCATCAGTCTCGTTTTGCCCCAGGTAACCTTGCCCTCATCAGAGTATGGCTAAGGACAGAAAGCCAATCCAAATACCATTAAGTATGTGTTCACCTAATTAAAGAGGCACAGTGTATCCACAGGCAGACAGAGTTTTCTGAGCAGACTTTTCTCAGGAGCCCAGGCAGGAACATGTTCATCAGCCCTGTCAGATAATTCCTCCTAAGCTGGTAGATCTCACCCACAGTGTGGTCAGCACTGAATATTCACTGGGCAGCAGCACTAGCAGGACCTACAGGCAGCACTCCTCTGTAACGCTGCAAAGCTCTCACATAATACAAGTTCTGGGGGTTTTCTCTTTCTGTTATTCCCAGAAGAAACCAAGTGAAGCTGTTCTTACTTCAGTGGTTAAGCATGCTTCAGTTTTCAGATGTAACACAGCCCTCACAACTTAACACCAACTTTTCCAGTGCTGACACCATCTGCGTCAACTATTTTTTTTGTTCCTGATATTTACTCCCTGGAAGATTCATCTAAGGCAAGCAGATCTTTCTTTCTGTCCTGATTTTACTAAGTTCAATATGGCAAATTATTTTAGCTTTCTGTTCTATGACAGGCTTTCCAGATCCTTCATCTTACATCGTTCTCATCTCCACCTAGCCCATCCTGGATTCTTGCTGTTATACAGAACTTCATGTATCTTACACAGGTGAGACATTGCTACACCTTAATCTACTGGAAAAAATGGATTCATACTCATCTAATACCTACCCTTGCCACTTTGCTAGTGGCTAATTAATCAGTGGCCAAATAGAATACAATTTTCTTTATATGGTAATGCAAAAAATTCTAGCAGAAGAATGAATCTCTCTGCTGTACCCAGTGTTTGGAAAAAAGCTGGCAAATGCTGCAGAAGTGTGACTACTTCATGTATTAGTCCATTTTAATAACTTGCAATGTCTTGCAATGATGCCACAATTTCTTATTCACTTCCAGTTGGTAAATTCTAAAGCAGATTGTGTTTCTCATGTTTTTCTCACTTCTATTACTGCAGTTTTCATGTTTTTTCTCTCTGTTATTTCTGAGACTTTGTTGTACTGATGTCTCTCAGCTTTCTGAGCCAACTTCTAGTTTATGTGCCCTTGTCATTAATGGACTTAGAAATGAAATGACTGTTGAAGAAGTCCATTAACAATCTCTTTTTCTTCTGATACCTTCTCCTTCAACAATACCTGATGAATAATAATTCCTACAGTTCTCAATTCACTGGCTTTGCACAAGCACTTAGTTTATAAAGCTGAGGTCAGTTACAGACCTATTTTTAATTACCTTTACATTTACTCTGCATGAATAGAACTTGTTATCTCTGAATCCAAATCTATTTTTGATCATCAGATCTTCTATTATGTCCTCATTCATTACCAAAACCAAGTCTAAACCAGCACCATTTTCAGCACATTAGCAGAAGTACACTTTTATTGCCTAGAAATGCAAGAATACCTCAGACCTACCAATAATAGTATTAATTGCTCTCCAACCTGATTCCTGATGTTAAATTATCCCAAACAAATATCACAGTAGTAATTATCTCTCTAATAACAATACAGAATCCTTCTAGCAATGAAAAAGGATCGTAGTGGCATATGTCATGCTGGCAGTGATCATCTTTTACCAAACTGTGAGTTGAACTCTCATTAACACACACTGCTGTTTTCTTGCCTTTTCCTAAAAAGCAGCTGTCGTTTTTGGAGTACTCCTGACAGTTACTGCAGGAAAGACTTGCTGTCACAATGCACTTTTTCATATCCTCAATCAGTACTTCAAGATCTTCCACTTTGCTGCATTACCTTGCTGTGTACATCCAATTTTCTGTCCTCTCCTCTCTAGTCACTCAATCAGCAAGGTCATTATTCAGCTACTTTATTTTCCTTTGCTGTCTGTATGCCTACTCTGTGAAACCCCTTTATGCACTACCATGACCAATTTGTCTGACTGTTCAATTGCCCATATACTTCACGGGAGCTTTGAGACTCTGCAAATGCAAACCAGGCTTTTCCTGCTGTTTCTTTTAAGGCTCCTCTTACCAGTGAGGCCAACACCATTGTTTGCAGTGGTAGGTCCTTGAGTAAAACCTATTTACTTGACAAAAATCTCTTCATAACCATATAAAAATGTGCACCTAAGAGGAAATTTTCTAGGCTTAGATTATACATACATACATATATAAATATATATTTAAATCTGAGCAAAAAGCATACCAATCTTCTGACCTGTCCTTTGTCAGGATCTTGAATCTGTATGACATAACAGTGGTTAAGGCTTTGGAAATAAGATGGCCATGTGTGGATTGCTGTCCTGTTGTAAGAACTAGCCTTGTATTGTGGTAATAAATGGTACTGCTTCCAGAACTACAGAAATACTGCAGAGAAATAGCAGTGAACTATTACAAATCTATAATTCCTCCATCTCACAATAGCACAGCTCTGTCTTCTCCTGATAATGGACCAAGTGTCTTATCCTTTCCCTTTTGTTTGTAGTTATATTTTATTTTTATAGCTCTTCTATATTCATCCTTTTTTTTTTCTTTTTCTTTCTTTCTTTCTTTCTTTCTTTCTTTCTTTCTTTCTTTCTTTCTTTCTTTCTTTCTTTCTTTCTTTCTTTTTTTTTCTTTTTTTTTTTTCTTTTTCTGGACAATGTGATAAGATTCTGTAGGTTTGAAAAAATATACCTTCTTTTCAAAGAAGATTTATACCACATCCCAAGACAGAAAGTCCTTGAATGTTTATAGATCGGTTCCCTGAGCAGTAGAATCACACTGATAAACTGCTCTGTGAGTTTTCTGAGCTGAGCTGGCACGTACAGCTATATGAGTGGAGATCTGTACATGATCTCACTAGTACACCACTGTATTTCAGTCATTGGATTAAGCCTTTTCATACTCCAACAGCAAAGACTCACCTAATTTCACTTGGAGTGGGGACGGCTTATAGTTCATGGCTACAGTCTCTCCCTCTCTTGTATCACAATCTCTGTCCGAAATAGATGCAGCGGTTGGATCCTGTTGAGACAAAAAATGAAACAAAACAGAATGGTTTACAGAATCACAGAATCACAGAATTATCAAGGTTGGAAAAGACCTAGAAGATCATCTAGTCCAACCATTACCAATACTTCCCAGCTAAATCATATTCATCAACACAACATCCAAATGTTTAGCTACAGATTATGCAGTCACTTCTCTAACTGGCTGTTATACATGTCCAGATGTAGTTGTGTCCATCAGAGACACGCCAGGGGCTCTCATGTTCCATCTGGACAGCCAAGCTCACTGAGCGTGTGTAGGTTCCATGCACCTTTCCTCCTCCTTTAAAATTAGGGCACCTCTCAGGCCATAGGGCTCTCATCACCAGTTGGTCAGCATGGGACACTCTTAGAGTCAAAAAGCCCTGGCATTCTGCAATGTCTGTTTTCTTTTCTGAGCCCTTGAAAACAGGGGAACCCTGCATCTGGAGTTCCCATTACTGATCTATTTCTACCTTTATAAGCAGAGAATTCAGAGGAAAGAGGAGTGTAACTAGAGAGTATCTCCTCATCTGCCTTTGGGATGCATTGAGGAACTTTCTCAGAGGAGGACACACCTTCCTCCTACTAATACACTCTGTCTTCTTGGGACCTGGAGCTGATGGATTCTGATGTCTCTGATGGTGATATGGAGCCCACAGAGATGGATCCACTTCTGGAGGGATAAGTGATGGAGGATGGCTCCACCACCATCATAGCTGGGCAGGCATTACCATGGTGTGCCTGTTGTCAGACATACCTGTGTCCATTGTGGTGCATCAGGGGCTCTGCAGCTCCCCTGAAACATCCAGCTCATTTTCACCACTGAGAATCCCACCATTTCACCATCAGCTGGGAAGAGTTCTATCTCCATCAGCTCCTATGACCCTATGACAGGTCAGTGGTGGCCAGTGCCAGGACAAGAGTTAATGAACACAAACTGGAAGACAGGAGGTTCCTTCTGACCATCAGAAAGTACTTTCTGTGCCGTGCTGGTGGTGGAGCACTAGCACAGGCTGCCCAGAGAGGCTGTGGACTATCCTCCCTGGATATATCCATAAGCCATCTAGATATGGTCATGAACACCCTACTCTGGGTGTCTCTACTTGAGCAGAGGTTGGGCCAGATGGACACAGAGGTCCCTGCTAACTTCAGCTACTCTGTGATGCTCTCATTCTGTGAACCAGTGCCTCTTCCCCACCACAGCCTTCCTTCTCTTTGCTTTTTAAGATGCCTCAGCCCTGTTTACTACACTTCGTTTATTAGATAAAATGTGGTTCTTGAATTAGGCTTCATCTAAATAGAAACTCATCATATGACATACATTTTATTAAAACTCTGCTGCCTCACACTATTCAGCACTTTCTTTGACAGTACTTAAAATGGATGGTGCTTACAGGACTTGGACTCTGCATTCAATGACACAAAATACCACCAAAACTTCCCTTAAAATGCAGCCACTGCCAGGAGGAGTGTAGTTGCAGCTTAATGATTCAGTGAAAAAGGTCAGAGTAAGTTGTAAACAACCAAGCCAGGCTCCAAGAGAACACAATTAGACAAGAATGATGAATTACATCGATCTTAGGTTAAAAATTCTGCTTTTATGAAAAATACAAGATCTTTAATAACCACACCGAATGACAAAATACAGTAGCTGAAGGACAAAAATAAAACAGTTTAAATTAAATTAAGATAAAAGTGGCAGACAGAAGAAGAAAAATATCCAGATTTTGTAAATGAAATTATGAGCTGTATCTAGTTCCTGTCGCTCAAGGAACCTTGAGATCCTGGATGACAGATTGCAGAAGACCATAATAACAGATTCCTTAGCTGGGAAGAGACAATGGATGGGACGCCTGGGAGAAGTCTCAATAATCCTGAGCAGGATAAGGTGAAAAGTGATCAGCCAGCTTTTATTTAGTAGAATAGGATATCAACTAGTATTTAACAGGCGGCAGCTCAAAACAAACTCAGTATTCCATGTAATAGCTGATGGGTTGCTGTCAATACTAAAAAGGGCTCAGAAAAAGGTGAGATAGATGAATGGAAGGAATAACCTTCGAGGGCTGTCAAATTCAGCAGCACTGCTGCCGGCCTAGTCTGCCCCACGGGTACAGACTGCTGGAGGAAGTAAAGCAGGGAGGCAACACTGGGGGCTCAGCCCTTCTTGTTCTTATGGGGACATGACAAAAGGGTAGGTAAGACTTTATTTTCTGGCTTGAAACCTGGTTTATGAGCCTGAGCAACCACAGCTGTGGTGCATGACCAGGCCCACTCCCACCAGACCTCAGTGCCAGGAAAGGTTATGGAATAGGTATCTTGAGGGAGATTACACAGCATGTGTGGGACAGCTGGGGGGAATCGGGCCCAGCCAACATAGGTCTATGACCCATAGGTCTAGGTGACCCATCTGGTGAACGATATTTCTGTAGGAAATCTGTGTGGAGAAACGTTTGCATCACTGGTTTAGCCTTACACTACAAGCACACTGAGATTCACTTTGTGCTTTCCCTGATGGAATTCACCTTGTGATTTTATGCTTTTCTACAGGCCTTCCTTAGATGAGGTGCTTCATTTCCTTCCGCCACAGTCAACACCTCTAACATCTTGCAAGCTTGACAAACCTCTGCCTTCCACCTGATGACTCCTTTGGGACCTCAGTGCATGAGGATGGGAATCGGTACATGCAGTTTCTGTGGCTATGAGCTGCCCTAGTGAGCAGAGATGGTTACTGAGGTGTCTCCATGTACCCACCCTTCCCAACCCTTGACATAAGTCACTTCTGCAGTTCTACATTCTGTTCTCCATTGGAAATTGTCAGTAGGTGAATCGTGATGATCTGGCCACTCAGGAATGCCATCCATTTGCTTTGTGTCTCTTCAGTATTACAAGCCTGCTGTCTTCTACCCAACTTCAAGATATTGGAAGTCTTGGTACCAGTGCATGCATAACAGCTTATGAATGGATGCTTGCAGCCTAGCAGACTCCCGCTGTCTGATGCTGTCCATGTATAATACGTAGGCAAACAAGGCAAACAAATGCTAACAAGAAAGGACAGGCCCAAGTGTTCTGATTCTTTTCAACATCAGACACTGGATTCAAAAATTTGACTTAAGTTCCATGTATGGGAGACTGACTTCATGAGTATAAAATCAATCGAGAACCACATGGACTTAAAGGGCCTACATTCAGGTCACTAAGAAGTTTCTTTCACTCCCATTCCAGACTCCACAGAGGGAATGTATGGCAGAGATGTAACTTGCAGACCTCACAGAAGAGAACTTCATGCCCTGCTCTGTGTCCCTTAAGCTCTGACTTAAACATTCAGTGTAGAAGCCCATTATTTCAAGAAAGACATAATCTCCTCAGCACTCTTACAGATGAAAACTTAAAGGTACAGCCACCTGGAAATGCTAGAATAATGGGTTTATTTAGGAAAGAAAGAGGAAGACTGAGGAGTCAAATAGTAACTCTCTTCAGATACAAGAAAGGGCTGCTGCAGAGAAAAAAAACCACCTTGTTTCTCATGTTTCTGAACGAGAAACAACTGCTTTATGCTGCAGCAAAATTGCAAGGAAATATCAGGGAAAGGTGCAGAGGTAAGGCTAAGGAACTGTGCATTTGAATTGCAAAGTTGTGGAATTTCAATTACTGCAGAATTTTAAGCCCAGGTTTGAGGTAGATCTGTCAAATAGAAAGTCAACAGAACTGATGTGGTTTGAGAGCAGCTTAATCTGGATTTGGAGAAAGGCAGTAAGTTCTCCAAACTTTTTAGGTTCCTTTCAGCACTCCTTCCTAGCCACCTCAGATTGTTACATCTTGCTCAACTTCTTCATCTTTTTCCTTCTGTATGAGTCCAGATTCTAAAGAAGGGTTTGGAAAAGTTGTCTAGAGGATTCTCGCGTGTATGAAACATGGAATAGAAAAACTAGGAACTGTCTTCTTAAGTCAGACCAGAGGTCCAGGAATGTAAAAAAACACAACATGGTAAGAGTGGGTTACTATCACAGAATCAAAGAATTGTAAGGATTGGAAGGGACCTCTAGAGACCATTTAGACGAGCCTCCCCGCAAAGCTGGCCCCCTAAAGCAGGCTGCACAAGTAGGTGTCCAGGCAGGTCTTGAATATCTCCAGAGAAGGAGAATCCACAACCTCCCTGGGCAGCCTGTTCCAGTTCCATAGCTTTTACATCTCTAAATGACAGAATAAGCAATGGCAGACCTTGCATTTATGCAGAAGGGAATATAGGAGAGGATCAGCTTAGGAAAAACAAGCTATAGTGGTTATAGTGGCTCTGAGGCTTTGTAGTTTATCTGGCTTACAGTAGACAGCATTTGGGTGACAAAGCAACAGATGCTCCCCTGGTGCAGCAATCAATGGTGCTACAAAGCTGAACAAAACCAAAATACAAATACTCCAGCACTATTACTCAGGGCATCAGGGTGTGCTGCTGGGTCAAGGAACAAGGTGTGCAAATGCACAGCCTGTGTTTGTCCCATGCATGAGAGAAAAAACAGAAACCGTGGTGCTCTGTGCTTGGGTTAGAAAGTGTGTAAACTCCTTCAAACAGTGAAGTGTGATGCTGGTGCCAGGACACAGAGCTGAGCCTGGAGACCCCCAGCAGTCATCCATCCAGGCTGGGGAATGCAATGCTTCAGTGCACTCTGGCTGTTGCTCTTCAGCTTTTCTGGCACACATCCCGGATGGGATGACAAGAGCTGTAACGTCCTCAGGCTCTGACCTCTTTCCAGCTGCCCTTAGGATGCTTGGCACTGCTTCTAACCACTCTTCCCACATCCTTCTGAAGAGGAAAGGAACCTGCTTCTAACCCAGATGCATTAAGGCATAAAATCAGTTTATCCTGGGAAGAAGAAGTTATACAGACTTCCTTAGCCACTTCCAAGGGTCACTTCTCTCTGGGTGAGCCCGAGAAAAACATGCTTTTTTTAAGCCTGACATGCTGTAGGAGTTCACTTCGTGCTCACACAGTGACCGGAGCAGAAGGCTCCTATGACATCATGGTCACCACCTGTCACCCATGTGGGCACTTTCTGAACCTGAGGCAGTAACCACTGGTCTTACCAATAGCCACTCTGCACCTAGTGAAAATAAGTGGCATTTTGGTGACACGGAGACTGATGCACTAAAATAAACTCGGATAGTTACTGACTCACATTCAAAAAAGCAATAAGCAACAACTGTTTATTGACATTCTGCTAGCTCTGCCAATGCACCAGTCACAGCACTGCTGTCTTCTGAGCAGCAGCTGAATAAATCTTAGTTAAGAGTAACAAACAGGCCTTCAATATCCACTGCAGGATCCAGGTTTCCAACACAATTAGTTTACAATTATATACAGTACAAACCAGTAGCTAATCCATTTTTTTCCCAGCAACTTGAAAAGCCTGCAGTGTTAATATTGCTGCAAACCTCAAATCTTATTAACTAAACTAAGCCAGAACTACACTGCATTTATATTCCCCTCTGCACACCTGCAATAGGTGGAGCTCAATTCACCAGAAAGTAGCAGGAAGCTTAGGTCTTTATTTGTTTAAAATGGATCCAGGAGTGCCAGTCTGCTTTCCCTTGGCATGGTGATGAAAAGCTCTCTGAAAACCCTGGCCACAAAAGCACTGCCTGACCTCCACACTGAATCTGAACAAAATGCAACAAGCAGAATGTGTAAGCAGTGGAAAGTGAACAATAAGTTTCAAATGTCTGTTTTCCTAATCAGAAATGACATTTACAGCACAGGGAGGAACATCCCATTTTTTAGATGATGATGTATGACTAATTCTGGGAGTCTGCAGCATCAGAGGAAGCACCAACTCTTTAAGTAGACCAAATGCTTAGGGAAAGGAACTGGGGGACAAGGAAGAAAAATGGGAGTAATTACATGATCTCTGTTAGATTTCCCTCAGAGAAACCATCAGCACAAGCAGCCTCCAGTCTTTTCCTTTCCAACATGACAGAGTATATTTAACACTGTATTTCCCTCCAGGCTCTTCTCACACACAGGCACCAGCCATCCCTATTATCACATGCATTTATAGCTTTGATATCTTGCGCTAACTTTACATGACTTAAATTGGATCATTAACATTGCAAATCAGAGAAATGCCACATTGCACTCCACCGCCTGCAGCATTTGACAAGTGGATGATGTACAATAACTACTTAAAACCAGCTATTAACTTAGGTATGTTGCTTCAGTAATAAAACATTTTGTCCATAGAAAGGTTATATACAAGAGAGCATTACAACATATATACATCCACAGCTCTGAGAACCAACGAGGCACATGATTAAGGCACCACAAATACTTTGGTAGCTGACAGACAGCTAGGCTGTTCCAGCTGCATGTGGAAGATGAAACCAAAGCTTGCCTGTAGAAAACACTAAAAATGCTGTATGGTTCTGGTAGGTATTGCAGTGATGATAAATACTGACAAAAATGTCCCAGCACAATACAAGTGACAGAAGGAGAGCCCTGTTCAAGTGATGTAAGATCCCTCCAGCATCCTGGAGATGGGATAATCACCTCCATAGGCCATGGGCTGGATTCAGCATGGCAAATCCTGTGTCATAAGGCTTTTGGAGCCTCTGGCAGTAAGAACAATAGCAGGAAAAGGCTGGGTCGGCTCAACATCCGTACCTTTTACAGACCAAGGGCTCCAATCCACTGTTCAATGTCACAGTTATTACTAGCATACCTCCGGGGCCATCTGTTCTCCAGTTAGCAGTCAGGACATTTTTTCATAGAAAGGCAGCTGATTTTCACATGTTCAATTCCTACACATGTAAGATGAATGAGGTCTTGCTTTTTGCTCTGAAATACCACTGGCACTTTCAATCCATTTCCTTAATTTTTTTTTTTATTTTTTTTTTTTCCTGAGCTGCTTGATTGCTTCTCCTGTTCACTTCTCAGGCAATCGTTCTTTGTCCTGCCATGCTCTTGCCCCTTGTAAATCTCCTTTCCTGGAGGGCTGTGCATACTCCTTGCAGGATGTATTCACTGCACACCTACTCTGTGTTTGCCAGATCTACTCCCCTTCAATCCAAGATACCTCATGCAGGCTGCCTGCTGTATCAGAAGCTAAATTTGCACAACTCCACTATTCAGCCACTTCAGAAGCCTAAAAACCCAGGCTATTCCAGTGTGACCCAAACAGCGAACAGCTGCCCAAAGCTCACCCTCCAACACACATAGACAGCAGACAGGAGAAGATATCCGCAGTGACCGCAACCCTGTCCAGAGCAAGGGATTCTGCCAGCCCTTATGCACAGCTTGTACCTAGAATCAGAATAGTTTAGATTGGAAGGGGCCCCTTTAAGATCACCTAATTCCAAGCCCCCCACTAGACCAGGTTGCTTAAAGCCACATCCTGCCAGACAGGGGCCATCCATAGCCTCTCTGAGCAGCCTGTTCCAGTGTCTCACTGCTCTCATAGTAAAGAATTTCTTCCTATTATCTTGTCTAAATCTACTTTTTTTTTTCTTTAAAGCCATTTCCCCACATACTGTTGCTACGTGCCCTTATAAAAAGTCCCTCCCCAGCTTTCCTGCAGGGCCTCTCCAGGAAGGCTGCTATAGGATACCCCTGTAGCATTCTCTTCTCCAGTCTGAAGGCCCCAGCTCTCTCAGCCTGTCCCCATAGGGGAGTTGCTCCAGCCCTCTGATCATCATTGTGGCCATCATCACAGTGGATCATCTGGACCCACTGCAACAGCTCTATGTCCTTCTTGTGTTGGGGTCAGTAGAACTAGATGCAGTACTCCAGGTTGGGTATGAGAGCAGAGGGGCAGAATCACCTCCCTCAACCTGCTGGTCACATTTCTCTTGATGCAGTCCAGGATACGGTTGGCCCTCTGGGCTGCAAGCACACATTGCCAGCTCATATTGAGTCTTTTATCAACCAACATGCCCCAAACCCTTCTCCTCAGGGCTGCTCTCAAGCCATTCTCTGCCCAACCTGTATTTGTGCCTGACCCAGGTGCAGGATCTTGCACTTGGCCTTGTTGAACTTCATGAGGTTGGCATGGGCCCACCTCTCCAGCATGCCCAGGTCCCTCTGGATGGCATCTCTTCCCTCTATCATGTCAGCTGTGCCACTCAGCTTGGTGTCATCTGCAAACTTGCTGACAGTGCACTCAATCCATCTGGTTGGAAGGACTACTCTTGTTTTTACCTCACCATGCTTTTTTTCAAAGCCTTCACCACAATGCCCTGAGAACAGCCCAAGAGGTCACTTGCCTTGCCGGAAAAGGCAGATCCTAGCATGAAAAACTTGCTGTTTTCTTTCAGCTAGCACAGAAAACAAAGCTGCCAAGAAGAGTGCTTAGCAGCCTTTTTCTCTTCAGCACAGTGCTTTGAATTTGTCCCAAGAGATGGAGAGTTCAATCATCAGATTTCCATATTTATAAGGAGAGAGTTTCTGTTTAGCCAAGCCTGTGACAGAAATAACCCTACAAACAGGAGCAGCAACAGCAGCACAGCAGTCTGAGGGGTGGAGATGTGAAAGCCAAGGCAGATCTCCGGAAGCTCTACCTCAGTGCGGCTCTCCAGTCACACACAAGAAGTTCCAAAGGCACAAAACATTTTGGCTTCTAAAATAAGAGCCCACCTCACCCCCACGCCTGTGTCTCTGCTACTGAATAGCAGCTGAGGAATACAGATTCTCCTCTGATCAAGTGCTGTTTGGCTCAGCTTTCCCCTGATACTTGTATTAGAAGCATACTCCTTACGTGACTAACCAGGGAAACCGAGATGAAGGTGTTGCAGCTGATCTAAAGAGAAACTGCTGATTTTTATGAATGTAGCTTATAAATTATTCTGTCTCCAAGGGACAGAGATGCTTCCTCCCCTCCCATTCCTGGGGAAAAAAGCAAACAAAACAAAAAACAAAACAAAAACAAAAAATATGCAAAATTAAGATCTCTTAAGAAAAACTGATTTTTATTCCCAGAAGTGGCACCTCTCATTTCCTGCCTTATTAAAACAAGCAGCACTAAGCTGGCTTTATGTTCCCCTTGCTTACTGCAGTTTATCAGCTGCATGGGGCCAGGACAGCATGCCAGCCCATTGCTGCAGCTGGGGCTGGGCTCAGCATGGGGCTCAGCAGCAGCAGTGCTGCCAGAGGCTGAAGATGGAAAGCAACAAGGGTGGATGGGATTTTAGCATGCTGAGCTTCCATCCGGTGGGATGCAAAATGCCAGCCACATGCATGCAAAATGCCAGCCACATTCTTGAGAGCATCTGAAGTTATTTAGTTCTCTATCACATAGTGCAGCAGACTTGAACAAGGACCAGAGTATGTCTTAAATACTGAGGTAAATCCAGCTTGGCAGGAGCTGTTTGAAATAAGGGCAAAAAGACGCCATTTAACATTTTTGAAGAGAAGTTTGTTTCTCTCCATGCTCTCTGTAATGGAACTGGTCTCCATCCGGCCCCAGCTTGTCTTCTCACCTTCCGCAGACAGTGCCAGAAAGAGATATCACACCAGACAGTTTCCGCCTCACTTCTCCATTGAAGGCAGCTCCTTTATTAGGCTAAATCAAGCCATCTGTCCACTGGCCCCCTTCGAAGCAATGCAGCAGATTGGAGAGGAAACATCACACAAGGTGGAACTAAAAGCTCATGGAAGATCCTTCTTGGCACAAAAAGCTAAATAAGATCCCCTTCCTTCGGCAATGGGGAGATGCTATTTAGGTGGAAAAGGAAAGGGAAGGGTGAGCACAGCCATCAGGACTCCCTGGCTCTTGCTGCTTGCTTACCTCCCTATGGGTGCCTGCTTCTGCCTTAAAGCCCTGCGCAGGGCTCCAGAAATCTCTGTTGCAAGACACCAAGGGTTCTGCCTGCTTTGCTCAGTAAGCGTAACAGCCCACATCTTTTCATTGGGAGTTTCCGTCATTTGCCAGATATCTATCCACTGGAACAAAATTTTACATTCTGGACAGCAACTCATTTTATTTATTTATTTTTAAAGTATATTTATATATAGTGTAATACATAATTTTTTGTTGGAGTAGTGTGCTGGGAATATATTTTGGCACCTTCCCTGCTGGGTGACATCCCTCTCAGCAATTGCAGTATGAGGATGATGAGGGCAGGGAACTGGCAGGGGGTTGTCAGAAAGGAAGGGATGCAGTGTCTGCTGGGTGAACATGAACTGGATTGGAAAGGTTGGGAGAATAGAGGGGATGGGTGGCCATGAGGGTCTGAGGGACATTCAGTCCAAGATCCAAGAAAACAAAGAAGAGACAGTATAGGAACAGCAAACCTACCCTAGTGATAAGCTTCAAAAGCCTTCCTGAAATGATGAGAAATCAACAGATTTAGCAAGCTAGCTGTCCCTGTGGCCTGACCTTAGCTAAAGCTGGTGGCACAGAGGTGTGCGCTCCAATAGCCCTGAGCCATGACGGTGTTGCTGTGTCAGGCCATGCTGGACTTTCTTTACAGCTCATTTCCCTCTCTTAAAACTACAGGATACTGACATTACAGAAAAACAGCAGGGCTGGTTAGCCAAGCTCAACAATACAGCTGCTGCAGTTCCTGCAACCTATGTGCTTTAACAACACACTCGTGTAATCCCTTGTCCTTGGTAATTCAGGGGACACGCTGTAGATGAAGGTTAAGGCAGCCAGGGAAGAGAAGCCTAAGTACTGTGACTTCTTGCTGAAGCTGCAAGTCTCACAGGGAATGGGGGAGCAGAACACTCTGGAGGAAAGATAACCTTGCCCTTATACAAACCTAGGCTGTCCTAGAGAACAGGAACCTTTAATTCCATGGTCTTACATGAAACATGCCAAGTCTCCTAAACCATACTTCCAACATAAGTTTCACTAAATAAGGTCTCCATTCTTTGCTGGGCTCCTGGATCATAGCCCCGGAGTATGATTTGCTGAGTGCTTGCAACTTCTTCCAAAGTGATGTGCTGTGAACAGGTGAAGAAGTTATTAATCAGGGCTAAAAATAATCATCAGGCAATAGGCATATTGTGCTGAAAACCTCAAATGATATGCTGGCCTTAATGACAGTACGTTTCAAGCCCTTACTATAGAATTGTAAAATCACCAAGGCTGGTAAAGACATCCTAGTTAATCCAGTTGTCCACCTACCACCAATACTTCCCCACCAAACCAATGTTCTGTAGTACCACAGCCACCTATTCACCTAGCCTCAAAATCATGAGAGAGAAGGAAGAAATTCTGAAAGAATCATAGAATCATAGAATTATCAAGGTTGGAAAAGACCTTGAAGATCATCAAGTCCAACTGCAGCCTAACCATAGTACCCTAAGGATTCTTTGTGCTGAATAATCCATCTTCTCTCCTAGCAGGAGTGCTCAGGCACTGTTTGTCCTGCTAAATCACACAACAGCCCACTGAATGACTGACTTAGCTTGCTGGGGGAATTTTACTTGCTGTAAACAACACCTAGATACCTAACAGGTACAATGAGACTACAGTAGAATACTTGTGAACTGAATGAACTCTGTCTGCCTGAACAGAGAAATGGTCTTCAATCATAGGACCATGCAGTACTGACAGTGCCTAAGGTTGAAATCAGGGATGTTGAATTTTTGTAGGGGAGCTTCACTCGGCAGTTTGTATGCAGCTCTGGGCACTCTCCTCATCCATCAACTCTCCCCTTCTGGCAGGTGGAGCCTTGTGCCAGTGGGTCCACAAACCATAGGAATGGATTTGCATCACAGCCTCTCACTCCACCATGGGATGTGTTCAGCCTCACTAAGTTTTGTTTTGGAGGAGTCCAAGTACCAGCTAGCTCCTTATGTCCCTTTTCTGTCTCTTGGATTACTTTCTTCCTCTTAGAACACCTTCTAATATTTGCTTTCTCAAGAAGAACCAATCCCATTATTTTCACCATATCTTTCTTCTAACCAACTTTTTCTGGTTCTACAACATCTTTTTCAGAGTAGACCATCAGGAGCACGTGCAGTGTCACAGGCACCAAACTACCGATATATATCAGCCCCACTGCAATTTGTCTACTCTCTGAGGCATTTTCATCTTCCTGAACTTTTTTTGCCTTTCTGTCTCTGTTACCACATCACCCAGATAGCTTTCTTTGTGTTCCCTCTAGTGACACTAAGCTCTTTTTCATGTGTCTCAGCTCTTCTGTTCTCCTTTTTATCTTTCAAAATGTTCTTGAAAGAGGCGTCTGAATCATCACCATTTTATATGTGAGTACACTGGGATCCAGAGAGGTGAAGTTGTTCAACACAAAAGCAGGAAAGCTGGGTCCTCCTCCACGGTTCTGTCCTGTGAGATAAGACCATTTTCATAAATGCATTTCTTCTGAATACACTTGAGAGCACACACCAGAAGTAAGTACCTATACTACACTTCAAACTATGCCTCAGGGGAAAGAAAGTGGACAAGAGACCATTTTGTAGTCCTGAAAAGCGGTTCCTTCCTGCAAGTTTTTGATATTAAGCAGAAAATTACATAAACAAATCAAATGATTACAGGACAAATTGTGCCCCGGACATTTTGGTTCTTTTACTTTTCATCTTTTTCTAGAAGCGCCCCATGAATGGCTTCATGCTCTTTGCTGAATTAATTTTCCTCAGGAACTTAATTCCTTTCTCATTCTTGGTGCCATTCAGACAGAGCTCCCCAGTGTTTCAGTTACGGCACACAACTCTGATCAACATAGAGTCACCTCTTCACTGATCTGTCACATCTGACCATTTCCGCTCCTTGTGAGTTTAATTTATCTGAGGAGATCACAGTTAAAAAGGTAAGAGCAACACACGAGCTTAGAAAAAAAATAAAAAATACACAGCTTCCCTCAGTGTTTTGCCCTAAGGCACCTTTCAGTTCTATGTGTTAGGTTCACATTTGCATCTACCTTTTGCTGTGTAGAAACAGATCAACAAAACACAAGAATGAGATTTCTCTGAAGGGTTTCAATCTGGTTTCTAAGTTGCCTATAGAACTGATACATGGGGAAGCATTAAGAAGACCTCTCATTACCAATGAAATTTTTTAGCTTAATGAGGATGTCTTAAAAATACATTTGGATAAACAGTTTTTGTGAGAATGGTCCCTTGAGACTGTTTCTATCTCCTTATCCTCACAGCTTTCAGTTAACACTGTGAGTGGGCACAGAAACACTTCCATCTCGTTACTCTCTGTTCAAATGCTGGTGCACATGAGATACTTAGTTGAAACAGGCTTTTGCAGGTATCTTAAATTCCATTATCATCAAAGGGACAGACGCAGGAAAGAAATACTGTTTTCCTTACCTATTAGTTCCATCCTTTGCAAGGTTGAAGCAGTTTTGTGAATTAATTTAATGTTTGCAACATCTGCGCTGCTGGAAAAAGCTATCTGAAATGTACATCTTAAAAGCAGTGATAGATTTAAGCTGAACTCAGGCACTTCACTTACGGAAAATCACAAATCAGGAATGTTATTTGCTCAAATATCCACAAGCCTCCCCATGAAATATAAAATGGTAAATAAATTGGACTCTCTCTGGATGAGTGTTCTCATTATTTGGCTATTCAAGATAATAAGAGAAGCCAGTAAGAAAGGCTGTCGTTAGTTGTTAATTGAAGCACTTTCAGAAAGCCTTGTTTAAACTTGGGAAGATAAAATGTCTTCTCAACTACTACCTAATATGAATGTTAGGGATGTACTAAAGCAGTCTCATTAGGTGCTTGCTCCAAGCACCACTGCTGAAAGAGAGCTTCTAATATTTTATATGGAACTTTTGTTTTAAAAATCTCATCTACATAGAGCCTAATCCCTGGTTAAGATCTTCAGGATACTTCATTGCATATAGACCTACCTAAGCTGATGTTTGTGTAGTACAAACACAAGATACTTCAGTGCATTGTAATGACCTTCAGAAGCAGCAGTAGAGTCCTGGCCCATTATGGTGCCAAATCACATAATGTACTGATGACACAAATCATAATGATTAGGCTGTAAGGTAAGTGCAGCCATCTCAGGACACAATTTTAGGTTTGCTGGCTCTTTACAGCTTTTATGCACAACCTCTTTGGCTCTTACCATCTCCCTCTCCTTATTCTCAGACCTTTTATTTTGAACCTTAAGTAGCTCATGGCCCATAGCCGGGAACCCATTAGTCTCAAAGAGGGTCTCATGTGGAGACAACTATTGAGGGGTGAGAAACCTCAACTCCTCTGTAACAGCCTCCCTACCTGTAACCCGTGCTCCAGCCTGACAGAACTGAAACCGACTCTCAACTGAAACTGATTACACTGCCATTTAAACCATTTAAACACTGCTGTCTCTACAATGACTGAAGCAAAAACAACAAGAACAAAAAAACACTTATCACAATTTTACCTCCAAAACAACATTTTGTCTAAGTTACAAGATCAGTGTCTGGAAACTCAGAATCATGACAAAAGCTTACGTACTGTTACTACAGAACCTTGGGGTGATTCCAACACAGCACAACAAGGCTGTTCCAAGCCCAAGAGAACAAGATCACAGAGACAGAAATAGGGTCATGGATGAAAAACACCCATAAGAACTCAGAACACCAACAAATTAATTGTCTGTATGCCACTAGGATGAATTCTATATGCTAAGAATGACATCAAGATGGCATTATGTTTAGTCACAGGGCAACTGCTGTACATCTACAATACCCCTGTCTGTTTCTTGTGCTTCTACCTCTGCACTGTTTCCAAACATCTGAAGCAGAACAGTAGTCAACACTGCGTCCATAACAGTGCTTTAACAGGGAAATGTAATTCACTTGAATTTCCCACCTCAGTCATTTTGGCATTATTAAGAAGCTGAAAACTATTTCCTGTTTGCAGGAGGTAATAGACTTCAACATAATAAAATTAAATTATTCTGCTTTTACACTATGCATAATCCCTGTAGAATTGCTTCGAGCAGAAATGGATATTAAATTGCACAAACAGTACAGTTTAGGGCCATTTACTTCAACTGCTCCAAGATATAACTATTTTCCCAGCTATAAAAGGGCAGGATTCAGGGAATTGGTGAATGTTTTTGAAGTTTCTAAATACATCTGTATGGCTGCATTCCAGTTTGAGCTACCAGTTCTTGGATCCAGCTTTTGTATCAAGTAAATTACAGAGGTAGTTGTCTGCTGCTGTCACACCCGTGATAATCCTGAGGTGCTGACAGTGACGCATGCACCCATGCAAAGAGATAGTGTGGTTTCTTAATTATATAGGTTACCATGCCAAACACATTTGCAGTTACAACTAGACTTGGTACCTTGAACACAGACATTCCTGCTTGTTCTGCATAAACATTTCAGTAATTGTTCTCTGTTTCCATCACACCAGTAGGTCTCCAGTTGCATTAATATGTGACATTTAAAATTCAGAATTTAAAAAAAACGACACCCAGTAGAACAGAAGCTAGTATGATGGTTTTTGCAGAGCCAATACATCTCACAAAAGCGTGAGCATGCAATATCACACATGCTATGAAGATGCATTCTCCCTGTACATCAGTCTAATTGCTCACCGCTTTCACACCCTTCCCCAGCTAGCAACAACTGTACTTTATGGCTTCTTCTGAAGAACATTTTCACAGAGGCTGCCAGAAGAAGCCTAGGTCTTGTACCATCGATTGATCTTACAGGAGGCAATCAGATCTTGCAGAAGGCATTTTTTCATGGGAGAAGGTTGCAGCCCACTAACAGCATATAGGGTTTCTTACAAAGCCACGCCAGGACATCCTGCTGCTTCATAGTGTGGCTCCTTGAAACTCCTGCCTGGAAATTACTGCTAAAATCACTTTCTAATCATGTCTGCAGGGAGAGCACAAACTGATAGATGCAGGTGAGCACAGATGAGTCTATGACAATGACCTGAATCAAGATGTCATCTACTCAAGTGAGCCTCACACTACAAATGCAGTGCATTTGTCCTTCATCCACAACCAGCTGCAAGACTGACAAGTTATTCACCCACAAGTCCATGACATTTGCTTGCAGTATGTTTTGTATCTCTTGCACCACTTACAACAGCACAGTTCAGCTCGCAGCCCAGGCTGGCATGCTGTTTGTTTTTTTTTCTTGAAAGGAGAGGAACGAATTTTCTGGCAGCTCAGGCTATCTTAGTATCTGATCATCAATTCCAGCCTGGGGTACTCACAGACCTGGAGCCTGCACAGCTGCTGCACTCCCAGCAGGGATGTAGCAAGGCTGGTAAGTTGAAAAAAACACTCCTTTCATACATGCATGCAGCCTGGAGCTCATTGCTGGAGCCACATCTGCTGGCCCTCAAAGGCAGGATGCTTCTCCTTGAAACCGGTGCAGCTGGGCTGTGCTGATTCACAGATTCTGCTGTCACAGCAAAGGGAGGGCGTTGGCGTGTTGCTTGTCATATTTAGGATGACTGTCACAGAAACACTGCAGGTGAAAAAAAATCATTTCTTTAAGCATAAGACTCCTACAGCTGTTAAAGTCTGTGAGGTAAGAGTTTAGACATCAGTGCAGTGTGAAGACTCATCCCTGCTTCAGAAACAGGAGATTAAATGTTACTTGAGTAAGCCTGGTGTTCTATATGCAATCAATTACATGCTTCAGAGCCCCTTCTTTTTTTCTTTTCTTCATTTTTAATAAGCTTTCCTCACTGGATGCAATAGAAGGAAGAGAGTCTCAAGGTCTGAAGAGAGTATCTTTGATGGAGCCACACGCAAGACCACCCTCATAAAAGCATTTCCAGCTGAGGGAACTTCACATTTTCATTACAGTTTCTCTAGCTGAACATGTCGCACCAGTGCCAAGGTTTAAGGATAGTCAGTAATTTTGTTCCTTTGTTATAAAACTAAAATTAAAGGGCGAGTGGGACTTCAGTGCAGAACTGCAGGAGAGACACCATTCTTCGCAGTGCAAGGAGAACAGCAAAGACTTAACTAAGCACTGTCAAGATAACTGAATTTAAGAACAAACATACCACCTCAGGACATAAGAAGCTGCTTTTGTCCCAGCCAATTTGAGAACCATCTGTTAAGAGATTCACTTGCATTGTTGGAGGAACAATTCCACAGCTGTTCTCCATAAATTAAAAGAAAGTACAAACCTAAAGGAATAGTGAGCGTTTCGGGAGATGGTCAAACAATCTATTTTTCCTTGTAGCATTTCCAAAAAATACAAGGGAAATGCCACTAGCAAACTCCTCTTCCAGAAAAAGAGAGCAAACTGCTTTAAATCCAAGTACACCAGCAATATTCTACATCTTACAACTGAAGCATTTCATTTAACACACTGTATCCCATAACAAATCATTCAATAACTTTATTAAGATATTGACTATTAAGTACGCTTCCCCCATATAAGTGCATCCACAAATGAAGGACACCAAATATTGTTACCTGAAATCAGAAGTAGGATTAAGAGAAACAGAGCAGAAGGAAGATATCTCACCTCTTCCCCAGGAAAAGAGCTGTTAAATAGAGCTCTTCTATATATGTCAAGTGAAAGTTCCTCTCTTGTTTCTTTTTATTCTAATTACTATGACAAACTTCATCTGAACAGACACCTAATCAAATTCTAAACTGCAGGAGAACAAGATGTCAGTTTTAATGTCCTGTGTTCAAGCCAGCTAACATAATTACTGAAGACCCTATTCAAACCATCTCAACAGCATCTGAAATGCCCTTGGCTCCCATTGCAGCAAGCAGATGGAGGAGGGGCTGTATTCAGACAGCAGGCTCCAGATGTCAATCTTAGCCAGAATGACAACTTCTCTTAGAGAGCCAGGACAGGACAGCTTCAGACAGCTCTGAACTGTGCTCTGCTCTCTTGAGCCCAGATGCACATGGCCCCAGTTCCTGCCTGTTTCTGTATAGCTTTTGCTCTTTTCTTCATTTGCCAGGTGTGACATTGCCACTCTTGTTTCTCCGTGAACACTGTGACAAATCGAGTTGGCTGAAGGTGTGCATCACAGTCGTTAATCAGTACAGTCAGTAAACTGTTTTGGGAAAGCAGCAAATTTGGACCATAAGGTCGGACCATTCCTCATATAGCTCTGCATAAAGAAGGAGATTAAAATCCAAGCACAACTGTGGGACACAAGGATTTTAAATCACGATTATTATTACCCTACTCTATACAGAAATCCATATATAAATACTTTCTCTTTACCCTGCAGGTACTGAAACCATGACTGAAACTAATTAAATGTAGTCCGTTCAGAAAAACTGCTTAATGTATCTTGGTAAGGCAGAGAAAAAATATTTTCCATTTAAGCCAGACTAAAGTAGAAAAGCCTGGGAATATTCAAAACCAATAAAGAAACATAAAAGAATGTAATAATGACTTAATTTTATTTTTTTTTTAAACTAAACTGTTATGCTTTTAAGAGACTGTCCTTTCAACTTTATGGACTCACACAACATTACTGGACGTGTAGGCTGTGCAGCACCATAAACTGTAAAGATTAGGGCTACTGCTGCAGGCTAATAGTGTAATTTTCCACTGGATGGCTTTCATTTACAATTCACCTATTGTATCTTGAAGTCTAATTGTAGCCAAGCACATTTTCAGGCTGTTCAAGGTGTAATAAAGAAGCAAACAGCTTAGCAAGGCAGCTTTAACTTCATAATTAGAAACACTCCCTGTTTCAGGTGGCTTCCCCCCAGCATGTTTATAAGTTTGCTATTATAACTTTCAGCATGTTGTAGAAATATGCTGTGATGGGACACAGAGTGATTCATGGATATAGTCAGAAACAAGAATGAGAGAAAGAAAGGAAGAGTGTGGAAAACTGAGACAGTAGAGTATGAAAGAGTTGTTTGCATTCTATTCCCAGGTATGTAACATAAAGTAACAATGGAAATCAGTGCCCACTTCCCATGTATGAGTGCGAATGAGTTTATCAGCAGATCTGAAGTGGAGGGGGAGTTGGGAGGGAACAAAGGAGAGGGGATGGTATGGAGACCCCAGAAACGCTGGGCATTGGCAGCCACCATTCCACAGTAGCTGGCAGTTACTACTTGCTAAAGTAGCTCAAGGTACACCTGGGGCCTTATATCCCCAGCTAATCCTAATTCTCCAGACCCTTCAGAGCTGCCATCAGCAACTCAGTTTCTTCTTGAAGTGACTGACAGCAGCCTGTCATGCTTAGGGTAAAGCAGGTTATCCTGCAGAGCCATGCAGTCCTTCCAAGCCAAATGGTAACCTGTGAAAACAGATCTTTTGCTGATGAGGAACAGCAAACTGGAGTATGGCCAACAACGGCTTTCCTCTGCAGCTAGCAGTATTGCAGAATTTGGTCTTCCCAAAAATCTGTTGCTTTCTGTCCAAATAACAACTGCATTGTAATTATTCTTGGTATTATATATATAATTATTCCAGCCATTGCTGGACTGGAATTGGCAGTTGAAATGCAAGAAGTTATCTACCATCTCATCAATCCTATGACTCCATCTTTTGCCTCCTGGAAGGTTATGAGACTATGCAAGGGAGGACGGAGAAACCAGGAGCTGGAATTTTAAAAAGTGAAGAGTCAGTCTATTCCAAGAAGACACATAAATGGGAGGTTTAATAAAAATGTAAGTTCTCATTAGATTAAATTAGATTTTAAGACTTAACCCTTTTCCAGCGCTGCCCTGGACTGAATGTTATGGAACAGTGCTGACTAGTAAGCATTTCAGACCATTGTACTTTCTGCTCTGAATCAATACAAAATATTTTTGCTTTAAAATATCCAGGGTTATGGCTGCCTTTCTAGAATCATCAAGCGTCAGTTTTTCTGCATGTTCTTCTCCTGCTAGTACAGTCTGGGTGCTCCTGCAAGGACTCTGAAAGACACGGGTGATACAGATAAACACTCCTCAAGAGAATGCTTTACAAATATCTCTGACACCTACCAAAAAGGAAAGAGCTGAGTTCAAAGAGGAAACTGGACATAATCTCTTTGAGGAGTTCCACATGGCTGCAGAATTCTCTCAGTGCATTGTTATGAGCTATGCCAACAGCAGCCTCCTCCTGTCCATCCTGTGCACACACAGCCATCAACCAGCCACCAGCCAACAGCAAGACGTGGGTCAGGCTACACAAAAATTCAGTGAGCATAAGGGATGTGGCTTGGAGGGCTTCCCTTCCCTGTCACTGCTATTTTTCAGATGTTTTGTAAAAACAAGCAGGTCGCTGATGCTGCCTCTTTGGTTTTGTACCTGTCATCAGTATAAAGATTTCCACACCTGACCACACTGTACTCACAGCCCACCATTAAAACCCCTGAAGAAAAACCCCTTCCTTCAATAGCATCAGTTGAGATCCACAATAGCATTTCCACAGAGTGTTTTATGGAATGTTTCTGCAGCCTCTGCTGTCTTGCTAAGTACACTTATCACCGTCAAAACAGAATTATGAGAGAAGAGAATATAACATCTTCTTTTGGTATATCAGAGTATAAAGAGCTCTATACAATGAGCAAGGTGGAGAGAAAGATGTTGGAGGCTTCTGCACAGCATAGTATTGTAAGCTCTCCCTGTCAGGGTGCAAATGTCCACAGTGATCACAGGATGCAGGGCATTCCAGCTCACATTTCTCCCAACCACACAGACTTCCAGAAAACAATTATATCTTACAGAATATTCTCTTATGTTGACATGACTAGGTCTGTACTGAAAACAAAGTCCCATAGGCCTTGTTGTTTTTATATCTGCCTTAAGATGGCTCTGCCTGCACTGGGCACTGGTAGCATATGCAGAGTAGTCTGATCCACCTACAGACTGGAGATGCCTACATCCCACATCAGGCTCTGATACACAGTGCACATACACTCAAAACAGCAACTGACTGGCCATCCATGATCTGTGATGTGTATTGAACTGACCAGCATCTGCCCTGTGATATTCTGCAGAGAAAAGGATTTGGTTTATTGTACCTGCACAGCACAGTTTGTTCACTCTCAAGTTCTTCCTGTGTCTTCAGCTGGCTGCATTCCTGCCAACCATCACCTCGTCTCTGCCATACAAATGACATCTGCAGACAAAGGATCAGCTAGATGTCTCAAGAGAGGTGTGTCTGCTCTGAAGTAATATATTTATTTTATACTGCTTTCTGCAAGATCCTCAACAGGAGGAGGCAGGTATCCTCCAGAGACAAGTATGTCAGCTAACAGAGGGGCAGTTTCATGCCTGCCATGCTATTGTCCTTCTTTCCATCCAAGGAATGCTTTGACAATTTTCCCACCACCAGGTTGTTCAGTTCATCAGCAGAAAACACCTGAAGCTTTCCTGAGGCTATTTATCCAGAGATAAGAAAGAAAACTTAGGGATGAATAAGTAATAGCTAAAAAAAAATCAATGTAAAATGGTTGCAGATAACATTGTTGTGCTAGTAGACTGCAGCTGCCTGGGAGGAAAGAATAACTAGGCTATTTGAGAGTTAAAATCAAGCCACTGAGCCTGTATAAAGAGTTTTAGGGTCATAATACCCTGGCCATATGGTGAGCAACAGACACCTAGCCATCTCAGTTGCAGTTGTTTACAGAAGCTCACAGACGGGGGGCAAAAAAAGTGAATTTTCTTATGATCTTGTGCTATCTTTAATAGGATTCCCAAGCCTAAGGTAAAGAACCAGAAATGCAGGCAAAAGCAACAGCAGTGCTAGAGATTAACTAATTTTAGAATCAACCACACGCTGTTTGCTTGCAGCTGGTAAGTGACCTTTGCATTATTCACAGCTAGCAGGAAATTCCAATCTACATTAATAAGCAGAATATTGCTCACTCTTCAAACAAAGCCTGTTTTAAAGGTTTCCTTGCACATACGGTCCTCAGCCATTTTCTATCCTCTTGTTCTTCACACTGCTAACCTCAGTGCATCTGAATCAATGCAGTGGTAACTGCCATGTGGATGCTCTCCTACATGAAACGCTGGAGTCTGGAGTGCTATGTGCGAATGAAGTTCTTCATCCTTCATATCTATGCCACTGCAGGCATTTCCAGATGCCACTGCTACAAGACAGTTGCCAGGGATTCACCCCAAATTTGCTGAGAATATCAGAAAAGCAGTAGGAAAAAAATTCTGCTGCAGTGCTAAGCACAGGAATCCTGGCTTACGCTGGGTCTGAGGCATTCAAATCCCATAAGCATGTAGTCTTTCTCTTTTCTTGTAGGACAGCGTTTAACCAGCTAGGGAAAACAGCCAATTAAACATTTTCCTGCAGGTCATAACCATAGCTAGAAATCCTTAATTAACAAGTTAAAACTCATTTACAAAAGGCTTATTCATATTTTTAGGACCGGTGTTTGCTGCTTGCCAAACAGAAAAAAGCCTGAAACACTGTCCTGGAGTTACCAGAACAGAAGACTTCAGCAGATCAAATACAAAAGACTCCCTCTTTTATATTTAACGCCTTTTCCTTTTGCATTTGTCTCAACTCACATAACGCAGACTTCAGAAGGAAGCACGTAACTCGCTGAAGGTGAATTCAGCTATGGTGACTTTTTGAAAATGATAACTGAAAGAGTTTTTAAAACCATAGACTATCATTGTATTTGGAAACCACATCAACGTTTTTATTGTCAAAGACAATGATTTGAAGGCTTTGACTCATTTAAGGGTCAGTGGCTCCAACTGATTATCAAAATGCAAGGGCAATTAGATTAAAAAAAAAAGTCTTGACAGTTTGCCAATTCCTTTCATACGATTAACCCCAGTGACTCGATGTTGTAAGGCACTGATGAAGGATGACACAGCTTTTCACCTAAGTGCCCTGCTTTAAATTGTAGATTTTACTAGCAGCCATTATAAAGGCTGATACAGAAAGATTCAGCAACCCAGGGTTCAGCTCTTAACAAATGCTGGGAAAGCCAGTGTTCTACGCATCTGCTTGTGTCCTGCCCACCAGCCACACAGTGAAAACTGGCATTCCAGGTACTTCTGTCAGAGGGAGAGAAAAGGACAGTTAGAGATAAAACATAACAAAACTAGTTCTGTTTAACTTGGTTGATCTTGGAACAATCTGATTAGCAGCTATCAGCTATTGAAAAAGATCAAAAAAGGATGGGAACAACAGAAAATTGCTCATCCATGATGCCAAAAGCAAAGCGATAATACTCCTTTTGAGTGATGAAACCAACTGAAAGGTCCAGTTCAGATGCCATTCTCTTCTTTGTGGATGCAGACCAGGATCTGGTTGGCTTTCTGGGCCATGAGGGAACACTGCTGGCTCATGCCCAGCTTTCCATCCACCAGTACTCCCAGTTTTTTTTGGCAGAATCCTGGTGATACTGTATTGTGTACTGCCTAAATAAGAATCCAACATGCTAAAGAGCAGGGTGACTTTTGCAATTGTCCTGGTGCCTTTTTATTCCAGCAGCAGCCGTGAAAGAGTATGCACTGCCTGTCCAAGCATAGGGATATCATGGGTATAAGTCCTTCTGAGCCTTATATGAGTTCCACTACTACTCCACTACTCCACCTTATTCCAGTAATCTATATCATGGGAAACAAGCTTTTATAAGCTTGCTTCTTCTTGTTAAGTTTATAGAGCCATGTGATCTTGAAAGGGTGAGCAAATTTCTGGGAGAACAAACCTGTCCTGTGGTACTCTAGAACAGTATCCCCTCTGCTCTCCCTTCCCCACAGCTCGCCCTGTACTATCAGTAAGAAGGACCCCAGAAGGATTCACAGAGCACAGCAACTTAGGTTTTGTAGCTCCATCTGAACAGAAAGATGCTAAACCTTCCCTGCACTGCAGTGTTACAGAGAGCAGCTCTGAAATCTAAGATAATGGTAAAAAGCCACATCCACCAAAATTCCTCCTTCCCCTTTTAAATGAAAAATGGATTAGTGGTGAGCAGAACAGTCCTGGGAGCTGCAAGCTGGTGGCAGAACAGTTTGTCTTCACAGGGACACAGTGCAGTGAACTGCCCTCTCTGTAGAAAGGAAGCCAAGATTGGAGTAGCAGAGCTCAGTCCACCAGCACTGCAGTGACTGCTTTTCATCCATGGTGTTACTATCTCCACTGACTGCCTGCATCTGACCCACACTGTTTCCACAGTATCTTAATGGGATGGGAACATTTAGGACTTCTTTGTTACCGCCACAAGAAAATGTGTTTGCACAAAGTTCCTGGGGCATGAAGCACACTGAGATCACTACCCAGCAGTGCTGTGCAGAAGCAGATGGCCCATGCTGATTCTGGCTGGTAGCTGCCTTCCTGCACCAGGTGAGGGGCTGCACTCATTTGGGGTATGGAGCATGACTCCTCTGAGCGACACTGGCAGCAGCAAAGTCAGCTACAGGAGACTAGGAGCAAGGGCATTTTGCAATCATGTAATCACCAAGGTTGGAAAAGACCTCCAAGATCATCCAGTCCAACAGTCTACCTACCAATATTTCCACACAAAACCATGTCCCTTAGTACGACATCTAAATGTTTCTTGAATGCCTCCAGGGATGGTGACTGTTCTTGCACATGACTTTTTTCATCTAAACTAAAAAAAATAGTCTAAGACTTTCTAAGATTTAAAATGTAAAATAATTCTTACCTCAATCAGTACCTATACTAAAGATGTCAGACTGTGGCAACTGAAGCTATGACTCATTTTTCTTCCCAGTCCCAGGCTCTGGTGTCTGGTGGAGGTCAGATGGACCTTTGCCCCCGAGTGCTAGAGCTTTAAATAGGAATTAATTTTTATATTTATTCAGATTTTGACACAAGTCCGTAGAAGCAAAAAATGGAACTCTGCTAAAGAAAACACAGCACAGCGGGAGCTGAGCTGCTATACTATGTAATCCAGTCATTATGTGATGGACAGCTGATGGATTTAAAGAGCCTGAGACACCAGTGCAGGTTTCTCCTGAACCATGTTTTCATTCAATCTAAATTTGTGTGGGAGGGGGAAAAGCCAGCATTATTGTAACTGAGGCTTTCACAGAGCCATTTAATCTGTTGCTTAGATATTTTTTTCATCTGCTGCCTGAAGGAAATCACAATTCATCTTTGAAAGTATAAAAATCCACAACCAATATATAGAGGAACATTGGGCTACTGGGGACAATAGGAGATGCATCAGAGAACAGGAACAGAGAAGCTGAGACAGAGGGTAGAAGGAAGAAGCTTACAGCCTCAAAACATGAGCGTTAACAAAACACGATATTCAAAAGGGCCCTTCTGAATCATCTCATACAGTCTTAACCCAAAAGGCTGCGTTATCATATGGTTTAAGTTCACTCCTCATTAACATGCCCTGTGCCTTCTGAAAACATGCTGACATTTTCCTGTGTGCCGCAGAGGGGCTTGAAAGCAGCATTTAACACAGCTGAGAAAATGGAATTAAACAATAGCGTTCCGGGCCTTAACCTGCATTTTTACCACAAAGAAGTGCATTTCAGCGTTTATCTACAAATCTGAACACTACAGGCCATGGGCTTTTGTTCTCAAAAAATCAGGAGATATTAGAGAGAGGTTTTCCAGGGTCAGCTTTCTTCTCCCCCCCCATGCACACGTAATAATGCTTACGTCAAGACACAGTCTACATTAAATCCTTTTCTCCACACTCCAAGCTGTAGAAATGCAAGTTTCTAATTTCTAATTAGGCTCATTAGGCATAGATGTGCTTCTTCCAGACCTACTCAAGCATTTATAAGGGTCAGCCATCATAGCATTCTGGTCGTGCATAGAAATTAAAGCATAGCTCCACTTTCGGAAACCAATTCTAAAAATATTGCTGGATTCAAAGTTAGCACATCTCAGTAGACAGATTGAACATGCTCCACTCCAGTTCTCTAGGAACACTGCCTTGGTGAGCAGTACACAACATAATTTTGTGGCATGATCCTTTCCCCCACCAATAATTAAAGGGCTGAATGCTTTTGAAGATTCACAACCATATCCCACTAAAGAGAGGATGGTTAGTCTCACACTTGGCCCCAGTTTCCTTTAAGAATGATGGTACACGAAGCAGAGTCTTATGTGACCATCCAGCTCATGACTGAGTTGCTCTCAAAAGAACATTTCCCCACCCACACAGGTGAGTGTTAACCCAGCTAATAAATGTGAAACTTTATGTGCAGTCCTTTTCTCCACTTGCTCTGAACCCTACTGATGTCATCCAAGCCTGTCAGGGAACAAAGCTCAGCCAGAACTTATTTCCTCAAGAAAATCAGCCTTTGAATCATAGAAGTGTTCTTAGTAAAAATGTATTGTTTAAGAGCTTGGTAGGTTTCTTGGAGGAACCAGCCTGCCCTACATACAACCATATAGCAGAACCTGGGAGAACAAGCACAGCCGGGCAATGGCAGAGCCAGGGATCTCAGAGAAAAGAGAAACAGGATGCTTTATATTACAGCCCTTTCCCTTCAGTTCCACTAGGCACACTGAACTGTGCTTACGGCAATGCTAACGAAAGGACTTTCAGGCCTAAGACTCCAGGAATCCTCCTGTTCTCTGAGAACTGCAGCAAGCCAGGAGTGACATACTTTATGCCTTGAGATTGGGACTGCAGATACTGAATGAAGATTGACTATATTACTAAGATTGTTAGTCCATAGACAGCTATTTCAAGGTCGAAAGTTTATTTCACCTTTTTGCAGTGATTTCACAAGCAGACATTCCCCTATGGTGAAAGAAAGGAACTTTATTACAACAGCTGAATCTCTTAGCAGTAAGCTTTACAAAGCATCAAGTAGCACAGATAAGCACTTATTAACTAGTTTGTATGAAAGAAAGCCAGCAGTGTATATTGAAGCACTGTTTTACAGAACATGATAGTGGAGAGAAGGTTGTACTACACCCATCACAAGGGCGATAAGGCACAGGCCTTCACCAGGTTAGAATGACCTGAAGCACTGAACTGAAAAGTTCTTTTTGCTCCTCCCAGTAAATCTTTTGTAGGTCTGGTTGTTTTCACTGCCTTAAAGTACAAGATAAAGATTCATGACAAATTGGTATATTTAAGTGAATTATATTCTTACAGGTATCAGCGACTTTGAAAAAAATAAAAATTATTGAGTATGAACATAAATAACTCATTTACTAACTTTGGATTTATGTGTTTGCTTTCACTCTGATGACTGGTATTTTTTAACAAAGTCAACTTTCAATCTGCAGCTAAATCTAGTCATACTTTGTAGGTACTGTTTCTGCTCCCAGTAACAGCCTCCATACATACACTCCTCTTCATGTTTATCCACTTTCTGCTGTCATAACAAATTAATCTGATTTCCTTCCTCATACTAAACTTCTACTGCTAAAATTGCATTTCAATAGTAATTAGAGCCCAAGTGCATAAACACAACTATTAACAAGCAGCAAATTTCTTAAACTTTACATTTGAGATTATAAACGCACACAGAGTCAAGGTGTTGCAAATTTGATAAAGTTTCTGCCCATCGAGATTTCAAAACTGATTTCTGCCTCAGACCTCCTGCACAGTCTGAAGAGAAATAGCTTTCTTCGCATTTTCCAACATGCAATTGATTTCTCAGTGGGGAAATTATTATTCAACCACTTCATCTCAGTAACCTGAAAATCTTCCTCGTGCCTCTGAAGAGACGATTACCAAAGAAGCTGGTGTTTGTACATCAAACCTGAGTAACAAGCTTCCAGTCAGTGACTTTTCCAGTAAACTATTTGATTGTAAAGTCATATTCTTCTGAATGTTTTATTTACACAGTAGTAAATTTCTCTCACACAGATTATTTCTGAAATATTTGTCCCAAATCTTTAAAGTCAATGATTGCATATTTAAAATTAAATTCAATTAATCCAGTCAGTGAACTGGGTGGCAAGTTCCATATGATTAGATTATTCTAACACTTGACAGGCATCACTCTGTTGAGACTGCAAAAATGAGCATTAAGATCATAATCCGGAATTCTCCAGGAAAGTAGTGTTTCTGCATATCTCAGTAATTTCCCTTTCCCTACACTCCCAAGCATCTCCACTCTCTCCCCCTTACCTTTTCATTAAGCACTGTTAAATCCCCAAACACTTAATCTCCTGCCATTCAATCCCTGCCATGGATATTTTGTAGCTGCTCTTGTAGTCTGTGGCTACAAGAAAAGCAGCAAAGCTCAGGAAAATAGCACACACGTTAACCACTCCATCCCCTGTTTTGCTGGTAATACTCTATTGAATTTTCTTCAAACCCAGTACAAGAATTTATCTCTGCTTAAGTGCCTATTTCATACAAGAAATATAGTGCAGACCAAAAGAAGCCTTGCCACTTGTCTCCAGAGTGTAGAAATGCATCTTGATCAGATTGGAGCAGGACAAGGATAAAAACCTAACTAGAACGCTCCTATCATCCAGCAGAAGAAGCAAGTACTGCATACTCACAGCTGTGATAAAAAAAACAACAGCTTGCAATCTCAAGTATTTGAAGGAAAATAAAACCTCTCTGTTTTCAAATTCTGTTTTGCTGTCAGGCAGGTGTACAAAAGTGCACTGCAAAATAAGCAGGTGTCCCAAAGCCAGAGTCATTAATGCTTGGAGTGATTATCTGAGTGACTTATTTCCCCATGAACGTATTGACAAGTATTCCTCAAAGTGCCATTTTAAATTGCTGTAAATTACAACAAGGTCTTTTTGAGCTGCAAGTGCTTTGGTCTCTGACGCGCTGATTGCTATACCTATGCTGTGAAGAGGTTGGCCTTGGCTGTGCAGACCACTTTCCTGGAGCAAGAAATGAAGCGAACCCTAGCAGAAAGCAGAAACCTCTTCCCTCTGAATAATAAAAGAGTGGCAAATTTATACTGATGTTTAGAAAATAAGATATTGCTGAGAGGACCACTGCAGTTAACCACAGCAAAAAGGGCAATACATACACCAAAGTATTGTATTTATCATCCCCTGGAAATGTTCTGGATGATCATTGTGGTCTTTTTCAACCCAGGCCATTCTATGATTCTATGACAGTCCCTGGCAATTGCACACAACATATGAGGGAGTGGCACAGTATTAAAAACTATATGTGACTCAACAGCAATCTGAAATAACATGGGGTAGGAGGGCTAGCAAGAGAAATCTTAATCAGGAGAAGGCATAGCCAGAACAGCTCACTGTGCAGGAAAGCCTCAAGTCTCTGCTAAGTCCGATTGTACGTATGTCTGTGAATAGAAGGGTTCTTTTAGAGAGCCTGAGTTGTGCCCTAAGCACCTCAGAGATTGCTCAGGAAATAACACTGCATATTCAGTCCTTTGGGGCCACTTGCCCTTGAGAGACAAAACTCTTCACAGCAGCTCAAAGCCAGAAACAAGTCACAGCAATACTATGATTAGTCAGTTCTGACTTTTTACATCAGTCTTTTCCTTCCCCGGCACACAGTGACCCAGCAGTAGTCCAACAGAATTTTCTATTTTAACTCACACATTTTCATATTTGATATAATTTTCCTAGAACAAATGTATTAAAAAGTTCTTTGCACTTATTCAAATATAGTGCTCATAAAGCACCTAGAGACTTTTCCACCCAAGTCTCTGCTTGCCTACCTATTGAGTCACTTATTTTACAGACACAACCAAGGCAGACTTAGTTTAAAACTTGTACCAAATAGTTTTTGCAGGGGCATTTTGGACATCTTCCATTGTCAAAACAATACAGGAGTTCCCTGCAGAAATCAAAACATTTTAGAAATATTTTTACTGAGTAGAAGTCTTTCTACTACAGGCCAATCCACACAGTTTGTCCCATTCTTTTGCAAGAGCATAAGGATGCAAAGGTCCTCCATCCAGAACCCTTTTCTGACAATTGTTAGGAGAGAACAGTGCAGCACTGAAACTGTGCGGCAATGTCCTATTAGGATGCAGGAGTTGCACAGACTGTCGGCAGTAATCATCGCCTTGCACAAACAGAAAAGCAATGAAACTCTGTACAATATTCCACAGGGCAGAGAGATTGCTTGAAAACGTAATTACAGTTCAGTTCAGCAAATGACTTAGGATAAATCAAGTTTTCTTTTTTTTTTTTTTTTTTTTTTGGACTGAAAATATATGCCTGGCTTTCCACACTGCCTCCCTGCAGAGCTACCTACAAAATATATCCCTTAGGATCCATAAAACTCAATTCAACTAAGTGAACATCCAAAAGCAAATAAATAAATAAATAAAAATCCCACCAGGATCCAAGCAAACCTGAATATGTTAGTTAGCGAAAGACAACCGAGAGGCAATACAATCCGTGCATGACCAGCATGCACTCTTGCATAGCTTGGAGGCAAATCTTTTTCATGTAGCTAAACAAATTTCTGAGTGCTGAGGTACTTGCTACTAAGTTACTGCAGTGCAGCTGGAGTACAGCTACACTTAGCTTTAATCCAGTTACCTGAGGTACTCTCTACTCTCATACTGTGCAATCAGAAAAGCATGGTGCTCCCTGGAGGCTAAATCACCTGCTTCTGGGACAGATCTGTAGTCCTGCTGGGCTCCAGGGTGGTTTGCCTGGACAGAAATGCTTAAAGTTAACATTAATTCAGGAATCTGTGCTATGCTGGATTAGTTGATGTGGTTACAACACAGATGAACCTTCAAATGCTCCTGGGAAAGGAAACAGAACCACAGACCCACTAATTTTCTCACCTGGTATCAACAGCCATCACTACCACCAGTTTGACTCCATGCTGGACATACTGGTTAGGGACATAAAGGAATATGGATATCGCATTGATATCCCAAAAGTCTGTGTGTAGCCCACAGTGGCTGTTGACTATCATCCCATTTCAGTAAGAACAGCCGAAGTGTATTAGGGCAAACATCAGTGATGCAAGAATGCATCAGAAATTGCCTATGAAACACACATCTTGCCATTAGGACCCATCACATCCCCTACACTGTTTAAGTATCACTACAAGGATAGGATTCATTTTCCTCTGAGTTGTTTTGGCTGGAGAAATCCCACTGCTTCAGGGAGAGCCATGCACTGCTGAGCTCCAAATGAAAGCTGACACATGCAATCTCTTCATTTAGTGTTGTTTTGTCCTGAGTTTCCTTGTTGGTTTCTCAGGAAGGTGGCCAGCAGCTCCATGGGGAGACCAGCCAGAATCCAAGGCATTGCTGAAGTGGATCTCAAAATCTGCTTTCTAAACTAAGAGACACAGGCTGAACGTTGCACAGCTTCTGGTGTGTTTGCCCCTGACAACTCTGGAAGCAAAGGAAAGAGACTTAAACAGAAAACCTGTTCTGCAGTGGAAAGGCATTAAAAAATAATGAAGAACAGAAATAAAAATCCTTGATCTTGTTAGCATGGCTTCTGCACGATCTCAGGGCTGTCAGAGCGCTCCTCACCTATGGGAAGAAATCTTGTTTCTATCAAGGAGACCACAGAAATATTAAATTTAAATCTTATATTCAGTGGGTTTGCAATGTGTTGGTTGCCTATAGCAACACAAGGGCACCATCACCAGACTCTGGCTTAATTGTGACCACAATTTTAATCAATATTATCAGAGTGCACATCCAATCAAAGGTTCTGTGTTGACACAGAACTGACATTTAAGTACAGCTATTTGGTTCAAGAGCTATTTTTCAAACTTTCAGACCAGGCTATTTAAACAAAGATACTTGAAGATACAGTGGTACAGCACCACAACAGTTATCACGTTCTTAATCCAACACTGCATGAGAAATGTAAATTTACAACGGACAGTAATGAACAATCAGTTCTTGTGGAGAAAAAGGCTTTAAGGTTTTATATTGCCTTCCATTAGTTCCCTGGAAAATACAAGTGTCGACTTAACTTCTTATGCAATAACTTTTTTTGAGAGAAAGAAGAGTCCACAGAAGTTTGGCATGCTACAGCTTTTCTAATACATCAAGATGACAGTTCTCACAATGCAGTGACACATGACCCCAGGTAGACCTTAAGCCTCCTTCCTGGAAGCTTGGGAAGAGATAGATAGATGGAAAAGTTCTGCCAGCCGCAAGTAGCAAAGCAGGAAAAGAGGTTATAGTAAATGGCCTGAGCAGATATTATTGGATGCCTAGCAGCTGGCAACAGCTGGTAACAACACACCGCCTAAACCCCAAGTACTGCACATACGCTTTTGGAGTGACTCAAGACAATTTTTACTTTTTGGTACAGCTAAGAGCACACCTGCTACAACAAAACAGAGGAGAAGTTAATAAGAAGACTGTACACTGCACTCACTGACGTATTCCAGCTTACCTGAACTTGTCAGAGGCTTGAGGGTAGCAAAGGAGCCACAACATATGTACCTCGTAGACAATTAGGCAGATGGCAAGCTTGCAACAAAACCACAAGACAGTTCATGCTCCTGTTCAGTGGACCTTGTAATGCAGCTTAATTTCTCCAATCCAAATATTGGATCCTGAGAGCAACTATTTTGCTTGTTTTCTAGATGACATTAAGATTCTAGAGGGATCTGTTCGCATTAAAAATAGAATATATCACATTAAGCCATTGGCGCATTCTGTAAAAGCTGTGGAAAAGCTTCTCAAGAACACACTCTAAATACTGGTTTTCCTCTTCCCTTTGCATTTGAGGTGCATGGGGTAGTCAGAGCAGGGAAGGCTGCTCCTTTGGCTGTGCTGTAGTAATTAGAGTCCTGACCCTGCACCATAAATAGAGCTACATCTGTATAAAGCCTTCTATGAGCTATGACAAAGACAGGAATTCAAAGAGCAGCTCCACTAGAGATCAGGAAGAACTCCTGCTAGTTGCTTTAATAGCAACATTTAACCCAGCAACCTGGATTTGTTTTCTAAAGCTTTAGCAAAAGAGTTCCTCAGTATGCAGCATGAGACACAGCCTGACACTGGATCTGGTCACTGTCCTGTGTTGTTTCCTCTATGGCCCATAACTTCCATCCCTGACTATAACACCCAAGATCAACCACACAACTTGCTGTGGAACAAGTGACAGAAGCAGGCAGCAATGCCACATTAGGTGCAGGACAGCTAAGTTTACACTCATGTAAACAGAACTTAACCATGTGCCAAGGACACTGCTGAAGATCTTCCAAGAGTACAGCCCGTGTTTCCTTACTGCACAAAGTCTGTGCACCAATATATCTAGCCAATGTACTATGAAGTTACTTTTTGTTACAACAGAGATGTCATACAATCATTTTCAGATACTTGAATTGACTCCTTTTTTTCTCATATCTCAGCTGCTACAGGTATTACTGGAAGAGAGACATCCATCACCCAACACAATTTCAGCACAATACCAGAGCCAGAACTTTTTACATAACATTTTGTTTACATATAGACTCTGTCTGCCAATGACATACAGTTATCTCTGAAACTACATATATGACAAGGCAAGACAATAAGACTTATACCACTACCAATGAATTTTAAGTGCACAGCAGCATTTATGTGATCACAGCAATTTGAGAAGAGCCGCATCACTCAGTTTCCAAATTGTTCTGACTTTGCCTGGGATAGAGTTGATTTTCTTTGTGGGGGTTTGTATGATGCTGTGTATTGGATCTTTGATGAAGACTGTGATAGCACGTCCACATTTTGGTTCCTGTTGAGCAACGTTCACACAGTAAAGAACTACAGTGCTCCTCATACTACCCTACAAGTAAGGAGGCTGGGGGTGCACAAGGAGCTTGGAAGGGAAAGAACCAGGATAACTGACCCACACTGGCAAAGGGATGTTCCATACTTTATGGCATCATGTTTGGCAATAGAAGCTGGGGGAAAGAAGGAATGTTTGGAGTGATGGCACTGCTATATGTCAGGAGCTCTGCTTTCCTAAGAGTGGCTGAACATCTGCCTGTCTATGGGAAGTAGCAAATGAATTCCTTATTTTGCTTTGCTTGCATACACACTTCTGCTTTACCTAGTATGCTGTCTTTACTTCAACCCACGCTTTTATCTTTCTGGTTTTCTCCCCCATCCCACCAGGAGGAACTGAGATATATGAGATGTATGAAGTAGATATGTGGTGCTGAGCTTCCTTATCAGGGTTAAACCACAAAACAAAAAACTCAGCTTTGACCTACGATTTCTATGGAGCTCCTGTTGAACAGACCTGCACTGACACTTCCTTTGTCTATTTCTTCAAGAGAAGGTACAGTGAATTGCTACAGTTAACCAGTATTCTCCACTCATATCTCAAATCTGAAAGACTGTGTTTTCAAAAAGCCTCCAATTGTTATTATCAAAAGTAACTATGTATGGTAATACCATTTTCCTCCTTTAAGAAAGCACTCTGAAATGACAGCTGGACTAATTGATTTACTTACACTAGAGTCTTCCAGAAGAAAAAGGTGCATCAGTACAATCCTGACAGCACATCGCTTTTCAAAGTCCATGTTTACAAGGCTGAAAACAGGGCCTGGACACTTGTATTTAGCATAAAAAGATTCAAATATCCTTGTACATCCCTTCAGCACCCCATCTTCACTCACACAATCCCCCTGCCCATAGCTCACCTGTGCTTGTAAGCTTGTAGGGTCCTCCTTTGACGTAGTAAGGGATTTTTCTAACAGCTGCTCTGTTCCTGAAGCATCAGTCAACCTATGATCTCCCTTGATACCCACTTCAAGCTCTCCAGAGCACAACTTACAAGAAGTACAGGAAAGGCACACATCTCAGTAACAAACTGCTTCCTACCACGTGACTCAGAGGGATGACCTCCTCAAACTTGTAGCCAATTTAACTGTCTAGGTTTTGGTTTTTTGAATTTGAGATATATAAAGGGACTGGTATAGGTCTTCTATATGCTGGAGGGCACACTGGCTCTATTGAGAGCCCACTACCTTTGCACAAATGGAAACAAGGCTGCCTTTAGCCAGATCTGAATATTGCCCACCACCTGCAAAGTAAAGTAACATCAAGACTTTTGTTGAGCTATAGGCACACCACAGGATAACAGCTTACAAAGCTATCATTCTCTCCCTGTATCATTCATGATGAGATCTCAGAGGCCAACTCTTATATCCAGAATGACACCTTTGCTTTCCATTTAGAGTTTTTGATGTACACTCATTGCTCAGCACACCCCTCTGCTCTAAACATAGGCTTTGCTCTCTCTTGATACAAACCCAGGAGAGGTTCAGAGCAGCAAGCCAAGCCAGGAGACACTAATTAGACTGAAACATCCCCTGGACATGGTTGGTAGTTTTCCAAGGGGTCTGCTAAAATGAAGGAAGGCCAGATTTAAAGAACTACTTTCTACACTTCAGCAAGTAGTAAAACAATTTTTAATAAACCCTAGTGGTTTATTAGCCTTTTTCCATACTGCTGTAGATGAATTACCAAGACACCAGTAAACACTAGCAGGTAAAATCAGAACAAACTCAATCAGAACCTTTAATAAGTAGTTAAAATAGTAGCAAAAAATTCCTCTAAGATTTCATCTTTCTAGTCATTAATGAAATTTCTGTAACATAGAAGTAGCTTTTAAGGCTTCAGAAGACATCCATCTGGTTGCTCTAACCTTCAAGAAAAGTCTGTAACTAGAACTGTTGGCACACATAGAGCAGAACTAATTTGAATCTGAATCATAGGTGCTCTTTACACCATATTAGCTATATCTGTCAGGTGCCTTCTGCTCTGCCAAAGGGAGCAGTGCACCTCACAGTGTTCAGGCATTCAGTGACCACAGCACAATCCTTTCTTCCAAGTGGGGACAAATGTACAGAGGATGTGGATGAAGCACATTTGTTCAAGACTGAAAACTAACCGGTTAGGCCTGATTAAGAGAGCTGTATGTGCTCACTGCCTGAGCACTGCTTGCACCAGTTGACCTATAATAAAACTAGCTCAGACAGCATTCTTAGCACATGAGATATCATCTGAGGGTCAGTAAAACTTACCTGGAAACTCTGGAAGAGACAGACAACCAGCAACTTCTTAAAAGTCTGACCCACAGATATAAAGCAGTGACACAGCTCTTAGTAAACTGAGAAGAACGTGACATTTCCATGTGTGCAAGTCTTTTAGAGTTTGAGAGGATGCGGGTGGCAGCAGCAGATCCCTAACGGCTTTCAGCATACTGCAACACAGGAGATGTAGCACTGCAATCTGCCAGAGAAGCAGCCTTGTCTCTGAAGGCAGACAGACATCCATTTACAAAATTCCACTATGACACATCTTGGTAGTTATTCCAAAAGAAAATTCAGGATAAAGAGTTCTGCAGTTACCAAATGGCATTATTTAAGTGATGCCATTTAAGTGAATTTGATTAACCAGTTAAGATGACACTGCTCAACAACATCATTGGCAATCAACAGAATTAAGCCCCATATAATAGTAATGACCAAGAGAAAGCACCTTTGCATAATAAAAAAGGATAAACTGACTTCAGCCTTCAAAAATCAGAGGATTTGTCATGTTTATCAATTAAGATCACAGCCTGAAATACAATTTTAGACAAGAAGCACAACTACCTCCAGCCTGCTAAGCCAAATAACATGACTGAAATAATAAAAGAATAAAATCTCAGAGGTCCAACACACTTCAGAAGGTCATGCATGAAGTATTATGTAACGTGCCTGCCTTGACCATGACATTCAGCTCTCCCATGTGACAGCATGAAAACCTTATTGCTATCACTGTGGACTGCTATTAATTCCCTGTGATGTTAATGAATTTTGAATTTATGTAAAGTCTCCTCTGAGATGCTCCAAGAAGATGTGCTCCTGGAACTAGCTCGGCTCTAAACATGGAGGGGTCTTGTCCTTGACAATGAGGCAGAGATTTCCTTTCACACCCAGGGCTGCAGCCAAACAAAACCTCAGACAAGTCATAGTAAATACTTACTTTATTAGAATACAAGTGTACTAAATCACCAACCTACATTCCCATGTAATCAGTAAAATGCACAAGACAGAGAAAAATGATGATCATTATAATACTACTGCTGTGCTGGGTTCTTAGGAAAAGAGACTGACTGTAGGATTTATTAGACTGAACACTACAGACCCAAAAGGTCAGTTGCTCATATTAATGAATCTTATCAAGAAGGATACTGAAAAGATAACAAGAGGAAAAAGTGTCAGACAAGCATGAGATGAGATCCTGTATTGTGCCTGTGGAGAAAGGACTCCTGTCTAATGGCTCTGAACACCAAAAACCAAAAGAGAGACAGAAAGGATACAATAGTCTTTTCTGTAAGAACCTCAGAGAAGTGTGCAAGCACGGTGATCTCCAAATAAATGACAAGAAAGGCTAGAACTATGTCCTTTGGCACAGCACACCAACTCTAAAAGCTGTGGTCCAGCAGGGTTACAGTGCTGGGTTACAGGTTTCAACACTAATTCCATGGTGACTACTGTCTGAAGACTTGACCTACCTTACAGCCTTCTTAAGTCTTTTGTCCACCAACTCTAGACAGTAAGCTTGACAACCTCTGTAATAAAGCTGCTCATATGCAGTAGAACTTACTAAGTTCAGGGAAGAACTTCAAAGTGCCCTAGCAAAATAACCTGCTCACAGGCAGAAGACACATCTTCACTAGACAGCTTGCCAGTACTGCTGAACAGCTTTAAGACATAAGAAATAATGCTTTCCACTTTCCCTTTGGGACAGAAAATAAGGTCTTACACAGTAGGGTGAAGAAAATGCATTTCACTCATTTTTCTTTAAGAGTGTCAGTGGTCTTCTCCACTACTTCTGACCCACAGCTTTACTACTGAAAATGACAAACTTCTCTTAGTCCACAACTAAGAGGACTTTGCCACTAACTTAGTAAAAGCAATTAAGACATAACCACTATATGCCACAAGTATTTAAGAGAGCGTATCTTCCCAAAGAAGCAACAAGCCTCACAATCCTGTGAATTGATGGTGGACATTTCCCAAAGCCAAGCAGATTCCCCAGAAGCTTCTTCTCTTCAGAACTGAAGAAAATTTCCACCTACAATTTCATTTACTGCAGCTCATTGTCCCCAGGGCCAAAGTCGAGAAGAAAATAGTTGTTTTTTATTGTATACTCAAGAAGGGACACCATTCAACAAAAAAGATTACAATTCAAATTTCAGAAAGAAGAATAATGGTCAGGACATCTACACAGGGTTGGAGCTGAAACCCATTGATTTACAAGTTGTGATTGGCTGCATCTACTAAGATGCCAATTTTAGTGACAGGTACAGAATAATTCCACTTGGACCTTATATCCAAAATGGTGCAAAGCCCCACAGAAGATGTGTGGTGTGTGCAACGTGAGGGGAAAGTGTAGACACATTCTGGCAGACTGACTGTGGAAAGTGACAGGTAATTGATCTGCATAGAAGCAGAAAGACAACTGCTCCAGCCAAGGTCTTAAAGTGTCTGTAAGAAAACAGGCACACCACTGTGACTGACTGACTCCCAGCTATGCCTTTAGTCTGCTCCCTACTTCACCTCCCACCCACAGGCAAAGGTACTGATGGGGTCCCCTCATGTTTTCTTATCAAGTTCAGTCTTCAATTTGACAGCAAGGACGATACAGATTGAGCAAGGGTACGTGTGCTCTGCAGTCCTGTGGGCGAGCTGAGAGCTTTCTTTGAATGAAAGCTGCAGAAGTAAAGGCATGCACTGCTTTCCTCTCTTGCCCTAGAATTGTGCTCATCTTCTCTGACTCCTTACTGACCTGCCATCACGAGTGGCAGAGAGAATATACAGTAATTTCAGCACCAGAAGTTGGTGTCACAGTAGATATTACTATCAAGGTACAGCTAATGAGCTCCTGGGAAGTATGGAAGAATCCCAAGAGACTGTGCAGGTTTAATTCTCTGTTAAGTTCACAGCACCTCCCTTTTAACACTTCTCTTCACTAAGAAAAGGATCTCTGACTGACAGAACAACTACATTTGAGTTTGTGCACAGCAGTGGAAAAGAGGAAGCAGCACAGAGAGTCGGAGCTCTGGCACCCTAACAGATCACTCTCATTGCAGTCATTTGAGAGCCTGCGCTAGAATGGCTGCTCCAGTTCTACCCTGGATTGGGGGAAGAATGAAATTGCTCCTATACCTCTGTATCATAGGCCTGATACAATACGTGGGAACAACCACAACAGTATAAAAGTACTCCGGGAGATTGTTTCTAAGACTGCTGCTATAAATGACATTGCTGCACATCAAAACAGGTTGCATAACTAAAAGGAGCTCCTCTGGAATATTTCTATTTCAGGACTCATAGTAATGGGCCATTATAAGTATCACGTACAGCAGGCATTTACAGAACATATAGCTGTGTAAGCCCCTGGCTATGTTACAATGAATATACATAGGAATGACATTTTCATTTTAGAAGGCTTTTCCTTCTAGAAAGATGAGTTTCTTGTCTAGCTGCACTGGAGACCTAACGTTACATTTAACAGACTATTTCTAAGCCCTACAGGCACAACCTTTCATTTTTCTTATTAGTAATTCTTGCTTTTCTATTTCCAGTAAGAAAAAATAAAATAAAATAAAATAAAATAAATCTTAATACACAACATAACTTCCCTAGCCGGAGACAGTCAATATTTTCAAAAATTAAGAACACATTAAATAAGCATACCTCCAGGACCAGCACAGACTTGGCATTTTGGCTGGGAAGCCAACAGTGTTGCTGCAGGATGTGGTTAGTAAAAATCCTTTGGTTACCTCAGTAATCAGAACTCAAGCTGCCAGCCCAAGCAACCAACCAGACCATAAGAGTTCAGAACACCGTATAAGAACCATCAGCCCAATTTGTCTGAAAAGAGGTTCCATTTCCAAGTGAGCTGGGATCTCAAGAGAACCGGGAAATTAAAATACTGTGTTCCAGGTGCCACTTTCACAAATGAAGCCACAGTCTCAGTAGTTTGCAGGAAATCTCTCCTGAAGCTGCTGTGCTTTGGTAGGTGCTTACTTTAGGAAAAGTCATACTGATGCCATGTGGGGAAATGCACTTTTACTCTACTTGCATTTTCATGCTAAGAACAGCAACTGCAAAAGTGATGTGCAATCCAATCCCATCAGTTTGCTACCATACACCAGCCAGTTTGGGGAGGTTCCACATAGCAGCAGAATCCAACATACAACCCCCTGCATTTTGCTCAGTACATTTCACTTTAACAAAAAGAGTAAGGATTTTGCAAGAGTTTAGCCTATAGCACACACTGCACTTCTATGTTATGAGAAGAGCACGTAAGATAAGACTACAAATAATTCCAGGCTTCTCCATTCCAATTTCAGAGCTATTTAATGCTCTTCCTCCACATCATCCTCATTGTGCGGGTGCTGCAGAAATGCTGAGTTTGAGGCGTCACCACATTACACATCTCAGCCATGCTGCAAACTGATTTTATCTGAAAATAACTTGCTACACAGCAGCTACTGGGGAGCACCTTTCTTGTGAGTACAGAATTCTGACCAGACAGAGATCCAACCTGTGTTCAAGAAACGTTTAGATGTTGTACTAAGGGACATGGTTTAGTGGGGAAATATTAGTGGTAAATGGATGGCTGGAGTGGATCAACTTGGAGGTCTTTTACAACCTTGGTGATTCTGTGAAACTGAAAATAATTGGAAGAGTTTCCACAGTTGAGCTTATACCATGTTGAAAGATAAGATCTGATACTGAATTGTTAGAAGTGAACAAGACTCCAGGTAAATTAGTTTCTGTTAATTTGAAGAGGGAGCTATTTTGGAGGCAGAAGCCAAGAGCCAGCAGTCTCCAGGATAGGAATCTGGAATCAGGACTGCCCTATTCTCACGGAACATTGTACCACAATCTCAAAATACACAGAGTAGTATGTCTTGCAAAGATGAGAAACACTGGGCTTCATCTCATCGTATGACCTGCCAATGTCTAGTCAGGGTCTGTCAGCCATCCTGCCCATCTACCTGCAACAACTCCTCCATTAAGACTCCATTAAGACTTTTCCATAGGTTGACATTAGAGTACAGCAGTTCCCATAAAACATTTGTAGGGCTGAAGCAGAATCAGGACAGTCTGTGTGACTTGGTGATGCTTATTCAAATAGACTGAAAAGGGGGAGGGAAATGACTGCCCACCTTTGTAGCTTCACATCACTGCAATCGACGGGAAAGTCAGGGGAACTGCAGAGCCTGAGGTTGGTGGGACCTCTGGAGGCCATCTGGTCCAAGCCTCACCTTGAGACTCCTACAGACGACTACCCCAAAGACTTCTGAGTATCTCACTGTACCTTTGCTTGACAAAAATACACTCAGTTAGTAGGGTATGCAACAAGTGCACATCAGCTTGAATAGACAGTGTTCTTCCCCAGTGGAAAAGCCAGAAACTGAAGAACCAAACAATAAAAAACATGGAAATGTTTTCACCAAATTTGTCTACACTGTCACACCCCTTATGAATAACTGATCAATAACATATCAGGGGATGGTCTGGATGTTTATGGGCTTAGAATGGCTTCAGACTACATTCAAACATGGTTTTCCTTAAGCATTTACCAGCTGTATATATTTATTAATTCTGAAGAAACCTGGCTTTCAGGTAAGACCTGGAAAACAAGCTTCTATTTCAGCCCTTTGGATGGGGAAAACACAGCCAGAGTCCTTCAGCCTTCAACACTGGATAGAGATACAAAGGTTACTTTGTACTTAAAAGAGTAAGGAGAAGAGGCACAAGCTAAGAAGTAACCACCATACAATAAAGCAGCAGCATCGGGCAGAGCTGAGTTACCCAAGCAAAGAAGAATAGCCAACTACAGCCAAATCCCAAACTTGTTGTTTCTCACAAGAAACAATCCCTGCTTGCAAGGCACCAACCAAGAGCTACAAGGCAGACGAAGCCACTGAAAATGCTACACCAGGCTCAGCCTGTCACATGTCTGAGGCTATTACCAGCATTTCCAGGCACATGGAAGAATGTCACAGCACCCACTCACTGCAGCTGACCCTCACATGCACCAGTTTTCACTATGAGCACCCTTATTTAGAAGTCAACCGAAATTCTGAAGAACAGGAAGAAAACCTCTTTGAATGTGTCTTCAGAGTACTTTTAAGAAATACATAAAATCTCCTTGTGACATTTTCCAAATCGTTGGTTGCTAAAGAGAGGACGGAAACCTACTTAAACTTACTATCACTGATGCATGATGTGCCAACCTACCTTAGTTAGTTTTTCCGTTTGTGTGTTTGTTGTTGTTCTTCTTTTGGTCTGACAGCAGATTTACCAAACTTTCTCACCACACCAACAGGAATAATAAGGGCCACCCTTGCCATATCTTCTGCTTCTGCTGGACAAAGTAGGGCATGCAACAAGCCCACTTTGCACAGACAGTTTTCTTCCCTGCCATGAAAGCTACAGCTACGGAGCCAAAAAATAACCACAAAAAGAAACCAAACTAAAAAAAGGGTCAAGTTCTATTGCAAGAAACAAGAAATGCATTTTTCTTAGCACTCTGAAGTTTGCAGACCTTCGTAGGAAGGGTCCTTCTGTTCACAAGGCATTTGCTTTGTTCTCGGTGTTTTACCAGATGCAACAAGAGACCAAGGAACACCAACACAAGCTGCCAACACTCTGATGTTTCAGCAGACGAAACGCTAATGCTGACCTGCCAGTGACCCACCCCAACCTGCCGTCAGGAGGATCCACACACGTATTTCATGAAGGCTCCTACACCTCCCCAAACATTCCATGTTGCACCACCAGGTGCAGGGGTAGATCCAGGTAACCAAAGGGAATCAGTATCCTGGGGATGGGGGGTTCTGGCTGCTATCCAACACCAAAAGGTGAAACACATTTCTACAAGTCTCGGGTTACAATGAAGCATATAGAGAACGGAGAGCATAAAGAAGCACACGCGAAGGAGCCAACCCCTCGATGGGAAAACGGACAATGGCACAGAAGGGCTATTCGAGGGGCTGGGGAACAGCACAGCACAGCACAGCTCAGCACAGCACAGCACAACGAGCCCCCGGTACAGCGGCTCCAGGCGAGGAGCGGCGCTTCCCATATAGCGCTGCTACCGGAGCAGCCCCCGAGGCGCATCGCACCCATTGTGCCAACATTTCCCATCATCTCGCTCACCGTCTGAGCATAACCAAGGTACAAAACATCCCGGAATGAAAGAAATAAATAAATAAATAAATAAATCACAAAGACCATCCCTTGGAAAATAAATAAATAAATAACAATAAAATCAGCTCGTACCGACACAGGATTTATTTTTGAGATGCACAACTTTACGTGAGCACCGACAGACACCCACCCACCCCCCCCCTAACCCATCCCGCCCCTCACCCCCCGGCCGTGACACAGCAGCCCCCGCCCGTGCCGTGCGCTGTGGTACGGCTGTTATATAACGCCCCCCCTCCCCGCCGTTCCCAGCCCCCTCATCATAGAGGAGAAGCGGCGGCTCCCGGGCTCGGCTCGGCCCCGCCCGCCCCTCACCAGCGGCTGCATCTCGGCGCGCACGGCGGGCACCTGGAACCGGTCTATCTCCTCCATCATGGTGGCGGCGGGGGCGGGCGGGAAGGCCGCGGTGCTGCAGGCGCTGCCGGGGCTGCTCGGCTCCTCAGGACGCTCCTGCTGCCGCCGCCGCCCTCCACAGCTGCTGCCTCATCGCCGCTACCGCTCGCTACCGCGGTGACTCAGCCGCGCCGCTTCCGGGTCCGGCGCCGTGGCTGGTCCCGCCCCTGTCTGTGCATATCACGGGAGGCGTGGCCCCATGTCGGAGCACCCAGCCGCAGCGCCGCCTGTAGGATGTACCACTCCGCGCCTCCAACACGGGGACGGGGTACAAATAGTCCCCTGCCGCTTCCGCCGCGTTGCCACGGCTGCCGCTATCAACTTCCGTCCGGGCGGAGGCGGTTGGCGGTGCGTGGCCGTGCGGGGTAACGACACGCACAGCTATGCCGGCCAAGGCGGCTGACAGGCAGCGGCAGGTAAGGAAGGGCCTGTGTCCACAGCGGGCTCAGTGCACTGAGGCCACCTATGAGGTCTACCTGGACTTGTGCAAGGCCTTTGACATGGACCCCCACCACCTTTTTATCTCTAAATTGGAGAGATTTGAAGGATGGTCTGTTCAGGGGATAAAGAGTTCCCTTCTGAGTTAGGTCATGAGATTTTCCCACTGAGATCCTTTCAAAGACAGAACTAGCAGGTTGAAGCCTGATTTTAAAAATTAATTTATGTATATATATATATTTACACACTATACGTAGCTATATTTACACACTATACGTAGCTTTTGTCAGTTTCATTTTGTTTTACTCTTCGTTCTCTCAGTTCAGGCAATGAAATGAGATTGTCTCTGAACTGTTAAGGCCCTAACCCTGTTGTAGGATCAGCAGTCTGGGTGGATGTCTGCCCGTTGACCTTACTGCCTGCTTCAGGCTCTGGATTGGCATGGGAGGCTGCACACAAATTCTGCCTTACAGGAGGAAGGGCTCAGGTGCCTTCGCTCCTGGATCTCATGTACTTGACTTAAAATCAGGAGGCAATCTTGCAGCTGAAACCTTTCTCATCACGGGCTTTGATCAGTCCCAACGTTATTTGATCTCTGTAGGTCAGCATAGGTAATCCAGAAGCAACCCAGAACAAGCAGCCTGCTTCCTCAGTCCAGAGTGTTTGCCAGCAAACTGTAACTGACGAGGACAGGTGAAGGCGAAAGACAGACAGATGGAAGTATTCAAAGCTGTGAAGTGGTATCTGAAATCCCCAGACAAGCCTCAGTGATCCAAGTCCTGAGGGCAGCAGTGTACATACAACAACCAAGGAACAGAAAACATTGCTTCGCTTTCCTCATCTAGACTTCTTTATGGTCAAGTAACTTCTGTTTATTCAAGAGTGACTGATCTGTACTATGGTTTGTCTACACAGTGGCTGTATATAGTCTGTGTAGATCTATACAATTTACGAAGCTTGAGTCAGCTAAAGGTAGCAGGGCTAGATCAGACCTCCCAGCTCTTGTGGCTGAGGACTGGAGCGTGAAACTCAGAAGTATTGAGGTGGTTCTTTATAGGCTTGATGTCTTTGGAGCCACTGCATTTTTTCTGCACATACTAAGAGGGCTTCTGGGCTTTGGAGTTGAAAAAAGCAAGAGAGAGGATCACTGCAGTTTTCTTAATGCGTTTACTAAGAAGTACAGTTGTTGAGTTACAGAGGCTTTAAAAAGTTCACAAAGTACAGGAATTCAGAACCCAAGACTTCATTCAGTCCTTGATAATAAAGATGTTTATGCGAGACTGTAAAACCAAGTGTTAATAATAATGATATAAACTAAACTTGGGATTAAATACTTGCACATGCTAGTTTCTCTTAGTTTCAGAATTTTTATATAAGCATTTTCAAACATTTTGAGTAAGCTTTACCCCAAAGATTTTGAAATGTCTAAATTTTCATTCATGTGTTACTTGAAAAGCTTAATGTTCTGTAAAGGTGTTCAGTTCATATTAATGTTCCTGAAACATCATGAACTGTTTAAAGTTTGTATTTTTGGCTTTTCACTTAACTTTCATTACCATAATTGAAAAGAAAAATAAATTCTAACCTGCCCTGGATTTCCTTTCCTACATTTGCCTTGTGGTTGTTGCTGTTCCATGTACTTTCTTCTACAAGAACTTTCTAGCCTTGGAGGAACTGTGTGGATCACGAGCTGGCTCTGCAGCCCAGAATCTTCTGTCTTATTTCCACTGATTTAAAATCAAGCCCACAACACAGGGGCAGTGAGAATCACAGCATGGATGGCTGTGCCTCTGCACTACTCACTGCACCATCGGGGCCTGATTTCTATTTACTGAGGCCTGATGGCTACTATAAAATTAACTGGTGAGTCAAGGTCTAGATCTCAATTCTTGCCAAGAAATTCTGTTTTGAAAATAAATGCACTTCTGTCTCAGACACACGCCTACTCTCCGCTAATGTTCACAGCGAGGCAGGAAACAAGCCAGCTACTTGCTTTTGAGACTCTTTTCTACTGAGCATAATTTCCAATCTTTCCATTCTTGTCTCTTTCATTGCAAATTCTCCTCTAGCACTATGCTCTTTTCACCTGTCCCTGTGCTTTTCGTTCCTCTGATCTATTTTCTACGTGTCGCTTTGTTCTGCTGTGCCTCGCAGGATTTTTTTGTTGACTGCTTTCCCTTTGAAAGTTTTCTCCCTGAGATTGTTCTCAAAGTTGAGGTAGTTACCTGAACATTATCTGTTTCTTTCCTTTATCGTGTGTCACTTCCACCCTCTCCTTCTTTTTCATGGCTGTGTGCTCTTCAAGTGCTTTGTGATCAGTTCTTTTTCTTTTCCCTCAGAGGTGGTGGTTGCCGGTCCTTCTTCTGTGCCTGTCTTTTATTTTCTCTCTCCTTCTCCATCAGTTTCTTGCTTTGTTTCATTCTTCTGTCTCTTCATCCCAGTGACTTCAGCCTCCAGTTCAGTCTCCAGCCACCTGATGTTTTATGTATTTTTTTTTGGGGGGGTGGGGTCTCCCATACCCTTGGATGAAAATATGCCAAAAGCTCATTGACTGTCAGAGATGAAGGCAGTAGATGAAGTGGATTTAAAACAAATCATTTGATGTGACTTGAACCTTAATTAGAAGCATTGTTAGGCTTTGGTATATTTGTGGGTATTAATAAGAAACATTCCAGTATGCTTTGATCTATGTGTTTACAATGCAGCATTGTAAATAATAAGACTTTTGTATTCTGTACACTTTGCTAACATCCTTTCTTTCAGATCTGAAATTTCTTACACACAACTGAGACCCACAGCATTTTGAGAAAGTGCAGCATTATGGAAGGGCATTGGACGGTGTTTCGAATCGGGCTGAGATGGGTGGAAGAATCAGGTTCTCAGCTCTCTTGAAAAGGAGATCCTGAGTATGACATACAGGATGCTTTTTAAAACAGTATAATGTTTTAAAAATACAGACCTGATTGGCATGTACAAGAACCTGCAGAACGTTGTTGATAAGGCATGGGATTGCAAGTGATTAGCCCGGTGTCAGTCCTGTGCATGGTCCTGGGTGCTGAATATTCATAAAAACAGTTATTTTAACCATGGCTGTCAGGTTTGCTGTTGGAGGTATTGACTGTGCTGGATCCAGAGTTCAAGTTCCTAGTTTTGTAGCTCATCTTTGCTTTGTCTGAGCAGTGGAGCTGCTGTGTGGTGCTGTGTACTTCCACGGCTGAGCCCACAGATTTGCCTATGGCTTCTTAGCTGACACTGCATATTTTTCATTTACAGCAGATAAAACTGGACTTGCTAGATTGCCACAAAGGGTCAACACTGCTGTCAGAAAGAGGCAACTTGTGCCCTGTTAAGAAAACTTCTGAATTTGGACAGCAAGGCATTCCTCCTTACACTTGACACACTGGCCTGTTCACACTGACATGTCAGCAGATTCTTTGCTGCTCAGCAAGTTGCCAAGGAGAGACAGAGCCCCCCCCTCCCAAATGCAGATAGCAGACACATACGTTTTGCCAGCACAGGCCTGTAAGGTTCTTGTTGGCTCTTGAGCATGCATTAAACCATCCATGTAGTATAAAATAAACACTTGGTTTGGTGTCATTTTAAAATGTCTTGGCAAATAGCACTTAAATTGGCATCCCTAATGAGGTAAATGGATGTCTGCTGCAGGGCAGGCCACGAGTTGTTTTGCTTCCCTTGGCTTTGTTTTTGTGCCTTACTCCTCTGCTCATTTTGCCAAGCGGTATTTCACTATGGAGACTGCTAATACTGAAAACAAGAAGAGAAAGCTAGCAGGAGATTATTATTAAATGGTTTTACAGTAAACTCAAGTCCGCTGCTTGTAATGACTCTCCCTCTTCCCCTTCGGAATCCTACAAACAACTCTGTTCTCTTTTTCCCCTATGACTTGTTAACCTATTTGCTGAGCTCCAGAGGAAGCGGTAATGATGATGTCCGTGCTCAGGAAGATAAAGTAACCTTAGCAGGAGTGTTCTGTGATTGCTCAGCCTTGCAGTCTGATTGTCTTCTGAAGACAGCTGGCGTGGGGAGCAGAAAGGCTGCCAGAATATCTCTTTAAAATCTTAAAAAATATTTAGTCTGGGTTTGTCATCGTTCCACAATGAGCTTTTCATTAATAGGTAATCCATTTGCAGCCTTTGGAAGATTTGCTTAGTATGAACTGACAGTACAGTTTTGTAGTGTAACGAACCTCCATCATCCCTGCTGAGTTCTCTGGTGTTTTAGGCAGGATCTGCAAATCCAGATGTGTTCAACCCACTCTGTTCTTTAAGAATGAGGAGAAATTTCATGTTACTCAAGGAGTTACTGTATAGTGGTGTGCCTGGCTCCTCACCATGCCAGTTAGAAGATCTGGTGTGGAAGAAGTGGTCTAAGCTGAACCACTAGCAAAGGCTGAAGCAAGGAGCCTTGTCCTGAGAGGAGGACAGCACTCATGGTGATGTGGTTGTGTCTCCTACCTAATCAGTCAGGGCAGGCCTTAGGTCAGCATGTGAGCAGTACAGACATTTTTCCAGAGGGATTTCTGCAGTCATGACTGGAGGGTTTGACCTGGTTCTTAAATGAACGCTTGCTCATGAAATTAAATCTCTTCTTTCTTTGACAGCAGGGTAATTTATTTACCATCAGCATTGCCACTGACAATTCAGAGGTTTAATGCAGCGTAGGGTGAAATAATTAAGAAGCAGGTCCTTACAAAATGTCTGTTAAAAAAGAACTGGACATCTAGAAACCAGATGACTTGTAAAAAGCTTCAGAGCTTTTGCTATTGAGTCAAGAAGGCAGGTACCCATTGTTCTGTCCATTTTATATACAATGTGGATGAGTCTAAGATCAGCAATGAGTGGCTATCACATCACAACACTAACAGAAGGAGAGAGTAGTAATCATTGTGGATAGAATGAGCAAGATCTATGAGGCTTAAATGGATGTGTATCTTTCTTTATCTTCTTCATTTCTATCCAGGCTGGAAGTGCATTAATTCCAAAGTGTTTAGGGCAGAACTTCATAAAACTCCCATTACATGTTTCAGGGATACAGATAGAGGACAGCATTTCCTAAATGCCAGCCTGAAAGTGCTTCTTTGATATACAACTATGTCCCTTGGAAAGTGACAATTTATTTGTTCTTAGTATAGATTTCTTATTTTATACTTAAAATTATTTAGAGGAATTTCACTTGGAGTCAGTTGAAGCACTCTACCTAAAAAGAGTTAGAAATGCTTTCTGGAGAGGTCAGCAACAGGAAAACTTCCTGCTGAAGACTTGATTCTGCCTGTTTCCATCTCTTGGTAGCTTGTCTGCAGTAGAGGGAGCTGTAGCAAGGAGAAGGAAGCTTAGGTGGCATTTAAAGCATCAGTTTTCAGCTGTTTCTTCTCTTCAGTTGTATCATCCTGTTAGATTAATGTATCTTTACTGTAGCACAGTTGATTTGTCTTAGAGCATATTTGACATCTGACATAGCCCCGGAAAATAAGAGTCACCTGAGTTTTATATGTACACTTAATTTAGGCATTATGACTGTCATGGGCTTCTACTGCCTTTTCAGAGTGGGAACTACAATAATCAGTCAATTTATTTAACATAGGATGGTCATTAGAGTGAAACAATTTCAACATGCAGGAGTTCACACTTTGTCATTTTTCAGTGCTCTGACTTACGATGATGATCTGGAGGTAAGAAAATCCTTGCAACTATTTTGTTCCATCTATCTGTTCCTGATTTCCCTAGCAACAACGTCTCTTTTTCCCTAATATAAATTCCATATAATTATTCACACTTCTCTTCTTATTAGTTAGAATGGAATTTAACAATTATTAAAGGAATTTAATTAGAAGATTTACAAAGGCTTATGATGCTTTCGGTGGCATGGCTGTCTCCAGTTTATACAGAATTAGCTAAAATTTAGCTGTTTGGATTTAAGTGTTCTTTGCTGAGTGTTTGACTAGTTGCTGACCAACATAAACCAAAATACTTATAGCAACTTGTTGTCTCAACTCTGCCCATACTCTGCACCTGGGAGAGCTTAAGTGAGGCAGGGAAAGTATAAAAAAAAAAGGTGTGTGATTGTGCAGTTAAGCCATGTGTCATACTTGTGCCCAATGGGATGAATTGAAGGTTGCCCCAGCAACCTTAATTCTTGCATTTTCGTGCTTCTGAACACTTCTCTTTGAGGTCTTAATAAAATAGCATGCTAACTTTCTTATTTTATTTCTGTAGCTCATTATATAATAGCAAAAATGTGCTTGAATTTTAGAGATATGTATGTGAGGGCCAGCCCCCGTAATCAGCACCTTGCTGGCAAATACCTGATTAAGCTGATTCACAGTTCTATTTTATTATTTATGTGTCCAAATGCATTATGTGACCTTTCCCTTGTACAAACACTGTGTTATGTGAAAGAGAGAAATAGCTGTCAGCACAAAAGGATTACAGTTTAAATAACAGCTTATGTGTAACAGATTGAGAGAGCAGCAGAACGATGAAGAAACAGTGGTCATCATTCTCAGCTGTGGTGGCAAGACACCAGCTACCTGGGTGCTGCTGAGAGCTCTTTACAGCTAGCGTGACAGAAGGTTTTTAAGAAAAGATATGAGGAAGAACAATGTGCTGGTTTGGGAAAGCTCTACAGGAAGCTGGAGCTTGTGAAAGAATTAACAAAAGGACCAAGCACAGGCACAACAATGAAAACATCTGTCTTTTCCAGCAACTGGCACAGCTAGACTTCGTGCTATTGTCTGAATTGGAGGTGGTAAAATGTAAAATGGTTTTTATTCTTGGCTGACCCAATTTTATTCCTCACCTTACTTCTTTTAACAGTTTTAAGCAGATCTGTCAGTTTTAGTGCATCCTCCATGGTGCACATATTACCAAAATTTTAGCATCTTGTCACGTATCCCTCTATCTGTGTCACCTTCCAGCTGGATTGCAGCAATTTCAGGTATTTGGACATGAACCTTGCATTGCCTCGGGCACTTTGCCAGCATGGGCTGTTGTCACGCATCCCTGCAGGAATGATGTTTGCTTCCTGAATGCTGCCTTCTGCTTTTTGTATTGGCTTCTGTAGAATATTCTGTGCCTGTAACCCAGTATATCCAACAAATTCTACATTCAGATTTCTTGTCAGACTGGCTCTCTGTGTTAGCTGTGTAGCACTTGGCTTTGTATCTGTGTGATAGCCAAGTTGTCATGAGGTATTATTAGGACTTGGGGTGGTGGTGATGTGTTTTGTGGTTCAAGATACCAGAGATAAGAGGTGTGGTTTATAACTGTCCTACCAGTAGTGTCCTTGCCCCTTTCTGAGGGGAACTCAGTTTAGCTGCTAGTAGGACTCCCAGCAAGCTGCCTCAGGCACCATGTGGATGGTCAGAATATTTCTGTTCATAACAATATTAATAATGTAGTTAAAATTGTTGCATGCAAGCTTCATAGTTTTATGCCCCTTTTCTGGTGGTGTACTCACCTCTCCTGGTCCTTGGGTTCCAAGGTTGACAGCTTCATTTTGCTGTCACTGATCTTTGTGAACAGGGTGGAGAGATGTTGGCATCTGTGTCCTCCACTGGGAAGAATAAGATGTCCATGTTGATAGTTTCTTCTTCCTCATTCTGAGGCCTGACTGAGGTTTCTTTCTATGTTAACTAACACTCCTTTAACACCCTTGTTGGTGTATGGTTCAACATTGCACCTGAAGTTACAATGTGTGATGTTTTTCAACTTTTAGATTCCCCTTTTAAGCTAAGCCATTCTGTGATCCTGCTGTTTTTGTTTGTTTGTTTGCTTGCTTGCTTTTCACAGAATCACAGAATTACCAAGGTTGGAAAAGACCTAGAAGATCATCTAGTCCAACCATAAGTTACCTTTTGTTATCCCTAAAACCATCTGTGCCCAGGCCTGCAGGTCTGCATTTCTTCAGCTGACCAGTGGTGAACTGTTTGCAGCTGTGGAGTACCCAGTGCCAATTCCGTGCCCCATCATGAATCATCCTGTACTTGTGCTCCTGTTTGCTATGTTCTCTTTCTCTGCTTCCAGGGTCATACTTGTTGTAGGCCAAGAGTTCAGACAACCAGACAACCAGCTTCAGTCCTGAGGCTCTGCAATCTCAGTACAAAGCCCAGAACACGTTGCTAGCAATGACAATCCCATATTACAGGGCTGAGTTACAGGCATGCACAGCCCCATCAGGAAGGACATTCCTGAGCTGAGGTATTCAGAGAAGTGAGAGTGGGAGAATGACAGCAAGAAGACAAGATTTGCAGTCTGCCCTGTTACAGTGGTGATCTGTGCCTTTTTCACAGAGCTTTGGGTTTTGCTGCTGTTCATTTTCCTACAGTGTTCCTCACTTCTGTGCTGTGCTGGGTTATTGCTGCCTTTTTGATACCTGAGCTCACACTCTGTTCTTCAAAATTCTACACTGTGTGGGGAGTAGGGTAGGGTCTGTGCTCCTTCCAGACACTGTAATCAAATCCCAGCTCTCTTCAATGCCACTTTTGGATTTTAATACAGTTCCAGATATTTATTCACTTGTGGCTCTTTAGAGTATGTTAATTGAAATGTGTGCAACTGCCAAAACCAATTACCCTCAGATTGCCTCGTCAATGCCTTTACAGCTGGATAAATGCTTTTATACACTCATTTACGAAGGGTAATAGTGAGTAGGCTTTGTTTCCTCTTTAGAATTAAGAGTTTGGTTTTGATTCAGATCTAAATAATATTCTGCTCTGAAGCTCTGTTTTAAATTATGTTGCTTTTATCACATCTATTTCACATGTAATATCTTCCTTGCAGAACAGGAAGCTCTGTTGCTGAGCAGTGTCGTGGGGAAAGCAGGCTGTCTGTGTTATCCAGTGGTTTGAGTAGGGGCTGTGATGGCTGTGATGCCAAGGCTCCTCGACTCTCTGCTGTGCTCTGCTATCACCCCAATGGCGGTTTTTAAAGTAAATGTCATAATTATTTTTCTGATATTTTTTTCTTCTTGTGTGAGTCCATTTGACTAATAGCAATTTGTATTTTAAAGTAAGGCATGTTTTCTAAGCATAGAAATGTATCGGTCCTCTAATTTTTCATTGCTTTTAGTGTACATTTTCTGGAATAAAAATACTCACACTTCGTTAGTAACAGCTTGTATGATGGGAAACAATATTGGAAGGCACAGTCTCTCACCCCTGATTCACCTCATCTCATCTGAGAATACTTTCTTTCTTGGAAATGTCTTGCCACATCTTAATAAGTAATGGGACTTTAGAAATAAGGCTTGGAGATTCTGTGTGAAAGTGATTACAGGTAATTAATTTTTTAATACATAAAAAACAGAAGCAAATATTTATTCTTTATAATGAAGAGGAATCATGAGAGGATCCTAGGAATCTGTGCAGCATCTCATGCTTTTCAATTTATCAATAAGAAATACAGAAGAGGATTAACCAAAGATAATGTAAAACAAGGCTTTCCAGCTAGAGAACTGAGAAAACCAGATCAAAACAGCAACTAGCAGGCTTAAACAGCAAGCAGTGGTTCTTTGCATATACACATCCATGCTCCCATTAGCAAGGCTTGTACAAGTCCTTGATGTAGGGTGTTGTTCGTGCTAGAAGTGAGCATGTATTCCAAAGTGCCTGAGTAAGTTTGTGGAGAAAAAGGTTCACTGATATGAAACAAGAAAGATAATATTTCAGATTCAGAAATCCCCTTGAGGCTGGCTGGACCTTTGAACTGAGCTAAGAGGTATACTCTTATGTTCTTCTAAAGAAAATCAATAAACACATGGGAGCTTACCCCTCCACCTCTTTGTTTTTGTTCCTTCTTCTCTAGTATTTCCTTCTGGGTAACAAAATCAAATGCTTTTTCCAAGCAGAAACTCTGCTTTTCTCACCAGTCCCATCTGATGTTACCTGGGTCCATCCTTAAACTGTTCTTGTCAATATCTCTGATGTCTTCTCCTTTGTTTATCAGTTTTCCTCTTAAAATACAGTAGCCTCATTCTTTGCTTTCTGAGTTCTCCATCTCATCTGTCTCTCAGCATCTTCTCAAAAGGATCTTTCATTTCCTCTCTGCTTTCTGTAGAGTCTTCACAAATCTTTGTCACTGTTGTCCTTGCATTTTTTATTAACCTCTGGGCTACCTCCTTTAGAATTGCAGTATAAGCTCCCTGAAAACAACTGTCTTGTTCTCCTTAAAGCCTATCTTAAAATTTTTCTTTGCTGTGATTTGCTCAAGGAGGTTGTTGGTGCTTAAATTCCCAGTTATTGATCAGTTTTCCATGTTTTTTTTCAGTAATCCTCTCTTCGTAGGTGCTAACCTTCTATCTATGACCTCACTGTGACAGACAAGCATTTGGGGCAAGTTGGTCTTTTTGGTGTATCCGAGTGAGGAGCTAGAACGTGGTGTGTGTGACATAAATGTGAACCACAGATAAGGCATTGCATTTCTCCATTCCGTTGAACTTATATTTTGACTGTGGCTACCTTTCATTCAGACAACACTTAGAAAAAAGTACTGGTATATCTGGCTTTTGAAACATACCATTGCAGCAAACCTTAGCAAGCACATTAAAATGATATTCTACTCCAGTTAAATTGGGGAACACAGTGTTGTGAAGTTTTATGTTGGGTCTGTTCTCACTTCAGAGCCAAAGTGGACCTCAAGGAGGAAAGGCTGGACAACCGAGGCTTTCACTTAAAAAACGGGTAAGATCACAAATCTGGGAGTTTTAAAATGTCATTTTTTCTTCTTTGTCTATGAGATGCAAACTAGATTCTGCCTGAATAATGATTTTCTTTTATGGTGTTAGTAACATTCCAATTGATCTAACAATAAGGGGTAGCTCTAGAATATTCCACTGAAAAGGGAATTACACTAGCAAGGTAGAATAAAAATGGAAGCTGGAACAAAGGCAGAGTTTTGGTAAGCTGCAAAATGAAAATGTTTTTTGTTTTTTTTTTTAAGTATGTGATATAAATTCCAAACTATAAGCTGACAAAGGCTGTGAGAAAACTGCCTGCTCTGGTTGGAAAATTCAAAACATATTCCAGATTCATTTATTAACATAGGAATACAAGCATAAGAGAAAACATTGTTAACTTTTTGACTGTGGACCTCCTGATAATTCTTTCACTGGCAGGCAGATAAGTGCTTAGAATAACAACCTTAATCTACCTTCTTCTTTTATAGAGACAGAACACAAGCTGATGTAGATGGGTTTATCGCCATTGGTATGAATGGGGGAAGTACAATTTACATGCTTTTAAAGAGACCTTGTGACAAACAGTGTTTTACCTTCTTAGAGTAAATTATAGTCCTGTTATTTTCCCCCCTTTTTAGTCTCTTAAAAAGGAAGGTTATTGACTTTCAAATAAAAAATGAAAGAAACACAGAAAACCCAACACTATTTTTATCTTTGTCACTAGAAAAATAACAGCTCTGAACTAAGTGGCATTGAGTTGTGTATGATAAATGTCCTACAAGCAGGTGTTCATGTGGGTAGCATTAAATCACAGACAACTGTTCTGCCCTCATAGTCTTCTGAGAATTGAGGAGCCTGACCTTCCTTCTAGCTTGTTTCATTTTGGCTTCCTTTACCCTTAGAAGAAAAAGGTTGCAGCCTGTGAATTTCCCTGGCTTCTGGCATATGCAAAATTCTCTGTTACTTTAAGGCACTGCATGCTTTTACACATCGCTGTGCTTTTAACTTTGGTGGTGCTCTGCTGATAGCATAGCTTTGCTAGGTCTTGCAAACAGCCTTCACTTACACCCTGGATTAATTGGCAGCTCCATATGGCTATAAAGTTTAATAGACCAGAGAGACCTGTATTTAAAAAAGTGATTGATTTATTTTAAAACAACTCATTACACATTTCAGACTGAGGGAGAAACTTTATGCTGAGCAGTTAAACGCCATAATCAGCAACCTCGTGTTCTAGCAGTTTATCTGTAATGACCAGTAATTGAAATTCATCCCTTCTGTGATCCGTTTCCTATTAATGATACCATATCATGATATCAACCCTAGCCCAGCCCCAGGAGAGCAGCTTTCACCACTGTAGGCATACAGAGCTGCTGGACTTTGCAAGAAAACAGCATTCATCCAGAAGTCACATCCTAGCAGCTTAATATCTTAATCTAATTTCTAAATGTAGCTTATAACACTTAAGAAGTTATTAAAAGTACTTGAATTATGCCTTTGAATAGTGTTTAAGTATGGGTTATTTGGGTAATTATGTGGTCAAAAGAAACAACTGTCAACTTTTAAACTGAAATTCAAGTGGAGTTTCTTGAGTTTTGTTATTGGAATTGCTCCTGTTTTATAGTGGGCCTGGAATTACCTCCAGACAGGATCTCCTCCAACCCATTGAACTATTGTTGCCAAGTACTTACAAATTTGGGGCTATCTGGTCTGTTCTCTGCAAACATGATCAGGGAAATGCTGGTGGTCTTTGCACCATTCATACAGAAGTGCCTCTGTGAGTGAGCAAACCAATCACATTCCTGGTGTTTGAATTGACTTCCTTTCCCTGTGCTAGGATGAAGATACAGCCACTGAAGGTGGAGAAGGAGTGGATGAGTCAAATGTGGTCAGACCTCTAGGTCAGCTGGAACTGACTGAAGCCGTGAGTACAAAACAATGTCTGTTCTTGTCATGAGAGGTGTGCAAAATTACATAAACTGAAGCCTACCTCTTACCCTTTTTTTTTTTTTTTTGCCTTCTTTTTTTCCTTTTTTTTTTTTTTCTGGAGGAACTTCTGCAAGAGTAAGACTAATAGCTGTTAATCTACAGTGTCTGGAGCACAAACTAAAATGGCTTTCAGCAGGAAAGTGGGGAGAGTGTGCTTTGAAACAGCTCTGGGTTTGAGGCAAAGTAAATCTATATGGAATTGATCCAGGAGGGGAATGGGGCCAAGTCCTCCCTCAGATAAGGAAGACACCAGTGCTAACCCTGAGCTTTTCAGGAGCCCGAGTGAGTTTGACTCACAGAGTCATACATAGAGGGGGTCCTTTTGTTTTAAGGCCATTTCTTGCCCTCTTGGTTAATGCATTCAATCACCCTTCTAACATTATTTTTCTCTCTTCTAATGGCCGTATAAAACCATAGTGTTGCTTCCTGTCCTCCAAACATCTCTCAAAAGGAAGCTACGCATACTTCCTCCTCCTCAAGCAGTAAAATCTGTTGACACCAGTACTACTTTTTGTTTGAACTGGTTGAGCTTGCAAGAACTGCTACTGTGTTGAGTGTTTACTGGATTTATAGAATGTGTGTACTTCAAGACAAAGGTTTGTCATTTTTGCCATACAAATGCAGCTAGCATTTTTCAAGTGCTACCACAGCTTAGACAAAAATTAACGTGATGACTAAAGAATTCCAAGAAACCCACCAGAGTGTTACAATAGGAAGCAAGATGATTTTGTTCTTGATGCCGCTCTCAGCTACCTTGACTCACACCACTGTTCTTGTGGAGGCTTCAAATGCAAGCAATGTACTTGCAGCAAACATCTTAGAACTGAGTATAAAGAACCTGGTGATCTTTGTATGTTCTATTTTGTAATAACAGTGAAGTTTTCTTTATGATGCTATTTTGTTTCTCTTCCAAAGGAATTAAAAAAGGAAATTACACGTGTTCTGACAGCAAATAATCCACATGCTCCAAAGAATATCGTCAGATACAACTTTAAAGTAAGTGTGGAATGACCTCTAAAACAAGAATGAGGTTTTTTTGCAATTAACTGTTTCTGAGTTTTCTTTTTATTTCCTCCTATCAGGTGATTTATTTTTATACGGCTTCATCTTTTGCATATTTACTGGCAATACTTTCAAGAGGAAGTATTAGAGGATAAAAGGCAGTCATCTATTTGGTCTATAAGCAGTTATGCCTCAGTATCCTTAGATCAAGATTCAGTTGTTTGCATTAAAAAAATACAGAAAAAATCAGAAATATGTTTTATGAAATCAGTGACAAGGGCTCTATTAATGATGAGTAGGAATGAGCAGGGGAGGGTGCATCAAATACTGCCAGGAAACATCCAAGAGTCACACCTTCATATGTCTGTGTATGCTGCCTTACCCCGGAGAGGCTTTCTCCAGCTAGCATTTACTATGAGCAGCATAGGCAGGGGCAGAGGGGAAGGGTGGCTCTGCCTCCCCCCACTCCCTCAGAAGGGTCGCACCTCCTGAAAGAAATGAGAGTCCCTAGGGACAGCTCTTCCAGCTCTGGCTCGGATTAATGCCAGCTTTAGGCAGGGAACAGACAAGCAGGTGAAATAGACCTGAGCTTGTTTCATCTCTGCATTACTCTAAATAGTCTGACAACCATTACACTACATCACCAGAAAAATTCCGGTCTTCTGGAAGCTAGTGGGGTATCTTTCTCCTCTACTTGGGTGTTGATGTTTTCCATCTTTATGGGATATGAGCAGGCGACAAGCAGTCCATATCTTCAAGTCCTCCACAGTAAGTGAAGTGGGCTCAATACTATGCTCTCATGGATACAGGAAGCATTCATATTTTTAGAAGGAAACTACTGAAGCATCTGTGCTCTGCAGTTACTTCTGATTGCTTTTAGGCGTAGCTCTACGTCTTAATATGTAGTTTGAACCTGAGTGCATGACTGCTCTGTACGGTGACCTTCAAGCAAGTGCCAATAAAATTAGCTTCAAATAGCTGAATTAGTGTAGTGCTTATAAGCCTGAGCACAGTGCTAAGAGCTTGTACTGTTTCCAAATCAGAGCTGCTCTCTCTGTGTGGTGCTGCTCTCATATAGGAATGACAGCTCATTCAGGTATCTCAGCACAACAGAACATTGAAATCTTTTATGGAGTGCTGTGCAATAGAGATGTACTAGAATTATATTTAAACTCCCTTTCTATGGTTGTTTTGGAGAGCCTGAGGTTTCATGTTCTCACTTCTTTTCCTTGTATTTTTAATGTATGACTTTCAGTGTCTTGAGATATAAATAACTGCTGGAAGAAACTCAGTGTAAAAATGTTAACAGCAAACATTTTATCAGTATGGGACTTATTAGCTTTAGCAATTTAGGCCAAACAGTATTTCTGGCTTAAAAATATGTTTCACCATGCTGATCATATTGTTTTTTCATTTTTATAGGAACGAGCTTACAAGCCAATAAGCAATATAGATCAAACAGCCATTCACTTCTCTTTAAAGGGGAACCTGATACCCAAAGATTCTGATGAAGGCAGACGGCAGAGCCTGAGATCAGGTTGGTTTGTTTTCTGAAATCACAATCATTTTCATCTGGGCACTGGTATCATTTAAAATCACAGAATCACCAAAGTTGGAAAAGACCTGCAAGATCACCCACTTCAACCATCCACTTACCTACAACAGTTCTCACTAATTTATTCAATGTGAGGGATATAATCATACTTCACAACCGCAGAATTAAACAGATTGCATCTTCCTCAAGAAATGAAAATGGAAGAACATACACACAGCCAGATAGATGTTTGCCACGGTGTAGAAAACGATACCTGCTTTTGAAGCCAGGTTAACACCACCCGCTGACATTTTCAGAGCTATTCAATGTCTTTAAGTATCTTCTACTACAATTGGCTGGACATACATGTCCAAGCTCCTTATCCTGCTTTGAGAATTTCAGCCATGGTTTAAAGTCTTAAAGCAGATTTGTTCAGAGGCAAGATGAGTGTTTGGGAAACTGTTATATACTTGGCACATTCTTCCTCTCTTATCATGATATCGAGTAGACAGTGTGAGATATAAGACACTGAGCTAGTTGAACCTTTGATTTGAGCTAGTCATCTACATGAACTCGTGCAAAGCATTTGATGCTGTCCTGCATGACACCGTGGTTGCCAAATTGGAGAAAAATAGATTTGATGGACGAACCACTGGCTGGATGTGGAACTGGCTGGATGCTTGCACTCACCGAATTGTGGAACCACAGAATCGTAGGGATTGGAAGGGACTTCCAGAGATCATCAAGTCCAACCCCACTGCCAAAGCAGGTTCCCTACACCAGGTCGCACAGGTAGGTGTCCAGGCAGGTCTTGAATATCTCCAGATACTCCACAACACCCTGGGCAGCCTGTTTCAGTGCTCCATCACCCTTACCGTAAAGAACTTCTTGCGCATACTCGTGCAGAACTTCCTATGCTCCAGTTTCTGGCCGTTTCCCCTTGCCCTGTCTCCACACACTGCTGAGAAGAGTCTGGCCTCACCACTTTGACTCCCATACTTCAGATAGTTATAGACTTGGATCAGGTCCCTTCTCAGTTTTCTTAAGGCTAAACAGATCCAGTTCACTTAGCCTTTCTTCATGGGGGAGATGCTCCAGGCCCTTCACCATCTTTGTGGCCTTCCATTGAACTCTCTCCATGAGATCTATATCTTTTTTGTACTGGGGAGCCCAGAACTGGACACAGTACTCCAAATGAGGCCTTAACAGGGCAGAGTAGAGGGGGAGGATCACCTCCCTCGACCTGCTTGACATGCTCTTTTTAATACACCCCAGTATGCCGTTGGCCTTTTTGGCTGCAAAGGCACACTGCTGGCTCATGGCCAACCTGTCATCCACCAGGACACCCAGGTCCCTCTCAGCAGAGCTCCTCTCCAGCAGGTCATCCCCCAATCTTTACTGCTGCATGCAATTATTTCTCCCTAGGTGCAGGACTCTACACTTGCTTTTGTTAAACCTCATCTCATTTCTTAATGCCCAGCTCTCCAGCCTGTCCAGGTCTCACTGAATGGCAGCACAGCCTTCAGGCATGTCAGCCAATCCTCCCAACTTCGTATCATCAGCAAACTTGCTGAGGGTGGGCACTATCCTCTTGTCATGGTCATTGATGAAGATGCTGAACAAGACTGGACCCAGCACCTGTAACACCACTAGCTAAAGGTCTCCAACTGGACTCTGCACCGCTAATGATGATTCTCTGTGCTCCGCCAGTCATCCAGTTCTCAACCCACCTCATTGTCCACTCATCTATCCCTCACTTCCTCAGCTTTGTTATAAGGATGTTGTGGGAGACGGTATGAAATGCCTTGCTGAAATCAAGGTAGACTACATCCACTCTCCCCCCACCCACCCAGCTGGTGACAACATCATAGAAGGCCACCAGGCTGGTCGAGCACGACCTCCCCTTGGTGAACCCATGCTGAGTACTCCTGATTACTTCCTTTTCTCCCAGTTGTCTGGAGATGGCATCCAGCACAAGCTGTACCATCCAAGGACAGAGGTGAGGCTGACTGGCCTGTATTTACCCGTATCTTCCTTCTTGCCCTTTTTGAAGACTGGAGCAACACTGGCTATCCTCCAGTCTTCAGGCACCTCACCCATTCTCCGAGACTTCTCAAAGATGATATAGCAATCACCTCCATCAGTACCTGTGGATGCACCCTATTGGGTCCCATGGATTTATGAACGTTGGTGTTGCCTAGTCGCTCACAGGCCACCTCTTCCCACGTCTCCCATTCCCCAGACCCTCTCACTAACCTCCAGGGTCTGGGATTCCTGAGGGGGAGCTTTTTCACTGAAGACAGAAGCAAAGAAGTTGTTCAGTATCTCTGCCTTCCCAGCACCCATGTTATCAGAACACCCCCCTCACTTATAGGGGTCCCACATTCTCCCTAGTCTTCCTTTTACAGTTAACATACTTAAAAAAACCTTTTTTATTATCCTTTATCACTTTTGCCAGATTCAATTCCAAGTGGGCTTTAGCTTTCCTCGTTGCATCCCTGCAGGCCCTGACAACATTTCTATATTCTTCCTAACTGGTCAGACCCTTTTTTCACATTTCATGGACCTTCTTCTTCCCCTGTGGGGACAAGCTGAGAGAGCTGGGATTAATCCTGGAGCAGAGAATGCTCTGGGAACACCTTATAGTGGCCTTCCAGTACCTGAAGGAGGCCAACAGGAAGGCTGGGGAGGGATTTTTTACAAAGGTATATAGTTAGAGGATGAGAGGAAATGTATTTAAACAGAAGGAGAGTAGATTTAGGAAGAAATTCTGTGCTGTGAGGGTGGTGAGACACTGGAACAGGCTGCCTAGAGAGGCTGTGGATGCCTCTTCTCTGAAAGCATTCAAGGCCTGGCTGGATGGGGCTGTGAGCAGCCTGGTCTAATGAGATGAGTCCCTGCCTATAGCAGAGGGCTGGAACCAGATGGTCCTAACGATCCCCTCCAATGCAAACCATTCTGTGGCTCTAGTATTGCTATACTTATGTTACCTGTCAGGTAACATGCTTTAATCAGACACTAGGAAGCTGTGCTGTCAGGAAACATTCCTAGGTTAGGATTTTCCTCAGGGAAGAAGTGTTTAGTGATTTTTCTCATGTTGTGGCTGATTGAGAAAGAAGCTGTGCCACAAAGAATGTCCTGTCAAGGTGGTAACGCAATGATATCACTGTTCCTGAGAGCAGTTGTTACCAGTGGCCTTGGAGGGGTAGAGCCTCTTTTCTTTTACACTTAACAAAATACGTACAATGATTTGAAGTATGACAGAATGCTAAATAGAATTGTCATTGCCACAAATGCATGGATTGTTGGTGTTGGCAATGCTTTTCTTTGTGTGCAAATGAATCAGTTTAAACCAGCTCGATGCTAGCTAGCATCACTACACACTCAAGGCTGTGACTGGAATGTAGATATCCATCATTGTCTTAATATGGTGTTGTGGTTTAACCCAGCAGGCAGCTAGTACATTTATTTTTATCTGTATAAATAAGAACAAATCACACTATAGCTCTTCTGTACCTTGAGAGCATTGCTCATAGTTGTATGTAACAGCAGACATTTTTAGAGTGCAGCAAGGTCCAGAGCTGAAAGGATACTCCAGAAACAGTTATTCAGATCAGAATTCATTTCAGAATTTTTGAGTGAAAATCAGAGTTTTTATCACATTTCAGTGAGAATTATTGCAGTCTGGTCTAGTAATGCTGCTTTCTATGTCTTTGAGCAATCACCCTGCAAACTGGGAACTGGTTACTCTGTTGTCTAATGAGAAAGCATTAGAAAAGAATGTATTTCTATATTAATACTGAAGAAGATAGAACAGTCTGCAGAATATCATATATTGTATCCTATTATCCTAGATTCATTCACTTATCTTTTCTGTCATCAGAAAAAGCTCCTGAGACTTCTGCAGAGGTATCTCAACAGGCAGAGATTAAAGATGAAAAAAGCACAGAAGATACTCAGGTAATTCTCCATAGTCAGCTAAGAACTGTCCTTTTTATTTTTAATATTAGATTGGAAACCCTCTTTATTATAAAACGAGCTCACTGAAATGCTTCTATAATCTACTCTTTTGTACCTGAGATGCCTCAGCTGAGATCCTGCACTTTCTCCTGAATAGCTGGGATCCTTCTGCCTTTCCTTGGTTTGGAGAAGGTGTACACGGGATGGCAGGTCCCTTTATACTAGCTCTGTCTTCATCCAGATACTATGTCATGATGGATTGTAATTTGCTGGCACCTGGAATATTTCTGAACAGTATGTGAAATCTGTTTTTCCATGAATGGGAAGTTGGTTAAAAATAAAATGTGGAGAGATTAAAGCAGCAAGCACAACTAGCTTAACTGAGGTGTGGCTGACTTAGAAACAGTTGGCTGATCAGGAAAGGAATATGCTATGAACAGTTTGTTCTTACCAACACAGTGTCATGCCCTGTAATCAATTTCTAACTAGTTTCAGATAGAGTTGACTGTCTACAAAAGCAGTGAAAACATAAATTCATGGGACTCTAATACAGTCTTCTGATCCTCAGGTCCAATTTATTTTATCAAAGGCACTGATGCTATATTATCCTATTCATATCAGTATCTGCTTTAAAGTAACTTCATTTCCTGTTCCTCTCTTTCTCCATTTGGATACTTGTCCAGAACCTCCTTGCTCTGATAGCTAGAAGTCTCCTAATTATCATCTTTTATATTTTGATCTTAATTTTTTCCTTTGCCAACCTATTGCCATTTCAATAGGAACCAACATTGCTGTCTAGCTGAAACAGCTTTTGCTCTGTGATGTTACCCAACCTGCCCCCAGATCCTCTCAGCCACAGCTGGACTTACTCACTTATTTGCCTATTTCATTATTGTCCCCCTCCAAATCTTCAATAACAGCCTCTGCTCCTAGGCAGCAAAATTCCAGCAGTCTGGTAAGTGCTTCAAAAGAAAGGAGGAAGTACCTGATCCTTCTGGGGTTCTCTTGCAGGCTGCGGAAGAGGCAAAGGCAGAGGGGGCAGGTGAAGCAGAAGCAGCAGAAGAGCCTCCTCCGCCGAAAAAAAAGGAGAAGAAGCTTGCAAACCAGTTCAACTTCATTGAGAGATCTTCAAGGACGCGTGAAAACCCCTTGCGGGTACAACTGCTGCTGTATTTTCCTTCATTGACCCAGGGAACCTTTCCTTTGGGTGGGCAAGTGGAGCATCAGTTTGTATCATACTGTGTAGTCCTTGTAGATGCTGGTAAGAGAGGAAAACAAAAATCACATAAGTTTTTCAGTGTGGCAAAACAATATTTGACAATGGTAACACATTTGGGTTAAAGTGGTGACCAAAAAATTCTTGCCTTAAGGACTCCAGAACAGCCTATAAAAATTTGGTGCTACTTTAAATCCTTACACCTCTTCTTGGTCCACAAGAAAATCTGTATTTGCAACATAACCAGTAATGTTTGTGCAGTGATCTGGGGATTATTTGGACTCTGAATCAGTCCAAGATCAATATTATTCTCAGTACCTGCTATGAGAAGGTAGTTTCCACAGCTGGGCTATGTCACTGCACAGCGTCTCAGTGTATAAATTACACTTTTTTATGCTTTCTTTTTTCTTTTTTTAATTTAGGAAAGAGCATCCCAATCGGAGCCTACACCTTGTAAAAACTTTTCAGACACTGTTAACCAGGTATATCCTTTTGATTTCATTAACCATTTTGGAAAATATACAGGAAAATTGTTGTCTTCGCATTCTTTGTACTGGAATGAACTCCTGTATTGTGGCTTTGAGTTCTGGTTTGAACTGGAGAGCAAACAAACATGGTGCTATTTTCTGCTTTTATGGGTAAACTTTATTTCTGAGGTCAGGTGTCTGGTCAGCTGGTTTTGATTGATCATTCACCACCAACCCCCAGCTGGTTTGTTTTGAAAGGCTTTAAATATTTAGAAATGGAAAACCACACTGTGAAAATGGTTCTGGTTTCAGCAAGAGCTGAGCTGAGCTCTTCAGGAACTGCACCTACCTCCTAGAGGTACTCTAAGACTGGGACATGGCTGTCTTTAGGATGAGGAGCATTCTGTTGTTGATCATTTTCCATCAGTGCATGGCCAGTAAGCTGGTCATTTAGGAAGAACTGTGGTCCAACATTCTTCCCTTCCCCTTTCCCTCTGCTTCCCTCCCCTCCCCTCCTTCTTCCTTTCTTTTCTTTTTTACTTTTTTGACAATGAGGTGACCTCAGAATCAGAGAATATAAAAATTGTGCATGAAATTTTGAAAGCTAAGAAGAAATTCTTTTCTTTTTATTTTCCTGTCAAAAAATATTTTAACATAAGCTGTTTTTTCCGCAACTCTTTTGCCTCTTGTTCTTCCTTCTGCTCATAATTTCTTCTTACAAAGTCCCCTGTTCTGCTTCTTCTCTCGCTTTTTTCATCACATTTTTTGCCCTTCCCTTGATATTTGGAAAATCTTTTTCTTCTCACTTCCACCTGCAAATTTATGACACAATGCACATTCTATATTCCAACATTTTAGTCTCGTTTGTATCTGAGTCATACTCCTCTTAAGATGATGTGTCAGATTCAGATTACCATTTCTCTTTGCTGAAAGTAATATAACTGCTTCAGATTCAGTACTAGCACTGCAATACTAATGAATAATTCTCAAGTGGAAAAATTACTTTTGAATCTACTCAAGTAAGACATTCCTGGCATGTGGCTTAGCAGAAGATGTTAAACTGGTCTCAGTTTCCATTTCATCATATACTTCAGAGATAGAGTCCAAGATTTAAATCGTGTTAAGCAGCTACAATTTAATTTTCCAGCCACATGAGAAATGTCACAGAACAGATGTTTAATACATGTTTCCTATTAAACACTGTACATTAGCCAAACAGAATATCCTACTAAAAAGTTACAGAGTCAAAGCACCAAGGAGAGTGTTGGGGAAGGGAAATTATCAGTACTATAATACCTTATTCTCAAGAAGTGAGACATGCCACATCAAGCTTTGAATATGTAGATTTGACCCTTCACTGTTTTGCCCACTGGCTTTATGCTGATTCCAGTGACAAGGTTACTGTTTGTATTGTGTGGATGATTTTTTTCTGGAGCATAATCAAGTCCTTACAAATTCTGCCTCTTATCTGTCTCTCAGTGGAAGATCTATGATGCCTATGTGGTGGAGGTTGAGAAAATGGAAAAGTTAAAAGAGAAAGAAAAATCAAAAGGTCAGACAGCAAAGAAAGAGGAGAAGAAGAAGGAAAGAAAGTTAACTTCTATGGAATTACAGGTATATCTCACAGCTCTAAAAGCAGCTTTCTGATAGTGGTAGAGAACACTTCAATTATGCAGGCCAGGGAAATGTAGCAACTCATGCTGACTCTGCAGCAAGTTCTGTCAGTTGGCATGTAGCAGACCTAAGAAATGCAAGTAATGGTTTTTGCTAGGAACCATATTTCCAAAACAGGGATTTCTTCCATTTTTGATGTATTGTACTTTTTATAGGAGTGCAAAACAATGTGAAACTGTAATCTTGACTTCAAAGCTCATTTCAAAGAGCATTATCATGATTGTTTCTCATATTTTATTAGCATATGAGCCATATGAGGGATAAAGGAATAAAATAAGTTGAAACACTCTTTGAATTTGTACAGATTTTTCTGTGGGATGCATTAAGTCTTCTAATCTTAAAGGCAAAGAAATTTAGGATTTCTTCAAAATGCTACTAAAACAACATATTAGAATAAATTCTGCTACTTTTTATTATTTTAATGATAATGCAATATGATTATAATGTATTTATAGTTGTATACACATAAATTTTGTATAATAGGAGCACAGAGTTCAGTTCATAGCTTGCCCCTCCTGTATGTGCAACTCTATCAGTGTAACTAGGATACACTTCTGTAATGTAAGCTGGCTCCTGAAACAGAATAGAGCACACTTTCATACCATACACTGATTGGGCTGTAGAGGATTTGGCTGGCTGAGCTTTCTCAGTAGTCCTTAGGCCTTAAAAGTCTCGCAGTTTAAACAGACAAGAAACGTGTTCTGACATTCACCTCCTGTGTATAGTGCCACTGATACCCACAGTACTTTATAAAACTAATAAACCTTTCGCCTGAGTAAGTGTTGGGAAGTCAGCAATGCAGTTATGGGTTTAAAGAGTGGAGTTCTAAAAGCTGACCATTAAAGTGGAAAAAAAATTCTACCTATTAAACCACATTGTAAAAAAAACCCAAAACAAACAAAATTAAAAAAAAAAAAAATAATTACTGCATGTTCAACTGACAACAGTGGGAAGCTGAAATCTATGTATTTATGATCCTTCCCTTTGGTACTTTGTCTTTCACTTGTAGCACTTTACAGGGTGATTACAGGAAAACCAGAAAGTACAATAAGAAAGTGTAATGGAAATCCTCTTTAAGCAGAGCCAGTATTTGACATTGAAATGTACTGCGAGACTGGTGGGATGGTTCGACGTGTATGAAAAAGCTGATGAATTTTCCAGTTACTAACTGGAAACATACAATGTGGAGTAATCCAAAGCATCCAGGCACTACAATCTGATTACAAGTAGTTCTATACACATTCTGGAACTGCTATCATAAGGAGGATGTTGAGTTGCTCAAGTGTGTGCAGAGAAGAGCAACAGAACTGTAGAGGGGTCTAGAAAACAAGTATTACGAAGAGTAGCTGAGGGAACTGAAACTGCTTTGTCTGGAGGTGAGGAGGCTGAGGGGAGACCTTACTGTTCTCTGCAACTCCCTGAAAGGAGGTTGTAGTGAGAAGAGTGCAAGTCTTTTCTCTCAGGTGACAAGTGATGGGACACATCACTTGTGACATGATACAACAGCAGAGGTTTGTGTTGGACATTAGGAAGAATTTCTTCATGGAGAAGGTGGTGAAACATTGAAGCAGGTTACTCAAGAAGAGGTGGAGACCCCATCCTGAAGGTATTTTAAATACGTGGATGCGGCTCTACGGGATGTGTCTTAGTGATGTGACTTGGTAAATTAGGTTGGTAGATAATTCTGAAGGTGTTTTCCAACCTAGATGGTTCTATGGAAGTTACAGATTGATGGCATCACAATCTGTATCTCTTATCTCAAGTTAGCAAATGGAAAAGTGGGCTTCCAAATTCTAACTTACAGGTTATATAGTTCTGGTTACACATATCAATTTGAAAAAAGGCTTTTCCAGCTACACATTTTGTGCCTTTGGCTGTTGTTGAGGTGGAGATGTGGAATCACTAGCAGGAAATATAGGTGATCTGCACAATGGCTAAAATCAAGGAACCTGTGACTAGAAGCAGTTATTGATTCCCACTGTTATTTCGGTATCAACTAAGTAGACAGTGGAGCTACTGAGGCCATACTGGAATCAGCCCAAAGGGAGGAAGACAATAAAGAGAACAGATATTACCAGAGGCAGATCACTGATGGAAGCTTTTCCTGTGTTAAGAAGCTGTGAAAGAGAACATCAAGCTCTAGAGCTACAGTTTGAGACTATAGTAGAGTTAGGTGAGGAATTAGAAACATCAGAATAAAATAAAGGGAAAACAGTACTAGTACTGAGTTAGAGGTGAGAAGAACATGTGACTGACTGTGGAAGAAAGCAATCCATAAAAAAAATGCAGCCAAAGGCAGAGAAAAGAAAGAGCTTTGATAGTTGAACAGAAGGGCACTGCTATAGAAGGAGAGGTAGAGTTAGGTCATGCATGACACTGGGGAATGGGGAGAAAAATCAGAAAACAAATGGTTTGACAGAGCAGAGGGGAGTGGCAGGCAGCAGATGAAGCAATTGAGATAACCAAAATTATAGCTGAATGAAGGCTAAGAATGGTATAAGTGAATGAAAGACAGAAAGTGTTTGACTGGAGTCTAATAGACTTTTAGAAATGTCTCAATCTGCCTGTCATACAAATGGATCTAGAGAGGAGAGGAGAGGAGAGGAGAGGAGAGGAGAGGAGAGGAGAGGAGAGGAGAGGAGAGGAGAGGAGAGGAGAGGAGAGGAGAGGAGAGGAGAGGAGAGGAGAGGAGAGGAGAGGAGAGGAGAGGAGAGGAGAGGAGAGGAGAGGAGAGGAGAGGAGAGGAGAGGAGAGGAGAGGAGAGGAGAGGAGAGGAGAGGAGAGGAGAGGAGAGGAGAGGAGAGGAGAGGAGAGGAGAGGAGAGGAGAGGAGAGGAGAGGAGAGGAGAGGAGAGGAGAGGAGAGGAGAGGAGAGGAGAGGAGAGGAGAGGAGAGGAGAGGAGAGGAGAGGAGAGGAGAGGAGAGGAGAGGAGAGGAGAGGAGAGGAGAGGAGAGGAGAGGAGAGGAGAGGAGAGGAGAGGAGAGGAGAGGAGAGAAGAGAAGAGAAGAGAAGAGAAGAGAAGAGAAGAGAAGAGAAGAGAAGAGAAGAGAAGAGAAGAGAAGAGAAGAGAAGAGGATATGCTATGCTACATCCAAGAGCAGCAATATAATGTTTAATTTTTTTCCCTTAGTTTTCAGTAAAGGCAGCAAAATAGAACACAGAGAAGGCTGAATACCAAAGAGAAATTAAATGAAACCTGAAAATAGCTTAAAGTGGGGAGAGCTAAGCAGAAGTGTTGTATCTGCTTGTCCTGTTCTTACTGTTCCTGAGCCATCTGCTTATGCCTATGATTATAGAGTATCCCACCCCAGAGATAGTCTTGGTCTGATCCAGTATGACCCTCCTTATGTTGTTATGTGAGCATAGAAATTACCTTGTTTGACATGGATGCAACATTAAGAGACTAATGCTGTTGAGTTGATGCAAGCTAGCTCCTCTTACCCTTGAGATGACAAGACACAAAACCACATGTCCGACAATAAGGACTTCTAGCAGATCTATCAAGAGGAGAGTGAAACGATGCAGTTAGAGAATATCAAGGCCAGATGATGTGTAAGAGAAGAAAAAACAATTCCACTGGTCTAACCTTTAACAGTCCGTGGCAGTAGAGTTAATTTAGAGAGGAAGAATACAAAATTGGGAGTAAATATGAAATGGAGTATGTGTTTAGCAAAGTAGTCTGTGTCCAAATAATCTCATCTTCTTTTGATAAGGGAGAAGTTTTTTTCTTTAAAAATGGAAATACAATAAAGATAATCCTATTGATCTGTAGATCTATTGCTGTATAATGCCTTTGAGGAAATGATTAAGTAAACTGGAATGGCTGTTGCTAGTATAGATTGGGAAGGACTGGTGGAGTGGTAGGCTGTGCATTTTGGAGCATTGGAAAAAGTCTTGGATGAAGTGAGGGCTTACTGCTTGAAATGGAAGGGAGAAACATGAATCTGTCAGTGAGTTTGGTGTGGATATAAAAAGAAAGGTACATTGCTGGAAAATCTTGTGTGAGGGATAGCAGAGGAATAACATTTCTGTTACATCTGTCCTACTACAGCATTACTTCTTCCTGAGATATGTGCAGTGAGATAGCCCAGATCACAGGGTCATAATTGTAATTTGGAAGCTCTCGGACAATCACCAGTTATTTTTATAACAGCGGAAAACCAAATGCAATTAACCTTCTTATTAGTGTTTGCCTGCTGCTGTTCACCCAAAGGACAGGATGAGTTGTTACCAACATCCTTGTCTTCATTCTACTGTTTACACTGTGTCAGTATTAAAAGCAAGTAATAAAAATAAACAGAGAGTACAATTCTAGAAAGTAATAGCTGCTTGACAGGACTCAATGTGAAGGCCTCTGTTTGGGATTTGCAATAACTGTCTGCAGTGCATGGAGGTGCTGGCTGGACAACGTACCTGCTCTATGCTTTCTTTTTCAAAGCTTGGAATTCTTGTAGCAGCCATATATGTTGTAAGAGATATGAGCTGTTACTGCAGTGATTCTAGGGTGGAGTTTGCTAATACACTTATGGATCAGCAGAAGCCCTGTTCCATGCTCCAGTTAAGTGGAGTTGCATATTGCAACTGGCCAGTGGGAAACATGAAACAATTAGTGCTAATGAATAGTACAACAAACCCAGGACATATGGCCAGCAGGGAGAGGGAGATGACTGCCCCTCTACTCCGCCCATTTGAGGACCCATCTCGAGTACTGCATCCAAGCCTGGGGGCCCCCAATACAAGAAGGACAGCTATTGGAGAGGGTCTAGAGGAGGGCCACAAAGATGATCAGAGGGCTGGAGCACCTCCCCTACAAAGACAGACTGAGGGAGCTGGGCTTGTTCAGCCTGGAGAAAAGAAGGCTGTGGGGTGATGAAATTGCAGCCTTTCAGTACCTTAAGGGAGCCTATAAACAGGAGGGGAGTCAACTCTTTGTAAGGGCGGATAATAGCAGGACAAGGGGAAATGGATTTAAGTTGAAGGAAGGAAGATTTAGGTTGGATGTCAGGAGGAAGATCTTTACCATGAGAGTGGTGAGGTGCTGGAACAGGCTGCCCAGAGAGGCTCTGGATGCTCCGTCCCTGGACGTGTTCAAGGCCAGGTTGGATGGGGCCCTGGGCAGCCTGGTCTAGTATTAAATGTGGAGGCTGGTGACTCTGCCCGTGGCAGGGGGGGTTAGAGATTTATGATCCTTGAGGTCCCCTCCAACCCGAGCCATTCTGTGAGTCTGTGACATTTATTTTCAAAGTATTAACCCATTAACTATCTTAACAGATGATTCCAGTAACATTATTGCTGCTCAAGAAGTAATTTACTCACAGAAGCAAGTAAAACAAACATAATAGCTGATGAGCTCTCATTACATTTGTCTTGCTAAACCAGAGTTGCCCTACGAAGAAAAAAATAAGTTTCAAACAGATCCTTGAAAAAAGATAAATTAGGCCTATCGTTTCCGCTGAGGATTTATTTCAGTATGATTCAGTATAAATCAAACCTGAAATAGCAAAGGATTGAGTGAGAAAATAACTTACTCTGATACAGTTTAGTGCCAAAGATGTGGTTATTCATGACTGCATTGCTTACAGCATAGCTACCTAATAAAAAAGCTGACTTAAAGCTCTTTGAATTCATGTGGACAATTTCCTACATAGCAGAAAACCTTCAGTGAATGATGAACAGGCAGGAATGAAGATTGTTCCTGCCTGTACAGAGTTTTGTTGTTGTTTTTGTTTTGTTTTGTTTTAGTTTAAAGCCTATTTCCCACTGACAACAACAAGATTTTATAGATGTTTGAGGACCTGGCATTCATCTTTGAGAACACAATAAAGTAATCCTTGTCTTCTGCTCTACAGTGCAGAATGGATTCTCAGGCTGGAAATTCAGAAAGCTTGCAGTGCAGTTTTCATTGCATATGTAAGAGAAATGATCTACAGTACTGCTCATGTCTGATGGATACAACACTGCCATTCTTTCCCAGCTCCTTCCCACAGTACAAGCATGTTAAAAAAGAAAAGAATTTATCCTACTTAGTAGGTGAACAGAGGACAGCGTCGATAGCACTGCTGATAAACCAGGAGCACTCCAGGGGATCCATTCCTTATACCCAGTAACTATTACTTTTTCAGTGTTTATTGCTCTTCTCTTTCTCTAAATCAAGTTGTAACCTTTTCAGCACTTAACCTCTGTCAGCTAAGCTCGCTTAGAGCAATATGCTGGTGGCAGCCCACGCTATTTCTATAGACACGATCCCAATATCGCTGGAGAAGTGTTAGCAAGGTGAATTGCTATTTTTTCTATAGAGTGTTTCAGAGGAAGACATCTTGCTGTGGCAGAAGCAGTAACAGCAACTTAGAGTCAAAAGAGTGAAACCTCAGCAACTGGGAATATTGATTTCTACTTGGGTTGTTTCAAGTATCCCCTTTCTCTTCCTCTGATTTCTGTCAATACTTATGAAGTCGTAGTGCCTAAGGAATATTTTGCAGAAAATCAAACTGTGTTAAAATTTAAAAATATAAATCCCTGTGCTTTTTGAAATTCTGAATGTGACAGTAAATTCTATGCAGTTCTCAAGTTCTCCCACTGTCCTGGGCAAAAGCTGGAGAACATAATAGTGGTCACATTATGTGGCTGGGGCTCTAACCACAAGTGAATGTGTAAGAAAGGCTAAGAACGCAGCAAGTATGTATCATATCCTTCCCTGACCCAAATATTCGTCCAGCATTCAGCTACTTTCAGCTTTTTCCCAGAGTTGATGACTTTTGCATCTTCTACACCGTTTGATAAGGAGTTGCATAGGTGTCATCCTGTTGTGAATCACCTCATTTTCTTTGTTTCCAAGTTGACTTCCACTAACTTTTATTGACAGCCCTGGTTTTGTATTGGAAAAGGCAATAACTAGTCAACCACTGTCCATCCTTTCAGGACTATTTAGGACTGTAATGGAATCGTAGAATGGCCTGGGTTGAAAAGGACCACAATGATCATTTGGTTTCAGCCCTTCAGCTACATGCAGAGTTGCCAGCCACCAGACCAGGCTGCCTAGAGCCACATCCAGCCTGGCCTTGAATGCCTCCAGGGATGGGGCATCCACAGCCTCCTTGGGCAACCTGTTCCAGTGTGTCAGTGGACCTCACAGACTTGTCTCATGTCTTTCTAAGCCAACTCTTCTCCAGGCTGGCAAGTCCCAGCCTAACCAATTTTTCCTGGAACAGAAACTATCCTGGATCATGAGTCACCTTTACTGCCCTTCTGTGAACTCTTCCAAATTCTACTTTATCTTTTCTGAGGTGGGAGAAGACTGAACACATTAACAAAGATAGATGCAAGCTCTGTAATCGTAAAAAGTGTTGCAGATTATAGAATTATTTTTTTTCTTTTATCCTGCCACCTTTCTGTATGGGTTTTATGCTCTTTGCCACAAAACTTGTCTCTCTTGTGCCTGTTCAGGGCCCTCAAAAGAAACAGAGCATTGAGATGCACATAATCCACAGCTGTATTCTTGTTTCAGATTGTGACTGCACAGTGCAGTTTTGGCAAGTTGCTTCATTTTTAATTTTTCTGCTTAGGGCAATCTCTGGGCTGTGCCAAGAATGACAAGTTTCTTTTTACTGTCTTGACTGTAGGGGAAATCATACTGTGCTGGCAGTCACTGGTTCCTGGCAGGGGTTTGGAGATGAAAGGCTTTGAAACCCTGTTGGGGCTTTGGGGCAGCAGCAGGATTTAGAGGGGGTTTCAGGTCCTTGGAGCAACATGCTGTCAAAACACTTTGCATATACTTTGGCATTCTCACACCCTTTTGCAAAGCTGTTCTGGCATTGTCCTCACAGTCCCAAACTATCTGGGGAACTTCAAGCTCTGTCCCTCCAATTGCTGGCATAAAGATTTTGTCCTATTTTTGGTTAGCCCAGCTTGAATTTTGCTTCTGTTCACTTAAACACATGCACAGAATAGAGAACATACTAATACAGAAAAAAAAAAAGTAGTTAGGAACAGAGTTTAATAAGAAGATGGAATAAGAATGTTGTGTTTGGACACAGGGCTCAGTCAGACAAGTATATAGTTAACCAGGGACCACTGGCCTTGGAAAATGCCATTCCCAAGAGGTCTCCCTTGCTATACCTGAAGCACTTCCTGCACACATTCCCACATGCAGGTTTGCCCACTTTTGGTTTCCCTAGTGAGGGGAGTCAGATTTTAAAGAGTATCAAAACATTTTCCACAAAAGCTGGACAGCCAGCTGATACATTATCAAACACGATTGTATTGCTGAACTTAATGAATTGTTATCAAGTGACATGAGGGATGGATCGTGTGTGTGCTTTTAGCTCATCCCATCATAAAACAGATCGGATAGGTTGAGGAGATTAAGACTAACTGCTTTCATAGAGAAGCACCTTGCCATTGAGCTAAATCAGACACAAACACTGAAGTTAGTGTATCTCAGGGGTGAGTGGCACCTTGCTGAACTTAATATAGGTTTGTTGCTTTAATTCAAGTGCCATCATAATTAGGTGGCAGTATGAGGAGCTTCAATTTATCCTGTATTCAAGATGGAAAGACTCAAGCTTTTTCCATCACAGAAGATCTGTAAGACTTGTAACCTGTAGGATATAAATTTTCTCTTATTTGTTTATCTTTTCAACAGGGCGATGATATAAACAAGATATCCAGTGCAGCCAAAATAATGGAGCGGATGGTGAATCAGAACATATTTGATGACATTGCACAAGGTATGGCCCTACTGGGAGATGATCTTTGCTCTCAGAATAGAATTCCTGCAGATGAGTGGCCATAACTGTAGCAGAATTCACAACAGATCCTCTGGGAAAGCTGGCTCTTAGTAAAAGGAGCAGGCAGGGGTTTTGGCAAAAGATACCAAGTCAGTGATTAGCAGTGGAAGACTGGAGCACAGACTATGAAAACTAGTTTGTGCCTTATGTTATGCTGATGTCTCCAATGCTGAATGTTAGACAAATAGAGCTAAAATGAGCAGGGCTAGCAACCTGCTGGCTCACACAAGGCAAACAGGACAGCAAGCTGAGTCATTCAGAAGACATGCACATCAGCTCTGCTCTGTGCAGGCTGGGCCGGCAGGTCTGGCAGGCATCTTTCCTCAGCAGGTAGTTCCCTCCTTGATGCAGGTCTTGGTGTCAAAGCAGCCAGTGCAGAGCAATCCTCACACAATCACAGAATCATAGGATTTAAAAGGGACCTCTGGAGATCACTGACATATTTAGTACTGATGCTATTTTGCAAGGCTTTTTGTATCTTTGCTCAGCTCCCTCTTGAAAGTCTGCATCTAGCTCTGAGAATGACTTGAGGCTGCCTCTTGCACTCAGTGCTTTTTCCTTATTCGTTCTTTGTCTCCTTCAGACCATCAGCCTTTTGTGTGAGGGCCTGGTGCTTGGCAAACTGCAGTACTTAAGTGTTGTTTTGGAGCGAGATCGAGACAGCTTTTATACTAATAACTGTGTTGTATCGAAACTGTGAGAACGACAGAGATTCTTTTAAAGCTTATCTGGTACTCTATCATGGTTACATTTTTCAGACTTTTTCCACGAGACTTATTATTTGATTTTGGTTTTAGATTTTAAATATTTCGAGGATGCCTCCGATGAATACCGGGACCACAAGGGAACGCTCCTCCCGCTCTGGAAGTTCCAGTATGACAAAACCAAGAGACTTGCAGTTACTGCCATCTCCTGGTAAGTCTCCTTAACGCAAACTTGTTCTCAGTTTTGCAGAGTAGTGGAGTTAATTGTAGTGCCACCTTACAGGGCAGTGCTGGTTTCTGCGGAAACACTTTTTTGAGTAATTACAGTCATCTGCTTTGACAGCATCTAAACATTCCATGCACTTCTGGATTGGAAGCACCTCGTGTGAGGCTGAATGTGTCAAGGCTGGGACATTCAGCAAGAGGTGAGGACACGACAGGTGTGGGACAGTGCTAGAGCAAAGCGAGTGCAGCTAGCAGGGCAAATAAATGTCCTTTCTTGGGAAAGGTGAGAAGGGAAATATCTTTGGATAATATGCTGTAAGAATCAATCCAGAAAAGCCCAAGGAAGGAGAAGAGATGGTGCCATTCTTGACAAGAAATGTGAAGCAGCCAAAACTCTGAAAACTATCATTTGTACTTTCAAATCAGCTCACAGTCATTGGCATGAAAAAACTTCTCATCAACCTGAATGAATCCTTTACTTTTCAACATACCTGATCCTAGCACTGGCTTGTTCATGCAGTTGTGTGAGACTTACATAGCTCCTGCCCTGTGTTCTTCTACCTCCTCTTGATGGTGGTGCAGTGTGATCCATCTGTGTCTTGGCAAGGAGGATCTATAGTGAGACAGAGCAGGATTGCTGTCTTTCGTCCTTTCAGGCCATTGCAAGATTTATACTTTAATAGAATGTTGAGGAGCTTGTTGCATGAGAATACAAAATAATACTAAAATGAGATGTAAAATTGGGGAAAAGGCATCTTCTATATGTCATTTCTGTTGCTATTATTCCTGTCTCCAGAAGTTGGAAGAATGACCCCAAATTGCTTTATGTAACAAGCTTTTCTAATTTGATTTTTATTCTCACACTGCTGTCAGTGATGGTGCTTTTAGAGGACAGAACAGGAGCAAGAGCATTAAGATGTCTGGGTATTTACCCAAGTAAAAAAGGAGAAATATTTTCATTTTAGCAGTTCAGAATAGTTAGGGGAACACTCATTAGGTAAGTTTCACATCCATTCTTTTCAAGAGTTTATGGACAGCAACAGTATTGAACTGTCCATACGGAGCAGAAGTTTTAACAGTAGATGGTTTTCAGATAAGGGAACTTTTGAAGGTATAATAACTAATTACTCAGTCAATGTGCTTTTACAAAACTGACAACCAATTGAATCAGAAGGGAATTTCCTTTCCTGAGCTGTGGTGATGAAATTTTGAACTGAAACCTGTTTCTTGAATCATCCATTATTATTTAGTGATGGTGAAAGTAAACATATTGAGTGTTATTCTTCAGTGAGTTACAAACTCCTTTATTCAGGCTTCTGAAAGATGGAAGCCAGTACATTCCTGCCTTTCTCCTTTCTTCAAAGACCTCATCTTTAGAAGTAAACTTTACATAATCACTAAGTACATAAACCAAGAAATGCTGGAGATTGGCATCATATATAGGTCTGTGCCCTTTTTATCCTTTTCACCTACTGCTGTGGTCTTCAGATGTTATATTTATCTTGTGCATCTTGCATCCAGAAGAATTACTCATACATGAACTTTACTGGTGTATATATTCAAAAGGGTCTAGCCCTTACAGTGTATGTGGTCCCGTGAGAATGGGCCATGATATTAAAATGTGAAACACTGTGCATTCCTCTTGAATTATGCAGTTAATTATAAATGCTTTCTTACATGAATTTTCTCATTACAGGAATCCAAAGTACAAGGACCTGTTTGCAGTGGGGTATGGCTCTTGTAAGTAACAAATACAAAAGTGACATTGACAGATTTAAAATATTAAGCTGGTGCATTGAGGTTCAAACATAGCACACTGTGGGGCACGGACTACATCTTGTAGAAAGGACTCAATATATGTAAACTGAGATTGAATTCAAGATAGGAATTATTCATTTACATTCCATGACATGAACATTCACAAACGCATAGGCATAGACAGTGTTAGCCAGGATTTTTGGCATATGATAGTGCTGATTCTCCCTTTGGTCAAGGAGTCGTCCCCAGAGGCACCACTTAATCCTTTCAATCTCATCTGATGGACTGTGATTGTCATTCCCCTGTCCCAGCCCTTCTAAATGCTTAAAGACCAGGTCTGTTCTGTTTCACCAGAAGCCAATCATGAGAGACATCTCTAAGTATAAACAGTGTCCTCTTGGTGGGGAGCATCTTCCAGAGATGTCTGTAGAGGTAAGCTCTCCATTAGGACATGCCAGGATGTAGTACTGTGAAAAGGCACTTTTCCTTATGTAGTGTCTGGGATTAGATACAAATTATTATGAGCTATTATGGACATCTTTCTCACCCTTCTTATACTGTTTGTGAACCTTGTATCTACCTGTCTTACCATTCACTTTGAAATGAAGCAGAGAGTGTTAGAGAAAAGAATAACATTGCAAAGGCAGCAGAGCTTTCTCTGGGCTTACAGAAGAGGACAGACTACAGAATGGTTCTTGTAACTTGTAAGGACTGGGTTTGCTGACCCAGGCAATTTCTCCACTGTTTCTAGCAGGACAATTGAGCTCTTGTCTGAGTGTTAGAACTTACTTTTTGAAGTCAAAGCTGATTCCCCTATAGAGCACTAATAGTCCTCCGTCTGGCTTGAAATGAAAATCAGCCACGGGGCTATAGGTAAACAGTGATTGAGAAGTGCAAATAGCAGGATTAGTCACTGAATTTATTACCCTAAGCACTTCAACCCTGGGAGTTCTTTGTGGGTGATTGAGAGTCGAAGACAGGGAGCCAGAGACTGGTCTTTGGCTTTGCCCACCTGCCATTTCAGTTGCTCTGTATTTACTTGCAAACTGCAGATATATTTTTTTGCTAGCATTCTTCAGCAAGAAGACATTAGAGTCTGTTCTAGGTATTCTCTAATGACAAATTAAATTGTTTGGTGTTTATTTTTAGGGAACACCTATTTTGAATGGATGCTGAAGGATCTCAGTTATGATAAAATGACTAATGAAATTCACTGTTGGGAAACTAAGTCATGTGGAATAAGAAGCTCAGCACTGAGCTTCTTAAAACTGGCCAAGGGAGAGGGGATTTGATATGGGTCTATAGAGTCCTGAGCAGCAGAAGTGAAAAGGTCAAATATTCTCTATTGCCTGTAACTCAAGGATGAGGGAGACCATATGAAATTACTGAGCTAATGGACTAATACAAGTTTAAAATAGAATAAGATGATATGTAAAAAAATTGTGAACCTTTTCTTCCCGTTCTCCATGCCTTGGAGGAAAAAGCTATACATGGGGTCAAAGGATCAGTTCACAGAGGGGCAGTTTGCTGCTGGCCATTACCAAGAACAGATCATCTGGTTCAGTAAGTTCATAATTGCAAACTCCAAGAAACTCTGAAAATGAGGTAGTAGAGCAACTTTTGCTGTGATTCTTGTGCTCTTTAATCAGTTAGTACTCAGCACTCTTGGGGAGCAGACACTTGGCTACAGGGGCCTTTGGTGTGGACTCTAATAGTCTTTCTCTTGTATTTCTCTGTTCTGATAGGAAAACCAGATGGGTTGTCTTCATGTGCAGTGGTAAAGATTACATTCTGTGTGCAATATTCTAACATTTGATTTTTCTTTAAAATGACATTTTTTCTCTTGAAGTTCATTCCATCCAAGTCCAGGAAATGTTCCTGTTAGTTTGTTGAGAAACCAGAATTGGCCTGACAATTTCTTTAATCCAGCAGGCAGCAGGAATTCTAAAAACCAGATTAGAATTAGTCTTTGCAAAAGAAAGCATGGCAAGAAGTGCTCAGGATATTCTTCACCTTGTCCAGCAGAGTGAAATCTTACTGTGCTCACAGCCCCCATACTCAGACTGCAGGAATTAGGCAGGGCTTTCCCACTGCTCTGCCACCCAGGTGCGGAATGGGGATGAATCCTGGCCAGGGGAAATGGTCCTGTTGTCAATGGGGGACTGAGCTAGAGACACAAATAGAACTCAGCTCTTTGGATCTGTGGTGAGCATAATTACATCACCACTCTTTTGTGCAGCATGCGTTTGGTGGTGCTGCCAGGGTACAAGCAATACATTTGTCCTGCTGCCCAAAGTATTCTTTTTGAAACAGAAGATCCCTTGTTTTCTATGGGTCCATTTCACTCCATCATGGTGAATTCTTTACAAATAGGATCCTAGTTTATCTCTTGTTTTTGTATCCTATTGTTGCAGGTTTCATCAGTAATTTATTTGGATGAGGTTTCTGATGCTAATGGCATTTCTTTGGCATATGACAGTCTCCTCTGAACAAGGGAATACTGTCACTGCAATTTGCAATTCAGGGTCTTTGCTGCTTGGCTAGAATTAATTGTTATTCCCATCAGGAGGAGCTGTCTTTCTGGTTTTGTTTCCGCATAAATGAGATTGCTGGATTTCTGGCTAGACTGACAGCCTGCAGTGTGGGTTTCAGTGGGCTGTGGTGGGTGCTGGGCTTGTGCTTTGCCTTGCTCATGGGAGCACAACAAGCCCAGGCCTTAGCAATCACCTAAATTCATGTTTGAGGAGTAAGTGTGCTTCTGACAGCATTCAGAGATGGCTTTCTATGAGCAGCTCTCACCTGCATGTGAGACGAGAAGGAAAAAAAACAGTATCTGCCTGGGTAATGTACTTTCCCCTGTTCTTCCTTTGCACTCTGCGGGTGTAACTTGCCAGTTACCAGGATGCATGAGGAGTACAGGCTCACCCCCAGAACACTGAAGAATCTGTTATAGCTGTCTAATCCTTAGTTCGTCACTGTGAAATGACTGTATAATGGGGCCTAGCGGGAGCACAATTTGTCCTCTTTAAATTCAGGATGAACAGTGCTAATGCAGAGTGTGACTGCATCTAAAATAAAAGTTGTTATACCTTTATGACAGAATTAAATTGTTGTAAAATTCTGGCAAGAGGAATAACTACTTAGTAATAGATACCCTTGAGATTTGTGAAGCTGAGGATTTATGGTTGAACACTGAGACAACAGACCAGTTCTTATTGTGCTCTTCTATGTAGTGTCACAGGGAGAAGGGCATACCTGCAGTCTTGTATTTTTCATTTTCTCAAATGCACTGTCCAGTAAACATGGACATCTTTCATGTACTGCTCTCACTGAAACTGTTGGATAGACATTGCGATAAGGACATGGGGGACACAATGTCCCCATTTAGGACATACTCAATGTTCTTCAGAGATAACAGGGAGAAGAAAAATGGGCTGGGTTTCTTGCATTGCAACGTGCTGCAGCTTCACCTCAACATCCCACATTCTTCCTGAGCGCAAACATCATAATCAGACACACTGACCTAGTTTCTCTCATGTGTTTTTCATCAGAAGCAGAGTTTCACCTCCCCTGATGGTCCTCACAGTTCTAAACCAAGCCATTGTGTAATCACAGATCATGGCAATGGTAATGGCTGTCAACAATGACTGGCATCAGTCTTTGAGTTTTTGCTTCCCAAATTGTAGCTTTCTGTCCTTGATGGAACCTTCACTCACAAGAGGACACTTGCAGTGGTACCCATATGGGATCAGTGCATACCTAAAAAGTAGCTGCCTTTTTCATCATTTCTGTGCCAGCAGATGGTTTGCATCATTACACGGATTACAATAAAAATACCAAGCAGTGCAGAACTAGAAATGATGCCCATAAATCCACAATAGAAAGCATCTCTATTCATTTCTGTTTACAGCTCTGCTTTAGGCCCTGACAGTGAACCAGGTTTTAACCTTTCTAGTATGTGCTCTATTAAGTCCATACTGTGTAAGATTTAAATCAAGTGTTATGATGTACTTAACAGAATGCCAGGGGAATATACAGAGATATTCTTGTCAGCACAATTACTTCATCAGTTACCAGTTCATCACCAATTACTTCACCAGGGATGGCAGCTTTGACAAGACATTTACCCTCTCCATAGGTCTGGGGACCTTGGTAATAGAGGAGGCAGTTTAGCAGGAGGACTGGGATCCTCACATTGAAAGAATCTTACTGCATTTAGATAACGTCTGTGATCATTAATTTGTTTTAACTGCTTATTATAATACTACAGTGCTTTATCTGATCTTGAAATGTAGATAAAAATTGAAGTTTTCTCTAAGGTCTCAGTCCAATTACGGTACTAAAATTATCAAAAAAATATGAAGCCACAAGTCCATGGGGCCGGATGAGATTCACCCAAAAGCGCTGAGGGAACTGGAAGAGGTGATAGCCAAGGCTCTTTCCATCATCTGTCAGCACTCCTTGTTGACTGGTGAGGTCCCAGAAGACTGGAGGCTTGCCAGTGCAACTCCCATTTACAAGAAAGGTTGTAAGGAGGATCCAGGGAGCTACAGGCTTGTTAGCATGGCCTCGGTGCCAGGGAAGGTTATGGAGCAGATTGTCCTGAGGGAGATCACGCAGCATGTGAGGGACAACTGGGGGATCAGGCCTCACTGCAAGAAAGACATCGAGGGCCCGGAACATGTTCAAAGAAGGGCAACAAAGCTGTTGAGGGGTCTGGAGCACAATGGGGCCATATGAGGAGAGGCTGAAGGAGCTGGGAATGCTCAGCCTGGAGGAGGCTCAGGGGAGACCTCATTGCTCTCTATAACTTCCTGAAGGGAAGTTGTAGTGAGTTGGGGGTCAACCTCTTCTCTCGTGTCATTAGTGACAGGACCAGAGGGAATGGTTTCAAGCTGTGGCAGGGGAGATTCAAGCTGGACATTAGGAGGTTTTACTGCTCATAAAGGGTGGTCAGACATTGGAATGGACTGCCCAGGGAGGTGGTGGAGTCACTGACCCTGGGGGTGTTCAAGGAACGACTGGATGTTGTGTTGAGGGACATGGTTTAGTGGGAGCTATTGGTGATAGGAGAATGGTTGGACTGGATGGTCTTTTAGGTCTTTTCCAACCCTGGTGATTTTGTGGTTCTCAGTAAAAGCAGTAAGAAGACTGAGTAGTTCCTGAGGAATTCAGATCTCTGAACCAGATCACAGAAAGTCTCTTTCAGATGGCTTTTGGGATGTATTTATATTTAAATCACGCTCCCAATAGAGACAAAGAAGACTTGTGAGTGGAGTTCCCTACTAATCTTTCTGTAGACTGCATGAGTTTATTTCTATATTGATAATACTGAGGCTGAAAACATTGTCAGAGAGAGAAAATACCTTTCAGATTTATTAAGTGACTTTCCTTCTCTTGTGTAAGACTATGTGCATGTGATTCACATGAAGGGACTGCACTGGAGTTGGCCCTCCACTCATACACCAGCACCTGTGCTGGGCTGGGACCAGCAGGCAGCTTTGGCCTTATGAGACCCTGCAGTAAAACTGATGCTGTTATCTAAGTGTGATATCACAAAGGCTGGTTGGGATTCACATGGCGCACTGTTGCATGCACACACTTCAAAGGGAGACTGATACTGTGGTCTGGATTCAGTTTGCTATTTGGGCTTTATTTATGAAAAGGACTAAAATGACCTCACAAATCCCAGCTTTGAGAAGATGTCTCCATGTCAGTTCAAATGCTCGTGCTCAGCACTGATATAAAGTTGTTAAAGCTAAACGTGACCTCAGTGTTCAGAAACCCAGGAAAACCACTCTGACTTTTGGTAGCAGTTTTGATAGCTTTGTTGTGCCAGCATGGTGACTGAGCACTTCCTTCTAGCTGTTGGTGTGTTGCTTATTGACACTGGGTATTGCTATTCCAAGTTGAAAGGCTTATCAGTATTCGCAAATGCTGATGATGCCAGTTATTACTGGTGGTTGTTTTATTAGTGATATCTTAGAAATTTACTTGAGAAAGGAAAATGAGGCAATCAGAGTTAAAATACAATTGTTGCTTAGTTGCCAGTCATTTAAATTGGTTATATTTGTTATAAGCAGACAGAAGCCTTGCTAAATAATAAGCTAAATTGCTACTGTAAAGGAATATTATAATGCAGGAAACAAGTACAACCACATAAGCAAAGAGTGAAAATTAAAAGGGAATATGTGAGTCTTATTTGTGAAATGCTGTAGAACATTATGGACACTCAGTATGCCCAGAATAAAAAAGAAAGACCCTGGAGAACATGGGTCTGCTCTATTTAATTCATGAGTGCAGGGTGTGCTATGAGACTTTTTCATAGCTGTAAGGAGCTCTTTCATGACTACATTGTATTGATTAAAAGGGGCTGTTGGGGTTGGGGGGAGGGAAGGTAAGAAACAAAACATAGTATTTATATGCCCCTGAAGCAAACATAACAAAAGTAAGGAGGCCAGGCATGTCCGTCCTGCAGTCTGCAGGCTGCATGCGGCCCAGCACAGCTCACCATCATTTTGGCAGCTCTTGAGCTATCAGCCCATCTCTCAGCCATAACCAAACAGCGATGCATTATTAACCCCATCTGGGCTGAAACCAGGGCCTGGGCAGGGTGCAGTGCCAGCTAAAGTGATGGCACTTGAAGTTTATGCCTTCTAAGATATTGGCTAAACAGTGTCCTGTGAACAGCAAAAAATATGTAGCCATGCTTTCCATTTTGATAAAGGAATCTGAGAACAACTTTCAAGGTTGCCAACAATTATCTTTTTTTTTTTTTTTTCTCCTGTTTTTGACTCCATTTTCAGTCAACACGACCTTCAAATTTTCAAATGGAATCGAATACCCGTAATCAGATATTCAGCTTAAAAATCTCATTGTCTCCCTGCTGGACTTTTGTAAGCCCTGTCTTACCAGAGAAAAATACCTCTCACTTCACACATTATTCATGTCTTTGCTTTTTGGCATTACATACACTTGTGAACAACTTTTTTCAAGGATGAAGTGCAAGAGGAGTAAGATTTCATCAAAAATCTCCAACAAACACCGTGAGACCTCAGTAAGAATTGCAGCCATTGCCGTTGTACCAGACTGAGGTGGCCCAGGCAAGCCATAAGGTTGGACATGCACAAGTAGTCAGAAAATCGCTGCTGATATTTTGATAAGAGAAATATCTGAGAGGTGGTGAGAAATGGAATAATCAGATTGAAGATTATTTTAATCTCTTGGTAGGAGAGCACAGAAAATCAGTTTGTTTTATGGGGGGTTGGACTCGAGGATCTCTGAGGTCCCTTCCAACCTGCACGAGACTGTGAGACTGTGTCCAAGCATAGGCATGAAGAAATTCAAGGCATAATCTGTATGGAGGCAGCCCTACCTTGAGGAGCTGTGGTATTTTAAAATAGTGACCTCTGGCACAGGAGATTTTGCATAGGAACTCTGAGCCTTTTTTCACTTAGTGCTTAAATGATCCCCCTAGAAAGGCATGCTTACTTCTGGTTTTGAAATGCCAGGGAGAAGGAGTGACAAAATAGAAAGTGTGCAAGAAAGAATGAAGGAATCATCTAAGGAGAACTGACCTGGCAAAAGAAATGAAGGAGCTTGGTTTGTTCAGCTTGTCAAAGGAAAGCTGATTAGTAGGTTGGATCCTGGTCTGTTAACTCCCTGTACTGGGCAGACAGATCGTGTAACAAAGGGCTCTTTAATCTCCCAGACAAATGGTGTAACGAGATCAAAGAGAAGCTGGAGCTGTGTAAATTTAGGCCAGACAAAATGTGAGTTTTAATAGCAGGTGGATAATTGAGATCAATTAGTTTTGTTGCAATTAATTCCCAGTCTCTGGGAACTTTTAAATGTGGAAATTTTAAAGGTGTAATATTTGACTCCAAGCAAGCAATTTTTTTATTTAGAACAAGAATTAATGTAGAAAAATCTGAAGTTATTAATGTATTTTGTTCTTCAGGAGCCTGATTTATTCAGTCTTTCAGCCTTTGCAGAGGCTGTTATCAGCACTGTCTCATGGCAGAGACCTTGAAGTTCACTGGAAAAACATCTGTATCCTCCTCCATGGTCTGGAGGTCTTTAAAAATCCTCCCCCATCAAACTGATGCTGGAAATTTAAGCCATTGCACATCCTGTTTATTGAGATACCTAATTGTGGACAATTATGCATAATTACACTGAAAATTGCAACACTTTTAGTTCTGTTTTCCAAATACCAAATATCTCTTACCACATATACACGCTCTGGGATTGTTGAATTGATGTTACCTATATACCCGTCAACTCAGTAAATATAACCTTCTAAGTACAATATGTTATATGAATCATGTGAAAAATTAATTTCAGTTGCCATCTTAATTACTTGTAATTTAAATGCTCTTAGCTTTGCCTAACTTTTTTCTTGTCTCGACCTTTTGCTTTGTTTAACTTTAAGTTAAATCATAATGTAGTCTTTTGCTGTAGCATTTTGCTAAGCATTAAATAATAAAGGGCTCTGTTGATGCGTTTGGGGAAAATGACATTTTAAGAGATTTTTTTAGAGCCTGAGGATCAAAGGAACTGCTCAGCCATCCTGTTGTGTCTCTGGTGCATTGCAGGTCATTAACTTCTATCCACTTACCTGTCTGTCTAGCCCAGTTAGTTTAATTAATGCATTTTAATCCACAGGAGATGAAACATTTGTATGACATAGTCTTACCTGGTTGATAAAGGCAGACTGACTCTCCTTTTTTTTTTAGCTATGTCTCTGAGAACAGCTACATTTAAGTCACTCTGGGAGTGGTCTTGTGGTGCTGCATAACAGAAACTGGGTTGAAATCGTTTAACTGTCTTTGCCATTGATGTTAATTGATGTTAATTAAAGTGATGCTCTCATAACAGGAATCAGCTAAAAGACTGTCTTCCCTTCTACACTGGGAGACCCCTATGTTTGGCAAGAGATGATCAACAGATGATGAGGACAAGCAGAACAGCTCTATACACTCTTAAATATGTCATTAAACACTGCATGTATTTCAATGATGTTTTTGTTTTTCTGAAATATAGGTGTTCTTATGCCTTGTCTCTATGAGACAAAAGGCATTTATAGTTTGACTTTTCCATAGCACTGCCTAGAATCAAGTCTATTACTCACGCTGTTGTAAAAAAAGAGAGAAAAAAGTAGCAGAAGTATGAAGACCCAGTCTTTATTTATTTATTTGCATTAAGGCTTTGCAGTGGAGGTTCACAAATGTGTAAATGCACAAAGGATGGGAATGTTGTAAAATCCTTTTTTTACCAACCTGTATCACTGTCAATAAGCCAGAATTATATGTCACTCTCTTCAGAGGAATTCCAGAGCCTCTGTAGAAGGCTAAAAGAATTGCTTTGTTTAGCTTCCGTGCTGCTCTGTAAGTGTCTCACAGATGATAAATTGCAAGGAGGCCTAGGAGCCAGTGCGGGCACATAGAGTCATTTAAGGGAGAGTTTGGAATGCTATAGGTTTGCTGTGGTTGTCTGCCAGGAAATGTCTCTGAATTCAGTGACCTGAGAGATTTCTCCAAGTGTTCCTTCTCAGATACAACTGCAGTTGTGAAATCAGCCACATGGATAAGGATAACCATTGGCTTGATCAGATTTATTCAGTGCTTAATATGCATACTTTACTGTGGTTAATCAGCTCAAAAATTTCAAAGTCTTTGATAGGAAGACAGAGCTATTGTTAATCTTTTGTGGCTACAGGAAGCAGCATTAGTAGTGAGGTGCAGATAAATTCCATAGTCATGTAAATCATGTGTACAGAATTACATGATTTTTTTTCATGTTAGCTATTGCTGCAGTAGATGTGGTCAGGTGATGTGCATTCTTTAGTTGTATTCAAAGTCTTTCATGCTAAAGAGTCACTTTAATGCTGAATCCTTGTGTGGAGTCTGTAGTTCTGCAGGCAGCTCCTTGGGGCAAAAGACTGGGATTATCTTTGTGGGTTTCTTGTTTTTTTTAAGCTACAGAGAACATCCCCATTTCAGTCCTGTGATGTGGAAGGTATTACAGGAATTCCTAATGAGCACATCAGTGCGTGGCTGAGATGTAGGGGATGTACCAGCTTGCAATTAATTTGATGTTTTTCAGCTCTAATGCTTAAATACCCTTGAACACACTACTCCAATCAGTTTGTTGTGTTAGACTACACTGTGACGGTGCTTTCATATCAGAGCACTGAGGTGAAATCATCTGTCTTCTGTCTAACTCAAACTGGGGGGAAAAAAATCACAAACCATGAGGTCCACAGAACTTGTGGTCAGCCTTCTGTAAAGGCATCATGAACAGTGGTGTAACTGTAACTAGGACTAGACTGGCCAAAGATATGGGTCATTAACCAAAATGCCACTTTTACTGCTTTCTTGAGCTTATCTTGACAATGTGGTGAGTGCTGTAGAAGAGCCTGTAACAGAAAATGTGGATAATACAGCACTGCTGTATGTACCAGCATGAGCAGCATGCCTGCTAACAAACCATGCAGTGATATTATAGTGCAGAAAACTCTCAGACTGAAAACATATCAAAAAGTAAACAAAAAATCCTCTGTTTAGCTTCTCTCTGCAGCTTTATCTGCCCCTTGATGCGTGCCATAGTAGAGCAAGACCATATCTGTAACTGCTGTTTTTACAAACCACTATAGAGGAAAAGGTCTGTTTTTATGTAGTAATTTGTCAAGTATAATAACTAACAGTTGTCTCTCCTAACAGCTGTCCTTAAAGCTGTGAGGACAGTAAAGCGTATTTTTATTTGATAAAAGCAATGTATTTTAAGTCATTTTGAGTGCAGGGTACAGATTTATGAAGTCTTCAGAAAAAGGCTGTTTGACAAATGAAAGTGAGAAAAAAGGAAGAGCTACAAGTGAAAAAGGCAGTACTAATAAGCATTGGGAATTTATTTTTTAGGGAATAAGGAAAATTTCTTTGGCAGCCAGGAGAATTTACCCTGCGGGTGGTACGGTATTGCCACATCTTATTATTCAGAGATCACAAAAGGCAGGCTCTTAAAATCAGGAGATGATTACAAATGATAAGACTTGACTTCTTTTTATTTTCCTCCTGTGATTTCAGGGTAGAATATGTTTGGTGTTTTAAAGCCTTCCCTTATAGGCATGAAGGCTGGCTAAGGACATCTCATTCTGAAACAAAGTGAAACTTGTGTTTAAATACTGAGGATTTGGAAAAAATCTCCTGCCTCTGCAGCACATGCGATACAGCGGGAGTTTGCAGCCCTATTGTAGCTCCTGTCCATAAGATGCCCATCATGAACACAGAGTCATTGGTTCCCAGGTTAATGGACTTTTGACAAAAGGTCTGTGCCTGCGCAGATCTAATGAGTTTCAACCATTTCATGTGTTTTGTGAGACTGACTTGCAGCTGAACTCTGCTCCTTGGAATACAATTAAGAAATCACTGGTAAGTCGTGATCTGGCCCATCTTTGCTAGATTGGTACTCCTTGCTGTTCATTTGCTTTCTTTAATGTTATGCTTTCTTATCTGTTAGATTGCTGCTACGGCTGAACTACGATTTTTAATGAAATTTTCTGAATTTGACTTCCCACTGAGAAGGATGAGTTAAGTTTTGCAAAGGAGGATTTGAGCTGTATTTTCCCATTTGCAAAAAGGTTTTCAAGACTTCCAGCTAAATCTCAAGCCCCAGTGGGATCTTCCATACTTTAAAGGCACCAGAGCTTAGCTTCTTCCTATATGCCTGTTGTACTGCAGAATCTCTGACAGTCTGTAGTTCTTCCAGACTTCACAGCATGCCCTGAAAACTGCAATTTCCTTTTCTTACTTGAAACAAATTCTTATCATTTCTTGCATATGGTTTTACCGCTGACAGTCTGTAGTCCCTGCCTGAATACTAAGGCTGTAATGCTCTTCCTTGAGTTCTGCTACAGTGTATAAATGTCTTCAGTTAACTCTCAAAGTAGGAGCCACTGAAAAGGAATCCCCATTAATTTACAAATGATAGTCAGTTGGGACTGTGTTCTTTGTTGGCCACCAGCTGATTCACATTTTAACAAGCTACTGTCTTCCTAATTTGAACTGTATTATTTCTTGAATACTCAGCTTTCTCCAAGTCTCTCTGGTTGGCATTTGAACTATTCATAATGTATTTTTTCTTCTACTTAACACATGTATTTACATAACTGCAGATTTAGTTGAAAGAAAGGAAAAAAGTGTCACCTCCAACTGAATTAGAAAACAAAATTGTTGTCCATTTGGGCAAATGTCCTGTCTATCAACTGTTCACAGGCTGGATCTATGGATCTGCTGCCTTTGTAAGAACAGAGACACTGGTGAAGGGATTTGGTGTTGTACCACATATGTTAATGTTGTCTGACATACCTCTCTGTGTTACAAACATCCCTCTCAGATAGTGGAACAGCATTAATTTTTACATGTTTTCATGCCAAATTTGCTTGCCTTTTCTAATCAAATATTTACAAACAGTCTCACCATGCTGTCTGGCATCATGAGGCAGCTCTCTGAACGAAACCATTAATTTTATGCTGCTCAGCATCGGCTGATTAGATGCTTTGTGGAGGAAGAATTGATATGAAAGCACAGAAATGAAATCAACAATAGTCCTGCCAAGCACTGTAGCCTCTTGCTACATGTTGTTTTCATTCGCCAACTGGTTTTATTCATTTATCTGAGGGAACAGTGAGTGAATCTTACTAGAGAATTGCACAGGCTGTGAAGCAGCACTCAGGAGCCTGACAGTGTGTGGCTTCCTTGCTATTTTCTTTCTGCACCTCTGCTCCCATCACCAGAGGTCAGCTCTCTGCTGTTTGTTTGAAGCACCTTCTGCAACAGCTGTGACACCTAGCCATTACAAAATATAAGGAAACAAACAGGAAGATCTCAATCTCCTCCAGGCCAAACATTATTTGTGAGAAAGGTTGAAATAGGAATAGCTATGGGCCAGATAACCTGCACTGCACTTCTCCTACAAGTGCTAATTTGTAGTTGCCTTTGCCTTTCTGCCTTGTGCTGCAGTTAGTTTGTTCAGACTTACTTCAAAGCCTGTGGATCTGAGGGCTTCTGGGTGGTGCCCTGGGGTTGCAGAGGGAGCAGGATCTCTGCCTGTCTGTTTTAGATGTGTAAATAGTCTTTACTGTTCTGATACCTCAGTTCTTTCTGCCTTGATAGTCCATGTCTTTCCAGATGAGGGCGAGCAACCCTGCCTACATTCTTACTGATGAAAAAGCCAAGCCTGCATGCCAAGGGACATGCAGAAGACAGCATGTATCCAGAGCTGTATTAATCTCAGATCCCATAGGGTGGTCCTGGCAGCAAAAGGCTCTATTCCTATAATTCCCATTGAGGGAGAAGTGTCTCTGGAGTCTTGTTTTTCAGAGAGGTTATTCAGTGTTGAGTGCTGCTGCTCTGGGCCAGTACCCCATCACTGTGTATGTGTTTTGGAGAGCTCCTAAATAGTCCAAACCATCTTCTGTTCCCACAGAGAGCAGAAAACTCACTCACTCAGCTGTTCATCATCACTGGCTACTATCTAGCTCACGAGCTGTCACAAGGCAGCTTTGAAAACGAAGTCTTCTTTTGGTTTCATTTAAAACCTGCTAATTACATAGACTGAGTGTTATATGCATGTGATATCACCATCCGTGCTCTAAGATGATGATGCAATTCAAAATGAGTGGTTTTCATGCAGATGAGCAAGCACAGGGTCACAGAGTTAGAACAACAAGGGGTAAGAAGAGGTGGCAGAGAGAAATATATGAGCAGCCCATATTTGGATTGTGTTGTGTCTGTCATGAAACTGGACTTGAAAATATTCTTCTGCCTCAGTGTACACTCTGAAGTGGAATTCAGGGATATCAGAAAACTGGAAATGAATTGATTTTTCTAATAGCGGAAGTAAATAAGCATAGGGACATGTGCTGAATTATTTCATCACAACCATCTCTTCTGGCCTTAGAATTTACACATCTGCATAGGGCTCGTTCCATCATTAATTCTAGTGATATGTAAGTTACTTTGTAAGCTCCTGAGTTTAGATAGCTTGTCATTATTTGTAGGGCCGAATGGTACAAAGAAATTGCATAGTACTCCAATAAAGGCTTATTCTTCTAAGGCTTTTCTGTCTTTTGTTCTGGAGATGAAAAATGATCATTTTTCAACAGTGGGGATCAGTAAAAACCTGAAGGAAATCTGTCTAATGTAATGTTTTCATTAGAGCTGAAACTTGAGAGACATTAAAACTGTTTTTCAGCAGCCTTTTGGTTTTGCCACTCACAACAAAAATATGCATTATTCAGTATAACTTTTATCTGTACTGATCTGCAAGGTAGGGAATTAATTCATAGTTTTTGATTCTTAACTTCTTGCCTTATAGTGTTTGGCAGGCTGCTAAACCATCAGAACATGCCCAGGAATATCTGGATTTTTACCTCCACTGACTCGTATCATTGACCACCTTATGCTGTGATTCCATCAGGAACACTTAAAAAAATGGCCTCTGAAAAATAAGTACAGACAAAATTCTGAGGTTTTAGAAGAGAATCTTCTTCTAAATCTCTGCACTTTCTTTTTGTTTTTTCCCTATTTCAATGAGTGCCACGTTTTGTCCTCAAGGATATCAGTCTGCAGTGATATAGATGAGAGATGATAAAATGAGTTTTAGGATATTGTTACATGAAGTCAACTAGAGAAGGTAGGAATGAGATTTATTCGGAGACGTTTACAGCCCTGTATCAGGGAGAAATCTAATCTGCAAAACACTTCAACAGTTTTCAGTTGTTTCTTCGGTGACTTCTTTGCACTTCTGTTTTGCCAGCTACAAGACAGGAAGAACATGAATTTCCTGTGTGGAGAACTGGAGGTTTACTGTGTGCACAGAGCATCCTTATTTTTTCTAACAGTATTACACTGGATTCAGGTCACAGTTAAATTTTAGGAATGAATTGCTGTTGGAGTCTCACTTGCCATAAAAGACAGGCTGCAGGTATAGCTCAATGTGCTGTTGCCAACTTGTTCAGCCCTGAATTCATCGCATCAGATTCCTAAGGGTATAAGAGAAATGACTGGAGATCTGCTTCCAAATGGGATTCATTAGCATTTGTCAGCTCCTCTAACCACACGGTGCCTGATGAGCTGTTTTGCAGCACTACATAGGAGATATCTGTAGAGTGACAGTATCACCTGTTCTTACTGTTTGGTGAGTACATAAAAGAGAATATAGCACAGTAGATTCTCAAGGTACTAGAACTGTGGATGCCACATGGGTTGTTGGCTGTAGTTGGCCCTGCTTTAAGCATTGACTGGTTGCTTCCTTCCAACCTCAGCTATTCAGTGGTTATATGCTTCTTTCCTTTTTTCTTACCTTATTCCCATCATATCTAAACGTGAACTAAAAGTTGGCTCACGGTTTGCACAGGTGTTGGATGCTTTCTTTATGTGCCTTTCTGCCCGTTCCATTCTCTTATAACAAGTGATTGCTGTTCAGAAATTTCACTCTGAAAGATCCTCCCCTTGCTATAACTTTCATTTTTCCCTGTCTTTTGTTACCTGATCAAAGGATTGAAAGCTGTTGATTTGTTGCCATTTACTCCACAGGCTGACTTTATTCAAGACTGACAAGTTAGTTACTTTTATTTAAAAAGTTACTTTTATTTTAACTCAGTTTTTCAGAAAACGAATTGTTTTGCTCAGAGATCTACATTTAGTACTTCTTAAAAAACACTCATACGCGTACACTAATCACCAATTAAATTCTTCACAGATCTGCTTGAGATGTACCATATTTCATGCACTAAAAATAAAAGCAAGCCAAAAAGAAATAAGTTAATGTGAGAAGAACTGAATATCTGGCCTATATTCCAGCCATGTACAAACAGGAATGCTGAAAGATGCTGTCCAGAATTAATCAACAGTTGCCTTTTTCTGCACAGAACAGTGGGAGGAGGACCTTTGGGGACCTGAGGGATGCCTAATGACAAATTAATAAGGATTTAGACAGGATTCTGGAAAAAATATCACTTCATCAATGCCTTGTTTTTATACACTTTTCTAAGTATCTGATGTCAGCTGCTGCTGAAAATAGGACAGGGACAGGTGTCTGAGCCTTAATGGCTGCTCTCATATTCACTGTTACTGAAAGTGCACGCCTGTTCAAAACAGAACACAGGTTGACCTGTGCAGACATCTCTGCCGCTTCTGTGCTCCTCAGTGAAACCTAAGACTTCTGCCAAATGCCTTCAGGAAATTTCTCTGAGCTGTGGTATCATTTCTAATTGCCACCTCTGAGGTCTAGGCTGCACACGTCTGTCTCATCAGGCATCTGTCTGCTTTCAAGAGGCTGCAGCACCGTCATAAAACTCTAAAGTGTTTGTCCTTTAATTATAGAACACATCAGCATCTCCTGCAGCGTGTGCACCCCCCTCATTGCCCATCAGGCCAGGAGTACTGATCTGCCAGCAGCCTGGCTTGTTTGCAGTAACAGCAGGCTGGTGTGATTATCGGAAAGCGGAACATTTGTAGAGGTCTGTTTGTTGTGTGATCCAGGGGATTTCTGAATGATGTGCGCCTCCTCAAAGCCTCCTGCCGCTAAGAAGCTCTTCGCCACTTGATGGCACTCTTAAATATTTAGTGAGTTGCAAACGCCATAAAATATGCCCTTTTTTTTTCAGAACAGGGTTAGAGGATGTAGAGCCTCATGCATTAAATAATAAAACACTATAAAGTCTGCAGCTTAAGCTGACCAAAACAAGAAAGGCAGGAGCAAGAGTAGAGTCGGTTGTTCAGTGGCTGCCAGCTGTGTGCCAGCTGGTTCAGCACTAGTCTGACTTCCCAGCTCTGGAGTGCTCTGCAGAGATGAGTGTCCTGTTGAGTTTTGGGGTTTGGAATGTCCTTCACTACCTGGTTTCTGAGGAGCTATGTGTTATGTGAGACTGGTAACTTGTCTGTCTGAGGGTCATGAATATATTCCTGTAAACAGCAGGAGTGTTGCTCTTGACATTACTGATAGATATTACATAGCCCCCATCAGTCATCCTTTTCTTCTCCCTTCTGTGGTGTGTATCCTCAGGAGTCTATGAGAAGTATGGAGAAGAAAGAGCCTAGACCATGTTAGCTGGTCTGGAATACAAATCTCCCAGTTGCTGCTCTTCATTGTGTGGACTCTTTTTCCCTTTTATTTGAGTTTCTTCAGTGTGTATGTTAGTATTCACAACAATAGGTTGCACTGTTTACATTGCAAAACCAAATCTGCTAAACCTATAATGCAAAGCTCTTTCTCATCAGTATGAGAAAAGTCTGGCACTACTTATAGCTCTGTGAATTCAGCTCAGTTATGTACTTCTTTTCTTTCCACTGCTCACCTGCTCTCCTTCATGTGAACCAGAGGAGTGCTGAGCTGCAAGTCAAATACTCCTGCTGCTTTCAGGAAGGCACGGTATCTTTTCATCCTTTTTTCTGTTGTTCTTGTCTGCCTCTGAGACTCTCCAGTAGTATGCAGCAACAAACGTTGCCTTACTTGCACTTGTTTGCACTGCTGTTTCCAAATCTCTGTTTTTTGTTGTACCAGTTGACTGCAGTGTCTCTTGTATTTCTTTGCTGAACTGTGTTTTAGAGTAAGATGCAAACATGCGTGACAGCTTGTTTCCATTCCGGCTGTTTGTATCTATCAGTCTGGGTTTCTGGAGTCTGAGTCTTGATTCTGACACGTGTGGAGCCCATAGCAGTAATTACGGCTGTGGCATGGCCTCAGGTCGTGTGTAAATTACAGCCTTCCTTGTTGCCTGTCAATTTTGTCTTTTCTAAAATTTCCAAAAGACTTTAAAATCCTATTTTTTGTCTCTCTCCAATCGGAACTGCAAGTTCTGCGCTTCCCAAACAGAGCCAGAACTAATAACATTAACTTGATCAGGAGTACCAGGAGTTAGTTAGTCCAGCAGTTGGTGGAAGGTGTCAGGCAGAATACTAAATGTGACATTCCAACATCTGAATCAGCACAAACCAAAGTGGTCTGCAATTTGCCAGCGCTGGACTGAGGGGATTGCCCCAAGCTTGTAGAGCTTGCTGCTGACCAGAGGGCATCTGCTTATCCCTGGAGCTGGGAAATGCTCACTGAGCTCAGCCCAGCACAGGTGGTCTTAGCAGCGGGATTCAATTTCCACTGACAGATGGCAGAAAATAAATACTGGTGGAGTTATCAGCTCAGACAGCATCTTGGAGGGGATGCTGTTGAGTTCAGTGGTGGCCCTGGAGCTAGGCTTTATTTTTGTTGGTCCTCAAGATGGAAATACAAAGTCACAACAGAAGGAATGTGTGACTGATGAAAAGACAGGTGGAGCTGCAAATGCTTGGAACAGGGCTGTCAGTGATTAATTCTGTGGTCAACGGGAGTTACTCAAACCAAATGCATTTTAATGCATCCAAATATTACATTATACCTCTCTAAACAAGGAGGAGTGCTGTGTCTTGGAAGGCAGCAACTCCAAAAAAAAAAAAAAAAGAAAAAAAAAAGAAAAGAAAAAAAAAAGAAAAAGAAAAAGAAAGAGAAAAAGAAAGAGAAAAAGAAAAAGAAAAAGAAAAAGAAAAAGAAAAAGAAAAAGAAAAAGAAAAAGAAAAAGAAAAAGAAAAAGGAAAAGAAAAAGGAAAAGAAAAAGAAAAAAAAAGTAGGCTTTTGTGGACAAGCAATAAATTTGAGTTTCCAATGTGAGACTTTGGCAAGGAGGGTGGACATGATCTTGAAGTGCAAACAGTGAAGCCTGAGTGGCAGCAGAGAGATTACTTAAGCATTACTGAGACTGATACTGGAATACCACATTTGGTTCTGGAGCCAGTGCTTTTCAAAGAATGCATAAAAACCAGCAGATAGCTCAGAAAGAGCCCCAAGCTGTTTCAAGAGGTAGAGAAGTTGCTTTAAAGGTGGAGAGAGAACAACAGATCCAGTTGAAATCCAGGCTGAATGTGAATTTTGTCTGACCTAAGCACAAGTCCTGCCCACGTGAGCGACTCCGTGTCATTGGAAAATTCCTTAATATTCTACAATTCCCCACATAACTGAGAAGCAGATTTCTCTTTGCAGCTCTGAAGGCAGCACTTTTGGCTGGTAAGGCAAAACCCAGCTCTTTGCTGATCTCTGTGCCAATCTGGTGAAAATAAATCAACTTTTTTTTTCTTGAGACTGAGAAAGTTATCAAATAAGCACTGAATGCTGATTTACATTCAGTTTTAAGTAACTTAATGAAGAGCAATGCCAGGTATGAAAGAACTCCTCCATCCAACCAAGATAAGGAGAGTGAGAATTAATAGTGGCAAGACAGACAAGTCCAATAAGGAGTTAGGTGTGACTTCTTAATCACTTCACATTATTATGCATTCAAACTATAAAATGATTTGGCTTCTCTGTATCTCAAGATTTTCAAGTGAAGAATGCATGTGCAGCCAAAAACAAGTCATAGGGTTCAAAACAGGAAATACATGTAACACCAGTGAGCTGTGAAATAGAAAAGGCCAGGCTTTCTGACCCCGAGCTACAAATCAAGGAATTCTCAAAACATTTTCTTTTCTGAGAAGGGACTGTTTGGGTTGTTTGGTGTAAGCTGAATTTCCCCTGCCCACAGTGAGTTTCATGGCCACATCCACAGAGATAAAGGTTTGTGTCAAAACAGCAATATACTTGAGTGCTGGTGGCTGTTATAAGGAGTAGAAGCAGAGTGAGCTTCACTGATTCCATTTGAAATCTCTCAGGGGTCCTGGGCTGAGGCATCCTTGAGCAGAGCCCTGTGACGTCCTGGTTCTACTCCCAGTTCTACTCACAGCTTGCTGTGATGTCTTGGGCAGTCCCTCCATTCACCTTTCTCTTTCCCTTGGCTATGAGAAGTAGTGCTGCAGATGCTTAAAGAACTCTGATGTGCTATAAAATTTCCAGTTATTATTGTTAGTCCTCGTCAGCCTTTGAAAACGCATTCAACACATACTCAGATTCTCTGAGCTGCACAGAAAAATGTGCTCTTTCCTGATTTTTCTGAAGATTTGGCATACAGTAATGCTCGACTTGCCAGCCGTTTCACTTCTTACAAGCATGCCCATTCTGCAACTGCAGGGAAGTGTGGAGTTGCCAGAGCTATTTAAGTGAGTGAGGAGAGAGTCTTGCTGAAGCAGCACAAGCTCACCCAGTGTGTTTTGCAGCAGGGTAGATGAACCTGTGCTCAGTGTCACACTGCACAGGTTTTGTTCACTGATAGAAGAAAAATGTATTGAGAATTCATTAATTTGTGACTTGCTCAGTCGTCTGTGCTGTGCAGGTTGTAGCATGGGGATACGCTTAGACTATGCACAGGGTTTTATAACACTGAGTGATAATAATAATTTACTTGGGGACATTCAGTGGACTGCAGATAACCTTTTTTGTCCTCTACTGTTTAAACAGTTGAAAGGCAAGTAAGCAGCTGAGCTGCTTCTTTGGGTACCAGAACTTTTGTCATTGAAACTGATCTCTGCTCACTGGGGGATATCACATAGCTGGGTGAAAAGCACAGCCAGCCACGGCCCTTGGCTTCTCCAAAATCCACCCCTAAATGAGAGAGCCACAGCCAGCAAGCTCATCACAGTGTGGGCATATCTAGGAAAGGAATGTAGATGTGCTTCTGCAGCTGTGATGCTCAGATACAAGCAGCTGTTCGCAGCCGTTCTTCCCCATCTTGCTTCTTTTTATAGATGGGCAGATTTTAAGCAATGGTGTTTCCTTTTAGCGTGGTGATTTTTTGGTACAAGCTGTATCTGTGAGTCAGCTGGTGGTCTTGGTTTATAAAAAGACATGTATCTTAGGATTTAAGATAGAAGGCAGTGCTGTTTGGGGTTTTAAGCCCTCCAGAGATAAAATAGTTTGCAATATTAAGACACAAGAAACTGTAGCATTGCCTTCTTCTGTAGTAAAAAATCTCTACTTTAAGTCATGACCATTGAAGATTAAATTTTGATGAATACGGGATTTACCCCAAGCATTGTAACTGGCACTATTCTCTGGCTGTTGTGTTGAGCTTCCAGGTTTGGCCAACAACTATGTAGTAAAAAGTGGAGGAGAAACATGGATGGCTCATGATTTTTTAGGTGATCCGAAAGGAAAAGATGAAAAAAAAATGATTCTGTCCAATGAACATAATATCTTCATCTGACACTGAACACATAGTGATGATTTTAAGTTCAGCTATGGAATACTATAAATGAAAAAAAAATCTGTTAACGCAGACGCTTTGTAAACCTCAGAACAAAGGATTTATATGCATGAGCCATGGGATGATGGCAGATAGCAGGGTGGTATTTCAATGTACCGTTCTCCCTCTAAATCAGTATTTTTCTGAAAAGGCTTTGGGTCGAATCTGCCCAACTATATATGCAAATGCAGATTCATATTTTAGATTGCATTAATGGTTGGTTTGAAACCTATTTCTGATTGCATGAGATACTTTCAGGCTCAGTTCTCCCAGTTTAGACCAGTAATAATGCCGTTTGCATCTGTCATTAGCAAAGCTTCTCTTCCAAAAAGGACTTGTTATGTGTCAGGCTCTGATATGTAACCTCTGCTCAGTTGAACACTGAGGATCCTCATCACACACAGCTCTTACTCATTACAGCAAGAGTCTGTTCACTTCTCTTTTTGCTGCACTGCTTTGCATCTTCCTGTAAAGTGGAATACAACTCCTGCTGGCATGCTTGTCAGAATAACTGTCCAGTATCTCTAGTGTCTTCAGCCCTTATATCTCTGAAAAAGAGCCACATTTCAAGTTGCACCTTATGGGTCTGCAAAAGGCAGATGCTTTAACCTCTTCCAGTGTGTGCTGGCGTATCCATGCAGTGCAGAGCAGCACAGTGCAGCTGCTTCTGATCTGAAGTTGCTGCTTTTGACTCTAGCTGGGGTGCAGCAACTACTGCCAGTTCTTGAGTTTGCACCCTTTGCTTCACTGTGTTCTTACAACATTATCTCAGTAAGCTGCCTGCATCCTCAGTGGTGGCCTGGACAAGATTAATTCAAATCTTTGGTGGGCTGAATCACTCTCTGAAGCAGTGTCTCTCTGCTCTCTGCATAGAGAACACAAGAAACAGCCATCCAAAACACCTCAACTCAGTGCCAACAGGTAGAAAATGAACGCGCATCATGGAGATGTTGGAAATATGCCTGGTTGTTCAGCGCACCTCAGGAGAAGTAAGAGCACAATTCAGCTTGAGTTCAAAGGCTGTCCAACAGATGGGACTTTCTAGTCCATTTAATGTGAGTCACTCCTAGTAGGACATCTTTACAGCCTCCTGGATGTCTTTGCTTCTGAGGAGAGGAGGGATTCATCCTTGTCAGGACTGGACCTCAACCTAATCCCAGTTCAGTGACATTACTTGGCAAAGTCAGGTCTGTGGATTCTGAGGACAGGGAAAATCTCTGAAGGGGAAAACAAGTTTGCTTCCTTTTCATCTAGAATTCTAGGAAAATGTTTCTCCCTCTTCCAAAAAAAAATATGCTAATAATGCTGTTTGTGGTCAAATACATTTAAAGTGATGCTAGTTTTGGAATCTTGCCTTTCTGCAAAATAAGGAAACCGTTTTCCCTGCCTGGCTGTAGTGTACAGAAGGACCCATGAAAAGCATTGCAGCATACTTGGAAAGTCCACCAACCAAACACAATGCAGAAACAGTAGTTTTACTGATGTTTGAGTTAGTAAGGTAACTCTTTGGATGTTCTGTGTGGGCATGATAAACTTGAGGTCAGCAGTGCCTGTACCTACCTGCATGTTGATTTGGGTTCAGCCTCCTGACAAGGAGAGGACTCTGAAGTTAGTGTTATCACTACAGCACACATTTACCAAGTCCTTATACTACAGGGTGGTCAAAATGTTAGGCAAGGCAAGAAGCTCTGTTCTGGAAATAAGATGAGTATAGTGTACCTACAGCACAGAGAACAGTGAATTTGTTTCCTACATACATTCTCTCAGAGGGCATTTGACCATAAAAATAAAATGTTTGTAGAGATGGTTAGGATGCCCTGAGAGAGAGCACTTGGCTGATAGATTAGGAAAGCTCCTCTTTTGCTTGTGGAGAGGTTATCTACATCAGCAGCTTCTCTTCCCTGTTAGAAGAATTCAGAAATTGGTTTTTAGATGAGCAGAAAAACCTGCAGAGGACAGTCAGGACAGAATAGAAAAAGAAAACAAAAGAAAGATCATCGTATTGAGAATAGAAGAGAGAATTTCAGGCAGTGCAGAGGAGAGGTAAAAGTAGGCAGGAAAGGAAAAAAATGGAAAGTCTTATCTAGAAAGAACTTCTGTGCCACACAAAGAGCTGTAGGACATAAGCTGAACATAAAGGTGCAGTGACTTGTGCATTGTACAGTTTTCTGTATCAGCAGTAGATTTGATGCTTTACACGTACTTCAGCGAAATGCTCTTAATGAAAATGGGGAGATTTAGATTTCTAAAGGGCAGTGAGGCACTGGAACAGGTTGCCCAGAGAGGTGATGGATGCCTTATCCATGGAGTCACCCAAGGTCAGGCTGGAGGGGCTCTGAGGACCTGATGGAGCCATGGGTGCCCCTGCTCCATGAGACTATGATTCTAAGAAAGAGCGCGAGCTTTAACATCACGTATTGACAGTGCAGAACTGGAAATATATCTATCCTTGATTCTGCCTGAATGTGTGCAGTGTTAATGAAATCCAAACCTACAGAAAGAATTGTCATGGACATTGAAATGTGCTTTTCCTCCAAGGCCTCTCAAATTTCCATCCTAGAAAGAAAAGTTGCTAGAACAAGTAGTTTCTCTTCATACACACATTGTCCCTACATCTCTGACATATCAGTGGCGGAAAGGATGTTCAGATGCAGGCACCCCAACATGATCATTTGGTCCCACCACCAGCATGTTTCCCATAACCTTGCACGCAGGTTGGTTTGGGGCATAGGTGTTGTCAGATCATATATCTCAATAGCAGAGAATCTTAGGAATGGACTTAACAGCAAAACTCTTTTCTGTTTAGATGATTTCATGAAGCAAAGTCGTGGCATGCTTGTGCTCTACACTATGAAGAACCCTTCCTTCCCAGAGTATGTCTTCAGCAGTGAGAGTGGCATCATGTGCCTGGATATCCATAATGACCACCCCCACTTCATGGCAGTGGGCTTCTATGACGGAAACGTGGCCATCTACAACCTTAAGAAGGCAACTTCCCAGCCGAGCTACAAGAGCAGTGCTAAGTCAGGAAAGCACTCAGATCCAGTGTGGCAGGTGAGTGTTCTCTTTCCCCAAACAGAACGTTTAATTGAGCTGAGTTCAGGCACAGCAGGAAAATGTGCTGTATGGGCAGAAGTGTTGGCTTAATTCATGCATTAGTGTATGATACTTAAGTTGTATTTAAAGCTTGTTTTGAAATGCACAGGAAGGCAAAGAAATTGCTTGAATCCTTGGTCCTCAACAGAAACTGAACACGTTTACAAAATTTACTTACAGAATTATTTCTCCTTAGTTTTCATTATTATAAATTATTTACATTTGGGGAGAAACTGAACACCTCTGAATATACCAGCATACAGTGTTTTCTGTGCTCCAAACACAGAATCCAATGGCAGTAAGTAATGAGAACCATCTAAAACACATACCTCAGCCTTGAAAACGACTTCTTTTGAGCACAACAAACCCAAGGACAGCTGTCTGCAGAACTGACCGTCACTGAGATTCAAAACACAGCACCCTGTGGTTGACTGGGAAGTTTTCTAGTGAGCTAAGCATTGCAGTGTGCAGGTAATGCTCTTAAAGTAATGCCTTTTAAAATGCCTCCATAGCATCTGTCACAAAGAGGCTCCAGAGAGAGGATACTGTAAAGGACTGGAGTGAATATTTTGCTACATCCAGCTAGCTTTGTAGTTATGTCTACAGTATAATCTGAGTTAGGACTGGAGCACTAAAAGGAATATATGGGTCTGATCTTGTTCATAGCAGTGGAAGTGTGGCAGCACAGACTTTAGCACAGTCTGTATGAGTCTGCTGAGGTGCAGTTGTGCATATTGTGGTCTGGACTACAGGTTTGCTGGCACCTGATTTAGGCTTTGCTGCCTAATATAGACATACCTCTATGCACATGGTCAGTATTCTCTGTACTTTGTCACATAATGTATGATTTGTCCCCTAGTCATAGGTCCTTGTCATTTCATCTTTCAATTAAAAAATAAATAAATAAATCAAGGCATCCCAATGGGGCTTGCAGGTAAATGTGGGACCTGCCAGAAGCAACAGTGGTGTTTGTGATAAACAGATAAGTGATGCAAAAGTAACATGTTGGAGGACATCTAAATTTTGTATTTGCTGCCTGGACAAAGCTTTTCTTCCAGTGAACATTTTCAGCTCTTCTTACAGGTTAATGTGATACCCCAACATTGGATTGTTCTCACTGTACAGTGTGTTGTACTTAGACATACACAGAATCTATCTTTGCACATGCACACACCCAGAGGCAGAAAACTCCAAGCATCTCCAATTGCCATTCAGGCTTCCAGTAAAAAATAAATAAAATCAAAGTAGTAAATCCTACATGGAGCTTTCCATGACCTTGCTGCAGCATACTAGAGGTGGTCATGGTTGCTGCACTTTAGAGATGCCAGAATCACAGATCATTTGTGCCCTTGATAAAATGGGGAAAGACAGAGCATTCTTAAGTTGGCCTCATGCATACAGAACAGCAGCAGCTACATGCAGCAGTAGATGCAATCTGTAAGGAGCTTTTAGAAGTTGTAGTGTACTGCCTGACAGCTCAGAGGTGAAGAAAACTATTAGGCACTCCGGAGAGATATCTCTGCAAAGGAAAGAAACCACATAATGGATATGGATAGAAGTAGGTATGAGTAGCCTGAAGTTCCCATTTGTTTGTTTTATTTCCGGAGGTTGAGTGCTGAGAATTATTATCCTTATTTTTTCTCTTCAGTAAAGTACCTGTATTTTTAGTAAACTTTGGAGTGTCTGGCTTACCTTGCTGTAAAATGAGTGTGCAAAGTTAGTAATAAGGAGATAGCACAGCAATCTGGAAAAGAGCTTGTACACCTTGTTGGAATTATCTGAACTGTAGCTATTTGTCAATATTAGGCAAAAGGCTTATAGAGAGTTTTCTCTCCTTTTGTTGGGAGAAAATCAGTCCTGGAGGATGATTTGTTATGTTGAGACACTGTATTGTTCTTCGTCATCTAACATTTAATGGTTTTAGAAAGTGATGTCTTGTTTCTCAGATTTGGCTCAAAGAAGATGCTCTATTCTACCCACACCAGTACCCCCACCAGTCTAAAGCCTATTCTATGTCTAGACTATCCTCTGCAGTCCTCACTGATGTAGAGACTGCAAGCCTACAAAGACTAATTAGAAAAGTAACAAAATTCTCCAGAACAATTAAAAACCTTTGTTCTCTGGACTGCCTGGCTCCTTTGTTTTTGAAACAGTGCATTGTTTTTGCAATGAAAGCAAAATAGGAAGTGAGTAAAACAGCCTGACGGCTCTTTTCTTTAGCCATTTCATCTTCAGTAATTTAGTAGTATATCAGAAAGTTTGGATTAAAAAAAGCCAATGTAATAACCCATTATTAAGATAAAAAATAATCTAATGTAGAATTTATAATTCTGTTACCTATTAGTGAGTTCATCCATCTGATGCTGGCTCCCGCATTTTTGAAGATCCTAACAGTGGTTTCTTCTGGATTTGGCAAATGTCTTCTTTATATTTAGCTGTACTGCAATATAAAAGAAGGAAAATTTTGGCTTGTTTTAAAGAAGATATTTCTCACTCTTTACTACCAATTAAGTTCCAAAGTCAGAACTATGAAGAAAGAAAATAAAGGAATAAGCAATTACAAAGGCATACAAATGTATATACATACAACGCAGTGTGGCTATCACAGTCACCAAAGCTTTAGCTTTTATGGGAACATAAAATTGGAAATGATCTTGCAGATCAGTGAGGTCAGACCTCTGCCTAAAAGCTGTCATATCCTGGGAAGCTGTGCCAAACATACCATGCTCTGCTGGGCAAGAGTTTTTGTAGGGCTAGACTAAACCCCATTTTAATCGAAACAGTGCTCTGAACAAGCAGCACGCGCCTCAAACCCATCATCTCCATCACTGAGTACTCCTATAAAGCGTGCCCCTAGACAGGATATCTCCATCATTCAGACAGTGTCTCAGTCACAGAGCTTGGCTTTGGATCTTAACTAGGGTAGCCAAAGCGGCACAACTTGACCAGACTTTAGCATGTGGGACCCACAAAAGCAATCTCTTCCAGGTAGAAGAATCAACCTGCTGGGAAGAGACTTTCAGCACTGAGATCCCCTCCCATTGTCAGCCTTTGAGCTTTGTTTTCACTTCTCAACTTTAAAAAAAAAAGAAAGGCTTTTTGTTTTTTTCTTCACAGCTTAAAAGAGTGCTTTTCTTCTTACTCCTCATCATTTGAATATTTGAAATATTTTAGGTTTGAAGCATTTGGAAGCTGAAGCAGTTCAGAAACAGGGATTGGGTGATAAAGTATTTGCTGTGTCAAAGTTCTGCTGTTCACTCTCTCTTTTAAAGCACATCTTATTCAACAGATCTGTTTCTGCCACGTGCTTCTTGTCCACCTTCCCATAGGACTTTATTTCTGCTTGCTTCTGGGATTCGTACAGCGCCAGCACTGCTGCAGAGGACTGACATATTCTTTTTCACCTTTTTTTCCAGTTAGCAGCACTGACCAAACTCTCAGTGCAGAGCACTGACCCTAAGGTCTGTAAAGGGAATATTTATTTTGGCTGTGCTTGGAGCAAGTCTCAGCAGTGGCAGGCCAACCCATGAGCACAGCTTGGTTTGGGATTGCTATGGAGAGATCGTCGATCTGAAAAACAGCCCGGTTCTTTGTGCGTGTACTGTATCTGATCTGGCCAGCCGTGGTGCTGGCGCCATGGAGCTTCAGATGGCATCCTGAAAGAATTGTTTTCTGCATTCTGCTTGTACATGGGAGGAGGAAAGGCTGGCTGCTGCCTACTAACTCTTTGCCAAATGCCATTCAGGTTAAACATGATGCTCATGGTTAGCACAAAATGGGCAAGGCAGCACAGTAGTAGCCTGCGAACTCCTGAAGGAAACCTGAGTGAATGCCAGCTTGCATATTGCTTTTCCAGTTGAATGTGTGGAGTTGCAGCTTCTCACATGGAGCGGAGGGCAGCGCTGAGCTCTGCTCTGTGTGACAGCGATGGGCTGAGGGAACAGCACGGAGCTGTGCCAGGGAGGGCAGGGGTTTGGGAAAGGCTCTGCACCAGGGGGCGGTGGGCATGGAACGGGCTGCACAGGGCAGCGGGCACAGCCAGGGGTCCAGGAGTGTTTTGTTGGTGCTTTCAGATACAGAGTTTGAGTGTAGGTGGTCCTCGTGGAGCCAGGAGTTGGAGTGGTTGATCCTTACAGGTCCCTCCAAATATTCAGTGATTCTGAGTCTCTCTCACTGGAGCTTGCTCTGTAATTCTGTAATTGATTGATCTCTATCTCTGCTTTCTGTGGTAATAAATCCTTAAATAACTGCAGTGAATCATAGCAGTTCATGAAGCCACCCCAGGCTCACCTGGTGAGGTTTTGGCTTGCTGAAGAAAGTAAATGAGATCAGTTGCAGAGCTCCTTTAAAGCCAGTATGGCTTGCTGTTCTCCAGGCTGCTGGGCACAGCTTCACATGCAAACAAAAAAGGCCCCTCTAGGAAGCAGATTGTATTTGCTGCACTTACTTAGAAGCAAAAGCATTTTGTTCATAACCCACTGTCACACCAGCACATTTCTGATGGCCAGTCTCCTAAATCTGTCATCTGCAGTCAGACAAACAACTTTTGTGGGTTGCTTTGCTTCTAAGATGTTACTGCTTCGCATAATATTTTGTTTCTTTGGCTTCAGGCAAACAAAGAGTTTGTTGCAAAGAAAATAAAAGAAGAGGCAGAAGGTTGTTATCAAGGTCAGAATAAAGATCATCTGTCTCAGAAACAAGCTCGATTCTTCTGCTGTCACTCTCGCTGCTAAGAAGCCCAAACTATGTGTTTGTTGTGGGCAGTGCCATGGGAAAGCATTATTCAGCTCCATGGGGATACTGTTAGGGGATAAGTTCAATGGAGAAACAGAAATTTGGAGAAATAAGAGCAACACAGACCTTAGAACAAGAAGACTGGGCTGGAAATAGGGATGAAGAGAAGCAGGATGGCTTGTCATGTGAGCTGGCAAGTGAGAGAGTGTAGGGGATAAGGGAGACGAAACCTGATGGCAAGGGTCATTTAAAACAAAACTTATAGAATAATACAAGCAAACTGCATCTTGTACTGGGTCAGTTCAGTGTCTGCACCTGCATCTTTCTCCTACTTTTCTTCTGCTGCCAGCCTTGCTTTGCATTCCTGGCCCAACACAAACACTACATGTTTTGCTAACCTCTTATGTCCCAAGAGTGAAAGAGGCCCCTGTAGCCTCACATGAGAATGGCAGCTTGACTTCAGTCATTGAGTGCATGCACAGAAGTACAGAGGTTTGAGAAGAGTGTCCATGGAGCAAACTGGGGCTTTGGGGGCCACATGTCTGTCATAGTCTTCCTTGCTGGGGCAGCCCTTAGCTGCACTTCTGTTCCCAACAGTTAACTCAAATACCAGGGGCAGGCTGGGATTGCCATTTGCTTGCTGTAGAAAATGGTAAAGAACAGCAGTTTTCTGGTCATTGTTAGTGCTGGGAGAACTCACTGTGGTCATGGTTTTGCTGTAAGAAATCTTGTCCCCATGTAGACAATTTTCAGCGCTCTTCAGGGAATGCTCTGCTGAGCCACAGGAGTCTATCTCAAAGTTTTACACTCATTTAGAGTGATGGTGAAGGTGGTAGAAACTGCAAGGCAGTGCTGTGGTGGAAATGCTAGATAAAATCTTTTACATCATGTTTATACCTTGTTGAAATCCCTTTTGACACTTTGTGAGGCACTCTCAGGTTAGAAAAGGTAATGTCCAAATGCTTCTAAGTATCTTTGACAATAATAGACCAAGTTCTTTGTTTTTTAACTTCAATGTTAGATGTTTTGAGATGATATCAGACTGTATCTGCTAGAGATTTCATTTCTTTAACTATTCCTTTAAACTGCACCCTGAGTGGGGATTCTTGCAGGTTAGAAATTCTCTTGTAAAGCATTGCAGATCATGTAACATTTGTCTGAGAACAATTTTTTTTCCCCTTTGATGCTGCTTTTCCCTCTGTACTTCATACAGACGCTGAATTTATTTTCTTTCTTTTGCTCTGACCACTGCTTGCTAAAAAGATTCTTCTTTAGTGCTGTGTTGTTCTTCTCTCTCCCCATCCTTTTTACTCAAGAACCAGATCACTTCACCACTTCACTGTGGATTGCCAAGTTGTTTATTTCTTTTCAGTAACAGCAAGCAAAGTGTATGTAATTTGCTTTCTGCATGGGTTGTACTGGTGCTAGTTCACAGAGAAATCTTCACTCATGGAACATAAAGTCAGTTCTTGGGATGTTGTAAAATGTTAGCCTGAGGCTTCAAAGTCTGGAGAAGTTGTAATGCATTTGTTTGGTTACGTGGATCTCTGAATCTTCCTCTACTGCTTTATGGCTATCACAAACATTAACTAAATATTTAAAAGAAATTGAGAAGCTCCGTTGGGTCTCTGTGGAAAAAACATGGCCTGTAATACATGACTGCTGATAGCAGGATTTCCAAACTAGGTGTAGAAAGCACATGTGGGTCTTAACAACAGTGACACAGCCTGCAAAACAACAAGGAAGATGATGTAGAGGTAGGGACAGGGTAATGGTAGAGCAGGCTGCGCAGGTATGGTGAGGTCAAAGTCATGGTCTGCAGGGGGCAGGGGATGCCACAGCTCCCACCCCTCTCATGCTGCAGTGAGTATCTCAACTTGGTGTGCTTGGGGACAGAGCCCCAGCCCTGCAATGATGGGCACCTTCTGTCAGTAACACTGCAGATGCTGTCTCTGATTTAGCACCATCAGAAAGCTTGGGGATTTGGATGTGAGCCTGCCTGCCATGTGCTCTCCCTGCGCAAGGCGTGGGGAACTTCTTATTTTGTCTGTAAATTGAATATCTTGCCCAGTGAGCAGAGTCAGAATTGAAACCAGGAGCTGTGAATTCCAATTGGTCAAAATGCCTGAGTTTTCTGGCCTCTGGCACCCATCATTCAGCTGTGTTCTGTCTGACATGAAAACTCTACCACTGACAGGACAAACAAGAGAGAGTCTGATGGCTGGGTCTGTGCTCCTCAGCTGCTGGTGTACCAGCCTAATAAATGCAGCAAGGAGTGCTGTGAGGGGAATAAGCAAGCAGATCTCTGGTACAAAGCAGAGCAACCGCCTCCCAGCAGGAGGAAAACAAACTGAAAGTAGGGCCAGCCCTTATCCAGTGCTATTTATAACTGAACTCTGCTTCCTCCAGATAAATCTGAGGCTGTGAAGCATGAGCAATGCACAAGCCCCAGGCTGGGCCTTTGCCCTGTATCAGCGTCACTTCCATGCCATGCTTGCTGCTCAGCTTGGTGCTGAGTCCCTCTATCACCAAGTACACTCTTTGCTAGAGCTTTCTCTATCCTCTTTCTGCATCCCAGATTCATGTGTGGTGTTTGAAGGCACTGTGGTACAGTGGGTCTGATTCTTTACTACTGTAAGTTGATCTTGCACCCCTGGGTTTGTGGGCTTCCAAAATGTAGTGATTTCCAAAATGAGGGCATAAAGGTGGAAGGCAGTTGGTCCAGCTGTGGGGGAGAAGTGATTTTCCAAAGAGGAGCGTTTATGGGGTTAAATAAGATGTGGAAGTTTGTTTCACAAGGAGTCCTCGGTGTTGGTAAACATATCTGAAAGTTTTCTCTCAGCTATCAATAAGCTTTCAAGTACTAAAAAGAAAAAAAACAAAAACAACCATCATCAACAAAAAGGCTTTCAGAAAAGCTTGGTTCTTGCTATTGCCTCCAGCAAGTTCTATTTCATCAGATAAGCCTGTTGTTTGCTTGGACCTGTGAAATAGCCTACGCCATCCTCACAGCCATGGTGCAGGTGAGGGATGGTCTCTGGGAGCACCCAAATGCACCTGTGCTGTGCCTTCCTTTCCAGATGCTGAGGAATTCTTCCTTCCAGTTCTTTGCTTGGTGAAACGCAGTCCTGCCAGACTGGCTCAGGTGATGCCCAACTTCTTTGTAGGTGAAGAGGCCACCTTCATTTCAGTACCTGCTTACTGTTTTCCAGCCTGTAAGCCAGTCTAACCATTGTGATTGGCATATTTATTATCAGGAAAGCTGTGTTACACAAATGATGGTAGGTAGAGTTAGGAGGCGGCCAATTAAATCCCTGTTCTGCTTCCAGTGGGCAGTACCATAGACCAGAACTGCTCACTACAAATGCAAGAGAAAAGAAGGAAGCCCAAATTAGACTGAAGGGTATTGGGATCTCTGAACATTTTTACATTCATCAGCTGTCTAAACTATTTTCTCTCTAATACAATCGGTACATCCAAATGTTAAATATTACTCGCCTTTAGGAAGAGGTACTAATTACAAACCTTGTCTCTTTAGCAGCTGATGTCACGGGGACAAGTTTGCTTCCACTGCACTCTGATCTGATCCATTCTGCCCTGTTGCATAATTTTACAGCAAAGCATCGACATATTTCTCTACAGTGGAAGGAAGAGCGCCAAGGACTCTCCTCTGCTTAGCAGCTCCCATATCTCTAGTTTGCTGTCATAGCCAAAACATTTGCATTTAAAAGAAAATCCAGATTCCAAGATAGGAACATTCTTCACTGGGTTTATTTTTAAGTGTTTATTTATATGAATGTAAATCAAAGTAGTTTTTATTTATATCTTTCCATCAACTTTTTCTTACACTCAAAAGACTTGTCTGCTGTACAAAGCAGTCTCATCTATTGCAGTGGATGAAGCAGTCACAGTATGGTTGAACTCAACGTGCAGTACACTCATGAGAAGTGAGACTGAATTTAGAATCAGAGTGAGCCTTCATTTCTGGAAAAAGGAGACTGTTCCTGATTCACAGAAATGAGAATTGGCAGAGCCCTTGAGAGTGTCCTCTTCTTCTGCCTATGGTGTCACGGATTCTACAGTATCATTCCTGAAGTGCTTTCATCAAAATGAGTTTGTCTGGCTGTCTTCACCAGTACTGATGGACTGAAGTCATTATCTGGAAAGTCTTAGATGTAACATACCTGTTAATCCCTTTAAAAAAGATTTCTGTAATCCCCCTGACCTGGCAGTGTCACTTTGCTGATTCCTGCACCATCCTCTGATCCTTTTCTGCGCTACTGCCACTTAGCTAGAAATTCACTAATTTCCACTTATTTATGTGCTTTCTTCTTCCTGTGTACCTCTGTACTTGTCTTTATCAAATTTAGTCTTATTGTTTTCAGACTGAGTCTCCAATTTGTCAAGTTATCTTTGAGTTCTGATAATAATAACAGAAACCTTAGTCTCGTGTATTTTGCCATCCATTATGCAACTTACTAATGAAAATATTGAATAGAACAAGACCTGGGATGGTCCCTTGTGGGAACCATCTACTGTTGTTCTCTCTCAACTGGTCAGGAAGTCACTGGTCATTACTCTTGCAGATTCATTTTTTCAATCACTCATCCACTTCACTGTAATTACATCTAGACTTAATTTTCTTAGCTTGCTTCTAAAACATTGCAAGGAGTATGCCAAAAGCCTTACTAAATTAAAGGTAAATCACATCTGCTTCTTTCCTCTAATCCTGTAGACCCATTACCCTGTCAGAGAAGGAAATCAATTTTGTTTGAAAAGATCTTTCCTTGACAAGCCCATACTCACTGCTCCCTATCTTCTTGGACAATAGATGCATGCTGATGACTTAATACTTTGCTCCAGCTCTCAAGGTTCTGAGGTAGGCTTTTGTTTTGGGGTTTCTGGGGATGTTTTTGCCTTGTTCCTATCCTCCAGGACCTCTCCTAGCTTCCATAGATAATTATGTATGATTTAGAGATTGTTTCACCTGCTGCCTGAGCACCTCAGGGTGAATATCATCTGGTCTTGCTCAGTTGGGTATATCTGTCTTCGCATTCCAGCTGTGCTGCTTAAAGATCATTCTGTTAAGTATCTAGTCACAATATATTTTTGTATGGCAGTGATAGAAGGAGGGCTTTATTTGTGGCTCTTGGTGGCACCTGCCTTAATCTTTGTAAATGACAAACATGGTCTTATAGCTAGAGGCTCAGATGGATATTCCTGGGATATCTGATACAGGCTCCTGGCAGGCACTGGTCTCCTGTCCTGTGTCAGAAAGTCACATCCCTTGTGGAAGAGTCTCCAGCTTCTTCCCCACACAGACATCTCAGGCAGTAGTAGAAAGGTTTTATTAGTGGCACTGCACTCCTGACAGTTGCTTTCTTCTTGAGGTTTCTGGGTATGCAAAGACTCTTCAGCCTGAAAGAGGCAGCCCAACTTTCCCCATTCAGCAGACATGATTCTTCCTCTTGGGAGCAGCTGTTCCTCTTTAATTGCACCTGGATTCACCCATCTGCTCTGCTTTTACCAGCACCATGTCTAGAGAACAGGGATGGGGATGATGTTTTTACTGCAAGTCTTTTGAGAACAAAATCAAGTGCTAATGTATTTTGTGGTAATGTTGACAAAACCTATTATTTTGTCACATTCTTGCTAAATGTACCACAGCAGAAATGCTGTCTGGTTCCCAGTGTAATAGTCAAGAATGGTAAAAAGCCTCGATACAGCCCAGTGATCCCTTTGGCCAAGTGAGCACCTTGGGGCAGGATCCTGTTATGCTGTACCCAGACACTTCAGCTCCAGGATGGGCAAGCTGGCCGCCTCATTGTTCAGATCTTCTTCACTTAGAGACTGACTGGAGCCTACCATGGCTGCTTCCTTCCTGCCTGCTGTATTTACATCAAGCAGGAAGCTTAGACCCACAAGAAGCTATGACACAGCCATGTCTTCTCCTGACATAGTGATATCATATAGTCAAAGTACATTCTGGACCCAGGAGCAGCTTTTGCATGAAGACTTGGTGAAAAACATTGACTGGGCTCCTTTGACCTAAATCTTGGAGTAAGCAGTCTGCATGACGTTATCACAGCTCATTAAAATTGTCATTTTTGTTGCAAGTTGAGGTGAGTCATCTGGATTTAGCTCACTCTTTGCCTTTATCCCAACAAACCGTGGGAAGGAATCCTTTTGTCCTTTTGTGTTTTGACTAACACTGGAGTTACTTTGCATGTGAGCGAAGTAACCTGTGTTTTCTAGGTCAGACATTTTGGAGGGTCTCTTGTGACCAGTTTCAGGAGAGCAGCCTTGTTTCTTGCATGCTTTCCTCCAGGTGCCTGGCCTTGGCTTCACTTTTAATAGCTGGCAAGAGATTCTCAGTGAGGCAGCAAGGGCTATGAATGGGGCCAGTCTGGGAAGTCTGGTAAGCGGTAAATGAAGAATAGCTGGCAGTGCTTTGATGGAGGGCACTTGGGGAAGTTGTTATAGAGGTGCTACCTTGTCTTAGCAGCAAGGGGGGGACAAGCTATTCGCTCCAAGAAAACCAGAAGTCAACATACTTAGTCAGCTGATGGTCAGAAGAGACTTCCACCACAGCAGATCCCTCGGTTGGACACTGGAGGAGAGTGATACAGGGAGGGAAATAAAAAATAAAGGCAGCTTGTCATTAGCAGGAGGAGATTGTGAACGATTTCTTCTCTGCTGGTAATGAGCTGGTGTTTCTGGATGCCAGGAACCAACAAGAAACACATTTATTGTGATGGTGGAAAGAAATGAGAACTGCTTCCTGGCTCAAACTAAAGGTTGCTGTAGAGAAATCCAAGGAGTATTCACACCAGAACACAAGAGAGATCAGCCTGGCTCCAGAAGGTGTGACCTACAGAGCAATTTATTGCAGATCAGCCTGCAGCAGGCTGCTTTGGAAGGCTGAAAATAGGATAGCAATAAAATGGAAGAAGTCTCCTCTAAGCAGACCAAATGTGGCATGAAGACAAAGAAAATTAAAGGAGATGAAGGTACAAAATGAGCTGTAATTATCCAGGGTCATAAAAAGGAAAGGATGATATTTGGGAAGTGTATTGGAAGTTGGAGGAATGAAGAATATAGGTTCATTACTAAAACCAGCTTTCAGCTAATACTGAGTAGTATGGAGAAGAATGCACTACTTGATGCTATGTTGTTTAATCTTAAAATAAGTGTATAAGACTGACTGTTTAATGTGATTAATGTAAAAAGGGAGTGAAAGCACAGTTCAGAATAGGGAAGTGCAAGTTGAATAATGTTTTGATGAGACAGGTATGTGCTCATCATCAGGATCAGCTTAAACATACCCTGCAGTATTTGAAGAATTAGCCAGAGCAATTTTAGACCATTAGTGAGAATTTTAGGAAGTCTTTGTACTATATACATCCTTGATTTTAAGCAGAGAGTAGTGATTTTTTGTGCAAGCCCATATGCAGCTTCCAATCTAATTGAATACAAGACTCTACTCAGAGGCAGGACTCCCGAGGCATGGACAGAGGGAAGTGTTGTTCTGCTTTTTTCTGTGGATTGGGGCACATTCACATGTTTGTGGTGTGAACTGACCAAAAGAACAATAAATGTCGTCAGCAGATTTTCAGGGATTCCACAGAACTGGTGTCTGGCAAAAGACATTTCTGCATGTGATTTTCTTGAAGGTTGTATTCTTGAATGCAGAGGGGACATGGTATGGACAAGGTACCACAGACCAGAAACCAGTATCTGAACAATTTACCCATGCTGCAGGCATCCATAGTGACTTGCAAAGTGTAGATTATAACATAGCAGTGCATTAGTTGCACTAAAATGCTTGGCCTGTAGGACAAACATGGCTGTGAAAGGGAGGAGAGGTCGCAATGGACTGGAAGAATTTTAAAAAATCTAGGTTAAAATGTTAGGTTTGGACCAAGAAAATTATTGACCAGGCAGACCAATTTCAGTCACTGGAAAAACACTTAGACAAATGGCAGAGTGGTTTGTAAATGTCTAGATAATAAGGTAATTCAGAGAAGCCAACATGGATTTGTCCAGAATAAATTGTTAAGCTACTGTAATTTCTTTTTTTCTTTTGTCTCAGAGAAATAGACATCACGAAGAAGGGAAAGGCAGTCAACATTATCACCTCAATCCATCTTGACTTGACTAAAGCATTTGATCCAAGCTCCCACAGTGACATTCTTATTACCACTGTGTGGAAATATGAATTGGATAAAATCTCTGTAAAGAGTTTGTTTAGGTGGCTCAGCCCATGTGCTCCAAGAGCAGTATCCAGGGCTTGCTGTCACACCCTGAAGATGCTTCAAGTGAGACCCCCCAGCTATCAGCCCTGGTCGTCTTTTGATCAATACTTTCATTAACAACTCAGATTAAGAATAAGGAAGCCCTCTTGGGAGGCCCAAGCACTTTGCAGAACATGATTATGTTCAAAACCATCTTGATAATTGGAAGAATGGTCCAAAAATCAATGTGATGAAATTCAATAAAGACATGAGTAAATACTGCATTTAGAAAGGGAAAATTAAATGCACAGATAGAAACAAGGGAATAAGCAGTTAGGCAGCTGGGTTCCAGAAGGGGTAATAGCAGATCATCAGTGGTCAGCAATGCCATCCTGTTGCACAGAGGCACATAATTCTGATTTATTTGAAGGAATACAAGGTAGAGGAGATTGTAAATCCTGCTTGCTTGTGCCTAAGAGAGGAGGCCCTGTTCTGTATATTTCCAGCTGCATAGAAGGGCTGAAAGGGAAGAACTGGAATGCTTAGAGAGCATGAACTGGAAGGAATTTATGGTAAAGGAGATTTCCTCTATAAGGCCAGTTAAGTCCTGATGCTTGTGTAGGTGGCAGCTGTTGAGTGCCTGTTTTTGGAGGCTGGAGAGAACAGCAATGTGAACCACCACCAGTGGTCACGTGTATCCAACCCCACCTCAGAAGAGATGTCCTCTTTTGTTCCCCCAAACCCTTTGCTGCCACGACAGCTTTGCTTAGGACTGTACTGCTTGCCAGGTTGGTGCAGGGAGGATTTTGTCTCTGGGTCACATTGGCAGGGATTTTCTTCAGCAGCCTGGGGGCTCACTCACTTATCTGTGTGTGTATTACTCAGCTCCTCAGGGTTTCATAAGGCTTGTGTCATTCCCACTTCCTACCTCTGACAGACCTTATTCTATTTTTTAAGTTTGTATGACCCAAACTCCTTTGTTTCACCTTGGGCAGGAGTCAGCAGGGCGCAACATCCCAGTGTTGGCTAAGAGGTTCATGGAGGATAATTAATAGGAAGGAAAGGAATTGCTTGTTGTTTAATGTGTACGTGCCACATGTGGCTCCCCACAGCTGAGTCTCGGCAAGCCAGCAACCAGCCAAAGGGGCTGGTGCTTGCAGTAGCGTGTGTCCCCTTAGAAGAAAGGAAGGCAGATCCTGCCTGTGGCTGTCTGCGAAGTGCTCAGGTCAGCTTCATGGCCAGGGTGGCTTTGACCAATTTTATTTGTCAGCGTGAATGACTAACAGCCTCCATGCCAGGAAAAAATGATCAAGCACTATTTCTGTTCTAGGAATGACATTAGAAACATGGGAGTTTTCAAATCAGATTGGATAGATGGTCTAATCTTCTGCTGGACAGGAGCCACTGCCAGCTGCTATAGACAAAGATGATATTATTATCTTGCTAAGAGCTGATAGATTATTGCCCTGCTAACCTGCTGTACATAGCAGTGAACATGAAGCGTTTTACCTTTATTTTTCTGTGAACAAATAGTAGTTTTGAATAGCTTACATTTCTCTATGAATAACCAGGCTTTGCGAAATAAAACTTAAGAAATGATAGGCTTTTCTCACAGGTACCCCACAGCAACGTTTCACAAATTGACTTTGTACTGAAGGAGCAGTCAGGCTGAAGATAACTATAAAGATAACGGTATTATTTTTTATTTTATAGAGCCCATCAGGATCAGTCATTTGCAGTACTGTCTTTACCTGTCTCCTTTCCACTGTTGACATACACTTTTCTTTCTTGTGTGATACTTTGTTTTTACTATATCCTAATTGAACTTTTGCTTTAAGCCACCTCAGGCAGCCAAAATCCTGGGATCATTCTCACATGCTTCAAAAAAGAAAACCTTATTTCAGTCGCCTTCTTTTCTTGTCAAATGTGCCACTTCTCAGAGCATGGATACTGCTAATGGTTGGAGGCCATGCCACATTTGTGGGCCTCTGGGAGCAGGAGAAAGGCCAGTTCTAGGCAGATGCCTAATTTGATTGCAGTATCATGAAGGCTAATTACCTTAATAAGTGTTTGTGGAATTCAGAGATCAGGAGAAAAAAGATCATAAACAATATTAAAGCATCAGAGGTGTTGACAGCAAATTAAAAGTATCAAGTGCCTATTTCTGTTTCCTGAAATTCGGGCTAATGCTGTGGAGAGCTGCTGACAGTCACGTGAGGGCAGATCTTGATGCCCCAGAAAGCCTGAGTTCAAACCGCCTACATTATGTGCCTAACTCAGATGCTGTTAATGGTTTCAGGTTTAGGAGCAAGAGTACCCAAGAGAATCAGCCTACTTGCTTTTGACTCCACCATATAACAAATGAAGAGAAACAGTTGTGACGCTTAACTGATAACAGAAAACCTGCATAGATAACAGTCAGAGAGATGGTATTTGGAGTGAGCAAACCCTGAGTAAAGCTCTCTGGCTGGGAAATGCTGGAAGGAATTGGATTATGTAATAATCCCATAAGGTCGTTGAAGTGCTTGCCCTGTTGGATGCCTCCAGATGAGGTTTCTTCAACACACTGTGTGAGGATTCTAGAGCTGTCTGCAGTGTGATTAGAGGTGGACTCCAGCTGTTTTATTTGCACATTTTCCATTGATGTAACAGGCTGTTGCTTGGCTCTAGTTTGGGTGCAAAACATCTGCACTGTGCTTAGCCAGAGCAGAGCAGGGAACTCAGCTGCAGAGCTCCAGCAAAGCTCACTAGGGAGCACCTGGATCTGTGCTCTGGTAGTAGTCAGACTTGGGCTGTTCCCTTAGAGAAGTCTGGACCAGTTCAGCTCTTAGCACATGCAGTGTTTAAACTCCAAGCCTAATCTCAGACCCACGCTGCCTTCAGCACAGAGGTGTCTCTTGCATTTCCCTTCCCTGTGCAAATCAAGGCGTTGCTGGGTTCAACCTGCAGATGTCAGATTCTGGAGAACCCCTTTTCTTGACTTGTGACCCTTTCCTGATAGGAGATATTTAAGTTGCTTGTGTTAACTGCTTCCAGGTTTAAATGGATTTTTTTCTTTTCCACAGAAACCTACCTCAAGCTAAGCAACTTTGCCGTAGAGGAAGGTTGGGAAGTATGACTGATTTTTCCATATATTTGGGAAAGCAGAAAGTGCCTGAGTTAGAAGAGAGTCAAGTTAGACATACAAACAAGTGCACCTTATTATTGGACAAGTTTAGAGTGGCATTTTAAAAGGCTCTGATTTGAAGCACGTCTCTTTTCCTGTGCCCTTCATGAGACAAATAAGCCAACATGTTTGTTAACCAGTTCCTCAGAAGCCTGCATTTTTCTCTTTAAATTAAAATTCCTCACTACACCAACCTCATTATCTGAAGCAGCTGCTCATGGCCACCATGATCAGCAGCAGCTCATGATACTGGGGAGATGTTCCCGGAACAGATATATGCAGCACAAATGTGTGCAGTGGCCAGCACTAGAAATCACTGTTCTCTGTGTGTTACACTGGACCTGTTCTTTCATCACTAGCCATTTATTCTGAGCAATACTGGATTATGCCATTCCTTAATGTCAAACAGAAGTGGTTCCACTTGGAGTCTTTTGATTTCTGCAATGTGAGGATGGATGCTCAAAACTACTCAAGACTCTTTGGTCACATATTATGGCCTTGAAACTGTCATTGTGTGAGCATTCCCTTCCATTTTATTTCTCTTTCTGCAGAACAGTGTGTTCTAGGTAGGAAACAGGTTCACTAGAGAATTAATTACTCTTTAGTGAGTCTCTTGCTGAATTTTCATGCTCCAGAGAACTTCACGGTACAAACAATTTTGTAAAACAGAATTAACAGTTTTTCCAAGGAAGTAACATCAGGATACCCAATCCTGTGTAATTAAAGTATTGAGAACGCTTGCTTGCATTCTGGAATAGGTACCAGATAAAAAACTGTTCACAGATTGAGTATTTGATAAGCTCTGGGATTCTTGTGCCCATTTATCATAGATGATGTTCAGGGAAATGTGTCTGCTGCACTGCTTGGACAGGAACAAATATGCCTTTGAAAACCACAGCAGAACCTGCTGAAGTGCTTGTCCCTCTCCTGAACTGACAGATGCCCACAGGAGTTTATGCTGACAGGCCCAGTGGCAAGTCATCCTTTTCCCTTCAGTCTGATTGAATTCCAGATCTGAAAATCGAGCGTTCTTAATGCTTTTCGTCTAACTGCAATGTCTCTTCTAAACTGTAAGCCATTTATCTGAGTTCTAATCTCTCCTGCTGAGCTGTCACAGTCAAAAGGCAAATCTCCTTACTAGGCACACAGATGCTCTGAAGGTGTAGGGAGGATTTCAGTTTTAATGGAGACCTTTTGATCCCCCTAAAACAAAGTGCCCCAAAGACCCATGTCACACTTTGCTTGCAAGGGCTCATCTGTGTCCCACGCAGGCACAGAAAGCTAATTTGAGGTGAGCTGGCTGAAGGGTAGACATATAACGCTGTATTTGCAGTAATTAGCCAAATGGGAAGGGGTTCATTTGCACAGGGCAGTGATATGTCATCTGCAGCTTCCCTGTAGTACTGTGAGAGATGGGAGTTGTGGGGGCACTTGTGAAATTGCCTGTGAAGAATGGGGAGTGTGTTCATACATACTGTGAGCCAGCATCAGGACTCCAGGGTGGAAACCGGGTGCTCTTTACGAAGGGTGGGAAAGAACCCTGCTGAGGGCCAGTGGCTCTGCTGCTAGTTTAGAGTGCTCTGTACTAACTGGGGTTATCTGCTTGTTTGAAGGTGAAGTGGCAGAAAGATGACATGGACAACAATTTGAATTTCTTCTCTGTCTCCTCGGATGGACGGATTGTGTCATGGACTTTAGTTAAGGTAAACAGTAGGTGGCAATTTTCTTTCCTGGCCAAATTATAACCACTTTTTTTTCCAAAGCTCAATGGTGTATTAATTGTATTATTTATGATGAGCAAGATCTGAAAAGAAGTGAACGTTTCTGGTTCAATCACAGCTTGCTGATATCAACCTTCAGCTGAATGTGGAGCACTGTGTTAAACTCTGAACTGAGCAGAATTAGCCTACTTCTTGCTCAGGGCCCAACCATCCTACATGCACCTGCAGCATCCCATTGGCTTGATTATGAGAGAACATTTTTCTGCTTCACAGATGCTGAAACTCAAGACTTATCCTTGCTCTGAAACCTTCCTTGTTCCGGGAGGATCATACAGAGACAAGGTGGAATAATCTGCATTGATCTAGAGTTTCAAAATTCCTACTCCCAAAATGCTGCCTTACAGCCTGCAATTCAGAAAGGGAAAGGAGAATACATAAACTTTGCTCCTGCTCTGATAGAGTGGGTGACCAAAGTGGTACAGAGTAATTCAGGTTGCAAGACAGGAACTGGTAGCTGCTGCCCAGTTCCCCAGAGCAGCTGGTACAAGGAATATCAAGTTGAAATACTATGGCCATGGAGCAGGGAGAAAGCTTGTGTTTGCAGTGGGACAACAATGCACAACTGGACAGGCAGAGGGTTTCCCATTGCCTGCTTACACCCTAGAAAATCTGTTAACTCATTTGTGTTCCCCTCCTTTGATTACTTTTTCTTTTGCAGTACATGCATTGGCAGAAATGTTCGTAAACAACCCTTAGATTTAATTCTCTCAGTCTTAACGCATGCTTTCTCTACTGGGTACTTGATTTTACACTTTGAAGAGTTCAATTATTATTACTATTTTTATTTTTTTTTACTTGGGAAATAATCAAATTACACTGAATGGGAGTTTGAAGCAGCTGTCCCATTATTTCCCAGCTAGCAAAGAAATTTCTTTATATCCTTAGATACTCATTTCTTTAACCTTTCAAAGCCATTCAAAGCTTGTCTGTTCTGAGAGTTTCAGGCCTTGCCACCATGGGAAGGGTTTCATATCTAACATTATGTTTATTTTTAAGTCTCATGTTCACCTCAGGACTTGGAGCCCCTTCTAATGAACAAAGTAGGAATGTGCAGAGGGCACTGACAATTAGGTTCTTTCATAAACTCCTCCAGATTCATCCACACAGCTTTAGTTACAAAAATCCCTCCGCTAAGCATGTCCCAAGTCCTTTTCTGAAAAGAGTGCTCAGTGCTCCCCAGATAGAGACAGATGAAGACTGCTGCAGCATTCAACTCCTGTTTTATCCCCTGTATAGAAAAGCCAAAGGGATTTACGCTGGGTAATACCCTCTTAGAGGTGAACACAGCCAGGTAAGGTGACTTGGATGTTAACACCTATTGCCTGGGTCCCAGTGACTGGCTGTGGTCACATAACTGAGTGATCCAGTTTCACACAGGAGGTGGGACACACTGGATTAAATCTCTTTTACTTTAAACTTCCGAGAAGTGCTGCAGCTTGGATAACTAAGAATCTGCAGATTGGTTCTACTGACAACTCCCCTCTAAAGGGCTTTATGCAATGTTTCTGTGATTCAGCAGTGCTTAATTATGTTCCCACATCATAAGGCTGTTTTTTTCTCCTGTCCCTTGAACGTGTTGGTGTAGCTAGTTAAGAGTCACCTGGTATGACTTCTAAGACCAGGTCAGCACAGTGTTATTTCTACTTATTACTTGCACTTCTTGGCTACACCCCTGCATGAAATTGAGTTGAAGTTACCTCTGAAATTGCCAGAACTGATATGTGCTTAGCAGGCAGAGTGAAAAACAAGTTTTACATACATTCTTGTTTCTTTCTTCCAAGAGAAATTCCAAAGAGAAAGCAAGAAATAGAACAAAAAGGGTGCTTTGTAACAATCCATGGCTTTATGCACAGCAAGGAAGAATGAATGATTTGCTTGAAGTCCAGTCTTACAAGAGACTGATCTCCGAGTTTTATTTAGAATAAAATTAATGGTACCGCAGAGATTTTCTGTTTTGCAAATCCATTGTGCAAATATAGAATAAATGAAAGAGAGCTCAATTAATCTTTTTGACAGGACTATGCAGAAGTAAAGCTTCTTCAGACAGTGATAACTTTGACACTAACAAAGCTGAGAGCACAAAGTGAATAAATGAATTCTTACTTCCAGCTGGACAACTGGCAAGCACCACTCAAAATTTGGGTAGAAGTAATCGAATTTTAGCTAAGGATGGTTGAGCTGCCTTGGCTGTAGTTCTCGTCTCTGTTAAAAATGGACACGATCATTTTGGATGAGCTTTCTGAAATGTTCATGTGTCAGTGTTGTCATCTTGGCTTGGTTTTGGGTCATTGGGAAGGTGTAAAACTGAGGAAGAATGTGGAAATTCTGCAGCTTGGAAGCTGTGCTCTCCTTCCTTATATTCATGCAGTGACTTTTGAGGAGAGCTGTTGGAATGATGGCAGGAATGTTTTGGCTGGGATGCAGTCTGGCACTTCTTCTTGGGGTGATCCTCATTGCTCCTGGGTTTGACTAGCAGCCACAGCCCACCTTTCTTTTGTGACCTGGAGCTGAATTGCTGAATAGGTCCAGGTGGCCACCTTTGTCACTTGGGATTAGTAATAACAACTAAAGGGAAATGGGCAGCTGCAAGACCTAATTCTCTAATGCTTTCAAAATGCTTTACAGTTGTTCAGCAGAAGTAGCATATTATTGTTCAGTATTCCTGGAAGGCCAGGCTGTCAACAGTCTGTTTACCCAGAGGAATATGTGAATGGTTCTGTCGGTAAACAGCCCCAGGAACAGATGCATTTTACAGACTGCAAGGCTGTGTACTAAATAAATAAATAAATAAAAAGCAGCACAATGGGGATCACAGCATGTATAAGATCCTTTGTGAAGGCCGAAGCCTACAGAAGCTGCCTACAGTGTGGGCCTTGGCCTGGTGGAGGTGCTGGGAGGCATCTTCAAAGAAAGGCTGCAGAACAACTTGGGCTTGCTCTTTCCAGTTCTTGCACACACACACCAGCATATACGACCTCTTTCTTAATATTATTTCTGCCTATACCCACTGAATCTGACTGGTTTTATCCCATGTGCTGCAAGTAGAGTCACTAACAGAAGATAAGCCTTCATAGGCTGCAGGAGACTTCTTGCTGCAGTCTCATATAGAAGTTACTCCCATCAGTAGGCAAAGGTATGTGGTTAGTCAGCAGTGCAAGCTAATGAGGAGGAAGTAAATTATGTTACAGATTTTGACCTTTCTTGGACCTTCTGACAATATGTCCCCTCAAAATATGATTAAAACATCTTAGAAAACTGTCTCCTCTGAATGGTACTGAATAAATACTCTGAAGGCCTTCTCACCCATTCCTAATGCAAATCCCTGGGACGGACTTTTCCAGGCAAAATCTCTTTTTTTCACACAAGTCCTGCTCTGGGTTTAAGAATCTCCAACTAAAGCTTGATTCAGTGAGCTAAGAAGTTATGTTTTGTTCTCACAGTGCTCCAGTGGGAAATCTGCAGATTCATGAAAACATCCAGTCCTCAGCCCACACTTCTCACTAATTTAATCTTTAGTTCTTTGTTCTTTTTATTAGCCCCAGGGTATTCTTATATTCACAACCAACTCCAATCTGCAGAGGTATTTTAATTCCCAGAGCTAATCTAAGGATGAATCTTTGGCCTCTCTTTGTTTCCTCAGACAAACCCACATGGTGTCTATTTTCATCTGTCTTCTGCCTCCTACCTAGAGTGTAAACTCTTTGGGACAGAGCCTTTTTGCCCTATGTTCACACAAAACCCTGCACTGCAGTGTTGTGCCCTGCGATGCACTCCTTAGAGCTCTGTTGATAACAACATGGTGCACTTTAGCTGTTTGCTGGATATTCTTGTTGGCTGAATCTCAGAGTCTGAGAGGCTGAGTGTTAGAACCTGAGGCTGCTTTAGGGACAACAGGGAGATGGTAAGAAGAGAAACCTGGTGAGTTGGTTTGTTATTAACCCCAAGTGTGGGTTTTAGCTGTTGTACACAATACCCATCTTCCACTATGCAGAGGAATTTCACTTGTCACAATTCACACTGACAGTGTCACCCTGGACTTGAAAGTACTGACCTATAAACCCAAAGTTGTCCAGGTCAGATGCCTGTGCCTGTGAGATGTACAAGTGGCTCTCAGCACCAGTGCACCAAAGCATCGGTTTCCTGGAGGTCTTATGTAAAGCAGCATGTTAGCAAGTTGCCAGCTGTGGGCATGAAACATTAAACAATTTTTGGAAAGCTTTTTAAAATTCCTTCATAAAATTTGCCATTTGAAAGTACTGAATGTCTCTGTTTTGTTGCTGTAAAGCCTGTTATTCATGTGGAATCTCCTCTGCCTGCAGAATGAGCTGGTTCATACAGATGTCATCAAGCTGTCAGCAGAGAGAACAACGACGCAGGGGCCAGAGGGTCTGCAGCTGCAAACAATTGGTAGGAGCCCAAGTCCTCGCCATGCTGATTAACCACTGACTCAAAACCTCTTATCAGGCATTCTGGGGAATTAAATTGGGAATGGGATATTGAGGAAGAGAAGAGCAAAAGAAGGGTGACTCCTCCTGGCTTTGAACGTGTAGTAGGATAAAGGCTGTCTGTAGCAATGGCCACTGATTGAGTCAAGGTTTTCTGCTTGCCTCTACTTGCAGAATAAGATAAATATTAATTCTAAAAATAGGACTAGAGGGAATGGCCTCAATTTGCACCAGGGGAGATTCAGGCTGGATGTTGGGAAATGCTTCTTCTCTGAAGGAGTGGTCAGGGGCTGGAATGGGCTGCCCAGGGAGGTGGTGGAGTCACCGACCCTAGAGGTGTTCAAGGAATGTTTGGACGTTGTTGTTGAGGGATATGCTTTAGTGGGAGCTATTGGTGATAGGTGGACAGTTGGATGGATGATCTTGTAGGTCTTTTCCAACCTTGGTGTTTCTATGATTCTATGACATCTCGGTGCAGACATGGCAAGGGAATTACCTGTAGTACAGGATTAAATCAATTGTATTCCTCCTACCAGATGCTGATCTGAACTGGCCAAATCAAAATGAAAAGCAGCCTCTCCTGAGTGCACAGCTTACCCAACCTACAGTGTGATGTGCCTCATATGGCTTTGGCTCTCTAAAAGCACAATGCCTATTCTGAGCTACTGTGTTAGACTCCCTCCATGCAAGGTAGAGACTGCAGTTCTCTAGGTTGAATCCCCTTATCCTTACTATACTTACACTATCCTGTGTTTGGTATAAGATGAGATGAGTCAGCTGTGGAAGTCCCAGACTACACAGGGAGCCCTGAGGATTCCACTAATCATCCTACCATACCTTTTTCTTGCTTTGAAGCTGTGGTCTTGGTTTGCAGAAGGCACTTGCTCTGCATTTAGAAATGTTTCTAGGCTAGTAATTCCTGAATGTGTGATTGCAGAAAGTTTTGCATTGCCACACAGATTGTAAGAGACCAGCTAAAGCTGAACACTGCAGAACTCCCAGAGGCACCGGGATTATTTGTTAGTGTTGCTGGGAAATGGATTTTTCTAAGGCTTGCCTTGAATATTTAACAATCTATTTAAATGTTAAAAAATGCAGACAGTATTACAGGGTTGAAACAACCTTAGCAATTCCTTTGAGGTCTACATTTTTTTAACGTTTAAGACATAAAGCTATTTTCAGCTGCCTTTGCAGAAAGTTCTCTGTAATGATGTACTTCTGGACCTTCTTTGCTTGTTCTGATTCCTCCTCTGATGATTTCTGTGCATTTCCTTGCTGGTCAGCAGACCCAGATCGCTCTGGCACTGAGCAAACCTCCCATCTTCTGCTCAAGAACCTTACTGAAGTTTTCTTTCACCACCGCAAGAGTTTAGTTTCTTGGATGATGTTGCAGAAGATGGGAACAGAAGCCAGAGGATGTCAAGGAATCACATTCTGTTGTGATGGATGCTTGTTTTATTTATGGGTTACGGTGCTGCTTGATTTGAGGCTTTTGAAATAAGAAGAATCCTTGTGTGACTGCCAAAAGATTTGTTCTCAAATCACATCCTTTACTGTTGGGTTTACTGAAGTGAGCCTGCTAAGTGGCTTTGTAAACCATTTGCTACTCCCTCTATTGTGCTAGAGGATACTGATTTGCTGGAGGTCCAGATGTAACTGGAGTCTTGGTCACCTTAGAGATGTTTGGAATCAAAGACAGATACTAGACACAATAATGGGCTTGGTAGGACCAAAGAGCAGCAGTGACTGAGTGCAGAGTGCAATGCTGATCTGTGTTCTGTGTCTTGAAGTCCTTGAAGTTATATCTGAGAGAGGAGACTGAACCAGAAGCTGCAGTCTCTGATGGGGGCTGAAGTTGATCCCAAAGAGAACAATGGAGACTCCCTTGGGTGCCCTTGCCTTTAGAGGCCATCTGGCAGGCGCTGCTAATCACAGGTCTGTGTCAGTTCTTCTTGGATCACAGAGTTATTTTTTGTACAGACAGAATTCTCAGAGGCAATCTTAAGGCATTTGTTGCTTTAGAAAGCAAATGACATCCAGGGGTTGTTGTTATGCAAGGCTTTGGATCTCCTCACCAAGTGATCTTTGTGGCCAGCTTAGGGGAGACCCAGTGTGGGTAGAGCACAGGGCAACTGCTCCGAGAGCTAAATTTGCCACTGACCTACTGTGTGTTTTACTCCAAGTCTGTTCACCCTTCTTTCAATTCCCTTTCCCCTTTGTGCATGTTGTTTCATCATATGGAAGGTCCTGGAGAAAGGTACAGCTTGGAAAGGCTTTTAAGAAGGGGTGGCTCTAGCATTTTTGGGGAGCTTCTGGCTAATCAATCGCTTTTGGAAACTTTGGCAGTGTGCATGTATAATGGGCAGGGAACTGCACGGGTGAACCAATTTTCTGTATGACTCTTGTCTTTTTTTTCACAGTCTGTGGGACATCATTTGATTTTCACAAAAAGATAGACTATTTGTTTCTTGTTGGTACTGAAGAGGGGAAGATCTATAAGGTAAGAATGGCTTCTTTGTCCCTTGTTTTACATCCCCTGACCCACGCTTGTCTTTCTGGTTCATCATCTGAGCTGTTTGCACAGGCGGCAAAAAAGTACAACTTCAGAGGCTGGTCCTGCCCTCAGATCACTGTGGTGAGCCTGACAGAAGCACAGAGCCCCATAGGGTCACAGGGAGCTCTCTGCACAGACCCAATTAAAGCATTATTTTGCAGAAACGTTTTTCATGCAAACCATGTCCCAGAATGCTTTGCAGATTGCAGCTGTGCAAGTGAGGCACAAACCATGATCAGAGCAGAAGTTAAAAGGCATCGATCGTCTGTCCTTACGACTGTGGGGAAATGGCAGGAAAAATCTCATCTCTTTTTCTTTTTAGGCCTGTTGTGAGCAGTGAAACAAATGAAATCTTTTTTTTTTTTTTTTTTTTCCCTGCAGATTAATGTCCCCAGACCCTCCCTTTCCACAATTACATCCCAGCTCCTTTCTCATTGCCCTCCTATCTCCATTTTCTCACTGCCTCCTCTTATCCTTCCTCTCTCTTACCACCTCGATGCTGTCTGAACTCAATGACTATGTCCCACCTCTATGCTATAGCCCTCCTCCTGTTTGGTGCCTTCCTGCAGCCCGGTGCCACGTGGTGAGGACAGGGGGTGAGATTTGATCGCCTTTCCCTGATAGGGGCATTGTCCAGATGTTCGCATTCTGCAGCCATCCATTCTTACGAAATGCATAAGGCTTTAATGTTGCCAAGTCTGTGCAGCCAACTTTGGCTAAAATTGCTGGTGAGGTCAAAAGTTGTTTGAGATGAGAGAAACGGACAGCAGGAGACAGACATTATTTTTCTTAAGAAAACAAGATAAAAATAGGAACTTTTGATCTCTGCTATGTTTAGCTCTGAAAATTAAGCTTGTTACTATTTGAATTACTCATATAACTTTTGTTTGGCTTGCATTCCTCCAAGCTGGCGTTTTGTCTTTGTTAACATCATAGTCACTGCCCTTCAGAGGTAGGAATGGACCATCACTTGGAGGCTGGGACGCAGAGCGGAGCCATCCAGCCATCCCTTGAGGATGCTGCAAGCTCCCTGTGTGTTTCCTGCAAAATGGAAACAAAACAGAGAAAAAGAATCCAAACAGCTTTGAATTCTGAAATGAATCTCAATCATGTAGGCAAAACAAATAAGAAGTATTCCTTCCAGAGGGATGATGAAGGAAATTTGCTCCTCTTCCAGTTAATATCTGGGGAAGGTTTCTTTTGACAAGACAGATGCGGAAGGGAGCTGGGAGCAGTGGGGTGCTGAGCTGATGGGTGATGGACAGTGGTGTAGGTGCACTGGCTTTTCACTGATGCTCTCAAAGTACAAAGCATCTGTTCAGTTACAGGCAGATGTTCTGAGCTGGCTGATTGCCCACGGTAGTTGGTACCCTGGGTATTGTACTCTGATTTGTTTGAATAGTGTTGCATCAAGTCCTGATCAAAATGCAGGAACGCACCACAAGTTTTAGTTTTAGTTTTAGTTTCCTCTGTGCTAGACTGCTGGATGTGAGTACGAAAGTGGATGCTGGTGTTATGTGGAGCCATCAGTTAGCCTTCAGGAGACACGTCAGGTGTTGTCATGAGGAGGTGGCAATTGTCTGTCAGATAGTATGGAATAACCCAAAGATGAGAAATCTTCAGTGCTTAGACAAGTGAGTCTTTACAGAATCCGCACAAAAATAAGGGAGGGAAAGTGCTTGTACCCTCCAGGAGTTTTCTACAAGAAGCTTCAGAAGTTTTGGAATCAACAAGTTGCTGCTGCTCCAGACATTTCTCAGGGATTATTGCACACTTTAATTCCAGCTCTTACTGAAAACTGCACATTTGAACCTTATATGTTGTGTGAGCCAAGTATCAAACATGGAATGCTCTCTGCGCAGGCTGAATTTTAGATTATTTATTAAATAAATTGAGAAATGAATTTCAGAGAGGCATTTTTCCGAAGACCGTGCATGTCCACAAATAGCATTATAATATGTTAATGCTTCAGCTGCAGAATGATTACAGTGGATTTTTTAAAATGGCTTAGTTAATAGCGCTTCTGAAGCCAAGAAATCATTATCTTAATTATACACAGAACCATCTATTGCCCTTTTTCACAGAGGACAAATTGTTTCCGCATTAATGTGATTTTGTCATGCAAAACTGCCTCTTTGCATATCGTGTTTGCTGTTCAGGAATTGTTTGGCTTTGGTGCCAGAAAGGATTGGTCTCTGAGAATGATGTTAGAACATTCTCGTGGCTTCAGCTTTTTGGTCAGAATTACTATTTTTGATCAGCAGAGCTTCAAAGCAGACATACTGTGATAAAATTTGAGTATTTTCATACGAGAGAGGCTTTTTTTTTTCTATCTTAGTTGGTTTTGCTTGAGAATGAAACAAGTTAAGTCAACAGATCTCAGTGCAAGGCTGTATAGAAAAAAAGAGTGATTCTTATTTTAACAAAGCTGTTTTCACACACGCTCATACCAAGCACTGGGACATTTGTGTCTGTGTGGTCAGGCCCGGCAGTCCACAACACAGGACGCATTTATGTTGGCCATTTCTGAATTGCAGCTGGGTGTCCTGATCTGCCAGGGAATGCTGCCTACATGCTGTACTTTCTGTTTCCATATACAACACTCCTTTGAAGAATATTATTTATTTCACTTGAGTATTACCTTTAGCTTTGGTATTTCTGATAGAGAACTGTAGAAACACTCCACATTAAAATTAAGCACGTGCGTAACTGTCCATTCAATGTGGAAGCAGAGCAGTGTTGTGTTAGGTTAACATTTGGGATAAATCAAAGTACTTTTAATGAAGGTTATGAGTAAACTGTGTTCCTTCCAGTTGTCCTTTCCTCCCAGTATTCTTCCCATTTGTTTTGTAGCCTTGTTGCCAGACATCTTGTTACTTGCTTTCCGTATTACCTTCTTGCTTTCCTGTCCCATCATAAAAATACAATTTTCTGTTCACACACTGTCATAGTTTAATAATTTTGTATTTTTGCTATCAGTATTCCACATCATAACATCATGTAAAGCATGAATAATTTTACTGGATCTGCAATTTACAGAAGAAGACTACATCTCCCAGAGAGCATCACGGTCAGAGATAAGTCACGGGACCTGGACACTATATTATCTCTCTGGCAGGCTAGACTGACGTCTTTCGAGTTCTGGCGTTCAGGAGAGCCTGTGGGAGTCTGCCGTTTCGCCTAGAATTTACAGTAGGCCTCTCGGTTTTGAGACTCATTCTCTCTCCTATTTTGCTTGATTTGCTAGCTTAATTTCAATTATATTATATTATATTGTGTTATCCTGTATTTCGATATAGTATTAAGTAAATAAGTGTGCCTCCTTAGATCGTTGCCGCTGTTTTCTTTTCCTAATTAACTTTTCCTTTCTGCCCAGGGCCCCTGCGGGGCCCATGGCCCCCCCTGTCACGGCCGCAGGTAGATTTTTGTTTAAACCGTGACAGATTTTGGTGGAGAATGCAGGCAAATTGAGTTGCTGCTTTTCTGTGTTTTCTTCTGTTGCTCTTTTAGCTTTTAACAGAGCTACAAGTTTTTTTTCTTGTTAAGGAGCTATCTTAGGTTTACGTTTCTGCACCTGCGAGCTTGACCTTGAAAGTCCAGGCGGACTGCCAATACTCCGGGATTTTTGTAAATAACTGTTGAGCTCTGCTTTTTTGCTCTCTATTGGAAAAAAAAAAAAAAAAGAAAAAGAAAAAAAAAAGAAAATGTTTTCTCTAGTAGAATTGTTTTACAGGGGACTGCGTGCCATTGGTTCCTCCTTTGAGATGCTCTGAACATGTTGGATCTTGGAAGCTATAGATATATATAATCGATTGAAATCATGGTTAGCAATGCTTACTTGGTATCTGCATACAGCTCCAGAGGGAGCAAATAATGCAACTAATTGTACAGAAATGGTGGTTTTTGAGTGTGCTCCTCCTTCTTTCTATGCATCCTTTATGCAGTTTTTGAATGATCAGTTGACCACACCGTCAATCGTGTCAATGTCTCTGAACTTACTGTCAGTTATTGTAATAATCTCACTCAGTATCTGGATTTATAACATCTGGAGGAAGTCTTCCCCAGAACCTGAGAATACTGAGTGGCAGGGAGTGTGGAGAGGTTTTGGAGAGATTCTCAAAAGACAGACATCTTCAGTGTCATGGAGCTTTACTCCTGAACATTTGAAGAATCCTGAGAGTTTGATCGCATATTTGAGGCAGGAATGTTGTGGCTCAGGCAGATCTCAGGAGGCACAAATGATTTGGGGCCTAGCTAATGCTTATCGGGCCTTATTCAATACCATTCCTGAGAGGGAAGTTTTTGAGACTGAGAGAGAGAGTCTCAGGGCCGAGAATAAGAGTCTACTTGATGAGAAAGAATCCCTGCAATCCAAACTCGATGCCTTCCAATCTGAGCGCGACGCCCTCCAATCCAAGTGCGACGCCCTCCAGTCCGAGCATGACACTCTCCGGTCCGAGCACAACGCCCTCCAGTCCAAATACAACACTCTCCAGTCAGAGCACAACGCCCTCCAGTCCAAGCATGACACTCTGCAGTCCGAGCACAACATCCTCCGGTCCAAGTACAACACTCTCCAGTCAGAGCACAACGCCCTCCAGTCCGAGAGTGACACTCTCCAGCCCAAGCACGACACCTTCCAATCCGAACGCGACACCTTCCAGTCCAAGTACGATGCCCTCCAGTCCAAGTGCGACACCCTCCAGTCCGAGCATGACACTTTTCAGTCAGAGCACAACACTCTCCGGTCCGAGCATGGCACTCTCCGGTCCGAGCATGACACTCTCCGGTCCGAGCACGACACTCTCCAGACTGAGCACAACACCCTCCAGTCTAAGCATAACATCCTCCAGTTAGTGTGTAACACCCTCCAAACTGAGCGCAACATCCTCCAGTGGAAGTACGACAGCCTCAAGACTGAGTACGGCGCCGTCCAGTTTGATCGGAACATTCTCCGATCCGAGCTATGTACTCTCCGGGGTGAACTGAATGTATTCCAATTTGACCAACCACCGGGGGGCACCAGATGCAATGTTGGTTGCTCCCGTAAGAGGGCGAAAAACAAAACGAGTTTCAACTCAGTTAGAGAAAATGCAGAAGGAGTTAGAAGAGCAGAAGGAGTCAGAAGAGCAGGGGGAGACAGAAGAGCAGGGGGAGTCAGAAGAACAGGGGGAGTCAGAAGAGCAGAGGAGGTTAGAAGAGCAGAGGAGGTTAGAAAGGAGGAAAAAAAGAAAGAGTGAACTGGAGAAAATAGAAGAAGAAGAAGAAGAAGAGGAGCCAAAACCTAGTTTTTCTTTATGAGAATTTCTTGGCTCCGGAACTCTAAATGGGGTGGCCTCATCAACACAGTTGCCACCATCAACACCTGGGACTCTTGATAGAGCAAAAGGCAAGCAAAGTATTACAACCATTATTGATCCATCTTTAAAACTGAGTGAAATTTGGGATCTAAGAAAGGATTTCACGCATCAACCAAAAGAACATATAGTCAATTGGTTACTTTGATGTTGGGACAATGGGGCCAGCAGTGTGTGGCTCAATGGCAATGAAGCTCGCCAGCTGGGTGGTATTTCCAGGGACTCACGTGTGTCCTACACTCTGGAAGCGGATGTTGATAGCAGTAAAAGATAGATTCCCCTTTAAACAGGACTTGGAGCCTGAGAAAAAGAAATGAACTGATATAGAGAAAGGTATCCAATTTTTGAGAGAAAGTGCTCTGGTGGAAATGCTATACAGCTCCCACTTCATCCGTAATGACCGAAACCAATTACATGATCCTGAGACAACCACCAAGGTGAACTCTTCCAAAAGGGGGAAAGTTCCAGTTGCTGCAAGCCATCGAGGTAAACAATAGAGGGGCCCTGCCCCCAGCCGGGGGGGAAAGGGACAATAGAGTATACTGGACTGTGTGGATTAGGTGGCCTGGCACATCTCAACCACAGAAATATAAAGCCTTGGTGGACACTGGTGCACAATGCACCCTAATGCCCTCAAGTCACCAAGGGACACAACCAATATATATCCATGGAGTGACTGGGGGTTCCTAAGAATTGACTATGTTGGAGGCTGAAATAAGTCTCACTGGTAAAAACTGGCAAAAACACCCTATTGTGACTGGTCCAGAGGCTCCATGTATTTTGGGTATCAATTACCTTAGGATGGGATATTTTAAGGATCCCAAGGGGTATCGATGGGCCTTTGGGATAGCTGCTGTTAACACAAATGGTGTTAAGCAGCTGTCAGCTTTACCTGGTGTCTGATGATCCTTCTGCTGTGGGGTTGCTCCAGGTAAAAGACCAAGAGGTACCAATTGCCACCAAAGTGGTTCACAGATGGCAGTACTGCACCAATAGGGACTTATTGCTTCCCATTCACAAGCTAATTCGCCAATTAGAGAATCAGGGAGTGATTAGCAAAACTCACTCGCCTTTTAACAGCCCCATATGGCTAGTGCGTAAAGCCAGTGGAGAATGGAGGCTGAGGGTAGATTACCGTGGCCTGAATGAAGTCACACCTCCATTGAGTGCTGCTGTGCCAGACATGCTAGAACTCCAGTATGAACTGGAGTCAAAAGAAGCTAGGTGGTATGCCACCACTGACAGTGCTAATGCCTTCTTTTCCATCCCATTGGCTGCAAAATGTAGGCCACAGTTTGCTTTTACCTGGAGGGGTGTTCAGTATACCTGGAACCGTTTACCCCAAGGGTGGAAGCACAGCCCAACCATTTGCCATGAGTTGATCCAAGCTGTCTTGGAACAGGGTAATGCTCCTGAGCACTTGTAGTATATTGATGATATTGTCGTGTGGGGCCATACGGCAGCAGAGGTTTTCAAGAAAGGAAAACAGATAAACCAAATTCTTTTGCAAGCTGGTTTTGCCATTAAGCGCAGCAAGGTGAAGGGGCCTGCCCAGGAAATCCAGTTCTTAGGTATAAAATGGCAAGATGGGCAACGACACATCCCAGCAGATGTGATTGACAAAATCACTGCTATGTCTCCGCCCACCAACAAGACAGAGACCCAATCTTTTCTGGGAGTAGTGGGCTTTTGGAGAATGCATGTCCCAAACTACAGCCACATAGTGAGCCCCCTCTATCAGGTGACATGGAAGAAGAATAATTTCTCATGGGGTCCTGAGCAGCAGCAGGTTTTTGAGCAGATAAAGCAAGAGATAGCCCGCGCCGTGGCCTTGGGGCCAGTACGGACGGGACAGGACGTGAAGAACATCCTCTATACTGCTGCTGGAGAGAAAGGTCCCACCTGGAGTTTGTGGCAAAGAGCTTCAGGAGAGACCCGAGGCCGACCCCTGGGATTTTGGAGTCGAGCATATAAAGGGTCTGAGGAGCGCTACACTCTGACTGAGAAGGAGATCTTAGCCGTGTATGAGGGGGTTCAGGCTGCTTCTGAAGTAGTTGGGACAGAGGTTCACCTTCTTCTAGCACCTCGCTTGCCAGTAATAAACTGGATGTTTAAGGGACAGGTTCCTTCCACCCATCATGCTACTGATGCCTCTTGGAGTAAGTGGATTTCATTAATTACACAACAAGCTCGAATGGGAAAACTCAGCCGTCCTGGAATCCTAGAAGTGATCATGGACTGGCCTGAGAGTAAAAAAATTGAAACATCACCTACAGAAGAGGTGTCATGTGCTAAAGAGGCCCCACCATACAATGAGCTACCAGAAAATGAAATTTGCCCTATTCACAGACAGATCGTGTTGTATTGTAGGGAAGCATTGCAGATGGAAAGCTGTTGTATGGAGCCCCACACGACAAGTTGCTGAGGCCACTGAAGGTAAAGGAGAGTCAAGTCAATTTGCAGAGGTAAAGGCTGTTCAGCTGGCTTTAGATGTGGCTGAACGGGAGAGGTGGCCAATGCTTCATCTTTATACTGATTCATGGATGGTGGCAAATGCCTTATGGGGGTGGTTGCAGCAGTGGGAAGATGACAACTGGCAATGAAGGGGTAAACCTGTTTGGGCTGCTGAATTGTGGAAAGACATTGCTGCCAGAATAAGGAATGTTGGTGGTGGGTGCACTTGGTGGGTGATGGTCAAAAATGGGAATGTCCAATGTGTACAAGGGAATTTGATGTTGGGGGAGTGCAGCCAATAATTATTTGTATATATAAGTAGAGCCTCAGAAGATATTTGATGAATGTCCCATTAGGTACAAGACTTAAGATAGAGTGGATTAATGTTAAGGAAACACTTTTTCTGTATACCTTAACTAGGCTTTCTGTAAGCAAGTTTTCCATCTGGGCTCTATATCGTGCACTGGCCATGCATGTGTAGAGCACACATGGAAAAAAGTATAATTCAAAGGGAAATCTGCTGTGGTGGCTGGGAAAGGATGAGTGCACCTTGATGTGGGGGACGCCCTACTAGCGCTGCCTTTCCCCTCTACCGCTGTCATGTTTTCCTTTTTCAGGCAGTTTTGCCATTTTTCTCAAAATTAATAAATAATAGTGAGTTAGGTTATAGAGTTTTGTTCTCAACTTAGGGATTTGTATGGAATAGATATAAATTGTTAAGAAAATAAGGTTGCTGATTACTCACAACTATACATATGAGTGTGTATGTGTGTATAAGCATAATGTAATGATGTAGAATAAGGGGTGGAATGTCATGGTTTAATAATTTTGTAATGTTGCTATCAGTATTCCACATCATAACATCATGTAAAGCATGAATAATTTTACTGAATCTGCAACTTACAGAAGAACACTACATCTCCCAGAGAGCATCACGGTCGGAGATGGGTCACGGGACCTGGACACTATATTATCTCTCTGGCAGGCTGGACTGACGTCTTTCGAGTTCTGGCGTTCAGGGGAGTGTGTGGGAGCCTTCAGCCGTTTCGCCTAGAGTTTACAGTAGGCCTCTCAGTTTCCAAACTCATTCTCTCTCCTATTTTGCTTGATTTGTTAGCTTAATTTCAATTATATTATATTGTATTGTGTATTTCGATATAGTATTAAGTAAATAAGTGTGCCTCCTTAGATCGTTGCTGCTGTTTTCTTTTCCTAATTAACTTTTCCTTTCCACCCAGGGTCCCTGCGGGGCCCACAGCCCCCCCTGTCATGGACACAGGTAGATTTTCGTTTAAACCATGACACATACACGTACCGCCATTTAAACAGGAGAAAAACACCTTTCAGCATATTTGAGCAGCACTCTAGAGGATCAGACATGCTGCACAAATGCCTGCTCCCTGAATCAACTCATCCTCTTCAAAGCTGTCTTGTCAGAAGTTAAGCGTCACATTTTCCAGCAGTTTTGTTTTCGCCTTGACATGTGTCTAATAATGGTATAGTTTTTAAAATGAATAGCAGGAGAAGACTTTGCCAGCAGTTCTGTGTAACTCAGAAACTCACTCATTAAAGTCAAACTTCTTTCTGAACTAATTTCATGGTGTTCCTTCAAAGTGGGAAGTTACTTCCATGGCGTTCCTTCAAAGTTCCTTCCTCTTGGGAAGGCCGTGGCTGTGTGTCGCACATCAGAGATGTGTCACTGAAGGTCTGCATAGATGTGGTGTGCAGGATCAGCAGTGCCAGAGCACAGAGTATGGCACAAAGGGTCTGTTTTTCACAACACCAGCCAGGCCCTCCAGAACCCCTTTTGCTGCTTATTTAATGAGAAAACTGCAGGTGCCTTTCCTGCCAAGGCCTGGAGCTCAGCTCCAAGGCAAACTTGCAGGTTGCAAACCCTGTATTGAGGGTCAGAATATCCCAGGGTGTTTCCTACCATACTGGTGCTGGAGAGCTGCCCTGATCATGGACTCAACTCCAGCAAGGCTCTAAAAACAGAGCACTAAGCATGACAGATCTGTTGGATGCCGACAGATCTTGTTAAGATCTCACTGATCAAAGCCGTCAGGTATTAAGGACCTTCAATGGAAAGACAACTGAATAAAGCAACCTCTCTCTTGTGATGATTTACTTGTGACCTATTCTGTCTGTTCCCAGCAAAGCGACTTTCAAAACAAGCCAAGTATCAATTTTCCCAGCGACTGCACATTGTGAATTATGAAGCAAAGTTACGGAACGTGCCATTAAGGGCGATTTCGTTACCATAATTACATGCGAGCACAGTTGCTCAGAGCCACAGTGTGCACCAAACTATTAGCAAGCCGTGCGCACTGTCACTGAATTTCAGTGGGACATGAGCCCCATTCCTGTTTGTTTCCTGCCACAGCCACCCTCCTGGGGATGGTAGAGCTGATGTAATGCGGAGAGTTCAGCTTCTCTAATCCCGTACCTGTAGGATATTGTAAACAAAGCAGGTGAGAGTTACCAGGCAGTTACCAGGCAGTGAATATCGTGTGCAATGAATAGTTAAGCCTCCTGATTAGTTATAGCTTTGGTTTGCAAGAATTAAAGTCATGCAACACTTCAAGCAATCCTGCTGCTCAGGCAGATGATGTTTTGCTGCATTCTGCAGGGAGTAGAAAAAGGTGCTGAAAAGTCCTTGTAGTGACAGTACTGAGGCAGGCTGACAGAAAATCCTGAAACCACCCCAAACTTGCAGTGTAGATACAGCTTGCATGTGAAAGAAACATCCAAGAGAGCAATACTTGTGAGTGGGGATCCTTGTGGTTAATGAAGGGAGCCTTCTGTGGGAGGAAGGTGGGGGAGGATAACCTCATTTTTCTGTGAACATGGCACTGGCAGGATCCTGATGGAGACCCGTATCCTGTTAGTTCCAGCAGGTGGATCATCATTCCTCCTCCCATTCATGAGAAAGCACAGCGAGGCCCAGCAGCCCAATGGGAGCATTCCCCAGCCCTGGGCAACCTCCAGGGTTCTAACACCCTTCTGGGAAGTCATGAGCAGCATGGGAAGAGCCACAGGGCAGGGCTGTGTGGTGGAGCATGCTGCTGGGACAAGATGTCACAGGATGGTGGCAGAGAAGGGGCTGCAGGCATATTCCCAAAACTTGTTAGAGCCGAAGGGTCCAACAGATCCTTCTTATGCTGATAATACCATTACTGGAGTTTTTAATTGGAACAGTCCAAATGCACACTGCTGGTGTGCTCTTGTGCAACATGAGAGCTATTTTCCTCTGCCTTTCTGAGAGCCCATTACAGAGGCACTGCAGGAGGTGGGGGGAGCTCCTACAGTGGAGAATGGGCTCTGTATCCTGCCTCCAGCTTTAAATCCAGCCTATTCCCATCTGTATGTCTGGCTCAATATTGCCTGCAGTTGAGGTGAAACAGCATGTGCTAAATGATGTTTGTAGCACTTCTGGGTACCAGCTGCCTTTTCCCAGCCAGCCCAGATGAGCCTGGGAGGCCATACAAATATTTGCACACATCTTTCTCTGGGAATACAAGCTCTGGAAGAAGGTCTAGCTCTGATTACTGACTAGTTCTTTCCATTGCAGTGTTCAAAATGCTATTCAAACCAGTTTCTGGATGTGTTTGAAGCCCATCACATGGCTGTGGATTCGATCAGCTGGAATCCCTATCACTTGAAAATCTTCATTTCCTGCAGCTCTGACTGGACAGTCAAGATCTGGGATCACACCATCAAGTAGGTCCTACTGTGTCCTGGCATGGGTAGTAAGGTCCAGCCTAATCCAGTTGATTCTGCTTAAGCCTGAGTCTGTTTCACTCTAAGACGCCGATATTGCTGTCTTATCTCTGCTCTTGGTGGCTGATGAGTCAATCTAAAGGATGACGTACAAAGTTTAGCATTGCTTCAGAAATTTGCCAAGAAGTGCAGCTCAAGCAAACAACCTCACTGACTTGCCATGGAACTGTCTACCTTTCAGACTTGCTGTGGCAGGGTGATTCTTCAGGAGCGTTGGCATAGAGAAATGTCAGGAGCTGGTAGGTGGCCTCAGAGGCCAGACACCTCCTAATAGACAGAGGCAAAAATTAAAAAGAATTGGAACATTTAAAAATACATAATGAAGTTCAGGGTTAGTGCTTGAGAAATGTCTGGTTTCAATCAGGAAACCGATTTCGTTGTAAATCAGTCGGAGTCAAATATTTCCTGTTGCCAATACTACTCTAATATTCGATGTCAGAGGTACAGAGAGGGAAGATGACTTTTTTCTGTATGATTATTAAGCACAGAGTCTCCCTCTCACTGTGTGCAGTGAAAGCTTTCAAAATGTTTGCAGAAAGAAAGCAACATGCTTCTTTTCTTCTCACTGCAGAGGAATTAGATTGAGGTTCAGCTCTGCAACGCCCTTGGCTCAGACCCTGGCTAGTGTTTGGTGTAAGAAAGTATCCCACATCCCATTCCTGAAGATGGCATTTAGCACAGGCTGCAACATCCAAGTGTTTATATCTCAGTGTTTCAGAGTGATACGTTTTTAACTGAGCCTGGATCTCTCTTTACAGGACTCCGATGTTTGTTTATGACCTGAATGCCGCTGTAGGGGATGTTGCCTGGTCCCCTTACTCTTCCACGGTCTTTGCAGCAGTTACCACTGATTGCAAGGTAAATGACTGGGAGCAGCGGGAGAAAATGTCACGGGAGATGAAGACTTAGTATGAGGACAGGTCAGCCCAGTCCTGGCCAGGCACATCTGGGAGCATATAATTGGCTGCCAACAGGAATCCAGACCAGTGACTGAAGCTGGTTTTTCTGAGGCTTGCCTGGGCTTTGTAGAGAGGTGACTTGGGTGACTTGAGGCTCCAAAACTATTAATTCAGTTTTTTATCAGCCTGATTTCAGAGGACATGGATGTCCAGTGGAGCTGAGAAAACCCAGGCAGCAGCATTTCTTACTCCTCCTACCCAAGGGCCTTGCCACACTTATAAAAGCAACAGGGCAAGCTGTGCAGGCAAGGTGATGTTAAATCACAAATTGGTGAGCTCTTGGCTGATATTGAGAGTCAGCTGCATATCTTGTGCAGCTTAACAAAACCTTTATAGATGCATGTGGATATTCTTCTGTAAGTATGGATCCTTGATAGGACCCTGGAGATGGTGATTCTTAGAGGACAGAAAGGAAAACTAAACAGAAGCCTGGGAACAGAATGTTTTGACTATGCTCTCCTGCCCTTGGCATGCATAGTGCTGGGCATGCATTGTGATGCTTCTCTCCTTTCACTGAGATGAGTGCTGCAAACACATGCAAGTCCCAGCTTCTTCATGCTGACAGTATCAAAGGAGATGTACTGCTTGCAATGGTACATGCCAAGAGAAAAACACATAACTGTGTGAAAACAGCTCATTATGAGTGCTTCCCTGGAGATGGATAGATGGTGCTCAAGAGAAGAGCACCTCCAGCATGAGCTGATACACAGGCATTGATTCCAAATCTCCAAGGTACAGGGAAGCACCAGAATTAAGTGAATATATGCTTACAATGTTACAAAAAAAAAATAAAAAGAGATCAATTATAGTAACATACTGAGGCTCAGCCAACAGAACTTTGTTCTCATTAAATAAAATGAAATCAGCATTTTCCCTTTGTGTCAGGCTGTCTCCAAGAGTAATGACTTGATAATGAAGTGCTTAGAACAATCCTAATGTTGAGATGATGGCAGTTATATTTTTGCCCCCAGCCATCCGTTCTAGTAGCTCAGATGGTTAATTTGGGCCTGGCAAGTAGCCAGGGCACGTAACTATCAGTCAATAGTGTTTTTGTACTGTAAGACCACACTGCTCTGTCACCATGGGCTGCATGTTTTGCTGATGTAGATTGGAAAGTCTATGCAGTTTGGCCAAATTACTTCAGGAAAAAGATGGCCTTTATATATCCATATTGCTGAATTAGCAGCCTTATTGCAGTTTAACCTTTATATTGCAACAAAAAATTTATTTCACTGATACAGTGGCTGAGGCTGAGAATTTGTCTAGCTAAGTAATGGAGATACCCTTACTGGTGCACCTGGGCCTCCCTAAGAATTTCATGTTAGTGTAGCCTGAAGAAAGCAGTGTTGTTGCTTTCCCCCCTGTAGGCAGAATAGCTCGGGCCTTTATGCATTCCCCTTCTCCCATATAGCAAGTGTATTCCCTACAAGAGCACTTCTCTGAGCCGCGGGCCTGGCAGAATTCACTGAAAGCTGGGCTGAGCAGAGCAGAGATGTGTGTAGTTTATTTGTGTTCTTGGCATCCAGCTATGGGGAAGGGGAAGAGATGTCTGCAGGCAGTGAGAAGCCCTGGGCACTATTCACTTGAGCCAGGTTCTTTCTCAGATCTTTACCCATTGCAGAGAAGCTCCTATGGACTTGACATGTGCAATGAGGTGTTTCCATCCCTGCTCTTGTCTTAGCCACTGCTGTCATGGCTCTAATTATGTTGTTGCAGAGACACATTAGCTACGGTGTCTGTGAGCCTAGAGTTCTTATGGGGCTGTGGATAGGACAGAAAACTATCCTGTTTGGCAGTGCTGCCCCTAGGATATTTTATGCTGAGTAGGATCTAATCCTGCTTTATGCCTTTAATTTTTCAAAAGTGACCATCAGCCAGGAAGAGCCCATCATTGGGCTGTCTAGCAGGAAAGATTGATGTAAGAGCTGCCTTGTTGTTGCAGTAGACTGGTCAGGACTGCAGTCCTGGTCCTCTGCACTAACCAGCAGGATAAGTCTGAGACACAGTTTAGCTTCTGTTTTAAACAAAACCCATTCGATCTTCAGTGGAAGCGGTTGCTTACAGCCTTTTCATTCTGGGGGATATTTCACTCTGTAGTAGAACTTACTCTTTGGGAGTAACTTTGCACTTCACAAAGGACAGGTTCTACTAATGCTGGGGGGAAAAAAAATCTACATTAACAGGACATAGAAAACTACAGGACATGCATCCAGAAAATAAAACACTAAAGGCCTCCTGTTCTGAAACAGCCTCTAGTTTTGCATTCACATATAATTATGACTGCAAAACTCAAAGGTTGCCTGGAGGTGGTTTAAAAACCAGGCCCTTATTGCAGTCTTAAACAGATGTTGGTTATGTTTTGAAAAACACATTTCTTTACTCAAGTTGATGTGTCCAAAATGTATGTATTGGCCTCCCTGTTGATAAGACTGACTTGGAAATCATTCTAACAATCTCCTGGTACACACGACTCCAAGAGGTGCGTACTTAAGACAAGCTGCATATATCTGGAGCATTATATTAAATTTTGTGTGTTGGCAGCGGAGCATTTGCTTCAGACAGCACCACCTTTTCATAAATGACAAAGTGTGCACATTCTGCAGCTGGTACAATGGACAGTAAATACAGCAGTTTCTCTTTATCATGTTCTGGATAATTTCCTTAGTGTCCTGCCCTGCCTAATGGCCGTTTTATTTCTGAGTGAGCGTAAATGATTTGCAGTGAAAATTGAAATAAAGTAAAATGATCCCTGAGATGTGCACATCTGAGCCAACTCTGCTTGAAAAGAAGCTCCCAATTCGATAGCTAAATAAGTGGCTTGATTTTAAAAGGATAGACAGTCATCTGGTTTTGTGGGTGAGCTCAGAGTGGTTGCTAGTGGGCATTTGGCTTTGGTTTTAGTCAGTTTGCTAAGTCCAGTGCAGTTCTGTACTGTGACTGCATTTCAAATGACAGAATGTTCCTTGAAGACTCCACAGTATATTCTAAAGCAGTCAGGTGGAGATAGGTGTTATTTATGAACATGAGTCCTGCTGCACAGTTGGCTGGCTTCAGCTCTGTGGCCCCTCCAGGCCATCTCCTGCAGGGACCTGGGTGCAGATATTGATGTGATTAGCAATGAAATAAAATGAGGTTAGATAACACCTTGTTTCCATGGCTTTAGGCTGTAAATGGTGGAATCCTGACATGAAATAAAAAGGCTAGCTGATGTGTGAGGCCTGCTTTGGAAATAATAAAGTACTGCAAAGGTGGATTTGGATGCCTAACTCTTACATTTAGGGTGCAGGAGATCTAGTGACACTGGCCAGCTTATTGTAAGGACAGAAGACAGGGAAATGGGTGGGAGTGGGATTCATTCCCTGTGTCACTCAGATGGATTTTTATTTGGGATCTTGATTGGAGCCTATCTCAGACTTAGACTTAAAGCAGAAATAAATATTAAAACACATAAAAGCAGGACTCAGACCTGAAATCTCTCTCTTGGGATTCTTTCCTTCCTTTCCATAAGAAAAGAAAGTTAAGTTGGCAGGTTGTGCTGCACAGTAGCAATGGCACAGAACTCCAAGTCTGGCTCACTCATGTGAATGTTTTCTCCTTCTGAATTCATCCATGAGTTGTTATGCCTGCTAAAAAAGCCAGAGACTCCTGTTGCAAGTGTTCCCAAATGTCTGGATCCCAGGCCAGAGGCCACAGCCACCTTGTGGAATGACAAATGGTTCTGTTGAGCTGGACTTGGTCAGTGTGGAAAAGGAATGGATACCTAGCAGCAAACTCTCAGTGCCTATAAAGAGGTCATCAAGAAGTTAGAGCTGGGTTCTTCAGAGCAGTGCATGAAAGGATGATTCCATAAATTAAGAAATTATTTCTTGTGAGACTAGAATGGGCTGCCTGGAGAAAGTGTGGATGCCCCATCCCTGGAGATGTTCAGGACCAGGCTGGATGGGCCATTGTACAACTTGATTTAGAAGAAAGTGTCTGTGCCTATAACAGAGGGGTTGGAACTGGATGGTCTTTAAGGTCCCTTCCAACCCAAACCATTCAGTGAGGCTATGACAACAGCTGAAATGAGCTGAAATAAGAGTTTTGGACTGGATACAAGGAAAAACCTTTTAATAATAAAGGAAGTCAAGCAGTGCAGCATCTTACTTAAAGGGGGTGTACCATCTCTGTGCACAGAGTTCTTAAAAACCAAGGCTGGGCAGAGCCCTGAACAACCACATGTGATCAAAGGAGGCTGGACTAGAGACTTCTGGAGTCTCTTCTAGCCTAAATTACCTTCTAACCCTGAGACACTACATCCTGATGTGAGAAGGAGGATCCCAGGGCTTTTACAACAGGAGACATGCACTAAGTACAAGTCCATTTGCTCTTCTGTTTTTGTGGTTCGTGTCCTTCATGACTAATACAGCAAGGGCAGGGTGACGTTACAGTTATCCTTAGTAAATATTGATAGCTTTGAGATAAATGCCATCTGAGTATGCAGTCTGCAGAGAAAGCCACTCAGACGTATGATCCACCGTCCTTCCCCCACTACTGAAGTTGTTGACCTTTCAAGATATGAAATACTTGAGATGACCCAAACCTTCATGAAATTAACTAGTGCTTTGTGCTTCTCAGGAAGAGACTATACCCTTTCCTGATAATATAAACAGATTTTACTGAACAATTGTTTTGTATGAAAAGTCTTGAAGACAAGGTTTCTGTTGAATCTCATGTATGGGCTAAGATGCTGAAGAAATCCATCTCATCTTGATAGCCATCATTTATCAGGAGAGAAACACTTATTAAGCAATGCTGTGTGTGTATTTACAGAACAATTCACAGAGACTTTCTGCCTATTTAACTTTGACTGGAAGCAAAAAACAATCTCTGTCTTTGAAGCTTGTGTGACTTTGCAAGTAAGAGCCTTGCCTAACATTTCAGGTAGGCTGGTGTTTCTTTGGGTGTGTTGGACCTTCTCCAGCCTCACCTTACAGAACATGGGTCAGGCACACTGGCAGCCCTCTCAGCACTGTTCAGTGCTTTTGACCAGGAAAATGGAGGCTGTGAACTCCCAACAGCAGCAGATGTCTTTCCCTGCCATGTCCTTGTCTTTTCTCCTACACTTCTGTTGCAGCCTGCCTGAGCCTTGCATGGCCTCCACTATCTCTGCAAGGCTGGACAATCACTAGGGTGTGAAAACAGTGAGTACAGATCCCTTTATCATCATGCAGAAGGACCTCTGAGCAGTCTGAAGTGGGCAGAGATGTTCTTAAAATGGCTTCTAAATTGCATTCACAGCAAAGTGGTTGTTTTCCAGTAAAACTGTTCATTTTCTTCCACCACAAAACATAAAAGGCTCTTTCTTATTCCCTGCTGAATCTTTAAGATTGATGTGGATGGATGGGCAGACTCCTGTCTGCTTTAAAACACGGGCTGGTGACATGACAAAGCTAAGTGAAGTAGATGGGCAGAGTCCTTAGGATTAATGCTTCCTTCCTCGTACTCTGAGCCAACCAGACTGCCCTTGCTTCTCTTCCTCCAGCCAGCACATTCTCTTTGTACCAGAATATCTCTCCCCAGCAATTGCTTTAAGTCCAAAAAAGTGTTTGTGCAGGGTCTGATTCCTCACCTCTGCTGAAGCTCCCATGTTGTCATGGGGGTGTGCTGGTGGGCTCCAGACCTAAAGATGCATCAAGCAGCTCAGGACGTGTCTGCTCACTGCCTCACATCCCATAGCAGCTGTGTCACCGGTGAGGTAGTTCTGCGGGTATGGTGGTTGCTTTTGGAGAAAAAACAAACTGATGAATTTAAACCTCTTTCATCAGAGTTTGGTTTTATGGTGTTTTTGTTTTGTTTTGTTTTGTTTTGTTTTCCATGGATTGTTTTTTATTCAGATGCTCCCAGACCAGTTTTTCATTACTGCAGCTATTGCTCTTTTAGGTTATGAAATACAGCAGTTAAGCAAAACCCACCTGCTGAGACTAACTAGTTCATTCAGCCACACAGGAACCAAGTTTGCTCTTTTCTGCTTGTATGAATGTATGTGTAGGGACAAATGCCTTGGGCAGCATCTCCAAAGATATCTTTGATTAACCTGTTGGACTTTGCATGACTTTGCTTACTGAGCCAATCAGGAGTATCTGAAAGAGTTTAGAAAACTGCTCGTAGATGCTTTTCTGCTCTTTGCTATCAGCGGACACTAAAAATGACCCCTCACTTAGGTCTGAATTTGCAAGTGGAGACAGTTGGCATTAAGGCCACTAAGACCCCCTCAGCTGTATGCACCATCCTCCTGTACAGAGGCAGCAGCTCCTGAGCCTTGATGTTTATTGTTTGGCATTTTACAGTAACCTGAAATCTGTGCTGGTTCTTTTTAAATGCCAGTCTCCAAGCCATGACAGTTCAATATCTGTCTTATGAACAGCTTTGCTGGCCTGCCAAAGGGCAGACAGTGGCAGACAGCAAGGACTGCATGCCCCATCAGGCTGTGCTGCCTGTGCTTTTACCACTGCCTGTCTTCTCACCCACTCCAGCAACCAGTGCCTCCCTTATGGGGCATAGCCAGGAACCAGGGTGTATGAAGGGATGGAGCCTGATTGTGATCTAAGAAGAGTCAGTCTCAGCCTGACACTGAAGCTGGGCTGTGGGTCACTGTAGGAATGGAGCAGGGGTACTGGCACAACTGGTATGTATTTGTGTGGCATAGCCCAGGAACAAGTAAGAAACTGGTTGAAACAGTCCCTCAGTTCTTCACCAGCTATCTGAGATGGGATATCAGAGTAGGGAAGTTTTTGAGGACCGAAGGAAAGACTTTTTGCCCAGTCTTTAAGGGCATGACAGTGCAGGAGAGTTTAAGCAGCCTAAATACACTATCCAGAAAAATTCTGAATGGAATATTTGTAAGCCCTGCTAGATCAAAGACCCTCCAATCCAATAAGTCTTTTGTAAGGCCATATCACCTAAAACTGATCTAATACAGTTTTTGAGAGTAACAGCCCTGGTAGATCAGAGGAAAGATATACAAAACATCTATACAGGCTGATTTCAGGAACTCTGCTGGCACAAACCCATAAAGAAGGGTGAGGAGATGGATGTGGCAGAGTGGAAATCATCCTCAGCAGAGCGCACGAGGACTGGGGCTGGTGCTGAAACCCAGAAGCAATTATGGTAGGACTAAGTGGACAGGACTTAAAAGTGCTTTAGTGCCAGAACTGAAACTGTAAATGAGCTCAACAGCCTCAGCAGCAATTTGCAGTCAGTGAGATGAAATTCAATAAGGACACAAACCAAATGTGCAATATGAAATGAGCACTAACTGGGAAGCAGCAGGACCATAAGGCCAGGTCTGGCTGCACCACCATGCTCCTGCCAACACTGCAGCTGTGCTTCCAGCTCAGTCCCTGAGAGATGCTGGGAACACTCACCCCAGGAGCATGAGCAGGAGTCATCCTCAGACTGGATGTGCTGGACATCTCTTCTGTTAGTGCAGGGATGGCAGCACAGTGCGGAGGTACCAACTGCTTCTACCAGGCTGGCATCACGCAAGTTCACTGCAGATTAGTTGATCTGTTTGGCTCTGCCTTTCAGAAGTGATCTGAAAAGTAACAAATTAGATTTGGTATAATACCAGGGAGCAAAAGGAGGCTTTGTAAGGAGGTGTGAGAAACATTAGTTCAATTTGTGATTCATTCCAAATCATGCTATTAATGTTAGAGAGCAAAAAAATGAAAGAGTCATTGGTAACATAAGAAAATGTTATTAGACCAAACTGAAGTGCAACCAGCTCTGGCGTATGATGTATCAGCTATTTAGTGCCAGATAACAGCATTGAGGAGTGTGCAGGACCAAGACATGCAGGAGATTATCATAATCACTGAGACTGCCAGAGCAGAGATGGTTGGCAGGAAGTGCTGACTGACAGGAAAATTAGCTCAGATACACGAGCACTTTCTTGTAAAACAATGTGACAGGGTTTTCTGAGGAGGTTAAATGGTCCTCAGCCTGTCTGAATGAATAACAGCTCTTCCACATGCTGAGGCTTTGGTTTCCTGCTGCCTTGTGGGAGCTCAGTCAAATCAGCTGAGGTTGTTTTCCTACCATGTCAAATCAGGAGTGACCCAGTTCCTAGTGAATGAGGAAGGGAAGAGAGATGAAACCCTAACGAGAAGCTCTCCCCTCCAGCCCTGTGCTAAGCCAGGTGGTTCAGAACTTCTCTTCCTACTGTTGCACACCCCAGAGCAGCACGCAGAGATGCTGCAGTGCTGAGATACTGCAGACCTGGGGGATGTGCTTGGTTTTGTCCTGCACTCCAGGGTGTGCAGCCAGCCCTGGGTAGTGAACTTGCCCAGGCCAAGCAGTGGCTTTCATTGATACCTGCTCATCTTCCTGAGCTCAAAGCTAGCACAGAGGTTGCTGTAACAGAGCTGGGGCGGGTCCTTCTCCCCATAATGTAGCTGTAGGTCTGTCTGGTGCTGGTGTCAGGCAGCAGATCTGCATTCCTGAGCTGTCCCTGCAGAAGCAATGCAGCAATTAAAGTTTCCCAAGTCAGGTCCTCTGCGTTTCTGTGGAACCTCTGCCTGCCCCTGTGCATCAGAGGGACCAACGAGTGTCTTAAAACTCAGTCAAGTTACTAACGTAAACAGAAAACATCTTCTTACAGAAAACGAATGGTACTGGAGCTGCTCCCCGCATTGATCTGGCTGCAGTGAGAGTATAGAGACTGCATAAACTAAGCCCTCCACCACACGAGGCTGTTTGGCCTCAGTGCAAGCAGGGGCTGCCCTGCCTGCATAGTGCCTTTAGGAAGCTCCAGTGCAAGGTTTGGGGGTCACCTGCCAACTCGTTAAATATGTGACTTGAGAATTTGAAACAAGTCATCTGTGGAGTCTGCCGATGGGTGAGGTATCATGATTCAGTCAAGAAAATTAGGGAAATCCATCACACAGACAGCGAAAGCCAAGCAGTGAAAGAGATGTCAACAGGTAAAGGGCAGCGTGATATGCAGCATGATATTAAATCATCCCTCACCTTTTGCTCTTGCACCGATTTAATTCTTTGTTGCCAAGTTACCAGGTACATCTGCTTTGCTCTTACATACATACATAGTTTCCCCTAGCGTGGGTTTTGGTTGCTACCAGGTTGTTTTTGAGCACACAGGCATTGTTCTGGCCACACTGGTGGGGGACGAGGCCTTGTAAATCCAGGAGGAAATGACAGGAAAGGCTGCACCCACTGCAGACCCAGCTTCTGTTTGAGGCATGCAGTGGAGGCTTGGGGAGCTTGTGGGCCCCCATTTTCATAGGCCACAAAAGTTGAGTAGGCTCCTGTGCTGTAGGACACCTGGTGACAACTGGGTGAGGGCAGAGGGGTGCAGGTCACCTTGGAGCTGCTACATCTGCTGGTTTTTGAGCTGAAGGGACAGTTTGCAGAGTGAGCAGGGTGACGTGAAGCGTTTGAAATTAAGAACATGGTTTGATGCTGGAGCTATAGCAATAGCCTTGGATTTACGCTGTGCCAAACTTACAGAGGGGCCATGCAGAGACTCAGTGGGGAGCTGCTGGGTGTGGGATATATTTGCATGATTCTGGATGCGACTGAGCTGGATTTCTTCTCCAGCTGTCTGAGAGTCAGGCATCAAAGCAGCTCATTTGTGTTAAATATTTTCTGCAACTCTAACACAGCAGTTATAGCCATTATTGCCAGTACATCAAGCATGGAGACTCTGCTGTCACCTTTATCATAATTTAAAAAAAAAAAAAAAAAAGTTCTTATTGATTAAAAGCATCTCACAGAGATTTCAGGATACCCCTGATCCCATCTCAGAGATAGCTGGGCATCTTACTTAACTTCAGTGCTCCTCTTCAGGGGCTGCTGACTTATCAGGGACTTTGCCCTTCTGTCTAAGAGAAGTTTGCTTTGAACATCTGCCTAGCTCATCTACCATCAGTGTCAGGCTCCCTGGGGCTGTGAGTCCAGGTTTCCTCTGACAGCTGTTGATAGCAGCTCATAAATCCTCATGCTGTGAGGAACTGCCTAGCTGAACACGTTGGGCTTCTTTTGGAGTGTGGTAACTGTTCTCCTACATTTCTTTGGGGTGGGTGCACAGATTTACAAGGACCATAAATAAAAGAGCTGTTGGAGTTGCTGGTTGCTACCCAGTGCTTGCTCCTCTGCAGCTAAGCTGGGGACTGCAGATGGGGATTCTTGCCCTTTCCCATTACAGCAATTTACAGATTTCCTTTACCTCTCTCTTTACCTCTCCACAGGTTTCTTGTTCTCATGGTCTGATTTATGCTCCTCTAAGGAAGTGGCCACATATTGTTTCTAAGCAATCTATAGCAAGAGAACTGAAATGCCCTTTCCCATTCTCTCAGTGCTTGTTAGCATGAATGAAGATGTCTCCTGTGGTCTACAGGCAGCCAGACTGCTGCCCCTGCAGGCCCATGGTTTGCTCCTGCAGGAAATGCAGGAGATAGCAGAGAAAAGCAAGGACCATGAGCAAATTACTGTATTCTCCATGGATTCATTGAACTGTGAAGTGTCACATTGCGTGAAGCATCATTGCCTTGCTGTGTTGCTGGAGGTACAAGCCTGGGTGCTGCTATAGCACCGAGTGAGGAAGCATGTATGTGCATTTGTCTGCCATGTTGGAAAGCTATGCAAATATCAGCCTTCACCAGACCAATCTGCACCTGTGTGTATGTCTCTGTGTGTGTGGCAATGGGTCTGACACTGGAGTCACACACTGGGTGAAGTGACACTTATCTGAGGGCTCATCTTGTGGATACTCCTGAGGCATCAGTAACTGAGTTGTTCTGACCCCATTCCCCCCTCCCCTCACAGTGTCTGTCATCAAAGCCTCTGAAGTCCTTCCTAATGCCTGTGGGCCACCCCTCCATCTGGAGAGTCTACCAGCTGATACGATGCTGATACTTCCAGCTGAAGAACTGGAATTGTTTGTTCTTTTCCACAATTCCCTTGGCAAAAGAAAACAAGCCCATTTGTTTAGAAGCTCATAAAAGAGGAGCTTTATGGTAGGAACATTCATAAACTTGCTTGCTTTTGACCTTCTCCACTCTGCTCGTGGTTTTCGAGTTCTTGTCCTGGGCATTCTGCATGTCTGGGCTGTCACGGGCATTTTGGGAAAACAGCCTCACCCAGGATAATTTACATTGCTCAGCAATTGAGAACAGAGCAGTCAGACCACACCATCCTTGCTCCCCTGTGCTGCTGGCTGTGGTTTGCAGGTGTGATGCTTTGACAGCCCTATAAAACAGACCATGCTGCTGAAACAAAGCCTGGCCATTAATTCTGTGCTGCCTGTTTTAAATCTGGATTAATTGGTGCTGCTCTAGCAATGGACATTTCCTGGGCTCTCAGGTTACTAAGTACTGAGCATGTGTCATTGGTGGGAGAAGTGAATCATGCCCTTAAATTAATAAATATGTATTCTGTGAAGGCAAGCAATTAAACCTCTGGTGAGTGTGGGTCATGTGGGGCTGATGCACTTAAAAGAGAGCTTGTTTCTTTTCAGAGATAGGAAGACAACAGGATGCTAGGACATAAACTACTTATGTCTAGGGGTGGAAACTGGGATTACTTTGGCCTGAGTGTGGAACCTCAAGTTTCAGATCTAGATTCAGAATTCAGTTCTGATGTCTGAAATTTTGAGTGGATCAAACTGAAATCATTTTTTTCCCAGCCTGTTTTCTTGATGATGGGGGATAGGGGAAGTCTCTACAAACTGCAGGTTTTTATCTGTGTCTGATGCTTTGAATCCCCTCCTTGAATTACAGACTGCTGTGGATTTCTCTAAAACACAAGAGAAGCCTTTGCACTTCCCAAGCTCTTCCCTGTCCAGAAAGGTCTTACTTTACTTAAATCTGGAGCTCCTTCTTGCCATATTTTTAGCAGCTACGAACTCTTAGCTTGGTTCCCCAGCCCAGGACATCTCAAATGGGCTCTAAAGATGCAGTGGTGTTTGAGACTGCCTAGGACTTGTGTCCTGGGACCTCTTTGCTTTACACAGATCCAGATAAATTCACCAACTTGGCCGTGCATGATGAGAAAGTATATGTAATGATTTGAAACACGATCTTTCATGCTCTTTGGAAAAGGCTTTTATAGGATACTGCTGTCAGATTCCATATCATTCCTGGATTCAAATTGTGAGCGTGGCACAGTGTTGAAACAATACATGTCATCTGTCTCCTAGCTGCTGGTAAACAAGGTACAGCTGGCAGGAGATGCACACAAAGTTCAATTCTAATTTCTCCCATATTCCCACCGTACTTGTTAGCATAACATTTCCTTACTTAGTTTTTCTGAAGGTAATAAGGGGGAAAGGAAAATAAAGCTGGAAGTCTACACAATGGATTCAAGGTGGGAGCCCAGCATGCTGGAGAGTCCTTCAGCACTGGTGAGGAACGTCATGTTTTATTAGCATCTGCAGGCTGTAGCACCAACAGGAGCTAATTGCAATTATTGGGAGGCAACGTTAACACATTCTCTTGAGTATGCTCCACTGTTCCCATCGGAGTCATGCTGAAACATCCTCTGTCATGCAGTTAGTGATGTGCTCTGTATCAGTGCCGTAGCTCTGGGATCCATGCTAGAGGAAATCCTGCCCTTAGGTCTCTCTTCCTCCTTCTTGGCCTTTCTCACTTGCCCAACCCTTGACTATAAGTGCCATGGGGGTGCCATGCTGGCACAGCATCTGCAGCATCTGTTCTGGAGCAGGCTGCTTTCCCCACTCTGTCCTGTGCTTTGCAAAGTTTGCCTGTGCTTCACCCCACAGTACATCCTGAATCATACTGACCGTGTTCACATTATTTCCCTATTAATTACTGATCTGACTCTTAATTGTTATTATTAAGCTGGAGATATTGGAGAGGTCTGCAATAAAGGGTAGTCAATATTTCTGACAGCGTTTCCCACTTTGTGAGTCAGTGTATGTCAGACTGTGGATTCACACCTGGTTGACTCATTCCTTGCAGCACTGGGAAGGGAGGTTAGGACTTGTGGGGTCAGCAATGCCAGATTTGAGCTGTCTTTTGTCCAGATCAGGCGGAGCCTTGGGAAGAACTTGCACCAACATCAGCAAATGGGTTCTTACCCCGTGAGTTCCTGCAGTGAGGGGATGGTCTCTCAGAAGCAGCAGGCAGCTTCTGGACATAGCTTGCTTACAAGATGAAGCTTGTGATGTCAAGTGCTAATTGTGTGCAGAAGTTACCTTTCCCTAGAACCTTTTCTTTCTGTGATTTTTTTGGGAATAATTCTTCTGCTGAGGCTTCTTCTTGACCAGCTAATCCCTTTTGTGTTGTCTTTTTTTTTTTTTCTTCCCAGGCTCATGTATTTGATATGAATGTTAATAAGTACGAAGCTCTCTGCAGCCAGGTAGTGGTGGCCAAGAAGAAAAACAAAACAACCCATATCCAGTTTAACCCCGTGTACCCTGTTGTCATCGTCGGAGATGAGCGAGGCCAGGTTACCTGCCTGAAGCTCTCCCCCAATCTGCGCAAGATGCCCAAGGTAAGTTCAGCTGAGGGACCAAACCACGGCAGGTCTCTTCATGCCTTCACTGTCCTCTCTACTCTGTGCAGTGAGCTTGGCAAAGTGGCTCTCTCTTGCAGAGTGCTTAAGGTTACCAGAAGCCTTTTGAGCAGGATGTCTCGGATGTCAGATCCCTTCTTCTGTTTTTGTTGGAGTAAAAAGGCTTAATCCACTTCTGTGCAGGAGCGGGGAGTGGTGGTAAGGCAGTTTTCTCTCCTGTGGATGAGAAAGAACTTTCTTATAGTGCTACAGACGAACCTGTGAACTATACAGAGGTTCAGAGGTTTCCCAAACATTGTGTCTTTTCTGAGCTTTGGGTTTTGTTTGCAAAACTCCTGGAAACTTGAGGTGATATCAGCTCCTCCATGCAGAGCCCATGCTGCCTGTCTTCTTGCTATTCTGGATCATCAGATTCTCTGCCCTGACCATTTTGTCACCCCTCCTGTGAATGAGCAAGTGCTATCTTTATTTAGCAAAGTGTCTTGGAATCCTAATGTTGAGAGAAAGCAATGAGATGTACATGCCTGTATGAGTTGGCAGAGCCCCTTTTCCCACCCAGCCACCAGTGCTAGTCTTGCAGGATGCTGAACATCTCCCACACAGTTCCTTTATTAGACTTTCTGGGCTTCCTCCAGCCACAAACTCTATTCCTGCAAATGCAGCATCATTTCTGAGCCCATGTAATTCTCATAGCAAGTTGTCCCTTGCTTAACAGAGCTTTTTCAGTTTCAGGCTTTTTAGAATTGATCCAAGAAAGCAATATCTCAGGACAATCATTTTTTATTTATATACCTCCAAAGGTTTTATATATTCTACCAGTCAGCTGTGTAAGGCGAGGTCTTTGGCCAGAAACTAATCACCCTGGTGTCAGTCTAGAATGTTCTGACTGATTTTTAATAAGTCCTTTCTTCTGGACACCAATGGAAATGCCTTGCATTCAGAGAGCATAGAAAACTGAACAGCGTGGCAGTCTATCAAAAGGTGATGGAGCAGTGGAGGAGAGCGTCTCATGAGCTCCATGCTTTCATATTTCCATCAAGACTACCACCTGAGATTACCCAGTCTCTCAGGGTTGCCACCAGCTTGACTGAGTACAAGTTTCCTAGCTGATTTATGAGTCCTTCCTGACATGGGTGAGCACTCTGTCTGCCACTGGCCCTGGATTCATGAGTGTTCACCAATGGAGATAGGTTACAGGCACAGATGTGTCTGCCCACCATCACACACCTAGCTATGGGGTGACGAGCACCCAGCAATACTCTGCCATGGGTCAGAATAAATCTGAATGTCTCCTTTACTTCTTGTGGCCAGCAGCAACCCTCCAGACAGGCAAAAATGTCATTAACTCTCAAATTCTCTCCCTTTGCAAACTTTCTGCAGAAGCAAACTGCATGTTGTTGACAAAGCTGACCTCACAAGTGGCACAATCACTGCTGTCCTTAAGCCTATAGGTACCATATCCCAGGCAACATATAAATGGAATGGAAATGGACTCTGCTGCTCTGATGTTATTAAGCTGTCTATTTTCCACTTCTTGGTTTGGTTTGAAGGGGCACTGAACACTGAATTAAATGTTTCCTCCACATGTGGAGAAAAAGGAGGAATGTTCAGGCATGGCTGGTGGTGTGTGCAACTCCCCTGGCTACAGCCAGCACTTCTCAGAGAGTGAAGAGAAATTGAAACAGATGGCATGCAGGGTGGAAGCAGAGTGGTTGGTGATGGATTACAAGTGGATAAGTGAGCAGGGTTGCCAGGCCCATCATTTGTGGCCAGATGATGGTGACCACAACCCTATGCTGAGGAATCTTGGCTACTGTGAAAAGGTGATTTGAAAGTGGTAAGGGAAGCCCTGGCAGAGCAAGCAGTGCCATCCACTTCATCTCCTGTCCTCCTCCTTGCTGTGCTAGCATCAGCCTCCACATGCATAGTGCAAACCTCCAGCTGTAGTGGCACATGCATCATCTCGCCATGGGGGTCCAGATGCACTTTAACAGTATTGATCCCGGTCCTTTTGAAGATCAAATCAGTGTACTCTTTAAACCCTTACACTGTGCTGTCAGCTTTCCTCTCTAAAATGAAGAGGACTTCTTCCTCTTCTTCTGGGAGTCACCAGAGTTAACAGGAGCAGAATATCCGTATTCCCTTGAATGTGCGGAGAGTTTAGAAGGATGTGAAGGAGCCGTTGCATCCCAGATGTCTCATGCAGGCAGACAAACCTGTTTGCACCTGGGTGAATATCTGGGTTCCCCGGTCCACTCTCTCCACTGCCTGATCACAGAATCACAGAACTGTAGGGGCTGGAAGGGACCTCCAAAGATCATCTAATACAATCCCCCTGACAAAGCAGGCTCTCTAGACCACGTCACACGGGTAGGCATCCAGGGGGTTTTGAATATCTCCAGAGAAGGAGATATTCACCACACCCCCCTTGAGCAGCCTGTCCCAGTGCTCCGTCACCCTCACCATGAAGAAGTTCTTGAGCACATTTGGTTGGAACTTTCTGTGCTTCAGTTTGTGGATGTTTCCCCTTGTCCTATCACTACGCATCACTGAAAAGAGTCTGGCCTTGTCCCTTTGCCTCCCACACCTTAGATATTTGTAGACATTGATCTGATCCCCTTTCAGGCTGAACAGACCCAGGTTGCCCATTCTTTCCTCTTAAGAGTGGTACTCCAGAGTCTTTATCATCTTTTTGGCCATCCACTTAACTCTTTCCAGGAGATGCCCACCTTTTTTTGTACCAGAGAGCCCAGACCTGGATGCAGTACTCCAGGTGAAGCTTCACCAGAGGGGGCCTGTTGGCCACTCTTCTTAATGCACCTCAGGATGCCATTGGCCAAATCTCTGCAGAGCCCTATGGCAAAAACTACCTGAAACCCAAAAGGAACCAGAGATGGTGTTCCTGGGGGTTGTGACCTTCACATCAACTCCAGCACCTGCTAACTCAGCTGCCTGTTTCCGTCAGAGATGGAGTGATCTTGCAGAGCTCAGTGTGTCAATGGGGCACGACAGCCACAGGCTCATCCACATCCCACAGCCTCTCTGTTTCGATGTCACAGGGGTTTGCCTGTGAAGCATCTCTGCCAGCATCCCACACAGCTGGGATAGCAGCTTTTGACAGGTATGACTAGCAGACTAATCACCCTTTTTAGAGAGAGCTCTTAATAGCCACATGTCATCCCTAATCCTCTTTCTTTCCCTAAAAATAGACATGGTGCTGTCTGCTCCACGTGCTGCACACTGCTCAGCTGCCACTGGGCTTCCAGGATAGAGCTCATTGGGAGAGGCTGAGCTAACTTCATCCCAGTGGGATTTCAGCAGCTCTGAATGTATTCTGGTTTGCCAGATAGTTAATAGTGTGATGGGTTACTGGAAATGGGGAGAGTCAGGACTCTTGGGTTCTCATCAGGCTTTAGTTCATTCCTTTGTTCACATCCTTGAGATATAAGGGGAGGTTCAAGAGCTCAAAAAACAATTTCCTGATTTGATATGCAGCTTAATTAGCTCATGTTTGTAAAATGCTTCGGGATCTTTAAGAAGTGTTATTTAATCGTCCAAGTTTTGCTGTCAGCAGCAATATCACAGCCCTGTTTATGAGCACTTGGCAGAAAAAAGTCAACAGGGGAACTTTTTGAAAGCACTCAGGTAGCGTTTTTGGAAGTGACTTTCACCAAGGCAGAGAAGAAACAGCTTCAGAAATGCCTGAAACTCCCTGTGGGCTTTGGCCTCCTAAATCCTTCAGTGGCACGCAGGAACAGTTGCCCTTGATGTAGAGAGAAAGCCAGGGGCAGGGTCTCTGCCACCTACCAGGCTGTGCTGAGGGCACATCTGTACACACACTGGGTACCAAGTCTTGTGCCAAGCAGAGCAAGTATCCTACACCCTCACTTCAGTAATCTGGGGCCCGGAGCCATCCCCACAATCTGAGGTCTCTGGTGCAGGGACTTCTCCATGCCTCAAGGAAGCAAGCTGTATTTTACTGGGTTGTGAGCCTGGTAGAGGCTTTCTGTGCCTATCACTTTTGTGTCCTGGGATCATATGAGGCTTTGGAAACACATCAGGGAACTGCTAAGTATCAGCTCCAACAGCCTGGAGAGCATGGAATTTGGGGAGGGAAATGACCGAGCACAAACCTTGTGGGAAGAGCAACCACAAGGCAGAGAGTGGAGCTTGCAATCATCATTGCAAAATTGAAGTCTGCGTTTAAACTGCCACCAGCATGGCCCTTCACTCTGCATGCCAAGCGCCCGTCTCCCCAGGCATCCATCCCTGCTTGGGCAGAAAGCTCATTACAGCAGATAAGCTGCTACCCAAGCAGAGAATCTTGGTGAAACTGTTTTGGATGCTTCTGCTGAGAGCTCAGAAGTGGGGGCAGAAGTACTTGTGGCATTTTAAGATGCAGCACCAAGAACGAGTGGCTCTCTGCTGTCATCCAGGCCGCTTTTGGGCTCCTAGTGCTCCTTAAATATTACAGTAGTCGTTAGGCAAGAGTTGTTTAACTAATAAAATATTGTTCCTAATTTATAACGACCTTGGTGGTTGAGTTCACCCGAGGGAAGCATTGCTGGCAGAGCTGTTTAATTAGTAAGCCTTTCGGGTTTCATTCCTGAAAAGAAATTAAAGCATTTTGTCATCACAGTCAGAAGAATGTAGCTGCTTGTGGGCTTTGGTTTGTTTGTAAAAAAAAAAGCACTGCTGAAATAGCCTGGTACAACCCATCAAGGCCAAAGGCAAACAGGAGAGAATCAAACAAACAGTAAGTGTTTTCAGAAATGTTGGGAGAGCATGTCAGAGTGGGAGAAAAGAAGAAAGCAAGTCAAACAAAGGGCGTAAAACAGCATTTGCTGAGGCTAAATGAAATTTCTTGGACAGTGCCCAGGCTTACAGCCAGGGAGGCAGCCAGCCTCTTGGTCTGGTGCTTGTCTTGGATATTTATGCTGGATTATCTAGGATTATTATTTCAGCCTCTGTACTTGCAGGCACGTGTGTGAGTCCAATGCAGGCTGCAGTGATGCTGCTTCTGGTTGTTGCAGGGGGTGTTGCAGCATCTGTTGAGGATGAACCCGACCAGCACAGGGAGTGGCACCTGTACTCCATCCTTATGTCCCTAGATGTGCAACCCATCTGCTTGTGGGGTTAGTTTGTGTTTACAGAATCCTCAGACTAGATGCACTCTCCAAGGTCACATCAGTGCTGGACTAGTGAGTGGCATGTCTCTGGAGAAAGTACATTTTGTCCCCAAAGTTACTATTTCAGCGGCTGTGAAGTGTTATCATTCCATTTAAGAGAAAACCACTCACCTTTCCTTTCCAAATGTTTCAAGAGTTTCGTACTTCTAGTGGTGCTATTCCCAGTCCTGCTGTTTCCATGCAAATGCTGCTCTATCATTGAGATTCACACAGTCACTTCTGTGCAGCTTGAGCGATGGCAGGATTTCCTTGTGTCTCTTCAGGGCTGGCTAATTGCGCAGTGACCCAAAAGCACTGAGCACAAGCAGTGCTGGAGGAATTCAGCACCGAGTGCTGCTGCGCCTTGCCTGCATCAGGGCTGTTGCCTCTGGATGCAGCTCGGCCCCCTGATAAGGAGGCACATGCAAATAAGCTTGAATCTCATGAAAACTGACCTGCAGCTTGATGGCTTTTCTTCCTCTGAGGTTTATCAAAGCTTTTTTGATTTCCTTTCAGTCATTCCCCTGTTATTTGGTCTGGCTGCAGATAGCTGCTCTCTGCACTGCTAGGGGAGCAGGTGAGCACTGCGAGGTGGATCCAGGGACTCATGAAACCCCACGTCTGCCCTTTCACAGCTCTCTGTATTGCTTGCATAGTTCATTTAAGGACAGATAATTTAGGCTGTGGTGCACAACATCTCAGCAGTGAGCAAGCACTAGTTTGCTTTAACTCTGGAGTTCACTGCCTTAAAGCTTTCATTTTCTGGTGGCTCAGGGTGCTGCAGGGATGCCCCAGTTCTATGGTATCTTTGAAACACTCAGGTGCCATGACCGTGAGTTACGTCTGCACTGTTCCTGTGTGTTGCTGCCACGGAGAGAGTTGGGGCTCTCCCTTAAGTCAATGTTTTGGATTAGGAGAACTCTTGGTGACTTGCCCATTGGCACTTGTCCATTGAGGTTTATATGTATCTGGGCAGAGCAGTTTGCAGGCCAGGTCTGGAGGGCAGCAGCAAGTGATGTGCTTACACTGTGGCCTCACTGTGATTTCTGCACTCACCTGGCTGGAACTGGGCTTTGATGCACAGAGGTCCTGACACTTTCTCAGCTCTTTCACTGCTGGGGTATGAGAGCTCAGGCTGTCTCTTCTCCCAGAACTAACCCTGCAGATCAAATCCAAATTATCTCAGTTAGAACAATGATAAACTCTACAGACATCAGGAGAACAATTACCTTAGTCACAGTGGTCATTATTTCCCCTCTGCCTGGATAGCCAGTGTCTAGCTCATTAAAGCAGCATGCACTCCATCTTGTACCCAGTCTGCTGAGTCCTAGGATTCTGTGCTTTCCTGCTTTTCTCCCTTCCCTGGCATCCTGTGCTGTAACCTTCTGTCCAGGCCAAGCTCACACAAACTGCTGCTGCAGAGAGGAAGGCAACAGCCTGGTCTGTGCATGGGTGGTACGTCAGACATGGGCTCTGAGCTGCAAGAAAGACTGAGAACAGAATATAGGAGAGAAGGATGAGCTGGGAGGGCTCCAGCACTGACCTTGATGCTGGAAAGGAGCCCAGCAGTGCTCCAGGCCCAGATGTGTCCCAGGCCAGGGGCACATCTTTAGGGATGGGTTATTGAGCCTGCCTTGGAGTGGGATGGCTGAGGCAGTACCCATAGTTCTGGCCCTAGTGCACACTGAGGCCAGCAAGGGGCCATGTGTGCAGCTTGCCAGTGCATGTGCAGCATTGCTTACATCCTCTGGCCATTCTGCTATGAAGAACTGTGACTCACAATTGTAAATTCACATCTACCGAGAGGAATATTGACATGAGCTGGCAAAAGCACACTCCCCTACCCCTTTCTCCCTGCTCCATCCTCTACGCTTCCTGCACTACCTGGGGAAACACATTGGTAGGGAGAGCTCCACAGCCTCTCAGGATCCTTCTCCACTGTCCACCACTGGAATAGCTCCTGTTTTGGGATTGCAAGCCCCATACAATATCATGGGGCTGTGAAGCAGTGGGGAGCTGTTTCAGCAGTTTCTCATCCTTCTTGACCAGAATTCGAAGCCTATGGATATCTGTCTGGACATCCTGGGTCTATTCGCTATGCACAGGAGAGTAGGTAGATCTGTAGCACAAATCGAGATGTCTGATTGTGCCACACTACAGATACAGAGAGTTCTGTATCCAGGGCAGAGATGTGACAACCTTAGACAGCAGCACTGCAAGGAGAGCTAACCCAAACAAGCCATCAGGAGACCTAAAGGGCTTGACTCTTCTTTCATCAAACCAGTTATTTTCATAATCAGTGCAACAGCTGCTGGCTTGCATTGAAGTATGAGGCAGGAGAAAAGTGCTCTGTCTAACTGTGGGATTGCTGAAACCCAAGGTCAAAGAACTGAAGGTTTTCTTCTTTTTATCGTTCCTGGCCACGTGGCTCCAATCTTGTTTTTGTTGTGTAATGCCACTTGCTGTGACCTCTCCCTTTGGCAGTTGGTGGAAAGACATCATCGTATTTACAGGTTATTTTAAGCTAAAGTCAATTCTCAGCGGTCTGGATGAAGCGTGTGTAGTATGTGAAATGGTAACACTGTCAATTGGAGCAAGAAAAGATCCCAATTTAGGAAAATTCAATAGTACTTATAAATTATTTCTAAGGTTCAGGCCTTATCCTACGAGATGCTGAGGTTGCTGTCTGGGGGATATTGTACATGAGCTGGGACTGGCTTTAACTTACTAGTTTCCTCTTTGAATATCTGCATAACAAAAGGTTGGCCTGCATTTGAAAGTGGTGCAAGGCTGCTCATTGCATTGCTAGGGATTTGGAGAGACTCTGGTTCGTGTGATCAATAATAATCCAATCACTGAGTGAATGTCCTTCTCTTGAAATAAATCCGGTGTCTTTCCATTGAATTTGTTATTTTTTGGGGGGTAGTCAGGAGTAACTGAGCTCTGAATTGGGACAAGTAAGATAGTTGTGGTGGTGCCTTTTTTTTTTTTTTTTTGCTCCTTTCTTTGCATTTCTCCACGCTGGTGCAGTTATGTTGCCAAAAGAACTGCTTTGTGTGAAGGCTTTGCATCCACTTCCTCATGGACAGATGGTGTCTGTGCTTTGGCGTCCTCCTGGCAGCCTGGGCATCGCTCCTGTGCTGTCAGAGGAACCCATCACTTCCTGCCCTGGGAAATGCCTAATGCATGAGAATAAGGAGTCCTGATTTACATCCTCAGAAAGCTTTCATTTTGAGATTGCCTGAATGTGTCTGTTCAGCTTCCACAGCTCCTTGGAGCCGAAGTCTCTGCTTTCTCCCACACCTCACAGAGAGCTGTTTGGCGCAGAGAAGTGGGCACAGCTCAGCACAGTGGCAAGAGAGGCACTTCCCAGCCCCTCAGGCAGCTTGGCTTGCCTCTCTTCCCCATTTCTTTCTTTAGCTACCCTCTGTGTGTTCCTTTCTGTGCACATGATTTAAATCCTTTCCAGAAAATTGGGAGATCCTTAGAAACCACCACTTCTGTAGGTGAATGACAGCCCCAGCACAAAGACAGAGTGAGCTCACGCCAGCCAGAGCCTCGTGGGAACAGGCTGCTCTCAAAGCATGCCCTTGGCAGCACCAGTGAAGGAGGCTGTTTGGGATGCTGCCTGCCTGCAGCCTCTTGGGCAGAGCTTTTCCATGCTCAGCCACCATGGATCTGCTCCCCTACAGCCCCTCTTCTCCATATCCCTCCTGAGTGCTTTGGGAATACATCTGACACACTCATACCTCAGCAGAGGAGCTGATGTTGGGGTGTACTGGTGGAGAACCCTGTCCTACCAAGGTCCATCACCTGCTGAGGCCTCCTGTCTCCCTGCATTGTCCATCACTGGAAGAAAGCTGGATGAAGGGACAGGACTCACTCAGCAGGGATGACAAACGGGACCCAGGTCTTTGTGGCATGGCCCAGTTGTGTCTTTTTGCATTGCTCCACTGACCTGAGCAATGTCACAAGCAAGTGCGGAGCTCACTGAAAGTGGGTTTTTACTCTTCTCCAAGCTTTTTGTTGCTTGTGATGTTGCATATCTTAATCCTGTGCATTGTAACTCCTTGGAGAGCTTTTGGCATTGGCTTCAGCAACAAAATCAGGAAATTTGACATGGCCTGGAATGGGAAGGATTATGGCTATAAGGGCCAGAGGAACAGCTTGAGATTTGGCATATGCCAGTAACTCCTCCCCAGGCTGCTGCCAGAGCCTGACACAGCCTTCCCCAGCAGCCAGCCTGGGCTGAAATGTGTTGAAGCTGCCAGAGGAGACAGAGAGGGCAAGTGTGCCTGTAAGGCTGTAAAACACATCCCAAACACATGGCTGCAAAATGTCCCTTGCTTGCAGACTTTGCCTGCTTGACTCTGGATGCTGAGATTTATAGAGCTCTCTGCCCCTGCTAAACCTCCGTGTCGCCACACTGAGCTGATCAGCCTGTGCTGCTCCCAGCCCATGCCAAGCACACTCATGCCATCCACCAGCCTCCTCTGAAAGAAAAGGAGACACCTGCGCCAGCGGGCTGGCCAAATAATGGCCCTTGCTCAAATTAATTTGATGGGCTCAATGGGGAATTGTTTAAATGAGAGAAAGGAAGGAATTGGAGATGAATAAAATGTTTCGCTGTTCATGGTGATGGAGCTGACGCAAGAGGATTATTTTTATCCCATGGCAAAAAGGAAGAGAAGAGCCTTCCTTGCACAGTCGAGGAGAAGAGGGGCTGTGTGGCAGTGCTGCTGGCTGCAGGAGTGGCAGTCACAGCATCTCAAAAGCTTTCCCAGAGGGAAGCTGCTACCCTTAGATTCACTGGCTATTTCTGTGATGCAGGATGCCTAATGCTGACTGTGAAGGGCCATCTCAGGGCAGAGTCCCCCTGCTGTTCCCTACTTCCACCTCCTGATGGGGAGATGCCTCCAATCCCACAGCTTCTGATCTAGGGAAGTCTGAGCTCCTCACCCCCATCCTGGTCAGTGTAGATCTTTCTTACCTGTGCTGTTCCTCATCTCCTTGGGCTGAAACCCCTGTTGTTTTTTTTTTTTACATCCCAGACTGGATCCCATGAGCCGTGTCCTTGATGCATGGTTTAAATTCCCATTCTGCCTTCCTGGACACCTGCAGCCTTCCCATCTGTCCCAGTGTCCAAGCACAGCAGGGGTGCTGGCCAGATCCCCAGTAGCCCATGTGTGTTACACACAACACAGCCCTCTGTGCTGGCAGCTCTAGGTACAGCCATTAGGAGAGGTTTTGCCAGCTTTAACCCATCTTACCTAGATCTTATGCTTTACCTGAGAATCAGCTTGTCAAAGTAGGTGGTGGCATCTCCTAAAGTTGAAGTAAATATCATCTGTGTCTTTCCTGTCCACAGGATCTATTGTGTTGTTGCAGAATTAAATCAGACTGGTTCCTTTGTGACTTATTTGGTACAAATCCTTGTTAGCTGCAGTGCATCTCCTTGCAGATACTTACAAACAGATTGTTGACTTGTTCTACATGTCTCCCATAAAGCAAGGTTAAGCTGATGGGTCTCACATTCTCCTTTTTAGCATAGTTACCACATTTGCCATTTTCAGCTTTTCAATCCCTGTTATCCTTTGGTATTCCTCAAGACAAGTGCTTCAGATTAAGCCTTCTAGGTCAAGCCTGTGTGAAGACAGCTGCCTCTCTAATGGGCTGTGGCTGTTGTGTCCAGAATGGTCTAACACTGTCAGTAAACCAACGCCTGTGGGCAGGCAGAGATAACATCCTTTATTAGACAAACATGCATGGGAAGAAAAGACAAGTGCATGCGCCCTACAGCTTGTTCTTTATTTTCTAGGTATTAGTTCAGCTAATAAAAGGCATTGCCTCTCTGCCAGCCTGCACTGAGTGCAATCCAGCCTGTGCCTTGCTAGAGCTGAAGTCTCAGCACTTGTTGCTGATATTGCTGTGATATCCTGAGGATCAGAATCTGCAGGAAAGGGGAAGCCCCAGGAGCGCAGAAGGAGCGTTGGCGTGAGCACTGCTTGGTCTCTGCTCTTTCATGCACCTGCCTCCTCTGTCTTCCTGGTGATGATGTTGAGTTGGTGTCAGAAGTCAGGTACCAAAACCAAAATGACCAGAAACTGAGTGTGTGACTGCAGCTGAGACTGGAGAATAAGGTCTCCCCCTCTGATTTGCTTGGAAGAAACCCACTAAGCCAGGGAAAGGAGCTCAAAGGCACTCATTTTATCTGGCCTGGGCAAACCACAGGACAGCCAGTGGGAGTGCAGGATGTTAATAATTTAGTTTCTTTCATGCCATTAAAAAAAAAGCGCTGAGGTTTGCTGCACAGTTAGTGTTTGTAATAGAGCAGAGCCAGGGAGCAAAAGGCTCTTGGGTTTCAATTACAACTGCTTGTTCAAGGAGAAAAGCTGTGCTATGAAAGCATGGCATCCCTGATGCTTCCTGCAGCCCAGGGACTGGGAAACGAGGGAGAAGAGAATTCAGGCTGGAACTGGAGGAGCTAAAAGAGGATTGAAGGTTGTAGAGGAAAGCATGAACTCGCAACTTGATGCTGAACCACAGAGCCAGACACAGCCTGGCTGCCTCTCGGGGGGTAATTCAGAGCAGGAGTGAAACCACTGCCTGGGAGCAGCAGTAGTAAATCCATCGGTGGCTGCAGTGCACAACTCTGGGTTTGACACTTCAGTGGAGGTGATGAAAAATGCAAACTAAGTCTGGGAGGAACAACAAGGTTGATCCGAGGTCTGGAAAACATAATTTCATGGAGCTCTTCAGGGCCCTGCAAATAAATTAAGCAATGACTTGATCTCAGCCTAAAAGCACCTGCAAATGGAAGGGATTTGCAACAGTGGAAGGCTCTTTAAATTAGCAGAAAAGAGATATAACAGGATTTTGCAGCTGACTGCAGCTAAACATTTTCAAACAAGGACGAGAGCCTGCACATTTAGAGCAGCACTAACATGTCTGCATCCCCCAAGCTCCTTCAAATCAAAGCTCCCTGTTGTGTTTTATCCCCAAGAGAAGTCATTGGTGTGATGAGTTTACTGACTGTCTCTGTGTGGATCGTAAAGGTTCCACAACTTCTATTAAATCTGCTTCTGCCTTTGGTCTTCTTGAAGTTATCTGGGATTGATGGATAGCATTGCAGAGGGAGATTTGCAGCTTTTATAAAGAGCAGTTCACACCTTGGAACAGCCCAGGTTGCTTTATATGAAGAGATTTACAGGCTCTGGGACCCTTCATTTCTCTTGATTCTGGCTTATTTACTAGCTTCTGTATTAGAAAATCAAACCGTGAGCACTTAGAGATAACAAGGTGTTACTGTATCAGCAAGGACCGGTCTGCCAAGGACGAGACACATTAAATCAGTGTTATCCCTGTCTGCCATTGAAATAAGCCTAGTGGGAAAAGATAGACTTGCCCCACAAGCATGGGGAGCACATAATCTCCCATCTTAGTTTCTTTCAGACTGGAGCTTTCCCAGTTGTCAGTAAGCACAGGGAAATAGTCCTCACCTCCTGGTCCCTGGGATGTCAGCTCTCAAAGACACAGTGTTCTCCTGGGTCCTCTGGCCATCTGCTCTCCGTGGGCATTCTCCACTGCTTCCTGGTTGCCGCTGAAAGACCCCCTTCCTTCCTCTCTTTATTCCCCCCCGACACAATCCTTCAGATTGGTACATCTGCCCCCAGCCTTGGGATAGCCTGAAAAGAGAGGTCTGGGCAGCCTGTCTCCTGGTACAGTATGCAAGCATTCCCTAGGGGCTGAGAATTGCCCTATGGAGGGCATGATTGCTCCAGTCCTGACTAGGTTCAAGTCAGAGCCATCTCTGTTTCAGTTTGTGGCTGTTGTGTCTCTTTTTCCTGCTGTGCACTCCTGTGAAGATCCATTCTGTCTTCTTGCTATCCACCTCCTGGGTGCAGGCAGACTCCTGATAGGTCCCCAAAGTGCTCCGGGCTAAACCATCCCAGCTCCTGCAGTGCCTCCCCAGGATCCCTAGCCCCAGGCCATCTTGGTGGTCTCTTCTGGGCTCAATCTGGTTTACTGCCATCTCATTTCAGGCAAACTACCTCCTACTTTCCTTCCCTCAGGTGAAACTGGAATTCTCCATTAACTGAAAATTAAGAATTTTACATTATTTATTTATTTATTTATTTATTTATTTTCTTTTCCTCACCAGGGCAATGAACAGAAGCACTTTGCCAGCATAGCCACCATCTCTTTATCTTGCCTCTTTTCTCCCTGGGAAGCTTCTTTTCTTTTTTTTTTCCAGTGACTGTGTGTGTGACAGCAGATAGCCCTAGGGACAGGAGGTGAGAAGGTTCAGCCTCTTCTAGCTCCCACCTCACAAAGCTTCTTTCATTAACTACTCTCACCTTGTGTTTCTTAATTAGCACATACTGCCTTTGAGCAGCCTGCTTGCAGTAGATCCTTCAGAAGAAAATCTACTTAAGCTTTATCCAGCGTAGGACACAATATTCGGAACATTACTAGACTGGCAGCTAGTCTTACTCCATAGCACTGCACAGGAGTTGAGCGTGATTAACACCTTTGGACCCTGTAGCTTTCTTAGGCTTTACATGTCTCTCCCAAGGGAGCCTTCTCACTAAGTTGGGTAATTGCCTTTCTTCAGACTTTTGATGCTCATCCACATGACAAGTGCCTGGCTGAGCTAAGCTTACAGGGGGCTGTGAGTGTTATCCCCGGAGTGGAGTGAATGAAAGGCTGAAAAATCACTCCAAAGAGTATTTGTCAGGGGTTTGCTCTCAGTCTGGGATGATATCTCAGAATAGAATCGTCTTGCAGGGCAGTTTATTGACCTCACCAGCATTTCAGCCTTTCCATTCACACCGTGGATGATCCAGGAGAGAACTGAGTTTAAAAGTCTGCAGGCAAGGATCGTAATGATTATAGAAGATTTTGGGTCAGATGTCTGTGTGACCTTGGAACACCGGGGAGATGGACCGAGGGTGGTGAATTCTGCAGAGACCTGCTCAAGGTACTAAGCCCATCTGCCAGCTGTGTTTGATCCCTCTTCATTGCAGAGCTCAGAATAAGTTCCTGCAGTCCAAGGACCCAGAATTGCATTAAGAAGTCGAACTTGATGAGTAAACCCATGCCTACCCTTGAGGCTGGCACGTGGTCCCAGGGCTGCATGGTTTCACACTCTGGCTGTTCTGATGTCCTGTGCCACAGGACAGGACCAGCCATAGCAACTTGTTGCAGTCTCCATCGTGGTGTTATTTCAGTGGTGAGAAGTTCAGGTTGAGCTGTACTTGCTGCATTGGCCCTCAAGCCCCAGATGGTAGCATAGGAAGCAGTGCATTTGTCTGTAGTTATATCAGGGGAGGCTGGAATAAATCAGCTCTGTTACAGGTTTTCTGCTGCTCTCACTGGATTTCTGGCTGTCTGGCTCATTTACAGATGATTGCTGTGGGAGTTAAATTACAAGCAATAACCATTCACAACGATCCAGGCTTCTTAAGGATTTTATGGGCTAGGGGAGGGCACTATTTCCCCAGTTACCTTCTTTTCACCTTCAGAGCAATTGCAGCTCTCACTTAGGGATTTTATGCATCTTTATGGCAAATAGGGTGCTAATGAAGGTGTAATTACTGGAATTAAATCTGGATTTAATTTTTGAAGCACAAATGGCCATTTTCTTTCTTTTGTTTCCTGCTTGATTGCCAGCTGTGAAAACATATTTCAGGATTGTTCTTGGTGCAGAGTTACTTGGACAGTGCAGGGCATGCTGTGAAGCAGTGAGCTCGGCCCCTGCAAGGCTGTGTTTCATCCAGCTCTGGAATGATTCTAAGTACCCCCACAACATGATCAGCAGAGTACCTGGAGAAGGCACTCAGGCCATCCTTGCCCATATGTTAAGGTTTCCAGCCTGAGTAAGGTGACAGGTTTTATAGTGCTGTTGTTCTTTTAATGTAGGTTGTCTGCCTACTATGCATTAGGTGTGTGCATCAGTTTCAGTTAAACTCTGCTAGTAGGATACTTCTAGTCCTTAAATTTGTCTATTACATGTCAAACACCTGCTGCTGCCAGATGCTAGCTGCTGGCTGACCTTCTGCTATCAGTGGTGCTGGTGAGACTAACTGGGCCATAGAGTCCACCCTTCAAATCCATACCTCCCCCATTTAGCGATAAGGATGTGGTGTGGAAACATGTCAAAGGCCTTGAGGAAGTCCAGGTAGATGATATCAGTTGCTTTCCCTTGTCTACTGATGCTGTCATTCTATCATAGAAGGCCACCAGATTGCTCAGGCATGATGATGCCTTTGGTGCCTTTGGTGAAGCCATGCTGGCTGTCTCGGATCACCTGCTCATCTTGTAAGTGCTTTAACATGGCTTGCAGGAAGATCTGCTCCTTGATCTTCCCCAGTTCTTTCTTTATTCCCTTATTAAAAATGGGGAAGGGCAATATTCTGATGCAAAGAAGCTCCACTGGTTGAACAGTTGGTTGAGCAGCAATGAAGGCAATGAAGGAATTGTGTTTGGTACAACAGAGACACAACAGTGAATGTATGTAATTAATTCAGGTGCAGCATCCTGGTCAGCAACCCAAAGCAATCTATTCCAAGCAATGTGCTTTAGCAGGGTACTGGACTGGGTAATCTCCAGAGGATCCATCCCACCCCTATGGTTCTGTGATTCTCTGATGGCCTGTTCCTTCCTTGATTACACATTAGCATCAGGGAGATTGATTACTGCTTGCATTTCTCATCTGATTCTGTTATAAATAAAATGGTATTATATGCATGAAGCAATTAGATCTTAATAATGCTTTTCTAAACAGGATGTCAGGGATCTTAGTGGAAAGGGCTGAGATAGAGTCAAATCAGCATTTTAAGACTAGATTGTCATTTAAACTGCTGCCAGCTGCCTGGACAGCTTACACAAACACAGGGTCCAGCTCTGCTTTTCAGTCAGGGTGCCCCTCATTGTGTTCAGACACAGCCCTAACACGTGCTGTGAGCATCCTGCAGTTAGCAGCACTGTGCCAAACCTATCTTCGGGAGAGGGCTGGCACCAAGGCTTCTGAACAGGAGCTCTAAGAGCAGGTTACAGCTGTGCTTCGTCTGCTTTGCGGCAGGAAGGGACTTCTCAGCCTCTGTCACAGAGCCAGGTCCAAGGGAAGAGCAGCAGCTTTCATGGCTGTGTTTACCATGTTCGTTCTGTGTCCAGCTTCTCACTGACCAATTTGAAGCTGTGATCTTCACGCCTCAGCATAACTCAATCCCAGACTGTGCAGCTTTGCCTGACTTCCTGCAGAGTCCAGAGCATGAGTGTATGTATCTTATCTGTTTTAGTGAGTGTTTGTATGGCATCTGTGCTAGGCTGTTTCCTCTGCAGCAGGCAAGGAAAACCCCTGCAAGACATTCCATTTGTGGCAAGCGGGAGACACGGTCTGAAGTAAACAGGATGCACTTCAGTGAGAATGGAGGTGAAATGGGAGGGAAGGGGAAGGAAATGGAAATAATCCACCAGGGAGGTTTGCAGGAAAAGATCCCGGACAGTTGCCAGCAGTTGCTCTGCTGTAGCAGCAGGGGAGAACAGCAAGGAAAGAAGGAAAACCCACTGCTCAGGGCATGCTGTGCCAGCACCCAAAGTATAGTTTGAGTGCTGCACAAGCATCCATCATAAGCTTTTAAGCAGACACTCTCACGATGGACCAGGGCAGATAAGCGGGTGCTGGAGGGCTTCTGCTTGCCGTGGCCCAGGGGGTGCTGTGATTTATCTCAAGGTACTCACAGGGATGTGTGGTTGAACTGACACAATTGTTTGCACAGCTGAAATACCTCGTGCTATTTCTGGAGCATCCCTGAGTTCAAGTGCAGTCATGGAGAGAGGGGAAGAGTGCTGTGGGGTGACTTTATATTTCAGATTGAGCTCTTTCAATACCACAGTGTCAATCATAATGCAACTTTCATGCCACTGGCACTTAATATCATTAAATGAGTGGCACCCGGGAAAGGAAATGTTTAATTCACATCTATTTATAGCAAAACTCACTTTCCAGTGTATTTGTGTTTATCCAGAGTGAAATATACTCACACACTAGTACATTACGTTAGTAGCAAACAAGAATGCATCCTGGAGAAGAGAAGGCTCCAGAAAGACCTCATTGTGTCCTTCCACTACTTGAAGAGAGCTCATAGGGAGGAGGGAGACCCACTTTTTACACAGTCTGATAGTGAAAGAGGAAGGGAGAGTAGCCAGGTTGGAGCAGGTAAAATGCAATGGCAGGAGATGTGTATTAACAGTAGCAGTTGAAGTAAGAGATATTCAAGAAAAAAAATGTTTAACTTGTCTTTAGAATATACTGCTCATACATCTGCAAGTGACCTCGTGGTTTTATCCTCTGTGAGATCACAGCATTATTAAGGTATTTCTAGAATTGCATGCCCACATCCACATTTGTTTGGTTTTACTGAAATCTAATCCATAATGGCTTACTGAGCTGTTCTACAAAGACACTAAAGTAAAACTGAAATACAAAAAAGAGATGCTGAGTGATGAAGAAGTGTTGCAACGTGACTGACAGTGCTACCTGCCAGCTGGCATCAAGGTTTGTGGAGTAGGACTGCTGGGTTGATGCTTCCTGCAGGGCATCTCCTTGATCCATCCAAAGGGTGGACTGTTGTTGGAGCCCATTAGAGATGGGTCCGGCTGAAAAGCACCTGTTGCTGATGTTCATTCCCTGCAGCACCAGTGCAGGGCAGAGTTAAGGTGATGTGCCTCACTGCCCTGTCAGACTGATGGATCTTGGGTAACTTTCAAATGCAGCCTTAACTTTGAAGCTTTTACTTTGCAGATACTTGAGCTGAGGCTTGCAACCACATCCCTATTGTAAAGCCCTAAATGACAGATACAGCAAAGGCAGCAGAGAGAATGTTTTAAATGTCTTCTGTGGTTTCCTGGACTAGCAGTGCCTGATCTGGGGGAGCTCTGGGGGCCCTTCCTGTGCTCAGCTCCAGCTCTCCAAAGTTCGGCACAACAGCTAAATGTGGACTTCTTGTGCCTATATTTAGGTGCCTAAATTAGTGGTGTGTCAGAGAGGTTGCTTATGGCTCTCAGAGAGCATTCAGCATGGCTGAAAGCCCAGTCTCTTCTTTTTCTACTTAAACAGCAGAGCCTGGGACTGATCCTTCCTTACTCCACAGGTGTACATGGCCTTTCTGTATGCCTTGGGATGCTCCCAGCCTCTCGGAGGTCTGATCTGGCATTGTGTGCACACAGCTAAGTCTTGCTCCTGCACTTTCCCTGGCAGATGGTGCAGTGGGTCTTGAGCTAGGCAGCTGCTCCCATCACAGTGTCTTTGCTGGTTCCAGTAGATTCACTGTCAGTTTCCAGTGTCACCTATGGCCACCAGACCTGCATCCCCAGCTGTGTCCTGATATGGCCTTTTACAGGTTCTGTGAATCAAATGTGTGAGCTGCAGAAAGGAGAGGGGGCTGCCCTGTGCAACACAGGTTTTAGCTGAAGCTGTCAGGATGAGTATCTTTGTTGTGGGAAGCACAAAGCCCCGAGATTTTGCCTGGTTGCTGACGTCTGAATGACCCAGCCATCCCCTGGGCTTTTCTGCCAGTTTCATTCCCCACAAGCAGAACATTTCCTGCGTCATTTATTTCCAAACAGTAGCAAAATAAGCCTAAATCCTTATCTCTCGTCAGTCAGCTAATCCTTCTGAGGGCTAGGAGCAATGCTGTCAAATCTAGCTGCAAGTGTGGCTTGAGGCTCTCTGTGACTGCAGAGCGCCTTGCTGCTGCATGTAGATGGCACCTCAGGAGCATGTGGTCCTGCCACAGTGTAGTGTGATCTCTACCTTACATCACAGCATCAGATAGCAATGGAGACATGGCGGAGAATGTCTTGGACACTTGGGATCTGCAGATCCCGCATCACTTGAATACTTCCAGGGTTGGTGACTCCACCACCCCTCTGTGCAGCCTGTGCCAATGGTGCTGGGTCACTGGGATGCTGTGTCCAGACATCATGCTCTGCTGGGAATGGCAGGAGCTGGAAGCACCACCTTGACCAGCTCTCAGCAGGGACAGGTCCCCTCTGCTCCTGGGGAAGCTGTAAGGAATTTTCCACTGATATTCGTGCCAGCATAGTTAACTTTCTTGCTACTTTAAAACACAAATATGTTTTGCTTTGTTAAGGCGAAACCTTACAGCAGATGTTTTATGATTATTCCACCACTGGGGAAAAAAAAAAAAGGGGGGAAAAAAAGATGCTGAAAAGTGCCAGCATCGTGAGTTTATGGGAGAGTTTATTAACTTGGTGGTTTACTGTTCAGCACAGGAATGAGGGCGTCAGCCAAAGCAGTGTCTCCAGTGTATATGACTGCCAAATCCTGGATGCAGAGCTCAGGTTGTGGCAGCACCAGGGGTGCTGGGACTAGGGGCAGTGGGGTCTCCAAACAGCTGGTGCTGGTCCTGATCCTTGTTCTCAGCTCTATGTCTCCACCTCAGTCATCTTCCACACTCTGCACAGTAACCTCCCTGCTGAGAACCATGCACGGTGCTGCAGCAACTGTGTCCACACTGCCCTGTGTTTCAGTTTCCCTCTCTGGGGAGCCTGAGTGTAGAGCAAAGTGAATGTGAAAGCAGTGTGGGTGCTCGGCCCATCCAGTGTACAGGCATGCAGAGCAGCAGAGTCATTCCTAACACATCCCCATTGCTGTTTCCTCCAAGAGCATGTTGCTCTCTTGCTGGGAAGCATTAACAGTAAAATTGATGCAAATGCTGCTGTGAGCAGCTCCAGTACCCATCTGATGAGCTCCTCAGGGACAGACCTCCCATGTAAGTTCAGCTCTACATCTGTTGGCTCCATGGGGGGGATGCTCTGCCCCAGCTCCTTATGAGCCCATGTGGATGCCTTGCAGGCAGAGAGCAAGCAGGGGAAGGACCCCACAAGTGCATCACTGTCTGTCACAGGGGATGTGTTGCAGTTGCATGGGTGGTGATGCTTCTCTGTGCCCAGGGATGCTGCACACAGCTTTGAGAGCTGCTGCTCCCTGGGGCACAGGGGAGTGAATGCCGTGGACCTGCATGAGGCCAAGCTGTAACAACTGCCCTGGGAAGAAAGTGTGGAGGGAAACCTCTTTCTGGTCCAGTGCCCCAGAAAGGGCTTCACAAGGAGGTGTCAGACAGGGACCCCACTGCTGCTTAGGATCTCAGCAGGGTGGTAGGGACATCCCAGCTTCTCCCTTTCCCAGCGGAGCAAAGCCACTGCCCTCTTCTCCCATCCCAAGGGCCCGTGCACAGTGCTGTGTGCTGCGCAGGGTGCCAAAGGGAGGGTTCTGCACGCTGTCACACAGCAAAGCGGCTTTTCTGCAGAAATAGCTAAGTCCTGAAATACCCCGAGCAGCTGTGTTTATCCCAACGCTCCCGCTTAGAGAGATGCTCAGCTGTGACGTGGGCCATTAGCACAAACATCGCTCTGAGTGCCCGGAGCACAGCCAGGAAGGGCGTTGCTCAGTTTGCAGAGTTAATGCAAACCAGACCTGTCCCAAGATGTGATCTGTGAGCTGGGAAAATGAAAACCATGCAGCCTTGTCCCAGCTGAAGAGGGGATCTTTCCTGAACAGAGCGCGAGCAGAAAGCAAGCAGCCTCCTTGCTCATGTGCTACGTTCAGGCCACCCCAGAGCATCCCATGCAGTGCTGCCAGGAGCAGGCACAGGGCCCTGTGCTCACAGCCCAGACTGGTGGAGTCCCCATGGCTCTGCCATAGCTCAGGGACCCGTGACACCTCTCTAGCGCTGCGCTTACCCATGTCCCCTGCTTCCTGGGGTGCTCACAGTCATGCTGGGCATAAATGAGCTTCCCCTAACATCAAAACCAAGGATGAGGTTCAGGTATTTCATTCAGAGCCCCGGAGCAGCGTTGAGCTGTGGGCATTTGGCAGCAGATGCTCCTTTGGAGGAATACAGTAAATGCTGAGCTACACAGCTCCCACCACTTTGGGCTCAAAACAGAGGGACAGGCAGGTGCACCCCACACAACTGAGTGCCTCTCTGCTGACATCTTGGCTTTGCTCTCCCTGCAGCAAAAGAAGGGCCAGGAGGTAAAGCTGGGTCCCGAGGTGGAGATTCCTAAGCTGGACAAGCTGCTGATGCTGGTACGGGAGCCGGACAGCAGGGACTAGGGGCAGGCAGACAAAGCCCGGCTTTGACCAGCAGCTGCTTGGCGTGCTCTGCCCTCTCACAGCACTTCGCCCCCATGCCTGGGAGAATAAAGAGTGGCACTGAAAGTGCTGTGGTGTGTCGTTGTGCCATCCTGGTTCTGCCGTGAGCACTGCACATATGGGTCAGTTACACATGGGAACCCCACTGTTTCAGGGCTGTGCAGCACAGGGGTCAGCTGCTGTGGTGAAAGCAGGAGCCGTGGTGGCCTTGCTACAAGCTGATGAGCAGGGATACCCTGCCACCGTCTTGTGCACAGCCAGGAATAGGAACTTGTGGTGCCCATTCGTGACATGGCCATGGGTGTACTCCATGTCCAAATACATCCCCTGCACGTGCCATGTGCTCTGTAGGGGTGGAAGCCACGGTACCACCATCACCAGGGCTGTTCAGTTCACTGCTGCCTGCCCCAGGTGAGCACCTGGCTGGTCTTCTCACCCAGCATTCAGAGACTCAGAGGGACCCAGCACAGAGCCCACAGCCCCGAGGGACAGTCCCAGAGCACCACACAGCACCAGGGGCAGGAAATGAGGCAACCCCCATGTCCTCATGTGCAGGACAGAGCTCAGAGACACCTCCTGGGTCCTACGATCTGTTTATTAATCTAAAAAACAAAAAACAAACAAACAAAAAAAACCCACAACTGCAAAGGGACATGTTAGCTACACCTGATATGGGAAGGAGCCAGTCCTGGCAGAAGGACCCCAGCCCGCATCCCTGCCAGCACAGCCCCCCCCCCACCTCCAGCCCTTATTGCAGCAGACCAGGCACCCCAGGGCCTCACTCTGGCTATTGCTTGGCTCTAGGATGGGCAGGGCAGAGCCCCAACAGACCCACAAGCAAAACAGGGGGGGATGCTGACCACATCCTTTGCTGCACAGCCACTGTGGCACCAGAGAGGGGTCCAGGCTGCACCCATGTCCCCGGGTGCTGGAAGACCCTTTGGTGTCGCTGCACCAGGCACACAAACTGACCCCACAGCTTTGAAATATCCCCATCTTTCTGTGGGCTCAGGTGGGCAGCAGCGAGACACGGGGTGGTGCCAGTGATCCCCAACCAACACAGCACACACAGACGTGCCCATCACGGCAGCAAAAGGGACAGCAACGGGAAGAAGGAGCAACAGTCCCCGCTCAGGAGCTGCCCCCGGCTGCGGGCAGGCTCAGGGAGGGCAGAGCATGAGCAGACCCTAATGGACAGATCCAGGACAAACAGACACACTGAGCAGCCCTGGCGACTCCCCATAGCAAACCCAGGGCAGGTGTGTGCCGGGTGCCCGCTGCTCCCCACAGCCCGCAGCCACCCTGGTCGCCGCGGTGCTGCAGGGCTCCCCCGGGTCGGTGTCACACCGCAGCAGCCTCCTGCAGGGGACGGGGCTCGTACTGGCCCTGCTGGGCTCCGTGGCACAGCGAGGTGCTGGCGGCTGCCCCTCCACGTGCTGCTGTCCCCGAGGTGAAGGCAGCGCGCATCCCCCGGGCCGGGCTGTCCCCACTCTCCAGGTGACACCGAGGACGGCGCACGTCCCCAGCCGCCGTGTCTCCATCCACGCACCGGGACCGCGGGGCCGCAGGGCTCCGCTCGGTGTCACGTCCCGTCCGCTGCCATGGCCGCGCTCAGGGCTGCAGGAGGTACTTCTCCTCGTTCCTCGCCTCGTCCGCGTCGGACGCCGGGCTCTTCTTGGGGCACGACGGGGTCCTGCAGGCCTTGCAGAGGATGTGGAAGAGGATGAGGATGAGCAGAGCGATGATGCAGTTAAAAGAGATGGCAACGACCGCTCCGGTGGACAGAGCCGCCCCCATCGCCGCCGCTCCGCGGGACGAAGCGGAGCCCCCGGCTCGGGACGCGGCCTCCGCCCGATGGCATTGGGGGGCACGGAGCGCACGGCGGCGGTGCCGGCGGCGAGCGGCGGGACGGCGTCACCCCGGAACGGCCCGGACGGCGCCGCTGCGGCCTCGGCGGCGCGGGAGCGTCGGGGCGGCTCGTCGGGCGGCGCTGCGGCAGCGCGGGGTCTGCTCGGCCGGGCACCTGGGAGCAGAGCGGAGCGTTACCGGCGGCACGACGGCACGGCACGGCACGGCGCGGCGCGGCACGGCACGGCACGGCACGGCGCGGCGCGGCACGGCACGGCACGGCACGGCACGGCGCGGCACGGCTCGGCACGGCACGGCACGGCGCGGCACGGCACGGCACGGCACGGCACGGCACGGCACGGCACGGCGCGGCACGGCACGGCACGGCGCAGCACAGAACGGCACGGCACGGCACGGCACGGCACGGCACGGCACGGCGCAGCACAGAACGGCACGGCACGGCACGGCACGGCACGGCGCGGCACGGCACGGCACGGCACGGCACGGCATGGCGCGGCGCAGCACGCGGCGGGCAGCGCCGGCTCCTTCGCACATCGCAGCCCCGACGGACCCGCGGGAAGGAGACGCCGACCTCCCTCCCCATCCCGCAACCGCAACAAGTCCCGTCCCGGCCCCGCACTGACCCGCTGCCGCCGCGCCCCGGGATCCGCCGCTCGGAGCCGCGTCCGCTGCTCGCTGTCCCGGCGCGGAGCGGCGCCGTGTCCCGCAGCCCGACTCGCTCCTCCCCCCGCTCCGAGGGGCGGCCCGGGCCCCGCACACACCCCGCCCACAACCGCCGGCTGCGGCCCCGCCCCCCCGCGCCGCGCACAGGCCGCGTGGTGCGTGCGCTGCACCGGGCGGGGATGGAGCAGCGGCTGCGATGGCTGAGCGACACGGCACAAAACACAACAACCGTCCCGGCACCTACACGTGCTTCCAAAGGCACCTCTGCGCCGCCGGCCGCAGGCGTGGGGCTGCGCTGTCCGCCCACGAGTGACCAGCGCGGCCCCGTGCAGTGCAAAGCGTCGGGGACGGTCCGAGCGGCTGCACCGAGGAACGAGCCCGGCACAGCTCCGTCCTGCAGCGGGTACGATGCAGATCCGCCGGGCAGCTGGGGACCCCTCGTGGCTGCCAGCAGCACACACAGCTGCGGGCTCTGCTGGCTGCTCCTGGTGGGCTTCGCTCGGGGAGATGCTCCATAGCCCACGGATAGAGGCCACGCTGGCACAGCAGCGCTGTGTATGGCCACGGCCCTGCGGCTCCTTCCTGCCCAGCATCACCTCCCACAGCTGATCCAGGAGCTGAGCAGTGGCACACGACGTGATGCTCCATCCCCTGCTCCATCCAGTCACATTCACACCAAGTATTCTCAAGTCTGCTCTTACAGACAGATAAAATACACCCTTGGCTTTCCCATTGCTAGAAGAGGTGAATGGCAAAGGAAAGCTTTCATCAGGGCCCACCTACAGGAGAAAAACGCCTGCAGCTGCACCCCATCAGTAATGCTGAGGGTGACCCCCAGTGCAACGTGGAACACATCACACATCTTTTGTCACTTACAAACTTTATTTTAAACCCATTCCTATGCATTACAAAGGAGTAGAAAGGGGAAACAAGCATCCTTTGGAGCTCACCATTACCACCCCTGTGCATTTGCCCCTGCCTACATGGTTTCAGGATGGTGATGACATTAGTTGACTCCTGCCAGAGGTGTAACCATCAGCACCAGAGGGGAAGTGAGAGGACAGAAAGGGATTGGCAGAATCTTTGCAGAAGATGATTGGCACACAGTGAGTTGCACCCCTGCAGTCCCACATCTAAACCATCAGAACACTGGAAGGCTTGAGCAGAAAATGGCTTCTCAGGCACGGGTGAAGTGTCCAATCCAGCCCTGAGCTGTGCCATCCACACAGAGGAGCTGCAATGATGGGCTGGCAGCCCAACCTGGGACACATCTCCCCTCTAGGAGCTGCCTCGTCTCCTGCCCATGCAAAGCACTGCCATACCTGGAATGCCTCTTTGGGCTCACTAACTGGATGCCAGCAATCCTCGCCCAAAAAGGTAAATCCCATATTTTCATCTCATCCCTGAGCCACAGGCTATGGAGTGAAGCCTGGCACCATCTGACAAGGAAACTTGCCAAAACACAATTTAGACAGCTACAATTTTGTCAATTTTGGAACAGTGAGTTCTCCTGTCTACCCCCCTAACAGATCTGGAAGCCTGTGTTCAGCAGCAGCTTTCCAGCCAGAGCAGCTGGCTGGTTTTTGTAACATCCCCAAGCTACACCCACAAGTGTCTCTGTCTCAGGACTTCACTCAGGACTCCCCAGGCCCTCCACTGGCACGAGGGTGCTTTCCCATGCTGCCAGTTCCCCTTCCTGCACCCTGCTTCCTCTTCATTTGGGCCTGGGACTCTGCTTTAAGTGTCTCAATCCAGAAGGCGTCAAAAGAGCCCGGAGCCTGATATCCAGGTTCCTGGGGATCGAGGGCGTCTTTGCTCAGCAGGACACATATGGCAGGAATGTTTCTCTTCACTGTCAAGGAATCCAGACCTGCCTCAGGCACGATGGGTTCCCAGATCTCCTCGATCTGTTTGAAAAGCACTTTGGTGATCTGGTGGAGTTCTTTGAGCCTTCTTTTCATGATCTCCACACACGTGATGGTTTTGCTGACAGCCTTGCCTGAGCCAGTGAAAAGGATCTGCCTCACTGAGTCCAGTTCCATCTTGCCAATGGCGTAGCCCATCAGATTTCTTATTTTACTTCCATCTTTCACTTTCATTTCAATGATATCAGGAGGCAGGTCAGTGAAAGGAAGAGGACAAGGCTTCTCCACGATTTTGGTCTTCTTATAGTTTTCCATTCTGCTGCACTGAAAAGGAAAAGCGACCCATGAATACCTGCAATTAGTGCTAATAAAAACCAGCCACTGTGGGCTTTCCCACTCAGCGAGAAGCGCAGCTGCAACTGTGGCTTCCAGCAACCTGTGCCAGCACAGCAGGGCTCAAAACTGAGGCTGCCATTGGCATCATTTCAGCCTCTGGCCACCAGGAAAGTCTCAGCAGCTCCACACACCTGTACCTGAGAAACTTCTAAAGGCTGCACAAAGGGCTTCTCGCTCCAATTACGTGCAGTCTTTGCTCCAAAGGGCACTGTCAGATTCTGTCAGCCGGACAGGGCAGATACAAACTATCCACCAGAACACCCCGATGTGCAGCAGTGCAAAGCACAGCAGTCATTTCCAGCAGCGGCAGCTCAGACACCGGCGGGCAACATGAATGCTGCCACAGGGGTCGGGACTGGAAGGAGCAGCGCTGGTTCAGCTGGCGGAATCCTTAGAAAAAGCAAATAATAAATGAAAGAACTCAGGTAAACGGGCCCACGCTCAACCCCCACCCCCAGGCCCACAGAGTCACACGGCTCCCCCCACAGGCACGGTGAAGGCCTCGGGCGGAGAGCTCCGACAAGGGGAGGCGGCCCAGCTCCACCATCCGGGTCCGGGGTGACGGGAACCGCTGTCCGGGCGGCTCTGCGGGTGCGGGAGGCGGACGGGCGGACGGGCTGCGGGGCGGGATGGGGGACGGGCGGCAGGACGGGCTGCGGGGCGGACGGAAAGCACGCTCACCTGCCGGCACGGCGACACTCGACGCAAAATGGCGGCCGACGCCAGGCGTGCGCATGCGCGGGGAGGGAGGCGGAGCGATGGCGCCGGGCCTGGGCGGGCTGTGAGGGCGGGGTGGGCCCGCATCTCCCAGCGCACAGCTGGGCTCTGGGCTTCACTAAAGATATGTTCACAACTCAGTAATTCTGTGTTCTGTACCTGGATAAATTGCACAGCCCAGGCACTACAGGCAGGGGGCAGCAAATAACTCTTTCTGAATAAGAAAGGACCGGCTGCGGCTCTGACTCGCTGCTGCCATTCTGATCAGCAAAGGCACGAGTTCCCATTCCCACAGGGCACCAGGAACCACCCCAAGAAGGGACACACAGATCACTGCTTCTACTTCATGCCAGGCGTAACGTTTCCTTATGACACATCAGCCACGGGCTGTTGGCAGCACGCGGATCTGCCCTCCTGAGCTTAACCAGGCATTCTGTGCCACTGATGCATTCACGGGAGGAAAAGACAAGCCAGACCAGTGTATTAGGGCTTTACTGTGATCCACAATAAGAGCAACAAGGGACTTTAAAAGTACATTACTAGCTTGAAAACATTAAAATAAAAGATAACATATTAATAACAGTGGCATATTAAGAGAAAACTATATGCGAACAGTGGCATATTGATGGTGCTGCTTTGATTGAGGGCCACAAAGCCAGGGTGCCCCCAGGAGTCTGTGACACCATTTGCAGTATACTCACACTAAGTATAAAGATACTGAGGCAAGAGGATGCAAGCAGCTGCTGTGTTCTCTTCTGAATAATGCAAGGCCAACAGGATCCTAGGACTTTGGTCTTCGCCCTCCCTGCTCTGCCATCACTCTGCTGCAGGTTTCACTTCCCTGGCTGCTTCCAGCTGTGTTAGTATTTCATTCCACTGGACAAACTGCTTGGAGAGAAGCAGAGTCTGGTTGTTCCTCTTAAGGAAAGAGAAGCAAAAACTTCTAGGAGGAAATAAAGGTTAGAGAATAGCCGGAGCACCCATCAGCCTGACAGTGCTGATCCAAAACCAATTCCTTGGAGGAGAAAAGGGTGAAGAAAACTGTGTCTACACAGCCTGCATAGACTCATACCAACTACACACCACTTCTAAGCACTGCATAGTGCTGCAAATTAAAGGTCTTGCTTCAGAAAAGAACATAACTACCCCACCCACTATAGTTCAGGATGTGTTTCAGCACTGGTATGAGATGAACTGCAAGGCTCTGGCAGGTCACAGGCACATTCAACTGACATGCCAGCTCCTTTGTGCTAAGCCACACTGTAAGCAGATCCATCACAAAAGCTTTGACTCACAGACGACACCCTGCCCTTCCTGTCTCGGATGGATAGTTCTGTCCCTCGGCACTGTAACAGGACTTCACTCCTGAGGTAAGTATAATAACAGGAACACAAACATCACTACACCAGAAAAGGTACCGGCCATTAAACCTAAGGCTGGGGATTGCCTGCTTCCAGCTACCTCTGACAGGGTGAGGTGGCACAAGAGACAGGTGGGCAGTTCAATCCAAGGCACCAGCTAAAAGGATACTGTCTTGTTGTAGTTTTCCAAGAGCATCTTGACTTCATCAGTAAACTGCTCACACTGCTCCTGCAAAAAACAGTGCCTTGGTGAATAAGCAATAAATAACTTAAAGGACATCTGTAATTCCAGGCAAGTCAGGAATTGTCCAAGGCCAGTACCAAGATTAAAACTCAGGCCCTGGCCATGACCACTCACTGTGCCTGAAAGAGTTTCAATAGTTGAAGGAAAGGCTATGAAGAAACACTCATGCTCATACAGTGCAAGAGCATCCATGCTAGACCGATGTGTGCTTTTTCTCAGCATCCATGCTCTGCCTGACTCCGAATGAAAACTCACAGCAAAACACAAAAAGGGGGCATGAAGTGCAACCCAGGCTACACCCTCAAGGGGTACTCAGATGGGGAAGGAAAGAGACAAGGTGGCAGCACTGATAGCCATATAGATAGACGTGCAACATTTCAGTGTCCTGGTGAAAAGCAGAACAGCAGCTGGTTAAACACACTTCTGCTTATTGAGACCACCTCTGTTTTAAGCAGGCTTATGGTAGGTAAAAAGCTTTTCCAACTCATAATCAATTGTTAGTAACCCTTCTTAAACTTTTTCCTTTTTTTTCCTTTTTTTTTTTTCTTGCTGCAGTTTTAAAGATGTGGTATAAATATGTCATCAGTACATCCACTATCAAATGGTTCCTTTTTCTGGCTAGTCAAGACTGTCATGAACATTCACATTACCTGTTGTTGTATCTGGATTTGAGAGAGTCGCTGTATTTTGGCTGCATGTTCAGGAGCCGCTGAAAGCACAGAAACCCATTTTTTTTGTTTTACATCACATAGGTTTAATTATAACAAAAAAACAAACAACCAAAAACCCCCCAACAAAACAGAACATTACTTCTTCAAGGGCAAGTCACAGCAAAGTTCTGCTCAGTGAATTGCTGATTGTGCTCCACACCACAAACGTGTTTTTAACACAACTGAAAAAAAAAACCCTACTAGCAGATAAAGCCACATAGCTACACTGCACATCAAATAACAAGTTTACTTGCTAACTACTCAAATTAGGGCGAGTTAACAGATGTCAACAATTAGATGAACACTGTAGTAAACATTAAGAGAAGCATCTCTGCCTACACAAGGAACACTGGTGTTCTGGATATAAGACAGCTCATAAGCAGAACCCAGAGAGTTACCATGGCCTGGGCATTGTACACAGTGCTTAGTCACAGTTTCGCACCTTTTGCCAAGCCACTGCCTCTAACCTCTTTATTAAACTATACAGTCACCTCCCTGACCCATTGGTGCAGGGGCCACATTCCCACCCCAGGTGTGTTTGGTAATAGCTAAGACATTCAGCAGTGTTCTATTAGACAGCAGAGACTAGACATGGAACGTAAGAGCAATGTAAGGGAGGAGCAGATATACCACCGTGTACCTATTTTACTCACAATAAGTTGTGTGCTTAGCTGTTCTCAAGTCTGAGGCTCATGAAAAAATAAACAATACTACACTTGGAGGATAGCGTTTGCAACTCAGACACCTGGAGAAGAAGCGGCATACCTTGGATACTGGCACTGTCTAAGATGGGCTCTAGGTTCTTCACCTGCTCCAGGAGGGCTACTCGGGAAGGAAGAGACTGTTCCTCTGATCAGGGAGAGATAATAAGAAATATTAGGAAACAAGACAGCACTTTGGCTTCTCACAAATATTGGTGTGTTAGTGGGTATGAACCTGTTTTCTGAACCATTTACACCCAACACACCATCAAGCAGCTTGGTAAATATAGAAAACAAAACTCATAGCCAAAGCTAGAGTAAAGGCATGAAAGTCTCTGACTACAGACTCGGAAATTCCCAAGTTACAGGAGCTCTTAAACAGGTCAGCTGTAGGCTTCACCTTGAAAAGGGACTTGTCCTACTCCAAGCTGTTGGCCAGCTGGAACTGACACTTGTATTCCAGCTCCCTTTTTTCAGTTATCTACCTATACAAAAAGAAGAGCTTGTTTCTGATTTCATTCAGCCTTTAGTGACGCTCATGACTACATTCTCATTCGTAATAACTTAGGTCAGAAGTATCTCCATGAAAATCCATTAACTATAACCACGACAAAGCTGAATGAAGTTATTTAGAGGCAAAGAAGAATGACGCTAGGAGGTATTTAATATATATCCAAAATCCTCCCATTTTTCTTGCAGCTCTCAGAGTATTTAAAAAAAAGGGCGAGGAAAACAGTTCAAGCTCCATCTTTTTCTTTTCAGCCTCATGTTAATTTAAAGATAAATTAATCTATAGTTAGAAGATCAAAAGAGATAAAATGACAGCATGGACATGCACAGGGGGCACAATGGGTGACAGACATCCTCATAGAAATCACATTTTAAGTAGCTCTAAAGAAATTTGCTTTTCCTTATATTTCTAACTAAACAAAATAACTCATCCCAATCCAGTTTAAAAAGGCAGCTTCTGTAGTACTAAAAATCTGTTTCCTCTCATTTTAAGCCATACCTGCCAAGATGAACTGCAGCTTCATAGTGTCTGGAACAGCCATTCTGTCAATGTACTGAGGGTCTAGGTATTTTATTACATCTTCAACTAAAGCAAAAAAATAGATTTGAAGACAAAAAGTAAGAAAAATGTTATTGCTTTTACAAGTGGAATTCCCCACTGTGCTACATCACACAAGGTTGCTTTGTAAACACTTTACATTTAGGGTTATTCTCATTCAGATTTGTGAATGCTTGCAGCACTTGAGGTGACTTTGGAAAGCTTTGACCAAGAACTTATAAATGACTCAAGCCAAATAACTGCTTTGTTACAGACATCTCCATCACTTACTTTTTGTTTGGCTAACAATACCAATTAAATCTGCTTCTTCCTGCTCTTGAAACAAAGCCAGAGAACTCTACCTCACCCTGGTTCCTAAAATTATTTAGGAATATACTGTTATTGTTTCCACACCTAACACTTATCACATACTTGGACCACACCAGAACTCCCAGTGCTGCTCACATGGTGCCAGGCCATGATTCTTGGCCATGCAGAAGCTCTGTCTTCACATTTGATGGTCCCTGGCTTAGAGAAGGCTCCACAGACATGATCAGCTGTGCTGGGACGGCATTTCTAGGGCTCCCACCACACACACGAGGGAGAGATGGTCTGGTGAGTGGTTGCTCACTACCCACAGGAAGTCTTTTCAGAAACTCAGGCCCTAGAAAACTTCCAGATGAATATTAGGCATGGCTGTGTAAAGCAAAGAGCGGGCTGCAGCAGTCTGTTCCCCACCTCCAGCAGCTCAGTGGATTAATCACATTACATACCAAACTCAAATGACATGCTGCAAGTTTAAAGCCAAATCAGCCCACTGTCAACTATCATCCACAGATCCATTTCCACCAGGCAGCTTTCCAGCCTCTCTCCCCCATAGACTGTGGTGCTGCATGGGACTGTTCTGAACAAAGTGCAGGACACTTGGACTTCTTGAACTTCATCCCACCAGCCTCAGCCCAGCAACTCAGCCTGTCCAGATCCCTCTGCAAAGCCATCCAGACAGATTTTTACCCAGAGAAAGGTACACCTGTTTAAGCCACACGCTGTCAACTTCTCCAGTAGAATACTGTGGGAGGCACTGTCAAAGGCTTTGCTAAAGTCTGAGCAAACTGCACCCATAGCCTTTCCCTCATCTACCAGGCAGGTCACCAGGTCATTGAAGGAGATCAGGTTAGCAAAGTATGTCCTGCCTTTTGTGAACTCATGTTGGCTAGGCCTGATCTCCTGGTTGTCTTGCACAAGCTGTGTAATCACACTCAAAGACAATCTGCTCCATAACTTTCCTCAATACTAAGGCCAATCTGACAGGCAGTTTCCTAGATGCTTCTTCTGATATTTCTTCTAGATAAGTGCCACAAGTCTCTAGTGAGGTACAGATCCAAGGACATTTCAGCTTCTCATTCTGTCTTGCCTGTCAGGGGGGTTGAGGGAACACAAGTCGATGGGAGGGAACAGAGCCAGAACAGCTGACCTTATCATTATGAGCTTTGAATTCCAGAGAACTAACTACATTAGTTAGAGAGCCACCCCACTAACTCTCCTCCCCAGCTTCTCTCTTCTAAAGGGCTTATAGCCCTCCACTGCAGCACTCTAGTTACAAAAGCAATTGTACCACTTCAGTGATAGTGACCATGTCATAGTTCTTGTGCTGCACAATGGCTTCTATTTTCTGCTTCTTGCCCTTATGTGGCAATTGATGTAAATGCTCTTCAGCTGAGGTGTTGTTCTCAGCCCTAGCTCTGATATGCTGCACCTAAACTCATTTCTAACAAGCCTGGTTTGTTCCCTCAATACCTTCAAACCTAGTTTAAAGCCATCTCAGTAAACTCCACCAACAGCTGGGCTGGAATATTTCCCCCCCATTCAGACAGGTGGATCTCATCTGTCATCATTTTCCTGCTCTTTTCAGTACTTTGCCCTGTTACTGAAGGAACTGAGGAAAGTGACTGTTAATGAGGGTGGACAGTGATAGAACAAGGGGGAATGGTTTTAAACTAGAACAGGGGAGGTTTACGTGAGATATTAGGAGGAAGTTTTCCAGGGTGGTGACGCATTGTTACAGGTTGCCCAAGGAGGCTGTGGACGCCCCATCCCTGCAGGCATTCAAGGCCAGGCTGGATGTGGCTCTGGGCAGCCTGGTCTGGTGGTTGGAGACCATGCACATAGCAGGGGGTTGAAACAAGATGATCATTGTGGTCCATTCTATGATTCAGCGAAACCACCACCTGAGCTCCTGCCCCTTCACCTAACCACCCCAATGCTGTGAATATAAGCAACCAGATGCCCCTCGCACTTTTCTGCTTCTAGGCAAAGCATGCCGAACCAGAACCACAAAGGAGCCATCTGATCCCTAAGGAGGGTTTACAACAGGCACCAATCACCCTCACCACCGCTCCCTGTCTGAGCCCAGCACGGCGCCCCACTCACTTTTCTTAAACAGGATCTTGATCCTCTCCCTCTTGCCCGCAATGTTGCTCAGCGCCACTTGCACCTTGACGAGCTCATCGGCCACCTGCATAAGGAACAGACCTGTCAGCCGCCAGGCCCAGGGGCAGTTGGATGGAGTAAGAACAGAATCCCGACCTTTGTCGGCTCGCAGGTTCCGACGCCCATACGCTGCTCCAGCTCCTCCATCCTCCACTGCAGCTGCTGCAGAGCCGCCATCTCCGCCGCCATCTTGCACCGGTAGCCGCTCAGCTTCACTTCCGTCCCGCCTCGGCCGGGTCCCGCCCCATCGCCATGGCGGCGCGTTGCTAAGGGAGGACATCGCCATGGCGATGGATGGACACCCCGGGCGGGAGGAGGAGGGAGGGCTGCTCTGAGACCCCCGGGGGCGGCGGGGCGGTCGATGCTGATTTGCACTGCAGAGAGATGGTTGTTGCTTCATTCCGGCGCCGTCCTTCAGGCGAGAGGCACTCGGGTGTGTTAAAAGCAACAGAGCGATGTCGGGACCTGAGCACACAGAGCCTTTGAAATCCAGGAGCCGCCTCGGGCTTTCCCCCAGGCCCCGGCCTGCCCGCATTCACCTTCCTCACATCGACCGCAGACACGTGGCGAGGAGCTGGGGAAGGCAGCAGCTGTCCCCCCCCTGCACTCACAGCCATAGGAACCCCTGGAAGGGCCGGGATGGATCCATGGACCACATGGACCACAGACAGAGGATTCCCAGGATGCAGAGACCCCAGAGCACCTCTCTGTCCCCCATGCTGAGAGGATGGGACTCCTTTTGCACCAGGGAGACCTGGGGGGTTAATGCCTCTAGGCCAAAGCCATCTGCTAATAGGAAGTACTTCAACAGCATTGCCAGCAACGCAATGGCTGAAGGTTGAGAGCAAAGCTATGCCCTGAAAAAGCCTTGCCCTTCTACAGGGCTGCTCTAAAAGCAATGCCTCCTGTTTTACTCTGTAGGCTTGCAATATCATAGGCTGATGTTGATGGTATGGCTTTGGAGGCTGAGCCCTCCCCACAGCATCCTGTTACATTTTGTTGACATGTGACAGATGGCAGCAGTTTGGCAAACGGTTGTCTGACATGGGAGTGTGTATGAAGGAAGGATGTGTCATTGAATTCCTTCCTGCAGAATCAGTTGTATTCGGTGACATTCGACAACACCTGCTGAACATTTATGGAAACCAAACAGTGGATCTGAGGTGGGAGGTTGTGCATTTCAGCAGTGGTGACAGTGACAGTGTGTCACCTCTGCTCATACAGATAGTTATGAGAGCAGCATCAGGCTCTTGTTCATTGCTGATGAAGATGCAGAGTTAACAGTGGTGGCTATTTTGCAAAAGCACTGTTTTGTAGCTGAGAATTTGCTCTATCAAATGGTGTTGTTGTGCTCTTTGCATCCATTGTCGTTTCAGTGGAAATAAATAGGAGATATTGCTTTTGGAGAAACCTACAGAGATGTGTTATGGCGGGGAGCTCTATGCAGCCACCAGAAGGAAGCTATAGAATGGCTCAGGGATCCAGCAACATTTGTAGCCCCTAAAAACTCCCTTGCAGAAGCTGAGCAAAGTGTTTGGGTGGGGAGAGCAGGCTGAGATCCAGTGCTGTGCCTTTCTTCCCAAGGATCGATAGCTGGGCTGTGGAAGAAGCATCTTCAGAGGGGAAGAGCTGTGCTTTGTTCCACAAAGGCAACAATTAGAAACTGCCTCGTTAGCAGAAGTGGCTGGGGGGCTGAAGCAGAGCTGGGAGGCTGAGGAACACCGTGCTGGTCTGCTTTTAGGGAGGAACAGCTCTACTGCAGCCTATGCCCAGCAGGGTGGGTGAATCCTATGAATGCCCAGATCCCTGTGCTAGATCATTGAAGATAACCCACCCCAAAAAGTGAGAAATTCAGGCTGGGGTTCAGGCACTGGGGCTTCAGGGTCAGGGGACAAGCCTGAAGCCACTGGCAGCCCACAGTCTTGCATGGTGCATAGTGAATCTCCCCCAATCCAAGTCCTGGAGGTTGCCAGGAGGACTCTTTCCCCATGCCCATCCGCACCCCTATCCCCAGCCATATCCCTATCTCCATCCCCATCCCTGTGGTGACACACTGGTGCCATGGCCACCTGCCTCCATCCTGCTGCTGAAGCTGGATCCAGTGCTCCTCCTGCGAGGCTGGATCGCCCCTCCACCCCTCCACCTCCTCCCTCCTGCTCAATTATGTTCCCTGTGGGATGCGGGAAGTGGCATCGATCAGGGCTGGTTACTCAGGTGACAGCAGCTGTGTCCCTGAGCCCCCCAGGGAGCGTGACATTGCACATCACCCCCTGAGCTGTGTAACAAGGGAGGATGCTGGCCCACCTGTACACTCGTGGCCCCCTGGGGCCTTGGCGCTCAATGTGCTATGGTCGGCACTGCTCAGCAGTGACAAGGGACACAAGACCCCAATTAAGGCTGCATCGATCTCACTGCAGCCCCGCTTGGCAAGCTGTGCTGGGCTTACAGGAGTTCTGTCAGGGCTGAGCTGTCTCACACCCATGCAGCGCTGGCACCCAGATCCCAGCACCCAGCACAAGCTCCCTGGGTGCACCTTGCAGTCTGGGACACATGCTGGCACATGGACACAGGCACACAGGCACAGAAACCTATCCACTCACACTCACGACCCTTGCACCTTCACATCCAGCTATCAGACTCGATGATCATCACGAGTCCTTTCCAACTCGGGGTAATTTATGATTCTGTGCAGCCCATCTCCCTTACGCTGCAGCACCACGGCCAGCGCCAGAACCAGCCGTGGGGTCCCACGGGGCGTGGGGGTATCCCAAGGACAAGGCTGTCCTCGGAGGATGACTCCACTGCCGTCTTCCATACAGGAGGTGATGTTCCCGTGGGCACCAAGGACCGAGCCTCACCGGTGCTGGGGGGTTTGCTCCCATGGGTGCTGTTCGGGACTCAGTATTGGAACCCTGTGTCTGGAGTTTGGTGTCGCTATGGGTGCTGGAGGCTCGTGCTCAGGACTACCATCTGAGGGGGTGTCTCTGTTCACACTTTTCCCCTGTGCACCCCATAACATACATGCCTGTGAGCACCTGTGAGTGTACCAGTGACTCCAGGCCCAGCAGTGCTGTCATCTCAGGGTGCAATGCGGCAGTAGTTACCCAGCCAGCTTCTAACCATATCCCCACATGCACAGGGATTTTTCACACATGGTTAGTTTGTGTGAAGCCTCGTAGCCCCCAGCCAGGCTGGATTTGGTGCCCATCCTGCTCTGTGCATGAGGAGGCACCAAGTTGCACTCCAGAAGCCAAGGAGTGGGAACAGTCCTAGAGTAGAGGCAACCACAGCATGGGCTGTGGAGCCTTGGCTGGCACAGACACCACCCCAGGGTGTCACAGGTGTACTGAACCCCAATCTGCCCCCATCCCAACCACCGACGCTTGTGGTATCCCCAGTGTCACCCTCAGCTCCAGCATGGTTCAGTTCAGTTCCTTTAATAGACACACAGCCACGCTGCTGTGGGGGTGGCACAGGCAGCACCGAACCCCCATTGAGGTAGAGGCGAGCATTGCCTCGTGCTCATTTGCTTTGGCTCCCAGGGGTGTGGGTGGGTGCAGGAGCCACTCCCTTCCCCCCTGCCCCAACGAGGTAGTTCAGGGCCCCCCATCTCCCTGTCCCCACGTAGGGACCCCGGCATCTGTGTCTGTGGTGGGAGGCACTGCTGGGCCACCCCACTCTGCCCCCAGCAAGCCCCTCCCAGTGCATTACCCCCACCCGCTGGCGTTAAGTCCCACCCACAGCCCTACCCCAATAGGCCCCACCCCCATTCTCAGCTCGCCCCCCCCCACCAGTCCCACCAGTATCCCCAATGTGTGCCTCCCAACGCAACCCTCCCCCCCCAAGCTGGGGGCTTGAGGTGTCCCCAGCGCTGGGTGCCACTGCCCTCGGGTGACCCCGGGGGTGTCACAGGGTGGGCAGCATGGGGGGAGTGAGGAGGAGGGCCGCAGCAATTGCTCTGAGTGTGTGTGGAGGGTGAATGATGTGTATGGGGAATGTGTAGGGGACACAATGTGCACCAGGGGGGTGGACAGGGGTCACTGTAGGGGGTGTATTGGTGATGCTGTGTGCGGGAGATGTAGGGTATGCACTGCCAGCATGAGTAAGGAGTACACTGTGCAAAGAGATGTGTATAAGGAATGCGGTATGTCAGACAGCATTGCAATGTGCAGGGGACAGTATGCATCAAGGTGTGCATAGGGGCTGCAGTGTGTGCACTGAGGTCACTACAGAGGATGCAGAGTGTGCACTGAGGTGTGTACAGGGGGATGCAAAATGAGCATCAAGGTGTACAGTCTGTAGCAGCTGAGGTATACATAGGGGCTGCAGTGAGTGTACTGAGGCAAGTATGAGGAATGCAGTGACTGCATCAAGGGGATGCAATCTGCAGGGTGCTGGGGTTCCAGGCCAGCAGGAACTGCATGGGGGTCACAGGAGATGCATGTTTTGGGGGTCCACATGGGTGAGGGGCTGCACACCAGTGGGTGAGGGATGAAAGGGCCCCCCACAGTTGCTTGCTGCACTGCCACAGCCCCACACTGAAACAAGAGGATCCCCAGGCCCTCATGGGCACATCCCTTCCCCACTGGGCACATCTTTGCCCCATGTTTGGGAGTGCAGCTCTTTGAGGAGCACTGCCCCTAAGGTGCAGTGCCAGTGGGAGTGTGGCTTTGTGAGGGGGCTGGTGGCAGTGGGTTTGGGGTGGCTGCAGGGTTTGGCCCACTTTGGGTGCCCCCTCCACCAGGTGCCAAGGGTCCTGCAGGACGGCGAGCAAACAGGACACCTGGAGAGTGAGAGAAAAAGGGTTACGGGCAGGAAACAGCACCTCGGGGGGCAGCAGCCCCACATCACTCCTAGTGACACCCCTGTCCTCATGTTCCCTTGCCCAGCTACCAGGGTGGTCAGAATCATTTGGTTGGTGGCTGTGCACACTCACAAGCCCTGACCTTTGTGGTTCGTTAAGTATTTACGTGATTAAGGAGAACTTATCTGTCTTAATTGGGGAGTCTCAGCAGGGCAGGCTTGGGTAGAGTGACCTGATTAGCCAGCATGAGAGCTGTGTCACCATGCAGGGAGGGCTCCTGTGCCCCATAGTGTGCTGTCAGTGAGACAGGTGCTTGAGCATCCCCTCTGGGGCACCTGCATCCTCTTCACCACCCCAACACTATCCTCTGCGCACCTTTCCATAGGGGACTCCAAGCCCTAAATCCCAAATCCCATGGTGAGGATGACCACAAGCCTTTTAGCACCACTCAGACCAACTCTGTCCATCCATCTGTCTATCCCCCTCTTTGGGCATTCACTGCAGGGTCCCACTGTGGTCCCAGCCTCACCACCCCCCTTCTCTGTCTGCTCCCTCTCTCCTGCCCCTGCCACTTTGTTACAATGGATTTTATAGTAAAGACATCAGATTGAAGGAAGGACTTGCTGGCCAGGCAGTGGCTATAAGTTATTGGATTTCCTGGCCGCAATTACACAGGCCAAGCGGCCCTTCTATTTACCTGTGTAGACAACTCCATTTATTTCTATTGACATGTTGATACTGCTAATGCCGTTGGTGGACAGGTTCAATGCGGTCTCCTGTCTGTCATCTGGGGAAAGGAAATACCAATATAAGAACGAAGCGAAACAGAAGCTGTATGGAGCAGAAGGGCTCCGTTCTGACTGTGCATCCTTGCTCTGCCCCAGTGTCCCTGGTATGCCAGGGGATGGGGTGACCACACTGGGAGCTGCAGTGCTACCTCGGTTGGAGACTCTGATGTTCATGGGGAACTGGGAGGCTACAGCCAGGAGGTTGTGCTGCAGGGCGTGCTGCATCAGTCGCTGCTGCTCCTCCACCGTCAGGGCCACCTTCTTCTCCGGGGGCTCACCAGTCTCCAGCTTGTCCCGCAACTGCTCCAGCACTGCTGCCTGTGAGGCTGCAGCCACTTGGGCTGCTGTGAGGTGGTGGCTGGACAGCCCCGCTGGGATGGTGATGCGCCCAGGCACTGTGCCATCCTCTGCAACAACAGCGAGAGGTCAGCTGGACTCCCCTGCTCCACCCCATCGCAGCATCCACACCACAGGGTTGGGTGGGCACTGAGATGGAGAGCATCCCCTGAGGTGGAGACGTACTCCTCACCTACCTTTCTTCACACCGTGCACTTGGCTAATCTGGCTGCAGCTATGGGTGGAGATGCTGAGACCCGGCAAGGGTATTTTAGGGGAGCCCAGCAGGGTTGGGGTGCCAGTGGGAGAGTAGTTGAAGAGTGCGGTGCCAAATGTCTGCCTTCGCCCCTCCCGCCGGTTGCTGTCAATGGCAGCCTGAAGCTCCCCAGGTGAGCTGAGAGCCCGCTTCTCACATTCATAGGGATACAGATACTTCATGTATCTGTGGGGAATAGAACTGGCATCAACTTTCTGCTGAGCAGTGCCAGGCAGGGATGGAGCCCTCCTTCCCCTGTGGGGTACCCCATGCTCTCACTGTGTGCGGAGGGTGAAGGCAGCACTAGTGATGGAGGTAGGTAGGTTGAGACCCTTGGTGATCTCACGCCAGATCTTCTTGTTGATGACCTCCACCAGGCCACCCTTGTCTGTCACCAGCCGATACAGCGTGTAGAGGTCCAGCACTTGTTTGGCCATGATGGGGATGCGGTTCACAGGCGTTCCTTCCAGTGAGCACAGAGGGAAAGAGCAAAGAAGTCAAGATGAGCCTACATCCATCCCCTTGGGGACATGGCCCCCATGGGTACCGGCTCTCAGCACCACAGCTCCTCCAGAGCCCCTCACAACTGTCTCCCTATGAAACTCCTGCAGCTTCCTGTGGAGCATCTGCAAATTTCTTAGGGCACCCTAAGAGGCATCATCTTAACACTGAGCGCGTGTACCACTGGGCATGTGTACCAGGGGTCTCTGCTCCCCACAGGGGGACACTGTTCACCAGAACTCTGCAAGCCCAGCACAGATCAGCATGGTCCCCCAAAGCCATCAGGTCTTACTATAACCATCTCTCCCATCCCCATGGTGCCTGGAGGCAGGCACCATGGCAGTGACTCGAGGCAAAGGAGGGATGAGCATCCTGTCCTGTCCCATCCTGTCCCATCCCATCCCATATTTATTCCCTGGCAGGCTTTGGGCAGTATTGGAAAGCCATCCATTCTGCTGGGGAGGCTGTCACGGCTGCGCTTCGCCCCTCAAACGAAGCCGTCATTCACCGCCATCCTCCAGCATCCCTAATTTATGGCCCCGATATTGGCTTGGCTTCTTCGCATAAGCCTGAAAAATGAGCTCTTTTTATTCCTTTACTGAGTTCATTTAACTTTTTTTTTTTTTCTTTTTTTTTCTTTTTTTTCCCTTTGTGTTGTTTGCCAGGTTGGGAAGGGGTAGTTTTTACTCCTGGGAAAAAGGTAAAGATATCTACCTGTGGTCCTCCATCAGCCCTGCCCAGCACAACCTCATTACCTGATCTGGGGGCTCCCCATCACCCCAGAAGCTATGATTGTATTTGTGGGGTCTCAGGATCCAATCAATGCCCTCTAGCTTTCTTCTCTCCCCCCTCCATGGCTAATGAAAGCAGATGCCATTAATCTTGGGGCTGTGCAATGCTGACGGCCAGTGCCCATCCCACTGACAAAGGGACCTGTCTGTGTCCCTGTAGAGTGATGACCCTGGTTCTGGCTGGGGTGCATGGCACAAAAGCCTAAGGAGGTGGTAGGGCCATTGTGCTGCTGCAATTAGTTCCTCAATTGATTAATGGTGCTCTGTTATCAGCAGGGCCCTTGCTCTGGGAGGGGGCAAATGCAAGGGATGTGCAGCTGCCTCCTGGGGCTCACTGTCCCTTCCCAACCTGCTGCCACTTTGGGGATGTCCCTCCTGTCTGTACACCCCTGGGTGCCCATGGGATGTGAGTAGTCACCCTGTGAACCACAAGACACCCAGCACCCCCAGGGTCACCCTGAGCTGCCCCCCACCCGGGTAGGGGAAAGGAGTGGAACAGGGGAGCATCCGGCTCCCTCCCTCCTCCTTGCACCACCAGGCTCTCACTTAATTAGCCCAGGCCCCAATAGCAAGGGAGTTAATTAGCTCTGGAAAGAGAGATAATGAAGCTGCCTAGCAGCCCATGAATCTTGTGGCTGAGGGATGCTGGGGGGTGGAGGGGCAGAGGGAAGCCACTGCTCCCCCAGCTCTCTCCCACCTGCTCCACCGCTGGGGTCATGCAGTGCCCATGGGGCAGCACCTAAATCTCCCTCTGCTTCCAGCCCCACAGCCCTGAAAGGAATCTGTGGGCACTCAGCACCACCAAGAGTTGGGTGCCGCTGGCCCACGGGTGAGAACCCCCTCTCCCTGATGATCCCTAAGGCAGATCTGGGTCTGACTGCCCCTCTCTGCCCAGCATCAAAGCCCTTCCTGCCCTCCCCCCACTTCCCCCCCCCCCCCCCCACCCTGCAGCCTTCCCCCGTTAATTAGCTCGGCATTAACCTCTGCCTGGGGTTTACTGGCTATTGAGCGGCATGTTCATTAATCCACACACTGGCAAAAGGCTCTAATTAATACAGCCAGCCGCACGCCCGTGTTCGGCAACTTTTAATTGTTGCGGGCCTGGATGGTGAGGGCGAAGGTTAAAGCATTTATCGAATCCCCAGGAGCTGGCTCGTCCCTCTGCCGATAGCAAAGATTTCCAATGGTCTGGGTGGGCTGCAGGGCTTTAACCCCTGGGCACCCAGTGCTGCTCCCGCAGCCCTGGGGCAATGCTCGTATATGGCCATGATGACCCACAAAGGTTAACAAGGATCACTAGTGGGCACTGCTAACAGGCATTGCTAATGGGCATCTCTGCTGGGCATCACCAATGGACACCGGTAACAGGCATCATTATTGAGCATCTGTACTGGACATCGCCAGTGGGCATTGCTAGCAGGAATCTTCAGCGGGCATCCCTGTCAGCCATCACTAATGGCTACAATTAATGGCTTTTTCTAATAGATACAGCCCAAGGGCACTAGTGACTGGCACCACTGCTGCACATCTCTGCTGGTTGTTGTTGGGCATCAGCAACGGGCTTCACCACTAGCCCAAATTTGGGAGTCCCAGAGGAGCCCCTCTATCTGACAGCATCCCAAGATGGGTTGTTGTCTTTGGATCAGGGGGCAAACGTGTGCATGTGTAAGTGTGAGAGTATAGGATGTGGTGTGCATATTTAAAGGTGCATACCAGGAGACACAGGGTGTGCAAGCAGAGATGAGTTCATGTGATAGTGACACACGTGAGTCTGTCTGTGCTCATTGAGCCTCAGGGGCTTCAGAGACCTGAAGCCACTTAGTGCACCAGTGCTTCTACCATGAACCCCCCTTAGCCAAAGCACCCACCCACACCACCCACCTTTACCTCTCTTCTGCATGAAGCTGAAGAGGTCATCCAGGAACTCCTTGCGCTTCGGATCCTCATCCAGTTCATAGAGCTGAGGACAGGGATGAGAGGGGTCAGTGATGCACCAGGCATGTATCAGCATGAAGGATGGAGACACTGATGGCATCATCCACTCTGTGCCCAGGGCTGCTGTGGGCTCCCCAGCATCAACAGCACCAATTTGCTCCCTCTGTTCCTCAGTTTCCCCACCCCAGAGTGTAGCAGGTCAGGATGCACCCATGCCGTGCAGCTGACTTGATTCCAGCACAGCGCTTCGGTGACCATGACAAATTGGAGCCCGCCAGATCGATGGCCCAGCAGTAAAAGTCAGAGCACACGAAGGAAAAATTAGCACCAATCGAAGGCGCTATAGACACCAATTCCTCCCAGTGAGCCTGGTAAGAATTTAAAGCCATTGAAAAGAAACAAAACTCAGCAGTCCAGAATGGATTTCCAAAACATATACAAAGAAATGCAAGCTGGAAAACAAAGTCAGGCACAAAATAGAGTCGTTTAAAAAACAATTGTGTAAGGAAAGGCTGTTAAAAACCAATAGAAAGAGATCCCCCCCCACCTCCACACAACACATAATTCACAGGCAGATAAAAGGAGTGAGGCTGTGTGGAGGTGATGGCAGCAGGAATGCAGAGATCTGCGGACACGGGGATGGGGGGCAGAAGGACACAGGCATGCATGGATGCAAGGACATGGGGACACAAACACGGGGTTGTGAAGAGATGGGGATGTGAGAAGGGGATGCAGGGACATGAGGACATGGGGATGCAGAGATGTGTGGAGGTGAGGACATGGAACAAGGGTCTGCTCTGACAGCCACAGAGCCCCAGGAACTCTTGTTTCCCTGCCTGGCCACCAGCCCACCCCATCCATCCCTTCCAGCATGGGAAATCAGGACTAGCCCCTCACACTAACCGCTGCTGCCAGTCCAGGGACACATCCTTCCCAGGGGTCAGACAGCAGAGAGATCTGGCTGGACCCCTGCTGCCGTATCCATCTCTGCTCCTGAAGCTCCCAGGCAGGTGCTACCTCCCATCATCAGAATCTGTCCTCCACCATTTATTAACCCCTCACCTTTTATCTGTTGTGCAAAGACACGTTACATCAGGCCAAGAGCAAAGGTTGGCTTTAAGTGGAGCAAGGAAAAGGGGATACAGTGGGCATCCCACATAGTTTGGGGATGCTCAGCTGGAGAGGGGCTGGGCACTGTGGTCTCCTCCTGCCTCTAAGGGAACAACCATTGGAGTGGCAGATCACGGCCCCCACAGAAGCACAAACAACCTTGCACAGGTGTGCACAACCCTGCATCAGAGCACATGCAGCCCATACGGGTATGCAGAGCCCTGTATATGTATGCAAAAATATCACAAGGACAAGCCTCCACACGGGCATATACAACACTTACATGGGCATATGCAACCCCAGATAGGCACACACAACCCTGTACATCCATGCACAACCCTATATGGGTGCAATTACTCCCTCTCAGCAGGCACAACCCTGCAGATGCATGCACAGCCCTGCATGGTACGGACCCCAAGTAAGCACACACATTCCTAATGGGGACGTACACCCCCAGATGGGTACACAGACCCCCAAATGGGGACACCTCACACACAGCTCCAGCAGCTGTCAGCCTTGCTCAGGGGGCAATTGTGCAACACGAGCAGCAGCTCCTGCTTGCAGTGACCTATGAGCAAGGACCCTTTTAATCGTGTTTGTATTGATATAATTAGTAACTCATTTAACGCCATCGATGTAACTATATTCCTCTATAAACACAAGTATTAAACTGTCAAGCCTGGGGATCGATATCCCTCTGGTGCGCGGCTCTGCTCTGCTCTACTGACCTCAGGACCCCATCTGTGAGGTTCTGACCCCTCTCCTCCCCCAGAAAAAAACCCACAACCCCCAACACCAACAAAGCACAACTCTTGGGGTGTCCCTGTCCTGAAACCACTGCAGGTGCTGTTGTGGGCACCCTGCTCCCTGCCAGCACCCCACGCCATGCCATGGTGACATCCTCATTCCTTAAGGAACGTGGATAACGGGGCTGCTTCAGGTTAAAGGGCAGCAGGTCGAACATAGCTTATTAAAGGCATGTGAATAGACCTCACGCCTCCCCTGCCACCTCACCACAATTAAATAACATTGTTAGCACACTTGGTCCCCCCGAAGTTGTCTCTCCCTGATCTGGGGGTGTAGGGACAGAGCAGACCCCATGGTCCAGCCCATCCTGCAGAAGATGGAAGCAGGGAGGTGGAAGAGCCCCTCCATCCCCACAGCGCTGCCAAGGGAAGCATTCACAGCGGGACCCCTGCTCAGCTGCTACCTCCCACGGGCAGCCAGGGCTTAGATCTGCCACCGGGATTTAATCCACTTAATATGGGCTGCATCGATCCCAAACCCTGCTCGGCTTCCCCCCTGCTTCGCATAGCCCCCCCCAGCCCTCAGCCACTTAATATGCACCACATTGATTAGCCTCCCTGCTAATTTCTCCATCTGTCCACTGCTCACACAGGAGATGCTCTTCCTACACCCACCCTCCACCCTGGCATGCTGCCGGTGGTCATTCGGGGACCTTAGTCTCCTTTGAGAACTACACAGCCCTTTGGAGCATAACTGTACTGCGGTCCCACTGCACAGCCGGGAACCACGTACCTGGTATCCATCATGCCAATGGGGTGAGGGAGCCACCAGTGCCTCAGTTTACCCACGGGTTACAAGTCAGGGACCCAGGAGCTTTAGGACCCCATGATGGGAACCCCCCAATCCCATCCCACCGCTGGGAGCAGCTCACTCACTCCCCGCTGGGCACCATCCACCCCTGACCTTGCAGGCGCCTGGCCCCGCGCCGTTAATAAGTTAATGGTTATGGGACAGCACTGCCTGGATGCTTGCTGCATCTGAAAGCACTGCCAGCTGCTGGGGGGCTGTGCCCCAATCCCACAGCCCCCACCAGGGCCACACTGACCGCAGCGTCCCCACTCTCATCACTGTTCCATTACCACAACCAGACACCCCCCACTCTGTATCTCCCCAGCCCGCTCCAAGTGCCCCCCCTCAAACCATTCACTGTGCTTAATATTTAACGGGGCTTTACAGAGCAACAGGTTTAATCAGCGCTGATAGCGCAGCAGATCCGGCAGGCCATTAAAACCCCCTCCCCGCCACCGCTGTTGGTTCTGGGGGAGCTGCCTGCTGCAAACATTAACCCAGCTCGGGGCAAGGTGAGGGATGTTTGCTCGTGGCACTGGCCTTGGGATGGCAGCCCCCTGCCCTGGGGAGACAGGGGTTCACAGGGTCCCCAGCAACATCCCTAGACCATTTAGCAGGAGGGAAAACTGAGGCACAGAGCACCAGAATGGCTCACTATTGGTGTTAGAGCTGTGCATGCGGAAGAAATGTGACGCATGATGCCACTGTGGCATCGTCACCATATCCCAGTCCTGGGGACTCTGGACAGGGGACTCTGCTGTATCTGCTGTAGGGAACCTGTTACAGCAGGGAGTTGGACTAGATGATCTTCCAGCCCCTACAATTATGAGACTCTGGTGACACTACAAGGCAGAGCGACCCCAGTAATGCTCCATGCCCCCACGAACATCAGTGAACACACCCACGTGTCCCTCGGTGCTTCCATGCATACACATTCACCCCCCATGCACATGCTGTATGTTTGCACAGCCCCCTCCTGTTCATATTCCCTCACACACACTCTCTCTGTGCACACACACCCTGTGCACACTCACACACCCCTTATACACATTCTCCTTGTGTAAACTCACACCCCCACTACGCTGCAGTCCCAAATGTGCACTCACCCCACACACACCTGTACCTGCTCCCACACCCCTGCACAGCTGCACACCCCCATAGGACCAAAACCCACCTCTCCGGGGTTCCATGCTTCCCCACTGAAGCAGCTGTGTTTCCATCATCAACCTAATTAATGGATTACTGCAGGTTAAAACCCACTAGAGGGTCCACCTCGCAAACCCATCACTCTCATCTGACTGCTGTGCACAGAGCCAGGGGAACGCATAGGGTCCTGCCAGACCCATTTCAGCCTTTTCTCCTTTCCCCGAGCTCGGGCACATGACTATCCCCACCTCCCCGCACACTCGTCCCCAGCTCCCGCGCTGCCCGCACTGCTGGCACCTTTCTTCTCACACCCTTGATTAGTTTTTACACCTCCTCCTCGGAGCCCCGACACCGAGCTCCCGGGAGCTGCAGTCTGGGAGCTGGGGCTGAGGTGGACAAGGGCGCTCCCGGCACCCCCAAACCGCACCAGGGCAGGGGTTGAGTCACCCCAAGGTCCTGGACGACATGGGATGGGACAGGGATTGAGCCCCGGCACTCAGCCCCGCTCACTTCTCAGCTCCTTTGCCGCAGGTGGTCCCCTCCTCACGTTTGTGGTTGGGAAACCTCTGGCAGCCGCGGCGAGGAGCGGACTCTGCGCCCTCATGCCGCGGTGTAACCAGAGAGCCTCTAATTTAGACCCAGAGCCCTGAGGGGCTCCTCTGCACCTGGGTGGAGATGCACCGGGAGGAGGGATGCGTCAGGGCCAGAGCTCCTTCCTTGCAGAGGTCTCGGCAGCCGTCCCAGACAGCGGGGAGACCGCTGGGACCTTGGTTCGCGCTTCGTTACCGAGCGGACACGAACGACTGCGGGGCTGGTGCAAGGGGCAGGGCAAGGGGTTTCCCGACCCGCCGGTATCACAGCAGCTCGCAGAGCAAAGGTCTCTCTGCGTCCACAAACTGCGGGTGCCCAAAACCATTTCCCTTGCATGGGTTTCCCGAGCGAATCGCTCGTTTCTCCCATTAATCCTCACAGATCCCCTCCGCAGCTCCTTCCTCCCGGCCCCGAGCGGGGAACCTGTTCTCCAGGTCAGATACAGCCTCGGGGATACGTCCCCTTCCCGACAACGACAGAGGAAGGCTAGCTATCCCGCAGCCCCCCAGGGCACCGCGCCCTGCCCCAAACCACAAAGCTCCTTTCCCCTCTTTCCACCTCATCCTATCTGAGCCATCCTCTGGCAATAGGGTCCCTTTGTCCCTGTGCACCCGGAGGCACTGGAGGTAAGGGATGCTCTTCTGTCCTCAGGGCTGGATGGGTAAAGACAAGCTACCAGCTGGAAAACCCAGGAACGGCAGCGACTCGTCTTCTTGGGGCTGAGGAGGAAGACGTGAGGAAGCCGGCAAGCTACAGTTATCACCCCGCCCCGACGTCCTCTGTGATCTGTCCCCCCGTATTTACACCGCGATTTGCAGCCGCACTAACGAGGGGCAGGGCGCGGGGCCGAAGGAAGAGAGAAATGCCTGGGATGCTTTCTCTCTGCAAAGCCTCCCCGGGGCCGGGAGCGAGGGAGGAGCCGCGTCCCACCTCCCGCCTGACCCCGGGAACCGGACAGTCAGCCTTTTTCAGCGCAGCGGGCTGTAACGTAACACTTCCCCGCCGAGCTATTCGACCTATGCAGCGCACCCACCCTGGAGGTGGCCCAGTGCGTGTACCGGGGACCAGAACCATACTGCGCTGTGCAATACCTGAACAGAAAGTCTGGTCCCTGCAGCCATTTCCATCTCCCTAAGTCCCCAAGCACTGGACATAAGGAACGTCTAGCTGAGCCCCAAGCAGCCCCACCACAGAAAGCCACACACCTTAGCACAGGGACATCTCAGCAAAGCCGAGACAGAGTTGTGCAAACCACACTTGCATCCCTGCAGCAGCCTCGTGCAAAGTGAGAGAAGCACAACCCAGCAGGAGGGAATCTATGCAAGCGGGCACGATATTAAACACAGAGATCCACTCTCCACCCCAGAACCCACAGGCCCTATGACCTCCCCAGATCCCTGCAGAAACGGTCACAGGTGGGCACAGGGATGTGCCAGATTCTGGGCACCCCGCTGTCCCCCAGGGCACCCTCCCAACCCCATGGGGTAGAAGGGCCTGGGGCTATCCAAGCACAGTGGAGAGTGCAGGGAGCTGGGAGAGAGGCACAGGGGACACTGGGGAGGTGAAGCATACCAGGGTTGGCTGGGATGGGTCTTGGTGGTAGGGGATAGGGGGGCACAAGGAGTCCATTTGGAATGCAACAGTGTATAGGGTGGTGGGAAATGGGGAGCTCAAAAGGATACCTGGTCCAGGTATGGCAGCAGTGGAATATTCATGAGGTGCCCATCTTGGGAGGGATGGTGATTTAGGATAGGGGTGCTGGGATGCACTAGTTGTACTTGTCTGGCATGCAGTTTGGGGGCAGAGGTGGGGGACTCAGGGAGGGTCTCATTTAGGGTGGCATGAAGGTGATATTTGGGGGCAATGGGAGATATGGGAAATGTCTTCTTGGGCTACAGTTGGGATGGGGCTGGGGGGCAATGAGGTGGCTGGAGATGGTCTGCGGGGATGGGGAGAAGAGAGTATAAGCAACATCTATTTGGGGAAAGCTGGGATCAGAGTTAAAGGGCGGTGAGGGGACTGCTGGTGGGACTGGAGCTGGTGCCGGCGTGGCAGATGCTTCTTACCTGCTTGAACTGCTCCTCGTAGGTCCACTCGTGGTGCGGGGGCGGCGGCGGGTCGCAGGGATCCCCTTCCTCCTCCTCCTCTTCATCTTCCTCTTCCTCTTCCTCCTCCCCCGCTGCGGCGGGCAGCGGGCGTGGGCCGGGGGTCGGGCGGCGGCGGGGGGCGGCGGGCGACGGAGCGGGACCGGGACCAGGAGCAGCTTCGAGCGGCAGCCGTCGGGGTGCGCCGTCGGGGCCGCGGGCCAGGCGGGCCGCCTGCTGCCGCTGCAGGCTTTCCATCACCGCCGCCAGGCGCAGCCCCCCTGCCGCCCCGGGCCCCCGCGGTGGGGCGGCCGGCTGCGGGCACAGGGCACGGCCTCAGCACCGCCACCGGAGGAGGAGGAGAAAGAAGCACCCCCACTCTCTCTGCCCCCTCCCGACCGGGGGCCCTGCCCCGAAGTTGCCCGCACCCGCTTTCGGGGTTAGGGGTGGGGGGAGCGAGGGGGGAGCACCTCATCCCCGCGGCTCAGTACCCCTCGGGGCACATCCCAGCGGGGATCCCCGTCCCTGCCTTTCAATCCCAAAAAGATCCCGCTCCACCGGGGAACCCCCACTCCTGGTACCACCCCCGCGGTCCTACCGGAGAGCCCCGTTCGCTTCCATCGGGGCGCCCCCACCCCGTTTCCCCGCGGTCGCGGAGCCCCTCCGGCCCGTCCCGTCGCGGCGCGGCCCTCACCGGGGCGGCTCTGCCCGCCAGGCTGGGGTTCTCCACCATAGCGCCGGCTCCGAGCGCCGCCCGGGGCTCGCCCCGCCGTCCCGGGGGCACGGCCGCTGCTCCGCCCGGCCCCGGCCCGCCGCTCACATGGCGCCGCGCCCGCCGATATTTCTTTTATTCCGCAGCAGATGAGGGTGGGTGGGATTTTTTTTTTTTTCCCCCTCTTTTCTTTCTTTCTCTCTTTCTTCCTTTTTTTTTTTTTTTTCCCTTTTTTTTTTTTTTTTCCTTCCTTGCAACAAGTGGCAGGCAGGCAGCAACACCCCTCCCCTCTCCCATTTGCTAGCGCACGTCAAGGGAGGCAGCCGGGGAGGGCCGGCCCTGCGCAGCCCCAGGGGAGCCCCGGGACCGGCCCGAGGAGAGCGCGGGGCTGCAGAAGCGGCTGTGTATGTGTGTGTGTGTGAGTGTGAGTGCGTGTGTGTGCACGGGGGTCTGTGCTCCTCTGTAGGAGCGTGCCCTGCCTACGTGTGTGTGTGTGTGTGTGCAAAAGGCTTCTGCCTGCACGTATCTGCATGTTGCTCTGCTGGAGATCCGTGCATTTGTGCACAACGAGGATGGTGAACACCTTGTGTGTGTGTGTATGCAGGGAAATGTGTGAACACCTGGTGGGGGAGTGCCCTGCACTCGTGTGTGTGTGTGCAGATGGGCTGTACTTGCATGTGTATGTGTGTATGTGTGTATGTGTGTTCGTGCAGGGTGTCAGCACGCATGTTCTTGTGTGTGAGCTCCTTGTGTGCGTGTGAGTGTGCAGGGCAATCTGTGCAGATGGTGTGTGTGTGTGTGCACGGTGTTTAAGGTGTGCGTTCACCCCACGGGAGCAGAACTCGTGCATGCATCGTGCAGAGTTGTTCACATGCACACATGCAGCATTGTCGGAGGAGCTGAACGTGTGTGCTTTGTGTGTGTGCTTTGTGTGTGTGCACGTTTTCACACCGCTGGGGACAATGATGTGTTTACCTGGACGTGCTGGGGCTGGGTGTGTGCGGTTTGTGTGCTTATCTGCAGCAATCCGTGTCGGGAGGGGTGGGCATGTGCTCTATGTGCACAGGTAGGTGTGTGCACATGTGTGTCAGGGGCGGGGGGGGGGTGGAGAGGAGGCCGGGGTGCACCCTGTCCCTGGGCGGTACAAAGGGGAGGCTGAAGCCAGTGGAAATCGCCGAGCCCTGCCCGTGGGCTGGGGCCAGGACCCGCAGCGTCCCGCAGCTCCTGTCCTTGCGCTGCCTCCCTGTGCGGGGAGCAGCGGCCGCTCACCGCCGTGCTGCTCGGTGCTCGTGCGGCAATGCAGCACTCCGACCCCGCAGGGCCCCCGGGCGCTGTTTATCTTTGCACAGGAGATAAAGCAGCTGTCGGCCATCCCGTTTCGGGGCTGGACAGCTGTAGCTCGCCTCGGCCCATCCTTTCCCAGCACTTCTGACACCAGATTAAGGGTAGCCCCACGGTTTGGTGCACCCGAGGGTGCTCGCACCTCGTCTGCTGGGCTGTGCCCATCCACTTGTGCACCAGGCTGAGATGTCCCCCATCACTTTATGGGGACTGTACCTGTTTGAACCTTCAAGGGCTGTGTTCCCTCAACATACTCTGCATTGTGCAGTTCTGGGATCTGGCAGTGCTGGAGAGAAAAGAGAAATCCACCAGACAAATGTGTATCGATAGCTGCGGTGGAGGCGGCACAGGTAGATACTGTAGGTATAGACGGGCACAGCAGACAGCAGAGTTAGATTGAGAGATACTCTGAGCAGAGAAATACTGCAGGAGGAATTGGGAGATAGATCCTGCGGGCTGATCGATACCTTCTGCGTGTGGAGGGACAGCAAGATAGAGCAGGCTGCAGCGGGAAGGTGCGTGTTGGGCTGCGAAGTGCATTTGTCCTGCGATGGCTCTGAGGAGCTGCAGCTGGACCCACATCGCAGTCCCTCTGGCCACCTCTGAGGTGCCCTGGGATCCTCACCTGGCTTCTGTGTGCCAAAGGCTGCAGTTCTCCCATGTGTCCAGGCTGCTTGGTGCCTAGGTGCAGGCAGCTGAAGGGCTCTGACCACAAGCCCCAGCTCCAGGACAGGGACTGTGCTCGAGTCGGTATCAGCAGGGGAGTGTGTGCCCTGCTCTGTGCCTCAGCTTCCCCATATGAATCAAGTGGTGGTTAAGGACAACTCCTCCCAGAGGCACTCAGCAAAACCCCTTGAGCTGCTCACTTCCACTGCTGAACACACCTAGGGGTGATAAGGGCACCCCTGGAGCATCCCCACAGGGACCCCTGCTCACCACCGTGTTATTGACACAGGAGCTACAGAAAACACTGCTGAGATTGTTCACACTAATGTTATTTAGCAGCAATATTTCCGTAATAAAAGAAATCAATGGGCAAGAGAAAAGACCTGTCCAGAGCTTTGATTTTCTCATTTTAATGGCATACTTATTTACTCCCACCAGCGTGCCCATCGGATTTTCATTACGTGGCCTTCGCTGTAAGTGGAGTGGTATTGATACGAGCTGCTGAGTTAGCGCCTTCCTGCGCGGGCCAGAGCAGGATCACTCATGTTCCTCGACAGGCCTGCAGAGCACACACATAAACACAGCCATGTGCACGTGTGTGCATGTACGTACACCTGTGCATTTGAATGGGACATATGCCTAGAGGTGCACAAACACACACAGCTTTCCTGCCTACGCACATCCATACACACATGCACAATATGCTATGCACACTTTTCAGTCCATACAGATGCGATTGCCCTGCATATACATACACATGCACACACCTGTCCTCTACCTACCTGCACACTTTTAATCACACACACTTATGCACTGCTAATGAATATGCATAGAGCCCTGCTTGCACCCCTGCACACTTCAAACACCCCAGGATCACCTCCCATACCCTCCTCACACCCATGTGCAGACACACTGCTCTCCCCACGCTCCTGCCCATGCCCCTGTGCCATTGTGCCCCCATGGCTGTCCCCAGGACTCCCACTCCAGCCCCAGCCCCATACCCCTTGCTGGGGGCTCTGCACACACCACACACCCAAGCAGGTGGGATGACGATGTTTATTACTGCCATCTCTTTTGGGGTGACAAAAGACAATGTAGCCCATGCACAGGGCTGCCAGTTGGAGGGGTAAGGAGAGATGTACTGTGGGCTGGTGGCCTGGGGACACAGATTATGCTGGGAACAGAACAGAGCTGGAAGCCCTCTGCTGAGCTCACATGGGCATGGGGCTGTGAGCAGAGTGCACCCCCCCACTTGGCCAGGGACCCTGCTGGCTCTCAGCCAGGGTTAGTGTTTTGAGGGGCAAAGTCCCATCCTGAGCTGATTCAGAGTTTTGGGCACCCACAGACACTCAGTATGTGCACAGCCTGGAGGCCATGCTTGGTTAAGGCGACAGATGGTGGCTGTCCCCCCCTGGGAGGCACAAGGAAGGGATCTCTTCCACCCAAGGGGCAGGTGACACAGCAGGGATAGATGCCAGGACAGACCTTCAGCACAGAGGCTGATCATCCCCATACTGCCTGGGCATCCTCCCGCGGTGCTTGGGGACATTGTGTGCTGCCAGCACCTGGGAGCCATGGTGGGAGCTGCCAGCTGGACACTGTGCTCCGTGCTGACCATAGCTGCGGCTGCCTGCTAGCCTGGATGGCACACAGGGAACCTCCCAGGGGCTGCTTGGTGCTGGATGCACCAGCATCCTCACCCCCAGGTTTTGGGATCTGCAGCCCAGAGAAGAGAGGGAGGAGAAGGAAGGGGGAGGAAGGCTGTTGGGGAACACTGTCCAGCCGGGCTCAGCAGCCCAAAGTGCCGAAGAAGGCATTGGCTTCCAGGAGGAGGCCCTTGGTGTAGGCGCGCAGGGTGTAGAAGAGGGTGGTGAAGTCCTGAGTGCTGAAGATGGTGTCTGCCAGTGCGAAGGCAAGTGTAGAGGGGACAAAGCCTCGGCCGTACTCCACCATCCAGGTACCCGCACTCCACTGCACTGACGTGGCCTCTCCTGCCTGGTGCACAATGGTGTCCCCTGCCAACACAAATGGCATCACTCCCAGTAGCTGTTCCACATCATGTCCAAGGCGGAGATGTGTGGGGCTGGGAGATGCAGCACTCAGCCCCTCCCCATCCATTCCCTGTGGCCAGCTGCCACCCCTCTATTATTGACACCATTATGGTGCAGGGGACATGGAGATCCTCATCCCCCTCTCTAAGCTGTTGCCAGCTGGAAGGAAGAGGCAGCGTGACAGTGCAGAGCGGCCATACTGCAGGATGGGGATGCAGCCCTCATGTCATGCTTACCAGGATAATAGACCTCACTTCTGGTGGTTCCCTCTTTCCACTGTCGGAAAGTGCCTGAGATGATGGTGTCGTAGATTTCTGCAAAGTAGCGACCTGCAAAGGGCAAAGCACCGCTCATCATGTCCCTGTAGGGGTGAGAGGGCTGCCAGTCCCTGGGATGGACCGTCCCAGAAGGAGAGAGGCTAAAAGAGCACAGAGACACCCTCTGCCCCACATACCTGAGTGCCCCCCGGTGTCGATGGCTGTCCCAAAGAGCAGCACGTACTCAGTGAGGGAGGCATGCAGCAGGCACATGGAGCCCATCCAGCCGCCCGCGTTCACAAACACCCACTGCAGGTCCTCATCAGGCAGGATGTGCCCCGGGTGCTTCTTCCGCAGCTCCACGATGATCTTGGAGAAAGCCAGCTCGTGATCCAGCCCTGCAGTACCGGGGTCAGCCTGAATCCCAGGCACGGAACAAGCCCTAACAGCCCCCCTACACTGCATCCTTAGCCACGGGGTCCCAGCATGGCCTCTGGCGGCTCTACCAGGAGGTGAAAACTCCCTTCCCAGTTCCAGCCCCACTGCCTCCTCAACTGCTGAAGGATGTACGGGACTAAGAGCCCCAGGGCCCAGCTGCAGCGGGACCCCGAGCAGACAGCGGCCCTGTCTCGGCAGCGTGCAGCCCCCAGCTCTGACCCTGCGGGACTCCCCACGGGAGCTGATGCCCGTCCCGTCCCACCGCCCCCAGTACCAAATCCTCCCGCCCCCGTTCCCCTACCGCTGCTCCCTCACTGACCCTTTTCCCCTTCTCGGTTCCGCTTCCCGTCTCCCCCCACCCCCACATACCCGCGTGGTGCCGGGCGAGCTCGGCGATCTCGGCGGGCTGGAACTCGTACCGCTTGCAGGCCAGCCAGCCCCGCAGTCCCTGCAGAAGCAAGGCCAGCGCTCCCAGCCCCAGCCCGACCCGCAGCACCCACGGCCCCGCCACCCCCATGCTGCCGCTCCTCTCCGCCCGCGGGGACGACCCGGGTCCGCCCCGTCGAGGCCACGCCGCTCCCGGCCGCAGCGCTGCGCCGGCGCGAAGGGGCGGGACGGAGCCGGCACCGCCCGGCGGGGACGGGGCTTCCGGGCGGCGGCGGAGGCATGGAGGCGGCGGGGGGAGGAGGAGGAGCCGGCTTCCGTGCCAGCGGTACGGCGGGGACGGGCGGCGGGCGGGAGGAGGCGCGGTGCCCGCCCCCTCGTGTCATCCCACTCGTGTCCCACTTCTTTGTGTCCCACCACTCGTGTCCCCAGCCCCACTCGAGTCCCACCACCCGTGTTCCTCGTTAGTTGTCCCCCGCCCCACTCGCGTCCCCACGCTCACGTTCCCCACGTCGAGTTCTCCCACTCGTGTCCCCATAGCGCTCTCTCCCCGTCTGCCTCACGTTCCTCCACTCCCGTCCCCGTCAGTCGTGCCCCACTCGTGTCACCAAACTTACGCCCCTCACTCGTGTCCCCCCCTTGTGACCACCCTACCCATGTCTCCCATCTCTGACCCCACTCATGTTCCCCCACTCATCTCACACACTCGTGACCATGACCCACCTGTGGCTTCCATCCGTGTCCTCCTAGTCATGTCCCTCAGCAGCGACCCCCACTCACGCCCCCCTTGTGACCCTGCTGCCCTCCCACAGAGCACCAGCACTGCCGCTACAACCCGCTGCGGGATGAGTGGGTGCTGGTGTCCGCACACCGTGTGAAGCGGCCCTGGCAGGGACAGCTGGAGAAGCCCCCAAACGAGGACGTGCCCCGCTGGGACCCCAAGAACCCTCTCTGCCCTGGAGCCACACGGGCCAACGGCGAGGTACCACGGTGCACCCTGATCCTCCTCCCTCCCCCCTGTGAGCCTCAGCCCCATCCCCAGACTCCATTTCTCACCCCTACAGGTGAACCCACACTACGAAGGCACCTTTGTCTTCCCCAACGACTTCCCTGCATTGCAGCCCGATGCCCCTGAACCTGGTAACTGCTGCAGGGGTTCTGCGGGGCTATAGGGGCGTAGATGCTGCCCAAATCCCATCCCTACTCTCTGTCCCCTGCAGATGACAGTGGCCACCCCCTGTTCCGAGCGGCAGCTGCCCGGGGTGTGTGGTGAGTACTCCCAGCTCTGGGAACAGGCAGCTCTGTTGCTTTCCTTTGCCCTCCTGTTCTGATTTTGGGGCTTTTTCCCCAGCAAGGTGATGTGCTTCCACCCACACTCCGACTTGACGCTGCCTCTCATGTCGCTGCTGGAGATCCGGGCAGTGATTGATGCATGGGCTGAGCTGGAGGCAGAGCTGGGGGCATCGTACCCCTGGGTGCAGGTCTGTTGGGGACAGGGGACACGTGTGTCTGTCTGCACTGCTCTCTACGTGTCTTTACACTGCTTCCTCCACAGATCTTCGAGAACAAAGGGGCGATGATGGGCTGCTCCAACCCGCACCCGCACTGCCAGGTGAGGCTGTGACCCCAGGGGCGGCTGTAGGACAAAGCCCCTCGGAAGATGGGAGCGCAGCGGGGTCGGTCCCCTCCTTGTCCCCCCTCTGCTGGGGGTTGTTGCTACGTGCTGGACTGCCCACCAGGTGGCAGCACGGAACCGTGGTTGGTCGGTGTAGGGTTGGGTTTAGGTGCTTTGGGGCTCCTGGGGGGCGCGATGGGGCCGGCTAACAAGGGACAGTCCTGTGTCCTTGCCAGGTGTGGGCCAGCAGCTTCCTCCCCAACGAGGCACGTTTGGAGGAGCGGACGCAGCGGCAGCACCACAGGCAGCACGGTGTGCCCATGCTGCTGGAGTACGCCGAGCAGGAGGCACAGCGTAAGGTGAGGACATGGCTGTCCCCTTGTCCCTAAGTGGAGGATGTCCCTGTCACCATCCCCTGAGTGCTGTGTCCCACAGGAGCGGCTGGTGGTGGAGAACGAGGACTGGCTGGTGGTTGTACCCTACTGGGCCACCTGGCCTTTCCAGACCCTGCTCCTGCCCCGCCGCCATGTCCTCCGCCTGCAGGACCTGTGTGACAGTGAGAGGGACAGTGAGTGATGCCCTGGGATAATTTCTGGGAGGGATCTCTATGGGGTTTTGTGGCAGTGAAGGATGTGGTGCTCCACGCTCTTGGGGTGCTGTCCCTCAGGCTTGTCACCAGTGCCTGGTGTCACTGGGGTCCTGGCTGGTTCTGGGTGCACTCACTGCCCCCCAACCCCACAGGCCTGGCCTCCATCATGTGGCGGCTGCTGATCAAGTATGACAACCTCTTCCAAGTCTCCTTCCCCTACTCTATGGGCTGGCATGGTGAGCATTCCCTCTCCTCTGCTGCTCTGTCCTCATCTCTCCTATTGCACACCTGACCCCATACCCTGCTCAGGAGCCCCTACAGGCCCCCACCTGCAGGAGGACTGTGGGCACTGGCAGCTCCATGCCCATTACTACCCGCCGCTGCTCCGCTCTGCCACTGTCCGCAAGTTCATGGTGGGCTACGAGATGCTGGCACAGGCGCAGCGGGACCTCACCCCTGAGCAGGTGAGGAGCTGGGTCTGTCAGGGGGAGCTCAGGGAGTGGCTTGGCTGCTTGCTGAGCTGTTGCAGCCTCATTTCTGGTCCCTGCAGGCTGCAGAGCGGCTGAGAGCCCTCCCGGAGGTGCACTACAAGCTGAGGCCTCAGGAGACGGTGTGTGATGCTGCCCAGGCCTGAGGCGAAGTGGAGGGCTCAGCTGAGACCTGTCAGCTTCTTCTGAGCTCCCTCATGGACTGTGGCTTCCCCAGCCCTCATCCTGCCCAGTCCCTGCTTGGTCATCATGCCAAAAGTCTTATCTTCCTCCCAGTCTGGTCTTAGTGGTGGAATGGGGAGCGATGCCCAATAAACCCACTAGCAAAGTGCCTCTGGCTGTACCCTGCTGGCTTCTGGCCTGTTAGGAGGAACCCCAGGTGCTGGGAGGGGAGATAACCAGGGGGGTGCAGGGGATGAGCTGCTCACTGCTGTCTCTGCATTGCCTCCTTGTCCTCCCTGGGGGGAGCTCTGAGCCTGCTGAGCTGCCTTGCAGGCTGAGGAGCAGGAGGCTGCCCCAGGTGCATCCATCTCCTAGGCAGGGCTGGAGGCTGGCAAATTCCTTCTAATGGTCTGGGGATATAGCCCTCATCCTGTCTGCCTGGGTACTTGGGATGCAGCGTGTGGGCTGGGGGTTGCATCAGGCAGCTCTCTGCTCTGTTCCTCCCTGCAGTCCCATCCCCTCTGTGATGCCCCACAGCTGGTCTGGGGGTTTGTCCTGTGGGGATGCCTGGTGTATGGAGCACCATCTGCCGCCACATCCTCATGCAATTCTATTTTAATTGTCACCAAAGAGCCATTCTAATAACTCCCTAATGAGGCCTGTAGCGTTTTGAAGTCTGAGAGTGGTCCCCTGGGGGCCAGAAATCTCTTGCAAGCAGGGAGATTCTCCTCTCCAGGACTGATCTGCTACCTCCAAGACAGCGCCTTCTGGGAAGTGCCACGTGTCCCTGTCTATGCATTGTTCTCACATCCCAGCCTGTGGAAGGCTGGATGCTGTCTCCATCCTCCCTGTGGTATTCCCATATCTCCTGATGTCCCCATCGCCTCCAGTCTCCCGCTCCTCTGTCCCTGTCCCTTCCAGTGTCCCCATCCTGCCCCTGACATCCCCATTGCAGAGACATCCCTACCATTATTCCACTTCTATTCCCCATACCCAGCAGGTCCTGGAATTTTTGGGAGGAGGTGGTGGATGGCAGCACATTGGGGTGATGACCACCACCGTCACAGCCCCCCTGTTCACCTTCTTCCTTGCAACAAGTGCATGCTCACAGCAATCAGACCCTGCCCAGCTCTTTCCCAGGGCCCTGGAAAAGCAGCGATGAATTGGCTTAAATGTGGGAATCCAGATTGGGGTAATTAGCCGCTGAACTGGTTGTAACGAGGCTCGTCATCCCCCTGCACGCGCAGTTAGCTCTGATTTAATAGCCCACCAGCGCTCAGCCCGGGCCGCCGTGCGTCAGCCCGGGGCCGTAAATGAAACTTGCAGTAAGTCAAGCGGTATTAAACTTTACAGTCACCGTCTTTAAAAACAAGACTCTTTCTCTAATAAATCAGAGCAAGTGGGATTGTAAATATCAGGGCAGGATCTGTATTGCTTAATTAAACAGAACCTAATGAACAGCCTGTTTGTTGTGTTGTGATTTAGGATGAAAGCTGGGGAGAGGAGGTGTGTGCAGAGGAGCGCAGGTACTGCTGAAACAACGCTGAGACACTGTGAGGGCTTCATTTTATTTAATTTATTCTTTTTATTTCCCCCCCCAGGAAGGCAAAAGATTAAAGGGGGGACATCATATGGATTTATAGGAGGAAGGGATTGGCTTGTTAGGGGCCTGGTACCTTTAAGTGAGGTGTGAAGGGATGGGAAAACACAGCCAGGAGAGATGCAGCCATGCTTGCATCACAGGGAGAGTGTGATTTTGGGAGACGAGCTGGAGCTTAGTGCAGGATTGTTGCTGTGTCTTCCCAGCTCTGCACAGCCTGCAGCCCCCAGCCCCGCTGTCTGCAGGCTCAGTGTGACATTGTCACAGTGCATGGGACCCCTTTGGTGCCAGCTCTGAAGCCCAAACCCTACTGCCCTCAGAGCTCCTCCTTCCCTCCCTCCCAGCACAGGTGAGACAATAAATACTGTGTGAAAGAAGTTAATCTGTGACCAGAGCATTTTAATCAGAAAAAAGAAAAAAAGGAAAAGGTATTAGTGCAGGCCTGCTGGCTCCTGCCAAACTGCACTTTTACTGTCCCTGCCGGTACAGGGTTTATGGCTGTCATTTCATTCCAGTTTTACTGTTGTTTTTGCCTTTATTGTCGAGTTTCCCCTTGCCTCCAGTTGCCTGTGATTGAATTGATGGAGGGGAGATAGAGAAGGGGGAGAAAAGGGGGGAGGAGGAGGGGAGAGATGAAGGCCCTGTAGCTCTTGGGGAAAGGGAGCGGCCCAAACCCCTCTGTTTCTATCTGAAAGACACCATCAGGCACTTAACGTGAAAAGTAATTACAGATATTTAAGCAGATGCTGAGCACCCCCGTGCCCTGCAGCAATCAGTTCCCTGTTAAGGGCAGCCCTGTATGCCAGGAGAATGAAAACCAAAACCCCCAATCCCTCCCGAACTGCTCTTGGCACAGCACCCAACTTATCCTGGGCAGCCCAAAGCAATGCTGGGTGTCTGTGGGCTCTGGGAACGCAGCCCCATGTGATCTTATTTGTTACGCACCTGAAATGGGTGTTGATTGAGCTGCATCACCCTGCAGCAACCGTGTAGGCAGCAAGCAGGGAGTTCCCCTATCACCCCGAATTTCCAGGTGCTGAGGACATACTGCTCCACCACGAAGAGCTCTCATAAATAACCCCTTGCTGCTTTTTAACCCTCTCCACCCCATTTTCAAGTTCCCCTGAGGATCAGGGATGCTCAAAAAGCAACGGGCAGATTCCAGCTGCTTCTGCTGCATGTCAGTAATGGCAGGACCTATCCCAGCTCCTTAGAAATGCTGGCACAGGAGAACAGAAACGAAGCCCTCGCCCCTGCCAACATCCGACCCCCCCCACCCCCCAGCCTGGATCAGCCGTCGCATCGGGGACTTGCAGTGATTATGATAAAACCTGCAGGACACCAAGGGCATCACTATGATTTGTGCTGTCTAAATGTTAATCAGAATAATAATGCCTATTGAGACAGCTGTTTTAAAAGGCTGTGATGTCGGAGTAAAAATTCCAATAAAACTCTATTAGCCCTTCCTCGTTACACTAATGGTGCCTGCTGCTAAAAGCCCCCCGCTATAGACACCCGTATTAATGGGCTTATTACAGGAAATAAAATCCAAGCCTGAACATTACAGTGAAGCCTGATTAATTCAGCAAGGTAATCTTTTCCTTTTTTTTCCCTTTTTTTTTCCCCCTTTTCCCTCCCCTCCTCTCTCCCTTTCCTCCCTTCCACCCTTTAGTTAATGAAATGTGCTTGTTGAAGTGCCAACTTGTAGCTTTGCATGGAGTCTGGTGATGTTTTTAAACTTACTTTCTTGATGTGGAGAAGAAGGACTCCTTGGGGACATCCATCAGAGCTGGTGACACAGCAGTGCAGGGTGACAGGGGCTGTCCCACGGGTGGCCGTGACTTGGTCACCAGCCCTGCTGTTTGTCCCCAGGTCTGCTGCTGCCATGCCCAGCACATGGTGTGGGGCAGAAATATGGGGCACGCACATGGCTGCTCGTCCAGCCTATAAATAACTTCCATAAAAATCCTCTTCCCAGCCTTTTTTGTGCGCAGCCAAACCCTGCCAATGGCAGAGGAGACGGCATCTATTTTATAGGCGGCTGGAAGCAGGCTTTGCATTTTTCTGGCTCATGTAATCCCACAGGTACCCTCGTTTCTTCTCTTTTTTAACAGCCTTTTGCTTCATGTTCCTCCCAGCCACATTCAATTATGGCCTCCGCTCCTGCTGCCTGGGAAAGGAGAGGGGAGAGGGATGGAGGGAAGGAAGGAGAAAGTAGGAAGGTGCAGCATCACTTTGTGCCCTGTCCTGGGAAGCCTGGAGAGATACACAGATCACCACCTGATGATGACTGCATTTATTAGCCTCCCTACTTTTACTGACTGCAATGAGAAGCTATTGGGAGTATCTGGGTGTTCCTGGTGGTCAGGTGTCCCCATCTCCCCATCACCGTGGGCTGGTGTGATCCCTGTGTGATGCTGAGTGCTGCCAGCTCTTATATTCTGATCCTGCATGGCAAGGAATTCCTCCCAGATCTACTGCAGCCATTGAGTTAACCACCCTGTACAGTGCAGGCATCCCTTACTGCTTGTATGATGGACACAGCCAGCGCCAACATACCCTGCAGTTACATCTCCCCCCCACCCCCCCCAACAGAAGCTCTCAGCATCTGTCCCTCAGCTCTCCTTGCCCAGGGGTTTGCTGTGGTCACTGCCCCATTGCAGTCCTTACTCTGCTGTCGGGTGATGAAGGCAGTGGTCCCCATGGGCTGGTGAGCAGGGAGGTGAAAATACAGAGGAAGGGAAGAGAGGGAAAAAAAAAAAAAAAAAAAAAAAAGAAGAAGAAATCAATTTAGTTGCAATAAAGCCTCTTACTGTATTAGCTGCTAATCCACAAATACACAAACACACAGAGGGAGTCCTTGGAATAAAGGCATTTAATTACACTGTTTGCTTGAATCTGGCTCAGAATGGTCTGACATGATGGCGAAGCAGGCACAGCAGGACCTAGGGAGATGCTGAGACCTTCCCCTTCATTGTAGGCCATGCAGCAGAGCTGTTCCCCTCCATGGGGACATGGGTTACCTCTCCATCCACCTCCAGACCTCCCCAAAGTCCCTGTGGGGGCCACTTGTGGGTCCAGAGGGGGGTTGTAATGGCTGCTCCCAGCTGGGACAGCACTGTGGGTGTCATGGGGCTGTTTGCTCTTTCTTCCTCTTTTTCTCACTTCCTCATGGGAGGGGTCTGTGGGGGGGCTATAACTCTTCTCCACTCCTGTTTGATCTGCCAGCGGGCTCAGCAGGGGAAGACCCTGCCTCGGCACGCTGCCCATGAGATAAAAGGCACAGAGGGCCCAGCCAAGACATTTTTTCCACTGTTCCCCCACCCGTTCACCCCTTCCTGCATCCCCCCAGTTTTCTTGGCAGAGGACGAAACGGGAAAATGAGCGTACGCCTTTCAAAGCCCTTCTTCTTTCAATATTGAATGGGGCCTGCATCCCCTTCTGGATGCTGGATTGCTGGCATTCCCGCTCTCCACGCAGCCTAAACTGTAACAGCTGAGGGCTGAGGGTGACAGCTGGGGGCTGCCAGCATGGACCCCAACTGAAGGCAACCAGGGGGCAAAATCCAATGGGAAAGAGCTGCCCAAAGTTAGCATGGCTCTACTGCCCCGAGGTGCTCACCAGGATGCAGGAATCCCATCCTGCCCCTAGCAAGGATTATAACCATGCCAAGACCCGGCAGGGCACAGCCCGGCTCTGCCTGCTGCTTCCGACCCAGCTGATTGTTTCACTTTAACGTGTTCCAGAGATTTTCTTTTGATGTCACCCTTTCCTATTTGATTTTTTTTTTTCTTTTTTTTTGAAGATGATAATGATCTTCCATTTCCAAATGAAAAGTCATTTGGCACTCATGGGGGGGTGGAAGAAGGAAAGATTTATTTTTTCACTTAAAGCTGTTGAACAGGACAGTTAAACCATTGTATGTCTTTTTTTCTTTTCTTTCTTTTTTTTTTTTTCCTTCCCCACAAGATTTTTGAAAAGAGAAATTCCTTTTTTTTTTTTTTTTTTAATTGGGAAGTGTTTTGATAAACTGGCATTTTTGGGATGAAAAAGCATTTCTGTCCAAAGTGCCTTTTAGGATGGAATGATGGCAATGAGGGACAAGGGAAGAGCAACAGATTCAGTCTACTTGGTCCTTAACAAGGCCTTTGGTCTGGCTCCCGACAACATGCAAACCACAAAACAGGGGATGTGGATTTGTTTGATGAACTTTTAGAGGCTTACAAGAGCCTAGCTGCATCACAGCAATGTTTTCATCCCTCACCACCAAATTCATAATCTCTGTGAAAAATTAGAGCAAGCCAGACTGACAATCCCTATTCTCCTCAAGCCCTGAAAGCAGGGCCTTAGTTATTCTACCTTTAAATCTTTAATCACCAGCCACCTCTGATTCTTCCTGCAGGATTTGGATGCACAAATGCTTTCAAACTCTGGTACTGGCAGTGGTACTCATACAGAATGCAACAGCTTTGAATTGCTGTGTGGTTTTTGGGGTGCTGGATACTCTTCTGGGGTGTCCCATGCCTGCAGGTCCTTGGTGGCTGCGACTCTTCCTGCAGTACCAGCAGGTGGTGGTGATGTATAACTGATTCTTCCCATCTTTTTCTTATCGGAGGCTTTTAATGTTGTGCTAGCAACAGGTTGGCACTGGACTTTCCATAGGCGCTTGCTCCGTGGTAAGGCATTTCCTTCAGTGTTTCCTGAGCTGGATGCAGGCACTCACTTCTTTCTCTTGGTCCCCAGCTCATGCCACTGCCAGACAGCAGCAATCATCTGGAGGAAAAACAGGCAAAACCTCTTATCACGCCTACAGGTCTGGCTGACACAGTCTTTCCACTCTCTGATTGTGTTTAATACCTTCCATTTCACATCTTTCAGCACTTCACAATAGGACTGAAAACTGTAATATCTCTAATAACGCCAGCTCTGAAGGGACATGTGGAGGTGATGGTGGATGAAGGACGAGGGCAGGGCAGCAGGGAGGGCTTTTTGCTGGGGGTCAGCACCCTCCCTGTGTTTAACCCCGCAGATGATGAGGGCTGGAGCTTCAGCTGACATGTCTGGGGCACACTCTGTGCTCAGGAGGTGCTGTAATGTTTGCAGGTGGTTTGCAGGTAGTTTGGGGTACATAGGGTGAACTGCCAAGCCAGGATGCCCTCATCCATCCTCTCAGCTTGAAAAACAGCACCTAAGCTTCCACACCTTCCAGGTGTTTTTCTGGGCTAGCTTTTGGCATCTGGGGCAGAGGCTGGGAGAGACCTAGGGAAAACCCATTCTTTCTCTCATTGCTTTCTGCTGTGGAACTGAACACTACAGATGACAGAGAGATGTGCTGGAAGAGGAATTGGAGAGGACAGGAGCAGGGCTACAGAAATGTTTGGCCTCAAGAAGTTGAGACAGGCAGAAGAAGGGCAGAAGAGTGAGGACGTATGGTCCAGGAGCTCCTCAATCAATGGGAACATGACTGACAGCAACTTAATGGAGACACCAAAGGTATTCACACTCAAAATCCCAAATGGACCTGATGACACTGCTTTGCATAGGGAACATTTTACTCTTTGCTGTGTTTATGTTCATGTGTTTAACTCTGACCTTGGATCAATTTCTTGCTCAAAGTTATCCATTTTCCATGACAAGGGACTCAGGGATGATAAAAAATTGACATGGTATAATAGAAGAGCCTCTGGATCTGTAGCCAGTCTCTCCTGTGGTGTGGAAATGAAGTGCTCTGCAGAAGCTGCAGAACAGCTGAGCAAATCCTGGACTCTCTCATTATATGTGTATATGTATGAAAACACGTATTGGTATGAATAAGTGCGTAGCTTCATACATGTTTGTATTAATATTCTCCACCCATTTCATTGCAGCATCTGGCCTTCAGAAACAAAGCTCCTTGTGCCAGGGGCTAATGGGAGATGTTTTTATTTGTCCTTGTTATAAAATAGGTATCTCCGTATTAACTTTGCAGGGCATTATATTGATGTAGTGCAGTAAACTTTATGGCTGATTTCACAACCCTGTTAAGTGCATCGTCTTAGATGGTAATAACCAGCCAGGAAGACAAGAAAAGTCCTTGCGAATGATACATTGCCTGGGGAGCAGAGAGGTGATGCTGGTCCTGCGGGGCACCCAGAGAAAGCAGGATGCTCCCCACATCCTGGGTGGGGGGGTTTTTGCTCTCCTGGAGTTTCCCAGAGCCACACAGTGATTGAATGCTCCCAGTTTCTATCTGTCTGCTCAGGCAGCTGTTTGCTCTCCTCCCTCCCTGCCTTCCTTGCCCCCAGTAAATTTAATGTGATGCACACGTGTCCGCCAGTCACAGATAACTGCTTAGCTTAAATCCTGCTCGAGTTCTCTTCATTTATCTGCTAAATGGGATCTTGGTTATAAATAGAGTCCTGTGGTCACGGGGGCTGATTTGGGCAGGGGTTTGTTTGGCAAAGAGTTTTACAGAAATCTGAGCAAATTGCTGGGAGAAGCTGAGAGATAATAACACGGAAAATGATATTAAACTGACTTCACTGCTCGTCCCTCATCCAGCTGCCAGCAGCCTATGGGGAGAGCACAGATCTCAGGCAGGCAAGATAGTACAGGTGAAAGCAGATTGGGTATGAAGTGTGCGTGCAGAGGCTAGAGCAGGAAAGGAGTTCTTGGTCATGAATTCAGCATCTGCAAAAGACAACTGGCCAGATGTGCGGTGTGGGCCCATAGCTTGTACAGGAGATAAGCCCCACTGATGCTCCATCCATAGAATCACTGAGGGAAGGACCACTAAGATCATCCAGTCCAACCCCAACCTGCCCCCAATGTGCCCACTAACCATGTCCTTCAGTGCCACATCTTCACATCTCTTGAACACCTCCTGGGATGATGACATGGTGTGGAGCAGGTGGGAAGAGCAAGATGCAGTTTGACGGAGGGCAATTTGGGTAGAATGTGAGAGCAGGTTTGTTTCCAGCCTTGAAACACCTCCATTGGGAGTGCAGGGGCTGATACTTTTGGACAAGAGAGGCAGAGAATTTGATTTTCTAACAAACGGGAACTGGCAGAGCTCAGAGCTTTTGCTCTGATTGCCTTGCTTCCTCTGAGCTCAGCTATGGCTTTTTTTCTTCTCCTTTAATTTTTTTTTTTTTTTCCCCTTTTAATTTATTGAAATCCTCTGGATCTTGATTCACTTTCTTTGCTCTTTATTTCTTATTGCTTTGGCTGAAACGCTCAATCCTCAGTACAGCTGGGATCGGGGCATGAATAAAAATAGTTTTGTGGAAAAACAAACCCAAACCAACAAGGACATGAAAACAAGTCCTCGGTTTTGGTAGCAGAGGGTGGGTGACAGTGAGAAAGATGAGGACAGGGGGGTGGCACAAAAGGCTGTTATGGGTCCAGCTGGTGGGCTGCCCCTGGCTCCCAGCAGGAGGGGTCTTTGCCAAAATTGGCCTCCTGCCTCGATGGGCAGGATAAGGGAGAAATGTCCCTGCCAATGGGTGAGGCCGGAGGTTCCTCCTGTGGTGCTGAGAAGGAAATCTTGCCTTGTGAAATGTCAGCCACCGGGGCACAGTGGTGCACGCCAATGGCCTCCTGCCCACCTGCTGTGACAGCAAAGAGCATCCTTTGTCACCAGAGGAGGAAACTGAGGCAGCGGGGTGGCTTTGGCAGGAGGGTATCACTGAGCATTGGCCCCTTCCTGTGCAGTCACCGTGCTGAGCTGCTCCCCTTCCATCAGCCTGAAACCATCATTTGGAGAGGGGGAAAAGGAATACAAACCTTCAAGAAGTCACTCAGGCTGTTGTCTGAGACCTGTTGTCTTTGTTTATTGTTTTGTTGTTGTTGTTGTTTAAATCAAAGAAACAGATATTTCGTTTTGACATTTTCAGGGCTGTGTGGCTGCATCCTACTCTTGTTTCCAGCACTGTGAATATAGAGCACATCCACAGTGAACCCAGAATCCACTCCTCTCCTCTCAGCAGCTCCACAGGCAGAGTCTGGCCCCTGAAATTTTGGAGAAGAGGTTTTCCCCTCTTTTTGTGACACCATCCTATTAATGCGATTAGTAACAGCTGCCTGCTGTGGTGCTGCTGTGGAAACATTTCTCCTCTCTGATGTCATGCCTATCTCAAAATAGGGCTTGCTGCTGCCCTGATAGCTGGGTGGAGAGGCTGCTCTCATTTTGCTGCAGCCTCTCCACAGCTCTGGCTCATCTTCAGATTAAATGGTGCTTTTCTAGCATCCCCATGGCTGCCCATGGCTCACGGCAGCTCATCTTGCAGCTTTCCTGGGGCAAACCATCTCCCAAAGCTCCACTCAGCCATAGCCCTTTTCTCAACCTCAGCAGCTGTAAGCAGCACCCTGCATGGAGGGGCTGGTTTGGAGAATGCAATTCAGCAGCAGATGGAGATTATCGTTGCAGGATGTGGCTCTTTTTGCATTTCAGTTGCAAAGGAGCAATTGAAACAGAAAAATTGAAATTGCAAAGGAGTTCCCCTGCTTATGACCTTGGAGCATGGGACCAAGAGCTTATGTTAGGATGAACCACCCTGCCAGGGTCTGATTCTGCCACTGACAGTCTCTGTTTTGCTCCTGGTAAATGAGTTGAGAACTCTAGAGCTTGAGCAGTATGGAAAAACTGGTTCCTTGTTACTGCCCTCCCCAAAACAGACCACTGCCCTATGGATCGTAACAGCTGCTGGTATCTGCTCCCAGTGCTGCCTGCCTGGAGATTCCCACCCCAGCAGAGGGGGAAGGCAGCACCTCAGAAATGCTTTGTCCTGCACTCCAGACAGCGCTCATCAGCAGCATCCCAGGGGGCTGCTGTTTTTCTCCCTCCAGCTTTAACTCCTGCTCTGAGAGAGGTGTGTTGCCCAGGAAAAAGAGGGGAGTGCTGCTCTCAATCCTGCTGCAAACAATGTTCTCCATCCCTCCAGCACTGCAGACATCCTAACAAAGCCAGAACGGCTCCCTGAGGATGCTGGGCACTTTTCAGTAAAGGTTTTGCACTCCCTGATCAATACCCAGAGCCTCCTGCTGCTCCGTATTACAGCTGAGGTGCGGGGAACGCAGCTGATTAGTCAGAGAAGAAAGCTCTGGGCTGGATCAGAGGCATCCAAGATGTCAGATCCTCTTCACTCATCAAAATACAAAAGCAAGAATCTCATCTGGCTGCTTGGCTGTGCTGAAATAATAGCTCATTCAGGAGGTGGAATTTAAGCCTAAAAGCTAACATTTGTGGTGTGTATTTATAACAGGCAGGCACAGGGAACCTATCCATACTCCATTTAATTTCTTTCACAAGCTCCTTTGATCCAGGCATTATTGTCCAGGCAAAATTGGCACAAATTTCACTGCAGACATCACCAGCCGTGCTGCTGAGAGCTGCCCAGCATCAGGGCTGAGAGGAGCTGCATTATAATTCATTTTAATTGAGTGTTTGGGCTAGCTGTGCTGGCCAGCTCTCCCTCTTCAGCTGGTCACCACCAGCTCATTACTTCCCATACCCAAGGGCTTGCCTTACCTGCAGACAGGAGGTGAGGGAATCATGCCTGTGGGTCTCAGTTTTTTGCAATGATTTGAGTGATGCAGGGAGAGAGATGAGACACCTGCCCATGGACCTTGTGGGTATTTGTGGGGGCTGATGAATGCTCATAGGATGTGAGGTCAAACCCAAACAGAGAAGGGGATGCATTCTGGGTTTCCAGGCTTGCTTGCTCTCCTGCCCTGGGGTGAGCAGGACCATGATCCCTGGGTAAATGTGGCTTCTGCTTCCCACTGCAGACTGCTGGAGCAGGCAGTCCTGCTCCAGCCTCTGTCCCACACCTTGGGTCACTTCCATTTGGTCTTTTTGAGCAGAGTGAGCAGCAGGACAAACCTCCCTGCTCCTACCTGGGGTGCTGCCTTCCTTTAGTGATCATTGTGCTGTTGGTCTTACTGCTTGCATTAAATCTGCCAGAGTCTACATATTCTTAGTTCCTTGGTTTCAAAGAGCTACCAAAGCCATGACTGGAAGGGATTTTGAAGGAGTACTTCAAGCTGGAAATGAGCAATGGTGTCTTTTTACCTACATGAAATCACTTTCCGTGGTTGTTTTGGAGACAAATGGATGTTCAGCCTGCAAAAATGACTGGTGTGTGGGGAAAGACAGGCCTTCTTTCAGAGTCCTTGCTATCAACCGTTGCTTGTGCAAGAGAGGTGGCCTCTTCATTAGAAATCTTGCAGCTTTCAGTGCCAGCTGCCCACAGCTGATGCTGTTTGCATGCTCTGGGCAGTCCCCATGATCACTCATGCTGTCCCAAGAGCTGTCCCCCAACCATGTTACTTTACCCCCGTTACTTTACGCCTGCAGCAGTCTCAGCACTCAAAGTCAATATGTACACATGGTAAGCTTCAGCGTAGCTGGTGGGATCTACCAGGCTTGTCCCCAGACCATGGATGTTTCTTCTAGGTCTTCAAAGTTCCCACCTCCTTTGGAAACTATATAATGGGTGGGGAGATCTGTGTGAGTGTGGATGGGGTGGGAGTCTCTCAGGGAATATGTCCAGCCCTGCTGTGGCTTCCTGGGTCTACATTCCTGGGTCCATGTCTTACTGTGGATCTGCATGCCTGGGTCCATGTCTCATATGGGGTGCTGGGATCAGGCAGGAGGGAGGCCAGTGGGATGAGCTCCAAGTCCAGCAGCTCACTAGTTGTCTCTGTTCATTGCAGAGCTCAGCTGAGGCCAAGACGGGGAGTCTTTAGCACTGGGATCAGCCAGATGAGCAGGGGTCTTGCAGTATTAATTAAACATCTGGAGAATTTGGCAGACAGCCCACCTAATTACCCCTAGTGCTCAAGGATGCTTTCAGGAGTCCTCCCCTCCTTTCCCTGCTCTCATGGCTTCTTCCTTCCAGCACATCACTATTTGTCTTCCCAAGAGAGACCTTCACTCCTGGTCCTGTGGGGAAGCTTCTGCTCCAAGAAGAGTCTTTCAGCTACCAGGCATGCTGCAGGTACAACAGGGTATTGGGCAAGGCAGAATAAGGTGCTCTGCTGTTCTTGTGAATAGCCCTGTGATTTGTTTTGGGGTGTCCCAGAAAGAAGTTGTATGTCTCCAATCAAACACAGCACTTGCAGTGCGTTTTTTTTTTCCTGGTGTGAGTCAGGGCATGGGCAGCTGAGTTAAACAGCTCAGTGTTTCAGAACCCCTCAGGCTCAGAGCGCATCTGCTCCTCTGCTCTGGGATGTGTTTCCAGCTGTGTGTCACCCAAAACTTGTGCAAGCAGCTCTCCATGGAGCAGGACATCCAATTGTCTTGTCCCATGCCCTAAAATGAAGCTGGCAGGGCAAAAAGGTCTTGGCATAGATGAAGGGAGCTTTGAAGTGCTACTAACAAAAATGGGGACAGCCAGTCCTTCGATGCTACTACTTGGAGGGTGTGTGCAGAAGCGTGAAAAGCACTGGCAAAACACATCTGCCACCTGGATCCTTCCTAAACTGTGAAAGTGGTAGGCTGTGGGAGACAGTTATTTTCCAATTAGTAGGCGGGAGGCACAATGAGACAATTAGCCACCAGTTAACAGGATGAATGTGATGACCACATTCCCTGCTTACTGATGTTTGGCTAATTTACCATTGGTGGCCTTGTTAAGCAGCTATGAATTGCATAGGAGGCACAGTGGGCTGGAACATGCGATAGGGATGCAGTAATGCGTGGCTCATGCTGGTGACATTCATTGCTCCTCAGGGTGACAGCCTCCATCCCATACGGCTGTCCCCTTTCCCATGTGGCTCTGCCAGCTCTATTTACTGGGCTTGTACTCAGATTGGCTGAATATAGACATGTCTCTTGTGAGTGGTGTCATGGGGAGATTGCATAGCACCAGGAAAGGCAGAGAAGAGGGGAAACGTTTGTGATGGCCATTAGGGAACCCGTAGGATGGGTTCTACATCTGCATGATACAGAAGCTGTAAATTCCTTCTCAACCCTGAAGAACTCCTAGAAAGAGGGAATGGCTGAGAAACATCAGGATGCCTTGATAACCTGGGATGTTTTTGGGCACTACTTGGGCAGCACAGCTTCTGTGGCAGACCTGAATGCAGTACTTCAGATGGGTCTTACAATGGGTAAAGCAGAGAGGGATGATCCCTTCCCTCACCCTGAGAGGTGAGGTCTTGCTCTGGGCAGGTCCCCATATCTGCAATAGCTCATTTGGTACCTCTCATCTCCAAGGAAGGGAAGGGAAGAAGCAATGCTCAGCCCAACCCTGAGATAGGCAGAGGGTGATGTGCCTACATATGTTTGTGTACCTGTGCCGGAGCTGTGCCACATCACTTTCTAGAGGAAGTTAGCTGGAGCCCAGTGTGATGCTGCAGGGTACTGTGGGGAGAAGATGCCTGAGATATTCTGAGGGCATATGGCTAAGCAACCTGTTAAACACTTCTACAAATCTAACAAGATAACCAGCCCCCTGGGAAGCTGAGCAAACAGTTGTATTTCCACTTGGAGGGGGTGAGTGACCTCCACAAACGTTGAGCTGTTCGCTGGGAGACGTGGGGGCAGCACGGGAAGAGCTCCCCGGGGTCATGGAATGGAAACTCAGAAAGCAGCTTGTCTTCAGTGATTTGCCTCTTTTCTTCCTGCCTCGAACGAGAAGCTGCAGAGACAGCATGAAAATGAAATATAACCAGTAGGGATACCCCATTTTAGTTCTCCTGCATCTCTTACGGCTCCCTGCGGTCCCTGCTGCCTGTCTGCAGAAGTCCATAGCAAAGTGTTATTGAGCTGCTGGAGCTGATTGAATTTTTTTCATATCCTCAAAGGGCCACATTGACGAGTGCTGCTTTGAACAAGAGAGGACATCGTTAGCCACTTGGCAGACCTGGTCCTCACGAGACTCACACAGAGCCTGGCTGGGGCTGCTGAATGAGCAGGGCCAGTTCTCTGCTGCCAGGTGGGAAGTGATGCAGGCATCTGCAGCAAGGATGGAGGCTTAGATTAAACCCACCTTGTTACCGTGCTCTACTAATACTCTTGCTTCCCACAGCCTCTCTGTGCCCCAGATCTTTTCTGGAGAGTAGAACTCTTCTGTCCTTCAGCTGTGATTCCATCTGGAGGGATTTGGTGGGCTCCAGATAGATGCTTGGGATTAAATTGTTTTGGGAAATGGACCTTTCTGGTCCTGGCTTGGGACTTTATGTGCTCAGCTTGTTTCTGAGCTGCTCACCTGTTGGCAGGCTCTGGGGACTATCCACCTCCATGAGAGGCAGAGAGAGACAACACATGGCTTTAAGTAGGAGTCTGAGCCCCACAGAACCCCACAGCAGATTAATGGGTGAGCACAGACTCAGAGACATTGTCAGGGATGGCCTTCAGGTGCTTGGCTGGTCTCTAGGGATTCTGTGTTGCGCAGTTCTGGTAGTGAGGGCACGTCCCTCCTCATGCTTCAGGAAGCACAAGGGTTCCTGAACCTTAGGTATGGAGGAAGAAGAAGCACTCAGCTTTTGCTGTTTGCAGAGCACGCATCTATCCATGTTTTTCTGACTCCTGTCACTTTTAACACAAGAGCTGAGCCATGGTCTGCAGTGCCTTTCTTCTCTAGGGACTCCATCTGTGTCCCTTTGGCTTTCTTCTGTGTGGTGTTGCCCAGTAATCCATGCACAGGGATGGCCAGAGAGTGGGAGCCAATGCTGCTCCGGCCTGGCATGGATGCTTTGGTGACCACAGATTGATCTATGAGCGGGGCTGGCTCAGGAGCACATGTGCTGTCATCCAGCTGGCTCCACCAAAGGGAGGAGTAGAGACCTGGCTGCTGGAACCTGTTTCCACCTCCTCATTGTGTTCTCTGGGGGAAAGAAAGCTGGGGCCAACATCTCAAAGAGCTTATGCTGAGATGCCATGTGCAAGGAGGCTGGCGGTGGGGCTGGATAGAACACACAGGAGCTGGGTCAAAGCAGTCTGCTGAAGGGCAGTGGCAGTTTGTACGTCCTCCTCCCTGTTCCTTGGGAGCAAAGAACAATCTCAGCTCCACATTTCTGTGGTTTCTTTGCTCATTATAGGAAAAATGGAGGGTGAAGACAGGTCAATGAATCATTACTGTTTGGTTTGGCTGCACCACTGCACCGTGTTTAGGAATGGCTGATATTTTTTCTTCTTGTGAGTTGTTCTCTCTTCCCCTGCTCCTTCGGGTTTTGGGGTTGTTTTGTATTTTTTTTTTCCCCGCGATTATCCTGAATTATTGCAAGATGGTGAAACAGCAGAAATCCTCTTCTCTTTGGGTTGGCTTCCCCCACAGCAGATGTCAAATGAAAGAGCCTGGCTTTTGGATAGCTCATCCCAAAAGGGGGTTGTTGCATCCTGGATCCTTCACCCGTCCCATGCTGAGACATTGCAGGGAACCATTGGCGCAGCCGTCAGACTCATGACAGCACTTTCCAGGGGGAAAAAGAAAAAAAAACACAAAAAACAACACAGCAACAACAAAGTAAAAAGGAACAGAATTCCTCTATCTATTTCTTAAATATGTATTTTTCAGGTCCTTGCTGAAACATCTGTTCTGCATTTGCACAAGAGACACTAATATCTCTACATTTGTTCCTTCCTTCGCTGTTGGGATGCTGGGCTTGCATGGCAAGAAGGGGCACACCCTGCAGTACATGGGGGCAAGGAAGTGCCTGTTTTGGAGTGTAGTGTCCCTGTGTGCTGTGCTGGAGGCCCACACGCCTCCTGCCACAGTAAGAGTGGTCCTGGAGACACAGAGGGCAATTTTCTCATTTGAATCTCTCCTGGGTTATAATTTGTAATAATTCCTTACCTGTTGTGACACATAATCTGTGAAGGAGAGCTTCTTGCACATCACTCCCTGATTACATGGTGTCACAAGAACTTTCCAAAAATTATACCATGTAGGTGGCACTGTCTGGAAGAGGACATGGCAGGGAGCCCATGCAGCTCTTGCAGTACTGAGATGTGCTGAGGACAAGGAGAAGGGGACACCCAGCACTCTCAGAAGTGGAAAAAAACCCACTCGTTTGGGATGAGCTGGATGGGGAAAGGCAAATCTCACTTGGAAGTCAGTTGCCCAGATGGTATTGTCCATGTTTCTGATGACTGAGATGGGGCAGTACGGATATGGAGCAAAGCTGTTGACTAAGGCAGGAGAGCACTTAACCACAGGTAACTCTGCAATAGGATTGTCCTCCAGGTAGATGTAAGACTGATCAGGGAGCAAGCCATGGGAGATGCATCCAAACCAGAGGTGAAGTCTGCAACATCTGCACATGCATTGGCAAAACAGGGTCTGCTCTCCCTGAAGGAAGGCTCTGAGGATGTGTCTGCACCATGGGCTGGAGGAATAGCTGCCTAATACTAGTTGGTGCATGACCCATTGAGTTGAACTCCATGACCTTTATTGATCTCTTTCAATTTGCAATATTCTATGCTTCTTTTCTTCTCCTCTGAGAGGTTTGGGTGCTGCCATAAACACCTTTTCATTATGTCCCTTATTGCTGTTGTGGGGGTAGCCTGAATTAAAGCTGCCTTCCAGCTCACCTACTTACAGGTACTGAAACAGCTTTGCCTGTCCTCTGAGGCCCCTCTCAAGTTCATAAGGAGCAGAGGGGGTCTGATGATGGATGTGGCAGGAGAGCACGAATAGATAACATGGTAGGTCGGGAATAAATTAGCAATGGGCAGTGCCTCACCTAGCTCCCTCTAGCCCAGTCCTCCTGCAGCACAAACATTCTCCCCATCTGCATCTCTGGATATGCTATTTCATCTGGTTTCAAATGTCCCAGGCTTTCCTTGGGATAAACTTCTCTACAGACTCATAAATCTTCTTGTCAGGAAGTTTTTATTTATTTTTTTTTTTCCTTGCTACAGATCCAAAATCTTCTCTCACCTTGTTTCACTTGTCTCAGTGTATCTGGGGAGAAAGGCTTCTTGCCCTGGCCCACAACCATCCCTTCATGAGACATCAGCCTGCAACAGTTCTCAGGGTGACAAGGGGTTGGGTCTGAAAGTCCTTTGGGCTCTCTGTGCTGCTGCTTGTGTGCAGCAGACAGACAAGCCTGGAGGAGCACCTTGCAGGTTAATCTCGAGACTCTGAATGCAGCCAGGTTGTGTTGCAGATGTTGATGCCAGAGTGTATTTGTTCATTTCACAGTTTTGCTTATTTATCAGATCCTGTGATCATTAAATTGTGCATTACCATTTGGCATGTGGCAGGTTTTAATTCCTATGGCTGGTTTATGCCCTCTGCAGGTATTAGCCTAAATGCATTTCCTGACAAGTGATGGATGCTCCAAAAAGCCGTGGCAACATATTTATTGATCAGAGCTCTCTGTAACCCCAGCTCACTAATGCAAGCTCTCACAGCGCCAGGAACTATTGTCTCCTCAGACTGTTTCATTAACTCAGATGTGAGGGTTTGGACTTTCCTTTCACGCAGGAAGGAGTAAATCTTGAGCGGTGTCAGCTCTAACAACAACTCCAGCTCAGTAAGTAGGGCAGACCTGGCCTGTGCTTGGCATGGGGTCCTCTGGTATCCTCCCATGACAAGAAGCGACAGATAACCTGTGCTGTGCTAACAGGTCCACTGTGAGCTCCTTGCCTTCCCAAACACACAGCTGAGTGTGTTGCTGACATCCCTTTTCCTCAGATGCAAAGCACTGACCTTGCCTGCTCTTCCCAAATCTGGCATGAAGGAATCCAAGGGATAAGAACCAGAAACCTTTAAATATGTTCTTCTCTGAGAGAATGGGGAATACAAATGAAGGATGTCCTGTCACATCCACAGTCCATCAAAAGCAGGTGCTTTATTAGATGCAATGGCCTTGTAAGCAGGCTGTGACCAGAACTGTTGGTCCTGGGTGATCTGCAAACCTCCTCTTCAAAATCTGGTAATTGCTTCATATCTGTAGCAAAGCATGGCAGGCAGCTTCTCAGCACCCCAACCTTACAAGATCTTGTGGTTATGAGAGCCTTGCTTGGGGCAGTTGCTGACAGCTCCACAACTTCTGTTGCCTCTGTCCTCAGCTCCAGTGACAAGAGATTTCCTCACTCCAGCAGCAAAATACAGTGTGTGCTGTAAGTTGTCCCATTGGCTTCCAAAGCCAGATTTTTTAGACTGTCCTACTTGGACCTTATAGAACCATAGAATCATTTTAGTCAGATGGGACACTTAAAGGCAGTCTAATACAACTCCCCTGCAATGAACAGGACATCTACAGATTGACCAGGTTTCTCAGAGCCTGGCCTTGAATATCTCCAGGAACCACCACACATGGAACTTGGGTTCAGCCATCCCACTCTGCTCCCAAGGGCCATGACAAAACGTCAGCGCTGCACCATGCTATGGGATGGCATCATCCAGGGGGCTCATTGCAGTTCAGAGCCTTGCAGGGATAGGTCTATGGTGCAGGAACACCACTGTGGGGAGTGGAGCAGATGCCGGTGAAGCTGCCAAAGTCAGATGGGAGGAGATGAGAGATAGTGGAGAACTGGTGGGAGGTAGGGTGGGCTTCAGTTTCTCGGTTGTGGGAAATGCCGTCTGATTCAAACCTGCTGGCAGGGATGTTGTTGGCTTCTGGAAAAGCAGTCTCTGCTCACACTGGAGCTGAGCAGCAGCCCACATGTTGCAAACATTTCCAGAAATCAGCTCCTCGCCCTTTCTCCTGAGGTTTGCATGACCCCAACACTCATGGTGGGAATAGAGTAGACTGTCGGGAAGGAGAGTCCCAGTGGTGGGGTGATGCTGGAGTGCTGCACATGCCTGGCTCTGCTCCCTCTGGCCAACAAACAGCAATGGAAGGGCAAAAGGAGGTGAGTATGGGGCAAAAAGAGGTTGATTTGGTGCAAAAGGATGGGGATTTGGTGGTGCCACCACTTGCAAACTGATGCCCTCTGCTCTGATTGTGTTCCTGTCTCTCCTCTGCCAGAGGTCCCCATATTTATCACCAGCAGCCCAATAGGTATTTCAGCTTCCAGTTGTCCACACCACTTGGTTCTAAATATTAAGGAAAGAGGTCCTCAGGGGACTCTGAGGCTCTCCCCATCTTCCTCACCTATCCTAGGGAACTGACTTTTGTGAGTGGTTGGGCTATGTGATCTCTGGTTGGGCTGGATGATACATGGCTCTGTAATTCTGTGATTCCCTGTCCCCTTGTGGAAGCTGGTAAGGAGAAGGAAATATTTTATAGAAGTAAACTGGGTCCCATATTAATAGAGAGAGATTGCAGCTTAATGCAAGATAAAGAATGAAGCCAAGTGACACGTTAAAGCAGTGAGGGGGAATCTTTATTGTTAAGCAGTGTTTCAGAACAAACAGTGTTGTGCTTGTGTTCTGGAAACTTTATTCCACCATCATAAATCAGGTTTTTGTGATCCCATAATTTCAGCCTTACCTCCTGTTTAGAGCTGGCCTGGTAGAGACACATGAAAGCGGGGAAGCACTGCTGCCTGCACAGCTTCAGGAAGGGCAGGAAATGCACCAGGAAATGCAAAAGCACTTTTATAAGAGTTTAAACAACAGCAACAACGAAACAAATATCCCAAGCCCAAACTTGAAACAGTTCGTTTTAATTTCCAGAGAAGGATGGTGCCCAGCTGGGTTCCTCCTGTGCCTGTGTCCCTTTGAGGTCAGGGTCAGAACCTCGTGGCTACTGTAGCATCCCAACCTGATCTGTAATTAATAGAGTGGCAGCTGTTGTGTGCAGTGCTCTGCTTTCAGGCTTCAGTTGCTGATTGAGGTGAGAGCCATTGCTCACCAGGTAGAGGAAATCAGGCTAGCATCAGAATATAAAGGATTGTTTTAATTAAACCTGGTATTTCCGAGCAGCAGCAAAACAGAGGAAGAAGTTGGAGTCAGGCAGAAAATTCCATGCACAGTAAGGAACTTTTTCCTCCATAAATGGAGCAGGGCAGAGATAGAATGAGCCTTGTCCTTTGCCTGGAGAAGTATTTGCCTCTCAGCCCTGTGGGATGGGGACTTCAGGTTGGGCATCAAAGAAGGGCAGCTGCTTTAGGATGCTGTGGAGGAAAAACTCAATGCCCTGAGATGCTCCAAGGACTTTTTTTGCTCATCTAACATGAGGATAAGATTGAGGGACACACCTCACACTCTGCTTCTGGCTGCATTTCCTACATCTGCCATGGTGATGAAATCCCCATTTGGAGATGTGAACCTTTGAGCTGGTTTCTATGTGCAGGACGTGCTCTGAGCACAGATCTCCTCCTGCATCCTTCCAGGTTCCTACCTCACAGAAGCAATCCAGGCAAGAGTGATTTTTGGTTCTGTATAACAGGGTAAATAACAGAATTCCCAAACAGCACAGCTGGCCTGGGAGTAGAGTTGGATTTAGAGTTGAACGTCACCAATCTGTTGGACAAGAGATCACTGCAACCAAATAAATTCAGAAGGACACACTGACAGATGAGGAGCTCTGTGTACCTGGGTGGTATGCTCATTGCACTGGGCTGTACCTGGGAAATGGGCTCTTCAGAGACTTTGGAGATCACAGAATCACAGAATTGCAGAATTACAGGGTTTGGGAGAGACCTCAAGAGATCACTGAGTCCAACCCACCTGCTAAAGCTGATAGCATACAATAAATTGTGGGCTGCACAGATAGATGTCCAGGAAGGCTTGAATATCTCCTGAGAAGGAGACTCCGCAGCCACTTTGGACAACCTGTTCCAGTGCTCCATCACCCTTAACATAAAGAAGTTCTTCAGCAGGTCATCCCTTAACCTGTACTGATTCATGCAGTTAATCCTACCCAGGTGCAAGACTCCATATTTACTCTTGTTAAACTTCATCAGTTTCCCCCCTGCTCAACTCTCCAGTCTGTCCAGGCCTTGTTGAATGTCAGCACAGCCTTCTGGCATGTCAGCCACCCCCTTCAGCTTTGCATCATCATCAGGCTTGCTGAGAGTGGACTCTATCCCATCATCCAGTTAGTTGATGAAGATGTTGAACAAGACCAGACCCACCACTGACCTCTGGTGAGCACCACTAGTTACAGACATCCAGTCAGGATTTATGCCACTGATGACAGCCCTCTGAGCTCTGCTGGTCAGCCAGTTGTCAGTCCACCTCAGCGTACACTCATCTATTCCGCACTGTCTATATTTCATAACAAGAATGCTGTGGGAATGGTGTCAAACACCTTGCTGAAGTCAAGGTACACAGCATCCACTGCTCTCTTCACATCTACCCAGACACAGACATCATAGAAAGCTAACAGGTTGGTCAAGCGTGATTTCCCCTTGGTGTATCCATGCTGCTTACTCCTGATAAGTGCCTTCTCTTCTAATTGCTTGGAGAGGGGTATCCAGAACAAGTTGTTCCATTGCTTTTCCAGGGATGGAGATGAAGCTGACTGGCCTGTAGTTTCCTGGATCCTCCTTCTTGCTCTACTTGAAGACTGTAGTGACATCGGCTGTCCTCCAGTCTTCAGGCACATCTCCTGTTTGCCAAGAGAATGCTCAGGGGCTCCAGGACCACAAGCATGGGCCAGGAGCAAAGCTGGGCGTGGGATGTTTCACAGAACAATCAGCCCATAGGGCCCAAGATGGAAACTTCCCAGCTTGTTTTGTGCAACTTGTTGATGTTAAATCCTCAGTCTCATGCTTAAAATAAACACAATTGAGCAAAATACATAAAAATATGCTTGTATCCACAGGCTGGGATACACTTACACGCCACATATCTGGAGTTTCAAACGTTGTGTTTTGCCCAGAATGCAGCTTCAGCAAAACCAAAATTATTTGCAGAACGGAGTCAGTTACAAAAATCTTTCCCAGCTCAGAAATTCTGGGGGCAAAAGCAACAGTGACTATTCAAGTGAAATTGTCTGGCACAGTTTTTTTTTTCAAGCCAGAGAGCTGCAGTTGAAATGAAATGGGGCTGCTTCAGAAATGGAGCAAATCTAAACAAACAAACAAGTACACTAAGATTTGCATGAAACTACTTGAAATGATCAAATGGAGATACATCAGTGGCTGTCCTTCTGCCCTTGAACTGCTGCTTGGTAGGAAGAGAGAAGATATCACATTCTTGTCTCAGTGTGAGACCGGAGACATTCCTTAAATCTCAAATATTTCTATGGATCAGAAAACACTTCTTTTTTTCTTTCTTTCTTTTCTTTTCTTTCTTTCTTTTTTTTTTTTTTTCCTTGACAGTGTCTCATCTTCTGATGTGGCTTAATGGGTACTTCTGCCAGGATGTTTTCATAGTGCAGCAGAGAGGTTTGTCAGCTGTCTGAGTCCCTTCCACAGCTGCAACGAGCTGATTTAAAGCACATATGAAAATCTTAATTAATCAGCAATTAAGAAATGGCAGCTTGTCAGTTTGCATAGCCTGGCACCTCAAGGTGCAGGCTCTGACCGTGTGCTTTCAGCCCTGAAGCAAGGATACACTTCTAAACTCTTTGCTTTGCATACATCCAACCCAATGTTAAGGAACAGAAAATGAATAGAGATTTGTTGGTAAGGTGACCCAGATCCTGAAGGGGCTGTGAGCTGTTATCCCTATTCCATGTCCAGCATCTGGAAGGTCATTGGGATAGCTGGGGCCCATGGTTCCCTAAGGCCTCTCTGGTCCTACAGCTCATGCCTTGTGTCCCTTATTCCATGTGCCACCACCAGCCAGTCCAGTTGGAGCAAAGCACTTTTGTTCCACCCAGCCTGCAAAAACTCATCGGATTACTTTGTTTTGGAGGCTTCTGCACTTCTTCTGGCACATTTCTGAGATGAGATGCAGAACTCTGATGTGTGACCTCTCAGTGAAACCCAGAGAGGCTGTGGAGTCTCTTCTTTGGAGATCTTCAACAGCCACCCATGGATATCCCTGGCTGAGCTGGGGTTGGGCTGCATATAGATGGTTACAGAAGTACTGTCAACCTCAGACACTCTGTGATGCTGTGGTTCTGTGTTGAAGCTCACTAACCATTGCTGTGGTCCTTTCTGTAAATGCCATGAGCTGCCCACATGTCCTCCAAACCTCTGGGACTTATTGGAAAATGCTGACCTGCAACTCCCCATGAAATATTCAACATGTGAGACAGCAGCGTAAAGACAAATGACAAGAAAGGGTGCCCATGCTGGCTTATACTTAAAGCCTTACCTACCAGAAGACTCCTGGGAGCAATGGTGAGAGACATCCAGGAGACCCTCATGAGGATATTATTGTGCTGCTGTGATTTTAATACTCTTAGACAGGAGATAACCCATCTCCACAGATAAGAAACAGGAACTCGGCATGAAAAATGCAGCCATTACCCAACTAGACACAGTTTCCTCAGCTCTGGGAAGCTCTGAGTGGAAGTAAATGTGCGCAGGATTGAAATTTCAGTCCCCTCCAACTTCCTCCTGGGGCCAGAGATATGCGGAGAAAAAGAAAAAGATTTACATCTTTCAGAAGAAGCTTAGAGTTCTTTACATATGTGCCTGGTGCGGCATGCTGACCAGGTCTGCGCATTTCATCTCATTTCATCTCATTTCGTTAGAGCTTTAATCATGTTAATGACAGCCCTAACATTTCGGGATGGCTCTGGATCAGCTGCTGAGCTCCAGGCTTTTTGCTGCAATGGGGAGAGTGCCAGCAGCTGGATGCTGCTCTTGAGCATCCTGGCTTCCCTGCTGCTCTGCACCAGCACCTCCGAAATAGCTTCTGCAGGGATGGGGACATGACCACTGATGGGGATGAGAGCCCTCTGTCCATATACCTGCCTCTTTTTCCATTCCAACTTTCTCTGGAGCACTTTCTGCATCTTGTGCTATTTTCTGTAGGCTTGTAGTTTTGGGTTCAAGCAGGCCAATGGTGTTCTCTTTTTCCTTTGACCTTTGAATCACCACAGTACCACAGACTTTCATAGACTTTTCAAATATGAAAATAACCCAACAGCTATCAGGGAAAGTGTTTTGCAAAAATAAAGACCACTTGATCCAGCTGCTTTTGGGAGGGGAGCAACAAGGCAAATCTTGATAAATCTTGATGTATTGATGGGTGTTTCATAAGTATCACTGAATTACCCTCTTGCTGGATCTTGCCACAGCCTTGGACAACTTGCTCCACCCCTCCTTGCTTGCAGTGGCTGCACATGGGGAATCAGAGCAGTGAGCCCCAGAGAAGGGAGGAGGTGAGACCCTGTTGCATGGCAAGGGCAGCTGCAGGGCTCTGTCCAATGGCATCACAGATACACACACTATAAATGAATGAAAGGCACAAATCCCATTGGCACTTCTCTTCTGCCTCTCAGGACTCAGCACTGCAGCAGATGCAGAGAAGTCTCACAGGGACAGAATAGGTTTCAGTGCAACTGGAAGCTGATGAGATGAAATTCCTTGCTGAACTTTGAGCTGTACTGTACACCCCCTGAAATGCAAAAAGCTCTCTGCTGGAAGTAAATCTCCATCATGTTTTCCCCACAGAAGCTCCAGACCAGCACAAGGGCACATTTTCATTTCAGACTTGAGTTTTCTCTCAGCAGAAATAGGGTGAACCTGGCACAGAACTGGGAACATGAAATGTTATCTCTAAGCAGCAACTGCACATTCTATTATTGTACCTGGGTGCCTCACTCCTGGGCAGCTCTCATTCTCAGCACATAATTCACAGGTACCTCACTGCAACCAGTAAGCCTCAAACACTTATTTAATTGTCTGATATTCATCTCTTTTTGAATCATTAATTACTATGATCTTGTTTGTGTTCACATTTATACAACTAGACAGATGCCAGACAACATCGTGCTTATTCTGCCACACTATTTACCTGTCTTTTTCTTGCATAGTGGCTGAATATTTCCTTTTTTCAAATGAATTTTATCCCTGGCATTGTCCTGGCTTTACAGACAAGGCACTAAGCATGTAATATAGCAACTCATCAGCCTCCAGCTACTCAGTGTCTGAAGCCCATGGGTTTTCTAGACTGTGTCATCTTGTCAGCTCCTGCAGTCAGAACATTTTCTCAGCACCTGCTGAAGAGCTGGTTGGACCCATAATCTGTGATGCATTGGAAGGAAAATGTTTTTTGTGGTAGGGGCTGTGAAGCACTGGGACAGGCTGCACAGAGATGTGGTGGATGCCTGTCTCTGCAGACAGTCAAGGTCAGGGCAGAAGGACTGTCAGAATCTGATGGAGCTGTAGGTGTTCCCTGCTTATTGCACAGGATTTGGACCAGGTGACCTTTAAATGGCTCCTACAACTCTGTAATTCTATGGTGTGCCTTCTTCCCCATTGCCTCCAGCAGATTTTTTTCCTCCTGGAGGTCACATATTCAATATCATGGAATCATAGAATGGCCTGGGTTGAAAAGGACTATAATGATTATCTAGTTTCAACCCTCTTGCTATGTGCAGGGTCTCCAGATACCAGACCAGGCTGCCCAGAGCCACATCCAGCCTGGCTTTGAATGCCTCCAGGGATGGGGCATCCACAATCTCCTTGGGCAACTGCACAATAAAACTATACAATAAACCATGGTAGGCCTCATCCTGATGCCATCTCCTGAGGCCAGTTTCACATTTCCTGCCAACTGAACTCCATGATAATCATTGGCGTTCTCGTCTGCTGCATGCAGCTCCAATATGAGCTATTTGCTTGCAGGCTGGCAAGGGCAGGAGCTCAGCCTGTGACCTCAGCCAGGCCCAGCACCAATTGCTTTGTACAGGCTTTTAGAGCTCTTTCAGCTGCACTCAGCTTTGATTGTGTCTGATCAAAATGCACACGGCCAGCTTTGATAATCGCTGATGATCAGAACCTTTTAGGTGGCAAGTGACAGGGCCAGCACTAGCATGATGGATTGGGTCATTATGAACAGCTGTTTCCCCTTTCTCTGCCTTTTGAAGAGTCCATGTTTTTCCATGCTGCTCTATAGGGCTATATGAGGGTGACATGGGGCTTGCTCTCAAAGCACAGGAGCACAAGGAATCCTGCACTCACCCCTGCCTGCTTCGTGTGGCTCTGTGGTGAAGATGTGCTAGATCTCTCACTTTCTCTGGGGATTTCCACCCCCTGGCTCCTTCAGGACAGGGAAGCAATTGCAATGACCACCCAACAATGTAAAAGAGCATAAACACAATGGCTGTAAATACCTCCCTACTTTGGAGGAAGCAAGATGCTGCCAGCAGTTAGTGATATTGTTAGGACCCCCGAACATCATCCCAGCCCACCTCCTGCTGCCTTGCCCCTTTCCCTTACCTCCTTAGGATCTCTGAGCTGCAGCTTGGTAAGCTGGTGTGTTTTGGGAGAATTGATTCTCAAAATTTTGCCTTAGAATCACAGAATCATTAAGGTTGGAAACCTGTAAGAGCATCTATTCCAACCTTCAACCCACACCCACCATGCCACTAAGTTTTGTCCCTCAGAGCCACATCTACATTTTCTTGAACACTTTTAGGGGTGGTGACTCCGGCACTGCCCTGGCCAGCCTATGCCAATGCCTCACCACTCTTTCTGAAAAGGAATTTTCCTAATATCCAACCTGAACTTCTCCTGGAGTAACTTGAGGCTATTACCTCACTGCAGCTTTCCAGCCACTCAGCCCCAATCCTGGAGCACTGCCTGGGGTTGTTGTGACCAAAACTCAGGACCCAGCACTTGATCATCATCCTGTCGGCCTCAGCCCAGTGACCCAGCCCATCCAAACACCTCTGTAGTACCTTCCTACCCGCAGGCAAAGAATGCTTCACCCCAACTTGGTGACATCTGCAAACTTATGAAGGGGTGCACATAATCCCCTCCTTCAGATCAACAATATTAAACAGGGCTAGCACCAAAACCAACCCCTACCTTTGGTAGGATTCTGTGAAGCAGTTTGTTCCTGGCTTGTCTTTGGGGGTGGATGTGCAGGAGACAAGAGGCACAGAGAAGTGCCGTGTTCCTCACTCAGGACACATCACTCAACCCTCCTGCTCTTCTGAGATGCCCTCAGTTTAAGAATTAATTATATATGTGGATTGGAAAAAAAAAAATCATTTTGTTTAAAAAAAAGAAAAAGTTGTGTGCGCACGCGTGTGTGTGTGTGTGTGTGTGTGTGTATGTGGGGGGGGGGGGTGTTCAGTCAGGGAGAGAGAGGAAATTTAATAGAGCCATACATTATAAACAAATTATGCTCAGCAGGCAGGTGAGCCAAGGCCCACCAGGCAATTGGGAAGGCAGCGTGCAAATGGTAATTGAAAAATGCGAGACACACACACACACACACACACTTGAATGGCTGCCCTGGAGCCAGGGCAGGGACAGAGCTGTACTGGGTCTCTTCTGTCCCCTTGTCACTGTGCTGGGGTGCCATTCTTGGGAGCGATGTCAGCAGTGATGCCTGGTTGTGCTCAGGTCACCCCTGTGTTTGTTAAATGTCTGTGAATGAGTGCCAGGGACTCCCTTTATAGCCCAAATGATGGGTTATTGCGGAGCACTAACGTTAAAAGCCTGCTGCAGAGAGTTGTGCCGCCCCTCTGCATGCTGCTGCCTTCTCTTCCTGACTTCTGCCTCACTGTGGGGATGCAGCAGGGCCTGGGGATGTTTCCTATCATTCTGCTCCACCTGGACCATTTCTGCACAGCAGTGACCAGTTCCAGGTGCCTGAAGGATTAGATGCATGCATCAGGCTCTAGGATCACCGAAGTGAGGTGCTGCCCCTGGGAGCCCACAGCCCTGGGGTGGGAGACCAGACACCCGGAGAGGGTGACAGCCTGCACCATGTCACACAGATGACCCTGGGAGGGGAGCAGTCCCAACCTGTGGCCCTCTGTTAGGCACAGGGAGTGCTAAAAACAAGACAAACTAAGTGCAGCTGGCATAAAATCCATGCAGTACATTGAACTGTAATGATTCTGACAATAAAGCAACCCAATAAATATTATGAAATGAAAACAGCCCTCCGGGAGCGTTTGCTATCGATTGCTGAGAGCTGGCATTTGTGCAGCAGATTACGTGCGAGACAGGTTCTCGCTGGCTTTTCTTCCTTTCTTTTCAAATGCAGAATGAGAAGAGCTCTCTGGAGGGCGCCTTAGGGGGGCACTTCCCCCCTCCCTGTGCTGGGGCTCTGTCAGGAAGGAGAGAAAGATGCAAGCAAGCTGGGACATGGGAGAAGGTACAGGTGTGAGCTGGGTGCAATGCACCTTCTGTCCTTGCAAGTATCCTGCCGTTAGAGCCTGCAGAACTGGATGTCCCCCAAACCCTCGTGTGCACACTGTCAGTGTCCTGGAGGTGGAGCTGGCTGGTGTGTGGGTCTGAGCAGTGGGGTCAGAACTCTGTCCTGTGCTGGGAGAGATTTGGTAAGGCTGGGAGGGTGATATTCACTACTGGCAACTTGCATAGCTGCTGTCCTTGCTGCCTTGCCTCCCTTGTCCTTACCCAAAGCATATAAGACAGTAAATGCTCCTCAGCTGGCCCTGCATCTTGTCCTTGCAGCTCTGGCATCCTGAGCATCCTGGTCATCCCTGGGTGACCTGGTCATTCCTGGCCATCATGGACAACCTGGGCACTCTGGGCACCTCAGGCAGCCCCAAGTCCCAGACCTTGCACTCTCCTGAATTTCTCTGTCTCTTGCCTGCTGTTTCATGACTCTCCACCTTCCCTCTGCTAATTAACCCTGTTTCCAACCAGAACCTGCCTGCTGATGCCAATTACAAGAACACTAGCCTGTGAGAAAAGTGTAAGGGGATGCTTTGTCCCTTGCTTTCTAACAAGGATACACAAACTCTCAGGAGATGGAAGGATGTAAGGGAATCGCTCATAAAGCCAAGATTTATGAGACTAAAGACTAGTTATCCCTCATTGGAAAGAGGACAAAATAGCTCCATCTATTGCAGGCACTTCGTATGGCGATGCTGTGACTGACCTCTGTGTAGATGAAAAGAATGGACCTGAATCTGCTCACAGATGTTTACCAGGATAAAGGTGAAATATCTGTGCTGATGTCAATAGTTATTACTTGGGATTTTTATCAGTGCAAGCAATAGTAAATGAAGGTTTTTTCAAAGCATTCCAACCCCCCTCCAAAAAAAAAAAAAAAAAAAAAAAAAAAAAAAGAAAGAAAGAAAGAAAGAAGGAAAAACCCAACAGGAAAAACACATACATGCTGGCTAAAGAGAGATACAGTTCTTTGCTAACTGGAAATAATCATACGCATTTTGCTATCAGTGCCTGCTAAATAACTCCGGGACTGTGTATTAATGAGGGCATTACAAGAACTTTGGAGGGCAGCTCCAGCATTCACAATGATGGGGGTGGGTGGGAGGCACTGTCTAGAATCAGCCAGAGGAAATTCAGTACCTGGGAGGGATAAACGGATGCATGGAGAGGCAGCAGGATGGCAGGAGTGGATCTGGGGGCTGAGACGGATCACTGACTTAGTGTGAGTCAATAGTGTGATGGTTTAGCAGAAAGGGCAGCTCACCTGGGATGCATTAATGTGGGCTGCTGGATGGGAGCCAGGGAGAGCTGCAGCGCTGTGTTCTGTGCTGTGTCCAGGTCCTGGTGCTGCAGCTGAAGGCACCTGCAGCTGTAGTGGAGAACAGCGGGGTGCTTGAGGTCAGTAATGCTGGTGTGGGACAGTGCTTTTGCTGTCCCTCAGGCTCTCCTCCCAGGCCACTGACACTTGTCCTGGTGGGATCCATCATTCCACGTACACAATTTTTTGGGGGGTATGTCTTATCCCATGGATGAAGCCACCCCCTGTGCTCTTTGCAGAGCACCTCCACTCCCACCCATATTCCTCATGTCCACCTGAGCAGACCTGAGCTCAGTGACAAGACAGGGAGCCCACCTTCAGCCTCTGTGCTCTGGGCTTTCCCTTGGCTCCCTTTCTGTGAGGAGCAGAAGAGGGGCAAACATGGAGTTTCTGTCCAGAAACCTGGTAGCGTTGGAGCCATGCACCATTCATCCATGCTACATTTTAGGTTACAGACCCCTCTCCCACTATGCAAAGATGTGTGTCTGGTTCCCAAGGACGCATCAACAAACCACACTGATACCGTGAAGTGGAATGGCCCTGTGGCTGCCCTTCCCTCTGCATCCTCAGCACCCAGCCCCACTCTGCTCCTTCCCTTCTGCATAACGATGGCTCCTTGCTGACCTAAACCCCAAGAAATCACTGGTGGATGGGAGAAGTAGATTGTTACCTGCTGTTTAATGAAAGCAAGGGGCAGATTGCTCCACACCAGCCCTGTTCTGCTTGTGATGCATTGTGCGCAGCGGCTTCTGGGTGACATTAGCACTGAGGCAGTGTGCATACACTGGAGGAATGCACTAACACCAAGCACACCCCAGGGTGGTGATGCAGCCTCAGGATTAAGCTCTTCTCTCAGCAATATTAGTTGAAACCTGCAGGAAGTCTCTTGAAATCAGAGGGGCATCCAGTCTGCACCACCTCAGCAGCCCCATGCAGGGGCAGCAGTGCTGGGGCTGTGCAAGGGGCACCCTCTGGGATCAGGTGAGTGTGTCCTTCCCCAGCGCGGGGTGAAGTGCTCTGCAGCTCTCAGCAGGAGCCGGGACATATCAGCACTTGCAGGAGCCACAGCACTCAGATACTGGGTGCTTAACAGGGCTCACGAGCAGTGTCTGAAGTGCAGGTGCTCAAATGAGATTTGTCCTCTTCAGAGGACTGTGCTTCTGAATGGCTTTTCATTCCTCCATGCTTTTTTCCTTTCCATTTTACTTTTTTTTCCTCTTTCTTTTTTTCCCCCTGTTAGCAGTGAGGCAGGTGCTGGAGCGTGACGTGCTGTTTGCTTTTAAGGATGCTGTTTGCAGCGGGTGGTGATGCTCCTGAGGTGCCCCATTCCATCTGCCAGGGATGGATGTGGGAGTGAATGTCACCCAGGCCCACACAGTGCGGGGACACACATACACATGGGTCAGACCATAGCTGCATGCTGTCTCTCCCACACACAGCATGAAAAATCCCCTGCCATACCTCCACATCATCTGAACGCTTTGCTGAGCATCCCTTTGCACCCAAACACATCTCAAGTGGATGGGACCTGTTGGCTGAGTGTTCTGCTTATCACACACATCACCTCTCCCATGTGCTTCTCCAAAGGAACAGAAGAATGCTTGCGGAAGCTCAGTCTTTGTACGCTGTTACCCAGCTTCCCCCACCCACACCTTCCGTCCCATCCTCCTGCCCTGGTGCAGTCCCTGGTAGATGTCTTTTTAGGGTCATATCTCCTTGTGCTTTGATCTTTCTTTGTGCTTTCTTTGTGCTTCTGCAGCAAAGTGAAAACAAAAGGAAGGAGGAGAGGCATTGCTGGGGCACAACTCCCTGCTCGGGTGTGCATGAGCTGCAATAAGCCAGGGATGTTAGAGAGATGGGCAGGAGGGAGAAAGGAAGAGGGGGGGAATGCCAGGGGAGACAGGAAAGGCAATTAAGACCTGGAGAAAGAAGGAAGTGAGACCTTAAAGGTAACTGACTAGAAAATTAAAATTACTCAGCTGCAGAAAAATAGATCTCGTGGCCTCCATGCCTGGCAGATCTGCACAAGCAGCACATGAGGAAGGGTCTCCTTAGAACATCTGGGGATGGACGGGAGACCCAGGTGCCTCAGATTCTCCTTTTATTGAGACCATCTCAATGAGCTGGGACATCCTAAGCTCACACCAACACCGATTCATCAAAATGAGAAGGGGTGATGAGCATCCTTGCTGGGAGAGAGAGGCATGGGACCAGGTTTGGAGCACTAGGGGGGCACTGGTGGCTGGGAGGACAAAATGGTGAATGCCACCAGGTGCTATTCGATGGCTGTGGGGGGACATCTCATTCGCCTTCCACTGCATTTCTACACCATATTCTGTCTCTCTTTTCATTCTGCCTGGGCTCTCAACTGCTTGTATCCCAAAGGCATGCAGGGAAAACATAGCATATTGTAGAATGAGAAATGGTAAACATGGGTTTCTTGCTAGTTTTTCATTATTTTTATTTTTTTTTTCTTTTGGTGAACATCAACTAAATCCACAGGGATGGGGTATTTAATTAAAGAATTGTCTTTCACCTGCCTTTAGGCTCCGTGGAGTCTTTTCATCCCAGCGAGGCTCAGATTTTCTGGGGAAGTAACAGGTTCACCTCCCCACGGTTATCACTTTGCTGGGGCTGGGACATGTGGGAGAGGATGGGGAAATCCCAGACCCGTCCTAGGGCAGTTTCCAGGCAGGAGACAGATCCCAATAGGCTCTGTTTGATCCCAGCAGATTTTCCCTCTGAGACAATCCTGCCTCATGGCCCTGTCTCTCTTTAACATAATGTCCCTGAAAAATTACCTATGATTTGCGCTCAATGCATTGCAGCGTCTTCCCCTGGAGGGTTCCCAGGCTCTTTACACACTCTAATTAATAATAATCTTCTTTATCATCACAGTAATTTATTTATTCAGCACCACGGGGCAGGCCTGCTGTCTCGCAGATGAAAATACCCCTACATCCTTTCAGAAGTGCTGGTGGAAGATGGAAGACTTGCTTTGAAATCAAGATCATGGCTGAGAGCCTGAGCAAGGAGAACAGCTGGTGCAGAGACTGCAGCCAGTTTTCATCCTGCTACTGGGCTGTGTGGGGCTGAGCAGAGCTACTCTCAGTCCCCTTTGCAACCTGCTGCTTTGTTACTGTGCCATGACCTCTAAAGGGTGTCTTGGATCTTGCACTGGGTTTGCAGGGTTGCAGGAGTCTCTCTCCTAGGGATTCAGGTGGTGATGCTCAGACACATCCTGATCTTGTGAATAAAAGGAGAGATGGATAGGTGGATGGATGGAAGGATGAATGGATAAAAGGATGGATGGATGAACTGTTGGGTTGGATAGATGAATGGATGGACAGATGCATGATGCCCCAGGGCTTTTAACCCTGCTGTACCCCCTGCCTCTTTGGGATGCCTCGAGTACTGTGCTGGAGCATCAGGACAGTGGGAGGATTTTGGTTGGTGATGCTTGAACACATCCCAGTCTTATGAATGTGTGGTTGGATGGATGGATGGATGGATGGATGGATGGATGGATGGATGGATGGATAGATGAATAGATGGACAAATGGATAGGAGGACAGATGGATAGATTAATGGACAGATGCACAGATTGACGAACTGATGAGTGGACAGATGGATGGTGCCCCAGTGCATTTACCCCTGCTGTGCCCCTTGCTGTCCAGCTGCTGGGTGAACACAGCTGTAAAGCCTCAGCTCAGCCCTTCCCATCCACTCATGAGCAGAGAGGTGGGAGAGGGGCAGCCGATAAGCTGAGAGGTGCAGGATACCTGGGAAGATTTATTGTGTCATGTTTTCAGTTCACACATAGACACAAGACAAACAGATGAGGTTTCAGTACAGCAGGCTCAATTAATCAGGGCTTTGACAGCTGTGAAGCTGGACATCATTAAGCCCTTTTGCAGACAGGATGGAGGGATAATAATTACACTTCCCCCCAGAAAAAGAAAGGACTGTCCTGCTGCTGCTCCTCCTCTCCCTATAAGAACCTTTCCTGACTGTAGTCTCCAATACTGCTATGCTACCTGTAAAAATAATTCAGCTCACACATTACTTGCAAAATGGGAAACAAAATGCATGACCTCAAATTCTGAGAATATTTTTGGGGCTGAGAGGTTTGTTGGGCACCCACAGCCAGGCTCTGGAGAGGCAAGAGCTGATCACATTTCCCCATGTGTGGATGCAACTACAAGTGGGTGCACTGTGGTGGTGTGTGGGTGAAGGGAAAGCTGTGAATTTGGGATGCAGGGCAGAGTATGATGGGACAGACATGGGGCTATCTATGGGCACAGTGACTGGACGTGGGTATCTTCTCTGCCACCGTGAACCCCATTTTCTCTGTCCAGAGAAGGCAGCATGGCTGACGCAGTGTCAATCCACCATGTCTCCAGACAATGTCATCTTCCAAGCGGGAGACATTTAAACAGTGAAATGCCAAAGGAGCAGCGTGGTATTTAAAGGCAAAGATGCAATTACCCAAGTTCTCAGGAGAGCAAGCACATAAATGAGGGAGGTTCAGGAGAGGTTGTTTATCCTGCTCCTAATTCCATGTGCTGGGTAGGAAGGGGCTGTGCAAACACAGGGCTGAGTAGACCGTCTCCAGAGGGGATGGGTTTGTTTGACAGTTTTCCATTAGAGCCTCTGAAAAACCTGACATTGCCTGCAGCCACGGGGATGGTGACAAGCTGTGCTTTCCATAGCATTACACCTGACTGAAGCCTCATTGCAATCATTAGTGGTGGAAGGGATTGGTTTGCATCTGTACCCAGCAGGTGGGAGGGGAAAATAACTGGGCAAAAGGCATCTGTAGTAGAGTAGTTTCTGGGCTGGAGCTCAGAGCTGGCCTCAGATGCTGCTTCCCTAAGTCTCTCACAGCAAATTTTGCATCCTCTCCCTCATCATTGGCAGCAGGATGCAGTGGCCAGCAGGGTGTGTTGTGGATGGAAATGGGGCTGTCTTTGTGTTGCTGGGGACGCTCCATGCTGAGACAGTAAGAGATGGGGGAATGATACTGGCATGATGTCGGCATCACACTCTTTTGCCTTTCTGATGAGGTTGGTGAAGCAGTGACTGGGGGCACAGGCTCTCCCTGGCTGCTTCTTCCCACATTTCAGTCTTGGATGCATTAGAAAGCTTCCTCTCAAAAATCCAGCCCAAACCTTTGCTCTTCTGCATCTGTCAAGAGCCTTTGGTGCTGGATAACACTAAATAATGCTAATTTTATTCCAACTGCCTTGCCTGTGCTTAAAAACATGCCTGCAGAGGAAGAAAAATCAACATCAGTTGGAAGTGCCATCTTTGAGGGAGAAATGTCAGAGGCTCAGTGAAGGGATGAGGCTGAAAGCTGAGGGAGATAGAGGCAGAAGAAGGAATAAGACACTTCCAGGGGTTCCCTTTGCACTGCAGATTCCTGCATACTGCAGAGAATTGGTCCTGGTGGCCCTCTGGCTTCACCTTCTGCTTGAGACCTCAAAACAAAAAAAACCCCAAACCAAAACCCAGGGACCAGTTGCTGCCTGTGGAGGGATAGACACAATTGCAGCACTGCAGGAGGATGCCTGCCTGTGTGAGGAGTTCCCACCTCAGCCCTGGGTCAGCATGGGGTGTTATTTTATGTGACTGTAATCTTTTATTGAGGGCTGGGCTAAGTGGAGAGGAAGGTAGACTTGTCCCCCCTCCCTGCTGGAGGTTATCACAGACATCGTTTCCTGCCCTCTTGGGTGGGTTATGCCTGGAGTTTGTCAACTCAAATTAAGTCTCAGTTGGGTGCTCTGTGGGAGGCCAGGGCAGAGGGGTGAGCAGCTGCAGGCAGGGAGGGGCAAGGGGCAGGGATGGGGAGGGATGGACAGGGCAGGGGCTGTCTCTGTGCCTGGGGAGGGACAGAGAGGGAAGAGAGGGGAAAGGAGAAGAGGGAAAGTGAGGGAAAAAAGGCAGAATAAAGGGAAATAAAAAGCAAGAAAACAGGAGAGAGAGAGAGAAATAAAAAGCAATGAAGAAGGGAAGAAGAAATGCAAGAAAAGAGAGGAAAAAAAGAGAAAGCTGATAAAAAGAGAAGGGAAAAGGGAAGAGAGGAGAGGAGAAGAGGAGGGAGAGGAGAGGAGAAGAGAGGAGAGGAGAGGAGAGGAGAGGAGAGGAGAGGAGAGGAGAGGAGAGGAGAGGAGAGGAGAGGAGAGGAGAGGAGAGGAGCTGGTCTGACCTCCTGCATGATTGAAGCCATTGAAATAGAAATGAGCAAACACATGGGGAAAAAAAAATCCCTGAATATTTGTTTGCCTAGAAGAATGAATTTGCCTGGTCTGGGTTGTGCCCTCCTGTGTGTTTGCTTTCTGCAAATATCCAGCCTGCAGGTCGTACCTGTGCAGACTTGGGCAGAGCCAATTGCAGCCTTGTGCACACAAATTAGCACCATGTTGAACTGATTGTTTCCAAACTGCCCCGGTCAGCCTAACCACCACTATGGGCTGCCAGCACCGGCCTTGTACTGGATGGTTTTAGAAAGACCACAGATTTTAACAGCATGTTAAATAATTATGACTCGCCATCTGCATCTCAGGAGTCTGTGATCTACTTTCAGACATACCTGAGGTAAAAAATGGGAGGATAGATTTCCTTGGAGTGGAGGTTTGACTGCTCATGTTAGAAATGACCTCTAAGATCATCACATTCAGCTATCAATCTCCTGTGGCACTGCTGTGTGCTCCTGGTGACCTCGAGCAGCTGTGGGGACTCTCCCAGTGGTACTTCTCTCAGTTCCCCATAGATGGGAGCAGAGGTCTCCTTTTCCTCCTGACTTAATGGAACAGAGCAGACCCTCTTGGAGCTGGAGGTTTCTGTCCTTAGGAGGAGGGAATGTGATGCTTCACAGTCACCGGTTTGCCTTGGAGCAGACCCTCACCTGACAGAGAGGATGACTTGCACCCACACATAGGCCCATCCATGCCATAGGCTGGTTTGTTTCTCCTACCCATTGCCCTCTTGCATTATCTGCAATGCTGTGCAAGCCACAGCTAATTATACTTAGTGTTTTCTAGCTCCAGAGTGAACTGCACGTATATGCTAATTAATCCTTGCAGCATCCCTCCATGATGAAGATAATGTGTTGCCAGCTTGACTTGCCAGCCCTTCTTCTGCAGGACAGTGCCGAACTGTTCCTTTGCACCTTGCCAGCCCCATGACATAGCAGAGAGCACACAGACATGGGGGGGTTGGTCACGATAAGGTTTGTGGAGACATATTCTCATTTATCTTCTCCTGTAGATACTGGACATAGAAGATGAAGCCTGGGAAGGGGTTAAAATAGAGAGTTCTGCAGCTGCAAACAAGGAGCAAGAAGCAGATCATTTTTACTCAAAGCAATTTTCGTGGTAGCTCATTTTCCCACCTCCCCTCTGCTGTTATGGCAGTAATTGCATCTGGATGACAACATGGTTGCTCCTTTCTCAGTCCTGCATTTTCTCCTGCTTTATCTTGCGGCCAAATTGCAAACCCCACTGCTGAAGATGTTGTGTCCTGTGATGCAGCCAGTGGCTTCCTCGCAGGGTACAGCAGTGGAGGACGGTGGGGAGAACTTTATGGGATACTATCCTAGGTGCCTGCACTCCTGTATCTCCTGCATGAACGCTGTGCCTCAGCTTGGAAAGGGCCATTTACCTTCAGGTTTTTGAGAAAAGCAGAGTTGGATGGTGGCTTTGGGGTGCAGTGAGGGGGACCTGGCTCTCCCCAGCTGGCAGAGTCCTTGTCTGTCCCTCTGCCTTTTCCATTGCATGTCCTGGAGCTGTGGAACAGCCCCCCTTGGCTCCTTGGGCTCATTACAGGGACTTAGCGGTGCCCTCTTGACACTTATAACGCAGGAGCACATGCCTTCAGAAAGCCAGGCCCTGGCCATATCCCCTGGCTTTCCTTCCCCTGCTCTCACAGCCCTCCCATGAAGGGCTGTAAATCTGACTGGAGCTGCATTGTTTCCAGACCGACCCTGTATCGTGTTTCCCCTGCCATCAGCTAAAGTGTCACCCCTTCCCTCTAGCCTCTCTTGTCCCCCCCCCCTTCCTTCTTGCTCCCATTGTTTCTTGCTGTTTTGCTCTGCTCACTTCCCAGGAACTGGGGTCCTCATCAGGCACAGGTATGCCTGGGAACAGTACTTTGGATAACCCACATGCCTGTGCTGCCCTTTCATCAGGGATTTTTTGGGGGATGCTCCATGCCCAGGGTTTGTATGGGAGCGATGCTCACATCGTGCTCTTTCTTCCCCACAGAAAAACACATCTGGAAAAATCACTGCAGCTCACTGCTTGCAGTGTGACTCAACATTCCCATAAGTCCTCACCCTCTGTTATCCAGGGCCATGAGCTTTATGTCTCAGGATGCCAAGCCCCTTGCTCCCTCCAGACATCCTGCTCTCCCCATTGCTGTATGGGAATCAACCTCACTGGGACTGCAGTGCAAGCCTGGCCCTCCCTATCCCTCCTCTTTTTCAGAAGTTTTTTTGGCAGAAAGCAGAGCAGTTACTCACTCCTTGCACCCACCTTGTCCCTGGTGCCCAAGGAACGCAGCCCTCACTTGGAGGACCTCAAAGGCTCATTGCTCATTAGCCCCACCAGAGAGTTTTCTGGCAATTAATTTTGAATGGATTGAAAAACTCTCCTCCTAACTCCACTTACTTCAGAAGAGGCCTCCAAAGCCTTTGCTCAACCTCTTGATGTTTCTAATCATTATCTCTTACATTCCTTTGGCTGCTTTAAAGACCAAAGCCAAGGAAGAAATTGGGAATAGTTATTATTTCATTTGGGTTAAGAAGTACTGCTTGGCATCCTGCTCCTCCTGGGCACAATCATCAGCATATCTGAACTGGGAACATCTGCCCTCATCACCTGTTCCTGCCCTGCGGAAAGCTCAGGGGAGAAGAAAGCAGTGAGGCTGTTGGTGCATCCTGTTTCTGTCCTCCAAGAGTTTTATTTCCTAGGGATATTTGCATAAAAAGAGGATCTTTGTTTCTGCAGGTTGTGCCAGCTCCCGCTGCATGTCCCCATCTGGAAGCACAATCCTTTCCCTGCAGATGCATTTTGGACCACAGCTGGTTGGGTTTTGGAGAGCATCCGTGACTCCCCCACCCTCTTTCCACCTCCCAGGGGTGCTCTGTTTTGCCCTCAGTGCTTCTTGGAGCACTGATGTGAGATGCTGGGGTGGCATCTGGTTTCACATGTCACTTTACACAAGCCTCAGTTTCCCTGTGCAGGGCTGTACAGGTGTGCACCGGCTTCAGAGAGTGGCTGTGTGGATTAATTACCACCTACCACGTTATTTGACTGACAGATGCACAAACAATGAAAGCAATTTGTGCAGCGCTCATAGGGAATGAGATGTTAAATTAGTCTCACAGCAAACACCACATAACCATACATCAAACCAGACTGATGCAGGGACTAGTAATGTTCCAGCAGCCCAGCCACCTCCAGACTCACCGGCTGTGAGAATTTTTACCACTCAGCTGGTTAAAACTCATTACCTTATTTAATTCTTTATTAAATCATGCATGAATGTCCTCTTCTTTTTCTTCTTCTTTTCTTCTTTTTCCTCTTCATTTCTTCTTTGTGCTCTTTCCTTCTCTTTCTTTTTCTCTTCTTCTTTTCCCGCCTTTCTTTTCTTCTTCCTCTTCTTCCTCGTCCTCTTTTCATCCTTCTTTTATTATTTATTTATTTTATCTGAGATGAGAAAGAGACCTGGTACAGATTTTCAAAGTACAGTCTTTGGTAAAAATAACCACTAAAAAAAAGAGAAAGAAATGGAATGAAGGAGAGGAGAGGAGAGGAGAGGAGAGGAGAGGAGAGGAGAGGAGAGGAGAGGAGAGGAGAGGAGAGGAGAGGAGAGGAGAGGAGAGGAGAGGAGAGGAGAGGAGAGGAGAGGAGAGGAGGCATTCTTCATGCTTAGCCCTCTAACAATGGAAATCCTTTTGACAAAACGAAATTTTCCCATATAAAAACTTATTTATTTATTTACTTTGTTAAGAAAGCAAATCTTATCCCATCTGCTCATAAAAGTGATTTTGAGGTGAAGAACATCTTGTGGAGCTGCAGGAGCCCTCAGCCTCCACGGTCAGTGATGTATATAGGGAGGGAAACAGCACGGTAAGGTTCCTTGGATATCCCCCGAGGGTAAACTCAGGGCTGCTCTGATATTGGTTTTATTTCGGACATCTTCTGTCTTCAGAGTCACCTCTTTTAACTCAACACGGGCTGAGGGGGATGCGCTGCATCTGCTGAGTGGGAGCTTGGAGCAAAACCTCGGGCTGCTCCATCCAAACGCGCCCAGCCACCCCCAAAGCTCTGGAAACGAGGAGAGATGCTCCACCTGCTGGCACTCATGGTATTGCCTAGGGGGGAAAAGGGGAAAACCACCCATGACCACGGAGGTGAGCCTCCAGAGCTGCGTGCATATGAGCGAAACCCTTCCCAGAGTTTTGCAGTGGGGCTGCAGCCTCAGGGAAGCAATAAATGTGGATCCCCACGTTCGTGCTTCAAAGCATTGCGGGGTTGTCAGTCAAAAACCGAGGAATGGGCTGCAGTGGAAAGTGCGTTTTGAATGAATGGAGTTCTTCCCGCAGCATTTGTGAGTGCAGCTGGTTTCAGACAGCATTTTTTTTCCCCCCTTGTTGAAAATGCCAAACTGTTGAAAGCAAAACAGCTTGTGAAAATGAGTAGATTTTGAGGGAACTTCATTCTCACAGAAAGAAAAAGGGAGGAAGTGGTCAAAACTTCAAAATGCATGTGCATAATGCACTGTAATGTATGTAAAATAATTTAATAGTAATGGGTAATCAAAATCAGGACAAAACATTTTGATTTTATCCAACTGTGCCGAGGAACTCAGAACGATTCAATTCCAGCTCTCAGGGAGAGCTCAGCCTTTGTTTTGCTCTGCTTTCTGCAATGACAGTCCTCAGTGTTGGCGACACCACCAAGGATGGGTGCACAACTACGACGGTCTCCATCCTCCTTTCATATGCGCTGCTCGCAAGTCGTGAGCAGATCAGAGATAGCGAGCGCCTATCTCAGAGCACAGCTGAGGGAAGATAGGCCGCCTTTTATGGTTAATTACTCATTAATTCATTTACATTAAAAGAAACACTGCTTTCTGTTTCCTCACTGTGGGCTTTCTTCTGTTTGCTGTTTGAGCATGGCAATGAATACGTTTAGGCAAATGGGCTTTCAAAGTGTCATTGTGAAAAGGAAACTTGAGTCTTGCAAATGTAACTCTCGTTTTGTTGCTTTTTTGGTGGTTAGTGGTGGTGTTTTTTTGTTTGTTTTTTTTACTCTTCCCCTGATTAAACTACATGCCATCCTTAGCTGTCATGCTTTCATACAGTGCCAGAAGATGTGAGGGCGGGTGTGAGAAGTCGTCTCCCACTCATTCCAAGGACAGCTTTGAGACCCTTGCATCCCTGAAGAAAGGAACTTTCTCTCCATTAGGCTTCTGGGGATGTCTGCAGCTAGGTCATGAACTTATTTACAGTAGTTAACAAGTAGTTAATAAGCATTTACATAGAGCAAGCACACTCAGGGAGAAGTTTAGGGTCAGGGTTAAGGTTAAAGTTAAGGTTAGGGTTAAGGTCAGGATTACAATTATGGTTACTGTTATGGTTAAGGTTAAGAAGGGGGTTGGCTGGTCCTCCCTGTGCCAACATTCCTATGACTTCAGTCCTTCCTCCACCAGTTCTTTCTTTTACTGGGTCAGTTCAGATTCCTGCTTCCAACAGCAAGGAAATTTGTTTTTTTTTGTGTGTCCACATGCAGAAATCTCCAATTTGGTTATCTGATCTGAGCCGGTTTCCCTCAGTGTCAGTGAGACAAAACTGCTATTTGTTATTCTGGGGCAGGATTTCTCTTCCCTGCCAGCTCCAAGATAAGGCCCCATCTTGGGAGTCACTTCCCCTTGGCTCATAACAGCATGGTAGCACTGTGCTGGAGAAGCTGAGTCCAGAGGCAGCTGGTTGCACCTCAAGGTCACAGGCAGGGCTGCTACCAGCCCAGTCCCTTCCATCATTCCCACACACCATCCAGACCCACCTCAGCAGGCAGTACCCCCCACCCCGCACCCTGGTGTCCTTTGCTTCAGTTCTCCAGTTTCTTTTTATTGCTCTTCACATCTACTGCAGTTTATTTGGGTCTGAATGTGATAAACTGCACATTTGGGCTTCTTTTTAAAAGCCAAATATTTGTGGAAAGTAATACTTAGCCAGACCCATATTCCATCCTTAACACAAATCTAATCCAGATATAAGCCAAACATTAGAACTGCAACTGCTCTTAATACTCAATGTGTTTCCAGCTTCAGAGCTTTCATCAAGGAGAGGAGACATCAGCACTTTGGTGGCACCGGGCTTCCCTGGTCTCCCTGCCCTCCTTCCCCTCGCACTGATCTCTCCATGCCCCCATCTTCTCCACTAAAACCAGGCCTTCCAATAAAACCAAACTGTCTTTGTGGGAAGACTCAGAGATGGTAAGTGATGGAGGTGACTGTGTTTTCAAAGAGGATTAATCTATTAATTTAATTTAGTCTATTAATTAATTTTGATTTGGTCTATTAATTTTCAGGCTTGGTACTGATAATCTCTTTTTTATCCCTCTCATGCTCTCTAAAGGTTTCCTTTTGCATCTGCCTACTGAGCCCCAGTGATGCTCCTGTGCTAAGTGGTGCAAATGCGATTTGCAATTCCAGGCGTTCCTGCTCGAGCTCAGAAAGCGGTGCTAATCCACTGGGGTGATTAACTAAAAGGCTCTGCTTCAGCAAGGGGGCTGGAAGGACACTGATGTAGGAACAGCTCCTGGGCCTTTCTGTCTCAGCCATTCCCAGATTTCCCCTGTCCAACGCATGCTACCAGAAGACACTGCTGGAGCAGGTGGGTTGACCAGGTGACACAGGTCATCCCTATTAGATGCCACAGGGTCTCTCTGTTGTCCATCACAGAGAGGTTACAGAGATACCACAATGTCGAGATACTTCTCTGCCTTCCCCCATGCCCCTCAATATGTTTTGTTTCCAAGGAGTCCCATTGTGTGATAAAGACTTGCCTTTGATTGAAACTCCATCTGGAAGACTTCTCCATCTCCTTTCCACATTCCTGAACTTGAGCTGAGCTCAGTTCTAAAGTCAGGAGCAGTCACCATGAAAACTCGTTGCTCGTTCAGCTTTCCAGTACTTCACAGAGCTCTCACTGAACCTTTATCTCAGAGAGACACTACAGAAGTCTCACAAAGGATAATCAGATGTGTGTGAGAGTCCCCTTTTGACTGATACTCAAGTAACTTTTGGACGCAGTCTGGGACAAAGATGACTGAAGAAAACCTGACAGGAGAAGTGGGAAGGAGGCAGGAAGCCAAGTGAGAAGCAGAGGCTGCAGGAGATTGCAGGTAGGTGTTGCAAGCAAGAGATGCTTCCTAGTGCAAGGTGTGCTGGATGTGTGAGGGTGGTTGGTGTACAACAGTGCAAGTCGTAAAAGTTTGCAAAGGTTTAAGGAGACACTGGAGAAATCATAGACAAAAATGTCCTTAGGGTCTGTGACTAATCACAGTTGTGGCTTGGGATGGCTCCCAGCTAAATGAGGAGGAAAGGGTGCTGGAAGGATTTACTGCAACATGCTTGCCTTGATCTTACAGGCTCCCCGGGATGGCAGGAGGTGGGTGTTTGCACCTACCCAGAGTGCTCTTCCTGCTCTTTGTAAGATAGTGTCCCCTTGCACTGAAGCAGCCCAGGTAGTGTGGGTGCACTGTGGGGTGGGGGTGGAGCTGGCATCCACCAGGCACTGGTTCCTCCCACATGCACTGCTGGGGATGAGACTACTTTTGGGTGACTGGAGTGGGTTATCTGCTGACTCTGGGATCCAGCCCACATGCTGGATCACTGCACATGGAACACTGCTACCAGTGGGTCAGTGGGCTGCACGCTGCCGTGACACTGTTTGCAGCTGCCATCTCATCTGCCTGTCCCCTGCACAGAGCTCCTGCTTGCTGTTCAGTGGAGCATGGCCTCTCTTTGTCATCCATTTCCACACCTTTTCCAGGGAAGCACTTTGCTCTCACTCCTTTGTTTCCCAGGCAGCACTTCACAACCCTTCCTGCCTTCCACCCCACACCTTCCTTCGTTGCCAGCTGTGAGTGATTCAATTTAGCCACTGCAAAACACTCGAATGCTGATGTGCCTGTGATGTAGAGCATTAACTCCTCTCCAGATGTTTTCAGAGACCTGGGGAGTAAAGCACATCATGGAGCAGGTGCTTTCTTCTCCTTTTTAGGTTTCAGAGGATAGAGAGATTTCAGAGGGTTCCTCCAACCAGCTACAAGCGTTTGAGCTGAGAAGGCAGGTAGAACTTGGAGCTCTGAAGGTGATGTCTTTGCATATTAGTAGGACAATATCAACACCACTCAAGGGGTCTTTCTTGCCTTTTTTGGGACTACAGCTAAAAGCTGCATTGTATCTTGGTGTGCAGACCCTCATGGTGGCTGGAGAGGACCAGGAGACACCCAGGGGCTGATGCTGGAACAGCTGCAGGAGTCAGAGGGAGCATGCTGCACCAGTGAGAGCCAGTGACAATTAGTACAAACCACGACAAACTGTAATCACTGAATTGTTCTGGAATAATTATGTCTTGATAACAACATTACATTTTCTATTTTCTTTATTGCTGTTCCTGTTAAATGTAATTACCATGCAAATTGCACAGCATAAGCAAGCCCAGGTGATTAACAGGGCCATAAAGGCCTTGGGAGCAGACTGGGGTGACTGCTAGTACATATCTCTGCTTGCTTTCTTGTCTGTCCATAACTGCCCATGGGAGACATCATCATGTGATCAAGAGATACAAAGTGAGGTCTGTTTAGAAGAGTGAGGATGGGAGACTGGGAGAGAGGTGGCTCCAGGCTGACCAGAGGGGCTGGGGCAAGGTCGGATGTGAAGACTTCTGGTGTGGTACAAACCCAGGTCTGATTTCTCATAGTTGATCTATATGAGATTGCCCTAGTCTGAAGGGTTCCCCTACAATCCGTGAGTACTGGCCAATATGGTGCCCATCCTGTGACCTTCATCACAGTGCCTGGGTGCCCACTGAGCTTTGTGTGCACCTGCATTTTGTGGTTCATCTTCCAGCTCCCACCCTGCATCCACCTACACAGGTAAGAGATAAGAGAGGATGCCCTTTTCTTTCTTCTTTCCCATCTCATCAGCACAGAGGCTTGTGAAGGACGTGAGCAGGATGGCAGGGGAGGTTCTGCTAAGCATAATAAAGTGTAGGAGGATGACAGGAACTGCTGAACAGAGTTCCCAGGAGAGTACTGGGAGCATCATTACCTGAGTCAGTGAAAAAGTTGCTGAGCACACCTGCAGTGGGGAAGGACAATGTGGCAGCTGCCCGATGGGACAAGGACAGCTCCTTGTGCTGTGAGTTGGGATGCTCAGCATGGGACCTGCTCAGGGTTCACCTTTGGCATGCTCTCTCACAACATCCTTGTCTGCCTTCTCCTGAGTTTATAGATACGGCTTCTTTCAAACCTGTATTGGTGAATCCCTGCACCTCACCTTGTTCTCACTTCTCTTGAAACACTGGCACTGCTCACCCAGAGAGGTGGTAGATACCAGTACGTGCCCCTGCTCATTGCAGGGGATTTTGACCAGGTGACCTTTAAAGGTCCTTTCCAATTCAAATGATTCTATGATTCTTTGAACTTGGGCCATCACATGTTCACTAGTCTGGGATTTTGCAGTGAACTGGTGCCACAGGTCTCCCATAGTCTGCTATAAACCAAATCAGATCCATTAATCATCATCCCAGGGCTGCAAGAGGGACAAGGGCAGGCTGGGTGCCTTTCCTCTTCTCCACTGGTTCTCAGAAAGATGCTGGGCAGTCTCTTCCCTCAGCACCAAGCTGAAAACAGCCTCTCAAGAGCACCGTGACTCCTGGAGCAGCCGTGAGACCTTGCTAATTAAAGGGCTTTCAGCTTCTCAGATGAAATTCTCTTTCTATATGTACATACATACATACATATGTGCACCGAGTTTATTATTATTACCATGCCAGACAATCCTTCTTCATTATGCCTTGGAATTTGCTTTCGATGCTTTCAGTCAGATCTTTAACATTATTTAAACACAGTGGGTTTGGAAGAGCTTTTGCTATTTGTAATGCAGACCAGATTTTGCTGGGGTAGGAGAACAGAGAAGTTCTCCTTCCCAAGTGAGGAGCCGCCTCCCCATCTGCTGGAACCAGGAAGGTCCTCGCTTCAGCTCCTCCAAAACTCCAGCAAAAGGAGGACAGCAGATGAGTCCCTTATCCCTCTGTTGGCACTGGAGAATGGTGATGAGCACAGCTGGCAGTGCTTCCATGCTGGGATACACATCGAGCAGGCACTGCCTCTCCTTTGGTATCCCTGTGTGTGATACCAACACAGGTATACCTGTGATACCTGCACAGGAGGATGTCAGGAGCGCATCTGGCATGCCCACATACTCAGCACAGATGGGCTGCACATCTGCTGGCTTGGAATACCATCCACACTATGTGGCCCAGCTGCTGTGGCAGGAGCTCACCTCTCTGGGATCCAATACGTCAGAGACATCTCAGCCAGATCCCCACCCAGATGGGGAGGTACACTAGTCTTGAAGCAAGGAGATGCTAGTGGAGGGTGGAGGGAGCCAGCTGAGGCTTTCATGCCGGGGGACGGGGCCATATCCAAGTTGTCCTGGCAAAGGAAGAGCAGGAAAAGCCTGATTTTCTGGTTACTTCCATCCAAGTGTCACTTAATGCAAGTTCTGTGGAAGAAAATTGTTCTGGTCAGTCCAGAAGATCCCCCAGATGATACTATTCTCTGATATCATTAAGAAGGATTCAAAGGAAGGAAGGAAATGGAAGGAAAGAGAATATAAAAGAGAGAGAGACAGAGACAACGTGAAAGAAGGAAAGAAGAGAAAGATACGTAAAGGAAGATGTACTGAAAAAGAGAATAATAGCCATCACATTCTCTCACCTGCTGAAAAACAGATACAATTTGGGTGTCAGAATAACATTTCTTCCAGAAAGCGGAAAAAAACCCCAATACCATTGTAATACCATTTTACAATATATACCATTTCTGGTATATAAGATACCAGGGAGATGAGAACAAACCACCATCTTGCAGAGGTGCTCAGGTGCAAGGGAAAGCATTTAAAGATGAAATAAAATATTGGCACTAGAACAAACATGTATAAATGGACCATGAATAAATATAAGCTGGAGATGAGAGAAAACTACCCAACCAACAAGAGTCCTGGAACGGCATTCTGCAGAGCAGTGAGGGGGAGAGAGAGATTAAAGAGAATGCAGAGTGGGTCTCAAGCCTAAATGAGCATTTTGCCTTGTTTCTTTGATAAGACCAGCACTGCTGCCCATGGGAGCAAAGGCGGGAAGCATAATTAGAAGTGAGGGTATGGAAATTATCACAGCCTGTCTGGTAGCAAAGCCTGATGAGCTCAATGCTCTGAGCTCAGTGGGTCTGGGCAACTTCTGTTCTGGTGAAGTAGGGCTTGGCTTATAGGCACATCCCAGGGCATTGGACATGATGGGGTGGGATGGGATTGACTAGGCTGCAACTGAGTGTGTTAGGCTCTGAGGGGCTGCTGGTGCTGGGGGCCAGGCAGTAGATGCTGGCAGGGATGGAGGTGCAGCCCTGGAAGTTGGTAAGACTGCTGGAATTACAAGCCCCATGTTAGAACCTGGGGTTTTCAGAGCTGGAGGTGTCCTCAGCAGTCCCCGCTCCTCCACCTCTGCTTTCCAAACTGCTGCCTCCCTTGGCATCATCAGTCGAGAGAGCTGCCATCCACTTGAGGCTCTCTCCTTCTTCTTGTCCTGATTATTATGATCATTACTGTCTCATTTCAAGCTGTAAATCAGAAATATTGTGCCTCGTATTTTTCCTCCCCAGGGAACGCATAACTAGGGGTGAGATTGGCTGTGAAGTTCAGTGCTGTTCTGCTGAAAAACTGCCTCGACAAATCGAAACTGTCTCACTTTTTAGAAGAAGTTTTGATTGGAATCAATCTTTTTTTTTTTTTTTTTTTTTTTTTTTTTTTTTTTTATGAGCATAAAAAGGGAGTAGTTAAAAGTAAGATTTATTCCAAATTCATCTTATCAGCTCTGAGACATTCAATTTTGTAATCAATTCCCACAGGGGCTCCACCAAGAAGCCCATATTCAGAATCAATCTTGTATTTCATTAGGTTATTTCTGGTGTTAAAAAATAAGATTGATTTTTACTTTATGTTATAGCGCTACAGCAATTTATTTTTTAATGATATGAGGTAAGAATCAATCTCTGGCTTCTTCCTTTTTTCTTTTTTTTTTTTTTTTTTTTGCTTCCTATATCCTGCTTTTCCTGCATTGCTTTCGTTAGAGCTGAGAGATTTCAGCAGCTTTTGAAGGATTTTCAGATTATTCTTGTGCAAATGTAGATCCTGCCAGACTCAGCCCACTGCTCAGAGGAGCACTGTTCAAGACCAGGTTGGACGGGGCCCTGGGCAACCTGATCTAGTAAAGGCGTATGTTTGGTGGCCCTGCTAGGCAGGGGGGTTGGAACTACATGACCCTTGAGGTCCCTTCCAACCCGGGTAATTCTGTGATTCTGTGATTGTGTGATTCTGTGGTGCCCCATCTGGAGGTGCTCAAGGCCAGGTTGGATGGGGCCCTGGGCAGCCTGAGCTGTTGGGGGCAACCAGCCCATGGCCGTGGCTGGGGCTGTGTGGGCTTTGAGGTCTTTTCCAATCTAAGCCATGATTCTATGATTCTATGATCTGAAGAGCACCAAGAGTCCTGGCGTGTGGCATCCTCTGCCCTACCCTGGGATTTCTGTAGCATTCTTCTGGAATTTGCTGCTGGCATCACTTCACATTGCCCCAAACCCCTTCCTGCCAGAGTGCAAAATGCAGACCCCAGCAGGGCTCTGCTGCCCATCTTTTGGAGGGCTCTTGTGCCCCATCAACTCCCATCACTCACCTCTTTGCCCAATGGCGCTGGTTGTTAGCCATTCCTGTAATTGCAATGACAATAATTATGCATGACTAAATTAATCCGTAACAATTTATAATGAGTTGTGAGTCATCACAAGTGATTCAGAGGTTATTCAAACAAGCACAGGTGCTTTTCATGGGTAGCTGGAAATTACCTCGCCTGCGGCACCAGGGCTTGCATGCACTGTGGGATTTCAGTGTGCTGCCATTTGCCTGGCTGCTTTCAAGAGGTTTGGGGTTAGGCAGTGGGACTATTTGAAGGCTGGTTGCCTTTCATGTCCCATTCTCAGTCCTGACTTCAGTGGAGGGAATCCTTTTGCCTTCAGACAGTTGGAAGCAGCAGACATTGTTGGAACCTTCCCTTTTTTCCTTGTTTCTCTTAGGGTTAGTGGTCCCTAGGAACAGTCATGCAATGTATATATAAATGAAGTCAGCCAAGCACCATGTCTTGGCTGCAGTAAGAAAGATGGAGGCATGAGGCTGTATGTTGGAAAGGTCCTTTGCAGTAAGGAAAGTCTTGTCATATTTCTGGATTTCTGAACCAGCATATATGGGCTGGGAGATGCAGGAAACACCAGCAGCTGCAGATGCTTGGAAGCTGCATGCCTCTATGTGTGGTTTGAGGGGTCTGTGCAAAGCAGGGACCCCTCCAGCCTCACTCTCATGTCCCTGTGCATGTCATGGTGCTCATCTCCTGTTTCCTCCCTCTCCATCTGCCTGCTTCTCTGCCTGTCTCCTCATCCGTGTCACTTGCTCGTCTCTATCTTTGTCACTCTGTATATATCTGTCTGTCTGTTGCTCTGTTAGTCTTCAAAGGCCCCAAGTTCATTTGATTTCATTATCATTTCCCATCTCTTGAGCCCTATCTCTTTGTTTTTTCCCCTTTTCTCATTATAATTTACATGCGGCTTGGGCGCATGCTGGAAATGAAATGTGAATTTGATAAAGCAGCCATGGCTCTCGCTCCCAGCCATGGCCTGAAAGCCCCAAACCCCTTGGAGAAAATCAGACTCTTTTTTTTTCTTTCTTTCTCTCGTTCTTTCTTTCTTTCTTTTCTTTCTTTTTTTTTTTTTTTCCATAAAGGGGGAAAAAAAATTGATTTTTTTTCCATTGCACTGTCACAGAATGAAATTCTTCCAGCAATTACCAGGAGATAATGGCCTGAAATTAAACAGTCCTATCTCACCCCCTAACTGTAGGACTTTTTATTTTTTCAAACTATTGAATACCAAGTGAATAGTAATCAGGCAGGCATTAGGCATTCATACTCAGGCTACCTGGGACATGAAAGTACATACACATGGCAGAGCTCCTTTTATTGTTTGTTATTAACTGCAAACTGCCAAGATCCACAGCTCTAAATGCAAATGGAGAGACACATCAGCATTACTCTGTGTTGCAAAATCAGCTATAGGTACAGATATAGCTGTAGGTATAACAAAGGTTGTCTCACTCACGGGCACACGTGAGTGATACAGAGCCTGCCTTGCACCATGCAGATGAAGGAACAGGAGATAGGGTCACGGGGCTGTTCTGGATAGAGTAGAAACTTACTAGATGTCCCAGCCCCAGTCAATCTGCAGGTGATGACATCTCTTTTCTTGCAGTTGCAGGGCTCTGGCATGGCCATGGAGGTGACACGTAGTGTCTGAATAGAGCCTGGCAGAGCTGGAGCCAGCACACTGCTTCCTGCTGAGCCAATCTCACTCAAATTACCCACAAGAGCTCAGCAGAAGTGTAATTGAGCTGCCCTGATTTAGACACAGTTTGATGCTCAAGGGGAAGGGAAGAAATACAGGAGGGTGGAGCACGGCTCCTAAAACTAACAAAGAATGAAAAGAGGAGATGAGATGGAGCATCTTGCCCCCTGTCCTGCTGCCCTTGCTCTACAAAAGGTTCACAAGGAGAAGCAGAGGGCAGAAGTGCATCTGGCTGGGAGGAAGGACCTTCCACCACGGATCATCCAAGCTGCTGGAGGTGATGGTTGGGGATGCTCTGCTCTGAATCATCGGATTAATCTCACCTGAACTCCTTCTGCTTCAGAAATGTTTGTATAAGAGCCCTTAAAGAATACTGAAAATATCTCTTTTGATACCTACATGAAACAGGACATTTTCTTTGCCTGGAAGTACCTTCACTCTGTAATACCTGTCAATTCATAGTCACAACTGCTAATCAAAACTGCAAGTGAAATCACATCAAGTATTCCCAAACTTACCAGCTGACGTGGTCTGTTTCCAAGTAAGTGGGACTAATGCTGGATTACAGTTCCCAGGTGTGGCTTTTTTTCCTGAGGTGGAGTGGGGAGATGAGCATTTCAAGAAGTTGTTCTGGGCATGGCAGGGGACACATGGGAGAGCTCCAGCAGCTTTCTGACTGACTGAGGGTGCATGGAAGCAAGCAGGGGATTTTCACCCCCTAACAAGAGCTGGGAACCCTGCAGAAGGGTTAACAAGATAACAGGGAACAGCGGAGTCAGGGCTATAATTTATTTAAGCTTTCAAAAGGCTTTTGATAAAGTCCCTCATAGGAGGCTATTAAGGAAACTTGGTAACCACAGGATGAGAGGAAAAACCAAGGCACGGATTAGAGGCAAGATAAGGTGGGGCAGGAAGGGAAGGCGCAAACGTCCAATTCTCAGCAGGCTGAAAGGTTAATAGTGGGGAGCCCCAAGGTCACCAGTGACACTGTGTGGATTGATGCATTTATTAATGCATGCACAGCAGGGATGGGACCAGTGTAAGAGTTACTGTGGTGGGTCCTGATGAGGGTGAGTGGGATGAGATGGAATAGAAGGCAGTGGGTGGGGGAAAGATGGGTCAGCATCATCACTGATGTTGCCCCACATTGGGGCTGGTACCCACAGTGGGAGCCAGTTCATATCCAGCACAGGGACAAATGTTGTATGAAAACAACACCAAAAATACATATCCCTTTGTGTCGGTAGGACTGATATGTGGCAGCTGAAGCAGTTCCGCAAAGATCCAGTGACACCCACCAGCTCAGGTGGCATTTATTGGGTGGCACCTCCTGCTCCCCAGCAGGCAGGACTGCAGTGCTGAGAGCTGTGCAAAAGCCAAGGCTGTGAATTTAAATATTCACCCAAGGGATCAATGAGGTCCAAAGGAGAGGTCTGAGAAAACTCACTGATGAGCATAAAGAGGAATATTGGCTATTGACTCAGTGAATATTATCCATCCTGTGCAAACAGCCCTGTGGAGCAAACAATCTGTGGGCACCTGATTAAACAGTGTTTATGATAACCGATGGAGAATGTCTTTTTAATCACTTTTGTAGGAGGTAATGCAGATTTATGTGGGGTCTTTTTTTCGTTTTTTTTTTTTTCTTTTTTTCTTTTTTTTTCTTTTTTTTTTTTTTCTAGGGCACAACCATCTTGAGAAACTTTCTAATTTGAGAAGCAGCTGCACAAAAGGGTTTGGAAACTGGAAGATTTTGGTCTTTTCTATGAAAGAAAAGGAAGACTGCAGGCTCAAAATGCCTCTTCTTCTTAAAAAATGACTTAAATGTAGCTTGAAAGGAAACTAGAAAGAAAAAATCCAACCTGGTGGAATCCATTCTGCAACAATTGATTTATGGCTCCAGAATCATGGAATCATGGAATTGTTTGACTCGGAGGAGACCCTTAAAGGCCACATAGTCCAACTCCCAGTGAACAGAGACATCCACAGCTAGGCCAGGGTGCTCTCAGATAGTGTATTTTCCAATATTCTCGTGAAGTCAAACCACCTTTATTCAATTTTCCTCTCTTTTTCTTTACTTTAGAAAAGTAAGGTTTGGAAAAATTGTGAGACTTTTGGTGAGAAAGTCTTGGAGAGAAAATTGCTCCTCTTTCCAATCTATGTAAAGATGACCCATGTGAGAAGGAATTAAATCGCAGCACTAATCTCAGTCCTGGGGTTTCCTAATTGTGATCTCCACATTTCTGCACACTTTTAATGGATTTTCCTAGGTTGATTATACAATTATTTCACCGTGCATGTGTAAAACTAGCCGTTCAAAGTCAACTGTAAATGAAAATTGCAGTTGTTAAATCGCTGGGGTGGCTAACTTGCTGGCTGCAAAACAAAACTGGCACCCACTAATTGGCCTGTAAACAAGGATTGAGGGTAAATGTTGTGATACATTTCTAGCATCCACCGGGCACTATCTGACAGTGAGAGAAGTGTATGGAAAGCAAAAGTCACTTGAAAGGCCTTCTCCTGCCAAGGTCATCAAGTTGCCCAAGCTGCCATGGTGGCCCAAGGGGACCATCTGGGAGGCTGAGCTGTGCACAAACTTTCCTTCCTCTCCCAGGTCATTTGCTGCCTGCAATGTTAATTATCCATTAGGAAAACAAACAAGCAAGCCCATCTCTCTGCCCAAGGTGACTCCAGAGGATGGAGGAGCCCTTCCTGCTATGCTGGAGATGGTGGCGGGAGGATGATGTAAACCTGATCTGTGCCCACAGCATTGCTGGCAACAATTCCACAATAAAGGCAGATATACAAGGAAAAAACATCCAAGGGATGAACTTTCCAGCTCTGCTGTTTATCTAGATCAAGATGAGGCAGTTCAAGGTTTTTCAGCCTTTATGGATCCTAGTGTTTGTCTTTGCTTTCTCCCTCTTCTTCATCCTCACCCTCATTAGAGATTGACAGGAGGAGTGAACAATCAGTCCTTCAGATGTCTTTGCCACCTTGTGGATGCTGCAGTGTTTTGCAGAGCATGGTGGCAGAGTGCAGCAGGAGGTGAGCTGTGTTTGCTGAAGCCTCAACTGTTCTGCCGCCATGCACTTGGCTTTCCCCACTCCTCATGGGTCAGGTATGAGTTGGACAAATAATGACAATTCAGCTGCATGGGTCTTATGGGCTGCCAGTCCACAATGGTTTGCACAGACTCTGTCTCCTCCTCTGAAAAGTCCTTTGTACATTGTTTTAAATTCTGAACCAGAACAAGGTCAAAGTATCCAAATCTGCCAGGGAGAAACAGAGTTATTGTCTTCCACCAGGCAAGCATTATGTTAAGTGGAAACCAGTGCTGCAGCTATATTTAGTTGTATCTCTGTAACTTGTGATGGCAGTCCCCATGAAACTTGATTGAGGGCTGGAGCATCATTGTCCTTGGGCTCTGGAGAACACTCCCTCCAGCTTCCCTCCAGCAGGTGAGGCAAAGGCAGAGCCATAGGCTGGGATAAAAGCAGGTAAAACAGACTTCAACTCTCTTGGCTGATTCTGGAAGGACTATTTGATGGACATCATGCAGACAGGGAACTGGAAAGGACCATCAAGGGCTTTTTAGGCTGTTCCCTGCCCGGGGGCAGATGCAGCACTACTGAAGCCAAGCATGGGATTTTTGCGTCATACTACAGAACTCAGACAACATCCCACACAGCCTCAACAAAATCTTCCTTGTAGAGGAGAGAAATTTAAAAGGAAGATAAAAATTACATATACCAAAGAACAGTGTCCCATCCTTGATTTGAGTTCTCAGATATATGAGTTCTCCATCGCTTCATGTCCTTCTGCAGATACTGCTGATAAATATTGTGAAGTCCTTGCATCAGGACCTTCTGCTGTACTGCACTGGTATCCATCTGCAGCAACATCTGAGCACTGAGGGAGGACAGCTTGGGTCTGTTCCTGTCTGAGCATCCCATATTGCCCCTCATCCCCCCAGCCTTTGCCAAATTAGCCCTGTGCCATCAGTGGCAAGCCAAAATCACGATTTAGAGTTAAAGAATCATAGAATCACAGAATAACCCGAGTTGAAAGATACCAAATCCAGCTCCTGGCTCCATACAGAACCACTCAGAAATCAAAACCTATGTTTTAGAGCATACAAACATTTCTTAAACTTCAGCAGCTTGGGGCCCTGGGGAGCCTGTTCCATGCCCATACACCTCCTGCTGAAGATCCAGACTCCTTCCTCCTCATTCAGCTCTCAGTAAGGAAGTTTTACTCAGGCCATCAGCTTGCCCTGTGGAGATGTATTTGCCTTGCTAGTCCTTTCCATGGTTCTACTGCCAGGACGTAGGCGGTACTTAATGCAGATGGGTCCCTGTGCCCCATACTAAGATGACTCAACCATCTTTCAACTCTTGTAGCTCTTTCAGCATCAGCTTTGGTGTTTTGTCACTGGGTTCAAGAGACCTGTCGCAAAGGAGTGCATGTGTAAGCTGAGGGAAAATGAGTTTTAGTTCAGCTGCAGATTTAAGGGGGAATTTACTCTGGGGGAATTTCAGGGACACCAGCATGAGTTGAAAACAGCAGAAAGTTATAAAGCAAACTCCATGCCTCATCTGGTTTTTGCATTGCTCAGCAAGGTAGCAGTCCCATTTAACATATTTATTAATGATGTGGAAGGAGAAGTAAACAGCTTGTTAATTACATTCTCCTGCCTCGGTTGGGAGGCATTGCGAATGCCTGCACAGATTGGGTAATAATAGAAAGAGACACCAGAGATGTTAGAAAGACAGGAAGGAAAGAAAATGAAATTCCTCTTGGGCTCAGGCAAAGTACAAAAATATCCCGGGTTGGGAAACATGGCAGGAACTATGAGCTAGTTCTGAAAAAGAGAAGTGGCCAGCATAGAAGAGAGGGGTTTTAGTGCAGGCAAAGCTGTGGAGGTGATCTTGGGGGGGATGGCATGCGGCAGTGAGGAGGGGATTGTTCCCATCCCCTTGTTGTGATAAGCTGATGCTATCTCAAAGTAGAGCTACAAATATGATCAGAGACCCCGGGGAGAAGAGAGTTGCCTACCTATGTCAAACCTGGTGAAATGAAACGCGAGGGAGGTAGGACGGCAGGTGGCAAATGTTTGAAGAGCACACATCTGGAGGAGAGTGGGCTATAAATATGAGATGGGAGCTTGTATGAGATGTGGGTTTCCCTTTGGATATTCAGAACAGCTGTAACATGGTGGGTCAGGGAGGCTGCAGTTCCTCTGTGACTGCTCCTCAGCACCAGGAATGAGATACAGAAGGGAAGAGTTGAATGTGAAATACCCATTTATATTACCAGGAATTATGGTTCTTGGGGACCTCTGGCCCAGAAATGCCCTGCTTGCCTCTAGGAACTGAGACTGGGAAGATCAGTGCATGACTACAAATAAAGCCGATGTTGCAAGGTTGCACAGAGCTGTCTGATGCTTCCTTTCCTGCCAAACAGAAGCTTTTAATTTTGGGGTGAAAAAGGATGTTCCAGGGAGAAATAAAAGCTGCAACACAGGGACTGATATGTGAGGAAAGATTTGTGTAAAACTCCAGAGGGTGCGTTTTGTCAGAGAGAGTGACAAGCAGTGTGGAAATAAGAACACATTTGTCATTGGGGAGCAATGCTGAGTACCATCAATACCTCTCCACAGCCTGTTCTGGCCCTTAAGTTTTTGTGCTTTGACACCAGTGGCTCAGACAGCTCCTCAAACCTGTCACTGGGGACACTTCAGCTATTTTATGGTTTCACTAGGGAAAAATGTGCTTCTCTATAGTCCTTCTACCAGCATAGGTGGAAGGCTCTGTAGAAGTGAGAATAGAGTATTTGTTTTGGTTTTGCTTGGGAGTCACTGCTTTGGTGAAACAATGGTGTCAGAAATAAAGCATCAGTAACCAGAATCTTTCCTGTGAGCCCTGGAAGTACATTGCTGGCAGTTTGAGAACACTCAGCTGGTGCAGGTCAGGAGTGATGGGTCCCCCTGAATCTCCCCTGTGCTGCCTTTTTTACCCAGCCCTGGTCAGGATCTTCCTTCCACTGCAGAAAGTTTCCTAAACAACACAAGGAAAGTCACTGGTGCAAGAGTCTTTTGCAGAAAAAATTGGGTAAAACTTTTGCCTTTCACAGAACACTCCTTGGTGGGTTTGGAGAAATGGGCAAGCTAATCCGATGGAGCTTTCCGGTACTAAATATGCAAAATGACTTCTTTTTTTTTAATGCATGGCACACTAACCTTCCTGGTGCTTGTGGTCTCCTCATACCTGCTTGTGAAAAACTCATCTGCCACTTCAGAATGCATCTGTCTGAGAGATCCTCTCAAAAAGGCAAGCCCTCTGTGCACTGATAGCTGAGAAGTGTTCTTTCAGACTTAAGATCCTCTTCTGCAGCTCCTGCTAAATACAGCACTTAGAGCCTTTATGGTGCTTTTCATTTTCAAAGTGCTTTACAAACATTAATAATACAACACACATGAACTCCACTGCCACAGTAATACCCTAAATCCTTTCTCTTATCTGCTCTTTGTGCTCAGAACTTCCAGCCCGACAGAAGCCCACAAGCTCTGGAGTTCCCTGACAAATAAACACCATTAAAAATAATCTCTGGTTTTTCACTTCTTCCTCTTTTGAAAGTATCTCTCTGCAGTCCTCCATACCAATAATCCATTAACCCTGTCATCTGCAGGGTTATTCACTGTGTATCGCAGTTGGCTTGCAGAATACTGTGTTCTGAGCCAGAGCTCTCTGCACTTACCTTTGCAGCAGCCTCATAGAGGTACTCCATGCAAGGACTGCAGCCTTGTGATCTTAAGTCTCAGTGTAGGCGTTGGATTTTCCATCCTTAGAGCTCAGCTCAGGTCAAGCAGCAGAGCAGAGTCTATGAGCCAGCAAGCTCCTTACTGCAAGATTGGCTGGTGCAAACTGTCCTTGTGCATCACAGTGAGGATGAGCTCCTGGTCCTGCTGCCTGCTGCATGTATGCCATATGGAGTGGGTAGCAGCTCAGCAAGCAAGGCTGACCCACTGCAAAGCTTCTCCCCCTTACTTTTATGGAAAGATGGAATTGGGGGTGATTTGCCTAAATGTCTGCAAACTGCAGCAGTTGTGTGGCTGTTTCATGAGCACCCTGAAGACCTCACCAGTGCAGCTGTCCCAAGGTGAAAGCCAACAGCCATGCAGTTGTGTTCCATGGTGGGATTCCAGACTTATTCCTTTAAGGAAACTACATGTCCTGGATTGTATTCTCTTCAGTATTCCTGCCTATTGCTGTGTGGATACACGTTGAATGATCATAGTTTATATCTGCAGAACAGACAGCAGGAAAAGAACCAGCCAGTTTTCAGGCAAGGCGTGATAATGCTAAGGAGTCAGCACTGGCCTGGCTCTCCTCTAATTATGGCAGGTCCACAGTCTTTGTGACTCTGCCAGAGACAACCTGGGTCACTGTTAAGTGCTTCGGAGAAGCTGTGGGTCAAATGGGCAGGAACATGGCTGGATGCCAGCTCAGCAGTGGTCCGGTGTCCTCACCACAAAACCATCATTTTCTGGGTCATGCCTTGCTTTCAGCTTGCCGTGGTTAGCAATGATCTCTGCAGACACCTATACAGCATCTGTCTCTAATGCTTCTCTGCACATCTTTTTCTGTCTTTGACCCTGCTCAAATTTCACCATCCTTAAATCACAGTTTCAATCTCTTGCCTTGATTTTGCATTCAGATTTAGCAACCTGCATCTCAAATTTATGCTTAATAATTCTCCTTATCAAACCATCAAGTAATTTTCCTCCCTCAAATTGCTGCCTCCCCCACCTTCTCTTCGACTCCTCCTCCTCCTCTTTCTCCATCTCTCTTTTGTATCTGGCAATATTTCAGACTCCTTCCGTAATTTGCTTGACTGTGTAATTGATCAGAATAACTCAGTTTTACTACAATTTGCTTGAAATCCCTTTGTTAGCAATTAGAACACTTTGTTTAAAGACAAATAAGATTTAATGCGACTCTCTCTCTTCCTTGGCAGACTCCCAGTCTGGTCTTTCCATGCCTCCTTGCGGCTGTCTGTTCTCTGCTATCCTCCTCAGCTTCTGACAGTGAATTGTTTGCCTCCTGCCTCTGGAAATTTGCCCTGTGCTTCTCCTTGGTGTTGCCACAGACACCATCCTCACTGATGCAACAAGGCTTGTTGCATTGTCATGGAGCAGGCTGCATTCCTTCCCTCCCTTTACTGACGTATCTCCCTGGAGCTCCCACTGCAGAAGCAAATGGGTCTGAATGGGTCATCGTGACACTGAGGTGGTTTGGGGCCATCTGAGGAACAGCCTCATGCCCAGTGGGCAGAGAAACTGATTGCTGTCAGAGAACACGTATGATCACAGATGGGTAGGTGATGTGCATGCTTGTAGATTTAAAGACTCATTCATAGATGCATGCTGTGACAGTGCCTTGGTTGTATCTTGGGTATGTTCTCCTGAACAACCTTGACACCCTCCGCTTGCTCAAAACTGTCCACAGGTGGTAAATCTCAGAGAAGAGCTGTCATCCCCATTGGAACATGGCTCTGCATTCTTGTGGATTACTGCAGCCTCAAAGCAGTCAGTGTCCTCTATGGTGCTCTCCTGTTTCATTCAGACACCTCCTATATCTGTGGCTGAAGATGACGGCCAGCTGCAGCCTGGCAGCTCTCACAAAGGTTGCTCCTTCATGCTAAAAGGGAACTGATGTTAAGAATGGGGTAGAAAATACTGCTGCAGGACCTGGGGCTCAGAGTCTCCATTTTGGTCTTAACTTCACTTGGCCATGACTTGATATAGAGTAGTTTTGATGAATGTGGGGTAGTTCAGGCAAAGTGTAGGAGCTGATGGATAGCATGTGGTGTAGGGTAGATGGGACAGTGACAAGCAGACAGAGGATGTGGGATTAAGCAGTCAACTACATTGGACCCAGTTTGTGCTCAGTGCTTCCCTTCAAGATCCCCCTCACAATCCTTACACCGATAAGCGGAGCCTTGTATTTGTGATTCACATGCTAAGTCCCTGCCCCATACCAGGTGACAGAGTGGGGCAGATCCCAGGGCAGGGATTCCACTCCAATTGCATGAATGCTTTCTCCACATGTAGCTGGGCAGATGAGAGGTGGTCAGGTACCCTCTGCATTTCAGCTGTGGGGACTCAGCACCAATCCAGTCCTTACAGAATCACAGAATTTTAGTGGTTGGAAGGGACAGCTGGAGATTACCCAGTCCAAGCCCTGCTAAAGCAGGTTCCTTGCAGTAGGCAGGGACAAGATAGGACCAGGTAGGAGGCACTGCCTGCCATCTGAGATCTGCTGGGCTGGCGATCCATTGCCAACACACTGCAACATCTGTGTCTTAAGCCGGGTGAGAGGAAAACTCCTTTCTGTTGTGGAACAGTGTCAAGTGTGGGGCTAACCTATTTCCCCCTTCCCCCACCCTGTCAGATGCTCCTTAGAAGTATCATGTTCAGTGTCTGCCTTGCCTGAGGAAACTGCATATGCATCTGCCTGGGAGGACGCAGCCGTGCAGGCTCCAGAACAGTGGTTATTTACCCCAGGGGATTTGGGATCTAGCAGTGTACTTTCAATAGCCTGAAGCTTTGTGTGCTTCAGGGGGGAAGGGCTCATCCAGAGGCTGTTCCTTCTGCCCCAGCGGCTAGCTGTGTCAGTCAAAGCAGCAGAGGAAACCCATGTGGTTAGCGCGGTGTGTCACGGAATATCAAAACATGCCACAGGATTTCCGGCCAAAATGTCAAGTAGGGTCTCATGAAAATATCTGACACCGGAATTACCCCGTGCCAGAGCTCAGTGGGATCGTGCTGCGGCTGGACAGTGAGAACCTGTTATTTGCAGCCGGCTCAGAGCTGCTCTGGGATTTGGGCTGCTGAGTCGCTTCCAAGTGTGTTTCATAAACTTGGGTTTAGCGTCTCGCTCAGAGAGAGCTTTCTGCAGAGCAGCCTGGGTTCTGCTGCAGGCCCTGTCCATATTTCAAACAAAGAAAGGCAATGCTTAAAATATTTCAGCTCAGAACAAATGTAGGTGAGCAGGGATGTAGGATCTGTGGTTTCATAGGAGCTGTGATGGGCTGATTGCAAAGCCCCTGGCTGGCTAGCTGGCTTTTTAATAGTCTAAATTGATATGAGTCTTTCAGTTAAATGGTCAAGAAGAGGAAAAAGATATTGAATGCTGGCATGCAGAATGGCTTGCTGCAAGCTGACCATCTAAGAGAAGTCTGTCTGGGTTGGAATTCCTCTCTTTTATATCAGCATTTCCATGTCTGGCCTGAATAGTCACCTGGGATCAACCCAAAGGACAGTGGGGGATGGAGGGAGGGAATGGCCTGGATTCTGGTACCAAAACACAGCGCAGTACTATAGCCACAGCTGCTGTCTCTCTTGACCAAGAGGTCTGGTGATACCCAGGAGCAGTGGAGGGACTTAGCAGCTGGAGGCACCACAGCATTTATTTCCATCATGTCTGGGTTTAATTCCTACTTCCAGCTAGCTGAGATGCAGTTTGAAATGAACATGCCGTTTTTGTTCATCTATTTTGGACCTCTTGGAAAATGAATGCATTGAAGAGGTACAATTAGAAGTGCAGTGGTGAGAAAAAATTGTAGGTTGCTTTCTGCAGGAAATTTCTCCAAATGACTTGTTTTCCCTCAGGCTGCTTCTGGTGTCCCCCTGCCAGTGAGGCATAAGCAATATTTTTCTTTTCCAGAATGACTTATTAAGAAAAATACATACTGATGAGGTATGAAAGCTGGGTATGGGAGGATTATGTTACTCCTTGGGCTGTAGGAAGGAAAGCTGAAGTTGCCAGAAGACAGTCAGCAGCTTTTAGTGCTCGCTGTCCATGAGAGCAAGAGCGCCAGTTCTCAGTGGTAAAACACATCCCTGGAAAACAAGGATGCTGTAGACACCGGTAGAGACTGGCTGAGGGCAGATGTTGTAGGGTAGATGCTCCTGTATTGTCTCAGTCCCTGCAGGCTTTCTGAAGTGGATTTCTTTGGGATTCTCAGAGAAGAGATAAGGAGAATTATCCCCTTCCCATACTGAAGGTGGCTGGTTTGACACTTGTATTTCTGAGTGGCACCTTTCATTCCGATGAAACAGAATTTTTGAGTAGAGCAAGGGTGGATCTCACAGTCCATTCCCCCATATGGTGAATCTCAAATGCAGTCATCAATGAGCTAAGCTACCATGCACCTCTAGATTCAGATTTTACTGATCTTTGGTCTCAGTGCAGGATGTTTGGTCTGGTGTGAACATCACTGTCTCTTAGACTGAAGTGGATGTCAGTTGTCTGGCCCTGGCATCCCTTCAGACTCTTCTTGCACAGGGTGAAAACCCATGTGGTCTCAATCTCCTTTGTCTCCAGATTCAAGGATCCAAGGTGAAGGAGAGGAGCAACAAAACTGCTTCTATTTATCACATGCTTCCCTAAACATTCTTGAGGCCCTAAAGCATGAGTCTTGCCCCACATATAGCATTTCCTCTGCAGAGCTCCTGGCTGGTCAGGACAGCCCTGAAGCAAAGTCAGCCTGTGGAGCCAAGACAGCAAGATGCAGAGGAGCAGAGCAAGCAGTTTGTGCAGTAAATCCCAATCCCTGTAAAACAGATAGGCGAGATTCAAATCCACCCCCCTTTGCAATCTGAGTACTCATCACACACGCTCTTCTTCCTTCCCTCTGTTCCCCAGTGGGTCCAGAGGCCAGTTATAAAATGTTCCTGTCCCTGATCTCATCCCAATGGCTCCCGATGCAACACCACATTCCTCCCTGCCCGCGGCCCAAGCTCCTCTGGCTCAGGGGACGGGAATCCGGAAGGCTGATGCGTGCCTGTGTTTATTTTTTACACACTCTTGCTGTTTTATGGTGTTTTTTGTGGTCGAGGGGTCAGCTGGGAGCAGAAGTAATTTGCCTGCCTTGGGAAAAGAAATGTATCCATTAGCGTTCTTGGCTCTGGATGGAAATGCTCCACTCCTCCCTCCCGCCTGCTGAAGAGGCAAAGCATCTTCAAACAGCCCTGGGGATGGCAAAGTGCTTGCTGTGTCCAAGTGGTGGCTGGCAGCACCTCTGGGTTGTGCTGTTAGAGTGGCTCCTGGTGGGTCCCCAGCAGCCACAAGCCTCAGAAATTGGCAGGAAATTTGCTTCTTCCCTAGTAGGGATGGGTTCTGCCCCAAAAGTATTGTGGTCTGTTCTCTAGGGCCTGAGCTGGAAAAGCTTCTTGTATTTCCCTCAGTTCTGCTCTAGAAGGTGAGCTGGCAGTAACCATGCTCCTTCTCCAAAGGCTTCAGTCGTTTCCTCTGTCTGTTCTGCCTGGAACTGCTGATCAGGCCTCACACGATGGTGAGCACAGGCAAAACACAGGAGTGCCAGATACCTCCTCTCTTTTTCTGGGAGTGGAAACCTTGCCAGGCAATGCCTTTCCAAACCACCTCAGCTTCTGCCTCCCTCTCATCAGCAGGACCAGTGTCAGTGCCACTGCTGAACAAAGAGATAAAACAGGGACCTCAGCCCAGAGATCTGCTCTGCTGTGTTCAGTATCCCGTGAGCTAATTGCGAAGGAGACATTTGCCCCATCAACATCCATGCAGCTCGTCCTTTTACAAGCTGTAGAGCACCCCAAGACCTGATATATTTGAGAAGGCACCTCCTTACAAGGAGCCTGAGCCCCACATCAGGACTTGGCTTTGGTTTTTTGCAGGTCTCAAGGATCAGTTTCTACACTTATCCATCAGTCAGGGGGAAAAACAAAGGAAGAGAAATGGTCTCCACAACCTCAGCACAGGGCAGAGGAGCTGAGCTCTGAAAGAAAACTGCTCCCGGCCAGCTGCTCCCAGCCAAAGATGTCTTTCTGCCTCTACACTCCCATGTCCTAAAACTACTTGGCTGATCACCAGGCAGAAGAGCTGATAAGCTGGGAAACTGCAGGGGACAGAGCCAGAAGCTGTGTGAAGAAGTTAGAGGAGAGATAAAAGATGAATCCTCTCTATGCCACGACAAAGCTCTTCCTCTGCGGCTGCAAGCATCATGCTGACAGATGCTTTGCCATTCTCATCCTCCTCCCTGCTATTAAAGTGAATTTTTTGCCAGTGTGTGGCCTCAGTTTGACAGTCCTGGAGAGCGCGATGCTCTGTATTGTCCTGCAGAGGCAGGGAATAGACAGGAGCCTCCTACCCCAAGATGTTCCAGCCATGTCCAGAACAGGGGAGACAGATGCATGAGGGTAGTGGGTCAGAGTCCGGGCTTCATGCTGAATTCAGTGAAGGGAAAATGTGCAGGGCTCACTGCAGGCCGGGTGCCAACAGTCTTGTCTCCTTTAGGAAGAAGTCCAACCCCAACTGAGTTCTTCCACATGTCTGAGGAGAGTGGACATTATTAGGACAGTATTTAGTGTGCATTCAGTGTGATAGATGATACGTCAGGGATGTCATTGCTATAAATAAGTGGGGATGGAACTATAACCATGGTAGAAGAGACAATTATTCCCAAGCAGAATGGTGTTTCTATTGCACCTCTGTGCTACTGAAAGCCTTGAAAACATCTCCACTGTCAGAGGTAAAGTGTCTCCAAATCATGTACCTAGCTGTGCTTTGCCATCATGTTGTGATAGCTCTAAGTCCAGCCCATTGCAGCAATCTTGGACACAGTCATTTAGATGCATCAAAAGTGGTAGAGATTGTACTTCCAGTCTGGCAAGTATAAAAGCCAACATTCTCTATACTTCTCCAGCCTGAAGAGGCTTGAACAGCCTGTGTGCACATCAATCAGAGGTCACACTTGGTTGTGCTGGGTAGCTGCACAAAATTCCTCATGTTCTATAGTATCTCCATCAGTGACATGGACAGTGGGATGTGGTGCACCCTCAGCAGGTTGCGGATGACACCCTGCAGGACCTGGGGGTATTGGTGGATACAGCTGGGTGTGAGCCAGCAGTGTGCCCTGTGGCTCTGCCAGCCAGCCGGATCCTGGGCTGCATCCAAAGCATTTGGAGGGAGGGGATCCTGCCCCTCTGCTCTGTGCTGTGACACCTCACCTGGAGCACTGTGCCCACAGCTGGAGTGATCAGGAGAGACAGAGGCCTGTTGTGCCCCATCCCTGCAGATAGTAGAGGTGAGGCTGGAGGGTCTCAAGTACCTCATGGAGCTGTAGGTGTCCCTGTTCATTGCAGAGGTGTTGAACTAGAGGATATTTTAGTGTTCCTTACAACTCACAGAATCCTATGACTATTCTGTGATATCAGAAGTTCCTACTTCTTAAAATCAGGGGTGATTTGGTAGCTGAAATTTCAAGATGTTAGGAACTGGCAGTTCCTGCCAAGATGACCTGTCAGGGAAGCTGCAGGTGACAACGTCTTAGTGTTGGCCAAAAGAAGGGACATAGATCCCCCAAAATTGATGGGTTTTGCTACTGTGTTGCTTGCACACTCTGCATAGCAAGACAGGAGTTTGAATATGAGTCAGCACTGCAAGGAGAATGTCTGAGCTGCCACATGTTCCTCTGTCAGCAGTGACGTTCACAGACATGATGGATGTGACACCGAACACCTTGAGTGCACTTCAGATTCAAGAAGTTTGGGGGTTTCCATGTATCACAGGGAGGAAATGATCCTTCAGTAATTAATCAAGGAAGTGATTAATGCGCTTTTACCTCAGCTGAGATTTAGCAATGTTATTTCCCAGTCACAGCTGGAGGGAAGGAAGATAATAAATCCTGAGTGGCAGGGGGAGCGGGTACAGGGAGAAGTCACTCATTGTCCTTCACAGCACAAGTACTGGGGGCATAGTGAGATTGGCAGGTGGCAGATTCAGAACAACCGTCTAGATTAGCTGTGGGATGTTGTGGGTGCAAAGGCTTGAACAGGTTCAGGAAAGCTGCTGGAGACATCAGTGAAAAGCCACTTTTATGGCAGAAAGCCATAGAATCGCAGGATCTTTTTAGCAGGAAAGGACCCTTAAAGGTCATCTGGCCCAGCTCCCCTGCAATGAACAGGGAACCACAGCTCCATCAGGAGCTCAGAGCCCCTCCAGCCTGACCTTGAGTGCCTCCAGGGATGGGGCATCTACCACCTCTCTGGGAAACCTGTTCTGGTGCCTCACTACCCTAATAATAAAAAAACCATTTCTCTATATCCAATCTAAATCTCCCCTCTGTTAGTTTGAAGCCATTTCTCCTTGTCTATCACAGCAGATAGACAGACCCTGCTGAAGAGTCTGTCCCCTTCTTTCCAACCTGTGGATCCCTTTAGATCCACACAGGCTGCCCTCAGGTCTCCCTGGAGCCTTCTCTTCTCCAGGCTGCGTGGCCCCTGCTCTCTCAGCCTGTCCTTGCAGGGATCTGTTCTGTTGAAACACAAGTTAAAATTCAGTGAGAAATATCGATTAGGTATGCTGGCTCATGCTCTTGCTCCTCTCTTGGCATCTGTGTTGCTGTGTTGGCCACATGGATGCAGAGCTTTGGGATGATTAAACAAAGCCGCTTTCGTGCCGCATTTGATGGGAAGGCTGGTGGAAGTCCAGGCGTCCTGCTGTCCTCTCCCCACTGGGAACTGTGGGGCAGCTCATGCAGCTCCAGCTGTGCAGCTGCATCAAACACGTCCCCTCCGCCCACCTCCCCCAGCTGTCCCCGTGTGATCATCTGCTGCGGCACTGTCTGCGGCAAAGACAGTCTTGTTCGTTAAATGAAACGAGTCCAAGAAGATTTGTCATTTGCATCACCGAGACTAAACAAAACCCTTTATTTGAGAAAATAATGAAATAAAATGAAATCATTACCAGCACTGTTACTTCAAACTTGTAGTGATAAACACCCAGACAGAGCTTTGCTAAATAATCTTGCAGCCTTACTTCTGCAGCAGGCGATAAAGCAAGAAAAACAAACTACCTGGAATTGGCAATACACCAGCCGCCACTCCGTCAGCTCAGATAGGAGTTAATTATTTCCTATCGGCCGGCTAGGGCTGGGAAATAAGGGGCAATGATTTCAAGGCTCTCCTTGTTAAGCAACAGCGACAAAAAAAGGAGGATATTAGGATTATTGTCTGCCTCTTTCATGGAGAGTAACAGGGATGGTTGGAGCAGAGCAATTAGGGAAGAAGGGATTTCATCTCGAGCAACTGAGTTAATGAAACAAGAGAGATGTCTGTGAGAGGAATCCTTGAAAATACTGAGGATAATGCAGTTTATCATGAGAAGGATATTTGAATAACAAAGATTTCAGCCCCTCATTGTATTGCATTGATGGAGACACACAGCAGTGAGAGAAACACACCCCTGGACCTTGAACTGAGTGTATTCTGCCAGGAATTATTCCACCCCTGGTGTATTTTCCCTTCACAGCCTTCCCATCACATTCACTCATTCCTCCAATGTGGGAGGGATGGACATGGGGGACCTGCTTCTAAGCCCTTCCCTACACCACATCAATGATGGCAAATGGGGCTGTTCTCTTTCACTGGACCATGACCACGAGGCAGAATATTTTTTCCATACATACTTCTGTGTGACGTCCAAAGCAAACGAGTATACGGCAGCATGCATTGTGGATGCATCTTAAGTCTGCAAATAAGCATCCAAAAGCTCTTTACCTACACAGATGGCTTCCAGACCAGAATTTTCTGTCTCTACACTAAGATTTCTCTCCGCATTTCAGCTGTGTCTCCATTAGCAGCGTGAGTTTTACCAGTTAACGCTATGCCACAAAACGCCTTGATGTGAATTTGATTTATACCTTTGGAGTTATTCCTCTTCACAGATGGAAATAGTTACATGGGCATAAGGCGCCTTTATCCTGACATAACCAAGTCCATGCAGAGCAGGTTGTACCACGCTAAACAATACCAGCCCTGTTGGAGAGCTAAGCGTAGACAAGCCCCGTGCGAGAAATTCCTTTTAAGACTTCTGTTTTTTATAAAAATGGCACTCCTTTCTTCTCTAGGACTAATGAAATATGATACAGGAAATCAACAAGGCATTGGATATTTATTAGAAATGTAACCTAAACCTGAGAAACATGTCACTGCGATAAAAATACAGATTTGCAAAGACAACAGAACATGACCAAATGCATCATAAGAAATAAATCAGACTACCTTCAACTTATAATCAGAAAGGTGACTGTTCTTGATTCAATTTAATCACTATTCCTCAAAATAAGACCTCATTTATACCAGGAAGAAGCTGCCAAGGGTTATATTGCATTCACCTTCTAGCGAATTCTTCACATCGGATGCGAAGATGCTTTCCTTTGCTGAGGACAGACTGACAGAGTCATTACAGGATGTCTGGGCAGGCTGCAGCGGGGTCACGGTGCCATCGCTTGCCCCTTCTGACCACACCACCCAAGGCACTGTAACAACAGCGGAACAAGATCTTCTCCAAGTGGCGATGGTGCTGCAAGAAGAATTACAGACGCGTCCAGTTAATTATTTATAGCCCAGTTCACAAAGGTCCTTGTGTCAGACGTGGATTTATGGGAAGTCACACATATACATACTTGCAGGCGTGTAACTTCTGCCCTGGGTCTGTGCCAACCCCACATTACCTATTAAGCAGCCACCGATGGTGTTTATCATCTCAGACAGCAAAGCTTTATCATCCCCAATGAATATCACTGCCTTGCTGCTCCCTTTGTGTGATTCTGTGTGATCCGCATTGGGCGTGGAGTCTCTGAACACCTGTGGTGTGGGCTGGGGCAATCTGGTCTGAGAGGTTTTATGGGCACACTGCAGACTGGGGTGATCTTGAGGGACATCCTTGCTCCCATCAGGAAACTGAGGACAACTAAATGCAACCATGGGTGTGCCTGCGAGACCTCAGTGAGTCAAACCAGCCATCAGTCCCAGGCAAAGGGGACACATGGAGACAGTGAAACCTCCCTTCCGTGCCCTCATCTGGCTGGGTGGACTGAGCAAACAGCCCTTGAGCATAGCAGTGCGATCTGGATAGTGCAAAGCATCTCCCAGATGTGCTGGGACAGTGCCAAAGCATTGCAACCGGGCTGGCTCTATCTCTTCTACCACCTGTGACCAAGTTCTCTGGAAGTTCCATGGGAGTGGGGATGGGTCTGTGTTCCCAGGAATTCCACTTAGAAAGCTTTGTTCATCTGAAACCTCTGACCTTCAGGAATATAGAAACATTGGGGCAGAAACTGCTTTGTGAAAGGCAGATGCTGAAATGAGAGAAATTCATTGAGGAGATGAATTCTTCTTTTCAAGGAGCTCTACAACAACCCTTGGTAGATTTTTAACATAATGTTTTGGAGATGAACTGTTATCTAAGCCATGCCAAGCTGGACACTGCAGGGGAAATCATAGAATCATGGAAATGGTAAGGTTGGAAGCAACTTCTAAGATCACCTAGTCCAGCCTCAACCCATGCCCACTATGCCCACTAACCACATCCCTCAGAGTGACATCTACACATTTCTTGAACATCTCCAGGGATGCAGACTCCATCCCCTTCCTTTTTCCCTAATATCCAACCTGAAATGCATCCTTGTTCTCTGGGCTCTCACACAGAGCCTTAAGTGCTTCCAAGAAACTGCTGTGCCCACACCGAAGCTGGACACCTGTGTGCACATATTGCATATTTAGATCATCTGATTCCATCAACTCCAGTACCAAAATCCAGTATCAGATATCATTCAAAGCTTCTGTCCTCCAACCTTACCCTTGGAGTCTGTGATATCCCAGCAGCCATTACTTTAGCATCCCATCAGAACTTGGCTGCAGTCAATGGCTCTCCTGGGCTGCTGCCTGTATAAATGCCTTCAGCACAGAAGGTTGAGGTGGTGTTCCTATTGCTGTGGTTTCTCTTCCAAGCACATGAGATTTTCCAGCTGGGGCTGAAAAAACATGAAGTCTCTTATCCCCTAGCAGGCTAAGGGTATTGTGACTGCTTGGTCTGAACCATAATCTCTGCTTTGTATCTGTCTCAGTTATTTGTGCTTGGTATTTGGGTTGGTCTGTCCAACTGGGAGTGCTCAGACATGCATCTGTAAACCTAGCTTGCTATTATGCATTGTATTTTATTTTATTTTATTTTGTGAATAATATAGATGAATAGGTTTGCATTTTTTAAAAGGTAGACCATAATTCACCCAGCTAAAACACAAAGCTGTAGTTTGGCTGTTATTTGTGTATGTGATGCCTGATAGAACTAATTCTGCACAGCTCCCAGGCTACATAGATGAGTCAGACAAAGCATGGGGGGAAGAGCAAAGGGAGAAATATCCTCCCAGCGAGGACCTAGCAATAGTGTCACCCTCTGTGTTCACCTCAGCCATTAAACAGTGCTGTGGTTATGTTTTCCCATCCCTGCATGGTGCTCTGCCCTGGGGTGGCGTTGTTATGAGTGATGGATAGTGCCAAAGGAACGACCTGCTGTATGTTTTATTGTAGCACACAAAAGAAAACCTCCACCTTTCCCCTGCCCAGCCCTTCCAGGGTCAATCAAAAGCCACACAATCTCAAGCCCTGACTGTAAACACAGTTCCTCAAAGGAGCTCCCCAAATGTCACTTGTTTTGCATCTGCACCTGCTCACTCCCCCTGCCAAAACACGGCCATGAATATTTGGCCTTTGAGGCCAAGACCTTGTGTTCCTGCGTTGTCTCCAATGAATGCACTCACCTTTTATCAGCCAAAACACGTTTAAATAGTGTGTGTTGTTGATGCTTCTTTGCTCTTGTACTCGTTTAACAGAAGCAGAAATGGGCATTACTCTTGTGCTGCTGCTCACAGCCATACAAACTCTTCTTCTGACGGCTTTCCCCTTCCTGGGAAGCCTGGCTCACCTTCCGTAAAGTTGCACTGAAACTTTGAAGCAGCTGCCTTCCCCAAATCAGCTTGCTTTTTCTATCCAAAGGATTTATTTGGGCTTGTTCCTTCATGTTGCACACCAGTTATTTATATGTCAGGGTGCGACACGGCGGCATTGAACCACAATATCTGTTTTGTACCTGCACTGAAAGATTGGCACCGTAGTAGCATTTGTTTGAACTTGCCCAAGAGCAGCCTGTTACGCTGGAAGACGGCGAGGCTGCAGTGTGGGGCTGTTGGCTTTGATTTGGCTCTGAATCGCTGGCTCATCTCCAGTAGCTTAATGGTCTTCCTGCAAAGGTACCAGAGCAAGCAGAAGGGGTAGGGAACAGAGGCTTTATTTAAAAGTGGGGCTCTGATCCATGCAGGGGCTGAATGTATGCTAAGTAAGAGCTCACAGAAAGGCCAGCCTTAGGTAATGCTGGCCCCAAGCAAGATTTCAGCTCTGAGCAGAACAACTATGATTTTTTATTTATTTATTTTTTAACAAAATAAGCTCCACATGCAGAGTGCAGCATTGCTCCTCGGATTACATCTGCGCAGGAGGAATTTCCTGTAGGACAGCGCTGGTTGGAGGTCACCACTCACCACAACCACATCAACGCATCCAGAAGTTTGTAGCCTGCACTCAGCCCTTTCTCTTAAGGACTCAGCTAGAAGTTCAGCCTGCACGAGGTCATTTGAGGTCGCTGGTACCTTTCTGGAAGAAGGATGTGCTATGTTAGCTGTCTTGGCACAGAACTGCTGTGTGGTGGGTGGCAGGATCTGTCCACTACAGTGTACCAATGTAAATTGATGAGGATGGAGCCCTTGATGCCTCATGAAGACTCTTCTGTTGATATCAACATCTTGGCAGGCTTGGGTCATCCAGGAGGTGACTGAAAGTTTTTCTGTGTCTTGAAAGTTGTTTTTTCCAGCTTGGTTGGGCACCAGAAAATCGTGGCTAAGCCTCCAAGAAGGGACACACTGTGCAGGGTCAGCACAGCTTACTGTACACATCAACCGAGGGCAAACAAGAGGCAAATAGTAACAACAGCATCCTTGGTCACCATGCCCAGGAGCAGAGTTCTCAGCATGTCTGAGCCCTTCAGGGAAGAGTATGTGTGCTGGCACAGTCACCAAACATAGAATAGGCAACCTTATTATTTGAATATCCCACCTCTAAAGAAAAAACTCCACCTCTTCATTCCCCAGGGTAGTAATTAATGGCACCTCATCCTGAGGTCCCTTCCAACACAAGCCAGCCTATGATCCTATGATTTTATGTCAGACCTTATCCCTTCTCAGCACAGGACACGTTTTGCAAATATTCCTGTCAAATATCAGCCATTCAAGAATATTTATTCTTTGGTTATTTTTCATAAAGCTCCCCATATCTTGTGACACTGTGCAAGAAAGTGGGAATTAATGTGGCGCTGCTCAGCTTCTCTCCCTTTCAGCAAACACTGATTGTTTTTTTTTGTGGTTTTCTCACGTCTTGGCAGGTTTATTTCTCATACATGCTCATGATTGACTCCAGTTCTGGTGAAGGAAGGTGGACTGACAGCCAGCCCCAGGGAATTAGAGCAGAGGATGCAACAGCAAAGGCAAATCCTTCTTCCTGCACAATCTGGCTCTCCTCAACCCAGGTGCCCCTTCTTAACACAAAAGTACTAATGCCTGCTGCTTGTGTGGAGCTGCAAAGAGCAAACCTGAAAGGAAAGAAAAAAATAAAATATATCGTAGTCGGTGCTTGAAGCAAACTTCCCTGGGAGCAAAGGAGCAGGTCAGCTCGCAGCAGCTCTGCATCCTGTCCCCAGCCAGGCTGTGTTCATGACTAATCCTTGCAAAGCCCCAGGTAGGGGTCGATAGGCAAATGTTATTCCCCAGGAGGGCAGCAGGGAAATTGAACCTCTGTGACTCATTCAGCCCTTGGCCCTGCTGCTGAGATGGCTGTGATGGAAATGCAGAGCGCTGCAAGCACGGACTTCTGAAGTGATGCACTTAAATGTAGACTCTGGCCCCAGGTAAATGGTCTGATTGGAAACCAAGGGGAGCTGCGGTGGCAAATTGCTGCTTGGCTTTGCCTCATGCGGGCTGGACATTGCATGGCTAATGAAGCAGGGCTCGTGCTGACAAGGATGAAAACCAACTTTGTGGCAATCACCCTCTACCTGTGACCCACAGGATGGCTATCTTCATCTATCACAACTGTGGCTGTGACACTGGCACCCAGCTGCGGACGGAGTCCTTCCCTTGCATCTGACAATGCCAGTTGCTTGGCACTGACAGAATTTTGGCAACCTCTTTTCCCACTCATTCTGGGCTTAGATGTAGGCAGCCCCATGCAGATCTCACCTGGGAATTTCCTAACTTGCATCTGACATGTCAGGCTGTTTAAAAAACTGTTTAACTCGCAGGAAAAATGTTTCTGGATCAAACTGCCAAACTTAGGATGTGATTCCACAGGGTGCTGGGTGCACACAGTGTGTCACCTGGGCAAGTGGGGACTGGTGGCTGGTTCCCTTCCTCCTAATGCTGCTGTAGTTGAAGTGTGACCATTGTATGTGAGATTCTTGCAGAGATGGACAGCGAGGGGAGGACTTCAGGGCATGTTTTCATACAGGCGCTGATTGAGTCTGCAGATCAGCCTTATACTCAGCACTGAAGCTGTGCTTGCTGTGCTAAGACAGCAGGGACGCTTTGTGCATCCACACAAGATTATAGTACACGTGTGTAAATATATGTCTGTGATATCTGTGTAAAACAGTGCTACCTTTGTTGCAGTTCTGCAGCGTGCTGAATGTGCTTGGCCAGGATATGAGAGTGTGCATGTGCCAGCAATTTGCCTGTGAATATTCCACCTCTGCTAATGTGTGTCTGTGCTCACAGCCAGTGCCCGGGCACTGCGTGCATAAGTAAATGACTTTCTGTATGCTCAGGGTGTGTGTATTCCTGGGACACACAGGCACCCTGCCTGCGTGTGCCTGCTAAGTGGTGTTTGCATGCATTGTGCTGTTTGTGCACTCAGGCAGACCTGCCTGCCTTTCCCTCCACGCTGTGAATTTGCCTGCTGGCTGCTCGTGCCTCCTCCCCTCTCCCTCTCATTTCCAGCCATCTCTACACCGTGCTTCAAAAAAAACGGTGCAGTTTGTTGGCCTGTCTCTCACAGATCGAGCGAAGGAGGCTGACTGTCAAACCCCTGTCATGAGACAAGGTTGTCTTCTTCCTGGACAGTTGCAGTTGTAACCTTGTTGTAGGTGCCTCAGGAAATGGAGATTCCACCTCTTCTTTCCCAGGTAACTAGCAGTAGGCAAAAGGTGATGGCTTCAAGTTGCACTGGGGGGGTTCAAATTGGATATTAGGAAAAACTTCTCAGAAAGAGCAGTGCGGCAGTGGCACAGGCTGCCCAGGGAGGTGAGGCAGTCACTGTCCCTGGAGGTGTCCAAGAACTGTGGAGATGTGGCACTGAGGGATGTGGTCAGTGGGCATGGTGGGGATGGGCTGTGGTTAAACTGGATGATCTTAATGTTCTTTTCCAACCTTAATAATTCTATGACTCAGTGATTCTATTATTCTCCAGACAACTTGTCCTAGCACTTCATTATCTGCAGTGCTAGAGGTTTCCTAAAGTCTAACCTGAACCTCCCTCCTAGACTAGGATTTGTGTCCCATCCCCAGCGCCCACGAACAATTCTTTTCTTATTTGAAACAGCTTTTTAAACATTTAAGAGCTATGCTCGTGTCTTGGGTTTCTCTTTCAAGACTAAAAAGCCCCAGTGCCTTTGATCTTTTCTTACATTGTTTTCACTGCATTTCCCTGGACAGCTGCCAAAAGGTCCATCTGTCTTCTGAAATACCGTGCACACCTTGGACACAGTTTCGCCTCTATCCGGATGTCCAGGTTTCTGGACCACTGCATCTATTCAAAATTCAGGGCACGTTCATAGTGGATGAGAAATGAGTGGTAGAGGTGAGCAGGGAAACGCGCAGTGGGAAATCCTATGTCAGTGGCACCTCAGTGTTTTTCTCCTCCCAGTGCAGGAGGAGAGCTCAGCACATGGGAACTATTCATGAAATGCACTCCTGGTTCCTGAGCACACAGCCCTGTTCTGAAGGCAGCTGCATTTCATCCCTGGCTCAGAATCAGGGTTGGGGTACAGTACGTATCCTGTCTGTCATGTCCCCAGACAGAGGGGCAGGGATCTCCATCTCTGTCTCCCCCTCCCTGCGGGGCTGAGCTGCCCTCAGGATGCTTTGTGCTGGAATGGCAAGCTAGCAGACAGTCAGCTCACTCAGGTGAGGGTGAAACCCCAGTTTCCAGGGGGGATTCTGAGATGTTTTGACTGCCTGCTCTGTGGAACAGACCTGAGGCACTGAGACAAAGCATAACATGCATGATTTTCAAGGGACATATGCTCACCAGCTCCTACAAGACCCATTTGCATGCCGTACCCTCAGCAGGTGAATGCAGAAACCATGAAATCCCTGTTTAACACAAAGGAGTGCTGCCTGTGCCGCTCTCCTTTGCAGTAATAAGGATGAGAAAAAGCCCTGCTTTTATTCCCCTGCTCCACACACTCCATCAGTGCACGACCAGCTCTGTGCTCCCCCGGTGCTCTGCTTCCCTTGCTGCTTGTGGGGTTCATCTCTCCATGGGGAGCAGGGTGACCTTGCCTCAGCATTGCACAATGCCGGCAGATGCTTCAGTGAGATGTTTCTTTCAGTGGAAGGAAACCAGTTTGGCTGGGAAGCGCAAAGCTGGTGATTTTGCCCTTTATTGGCAAGGTGTGTTTTTGTTTTTTTTATTTGTTCCCCTCGCTCATAGATGTTTTAAAAAAGGGAGAGAGGGAGAGAAAGTGAATGAATGAAAATCCATTAAATCTACCCAGTAGCTTAAATGTTTGTGTCGTGTCTAACTGCCTGATCCTGCCATTACTTTCCTCTGCATCCTGCTGTACCTGCAATTCAAGAAAATTGCCTCCCAAATTGCCATCTTTAGTTTGAGATCCACGTACAACTTGGCTGTAAGCAGCGGATGGAAATGAAATGGACTAAAAATTTAATCCAGCCAGGATTTCCTTGTGTTTTTCAATAGTCCTTGCTGTCAAAATGTAAGTCCTGCTTATTAAAGGTCATGCATTTTAGAGAAGGAGGCAGGGAGAATTACAGAAACTGACATCTTTAGCGGTGCGACTAAATAAAAAAAATTGATCTTTGCCTGCATCTGCACATTTGCCTTTGTATACAGGCAGACAGAGCTATCCGGAGTTGTGTTTGTTACAGTGACACGTACATGCAGAAACCTTTGGGAGAAAGCTTCAACATCCAAGCTGTTCTGTGATTTGCCCTTAGAACGGGTCTAAAATCCCTTTGCTTCACACCTTGGTGATCAGATTTCATCTCCTAATTTGACCTAGCAGCCTCTGGAGATTAATGAAAATGTCCATGTATGATTTTTTTTTCCGAGTGAAGTGCCCCTCCACCCTTGCCATCCCCAAGGAGGTTGTTAAAAAATACCCTTTTTGGAAATGTGGTCTTGGTTATTCCACCTTTACTGGAGATTTTCTAGCTAAACCACAACTGTCCTAGTTTCTAGTAAACTCTGCTTCACACACAGATGCATGCACTAATGTCTCGGTTGCTAAACTGGCCCTCAGATCATCTGCAACGAGTTCTTCAGTTCCCAAAGGGCAAACCCTTGCCTCTAACTCTCTTTCTCTTCCTTTCTCCACTTCTTCTCTTCTCTCAGCCTCCTTCCAGTAAATCACTTATTTTTAGGACCATTAATTTGAAGGTTCCAAAACTCAAAGGCATAAAAAATAAATGTAAAAGAAAGAAAACTCATTGCTTCGGAGAGCAGTGGTGAGCCTGGGGAGACATGAAGGATGTGGATGAAACAGAAGGATGGAGCAAATTCATGGAAGAACGGTCCTGTGGAGAATCATTAATTGCCGATATATCATTTGTAGCTCAAGATGTCCCTGATTCTCAAATTGCTGAGATCTGGGACAGCAGAATCATAGAATCATAGAATGGGTTGGATTGGAAGGGACCTTAAGGATCATTGAGGTCCATTGCCCTGCCATGGGCTACTTGCTACCCACCAGGCCAGGCTGCCAAGGGCTGCAGCCAACCTGGACCTGAGTGCCTCCAGGGATGGTGCATCCACAGCAGGCTTGCATAATTCTTCTAATCTTGTCTAGATATCTTCTGTTGGCCATTCTTAAGGATGGGGACTTTGGGAATGGCTCAGGTATGATGATGGATCCAGAATATTGAGCCCCTCAGGATCTTGAAGAGTGTTATGGCATCTACTTGTGGTCTCCTAGCACAGGAGAAGACACCAGGACCACGTTCTGTCACAGCAGGAAGAGATGGAGTTACCTCCAGATCTGCAGTCTCATGGTGTATTTATCACATACTGGAGCTGCCTGCCTCCTGCCTCAGGGTCCCTGCATTGCTGTTTTGGGGACAGACTACAGATGGAGAGCCTGGCATGCCAGCCCCCATATGCTGACATCACCAGTAATTGTCCTGTGGACAAGGGTTGAATGCTTCTGCCCTGTCCCACTTCTGCGGGCTACCTCATTGTCCCCCCACAGAAAGGACAGGCACAATAAGTATTCATCATGCTTGCACTTATGGGTCTATTAAAAGCTACAATTTTTCCCCCTAGGTAAGTTCCTCTATTCTGATTATGCTAACGGCCTACCAAATCACTCTCTCTAAATATGCTGTCGCCCCAGTGATGAATGCAGCCGTTGGAGTGGGTCCTCTCTGGCGTTAATCGAATGCTTTAATGAAGTCAGCATGCTGTTCATATGCATTAAAATACTTGGTCCCAGCCTGAAGAGGCGCAGTGGCTCTCTGGCTCTCGTGCCTCTGCACCAGAGGTAAATAAAACACTTAAGGCTTGTGCTGGGGAGGGATGAATATCTAATGCAGTTTTTATTGCTGCTCATCCTTTTAGCTTCCTTCACCACTACTTTTTTAAGTATTAATGGTCTTTCATGCCTCCCCTCCCAGAATTACATGGGTAAGCAGCACAGGCAGGCTCTGATGGCTATTTGTTCTCTCTCATTCCCATTATGTGAGACAAACTGGTGTGACTTTGGCTTCAGAGCTCTCATTACAGGCCAGTATCTTCTTGGTGAAGCAAGGGCATGGACCAGAGTGGGAGAGCAAGGAGGGTAGAAACAGAGAGACAGGGAAGCCCAGTGGGATGGTGACATCCTGTGTCCAGGTTCCCTACCTCTATATGCATGAGGGTTGTGGTGAGCTTATGGGAATGCGAGCATGATAGTGGCTTTGCTGAGGAATCCCAAGCAGGATGAGAGAATGTTTGATTTCAGAAGCATTCAAGATCACTTGTGTGGTCAGTAATTTGAATGAGTAAGCAAAGAAGACATCAAGGGAGGTAAATTGAATTATAAACACTTGTGTTGTGTGTTATTCAGAAAGCCTACAAACCATCAGCAACATAAGGGGGTAAGTAGATAACATTAGACATCTAGACATTAGGGAACTGGATATCCAGGCTAGTGTGGCAGTTCAGAGTGTTATTTCTCCAACCCTGACTTAGACACAGACATTTAGTTAACTGTATTACTCTTTCTCATTGGTTTAAGCATACAAGTCTCCACTGTGGGTGTATGCATGTAAGCTGGGTGCATCTTCATCTTTTATGGAATTTAAGCTCCCACTGTGTTCCTGCTACCGCTGACTGAATCACAAGTTACACTCACATAGGACTCTAAACTTACAGAGGATGTGTGGAATCCCTTTGGACTTCCTACTGGCCTAGAAAGAAGGCTGTCCTATTGATCCTTGCATTTCCAAGCCCTGTGTGGATTTTTGGATATAATGAGATATCTTAAATGTTTATGGGTAGGCAGCTGAACGGAGCTCCATTTCCCTGAGAGCTCAAATGGCCAAGGCAGATCACTACATGCAGAGATCAGAATTCAGGTAGTTGACAACCACCCAAGACATGTGTCATCCCTGACTGAATGTGAAGAGCTGGAAGGGAACTTCAGACTCTGTGACAAACTTAGGCATGGGAATATTTGTTGGTGAGATGTGAACAATTTATTCCCTATGACCAGAAAGGACCCATCAACAAATTTTATGTAGGTTACAGAATAACGGCTGCAAGCATCACTACTGTGTTGAGATAGAAATGCTCAAGGGAAACAACGAGGTTATATGCACTTCCCACGCCCTAAGCATCTTCTTTTTACTAATTTCAATTCCATTTTTTACCAAGAATGGTACGGTCCTCTGCTGGGAGCTGAGTCTCATGGAAGGTTCTGTCTTGTACCACATTATCAGTGAGTGTTGTCCAATTGAGTGAAGACAGTTTGAAGACATCTGATTGCTCTCCCATTCCCACTTGTAGCTGGTGCACATGTAGTTTTAATCTATAATCCATTCTTTGAACTGAGTCTCTCCTCCCATTGGTCCTGCCTTTTTCTCTCACCCTTGTTTGCCTTCATGGATTGGATATTCATTCACAAGTTGGAATTTGCAACCAGCTGGAAAAATGATGTTGCAAAAGGACTAGACAAGTGGTGCAGATATAAGAGGAATCTTGTCCTTGTCAAGCAGACTCAAAAATGCATAGGGTTTAAGTTGATCCCTATAAAGAACCATTAAATCTTACATTCTCCCTGATTTTGTCTCAGTTATTTGTGCTTAGTTTGAATAACATTTCTGGAATGGTATTATGTGAATTGAAAGCATCAGAAGATAGAAGCTTAAGTGCTTCTCATCAGTGTTTTCTCCATTCATCTTTTGAATTTAAAATTAGGATGCATTTCCAAACTTGAATTTGACTTCAGATTCTTGACCCTGGCTCCTGTCATGCCTCTCTCATTACGTTGAACAGCTCCTGAAAACCTCTTCTAACAGTGATTGTCCTTGTTAGATGTGCATGAACAGCTGTGACATACCTCTTGACCTAATTTTTGCTAACCTACAGAGGCAAGACTCAGACCACCTGCTTAGGTGGGCAGTAAGGAAAGTAAACAGAATTCATGCCCTTAAACTGGAGCTAGCAATTTGGAAAACTTGTTTCCAGCTTCACACATCCTTGGAGAGAAATTTGGCTTGTCATACCCCAGGGGGAGCATTCAGAGTTCACTTTTCATGCCTTACCCTAAGCTTCCAAGGCAGAGACTTTTGTTCTCTTTCACACTGGGTTCATTTTTTGTTTGTAGTGCTCAAGTAACAGTTTCACTGAGCCCATTTCCGAAGTTTCAATGCAATTTCTATTCTTAATCTTGCTTCTGTTACTGCAATTTATTTCTGCTCTTGCTTCCACCTTGTGCTGTGCTCGTCTATCCAAATCTCACACACGAAATCTGCCATTAAAGAAAGAACTGATGATAAGTTACTTGCTCTTTACAAGATGTTTTTTTCTTATCCCTCATCTCTGCTTTGGAGAGAAATCATGTTATGGTGAAAGTGCTTCTTAATCGTCCTCAACTGAGGTGTCCCAGCTTCATTTCTTGCTGTAGAAAAATAGAGTCAAATGGGCCCAGTTGCTCAGCTTGGAATGGGTGTCCTGTCCTCATTAAACACTGACCACCTTGCTCATCTTTATGTCACTCAATAACTTCATTAGCAGCAATTTTGTTTTTCCTCCCAGATTATGGATGACGAGACACAATCATGCCAGATTTCCTCCCAGCTCCTACGGACCTTCTCAGAAACACCCCCATCTGCCCTTGATGCCTTATAAACCATCTCTTCTTAGGAGATCAGCTAGCAGCTCCTAATCCATTTAAGGAGTGTTTCATGGGCATTGCATCACATTTCTTTTTTTTTAATCAAACTGTAATGAGCTGCAAAGTCAAAGCTTTATAAAAGTCTAAATGTATTACATCTGGTTAGTCACCTTTATCATCCCAACTTTTTATTTCATCAGAGTGTTTGACAAGTCCTATTTTCTATTAGTCTGTGTTAACTGGCCCTAATTATGTTCCTACACATTAATTCTGTATTGATTGACTCCTGTATTAGTTTTTCCATTATTGTGATGAGATAATGTCAGGCTTGCCACCCTAGATTTAGACCACTTTCCCTTTTCTAATGCTGGCACATTAGTGAGAAGTCTTCAGCTCCTCTGGAACTTCCCTAGTGTTCCAGGAGTTATCCAAGATTGGTGTCAAAGGGTCACAAATTTCTTCAGCCAGTTCTAGGAAGACTCTTGGCTGCAAGTCTGCAGATCCTGTTCGTATAAAATGTGTTTATTCCTAGAAGATGTTGCTTAACTTCCTTCTTGGTTGCTAGTAGAGTGGAAAGTATTTCGACATCCATGTGTGATATAAACACATCCTCTTCTTTCTTTCCAAACTCGGAGTAAACATATTTATTGAACATTTTTGTTTTCTCTAAATCATTTTTCACTTTTTTTCTGTCTCCACATGCTTGGCCTGTGTCACCACTGGCATTTCTTTTTCCTTAATTAGCCCACAGAACTCCTTTCTGATCAATAATTTGGATCATTCCTTATGACCTTTAGCATCTCTTTTCCATTTTATGTACTTCTTGTTTTAAATTTTTTTGCCAATTTGCATTTCTCCTTCTTTGTTTTGCTTTACTGTTCTAGTACTAATTGCTGCTTTCATGTCAACACTGAACTACAATGAGCATTTGGCCAAAATTGTCCTGGTTGTTATTGTTTCATTTCATTTCTTATGAAATCATAGAATTTAGGCCCTTGTAAATTTTCATTAAAACTTTCCTGATAAATAGACAGGCATACTTAAAATATGTGTGTATATATAACTGTGTATAAATGTTTTTCTCATTTATGCTCATATTTTCCCACAGTTTTGGGAAACTCTCTTCTGAAACCATGTTGTACACCTCTCAGAGGGCTTTTTATTGTCTTTATTAGGCATCATGAACAAGTGTCCAAGGACCAGAATGTTCTGGATGTTTGATGTGCCCCAGCAGACGATTCATTGTGCCCTGCAGGGCTTTTATACTTTGTAGAGATGGATGTGGCTGAATATGCCTGCTCAGGAGCTGGAAAAGGTCTCCCCATGGGCTAATCAGCCATACAAATCCTCATGTTTTCTTGCTCATTCCACCTTCTTCAAAGTGACTTCCTGGCTTACAGTACATTTTGAATCTAAAATGCTCCTATAAAGGTTATACTTTATGGCAGTTCCCAGGATAGTTCTGCTGATATGTATTGTTTGCTGTCTACTGAACATGTCCATTTCATAAGATTCATTTGGAACACTAGACTGTTCTTGACCAGGAATTCAAAAAGTTGGAATATCCTTGCAAAGAGTAGAGATAGTCTAGGTATCCAGAGGAGAAATGTCTTTTACTTTATAGACTGGATTGATGAGTTGAGGCCAATGGGATGAAGGATCAAGTATCAGGTTCTGTGTTTTGGTGAGAACAACTCCATGCAGTGGCTGAGGGCTGATAGGCTGCATAGAGACAATGGCCTCAAGTTGTGCCCGGGAAACTTTAGCTTAGATATTAGAGAAAATCTATTCTCTGAAATAGTGGTAATGCATCAGAACAGGCTGCCCATGGAGCTGGTGGAGTCTCTATCCCCGGGGGTGTTCAAGGACTGTGGAGATGTGCTACTGAGGGACATGGCTTAGTGGGCAATATTGGTGGTAGGTGGGCAGTTGGACTGCATGATCTCAGAGATCTTTTCCAACCATAATGATTCTATGATCAGTTCTATCATCAATTCAAGGAAAACACAGGGAACTTAAGATGAATTTTCTTAGTCAAAGTCTTGCTTGAAGATTTCTTGACTCCGTTTATTGAACGATTCTAAATGACCATAAGTGTTGGTAATCCCAGCTCCTAGGAGAATTACTATGAGTTCAGAACTTCCACAGCTATTATGACTTTACCCTTTTATGAGTATGAGGAATACTCAACAATGACAGCCAGTTTTGCTTGTTGGCAATCTCTGTGTGTTTTGAATGTCTGTAAGGGTGCCAGAAGATGCTTTATCAGGCTTAGAGCTGTGGGAATAGGAAATACTTTGGCAAAGTGAGAAGGAGTTGTTGGTGAAATAACTGACATAAGACATGTTGTCACTGATAGATACGCTCTAAGAATGATTACAGATGAAGTTCAGTACATGGAAGGAATAAAACCCCGTCAGCTTAGTGGTAAACCGTGTGTCTGGAATGGATGTTTCAAGTCATGGTTAATTTATTCAAATCAGCCTTTCATCTTAGTGTGATAGACAGGAACAATATGCCTATCCCCCTTCAGCATTTTAAATAGTTCTCAAAAAAATGCATCAAATTGAGTTTCACCACTAGTAATAATGCAGAACATTGACCTGTGACATCTGAAAATAAATGATTGGAGCATAAATGCACTCCTTCTCAAGCAATCATGCTTTTCATACAGGTGAAACATTTTTGTTCCAAAACCATTTTGTTCCATCTATACCACCCGACTCATGTCAATCACGCTGAAGATTCAAAGAGCTTCACTTATTCAAAACAAACAGAAGGGAGCAGTTCATCTCACAACATATAATTAAGCTGCTGAACTCTCTGCCTCAGGATGCTGTGGATGATAAGAGTTTTTCTGAGTTTAAAAAGTGACTCAACACATTCATGGGAGAGTGCGCTAGCACCAGCTATTAAGCACCACATCCTCACCTACCTCTGGATGTCTGTAAGATGGAAATTACTGGAGCCTTGAAGATTTGCCCTGGGGAAATATCACTACATCCTTGCCATGCTCTTGCATTTCCCATGTAGGCATCTGCTGCTGGCCACTGCCAGAGATATGTTAGTGCTGCAATGGACCACTGGTCCGAGTAAGTACAACATTTCTTATATTCCTAATCAAATCCAGTGGAAATTCTTGATCATGATTAAAACAGGGTTGGGAATGGGTTCAGGATGCCTAAAAGTTTGGCATGGCAGATCTTCATCCAAGAGAGTGTCACAAAAGCTGATGTATAACCTGGTGCAGTGCTGCATTTACAACAAAACAAATGTCCTTCTTGGTCTGGGATTTCATAGCTGAGCTTGCACTCTCCTCGGCAGACACGATCTTAATGGTGAATGAACTTCAGGGTAGACTGCATTTGATGCAAGATAGCAGTCATTATTCAAGCTGACATTGACAAAATGACAGAGTGGTAGAGTAATGGCACATTCTTTGATATTGCCTTCAGGGTCAGGATACTTACTGTTATAGGATAGCTTATCGACCAGCCTTGCAATTTTTAGAGCCCAGACAAGATGTCAGAAGGAAGTTGCAACTGGAGAATAACAAGAATTAAAGGACTTAGCACTGGTTCATGGCCTTCACAAAGTGTGAAGGCTGGTTTTCTTGTGACCTCTGAGTAAATGACCTAAAACTTGTGTTTCTCCCAGATGATGATGCCATAGGATAGAAGATACTTTTGACAGCCAGCGGCTTTCCTGTTGATGATCTCATCATTTTATTCCTCTGAGGAATGGATCTCATTTTGGGGCCCACAGTGACACAAAGGAACAGCTCTGATTTCATAGCTGCATGCTTTTCTCTGACATATGAAGGTTTATGCGAAGTCTTGGTGTACAAGGAAAGACGCCAAGCCAAATGTATTTTTAACAGTTCAGACAGCTGGCTTTCTTGTGTCTGCACGAATTCTCTGCTTTTCTCCATAAAGAGGATCAGAAACATCACTCTTGCAAAAGTTGTCAGTTAAATGCCCATAATAATGGGTAAATCCAAAGGTGCTGTAATCATCCCCTCTGAGGAGATGACATATCCAGAGAGTTGCAACACAGCAAACCATTTGTCTTCTATATATAGCACATTTTTTTCAAGCATCATTAGGAGAAGACCAGAAACGTCCATCTAGGCAACCAGGACCGATCCTGATACAACCACGGAGAAGTTACTGATGTAAAACACCAACGGCAATAGTCTGAGCAACATCAGTAAATATCCAAAGTAAACAAGCTCTACATAGACTAAAACCTCCTAGTCAACACCTTCATAAATACACACCATGCTGCAAATTCTGTTAAAGCCCAACTTCATAAACACGCTGGCACTCTGTGTCCTTTTCAACATTCATTAATTAATGACAGATGATGACATTTGGTTTTGATCATTATTTATTTTTTCACGATTTGATGCAGTTGACAACAAGGCGTAGAGATCTGCCCCTTCTTAACAAGCAAGAGGCAGACAGATGAGTGAATGAAATTCTTTGTTAGGCTTTTTTCAAGGTGTTCTTGTGGGGGTTTGAAATTTAGGCTGGAGAAGAAGATATTTCAAATGAAGTGATGGATCCAAAATTCAAACTTTCTGGGTATGACTGAAACTGAACTAAAGGGCCAAGCAGCTTTCATTCAGCTGTTCTTTTGGAGGTCTGGGCAAGATGTTCACTGGAGTTTTGAGGGGTTGATGGAAACGGGTGTGGTTTAACATGACCAAATTTCCATGACATCACCAAAGTATAAAAAAAGAAAAGGCCACTCTGGACAAACTGTGTCTGTACTGAAGGCATTTCTGTGAAATGTGGAGGTGATGCAATGCAAGCAAGAGATGCCAGTACCAAGAGAATGCAACATGACAGTTGGATCAGGGAGTTGTCACAAGGTGGTCTGGGACTGGGAATTGGTGAACTCAGTCTGATGCAACAACCACCAGATCCGGCAAGATCAGGAGGGGCTCCAGTTCTGCTGGGACAGAAAACCAAGCTGCAGGGTAGCCATGAGGTTCCCAGATGTGACAAAGCCATTCAGGAGAACTGTGAGGCACAGCTAAGAAGAGTTGACGTAGTGTGGACGGAAACCCAGCTTAGCAGAGCTATTGGCTTTCACTATGGTTGGGTGTTCTGCACATTTCCTTGTCTTGAAATCCATTAAAAATACAGATTTTTTTTTGACCATGATAAAACAAAGCCCAAGGAAAACTGTACTGAATAGAAAACACAGGGTCTTTTCTGATGCTTTCCTGCCACATCAGCTGACCCCAGTATGAATGCAGGTTCTGCATGAGGGATGGCTGATTGTGGGGAGCATGAGGACGATGATGGAAGTGACACTTTCTTTGCCCTTGTTGCCGGTCAAATCTTTTATGCCCTGCAGGTCTGTCTGCAGAGTTCAAGTAAGGATGTGTTCAGGTCCAGCACGTTGACCACAGCCAACTCAATCCCTTGTTTTATTGTCAGTTTTGGCAGAAACAGACTATGTGAGGGATCTCGGTCTCCTCCCAGTCAAGAACTGTGCACAACAGATCAAAGCAGGACAGACACTGTGCATCATTTGCCAAGAAGACCAGGTGGCAGAAAGCTTCTCACATGTCAACAGGCAGTAGGAGAAGTTTGGGAAATATTTATAAGCAACTGATGTCTTCATGGAGATGTCAGGCTGCAGCTTTTAGGAGTTCACTACACCTCCAAGGACAGCTGCCGAGGAGGCAGGGCACATGCAGATGGGTGGGATGCAGCACTGAGCAGCAGCTTGCATCCCTTCCTGGAGCAGGTTGAAGCAAAGGTGACAAGTGAGAGCTGGTCAGGAGGTGAGGCAGATGGCAGAGAAGAAATACTAGTCCTTGTAACCATGATCAGATGCTTTGCCTTTCTTCAAATCATAAGCAAGTGCTGAAGAGAGACTTGTCCTCTTCTCAAGGTTGCTTTGGTGGTCTGGAATAGAATCCAGGAATTGCATCCGGTCAGCTGTCTGCTCCTACGCCCGGCTTGTGAGTGGATGATGCCCCAAATCTTAGAGGAATTTAAATGGAAAAAGGGCAAAAAGGCTAATCTAGGGAGGGAGTCAGGAATACATTCAGATGCAGGAACACATTAAAGCAAAATATTGTTCCTAACAGCACTTTTGTTCTCCTCCCTAGGATCAAGGATTAAATGGGACAGAGCTGCTTCTGCTTGTCACATGTTGAATTTTATTTTCCTATTTAATTTTATTTATTTATTATTATTATTTTATTTTTTTCTTTTCATTTGGGAAGTGACCCAAGAAACTGTGTTTCCCACATAGACATTTCAAAGGAAATTTGATGCTGCAACAAGGGCCCTGGGGGAAACACTTAGGGAAAACAACACCAGCTCTGTCCTTCCTTTCTCTCTTTCTCACTCTCTTTTCTTCTCATTATTTTGTAGGAAAGAATAAAAAATAAAGAAGGGGGAAGGGGTGAGGAGAGGAGCCCTCACTGTGGGAAGATGTGAAACTGGGGGAGATTGTGTTTCAGAGAAGCAGTGGTGAGGCTGCTTCATTTGTTCCTTGAGCCAAGGACTCTCAGCCTCTGCTCAGCCATGGGAATACCTCACTCCTTTAGGCTAATAGTTTTGTGATTCCATTTTGTGTCCTTTTACCTCTGTTGGAAGACTCCATAGAACCTTTCCTGAAAGCACTGGGAACAGCAGAATGGTTTCGGGATGCTGAGACATGATTCCTACCTGCCTTCCTCAGGGGCTAAGCACAGTCTGCTTTGGTGAGGAGAAAGTGTTGCTTCATGGTGTGGCCGGGCAGCCCTTGGTACCCTCCTGGAGGCCCAGGAATGGGTCTGCTCACACACCCCACAACTCCAGAGCAAAGGTGCATGTGTTTCCCAGGTTCACAGTGATCATCTGACAGACAAGGCTGCTTCAGGGCCTGATCTTTACTGTCCTGAAGAGAAAGATTGCCCTCCCCAGAAAACCCCAGTTTGCAAAATGATCCCTCACACCTATGCTGGAGCTGGGTGAGGCTGGAGAAAGGAGGAAAGAGCCATTCCACAGCAGGAGTAGGTCCAGCTATTTCCTTCGCTTCAGATAACTAAGCAAGAGCTTTGATCAAAGCTGCTCAGCATGAGCATTCACCCTTGCCTCTGAAATGCAGCTTTGGAGGGATGCTGGAGGCTGGTAGGAGCCATCACAGTGTGTGAGGTATGTCCATCCCTCCTGCTGCCTAGGTGAGGTGGGGGTGCAAGTGCTTGTCATTTGCTCCTGGGCAGGAAGGGCTCTGACAGCTCTGGAGCCAAAAGCAAGTGGGTACTGAGCTATGGATGCTGACTTACCCTGCAAAGGGCTCTGACCCTGCAGAACTAGAGAAACACTAATGCTTCCCCACATGGTTCTCTGTCATCCTGCTTTGTCGTTTGGGGATATCGTCGTATAGTGGTAGCATGGTGATGGGTCATACAGAAATGCCCTGAAGCAATCAACTATTCACCAAAACTCACAACTTCAGGTTCATCTCCCCTTATCCTTCCTGCTCACAGTGGCATGCAGAGTGCTGATGAGAGCCTGGATCGATTCATTGGCTCCAGGCAATGACGGCAGAAGCCCCATCCTGCTCTCCCAGGATCTCTATGTATCTATCCATCTGCTCCTTCCAATGAGCTGTCCCTAAACAGAGCAGAGCACTGATAGGATGTCCATGCCCATTTTCCAAAGCACAGCACACAGGTGAGTTCCAGCTCTCACTTCTACCACCCATGCTGATGCCTGGAGGGTTTCTTGGTGCATTTCCATGTTTTCTCCTCACTGACCCCCCCATCCTACATCCTGCAGCCTATGCAGGGGGCTGGGAGCCAGCAGAGCAGGGGCTGCAGGACCAACACTTGTGGCCACAGGACATTTAGATAAGATCAGTATATTTTTGCAATGCAGAGATTCATTCATGGGGAACGGACAGAGATCCATGAAACTCATTTTGTGGATGGCTCTGAACAGCTGCGACACAGAAACAACTTTGCAGTGCTCTCAGCCTGGCTGCATCTGAGCGAGTGTCCTCAAGGCCTGATTTACTTTCTAATCCATCTACCTAGATATTTCGCATGCATCACCACTGCAGCATCTCTGTGTTGGCTTAGCTCCGTATCCTATTGCATATTCCCAAATGATATTGAGTAATGTGTCTCCAATATTACTTTTTAAGTAACCTTAATTGTCTGATTTTGATTTGCGTTTAAATTGCACTTTCCTCTGCAACCCGAGAGGCATCAGAATTGGGCACGTAGTGTTTAGGTTACGGCGAGGAAGGTATTTTTGTGTGCTCGTCAAGCAAGCGCTCCTATTGGAGGGCAAATGCATGAGGGGCAGAGGAAAGGCTTCAGGGGGAAGATCAACTTCTGAATTTCCTGAGGTTTATGAGATTAAAACCTCACATTTAATGTTGCATTAAAAGAGAGCTGTCAGGTTCTATTTCACAGAAGATGTTGTTTTTGTGAAAAGTGCTTTTTATGAAACATATGGCTAAGGTAATTGTTTGGGTTTAGGGGGAGAAGAGGGAGTTATTCCCGGGAAAGCGTGTCTTTTGAACAGCTCTGGCCTGGAGAATTTGGAGCCCTTTGTTAATGCATGGAAATGAAGCTGACTTCATAGAGGATCCACATTTGTTCTCCTGCACTCTCCACTGGGAGCACTGTGCCGTACCCAAATGCAAGGTGTAGGCATCTCCCCTGGCTTCAGCTCACCTGGAGTGGGGCTGAGACGCCACAGCCCAGATGGTGACGGCCTGCTTGCACATGGGCGCGTTTAACAAGCAACACGCTTTGCTCATTACATGCCTTCCTCTTAAAATCATAAAAGATTTCACGAGGGCTTTTCCTTTCCAAACATATGTAGATGGGTTGCTTCCCTTTAAGGTGGCTTTTGTGTTCGCAGCAGAGTGAAATGCTCAGCCAGGCTGAGGCTCAGGGCTGACATCAGTGGGAGCTTTCGTTAATTGAATTACTGTTTTGTGGCAGAGTGTTTTAAAAATAAGCGGAAATGTCCCACATACTTTTTTGGCTGAGAGATCAAATGTATCCAAAGGAATTCAATAATATTCCTACATCTGTGAGTCCTGTCTGTCCCTGGAGAAAAAAAAAGTCAGATTCAGTCTCCACCATTGTTTGTGTTCATTATATTCCCTTATCGTCTTTTTGGCTCGTGGGCAGCAGGGGGGAACCAGCAGAGTTCCTCAGGCCTCAAATGGAAACATATAGAGTCATATGCATATCACAAGAGCAGGAAGGACAGTATCAGAAAAAAAGACTCCTCCGCTATTCATCTGAATAAGAGCCGTGATTTTCTTTGAAGACGTTCACCTCCCCCATCACTCGCCTCAGCTCATTGCAGCAGCATCTGGGCTGAAAAGGTGTGGGTAAAATAGCAAAGCGCAAGGTGAGATGCTTTGAACCTGAATTCACATGCAGAGCTGCATGTGGATATGTATTTTCAGGCAAGTGTATCTTCAGATACGTATTGACAGGCAAATCCCAAAGCAAGTACTTGCTCTTATATGAACTGATGAGGATTTATCTAAGAATTTGCTGGCAAAAGAATACTCATGTGAGCCCTTATTCAGAGATACCCTAGCAGGGAAATACTTGTTCACAGCCTTGTCCACAAATGCATTAGCTGCAAATTCCTGTGTAAATCCTGGAGCTACAATCCCTACGTGCATGGCTGGGTAAGGGAATGCATGTGCTCGTGTAGCAAGCTAGGCAAGTCACACGCAAATGAGAATGAAAATACAAAAAGTCAGAGGAAAACAGTGTCTGATACCGTGCAAATGAATTGGATGCTTATATAAAGGCTGTGTGTGTGTGACCTGGGGTGCTGAGGTGCAAATGTATCCAGACAGGGCTTTCCTCTGATGAGCACTCATACAAATTGGCCGTGCAGTCCAGGGTTAACATCATAGACCCATTTTCTGTCCAGTGTTCTGGTGCAAAGGTATTAATGGACACTTCTGAGGTGGCTCAGGAAAACAAGGGCAGTGAGGGCTGGGGTGGCCAACCCTTCAGTGCTGCTTCAGGAAACTTCCAGGATCCTCCCTGCAGAAGTCACACAGCTCACACACCAAAGAGGAATTGCCTTAGCTCAGGTCTACACCTAACTCACAAAGAAGGTAACGAATTAAAAACAAGCCCTGGTGCCAAGATGTCAGTCAGAAGACAGGAGTCCCTCTGGGTACATTTGATCTCCTTTGCCAAAATATTAATAATAATTTAAAAAAAAAAAAAAAAAAAAAAAAAGCCTAAACCCAAACAACACCATTTGGGACATTTCAGCTTATTTTTAAAACCTTCCTCCCCTAAACAGTAACTTGAAGAGCTAAATCTCACTCTGACATCAGCTCCGAGCTTCAGTGTTAGGTCAAGTTTTATTTAATCTGCCTTAAACAGACACTGCCAAGTTGGAAAGACAAATATTGTATGAAAAATCTGATACTTAAAAGAGTCATTTCTGACAAAGCCAGTACTCACCCCATCCCCCAAGAACTGCATCACTGCCGTTCAGGGTAGGATTTATCAGGGGAAATAAGGGGCTGAACCCCCTTTCTCCAAAGGTTCCATTGAAGGAAAACCAGACTAGCTAGTGCCAAGCTTCCCACCGATTGCAGAGGGCTTAATGTGCTGCAAAACACTCAAAACCTCTGCACTGTTTGTTGCTGATTTAGAGCCTTTCACATTCTGTGTATCTGGACAGGAAAGTGAGCCATAGATTTGTGGAAGAGCCAGCGTGGTGCCAAGACCCATCCTCTGTGATGTCTCCAAGCTCCTGTTGCTAAGCCCATGGAAAATAATGCAATTACCACTCTAAATTAAAGTGCATCTGAAAAGTGCACTTGATTAAACATGCTCTAATGGACTAAGTTTGTTGGTATAACTCTGGCAGTGCTATGCGCTCCTCTCCTTTGCTTATACTCCATCATTAACAAGCGCTCTACCAGATTAATGACCTACTAATAGGCCCTGGAGATGCTTTGACTTAGATTTATCCCACCTAATCTGTACAGATTTCACTGAGGCAAATAAATTAGGAACAGAGCTACCAATCCAATGTGATGAACAGCTCCAAGAGGGCAGCAGGTCTTCTAAGGCTGCAACACCTGGAGAGTGACAAACTCAGCTTGCAGGAAGAGATTTGGAGATAACTTTTAGCAGAGCTTTGTAAAAGCAGGTAATGGAGGAGCTGGCTGCAAGTATCTAGTTCCAGTTACACTTCTGAAGCAAAGTCCCTTGGGGATCCACCTCTGCTCACACTGCTGCTGCCCTGCAAGCTGCTGATCCTTGGTAAGGCAGGTGCCGGGGCTGGCAAGGTGGAATTTCTGTGCTGGGAAAATGTTCTGAAATAGCAGGATGTGGGTTGCTCCTCTTGCCCTTCTCTTTTCAAATGATTCATCTTCTCACACCTGTATCGGGCTCATTCCTCTCATCCTGCTCACCTGAGTGGTCCCACTCCCTGTACTAAGACCTCTGGGTGGAGTAGGAAAATGGGTCTATGATGTAGGATGCTGTAATGATCCTTTACTTGTACTACAGAAGCAGGGGTTTCTGTGGTGTGTTTTTAACATCTCAGACCCCTGCTTTTTTTTTTTTTTTTTTTGCAAAGGAGCCATTGATTCCACTCTCCTGGTTTTACAGGAAAGGGAGGGAAAACAGGACACAAAGAGGGAAAGAAAAGCCTTTGTTCAGGGCTGTGCAGCAAGCCAGCAGCAGAGTAAGGGAGGGACACAGCTTTCCGATCACCAAGCACATCTCCCACTTTGTGTTTGCTGGAAGTGAGTGGCTAAAGCCAAATGAGTTTAATGGGGGTCATGGTCCCCTTCTCCCCCTATATGCTGTGCAAGTTGAAGAAGGATAGCAGCTCTGTCTGTACAGCTGTCAGCTTCACTGCTTTCATGTCTGTGCTAGCATGTGGGAAACCCAGTCTCTGTAAGTGGGAAAGAACAAATGTTAGCAAGGAAGGGCAGAGGAATTTGCTTCTGCATCTTTGGAGAGGGTTTTGTATTGTTTCCATTGACAGAACAGCTCACACTGCTCATCAGAAAAGCCTCTGGACTCCATCAGAGATTGCAATGAGCATCACTAATGTCTTTCTGCCATGCACCCACCAGCCCCAACATGTCTGCAGATGGCAGGGTTCATGGGGCCAGATGCCCCAGTTCTCTTCAGTCTGCAGGTTCTTCACTGCCTTATGATATGGTTAATGAAGTAACTTCTCCCCTACACGGGACATCACCAAGGGCTGCCCCTCCTGATGGAGAGTCACCACTAGCCTCTAACACTATAGGTTCCCAGCATCTCAGTGGACTTCGTGCCTGAGCCTGACTTGGGTGAAATTACCCAAAGCATTTGAAAGACAGGCAAACAACCTTGTTTCCTTAGGAAAGTCCCATACTAAGCACGTTGCTTTGAAGAATCATTTTCTCTCTCCTCAGATACACAGCCCATTTGCAAGTTGTCAGCCTTTATCATGATTCAGGTTTGCCGAGGTTTCAGTTGTACAAATAGGAGCTGAAGAAATTGAAGGCTGAATCAAAGCAAGGGGGAAGAACACAGATCTCGTCTGAATGATGATCCACTTCATCTGGTCCACATTATATCTGCAGACACTCATTTCGTTAATTAGAGCTCCCAGAGCTGGGCACATTTGAAGACTACAACTGTCTTCACGACACAACGTGCTCTCTGCTTAAGAGCCACCCTCCTCATGTCATCCCCTTGCAGCCATCCCAATCCTGGGGTCATCTGTCCAGGCACGGGCTGGGGCTGCTGTGGGCAGAGGATCCACCTTTCACATCCTCACTCTGCTCCAGCGTTTGATAGATCACTGTCTTTCTTAGATGAATTCCTCTTGCTTAAACTTCCAGCAGAGAGGCTTTCTTACAGCCTTCAGTGGTAGATTAAAGATCTCTTTGGTACTCATAGCTTCTTCTGAAAGTGCTTAGATACTATTATCCACTCACCTCTTCATCTTCTTTTTGATCCACTGAATAGGTTTGGTGATTTAAATCTCTCTCTCCAAGACATCTTTGTCCATTGCTTGAATTATTCTTCAATCTTCTCTGTTCTCTTTCAGACTTTCCATGTCCTTTTTAAAATGCGGGCTCCAGAACTGGAGTTTAGAGGCTCAGTTACAAATGGCTACAAACCATTTTTGCTATCTTGGGAAAACTCTCGAGATTTTGTCGTGTTTTCCTGTCTGCAATGAGGAGAGATGTCAAACCTTTGATAAATGCAGTGACATCATGACCCCAGAAAAAATTGTTTTGGAGGAGGGTAAATATTTCATATTGACCTTTTTAACCATATTTTAGGAAACCTTCTGCTTTTCAATTTCTTTTTTTTTTAATTTTTTTTTTTTTTTTAATTTTGCTTGCTCAATTTCTTAGACAGCAATTTTGAAGCAAAAAAGAGGAACTCGCACCTCTGAAGACATGTTGGAAAAGATTGTGCTAATTTTTAACTTCCTGTATTTATTTCTCAGATTGATAAATGCACCACTTCGCCGCTCCTCCGCAGATTTTTCTTTCTCTTGTAGTTAACCACATTTTAGAAACCCGGACTCTTTGTTCCAGTTTCTCACATTTCCCTCATCAATACAGAGATGAGCTGCTCTAGCTGACTCTGAGCTCGGGGTGTGGACATGGTGATCTCCAGAGATACTTCCCAGCCTCAGCGCTCAGAGCTGACAGGTCACTTAGCAACCCAGAGCAAATCTCTTTTAATTATGGCCAATTATGTTCACATTTCATGTGAACAGGCACAGGGGAGATCAAGTCTTGCTTAGATGAAGTCTGTTCCCAGTCTGTGGAAGAGAAGGAAAACCATGGTGACTTCTGGATTGGATTGCAATGTGCAGATTTCCTGCATGCCCACACTCAGAGTTCTGAGTACGTGATAACTGCGATCCCAAGTCCATACCCCCATATTTCCCACTCCCACAGATTCTTTGCTCCCTATGGCATCTGGTGTCACTGTCGGGTATCAGAACAACCTAGAATCATAGAATTATTAAGATAGGGAAAGATAATTAAGGTCATCTAGTCCAATGTCTGCCTGTAACCAATATTGCCTACTAAACCATGTCCCTAAGAACCACATCTCCATGTTTCTTGAACACATTCAGGGACAGTGACTCCAACATCTCCCTGGGCAGCCTGTGCCAATGCCTCACCACTCTTTCTGAGAAGCCATTTTTCCTAATATCCAACCTGAACTTCTCCTGGAGCAACTGAAGACAATTCCCTCTCATCCTACCTCTGTTACCTGGGAGAAGAGGCTGAACCCCATCTCACCACAACCCCCTTTCATGTAATAGCAGAGAACAATAAGGTCTCCCGTGAGTCCCCTCCAGGCTAAACAATCCCACCTCTCTCAGCTACTCCTCATAAGGCATGTTCTGTGGACCCCTCACAGCTTTGTTTCCCTTCTCTTTCGGCATACAGGCAGAATGTGAACCTATCAAACAGGAGCTCTCAGAGAAAGCAGGCAAGATGATTTGTGTTCTTCTTTTCCCGACATCTCACCAGGCTTACAGGGCATTTCACTACCCTTGCACAGGACCATGAAAGCAGGAGGACCAAACCCCTGCTCTTAGCTCTCATGCCAATAGCCCTGTTGAATTCAGAAGGGCTGCTGGGCAATGGGGTCTCAGTGCGGACTGCTGGCTTGGTCTCTGTGCCATGGACATTTTCCAGCTGGATAATTGCATCCTGCCTCTATAAATTCTCCCTGGAAATTCACTTGGATGCAGCATCTTCTCTCCCTACCTCTCTTCAGCAATGGTGGGGAACGAATCTAGGCAGTGAAGCAGCTGCTGCGTGCTGTCTCAGAGATGGCTGCATTCCAGTTGCAGACAAATGATCTCTGTGCTCATCAGGTTTGCAAAATTGCTAGCAGGGAAGAAGGATGTCAATGTATGATGTGCTACTGGGCACTGGAGCCCTGAGGTAACACACGAACTTCCTGCTCTGTGCTGTGGCCCTGTTGCAGCCCTAAAAGCTTGCTGCTGTGCACTGGGATGTCAGCTTGAAATGCAATCAAAGAAGCACGATGGACTGACATTTGCATCCTTCTCATCTGAGCCCTTCAGAGCAAGGCAAATATTTGCTGCTGATATTGATACCATCTTAAAACTGCAGAAACAAGGCCTGGTAAATACATGTTAGATCACATGCTGCCATTAAAGGGGCAGGGTGGTTCCCTGAGGGAGTCTGGAGAAATCTCCAGGCTTATCCAGTCTCATTTCAGCAATCCAGAGGACCATTCACCATAGGCAGGGATACAGATGTTGCTTCTTTAATGGCTTGGGTGTCTGTGAGGCAGCCTGGTTGGAACACTTCTTGGACTCAAGCCTCAGTCCTAACGAGGAATTGATAAGATGATGATAAAGATAGAATAACTGCTTCTATGTAATTTAACACTTATTTTCACACCGAGCATGGTTCTCAGTGCAATGCAACGTGGCATCATGCCTACATCCCTGTAGGCACCCAGTGTGCAAAACATGTCTGGGATGGGCCTTGAAGAGGGTGAAGGTGATGGGAATGCGTGCTCCCTGGATCTGGCTTTGGACTACATCTTCTCCTCTCATGCTGTCTTTATCTGCCTTCCTCTTTTTGTACAGCTCTGCTTTCCATCTCCTTGCAGCCCATGTATGCACGTCGTAAAGCACTTGTGGTGCCCACCTTGCCTTTCCCCACAGCCCTGCAGAAGCACAGCCTGCAAACACACCTTTCTCATCATCATCCGCTGGTGTGCACCCCCTCCATGCAAAAACAGGCAGCCAGGCTCCCCGAATGTGAGCTCAGGGAGTTATAAAAAGGTAGATGTGTTTGTCAGGAACGTGAGCAGCCCAGCTGAGCACAACTTCAAGGGGGCCACTTCTCGCTCCCTTTCGTTTCCACTCCAAAGAGCGAGTGAATGATGTCCGGTGGGAACAAGCACGCCAAGAAAAATGCAGCTGAACCTCCATCGGAAGGGCTGTGTGCTTCACACCATAAAACCTGGAGTGGAAGAGCCGTGTGAGAATCTAAGACCCTCACGCACAGGCCATAATGTTCTTTTCTGCTTTGAAGTGGATTTAAGGCTGGCTTAGCCTCTCTGGGGGCTGGAGGCTGCTGCTTATCCATGCAGCCTAGCAGCAGCAATAAGCAGCTGAACAGCCGTGAGCATCCTCCATACGGAGAGCAGAGAGCACTCCCCAGCCCTCTGGCTCCCAAGCAGTGGCTGCAATCAAGGAATCACAGGCTGGATCCCTTCTCAGCTCTTCAGCATATTTGAGACCTGAATTCTCTCAGTTTGAGGTCTTGCCAGCACCTCCTCCTTTTGAGCCTTTCTTTCTGACCGGGAGAAACTTGTAGGGCACCAAAGATGGGATTCTGTGGCCTTCCCACAGGTTGTCTCCAGGTGAAGATCTTTGAGGAGAGCATTTCTATAGAATCAGACAATCAGAGAATATCCCAAGTTGGAAGGGACCCACAAGGATCACTGAGTCCAGCTCCTGATTCAATGAAGGACCACCCCAAAATCTGGCCATAATATCCTGATATCTCCCCTCCATTTTTCTTGTAATGCAGTGCAGCCTTGGTTTTTTTCTCTCTCTTCCCTCCCTGTTGAAGACAAATGAGTGTTCAGCTGCAAATGGATGCCATCTGTTGTTTCTAAGATCCCAACAAGTAAGGTCTGTCACCTGGTGCTGGTATCCTGGGGATTCATGGCAGAGGGCAAGAGCTCTGGTCAGAGCAGATGCATGTAACTATAGCACACGTTTATAGGAACAGTCCATGGGAGCAGGACACAGTGCAAGAAACCCCAAGAGTGGGACACTGTGGAGTGCCCATTGTGATGTTTATTTTTCTCATCTGTCCCCATCAGAGGGTAGGGAAATGAGATTTAGAGGGAAATATATACCCACGTATTTGGGATACTTGCTTCAGTGCAAGCTATGGCTTTAAAGGAGTGGTCACCACAGCAAACACTGATGATGGAATAGGACTCAGAAGTTAAATCCTGAGTTGGCCAAGGAAGCCAGCCACATCAGGGCTCCTGTACAGCCCTTCAGGGGGCTGCAAGAACAAGCAGCTACCATTCTTTCCACCAAATGAGCTAATTTTCTCTCCACCAGAGCTCAGCATCTAATTTGCACTTGTCATCTGAGATATCTCCTGTTTGTGGAACACCTTTTGATGCAGACTCACCCAGTCTGTCTAACACCCTTACTTGAAAAAGGGATGAGTTTTTCCCTGAAGATTCTGATTTCTCTCCACTGACTGTGAAAAGAGGAACAGAGCAGCTCCACTGTCGATCAGAAACATAGCATTAAAGCAGCCAAAAATAGGTGGGACAAGTCCTGCTGTCTGTGTCAGATGGGAGGTCACCTCTGTATCATGGTGCATGCCCTATCTAGCTGTTTTTCTGTAAAACGAAATTTCTAGTGGTTCTGCTTCAGTCAGATCTCAGCGAGTTTCTAGCATAGAGACACTCCCAGGTGCCTCTGAGAGACAGCACTGATATTTTCAGTAGCCTTTCAAGGATATTTGTGGCTGGTCTCAGAGTTATCCAAATTAACACATCCCAGCCAGGTCTGCTAGAAATTTCTTGCTTCATTAATGTGAACAGGGGTAGCTGAGAACAGTTTGGAAGAGTTTCCTTCAGTACAGGCAGTGCTGGTCCTTCAGGTAGCATACAGAGATTAGGGGAAAATTGATGAAGTTGCTGCCCAGGAAACACTTTCTCACTCAATTGCAGTTGCTTAAAATTGGTTGGAATTTTGTTCACTGCTGTTCACTAAAGATACTTGTTGTTCATATCTCCACTGCATGCATTAGGAACATTCAGATGGACATCTGGGGCTGATAACAGACCTGGGGGATGACCTCAGGTTGAACTGTAGGGAAAAGAAATTGTTTTCTCATTAATATCTCAGCAAAATAAATGTCAAGTGGAAAAAACAGTTTCTCTGTAATCAATCTTGGTGCATAGACACTGGGCTCTGACAATTTCTCTTGTGGAAAGGAACGTATTTCCCATAGATCTGTAGTGTTTCATACATTATATCTCTCATAATAGCAAAATCCAGTGCTTGGGCTACATCGAGCTTTTCTTTCTAACCCTTTGGTTTCACATGACCATAATTCTCTGAATTTTTTTTTTTCTGCTCCAACTAAAAGTTTCACACTTTGTACAGGGCAAGAAATGATGATTTTTCTTTCACTGAAGAAAATCCTTTTAGCTATCTTTGATTTATTGGAATGTGTGTAGGGGAGAATTACGCTTTTATGGTGTTTTAAAATGTATTTTTCTTCTTGGCAACTAACAAGGCTAGAAAAGCTGTTTTCCTAACCTGCTTGGCATTCTCCTTATGGAGAAGCTGAGTTTGTGTTGGGATCAGGTGCTAGGGAAGTCATCTACAACAACAATTCAAATATCACCTCCAAGCAAGGTTAGCTGAGACAGAGTGGGATTGGGAGGAGAAAGAGAAGTGTTGAGATCTATTCCTTTCAAGACAACATCATATACAGAATCTACTACTGAGCCCGAGGCTGGTTTATGTTGGTCACTGGGTTAAGGACAGGAACATGTGACGGAATGACAGATGGATCTGCCTCAAATGCATAAAGAAGGGGCATCTCTGCTCACAGCCTTATCGGGCTGTGTGTTTTGGATGCTGAAGACATTCAGTTTTGCTGTTTTTCTTCTGAAAAGCTCAGAGAGTCAAGTGATACAAAAGAATCTCATGTATCATTGCGAGGAAAGCACTTTCTCCACTTATCTTTATGCAGAAAAGTGTGAAAGCACAGCCTGGCAAGGCTCCAGGGCTTCTCAGATCTCTCATATGCTGAGAACTGGTTCCATCTTCCTCTCTGGCCTTTCCCGGCTGCCCACGGCAGAGACAAGTGGTTGCTAAATCATAGATCAAGTGGCTGTGAGAAAGGGTCCTTTCTTGCTGCAAGCCATACATCTGCTGTGCCAACGCCGTGTGCCATGGGCATGTGGCCATTGTCCCAGGCCTCTCAAGAGGGGTGGGCGGAATTGGGCCCAGTGAAATGTGCAAAAGCTTGAGTTGAATGAAAGAACTTTGCATTTTCAATAAACACATTTTAATCAGTATCAAAGTGGCCTGATGAATACGTTTGAGGACCAGACTTGGCCAAACCCATGAGCTCACTCCTTTCCAAAGGGAGCAGGAAACAAGAGAAGTACAAACAGCTGCACAGTGCTTTCTTCTACCCATATTTTCCCTTACAACCAGTAAACGAGAAAATTTCATGTGAAAAGACTGTTAATGTGACAATAGGATGATGTATTTGTACAGTGAAGGACAGGAGGAGGCTGAGAGGTTGATCCCATCACAGCCATATTTATTTGTTGTCCCCATTTGTAGTGCTGTCTGCCTCCAGTCTTGGTGACTGCAGCATCTGGTTCTTAAAGAATTTCAGCAGAACTCTGAGAATCTTATCTGAAAAGCAAATTCCTTACCACCACTGGTATTTTTAAAATACACAGGAATTTGAGCTCCGATTACTGCCTTGCTTTCTGACCTGTGCAATGTAGCTCACTCTGTTGATCTAGCCTTTTCTTTTGTACATCCTACATACTCCTTGTATCTGTTTGGAGATTGGATTCACCCTGCTACTACAGAGCTTTTACCTCTGAGACTTCTCCTTCCTATGAAAGGATGTTCTAGATGGTATTTCCAGTCCTGGTAACTGGATCCAGGCATTGATCTGTTCAGGGTAGTTAGCAACCTCACAGAGATCCCTTCACATTGTAATGTTTGTCCTTGGAGATCTTAATTGCAGTCTTGTTGCTGACTACTCTTGTTGGAATTTAAACCAAAGATGACAGCAACTGCTTGAGCACAACCTACAGCCTGCAACACATTCTTCTACAAAATCATTATTACTTACCCAAAGTCAGCTCTTAAACAACACCGTACCACTAATATCTCAATGTACCTGGGAGAAAAAAAAACAAAAAAACAAAAAAAACTCTGCCATCTGCATGTTCTCAACAATCTGGCCTGGCTAAAATAGATGGCCCACGAAAAATCTATTAAAAGGATTACGTGATGCATTTCTCATGGGCTGTCAGTCGACCTCTCCAGCACTGAGACAATATATTACACTGACTCAGATCAGAGGGCAGCCTGTGGTTACATGGTCATAAGTAGACGTTATGGAGGAAGACACAGGCTGGCAGATAAGCCCTACTGTGTTCCCACCAGTGCCTAAAAAATGAAATGTAAAATCCTCTCCAAAAGTCATTGTCCCTCAGACTGAATATAGTTGGTGTTTTACTACTTGCACCAGTAACCCCAGATGACATCAAGAATCCACCAGCCAGAGTTTGGATCTGCTTCTATCAGTGTTTTCTGGTGGCACAGAGCTGCATGGCTCAGTGTCCTGTCCTACAGCCTGCTTGCAGTCTGCCCATCAATCTCTGGGGCAATCTATAGGGTTAACAGTGCCCTGACCTGGGCCCACATGCTGTACACTTGAAATACAGCCAAACAAGCGAGTGGTCAGGGAATGTCGAGTCAGGTAGGAACACATTTTAAGACTACAACTCTTTGTATTAAAATATATTTACTGCATAAAAAGCCCCGTGCTGTATTTCAAAGATCAGTGAGATAGGGATAGTTCTGGTGACATTTGAAGTCCATCTCCTGGGCTGTCACATTCATCCGAAGAACGCCTGCTGTGCACTCAGATCCACCCCCATCCAGACTGTTGGGAACATGGTGCTCTCCCCATATGGGGCTAATCTCCGGGAAGGCGGAGGGAGCACATGGTACCAATTCCTGCACACTTTGGTCCCTTAACTCAGTCCTGAAGGCAGTGGGCTGAGATGGGGGTGGGGGGCAGCACTCTGCTGTCACCATCTTTTCCTTGCAGGTCCTTTGCTTCCAGGTGTTCTCTGAGGGAGCGATGCCCTGGGATGTGAAATCCCCAATGGAAATGCTGAAATAAATAAATAAATAAATAAATAAATAAATAAAAATCTGCCGATCTCTCCAAATTTCTGGGAAACAACAACAAACTACATTAATCCCAGAAACAGCCAAGTCCTTCAAACCCAACTGCGTGGGGAAATACATGTGTTCCACAGAAAAAGGAGCATTGAAGGGAGAAATCTGACTTGCAGCAGCAGGATGTCCACTGCGAAGGAGTGCTTTCAGCCCTGGAGGGCCCAGGCTGAACCTATGGCACCCTGCACACACACCTGTGGGTGCTAAAGAATGGGTGAGGGAATACCACTTCTGGCAGGAGGGGAGCTGCAGTGATGACAGCACTGGGAGATCTGCCTGAGAACTGAAACTGAGAGGTAAAATTAGAGTTATAAGATTTTTATTGGCTGTGCCTAATTAATTGTAAAAAATAAATTGTGGGTCAGCCAATCTTGCTTTTTTTAATTTTAATTTTTATTTATTTTTTTTTTTTTTCAGTTTACCTGCTTCTTTTCTTTCATTCTCGAGGAAAAGAAAATAGTAGTAAAAGGGAAGAAAAAGTGTTAGGATTAAATTTAGGGTTATAGTTGGGAGCAGGGTTATGGTTAGGGTGAGGGTTGAGGTTAGAACAAGGGTTGGGGTTAGATCTAGGGTTAGGCTTGGGGTTAGGTTTAGGGTTGGGATTGGATTTAGTGCCAGAGTTATTGTGGGTCATGAAGGAAAACTGAAAAATCACTATTTTCAGAGGAACACAGAAGTCAGGGGAGTGTGTGGGAAGAGGATCTCTGTTGCTTAAAATTTTGAAACAATAAATCCTGCAGTCTGTATGTTTTTCGGTCATACTTTGTTGATGGTTAGTCTTCCAGTTGCATTAGGCAAAAGTAGATGCTGGGAAAACCCATGATGAGAGGGAGTTGGAGCTGTGCGTGTTCTCATCAGGTGTGAGATTTCATAGAATCATAGAATTACTCAGGTTGGAAAAGACCTCAAAGATCATCAAGTCAAACCACAAGTTTTCTTGGCTTCCCTGAGACATTCACTTTGCAGTGTCTCAGGTCACTTGCATGAAGATTGTGCTCAAGTTGTGCTCATCTTGTTCTGTACAGACTGATGCAGGCCCTCTTCTGCTGCTTCTGCACATTGAAATTTCTGAACTAAGGGGCTGGGATCTGTTGAAAGAAAGTCCACTCAGTTCTTGTCCTTCCAAGAAGATCCCTGCTGCACATGTGCACAGTCTTGGTGAGGAGGTATCTATTCATCTGAGGTGTTTCACTGCTGTATTTCAGAAGGAAATTATTAATTCATAAAATTATCAAAACATTAAGATTGGAAAAGATCACTAAGATCTTTAGCTACAGCTGTTCAACTGTCCACCAAGTCCAACCCATCCCATCACGCCTACTAAGCCATGATTCTCAGTGCCACATCTACATGTTTCTTGAACACCATCAGGGACAATGACTCCACCACCTCCCTGGGCAGCCTATGCCAACACATTATTGATTAATCTCACCTAACTTTAAATACTAATAGTGAATACTGTATTTCAGACCTCATCTCCCTTACACAGTAAGAGCAGAGATGTTGTCTTAGCAATGGGACTTCCCACCACCTATGGTTAGATCTGCACCAGAAGGTGCTGCTTGTCCTCAAAACCAAACAGCAGCTCAGTGATTTTTAGATGTATGTCAGGAAAGCAGACTCCTGTCCTGGGATAATGGAGACCATGCAGAGTTGAATGTAGGAAATAAACTCTGGGTACCACCACTCCTTGTTTATGCTCCAACTGCATCCACTTGCCTCTTCTGTCAGTTCTCAAATGCTTCAAGCATCTTCACCAAACTTTAATTACGTGATGGCAATCTGTCCAAGATTTTTATGACATTAATAAGAATGTTCCTAATTAGCATTTATTGTTTATATTATTGAAATTCCAAATTACACGACCAATTGATTTTTCCCCGTCGCCCTCATTAAATCACAGCAAAATGCATTTTAAAATAGATTGGCATTTAATACCTTTAGAAAGCACTGATTAGATCAAGGGCCTGTTTCACTGCATTTGGTTGTATGAAGCAGCGTTAGGTTTTAATTTCTCCTTGTTAGTATGAAGCTGAGTCACCGACTGTGTTCCTCTTCCCCTGCTACACAGGCATCTACTGGAAAAATCCCCCTCTGAGGCTAAGGCCAGGACTCTGGAATAAATGAAAGCAAAGTGAATGTCTCCAGACAGTAAATTCAACGTGAGATGAAACACAAAGCTCAGCTGACTGTTGGAAGTGTCCAGCTTGCTCCATAAACCCAATGGGTAGGGAAAGAAACCTGGAGTGATTAAGGAATTGCAGTGTTCGGGTTTTTTTTGGGTTTTTTTTTTTTTTTTTTGTTAATTTCATAACTTGGTCTTCTCCCGTCACCTCAGAAAAGGCCTGCTGCAATTGACTGAATCTGCATGAATGTGTGGGGAACTTTGTGTTTCTAAAATGTTAAGGCCAGTTTTCCTGTAAGCATGTTCCAACTCATCAGGACAACCTCACTGTCCTGGGGCTTTATCTTCTGTAGACATGGTCAGGGAAGCATCCCAGACTGTAGGAAATGAGCTTTTTCAGCACATTTCCTGGTTGTACCTGGGTACCCCCGCACATAGTGAGGCATCCGGATGGCTAAACACTATGCTGCAATAGGAGATAAAGGCATGGATGCCTGGTTTGACTCCTCTCAAAGCTCTTTTCAGAGCTGCTACAGGTTTTCCTTCTCCTGCGTGCTGATAACTCAGTACTTCTTCCCTGTAAATCCAGAAAGAGATTTGCCAAATTGTCTTTCAGGGATGAAAGATGACACTCGATGGGCCCACACAATGACTGCAGCTGTTCATGCCAGGCTGTGAGCACGAAGCTGGTGGCACAGGGCACTGCTCCCAGGCTGGTGTCACCTCCTACTCCTGCAGTGTGTGGCTGAGAACACAACTGGTGACAAAAATGCCTGCTGCTGGGTCTCCACTCATGCTGGATGACAAAACCTATTTTTTTTTTATGTAGGCTTTTATGCAAACTTGTGTTTTTTTGGTTTGGGGTTTTCTTTTTCTTTTCTTTTTTTTTCTTTTTTTTCTTTTTCTTTTTGTTATTTTTAAGATAGAAATGTTTACTTCTTAATTTGTCAGAGTTGTTTTTTTTTTTTTCCTGCATCAAAGTACGCAGCTGCTCCAAATAGAGTGGGGAATTGTCTGCTGTAAATGCTACTAGAAGTAAAAATAACTAAATAAATTACTTTCCACCACATCTGCCTGTATGGGAAGAAAACACATTACCCTAAATCTTCACCAGTGTCACACAGTCACCAGTGAGATCCGCGAGCAAAACCAGAGCTTACCATGCACTTCTCTCCTTTCCTTTTATCAAGTTGACAATGACAGCACAACAAAACTCTCATTCCACACCATGTTTGCTATAATCTAGCTCTGGAAACAGATGATGCTGTAGAGGGGTAAACTGAGTCACAGAGCATCAGAGCATTTGCTTTGGAGTTGTGCCAGAACTGGGAAGAAATCCAAGGATCCTGATTGCTGAGCTCTTGACCCAGACACCACCCCATGCAGGCTCTTTATTAAGCATCCTCTAAGATGTCTTTAAAAAATCCCACAGAAAGGCTCCCTTGTTCTCTTGCATGCTGTGTATTAGCATCTGAAACAACCGTGCTGAATTTGAAGAGGGAAGGGGAGGTGAAAATGCATGAGCAGCTACTTTGATTAGGTAATAAAGTATCAATTTATTTTCTATAAACGCGGAGAAAATTCAAACCAGCTGGAACCTGCAGTACCTCTTTGCACGCGACATTTCCAGCAAAATTTCCTCCCATCCCCTGGAATCCATTCAAGGCGTTGCCATGCCCTTAGTTGTGTAGATCTTTGCTGCAGTCCCTTTGCTGGTTAGTGGGGTTTACAGGAAGGCTTGGAGCAGAAAGACTTTGAAACTGCTTTTACTGAATGTTTTCCCTCTTGAATGCTGAGGGTATCACCCATGAGGGATGCACGGCCCATTGCACAGGGGCTTTGGGAAGAGTGGGTTATATCTCTGACAGCTCTCAGTACTGCATTGCTGCAGATGATGTGAAGATGCTTATGAAGATGCGTTTGGAAGCGTATGTGGGGTGTGCAGGCTCTTCGGTGACTGCTGCTCTGTTGTTCATGTGTGAGCACCAATCTATGTCACTCCAACATGACTCAAGGAGAGAAGGCTGAGGAGAGAGTGAGAGTGACCTGCAGCCCACATGCAAGAGGGAAGAAATAGGTCTAAACTGCAGGAAGGGGGTTTCAAGTGAGCTACAAGTAAATGGAGGAGACAAGGATCAAGTGTTTGCTAATGGTCTGGAGAGAAGCAATCTTCTTGTTCGGGGGAATTGACAAGAATAAGTATCTAACAAGAAAGGCTGGAAAAGGATGGTTCTGGTGAGGGGTGACTGATCGTTACCTGACTCGTTTCCAGCTCTCATAGCTTGGACTTCACATCCCAGTGACTTGGGGTGAAAGAACACAGATTATACCATCTTCATATTGATCAAAGAATAAGTGATACAGGATGGAGCAGAATGATGCTGGTATTGGATGGGACTGCCAGTGAGGTTTGAGTACTTGGTACATGCCTGCCCAATACTGTGCAGCACATCATAGGAAGCCTGTAAGAACTCTTCAGATCTTTCACTGTTTGCAATTATTTTCTATTACGAAGGCTATACTTTGCAACACATTGAACTTCACAAACAAACTAGGATTCTATTTTAGACTCCAAATTGATGTATCCAACCGGCAAGGAAATTAGCATGCATTAATTAGAGGGAAGATGAAAGACTTCAGTAAGCAGTGTTATGAGCTACAACGTTTATTAAAGCTCCACAATGCGTTTTCCTCTTATCATAAGGTATAGCATGCAATCTGAGCACACCACTGACTGGGACTGACAGGATCATACCAGCATTTAACTAGAGGCTCCCTTGGTTCTGCAATTGTGTGCTTTGCTTGCCAGAGGTAGTTTCATCTCCTGACCCCTGCTCTACCATACCTTTAGCCCAGCCCCATGCTACAGCCTCTCAGAAAATTCAGCCTCCCATAAACAAGCACCACTGATAAAGAAGCTAACCAGCAATCTGATAAGTAATAGCTTAGCTGGCAAACAACTTGTCATGAAAACAAAATGTTTAAGGAGAGAGGTGGAAAAACAGCAAGCAGAACCTTGAGAGCTTAGCTGCTCCATGCTGTCAGTAAGGCGGCATGTGGATTTGCAAGGATATATAGTGCTTCTCCTCTCCATAGTCTCACACAGTGCAGGCACTGGACTCTATTGCAGTTTCCTGGTGTTTCAGCTTGTGTTGGTAACTTTCACTTCAGGGCTCTGTCTTCCGCCTTTTCCCAATGTTCTGGAAGGATGTAGGAACTGAGATAACAGAATTGTGGGCAGTTAATTAGTGGAATGCTCTGTGTCCTGTAACCTTGCCTTCAGCTCATTGTGTCATTTTGAGAAGATAGATAACATGCATATTGTGCTTTGATCTGCCAGGAGGGCAGCTCATTTTAATGAGAGATCCTGCAGGTTTACCCCTGTCGATTTGTAGGAATTCCTTGACTCCTCTGTTGTACCCTCCTTTGTCTCCTCTTCCTTCTACTCTTTAATTGCTCCTTCCCACCCCCTGCTGCTCCCCTAGACCGATCAACCCCTGCTAGCCTTCAGATACACTTTATATATTTCCACTTATTTGGGTTTAGACTGTTAACTATTTGCTCTTTCAATTCCCTCCTGGCCCTCAAGTTTCCACCATAAATGCGATAAGTTACAACATCTGTTCCTCCAGGGCTGGGCTTCCACGCTCACAGGATTGTTCTTTTGCCTGAAAAAGACCCAGAGTTCCCCCTCCTGCTAATTCTTCTCTCTGTTTTGAGGTTCTGATCCCTGCAGCCTCTCGCGCTGCATTTTTCAGTCACACTGTTGAGGCAAAATTGAAAAAAGAAGCAAAGGACACAAAATGTTTTGCTTGTCCAAAGCTAATTCTCAGCCAAGTTTCTTGACTGTATTTATATGCATATGGCAACTTTGCATGATAACCAACAGCACTGTGGCAATCAGCCCACAGCAAGATGGTTGGAAATAGATAGTCTTCGAGGCCCCTTCCAACACAATCTATGATTCTGTGACCCTATCACTTCTGTGTGCTGGGGGCACCTCAAGGATCAAAGTTTTCTAGAGTGAAAAGCATGGCCTCAAAGGGCTTCCATAAGCAGTAGAAGACATGAGATGTCCCACACACCAGTTCACAAAGCAGGAAGGTAGCAAAAATCTGGTCCTTCTCCCACCTCCTGACAGCTCTGATGCAATCCACCTGACCCATGGCTTGTAAAAGTGCCTTATCAACATGTCGGTGCTGATGGTGGAGAAATAACACTGAGGATCATGCCAGGAAGGAGGGAGAGTTGACTGCAGGGATGCTGGTGTCATGATGGAGTGGACACACATGGCATGGGCTCCTGAGTGCGCAGACCTGCCAGAGTTACTTCTGCTACTATTGCTGTTATGCATCTCCCAGCAGAAGCAATGCAGTGATATTCACGGCTGTGAAAGGCCAGTGTTTTCTCTTCCTGCACAGTTCAAAATATGCAAGGTTCTGAATCAGCCTCATTTTTTAGCACAGCTTACCTTGGACTAGGAGGGTTATATGGGGCAGCTAGAGGATCAGAAAGTGCTCTGGGCTTCAGTCCCTTGGCTTAGAACTGTAGAGGTTGTTCCCAGGAAGGAGGAAACAATGGAGGAGCTTGGGCTAAGACTAAAGTTTCTGCCTTCTTAAAGAAAACAGCAGGGTAAAAGGGAAGATGTGGGGGTCAGTCAAGGGATTCTGCTTCTGTTTCTGCATTTTTTTTTCTTCCTTTTCGTTTTTGCATTTGGTTTTTCAGCATTTTGCTTTTTTGAAAGAGGAATATTCAATTGGAAAGACTGCAGTTCAGAAGACCCAAAAGAAGCATTTCAACTTTATCAAAGTGCTCTTTGTCTTTTACTTCTTTCTTTTCTTTTTCTTCCTTATCCCAAAAATGAGTTTTGTGCCCAGTGTAAGATTTTTCAATGAAATACTCTGCTTCCCATAAATCACTCATTTCCCCTGGGATACCCTTTTAGTGGAAGGTGGTTATAAAGTTTGGGAGGAAATCTGGAATACCTTTGGTGCCTGTACCTCTAAGGAAAGAGCTCAAGCACCTTTTCCTTCTAGCCTTGCATGTTGTATCCTTGGAAAAGGCGGAAGAGATCTGTCCCCAGCCACCTTGTCCTTGTCCATGATGTTTTAGAGTGTCTGGATTCCTGTCTTACCTCTCCTCAGTCATACCTTACATGGAGTCCTAATTTGCTGCTCTAGGCAGAGAGCTTTCAGCTCTGCAGGGTTACAGCTCCTGGTCCTCAATTAGTCTTCAACTTGAAGAAGTCCCAGTTAACACCAGTTCTCAAATATTAAAGAAAGAAGGGAAAAAAAGAAAAAAAGAGAAGAAAAAGAAGCTGATCTGTGTCTCTGTAACTTTGATCCTTCCTTTCTTATTTAGGAGAATGCATGTCTCCTGGAGTCTCTTACACAATGCCAAAATTGCTTCCATTCTGAGCTGAAGTAGATGACTTTTTCTTTTGAAACTTTTTCTTCTTTTCCTTCCAAAAATACAGCTTGAGCTGATAGAGGTAGTTCTGATATTTTTATCAATTCTGCCAAATAACTTCATTCTGAAAAGACACCAAAAAGCTTTTCTGAAAGGTTAGAACTTATCAATTCTGCGTTTACAGAGTGAAGCCTTTGCATTTTTCATCAATGTTGCATTTCATTAAAGAAAAAATGAAAGAGAAAGAAAATATTTCCTATTTGCTTAGGGGCAACCCTTTCCTCCTTACTGTAGAGAAGCAGTAATGGAAGGGACCTGCTACTGCCAGGCACTGGGGGTCATTTGTTAGGCTGGGAAAGCAATATGTCTAGGAGTGAAGAAATGTCCAGCACAATAGAATTTGGCAACAGGTTCCAAACTGTACAAACTGTGTGCTCTTAAGTCTTCTTTCCAAGAAAGAAAACATACTTGGCAAAGGGACTCAAGCACCCAGATCTCATTCTGACAGCCTAAATCCACACAGCTTCATTCAGGATGCTAGTGGTGCCCTGGACATCACCGCATTCATTTGGGTTTGATATCAGCCAGGAAGGAGCAAACTGCTCCAAGGAGAGATCAGGCTGCAATTACAGGTTCTTACATGAATTTCCACAAGCTGTTGGCTCCCTAGAATATCTGATTGTGAAACACCACTGCACTGCTTCTCACAGGAGGTGATGCTCAGATGGCTACAACATATTGACAAGGTGAAGATGATGGTAAGAGGGGAGTGATTCTTGTCCACTGTGTTCCTGAACAACTGTTTAAATCATTTAATGGTGAATAAATTACAGTGGAATTTAGCTGCATAGCATTGCGTGCTCAATTAGTCCCACTTCAGATAGAGACAGTCCTCTATGGAGAGCAAAACTCAGGAATTTCAGTCTACACGTGGAAAAAAAGCCCTATCTTTAGAGATAAGGGAGTAACTATGGCAACAACACAACTCTCTGGGAAAAGCAGGGATGAGAGGTGTCATGGTTTAACTGGCTAAAATGGAGGAAAAGGTAGATAAGAGACTGGCTGTCAACAGCCACTCTTTGACAAAGATATATCTACTGGCAAAATGTTGTTGGCAGTAGCCAGATGGCAGTCTCCAGGTCTACAATGGAAGCATGGTCACCTCTGCCAAAACAAATCCAAGAGGCTGGTATAGTGACTGATGAATGACAAAGGAAAGACATCAGGCCCTTCAGCCAACATCCTGCAGGAGAAATCTGGTGGGGAAGACAGAGGGATGGGGAGGTCATAGCAGAATCTGGAGATCCAGCAGGGCTGGATATGATTTTGTTACCCACAGCATGACCTAGTCAGCTGTGACATCCTGTCCTTGGTACCGACCATGGTGCAAAGGCACTGGTGAGGACATCAGTGTGTAAGGGACCTGGGATCATTGGGGAACCCTCTTCCTCTTGTTCATCTCCATCACCAATTACATCTGAGCAGCTGAGATGAGAGCTATTCATTAACACTGATGAGATGCCCCCTCAGTCTTCTCCAGGTTGTTCAGCTCCAGGTCTCTGAGCCTTTCCTCAAGCAGTCAGTTTGTGCAGTCAGAGCAGAGGGGAAGGATCGCCCTCCTCAACCTGCTGGCCATGTTCTTTTTCATGCACTCCAGGATCCCATTGGCCTTCTTGGTACGCTGCTGGCTCATGGTCAATCTGTCATCCACCAGGACACCCAGGTCCTTCTCCACAGAGCTCCTCTCCAGCAGGACAGCCCCAACCTGTACTGACGCACGTGGTTATTCCTCACCATGTGATGTCCATGTTGACTACTTCTGATAACCCATTTTTCTTCCTTTTCTCTTTGAGATCAGAGGCCTGTGGTGTCTGTTTTGCACAACCCTGTTCTCATGCCATGACGAAGGAAGCAATTCCTCAGACTAATGCATCTCTGACAGTAGGCATTTCCTGATGTTGATATGCAATTTATCTTGCTGGATTTCATTCCTTTCCTCCCAGCGAAACCATAAGGGGACAGTAGATTACCTTCTCTCTGCTTCCAAATTCTTGCAGTGCCCCCTTGTTAATTCTCTTTAGGAGAATCATCATGCCTGCCCATTTCTTCCCATCCCACAGGCACAGGCCACAGGAGCAACTTGATTCAAGCATCAACTCACACAAGACCTGTGTGTAAGTAGGTGGCACACCCAGCTATCTCCCTAATCCACTGTAATGTCAGGATCATGCCAGCCTTTCTTCTTGGCCTTACCTTTGTTTGTAACAAAACAACATGAAGAGGAACCCCTCTTGCCTTGTCTTCTTACTGGACTCCCAGCACCTGGTGTCCACTGCTTCCTGGACTGTCTGAGCCCCTCTTTCAGCTTTAAGTCTGGATGCATTTACCTTCAGATTGAGCTGGCAAGAATACCTCTCAGGAGATGTGTTCTGTGCTCCTGATACCAGACTGCCTCAGCTTAAGATGAGTCTCTGCTGCTGAAAAAGGTGCTTGATTCATGACCAGAAACATATTTAACAAGCACAGAGAGGAGTAAAATACTCCTAAAAGGGAGCACAGTGTAAGCTTCCTTCTGTAAGAGGCTCCTGCAGGTATGGGAATAAAACAGGAGCTGCTCGGTATAGATCTTAACCACAGGTGTGGAAAATGCATGAGGAGCAACAGACCGTGCCTTGAAATGACAGACAGGAGTGTGATGTAATTACAGATGCTGGAATGGCAAACATCACAAACCCAAGTACCCCACAGTATCTAGACAGGACAAGTGGAGAGTAAAGCAGATCCCAGAATTAAGGCTGTAGAGAGGATATAATAAAAAGCTTAGCAGATATGGCAGTAGTTGTGGAATGAAAGGAAATGAGATGCAGCATAAGGCATTTAAACATCCTTCTTCAGCCAAGTAATTCTGGAAAAAACTTACTGTTTATCATGGCCCACTCTTGTCAGGAATCACACTGATCTGACCAGGCCGTCTTAGAGGAAGACATCCCTTCTTCCAGAGATGTGATGAAATCACCATGTCCCAGAAGTTACCACATCTCTGGGATTTTGACTGATTGTCTGGTCACATTTTCTGCCACAAATCTGTGCCTGAATTGTTGCTGGAATCTGTCTGACCTTAATTTCCAGCTGCTGGCTCTTGTGTGCCTTTCTCCATGTGATTGAAGAGACTTTCGCACCTTGTATTTTCTTCCTGGGAAGGTACTTTCACACTGCAATCAGTTAAATCTCAAACTTCTTTTTGATGGGCTGAACAGACTTCTAAGCCTCTCATTGCAAGGCTGTTTTTCTTCCAGCTCCACAGATATTTTAGCAACTCTTTCCTGCCCTGTCTCCACTTGTTCAAAATTCAACACCTAGTTTACCTGCCCTCATGTTCCTCCCAAACAGTTTTGCTCATAATTTCCTCAAGATGTGTAAAATAGTCCTCCCAAAGCAATGAGCTTATGTGTGTATTATATTTTTGCAGCTGGGGCTGTTCTTTGAAAGATGCCACAAATGACATCAAACTGTGATTGCTGGTATCAAGCAATCACCAATTTCTGAAGCCGTGATCTTGCTGATCACTTTGCACTTATCAGTCCCTCTTACTGTCAGAGCTCCCTTTTCCCCCCATACAATACTTCTGAGGCTGAGAGAAAACATCTCTAACTTTCAACATTTGCCTAAAACTTCCTTGGAAGAGTTTGGTGTCTTGAGGGAAGCATTTAGTTGTGACACTGTAGCTGTACTACTGCCTGTTGGACATGCATATTAGTGACCCTTCCTAAGACTAAACAGGTTCCCAAAAGGCATGGGATTTGTCCCAGATGGGCTTTCCCTCAGTATCTTATGACATTCATCTTATGCCTTTTGCCTGGGCTCCTCTTCTTGGCACCATTCTCCTCCAAAATCCTCTCACCCAGTGCCTGTGCCTCGACCCCTCGATAACAAATTCATTTGACCTTGACCTTGATAAGAAAAATAGAACAACTCTTCTTTCACGACTTTCTGTTCTCCACTCTGTCTATGGACTTGTGCTGCTTAGTATCATCCCAGGACATTATTAATGAGTTGTTTACTTCTCTCTCCCTATCATTAATAAAGATGTTAAACTAAACCAGCTGTAACATCGATTCCTGTGGCACCTTCTGGACATCCCCCTCCTCGCATGGCCCCCTGTACTTTATCATGGATTGGTGTTTACTCACCTTAAGTCAATTTTCCATCAGGTGTCTCAGCCTGTAACCACTCCAATTGGAATTCATTTGCCAGGTAAGATTTTGCAAGACACTACATCAAACACTTTATTAAATGTGGCCTGTAGACATTTGCATTTTTCTTCTCTTAATATAAAAAGCTTCATCTGAGGAGATAATGTGCAGGTTGGAAAACATCTGAAAGAAGACAGAGCTAAGCTTTGTATACAGTCAGTGGGTATCACTGAGTGTGCTTCAGATCAGGTCCATTAGGGAATGATGATTAAGCTACTGCTGCTTGTTGGGGGTTTGATTCTAGTCACTTTTCCTTGTGTGAGTATTTGTTTAGTTTTATTCTGTTTTGTTTTGATTTAATTTGTTGCTTGTTTTTGTTGCTGTTGTTGTTTGGTTTTTTTGTTTGTTTGTTTGGTTGGTTGGTTTTGTTTTGGTTTTTTTTGGATGGTAAGTTAGTTTTGTTTGGCTTTAAGGGTAGCTATTATTTTCTAAAGACTTTCCACATCCGGTATTTTATAGAATCTTTTAAGTTGAAAAGGATCCCTAAAGGACATCTGGCACAACTCCCCTGCAGTCACCAGGGACACCTATGGCTTCCCCGCAGCTCCTCCAGCCTGACCTTGAATGTATCCAGGATGGGGCATCCAGCACTTCTCAGGGCAATCTGTTCTCTCAAATATCTAAAGGCTCCTCTATCCATCTAATACCATGACCCAGACAGCACAGGTCATGACAGATCTCCTCTATCCATGCAACACAGTCAACCAGGTCTCCAATGTAGCAATAGATCTTTTCTGCCCATTCAGTACCCTAGCCTGGATCACTCAAGAAGCAACACAAACCCTCTTTCTATGCGGAATCCCTACCCACATCGCTCAAGTAACAGCTCCCGTGTCCATCCAAAACTCCCACCCATGTCTCTCAAGTAGACATTAAGTCCCCTCTTCACATCATGTACCCCCACCCAGATACCTCAAGTAGCAACATGTACCCTTTTTCTGTCACATAGCCCCACCAAGATCTGTCAAGCAATGGAACAGCTCCTCTATCAGTCCACTATTCCCACACAGACCCCTCAAGTAACTGTATATCCCTTCTGTCCTTTAGATACCCCAGTCTGAGAGTGACTGCATTCCCATTGCCCTACTACGTTGTTTTCTCTTTCTTCCAGCAGTGCCCTTCACTATAAAATGCACAAGTTAGGCAGAACAGCCCATCTCCCATTTGTGTGTGTGTGTGCAATCATTTTTCTCCTCTGTCAGAAGGCAAAGCCAGCTTGTGAAGAAGCCATTAATCTGAGCCCATGTCTCATGCTCCTTTTCTGCTGTATAGGACTCTGGAGGACTTGCTGGAATGAGCTGCTCTGCTGTGCTAATGCCTCCTAATCTCCCCCCCTACCCCGATAGTCTCTGGCAAACTCTCTCTGAGCTCTGTAGCTATACGTCTTCACGGCTGCTCACAAGGGGCATCATTAGGAAAGGGCTCTTAAATGGCTTGACATTCTCAGCCTCCCAGAGGAACAGGGCCGCTGACAGATCTCTCCATTTGGAGTATGAAATCTATTTGTTCAGATGCATAATGACCGATTTGTCTTCTTGGAGGAGCTCTTGTTGAGTTCTGGGACAGCCAGTTACGGTGCTAGGGGCTAGCAGCTGTGTGCTGAAACCACAGTGGGGCCAGACCTAAGCGACACTGATTAGAGGAGACGGTAAAAAATCACCCCTGGATGGCAGAAGGTGGAGAATTATGGGCTTTGCTGGGGATGGAGAAGGTCTGGAGAAAAAGAGAGGCCCAAAACATTCAATTGAAAGTGTGCAGAAGCTCACTGAAGCCAAGAGAGAACTGAAGCCTGAAGATGCTGATTTCTTGTGCTGTTTCCCATAAGAAACCTTGATTGCAGCCACTTTTCCTTATTTGTGACCAGCATCTGTGCACCTTGTATGGTACCTAAGCACTCGTATTGTGCTGATAGCAAGCAGCAGTAGGTTCTGTCAGCTCCGTCACTGCAAGGTGGAGGACAAAGAGGAATAGAAAATTAGTGTGGTGCACTGAAAGGGGCACACTACTTCATTGTACCTGGCTTTGGCAGAGAAGGTGGCAGTGGCAGGCAGCCCTTCTCCTCCCTGTTTCATCCCACTCAGCAACTGGAGTAGCAGGCTGACAGCAAGGAAGGGGCAGAGAGCCCTGCTAAGAAAGTGGATATGTATGGGCCCTCAGGAAGAATGGAGGAAGAAAAAGACATTGTACTTGTATGATCTGTAGTAGGGAGCAAAGGGAAGACACAACAAAGGGAGAATATGAGAAAGCAGGAGAATCCTTTCTGAGCCCTGGAGAAGCAGCTTGGAAACAGGGCTCATTATGCAAGTGGTCTGACTGGGAGCAGAGGTGGCAGCTGCTTCCTGAGGAACAAGGGCAGGAGGTGCCCGGGGCACCAAAAGTCCCCTGTCAGCCTTTGTGAGAAGCCCAGCTACATCACTGCAGGACCACATCCCCTGCCACCCTTCTGCATCAAGGCACTGACTTCTCCCACTGAGACGTGGGATTTTCGCTCCGAGGGGAATCCCAACATTTCAGCGTCTGCCTGTTTTTCCCCAAAAGGGCTGGAACAGTTGCCGTTACGAAATTTTCCACAGAACAACAATTAAACAAACAAACAAACAAAATCAGAAACAACAGAAAGTTTGGACGGCAGCAAAGTGTTTTGATGCCGTGAGAAGGTCCAACAGAGCTGGACTTGTGTGGTGCAGAAAAATGCAGGCTGGGGGCATTTGGGAAGCTTATGCAAAATTATTCCCAGATCTGTTCTCCCTCGATACCCCCACATCTTGGCATCGGCAGGTCAGAAGAGGAAAAGGCATCTCAGGACAGCATTGTACCTGCTGCTTCAGCGCCAAAGCATCTGTGCTTGGTCTGCCTCCCACCTTCCACCACGGATGAATTCATTTTCAAAGCAGAAAACAACTGAAGGCGCCTGGGCTTGTTCCTGCGCTGCTGGGAGGGCTGCCCAGGCACACAGAGCTCTGCCTGCTGTAAATGACCCCAGCCCCGCTGCCTGCAAAATCAGAAACAGGATAATTGAATAAAAGGAGTGGCAGAGAAAAGCCCCTTCTCTGCTCTTCTGGGCTCCATCAGTACAGTAGTTGTCTCTTTCCCAGAGTCTGAGGCAGCACTGATTGCAGGATTGTTTGCCTTCTTCATTACAAACAACTCCACGGAGATGGCCAATGAATTCAAGGCCACCTTTCATACCAGGATTTCTATGTTTGCTTAGGGTTGTCAGTGTACCATGAATTTCTGGGCACATGAATCAGGGCTGGGGACCAGGGAGGGCAGAACAGCAGGAAGTGCCAGGCTGAGTTTTCCATCTGATAGAGCCAGGTCTAGTGCTTGTCCTGGCCAGTAAAAATAAACACAGGGTCTTGGTGGGGAGACATAGGGTCTGATTCAAAGTTGTGACAGTCTGCTCGTTCAGCTTGGAGAAGACTAAGTGGAGACCTCATTGTGGCCTGGAATTACTCAAAGTGAGTTTACAAACAGGAGAGAGATGGGCATTCACGCATTTTGATAGTGATAGGACAAGGTTGGATGGCTTTAAACTAAAAGAGGGGATATTTAGAATAGATATATGGAAGAAATTGCTTACTCTGAGGGTGGTGAAGTGATGGCAGAGAGCTCAGAGAGCTGTGGTTCTCCATCCCTGGAGGTGCTCAAGGCCAGGGCAGTCTGAGCTGGTTGGGGCAACCACCTTACAGCAGGGAGTTGGGGCTGGGTGGGCTTTAAGGGCCCTTCCAACCCAAAGCATTCTGTGATTCTATGGTCCCACCTCCACCACTATCTCCACGCCCCACAGGTACAGCCTGACTCCAACCCTGGCAGCCTCTCAGTCTCAGTGCCATGCCACACATCATGCACCATGACATCTCATTTCTGGGATCTCCATCCATTTTGCCCAGGGCAAAGCTGGAAGATTTGCATATCAACATGTTCTGCTTCCACATTACTCCTCACTCGGCTGGGCAGCTTTAAGAGAAGGATGGAAGTGTCACTTCACATGCAACATGATGAAGCCTGGGAAGACAGGACTATATGGCAAGGGTAGTGCCAGTAGCAAGAATGAGGAGGAGATAGCAAGCAGGGCACCCAGTGCTCTCTGGGGATGGCCCTTCAGTTTCCAGTGTGTGAAACAGCACGCGTGTCCCAGCACAGAGAGAAAAGAGAAGTGACCCAGCACACTTCTTCCCACCTAAACAAAACAAACCTGAGCAAAATGCAGCCTCTGTGAGCAGGTTATCCCTGTCACAAAAGGGTGAGAAAGCAAAAAGCAAGTCAGGCAGGTTGTCACTAATGAGTTAGAAGGTGCCCAGCGTGCAGCATCTGGCTGGAGCCACACCTGAAGGTCTGTGCAAGTGTGATAAAAACTGTGCGTGTACATTTATTTTCTCACTGCACATCCCTTGCAGAGTGTTAAGATGTTGCAATCTCCATCTGCCTGGCATTAAACTTTATTCTGAGAGGGAAGTTTGGTGCTTGTGTGGTTCTTGTTTTTCTCCCTCCTCTTAGCTTCACTTCACAGCAGTGCAATCACTACATCTTTTAGGTGAGATGTGGTCAAAGCCTCTGTGCTGCACACCTGTCATCACAGCTTTTATTCACCCCAGGTGTCCCTGCATGGTTTTGCTGCTCATGCTGGGGTCTTGAGTGCACCTTCTGTTTGGCATTTTCATTCTCACCAAGATGCAGATGTAAATGGTTGTGAGATGACAATAGTTGTGAGTTGCGAGTTGCCAGCAGCAGAGAAGAAGCCAAAAAAGGTTCTAAAAGAGGGGTCTAAACGCATCCCCAAAGCCTGATACACCATCCTGCTTTGCCCCTCAGCCCCATAGGAAGCAGCTGCCCCAGTAGTGCGGACATGCTGCTATCACTTCCAGCTTCTCTGTCTCCCTCTCCCTACCCTCCAGGACACCGATGCGTGCTTAGGAGAGGTACAAAATGTCTTGCAGTCTTGGCCCCATGCTTTGTGTTTGACTCAGGAATATATACCTACTGCTTAACTAACAGAGCTGAGCTGCCAAATAAATGCCTGGTTTCTTTACTGCAGATTTCTAGCAATGAAAGAGTCCTAAACCTTATGTCCTGAGTGAGAGTTGCAGAGCAGAGGAGCATACTACCTATACTTTTTATTTCTTCTCTTTGCTTTGGGGTTTTGTTTCCCCTTTCACTGTGGTGAAATCATGATGGCTGCCTTATTTCTACACATGTGCTGCAGCCTTTCTCTCCATGGGCTCCTTCCAAGGGGTGTCCTGCACCTCTGTTCATCACAGGGGATTTGGACCAGAAGATCTTTAAGGGTCCCTCCCATCTCAAATGATTCAGTGACTTTATAATTCACCCAGGCATCTTTGTGAAGACCACAAGCTTGTATCTCCACGCAGTGACCTGAGGAGCTCTGGGGAAACAGCTAAGAGATGTTTGTTCTCCACCTTTGGGAAGAAATGCCAGAGCACAGTTTGCCTTTCTGCTTCCCCTAAGGGCAACAGGAAATCACTCAGACCAAGGAAGCCAATTCTCTTGTGTGATTCCTGTGTTTTCAGCACTTCCCTGGCAGTGTTTTCTGAAGTCTCACCTGCATTTGTTCTCCAGCATCCATGTGTTGTTGGGGGCTCCTTTTGTTCCTTCCCCACATGTTCTCCTCCTCCCTCTCTGGACTTGCCTGCCAAATGGATCGTGACTGCCTTTACCCAGAGATCAAGCACTGCTCTCTCTCATTAAATGTAGTATTTATTGTACTGGCACTCAAATGACCCCAGTGCAGCAACAACCACTGAAGAATCCCTTTAACTGCTATGCCAAAGACAAATATTTGCTGGTACAAAGTGCTCAGGTTGATGTTATGTGGATTCTTTCTGCACACAGCAGACGTGCAAAAAAGCTGACGTCTTATCACCAAGTTGCAAATACATCTCACCTGTCAGAAAAGCTGGAAAGTCAGTTTTGTTTTGTAGGGTAAATAAATATGTCAGAACTTCCTCTTTCCTTCCCCTTCCTTTCCCTTTCTTCCCTTCCCCTCCTCTCCCTCTTTGTTCTCTTTTCTTTTCTTTTTTCTTTTCTCTTTTCTTTTCTTTTCTTTTCTTTTCTTTTCTTTTCTTTTCTTTTCTTTTCTTTTCTTTTCTTTTCTTTTCTTTTCTTTTCTTTTCTTTTCTTTTCTTTTCTTTTCTTTTCTTTTCTTTTCTTTTCTTTTCTTTTCTTTTCTTTTCTTTTCTTTTCTTTTCTTTTCTTTTCTTTTCTTTTCTTTTCTTTTCTCCTCTCTTCTCCTCTCTTCTCCTCTCTTCTCCTCTCTTCTCCTCTCTTCTCCTCTCTTCTCCTTCTCTTCTCCTTCTCTTCTCTTCTCTTCTCTTCTCTTCTCTTCTCTTCTCTTCTCTTCTCTTCTCTTCTCTTCTCTTCTCTTCTCTTCTCTTCTCTTCTCTTCTCTTCTCTTCTCTTCTCTTCTCTTCTCTTCTCTTCTCTTCTCTTCTCTTCTCTTCTCTTCTCCTTTTCCTTTTCTCATTTTCTTTTTCCTGAACTGGAATAAACCCAAGATTTTAAATTTTATTTCTAATGCATTTCTAGGTTGTGAGAAATGAAATGGGAAGAGCACTGGCCCGTGACCGGTTACCACTCCTTGGTGTAAGAGAAATGAATTCAGTCCTAGATAAACTGATTAACTCTTCTCTACCCTGAGCGCTATGACTTCTGTGCTGTTGCCTAATTTGTGTTTCCTTGATTTTTGTCTGAAAATTTTGCCAAATTCCTGTCAATCTTCCCATCAAAACAGGTACATCATTATTTTGTGATTTGGTTTATTTATTTATTTACTTGGGCAAAATAGTGGACAACGTTCGTCACAAGTATAAGGAAAATCAATGACTACTTCAAGCTGGGAAAGAGGCATAAAGGTGCATTTTGTGTAGGGTTTCTTTTCTTTGCAGTGACAAGGGGAAATGATTTCAAACTAAAAGAGGGAAGATTTGGGTTGGATATAAGAAATAATGCTTTTTACAGTCAGGGCGGTGAGGCACTGGAATAGGTTACCCAGAGAAGTGGTGGGTGCCCCATCCTTGGAGACACACAAGGTCAGGCTGGAGGGGCTCTGGGCACCTGATAAAGCTGTGGGTGTCCCTGTTCACTGCAGGGGAGTTGGGTCAGATGACATCTGAAGGACCCAACTAACTCAGATGGTTTTATGGGTTTTCCAAATTTTGGCAGGAAGCAGCAATTGTAGAAATGAAGTTAGTATCCTTTCCCAGTTGCAGACTGTTCTGTGAGCAACTTGAGCTCTGTAACTAGAGCAAAGAATCACTGTCCTTTCTTCAAGCATCGTGTCTGCAAACTCTGCATGTAGCACACAGAACAGGAGAACCTAAGCATGAATGCTTTCTATTGAGCAGAGAAGCACAGTTTTCAGAGGGGTGCCACTGGTTGTATCTATGTTAAATACTGAGCAGGTGGTATTTTATTTTATTCTTTCCAAAGAATCCAGCCAAAGTTATAGATGATGAAGGCAGAGATAACAGTTTTTCACTACTGGGAGCAGGTGGGATGGGAAGGCCCTCCTCACAGCTGCCTTCTTCCAGATCTGCTCTCATTTACAGGAGTGTTCATTTTCAAAGGCTAATGAGGCACACTGATTCCACAGTTGGGAATTTCTTACGTAATGATAATTAGCATCCTTTGCCCTTCTCTATCTGCTTCTAATAGGAGACCCCTAGGTCTCCAACTGGTAATAGATCTTGCCTTGCCAACCCTTCTGCAGGCATACAGATGGTCTCTCTTTCACAGACAAAGAAGACAAGCCTGGGTAAAAGTGATGAGCATTTCTTCCCATCATCATTGGCCTCTCCAGATCTTTTCCTTGAAGCCTGTTCTCCCTCTAGCTTGTTTGTGTTGCTGTGTGCATTGGCTGTTGCACTTTGAGCTGATTTTCTCTGCAGCATACAGCCATTGCACAAGGAACAGCACAGCAGCACACAGCCATGCTCCTGATCCAGCTTCTCCAGGCCTCTCTCCTACCTCTGGCCAGGCAGAAGAGTGGAGTCCATTGCTGTGCTCATCCTCAGCAGAGCACTTCTAATCCCACAACCCGTATGACCATGAATGTCATACCAATGTCTCTGGGGGAACACATTGTGACATTCTACCACTCTGTTCTCACCAGGCAGCAGCAAAGGTGAAGGGACCAGCTGGACAATCCTTCCAGAAACAGGATCACTCATGCTTCCTCTCAAATTGGTGTTCTTATCTTCTCATCTCCCCATTCCCAGTGCTTGTTGTGTGGAGGGCTTGCAAGTTTCTAATAACATACTCTAGCCCAAACAATATTTTTTCTGTAGAATAAAGCTCTAGAAATAAATACTCTTGAGTCCATTCTTAAAAAAAAAAAAATACAGTACCTTTCAAATACACACCCCCAACACCCCAGTTTCCCACACAGGCTCAACTGCACTTAATTTGCTGAGCAGCAAGAGGTTTTGGGAGGTCTTTGCCAGGTCCCTGCTGCTACCAGCATTACCGGATTAGTGCTCTTAGGGCTTCAAACCTTGCTCTAAACATCACACAGTGCCTACCCCAGGAGCACTGGGAGCTGGATAGAGGAAAATGCAGCTTGATTTCCCATCTATCAACTCTCTGCTGTGTCTCTTAAAGCCACAACCTGCCCTTTCCCACTGCACGGACAAAACTGTGACTGTAATGGGTGACTTCTTTCCCCATCCAGCTGCTTGGGAGCTGGTAATGACACAGCAGAACATCTCCTGCTCTGCATATCCTTCTTTCAAGTTACATTAGGGTCATTCTTTTTTTGTGAGAAGGAGATGAGAGGGGAGAAGGGAACGATTCTGAGGAAGAAGATAAATAATCTTCAAAGAGAACAATTAACAATCAGTTGCAGTACCACTGTAGAGCAGAGATAGACACATATTTCTGGCTTTTATTTCTGATTAATGTGGGAGAGGCCTGGCATCCCCTCTCCCCAGTCCAGAGAAAATGGTCTCTTGATTGTGTCACAACTGCTCTGCAATTGTTCTCTCTGAAGATTATTTATCTCTTTTCTTCATGATTGCCTGCTCTGAGACCTTAATAAATTGGATCCAGTCAGAAACAGTGCTAGCTAATTTCCCCCTGAAGAGGATTTGAGTTTTTGTCAAGCTCTCAGAGCATTCGTTTGCTTGGTTTCTGCTGCTTTTGAAGGGGCTCTGTTTAAAATAAATAAATAAATAAAATTGTTTTCCACCATTGTAGCATCAAGGTTATTGGCAGTTATGAATTTACACTGGATTGAATTGGCAGCAGGGTCCCACACTGATGAGTGCTGCTCTGTGCCAGGTGCTGTACACGGGCGACCTTGGCAAAAATTGTCTGCAAGGTCCCATTTCTGCATGCTGTGGAGAGCAACTTGCTCTTCTTCCTAGCCGGCAGCATGGAAAAGCCCTGGGATGAGCCAAATGGAGCCTAGCCAGGCTGCAGGATGAGCACAAAGCACAAAGCAGGGGAATATGGGGTGGTGAAGAAAGGCAAAGCATAAACTCAAATGACAGAGATGCTCTGAGCCAAACCCACAAGCTGTAGGTCCTGTGCTGGGTTGGCAGACTTGGGGTAGAGCAGCTCTCTGGGATGAAGTTCCAGCTCTGTATTTCAGAGCAGGCTACTTCCTACATCTTGGAGTGGGTTCCAGCCCCACATTTTGGAAGGAACTCTGTTTTCATGGGTATCACTGCACTCAGAGCATCCCCAGAGGCTCTCCCAGGATCCTAGGTGAACTGAGGGTTTAGTTCTGCAAGGGATTTGTCTTGCCACCACCCTGCAATGTGCTTTCTTATTCTGAATGGCATGTATTGCATTAGATATGCAGCCTCTCAGTATCTAAAGGGGAGCTTTAAGAAAGATAGGGGCAGACTCTTGTGCAGTATCTGTTGTGTTAGGACAAGAGGAAATGGCTTCAAACTAAAAGTGGGGAGGTTTATGCTGGATACAAGGAAGAAGGTTTTTACAGTCAGGGTAGGGAGGCACTGAACCATGCTGCCCAAAGATGTGGTAGATCCCCCCTCCCTGAATACATTCATGGTCAGGCTGAAGGGTCTCTAAGCATGTGATGGAGATGTAGGTGTCCCTGACCACTGAAGGGGAGTTTAACCAGGTGACCTTTAAGGGTACCTTCCATTTCAAAAGATTCTATGATTCAATGACTTTACATGCTGTGAAGCTCCCTTCCTTCTCAGAGCCACTCTCTTGTAAAGAGTGTGTGGTGTCCATTCCTGTGGGTAGCACAGAGGTGTGGATGCTCCTGTTTGTTGTTCCAAAGTGTAATTAAAGCCTTTGTGCCTTGCTGTCTTCCCATTCTCAAGGCAAGGCTCTGTGTGTGCATCTGTGTCTGTGCAAGCGACTCTGTTATTGCCTGTGTACACTCAAGGGCTCAACTTCCATTAATGCAGCCAGATGAGGAGCCTTCCTTGGGGAATCATCCCCCACTGTTTTTATTTTAATACAGCAAACATTGCGTGCTTGAGTGGTAAATGAGATGGTGTTATTCCTCTGGCTTCCTTTACGTTCTTGTCCTAATCTTTGATCCTATTTCAAGTTGTTGCTACAAACCTTCTCCCTCCAGTTCCTTTTCCCTGAGACTCTCATCCTTCAGATGTTTAGGCTAGGTGTCTCTGTGGAGTCTGATGGGATCAGCTTCATAAACCCCCCTGCTCTTAGCTTTCCTAGGAGAAAGGCCATGGGAAGCAGAGTTACTGAAGACCAGGCTATCCCCTGGGCCGTATACTGTAGCCTGCTTTGTGATCTGACTACTTCCTCTTGGTTCAGAGTGATGAAAGCTACACCCCCAAAAACCCGCATAAATATTTCAACTGGAAAAAAAAGAAGAAAAAAAAAAAAGAAAAAAGAAAAAAAATAATTACAAGAAGAAAGGAGAGCCGACTGCTACGCCAGCTCTGCTGGAAACAGCAAACTGAGACGTGGGTGCTCTAAAGGTCACTCTGAGCCAGAGAAAGCCTTGAATGAATTCAAAATGCTTTACCTCCTTGTTGGTAGAAGCTCATGTGCTTGCAGACTGTCTTAAGATCTCCCTCTGATAAATTTTGTTTCCCTTTTATTGGTTCTAGCATTACTCTCCAGACTGTATCAGGATGGCAGCTCTCCCTTTTTCGGTTGTCACAGCCTGGTATGGGAGAAAACTCATCATTTCTTGTATCCACGCAGCTAGATCTGGTTGCAAGATGACATCTGGCCTCATCCTTTCCAGCACTAGCCATACAGTCAGATGGGGAAGCTGCCATGCCTGTCCATTGTTAGAAATCTGGCAATTTGGAAATGCCCCTCCTGCTCTGCTCTGGTAAGATGCCCTCATGTCATCTCACTACAGAATCATGCATTATAGGCAAAGACCTTTTTGGGCACCTGTGCACTCCCAGGTGTGGCTGCCTCCTCCATGCCAGCACTGGAAGAATAGGCTTGGGCATAGGGTATCTAAAAGAAAACATGTACCACTCTGTCTTGAAATGTAATGGGATTATTAGTGTAGCTGCAGCAGCCTGTGAATGGCAAAGCCTTGATTTAGAATTAACTTGACATTTTATTCCAAGCCTATACTGTGTTATAGGCGCTGCTCACCCAGCCCTGACCAGCACTTGGAAAATTGATAGGGGTTGAAGGCTTTCTCACCAGTTGTGAGCTGCAAGGTGGATATGAAATGCCAAGGTGTTAAATGGAAGGGCTAGCTGATCTCCTGAATGCATGGCTGGGTCTGCAGTCTGCTTTGAAACACGAGAAACCAGTGATATCAGCAGTGATAACTGTTGCAAAACTGCATGCCAGGTTTAGATCTTGAGCTGTCTTGCCCAGAGATGTGTACTTACCTCTTCCCCACTGCACCTGTACTTGCATTTCTCTGCAGGACACCCCTGTCAGGTGGCTGATGGTCACCTTCAGGTGGGATGTTGTAGGTATTTCTGAGAGGATGCATATATGATGCGTGTACATTTGGGAAGTGCTTCCTCAGAAATCCCCATCAATCCCAGTAGTTCAGAACATAAAACATTATATAAGGGGTGAGACACAAATCTCAATAAATCTTGGTGCCACACTAGACATTTTCTTCCTCCTGGCTCTAATAGACCTTGTGTCAACCACTAACAGGCATAGGACGAGCAGTCTGGAAAGATGCCTTATTTTTGGTAATACCACTATCCTAAGCACTAATTCTGCAGTTCCATCTCCTAAGCATCAAAACTTGACTTGTCAGCTCAGGTTCCTCTGCTCATCATTGTGGAGAAATACTGTCCTACAATCAACCTCACCCTACAGCAGGAGGGAGCTCAGGAAAGGTTTGCTCACCCACATTTGAAAAGGGAGGTAGAGATGGCTGCTTCTGACTTAAATGTTACATTTTTCAGTGTGCAGCTCTGGGAAGGTGGACCCACTCCATCACTACTGACCCTGGCACCACTCAGCTGCTCTACTGTCAAGTGAGGATTCTCCTGTTGTTACCATTGACTGTTAGAATCATTAAGGCTGGAGAAAAACAATAAGATCATCTAATCCAACTATCAGATTATCTTGTTTATGGTATCGTCATCAGATTACCATTGTGTAACATGGGTTAGAAAGAAGCGAAACCAATGGTGAAGATGTTGGACAACTGGAAGAGGTTAGTCAGGCCAACTTTCAATTGTGAACCTTGGTCTTGCTCAACAGAAACCATAATTCAAAACCCCGAATCTACTAAAACCAACAAAAATGAGGCCAACTATCCCAGCTACTAATGACCAACCTCATCTACATGAGGCCAAGAAACCATGGTCAGTCTCGCTCCTGAAGAATTCAACCCAAATCCTGACCAACTCAAACTTATTCCAATCCAGGTCATCTGGAAGGGGCCAATCCCAGATGTCTGACACAAACTGAAGAACAATCCCAAATCTGGACTAAGTAATCACCTAAATTCAAGGTAGAGATGCAAAAAGACAATCAAATCTGACCCAGCACAAATATCAACTCAGGTCTTGACCTATCTGGTCAGTAGAGAACTTGTCCTGCCTCCTGTTCCCTCATGTCTCTCTGTGTCCCCTTGTGCCCTCACTGTGATAGGCATTCTGAATGCCACCACAATGTTCAGCAAAGTGGATCAAACATTAAAATCTCTCACCACCTTTCCACACAATTATGATTCTATGATTCTAAATCCACAGCGGCATCAGGATTTCCATGAGTGGCCGATCCAGCCCCATGCACTGGTTGGTGGGACCTTCAGAACAGTCCAGGCTCAGGAGGGAGCTGGTGTCTTGCACCCATGTCCCTTTCACCCTGGATGTGTCCATTGGATGTGGTGGTAGACCCACGGAGACCTCCAGGATGAAGAACAGTTCACTCTTCTTCTCAGTGAGTGGCTCTCATTACACAGAGAAAGTGCCAGGAAATACCAGGGATGTACGGCTTCTCTTGCTAATGGGGAGGTCTGGACCAACAGCTGCAAAAATGTGTTATTTTTTGCAGCTTCCATGCCTGCAACTGCGTGGAGTATAACAGGGAAAATTATCTTGACAGCTCTCTTACCTTATTCTCTCATTACAGCTCATCCAGCAAGGATGGGGGTGCAGTAAAGCAATTTTAGGAGGCTGCGCATTTTTTATAGTTATGTCTTATGATGTGTTAATTTGCCAAATCAAATATATGTCTCAGCACTTCCACCTTTTACCTCCCGCATGCCTGCAAAATAAATAGTCATATTAATCACACTTTGCCTTTCTCCCCGGGGATTAGAAAGCAATTTGCAAGGATGGGTTAGGCTGACCGTGCAACTTGAAGTGAGGATGTGTGGCTGCCATTATTGCATGAATGAGGAAACTGAGGCACAGAGCAGGCAGAGCAGCAAGATGTGAGGGATCCCAGTGGTGGAAGAAGGATGGAAAAAGGGGCACTGAGGGGATGCTTCCCTCATGGGAAAGCGTCCCCATAGGAATTTAAATTGGAGCTGCAAGAGAGGGACTTGTTCAGCTGCAGACAGCTGAGGCTGAATATTGAAGGTAGGAACTGTAATGCTTTAGGATGGGGTCTGTTCTGCTTCCCCCTTCCATCTCCTCCCACCTGCTTGCTAAAATAATCTCTCTTCCCCCTGCAGCCCTGTCTGTGCCTGCTTTTCCTCTTTTGTAGCCTTTGATGACTTCATTCACACCAGCTCGCTGTCTGCTGACACCTGCCATCAGCTCTGAGCCTCAGTGCTGGCACACTGTGTGACTTGTGGGCTCTGGCATGGTGCAAGAGGTTATTAATAAAGTTATCCAGCAGTGATGTAAGTCAGGAAAAAAAAAATAAAATCATTTTCTGTCCACTGTTTCCACTAATGGACACATTTATAAGGATGTGGAATGAAGAGAACCACCAGGTCCATGCTGATCTGAGGTGGCCATATTCCTCACCAGAATTCCCAAGTTGGAGCTGGTGCCTGCCCACCATTCACTTGGGAACATGTGGCCCATGTGTTTTGCTGAGATGTGAGCAGCGTGACACTGAAGGCGGTCTCTAAGCGTTTGGAACCAAGAAAACATGACCTGGAAAAGGTTCTCTAGGTTGCCTGCTTTACCACTAGTGTATCTTCACACAATCAAAAGAACTGCATGTGCAAAAAATCCCAATGAACCTGCAAGTGAGGGGGCTAACAGAGGTTTGGAGGTGCCTGAGGGAGGCTGGGAGAGAGCTGCATGGTGTTTGTGTGCCTCACCACAAGATCACGTCCATCCATGAGCCTGGCCCCTCAGTACCACACTGCCCTGTCTGATGATAGAAGGACCACACCAGAGTGCAACTGCAAGGAAACATTTCTATGGGCATTCTTATGTCTGCTCCGGCAGCCTCCCAGGTAGAGTTGTCTGTTAATCAGAATTGATCCTAAGTAGCATTGGTACATGACATGCCAAAGCTGTGCTGACAGAGAGGGAGGTCAAGGGGAAATCTGACTGTGTGGGAAGTGAAAGAAGATGACAATGTAATTAGCAACCCTTGGAGACCTAGGTTGCTTGCCTAGAGGTCAAAAGCCATAAGCCATGCCAAGCATGGGGCTGAGACCCCCAGTTACAGCTGAAATGCCAACACAGCAATATCTCTTCCATACCTCCAGGGACGCTGGTTGCTGTCCAGACTCCCAGCAACACAAGCACACCATGGCAGCATTTAGGGACGTGTCTGGAGATTTACGCTGAGGAGCCACTGAGCAGACGATATGCTTCTGTAATTAACACAGGCTGATGGATTACCACCATTCTGGCAAGATCTGCCAGAAGACCCTGTTTCATTCCTCAGAGGAAACCTGGCACGATGAGCATGATAGCCCTCCTGGCTTTCAATGCTTTGGCCAAGAACTGAAGCCACACAACGTGTTGTCTACATGCTTTATTAGTCTTTGAGGCACAATCACTCCCAGGGCTGCCAGCTCCATGACAAATAGGCTATATTTGTTCTGTGCATTCTATTGTGTCCTCCCTGGTGAATACTTTCTCTTGCCATCCTGGCTGCTCCTAGCACCTCTCCTATGTCCCTTCAGTGCACTGACTAGTAGTCCTCTATCAAGAGGCTTTTCCCTGTGTAAGGAACAAGATCTAGTTGCAATAACCTGACAGATTATTACCTTGATCTTTGTATTAAGATAGTGTGATGAAACCACACAGGACCAAAAGCTCTTACACTTTCCAGTGGGGAAAAACTGGATGATGCAGGCCTAGACTCTTTTGGGTACTTCACATTCAGGGTAGGATAGGACCCATCCTTCTACTTCACAAGGGAAAGGAAGTGCTGGAGATCTCTGCTTCCCCGCATGTGCTTGAAATTGCAGTCACTCAGCAGTCCTGTCATGCAGCAGCCCCAGGAAGGAATCTGCCATGCAAGGTATCCTGCAGAACATCATGTTCAGGGAGGCAACACAGGTTTTGTGCAAATGTGTGCCCCTGGAGGCTGTGGTGAGCAGAGGCCAACTAAACTCCAGTGCAGCTTGCAGAGTGTGTTGTCTGAATGAGCAGAGAGGCTGAGGCAAGAAGTAGTAATAGGAATTAGAATCACAGTTTCCAGGTAAATTGTGAGCCAGGGATGGAGCCATCCATCAGTAATTGTCTCCTTAGTATACAGTTCTCCAACTGCTTTACATTTTGTGGACTAATGTATACATTACAGTGGAAGGTACAACCTCCTGTGCCCTTGGGTAGACCCTCAAGGATCTAAAACACCTGCCTTGGGCTGACAGATAGAACAGAGAGCCCAACCTTGTGCTCCCGTATGGAGGCCACATGGGGTGGACACCTCCACCACACACGTGAATTGCTCCCCTGAGATCACAGAGCAGAAAGGCAGCTGGAGACAGTTCAGATTTCCACCTTCTAAACAAGATGGGCATTTTCTAAGGAGTAAAACCCTTTTATTTATTTAATTATTATATATATATTTTTTTTTCTCCAGGAATTTCACCAGGAATAAAAGATGCTTTTCCTTTTGAAAACTCTTCCTTGGTACTCTAAACTGATGTGTACAGACAGCAAAAATATCTTGACGCCCCCTGCATTTTTATTTTTTGCACATCAGAAGATTTGCATATGTTAGCATATGTATTTGATATATAATAGATATATATACTCTGAAAAGTAATTAGTATTTTTTTCTACCAGCTGCAATGATCACATGTTCCTCGGCTTCATGCTGGCATAATTGGATGAAATTATTGTACGTGTTTTACTGCTGGTTAGAAGAGCTGATCTGAAGCTCCCATCTGGCCTTAAGATTTCGGGATTTCTGTCAGTGCTTTACAGCAGCTCTGCTGCAGCCAAAAGGTCAGTGCAATGCAGGAGGCTGCCAAGGGCTGAGCCTGGCTGCTGGAGGTCACGTCCAAACCCACCATCCAAATTTCTATTAAGGAGCTGGAGGAGAGAAAGGAGCTTTGAAAGCCCCAGTCCCTGGCGGCACACCTGAAGCACAGGGCTTTGGCTTAAATAATCTTGTTACTGCCTGTTTTCGGTTATCACCTAATGCAGCTAAACCCAGAAAGCCACTGCTGCCTGCAACACATCATGGAAGAAATGGTTTCTTCTGAGGATGCTTTCTGAAGATAAAGAGCAAGGCTCATGACACGTGCTAAAGAAGCCGTGGCACGGCGGGAGGGCTGTTCAAAGGAAGGCTCCACATATTGCTGGAAGTAGGAAATCAGTGCTCAGAACTGACTACCAACACATTCCTGCTGTGGTTGGGTGAGTGTGCATCTTCATCCTCCACCCTGGCTGGAAGATGTCACAAGGGAGACAGCAAGGGGCAAGATGCAAGGATTAATTACATCGTAGTGCTGGATTTTACCTTTTAATCAGTGGATTTAAAGTGTTTCAAGCTTTGTGGGGACGTTTGGTTGAGAGAAGTTATTAAGTAAGAGAGGACAAAGTTTGCTTTCAAGTCCTGCTCCACCAGGAGTTCTGCTGATGCCTGTGAGCATGGCACTTCAGCTCCGATGGGGGCTAAATTCCCCATCTATGTAATGAGGTCAGTCATACAAGTCCACATTGCAAAGACAAGTGCTCACTACTGCTGAGACGCTACAGCAATCACATATCCGCTTGAATTAGATGGCCTCACAGTTGCCCAGGGGCAGCAGTTTGCCAGTTGGAAACTCACTGAATCAAGAGGTTGAGCATCAAAGCAAACTCAGCAAGTGCAGTGAATGTTGTGCCTGTGGGTCAGGAGTGAGGGATGCTATGCTGTAAGGAGACAGAGCAGCAGGCTTTGAAACAAGCAAGTTTTGGTAGTCATACTGAAGGCTAGGACAAGGTTATTTGCTGCTTGCGATGTGCTTGTCAGAAATCAGGCTCCAGCCACGAGACAGCACAGATCTTCATCCTGGATATCAATGAGGAATGCTTGTGGTGGTTTCTCTCAATACAAATTTGAACTACCTGCAAAGTGTGAAGGATGACGGACAGCAGCAGAAAACATGCCTGACAACAGCAGTCTGGGGAGAAGGTATTGCCTGTTCAGGAGGTCTTGACACCACAAAGAAAACACTGGTTCCCTTCCTGTCAGAACTCATCAAGAAAATGTAGCTACTCTCTTAACATAGTGCAGAACCCAAAATATTAAATATTGAGAAATTTAATCCTCACAGATGGAATGGGGATAAGAAATTCAGGAAAAAAAAAAACAACCACTGTTTTCCTCAGCCACACTTACTGATAAAGTACCAGTGCTGCCCTGGATTTCTGACTGTTGAAAACATTGAAGCTATTGCTCTGTACCTCTATCTGGGGGGACCAGAGCTTTGTGGACATCCACTGGTCAGCACAAGAATGACTCATCTTGGTGCAAGTGCTGTCAGTGTGCTGGCTTCTGGTGCAAGAGAAGGATGTGCAGCAGCATAGCATACAAAATGCTGGTCCTGCAATGCCAGCTCTCTGTTCTTGCTCCAAGAGGCTGTGCCAGAAGGCATATTTAGTCAGGGGACATCTATGGCCAGGAGAATCTCTGACTACTTTGTCTTTCTCCAGTCTCCTTTCCTACTGGCCAATATACTCAATTTCAGGTCCAGAGGAAGCATTCAGAGCTGCATAAACTGCTAAAGCCATTGGCTATCTCTGGACATCCAAAAACTGAGGGTTGCAGCACTTCTTTCTTCCCAGACTGGATCATAGAATTCTTAGAGTAGAAAGGGATCCTTGAAAGCTGTCACATGCAACCCAGTGCTCTGAGATGTCCAAGGGTTTTGCATGTAAACCCCACCTTTCCAACAACTTGCAAAAGTCTGAAGCAGACCTGTCCTCCCACTGACACCCCTCAGTAAGCTGTCCTTGTGGCCATGGTGGCATGAAATAAGTGGTTCTCAAACCTGCTCATCTCATACCCTTGTGAGAGAGACACAATGGCACCAACACTTCTTAGACAGTCTTGCAGGTATTCCAGTCCCTCTATCCCATCTCCACTGACACAACAAGAAGAGACTCATTCCCAGTGATAGGTTAAACATGTTGCCTTCTGGCAGGGTGTTAGACTTTAGGGGACTGCTTTTAATTTGTCTTTTCCCGACTCCAGCAGCTACTGACCACAGCTGACTCTTTGTTCTGTCGGATGCCATGGCAGAAAGCTGGCTTTCTCCTCAGAATACTCTGCTAGATGAAGTTTATCCCTATGAAGTGCAGACAGGTTTCCATGGCTGCCCAGTTTTGCATTTATCTCATTTAAAACTGTCCAGCTGTTTCATCTCCCACTTTGACTCAATCTTTCTAGAGTTTCTCACAATTCTTCATATTTCTCCCCTTCTTTCACCGGATTCTTTCTTTAACAAATGAAAACCAGAATAGTTTGGTGTCAGCTGGACAGATTTCACCTCTTGCTCCGTTCCCTCAATTCTCCAAATCGTTAATAAATATTTTCAGTAACACCCCTTCCAAAGCTGTTCCCTGAAGTCCCTCCTATTTAACCTCCCTCTGCTCTGAGGACCATTCATTCACTCCAACCCTTTGTATCCCGTCACTTGAGCAGTTTTTGACCCACAACAGGATGCTGCCCCTTACCCTCTGGATATTTATTTTCCTTAAGAGTCTCCTGTGAGGGACTCCATCAAAAAGCCTTTAGAAAAATTCAAGTAAATTACGTCCAGAAGTGCCCTTCATCCCATTTGCTGGATTAACTCTTTCCCAGGTTTTGGCAAGCTCTGGAGTTTCAGTTCCCTGTGTCTGCTGTATTCACTTTCCTCACTCGTGCCATCAGTTCACACTGGAGCAGATTTCTGCAGGGCTGAGATGACCTGAGGTGCTCACCCAGTGCAGAATCCCTCAGAATCCCACCAAATCAAAGACCTGAAGGACCCCAGAACGTGGCATTGTCTTATCACATGGGGGGAATTAATAATAAGAGCAAAACTGTGGAGTTCAGATGATGCTTTCTACTTTCATAAAACTGATCTCTCTTAAGGGAAGTGTATTGAGAAAAGTTACTTCCTATAGTTACTTTCAGATTTGGATCAGTTTTCTGCATCATCTCCTTTTTGCTGCTTTTGTTTCCTTTTTAAGTTTCTGCTTATGTCAGAGCTTGCTTGTTATTTTCGTGTTTTTGTTTAAGCTCCATACTGGAATCTTTTAGACAATCAGAAAAAAAAAATCACTTTCAAATGAAAAAAAAAAAAAAGCAAAAAAAAAAGCAAAAAGAACCAACAAAAAACAAAAATAAAACCCACAACATCATAGATTTGAAAAGAAATATGAATTAAATTCAAGGATAAAAGGCAAATGTATTATTATTTTGAAAAACAGCCGAACATTTTCAGGCACAGTATGGAGATGCAGTTAGAATTGAAACAAGGCATTGTGATTTCTTAGTGCGTAAGATATTGGTAAGGTATTTATTTGAACATCATCTTTAAGTCTGGTGTTCAGCTTTGAGAAGGATATTGAAAACTGAATATGTGAACGAAGAGCTGCAGAAAAGATTGGAGGTCTGGAAAAAACCTGAGTGTGAAGGAAGTTATTCTACTCATCTTACCAGAGTGAAGGGTAAAAACCAATTTGACCCATAGGTATCCACCCAGAATGATGGTATTTGATATTACAGTGCTCTTTAATTGAGCAGAATGAGGTACAGTGGCTGGAAGATGAATCTGGAAAAATTAAAGGTGGAAATAAGGTTCAGATTTTTTTTTTTTTTTTTTTTTTTTAGTAGGCAGAGCAATTAACCACTGGAGCAATTTACAAGAATGGAGGAGATTATCTATCATTCGAGGTCCTGAAGTCAAGACTGGATGGCTTTCTGAAGTGCACGTCCCACGTCAGTGCCCAGTTGCGAGCACCATGCACGACTGCAGTAATTCCACAGATCAGATCCTCCAGGATGTCAAAACCAATTATCATAATTGCACTGTCTGACTTCAATTCCTTGAATCTCCACAGTCCTTTTTCTGCTGCACTTCTAAGACATGCCTATTAGCATCCACACAGCAGAAACCTTTTTAGGTTGAAAATAGACACAAAAGAAGCATTTCCACCATGTCCTTTTCCTCCCTTCTCCACCTTTGGGAATGCAGAGGTGGCACTGGCTCTCATAGTGATGCCAAACAGCCAAGGTACCTTTTCCTACCACTTTTGGCTTGCATGGAAATGCTCAGTTTTCAAGGCTGACAGTGGCTGATCCCTCCCTGCCCATCACCTCCCACCAACCACTGACTCACTTTTAACATATACCCCAGGACAGATCTTTCAAAGTCAGCCTTCAGTGTGTGCCTTGTTTGTCAATTCCCTTCACCACGTTCTCGTCTGCTGTGATGCTCACCCCAATACCAGTAAACCATGGCTCTCTGTGCCCTACGATCACTGCCTGAACACAATCTTATTGTTTTCATGCATTTCCCCCTTGTCTTTGCCCCTTCCTCATGTTTGTTGTTGTTGTTCTTTTTTTGCCTTGCATTAGGAAAGCAAGCTTTTCATATGAACATCAAACTGACCAGACTGAGGCGACCCAAAGAGCCTCTTACACTTATTGATTCTCTCTGACAAAAGCTGAAGAGGGTAAGAACAGGAAGGGGACACACTCTTGTGCACCAGGTTTCCAGGGAACTCTCCTTGTTGTGAGCTTTATAGAACACCCCCAGAGGCGTTCTGCAATGCAAGTTCCTTGGGGGCAAGTTCCTTGGTTCCTAAGAGGAACCATCACCATACATTATTGCAATTATTGCAATTACAATAATTATTATTCTGTCACTAAGATTTGAGCAATTAATTTTTCCACTGTCTAGTTTAAGGCACTTTCTCTCTGCCAGATGCTGATCACAGCAAGAGCAAGGTGCAGTGTCTGCTGCTGGTCAGAGTTTGCTTTAACTCATAAAGCACCGTGGAGTCAGCCATCTGGGAAAGCACAGAGCTGAATCTCTCTCACCTGAAAGATGGAGCTGGTAGCATGACCTCCATGCTCCCTGTAAGGCATGACCTGAATCTGGGGATACAGAATAAGGTTTTCAGCTAGCTGGATTGGGAAGGCTGGGTTTGAATATTTCAAAGCCAGGACATCCAGGACACCAGGCTAACTGTTTTATCATATTAACATGAAGAGTGGAATAAGACATTATTCATCTTTATGCAGTTAAAGGCTGTGTGCCTTTGCTAAAGTAATCATCTAACAACCCACAAAGAGAGCCTGAGGAGAAGTTCATCCTATCCTCAAGCAGTGCCTGATCTGCACTTCACCTCATCTTTGGAGGTACCTGCTTTTCTCCACTGAATGTAGAGAAGCCCAAGGTGTTCGTTTAGACCAGACACCTAACTAAAGTGGGAGAAGATGAAACCCGACCTTCATGTTCTCAATTGTAGGTCTGATGATAAGAAACCTTGATATGTGAGAAGGATCCATCAATTCAGTGGCTTGGGAACCACCAATTCAAGATAAATGAAGGAAGGGCAAAGCCTGCAGTGGTTTCCTCTCATCTCCCACCATCAGGTGACACTAATAACACACTGCCATGGCATAAATGAATGCACAGGATCCAGGTCATCTTCCTGAGTGACAACTCTGAGACCTAAAATGAGTGTCAGTTGGACAAGTCCATTGAGAAGTATTTAGCAATTTCCATTTGCATCAGCTGGAGCTGACTTACACCATATTCAGGATGTAACATTAATCTCATACAATGAAATGCTCTTTCCTCGGGCATGACTGCTGCTCCCATTAATAAGCCCTCTTCTATTACAAGCTCTATTGAGGAATTTCACATCCAGGCCAGCAAACCTTAAAATGAAGGCAGGGAACTATATCTCAGAAAGCAGTGACTCTTGAAATGACTGAAGGTTCATAATAGATATTCAGTTCACTGAGGGCTGTCTTTGCACTGCTGTGAGGAAGGGAATAAATGATATCTTCGAATCTTTCAGCAACAAGACAGTAGGCAGGAACTAGAAGATTGCTGTTATCTCCACACTTAATATTGTGTCCAATTCTGGGTTTCTGCTTTCAAAAGGGAACTTTAATTAATTAGAAGAGGATGAGAAAATTGCTGCTGTAATGACTTGATTTGGGAGAAGGTTGTCTTCTAGTGAGAAATTCACTTATGTTATTTATCCAAGAGAAGATTAAGAGGCAATTTGGTCATGGCCTATGGGTCTGGGCATTGAAAAAAGGTCTGGGGAAATAAATGGTACTTTGATCTATTGGGAAAAGGCAGATAAATATCCAGTGGTAAGAAACAGAAATACAGTCACAGTGGGAAAGGAGTGCAAAAACTGAGTGGATAACCAGAGGGGCTTTTTTGGGTGTCCCTTACTCACATTTAAGACTAGTCTGGGGTCATGCTCTGTTGCACACAAATATTGCTTGACTGATGCAGAAATTAGTGGGGTGGGCCTTTGCCCTCCTCACCACTTTTGGTTGTGTTGGATTCTTTAATTGGATTCCTAGGGCTACAAACCATTGCAGTACTTCTGTGAGAGTAGATATAAAGCCCATCTCATCTACAGCAGTATGAGATAACGGTACAGAAAAGAGTCTGCCATTTGGGAACCATATCTATTGGGACAGTATCTGCTCATTAAAAGACAATACTAAACTACGACATATCTACTCTCTTGAATGTTTCTTGGTCATCCATGAAAACAGTTTTGGAGAAGAATTAAAATAAACGAACCAGAAAAAAAGGTAAAAAAAACACCTTCATGTCAAATTTAGGAGGAACACAAAGGGCCAGCTTCTTCAGAGTCCATCAATAAGGGCCATGTTCAAGGCCACATAGACCAGGAGCAAGGTCTCTATCATTTTAGTAAGCTTTCTGTTTATTCTGATTAGCAAAGGTTCCACTGCTGAAAAAGAAAAGGACAATAATCAGATTTTTTCTTATTGAATCCTTTAGCCGTTGACAAAGGTGCAAGAGACTGGGGGATGGAACCCCACAGTGGTCCCAGGCTAAAAGGTCCCAGTGAATGCATCTTGGAAAGGCTTTAGAGTAGAAAGGATGGAAGGCTGGGAGAAAAATAAGAGCCAGCTCAAGTGAAGGTGGCTGAAAAGAAAGAAAGAAAAAAGATGAAGAGGTGAGGAAATAAACTGTGTATATATCTTCATGAGGAATAAGTACCTTCTCTTTCATCTAGTGGGTACCAGCCAGAAGCAGCAACTAGCCTTTAAAGGGAAGCAAAATTCAATTCAGAAGGAAAGCACACGTTTCTCACAGTGAGACTGATTAACTGGATGCTTTCCCAGCTCTGTTCGCACGCTGTTCTGCATGAGACACCTCAGGCAACCCCATGCGGACCCAACGCAGGGTGGAAATGTGAAGTGAGGGATCGCCTCCTAGTTGACAACAAGGGGGCAGAGTGAATGATCACATGGACTTCTTTGCTTTTTCAAACACAGACAGGACTTTGTAAGTAGGAGCACTCAAAGGCATTTATTTCAGCAGGTTCTGCTTAGCTACAATTGCATAATGAAGTCCTTTAAGGAGTAAATGTTTCTGTTTAGTTCAATAACAGAGCTTCATTAAGAGCCTTTATAGACCAAAAGGGGAAAAGTAACCCAATCAAAGGTTTCTGATGAAGAGAAAACAGCACAGTAGGAAAATAGGTTTACTGTGTGAGCCCATTCCCGGCAGTGAACTGAGATGTAGTTACTTCTCTTGCTCACAAGGACGTTTAGTGATGATTTGCACAATGAACATGTGCACAAAGGCAGAGATAGGTGTGCAAATTATGTCCAACAGAAAACTGTGGGACAAAAATTGCCACTGGAAAGGACCTCCTAAGCTGCTACAGTCACTCACCCGCAAGAACCAAAGACTCTAATCCCATTACGAAACTTATCTTTCCTGATGGACAAAAAAGCTTTCTCCCATCAAACGTCTATTCTGATGGAAATCTTTGTACCAGAACTGTGTCTCACAAAGGGCCAGGGTGCAATCTAAGCCTTTGATGTTGTGTTTGGAGGATAATGAAAGGCATTAATTTGAATAGAATTATTGAAATGGCATGTCTGTTTCTGCTATTAATAGAAAAGAGTCTTAAAACAATGAGCAGCAGAGATGGGGTCTATTGCAGCGAACAGGAACAAAGGCAGAGCATTTTGCTTTGGTTGTTGCTTTACAGGAATGGCCTGAGGTCACTAATGTGCTAGGCTCTGTACAGACCAGAAATGACAAACCTTATGGAGGCTGAAAGACAAAATACGGGGAGCTGGGCTCTGGCTGCAGATCTCATCCAGCTCAGGAGCTGTGGGGCATTAAATGAAGCTGGCACAGAGAAAATTCAAAATAAATCAGAGGTGATGGGTCTTCATTTAGTTGGGGAACTCCCTGTCGGAGAATGCTGAGGTTGCTATAGGTTTACCTGTGGGCAGGGGGAAACTGGATGAGTTATTGAAAGAGAGATCCACTAAGGGTGAAGACCTGAAGTCTCTAATATTATTAGCCTGGCAAGAGTGCAGAAGAGGAGCATTATATCTGCTCGTCCAGATGTTGTGTCTTCCCTGCGCATACGTTTTTGAGAGGATTCTGAGATATCTCAGTTTTGATCTGACTTAATAAAATTGCTCTGGCAGCCTCGAGTTCCTCTGATCCCTTAGTCTAGTGGAGTTGTATTTTTATATCTGTGCAGCTCTGTGTAGTAAACTGAAAATCAGAGAAGTGGGTGGATTCTTCTGTGAAAAAATAAATAAATAAATAAAAAATAAATAACAACCCTTCCCGGGGGCTTGAATTTGTAATGGATTTTCTCTTTGCCTTTTGTGTTTGCTCCCGGGGAACAGGATGGCAGAGAAATGAAGTGACGTGTGCCCATATGAAGGTGTAACCTGGGAGCAGAGCTGGTGAGGTGGTATGAAGCAACACAGGCTTTCCCGTGCTGGTTTCCCAGGGATGGGAAACATGCTGAGGAACATTAACTGCATGGGGCAAAGTGAGACACCTCCCCTGGGGTCCAGGAGGAGACCTAGACAGCCTCTAGAGAGATGGCAGAAATGTCCTCACTGTGTGATGAAAGACTAGCCCAACAGAAGAAGCCAGGAACTGCTCTCAGGAAGACACTACCTCATGGTATATGCTCCAGGTCCCAGCGATGCTGCTGGGAGATATTCAGATGAAATAAGGACAGCAGGGTCCTGAGCAGGGGCTTTATGCATCCCTAAGTGGAACAGACTTTTCCCCAGGACCATCCAGCCTCACCATGGAGCTGGATGGTTGGGCACAGTGCAACTTAACTTTGGTAAGTGGCCAAGGATGCCAATGGCAGCGTGGAGGTTGGGGACAGGCTGGGGGAGGACCCTGGAGAAAGGCCACCCAAAGGCTGCCCTTCCCCAGTGTTTTCTCCTGCTTTCCACCATGCATGATTCAAAATGACCTTCACAAAGGTGCTCAGAGAGCCCTGTACAGCTTTGTTTGCTCCCCAGGGCAAAAGAAGCCAGGCTTGCCTTGTCTTTACCTCCTTTCCAGCTTCAGCTGGAGGGACTCAAGAGTGAAAACAGCCCAGGGTGCAGTCAGAAAGCAGAGAAACCAGGACTGCAGATCAGAAAAGCAAGTGACAAGAGATGAGAGGCTGGATAGCATTGGTTGAATGGATATTGAGCATCCTGATCTAGTGCCTGGTTCAGTGTCTGACAACCTTGCCTATGGCAGAAGGGTTTGGAACTAGATGATATCTGAGGTCTCTTCCAACCCAAATAATTCTATGATTCCATGAAAACTGAAGCTGTGACATGGGAGAGACCAGAAGCAGCTCAGATCAGGAGGCAGCACTGCAACTTCTGATCTGATTCTGATTTCAGAGCAAAGCAGCAACACACCCATCCTTGTGCTGAGGTATTCTTTACTATTTTTCCACTGACATCAATAGCAGTTTCTCCTTCTCTAGTGGGACAGAAGGTTTGCATCAATGGGAAGGGTCATCTTGATCAGTAGCTCTGGTGTGCATGCTGCTGCTCTGTGCTTTCACCAGCTGAGGTGAGCAGAATCCTGCCTGCCATCCCTTTGTGTGAGCCAGCCCTGCTCCCTGTGGTCCAGATACTCTTGGCCACTGCACGCAGCGCTTACCTCCTGGGGAGATGCTGCAGTAGCACAAAGCATTTTGTCTCCACTCTGTAGAAGCAATACAGCTCAGACCCCCTGCTTGAAAACCCTGAGCTGCTATCACTACCGTATCACCACTGCTTTTGTATGCTGCTGTTGCTAGCCAGCGCTGTGAACAGCTCATGGCATGCATTGAGGAGTTGAGAACAAACCCCAGTGTGGTGTGCATGAAGTTCAGCTGGGAAAATGGAAGCAGAAGCACTGCCTCAGCCTGCCTTGGCACAAAGCTGCACCTCCTACTAGGACAGTTCCACGTATCAATCCAGCATGGCCCCTAGGTCCTGCTGTGTGTGAGGTGCTGCATCCCTCCCTGCCCATCCTGCAACCAGACCTGCCCCTGCATGCCTTTATTTTACTGAACTTAGCCCTCAGCTGCTGTTATTCACATGGCTGCATCTGAAGCAGGGCTCTGCGTGGCTTTTGGGGGGCATGTAGGTCTGTGTAGCCTGACACAAAACAGATGCAGAGGCATGCTTTACCTGAAGAATTTGCAAGCTGTAAACCTCCCCCTGTTCCCTTGCCTGGCTGGCCAGCAGCTGGGTTCTCACACCTTTTCAGAGTGAGCAGAGAGGGCTGGAAACCAATGCAAAATGACAAAGACCAATGAAATTTTTAACAGATTCAAACAGAGCCTCTGCAGCTGAAGCAGGCAGAAAGATGGTACCAATTGTTTATTTAAGAGACATAACAGGAATGCATCTTTGCAACCTCCCTTCCTTTCCCTTCCCTGAAACCCATGTTTGCAGAAAGAAATGTAAGACCCACAGATCTGCGGTGTGCTGTGAACCTAGCTCTGGATGCAGCAGTGCTGGCATCATAGTAGGGCCCACTCTGCACCTCCCTGTCCTGAACTTATGGAAAGAGGGAGACAGAACCCTCCAAATGAGCAGGCTTCAAGCAGGTGCTTCATCTATTGATTTCTCTGCTGGCCTTTTGGTCTGCAGGGTTCACGCGTTCAAGCTCAGCTATTTAATCACAAGGGCTGTACATAAAACAAACGTTATAATTTTTCACAAGACCACAATCGCCAGAAGCTTTAAGAAAACAAAGCACCAAGCAGCCCCTAAGTCCCCAGGACATACACAGAGAAGGCTGAAGCCCACAGACATTTCTCCAGCAGCCATGCAGGGGAATCCACTTCTGCTGTCCCCGCATGATTTCCCCAGATGTGTTTGCACAGCTGGTCTTGAGGCCAATGAACTGGATAAGGGAGTCGATCTGGCTTACACAGAGCTGCACAAGAGTATTTTCTTATTGCTGTATATACACCTATGCAAGCAGCTCCCTTTGTTTCATTTCCCTGCCTGAATTCATTGTGCGGTTTCACGATGATGGAATTCTTTCCCCTAATTTCCATCATTTGCCATGAACAACCACTGAGATCTGTCTGGCCTGACCTTAAGTCAGCATCTCTCTGACACTTTCCTGTGGATAGTGTTTGATAACCAAACACATCTCCCTCCAAGAGCAAGAGTGCTCTCATCTTCAGCATAAATTTATGTTTCCCTCTGCTTTTATCCCCTCCTTGTGCAGGAGAGCTGGGGTACAGTGGGTGTTTTATTTATGTCAGCTCTTTCAGGCAAAACCTCTTGGAGTTAAATACTGGAATCAACCAAAATGTCTCGTTGCAGGGGCTGAAGCTGTGAGCCCGGGGCAACCTGATACCCTTGAGGACATATGGAAAGAGCGAAGGCAAATGAGTGCCAAGAGGCAAATCTGCAACCAGGCTGGAAAGTGTTGCTACAGGCAAGGAGCAGAGCTTTGTGCTGGCTGCCTGAAGTCAACAGGGGACCATCAGGAGCTGCTGAAGGTCAACTGCTCTAAACTCCTTTTTCCATTGCCAAAAGCATAACGAAGAGACAGATGTAGGTGAGTGTTTTGGCCGAGGATACAAGGGTGCTGTGTTCTCGATCCTGCTGCCAGCTGCTCCCCAGTGCACTCTTTGTCCTGCTCACGGCAGAGCACGTCACTGTGCCTCACAGGGCTCCGTGTACAGCCAGAAGTGGCTGTTTGGATGCAGGGTTGAAACGTCAGCCAAGAACAAAACAGCTGCTTTTTCCCACCTGCTGGCACCTACCGTCCGCGCTGTAAAAGCTGCCCCATAATAAAATTGCTACTACCAAAATTACTGCTCAGAGAGAGCAACGGGGGTTTAGCAGAATGAGAACTGTGCACCACTGTCTGATGTTTTTGCTTCATCTGGGACTCCATCTCCTTTCTGTAAAGCTGGAGTCTGCAGTCATCTTTTGGGGTTCTGCAATTTGGTGGGTGATCCTCCTGTTGCTCGCACTGGGCAGGAGACAGCTGGGTCAGAGCTGCACCTGGGTGGACCTTCTTTGGGCTGGAAAGATGGGGGGCTATAAAACAGAAGGGGACAGTAGGAGCTGTTGCAGTGACACAAAGATAAATGGTTTCAGTCTAAAAGCAGGAAGATTTAGATTGGATATAAGGAAGACATTTTTTACAGTAAGGATGGTGAGGCACTGGAGCAGGTTGCCCAGAGATTTGGTGGCATCCCCATCCCTGGAGACTTCAGGCTGGAGGAGCTCTGAGCACCGTATGGAGCTGTATGTGTCCGTGCTTATTGCAGAGGAGTTGTACTAGATGTTCTTTAAAGGTCTCTTCCAGCTCAAATGATTTTGTGATTCTATGTGTGAATTATCACCACATTACAGCTGAGCTTTGCTGTACTGAGGAACATTAACAGGATTCCTCTCCTTTACCTGATGAACTCTGCAACATCTCAGAGACTTTTCACTTTTTGCTTTCCCCAGCTCTGCTCAAATGTATTGGTAGTGGTCTGAGTGCTCTGAAAGGATGAGGAGACACAGGAGCCCCATGCACAGCAATGGATAAAGAGAGTGCTACATTCTTTAAGCAGGGGGAGATGGAAATGTGCGACATGGCAGGAGAAAAACCAGGGACAATTTCAGCAAGACAGGTGGTAAAATGCAATTTCATATCCCATGAAGGCAAGGGAAAAAAATTTAAAAAAAGACTGAGAAGTCTAAATTATTTCCTGTTTTGGAATGCTTAATTTTTCATCTTCTCCAAAGTATTTGCATAATCTTTTTTATTTGTTTGGTTTGGTTTTGCTTCGCTAGGGGATTTTTTAAAAATGAAACCTTTCTTGCCTGTGCTACCTTGGCAGCCTCTGTCTGAGCACTAACATAATATTCTGTGTTTGCTGTCATCAGAAAAATTGAGCTCCCACTCCTGGGAGCTTTGCAGCACAATTACAACCAAAGTATTAGAGGGGAGAGGTGCTGTGCACAGGGAGGTCCCCACTTTGGCTGGAGCTGTTGTCCCCATGGAGCAAATCCCACTTGGCAAATCCCATCCCCAGCTCACAGGCACCTGCACATCCCCACAGCCCATTCCTGCGGCACTTTGGAGGGTCCCTCTGGGTTTAAAGCTGGGGGCTCTGGGTTCAGGATGGAGGTGTGCCCCATGGAGATATGTTGGGCAGAGACAGATCTGAAGGCTCAGTCTGTATCTCCTGATCAGAAAGTACGGAACCCCAGATGCTCTGAGTGAAGGCTGTGCCAGAATGTTTCAGCCAGCTATGGACATCTCTCACTAAGCCCCTCCAGCACAATATTGGGCTGAGAAAGACCAGAAAAAAACAAAAGCAAACAAACAAACAAACAAAAAACACCCTGAATAAAATGGAAACATTTCATTTAGAAATTTTGCTGAAACCCAACATTCAGCCTCCTCCACAAGCAAATGTGATTAAACATCCCATCTCCACTTTGGAAACGTTTGCCAGATTTCATCTGGAAGATCACTATCCCTCTCCCTGTGCATATTTTCTGAGGAACAAGCTGTGTACCCCCTCCCCCCCCACCATGCAGAAAAATCAGATCATGGCAGCACCGTACCACTGTGATTGTTGTGTCTGGGTGCTGGGACAGACCTGCTCTCAGCTGCTCTGTTCAAAGAACCACAGCCATAGAACCATAGAATGGCTCACACTGAAGGAGACCCTAAATCCCCAACCCCTGGCATGGGCTGGTTGCCCCCACCAGCTCAGGCTGCCCAGGGCCCATCCAACCCAGCCTTGAGCAGCTCCAGGGATGGGGTACCACAGCTCCATGGGCAGCAGAGTCAACACGTCACTGTCCGATGAGACAGAAGTTTCTTCATAACATCTACCCTAAATCTACCTGTGGTTTCCCTACATGCACATAATCATGGTGGAAATCTCCAAGCGACAAATTTGCACCACCTGGAGAAGGGAAATGGAAGGACACTTCCAATGGGCAAATTGTGTTAAATTGATCAAAAACAAACAAACAAACAAACAAAACTCTTGAAATAAAAGTGAGCAGTTTTCCAGCTCATTGGTTACCTTGAAGCAGGACAGGATGCGTGCCCTGATGGCCAGCACAGAGCAATCTCAGCCCTTCAGATCTTCATCACCCCAACCCGATGGGAATATTTATTCTGTGTTGACAGCAGCGTGCTCTGGTGTGGGAGCTAATATTAATTACATGACAAACACATCCTTGGCCAGTGATTTGCATGCGGCCTTCCATCAGACAACTCAAGGTCCTGCAGAAGGGGAGCGGAGTATCTCCCTGCTCCCTGCTGCATACTGAGTGACTCCCAGCACAGCACCTGATGCTGTGACCTTCGGGAAGGTCTGAGCGTGTCTCCAGCCCCTGCATACCCAAGCAGGTGTTGGGATTGTCCTGGCGGTGCTCTTCAGTTTGGAGGATCTCTTGTGAAATGATTGCAGGGGTTGCCACCAACTCTCAGGCTGCTCCTTCAAGCAGTGCCATATTTACAGCTTTATTGCCTGCAAAGAGCAGCTGGTGCTTCGTCCCGCAGAGAGACTCTCTAACTCGCAGGCTGATTTACGGAGCGTGTCTTCCTCTTCCAAATAAAAATTACAAACAGCACCAAAAAGAGGGAAAGAAAAGTGACTGAGTCTCCTCGTTTTGGGCTCTGCCATTGTAACTGACAGGTAAAAGGGTGGATGGGAAAATACCTGCTGAGAGTGAGAGAAGATGCACTGAGCTGAGATCCATCTCAATTCCTCGTGAGGTTATCAGTGCCTTGGTGATCAGACTATGAAAATGACACATTGTCAGAGCCAGGTGCCAGCAGAGGAATAGCCCAGCAGTACCAGGGCTCAAACAGAAACAAATCTGGTGTGTTTGAAGTGACCCAGCTGAGGGATATCTGATCCCAGAGCTGTCTCTTATTTTGCTTATCCATTTCATTACCCTTCATTTCATTCGTGCCTTTCACTGCCAGAAGACAGGGAAATAGCACCGTGAAATCCACTGGCTCAAGGGGATCTGTGCGGAGATGTTCAGGAAATCTTACGGTTTTTTTCCTTCCATCCAAAATAATAAATAAATTCAGATTTCTCAGAATGAAAACTTGCCTTGGGAAATGGTCGGGTTTGATGGATTTCCCATCTTAGAAAGCAATCATTCCCAATACTTTTTGGAACTGTAAAATGAAGGGTCTCTGATTTCTTTCAGTGCTCACTTAGAAATGCAACCCCTGGGTAACAGAAATGTTTGAGGCAAGAGCAAAGCAGTTTGCAATGACAGGGCTGAAACATTTCGATTATACCAAGCTGGAAGTGAAGGATTATTATTCCAGATTGAGACCAATTTTGTTTATTTTCCTTTACTTTTAAAAAATTATTATTATTTTTACTGTCTTACAAATGTCCACAGGTGGGGGAAATGGCTTTGCTCAAAGCTCCTGTTCTGCTGGAGTCCCATTATCTGTGTGGACACTGTGAGGATGTGTTACTGGTAGGAAACCGCAGTGAGGTAGGATACTAAAAGCCATAGTGTTGCTTCATTGGAGAGGAGCTGTTTTTGTCCTAGTGATGTTAGATTTGGGAAAGCCACGGATGAAGCAGGAGAGATGGAAAATGATCAGGTGCATTAAATCAAGTGTGTCTTCTCAGGAAGATCAGTGATGCTCTGGAATAGTCTGCCCAGGGGAGAGATGGTTTCACTGTCTCTGGAGGTGTTCAAGAATTGCTGGGGTGTGGAGCTGAGAGATGTGGTTAGTGGGCATAGTGGGAATGGGTTGGTGATTGGACGAGAGGTCTTTTCCAACCTTAATGATTCTATCATTCTTTGGGGTGGTGGGACAAACCTCAGTGACTTGAAAATAGGTATAATTTGTGTGGGTTGGCCTAGGGAGTTCTTACAAGATATCTGTCATCCAAAAATGGATTCTCACATCACTTTTTTTCCTTGAAATCTCTGCCTCCAATATGAGCATTTGCTGGTACTTTATTAGTTTTCAAGTATCCCTGAGTTTCTCTGCTTTAAATTGGGATTTAAGACCTACAGCCCCAACTCTGAGTACTCACTGGAGAAATTCTTTTTCTCTAGGGAAGTGCAAAGCTTTTGGTCTTGTCATGCCCCTCCACAGCCCCAGTCATACTGGAAACACTACAGAGTAAGTGCAGGGTGATTCTTAGCTGCAGCCAAATGGAGCCTCCCTATCAGTCATAGACAGAGAGGATGTTTGGCCAGGCAGTTACCTGATACCTCATCTAGTCAAGTCACAGTGCTGCAAAACAAAAAGGAGGGGAGTAGGAGAAGATGTTGGCTGCTGCTGATGTCACTCTGGAAGTCCCATTGTCAGGTGATGGAATAGAAAGGGAAGGCTGAAACAGAGAGAGGAAAGAGAAAAATCTGAGGATGAAAGAGGATGGCAGCTGCGGGGGCAGGGTGGCTTTGATGGAGAAAAGACACACACAGTTGCAAAGATTCCTCTCCACCTTCATGTGTGACAAGTCATGTGAATTATTTAATGAGCAGATTTACATATTTTCAAATAATTTTCAATTCTCTCTTCCGCTGCTTCTCACGCTGCTGTTGTTGCTGGAAGCTGCTGATGATCTTGGAGCTCTTTTGGGGTATGGATTTATAAGAGGAGATGCTTGCTGAGAGACTGCTGTTCCTTCCAGGAATGTGCAGAGAATGGGACAGACCCAGAGAGTAGATGAGATTTCTCTTGGGACCGCACCATTGCCCCATTTCCCAGACAAAATACAATCATTTGCAGACTCCATTAACTCTGAGGAGGGAAGGTGAGCCTACATGGGTACAAGAACCAGAGGGATTGGAGCATGAGGGGGGTTGGGATACTTCCCATAGCTTTCTATAAATATGTCCAAGGAGTAAGCACTACGGAGGGAGGAGAGCTATTTCAGCCAAAGGACAGTTCTGGCATAAGAACAAATGGATATAAACTGGCCATGAATAAACTAGGCTGGAAATTAGTTGAGGGCTTTGAACCATTAAAGCAATCACGTTTGGAGCGGCCGCCCTGTAGGAGGCAGGAGGGCAGAAATCCAAAGAGCTTTTAAGAAAGTGTGGACTCTAGCTCTAAAAGGGCATCATGATGTCCATTGGCTGCAACAGCAAGGATTGGATTTGGCAAGCCTGGAAGTCCTTGCCAGACCTCTGTTCTTGAGTTTCAGGCATTTGGAAGTTTTGACTTCTTTTTGTAGATGAATATGTCTTCATGAGCAAAAGCAAATAAACTGCTGCTGGAAAAATATACTTGGACACTTTTCAAGATGTTTTAAGAGTGGAATGTAGAAGTTGAAAAGCCAGCTCTCACCTCCCAGTCACTGCTTTGACAGCATGGGCTGTCCTGTCCAGATGGGAGAAGATGATGAACAAGGATGTGATGAAATGTCATCAACCTGTGGGCTCAGAAAGATGTGGCACCTCTGGATGGTGCTGGCTGGGATGTAGGAGGTTCACTCTTGGGCAAAAGAAGTGTCCCACTAGAGGAAACCTAATGGTGGAAGGGATTCAGCTGAATTTCTGCAGCAAACAAATCTCTGTCTTAATATTTTGCTTATCAGAGGCTCTGGTTCACGTTCCCAGACCAGCATCTGATTTCTGATCTGCTCCAGCTGATTTTTTTTTTTCCTGCTATTTCCCACCAGCTAACATCAACATAGGGATGTGGTGATATTCCTTCCATCTTAGAGCGGGACCAACTACAAAGTCCAAGGACAATGACAATGGTTATAAGGTTCTCTCAGACATCTCAAACCTGTGCAGGTATCCTTGTAGATAAAAGCCACAATAAGGTTTCCCCGCAACCCTTTCTTGTCATTTATTCTTGAACCCCTGTAGATGTTTTGTATCAACAGTATCACGCAGTAAGTAGTTCTACAGGCTAATGATCTGCTGTTTAAAAAGACCTATCTTAATTTATTTACAGTCTGCTACCTGTAGTTTTCATTTGATGCCTCCTAATTCTTCCATTTTAAGGCATGGCAAATACCTAACTCCTCTACATCCCTTCCTTTCTTAATGTTTGGTTTGCAGTTCTTAAATCTAAGCCTATTTGTTTGTTCTTCATACTGTTGCAGTTCTAGTGTTTTGCTTGCTCTGTTTTTGCCCTTCTCCAAATCTTTTCCTAAGCTTCTCATTGTGGGGGAGCACCACAGATTCAAAAACAGTAGCACCAAAAAACTCCAATCTAAAAGCAGCATAAGACATGCCAAATGAATTTATAGTCTCCAAGACATGTGATAGAAGATGAATTTGAGGTCATGGGGACCAGTGAGGAGCTGCGGTGACTGGGGAGTTGATGGACCAACTGAGTGCTTTGAGATGTTGTATCTACTCAGTTCCACCAAGAGGATCAACTTCATGGAGGGGCTCCAATTGGACCTCCAAGGCTCTAGGAGCCTTAACTACCCACCTGTGGAAACTGGCTGAATATCATTAAACTCTCTGTCCCTTTGGGGCCAGAGACAGATCTATCCAAATTCATTTCTAACAGACTCAGAGCATAGTGTAGTCAGGGCTACACAGCAGCTTCTGTGGTGGGAGGCCTGAAAACAGTTATCAAGGCTTTCCTACACGTCTCCCACACTCCTTCCACTGGTGAAGCTCTCTTTGTTTGGACCCATCATTTCCTGACATATGACTGGAGAAACAGCAACTGCCACAACTGCTGAAGCACTGTAATTTAGTGCCCCGGTTGCTGGGCAGCAATTTAAACCACTATAATTTCAGGGGACCCACAAAGGAACCCTTCTCTAATTGAGTCTTTTCACTCCAGTTGCCCAAGAATGCTTATAGAGGGGACAATGAGCCACTACAGGAAACATCAATGTAAGAAGTTGTTGGAGAGAGAGAAGAAAGAGTCAAAGCTGCTTGTAAATTGACCGCAGATTTGAACATAACAACAGCATTTCACAAGACCTCATATGAAGATCAGCCTCCTTTAACACATTTTTGACAGTTCCTGGTTAAAAAAAAAAAAAAGAAAATGAAAAAAAAAAAGAAAAATAGAAAAGAAAAAAAGAAAAGAGAAGAAAAAGAAAAAAGAAAAAAAAAAAAGGAGGTAGGAGGTGAAGTAAATAAACCATAGTAATTCTCCCTGTTGCAGACTGCTTTCTGGCTCATGGAGATGAAGTGAAAGGGAATATGAAGCAGAGATGGCTATGAGCTCCTTGACTTAAAGGAAGCAGAGGACAAAGCCTTGCTAAATTCCTGATCAAAGCTACCTGTGGTGTGTGAGTACAGCCTTGGGGCAGGGCTGTGTCCCACCACCAATATCCATCACCTTGAGACCACTTCTGCTTTGAGTCTGTGGCAGCAAAGGAAGCCAGATATGAACCTGCACCTCAGCCCATGTCGTTTGTGTTTCCTCCTTAATACAATCCTTGCTTCTTGCCCTCCCCTCCTGCCTCTAGCCCCCAGTATTCCCTCTTTTCACTCTAGCCTCCATCCAGCATGCTTTGGCTGCTTCTGAAAACCCTAATTAAGAGCAGTTGCCCACCAGTCCCCCCTGAGAGCAGCGCAATCCAGTTCGCGGCTGAGCGTCTTTTCAGTATTCATCAAGCTTCATTCTTTGGCACTTGGCGACAATTTCATCTTCCTCTGGGGACACAAAGGAAGGAGAGATGATATTGCTGTAAAGAGATGCTAATCATGCTATGGGGATCTCCAGAAGAAATCATGGAGACCTTTGTTGCGCGACGCCAGGTCTTGTTGTCCTCAGCTCTTTGTTTCTCCACTGATTTCTGAAAGATGCCGGGCGGGCAGGGAGGGAGGGTAGAATTTATAACAATATTGAAGGGCAAGGGAAGGGCAGAGCTTTATTTTATGACACAAAGAATGCTACGAGCTATTCTGAATTGGGTCTGCCTTTTCACTGCAAATGCATGCAGTGCCAAGCTGGTGGGGATGGATGGGGATCTGCTCTCACCCCCATCTGTGGGGTAAGTACTTTTGTTACAATTATGATTTCTGGTTTCTGGCTTGCTGGGAGCTGCATACGGATCAGATGGGCCCCCAAGTGTCTGGAAAGCTCTGGCTGCACAACAGTGTTTCCTCTTCTGGAGTTTAAGGGGCGCTCAGGGAGCCTCTTGAGGAACATGTGGAGCCAGGAGTGGAAGAAGGATGCTTCTGGATTGACAGTGACTGATGGCTTATGCTGAGTGGGTCTCTTGCAGCGGTGCCAGCAGCAGAAACCACCTCTTAATGACAGAACCCAGGGGCTGTGCGTTCCTCCTCCAATGCAGTGTGCACAGCCTGGGGCAGCCTCGTACAGCCTGCAGTGAGATGCGTCCAAGATCTGCTTCTCTACTCTCCTGCAAAGCCTGAGGAAAAGGTCACCTTCTGCTTGGGTCTTGGTTGTAGAGAACAGCAACCAGCTGGATGGCGGGTTGCAGGTAGAAACTGAGTACTCCCTTTGAATGGTAGGATCCTAAAAGAATATAAAAATTAAGAAAAAAGAATCACGTTGCTTTGCTATGCCCACTGCCAGTGATTTCTCCAGCTTCTTTTCTGTCCCCACAGATGAAGTTGGGTAAACATGGTCTTGCCTTCCAGTTTGACCCAGTGCCTATGAGGTGCATCCTATAGTTCTAACAGTGCTCACTGTCTGCTCACCCTTTGCCATGATTGCTTAGGTACATGTCACAGCCCAACATGCTCTGTGGGCTGACAGATTTGGTGCCTGCAGAGGTCTTCAAAGAGTTAACTTCCCTCCAGATACTCTCAGCAGCTCCCTGAGCACAGTGACTTGAAACGCGCCGGCCGTGCAGCAACACAGCAAAGACTGGAGCAAACCATATGCTTCTGCACAAGAATAACTGCATCATTAAAATCCTGAACCAAGAACTCAAAGGAGCATTTGAAGAGTACACAGCAGCAGGTCCTGAATCCTAACTATCAGCTTCTTTTCCCCTTGAATCCTTTGCATGGGCTGAATGTGAAAGCAAAATGTATAATCAATCACAACAACCCACTTCCTTCCTCCTTGAGTGACTCTCCAGGCATATGCCCACCTCAGGAGTGAGCCATAGTCTGTAACAGCAGGGAAACAGAGGGGAACAAACAGGTAAAATAGCAAAGAGAGAAAGAGTACATGAGAGAGAGAGACAGACTCCGGTCACTGCTTAAACTTTGCTTATTTACAGCAGCAGCATACATATGAAGATCTATGGCACTTACACCCAAATAAATCCTCCCCTGGAGACAGGTGGCAGATTTCCCCCTCCATTATTTACAGCCACTTCTCAGTGAAAACTGCAAGCTGTAAAATGCCCATACAGTGCTGGAGAGATTTATGGTCCTCCTGTATTTCACACACTGCCTAGGCCTGCCGTGCTGCCTTTGGGGAGACATGGCAAATGGACTCCAAGGTGTTTGACAAAGATGAAGTCTCATTTATTACTTGATGCTTTGGAGAGAAGTATTTGTACGCTGCAGCCTACACAGGTGGCAAAGGTTAATCCTCTCCCCTGCTGTCAATTCAGCTTTTTATGAGCACCGGGAAAGGCGATGTGCTGGGGAAGGAGAGGAGCAAATGAGGAGAGGCTTGGAACGGCACCTGCAACTTGCTTCACCCCATGCCCTTGACCAGAACTGAAGGAGACCTGGGACATCATCATATCACCAGCCCACCACACAGCCAAGCCTGATCTCTGTGCAGTCTTTGGTCCTATGAGAGGGGAGCTGATGTTTCCACGTCTTCACAGCGGATGGGATTTCCTTTTGGCTTGCAGGCAGTGTAGCATCCCAGACAACCATCCCCCTCATCCCAGCATGATGTGACTCCATCTGACAGAGAGGTGTATGGAAGCATGAGGACTTCAGGACCCTCAGCTTCAGAGTACCTTATACAAGCTTGGACCTCCAGAAATACATATTTTCACCCATTGCTGATGGCAGAACCAGCACGAGATAGGACCACTGTACAGTGTGAGTGAAGCCAAAGCAGACAGCCAGCACGGTGCCAGCGTGCTGCCTTCTCTGAGTACAGAGGGCTTCAATCTCCGGCTCTGTCGATAGAGTGCTTTTCAGCAGCACTAAATTCTTGCAAAAACTCGAACATGAAAACATAAAAATAAAAACATGGCATAAAAAACACACAATAAAAATACAATACCAAATATATCACTTAACTAAAACCGCTGACCCAGCAGCTTTGATGTTAATGCATTGTCTGTAACAGCATGGCATTCCAGCTGAATACTAACGGGCTGCAGAGCCTCAGCCCAGCCTTGCTTCAGAGGGTTCTGATTTTACTACTCTGATTTCTGCAGTCAGCCCTCCTCTCCTGGGGTTTATTAGGTCTCCTTCCCACCATAATCAGCCAAGAGCTGTTGTCACTTTCTCCCCAGCGTTAATTAAAGCTGAGGAGGAAGTAACCCCCTGAAGACCCCTTGGAGGAAGAAGAGGGAGAGGAAAGCTGAACCCAGCATGCCTACAGAGCTAGTTCAGAGGAGCACTGTGTTAACAAGAGCCCTGTGGATGTGAGAGGGATGAGCAGTCGGCAGGATGGCAGGAACAGATGGTACCCAGTTACGTGCAGCGTGGCTCCTGGTCTGTGGGATGTGCAGTATCTTCTGCTCACAGCACTGGCTGCCTCGTGCCTAATGGCAGCACCAGGCACAGCCTCTGCAGAGCTATCCTTATGTGTTCTCTTCCATGCAGCAAGGAGACACCTCAGTAAGGGTCCTCTGCTGCTCAGCCCTTGCATGGTGCCAGCAGGAAGCTGCTGAGATGAGTGCAATGCTCCTGTGCAGATCTGACTTATGAGTGGCATCTCTGTACTCTTATTCAGTGCCTGCATGCAGGAGAAAGGTCAAGTGAAAGCCTTCATGAAGCAAGACAGAAGTAGAGTCTCCAGCAGTTTGAAACCATGAATGCCCTGAATCAGAAGATGCACCAAATTATAGAATCATAGAATCTTGGTAGGTTGGAAAAGATCTCCAAGATCATCCAGTCCAGCTGTTTACCTCCCACTAATATGTCCTACTAAACCACATCCCTCAGTACAACATCAAAATGTTTCTTAAACACCTCCAGGGCTGGTGACCCCACCACCTCCCTGGGCAAACAGTTCCAACACCTTTCTGAGAAGTTTCTTCCACCACTCGTTCAGAGAAGTTTCTCCTAATATCCAAGTTGAATTTCTCCTGGTGCAACTTCAGGCCATTCCCTAAGAAGGTTCACACCACTTTGATGATAGAGAACCTGGTGGGATCCAGCATAGAATTTCACTGCTGACTGCTGCTAGATGAGAATGGGGTGAAGATGACCTTCTTACTGTTCAGTCAAACCACTGCATTTCAGCAGCAGTTGAGCATAGAAACAGTGAGAACTGAATCTGGAGGCTTTCACTGCAGACAAACTACTTTCAGCTACAGCTAAAGCTATCAGTCCTAGAAGGTGATGGCTCTGTGTAGCCCTGACTGAGATCACGTTCCCTGCTCAGTCAGTAATTGCCAGGCAGGCGGCTTGTGACAGCTACCATCCAAAGCCTCTAAATCCACATTGTGAGCATTTCCAGCCACACTCTGTCCTTTGATTCCAGCAGCTGGAGTCATCTGAAACAAAGCAATCTATGTTTTCCCTTCCTCTAATGTCACGGTGACCAGTCTCCAAAGGACAGCATCCCATCTGTGCATGGCTCCTTGGTGAGGTAGAAGGTAGATGATGCCTCTTCTGTCCCCAGCTGAGCCAGCACTTACTTCCATGAACATTCTTCTTCCATATTGCATTTTTATTCACCGACATAAACCAGCAATAGGAATGTGACCAAGGCAGAAGCTCCAGGGAGCTATAGCCCAGTCCCAGAGCCTTCCAAAAGTTTCACTGGAAGAGTAACTTGCCCTTCTTTCCTCCATCTTCCTCATCCTTTTCCTGCCTTGGTGCAGATGGCAGTGCTGGGCTGAGGTCTGTGCTGAGCAAACTGAGATGTGCTTGCTGTCTTTAGTCAAACAACAGGGACTGCAGCTGGGATCTGCTGAAGGTAGAATGGCCTCCCCCACTCTGTGAGCTTCGATGCCCTCTAGGGAGGGTAAGACACTGGTTATCAGAGGCAGACTATTGTGAAGAAAGTGTCTCACTTAGAATCATAGAATCATTAAGACTGGAATAGGCCTCTGGGATCACCTAGTCCAATCACCAACCCATCACCACCACTTGACCTACTAGAATGAGAGGGAAAACTAAAAAGTTGCTGAAACATCCAAGGAGGAACCTTAATAGTAAGTACAATTTTGAAAGCTTAACCTTTTATTTTCCTGGCAATGTATTCATCATTGCAACCTGGTATTTGTTCTTCCTTTAACCTAGCTCTAGGCCTTGTGTGACCCAACCATGGCAAGCTTCCCTCCCACAGGCACAGCATATCATGACACAATGTGCTTGCAGAGCTGTGCAGAGCCACTTATTTCCTCCATAAACACCAAAGTGTCTGGTGGTGCTGCTATTTAGCATTATGGGGTAATGGGTGTCGGGAGGAGGAGAAATGTTTCCCAGTAATGGGTAGAGAGCAGGAAAATACATCCAGTAAGTGTATAAATCGACTCACTGGTGTAAGGGAGCACGAGCAGCACTCTCACACCAAGGGCATGAGGTTTGCCTGCCTCTCTGGACAAGCAAGGGCCTCTCCTGCAAGAGCTTCTCAGACCACACACCTTCTAAGTAGGACAGAGATGATCATCACTCTCCATCTCATGGCTCCATTATTGGACAGACCAGCACTCCCATTTACACCACCCCAGGAACAACATTTGGACGTGAGGCTGGAACTGGGGAAGCCCCAAGATAGACTATTCTCAGAACTGCTTTCTCACTTCCCAGTCCTATCAGAGGTCCCCATGGTGCTCCATGTAGGACTTCACTTGCCTTGCTGTGTGCTGCCCGCAGTTCCTCATGCTGGAAGTGCTCCCTAGTTTTAATTAAGGATTTGAAGACCCAAGTCAGTAAGAAAGAGGAGAAAATGCTAAGAACAGCTAATTTCTTAAACTGCTCTCTGGCACCTTTTAAAACTTACCTCATGTAGCAAATTAAAAATGCTAATAGATAGCCTATAAAAAAAAAAATCCTTTCTTCTCCATAATTTTAGTGAGCCGAATGGCTCTGTGCATCAATTAGCTATGGAAAATGAGATTTTGTCCATTGGGAAAGGACCAGGTTGAAGGCACAAACTCACAGGCTGGCTTCTGAAGTGCTTCACTCTCCAAAATGCTTTTAGCAAAGCCATGTGGGGCCATGCTGAGCTGCTCCTTTCACTTGTATAGCCCTTACAGACTTATTACTCCTCCTTACCTTTTGTCCCAGGGTAGACTGTGAGTCTGGTCATTCAAATGGGAATGGAGACTTGGAGCAAGAATGGTCCCTTGTCGTATTTGAGAGAGCTTGGTCTCATCTGGGTACTGCTGTAACAGTAGTAATTAATACAAAATGAGAGCTGACACATAGGCACAACACTTCCATCGCCTCAAGTTGTCTTTGGAGAGATGCTATCTGTTGTGTTCTACTACTCGCAAGCAGCGCTTATTGCTGCAGGGACTTCAGCTTGTGTTAAGCTGGTATCACAGCAGCTTTACAAAATTAGAGAGCAATTGAGTTTTGAAGGTTTTGCAGATCCCAGGGGCAAGGGTTGGGAAAATCACTTCAGCCACTGTCCATCAGGTTTGCAGGTAGAAAATAGAAAAAAAACTTTTTACCCAGAGGATGGTGAGGCGCTGTCACAGCTGCTCAGAGGGCTATGGTGCCCCATCCCTGGAAGTGCTCAAGGCTGGGTTCGATAGGGCCTTGGGCAGCCTGAGCTTGTGGGACAACCAGCCCATGGCAGAGGTTGGGTTTGGGTGGGCTTTAAGGTCCCTTCCAATGTAAGACATTCTGTGATTCACTGCAGTCAGAGATTTGAGTGCTAGACTCCCACTGGTGAAACAAGCACTCTACTCAATCAATTCAGAGAGCCTTGAAGGAAGGATTGAGAATAATGAATGGTTTACCCAAAGCAGGGCAGACATAAGAACAGAAATGGATTTGGACACCATCTGCAGATCATGCCTTGTGTACCCACATAGCATTCAAGTGAAGCAGATGAGAGACGGATTTTGAGTCCCCAACTCACAACTGACTGCCCAGACATCAGAATGACTGTGAAACATGAAAATATCCATGGTCACTGGATCTTCCAGGATACACATCAGTAGTATGTGATTGGTCCTGGAGCAAGAAGGCAGACTACACTATTACTACTCAACAAAAGCTTATTCCCCTCTCATGTTAATGTTTACATCCTTTTCAGTCTTGTCTCCCAGTTGTCTTCTCCGAGAAATAACCAGTTGTCATGTATGTCTTGGAAACCCTGGACCAAGATAAGTGCTCTGTTAAATACATTGCACAGCGTATTGATTTTATGGGTCAGGTGGTGAACCTTGGAGGCAAAGAGTCCAGGGAGCCTGAAGGAGGTCATGGACAGCATCACAGTCACACAATTTGGATCATATCCAGCGGCTCTGCACTTAAAAGCTTTCAGGCAACTAAAAGTAGCCTTGGACAACCAGGAAGGTTTGAATACTAACTCTGGAGCATGGTTAATGAAGCTTCTGGGTTTGATGTATTTCAGCCATGTCGTGCGTTCCTTCTCCTTCCACCCTCCCATCACTGCAAGAGAGTGGATGGGGAAGAATGAGAAGATTACAAGTGGAAGTTTCCACTTTCCCTCTGAAATCCTCTTGACTTTCGAGTCCCTTGAGGACTGTGCAAGTTCATGGCAAAGCAGACCTGTCCAAATGAGCAGTGACACTTTGGTAATTGCACAGGGCAGGAGAGCTGCTGCAGGAGGCAGCAGGCAGGAGGAGGTGGATTCCCACATGCCCTGATCCTGACATCATTGCTTTCAGGGAGTGTAGAAATAAGGCAACACTGGTGACCCTGGGGATGCAGTGGATTTTCTGAGCTGTTGAAAGCTGTTGTGGCCAAGGAGCCCCTCTGTGACAGCACAAAGCAGCGTTCACATCAGGTGCCCTGACAGGGTGTAGTCAGACTCGCAGGCACTGGGCTCTAGGATACAGCGAAAGATACGATGAAGTTATCCAGACTCAAGTTGTTGAATGTTTCTTCTCCTGGCTGACAGACAGTGTTAACCTCCTACCTCAATGGGCTTTGCAGCTTCGTAGCAAAGATGTGTCAGGCTCACCAGTAGCCGTTACATACATAGATGCATAAGAACTAGAGAAGGGCAAGTCTACGGCTCCACATGTACCCAGGAGGAAAGGGGAAAAAACACACAGGTCTGAAGGACCCTGATGGTCGGCATGGCAGCAAATGATGTCCAGATGGTGACGGCATTTGCCAGCACTGATGAGCAACACAACATGCAGGCGAGTCATTACTCTCAGGTGATGGTTGGAAACATTGTGAAAGCAATGCCTTTTGGGTGGGTTGTGAAGATTCACCTTCACCCTTGATGTCTCTCCAGTTCCCCAGCAGGAGGTGAACACTCTATGACCATACCATACTTGGGAAGCTAGCAGCCACAGGTGAACCAGCATGAAACCAAAGTACTCAGGGCTATAAGCTTTTTATCTTATACAAACATGAAGTTCACTTTAATACAAAGGAGAGAAAAATGAGATTTATATCTTCCATGTTATGCTGGCTTGGGATATAAACTTAATTAGAAAGACTGAAATGTCATCATCTCCTAGAGGAGTGAGCATTTTTTCCACACCCTGAGCATCTTTCTCAGTTTCAGAGCATTTGCTGGCCAAATAGATGTGATTTGCTATTTCTTAAAGTACAACGTCTCACTGTAAAGAGTGTGGAACTGACCCCGTGGATAATACTGAGCTCATTCTGTGCTCTGTTTAGGGAAAATTCTTGACCCATCCTAGCCTGACCTGGATCGTGTATGGACACGAGTGTGTTTTGCAGCCATGAAAAGCCCTGGGAGGAGGGCTGCAGGCATAGCATCTCTGAGCCATGTAGCTCCCGGCTGTGGCAGCAGCTGCTGGCAAGCAGAAAGCATATGGAGGTACATAGGTCAGTGCCTCCTGGAGCCTGTCTTAGCTGCGCAGATCACGAGCTGAGCAGAGCTGCAGTGACAAGCAATGATCTTGTGCTAGTAGACACTGACATCTCCAAGGGGCTGTGAATTTTGTAAGCGATTATTTAATCTAGGACGTGATGCATAATCTGACCTGTACATCTTTCTAATGCAATATGCAGCGCTCATACTTGCAGGACTTCAGGGATATGGTTACCAAAAAGGGGCCTGATGCCTACAGCACAGTGATGAAGCTGTGTACCTGAGGTTGTTCTTGGGAAGTGTATCAGTATACATCTCTTCCTTGAGGGTGCAAACAGCCTTAAAACTTCTTCCATCTTCCATGGGACAGGAGCCAAGTTCTGACTGTTCCAATGGAGAAGACAAGTCATGACAGTGCATCTGACAGCATCATCTCCTGTTTTCCATTCTATTTTCTGTTCCATTCTATGAAACTTCTCTCACAGCATGGGCAGGGTGTGTTCAGGATGGAAACTTGGGAAGAATGGTCATGTGAGAGTAGTGTCCAAGATGGAAAGCATAGATAAAGTGCAAAGCAGGGGATGGGTCCACTTACAGAAGGTGAAACATGCATTAGAAGATCAGGGAGGAGGTGGCCCTGAGAAATGAGCTTAGAGGTGTCTGACACAAGTCTGCCTTATTGCTTTGCTAAGCCCAGATACTGGCATTCATGCAGCTTGGAAAGAAGGCTGGACACATATCTATGTGAACATAAAGGCATGATCTAGACATGGCCATGCAAGGAGAAGCTGTTTCCAGAGGTATAGCCAAAGTGCTTTGGAGGGAATCATAAAATCAAAGTACCATAGAATGGCTTGTGTTGGAATGCACCTTAAAGACTGTTCTGTTCTAACACCCAGGAAGGCTTGGAGGTTTCTTCTAATGCTGTGACCGAGTCAGAATGAGCCCTAAACCTTGTGCCCAGCAGCAGTGACATCTGTGCCCAAGCATGGCCCACAAAACACACACTCCTTCCAGCTGAACCCCATTAAATCATCAATTTCTCAGTTTCCCTTAATTACTGAGATCAATGACTACATAGCCCTGCTTTCCTTCATACATTTCCTGCTTCTTCTGAATGTGGAGCAGCTAATTGCAGTTCACTGCTCATCCTAATGTTTCCTCTCTCGCTTACTTTCTCTCTCTTCTGTAATTTACTGGCATTTCCTCAGCACATTTAGGCCATGTTGGCAGCTGGATTCTGCGATAAGGTTGTTTTGACATCTAGTGATTGTTGGTCGATAACATTTCTATCCCATAATGAATAGAGGACGGGGACAGCGAGAGGAAGAGCGAGGAAGGAGTGATCTTCAACAGTTAGGAGATGAGATCATTATCTCCTGGAAATATGGGAAAGGCAAAGTGAGAGGAGAGAAGCGAGGCTGTCTTCACAGCTGAGAACAACCTAATAATCGCCTTTCACAAGGAAGGGATGGCTCAGTACAAACATGGGGACCCTGGGTACTTTCTGCATTCCTGGCTCCAACCACAGCAATTGGATCAGACTGTAGGGATGGGGCCAGGCAGGGGATATACAGGTCTGACTCTCCCTCTAGCTAGAGATATTGATTGCTATTGGATCTACCCATATGCTCTTTGGTGCTGGTGTGGTATCAGCCCACTATGGGGATCCCAGAGTGAGGAGGGTAATGAGAATCTTCACCTATGTGGGAGCCTTTGCCTTTCCCTCTCATCCAGCTGATAGAGTTTAAAGTCCATCTGCAATGACGGACTTCAGCTTGCGAAGTCCTGCCTTGCTGGTTTGCTCATTGCAGGCAGAGGCAGCAGGCTTCTCATGCCTAGTTGCTATCCAAGCAAATAAGGCCTGTTAAATTCAGGATTTGTATGAAGAACAAACTGCACCAGACCTGAGATGGCAAGGCTTTACTCCCTCCACTGCCCATGTGGACTTAGTGTTTGCCTTGGCTCTAGGACCTCTGTGCCATTCTCTGTTTCCAAGATGGACAGGCTTTGAATAAACACCTGGATGGAAATGCTGTCTCTAATGACAAAGCCAAGCTATTTAGCACACACACTGTTGGGTAGGCTGGTGATCATAGGCAAGACAAGCACTCGGTATGGACTTTCATCACTCTTAGTCCTCCCCAGGCTGAGAAGTGATGATGCTTCACAGTCAGGGCCATTTTTCTGGTCAGCAGCTGTCCAGTTCCTGCCTGGCACACCAGAGCTCTAATCTGCCACTTTCCAGCACAGAATCACAGAATCACCAAGGTTGGAAAAGACCTAAAAGATCATCCAGTCCAACCGTTCACCTATTGCCAATAGCTCCTACTAAAACATGTCCAGATATCAAAGCTGATTTTGCCTTCCTGTCCTCATGCTTGTGACACGGGTCTCACTGTGTGAGCATTCCTGGGTTCTGATCCATGCCTTCAGCAACAGGCAGCAGTAAGCTCAACTGGTCAGGGCAGTGCCACCATCCTGGGCATTGCAAACTGATGCTCATATGGAGCAACAGGCGGTGAGACAGCACAGTGTTGCTGGCTCTGCGCCCAGGTGGAATAAATCAGAGATCCACAGCACGCAGGGACTCAACAGGCAGCTGGGCAACTGCCCATCACTCTCCAACAGCATTGCAGCCTTTTGTAGCCATAAAATCAGTGACAGAGTTCACAAAGAAAGGACTGCTCATTGCTGAGGAAGTCCCAGCACAGCTGAGAGGATGTGCTGGGAAGGCAGTGCTATGCATTTGTGCTGTTGTATCTGTCTGAGGTGGACACTGCTGGCTGCTGTCAGGGGCTTCTGTGAGCCTCAGTGCAGCTGTCCTTATCACCTGCCCTTTGACATTGCTTCTGTCTCTGTTGGCTGTAGAGAGGTTTGAAAGCCATGGCACGGTCTTGTTAAAGAGCTAAGATGAAATGTAGACAGGATGGAGCTGAACTCAGATTTCTGCCACTTGCTTCAGGTTTTCCTGGATTTGAGTCTGAGTGGTGCTTACCCCTGCTTCTTCCCAAGCCCTGTCCACAGAGCTTTTCCCACAAGGACAGGCAGCAAGGGGCAGAAACAGCTTTTCCTCCCAAATTTGCCTTCTGTCTCCTGTCACCAGTGAGAGTTTTGGAGAGAAGCACAACAGACAGGGTGCATATGGCCATGCCCTCCCTGCTCCCAAGCCTCTCGGGTGGTGTTTTTGCCCTTAATAGCTCTCGATGGGATTCTCTTTTTCCCTCTAATTTGTTTAGTCATTTGTGGAAGCAGTCAGAACTCTTGTATCTATCAGATCTGTTGGCATCAAGATCTGCAATTTGAACACTTACTGAGAAAACAAAAAGCACCCTTTTGTACCTGGTGAATTCCCTGGGTGCTTCTTTGCCCTTGCACTGTAAGAAACAGCAGAGAGAAATACTTCATTTGCTACCTCCTTTAACCTGTCAGGCTTTTCCCAGTGTCTCCATTCAGCTTTTTTCCTCAGCTGCAGAACCCTAACTGATTTCGTCACTTGGTGTTCAGTGTTGTTCGCTAGCTCTGATCAGTTCTGTCACCTCTCCCTGCGCTGTTTCCAGCTCTGTGCCTTATCTGAGCAAGGGGCTGAGGCCGCAAGCAGAATGGGATATGTGGCTTCAGCCAGTGAATGTGCACAGCCATCACTTGCCATGCTCTCCCCCCAGAAGCACATCTTTCTGCTTGCTTCCTTGACTGCTAATGAGCAGGAATATGAAGGGTTTTTTGTGGTTTTTTTTTTTTGTACACCTGTCTGCAGCAGCTCCACTTTGCAAGGTTGAAGGCATGTTCTTGGCACATCTCTACTGGATAGAGCTGTGTGGGATTTTTCCCAGGTGCGTTGCCTTGCTCTTGCACGAGGTCTTGTGGAGACAATGTGCTGTTCCTTGCAGCCTTCATAACAGAGTCAAGTCACAGTATGGAAACAATAACCTAACTCTGCCTCAGGGCTTCTGAACCCCAAATCAGGAAGGGCAAAGCCGGACTAGTCTTGCTTTAGGTTGGTGAAATATTAATGACTCTGCTGCTTCTTGAGCTGTATTTTAACAATGTTTTAATACACACTCCTCAACTCAGCAGCTGTCTCTCTGGAAGATAAATCCTGTGCTTCCTCACCAACCCTTACTTCCTCATCCTCCTTCATCAGCACATTCTACATTCCTCTTCTTCCTCCCACTGCTTGTAATTTGGTCCCTCATTCCTTGGGTCAAGAAAAGAGTACATTCTGCACATTCTCACCTAACACCTTGGATAAAATTAATGAGATTTTGGGCTGAGAGGACTCAGGAAGGGATATTTTATCTGATGCTGAGAAACACAACTGCATGCCTCAGACTAATGAAGAATTACTCGTTAAGAACCAGAGATCTAGAAGAAGAGTTGCTGGATATTCTGTTCAGTTGTTAATATCATTCAACTACTAAAAACTCCCAATTTCTGCAGCTTAAAAAAGAATTGCAACATCTCAAAAATGGGATAAGTTTGCTCTTGACTATTTTAGTAATACATTGCCAAGCTTTCCTCCACAAGCAGGAAGCTAAAGGCTTTACCCTGGACACTAAAATAAAACAAGGTGACACACCTGGGAAGGAGGGCTTAAGAAAAGGCAACATCACTAAATGGAGTGACTGAATGGCCAGAAGTGTGCATTGTCCTTCCATTTGAACAGCCTGTGGGGCAGCAAGAAGAAAGGCAGGGGACAATGGTGCCTGGGGAAGGAGGTTTCTGGAGGTGGTAATGGGAAGGATACTACAGGGGACGACACATCTGATTTGTGCATCCTCATCGGCTAGGAGAATGAGCTCGAAGGCATTTCTTCGCTGTCCTCCCAGCAGAGGGAACTGTCGGTCCTAGCTGGAGACAGCTCACCTTCAGTCCTTGCAGATCTCCAGGGCACATGGAGCGGGGGGTGCTGCAGGCTGTCCTGGGGCACTGAGCCCTGAACTGTGTGATGAAGGAGTGAGAGGTGTTTGAAAACACAGGTCGCTGTTGAGTGCTGTAAATAAGAACCCATACAGCAGAAGCCAAGCGTTTTCTGGCCACAGGTAGGAAAGCAGCAGTTCCTGCTTCTAAGTGACTCTGTGCACCAAGGCACCTCTCCTCTCTTCCACATCCTGTTAGAAAAGCAAAGGTAGAATGGATGCTCCAACTCTCCTCTGACACAAACACTGCCTGGGTTTGGTATCTCATGCCCAAAGGCAAAGTGAATTTTGGCCCTCTTCCTACCATCCATGCTCCTAATATAACTTCATTTTTCTTTAGGAGGTTCTAGAAAAATGTATAAACAACACCAAAACCTGGTATGTATAGCAGAGAAGCTGCGTGTAAGGCAGCAAAATTAAGCACACCAGATTTGCTATTGCCTAAGCACTTTATTTCTGTCCCTTCCCACTTCTACATGACAGCACAGATTTACTATTATTTATAGATCCCCGTATCTCATTCCATGCAGCACAAAGAGGACCAATTAAAGCTACGCAGATAACAACAAATTCCCCTTTTCCCACTTCTTGTCTGCTCAGTCCTGTAGCTGGAGGAAGGCTCTTTGAGGGCAGCTCTTTTAGGGCAGCTGTGGTGCAGTGCTGCTGTGGCTGTGTGAGCAACCACAGCCTGCTGCGCTTGTGGCAGTGTTAACACACCAGTGGTCTGCAGATCTCCCTGATGCCCAGCTGCCATGCTGGTTGTGCCCAGTCCTTCCCAACCCACCTCCCTGTATTTTTGGCATTGCTATCCTTCAGTCCACCTATCCACACATCCCTGGCATTTGTTTTCTGGTCCCAGCAATACAGGGTTCCCTACGTGGATGTCTTGTAATGCATGTCACACCTAGGAGAGGAAGAGTCAGCTAGGCAATTAGGGCTGGTTCGTTAGCATTCATTAGGCACATATCATTACTGGAACTGTGGGACATCTGGGCTCTGACAGACTGTGACACTTACCATTTCTGCCAGCAATTCCCTTTCCTTCTTTGTCTTCCCAGATTCTTACAAGTGTTTCTCCTCTTCTGACCACCTCCCCTCTGACATAGGACTCTGCTGTTGACAAAGCCTGACATTTCCATTGGAGATGCAGAAGAGCCATAGCCTCACTACCTGCCTCCCTCCTGAAAACCAGCCCTCTGACAGTGTCCACCAGAACATTTCTACCTTTATCTTCCCAAAAGAAGAGGAACAGACTGCACCCCACACAGTACACAGCCCAGTCCATCAATACAATGGCACCGGTAAATTTGTTCTCTGTTCTTTCCCAGCATTCCTTCCCTTTCATTTTGCAGTTTCTACCACCACAGTTCACCAAGTCAGTGTTGCATGGAGCAGTCCATGGTCACAAAAGTTTTAATTAGGATAAAGGAAGGGAAACCTTTTCAATGTTCTTCCAGCAGGCTGATGGGGCAGTGGGAGGGACTCTTCATTAACGCTGCCACATTAAGCACACAAGTGCACAGTGCAGAATGTCACGGAATTATATGATCATAGCATTGTTTGAGTTGGAAGGAACCTTTAAAGGTCTTCTGGTCCAGCTACCCTGCAATAAGCAGGGACACCTACAGCTCCATCAGGTACTCAGAGCCCCTCATCCTGACCTTGAGTGCCTCCAGGGATGGGGCATCTACCACCTCTCTGGGCGACCTGTTCCAATACCTCACTATCCTGATCACAGAAAACATCTTCCATGCATTCAGTCTAAATCTCCCCTCCTTCAGTTTAGAACCATTTCCCTTTGTCCTGTCACAACAGACCCTACTAAAGAGTCTGTCCCCTTCTTTCCTACAGCCCATAGATACAGCTCAGTTTACAGAAGGGCTGTGGGGAACTGGCTGCCCAAAATGTCCACACTGAAAGATGAGCATAAGGGCACTTTAGATGTCCATGGCAACCAACAAGTTAATAAAGGAGAGACAAAGTCCTGCCTAAATATATCCACCGTGCATCATGGCCAAGTGATGTCTGCAGCAGGTCATTCTGGTCCTGGCCTGACCTAGTCGCAGGGACACAAATAGCCATCTCTAAGTTTTGATGTGGAAAATATTACTAATTACAATAATAATAATAATAATAATAATAATAATAATGAAAAAGAAAAAAAAGGAAAAAAGAAAGAAAAGCAAAACATCTGTAGTCAGCAGCATCTGTTACTCTTGCTTATTCGGGGCATCATGCTCGGAAACTTTAAAACCAGAAGATATTTTTAGTTTGAAAAAAAAAAAAAAAAATTAGAAGCATAGTTTTAAAATTAAAAAGCTTTTATTTTCTTCCCCATGGCTCTCCTGCAGCCTGGGAGAAGTTCTCTGAATGCCCATCCAAGGAGCTGAGCTCAGTAAGGGAGCAGGGTGGTTGTCCCATCCCTCTGCATCCAGGCTGAGCTTCCTCCTCCAAAATCTAGGGGGGCTGCCATGAATTGTCAGCCCTTCTAATGTCACGTGAGTTAGCACCAACGTGTTGTTAATTAGCACTGGGCTGGGCAGAGGCAGCATGAAGAAAACTGGTCCCTCCTGCCTCTTGCTTCATCTTGTCTTAGCAGCCCCACAGCATGCACATGTCTTGCTCTCCACCTCCTGCCCCATCACAGCCAGCACGTCTTTGGGGCTGGAGGTTCACTTGCCTGAAGATAGTTCTGGCTGTGTTCTGCTTATCAGTTCAATGCCTTCAGCATCTGGGCTGGGCTGACTGGGAAATGGTAAGGATTTTCTAAAGGGCAGAAGAATTAGTTTAGGTTTTGCTCATGAATATTTTCAAGATTCTTTTTGATTATTACAATTTTTATTTATTAATTTATTTAGTGGATGTTAAAATTACCCTGGGGCTTGCCTGGTTGCTTTCTTTTTTTTTTTATCTTGAGTTTTTTGCAGCTTTTAATTGGGAACCTGAAAGATTGTGAAGGAAGTGAAAATCTTTGTCTGGAGTTCTGGGTCTGCAAGTAAGGAAAGCCTAGGGAGCTGGCAATGAGCTCTAAGCATCTCTGTAATTCTGCACCATACTCCACGGGCAACTTGCTTCCAGGACATCGATTGTCCACGGTGGTGGCTCTGGCCTTTGAGAACAGGCTTGTCACTTCCTTTCTGTGTTGACACAGTAGAAGGAAGAGATGCCATTCAGAGGGACCTCAACAGACTTCAAAGGTGGGCCTGGGTGAATCTAATGAGGTTCAATACAGCAAAGTGCAAGGTTTTGTGCTTGGGCCGAAGGAACCCCAGATATCCATGCCAACAGAAAGGAGCAGCCCTTGAGAGCAGCCCTGCAGAGAACAACCTGGGGGTCCTGGTGGATGAAAAACATGAGCCAGCAGTGCACTCTTGCAGCTAGGAAAGCAAATGGTATCCTGGGCTCCATCAGACGAAGGGTGGCCAGCAGGGACAGGGAGGTAACTGTCACTCTCTACTCTGCCCTTGTGAGTCCCCATCTGGAGTACTGTGTCTAGGTATGGAGCTCCCAGTACAAGAAAGACAGAGCTGTTGGAGAGGGTCCAGAGGAGGGCCACAAAGATGATCAGGGGGCTGGTGCACCTCCCCTGCAAAGACAGGCTGAGGGAGCTGGGTTTGTTCAGCCTGGAGAAAAGAAGGCTACGAGGAGACCTAATTGCAGCCTTTCAGTAGCTAAAGAGACACTACAAACAGGAGGGGAATCAGCTCTTTGAAAGGGTGGATAATAGCAGGACAAAGGGTTTTAAGTTGAAGGAGGGAAGGTTTTAAGGTTTTAAGTTGAAGGAGGGGAGATTTAGGTTGGGTGTCAGGGGGAAGTTCTTTACCATGAGAATGGTGAGGTGCTGGAACAGGCTGCCCATAGAGGCTGTGGATGCCATGTGTTCCCATGGAGGCTGCCAAGATGCAAGGCATCTTCTCCAGCCAAGGCTGACTTTGGAAGATCCATGCAGGAAATGCCAGGGTTTGTATAGTGGATCCGGCACTACACTTTGCTTCACTTTGTCAGCAGGCTTTTCTTTGTTATGGAATATCTAGAGAAATGATATCTAGCATAAACCTGTGAGGCACAATTCATTCTCACTTGCATTTAAATGTCTAAATGTGTGTTGAAGTCCAAACACCACTGCAGAGACCCAGGAGAGATGTTTACTTCCCTCCACAGATGCCTCCATCTACTGAAGCATGGTGGAGAAGGGCCCTGACCAGGAGCTCAGACCTGACCACCACCTTCTCCTTATGTTCTGCTTGTCACCTGAGCCACAGCTGAGACTCTGGGATGCTGCCCTGTCACAGGATGCTCTTTACCTCTCTAAATATTTAGTAAAATGATGATGATAACTCTGAAAGTCCCTGAGCATCCCAGAAAGGAGGCACTTTGCTGTTGTCCTATTATCATTGGAGTTTGGCTTGCTTTTTCAGGCAACCCTCTGAAGAAAAGCCAACAAAGAAAGCCTTCCTGAGACCACCCCAGAGCTCTGCAGGATACAGGAGCCATGCTGCTGTTGAGCGGTCATCACTGGACTGTTATTGTATTGTCTCTTAGAACAACAGAATTGTTAAGATTGGAAAAGACCTCTAAGATCATCATCTCCAAGCATTAACTCACCCCCACCACTCCCACTAACCGCGTCCCTCAGTACCACATCTCTGTGTTCCTTAAACACCCACAGGGACAGTGACTCCACTAGCTCCCTGGGCAGCCTGTTCCAATGCCTCACCACTTTTTCTGAAAGACATTTTTCCTAATACCCAACCTGAGCAGCTATTGGCCATTACCTTGAAGCAGCGTGCTCTTGAGAGTACAAGGAGCAAAGCCGAGGTGACACTCACAAGGATGCGCGGTGAATGCCAGAGTGAAAGGCATGAGATGCCCTGAGCCTGTTTCTTATGCAAACGGAGACATGCTTTTTGGTGGATTTGGGGGCTTTTGACCATTTTCTGGAGGTTTTCAGGCTCTGCAGAAGGAGAGCCCCTGCAGACGCACACCCGTGAAAGCAGGAAGCTGTTTCGGGGACATGAGTGCAGCTCCGCGTCGCCTCAGCTGCAGCCCATTAGCTGACCATGCTCTCCGCTCCTAAATCATTTCCTGAAGGGCTTTTTCAAGCCGAAAAGAAAAAATTCCCCCTCAAGACGAGGGAGGGGGTGGGGGCGAAGGGGGGGGAATGGTGAAAAGTTCAAACCCAGCCTGGTGCTCGGGTGTCCCGGTGCTGCGCTGCCAGGAACGCTGCCCGGGCGGGCAGCAGGCAGCGGCGTGCCGGCGAGCCCTCCCCTCCGCGGGGGTGGGAGCCCAGGGACCCCGGCTGAAGGTTTTGCCTTTTTTTTCCTGCTTGTGACTTTTTAGCAGTCCTTAGGGGACATTCCAAGTATGTGGCCAGGCATGGAGATAGTTTAAAACACATTAAGTTCACGGACAAGGTGTCATTAGGGCTTCTTTGGAGGGGGGGGGGGGTGAGGAGGGGTGGGGGGAGAAGGAGGAATTATTTGATGTTCATTTGCCCAGAGGGAGTGCTCTCTGAAGAGGAATGGTTTTGGGGCACGGCGGGGCGGTTTCAGGGTTTTTGCTCTTCCTGCGGCTTCGAGGAGCTCTTTCTTTTGAAGATGACGGCTGCTACGGTGAGGGACGGGGGGGAGCAGAGAGCATTTCGTCTGCTCTGCCTTTAAAGTTGCTCCCAGCAAGCTGTCCAGGAGAGCTGGTCAGAGCTCCAGAGTCCTGTTTCGTGGGAAATATTGACCTCTTTGTTGTTGTTGTTCCAAATAGGAATGAAAAATGTAAATTTTTGGTCAAGCAAACATTCCTCAGGGCTGTTCTGGAAAATTGAAGTGACACTTTCTCAGCATTTTTGTTATATTAACATTCAGCATGCAAATTGGGTCTGTGATATATATTACATAACATATTATGAGCAAATCGCAATAGAATATAAAGCATAAACCTCAACTTTGAACTGAGTGTTTTACTCTAAGTATGTCACTGAAATGATACCTTTCTGGCAAGAGGTTCGGATCCTACTGAAACAGCTTCTTTTCCTTTGTTTTGGAAAACTCCCCTGTTGCAAATAAATCCGAGCCATCCGCAGGCACCATCCCAAGCCAAGCCTGCCCTTTCTTGGGGCTGAATTTCCACTGGGGCCATCTCAGCTGGGAGGAGGGCTTGGATTCCCAATGGCAGGGGCAGGAGCTGAGCTTTCCATGGTCTGTTGGGCTCTGGGCTCCTCTCCATACCTGACACCCTCCTTCTGGAGGAGGCAAAGGAAAATTGGCTCGACCTGGAAGAACTCCTCAGCATTTTTTTTCCCAATGTAATAAATCTGAAACAAGTTTATTTCTTTTCTTTTCTCCTTTATATATATATTTTTTCTTTTGTGTGTGTGTGTGCTGTTCTCCATTTGAGGGCTGATGCAAGGCAGCTTTTTATAAGCCTTCTCAAGGAGAAATGCTGCTGCAGTGCACGTTACCAAGGTTGGTAGACTTGATGAGAACTTCTCCAGCTCACTGCAAGGCCCAAAGGTTAGCCCTTAGTGCACAAGACACTCATCTCTTAGGGCTTTTGGTTACTGGAACCCTACTGGATTTTGTCATTTTAAAAAACTTAAGAAGTGAAAACTGCCAAGGCTCGTTCAGGGTGGGAGCTGGGCTTTCTTGGGCTGTTATCTATAGGGTTGATGAGTCTGTCCACAGAGACCTCATTTACACGACATGACCCAGCTACAGCTCAGTGTGCCCTGCCAGGGCTGCAGCAGGGTCTTGTGCATGGTCAAGGATCTGGCCCACAGGGGTCCTGCAGAGACACTGAGTGACACTGCATGGACTGGGAAACACCCTGTGCCTGTGCCTGCCTCATTTCTCTGCACTGGAATGAGGGGAGATGAAGGTGTGCATCTGCACACAGCTGCTGATGGCAGAGCCTCCCTGGCTCAGGAATAGCTCTGGGTCAATAAGCTCCATAGAAACCTGGGTCTGTTCCCATTGGTGAGAGAGACAGGAGGAGATTTCCAAGCTGCCAGCTTCCTGAGGGACTTGGTATTCACACTGTGCACAAGATTGGCCATAACTGCTGAGAATCTGCCCAAGGTTTGGGAGGTACATAAATCTGAGCATCCTATACTGTGCTTCACTTCTTGCACCTTGATGGATCTCAGAGGAGTCTGCAGGGAAGGGACATGCTGCAGACTCCAGCATGGACCTGAACCCAGAGCAAAGTGGCTGTGATCAATGCCTCATGTAGGAGAATGCTGACAGCAAACCAATGCTTTGATGAGGCACTGCTGGAACAGGAGCAAGCAGGGCATCCCCCAGCAGGTATCACCATCCACTTCTCAGCATCTGTCTTTTCATCAGTCCCTGTCCTGTTCCAATGTATCACCTTGGGTAGCAAGATGCAGACCTCACATTGTGCCCTGTAGAGTTGTAGGAAACCCCTGATGCTCTGCTGTGGCTGCAGTCAGCTTCCCCAGGACAGAGGTGAAAAAGAGTGATGTAGGCTTTTTACAACTGGGGTGATGAGGCATAGGAGTATGTTACCCAGAGAGAGGTGGTAGATGCTCCATCCCTAGAGACACACAAGGTCAGGCTGGAGGAGCTCTAAGCACCTGATGGAGTTGTGTGTGTCCCTGTGCATTGCAGAGGAGTTTGGACCAGGTGACCTTTAAGGGTCCTTTCCAACTCAAACAATTCTATTATTCTAGGATTTAATTAGCTGCAATCTAAAGGACAGCAATTAACATTAGTTCCCCCATCTCTGCATAGAGCAGTCTGTGTATGTCATCTGCTTAGAATGGCTCAGAGACACAACATGACATAGGATGCTGTGGCTGGAGGCTGAAAACCAGTGGGCAGCTGGGGGATAGCTGTGAGCAACACAACAAGCACAGCTACCAGCACATACAGCGAGGAGGTGGCAGCAGCCTCACTGCTGTGAGCACAGAGGCAAAGGCAGAATGTCTATCTGACCAGCATAGTTGGAGGAAAAAAGAAAAGCCCACAAAACTGAACAACAGTTTTTGGGAGCACACCAGACATTATTCAGATCTCACGTACAAGGAGAAAACTTCAAAGGGAAACGCAAATTGGGAAGGGTGGCTGGGAGTTTAATTGGACTTGTTAATCAGCTAGACCTTTGGAGAGAAGATACCTGCAGTGATGGGGGGGAGAGCCTGGCCCCTGCCCCACGAGCTAATGAAGCAGAATGCTAATGAACTCCAGATCAGAGAGGAGGAGGCATCTGTAGTCGAAGCTTGAGCTTTGTAAGCAACCATGATTAAAAAAGTATAAATTGCCCACTCACCTGCCCTGTGTGAGGAGCAGGGTGCTGTGAACAGGCTCTGCCTGCTCTCACCCAGGACTGTGGCACATGGACGGGGCTGTGTCCTGAGGAGCTGCAGAGCAATGCTGGGCTGAGCACTCCAGCTGGTGGCAGGTGGCCTTGTTTGTCTTCGCAGGGATGCCAGGGGTATCTAGGGAAGTGGGCTCCCTTTCTTCTGAAGCCTCTGCTCTTTCTCTGGTAAAGGCATCATCAGAGACCTCACCAACCCACTGCTTTGACACAACTGGATGGATACAGGAATGCCTGCCTGCACAGCAGGAGAATGGGAAGAGGCATCTCCAAGTCCTAACAATACCTGAACTATGCTCAAAAGTTCCATATCTAGGAAGTACAGAGGTCACTTTCTCTTCTTTTTCTTACAGGAGAACCTTGGTTACTGGGAGGCTCTTGTGGCACAGCATTATCAACACTGAGGCTGCCTCATGAACAGTGAGGTTTTGAGGGAAGACAGCCCCAGGAGAAGTTAATTACATGTCCACAGGGAAGGCAGTCCCTTTCAGGGATGCTCTGGCTCAGATGCTATTCCTCATCTCCTTTGCACAGTAAGAAGTGTGGCAACATCTCACCAAGCTGGAGATGTGAGTTCCCATCATTCCAGCAGGCAGTGGGGGGCAGAGCTGTGTGCTGGGGCAGTGGCAGCAGCAGTGTGTGACTGGCAGGAACCTACTTGAATAATTGGGTGTCACGTCTCTATTTTTCTTTCAGTTAAGCTACATGTGCAATTAATTAAAATAATAACTTAAACAGCCTCCTGCTGGGGCCGTGTTTGCTGCTCTGCTTCAGCCTGCCATCAGCACTGCTGTAGGTTTTATCGAGAGCCACTTCTTGCTGAGAGGAGCGTGAGTGGAGGAAGGCTCTCTCTGCAGATAGAGCTTTACTGCTCTCAATGCCTGCACTCTTCCCACTCATGCTGTCTGGGTGGTGGATAAACGAGAAATAGGGCTTTAATGCAACACTTCCCATATTCACAGCTCCCAGCATGGAGAACTGCACTGTGCACATCAAGGGACATGCGGATCCCATCCCACACCCAGTGCAGGATGTCTCACCTCCCACCTGTTGTGCTTTCCTTTGCAAGAAGACAATGAGGAAATTATCCAGCAATCTTCATTCACAATACTTGTTAAGCAAATACTAAAACTTTGGTGTGCGCTGTGCTGACCCATCCTTTACAAGATGATGCTGGTGGATGTTGCAAACTGAAGGTGTCTGCAGAAGACATGAAGTTACTTGGGGAACTAAGCTTCCTCTTCTCACACTCCTCTCAGGTGACCTGCATCCACAAGTGCGTGCTACAGCAGCAGCAGAAACATGCTTTAAAATCATAGAATCAAAGAATCATTAAGACTAAGATAATCTAGTTCAATCACCAACCCACCCCCACCATGCCCACTAAGCATGTCCTTCAGTGCCACATCTCCATGGTTATTGAGCACTTCCAGGGTCAGTGACTCCATCAATTCCCTGGACAAAAAATCTTAGGGACAGAGATTTTCAGGACTGAAGCCTAAATCCAAAGCCTTTTCCTGTTATGTTTGCTGCTGGTACAAGAAACAGCTGAACGCATTCACATCTCATCCTGCTCCTTTACCCACTTCTTTTTCCTGCCTGGTTGACTCTCTCTCAGCAGCCAACACTAATCCACCTCTGGCAATCCTTCCCTTTCCTGCTTCAGCTTGGGATACAGGGTATTGACAACAGCTGTGACCATCCTTCCACGCAGCCCCCCAGCCCAAATCCTCTGCCTGTCTGTCACAGAGTTTGGGTGCAAGCTGGCAGGTGGAGATACCTGCCCTGAGATGGCCCCTTCTGCCTGTGTTTGCTCAGAGAAGGCTGAAGACGCCTGAACTAGATGGGCAACAGAAGACATTGTTAGAGATTAAAGTGCCTGGCTGGCAGGAGGGAGGTGATAAACTTGTCCAGACAAAATTGAATTGGGATTTAGCTGAACGGGAAAGCAATCAAAATTCAAAGGTCTTTTGCTTAAACCAACTGACCAAAGCAGAGCTCCCAACCCTTTAGGCTGTGTTCATAAACTTTAAGGCCAGGGAGAACCATTTGATTATCTGCTCTAATTTCTGGCTCAGTGCAAACCTGCTCCCTCCTGACAGCCTGAGAACTCCTGCATCAAGCACTGGACTTTTGTACCTCCCTAAGGAAAACAACCTAACTAGATTTACAGCAAAGATCAGTCTCCCACACTATTCTGTGGCACATGCTGGATACTAGGCTGATTTATCAGGACTTTGAATAAGAGGCTGCCTCTTGATTGTTGCAGAGATGTTGAGGACATTTGCACCCAGCTCTGGGTGGGGCAGCTTCCTCCTCTTTGTGCCCCCACAGGTGTCCCAGTGCCATTTCCCAGTGACAGCCAAGCCCTGCCCTGGGTGCCTCCCTGCTGCTGCAGTCTGTGTATGGCAGAGCTCTCATGCTCCTGAATCCCACTGTCCTCGTTCAGAAGTGAAACTGCTGTGTGCAGCCCCTGGTCCTTTGATGGATGTAGCATGGTTCTCAGATGGGAAGAAGCTGATGCTGCTCAGCGCTCCTTCTGCTGCACGATCCTGCTGCTCTTCAGCAGGAACTCGGGGCCAATTGCTTGGGGGAATGGAGAAAAAGAACAAACCCATCACTTCAAGCACAGGCAGGGATGTAGTGACGAGCTGAGGACTGCACTGAGAACTCCTGTAGGATGTTTACACCACACCACAATGTCCAGCACCACCCTTTCTGTCCAGACTCAACACTTCAAAGGACACCTCTCAGATCAGTGCAAAGAAAGGGCCGAAAAAGCTGATTTTTTTCCCCTTTGCAAGCCCAGCCCCTCAGCACTCAGCCCAGCCCCTGCCAGCCGAGCGGAGCAGCCCCGGCTGAGCGCTGCCCTCTCGGATCGCGTCCCGCAGCCGTCGCGGTCCCCGAGCAGCCCCTGCCGGGAGATGGCACTGCGAGCACGGAGAAGCGGCGCGGCGCGGTGCGATGCGGTGCGGGCGGGCGCGCCCGGAGCCAAAGCCGCCCTTCGCTTTTCGTGTTCTTCCTCCTTTCACGGGGATGCTGCTGGAAAATCACTCCTGTTGTCACCTGTGAAGGATGCATTCTCGCTGTTTAGGAGGTGGGTTTTTTTCGAGTCAAGCAAAACTTGCTGCTAAAGGGGCAACAGTGATAGGGATGGTTAGAAGCAGGAGGCGTGTCGCCATCTGCGTATGAGCAAGGAAACGGGGGGGAAACAGTCCTGCCCTGTCCCTAGGGACAAACTTCCCACCCCACATTGGGTTTTGAAGACCCTGCTTTAAGCTCTGGAGCATCAGTGTTCCAACTGCTAATTTCTCTATTTCCAAAATCACCCGAAATTTCTCTGCAAAAAGGTTTTTGTTTTTCCAGTTCGAACAAAGAAGCTGAGTAAACGTAACGAAGATCCCCCCCTCTAAATGGGAAGTTTTACTTAAGTGGTTATTGGGGAATCAAAACTCACAGTGCTTGAATTTTTTGCTCATTTCACCTCGAGGTTTAGGGGGAGATGCATTTTTCCCCCATCTCTCATGAGAACTCGAATCTCCACCTGGATGAAATTGAGAAATTTCGGCAACCTTTTGTGATGCCAGCCCAATTTCCTAAGGAAATTTCATTGGCCTTTCCGCACCCTGCCAGATTTTTCAACACCTCTCTGGAAGTCACAGCTGAATGCTTTCGGACGGGATATTTTTGCTCTTTGGGGAGAATATTTGCATCATTAGGTATCTTCGGCAGATAGCTGTTGGACACCCCCAGGACTGACATTTCCACAGTCTTGACCAGAACATTGTTCCAGGCAGCAAGATGATCCCAAAATAGGCACTATGCAATGAGAAGACACCCAACAATCCTCTTGTGAAAACAGATGTGTTTGGGCTCTGATAAAAGTCTTATGGATGAGGCTGTTTGAAAATTTTCTGGGGGGAAAGGATACTTTTTTTTTCCACTGGAAGTTCTCAGAAACTCAGAAGTTCCAGTTTTGAGAAGTTCCTGGAACAGGCACACATTGGTGCTCTTTCCGCTCTGAAGAGGTGATAAAGAGCTGCATAAGTCCCATTCTTTTGCAAAGAAAGGTTCTGTTTCTCAGTTCTGAGTAGGACAGATGAATGTAGGGTGAAGAAATACAGATGAATGCATAGTGAAGAAAAGTGTTGCATTCTAGAGTGATGACAGAAACATTTCAATGTGGGGTAGGCAGGGGGATGTGCTTAACTCTGCACCGTTTTTGACAAGCTGTGGAGAGAAAAGCAAACTTTTGTCCAGCTTTGGAGAAGGAAAGGATGGCCGATGAAGGGAAGGTCCTCTTGATACAGATATGCCTCATATAGGGACAAAGAGGAGCTCTGGGGCAAGGATGGAGCTTAGCCCAAGAAGGTCTCATTGATTTCAATGATGTTCCAAGCCCTAAGGATAAACCCTAAGGGGGAGAAACTCAACAAATCATTACAAGAAATGCATTGCTGAATGTTTAATACTCACTGAGAGCCAAGTAGTGGGAAAGGAGGTGGTAGTGGCAACCCTTACCATGCACAGCATTGGGATGGTTTCTACTCATCCACTGAATGCAGCAAACAGGAGCTTCTGAGGCTGCTGGGGTGCTGGGGTGATGGGGATCACTCCATCCTCTCCCTGCCTGCTCCCCCAGCCCAGTACTGATGTTTCCCAGGTGTTTCTGACTTGCAGAGCTTGAAACTGAGTCATCTTCGATTTTTCCTGATATTGCCCAGAATTTTTATTTTTTTTTTATGGCAGCATTACGATTACCCCAAATGTGGTTTTCTGAAAGAAACGTGCTCTTCACCTAAGAGAAAAAAAGAGAGAGGGAGAGATAAAAGAGAAATAAAATGAATCTCCCACCCCTCAAAAAAAAAAAAAAAAAAAAAAAGCCTTTTGAAAATCATGGGAGCAGCGGGGCTGCAAGAATTCCTCACCAAAAGACATTCAAAAAGCAGCTCTTTCACTTTTTTCCTTTTAACCTGACCTTTTCATGCTAAAAACTTCAAGCCGCTCTAATCCCTGGCTCCTGCTTTCTATGCGCGGACGAAGGCTGCTATTAGAAGCAGGAGGAGGAGGAAGGAGCCACGCTGTGGCAGATGCTCCCTGCCTTGAGGTGTTGTCTGCAGGGGTGAAGTGGGAATGTGCTGCCAAAGCCCATAGGCTGGGATAGGCTCTCAGAGAAGGGTTTGGTGGCAAATCCAATCCAAGAGCCAGGCCATTAGAATGTCTTTGCTTTCTGCACGGTCATTAGGGAATGTGGGCGATGTGTAAAATATTGTAAAATAACATAATGGGATGTGTTATCTCATTAAATAGCATCCTGCTGCATCCTCTCCTGAAGATGAGCACCGTGTGCCTCGTGGCAGCATCTCTATGCACACCTCTATGTCTCCATCCACAGCAGCAGGACGGCATTCACTTCCCCTCTAAACAGAGCTGAGATCCAAAAGGGGAGAAAAGGAAAAAAAGCATCATGCAGGATTGTGGTGCTGAATTCCCAGTTCCAGGAACATTGTGACTCCTCTCCATGCAAGTCAGTATATTCATGAAACAGAGATGCCAAAAAAAAGTTGGCTGTAAGGTCTCAGTTCTTGACTGAGATTACATGGGGCTGTACTTTTGGCGTGCAGTGGAAAAGTAAAGGGGAGAGCCATTTCCAGACCCCTATCCTGTTCCTCACTCGGAAGGATGTGCGAAAATGTATTTTAAATAAGGCACACTGGGCCTCTTTTGAGCGTGGTGCTGGCAACAGAGGGCCATGTGCTGAGGGTGTTGGGATGGATGTTATTAAAACAGGTGTCAGGACACACTTTGTCATTGAAATCTTACCTAGAAGAAGCAGCGAGGGGGCTTGCTGTGAGCCAGTCACTGTTCCCCAGCAGCAGTCTGGTAATGCCCACGAGTGTGGGCGCACCAAGGGCAGCATTTCCTCCCCCGTAAACCTTTGCATACTGACGTGACCGCATCCCCACGGCTGCTCTTTACTGCGTGCACACACACAGATGCTCCCCACCACCATCCTCCCCAGGAACGTGGGTTGCAGCTGGGAAGCCACCACTGAGCCCTGAGTTTATTATCTCTGCCTTTGTCTTCCACACATGCACCTCCCTCTGTCCCTTTCCATCTCCACAGGAAGAACTTTGGCAAATGTAATAAAGACAAGGTGAAGCTTTACATAAAATAATCTCTCCTGCCATGAGTCCCGAGGAATTTTAATCAGTCCAGGAGCACTGGCAGAATTCCTTTGCCTGCAATCTTTTCATGATCTGCTTTCCCCTCCTGCTCCTCGTGGGGAGCATTTGCTGGGAAGATGATTAAATCGGGCTGGTAAAGAGCTCGCAGGTTCTGCCGCTCTCGTATTTTCCTGCTTCTTTGCGAGATCATTTGTACTTTTTTATGACCTGCAACACGCCAGGTCAGCCACTTTCTTTGCCTCCCCTGTAGGTTTCCTCACCATTGTTGTGGGGTTTTCCCCCTCCGGAGAATCTCTTTTGTACAAAGGTGAAAGACAAGGCTCCCAGCTCAGCCTGCTGTGTTGTTGTTTGCCTCTAGTCCAGCAGGAATTCAAGGAATGGTTCCCCACGTCTCCTATTCACCTTGCTCCTGCCGATGGCAAAGATTTGATCAGAGGCAGAGGGGTGGGGGGTGGGAGGGAAGGATGTTTTTGGGAAGTGATGAATGAGGAGGCAACATGAACTCGGTGGAGTGGGGATTTTGGAGCGCTGTGCTTTGGCTGCCAGTAGTTCACTGCAGGAATCTGAGCATTTTCCTTTGAGCAAATGATTCACCAGCAATCACTCAATCAACTCTCTCCATGGTTGAATAATCTGTGAGTAATTTAGTCAGATGTTTGCTATGAATTATCAAATAAATGCTTGGAAAGACACTGGCCTGGAATTTCCCCTTACATGTACATGACCAGGTGAATGCCAACCCTTGAGGTGTCCGAGGGATCTGTGATGACATCTGGCCAAAGAGCTCAGGCTCTAACCAAGATTCAGCTCCACCCTTCCTTTTCTATGAACTCTCCTGCTTGGGGTACCCTGCTGCTGGAGGCAGATGGGTGCCTGCAATGGGGCAGAGCAGCAGTTTTGGTTGTGGTCTTCTGGTCAGACATCAGCATACAGTCTATCAGCATACAGTGAGCCCCTACTGCCTGCAAGCAGCTCCCATCAGGAGATGTATGGGAGGCACAGCCCATGGCAGTGCCCTGGTGCTGCTAAGGGAGAGCCACTTCCACAGGTCCAGCTCTGCCCCTCTTGGTGCTGCAGTTTTCCATCCCTTTCCCATTGGTTTCTGAGGGATGCTGCTGCCCTCACAGCTTTTTCTCCTTTTATTATTTATTTTTATTTTTTATTTTTTCCAACCTCAAACTTGGCTGATAGAGGGGCTGGAGGGATGAGTAAGAGAAGGGAAAGGATTGGGATTTTCTTTTCCTTTCTTACATTTTGTGGCTTCACTTGGTCCAGAGCATCCGGGCAGGAGGTTCTTCCTCCAGTACTTCTGTTCAATAGCCCTGGGCACAGCCTCTCTCCTCTCGGCTTCTCCTTCTGTGTTGTGCATTCAGGATCTGCTATTATCCATCACAGACTTCCCCAGAGCTCCTACCTACTGGTTGTTCTTCAAGAGGAAAAACAGTAAAAATGAACTGATGATTTATTACAGAAAAAAAACCTCCACTATTTCCACCCAACTAATAGTGGCTTTTAGCAGTATCAATGAAAAACTGTATTCAAACTGGCTCCCACTCGGACTGTCACAGTGTCAGCACGAGGCCACGACTGCGGGGAGAGGAGGCATCTTTCACGCCATCAGCTTGTATCTCTTTGGGATAAAACAGAGTGGTCTTTGTAGACTTGTTTTCCTTTTTCCTTTTTGCTTTAGCAGGAAGAGCAGAAAGTTTTGTTGTTGTGAGTTCTGTTGTTTTGTGCAGCCCTGGGATGTCAGGGAGGGTGAGAGCATGCCACTATTTCTCCCAAACCCTCTGCAGTTTTGTTGCATGCATTGCTTCTCGAGTCACAGTGATTTGTCCAGCAGTGCTCGGGTGCCTGGATGGTGAAGCAGACCTTGCTGCTGACTGCAGGGCTGATGTTTCCCAGCTTACAGAACCCAGCCCTGCTGCAGCTCCCACTAGGACTCCCCAAATATTAGCTTTATCACCCTGGTGGGGGCTCTCCAAATAAGAGCTCTCTGTCCCTGGTGGCACCAAAACCCTTGCAGTGATTGGCGTAATGTGGGCATTTGTCTCACTCACAAGTGGGGAAACTGAGGCACGTATCCACACAGCTGCCACCAGCTGGGGGTGTGGTGGGGAGATCAGCCCAACTGCTGCCCCTGTGGTGCCATCTCCGCTTTCCTCAAAGCCCTACCAGGCACTGGCAGTGCCCACAGAGGTGACAGCTCACTCCTTGCCTCCTGCCCACGCTGCCCTTCCTTGCCTCGGGGCTGTCCTTGCTCACCCTCCTCTTTGGCTCCTGCTCCCTTGGCCTCACAGCCACTTTAATTTTAGCAATTCCTTGGAAAGAGTCCTTTTCCATAACTCAGCTCGCAGCAAACCTCTCTGCTTGCCAGCTCTGTCTTCTCCCACGTGTTGCTGGCGTGCCCCAGCAGCACACGCCTGCACCTGCCCAGCCAGGCCTGTCCCAGCCTTCTGCACACCCAAACCTCACGCCCGGCTCCCGTCCCCTCCTGGCACATTTAATCCTGGCACTCCCGAATTGAGCTACTGGAGCAGCCTCTGCCTTGTGTGGAGGCTCTGTGCATGACACGTCTGTCCTCCTTGTGCTGCAGAACCCCCACCTCTTTGGTGACAGCTTTGGTGTAATGGGGAGTGGGGTTACCCCTATAGCCAGGGGGTGCAGAGGATGGGCAAGGTGTGCAGTGTGGGTGTGCAACATGCACCAGTGGGTTGCACGGGAGTGGGAAAAGTGGGTGCATGCAGGATTCTCTGCTTGTGCACTGGTAGTGCAAGACCAGTGTGAGCACTGATCTATGTGCTCTGGTTGTGCAAGAGGGGGGTGTGAGCATGGACCTGTGCGCTGAGTTGTGCACTGTGTGCATGTGTGAGTGTGCTTTTATTTTGGTCTGGTATTTTGGTGCGGTGAGAGGGATACTTGGAGTCATTGTGCAACGGGCTGTGCACAGCCATGTGTGTGCCTGTCACTCACAAGTGCAACGTGTGTGTGTGTGTTCACGGGATGCATGTGAGCACAGTGCCTTCCTTTGGCTCTGCACCCCTGGGGGTGCTGCGTGCCTGCAGGGTGCGTTGTGAACGGCTGCGCGTGCAAAACGGGGCACGCGTGTGTGTGCGCGTGCAAGGAGCTGTGTGTGTCGAGTGGGCTGCGTCTCCCTGCACGGGCGCGCGTGCAAAGGTGCGTGTGCAAGGGCAGGCGCGTGGATGTGTGTGTGTGTGTGTGTGTGTGCGTGTGTGCGGGCGTGGGGCGGGAGCGCGCGGCGAGGCCGGGAGCGCGGCCGCGGCGCTGTGCCGGGGGGTGCGGGCTGAGCTCATCGCTGGCTCCCCGGCGCTCCTTACCAGTGGCTTCTGCGGTCACATGGGTTATGTGCTGGAGTTTAAAAGAGCTTATAGCCCCCGAGCCGGTGCAGAAGCAGTCGGTGGTTGCATGGGGTAGAGCCGGGAGCGGCGGCGAGGAGGGCACCGTGAGTACGGGGGCGGCCGGGGCCGGGGTGGGCGGTGCAGGGTGGCCCCCAGCCGCGAGGGTCGAGCCCCGGTGCCAGCCGCCCTGCGCGGAACCAACGCCGCCTTTCTGGTGGGCGAGGAGGGAAAGGGGGAAGGGGGGTGGGGGGGCATGGATCAGCGCCTCCCTCCCACGCCCCGCTATTTCCCCCGCGCGCACCTTCCCACGCGTGTCCGTGCTCCGCCGCGGGCCGCGCCGCCGCCGCCAACCCGAAACCCACGAGGAAACGATTCGGGCAAGTTAGTTTCCTGCTCCGTGTGTCCGTGTGTCCGTCCGTCCGCGCGTCCGCCCCGCGCCGACACCGCGCGTCCCCCCGTCCCCCCCGGCGGCACCGCGGGACCTTCGTCCCCGTCCCCGTCCCCGAGCCGGGCGGGCATCGCGGCCGCACCGCCGCGCCAGGTTGAAGCTGCGCCTTGCCGAGCCGCTGCCTGCTGCATCGCATTAGGCGAGCTGGAGCCGAGCTCGCGGGGGGGCTCTTTGTCAGCTGCAGCCTGTGGATTTCCCGGGCGGGAGAACAGAGTTTTTCCTTCTTGCCCCAAAGGCGCAACCTGCCCTCCCCGCTGTGGCAGCGGTGATTTTCATCCTTTTTTTTCTTAATTTCTTCCTTCCTTTCTTCCTTTTCTTTCTCTCTTTCTTTTTCTTTATTTTCTTCTTCTTCTTCTTTTTTTTTTTTTTTTTTTTTTTTCGGGGGGAGAGTTGATTTTATAAGAATATCATCTGCTTGGCGCGCTGTGGATCTGCTGTCCCGGGCTCGGCAGCTCACCCCGAGCACGATGAGGGCTGCTTTCCAGAATTGCATAACACACACCGTTCCCTGTGTGCACAAACTCCCTGACATCCCCTGATCCCGGTGACTTCCTTTCTAAATCCAGACCGGGGCTCCAGCCGCCGCTGTGCTGCCTTTGCAGGGGATGGGACCTGGGCTGCAGGTTTCGGCTCTCCCAGGCTCTTCCAGCCGTTGTTTTTTAAGGCACTAAACTTTCTTCTTTTTTGGTGTAAAGACTGGCAGTTCTCCCTCCCCCTCCGATAAACAGTTTTCCCCTTTCTTCCCCACCCTGTGCTCATAGACACGTGTCTGTAGCGCAGGTTGTGGAGAGGGGATTGACTGCCGAGCTGTTTGTTTCCCTTCTCAGGTCTCTTTGTGTGTTTATTTGTCAGTTAACCCAGGAGGTCCTTTCCTCAGGTTGCATTTTGCTCCAGACCTTTCTGACTCCTGCTCGGATCTTGCAAATTTTGCTCTGGTGGCCGTTCTCTCTCCTTTCTCCCTCCCTGTCGTGAGCAGCCAAGCTCTGCTCTGATGGCTCTGGGCATCTGCGAGGGATGCTCATGGCCATGCATCTTGCTGGGACCAGGTGCTGGGATGGGGGTTTCTGTGGAGGGAGTACTGCCTATGCATGGGTTGTGCTTTGGCAGTGAGAGACCCATACCCACCAGACTTCTTTGCAGCAACCCTTTTGGATAACTTAATCCGAACCCACTGTCAAAACAGGCCAAGCTGTGAGCTTTGTGCTGTCTTTGGTCTGATTAACCCTGTGTGGATCTGCTCCAGCTGAGCCACTGAGTCCCCAGTGCAGAATGTGCCCCCGCCTCCTGTGCTGGGGAGGAAGGCGCCTCGGTGCCGCGGAGCTGCAGAGCTCGTGGTGCATGTATGGTTACAGATAACTGTGGTGGGGCTCAGCTTTTAGAAATGGTTCTGCAAAACGGGGAGCTCTGAGGGTGCTACCATCCTTTTCCCCCCGCCAATCCCACGTGGAGCTGGAGGAGCACATCCTGCTGCTGCTGGGGAGCTTGGCTCCGTCGTTTATGATTGCAGCCGCTGCCATTACGCCTGACAGACGGGAGTTGCTGAGTAATGTGCTGTTTGTGTGTAAATAACTGAGTGCTCACCATCGCGCGCTCTGCCGTGGCTCTGCAGCGAGCTGCCTCAGCACCTCTGCTTGTGCAGACCCCAGTGAGCATCCTCCATTCCTCCTCCCCATGCCCTGCACATCGCTCCCAAAGTGCCAGTCTGCTGCCATGGGTCAGGGGGAGGCCGTGCTCCTACCTGGGTGCAGACTAGGGCCAGAAAGGGCTCTGTGTATGAGTGCATGTGTGTGTGTCTCCATGTGCCTTGGGTACAGGGATGCTGGCCTAGAGTTTGCAGAAGTGTGTTTTGCTATAAAGTAACTCACGGACAACTAGGAAAGCAGCTCTGTTTCACTGTGCTGGTTTGTTACATGTTTTTTCCAAACCTAGATACTCAGTCCCGAGTCCCCCTTAATTTCGTCCCATTACCACTGAAGATGCTGAATTATTCCTTCCTGTATCATTTTCATCCCATTTGCAGATTAGCATCCGACTCCCACTGTCAGTGCTTGCTCAGCTCAGCTAGACTGATCACAGCTCCTTTAATCTCCCCTTGTAAATCAATCCCTTCTGCCTCCCCATCATTTTTGTCGCTCGTTTTTCTGAAATCCCTCCAATTTGTCCATTTTGTGCTGGTGACGTATGCCTGGCCCTAAACATGATGTATACCAGGCATGGCAGCATGAGGGAAGGACACCTCCTCCCCTCCCACCCGCTGGGGCATGTGATGCTTTGTCAGCATTGAACTGAGTTACTTCCCCATTATTCTAAGCTATAGTTCCTGCTCGGTGTTGCAGAAGGAAGCAGCATACCCAGGTCAGTGCCCTGGGGGGAATCCCTCCAAATTTTGGTGGTGGGTTGGCAAGCTGGGTTTGTATGCTGCTATTGCACACTGGTGCTCCAGGTGCTGTGCTGGGGGCATCAGGAGAACACTGTGCCTCTTCCTGAAAAAGCTGATGGTCGAACAAGGTAAGGTGAGCAAAACGAGTGAAGACAAACTGTATGGGGCAGGATGGATGGGGAAACTGAGGTCCATGCAAGGCTCAACGCATGTTCCCTCGAATGCATGAGGACTTCACGTAGAGGCAGCACTTTGTACAGCTGTGCACTTTGAAGTTTCCTTGTCCCAAACCTGGAACTCTCAGCACTGTGCGTTCCCACTAGTTGGGAGGGCCGTGCCCTTCCAGGGACCATCTATTTTTAGGAGGAGCCATGTTCTGGACAGTGGCCACTGCAGATGCTCTCTGCCTCCTCCTCTTGGCCCCTCTCCAGGAGATCTGCTGGTGGGGAGGGTTTTGCTGAGACTGCGGGAGCTCGGGGGAGGTGGCACCACGCAGAGCACAGGGACACCTCAGGGGATGTCACTGCCCAGGGGTCTCAGTGGAGCTGCACTGCCCTTCACCTGAGTGGGGATGCAGCATTGGCTGAGGTCTGGGGACCAGCAGGACATGGCACGTATGTCTGCCTCTGGCTGTGATGCAGGGTACGTCCCTGGAGTAAGAGTGCAGTCTGGGTGGGTGCACAAGAGGGGTGACCGTGGTGGTCCTGGTTGGGTGCCGGTCCCTTCACCAGGATGACACTAGGGGGCACGAGATGTGCTGGAATCCCCTTTGTTGGGAATGGGAAGGAAGGATGCTATGTGAAAGCCACTCTGGACCATTCTACCTCCTGCATGATACCTCTGCACATTTTGCAGGAATCTGAGCATGAATACCCTGCGGAGCCCACGGGCTGATGCTGGTGGCAAATCCTCAGTCCCTTGCCCTTAGTCTCTGTCTGTGGTCCCTTGTCCTACTGAGTGGAGGACGCGTCCATCCGGCTGCGCGCACTGTGCTGCTCGTGGCCGTGGGAGCAGCAGGAGTGGAGATGGGAGCACTGAGCTGGAAGCATCATGGAAGTGAGGAGGTTGTGGACTTGAACAGAGGGTCTCTGGGGAGTTAGGGAAATCCAAGAAACACCTAGCATGGTTTTAATTCCTCCCAGAGGCTTTGTCCAGACAGAATCGGGTAAGGCTGGGAAGATGGACTGCACTTTGGTTTCATTTTCTGCTGGATGTTAAATCCACGTGAGATACCTCCTCAGGGTCGTGTTTTCCCAAAGCAGCAGAAACTTTAGAGAGTCAGCTGTGATGGGCAATCCTGATCGATCTGGAACATGTGTATATTTATGTATTAGATTTGTGTCCACATATATCTGGGTAAGGTTTCAAAGAATGTGTTTTTTAAGGTGTGTTTATTCATTTCGGCATTAATTCAACTGTCGTATTGCCTTTCGTCCTTAAAGTCTATTATTCCAGCTGTGAATGCATGTATATGTATGAAAGCACTGTATACTGCAGTCCTTCTCTTGTTATAACAAACCTTGTGAAAAAGCAAATAAAGAGACATTGCTCTCATAGTGGGTTTGGAAGGATTTAATATTTATCTGCTATGAATTTTGATAGTTTTTGTTCAGCATGTTTGCAGGTTGTGGTATTTCTTTTTCTTCTTCTTCTTTTCTTCTTTTTTTTTTTTTTTTCTTTTTTTTTCTTTAAGGTTATCTGCTAAAAAATTTGTACAAGCAAAAAACAAAACAAAACAAAAAAACTGAGAACATCCAGATACACTGAGTTTATTCATTACTTAATGAGCACAGAAGTCGAGCTTTTGGTCTAAAATGATGCTTGATAACAGCCTGGCACATCCATTTCTGCCCAGTCAGTTCTCAGTGCTTTTTGGCTGCCAGACCCGGGATCCAAGCTGCTGCTTCTCTCTTAAACCCCCAGGCAACAATATTAGGACACCGAAGCAATGCAAATGCACCCATCCTCCCGGAGCAGAGCTGGGAAGGTGGGGTGGGAGTACGGAGGAGATGCTGTGCTGCTGTTTGCTCTCTATGCTCAGCCACCCACAGCCCAGTGTGTGGTTCTGTGGATTTTGGGCTGTGCTGGGTCTGCTTTTAAAGTGCCGAGTCTGCTTTTAAGTCAATTAGGGATGATGTCTGAAGGCGGTGTTGTGGTTTGAGGAGGGGAGGTTATTTGTCTGAAGGTGTTACCTAATTAGAGGGTGTAGTGAGGGCTCTAATTAGCCGTGACACCCTAAAGATGTCATTGATGCCCTGTCCCATCAGCCTTGCGTTGCCCTCTGGGGCTGCTGCTGTTTTCCAGTGATGCCTATACAGTCGTAGAGCAAAAGGAAGCTGCAGCAGATGGAACCATTAATACGAGCACTCAGTGGGGGAAATGTCCCCTCCCTTTCCCCCGGGGGGGTGGGTTTGTGCTGCTCCCTGCACAAGGGAAGGGCGGGTGAGGGAGGCTGGAGAGGTTTGCAAGAAATGGTACTGTGATAGAGGGGTGATTGCATGGGACCAGCTGAAACCTCACCCAACCTGAGGGGCTGAGTACCTGAAAGAGAAAGGTCGGGGGCACCTCCAAGACTGCTGCTTCCTGCTCAGGTCACTTTGCAGTTTTGGGGTCGGGAAACAGAATGAATTGCTCCTTTGCTGCTGGTGCTGAGCATCAGCAGGAGTCAGGTGGAACTGGGGGGCTGGCTGGCAGACAGGGACAGGGAGCGGTGTTGCCCTGCCCAGCATCACCCAGCGACAGCATCCTGTGGTGCCAGGGCTGAGCTCACCCCTGGAGCTGCCAACATCCAAATGCTGCCTAAAGGAGATGCTCAGCCCCAGGGCAGATGTGCAGTCCTGGGAGGGCTCAGAGCTCCTTTGGAGGAAGAAGCTACTGCGGTTCTTCTTTGGATTGGAGAAGGGGATTCTCAGAGCTCAGCTCCTTCTTTTCTCAGTGCTGTGAGCAGCCCCACTCTGCAGAGGGGCTTTGGTGTTGTAGGCAGTGCCACTGTTCCCCTAAAGCAAATGCTCAGCCAGGCGCATCCCCACGCTGGTAATTACCAAGGGATGTGTCTGCTTTTAATTATGAGGGTGTTAAGGGAGTGCATGCATTTTGTTCACTGAGTTGCAGCCTGTTATTTTCCTATATCTCGTGGTCTCCGGTGGCTTTCACAATCCCTGGAGCATGGTATAGGGTAACGTGGTCATGGTGACCTGCAAGACCCTGATTGCCCACTCATGAAATGAAGCAGCTGCTTGCATTACAGGTATTCGCTCAGCACCACGATCATTTTGTCCATGAACTAAAAATAATGCTGGTGACAATGAGGACACATCATCTGCTGCCGTCAGACCTGGATGCAGAGGCAGGAAGGCTGTCCCAGGCTCTGCCAGTGTGTGATTTGTCCTCCTTTGTGCATCACCTCCCTGGCCTCCCAACTGGTGACTGAAAAATAAATACATTTTAAAAAAGGAGAGAACAAAATGCTGCCGCTGCTCTGAGGTTTGATCAAAAGCGCTCTGCAGACCTTCGGACTCATCACATAGCCAAGAGCTCCAGAAATAAGTTTTATGGCAAAGGTGCACCAGCACATAGCTATTATTTTGGGAAGGGGATGGCTTTGCTCCGGAGGCACCTGGAGGAGGTGCGTTTTGCAGGGTGTGCTGCAGGCTGTGTCAGCTGGAGGCTGCTTTATTTGCTCTCTTTTGGTCGCTGTTTGCCCCAGCTTTGCTGCACAGCACAGTTTCCTCCCGCTGCACACCCAACACGTGTTGCACAGACACGTTCCCCTGCTCTCTGTGCTGTGCCTGCCCACCTATTTGCAGCTGAAGGAACTGAAACTTCTTTTCTTTCTTTCTTTCTTTCTTTCTTTCTTTCTTTCTTTCTTTCTTTCTTTCTTTCTTTCTTTCTTTCTTTCTTTCTTTCTTTCTTTCTTTCTTTCTTTCTTTCTTTCTTTCTTTCTTTCTTTCTTTCTTTCTTTCTTTTCTTTCTTTCTTTTTCTTTCTTCTTTTCTCTTTCTTCTTTCTCTCTTTCTCTCTTTCTCTCTTTCTCTCTCTTCTCTCTTTCTCTCTTTCTTTCTCTCTCTTTCTCTCTTCTCTCTTCTCTCTTCTCCTTTCTCTCTTTCCTCCTTCCTCCCTTCCTCCCTTCCTCCCTTCTCCTTCCTCCCTCCTCCCTTCCTCCCTTCCTCCCTTCCTCCCTTCCTCCCTTCCTCCCTTCTCCCTTCCCCTCCCTCCCTCCCTCCCTCCCTCCCTCCCTCCCTCCCTCCCTCCCTCCCTCCCTCCCTCCCTCCCTCCCTCCCTCCTCCCTCCCTCCCTCCCTCCCTCCTCCCTCCCTCCCTCCCTCCCTCCCTCCCTCCCTCCCTCCCTCCCTCCCTCCCTTCCTCCCTTCCTCCCTTCCTCCCTTCCTCCCTTCCTCCCTTCATCCCTTCCTTCCTTCCTTCCTTCCTTCCTTCCTTCCTTCCTTCCTTCCTTCCTTCCTTCCTCCTTCCTTCCTTCCTTCCTTCCTTCCTTCCTTCCTTCCTTCCTTCCTTCCTTCCTTCCTTCCTTCCTTCCTTCCTTCCTTCCTCCCTTCCTCCCTTCCTCCCTTCCTCCCTTCCTCCCTTCCTCCCTTCCTCCCTTCCTCCCTTCCTCCCTTCCTCCCTTCCTCCCTTCCTCCCTTCCTCCCTTCCTCCCTTCCTCCCTTCCTCCCTTCCTCCCTTCCTCCCTTCCTCCCTTCCCTCCCTTCCTCCCTTCCTCCCTTCCTCCCTTCCTCCCTTCCTCCCTTCCTCCCTTCCTCCTTCCTCCCTTCTCCCTTCCTCCCTTCCTCCCTTCCTCCCTTCCTCCCTTCCTCCCTTCCTCCCTTCCTCCCTTCCTCCCTTCCTCCCTTCCTCCCTTCCTCCCTTCCTCCCTTCCTCCCTTCCTCCCTTCCTCCCTTCCTCCCTTCCTCCCTTCCTCCCTTCCTCCCTTCCTCCCTTCCTCCCTTCCTCCCTTCCTCCCTTCCTCCCTTCCTCCCTTCCTCCCTTCCTCCCTTCCTCCCTTCCTCCCTTCCTCCCTTCCTCCCTTCCTCCCTTCCTCCCTTCCTTCCTTCCTTCCTTCCTTCCTTCCTTCCTTCCTTCCTTCCTTCCTTCCTTCCTTCCTTCCTTCCTTTTTTTTTCTTTTTTTTTCTTGTGATTCATAAAAAGTCTCTCTCTCTGAGGATGGAGTTGTCTGTGCTTTTATTGACTTGGTTCCGGGAACGGCAGTGACTTTTCCATCTCCTGTGTACATGATTTCTGCGAGAGCTCTGGAGCAGGGGCCAGCCCTCTCTGCTGCTGTATCTCCAGTCCTAACGTTGTTAGTCTGACAGGCCCATTGGATATGTAGGTGCATATAGTTTTATCTTGTGCATGAAAGCAAGGTCTGTAGCAGGGCACAAAGCATCTCCAAAGGTGATACAGGAGGGAGCACATTGGCTTGACAGCATTGTTGGCCATACCACAGTAGTGCTGTGCCAACTGGCAGAAGCCCCTGACTCTTGTACTGGGATGTTTCTGCATGTCTCCACTCTCAAGCCATTCTGGGGAGCTCCCCTCTTAGCAGTTGCAGCTGGGCTCTGTGGAGTTCAGTGCTGCAGGATAGCCCACACATTTGCATGGGGATTCCCAATGATGTCATCCGTCCCTTCAAAACCCAGCGAGGTGCCATCAGCAGAAAGGCTATTTTCCACCTGTGCACCCTGCATGCTGGGCTCTTGCTTCATGCACATTGTACTCTCTATTCTGAGATACACTGACCAAGCTGGTGGAGCTCATTTGGCTGGGATGAGTCTCACAGATGCCCTGCATCTCCACCCTGCAGTTTTTTCACTGTATATACACATTTGCCGCCCCTCATCTATCTTTAGATCAGTTGCTTTGAGTCCATGACTCCATTGCTCCTCCAGGAAACAGGGGTGAAAGGTAATGTCTTTAGGACCTAAGATGGGTCCCTGACTTGAAGAGCATTCAGCATTTGTGCTTCCTAGTTTTGGCACATCTTTACCTGTAGCCAGGCCAGCAGTGTTGTTCTTTTTCCAGGTGGATCTTTCCACCTCCCCAGGGCTGAGAAAGGGAGAAGGCAATGAAGCACCTCTGCCCAGGTCAGAGGTATCACTGGCAAGGGAAGGGGCTTGGTGGTTTCAGCTTTCCCCCACATGGGATGGATTGAGATTGTCTGACCAGTGTTTGGGTTTAGGTTCTGGGAAATGTGGTGTATGTGCACAGTGATACCTGTGTCTGCGTTTAGTTCTGTGGTATTTGCCATGGCACATTACCACAGTCAGCAGTGAACCTTGCCACAGTGTGGGGATGCAGGAAAGTATCATTGCCTGCAGAGGGGAAACTGCAGGCTGGAATGGCTTTGGGATTTCCTGGAGGTCCCAGAGCAGAGATGGTGGCAGAAAACCAGACTTACTGAGTTACAGATGGATCGTGCCAGCTGTGGGACACACCAGAATACTCTTTCCCTAGAGCAACGCAGGATGTCCACCCCTCCGTGCAGTGCTGTGTGCTTATCTGTCTACCTCTTTGGCAGTTGAACCCCTGAAATGACATTTGAAGGCTTTACATTTATTCTCTCCTGCCAGTTCCAGATTGGATTTGCTGAGTTGTCAGGCAGAAGATGCTTTTCTCCTAAGCGCTGGCCCTGCAGCAGCTCCCTCTGCTCCATCCCTTCTTGGAGCAGAGCAGCTGGGTTCCTTCTGCCTCCACTGTCACCAAGCAGAGATGTGTGGGGGCTGGAGCCACAGCTTTGCCAGTGGGTGCATGAAGAGAAACAGATTTCAGCTTCCTTCTTCTCCTCTTGTTTGGGCCATGCTGGGATCAGCTGACAGTGGGTGCTGAAAAGCGACAGACAGGGCTTGCTCTGGGAAAGAGATGCTGTGGTGGAGAGGGTGAGGGTACTCGGTGCAATCACATCCTCCTGCAGCTGGCTGATGCATCTGACCTAGGTGTGTGCAATGAGCTGGTGGGTTCTCAGCACTCAGCCCCAGCAGGCGGGATGCCTGCCTGCAGATAACCGGGACGAGTGACACTAACAAGCAGCTCGTCCGCCAGCTCTCTGCGAGGAAGGCGAGCGCTTGTCCATGCATGGCGAATAAATTGTGCCTTTGTCCCCGGAGGCTGTCACTCTGACACTCTGCCGTGCTCTGCTAGCATAGAGCAGCACTGGGGGCTTGCCTTGGCAAGCAGAGCAGAGACACGTGTCCCAGCTGGAAGAGAGAAATGAGAAACCTCCCTGAGAAGGCATTTGCAAGTGGCAATGTGACCGTGCATGCTGCTGGGGTCCAAGTGGACAGCAGTGTCCCTGAGCTGGAGCAGAGCTGGGAACAGCCTGCTGTGTGCTGGTCCTTGAGTGCTGCCGAGGACTTTGTGCGCTATGGTTGCACAGCAGTAACAGCGAGGCTGGCAGCTCAGTGGGTACCACATAACTCAGAGCAGCAGTGATGCTTTGACCCCTGCACATGGGTAGGATGCCCCACAGCTGTTGCACAAACAGAGCCCACGCTCAAGGGCAGAGCCACCACGTGTGGGTGCAGAGAGGCTGTGACACAGGCAAATTCAGTGTTGGCTGCAACGAGCAGCACATCCGAGGTTGCTGCTGTCACCCAGGCTGGGAGATGGAGGAATTTAATTATCCTTCTAACTTCTTCCAGAAGGGGCTTGGATGCCATAGCAGCAGACAGCTTTCTAAGTAGGGAGGGGAAGAAAGACAAAGCACCTTCCTTTGCTGAGTCCTGGCCATTCACTCTCCTAGTCATCCCACCCCAGACAGCATGAATGGGCTTTGGAGGAACCGTGGGCAAAGGGCACAGCCATGTCAGTGACACCTCCTCCCCTCTGCAGGATGTGATCTGCTGGAGGTAGAGTTCTGTAGGGCTCTGCTTCACAGCCCTGCTGCATGCTGTCTCCCCTCAATCGCTGCCGTGGACATTAATTTTTCCCAGATTTCTGCTTTCCTTTGAATATCTCTGCTGTGGATCATTTTCCTTGCATGTGTTAGCTGGTATTTTCCCAAAGCTGAGTCCTGAGCTATTTCCTGCCTGTCTTTCTGTGATTTCTTGTGCTCCCTCTTCTGTTGTGCATACACCCACCTTGGTACTTGCCATTGTCACTGGGTATGGAGGAGACTTCTTGCTCCTCTGATTCAAAAAGCCTGCAGGAGGAGAGGAGCTGCCCATTACAAAGATTGCAAAGCCTACTTTGCTCCTGCTTACACCTCTTCAGATTTGAGCATAGTGGCTTAAGTCCTGTGGTAGCCACAGTGGGAGAACACAGAGTTTTGGGATGGGGAGAGCTTTGTGGAGAGGGGAAGGAGGGTGCTGCAGGGCAGGATGCTGAGGGTCTGTCGAGCTGCAGGCTGGAGCTCGAGGATGCGATGAGAAGGGAGAAGCAGGTAGCTACTGCCCTGAGGGTCTGTGGGAACAGGAGGCAATAAGAGGATGTAGGGGCTGTGGGGTGTCCTCTCTACAGTGCTGTGGGTTTTATGCTTGGAAGTGCCTCTGTGAGCCCCTTTCTTCCCTCCTTGCCTTGTACACTTCACCAGAGTACCAGGACAATGCTGCTTTTCCCGAAGCCTGCGGAGGATCCCCACCTCGTGCTGCACACTCAGGAGCCAGACAGCAGCTTAAAGACTAAATATATCTGCTGCTGCAGCTCTTGGCTCCTATAAAAATAAATCTTACCGAGGTAACTTTGTGCTGTGCAGTTCTTAGAGCTTGCTTTGCTGTGGTTTCCACTGAGATAGCATTTGGCTAACACAGCCAAACATGAGCAGAACAAGCCTGGAGCTGTATAGAAAGTGATAAGATAAGGCAGGGCTATGATTTGCCTGTCTGATCCTGAAGCTTTGTGCATTATTTAGTGTGTGTAGTGAGAGGTCAGTAGCCTCCTGATAATTTTCATTAGATTAGTCAGGCAGGGTAATCACCTGCTCAGAAAAACCAACTTGACACTGTCTGTTCAATAGTTGGGGTTTAACTGAAAATAAATAGCCTTGTAATTATAAGGACACTGCCAAGGTCAAAAGGCTCAAAGATTCTCTTTCTTTTCTCCCTCTGATATGTTTACAGAGATCTTGCTATTCTTTGTGAGTTTCTTTTTCTTTTTTCTTTTTTTTCTTTTTTTTTTTTTTTTTTTTTTCCCCTCCCTTAAATTCAAATCAAAAGCTTCAGAGCTCTTAAAGGAAATTCAACACTTCCACAGCAGTGGACGTGAGTGGTGTTGCAATAGCCAAATGATGCCTCTGACCCCATGCTAATGAGCGGGGCACTCATTAGTGCACTGGAGTGTGTGCTGTGCGCCCAGGCAGGGCGGGGATGCGCTTCCCTCCTCATCTGTGCTAATTCTGGGATGGATCCAGCCTACAAAACCTGGCTGCAGGTTGCTCCCTGCTTATGTAGCAGACTGCATCCTTCTTCGGGTGATGTCAACCCAGCCCAAGTGCTGTCCTGTTGGAGGTGTGCATTAGCTCTTGGAGTTGACTCTGCTGCTGTAGTTGGATGCTGCTCCTTCTCAGAGAGCCCAGGGAGGAAGAATGGAAATGATGCTGATTCTGCTCAGCTTTAATCAGTACCAATGAGCTCTGCAAAGGGGTTCATCCATTGTAGCAAATGGGATATTAAAGCTGGGGTCGGTGTGTGTGCACTGATGAAAACCTTGCCCTTTTCCAGCTTCAGGTGGTTGTGCTTGCTATTTATCTTCCTCAACTGCATGTGAACACTAATGTCTGGAGGGATCTTTGTAATCTTGTCCTTCTGCAGGACTTATGGTTTCTGGATGAGAGCTGGGGAAGATGCTGATGCTCAGGGTGTGTTCAGAGCTGCTGGTGCCAGAAGTGATGGAGAGGTTATTGTGTTCTGTGCACTGTGACCCGGGCACCTTGCTTTGCCCGGCAGTTGGGTGAAGCAAGCAGTGATGCTTTCTGTCCTGAGCTTGTCTGTGAGCCAGGAGACCTGCTGCCTGCTTCAAACCTGGGTACCTACATGTCACAAAAGGCAATGTTTGCATGCTGATGTCATCACAGAGCTGTGTGCATCCTTGCTTTGGTGAGCTCCCATCCCAGCCGGATGAGTTAGCACATTCAGCCCCAGCAGATCCTGGATTTTGTTTTATTTCCTCCATCCTGATGGACCATAAATAGGGATCCTTATCACGGAGCTGGTGGGGCTGATGCTTGGCCCATCTTTGCAGGAGTCTGTTGCTCTCATTCTCTGTCACAGGCTTTGACGGATGCCTCGGGGATAAGAAGGGCAGGGCAGGGACCGATGTGCCAAATGACGGATGGTGCGGTCTGGTGAGTGACGCCGCGCGGCCGCGTGCGGGTGCTGCCTCCACGGGAGGAGAGGGGCTGCCTTGACAGCTTGTTTTGAAAGCAGAATGACTTCAGGGCTGGATTCTTTTTTTGTCCTCCCTTCCAGCTTTATTCCCACCCCCAAATCCCCCTCTTTTTTTTTTTTTTTTTTTTCCTTCCCTTTTGCCTGACAGAAAAAGCATAACTTGTCTTTGTTTAATTGGTGCTTTGTGCCTGTCTCCTGCCAGAACTTAACGGAGAGGGGGCTGGCTGGATCAAAGCGGCTCGAAGTTGGGAAGCTGTTATACATCCAGCCTGCCTGTTTAAAGCAAAACCCCACTTTTATTTCCCCCCCTCCCTCCCAGCTGCAAGCCAGTTCCTGGCACATAGTGAAAGCGGTACATTGGCTGCTGCTGTGAGCCCCCCTTGGAGCAGCCTGGTGGCATGGGGATAAGCATTGGTGTACTGCTTGGAGCATCGAATCGACAAGTGCTTGTGAGGCTTCAGTCTGTTTCATGATCTTACAAATAAGACCTGCTGGCGTCTGAAACACAAAACAAATGCATTGTGGATTGAGCGAGGAAGCAGTGTAGTGTGGGCAGACCTGGACGTGCTGTCTGTAGGGCAGAGCAGGGTTAGAGCAGAGCTCCAGCTCCCCAGGTGTCCCTGGTTTCTGTCTCATCACTGTTGAACATCCGTGATGTGAGGCCAGGTAACTTCTTGCAGTAAGGTCTGTAGACCGGAGAGAGTTCATGCCCTTGTGTTGTACTCAGCCTCTGTCTCTGGCAGAGAACAGCGTGGGATTGCCCATGCTATGAGACCTACTGCAGCCTTTGCAGAATGGTCTTACCCTGCTTTTTGTGGAGCAAAAGCAGCAAAGTGAACTGCTGCAGTGTGTGACTGGTGCCCGGCTGTGTGCTCGCTCCTGCAAGGGGCTATGTACTTCCCAGCGCTGCTTGCTGCAGCCTTGCCTGGACTCAAGGATGGGCTTAGGGTCCTTTCATGGTTCCTCCCAGCTGGACCTGTCCCTGTGCAAAGGGCATAGTCAATTGAATTGATTTTTTTTTTTATTATTTTTATTGTCAAATTTTCTTCTGCCATTTGCAGGGGCATCCAGCCACTCATAGCTTGTTCTGGTTGCAGGGAGCATCCTTACCTTGCTGGGCTGTGCTTCTTGCTGTCTTCATTATGTGACCATGGGTAGTTTTTCTGTACAGCCCTGGCACATATGGTGGTTGCAGGTGGCTTTGGTACAGCAGAAACAAGGTGCCTGCTTATCTCTGGTGCATCTGAGCAAAGCTGCTGGAAGGGTATAGGTCTGTGGGAGTCCCTGGGCTCTTCCTTAGCAAGACAGGAGCAAAGCATGAAGCAATTTACCTACGAACATCAGGTTCCCCATGGCACCTTTGGGAACTTTGCTACAGACAGTGAAGGACCTGCTGCAGTGAGTGGGTGGTGATTGGAATGGAGATGTGGGGGCTGTAAAGGCATTTGGGGAGAGAGCTGAGAGTGCAGCTTGTGCTGGGCTGAACTAAAATTGACGGCTGGGTGTTCATGAGAAGATATCAGTGATGCCTGCACAGTCTGAAAGCCCTCACTTTGCCACCAAAGGGCTGTGGATGGAGTCTAAATAGTGTTTGGTGAGTGCTCCTCTGCAGAGAGGAGGGCTGGAGTGAGTCCTGTCTGGACTGGTGCAAATGCAGGGTCAGAGAGTGTGTGCTCATCCCTTATTATCCTATCCTGCTCAGATGGAGACAGGTAAGGAGAGCAAACCACATCTATCAGAGACCAGAGCCCTGATGGAATATGAGCGTTGAGAGAGGGAGATACAGTATTTATACTGTGGTCAGGGCAGGATGCCCAAAGGAAGAGGTATTTCAGAGAATACCCTTGGGGCTTATTCCTTGTTTTCTTGGGAGCTTTGGATGCTTTCATGGGAGAGTGTTTAAAAAAAAAATAATCAGCTCCATTGCAGTAGGATCCTAGTTTGCTCCTGCAGGGCTGATCTGTCTGCCTGTCCCATCTCCAGCCTCTCTTCTTGCAGAGCTTCTCCCAGTGTGTCTTTGCTCCCAGCTGAGTGAAGCACTAAAGCTCTGGATCTGTCTTTCCTCTATACTGGCAAAATTTATTCAGCAGATTCAGCCCCTTCTCAGAGTTGTTGCCTGTATTGATCTGTGGGAAGAGGGGAAAAGCAGCATCCACCCTCATGAGCTATTTCTTTCCTATTTTCAGCTTTAGGCTTGCAGCTGCTAGGCTCTGACCACACCGTGCTGACAGCCATGGTTACCTCTTAGGGATGCTTGGAGCAGAGCAGGGCAGGTGGTCTCACCTGTTAGTGATGGGATGAGCCCTTTCTGCTTTCTTCTGACCCTCCTTCTGCCTGTGCTTTTGTTGCTGTGCTCTTGTCAGTGGAAAATGACTGGTGTATATACCTATTCTTAAGTCCCTGAGGAGCCTTAACCTTATTTCTAAGCTGGAAATACCATGCTCCATAGGGCAGAAATTGAGGGCTGCAGTAATTCCAGCGTTACACCGAAGCCTCTGGGGAGCAGCCGGCTGCTTCCCTGGGACTGCAGCAAGTCAGAGGCTGTGGCGGGGCTGATATCTCCTGCCTCATGCTGCCAGATGTGTGATGGACAGGGGCGATGGGGAGGAGTGCAGGTTTCCAGCACGTGGAAGCTTTGTGCTTTTCTCCTTGCCCAGGGGATCAACTTGCTGCTCCATCACCTAGTGAGAGCTCAACCTGCTGCAAGCTTTGGCTGGATGGCCTCTTCCTGCATCCCCATTTCTCATCGCTGGGGTTCAAAGCCGGGGTGGGGGGGGGGCCCTAATTGCCCCTCTTCCCAAGGCTCCTGCCTGTGTTAACGACCTGTAATGGGATGGGCCATGTTAGCCTATTAAGCCCCAATGGAGTTCCTTGTAGACTTAAGTGTGAGGAATTTCGCTCAACCATGTTAAAACATTTCCACCCCCTGTAATAGCTTCATGCATTGATTTAACCCTATGGCAGCTGGGATTGTTCGCTGGGAACAGCCATATGGAGAGCTGTCCTGCTGTCACGCAGCTCCTTTGGCCGGGGCTTACATTTCAGGGGGATCTGATTAGCACCGGGGCTGCTCTTGCTCTTGCCTCCTCCTGCCTGAGCCCTTGCGGGAAGCAATTTTCTTTCCACTGCGCTGAGCCTGGCTTTGCTGCTTTTAATGAGAGTAATTTTGCCCTGGCTTGTATCAGCCGCAGCCCACCTGCGCTGCCAATTACCCCGGCAGATCTGGCGTGACCTGTGGAGCTGGGAGCAGCCTGTCCGAGCTTTAAGTGTTTCTGAGCTGTAAGGTGTGAAAAATCTCACCAGTGTCCAAATGGAGATGGAGGGGAAATGGCTTTCCGGGTTATGAACGACCTCAGGACAGCACTGGCATCAGGTGCTGCGGATCTCGGTGGGATTTGCAGAGAATCAAGGGCTCACTAATGGCAGGCACTTTGCCAGCGTTTTGGGAAAGATGTTCTTCCTAATTGCAGGCTGCCTGCCCTAATTTTTGTTGTTGTTATTGAATTAGTTAAATGTGTATTGTAACACCCCGGTGCCTGGACAGACCTGGAGAGCCGTGTGTGCAAACATGCTGAAAGGGCTCTGCAGGATGGAGAACGGTGGTTCTGCTGTATAAACACAGTGCATCTGTCACGTTTATAGAGAAGCCAGTGTCCATGCCAGTTCTGACCAAGGCATTGCACAGATTTACCTTCTGCAGTGTCTGTGTGGGCATGACCTCCTCATGGCTGGAGGGTAGTGCTCAGATGCCTTCCAGCCTCCTTGGGATTGCTGTCATTGTCATCGCTTCTGACATACCTGAAGGAGAAAACAGGGCTGACTGCACCCTTTGGGCCCCTCTGTGGTGCAGGTAGTGGGATGGCTGTAACACTGATGCAGCAAAGCCTGTTGTAAGGCTCAGTGCCCGTGCCCATGTTTCTGCTGCAGCCCCAGTGTGCAAATACACTGATAAAAGGTGTGCATATAAAGTTATCTGTGAGCCTGTGGGCAATCAGTATAAAATGACCAAGCAAAGAGGGAGGAGTTTGAAAAGGAGCACAGAACAGACTGTTAACCTCAGATATCTCTGAGATGTCATTGTACGAAGAGGCGGTTCTTTGGGAATCAAACAGCAACTTAATTTGTCTACCCAAATTTCAGTATTGCTTCTATTCAGCAAGGCCAGGGAGTTTGAGGTAACAGATTATTATCGACATGGTCAACGCACACCTAGGGATTAGCAGGAGAATAGATGATCTCCTGAGGTCCTTTCTGGTCCCTACTGCTCTGTGATTTTGGAGGCTGGCTGGGCAGCACAGTGACCACTTGAGTGCTGTGGTCTTGGTGCAGAGGAGAGGGTGCTGGGGACAGAGCTGTGGCAGCACGGCTGTGCATTAAGTGACTTATTATAGCAATAACAAATGGGGTTAACTCTAACTAGCTGGGGTCTTGGGAAGAGGGGAAAGGGGCAGGCTGCAGTTTGCATTGTCATAGGAGAGCAGTGCTCAAAAGGCTGCACGTGAGGGTAGTTGGTGACATTTTGGGTGAAAGCTGTGCTTGCTCTTTGCCTGTGTGTGGGCCAGCTGTCTCCTTGATGTGTCATTCAAAAGTGTGGTGCTTGATAATTAATGCCGCTGTGATTAAACATAGGAAAGGGCTTCACATTCTCAAGGTGGGCCAGCTGGAGTGGGAGCTATGAAGGACTGGGGAGGTGATGGCAGACTCAGTCCTCCAAGCAGCAAAGGGGAGGAAACGGATGCGTTTTGAAATGTGAGGATGCCGTTGATGAAATGAAAGCTAGCTTCAATTTCAAAGCTTTACAGCCTCTCTGGATACCCTGGCGTAGCCTGGCCCGGGTCTGTTGTTTCTTGGCAAGGATATTCTTGCAAATGGAAATGCTGGCCTGGGTGACCTTCTGTGTCTGGCTGCTGGAGGAAATGTGCTGAGCAGAAACAAGCATTTCCAGAGCTCAGCTCTCAGGCTGGGCTCTGTTGATCTCCCTGCTGGGATACAGGGGCTGGCAGCCGGGCTCCATCCTTCTCCAGCGCCTGGGCTTGCTCCCAGCCTGGGCCCATCAGTCGGCTCATGATACCAGCTTGCTTCTGACTCTGAAGGTCAAATGGCTCACTGCAGGGTGACAAAGGAGCCCTTGATCTGAAAGAGGGATTGTTCTTGTGCCTCGCCCCAGGAGGGGTCTTTGGGCTGGGATGCGTGCGGGCTGAAAGGAATGCTTAAAATGTCCTTTCTCTGCTCCTGTCAAAAGCCTTTGGAGCTGTGAATCAAAATATCTGCCCTAGTGCCTTTCCCGCTGCATGCTTCAAGCTGGTTTATTCCTTCCGAATGGCCTGATCCAGCGCAGCCAAATGTCCTGGCAGCCAGTCTGACAGTGGGCAGCAGTGGATGTGCAAGGAAAAAGGGCTCTGAACAGGGTGAGCGTGCACAGGGGAAACCCCAGCCTTTGGTAAAGAGAAATTTTTAGGTTCAACAAATCAAGTTTTAATCATGCACAGCATCCTCCAGCCAGGAGGCCTGCAGCTCTGTTGCCCCTCTTGCCCAAAGCTGGCTGGGGTCCTGCTGTGGGGCACTCGGGTGCTGCAAGGGGCTGAGTCAGGCAGTAGTGTATGCCTGTGCTTGTGGATTCCTGTCCCTATGGATGCCTTCGGTTCAGAGGTGTGAGGAGTCTTGCACGCTGTCCTCATGCGGCATAACCTCCCAGCCCAGCTTGTTTCTGCAGGGAGGCTGCGGCTGTATGATGGCTGAATGCTGCTCATGGGGTCTCATGTGAAGGTGTCAGAGCATTGCACTGCAGCCATGAGGCACATGTCACAACATCTCCCTGAGATCCTGCCTGGCTCTTTCCATTCTTGGAACTTCATTCAATTATGCCTTGGCAGTGCAGCAACCAAGGACTCAAATACTGGGCAAATGAGATATCAGCATAGGCAGAAAAAAAGAAAAAGAAAGAAAAAAAAAAAAAAGCAACTCTTGAAATTTCTCTGTACAACTTTAAATTAAAAAAGAAAAGGCTCCAACAAACTACATCTATTTTGGTGTACCTGTGTCAGTGCCCTTTGATTGGGAGGAGACTTTTGCATTGTGAGGAGTTGTGCTGGAGCTGAAAGGAGGCTGTGATCACTAGATTGATCATCCACTCTTAATCTATTGGCGGTGTGTTAATTACTCTCATCATGTGTTAATGTGACACTTGTACCTGGGTGTCATACCCCTAGTTTCTTGCAAGCCATACTGGTGTTCACTACCACTCCTGTCACATTGACTGCAAATCGAAGACAGTGTGTAGGTCCCTGGGAGGCAGTGAGTCTGCTTGCGAATGTCAAAGGGCTGGCAGCTGGAGCAATGTGACCCATGTTGCATTTGTCGCTTGATTTGGACCCTTCCTGCTCTGCTTTTGCTGCAAATATGGCTTACTACCATCTGCTTGCCCTTGCCACAGGCTGCAGTGCTCCTAGCCCCAGCCATGATGCGTGATGATGCTTGTGAAGCAGGGACAAGCTGCCTTGTGGCTGAATGGAAAATGCTTTCAGGTTAAGATGCTCGGAGCTCCCAGCTGTGCTGCATGACTGTTGTGCTTTGATGGGGGTGTCTCAGGGTTCTTTAGCAGGTGGGAATGCTTTGCTCCCCTTCCCCAGCTGCTCCAGGCTTGTTCCATTTTAACTGCAGGGAAAAAAAAAAGCAATTTACAGGCTCTTGCTCCCATGCAGATCACAATTTTTGGGTGCTTTCCTATGAGGGTGTTCCTCACCTGGGTCTAACCTGTGGATGTGCTGTGTCACAGCCTTGGTGACAGTGCTTCTGCATGCCCGGTTAACAAAAATCTGTGTGATTGTAGTTCTTCTCATGGAAGGAAGCAGGTCCCTGCTGGATAGTGAGCTCCCTGGGTGAGACGGGGCTGAGCAGGCAAACTGCAGCTGGTGCAAAGCATGTTCCCTATGTGCTGCCTCACACCTTGATATTGCAGCTGGCTGTGAAGCATTACAGGGATTTTTCTGCTTTCTCTATTTGAGTACGATGCAATATCTAAACTATGTAAAGTGCAGGACTGCCTTCTCTCTCCTCACCCCATGACTAAATCATGGACGGTCACTTAAAAATCACAGCTCTCCTCTTTCAATCAGCTGGAGGAGGCTGTGACCCGCAGCTGCTGCCCAAGCAGGTGAGCAGAGAGATAAAGTCTCTTTTTTGCCCTCCTGTTCCTTGCACCCTGCCTTTGTGCTATTTAGGGAGTGCATGGTCAGGAGGCTGGCAAGGGTGGGAGGACAAGGATGAGCTGTCACTCGGCACTGGTCCAGGGTACCCAAGGATCTTGTGCAGGGCTGCCCAAGAGTTACTGCTTGTGGGGGCTGTGAGGGAGAGGTGTCAGCAGTGTCAGGGCTGTCAGCAGATGATGGATGGCCATGCTGTACCCAGCTTCTTGTATCTGCTAACACCCTTAGCTTGGAACAGGCACCTGCCAAGGGGCACTTTTACTTTCTGTTCTATTTGCAGGGCATTCAGATGCAATGTTGCCAGGTTTCTGCAGTACCTCCCAGCTCCGGGGGGACAGGTCTGCCCTGGCTGGCCCTAGTGCCCACCCGTGTAAGTCAGGACATAGGAGAAAAGTGACAGAGGAACAGAAAGGAGATGAAAGTTAACAGAGGGACTGAGAGGTCGGGGCTCAAAATCGAGTGAAGAGAAGATGATGTGCTTGCGGGAGAATGGTGCTGTAATGGGCAGTCTAACTTGGGCAGTGCAGATTGCTGCTGTCCCTCTACCAGGGCACTTTCAAGAGGTGCTGACAAGGTTGAGCTCCAGGTGCAGTGCATGAAGCCCTGTGTTTGGGTTATGCTTGGGGCAGCAAACTGAAGGTTTACCCCTGGGCAGAGCACAAAGCAGGTTTCTCCAAAACGTTGCAAAAGGAGTGAAATCACCCCTCCTGATTTTAAATCCTCCTCTGTTGAGATGAGTGTCAGCATGACAGTGCTGTGACCATCTGGATGATAACTTCAGCTTTCATCTTGAGCAATGGAAAGAGCCAGTCAAAACTTTGCTTGGAGGAAATGAACTTAAAAAGATGATTGCCTGTTTCTTTGAAGCTGTGTTTCCTCTTTGGATCTTTTTTGGCTGTACAGGAGCTTATGCTAGCAGAACCTGAGGTGGATCAAGCTCCTGTTCTGGTGCTCAAATGCATAAGAACATCCTGTCCTGCTGCTACTGCCTGTACATCACCTGCATCATTGCTGCAATGGGGAGGCAGTGTTCTAAGGAGGTTATAAGGCTCTTTTCTCTCTTGGTTTTGCTGTGGCCACAAGGATCAGAGCCTGCAGGGCTGTATTCATAGACTGCAAACCTCACCTGTTCTGGCAAACACCCATAGGCTGGATGGGGAAGTGTTGAGACATTTCTTCACTTAGAAACTTTCACTCTCCCTCATCTGCTTGTGAGCACACATGTTCCTGCCTGTGGATGTGCAGTTTTGCTTTAGCAGCATTACTTGCAGTGCTTGTTGATGCCTTGAATGTCCTGAGTTGAGAAATGCTGGTGTGGGAACTGGGCTGGCAAGGGTGATTATCACCTGGAAAACATGTCCTCCTAGCACAGTGCTTGTCTCCTTGTGCAGTCAGCAATACTCAGCGGAGCTCATCTTCTGAGCTACTCTAATATGCTTCCACATGCGCTTGTTTTTGTGTTATTACTTCTTTTTTCAGAGCTGTCCCAAGCTTGGAGCACTAACCTCTTCAGGACTGAATGCTCCTGTGTTATCATTCAGAAAACATCAGAGAGTTTGAGGGGGGTGCGACAGTGACCTGTTTGTGTTTGAGGTCAATGAAACATCAATCCCCTGCTCTGTTGGGGCAAGTGGGAGGGAGAAGCCTTTACTTCAGGGAAGGATACTTTGCATCATGCAAAGGTACTTGCAGCCACCAACACCCTGTGGGATTTACCCTGGGGGATGAGTCTTCTCCTGCTTCTACTGGGGAAGTTGCAGATAGAAGGGAAAGCTTTCTTCATTATGTAGATTTCGAGCTCCTTGTGTGCAGTAGCACAAAGGGCCCCTGCTGCTCCTGGAAGATGAACTGTACCAGGCTTCAGCTTCAGACTGGTTCCTTTGGACTGGTCCTTTGAGCCATGCCACCAGCCAGGAGACATCAGACCTGGAGTCCATCAGGGCACAGTGCAGGAGCTTCTCTTGGCACTTGCTCCCCAGCTATTGGCTGTGAGCCTCTCTGGTGTCTGCCATTTGTGCTCAGAGGGGGCGAGCATACTTTGGGGTTCATCTTAACTGCTCCTGGCAATAGCTCATTTTAATTTCCATAATGGACCTGGTTCTTGCAGAGTTGGTTCAGGGGGAGGCAAATCATGGGGCCTGGAGAAGAGTGGTGGGGGTAGCAAGTGAAGGAAGAGCCCATCTAGATCCAATTCAGTTTCTTTCTCTGTCTCTTACCTTTGCCAAAGCAGACCTGCTTCCTGTGGTCCTGGATGCTCTCCAGTATCTTATAGTTTACCAGGCTGGAGTTGATATAAATCAAACTCAGAAGATGCTGAACCAAAGAGTTTCCTGACTCTAATGGGGGAAGAGGAGCAAGAAGGGCTGGAAAGAGGAGAGAGCTGAAACCATGTGTAAGAAGGAGATGATTTCTGGGTAAACAGGAACATTAAGCAAGCAGAAGCACTGCTCAGCATGTGGCATGGCTGCTGGAGAGAAGGTGATGCTTTGCTGTAGTGTCACTGCTGCTTCCCATCTCTGCTTTCCCACCTGTCCCACATGCTCAGCATTTGGTGCAGGCAGTGGCTTGGTAGTGGTTCCAGATCAGTGTTGGTGCATCCAAGCATCCAGCAAGGGAAAACAACACTTCTGGGGACAGACGTGTGAGTACCACCTTGCATCTTCACTGCTTTTCTGAGACTTCAGCCATAGAAATGTTGTCTTGACTCATGTTTGTGCAGTGTCTTGCATTACAGGTCTCCACTGGATGAAAGCACTTGGATTGTGCTGCCAAAAAAATTCTCCTGTCTTCCCTGCTTTTTTTCTGCATCTATACTAACACTCTCTGTATTCAAAGAAGCCAAAGCTCTGCAGGAGATTGTGCACTTGCATTAGGGGAAAAAAAAAAAAAAAAAAAGACCCCCAAACTTCTCCAAGCTATTTCTTTCAGACTGACCAGCACAGTGCTGTTACCTAGTTGAGGAGGACAGAATAAAACCCACACAAATCAATGGGCAAATGGGAATTTAACTCTGCCTCTGGTGCTCCAGCTCTGCCCTGCTCAGCCAATCTCTTGCATTAGCTCTGGGAGCAGCACAGGCTGTATGAATGACCCTGGGGTCTTGATGCCCTGGATGAAGCTCAGGTCCATGTGTCTGTGGCTGCAAGTCCTTCAGGGGCTGTTAAGTGGCTCGGTTTGGGTTGCAGCCCAACTTGGTAGCTCTTCTGCCCCTTTTTTCTGTGCCACAGTCTTTTCTGTTTTGTAGAGAGCCGGTGGAGACCAGAATGAGCTTCGCTGCTTGTAATAAGCATGGATAATACGGATCAGAAGTGCTCTGGGAAATGATGTTTTTCTTCAATTATCTGTGCTTGTTACTTGTGGCAAGGGAAGGAAGCGCCCATGAAGGTGAAGGGCGGGCAGAGTTCATGCAAAAACAAAACTGCCTTTTCTCTGCTGATGCTCTAGATGATTCCCTCTCTCCTTAGCCATTCCTTTGCTCTGATGCTCAAAAGCAGCACTTGTGCAAAGATGCTTGAGCTGAGTTGCTCCCATCTTCATCATTCCTACAGGAGTGGCTGCAAATGAGCACATCGGGCAGTGGAGAAGGAGCAGAGAGTGCAGCAAGATTAGCCTTCAACTAGCTGCTTTCCTCTCTCGAGTTTTTTTTCCACCTGCTGTCTATACAGGCTGTAAATCTTTTGCATTAGTGTTAGAACCAGGAAAGGAAGACACTCAGGGGGCAAAATGCAGCAGTGAGGGATGTGAAATGGGTGAAGACTTAAGGGTGTGTATGTATTTTTGGGAGGATTAGGAAGAGTGGTCAAGCCCTTAAAAACCTAGTAATATCAGCAGGGGTGCAGCTGGGTGAGAGAGGGGTTGGGGGGGGTGGGAGCAGGGAGTGACTGAATGCAACAGGATGAGTCTGCAAGTTACAGTGCAGAGGTGTTGGGGCTGTGTGATCAGCCCTTCCCAGCAGAAAGGCTTTTTTTTTTCCCACAGTACTGCTAGGGAGAAGAAAATGTAAGGGAGACAATAGTTCTATTAAATAGAATTGGTTTCTCACCAATTTCTTCTTCCTTCTCGGAAGGCTGAGATCCTGAACGTCTTTTTATACCTGTCTTTAGCAAGATTACAAGAGCCAAAAGGCCTGGGGGTGGGGGAGTGGAACAAAAGAAGACTGCATTGTAATAGCTCTTGAGGAAGGAGTGAGGATACTATGCAAGCCTCTCAAACGCTTGGCTAGCCTTGATAAGAATTTTTGAAGACATTAGGGGAGTTACTGATTGAATGTAAATAATGAGTGTCACTTCCCTTTAAAAGAGGGGAGCTTGGTGCCAGGGGTGGGCAGCAGGCAGAGGGACAGGACAGGCTGCTGGGATGTGCTGCCCAGAAGGTCACTCCTGTCCCTGCAGGGAGCAACGTGATGTGTCTGCTTGCAGCCTGGCTCTTCCAGGATGCGGCTCTGATGGGATTACAGCTCCGATCTGGCAGCTGCTCATCTGTGCCATATATGACTCAACTCAAGCAGGCATCCTGGGCAGCCTTGTTTGAAAGGTGAAGTGAGTGCTGTAATTGGAGAGAGGAGTGGAGGGCAGGGTTTGGGTTTGCAGCCAGGCTTTAGGACAGTGTCTGAAGCAAAGCTTCAGGTGTTCCCTGGTTTCAATATGCAAGTAGGGATGAAAAGACAGTGAGTCTTCAAAAGTGCTGGAGAAGCACATGGGATTCCTGTTCTGATCTCTTGAGGCTGCTGGTATGTCCTAATCTATCTTCCCGCTGATCCAGTGAGGAAAGCTGACTTGCATTTTAAGAACAACATAATATGCATTACCTCTTTCCAAATCACCATTGGCCTGATTGTCTTTGAGAAAACTTACGCTGTCTCCTTTGGCAAGTTTTTCATGCAAAATACTGACTCAGTGGAAAGTACAGGAGCACCTTGGGCTGCGCTGTTGGAAGATGCCCCAGATGCTGCCACATAGTTGGGCTTTTAGTTCATCTTTGTAGCTGGTGGGAAGGGACCAGAGCATCTCCACAGCTCATGTGCCCTCCTCAATCACTGCTTGGAACTTAATGATGGGAACTTACTGATGGCTTATGAATGGATCCAGGAACTTGGCAAAACACTCCCAAACCCCAGACCAGTTTGTTCTCTTGTTGACCTACAAGTAGAGTTGTCTCCTTTGCCTTTGTGCTGCAGGACCTGAGCCCTTTCTAAGCTTGCCCTGCCCTTTGCATACCTTGTGTTGCATGACCGGGACAGTGACAATTCTTGTAGCTGTGGCCCCTTATCTTGAGCAGGGCAATTAGCAGGTGATAGAATTAGGGCAGATATGACCTGTTTCCCATTGGCAGCCCCTTGGTGAGGTCCACGCTGCCAACAGAAATCCCTTCCCTATGCCAGCACTTCTGTTTGCATTGATTAAGACCTCTCCTGATCGTCTCTTGGCTAAGCTGAACCAAGTGAGCACTTGAGCCTGTGACTGCACAGCAGGCTTTCTAGATCCTGACTCATTCTCCTAATTTTTCTTGGAAGCAGTTCCACTTCTACAACCTTTTTTTACAGCCAGGAGTAACATCACCGGTCTATAGCAATTGCAAATACTGTGCCTGTGCTGTTCAGGATATACTGGCTGGTGTATGCAGGGAATTTTTTCCCCTTAATTATACCACTGCCCTTGAGCAGCCTGGCTTTTGTATAGGAGACTTGGAGCTGCACTTCCAGATACGTGAGGCTCAGTGTTGCAGCATTTGGCCATACTCAGGCTAGGAGGGGACACAGCAAGGTGCAGGGGGGAGTTGGGTGCCCTTGTGACCCAGGGCTGATGCAGCAGGGTTTTGTATGTACCACAGCCTCATGTCTGAGGGTAGGGATGAAATAGCAATGATTACTTGGGAGGATCTGCTTTCCACTGAGCAAGTAGGTGGAAAGTCAGACAACAAAATTAGCTGAACACACAAACAGTCTGGGCTGGAAGAGGCTCTCTCCCAAGGGGAAGATTAAGACATGCGGTGTCTTATATAGTGAATCACAGACACATGGAATGGTTTGCTTTAGAAGGGACCTTAAAGATCATCCAGTTCCAAGCCTGTGCCATGGACAGGGCTGCCAACCAATAGATCAAGCTACCAAGGGCCCCATGCAACTTGGCCTTCAGCGCTTCCATAGGTGGGGCACCCACAGCTTCTTTGGGCAACGTGTTCTTGTGCCTCACAAGAGCAGAGTACAGCAGGACAGTCACGTCCTTCATCCTGCTGCCATCCCCATTTTGATACTGTTGGCCTTCCCAGCTGCAGGCTGGCTTGTGTCCGGATTTTTGTCCACCAGAACTCCAAAGTCCTTCTCCACAGGGTTGCTCTCAATAAATTCTTCTCCCAGCCTGTAGACATATCTGAGATTGCCCCGACCCAAATGCAGCACCTTGCACTTGCCTTCTTGAACCTTATTAGGTTCTCATTGTGAGAAACACTCAAAGTTGGTGAGGGAGAAATTGTACCTGTTATTGCAATAGCAAATAAACTTTGCTGCTCTCACAGAGATCCTTCCCTCACCTGAAAATTTTGAGTGTTTCTCACATCATGAACCCTCTTTTCAAGCGTGTCCAGGTTCCCTTGGATGGCATCTTTTCCTTCTGTCATACTGACTGCCCCACTCAGCTTGGTGTCATCACAAACATGTTGAAGGTGCACTTGATCCCACTGGCTATGTTGCTGACAAAGATGTTGTAGTGTACTGGTCCCAAGACAGACCTTTGCGGGACACCACTCGTGACTGGCTTCTACCTGGACACGGAGCCTTTGACCACAACCATCTGGCTGCAACTATCCAACCAATTCTTTGTACACCAAATAGTTCACCCTTCGAAGCCGTATTTCTCCAATTTAGAGGTAAGAATGTGGGGTGGGATCATATTTAAGGTCTTGCACAAGTCCAAGTAGAAGTTGTCACTTGCTCTTCCATTGTCCACCATTATTGTCACTCCATCATAGGAGGCTACCAGATTGGTCAGACGTAATCTGCTATTGATTAAGACATGCTGGCTGTCTTGGATAACCTCCTTGTCTTTTGATTGCTTTAGTATGGCTTCCAGGAGGATCTGTTCCACAATCTTCCCAGGCACAGAGGTGAAGCACACTGGCCTGTAGTTACCCACATCTTCCTTTTTCCCTTTCTTAAAATTGAGAGTGATGTTTCCCTTTTTCTAGCCACTGGGGAATTTATCTGGCAGCACTGACTTTTTAAATATGATGGAGAGCAGCTTGGCAGTCACATCACCTAGCTCCTTCAGAACTATGGGATCCATGTTGTTGGGCCCCATCAACTTGTACACATTCAGTTTCATCAGGTTGTCTTGAATTTGGTCTTTGCTTGCTGTGGGAGGGATTTTGCTCCCCAAGTTTTGCTCCCAAGACTGAGACAAAGAACTTACTGAGTACTTCAACAACTCCATGTCTGTTTTTGCCATTTCTCTCTTCTCATTTATCAGAGGAGATGCTCTCTCTTTGGCCTTTCTCTTCTGTCTCATGCACCTGTAGAATCTCTCCTTGTTGTTTTTCACATCCCCTGCCAACTTCAGTTCTGTCAGTGCCTTGGCTTCCCTGATCCCTTCTCTGCACATCTGGATGGCATCCCTGTATTCTTACCAGGCCACATGTCCCTGCTTCCACTGTCTGCACATGTATGTCCTTGCTCAGCCATACTGGTTTTGTGCCTGCACTGCTTTATTTTTTAATCTGGGGGACAGATAGCTCTTAGAAAGGTATCTCAAGAGTTACTAGCTCTATTCCATTCCTTTGGCCCTAAGGACAGCTTCCCAGAGGACGTTATCCAGTAATTCCTTAGAACAGCTTTAAGATCACTTTCCTAAATTTCGGAGTCCTGACTCTGCTCATCTCCAGTCCCATATTCCTTGATATCACAAATTGATAATGATATCAGGTCATTGCTACAGGCTGTCTCGAGTCTTAACTTCTTTAATGATCTCTTCCTGTTTCTGCTGGTTGCTATATTTCTGATGGAAACCAGGATGCCATTGGCCTACCTATCCACCTGGGCTCACTACTTACTCATGTTTAGCCAAGCATTGATCAGCATCCCCAGCTCCATTTCTTCCAGCCACTGTGCCCCATGCCTGTAGCACTGGGTTACTGTGGCCATAGTCCAAGACCTGACATTTGGTCTTGTTGAACCACATCACACTGGCCTCAGCCCAGAGATTCAGTCTGTGCAGGCCTTGTCACTGTGCTGCTACCCTGTGCCATCTGAGCTTCTAGCAGTAGGGGCTGTACCTGTGAGCATCATATGAGATTTCACAGATAACTTTGCGTTTATACAGCCTCCCTGGGCATCAGGTCCTGATCACTGAGCAACCAACATCTCTCAGCCTGAAGCATGGGATTGCAGACAGTGCAGTGGGGCATGGCAATGGAAAGCTGCAGGTGCTCAGTGGTTTGGCTTTCAGGCACGTAGAAATCAGCAGGACACTGGCCTTGGCACAGGTTGATGCGTGGTGATTTTCCTTGTCTCTCTGTGGTTGTTATGCTGTGGGAGACCGCAGCTCAGTTTCCTGTGCTGGTAGGGTACATCCTACCTAAATCCTGTAAAAGGAGAGAAATACAATCACTTGTTGCTTGTTTTTACTGTGAATGGGTCATATCTGCTGCTCACCAAAGCCTCAAGGTGATCTTTCAGAGAAGGATGAGTGCTTTTCCTCCAAAACACACAGCATGATGCAGATAGAGCCCTTTGGTGGGTCAGAACTTGTTGCTTGTGGTGAGGCAACGAGAGGTGTGAAAATGTTTCACTTAGTGTTGCAAAGAATCTCTAATTCTGCTTCTAATTTGCTTTCTGTTGAGCCAGGAGGACTAGCAGAAGCCTTGAAGGTTTGCTCTTGTAATTTGCAAGTGAGATGAAATTTGAGGATTGACCAGAAAAAAAAAAAAAAAAAAAGCAAACTCCAAAAAACTAGCAAGAATGCAAAAGGAGAGTAAGGAAATTGTAAATGGAGAGGATGAGGAATGAAAACTGTTAGAGGGGAATTCATCCTGAAAGCATGAGGACTTTTGCAGGACATTTCCTGCATTGGAAGCATCAGGCTCAGAGTTGTGCAATCCTACACTAGGGTTGGCTTTCCTCTTGCAGAGCTTGGCCACCCAACTCCAAATATGTGAGTTCTCCATTGCCTCTGTGTACTAGGAAAACTCATTCTGGGAAAACCCTAGGAGGTGCCTTGGACGTGCTTTCCACCACTGCTGGGGAGGGCAGATTTGGAGCTGCATCTCTTCCTTCCTACATTTGCCCAGAGACCCCCACATCCTCAGCTAGTAAATTACCAGCCTAAACTTCTCCACAGCAAACTTGCAAAGTAAATAAATATTCTCCTATAGAAACCTCTTTTCCCAGTTAAATCGACCCCCTTGGTTACTTTCATGCATTTCAAGAAGTCGGAACAGTTCACAATTGAAAACAAGCAGTGTTTAGCTCCCGCTGTGAAGGGAAATAGTCAGGCACCAGAAAGACTGTCATTTTAGCCGTGCACTGACAAAGGAGGGTGTTACAGTAAACTTGCTTATTTCACTGAGGGAGAATTCAGCAGGCTTGACGGAAACCGGATGAGACAGGCACGGTAAATGGATTTTGCTGGCCGAATTGAAAGCAAAGAAACATGCATGTGCAGTGGCTGGTCAAGAATTGACTGCATCGTGCAGAAACCAGGAATGAATTAGGGACAGGGAATTAGTGAGCCTTGAAACAACATCTGTGCAGCTGTGTTCAGGGTTCCATTCACCTGTGGCATGCCTCTGGTGCCAAATGGGTGCATGGAGCAGGCAGAGCTGTTTAACTGCTGTGCTACCTTTGGTCTCTGTGCTGGAAGGGATGGAGGTGGCTCCCTGACGTCCATCACATGGGCTGGGTGTGAAGCAGTCCAAGGGGCCTGCTGCTGGATGCAGAGCAGCAGCATCCCTTGTTGTCAGCCAACTGGTCAGGAGCTGGTGAGGACCATTAGAGTAGAGTAAGGGAAAGAATGGATGTCTGACCCCTGACAGCTGTGGGGCAGGGGGCTGGAACACCTGGGGGCTGTGCAGTGTCTTGTCTGTCACCTGCAGCAGCTTGCTGTCTGCAGTGCAAGACCAAGGCTCGAGTCCTGCAGGCTTCTGAGCAAAGCTGCCTGTTGCTCCATCTTGTAGCCATCTTGTAGGACTGATGCCACCTTCCTTTCTGCACTGCAGGGGTCCCTTTTTCTCCCAGGGATGTGGAGGGGATCTGAGCTTCAGTCTCTCATTGGGGTGATGAGGTGGAGCCCAGACAGGCAGCGAGTAGTATGACGGGGTGTGCTGTGTTTCCACCCTACCCTGTGCAGGAGCCCCAGAGCTGCTGAGGGCTCTGGTTAGTGTGCAAGGACAGCTACAGCAAAACAGCCTTTCTGGTGTTATTCTAAGGTAAACCAGTCTGGCAGGAGAAAAATCCAAATGCCAGAATGAAATGTCTCCTTAATCACACCCCAATGTGTTCTCCCAATGCACTCCCCTTTCCTTACCAGGGGTGACATTGTCCAGGTCCAGTGCACAACAGAAGACTTTTGTGTAGCAAATGTGACCCAAAGTTTTAGGAAGGTAGGCGTAGTTCCTCTGTATCGAGAACAGTCTGGCCTCCTCTGTAAGCACTGAGGCAGAAACGTGCTCTTTAAAGATAATAATGAAATACTCATCTTGGTAGTGGCTTTATTTACTCCTCTAAAAAGGTGTTATGTTCTCCATCAGGAGAACATAAATCAGGAACATTGCCAGTGCTGTGTCCCTTGGCAGGCTGCTGAGCCACAGTGAGAGATGAAGAGCAGAAAGGCTTAAGCAGCAAACTGTGGAGTCGAGTGAAAATCAAAACAGGGTTAGGGGCTCTCAACATTTGGGAAGCTGTTTGTATGCAGGTGGTTTGGGAAGTGCTTGAAGTGCCTGTTTACCATTAAGAGAGTATGTCCTACAGTGTAAGCCATGATGCGTTTTGATATGTGGGCTGATAATCCAGAAATGGCTCTTCAGCAGTTGTTTTGCATTTTGTGAGCATTTGAAGTCGAAACAGCTGAGTCTCTCTGGATCGCAGACCCTTCTGTATGAGGTGCAAACTGGAGCTGTGTGTGGATGCAGAGCCTTGGCTACCTGGATCGTGCTGGTTGTGTCTGTATTGGTTCAGCATTGTGTTTTCTGGAATGGAAGTCTCATGCTTTGGGACGGTGTTGGGAGCGGGTGGAGGGGAGAGCTGTATTATGCTGGTCTCAGTGGCAAGCATAAATTAATTGCCTCTTTGACCAGAAGCAAAATTTTTCGGCTTGATGTGCATCAGCAGAACCCCAGCTTTGCAGTGGCATCAGCATGCCTCCTGTTTTCAAGGTAGTTTCGTGCTGTGTGTTTCTGCATGGTGCTGAGACTGCTTTCCTCTGGTCTCATCCCATGCACCCCATGGCCGTGGTGTCTGGCTTTCTCTGTTCCTGCCTGGGTGCTGCTTGTATCCTGCCTGGCACAGGCACCTGGCAGTGTCCTGGAAGGAAACAGAGCTGCGTGGGGGTCCAGGCAGATGGAACCTTAGGCGCTATCACTTTCCAGCTGCTGTCGTGTTGGCATGTTGTCAAGCTGGACGTGGAGCCACAGCTGCTGTGGGACTTGGGGAGGGCTCTCTGTTTTGCTGCAAGGTTTGTAGCCTCCTTGTGTTAAAGCTTTTGGCCCAGTGAGGTCTGGAGAATGCAAGATCGTTGTGAATTGTGCTCTGGGAAACGCATCTCTCAGCACTGGGTTGTGGCTGCTTGTTGCAGGGTAGAAGCACGATTATAACCTAGTGCACCAGAGCTGCACTAATCCAGAGGTTCGTCGGCTTTGACAGCATCCATGCTGACCCAGGAGGATGCTGGCAGTGCTACACGTGGGAGCATCCCACTGTGTGTGCCGTCTTGCTATGGCTCCTGCTCTCCCCTTGCACAACCATCATCCTCGTGTATCCCAGCCCACACCAGTGCCACCTCTCTGACCAGATGCTACCCATGGGTGCCATCTCCTCTGGGTTCGCAGGGGCACAGGAAGGCCATCGCGTGCCTTTTGCCCGGAGACTGAGCCTGCTCATCGGGGCCCGGAGGACAATGAAGGCGCTGAAGCAGCCAGAGCACGGCCGGGGGCAGAGGGGGACAGGCAGGGAAGGGGAAGCCATGCAAATGGAGACTTTGATGTGGCTGCGAGGAGCGGGGCTGGAGCATTGTTCCTATCACATCACATCAGTTTCACATTCCTCATGCAGGAGTGATCAACGCTTTCAGGGCCAGACAAAAGAGTGGGGAGATGAACAAAAGCGAGAGGGGGCCTTACCTACTGCAGAATAGAGGCAGAGGATGAATTGCTCTCTTGGCAAGCCATGGAGATGGGCTGGCAGTTGCTGTGCTTTAAAGCACCAGCTTAAAATTTTTCTTTCATTTAAAGGAGAAAGGAAAAAAAAAAAAAAAAAAAAAGGAAAAAGAAAAAAAAAAAGGTAGGGGAAAGGGTTTCCCGTGTGCAGAAAGGAGAATAAATAAGGTGGCGTGACAAAGATCTGTGATCTTTCTGCATTCCCCTGCCTGGTCTCCCTAAGTGATGATTTTCGGCTTATTGCAGAGGTGCAGAGCTCTCGGTAGGATGGGCTGGTAAACATGGGCTTGACCCAGCTGTAAGGTGAGGGTCCCTTGAAAGGAACTTGCTCCCAAAATCATCAGATGGGCTAAGGTGGGGGTTGGCTGCATTCGTCTGAACACAGATCTATGGAGGGTGTTAGCATCAGACCTGGAGCAGGGGGAGAAGCAGGGATGGAGGGGGATGTGGGTCATATCCAGCTCTCCTAAGCAGGGAGCAATGGGAAGATGAAGATCAAGTGCTCAGTCTTTTCTGTCAGCTGCTGTGGAGCTTCTGTATGTTGTGTTGCTTCTTGGGAAACTCACTGACCTCCCTTCACTGGGCTGGTTTTGCTGAGGTTAGAGAGTGGGGATATGGGGCAGCAGGCAGAATATGGCATAGAGCACACACGTACATCTGTCTTTTTGGCCCCTATGTTCTCCAGTTCATCTTTTGCCACTGTTAAGCAGAACTGCATCCCCTGATGGATGCTCTAACCTCTCCCACCCGCCCCCCAGAGATCTTTTCCCTTGGAAGATCAAACCTGAGCATCCTCCCCACCTTGCGGCTGTCCATCCCTGCCCTCCCAGCCCCTCGCATGGCATTGGCTCCCCCCCCAGCCCTGACCTGTGCCCCCCTCCCCTCCAGCCCCAGGCCTCTCCGCATGAAAGGCTGTCAATCATGCCGAATTGTCTGCTAGTTTTGTGATGTGGAAAGACTCCCACCAAGGAGTCAAGGGCCAGGCTGAGACCTTTAAACTCGATCCTATTTGTGTCTTAAACAGGAACCCAAGTCCTGGGATGGAGGGGGGTCGGTAAGGGGATGCAGAGGCTTGAAAGCCTCTGCTGCACCTCCCAAGAACTTTCTTGGATCCTCCTCCCATTCCTCACGTGAAGTGCTTACCCATGGTCCTGGAGTTTAAGGCTTGTTTCCTTGCAAGCCCTTGGAGGGATGAAAGCCCTGGGCAGTTATCCTGGATCCCACGTGGGGAATGGTGTATGTCAGGAGCCTGAGCCTCGCAGTGTACTGGCCCTAGCCTGTGTGGGGCTCCATCTCTTCTTGGCAGAGGTAACGCTGCCTTCCACAGCAGGCTGAGGTTCTTATTTCCCCCCCTACCCCCCATTTTATTTCCTCTGACAGCAGTAAAGTTGGCAGTGCCCAGCTGGACCAGGGCTGAGCCCTGTCCTCATCATCCCTTCAGTGCTGCTGGCAGGGAAGAGATGACAGAGACTGGCTGGGAGTTGGCAGCTCAACCTGTGGCTTACTCTGCATTCCTGTGAGTGAAGTTATTGCCATTTTTTTTGTTTCCTTTCCAACTCCTGTCCAAGGTCCACATAGTTGAGAGATTTCATTTTTCTTCCCGGGGGAAAGCGACGAATCTCTCTTCCCCTGCTGGAGCCGTGTTTTCAGGAGAAGCCTGGAGCTGCCTCAGACACGTACATGCTCAGAAATGCAGTGGCTGTGTTTGTTTTTGTGTTCTGGGCAAAGCCAGGGCTGCTGCGAGTGCTAAGTAAATACAGAGCTGCCCTGATGAGAGGCTGCAGTAGCCAGGGCCACGCTCGCTGCCTGCATGAAGCCGGATGGATCTGTCTGGGGACTCCAGCAGCAGCCTTCCTGCCACTAGCACAGGCAGAGCCACTGGCGTTTGGATTACCAGCTCTCCTGTGCTTTTAACAGAGTGCCAATGTTTGACAAAACCATTAAGTTAAATTAAGCCCTACGCATTTCAAATGGATTTGGAGACTTCTGGCTGACTCGCTATTAGCAGAGCTGTCTCTTCTCCCTTTCGTCTTTCTCTATGTTTTTTTTTTTTTTTCCTCTCCCCTTTCCCTCCTCCTCCATTAAATTCCCTCTGTGTAGCTGGTTTTACTGCTGACATTTAAAAGCAACTGGGGATGGCAGCGCTGTGAGTGCAGGCAGCAGGTAGAGTGCCTGGATGGCATTTGCTTGGGTCCAGCCCTATGTCCTGCAGGATGTGGGCTGGGAGAGGAGGTTTGGGGTCCTGCAGGCTGCTCCCCTCTTTCCCATTGATGGTGCTTGTTGTTTATGGCATGGGCAGCTGCTTCATTGAGCAGTTTCGTGACAGTGCTTGGAGGGGTATGGGAGGGAGCATGAGCAGCTGGACCTGTGCTTGTTTATCTCAGGCAAAAGCAAAAGGTTTGAAGAGATGTAGGGCAGTGATGTTGTAAATGGCTGTATGACACACCCCTGTCTCGTGCAGGTTGCTCTGTGTTCCTGGCAAGGCTTTGTGCCTGTGGGGGGCCACTGAAACTGAGTGTGATTGCCATGGTCTCATCTGCCCACCTCAGTGTGAAAGTCACTGGGAGGAGGAGCACCATCCACCTTCTCCCTGTCCATTTACTGTTGTTTTGGGAACTGAAGGATAGGGTCAGGAAAGTGGGGGAGCTTGTAGGCTAAGGTTAGAACAGTGTTTGATGTTACAGCATGGGAGAGAAGACTTTTCAGTTAGTAAACATGCTGAGGCAGATGTGATGGACCTTATGGCTGAGGGAGAAGATGCCAGTAGGAAGGGGATCTAAAGCTAGAAATGGCTTGCTGGTGTGTGAGGTCTGCAACATCTGTCTGCTTTCCCATGGTCCAGGAAGTACAGCATGCTGAGTGCCAGCCAGCAAATACCAGCCCACACAGTGGCTCCTGGTGTTTTGCCTGCAAACTTCACATTGTTTGTGGGTGATGTGGGCATCTCAAGCCTGGAGAGTGATGGGTTGCTCTGCTGGAACACCTCTGCTGAGCACCTCTGCTTTCATGCACCCTCTGGCCCCGTATTTTCAGGCTGCTCCAAGATGTGCCCTCCCAATAGAGAACATCCTTCAGTGGATGGACCAAGTGGTAGCCATGGCTGGAGCAGTGAGGCATGAGGAGCACCTCTGGGTGAAGGGCATGGCACTGTGGAGCCTGCTCATGTTGAGCCTGTAGCTGACTTATCCTGATGGGTGCAGCTCCCCCATCGGTGTCTTGTTTCTCTGGGTGCTCTCATTGTTTCCATCTTCATTAATGCTGATATGCTCAATTGCATCAGCTCATTTCCAGGGCCCAAGTGCAATCCTGCTCCTTCATTTGCAACCCTGCTGCCTAGCTGTTGCCCAGGCAATGCCAGGTGGTTTGACATCATTACCCAGCCAACTGGCATCCTCTCTGCCCCATTAGCCTTCCTGTAATTGACTTAGGACTGAAGGAAGGGGAGGAGGAACCATGTTGAAGCAGCAGTTGTTTGCACCGCAGCAGAGCAGGGCTCTTCGTTTGGGGAAGGTGTGCTGAGGTGCAGCCTGTCCTTGTTAGAATCACCAGTCAGGCAACAGAAGGTTCTTTTTCCCACCAGGGGGGTCCAGCATCCTTTTTCTCAGTTTAACTCAAGTGTTGGAATAGGAAAAGACTCCAGAGGAGCTTTGTGCTAATTTAAGGTAGGGCTGGTATTTGTCAGTTTTCAGTTTGCTCCCTTTTGGGCCAGAGTTGCTCAAACAAATGCTTTGCTCCTGCACCTTTTCCACTGAATTAACGCCATCCGATGAGCTTCACTGCACAGTTTGATGTCAGCCTGAGCCGCTTTTATTTATTCACCTCTCACCTGCACAGCACCTTCATGAGCAAGGTCCTCCTGTGCTTACTTGTGTCTTGAGCTGGATGTCATTCTTCTGGCTTGGTAAAGCTGTCCTAGCAGATCAAGGGAATGGAGAGCTCCAGCAAGTGCTGGGAGCTTTACATGGGCTTCAGAGGTGTGCAGTATTTCAGACTTTATTATCCCTTATTAATGAAAGATCGGTGTGAGCAGCAGGAGCTGGAATTGAGGGGACATCAGACCCCTTGTGTATCTGTTGCAGTCACTGCAGCATTGGTGCGTGGGGCTCAGCTCTGCCTCTGTTTCACCCAGACCTATCAGAGCTTGGTATCAATTAGTGGCTTAATTTGTTATTAAGAGCATGCTTTCTTTTTTATATTTGCTTATGGAGGGGAGTGGCAAGACGCCCACATGGTCTGCAACACACCACCATCAGCTGCTGTGCAGCTTTTGCCAGCTCTAGGCTACAGCATGGACCTCCCTGCACCTATGCCCCTTCAGCCCCTCCCTCTCTTATCTCCCATCCCTGGGGTCCTGAGTATGGGACCCCTCTCCCCATCACACTGGATTGTCCCTTTGTTTTGGGAGAGCAGCTCTTACAAGATGCTGTTCTTGTAGTGTTCTGTGCCATCCAGATGGGGATCGATCCCCATGCTGCTCTGACTCTGCACCCTGCAGGAACTGGGCACCAGGAGCTGGTACTTGGGTATCATGAGTTAGCAACACAACACAGGGTTCTTATGCCAGGAAAATTTCTTCATTGCTGTGATGATCATGATCATAATGCTCTATATGTTCCTCTCATTCTTCTAAGCAAGCCTTTTTATACTCTTAAGACATGTATGCTGTACATTTCCACTAGCAATCCACTGCCTAGAAAGCAAGCAAATTCCATAACAAGTCTTCATAATCAGCAGAGTTCATCTTATGCCTAGGTACAAGACATCCCTGTTTGTTCAGACCTTCTGTCTCCTTTCCAGAGCCTCAATATCAGCCAGTCAGTATTTGATGATGCCCAGCTGACCTCTCCATCTCCCATACCTGGGGTCACTTGTCTTTGGAGATCTCCCATTGCCATGGGCTGTGAAGCTATACCTAAGTTTCAAGCAGAGAACAATGAAGTGATTTGTTTGTATCCCTTTTTGGTCCATGGGGTCAACTCTTCCAGTACTGATCTTGTGCTTGTTGCTGCCTGGAGCATTCTGAAGTTTAGGGATAGGTTTTGATATGGAGGTTGGTTGGAAAACAGGAAATAGACCTGGCAGGATTGCTGCTGCCTGGGACATTCCTGCCTTTGCATCTAGGAGTACTAGCTGATCACCTGGGGCAAACCTTGCTCTGTTTGCTCTGTGGCAACTGAAGTCCTGCTGGCATAAGGAAGAAGTTGAAGAAGTTTTTTACAGTCAGGTTGGTGAAGCACCAGAACAGGCTGCCCAGAGAGTAGTGGATGCCCCATCCCTAGAGACACTCAAGGTCAGGCTGGAGTGGCTCTGAGCATCTCAATGGAGCCTTAGGTGTCCCTGCTTGTTGCTGGGGAGTTGGACCAAGTGACCTTTAAGGGTCCCTTCCAACTCAAACAATTCTAAGATACTGTGATTCTGTGACTCCTGCCCTGTGCCTTCCTCCATCCCTTGCATGGGCTGTGTATACGGTTCTTCTCTTCATCATCTTTTCCTGCTTGCTGCTTCCTTTTTGAAAACTGCCAAAATAGTGAATATATTGTGGGTAGGGAAGAAAAAACGCTTCTGCACTTCACCTGGTGGAGGAGACAGAATAGAAACCGTGCAGTGGATGTGAGTGGCTGTGGGAACATAGGGAGAGCAGTAACAGGATGGATGGCAGTGCTGGGCATGTCCTGGGTTGGGTGGGACATGATGTGTGAGGGACAGCCAGTCTGATGTCACTCCATCCACACCTTCTGGTGTGTGTGAGCAATGCAGCTGAGCTCAAGTTGCTTTTTTTTTTTTTTTTTTGGTTCTCTTCCTATTTCAAGGCTTTTTAATGCTCAGCTGTCTTAATCAAGTGTTCCCATAGCATTTGAGTCTCTTTCTGTGTGTGGAATGATTTGTCTGAGATGCTTGGCATTTGTTTGAAGTGCAGTGAGTCTCATGTCTGGAAAGGTCTGCAGTCGGGGCAGGAGCTGAGTTAATTTGCACTGGAAGGCAGGAACGCTCTGCTTTGCATGTTGGTTTCTCCTTGCAGAAATCCCATTTGAGGTATTTGCTCTTTTCTATTATTGAAGCTATGTTAAGGGGGATGGCAGCCTCCTGCAAGGCTGGAAGAAGAGGGAGCGAGCCAGAAAGGTGCAAATTAAACCTGCGCTCTGCTGTAAACAAGCACAGCTAATATGGGCCCTTTTCCAGAGTTCTGATGCTCTTTGCATGCAACTGAGGAAGGAGTTCTCCTGGAAACAGCGCTGTAGGGTGCAACACAGGTGCCAGAGCTCAATTTGCAGTTTGATGGTATAAAATGCTTCTGAACATGAAGAAAATGTGCTAAAGGATTTTAAAATCTCTTGAATCCGTTCCAGAAATGGTCAGGACATGGCCTTTTGTTGCAGCTTGCCTAAATGGAGGGATTCTTTGGAGGACTGGATGGGTTAGAGGCCATGGTGCTGCACTGAGGGGCATCTACTTGGTCTGGAGCATCGTGACACTGACTTGGTTCTCCTCTACCCAGTTCAGGGTAGTCATCTCCCATGATCAGGGAGTCATCTCCCATGTCTTCCACTGGCTGCTTTTTTCTGGGGATGCTCCTCTGTCCCCTCACTTGTCCCAGCCCCCACGTGCTCCCTTTTCACACCCTGCAGCACCATTCACTTTGTCAGATGGCACAGAGTGTCAAGGGCTGGCAGATGGTCTTTGGGGTTCGGGGTCGTCATGCGGTGGCGATGGGTCATTGGTGGTGGTCAAGGAATGGCCGAAGGGCATTAGAGTTAGACATAATCCGTTGAGGGTGGTCAAAAGGTGGCCAGAAAGCATTGGAGATGGCCAGAATGCTCTGGGAGTGGTCAAAGGATGGCCAAAGGGCATTGGAAATGGACAAAATCCTTTGGAGTGGTCAGGGGATGTCCAAAAGGGATTGAGGTGGCCAGAATCCTTTGGACGTGATCAGAATCCTTTGGGGGTGATCAAGATTCACGTGGCTTTGGTGGGTGATGACTACAGGCTGGCACTGACATGCAGTCTTTCCTTGGGGTCCTGAAGGAGGGAGATGTGGGGCTGGAGCTGGCTGCGGGCTGCGCAGGGTTAAGCAGACATTGACAGAAAACAGGAAGAGGACAAAAGCAAGTCTGCTGTAATTATGTAGCATTTATTATTAATACGCTGGAATTGCTGGAAGCAGCCTCTGTAATGTGAATACTGATACAGAGGTTCAGAAGACAATTTAGCTCTCATCTGTCTGTTTATTAGCTCCCTCAGCTCTGACAGCAACAAACCAAAGCCTCATTTGCTCCTGCCTTGTTGCACCCGCTCCCTTTCCCCCTAAACTGTTTTCTCTTTCCATGAGAAAACCTGTTCTTTCTTTGTGCTCCTGTGGAGATGTGCAGAGTTATCCCTTATAGCAGGACAGGGCTTCATCCTTGACCTGCACATTCAGGAAGCTGTGAAATAATTAAAGGCCACTGGGGTGCAGAGGGTGAGAAAGTAAGCCAGGAGGTGCAACAAGCTTCCTTTCTCTTGTAGCATACCAGGAGCTGTCACTTCAGCTTTTGCCCAAGTTACTGAGCTTCAGCCCATTGGGTTTTTTCTTGTGTGTGGTGGCTGGGTTTTTTTGCACATATCCCAAGCATATAGGACATCCATCCCCCTTATGTATTATAGAGTGGTTTAAAGATGATTAAGACAATAGCTAATCTAGATGATGAATGATGTAGATTGCTCAGTCTCAGAGCCACCAGGGCTTTTCATGCACATAGATTAGTCAGCTCAGTAGCTAAATATTGGGGCAAACAGTGTAAATCCATGCAGATAAGCCTCACTGGCTTTAATAGGATAGAAGGATTTCAGAATGGGTTTTGACACTGCTCCATGTCTTGTCTTGGTGTCTGTGGCCGCGTTGCTGACACTGCTGCTGCAGGAGGCTGGTTGAAGAAGTAAAGCATGGGGTGGCTGTTCGCTGGGTGAGATAACGTGGGCTGGCAGGGTTTGGGCTGTAGGAAGGGACAGCAGGAGGCTGGTCCCTGTTTGTCCTCCTCCTGTCATCAGGATGTAGCTGGCAGCACCTGGGGAGCGCAGCCCATAGGGAAGAGCTTGTTGCAGCGTGGGGCTGACAGCGGGTTTTCCTTAAGCACTGAAGCGTAAGGGTTTAAATCTTTTATTTATGTCTGGTTGAGTCTGTCAGAGTTGTGTCAAATATTTCTGACAAGCAAAAACGCCATTTGCTTCAGTTTAATGAAAAATGATTTTTTTTTTTTCCTTTCTTTTATTTTCTCTTCTCCCCCCTCTCTCCCCCCCCACCCTGCTGGGAACTAAAAGAATTATAGTTTCAATTGCAAACCCAAAAAGCTCCTCGGGAAGAGAAAAATAATAAATCCACGAAGAGCCTTCAGAAAGTTGTGAGAGTTGGGTTTTACAAGACTCTCTTGGTTGGTGTTTTGAATCTGTGTAAAATGAGAGTCTGGAGAGCATTCAATCATATGATATCTCCTTTTATGAAGCTTTCTGGGCATATTATTCTAATGATGTTTAATGGCAGTGATTTCTTCATCTTAACTGAGTCTGTCTTTTCCCAGTCCCGTGTCATTTTTAATTCGTTGCTTTTAGGAGAAGTAAGAGAGCACGAGACTGGCTCGGGTGTCCTGTCTCTGCTATAGAATCACACAGTCACTAAGGTTGTAGTCACTGTAGGAGAGATGGGGACAGACTCTTCAGTGGGGTCTGTGGTGACAGGACAAGGGAAAAATAGCTTCAAACTAAAAGAGGGGTGATATAAATTGGGTATGAGGAAGAGGTTTTTTTACAGTCAAGGTGGTACTGGCACAGGTTACCCAGAGAGGTCATGGATGCTCCATCTCTGGAGACACACCAGGTCAGGCTGGAGGGGCTCTGAGCAGCTGGTGGAGCTGTGGGTGTCCCTGTTCATTGCAGGGGAGTTGGGCCACGTGTCCTTTGAGGGTCCCATCCAACTCAAACAATTTTGTGATTCTGTGATTCTATTTTGTGGGCTGCTGGTACAGCTTCTAGCAGATCTGGGTTTAAATTCAGCCTGGGTCATGGCTGGCTCTGAAGGTGTGGGTGCAGTGGTTGGTAGTAAGTTGCACCCAGGGCTTTCAACAGGCTGGCCTGAAACACAGGATACTACAGACATAGGTTACAAGATAGGAAGAAGGAAAAAAGGTCATTTTTTTCCTCCTGAGAGAAGAACAAATCAGGTTTTGCCTGTGCTATCGGGACACATTATTTGTAATGGAGCTTCATGCTCAGCATGGGAGACCCCTTCTTGGGCTAGGAGGACAGCACAGTGGGACAAGCCCACAACCCTGCTTGTGCCCCGCTGCTGATCCTGAGCTAGGATCAGGCTCTGTCACATCCCGATCCCCTGTCACCTCTGTGGCCTCTCCTTATGTCCCCTGGGAGCTGTCAGGAGGCTGCCTGCGCCGTGCGGTAACACAGGTCTCGGGGATGCAATCAAGGTCAGATGTCTGCTCAGAAATAAGATTGGCGATGATGCCACCGGTGCTGACAAATGGCCTGTCACTGCTCTGTGACTCACAGCAGCGGAGAGGGCAGCTGTGGAAGAAACCCATGAGGTCACTCGTAGCCTCGCTCCCCCCTGGGAGCTGTGTGCAGCCATCACCAGGGGAGTGCAGGGCTGGGCAGGGCTCTTCCTACAGCCTTCCCTCTGTGTGCCTGTATGTGGGTTTAGGCACATGGCACAGGTCTGGTTTAGCTCCTGCACTCACCCAGGGAGCTTGGTCCTGTAGTGCAGCTGGTGTCCACTCTGCAGCCCCTGCTGGGATCTTGGTTCCTGGATGGGACACCCCTCAGAACAGCAGCACTGTGAGCAAGGTGAGGGCTGATACAATACTTGTGCTTTCAGCCTATTGCAATGCTACTGCAGTGTACAAATGTGGTGCTGCCAAGAACTGAGGGCCCTGCAGAGCTAGCCTGGCACTGGGATGCTCCAGCCTGGACCATACTCTGTACTGGAGCATTGGGAGGGGTCAGCTCAGCCTGCCTTTCTTCTCTCACGTTGAGACTTTCTATGCTCTTAAAAAGAACTTTGTTCTCAGTTGCAAAAGGCTCCGTGTGCATCACAGCCAAAGCAACCAGCACCAGATGCATGCTGCTGGAGATGCTGTGCCCACCACTAAACCATGGGGGCAGTTTGCATTTTTGGGGACAGTATGGGGGTTATGGGTTTTGTGAGGAGCTGGTGACCTAAACTCTCTGAATAATTTGGAGGAATATCCGAGTTCCAGTAATCTATTGAAATCTATTATTCTGCATCTACATGCTTCGTCATCTTAGCCAGCTACTGGGGAGTAATGGCACAGTTGGGAAGGGTGGGATGGGGTTTCTGCACCACCTCTCTGAGCTGGGTGCAGGTGGTACCTATGCACCACTGCTTGGAGCTGGCATCCTTCTTCCTACAAGTACACCTGTCCTAAAAACCTGAACCCTTCCATGAAATGCAAATGCATGGACCCTCCTGCCTTAAGAATCCATCATGGGCTTCTTGTCTCCGTCTTGATTGCTTCCATTGAGGTCAACTTTTTTTAATAACTTCTGGACTTCAGCAGGGAAAACTCATTCCTGCAGGAAATAATATAATTAAGTTTGCCTGACACTTGTGACTATAAGACCCTGTCTTCAGTTGCTTGAAACTGTGCCAGTCTTTAACCTTGTGGACTGAAACTTCGCATGTCTCTGCCTCCAGCTGAACTTTTCTGGAAACTTTTAGCAAAAGAAGGGTTTTAAGCTGCTGTCAGTACAAGCTTTGGGGGGAAGAAAAGGGCATTACTTTATCTGCAGCTTAAAAAATATGTGCTTCCAGTAAGGCTGAAGAAACTCTTGTACCTTTGCATTGTGAGACCAGGGCAGACTGCTGTCAGGAATGCATAAAGTGTCTGTGCAGAGATGTTGCTTGCATCTCTGCTCCCAGCAGGACCTGCAGTGCTTTGAGCATGAGGGACAGCCAAGTCCATGGCTCGACTGATGCAAGCCTGTCTGTGCTGTGATCAGAGTTGTCTCCTGTTTTCTGGGCAGCTCAGCTCACTGATACTCACTTCCTGAAGGTTGCCCTGAGTTAGAGCCTTCAGCTGCACACCTGCTCTGCACACACCTGCTGATCCCCTCCAGAACCTGAGCTGGTCCTCAGTTTGAGTTTTGAGAAGCAAAGAGGAGAAGGTGAGGCTCTGGGGTCTGTACCAGAGGTGGCTTGTCCCAACAGAACAGGGCTTGGGGATATCCTGGAGACACCTAATGTCAGGCTGAGGGGACTTTGGGCACCAGATTGGCATCCCTGTCTGTGAAGGAGACTTGGACCTTTGAAGGTCCCTTTCAGCTCAGATGGTTCTGTGATCCTGAGCCCATCCTCATGGTGTGAGCAGGTCCTAAGGACACCCTTCATCCTGGTTGCAACAGAGCATCCTCGCAGCTAGCTTTGCACTGCCTTCCTCTGCTCTGCTCCATCCGCAGCTTAAAAAAAACCCACCCAAACAACAAAATAAAAGCATCATTGGCATTGCAGAGCAAAGGAGCTCAGTGAGAGGAGGAGCCCTCCCCTCCTCATACACCCTGTCAGCCTGGGGTGCCTGGCGGGGCGGCTGGTGAGTGATGGGGCGTTGTGTGTGTTGGGCTCGGGGCAGCCACGGATAAATTTCCTGGTGGCTGACACCTGACAAGCATGATAAATTGCAGCACGCCACGCGCTGCCGGTGTGACAAACGGTCCGTTGCCCTCCTTTTAAGCTCTGGGAAAACTTTTTAATTATTTCCCAGCGCTTTGCAAATGAGTGTTTCTCAATCAGGCGCTCTGAGAAGTTTATTTTTATTTCTTTTTTTTTTTTTTGGGGGGGGGGGGTGGGTGCCTTCTTTGTTTGAGTTTTGGATGGGGGTGGGCAGGGGCTGCAGTTTGGGTTTGTGCAGTGTTTGGATGGGGTCCTGCAGAGGGTTGGGATGGAGCTCGTCAGCTCGGGTGCTAATTAAAGCACATCGTGTTCCAGGCTTGCAGTCGCCCGTGGGAAAACATCTCCTCAAGAGTGGCGCTGAGGCTTCTCCTCTTGCCAGTGGAGTTTGGCTCCTTCTATTTTTCATATTTAATAATGCAGAACCATCGTACTTTTTTATTTTTTATTTTTTTTTTACTTTTTCTTATTATTTTAATCTTCACAAAGCGCTTAAAAAGGAGGGAGGGAACCAAAGAAGCTCAGCCACAAGAGCTAGATAATGAGTGCAGATCTTGGCTGATAATTTGTTTGTCTAACACAAGAAGTGTATTTGCTGCTGTAACCAATGGCACCAAATGCCCCAGACTCCATCTCCCTGGGCAGCACATCACACAGCATCTCTTGCACATTTGTAGTCCTGGGAACCTGTGCCACAAAGCTGTGTGTGCTTCTTTCCTTCCCTTGATGCACAGTGTAACTGTGTGTAAGGCCCTGCAGGATTAGGGCTTACGCACCAGGAGACACACGGGCAAGTGCCTGGATGCTGGGCTGACATTTTGGTCCTGCTACACTGTTTTGGATTGCGACTGTTGCTGTCTTGAAAGATGATTAGAGATGCCCCAAGCTGCTGTATTTTTCCCCCTCTCCTGTTTCGTGTGTCTAAATCAAAATAATTAAGCAGATGCATGCTTTGGGGCTGGACTGGGATGCTCCTGCAGGAGGGCTGTGCATCTGTACAAGCTTTGTGTCACCCCTGGCTGCCAGGGCTGGGAAACAGATGCCCCCTCCCTTGTTGATTGCCTATGCTTGGAGCAAACACAGCGCTGCACCTGATAACCTGACAAACTGTCTCTTCTGCTTTGTAGAAGAAACTCCCAGATCCGAGCGACGGGGTTCAGCCGATCGTGAGAAACCAGAAGAATCTCAGAGACTTTGATGATAAATTGGGGACGCCCCCAGGACTCAGGACCGGAGGAGAGGTGAGATGTAAACTGAAGTGCTCACTTACCTGCCTTGCCTTCAGTTCACGTGCTCTGAGCATCAGAGCTGGTGTCCTTTCTGTTCACACCTTCCTGTACAGAGGATACAGCATCTCTCTTATGCCCAGCTCTGTCCCGTTGATGCTGTGGGGTTGCGTCCCCTTAGGAAAACACCATGGCTATCAACAGTGGTCCAAAGGTTGTCAGATTTTCTATTCATGCCTTGTATGGGGATGTGATAATCTAGCATCATTCTTTTTAGAGGTCTGGGAGCAGAGAAAGAGTGGTGATGGTACTGCATTGACTGGGGACATGGGCCATGCTGAGACTTGGTAGGGATTGAGAAGGCCAGTGCTTGCTGCTGCTGGGCTTGAAAAATGAAAGTGATGGATTAAATTTTTTAATGGGTCTGTAACTGCCAAGCAAGGGCATCTTAAATGAGAATTGTCACTGTTTGACTAGCACAGCATCCCACTTAGCAAAAATCGTGTGGTTTTAATGGTGCTGATCTTGGAAAAACAATCACTTGCACCAAAGAAGTGAACACCAAGTGTCAGGAATTCTCCCTGCCTGCTTCTACTGTCCTCCTCCTCCATGCAGCCCATTTCCCAGGGATGTTTTGCAGCCTCTTTCACTCTGCATCAGCCAAATCATTGTCCCCTGAGCCCCAAGCAAGGACGGAAATGCTCCCTGCAAGTGCATGCGAGGCTGGATGCAGGCACTGGATGTAGCTGAAGGGGAGAAACCACAGTGGGTGGCACCTGGTGGAGCACATTGGTCTGCAGCAGCAAAACTGCCATCAGCGCTGCCTGGGGGTGGCGTCTGTGGGATGGTGTGGAATAAGGACCCCTTCCCATCCCTCCTCATCCTCCACCCAGCAACAGTTCTCCTTGCGGCTCTGCAAATAGAGAGCAGCACAAGGAGGGTACGTTGCTAATAATACCAATTACTGTTACACGCTGGCTACAAGGTACGCTGGCAGTAATGGGATCCGGGGGGATGAAATGAAAGCGATATAATATGGTGAGATAAATTAGCATTGTAAAATTAGCCATGGGTCTAGTCGGGGATCTGACAAATGTGTTGCAGCTTCGTTACAAGCTCTGAGCTCTGCCGAATTGGATTTAGTGGCCCAGAGCAAAGCAGACGGGAGCAAGGGAAAAGAGAGTTTATTAGGGGTCTCCGTACACACATGCTAATGGTTAACGCTGTTTGTTGCTTCCTTGACTTTGCTGAATGATACGTCCCCTGGCGCCTGCTTGTACGCTGCAGTGCAGGAATAAAAGCCCAACCCTGCTGATGTGCTGCCGGAGCAGCTCAAGCCTGGCAGAGGAATGGGAAGCGGATGGAGGGGTGTGGGTTTGGGGTCAGGTGGGACGTGGGGAAGGTGTTCACGTTTTAGCATGTGTTTCAGGCTGTAGGAAAGGCTGGAGGCTGCGACCCTACACATTTCCCATGGCCCAGGCTGGGCTCTGGGGCAACTCGAGCTGAGCATCCCACTGCTCCCCCTGTTCATCAAGGATACATCACCAACTTTAGGGGTCCAGATGCACATATTATCCTTCCTTCTCTGAAAGGGAAGGCTGTTTGTGCCTCAGGAACGGCTGTGGCCAGATCCACTGGGGCCTGCTGCCTGGAGGCTCGTTAGGCAGCAGCGGAGGCAAACGGTCCCGCTGTGAGCAGCGCATGGATTTGTGAATGCAGACTAATTGCATGTTTAATGGCTGATGCATTACACAGGATCTAGGGAGGGGCAGGCATGATTTAGGTCTGGTTTAATAAGGCACGTCATGTGGCTCATTTAATAATAATAAAAGCAAAGGAGGAAAGCACAGAATGCTTTGTAGAGCACTGTGGTGGAGCTGAAGGGTTTGCAAGGAGGTCCGTGCTAAGGCTTCTACAAGCTGTGCCACCATGGTGCGAGAGGAGTGGTGGGTACATGGCAGACATGTCCATAGGTGGGATGAGTTCCTGCAGACTATGGAGGGCAGGCCATTGCTCTGTGTTGTTCTGGAGATCAGTGCACATATACTTGTTGTGTAATGTACACAATTTGATGCTGCCAGGAGGGTCCCCTGGACAGCAGCATTGGCTGGAGCAATGGTTGCCATAGGACCATCTCAGCAACACCCAAACCTAGGAGCATTCCAAGAAACCCAAATGGGTTTGTGTGCTCAGCACAGGCTGATGGGAACCCAAGGAGCACCAGTCAGTGGGAGATCTGTCTGCTGGTGCAGCTGCCCATGTCTGTGTGTTTGCAGAGCAAGATGCAGCTGTGATGCGTGTACAGAGCATCAGATCCCAACCAGCTCCAGATACAGCCAAAGGGTTCCTGAAAGCAGATCCTTTGGCCCTATCTTCTCTGCTGGAGAAGCAATGCAGGACCACAGAAGAGGGATGGCGAGCCTGTGGTGCGGTGCTTGTAGAAGCATAGATAGAAATACGACTTCTCAGGCTCTTGTGCAACAATGATATATCTTGTTTCTATTGACTTTTTCTCAACCTCTAAAATACTTTGTAGATTGATCTACAAATCTGCAAAAAGCACCTGTTTGGTTTTTTTTTTAGTTTTTTTTTTTTTTAAGTTTTTTTTTTTTTTTTTTTTAAGTCTAAAGCAATTTTCTGCCTGCTCCTTGTGGTTGGCTCCGAACAGACACATGTTCTCTTGTCCTCTTTGAGGCTGGCATGCTGCCACGGTAGTAGGAAGTTTAGTAATACTTGAGCTGGATCGATGCAAGCCCATTATCTGTGCTGCCTGGGACTTGGAAGAGATGGGGAAAAAAAATGCTCTCCCCAAACGCATCAAAGCCCTGCGATAAGGACAGGCGGCGGAGCGCTATTTATAGATGGACAGATGTCTTGCCAGAGCTCTGGTGCTGTCACTTGTTTATGCAGTTTTTGAGCGTTTAGCAGAGCTTATGAGGGTCTGAAGGGAAATCTGTCCTACCTTCTGTCTGAGATGGAGCCCTCCAGGCACAGCCAGTGATGGTGGCTCATTTGCTCGAGGGTTTTGTCCTTGTTCTGAAGGAGGGACCTGCCTTTCAGATGGTGGTTGAGAGGCCCCGTGGTGCTCTGTGACCAAAAATAAGGTGTGACCAGCGATCTCATCTCCTTGCATTGCTGCAGGCCCACATGGACCTTGCAGGTCTATAGTTCAGAGCAGAACGATCACCAGCTCTGTGACAGGTCAGGTGTGGCTGTGAGTCTTCACATATTGAGGGTCTCCATCCTCTGACTCCTGGGATTCTGGCACAAGAAGGTGTTTTTTTCCTACGGGTTTGTTTTTTATTCCTGTATCCAGTGCCATTTTCTTTCTTGTAAAAGTCTTCATCCCTCATCAAGTGGCACAGAGAGCACTTGAATTGGTACAAGCCATTCAGCTTCAGTGTCAGGAGTGGTTCCTAAGCCCGGTTAGGTCTTGCAGTGTATGTCTTCAGTGAGTGCAAGTGCCTGGGCCATTCCTCCATCTGGCCCTCAGGACAGGCAGAAATTTCTCCTTGCATCCAGCGGGAGCTCTTTCTTTCAGCTGCACCACATTGCCTCTCATCCTCTTGCCACACACTGCTGCAGAGAGCCTAGCTCAGTCATTTCCATAACTCCCCCATCCATCTTGGTGACCTCTGCTGGCTTTTCTCTAATTAACAGCTTGTTGCTGGGGCTCCCAAGACCAGCCATGGTTGTGGGCTGGAATTATCCCAGCAAATGCTTCAGTTGCCTGGGGCTGCAGGAAGGAAGGAGGTGCCTGCAGGCAGTTTTAGGGTCCCAAACCTTACTGTATTTTATCACACCCCTCTTGATCAGTTACAGGATGCCTCATTCCTGAGCTGGGGAGTGGGGAGATTCTGCCCCCAGTAATGTGTCCATCTACACAGTCTGCAAGCATCCCTTGCTCTCTTCTCAACTTCAGCCTGTCTCCAGGGTGCCACTTTGCTCTGGCCATATATTCCTCTGACTTGTGGGCAAGCCAGGAAGCAGATACCTTTGTAACAAAACCACATGTGGGCTGTCAGCTGGTGATGACACTTCCTTAAGCTCTCCATCTAGTGAATGTGCATTCCCCGGCATGTTTGTATTCACAGGCATGATACTTAGCTGTGCAGGTGGGCCGTAGATGTACAGAAAGATGTCAGTGCCAGGAGGAGACTTTAATGCAAGCCTTTCTGCTATGCTGTGTGATGGGTGGCAGGTGAGATCCTAATGTGCCAGAGGCCATGGGAGGGGGGTGGCTTCCAGAGTGAGGCACGGGAGATGTGGCTCAGCCAAGAGGCAGCAGGAGTGCTGGGGATGGCTTTTTACTGCTGAGCTACAGCATGACCGCGACAATCATTCAGTAAATGAGGGCTCTAATGGAGCCAAGCAGTGTTTTCCAATTAAAAGAAACAACCATCAGTAATGGGGACAGTACTCCCTCTGAAATACTATGTGCTCACCGGATTGCATCACAGGCGCTGTGGGTCTTGGCTCCAGGAGAACTGCAGTGATGGATGCCCGATGCTCTGCTCCTTAGGGCAGATGTGGGGCACTTCTGGGGTGGGAGCTGCCCTGTGAGCTAAGGCTGCGTGCAAGGCAGGCACATGCTGCATTACCTTGTGTCCTTCCCAATGGGGAAGGGGTGCCAGTGGGGAGCTCCTCTCTTTCTAACAGCAGGATGGTTCCAGGCAGCTGGGATACCACGCTGCTCCAGGGCAATTAGCAGCACACGCTAGGCTTGGTGTTACAGCCTCTAACAAGTTTGGCTCAGCGCTGCCCTTCACTGAGATCACATTGCTGGCTCTTTTTCCTCCCCTTGCCCTAAATCGTAGCGCTTACATAAAAAAGGAGGGGCACACATGTGGGGCCTGCACAATTTATGGATCAGAGATTTATATGCCGCTGGGATGCTGTATTTTTTCCCCACCGTGACACTTTATTGCCACAAATTACCAAACAGGCAAGGTTACACGAGTGACAGCAGGCAGGGCTGTAAAGGACAGGAACAAACGGCAGCGGGAGAAGTACTCAGAGGAGAGGGGGAGGTCGGGCACAAGGCAGAAATAAAGCGAGGCGGGAGGCGAACGTGCGTCAGAAATCTGCCCGTGCTGCAGCGAGCTGTGTGGGTGAGGGCTGGGGAATTGGCGTGCCACCTCGCACACGTGTGCCCATGCTGACAGTGCCGTGCAGATGAGGAGCAGCTGGTGGTAGGGCACATGTCAGGGTTTGCAGGCTGTGAGCCCACCCCAGAGATGTGTAGCGCATCTGCCCGCTGACTTTTTGGGGTGTGAACGACAGGTTTTGAGTTGCGGAGGGATATTTATTCTATATGCTCGGCTGCTTGGTGGTACCTTGAGGTCAAAGCATCCTTAGAAAGTGAGACTTCAACTCCCTTTGAAGCATCCTCCATCCCAAGCAGTGCTCAGTCTGCAGCAGGTGTGGTGGGGGGTCCCTGCTCCTGACTTCTCACCAGCAGTTAGCAAAAACATGATGTGCTACACGATGTGTTACACAAAACAAACACACCTGGCTTCTGCATGGTGGGCAGCAGACCTTGCTTTGACAAACTTCAGTGCAGTTATCCCCTCTGAAGCATCTTCAGCGCTGCAGTCACAGCCCCTCCAGGCAAACCCAGGCAGCACAGGGGCTCCCATGTGGAAGTTTTTTGCAGTCAGCTTTCTCTGCTTGCTTTCTGGCTCTTGGTGTCTGTGCTGCAGGGATGGTTGGGCTGTCTTCTGTTTTGGCTTGGGTGTCTGTCCCAGATGTGGAGACTGAAGGCTACGGGTGCTGATTTTCTATACAAGTGGTGGAGGGAAGGAGGTGCTCGTGGGAGATGCTCTGCTGGAGGAGTGAGTGCTGGGTTTGCTAGCTTTGTGATTGAAGGATGGGGAAGGTCTCAGATGTGCCCCTAGGTGGGCCAGGATGGGCACTTTTGTCTGTCTTAATATGTCTGAGTGGTGCTTGGGGAGAGCAGGTAGTGAGCATCATCCCCTGGCCAGAGAGGTGTCAGTGCTGCTGAGTGTCTGTTGCAGCCTCTCTGCGATGCGCTCCGGTTGAGCAACTCTGTCTGCACCCAGTCGCCCAAGTTAGATCAGCTTAACTTCAAACAAATGTAAGAACTGAAAGGTGTGGGAGCAGTGAGGTATTAAGGCTGCTTTTGAGCTGGGGATGCTACGCAGAGCTGCCGGGAAGCTGTCACTCCATTGTTATTACAAGATGCTACTGGGGGAGCTGAGAGGTGCAGAGACAGGACTGCTTTTAGCATGCAGAGATGTGCTACATGGCCTTGGGATGTGCTGTGGCAGCCTTGCGGGGAGCAAGCACGGGTGCAAAGCAGCAGGCACTTGGCCCTGGTACCACAATGGACAATGGGGCAATTCAATGTGCTCATTCCTTTGCTAGTCAAAAAATAATAATAATGATTTTCCTTGATTCCCATTGCCATAAGCCAGGTATTTAATCTTGCTTGAAGGGAGCATCTCTAACATACACAGGGCATCGCAAACAATGGTAAGCAATCAATAGGCTAAGTCCTGAGGTCTCTTACCCAGACTTTGCCGGGGTAAAGGTTGACAAAGTGCTGAGTAGTTATTCGAGGCTTCAGCCCCATGCTGAGGGCAGGAGAAGTGATTGACAGATTTATTGATGATACATTTCTCTATGAATCCCGTCTGACTGTTGCTCACAAATGCTCATTTGAGCATAAATCCTGCCTGGGCAGCGTAGCAGATAGCTGCTCCTTAAGCAGAGCTGGGTAGAAGAGTTTCAGATGAATCACATATTTGGTGAAAAATAGCTTCAGATTAACAGGAATAGCTTGTGTTTCTGTGTTGTGTTTGGCAAATAGCCTCAGCTGAAGAAAGTGAAAGCCCACTTGTGAAAAAGATCAAGCGCAGGGTTTTGACACGATGTTTAGATCTCATTTCAAATCAGTTTTGGGTTTTCTTCCAAAATCAAAAAGCCAGACAAGCTTCAGAAGATCCCTCTGAAACCCTTTCATTCCTCGCCTTCTGCTTCTGCCGCAGCGTGGGGAAATGTGGCACTGCTCGCGCGGCGCGCTGTCAGCTCTGACTTCATCTGTTTTCTGCTCGCCCCGTGGTGTGAGGGCTGTGTTTGGTGCAGGCTGAGCCATGTTGGGCAGTTCGTACTCCAGAAAAAATAAGCCACCTCCATGCCATGTTCTTCTCTTCTTGCTCTGATGTTTCTTTGTTTTGCACCTGGCTGCAGCTCGCTACCTCTGCCGCAGCACCTGCCTGTGCCTGCGATAGGTGCCGTAGGAAATCGCTCAGACAGATTTGTGCATGTGTGTATGCCTCTCTAAGTATTTCCCATTAATTAATGGAGGCTGGAGTCTGTCGTCTGTAACGAGCTCTCTCTGGCGGGTGATGAATGGCTTGTATGACAAGATGGCAATGAGAGCTGGGTGAGCCGCTGCTGGCGCTGGGCTTGAGAGAACTGCGGTCGGTACCTGGGTCAGAAGAGGGGTGAAAAACAGACAAATTTCTGCATGGGGGAGGAAGGAGGAAGGGACTTGCACCGTGGTGGCCACCCCAGTCCCATTGAGTTGTTTGTGCTCTGCTCCTGACCTCTGCTGTGCTGGGTTTTGCTGCTGCTTCATCCCCAGAGAAGGATCTGTGTGCCCACATTTAGTTTTTGTGCTCCAGCAGCGCCTTTCTGCAAGCTGTGCTCAGGAGCTGGAGTGCATCACAGTGGTGCCAGTACCTGGTGTCTCCAGCATGCCTTACCTGCTGGCAGTGGTCATATCCATGCAAGACAGATGCTTTGGGTTCATTGTTGCAGTGTGGTGTGAGGCTGGTCCTTATGGATATGCTGGCATGAGGAGCTGGGTTTGGTGGATGTGAGTTCCTGGTGCTTGCAGCCTTCTTAGTGGTAGCCAGATACATCCTCTACTGAGCCCAAAGTTTTTAAGTTAGAACACTGTCTTCTGCTGCACACTGATCAAAGGGAAACAGCACTGCCCCTAATATCTGCAGCCTCTAGGGTAGGCATAGTAGGAATAATCCCCGCAGCATCTCTCTGGACCCACCGTGAAAGCTGTGCACTGATGGTCCATTTCTGTTTAAGCTGGTTCTGGCTGCTTGTTGGGGCTGTGGCTGCAGGGATGCTGCTTGGAAGAACAGCGTGGGTGCTGTGTGTATGCTGCATAGTGACCCCATGCCCCATCACTCTGGTGAGGTTGCAGGGGGAGCAGCCTGCCTTTGCTGGGGAACTGAATTATCTGCTTCCCCAAGTGGGGAAAATAATAATAATAATAATAAAAAAAGTGCCTTCCACTAGGTCATGAGCCATTACCTCGAGGGGCCCTTCATCAGCTGATGAATTCTACTTAATAAAATAAATACTGAGAGAAAATGTAATTGGATTTCATTTATTACCCAGTTCCGCCTAGCAGCCCCAGATTATACAAAAGCAATTAGAGAAAGCTCTCCATTAATAGCTATCTTCAAGCCGCCCAATGGGCTCATTCCATCAAACCTTCTGGCTCGTGTAATTTCCTTTCTTGGAGCTGGCTCCTGGCTGGGGGAGGGACGTGGGGTGCCCAGCACTATTGCCAGCAGTCTGTAAACAACAGCAGCCCTGTTTCCATCACCCTCGTGTAAGGCTAGGTCTGCAAAAGGGTCTCCTTATCTGGGGAGGGATGCCAGAGCACCTGGGTGGTTTGGCGGAGGATTGGGCTTGGTTGTGCCTTCTCTGTGCTGGGAGCATCCCATAACTGTGTGGTCAATCAGTCTGGCTTGGAAGCTGGGATGTGTAGCCCTGCAGGGGAATTTGGTGTAATCCCATACCCCTGCAGATACAGCTACTTCTCTCCAGTGCTGATTTTCCCCCTAATGCTGGCAGTTTGCACATCAGCTCCTGTCTGCCAGCCGGTGGGATGCAGGAGAGCATTCCTGCTTCCATGTGTTCTGCTGGGATCAGGAGGACCAAAGACAGCAAGCAGGTTAACCTGTAGCAGATGCTCAGTCCCACATCTTTTCACAAGGCTGGATGAGGAAAAACGGTGACAGTGATTTGGCTTGTGGATGCTGGTTGATATCAGCACTTAGTAGCTGGTGAGTGCTCCAGCCTGGAGTGGAGTAGGAAAGATGTATTTGTTGTGCATGCATCAGCAGCTGGATGCTGCATTGCAGGAGGTGAGGGATGTGCTGGTAGGGCATGAAGCCATGTGTCACGGGGAGAGGTGACAAATGCTTGGCACTGATGTGCATGTTGCTGTGCGGGTACTTTTCCCCACAACAGTGAGTTCATGCCTGCGGTGCTGCGGATGGAGGAGATGAGGCTTGGCTGCTTGTTTTCTTTATTGGCTTGGGGTTGGGGGAGTAGCCCATGACAGCACGGAGTGCTGTCACTGATGCACCCATGGCTTGTCAAATGAAGGATATCTATTCAGGGGAGAAGAGAGTGAGGTGTTGGAGACCACGAGGGAGGGGATGTAGTTGGGACACATCGGTGCAGAGGGAGGGGATAGGTCTTGGCCATTGAGGTGGCTGACAACATGGAAACTCTGTTCTTGGAGGGGGAACATAAGAAGATGAGTCTGTTGAACTGAGAGTAGAACTAGGTATGAGGAGGCAGGAGAGATCTTCCCAATAGGAAATAAGGGAGGTGGGAAGATCAAAGAACAGCTGTTGGTCTGGAAATGTGGGGATGTAGCTGGAAGCGTTGCACAGGGATGGCACACTTCTTACAGCCACTCAGCTGCTTTGCCTCTGCAAACACAGTGATGGCTGAAAGTTGGGGAGCTTTTCTGACTTTATGGGCAGTCATTCCATCCGGCCTGGGAATGACTCTGGACTCGGCCCTGTGATGGCAGGAAAGGCTGTCAAAGAGACAAATCCACCATCCAGAGAAAAAGGGACCTTCTCAGAGCTGTTTTTTCAAGCCATACAAATGCAGTGACCATGCAAAACCTTCCTTTTCATCTCACTGTTTATTTTTTCACAGGGCTTTTATTTATACCCTCTTAACATCCGTGCCGTTAAAGCAGCCTTATTAGGATGCTGCCCTTCACCAAGGAACTCTGCTCTCGAAAAAGAGCATTAAAGATTCAACAAATAGCTGAGAATTGGGATTGATCCTAACCTCCCATAAATGGGAGTACCTTCCCCCATTAATCAGCCTTGGTTTTCACTTACAGGATGATGGCCTCAGTGCTACACTTCTTCAGGACTAAAAGCACGTTAAATATTTATCACAGCTGAGTATTCACTTCCCCCTCTATTGCCAACTGTGCTCCACCGCATAAGCCTGCGTCGGCTTGACAGGTTGTGTAGCGAGGTGGCATGCCATTAGGAAACCTCTTGTGCCAGCATGCTCCAGTCATTTGCTGCGCTAAGCACGAAGAAATGGTGGCATCTCTCATCTTGAAGCACGGTCAGCATGGGACTGTATTATAAAGTCTCGCTGCCTGCATTTGCACTAGTAAATTTAACATGCCCAGGTCTGCTCTTTAGCAGAGGCTGGTGATGATGCGTGCTCAGCATCCGTGCTCCACTGCTACTCTTTAGCCTCCAAAATGGGATGATCATCTGCACGCTGCTCAGCGGGAGCAGCCCAGAGTCTCTGCTGAGGCTTTGCCCCACACTACCATTAGTGCTGGCCATTCAGAGCGTGGCATTACATTGCAATGCTGGGAAATGCTCCCTCGCTTACGGCTGTGCACATGGCTCCAGTGCTGTCCTGCTGCTCTGGAGGAAGCCGGCAGCACTCTGCACTTTGCTGGCACGCTGGGAGGAAGCTTTTAGTGCCTTACGAGGCTTGAAATGCCGGCAGGGTGTTTAGCGGTCCAGTTGGTCTAAACATATGCAAGAACGTCCTTGATAATTGTGCCAGGTGTGCCATAGTATTTCAGGGAGAGGCTATTTTAGGAGCATCTCTGAGATCGCTTTTTCCTTTTTTGCTCGCTGATTCTGACTGCCAGCATTTCTCAAAGGCAGCTCTGGCTTCAGGAGCTGCTGAGAACCTTACAGCTGGGACAGCCTGATACCAGTGCCCTCAGGCAGTGCTGAAATGAGAGCCTTTCATGGTGCCTCTTCCTGGGTTATAGCTGGTAAGCAGGAGCTCCCTATGATGCTAGGAAGAGTTTTGCTTCTTGGGGCATGCTCCACTTGGCCAACCCCGGCAGCTGCAATTGAGCTGTTGTTGCTGGGTTAGTGCTTTTTCTTAATGCCTTGGCATCGTCGTGATGCATCTTCCCCCATCTCCCTCTCCCCCTCTCCGCCTCCAGCTTGAGTTGCTGATGTGCGCAGCCTTGTTATAGCCGTTTACATGTACAGACGCACAATGTGTTTCATTATCCATGTATCAAACTTGTTTTGCTGCTGTCACGCACCAGAAAAGTTAAACACGTCTGATCAAAGGCATGTAAACACAGCTTCAAAACAAATGCCCTCGAGTCCTGCCAAAAGCACAGAGCTGTCTCGAGCAAACCCCCATCTCCTGTTCCCACATGTGCACCTCCCGCTCCTTCTCTGAACAGGAATGAGATGCCAGGTGGTTTCTGAGTGCTGAGAGCACTCGGTGGCAGTGAGACCAGTTGTCATCTGGCCAAGCAAGTGTGGCCATGGTGCACAGCAGTGGGGCTGGGGACTGGCTGGAAGTGGGGGCAGCTGGGTGCATCCTTTGACCCCTACTGAGAAGGGAAGAAAATTAACTCTCAGTTGAGGGACCAGGGATGGTCCTAGAGTAGGAGCTGCCTTTGCTCTGCCTGTTTTATGCCCCTGAATTACTGAGAAGGGAAAACAGAGGTATGCATCCCTGGCTCAGGGTCTCCAGTGGCACAAATCACCTGCGAAACTGTGAAATTGCTTAAAGATTGGGAATTTTCCCACTTTTCAATGCTGGAGGCATGTATGCTGTCAGAATGTGTCACTGTGGACAAGCTGAGTTTTCACTTTAGTCCAGCCTACAGAAGGACTAGATATGTTCCTTCAGTGGGGATGGAAATCCATGGGATTTTGCAGGCTCCAAGGGCAGGTGTTTTAAGAAAACACTGTCTCCCTTGAAATAAGCCAAAGTCCTATTCAGTGCTTGGCTATGAGCACAGAGAGTAGTTTGGGAATTCATAAGCTTGTGAACTGACCCAGACACTGGAAATTAGTTGCCCAAGGTCTTTGCCAAATGCCTTTGAATAATGGACGTGTCAGAACCAGATGGGATTGCAAATGGTGAGTTATTACTGCCCCGTGCCTGTGCCAAGTCTGTGGGGCTTGTCCCCCAAACCAGCGCTGTGCTGTACCCCTGGCCGGGTTGCCACATGTAAGGCGATGCAGTGAGCTCCCCTCATCACACCCAGCTGTGCTAAGGGGACAGATAGAGCTGCAGTCATCCACCGCCGTGCTGCTGGACAGTGTGGGCAGGTTGTGAAATGCCCTGCAGGCAGTGGGGACATGGTCAGAGGTTAACGATGGTGTCAGCCTTCATAAATCATCCCTAATGAGGCTTGGGAAAATGATGGTTTGGAGCCTGCCATGCGCGACTGCACTGAGCTGTCTTTCCTTTCCTTTGGACTTGGTTCCCATTCAGTTTTTCAGGGCTATATTTGGGGGAAACCCTCACATGCCTGAGGGTGCTGGAGGCTTTCCCACCACTTTGAGTAATGAGTGGTTCTGCGTTCTGCCTGCACCACAACTGTGGGCAATGGCTGGCTGATTTGCTGAAGTCTAAATACATTCTACATTTTTTCTCCCCATTATTTTGTCCCCATAGTTTTTTTCCCCAGCAGAAGTCTCAGGCTGGAAGGCAATGATGTCTTGGTATGTGGCATGGTGCTGCTATGGTCAGGCTTGATGTGTTCAAGCCATGGGGCAGTCAGAGAGTCATGTAACCTTCTTCTAGAGTGCCATCCTAGCATGGGAACCATGTGATGGGGACACAATCGAGTCAAAGCAATTGGAGAGAAACTCATTTGTCCAGGATGGCAGGACCCCAAAAAAGACAGAAGCGGGAGGCGGAGGTCACCAAGATTCCCTAAAATAAAACAGATCTGGTGCTGACGATGGTGGGCTGCTCTGGACCATGTGTGGTCCCCAGGAAAGCTGACAGCCACCGGGATGCTGAGAGGAGCACAACAGGATTGCTGTGAATATTCCTGTATTATTTATAAAGTACTGCCACAGCCCTGGAAGTGTTGGGACTCTCAGAAAAGCTGGAGGAATGCACTAATTAAGGAACACAATGGGAATGTAAATTCGGAAAGATCCCCAGAGGGATGCAGCCCTGAGGGGGAGCTAATTTGCCATTCCCTGCTCCTCCCCTGCAAACTGGCTGAAACACTGGAGCAATTAAGGAGGAATTTGAGTGTTAAATATAATCTGGAATTGTGTTTTGGGCTTTTTTTGTAATTGGTTTATTTTTCTCTTGAGTAACTGTGTTTCCAGTTCTGTAATTGGGACTTTAACCCACTGTTCTGCTACGATTGCGAAGTTTGGGGGCCGTTTTGGGGTGATTGTCTGGTGTTGAAAACAGCTTCAGGTATATGTCACCAATGGGATGGCACATCCCTTCTTGAGAAGTGGCATGACTGGATGGAGCTGTCCTGCTCCATGAGCCCAAGGCCAATATGGGAGCCTTCTGGTGGGTGGCTTTGGGAGCTGTGAGCACCAAACTGGTACAAGGAAGAAGACATGGGACGTGGGGGGTAGAGCTGGTCAGATCTGGTGAGGGACAGCCCTTGCCTTTGGTGTAAAATGTATGTTGTCAGAACTGTCTCCAGAAATCAGTCCTAAGGATGCACTTGCTGTTTGTTTGTTGCCTTTGTTTTCTTGCCTACCCATTTCTTTTCTGCATGGTTTGCTTCCCTTGCTTTGACTTGTCTTACCCTTTCAGGAAGTAAATGTGGTTGTGATCATTTGAATTATAGCAAGAAGAGCTGACTCAAGGTAGTGACTGCAATTTATTTGTCTTTCCGGGGTGAGAAAACAGCCTGGGAGACTGCATTAAGGATGTGAGGCAACACAAAGACATGCTTAACTATGGTGGGATGACCATCACCTCCTGTCTCATTTGGTATTGTGGTTTTGGGTTGGCCATGTCTCTGTGGCTGAATTCAGAGTTGAATGAAGAGTTTGTGTTTTCAGGTGTTGGGTTTTTCAGTTGTCGTCACCTTGAGCTGACCCTTTGACATGTTTTGTGTCAGAAGGTGTGCCCAGAGCTTGCAGAATGGTTTGGAGATGTAAAGCTGATGTGATTGCTGTGGTGGTTTGGTTGCTGAATCTTGTGGAGATGATGCTCCTGATGTCAGGCAGGAAATAATACGTTGCAGGTTCACTTTTATTTCTATTCATCTGATTATCTTAAATATTTAGGTTATTTTTTCCATCAGCATTGATTGCTAAAGATTCTCATCCACTGCAAGCTCCTATTTGGTGAAGGAGAGGAGGGCTCTCCAAGCTGACACTTGAAAATACGATCTGTGCCTTCCTGTGATGTGAGTACCCTCAATACTTAGCATTTTGCACGGCTGTGGGTGCGGAATTGCTGACTTGCTCAGTACCTCCTCCTACAATAGCATCCTTGATCCTCGCCCCACACCAGTTGAATTCAGTCTCCTTGTTGCGTTTCCCCTGCCTGGGGATTTCTCACTGCTCCCCATCCTCTCTCCCCATCTGGATCCAATTGCTGCATGTACTGAGAAGTCACCACCAGCCCAGGACCAGCACACTGCCACTGCTGTCCCCATCTCCTGCGGTGGAAGAGCAGGATTGGGGTTTCAGTGGTGTCAGGAAGTCCTTACCAGGAACAAGAGCTCTCCCAGCAGTCCCTCTGCATTTATTGCCATTTGTTCTGGTTTATTTTTCCAAAAATAAATGTTGGTTGAACGAACACAAAAGCTTGGGAGAAAACAGTTTGTGGGGAGGCTGGGGAAACAAATATTGAGGGATGTCACAGGGTCCCACCTCTAAAAAATACAGGATTATAAATCTCTGTTTTCTGCAGGACCTACAGACTGCTTCTGTGGCCTGTGCTGGGCAGCCTGGGGAGGCAGAACAGCAGAAATCAGGCTTCCCCCTGCATTCTGAAAGGGAAGGTCAGAGCTGGGAGCACCTTTACTGCCACACAGCCTGGAGCAAACCCACACCTCACAGGTCTGTGGTCAGAGCTTGCTGTTTCTTTCCTGCCTGCAGCACCAGGGAAAGCCTTTTGGGGGCTGGGCTGAGACCTGCCAACACTCAGTTTCACATCCATGGCGCTTTCCTGTGCGACCTCCAACCCTGAGGCATCCCATTTCCCCCACCCCCCCCACCCCAGCTCTGCTGCGGATAATTCTCCCTTCCTCTCTCCCTCACCATCTGAAGTTAGTTTCCTCTAGATGACAGGGGTCAGGAGGACTCGGGTGCTGAAAGATCAGCATGTGCTTTCCTGGATTGGGGCCTTGCATTCCTCCTGAGCGGCCAACTGGATGCTGGACCCCTCCTGGGATGCTGCACTGAGTTGTGCAATGCCGGACGCTCTTCCAGACCCTTGGGATCACTTTGGGACAGAGCCCTCAATGGCTTCTCTATCACCCAGAGTGATTTTATGGAGGATAGCAGGCTGCACTGCCTCTGCTAGAAACACTGAGCTTAGCATAGGAAAAGAACCTGGCCTTGCCATTCTGCTGCTGCCTGTGCTCACGTGGGTTTTTGGGGGATGCCGTGATGAGGGATGAGAATGAAGTTGTGCCCTGCCACACAGGGCTGCACAGCTTTTCTGTTGGCAGGAAAACTAGACTTGAACTAGACAAGGATAAACCTGAGATTTAAAAGCGAGGTGCAAATGCTGTGGGCTGGGTTGATGATGGCTGTCGGTGTTCAGTCCTGTCCTGAGCTAACACAGTACTTGTTTGAGACAGCAGCTTGAGTCTCTGCCCTGCTGCAACAGTGCTCATCCCAACTAATATGATGAACACTTGGGAGGATCTTGGAGAGGGACAAGGTAAGTCACCACCTGGGCAGGTTGTTCATAGGGCTGTGTATACTCATGCCTGCTGTAGCAGCTCCACACTGTCCCTTTTGCCCAGTACCCAGCACTGTATCCTCCACACGAAGCTCAGCACCCAACCGGTCCATCACATTCCATGGGCCATGCTGACCACATCTCTGCAGGCAGTGCAGTGGAACTGGTTGGAGTGTGCTGCTCCTGCCTCACTGCATCTCTCCTGCTCGCCAGCCCTGGCCCCACCACCTCCGGGTGCTGACAGCCCGCAGCACGGAGCCTGTGCTGTCACCCAGCCCTTTGTTCGCTGTGTCTCCAGCCCTTCGCTGTGTGCGTTTTATGGTGCCTCTGACAACCTGCTGACATCCACATTTATTTTATTTTTTCAAGTTTTGCTCTGCTGCCTCCATCACCCCGAAGCCCAGCACCGGGTCCAACTCCCTGTTAGCGGTGACTTCTTTGCCATTCCTCGCTGCTCTGCAGAGCTCTGCAGAGGGCTTTAAGGCTGCCCCTGTGTGTCCTGAGGCTGGCACAGTGCACTGGGGCAGCTGCTTGCACTGGCCCTGGGATTTACTACAGGCAGTTTGTTTTCCCAAGGAAGTTAGTTTCCAAAATAGCATCTGGTTTTTATGAGCTCTGATCAAATAAGGTGGTATGAGTGTGTGTGGGTGGTGTTTTTATGTTTGTATACATGTTGTTGGTTTGGGGTTTTTTTTAGCTTTTAACGTTAAGTTGCTTAACTTCTTCGTCTCTTTTGACCGTGGCTTTGTGAAATGACTACTGCATCCAGAAAGCAAGCCGTATCTCTGACCTGAGCAAAGGGCAATGTGGATAAGCACCTTGCAGTGTGTTAGCATTGGCAAGCGTACTTCATGTTGGATGCTACGAAGAATTTCTTCTCAGAAAGAGTGATCACGTGCTGGCACAGGCTGCCCAGGGAGCTGGTGGAGTCACCATCCGTGGAGATGTCCAAGAACTGTGGAGATGTGGTGCTTAGGAATGTGGCTTAGTGTATAATATTGGTGGTAGGGGGATGGTTGGACTAGATGGCCTTAGAGGTCTTTTCCAACTGTAATGATTCTATGGTGATTCTACGATACTGTTATTTTCAACACTATTGCAGAATTACTCTATAATGCGTTGTCCGTGGCTGGAGGCTGTGGATGAAAGCTGGGTAATTTTGCAAGCAACTTGCAGTCCCTCTGGAACTACCCAGCAGATAGTAACAGAGCCATAATGTGTTCTGTGGGGTCTGAGCTCATTTTGCAAATGGTTTGCCTGGGATAAAAGAATGTTGGAGGCTTGAATGTGCTTTTGTGGGCAGAGCTGCAAAGGAAAGCTGTGTACAAGTGTCCAAAGGGGCTCTGGGCTTTCCTCAAGTCCTGCGTTGAGGAAATGGTAAAAAGGACCAGAGGGAAGCCTGCTGCGGAGAGGGCTCTGCTTGTTTTTGTTTCTTTTAGATCTTCCAACTGAAAGGAGGAAAAAGATAAATGAAAACTGTTTTGTGTTGGTGTTAGAAGGGATTTCTTGGGAGAAGATTGGAGAGGGGAAGAGAAATCACCAAAAAATAATACGGTGGTGGGTGGGACTCTTGTCTGCATCCCCTTTGTTAATGGAGAATTAATAAGTGATGTGCTAATGGTGTACGGGGACCTGGTTATTTGTGGCTTCCCATTTGGGTGGGTTTAAAAGTGTCTGCAGAGCCATCTCATCTCATCTCATATATATTTCAGTGCCATCATCTCCCCTCTTCCTTCTCCAACCCTTCCTCCACATGTCAACCCCTTCACTCCTCCTGTATCGGCCCAGGAGTGGGACACGGGGCAGTCCCCTCTCATGCCACCATGGACGCATCCATCTCCTTCAGGTCCCACTGGTGCCTTTGGTACAGCCATCCTGGCCAGGGCTGCCCTCCTGCTGGCCCTCTCCCCAGCAGCTCCATGAGATGCCGGTGGTTAATCCCGTCTCCCGCCGAGCCCACCCTGCTGACGGGATCACGGCACATCCTCAGCTCTGGGATTTGTTTTTCATTTCCGCTCTCTCCTCTCGCCCCCCTTTGAGACACAGGGGTTTGGCAGCAGATCCCATCACCCCCTTTGCTTTCCCGCAGAGAATCATGTCTGGGGGGGGGGGGTGATGTCTTAGCAGTGATGGGGGTCTGAGACAGATCCTCTGGATGTCTTCTCAGGGAAGACATAAAAAGCCAGCCTGTGCCTTCTCCCTCCTTGCTGCTCCCTGAGGACCACCACCAGGCTTCCCCAGCCCCTTCCTTGTTCTGCACTTTAGTTTTTCCCACAAATGTTTTCCAAAAACTGATGCAGAAAGATGAGGCGAAGCATCACCCCTCTGACACAGACCAGCAGCACAGCTGGTATTTCCACTACCACTCGCTGGAACCAGGATTTTCTTTGCAATATCAGAAAAGCAGTGCCTCCATGCAAGGAGATTGCCTTCTTGTTGGGCTGTGGGATCCATGGGTGATTTAGCATCTACACTCAGACCTTGTCTGAGTCATTCCCAACTCAGTACCAGGTGTCCTGGAGGCATCACTGAAACACTGTCCGTATTATGAGAGTATGATGCTACCACTCAGACACTTGCTTTATGAAGACAGGAGTGGCTGATGCTTCACGCAGTGAAATTCTCCTCTTTCTGCTATGAGAACAGCTAGGAAGCAGGTTTTGTAGTGGGGAGAGTTTGAGGGACAGGGAGCCCATGTGTGCATGTGTTTATAAGGGAGCTGGGAAAGGTAAAGCCACCTGACAGTTTGACGAAGAGCCTAAGAAAACAGAGCACTGAGCTCTAATTGAAAGCCTGGATGCTGCTTTACCCAGAAAAGGCTACTTATGATGTTTGTGTTGCTGCAAGTTATTTACCCGCTGTCTCTGCCAGCACAGATTTGCATCTCCCAGGAGCAGCTTGCTTGCACAGGAGCACTGCTGGAATGCAGGGATACCAGGGCTCCAGGCTGATGGGTAGCACCAGGCCCCATAGCACCCATACCTTTCTGCACCAAATCTACCATATACATTCTCATGTCTGTGGCTTCTGGGGGCTGTTTTGCAAGTCATCCCCCTCCCATGTGCATTTCTTACCTTTAGCTCCAGTATTTCTGGAAAGCAGATGCAAAGTTTTCATGGGAAATTATCAGAAAGTATTTGTTCAGCTCCGGTCATGCTTGGTGGAGGAGCAAGCAGTGCCTTGCTGTGACCCAGGAGTCCCCACTCAATTATTTGCCCATCCAGATAAGAGATAGCTGCCGTATGTTGCACACTTGTTTTTCCCAGCCTCTCATATGGGATGAGGTGAGCAAAAGTGAGGATTCATTTGTTAAGCTGTGACAGTTCATTAAAAACTTCTTGGACTTCTTCTTCTTTGCATTTCCTCTTCAGACACTGCTCTGTGTGTGTGTGTGTGTGTGTGTGTGTGCGCAGATATTCCGTGACAAAACAGCAGTGGACATTTTCATGATTTCAGTTTCCAGATGCCCTTATCTGTATGCGGAGCCCAGAGAACGCCTCTGAAAACTGCTGCATTTCACTGCTTCTATTTCTAAAAGCCCATGGAAGCAAAGTTCATTTTTCTTGGCTTTTTTTCTACCTTGAAGCAAGCCTCTTTTTTTTTATTTTTTTATTTTTTTTTAAAGTTGAAAACTCTTGGCTTAGATGTGCAAAACTTGGTGAAATTAATGGGAGCCATGCCCTGAGTCTCCTGCGCAGCTTTTAAATTCTCTGACTTGTAAACAAGGAGTCTGGTTTGCAGAGGGCTTTCAAGCCTACTGGAATAAAACCCTAAAGTTTGAAGGTAAAATGAGGGATGCTTGCAGCGCTGCCCTACTCCTCCACTAACGACCTTTGGCATTAATTGCTGTGCCTAGAGCCTGGCACTGAGAGGGGCCAGAGCACTATGCAGCCTTAGGCTTTGCAAGGACACTGTGGTTTTGGGACTCAGTACAGCTCTAGCAAAAGTTTGGTTGTCTTTTTGGGTCTCCCAGCATAGGAATATGCTGCCGCTTGTGTTTTTCCGATGTGAAAACCCGTCTTTCAGGAGAAATTATTTGCATGCAAAGCTGTGCTACCCCATGATGGGCTTCACCCTGCACGGAGCACAGAAGGGGCAGCTGAAGGGGAAACGTGTGAGCATCTCTGTGTGGCTACAGAAATCTCATTTGATCCTCTCTGGTGGGAAAGGAAATGGAGCAATAACCCAGGACAGTTTAATAGAGTTGGGGTGAAATACGGCTGTTTTTGTTAGCTGGTCTCTTTGCAGTGAGGGCTCTTTAGCCCGTTTTGTTGTGCTTGGCTCCACTCTGGATGTTGGCACCAGCTGCTCTGCAGGTGCACATGTCTTTGGCAGGAAGGAGCTGGGATTTGGGGATTCGCCTTGGTCGGGCTGGGGAAAAGAGGAAAAAAAGCAATGAGAGATGATGTTTGTCTCTAGCAAGAGAGGGAGACAGATCAGGGGAGTGGAGGCATCAGGGAAAGGAAGCAGATTTAGCTACCCTGTGGTGAGAAAAGGGCATTTTTGGGGAGTGTGTGTGTTTTGTGAGGACCAGCACCCTGCAAGGGAAGAGCATGAATTCGAGGTGCCCCTTCTTTAGGGTTTAAGCAGGTGATTTCTGTATGGCTCCTCACCTGCCAAGCTGTGGGATCTCACCAAACCCAGGAATGGTGGGGGGCTGGAGCTGGGCTTTGCCATCCCTTTCCTCCCTGCAGACCCCAACTCCACACCACCCTCAGGGCAGACTCATACTGGGAGCCCCCAGGCTGGGCCTGTTGGACCCCACAGAGAAGAAGAAGGGGGGAAACGTCCAGCATTTTCCCTCAGCAAAACTCCACAGTAGAGCCAGCAGTGGCAAACCTCTGAGCGCTGGCAGGGACCCAAGGCGTATTTTCTTCCTGCCACCCTTTCAAATTAAGAAAACGATTCATTTTATTTCTTTAATTTTCCAAATGGAAGCGAATTGGCCGTGCTGGCAGGTGCCTGATGGATGTTCCCTGCCACCTTGCAGAGGGGATGGAGCTCACCCACCATCCTCCTCCTCCTCCTCCTGCACAGGGCCCTCACCCAGCACGGTTGCTTGGGACATGGGGACCACTAGGAGCAAATGCAGAGCACCCTGCTGTCCTGCATTGGGTAACACAGTGTCTGTGCTAAGACTTTTCAGTCCTTTGGGGCTGCAGAATGTGACAAAACAAGCTGCAGTCCCTATCAGCTCCCCCTGTTCAGTGTATTATGAATGTGGCTTTTCCCCTTGCTTTTATTATGCTTACTGGAGTGTTTCTCATGCATCTGCATAGCCCCTTGCCTGCCTCAAGGGGACACTATCAATAAATGGCACTGGCTTAACCAGGCAGGCAGTGAGAAGGGCTGAGTGCACCCGTGCAAGGATGCACAGAGATGGGATGTTGATGTTGCCCAGCACCTGGCTGGGTGCATGCTCACTCTCCAGCTCTGCTGACCTTGGGGCTTGGAGATGGCAGGGTGAAGATTATCCCATCTATGTGGCAGCAATTATCAAATCTATACACTGCATCAGTGACATGAACTGCAGTGGATGGGCAGGAGCACATGACGTGCAATTAGGTCTGGCTGCCCAATCTCTGTTAAATCTACAAGATCCCTTCTTAATCTCCTGCACCATAACTTCTTTCTTCCACCTGCTGCTGTCTTCTGCTCCGTGCTGTCTTCTGCCTCACCTGCCCTCCATGGGGCCCCAGGGGGCACAGCAGCCCTGGATGTGCTCACAGCCCTGCAGCACCATTGTATTGTGGTGATGGTTGCAGCCTGGCTATTAAAATAAGCAGTTTAATTTTGATGGGGAAAAACCTCACCCCTTGGGAAGGAAAGTCTTATTAAACATGTTTTGTCCTCAGGGACAAACTGCTGCCCCTCTACTCACAGAGTGTGGGTGGTTTTGGTGATGGGGAAACTGAGGCACAGTGTGCTTATGTAATGCAAGGCTGCTCTGCTCTGTGCAAACCCCCCGGGTGATGGGGTGCTGCCAGACCCTTCTCTGAAGAGCTGTGTGCCAGCAGCCAGGGGTGAGCTCTGCAACGCTGCAGCACTTTAGAGCAGCGGGAAACAAGGCTTAGAAGCATGCCCTGCCCATGGAGATAGAAGCTTTGTTCTCTTAACGGTGAGGTACATTCTATCTCTTGCTAATTTTGGGATAAAAAGGAAACTCGGCAGCTGGGTTTTATAATCCAGTGCGGGTGAGGTTCTCTGGGAGATGCTGGCACCGGGGATGTGACAACTTAATTGCAGAGAGTTCTCTGGAGGGGGAGCGGAAATCAATAGGTGTTGGTAAGGCGCTCGTTTTGAGATAAAGTCTATTTGTAAATTACAGTCATTTGTCTCCTTGCTGCCTCCAGAGCAGTTAATTGTCAGTTGCCCAAGGCCCAGAGGGGTGCTGGGTTCTGCCCTGGAGCCAGAGCACAGGGTGCCCACAGTGCAGTGGGCAGAGTGATTGGCCCTGCAGGCTGGAGGTTGTGAATTCATGCCCTAATGTGTGTCCTGTAATCCCTTTCCTGGCCGGGAGGAGCTCAGCCTATTTAGTTACCAGGGCACAGAGGGCTGGCTGCAGGGTGTGTGTCTCCCAAAGGGCAGCCCTAGGCTGGAGGGAGAGCGGCCAAAAATACTCTGCTGCTTTGGGCACTGCCTTACAAGGCTGGAGCACAGTTTGTTAAACAGAAAACACATCAAAATGAGGGATTGTGCTTTGTGCACTGGGATAAAGGAGCAGCTGCTCTGCCCCATTGGGTGCTGAGACAGACCTGCTTCCTTCCCAGTTCCTTCCCAGCCCCGCAGGATCAAAGCCCTCCTGGTGCTGATGCTGCTCAGACATTGCCCTACAGATCAGCTGTGTGTTTTGGTTTGGGGCACGCTGCACACAGGGGATTAAGGACAAGTTGTTGCCCTGGATGTGGCACAGAGGGGCTCTTGGCTCACATTTAGCATTGCATGGATGGGCAAACACATTCCCTGCATCCCAGGTGCATGCGGCAGTGCCCAGCTCCTGGGGTATGAGGAGTGAGAGGATCTCAGGACCACCCCTCTGCACAGCTGCCTCAGGAAGATGGGACAGCCAGGGGTGGTGGGAAACACCTGCAGGAAACAAGTCCACCAGCCCCGTGTGAGTCCCCCCCAGAAATATCTGTATCTCTGTGTATTTCCAGCAGGTGGGAAGATATGAACCAACGCCACATGCTTTCTATTCAACACTTTGCTTAGGGCATCCTTTATTTTGTCTGTCTGTCTTTTCTGGCGCGTCCTTCTCTTCCCAGCTGTGTGAACATGACCTCCCACAGCCCCAAACCTGTGTTCCCAGAATTGGGCTCAGCACCAGCGCCCAAAATCAGCAAGAGGCTGTGCAGAACAGTACTGAGAAAAGTGAATTCGGCATAGGAAGGGATAGGCTGTGCATATGTACCCTATGAGTAACATATCTGAGTATGTTACTCAGATTGTTTGCTGCTCTGAGTTTGGATGCACAGAGCCTTCTCTGGACAGGAAAGCTAGCGATGGAGGCATGGAGAATGGAAGAAGCGTTGCTCAAACCTCCTTTTGGAGGCTGCTGGAGAAACCATGCATGCGGCAAAGTGAACACCAGGGTTGTTTGCAGGCAGGTCCAGCAGAGTGCTATGTGCATGGGCAGGCATGCATCAAGGCGGTGAGGGCCACATGTTGTGTTTGTACATGTGAGCACGTACAGGGGAGGGACGCCCGCACCTTGCACCGTGGCGCAGAGGAGGCTGGCTGCACGTGACGGTATCCATGCCTTGCACGCCGGCCACGTTGATCTCATGTGCTGAGCTTCTTGCAGGCACCCAAAGGAGTCATCGAGCGTGCGCTGATCGCTGTGCACTGCCAAAATACTCTGGAATCTGCTCCCCTGCGTCGCCCCTTCCCAGGTCAGCGGCGGGGGCTGCGGCAGCAGGTGCTGAAACCCGTCCCTCCCCGCGACCTGCCTCGCTTGCTTTTCCAGCACATTTTCCGGAGGTCAGCCGTCCCCTCCCTGCCGCTGGATTGCTTTCCTGCCCTTCCCACCTGCTCCTTCCACCCGGCAGATTGTTTGGAGAGCGGCTTTCAAGGAGGCAGTGTTGGGGGAACATGAGTCGAAGGAGAAATCAATCCTGTCCTTGCTGGGGCTGAGATCTTGGAAATGCCGTTCTCCCATCCAGTGGCTCTCGAAGAATCGGAGCTGAGCATGGCACAGCTATTTCTGGCCGCTGGCAGCTATTCCTGGCCCTGACCTGAAGCTCAGTCGTTTCCCTCTCTGTGCCCATGCATGAGGGCTGAGTTTAGTGTGCAGGGCAGGCAGGGAAGGCTCAAAATATCAGCAGCCACTGGGAGAGGCGCTGAGCAGAAAGCATCCTGGCTCCATGGCAGGCAGCATCCCCTGCCCCATCCCCTTCCCAGAGTGAGCAGGATGCTACAGGGCCAGTGCTCTGCTTTTTCCATAGGACTTTATGAGGGGAGGGATGGATCTGAGCTGTCCATCCACCCTGCACTCATAGGGTTCGGTAGTTCACCCATCTCCTGTGCACAGGGTGAGCTCAACCCATGTCTACTGATGGTGCTATGCAGCTCAGAGCTTCCTGAGCGCATTCCTCCTGCTTTCCATCCTGCTTTGATTATCTCCGCCCTCGCTTTCTGTCCTACTGTCTTTCCAGCTTTCTTCTGCTGCCACCTTCCCTCCCCATCTCTCCCCCATTTCCTATGCTTTTCACCTCTCCTTTTCTCTCCCCATCACTCCCACCTGCTCCCACCACTACTCCCGCTATGTTTGCCCTCCTACCTCATCTCCTTTCTCTCCTCTCTGCAGCCAGGTACCGTTTTGCTCCACACACACCAGCTGCTCTGTTTTTCTTGTGTTGCAGTTAATGTTTCCACAGAGCTGTGGAGATCTCCAGAGCTGCTGAACAAAGAGACCTTTCATTTTAGCAGCAGGGTAGAGAGCAGCCGTGCTGCTGGGCCGAGGGGTCTGCAGCCAGGGGACTCCCATGACTGCCTCCACCCCCTGGGTGAGAATCAGGGCAGGGAGGGATGGAGCAATTTGGGGTTTTGGTTGTTCCCCCTCCCTCCTCTCCTGCTGCAAACCTGGTGTAATTGTAGCAGGAAATTAAACATTTGAAGCGTTAACGTGATAATCTGCGGGTTTAGGCTTTGCGGGCTGGGGGCTGGGAGCTGAGCGTGTTTCTGCTACTTGGGGTGCTGGGAATGGGTAGGGGGCACGATGGTGGTGGTGTGTTCCCAGATGTCCCCACTCTCTGGCAAAACCTCAGGGGATGTTCTCCTTCGGCTCTCTTTGTCTTCAGCCCATCTTTGGGTTCCCAATTGAAGCTTTTCTTTTGATCGTATCTCATTGCTCATGGTGGTGGGACAGGAACCAGTGGTTACACTTGGTGCCTGCGCTGAGTTTGTCTGTGTTCTGCTGATGCTGGTGGGGGACCAGTCAGCTTGGGACCTGTGCATGCCCCACATCCCTGTCACCGTGGGTCAGCAAAGGAGAAAAAAAAAAGGCTATCAGTTTTTGGAGATGCAAGTAAATCTGTGGAAAATTGTCTCCTGTGTCCATGGGGCACTGGGCCCCAAATACAATGCTGGTTCAAGCAGAACTCCTGGAGTTCTGTTCCTTATAGGAGGGTTGGGTGTGTGTCTGATGTGACTACTAGGAGAGGAGGTTGGGCTGTCTGTCATTAGAGGAGGTGAGGATCAGGGCAGACCCTGTCAACATGGCTGTGCATAGGCAGGATGGAGGGTGCATGGCTCTGGGTGGACTGGGGATGCCAGCAGACAGTTGAGCATGGGTGTCCCAGTGCCTTGTTTGAGCTCCTCCATGGTTTATAAAGATGGCTGGCATGAACATATTATGTTTTTTTAATTCCTTTTTTATGTCAGGCTTGGATTGTCTAATAGATGCTTGCATTGTAATTTTTTACTTTAATAGGAATCATTTGTAGAGAGATGTGCTGAGCTCAGCATCCCGGCTGGAGCTTTTGCATTATCGGGAGTTGCTGTCTTTGCAGATGGATGAGTTTCAAGGATTTCTAAATACACAGGCCTATCTGTCTAAACAAAAGTTCAAACGCCGTGCAGTTCACTGGTTTGGAGCAAATGTCAAACAGGCAGGGACTGGGCTGTCGCTGCTAAACAAACCTCTGTCCTGTTTTCTTTTGCGCCAGCTGTGCCAGGGTGATTTTCTTTCAGCATTGCTTAGCTGTGAATCTGGGGGTGAGCAGATTTAAGAAAACCTATTTAGCCCTGGGCAAGGCAGAGCCTGTTCGGCTGTGAGTGGAGGAAGGAAGGGAGGGAGCCCTGATCTTCGCCATTGGCCATGGACACTCATCTTGTCTTTTCCTAAGTATATCCCAGAGCTGCATCCATAGCTGCTGGCTGTGAATGTAGCCATGAGTTTTAACTGTCCCATCTTTGATAAAGATGCGGTTGTTTGCAGAAAGGTGTATCAGCTTTGGGCTGATGATTAACTTTGACCTGACCCAGTACCTTGCTCCCATGGCATGGGGACAGCGCATTCCCCTGTTGAGCCTGGGATGAAAGTGACAATGGTTTGCAAACAGGTCCCAGGTCACATCCTGCACTGCTTCTTCGCTCAGTCCCTGGCAGCAGGCTTTGTGGGATGGAGATAGCATCCTGGCGTGGGAGACAGGAGACCTTTCTCCCCGACACCTGCATATGGTGCGACTTCGGCACGGCCTCTCGCGTCCGGTGTTTTTTGTGTGTTTTCCGAGACACTTCACATTAGCTCCTTGGCCAGTGCTGGGAGGACTGGATTGGAAAGGAAAGGGATTTTCATACTTCATCTTTTTCTCGACGGAGCCTGAAACGTGAGCGCCTCCAAGGCGTTACCGAATGAGGTGGTAATGTGTTCATCAGCTGGGAAATCACCGGCCTTTGGAAAAATGGGGAGGGGAGAGATGGAGAGATGCGCAGGGACTTGAACCAACGCATCCACCCCTGGACAGCTATGGCTTTGGGCTGCAGCAGGGATGCATGGAGCGTGGTGTTGTGGAGCATCCCAATGGTGCTGGGGCTGCTCCTGCCTCCGTTTCCCCACCACAAGCTGTGGTTGTCATGGGGCCCATGAGGATGCACTGGATGCCATGTCCCTCAAATGGGGCTGAGGGAGGGATGGAAAGAAAGGAAGCAAATTGAATAAGCCAGGTGCTGCTTGGAGTTGTAGTGGAGAGCCTGCCTGCCTTAGGCTGTGCGCTCACCATTGGCTGTGCCCAGCTGAGAGCCAGCTCCTGCCGTGGTGAGTTGTGTTCTGGTTGGATGTGTTCTGGATGTGGGTTGGATCTGCAGGACCTCGTGCTGCCCACAGGGATGGTGTTGCGCTTTGTCTCCCCCAGCATACAATAGTGCTACCGTGCACCATTAGGCATAGAATCATAGACAAATTGTGTGAATTGAAAGGGACCCTTAAGGGCCATCAAGTCCAACTGCCCTGCAGTGAGCAGGGACATCTGCAGTTATCCTCGGAGCATTTTAGTTGTATTCTTGCCTGGGGCTGTGCAGTGCTTGGGGCTGGCTCTGCACCTGTGTGTAAAAAGATCATCCTCAGGTGCCTTCCCTTTTCAGTTTTGTGAACTCTTCTGCCCTTGCAATACATGAGGGTAAACAGGAGCATTCGCTGCTGTCTTTTGCTGCTCAGCAGCCCTCCTTCCTCTTCCTGTTCATCCGCCTCCTTCTCTAATTAAAGTTTCCAACTTCTCAGTCTCGCACTCTGTTGTTTCTCTGCATCTCATTGCTTTTATTGCCCATCTCAAAGCAGAAACCCTTTTTCTCTGCTTTTTTTTTTTTTTATTATTATTATTATTTTCCTTTTTATGCAGGATATCCAGAATTGATCGAAGCATTCCAGGTCAGGCCACGCCATTGATTTACGTCGTCACGTATTTTATAATCCTCTGCCTTCATATATAACCTAACATTTTGTTTGCCATTTGAGCAGCGACTGCAGAGCAAAGGCTGACATCACTTTGCTGGCCGGTTTCAGCTAATTTAGACTGCAGCAACGTGTGTGATTAGTTCAGAGCACTCCTTGCAGCGAGCGGTGCATTGCATTTATCACCACACCGGGCTCCCTCGCTGCCTTGTGCTTTGAAGGGCTTTGCCATCCGTCATACTCTTGATTAGCCCAAATAATATTGTCATCTGCCAGTTTTTCCTCCTCGTTGCTCAGCCCTCTTCAAAGCATTAATAAACAGATTAAAGCGCATTCATCCTCATCCAGGGTGCCGAGGTGCTTCTCCAACAGGCTGCTGCCATGCAGAAAGCGTTCAGACCTTTCCAAGGGGCTGCGTGAGGATGCACCTGTTTTTTTTGCAGAGGAGATATTGGGTCGCCTCACCAGGAAGTGACCCACCCCAGAGTTTTGTAATTAAGAGCACAGCAAAAGGGGTCAGAGAAAACGCTGCTGTTTTTATCCATAATAAATCTGTGATCTCTATTTTCTGAGATTCCTACAGCTCTGCCCCGTTTATACTGTGAGTGCTTAATATTGGTCTGCGTAACCAAATATGGTCTTCGTGTTAATACTTTCAAATGCAGCCATCGTGAGTTTAAATAGCAAGGGCCTTTTTAGCAAAATACTTAGGATTTTGGTTTCGTGGGAATAGCAGAGTTTAATATGAAAAGTGGAGAGTATTATTGATGGGCAATATGGTGAAATTATGTATGTGGACATGTGCTTACAGTTAGATCAATAAATGTTATTAATGTGTAAAGATATCATTTTTATGTTTCTTTTTTTTTCCAAAGGGTTTTGTGGTTAGCTTATTTTTTGAGCTTATTGATGAAAGAATAGTATTTATTTTGAAAAGTCAATGATTCAAATCAGGGCAATTTTTTAATGGGCTGTAACTTTTAAACAGAGTAATAAATTTTTGTTGTCATTCACAGAAATATTCGCACTTGAGATAAATGTAGCAGCCTGCAGGTCAATGGCTTGGCTCTCCCCGAAGGTAAATTCTGGAGGTGCTGAGCAGGGCTCTTCTCAGTGGAAGCCAATTGCAGCTGAAATGTCATTGAATTTTGTGTTATTCGGGAAAGGAAGCTAAGGAAGAGTGATCACAACCGGCTTCACCATTTCTCTACATATTGCCCAAATTGAGATATATGTAAGTTGTAAAGGACATAAGAAATAGCGTGACCGCGCCACGGTTTGTAACCTTCAGCTTCTTACAAGCAGTTGCTACTCCGGAGGCATCAGCATCAGCAACCTTGTGCTTCTTTGAGGTCTCTCTTCTGTTCTGCACTTGGGTTGCTTTTCTGCTCATAGAGTGTGCCCTGGCAGAGACTTCTGCTGGGTGTTGGTGCGCAAAATAATACGAGAGCTGTGTCTGCTGTCCTGCCTTGTCACCTGATGTCCCAGCTCACAAAATGCTGAGGAAAACGGTGCTGTGGGCGTTCGGCCAGATGGGAGCTGAGCACCACAAGCATTGCTCTGGCTTGGACATGCTCCTTGGGAAATGGGAGGAGAACAACATTCTCTGGAGGCTGTAGGTGTCGTGTCTTCTCCATTGGCTGCTTTCCACCTGGGTCATGCCAACAGTGCTCTTTGCAAGGCTGGGAAAGATTGGTTTTGTTTGTCCATGCACCAGTGAGACTGACCTTATGCTCTGCTCATGAGTTCAGCTCTCATCCTTGCTGTCCAGACTCCCACTTGGTCCTGTAAAAACTAGGAGGTGTTTTTTGCTCATTTCTCCTTTTAGAGGATGGTGGTAGCTCTCCTCCACTCTGATTCTGCTCAGCAAATAGGATGAAAACAGATGAGGTATGTTGCGTCTATACCGGCAGATTTGGCCTCCATTTTCTGTTTACTAGGGCTGCATTAGTTGTGAATAATGGCGCGTCAAACCACTCGCTCCAAGCAATTTATTCATGGGATTTGGCCCCGCGTGCTGTCTGCGAGCTGCCTGCCAGCAGGATATGATTTTTAAAATACACTTGCAAACACTCAGCTGTGCGCCCTGTCAGTTCACAAACACATCTGGGTGCTGCAGGGTGGGAATGGCATTGCCATGGAGGCAGCACGGCCATCCCCAGCATCCCCAGTGCGGTGCAGAGTGGGGCAGGCAGTGCCTCTTTGAAGCAGGGTGCAGTTAGATGAGATGGAAGATGAGAAGTCACAAGAGACCTGAAATATTCTTCCTTCTCCTTTTGCCCCGGGGACATCATTATGTTAAGCTTCGCGCACGCACACGATCCCAGATCTTTAAGACAGGAATTCCTCCCCAACTTGGGAGAGATGGCAACAGTTTCGAGCTCTTTTCTTGCCGTCTGGCAGATTTTACGTCTAAGTTTTGCTCTGTCACGTCCCTGTGGAATAACCATTGATTTATATCGCAGCCGAGCCCAGAACAAATGCTTTTGCTGGAGGACGGATACCTGTGTTCTCTCCAAGAAAGAAAGGTTCCTGCTCCCCAAGCTTTGATAGAAAGGCCAGAGCTAAAGAAACTCTTGGTCACTGTGATGTCTGTGCAGAAGGGAGCACAATAGCCCATGCGTGAAGGGAGGCAATCGCAGGTCAGGTTTGCTCACCCGCTGTCAGTATGATGTGCACCACTCGCTATTGTTTTCTGGGGTATTGCACTTTTGATTGATTGCTTAATTTGTGCACTTGTGTGATAGTTATTGTCATGTGATGGCTCTTTTGTCGTGCTGGACTGAACATTTTTATTCTTGGGAGACAGTTCAGGCTCCAAGATGCTTCCCAAGAATGCTCAGGCTGATGTTCCCAGGGGCCATATTTGGAAATCCCAACAGTTTTCACTTGGCCAAAAGCACCAATTGGTTTTAAGGGACGTTTTGTTTGTGTTACAGTGTGAGTTGTTGGCCCGTGGTGTTCTTGAAGGGGAAAAAAAAAGAAAAAAAGAGAATTCCCAGCTCACAAGACATTTGCACTAATTAAACAGCAGGGAATTTGTTGTTCTTCACTGGTTTGTTGTTTCAGCTTCTGTCAGGCTTTTTGTACTTGGGTTTCCACAAGCCTTGTTCATGCGGTTGGTGGTTGTCACGCAGAGACAGGTGAACTCTTCCTCGCTTCTGCAGGACAAGGTCAGTGGGATACAGAACACAGAAGGGCACATCTCCACCCCCATTTGACTCCCTCGTGGTCAAGGTTGCTTCCATAGCCTGTTCTAAAGGAGATGCCCTAGTTTATTTGGGGTCTCTTGTCTTGCTGACCATTGAGGGAACTTTGGGAGAACATCAGGAGCTGCAGAGCTCCCATAGGGACCACATTGCACCTGGAAGCTTGATAATTTTTTTTACCTTTTTGGCAAGGAGAAGCAGCCCAGGGGAGGCTGGACTTTCTTTCCCATTCAAGCCAGTGGTGCAGTGTCAGATTATCTGCTTTCCCCACCTGGGGTGGCCGTCAATATAAATCTCTGTCTTGTTTTCCTCTTCCATGAAGTTTATTTCTGCATAGAAACACTGTGTTCTGATGCTGTTGGTTTGGAGCAATGTCTTAAATCTCCCCACCCACAGAGGGGTAAGTACCTACTGCTGATTCCATCTTCTCAAATTCCCCTCCTGCCCCTGCACAGTTCACCCTAAAATGCTTCACTCCAGGAGAGTCTGCAGGATTTCTTTTCCCTCCTCCCATACAAAATCTTTCCCAGTGCTAATCCTCGGTTATGCAGGAGGACTCATCTGGCCCCACGGTAGTAGGGGGGAGACAGATGTTCAGCAGACAATTAGTGCAGTTGTGCAGCTCCTTCCTGCTCAGAGCCCCCAAATAAATCACTGTGTGTGTGCCGGCATTGCCTTGTGCCACCAGACCTCTGCAAAGCGAGCGCAGGTGGGTCAGGCTAGGATGAGGGACACTGTGCTCTGCAGGAAAGGTCGCTTTTTGCTCAGTTTTCTTGAGACATTTCTCTCCTTAGCTTAACCACTGCTGAACCTTTCTGAAGCCTTCGCCTTACAAGTTATCCCCCCAAAAAGGCTTCCTTCCCCCCCCCTTTTTTTTTCTTTTTTTTCTATTTTAAACTTTCCTGGAGGTTCTCCAAAGTGAAGGGTTAAGTTTCGGGAAAGAACCGGCTCTGTCCCAGTGAGGATAGAAGCAATGAAGGTGAAGGGAAGTGGCAATTTCAGCACAAGGCAGGGAAACACTAGTGGCTTTTAGAAGTCTTGTACTGTAATGAAATGTTCCAGTGGCTTTAGGAAGTGTCCAGTAACCAAACAGGGCAGTTTGAGCTGAAAAAAGGGGAAAAACAAGCAAAAAAAAAAAAAAAAGAAGAAGAAAAAAAAAAGCTCCGTTTGGTTAAAATCAACCACAGAAATCAGGCTCAGCCTTGAGCAGGTGGTTCCCTTTCCCCTTTCTTCATGGTGGTTATGAGGTGCACCGCCAGCTTAATTGTTTCCTAGTAATTGGATAGTGTGGGCGTGATGGCATCTTTACAAACCCAGGTCATCCGCGGGACAGCTGGGCAGTGCACGCCCTGAGCTCCCAGCAAAGATGCGATGCTCAGAGGTGCCTGCCCTGCTAAAAGAGTTTCACTCTCTTGCCATAATGATGAGAGGTTTCTATGCCTTGTTTACCCTCAGGTGGAAAGGAGTGGGGATGGGGAATGATATTCCCAGGGCATCAGGATGGGATGCTCTGCGCCCACCTAAAGTGGAGGGGACAGTGGGGATGGGGATGGCCCGAGAGTAGCCCTGACCCCAATGCTCGGAGGAGTTCAGCAACCGGAGAGCCCCAAACCAGAGCCAAATTGCTTATCCTTCCTCCGCTCTCCTTTGGGCAGCCTTGAGCTTGCTCAGTATTCACTTTGCAGCACAAATGGAGCCTGTGCAGCACCTAGCGCTGTAAGATTTGGGGGTTTGGGTTTTTTTTTTTTATTCTTTGTTTAAGAGAAATCCTTTCAAGGAAAAAAAAAAAGGGAAACTTTTGAAGCGTATCATTCTTCCCCTCTTGCATATGTTCATTTTTGATTCAAACACACTGTCGAGACCTTTCTTCCCTTCCAGAGCAGAATCCCCTGGAAAGGAGCAGAGCCTGCTTTTGTGCATTTATTTTTACCAGATCTTGAAATAATTTGTGACTTAAAAGGAGAGGGGGGGAAAAAAAGAAAAAAAAAGAAAAAAAAGAAAAAAAAACAAAAGCCTGTTCCTGATTGAGGCCTCTGAGCATTACTGTTATAGAAACAAAAGTAATAAGGTAACGAGCGACTCTAACCTTAGCTTAATTAACACGTCGTTAAGATCAAGTGCCCAGAAAGGTAGCGGCTCTGTGCTCTCATGGATGAACCTGGAGGCTTGGCGACCCAAGAAATGCACTGCAATTTATTTCTTATTAAAGTGTTTGTTCTCTACCCTGGTGAGTAACCTCAGCCGTTTCTCCAGGGGAGAGCCGCGAAGCGCTCGTAGCAATTTTCAGGTAGGAGTGAGAAGAAATGAGCGATCTGCTGAGCATGGGGGAAGGAAGGGATCGCTGGGAGCCGCCTGTGCGAGCAGGTCAGGAGCGCGGGCTGCGTCCCGGGATGATGAGAGCAGTCAGGAAAATGGGAGCTGACTGCAACCTTTTAGTACCAGAGCTATTTCTTGACATACGATGCAGATCGCTTTCTGATCTCATCTCCCCCCGCGCTCAGCTTGGAACCAGAAGGGGAGGTAAATGGGTCAGGGTTCCCAAGGGGGCTGTGAGAAGGGCCAAAAAGCAGACGTCCGCAGGGGGAAAACAGTCGATTTGGCAGGTCTGGAGTTCATTGAGAAGTTATTGCTTTGGAAGGCACAGGAATATCTGTTGGGAGTCATTGAAGAGTTATTGGTGTTGGAAGTTATGATGTAGAATTATGGTGGAGGATATAGAGACCCTTATAGAAGCTCAGCAAACCTGTGAATCCATCTATCTAAGCACCCTCAATTCCCACTGAAATCCTCTTGGAACAATAATAATCATTTAACAAAGGAAATGGTTTTTGACCCAGACAACTAAATGCATTTCCGCTTAGTGCTTCCCAGCCCTCGCCTGATACTCAGCCGTGTGTTGAGGTTGCCTGTTATTTTCCCAGACATCAAAAGGTTCGAAGGAAAATGCAGCTTGGGAAAATTGATTGTTTGCCATGAAAATCTCCCCTGAAAGAGCAGTCTGAAGAACAATTAGTTGAAGGCATGTGAGCAGATTGCAAAGCAAAGATACAACATTGGCGCATGGGTGAGGATCCTCTGGGAGAGGTGGTGCGATGTCCTGGTGATCCCAGGGCTGTTCTGGGGGATGATGAGGGCACTGCAGTGCTGTTAACTGTTTCCTTTCATTGGCTTTCATCAAATATCACCATTAAGGGTGGTGAGGCACTGGGACAGGTTGCCTAGAGATTTGCTAGCTTCCCCATCCCTGGAGATGCTCAGGGTCAGGCTGGAGGGGTTCTGAGCACGTGGTGGAGCTGTAGGTGCCTCTGTTTGTGGCTGGGGAGTTGGGTCAGTTCACCTCGGACGGTCCCTTCCAACTCAAGTGGTTCCGTGCTTCTTTGGTTCTGTGATCCTGAGTTGGAAGGGACCCATATGGATCATGAGGTACCACTCCCGACTCATCACCAGCTTTCATGATGACAGTGATTATTGGAGGGAGGACCTCTCCCTATTGACTGCTATTGGGATGGATAGTGTGAAGCCAAGGAGCGTTGTTCTGCCTTGAGCCCAGGTCCAGGGCTTATCACAAAGCCTGAAGTGCAAAGTTGGAGTGAGCTGCTTTAATAACTTCCTGCAGGATTTCCTCCTGATCGCCTCATTCCTGCTGAGCGGTTTGATTTTCTCAGAAGTAACACATGGTGGCAGAGAACTTTCAAATTGGAAGTGTCACTAGGCTTTACATGGGGAGGGAAAAGTGAGCATCGTCATGCCTGGTTGGGTAACAAATATTTAATGTATTTAATGCTAAATGTTAATCTGAGGCTATGAAAGGTAGCACTCCACCTGCAAGAATTGGCTTCCTTAGAATCATAGAATCATTAAGGTTGGAAAAGACGACAGAGATCACCTAGTGCAGCCATCAACCCATCCCCACCATGAGGATGAAGGAGAGGGATGGGGGAAGTAAATCCAGCCTTCTATGGCTGGGGCTAGGAAGGAGCACCTTGCAGCACCAAGATCATTTTGCCATTGCCAGCTCATTATTTTATTTTTGTGTATTTTGTACCCAAAAGAACGACTGTGCCGAGGAGGGATCAATAGCTCAGCCGAGCATCCAAGTTATTAACTCACAAACAAACAGCATCGGGCTGAGGGGAGGGAGGAAGAATGTCAATTTTCTGTGCAAATGTTATTGTGGGGAGCCTTCAAGGAGTGTTTTATTTAGCAAATAAGGGCTATCAGAGACAGTTACTCCCATGCTGAGAAGGAGGAGAGCAGGGAATTGAATAATTTATCTGGGAAAGTGTCCTGGGGAGGTAGACATTCAAGTTTAAGGACAATCTAAAGGGACTGTGTTGGCTGGTGAGGAGTAGTCCTGTGTTCCCCCTTCTTGCTCCTTCTTGCTTTGCTCACACCAGTGGGATGTTACTGAGCAGTTTGGGGAATGCTGGCATTTAGAGGCGAAGGCAATGAACCTGCCTTGAATTTTACCATAACGGGAAGAAGGGGCTGTGAAAGTTGTCCTGCCTCGGGGGTGGGAAATAACAGCAGGGTCACCCCATCAGCCACACTTCTACACCTTATGGATTCCTGAGGAGGGCTACACTGCTTTGTCCCAGGTATCCCTGCATTGGGATGAAATTGCGATCAAAACAGAGGGGCAGAGTGGGGCTATCCCAGCTCTCAGCAGATTCAGCCAGGCATTAAAGTCATTGAAATCCCAGCCCTTTTCCCTTGTTATTTTCGGAGTCAGTGGTGACTCAATATGTGAAAAATATTACCCAGGCTGGAGCTTACGCTTGAAATCTCAGCTGCTACGGAGGAGGTGGTTTTGCAACACATAAAATTCAGTTGGTGTTCTGCCACATCCCAAAGTTGCAATGTACCGTGCAGTACAGAGTATTTAAGAAGGAGATGGAGAAAATCTCTGTTTCATTTCCCTCTGCTCTGCTTTTTTCCTGCTGTTAAACCCTGCAACAAAGCCAGAGGGGTTAAGGCTTGGGGGTTTTTCTGTTGTGGTGTGGCTCTGTCGTATGTAAGCTTTACAGCCTGTCATTATCCAACCACAGTGAGCGAGGGCTTTTCCCTCCAGGTCAGCAGAGACCCGGGGAGCTGCGCTGCTGTCCCATCCCTTCTTCTGTCCAAAGACCCAGGCAAACACGGTCTTAAAGTTTCCATGTGCCTCTGGGTGAAAAGTATGTGTCTGCCTCAGATCAGCGCTCCTGCATCAGGAAATGACCAGCGGGGATCAGGCTGCTGCATGCCACCGTCTGCATTTGATTGTAAGGGGCTGTGCTTGAGGCTTTCTCCCTCGGGTGCACTGCAAGGATGCGGAGTTCACAGCAGTGATACCACTGGGAAGTGTGATCGGTGTTAATCCCCCGGTGCTCTGCTTGGCGGTGCCTGATACTGAGTGTGCAGACTGTCACCTTAGTGCATGGGGATGGGGTGTCAGTGCCCGGTGAATAGGTCACGGTGGTGGTCTTCCCCCCTCCCCCATCCCATCGCCCTCCTCTCCATGCTGACAGATGGCAGGTCCTCGGGAAAAAGGAGCTGACATTTCCAGGGAGCTCACGGCCACGTTGCATTTGCAAGTCATAAAAGCAGAGTGGAGAAAGTGCCCTCCTGCTGCCACACAGGCACCTGACATTTAGGAAAACGGCATGCGATTAAAGCAAACATCTGCCAGCAGGAGGTTTGCGCCGTGCATTCAAGGTCTTTGATTCCTCTGTTTCCGGAGGGAGCCCTGTCTCTGCGCTGGGCGAAAGAATCCGTTTGCAGGCAAACTGCTGGATGCAAACTTTGATGGGAAAAAAAAAAAAAAAAAAAAAGGAGGTTGGCTTTGGCTTCCTAAGCAGCAAACTTCTGCTGGTGCTGGATTGCTGCACAGCATCCTGCAGGGTCCAGACAGGGATCATCTGAGGTGGGCAGTGCCTTAGTGAGCAGCAGCCCTATCCTGGAAAGCTATTCGGAGTCATTTTTCTCACTTAGAAAAGCTCCTATCTACAAACACAGCCTTCCAGTGCTGCACTCACTGTGCCCTGGCTCATGTGCCAGAAGAGTAAGAGAGGATGTTGCAGGGCAGAAGAAGAAACACGTGAATCAGCAAAAAAAAAAATTGCCCTTGGATGAAGCTGCAAAATCTGGCCATAAAGCCCAACATTTTATTCCATGTGCAGCAATTCATTTATTTAAAAAAAGAAAAAAAAAAAAGAAAAGAAAAAAGGGGAAAAACCAGAAAGAGCCAACCCATCATATTTCTGCAGAGCTCTGGTCCCAATCAAATAGCTGGACCGGGAGAGACATTAGAAAAAGAGGGAACAATCTCATGTTAGTCCACTGGGAAAGCTAATAGACCTTTTCCATCCCAAGTTTGCAGGATTCTGGGATTTTCACAATAGCTGCTCCACTTAAACCACTGCTCTGTGCATTGCCTCGCTCAAACTGACGGCTCCTTCCCCTGCAGAGGCCCCGCTTGTCTCATTACAGCTCCCACCTTTCCGCTGCTGAACTGAAAATCAACAAAGGGAAATTTAGGCTGGATATCAGGAACAATTTCCTCAAGTTGACTATGAAAGTGCCTCCAGGGAGCAGCAGTGGAGACTTTGCTGCTCGCAGCTTTTAATGGGTTTCCCATCTCATTGTGGGAGGGAGGCAGGGTGGCGAGGGATCCTGGGTTCTCCCAGCGATCCTCACAGAGGGCTGGGAAGCAACGGGGAGGGATTGTGTGAGCACAGTGCTTGGGAGATGAAGGTGGTGACCATCCCTACCACCGTCCAGTGCTGCAGGCAGCCCCCACCATGCTTTTGGGTGCATTTATCCATATGGGGTGCAGGGGACCTGCCTCATGTCCTGGTATGGTGACTGCTTTAGGCATGGGGCCCTGGCGCTGATTTTTATCAGAGGTACTCCTAAAGCATAGAGTCATAGAATAACCTGAGTAGGAAGGGACCAATAAAGATCAAGTCTAACATCTGGGTCTGGATTTGGCCAAACCCCTCCGGTGTCTGTGAAACACACAGAGGAGGGAGGTGAGGGAATGTTTATTTGCAAAACATTGGCCAAAATGAAATGCTATGGCAGGTTGAGCCTTTAATTTCTAATTAGGCTCTAAGAGTAATGGTTTCAGTTGGAAATGAAGTGTCTTGTGTCTGTCTGCCTGGAATTCTGAGCTGATGGTGCACGTGGGAGCAGCTTGCACACAGCAGGGTTTGGGTTTAAGGTGAAGGCAGGAATGGAGCCCTGAGGGTGGTAGGATCCCAAGTAGCAGACTTTGTGGTTAAGCAGTTGACAAGGCATATAGTTGCTGTTGCAGGAGCTTTGAAATAGGAAAACAACAGGTATGTGGTACGAGGGTTAGATGAGTGCTGCTGTGGTTCCTGTTCTTTTGCATTCTTCTTGCTTCTACATCGGAATCTTATGTCTGGCCACGGGCTTTCCTCTTGCAGTCATCCTGTGTCGACTGTATCTAAGGACAAGGAGGAACACCATGGCATCCACATACCTTTGTTTCATGGCATTGATATGTGATATCCTCCAGTGACTTTGATTTTTCTGGGTAGCGCATCCTTTCTTTCCCACCCTCCTCATGTCACTGATGCTGGAGGAATGCAGAGCAGGATGTACAGTCCTGTCCTTAAATAATTTCACAGTCCAAGGGTAAAGGCTACAGATGAGTATGGGCTGTGGGAATGGGGAATACACAGAGGTCCAGGTCAGTGTGGCAGGCAGCGGTGTTACTGTAGAGTCACCAAGCTGCTTTACAGCAGAGCCCTCTCTGGACAGCTTTTAAAAACGTATGTGATAACTTAGAAGAAAAAAAAACGTGGCTGGGGTGTGGATTCCAGCTGTGCACTTCAGAGATTTCCAGTCTTCTGTTTCCCGTGCATGAACCCAGCACAGCACTCTGCAGCCCAGGCTCTGACTCTGCTCCTTGCTGAGCTGTGCCGGGAAGCAGGACGCCATATGGGACCCCAATGGGCTCACCAAGAGTGATCAAGAGAGAAGAGGGGGAAGGGAATGGATTTTTGTGCCTTAGCCTTCAGAACACTGCATGTTGCATGGGGTGCTGTAAGGAGATGGGAGGGACCTTCAGTGCCCTTCCAATGGGTGACCTTGTGTGGCAGAGAGCATGACATAACTGGCCAAAATGCTGATGGTTTCACCTGCTGAGTGAGCACCTCCTGCCCATCCTGGGGGCTGCTCAGAACCACATGTTGGCTGTACAGCTGTACATGCATGTGAAGTCAAAGGGTTTCTTTGGAGGAAGAAGCCAAGTGAAGCGCAGTCAGCTTCTCTGTGGTTCCCATTCTTTTGCTTTCTTCTTGGTGCCACACTGGCACTGAATGGCTGTTCATGGGCTTTCCTCTTGCAGTGATTTTGTGTGGCTCTAAATAGGATGGGAAGAGGAATCCCAGTTTTTCTGGGTACCTTTGTTTCATGGTGTTGGTACATGATATCATACAGCAAATATTATTTATCTGGGTAATGCATCCTTCCTCTCCCAAAAGTTGAGAGTCAGCTCCATTCCCTTGCAAAGTGCAGTGCATGACAGAGGAAGGAACTACACGTTCACGTCAAGCGAAGTGTTTTGCAGGAGCTCTCCCTGTTTGAGGCTGTTCCGTTGCAGACGTGTTGTGTCCAAGCCACAAGCAACCAAATATCCACAGTTGGGAGTGTTACCAGGCATCCCGGGGGCAGAGCAGGCTGTCTGGGTATGCTCCCTGAATGCCCCAACCACATTTTGTACTCTTCCCAACATCCTCATCCTCACCATGTCAGGATTTCATGTCTCAAAGTGGATACGCTTCTCTTGGCTCAAGCTTTATTCCTTCTGAGGGCAGCTGATTTTTGCAGAGGAAGTGACATTTGTTTTCTGCAAGGGTGACACTTTGCCCTTCCAGAGCTGCCTGAATTCCTGCTAATCCTCCCCTCATTCATTTTGCACATTTTTCTTCACTCTACTCCTAGACTATGGCGCTGTGCTAAGCATCATAGTCAGCAGCAGGTAATTTAAGCACACATCTGCTTGCAATCTGGGAGGAAGGAGAGAGGCACTTTGTCTTTGTTAGGAGCCCAGCAGTCCTGCCTCCATGTGTACCTGGTTGCATTATAGTTCTGTGGTCACTCCAGGGGGGGCCAGGTGGGACTCATTGGATGGGACGGGGACAAGGTGCTGTGCTGGGATCTCTCTGCCAAATGGCAGTGAGGCTTTGACATCCAGGGAGGCATCCCCAAGAGAAGGCAGACCTCGTCAGTGCATTTTGGGTAAGCCCTGGAGTCCCCTCACCTCCCCACTGGTGAGCCAAAGGACGAGGCATGAGCAGGAGGAGGTCATAACTATTGCTGTCGGTGTAGGGAGGATTAAGAGGCGCAAGTCCATAGGAAATCAGGGCTTTTCTCCTCCCAGTGCTTCAAAGCAAACTTCTTTTAGTTAATCCTCCATAGGCTGCTGCTACTCCCTCCATTTGTTACCCTTCTAATACACCAAGCCCCCACTGCTTCTGGGGCTGCATCGGGGTGGGGATGTGCAGAGAATGCAGGGGATGTGCAGAGATTTTAGTGGGTGAATAGAGGTTGCAGGGGATATGCAAGGGGTGAGCAGAGGTTGCAGAGGATGTGCATAGGATGCTATCAGCAAGAGTAGAGCTTGGTGCCTTCCTCCCCTGCTCCCTCTTTCATCTGAGCACCAGCTGAATCTCCTCTCTGCAGTTCCCTGTCTGTGAAATGGGATAATAGCATTGCTTCATCAAGGCTAAATAACTGCCTTCAAGAGTGGGAAGAGCACAGTGTCTGCCCTGCCTGTCAGTGCTGCTGCGGTGCCATTATCCCCAGGACAGGACAGGGCAGAGAGGAAGGGGAGGGAGCTGCTGGCTTTCTTCATGGCACTACCTGCTTCCCACCAGCAGCACAGAGATGCAGGGGGGTCCACATGTCAGGCTGAAGGTGGGTGAATCAGGAGATAACGCTGATTTTCCTGGAAAAATGAGCACTCAATGTGGCATTTTTCTAAGAAGCCTGAGCCGGTGATGTGATAGGAGTCAGGAAAGGATGCTTTCTCCAAACCCTCCTCGCCGCACACAGCCCTTGCAGACCTCTACCTTCCCTTTTGATTGCCTGCAACGAGTTTTAAAATGCATCAAGCCCTTTCCACGTGTTTTGCTAAGTTTAGACTGCCTGCCTTTTCCCTCGGTATCCCAAAACAGCTGCTGAATGAAAGGCAGTCATGTTCTGATATTCAATACCATAAGCAGGAGTGATTTGAAAATGTGTTGATTCCTTAGACTGTGGGAAAAAGACCTGTACTGCTGGCTAAACGGGGCTGGAAACTAATGGGGGGTTTTTCAAGTTGCTTTTTTTCATTTGTTTTTGGTTGTTTTTTTTTATTTTCTCTCTTTTTGATGGGTTCGTAGAAAAGCAACTCATAATTCTTCATTGCTTTGAATTTTCCCTGGAGGCTTCCATGGGGCTGAAGTCTTGCATTTATACACACTTGTTTGCAGAGCAGGCGAAATGCAGTGGATTCATGTGAAAGCCTTGGATTTGACAGTATTGGAAAAGAGGGATCTGACTAATGCCCCTCAGCAGAGTTGTTTTAGCCCACAGATGCCAGACATCCCACAGGGAGCCTCATCCCAAAATTAGCTGAACTCAAACCCTCATCAGTGGAGAGAGGTGGAAGAGCTCTCCAGTGTCTGCTCTGGGGCAGATATTTGCTGTCACACCGGGGTCTGCTGCTGGCAGCTGTGGCAGAGGCATCCTCCAGGGAAATGGACCTACAATAAGGCTCAACCCTCCTTGAAGAGCACAGGTGAGGTGCAAACACCTGGGCTAAGTCCGGATGCTACACTGCTGGTCCTGCTTGGGCGCTCCTCCATCCATCCGCTCTGCTCGGCAGCTTCAAGTCCTCTGAAGACTGCATGTTTGAGATATGTGTAATATTAGTCCCCATAAATCACATCAAACCTATAGCTTCCAGCACTGCTGGCTGGGGTCCTGGCAGCCTCTCTTGCTGTCACTCAGACGTGGGATGTCTAGGTTAGCTTAATGAGGAAGCCAGACTAAGATGAAATAATTAATGCAGCTGTAGAGTAGAGATGTAGGAGTCCTCAGGGGATAAGGCAGATTGGCCCAAATCTTTCTCCCCAGCCGAGATGAGCCAGGCCTTTGTGGAGGTTGGGAAATGCTCCATTTCTATGGCGTATCTCATGGAGCTCTGTTTCCCATTTCCAATGGGTACCCTATGGAGCTTTGTGCCCTTTTCCAATGGGTATCCTGTGGAGTTCCATGCCCATTTTTAGTGGGTACGGTTTGGAACTCTGTTTCCATTTCCAGTGGGTATCCCAAGAAGCTCTGCCCCCATTTCCAATGGATACTCCATGGAGCTCCGTGCCCAAATGGCCCAGGGTGATACAGTGCACCAGAGGCTGTGTGGGTTCAGGGCAGCCAGGGTTGGGCTGCTTGCTGGGAGCATGGTTTGTGTGAATGGCATCCTCTGGCTTGCACAAGCTCAATTAAAGCTGGTTTATTTAGTAAACACGTTCCAGGATAAAGCCTTTGATTTATAGACGCCCCGATAGCGCTCCAAGGAGGACTTGTACAACTTTAACTGCGTTTTCTCAGCATCACACCAGCCCAATAAAAGTGAGTTCATATGCGCTACACAAATTCTCACTTCCAATATAAAAAAGATTTTATGAGACTGGAAGTCTCGTCGGCTCTGCGGGGCCGGGCGTATTGGCGGATACTCCGCATGACAGACCCTCTATTCCTCTTTGAGTTGTCAGACTTCAGTAGCATTTACAGCTATTTAGCTATCAAATTTTATGTGCGGCTCTGAGAGAAATGTGTCTTTTAAATACTGCTCCGTCTCATAAACAGCAGTCTGTTAAACCATGTCAATTGTACAAGTGTTTCACCAAGCAGTCCAATGAAATCACACACAGCTTTGGTCATTACCTGAGCAGCAAAGTGCTGAACAGCACCCCCAGCTTAATTCTCTGAGGCGGTCTTCTCAACCGGGCATCACCTTCCCAAGTCAAGGCAGTAAATGGTGGTGTTCCAGCACCAGTGTAAGAAAGACACTGGTTTATAGACTGTGTTAGAAAATTTTGCCGGAAAGGATGGGAGGCACGGAAAGTGTTTGACCAAATTGATTTTGGATGCTCCATACTTAGGAGTGTTCAAATCCAGCTTGGATGAGCTTTGGGCAACCTGAGTGGGAGATCACTCTGCTTTTGGCAGTGGGTTAGACTAGGTGGTCTATAAACGTCCCTTCCAACCCAAACCATTCCACGATTCTGTGATCACATCCCCAGTACTTCAACTCCATGCTCTGCCTTCCTTACCTGGTTGGCTCCTCTCTATTCTTCTCCCATCAGCAATACTGGGGAAGAGCATGCACTGCTGTGCAGTTTATTTGGTGACCCAAGCTGAGCCTGTGAGCACTGGACAAGGAACAGATGCTTGCTCCCCCTTTTCCGCCTGATCTCCCTCTTTGCTGATGGTGCATTCGCGCCAGCTCTGCTTTGGATATAATTTACAGACTCCTAGCAGAGTTTCGGAGAGGAGCCAGGCTTGAGTTTTCAGCCTCTTTCATTGTTTTCTTCTATTTCATTTCACTGTTATTTGGGTGTAAAGCAGTAATGCTCTGTGTATTTCCAAGCCCATAGCCTCTTGGAAAGCACAGGTGGTGCAAGTGGGTCTGTGGGTGCCTGCACCCAGAGGTGCGGGGTAACGAGATACACGGGATGTCTAATTGCTGCCGCACGCTGCGCACTGGGAGGTTTGCTCTCCCAGCGCTGCTGTTTCCGCATGCAATGAGCTGGGAGCCAAGGAGGAAGAAATATATGTGCGTGTGCAGCATGGTTATTTTCAAATATGAAATTGCACCTGCAAAAATAGAAGCCAGGAAGGGACTGGCGAGCAGCTCCGAGCTGGGAGGCGCGATGCATGGAGAGCAGGGGATGGGGACGGTGTCTCCGAATTTCTTTCCCATGCTAGCTCTGGCTGATAGTTTCAGCGGACGTTACTTTTCCTCCTGCATGCATTTCCATTAATCATCTGCTTGTCAGCGCTCTTCCCCCCACCTCCCCTCCACTGCCAAGTCTCACCGAGCAGTGCGCACGCACACAAGCGCCCATGCACGCAGTGTGCGTGCTGATGAGCTTGGCTGCTCGTTAATCACTTACTGGTGTTGTATGAGTTGTGTTCCAAACCACAGAAGGTTTGGAAGTGGGGAGGAAGGCTGTTCCCTTGAGGCCAGGGCTGTGCCATGGTGTAGCTCTGTGGTCTCCATCCAAGATGCAGTAGTGAGTGAAGAAGCCGTTCAGGTTCATTCAGACACATTTCACTGGGTTGTTGGAAAGAATCGTGTATTGGATAGGAGTGCCAAAGTGAGCTGTCCCACTCCCAGAATTCATAAGGGACTTATTTGTGTTTAATTTTTCCTAGCGATAATGTGCTTCTGCAGCCATCCTGGCTAGAAGTAACCTTGGGAGGTCTGTAGCCCAGTGCCAAGCAGGGTGAGTGCTGCATTATGAGCTGTTTGCTTCTCCCACCTGGGTCTTGAAAACCTCCAAGGCCACAGATCCCATGATGTTGTCCTGTGTGACAGTTCCCAGGGGGAAACTTCATAGAATCATGAGATTGGAGAGGACCACTAAGTTCATCAAGTCCAACTGTCAACCCAGCCATACTGTGCCCACTATCCATGTCCCTCAGTGCCACATCTCTACCATTCTTGAACACCTCCAGGGATGCTGACTCCACCACCAACCTGGGTAGCCAATGCTGTTGCATCTCCACTCTTTCAGAGAATAAATGTTTCTTAACATCCAATCTGAACCTCCCTTGGCACAACTTAAGGCCATTCCCTCTTGTTCTATTCCTGTCACTTGGTAGGAGAGGCTGACCCCACACTTTAACATAGCTTCCTCTAAGGGCACTGTAGGGATCAATAAGGTCTCGCCTGAGCCTTCTCTTCTCCAGAATGAGCAATCCCCGTTCCCTCAATCACCCCTCATAAGTTTCAGCCTTGTGACCACAATAATTGTCACTGGACTTACAAGGATCAGCATTGCCCACTGTGTAGTGGAGTTGCCCCAGAACAGCAGTGTCTCAGAGGCTCTTTAAGGTGTGCTTTCTTCTCTCCTTGAATAATTTTCTCCTTAGTGAGATCTGGCTGACCCTGTGTAGGCATTAACCTGGCACCAGACTTCCTTTCTGTTTGGGACAGATTGCCAAAGTAATAAAATTGATAGCAGGTATGAATGTATGTGTGTGTCTGTATGCTCATGCATACAGGTATGAACATTTTGTTCAGAAATTCTGATTGAAAGATTCAGTAGTTTTTACTCCTTTCATGTGTGTTTCAGAAGTAGTGTTTGACTGGCTCCTCTATCCAGGTAGGGAATTAATGGATACTGTATCACAGAATGGCTTGGGTTGGAAGGGACCTCAAAGACCATCCAGTTTCAATACCTTCCCTAGGCAGGTTTGCCATCTACCTGATCAGGTTGCCCAGGGCCCTATCTAATGTGACACTGAGTATCTAGGAGGGAGCAAAAAGGGGGCAGAAGTGTGTTTTTCCCCTGTTTACTGCCCATCCGTGGTGTTGTCCTGCTGATGGAGGTGGGTGGACCAGCCAGTGGCTGGCTCAGCTTTTCATTTTTTCTGCCGTTGAGGAATAGTTGGAGACAGAAGGCGAAGTACAGCACTTTCTTCTTCCAAAAAAAAGAAAAAAGAGGAAAAAAAAAAAAAGTGAAGGCAAAGGAAAGGAAGGAGCCTGTCTTGCACACTGCACCAGCAAACGCTCATCATCCTGTAACAGGAGGCCAGCGCACATGAATATTCCTGTGTAATATGCGCGAGTGATGAGCCCCATATGCAGACCTTGGGAGAAATTAAATATTTTCTATGGCGTTTTCCAGAGAGCCTTTCTATCAAAGTGCTCGGTCGGGAGCCAAAACGCCACAGCTTTTGCAGCCCCAGCTGGTTGACACTTTAAAAATTATTATTATTTTTAAATGCTGATTAATATTTTCTAATTAAAAAACAAATAAACAAACAAGCCATGTCCCAGCAGGTCGAATTCAGGCAGAGTTTTGGAAGGGGCTGGAGGCCACTGGTATTTTTTGGGGGGTTTGTTGTTTGTTTTTTGGTTTTTTTTTGGTGGAAGGCTCTGGAGCCTGCAGGAAGGGTCCAGAGTTAAAGCACACACATGGTCGGCATCTGTCCGGCCACAAGCAGTGGGGAGGCTGCTGGAAGCACAGCTCAGGTACAGGAAGGCCCCTGGGGCCAGATCAGGGATGGAGTGTCTGGAGGGAACAGGCTGGGTCTGACCTGTTTTGAACATGGATATAGGGCTTGCAGACATAGGCACAGGTATCATTTTTGGAGCATCCACTCAAACCCTCACATGGACAACAGACACCACATGCAGATCACTGGCGCCTGTTCACTGAGGGATTGATTTCTCTGGGAAGGCTGGAAATGGCTGAAGATTGGCTGCTCAAGTCTCCCCCACTGAGCTGTATGAAAATGCAGCTGATTACTGGGGATCCTGTGCTTGCAGAGGTGTAAGCAGTGCAGTGATCACTGGGAAGGAGCCTGAGGAGGGAAACCCATGGGTGGTGGTGGTGAACCTTCTGATGATGGTTTGTTGTGAGCACAGGAGCGCTGCAGTTGGATAGTTATAAGACAGATGGAAGGGGCATGGCTGGATATGAGCTGTCTTGTTTGGGCTTGGGAATGGGAGAGGAGGGCTAGAAGAGAGGAGAAGGGCTTGGGGAAAATGTTCTGGAATCTAACAAAGTGGAGCTTGGTTGTTTTTCTTTCAAGTAGGCAGACAGGCTTCAGACCATCTTTTGCTTGCTGTTGTTGGTAGGTAAGAAAGTAGTGTGGATACTATACCTCAGTTTGGCACTGACAGGGGGATGAATCAGTTCCTGGGCTTGCCAACAGTATTTGTGCCTTTTCTTCCTTGCAGGGCTAGAAACAAATTTCATTTTAACCAGTTTTTCCTCATTATTGAATATCTATTTAATTGCTGTCTTTCAATTGCAAACTCTTATTGCAGACATCTTGTTCTCTCTTTCCTTTTTGGCAGCACACCTGGAAAGAGACCGAGAGCTGAGACATCGTCCAAGCACATATTAATCATAAAATTACAGAATCACAGAGTTGATTGGGTTGGAAGGGACCTTAAGAGGGGACCTCAAAGACTGTGCAGTTTCAGTGCCCAGGCTCAGCTGACAGCAGCTCCGTGCCATGATTTTGGGCTCATTGCCTCAACCCAAAAGGGATGTTCACTTCCAAAGTTGTATTTACCAGTGCTGCTCATGCACTGGGGGTGGTTTTGCACTGCGGGCATGCTAGACCCATGCACTTCCAGGCTGCTCTGTGGTCCCCTGTTGCCTCCCAGCCCTGCTGCTGGGCTCACCATGCTGTTCAGGCACGTGTTTGCAGCACAGCTGCCCCATCCCCCCCTCCTCACCCCCATGGAACTGCCTCCCTGATGTCAAACAGCTAATACCCCCTAACAAACATGCTAATTTAAGAGCTGTTAAAGCCAGGGGCCAGCATGAGGTCACAGTCCACACAAACAGATGGTGTTTTGTCCTTGATAATTAAATTTTCCTGTAGTTTTGGGTGAGAGGCTTTCGTGCCTTTTATTTCAGCGCAGCTGCTTCAGGACAGCCCTGCTTCTTCCTCCTTGTTCTCTGCTTGCTCCCGCTGGTGTGGTGCATCAGGACCTCGGGCAGGGGACCCTGGGGAGGACTTGGAGGTGGTCTGGGAGGCTGCAGGGTTGGGAAGCCCTTCGAAAACTCATTGGAGGCCAGGTGAGCTGTGTCAGCCTCTGGCCCTTTTTGGCATTGCTGGTGGAGTGCAGCATTGGTGTATGCTCCTGTGTAGCAATGCTTGGCAGGCCCAGATCTTGCTGAAAATGCTGCCAACATAGCAGGCAAAGAAGGATGCTTGGGGGTGCAAAGGAAAGGTTCCTCCTCTTGCTGTCCAGGGAGGCTGTTCTTGGGGCAAGCATGTCACTCTGGTCTTTTCACTGTCCTTCACATCCCTGCTGCTGTCAGAGGGCTGCTGGCAGCCCCTGGTATTGCTGGCTGTCACCAAAGGTGAAAATGAGCTTCCCCACAATGCTGCCTTGAGGAATCACTGGGCAGCCCCATGCCTCGGATTCCTCCTCAGTCACTGCTTTACTTGCCTAGTCAAAACACTGAGGGCTGCTGTGGCATGTGGGGGCAGTGTGGGGCCATTGGGATAAAGAAAGAGCAGTGAGTAGACAGATATCCCCAAAGTACCAAAGAAGTATGGGGAGTACTGGTCCCCAGCATCCCAAGCCACCACCTGCACCCAGCATCCCACGGAGAACAGCCCGATCCTCCTGCACTAAGAAAGCAAAAGCAGCAGCAGTTGGAACTGTTTGGAACTCTGCTTTTCCACCATGCCAGAGCAACAATACAAACAGGGTTTCTGATGCAAAATGTTAGCATGTCATTCTGGGCTTCCCCCTCCTTCCCTAATTGTGTTTTTTCCTTTCCTCTCTGCTTCGCTTAGAACTACGTGTGACTGTGACATGGTGTTTGACTTTAATGCTGTGATGTCTTTCTCTGCCCTGGAGCTTTTTAAGGCATGTTTGTGAGTTCATAAGGCAGCTTGGCCACAGACTGTCCTCAGGGCAAAAAGCAGGGTTTTGAGCAAAATCATGGGAGAAATTGAAGGGTGATGTTGCCCTATGAACAGCAAAAGAAGTGCTGCAAGCGTTGACTGGATATCACAGGCTGAACCTAGACTGCAGCAACAGGGACTTCCTAAAAGTTCTGGAGCTTTTTACTTAGAGACATTTTTTAGGGTCTGTTTTTTATGTTTGTTTGTTTTGTTTTTTTCCCCATCATCATTATTTTTTTGTTTTCATGCCTGAATACTGAAAGTTCATATACTAAAATCCATTGCAGCATTAGGAGTGTTTTCCTGGAGAAGTGGAAGGAGCAGGACCTTCCACCAAACACAATGGTCATGGTGATTTCTCCACCTTCCTGGGAGGTGCACTGGGAAACATGGGATCCTTGAGAATCTCCTGTCACCTATCGGTGCATCTCCCTTGGATGCGAAGAAGAAGAACCTCTGGAAAAGTACAACCCAAGGCCCAAAACAGAGGCTCTAAAAAAGCTATGGCACTTCTTTCATAGAAGCTAACTCTTGATTGACTCCTGCAGCACATCTATGCAGAGAGTCAGGAAGTGCTCAGTGTGGGAGAAAGTTGATGAAAAAGGGGGGAACACACAACAGTGACTGAAAAAAAATGCCATTTGTTCTTGTTTCCTCCATCTCAGCGCATCAGTTTGGAGGGGAAAGGATTGGGTTTCATGTATACATGCTCACCATCGCTTCATGCCCTGTGTGCACTGGGTTGGTGAAGAACAGGCTCAGGGGTGATGTTTCTCTACAACCCATGTCTGTAAGGATTCAGCCTCCTCCTGCCCTCCTATGCTTTCTCCCAGAACCAATTTTGAAGACACGCATCGCTTATTAGTATGCCAAGCTTTGTGTTGCCTTTTATCACCGCTGGAACAGATGGCTGGGCTTGGACCGCTGCCCTCCGCTTGCAGATAGGCTGGTTCATTTGGTGGCAGTGGTGAGGACAGGTACAAGCTGCAGGAAACATCCCTCTGTGAGGCAGGAAGAGGGGACAGACAGCATCAGGCAGCTGCCCATGCGTTAGACTGGAACGATGGCTGTGTAGCCAAGGGCTGTTCATAAACAGGGCTGCTGGAGATGATCCCAGTAATGTGCTTGGGTGATCTTTAAGAAGGTTGGGCATGCCTGGCAGAGAGCCATGCTGCAAGCATGGTCCCCTTCCTGTCCTTGGAGGAGAGCAGGTTGTAGCACCTATTGGCCATTTCTTAGGGACAAGGTGTTGTCCACGGAGTCCTGATGTGGTGAGACTCAACTTTGTCATTTTGCAGAGGGCTGGCTTGAAAGGAAAGGTACCCATCCTGTTCCTGGAGCAGAGATGCTCCCAGCCCTGCAGACACAGGGCAGTGGCTGAGATTGGTTGTCCTGGGGATCTCCAGTCCAGAGCTCCCTGCCCATCACGTGTCTGTGATCCACACAAGCCAGAAATTACCTGTCCTGGAGTCCAAGCAGGCAGTTCCCCTACCAGCCTGTGATGTTTCCTGGGATGCTCACATTCGTGTGGTAGAGCCAAGAGCCCTTCAAGCAGCTGGACTAGATGGTCTTAGTAGTCTCTTCCAACCTTAGTGATTCTAAGCGTGTGGCTGCCTTGATGCGCGTGTCTTCAACCAAAACAGATGGGAATTTTTCTGAAAGACTTCCCTTCATTTTCCATCCATCTTTCCTTCTTCCAGGCAGGAAAGAGATGGAATCCTTAAGATCAAGGAGTCAATTAATTTCAACTGGCCCAGCAGTGCTTGGTCTGAGTGAACAGTGTGCTGATCACCATTTTGACAGTGGGAAGTCAAATTAGATTTAAGGAGCCCTTTCAAGTGACAGGGCTGACCCTGCCGATGAGGCTTTATGAAGCACATATTAAGAGATCCTACAGCCTGTCTTCTCTTGAGCTAAAAAATGAGGTCCAATGAAGATGGAGCACTGTAAAGCAACAGAGCTTTAGGTCTGCAACTGTGCCTCTCATGTTATATGTTGAGCAACAAGGGTATTGTTGTCTGTTTTCCCCCATTATACTGTCACAAGAAGTGAAATCCCTGTGGGAACCAGTGGTGGGGATTTCAGGTTGCCCAAAGAGGTTGTGGATGCCCCGTCCCTGGAGGCACTAAGGGCCAGGCTGGATGTGGCTCTGGGCAGCCTGGTCTGGTGGTTGGTGACCCTGCACATGGTGGGGGGGTTGAAATTGGATGATCATCGTGGTCCTTTTCAACCCAGGCCATTCTGTGGTTCTGTATGATTCTATGTACTGCTTGCAGTCATTATCTGCAGTATGGGTGTAGCATCATGCCCCAAAAGTAGGAAAAATTGTCACAGCTCCTCAGGATGTAGATGTTCTGGGGTGTCCAAAGTCAGCACCTGCAGTGCAGGCAGACAATAGCATTTACAGCCAGCATCTGTAGGACAGGTGTGCTGTAACATCAGCAGTCAGCATCTGTAGTGCAGGTGTGCTGCAGTGTTGTTATGGGCACCTGCAGCACAGGCAGAGCTTCATGCCTACCATCAGTGCAGGTGTACCACAGCAGCTGCAGTTGGTGTCTGCAGTGTGGGCTCACCACAATGCCTGGAGTGCCGGCACTGCAGAGCCCATGGACGGCTCTTGGCAGAGCTGCAATGGAGACACATAGGGAGGAAATGAGTTAATTGAGGTTTTTGGTTTTTTTCTCTCCTGGATCACCACTTGAGAGCTGGGCCCTGTAACAGCAGAGCTGGGAGGAATTTACTGACAGAAGGCTGTCGTGCAAGCATGAGGTTTGGAAACCAAGGCTTTTTCTACACATTTCTGGCAGATGCTCGCAGGATGGCCAAGCAGCTTTCAGCAGGCCATAGCTGGTTGCTACCTCATTAACCAGCAAGTGTCTCCATGGCTTTAGGGATCCTATTAATAGGAGGTGGGAAGGGATCTCAGCCAATGCAGAGGAAGACCCTGGGAATATGAAGAAGAGGTTGGCATTTCGCTTTCTGGCTAGATACCCACTCCCCATCCTTCTGCTGCCAGTCCTACCCCATCACACCACACCAGTTCACATCCCAACACTGTGCCCCTCACCCTAGTTCAGGAACAGCCTCCAGTCCTGTCTTTACATCTTAGTTCTGGCCACAAATTGCTTATACAGGGCCTGTCTGACCCAGGGGAAGCACTGCTGGTGGCACATTTGGTGTAGAATGGGAACTGCTGGAGGGAACCGTGTTCATGTCCACATTGAAACAGCCTCTAAGAATGACCATCAGAGCTCCACTTTCCACTCTGCTGCCAAGAAATGATTCACCACAGGGGCAAATCAAATATTGTCCAGACTGCTTTTCTGCAGAAGATTGAGTTCCCCACCACTGGGTTTGCTGTGATATAAATGTGGTTCCCCACTGTCACCTTTCATATGTTTCCTGCAGGAGCAGGGACACAGCCTAGGGTCCCTCCTGTTTGAGCACGGCTGGTGCTCTGCTGCTTGCTGCCCCATGCACCTGCCTGCTAGGGTGCAGGCATCTGTTAGAAACACCATTAGATGTAAGCACATGCAGCCAACAGAAATTTGCATTGGAAGCATCTGCAGAAATGCTGAAGGTTTTATTATGTATGTGGAAAAAGCATAATAATGGCTTTGGGCAGAAGAGGCAAACGAAGTAAATGCTGCATGGGAAATTGTGATTTGAGTGAGGAGAAGTTGGTTTTGTTTAGATGTTTCACACTGAAATAGCTCCAATTCCTGCCTGGCTGCAGGGCTTGTCTATGAGATGAGTCTCATGTCTGTGAGTTTTGCAGGGGAAAAAACTGAGTAGTGGGATCTCTGTGCTGGCTGTGGGCACTGTGGGCTCCCAGAAGACCTTGGCTATTTCCCCACTCTCTCTTCTGCCCTTGTAAGCCATGCAGCATCACCTTTGAGAGTCCCCTCCCCATAGTACCCATCTGTGTATGGGTCTTGCCTCAGGGGAGGCTGCCAGGCAGGCAGGCAGAAGCAGAAGCAATTATTTTAATGACTTGATAAGATGAGAAACAGGGAGGGTGGGAGGTTGTGATCCCCAGGAGGAGCAGTAGATGTGAAATGGGGAATGCGATGCTTGGGATAACATCGGCACTGAGGCTGCAGTGAGCAGGGGGGTCACCTGGGGGGCTGCATCCCCACTGGGATGGGGACACAAATGGCAGCAGTGTCACAGAGGGTGTGGTGAGGATGAGTGCAGGTTGCAGTCTGGGGAGCAGGCATGGGGGAAGGAGGAGCAGGACAGAAGCACAGTGAGTGATAACAATGTAGTAATTAGCACTCAGTGCTTCTCCACTGGAGCTTTCAAAGGCCATTATCTCTACTTTGCAGGCAGGGAAACTGAGGCACAGGGAGAGCAATTTGCACAGGGTGACCTGGGAGGACTGGGTCTGCTCTCACCACATGCCCTTGTGGTGCAAACCCTTTGCCATCAATCCAGCAGTAATGTCCTGTCTCTTCTCTGCACTCCCCATTCTCAGTACCCCAATTACTGCCCTGGAGAGACATTTGGAGCTGGGCTCCCACTGCCCTTCAAAACCTGTGTGCCCAGCCACATTTGCCTCTCTGTCCAGCCCCCAAAATCTCATGTCCTGCTGCAAACTCGAAGCCATCTGGGCTCCTGCATGGGCTGTGTTGCTAATGGAATATGTTTTGCTGTTTTGTTTTGTTGGGTTTTTTTTTGTTGTTGTTGTTGTTTTTTTTTTTTTGCTGGCCGATGCAGCTTCCCCTTTATTTAGGTCTAAATGGATGCCATCTGGCTAACGAGCCTATACTCATGTTCTAGATTAAAAGGCAATCCTCCACACGTTACCAGTACGGTGCTTTAGATTAGAGAGGTTTAAATGGTTGTGAAGGTGTAATTTGCTTTTCACACAGTGCTGTTCATCTCCTAGCAGACAGGCTGGCATCACTGCCATATCCCCAGCAGCTCCCTCCTACCCTGGTCCCCTGCATGACCCCCTTGCTGTGTGACCAGGAAGGGTCATGCTGTTTCTTGTCATCCCAGAAATGCTGCAGCAGGGATGACATCTGCATCTTGCATATCCTAAGCACGGAGGACTGCTATGAGAGGGTGGGGTATGGCTCTGTCTCTTATGGAGGAAAGATAACTCCTGGTTACTTATCTTGATTGGGTTACACATACCTCCCTGTAGTCCATTTGCAGGCAGGTGCTGAAGGGAGCCCAGCCCCAGGGCTTGACTTCTTGGGGAGAAGTTGAAAAGCAGAGGAGAAAAAGAGAGCAGTTGTGCAAGGTGTATCATAGCCTGCAGGCACCTGGATCTGCTGGCAGCTCTGTTGGAAAGTGCCACAGGCCATGGAACCATGAAGCGAGTGCTGACAAAACGCTTCCTTTTGCTATAAGTTCTCCCTCTGCTGAGCTAAAATCTTGCTGTGCGGTATCCCCTCGCTCCTGCCCTGCAGGGTCCAGCTCTGGGTGCACTGCTTGCAGTCTCTCCTATGGCAAACCCTGACCGCTCCTGCCTGTGCTTGCTTCCACAGATGGCCAATCCTGTCCCGTCAGCCTGCTGCGTGGTGCTCGCCGCGGTGGTGGTGGTGTATGCTCAGAGGCACAGCCAGCAGGGTGAGTCTCATCCCAGCTCCAGGGGGATCCCAACAAATGCAGGTGCTGTTCCTCTGGCCTCTCTCCTAACATGAGCTGGATGTGCTTTCTGCATTTGCCTGATGTTTTATTTCTGGATGTCATTGTTTTCTCCTCCACTTGGTGTGTGCATCTCCTCCTGCCGATGCTGGGGGTTTGGACAGCCTGTGTCCCACCAGTGTCTACTGGTCTCTCTTGGAGCAGTTCCCCTGCCCAGCCCCCTGCTTGTTCCAGGATGCCTCTGCCACCTTTCCCATCCCCTTAACTCCTCTTTTTCTGCACCATGAAGGGAAGGAAGGGTGGGAAGAAGCAGAGCCTGACAGCCCCAATCCCATGGCTATCACTGCTGCCCCACTGTACTGTCATCTCCTTGGGGTGAGTTTGGCCTCATGTCACATCTGCTCACACCATTAGTTCACGCTTCTCTAGGTGAGCAGAGGATCTGGGGCTTCGGAGATATGATATTTTAGAGTCACTGATGGTACTGTGAGCTGGAGTACCCCATGCCACCCTGGGTCCAGACCTGAGTGGGCTGTTTTTGGGCAGCAGACTGGGTTCCTCTATGGTGTCACCCGTGGTAGCCCTGCAAAAGTGGATGGAATGGGGATGCCCCCATAGCTTTGTGCAGCTCTGCAGCTGGGGTTTGGTGGTGTGTGGGTTTGCTTGTTTTACCTGCCTAGAGTTCACCCCTTGCTCATAGCTGCAGCCTCATCCCCTGCCCTCATCCCCTGCCACTTGGGCTGGGAAGTGGGGCTGGAGGAAGAATGAATCCCACTGATGGCAGTGACTGGATGGAGTGGGGGAAGATGCAGGTGTAGAGTCCATTTATAATGCGCTTGAGGCATGCTCAACTTTAATAGCTCATGAAGCACTTTTAAGAGATGCATTAGCGCTGAATACGTGAGCGAGGAGGATGTGACAAGCTGTTAAGCAAGCAGGAGTGCAGCGCAGTGGGGCTGGCCACCCGCTTCTGGCTCTCACGTGCTCACTGGTGATTATTGGAGCATCCTGCAAAGTGCCACATGAATTTATAAAAGCAGCATTGAGTACAATAGTGGTGAGGTTGCTCATGTGTTAACTCCTCTGATGCTCATTTGTGCACCTTTCCTTGGAGCTGGAGGAGTAAAGGGCACATTTGTTTGCGATGCAACTTCCCAAGCCCTGCGGTTTCGGGGATGGAGGTGGTCATACCTGAGGGGACCTGTATCAGCTGCCCTTCCTCCATCCCTCCCTAGGACAGTCTTGTTCCAGGGAACCATTTGTTTCTGGTGATGCCCACCCATGCTTGTTTTACCTGAGCATAGGTTAATAATCACCATGCCTGAGTACGTGATCCTTGCAGGCTGCCCAGTTACCTTTGCTTTGTATCCACAGCAGATTGCTGAAGGCAAGTGTCAAGCATTAGACAAAAGGTCACGCTGCACTGTGGATCCCATCATGTTGTGTTGCTGTGCTGTGCACAGTATGCTGCACCAGCCTTAGTGGTGCTGCAGCAATCCATGCAAGAGGCAGCTCTTAGGTCTTTGGTGCCACCACCGGAGAGAGTCCTGTCCCCATCAGTCAGCCTTGCCAGAGTTATATCTGTGGCTGTTCCAGATTGAGATTTCTCTTCTTTTAAAAGAGGAGTAATTCTGTTTTATTGATCCTCACCTTGCTGAATTAACTCATGTTTAAACAATAATTATGTTTTCACATGGGAGAGGAGAGAAAGAGATGAACGTCTCTGGAAATGAATGCATTTCAGGCGCCGCAAGCTGGGGTTAATTTATTGATGAGCGGAGAAGCCACTATCTCCTCTGTTACTCACCAGTAACAGGCAATTAGCCCCCATCCTTCCTCAACCGAGGAAAAGACAGAGATTTTGTTTCATCAGTTTCCCTCCTCTCCTGCTCCCTTCAGCCCCAGCACTAATCGTTTGCAATCGGTTCTGCTGCAAAGCCTCCCAGGAGCTCCCATCCGCACGCGCCTCGTTAGAGATGCTGCCCACATTGCAGCTAAGACAAAGCCTGAGCCGATAAACAGCCTTTGAAATGCACAGCAAAGCCATGCAAATCGGCTTCTCTGAGAGCAGGTTGACTGTGGATACCTTCTTTTCTCCCCTTTACTTCATGTGATGTTTATGTTGGCTGACAAGGATGTGACCAATTCTGTTCCTGCATCACTCGGCCCATGCAGGTCCCTGGAGCATCAGCCTGGCAAGGTTAAACCAGTTGCTTTGCTTCTTTAGGTTTTGCCTTTGTTCCTCTGTAAGGGTGGTGTTTATTTTCATGCAGGTGCATGATTGGTTTGTAGACATGCATATGGTTTCTGATAGTGATTCAGATGACTCGCAGTTAAAAGTGCTGGGATGAAAGTCAGTCCCCATTGTGGACAACCCAGTCCTTACTGGCCTTCCAGTGGGGCTCAGGGGGTTCCTTTGTGGCAGCCTCTGCACTTATGCTGCCAGACACGATGGTACCCATATCCTACACACAGGGAGGACTGAGCCCATGGAGGCATCCAGGAGGATGTGCGTTTTTAGTGTACTACTGGAGTGGGAGTCTCAAGGCTCCTGGATGAGAGATGCATTCAGCACAGCATGCTGACAATGCCTCTGGGCCTGCAGTGCCACTTTACAATGCAGAGTGCACTTACATGGCAGGTTTTAGGGAGATATGGGACCACTAGAGACACAATTTGTGCATGTTTGGGAACAGAGGGAGGTGTATTTTTCTGCAGCAATATAATTTGGAATTTCAGTATTTCAGTAGTGCTGGGACAGGAGAGAAAAGTTTGGGATGATTTTTAATTCCCTTTTTTTCTCCCTGTTCACAGCTGGAGTATTCCTATTCCTGTACATCACTGAATTTTCAGAGCTGGGGCTGTGATCCTCTTCCCTCTTCCATCTCTTGCTGTTTCTCTTGCATCTGATTTTACTTACCTGCTCGGCAGGTTGGACTATCTTAGGATCCCTCTGTGCCCCCCAGGACAAACAGTTTTGCTTCCTCTGATCACTTCAGAAACAGGGTTTGCAAAGCCTCAGGCATCCGGCCATTCTTTTTGCCTGATTTTGTCCCATTATTAACTGTTGAAAGAAAAAGCAGAAATATAGTTACCTGTGTGATTCCTGGGATGACTGTGCACCATTTCTGGAGGCTGGCAGGGAGTATGGGGGATGCATCCCTCCTGCCTACCTTCTTTTTGGACTCTGCTCTGCCAAGGGGCAGATGATGCTGTGCTTTTCTCTTGCTTTTCCCTGCAGCAGCCGGTGTTCATGTCAACCCAGAACACACTTCATGGATGCTGAAGCCCTGCTCCAGGCTGGTCGTAATGACTGACAGCTCTGCTCTGTATCATTCATGTTATAAATAACTGATCTGTAAAACTCTTTTAAGAAAGCAAGTGGCTGCCATCAGTGAGATGTGCTGCTGCACAAGGTGCAAGAAACCCAGTACGAGGCAGTTCTCCAGAGGTTAGGGATTGTCTTAAGAGTTTTTCTCACCTCTTTGCTCTTTCAAAGACATGAGATTAAAGGGAAGCCTCAGCATCCAGTCTTTGGACCCCCTTGTGCTTTTCTCTGCTAGATTTCAGGGTACAGACGTTACCACCAGATAAGTACCTACAGACCCCAGCCAGACCAATGGCTGGGCTTCTCCTCAGCATCCTCTTAGTCAAGCCCAGTTCTTGCTTCTTCCCTTTTGCTCCTAACAGCCTTCACTGATACTGTTTGAAGCCATCCTTTCTGAAACGCATTTACTGGATCTAAAGCGGCAATGCGGGAGCAGTCCCTCCAAGCCCACATCTATTCTCTGCTCTTATCAGCTATCAGAGTGCCGTGCAGTCATGCATTAAGCGACATGACAAACATCTGTCATGTGTTGTTTGTTTGGTTTCCCATCCTTTCTCCAGGGTGAGATGTGTGTGCAATGGAGTGTTTTGGAATTTCTGTAAACGCCCGTACGCAGCTGCTCGCTGTTTGCTGTGGGGAAGACAAGGTCAGAAGGACAACACACATGTGTGAGCGGGAGACTGCCATGGTGCAGGCTTTCCTCTGAGTGAGCTCTGCCTTCTTGTTGCCTTGCATGGCAGCTCTGCCCATGGGTTGAAGATCTTTAAGTTATTTTCAGGTTCGTTCCAACCCAGTTCATTCTATAATTTTATGATTGCACCCTCCCACCTCCTGGCATCTCCATGTGTCTCAGGCCATGTTTTGCTTTGGTGTTTCAGCTCTAGATAGCTCTTGCAAGGCCATTTTGGAATTGTCAGCATCCATACACTGCCCTAACTGAAAATGGGCTCGTGGACGATGGACTTGTCCTTTCTGCTCTATGTATCAACCTTCATGTTCCTTGTAAACCTTTCCAACGCCAGGTTTATGCTGCCTGCAAGATACTTGATAAGGCGAGCGATTAGCAGTGGGCCAAGAGCAGATTTCTGCAGGACCACGCTGGGAGCACCCTCCTGCAATGATGACTCCCCATTAACAATTAATTCCACATTAGCAATCACATTTTTTTAATCTTCTCTGTTATAATTCTGGATGCTGTCATTATCCAGCTGACTAAAATGCCAGCTTTGCTCAGTGCATGAGCTGGTTGCAGAGCACTCCTGGTTGGGGAGCAAGGCTTGGCACAGCCTTTACCTGCCCTGCATCTTTCCCTCTTTGTGAGCCATCTCAAAGCCAAAATGCTGCTCACATGGGCTTCATGGAGAGCTCAAAGAGCTGGAACCAAGGTATTGTGCTGGATCAATAAGAGGACACATCCTGGCATTGGAAAGACATTATCAGTGTTTGTTCAGCCCATACTCAGACTAAACAAGCTTTGGTTCTTGTTGATTTTCCTATTTTCTGTTCCTGGAAGAGCTTAGTCCCAAGGCATACATAAAGAGATGCTCCTGACTTATTTCACACTGCCAGGGGTGAAGGTGTAGGAGGCATAGTGTAGGGATGCCTTTGCAAGGAAGATCCATAATCTCCTCCCTAGGTATCCATCATTGTGACAGTTTTCCCACTGCATCCCCATCTTCCCTGCCAGCCCACAGCCTCAGGGAAGCAACAAGGACAACGATTCACTCCTATCTGGGCAGGTACCCTAGATGCGGCCCGTTAAACATCACTGCATGCCACTACAACATTAGGTACTTCATAAAGGCTTGGGGTCCCATCACTGCCTTGATCTTCTTGCCTTACTGTGAAGGTGAGTCAGGAAGCAAAGCCACATGCTGTAGCTTCTCCAGCTGTCCCCCATTTTCTCCCTCCCCTCCCTCTGGCCCAGAACACTTGGCTACTTGTGCAGCACAAACTGCATCTCCTGAAGAATACACTGTCTGCAGAGCAGGAGAAAACAGCAAAAATATCCCCAGCTCCTGGAACATCTCTTTCTATTACTGGATGTCCCTCTGAGCTGAAGTAGACTTCCTGCCCAGACACGGAGTGAATTATGGCCAGGCTCTCGGAGGCTGACCTTGTGGTCAGCCAGGGCACGGGCTTGCTAATAAATGTGGTCATCCCCTACCGCAGACAGCCTATTTTTAGTGCCTCTGTTTCCTTGCGTGCTGCCTTGCAGCCCTGCCCAGTGGCCCTGCAGATCCCAAGCTGGCCACCCTGGCAGCATGGCTCATGCTGTGGGATAGCCCTGCTGGGAGCAAAAGCCTCGCTCCTCCCACCTGGGACATGAGACATTCAGGGAAACCATTTTATGTGGTGCCTGTTAGTTTTGCATGCACACAGCAGCGTGGCTTTTCCGGCTGGGATGTGCTATGGGACTGTGGCTGCACTCCATGTCTTCTGGGCAAGGAGCTGGGTAAGGTCTCACCTTGGAAGTTGCATACGGCCAGCCCAGAAGCCAGCACCTCACACTGCCAGCGCATCCTGCTCCCACCAGCACTGGGACACTCAGTGTTTGTCCCCTTCTAAGGGCTTCCAGCATCTGAAGTCCTGGATTGCAGGCAACCTTGGCACTACAAAGCCCATCTCAGGTTGGAATGAAGGAGCAAAGCACAGTGACATTGGGCATCACTTGCAGGGCTCTAGCAAAGGGGGATGCAGCAGTGTCCAAACAAAACCCTGTGTAGCAACAACACAGTTGCAGTGAGAAACTGAGACGAGGTATCCTCCTGTTTTACTAGGAGAGTTTTACTAGGGTGGAAGCAGAGTGAAGGAATCTCAAAATGGGCTCAGGAGGGCAGGTCTTGTACACAACATGTACAGAAGGAGCAGAAGAGCGACTTGCAAGATGTGCAGTCTGTCCTGTGTCTGAAAAGAGCATCTTTCAGGATAAGCAGTGTTGGGCTGCACTAAATGGAGTGGATCCATGCAGAGAAGCCAATATAATTGTGGCATATTAAAAGGAAAAGAAGAAGGATTGAGCAGGGTCTGTGTCAGGCTTGTTACTGAGAGGAAAAGCAATGCATGTCACCTTGTAATGAGTGCTCTAGCAAGACCAATCAGGTGGAGAAGTGAAGTGAGACTGCAAGGCAATCGACAGTGATGGAGGCAGGAGGGGCTGCTGCAGTATTAACCGATGTACAGATCACTGATCTCTTGGTGTAGGATTTTCTGGAGAAGATTGTTATTTAGGTTTAGGTGCCACCTGGTGCTAATTGAAGCTGAAGAGCCTGGAGCCTTTTCCTTGCACTGCTGCATATATCAGTCTGCAGGATTAGTCTTTGGCCCTGGGCGGGATGCATCCACCTATGGTGCAAAAATCCCTGTGGATAGAGTAGAGCCTTACTATAGGGTGGCAGCAGTCAGCAGAGCCATGTGCTGCCCTTCATCCCAGGTTCAACACACCATGATGTGCTCTTCCTAACTTTTTTGGTATGCAAAGCCTGGAGTGTTTTCCCCAGTGTATATCTTGATTAGCTGATATAAACCAGGCTCTTCTTAGTTATCTTTTTCTGGCTGTTACAAAGCAGCCAGAGGTCTGCAGCACCCAAGCTGAAAAACACTGACCTGCAAGGCTGGGAGGCTGAAGCACTTCTGCCAGCAATGAGTTTGTGCTTTGTAGACAGGAGGGAGATGGCACCATCACACCGAGGGCCTGGCTGGGATGCAGGAGCTAAAGCAGAGCTATGACATGCAGAATAGCTCGTTTGGCCCCTGCTGAATTTGCTGAACTATAACAAGGTGTGTTCTGCTGGCTGGGAAAGGGTGCTTTGCTATGCTGCAGTGTGCTTCTGCTTTGGAGAAAGACAGGAGCACACATACACAGGCAGTGCACAGGGGTCTGCTGCAGTGGTCAGCCTGGTACTCCCATGTCCATTTGGATGAGTGCTGTGCTCCATCTGTGCTCCCAGGAGCACAGGAAGCACAGACCAGAACAGACCCCAGGGGAGCCTCCAGCTGGAGCTGTGAACACTGGACTGCTTGGGATGAGTCACAGAGAGCTTCCAGCTCCATCCAAGCCGCAAACCCCAGCGAGTCAGGCCCTGCCATGCTGGTACTGTGCCTGTGCTGTGGTTGCTTCATCTGAGTGTGTGCAGTGCTGGGGAGAAACGAAGGCATGTAGGAGCAAGTGTGTCAAATCCCAAAGTTGACATCTGTCTGTCTGCTCCTGCCTCTCAATTTCCCATGGGAAGTCTCTGCTCCTGGCCAGCACTGAGAGCTGGAGAACTGCCACAACCCATGCCAGCCACTGGGAGAACTGGGAAGGACTGGGACAGGAAAATGCAATGGCACAGCTTAGGAGTGGAGAGAGGCTGCTGAGTTGATCAGTGTGGCTGCTCTTTGGAAGGGATGGAGGCACACAGCAATGCATGATGTGACTGCATCCTGCCTTCTGTGCCCATCAGATCTGAAAATTAATTCTACCATCATAATGAAGGGCACGGGGTGACTGATGTGCCTTTCTCCTTTTGCTTTCAGTGGAGGTCTTGTCCCCTTTAGGAGAAGGACAGTAGAAGAGCTTGGGGGCTTGGGTCTGCACTGGTGCTTCCAAGTTTGTAGGGCATCATGTCAGCCTCTTGAAGGGGAGAAGAAGTCCCAAAAGCAGCTGTGGGCTTGCTTGATACTAGAGACTCACCACACCGTTTCCACTTGTGCTCCCAATGGGATTTTGTTCATGTTACTGGTACTTACGACCATAGAATGACTTGGGTTGGAAGAGACCTCAAAATCATCTACTCCCAACCTCCCATGTTCCTTTATGCCGTATCTGTCTCTGGGGTGTTGTCTCTGCCAGCTTTGCCTTCTAACAACCCGTCCCTCTCCCAGCACTGCAGAGCACAGCCCTTTGAGTGGCAAGAGAAAGGATGTCCTGGTGGAGGATGCTGGGTCTTGGTTGGTATATTGGCTCTGACAGAATCACAGAGTGTCCCAAATTGGAAGGGACTAATGAGGATTGCCAGGTCCACCTCTTGGCTCCACAAAGGACCACCCAAAATTCAAACCCTATATCTGAGATCATTCTCCAAGTACTCCTTGGGTTTAAGGCTGTTGCCACTGCCCTGGACAGACCTTGGCAAGGTGAAGAACCTTCCCTTAATACCCAGCCATTGGTTGACACCACTGACATCTGTAGGCAGATTTACTGCCCTTCCTACCATGTGCTGGGGCACGTCAGATCTGCCCCACATGGGCAGCTCCTCCAGCTCTCAGCCCTGAGTGCTAAGTGACCCTGCTGTCTGTCCTCCCAGCTTGGAGGCTGAATTTCTGCTGTTCTCAACCCATGTTGATGGAGTTTGATCTTTACCTCCTCACTTTGTCGGAGAGCGAGCCCTGAATATTCAAGGAACAGCGCTGAACTCAGTGTGACCATGGTTGGTGGGTTCTGGCCCTTAATTAATTAGCATTGATCGTGCTTCACATTCAGCAGCAGAGAAGGGAGCTGCGACTCAGGGAAGCAGCAAAGTGTAGCAACACAATCGCTGCAGCCATTTTCATGCTGCTGGTCAGTGCTCTTCCAAACTTATATTGCGGCATTTATTTCTCCTTACTTTTGCAATTACATTCTTGGCAGCCCTAGAGAGATGGGTGTGGGCGTCCTATCAGCCCACAAGTAGGACTTTGGGATGCAGACCCTGGAGGAGCATTTCAGGATTCAGGTGGTGCATTTAATGCTGGCCCGGTGTTTAATCCTGCCCTAAATCACAGCTTGAAAGTGAAGACCATACAGTGAGAAACAGCAAGAATGGAGGCACACGTGGCAGAGTTTTGAGCATAAAGACATAGAAAGTTCCATGTGAACATGGGAGAGCTTCTTTACTGTCAGGGTGATAAAGCACAGGAGCAGGCTGTGCAGAGAGTTTGTGGTCATCTTCTCTGGGGGTACTCAGTGCCCACCTGGACACTGTTCTTTGCCTTTCTGTAGGGAACCTGCTTTAGCAGGGCACTGGGCTTGATCTCCAGAGGACCTTTTCAACCCCTAAGATGCTTTGATTCTGTGAATGTGTTGCGTGACACTTGGTGGTGTAGATGAGCAGGGAGCTCCCAGCAGGTGCATGACATTGGTTAGGACTGAGTTCCTCTGTCTCTTGCACAGCTGGAGCTAGGCAGACTGATGTGCCAGGTGCCACAGGGACAGAAGGAAAACCCACTTGGGCAAGTCACTTCTTCTCATTTCAGGACTTGGGCTCTCATTTGTAAGACACTGCCTCTGTTTCCTCTCTGAGTTGTCAGCTCACTAAGGCACCTCTCACTGCCTGCCTGTCCCATGGGTCTGCAGCCTGAGCAGTGGGGAAGAGCAGAGCACACCCCTCAGGAGCTCTGTCTGCTGCTGCACACCCCAGAGCTGCTGAGGAAATCCTCCGGGGAACTTTTTTCTGCTGGAAAATGAAGTCCTGTCAGCATCCTTGTCTTTCATGAAACCATATTTCTTCATCAGAGGAAAAAGGGGAGAAAAGCAGAAGTGGAAAGAGGGGACAGGCTGCAAAAACGGTTTTAATTGACACCTCTTCCTCCTGCACAGAAGGGTTGTAAAGCCTTTCTACAACACAGCGAGCTGCTTAAAAAGCACCAAACGCTTCTGGTTCCATTCTGAAGGAATCCAAGCTTTCTGGTGGTTCATTGGTGCCTTTTTTGTTTGCTTGTTTGTTTGTTTGTTTTTCAGTGTAGAGAATTTTTGGAAGTTGATGCTTTTGCACCAGAGCTGCACCTCATCCTTATCCCGAGCCTCCCTGCAGCATCCCCAGGGCTGAGAGGTGCTGTCAGCGCTTTGAGAGCATCCCTCCAGCCCCACCGCCCTGTGTGGGCTGCAGCCAGCCCCAGCTCCCGGCCTGTTTTTGCTTTGCCTTTAGAAAATAAACAGGCGTAGAGCCCAATGCCGCTGTGACCGGCAGAGAAGGGGGGGTGACCGGCAGAGTTGAAAAGATTGTTTTCTATTCATGGCCTCCAGCATGAGGTAGGGAAAAAGCCACTTTCTGCCTGCACATGCATAGATTTGCATTGATTGAAGGCAGAGATGCTGCCTCCCTGTGCCCTTTCTCTCCTTTTGGGCTCCCTCAGGTCCTCCCTTCCCATGAGCCCGTTCAGCAGGGACACACACAGCTCTTGCCTGAGGCTCTTCCATCACTGCCCATTGCCTCTTCCCTCCTTTCCCCCTCTCCTGACAGCAGCTTCCCACAGCCGACTCATTTCAGAGATGTTTTTTCGCTGCTCCAGCCAACATTTTTCTCTCCCCCATTACGTTTAGCTTCCCCCTCCCTCTTCCAAACTATTTTTTTAAGCAATAAATAATTTCGGCGTGCTGAAGAAGCATGCAAAGTCAGCGTTAGGCTACGGCAAAACGCTCCATTTGTTCTAGGAGCCCTTTTCCCCTCAGAAAGCTTCCCCTAGTGTTTAATTTTAAAGCATGTCATTATTATTATTTGTTTTCCTACTTTCCAGAAGAGATTCCCATATTTTTTCGGCTTGTCTGGAGATTTCCACATGCACACACGAACTTTTCCTTTGGCTTTTCTCCCCTGCTTGCTTTCTTTTTGCTGGGGTTAAAAGCCCCAAGTCAGCAAGGTACTTAAACACATGCTGAAAGTTAAGAGCTCGCCTAAGTGCTTTGCTGACTGGGAGCCAAGGATATTTTCTCGAGCCCTTTAAATGCTTCAGAACCTGAATTCAAAACGTTTTGCAGAAAATCCAGAATTCAAGTGTCTCTTGTGCTAATGGTGGCTGTAATTCAGGAGTGCTGTCAGATAAGGGCTGCACTCTTCCTCCTGGAGCTGGTGTATCCCCTCGCAGGAAATGCTTCCCTAAAGTCTTTCACCACTTCAGGGAGCTCTCCAGAGATCTGGGCATGTGCTTTTGTTTCACTCAGTGATCATGTTGGCATTTTGGTATTTGTTTTGCTTGACACTTGATGCTTCTAAGTATTGAAATGTTGAGAGGAGCAGTTCCTTGAAGTCACACTGAGCAAATATCTGCAGCTGAACTGATGCTTTCTCATCATCCCAAACACAGAGGGAGGAAAACAGAAAGAAGCTAACCAAAAAAAAACCACCCAAAACACACACATACAAATACAAACACTACATATATATATATAATATATAATATATATATATATAAACAGAAACAACAACAACAATAAAAGGAATAAAAAACCCTGAAAGTGGAGAGCTCTGTGATGCTGCAGCATCACTAACTGGAGGTCAGGAGGAACACTGAAAGTGGAACCGTGCTTCCCTTCAGAGGGATCATCAGAGGGACTGTAGTAATGTTTGTACAGAGAGGGAATAGTGGTGAGCAGAGAAGCAGGAAAGGCTGTGCAGAGAGGAGGTGCTTCCAGAAGTGGAGAGTCAGTCAGCATCAAAGAGAAATAGTGGCTCTGCTGGTTGGGGCTCAGCTCAATGGATGCAAGTCTTCGCCACCAGTCAGTTGTGGGTCTGCTTTAAAATGCTTATCTGCATAATGGGGAGCATTTTGGCTTTTTCTCCCCCATCCCCCTCACCCCCCCTTTTTAAAAAAAAAAGATTATTGAAATTTTAGGTGTGCACTTCAGCATGAGTCAGCCTTCAAAGTCTCTACCTGCTAGGTGCAAAGCAGCCAGTGCTTGTGGTCCCATGCTTCAGGCATTCATCTCCCTTTATCTCTCTCATGGCAGCATAGCTCTTTCAGGCATGCAATGCTGTCAGGGCTGCACCCAAATGATGCTTCGTATGGCTGTCAGGATGCAGCTCTCCAGTTGTGCAAGGCTCAGCACTGCTCGTCGCTTCCAGGCTTGGCTTTGCTTGAGCACCCTTTGGAGTGAAAGGCATGAAATGCAAATGTAATATCTTCTTATTACACAAGCAGATCCTGAGACCTTGGCTTAATTGTTAATACAGCCCCTCGTGGGCAGAGTAGATTGTTGCTTTATTATTAATATTGCTTTGAAATTATCTTGGCTACAGGAGTACAAGTGTTGCTCGGAGAAATGACTGATGACGACTGAGTAAGAAAAAAAAAAACAAGAAAAGATTTGGGAAAGTGCTTCCCATTGTATCAGCATCTGTAATTCCACATGTGTGTGTCCTGCACTGGCAGCTTAGAATCATGGGATCTTTAAGGTTGAAAAAGTTGGTTATCTAGTCCAACCATCAGCCCACCCCCACTATGCCCACTAACCATGTTCCTCAGAGCCACATCTCCACGATTCTTGAACACCTCCAGGGATGGTGAAGATGTCAGTTCCTCTGCTATCCCATTGTTCAAGAGCACAAGGAAAAATCTTGGGGCTGATGCAGGTGAAAGAAATCCCTCTGTTGGTTAGAAGCAAGTTCTGGAGTCTCACCTCTAGGTGTTTAAGGGTGCAGGCAGAAGAGTTAGAACTTCTCCTGGTCATTCCCAGGCACAAGACATCATATTTTTGAGTAACAGAGTCTAGATTCGTACAGTGGCTTAAGTTGGAAGGGACCTTAGAGATTATCAAGGTCCAGTCCCCAGCCATGGGCTGGTTGCCCCCACCAGGTCAGGGTGTCCTGGGCCCCATCCAACCTGGCCTTGAGCACTTCCAGGGATGAGGCAGCACAGCTCTCTGAGCAGCTGTGCTGGTGCCTCACTGCCCTCTGAGTGAGGAATTTCTTCTGAACATCTAACCCAAATCTTCATTTAGTTTTAAGCCATTCCCCCTCATCCTATCACTATTAACCTGTGTAAGATGCCAGTCCTCCAGTGAGGTGACTCCACCAGGACATAGAACTGTTGACTACAACCCTCTGGCTGCAACCACACAATCAATTCCTTACCCTCTGAGTAGTCCACCCTTCAAATCCATCTCTTTCCAAGTTAGAGATAAGGATATGCTGTGGGACCATGTCAAATGCCTTGCACAAGACCAGGTAGATGACATCAGTTACCCTTCTGATGTGTACCCATGCCATCACTCATCACACTCCTGGCCTTGTGCCTCATCCCTGAGAGGCCGAGCCTCCCATACCTGTTGTTGAGGCTGCAGAGGAGTTTTTCCAGGTCAGGATAAAGAAGTTCACAAATTAAGCTGCAGCATCTCCAGCTTCAAGCCCAGCTGCTGCTGATCTGCCCAGGGGCGTGAGCATTGCATCAAGCAGCAAAGAGCCACTGGCCTACAGCAGGCAAAAGCCAAGCCAACAGGCAGACAGAGATAGACTGAGGGGCTGAATTTCAGAGCTATTAAATGTTTAAATGAAAAAAAAAAAAAAAGAAAGAAAGAAAGAAAAAAAAAGTTAATTTAGCATCGCGGTTGTGATTTTACACACCCAAGAGCCTGGAAATTGAGAGCTCTGCTTCTCACACAGGGATCGTAACTTGGCACTACGCAGATTGTACAGTATGTAAAATTAGACTGGAGAAATAGTAAATATGCTGCAGGGACCAATACTGTCTTGGCAGAAGGAGGATGGACTGAGTGGGACCCAACAGGTCTTTTACGCCTCTGACTTCCATAATTCTGTGGCCATAAAAAAACAAAACCAAAACGCTCACATAGTGCCTGGTGCAAAGCACAGCCCACAGCAGGACAGAGTGGGAGTGGGACTGCCCCAGTGTTTGTGCTCCAAGGATGCTAAGGGGGGGTGCATGGGCACCAGCTAGGAGCAATGGGGAGGCTCTGTAGGCAGCTCCTGGGTGCCTAACATCTCTATCTGCCTCTTCCTCTTCTCCCTGTGTGGTAAATACAGGCGTCCTCATGCTGTTGCTGAACCACAATGGGCTTTTCTTCTGTTTACGGCTGTGATTTGGGCACCTAATTCTGAATCCTATTGATTTCCTCTTAAACGGCGTTGAAAAGCCTGATCTAAGCACTCTTTTGTGGCCTAAGTTATTTGTCCTGTTGGCAGGAAAAAGCAGAAGCAGAAAACAAGCCTGTAATTCATCCACAGTGCTAACTCCTGTCACCTGGCCATGGAGGGTGAGAGCTCAAGCACACACGGCTTTAGTGCTCCTGGTGGGCTTTCTCTACCATGCACTTGTTGTCCCTGTTGCCATTTGTCCCCCTCTGGCCCTCTGAGCCTTTGCTTTCTGTGTCATCCTGCATGCTGGGGTAAGGAACCTGAACCTGCAAGGACCAGCCCAGCTTTCCTTTTGCCTTAGGATGGAAGAAGAGGCATTGCTCAGGTTCTCCTGGCAAAGAGAATGCTTGCAATCCCAGAGCTTGGGCAGAAGAGGTCTTAGAAAAGAGTTGGGGAATCATATGGTTGTTTGAGTTAGAAAGGACCTTTAAAGGCCTTCTCATCCAGCTTGCCTGAGATGAACAGGGACATCCACAGTGAGATCAGGGTGCTCAGAGCCTGGTCAGACTGGAGCTGGCCAGGAGCTGACCATGGTGGAACGAGAGGGAAATGCCTCATTTCTAGTGCCCTTAAAGCAAACCTGCTTCCAGAGATCTGCTTCCAGGCTATCGGGAAGTGATTGAGTACAAGTCCTTTAGCACCCATCTGTTATCTCTTAATTAAAGTTTCTTGCTAATTATTTTTTCTTGTCAAGAAAGCAAAGCTGCTGACTCCAGGGATTTACCAAAGTAGAGCAAACAAATGCGGACTCTGCTTGCTGCAATTCTTCATTAATGGACAAAATTAACTTGGAACAGTCCATATCTTTGGCTACATCAATGACACTTAATTATGCCTGTTTCCTTACAAAGATGTATTTAGTTTTAAATCACTTGTGGAAGAACTGCCTCCTTGAGCATGAAATTCCTTCCTCTGGCAGGGAAGGTTTCTGCTGGAAAGGAAAGCTCTGCAAAAGACCAAGCAACACCAGAGGAAACAGGTGTGAAGAGATGAGGGGTAAGGATGTGCTTTGGGGAGGTGTTGTAGGGAAACCCTCTCCAGTGCAGGTGGCTGTTTCATCTCAGGAAGAGGCCGTGATGCTGCAGATGGGAGCAGAGCCACCTGCATCCCAGAGCATGGTCAGTGATATGCAGACTGGCCAACAAGATGCTGGAGCAAGAGAGAGGACACAGGGTTGTGCTACTGCACACCCCAAGGCCAGTGGAAACCAGAGACATCCCACTGATCCCATTGCTCTACTGGTCTCATTTACAGTAGGAAGTTGCAAAGTGTGAGGTCTTGCTGCTTCATCTACTCAGAAAGCTCTCAGCATACCCCCAGCACCTTGTAAATATTAAATGTATAATTTATGAATACATACACAGAGATCTAATTATCCACTCGGATTATTTCTCATGGCTTGCACACAGCTCTGGGTGGGGGGTACGTAGGCTAAAGGAGTGATAGACACTTTAGGATAGATACCTCTGTCCTCAGGCACAAATGTGTTTCTCCATCCCGCTGCAGAAGCTCTCCACATCTTAGTGGGGATACGGGGATGTATCCTTTTCTCACTGCCTCAGTTACCCCATCCTCAGGGGCAGAGCCAAAGTCCATGCAGAGGAGAAGAGTGCAGTGGGTGCAGAACGCTTGTGTATGTCCCCAGAAATGCTTTGGATCCCTCAGGTGGGATCCTGCCCATACCCAGTCTGTGGGAAATTTGAGTCTCTGTATCTCCTGGCTCTGGATGCCTTCACTGTTCTCATCCAAAAGCAGTACTGATGTCTGTAGCACAGGACAGGCAAAAGGAGGTGATAGCTGCCATCAGGGTGTCATATGTTCACATGGTGATGTGGCTGGATGTGCTGGGACAGGAGGGATCTGGGGACCTGGATTCACTCCAGTGAGTGGCTCTGTAAACCTGTCTGAGAGAACTGCCTGCTCTGTTACTGAGCTTTGGTTTCTTCTTTGTCAGCCTTAAATCATTGCCCTGGGAAAGAGCGTAGCTTTCAAAGACCTGTCTTCCAGGAAAGGCTCCCTCACCCTTTCTGAACACATGCCAGCATGTTTGTGCTGTGTTTAAGGACAAATAGGAAATAATTCAAGTTGCTTTTACCCCCCTTTCCAGCCTAGTCCTGACATTCCCATCTACAGACAAGTCCTCATACACAGACCCAAGAAGTAGGGCTGGGACCCCCAGAGCTTTACTCTGCCCCAGGCATTCCTCCTGGGCCCAAGTTAGGCAGCTTTGTTGGCCCGTTGCTGCAATGAACTTTCCTTCCTGCAGGGCTGGTGGGTGATGTGGCGTCTCTCAGCATCTGTCTCTGCCCAGCAGGTCTCTGGGTGTGAGGACAGGAGGAATAATGGCCTTTTGTGAGACAGCAAGAAAGGGGAAAGTAAAATGTCTTTAATTTGTGTGAAAGAAAATAATAGAGGAGAACCTGAGTAAGATGCTGGGACTCATACTGGAGGTCTGTGATCTGTATCCATCTTCCCATCTGCCTCGTCATCTGTCCATCCATTCATCTGCCCAGCCATTTGAACAGCCAGCCATGCACCCACACCCACTGTCGTTCATTGATCTTTTTCTCCCTCCTTCCAACCGCCCACCCAAGCATTCACCCACCCAATCTGTCCATTCATCCCTCCATCCACACATGCAGCCAGCCAGCCAGATGTTTGTATGCTCAGTCCTTTATCCTCTTACATCTCTGCATCCCCAGATACACTCATCCATCCATCCGCTTGCATGGTCATCCATCATTTCTTCTTCATGTGCTTCCCTCCATCCCAGCTGTGCCCATCCAGCCAGCTATCCATCTGTTTGCAAGCACACGCTCGTTCATCTGCCCACCCATCCATCTCCTTCCACACTTCTGCCTATCAGCCCATTTATCTGTGCCCATTCCAGCTATTTCTCCTCTCACAGTCTCCTCGGCTGGGAAGCTCTTCCTTCTTTCTATCAGCAGGCTTTTTTAACATGCTCAGAACAAACTATAGGTCTGTGTAGCCCCTGTTCTACCTACCAGCAGGACACAGGAGCTGTTATCTGGAGAGAAAGGAGTAGGACAAGTGTTGGAGTGCTTCTCCATCCCTCCCCACTATTGGCTACTGTCAGCCTCACTGGTGCATCTCCACCATGAGTGGAGTCCTCTGCTATGGGTTCATTTAATCACTGTTTTCCCCTCGATTTTGGCATTCATAGCAACGGATGGATGTGGTTTTCTCTAATTTAATCACACATTGTGTGAAAAAAAAAAGAAGAAAAAGAAAGAAGGCACTTTCTCTTTCTTACTTTCATTTGCTGCCCCTTAATTATTTTATTAGGAGAAAGAGCCAGCAGTCCTTCTCTATTCATCCTCTTCGTGTCATTCAGCGTCGCTCAGGTGTCCATCACGCCTCCAACCAGTGCCTCATTGCAGGAATGAAGAGATTGAGTCTGTCAAGCCATCCCTTACACAGAGGCTGCTTTCAGCCTTTGTTCTCTCACGTTTCCTTCCTCAGCTCCATTTTCGTCTTAATGGCACAGGCTCAGATTTGTGTGCTGCTTTCTAGGGTACACAACTTCCCATTCTCAGTCCCGTTCTTAATAATTCTTAACATTGCATTTGCGTCTTTGATTGCCACTGAGCTGATGTTGTCAGGAACGCGATCACTCCAAGATACGTTTCCATGGAGGCTGCAGCTAATTTGGAGCCATGACTGTGCAGGGAAAGCTGCTTCCTTGTGCGTTCATCAACACAACACATACTGTGATGCTCTTTGGGATGCTCTTGCCCCCAGCTTTAACTTTGCTGCCCTGACAGCCTCAGCTGTCTGCTTGCGCTGCCTTGGCCCATGAGTTATGAATGAGCTGGGTAGCTCAGGTCCAGCTCTGAGCTCTGTCAAACCTCACCAGTGACGTCTTCCTCGGCCAAGCCTGACCGCCTCTTCTCACCTTTGGTCTCTTGACCTTTAGCTGCTATAAATCCTCGCAAGGACTCTCGTGAGTTCAGGGATGCTCGGTTTCCCTGGGAGCCTGAGTGGGGCACCTTGTCAAAAGTGATTTGGAAACCCAGGAGTGTTTTGAGACCTGAAGAGGCTGTTGAAACATGGAATGAGATGCTCACACCCAGCTCAATCGCCGTCCTGCTTCACCCCACATCATACATTCACAAAAATGTTTTCATCCTTGCCACATACAGCTCAGAGAACAGCCTGTGTAGCAGCACAGGAAAGATTCAATTGCCAAGCATCATTAATGAATGTCGGCTCGAACTCCTGTCCAGAAACCTGAGAAAATTCAATTAGGCAGCTGGTGCCCAATGAGCTGTGTTGCTACACTCATGAGATGCTAAATCAAACAGCTCAGCAAGGCATCGTGTTATTGTAGAGAGAGAGAAAGAGGGAAAAAAAGGCAGGGAGATAAACAACGTAGCATGTGCCAAGCAGCTGCCCCTTTCCAAGGCATGGCTCAGGTAAGCTACAATCCTCCCACCTCATTTGGTAGGCAGGGAATTGAAGGCAGCTGCCTACTTCCCACTTCTGCTAGTGAATAACTCAAAGTTCGCTAATGACAAGTCTTGGGGCTCTGTCGCCTCTCTCCTCTGGGAATTCCTGGTGTGTGCATTTGATTTGCGTCTTGCAATGAGGCATGAGGGTGCAGGAGTGGCAGTGACTTGTTGACACAAAAAACTGGATGTGTTCTGGGACATTTGGACAGTGAGCCATGCAGATGGTCCTATTGTGCCCTCTCCAAGGCAAAGGTGGGAGAAAAGCATCCTATGAAATCATCCTATCCTCCCTGAAAGGAGACTGTGACAAGGTGGGATCAGCCTCTTCTCCCAGGTAACAGTGATAGGATGAGAGAGTCGTGCCAGGTGAGGTTCAGGTTGTGTATTAGGAAAATTTCTTCTCAAAAGACGTGATGAATTGCAGCATGCTGTCCTGGAAGGTGATGGAGTCACAGTCCCTGGATGTGTTCACAGAACTGTGGAGGTGTGTCACTGAGGGTCATGGTTAGTGGGCATGGTGGTAATTGGGTAGTTGAACTAAATGATTTTAGAGATCTTTCCCAACTTTAACAGTTCTCTGATTCAGTGAGATAGACGTGATCCATGAGTCCCAGTTCACTGGTCCTTGTCAGCTGATCCACTCCAGTACTCCGGTCAAAAGTCAAAATAAACTATTACCTGGACCAGAAGGAGAATGTGAACTTCCCTGGCCATCATGTCAGCCCATGCTCCAGTCCTTCCCATCCTTACTGTTCATGGTAAGATCTTGTTCCCAAGGTAGCCCACAGGCTCTGATCTTACCTGCTCTTTTTCTCTACAGACAGCCACATCCAGTATGAGCGGGTAGGTGCCGATGTGACCATGAAGTGTGGCTCCATGGACTGGGATGCAGCCGTGACCTGGACGGCCAATGGCACCGACATCGATGACTCCCACCTAAATGGGTCCTACCTGATCCTGAAGAACGTGGACCTGACACAGAGTGGCCAGTACTCCTGCTATGAGGGCTCCTCCTGGCACCTCAAGTACCAGACCTACCTTAGGGTGGGAGGTGAGCACCCTGCTGTGTGATGTTGTGGGGAACAGGGGACACAACCACACCTTTGGCTCCTTACACTGACCCCTCACTGCACCCTCCATGCATGCCAGTCCCAATGCTGTCCATATGTATGGTTTTCTGCTGCACCCTGCAGCACAACCTACCAGCAGTGTATGAATCCTAGCAGCAGGATGCTGGAATCAGCCTTTCCTGTGCCAGACTTTGAGTCAAAGCTGGTAATGATGCCCACAAAATAATTTAGGGAGTAATGCTGCTTCACCAGCCAGCCCAGTGCCATGGTACAGCAGAATGGGCATTGTCTAAAGGTGGAAAGTGTCTGTAGATGGCCGTGGTGGGGGGCAGCTGCATGTTTCACAGGATTTTGCATATCTTAAGTGAGAAATGCGCTGATTCACAGGTCTCTCTGTGGGAGATGAGAAGTGTGCTATATTTCACACCACGCTGATAGCTGATAGCAGCTGTGTGTTTTGCGGGCTGCAATGTTTGTACAGCTGATAGCAACTGTGGTTTTCACACTTGCAGCTGAGGGCTGGGGCAGTGTTTGGCATGTCTGGTGATGGGGTAGGGGTTGCTGCAGAAGATGCTGAGAAGCACCAGTTGTAAGACACCGAATATGTGCTTGGTAGGTGGCTGTTCCTGCATGTGGGAGATGGGGCAAAGCGTTTCTCTGCTTGTTGTCTCACCTTCAGCACCCTGCAGGTGCATCTCTACCATGGACCATGGGCCAGGCAGAAGGGTTACCGTGTCATGGATAAGCCCTGCAAATTGGGCAAAAAGGGCCCTCTGCAGGAGTAGTTCCAAGTTTTGGGAATGTGGCATGGTGTTGACCTTGTAGTGCTGGTGTCTAATGGGAGGGATGTTGGCACACAGTATAGGTTTGCTGGAAGAAGCTGGATGTCAAGGAGAGAAGCACGCAAGTGGGCAAATGGAAGCAGAGAGGATGGCAGTGAATAGCACGCAGCAGACAAGTGTGTGGCCAGAGACTTCTTGGCCATGTTACTGGGCTGAGATGGTGGTCTAGGACTATTGGTCAGGGTGTCACCAGCACCTGGTACTCCAAGCAGGGGCTGCAACCCAAATCTAGAGCTAATGAGGGGAATATTGTCTCCAAACATCTCTGCAGCTGTGGCATCTCTAAGACCCTGTGATGATTCTTACCTCTGCTCAGCACCTTGCTAATAGTAAACCCTGTCAGTCTGCCCTGGGGCCCATGGGAACTGCACAGCATTACAGCTGAAATCCCACTGTTTCCAATTACAGTGTGTTCCTGTCCACTGCCTGCTCCTGGCCCTGCTGGGCACTGGGCAGCTGAAGGGCACTCTCAGACATCACAGGGACCACGAGCAATAAATAAATGAGTGCCCGGTGTTCTTAATGCAATTAAGTATGCAAGGAACCTAATCAGATGAGACCCTTTTAGTGGTAATTAATTTAATTGCCTGGATTTAATTTAATGTTCTCTCTGAAGTTTCTTTTCCCAGCACCTCTGCTGCCTCTGGCCCCTGCTTGCTCCCCTTTCCTGCCCTCTACAGAGCCGGCTGGTACCCCAAGGTGTGCAGGGAGCAGGTTTGGGAGCATCCTTGCATCCAAGGATGCAAGGATGATAGTTGTGTTTTGCAGCATTCCCATGGTAGCTAATAATTGGGATGTTTGCTGTGTTCAGCTGGGCATGCGGAGTGAGTGCCTGCAAGGACCACAGAGGAGAACCTGTGATTTGTAGGATCTTGGACTCGTTTAAATTGGATGGGAAGTTAAGTGAAAACAGGCCTGTGGCTGCATTTTCATGTCTTTAACAGGGCAGAGCAGCAAAATTAAAGCAGTGCTAGCTATATGAATAAAGAGAGAACAAGGAGAGAAATGAGCTGTGCAGGCAGGCTGGAGGGGAGCTTAGAGGTAACAGAGGTAGAACACGGTCCTGAGTGATGGCTGGGGAAAAAGGGGAGGAGAAAACCTGAAGGTGGTCATTAGCCAGGTTGATTAGTGTCTGAGGCTGCCATTGGTGGTACCCAGTGGGAACACAGGGAAAGGCAGCATGTCTCCTGTGCTTTGGAAAAGTAAAAATCCTGACCACAGCATCACAGGGTGCGCTCAGGAGAAAGAACAATTAAAGATATGGAGGCAAATGGAAAATGGGAGAAAATAAAATGGAGGCTTGCCAACAATATATCACGGCAGATTAACCTGATAGCTCTCTTTGATAAGGGAACTGATTTCCTAGGCCCAGAAATGCGTCCGATGTAATCTGTCTTGACTTCAGTGAAGTATTTTGTTATGATGCCACATGGGAAATTATGAGTTAAACCAGAGAAAATGTGGATTAGTATGGGAATTGGAACATGGCTTAGGAAATGGCTAAAGGGGATCAGATTGTGCTGAAAGGGGAGCTGCTGGGAGGGCTGGGGGAACTGCAGCATCAGCCTTCGGACTGTGCTGCGATGTTTTCCATAGTGGCTCTGGACCAGGAGGAGGAGGGAGCGCGGGTTGAACATGGCTGTGGGGTCAGCTTAGAAGGGCCAGAATGCAAGTGGGGCAAAAGACACAAAGCACACAAAGGTGGCTCACTGATGTGCTTTCACAGTCTAGTCCTAAGGGTGGGATTTGATATCTAGGTCTAGCTCTTAGGGAATGTGGCCGGGAGCTCGGCAGCACCCAGTGGAGTGCAGATGTTTTGGGGTAGCCTGGCTGTCCCGTAGCTGCAGACACAGGGATGCTGGCACACAGGCAGTGGGAGCAGCGTGTGTCCAGGGATGTGGTAACCGAGACATGGACAGCCCACTTGGGAGAGCAGGAACAGGCATGTTTATAAATGGGAGTCCATGCACTAGGCACACAACATCTAGGGGGACAGTGTCTCTTTTCTAGGACAGCTTCTTCCTGAGGGCTTTGGGCAGCAACATGTAGACTTTCAGCCTTTCATCAAGTGGTGGCAACTGAGTATGGGGTGAGCCATAGGATGGCAACCACAGTGCGTATCTCTGATAGTCTTCCCCATAACCTGGAGCGTGGTGGGTTCTAAGCGTGGGCTGGAAGCAGTGGGCAATGGAGCCATGGGCTTTTCAGTGCTCTGGGTACTGGGCTCCCAGCTACCCCCGTGAGCTGCAGCATTTGGAAACATGCGGCCTGAGGGCCCATGGATGGATGTAACAAAGACATTGGGAAATAATGCGCTCTTGAGGTTTGGCACACGGCTCCGTGCATTACAGAATGTTATAAAAATACTGCTAATGGGCCAGAGAGGAGTGGAAACGCACGGTGGAGAGGCTGCCAGAAGCCGGAGAGCGCACATGGGAGCAAGGAGGCCTTGTGTGCAGGATGGGGAGGGAGGCAGCAGCCAGGCGGGCGTCCATCCTTCTACTCCCATCTAACCTGCTTGTCTCTGTGCTCTGATGGCATTTGCACTCCTCCTGCCCCTCTGCCCTAGGATGCTGGAGAGCTCTGCTTGCCCCATCACTGACAGGGATGCAAGTTGGGATGTTGGCTCTGGGATGGGGATGTGAGGCCACGTGCTCATCCAGATCCTGCCTGCAGCAATGGGAGGTGGGCAGGCTCCAGGCTGGCTTCCTTCCTCCCCGTGTCTGTCACTGCAGTGGCTGGCAAGAGAAAGGGAAAAAACATGCGGTTTGACAGAAAACGACATGGAAAAACAACCAAATTAACAGAAAAACAAACAAAGCAAAACCAGAGGGGGGGGGGGGGGGGGCAGTGGGGGGTGGAGGGGAGGGACAGGGCAAAGCAACAGGAACCACATGTGAGCAGGGAGGCTGAGAGAGCTCGAGTGTGTTCTCTGGGCTGATTAGCAAGCGATCAAACATCGGCCACTAATAAATAATCAGAGCCTCCCTTCTCTCTGCCTTAGAAGTCCCTTTCCTCCCAGCTGGGCTCCAGCTGCGACTGGAGGATTGGACTGCAGTATGCTTCTTTTTTTTGTGTGTGTGTGTGTAACGTTTCTTTTTTTCTTCCTTTTCACCCATCCAAAATGAAGAAACAAAGGAGGTAACAACCTCACACTATGACACATTCTTCTCTGGTTCCCCAGCTCAGGATGGAGCAGCAGGCAGGTGTGAGCATCCCATGATGGGCACTGACTCCATGAGGTGGCTCTCTGCCCAGCCTCCTCTGGGGCTTGATTTGATGTGAAAAATGGCACTGACTGTGCACCCACGCCCTCAGCCACCCGTGTGAATGTGCATGGGGTTAGTCTGGTGCTCCCGCTGGTGTAGGGTCTGTATGTGCAAATATTTTCCTTCTTGTGTCCAGTGATCTGTGATATAGGGATTGTTTTTTTTCTAAAAGCCTTTTTGATGGATTTTTCCCCCATGAGTTTAGCCAATCCTTTCCCGTGGCCATGTAAACTTGAGGCTATTTCAAGAGCAGCAAGTTAAACATGGCAGTGGCTGCTGCCGGGCACCAGGGCCAGCTGGCAGCACCAGCACTCTGTCCTTCTCTCCTTCCAAACTGGGCACCCACATCCCTTCTGCCCCTTGAGAGCAGCACTCAGTTGGCTGGACCCAGGCAGAAATGCATTGACCTGGAGCAAAACCACACTGAGGAAAGCATTGATAAATCAAAGCACGTGGCTACTGATGTTCCAGCATCAGGAGATGTACCAAAAATCTGTCAGCTTTATGCCTGTGCACTTTTCCATAGGAGTCTGTTGCACTGGGGGATGCACAGGTGGGCAAAGGGCTACTGCCACATCCCTGGAAGCATTCAAGCCCTTAATGGGGCCCTGGGCAGCCTGATCTGGTGGGGGACAACCAGCCCACAGCAGGGGTTAGGGTTGTGAGGACATTAAGGTCCCTTTCAAGCCAAGCCATTCTCTGATTCTAAGATTCCATGACAGCACATGGGGCTGATCAGATTGCAGGAGTGCCTCATTTGTAGAAGTGCAGCTTCATTTCATGGGCCATGTAGGCTATCCGCATGCCCAGCTTTGCTGTTTGCTTGTGGCTGGGAAAACTCAATGAAGGAACTTTGCTGCCTGTGCCTTGATTTTGGATCTTGGCCCAAAGGCGAGTTGGTTATGATATTCAAGTCACCATCCCAGCTTTTTAAGCAGCAGGCCAAAAAATACCCTAACAAAAAGCCCAACCACGCTCTCAAATGCAATTAGTGCTAATTGGATTAGGAGCTGGGCTAGAAAAACAAAACACTTCCAGTGGCAGCAGGCGATCTCTCTGCCGGCCACATGGGAGAGGATGGATGAAGCTCTGCCCGCAGGCCCAGTGTGCACACTCATGTACATTTGCATGCTCACACCCATGCATTGCACGCACCCGCACACCACTGCCTTCTCCCATCCTTCCCTGCGCTGTGCTCGGCAGCCTGCCCAGCTGCAGCATAGCAGAGTGATGCTTCCTTGGCTCGCCGCATAAAATATGATAATCTGGGGCAGCCGGTGTCAGAAACAATAAAAATATCCCCTCTCCCACCCTGGCGGCCCCCCTGCACTCATGGGAGCTGGGGGCGGAGGGGCTCAGCGGCACGTGGCATTTATTAGGTGCTGCAGCATGGACTCGCAGCGCCTGTAGGTCTGCCCCAGAGCAGGGAGGAGGTCGGCACATGCAGGGTCCTGGATCCCCATGACCCAGAGGGACCTGGCCCCATGCTTGACCATAGGGACCCATGAGCTCATGGCAGCTTGGTGTTGATGGAGGGCTGCACCCTGAGCCTGAGTCATGCAGGAACATCCCATGGCACAAGGTCACAGAGAAGCCACCGCTTCTCCTGGGAGCTCCTATCACTGGGTCATTTCAATTATGGATGTTCTGCTGCCCATCCTCTGCTTGCTGCCATCTGCTCCCAGACTGCTTTTCCCTCCCAGCACACCCTTTTCCCTGGGATGGGGTGAGAGGAGAAGAGGAAGACGAGCTTTGAGGCACCATCCCCATACAGCACAGCTGGGTTCTGGGGACTGTGCCATGCCAGTGTCCCATGTTACAGCCTCCTCCTCTCTTCTGAGGTTTGTTTATTACTTATTAACATGACAAAAACAGCCTGGTAATTAGCAAAGCCCAAGTCCAGTCTAAACAGCTTCCCAAAGCCTGGGTTCCACAGCGCCAGGAATGAGGGATGTGCGGTGCCGGATGGACGGAGCCTCTCTCTCTTTGGCCAGGGGACAGCAGCTGCGGGCCGAGGCTGTGCGTGCTGGGGGACACGCGCTGGCGGCACTGGGCTCTGCTTACACCAGGAAGGATTTCATCTTGGCCTCTCCTAAGTGCCCCTTGTCAAAATATTTAGTGCGAGCTTCCTGCTGCCTGCCCGCGGTGGGTCCTCGGCTCCGGGAGGTGATGGAGGGGAAGGATGGGGATGCAGCCACTGCCTATCTCAGAGCTGTAGGACATGTCTGCAGGGAGCCATGGTGCTAAGACCCCATGCTGGGGATCCCCAGAGCTGGTCAGGAGGACCACAGTAGTATGAACAGATTCTGAAGGAGGGAATGTGATAATAATTCCTAATTTTTCCCATCTCTCGGTGCTTTTCCATCCCTCCATCCCCAGTGGTGGCACCCGGGCAGCAGTGAGGTTCCAGCACCCGATGTACTTCAGCGTGAAAGACATTGTCATTAGGGATGGTTTCCCAAGCCCGTGTGCCTGCTGTGAATAATTTAAAAGAACTAAATGTGTGCTAACAGCAGGTCTGCGTGGTCAGGAAGAGGAGGAGAGGAGGGGAAGAGGGTCTGGAAAGTAGAGCAGGGAGTGATGTGAGATTATTTTCCTACTGTTTGCAGGACAGGGTGGTGTTTCCCCCCACCCCCCTCTTCCCCCAGCCACGGAAAAGGAGTCAAAGGGTTCCCATGCCCGATGGATCCCTTCGCTCCCTGTCCCCTCCCGAGCTGTCAGCATTGGTACCAGAGGCAACCGCAGGACAATTTCCAGTTGCTCTTGCTCCAAGCACTTTAATGCTGTTTAAACAATTACGCAGTTGATAAATTTTGACAACAAGAGATAGAAATAGCCTGGGAGAGCCGCGCATTAGAAATGCTCTAAACAGATGTCCCTTTTCTCCCCCTCCCCTGCTCCCTGGGGGTCTTTATCATTCGCTGCCAACTAAACAAGACTGTGTTTGCTCGAGTTGGGACAGTGCGGAGGGGGGAGCAAAATGCCATATTAAAATGGTTTATGATACCGTCCCTGCAGTGACGGCTGCTTGTTTTCACTCCAGAATGATGTCCTCTGCACCGACGGGAGCCATGCACAGCCTGTGAATACCACAGTGATGTTTGCCCCTCTTGCTGGCTCACTGGCTACTGGTTTCGACAGCCTCTTGGGTGCTAAGGGGCCACTTGTCCTAGGCCAGAGATACAGGGCATGGAGTGAGCAGCATCCATGGGGGATGCTTGATTTCTTGCATGGCTGAGCTCAGGTGTACAGGGAGAGGAGAGAGATGCTGCTGGCTGTACCCAGAATCACCACACTTTGTATTTTCCTTAACACAACCGCTCACCCCACCATCCCTCACTTCCCCGGTTCTCAATCCAGGTACATTTGCTTTCTGCAAAGGCTTCTTCCTTTAACTTCTTCCTCCTCTTTCTCCCTTGCTTGCACACAGTGGAATGCAGATCTTCTCTCTTTGCTCATCTTGGGGGTTTGGAGCTGAGCACGGCTGCAGGCTGCAGCTTTACTTTTGCTCTTCTTCTGCTCTTTGCAGAAATTCCCAGTCACTCCAATCCAAGCAGGAGCCCCTCTCTACCCGCGAGGCCCCTGGGGGTTCCTGCAGCAGTGCAGGAAGGCACCATGTTTGCATGGGATGTTTTGCACAGTGCCAGCACTGGCACATCTGCAGAAGCCCTGTGTGCACTGGGCTGTTCAGTGGCATGAGGGTCTCAAGTAGAGGGGCTGGACTCTTTTCCTGGTGCTATCAAGTGCGTGGGTGGTGTTCAATCTGGCCAGGCTCCCTGCAGGAAGGAGCCCACCAGGGCTCTCAGCACAGCTGCTGGTCTGCTGCTCTTGCACAGAGGCAGGTCTCCAAATCATCTGCAGCTCCAGCTTGCACGGGCTCCAACATAAACAGCCTGGGCACAGGTGTGTGGAGTTTCCTCCAGCTTTCAGAGCAGAGCCCCATGTGGGGCTCCCCAGCCCAAGGAGAGCACCTGCAGCACACAGAGCACTCTGAAGCAGGGTACGTGTTGTGGGAGTCTGCTCCAGGCTGCATCCCCCCCTGCACCATCACTGCTTTTTTTTGCAAATAATAACAATAATAATAATGCAGTGTGTCCAAGCAGAAAAAGAATTTGCAGCTGGGGTAAGAAGCACTGAAGTGGAGTGAGCTCCTTCATGTCATTTTTGCTAGTCTGCAGCAGGGAGATAAATGCACAAAGAGGGATTTCCTGTAACCCCAGCTCACCTACTGCATGGGACAGAAATGGTGAAGTAAGGTCCTGTTGTCAGATCCTTGCACTCTTCCTAGAGAAGAGAGTGTGAAGGGAGGTAGTGAGCCCCATAGACCCCTGTGCTGTTCTTATTTGCAAACCGAACTTGACTTTCTTGCACACCAGCAACAGTGTAATCACCTCCAGGTAGAAGAAACAATACAGACTTTTTCTGTCTGAAAAGGTAGTGTTTGTGAGCGTGATTTTTGTCCTTGTGATCAGTGCTGCATTTGCAGTCTCTCCAGGGCTGCCACTGACTGCTGTGTTCATCTTTGCAAAGTTCTGCTTAGAAAAAGGGTGGTGGGCTTCTTCACTGGCATTAAGCCCATCAGCTGCTGTGATTTATGGTTTGTGTGGGTGTAACTTTACTGTATTCCCTTCCCTTACTTCCCCATCTCTAGTGCCTGGGATTTGGGGATAGAGGTCAGGGGCAAATGGAATCAAAGGGCTTAATTGTGATGGGGGAAAAAAAAGGCAGAAGAGATACCTCTTACGCAAGGGTGGCAGGATAGAGACAGCATAAACTGAGATTGAATTGGGACAGAGCAGTCTGGGGCTGCATGCAGAGCCAAGGCAGAGCCAGCCCCACCAAACACTGCATGTGTGTCAGGAGGTGGCAGTTTTACTTCTTTGCGGATTGGATCTGGGACATCATTGCCCTCTGTTGCAGTTGCACTAGTTAATATGTGAGGGTTCCTTCTAACTGCACTATACTACTCTATAGTGAGTAATTGGAGGAGGACCTTAGAAAAGCAGGGAAAGTGCAGAAAGATGCAAAGGATGCAGGGGAAGCTGCTGTAAGGGAGAACACTTAAAATAGTCTGCTTGGTGGCTTCAAAAGGAGCTGGAAGGATGCCCTGACTCTGGCTGGTAATTGCCTCCAAGCGGAGAAGACACTGGGTACTAAACTAGCAAGCAAAGCCATAACTAGAGCCAATGACTGGAAGCTGAGCATAGCCACATTCAAATTAGAAATGAGGCTCATATTTTTAATAGAAAAAATGATTAAGCATTGGAACAAACTGCCGAAAGCCATGGTGGCTCCTCTGCTGCTTGTTATCTGCAGAGCAAGGCTGGCTGCCTCTCTGAAGGATGATTGAGTCAAACACGAGTTATTGGGCTCAATGGAGGGGTAACAGAGGGATGTAATGGCCTGTGCAACCCAGGAGGTCAGGTGAGATGAACTAATTTTCTCCCGTGGCCTTCAAGCCTGTGAGTTAAGGAAGGTGTGCCTTCCTGTCTTGCAGATTTAGCTTCATGGACAGTTTTCTGCTGATTGGCACCCTGATAATGTGCATTCGGTGGTCAGAGCTGGGCTGTGTGACACCTGGGGGGTGCTGCACATCACTGTATGGGAAAGGACAAAGGCAGCCCTGAGGGTGCATCACTACAGTGTGGAGTGTGGCTGGGGCCACTTCTCTCTTCTTTGAGCCCTCCAGGAATAAGAAGAGTAATGCATCGCCCACTGGAAGCCACTCACTCCACGTGCTGTGTCCTTATCCAAAGCAGAGGATGCTGTACAGAAAGATGCAGCACAAGGCAAGAGGAATTAGCACAAAGCAGCAGGTTGGGTGGGTTGTCCTGTGGCTGAGCTGGGGACATGGAGCTGGCATTGTCTGTGAGCAGTGTCACCGCCCCTGGAGCCTGCACAGAATGTGGCAGCGTGGCAGGGACACAAGAGGAGGTAAATGCAGCCTGCTGCTGAGCAATTTTTCTCCTGGAAGGAAGCTAAATCCGCATTGGCAGGAGGAGCTGGCTCTCTCCTCTGGCTCAGGGGGGCCAAGCCCCAGTCACCTCCCGCTCCCCAGCGCTCCCTGCTTTGCATGAAAGAGGCGCTTTGATTGCTGACATCTGTAGACAATCAGATAAGAATTAGAGTTATTCCTCTCGGCATAAATGGTATTTCTAATCTCATAATCCCTTAATATTGTTCTCACCGGGATATGGCCGCTGCTAATCCCTGAGAACTTGTTGTTGGGCAAATTTCAGGGAGGTGCCATGGAGAGGGTTTGGCTGCCTTCCCCCTGCCCTGAGGACCTCAGGGAAAGGATTGGAAGTTGTGCACCGTGTAAGCACCGCAGGCATGAGCCAGTGCATCGCTCATCCCCGCTGTGTCTGTCCTTCCCCAGCACACCACACATGCTGAGCAGAGCCCTGTGCTGGGCGTGCAGCCACATTCCCAATTTAGAAGAAGGTGTATGAGAATGCTCTATGCAAGAGGGTATCCCCAAAGCCCACCCTCCCTGGGAAGCACAATCCATGTCCCTCTCCCAGCTGTGTTTGTGCAGGAGGCTTGTACCAGCATCTCTCCCCCTGCCAGGCTGAAACCTGTACATCATTTCCTCTTAGACCTGAGTGGTTTGTTACTATAGCTACGTTGCTCCAAACTCAGGTCTCTGCAGGGCTGAGGTCTCGATGGCATTTCTGCGCAGCTGAGAGGAGAGGGCTTAGCCTCAAGGTCAGACAGTGCAGACTGTGCTGTGGGGATGCTGGGACTGTAGGCTTAGATGCAGTGGTGCAACTTGTCCGGGAGCTCTCAAACATCAAAACTCTGCAAGATCCCATGAAAGGATGTGTGGATGTTGCTGGTTCGCAGTTAGGCAGCATAACTCATTGTAGTGCATTTGTTTGCTACTGCCTGAAGTCTGGTATGTGGATAAGGAGCTGGTGGGCACCCTTGCTGCACTAATTTTTGGGAGGATTTCCTGAGGGTTTTTCCACCAGGAGAATAGGTGAAACGGTTGGGTTTTGTGGTTCACTGGCAACTTTGGAAAAATGCTCCAGAAATCAATCAGATGAACATTTTTAATGAATTGGAAAATTAGAGAATTAAACACTTGGGCTCAGGATTTCATTGGTTTTATTCTTGTTTTAAGAGATACGTGTATCAAAGGGAGCTCCTAAAGGGAAAGCCCTGGAAACTTGGCCCTTCCCTTAAAAACACCAGCAGTGAAAACAATGCTGCCGTTGTGTTTCCTTTAGAAGCAAAGCAGACACAAGCATGTGAACCCCTATGGCATGGCCGGATGTGTGGTGCTCCCTGCAGCAGTAACATGGGTTAGGGTTTGCCCCATCCTAGTTGGAGTGTCTCCTTGGCTGCAAATTATGCTGCCTCCAGGTGTACCTGGTGGTTGTCTGACAGTGAATCTCCTGTCACCATCCATCTCTGCCCCTGCCATATTACTCCTTCTCCATCCCTTGCTGAGATATTGCATTCCTCCTTCCCTAAATATCCCCTCCAGTGAGGCCACCACCCCACTGTCCCTTACCCTGTATCAAACCCTGAGGGCAGGTAGATATTCTGATTTACGTCTTTGCCTAGCCTGGGGCGATGTTTCAGCCCCAGGCTGTGCCAGCATCCTGAGGGATGCTGTAGGATGCGTCTGTGACCAGAGGGCTGTGACAGCATCCACTGCAGTGAGTGACCTCTGGCAGCAGCATGCACCTGTGCTATCTCCATCCCTGCAAACAGCCCATCCCTGGGCTGGGGGAGCAAATGCAGCAAGGCAGTCATCCTGCTGAGACCTCTTTCGTGGGCAATGGGGAGAAATTTCAGCTTTGATGTTACCTATAGCAGCTGCTGGTATGTGGCTGCTGAGCCAGGGACCGCTCCCCCCGTCCGGCCATGCCTCTCTGCCTTATCATTTTCAATCCTATCAGAAACAAAACTGCTGCTGCTTAATGCTTCATTACAGGCTGTTATGTGTCTCCTGCGCTGCCCAGGAGAGCAGCAAGGAGGGCTCTGACTCTATTTAATAACTGTTTCATGGTTCCTAATTGACAGATAAAAACGCTACTAACTTGGTTTCATCAAACATAATCTATGGGCAGGAGCAGTGCTGCCCTTCTGGAGGCTGGGCGGCAGCACAAGTTTGGATCCATTATTTTGAAATGGGAAATCCATAACGTGCTGATGTGCCATGCTGATGACAAGTTTATGCCTTGCTCTTTCCTCTATTGGTTTTGGCTTTGACCATACTGGGGGAAGCCAGCGCTGCTGGCCCCATCCCCAAGACTGTCACCCCTGGGGCTGTCAGCCTTGGGGCTGTCACATCAGGCTCTGCTCGTACTGGGAAAGAGCACCAAACCTTGTAGCTCTGACAGGAAAGCATTCTCACTGATGAACCAGGAAAGGCTTTTTTTTCTTGCAAATTCAGAGATATCGGGAAAGCAGGATGTTTCTCCAGCACTGTGCTTTTAGCAGAAGTTCGCTGTCTCTGGGGACTTTACCCTGCCCCTTTCTGCTGACTCAGGTGACCAAGTGACCCAGGCTCCTTCCACTCTCTGCAGTGAGAAATGCCAAACAGACAAACCTCTGCTCTCCCCAGAGATGGCATTGCAAAGCCAAGATTGTGGATGCAGTGCCTGCCAATGGTAATGAGAAGGGTTGCAGAGGTGGGGTTCAAAGCCACGCATCTGACTGAAAAGTTGTCATGCAGTGAGAACATTTGAGGATTTGCTATTGGAAATCTAAATGAGGATATCTGTTGGAAATCCGGCTTTTAAAGAGTTTTCTCCTCCCATCATGGTGTCTGGAAACTTAAATACAAGCTGGAAGCGTGGCAGGTATTTGTAAGGTAGTGGAAGGGTAAATTGCAGCCTGTGACCAGGAGTCAAGGAGGAATCAGCTCCTTGGACTTGCAGAAATGGTTTTGATTTTTTTCCTGCAACCAGTGCTGCTCTCTCAGGCCAAGGATGTGTAAGCTGCTTGATGTCCAAGATTGGTAACCAAGGTGAGGGCCAGGCCATCAGCTGCACTGGGTGCACGGCAGAACTGGAAGAGCTTCACCACCAAATGTTCTGCTTGGGCAACTCTCACCTTTACCTCTGGTGCTCTGAAACCCAGCAGAGCCGCTGAGATCAGGGGATACACGTGGAGAGCTGGAGATGGATGGAGAGTGATGCTTTTGGGCAAGTGTAGAGCAATCTGACTGCAGCTATAGCCATCCTGAGGATCTGTCATCCAGAGTAGAGAGGTAATACATAGACAAGGCTGATCTAAATAAAAAGCACTGGAATAGCAACTCCAGCAGGACTCTGTGGGTCACTTGGAGGAAGATCAGAGGTAGCAAAGTGGCACTGCTGGCATTCTTGGTGTCAAAATGATGCTGGAGTGAGCCAGAAGTGGTGCATGTGGGAGCAGGGATGGGGGCCAAGATGCAGGTGCTGAGCTGGGTGCTCAACACACAGCAGGATGCAAGCAGAACATCACTGCAGCAAGGTTGGAGACCAGCTCAGTGTGAGCAGGAGAACAAACCGGACTGTTTCCAGCACTGCCAGGAGTTGTGGAGCCAGGAGATGGATGTCCGTGATCTCAGCAAGCAGCAGGGCCGCGGTGGAGGTCGGATTCCCATGCTGTGAGTCAGGCACATTCCTCCCTAGGGTCACTGAGCAGCATGGGGCTTCAGTGGCCTCGGCTGCCTCCAGCCTGCATTTGCCATGATTAACTACGTGGAAGAAGCTCAGTTTGAGGGATGAAGCAGAGGCTAAGGGGCTCCAGCCGGCTGGGAACAGCTTCAGCCACTCATCCATGGGAAAGGGGAAGATTGGTTTCTTGGCCACCCTTCATACCAAGAGTCCTTTTATCAGTGGGGTGTGAAGAGCTGATGAAATGCCACCAGCTCTCCCTGCAGACAGTTAATCCGTGGTTATGGATTTAATGTTAGGACATCCAGCAGACCTGTGCAGCTTCTTGTAGCCATGTGTAGTTCTCATGGTACAGCCCAGCTGCAACACCAACTGCTCTCACCAGGATACAGAGTCGTGTTGTGCCCTGCTTGTAGCTATGGGGGACGTGATGCAAGATAACAGCCAAACCATGGAGATAAAATGAGTCTGAGCACGCAGCAGAAGTGCTTCTCCACTCAAATAATTTTTCTGCTTGAAGTTTTTTGTGTGTGTTTTTCTCTGTGTTTCTTCCGACTCGCTGTGCATAGGAATCTGGCATTTTGCAGAGAAAGCCTCCCATGCCCTTCAGCCTTCCCAGCAAACAGACCATCTGCAGGACCTGCAGCATGGCCATGCTGAGGTCTCTGTGCATTGCCAGACCTCTGTCACTGCGCACAGTCCTGCTCAGAACGCCTGGAGCAGCTCCCTCTGCGCGGACGCCTCCAGCAGCCTGGCGCCTGCACCCAGCAGCCTGCATTGCGTGTAAGACTTGCCCGGAGCACTCAGGCTGAATTGCAGTGGGTGAGTGAAGACACAGCTACAGTGGGACTGTCTCAGGAGGATTGCAGAACGAAGGAGATGGGCAGCCCCCCTCTCTGCCTGCTGTAGCTGCAAATTTTGCCCCTACTAGGAGTGGGCAAACGGCGGGAGCTGTGGCTGGGAGGTGCCTGGTGCTTTGCAAGGCACCACAGTATCTCAGCCTCCCCTTGAACACAGGGTTTGATTTCCCCATGAATGACGTGCCTGTTTTATTTTTTCTCCCCAAATATCACAACCTTCCTATAGGAGCGTTGCTGCCCGTGCAGTGTGTGGGGCATTCTGCAGCCTGGTGAAGAAGACTTTGTGCTCCTGCAAACACCTCAGGGTGTTCATTTCAACTTCAAAAGCCTCAAATGTGGCAAAACCAACCAAGAAACAGAACCCGACTGTCTGGTGCTGCACAAGCCCTGCTGTCAGTGAGTCGCAGTGAGCAGTGCCATGAGCCTGGTGTCAGACAGCGTCTGCAGTGTGGATATGGGTGCTAGCAGCACTCATGGTGTCTGCAGTGCTGGGATACACTCCAGCCAAACCTCTCAGATTCAGATTACTATTAACTCACCTCATTTCCTTATTTGTTTTAATTTCCCAGCAGAAATGAAGGTATAGGCTGCTTTGACCAGATCACTTCCCAGAATTAAATGTTTGGCTCCTGAAAAAATGGTAGTCCTGGACTGGCTTGTTCCATTGGCTGACCTGAGCACCCTCAAGCTATGGCAGGGGCAGGTGTGTGCATCTCCTTGATACATCCTTGGCCCATGCCTCACCAAAGGGCAGTAGAGAAGCTAGGAGATGAGAAGTTCTTAGTAGAATGGAATCCAATGGATTCTTTGGTGAGATCCTCTTCTTTTTCATTTACCATTTTTCAGCTTTTCCTTGATTGCCTCTGTGATTGGAGGATAGGGAGGTCTGGGTCCAGCCCACGCTTTTCATCTGCAGTGCTGGTGCCATACTGACTTTGCACATTGTGCCCACCTACTAATGAATTGGCATCAAGTTTGCAAAGTTAAGGAGCACTCCTGTACAGTCATGAAACTGCTGTGGGCTGTCACATGCTCCATGAAGAGGAGTGATTGAAGTGGTTGTCATGGGGTCATTGCATTAAAGCTGTGCAGGGAAGTTGGGTCTGCAGCTGCATCCTGCTGTGAGCACAGCCTGGCCATGGTGCATGGCATCCCCACACATCCCAGCACCCAGACATCCCATTTTCCCAAATTCAACCTTGTTTTGTGCCTTAAGAAGCAACTCCCATCTCAGGAGGCTGTTGGCTGTTCTCAGGACAGCACCTCCATCTCTGCCTCATGCAGAGCCTTCCTCCCATTTCCAGCTCTTCACTGTGTGCTCTGCACAGGGATTTCAGGTGGCTTTCCTTACCAAAACGTAGCGATAGAGTTACTTTTAATAGCACATACGTGACATGGAGTGGGATTGACCACTCCGACTCCGGCTGGCACGTTATAAATCTCAGGGAAACAAAAAAAAAATTAAAAAATGCAATAGGCCAGAAGGGTGGGGGGTGAAAAAAAACAGAAGGAACAACGGTTTTCCCAGAGCCCGAAGCAGTGCGGGGTGGGGAGCTGGAGAGGCAGGGTCGTGCGGCTCGCCGGGGCAGAGTGTGCAGTTGTTTATATTGGAAATGAGTTTCTGTTTATTGCAAGCTATGGTGGGGAGACCACAAAGTGAACGTAAAACAAAATGGGAAGGGTGTGGAGAAAGGCAGAGGAAGGGGGGGCGGGTGCCTTTGACAAACTCCAGAAGTCACGTCCAGTAATAAATCAAGCCGGGATCCGTCCCGGGGAACGGGACCCAGAACATCTGCTGAGGTGGAAGGGAAGGAGGGCGATCAAGGAGGGAGGACAGGGCTGGAGCACCCCCTTTGGGGTGATGCCTGTGGGGTGAAGAGGTCACTTACGGCCATACCTCAGCTGCTCGGCACCTCCATCTCCTCAGGTGGCTTTTCCCCATCTGTCACTTCCACCCAACTTCCAAGTGCTGGATGGGAGGAAACAGCACGGTGATGGTGTAGGTGCCACCAGGCAGGGTGGTCCTCTACCTTCTCCTGAAAATTAGTGTGTTAATGGGGCTGTTGCCAGTGAAATCAGAGACAAATCTCCTGATAACCCCACCGGGGCCAACATCACATCCATTCTTTGCACAAGGCTTTGAGGGTATTAAGTGCTAAGTATTTTAGTTTGACATCTGAATCCAGCTGCATTGTTGTGAGAAGCCCTGACAGATTATTGCTCTAGACCAACCTTTCATATATAATCTATTGCCACGGATTTAGCGCTTCAGAAGGGGTGATGGACGTTTGTTTTACAGATTTAAGCTTTCCCCTCCTCTCCTTCCTTTTCTTTCCCCTTCCTTGGAAAATGGATCCTATTAACCGCTACAGATGACACAACACATGCCAATACATTTGCAACCCATTTGGCTCACATCAAGGTCTGCATTCAAGCTACAAACTTCCCCAAGAGTCCAAGTAAAGCATTGGGATGAGGAGAAGAGACAAAGATTGTGCTTCTGTCCTCTGGGTCCTTCCCCAGTTCTTTCCAGCCCATATTAGTGCAGAAAACAGGAGATGCAGCCACTGAAACGTGTGTGTATGTTTACTATGATCTCAAGATTCATTTGCATCTCATTACACTGGGCCATGGCTGGGTTGCTTTGCCATTACACCACGGCTGCTGCAGGACCCACTCTTGGAAGATGCCCACGTGCAGTTTTGGGGCATGAGGCAGGTACCAAACTGTGCCTCCAGCACCTCCCTTTTGCAGACAAACCTCACATTCACCCTGCAGGTTCATCTGAATAACCCACCTAATGCCAGGTGTACCGTTGTCCTCCCCATGCTGTTGGTGGCATATACAGATGGGGAGGACCCAGAAGGATTGACATGAACCCAACCAGAGTTGCTTTCTCCACTCCAGGAGAGGATGGCAAAGTAAATCCACGACTGCCCTGACCTTCTATTCCCCATCACCTCCTTGCAGGCTTTTCTCTCAGCCACGTCCCTACCATTGAGCCTATCCCCTGTTCTCAGGAGAATGCTGAGCCACACCATGGTGTTGAGGGTGGGTTTGTTCCTGCTGCATGGGGCATTTGCAGTGCAAGGAACAACGCTACATGCCCCATCCATGGCAGGGTGGAAACAACACAGCATCTTTCTGCCACAGGCTGTGTGCCAATCTCAGAGCCAGGTCCAAAGCATAGGACTTGCTATTCTGCAATTTTCTGTGCAACGCTTCAGAGAGTGCAGAAAAATCCTTCAGTGACTCTAATAATGTTTCCCTCCAAAGCTCTTGGGTATTTTTCCCCTGTACCTGTGAAGTCATGCTTCAAGCCTGCAGAAATCCGATCAAATACCTCCTGAAATCCTCTGGAGCCCCTATGACGTTTTATTGAGAGTCCAGGACTGTTTGACCTTGGAGAGTGGAGAAAAAAAGCACAAGAAGAAAGCCATGGCTTCCCTGCAAAACTCCTCCTTTCTAAAGAGGAAAATGAACCCCAATCACTGGGTCTTGGAGTCTGCTCCTAATTTCTAGCTGTTTGTCTCAGTATGAGCAATGCAGTTGCACTGCTGTGGAGTGGAGAGCAGGAAAAATAATGTTGTATTAGGCAAAAAAAAAAACTACAAAAGAATTTCTTATTTGTTCTCCTATGGAAGAAAATGAGTAGATGCTTGTGAAGCTGCTAGAAGGGATTGTCTGCACGCAGGGCTGCTGGCTGCATGCTTTTAGGGCTGTAAGGATGGATGGTGCCAGGCACCCAGGCTGTCACTGCCCCGGTTGGGCAGCAGTGGTGCTGCTATGGTGGTGGAGAGGCTTTGGGATGCTGCGTTCACTTCTGGGTGCCTCACCATTCGAAGGTCATCAATAAATTACAAGGGGTCCAGGGAAAAATTTATTAAAAGATTAGAAGGTAGTGTAGGACTGAAAGGGGAGATGAAGGGAATGTGGTAGGATGCTGAGCTGAGGGAAACAAGGAGGGGGGGAAATGAAGGAAACATTGCAAACATTTTATAGAGGATTATTAGAGAGGGCACAAGCAGTCACTGGGAGTGTTCATGTCAGGTAGTGCTTCTCACTTTGTTTTGCAGAGCTTCAGGTGGGTGGAAAGGGGCTCCCTGAGCTCCTGAAGCTGCTGCTACTACCTAGGCTGTGCACATTGGGAGCATCCCATGGGGTTTGCCTGTTGCAAGCCCTAGGGATTTAATCATCGTGGTGTGGCTTGAGGAAAATGAGCATCGTTTTTATAAAGCAAAGAGCCTTCCTTAGCTCCACTTCTTCACAGGTGGGCTGAATAATGGGACTTCCCTTGATGTCATCTGTGCTAAAGATTCAGCTATTATTTCCAAGTGCAATTACATGTAGGGTTGTGTGACTTATATCATCCCATGGATCTCATTGTCGTAGATAAGAATGAGGCCAGGGCCTAATTCAGTCCAGAGTATTATGAAAAAGAAAAAAGGGAAAAAAAAGAAAAACAGACGAAATAAAAAAGGAGAGCAGGATAAGACAGGTTTGTAACAAGATGACTTTTAAGTAAGAATGAAGATACAGGTCTAGGACTAGGGATAAAGCTGCTCTTATAGGATAGGAGCTAGCCTGCAAGGTATGGGAGAAAACAAGGGGAGCTGGCATTCTTCTCCATGCAGAACACCCTTTGGGTGAGCTGCAGAGGTGCTCTGGCGATGGTCTCCCTCCACCTGCCTGCTTCCACCTAACCCCACAGTGCCATCAGCACAGGGAAGGAATCTGCCTCAAGCATGAGACCCTCCTGCTGTTAGCTGCGGATCTTTATGGTGTTTTCTTAAAGCAGGAGGATGGATACTGAGCGATTGGTATGGAGACTTCATGTCTTGGGACAAATTGAGCATCTACCCAGGCACACATAATTACTGGCAAAGGCAGCATCCCTGGGCAGCCTGAACAGCAGCATCAGGCAGAGGTGTCTGTCTTGGTCCCATCATCCACAGAGTCCGTGCTGGGATTTTCTAGGATATGTTATGCAAAAGGACATCTGGGAAGGAGCCAGGTGGCTTTGCTGTCCATGCTAGTGAGGGTGGCTGCTGCTGCTGCAAGTTACTCGTGTGGCTTTGAGGTGTGAACAGCATAGAGACAGTCCATATGAGGCACATTGTGGTCATATGTGAGCTCCCTACAGCTGACTCCAGCGTGTCTAGGGGACCTCTGGCTTCAGCCTAGCCATTTTCTTGTGGAGTCTGCAGATAATTTGCCAGCTGGCATGAAGAAGAAGCCACCGGTACTGTGGAATGGGCATGGGAGGATATAAGGCAGAGTCCTGGCATGTTGAGAATGAACAGAAGAAAAACACAAATACGTCCCTTTCTCTCCTTCAGAAAGCCAGAAATCTCCTCCTCCTTCCTCTCCATCCCCTGTGGCGTCAGATACCCATCCATGGGTTAGTGGGGCAGCATGCTGCAGTGCAGAGCTGGGGATGCATCCAGGCTGCCACTTGAGCAGGATGAGGAGAGAAAGGCAATTTTGGAAAGCTGCTGGCTGTCAGGGGCAGTCTGCTCTTCCCCAGCTGGGAGCAAAAGCTGGTAATATTTGCAGCACTCCTGCTGCTCAGTACATGACAGAGAGCTTGTAGCATCTCTCAAGAGGCTCCTCCTGGATGAATTTACAGTTTCCAGGAGTTCTGGTGGGACAGCTTTGCTCAGGATACATGACTGCCGATGGTCTCAGTTTCCTCTGATTGCACTGGGTATTTTCCCTGTCTTCTCCATCTGGAATGGTGGGGAGGAAGGACTGCTTGCTTGCAAAGTAAGGTGATGTAGAGGGCAGGGGATCTGCGTGGTGTGGATTCTGTGGGTTTTTGTGCCTGGAACCTGGAAAAGAGGAAGGAGGGGGATTCTGAGTCCTTCAGCAAATACCACAGGCATGGAGAACCGTGGCACAGACCCTCAGGCTCTCCAGTGTCCTCATGCAGGGATGCTCCCTTGCTGCTGCTTCTAGCAGAGCTTGTGGGGAATGTTTCTGCACAGGCTGTTTCCAGGTCTGTGTGTGACTCATGATGAGTCTGGGCACAGCAGCAAACAAATGCTTTGGAGCAGCTTTGGATCACCCAGACCTTTTATTAAGGGATACATGCAGCAGGGGTAGCCACTCTTCTCCAGAGGTTGGGACTGTGATGCAACCCTACTTGTACCAGCCATGAGCAATTTGAGAGGAGGAACAAGCACTGGAAGACATGTCCAGGTACAAGGAGTCACTTGGTCCCTGCATCAGTTTGGCACTGTGCATCCGTCCCCAGATGGAAGAGAGGGGCTGGGAAATGAAGGATGATGGATGCCCTCTGGATCAGAGGATATTTTTACAAAATGGAAGATGCTATGGAGTTCATTCCCTTCATTCTTCCCAGACTTTTCAAAGGGGATAAACTCAGGATTTGGGTGAGAGCTGCAGAGGTTGCATCAAGCTCTGTTTGCCAAGTCAGAAGGTTAGAAAAACCCCAGAGGTGAGTAAGCAGTGAGCAACCCAGGATGCTCCAGACCTGTGCTGTGGATGGGGACACACTCTACGTCCCTTTGTCTCCATTTGCCAGCACCTCCCTCACTGGGATCATACCTCAGGGATGTGCACAGCTCCCTGTACAGGACCTGGCTGGAGTCCCAGCACGCCTGGTCCCAGAGGCTGCTGAGCAGCTGGTAAGGAGGTTTGGTCATTCCTGCCCCAGGCTATGTGCGAACCAGTGACCTGGCTCTGAAATGGTTTATGTTACACACAAATCTCCTCACAGAGGTGCTGAGGGAGGAAAGCTGGCCTGGACATGAACTCCCCAGGCTGGAGAGCAAATCCCAGCCCTGCCGTGATCTCCCTATGCCCAACATGCTGCTCCAGCGGCTACATCCTGTCCTGCTCCACCAGTCCCTGCTCCTGTGGGCACGCAGTGCTGTGGGTCCTGTCCTCATCCAAGAGCTGGCGGTGCTACCGTTATACACAAAACAATAATCAGCTGCCGTAACAGGGACGCGGAGTAGCTGAGCTGGCTTCCCCGCTGTTGTGCCGGCTCCAAGTAGAAACAGCTGCATTTGGTTTGGTTAAATGTTTTATTTACTCCCAATTATCCCAGATAACAGATTTGCTTGCCTTTGTTCAATATTTAATACTGTTGCAGAGCAAAGCTGCTCTGTGCTTTCTGATGGAGGGAAGGCTGATGGCAAAGCTCTGCTGCAGTGTGGCACCAGGGGACATGGGGGTCCCAGGGACCCCCCAGCACCCTCCCAGCGTAGCAATCCCAGTGGCACCTGTATCCCAAACAGGGTCACCTGCAGGACTTGTGGGGCTCTCACTCATCTCTCCAACCTGCTGAGAGGTGGCTTTTAGGGCTCGGAGCTTTGCACTGCGCTTTGAGCTTAAAGCAGAGCTGTGAACTCTCTTATGGGTGAGTAATGCTGTGTGCCTCTTCCCCAAATTTACAGCGCTGCCTCTCGGTGTGAATTTTCTGCAAGGGAAATGAGAAAATCCATAGCTTGGTTTATGAGCTCTAATCAGTGTAAAACAGGGCCTTTAAGAAATTTATCTTTTGCTGAGTCCACCCTTTTATTCGGCACCTTCCAGGGAATAAATTCTCTCTCCTTGAGGCTGGGGAGCTGGCTGCAGGTGGAAGCAGGTTATGGGGGCTTCAGTCACAGCCTCAGGTCCCTGCAGGGGGAACAGGCAGGGCCACCATCTCTCTGGCCCATTTGGGAGCATCCCAGAGAAGAACAACCAAGAGTTTTTGTATGTGCACTGATGTTGTCACAGGAGGGTTTGGAGCTGGACCTGGGTGTCTCTGGTGCTCACTTGTGATGGCTCAGGTACCAGAGGGATCTCTCGTTTTGGTACATATTTCCAAATGAGAGGATGTTCACTGGAAATGTCCGTTGCTAAGGCTGGGGTGGCTTACAATGGCTTGGAAATTGGTTGTGCATCTGGGAAACCCCGTCACAAGAACATCACAGTCCAGGCTTAACAGAGCAAAGAGAAGCACAATCAGAGCATCACCTACTTCCCTTGTGCAAGCAATGGGACAGGGACACATCCCAACCTTTGGGGCAGCAGAATGGACCATCCCAGTGACATCTGTGCTACTGGGAGCACACAGGTGTGCGGCTGATGGATGTTTCCCTGCTCAGCTGGGCAGCAGAAATATAATTTATTCATTGCTATTTTCTTTGTTGTTTCCTACCAGTCTGTTTTACGGAGACAATTTTGGAAAAGTGGCATTAGATAAATAATGCATAGTGTTTGCAGCCAGTCTGTGTGCAACAAATGGGCATGGCCAGGTGTGTGTGCTGGCCTGCTGCTCCTGCATGCCGAGCTGATGTCTGTGCTCCAGGCAGAATATCCAACTTGGTTGGGTCCTTGCTGTGCCCTCAGGTTTGCTTTTTGGGTGCATTTGTACTTATGCACAGTTGCTTGCAAATGATCCAAGTGCTACTACAGGGTGGAGGTAATTGTGCAAAAACCATCATTGGTTGGAGGGGGCTTTGTAGAAGTAGGGCAAAGGAGAGGCAGGAGTGAGCGTTGTGCTGGAGCTGCCCCCTGCATGGGCAACACGCCTGCACGCGGGCGGGCTGTGTAACAGCCGGAGATCTGCCACAAGCACACGATGCTGTCATGGGCCCTGGAGGTTTTGCTGGCACGAGCTGGGGTTGATGAGTTATGCAGGTCATCCCGTGAGCGCACTGTAACATCGGTATCCCCTGCAGCCCGGGGTCTGAATGTGCCCCAAGTGAAAGAGAAGAAATACCTCCTACAGAAGTGTTTTAGAGACCTCTTAAAAGTTTTATGGGTACTATTTTTTTGTGTCCCTCCACCTGTGGAACAAGGCATCTTTAGTACATTCAGCCCTCAGCAGGAGAGGAAAATTACAACTGATCCATTTCAGAAACCTCTAAAAATGACCTAAAATAACTTTTCTATATATAAAAATGCCACAATTTTAATGTCCATTATCTCATGACCTAGCAGGGCTAGGAAAAGCTATTGTAGATCATTTTTAGTGGTTTCTAAAATGGATCAGTTACACTTTTTTCCCTACTCAGTGGGACTCAGGGTACAAAGGCAACTGGGCTTTAGAGGTGGCAGGAGAGCTAGAACCATGTGTTGGGCTTCCTAAAACCCCTAGGAAGGGATACTTTAATCCTCGGGAGCCGTCCTGTGCTGTCCCCAGCCAGGCAGAGTGCTGGCACTGCTCAGGCAGCAGTGATTCCTAATGAGCCAGATGGGCATTGGTCAGAAGGACACAGTGCAGGACGGGGTATTCTGCAGGGTTTGCAGCACAGTAGTGATGGCTGAAAAGATTTTACTACCTGACAGAGTTGTGCATTTTGCAAGGACATTGCATGAGTGAATGCATCCCTGTGAGAGGGATGAGCCTGTTCAGCCCCTGGAGCTTTTTGCAGCAGCTGTGCAGAGGAGGTAATGGGGGTAATGGGCTTGGGAAGGAGCCGTGGCCCAAGCATTAGCCACCCCAGGCGTGCAGAGCGGACATCAGCAGAGCACGTGGGAGAGGTGGCTTCCTGCCATGCAAGAGGTTAATAGGCAGATTAGAGAGGGCAGGCAGTGTTTGCAGCTAGAGGAAAGGAGCTGTGCCTTGATGGAGCTCGGCAGCTCCACAAGGCGACAGGGAAGTAAATATTTGCCAGGATTAGGGAGGCTGCAGGCGGTCACTCCCATGTGCCTCTGAGAAGTGCCCGTGCTGTAGGAGGCTGAGCCTTGAGCCTGGGCTCTAGGGGCTATGTAAGGCCATTGCTGGGCTGGGGGATGCTGGGGCTCGGAGCTGGACATCAGCCTGGTGGGACTGGGAAAGGAAAGGTGGAACTGGGTTCTGTGCACCCAGACACACTGCCCGAAGCCTTCTGAGATCCTCAGGACAGAAAAAACCTTTAATGCTCCCTGATGGCTCAGTTTCCCTTTGCTGCTTTTCTTGCTCTCTCTATCGGTTGTCAGCCTGGCCCACCTCCAAAGACAGCATTATGGAGTGCAGGATCGATTGGAGCCTGCTATTTTATTTGCTGTCTGTAAGAGCCTTTGATGGGTAGGATGAGCTGTGCTGGCAAGGATTTTTCTTGCCAAGGCTGGTAGAGGAGCGGGGTTGCAGGTTCCTATCTGCCATAGAGTGATGGGACTTGCCACCAGCTCAGGAAGGGTGGCCGTGACCCTCTCCTGGTGCACCATCTCATCTCACAAAGGGCTTGGTACTCCTTCCTTAGTGGCACCTGGGGTCATGACCATAGCGAGCCATGCAGTCTCCCAGTCATCTCTCCAGGTGGCACATCATCCTGGCTTTGCACTGGCTGAGTATAGGCATGATGGAGGCAGAGACTCAGGCTGAATGGCTGAGGCTGCCACAAGCACAGAAGCTGGGGGCTGAGTCCATGCCCCTGAAGCCTGTGTGGTGCACAGGGAGCCTATGAAGATTCCCTTTGCAGACTGCTGCAGAGCAGGGATGGGAATGTGCAACAGTGAGCAGTCCCCTGCCTCTGGCAAAGCAAATCAGGGACATGAGGCCAACACAGAGCTGAATCTGATGTAATTGCAAAAATAAATTATTATCAACTGGTCTAATTGCAGACAGGGCAAGGCACCATGAGGGGCATTGGAGTTGCCCTATATCCAGAGCCTGGACTGGCTTCTGCTGCCCCACAGGATCTGTGCAGCACTGAACAAAGCAGGAGAGTCCCATGGCATCCTCTTAGCACTGCCATACCCCGATCCCCATTCCCATCCCTATCCCAACCACCGTGCCAGGTGCTGTGAGCCCACACTGCCACCCCGCGGTCACTGGGACACCAGAGCGTGTCCCGAAGTCCCCCTGCACTACTTCACCCCTCAGAAACATCTTCCAGGGGTCCCCAGAGCCTTCCTATTGACCCCTGCAACGGGTGATGCTGCCCTCAGCTTGTTGCAGGCTCACCCTTAGAGTATCTGTGGGGCAGGGAAGGGTTAAGAATGGCCAGAGGAGGAGGAGGAGAAGAAATGTAGCGGGGAGAAGGCCCTTGTCTCTGGCCTTGTGATTAGCTGCGGAGGATCTGCTTAAATAATTTACCTGGGAGGCTCATTATGAGGCTCTGGCCTTCGTCTGCTGTCTGAAGGCTGAAATAGCCATTAGGGGGAACACACATCTCCTATCAGAGCAGTGTGTTGACCCCTCTGCATCCCACACCCTGTTTATGCTGCTTATTCTGTGCTGCCTGCTTGCTCCATCCTGCCCCAGAGCAATGAGGCATGTACAAGCCCCATGCCTCAGTTTCCCCCTTCCAGCCAAGGGAGTTCGTCTTATTCCAAGGTGCCATGCTATGGTGCTGCTCTTAGCAGTGGAAGAGTGCAGGTACTGAAAGGAGTTAACTTCAGTAATTTTAGCGTGTTACTAACCTGCAAGGGCAAAATTTATCAGCTGAAAGGTATCACAGTTCCTCCTCCCACATGAGTGTTTCACGGAGGTTTCCTGCCACTCTGCTGCACTCCTGCATGCTGTTTGATCTTTGCTTGCATGTTTGGGAAAGCCAAGTGCAGCACGAGCACTTGGAGACAGGATGCTCTGCCTTGCTGCTGAGAGCAATAGTACAGCTGTTCCTGCAGGGCTGGATTTTCCCCGCTGTTTTCAGGCTGCTTCTCTGCATCTTGTCATAAGCAATCCTTCTCCATCCCTTTAAGGACCTCAGGTCTTCCTGAGGATCATCCCTCAACAAGAAGTTTAGCACTCCCTGGGGACATGGCGGAGAAAGCCGTGAGCACTGCAGCTTAATGGGGTCAAGAGAGCAGCACATCCTCCCCATCAGAAACATCTCTGTGTAGCTGTCTTGGAGATAATTTCCCCAGTACCTGCCAACCTTCTTTGCCACCCTTTATGTCATCAGGGCTGGTGACCTGCTGGGGGAGGAGGCAAGCTCTCAGCTGGACCTTGGGGTGTGCTTGGAGGGGAGGGACCTCTCCATGTTCAGGAGCTGGTGATAAGCCCACCTGGATGAATAATTCCTCTTTCTCTTTCCTTGGCAGTCCCCCCAAAAGAGCCACTGCTGACGTGTCGGTCCAACAACTACCCAAAAGGTTTCTACTGCGTCTGGCACCTGCCCAGCCCTACCTACATCCCCAACTCCTTCAACATCTCTGTCATGTAAGTGCCTGAGAGGGAGAGCACTTTGTTCCCTACAGCCCCGAGCAGGTTCCAAATAGTGCTCTGGGACAGCTGTGCTTAGCACACACTGTCAGCATCTGAAAGATGGCCCCTAGGAGGGATGCTCTGGAGACATCCACACTTGACATGGGGGCTTTGTCCCAAGGAAGATCCCATATCCCCAGAGGTTACGGCCAGCAGCCTCTAGAATCCTAGAGGCCTGGCGGGTTGACGATGAGGCGTAAAATCCTTTAGGCCTCAGGGCAGGCATAGAAGGAAGAACTGAAGCCTAGAAGCCCCAATAACTAGGGTGTAAACTAGAGTTCTTAAGCTCTAGAGGGAGACCTATGGGCCTAGGTGTGGATCTGGGGGCCTAGAGGCTTTGAGGCTAACTCCTAGATCCCCTTCCCCATTCCCCTGAAGTTCATCCTGTCCATACCTCTCCCCTGTGGTGGAAGTTATATTTTCCATTATTCAGCAGTTTTGGCACAGCCGAGCTCCCTCCTGAAAACTGGCTGTTGCCAGTTTTTGCCATGCCATGGCATCACCCACTGCCCTGTGCAGGGGTCCTGGAACTACTTCTAATACCATGCCTTTGCTTTTGAGGCTTGTTTACTGAGCAGAAGGAAGACAGATCCTGATAATCCCACAGGACAGGCAGAACCAACCCTAGCCCCCATAAGGTCTCACCCTTGCAGCAGCACAGGGGAAGAGCAGCAGCAGTTTCTGGGAGCCAGCACAAACACCTTCACCCCAGTCTCTGCAGGCTTCCATCCAAAATAACACATTCCCATGTGAAATTCTGTCCCATGAGAATGGCAGCAGGGGGTTCTGGCGTTTGGGAACCTTGGGCAGAGTGGGTGCACCACATGGCTCCTCTCCAGCTGTGTGAGTGCATCCCCACCCTGAGTGCTGGTCTGTAGCTAACAGCTCTTCTCTTCCTACTTCCAGACATGGCACAAGAGAGATGGTCTGTGAGAAGGACATCTTCCCCAAAAACAGGTGTCACATCAGATACCTCCAGCTCTTCTCAACAGTGAAGTACAAGGTGACTCTGACAGTCACGAATGCTCTGGGCAAAAGCTCCACCACTCTCACCTTTGACGAGTTCGCCATAGGTAACTTCCACGGCAGCAGCTGGCTTCTCCTGTGTTGGGTTTGATTTGATCTGTGCACTGCATGTCCCACTGCACCAATGGGCGAGGGAAGCATCAGGCTTCCCAAGTCTCTGTCTGCCCATGCATGAGATAGAGCTGGGGTAGAAACCATGCTTGCATCTCACCAGAGCCCCCTCATCCTCTGGGCCCTGCCATAACCACCCAAGGGATTGGGATATTTGGGTTTTGCTGTGGGATGTGTACTCCTTCTTAGGGGTGTGTGGTGGAGGGGCTACCATGTGGGGATACTGGCACCTGGGCATCCTGGGGGAGCAGGGCAGGGTGCAGATGGGCAGCCCCCATGGTGGTCCATGATGTTTTTCCTGGTCCTGTCTTCTGTGGTCCAGGTCTCCTGGGGTGTTAAGCTTCTCTTAGCTAGGGGCTGGGGAAGCAGTTGTCATGTACCAGGGCAGAGGGCTGGGGAATCACAGCACTACCCTTCTCACACCTCTGAATATTGCTAAAACAGAAGTTTTTTCTTCATGTTTGAAGCAGATTTGCAAGAATTAGCATTGGAAGACAATTATGTGTGCATGCATAGCACAGGCACAGCCCAGACATGGTAGCAAAACTGACCTTCTGTGGCTGCTGTGGTCCTCTGAGCATCCTGCATCACCCTGGCTGTAAATACCCAGCAGAGCTCTGCAGAGCATCAGGAACAGCCACGGTGCCGTACCAGCCCTGCATGTGTGCTGCCCCATCTTCCAGACCTTTGCAAGGCTACCGCTAAGCCTCTGTCTGGCACCAGTAGAGACAGAGAGGGCTCAGCTCTGCTGATGGCACTCCTCCAATAGTGGACCATTATGGAGCAGGCAGTTCAGTGGGACAGTGGCAAAGCAGAGGGCTGAGCATGGCTCTTTTGCCACCTGCTAAAGGCAAACCGTAGCTGGTGAGGAGACAAGATTGTCCGTTTTCAAAGAGCAGGAAAAATGAGAGAGAGGAATTCAGGAACAAGCCTAAAAACAATTTGCTGTTTACATAAGGCAATTACTGGACCAGAGAATCAAATAAATGAATCCCTGAAATGCAGCCAGTAGTCAGTCAGTGCTATGGACATGCTGCGTGTGCCAGTCCTGAGCAGCCAGAATTGCCAGAGTGCAGGAAGAAGAGCTCTGCTTCTGTCCCAGATTTTCCCTTTCTGCTCTAAGTCCTGGAAAATATCAAGCAAGAAACAAGGTGCCAGTTCTGTCCTTTTGTGTCCCCGCTGCTGTGGTTCATGTCCAAAGTTCCTATTCTTTAGTGCACTGTGAATATTAATAACAAAGCAAGGAGCTTAGAAGGGAAGTGGTGGAGTTTTAGTCACTTGGGTGTTTTTAAAATGGAAATTATTGTCTTTGTGGAAGATACACTCCTTAAATGAAGGTAACCTCCGGACAACAGACCCAGGGCAGCAATTAAGCTGCATTTTCCGAGTTCCTTGCATTCCCTCCTCCAGGAGTTCAGGGCATCCTCCTGTAACATCTGCATCCCACCCATGCCCTGCCTGGCTTGGAGAACATCTGGTGCCACTCCTGAGTAAAGCAGCCGGCACCACCTCTGCAGGAAGAATCTGCCCGTCCCCCTCCAGCAAACAGGGGCATCCCCCCTGGGAAGCACACCCGGCCCAGCACCCGCACAATCCAGATCCAGCCTGAGAGCCTGAACCCAGCTGGGTCACAGCAGCAATGAGCAGGGCCATCTGCTAGCATGGGTGCGATACCACTGCCTTTGACCAGATGTGTTCCAGCTGTTGCGGGGGTGTGAGACCCCCAGTACCCCATGGCAGATGCTCAAAGGCACTTAAGGAAGGGGTAATGGCACACCACAGTGCTTCACTATCTTACGGCCTTAAAATCTCTGAGTTCTGCGCGGCTGTGAAATTTTCCCCCTGAGGATTTTTTATGGCTCTAGTATGTAAGAAGTGCAGAGGTGAGCAAGCAGGCAGTCAGCAGGAGTAGCAGAGATGTTCCAGGATGAACTCAGCAACAGCCACATATCCTGCATCGAGCTTCTCCTTGAGCCTTCCCAATGTTGTTTTTGATTAAAACAAGTGTGCTGCCCTACTGTACTTTGCCTGGCAATTCTGCCTGGGTGACTTCTGGTTGCCTTGCATGTCTGTGCTTCTAGGAAGTCTGCTCTTTGCAGCTGCAACTGCAGCAGTGCAGGGTAGAGCCTGTGCCCCAACGTGGTTGGTGGGACCCAGCAGGTCAGATCAGTCACCAGTCAGAGAGTTCATCTTTGAATTCTGCTTTGCTAGGTGGAGGTGCAGAGAAACCTCGGGCTTGAAACAGAGCTATTGCACTGGTTCATTGCAAAGGTCTCAGGGGTGTGAAGCCCTTACTTCATGCCTGCTGGGACCACCCGCTGGCAAGCCACAAAAAGACCCCTGGGAAGAGGTGATCTCTTTGGTTTTGCTTCCTTCCTCCTCCACCGGAGTCCTCAGCAGCAAATCCCTTCCCCAGCCGCTTGGAAGATGGACTCTAATTGAGTGGAAAATGAGTGGTGCTTTCTTTTGATATCCGGAGCCGATGCCGTGCTGGCAGTCACACGACGCTGCCTGTTAGCAGCCAGCTGCAAGGGGCTGCTCTCTGTTTCCATTTCCAGTGATGACTAGAAGAAGGTTTCCAGCCCTCTGACCCCCATTTTTCATTGCTAGGACATCCGGGCTGCCTCCTTGCCCTGTCTCGCTGCTGGAAATTGTTTTCATAATTATGTTTTCTGCAAAGGTATAAATATTAATAAAGGTGAATGTGGTGAGGGCAGGGCTGTGCAAAACCTTGCAGGCATCACATCTCCAGTCCCCAGCCAGGAGGGGGAAAGGCTGGAGGAAGAGAGGAGAGGGTTTGAGGCAGAGGAAGGTGCCAGGCAGTGATGCAGTGTGCTAGGGGCTACCCTTCCCCTTCATGGTGGCTGGGAACACTGATGTCCTTCTGGGATGAATCCCCCACTTCCAAGAGCATACTGCCGCAGAGCAGGGACAGCACCACAGTGCCAGCATCCCAGCTTGGTGGCAATGCCTTCCTTTCTTTTAATGTAAACATGGTGCAGATTAGCAGGAGAAGATGTACAGCATTAAAAATGTATTGGCAACACTGATTATTCTGGTGAGATGGTAGGGCTACAGCCAAGCAAGGGAGCACGAAGGGACTTGCTTAGGTTGCCCAGAAAGAGTTAAGTGGGTAATAACCAAAGGGTTATTGTTGGATTTTCTTTCCTCACCCCATGCCAGGCTGCTGGGACATGCTCAGGACAGGAGGAAAGTGGCAGCACAGGCCGTGGTGTCATTCCACATCTGCTATGCGCCCCTTGTGTGACCCCAGGGAGGTCGTACAATTGTCCACACCGCAGCTCCAGGGCAATGAATGCATAGAGTGTTGCAGAGGGGCTTTGTGAGGATGAACATGCTGTCCCCTGTAAGAAATTCAGTCCCTGAGCACGGGTATACAGTTGCCTAGACAGAAGGTCAGTTCAATTCATACTACTTAGGAAGGCAGAATTAAATTACGTAGACTGACATTTGGCTAAGACATGGAGTTTAATGTCCCTCTTCTCGGGGAAAATGCCAGGGGATATTTAACAGCCGCAAGGCATCCATTTCAGCATGGGGCAGAAGGATGGATGCGTGATGTGTGCTCAAGCAGCACCTTCTTTGATGAGCACTTGTGGTCCAGCATGAGCCTGCAGAACCTTTAGGCAAAGCCTGGCCTGTTCCAAAAACCAGAGATAACCGCAAGGCCCTTTCTGAGCCTGAAAGTGAAGCAGGATGAGCTGTGAGCTGCCTCCCAGCCAAATCCCATGTCTCCTTCTCAGGAATGTTTGGAGATGCTCCCTCAGCTCTGCAGGATAATATTACATCTGGTTTTGCAGCCGCTTAACCAATACTCAGCCTAATGCCCATCGTCCATTATTATTATTATTACTATTATTACTTATATTACATTACTGCCTGCGGGCCTGTGCTGAGGACGCAGCTCCATTATGCTTGCTGATGTACGGCCAGACAGCCCCTGCCTCGCAATTTGCTGTCTAAATGGACTGGGCAGACAAAGGCTGGGGGAAGGAGGAGTGGGGAGCAGTGACTTGGGATGCTGTGGAGGATGAAGCACTCCTTCAAGGTCAAGCACTGGACCAGTTGCAGAGGAGGTGTAGAGCCCCGTGTACTGTCCCCCACATCCCTGCAGTGATGGAGCGACGTGGCAGGAGCAGCTCCAGCTCTTTTCTGGGAGGGGCTGGCACTGCCTCACCTCTCTTAGGTCTGGGCAGGAGCCCAGAGCCGGGGGGGCACATGGGGAGGCAGCCACAGCCCTCGTGATGGTTTTCCCATTAAGACACAGTGACGTTTGAAGGCTCACTACAGCCAGGAGCTCTACCACACTCATGTTGAGCCAGCACAGCTCTCCTCTAATGGCTGCTGACCTGTGTGAGGGGGGCACGTCCCTGAAAAACAGAGAGATGATTTCCCCCTCAGCACCTTCTTTGCTCTCCTCCAACCTGCCTCAGTGGCATTTCCCATTCCCTGCATTACGCCAGGGCTCTGCTCACAGCTGTGACATCCTATAGTGTCCATCCCCACCCTGGTGCTTTTATCCCTTGCTGTGGAGCCACAATTTGCTTTCATCTGCATTCATTCAGCCAAACAGATTGTTGTTTTGCAAACCCAGCCTGCTGAGCCAGCACTGGATTTATATTTTTCCGTATGTGTTTGGACTCCAAGGCCCCGTGGATGGAAGCCGATGTCCAGCCCAAGCCCAGGGATTCAAAGTGAGCAAGGGAATTACACAGCCATCTGGAGTAGCTCAGTGTTGCAGTCCCAGCAAATCATCCCTCCCACCACAGCTCCTGCCTGCCTCACACAGTTACTGTCCTCAAATGAGATGATCCCAAAAACATTGTGCACTGATTGCCTGCACTGCCCAGCTTCAACCCACCCCTTGCAAAGTGGCGGTGAGTGGCATACACACGACTCCCTTTGCAGCTGTGCCATCCCAGATGAGCACCCAGTCCCATACAGCTTCAAGCCTGCAGCTCACTTGTTGCCTTCATTGACCAGAGGGTGCGAAGCCACTGTGGAAATGGCATCTCTATGGGGCCAGCAGGGAGGAGATGGCTCTGAATGCATGGCAGGAGCTTTGTCAGGCTCCTCCCAAACCCGGAATCCCCCCTGCATGCTTGGAATCAGAGATGGTGCCTTCACAAGTTTCTGGTCAGTGTAGGAGGACATTGCTTTATCTGGTGGTTTTCAGGCAGAAGTGACAGTATCTTCCTTCAGTCTCCATGTGGATTTTGGGAGTGTTGAGAGCTCTCCCAGGGCAGCACCATTTTGTGATTCTGTGATTCAGTGACCACCTGCATCACAATTCTTAGTGAGCGCAGAGAGCCTTGTGAGATGTCCCATGGAAATCCTTCGCCTTCCCAGCTCCCAGGTCTGCAGCAGAGCTTCAGGATATCTCCACACACAGCTGCTCAGGAGGCATGTGCTTTAACAAGGCTGCCAGGTCTCTGCACAGCCCATATTTTGGACATCTCAGAGCTTTGCTGCTGCAAATTGAGAGTCTGAGCTGCTGGGGTCTGGGCAGACTTTTGGTGAGGAGCAAAACTGACTCTGTAAGAGGCAATACTGTTCATCACAGCCTGTCTGGGTTTTGATCCCAGCACTTTAAAGTAGCAGCAACTTCAGAGCATATTGCATAGCTAACAGTCAATTAATATTCACTTGAAATACTTGTTGCATAGTGAAAGAATATCCCTGTGTCTCAAAAGTAGAACAGGAGAAAGAGACTTAGGGTGGAAGATGATCACCACAGGGTTCTCCTGTGCTGCATAAAATGAGCCAGTACTTGGAATCCCCAGCCCTAAACTCTGCAATCTGCTAAGAGGTGAGTGGGTTTGATGGCAGGTCAGACTCACAGCCATCTGGAGGAGCAAGGAAAGCATGGGGTTAGGGCTAGCTCCCTGCTCTCACCCAGGTACCTGCGGGGTGGAGGGATGCTCTCTATTCTGTCCAGGTGCTGGCATCTCCTTGGTGCTGGTTACTCTGAGGCAGGACATTCCTGACCCATGGATACTAAAAGGTGATTTTCTGTGGCTCAGGAGCCATCACATGGGCTTATTCATCCCCAGAGCACATCACTTAGGTGGGCTTTTCACCCACCTCCCCATTGTAAGTCCCATTGCATCCTTTTAGTGGGACTTTAACAGCCATTCTTTTCCCTTCCAGTAAAGCCAGATCCTCCAGAGTTCGTGGTGGCCAAGCCTGTGCCCAATAACCCTCGGCGGCTGGAAGTGTCATGGCAGAACCCTTCATCCTGGCCCGACCCCGAGTCCTTCCCACTCAAGTTCTTCCTGCGCTATCGACCCCTCATCCTGGACCAGTGGCAGCACGTAAGTGATGCTGAGCAGGAGGCAGCAGGTTGGCAACATGAGGTGGCCAGGGACCGAGGAATGTCTGTTCACTTCCCTGTCAAGACAGCCCCTTTTCCTCTCTTTTTTTTCCACATCCCTTTTCTTCCTCTTTCTTTTAAGTCATATTCTGCCTACAAATGGCTCTGCAGACTCTCCCCTCTCTGCATTTTAATCCGCGGCCTGTATCTGTTTTCCATACATATGTTCTATATAAAACCTGCCAACAAGATGTAAAAGGCATTTAAAGTATAAATGTCACTGCATTTAAATGTGCCTCTGCCACATTTAGATTTTGAGCCGAAGATAAAATACCGTTCGCCGTAACTCAGGGCACAGTCGGCAATGGAGCGATCGCCACGATGTTATCGTATTTCTTACTTTTATTTCTTGTTTCTTTTAAAAAAAAAAATTGCCAGTGCAATCCTTGGCAGCCCGCAGGACAGATTTCATTTGTTAGCAGCAGGAAGATAACGAACAGGAGATTTTTTTTTCTTCTTCTTTGCTATATGCTGCTGCTTGCATGCTCCAGTTATGAAGGAAAGCAATCTGCTGTTGGATGAGAGGTGCTGCTGCACCGGTGTGGCTCATCCCTAGATCTCTGAGATGGGCCAGAGGAAAGCCAATTAGGCAAGCGTGGCGGCAGTTTGCTTGATGAGGCATTTTGCCCAGAAAAGAGACAAATGGGAGCAAACGTTCCATCCCCAAGGAGCTCACCTGCGATGCGGAGCCGAGAGGGATTTTCTGCCAGACAGCTCTTCTTAGGGAGAAAAACGTTTCAAAAAGGGGATGAGAGGCTTTGTGCTGCGCTGGTGTCTCTGTAAGACGTCATCATCCCAGTGGGTTTTTCTCTTTCAGTTGCTTTTCTTTGATAAGGTAGCGGCGCAGGTCTTGTTTCAGACTGAAGCATTTTGCTGATGGCTTTGAAAACCAGACAGGTGCCAGTAGAGTCTTCTCCCACTTGTCTCTCCTTGCCCTTCTCTTCTCAGAGGGAGGGAGGGAGCATCTGCCAAGCGCTCTGCTGGGGTAAGTGAGCGATGGGAGAGCTTGGATATTCACGTGGTTGGAAGAGTTTTTTTTCATTTTGAGGAGGAAGGCATTCAAATTGTGGGGAAGGGTGGAAAGTGCATGGGAAATACAAAATGCAAAGTCATTTATTTCAGTTTATGAAACCATTGTGAAAAAGGCTGGTGTTTTCCCCAGCTGCAGCCTGGTCCTCACGATACACATGCCAATGGGCTGCTTCCTGCCTTGATGTTGGGCTGGGGCTAAGCCCATGAGGGGACAGAATGTCACACAGCCATGGTGGGAAATACATGAAGGTGTTGGAGACACTGGCACGAGGCACCCTGTCAGCAAAAGTCAGCTTCAGGGCAGTCAGAAATTGGCTTCCCAATCTGCAGAGCATGAATAGTCCTGAGGATGAGATCTGGAAATTTCACCATCCCAGGAGGGCACAGTAGTCCCAGTGGTGTCACTCTTTATCCGTGGCCACTTGCAGGACATGTTTTCTCAGTCAATGGCTGATGGAGAAGTGTCTTTGGGGAATAATTTGCTCGATAAGCAAGTGCAGACATTCAGTGAGCAAGGTACTAGCCTTACTTTCTGACTCCCTACCCCACTGGCTGCATAATGAAAAATCTGATTTATGGGTGATTTGAGGAAAACTGCCACTATTCATCAAATGAACTATTTGCAAAACCTAAATCAGTCAGCTCCCAAACACCAGGAATGGCAGTGCTGCAGCAGCAAGAGCCCCGGACCTCCTGGGTGTGCTCAGCCACAGCCCTCCTTAGCCCATCTGAACACCTTGCAGATACTGGGGTTTGCATCCAAAAGTGAGTTGCCAGATGCTATGAGCCCTAGAGGTTTACCATCCCTGGAGGCATTGAGAAACAAGATGTGGTACTGAGGGACAAGATTAGTGGGCATGGCAGTGATGGGTTGACCGTTGAGTTGATGGGTGGACTAGATGATCTTAGTGGTCTTTTCAACCTTAATGATTTTGTGATTCTAAAAGCTCTGCTTTTCTAGACCCATTGCTTGTTGGCATCTTGAGAGTATCCAAGGAGCACCCAAAGTCCATCCAGGAGAGGGAAAGTCATAGCTTGGTGAAGCCAAGGCCAGCTCAGCATGACCTAAGTTGGTGGTAGGTCTCTCCCTATAGGGACAGGTGTCCTGAGATAGGATGCAACAGGACCTGTATTTACACAGCAAGGTGTTAATTTGTGCTGAGGTGAATATTTCCTGAGTACTATGTGGAATGTAATGTCTGTTGCTGTGGAAGCAGGGCTAGAGGGCAGCTCCAGAGATTGGCCAGAGACTCAGCCCTTCATGCTCACATTGCACGTGGCATTTCTTGGCAAAAGCTGCAATTCCTTCCTCCCCTCCACCTCCCATTATCTGCACAGGGGCTGATTTATGCACAGCACCTCAGCAGACAGGACTGAATGAGCACTAATAGGATCAGATGGATGTCGAGCTGTCGAATACTGTAGGGCCTGATTCAATCAGCGTCTGCTTTCTCCCAGGCTCTTCCTTTCAGGATTTTAATAATGCCAGGCCTTGGCACCAGAAGATGAAGCCGTCCGTGGCGGGAGCAGTGGATCTTATCGAGAGTGCTGCTGGGTGAGCCAGCTATCATTGCACAGCATCTTCCCCAGGGACAGCCAGCCTGGGCGGTGCAGAGCAAGGGACACAGTGGGGACCCTCCTCCCCATCTTGATGTGGCAGAGTGCTCACAAAGGTGCGTGTCAGCCTCAGCACGCTGTTTGCCCTCCCTTTCCCTGGGTTCAGCAGTGAATTTCCGCTCAGGCCACTTAGCAGCTCTTGTGTTGGAGTTTGCTCTGGGAGTTATTACTGCATGCTCTGGGATTTATTAGCACAGAGAGACGATGAGTGTCCACGTGTGCGGGATGCTGCTTGCAGCAGGGCTGTCATGCCACCTCACAGCAGCTCTGCTGAACCCAGGCACGGGCATTTGCCAGCTGTGCAGGACACACAGCCACACTGTCATGTCAGGTGGTCACTCGGTCCCACCGACACTGAGCTCACCCAGAAGGCAGAGCAGCTTCAACGTCACTCTCTTCCCTTCTGGAAGAGGGGCTGGCAGTTTCTTTCCTGCATGAAGAGAGATGAGATATTTGTAGCCTAAACAGGTTTTTCCATTCTCTCCTTTTGGCAGAATCTCATGTTCTGTCTCCTAAATATAAAACATTAAATGTTCAGGGTATCCTTTATTTTTCTCCTGCTTTTAAGTTTGTAATTCAAGCCAGATTAGCATGGTTTCCTCTTCTGTTTTATAGCCCCATCCTGGCCCCAAGCGAGCTCTCCTAATGCTCTCAGATGTTCCTCTAATGGATTACCTAGGCTGGAACTGGATACCCTTTCCTAATGGATTGCTAATAGCCTGTTTCTGGTTTTACAGGCTCCTTCGGTTAACTCGCAACAGCAGCTATCTCTGTGCACTCCTGCAGGCTGCCCGTGAGCACGGCTGCATGCACACTCATGGATGCGGTGGCATGCAGGTCCTCGGCCATGATACATGCCCCCCCACACACACAGCTGGGGATGCCCCGGGTGACTTCATGGAGCCCAACACAGCTCATGTACCAAATTACTCCTGCTCTGGGGTATCACCTGGATCAGGACCTCTCCATTGTTGTTTCTAGTGGAGGTGGTGTGCGCTGAGCACCAACAGGGTTGGTGCACAGGCGCAGGAACGTGACAGTGCTCGGAGGTAGTTGTATTGCTGGCAGCCAAGGGAGGAAAGGAGGATTTCCTCTGGTGAGTTGCCAGCAATTTGCAGATGCTGTCGTGAAGTTTAATTGAACGCATTGGCCGTGCTGACAACACGAAATGTTAACGAACCGTGCGTCTTCAGATTTGCAGAAAAAGGTCATGGGATGTTTAAAGCTAATAATGCGGTGGGGTTTTCTCCTTCATCTTCTGTTTTGGAAGCATTAGAGACGTGTCTGTAAGCATTTGCAAAGGCTGGAAACAGCTTTCTTAGAACGTCTAGTAGAGATCTTCATGCCATGCCGGGATGTTCGGTGGCTGTGAGCAGCGGTCTGTGCAGGGTCTGTTGTGATACCTCCCCCAAGCAAAGCAATGTTTTCTACCAGATGTATGGCTCTTACGGGCTAACATAGCACGCAAGTATGTCCTAATCCTACACATCACTGCCCATGATAGGTAAGGAGAAGGAAGGAGCTGGGAAAGCAATTAGTGTGACCGCCGGCTGCAGCCGCATTCCCATCAGGGTGGCAGCAGTGTCACTTTGTGACACCACATTTCTTTGTGTCTCTTTACATCCCCGTGCTGCTTTGCCTGCGTTTCCCCTCTTCTCCAGGCAGCTTTGGCAGGGAGGTCACCCTGACCCTGTGCCGTTAAAGCTTCACGCCTGGTCGCTTTTACTGCAACAATTCTCTTCCTTCCCCTCCTGGCTGCAAAGTCAGTGATTAAAAAAGAGAAGGAAAAAAAAATTAATAGAAGGTAGGAGGGAGTGAAATGTTGAGGCTGGAATAATGTCGCTCGCATCTTGGTGTGAGACAGGCAGAGCAGAGGTGCCCAGAGCTGGGAGTCTCATCTGTTGTAGTTCCTCTGCATTGGCCCCAGTGATAGGAGGAAGCTTTTGTATGGTAAATGTATCTGCAGCAAGAGCCTAGAGATTGGTGCTGAGTGCCCTGAGCATCCCAGCCCCATCCTCCTGTGGCTGCAAGTGAAGCGAGCTCTGACAGTTGTCGCTTGGCAGGAGGGAAAGGCGCATCCGGAGACAGAGTCCCATTATTAACGAGATTACAGCTGTGCTTTCAAAGATGCTCTTTATTTTAAGCCAGAAGGGAGCCATTCAGCCTCATCTGGTGCGAGACAAGCCAAGCTGCGGAGGAGCCCTGCAATAATTCGTCCTCCCCAGCCAATAGCTGGGGCTGAGCTGTGTGCTGCAGTCTTTTTGGTGGGGTGACTGCAGGGACGATGGCTTGGACCCCACTGGGCTGCTCCACTGCCTGGCTTGCAGGGAGGAGGCACAGAGGGAGGAGGGTCCTTCACTTTTCCCAACCTTTCGGTTATCAGTGAAGGAGAGAGAAAGTTTTGTCTGAGGTTAACCAAACTGATTCCCACAGTGCCACAGGAGGAGGTGTTTGGGGGCTCTTTTATTAGTAATTGATATCAGACCTATATGATTTCCAGACAAAAATGGGAAAGCAAAATCTTTCTTTGCCTCTGCTGACACCATTTCACAGGCAGCAGCAACTTGTTTGCTACGACCCAGCTCTCGGGGTTAACCCTGGTTTGGAGCAGGAGAAAGCCCACCAGGAGCAGGTGGGCTGCAGAGAGCAAAGGCACCTAAAGCAGCAGCTTATGCAAGAAGGCACAGTGCCTGGTGATTGTTGGCCACAACCTGGGGGGCTTTCCTTCTGCATTCCCCTACTCACTCACGTGATGGGACCTAAGCAGATGAGCTTCCAAGGCACCTTGACCAGACAGACTAGGGGAGCACAGGGGGAAGTCACTACCTTAACCTCCACTGCACTGGGTGGGTGGTTACAGTGCCCTTAAAACTTCTGTTATCTGTGAGAAGAGAGGTGGGCACTGCTCCCAGGGATGGGGACCTGCAGGATGCCAGCCCATGCTGCCCTAGGCAAGCTGTAGGCTGAATTACTGCTGAATTACTGCGGCTCAAGGGCTCTTTTTTATTTCTCTCTGGTGGGTTTTTTTTGTTGTTGTTTTGGTGGGGTTTTTTTGCAATGCTAATAGCTCTGCACTGCACTGGCTGCTCATCCCTCATTAATCTGGGCAGCGCTTCACAGCCAGCCAGAGTGACTTTTGGCAGGTGCACAAAGGCAGGCTGCAAAATGTGGACCCCTCCAGCCAAAAAAAAATAAATTACCATGCACAGCCTTCCTCCAACTTTTGTCTCTGTGTGGCAGGGATGCGGATTAAGGAATTTCTCCCTCTCCCTTTGATGCTGTGTGCCCAACCATCCCTCCACGTCCTCCCCAGTCTGTCCTCGCTGCCTCTCCCTTCCTGTGTCCAGTTGGACCCGCTCCCTGTGTGTTTTCCCATCTGCTGTTGCTGCTGCATTTCTGTGCTGAGACACGGGCACCTGCTCATGGACTTTCTCATCAGCCATGACAAAGCTGTTCCCTCTTTGGATATATCCCCTAGCTCAGAAATGCATCTTGGAAAACCCAAACTGCACTTCAGGACATTCTGTGTAAGGGGGGAGATGGGTGCTGTACCCTACACCTTCCTTTTTTATCTGCTGTCTAAATAGCTTAGGACAGCATCCTCCAAGTTGCTTCATCCTGGTTCTTGGGAAGTGTCCCCTGTGACACCAAAGTGCCATCTGCAAACATTAAGCTGCAGACCAGTTGCATCTGGGGGCAGCAGAAGAAGCAGGTGCTGAGATCATCCCCTCAGTGCTGGATGTGCAGTGCTGGGTGCTAGGAGCCTGTCCCTACTGGGCACCCTGATCCAGCTTGTTTTTGGGGCAGAGGAACTCAAACCCTTTTCCTGGGAAGGGAGCAACTAACCCTGGCCATAGAGATAAGAAGCAACACAGGGCTGGTTATCTGCCTCTTCGTCAGGCTGGAAAACCAGTAAAGCTGCACCTGTGCCTGGTCAGACCCCAGCTCAGTGCTTTTGCTCTTCCCTGCAGAGTTCATGCCACATGTGCAGAGATAAGCAGGGATCAGCGTCCCCCTGCCCAGCCCCAAAAGTGCAACACTGAGACAGACACACACCTTTCTCCCTGCTCCCCTGTGGATTTGATAGCAACTTTGCACCTTGCGAGCTGTAGGAGGCCCTTTGCTCCAGATGTGCTGCAGATGTGGGGCTCCACGCCACTGGGAGCAGCTGGGATCACAGAGCCTGGCTTGTGGCAGGCTGCAGGCAGCACTCAGAGGGAATAGGGGCAGAAAGGTTTTTGCCCACAGTGAGAAAGCAAAGCATCCCCTTCTCTGGTGGGGAACTTTAGAGTGTCTCTATAAAAGCTGAGGGTGATATCTGTGTAATGAAAGGATTAAATCTGTGCTGGGATGTTGAACATGCTGTGCAGGTGAGATGGGAGGAGGGATGATTGTTTTTCAAAATGGATTCCTTCCTTTCTGGTATTCCTGCAAGGAGCTGGGTGATGGCTTTGACCACACCAGACACTAGCCAGGAAGTGCTGCCAAGGCACACATCCCTGGCTGGGACAGTGTCCTCATGCATGCCAAGCTGCAGTGTCAGGACATCCTTGCCACATCAGCACACTGTGCTATGGTGCAGCCTCTCTTGGCTGTTCAGTTCTTTTCAGCTTTTTGGGATGCAAGCAAGAACCAGGCAGAAGTTTTCATCTCTATCTTGCTCCTTAAAAACCAAGTTCTTAATAAAATCCAGCTGTCAGTGTTACCCTGGACAGTGGGATGCTGTCCTGCAGCCTTCCGTTCCTGGCAGCATCACCCACTTTGCTGCTGTCTCGTGGAGCCTCAGCCACCATCTGCTCCCACTCTTCAGATGTGAACCCTGGCTGAGTTCTGGGGCTCACTGAGAACAAAGATGCTGTGGCATCTTCCTTGCATAATGCCATTGAATCATAGAATCTTTAGAGTTGGAAGACTTTAAAAGTTCATCTATTTCAACCCCTTGCAATGAGCAGGAACATCTACAGCTAGATCAGGTTGCCAAAGGCTTGATCCAGCCTCGCCTTGAAAGTTTCAAAGGATGGGGCATCATCCACATCTTCTAGGTGACTTGTTCCAGTGCCTCACCACCCTCACTGTAAAAGAAATTTTCCTTATATCCAACCTAAATCTACCCCCTTTGAGTTTGAAGCCATTTCTCCTTCTGTCATCACAGATGCTGCTAAAGAGTCTGTCCTCTTCATTCCTGTAGCTCCCCTTCAGTTATTGAATGGCTGCTCTCAGGTCACCTCATAGCCTTCTCTTCTCCAAGCTGAACAGCCCCAACAATCAAAGCCTGTCCTTGTAGGAGTGCTGTTCCAGCTTTTGGATCATATTTGTGGCCCTCCTCTGGGTGTGCTCCAACAGGTCTATGTCCCTCCTGTGCTGAGGACTCCACATCTGGACACAGATGTCCCTGCCCCCAGAGCTGCGCAGAGCCACTGGGACCACAGTGCTTGGCTTGAAGCCATCAACAGGCTCAGAGGCCAAGCACCATGTCCCCCCTTTGCCTCCTGAGCAGATGGGCTGTGTCAGCCCCTCATCCCCCCTGGACATGTTTATTATCAACATGTGTTGCAAGGGAAGGTGGTTTGTGTCAGCTGGACGAGTGGGGAGGACAAGGCTGCACAAAGGGGTGTCCATGGTCATACAGGCCCCGCACTACTCCATGCCAGACACAACTGGAATGGATGGGAAGTGAAACCTGTGGCTATGAATGATGAACCTCAAGGAAGGGTGCACAGTGATGCACAGTGCTCTCCTGCAGTGATCCCTTTGGTGACCACAGGAGTCCGATACAGCTTGGCGTTATCCTTGGCATGTTGTGTCAGCACTGAGCTTTCTACTGCTGTCAGTACCATGTGTTTGCTCACTAATGGCCCTGCAGTGTGGATGCATTTCTATCAGGACAGGTCTCCAAGTGGATCAGATGTCCCCAGAAGGTCTGGACTAAGATTGGAGTTAAACTGCTACATCAGCAGCCACACGGCCAGGAGTCTCCAGTGGCCCAGGGAGCAGTGACAACATGACAGTGGGCTTTCTTTCTAGGAAAGACAATTGGACATGAGTTTATCCTTGTACAAATGGCCAGCCAGAGGGCTGCAAGCCCAGGACTGGGGCTGCTGGAGGTATGCAAGGGAACCTCCTCCCAGTCCTGAAAGCATGTGCATGGACAGTCAGTGCCACGGCTGCCCTGATCCCCACAACCCAACATGTCCAAGCAGAGCTACCCACACATTTACTAGTTTCTGGTGACCTCTAGAGGAAGCAATTCCTCTCTGGTTCTGCAGATCTGGGGACTCACTGCACCCTTAGCTTAGCTGGAGCTGGAGCATCACCCTGTGTCCCTGTGCTGCACAGTGGTCATACCTCTGGCCCAAACCACCCCAGAAAAACCTCCAGGCTGGTTTGGTGGATGAATGGTGGCACGTGGATATCAGGGTTAACACTCTGCCCATTGCCATTTATGCACATCCAGCTTCAATCCCAGCCCTTTACCCCCTCGCTTTGCCTTCTAGATATTTTCTCCCTTTGGTGATAAAAAATGTGACACAAACTAGTCTCTTTGTCATCCTCTAGCTGGGCTAAACACACTGATCATCTCATACCTCCCACTGCCAGTTGCTCTTCTGGCTGCTTCCCATCCCTAGCAACCCCTGCCTGATCCCCACCTACCCCACAGGTAGAGCTGTCGGATGGGACATCACACACCATCACAGATGCCTATGCTGGCAAGGAGTACATCATCCAGGTGGCCGCCAAAGACAATGATATTGGAACGTGGAGCGACTGGAGTGTAGCTGTGCATGCCACCCCCTGGACAGAGGAGCCCAAGCACCTCACCACGGAGGTCCAGATCACAGGTGAGACCCTCACCCAGCACAAAAACTCTGCACTCAGGGGTCCTGGGAATGGAGGCCATAGTACTAGAGGGGGGGGGAAGAGGGGAACAGCCCTTTACCATGTACCTTCACACCCCTGTGGCCCTGTAGCTTGGTTGGAATGGCTCAGGAGGTGCTGACTCAGCACACCCAGCTCTGGCATCTTCCTCACTGGGGTGCTCCAAGAGCCACAACAGAACTCTGGATTTATTATTTGCTGGAGCACTGCCCCCCACCATCTCCAGCTCTGCCTCCCCTCCACACCTCCGACCCCACACAATGGCTCGGAGCGATGCCAATTAGAAATAAAAGCCACCAAGTTAACAAGCCTCTGTTTCTAGGAAAGAGCTGGGACCGTGTCCAAATGCACGTTATCAGCCCTTGGCTTCCCAGAAGGATGGGAGCATGCCCTGCGCCGGTTCTCCTGACTGGCACCAGCTGTGGGGTGGCTGGGAAGCACTGGGGGACACTCATTGCCGGGCACTCTGGAACCCTCTGGGTCTACTGTTAGAGAAGGGAAAGTTCCACAGACCACATTGGCACCATTCTCTTAACCTTGCCCATCCAGCTTGGCCCTAGTGTAGCACAGCTGGGCAGTTTGGGGGTAGGATGGTGCCATGTTCCTGTGGGAAACATCCTAGGGTGCCCCAGCTTCCCTCACCACCCACTCTTCCTCCCTGCAGAGACGACGAGCACCAGCACTTCCTCTTTCATGCCACCCCCCACCACCAAGATCTGTGACAAGGGGGCCGGTGTGGGCAGTGGGGCCGTGGCAGTGTGTTGGACAGCTGGACTGGTCTTGGCGGCCTATGGTGTCCTCTTTATTTAGTGAGTATGCCCCAAATGGGGGGAATGAGAGATGGGGTTGGGTGCTGGAAGGGCATGAAGAGCTCAGGACCTCTACAGTAGTTGGGAAAGAGACACTGACCAGCCTGTGGATGATGGCTGTTTGGTAGAAGGCATTTGGGTTTGCTTGCAGTTCTTTGTCAATAAACCCAATATGGCTGCTTTTCTAAATTAGGCATTCTGGTGAAGATGGCTGAAGGTGTTTTTTCAGAAACTTTCTGCAAAGCTTGTAAAGGAGTTGGGCTTAGACGCTCATGTTCAGCAGAGATGGGGCATAAAGGATGTGCCACCCACCAATGTGCTACTCAGGGACATGATTTAGCAGAAGGTTGTTAGGGTAGCATGGTTGCGTTGAGGTTGGACTAGATGATCTCTGAGGTCTTCTCCAACCTGAGCAGGGTCTGCTGGGAGGAGGAGGTGGACATGATGGCTTTGTGTGCTTGGGTTCTGAGGAGGTGTGCATTTCCTCTTGGGCAAAAAGCCATATTCAGATCAGTGTACCCCCAGAGCTATGGCAGTAGCTGGGCATGGCCAAGCTGGCAATAGGATGAGTGACCCTTCTCTTCCCCATCACAGATCCCCATCCGTCGCAGCCCAGCGGAGTCAACCTCCCACAGCCACCACCACCGCCACCACCACACTCCCTCCTCACCCTGCCCGTTTTGAGTCTCTTTATCTCTTCGATTTTGCACACGTTGAGGACGTATCACGCTTCTCGCCGTCGCTGCGGAGGAGGACAGAGCCACCATCCCTCCCTCCAGGGGGACCTGCCCCAAAATACCTCGCCGAGAGCCCAGAGCGAGGACACGCACTTGTCCCCATGTCACCCACCCCGTCTCCACTCCCAGCAAGGCGCAACGAGCCCGGGCACCGTGCTGCAGCCCTGGACCCTGCGGGCCAGCCCCGCCATCGCTCATACAGCTAACCCGCCACGCCAAAGACGTGCCACTGCCGCTCCACCACGCCATCGGGACGCGGGTGATAGAGAGCGTGATGGCACGCTCGGAAGAGGGGACGGGAAACAGGGACAGGGATGGAGGGATGCACTCAACCTGTGGCCAAAGGGGGCACCCCGAGGACCGGACTCACTCCCCCCTGAGCTCTTGATGGCGTGGAAAACCTGGAGGGGTGCAGGATGAGGGCTCGGTCCCCTCCGAGGGGATGGTGGAGGGATGAACTGGTGGCTTTCAGGAGTGCAATGGGGATTCGGGAGCTGGCTCGGTTTTCATGGGGATAAAAGGGGATCAAAACAGCGACAAAAGCTTAGGCTCCCCACAGCAGCCCCTTGCAGAGCATCGCGGAGCCTGCCCCTCCGGCCAGCGCCCAGCAGCACCCAGAGGAGCCTTCACCACCCCTTCCCCATGCCCCCATACTCTTTTAACCACGTTGGATACAGGGAATCACTTCCATCAACATCTTTGTCTTACTCTTCAGCAAAATAAGAATAGCTTTGCTGTCCCCGTAGAGCTGGAGCCCCGCAGACTTGTCCCCCGCTGTCCTTGGCTGTCCCCATCCCACTCTGCTCTCCTCCCCATCCCACCCCAGGCCGTTTTGTAAAGACAGCTCCTCTTGTCCCTGCCCCAAACCTGAGCGCAGTATTTAATACCGTACGTCCTAGTATTCCAACTGTTGACATGCTGTATTTGAATTTTTTATAGATGTATATATATTAAAAAAAAAAAAACCTAAAAAAAAAACAAAAAACAAAAAAACCAAAAAAAACAACAGAAAAAGAAACAAAAAAATGGAGGGAAGGAAAAAAAAAAAAAAAAAAAGCCCACAGAGACACACGCACACACACACACACACAAAAGCCAGGAGAGACGGTCTTCATTAAATGATCATTTCATGACCACTGGCAGCCCTGGGCATTATTTTCTCTCTGGGTGGGTGGGTTTGGCTGGGTGCACAAAACCTACACCTTGAGAAGGTGTAAGGATGGTAGTGGGGTGCCCACCCCTTGAAACCCCTGTCAGCACCCCATGTGGCATCCACGCTGTGTGGGGAAGTCGCTGGCTGCTACTTGTACCCATTCATGGGTAGTGTGTGCCCAAGCTCTGGCTGCACTTTGGTACCTCCTAGGAAAATGGGAGAACAGAGCTGTGGACATCTCCAGAGACAAGAGATGACACAGTCTCAATTAATGTACTTTCCTTGTCTGATTAATAATTTGACATCAGAAAAATGGCACTAGCCCAGATGCTTTGAATTAAATTTCCATGAGACAGTGCTGACAGGGATTGGGTGTGGGGACAGCCTGCACTGATGGCTTGGACTTAGGAGCAGGATGCAGTGCAATGGGGTCTGTGCCTCCGTTTTCCCAGTCTGTGTCCCAGTTTCCTACCACTGCAGTGGCTGGTGGGCATGTGTGTTCATATGCATATGGAGCACAGGCAGCCTGTGCTGGTCGCAGATCAGGGAACACCAGCAATCCCTTTGCCCTTTTGTTTTGTCCAGGTCTGCTGGGGAGGGATGGGAAGGAAGTAGGCACATGGGAGTAGCCTTTGTGCTGTCCTCATCTGGCCTTGCCTTTGCCTGATTCTGGGCCTCAAGCCTTTCAAAGAAGGATGGATGGATGGGTGGATGGATGGATGGATGGATGGATGGATGGATGGATGGATGGATGGATGGATGGATGGAAGTTAACATGACCACAGCCCTGGGTGTTCACAGCCTTGAAGGCAGCACCAAGTGAGCCATCAGCTCCCACCGGGTTCTCACTGTGGTTTTTGCTGTGCTGAGGCTTTATCAGAGGAGAGCTCAGCGCCATGCAGCCCTGCCTCCTGCTCAGACAGCACTACCCTGCATGCTGGCTTGGTTCACTGGTTAATGTCCCATTACCAGACAACATGCCTCCATCATTTATTAATGTTTCATTAGTGTTAAAAACATCTGGTAATTAATTATGCACTAATTATGGATTCACAGCATTAAAAGCCAGGGTAATCAACCATAGCAGATGGCTCTCGGGGCAGGGGGAAGAGGCATCTCTTGGCAGAGAAGAAAATGTCAGGCCCAGCCTTTTCCTGGAGGGAAGTATCCCAGACAGATTGCCTTCATCTTCATCAGGCTCTCTCAGTCCATGCTAGGTATGACTGGGAACCAGCTGCAAGTGTATGGGCTCAGGCCTTTAAACAGAGAGGAAGCCTGCTCCTCTCCAGCCACTTTAGAGACCAAGGGAGCAGTGTTCCTGTACTCAAGGCTGATGGAGACTGGTGGCTTCTGTACCCAGTCCCAGGCACTCTCCGTCACCTGGAGTCCCGCTGCCAGCTGCAGGAAGCTGTTTGTCAGCCCCTCCACTGTGCCTGTCTGCACTGAGCAGCAGTCCATAAAGTAAGGGGTGTTATAAAAGCCCACTCATGGGGTGCCCCAGCGATATTGCCTACAGATGTGCAGAGATGTTTCTAACTCAAGAAGGTCCCCAGGGAGCATCCCTGCCAAGCAGAAAATCCATCCACTTAGCAGTATAAATCCATACAGGAAGAAAGAAGGAATTGCAGTGCTCAGAGAGCCCTGTGCATCGTATAACGTGAAATCCAATACATCAGCCAGGCTGAATGGGTCCCCGCATCTTCCCAGCACATATGTGGCAGTAAATCCCACCTTAGGTGTTGCTTTCGGCTGTGGCTGATGTGAGAGCAGCTTTTCGCTGCACTCCCCAGGCAGGCAGGCTCAGGAGCTATTTCCTGGCCGTGAGGCCATGTAAGAAGCAGAATGCTGCCTCACTCAAGGGATGGGCTTAGCAGCCAACATATGGCTTCAGTGGGGTTCTGCGCTTTGGTGGATGGAGGAAGAGCAGCAGGCATGGTGGTTTGTGTTTGGGCTCTGGCAGAGCATCAATCCCAGATGAGAAGGATGATGCAGAGGGGTAAAAATCAGAAAGAACACCAAGACAGCTTCACAGACAGACCTGGACATGCATATGTCCTGTCAAACTGGCTGGAATGCAAGGTGGGATCTGCCAAGCCATCTGGGACAGGAGAGCTGCTGCTCCTTGGAGCAGACATCAACCTGGTCTCAGAAGGGCAAACGTCACAGCAAGAGGTGGGGAGAGAAGCACAAGCAGCAGGAGCTGGAGTGAGGTGCTTGTGGTGGGAGGGTGAAGAGCAGCACCTACAAGAGCAAAGGAAGCAAATGAAGTCAATGTGATTTTTGGGAGCTGCTGGTCCACAACTTGCAACAGTCCCAAGTCCAGCAATGTGCAAGATCCCTCCTAAAACCACAGGGCATATGATTAAAAACCACCTGCTGCTCCTGTGCCAACAGAGATAGAGTGCCAGATGCCCTTGGCAGGTTGCAGCCTTCCTTCCAGGACTTTTCTCCCAGTGACTCAGGAACAAGGTTCTGCTGCCAGGAGAGGCTTCTGCAAAGTGCTGGTGATGCAGGAATGAGTCTGGGTGGTTCAGCCACCACCTCACAAAGAAGCAGAGGAGATGCAGTTAGCAGACGTGGGGGTAAAGAGATCATACCTGGGCACCCTCACAATGATGCAAGGCAAAGATTTGTAGCAGCAGGAAGTGACAGTCACAGCAGGTTGCCAATGACAGCCTTGGAATGTCTGTCTTCGTTGGCTCCAGGCTGGGACCTCAGGCCTTGATGCCTCTCCAAACGAGGATATCTGTTGTCTGAAGTGCCTAAAGGACACTCCTCTTCCTCATCTCCACCCTGAACAGACGAGGATCTGCCCTGGCACTGTGTCCCTGGTCCTTAGACAGCTTATCCTTTACTTCTATACCCTCTCTTCCCCTTCAGACCAGTCCTGACAACAACTCATCCCAAAAGGCAGCACAGATGGCCAGCACCCACCTCCTGCTGCCCCATGTCATCTCCCTGCTTGCTTTTGGTCTGTCCCAGTGCCCTAATCAGGGTGACCTACAGGGTACATCTGCACACTCCTAAGCCTCCCCATGTGAGAACACAGCAGCCGGGCCCAGCTTGCGTGGCTCAGCTGCAGCACACAGGCCAGACCACACCAGCGTCCCCTAATAAGCAATTGACTCTTTTTTTCCCCTCCCTTTCAAGAAAAAGCCAAGCATTAATTTGGCTTCTGCCACTCTGTTTATCTAATAGCATCTCTGATTGATTGTCTTATTTATAACCCAGATCCGGTGTCTGGGCTGCTTGCAGAGACAGGGATGATTGATGGGAAGAAGACAGCCGGGAGAGGACTTAATGGAGCTGTGTGGCTGAGCAGCAGAGCAGTGGCTTAGGCATGAAATGCAAGCATCTCACAGGAGTCTGGGCTCCCTTTCTCCTCCAGCACATGGTTCTCAGGGAAGATGCTAGGTGCTGGGAGAGAACACTGGGGCCAGGGATGGTGTTCAGGTCTCCTCCATCAGTGTGGGCAAGAATGGGCTAAGGGAACACAGTCATCAGCAACTTGTGCTGCTCACTGGATTCTTGTGCCAACCTGAAATACATTCCAGACCTCTGTCCCACCGCAAAGAGCAGCTGTGCCCTCTGCAGGACCAAACTGTGGCTGACATCTTCAGGTCTCCAAGATGATGTTCAGCTTTGATCTGAGCCAAAGCAAAATCCTCAGCTTGTTATAAAGTTCAGTTTAGGAAAAAAAAAAAAAAAAAAAAGAAAAAGAAAAAAAAATTTTAAAAAAAGAAAAAGAAAAAAGAAAGAAAAAACAACAACCAGCATATTGGTTCAGTCAAAATATTTCACGGTTGTTTAACAGTCTTTATTTTATGTCAGATTGTAACAGATAATCTAATACAACCCTAGAGCAAAGCCAAACACAGAGTTCTTTCATGATGAGGGGTCCCATCAGCCAATTTTGACGTGGCCAAGCCCCATCACTTTCCTTGTTTTTTGTTTTTCTTCCTTTCTTTCCACATCTGAAATATGAGGAAAACCAAAGCAACTTCACGAACACTGTAGAGCAAAGGAAACCGCTCTGAGAATGTGTCTCTTGTCCACTTACATTTGTCACATTCACATTCCCACCACCAATACCAGCTAGACTCTACCCAGTGCCTTTAGGTAGAGATTTGTCACTCTGGGTAAAAAACCTCAAGGAAAATCCCCCATACCATCCAACACAAGCCGAGTGTGCACATTCCCTTTGGGGTCACCTCACCCTGTGGCTGAGGGGGTAGGAGGGGTCCAAGATGAGGTGATCTGTGCAGGATGTCAGAAGAGGCCCTGATGCAGCGGCCCCTGAGCAGAGGGAGAGGAAAGCAACCTTTGATGTAGAATCTCTGCTTTTGCAAACACAATGAGTTGCAGAGGAGTTTTATAAACATGGCTATTGTTGCTCCATCCCTTTGGTGGGAACAGATGGTCCAAGCGTTCAGTTCAGCCCCCCTCTCTTTCCCTCAGCCCCCACCCCCACTAATAAAGCCCCAGCAAGTCCGGCACCGCTAAGGTTTTCCCAAGGGGGATCAATAAATAAATGTAATAACAACAAAGGGGCCCATGTAGACGAGATTCTGTTACAAAGAGGCCTCAGCCCCCCTCCTCCTTTCCGGGCGAGAGACATTGCGCACAGGCACTCCAGTCGGTTTGAGGAGAGGTTGCTCCATCCCCGCCATCTGCAAGGTCTTCACTCTTGATGAGCTGAGCAACATCTGGAAGTCAGGATGACAACACTGATGCCACCTCGAAGCCTAGACCATGAGATGCTGATGGCATGTGTCATCATCATCTTACATTCAAAAGCCATCCGATGACCACCTGGGGGGAAGGTTTAGTCACCAACCCTGAGTATGTGGCAGGCCAATGTCCTCTTCTTTTAAGGTTTTTTACCTTAATGGTTGCTCCAGATCTTTTCCCAGCTTTATCACTGCAAGTACAGATCTCTGAGGAATCAGTATTCAGATTCAACTTCAGCTCAGTTACTGTCTTGGTGCTTGATACTGGAGGATGAGGCTGTTTTATGACCAAAGAAAAAGCAGTGGTGAGTGCCTCTTTCCTTGGTGGCATGGTTTGGTTTTAGGCAGAGTTTTTGCAGTTTGTATGGATTAAACCCAGAAAGAGCAATTTGCAGAAGGAAATCACCAAAATCCACCACGCGGAAATCACCAAAATCCACAATACTATCTGTGGGGCCAGAGAGGAGCTTCTCCAGGAAGAAAACAGGGTTTGAACATGGCCAACACTGGGCTCTGAACAGTATACTCCTACTCAGATGCTCAATCATGTGAGCATCAAATGGGCTTTCCTTTGGCAAAGGATGAAACCCACTCAGTAGAACTCTCCATAGACTTGTGTGCTGGGGAAGAGACTCAGACTGGAGCAATCCCAAAGGTACAGTACAAAGGGCGCTGCCTGGACCTTGGCAGTGTGCAGGGTGGGCTGAGCCGAGGGCTTGGTCCCGCTGCCACATTCCGGTTCCAGATACATCCCTGCTCCAGCATAATGGCAGACAGCCATTGTACCACCTCCTCTTCGGCTGCTTCCATTGCCCGGACGTGGAGGAATGTTGTTTTTATCTATGAAGAACTCCTGCAGCTGGGGTTCAGTTGGACAAAACATGTCTCATGCACATCCCCCCACAGCCCCTGGCCTCGCTCCCCCTTTGAGCTGCCCTGGGAATCCTCCCCTCCCAGCCCCTCACTCATAAAAAAATTGAAACTCTCGATATCATCTCCCATAAATGTGGATTTCAGGCCCCGTCAGTCACCAGACACATCCCACAATCTGTGTTGGCTGCAGACAGCTGGAGGGGCTTGTGGAGGACCAGAATGACTTCACACCACCTCCCACGGTCTGAGGTTACCCAGAGGGCTTGTTGCAGGGAGGGAAGTACTCAGATCTTTTCCCACCTCACCATCCCATCTGCTGCCACCACACCACACCCAGGTCACATCAGGATGGGAACTGGTCCAAAGGATGGTCCTGGCACCATCCTGACGCACTCAGGACGCGGATGTTGTCCCCATGGATACAAGCAAGACAGCTGGCCCAAGCTGCGGTGCTGGTGAGGTTTATGAGGTCTGACCCCTCGCACTGAGCGCCTGGGGCAGGATAAATCCCACTCCGCCTTGGAGTGCAGGTGCATGGGGCTGACAGAGAGGGGAAGGGCTGCAGATGCATGGGGGACCCTGCAAGGGGGATCAATGCGGTGCTTCAAGTCCGTCCCTGAGAACAGTCCCTTCCATCTGGTGAGCAGTGGGAGCAAGGCTGGGGGCACCGGGACAGCTGAGAGATGGGAAGGACACAGCACTTACTGAAAACTCGTCATGGCTGGTGGAAGCAGCCCTGGCTCTGTGGGGATGGGATGGAGCTGTCTGATACCCAAAGATGTCTCTAGGAATGCTTACTCTACAGCAGAGATACACACTGGAGCCCACTGCATTGCTCTGCGGGTGCACTTGGCCCAGGGAGCCAAAAGACCTGCACCATGCTGTTAAGTAGGTTGCTCTAAAAGTAATGCCTCCTATGGAAATTACAACATAAAACACAATAGCACTGCTTTATACAGCAAATTCTCAGCTACGAAACACTATTTTTCAACATGATCACCACCGCTGGCCAATTTGCATTGATGAGCTGATTGTAACACTCTTCATTTCATGGTATGACAGCTGTGCTTGGCCATCTGGATCATGGCTTGTCTTTCACTTTGCTGTCACCACTGTTAAAACGCACCATTGTGCTAAAATCCACTGTTTGGTCTCCACAAACATTCAGCATGCATCAACAAATATCAGTGGGTGCCATTTTTTCCCACTGGGAGGAATTCAATGGCACACCTTTGCTTCATGCATATTTCCATGTGTCTCAGTGTTTGAGAAACTATTGAGATCTGCACTGATAAAGATGCCTAGAAGCAGATACAGCCCATGATCCAGTAACACCTCGGACAGTACGTCTGGCCAGGCTGGGACCTGGAATTATTGAGAACAGGATGGAGAGCTCTATAAGAGCAATTGGGATGTCAGTTCACATCCCACCTCCTATTTCATGTAGTGCTCAGGAGCAAAGCAGGGGGAAGGGAGCCTTTTTCTGAGTGAATTATAATCATATTTCGTTTTTTGTTTGGTTGGTTGGTTTTGGTTGTTTTGTTTGTTTTGTTTTAAGTAACACAAAGAAGGTGGCTGAGCTTGAGGGTGGATAAATGCCCAGCACAGAGCACCTGGCTAATGACAAGCATGAGCCCAGTGTTGCACTCTTTGAAGTCAGTGCATCTTCATGTTCTCATCAGTCTGGGGGCTCAGACCCTCTGTGCATTCCTTCTGCCACCATGTAGATAATTTATGGACTTGGAAGGCTATCCAGAAACTTCTCTGCACACAGCCAGCATCAGCCCGGTCCAGCTGGCCGGGTCATGTTTGATTCCCATGAAGAGCTCTGCAGGAGCATGGTATTGCATGAACTAGATCCAAAAGAAAATGTTTTCCTTGATATTCAAATCACATTTGGGGACCCTTGGCTGCAAGGTGGCATCGTTTCTCAAGGTAAACCACCCCTTTAGTGCACACCACCTACCCTGCCTCACCAGCAAGCCACTGACTGACAAATGCGTGCATGCTTTAATTACAGCACTGCAAAGCCTCCTCATGCTGTTTCGTTGGATAGCTCATCTATTTGAGGAGCTGGAGCGGCACTTACTCAGTTCAGCAGCACAAGGCTCTGGATTTTCAGGCCTTTAATATTCACTCTGATCTGTTCATAAGTTATTCATAGGGTGTGGGAAATGCTTCACAAGAGAACTCGCTCCAAATTGCAAGCACTTCTGAGGCATCTTGCAATCTGCTTGCACAGGAAAAGGAGGGAAAAGTAATAAATAAATGATTATTTACAAATTATTTACTTGTCTCCACTAATTTTTGTGCTGTTTACCTGGCAGCAGACTGAAGCCAGGAACAATTAGAAAAGACTCTCCTCGTGTATCAGTGGCTGGAAGTTGTGCTACACAGGGGGGAAGAAAGCCAGTGTAGCAGAGGAGCAAGGAGGAGCTGGTTTTGGCTGTCATTATTGGCCATCAGGTGCATTCTTGCTTGGTCTCCACACTCCAGAAGGGGTCGTTATGGACAAAGCCCCCTCCTGCTATCATCTGCTCAGACAGCAAACCTGTCTCTAAAGCATCCTTATTTGCACGCCTTCTGGACAGGCAGCCAACAGCTCCCTGACATAGCTCACTGCAATGGAAGTCCCCCAGAATCTGTCCATGGGAAGCAACAGCAGCAATCTAGGAATGTCTTTATTGCCCCAGTTGACCATGATACATGGAGTCAATCCAGAGCCTTAAAGCATACTGAGAGTCATGAGGGACCCTGAGATCTGCAGAAGATGACCAGGTCTTGCCAGGAGGCAACATTCTGCTCCACGGGAGTCAGGAATTTGAAGGGAACACTGTGGAGAAAGTCTCTGGATGAACTATGCAGCAGAACTTGATGGGATGAGGAGCATGGCTTGTTGAGATGTCACCAGTGGGGTAAATCATGCACAAAGCCCACGTATCACCGCAAAAAGCACAGGGGTGCTACCCTGGGGCAAAGCCATCCCAGAAGGCAAGGGCTACCTATGCCAGGCAATGGAATGAACCCACCCTTCTTTCATCCTTACTTCCATCTCCATCTCCCACAGTAAACCAGAGTCGATAGTGAAAAGGGATGAGGAGCACAAACCTTAATGTGTAGGTGTCCATTAGGGAAGGAAATGGGAGAAGACAATCTGGCAGTGTTGGGACAGCCAGGCAGGCTGGGAACTACTCATACTCAGCTGGGTTGACGTATCCTGCAGATCTCCCCACACTTCATTCCTGTTCTGCTGCTTAGGGTCTATCAATTCCCTCCAGCTGATCCTGTATCCTTACAGGGCAGTCCTGGAGCACTCTGGGCAAAGGCAGCTCTGGAATGAGACTCAGGATGCATTTTGGGTGGTTAGGGTTGTGCATATGGGAAATGATGGCTGGAGCTTGAGCTTAGACTGCTGCTGAGAGATGACAAAGCACAGAGCTTGGGTGGTGCAGTTAACCAGTCTGCTGTGAGCCCATGCTGCAGAATGGTGACCCACAGGAGGCAGAATGACACAGTGTGAAAATGACTGATTAGGTGCACAGTCAGGGGAGATACCAGTTGGACTATCCAGCCCTGCCATATCCAGGCTGCAGTCAACTGTCAGGTCAGCGGGCAGGCAGCAATGCTGGAGCTGGTAGAAACATGGGTAACAAGTCCAGCTGCAAACATCTGGATTTGCAGCCCCTCTTGTCATTGGCTTGAGGAAACAATGCAGCAGAGGAGGCAAGAGGGGAGAAAGATGTGGAAATGCCTGTAGGCCCCTTGGCCAGCACGTGGATCCAGCAGAGAGGGATTTGCACCTGGCTGGGAGCTGGCAGCAGTTTACTCGTTCACACCAGCCTGCTGATCTCCTTCCACAGCCCCCCAGAGCCCGGCTCTCTGGTGTGAGATGAACACTGAGCAAAATACCCCTTTTTTCCTGCCACAATAACCCTCTTTAACTTTTCAACTTATCACCTGCACAGAGGTTTATAACATTTTCAAGCTAATGGCGTCTCCAGTAATGATACTGCAGATGTACAAGCTGCATCCTGGGATGAATAAATTATAGGAGGCAGAGTAAATTGCAATGGGAAGGACAGCAGCTGCAGGATGGAAACAGATGGCTTCGCCGCACGCCACAGCTTGCTCTCAATGCGGGGTATGTTCCCAGGGATGGCCTTTTCCTGGTGGCCCTGACAGCCACCTGGGCACACCTGAGGCTGCAGGTCCCCGGAGCAGCAGCAAAAGCTCCAGCCAGTGCTAAACAGCATTGAGTGCTGCTGTGCAGATGGGTGTTGGGGTGGCTCAAAACTGCCTCTGTTCCAGAACTGCTGCCCTTGTGCATCCCAAAGGACCGCTGGGGTTGAGTTTGGTCCTTCTGCTCTGCTCCTAGTATTGCCAGTGTGATACCCTTAACCCTAGTGGCTGAGCTAGAGCTGGGGAGTCCCAGCAATTCACCCCATAGCTTGGTGGGGTTCACCCAGAAATTCACCCCATTGCTTGGTGGGGTTCATCCAGCAATTCACCCCATTGCTTGGTGGGGTTCACCCAGCAATTCACCCCATAGCTTGGTGGGGTTCACCCAGCAATTCACCCCATTGCTTGGTGGGGTTCACCCAGCAATTCACCCCATTGCTTGGTGGGGTTCACCCAGCAATTCACCCCATAGCTTGCCCTGCAAAGTTCTGGAGAGCAGCAAGATGTTGCCAGGTTGTGGTGCTTTCTTCCCTTTTCTGCATTCCACCGGCCAAATCCTTCTGCAAAGCCACCATGCCAAATGATGACCAACGTGTCAGTACTGCCATACGCACCAGAACAGGATGTTGGGACTCCGGGGAGATGTTCTGGAGAGAGAAGGAGATGTTCTCCCTATTAGTGCTCAAAATACTCCTAGTAAAAGTAGTTTCCAGTGCATTTTGGCTCACATCTTGGTTGCACTACAGTTTTCTGCATGTGTCCATGTTAGGTTGCACTCAGTGACAGCTGGGCACCTCTGGAGTCAAAAACAGGCCCTGTCCTAAAGAAAAAACTTTCTTGAAGCCCATTCCTCTTTATGACCTTAGAGAGCCCAGCCTCAGCATGGCAGAGAACTGTCTGCTTGGACTCCTACAGCAGTCAGGGATGGACTGAAGGAGCAGCTGATAGCTCCTGCACTTGTCCCCATCCAGGGAAGGGACCTCCAGCATGCCCTTGGCTGGGGTCATATCTATGCCAGACAGTCAAGCAAGGCTAGATCCATGCTGATCATCTCCCAGCACACCAAGGTGCATTGCCATCCCCAGGACAGCAGGAACCCAGACACCTTCAGCAGAAACACCAAGCACCAGTGCCAGTAGGGTTTGCTCCTTTCCAGGCAACCCCAAATGCTGGCTGAGCTCACAGTAGAGGCAGAAAATGCACAAGGATGTGCCCTCCGTGTCTGCTCCAGTCACCCACAAGGTCCCTTTGAGGTCTCATCCAGGCTCCTTGGATGCTCTCCAGCTGCAAAGCCAGGGCACATGGAAGAGACATTTCCAAGCCCTGCGAATATGGAATGCAGTTTCATTAGGGCTGCAGGATTAGGGTAAGCACAGCTCCAGGAGGGGATGGGGTCACCTTTTCCTTTGTCTGAAGAAAGTTTTACTGCACTCCATGACACCATCTCACTCCGCTTTCTTTCACAGTTTCACTGCCTCATTCCAGAGTGATTGCACAGGCAAACGTGTCCAAAAGCAGATGGATCCGCTAAGCATTTCTTTGTTGCACATTATCTCATACAGTTTGGGTGTAATAAAACTTCTAGGCAGAACAAATCTTCAAGCTTGTGCCGTGCCTTATTTTTAGCTGCGAAGTATGTCTGTTTTAGAGCTCCTAATCCCTGGCTTGGATATAATTTATGGAGCAAGCTCTTGGCTCAGTTGGGCCAGAAGATTTGCAGTAAAACTTTTATAAGTTGCAGAGATGAATCCCATGGACTCTCGCAGTCTCAGGAGACTCCTCCAGAAGTGTGTTTTGCTGAGCACTCCCCTGGTGTGGGAGTACACTCAGGCGAGAAAGCATCTGATAGCTGAGAATAAATTGTCCTCTCTATTGTCACAATCTGCAAATTGCCTTGGAGGACAAATCAGAGGAGCCCACAGCTTTCCTGGCCTCATACATGCTGGGGATAGACATGAAAGCCCCCACTCAGCAGCCCCAGGTCTGCGCCCTTTGCCTGGTGCATGGAAGGTTGAACTGAGGGTTGAACTGTGTTATCAGGCTGTGCCAGGTGGTGAGGTGCCTGAGCAGGAGAGTGGTAACCTGTAAGCACTACACCAGCTTTCCTGGGATTAGTGGGTGACTGCTTGCTCAGCACTGCAGGGAAGCCTGTGTGCAAATGGCCTTGAAGCTTTTAGAAGGGACAAGCCTGGGGCTTAGGTACAGGAGCAAATGTCTCTTCCCTCACTGCTTTGGGCTCCCAGGATGGGGCATTATGTTCTGCTTTGTTGGAGCCAAGGACCTGAGAAATGTCAAGGAATAGTGGGATCATGGCATGGGAACCACCAGCAGCCTCTTCCAGATCCCAGACAAAACACAGTCCCACAGCTGTGCCCGCAGCTCACCCATCCAAGCTTTGCCTGCAGCATCAGTCCTGCCTTCCTTGAAGCTTCCTGAAGCTGGCAGCTCCTGATGCCCCATCCCTGAGCAAATAGAGGTGATTGCCTGCAGTCCAACAGCTGGGAGCTGCTGTGGGATTGCTGTGGCACATCTCAGCAGGGAGTCTGGTGATTCACCATCTGTGCACCACACTGTGCCAGGGTAATGCTCTGTTTGCTGTGGTTCTTAGATTCACACAGCCCCCAAGCCCTTCATATTCCCAACAGTCCTTTTTCTGAAGAGAATGAATGCATTCAGGAAACATAAAGGAAAGAAGGTCAAATCCAGAAAGGAGAGGTTGCAGTTCTACCTAACTTTATAACCTGAACAGGTACCAAGGTTATCTGGGTAGATGCTCTTCCTGCACTCCAAGGATGGAGCAGCCTTGATGTAAGTGGTGTCCTTGGGACATGACAGCTTGCTGATGCCACTGTGTACTGTTGCAGGGGATAGAATGGGTCTTTCTCAAATGTCTCCATGTTGCTTAGTCAAGGATAAAGCTGAACTTAATTTCTTTGCACTTTTTCAGATACTCCTTGGCAAACGCAGTTGCAGAGAGCAGATTCTGTCCTTTCACAGCCCATTGGGAGCTGAGTGCTGAGGTGGGAAGTGAGTGTCTGAGGCATCCTACTCACATAGCCTTGGTTCTCATTCTGGTCCTCTCCCAAAGATGTTCCAGTGCCCAGTGGAGTCTTCCCCAGTAAGAAACGCCCCAGTGCTGCCTGGAAACGATGGAAAATTGCCCTGTGCATTTCTATTTCTAACAAATGTTGTTCACAGTGAGGAATGATATCTAGATTAGTAGCAGGGTCCTGCAGAAACCAACCCCTCTGCATTCACCTCGTGTGTGCCAGCTGGTTCAGCCCTTGTGGGAGCAAAGTCAGCCTCCCATCACATAGGAGAGCCTCTGGTTGCCACACCAAACCCTCCCTGCCCCAGTAAGGTGATGGCACAGACACACTGCTCAGGAGTACCTAAAGAGATGTAGGCAGTAGTGCTCTACAGGCTGTGGAGGAGTCAATAGGACAGCTGCAGTGCTAGAAACAAAAAGCCACAGTGCCCACTAGAAATGCAGCCTTTATGAGATGGAGCAAACAGGGTATTTCAGGCTGTAGATCTTCACCTCATCTGGTCCTTTGCTCAGCTAGGACACCACTCTGGCACGGAGGACATGCAGCAGTTTGCAGAGGCTGGCTGCAGCATACAAGCCCTGCTCTGCTCTGCTGCAGTGCTGGCAGCGGTCTGCACTGCCATCGCATGGTTGTGCTGCTGTCTGGGTGCTGCAGGGCTGCTGTCAGGCTGCATGGCCCTGGGGCAGCTGTGGAGAGGGGGGGTCTGCAGCTCCCACCTCAGTCAGCAGCACCTGCATCGATGGGTCACGGTCCTGTCCTGACATATATCTCCCCAGCAGCACTTCTGCAGCCTTCTCAGATAATGTGCACTCCTCACAGATAATGTGCACCCACAGATTTTGGCTGTGCTACAGGACAGTTGTAAAGCCTGCATTACACCCCTGAACACTGGGGTGTTCACAGTGCTCACAGCCACCTGCTCGTGCTCTTGTGAATGGCACCCACTGTCAAGATGCTGCTTAACAAAACCTGCTGTGCTCAGAAAAACTGCTCCAGGTGCACAGTTTGTCTTCCTGTTGTACAGGTACTTTGGTACCAGCAGCACTTCATGTGCCCTCAAGCTGTCTTTGCTTTCCCAGTGATCCTAAATGGTCTAAGCAGAAAATATGATGTCTGCCTCTGAACCACAACCTGCAAATGCCCATAGACAACTGTTCCTCTGGCAGCAGGGCACTAAACTATTCTGAGCATATCCTACAGAGTGTGGAGAACATGGGGCCTGTGTTTATTCCTAAATGATGAGCCCAGGTGTAGGCATCAGCTTTTTCCTGTATCTCACCTAAGTCTCCTTTGTTATCCTACAGCCAGAGCAGCTCCTCCTGGTGCAAGGGGTGGCTGTCACTCCCCCTGTTTACATATGGGTGGGTGCTCTCCATCCACACCTGGCTCTGCTGTGAGGGGTGCTTGCTGTTTTTCACCTGGTCCTCATCTCCTCTGGTACCTCTCAGCTCAAGATCCATCTTTTTCTGGTGGTCAGATGCCCTTATCACACTTCTCCGTCTGTCCCAGGCATCCTATTCTGCTTGGAGCACTGCTCCGGGCTGCTCAGAAGCACTGATTGAGCTGGATACTTCTTTTTCCAGATAAAAATCTGCTGCCCAAAGCACTATCCTTCAGCCATGCCTGAAAAATTATCAAAGCATGGAAGGAGTTTGAATGGCAATGGTGTGTGGTTTGTCCCTGCTTTGGAAATGTGTCTCAGAAGTCTGCCTCATGATGCCCCCTCAACTAACACAGGGCAGCATGTGGTCCCTCTCCCAGCCTTAGTCACAGCCCTTGGGAGATGCTGTCAAATACCATGTTGCAGGAAGGGGTTGCAGGAAGGGCAGCTGTCAGTGTGCCAGCACTGAAGCGTGATCCCAGGACCCTGCATGGAAGTGTCTCAAAGGGAGCTCAAAGAGGCTTTGTCAGGCAGTGAATGCCACTTCTTCTTGGACCTCTGGCTCTGCATCCACATACCAATAGCCTGTAGGCAGCATCAGGATGAGGAACTAGCAGCTTCAGACACCCAAAGGGGTGAGCTGAGGCAACTGGGTTTATTTAGCCCAGAGAAAAGGGTGTTCAGGGGAGAACTGTCTAGCCATATATTCTAGTTATGCTGTTTTTTGCTTTGGTTGGCTCCCTTCCCCTTCCTTTGCACCTTCCCTTTCTTTTTCCTCTTTCCCTTCCTTTTTATGCTACCTAGACTTTTGAGAGTGTTTTCCTGGAATAAAATCTCCAAGTTTATGGAGCTGCTGTAGCAAAGGAGTGGAAGGATGATCTCTAAGGTCCCTTCCAACCCGCACGAGACTATGAGACTATGAGACTATGAGGATGCGAGGCTCGGGATGCGGGCAGCTCCATCAGCCGGACGCATCCAGGGGCCGCTGCCGGCAGAGGGCAGCCGCAGCCCGAGCTCGCAGCCGGAAAAGCCGCCGGTTCGTCGGGTACTGCGGGGGCTGCTCCTGATCCCATCGCCCGGGACCCCTGAGCACCTTCGGGTCCACCACGGGGGTCTACTGCTCCATGCCCATAGCAGAGGCCAGTCACCGTCTTCCAGCAATGCCACGATGCTAAAGGGTGCAGCGGGATGAAGGGTATTCACTCCATCACAGCATGCGGAGTGGTCAGTGGTTCAGGGTCCAGATGGAGAGCAGTGACAAGTGGGATTTCTTAGAGGTCCATACTGGGACCACTGATGTCACTGTTGGTGGCCCAGACAGAGAGACTGAGTGCATCTTTTGTGGATAACACCAAGCTGTGTGATGAGTCCAACATCCCTGAGAGAGGGGATGCCTGGGGATGGACAGACTCAAGCAATTGGACCATGCAAACCTCATGCAGTTCAACAAGGCCAACTGCAAGGAGCTGCACTTGGGTAGGGGTAATCAGCAGTCCTCCTTTACTCTTCTTTCATGAGGTCCCACCTGCAGTAATGCACCCAGCTCTGGGGCTCACGGCACAAGAAGGACATGGACCTGTTGGATTGGGTCCAGAGGAAGGCCATGAGATTGATTAGAGGGCCAGAGCACCCCTCCTGTGAAGATGGGCTGAGGGAACTGAACTTGATCAGCCTGGAGAAGAGAAGGCTCTGGGGAGACCTCATTGCAGCCTTCCAGTACCTAAAGGGAACTTTAGGTACTGGAAATATGGGGAGGTGTGAAGGACTGCAGTGACAGGACAGAGGTTAACAACTTTAAATTAAAATAAAGGAGACTTAAGTCAGACTTAGATCAAGATTTTTTTTCCTGAGAGGCTGGTGAGGCACTGACAGGCTGCCCAGAGAAGCTCCATCACTGGAGGTGTTCAAGGCCAGGTTCAGTGGGACCCTGGACAACCTGATCTAGTCGGTGGCAACTCTTCCCATGGCAGCGGGGGTGGGACTGGATAATCTTTAAGGTCCATTCCAAACCCAACTGTTCCACAGATCTATGGAAAGCCTCTGATAGCATCTGGAGCTAGCCCACAAAACACTACCTGGAAAAGTGGGAGTCCCTGGTTGTCTCTTCTCTTCACTTTGGCTGTTTTATTTCATTCCTCTTCAACCTCTTTTGGCAAAATTAAGCAGGATATCAAGGAAAGTTCAAGGATGGATGAGCAATGCCCTGGTGCAGCAGGTATTGGGGAACCTCCTACTAAATCACAGCATCTATTAGGGCAAACTGCTTTTTAGGATACACAGAACAGCCAGTTGATCAAAAGTAATTCTCACACTATATCTAGTGTTGCTGTGGGCTTGATACATTCAATTTTCTCCATGTTAAGGCCTCTGAAATGATGTTAAGGTCTTTGAAATTGTTCAAAGGAGGGCAACAAAGTTGGTAAACCAGCTGGAAGGCTGGAGGGGCTAAGGACTTCTGGGTCTGAAGAAAAGGAGACTGAGCAGTGACCTCATAGCTTGCTGCAACTTCCTAAGGGGGGAAAATGGAGATGGAGCTGGTGGTCTCTTCTCCCTGGGAACCAATGCCATGATACATGGAAATGGCCACAAAGCTGCACAAGGGGAGGTTCATTATGGACATCAGGAAAAATTTATTACTGCAAGGGTAGCCAAACACTTTAAAAAATGCATTCTGGAAAGGTGGTTGATGTTCCTACACAGCAGTGTTGAAGAGATATTTACATAACACCCTGAATAACATGCTTTAACTTTTGGTTAGCCCTGAAGTGGTTAGGCAGTTGATCTTTGTAAGACCCTAACAACTAAACTATTCCATTCCATTCCATTCCATTCCATTCCATTCCATTCCATTCCATTCCATTCCATTCTATTCTATTCTATTCTATTCTGTCTTTCTCTACTCTACTCCATTTCATTCCATTCTCCTCTCACTATTATGATAAAGAGCAGTATCTAGGGGCACAGACATGGGAAGAAATCCTTGATCTGCAGCCAGTAGCAGTTCCCTGCTCTGATTTTACACCATCCTGTAAAGGGGAAGGAGGCCTCTTCTTGATCCCACCTCCTAGCAGCCACAGCATGGGCAGGACATTAGCAGAGCTGGTTGGAAGGCACAGTATAAGTATCCTTTGCCAGAGAACACATTTGTCTGAGGAACAGCAGAATCCCTTTGATTGTGTTGAGATTTTGCTTGGGAAATTGAGGGTTATTTTGCTGAGTGACTAAGGAACAGGGAGTTGAATGACATATCTCTGGGTTTAGATTATCAAAAGCCAACTTGTAGTCACTGGTGTCTTTGGGAAGCAGCCAAATCTCATCCCTGGGCAGGAGCCTCTTGGGGTAGCTCTGTGTGCAGCATCCAGCCACCGAGGCCCAGTATGGGGGAGATGCTGCCAGGAGAGAAATCCAGCCTGCACAACAGGAGGGAGGAGAGGTGGAGTCCAGCAGCGTCCAGGCATTACGGTCAGCCTTTCTGGAAGGAAACATTCAAGTTTTCCTTTGGAAATAATTTCTCATGTTCCACTTCTCTTCAGTTGTTGCTTGCTATCTCACGCTATAAATACCATGTCTTCAGAAAGTAAAAATCAAATATTGCCATGTTCCTTCACTGAACTCTTCCTTGGACGTTCTTTTGGTGGAAAACACAAAGGCCAGAAGGCCAAAACTGAACAAAACTAACATCAGTCTCTACAAGCCCTTCTTCCACACTTCTCTCCGTGCCCTACACAGATTTTTCCATTCCAATGGCCAATGCATGGGCACACAGAGCCTTCAGCAAAACACGAGATGAAGGAAGAACAAAGGGGAAGGAGCTGGAGGCTGTGCAATGGAAGAGAGCTGCCAAATCACCATGGACTGTAGGCACTGGCTTGGCTCCCCTTGTTTATTGCCTCTCTGGCGCTTTCCCCCTTTAATAGCCAAGCTGCCCAATGAGCCACATGGCCCCACTTGCGAGCAGAGATGAGGACCCATCCAAGCGCTGGCAGTTTTGCTCTCATATCCCCAGGTTTCTGGCTGTTGTTTCTGCCCTGATGTCCCTCCGTGCCAGCCCAGCCCTTGCTGCTGCCGGTCAAGCCCTGGCAAAGGGGAGTCCCTATAAATAGCAGAGTGCACAATATCTTCTTCCCTCTTCAGCTGTGAGCTTGCCCCCAGTTTGCAGTACGCAACATTTGGCGTGCAGCCATGCACAGCAGTGGGAGCAGCTGAGTCTGCTGGGGGAAAGAGTCAGGTTTACTCTACTCTCATCCTTACAGCAGCTGTGGTGTTCTCCCTAGGACAAGAACCTACCACAGCAGCAGGGCTGAAGGTGGAACTGCTGGTCATGGGCAGTGAGCTGCAGGGTCCTGCATGCTTCCTTCTCTCGAGTGATGGAGGTAGATGAAGCAAAAGTTCTGGAGCAATATAGAACAGCTCTGGAGACAAGGCACAATGCTCATTGCAATTTTGCAGAGCAGAGGTGAAGAAATGAGGAAGATGTGGATCTAAAGGAAAGAAGGGGACAGCCTCTTTAGCAGGGCCTGTTGTGATAGGACAACAAGAAATGGTTTCAAGCTTAAAAAGGGCAGATTTATGTTATACACAAGGAAAAAGTCTTTTACAGTCAGGGTGGGGAGGCACTGGAACAGGCTGCACAAAGAGGTGGTGGATGCCACGTCCCTGGAGACGTTCAAGGCCGGGCTGGATCTGATGCTGAGCAACCTGATCTAGCTGTGCATGTCTCTATCTATTGCAGAAAAGTTTGACTGGATGACCTATAAGTGTCCCTTCTAACTGTAAGGATTCTATGATTCTGTGTGATCTTGCTAAGAAATCTATGTGCCATTGTGGGTAGTATCTGTAGAGTGGCACCTGGTTGGGTATCTGCCAGCAGTTTCTCCTTGCATGATGTGTCTGGCCACAGCTGGGACAAGACAAGCTGCTAACAGAGCTTTGCATGGCATGGAGCATCCTGCCATCCCGCTGCAGCTGCAGGACAGCAAGATGAATTGGTACAAAGCAGAGCTGGCAGGGCAGGAGCTGTGCAGCACCACTTGGGGTTTTTACTGCCTCCTTTCAGCAGTTGCAAGCAGCCCGAGCTGTGACCATAATAAATAAAGTGACAGCCAGGGAGCAGAGCTCTCTGGTTTCCTGTACACTCCAGGCTGGCCAGGGTAAACACACAGCAAGCCTGCACTTTGAGCAGGGCCATGCCCAGTGCACGTCAGCCAGAGCCTGGCCACACCAGGCTTTCCCTTGCCTTGTCCAGCCCATTAGGAACCCAAGCCTTTGGGACACCAAGTACAGCCACTGGGGCTGGGCTTGGGGGCACGAATTGCAATGCACAAACATCATGGGGTTACACTGCAGCGTTCACATGCATTCATCTCCTACCCTCAGCTCCCTTCAGGCAGAATTCCATTGATCTCAAATGCACCTGGTGATTGCTGAGGACCACTGGCCTGTCCCTTGCTACCATGATGCAGCACCTCCACTGTGTCCTTATACATCTTGCTTTGAGCTTAGTGTGAAATCATAGCCTGGAAGGGAGAGCAGTGTGTAGCCCAGGAGGTTGGTGGGGTCCTGTGTGAGTCTATTATAGCGAAACCTAAGCCCCAGCCATTCTGCTCATGTGCTCAAGTCCTGACCTGCCTATACAAGAACTGGTAGTTCCCCCTCTGGGCTGGTGTCTGCTCAGAACTGAGAGGGAAGGAGGAGTCCAAAGGCCCCAGATTCTGCCCTTCTGGGGTGCTAAGTGGGTGACCCACTGCTGAGTGGGATGGAGCAGCCAGTCTGGGTTGTGGGATGTGGGATGTATGTGGAGGTTGCAGTCTGAGCCTGAGGATGGAGCAGAGCAGAAGCTGCAGTGTCAGAGCTGTAGGTTGTGCCTGCTTTGCTCAATGTGTGCCACAGCAGCCCTGTCCCAAGGGTCCTGGTGTGTCTTTGCTCTCAGCCCTAATAAGCACCCCACTGTCCGAGCAGATCCCACCCTGCTCTCACCAAGAATGCCCCTTCCTCACTCAACATTTCAGTCTCTCCTTGCTGGCTCCGCATGCTGCTGGTGCCTAAGCATGGCCCTGTGTCCCAACACCCTACTGCCAAGTGTCTGTCTGCACTGTCTACTGCATGACCCCTCAAAATCAATCCCCATTTTTGCCTTCCCAACCTCACTTCTGGCAGAGCCGGGGGATTCCCCGGATCTGCAGCGTGGATGGGCTCTCCAGCTTTGCAGTGGCAGAGAAAGCAATGCATGGCTCCCTGCCAGTCCTGGCGCCAAGCAGACCAGCTCTCAGCTCACAGCACCCCACAAAGCACTGGGGAAAGCCCAGGGTCTGCTCCCAGTTGGGAACCACAGCCAAATGCTTACTGCCACCCACCCAGCCCCAGACTTTCCTAAGGAGCTGATCCTGCAGGCTGCAACTCGTGAGCATTGCAGGGAATGTGAGCAGAGCAGCATTGTGGAGTTGGAAGGGGAAAGCAAGAAGTTGAATGGAGGGAAAAACTCCCTTCCCAGGAGCAGTTCCACCTACATCCCCAGGCACCCAAAATCCACATGAGCAGATGTGAGCAAAGAACCTGAGAGGCTCAGGGAGGGACATCCCCAGCCCTGGCATGGCCCCAGCATGCTGTGGCACAGGCAGGGCAGATGTGGCCACATGTGGCCAATGAGGTTGCAGCCCAGGCCACGAGCAGATGTGCCGAGCTGCAACATTCCTTGGGCAGTGTGGGCACATAGCCTCAACCGCAGCCAAGCGCATGCCCACATCGTGGCCAGGAGCCTGTGTGCGTGCTGGGCTGGGCACACTCACCCTACTGCTCCCAAAGTCCCCATTTTAGACTGGGGAAAGACTGGGAAAATGTGCAAAGAACTGCAAAAAACCATGCTTCTCCCAACCATATGGGAGAATTGAAGGGAAGGGACCACTCATTTCCAGCCCTGCCACCCTAGGGGAAAGCTTAGTTTGCCCCTTGGATCGTGATCATTGAATTCCTTAACACCTCATATCCCAGTCATTACATATATTAATACCCTAGGGCAGAAGGCGGAGGAGGTTGCATACAGGGAGGGGTTTCCCTGTGGGTTACACCACTTCCCCAGTGCACTGCTTGCACCAGTGCTGCTGCGGCAATGGCAGCGTGCACAGCCTCGGGGCACGCAGTTATTGTAGAGTTGTACAGGAAGGTTGGCCCAAAGGAAAACACCAGTTTGTTACTGCGGGATTACATGGGAGGTGAGGTGACTCACGGGCTTGTTATCGTGGAGCTGCAGAGCACGAGCAGGTAGTTGGGTGCTGTTGAGTGGTTGCAGAGGAATGCAGTGATGCGGGCAAGGAACGTTTTGTTACTGTGGGATTTCAAAGTTGGGATGTGATGCAAACACACCTCGCTTATTCCAGGGGGGCTGCAGTGCACTCTGTTATTGCAAGATAGCTGGAGTTGTGCTGTGTGGATGCTGCACGAACACAGGCACATGGCCCTTATCAGGCTCTGTGCCCGTGCGTATAGAAGTGCTGGGTCTGCATGGGGCTCCCTTAGCTGCAGCTTTGCTGACCTCAGCTGGGGTCTTCAGCCCATCCTGGGAGACCCCAGACCGTGCTTGGACCCAGGTACCAGGGGAAAAGCCCCCGTGGGTTTTGACCGGATGGTTTCCCACTGCAGAATTTCATCATGGTTACTCCTCCTGCAAATATTTACTCAAATGGAATATATACATACACACACACACACACATATATATATATACTCCAAGGGAAATCAGGGAGGGCAGTGAAGAGGTGATGCTCTTTAGAAAAGAGGAATGCAAAAGTACTGAAGGACATGAGGAGGAAAGAGGCTTTTATTTTTCTTTTTCCCTTATGGCTGAGGGACACGAGCCTGAGGGCCAGATTTCATCCTACGAGTTAACAAGCTGTAACCCCTGTAACACCCAAACCACAAGGAAATGACAGGAGCAGGGAAACTGAGGCATGGGCAAGACCTGCATCACCCCTTTCTAGGATGCTCTGCATCCCAGGGGGACCCTGACCCACGCAAGCCGTGAGCCCCGACGGGACCGGCTGGGCGAACCAAGTGCCCCGGAGCCATCGGGATCCCGAGGGGTTCGTGCCCCGGGCTGATGGAGCCGCACATCGGAGGGTGCGGAGCTGCGGGAGCCGGTGCCGGTGCCGGGCGCGGCTCGCAGACAGGAAGCGTCCCGGAGCGGCGGCGGCAGATTGGCAGCGCCCTGCTCCAATTGAGCGGCGTCGGGCCCGCACCGCCCGCGTTGCCTCCCCAGCCGGCCCCGAGCGGGCTCCCCTCCGTCGGTGCAGCTCTGCGGACCCGTTGCCGGTCCCGGCCCGGCTCGCTCAGCACCATGGACACATAGCCCGGGAGGCGCGGAGGAAGGTAGGAGCAGCCCCGCTTCTCCTGTTGGTGACTCTCCGCCCGGTTGCCGGCTGTTGCAGGCAGGCAGGAGGCTGAGCGCCGTGCTTTGCCGCTTGCCCCGAAGCTCGGGGAAAGGTAACTCCCCGCTCAGCCCGGGAGCAGCCCCGCGTTTTCCCTGCATGCGGGTACCCGGTACTGCTGCCCTTCTGGGCTCAGCTCCCGCATGGAGATGCTTGGGGGGTGGGAAGAAGTGCTGGGGTGGAAATTTTGAGCCCCTTCCCCATCATCTGCTCTCAGTTCCCCCTCTAAGCTCCGGGGATAGTTTTCTGGAAAAAGTTTTGAACAATACCAGGCAAAGTGCCCTCACCCCTGCGGAGCCACAGGTCTCCCTGGCAGGGCCCTCTCTTCTCCTGGGGGGTCTGGGGAGGAGAAAGCTGTTCTTAATTACGAGAGGCGCGGAAAGAGCTGCTTTCTCATGCGCAGGCATTAGAAGGGCTCAGCCTGCCTTGTCCCTCCTTGCCCTTGTCTGGCTCAATCACGGCTTCTCAGTCCCTTGCGGACACCCAGCTCTGGTGCTGCTTGTGTCACCTTCCCTGGCCGTGTCAACCCCCGGGTCTCTTCTTGACTTCTGCCAGCAGACGGGTTAACAGTGTGAAAGGAGCTGAGTTTCGCTTGAACTTTGCTGCCACAGCTGCCGGCCCCTTCTGTGATGATGCTTCAGTTTAATTGTATCTCTGCAAGAGGAAACACAGAGATACAGCAATTCAGGGACGTGCCGCTGTGCCCCAGGCAACAGTGCGGATGGCACAGCTGCTGCTGTGCGGGGCTGTCCCAGTGAGTGCCAGGAGGTACCTGCTCCTGCAGGCTGCAGCCACGTCTGGCGTTGGCTGGAGGAGGAGGTGGGGTGTTTGCACTCCGTCTGTGTTTATCCGAGGGCAGGTCATGGTGTGGTTACGCATGGGGCTGCACGGAGCTTGTGGCATCTCAGCCTCAGAGCTGTGAGCTGGCAGTCAGCAGGGCTCCTCCTTGGGCCAGTGCTGGGATGGGACATGGCCACCTGGTCCTCGGTACTGTGCACCGCTGTTCTCCAACAGCCCAGCTCAGAGAGGAACAGGGTTTGCCCTCCTCTTGTCTACGAACTGCTGCAGTCTGCTGGGAGCCTCGTGGGGCGGGGAAAACATGATCCTATCTGATAAGCCACTTTTTCCCTGTCCTAGAGAAGCAGTCTGGCTGTCACGGTAGCGGGGGGGAGGAGGATGCTTGGCTGGGTGCAGGCCCTGTTTATGAAGGATGAATGAATGACTCACTGCGTTGCAAGTCTCCCCACTGTATTCAGCCTGGAAGCGCTGCCACTTCCCTTTTGCAGCTGCCTGGTTTAGCAGAAGCTGCTGTGCTGGGTGGGCACCCAGAACCCACCCTGTGTCCCCCTGTCTGCAGGTACCTAATGCCACCTGGCCCTGCCTTCTGTGCCATCTCACCTGGACCTTGAGATGGGAAATCTATGCAGCTGGGGACAGCGTGTGGCATCCTCATCTGCCAGAAGCTTTCCTTTCAAACCCTTCCTTTCTGCTCCAAGTTGTGTTCAAAGGCAACTCCAAGGCTTTTCCTGCTCACGCAGGACTAAACCTCCCTCTGTTTTCCTGCCTGAGTATATTCCTGGAGAGTTTATTCCCATGTGGCTTTCTGCCAACATTGTGCTTTTAGTTCAAGACCTCTTCTCCCTCTCCGGTGTTTACCCTGCTGTATTTATAGCATCTTCGTTATTTTATATGGCCAAGTGAGCCAAGAGATCCTTGTCTCCTAGTGCTGGATCAGCTCCGGGTTGCCTTCACTTCATCCTCCACTCTCCATCTCTATCCCTGGCTTGCACTGTCCATCCTCAGCCATTCAACATTCCCTAGAGGGCTCCTGCTGTGTCAGTGGTCCCTTTGCAAAGTGGGTCCCGCTGTTTATAAGTTGCTCATTTTTATATTGGCAGAACCTTGGAATTCAGGTGAACATTTGTCTTGGGGACAAGGTGTCCGCATGCCCAGAGCAGCGGGCTGTGAGCATCATGCTGGAGATGTGCACTGTGGGGTTGGGCAGAATGTGCCCAGAGCCTGGCAGTGTGCCTGTGTGTGTAATGTGCTTTCATGTGGGCACATGAGGCTGTCCTCTTCCTGCAGGCCTTGCCGTGAAGGAAAACCCTTTGAGAGATGCTTCCTGGAGGAGGGGTAGGTGCTCATGGCTCTGCTTTCCTCCTGTACAGCATCATTAGGGAAATTTGGCACCTTTCTGCCTTTCTTTCTTCTCTTCTTGCTCGGTCATGGGATGTGGTGGCTCTACCCATGCCAAAGCCACAGCCAAGGACAGAGAATGTCTCGGGTGGGAGCTTTCCCCTGGGGCAGTGAACTGGGGCCTTCTTTGGCTTTTGGAATGCTGATGCAAAACCAGCATCAGGAATTAGCTCCGGGGTGATTTGCTGGGATGTTTAGAGTTTTGGGTTTTGCTAAGTGTTCCTGTGATTAAGAAAGCATCTCATGTGTGAAAATCACCAAGTCTCTCCTGTCAGAGCTTTAAAGTGACTCTGTGACCCCAGTTCCTACCAGCAAACTCCATGCCTCCCAGTGATGCTTTTCTCTGATGCGCCCTCCTGCTGGGCTGTGGAGATGGAAAAGGGTGATGGTGTCTTAGAGTCATGGTTTACTTGTCTTCCCTAAGAGTCACATTCCAGTGGACCATTTCCATGGAAAAAGAAAAATTCCTCTGGAAATTAGAAGCAGGTTTGCTGTGTCAGAAATCAACTCATTAGTGGGAGTTATCTCTTGAGTCTGGCTGGTTCCCAGGTCTCTGAGTCACCCTGTCATTGAGGCAGCCCTGGCATGGCCTTGGGATGGGGTGAGTTTCAGGTTCCATGGGGCTGTCCCATCACCCGCAGTGTCAGGAGGAGGATGGATGGATGAGTGAGGGAGGATGGAGGCTGAGTTGCAATTCCACCTCCCCTCCAGGCTGTGAGTTTTAGAAATGGGGGAAAAAAATGGGAAACCACCTCCTAATCTCTGCTGCATCTGTTGTTTGGGGTAGGGAGGGCTTGGGATAAGAAAGGCAAAGAATTAAGCTATGCTCTAAGACCTGATTCACCTCCATCCCAGCAGGATTTTGTGCTGTGGTCACATCTGACCAGTGGAGCCTGGACGGGGGCCAGCAGGGATCAGTCATTGCAGAAAAAGCTTACAAGGGATTTTGGAAGGGTTTGCTGGAGGGTCTGGCTGGGGGGAGGCCACATCTGTTCATACACATTTTCTGAAGATGCATATGGAGATGGCAGCCGGGCTGGATGGACCACTGGTGAGAGCTGGTATGGGTGGATAAGTTGCTGAGCTGTGCAGGGGGGTGAAAGGTAGGGTCATGCACTGAACCTGTGGGAAAACACACTTGGGGAGGAGAGATTAAAAGTGATGAATCCTTGGGTTTCCAGTGGGCTGTAGCCACTGGGGACATTTATGTAGACCTTGCTGTGGACAATGTGGTGGAGGTATTTGTGGCAGTGGGCAAGAGGGTTGGGTGTGCAGAGAAGGGCTGATGCTGAGAGTGTTTGGTGGGGTTTTAGAGTCCACTCCAGGACTCCCCAGTGGCTGCCAGGTTCTGGTCCTCTCCTCTCAATATGGAGAGGGCAGAAATAGAAACAGCATAATAAAAATGGTTACGGCCCTGCAGAGATTTCCTTATAGGGAGGGGTGGAAAAGTTTAGGGCTCCTTCGTCTAATGAAATCCTGATGGTGGAAAGAAGGTCGTTTGGGCATTTTCTGTTTTACCCGAGCTATTAAAGTGAAAACAAGGGATGCCGAGCCTGGTTTACAGAACAATGCTGGAGACATAGTAAGGGGCAGGGGCAGAGAAGCTACAAGCAGGCAGAGCTCCCCGTACACCACAGTGGCAGGGCTGGCTTACCCCCTGGATCACAACCCATTTGGGGGATGCTGCGTAGCATCCTGTGGGCCCCAAGTGCCTGGTTTTGGCACAGGGGTTTGGATTTGCTGCAGAACACATAATACTCAGTGTCCCTGTGCAGGGCATGTCCCTGTGCCCACAGGGTTAGCACAGCTGGTTCAGCTGTTTCCTTTGCCTTCCTCTTTCCTTTTGCCAGCCCTTTCCTTTGGGACTGTGCACTCCATTCTGGCCAGATCTCAGTCCCTGGAGCTGGTACTTCACCAGCTCCTATTTGACAATGGTCAGCCCAAACATCAATGCTTCTTGAATTCAGTGATACCATGAAAAGAGTGATTCAGACCTTGCCTTCCTGCAAAGGCAGCTACAAAAAATAAAAGGGTGACGGGGCTGCTGCATGGCTCAGCTGGAGCGTCACCCCATGGCATGTCAAATTGCAACAGAGGAGCTGCAGTACAGAAAGCTGTGCTGAAACGGCCCCACGAAGGTCCCCTGGGGCTGGCCCAGCTGCCATGTCCCTTGCATTGCTTTGCGAAAGCCACTGTCACGCACGGTGCCTGGGCCAGCTGGCATCTCCCCATACTTTCGTGCAGAGCCAGGACAGACCCTGAGCCCCTGAGGAAGTCCACAGGAGTCTGTCCTTTGCTTTCCATGAGTTTTGCCCAAGGGCCAAGTCTTAGGATGAGCTGGTGGGCTGAACCAGCTCTTGCTCCATCACCATCTTGCAAGGGCCAGCATAAAACTCCAGAGGGTTTGGCCGCCCTCAGGCTGCTTTTGACTTTTAGCTCCTGCGAGGCTCCCAGGAGGCTGCTTCACAGCTCCTCTGGGGCCGCTCTGCCCCATCACAGCTTAGAGTTTCGCAGTCTTGCAGCTGGAGCATGACAGCACTGGGGAAGCATCCTTTTCCCTTTGGCCATCCCTGATGTTCTTTTCATCTCCTGCGGCCAGAGTAATGCCTGTTGTCCTTGTACCCATGGCACTCAAAGGCAACATGGGTGCGTGGGGCTCTCCATGTGCAGCATTGCACTTCCCTGTAGCACAAGGAGCAGGATGCGGCTCCTTGCAGCAGTGCCAGGTGTGAACTCCAGAGGGGATGTGTTCCTGGAGCATCCTCTTGACACTGGCTGCAAACTCCTCCTTGCTCTCTCCCTGTAGGCTTCATACAGGCACTGAGATCCCTGCAGCTCTGACTGTTCCAGGAACGTCTTGCAGGGCTCTGAGGTTTGGCTCCCAAGCAGCACAGGATGCTGGGCTGGGATGGAGACCTTCAGATGACTGTTAGTGTTTATGCTGTGCTTAGGATGTAAGGATAAAGGGCATAAGGATGAAGGATGTGAGCAAGGCAAGGTCTGTGGATCTGTTTTCACCCAAGATGTAACTGGAACAGTGCTGGGGCATTGTCTGCAGGCAGTGTCCCCCTAAAACGTATCACTAGTGGATGAGGCCATGGTTAGCACCAAGCAGGTCTAGGACCAGACCCTGCCAGCTGTACATTTGCTTCCTGCAGTGCCTGGAAATATCCCTGGGAGTTATTTTCCTCGGTGTTGCGGGGGGGCAGCAAATGCCTTCCTCCATCCTTCACCTCAATGAAGGGAGGGTGGAGGGGAGGCAAAGGAAACTTTTGCGGCCAGCTCGATGAATTTCCAATTAACAGCTCGCCTGTAGCGTGTCTCACCACCACGAGAGGTTAATGCACCTAATGCTTGGAGAAACGATCCATTTTTCTTAGTAATTTAATAGCGTGGGCAGTCTGCTGGCTGACTGAGATCCAGCAGCCAGCACTGAGGAGCTTGTGTGCCGGGCTGCAGCCCGTAACCACCTTCCCTATGCGAAGGAGGAATGCTGACCTAATAGAAAAGACATTTAAACAGAAGTTTTAAAGAGCAGCACGGGTCGGACTGGGGTGCAAAGCTGCTGGCTGCAGTGGAATCAGTCTGTACATCAGCACAGTGCAGCACAGGGACGGCCCTGCCAGGAGCACCAGCGGCCGCCCACCAGGTTACATCGGGCAGCTGCTTTGTTTGCAGGGGAAAAAGTGAAAAAAAAAGGCAGTTTTTGGGAGGCCGGCACACGCTGTGAATTGAGGCTGGGTTCAGCGCCTGGCCTGGGCTCTTGCCAGGCTGGAAAAGCCGTGGCGTTTCGTTCTGACATTTTCCAAATGAGACGTTTTGATTTTATTTTATTCCCCACCCCAAGGTAATGTTTGGAAGCCAAATTTAGCTCGGTTTAATTCGAACCATTTTAAAAAAGTAAAACCGCTGAAAACTAAACAAGGCCTATCATTTAGAACAAAATGTTTTGGTTTTCGTTTTCCTTTTGGCACGAAAGTTCAAAATGTGTTTTGTTGGTTTTTGTTGTTTTTTTTGATTTTTTTTCCATTCTCCTCTTGACCCACAAACAACTTTTTTTTTTTTTTTTAATTTTTGTTTTTATTTCTTTCCACTCCTGGTTGTTTCCCAAGATGATGCTGTGATGTGCATGGCATGGGGACAGCTGTCCCCAGCAGGATGACATGGCATGGAATGGGGGCTTCTGTGTGATACCTGGGTTGGAGACCCAGCGCTGCAGCTGGAGGGATTTCGGGAGCACATCCCGCTGCCAGCACTGACTCAGCCAGGAACTCCTTGAAACAAGGGAGGCCCCATGGCAGGGGAGGATTTGGGACTGTCCCTGGGGTCCTGCGACCGAACACCGGGCTGTGTGTGGATGCATCCTTGGATTCAGGGAGCTGCAGGGAAAAGTGAGCACTGGCATTGCCTTCTCCCCTTGTTTATTCAGGTTTAAAATTAATCTGGCCTTCCCCCGCTCAGGCTTGTACAAACACTGCATGTCCCGGGGCGGGGAGCTCCCTTCGATGTGCTTTCCCCCGGCTCTGGGTAAGGTCCCTGATGGTGTGCTGTGGGCTGGGGGTACAGCAGAGCACCCATTCTTGCCATGGGTGCAGCATCATAGAGGGATGGAGCCTCCAGCCATAAAGCAGGGCACGGTTAATCCTCTGGACAAACACTGCCCAAAGCCAGCTGCCAAAGGAACAGCCAGGCGGCCGTGTGCCTGGATCTGGCCCCTCTGGGCTGGGTGAGGTGCCCATCATCCCCCCGACTGTACCAGCCCTACTGCTGTCCTCCGCCCTCCCGGCCGTGTCAAAGCTCCGCTCTGCTTTCCCTGGCCTTACCGGGACGTCTCCAGGCTTCTGGCTGTGAAAGCAGCGAGGAAGGGACAGCGCTGAGCCAGAGGTTCACGCTGCGATTCCTGACTCATTCAGCACCTGATTTTATTTGTATTTTTTCCCCTCTCCTCCCGAACGGCGCATTCCACAGCGCTGCTTTTTATAGCCCCGGCACGCTCCCGGCTGCATCCTCACTGGCTCCGGGTGGCACAAACACCGTCCCTATGGCATTACAGCAAGGGGAGAGCGCAGGCAGCGGAGGAAGGGAATTAAACCCTCACCCGGAGCCACGCTCCCGTTCCACAGAGGTGTTTAAAGACCTGCATTAGTCACCCACGTGCCACGTGCCGGTGGCAAGCGGAGGTGGCCGGTCCGTGCGTCTGCGGTCCTGCTGTGTGTTCGGGGGTGAGAGGCAGGACAGGGGCTCCCAGTGGGCGCTTTGTGAGCATAGGGGGCAGGCTGCCAGCCCTCTACATAGGCCGTGCATCCCTCCGAAAGACGTGGGATGGGGGTTTTGCACTGCTGGGGAGGGGGCAGCCGGCCAGCAGGCAGCCAGCAGGCAGGGCAGGATCCTCCTCGCTCCGGGGACGGCTCCACGCGTGCTTTCTCCAGACGTGATTTCACTGCTGCAGGGAGGGCCCGCGGCCAAGGGACCGGCCCCAGGCGCCCCGGTGGCTCCCGTTAGTCACTCAGTGGGGCCAGGGGCCGGGGCGTGCCCGGGGTCCGTGCGCGGTGAGGGGATGGAGGCCCAGCAAGGCTGTGGTTTTGTTCTGGGGAGCTGCCAGGGAAGGCGGAGGGAAGGAGGGGGAGAGGAGGGAGGGATGGGGGGAGGCCGCCTGTCGGCCCCCTCCTCACTGCCACGTGGCCGAGAGCTGCCTGGGGAGGGGGCAGAGGGCAGCGGCAGGAGCCAGGTGTGAGCAAGCAGGTGGGGATTGTGTGGGGATATGGGGATGGCGTCCAGGGACACTCCTCAAGGAGCTGGCTGCTGGGCATGGCAGTGAGGGAGCACAGGATGTGCCACAGGGGAACAGCATCCCCTGGTTGGGAGTAGATCAGGGGAGGTGATCCCATGGCGGGGTGTAGAAGGAGCCCCTCAACTCACCTCAGAGGTCAAAGCCGCCCCTCACAGTGGTGGATACCCGCTCAGATCTACACCAAGGGAAAAACTGGTGGGGGGCAACAAATCCTTGCCACCCCCAATCTGTATCTCTTCTCCTCCTGTGATAGTTAACACCAGAGTCAGGCGTGATGCCAGGAGGTGTGAGCAGTCACCCTTGACCTGCTGCTCCTTCACCTTCAGGGACACGATACCAAAAGGTGACCTGCAGGCAGCACTGGGAATGGGCGGGGGTGGCATATGCATGGGTGGTTTTAACACTATGCCAGGTTCTGCAGGGGGCTTCAAAACCCGTGTCATCCCACAGCCTCTGTGTTTGCTGAGTGCCTCAAGCATTGTTGAACAGGGTTGTGACAAGTGCCATATAGGCTTGCCTCGGCCATACGTTCCTCACTGTGCCCCAGCAACTACGGTGCTGTGTGCCATACCCCAGCAACTGCTTGAGGGCTGCAGGGGGTGGGGATCCTTCCAGCAGCACCCCATCCAGTCCCTCGTGCAGCTGATGGCAGGCACAGGGATGGCCCAGATGGATGCTCAGGGCACAGTGCTGTCCCTCCACTCCTCAGGACATGCTGAGGGCCATGGCCATGTGCTGGGGCTGCTGCCACAGAGCTGCTCGCAAGCAGGCCAGGTGCTGAGCATGCCGGGAGAGGGGAAAGCCTCGGAGACTCGTTCAGAAACAAGGCTGCCCTTTTATTCTCCTTTACGACTGTGTTTTAATATCCACAAACACCCCTCCCTCCCCGGGCGGTTGCCAGCAGAGCCTGCATCGCTTGCACTTGGCCGACCGAAAAACCCCAGCCAAGCTCAGGGCCTCAGAGCAGGAGGGAGTATTATTTTCCCCCTCCTTTTTAATATATGTTTTCTGTAGCTCTAATTGGATGGGCTTGAGCTGCAGCCAAGGCAAACACACCTGAGGGAGGCTTGACTTGCAGACCCCATCTGCTGTGCCAGAGGCTCTGCTCTCCACACAGCCGCTGCCTGGCCCCTTTATAGGGAGGGGGCTGCCTTTGAGCAGGGACTGTGCAGGAGCCCCTGCGCAGGAGGAGGAAGCAGTGCAGCATTGCACCGGCAAGGCTGCCCGGGAGATGGTGCAGAGCTGGGGGGGCAGCAGGCAGCTGCAGGGGACCCCCCTTTCACGGCATGACCCCCGCCTCACCCGGAGCCGAGGTACCTCCCCACTTGGGTGCTGGCAGTGGCGAGGGACGCTGCGCCTTTGGGGGTGGTGGAGTGGGTACTAGCCTTCCTGGGGTGACCGTGTGGGTGATTCGAGGGGTTGCAGCCCCTCTAGAGTCTCCTGTGTCCCCAGGGGAGAGTCATGGCAGTGGGGTAAGGATGCAGGGGGTCTCTATTGTGCCCTGCTGTTTCTTGGGCTGCAGGGCCACCTACCCAGTGACACCCATCCAAGGAGTGTTTGGGAAAATGAGGAGGGGACATTCATGTGCAAGGCCACCACAATGGCTTGCATTGACAGCCAAATCCCAGCCCGGTGTTTGTTTAGCACTCTGGTTCCCTGGTTCGTCGGCTTCTCTTGGGTGGGCTTTTCAGCTGAAATTTCCTCACTGCCTTTGTTTCAGGGCCACCCTGGTGTCACCATGGCTGGGTGGCTGAGCTGCGCAGTGAGGTCTTACACCATGACGGTGCCAAGCAAGCCGAGGAATCTCTTGGGGGTCTCTGCTTGCCCATGCTCTAATTCTTGGGATTAAATCTTGGTGCCAAGCAGGGAATGGGGTGCACACCCCAACCGTGTGCTGTGGGTCACCTTTGGGTGTCACCCACTATGGCCTGTACTGGGAGGAACTCTCCTCTTCCTCTCTATATGCAGTCTTTCCTTGTGTGCAGGGGACAAGGCAAGGTACCCTCTCCATCTACAGGGAAGGATGCAGCATGGCATCTGCTCCTGCTCCCCCTGTGGCAAACAGGCAGGCATGGAGCAGACATTACCTGCTGCAAAATGCTGCAGAGAATCACTCCATCATTAAAGCACAAAAAGCTGGATCCAACCCTGCAAGGAGCTGATGGATTCCTCCAGGTGGTGGGCTGGGCAGGAGGGATTTGCACAGGCTGGGACATGTCTGCCTTCCCCCTCCAGTAGGGTTGCAGTTTTGCCATGCATGGGTATTTTAGGGTGCAGTGGCTGTGGATGGAGCCAGGCTGCACAGAGGGCAGCTCAAGCATTTCACGAAGGATTTCAGAGCTGTCCTGGCCTCGAGTCAAGGCAGGCTGAAATGGGAACATTTCGAAATTCTTTTGGATAAGGAAAATTCCACGGGCAGCCCCCCTCCAAAGAAAGTTTGGGATGGTTGAAATGTTTGGAGAGAGAGGCTGTTTGCTTTTGTTTACTCTGAACTATAACTTTTCAGGGGGGGGGGGGGGGGGGAGGTGGAAAAGAAAAAGGAGAAAAAGAGACAATGGGAGCTTGTAAACAGAGCTGTCCCCAAGCGGGGCCAAGGCATCCCTCCAGCAGTGTGGAAGGAGATGTGTCAGCACGCTCCCAACTTTGCCCTGCTATTCCCCCCGCTCGGATACACTCACACTCAATCCTTCAGGAGCACTTTCTTTTTTTTCCCCTCCCCCAGCACAAAATGATCCAGCCGGTGTTTTTCCAACCTTCTCAACTCAGAGCCCCCCCACCCTCTGGCCCTGCTCTGTAGCCCCCTGTCCTTGGCAGCAGCCTCCTCCTCGCGTACTTTCCAGCGTCACTGCTGTGCCATGACTGCCTGTGCCAGTAGGAGGTGACAATTAATCAGTGCAGCTGCAGGGAAGCGTTCTTCCCATTCTGCTGCATTGGTTGTATGCGCAAAAGGGTGCAACTTTGGGTGTCCCACCATGCAGGGATGCCGGAGCCACAGCGTGCAGAGTTAATGAGCTTGTAGTGGTTTTATTTGGCTCCCCAGGTGGCCCCTAAAGGCACCTGAAATCCCCATCCAGCCCAAAAGAGATTATTATTTTTCTTGCAGGAGAGTGACAGTAAATTGCTAGTTGCAGGAGTATTTGAGCCATTGAAATGAAACGTTAGCAGCTCCTGAAAGCAGGCAGTAACAGCAAAATGTTTATTTTGGACCTGCCACCCTGCGGTGTCTTGGCTGACCCGCACGCCTTCGTGCCTTGCAGATGGAGCTGAGCCCAATTGCTCCCAGACACTGCTGAGCCCCCTAGCACTGGATGGGATGGAGCTGTGCTGTGCACTGAGAGGCCCCTGTTGCCCCTGCTCCAGGCTGGAGTTCATCAAGAGCAGCCTGATTAGCCCCAGCACCAAGGTGCTGCATTTGCCATGGGGCACTCACAAGTGTGCAGATGTAACGTAGGGCTGTGCATGCGCTTAATCACAGCTCCAGCTTCTGCCCCTCAGCACTTGCTCCAGGGACTTTAAACTGGGACCAGGCGCTGCCTGGGGAGCACACTATCTGGTATGCACAGCAGAACCCTTCCCCATTCTAAAGGAAAGCTCATTGCACATCCTCCAGCACCCAAATTCATTCTGGAGCAGAGAAATATCCCAAATCTGAAACTTAACTGGGACGGGAGAAGTCATTCCCTCCCAGCCTTTATCCTGCCAAGGTCCCTCCAACCCAGTCGGTCACACTTGTCTCGGACCCAGCTACCTCCATGGGGTCACCCTCCCATGTCTTCATTTCATCCCTTGCCCTCTGCTGGCCAGCTGTCTTTGCAGCCAGAAGATTATTTTTAGGAATTTCTCCAGTGTGCGGCTTAGGGAGGAGGTTGGTGGTGGGGGACAGGGGCGGGGGAGGAGAGGCTGGTGTTGGGGGCTCCATTTGCCCCCCCCACTCCGAATAAAATGCAGCCAGCTGGCAGGGCTTGGGGCTGCTGGCTGCTAACAGAGCTCTTGCTGTTTGGCCCCTGCTGATGCTTCAGGTTACAGCCGGGAGCCAGAGCCTTCGCCTTCCGCGGGATGGGGCAGGGGAGGGTGCGAGCGAGGGGCCGGGCGGAAATCGCAGCGTTGGGGGGGGGAGTTTCCCAGGGTTGGAGCAGTGAGCCGCCCCGCATCCGAGCTGCCGCGATGCCGAGATTTGGGACCCCAAGCACTGGGTCGTGCTAGTGGCTGCCGGCCTGCAAAGGAACGAGGTGCAAGGGGTGGTCCCTGGGTGCGGGGTTGGGGTTTGGGTATCGGCGGGGCTGTGAGTGGTGGGGCATGGATGGGTTTGGGGGGCTTTTACTGAGTTGTATGGGGATGGGTATTTGCGGTGATCGTGGAGCAGAACCCTTTCTCTCGATCGTGTTGGATTTAACCCTGTGTTTGGGATGCTGTGTTTGGGGTGCATAAGGCACATTTGGGCTGTGCTGGGTCTAAGCTTCATTTTGGGCTGAGCAGTAGTCCCTGAACCCCACCATTCTCTCAGGACAAGCCTGCAGTGGGTTTAATGCTTTGTTCAGGGGTATTCCCACAGTGGGTGCAATGCTGAGTGCAGGACTGTGTATGTGTGTGCAAAGGGGTGAAACGGGAAACAATGCTTTTTGGTGTCCCTGAGGCATGAGATGAGCAGGAGTCACTCCTCGGCATTGGAAAGATGTTAGCAAGAAGAAGCTGCAGGCAATGCTAGCAGTCTTGGTAGCTGCATTTATCCCTGGTGGCCCCAAAAACAGCAGAGGGCACAGCTCCATCAGCAGTGGCACTCAGTGTTTAAATGCCTGCAGGATGGGTGCTTGCAGTGTGCTCTCCAGGTGCCCTGCGATCCTCCTCCTTGCACTTAGACTTGAGTGAAAGAATGAATGCAAATAAAAAGCACTGAAAATGAGTGCATGGCAATCACTTCCCAAGTGGTGAGGCACAGAGGTGTAGTTCGAGATGCAGGATACAGCGCCTTGCAGCCACGTGAGGAACTGCAAGAGGCAGTGGGGTTGATGTGGTTGCTGCAGGTTTGTGCCACCTCCAAGTCAGTGTTGGGTACACAAAGCACCGCAGCTGACATGGAGAGAAGATGGTGCCAGATGTGCAGGACAAGGATGCTGCCAGCTTTCTGGGCAGAGCAGCAGCACCGTCACTGGTGAAGCCCACACTGCAGTTCCCCAGACCCCACAGCATGGCAAAGGACAAGGAGGGGGTTAGCAAGGCACTCCCTCCCAACCCTGAAGGAAAGCAAGCTGAAGAGGGAACTTCCTGCTGCTTCCAAGCGCCACCGCCCTTGGCTGTGGGACTGGTTTCCCACAGCAGGCACTGGCAGGGAGCAGGGCTGGGCAGAGGGGCAGGGATGCTCCAAAAGCACAGCACTATGGCATGAGCATGGCACTGTTGTCACACCTTTCCCACTGCAGATGGGCATTCTGTAGGTGGTTGACTCCAGCGGAACAGAACTGCCAAATACAGTTGGTTTTATTTTCCTTCATTTCAGTGGTGCTGCCCCACAGACCACCCTGGGGGAGGCTTGAAGGCACTACGGGTTTGTGTGCTCAGTTGGGAGCACCCTTGTGTTCCCATGGCACCGCCTGCATGTGCTCCCCTGGCTCTGCATGTGTCTCTTTCTCTTTGAAGAGCAACTTCAAATGAAGCAAAGTTTAAAAAAAAAAAATAACAATAACCGCTGTCTTTCAAAGCACCGACTGCAATGGAAAGTTGGCGTCCCCCAGGAATCTGCGCCCAGCTCTGCCAGGCCACCGTGGGTCATGGCACAGTGTGACTGTGCTGAGGGGACTGTCACATCCCATATGTGCATTGGCGCTGTGTGTGTGATTTGGGGGCAGGACGTCTTGGCTCGCAGTGCTTAGTTTTCAGAAGGATGCCACTGGAAGGAGCTCACAGCAGGGCAGGATGGCAGCATGGTGTGGGATGGAGGATGGTATCTTGCATTTCTAGCTGGCCCCTGAGAGTAAAGAGGGCATCTCGTGGGGCGGGAGCCACCAGCCCTGACCCAGCCACCACAGTCACCCTGCCCTGGCAGGGAGTAGCCGCCTCTCGGCCTGGGACCAGCCCGCAGGGAGCAAGAAAGGCTCTGATTGTTCCCTCTGGTTTGGCTCCAGGCCATAGAGCCGGGACTCCCTGTCCCCAGCTGTGTCACTGCTGGTGCAGCACAGAGGGATGTTTTCTCCGTCTGTGTGGGGATCCATGAGATGGCAGCTTGGCTGAGGGAAGCAGCCTGACCGTACACATGTGTGGGCATCCATTTGCATGCGTTTTAACCTCGGTGCAGGATTTTGGTAGCAGAAAACCAGGGCATTGTTTCTAGACAGATTGCACTGAGCAGCTGGAGACCTTCAACAGCTCACACCAGTCTGCAGGTCTTCCTCTTTTCTGTGGCTCCTGCCTGCTGTGGGACAGTGCTGTGGATGCTGCTTCACTGTGTGTGGGCTTCTGCTCTTGGCCATTGGGTTGCAGAGCAGGGATTGCCCTGCATCCCATCTCTTTAGGATGTTCAGCTGTGACCAGGCTCTGGCAGCAGGCAGGAAGGTCATGATGAGCAGGACGATCAGGGGAAGAACTTGTTTTACTTTAAAGCATTTTGTGTGTGTCTGTGCTGCTGCACTCTCCCTTCTCCCTGATCCCCTCCAGCACCATCCATTAATTCTGGCTCATGCGGTGCTTGGAGTTATTTTGGGTTGCTGCTTTTAAAGTGTATTTAAAGTCTTTTTTCCATCACTGACATATTTTACTTCTAGGCCTAGTGTTCCCAGTCAGTATCAGTTACCAGCATAGTTTTGGCAGAGTGCTTTTGACTGATGTTTCTTGGGAACGTTTCTCCGTGTGGTTTAGTAGGAAAAGCTTATGACAGTCTCATGAAGTTATTTATGTGTGGGGCTTGCATTGGAGGCTGCCTGGTGGGTGTGGGAGGATGGGGAACAGCAGCTTCTTCAGGTGTCTGAAGCATCACAGTGTGCTATGGAAGCATCAATAGTGTGATGCAGGGACTTTGAAGTGTGATGCAAGGACATCGTGTTATGATGGAGGGTCATCATGGTGTGATGGAAGAGCACCATGGGGTGATTCAGGAGCACTGTGTTGTGATGTAGGATTACCTTGTTGTGAGGCAGGAGCACTGTGGTGCAATGCAGGAGCAGTACATGCCTTTTCCCTTACATAGAGGAATCCAGAGGCCAGCTCCTCACCTCACTGGGTTTGAGCACATCAACTCATTTCTTTTATTTTTCATAACCCCAGTATTACGTGGTTTAATGTGCAAAGATGCTTCCAGTTCTCTGGGCTCGGTGAGCAGCACCATCCCCAGCTTGCTGTACTGCCTGCAGAATGGACACTGTCAGCTGCTCTGTGGCACGTTTCCAGGGCTGTGATATTCCCCTCTAAGCTGTCAGCCTGGGTGACTCAGCAGGACATGGATTCACACTCACGGGGCTGCAGCTTGCACCTGCCCCTGTGCTGAGGCTGGCAGGGAGTTTGCTGCAGCCCCTGTGGCCATATGGGAGAGAATGAACAACCCAGCCCAATAGTGCCTGCCTCTTGTTATCAGACAGGCAGCAGGAGGTATTCCAGGGAAAAAATAGTTCATCTGTTTCTATACCAGTTTGAGCCAGGGCTGTAATAGACAGGACAGTGCTGTCTGGAAGGGATGGAGTGCTGGCCAGGATGGATGGGGCCATGCTGGCTGGGATTCATAGGACAGGAAAGGCAGGAATAGACACGTTGGGGTAATGCTGGCTGCAAAGGTCAGAGTGATGCTGACTGCACCACAGCATCTCCTTTGATCCCTCCTTGTTCATTTGCCTCTCCAGCTGCACTGTCACAGTTCTGTGGACTACCCTAGTTTAGTCACAGGGAGACAGCCAAGGCTCTCAGCACAGGGCTGAAACAGCAAAGAACCTTCAATCCATCCACTTTGTGCAGCCCTGATCTCCTTAGTGGTGCTTGCCTGTCACCTTCCCATTCCAAGCACTGGGACTGCTCTCGCTGGGTACAGATGTGAGAGTGGCACCAGTCACTGTGTGGTTCACAGCAGGATGGGGCAAAGCAGTGGGACAGGATACAGGGATGCTGACACTGAGTTAACATGCTCTGTTTTCCCTGTCTGCTTTCCCCAGATGCACAGTCACATCCAAGGCCTGGGCAGGGTGATGGTGTTCCTCGCGGCAGCTTTGGCATCAGCCTCCCTCACCATCCCCGAGGGCTGGGGAGAGGAAGGTAAGCAAAGCAGAGCCCTTGTGATGTGGGGACACTGTGGCTCCCTCAAAAAAGCAAGGACCAAGCAGTGTCTGTGCCTGCCCTACAGATGCCCTTCCTTCCCTAAATTCATTTGTAATTCATTTCCTCATCCACCACCCACTGCCCACCCCCAGCCAGGACCAGACCCTCCCTGCTCTCCAGTGCAGCAGGACCCCAGGGTGACCCCCTCTATGTGCCCCTGCAGGTGTGCAGTACGGCCAGCTGGGGACGGACGTGACCTTATCATGCATCGGTGCCCGCACTGGGTAGGTGTCTTATGTGCACAATGGGTGAGCTCTAAAAATACAGGAGCAAAGCCAACGTCTCCATCCCTATTTTTGCCCATCCTTCTGCTCTGCACTACTACAGCTCACAGGGTGTCCCCATATCCCCATCCCCTAACACTCTGTCTCTCTCCCCTACAGCTCTCTGGTCCAATGGAGACGAGATGGGGCTATGGCACTGCCAGAGGGCTCAGCCATCCATCAGGGAGCCCTGGTGCTGCCACACGCCAGCCTGGCTACTGCTGGGACCTACAGCTGCCACGACGAGAATGGCAGCCTCCTGCATGCCGTGTCCCTGCAGCTGGGGCGTGAGTAGCACGTCCCTTGACAGGGTGGCATGGGGGTGGCATAGGGGGTGACACATGGGTCCCTGTGTGCTGGCTCTGTTGCAGGGTGGGTGACTCTGTGGGGACCCCTCACTGACAGTCTCCTCCCCTTGGTCTCCAGACCTGCCGGGGGTCCCCTCTGTGTCCTGCAGAGCATCTGACTATGAGAACTTCTCCTGCTCCTGGACCTCCAGCCTTGAGACCTTCCTCCCTACTAGATACATCACTACCTATAGGTGAGGCCTTCGGTATGAGCCTTCCTGAGCTTAACCCATCTTATCCTGCCTGCACTCTGACCTTCACCCTGGATTCATATCGAGTCCCACAGCATAGCAGCCAAAGAGTAGGCTGTTGCCAGGAGCACAGCTCCTGTTCAGAAAGGGGCCTCTAAGCAGCACTGGGGGCCAGCACAGGCAGGCTCCCTTTTTTGCAGTGCTGGAGGAGGTGGAGAAGAGAAGCAGGTCGTCTGCAAGCTGCCAAGTGCTTCAGCATGCTTCAAGATGAAAGGAGTTAGGGAAACAACGCTGCTTCTAATTATCACAGCAGGCCAAATTATGGGACTGCTTTGAAGTCAGCCAGATTCTATAAAAACCTGCAGCAATGCTCAGCTCCACAACATGCAGGCACAGTGGGGATGCAGGGCTCACCTCACCCCCCAGGCATCTCTGGGTGCGTAGGCACAGCACGGAGAGGGTGGTTGGAGCTGGAGCTGTGCAGAGCTGGCAATGAGAAGCGGTGGGGTTTGAGGCTGATGCATAGAGTGAGAGCAGAGCCAGCTGCTGGGGAATGGAAAATAACACTGCATCCCTGCAGAGCTGCTTTTGTTAGTGTCTCTGTGTGCTTGCTCCTGCTGCTTGATGAAGTTAGTGTGGAACCCCCAGGTTCTCTGCTGGTGGGACTGGGTATGATGTTACTGCTAATCCCTGTGCCATAGTGCCCATGGGCAGCAAGGTGGGAGTGGGGTGCAGCAGAGCAGCTGGTGCAGAGACCCCTGTCCCTTCTTTGGGTCATGATTGGGTTGGCTTTGTCCTGTCCCCTGTCCTGCTGTCCTCAGCATCTGCTTTTCCTGTCTCTGCTGCAGGAAGAAGTCGCTGACAGGAGAAGAGAAGCGGAGGTAAGGTACACTTCCACCTGACTCCCCATTCCAAAATCTCTGCCCATTTCCTCCTGGTCCTGGAGGCAAGGGCTGGGGAGCCCATGAAGAAACACAAGTCATGAGGCTTGTGGGGGTTGTGAGAGTCATATGGGGGGATGATGGGAGCTGCCCAGACCCTACTGAAGCTGTAAAGGGGTCTGCCTGTTCCATGGAGTTCCTGGCATGGTCAGGGGGAAACGTACCACCACCCCACCTCCCTGTCCTGCAGAAACAAGAGTGGGCACGTGGGGCCATGCCTGCAGGACCCAGCACGCAGCGGCACCTGCACCGTCCACCGGTCAGAGTTCTGGAGTTCCTACCGGCTGAACATCACCGAGGTGAACCCACTGGGCTCCAGCTTCCGCCTCCTGGATGTCACCATGCAGGCCATCAGTGAGTGCCTGTCCCCCTGCCTGCCTACCCAGCCATCCACATGGCACAGCAGAAGGGTGACACAGTGTGATGGAGCATCCCCTCCCATGCAGTTAAGCCGGACCCTCCAGAGGGCTTGGTGGTAGAACCTGTCCCCCTGGCCCCAAGGCGGCTGCACGTCAGCTGGAAGTACCCTGCATCCTGGCCCAAGGAGCCCCACTTCCAGCTGCGGTTTCGCCTCCAGTACCGCCCCGTCATCCACCGCTCCTGGTCCGTGGTAAGCAGAGGCCAGGAGGGGTTTCACAGTGAGTTGGTGGCCTCCTGTAGGGGTGTCCATATGCCAAAGGTCTTCTGCTGCACAGGTGGAGACGGTGAACTTGTCTGAGGTGATCACAGACGCTTTTGCGGGTCTGGAGCACGTGGTGCAAGTGAGCGCAAAGGATTTCCTGGATGCGGGGAATTGGAGCGAGTGGAGCGCAGAGGCACGAGCCACGCCGGTCAGAGGTCTGGGACAGGGGTCCTACAGGCTGAGAGCATCCCTCCCATAGCCTCTCCAGCACCCTGGGCACCTCTGTAGCCCCTTTCCATCCCTTGGGTGTCACATGGGCAAGCCCTAGCTCCTGGTGCCCCTTCAAGTTGCCTAAAAACTGATTCCACAGTGGGAGGCAGCAGCTCCCAGACCATTGAAACTCATGGCAGGGTGTGATTTGGGAATTGCCCCCACCATGGCCTTCAGGGCACCCTTGGGCTACCAGGACCCTGTGGCCCAGGGCACCCTTCTGTACTCCTTCATGTCACGCTGCCTATGGTTTGGGGTGGACTAATTCCCAACCCTTCTGCTGTACCAGACCCAGCCACCATGGTGAGTGAAGAAACCACTACAGATGTCAGCCTGGGGAGCCTGGCTGAAGAGCCCTCACAGGCTCCCAACCCTGAGCCCATCAGTGAGTAGAGCTGGGGGTTGTGGGGTGGGAGCAGGTTCCAAAGCCTCGCTATAGGGTCCGTTCTGAGTGCCAGAGGCTGTGACAGTCTTCTGTCCCAGACCGCAGTGACCCCCTGGAGAATACAGCCATCCTGGTCTCCCTTGGGATCTTCGCCTTCTTTGTCCTGGTTGCGGTTCTTGTCATTGCCATACTCATCTGGTAGGTTGGATTTAGTCCTGACTTCCCAGCATTGGTGTCCCGTGATGCTCTGTCCTGTGGCCCCAACACAGCTGGGCACAGCTGGATAAGGGTGCACGGTGGAGGCACTCCAGCAGTGTCAGCGCCCAAGGAGAGCTGCTCAGTGTTCTCAACAACTGTTGTTCTGTCCGCAGGCTCCGAGTGAGGAAGCACAGCAAAGATGAGACCAAAGCCCACAACTTCTTGGTTGCTGCCACCCACTTGAAGGCTCTGCCAAGTGAGTGCTGGGGTAGGGGAGCATGAGGCCAAAGGGGTTCAGGGAAAGGCTCAGGACAGAGCCTCTGACGGTCTGCCTTCTTTCTCTGAAGGGACCCAGATCCTGCCATGAGCTGCAGCTGACCCTGCTCTGTGCATCTGCTCACCATGTACGGGACATGACACCACTGTTGGCCCAAAGGGCCCCATGCCATGCAGCCTCGGGCATTGCCCTCAGCACCCCCAGGGTGTGAGATGGACCCTATGGACAGAAGCTGCACTCCCAGGATCTCTGGGCTGCCTGTGCCTGTCAGGAGCGGCTGGACTCATGGGGATGGGGCACCGAGCCAGCCCCTCATCACCTCAGCATGCCGCCTCCATGGGGATCATGGGCACAGGCTTCTCCCAGGGGTGCTGGGCATTGGTGACCGCTGAGCCCCCCACCAGCCGTCAGCAGGCAGAAGGGAACCCTCCTTCTGTAATCTCAATAAAGAGGGCAGTGTTGGTGCTGCCCAGACAAGACCCCTTTGCACCAGATGCTGGGCAGGAGGAGCAGTGACAGCTTGGCAACCCTCACTCCGTTCAGCTTTTGATGAATGCCAGCAAAGGATGGAACCCTCTACAGAGCCCCCCACTTGGTGTGTGCTGCCTACCCCCCTACCCCCACTTTGACCCAGCCCCTGTAATCGCTTCCATGTGTTGGCACCTCCCAGCCCCAGTAGTTGGCGCCAGTGGCTTCGTGCCCAACCAGATCCATATGAGGCTGAGTGGAAATGTAGGCAGCAGCAGTGTGGGGAGCATGAGGAGGATCTGGGGTTCTGCATTATACAGGATTTATCACACTGTTCCCCATGCACCATTAGGCAGCACTAGGACCTGGCTCTGGTCTGATCTGACCCCAGATCTGTGCAGAGAGAAAGCTAGACATTGCAAGAAAGGAGTCAGATTTGTGCCCTTTGCAGTGGCACCACCAGTTGTCTGCCTATCTCCTGCTGTGTGCTAATCAGCTCTGCTCTGCCCTCTGCATGTGCTGGGGCTTGGCTTTGCAGGTTCCAGTGTCTCTGGCATGTTACAGGAATTGTTCCATACTGGGATGGAAGCCTACAGTACCCAGCCCAGCCATGCCTTATGTGCCACTGTCACCCTCATCCTCCTTGATCCTCAGCATGCCATGCACAGCCCCTTCTAATTAGAAAACCTCTCTTAGCACCATCAGATCCCATTTCAGCACCACTGGGCTGCAGTTGTCCATAGGATGCTGTTGAACACATGCAACACCAACCCTGTATCTGTGACTCCAGTGTCTGCAAACAGCTCAGTGTGTTGCATTCACCTGGTGCTGGTTTAGGTGTTGACAGCTGTGTCCCCCATATCCCGCCCTGCTTATAAATGTAGAGTCTGGGCTTACACCAAGGGAAAAAAAAAAAAAAGGAAAAAAAAAATAGAGAATTGCTGCTTGCTGGCTGGGGAAGAGCAGAGACCTCCAGAACCTTGCACACCTAATCTAGTGCCATGCCTTGCCGTGCCCCCAGATGTGACATTTAGCAGCCTGGGAGCCCAGTAAGCAGTCAGTGCTTGGGGTTCTAAAGGTACGCAGAGCTGGGGGCTGCGTGCTCAGAGATTCAGCTGGTGTTGGATGTGGCTCTCTGGAGCAGCGAGATGCGAGGCTGGGGTGAGCAGCAATCTGGGATAAAGGAGAGGGCTCTGGATGCCAAAGTCAACTTTGCCTCCAAGCTGTGGAGGAGAAAAACAGGAAAGGACCATGAGAGCAGTCCCAGTGCCGGCACCTCCCTGTCCCTCTGCTGGGCCAGGGCACTTCCTTTGGGGCTGGGGCTCCTTGGTGGCTGTGGCTCCAGCAGAGCTGGCAGGAGGTGCTGCCAAACCAGCCTCGCCCTGATGGGTCACGGGTGGGTGGCTGTGTGCAGTGCCTGGCTGTCTCGGGTGGCACAGGTCCTGCCAAATGTCTGGGCTGGCCCTCGAGCCCCAACTGCTCACCACCATCTCTGCCAGGACCAGAGTGTACTTTAAGCAAGGGGAGGTGGTTGCAAAGCAGCTCTCACTTTGCTCTCCTGCATTCTTCTCCTCTAAGAGGTAGAAGCAGTCCCAAGAATATCCTAGAAAACACAGGCATACAGATGTTCTGGGGCATGGGATAAAGGAATTAGTACATACACAGATTGATTCAGCAGGAAGGGAAGAATGCATATATTCATAGAATGAGTCTTACAGATCTATAGTGTGGTGCAGAGACTGCTGGACAGAGGGAGGAAGGGATGGATGGGTGGGTGGATGGATGGATGGATGGATGGATGGATGGATGGATGGATGGATGGATGGATGGATGGATGGACGGACGGACAGTTTGGACACCCAAATGCCATCCTAAGCATCAGAGATGTTCACTGTGCAAGGATTGATTTGTAAAATTGCCTGGGAGGCCAAGTGCGTAAGATCCACAGTGAGAGCAAGGACAATGTAGGGACAGGTTGCACTGGTGACCTACACAACCAGTCCCCATGGAAGTGGCATCATATCTTGCACAAGGAGACACGGCCTGAAACAATATTGAGGCAGGTCCCAGAAATACAGCCCCAGTGCCAGGAAGAGAAGTGACATCTCAGTCTCCCTTATTTCATGCTGTCCTTACAGTGTAAGCAGGGCAGGGATCCCACCCCAGGGGCACGGTGAATCCAGACACAAATGCTTTTAAAACCCAGTGATGGACATTCACTCTGGCTGTAGATTTCAGTTCATCTGCCAGCAGGGCACCTCTTCCTGAGCTTTTAAGGGAGGGTCCAAGTTCCCAGTTCATGGGAGTCTACTGACGTCACCCATACTCTTTTATCTTCACCTACCCCCTTAGCAGCTGCAAACTCCAAGAACAACTTTCACTGTCTCATCATGGGCTTCTCCCTGCAGACAGGTTGCTTCTTTCTTTCCTAAGCAGGATGCTTTATTGTTTTTCATGGCCTAGAAATATCAAATAGATATGGGATGCAGAGGTTCTGGGAGGCAGAAGCCCGCAGCTTAGGTGCTCTTGATGTTCCCAGGAAATGGCTGTATCCATCCTCAAACCAGCAGCATCAGTTGGGATAACCTCACCAACCACTGAGCTCTCTGCTTTAGTTTTGCACAGAAAACAGGACTGGTGTCAAAGCTGGAGTTCACGTCTCTCATCCATCTGCCTCCTGAGCTGTGTGGTTCAAAGCAGGGAGGGAAACATTTCTGGGGCTTCCTTCATGGAGTGATAATGTGCATTCTGACCTCCTTGCCTCCTATCAGCTGCATCCTGCTCCCCCAGGAAGATGCTGACCAGGAAGGTACCAGACTCTGTGAGGATGCCAGGCTGGAATACACCATTTGTCCAGGACATGGTGCTTTCTCCCCTATTCCAAAGCAGTTCCTTCAGCTCCCCAGGTACACTGGGTACCAGCACAGCCAGGAGCCCCCCAGTCTCAAAGCACAGAAGGATGCCCAGACCTTACTTTCCCACTAGATGGCAAACGCTGCCTTTAAAACAGTATTTCAGTGAGTGAACATGACTTCCTCCGGCAGGGGAGGCTGAGAAAATCCATCCTCAGAGCAGAAGCTTGAGGTTGGGTGTGACACCCCAGCCTGCTGAGGAACTGAGGTGGTGGGCAACCCACAATGGTCCTCCATACCACAGATATTCTGCTTTCCTTCCATTCCTTTGATTGCCCTTCATTCCCACTCTCTTGGTTTTGCCCCAGTCTGAGGAGATCCATCTCTGTCTCAGTGCCCCAGACATGCACAGGAGACATCTGATCAACCCTGTGGAACACCCTGAACCATGGGCAGCCACAGAGCTAAACCTAGAAGCTTTGCTAGGAATTATTCACGCTGTGGTTTGCAAACCGAAGTTGTGCTCACGGCTGCTTGCCGGAGGTCAAGCCTCCAGCTCCATGTGCAAGCCATTATGCTAGGCACAAATAAAGGATGAAGGCTGTGCAGGTGGATGTGTGTGCTCATGCAAGATCTTCTCCCAGCTCAAATGTGTTTCCAGGCTTGTGTGTGTTTGCTTGAATTCAGCCCTGGAGCATCCCATAGTCACTACACTTACCTCACACAGAAGATTTCTGTGAGTTTTCTACTGGCCCTGGCACTGCTGCAATATTCCTGTGCAGTTAAACATGACATGTCATAGCTAAGTAAGGAGCTAACTGTGGACAGCAAACATCTAATGCAGGCAAATCATACCAGTGAGACAACACTAGGAGGGGAACGTGTCACGTCAGCTCCATGCAGAGAACAGGGACTGGGGAAGGATGTTAATGAACAAGCAGCAGCTGCTGCATTTCCTCCACGAGGTGCTCAAAGCCCTGCTCCTGGCATTGCCAGCTCCATTCGCTGCTTCCAGTGTTTCCCGTGCAGGGTTATCAGTTGACATTGCTTATTCCCAGGCGAGAAGGGCCCTCTGGGCTTCCCGGACACTTTCACTGGAAAAGGTTAATGCCTCTTCGTCCTTGAGGATGGGAATTCCCTCTAGGGAAAATGTAGAAAATGAAAGGATGAGAGTGATTGGGGAATAGAAACTGAGGGATCTGGTGAGCGGCCTGTGGCCGAGGGCAGCGCAGCCAAACCCACTGCCCCACCACAGCCACCACCAGACCACAAGCAGAGCAAGCAGAAGTCCTACTGGCTCACTCCACAGCTGGGCTCCCAGACAGTGCCTGTGGCAAAAGGATGGTGCTGGGCTCTGGTGTGTCCCGGTGGTCAAATGCTTCCCAGTTCCTCTGTCCCCAGAATCTGCAGAGCAGCATTTCAGCATGGATTTGGCTGTGTCACGCTGCACAGTGTGATATACAGATCCAAGAGGGTTTGACACAGGGAAAAATATTTGGTTGCCCAACCTGGGCTCCCCAGTGCCCGCCAGTCTAACTGATACCCTATTGCCCCTGGCTGTTGGCTTCACCTTTGACCTGAGCACACCAAGGGATGTCATGGTGCTGCCATGATGTGTATCTGGCCCCAGCTCAGGTCCTAGGAGTGGTTCTGGTTCATTTCTGTAGGCTGGAGGTTCTGGGATTGTTCATCCTGGGTAGTTTTCACTAAACAAATGCTTCCTGCCTATGTGTGGCACCTGATGGGTGCCTGGCTGCTATGGACAGCATGCACCAGCCTTGCTTTTCCACTTGTCTTCAGATTGTGGAGGCTGGAGCCTTTTCAGGCCGTGGGCTCAAGTGGTCCCAAGACAACCAGCAGGACAGGGGCTCTAGAGCCATGTCTACTCCTCCTGAAGCTATGAGACCATTCCCATCCTTCTGCTGCTGACAGCAGAGAGCATAGTATCAGAGAATGGCTGAGGTTGGAAGAGACCTCTGGAGATGTTCTGCCCCAACATCCTCCACCGCAGAGCAGAAACACCAGAGGAGCTGCACCACACTACTCCAGCTAAGGAGCTGTGGGATTTCAATGGTTTGCTTGTTCCTCTTGTATAAGCACTTTGGCTCTGCTCCAGGATGAAGTTCTGCAGTAGATAACATTTTGTTCCTTTCATCACGTTCCTGCTAATGCAGAAGTTCCTACGCTGTGGTAAAGAAGTAGTGGGTGACCCTTAGACCTGACTTCTCCCATAGTGCTTCCTGCTCCGCAGAGCTGCCTGGAAGCCCACAAGAGACCTGAACGCTGACCAGGGTCTGGAGATGAACAGAATGGTACCAGTGCCAGAAGGGCTGTGCTTTCATTTCCTCCTGCAGGCAGACAGTTTGAAGAAAAGACCCTGAGTGGATCTGCCGCCTTTTCCAGCACATTGCCTGTGAAAGGAAGTGAAAGTTCCCAGCTCAGGCTCCAGCACAGCCCACCATGACCACAGCTGTGGATCCCCGGAGCAATAAGCCCTGTACCCTTCCCCAGAACCCAGCTGGGAGCCAGCAAGTATGGAAGTATCCAACCCCTCTTCTCCTCCCCAGCCCCCCAATCCCATGCTTCTTGACTGTCCCAGGAGTAACAAGGAGGCTGCAGGGCAGCATGCACTGCCACTGATGCTGGAGGCAGGACACAGTGATAAAGTGCCTCTAATCCATCAGCAGCAAAGGATGAATTGCCATCAGCCCCTGCAGAGGTGAGGCTTGCCTCACCCTGACCTTCATGCCGCCGGCATGTGAAGTTCCCCATAAAATCACTGCAGCTCTGGTGGCATTTAAGTGCTCTTCAGAATAGAGGAGGAATCTTCTTGCAAAATGCAGGCACTGAATTACAGCCTGGTTGGTGCACTGCAAGAAGAGAGGGGTCAAGATGAGGTGGCAAGAGCTGCAAGTGTCCCTTTAAGGATATTATATTGCTGCGAATAAGAACACAAATGTATGCAGCGCTGTGCAATTTACAAGTCTGAGCAGATTGTAAAGAGGGTGATAAAGCACTAAGCTCTCCTTTGATCATTTAGATTTGCCTTCACCTTTTCCTTCCACCTTGAGGATGGTTACCAGGCTGAGTTTGTGTATCTTGTACCCCATAAAGATATTAAGAGCCCTTTAATCTCCTGCTGCATAATCAACAGCTGATTTTGCTGCGGAGGTAAATGATGTCAGTGCAGTGCATTTGCTGTGTGTGGCTTGGAGCTCCTGAACAACCACCTCCATTCGCTGGGCAGCACTTAGTGCTTGCACATGCTGCAGGCCAGCCTTGTCCCTTGCAGTTGCAGACCTAGTCAGCCCAGAAGTGGGAAGATGCCTGGACTTGCTGCCCACACTTCCCTGCAGTCCCTGTGCGATTTCAGGGACCCCTCTCTCATCACCTGGGCTCAAAGCTGCCAAAAGGAAGACCTGGCTGCCTTTTGCTTTCCTGTCATGCTGACTGATGCCCGGAGTCCTCTCCCCTCTGTTTCCTGTAACAAGGGATCCACAAGCGCATCCCACCTCAGCAGGGCATGGGGCCAGCCTGGCTTATCAGACACTGAAGAGCCAGCCAGGGACTTTCCACTCTTAGCTACTGTGCCCTGGTAGGAATACCAGCCTGGTACACTGTATTGTCTTTGGAGACTTCCCCAGCTCACATACCCTCTGCTGCCTTTGCACTCTTGGCAGCTCTGCCTTCCAGCTTCGCTCCCTCTAATGACTTTTTGCTGGCCTTGGTCATACTCTGCCTGGAAATCCTCGGTCCCAAGGATTTCCCATAGGAATGCCAGGAAGGAAGGTGCAGACCCCCTTGTCCTGTGGGAAGCCCTCGAAGACCCAGACACCATGGCCACTTCCTTTGCAAGCAGCAGAGAAAAAGGCTCACTTGGGAGCTTCTGAATTGGACTCGGTCCATTCTATCCCTGATGGTTCACGTAAAGGTGGCACAGAGCTGCTGGCTCTTCAGATGAGAGCCGATACCTGCCTTTACACCCTTGGCTTTCAGAGGAAGACCTTCGTAGCAGTTTCAGGCTGAAGCACTGCAGAATTACCCGTCCTTCCTCTTCATGCTCAGTCTGGCACTGAGAGCAGCTTTGCTGGAAGAAAAGCAGCAATACTGAGCAGACTGAGGCTGTTCAAGTACTGGCCCAGAAAGGGGAATGATTTGGCTGTTGGGCCTAGAAACCTTGTATTACTGCAACCAGCCATACCTTAAAAGGAGCAGGAGAAATCCCTTCCCGGATGAAGATGAAGAGGTTCTGGGAGCAGGAGAGCAATGACCCCCCTGAAACCCAGCCAGAGCTCTTGTAGAAAAGTCCTGTGGGGTCACATTTGCAAGGGTCAAGGCCTTGCTGGAAGAAGTTGTTCTGTGCCTGCATTTGCCTGCATGAGGTATGGGAAAGGCTGCAGCCTTCACACAGATGAATCAAATGAGGCAGAGCCCCATTGCACAGCTGGGAGCTTCTGCTCGGCACGGGCTTGCCCTGGCAGCCAGCAAAACCATGATGGATGGCCTGGCGTGTCCTGGCACACTGCGGCCCCATAGCACTCAACTTGAGACAGCTGCAGCACAAGGAAGACAAATGAGATCCAGAGAAACCCAACCTGCTGTCTGCTCCTTTCATCTCTGTTTACATCTGCTTTTTCTTTCAAGACCGTGTATCTGCTTTGTTTAGGAGTGTGTGTGGCTCTTGATCCAATTCCAGATATTTTCTGCTAAAGCCTTTCCTCATTCTCTTACAGCACTGAGCATGGACATTTTGGGGCCAATTTTGTTTACAGTTCCCTTACTTTAGACTCTTTAGAATTACAGAATCACAATCTGGCTTATCTTGGAGGGGACCTTGAAGCCCATCCAGCCCCAACCCCTGCCATGGGCTGGTTGCCCCCACCAGCTCAGGGTGCACAGGGCCCCATCCAACCTGGCCTTGAGCATCTCCAGGGATGAGGCACCACTGCTCTCTGGGCAGCTGTGCCAGGGCCTCACTGCCCTGTGAGTAAAGAATCTCATAGTGTCTATGGCTCCACATACAGCACGAGGCAGAGGAAGCCCACCTCACCTGCTGGGCAGACCACAAAAATACAAAAAAGAAAGGACTTCGAATGGCTGTCCCAGGCGATCCTACCCACCCTGTGCAAAGCCAGAGCCAGCACAACTCAGGAGGTTTTGACTGTAAAATCCTCAGCATTTCCTTAGCTGACCCTTCTTGATAAGTGGAATTTCCCCCCGACATCTGACCCCAAGGTTTCCTGTGACTTCTTGTCCTACCAGAAGTGAACTCAGAAAACAGCTTCTTCCCTTTCTTTTTGCAGCAGCCTTTTGTGCATTTGGAGACCATCTTGTCCATTCCTGGAAGCTGGGTATATCCAAGCTCCATCAGTCAGTGCTTGGAGGTCAGAGCATTCAGACTGCTACTGCTCTCCAATCAAATTCACTGCCCATCTTCACAGCCCTCCCAACTGGGTGCCCACCTGCCCAGACCCATCCCTTGCTCTCCTCCAGAACCACCTCTCCAACAAAATGATGTCCAATATTCTTCCTGAACATAGCTCAGATTAAAAAGAAAACAGTCATCTTTACAGGAGAGAAGGAACAGAGCCTGAGTGCATTCCTTTAAATCCAGAAGACCTGTAGCCCCTTATCATCACAGAATCAGAGAATGGGTTGAGTTGAAAGGGGCCTTAAAAATCATACAGTTCCAGGCCCACTACCATGGGTAGGGACATTTCCCACCAGATCAGGTTGCCCAGATACCCATCCAAACTGGCCTAGAGCACCTCCAGAGATGGGGCACTCAGAGATCCTCTAGGTAACCTGCTGCAGCACCTCATCATTCTTATAGGAAATAATTTATTCCTAATATCTAATCTATATTACTTTCTCTTAGTCTGAAGCCATAGCCTCTTGCCCTATCACTGCACTCCCAGGTAATGAGTCTCCTCCCAGCTATGTGTAGGTGCCCTTAGGCACTGGAAAGCACTTCCCTCACCTTGCTGTCCATGCTCCTTTTGATGCAGCCCAGGACATGATTGATCTTCTGGGCTACAAGCACTTTGTCAGCTCATTATGTGTTTCTCTTCAACCAATAGACCCAAATTCTTCTCCTCAGTGCTGTGCTCCATTTATCCATCACCCAATCTGTATTGATCTTTGGGTTTGCTCTAGCCCAGGTGCAGTACCTTGCACTTCCCTTTTATGAGGTTCACATGTGCCCACCTCTCAACCTGTCTGGGTCCCTCTGGATGGTAATTCTGTCCCCCCAACATGCTGTCTCCACCTCTCAGCACCCACAGACTGGCCTCATGCAGCAGCCACAGCACAGTTCCCATTTCTCCACTACCACTGCACCTGCTGCCAAGCTGGGCTGCTGGGCCAAGCACTTCGTGGTATTAGACTAAATGGCTCTTTGTAGGGATTTTTTGCTGTAGTCTGCACAAACACTGTTTTTAACGCTGGTGCTCCAGCACACAAGCATGCCAGGAGATGTGATTTTTTGCACCAAGCCACCTGCATTTGATTTGCTGTCAGCAGGACTGGTTAGCAGTTTAGCTTGAAACCAGGCCAAGGTGGAGAGAGCTTCCCTCCTGCCATCCCCCATCATGCTGCAAATACCTTCTGCTCCCAGCCCTTTCTCAATGAAAAGAAGGCATAGTTCTCCAGCCAAGGTGTGAACTGCAGATCTCCAGGACCTGCCCTGCCCATGCCAACCAAACCCAGCAAACAGCAGTGGCACAGCATGGGCTCAACCCAGTGGACTTCAGCCCTGCCTCTCCCCCAGAACAGGCAGTGAAACCCCATGGGCATCAGCACTGGGAATTCCCTGCAGGCAGCTGGCTCCGAATTCTGAAGCACTTTGCACCGGCTGAGAAATGAAACCAAGCACTATGAGTGCTCAAGGAATCTGTAATTGCAGTGTATCTGAGACACTTCTGCTTTTATTCTTTGTAAAGCAGTGGCTGATATCTATCCTTTAATATACTGGTCAGTGCCTTTCCAGAAACCACAGCATCCAAGTGCAAGGTGGGAAACTACAGTTTGCAGAGCACTGCAGTGAAAACTCTTCCAAGTTTGTTTTTCACCAAGGATTACCTCAGAGGCTCAGAAGGCACTTGACAGTGCTGCTTATTTGGAGCAGCATCTTCCTAGAGACAGTGGAAAGTCACGGCTTGATAGTTTAAACAAGATTAAGGAACATGTATATAAACACAGTTGTACTTTCAGTGCACAGCCCAGCAGAGGAGGGTTTTTCCCAGCTAACACATCTGCAAGAAGGAAACCTTTTTTTTTTTTTTTTTTCTGTAGGAAAGCAGAGAAGAGTGAGATGTGCTGGAGGAGGCAGCAGATGGGGCTGCAGATGGTGACCCTCCCAGTGGCACACGGGAACACTCGTCTTCCCCACTCTCCAGTCCTTATCCTATGGTTCTTCCTCCTACCTGCTCCCAAGTGGATCTCATGGAACACTTGGCTGATCCTTGATCTCCTTCCAGCCCCATCCAAGCCAGAGGTGCCCACCTGCTCCCTATCTCCTACAGCCCCAGAGCCACTGCATCACAGAGATATGCCTTTATGTTGCAGAGCACATGAGAGAATGAAGTTTTCCCCAGACTCCTGGCCAGGAAGGTACACCAGTCACAGCCTTTCCTACAAGAAAAGCATGAAGGAGAGGTGGACAGTGCCGCAGAAAATGGAACTAAGCTCCTCACTGATGTCTACCACATTGCTAGGAGAGATGGCTCATGTGGAAGGTACTTTCCAGAGGCTTCTGGCAACAGGACAGATTTACTATTTGTTTGTCCTCCTGGGCTTTCTCTTTCATCTCCAGGTTTTACTGCTACCATCCATAAAAAAGAAGATGGGTGCATTTGTGAGCAGAGAGGATGGCCTCCCCTCCCTTTCCAGAGAGTGCTCTGGGAGTGGGTAAGGGTGCATTTGTCTGGTGGTTGAGCCTATTCTGCATGTAAAACCATGGGGACAAAGGTCCACATGTCAGACAGCTGCTGGGCTTCATTTGACTGCAGGAACCTGGACCAGGAAGAACAGCCTACTTGGTCCCCTTCTCCAGCCCTGCTCAGAACCTAGAAATCAGACCATGATTTCTCCAGGACAGACCATGTTCTCCAGGAACAAACCATCAGGTGTAAAGGACAAAAGGGAACATCCCAGCCTGTCCCCCTTTTCAGGGCTGGTAGGGTTTCGCTGCTGTTTCCGCCCTCTGGTAGATGCATACTCTCTGCTTTATCCTGCTCTCCAAAAGTATGACCAGCTCTGAAGGTCAAGCTTTGGGTGATCAGTATTCAGGTACCCCAAAACTGCCACATCCCTACTCCTATCATCTCTTGACAATTCACACAATATCTTTCTAAGCTCAGGAAGTGCCTGTGAGGCATGTTGGGGGGAGAACCCCAAATCCTACTGTCAAAACTTGGTTTTGATTGGAAACCCATCTCTTTCCTTTGGTTGGGCTGTGATTTTTGTTGTTGTTGTTTGGAAAGATCTGGCTGTACGTTCAGGTAACAAAAGTCAGAACAAAGCACACAAGCAGATGGAGAAACTAAACTAAAAGCCCTGGGCTGGAGATTGCTTCTCTGTGGAACTAGGAAGGCAGTGGGCAGCCCAGGCCCAGCACTTTGGTGAAGGTGAGTTGGATTCATCCAGCCAGCCCCTGTCCTGAGCAAGGAGAGCTGGATCTGCTCGCAGACACCAATTTTGGTGTTTGCTGATGGTGTAGGCTGGATCATGCCACTAGGACAGCCCAGCTGCAGGATAAAGTTTCAGGTATAGCACCCATGGGAGGAGCAGTTCTGCTCAGAGCCCCACAGCTTGGCCAAAGGTGCTGTCATCTTCCCACAGGACAAAGCCTAGCAGAAAGCGTCCAGACAAGCAGCACCGGAGATGATGCTCTGGGATTGAATGAAGAGACAGAAGGAGCCTGGGTCGGAGAGATGCCAGATCCGGATCCTCTCCATCACCCACACATGTTGCTGATTAGGCAGGAGCTAACAGCACAAGGGAAAGGAACCAGCAGGGCTTTTCTCCTCCTGGGTTCCCACTCTGCCCATCTGTCCACAAGTCTCATCCCTCCAAACAACTTTCAAGTTTCTGAGCACCTGTCAACTGGGTCCACTGCTGGAGCCAAGGGAGTTGTGCCTGTGGAGAGCAGCCCTTTTCTGTGGCACCAGGTAGAGGATACAACCATCACAGTGAACAGCTGGTCCTTGCACTTGGACACTAAGGTCACAGCAGATCATGCCTGATCTGTCTTGATTTGGGAGGCATCTAAGGCAGCTTCCACCAAGCCTGGAAAGTTCCCTCATCCCTGGAAGAATTCAAGGCCAGGCTGGATGTGCCTCTGGGCAGCCTGGTCTGGCAGTTGGCGACCCTGCACATAGCAGGGGGATTGAAACCAGATGATCAGTGTGGTCCTTTTCAACCCAAGCCATTCTATGGTTGATTCTTTGATTCTATGAAAGCTCTCATGACCCCAGCATTGAGACCTGGGGCAGAGAACAATGCAGAACATGTTTGGTTTGCTTGCATAGGTATAGCCTTGCCTTTCTTTCCTGGCCTTGAGAGCAGTAACCAGAAGAAGGGCTGTTTTGGCAAACTTTCTATTTATAATGACTTGTGAGTCCATAACATGAGAAAAATTTTGTCAGGAATTGATAAAGCACCCTGGGTGACTCAGTTGACACTCCAGAATACTTAATATCAAAGTGGTGTGTGCAACAAAACCCTGAACCTACTGAGGGCACGTCTGCATCCCACAGTGACAGTTCTCCACTCTGTGGATGCAGAGAGGGTAAACAAAGAGCAGGAAAACACAACTGGAGAGAAAGAGACAAACAAGAAGACTTGGAGCACTTGTACTGAAATTGTTTTTTGGCTGCGACCCAGCATTTTGCTGCTTTCTCCAAGGACTATGACCTCTGAAAAGTCATTGACTTTTATATATATATGTCAGAAAAACTCACTGTGCTGTTGTTTCTTTTCAAGTGCAGAGTATTGCTGGCTTGGAGAGATTCCCAAGAGACTGGCTGAGGAGCATGGAGAGCTCCAGGGTTCTCCCCACCAGAACCACACATGCTGCCCAGGGAAGCATCTCCTGTCCTTCCCCCAAGGTCCACAAAAGGTGGGAACCAGGACACTGTGCTCCTTGACTCCGTGTCTCCAGACAAGCACAGACTTGGTCCATCTCAAGCTGAACCACCAGCTGCAGCAGCTCAGCCTGGGCATGAATCCATGCTGAGCATCCTCCTCCTCCCTGCTGCGGCCCCTCACAGGTCATGGAGTGAGCAGCAGTGTGGTTCTGCCAAAGAAAGCACCAATTACACTCCCCTCCCACTCATATTGCTTGTCTTGGCCTCTCTTCCCATACCAGCCTTCCTCCTCCTCCTCCTCAGGATTATATTGCTGGAGCTGTCACTGTGCTTAATGAGCTGGGACAGAGCAGGGGAAAGGGCTCTGGGAAAGTTACGGTGAGAGACAGCCAAGCCTGGGGCACTGCAAGTGCACGTGGAGCAGAAGGACGCTGGTGCGGGGAGAGCATCTGAAAAAGAAACCCCAGCCTCCAGCTAAAGGTGAAGCTGAACAGGAGGGTAAAAGGGTTTGATGGTAACAGCCACCAGCTGACTAGGCATCCCAGTGCTGCTCCCCATGGATACCATCCTGGGACAAGATGTTGGCCACATCCCTCCTGCCTTCAAAAAGGGTCCCTAGGTCTCCCAGGCGTTCAGTTCAAGTAACAGTCATGTGCAAGAGCATGGTGCTTGGCTTTTGGTCTTGCCCCACATAGCACCTGTATGTATGTCCCATGCTTCTGCAGAAAAGAGCAGTTTTATTCTGACTTGTGTTTTGGGTGAAAGGGCAGCTCCCAAGAGGACATGAGACCATTTTAGAGCAGCAAATCTTATGGCAGACCAGCTCGGTTTTAGAGACTTGATTGTACACAGTGCTGGTGCACAGACCTGAGAGCAAAGCAACCCAGGGTTCCTAGTTGATTGGTGTTGAGGGGCAGAAGCTGTGCCTTACCCATGGATGCACCTAGGAGTGGAACGTTGGGATTTTCACTAGGCTGCATTTCCCCAAAAGCTCTTTCTCTTGTGCAGTCCAGCTGCTCACTGGTACAGAGATGCAGGCCAGTCTGAGCATGCTGTGCCTCAGTTTCCCTCTACCACAAGGGCAAAGCTCGCATTCCCAGCAGCTGTACTGGCAGCACTGAAGTGGTTTGGGCTGGGAGGTGCACTACTTCCATGCTCCCTCCCACCCTTCACCCTCTGAAATCATCCCACACCCCTGAAAGCCCTTTTTATCACCCTATGCTCCACACACTCCCATACTCTGCACTGTTCTTTAGGCTCAAACACAAAGCAAGCCAACAACCCATGGGCTTTTTATTATTATTATTATTATTTAACAAAATTACAGCTTTTTTTAAAATTTTATTTTCTTAAGAAGAAAGGAAGGAAGCAACTAATGCCTGTAACTATTGCACTGAATAGACCTAGCAGCAAGTACCTGAGCATGGTGTGAGTACTGCTCCCACGTCATTGCCAAGAGCAGCTTTTGACCATGGTGGCAGGCTCAGGAACCGAGAAGGATGGCAGTATCCCTGAGTGATACCCATCACCACTTGCATCCTGCAGGCCAGGCCCTGGCCAAGTGGACACCAGTTGTGCCACAGCACCCAGCAGTGCCAGGATGGGACATCTGCCCCAGTGCACCTTTGCCTGGCTGTCCCAGATGCTGGCCATGGCTCCATTCCACCTGGTCAGGAAAGTGCACCAGGGGAAAGCTGCAAGGGAGTCAGGGCTCAAGAAAGAAACGACATCATGAGTTCCCTGAGGGCAGCATGGAATCAGCATGGTGGCAAGGGACATCCCCATCTCTCCCATTCATCCCTGTGCAGTCTTTACTGAGCAGCCCTTCCCAGGGATACAGAAGGTCTCAGGCTTGAGGCTGATGATGGAAACCCAAAGGAACAGAACAGTGGTGGAAATGAGATCACAGGAAGGCTGAGACCCCAACAAACTCATTTGTAGATCAGTTCCTCAGATCAGCTCCTTGTCCTTGTTGGTGGCAGAGGTGATGCTGACAACCTTCAAGGCTCCCGTCAAGCAGCCCCTGGCTCAGCTGGATGCAGGTTTCTCGGTCACAACAGTGGCAGAAGGGAGAAGAGAGAACAGAAGATCTGTGCCCAGCGCTGTGCACTGACACAGGTCCCAAGGAGGGTTGGTCCTGTGCACCACAGCAGGACATAGAACAGGGTTGGCTTCATGGCTTCACAAGCTTCAGATTCAAAGCTGGGAGTCAGCCCTGCTCTGGGTGCTGGGGCTGGGCACACACTTCTGCAGAGCCTAATTGCTTTGATTTGGGACCTGGGAAAGAGAAAAACCCATCTGGGATGAGTGGGATTCTGGGGCAGGAGCCTTCCCAATGCCCCTTCCCCGCAGCTGAAGTAGTTACCAGGACTATGGGCAGAGCCTCACCTTGACTGTCTCCAGAGACTGGCATCCAACACCTCTCTGGGCAAGAAGAGGGCTTGCAAAGCACACACAAACCTCATCCCAAACCTTCCCCATGGAGGTGCACATTGCCAGCTCCAAGGCAGCAGGGCAGAAGCAGGGATCTCTGCTTTGTTCCCAGTGCAATTTGCAGTCCCGATAGGACTGGGACAACCTGTCTAGGGGCAGACCCAACCCACCCCACACTGTTCCCATTTCCCAGTGCATGCACAGAGCAGGGCCCAGCTCCCACCTTCCTGGCAGAGCTGGCATCCAGCTTCTCTCGGAGGCGCAGCACCCACGGAGCTTGTGGTGGGGCACAGAGCTGCTTGCCCTTTGCAGTGATGAACCTGCCAGGTCCACAGGGGAAAAGAAAGAGATGTCCTGAAGATGTTCCTGCACAGCTTGAGTTCTCACCCATTGCTTCCATCACCGCCCTCCTCCACGTCCACTTTTTGATGACTTGATTTTTGCCTCCCTCCCAGCCTCCTGCATGCGCCATCCCTCACCCCCCAAGGACCTATGGCTTACACAGTGGCAGGGATGTCGCAGCCATCCTGCACCAGCTGCATTCGGTAGTCCTGCACTATCCGCCATGGGATGGGCTTCTCTCTTGTCCGCAGGCAGCAGTCAAGGACGTTGTTGCCAGCGTCCACTGGAGGAGGAACAACACGTGAGTTCTTGAGGTCGCTCCTGGGCTCCATGGACACAGGGGCCATGAAGTGGGGCTGAATAATGACCACTTGGTGTGGGCAACCCCGCATGCCTGGAGCCCTCCCGTGTCCCCAGGGTGGTACCCCAAGTGCCAGGGATGCTCCCTGTAGTGGTAGGGACTTCTTAGACAGGGGAAAAAGGAAGCACATGGGCAAAAGGAAGCATGCAGATCCATTGTGCATGGACTAGGCTAGGGCACTGGGGGGCAGGAATGCTCCACCACCTGTTCCCAGCACAGATTTCTGTGTAGGATCCTTTGTGGACTTTGGGCAGGACAGAGTCCCTCTGGGACAGGTTACAAGCAGAGCATTCAAGAGAGCTGCTGCAAAGCCCCAGCACTGAATCCCTGTATTTCTTCTGCAAATGCGAAAGCAAACAAGAAGCTGTCTCCTAGCCCTTCTGCAAGAAAAGCACTCGTAAATTTTCCTTCTTACCATGCAGGATACATCCCAGCACCAGGAGATTGAACCAGAGAAGACGCAGCTGCTGCATTGTGTCGCTGAGTCAGGCAGAGGATGGGCTGCAGGCTGTGGTGCTCTGTACAGGAGAGGTAAGCTCTGCACAGCTTGCTGCGCTCTGCTGCTGCTGTTCCCCACTGCCTATTTATCTGTCCAGCCTTTGGCTTTCACTTTCTTTTAGTGAAGACAGGGGTGGGAAATCACAGTAGGCAGCATTTTGATCTTTGTGCAGTTCCCGAACATCCCGTCAGCTTTCCCTGCAGCCAGCTGTTCAGCCTCCTCACAGCCAAGCACCCTCCAGGGCATGGAGGCTGTGGCCAGGATCCTCACCCCTGGCCCCTGGGAAAAAAACTTATGGGATCTCATCCTGTGCATTTCCCACTCCCTCCTCCAAGACCTCTCTGGAACATCCCCGCTGGATGAGGCTCATCACCCAGTTGTGAGTGTATATTGGGGCTGCTTGACTCCCCCTAAAGCCTCCAACCTGTCTGTAGGATCCTGGCTGCCCCTCCACCTCTGTGCCCTCCCCATTGCCAGACACATTCAGAACTGCCTGAGCTTGGAACGTCTGTGCAGTGCTGGTCGATGGAGCCTGGCTCAGCTCACATGCCAAAAGACAGTGTGGATTCCAGGTGTCCCTGGAGCAAATGGGCTCATGGCCAAAGAGAGCTGCATATCTTTCTGCAAATGTGTTTTCTCAGCACACGAGCAGAAATCCCCAAAGGGAGGCTTGGCTGCCAGCACTCACTGCTCGTGCAGGCATCACCAGGAGTAAAGAGCATGCAAACGTGAGAAAAGAACTGCAAACCTTCACAGCAGAGCAGAGACAGAGGCTGTCCCTCCTTGAGGCCACCATCAGGATGGTGCCACTGCAACCACCACCCTCGGCAGCCTGCTCCAGCCCTGGTGGATGGCATGAGGGATGCAACGTGTGGGAGGGATGGTGGAAGGGATCTCACCCCTGCCCCATGGGCATGTGGAAAGGTGTAGAGCCAGGATCCTCTTGGAGGGAGCTCAGGACAGGGAGAGAAGCACCAACTGCACTCAGGGAAATGCCCGTTTATATCAGGAAAAATCTTTCCCCACAAGGATAGTCAAATCTTGTTTTGAAATCTCCACCCCTCTCCCCTCTCCATTGCTTCAGCCTCAGTGCTTCCTTGCACCTCAGTGGAGGTCACTACACAGAGACAATTTTCTTCTTGTGGACAGGAACTCCTGGGTCCCTCTGCTTCTCTCAGCAGTAGGAGATAATGAACTGCCCCTTCCATACTCCAGGATAAGAAATAAGAGGAAGCTCAAGACATGCCATCTGCCAAAGTGCTTCATCCCTGTGTGGCTACTGTGCCACCTTGTGCACAGAGCAGAGCTCTCCATCGGGACAGCCCTGCCTCCAGCTGCACCCATACCCAGCATGTCAGTACTGCCATAGGGGACAGGAGGAAGCTGGCAGGCAGAAGGAGCAGTGCAAACAGGGCATGCAAGCATAGCTGCAGCCAGACCCTCCCACTTTCATCATTCTCCAAGCTTATTAACTGCAAAGAAATCTTGGTGGGTGGAAGAAGAATTTAGGCAGCAGAGGATTAACGTCATTCATCAGTCCCATGTGGATGCAGGCTGGTGCTGGAACCTCATCTCCACTCATTCTCCCTTGATGCTGGCAAAGAGGAGGATGGTGGTGCAGGATCAACAGGGAGTGCTGGAGGTTCCCTCCTGTGAGACCCCCCCCAAATCTGGGCACTTCTGTGGACCCTGACCTCAAGACAAAGGACAGAATATGAGTAGAAGGTAGCATGTAAGAGCTGGGAGTGCATCCTGGGGGGGTGTTAACTCCTGCAACACTCCCAGCAGCCCTCAGCCCCTGAGAGACACAGAGGCTCTGCGTTCCTGTGTGTGACATGAAGCTTTCCCAGTGCCAAGTGGGTGAAAGCATGGCTGCTGGAGTCACTTCTGCTCCCCAGGAGGGCCTTGAGAGAGTGAGGAAAGGGGCTTTCCACGTTGGGAAAAGGGGATGTGACGGTTTTCCCCCTCTGCTGGGGTCAGTGAGATTTCTAAGAAGAATGTGGTCAGCCACAAAGAATATCCAAGCGACCATCCCCCCACCTCCACTCTGGTGTGATTTGGGAAGAGGACAGGATGTCATTTGCACTGAGCTATCTGAACATCATCCAGCACCAGACACCACAGGCAGCAGAAGCATCCCTGAGCTCTCACTCCTGAGGAAGAATTTCTTAATGAGAGCAGGAACAATGCATGAGAGCATGGGGAGCCCCATAGGAAATACAACCTACCATCATACATCATCACATCCATCCCTCAGCTCTGTTCAGGATGCACCAGCCATGCTGCTGTTCTCCCTGAGACCCTCTGAGCTCTCACCAGGGTGCTGTGCAGTGCTCTGATCCCCATCTCCCCATCTCCAAGCCAGGGAGCTAGAAAGGGCAAAGGGGGAATTCCAGTAAGCTCCAGACACAGCCAGCCCCTGTGGCAGCATCTGGCCTGGCTGAATACACCTCATTTTGAAATACGAGACTACATCACAGCTGCTTTGATTTCCATGCCTCTGCTTTATGACATGGGAAGCTTCCACGTCTTCCACAGCATCTCAGTTCCACTGCAGCATGGTGCCCAGGATCTCCTTGGGATCTCCAAGCTGAGGGAACTTTGTCTGGTTTAAATGGAATTAAGGAAAAAACAGTGAGCACTTGACTTTGGCCAGAAGAGAGCAAAGAGAGTCTTGAGGTCTTGGCTAAGGCGGATGCAGTCCTGCACCAGTTCTTAAGTGATGGACACTGGGGAGACTGGGAGCCTCCGCTGCTCACCATCCACCTCTCCATCTCCATGCTGAAGCAGGAGGACAGAGCCCAGGAGGGTGGTGTGGTTGGAAACACTGGCACTCCATGAGGATATCTCCCACTTAACAACCCAAAGTCCTCTTCTGTTTCTAACACGGAAGGAAACAAGGTCCAGAGGAAACCACTCTCCTGCAGGCACACCTACACACTGCAGTCTGGGACATCGCCACCCTTTTAGTGCCCATGTTGCCCCAGAAGCTCCAGTCTGCAGAGCTGCAGTGTGCATGCTCCCATGTGTTGTTAGCAGTGCAGCATGGAGGGCTGATCCCTGGGCATGTGTCCCCAGGTGAGCATCACTGGAGCTCAGCCCAGCATCCCAGCCCAGCACGCTGTGCTGCCAGGAGCCATGTCTGTACTGGATAATTGCTGAGCTGATCATTTGGCCCACATTCAGGACTTCCCTTCCTTTGGCTGCAGGTTGTGGTTTCTCTCTTGCTTGGCTACTTACTTCTTGTCACCTAATCCTGTCTGCTCCAGGGTGGCCCAGCTCCTGGAAATCCCCCCAGCCTAGTGCTGTTACTCCAGCCTTTTGCTCACAGAGCATCCTTGGAGTGCTCCCTGGTGCCATCACACCTGACATGTTTGACAGCAGAGTTTTGGTCTGCTCCCATCTGAGGATTCTGCTACATTTTTCACCTTGTTTTCCTCTATAACGCTGTTTTGCAGTGAAGATGGCATGCAAATGCCTGTGTATGTGCAGGTATGGGGCACATGCAGGCTGTGTTTGTGCTGATGTATGCCTTGCTACCTGGGTATCTGTGTCCACTTACAGCTTTGCCACACGCTCTTCTTTTAGGGTAAATCACTACAGGACACCTGTAGGGCCATGCTTTTCACCTGTCTTAGCCCAATGCCCATCTCACACCAGAAGGGACCAAAGCCACACGCATATATCACCGCAGAGAAGAAGAGCTACGCTTCATGTGTTAGCCAGCTCCACCCATTTCCTCCCACTTTGCCCTTTGTGGTTGCAGACATACTTGGCCAGCCCTCCCCACCGGGGTGTTTTGCAATCATTCTCCCTTTTGCAGCCAGCACAAGAGCCACCCCTGCAGAAAGCCATCACTGCTGTGTGCCTGCAGCAGTGCCATGTCAGCCCCAGCCAGATTCCTACACATGACAATGGCATATACCCAAAGCAGATCACAGCCCCATTAATAACTCCTTTAACACCCCAGAGAGCAGCAGGAGCACTGCTCTGAGTCAAAGTCATGGCTGCAGGGATGACATGCAGTTCAGCCTTCCGCCCTAACCCATCTTCCCCATCCTTTCCATTCTTCCCAAAGACCATCACAAGCACCAGAAGGACTGTGTTGGTGTTTGAAGGATATGTTTTATTGCCTTGCATCCTGCCTGGAGCCCGCACAGCCGCACTGTGGCACTGGGCCGGCTCAGTGCCCAGGGTCGGTATCGGGTTCTTCACAGTTTCTTTACAGTCTTAAAGGAATACACCTCAACACGCGCTGGATAAAGCAATCAGCCATATAAATGTACGCAATAGAAGCACTCAGCTACAAGTGTTCCCCAGCCAGCACACTTCCTATGCTGAAATTGTTAAGCCCCACAAATCCTATTACTGCAATCATACTGCTTAATAGACCCTTGCTGACTGAAGTCCACAAGCAAACGGCACTGTGGCTTTTGCAGAGACTTTCCATCATTCCTCAGCACAGCAGGGAGCTGCAGACAGGAGATCTGTCCATCCACCTGCTTGCAGCCCCCCCTTTCAGTTTGTTTGATAGAGCTGCTCGTCGTCTCTGCAATGAATTCTGCAGATCTTTCTATTCCTGCACCTGCAGAGCCTGCCGTGCACTATTTCCACCGTGCACACATTTCATTTTGGAGAAGAAAGCCTAAGAGAGTTTCTTTTATCGTTCCTGAAAGCAAAGCAGTTTGCTTGATAATGTCTGAATCTCTGAATACAGCAAAAACAAGTGAGGACAAAGCAGTAAAACTGCACTAAAATGAAAACTTTGCTTTGACTTCATGGCAATTTTATACCTAAAAAAATTAAAAATTAAAAAAAAAATTAAAAAATTTTTTAAAAATTTAAAAAGGATTGAAAAAAAATAATAAATCTAAGGATATTTGGGAAAAAAACCTGTCTTCCTAAAAGTGATACTGCAACAGCTTGTTGTAAAAGCCAAAGATAAGCCCCAGCCCAGCACTGAAGCATAACCTGCAGTCCCCATGATGCTCTCAGCTGCTGTGTGTGTTTGTGGGAGGCAGTAACCTGCCTGGGCATCACTGCCTGCAAGCTGCAAAGGAGCAAGAGGGCTAGAGGAGAATGAAATGCAGCCATCATTCATTTGGTATAAAAATTAGAGCCATCTTCCAGAAAAGCCAGTCTGCAGCATAAAGGGTGCTCTGTGAAGCTGCAAGCAGAGCCCTTCAGGTTGTAAAGCAGAGCCCTCTGTGTAAAGCAGTCTTTAATATAAATACAAATGTATAATATCCCCAAATAAAGCTGCCATCCCACCAGGTGCTTTGCAGGAATGCCCCCACCATGGCGAAGGTGCTCACTGCTGGGGCTCAGCTCCCTGCTGGGGAGAGGGGGTGCCAGCAGTGGGGAGGGGGACATGGAGCAGAGCACAGTCCCCTCTTGCCCCATTGCTGGAAGGTGAGTGCGCTGCAGGTGTCCATTGCTGGGCGGTGGTCATTGGGGAAGTGTTTGTCCTAGGGGAGAGGAGAGCAAGGAGAGAGTGAGCGTCTCAGCACCCCCCAACCTGCGGCTGTGGGACACTGTCCCCAGACATTTCTGCTGCCAGCTTCATCCCCAGGAGCTGGTTGCTAAGGGGGTGGATTTGGGATGTGGGATAGCATCCTTGCCATCCCTCCCCCACCTTGTGATTCCCTCCATCTCCCGGGTGCCCCTCACCTACATCTCCAGGCCTGGCTTAGACCTGCTTCCTCTTCTGCCTCTTGGGCTTGCCCTGGGAAGTGTTTCTTCTTGGGTTCTTCAGGTCCTTGATCAGCTTCTGGACAGCGGGGTCAGTAGGAGAGAAGCAGATTTTCTTGTTCTTCTTGGTGGTAAACCTGGGTGTATGGGCAGAGGGGTTTGCTGTGGAATCAGAGGGAGCATACAGGGAGGGAGGGCTCAGACCACAATGGAGCACTTACACAACAGCACGCAGCACGCATCCTGACTCGGGGCCCTGGATGCTGTAGGACTTCACCCACTTGATGGGGATGGTCCTCTGGCTAGTCTTCAGGCAGCAGTCTGAGGCTGGATTGTCCACTCCTGTGGGATAGAGAGGGCACATGAGATTTTGGTCCCCCATTGATCCAAGGCATCTTCCCACCCCAGGGGAGCACGGTGTGAGGGGACTGCTTGGCAGTGCTCCTGGGAGTGATGCTGTGATTGTTTCACACTGATGGGCAGCTCAGCTCCAACACACTGCTCCTTAAAAGTATAGGGGGAGAAAACAGGATGAAAGAAGGCTCATGGGTTAAGAACAGTGTGGCTATTTACAGTCATGGGCAAAACATCTCAATGTAAGAGAGATTCGTACAGTTTATTGCCTATTCCTAACAGATTAGAGCTGGGAAAATCTAAAGGCAAATTAAACCCCCCTTCCTCCCATCCAACCTCTTCTACCTCTTCCCCTGAGCAATGCAGGGGAGTGATGTTGGGGCATCAAAACAAGGGTGGGAGCTCTGCCCCCCAGTGCCCTGCTGCAGGGGTATGCGATTCACATGTCACCCCTGCCCTGCTGCTACTGGGGGGAAACTGAGGCAGGGATGGGCTCCTTGCAACAGGACCTCATTTTCCTGCTTTGCCCCCAAGATTGGAGTGCTGACACCCCACCCTGACACCCAAACACCCCACCTATGCTACACCACCACCCTGTGCTCCCAGGGCCACTGCACTCTGTGCAGAGCCCTCACCCTTATCCTGACTCCTGCCCCACGTTCACCTGCAGCCCTCACCTTCAGCCTGGTGGAGCAGGAGAGCAGCCGCCAGCAGGAGCAGAGGCAGCAGGACACGCAGGGCCATGGTGGGTGCTGAGCCTGGCGATGCTGAGCAGCAGGACACACACTGCTGTCCTGAGCCTCGGCTGCTCCAATTTATCTGCAGTCGCTTTGCTTTCGTTTTCAGTCCCCCTGGCAGCCAGCCCACTAGAGGCTGTATGATGGAGGAGATGGAGGGTGGAAGTTTCCCGTAAGCAGAGAGCCCCCCTTTACAGACCCGTTCTGTCTTGTTCCTGGCTGCCCAGCCCAGCCCAGCCCAGCAGAGCACAACACAGGGTGCCACACGGGGGGCACACCGGAGATGCAGCCCCCAGCACGTCCAGGTGATTTTTGAGCTCCTGTTTCCTACCCCATCCCACAACCTGCCGCTGCCTGCCCTCAGCTGCTGTTACTTGCCTGCTGGCTCCCCAGGCAGCGACCCTGGCGGGTGGCCGAGTCATCAGAGAAACCAAGGAGGGAATCTAATGCTCCCCCAACCTGTGCTTTGCTCCCAAGCCAAGATATTCCCCTGATGTAGGTGAGAAGGATCTGAACATAACCCCACATATGAACTCTCTCAGCTCCTCCATGATGCTACTATGGGGGGCCCCAAAAAACTTTTGATTACATCTCTAATATTGGGATGCACAGAGACCAAGATGCAAATAGGGCTGGGGGAAACAGCACAGCTTGCACCACCTCTGCATATGTGAAGATACAGAGTGTCCTCATCTTCTTTGTATCATCAAATTGTGGGGAGCTGGGGCTGAGCAGGGAACTCAACCAGACAAGGGGTCCAATGCACTGTGCCTCAGGTAGGAGAGGGGGAGGTATATGTGGCAAGAAGTGATTCTGGGGGAGCCCAACTGCAGTGGCAAAACCCAAAGAGAGGGCTCAGTCACCATGCCACAGACTGGGAGAGACTGAGAATGAAGATTTCACGACTAAAGATAAAGATTTCACAACAGTCTGGGCAACCTGTTCCAACACTCAAAATGTTCTCATGTTGAAAACATTTTTCCCTCTGTTTAATTGGAATTTCCCTGGGTGCATCCTGTACTGCTGCCTCTCACCCATCCTCAGGGTCCCTCTGAGAAGAGCTGGGTCCCACCACCTCTTCAGCCCCCTGGGCAGCCCCCACCAGCAAGGAGCCCCTTTGTCACCCCCTCTTCATCACAGACCCTCCTGATCCAGCCCAGCCTCTACCCTCTGCTGACCATGTTGTGTCTCCAGTGCTCTTGTGGGTTCTCCAGTTGTAAGGGGGGTCTGACCTCCTTCCTCAGTCCTGCTGCCTGACCCCAGTGTGCTGCTGGTGAAGCTGCAGAAATTTAAAGCAGATCCTGATAAAGACCCTCATTATCAGTTATCGATGGCAATGAGTAACCCAAGGGGAGAACAAAGTCCCAGTAGAGAGCAGAGCACTGATAAGATGCCTGAGCTCTCTGCAAGGAGGGGGTAATGATCCACGTGAAGCAGCAGATTGCCTGTGGGTGCATCTCCCCAGGGTGCCAGGCAGTGTAGATCCCCACATGCCATCAGGTGTCATTCCAACCCCAATGCATCAGTGGCATCTCTGAGCACCATGGGGAATGCACATCTGGGACAGTCAGAGTGACCTGTCCCACCACAGATCCACATGCTGGAGAAGTAAGATCACTCTTCCTTCCCTCCCTCTCTTGCCATCCATCTTGATTAGGCTTGTCCTAGCACCCATATGATGTGAAGGTGAGTGATGCAAAGGGAGGGGGGAGGTGCTACTGCTTGTCCCTAGAAAAAGTCAAATACCCCAGAAGAGCTCCGAAAAACTGCACAGAACCCCACTGAATTCCTTGCTTGGTCCCAGCTCTGTCTGCTCCTGGAAAGTCCCTTGCTTTTTTGTTTTCAAGCCACTGTAGTAGCATCCTCTGGCCAGCCCCAAACTGTTGCTGAGCAAGGTCAGGGCACGTGCTTCCTTTGCAGGCATCACTTTTATTAATTTCTGGTCACTGAAATATGCATCACAAAAAAGCAGATGTCTGAGTGGACCTTCACTCTATTCCTCCCAGGAAAGTTGTTTTGGAGGGGCACAAGCTCAGGGCAGGGGTACCCAGCAGCATGCTCTGGTACAGGCTAGGCAGTGTGCAGAGCCACATGTAACCTGGGTAGGGGGGGTGCCCACTTCCACTACTGCCTCCCTTTCCAAAAGCCCCCAGTTCACCTCTTATGCTTTGCTCTGTCCCCCTATCCCCCATGCCCAGGATGAAAGCAAGGCATTTCTGGCAGGGAGGGAAATAAGGATGAGCATCCCCATCTGCAGGGGGTCATGAGGCAGGTCTACATTTTGGGAGATGGAGGAAAGGCTTTTTAGGGTTCTCCAACACCAGCAGACTCCAGGAGCAGCACTGCCCTGCTCTGGCCAGGTAAAATTTCTTGCATGTATCCCCATTAACCAATTGCTCATCAGTTTGGGCTCCTGTAGCCACCAGAACTCAGGAACAGGGGTAGAGATAGGTACACGGAGAAGAATACAACCAGACAGGGTGCCTTTCTGAGGTGCTGGAAAATATTCTTTGATGCTGCAGCACCACGGGTCTGGGTAGCTCCAGCCCTCCATGTACCCGAGTCTGCAGGAAGAGGGGAGAGATTCCTGTGCAATGACCCATAGGACCTATAGGCAAAAACAGTCAGGGACCACAGCTATCTTGCTTGAGAGACTTTTCCAAGCCCTGAAATCACCTCAGCAGCTTGCAGGACTCGCTCATCTTCATCTCAAATGCCCCGTGTGTTTGCACCCCCCATCCCAGTGCCAGAGCCTCAGATCTGCTTATGAATTGCTCCCTGGCTTGCTGCATTGCAGTTTGGCATCTCACTCCCCATGTCAGGAGAGCCCCCAGAGCTTCTCTGCTACCCCAGCTCTGCTCCGAGCACCTTGTGCATGACTGGACAGTGGGGGCTGCTCCTCAGCTCACTCAGGACCAGCCACAGAGGCTCCTCGGCTGCATGCACGGGCTGAGGGCATCCAGGAGACCCAGGCTGGGGGGTGGGAATTTCCAAATCCATTTGGATGCTGCGTCCAAATTAAAAGTCACTGCTAACAGGAACAGGGTCGCTCAGCTTCACTCAACCCGCTGACCAGCAAATTCCTTCCCGCAGAGCCCCCAGTTCCCAAGAGAAAGCCACTGAGGCACCTCACTGAGCCCAGCCTGGAAAGCCCCCGCCACTGGGAAGGGGAGTGGGCCTCCTGCCAGCCCACACCATATAGAAACGTGATCCATGGCATCCTTAGGAAGCAGGAAAAGAATTGCTGGAAGCCAGCAGCACACGCGCCGGCTGCCTCCCCATCCTCAGCGTGCAGCAGGGCTGATGGGAAGAGCAGGGTGAGTGCAGCGTGCTGGGAAGCGCAACCCAGGACTCTCCTCCCCATAAACGGGTACTAGAGCTGCAGGGCTTTGGTGTTCTTGGACAGAGAGAGAGTTGTGCCCCGTGTACCCTCTGATCATGAAGAAAGGCATTTTCCCAGCTGAAAGTCATGGTAGGAGTTAACCCCTTGATCACTCATACACCCATGGAGATGTTAAGCAGCTCTGGGAGCAGATAAGGAAAAATGCGCAGAAAAAAATGTGCAGAAAAATGTGCATGGGGTGAAATGGTGCTGATTGCAGTGAGAGGGACCTGAGTGAGTGGTCAGTGTGGATGTTCTCTTCATCCTCTGCACGGTGTGCAGCACTGCCCGTAGCACTCCCCCTCTACCTGATCCAAAAGAACGGGCTGGGCTGGCTGCCTTTTGTTAACCCCTCTAACCAGGAAAAACTGGGATGCTGCTCTCACCCTCTTGGCCACACAAAGCCCAGTACATGGGATCCTCTGGGCTCAGGTTGGTGTGAACTTGTACATTTGTCACCATGGCACCAGCACACTCAGCTTTGGCTGGAAGGGGTGATGCTGGTCCCTCTGTGGCACAGTGGAGACATCCTTGGAGTGGCAAAGTTTGTGCTGGGGAGGGGACACAGTGAGATGCTCCTGCTCTTGGTGAGAAAGAAACAAGCAGCATGGCAAAGGCTTGATTCAGAATTCCTGCAGTTTCTTTTGCTGCAGTGTAAAACGTAGTGGAAATTGCTGGTACCAGTCCAGCTGTTGTGGAAAACGGAGAGGTAACAAGTCGTAAATCCCCCAGGCAATGGGCCAGGCATGTGACAGCCAAGCCAGGCAGTCTGAAAGGTTTGGGTTGGGCTGTGAGCAAGGACATACAGAGGCACCTTCCCAATGCAGCCTGCATAGTGCTTGAATTCAAAGAGATTTAGGGAAACTGCTGGGAAAAGAGACAGCTGAGCGCTGTCAGAAAGGAAACGAGTCCTCCTCCATTTCATGGCTCTGTGCTGAGGGAGGCTGGATGCTGGGACTGAAAACAGGCAGTCATGCCACAGACACCTAGCATCTGCCAAGCTGCCCTGCACTGCCCCTGGCATGAATTTAGCCACAAAGGGCTCGGCCAGAGAGAATGTATCCACTGCCTATAGCAGACAGGATCTGGCACATGCAGAAAGCTGGGCAAGAGGGAGGGGGGGAAGAAATTAGAGGCTGACGAAGGGAAATGAAGCAAAATGCCAAGAAGGCTTTGAAGGGTTTGTAGAAGATGTTAGAGCAGTATGTAAGCTGGGAACTGGATGTGCTTCAGCTCTGCTCACAGCTCGGCACTGAACAGGGAAGCAGCAGCCCAACGGCAGAGAATGCAAATGTCTGGAGATGGAGAGAGAGCCAAGAGACAGAAGATGGAGCCCAAGGAATGAGGAGATGTGAAGCATTGCATTGGGCATGGACTGGTAGAGTGTCAGCTTTGTGTACCATGAGTGCCTTCAGACAGAGCTGGCACCAGAAGTTGTGTGGAAAAAGCTGTTGAATAGAGAGGAAGTGTTTGGGGTTGCTCAGAGAGCCCTGCTCCACGGTGCACAGGTCTCTTCTGCCCGGATACAATTAAGCAATAGGAAGAAGTTATGAGTTCAAATTCTAAACATGGCTATTCATTAGGACTAATACAAGCAAAGCCAAGGAGCCATCAAAAGCCGACAGCAGCTGGCTTTATGAGACAATGCTTGAAGGCACCAGCGGTGACATGAGACTCATTTTGGCAGCCAGGAGCAACATCAAGGGGTTCTCTGCACCAATTGTATGATGCAGATCAGCTTCCTCACAGACATGCACAGAGGTGAAATAACTCAGATACACCAAAGATCTGGGAAGATATGAGTGGCCATATGGCTTGGTCTCCAAATTGGTCTTCAAAGGAGGCAGAGGGGAAGAGTGTGGAGTAAACATTGTCTGGGGCTGGGACTCTGCTTGAGATGCTCCATCCAGCCGGCGAGCATCCAAGCCCCTTGGTTCAGCGGGTGGCTGCAGATGGTGTCCAACGGGCCAGGAGCAGTGAGGGGCTGGAAAATCCCCTTGGGGCTGGGGATCTAGCAGGATGGCTATTTACAGTGAGGGAGCAGCAGGGAAGAGCTACAGAACCAGGTGCCAAGAGACCTCCCAGCAGCATCTGCCTGCCAAAGCCCCCTGAGAACTTGCAGTGGCAGCACCCGTCTTAGCTCTGGGAGAATCATCCAGCTGCTTTGATAGACACAAAGGACAGAAGAAATGGGTATGTTTGTCCTGTCTGATTAGGCCAGGAACTATCATTGACTGAGCTCACAGAAGTGGTCGATCAGGCCAACCACTCTGGTGTAAGCATAAACCAGATAGCCCTCCTGCCCACCAGAATGCTCAATTTCAGTAGTTTCAGCAGCCAAAATAACCTGCACTCACAAAACTCACGGCTGGAGCTACTGCCAGGGAATCACACTCAGGGCTTTGGAAGTGATGTATGTCTATGCGTGTGCATATCAGCAGACTGCTGCTGGCACAGTCCTTTCTGGTGTCAGCCTTTCAGAAGGAAAAAGGATAAGGTATTGAGAAAAGGATGAAGAAGGACTTACAAAAAGATTTTTAAAGAGATAGGGTGTAACCAAGACAGAATCTCCCCTTATGGCACTGGGAAGAAATAATAGGTGTCTCTAATGCATCAGGAGGTTGATATGCAGCCTTCACAGTCACCCAAATACTTTGTGTTCCACCAGATTTGTCCTACAGTGGTACTTGTCAGACACAGATACTGGCTCACAGCTGCAGAGCCTGAAAAGAAACGAAAGACCTGCAAGTAGTTCTCCATAACTGCGGTAGGCCATGGCCAATGGTTTATTCCTCAGTGACTGCAGTGTTGAACTCTCCCATGTTTACAGCATCCAGTTTCCACAAATAATACCCCAGAAAACAAGAAACAACCTCAGTGCTCTTCTAACCCAACGAGTTGGTCAGTCTTGTCTCCATCCACGTGACGTGTCTCCAATGCTTTGGCAGGCGGATGCTGCCGGGAGGTCTCTCGGCGCCTGGCCCTGTAGCTCTTCCCTGCTGCTCCCTTGCTGTAAACAGCCATCCTGCCTGATCCCCAGCCCCAAAGGGAATTTCCAGCCCCACACTGCTTCCAGACCATCGGACACTGCCTGCAGCCACCCGCTGAGGCAAAGGACTCAGATGCTCACTGTCCGGCTGGGGTGCGTTAAGTAGAGCCTCAGCTCCAAATCTTGTTTTCCCTGCACTCTGGCAGTTGCCTCTTCACATCTCCCTCTCATTAGAGAACAGTTCAGCGTAGCTTAGGACAGCCTTTCTCCTTTGCAGGGAGCTATGGAGACCTTAAGATGATTCTAGCACACCCAGGGTAGTTGTAGAAGACAGACACCTGCTAGAGTTGGCATCCCCATGCACTCAGAGCAGATCTGCCTCCAGAGTCTATGCAGCAGAGTGGTTCTGCACGTACCCAGGGAACCTTGCAGTCCAGCTCTGGAGGTCCAGCTCCTTCTTGTAGTATACTGGGGTCCAGAGGTTCCATTCCTACCTCTTCAAGTGGGTTCCATCCCAAAGTCTTGGCAGCAGAGCAGACCCTGCTTGTTGCACATGTCTGGAGGAGCTCGGGGCTGCCCAGATTAGATTCAGACCAGATCATGCCCCACACAGCCCAACAGTAATTGACTTTGTTTGCAATTACGAGGGGGATTTTGCACCCCCAGGAAGACCACAAGGGCCATGGCCCTAATTCCCATCTGTGCAGGGCTCTGCTCCAGTCCCGAAGGTCTCTCTGAGAGTTGCCAGCATTGCAAAACAACGGCCTCATTGGAGTGAGATGGGGAAGATGTTCAAGCCAACAGCAGAGGACTGTACCATTTCAGTGTCGAAATTTCCAGAGATGCTCCTGCTCTCTTTGCCTTTGCTGTGTGCTCCTTATCCTGGGAGCAGGACCACCAAACTGTCATGTAAGCCTCAGCCTGGGGGAAACCCAACCTCCCAATCATCAGCTGTGACTTAGTTGCCTGGATAGCTCTTCTGGAACCTGATGAAGTTCACAGTTTCTCCACTGTCACAGGGAATTAGACAACTCTGCATCGAGCCAGGATCACACACATCCACTTTGGCTATAGCACTGCAAAGATAAGGAGAACTCTAAACATCCAAACAGCTCTTGGAGGTCAAGCTGCTCTCCATTCCCACTCGATGTTATCTGCCTTTCAAGCTCCTTAGTCAAATAGAGATTTCGGGAAAAAACACTGTCTTATTGAAAAACACTTTATCATGTCCTCCAGCATGGGGATGTGCTAGTAACTAAGTGGTCCACCAGACATGTGCACCATCTTTCTAGTTCATCCCTGTACCCTTGTCAAATATTATTTTAACATTTTTTACTAAATCTTTTGGAAATCCCCGCTGTCCCAAGACTTGGCTGCTTCTTGGGCTCAGCACACTTTGCTGAAATAGGCAATTTATATGCACTAAGTGAATGATTAGAAGATCTTTCCTTGGAGTGAGTGATACTCATTGGAGACTGCAGATGTCCCTTCAAGGACTTCTCCGAAGCTATGTACAGTGTCCATTTACCTGCAGGCTTCACCTATGTGCTCAGGAGAAGCCGTGAGCACTGGCTGCCCTGCAGCAAAGGTTTACAGACTGAATTAATCTGTGTGGTTGTCACTCTTCCTAAAACTATTATGAGCTCCCAGGTGCAATGGGAGATGCATGCCCAAGCACCACGATAAGGGCAAATCCTGGACATGAGCCATTCCTTGTTCAAGGGAGGTCCCAGTGAGCTGGCCCCAAGCTACCTGGGAAGAGCAGGGTGCAGAAAGCTGTAGACAGGGCCATGCAGCTGGAGCCACACCATGTTCCTGGCACACAAAGTGGATCAGCTCCTCACCCTCACAGCCATCTCACTGTTATCTGTGGCTTGTAGAGGGCTATGTCTGGGCAGATCAGTGGTTTCTCCAGCCTTGAACTCAGTTTTAGAAGAGGCCGGGTGGAACAAGAACCAAGAGAAAATATGGCACCCAAACCTTCCTCCATCCTCACCACATCACTCTCCTGCCTAGCCCTGGCTGCTGGAATATGCACACCACAAGCTTCCACTCAAGCCCACTCCCTTCTTCTGCTCAGAGGATGTCCCCATAAAAAGCTGTCCTTCCAGTCTTTCAATACTGAACTCAATATGATGCAACTTCTGGGAAGCTTTGGATTTCAAATGTGTTTGTCCCACTTCCCAGGCTTCCCAGCTGTTGTGTTCCATTTAAGCTAATCACAAAGATTAAGGCAAAGACCCAGCCTGGAAGGTTTGCAAACAGCTCCAGACTACTTCTGCAAATAGCTTTTACAGACAGCAGTCCTGCACAAAAGCACAGGGGCTAACAAACCTATGGCATGCATGCAGGGAATTCCCAGGAAAGCTCAGTTCTAACAGATCCCAGCCATTTCCAGTTACTGGCTTAGTGACACTGCAAATCCCAGGACTACTGGACACAGGACCCTCGAAGGGAAGTTCATGGTGGCAGCAAGGGTGAGAAAAGTACATGATGCATCCCAGCACAGAGGCTGGATCCTGTTGTCCCTTGTCCGCTCAGAAGGCTTGCAGTCAGGCTGCGTGGCCAGCCCAAGCAGAAGGAAGCCCCAAATCATTCCCATTAGACCCTCATGTTCTCAGCTGCAAGCAGTAGCTGCTGACCAGAACTGTGCACAAGCAGATTGACTCCAGATTTTGCAGCCTTCAATCTCTCACAGCCAGGAGACATGACAGATAAGCCACCCCACAACTGTCCAGATGTGTGCTGAGGTTTCCACAGCCACCCACTAAGCAAGCCCTGTCAGAGTAAACAGGTCATCCTCCCTCTTGAGGGATCACTTTGAACCCCCAGCCCATCTGCAGCCCCGTGTTTGTCCCCATATTAAGGAAGCATCTTGCAGCTGGCTGTGCTAGGACAGAAGGGGCCCTGGTTGACTGTAGTGTGTGATGGACAGTTGACAAACTGACCCTTCCCAGAAGTTCAGTGTCAAGTCCTCATTTGATGGGTGGTTGTGAGGAAGAGCTGAGAGAGAAGACAGATGCTTGTCTAAGAGGGGATTGTGGCTGAAATGTGATCTTCTCTCTGAGCGTGGTGGGAACACTCCTGCTAGTATTGCTGCTACTGAGGCAAGGAAGACATTTTCCAGGACAGTTTGCTTCCAAGAGCATGGCAGGAGGCTGGGACTGCCCTGATGCGCATGAGACTTGGGAACACACGGTGGCTCCTGCCAGATGTGTCAACAAAGGGGAAGGAGCAGAGCACACAGCCCGTGTACTGTGCAGCAAATAGACCTGACCAAACTTGCTTCAGCTCCAGTCACACAGCACACCATGATCTGTTCTCCCCTCCCTTCCACAAGGCCCCTCACCCACCCCACTATCAGCACAGCACAAGCAGGGCGATTTACCAGCAGGCTTATGTGGCTGCAGACATTCAGCATCAGTACAGCTGTGCCAGCACCTTGTTCCCTGCCGGCACATGGTTTTGAAGGCAAAGTGCAATGCTAATACTGTAGGAACGCACAAAGCTCAGGCTAAGCACGGCTGGCTTTTGGCAGGATGTAGAGTGAGCAAGGCCAGCAACAGCCCTGAAAGCAGTGATCTGAAAGGTCTGGGCTCAGGAGCCTGCTGGCTGTCATATCTGAGCACCTTGGCTAGAGTAAATCTCATCCATCCCTTCTCCAGCACAGTGTGGCCTCCCATCCATGACAACCTCAGGCTTCTGTTGATAATGCAAAAAGGACATATTGACCCCCAAACCCAAAGTCAGTTAAACCAGAAACATTCATGAGACCTCCAGAGGGGAGATTTTAGGGTCAAATGATTTATTTATTTCCAATGAGGAGCACAACGTGGGGGAGGGGGGTGTTGGGGGGGAGAATAGGAAAAGAAATTTCAATTATCCTCTGTTGTTGTTTGGGAAAATAAACATTTTCCTGAAAGGCAGGTGGCATAAAATCAGGGGCTTTCCATCCAGGAGAGCTGCCAGAGGATCACTGGGAACCCTGTACAGATCAGGGGACCCAAGGAACCTGCAGCACCGACCATGTCCTCATCTTTGACCATGACAAGAGGGTGCATCTTCTTGCTGCAGATGAGGGGGCTTCTCCACACCAGGTAGCTGAGGTGCTTGGTGGCCTTCACATGCATGCTTTGTCAGCTCATCCAGACTTCTCCTGGTTCTTCTTCTTCTTTGACCAGGAAGGCAGTGGAATCATCGTCCCTGGCAGTGTTCAGGTGGTGTCCAGATGAGTACCTACGAGATATGGTTTAGTAGCTTGTGGTAGTAATGGTGATGTAATGATGACCTTGTAGGTCCTTTTCAACCTTGTGATTCTATGATTTTAAGATTCCCACTCCTTTAATAGATTCACAATCCTGTCCAGGCTGGAGAGGACCTCAGGAGGTCTCTAGTACAACCTTCTTCACAAAGCTGTGACGGTGATGGTATCAAACCAGGCTGCTCAGCATTCTGCACATCTGAGTCTTAAAAACATCCAAAGTCAGAGATCCCACAACCTCTCTGGGCCCCTCTCCCAGTGGGTAACTTAGGGAATACCCTCAAATTTAGCCTGTTCCTCCTGAGCTGCACCTCCATTAAAAGCCTGATTCCATCTTCTTAATAATCTCCTCACAGATGTTAGGGGGTCTTTTCTAGTCCTCCAGAACCATCTCTTTTCAAAGCTGAACAAGCCCAACTCTCCAGTCTCTCATCACGTGGCATTAACTCCAGCCCGTGTCTCAGAAGCTTCTCACACCTCCTGGAGAGCTGCAGGCTGGAGCCCTGTTGAGAGCTGCGCAGATGCCTCCTCAGTGTAATTTCATAACCCTTTCCTTGCCCCTTGGAACCAATAGATTTCATCTCTCTGTGTGGCTAAAGTGCATGAAGGATGCCTTGCACCCAAGGGGATGCAGATGCCTGAGCAGAGAACCTGGCAGAGCATCGCCTGAGAACACTAGAGAAATTCCAGTTGTATAACAAATAAATGTTGCTAAAATTCAGCCCATTCTTTCAGGACTATTGTGTACAATTCTTCTGGGCTGCTTCTTTTGAAATATTTGTCCTCGGTGTACATCGTCCCCTCCTGTGCCTGATAAACAGGATAGCATCTTCCAGACTCACTTACACTTTCCCAAACAGTGGATACAGACACTGCCTATCTTACAGTATCTTTGCTCATCAGAAAACAGCCAACAGCTCAACAGCATTTACATTTTTTCCTGGAAAGCGACCGTTATCAGAAGCATGGCTATATACCGAATTCATAGAACTGCTCAGGTTGGAACCTGAGAACCTTCAAGATCATAAATTCCAACCTCAACCTAACCATGCAACCCTAACTCCAACAACCAACTGCAAAATCATATCCCTGAGCACCCCATCCAGGTGGTTTGTCAATAGGTTGCCCAAGGAGGCTGTGGATGCCCCATCCCTGGAGGCATTCAAGGCCAGGCTGATGTAGCTCTGGGCAGCCTGGTCTGGTGGTTGCTGACCCTGCACATAGCAAGAGGGACTGAAAAGAGATGATCTTTGAGGTCCTTTTCAACCCAGCCATTCTATCAGTCTATGATACTATGACAGCAACCCAGCCACCTCCCCACAGCACCACCTCCAGTGCTTAAATACCTTTTTTGTAAGGGGTTGTTTCTCCCTCCTCCGGGTTACACATTAATCCACTCCCGCTCAGATCATTGCTCCACACCCCGCACCGCCTTTGTGGCTATTTTCTGGACACGCTCCAGGGCCTTGAGGACTTTCCTGTTCTGAGGAGCACAAAAGAGAACACAGTGTTTGAGGGGTGTCCTCACCAGGCCAGAATGCAGAGGGATGCCCATTTCCCCGCTCCTGCTGCCCACGCTATTGCTGACATAAGGCAGGATGCCATCGGCCTTCTGGCTGTTGGGCTGCAATAGGCTGGACTGGGCCCAGCCAGTGGCCATTGGCGCTGCGGCCGTTCCTGACAGGCCGAGATGGGTCCCCGGCCTGCAATGTGCTGCTGCTTGGCACACAGGTGCAAGGGGAAAGCTTGGGCCTCCTCCAACCCACACGCACGTCCCAAGAGGACTTAATGGAACTCTGTGAGCTGGCCCTTACCAGGTCCTCCATTACGTTCTTCTTTACGTGACCCTCCCACAGCCAAGTGGATGCTGATGACAGAAGCCGTGGGCATCCACAGCCCCTCTGCCTCCTTGAGGTCCGCCAGGGGAAGGAGGCGATATGGGGCCAGGTCTCTCCGCACTTCCAACACTGGTGATGTTGGCTTGGCAGCCGTCGTCCTCCATTGCCAGCACTGAAGCCGTTGGTGCTGCCTGTGTTGCTGCCTTGTATTCACCTTGGGATGTGCAGGAACCTGCAGGGCCACCTCTGACCGGTGCACGCGCGGACGATCAGTCCCACTGGCACCTCTGCTCCCACCAACTTACTGCCACCTCTATTCGCAGGATGTTGTCATGTACAACAGTCCCCTGCTGTGGCCGCCGTCTGTAACAGCAGCAGGTCCCAGCACGCCGCTCAGCAGCTCTTCCTTGTTGCCCTTGCTCCCTTGCTGCTCGTTCCGAAGACTGTCTGGCAGAGCTGGGAAGGCCTGTTGGAGACACAGCCTGCTGAGGAGGGGGCACGAGATGATCTGGCCTCTGGGGCAGCCGCCCGTCTGGGACAAGATGCACGGTGCAGTCCTCTCCTGGTGGCTGGGTAGAGAAGCCACCACCGCCATGCTTCTCTTTTTCCCACCAAGGAAGCCCTGCTTTCAACACTGAATGGCCTACCTTCTTTCTTGACCTGCAAGCGTTCCGTTTCAGAGAGACCACTTGGTCTCCCTGTCTGTCTTCTGGACGGTGTTTGTCCAGGAAACTCCTTCTTGATTGTGCGAAGGCCTGGTGGATTCACTGCCCACTCTCGAAGGGGCTCGAGATTATCCGGCCTCTGAGGCAGCCGTCCGTCAGGGAGGAGGATGGCCTCGCGCAAAATGCACTCCTCCGCAGGTGGCCGGCAGACCTCGGTGGGATCCCCTGCTCTGCTGGCTGCCCTGCCACCTTGGAACTTTGTCTGGGCTGGTTTTGTTGCCATCAGACCTGGCCGGCGGTGGGGCTGGGTTCTGCAGTCCATGTGGGCTCTGTCGTATCTTCTGGTTGAGCTCTGGACACCAGAAGAGCTGCAGCAGGACAGGCTGCCACTCTCCACCAGCTCCTCCAGATCCCTCCAGGCAGCATCCCAGAAGTCAGGGCCCAGAGTGCCGATGTGCTCAGGCAGTGCTGACTGCACCAGCTGCTGCAGCTCCTGGTCCGCCTTGCTGCAGCGGTTGCATCTGGGGCAGCAGCACCGTGGCCCATGCATCTGTCTGTTGTCATCTGCAAAGCAGGGAGGGGACCTGAGCCACAGCAGGATGGGGATGCCCTTGACCCAATCTGCAGAGTGCAAGGTCCTGTTCCAGGGCTGGGCTCCTCCCCTGGGCCTAGCACACATCAGGGCAATTATGTAGATTGGGGCTGATCCGCAAAAGACTTACCTGACTCACGAATTGATGCTCCGCGCTTCTTTTCTGGCTGGGCATTGGCAGAGCTGCAGCAGTACAGACTGCCCTGCTCCACCAGCTCCTCCAGATCCCTCCAGGCAGCATTCCAGAAGTCAGGGCCCAGACTGCCGACAGGCTTACGCAGTGCTGACTGCACCAGCCGCTGCAGCTCCTGGTCCGCCTTGCTGCAGCTGTTCCAGCTGGAGCAGCACCATGGCCTGTGCCTCTGTGGCTCAGCATCTGTAATAGGGAGAGGTCCTGAGCCACAGCAGGATGGGGCACCAGGGACAACCTTGTCCCATCTGGCCGACCTGCAGTGTGCCAGTTCCCAGGCCAGGGCTGGGCTCCTCCCATGGGCCCATCCCTGCCTGGCGTGAATCAGGACAAGGCTGGGGCTTGGTGATGACCCATGGGACACTCACCTGACTTTGGTGCTGCTGCTCCTCGCTGCCATGATCGCAAGAATAGCTTGACAGCCTGCAAGCACATGAACGTGGCACAGTGAGGCTCTGGGAAGCAGCCAGCGCAGTCGGTTCCAAATCCCCCAGCCCTGAGTCCCCCAGCCCCATATAACCCCATCCTCAAACTCCCCTACCTGTAGGTGCCACAGGGTGTGAAGCAGAAAGACCCCGGCCACCAAAAACAGGCCATCCAGGAAGAAATGGTATGTAGGGACAAGAAGAACGCTGTTGTCAACCATCGCTCAAAGCCGGTCACAACCGCACTGAGAGAGGCGGGGTGCTGGTCACTGGCTCCTAAAGATTCAGCTGTGAGGTCACAGTGCTTTGGGTGGGGACACCTCTGTGAGGTCACAGCCCCGCAGCCCACATGGGAGCCAGTCAGTGCTTGCCCTCTGTGTGCTGGTGGGAGAAGTTACAAGTAAACCTGTGGATAATGAAAATTGCTTCGAAAAATTGTAGCTTAAACATCAAGTGAAATCGTGCACCAGCCTGGGAACCAGAACCATCCTTGTGGTGTGCAGCTGCAATCTTCCCTTCAGGTACCTGAGGCAGACACAGGGTAAAGAAGCAAAGTGCTTTTAGTCTGCTTTTTCTTCTTGCTATCCTACTGCATTATTAGCTGGTAATAAATGAAACTTCCCTGGACCTAAACTGCTTTGTCTGGGACTGTAACTGTGAGCCATCTCTGTCTCCTTCTGGCACGTTGATTATATCACACTACCCCAAACCAAGGACGGAAGCGGCCACTGGATGGCTGGAAACATATCCCATGCTCCATGCCTCCATCCAAAACACTATCCTGGGCACTTGGCACCCTAGAAAGAATTCAGTCCAACCGGACTCATTTCTGAAATAAGCTGACCAACAGCTGTGCCAAAGAGCGTGGCTTTAAGTGGGTATATCGCATTCTCTGTCATGCTCCAGCAGAGCCCACACGGGGATCAAAGAATAACAGAATCACCGAAACATGAAATCACAGAATTGTAGAATCACTGAATGGTCTGGGTTGAAAAGAACCTTAAAGACCATCTGGTTTCAACCCTCTGCTCTGTGCAGGGTCGCCAGCCACCAGACCATGCTGTCCACAGCTGCATCCAGCCTGGCCTTGAATGCCTGCAGGGATGAGGCATCCACAGCCTCCTTGGGCAACCTGTTCCAGTGCATCCCCACCCTCTGTGTGAAAAACATCCTCCTAATATCGCACCTAAACCTCCCCCACCTCAGTTGAAACCCATTCCCCCTTGTCCTATCACTATCAACCCTCGTAAACGGCCATTCCCCCTCCTGTTTATACACTCCCTTCAAATACTGGAAGGCAAGGAGCTCTCCCCAGAGCCTTCTCTTCTCCACACTAAAAAAGCTCAGTTCCCTAACCCTTTTTCACAGGAGAGGGTCATCCTCAGACCCTCCTCTGGATTCGATCCAAGAGCTCCATGTCTTTCTTGTGCCTGGGGCTCCAGGCCAGAACTCAGTACTGCAGATGGGACCTCACAAGAGCTGAGCAGAGGAGAACAGTCACCTCCCTGTCCCTGCTGGCCACCCCCTTTTTAATGCAGCCCAGAACACAGCTGCCCTTCCGGGCTGCAGGCACACACTGATGGTTCATGTCTAGTTTCTCGTCCACCAGGACCCCCAAGTCCTTCTCTGTAGGGCTGCTCTTAAGGAGATCTTAGAGAATTATAGAATCACCAAGGTTGGTAAAGATCTACAAGATCATCCAGTCCAACTGTTCTCCTGCCACCAATAGTTCCCACTAAACCACGTCCCTCAACACAATGTTTAAATGATCCTTGAACATCTCTGGGGCCAATGTCTGCACCACCTCTCTGGACAGACCGTTCCAGGGCCTGACCAGTCTATCGGAGAAGAAATATCCTGACAAAGAGGATCTTTTCTTGAATCCTAAAAAAAATTCCCTAACGTCCAGACTGAATCTCCCCTGGCACAACTGGAGGCCATTCCCTCTGGTCCTATCACTAGTAACACGAGAGGAGAGGCCGACCGTCAGCTCACTACAACCTCCCTTCAGATAGTTATAGAGAGCAATAGAGAGGTGTTCCCTGAGCCTCCTCCAGGCTGAACAGTCCCAGCTCTCTCAGCTGCTCCCCATAAGCTCTGTGCTCCAGACCCCTTGCCAGCTTCACTGCCCTTCTCTGGACATGTTCTTGGCCACCTGGGCTCACTCACTGATGGCTCATGTTCAGCTGAGCATCTTCCAGCTGCTCTGCCCCAAGCCTGTAGCGTTGCCTGCAGTTGCAGTGGTCAAAATGCAGGACCAGGCACGTGGTTGCACTGAACCTCATCCCATTGGCTGCTGCCCAGTGACGCAGCCTGTCCAGATCCCTCTGTAGGGCCTTGCCACCCCCAGGCAGATCCACACTTCCTGCCAACTTGGTGTCATCTGCAAACTTACTGAGGGTGCACTCAGTGCCCTCGTCCAGGTCATCAATAAAGATACGGAAGAGGACGGGTCCCAACAACGACCCCTGGGCAACACCACTACTGAGCGGTCGCCAGCTGGATTTAACTCCATTCACCGCCACTCTCTGGGCCTGGCCCTCCAGCCAGTTCTTTACCCAGCAAGGAGCTCAGATCTGCCAAATGGCCGCATTAGGGGATCTGCCAGTCAAGCCTCCTGTGTATGGTACAAAGGGATCAAGTCCCTGCAGTGCACTTGAACAACATGCTGGGCAAGCCGGTCAGGGTTGTTCCCGCCTCGGGCAAAAGCAAGCCCATCCGTGGGATTGCTTCTGCTCAAGGATCTGCATGCACTTGGTGGGAAATGTGGAAGGATGGGGATGTCCAGTGTTTACCTGGAAGAGGATGTGATGTCGGGGGAGAACAGCCAAGAATTTGAATTGTATGATGCTAGTTGCTATATAATGCCGCATATTATTATTCCTATGATTCCCATACCCCTCACTAATGGCATTACAGTAAGGAGAACCCAGGTTAAGGAAGAATGAATTCTGACAGAACCAGAAGTGGATTCAGCACACAACACTTCAACACCACACTCCATTCTATTAATCATAACTACTATTCTTTTCTCCCCTTCCTTGTTCTGTCTTAGTAAATAGTTTTTATCTCAACCTGCAAGTTCCAGGTTGTTGTATTTTTCTGATTCTCTCTCCCATCCCACTGGGAGGCCGGGCAGTGACTGGGTGGTTTGTAGCTACAGGCTGGGTTAAACTGCAGCATACCTGGATCTCCCTGGCCTTGTGGCATTAGTGCCTAGTAAAGTCTCCCAGACTTGACTGTTGCAGAATTACTGAATCACGGAACAGCTGAAGATGGAAGGGACCTCTGGAGATCTTCTTGTCCAACCAGTCTGCTCAAGCAGATTGCACAGGCCCATCCCCAGGGTTGTCCAGAACCATTGTGTCCACTAATCAGACCTATAGGGAGAGAACACCTCTGCTATGCTTGATGTTACACAAAATGCTACTCTGGATGCTTCAACAGATCTTCAGGCTGATTTATACTAACGCCAGGTGCTATACAACTACCTATAGGTGTAGCTACTAGAAACTGGAGGCATCCTCACAATAGCTGCTGTATATTTGCTTTCCTGCTGGTAGCTGTTAGAGGATGCTCTCTGTATCTACTCTTAGCAGCAGAAGTGCCATCTGAGAGAGTGAGAGAGGTCATCTCAGAGGTTAGTAGATAATTGTTGTGTGTCTCCAAGGCAGTTATACCCAAAGCCCATCTGTACCCTTGTGGGTCCTTGAAGTACCCTTTCCTCCTGCGGTAAACTATAGCATCTCGGAGGTGGATGTTCACACACACAGTGCAGTCCTCTGCTGGTCCTCTGCTGGTGGCCACGTAGAGGAGTTCAATGTACCGTTCTTCTCTTTTTCCCACCGAGGAAGCCCCAACTCTCTGGCAGAGCTGGGAAGACCTGGTGCAGACCCCACCTGCTCAGAAGCGGGCACGAGATTACCTGGCCTCTGAGGCAGCCGTCCATCTGGGAGAAGGGTGATTCTGTGCACAGTGCAGTCCTCTGCTGGTGGGCGGCTGGAGGAGTCACCTGCACTGTGCTTCTCCTTTTCCCACCGAGGAAGCCGGTTCTGACTCTGAGTGGCCTGCATTCCCTCTGGACCTGCAAGCATTGTTACTTGTCAGACACAACTTGGTCTTCCTCTGCATCTTTTCAACACTGTTTGTCCTGGAAACTGCTTCTTGATTGTGCGAAGGCCTGGAGGATTTACCACTCTCCCTCGAAGGGGCACAACATTATGCAGCCTCAGAGGAAGTCGTCCATCTGGGAGGAGGATGTTCTCACACACAGTGCGTCCTCTGCTGGTCTGGCTTCCCAGCATTTCTCTTTCTTCCCGCTGTCTTTCAGCCCCCCCGAAAGCACATGGGTGCACTCAGACAATGTGGAAAGCATCCTGGGCATTGCTGACCCACCAACATTGTCCCTGTGTTGCTCAATGAAGTCCCCATTTGCAGGTGGCTGCATGCAGGTGCAGCTCTGTGGGGGCTACTCCATGGCCCCCTGCCTGCCTGGGAGCCCTGACAATCTGTCCTGGGGGCTGCGGGGACCACCAGCTGCCACCAGTACCAGCCCTTCACTCACTTCTCGCACTGAGGGCAGAGCTCAGATGCTGGCTGGCTGCACTTCTGCCGTCATCTTCAGTAGTCAGACGTGAAGGTGCTGTTGCTGCTGGTCTCACTGTGCTGTGCACTTAGAGAACTACTGGTGCACATGCAGACGATCAGTCCCACTGGCACCTCTGCTCCCACCAATGTACTGCCACCTCTGCTCGCAGGATGTTGTCATGTACAATTGTCCCCTGCTGTGGTGGCTGTGTGTAACAGGAGCAGGACCCAGCACGCCGCTCAGCAGCTCTTCCCTGTTGCCCTTGTTCCCTTGCTGCTCGTTCCAAAGACTGTCTGGCAGAGCTGGGAAGGCCTGTTGGAGACACAGCCTGCTCAGGAGGGGGCACGAGATGATCTGGCCTCCGGGGCAGCCTCCTGTCTGGGACAAGATGCACGGTGCAGTCCTCTCCTGGTGGCTGGGTAGAGAAGCCACCACCGCCGTGCTTCTCTTCTCTTTTTCCCTCCGAGGAAGCCCTGCTTGCAACAATAAATGGCCTACCTTATTTCTCGACCTGCAAGTGTTGTTCCATTTCAGAGACACAACTTGGTCTCCCTGTGTGTCTTCTGGACGGTGTTTGTTAGCAGAGCTGGCTGTGCTAGGACAGAAGGGGCCCTGGTTGACTGTAGTGTGTGATGGACAGTTGACAAACTGACCCTTCCCAGAAGTTCAGTATCAAGTCCCCACTTAATGGGTGGGTGTGAGGAAGAGCTGAGAGAGAGAGACAGATGCTTGTCTAAGAGGGGACTGTGGCTGAAATGTGATCTTCTCTCTGAGCGTGGTGGGAACACCCCTGCTAGTATTGCTGCTACTGAGGCAAGGAAGACATTTTCCAGGACAGTTTGCCTGCAAGAGCATGGCAGGAGGCTGGGACTGCCCTGATGCACATGAGACTTGGGAACACACGGTGGCTCCTGCCAGATGTGTCAACAAAGGGGAAGGAGCAGAGCACACAGCCCGTGTACTGTGCAGCAAATAGACCTGAGCAAACTTGCTTCAGCTCCAGTCACACAGCACACCATGATCTGTTCTCCCCTTCCCTTCCACAAGGCCCCTCACCCACCCCACTATCAGCACAGCACAAGCAGGGCGATTTACCAGCAGGCTTATGTGACTGCAGACATTCAGCATCAGTACAGCTGTGCCAGCACCTTGTTCCCTGCCGGCACATGGTTTTGAAGGCAAAGTGCAATGCTCATACTGCAGGAAAGCACAAAGCTCAGGCTAAGCACGGCTGGCTTTTGGCAGGATGTAGAGTGAGCAAGGCCAGCAACAGCCCTGAAAGCAGTGATCTGAAAGGTCTGGGTTCAGGAGCCTGCTGGCTGTCATATCTGAGCACCTTGGCTAGAGTAAATCTCATCCATCCCTTCTCCAGCACAGTGTGGCCTCCCATCCATGACAACCTCAGGCTTCTGTTGATAATGCAAACAGGACATATTGACCCCCAAACCCAAAGTCAGCTAAACCAGAAACATTCATGAGACCTCCAGAGGGGAGATTTTAGGGTCAAATAATTAATTTATTTACAATGAGGAGCACAACGTGGTTGAGGGGGGTTTTGGGGGGGAGAATAGGAAAAGAAATTTCAATTATCCTCTGTTGTTGTTTGGGAAAATAAACATTTTCCTGAAAGGCAGGTGGCATAAAATCAGGGGCTTTCCATCCAGGAGAGCTGCCAGAGGATCACTGGGAACCCTGTACAGATCAGGGGACCCAAGGAACCTGCAGCACCGACCATGTCCTCATCTTTGACCATGACAAGAGGGTGTATCTTCTTGCTGCAGATGAGGGGGCTTCTCCACACCAGGTAGCTGAGGTGCTTGGTGGCCTTCCCACGCATGCTTTGTCAGCTCATCCAGACTTCTCCTGGTTCTTCTTCTTCTTTGACCAGGAAGGCAGTGGAATCATCGTCCCTGGCAGTGTTCAGGTGGTGTCCAGATGAGTACCTACGAGATATGGTTTAGTAGCTTGTGGTGATGTAATGATGACCTTGTAGGTCCTTTTCAACCTTGTGATTCTATGATTTTAAGATTCCCACTCCTTTAATAGATTCACAATCCTGTCCAGGCTGGAGAGGACCTCAGGAGGTCTCTAGTCCAACCTTCTTCACAAAGCTGTGGCAGTGATGGTATCAAACCAGGCTGCTCAGCATTCTGCACATCTGAGTCTTGAAAACATCCAAAGTCAGAGATCCCACAACCTCTCTGGGCCCCTCTCCCAGTGGGTAACTTAGGGAATACCCTCAAAGTTAGCCCGTTCCTCCTGATCTGCACCTCCATTAAAAGCCTGATTCCATCTTCTTAATAATCTCCTCACAGCTGATAGGGGATAATCTTAAGTCCTCCAGAACCATCTCTTTTCAAAGCTGAACAAGCCCAACTCCAAAGTCTCTCATCACGTGGCATTAACTGCAGCCCCTGTGTCTCAGTGGTTCCTGCAGAACTCTCTCCTGATTACTCAGATTACTGGATACAGTGTCCAGCCCTGGTGTATTGAGTGTTGAGAAGTGGAGAATATTCACCCTCTCCCCCACCCCACCTAGAGTCAAAAGGAAAGAACTGAGCCCCTCTGCCTTCTCACAACCCAAATGCATTGCCAAAGCTATTGCTTAGACTGGCTTGAAATGAGGATCCACTAGCTCATCTGTTCCCTAAGAATCTCTGGGTGATGAACAGATCAGTACCAACTCCTTCTTTCTGCATTGCCCCAGAACTCCAAAGACAAAGATGTGTAGCAGAATTTTTGTAGATATGGAAAAGAAACAGATTCCCCAACACTTCTGATGACTGCAGGAATGGAGCAGCTACAGGATGCATTTTCTACAGAATCACTCGCAGAGCCTACAGCCAGAGGGAGCCATCAGATCAGCTTCTCACACCTCCTGGAGAGCTGCAGGCTGGAGCCCTGTTGAGAGCTGCGCAGATGCCTCCTCAGTGTAATTTCATAACCCTTTCCTTGCCCCTTGGAACCAATAGATTTCATCTCTCTGTGTGGCTAAAGTGCATGAAGGATGCCTTGCACCCAAGGGGATGCAGATGCCTGAGCAGAGAACCTGGCAGAGCATCGCCTGAGAACACTAGAGAAATTCCAGTTGTATAACAAATAAATGTTGCTAAAATTCAGCCCATTCTTTCAGGACTATTGTGTACAATTCTTCTGGGCTGCTTCTTTTGAAATATTTATCCTTCGTGTACATCGTCCCCTCCTGTGCCTGATAAACAGGATAGCATCTTCCAGACTCACTTGCACTTTCCCAAACAGTGGATACAGACACTGCCTATCTTACAGTATCTTTGCTCATCAGGAAACAGTCAACAGCTCAACAGCATTTACATTTTTTTCCTGGAAAGCGACCGGTATCAGAAGCATGGCTATATACCGAATTCATAGAACTGCTCAGGTTGGAACCTGAGAACCTTCAAGATCATAAATTCCAACCTCAACCTAACCATGCAACCCTAACTCCAACAACCAACTGCAAAATCATGTCCCTGAGCACCCCATCCAGGTGGTTTGTCAATAGGTTGCCCAAGGAGGCTGTGGATGCCCCATCCCTGGAGGCATTCAAGGCCAGGCTGATGTAGCTCTGGGCAGCCTGGTCTGGTGGTTGCTGACCCTGCACATAGCAAGAGGGACTGAAAAGAGATGATCTTTGAGGTCCTTTTCAACCCAGCCATTCTATCAGTCTATGATAATATGACAGCAACCCAGCCACCTCCCCGCAGCACCACCTCCAGTGCTTAAATACCTTTTTAGTAAAGGGGTGTTTCTCCCTCCTCCCGGTTACACATTAATCCACTCCCGCTCAGATCATTGCTCCACAAGCCGCATTGCCTTAGTGGCTTTTTTCTGGACACGCTCCAGGGCCTCGAGGACTTTCCTGTTCTGAGGAGCACAAAAAAGAACACAGTGTTTAAGGGGTGTCCTCACCAGACCAGAATACAGAGGGATGCCCATTTCCCCGCTCCTGCTGCCCACGCTATTGCTGACATAAGGCAGGATGCCATCGGCCTTCTGGCTGTTGGGCTGCGATAGGCTGGACTGGGCCCAGCCAGTGGCCATTGGGGCTGCGGGCGTTGCTGACAGCCCGAGATGGGTCCCCGGCCTGCAATGTGCCGCTGCTTGGCAAACAGGTGCAAGGGGAAAGCTTGGGCCTCCTCCAACCCACACGCACGTCCCAAGAGGACTTAATGGAACTCTGTGAGCTGGCCCTTACCAGGTCCTCCATTACGTTCTTCTTTACGTGACCCTCCCACAGCCAAGTGGATGCTGATGACAGAAGCTGTGGGCACCCACAGCCCCTCTGTCTCCTTGATGTCCGCCAGGGGAAGGAGGCGATATGGGGCCAGGTCTCTCCGCACTTCCAACACTGGTGATGTTGGCTTGGCAGCCGTCGTCCTCCATTGCCAGCACTGAAGCCGTTGGTGCTGCCTGTGTTGCTGCCTTGTATTCACCTTGGGATGTGCAGGAACCTGCAGGGCCACCTCTGACCGGTGCACGTGAGGACGATCAGTCCCACTGGCACCTCTGCTCCCACCAACTTACTGCCACCTCTGTTCGCAGGATGCTGTCATGTACAATTGTCCCCTGCTGTGGCCGCCGTCAGTAACAGCAGCAGCTCATAGCACGCCGCTTAGCAGCTCTTCCCTGTTGCCCTTGCTCCCTTGCTGCCCCTTCCGAAGACTGTCTGGCAGAGCTGGGAAGGCCTGTTAGAGAAACAGCCTGCTTAGGAGGGGGCACGAGATGATCTGGCCTCCGGGGCAGCCGCCCGTCTGGGACAAGATGCACGGTGCAGTCCTCTCCTGGTGGCTGGGTAGAGAAGCCACCACCGCCGTGCATCTCTTTTTCCCACCAAGGAAGCCCTGCTTTCAACACTGAATGGCCTACCTTCTTTCTTGACCTGCAAGCGTTCCTTTCCAGAGAGACCACTTGGTCTCCCTGTGTGTCTTCTGGATGGTGTTTGTCCAGAAAACTCCTTCTTGATGGTGCCAAGGCCTGGTGGATTCACAGCCCACTCTTGAAGGGGCACGAGATTATCCGGCCTCTGAGGCAGCCGTCCATCTGGGAGGAGGATCCTCTCACGCAAAATGCACTCCTCCGCAGGTGGCCGGCAGACCTCGGTGGGATCCCCTGCTCTGCTGGCTGCCCTGCCACCGTGGTACATTGTCTGGGCTGGTTTTGTTGCCATCAGACCTGGCCGGCGGTGGGGCTGGGTTCTGCAGTCCATGTGGGCTCTGTTGTATGTTCTGGTTGAGCTCTGGACACCAGAAGAGCTGCAGCAGGACAGGCTGCCACTCTCCACCAGCTCCTGCAGATCCCTCCAGGCAGCATCCCAGAAGTCAGGGCCCAGAGTGCCGACGTGCTCAGGCAGTGCTGACTGCACCAGCTGCTGCAGCTCCTGCTCAGCTCGGCTGCAGCGGTTGCAGCTGGGGCAGCAGCACCGTGGCCCATGCATCTGTCCGTTGTCATCTGCAAAGCAGGGAGGGGACCTGAGCCACAGCAGGATGGGTTGCGCTTGGCCCAGCCTGCAGAGTGCAAGGTCCTGCTCCAGGGCTGGGCTTCTCCCATGGGCCTAGCACACATCAGGGCAATCATGCAGATCGAGGCTGACCTGCAAAAGACTTACCTGACTCACGAGCTGATGCTCTGCGCTGGTTTTCTGGCTTGGCATTGGCGGAGCTGCAGCAGTACAGACTGCCCTGCTCCACCAGCTTTTCCAGATCCCTCCAGGCAGCATTCCAGAAGTCAGGGCCCAGACTGCCGACAGGCTTACGCAGTGCTGACTGCACCAGCCGCTGCAGCTCCTGGTCTGCCTTGCTGCAGCTGTTCCAGCTGGAGCAGCACCATGGCCTGTGCCTCTGTGGCTCAGCATCTGTAATAGGGAGAGGTCCTGAGCCACAGCAGGATGGGGCACCAGGGACAACCTTGTCCCATCTGGCCGACCTGCAGTGTGCCAGTTCCCAGGCCAGGGCTGGGCTCCTCCCATGGGCCCATCCCTGCCTGGCGTGAATCAGGACAAGGCTGGGGCTTGGTGATGACCCATGGGACACTCACCTGACTTTGGTGCTGCTGCTCCTCGCTGCCATGATCTCTTCAGACACAAGAATAGCTTGACAGCCTGCAGGCACATGAACGTGGCACAGTGAGGCTCTGGGAAGCAGCCAGCGCAGTCGGTTCCAAATCCCCCAGCCCTGAGTCCCCCAGCCCCATATAACCCCATCCTCAAACTCCCCTACCTGTAGGTGCCACAGGGTGTGAAGCAGAAAGACCCCGGCCACCAAAAACAGGCCATCCAGGAAGAAATGGTATGTAGGGACAAGAAGAACGCTGTTGTCAACCATCGCTCAAAGCCGGTCACAACCGCACTGAGAGAGGCGGGGTGCTGGTCACTGGCTCCTAAAGATTCAGCTGTGAGGTCACAGTGCTTTGGGTGGGGACACCTCTGTGAGGTCACAGCCCCGCAGCCCACATGGGAGCCAGTCAGTGCTTGCCCTCTGTGTGCTGGTGGGAGAAGTTACAAATAAATCTGAGGACAATGAAAAAATGCTTCAAAAAATTGTAGCTTAAACATCAAGTGAAAGCGTGCACCAGCCTGGGAACCAGAACCATCCTTGTGGTGTGCAGCTGCAATCTTCCCTTCAGATACCTGAGGCAGACACAGGGTAAAGAAGCAAAGTGCTTTTAGTCTGCTTTTTCTTCTTGCTATCCTACTGCATTATTAGCTGGTAATAAATGAATCTTCCCTGGGCCTAAACTGCTTTGTCTGGGACTGTAACTGTGAGCCATCTCTGTCTCCTTCTGGCACGTTGATTATATCACACTACCCCAAACCAAGGATGGAAGCGACCACTGGATGGCTGGAAACATATCCCATGCTCCATGCCTCCATCCAAAACACTATCCTGGGCACTCGGCACCCTAGAAAGAATTCAGTCCAACCGGACTCATTTCTGAAATAAGCTGACCAACAGCTGTGCCAAAGAGCGTGGCTTTAAGTGGGTATATCACATTCTCTGTCATGCATCAGCAGAGCCCACACGGGAATCAAAGAATCACAGAATCACAGAAACATGAAGTCAAAGAATTGTAGAATCACTGAATGGTCTGGGTTGAAAAGAACCTTAAAGACCCTGCTATATGCAGGGTCGCCAGCCAGCAGACCAGGCTGCCCAGAGCCACATCCAGCCTGGCCTTGAATGCCTGCTGGGATGAGGCATCCACAGCCTCCTTGGGCAACGTGTTCCAGTGCATCCCCACCCTCTGTGTGAAAAACATCCTCCTAATATCGCACCTAAACCTCCCCCACCTCAGTTGAAACCCATTCCCCCTTGTCCTATCACTATCAACCCTCGTAAATGGCCATTCCCCCTCCTGTTTATACACTCCCTTCAAATACTGGAAGGCAAGGAGCTCTCCCCAGAGCCTTCTCTTCTCCACACTAAAAAAGCTCAGTTCCCTAACCCTTTTTCACAGGAGAGGGTCATCCTCAGACCCTCCTCTGGATTCGATCCAAGAGCTCCATGTCTTTCTTGTGCCTGGGGCTCCAGGCCAGAACTCAGTACTGCAGATGGGACCTCACAAGAGCTGAGCAGAGGAGAACAGTCACCTCCCTGTCCGTGCTGGCCACCCCCTTTTTAATGCAGCCCAGAACACAGCTGCCCTTCTGGGCTGCAGGCACACACTGATGGTTCATGTCTAGTTTCTTGTCCACCAGGACCCCCAAGTCCTTCTCTGTAGGGCTGCTCTTAAGGAGATCTTAGAGAATTATAGAATCACCAAGGTTGGTAAAGATCTACAAGATCATCCAGTCCAACTGTTCTCCTGCCACCAATAGTTCCCACTAAACCACGTCCCTCAACACAATGTTTAAATGATCCTTGAACACCTCTGGGGCAGGTGTGTCTGCACAACCTCTCTGGACAGACCGTTCCAGTGCCTGACCAGAAATATCCTGACAAAAAGGATCTTTTCTTGAATCCTAAAGAAAATTCCCTAACGTCCAGACTGCATCTCCCCTGGCACAACTGGAGGCCATTCCCTCTGGTCCTATCACTAGTAACACGAGAGGAGAGGCCGACTGTCAGCTCACTACAACCTCCCTTCAGATAGTTATAGAGAGCAATAGAGAGGTGTTCCCTGAGCCTCCTCCAGGCTGAACAGTCCCAGCTCTCTCAGCTGCTCCCCATAAGCTCTGTGCTCCAGACCCCTTGCCAGCTTCACTGCCCTTCTCTGGACATGTTCTTGGCGACATGGGCTCACTCACTGATGGCTCATGTTCAGCTGAGCATCTTCCAGCTGCTCTGCCCCAAGCCTGTAGCGTTGCCTGCAGTTGCAGTGGTCAAAATGCAGGACCAGGCACGTGGTTGCACTGAACCTCATCCCATTGGCTGCTGCCCAGTGACGCAGCCTGTCCAGATCCCTCTGTAGGGCCTTGCCACCCCCAGGCAGATCCACACTTCCTGCCAACTTGGTGTCATCTGCAAACTTACTGAGGGTGCACTCAGTGCCCTCGTCCAGGTCATCAATAAAGATACGGAAGAGGACGGGTCCCAACAACGACCCCTGGGCAACACCACTACTGAGCGGTCGCCAGCTGGATTTAACTCCATTCACCGCCACTCTCTGGGCCTGGCCCTCCAACCAGTTCTTTACCCAGCAAGGAGCTCAGATCTGCCAAATGGCCGCATTAGGGGATCTGCCAGTCAAGCCTCCTGTGTATGGTACAAAGGGATCAAGTCCCTGCAGTGCACTTGAACAACATGCTGGGCAAGCCGGTCAGGGTTGTTCCCGCCTCGGGCAAAAGCACGCCCATCCGTGGGATTGCTTCTGCTCAAGGATCTGCATGCACTTGGTGGGAAATGTGGAAGGATGGGGATGTCCAGTGTTTACCTGGAAGAGGATGTGATGTCGGGGGAGAACAGCCAAGAATTTGAATTGTATGATGCTAGTTGCTGTATAATGCCGCATATTATTATTCCTATGATTCCCATACCCCTCACTAATGGCATTACAGTAAGGAGTACCCAGGTTAAGGAAGAATGAATTCTGACAGAACCAGAAGTGGATTCAGCACACAACACTTCAACATCACACTCCATTCTATTAATCATAACTACTATTCTTTTCTCCCCTTCCTTGTTCTGTCTTAGTAAATAGTTTTTATCTCAACCTGCAAGTTCCAGGTTGTTGTATTTTTCTGATTCTCTCTCCCATCCCACTGGGAGGCCGGGCAGTGACTGTGTGTTTTGTAGCTACAGGCTGGGTTAAACTGCAGCATACCTGGATCTTCCCGGCCTCGTGTCATTGATGCCTAGTAAAGTCTCCGAAACTTGACTCCTGCAGAATTACTGAATCACAGAACAGCTGAAGATGGAAGGGACCTCTGGAGATCTTCTTGTCCAACCAGTCTGCTCAAGCAGATTACACAGGCCCATCCCCAGGGTTGTCCAGAAACACTGTGTCCACTAATCAGACCTATAGGGAGAGAACACCTCTGCTATGCTTGATGTTACACAAAATGCTACTCTGGATGCTTCAACAGATCCTCAGGCTGATTTATACTAACAGCAGGTGCTGTAAAACTACCTCTAGGTGTAGCTACTAGAAACTGGAGGCATCCTCCCAATAGTTACTGTATATATGCTTTCCTGCTGGTAGCTGTTAGAGGATGCTCTCTGTATCTACTCTTAGCAGCAGAAGTGCCCTCTGAGAGACTGAGAGAGGTCATCTCAGAGGTTAGTAGATAATTGTTGTGTTCTCCAAGGCAGTTATACCCAAAGCCCATCTGTACCCTTGTGGGTCCTTGAAGTACGCTTTCCTCCTGCGGTAATCTATAGCATCTGGGAGGTGGATGTTCACACACACAGTGCAGTCCTCTGCTGGTCCTCTGCTGGTGGCCGCGTAGAGGAGATCAATGTACTGTTCTTCTCTTTTTCCCACCGAGGAAGCCCCAACTCTCTGGCAGAGCTGGGAAGACCTGGTGCAGACCCCACCTGCTCAGAAGCGGGCACGAGATTACCTGGCCTCTGAGGCAGCCGTCCATCTGGGAGAAGGGTGATTCTGTGCACAGTGCAGTCCTCTGCTGGTGGGCGGCTGGAGGAGCCACCTGCACTGTGCTTCTCCTTTTCCCACCGAGGAAGCCGTTCTGACTCTGAGTGGCCTGCATTCCCTCTGGACCTGCAAGCATTGTTCCTTGTCAGAGACACAACTTGGTCTTCCTCTGCATCTTTTCAAGGCTGTTTGTACTGGAAACTCCGTCTTGACGGTGCGAAGGCCTGGACGATTTACCACTCTCCCTCGAAGGGGCACAACATTATGCGGCCTCAGAGGCAGCCGTCCATCCAGGATCAGGATACTCTCACACACAGTGCGTCCTCTGCTGGTTTGGCTTCCCTGCATTTCTCTTTCTTCCCGCTGTCTTTCAGCCCCCCCGAAAGCACATGGGTGCACTCAGACAATGTGGAAAGCATCCTGGGCATTGCTGACCCACCAACATTGTCCCTGTGTTGCTCAATGAAGTCCCCATTTGCAGGTGGCTGCTTGCAGGTGCAGCTCTGTGGGGGCTACTCCATGGCCCCCTGCCTGCCTGGGAGCCCTGACAATCTGTCCTGGGGGCTGCGGGGACCACCAGCTGCCACCAGTACCAGCCCTTCACTCACTTCTCGCACTGAGGGCAGAGCTCAGATGCTGGCTGGCTGCACTTCTGCCGTCATCTTCAGTAGTCAGACGTGAAGGTGCTGTTGCTGCTGGTCTCACTGTGCTGTGCACTTAGAGAACTACTGGTGCACATGCAGACGATCAGTCCCACTGGCACCTCTGCTCCCACCAATGTACTGCCACCTCTGCTCGCAGGATGTTGTCATGTACAATTGTCCCCTGCTGTGGTGGCTGTGTGTAACAGGAGCAGGACCCAGCACGCCGCTCAGCAGCTCTTCCCTGTTGCCCTTGTTCCCTTGCTGCTCGTTCCAAAGACTGTCTGGCAGAGCTGGGAAGGCCTGTTGGAGACACAGCCTGCTCAGGAGGGGGCACGAGATGATCTGGCCTCCGGGGCAGCCGCCCGTCTGGGACAAGATGCACGGTGCAGTCCTCTCCTGGTGGCTGGGTAGAGAAGCCACCACCGCCGTGCTTCTCTTCTCTTTTTCCCTCCGAGGAAGCCCTGCTTGCAACAATAAATGGCCTACCTTATTTCTCGACCTGCAAGTGTTGTTCCATTTCAGAGACACAACTTGGTCTCCCTGTGTGTCTTCTGGACGGTGTTTGTTAGCAGAGCTGGCTGTGCTAGGACAGAAGGGGCCCTGGTTGACTGTAGTGTGTGATGGACAGTTGACAAACTGACCCTTCCCAGAAGTTCAGTATCAAGTCCCCACTTAATGGGTGGGTGTGAGGAAGAGCTGAGAGAGAGAGACAGATGCTTGTCTAAGAGGGGACTGTGGCTGAAATGTGATCTTCTCTCTGAGCGTGGTGGGAACACCCCTGCTAGTATTGCTGCTACTGAGGCAAGGAAGACATTTTCCAGGACAGTTTGCCTCCAAGAGCATGGCAGGAGGCTGGGACTGCCCTGATGCGCATGAGACTTGGGAACACACGGTGGCTCCTGCCAGATGTGTCAACAAAGGGGAAGGAGCAGAGCACACAGCCCGTGTACTGTGCAGCAAATAGACCTGACCAAACTTGCTTCAGCTCCAGTCACACAGCACACCATGATCTGTTCTCCCCTTCCCTTCCACAAGGCCCCTCACCCACCCCACTATCAGCACAGCACAAGCAGGGCGATTTACCAGCAGGCTTATGTGACTGCAGACATTCAGCATCAGTACAGCTGTGCCAGCACCTTGTTCCCTGCCGGCACATGGTTTTGAAGGCAAAGTGCAATGCTCATACTGCAGGAAAGCACAAAGCTCAGGCTAAGCACGGCTGGCTTTTGGCAGGATGTAGAGTGAGCAAGGCCAGCAACAGCCCTGAAAGCAGTGATCTGAAAGGTCTGGGTTCAGGAGCCTGCTGGCTGTCATATCTGAGCACCTTGGCTAGAGTAAATCTCATCCATCCCTTCTCCAGCACAGTGTGGCCTCCCATCCATGACAACCTCAGGCTTCTGTTGATAATGCAAACAGGACATGTTGACCCCAAAACCCAAAGTCAGTTAAACCAGAAACATTGATGAGACCTCCAGAGGGGAGATTTTAGGGTCAAATAATTTATTTATTTACAATGAGGAGCACAACGTGGTTGAGGGGGGTTTTGGGGGGGAGAATAGGAAAAGAAATTTCAATTATCCTCTGTTGTTGTTTGGGAAAATAAACATTTTCCTGAAAGGCAGGTGGCATAAAATCAGGGGCTTTCCATCCAGGAGAGCTGCCAGAGGATCACTGGGAACCCTGTACAGATCAGGGGACCCAAGGAACCTGCAGCACCGACCATGTCCTCATCTTTGACCATGACAAGAGGGTGTATCTTCTTGCTGCAGATGAGGGGGCTTCTCCACACCAGGTAGCTGAGGTGCTTGGTGGCCTTCCCACGCATGCTTTGTCAGCTCATCCAGACTTCTCCTGGTTCTTCTTCTTCTTTGACCAGGAAGGCGGTGGAATCATCGTCCCTGGCAGTGTTCAGGTGGTGTCCAGATGAGTACCTACGAGATATGGTTTAGTAGCTTGTGGTAGTAATGGTGATGTAATGATGACCTTGTAGGTCCTTTTCAACCTTGTGATTCTATGATTTTAAGATTCCCACTCCTTTAATAGATTCACAATCCTGTCCAGGCTGGAGAGGACCTCAGGAGGTCTCTAGTCCAACCTTCTTCACAAAGCTGTGGCAGTGATGGTATCAAACCAGGCTGCTCAGCATTCTGCACATCTGAGTCTTGAAAACATCCAAAGTCAGAGATCCCACAACCTCTCTGGGCCCCTCTCCCAGTGGGTAACTTAGGGAATACCCTCAAAGTTAGCCCGTTCCTCCTGATCTGCACCTCCATTAAAAGCCTGATTCCATCTTCTTAATAATCTCCTCACAGCTGATAGGGGATAATCTTAAGTCCTCCAGAACCATCTCTTTTCAAAGCTGAACAAGCCCAACTCTCCAGTCTCTCATCACGTGGCATTAACTGCAGCCCCTGTGTCTCAGTGGTTCCTGCAGAACTCTCTCCTGATTACTCAGATTACTGGATACAGTGTCCAGCCCTGGTGTATTGAGTGTTGAGAAGTGGAGAATATTCACCCTCTCCCCCACCCCACCTAGAGTCAAAAGGAAAGAACTGAGCCCCTCTGCCTTCTCACAACCCAAATGCATTGCCAAAGCTATTGCTTAGACTGGCTTGAAATGAGGATCCACCATCTCATCTGTTCCCTAAGAATCTCTGGGTGATGAACAGATCAGTACCAACTCCTTCTTTCTGCATTGCCCCAGAACTCCAAAGACAAAGATGTGTAGCAGAATTTTTGTAGATATGGAAAAGAAACAGATTCCCCAACACTTCTGATGACTGCAGGAATGGAGCAGCTACAGGATGCATTTTCTACAGAATCACTCGCAGAGCCTACAGCCAGAGGGAGCCATCAGATCAGCTTCTCACACCTCCTGGAGAGCTGCAGGCTGGAGCCCTGTTGAGAGCTGCGCAGATGCCTCCTCAGTGTAATTTCATAACCCTTTCCTTGCCCCTTGGAGCCAATAGATTTCATCTCTCTGTGTGGCTAAAGTACATGAAGGATGCCTTGCACCCAAGGGGATGCAGATGCCTGAGCAGAGAACCTGGCAGAGCATCGCCTGAGAACACTAGAGAAATTCCAGTTGTATAACAAATAAATGTTGCTAAAATTCAGCCCATTCTTTCAGGACTATTGTGTACAATTCTTCTGGGCTGCTTCTTTTGAAATATTTGTCCTCGGTGTACATCGTCCCCTCCTGTGCCTGATAAACAGGATAGCATCTTCCAGACTCACTTGCACTTTCCCAAACAGTGGATACAGACACTGCCTATCTTACAGTATCTTTGCTCATCAGGAAACAGTCAACAGCTCAACAGCATTTACATTTTTTTCCTGGAAAGCGACCGGTATCAGAAGCATGGCTATATACCGAATTCATAGAACTGCTCAGGTTGGAACCTGAGAACCTTCAAGATCATAAATTCCAACCTCAACCTAACCATGCAACCCTAACTCCAACAACCAACTGCAAAATCATGTCCCTGAGCACCCCATCCAGGTGGTTTGTCAATAGGTTGCCCAAGGAGGCTGTGGATGCCCCATCCCTGGAGGCATTCAAGGCCAGGCTGATGTAGCTCTGGGCAGCCTGGTCTGGTGGTTGCTGACCCTGCACATAGCAAGAGGGACTGAAAAGAGATGATCTTTGAGGTCCTTTTCAACCCAGCCATTCTATCAGTCTATGATAATATGACAGCAACCCAGCCACCTCCCCGCAGCACCACCTCCAGTGCTTAAATACCTTTTTAGTAAAGGGGTGTTTCTCCCTCCTCCCGGTTACACACTAATCCACTCCCGCTCAGATCATTGCTCCACAAGCCGCATCGCCTTAGTGGCTTTTTTCTGGACACGCTCCAGGGCCTCGAGGACTTTCCTGTTCTGAGGAGCACAAAAGAGAACACAGTGTTTAAGGGGTGTCCTCACCAGACCAGAATACAGAGGGATGCCCATTTCCCCGCTCCTGCTGCCCACGCTATTGCTGACATAAGGCAGGATGCCATCGGCCTTCTGGCTGTTGGGCTGCGATAGGCTGGACTGGGCCCAGCCAGTGGCCATTGGCGCTGCGGGCGTTGCTGACAGCCCGAGATGGGTCCCCGGCCTGCAATGTGCCGCTGCTTGGCACACAGGTGCACGGGGGAAGCTTGGGCCTCCTCCAACCCACACGCACGTCCCAAGAGGACTTAATGGAACTCTGTGAGCTGGCCCTTACCAGGTCCTCCATTACGTTCTTCTTTACGTGACCCTCCCACAGCCAAGTGAATGCTGATGACAGAAGCTGTGGGCACCCACAGCCCCTCTGTCTCCTTGATGTCCGCCAGGGGAAGGAGGCGATATGGGGCCAGGTCTCTCCGCACTTCCAACACTGGTGATGTTGGCTTGGCAGCCGTCGTCCTCCATTGCCAGCACTGAAGCCGTTGGTGCTGCCTGTGTTGCTGCCTTGTATTCACCTTGGGATGTGCAGGAACCTGCAGGGCCACCTCTGACCGGTGCACGTGAGGACGATCAGTCCCACTGGCACCTCTGCTCCCACCAACTTACTGCCACCTCTGTTCGCAGGATGCTGTCATGTACTATTGTCCCCTGCTGTGGCCGCCGTCAGTAACAGCAGCAGCTCATAGCACGCCGCTTAGCAGCTCTTCCCTGTTGCCCTTGCTCCCTTGCTGCCCCTTCCGAAGACTGTCTGGCAGAGCTGGGAAGGCCTGTTAGAGAAACAGCCTGCTTAGGAGGGGGCACGAGATGATCTGGCCTCCGGGGCAGCCGCCCGTCTGGGACAAGATGCACGGTGCAGTCCTCTCCTGGTGGCTGGGTAGAGAAGCCACCACCGCCGTGCATCTCTTTTTCCCACCAAGGAAGCCCTGCTTTCAACACTGAATGGCCTACCTTCTTTCTTGACCTGCAAGCGTTCCTTTCCAGAGAGACCACTTGGTCTCCCTGTGTGTCTTCTGGATGGTGTTTGTCCAGAAAACTCCTTCTTGATGGTGCCAAGGCCTGGTGGATTCACAGCCCACTCTTGAAGGGGCACGAGATTATCCGGCCTCTGAGGCAGCCGTCCATCTGGGAGGAGGATCCTCTCACGCAAAATGCACTCCTCCGCAGGTGGCCGGCAGACCTCGGTGGGATCCCCTGCTCTGCTGGCTGCCCTGCCACCGTGGTACATTGTCTGGGCTGGTTTTGTTGCCATCAGACCTGGCCGGCGGTGGGGCTGGGTTCTGCAGTCCATGTGGGCTCTGTTGTATGTTCTGGTTGAGCTCTGGACACCAGAAGAGCTGCAGCAGGACAGGCTGCCACTCTCCACCAGCTCCTGCAGATCCCTCCAGGCAGCATCCCAGAAGTCAGGGCCCAGAGTGCCGACGTGCTCAGGCAGTGCTGACTGCACCAGCTGCTGCAGCTCCTGCTCAGCTCGGCTGCAGCGGTTGCAGCTGGGGCAGCAGCACCGTGGCCCATGCATCTGTCCGTTGTCATCTGCAAAGCAGGGAGGGGACCTGAGCCACAGCAGGATGGGTTGCGCTTGGCCCAGCCTGCAGAGTGCAAGGTCCTGCTCCAGGGCTGGGCTTCTCCCATGGGCCTAGCACACATCAGGGCAATCATGCAGATCGAGGCTGACCTGCAAAAGACTTACCTGACTCACGAGCTGATGCTCTGCGCTGGTTTTCTGGCTGGGCATTGGCGGAGCTGCAGCAGTACAGACTGCCCTGCTCCACCAGCTTTTCCAGATCCCTCCAGGCAGCATTCCAGAAGTCAGGGCCCAGACTGCCGACAGGCTTACGCAGTGCTGACTGCACCAGCCGCTGCAGCTCCTGGTCTGCCTTGCTGCAGCTGTTCCAGCTGGAGCAGCACCATGGCCTGTGCCTCTGTGGCTCAGCATCTGTAATAGGGAGAGGTCCTGAGCCACAGCAGGATGGGGCACCAGGGACAACCTTGTCCCATCTGGCCGACCTGCAGTGTGCCAGTTCCCAGGCCAGGGCTGGGCTCCTCCCATGGGCCCATCCCTGCCTGGCGTGAATCAGGACAAGGCTGGGGCTTGGTGATGACCCATGGGACACTCACCTGACTTTGGTGCTGCTGCTCCTCGCTGCCATGATCTCTTCAGACACAAGAATAGCTTGACAGCCTGCAGGCACATGAACGTGGCACAGTGAGGCTCTGGGAAGCAGCCAGCGCAGTCGGTTCCAAATCCCCCAGCCCTGAGTCCCCCAGCCCCATATAACCCCATCCTCAAACTCCCCTACCTGTAGGTGCCACAGGGTGTGAAGCAGAAAGACCCCGGCCACCAAAAACAGGCCATCCAGGAAGAAATGGTATGTAGGGACAAGAAGAACGCTGTTGTCAACCATCGCTCAAAGCCGGTCACAACCGCACTGAGAGAGGCGGGGTGCTGGTCACTGGCTCCTAAAGATTCGGCTGTGAGGTCACAGTGCTTTGGGTGGGGACACCTCTGTGAGGTCACAGCCCCGCAGCCCACATGGGAGCCAGTCAGTGCTTGCCCTCTGTGTGCTGGTGGGAGAAGTTACAAATAAATCTGAGGACAATGAAAAAATGCTTCAAAAAATTGTAGCTTAAACATCAAGTGAAAGCGTGCACCAGCCTGGGAACCAGAACCATCCTTGTGGTGTGCAGCTGCAATCTTCCCTTCAGATACCTGAGGCAGACACAGGGTAAAGAAGCAAAGTGCTTTTAGTCTGCTTTTTCTTCTTGCTATCCTACTGCATTATTAGCTGGTAATAAATGAATCTTCCCTGGGCCTAAACTGCTTTGTCTGGGACTGTAACTGTGAGCCATCTCTGTCTCCTTCTGGCACGTTGATTATATCACACTACCCCAAACCAAGGATGGAAGCGACCACTGGATGGCTGGAAACATATCCCATGCTCCATGCCTCCATCCAAAACACTATCCTGGGCACTCGGCACCCTAGAAAGAATTCAGTCCAACCGGACTCATTTCTGAAATAAGCTGACCAACAGCTGTGCCAAAGAGCGTGGCTTTAAGTGGGTATATCACATTCTCTGTCATGCATCAGCAGAGCCCACACGGGAATCAAAGAATCACAGAATCACAGAAACATGAAGTCAAAGAATTGTAGAATCACTGAATGGTCTGGGTTGAAAAGAACCTTAAAGACCCTGCTATATGCAGGGTCGCCAGCCAGCAGACCAGGCTGCCCAGAGCCACATCCAGCCTGGCCTTGAATGCCTGCTGGGATGAGGCATCCACAGCCTCCTTGGGCAACGTGTTCCAGTGCATCCCCACCCTCTGTGTGAAAAACATCCTCCTAATATCGCACCTAAACCTCCCCCACCTCAGTTGAAACCCATTCCCCCTTGTCCTATCACTATCAACCCTCGTAAATGGCCATTCCCCCTCCTGTTTATACACTCCCTTCAAATACTGGAAGGCAAGGAGCTCTCCCCAGAGCCTTCTCTTCTCCACACTAAAAAAGCTCAGTTCCCTAACCCTTTTTCACAGGAGAGGGTCATCCTCAGACCCTCCTCTGGATTCGATCCAAGAGCTCCATGTCTTTCTTGTGCCTGGGGCTCCAGGCCAGAACTCAGTACTGCAGATGGGACCTCACAAGAGCTGAGCAGAGGAGAACAGTCACCTCCCTGTCCGTGCTGGCCACCCCCTTTTTAATGCAGCCCAGAACACAGCTGCCCTTCTGGGCTGCGGGCACACACTGATGGTTCATGTCTAGTTTCTTGTCCACCAGTACCCCCAAGTCCTTCTCTGTAGGGCTGCTCTTAAGGAGATCTTAGAGAATTATAGAATCACCAAGGTTGGTAAAGATCTACAAGATCATCCAGTCCAACTGTTCTCCTGCCACCAATAGTTCCCACTAAACCACGTCCCTCAACACAATGTTTAAATGATCCTTGAACACCTCTGGGGCAGGTGTGTCTGCACAACCTCTCTGGACAGACCGTTCCAGTGCCTGACCAGAAATATCCTGACAAAAAGGATCTTTTCTTGAATCCTAAAGAAAATTCCCTAACGTCCAGGCTGCATCTCCCCTGGCACAACTGGAGGCCATTCCCTCTGGTCCTATCTCTAGTAACACGAGAGGAGAGGCCGACTGTCAGCTCACTACAACCTCCCTTCAGATAGTTATAGAGAGCAATAGAGAGGTGTTCCCTGAGCCTCCTCCAGGCTGAACAGTCCCAGCTCTCTCAGCTGCTCCCCATAAGCTCTGTGCTCCAGACCCCTTGCCAGCTTCACTGCCCTTCTCTGGACATGTTCTTGGCGACATGGGCTCACTCACTGATGGCTCATGTTCAGCTGAGCATCTTCCAGCTGCTCTGCCCCAAGCCTGTAGCGTTGCCTGCAGTTGCAGTGGTCAAAATGCAGGACCAGGCACGTGGTTGCACTGAACCTCATCCCATTGGCTGCTGCCCAGTGACGCAGCCTGTCCAGATCCCTCTGTAGGGCCTTGCCACCCCCAGGCAGATCCACACTTCCTGCCAACTTGGTGTCATCTGCAAACTTACTGAGGGTGTCCTCAGTGCCTTCGTCCAGGTCATCAATAAAGATACGGAAGAGGACGGGTCCCAACAACGACCCCTGGGCAACACCACTACTGAGCGGTCGCCAGCTGGATTTAACTCCATTCACCGCCACTCTCTGGGCCTGGCCCTCCAGCCAGTTCTTTACCCAGGAAGCAGCTCAGATCTGCCAAATGGCCGCATTAGGGGATCTGCCAGTCAAGCCTCCTGTGTATGGTACAAAGGGATCAAGTCCCTGCAGTGCACTTGAACAACATGCTAGGCAAGCCAGTCGGGGTTGTTCCCGCCTCGGGCAAAAGCAAGCCCATCCGTGGGATTGCTTCTGCTCAAGGATCTGCATGCACTTGGTGGGAAATGTGGAAGGATGGGGATGTCCAGTGTGTACTTGGAAGAGGATGTGATGTCGGGGGAGAACAGCCAAGAATTTGAATTGTATGATGCTACTTGCTGTATAATGCCGCATATTATTATTCCTATGATTCCCATACCCCTCACTAATGGCATTACAGTAAGGAGTACCCAGGTTAAGGAAGAATGAATTCTGACAGAACCAGAAGTGGATTCAGCACACAACACTTCAACATCACACTCCATTCTATTAATCATAACTACTATTCTTTTCTCCCCTTCCTTGTTCTGTCTTAGTAAATAGTTTTTATCTCAACCTGCAAGTTCCAGGTTGTTGTATTTTTCTGATTCTCTCTCCCATCCCACTGGGAGGCCGGGCAGTGACTGTGTGTTTTGTAGCTACAGGCTGGGTTAAACTGCAGCATACCTGGATCTTCCCGGCCTCGTGTCATTGATGCCTAGTAAAGTCTCCGAAACTTGACTCCTGCAGAATTACTGAATCACAGAACAGCTGAAGATGGAAGGGACCTCTGGAGATCTTCTTGTCCAACCAGTCTGCTCAAGCAGATTACACAGGCCCATCCCCAGGGTTGTCCAGAAACACTGTGTCCACTAATCAGACCTATAGGGAGAGAACACCTCTGCTATGCTTGATGTTACACAAAATGCTACTCTGGATGCTTCAACAGATCCTCAGGCTGATTTATACTAACAGCAGGTGCTGTAAAACTACCTCTAGGTGTAGCTACTAGAAACTGGAGGCATCCTCACAATAGTTACTGTATATATGCTTTCCTGCTGGTAGCTGTTAGAGGATGCTCTCTGTATCTACTCTTAGCAGCAGAAGTGCCCTCTGAGAGACTGAGAGAGGTCATCTCAGAGGTTAGTAGATAATTGTGTGTCTCCAAGGCAGTTATACCCAAAGCCCATCTGTACCCTTGTGGGTCCTTGAAGTACCCTTTCCTCCTGCGGTAATCTATAGCATCTGGGAGGTGGATGTTCACACACACAGTGCAGTCCTCAACTGGTCCTCTGCTGGTGGCCGCGTAGAGGAGATCAATGTACCGTTCTTCTCTTTTTCCCACCGAGGAAGCCCCAACTCTCTGGCAGAGCTGGGAAGACCTGGTGCAGACCCCACCTGCTCAGAAGCGGGCACGAGATTACCTGGCCTCTGAGGCAGCCGTCCATCTGGGAGAAGGGTGATTCTGTGCACAGTGCAGTCCTCTGCTGGTGGGCGGCTGGAGGAGCCACCTGCACTGTGCTTCTCCTTTTCCCACCGAGGAAGCCGGTTCTGACTCTGAGTGGCCTGCATTCCCTCTGGACCTGTAAGCATTGTTCCTTGTCAGAGACACAACTTGGTCTTCCTCTGCATCTTTTCAAGGCTGTTTGTACTGGAAAATCCCTCTTGACGGTGCGAAGGCCTGGACGATTTACCACTCTCCCTCGAAGGGGCACAACATTATGCGGCCTCAGAGGCAGCCGTCCATCCAGGATCAGGACACTCTCACACACAGTGCGTCCTCTGCTGGTTTGGCTTCCCTGCATTTCTCTTTCTTCCCCCTGTCTTTCAGCCCCCCAAAGCACGTGGGGGCACTCAGACAACACGGAAAGCTCTTGGGCATTGCTGTCCCACCAACGTTGTCCCTGTGCTGCTCGATGAAGTCCCCATTTGCAGGTGGCTGCATGCAGGTGCAGCCCTGTGGGGGCTGCTCCAAGGCTCCCCTGCTTTCCTGGGAGCCCTGACAATCTGTCCGTCTGGGAGGAGGATGTTCTCACGCACAATGCAATCCTCTGCTGGTGGCCAGCAGACCTTGGTGGGATCCCCTGCTCTGCTGGCTGCCCTGCCACCTTGGAACTTTGTCTGGGCTGGTTTCGTTGCCATCAGACCTGGCCGGTAGTGGGGCTGGGTTCTGCAATTCGTGTGGGCTCTGTTGCTTCTTCTGGTTGAGCTCTGGACACCCTGAGAGTGGCAGCAGGACAGGCTGCCACTCTCCACCAGCTCTGCCAGGTCCCTCCAGGCAGCATCCCAGAAGTCAGTGCCCAGAGTGCCGATGTGCTCAGGCAGTGCTGACTGCACCAGCTGCTGCAGCTCCTGGTCAGCTCTGCTGCAGTTTGCAGCTGTGGCAGCCTCTCTTTGGCCCATACATCTGTCTGTCGTCACCTCCAAAGCAGGGAGGGGGCCTGAGCCACAGCAGGATGGGGACACTCTTGGCCCAACTGGCTGACCTGCAGTGTGCAAGGTCCTGCTCCATGGCTGGGCTCCTCCCATGGGCCCATCCCTGCCTGACGTGAATCAGGACAAGGCTGGGTCGTGGTGCTGACCCACGGGACACTCACCTGACTCCGGTGCTGCTGCTCCTCGCTGCCACCATCTCCTCAGTCGCAAGCATTGCTTGATAGCCTGCAGTCACATGAACGTGGGGTCACTCAGACATTGTGGAAATCTCCTGGGCCTTCTTGTCCCACGAACGTTGTTCCTGTGTTGCTCGATGAAGTCCCCCATTCTCAGGTGGCTGCGTGCAGGTGCAGCTCTGTGGGGGCTGCTCTGTGGCTCCCCTGCCTGCCTGGGAGCCCTGACAATCTGTCCTGGGGGCTGCGGGGACCACCAGCCGCCACCAGTGCCAGCCCTTCACTCACTTCTCACACTGAGGGCAGAGCTCAGATGCTGGCTGGCTGCACTTCTGCCATCATCTTCAGTAGTCAGACGTGAAGGTGCTGTTGCTGCTGGTCTCACTGTGCTGTGCACTAAGAGAACTACTGGTGCACATGCAGACGATCAGTCCCACTGGCACCTCTGCTCCCACCAACGTACTGCCACCTCTGTTCGCAGGATGCTGTCCTGTACAATTGTCCCCTGCTGTGGCCGCCGTCTGTAACAGGAGCAGGTCCCAGCACGCCGCTCAGCAGCTCTTCCCTGTTGCCCTTGTTCCCTTGCTGCTCGTTCCGAAGACTGTCTGGCATTGCTGGGAAGGCCTGTTGGAGACACAGCCTGCTGAGGAGGGGGCACGAGATGATCTGGCCTCCGGGGCAGCCGCCCGTCTGGGAGAAGATGCACGGTGCAGTCCTCTCCTGGTGGCTGGGTAGAGAAGCCACCACCGCCGTGCTTCTGTTCTCTTTTTCCCACCGAGGAAGCCCTGCTTGCAACACTGAATGGGCTTCCTTCTTTCTTGACCTGCAAGTGTTGTTCCATTTCAGAGAGACCACTTGGTCTCCCTGTGTGTCTTCTGGACAGTGTTTGTCAGCAGAGCTGGCTGTGCTAGGACAGAAGGGGCCCTGGTTGACTGTACTGTGTGATGGACAGTTGACAAACTGACCCTTCCCAGAAGTTCAGTGTCAAGTCCCCATTTGATGGGTGGTTGTGAGGAAGAGCTGAGAGAGAAGACAGATGCTTGTCAAAGAGGGGATTGTGGCTGAAATGTGATCTTCCCTCTGAGCGTGGTGGGAACACTCCTGCTAGTATTGCTGCTACTGAGGCAAGGAAGACATTTTCCAGGACAGTTTGCTTCCAAGAGCATGGCAGGAGGCTGGGACTGCCCTGATGCGCATGAGACTTGGGAACACACGGTGGCTCCTGCCAGATGTGTCAACAAAGGGGAAGGAGCAGAGCACACAGCCCGTGTACTGTGCAGCAAAAAGACCTGACCAAACTTGCTTCAGCTCCAGTCACACAGCACACCATGATCTGTTCTCCCCTTCCCTTCCACAAGGCCCCTCACCCACCCCACTATCAGCACAGCACAAGCAGGGCGATTTACCAGCAGGCTTATGTGGCTGCAGACATTTGGCATCACTACAGCTGTGCCAGCACCTTGTTCCCTGCCGGCACATGGTTTTGAAGGCAAAGTGCAATGCTCATACTGCAGGAAAGCACAAAGCTCAGGCTAAGCACGGCTGGCTTTTGGCAGGATGTAGAGTGAGCAAAGCCAACAACAGCCCTGAAAGCAGTGATCTGAAAGGTCTGGGCTCACAGGCCTGCTGGCTGTCATATCCGAGCACCTTGGCTAGAGTAAATCTCATCCATCCCTTCTCCAGCACAGTGTGGCCTCCCATCCATGACAACCTCAGGCTTCTGTTGATAATGCAAACAGGACATGTTGACCCCAAAACCCAAAGTCAGTTAAACCAGAAACATTGATGAGACCTCCAGAGGGGAGATTTTAGGGTCAAATAATTTATTTACAATGAGGAGCACAACTTGGGGGTGAGGGGTGGGAGGGGAGAGAATAGGAAAAGATATTTCAATTATCCTCTGTTGTTGTTTGGGAAAATAAACATTTTCCTGAAAGGCGGGTGGCATAAAATCAGGGGCTTTCCATCCAGGAGACCTGCCAGAGGATCACTGGGAACCCTGTACAGATCAGGGGACCCAAGGAACCTGCAGCACCGACCATGTCCTCATCTTTGACCATGACAAGAGGGTGTATCTTCTTGCTGCAGATGAGGGGGCTTCTCCACACCAGGTGGCTGAGGTGCTTGGTGGCCTTCCCACGCATGCTTTGTCAGCTCATCCAGACTTCTCCTGGTTCTTCTTCTTCTTTGACCAGGAAGGCGGTGGAATCATCGTCCCTGGCAGTGTTCAGGTGGTGTCCAGATGAGTACCTACGAGATATGGTTTAGTAGCTTGTGGTAGTAATGGTGATGTAATGATGACCTTGTAGGTCCTTTTCAACCTTGTGATTCTATGATTTTAAGATTCCCACTCCTTTAATAGATTCACAATCCTGTCCAGGCTGGAGAGGACCTCAGGAGGTCTCTAGTCCAACCTTCTTCACAAAGCTGTGACAGTGATGGTATCAAACCAGGCTGCTCAGCATTCTGCACATCAGAGTCTTGAAAACTTCCAAAGTCAGAGATCCCACAACCTCTCTGGGCCCCTCTCCCAGTGGGTAACTTAGGGAATACCCTCAAAGTTAGCCTGTTCCTCCTGAGCTGCACCTCCATTAAAAGCCTGATTCCATCTTCTTAATAATCTCCTCACAGCTGTTAGGGGGTCGTCTTAAGTCCTCCAGAACCATCTCTTTTCAAAGCTGAAAAAGCCCAACTCCAAAGTCTCTCATCACGTGGCATTAACTCCAGCCCCCGTGTCTCAGTGGTTCCTGCAGAACTCTCTCCTGATTACTCAGATTACTGGATACAGTGTCCAGCCCTGGTGTATTGGGTGTTGAGAAGTGGAGAATATTCACCCTCTCCCCCACCCCACCTAGAGGTCAAAAGGAAAGAACTGAGCCCCTCTGCCTTCTCACAACCCAAATGCATTGCCAAAGCTATTGCTTAGACTGGCTTGAAATGAGGATCCACCATCTCATCTGTTCCCTAAGAATCTCTGGGTGATGACCAGATCAGTACCAACTCCTTCTTTCTGCATTGCCCCAAAACTCCAAAGACAAAGATGTGTAGCAGAATTTTTGTAGATATGGAAAAGAAACAGATTCCCCAACACTTCTGATGACTGCAGGAATGGAGCAGCTACAGGATGCATTTTCTACAGATTCACTCGCAGAGCCTGCAGCCAGAGGGAGCCATCAGATCAGCTTCTCACACCTCCTGGAGAGCTGCAGGCTGGAGCCCTGTTGAGAGCTGCGCAGATGCCTCCTCAGTGTAATTTCATAACCCTTTCCTTGCCCCTTGGAGCCAATAGATTTCATCTCTCTGTGTGGCTAAAGTACATGAAGGATGCCTTGCACCCAAGGGGATGCAGATGCCTGAGCAGAGAACCTGGCAGAGCATTGCCTGATAACACTAGAGAAATTCCAGTTGTATAACAAATAAATGTTGCTAAAATTCAGCCCATTTTTCAGGACTATTGTGTACAATTCTTCTGGGCTGCTTCTTTTGAAATATTTGTCCTCGGTGTACATCGTCCCCTCCTGTGCCTGATAAACAGGATAGCATCTTCCAGACTCACTTGCACTTTCCCAAACAGTGGATACAGACACTTCCTATCTTACAGTATCTTTGCTCATCAGAAAACAGCCAACAGCTCAACAGCATTTACATTTTTTCCTGGAAAGCGACCTGTATCAGAAGCATGGCTATATACCGAATTCATAGAACTGCTCAGGTTGGAACCTGAGAACCTTCAAGATCATAAATTCCAACCTCAACCTAACCATGCAACTCTAACTCCAACAACCAACTGCAAAATCATGTTCCTGAGCACCCCATCCAGGTGGTTTGTCAATAGGTTGCCCAAGGAGGCTGTGGATGCCCCATCCCTGGAGGCATTCAAGGCCAGGCTGATGTAGCTCTGGGCAGCCTGGTCTGGTGGTTGCTGACCCTGCACATAGCAAGAGGGACTGAAAAGAGATGATCTTTGAGGTCCTTTTCAACCCAGGCCATTCTATCACTCTATGATACTATGACAGCAACCCAGCCACCTCCCCGCAGCACCACCTCCAGTGCTTAAATACCTTTTTTGTAAGGGGGTGTTTCTCCCTCCTCCGGGTTACACATTAATCCACTCCCACTCAGATCATTGCTCCACACCCCGCACCGCCTTTGTGGCTATTTTCTGGACACGCTCCAGGGCCTTGAGGACTTTCCTGTTCTGAGGAGCACAAAAAAGAACACAGTGTTTGAGGGGTGTCCTCACCAGGCCAGAATGCAGAGGGACGCCTATTTCCCCACTCCTGCTGCCCACGCTATTGCTGACATAAGGCAGGATGCCATCGGCCTTCTGGCTGTTGGGCTGCAATAGGCTGGACTGAGCCCGGCCAGTGGCCATTGGCGCTGCGGCCGTTGCTGACAGGCCGAGATGGGTCCCCGGCCTGCAATGTGCCGCTGCTTGGCACACAGGTGCAAGGGGAAAGCTTGGGCCTCCTCCAACCCGCACGCACGTCCCAAGAGGACTGAATGGAACTCTGTGATCTGGCCCTTACCTGGTCCTCCATTACGTTCTTCTTTACGTGACCCTCCCACAGCCAAGTGGATGCTGATGACAGAAGCCGTGGGCACCCACAGCCCCTCTGCCTCCTCGATGTCCGCCAGGGGAAGGAGGCGATATGGGGCCGGGTCTCTCCGCACTTCCAAGACTGGTGATGTTGCCTTGGCAGCCGTCGTCCTCCATTGCCAGCACTGAAGCCGTTGGTGCTGCCAGTGCTGCTGCCTTGTATTCACCTTGGGATGTGCAGGAACCTGCAGGGCCACCTCCTACCGGTGCACGCGCGGACGATCAATCCCACTGGCACCTCTGCTCCCACCAACGTACTGCCACCTCTGTTCGACGGATGCTGTCATGTACTATTGTCCCCTGCTGTGGCCGCCGTCTGTAACAGGAGCAGGTCCCAGCACGCCGCTCAGCAGCTCTTCCCTGTTGCCCTTGTTCCCTTGCTGCTTGTTCCGAAGACTGCCTGGCATTGCTGGGAAGGCCTGTTGGAGACACAGCCTGCTGAGGAGGGGGCACGAGAGGATCTGGCCTCCGGGGCAGCCGCCCGTCTGGGACAAGATGCACGGTGCAGTCATCTCCTGGTGGCTGGGTAGAGAAGCCACCACTGCCGTGCTTCTCTTTTTTCCCACCGAGGAAGCCCTGCTTGCAACACTGCACTGAATGGCCTACCTTCTTTTTTGACCTGCAAGCGTTCCGTTTCAGAGAGACCACTTGGTCTCCCTGTGTGTCTTCTGGATGGTGTTTGTCCAGGAAACTCCTTCTTGATTGTGCGAAGGCCTGGTGCATTCACTGCCCACTCTGGAATGGGCTCGAGATTATCCGGCCTCTGAGGCAGCCGTCCGTCTGGGAGGAGGATGGCCTCGCGCAAAATGCACTCCTCCGCAGGTGGCCGGCAGACCTCGGTGGGATCTCCTGTTCTGCTGGCTGCCCTGCCACCGTGGTACATTGTCTGGGCTGGTTTTGTTGCCATCAGACCTGGCCGGCGGTGGAGCTGGGTTCTGCAGTCTATGTGGGCTCTGTTGTATCTTCTTGTTGAGCTCTGGACACCAGAAGAGCTGCAGCAGGACAGGCTGCCACTCTCCACAAGCTCCTCCAGATCCCTCCAGGCAGCATCCCAGAATTCAGGGCCCAGAGTGCCGATGTGCTCAGGCAGTGCTGACTGCACCAGCTGCTGCAGCTCCTGGTCCGCCTTGCTGCAGCGGTTGCATCTGGGGCAGCAGCACCGTGGCCCATGCATCTGTCTGTTCTCATCTGCAAAGCAGGGAGAGGACCTGAGCCACAGCAGGATGGGGATGCCCTTGGCCCAATCTGCAGAGTGCAAGGTCCTGCTCCAGGGCTGGGCTCCTCCCGTGGGCCTAGCACACATCAGGGCAATCATGTAGATTGGGGCTGATCCACAAAAGACTTACCTGACTCACGAGTTGATGCTCCGCGCTTGTTTTCTGGCTGGGCTTTGGCAGAGCTGCAGCAGTACAGACTGCCCTGCTCCACCAGCTCCTCCAGATCCCTCCAGGCAGCATTCCAGAAGTCAGGGCCCAGACTGCCGACAGGCTTACGCAGTGCTGACTGCACCAGCCGCTGCAGCTCCTGGTCCGCCTTGCTGCAGCTGTTCCAGCTGGAGCAGCACCATGGCCTGCGCGTCTGTGTCTCAGCATCTGTAAAAGGGAGGGGGCCTGAGCCACAGCAGGATGGGGCACCAGGGACAACCTTGTCCCATCCGGCCGACCTGCAGTGTGCCAGTTCCCAGTCCAGGGCTGGGCTCCTCCCATGGGCCCATCCCTGCCTGGCGTGAATCAGGACAAGGCTGGGGCTTGGTGCTGACCCACGGGACACTCACCTGACTTTGGTGCTGCTGCTCCTCTCTGCCATGATCTCCTCAGACGCAAGAATAGCTTGAAAGCCTGCAGGCACATGAATGTGGCACAGTGAGGCTCTGGGAAGCAGCCAGCGCAGTCGGTTCCAAATCCCCCAGCCCCGAGTCCCCCAGCCCCATATAACCCCATCCTCAAACTCCACTACCTGTAGGTGCCACAGGGTGTGAAGCAGAAAGACCCCGGCCACCAAAAACAGGCCATCCAGGAAGAAATGGTATGTAGGGACAAGAAGAACGCTGTTGTCAACCATCGCTCAAAGCCGGTCACAACCGCACTGAGAGAGGCGGGGTGCTGGTCACTGGCTACTAAAGATTCGGCTGTGAGGTCACAGTGCTTTGGGTGGGGACACCTCTGTGAGGTCACAGCCCCGCAGCCCACATGGGAGCCAGTCAGTGCTTGCCCTCTGTGTGCTGGTGGGAGAAGTTACAAATAAATCTGAGGACAATGAAAAAATGCTTCAAAAAATTGTAGCTTACACATCAAGTGAAAGCGTGCACCAGCCTGGGAACCAGAACCATCCTTGTGGTGTGCAGCTGCAATCTTCCCTTCAGGTACCTGAGGCAGACACAGGGTAAAGAAGCAAAGTGCTTTTAGTCTGCTTTTTCTTCTTGCTATCCTACTGCATTATTAGCTGGTAATAAATGAATCTTCCCTGGACCTAAACTGCTTTGTCTGGGACTGTAACTGTGAGCCATCTCTGTCTCCTTCTGGCACGTTGATTATATCACACTACCCCAAACCAAGGACGGAAGCGGCCACTGGATGGCTGGAAACATATCCCATGCTCCATGCCTCCGTCCAAAACACTATCCTGGGCACTCGGCACCCTAGAAAGAATTCAGTCAAACCGGACTCATTTCTGAAATAAGCTGACCAACAGCTGTGCGAAAGAGCGTGGCTTTAAGTGGGTATATCGCATTCTCTGTCAGGCACCAGCAGAGCCCACACGGGGATCAAAGAATCACAGAATCACAGAAACATGAAATCACAGAATTGTAGAATCACTGAATGGCCTGCGTTGAAAAGAACCTCAAAGACCATCTGGTTTCAACCCTCTGCTCTGTGCAGGGTCGCCAGCCACCAGACCATGCTGTCCAGAGCTGCATCCAGCCTGGCCTTGAATGCCTGCAGGGATGAGGCATCCACAGCCTCCTTGGGCAACCTGTTCCAGTGCATCACCACCCTCTGTGTGAAAAACATCCTCCTATTATCGCACCTAAACCTCCCCCACCTCAGTTGAAACCCATTCCCCCTTGTCCTATCACTATCAACCCTCGTAAACAGCCATTCCCCCTCCTGTTTATATGCTCCATTCAAGTACTGGAAGGCCACAAGGAGCTCTCCCCAGAGCCTTCTCTTCTCCACACTAAAAAAGCTCAGTTCCCTAACCCTTTTTCACAGGAGAGGGTCATCCTCAGACCCTCCCCTGGACTCGATCCAAGAGCTCCATGTCTTTCTTGTGCCTGGGGCTCCAGGCCAGAACTCAGTACTGCAGATGGGACCTCACAAGAGCTGAGCAGAGGAGAACAGTCACCTCCCTGTCCCTGCTGGCCACCCCCTTTTTAATGCAGCCCAGAACACAGCTGCCCTTCCGGGCTGCAGGCACACACTGATGGTTCATGTCTAGTTTCTCGTCCACCAGGACCCCCAGGTCCTTCTTTGTAGGGCTGCTCTTAAGGAGATCTTAGAGAACTATAGAATCACCAAGGTTGGTAAAGATCTACAAGATCATCCAGTCCAACTGTTCTCCTGCCACCAATAGTTCCCACTAAACCACGTCCCTCAACACAATGTTTAAATGATCCTTGAACACCTTTGGGGCCAATGTCTGCACCACCTCTCTGGACAGACCGTTCCAGGGCCTGACCAGTCTATCGGAGAAGAAATATCCTGACAAAAAGGATCTTTTCTTGAATCCTAAAAAAAATTCCCTAACGTCCAGACTGAATCTCCCCTGGCACAACTGGAGGCCATTCCCTCTGGTCCTATCACTAGTAACACGAGAGGAGAGGCCGACCGTCAGCTCACTACAACCTCCCTTCAGGTAGTTATAGAGAGCAATAGAGAGGTGTTCCCTGAGCCTCCTCCAGGCTGAACAGTCCCAGCTCTCTCAGCTGCTCCCCATAAGCTCTGTGCTCCAGACCCCTTGCCAGCTTCACTGCCCTTCTCTGGACATGTTCTTGGCCACCTGGGCTCACTCACTGATGGCTCATGTTCAGCTGAGCATCTTCCAGCTGCTCTGCCCCAAGCCTGTAGCGTTGCCTGCAGTTGCAGTGGTCAAAATGCAGGACCAGGCACGTGGTTGCACTGAACCTCATCCCATTGGCTGCTGCCCAGTGACGCAGCCTGTCCAGATCCCTCTGTAGGGCCTTGCCACCCCCAGGCAGATCCACACTTCCTGCCAACTTGGTGTCATCTGCAAACTTACTGAGGGTGCACTCAGTGCCCTCGTCCAGGTCATCAATAAAGATACGGAAGAGGACGGGTCCCAACAACGACCCCTGGGCAACACCACTACTGAGCGGTCGCCAGCTGGATTTAACTCCATTCACCGCCACTCTCTGGGCCTGGCCCTCCAGCCAGTTCTTTACCCAGGAAGCAGCTCAGATCTGCCAAATGGCCGCATTAGGGGATCTGCCAGTCAAGCCTCCTGTGTATGGTACAAAGGGATCAAGTCCCTGCAGTGCACTTGAACAACATGCTAGGCAAGCCAGTCGGGGTTGTTCCCGCCTCGGGCAAAAGCAAGCCCATCCGTGGGATTGCTTCTGCTCAAGGATCTGCATGCACTTGGTGGGAAATGTGGAAGGATGGGGATGTCCAGTGTTTACCTGGAAGAGGATGTGATGTCGGGGGAGAACAGCCAAGAATTTGAATTGTATGATGCTAGTTGCTATATAATGCCGCATATTATTATTCCTATGATTCCCATACCCCTCACTAATGGCATTACAGTAAGGAGTACCCAGGTTAAGGAAGAATGAATTCTGACAGAACCAGAAGTGGATTCAGCACACAACACTTCAACATCACACTCCATTCTATTAATCATAACTACTATTCTTTTCTCCCCTTCCTTGTTCTGTCTTAGTAAATAGTTTTTATCTCAACCTGCAAGTTCCAGGTTGTTGTATTTTTCTGATTCTCTCTCCCATCCCACTGGGAGGCCGGGCAGTGACTGTGTGTTTTGTAGCTACAGGCTGGGTTAAACTGCAGCATACCTGGATCTTCCCGGCCTCATGTCATTGATGCCTAGTAAAGTCTCCGAAACTTGACTCCTGCAGAATTACTGAATCACAGAACAGCTGAAGATGGAAGGGACCTCTGGAGATCTTCTTGTCCAACCAGTCTGCTCAAGCAGATTACACAGGCCCATCCCCAGGGTTGTCCAGAAACACTGTGTCCACTAATCAGACCTATAGGGAGAGAACACCTCTGCTATGCTTGATGTTACACAAAATGCTACTCTGGATGCTTCAACAGATCCTCAGGCTGATTTATACTAACAGCAGGTGCTGTAAAACTACCTCTAGGTGTAGCTACTAGAAACTGGAGGCATCCTCACAATAGTTACTGTATATATGCTTTCCTGCTGGTAGCTGTTAGAGGATGCTCTCTGTATCTACTCTTAGCAGCAGAAGTGCCCTCTGAGAGACTGAGAGAGGTCATCTCAGAGGTTAGTAGATAATTGTTGTGTTCTCCAAGGCAGTTATACCCAAAGCCCATCTGTACCCTTGTGGGTCCTTGAAGTACGCTTTCCTCCTGCGGTAATCTATAGCATCTGGGAGGTGGATGTTCACACACACAGTGCAGTCCTCTGCTGGTCCTCTGCTGGTGGCCGCGTAGAGGAGATCAATGTACTGTTCTTCTCTTTTTCCCACCGAGGAAGCCCCAACTCTCTGGCAGAGTTGGGAAGACCTGGTGCAGACCCCACCTGCTCAGAAGCGGGCACGAGATTACCTGGCCTCTGAGGCAGCCGTCCATCTGGGAGAAGGGTGATTCTGTGCACAGTGCAGTCCTCTGCTGGTGGGCGGCTGGAGGAGCCACCTGCACTGTGCTTCTCCTTTTCCCACCGAGGAAGCCGGTTCTGACTCTGAGTGGCCTGCATTCCCTCTGGACCTGCAAGCATTGTTACTTGTCAGACACAACTTGGTCTTCCTCTGCATCTTTTCAACACTGTTTGTCCTGGAAACTGCTTCTTGATTGTGCGAAGGCCTGGAGGATTTACCACTCTCCCTCGAAGGGGCACAACATTATGCAGCCTCAGAGGAAGTCGTCCATCTGGGAGGAGGATGTTCTCACACACAGTGCGTCTTCTGCTGGTCTGGCTTCCCAGCATTTCTCTTTCTTCCCGCTGTCTTTCAGCCCCCCCGAAAGCACATGGGTGCACTCAGACAATGTGGAAAGCATCCTGGGCATTGCTGACCCACCAACATTGTCCCTGTGTTGCTCAATGAAGTCCCCATTTGCAGGTGGCTGCATGCAGGTGCAGCTCTGTGGGGGCTACTCCATGGCCCCCTGCCTGCCTGGGAGCCCTGACAATCTGTCCTGGGGGCTGCGGGGACCACCAGCCGCCACCAGTGCCAGCCCTTCACTCACTTCTCGCACTGAGGGCAGAGCTCAGATGCTGGCTGGCTGCACTTCTGCCGTCATCTTCAGTAGTCAGACGTGAAGGTGCTGTTGCTGCTGGTCTCACTGTGCTGTGCACTTAGAGAACTACTGGTGCACATGCAGACGATCAGTCCCACTGGCACCTGTGCTCCCACCAATGTACTGCCACCTCTGCTCGCAGGATGTTGTCATATACAATTGTCCCCTGCTGTGGTGGCTGTGTGTAACAGGAGCAGGTCCCAGAACGCCGCTCAGCAGCTCTTCCCTGTTGCCCTTGTTCCCTTGCTGCTCGTTCCGAAGACTGTCTGGCATTGCTGGGAAGGCCTGTTGGAGACACAGCCTGCTGAGGAGGGGGCACGAGATGATCTGGCCTCCGGGGCAGCCGCCCGTCTGGGACAAGATGCACGGTGCAGTCCTCTCCTGGTGGCTGGGTAGAGAAGCCACCACCGCCGTGCTTCTCTTCTCTTTTTCCCTCCGAGGAAGCCCTGCTTGCAACAATAAATGGCCTACCTTATTTCTCGACCTGCAAGTGTTGTTCCATTTCAGAGACACAACTTGGTCTCCCTGTGTGTCTTCTGGACGGTGTTTGTTAGCAGAGCTGGCTGTGCTAGGACAGAAGGGGCCCTGGTTGACTGTAGTGTGTGATGGACAGTTGACAAACTGACCCTTCCCAGAAGTTCAGTATCAAGTCCCCACTTAATGGGTGGGTGTGAGGAAGAGCTGAGAGAGAGAGACAGATGCTTGTCTAAGAGGGGACTGTGGCTGAAATGTGATCTTCTCTCTGAGCGTGGTGGGAACACCCCTGCTAGTATTGCTGCTACTGAGGCAAGGAAGACATTTTCCAGGACAGTTTGCCTCCAAGAGCATGGCAGGAGGCTGGGACTGCCCTGATGCGCATGAGACTTGGGAACACACGGTGGCTCCTGCCAGATGTGTCAACAAAGGGGAAGGAGCAGAGCACACAGCCCGTGTACTGTGCAGCAAATAGACCTGACCAAACTTGCTTCAGCTCCAGTCACACAGCACACCATGATCTGTTCTCCCCTTCCCTTCCACAAGGCCCCTCACCCACCCCACTATCAGCACAGCACAAGCAGGGCGATTTACCAGCAGGCTTATGTGACTGCAGACATTCAGCATCAGTACAGCTGTGCCAGCACCTTGTTCCCTGCCGGCACATGGTTTTGAAGGCAAAGTGCAATGCTCATACTGCAGGAAAGCACAAAGCTCAGGCTAAGCACGGCTGGCTTTTGGCAGGATGTAGAGTGAGCAAGGCCAGCAACAGCCCTGAAAGCAGTGATCTGAAAGGTCTGGGCTCAGGAGCCTGCTGGCTGTCATATCCGAGCACCTTGGCTAAAGTAAATCTCATCCACCCCTTCTCCAGCACAGTGTGGCCTCCCATCCATGACAACCTCAGGCTTCTGTTGATAATGCAAACAGGACATATTGACCCCCAAACCCAAAGTCAGCTAAACCAGAAACATTGATGAGACCTCCAGAGGGGAGATTTTAGGGTCAAATAATTAATTTATTTACAATGAGGAGCACAACGTGGTTGAGGGGGGTGTTGGGGGGGAGAATAGGAAAAGAAATTTCAATTATCCTCTGTTGTTGTTTGGGAAAATAAACATTTTCCTGAAAGGCAGGTGGCATAAAATCAGGGGCTTTCCATCCAGGAGAGCTGCCAGAGGATCACTGGGAACCCTGTACAGATCAGGGGACCCAAGGAACCTGCAGCACCGACCATGTCCTCATCTTTGACCATGACAAGAGGGTGTATCTTCTTGCTGCAGATGAGGGGGCTTCTCCACACCAGGTAGCTGAGGTGCTTGGTGGCCTTCCCACGCATGCTTTGTCAGCTCATCCAGACTTCTCCTGGTTCTTCTTCTTCTTTGACCAGGAAGGCAGTGGAATCATCGTCCCTGGCAGTGTTCAGGTGGTGTCCAGATGAGTACCTACGAGATATGGTTTAGTAGCTTGTGGTGATGTAATGATGACCTTGTAGGTCCTTTTCAACCTTGTGATTCTATGATTTTAAGATTCCCACTCCTTTAATAGATTCACAATCCTGTCCAGGCTGGAGAGGACCTCAGGAGGTCTCTAGTCCAACCTTCTTCACAAAGCTGTGGCAGTGATGGTATCAAACCAGGCTGCTCAGCATTCTGCACATCAGAGTCTTGAAAACATCCAAAGTCAGAGATCCCACAACATCTCTGGGCCCCTCTCCCAGTGGGTAACTTAGGGAATACCCTCAAAGTTAGCCCGTTCCTCCTGATCTGCACCTCCATTAAAAGCCTGATTCCATCTTCTTAATAATCTCCTCACAGCTGATAGGGGATAATCTTAAGTCCTCCAGAACCATCTCTTTTCAAAGCTGAACAAGCCCAACTCTCCAGTCTCTCATCACGTGGCATTAACTGCAGCCCCTGTGTCTCAGTGGTTCCTGCAGAACTCTCTCCTGATTACTCAGATTACTGGATACAGTGTCCAGCCCTGGTGTATTGAGTGTTGAGAAGTGGAGAATATTCACCCTCTCCCCCACCCCACCTAGAGTCAAAAGGAAAGAACTGAGCCCCTCTGCCTTCTCACAACCCAAATGCATTGCCAAAGCTATTGCTTAGACTGGCTTGAAATGAGGATCCACTAGGTCATCTGTTCCCTAAGAATCTCTGGGTGATGAACAGATCAGTACCAACTCCTTCTTTCTGCATTGCCCCAGAACTCCAAAGACAAAGATGTGTAGCAGAATTTTTGTAGATATGGAAAAGAAACAGATTCCCCAACACTTCTGATGACTGCAGGAATGGAGCAGCTACAGGATGCATTTTCTACAGAATCACTCGCAGAGCCTACAGCCAGAGGGAGCCATCAGATCAGCTTCTCACACCTCCTGGAGAGCTGCAGGCTGGAGCCCTGTTGAGAGCTGCGCAGATGCCTCCTCAGTGTAATTTCATAACCCTTTCCTTGCCCCTTGGAACCAATAGATTTCATCTCTCTGTGTGGCTAAAGTGCATGAAGGATGCCTTGCACCCAAGGGGATGCAGATGCCTGAGCAGAGAACCTGGCAGAGCATCGCCTGAGAACACTAGAGAAATTCCAGTTGTATAACAAATAAATGTTGCTAAAATTCAGCCCATTCTTTCAGGACTATTGTGTACAATTCTTCTGGGCTGCTTCTTTTGAAATATTTATCCTTCGTGTACATCGTCCCCTCCTGTGCCTGATAAACAGGATAGCATCTTCCAGACTCACTTGCACTTTCCCAAACAGTGGATACAGACACTGCCTATCTTACAGTATCTTTGCTCATCAGAAAACAGCCAACAGCTCAACAGCATTTACATTTTTTCCTGAAAAGCGACCGGTATCAGAAGCATGGCTATATACCGAATTCATAGAACTGCTCAGGTTGGAACCTGAGAACCTTCAAGATCATAAATTCCAACCTCAACCTAAGCATGCAACCCTAACTCCAACAACCAACTGCAAAATCATGTCCCTGAGCACCCCATCCAGGTGGTTTGTCAATAGGTTGCCCAAGGAGGCTGTGGATGCCCCATCCCTGGAGGCATTCAAGGCCAGGCTGATGTAGCTCTGGGCAGCCTGGTCTGGTGGTTGCTGACCCTGCACATAGCAAGAGGGACTGAAAAGAGATGATCTTTGAGGTCCTTTTCAACCCAGCCATTCTATCAGTCTATGATAATATGACAGCAACCCAGCCACCTCCCCGCAGCACCACCTCCAGTGCTTAAATACCTTTTTAGTAAAGGGGTGTTTCTCCCTCCTCCCGGTTACACATTAATCCACTCCCGCTCAGATCATTGCTCCACACCCCGCACCGCCTTTGTGGCTATTTTCTGGACACGCTCCAGGGCCTCGAGGACTTTCCTGTTCTGAGGAGCATAAAAGAGAACACAGTGTTTAAGGGGTGTCCTCACCAGACCAGAATACAGAGGGATGCCCATTTCCCCGCTCCTGCTGCCCACGCTATTGCTGACATAAGGCAGGATGCCATCGGCCTTCTGGCTGTTGGGCTGCGATAGGCTGGACTGGGCCCAGCCAGTGGCCATTGGGGCTGCGGGTGTTGCTGACAGCCCGAGATGGGTCCCCGGCCTGCAATGTGCCGCTGCTTGGCACACAGGTGCAAGGGGAAAGCTTGGGCCTCCTCCAACCCACACGCACGTCCCAAGAGGACTTAATGGAACTCTGTGAGCTGGCCCTTACCAGGTCCTCCATTACGTTCTTCTTTACGTGACCCTCCCACAGCCAAGTGAATGCTGATGACAGAAGCTGTGGGCACCCACAGCCCCTCTGTCTCCTTGATGTCCGCCAGGGGAAGGAGGCGATATGGGGCCAGGTCTCTCCGCACTTCCAACACTGGTGATGTTGGCTTGGCAGCCGTCGTCCTCCATTGCCAGCACTGAAGCCGTTGGTGCTGCCTGTGTTGCTGCCTTGTATTCACCTTGGGATGTGCAGGAACCTGCAGGGCCACCTCTGACCGGTGCACGTGAGGACGATCAGTCCCACTGGCACCTCTGCTCCCACCAACTTACTGCCACCTCTGTTCGCAGGATGCTGTCATGTACAATTGTCCCCTGCTGTGGCCGCCGTCAGTAACAGCAGCAGCTCATAGCACGCCGCTTAGCAGCTCTTCCCTGTTGCCCTTGCTCCCTTGCTGCCCCTTCCGAAGACTGTCTGGCAGAGCTGGGAAGGCCTGTTAGAGAAACAGCCTGCTTAGGAGGGGGCACGAGATGATCTGGCCTCCGGGGCAGCTGCCCGTCTGGGACAAGATGCACGGTGCAGTCATCTCCTGGTGGCTGGGTAGAGAAGCCACCACCGCCGTGCATCTCTTTTTCCCACCAAGGAAGCCCTGCTTTCAACACTGAATTGCCTACCTTCTTTCTTGACCTGCAAGCGTTCCTTTCCAGAGAGACCACTTGGTCTCCCTGTGTGTCTTCTGGACAGTGTTTGTCCAGGAAACTCCTTCTTGATGGTGCCAAGGCCTGGTGGATTCACAGCCCACTCTTGAAGGGGCACGAGATTATCCGGCCTCTGAGGCAGCCGTCCATCTGGGAGGAGGATCCTCTCACGCAAAATGCACTCCTCCGCAGGTGGCTGGCAGACCTCGGTGGGATCCCCTGCTCTGCTGGCTGCCCTGCCACCGTGGTACATTGTCTGGGCTGGTTTTGTTGCCATCAGACCTGGCCGGCGGTGGGGCTGGGTTCTGCAGTCCATGTGGGCTCTGTTGTATCTTCTGGTTGAGCTCTGGACACCAGAAGAGCGGCAGCAGGACAGGCTGCCACTCTCCACAAGCTCCTCCAGATCCCTCCAGGCAGCATCCCAGAATTCAGGGCCCAGACTGCCGATGTGCTCAGGCAGTGCTGACTGCACCAGCTGCTGCAGCTCCTGGTCCGCCTTGCTGCAGCAGTTGCATCTGGGGGAGCAGCACCGTGGCCCACGCATCTGTCTGTTGTCATCTGCAAAGCAGGGAGGGGACCTGAGCAACAGCAGGATGGGGATGCCCTTGGCCCAATCTGCAGACTGCAAGGTCCTGCTCCAGGGCTGGGCTCCTCCCGTGGGCCTAGCACACATCAGGGCAATCATGTAGATTGGGGGTGATCCACAAAAGACTTACCTGACTCACGAGTTGATGCTCCGCGCTTGTTTTCTGGCTGGGCATTGGCAGAGCTGCAGCAGGACAGGCTGCCCTGCTCCACCAGCTCCTCCAGATCCCTCCAGGCAGCATTCCAGAAGTCAGGGCCCAGACTGCCGACCGGCTTACGCAGTGCTGACTGCACCAGCCGCTGCAGCTCCTGGTCCACATTGCTGCAGCTGTTCCAGCTGGAGCAGCACCATGGCCTGCGCGTCTGTGTCTCAGCATCTGTAAAAGGGAGGGGGCCTGAGCCACAGCAGGATGGGGCACCAGGGACAACCTTGTCCCATCCGGCCGACCTGCAGTGTGCCAGTTCCCAGTCCAGGGCTGGGCTCCTCCCATGGGCCCATCCCTGCCTGGCGTGAATCAGGACAAGGCTAGGGCTTGGTGCTGACCCACGGGACACTCACCTGACTTTGGTGCTGCTGCTCCTCTCTGCCATGATCTCCTCAGACGCAATAATAGCTTGACAGCCTGCAGGCACATGAATGTGGCACAGTGAGGCTCTGGGATGCAGCCAGCGCAGTCGGTTCCAAATCCCCCAGCCCTGAGTCCCACAGCCCCATATAACCCCATCCTCAAACTCCCCTACCTTTAGGTGCCACAGGGTGTGAAGCAGAAAGACCCCGGCCACCAAAAACAGGCCATCCAGGAAGAAATGGTATGTAGGGACAAGAAAAACGCTGTTGTCAACCATCGCTCAAAGCCGGTCACAACCGCACTGAGAGAGGCGGGGTGCTGGTCACTGGCTCCTAAAGATTCGGCTGTGAGGTCACAGTGCTTTGGGTGGGGACACCTCTGTGAGGTCACAGCCCCGCAGCCCACATGGGAGCCAGTCAGTGCTTGCCCTCTGTGTGCTGGTGGGAGAAGTTACAAATAAATCTGAGGACAATGAAAAAATGCTTCAAAAAATTGTAGCTTACACATCAAGTGAAAGCGTGCACCAGCCTGGGAACCAGAACCATCCTTGTGGTGTGCAGCTGCAATCTTCCCTTCAGGTACCTGAGGCAGACACAGGGTAAAGAAGCAAAGTGCTTTTAGTCTGCTTTTTCTTCTTGCTATCCTACTGCATTATTAGCTGGTAATAAATGAAACTTCCCTGGACCTAAACTGCTTTGTCTGGGACTGTAACTGTGAGCCATCTCTGTCTCCTTCTGGCACGTTGATTATATCTCACTACCCCAAACCAAGGACGGAAGCGGCCACTGGATGGCTGGACAAATATCCCATGCTCCATGCCTCCATCCAAAACACTATCCTGGGCACTTGGCACCCTAGAAAGAATTCAGTCCAACTGCAAAATCATGTCCCTGAGCACCCCATCCAGGTGGTTTGTCAATAGGTTGCCCAAGGAGGCTGTGGATGCCCCATCCCTGGAGGCATTCAAGGCCAGGCTGGATGTAGCTCTGGGCAGCCTGGTCTGGTGGTTGGTGACCCTGCACATAGCAAGAGAGACTGAAAAGAGATGATCTTGGAGGTCCATTTCATCCCAGGCCATTCTATCAGTCTATGATAATATGACAGCAACCCAGCAACCTCCACGCAGCACTGCATTACAGCTGTGGCAGCCTCTCTTTGGCCCATACATCTGTCTGTTGTCACCTCCAAAGCAGGGAGGGAGCCTGAGCCACAGCAGGATGGGGACACTCTTGGCCCAACTGGCTGACCTGCAGTGTGCAATGTCCTGCTCCAGGGCTGGGCTCCTCCCATGGGTCTAGCACACATCAGGGCAATCATGCAGATCGAGGCTGACCCACAAAAGACTCACCTGACTCTGGAGCTGATGCTCCGTGCTAGTTTTCAGGCTGGCCATTAGTTTTCAGGCTCCTGGTCAGCATGGCTGCATCGGTTGCAGCTGGAGAAGCAGCACCGTGGCCTATGCATCTGTGTCTAAGCATATGTAAGAGAGAGGGGGCCTGAGCCACAGCAGGATGGGGCACCAGGGACAACCTTGTCCCATTTGGCTGACCTGCAGTGTGCCAGTTCCCAGGCCAGGGCTGGGCTCCTCCCATGGGCCTTGCACATATCAGGGCAATCATGCAGATCGAGGCTGATCCACAGAAGACTTACCTGACTCACGAGCTGATGCTCCGCGCTGGTTTTCAGGCTGGCCATTAGGGGAGCACCAATAGCAACAGCTGCTGCAGCTCCTGGTCAGCACGGCTGCAGCGGTTGCAGCTGGAGAAGCAGCACTGTGGCCTATGCGTCTGTGACTCAGCATCTGTAAAAGGGAGGGGTCTGAGCCACAGCAGGATGGGGCACCAGGGACAACCTTGTCCCATCTGGCCGACCTGCAGTGTGCCAGTTCCCAGGCCAGAGCTGGGCTCCTCCTGTGGGCCTGGCACACATCAGGGCAATCATGCAGATTGGGGCTGATCCACAGAAGACTTACCTGACTCACGAGCTGATGCTCCGCGCTGGTTTTCTGGCTGGGCATTTGCGGAGCTGCAGCAGGACAGACTGCCCTGCTCCACCAGCTCCGCCAGATCCCTCCAGGCAGCATCCCAGAAGTCAGGGCCCAGTCTGCTGACGGGCTCAGGCAGTGCTGACTGCACCAGCTGCTGCAGATCCTGGTCAGCATTACTGTAGTGGTTGCAGCTGGGGCAGCAGCACTTTGGCCCATACGTCTGTCTGTTGTCACCTGCAAAGCAGGGACGGAGCTTGAGCGACAGCAAGACGGGAGCACTCTTGGCCCAACTGGCTGACCTGCATCGTGCAAGGTCCTGCTCCAGGGCTGAGCTCCTCCCATGGGCCTAGCACACATCAGGGCAATCATGCAGATCAAGGCTGACCCACAAAGACTCACCTGACTCTGGAGCTGATGCTCCGCGCTGGTTTTCTGGCTGGGCATTGGAGCTGCAGCAGGACAGGCTACCCTGCTCCACCAGCTTTGCCAGGTCCCTCCAGGCAGCATCCCATAAGCCAGGGTTTGGAGTAGCCATGTGCTCAGGCTGCGCTGATAGAACCAGCTGCTGCAGCTCCTGGTCCGCATTGCTGCAGCTGTTCCTGCTGGAGCAGCAGCACCGTGGCCTATGCCTCTGTGTCTCAGCATCTGTAAAAGGGAGGGGGCCTGAGCCACACCAGGATGGGGCACCAGGGACAACCTTGTCCCATCTGGCCGACCTGCAGTGTGCCAGTTCCCAGTCCAGGGCTGGGCTCCTCCCATGGGCCCATCCCTGCCTGGCGTGAATCAGGACAAGGCTGGGGCTTGGTGCTGACCCATGGGACACTCACCTGACTTTGGTGCTGCTGCTCCTTGCTGCCATTATGTCCTCAGTTGCAAAAATAGCTTGAAAGCCTGCAGGCACATGAACTTGGCACAGTGAGGCTCTGGGAAGCAGCCAGCGCAGCCGGTTCCAAATGCCCCAGCCCTGAGTCCCACAGCCCCATATAACCCCATCCTCAAACTCCCCAACCTGTAAGTGCCACAGGGTGCGAAGCAGAAAGACCCCGGCCACCAAAAACAGGCCATATATACCTAAAGCCCATCTGTAAACTTGTGGGTACTTGACGTACCCTTTCCTCCTGTGGTAATCTGTAGCAACTTGGAGGAGCATGTTCTCGCACAGTGCAGTCCTCTGCTGGTGGCCGGGTAGAGGAGTTCACTGCACCGTGCTTCTCTTCTCTTTTTCCCACCGAGGAAGCCCCGACTCTCTGGCAGAGCTGGGAAGGCCTGGTGGAGACACAAGATTACCTGATGGAGCGGGCACAAGATTACCTGGCATTTGAGGCAGCCGCCCATCTTGGAAAATGGTGTTCTCATGCACTGTGCAGTCTTCTGCTGGTGGCTGCTTGCAGGTGTGCACAGCAGTGCGTATCTCTTCTCTGTTGTCGTGATCACAGTGCCTGCTTCCTTTTCCTGCACTTCTTAGGGTAGAGGAAGACTGCCAGTTCTCTTCTCCATGAGAAGTCCCAGCAGCAACACCTCTGCGGATTGGAGCTGCTCTTGCTGCCAATCCCGCAGGCTCTGTGTAGCTCCTGCACAGTGCTGCTGGAGACACGGTCCTCCCTGGAAGGTGCACGACATTGTCCAGCCTCTGAGGCAACCGTCCATCTGGGAGAAGGGTGATGCTGTGCACAGTGCAGTCCTCTGAGGGTGGGTGGCTGGAGGAGTCACCTGCACTGTGCTTCTCTTCCCTTTTTACATCAAGGAAGCCATGCATTCAGCAGTGAATGGCCTACCTTCTTTCTAGACCCTCAAGTGTTGTTCCGTGTCAGAGACACTACTTGGACTCCCTCTGCATCTTTTGGACGGTGTTCGTCCAGGAAACTCCTTCTTGATGGTGCGAAGGCCTGGAGGATTTACTACCCTCCCTGGAAGGGGCATGACATTATGCAGCCTCAGAGGGAGTCGTCCATCCGGGAGGAGGATGTTCTCACACACAGTACGTCCTATGCTGGTCTGGCTTGAGAGAAATACGGTGAGGGGCCCTCCATTTCTCTTTGATCCCACTGTCTTTCAGCCTCCCCAGAGCACGTGGGGGCACTCAGACAATGCGGAAAGCTCCCGGGTCTTCCTGTCCCACCAAAGTTGTCCCTGTGTTGCTCGATGAAGTCCCCATTTGCAGGTGGCTGCATGCAGGTGCAGCTCTGTGGGAGCTGCTCCGCGGCTCCCCTGCTTTCCTGGGAGCCCTGACAATCTGTCTGTCTGGGAGGACGATGCTCTCACACACAATGCACTGCTCTGCTTGTGGCCAGCAGACCTTGGTGGGATCCCCTGCTCTGCTGGCTGCCCTGCCACCTTGGAACTTTGTCTGGGCTGGTTTCGTTGCCATCAGACCTGGCCGGTAGTGGGGCTGGGTTCTACAATACGTGTGGGCTCTGTTGCTTCTTCTGGTTGAGCTCTGGACACCCTGAGAGTAGCAGCAGGACAGGCTGCCACTCTCCACCACCTCTGTCAGGTCACTCCAGGCAGCATCCCAATGGTCAGTGCCCAGAGTGCTGATGTGCTCACGCAGTGCTGACTGCACCAGCTGCTGCAGCTCCTGCTCAGCTCGGCAGCAGCGGTTACAGCTGTGGCAGCAGCACTTTGGCCCATACATCTGTCTCTCGTCACCTCCAAAGCAGGGAGGGAGCCTGAGCCACAGCAGGATGGGGACACTCTTGGCCCAACTGGCTGACCTGCAGTGTGCAAGGTCCTGCTCCAGGGCTGGGCTCCTCCCATGGGTCTAGCACACATCAGGGCAATTATGCAGATCGAGGCTGACCTACAAAAGACTTACCTGACTCTGGAGCTGATGCTCCGTGCTGGTTTTCAGTCTTGCCATTACTGGAGCGCCGATAGAACCAGCTGCTGCAGCTCCTGGTCAACTCGGCTGCAGCGGTTGCAGCTGTAGCAGCAGCATCATGGCCTATGCCTCTGTGTCTCAGCATCTGTAAGAGGGAGGGGGCCTGAGCCACAGCAGGATGGGGCACCAGGGACAACCTTGTCCCATTTGGCTGACCTGCAGTGTGACAGTTCCCAGGGCAGAGCTGGGCTCCTCCTGTGGGCCTGGCACACATCAGGGCAATCATGCAGATTGGGGCTGATCCACAGAAGACTTACCTGACTCACGAGCTGATGCTCCGCGGTGGTTTTCTGGCTGGGCATTTGCGGAGCTGCAGCAGGACAGACTGCCCTGCTCCACCAGCTCCGCCAGATCCCTTCAGGCAGCATCCCAGAAGTCAGGGCCCAGTCTGCTGACGGGCTCAGGCAGTGCTGACTGCACCAGCTGCTGCAGATCCTGGTCAGCATTACTGCAGTGGTTGCAGCTGGGGCAGCAGCACTTTGGCCCATACGTGTGTCTGTTGTCACCTGCAAAGCAGGGACGGAGCCTGAGCGACAGCAAGACGGGAACACTCTTGGCCCAACTGGTTGACCTGCAGCGTGCAAGGTCCTCCTCCAGGGCTGGGCTCCTCCCATGAGTCTAGCACACATCAGGGCAATCATGCAGATCGAGGCTGACCCACAAAGGACTCACCTGACTCTGGAGCTGATGCTCTGTGCTGGTTTTCAGGCTGGCCATTAGTGGAGCAACAATAGCAATAGCTGCTGCAGCTCCTGGTCAGCACGGCTGCAGCGGTTGCAGCTGGAGAAGCAGCACCGTGGCCTATGCGTCTGTGTCTCAGCATCTGTAAAAGGGAGGGGTCTGAGCCACAGCAGGATGGGGCACCAGGGACAACCTTGTCCCATCTGGCCGACCTGCAGTGTGCCAGTTCCCAGGCCAGAGCTGGGCTCCTCCTGTGGGCCTGGCACACATCAGGGCAATCATGCAGATTGGGGCTGATCCACAGAAGACTTACCTGACTCACGAGCTGATGCTCCGCGCTGGTTTTCTGGCTGGGCATTTGCGGAGCTGCAGCAGGACAGACTGCCCTGCTCCACCAGCTCCGCCAGATCCCTCCAGGCAGCATCCCAGAAGTCAGGGCCCAGTCTGCTGACGGGCTCAGGCAGTGCTGACTGCACCAGCTGCTGCAGATCCTGGTCAGCATTACTGCAGTGGTTCCAGCTGGGGCAGCAGCACTTTGGCCCATACGTGTGTCTGTTGTCACCTGCAAAGCAGGGACGGAGCTTGAGCGACAGCAAGACGGGAACACTCTTGGCCCAACTGGTTAACCTGCAGCGTGCAAGGTCCTGCTCCAGGGCTGGGCTCCTCCCATGGGCCTAGCACACATCAGGGCAATCATGCAGATTGGGGCTGATCCACAAAAGACTTACCTGACTCTGGAGCTGATGCTCCGCGCTGGTTTTCTGGCTGGGCATTTGCGGAGCTGCAGCAGGACAGACTGCCCTGCTCCAACAGCTCCGCCAGGTCCCTCCAGGCAGCATCCCAGAAGTCAGGGCCCAGTCTGCTGACGGGCTCAGGCAGTGCTGACTGCACCAGCTGCTGCAGCTCCTGGTCAGTATTACTGTAGTGGTTGCAGCTGGAGCAGCAGCACTTTGGCCCATATGTCTGTCTGTTGTCACCTGCAAAGCAGGGACGGAGCCTGAGCGACAGCAAGACGGGAACACTCTTGGCCCAACTGGCTGACCTGCAGCGTGCAAGGTCCTCCTCCAGGGCTGGGCTCCTCCCATGGGCCTAGCACACATCAGGGCAATCATGCAGATCAAGGCTGACCCACAAAGACTCACCTGACTCTGGAGCTGATGTTCCGCGCTGGTTTTCTGGCTGGGCATTGGAGCTGCAGCAGGACAGGCTACCATGCTCCACCAGCTTTGCCAGGTCCCTCCAGGCAGCATCCCAGAAGCCAGGGCTTGGAGTAGCCATGTGCTCAGGCTGCGCTGATAGAACCAGCTGCTGCAGCTCCTGGTCCGCCTTGCTGCAGCTGTTCCTGCTGGAGCAGCAGCACCGTGGCCTATGCCTCTGTGTCTCAGCATCTGTAAAAGGGAGGGGGCCTGAGCCACACCAGGATGGGGCACCAGGGACAACCTTGTCCCATCTGGCCGACCTGCAGTGTGCCAGTTCCCAGTCCAGGGCTGGGCTCCTCCCATGGGCCCATCCCTGCCTGGCGTGAATCAGGACAAGGCTGGGGCTTGGTGCTGACCCATGGGACACTCACCTGACTTTGGTGCTGCTGCTCCTCGCTGCCATTATGTCCTCAGTTGCAAGAATAGCTTGAAAGCCTGCAGGCACATGAACTTGGCACAGTGAGGCTCTGGGAAGCAGCCAGTGCAGCCGGTTCCAAATGCCCCAGCCCTGAGTCCCACAGCCCCATATAACCCCATCTTCAAACTCCCCTAACTGTAGGTGCCACAGGCTGCGAAGCAGAAAGACCCCGGCCACCAAAAACAGGCCATATATACCTAAAGCCCATCTGTAAACTTGTGGGTACTTGACGTACCCTTTCCTCCTGTGGTAATCTGTAGCAACTTGGAGGAGCATGTTCTCGCACAGTGCAGTCCTCTGCTGGTGGCCGGGTAGAGGAGTTCACTGCACCGTGCTTCTCTTCTCTTTTTCCCACCGAGGAAGCCCCGACTCTCTGGCAGAGCTGGGAAGGCCTGGTGGAGACACAAGATTACCTGATGGAGCGGGCACAAGATTACCTGGCATTTGAGGCAGCCGCCCATCTTGGAAAATGGTGTTCTCATGCACTGTGCAGTCTTCTGCTGGTGGCTGCTTGCAGGTGTGCACAGCAGTGCGTATCTCTTCTCTGTTGTCGTGATCACAGTGCCTGCTTCCTTTTCCTGCACTTCTTAGGGTAGAGGAAGACTGCCAGTTCTCTTCTCCATGAGAAGTTCCAGCAGCAACACCTCTGCGGATTGGAGCTGCTCTTGCTGCCAATCCCGCAGGCTCTGTGTAGCTCCTGCACAGTGCTGCTGGAGACACGGTCCTCCCTGGAAGGTGCACGACATTGTCCAGCCTCTGAGGCAACCGTCCATCTGGGAGAAGGGTGATGCTGTGCACAGTGCAGTCCTCTGAGGGTGGGTGGCTGGAGGAGTCACCTGCACTGTGCTTCTCTTCCCTTTTTACATCGAGGAAGCCATGCATTCAGCAGTGAATGGCCTACCTTCTTTCTAGACCCTCAAGTGTTGTTCCGTGTCAGAGACACTACTTGGACTCCCTCTGCATCTTTTGGACGGTGTTCGTCCAGGAAACTCCTTCTTGATGGTGCGAAGGCCTGGAGGATTTACTACCCTCCCCGGAAGGGGCATGACATTATGCAGCCTCAGAGGGAGTCGTCCATCCGGGAGGAGGATGTTCTCACACACAGTACGTCCTATGCTGGTCTGGCTTGAGAAATACGGTGAGGGGCCCTCCATTTCTCTTTGATCCCACTGTCTTTCAGCCTCCCCAGAGCACGTGGGGGCACTCAGACAATGCAGAAAGCTCCCGGGTCTTCCTGTCCCACCAAAGTTGTCCCTGTGTTGCTCGATGAAGTCCCCATTTGCAGGTGGCTGCATGCAGGTGCAGCTCTGTGGGAGCTGCTCCGTGGCTCCCCTGCTTTCCTGGGAGCCCTGACAATCTGTCTGTCTGGGAGGACGATGCTCTCACACACAATGCACTGCTCTGCTTGTGGCCAGCAGACCTTGGTGGGATCCCCTGCTCTGCTGGCTGCCCTGCCACCTTGGAACTTTGTCTGGGCTGGTTTCGTTGCCATCAGACCTGGCCGGTAGTGGGGCTGGGTTCTACAATACGTGTGGGCTCTGTTGCTTCTTCTGGTTGAGCTCTGGACACCCTGAGAGTAGCAGCAGGACAGGCTGCCACTCTCCACCACCTCTGTCAGGTCACTCCAGGCAGCATCCCAATGGTCAGTGCCCAGAGTGCCGATGTGCTCACGCAGTGCTGACTGCACCAGCTGCTGCAGCTCCTGCTCAGCTCGGCAGCAGCGGTTACAGCTGTGGCAGCAGCACTTTGGCCCATACATCTGTCTCTCGTCACCTCCAAAGCAGGGAGGGAGCCTATGCCACAGCAGGATGGGGACACTCTTGGCCCAACTGGCTGACCTGCAGTGTGCAAGGTCCTCCTCCAGGGCTGGGCTCCTCCCATGGGCCTAGCACACATCAGGGCAATCATGCAGATCAAGGCTGACCCACAAAGACTCACCTGACTCTGGAGCTGATGCTCCGCGCCGGTTTTCTGGCTGGGCATTGGAGCTGCAGCAGGACAGGCTACCCTGCTCCACCAGCTTTGCCAGGTCCCTCCAGGCAGCATCCCAGAAGTCAGGGTCCAGACTGCCGATGGGCTCACACAGTGCTGACTGCACCAGCTGCTGCAGCTCTTGGTCAGTATTACTGTAGTGGTTGCAGCTGGGCAGCAGCACTCTGGCCCATACGTCTGTCTGTTGTCACCTGCAAAGCAGGGAGGGAGCCTGAGCGACAGCAAGACGGGAACACTCTTGGCCCAACTGGCTGACCTGCATCGTGCAAGGTCCTGCTCCAGGGCTGGGCTCCTCCCATGGGTCTTGCACACATCAGGGCAATCATGCAGATCGAGGCTGACCCACAAAGGACTCACCTGACTCTGGAGCTGATGCTCCGTGCTGGTTTTCAGGCTGGCCATTAGTGGAGCACCAATAGCAACAGCTGCTGCAGCTCCTGGTCAGCATGGCTGCAGCGGTTGCAGCTGGAGAAGCAGCACCGTGGCCTATGCGTCTGTGTCTCAGCATCTGTAAAAGGGAGGGGTCTGAGCCACAGCAGGATGGGGCACCAGGGACAACCTTGTCCCATCTGGCCAACCTGCAGTGTGCCAGTTCCCAGGCCAGGGCTGGGCTCGTCCCATGGGCCTAGCACACATCAGGGCAGTCATGCAGATTGGGGCTGATCCACAGAAGACTTACCTGACTCACGAGCTGATGCTCTGCGCTGGTTTTCTGGCTGGGCATTTGCGGAGCTGCAGCAGGACAGACTGCCCTGCTCCACCAGCTCCGCCAGATCCCTCCAGGCAGCATCCCAGAAGTCAGGGCCCAGTCTGCTGACGGGCTCAGGCAGTGCTGACTGCACCAGCTGCTGCAGATCCTGGTCAGCATTACTGCAGTGGTTGCAGCTGGGGCAGCAGCACTTTGGCCCATACGTCTGTCTGTTGTCACCTGCAAAGCAGGGACAGAGCCTGAGCGACAGCAAGACGGGAACACTCTTGGCCCAACTGGTTGACCTGCAGCGTGCAAGGTCCTCCTCCAGGGCTGGGCTCCTCCCATGGGTCTAGCACACATCAGGGCAATCATGCAGATCAAGGCTGACCCACAAAGACTCACCTGACTCTGGAGCTGATGCTCCGCGCTGGTTTTCTGGCTGGGCATTGGAGCTGCAGCAGGACAGGCTACCCTGCTCCACCAGCTTTGCCAGGTCCCTCCAGGCAGCATCCCAGAAGCCAGGGCTTGGAGTAGCCATGTGCTTAGGCTGATAGAACCAGCTGCTGCAGCTCCTGGTCCGCCTTGCTGCAGCTGTTCCTGCTGGAGCAGCAGCACCGTGGCCTATGCCTCTGTGTCTCAGCATCTATAAAAGGGAGGGGGCCTGAGCCACACCAGGATGGGGCACCAGGGACAACCTTGTCCCATCTGGCCGACCTGCAGTGTGCCAGTTCCCAGTCCAGGGCTGGGCTCCTCCCATGGGCCCATCCCTGCCTGGCGTGAATCAGGACAAGGCTGGGGCTTGGTGCTGACCCATGGGACACTCACCTGACTTTGGTGCTGCTGCTCCTCGCTGCCATTATGTCCTCAGTTGCAAGAATAGCTTGAAAGCCTGCAGGCACATGAACTTGGCACAGTGAGGCTCTGGGAAGCAGCCAGTGCAGCCGGTTCCAAATGCCCCAGCCCTGAGTCCCACAGCCCCATATAACCCCATCTTCAAACTCCCCAACCTGTAGGTGCCACAGGCTGCGAAGCAGAAAGACCCCGGCCACCAAAAACAGGCCATATATACCTAAAGCCCATCTGTAAACTTGTGGGTACTTGACGTACCCTTTCCTCCTGTGGTAATCTGTAGCAACTTGGAGGAGCATGTTCTCGCACAGTGCAGTCCTCTGCTGGTGGCCGGGTAGAGGAGTTCACTGCACCGTGCTTCTCTTCTCTTTTTCCCACCGAGGAAGCCCCGACTCTCTGGCAGAGCTGGGAAGGCCTGGTGGAGACACAAGATTACCTGATGGAGCGGGCACAAGATTACCTGGCATTTGAGGCAGCCGCCCATCTTGGAAAATGGTGTTCTCATGCACTGTGCAGTCTTCTGCTGGTGGCTGCTTGCAGGTGTGCACAGCAGTGCGTATCTCTTCTCTGTTGTCGTGATCACAGTGCCTGCTTCCTTTTCCTGCACTTCTTAGGGTAGAGGAAGACTGCCAGTTCTCTTCTCCATGAGAAGTCCCAGCAGCAACACCTCTGCGGATTGGAGCTGCTCTTGCTGCCAATCCCGCAGGCTCTGTGTAGCTCCTGCACAGTGCTGCTGGAGACACGGTCCTCCCTGGAAGGTGCACGACATTGTCCAGCCTCTGAGGCAACCGTCCATCTGGGAGAAGGGTGATGCTGTGCACAGTGCAGTCCTCTGAGGGTGGGTGGCTGGAGGAGTCACCTGCACTGTGCTTCTCTTCCCTTTTTACATCGAGGAAGCCATGCATTCAGCAGTGAATGGCCTACCTTCTTTCTAGACCCTCAAGTGTTGTTCCGTGTCAGAGACACTACTTGGACTCCCTCTGCATCTTTTGGATGGTGTTCGTCCAGGAAACTCCTTCTTGATGGTGCGAAGGCCTGGAGGATTTACTACCCTCCCCGGAAGGGGCATGACATTATGCAGCCTCAGAGGGAGTCGTCCATCCGGGAGGAGGATGTTCTCACACACAGTACGTCCTATGCTGGTCTGGCTTGAGAAATACGGTGAGGGGCCCTCCATTTCTCTTTGATCCCACTGTCTTTCAGCCTCCCCAGAGCACGTGGGGGCACTCAGACAATGCGGAAAGCTCCCGGGTCTTCCTGTCCCACCAAAGTTGTCCCTGTGTTGCTCGATGAAGTCCCCATTTGCAGGTGGCTGCATGCAGGTGCAGCTCTGTGGGAGCTGCTCCGTGGCTCCCCTGCTTTCCTGGGAGCCCTGACAATCTGTCTGTCTGGGAGGACGATGCTCTCACACACAATGCACTGCTCTGCTTGTGGCCAGCAGACCTTGGTGGGATCCCCTGCTCTGCTGGCTGCCCTGCCACCTTGGAACTTTGTCTGGGCTGGTTTCGTTGCCATCAGACCTGGCCGGTAGTGGGGCTGGGTTCTACAATACGTGTGGGCTCTGTTGCTTCTTCTGGTTGAGCTCTGGACACCCTGAGAGTAGCAGCAGGACAGGCTGCCACTCTCCACCACCTCTGTCAGGTCACTCCAGGCAGCATCCCAATGGTCAGTGCCCAGAGTGCCGATGTGCTCACGCAGTGCTGACTGCACCAGCTGCTGCAGCTCCTGCTCAGCTCGGCAGCAGCGGTTACAGCTGTGGCAGCAGCACTTTGGCCCATACATCTGTCTCTCGTCACCTCCAAAGCAGGGAGGGAGCCTGAGCCACAGCAGGATGGGGACACTCTTGGCCCAACTGGCTGATCTGCAGTGTGCAAGGTCCTCCTCCAGGGCTGGGCTCCTCCCATGGGCCTAGCACACATCAGGGCAATCATGCAGATCAAGGCTGACCCACAAAGACTCACCTGACTCTGGAGCTGATGCTCCGCGCCTGTTTTCTGGCTGGGCATTGGAGCTGCAGCAGGACAGGCTACCCTGCTCCACCAGCTTTGCCAGGTCCCTCCAGGCAGCATCCCAGAAGTCAGGGTCCAGACTGCCGATGGGCTCACACAGTGCTGACTGCACCAGCTGCTGCAGCTCCTGGTCAGTATTACTGTAGTGGTTGCAGCTGGGCAGCAGCACTCTGGCCCATACGTCTGTCTGTTGTCACCTGCAAAGCAGGGAGGGAGCCTGAGTGACAGCAAGACAGGAACACTATTGGCCCAACTGGCTGACCTGCATCGTGCAAGGTCCTGCTCCAGGGCTGGGCTCCTCCCATGGGTCTTGCACACATCAGGGCAATCATGCAGATTGAGGCTGACCCACAAAGGACTCACCTGACTCTGGAGCTGATGCTCCGTGCTGGTTTTCAGGCTGGCCATTAGTGGAGCACCAATAGCAACATCTGCTGCAGCTCCTGGTCAGCATGGCTGCAGCGGTTGCAGCTGGAGAAGCAGCACCGTGGCCTATGCGTCTGTGTCTCAGCATCTGTAAAAGGGAGGGGTCTGAGCCACAGCAGGATGGGGCACCAGGGACAACCTTGTCCCATCTGGCCAACCTGCAGTGTGCCAGTTCCCAGGCCAGGGCTGGGCTCGTCCCATGGGCCTAGCACACATCAGGGCAGTCATGCAGATTGGGGCTGATCCACAGAAGACTTACCTGACTCACGAGCTGATGCTCTGCGCTGGTTTTCTGGCTGGGCATTTGCGGAGCTGCAGCAGGACAGACTGCCCTGCTCCACCAGCTCCGCCAGATCCCTCCAGGCAGCATCCCAGAAGTCAGGGCCCAGTCTGCTGACGGGCTCAGGCAGTGCTGACTGCACCAGCTGCTGCAGATCCTGGTCAGCATTACTGTAGTGGTTGCAGCTGGGGCAGCAGCACTTTGGCCCATACGTCTGTCTGTTGTCACCTGCAAAGCAGGGACAGAACCTGAGCGACAGCAAGACGGGAACACTCTTGGCCCAACTGGTTGACCTGCAGCGTGCAAGGTCCTCCTCCAGGGCTGGGCTCCTCCCATGGGCCTAGCACACATCAGGGCAATCATGCAGATCAAGGCTGACCCACAAAGACTCACCTGACTCTGGAGCTGATGCTCCGCGCTGGTTTTCTGGCTGGGCATTGGAGCTGCAGCAGGACAGGCTACCCTGCTCCACCAGCTTTGCAAGGTCCCTCCAGGCAGCATCCCAGAAGCCAGGGCTTGGAGTAGCCATGTGCTCAGGCTGCGCTGATAGAACCAGCTGCTGCAGCTCCTGGTCCGCCTTGCTGCAGCTGTTCCTGCTGGAGCAGCAGCACCGTGGCCTATGCCTCTGTGTCTCAGCATCTATAAAAGGGAGGGGGCCTGAGCCACACCAGGATGGGGCACCAGGGACAACCTTGTCCCATCTGGCCGACCTGCAGTGTGCCAGTTCCCAGTCCAGGGCTGGGCTCCTCCCATGGGCCCATCCCTGCCTGGCGTGAATCAGGACAAGGCTGTGGCTTGGTGCTGACCCATGGGACACTCACCTGACTTTGGTGCTGCTGCTCCTCGCTGCCATTATGTCCTCAGTTGCAAGAATAGCTTGAAAGCCTGCAGGCACATGAACTTGGCACAGTGAGGCTCTGGGAAGCAGCCAGTGCAGCCGGTTCCAAATGCCCCAGCCCTGAGTCCCACAGCCCCATATAACCCCATCTTCAAACTCCCCAACCTGTAGGTGCCACAGGCTGCGAAGCAGAAAGACCCCGGCCACCAAAAACAGGCCATATATACCTAAAGCCCATCTGTAAACTTGTGGGTACTTGACGTACCCTTTCCTCCTGTGGTAATCTGTAGCAACTTGGAGGAGCATGTTCTCGCACAGTGCAGTCCTCTGCTGGTGGCCGGGTAGAGGAGTTCACTGCACCGTGCTTCTCTTCTCTTTTTCCCACCGAGGAAGCCCCGACTCTCTGGTAGAGCTGGGAAGGCCTGGTGGAGACACAAGATTACCTAATGGAGCGGGCACAAGATTACCTGGCATTTGAGGCAGCCGCCCATCTTGGAAAATGGTGTTCTCATGCACTGTGCAGTCTTCTGCTGGTGGCTGCTTGCAGGTGTGCACAGCAGTGCGTATCTCTTCTCTGTTGTCGTGATCACAGTGCCTGCTTCCTTTTCCTGCACTTCTTAGGGTAGAGGAAGACTGCCAGTTCTCTTCTCCATGAGAAGTCCCAGCAGCAACACCTCTGCGGATTGGAGCTGCTCTTGCTGCCAATCCCGCAGGCTCTGTGTAGCTCCTGCACAGTGCTGCTGGAGACATGGTCCTCCCTGGAAGGTGCACGACATTGTCCAGCCTCTGAGGCAACCGTCCATCTGGGAGAAGGGTGATGCTGTGCACAGTGCAGTCCTCTGAGGGTGGGTGGCTGGAGGAGTCACCTGCACTGTGCTTCTCTTCCCTTTTTACATCGAGGAAGCCATGCATTCAGCAGTGAATGGCCTACCTTCTTTCTAGACCCTCAAGTGTTGTTCCGTGTCAGAGACACTACTTGGACTCCCTCTGCATCTTTTGGACGGTGTTCGTCCAGGAAACTCCTTCTTGATGGTGCGAAGGCCTGGAGGATTTACTACCCTCCCTGGAAGGGGCATGACATTATGCAGCCTCAGAGGGAGTCGTCCATCCGGGAGGAGGATGTTCTCACACACAGTACGTCCTATGCTGGTCTGGCTTGAGAGAAATACGGTGAGGGGCCCTCCATTTCTCTTTGATCCCACTGTCTTTCAGCCTCCCCAGAGCACGTGGGGGCACTCAGACAATGCGGAAAGCTCCCGGGTCTTCCTGTCCCACCAAAGTTGTCCCTGTGTTGCTCGATGAAGTCCCCATTTGCAGGTGGCTGCATGCAGGTGCAGCTCTGTGGGAGCTGCTCCGTGGCTCCCCTGCTTTCCTGGGAGCCCTGACAATCTGTCTGTCTGGGAGGACGATGCTCTCACACACAATGCACTGCTCTGCTTGTGGCCAGCAGACCTTGGTGGGATCCCCTGCTCTGCTGGCTGCCCTGCCACCTTGGAACTTTGTCTGGGCTGGTTTCGTTGCCATCAGACCTGGCCGGTAGTGGGGCCGGGTTCTACAATACGTGTGGGCTCTGTTGCTTCTTCTGGTTGAGCTCTGGACACCCTGAGAGTAGCAGCAGGACAGGCTGCCACTCTCCACCACCTCTGTCAGGTCACTCCAGGCAGCATCCCAATGGTCAGTGCCCAGAGTGCCGATGTGCTCACGCAGTGCTGACTGCACCAGCTGCTGCAGCTCCTGCTCAGCTCAGCAGCAGCGGTTACAGCTGTGGCAGCAGCACTTTGGCCCATACATCTGTCTCTCGTCACCTCCAAAGCAGGGAGGGAGCCTGAGCCACAGCAGGATGGGGACACTCTTGGCCCAACTGGCTGACCTGCAGTGTGCAAGGTCCTCCTCCAGGGCTGGGCTCCTCCCATGGGCCTAGCACACATCAGGGCAATCATGCAGATCAAGGCTGACCCACAAAGACTCACCTGACTCTGGAGCTGATGCTCCGCGCCTGTTTTCTGGCTGGGCATTGGAGCTGCAGCAGGACAGGCTACCCTGCTCCACCAGCTTTGCCAGGTCCCTCCAGGCAGCATCCCAGAAGTCAGGGTCCAGACTGCCGATGGGCTCACACAGTGCTGACTGCACCAGCTGCTGCAGCTCCTGGTCAGTATTACTGTAGTGGTTGCAGCTGGGCAGCAGCACTCTGGCCCATACGTCTGTCTGTTGTCACCTGCAAAGCAGGGAGGGAGCCTGAGCGACAGCAAGACAGGAACACTCTTGGCCCAACTGGCTGACCTGCATCGTGCAAGGTCCTGCTCCAGGGCTGGGCTCCTCCCATGAGTCTAGCACACATCAGGGCAATCATGCAGATCGAGGCTGACCCACAAAGGACTCACCTGACTCTGGAGCTGATGCTCCGTGCTGGTTTTCAGGCTGGCCATTAGTGGAGCACCAATAGCAACATCTGCTGCAGCTCCTGGTCAGCATGGCTGCAGCGGTTGCAGCTGGAGAAGCAGCACCGTGGCCTATGCGTCTGTGTCTCAGCATCTGTAAAAGGGAGGGGTCTGAGCCACAGCAGGATGGGGCACCAGGGACAACCTTGTCCCATCTGGCCAACCTGCAGTGTGCCAGTTCCCAGGCCAGGGCTGGGCTCGTCCCATGGGCCTAGCACACATCAGGGCAGTCATGCAGATTGGGGCTGATCCACAGAAGACTTACCTGACTCACGAGCTGATGCTCTGCGCTGGTTTTCTGGCTGGGCATTTGCGGAGCTGCAGCAGGACAGACTGCCCTGCTCCACCAGCTCCGCCAGATCCCTTCAGGCAGCATCCCAGAAGTCAGGGCCCAGTCTGCTGACGGGCTCAGGCAGTGCTGACTGCACCAGCTGCTGCAGATCCTGGTCAGCATTACTGCAGTGGTTGCAGCTGGGGCAGCAGCACTTTGGCCCATACGTCTGTCTGTTGTCACCTGCAAAGCAGGGACAGAGCCTGAGCGACAGCAAGACGGGAACACTCTTGGCCCAACTGGTTGACCTGCAGCGTGCAAGGTCCTCCTCCAGGGCTGGGCTCCTCCCATGGGCCTAGCACACATCAGGGCAATCATGCAGATCAAGGCTGACCCACAAAGACTCACCTGACTCTGGAGCTGATGCTCCGCGCTGGTTTTCTGGCTGGGCATTGGAGCTGCAGCAGGACAGGCTACCCTGCTCCACCAGCTTTGCAAGGTCCCTCCAGGCAGCATCCCAGAAGCCAGGGCTTGGAGTAGCCATGTGCTCAGGCTGCGCTGATAGAACCAGCTGCTGCAGCTCCTGGTCCGCCTTGCTGCAGCTGTTCCTGCTGGAGCAGCAGCACCGTGGCCTATGCCTCTGTGTCTCAGCATCTATAAAAGGGAGGGGGCCTGAGCCACACCAGGATGGGGCACCAGGGACAACCTTGTCCCATCTGGCCGACCTGCAGTGTGCCAGTTCCCAGTCCAGGGCTGGGCTCCTCCCATGGGCCCATCCCTGCCTGGCGTGAATCAGGACAAGGCTGGGGCTTGGTGCTGACCCATGGGACACTCACCTGACTTTGGTGCTGCTGCTCCTCGCTGCCATTATGTCCTCAGTTGCAAGATTAGCTTGAAAGCCTGCAGGCACATGAACTTGGCACAGTGAGGCTCTGGGAAGCAGCCAGTGCAGCCGGTTCCAAATGCCCCAGCCCTGAGTCCCACAGCCCCATATAACCCCATCTTCAAACTCCCCAACCTGTAGGTGCCACAGGCTGCGAAGCAGAAAGACCCCGGCCACCAAAAACAGGCCATATATACCTAAAGCCCATCTGTAAACTTGTGGGTACTTGACGTACCCTTTCCTCCTGTGGTAATCTGTAGCAACTTGGAGGAGCATGTTCTCGCACAGTGCAGTCCTCTGCTGGTGGCCGGGTAGAGGAGTTCACTGCACCGTGCTTCTCTTCTCTTTTTCCCACCGAGGAAGCCCCGACTCTCTGGCAGAGCTGGGAAGGCCTGGTGGAGACACAAGATTACCTGATGGAGCGGGCACAAGATTACCTGGCATTTGAGGCAGCCGCCCATCTTGGAAAATGGTGTTCTCATGCACTGTGCAGTCTTCTGCTGGTGGCTGCTTGCAGGTGTGCACAGCAGTGCGTATCTCTTCTCTGTTGTCGTGATCACAGTGCCTGCTTCCTTTTCCTGCACTTCTTAGGGTAGAGGAAGACTGCCAGTTCTCTTCTCCATGAGAAGTCCCAGCAGCAACACCTCTGCGGATTGGAGCGGCTCTTGCTGCCAATCCCGCAGGCTCTGTGTAGCTCCTGCACAGTGCTGCTGGAGACACGGTCCTCCCTGGAAGGTGCACGACATTGTCCAGCCTCTGAGGCAACCGTCCATCTGGGAGAAGGGTGATGCTGTGCACAGTGCAGTCCTCTGAGGGTGGGTGGCTGGAGGAGTCACCTGCACTGTGCTTCTCTTCCCTTTTTACATCGAGGAAGCCATGCATTCAGCAGTGAATGGCCTACCTTCTTTCTAGACCCTCAAGTGTTGTTCCGTGTCAGAGACACTACTTGGACTCCCTCTGCATCTTTTGGACGGTGTTCGTCCAGGAAACTCCTTCTTGATGGTGCGAAGGCCTGGAGGATTTACTACCCTCCCCGGAAGGGGCATGACATTATGCAGCCTCAGAGGGAGTCGTCCATCCGGGAGGAGGATGTTCTCACACACAGTACGTCCTATGCTGGTCTGGCTTGAGAGAAATACGGTGAGGGGCCCTCCATTTCTCTTTGATCCCACTGTCTTTCAGCCTCCCCAGAGCACGTGGGGGCACTCAGACAATGCGGAAAGCTCCCGGGTCTTCCTGTCCCACCAAAGTTGTCCCTCTGTTGCTCGATGAAGTCCCCATTTGCAGGTGGCTGCATGCAGGTGCAGCTCTGTGGGAGCTGCTCCGTGGCTCCCCTGCTTTCCTGGGAGCCCTGACAATCTGTCTGTCTGGGAGGACGATGCTCTCACACACAATGCACTGCTCTGCTTGTGGCCAGCAGACCTTGGTGGGATCCCCTGCTCTGCTGGCTGCCCTGCCACCTTGGAACTTTGTCTGGGCTGGTTTCGTTGCCATCAGACCTGGCCGGTAGTGGGGCCGGGTTCTACAATACGTGTGGGCTCTGTTGCTTCTTCTGGTTGAGCTCTGGACACCCTGAGAGTAGCAGCAGGACAGGCTGCCACTCTCCACCACCTCTGTCAGGTCACTCCAGGCAGCATCCCAATGGTCAGTGCCCAGAGTGCCGATGTGCTCACGCAGTGCTGACTGCACCAGCTGCTGCAGCTCCTGCTCAGCTCAGCAGCAGCGGTTACAGCTGTGGCAGCAGCACTTTGGCCCATACATCTGTCTCTCGTCACCTCCAAAGCAGGGAGGGAGCCTGAGCCACAGCAGGATGGGGACACTCTTGGCCCAACTGGCTGACCTGCAGTGTGCAAGGTCCTCCTCCAGGGCTGGGCTCCTCCCATGGGCCTAGCACACATCAGGGCAATCATGCAGATCAAGGCTGACCCACAAAGACTCACCTGACTCTGGAGCTGATGCTCCGCGCCTGTTTTCTGGCTGGGCATTGGAGCTGCAGCAGGACAGGCTACCCTGCTCCACCAGCTTTGCCAGGTCCCTCCAGGCAGCATCCCAGAAGTCAGGGTCCAGACTGCCGATGGGCTCACACAGTGCTGACTGCACCAGCTGCTGCAGCTCCTGGTCAGTATTACTGTAGTGGTTGCAGCTGGGCAGCAGCACTCTGGCCCATACGTCTGTCTGTTGTCACCTGCAAAGCAGGGAGGGAGCCTGAGCGACAGCAAGACAGGAACACTCTTGGCCCAACTGGCTGACCTGCATCGTGCAAGGTCCTGCTCCAGGGCTGGGCTCCTCCCATGAGTCTAGCACACATCAGGGCAATCATGCAGATCGAGGCTGACCCACAAAGGACTCACCTGACTCTGGAGCTGATGCTCCGTGCTGGTTTTCAGGCTGGCCATTAGTGGAGCACCAATAGCAACAGCTGCTGCAGCTCCTGGTCAGCATGGCTGCAGCGGTTGCAGCTGGAGAAGCAGCACCGTGGCCTATGCATCTGTGTCTCAGCATCTGTAAAAGGGAGGGGTCTGAGCCACAGCAGGATGGGGCACCAGGGACAACCTTGTCCCATCTGGCCAACCTGCAGTGTGCCAGTTCCCAGGCCAGGGCTGGGCTCGTCCCATGGGCCTAGCACACATCAGGGCAGTCATGCAGATTGGGGCTGATCCACAGAAGACTTACCTGACTCACGAGCTGATGCTCTGCGCTGGTTTTCTGGCTGGGCATTTGCGGAGCTGCAGCAGGACAGACTGCCCTGCTCCACCAGCTCCGCCAGATCCCTTCAGGCAGCATCCCAGAAGTCAGGGCCCAGTCTGCTGACGGGCTCAGGCAGTGCTGACTGCACCAGCTGCTGCAGATCCTGGTCAGCATTACTGCAGTGGTTGCAGCTGGGGCAGCAGCACTTTGGCCCATACGTCTGTCTGTTGTCACCTGCAAAGCAGGGACAGAGCCTGAGCGACAGCAAGACGGGAACACTCTTGGCCCAACTGGTTGACCTGCAGCGTGCAAGGTCCTCCTCCAGGGCTGGGCTCCTCCCATGGGTCTAGCACACATCAGGGCAATCATGCAGATCAAGGCTGACCCACAAAGACTCACCTGACTCTGGAGCTGATGCTCCGCGCTGGTTTTCTGGCTGGGCATTGGAGCTGCAGCAGGACAGGCTACCCTGCTCCACCAGCTTTGCAAGGTCCCTCCAGGCAGCATCCCAGAAGCCAGGGCTTGGAGTAGCCATGTGCTCAGGCTGCGCTGATAGAACCAGCTGCTGCAGCTCCTGGTCCGCCTTGCTGCAGCTGTTCCTGCTGGAGCAGCAGCACCGTGGCCTATGCCTCTGTGTCTCAGCATCTATAAAAGGGAGGGGGCCTGAGCCACACCAGGATGGGGCACCAGGGACAACCTTGTCCCATCTGGCCGACCTGCAGTGTGCCAGTTCCCAGTCCAGGGCTGGGCTCCTCCCATGGGCCCATCCCTGCCTGGCGTGAATCAGGACAAGGCTGTGGCTTGGTGCTGACCCATGGGACACTCACCTGACTTTGGTGCTGCTGCTCCTCGCTGCCATTATGTCCTCAGTTGCAAGAATAGCTTGAAAGCCTGCAGGCACATGAACTTGGCACAGTGAGGCTCTGGGAAGCAGCCAGTGCAGCCGGTTCCAAATGCCCCAGCCCTGAGTCCCACAGCCCCATATAACCCCATCTTCAAACTCCCCAACCTGTAGGTGCCACAGGCTGCGAAGCAGAAAGACCCCGGCCACCAAAAACAGGCCATATATACCTAAAGCCCATCTGTAAACTTGTGGGTACTTGACGTACCCTTTCCTCCTGTGGTAATCTGTAGCAACTTGGAGGAGCATGTTCTCGCACAGTGCAGTCCTCTGCTGGTGGCCGGGTAGAGGAGTTCACTGCACCGTGCTTCTCTTCTCTTTTTCCCACCGAGGAAGCCCCGACTCTCTGGTAGAGCTGGGAAGGCCTGGTGGAGACACAAGATTACCTGATGGAGCGGGCACAAGATTACCTGGCATTTGAGGCAGCCGCCCATCTTGGAAAATGGTGTTCTCATGCACTGTGCAGTCTTCTGCTGGTGGCTGCTTGCAGGTGTGCACAGCAGTGCGTATCTCTTCTCTGTTGTCGTGATCACAGTGCCTGCTTCCTTTTCCTGCACTTCTTAGGGTAGAGGAAGACTGCCAGTTCTCTTCTCCATGAGAAGTCCCAGCAGCAACACCTCTGCGGATTGGAGCTGCTCTTGCTGCCAATCCCGCAGGCTCTGTGTAGCTCCTGCACAGTGCTGCTGGAGACACGGTCCTCCCTGGAAGGTGCACGACATTGTCCAGCCTCTGAGGCAACCGTCCATCTGGGAGAAGGGTGATGCTGTGCACAGTGCAATCCTCTGAGGGTGGGTGGCTGGAGGAGTCACCTGCACTGTGCTTCTCTTCCCTTTTTACATCGAGGAAGCCATGCATTCAGCAGTGAATGGCCTACCTTCTTTCTAGACCCTCAAGTGTTGTTCCGTGTCAGAGACACTACTTGGACTCCCTCTGCATCTTTTGGACGGTGTTCGTCCAGGAAACTCCTTCTTGATGGTGCGAAGGCCTGGAGGATTTACTACCCTCCCTGGAAGGGGCATGACATTATGCAGCCTCAGAGGGAGTCGTCCATCCGGGAGGAGGATGTTCTCACACACAGTACGTCCTATGCTGGTCTGGCTTGAGAAATACGGTGAGGGGCCCTCCATTTCTCTTTGATCCCACTGTCTTTCAGCCTCCCCAGAGCACGTGGGGGCACTCAGACAATGCGGAAAGCTCCCGGGTCTTCCTGTCCCACCAAAGTTGTCCCTGTGTTGCTCGATGAAGTCCCCATTTGCAGGTGGCTGCATGCAGGTGCAGCTCTGTGGGAGCTGCTCCGTGGCTCCCCTGCTTTCCTGGGAGCCCTGACAATCTGTCTGTCTGGGAGGACGATGCTCTCACACACAATGCACTGCTCTGCTTGTGGCCAGCAGACCTTGGTGGGATCCCCTGCTCTGCTGGCTGCCCTGCCACCTTGAAACTTTGTCTGGGCTGGTTTCGTTGCCATCAGACCTGGCCGGTAGTGGGGCCGGGTTCTACAATACGTGTGGGCTCTGTTGCTTCTTCTGGTTGAGCTCTGGACACCCTGAGAGTAGCAGCAGGACAGACTGCCACTCTCCACCAGCTCTGCCAGGTCACTCCAGGCAGCATCCCAATGGTCAGTGCCCAGAGTGCCGATGTGCTCACGCAGTGCTGACTGCACCAGCTGCTGCAGCTCCTGCTCAGCTCGGCAGCAGCGGTTACAGCTGTGGCAGCAGCACTTTGGCCCATACATCTGTCTCTCGTCACCTCCAAAGCAGGGAGGGAGCCTGAGCCACAGCAGGATGGGGACACTCTTGGCCCAACTGGCTGACCTGCAGTGTGCAAGGTCCTGCTCCAGGGCTGGGCTCCTCCCATGGGTCTAGCACACATCAGGGCAATCATGCAGATCGAGGCTGACCTACAAAAGACTTACCTGACTCTGGAGCTGATGCTCCGTGCTGGTTTTCAGTCTTGCCATTACTGGAGTGCCGATAGAACCAGCTGCTGCAGCTCCTGGTCAACTCGGCTGCAGCGGTTGCAGCTGTAGCAGCAGCATCGTGGCCTATGCCTCTGTGTCTCAGCATCTGTAAGAGGGAGGGGGCCTGAGCCACAGCAGGATGGGGCACCAGGGACAACCTTGTCCCATTTGGCTGACCTGCTGTGTGACAGTTCCCAGGCCAGAGCTGGGCTCCTCCTGTGGGCCTGGCACACATCAGGGCAATCATGCAGATTGGGGCTGATCCACAGAAGACTTACCTGACTCACGAGCTGATGCTCCGCGCTGGTTTTCTGGCTGGGCATTTGCGGAGCTGCAGCAGGACAGACTGCCCTGCTCCACCAGCTCCGCCAGATCCCTTCAGGCAGCATCCCAGAAGTCAGGGCCCAGTCTGCTGACGGGCTCAGGCAGTACTGACTGCACCAGCTGCTGCAGATCCTGGTCAGCATTACTGCAGTGGTTGCAGCTGGGGCAGCAGCACTTTGGCCCATACGTCTGTCTGTTGTCACCTGCAAAGCAGGGAGGGAGCCTGAGCCACAGCACATTGGGGATGCCCTTGGCCCATCCAGTGGCGTGCGAGGTCCTGCTCCAGAGCTGGGCTCCTCCTGTGGGCCTGGCACACATCAGGGCAATCATGCAGATTGGGGCTGACCTACAGAAGAGTCACCTGACTCCGCAGCTTATGTTCCATGCTGGTCTTTGTTGTGGGTAATGGCGGAGCTGCAGCAGGACAGACTGCCACTCTCCACCAGCTCCGCCAGGTCCCTCCAGGCAGTATCCTAGAAGTCAGGGCCCAGGGTGTCGACAGGCTCACACAGTGCTGACTGCACCAGCTGCTGCAGATCCTGGTCAGTATTACTGCAGTGGTTGCAGCTGGGGCAGCAGCACTTTGGCCCATACGTCTGTCTGTTGTCACCTGCAAAGCAGGGAGGGAGCCTGAGCCACAGCACGATGGGGACACTCTTGGCCCAACTGGCTGACCTGCAGTGTACGAGGACCTCTTCCAGGGCTGGGCTCCTCCCGTGGGCCTAGCACACAACAGGGCAATCATGCAGATCGAGGCTGACCCACAAAGGACTTACCTGACTCTGGTGCTGATGCTCCGCGCTGCTTTTCAGGTTGGGCATTGGAACTGCAGCAGGACAGGCTACCCTGCTCCACCAACTTTGCCAGGACCCTCCAGTCAGCATCTCAGAAGCCAGGGCCTGGAGTAGCCATGTGCTCAGACTGCGCCGATAGCACCAGCTGCTGCATCTCCTGGTCCGCCTTGCTGCAGCGGTTGTGGCTGGAGCTGAAGCATCATGGCCTGTGTGTCTGTGTCTCAGCATCTGTAAAAGGGAGGGGGCCTGAGCCGCAGCAGGATGGGAATGCCCTTGGCCCAGTGTGCTGCGTGCAAGGTCCTGCTCCATGGCTGGGCTCCTCCCATGGGCCCATCCCTGCCTGGCGTGAATCAGGACAAGGCTGGGTCGTGGTGCTGACCCACGGGACACTCACCTGACTCCGGTGCTGCTGCTCCTCGCTGCCACCATCTCCTCAGTCGCAAGCATTGCTTGATAGCCTGCAGTCACATGAACGTGGGGTCACTCAGACATTGTGGAAATCTCCTGGGCCTTCCTGTCCCACCAACATTGTTCCTGTGTTGCTCGATGAAGTCCCCCATTCTCAGGTGGCTGCGTGCAGGTGCAGCTCTGTGGGGGCTGCTCTGTGGCTCCCCTGCCTGCCTGGGAGCCCTGACAATCTGTCCTGGGGGCTGCGGGGACCACCAGCCGCCACCAGTGCCAGCCCTTCACAGGCAGCCTGCCTGCCTGCACTGCACTTCTCTCTCTGAGGGCAGAGCTCAGACCCCACCTGCTCAGTTTGGAGCATGAGATTATTCTGCCTGTGAGGCAGCCGCCCATCTGGGAGAAGGTTGTTATCACGCTCAATGCAGTTCTCTGCTGGTAGAGGAGTCGACAGCTCCGTGGTTCTCTTCTGCTTGTCCCAGCATGGATGCCCTGAACTCTGTCTTCAATGGCATTGGCACAGGCTGCTGAGGGAGTCTGAGGAGTCACCATCCTCTGAGGGACATGGGTTAGAGAGCAATAAGGTCTCCTCTGAGCCTCCTATTCTCCACGCTGAACATTCCCAGCTCCCTCAGCCGCTCCTCATAAGGCCTGTGCTCCAGACCCTTCACCAGCTTCGTAGCCCTCCTCTGAACACGTTCCAGGGCCTCAATGTCTTTCTTGCAGTGAGGGGCCCAAAACGGAACACAGTACTCGAGCTGCGGCCGCACCAGTGCTGAGTTCAGGGGGGCAATTACCTCCCTGTTCCTGCTAATAACACTGTTTTTCATGCAAGCCAGGATGCCGTTGGCCTTCTTGGCCACCCAGGCACACTGTCAGCTCATGTTCAGCTGAACATCAATCAGCACCCCCAAGTCTGTTTCCTTCCACCCACTCCGCTCCAAGCCTATAGCACTGCCTGGGGTTGTTGTAGCCAAAGTGCAGAACCCGGCATTTGGTCTTGTTGAACTTCATCCCGCTGGCTTCAGCCCAGCTCTCCAGCCTGTCCAGATCCCTCTGTAGGGCCTCCCTACCCTCAGGCAGATCGACACTCCCCGCCAATTTGGTGTCATCCGTGAACTTACTGAGGGCGCACTCAATGCCCTCATCCAAGTCTTCAATAAAGATGTTGAAGAGGACAGGCCCCAGCACCGACCCCTGAGGAATACCACTAGTGACTGGTCTCCAACTGGATTTAACTCCATTCACCACCACTCTCTGGGCCCGGTCCTCCAGTTAGCTCCTTACCTAATCTAGAGTGTATCCATCCAAGCCACGAGCTGCCAGCTTTTGCAGGAGAACAGCATGGGAGACAGTGTTGAAGGCTTTGCTGAAGTCTAAGTAGACCACATCAACAGCCTTTCCTTCATCCATCAGACGGGTCACAGGATCGTAGAAGGATACTGGGTTGGCCAAGCAGGACCGGCCCTTCACAAACCCATGCTGGCTAGGTCTGATCTCCTGGTCATACCGCACCTGTGGCAGTCCAGTTGGAGTAGTAAGTCTCTGACCGTTTCTTCCAGATTCACAGGGGATTCAGTCTGCTCCCCAGCCAAGACTACCAAGTCAGAGCATGGAGAGCCCTGGGAATAACCAAGATGACTTTTAAAGACAGACGTAAAGAAGGCATTCAGAACCTCTGCCTTTTCTTTATCCTCTGTGATCACGTTCCCAGCCTCGTCCAGTAAAGAATGGAGATTCCCCTTTGTCCTCCTCTTACAGTTGATGTATTTGTAAAAGAGTTTCTTGTTTGTTTTCACCCCAGCGGCCAGCTTAGATTCAAGCTGGGCTTTTGCCTCTCTAACTTTCCCTCTACACATCTTAACAGCCTCTTTGTAGTCATTCTCAGTTGCTCTTCCCTCCTTCCACAGGCGGTAGATTCTCTTTTTCTCCTGCAACCTTAAGAACAGTTCCCTATTCATCTACGCTGGTCTTCTTCCCCGCCGGCTCATTTTGTGGCTCAGGGGGACTGCCTGCTCCTGTGTCTTCAAGACTTCCTTCTTTAAGAGCAACCAGCCATCTTGGACCCCTTTGTTTGCTAAGACTGAACGCCAGGGGACTGCCCCTACTAGTCTTCTTAACAAATCAAAGTCTGCCCTCCGGAAGTCTAAGGTGGCAGTTTTGGTATTCTCCCTCCAGACTCCACCTAGAATCGAGAACTCCGCCATTTCATGGTCACTCTGACCAAGACAGCCCCCAACCTCCACATCTCCCACCAGACCTTCCCTTTTTGTGAACAGCAGGTCTAGCAGGGCAGCTCCTCTCATGGGCTCTCTCACCAGTCACATTAGGAAGTTATCCTCTGTGCATTCCAGGAACCTCCTAGACTGCTTCTTCTCCACCATGCCGTACTCCCAGCATATGTCAGGGAAGTTAAAGCCACCCATGAGGACAAGGGCCGGTGACCGTGCAGCTCTTGCCAGCTGCTTATAGAACAGCTCATCTGCCTCTTCATCCTGCTTTGGCGGTCTATAACAGACTCCCACCAGGATGTCTGCCTTATCAGCCCTTCCCCTGATTCTTACCCATGGGATTCAACCACATCGGCCCCAGTCGCAAGCTCTGCAGCATGAAAGCATTCCCTGACATAGACAGCCATGCTGCCACCCCTCCTTCCTTGCCTATCCTTCCTGAAGAGTCATCCTTTATATACCTTCACAAATTTTTGTTTTGTAACTTTCCCATCCACCCTTACAACTTTCCCAAGCATGCATATGTCAACAAAGCATTCTACAAAACACTTTTCAACATTCCATGCAGGCACATATCCAATCAGAGCTGTGAGTCCCTTCTTCTCCTTCCAGAGGTGTCCTTGGTTCTCATGCTATTTATCTTGCTCCAAAGCTGCTGCACTGAACAGCTTTTCTTGTATTCCCACAGGCTAGTGGGCAGGATTGGATACAGGTGAACACTGGACTAGAGGATCTCAGAAGTCTTTTCCAACCTTAACGATTCTATCATTCCTCCTCCTCTGGCCTTTTAGGAGAAGGTTCTCTCCTTCCTAGGCCAGCTGACTTTCACGGCCATTGCTTCCATCTTTGTAGGGGAGCAACTGACAGCGGCCCATTGGCTCCTCTGGCTGAGCTGGGAGGGCGCTGCACGCACTGAAGAAGAAGGCGGCACTGTCACGAGGCGTCGGAACCACCTCAGGGCCAATGGCACACACTGCAGTGACTGCAGAGGCTGCTGCCGGGACTGTAGATACTGTAATGGGAACAGGGCTGCTACATTACAAGGATACTCTACACTCTCGTACAGTAACTGCTCCGGAGGAAAGGGGGAAGCTGAAGGAGAAAGGGACGGTCGGAAACGGCGGTACCGTCTCACCCTCAGTCTCACACGGCCGGGTTCCGGCTGCGGGCAGGAGGCGCCGAGGAGCCGCAGCGCAGGCCTCTGCCCCGAGCGGCCGGGCGGGCAGCGGGACTCGCTGCAGGGCCGCCTTCTCGCCTCGAGAAAGGTCGCTACCCGCCTCGCTACCCGCCGAAGCCCGTCCGGCCATCGGTGCGGAGGGCGGCTGGAACGCCGGGCCGGGCCGGGCCGGGGGGCTCGGGGCGAGGCGGGGCGGCGGCCGTTGGCGCTGCGGCCGTTACTGAGGGGGCGGATCTGCAGCTCCGACACGCCGGGCCGGGCGGGAAATGGCCGCTGCTCTTGTGCCGGGGAGATGAGACGGGGCAGTCACCCGCAAAGTGCCGCTGCTCGGCGGCTGAGGCTCAGCTTCCCCTGCAGCGGCCGCACGGGCACTGCACCCACTGCGGCAGGCGTGGGCCTTCTTGTCTTGCTGTCCCACCAACGTTGTCCCTGTGTTGCTCGATGAAGTCCCCCATTCTCAGGTGGCTGCGTGCAGGTGCAGCTCTGTGGGGGCTGCTCTGTGGCTCCCCTGCCTGCCTGGGAGCCCTGACAATCTGTCCTGGGGGCTGCGGGGACCACCAGCCGCCACCAGTGCCAGCCCTTCACTCACTTCTCGCACTGAGGGCAGAGCTCAGATGCTGGCTGGCTGCACTTCTGCCGTCATCTTCAGTAGTCAGACGTGAAGGTGCTGTTGCTGCTGGTCTCACTGTGCTGTGCACTAAGAGAACTACTGGTGCACATGCAGACGATCAGTCCCACTGGCACCTCTGCTCCTACCAACGTACTGCCACCTCTGTTCGCAGGATGCTGTCCTGTACAATTGTCCCCTGCTGTGGCGGCCGTCTGTAACAGGAGCAGGTCCCAGAACGCCGCTCAGCAGCTCTTCCCTGTTGCCCTTGTTCCCTTGCTGCTCGTTCCGAAGACTGTCTGGCATTGCTGGGAAGGCCTGTTGGAGACACAGCCTGCTGAGGAGGGGGCACGAGATGATCTGGCCTCCGGGGCAGCCGCCCGTCTGGGAGAAGATGCACGGTGCAGTCATCTCCTGGTGGCTGGGTAGAGAAGCCACCACTGCCGTGCTTCTCTTCTCTTTTTCCCACCTAGGAAGCCCTGCTTGCAACACTGAATGGGCTACCTTCTTTCTTGACCTGCAAGTGTTGTTCCATTTCAGAGAGACGACTTGGTCTCCCTGTGTGTCTTCTGGATGGTGTTTGTCCAGGAAACTCCTTCTTGATGGTGCGAAGGCCTGGTGCATTCACTGCCCACTCTGGAAGGGGCTCGAGATTATCCGGCCTCTGAGGCAGCCGTCCATCTGGGAGGAGGATGGCCTCACGCAAAATTCACTCCTCCGCAGGTGGCCGGCAGACCTCGGTGGGATCTTCTGCTATGCTGGCTGCCCTGCCACCATGGTACATTGTCTGGGCGGTTTCGTTGCGATCACCACTGGCGGGCGGTGGGGCTGGATTCTGCAACTCATGTGGGCTCTGTTGTATCTTTTGGTTGAGCTCTGGACACCTGGAGAGCTGCAGCAGGACAGGCCGCCTCTCTCCACAAGCTCTGCCAAATCCTTCCAGGCAACATCCCAGAAGTCAGGCCCCAGAATGCCGACGTGCTCACGCAGTGCTGACTGCACCAACTGCTGCAGCTCCTGGTCAGCTCGGCTGCAGTGGTTGCATCTGGGGCAGCAGCACTTTGGCCCATACGTCTGTCGTCACCTGCAAAGCAGGGAGGGGACCTGAGCCACAGCAGGAGGGGAAGGCCCTTGGCCCATCCTGCAGCATGCGAGGTCCTCCCATGGGACTTGCACATATCAGGGCAGTCATGCAGATTGGGGCTGATCAACGAAAGACTCACCTGACTCCGCTGGTGATGTTCCATGCTGTTCTCTGCTCTAGTACTGACGGAGCTGCAGTAGTACAGACTGCCCTGCTCCACCAGCTTCGCCCAGTCCCTCCAGGCAGCATCCCAGAAGTCAGGGCCCAGACTGCCGACAGGCTTACGCAGTGCTGACTACACCAGCTGCTGCAGCTCCTGGTCCACAGTGCTGCAGTGGTTGCAGCTGGAGCAACAGCACCATGGCCTGCACGTCTGTGTCTCAGCATCTGTAAAAGGGAGGGGGCCTGAGCCACAGCAGGATTGGGCACCAGGGACAACCTTGTCCCATCTGGCCGACCTGCAGTGTGCCAGTTCCCAGTCCAGGGCTGGGCTCCTCCCATGGGCCCATCCCTGCCTGGCGTGAATCAGGACAAGGCTGGAGCTTGGTGCTGACCCATGGGACACTCACCTGACTTTGGTGCTGCTGCTCCTCGCTGCCATGATCTCCTCAGACACAAGAATAGCTTGACAGCCTGCAGGCACATGAACGTGGCACAGTGAGGCTCTGGGAAGCAGCCAGCGCAGTCGGTTCCAAATCCCCCAGCCCTGAGTCCCACAGCCCCATATAACCCCATCCTCAAACTCCCCTACCTGTAGGTGCCACAGGGTGTGAAGCAGAAAGACCCCGGCCACCAAAAACAGGCCATCCAGGAAGAAATGGTATGTAGGGACAAGAAGAACGCTGTTGTCAACCATCGCTCAAAGCCGGTCACAACTGCACTGAGAGAGGCGGGGTGCTGGTCACTGGCTCCTAAAGATTCAGCTTTGGGTGGGGACACATCTGCAAAGTCACAGCCCCACAGCCCACATGGCAGCCAGTCAGTGCTTGCCCTCTGTGTGCTGGTGGGAAAAGTTACAAATAAACCTGAGGATAATAAAAAAATGCTCATAGCAACTCAGCAGCAGAAGTGCCCTCTGAGAGACTGAGAGAGGTCCTCTCAGAGGTGAGTAAATAATTGTTGTGTGTCTGCAAGGCAGTTATGCCCAAAGCCCATCTGTACCGTTGTGGGTCATTGAAGTACCCTTACCTTTTGTGGTAATCTGTAGCAACTGGGAGGAGGATGTTCTCACACAGTGCAGTCCTCTGCTGGTGGCCAGGTAGAGGAATTCACTGCACCATGCTTCTCTTTTTCCCACCAAGGAAGCCCCGACTCTCTGGCAGAGCTGGGAAGGCCTGGTGGACACACAAGATTACCTGGTGGAGCGGGCACAAGATTACCTGACGTCTGAGGCAGCCGTCCATCTGGGAGAAGGGTGATGCTGTGCACAGTGCAGTCCTCTGAGGGTGGGCGGATGGAGGAGTCACCTGCACTGTGCTTGTCTTCTCTTTTTCCCACCAAGGAAGCCCTGTATTCAGCAGTGAATGGCCTACCTTCTTTCTCGACCTTCAAGTGTTGTTCCTTGTCAAAGACACTACTTGGACTCCCTCTGCATCTTTTGGACGGTGTTCATCCAGGAAACTCCTTCTTGATGGTGTGAAGGCCTGGTGGACTCACTGCCCACTCTAGAAGGGGCCTGAGATTATCCGGCCTCTGAGGCAGCCGTCCGTCTGGGAGGAGGATGCTCTCACGCACAATGCACTCCTCCGCAGGTGGCCGGCAGACCTTGGTGGGATCTCCTGTTCTGCTGGCTGCCTTGCCACCATGGTACTTTGTCTGGGCTGGTTTTGTTGCCATCAGACCTGGCCGGTAGTGGGGCTGGGTTCTGCAATTCGTGTGGGCTCTGTTGCTTCTTCTGGTTGAGCTCTGGACACCCTCAGAGTGGCAGCAGGACAGGCTGCCACTCTCCACCAGCTCTGCCAGGTCCCTCCAGGCAGCATCCCAGAAGTCAGTGCCCAGAGTGCCGATGTGCTCAGGCAGTGCTGACTGCACCAGCTGCTGCAGCTCCTGGTCAGCTCTGCTGCAGTTTGCAGCTGTGGCAGCCTCTCTTTGGCCCATACATCTGTCTGTCGTCACCTCGAAAGCATGGAGGGGGCCTGAGCCACAGCAGGATGGGGACACTCTTGGCCCAACTGGCTGACCTGCAGCGTGCAAGGTCCTGCTCCATGGCTGGGCTCCTCCCATGGGCCCATCCCTGCCTGACGTGAATCAGGACAAGGCTGGGTCGTGGTGCTGACCCACAGGACACTCACCTGACTCCGGTGCTGCTGCTCCTCGCTGCCACCATCTCCTCAGTCGCAAGCATTGCTTGATAGCCTGCAGTCACATGAACGTGGGGTCACTCAGACATTGTGGAAATCTCCTGGGCCTTCTTGTCCCACGAACGTTGTTCCTGTGTTGCTCGATGAAGTCCCCCATTCTCAGGTGGCTGCTTGCAGGTGCAGCTCTGTGGGGGCTGCTCTGTGGCTCCCCTGCCTGCCTGGGAGCCCTGACAATCTGTCCTGGGGGCTGCGGGGACCACCAGCCGCCACCAGTGCCAGCCCTTCACTCACTTCTCGCACTGAGGGCAGAGCTCAGATGCTGGCTGGCTGCACTTCTGCCGTCATCTTCAGTAGTCAGACGTGAAGGTGCTGTTGCTGCTGGTCTCACTGTGCTGTACACTAAGAGAACTACTGGTGCACATGCAGACGATCAGTCCCACTGGCACCTCTGCTCCCACCAACGTACTGCCACCTCTGTTCGCAGGATGCTGTCCTGTACAATTGTCCCCTGCTGTGGTGGCCGTCTGTAACAGGAGCAGGTCCCAGAACGCCGCTCAGCAGCTCTTCCCTGTTGCCCTTGTTCCCTTGCTGCTCGTTCCGAAGACTGTCTGGCATTGCTGGGAAGGCCTGTTGGAGACACAGGCTGCTGAGGAGGGGGCACGAGATGATCTTGCCTCCGGGGCAGCCGCCCGTCTGGGAGAAGATGCACGGTGCAGTCATCTCCTGGTGGCTGGGTAGAGAAGCCACCACTGCCGTGCTTCTGTTCTCTTTTTCCCACCGAGGAAGCCCTGCTTGCAACACTGAATGGGCTTCCTTCTTTCTTGACCTGCAAGTGTTGTTCCATTTCAGAGAGACCACTTGGTCTCCCTGTGTGTCTTCTGGACAGTGTTTGTCAGCAGAGCTGGCTGTGCTAGGACAGAAGGGGCCCTGGTTGACTGTACTGTGTGATGGACAGTTGACAAAGGGGATTGTGGCTGAAATGTGATCTTCCCTCTGAGCGTGGTGGGAACACTCCTGCTAGTATTGCTGCTACTGAGGCAAGGAAGACATTTTCCAGGACAGTTTGCCTCCAAGAGCATGGCAGGAGGCTGGGACTGCCCTGATGCGCATGAGACTTGGGAACACACGGTGGCTCCTGCCAGATGTGTCAACAAAGGGGAAGGAGCAGAGCACACAGCCCGTGTACTGTGCAGCAAAAAGACCTGAGCAAACTTGCTTCAGCTCCAGTCACACAGCACACCATGATCTGTTCTCCCCTTCCCTTCCACAAGGCCCCTCACCCACCCCACTATCAGCACAGCACAAGCAGGGCGATTTACCAGCAGGCTTATGTGGCTGCAGACATTTGGCATCACTACAGCTGTGCCAGCACCTTGTTCCCTGCCGGCACATGGTTTTGAAGGCAAAGTGCAATGCTCATACTGCAGGAAAGCACAAAGCTCAGGCTAAGCACGGCTGGCTTTTGGCAGGATGTAGAGTGAGCAAAGCCAACAACAGCCCTGAAAGCAGTGATCTGAAAGGTCTGGGCTCAGGAGCCTGCTGGCTGTCATATCCGAGCACCTTGGCTAGAGTAAATCTCATCCATCCCTTCTCCAGCACAGCGTGGCCTCCCATCCATGACAACCTCAGGCTTCTGTTGATAATGCAAACAGGACATGTTGACCCCAAAACCCAAAGTCAGTTAAACCAGAAACATTGATGAGACCTCCAGAGGGGAGATTTTAGGGTCAAATAATTTATTTACAATGAGGAGCACAACTTGGGGGTGAGGGGTTGGAGGGGAGAGAATAGGAAAAGATATTTCAATTATCCTCTGTTGTTGTTTGGGAAAATAAACATTTTCCTGAAAGGCAGGTGGCATAAAATCAGGGGCTTTCCATCCAGGAGAGCTGCCAGAGGATCACTGGGAACCCTGTACAGATCAGGGGACCCAAAGAACCTGCAGCACCGACCATGTCCTCATCTTTGACCATGACAAGAGGGTGTATCTTCTTGCTGCAGATGAGGGGGCTTCTCCACACCAGGTGGCTGAGGTGCTTGGTGGCCTTCCCACGCATGCTTTGTCAGCTCATCCAGACTTCTCCTGGTTCTTCTTCTTCTTTGACCAGGAAGGCGGTGGAATCATCGTCCCTGGCAGTGTTCAGGTGGTGTCCAGATGAGTACCTACGAGATATGGTTTAGTAGCTTGTGGTAGTAATGGTGATGTAATGATGACCTTGTAGGTCCTTTTCAACCTTGTGATTCTATGATTTTAAGATTCCCACTCCTTTAATAGATTCACAATCCTGTCCAGGCTGGAGAGGACCTCAGGAGGTCTCTAGTCCAACCTTCTTCACAAAGCTGTGACAGTGATGGTATCAAACCAGGCTGCTCAGCATTCTGCACATCAGAGTCTTGAAAACTTCCAAAGTCAGAGATCCCACAACCTCTCTGGGCCCCTCTCCCAGTGGGTAACTTAGGGAATACCCTCAAAGTTAGCCTGTTCCTCCTGAGCTGCACCTCCATTAAAAGCCTGATTCCATCTTCTTAATAATCTCCTCACAGCTGTTAGGGGGTCGTCTTAAGTCCTCCAGAACCATCTCTTTTCAAAGCTGAACAAGCCCAACTCCAAAGTCTCTCATCACGTGGCATTAACTCCAGCCCCCGTGTCTCAGTGGTTCCTGCAGAACTCTCTCCTGATTACTCAGATTACTGGATACAGTGTCCAGCCCTGGTGTATTGGGTGTTGAGAAGTGGAGAATATTCACCCTCTCCCCCACCCCACCTAGAGGTCAAAAGGAAAGAACTGAGCCCCTCTGCCTTCTCACAACCCAAATGCATTGGCAAAGCTATTGCTTAGACTGGCTTGAAATGAGGATCCACCATCTCATCTGTTCCCTAAGAATCTCTGGGTGATGACCAGATCAGTACCAACTCCTTCTTTCTGCATTGCCCCAAAACTCCAAAGACAAAGATGTGTAGCAGAATTTTTGTAGATATGGAAAAGAAACAGATTCCCCAACACTTCTGATGACTGCAGGAATGGAGCAGCTACAGGATGCATTTTCTACAGATTCACTCGCAGAGCCTACAGCCAGAGGGAGCCATCAGATCAGCTTCTCACACCTCCTGGAGAGCTGCAGGCTGGAGCCCTGTTGAGAGCTGCGCAGATGCCTCCTCAGTGTAATTTCATAACCCTTTCCTTGCCCCTTGGAGCCAATAGATTTCATCTCTCTGTGTGGCTAAAGTACATGAAGGATGCCTTGCACCCAAGGGATGCAGATGCCTGAGCAGAGAACCTGGCAGAGCATTGCCTGATAACACTAGAGAAATTCCAGTTGTATAACAAATAAATGTTGCTAAAATTCAGCCCATTCTTTCAGGACTATTGTGTACAATTCTTCTGGGCTGCTTCTTTTGAAATATTTGTCCTCGGTGTACATCGTCCCCTCCTGTGCCTGATAAACAGGATAGCATTTTACAGACTCACTTGCACTTTCCCAAACAGTGGATACAGACACTGCCTATCTTACAGTATCTTTGCTCATCAGAAAACAGCCAACAGCTCAGAAGCATTTACATTTCTTCCTGGAAAGCGACCGGTATCAGAAGCATGGCTATATACCGAATTCATAGAACTGCTCAGGTTGGAACCTGAGAACCTTCAAGATCATAAATTCCAACCTCAACCTAAGCATGCAACCCTAACTCCAACAACCAACTGCAAAATCATGTCCCTGAGCACCCCATCCAGGTGGTTTGTCAATAGGTTGCCCAAAGAGGCTGTGGATGCCCCATCCCTGGAGGCATTCAAGGCCAGGCTGATGTAGCTCTGGGCAGCCTGGTCTGGTGGTTGCTGACCCTGCACATAGCAAGAGGGACTGAAAAGAGATGATCTTTGAGGTCCTTTTCAACCCAGCCATTCTATCAGTCTATGATAATATGACAGCAACCCAGCCACCTCCCCGCAGCACCACCTCCAGTGCTTAAATACCTTTTTAGTAAAGGGGTGTTTCTCCCTCCTCCCGGTTACACATTAATCCACTCCCGCTCAGATTATTGCTCCACAAGCCGCATCGTCTTAGTGGCTTTTTTCTGGACACGCTCCAGGGCCTCGAGGACTTTCCTGTTCTGAGGAGCATAAAAGAGAACACAGTGTTTAAGGGGTGTCCTCACCAGACCAGAATGCAGAGGGACGCCCATTTCCCCGCTCCTGCTGCCCACGCTATTGCTGACATAAGGCAGGATGCCATCGGCCTTCTGGCTGTTGGGCTGCGATAGGCTGGACTGGGCCCAGCCAGTGGCCATTGGGGCTGCGGGCGTTGCTGACAGCCCGAGATGGGTCCCCGGCCTGCAATGTGCCGCTGCTTGGCACACAGGTGCAAGGGGAAAGCTTGGGCCTCCTCCAACCCACACGCACGTCCCAAGAGGACTTAATGGAACTCTGTGAGCTGGCCCTTACCAGGTCCTCCATTACGTTCTTCTTTACGTGACCCTCCCACAGCCAAGTGGATGCTGATGACAGAAGCTGTGGGCACCCACAGCCCCTCTGCCTCCTTGATGTCCGCTAGGGGAAGGAGGCGATATGGGGCCAGGTCTCTCCGCACTTCCAACACTGGTGATGTTGGCTTGGCAGCCGTCGTCCTCCATTGCCAGCACTGAAGCCGTTGGTGCTGCCTGTGTTGCTGCCTTGTATTCACCTTGGGATGTGCAGGAACCTGCAGGGCCACCTCTGACCGATGCACGCGAGGACGATCAGTCCCACTGGCACCTCTGCTCCCACCAACTTACTGCCACCTCTGTTCGCAGGATGCTGTCATGTACAATTGTCCCCTGCTGTGGCCGCCGTCAGTAACAGCAGCAGGTCATAGCATGCCGCTTAGCAGCTCTTCCCTGTTGCCCTTGCTCCCTTGCTGCCCCTTCCGAAGACTGTCTGGCAGAGCTGGGAAGGCCTGTTAGAGAAACAGCCTGCTTAGGAGGGGGCACGAGATGATCTGGCCTCCGGGGCAGCCGCCCGTCTGGGACAAGATGCACGGTGCAGTCCTCTCCTGGTGGCTGGGTAGAGAAGCCACCACCGCCGTGCATCTCTTTTTCCCACCAAGGAAGCCCTGCTTTCAACACTGAATGGCCTACCTTCTTTCTTGACCTGCAAGCGTTCCTTTCCAGAGAGACCACTTGGTCTCCCTGTGTGTCTTCTGGACGGTGTTTGTCCAGGAAACTCCTTCTTGATGGTGCCAAGGCCTGGTGGATTCACAGCCCACTCTTGAAGGGGCACGAGATTATCCGGCCTCTGAGGCAGCCGTCCATCTGGGAGGAGGATCCTCTCACGCACAATGCACTCCTCCGCAGGTGGCCGGCAGACCTCGGTGGGATCCCCTGCTCTGCTGGCTGCCCTGCCACCTTGGTACATTGTCTGGGCTGGTTTTGTTGCCATCAGACCTGGCCGGCGGTGGGGCTGGGTTCTGCAGTCCATGTGGGCTCTGTTGTATGTTCTGGTTGAGCTCTGGACACCAGAAGAGCTGCAGCAGGACAGGCTGCCACTCTCCACCAGCTCCTGCAGATCCCTCCAGGCAGCATCCCAGAAGTCAGGGCCCAGAGTGCCGACGTGCTCAGGCAGTGCTGACTACACCAGCTGCTGCAGCTCCTGCTCAGCTCGGCTGCAGCGGTTGCAGCTGGGGCAGCAGCACCGTGGCCCACGCATCTGTCCGTTGTCATCTGCAAAGCAGGGAGGGGACCTGAGCCACAGCAGGATGGGTTGCGCTTGGCCCAGCCTGCAGAGTGCAAGGTCCTGCTCCAGGGCTGGGCTTCTCCCATGGGCCTAGCACACATCAGGGCAATCATGCAGATCGAGGCTGACCTGCAAAAGACTTACCTGACTCACGAGCTGATGCTCTGCGCTGGTTTTCTGGCTTGGCATTGGCGGAGCTGCAGCAGTACAGACTGCCCTGCTCCACCAGCTTTTCCAGATCCCTCCAGGCAGCATTCCAGAAGTCAGGGCCCAGACTGCCGACAGGCTTACGCAGTGCTGACTGCACCAGCCGCTGCAGCTCCTGGTCTGCCTTGCTGCAGCTGTTCCAGCTGGAGCAGCACCATGGCCTGTGCCTCTGTGTCTCAGCATCTGTAATAGGGAGAGGTCCTGAGCCACAGCAGGATGGGGCACCAGGGACAACCTTGTCCCATCTGGCCGACCTGCAGTGTGCCAGTTCCCAGTCCAGGGCTGGGCTCCTCCCATGGGCCCATCCCTGCCTGGCGTGAATCAGGACAAGGCTGGGGCTTGGTGATGACCCATGGGACACTCACCTGACTTTGGTGCTGCTGCTCCTCGCTGCCATGATCTCTTCAGACACAAGAATAGCTTGACAGCCTGCAAGCACATGAACATGGCACAGTGAGGCTCTGGGAAGCAGCCAGCGCAGTCGGTTCCAAATCCCCCAGCCCTGAGTCCCCCAGCCCCATATAACCCCATCCTCAAACTCCCCTACCTGTAGGTGCCACAGGGTGTGAAGCAGAAAGACCCCGGCCACCAAAAACAGGCCATCCAGGAAGAAATGGTATGTAGGGACAAGAAGAACGCTGTTGTCAACCATCGCTCAAAGCCGGTCACAACCGCACTGAGAGAGGCGGGGTGCTGGTCACTGGCTCCTAAAGATTCGGCTGTGAGGTCACAGTGCTTTGGGTGGGGACACCTCTGTGAGGTCACAGCCCCGCAGCCCACATGGGAGCCAGTCAGTGCTTGCCCTCTGTGTGCTGGTGGGAGAAGTTACAAATAAATCTGAGGACAATGAAAAAATGCTTCAAAAAATTGTAGCTTAAACATCAAGTGAAAGCGTGCACCAGCCTGGGAACCAGAACCATCCTTGTGGTGTGCAGCTGCAATCTTCCCTTCAGATACCTGAGGCAGACACAGGGTAAAGAAGCAAAGTGCTTTTAGTCTGCTTTTTCTTCTTGCTATCCTACTGCATTATTAGCTGGTAATAAATGAATCTTCCCTGGGCCTAAACTGCTTTGTCTGGGACTGTAACTGTGAGCCATCTCTGTCTCCTTCTGGCACGTTGATTATATCACACTACCCCAAACCAAGGATGGAAGCGACCACTGGATGGCTGGAAACATATCCCATGCTCCATGCCTCCATCCAAAACACTATCCTGGGCACTCGGCACCCTAGAAAGAATTCAGTCCAACCGGACTCATTTCTGAAATAAGCTGACCAACAGCTGTGCCAAAGAGCGTGGCTTTAAGTGGGTATATCACATTCTCTGTCATGCACCAGCAGAGCCCACACGGGGATCAAAGAATCACAGAATCACAGAAACATGAAGTCAAAGAATTGTAGAATCACTGAATGGTCTGGGTTGAAAAGAACCTTAAAGACCCTGCTATATGCAGGGTCGCCAGCCAGCAGACCAGGCTGCCCAGAGCCACATCCAGCCTGGCCTTGAATGCCTGCTGGGATGAGGCATCCACAGCCTCCTTGGGCAACGTGTTCCAGTGCATCCCCACCCTCTGTGTGAAAAACATCCTCCTAATATCGCACCTAAACCTCCCCCACCTCAGTTGAAACCCATTCCCCCTTGTCCTATCACTATCAACCCTCGTAAATGGCCATTCCCCCTCCTGTTTATACACTCCCTTCAAATACTGGAAGGCAAGGAGCTCTCCCCAGAGCCTTCTCTTCTCCACACTAAAAAAGCTCAGTTCCCTAACCCTTTTTCACAGGAGAGGGTCATCCTCAGACCCTCCTCTGGACTTGATCCAAGAGCTCCATGTCTTTCTTGTGTTTGGGGCTCCAGGCCAGAACTCAGTACTGCAGATGGGACCTCACAAGAGCTGAGCAGAGGAGAACAGTCACCTCCCTGTCCCTGCTGGCCACCCCCTTTTTAATGCAGCCCAGAACACAGCTGCCCTTCTGGGCTGCGGGCACACACTGATGGATCATGTCTAGTTTCTTGTCCACCAGGACCCCCAAGTCCTTCTCTGTAGGGCTGCTCTTAAGGAGATCTTAGAGAATTATAGAATCACCAAGGTTGGTAAAGATCTACAAGATCATCCAGTCCAACTGTTCTCCTGCCACCAATAGTTCCCACTAAACCACGTCCCTCAACACAATGTTTAAATGATCCTTGAACACCTCTGGGGCAGGTGTGTCTGCACCACCTCTCTGGACAGACCGTTCCAGTGCCTGACCAGAAATATCCTGACAAAAAGGATCTTTTCTTGAATCCTAAAAAAAATTCCCTAACGTCCAGACTGCATCTCCCCTGGCACAACTGGAGGCCATTCCCTCTGGTCCTATCACTAGTAACACGAGAGGAGAGGCCGACTGTCAGCTCACTACAACCTCCCTTCAGATAGTTATAGAGAGCAATAGAGAGGTGTTCCCTGAGCCTCCTCCAGGCTGAACAGTCCCAGCTCTCTCAGCTGCTCCCCATAAGCTCTGTGCTCCAGACCCCTTGCCAGCTTCACTGCCCTTCTCTGGACATGTTCTTGGCGACATGGGCTCACTCACTGATGGCTCATGTTCAGCTGAGCATCTTCCAGCTGCTCTGCCCCAAGCCTGTAGCGTTGCCTGCAGTTGCAGTGGTCAAAATGCAGGACCAGGCACGTGGTTGCACTGAACCTCATCCCATTGGCTGCTGCCCAGTGACGCAGCCTGTCCAGATCCCTCTGTAGGGCCTTGCCACCCCCAGGCAGATCCACACTTCCTGCCAACTTGGTGTCATCTGCAAACTTACTGAGGGTGCACTCAGTGCCCTCGTCCAGGTCATCAATAAAGATACGGAAGAGGACGGGTCCCAACAACGACCCCTGGGCAACACCACTACTGAGCGGTCGCCAGCTGGATTTAACTCCATTCACCGCCACTCTCTGGGCCTGGCCCTCCAGCCAGTTCTTTACCCAGCAAGGAGCTCAGATCTGCCAAATGGCCGCATTAGGGGATCTGCCAGTCAAGCCTCCTGTGTATGGTACAAAGGGATCAAGTCCCTGCAGTGCACTTGAACAACATGCTAGGCAAGCCAGTCGGGGTTGTTCCCGCCTCGGGCAAAAGCAAGCCCATCCGTGGGATTGCTTCTGCTCAAGGATCTGCATGCACTTGGTGGGAAATGTGGAAGGATGGGGATGTCCAGTGTTTACCTGGAAGAGGATGTGATGTCGGGGGAGAACAGCCAAGAATTTGAATTGTATGATGCTAGTTGCTATATAATGCCGCATATTATTATTCCTATGATTCCCATACCCCTCACTAATGGCATTACAGTAAGGAGTACCCAGGTTAAGGAAGAATGAATTCTGACAGAACCAGAAGTGGATTCAGCACACAACACTTCAACATCACACTCCATTCTATTAATCATAACTACTATTCTTTTCTCCCCTTCCTTGTTCTGTCTTAGTAAATAGTTTTTATCTCAACCTGCAAGTTCCAGGTTGTTGTATTTTTCTGATTCTCTCTCCCATCCCACTGGGAGGCCGGGCAGTGACTGTGTGTTTTGTAGCTACAGGCTGGGTTAAACTGCAGCATACCTGGATCTTCCCGGCCTCGTGTCATTGATGCCTAGTAAAGTCTCCGAAACTTGACTCCTGCAGAATTACTGAATCACAGAACAGCTGAAGATAGAAGGGACCTCTGGAGATCTTCTTGTCCAACCAGTCTGCTCAAGCAGATTACACAGGCCCATCCCCAGGGTTGTCCAGAAACACTGTGTCCACTAATCAGACCTATAGGGAGAGAACACCTCTGCTATGCTTGATGTTACACAAAATGCTACTCTGGATGCTTCAACAGATCCTCAGGCTGATTTATACTAACAGCAGGTGCTGTAAAACTACCTCTAGGTGTAGCTACTAGAAACTGGAGGCATCCTCCCAATAGTTACTGTATATATGCTTTCCTGCTGGTAGCTGTTAGAGGATGCTCTCTGTATCTACTCTTAGCAGCAGAAGTGCCCTCTGAGAGACTGAGAGAGGTCATCTCAGAGGTTAGTAGATAATTGTGTGTCTCCAAGGCAGTTATACCCAAAGCCCATCTGTACCCTTGTGGGTCCTTGAAGTACCCTTTCCTCCTGCGGTAATCTATAGCATCTGGGAGGTGGATGTTCACACACACAGTGCAGTCCTCTGCTGGTCCTCTGCTGGTGGCCGCGTAGAGGAGATCAATGTACCGTTCTTCTCTTTTCCCCACCGAGGAAGCCCCAACTCTCTGGCAGAGCTGGGAAGACCTGGTGCAGACCCCACCTGCTCAGAAGCGGGCACGAGATTACCTGGCCTCTGAGGCAGCCGTCCATCTGGGAGAAGGGTGATTCTGTGCACAGTGCAGTCCTCTGCTGGTGGGCGGCTGGAGGAGCCACCTGCACTGTGCTTCTCCTTTTCCCACCGAGGAAGCCGGTTCTGACTCTGAGTGGCCTGCATTCCCTCTGGACATGTAAGCATTGTTCCTTGTCAGAGACACAACTTGGTCTTCCTCTGCATCTTTTCAAGGCTGTTTGTCCTGGAAAATCCCTCTTGACGGTGCGAAGGCCTGGACGATTTACCACTCTCCCTCGAAGGGGCACAACATTATGTGGCCTCAGAGGCAGCCGTCCATCCAGGATCAGGATACTCTCACACACAGTGCGTCCTCTGCTGGTTTGGCTTCCCTGCATTTCTCTTTCTTCCCCCTGTCTTTCAGCCCCCCAAAGCACGTGGGGGCACTCAGACAACACGGAAAGCTCCTGGGCATTGCTGTCCCACCAACGTTGTCCCTGTGCTGCTCGATGAAGTCCCCATTTGCAGGTGGCTGCATGCAGGTGCAGCCCTGTGGGGGCTGCTCCAAGGCTCCCCTGCTTTCCTGGGAGCCCTGACAATCTGTCTGTCTGGGAGGAGGATGTTCTCACGCACAATGCAATCCTCTGCTGGTGGCCAGCAGACCTTGGTGGGATCCCCTGCTCTGCTGGCTGCCCTGCCACCTTGGAACTTTGTCTGGGCTGGTTTCGTTGCCATCAGACCTGGCCGGTAGTGGGGCTGGGTTCTGCAATTCGTGTGGGCTCTGTTGCTTCTTCTGGTTGAGCTCTGGACACCCTGAGAGTGGCAGCAGGACAGGCTGCCACTCTCCACCAGCTCTGCCAGGTCCCTCCAGGCAGCATCCCAGAAGTCAGTGCCCAGAGTGCCGATGTGCTATGGCAGTGCTGACTGCACCAGCTGCTGCAGCTCCTGGTCAGCTCTGCTGCAGTTTGCAGCTGTGGCAGCCTCTCTTTGGCCCATACATCTGTCTGTCGTCACCTCCAAAGCAGGGAGGGGGCCTGAGCCACAGCAGGATGGGGACACTCTTGGCCCAACTGGCTGACCTGCAGTGTGCAAGGTCCTGCTCCATGGCTGGGCTCCTCCCATGGGCCCATCCCTGCCTGACGTGAATCAGGACAAGGCTGGGTCGTGGTGCTGACCCACGGGACACTCACCTGACTCCGGTGCTGCTGCTCCTCGCTGCCACCATCTCCTCAATCGCAAGCATTGCTTGATAGCCTGCAGTCACATGAACGTGGGGTCACTCAGACATTGTGGAAATCTCCTGGGCCTTCTTGTCCCACGAACGTTGTTCCTGTGTTGCTCGATGAAGTCCCCCATTCTCAGGTGGCTGCGTGCAGGTGCAGCTCTGTGGGGGCTGCTCTGTGGCTCCCCTGCCTGCCTGGGAGCCCTGACAATCTGTCCTGGGGGCTGCGGGGACCACCAGCCGCCACCAGTGCCAGCCCTTCACTCACTTCTCGCACTGAGGGCAGAGCTCAGATGCTGGCTGGCTGCACTTCTGCCGTCATCTTCAGTAGTCAGACGTGAAGGTGCTGTTGCTGCTGGTCTCACTGTGCTGTGCACTAAGAGAACTACTGGTGCACATGCAGATGATCAGTCCCACTGGCACCTCTGCTCCCACCAATGTACTGCCACCTCTGTTCGCAGGATGCTGTCCTGTACAATTGTCCCCTGCTGTGGCGGCCGTCTGTAACAGGAGCAGGTCCCAGAACGCCGCTCAGCAGCTCTTCCCTGTTGCCCTTGTTCCCTTGCTGCTCGTTCCGAAGACTGTCTGGCATTGCTGGGAAGGCCTGTTGGAGACACAGCCTGCTGAGGAGGGGGCACGAGATGATCTGGCCTCCGGGGCAGCCGCCCGTCTGGGAGAAGATGCACGGTGCAGTCATCTCCTGGTGGCTGGGTAGAGAAGCCACCACCGCCGTGCTTCTGTTCTCTTTTTCCCACCGAGGAAGCCCTGCTTGCAACACTGAATGGGCTTCCTTCTTTCTTGACCTGCAAGTGTTGTTCCATTTCAGAGAGACCACTTGGTCTCCCTGTGTGTCTTCTGGACAGTGTTTGTCAGCAGAGCTGGCTGTGCTAGGACAGAAGGGGCCCTGGTTGACTGTACTGTGTGATGGACAGTTGACAAACTGACCCTTCCCAGAAGTTCAGTGTCAAGTCCCCATTTGATGGGTGGTGGTGAGGAAGAGCTGAGAGAGAAGACAGATGCTTGTCAAAGAGGGGATTGTGGCTGAAATGTGATCTTCCCTCTGAGCGTGGTGGGAACACTCCTGCTAGTATTGCTGCTACTGAGGCAAGGAAGACATTTTCCAGGACAGTTTGCCTGCAAGAGCATGGCAGGAGGCTGGGACTGCCCTGATGCGCATGAGACTTGGGAACACACGGTGGCTCCTGCCAGATGTGTCAACAAAGGGGAAGGAGCAGAGCACACAGCCCGTGTACTGTGCAGCAAAAAGACCTGAGCAAACTTGCTTCAGCTCCAGTCACACAGCACACCATGATCTGTTCTCCCCTTCCCTTCCACAAGGCCCCTCACCCACCCCACTATCAGCACAGCACAAGCAGGGCGATTTACCAGCAGGCTTATGTGGCTGCAGATATTTGGCATCACTACAGCTGTGCCAGCACCTTGTTCCCTGCCGGCACATGGTTTTGAAGGCAAAGTGCAATGCTCATACTGCAGGAAAGCACAAAGCTCAGGCTAAGCACAGCTGGCTTTTGGCAGGATGTAGAGTGAGCAAAGCCAACAACAGCCCTGAAAGCAGTGATCTGAAAGGTCTGGGCTCAGGAGCCTGCTGGCTGTCATATCCGAGCACCTTGGCTAGAGTAAATCTCATCCATCCCTTCTCCAGCACAGCGTGGCCTCCCATCCATGACAACCTCAGGCTTCTGTTGATAATGCAAACAGGACATGTTGACCCCAAAACCCAAAGTCAGTTAAACCAGAAACATTGATGAGACCTCCAGAGGGGAGATTTTAGGGTCAAATAATTTATTTACAATGAGGAGCACAACTTGGGGGTGAGGGGTGGGAGGGGAGAGAATAGGAAAAGATATTTCAGTTATCCTCTGTTGTTGTTTGGGAAAATAAACATTTTCCTGAAAGGCAGGTGGCATAAAATCAGGGGCTTTCCATCCAGGAGAGCTGCCAGAGGATCACTGGGAACCCTGTACAGATCAGGGGACCCAAGGAACCTGCAGCACCGACCATGTCCTCATCTTTGACCATGACAAGAGGGTGTATCTTCTTGCTGCAGATGAGGGGGCTTCTCCACACCAGGTAGCTGAGGTGCTTGGCGGCTTTCCCACGCATGCTTTGTCAGCTCATCCAGACTTCTCCTGGTTCTTCTTCTTCTTTGACCAGGAAGGCGGTGGAATCATCGTCCCTGGCAGTGTTCAGGTGGTGTCCAGATGAGTACCTACGAGATATGGTTTAGTAGCTTGTGGTAGTAATGGTGATGTAATGATGACCTTGTAGGTCCTTTTCAACCTTGTGATTCTATGATTTTAAGATTCCCACTCCTTTAATAGATTCACAATCCTGTCCAGGCTGGAGAGGACCTCAGGAGGTCACTAGTACAACCTTCTTCACAAAGCTGTGGCAGTGATGGTATCAAACCAGGCTGCTCAGCATTCTGCACATCAGAGTCTTGAAAACTTCCAAAGTCAGAGATCCCACAACCTCTCTGGGCCCCTCTCCCAGTGGGTAACTTAGGGAATACCCTCAAAGTTAGCCTGTTCCTCCTGAGCTGCACCTCCATTAAAAGCCTGATTCCATCTTCTTAATAATCTCCTCACAGATGTTAGGGGGTCATCTCTAGTCCTCCAGAACCATCTCTTTTCAAAGCTGAACAAGCCCAACTCCAAAGTCTCTCATCACGTGGCATTAACTCCAGCCCGTGTCTCAGTAGCTTCTCACACCTCCTGGAGAGCTGCAGGCTGGAGCCCTGTTGAGAGCTGCGCAGATGCCTCCTCAGTGTAATTTCATAACCCTTTCCTTGCCCCTTGGAGCCAATAGATTTCATCTCTCTGTGTGGCTAAAGTACATGAAGGATGCCTTGCACCCAAGGGATGCAGATGCCTGAGCAGAGAACCTGGCAGAGCATTGCCTAATAACACTAGAGAAATTCCAGTTGTATAACAAATAAATGTTGCTAAAATTCAGCCCATTTTTCAGGACTATTGTGTACAATTCTTCTGGGCTGCTTCTTTTGAAATATTTGTCCTCGGTGTACATCGTCCCCTCCTGTGCCTGATAAACAGGATAGCATCTTCCAGACTCACTTGCACTTTCCCAAACAGTGGATACAGACACTGCCTATCTTACAGTATCTTTGCTCATCAGAAAACAGCCAACAGCTCAGAAGCATTTACATTTCTTCCTGGAAAGCGACCGGTATCAGAAGCATGGCTATATACCGAATTCATAGAACTGCTCAGGTTGGAACCTGAGAACCTTCAAGATCATAAATTCCAACCTCAACCTAAGCATGCAACCCTAACTCCAACAACCAACTGCAAAATCATGTCCCTGAGCACCCCATCCAGGTGGTTTGTCAATAGGTTGCCCAAGGAGGCTGTGGATGCCCCATCCCTGGAGGCATTCAAAGCCAGGCTGGATGTAGCTCTGGGCAGCCTGGTCTGGTGGTTGCTGACCCTGCACATAGCAAGAGAGACTGAAAAGAGATGATCTTTGAGGTCCTTTTCAACCCAGGCCATTCTATCACTCTATGATACTATGACAGCAACCCAGCCACCTCCCCGCAGCACCACCTCCAGTGCTTAAATACCTTTTTAGTAAAGGGGTGTTTCTCCCTCCTCCCGGTTACACATTAATCCACTCCCGCTCAGATCATTGCTCCACAAGCCGCATCGCCTTTGTGGCTTTTTTCTGGACACGCTCCAGGGCCTCGAGGACTTTCCTGTTCTGAGGAGCATAAAAGAGAACACAGTGTTTAAGGGGTGTCCTCACCAGACCAGAATGCAGAGGGATGCCCATTTCCCCGCTCCTGCTGCCCACGCTATTGCTGACATAAGGCAGGATGCCATCGGCCTTCTGGCTGTTGGGCTGCGATAGGCTGGACTGGGCCCAGCCAGTGGCCATTGGGGCTGCGGGCGTTGCTGACAGCCCGAGATGGGTCCCTGGCCTGCAATGTGCCGCTGCTTGGCACACAGGTGCAAGGGGAAAGCTTGGGCCTCCTCCAACCCACACGCACGTCCCAAGAGGACTGAATGGAACTCTGTGAGCTGGCCCTTACCAGGTCCTCCATTACGTTCTTCTTTACGTGACCCTCCCACAGCCAAGTGAATGCTGATGACAGAAGCTGTGGGCACCCACAGCCCCTCTGTCTCCTTGATGTCCGCCAGGGGAAGGAGGCGATATGGGGCCAGGTCTCTCCGCACTTCCAACACTGGTGATGTTGGCTTGGCAGCCGTCGTCCTCCATTGCCAGCACTGAAGCCGTTGGTGCTGCCTGTGTTGCTGCCTTGTATTCACCTTGGGATGTGCAGGAACCTGCAGGGCCACCTCTGACCGGTGCACGTGAGGACGATCAGTCCCACTGGCACCTCTGCTCCCACCAACTTACTGCCACCTCTGTTCGCAGGATGCTGTCATGTACAATTGTCCCCTGCTGTGGCCGCCGTCAGTAACAGCAGCAGGTCATAGCACGCCGCTTAGCAGCTCTTCCCTGTTGCCCTTGCTCCCTTGCTGCCCCTTCCGAAGACTGTCTGGCAGAGCTGGGAAGGCCTGTTAGAGAAACAGCCTGCTTAGGAGGGGGCACGAGATGATCTGGCCTCCGGGGCAGCCGCCCGTCTGGGACAAGATGCACGCTGCAGTCCTCTCCTGGTGGCTGGGTAGAGAAGCCACCACCGCCGTGCATCTCTTTTTCCCACCAAGGAAGCCCTGCTTTCAACACTGAATGGCCTACCTTCTTTCTTGACCTGCAAGCGTTCCTTTCCAGAGAGACCACTTGGTCTCCCTGTGTGTCTTCTGGATGGTGTTTGTCCAGAAAACTCCTTCTTGATTGTGCGAAGGCCTGGTGCATTCACTGCCCACTCTGGAAGGGGCTCGAGATTATCCGGCCTCTGAGGCAGCCGTCCGTCTGGGAGGAGGATGGCCTCGCGCACAATGCACTCCTCTGCAGGTGGCCGGCAGACCTCGGTGGGATCTCCTGTTCTGCTGGCTGCCCTGCCACCGTGGTACATTGTCTGGGCTGGTTTTGTTGCCATCAGACCTGGCCGGCGGTGGGGCTGGGTTCTGCAGTCCATGTGGGCTCTGTTGTATCTTCTGGTTGAGCTCTGGACACCAGAAGAGCTGCAGCAGGACAGGCTGCCACTCTCCACAAGCTCCTCCAGATCCCTCCAGGCAGCATCCCAGAATTCAGGGCCCAGAGTGCCGATGTGCTCAGGCAGTGCTGACTGCACCAGCTGCTGCAGCTCCTGGTCCGCCTTGCTGCAGCGGTTGCAGCTGGGGCAGCAGAACCGTGGCCCACGCATCTGTCTGTTCTCATCTGCAAAGCAGGGAGGGGACCTGAGCCACAGCAGGATGGGGATGCCCTTGGCCCAATCTGCAGAGTGCAAGGTCCTGCTCCAGGGCTGGGCTCCTCCCGTGGGCCTAGCACACATCAGGGCAATCATGTAGATTGGGGCTGATCCACAAAAGACTTACCTGACTCACGAGTTGATGCTCCGCGCTTGTTTTCTGGCTGGGCATTGGCAGAGCTACAGCAGTACAGACTGCCCTGCTCCACCAGCTCCTCCAGATCCCTCCAGGCAGCATTCCAGAAGTCAGGGCCCAGACTGCCGACAGGCTTACGCAGTGCTGACTGCACCAGCCGCTGCAGCTCCTGGTCCGCCTTGCTGCAGCTGTTCCAGCTGGAGCAGCACCATGGCCTGCGCGTCTGTGTCTCAGCATCTGTAAAAGGGAGGGGGCCTGAGCCACAGCAGGATGGGGCACCAGGGACAACCTTGTCCCATCCGGCCGACCTGCAGTGTGCCAGTTCCCAGTCCAGGGCTGGGCTCCTCCCATGGGCCCATCCCTGCCTGGCGTGAATCAGGACAAGGCTGGGGCTTGGTGATGACCCATGGGACACTCACCTGACTTTGGTGCTGCTGCTCCTCTCTGCCATGATCTCCTCAGACGCAATAACAGCTTGACAGCCTGCAGGCACATGAATGTGGCACAGTGAGGCTCTGGGATGCAGCCAGCGCAGTCGGTTCCAAATCCCCCAGCCCTGAGTCCCACAGCCCCATATAACCCCATCCTCAAGCTCCCCTACCTGTAGGTGCCACAGGGTGTGAAGCAGAAAGACCCCAGCCACCAAAAACAGGCCATCCAGGAAGAAATGGTATGTAGGGACAAGAACGCTGTTGTCAACCATCGCTCAAAGCCGGTCACAACCGCACTGAGAGAGGCGGGGTGCTGGTCACTGGCTCCTAAAGATTCGGCTGTGAGGTCACAGTGCTTTGGGTGGGGACACCTCTGTGAGGTCACAGCCCCGCAGCCCACATGGGAGCCAGTCAGTGCTTGCCCTCTGTGTGCTGGTGGGAGAAGTTACAAATAAACCTGTGGATAATGAAAATTGCTTCAAAAAAATGTAGCTTAAACATCAAGTGAAAGCGTGCACCAGCCTGGGAACCAGAACCATCCTTGTGGTGTGCAGCTGCAATCTTCCCTTCAGATACCTGAGGCAGACACAGGGTAAAGAAGCAAAGTGCTTTTAGTCTGCTTTTTCTTCTTGCTATCCTACTGCATTATTAGCTGGTAATAAATGAATCTTCCCTGGGCCTAAACTGCTTTGTCTGGGACTGTAACTGTGAGCCATCTCTGTCTCCTTCTGGCACGTTGATTATATCACACTACCCCAAACCAAGGATGGAAGCGACCACTGGATGGCTGGAAACATATCCCATGCTCCATGCCTCCATCCAAAACACTATCCTGGGCACTCGGCACCCTAGAAAGAATTCAGTCCAACCGGACTCATTTCTGAAATAAGCTGACCAACAGCTGTGCCAAAGAGCGTGGCTTTAAGTGGGTATATCACATTCTCTGTCATGCACCAGCAGAGCCCACACGGGGATCAAAGAATCACAGAATCACAGAAACATGAAGTCAAAGAATTGTAGAATCACTGAATGGTCTGGGTTGAAAAGAACCTTAAAGACCCTGCTATATGCAGGGTCGCCAGCCAGCAGACCAGGCTGCCCAGAGCCACATCCAGCCTGGCCTTGAATGCCTGCTGGGATGAGGCATCCACAGCCTCCTTGGGCAACGTGTTCCAGTGCATCCCCACCCTCTGTGTGAAAAACATCCTCCTAATATCGCACCTAAACCTCCCCCACCTCAGTTGAAACCCATTCCCCCTTGTCCTATCACTATCAACCCTCGTAAATGGCCATTCCCCCTCCTGTTTATACACTCCCTTCAAATACTGGAAGGCAAGGAGCTCTCCCCAGAGCCTTCTCTTCTCCACACTAAAAAAGCTCAGTTCCCTAACCCTTTTTCACAGGAGAGGGTCATCCTCAGACCCTCCTCTGGACTCGATCCAAGAGCTCCATGTCTTTCTTGTGTTTGGGGCTCCAGGCCAGAACTCAGTACTGCAGATGGGACCTCACAAGAGCTGAGCAGAGGAGAACAGTCACCTCCCTGTCCCTGCTGGCCACCCCCTTTTTAATGCAGCCCAGAACACAGCTGCCCTTCTGGGCTGCGGGCACACACTGATGGATCATGTCTAGTTTCTTGTCCACCAGGACCCCCAAGTCCTTCTCTGTAGGGCTGCTCTTAAGGAGATCTTAGAGAATTATAGAATCACCAAGGTTGGTAAAGATCTACAAGATCATCCAGTCCAACTGTTCTCCTGCCACCAATAGTTCCCACTAAACCACGTCCCTCAACACAATGTTTAAATGATCCTTGAACACCTCTGGGGCAGGTGTGTCTGCACAACCTCTCTGGACAGACCGTTCCAGTGCCTGACCAGAAATATCCTGACAAAAAGGATCTTTTCTTGAATCCTAAAGAAAATTCCCTAACGTCCAGACTGCATCTCCCCTGGCACAACTGGAGGCCATTCCCTCTGGTCCTATCACTAGTAACACGAGAGGAGAGGCCGACCGTCAGCTCACTACAACCTCCCTTCAGATAGTTATAGAGAGCAATAGAGAGGTGTTCCCTGAGCCTCCTCCAGGCTGAACAGTCCCAGCTCTCTCAGCTGCTCCCCCTAAGCTCTGTGCTCCAGACCCCTTGCCAGCTTCACTGCCCTTCTCTGGACATGTTCTTGGCCACCTGGGCTCACTCACTGATGGCTCATGTTCAGCTGAGCATCTTCCAGCTGCTCTGCCCCAAGCCTGTAGCGTTGCCTGCAGTTGCAGTGGTCAAAATGCAGGACCAGGCACGTGGTTGCACTGAACCTCATCCCATTGGCTGCTGCCCAGTGACGCAGCCTGTCCAGATCCCTCTGTAGGGCCTTGCCACCCCCAGGCAGATCCACACTTCCTGCCAACTTGGTGTCATCTGCAAACTTACTGAGGGTGCACTCAGTGCCCTCGTCCAGGTCATCAATAAAGATACGGAAGAGGACGGGTCCCAACAACGACCCCTGGGCAACACCACTACTGAGCGGTCGCCAGCTGGATTTAACTCCATTCACCGCCACTCTCTGGGCCTGGCCCTCCAGCCAGTTCTTTACCCAGCAAGGAGCTCAGATCTGCCAAATGGCCGCATTAGGGGATCTGCCAGTCAAGCCTCCTGTGTATGGTACAAAGGGATCAAGTCCCTGCAGTGCACTTGAACAACATGCTGGGCAAGCCGGTCAGGGTTGTTCCTGCCTCGGGCAAAAGCAAGCCCATCCGTGGGATTGCTTCTGCTCAAGGATCTGCATGCACTTGGTGGGAAATGTGGAAGGATGGGGATGTCCAGTGTGTACTTGGAAGAGGATGTGATGTCGGGGGAGAACAGCCAAGAATTTGAATTGTATGATGCTGCTTGCTGTATAATGCCGCATATTATTATTCCTATGATTCCCATACCCCTCACTAATGGCATTACAGTAAGGAGTACCCAGGTTAAGGAAGAATGAATTCTGACAGAACCAGAAGTGGATTCAGCACACAACACTTCAACATCACACTCCATTCTATTAATCATAACTACTATTCTTTTCTCCCCTTCCTTGTTCTGTCTTAGTAAATAGTTTTTATCTCAACCTGCAAGTTCCAGGTTGTTGTATTTTTCTGATTCTCTCTCCCATCCCACTGGGAGGCCGGGCAGTGACTGTGTGTTTTGTAGCTACAGGCTGGGTTAAACTGCAGCATACCTGGATCTTCCCGGCCTCGTGTCATTGATGCCTAGTAAAGTCTCCGAAACTTGACTCCTGCAGAATTACTGAATCACAGAACAGCTGAAGATGGAAGGGACCTCTGGAGATCTTCTTGTCCAACCAGTCTGCTCAAGCAGATTACACAGGCCCATCCCCAGGGTTGTCCAGAAACACTGTGTCCACTAATCAGACCTATAGGGAGAGAACACCTCTGCTATGCTTGATGTTACACAAAATGCTACTCTGGATGCTTCAACAGATCCTCAGGCTGATTTATACTAACAGCAGGTGCTGTAAAACTACCTCTAGGTGTAGCTACTAGAAACTGGAGGCATCCTCCCAATAGTTACTGTATATATGCTTTCCTGCTGGTAGCTGTTAGAGGATGCTCTCTGTATCTACTCTTAGCAGCAGAAGTGCCCTCTGAGAGACTGAGAGAGGTCATCTCAGAGGTTAGTAGATAATTGTTGTGTGTCTCCAAGGCAGTTATACCCAAAGCCCATCTGTACCCTTGTGGGTCCTTGAAGTACCCTTTCCTCCTGCGGTAATCTATAGCATCTGGGAGGTGGATGTTCACACACACAGTGCAGTCCTCTGCTGGTCCTCTGCTGGTGGCTGCGTAGAGGAGATCAATGTACCGTTCTTCTCTTTTCCCCACCGAGGAAGCCCCAACTCTCTGGCAGAGCTGGGAAGACCAGGCGCAGACCCCACCTGCTCAGAAGCGGGCACGAGATTACCTGGCCTCTGAGGCAGCCGTCCATCTGGGAGAAGGGTGATTCTGTGCACAGTGCAGTCCTCTGCTGGTGGGCGGCTGGAGGAGCCACCTGCACTGTGCTTCTCCTTTTCCCACCGAGGAAGCCGGTTCTGACTCTGAGTGGCCTGCATTCCCTCTGGACCTGTAAGCATTGTTCCTTGTCAGAGACACAACTTGGTCTTCCTCTGCATCTTTTCAAGGCTGTTTGTCCTGGAAAATCCCTCTTGACGGTGCGAAGGCCTGGACGATTTACCACTCTCCCTCGAAGGGGCACAACATTATGCGGCCTCAGAGGCAGCCGTCCATCCAGGATCAGGATACTCTCACACACAGTGCGTCCTCTGCTGGTTTGGCTTCCCTGCATTTCTCTTTCTTCCCCCTGTCTTTCAGCCCCCCAAAGCACGTGGGGGCACTCAGACAACACGGAAAGCTCTTGGGCATTGCTGTCCCACCAACGTTGTCCCTGTGCTGCTCGATGAAGTCCCCATTTGCAGGTGGCTGCATGCAGGTGCAGCCCTGTGGGGGCTGCTCCAAGGCTCCCCTGCTTTCCTGGGAGCCCTGACAATCTGTCTGTCTGGGAGGAGGATGTTCTCACGCACAATGCAATCCTCTGCTGGTGGCCAGCAGACCTTGGTGGGATCCCCTGCTCTGCTGGCTGCCCTGCCACCTTGGAACTTTGTCTGGGCTGGTTTCGTTGCCATCAGACCTGGCCGGTAGTGGGGCTGGGTTCTGCAATTCGTGTGGGCTCTGTTGCTTCTTCTGGTTGAGCTCTGGACACCCTGAGAGTGGCAGCAGGACAGGCTGCCACTCTCCACCAGCTCTGCCAGGTCCCTCCAGGCAGCATCCCAGAAGTCAGTGCCCAGAGTGCCGATGTGCTCAGGCAGTGCTGACTGCACCAGCTGCTGCAGCTCCTGGTCAGCTCTGCTGCAGTTTGCAGCTGTGGCAGCCTCTCTTTGGCCCATACATCTGTCTGTCGTCACCTCCAAAGCAGGGAGGGGGCCTGAGCCACAGCAGGATGGGGAAACTCTTGGCCCAACTGGCTGACCTGCAGTGTGCAAGGTCCTGCTCCATGGCTGGGCTCCTCCCATGGGCCCATCCCTGCCTGACGTGAATCAGGACAAGGCTGGGTCGTGGTGCTGACCCACGGGACACTCACCTGACTCCGGTGCTGCTGCTCCTCGCTGCCACCATCTCCTCAGTCGCAAGCATTGCTTGATAGCCTGCAGTCACATGAACGTGGGGTCACTCAGACATTGTGGAAATCTCCTGGGCCTTCTTGTCCCACCAACGTTGTCCCTGTGTTGCTCGATGAAGTCCCCCATTCTCAGGTGGCTGCGTGCAGGTGCAGCTCTGTGGGGGCTGCTCTGTGGCTCCCCTGCCTGCCTGGGAGCCCTGACAATCTGTCCTGGGGGCTGCGGGGACCACCAGCCGCCACCAGTGCCAGCCCTTCACTCACTTCTCACACTGAGGGCAGAGCTCAGATGCTGGCTGGCTGCACTTCTGCCATCATCTTCAGTAGTCAGACGTGAAGGTGCTGTTGCTGCTGGTCTCACTGTGCTGTGCACTAAGAGAACTACTGGTGCACATGCAGACGATCAGTCCCACTGGCACCTCTGCTCCCACCAACGTACTGCCACCTCTGTTCGCAGGATGCTGTCCTGTACAATTGTCCCCTGCTGTGGCGGCCGTCTGTAACAGGAGCAGGTCCCAGAACGCCGCTCAGCAGCTCTTCCCTGTTGCCCTTGTTCCCTTGCTGCTCGTTCCGAAGACTGTCTGGCATTGCTGGGAAGGCCTGTTGGAGACACAGCCTGCTGAGGAGGGGGCACGAGATGATCTGGCCTCCGGGGCAGCCGCCCGTCTGGGAGAAGATGCACGGTGCAGTCCTCTCCTGGTGGCTGGGTAGAGAAGCCACCACCGCCGTGCTTCTGTTCTCTTTTTCCCACCGAGGAAGCCCTGCTTGCAACACTGAATGGGCTTCCTTCTTTCTTGACCTGCAAGTGTTGTTCCATTTCAGAGAGACCACTTGGTCTCCCTGTGTGTCTTCTGGACAGTGTTTGTCAGCAGAGCTGGCTGTGCTAGGACAGAAGGGGCCCTGGTTGACTGTAGTGTGTGATGGACAGTTGACAAACTGACCCTTACCAGAAGTTCAGTGTCAAGTCCCCATTTGATGGGTGGTGGTGAGGAAGAGCTGAGAGAGAAGACAGATGCTTGTCAAAGAGGGGATTGTGGCTGAAATGTGATCTTCCCTCTGAGCGTGGTGGGAACACTCCTGCTAGTATTGCTGCTACTGAGGCAAGGAAGACATTTTCCAGGACAGTTTGCCTGCAAGAGCATGGCAGGAGGCTGGGACTGCCCTGATGCGCATGAGACTTGGGAACACACGGTGGCTCCTGCCAGATGTGTCAACGAAGGGGAAGGAGCAGAGCACACAGCCCGTGTACTGTGCAGCAAAAAGACCTGAGCAAACTTGCTTCAGCTCCAGTCACACAGCACACCATGATCTGTTCTCCCCTTCCCTTCCACAAGGCCCCTCACCCACCCCACTATCAGCACAGCACAAGCAGGGCGATTTACCAGCAGGCTTATGTGGCTGCAGACATTTGGCATCACTACAGCTGTGCCAGCACCTTGTTCCCTGCCGGCACATGGTTTTGAAGGCAAAGTGCAATGCTCATACTGCAGGAAAGCACAAAGCTCAGGCTAAGCACGGCTGGCTTTTGGCAGGATGTAGAGTGAGCAAAGCCAACAACAGCCCTGAAAGCAGTGATCTGAAAGGTCTGGGCTCAGGAGCCTGCTGGCTGTCATATCCGAGCACCTTGGCTAGAGTAAATCTCATCCATCCCTTCTCCAGCACAGTGTGGCCTCCCATCCATGACAACCTCAGGCTTCTGTTGATAATGCAAACAGGACATGTTGACCCCAAAACCCAAAGTCAGTTAAACCAGAAACATTGATGAGACCTCCAGAGGGGAGATTTTAGGGTCAAATAATTTATTTACAATGAGGAGCACAACTTGGGGGTGAGGGGTGGGAGGGGAGAGAATAGGAAAAGATATTTCAATTATCCTCTGTTGTTGTTTGGGAAAATAAACATTTTCCTGAAAGGCGGGTAGCATAAAATCAGGGGCTTTCCATCCAGGAGAGCTGCCAGAGGATCACTGGGAACCCTGTACAGATCAGGGGACCCAAGGAACCTGCAGCACCGACCATGTCCTCATCTTTGACCATGACAAGAGGGTGTATCTTCTTGCTGCAGATGAGGGGGCTTCTCCACACCAGGTGGCTGAGGTGCTTGGCGGCTTTCCCACGCATGCTTTGTCAGCTCATCCAGACTTCTCCTGGTTCTTCTTCTTTGACCAGGAAGGCGGTGGAATCATCGTCCCTGGCAGTGTTCAGGTGGTGTCCAGATGAGTACCTACGAGATATGGTTTAGTAGTTTGTGGTAGTAATGGTGATGTAATGATGACCTTGTAGGTCCTTTTCAACCTTGTGATTCTATGATTTTAAGATTCCCACTCCTTTAATAGATTCACAATCCTGTCCAGGCTGGAGAGGACCTCAGGAGGTCTCTAGTCCAACCTTCTTCACAAAGCTGTGACAGTGATGGTATCAAACCAGGCTGCTCAGCATTCTGCACATCAGAGTCTTGAAAACTTCCAAAGTCAGAGATCCCACAACCTCTCTGGGCCCCTCTCCCAGTGGGTAACTTAGGGAATACCCTCAAAGTTAGCCTGTTCCTCCTGAGCTGCACCTCCATTAAAAGCCTGATTCCATCTTCTTAATAATCTCCTCACAGCTGTTAGGGGGTCGTCTTAAGTCCTCCAGAACCATCTCTTTTCAAAGCTGAAAAAGCCCAACTCCAAAGTCTCTCATCACGTGGCATTAACTCCAGCCCCCGTGTCTCAGTGGTTCCTGCAGAACTCTCTCCTGATTACTCAGATTACTGGATACAGTGTCCAGCCCTGGTGTATTGGGTGTTGAGAAGTGGAGAATATTCACCCTCTCCCCCACCCCACCTAGAGGTCAAAAGGAAAGAACTGAGCCCCTCTGCCTTCTCACAACCCAAATGCATTGGCAAAGCTATTGCTTAGACTGGCTTGAAATGAGGATCCACCATCTCATCTGTTCCCTAAGAATCTCTGGGTGATGAACAGATCAGTACCAACTCCTTCTTTCTGCATTGCCCCAAAACTCCAAAGACAAAGATGTGTAGCAGAATTTTTGTAGATATGGAAAAGAAACAGATTCCCCAACACTTCTGATGACTGCAGGAATGGAGCAGCTACAGGATGCATTTTCTACAGATTCACTCGCAGAGCCTGCAGCCAGAGGGAGCCATCAGATCAGCTTCTCACACCTCCTGGAGAGCTGCAGGCTGGAGCCCTGTTGAGAGCTGCGCAGATGCCTCCTCAGTGTAATTTCATAACCCTTTCCTTGCCCCTTGGAGCCAATAGATTTCATCTCTCTGTGTGGCTAAAGTACATGAAGGATGCCTTGCACCCAAGGGGATGCAGATGCCTGAGCAGAGAACCTGGCAGAGCATTGCCTGATAACACTAGAGAAATTCCAGTTGTATAACAAATAAATGTTGCTAAAATTCAGCCCATTTTTCAGGACTATTGTGTACAATTCTTCTGGGCTGCTTCTTTTGAAATATTTGTCCTCGGTGTACATCGTCCCCTCCTGTGCCTGATAAACAGGATAGCATCTTCCAGACTCACTTGCACTTTCCCAAACAGTGGATACAGACACTGCCTATCTTACAGTATCTTTGCTCATCAGAAAACAGCCAACAGCTCAACAGCATTTACATTTTTTCCTGGAAAGCGACCTGTATCAGAAGCATGGCTATATACCGAATTCATAGAACTGCTCAGGTTGGAACCTGAGAACCTTCAAGATCATAAATTCCAACCTCAACCTAACCATGCAACTCTAACTCCAACAACCAACTGCAAAATCATGTCCCTGAGCACCCCATCCAGGTGGTTTGTCAATAGGTTGCCCAAGGAGGCTGTGGATGCCCCATCCCTGGAGGCATTCAAGGCCAGGCTGGATGTAGCTCTGGGCAGCCTGGTCTGGTGGTTGCTGACCCTGCACATAGCAAGAGGGACTGAAAAGAGATGATCTTTGAGGTCCTTTTCAACCCAGGCCATTCTATCACTCTATGATACTATGACAGCAACCCAGCCACCTCCTCGCAGCACCACCTCCAGTGCTTAAATACCTTTTTTGTAAGGGGGTGTTTCTCCCTCCTCCGGGTTCCACATTAATCCACTCCCGCTCAGATCGTTGCTCCACACCCCGCACCGCCTTTGTGGCTATTTTCTGGACACGCTCCAGGGCCTTGAGGACTTTCCTGTTCTGAGGAGCACAAAAAAGAACACAGTGTTTGAGGGGTGTCCTCACCAGGCCAGAATGCAGAGGGACGCCTATTTCCCCACTCCTGCTGCCCACGCTATTGCTGACATAAGGCAGGATGCCATCGGCCTTCTAGCTGTTGGGCTGCAATAGGCTGGACTGAGCCCGGCCAGTGGCCATTGGCGCTGCAGCCGTTGCTGACAGGCCGAGATGGGTCCCCGGCCTGCAATGTGCCGCTGCTTGGCACAGAGGTGCAAGGGGAAAGCTTGGGCCTCCTCCAACCCGCACGCACGTCCCAAGAGGACTGAATGGAACTCTGTGAGCTGGCCCTTACCAGGTCCTCCATTACGTTCTTCTTTACGTGACCCTCCCACAGCCAAGTGGATGCTGATGACAGTAGCCGTGGGCACCCACAGCCCCTCTGCCTCCTTGATGTCCACCAGGGGAAGGAGGCGATATGAGGCCAGGTCTCTCCGCACTTCCAACACTGGTGATGTTGCCTTGGCAGCCGTCGTCCTCCATTGCCAGCACTGAAGCCGTTGGTGCTGCCAGTGCTGCTGCCTTGTATTCACCTTGGGATGTGCAGGAACCTGCAGGGCCACCTCCTACCGGTGCACGCGCGGACGATCAGTCCCACTGGCACCTCTGCTCCCACCAACGTACTGCCACCTCTGTTCGCAGGATGCTGTCATGTACAATTGTCCCCTGCTGTGGCCGCCGTCTGTAACAGGAGCAGGTCCCAGCACGCCGCTCAGCAGCTCTTCCCTGTTGCCCTTGTTCCCTTGCTGCTCGTTCCGAAGACTGCCTGGCATTGCTGGGAAGGCCTGTTGGAGACACAGCCTGCTGAGGAGGGGGCACGAGATGATCTGGCCTCCGGGGCAGCCGCCCGTCTGGGAGAAGATGCACGGTGCAGTCATCTCCTGGTGGCTGGGTAGAGAAGCCACCACTGCCGTGCTTCTCTTCTCTTTTTTCCCACCGAGGAAGCCCTGCTTGCAACACTGCACTGAATGGCCTACCTTCTTTTTTGACCTGCAAGCGTTCCGTTTCAGAGAGACCACTTGGTCTCCCTGTGTGTCTTCTGGATGGTGTTTGTCCAGGAAACTCCTTCTTGATTGTGCGAAGGCCTGGTGCATTCACTGCCCACTCTGGAACGGGCTCGAGATTATCCGGCCTCTGAGGCAGCCGTCCGTCTGGGAGGAGGATGGCCTCGCGCAAAATGCACTCCTCCGCAGGTGGCCGGCAGACCTCGGTGGGATCCCCTGCTCTGCTGGCTGCCCTGCCACCGTGGTACATTGTCTGGGCTGGTTTTGTTGCCATCAGACCTGGCCGGCGGTGGGGCTGGGTTCTGCAGTCCATGTGGGCTCTGTTGTATCTTCTGGTTGAGCTCTGGACACCAGAAGAGCTGCAGCAGGACAGGCTGCCACTCTCCACAAGCTCCTCCAGATCCCTCCAGGCAGCATCCCAGAATTCAGGGCCCAGACTGCCGATGTGCTCAGGCAGTGCTGACTGCACCAGCTGCTGCAGCTCCTGGTCCGCCTTGCTGCAGCGGTTGCATCTGGGGCAGCAGCACCGTGGCCCACGCATCTGTCTGTTGTCATCTGCAAAGCAGGGAGAGGACCTGAGCCACAGCAGGATGGGGATGCCCTTGGCCCAATCTGCAGAGTGCAAGGTCCTGCTCCAGGGCTGGGCTCCTCCCGTGGGCCTAGCACACATCAGGGCAATCATGTAGATTGGGGCTGATCCACAAAAGACTTACCTGACTCACGAGTTGATGCTCCGCGCTTGTTTTCTGGCTGGGCATTGGCAGAGCTACAGCAGTACAGACTGCCCTGCTCCACCAGCTCCTCCAGATCCCTCCAGGCAGCATTCCAGAAGTCAGGGCCCAGACTGCTGACAGGCTTACGCAGTGCTGACTGCACCAGCCGCTGCAGCTCCTGGTCTGCCTTGCTGCAGCTGTTCCAGCTGGAGCAGCACCATGGCCTGCGCGTCTGTGTCTCAGCATCTGTAAAAGGGAGGGGGCCTGAGCCACAGCAGGATGGGGCACCAGGGACAACCTTGTCCCATCCGGCCGACCTGCAGTGTGCCAGTTCCCAGTCCAGGGCTGGGCTCCTCCCATGGGCCCATCCCTGCCTGGCGTGAATCAGGACAAGGCTGGGGCTTGGTGCTGACCCACGGGACACTCACCTGACTTTGGTGCTGCTGCTCCTCTCTGCCATGATCTCCTCAGACGCAAGAATAGCTTGACAGCCTGCAGGCACATGAACGTGGCACAGTGAGGCTCTGGGAAGCAGCCACCGCAGTCGGTTCCAAATCCCCCAGCCCTGAGTCCCACAGCCCCATATAACCCCATCCTCAAACTCCCCTACCTGTAGGTGCCACAGGGTGTGAAGCAGAAAGACCCCGGCCACCAAAAACAGGCCATCCAGGAAGAAATGGTATGTAGGGACAAGAAGAACGCTGTTGTCAACCATCGCTCAAAGCCGGTCACAACCGCACTGAGAGAGGCGGGGTGCTGGTCACTGGCTCCTAAAGATTCGGCTGTGAGGTCACAGTGCTTTGGGTGGGGACACCTCTGTGAGGTCACAGCCCCGCAGCCCACATGGGAGCCAGTCAGTGCTTGCCCTCTGTGTGCTGGTGGGAGAAGTTACAAATAAATCTGAGGACAATGAAAAAATGCTTCAAAAAATTGTAGCTTACACATCAAGTGAAAGCGTGCACCAGCCTGGGAACCAGAACCATCCTTGTGGTGTGCAGCTGCAATCTTCCCTTCAGGTACCTGAGGCAGACACAGGGTAAAGAAGCAAAGTGCTTTTAGTCTGCTTTTTCTTCTTGCTATCCTACTGCATTATTAGCTGGTAATAAATGAATCTTCCCTGGACCTAAACTGCTTTGTCTGGGACTGTAACTGTGAGCCATCTCTGTCTCCTTCTGGCACGTTGATTATATCACACTACCCCAAACCAAGGACGGAAGCGGCCACTGGATGGCTGGAAACATATCCCATGCTCCATGCCTCCGTCCAAAACACTATCCTGGGCACTTGGCACCCTAGAAAGAATTCAGTCCAACTGCAAAATCATGTCCCTGAGCACCCCATCCAGGTGGTTTGTCAATAGGTTGCCCAAGGAGGCTGTGGATGCCCCATCCCTGGAGGCATTCAAGGCCAGGCTGGATGTAGCTCTGGGCAGCTTGGTCTGGTGGTTGGTGACCCTGCACATAGCAAGAGAGACTGAAAAGAGCTGATCTTGGAGGTCCATTTCATCCCAGGCCATTCTATCAGTCTATGATAATATGACAGCAACCCAGCAACCTCCACGCAGCACTGCATTACAGCTGGGGCAGCAGCACTTTGGCCCATACATCTGTCTGTTGTCACCTCCAAAGCAGGGAGGGAGCCTGAGCCACAGCAGGATGGGGACACTCTTGGCCCAACTGGCTGACCTGCAGTGTGCAATGTCCTGCTCCAGGGCTGGGCTCCTCCCATGGGTCTAGCACACATCAGGGCAATCATGCAGATCGAGGCTGACCCACAAAAGACTCACCTGACTCTGGAGCTGATGCTCCGTGCTAGTTTTCAGGCTGGCCATTAGTTTTCAGGCTCCTGGTCAGCATGGCTGCATCGGTTGCAGCTGGAGAAGCAGCACCGTGGCCTATGCCTCTGTGTCTCAGCATATGTAAGAGAGAGGGGGCCTGAGCCACAGCAGGATGGGGCACCAGGGACAACCTTGTCCCATTTGGCTGACCTGCAGTGTGCCAGTTCCCAGGCCAGGGCTGGGCTCCTCCTGTGGGCCTGGCACACATCAGGGCAATCATGCAGATTGGGGCTGATCCACAGAAGACTTACCTGACTCACGAGCTGATGCTCCGCGCTGGTTTTCTGGCTGGGCATTTGCGGAGCTGCAGCAGGACAGACTGCCCTGCTCCACCAGCTCCGCCAGATCCCTCCAGGCAGCATCCCAGAAGTCAGGGCCCAGTCTGCTGACGGGCTCAGGCAGTGCTGACTGCACCAGCTGCTGCAGATCCTGGTCAGTATTACTGTAGTGGTTGCAGCTGGGGCAGCAGCACTTTGGCCCATACGTCTGTCTGTTGTCACCTGCAAAGCAGGGACGGAGCTTGAGCGACAGCAAGACGGGAACACTCTTGGCCCAACTGGCTGACCTGCAGCGTGCAAGGTCCTGCTCCAGGGCTGAGCTCCTCCCATGGGCCTAGCACACATCAGGGCAATCATGCAGATCAAGGCTGACCCACAAAGACTCACCTGACTCTGGAGCTGATGCTCCGCGCTGGTTTTCAGGCTGGGCATTGGAGCTGCAGCAGGACAGGCTACCCTGCTCCACCAGCTTTGCCAGGTCCCTCCAGGCAGCATCCCAGAAGCCAGGGCTTGGAGTAGCCATGTGCTCAGGCTGCGCTGATAGAACCAGCTGCTGCAGCTCCTGGTCCGCATTGCTGCAGCTGTTCCTGCTGGAGCAGCAGCACCGTGGCCTATGCCTCTGTGTCTCAGCATCTGTAAAAGGGAGGGGGCCTGAGCCACACCAGGATGGGGCACCATGGGACAACCTTGTCCCATCTGGCCGACCTGCAGTGTGCCAGTTCCCAGGCCAGGGCTGGGCTCCTCCCATGGGCCCATCCCTGCCTGGCGTGAATCAGGACAAGGCTGGGGCTTGGTGCTGACCCATGGGACACTCACCTGACTTTGGTGCTGCTGCTCCTCGCTGCCATTATGTCCTCAGTTGCAAAAATAGCTTGAAAGCCTGCAGGCACATGAACTTGGCACAGTGAGGCTCTGGGAAGCAGCCAGCGCAGCCGGTTCCAAATGCCCCAGCCCTGAGTCCCACAGCCCCATATAACCCCATCCTCAAACTCCCCAACCTGTAGGTGCCACAGGGTGCGAAGCAGAAAGACCCCGGCCACCAAAAACAGGCCATATATACCTAAAGCCCATCTGTAAACTTGTGGGTACTTGACGTACCCTTTCCTCCTGTGGTAATCTGTAGCAACTTGGAGGAGCATGTTCTCGCACAGTGCAGTCCTCTGCTGGTGGCCGGGTAGAGGAGTTCACTGCACCGTGCTTCTCTTCTCTTTTTCCCACCGAGGAAGCCCCGACTCTCTGGCAGAGCTGGGAAGGCCTGGTGGAGACACAAGATTACCTGATGGAGCGGGCACAAGATTACCTGGCATTTGAGGCAGCCGCCCATCTTGGAAAATGGTGTTCTCATGCACTGTGCAGTCTTCTGCTGGTGGCTGCTTGCAGGTGTGCACAGCAGTGCGTATCTCTTCTCTGTTGTCGTGATCACAGTGCCTGCTTCCTTTTCCTGCACTTCTTAGGGTAGAGGAAGACTGCCAGTTCTCTTCTCCATGAGAAGTCCCAGCAGCAACACCTCTGCGGATTGGAGCTGCTCTTGCTGCCAATCCCGCAGGCTCTGTGTAGCTCCTGCACAGTGCTGCTGGAGACACGGTCCTCCCTGGAAGGTGCACGACATTGTCCAGCCTCTGAGGCAACCGTCCATCTGGGAGAAGGGTGATGCTGTGCACAGTGCAGTCCTCTGAGGGTGGGTGGCTGGAGGAGTCACCTGCACTGTGCTTCTCTTCCCTTTTTACATCGAGGAAGCCATGCATTCAGCAGTGAATGGCCTACCTTCTTTCTAGACCCTCAAGTGTTGTTCCGTGTCAGAGACACTACTTGGACTCCCTCTGCATCTTTTGGACGGTGTTCGTCCAGGAAACTCCTTCTTGATGGTGCGAAGGCCTGGAGGATTTACTACCCTCCCTGGAAGGGGCATGACATTATGCAGCCTCAGAGGGAGTCGTCCATCCGGGAGGAGGATGTTCTCACACACAGTACGTCCTATGCTGGTCTGGCTTGAGAGAAATACGGTGAGGGGCCCTCCATTTCTCTTTGATCCCACTGTCTTTCAGCCTCCCCAGAGCACGTGGGGGCACTCAGACAATGCGGAAAGCTCCCGGGTCTTCCTGTCCCACCAAAGTTGTCCCTGTGTTGCTCGATGAAGTCCCCATTTGCAGGTGGCTGCATGCGGGTGCAGCTCTGTGGGAGCTGCTCCGTGGCTCCCCTGCTTTCCTGGGAGCCCTGACAATCTGTCTGTCTGGGAGGACGATGCTCTCACACACAATGCACTGCTCTGCTTGTGGCCAGCAGACCTTGGTGGGATCCCCTGCTCTGCTGGCTGCCCTGCCACCTTGAAACTTTGTCTGGGCTGGTTTCGTTGCCATCAGACCTGGCCGGTAGTGGGGCCGGGTTCTACAATACGTGTGGGCTCTGTTGCTTCTTCTGGTTGAGCTCTGGACACCCTGAGAGTAGCAGCAGGACAGGCTGCCACTCTCCACCACCTCTGTCAGGTCACTCCAGGCAGCATCCCAATGGTCAGTGCCCAGAGTGCCGATGTGCTCACGCAGTGCTGACTGCACCAGCTGCTGCAGCTCCTGCTCAGCTCAGCAGCAGCGGTTACAGCTGTGGCAGCAGCACTTTGGCCCATACATCTGTCTCTCGTCACCTCCAAAGCAGGGAGGGAGCCTGAGCCACAGTAAGATGGGGACACTCTTGGCCCAACTGGCTGACCTGCAGTGTGCAAGGTCCTCCTCCAGGGCTGGGCTCCTCCCATGGGCCTAGCACACATCAGGGCAATCATGCAGATCAAGGCTGACCCACAAAGACTCACCTGACTCTGGAGCTGATGCTCCGCGCCTGTTTTCTGGCTGGGCATTGGAGCTGCAGCAGGACAGGCTACCCTGCTCCACCAGCTTTGCCAGGTCCCTCCAGGCAGCATCCCAGAAGTCAGGGTCCAGACTGCCGATGGGCTCACACAGTGCTGACTGCACCAGCTGCTGCAGCTCCTGGTCAGTATTACTGTAGTGGTTGCAGCTGGGCAGCAGCACTCTGGCCCATACGTCTGTCTGTTGTCACCTGCAAAGCAGGGAGGGAGCCTGAGCGACAGCAAGACAGGAACACTCTTGGCCCAACTGGCTGACCTGCATCGTGCAAGGTCCTGCTCCAGGGCTGGGCTCCTCCCATGAGTCTAGCACACATCAAGGCAATCATGCAGATCGAGGCTGACCCACAAAGGACTCACCTGACTCTGGAGCTGATGCTCCGTGCTGGTTTTCAGGCTGGCCATTAGTGGAGCACCAATAGCAACATCTGCTGCAGCTCCTGGTCAGCATGGCTGCAGCGGTTGCAGCTGGAGAAGCAGCACCGTGGCCTATGCGTCTGTGTCTCAGCATCTGTAAAAGGGAGGGCTCTGAGCCACAGCAGGATGGGGCACCAGGGACAACCTTGTCCCATCTGGCCAACCTGCAGTGTGCCAGTTCCCAGGCCAGGGCTGGGCTCGTCCCATGGGCCTAGCACACATCAGGGCAGTCATGCAGATTGGGGCTGATCCACAGAAGACTTACCTGACTCACGAGCTGATGCTCTGCGCTGGTTTTCTGGCTGGGCATTTGCGGAGCTGCAGCAGGACAGACTGCCCTGCTCCACCAGCTCCGCCAGATCCCTTCAGGCAGCATCCCAGAAGTCAGGGCCCAGTCTGCTGACGGGCTCAGGCAGTGCTGACTGCACCAGCTGCTGCAGATCCTGGTCAGCATTACTGCAGTGGTTGCAGCTGGGGCAGCAGCACTTTGGCCCATACGTCTGTCTGTTGTCACCTGCAAAGCAGGGACAGAGCCTGAGCGACAGCAAGACGGGAACACACTTGGCCCAACTGGTTGACCTGCAGCGTGCAAGGTCCTCCTCCAGGGCTGGGCTCCTCCCATGGGTCTAGCACACATCAGGGCAATCATGCAGATCAAGGCTGACCCACAAAGACTCACCTGACTCTGGAGCTGATGCTCCGCGCTGGTTTTCAGGCTGGGCATTGGAGCTGCAGCAGGACAGGCTACCCTGCTCCACCAGCTTTGCAAGGTCCCTCCAGGCAGCATCCCAGAAGCCAGGGCTTGGGGTAGCCATGTGCTCAGCCTGCGCTGATAGAACCAGCTGCTGCAGCTCCTGGTCCGCCTTGCTGCAGCTGTTCCTGCTGGAGCAGCAGCACCGTGGCCTATGCCTCTGTGTCTCAGCATCTATAAAAGGGAGGGGGCCTGAGCCACACCAGGATGGGGCACCAGGGACAACCTTGTCCCATCTGGCCGACCTGCAGTGTGCCAGTTCCCAGTCCAGGGCTGGGCTCCTCCCATGGGCCCATCCCTGCCTGGCGTGAATCAGGACAAGGCTGTGGCTTGGTGCTGACCCATGGGACACTCACCTGACTTTGGTGCTGCTGCTCCTCGCTGCCATTATGTCCTCAGTTGCAAGAATAGCTTGAAAGCCTGCAGGCACATGAACTTGGCACAGTGAGGCTCTGGGAAGCAGCCAGTGCAGCTCCTGGTCCGCCTTGCTGCAGCTGTTCCTGCTGGAGCAGCAGCACCGTGGCCTATGCCTCTGTGTCTCAGCATCTATAAAAGGGAGGGGGCCTGAGCCACAGCAGGATGGGGCACCAGGGACAACCTTGTCCCATTTGGCTGACCTGCTGTGTGACAGTTCCCAGGCCAGAGCTGGGCTCCTCCTGTGGGCCTGGCACACATCAGGGCAATCATGCAGATTGGGGCTGATCCACAGAAGACTTACCTGACTCACGAGCTGATGCTCCGCGCTGGTTTTCTGGCTGGGCATTTGCGGAGCTGCAGCAGGACAGACTGCCCTGCTCCACCAGCTCCGCCAGATCCCTTCAGGCAGCATCCCAGAAGTCAGGGCCCAGTCTGCTGACGGGCTCAGGCAGTACTGACTGCACCAGCTGCTGCAGATCCTGGTCAGCATTACTGCAGTGGTTGCAGCTGGGGCAGCAGCACTTTGGCCCATACGTCTGTCTGTTGTCACCTGCAAAGCAGGGAGGGAGCCTGAGCCACAGCACATTGGGGATGCCCTTGGCCCATCCAGTGGCGTGCGAGGTCCTGCTCCAGAGCTGGGCTCCTCCTGTGGGCCTGGCACACATCAGGGCAATCATGCAGATTGGGGCTGACCTACAGAAGAGTCACCTGACTCCGCAGCTTATGTTCCATGCTGGTCTTTGTTGTGGGTAATGGCGGAGCTGCAGCAGGACAGACTGCCACTCTCCACCAGCTCCGCCAGGTCCCTCCAGGCAGTATCCTAGAAGTCAGGGCCCAGGGTGTCGACAGGCTCACACAGTGCTGACTGCACCAGCTGCTGCAGATCCTGGTCAGTATTACTGCAGTGGTTGCAGCTGGGGCAGCAGCACTTTGGCCCATACGTCTGTCTGTTGTCACCTGCAAAGCAGGGAGGGAGCCTGAGCCACAGCACGATGGGGACACTCTTGGCCCAACTGGCTGACCTGCAGTGTACGAGGACCTCTTCCAGGGCTGGGCTCCTCCCGTGGGCCTAGCACACAACAGGGCAATCATGCAGATCGAGGCTGACCCACAAAGGACTTACCTGACTCTGGTGCTGATGCTCCGCGCTGCTTTTCAGGTTGGGCATTGGAACTGCAGCAGGACAGGCTACCCTGCTCCACCAACTTTGCCAGGACCCTCCAGTCAGCATCTCAGAAGCCAGGGCCTGGAGTAGCCACGTGCTCAGACTGCGCCGATAGCACCAGCTGCTGCATCTCCTGGTCCGCCTTGCTGCAGCGGTTGTGGCTGGAGCTGAAGCATCATGGCCTGTGTGTCTGTGTCTCAGCATCTGTAAAAGGGAGGGGGCCTGAGCCGCAGCAGGATGGGAATGCCCTTGGCCCAGTGTGCTGCGTGCAAGGTCCTGCTCCATGGCTGGGCTCCTCCCATGGGCCCATCCCTGCCTGGCGTGAATCAGGACAAGGCTGGGTCGTGGTGCTGACCCACGGGACACTCACCTGACTCCGGTGCTGCTGCTCCTCGCTGCCACCATCTCCTCAGTCGCAAGCATTGCTTGATAGCCTGCAGTCACATGAACGTGGGGTCACTCAGACATTGTGGAAATCTCCTGGGCCTTCCTGTCCCACCAACATTGTTCCTGTGTTGCTCGATGAAGTCCCCCATTCTCAGGTGGCTGCGTGCAGGTGCAGCTCTGTGGGGGCTGTTCTGTGGCTCCCCTGCCTGCCTGGGAGCCCTGACAATCTGTCCTTGGGGCTGCGGGGACCACCAGCCGCCACCAGTGCCAGCCCTTCACAGGCAGCCTGCCTGCCTGCACTGCACTTCTCTCTCTGAGGGCAGAGCTCAGACCCCACCTGCTCAGTTTGGAGCATGAGATTATTCTGCCTGTGAGGCAGCCGCCCATCTGGGAGAAGGTTGTTATCACGCTCAATGCAGTTCTCTGCTGGTAGAGGAGTCGACAGCTCCGTGGTTCTCTTCTGCTTGTCCCAGCATGGATGCCCTGAACTCTGTCTTCAATGGCATTGGCACAGGCTGCTGAGGGAGTCTGAGGAGTCACCATCCTCTGAGGGACATGGGTTAGAGAGCAATAAGGTCTCCTCTGAGCCTCCTATTCTCCACGCTGAACATTCCCAGCTCCCTCAGCCGCTCCTCATAAGGCCTGTGCTCCAGACCCTTCACCAGCTTCGTAGCCCTCCTCTGAACACGTTCCAGGGCCTCAATGTCTTTCTTGCAGTGAGGGGCCCAAAACGGAACACAGTACTCGAGCTGCGGCCGCACCAGTGCTGAGTTCAGGGGGGCAATTACCTCCCTGTTCCTGCTAATAACACTGTTTTTCATGCAAGCCAGGATGCCGTTGGCCTTCTTGGCCACCCAGGCACACTGTCAGCTCATGTTCAGCTGAACATCAATCAGCACCCCCAAGTCTGTTTCCTTCCACCCACTCCGCTCCAAGCCTATAGCACTGCCTGGGGTTGTTGTAGCCAAAGTGCAGAACCCGGCATTTGGTCTTGTTGAACTTCATCCCGCTGGCTTCAGCCCAGCTCTCCAGCCTGTCCAGATCCCTCTGTAGGGCCTCCCTACCCTCAGGCAGATCGACACTCCCTGCCAATTTGGTGTCATCCGCGAACTTACTGAGGGCGCACTCAATGCCCTCATCCAAGTCTTCAATAAAGATGTTGAAGAGGACAGGCCCCAGCACCGACCCCTGAGGAATACCACTAGTGACTGGTCTCCAACTGGATTTAACTCCATTCACCACCACTCTCTGGGCCCGGTCCTCCAGTTAGCTCCTTACCTAATCTAGAGTGTATCCATCCAAGCCACGAGCTGCCAGCTTTTGCAGGAGAACAGCATGGGAGACAGTGTTGAAGGCTTTGCTGAAGTCTAAGTAGACCACATCAACAGCCTTTCCTTCATCCATCAGACGGGTCACAGGATCGTAGAAGGATACTGGGTTGGCCAAGCAGGACCGGCCCTTCACAAACCCATGCTGGCTAGGTCTGATCTCCTGGTCATACCGCACCTGTGGCAGTCCAGTTGGAGTAGTAAGTCTCTGACCGTTTCTTCCAGATTCACAGGGGATTCAGTCTGCTCCCCAGCCAAGACTACCAAGTCAGAGCATGGAGAGCCCTGGGAATAACCAAGATGACTTTTAAAGACAGACGTAAAGAAGGCATTCAGAACCTCTGCCTTTTCTTTATCCTCTGTGATCACGTTCCCAGCCTCGTCCAGTAAAGAATGGAGATTCCCCTTTGTCCTCCTCTTACAGTTGATGTATTTGTAAAAGAGTTTCTTGTTTGTTTTCACCCCAGCGGCCAGCTTAGATTCAAGCTGGGCTTTTGCCTCTCTAACTTTCCCTCTACACATCTTAACAGCCTCTTTGTAGTCATTCTCAGTTGCTCTTCCCTCCTTCCACAGGCGGTAGATTCTCTTTTTCTCCTGCAACCTTAAGAACAGTTCCCTATTCATCTACGCTGGTCTTCTTCCCCGCCGGCTCATTTTGTGGCTCAGGGGGACTGCCTGCTCCTGTGTCTTCAAGACTTCCTTCTTTAAGAGCAACCAGCCATCTTGGACCCCTTTGTTTGCTAAGACTGAACGCCAGGGGACTGCCCCTACTAGTCTTCTTAACAAATCAAAGTCTGCCCTCCGGAAGTCTAAGGTGGCAGTTTTGGTATTCTCCCTCCAGACTCCACCTAGAATCGAGAACTCCGCCATTTCATGGTCACTCTGACCAAGACAGCCCCCAACCTCCACATCTCCCACCAGACCTTCCCTTTTTGTGAACAGCAGGTCTAGCAGGGCAGCTCCTCTCATGGGCTCTCTCACCAGTCACATTAGGAAGTTATCCTCTGTGCATTCCAGGAACCTCCTAGACTGCTTCTTCTCCACCATGCCGTACTCCCAGCATATGTCAGGGAAGTTAAAGCCACCCATGAGGACAAGGGCCGGTGACCGTGCAGCTCTTGCCAGCTGCTTATAGAACAGCTCATCTGCCTCTTCATCCTGCTTTGGCGGTCTATAACAGACTCCCACCAGGATGTCTGCCTTATCAGCCCTTCCCCTGATTCTTACCCATGGGATTCAACCACATCGGCCCCAGTCGCAAGCTCTGCAGCATGAAAGCATTCCCTGACATAGACAGCCATGCTGCCACCCCTCCTTCCTTGCCTATCCTTCCTGAAGAGTCATCCTTTATATACCTTCACAAATTTTTGTTTTGTAACTTTCCCATCCACCCTTACAACTTTCCCAAGCATGCATATGTCAACAAAGCATTCTACAAAACACTTTTCAACATTCCATGCAGGCACATATCCAATCAGAGCTGTGAGTCCCTTCTTCTCCTTCCAGAGGTGTCCTTGGTTCTCATGCTATTTATCTTGCTCCAAAGCTGCTGCACTGAACAGCTTTTCTTGTATTCCCACAGGCTAGTGGGCAGGATTGGATACAGGTGGACACTGGACTAGAGGATCTCAGAAGTCTTTTCCAACCTTAACGATTCTATCATTCCTCCTCCTCTGGCCTTTTAGGAGAAGGTTCTCTCCTTCCTAGGCCAGCTGACTTTCACGGCCATTGCTTCCATCTTTGTAGGGGAGCAACTGACAGCGGCCCATTGGCTCCTCTGGCTGAGCTGGGAGGGCGCTGCACGCACTGAAGAAGAAGGCGGCACTGTCACGAGGCGTCGGAACCACCTCAGGGCCTATGGCACACACTGCAGTGACTGCAGAGGCTGCTGCCGGGACTGTAGATACTGTAATGGGAACAGGGCTGCTACATTACAAGGATACTCTACACTCTCGTACAGTAACTGCTCCGGAGGAAAGGGGGAAGCTGAAGGAGAAAGGGACGGTCGGAAACGGCGGTACCGTCTCACCCTCAGTCTCACACGGCCGGGTTCCGGCTGCGGGCAGGAGGCGCCGAGGAGCCGCAGCGCAGGCCTCTGCCCCGAGCGGCCGGGCGGGCAGCGGGACTCGCTGCAGGGCCGCCTTCTCGCCTCGAGAAAGGTCGCTACCCGCCTCGCTACCCGCCGAAGCCCGTCCGGCCATCGGTGCGGAGGGCGGCTGGAACGCCGGGCCGGGCCGGGCCGGGGGGCTCGGGGCGAGGCGGGGCGGCGGCCGTTGGCGCTGCGGCCGTTACTGAGGGGGCGGATCTGCAGCTCCGACACGCCGGGCCGGGCGGGAAATGGCCGCTGCTCTTGTGCCGGGGAGATGAGACGGGGCAGTCACCCGCAAAGTGCCGCTGCTCGGCGGCTGAGGCTCAGCTTCCCCTGCAGCGGCCGCACGGGCACTGCACCCACTGCGGCAGGCGTGGGCCTTCTTGTCTTGCTGTCCCACCAACGTTGTCCCTGTGTTGCTCGATGAAGTCCCCCATTCTCAGGTGGCTGCGTGCAGGTGCAGCTCTGTGGGGGCTGCTCTGTGGCTCCCCTGCCTGCCTGGGAGCCCTGACAATCTGTCCTGGGGGCTGCGGGGACCACCAGCCGCCACCAGTGCCAGCCCTTCACTCACTTCTCGCACTGAGGGCAGAGCTCAGATGCTGGCTGGCTGCACTTCTGCCGTCATCTTCAGTAGTCAGACGTGAAGGTGCTGTTGCTGCTGGTCTCACTGTGCTGTACACTAAGAGAACTACTGGTGCACATGCAGACGATCAGTCCCACTGGCACCTCTGCTCCTACCAACGTACTGCCACCTCTGTTCGCAGGATGCTGTCCTGTACAATTGTCCCCTGCTGTGGCGGCCGTCTGTAACAGGAGCAGGTCCCAGAACGCCGCTCAGCAGCTCTTCCCTGTTGCCCTTGTTCCCTTGCTGCTCGTTCCGAAGACTGTCTGGCATTGCTGGGAAGGCCTGTTGGAGACACAGGCTGCTGAGGAGGGGGCACGAGATGATCTGGCCTCCGGGGCAGCCGCCCGTCTGGGAGAAGATGCACGGTGCAGTCCTCTCCTGGTGGCTGGGTAGAGAAGCCACCACTGCCGTGCTTCTGTTCTCTTTTTCCCACCTAGGAAGCCCTGCTTGCAACACTGAATGGGCTACCTTCTTTCTTGACCTGCAAGTGTTGTTCCATTTCAGAGAGACGACTTGGTCTCCCTGTGTGTCTTCTGGATGGTGTTTGTCCAGGAAACTCCTTCTTGATGGTGCGAAGGCCTGGTGCATTCACTGCCCACTCTGGAAGGGGCTCGAGATTATCCGGCCTCTGAGGCAGCCGTCCATCTGGGAGGAGGATGGCCTCACGCAAAATTCACTCCTCCGCAGGTGGCCGGCAGACCTCGGTGGGATCTTCTGCTATGCTGGCTGCCCTGCCACCATGGTACATTGTCTGGGCGGTTTCGTTGCGATCACCACTGGCGGGCGGTGGGGCTGGATTCTGCAACTCATGTGGGCTCTGTTGTATCTTCTGGTTGAGCTCTGGACACCTGGAGAGCTGCAGCAGGACAGGCCGCCTCTCTCCACAAGCTCTGCCAAATCCTTCCAGGCAACATCCCAGAAGTCAGGCCCCAGAATGCCGACGTGCTCACGCAGTGCTGACTGCACCAACTGCTGCAGCTCCTGGTCAGCTCGGCTGCAGTGGTTGCATCTGGGGCAGCAGCACTTTGGCCCATACGTCTGTCGTCACCTGCAAAGCAGGGAGGGGACCTGAGCCACAGCAGGAGGGGAAGGCCCTTGGCCCATCCTGCAGCATGCGAGGTCCTCCCATGGGACTTGCACATATCAGGGCAGTCATGCAGATTGGGGCTGATCAACGAAAGACTCACCTGACTCCGCTGGTGATGTTCCATGCTGTTCTCTGCTCTAGTACTGACGGAGCTGCAGTAGTACAGACTGCCCTGCTCCACCAGCTTCGCCCAGTCCCTCCAGGCAGCATCCCAGAAGTCAGGGCCCAGACTGCCGACAGGCTTACGCAGTGCTGACTACACCAGCTGCTGCAGCTCCTGGTCCACAGTGCTGCAGTGGTTGCAGCTGGAGCAACAGCACCATGGCCTGCACGTCTGTGTCTCAGCATCTGTAAAAGGGAGGGGGCCTGAGCCACAGCAGGATGGGGCACCAGGGACAACCTTGTCCCATCTGGCCGACCTGCAGTGTGCCAGTTCCCAGTCCAGGGCTGGGCTCCTCCCATGGGCCCATCCCTGCCTGGCGTGAATCAGGACAAGGCTGGAGCTTGGTGATGACCCATGGGACACTCACCTGACTTTGGTGCTGCTGCTCCTCTCTGCCATGATCTCCTCAAACACAAGAATAGCTTGACAGCCTGCAGGCACATGAACGTGGCACAGTGAGGCTCTGGGAAGCAGCCAGCGCAGTCGGTTCCAAATCCCCCAGCCCTGAGTCCCACAGCCCCATATAACCCCATCCTCAAACTCCCCTACCTGTAGGTGCCACAGGGTGTGAAGCAGAAAGACCCCAGCCACCAAAAACAGGCCATCCAGGAAGAAATGGTATGTAGGGACAAGAAGAACGCTGTTGTCAACCATCGCTCAAAGCCGGTCACAACTGCACTGAGAGAGGCGGGGTGCTGGTCACTGGCTCCTAAAGATTCAGCTTTGGGTGGGGACACATCTGCAAAGTCACAGCCCCACAGCCCACATGGCAGCCAGTCAGTGCTTGCCCTCTGTGTGCTGGTGGGAAAAGTTACAAATAAACCTGAGGATAATAAAAAAATGCTCATAGCAACTCAGCAGCAGAAGTGCCCTCTGAGAGACTGAGAGAGGTCCTCTCAGAGGTGAGTAAATAATTGTTGTGTGTCTGCAAGGCAGTTATGCCCAAAGCCCATCTGTACCGTTGTGGGTCATTGAAGTACCCTTACCTTTTGTGGTAATCTGTAGCAACTGGGAGGAGGATGTTCTCACACAGTGCAGTCCTCTGCTGGTGGCCAGGTAGAGGAATTCACTGCACCATGCTTCTCTTTTTCCCACCAAGGAAGCCCCGACTCTCTGGCAGAGCTGGGAAGGCCTGGTGGACACACAAGATTACCTGGTGGAGCGGGCACAAGATTACCTGACGTCTGAGGCAGCCGTCCATCTGGGAGAAGGGTGATGCTGTGCACAGTGCAGTCCTCTGAGGGTGGGCGGATGGAGGAGTCACCTGCACTGTGCTTGTCTTCTCTTTTTCCCACCAAGGAAGCCCTGTATTCAGCAGTGAATGGCCTACCTTCTTTCTCGACCTTCAAGTGTTGTTCCGTGTCAGAGACACTACTTGGACTCCCTCTGCATCTTTTGGACGGTGTTTGTCCAGGAAACTCCTTCTTGATGGTGCGAAGGCCTGGAGGACTCACTGCCCACTCTAGAAGGGGCTTGAGATTATCCGGCCTCTGAGGCAGCCGTCCGTCTGGGAGGAGGATGCTCTCACGCACAATGCACTCCTCCGCAGGTGGCCGGCAGACCTTGGTGGGATCCCCTGTTCTGCTGGCTGCCTTGCCACCATGGTACTTTGTCTGGGCTGGTTTTGTTGCCATCAGACCTGGCCGGTAGTGGGGCTGGGTTCTGCAATTCGTGTGGGCTCTGTTGCTTCTTCTGGTTGAGCTCTGGACACCCTCAGAGTGGCAGCAGGACAGGCTGCCACTCTCCACCAGCTCTGCCAGGTCCCTCCAGGCAGCATCCCAATGGTCAGTGCCCAGAGTGCCGATGTGCTCAGGCAGTGCTGACTGCACCAGCTGCTGCAGCTCCTGGTCAGCTCTGCTGCAGTTTGCAGCTGTGGCAGCCTCTCTTTGGCCCATACATCTGTCTGTCGTCACCTCCAAAGCAGGGAGGGGGCCTGAGCCACAGCAGGATGGGGACACTCTTGGCCCAACTGGCTGACCTGCAGCGTGCAAGGTCCTGCTCCATGGCTGGGCTCCTCCCATGGGCCCATCCCTGCCTGACGTGAATCAGGACAAGGCTGGGTCGTGGTGCTGACCCACAGGACACTCACCTGACTCCGGTGCTGCTGCTCCTCGCTGCCACCATCTCCTCAGTCGCAAGCATTGCTTGATAGCCTGCAGTCACATGAACGTGGGGTCACTCAGACATTGTGGAAATCTCCTGGGCCTTCTTGTCCCACGAACGTTGTTCCTGTGTTGCTCGATGAAGTCCCCCATTCTCAGGTGGCTGCTTGCAGGTGCAGCTCTGTGGGGGCTGCTCTGTGGCTCCCCTGCCTGCCTGGGAGCCCTGACAATCTGTCCTGGGGGCTGCGGGGACCACCAGCCGCCACCAGTGCCAGCCCTTCACTCACTTCTCGCACTGAGGGCAGAGCTCAGATGCTGGCTGGCTGCACTTCTGCCGTCATCTTCAGTAGTCAGACGTGAAGGTGCTGTTGCTGCTGGTCTCACTGTGCTGTACACTAAGAGAACTACTGGTGCACATGCAGACGATCAGTCCCACTGACACCTCTGCTCCCACCAACGTACTGCCACCTCTGTTCGCAGGATGCTGTCCTGTACAATTGTCCCCTGCTGTGGCGGCCGTCTGTAACAGGAGCAGGTCCCAGAACGCCGCTCAGCAGCTCTTCCCTGTTGCCCTTGTTCCCTTGCTGCTCGTTCCGAAGACTGTCTGGCATTGCTGGGAAGGCCTGTTGGAGACACAGCCTGCTGAGGAGGGGGCACGAGATGATCTGGCCTCCGGGGCAGCCGCCCGTCTGGGAGAAGATGCACGGTGCAGTCATCTCCTGGTGGCTGGGTAGAGAAGCCACCACCGCCGTGCTTCTGTTCTCTTTTTCCCACCGAGGAAGCCCTGCTTGCAACACTGAATGGGCTTCCTTCTTTCTTGACCTGCAAGTGTTGTTCCATTTCAGAGAGACCACTTGGTCTCCCTGTGTGTCTTCTGGACAGTGTTTGTCAGCAGAGCTGGCTGTGCTAGGACAGAAGGGGCCCTGGTTGACTGTACTGTGTGATGGACAGTTGACAAACTGACCCTTCCCAGAAGTTCAGTGTCAAGTCCCCATTTGATGGGTGGTGGTGAGGAAGAGCTGAGAGAGAAGACAGATGCTTGTCAAAGAGGGGATTGTGGCTGAAATGTGATCTTCCCTCTGAGCGTGGTGGGAACACTCCTGCTAGTATTGCTGCTACTGAGGCAAGGAAGACATTTTCCAGGACAGTTTGCCTGCAAGAGCATGGCAGGAGGCTGGGACTGCCCTGATGCGCATGAGACTTGGGAACACACGGTGGCTCCTGCCAGATGTGTCAACAAAGGGGAAGGAGCAGAGCACACAGCCCGTGTACTGTGCAGCAAAAAGACCTGAGCAAACTTGCTTCAGCTCCAGTCACACAGCACACCATGATCTGTTCTCCCCTTCCCTTCCACAAGGCCCCTCACCCACCCCACTATCAGCACAGCACAAGCAGGGCGATTTACCAGCAGGCTTATGTGGCTGCAGACATTTGGCATCAGTACAGCTGTGCCAGCACCTTGTTCCCTGCCGGCACATGGTTTTGAAGGCAAAGTGCAATGCTCATACTGCAGGAAAGCACAAAGCTCAGGCTAAGCACGGCTGGCTTTTGGCAGGATGTAGAGTGAGCAAAGCCAACAACAGCCCTGAAAGCAGTGATCTGAAAGGTCTGGGCTCAGGAGCCTGCTGGCTGTCATATCCGAGCACCTTGGCTAGAGTAAATCTCATCCATCCCTTCTCCAGCACAGCGTGGCCTCCCATCCATGACAACCTCAGGCTTCTGTTGATAATGCAAACAGGACATGTTGACCCCAAAACCCAAAGTCAGTTAAACCAGAAACATTGATGAGACCTCCAGAGGGGAGATTTTAGGGTCAAATAATTTATTTACAATGAGGAGCACAACTTGGGGGTGAGGGGTGGGAGGGGAGAGAATAGGAAAAGATATTTCAATTATCCTCTGTTGTTGTTTGGGAAAATAAACATTTTCCTGAAAGGCAGGTGGCATAAAATCAGGGGCTTTCCATCCAGGAGAGCTGCCAGAGGATCACTGGGAACCCTGTACAGATCAGGGGACCCAAGGAACCTGCAGCACCAACCATGTCCTCATCTTTGACCATGACAAGAGGGTGTATCTTCTTGCTGCAGATGAGGGGGCTTCTCCACACCAGGTGGCTGAGGTGCTTGGTGGCCTTCCCACGCATGCTTTGTCAGCTCATCCAGACTTCTCCTGGTTCTTCTTCTTCTTTGACCAGGAAGGCGGTGGAATCATCGTCCCTGGCAGTGTTCAGGTGGTGTCCAGATGAGTACCTACGAGATATGGTTTAGTAGCTTGTGGTAGTAATGGTGATGTAATGATGACCTTGTAGGTCCTTTTCAACCTTGTGATTCTATGATTTTAAGATTCCCACTCCTTTAAGAGATTCACAATCCTGTCCAGGCTGGAGAGGACCTCAGGAGGTCTCTAGTCCAACCTTCTTCACAAAGCTGTGACAGTGATGGTATCAAACCAGGCTGCTCAGCATTCTGCACATCAGAGTCTTGAAAATTTCCAAAGTCAGAGATCCCACAACCTCTCTGGGCCCCTCTCCCAGTGGGTAACTTAGGGAATACCCTCAAAGTTAGCCTGTTCCTCCTGAGCTGCACCTCCATTAAAAGCCTGATTCCATCTTCTTAATAATCTCCTCACAGCTGTTAGGGGGTCGTCTTAAGTCCTCCAGAACCATCTCTTTTCAAAGCTGAACAAGCCCAACTCCAAAGTCTCTCATCACGTGGCATTAACTCCAGCCCCCGTGTCTCAGTGGTTCCTGCAGAACTCTCTCCTGATTACTCAGATTACTGGATACAGTGTCCAGCCCTGGTGTATTGGGTGTTGAGAAGTGGAGAATATTCACCCTCTCCCCCACCCCACCTAGAGGTCAAAAGGAAAGAACTGAGCCCCTCTGCCTTCTCACAACCCAAATGCATTGGCAAAGCTATTGCTTAGACTGGCTTGAAATGAGGATCCACCATCTCATCTGTTCCCTAAGAATCTCTGGGTGATGACCAGATCAGTACCAACTCCTTCTTTCTGCATTGCCCCAAAACTCCAAAGACAAAGATGTGTAGCAGAATTTTTGTAGATATGGAAAAGAAACAGATTCCCCAACACTTCTGATGACTGCAGGAATGGAGCAGCTACAGGATGCATTTTCTACAGATTCACTCGCAGAGCCTACAGCCAGAGGGAGCCATCAGATCAGCTTCTCACACCTCCTGGAGAGCTGCAGGCTGGAGCCCTGTTGAGAGCTGCGCAGATGCCTCCTTAGTGTAATTTCATAACCCTTTCCTTGCCCCTTGGAGCCAATAGATTTCATCTCTCTGTGTGGCTAAAGTACATGAAGGATGCCTTGCACCCAAGGGGATGCAGATGCCTGAGCAGAGAACCTGGCAGAGCATTGCCTGATAACACTAGAGAAATTCCAGTTGTATAACAAATAAATGTTGCTAAAATTCAGCCCATTTTTCAGGACTATTGTGTACAATTCTTCTGGGCTGCTTCTTTTGAAATATTTGTCCTCGGTGTACATCGTCCCCTCCTGTGCCTGATAAACAGGATAGCATCTTCCAGACTCACTTGCACTTTCCCAAACAGTGGATACAGACACTTCCTATCTTACAGTATCTTTGCTCATCAGAAAACAGCCAACAGCTCAACAGCATTTACATTTTTTCCTGGAAAGCGACCTGTATCAGAAGCATGGCTATATACCGAATTCATAGAACTGCTCAGGTTGGAACCTGAGAACCTTCAAGATCATAAATTCCAACCTCAACCTAACCATGCAACCCTAACTCCAACAACCAACTGCAAAATCATGTCCCTGAGCACCCCATCCAGGTGGTTTGTCAATAGGTTGCCCAAGGAGGCTGTGGATGCCCCATCCCTGGAGGCATTCAAGGCCAGGCTGATGTAGCTCTGGGCAGCCTGGTCTGGTGGTTGCTGACCCTGCACATAGCAAGAGGGACTGAAAAGAGATGATCTTTGAGGTCCTTTTCAACCCAGCCATTCTATCAGTCTATGATAATATGACAGCAACCCAGCCACCTCCCCGCAGCACCACCTCCAGTGCTTAAATACCTTTTTAGTAAAGGGGTGTTTCTCCCTCCTCCCGGTTACACATTAATCCACTCCCGCTCAGATCATTGCTCCACAAGCCGCATCGCCTTAGTGGCTTTTTTCTGGACACGCTCCAGGGCCTCGAGGACTTTCCTGTTCTGAGGAGCATAAAAGAGAACACAGTGTTTAAGGGGTGTCCTCACCAGACCAGAATGCAGAGGGACGCCCATTTCCCCGCTCCTGCTGCCCACGCTATTGCTGACATAAGGCAGGATGCCATCGGCCTTCTGGCTGTTGGGCTGCGATAGGCTGGACTGGGCCCAGCCAGTGGCCATTGGGGCTGCGGGCGTTGCTGACAGCCCGAGATGGGTCCCCGGCCTGCAATGTGCCGCTGCTTGGCACACAGGTGCAAGGGGAAAGCTTGGGCCTCCTCCAACCCACACGCACGTCCCAAGAGGACTTAATGGAACTCTGTGAGCTGGCCCTTACCAGGTCCTCCATTACGTTCTTCTTTACGTGACCCTCCCACAGCCAAGTGAATGCTGATGACAGAAGCTGTGGGCACCCACAGCCCCTCTGTCTCCTTGATGTCCGCCAGGGGAAGGAGGCGATATGGGGCCAGGTCTCTCCGCACTTCCAACACTGGTGATGTTGGCTTGGCAGCCGTCGTCCTCCATTGCCAGCACTGAAGCCGTTGGTGCTGCCTGTGTTGCTGCCTTGTATTCACCTTGGGATGTGCAGGAACCTGCAGGGCCACCTCTGACCGGTGCACGTGAGGACGATCAGTCCCACTGGCACCTCTGCTCCCACCAACTTACTGCCACCTCTGTTCGCAGGATGCTGTCATGTACAATTGTCCCCTGCTGTGGCCGCCGTCAGTAACAGCAGCAGGTCATAGCACGCCGCTTAGCAGCTCTTCCCTGTTGCCCTTGCTCCCTTGCTGCCCCTTCCGAAGACTGTCTGGCAGAGCTGGGAAGGCCTGTTAGAGAAACAGCCTGCTTAGGAGGGGGCACGAGATGATCTGGCCTCCGGGGCAGCTGCCCGTCTGGGACAAGATGCACGGTGCAGTCCTCTCCTGGTGGCTGGGTAGAGAAGCCACCACCGCCGTGCATCTCTTTTTCCCACCAAGGAAGCCCTGCTTTCAACACTGAATGGCCTACCTTCTTTCTTGACCTGCAAGCGTTCCTTTCCAGAGAGACCACTTGGTCTCCCTGTGTGTCTTCTGGACAGTGTTTGTCCAGGAAACTCCTTCTTGATGGTGCCAAGGCCTGGTGGATTCACAGCCCACTCTTGAAGGGGCACGAGATTATCCGGCCTCTGAGGCAGCCGTCCATCTGGGAGGAGGATCCTCTCACGCACAATGCACTCCTCCGCAGGTGGCCGGCAGACCTCGGTGGGATCCCCTGCTCTGCTGGCTGCCGTGCCACCGTGGTACATTGTCTGGGCTGGTTTTGTTGCCATCAGACCTGGCCGGCGGTGGGGCTGGGTTCTGCAGTCCATGTGGGCTCTGTTGTATCTTCTGGTTGAGCTCTGGACACCAGAAGAGCTGCAGCAGGACAGGCTGCCACTCTCCACCAGCTCCTGCAGATCCCTCCAGGCAGCATCCCAGAAGTCAGGGCCCAGAGTGCCGACGTGCTCAGGCAGTGCTGACTGCACCAGCTGCTGCAGCTCCTGCTCAGCTCGGCTGCAGCGGTTGCAGCTGAGGCAGCAGCACCGTGGCCCACGCATCTGTCCGTTGTCATCTGCAAAGCAGGGAGGGGACCTGAGCCACAGCAGGATGGGTTGCGCTTGGCCCAGCCTGCAGAGTGCAAGGTCCTGCTCCAGGGCTGGGCTTCTCCCATGGGCCTAGCACACATCAGGGCAATCATGCAGATCGAGGCTGACCTGCAAAAGACTTACCTGACTCACGAGCTGATGCTCTGCGCTGGTTTTCTGGCTTGGCATTGGCGGAGCTGCAGCAGCACAGACTGCCCTGCTCCACCAGCTTTTCCAGATCCCTCCAGGCAGCATTCCAGAAGTCAGGGCCCAGACTGCCGACAGGCTTACGCAGTGCTGACTGCACCAGCCGCTGCAGCTCCTGGTCTGCCTTGCTGCAGCTGTTCCAGCTGGAGCAGCACCATGGCCTATGCCTCTGTGTCTCAGCATCTGTAATAGGGAGAGGTCCTGAGCCACAGCAGGATGGGGCACCAGGGACAACCTTGTCCCATCTGGCCGACCTGCAGTGTGCCAGTTCCCAGTCCAGGGCTGGGCTCCTCCCATGGGCCCATCCCTGCCTGGCGTGAATCAGGACAAGGCTGGGGCTTGGTGATGACCCATGGGACACTCACCTGACTTTGGTGCTGCTGCTCCTCGCTGCCATGATCTCTTCAGACACAAGAATAGCTTGACAGCCTGCAGGCACATGAACGTGGCACAGTGAGGCTCTGGGAAGCAGCCAGCGCAGTCGGTTCCAAATCCCCCAGCCCTGAGTCCCCCAGCCCCATATAACCCCATCCTCAAACTCCCCTACCTGTAGGTGCCACAGGGTGTGAAGCAGAAAGACCCCGGCCACCAAAAACAGGCCATCCAGGAAGAAATGGTATGTAGGGACAAGAAGAATGCTGTTGTCAACCATCGCTCAAAGCCGGTCACAACTGCACTGAGAGAGGCGGGGTGCTGGTCACTGGCTCCTAAAGATTCAGCTTTGGGTGGGGACACATCTGCAAAGTCACAGCCCCACAGCCCACATGGCAGCCAGTCAGTGCTTGCCCTCTGTGTGCTGGTGGGAAAAGTTACAAATAAACCTGAGGATAATAAAAAAATGCTCATAGCAACTCAGCAGCAGAAGTGCCCTCTGAGAGACTGAGAGAGGTCCTCTCAGAGGTGAGTAAATAATTGTTGTGTGTCTGCAAGGCAGTTATGCCCAAAGCCCATCTGTACCGTTGTGGGTCATTGAAGTACCCTTACCTTTTGTGGTAATCTGTAGCAACTGGGAGGAGGATGTTCTCACACAGTGCAGTCCTCTGCTGGTGGCCAGGTAGAGGAATTCACTGCACCATGCTTCTCTTTTTCCCACCAAGGAAGCCCCGACTCTCTGGCAGAGCTGGGAAGGCCTGGTGGACACACAAGATTACCTGGTGGAGCGGGCACAAGATTACCTGACGTCTGAGGCAGCCGTCCATCTGGGAGAAGGGTGATGCTGTGCACAGTGCAGTCCTCTGAGGGTGGGCGGATGGAGGAGTCACCTGCACTGTGCTTGTCTTCTCTTTTTCCCACCAAGGAAGCCCTGTATTCAGCAGTGAATGGCCTACCTTCTTTCTCGACCTTCAAGTGTTGTTCCTTGTCAAAGACACTACTTGGACTCCCTCTGCATCTTTTGGACGGTGTTCATCCAGGAAACTCCTTCTTGATGGTGTGAAGGCCTGGTGGACTCACTGCCCACTCTAGAAGGGGCCTGAGATTATCCGGCCTCTGAGGCAGCCGTCCGTCTGGGAGGAGGATGCTCTCACGCACAATGCACTCCTCCGCAGGTGGCCGGCAGACCTTGGTGGGATCTCCTGTTCTGCTGGCTGCCTTGCCACCATGGTACTTTGTCTGGGCTGGTTTTGTTGCCATCAGACCTGGCCGGTAGTGGGGCTGGGTTCTGCAATTCGTGTGGGCTCTGTTGCTTCTTCTGGTTGAGCTCTGGACACCCTCAGAGTGGCAGCAGGACAGGCTGCCACTCTCCACCAGCTCTGCCAGGTCCCTCCAGGCAGCATCCCAGAAGTCAGTGCCCAGAGTGCCGATGTGCTCAGGCAGTGCTGACTGCACCAGCTGCTGCAGCTCCTGGTCAGCTCTGCTGCAGTTTGCAGCTGTGGCAGCCTCTCTTTGGCCCATACATCTGTCTGTCGTCACCTCCAAAGCAGGGAGGGGGCCTGAGCCACAGCAGGATGGGGACACTCTTGGCCCAACTGGCTGACCTGCAGCGTGCAAGGTCCTGCTCCATGGCTGGGCTCCTCCCATGGGCCCATCCCTGCCTGACGTGAATCAGGACAAGGCTGGGTCGTGGTGCTGACCCACAGGACACTCACCTGACTCCGGTGCTGCTGCTCCTCGCTGCCACCATCTCCTCAGTCGCAAGCATTGCTTGATAGCCTGCAGTCACATGAACGTGGGGTCACTCAGACATTGTGGAAATCTCCTGGGCCTTCTTGTCCCACGAACGTTGTTCCTGTGTTGCTCGATGAAGTCCCCCATTCTCAGGTGGCTGCTTGCAGGTGCAGCTCTGTGGGGGCTGCTCTGTGGCTCCCCTGCCTGCCTGGGAGCCCTGACAATCTGTCCTGGGGGCTGCGGGGACCACCAGCCGCCACCAGTGCCAGCCCTTCACTCACTTCTCGCACTGAGGGCAGAGCTCAGATGCTGGCTGGCTGCACTTCTGCCGTCATCTTCAGTAGTCAGACGTGAAGGTGCTGTTGCTGCTGGTCTCACTGTGCTGTACACTAAGAGAACTACTGGTGCACATGCAGACGATCAGTCCCACTGGCACCTCTGCTCCCACCAACGTACTGCCACCTCTGTTCGCAGGATGCTGTCCTGTACAATTGTCCCCTGCTGTGGCGGCCGTCTGTAACAGGAGCAGGTCCCAGAACGCCGCTCAGCAGCTCTTCCCTGTTGCCCTTGTTCCCTTGCTGCTCGTTCCGAAGACTGTCTGGCATTGCTGGGAAGGCCTGTTGGAGACACAGCCTGCTGAGGAGGGGGCACGAGATGATCTGGCCTCCGGGGCAGCCGCCCGTCTGGGAGAAGATGCACGGTGCAGTCATCTCCTGGTGGCTGGGTAGAGAAGCCACCACCGCCGTGCTTCTGTTCTCTTTTTCCCACCGAGGAAGCCCTGCTTGCAACACTGAATGGGCTTCCTTCTTTCTTGACCTGCAAGTGTTGTTCCATTTCAGAGAGACCACTTGGTCTCCCTGTGTGTCTTCTGGACAGTGTTTGTCAGCAGAGCTGGCTGTGCTAGGACAGAAGGGGCCCTGGTTGACTGTACTGTGTGATGGACAGTTGACAAACTGACCCTTCCCAGAAGTTCAGTGTCAAGTCCCCATTTGATGGGTGGTGGTGAGGAAGAGCTGAGAGAGAAGACAGATGCTTGTCAAAGAGGGGATTGTGGCTGAAATGTGATCTTCCCTCTGAGCGTGGTGGGAACACTCCTGCTAGTATTGCTGCTACTGAGGCAAGGAAGACATTTTCCAGGACAGTTTGCCTCCAAGAGCATGGCAGGAGGCTGGGACTGCCCTGATGCGCATGAGACTTGGGAACACACGGTGGCTCCTGCCAGATGTGTCAACAAAGGGGAAGGAGCAGAGCACACAGCCCGTGTACTGTGCAGCAAAAAGACCTGAGCAAACTTGCTTCAGCTCCAGTCACACAGCACACCATGATCTGTTCTCCCCTTCCCTTCCACAAGGCCCCTCACCCACCCCACTATCAGCACAGCACAAGCAGGGCGATTTACCAGCAGGCTTATGTGGCTGCAGATATTTGGCATCACTACAGCTGTGCCAGCACCTTGTTCCCTGCCGGCACATGGTTTTGAAGGCAAAGTGCAATGCTAATACTGCAGGAAAGCACAAAGCTCAGGCTAAGCACAGCTGGCTTTTGGCAGGATGTAGAGTGAGCAAAGCCAACAACAGCCCTGAAAGCAGTGATCTGAAAGGTCTGGGCTCAGGAGCCTGCTGGCTGTCATATCCGAGCACCTTGGCTAGAGTAAATCTCATCCATCCCTTCTCCAGCACAGCGTGGCCTCCCATCCATGACAACCTCAGGCTTCTGTTGATAATGCAAACAGGACATGTTGACCCCAAAACCCAAAGTCAGTTAAACCAGAAACATTGATGAGACCTCCAGAGGGGAGATTTTAGGGTCAAATAATTTATTTACAATGAGGAGCACAACTTGGGGGTGAGGGGTGGGAGGGGAGAGAATAGGAAAAGATATTTCAATTATCCTCTGTTGTTGTTTGGGAAAATAAACATTTTCCTGAAAGGCAGGTGGCATAAAATCAGGGGCTTTCCATCCAGGAGAGCTGCCAGAGGATCACTGGGAACCCTGTACAGATCAGGGGACCCAAGGAACCTGCAGCACCGACCATGTCCTCATCTTTGACCATGACAAGAGGGTGTATCTTCTTGCTGCAGATGAGGGGGCTTCTCCACACCAGGTAGCTGAGGTGCTTGGCGGCTTTCCCACGCATGCTTTGTCAGCTCATCCAGACTTCTCCTGGTTCTTCTTCTTCTTTGACCAGGAAGGCGGTGGAATCATCGTCCCTGGCAGTGTTCAGGTGGTGTCCAGATGAGTACCTACGAGATATGGTTTAGTAGCTTGTGGTAGTAATGGTGATGTAATGATGACCTTGTAGGTCCTTTTCAACCTTGTGATTCTATGATTTTAAGATTCCCACTCCTTTAATAGATTCACAATCCTGTCCAGGCTGGAGAGGACCTCAGGAGGTCTCTAGTACAACCTTCTTCACAAAGCTGTGACAGTGATGGTATCAAACCAGGCTGCTCAGCATTCTGCACATCAGAGTCTTGAAAACTTCCAAAGTCAAAGATCCCACAACCTCTCTGGGCCCCTCTCCCAGTGGGTAACTTAGGGAATACCCTCAAAGTTAGCCTGTTCCTCCTGAGCTGCACCTCCATTAAAAGCCTGATTCCATCTTCTTAATAATCTCCTCACAGATGTTAGGGGGTCATCTCTAGTCCTCCAGAACCATCTCTTTTCAAAGCTGAACAAGCCCAACTCCAAAGTCTCTCATCACGTGGCATTAACTCCAGCCCGTGTCTCAGTAGCTTCTCACACCTCCTGGAGAGCTGCAGGCTGGAGCCCTGTTGAGAGCTGCGCAGATGCCTCCTCAGTGTAATTTCATAACCCTTTCCTTGCCCCTTGGAGCCAATAGATTTCATCTCTCTGTGTGGCTAAAGTACATGAAGGATGCCTTGCACCCAAGGGATGCAGATGCCTGAGCAGAGAACCTGGCAGAGCATTGCCTGATAACACTAGAGAAATTCCAGTTGTATAACAAATAAATGTTGCTAAAATTCAGCCCATTTTTCAGGACTATTGTGTACAATTCTTCTGGGCTGCTTCTTTTGAAATATTTGTCCTCGGTGTACATCGTCCCCTCCTGTGCCTGATAAACAGGATAGCATCTTCCAGACTCACTTGCACTTTCCCAAACAGTGGATACAGACACTGCCTATCTTACAGTATCTTTGCTCATCAGAAAACAGCCAACAGCTCAGAAGCATTTACATTTCTTCCTGGAAAGCGACCGGTATCAGAAGCATGGCTATATACCGAATTCATAGAACTGCTCAGGTTGGAACCTGAGAACCTTCAAGATCATAAATTCCAACCTCAACCTAAGCATGCAACCCTAACTCCAACAACCAACTGCAAAATCATGTCCCTGAGCACCCCATCCAGGTGGTTTGTCAATAGGTTGCCCAAGGAGGCTGTGGATGCCCCATCCCTGGAGGCATTCAAAGCCAGGCTGGATGTAGCTCTGGGCAGCCTGGTCTGGTGGTTGCTGACCCTGCACATAGCAAGAGAGACTGAAAAGAGATGATCTTTGAGGTCCTTTTCAACCCAGGCCATTCTATCACTCTATGATACTATGACAGCAACCCAGCCACCTCCCCGCAGCACCACCTCCAGTGCTTAAATACCTTTTTAGTAAAGGGGTGTTTCTCCCTCCTCCCGGTTACACATTAATCCACTCCCGCTCAGATCATTGCTCCACAAGCCGCATCGCCTTAGTGGCTTTTTTCTGGACACGCTCCAGGGCCTCGAGGACTATCCTGTTCTGAGGAGCATAAAAGAGAACACAGTGTTTAAGGGGTGTCCTCACCAGACCAGAATACAGAGGGATGCCCATTTCCCCGCTCCTGCTGCCCACGCTATTGCTGACATAAGGCAGGATGCCATCGGCCTTCTGGCTGTTGGGCTGCGATAGGCTGGACTGGGCCCAGCCAGTGGCCATTGGGGCTGCGGGCGTTGCTGACAGCCCGAGATGGGTCCCCGGCCTGCAATGTGCCGCTGCTTGGCACACAGGTGCACGGGGAAAGCTTGGGCCTCCTCCAACCCACACGCACGTCCCAAGAGGACTTAATGGAACTCTGTGAGCTGGCCCTTACCAGGTCCTCCATTACGTTCTTCTTTACGTGACCCTCCCACAGCCAAGTGAATGCTGATGACAGAAGCTGTGGGCACCCACAGCCCCTCTGTCTCCTTGATGTCCGCCAGGGGAAGGAGGCGATATGGGGCCAGGTCTCTCCGCACTTCCAACACTGGTGATGTTGGCTTGGCAGCCGTCGTCCTCCATTGCCAGCACTGAAGCCGTTGGTGCTGCCTGTGTTGCTGCCTTGTATTCACCTTGGGATGTGCAGGAACCTGCAGGGCCACCTCTGACCGGTGCACGTGAGGACGATCAGTCCCACTGGCACCTCTGCTCCCACCAACTTACTGCCACCTCTGTTCGCAGGATGCTGTCATGTACAATTGTCCCCTGCTGTGGCCGCCGTCAGTAACAGCAGCAGGTCATAGCACGCCGCTTAGCAGCTCTTCCCTGTTGCCCTTGCTCCCTTGCTGCCCCTTCCGAAGACTGTCTGGCATTGCTGGGAAGGCCTGTTGGAGACACAGCCTGCTGAGGAGGGGGCACGAGATGATCTGGCCTCCGGGGCAGCCGCCCGTCTGGGACAAGATGCACGGTGCAGTCCTCTCCTGGTGGCTGGGTAGAGAAGCCACCACCGCCGTGCATCTCTTTTTCCCACCAAGGAAGCCCTGCTTTCAACACTGAATGGCCTACCTTCTTTCTTGACCTGCAAGCGTTCCTTTCCAGAGAGACCACTTGGTCTCCCTGTGTGTCTTCTGGATGGTGTTTGTCCAGAAAACTCCTTCTTGATTGTGCGAAGGCCTGGTGCATTCACTGCCCACTCTGGAAGGGGCTCGAGATTATCCGGCCTCTGAGGCAGCCGTCCGTCTGGGAGGAGGATGGCCTCGCGCACAATGCACTCCTCCGCAGGTGGCCGGCAGACCTCGGTGGGATCTCCTGTTCTGCTGGCTGCCCTGCCACCGTGGTACATTGTCTGGGCTGGTTTTGTTGCCATCAGACCTGGCCGGCGGTGGGGCTGGGTTCTGCAGTCCATGTGGGCTCTGTTGTATCTTCTGGTTGAGCTCTGGACACCAGAAGAGCTGCAGCAGGACAGGCTGCCACTCTCCACAAGCTCCTCCAGATCCCTCCAGGCAGCATCCCAGAATTCAGGGCCCAGAGTGCCGATGTGCTCAGGCAGTGCTGACTGCACCAGCTGCTGCAGCTCCTGGTCCGCCTTGCTGCAGCGGTTGCAGCTGGGGCAGCAGAACCGTGGCCCACGCATCTGTCTGTTGTCATCTGCAAAGCAGGGAGGGGACCTGAGCCACAGCAGGATGGGGATGCCCTTGGCCCAATCTGCAGAGTGCAAGGTCCTGCTCCAGGGCTGGGCTCCTCCCGTGGGCCTAGCACACATCAGGGCAATCATGTAGATTGGGGCTGATCCACAAAAGACTTACCTGACTCACGAGTTGATGCTCCGCGCTTGTTTTCTGGCTGGGCATTGGCGGAGCTGCAGCAGGACAGACTGCCCTGCTCCACCAGCTCCTCCAGATCCCTCCAGGCAGCATTCCAGAAGTCAGGGCCCAGACTGCCGACAGGCTTACGCAGTGCTGACTGCACCAGCCGCTGCAGCTCCTGGTCCGCCTTGCTGCAGCTGTTCCAGCTGGAGCAGCACCATGGCCTGCGCGTCTGTGTCTCAGCATCTGTAAAAGGGAGGGGGCCTGAGCCACAGCAGGATGGGGCACCAGGGACAACCTTGTCCCATCCGGCCGACCTGCAGTGTGCCAGTTCCCAGTCCAGGGCTGGGCTCCTCCCATGGGCCCATCCCTGCCTGGCGTGAATCAGGACAAGGCTGGGGCTTGGTGATGACCCATGGGACACTCACCTGACTTTGGTGCTGCTGCTCCTCTCTGCCATGATCTCCTCAGACGCAATAACAGCTTGACAGCCTGCAGGCACATGAACGTGGCACAGTGAGGCTCTGGGATGCAGCCAGCGCAGTCGGTTCCAAATCCCCCAGCCCTGAGTCCCACAGCCCCATATAACCCCATCCTCAAGCTCCCCTACCTGTAGGTGCCACAGGGTGTGAAGCAGAAAGACCCCAGCCACCAAAAACAGGCCATCCAGGAAGAAATGGTATGTAGGGACAAGAACGCTGTTGTCAACCATCGCTCAAAGCCGGTCACAACCGCACTGAGAGAGGCGGGGTGCTGGTCACTGGCTCCTAAAGATTCGGCTGTGAGGTCACAGTGCTTTGGGTGGGGACACCTCTGTGAGGTCACAGCCCCGCAGCCCACATGGGAGCCAGTCAGTGCTTGCCCTCTGTGTGCTGGTGGGAGCAGTTACAAATAAATCTGAGGACAATGAAAAAATGCTTCAAAAAATTGTAGCTTACACATCAAGCGAAAGCGTGCACCAGCCTGGGAACCAGAACCATCCTTGTGGTGTGCAGCTGCAATCTTCCCTTCAGGTACCTGAGGCAGACACAGGGTAAAGAAGCAAAGTGCTTTTAGTCTGCTTTTTCTTCTTGCTATCCTACTGCATTATTAGCTGGTAATAAATGAATCTTCCCTGGACCTAAACTGCTTTGTCTGGGACTGTAACTGTGAGCCATCTCTGTCTCCTTCTGGCATGTTGATTATATCACACTACCCCAAACCAAGGACGGAAGCGGCCACTGGATGGCTGGAAACATATCCCATGCTCCATGCCTCCATCCAAAACACTATCCTGGGCACTTGGCACCCTAGAAAGAATTCAGTCCAACCAACTGCAAAATCATGTCCCTGAGCACCCCATCCAGGTGGTTTGTCAATAGGTTGCCCAAGGAGGCTGTGGATGCCCCATCCCTGGAGGCATTCAAGGCCAGGCTGGATGTAGCTCTGGGCAGCCTGGTCTCGTGGTTGCTGACCCTGCACATAGCAAGAGAGACTGAAAAGAGATGATCTTTGAGGTCCTTTTCAACCCAGGCCATTCTATCAGTCTATGATAATATGACAGCAACCCAGCAACCTCCACGCAGCACTGCATTACAGCAGTGGTTGCAGCTGGGGCAGCAGCACTTTGGCCCATACATCTGTCTGTTGTCACCTCCAAAGCAGGGAGGGAGCCTGAGCCACAGTAGGATGGGGGCACTCTTGGCCCAACTGGCTGACCTGCAGTGTGCTATGTCCTGCTCCATGGCTGGGCTCCTCCCAAGGGTCTAGCACACATCAGGGCAATCATGCAGATCGAGGCTGACCCACAAAGGACTCACCTGACTCTGGAGCTGATGCTCCGTGCTAGTTTTCAGGCTGGCCATTAGTGAAGCACCGATAGCAACAGCTGCTGCAGCTCCTGGTCAGCACGGCTACAGCGGTTGCAGCTGGAGAAGCAGCACCGTGGCCTATGCCTCTGTGTCTCAGCATCTTTAAAAGGGAGGGGTCTGAGCCACAGCAGGATGGGGCACCAGGGACAACCTTGTCCCATCTGGCCGACCTGCAGTGTGCCAGTTCCTAGGCCAGGGCTGGGCTCGTCCCATGGGCCTAGCACACATCAGGGCAGTCATGCAGATTGGGGCTGATCCACAGAAGACTTACCTGACTCACGAGCTGATGCTCCGCGCTGGTTTTCTGGCTGGGCATTTGCGGAGCTGCAGCAGGACAGACTGCCCTGCTCCACCAGCTCCGCCAGATCCCTCCAGGCAGCATCCCAGAAGTCAAGGCCCAGTCTGCTGACGGGCTCAGGCAGTGCTGACTGCACCAGCTGCTGCAGCTCCTGGTCAGTATTACTGTAGTGGTTGCAGCTGGGGCAGCAGCACTTTGGCCCATACGTCTGTCTGTTGTCACCTGAAAACATGGAGGGAGCCTGAGCCACAGCAAGACGGGAACACTCTTGGCCCAACTGGCTGACCTGCATCGTGCAAGGTCCCGCTCCAGGGCTGGGCTCCTCCCATGGGCCTAGCACACATCAGGGCAATCATGCAGATCAAGGCTGACCCACAAAGACTCACCTGACTCTGGAGCTGATGCTCCGCGCTGGTTTTCTGGCTGGGCATTGGAGCTGCAGCAGGACAGGCTACCCTGCTCCACCAGCTTTGCCAGGTCCCTCCAGGCAGCATCCCAGAAGCCAGGGCTTGGAGTAGCCATGTGCTCAGGCAGCGCTGATAGAACCAGCTGCTGCAGCTCCTGGTCCGCCTTGCTGCAGCTGTTCCTGCTGGAGCAGCAGCACCGTGGCCTATGCCTCTGTGTCTCAGCATCTGTAAAAGGGAGGGGGCCTGAGCCACACCAGGATGGGGCACCAGGGACAACCTTGTCCCATCTGGCCGACCTGCAGTGTGCCAGTTCCCAGTCCAGGGCTGGGCTCCTCCCATGGGCCCATCCCTGCCTGGCATGAATCAGGACAAGGCTGGGGCTTGGTGCTGACCCATGGGACACTCACCTGACTTTGGTGCTGCTGCTCCTCGCTGCCATTATCTCCTCAGTTGCAAGAATAGCTTGAAAGCCTGCAGGCACATGAACTTGGCACAGTGAGGCTCTGGGAAGCAGCCAGCGCAGCCAGTTCCAAATGCCCCAGCCCTGAGTCCCACAGCCCCTTATAACCCCATCCTCAAACTCCCCAACCTGTAGGTGCCACAGGGTGCGAAGCAGAAAGACCCCGGCCACCAAAAACAGGCCATATATACCTAAAGCCCATCTGTAAACTTGTGGGTACTTGACGTACCCTTTCCTCCTGTGGTAATCTGTAGCAACTTGGAGGAGGATGTTCTCGCACAGTGCAGTCCTCTGCTGGTGGCCGGGTAGAGGAGTTCACTGCACCGTGCTTCTCTTCTCTTTTTCCCACCGAGGAAGCCCCGACTCTCTGGCAGAGCTGGGAAGGCCTGGTGGAGACACAAGATTACCTGATGGAGCGGGCACAAGATTACCTGGCATTTGAGGCAGCCGCCCATCTTGGAAAATGGTGTTCTCATGCACTGTGCAGTCTTCTGCTGGTGGCTGCTTGCAGGTGTGCACAGCAGTGCGTATCTCTTCTCTGTTGTCGTGATCACAGTGCCTGCTTCCTTTTCCTGCACTTCTTAGGGTAGAGGAAGACTGCCAGTTCTCTTCTGCATGAGAAGTCCCAGCAGCAACACCTCTGCGGATTGGAGCTGCTCTTGCTGCCAATCCCGCAGGCTCTGTGTAGCTCCTGCACAGTGCTGCTGGAGACACGGTCCTCCCTGGAAGGTGCACGACATTGTCCAGCCTCTGAGGCAACCGTCCATCTGGGAGAAGGGTGATGCTGTGCACAGTGCAGTCCTCTGAGGGTGGGTGGCTGGAGGAGTCACCTGCACTGTGCTTCTCTTCCCTTTTTACATCGAGGAAGCCATGCATTCAGCAGTGAATGGCCTACCTTCTTTCTAGACCCTCAAGTGTTGTTCCGTGTCAGAGACACTACTTGGACTCCCTCTGCATCTTTTGGACGGTGTTCGTCCAGGAAACTCCTTCTTGATGGTGCGAAGGCCTGGAGGATTTACTACCCTCCCTGGAAGGGGCATGACATTATGCAGCCTCAGAGGGAGTCGTCCATCCGGGAGGAGGATGTTCTCACACACAGTACGTCCTATGCTGGTCTGGCTTGAGAGAAATACGGTGAGGGGCCCTCCATTTCTCTTTGATCCCACTGTCTTTCAGCCTCCCCAGAGCACGTGGGGGCACTCAGACAATGCGGAAAGCTCCCGGGTCTTCCTGTCCCACCAAAGTTGTCCCTGTGTTGCTCGATGAAGTCCCCATTTGCAGGTGGCTGCATGCAGGTGCAGCTCTGTGGGAGCTGCTCCGTGGCTCCCCTGCTTTCCTGGGAGCCCTGACAATCTGTCTGTCTGGGAGGATGATGCTCTCACACACAATGCACTGCTCTGCTTGTGGCCAGCAGACCTTGGTGGGATCCCCTGCTCTGCTGGCTGCCCTGCCACCTTGGAACTTTGTCTGGGCTGGTTTCGTTGCCATCAGACCTGGCCGGTAGTGGGGCTGGGTTCTACAATACGTGTGGGCTCTGTTGCTTCTTCTGGTTGAGCTCTGGACACCCTGAGAGTAGCAGCAGGACAGACTGCCACTCTCCACCAGCTCTGTCAGGTCACTCCAGGCAGCATCCCAATGGTCAGTGCCCAGAGTGCCGATGTGCTCTGGCAGTGCTGACTGCACCAGCTGCTGCAGCTCCTGCTCAGCTCGGCAGCAGCGGTTACAGCTGTGGCAGCAGCACTTTGGCCCATACATCTGTCTGTCGTCACCTCCAAAGCAGGGAGGGAGCCTGAGCCACAGCAGGATGGGGACACTCTTGGCCCAACTGGCTGACCTGCAGTGTGCAAGGTCCTGCTCCATGGCTGGGCTCCTCCCATGGGTCTAGCACACATCAGGGCAATCATGCAGATCGAGGCTGACCTACAAAAGACTTACCTGACTCTGGAGCTGATGCTCCGTGCTGGTTTTCAGTCTTGCTATTACTGGAGCGCCGATAGAACCAGCTGCTGCAGCTCCTGGTCAACTCGGCTACAGCGGTTGCAGCTGTAGCAGCAGCATCGTGGCCTATGCCTCTGTGTCTCAGCATCTGTAAGAGGGAGGGGGCCTGAGCCACAGCAGGATGGGGCACCAGGGACAACCTTGTCCCATTTGGCTGACCTGCAGTGTGACAGTTCCCAGGCCAGAGCTGGGCTCATCCTGTGGGCCTGGCACACATCAGGGCAATCATGCAGATTGGGGCTGATCCACAGAAGACTTACCTGACTCACGAGCTGATGCTCCGCGCTGGTTTTCTGGCTGGGCATTTGCGGAGCTGCAGCAGGACAGACTGCCCTGCTCCAACAGCTCCGCCAGGTCCCTCCAGGCAGCATCCCAGAAGTCAGGGTCCAGACTGCCGATGGGCTCACACAGTGCTGACTGCACCAGCTGCAGCAGCTCCTGGTCAGTATTACTGTAGTGGTTGCAGCTGGGCAGCAGCACTTTGGCCCATACGTCTGTCTGTTGTCACCTGCAAAGCAGGGAGGGAGCCTGAGCCACAGGAAGACGGGAACACTCTTGGCCCAACTGGCTGACCTGCATCGTGCAAGGTCCTGCTCCAGGGCTGGGCTCCTCCCATGAGTCTAGCACACATCAGGGCAATCATGCAGATCGAGGCTGACCCACAAAGGACTCACCTGACTCTGGAGCTGATGCTCCGTGCTGGTTTTCAGGCTGGCCATTAGTGGAGCACCAATAGAGACAGCTGCTGCAGCTCCTGGTCAGCACGGCTGCAGCGGTTGCAGCTGGAGAAGCAGCACCGTGGCCTATGCGTCTGTGACTCAGCATCTGTAAAAGGGAGGGGTCTGAGCCACAGCAGGATGGGGCACCAGGGACAACCTTGTCCCATCTGGCCGACCTGCAGTGTGACAGTTCCCAGGCCAGAGCTGGGCTCCTCCTGTGGGCCTAGCACACATCAGGGCAGTCATGCAGATTGGGGCTGATCCACAGAAGACTTACCTGACTCACGAGCTGATGCTCCGTGCTGGTTTTCTGGCTGGGCATTTGCGGAGCTGCAGCAGGACAGACTGCCCTGCTCCACCAGCTCCGCCAGATCCCTCCAGGCAGCATCCCAGAAGTCAGGGCCCAGTCTGCTGACGGGCTCAGGCAGTGCTGACTGCACCAGCTGCTGCAGCTCCTGGTCAGTATTACTGTAGTGGTTGCAGCTGGGGCAGCAGCACTTTGGCCCATACGTCTGTCTGTTGTCACCTGCAAAGCAGGGACGGAGCCTGAGCCACAGCAAGACGGGAACACTCTTGGCCCAACTGGCTGACCTGCATCGTGCAAGGTCCTGCTCTAGGGCTGGGCTCCTCCCATGGGCCTAGCACACATCAGGGCAATCATGCAGATCAAGGCTGACCCACAAAGACTCACCTGACTCTGGAGCTGATGCTCTGCGCTGGTATTCTGGCTGGGCATTGGAGCTGCAGCAGGACAGGCTACCCTACTCCACCAGCTTTGCCAGGTCCCTCCAGGCAGCGTCCCAGAAGCCAGGGCTTGGGGTAGCCATGTGCTCAGGCTGCGCTGATAGAACCAGCTGCTGCAACTCCTGGTCAACTCGGCTGCAGCTGTTCCTGCTGGAGCAGCAGCACCGTGGCCTATGCCTCTGTGTCTCAGCATCTGTAAAAGGGAGGGGGCCTGAGCCACACCAGGATGGGGCACTAGGGACAACCTTGTCCCATCTGGCCGACCTGCAGTGTGCCAGTTCCCAGTCCAGGGCTGGGCTCCTCCCATGGGCCCATCCCTGCCTGGCGTGAATCAGGACAAGGCTGGGGCTTGGTGCTGACCCATGGGACACTCACCTGACTTTGGTGCTGCTGCTCCTCGCTGCCATTATCTCCTCAGTTGCAAGAATAGCTTGAAAGCCTGCAGGCACATGAACTTGGCACAGTGAGGCTCTGGGAAGCAGCCAGCGCAGCCGGTTCCAAATGCCCCAGCCCTGAGTCCCACAGCCCCATATAACCCCATCCTCAAACTCCCCAACCTGTAGGTGCCACAGGGTGCGAAGCAGAAAGACCCCGGCCACCAAAAACAGGCCATATATACCTAAAGCCCATCTGTAAACTTGTGGGTACTTGACGTACCCTTTCCTCCTGTGGTAATCTGTAGCAACTTGGAGGAGGATGTTCTCGCACAGTGCAGTCCTCTGCTGGTGGCCGGGTAGAGGAGTTCACTGCACCGTGCTTCTCTTCTCTTTTTCCCACCGAGGAAGCCCCGACTCTCTGGCAGAGCTGGGAAGGCCTGGTGGAGACACAAGATTACCTGATGGAGCGGGCACAAGATTACCTGGCATTTGAGGCAGCCGCCCATCTTGGAAAATGGTGTTCTCATGCACTGTGCAGTCTTCTGCTGGTGGCTGCTTGCAGGTGTGCACAGCAGTGCGTATCTCTTCTCTGTTGTCGTGATCACAGTGCCTGCTTCCTTTTCCTGCACTTCTTAGGGTAGAGGAAGACTGCCAGTTCTCTTCTGCATGAGAAGTCCCAGCAGCAACCCCTCTGCGGATTGGAGCTGCTCTTGCTGCCAATCCCGCAGGCTCTGTGTAGCTCCTGCACAGTGCTGCTGGAGACACAGTCCTCCCTGGAAGGTGCATGACATTGTCCAGCCTCTGAGGCAACCGTCCATCTGGGAGAAGGGTGATGCTGTGCACAGTGCAGTCCTCTGAGGGTGGGTGGCTGGAGGAGTCACCTGCACTGTGCGTCTCTTCCCTTTTTACATCGAGGAAGCCATGCATTCAGCAGTGAATGGCCTACCTTCTTTCTAGACCCTCAAGTGTTGTTCCGTGTCAGAGACACTACTTGGACTCCCTCTGCATCTTTTGGACGGTGTTCGTCCAGGAAACTCCTTCTTGATGGTGCAAAGGCCTGGAGGATTTACTACGCTCCCTGGAAGGGGCATGACATTATGCAGCCTCAGAGGGAGTCGTCCATCCGGGAGGAGGATGTTCTCACACACAGTACGTCCTATGCTGGTCTGGCTTGAGAGAAATACGGTGAGGGGCCCTCCATTTCTCTTTGATCCCACTGTCTTTCAGCCTCCCCAGAGCACGTGGGGGCACTCAGACAATGCGGAAAGCTCCCGGGTCTTCCTGTCCCACCAAAGTTGTCCCTGTGTTGCTCGATGAAGTCCCCATTTGCAGGTGGCTGCATGCAGGTGCAGCTCTGTGGGAGCTGCTCCGTGGCTCCCCTGCTTTCCTGGGAGCCCTGACAATCTGTCTGTCTGGGAGGACGATGCTCTCACACACAACGCACTGCTCTGCTTGTGGCCAGCAGACCTTGGTGGGATCCCCTGCTCTGCTGGCTGCCCTGCCACCTTGGAACTTTGTCTGGGCTGGTTTCGTTGCCATCAGACCTGGCCGGTAGTGGGGCTGGGTTCTACAATACGTGTGGGCTCTGTTGCTTCTTCTGGTTGAGCTCTGGACACCCTGAGAGTAGCAGCAGGACAGACTGCCACTCTCCACCAGCTCTGTCAGGTCACTCCAGGCAGCATCCCAATGGTCAGTGCCCAGAGTGCCGATGTGCTCTGGCAGTGCTGACTGCACCAGCTGCTGCAGCTCCTGCTCAGCTCGGCAGCAGCGGTTACAGCTGTGGCAGCAGCACTTTGGCCCATACATCTGTCTGTCGTCACCTCCAAAGCAGGGAGGGAGCCTGAGCCACAGCAGGATGGGGACACTCTTGGCCCAACTGGCTGACCTGCAGTGTGCAAGGTCCTGCTCCAGGGCTGGGCTCCTCCCATGGGTCTAGCACACATCAGGGCAATCATGCAGATCGAGGCTGACCTACAAAAGACTTACCTGACTCTGGAGCTGATGCTCCGTGCTGGTTTTCAGTCTTGCCATTACTGGAGCGCCGATAGAACCAGCTGCTGCAGCTCCTGGTCAACTCGGCTGCAGCGGTTGCAGCTGTAAGAGCAGCATCGTGGCCTATGCCTCTGTGTCTCAGCATCTGTAAGAGGGAGGGGGCCTGAGCCACAGCAGGATGGGGCACCAGGGACAACCTTGTCCCATTTGGCTGACCTGCAGTGTGACAGTTCCCAGGCCAGAGCTGGGCTCATCCTGTGGGCCTGGCACACATCAGGGCAATCATGCAGATTGGGGCTGATCCACAGAAGACTTACCTGACTCACGAGCTGATGCTCCGCGCTGGTTTTCTGGCTGGGCATTTGCGGAGCTGCAGCAGGACAGACTGCCCTGCTCCACCAGCTCCGCCAGATCCCTTCAGGCAGCATCCCAGAAGTCAGGGCCCAGTCTGCTGACGGGCTCAGGCAGTGCTGACTGCACCAGCTGCTGCAGATCCTGGTCAGCATTACTGCAGTGGTTGCAGCTGGAGCAGCAGCACTTTGGCCCATACGTCTGTCTGTTGTCACCTGCAAAGCAGGGACGGAGCCTGAGCGACAGCAAGACGGGAACACTCTTGGCCCAACTGGTTGACCTGCAGCGTGCAAGGTCCTGCTCCAGGGCTGGGCTCCTCCCATGGGCCTAGCACACATCAGGGCAATCATGCAGATTGAGGCTGACCCACAAAGGACTCACCTGACTCTGGAGCTGATGCTCCGTGCTGGTTTTCAGGCGGGCCATTAGTGGAGCACCAATAGCAACAGCTGCTGCAGCTCCTGCTCAGCACGGCTGCAGCGGTTGCAGCTGGAGAAGCAGCACCGTGGCCTATGCGTCTGTGACTCAGCATCTGTAAAAGGGAGGGGTCTGAGCCACAGCAGGATGGGGCACCAGGGACAACCTTGTCCAATTTTGCTGACCTGCACTGTGACAGTTCCCAGGCCAGAGCTGGGCTCCTCCTGTGGGCCTGGCACACATCAGGGCAATCATGCAGATTTGGGCTGATCCACAGAAGACTTACCTGACTCACGAGCTGATGCTCCGCGCTGGTTTTCTGGCTGGGCATTTGCGGAGCTGCAGCAGGACAGACTGCCCTGCTCCACTAGCTCCACCAGATCCCTCCAGGCAGCATCCCAGAAGTCAGGGTCCAGACTGCCGATGGGTTCAGGCAGTGCTCACTGCACCAGCTGCTGCAGCTCCTGGTCAGCATTACTGCAGTGGTTGCAGCTGGGGCAGCAGCACTTTGGCCCATACGTCTGTCTGTTGTCACCTCAAAGCAGGGACGGAGCCTGAGCCACAGCACAATGGGGATGCCCTTGGCCCATCCAGTGGCGTGCGAGGTCCTGCTCCAGAGCTGGGCTCCTCCTGTGGGCCTGACACACATCAGGGCAATCATGCAGATTGGGGCTGATCCACAGAAGACTTACCTGACTCACGAGCTGATGCTCCGCGCTGGTTTTCTGGCTGGGCATTTGCGGAGCTGCAGCAGGACAGACTGCCCTGCTCCACCAGCTCCGCCAGATCCCTTCAGGCAGCATCCCAGAAGTCAGGGCCCAGTCTGCTGACGGGCTCAGGCAGTACTGACTGCACCAGCTGCTGCAGATCCTGGTCAGCATTACTGCAGTGGTTGCAGCTGGGGCAGCAGCACTTTGGCCCATACGTCTGTCTGTTGTCACCTGCAAAGCAGGGACGGAGCCTGAGCGACAGCAAGACGGGAACACTCTTGGCCCAACTGGCTGACCTGCAGCGTGCAAGGTCCTGCTCCAGGGCTGGGCTCCTCCCGTGGGCCTAGCACACATCAGGGCAATCATGCAGATCGAGGCTGACCCACAAAGGACTTACCTGACTTTGGTGCTGATGCTCCGCGCTGCTTTTCAGGTTGGGCATTGGAACTGCAGCAGGACAGGCTACCCTGCTCCACCAGCTTTGCCAGGACCCTCCAGTCAGCATCTCAGAAGCCAGGGCCTGGAGTAGCCACGTGCTCAGACTGCGCCGATAGCACCAGCTGCTGCATCTCCTGGTCCGCCTTGCTGCAGCGGTTGTGGCTGGAGCTGAAGCATCATGGCCTGTGTGTCTGTGTCTCAGCATCTGTAAAAGGGAGGGGGCCTGAGCCGCAGCAGGATGGGAATGCCCTTGGCCCAGTGTGCTGCGTGCAAGGTCCTGCTCCATGGCTGGGCTCCTCCCATGGGCCCATCCCTGCCTGACGTGAATCAGGACAAGGCTGGGTCGTGGTGCTGACCCACGGGCCACTCACCTGACTCCGGTGCTGCTGCTCCTCGCTGCCACCATCTCCTCAGTCGCAAGCATTGCTTGATAGCCTGCAGTCACATGAACGTGGGGTCACTCAGACATTGTGGAAATCTCCTGGGCCTTCCTGTCCCACCAACATTGTTCCTGTGTTGCTCGATGAAGTCCCCCATTTGCAGGTGGCTGCGTGCAGGTGCAGCTCTGTGGGGGCTGCTCTGTGGCTCCCCTGCTTTCCTGGGAGCCCTGACAATCTGTCCTGGGGGCTGCGGGGACCACCAGCCGCCACCAGTGCCAGCCCTTCACAGGCAGCCTGCCTGCCTGCACTGCACTTCTCTCTCTGAGGGCAGAGCTCAGACCCCACCTGCTCAGTTTGGAGCATGAGATTATTCTGCCTGTGAGGCAGCCGCCCATCTGGGAGAAGGTTGTTATCACGCTCAATGCAGTTCTCTGCTGGTAGAGGAGTCGACAGCTCCGTGGTTCTCTTCTGCTTGTCCCAGCATGGATGCCCTGAACTCTGTCTTCAATGGCATTGGCACAGGCTGCTGAGGGAGTCTGAGGAGTCACCATCCTCTGAGAGACATGGGTTAGAGAGCAATAAGGTCTCCTCTGAGCCTCCTATTCTCCAGGCTGAACATTCCCAGCTCCCTCAGCCGCTCCTCATAAGGCCTGTGCTCCAGACCCTTCACCAGCTTCGTAGCCCTCCTCTGAACACGTTCCAGGGCCTCAATGTCTTTCTTGCAGTGAGGGGCCCAAAACGGAACACAGTACTCAAGCTGCGGCCGCACCAGTGCTGAGTTCAGGGGGGCAATTACCTCCCTGTTCCTGCTAATAACACTGTTTTTCATGCAAGCCAGGATGCCGTTGGCCTTCTTGGCCACCCAGGAACACTGTCAGCTCATGTTCAGCTGAACATCAATCAGCACCCCCAAGTCTGTTTCCTCAACACAGTCTTCCACCCACTCCGCTCCAAGCCTATAGCACTGCCTGGGGTTGTTGTAGCCAAAGTGCAGAACCCGGCATTTGGTCTTGTTGAACTTCATCCTGCTGGCTTCAGCCCAGCTCTCCAGCCTGTCCAGATCCCTCTGTAGGGCCTCCCTACCCTCAGGCAGATCGACACTCCCCGCCAATTTGGTGTCATCCGCGAACTTACTGAGGGCTCACTCAATGCCCTCATCCAAGTCTTCAATAAAGATGTTGAAGAGGACAGGCCCCAGCACCGACCCCTGAGGAATACCACTAGTGACTGGTCTCCAACTGGATTTAGCTCCATTCACCACCACTCTCTGGGCCCGGTCCTCCAGTTAGCTCCTTACCTAATCTAGAGTGTATCCATCCAAGCCACGAGCTGCCAGCTTTTGCAGGAGAACAGCATGGGAGACAGTGTTGAAGGCTTTGCTGAAGTCTAAGTAGACCACATCAACAGCCTTTCCTTCATCCATCAGACGGGTCACAGGATCGTAGAAGGATACTGGGTTGGCCAAGCAGGACCGGCCCTTCACAAACCCATGCTGACTAGGTCTGATCTCCTGGTCATACCACACCTGTGGCAGTCCAGTTGGAGTAGTAAGTCTCTGACCGTTTCTTCCAGATTCACAGGGGATTCAGTCTGCTCCCCAGCCAAGACTACCAAGTCAGAGCATGGAGAGCCCTGGGAATAACCAAGATGACTTTTAAAGACAGACGTAAAGAAGGCATTCAGAACCTCTGCCTTTTCTTTATCCTCTGTGATCACGTTCCCAGCCTCGTCCAGTAAAGAATGGAGATTCCCCTTTGTCCTCCTCTTACAGTTGATGTATTTGTAAAAGAGTTTCTTGTTTGTTTTCACCCCAGCGGCCAGCTTAGATTCAAGCTGGGCTTTTGCCTCTCTAACTTTCCCTCTACACATCTTAACAGCCTCTTTGTAGTCATTCTCAGTTGCTCTTCCCTCCTTCCACAGGCGGTAGATTCTCTTTTTCTCCTGCAACCTTAAGAACAGTTCCCTATTCATCTACGCTGGTCTTCTTCCCCGCCGGCTCATTTTGTGGCTCAGGGGGACTGCCTGCTCCTGCGTCTTCAAGACTTCCTTCTTTAAGAGCAACCAGCCATCTTGGACCCCTTTGTTTGCTAAGACTGAACGCCAGGGGACTGCCCCTACTAGTCTTCTTAACAAATCAAAGTCTGCCCTCCGGAAGTCTAAGGTGGCAGTTTTGGTATTCTCCCTCCAGACTCCACCTAGAATCGAGAACTCTGCCATTTCATGGTCACTCTGACCAAGACAGCCCCCAACCTCCACATCTCCCACCAGACCTTCCCTTTTTGTGAACAGCAGGTCTAGCAGGGCAGCTCCTCTCATGGGCTCTCTCACCAGTCACATTAGGAAGTTATCCTCTGTGCATTCCAGGAACCTCCTAGACTGCTTCTTCTCCACCATGCCGTACTCCCAGCATATGTCAGGGAAGTTAAAGTCACCCATGAGGACAAGGGCCGGTGACCGTGCAGCTCCTGCCAGCTGCTTATAGAACAGCTCATCTGCCTCTTCATCCTGCTTTGGCGGTCTATAACAGACTCCCACCAGGATGTCTGCCTTATCAGCCCTTCCCCTGATCCTTACCCATGGGATTCAACCACATCGGCCCCAGTTGCAAGCTCTGCAGCATGAAAGCATTCCCTGACATAGACAGCCATGCTGCCACCCCTCCTTCCTTGCCTATCCTTCCTGAAGAGTCATCCTTTATATACCTTCACAAATTTTTGTTTTGTAACTTTCCCATCCACCCTTACAACTTTCCCAAGCATGCATATGTCAACAAAGCATTCTACAAAACACTTTTCAACATTCCATGCAGGCACATATCCAATCAGAGCTGTGAGTCCCTTCTTCTCCTTCCAGAGGTGTCCTTGGTTCTCATGCTATTTATCTTGTTCCAAAGCTGCTGCACTGAACAGCTTTTCTTGTATTCCCACAGGCTAGTGGGCAGGATTGGATACAGGTGGACACTGGACTAGAGGATCTCAGAAGTCTTTTCCAACCTTAACGATTCTATCATTCCTCCTCCTCTGGCCTTTTAGGAGAAGGTTCTCTCCTTCCTAGGCCAGCTGACTTTCACGGCCATTGCTTCCATCTTTGTAGGGGAGCAACTGACAGCGGCCCATTGGCTCCTCTGGCTGAGCTGGGAGGGCGCTGCACGCACTGAAGAAGAAGGCGGCACTGTCACGAGGCGTCGGAACCACCTCAGGGCCTATGGCACACACTGCAGTGACTGCAGAGGCTGCTGCCGGGACTGTAGATACTGTAATGGGAACAGGGCTGCTACATTACAAGGATACTCTACACTCTCGTACAGTAACTGCTCCGGAGGAAAGGGGGAAGCTGAAGGAGAAAGGGACGGTCGGAAACGGCGGTACCGTCTCACCCTCAGTCTCACACGGCCGGGTTCCGGCTGCGGGCAGGAGGCGCCGAGGAGCCGCAGCGCAGGCCTCTGCCCCGAGCGGCCGGGCGGGCAGCGGGACTCGCTGCAGGGCCGCCTTCTCGCCTCGAGAAAGGTCGCTACCCGCCTCGCTACCCGCCGAAGCCCGTCCGGCCATCGGTGCGGAGGGCGGCTGGAACGCCGGGCCGGGCCGGGCCGGGCCGGGCCGGGGGGCTCGGGGCGAGGCGGGGCGGCGGCCGTTGGCGCTGCGGCCGTTACTGAGGGGGCGGATCTGCAGCTCCGACACGCCGGGCCGGGCGGGAAATGGCCGCTGCTCTTGTGCCGGGGAGATGAGACGGGGCAGTCACCCGCAAAGTGCCGCTGCTCGGCGGCTGAGGCTCAGCTTCCCCTGCAGCGGCCGCACGGGCACAGCACCCACTGCGGCAGGCGTGGGCCTTCTTGTCTTGCTGTCCCACCAACGTTGTCCCTGTGTTGCTCGATGAAGTCCCCCATTCTCAGGTGGCTGCTTGCAGGTGCAGCTTTGTGGCTCCCCTGCCTGCCTGGGAGCCCTGACAATCTGTCCTGGGGGCTGCAGGGACCACCAGCTGCCACCAGTGCCAGCCCTTCACTCACTTCTCGCACTGAGGGCAGAGCTCAGATGCTGGCTGGCTGCACTTCTGCCATCATCTTCAGTAGTCAGACGTGAAGGTGCTGTTGCTGCTGGTCTCACTGTGCTGTGCACTAAGAGAACTACTGGTGCACATGCAGACGATCAGTCCCACTGGCACCTCTGCTCCTACCAACGTACTGCCACCTCTGTTCGCAGGATGCTGTCCTGTACAATTGTCCCTTTCTGTGGCGGCCGTCTGTAACAGGAGCAGGTCCCAGAACGCCGCTCAGCAGCTCTTCCCTGTTGCCCTTGTTCCCTTGCTGCTCGTTCCGAAGACTGTCTGGCAAAGCTGGGAAGGCCTGTTGGAGACACAGCCTGCTGAGGAGGGGGCACGAGATGATCTGGCCTCTGGGGCAGCCGCCCATCTGGGAGAAGATGCACGGTGCAGTCCTCACCTGGTGGCTGGGTAGAGAAGCCACCACTGCCGTGCTTCTGTTCTCTTTTTCCCACCTAGGAAGCCCTGCTTGCAACACTGAATGGGCTACCTTCTTTCTTGACCTGCAAGTGTTGTTCCATTTCAGAGAGACGACTTGGTCTCCCTGTGTGTCTTCTGGACGGTGTTTGTCCAGGAAACTCCTTCCTGATGGTGCGAAGGCCTGGTGGATTCACTGCCCACTCTGGAAGGGGCTTGAGATTATCCAGCCTCTGAGGCAGCCGTCCATCTGGGAGGAGGATGGCCTCACGCAAAATTCACTCCTCCGCAGGTGGCCGGCAGACCTCGGTGGGATCTTCTGCTATGCTGGCTGCCCTGCCACCGTGGTACATTGTCTGGGCGGTTTCGTTGCGATCACCACTGGCTGGCGGTGGGGCTGGATTCTGCCACTCATGTGGGCTCTGTTGTATCTTCTGGTTGAGCTCTGGACACCTGGAGAGCTGCAGCAGGACAGGCTGCCTCTCCCACAAGCTCCGCCAAATCCTTCCACGCAACATCCCAGAAGTCAGGCCCCAGAGTGCCGACGTGCTCACGCAGTGCTGACTGCACCAACTGCTGCAGCTCCTGGTCAGCTCGGCTGCAGTGGTTGCATCTGGGGCAGCAGCACTTTGGCCCATATGTCTGTCGTCACCTGCAAAGCAGGGAGGGGACCTGAGCCACAGCAGGAGGGGAAGGCCCTTGGCCCACCATGCAGCATGCGAGGTCCTGCTCCAGGGCTGGGCTCCTCCCATGGGACTTGCACATATCAGGGCAGTCATGCAGATTGGGGCTGATCAACGAAAGACTCACCTGACTCCGCTGGTGATGTTCCATGCTGTTCTCTGCTCTAGTACTGACGGAGCTGCAGCAAGACAGACTGCCCTGCTCCACCAGCTTCGCCCAGTCCCTCCAGGCAGCATCCCAGAAGTCAGGGCCCAGAGTGCAGACGTGCTCAGGCAGTGCTGACTGCACCAGCTGCTGCAGATCCTGGTCCGCATTGCTGCAGCTGATCCTGCTGGAGCAGCAGCACCGTGGCCTGTGCCTCTGTGTCTCAGCATCTGTAAAAGGCAGGAGGCCTGAGCCACAGCATGATGGGGCACCAGGGACAACCTTGTCCCATCTGGCCGACCTGCAGTGTGCCAGTTCCCAGTCCAGGGCTGGGCTCCTCCCATGGGCCCATCCCTGCCTGGCGTGAATCAGGACAAGGCTGGGGCTTGGTGCTGACCCATGGGACACTCACCTGACTTTGGTGCTGCTGCTCCTCTCTGCCATGATCTCCTCAGACACAAGAATAGCTTGACAGCCTGCAGGCACATGAACGTGGCACAGTGAGGCTCTGGGAAGCAGCCAGCGCAGTCGGTTCCAAATCCCCCAGCCCTGAGTCCCACAGCCCCATATAACCCCATCCTCAAACTCCCCTACCTGTAGGTGCCACAGGGTGTGAAGCAGAAAGACCCCGGCCACCAAAAACAGGCCATCCAGGAAGAAATGGTACATAGGGACAAGAAGAACGCTGTTGTCAACCATCGCTCAAAGCCGGTCACAACCGCACTGAGAGAGGCGGGGTGCTGGTCACTGGCTCCTAAAGATTCAGCTTTGGGTGGGGACACATCTGCAAAGTCACAGCCCCACAGCCCACATGGCAGCCAGTCAGTGCTTGCCCTCTGTGTGCTGGTGGGAAAAGTTACAAATAAACCTGAGGATAATAAAAAAATGCTCATAGCAACTCAGCAGCAGAAGTGCCCTCTGAGAGACTGAGAGAGGTCCTCTCAGAGGTGAGTAAATAATTGTTGTGTGTCTGCAAGGCAGTTATGCCCAAAGCCCATCTGTACCGTTGTGGGTCATTGAAGTACCCTTACCTTTTGTGGTAATCTGTAGCAACTGGGAGGAGGATGTTCTCACACAGTGCAGTCCTCTGCTGGTGGCCAGGTAGAGGAATTCACTGCACCATGCTTCTCTTTTTCCCACCAAGGAAGCCCCGACTCTCTGGCAGAGCTGGGAAGGCCTGGTGGACACACAAGATTACCTGGTGGAGCGGGCACAAGATTACCTGACGTCTGAGGCAGCCGTCCATCTGGGAGAAGGGTGATGCTGTGCACAGTGCAGTCCTCTGAGGGTGGGCGGATGGAGGAGTCACCTGCACTGTGCTTGTCTTCTCTTTTTCCCACCAAGGAAGCCCTGTATTCAGCAGTGAATGGCCTACCTTCTTTCTCGACCTTCAAGTGTTGTTCCTTGTCAGAGACACTACTTGGACTCCCTCTGCATCTTTTGGACGGTGTTCGTCCAGGAAACTCCTTCTTGATGGTGTGAAGGCCTGGTGGACTCACTGCCCACTCTAGAAGGGGCTTGAGATTATCCGGCCTCTGAGGCAGCCGTCCGTCTGGGAGGAGGATGCTCTCACGCACAATGCACTCCTCCGCAGGTGGCCGGCAGACCTTGGTGGGATCTCCTGTTCTTCTGGCTGCCTTGCCACCATGGTACTTTGTCTGGGCTGGTTTTGTTGCCATCAGACCTGGCTGGCGGTGGGGCTGGGTTCTACAATCCGTGTGGGCTCTGTTGTTTCTTCTGGTTGAGCTCTGGACACCCTCAGAGCTGCAACAGGACAGGCTACCACTCTCCACCAGCTCTGCCAGGTCCCTCCAGGCAGCCTCCCAGAAGTCCGGGCCCAGACTGCCGATGGCCTCACGCAGTGCTGACTGCACCAGCTGCTGCAGCTCCTGGTCAGCACGGCAGCAGCGGTTGCAGCTGGGGCAGCAGCACTTTGGCCCATACGTCTGTCTGTTGTCACCTGCAAAGCAGGGAGGGAGCCTGAGCCACAGCAGGAGGGGAATGCCCTTGGCCCATCCTGCGGCATGTGTGCTCCTGCTCCAGGGCTGGGCTCCTCCCATGGGACTAGCACACATCAGGGCAGTCACGCAGATTGGGGCTGATCCACAAAAGACTCACCTGACTCTGCAGTTGATGTTCCACGCCGTTGTCTGCTCTGGGTATTGGTGGAGCTGCAGTAGGACAGACTGCCCTGCTCCACCAGCTCTGCCAGGTCCCTCCAGGCAGCATCCCAGAAGTCAGGGCCCAGAGTGCAGACGTGCTCAGGCAGTGCTGACTGCACCAGCTGCTGCAGATCCTGGTCCGCATTGCTGCAGCTGATCCTGCTGGAGCAGCAGCACCGTGGCCTATGCCTCTGTGTCTCAGCATCTGTAAAAGGCAGGAGGCCTGAGCCACAGCATGATGGGGCACCAGGGACAACCTTGTCCCATCTGGCCGACCTGCAGTGTGCCAGTTCCCAGTCCAGGGCTGGGCTCCTCCCATGGGCCCATCCCTGCCTGGCGTGAATCAGGACAAGGCTGGGGCTTGGTGCTGACCCACGGGACACTCACCTGACTTTGGTGCTGCTGCTCCTCGCTGCCATGATCTCCTCAGACACAAGAATAGCTTGACAGCCTGCAGGCACATGAACGTGGCACAGTGAGGCTCTGGGAAGCAGCCAGCGCAGTCGGTTCCAAATCCCCCAGCCCTGAGTCCCACAGCCCCATATAACCCCATCCTCAAACTCCCCTACCTGTAGGTGCCACAGGGTGTGAAGCAGAAAGACCCCGGCCACCAAAAACAGGCCATCCAGGAAGAAATGGTACATAGGGACAAGAAGAACGCTGTTGTCAACCATCGCTCAAAGCCGGTCACAACCGCACTGAGAGAGGCGGGGTGCTGGTCACTGGCTCCTAAAGATTCAGCTTTGGGTGGGGACACATCTGCAAAGTCACAGCCCCACAGCCCACATGGCAGCCAGTCAGTGCTTGCCCTCTGTGTGCTGGTGGGAAAAGTTACAAATAAACCTGAGGATAATAAAAAAATGCTCATAGCAACTCAGCAGCAGAAGTGCCCTCTGAGAGACTGAGAGAGGTCCTCTCAGAGGTGAGTAAATAATTGTTGTGTGTCTGCAAGGCAGTTATGCCCAAAGCCCATCTGTACCGTTGTGGGTCATTGAAGTACCCTTACCTTTTGTGGTAATCTGTAGCAACTGGGAGGAGGATGTTCTCACACAGTGCAGTCCTCTGCTGGTGGCCAGGTAGAGGAATTCACTGCACCATGCTTCTCTTTTTCCCACCAAGGAAGCCCCGACTCTCTGGCAGAGCTGGGAAGGCCTGGTGGACACACAAGATTACCTGGTGGAGCGGGCACAAGATTACCTGACGTCTGAGGCAGCCGTCCATCTGGGAGAAGGGTGATGCTGTGCACAGTGCAGTCCTCTGAGGGTGGGCGGATGGAGGAGTCACCTGCACTGTGCTTGTCTTCTCTTTTTCCCACCAAGGAAGCCCTGTATTCAGCAGTGAATGGCCTACCTTCTTTCTCAACCTTCAAGTGTTGTTCCTTGTCAGAGACACTACTTGGACTCCCTCTGCATCTTTTGGACGGTGTTCGTCCAGGAAACTCCTTCTTGATGGTGTGAAGGCCTGGTGGACTCACTGCCCACTCTAGAAGGGGCTTGAGATTATCCGGCCTCTGAGGCAGCCGTCCGTCTGGGAGGAGGATGCTCTCACGCACAATGCACTCCTCCGCAGGTGGCCGGCAGACCTTGGTGGGATCTCCTGTTCTGCTGGCTGCCTTGCCACCATGGTACTTTGTCTGGGCTGGTTTTGTTGCCATCAGACCTGGCTGGCGGTGGGGCTGGGTTCTGCAATTCGTGTGGGCTCTGTTGTTTCTTCTGGTTGAGCTCTGGACACCCTGAGAGTGGCAGCAGGACAGGCTGCCACTCTCCACCAGCTCTGCCAGGTCCCTCCAGGCAGCATCCCAGAAGTCAGTGCCCAGAGTGCCGATGTGCTCTGGCAGTGCTGACTGCACCAGCTGCTGCAGCTCCTGGTCAGCTCTGCTGCAGTTTGCAGCTGTGGCAGCCTCTCTTTGGCCCATACATCTGTCTGTCGTCACCTCCAAAGCAGGGAGGGGGCCTGAGCCACAGCAGGATGGGGACACTCTTGGCCCAACTGGCTGACCTGCAGCGTGCAAGGTCCTGCTCCATAGCTGGGCTCCTCCCATGGGCCCATCCCTGCCTGACGTGAATCAGGACAAGGCTGGGACATGGTGCTGACCCACGGGACACTCACCTGACTCCGGTGCTGCTGCTCCTCGCTGCCACCATCTCCTCAGTCGCAAGCATTGCTTGATAGCCTGCAGTCACATGAACGTGGGGTCACTCAGACATTGTGGAAATCTCCTGGGCCTTCTTGTCCCACGAACATTGTTCCTGTGTTGCTCGATGAAGTCCCCCATTCTCAGGTGGCTGCGTGCAGGTGCAGCTCTGTGGGGGCTGCTCTGTGGCTCCCCTGCCTGCCTGGGAGCCCTGACAATCTGTCCTGGGGGCTGCGGGGACCACCAGCCGCCACCAGTGCCAGCCCTTCACTCACTTCTCGCACTGAGGGCAGAGCTCAGATTCTGGCTGGCTGCACTTCTGCCGTCATCTTCAGTAGTCAGACGTGAAGGTGCTGTTGCTGCTGGTCTCACTGTGCTGTGCACTAAGAGAACTACTGGTGCACATGCAGACGATCAGTCCCACTGGCACCTCTGCTCCCAACAACGTACTGCCACCTCTGTTCGCAGGATGCTGTCCTGTACAATTGTCCCCTTCTGTGGCAGCCGTCTGTAACAGGAGCAGGTCCCAGAACGCCACTCAGCAGCTCTTCCCTGTTGCCCTTGTTCCCTTGTGTCATGGTTTTGTAATTTTGTAATTTTGCTATCAGTATTCCACATCATAACATCATGTCAAGTATGGATACTTCTGTTGAATGTGCAGTCCACAGAAGAAGACTACATATTCCAGAGAACAACGGGAGTAACAATAAGTCACGGGACCAGGACTCTATATAATCTCGTTCCCAGGCTGGAGTGCCCTCCTTCTTCTCTCGAACTTCTCGGAGAGTGGGAAGCGTTCCAGCCGTGTCGCCTAGAGTTCACAGTAGGCCTCTCGGTTTTCGGAGACTCTCCCTCTCTCTCTGTTTCGTTCGATTTGTTAGCCTTAATTATATTATATTGTGTTATCTTGTATTTCGATATCATATTTAGTAAAATAATTTTTTCCTCCTTAGATTGTCGCTGTTTTATCCCACTCCCCTTTTCCCCCTCCTTTCCGGGCCCTGGGGGGGGGCCGTGGGGTGGCTTCCCCTGTCACGGGCATAGGTAAATCTAAGTAACCCGTGACAGATTTTTGGTGGAGAATGCGGGCAAGAGCTTTTTAGCTTTTAGAACGACTCTCTCTTTGCTCTTAAAGAGCTTCGTTACGGGAGTGTTGGGAGTGCTATCTTTCCGTAGCTGCTCACGGAGAACGTGACCTTGAAATACCAGACAAATTGTCAACATTAAGGGCTGCTGCACATTCTCAGCATTGCTATCTAACTTTTGTGTAGAAAACAAAGGGATTTCTTTCTCCCTTAGAGCAAAGCTAGCTAGCTCTGACTTTTACAGAGCCTGCCAGCTATGAATCCACTCTTCATCCCAGTTGCTCTGTTTAAGGGATTGAAAGCAATTATGATCTTCTTAAAGTATTGGTCAACTATTAACACCATAATTTGGTGTTGTGGAATTGTGCAGGTATATAGCCTAATAAGGTGGATACTGATGGAGACACCTGCCTGGTACTTTTACGAGATGTGGTATGGTCAGAATTTTGGCATCTACACCCCAGATGGAATTGTGAATCTTACAAACACTTGCATCCCAGATGGAACAGGCAATTTTACAAATACTTGCATCCCAGATGGAACAGGCAATTTTACAAATATCACCATGTTTAATTCATTGTACAGGCTAAAAAAACCCTTTTTATTTAGGTTGTACTCTCAGATTTCCACACGCTTTTCAATAACTGAGATAGGGTTCATACTTGCATTCATGTTATCACTATCAATGCATGCATATATGTTCCTATGCATTCGTTCTATGCGGAAGTCTCCTCCAGAACCAGAGAATGATGACTGGCAGGGAATATGGAAAGGTTTAGGAAACGTCTTAGAAGCATGGGGACCCGCAGTTTCATGGGATTTCACTCTTGAACACCTAAGGGACCCTAAGAAATTAAGTGAGTATTTGGGTCAGAGATCTAAGGAGGTAAACCTTATGTGGGGTTTGGCTTATGCATACCGTGCTTTGTATCATACTATTCTGGAGAGAGAGAGTTTCCGATCTGAGATTCAAGCCCAAGTTAATTCTGATCAGTCACAGGAGGCATCAGTAGCAATATCAGTTGCCCCTGTGGAAGGCAAGAAATGGAAACGGGTGTCCATGCGTCTAGAACGAAAAGAAGGAGAAGCACGGGGGGGGCAGCAGAAGACCCAGGTGCCGGGCATGGAGCAGTACCGAAAAAAGCAAAGGCAAAAACCAAGAGGCATGAAGAAGAGACTGATGATGAGGAGGAAATCACCTATTGTCGACCTCTGAAGCTGACTGAAATCCAAGGCTCAAGAAAGGAGTTCACACGGCGTCAAGATGAAGGTATCCTTGCTTGGTTGCTTCGCTGCTGGGACAACGGGGCCAACAGCTTGTCTCTAGATGGTAATGAAGCTCGCCAACTAGGAAGCATTGCCCAAGATGCAGGTATCGACAGAGGGATTAGCAGATGTTCGGATGGAGCTGCCACTCTCTGGTTGCGGCTGTTAGAAGCCGTGAGAGAAAGGTACCCCTATAAGGATGCTTTGAAGCCTAAATTTGATAGTTGGAATACCGTCCAAAAAGGTATTCAGCGCCTGAGGGAATTGGCCATGGCGAAAATGTTGTACAGCCCTGATCCAAGCGAACTTGACCCTGAGAGAGTGAGGGCCGATCCTGACATGTGGCAGAAAATCACAAGTACAGCACCAGAGAGAATTGCACAGTCATTGGTATCAGGATCTAAAGGATTCGTGGACAGATGGCCCCGAGTTGTTGAGCTGATTATAATGCTTCAAACCACCGATCAGCAGCTCCCCCAACTGCATGCCGCAGTTTCTGCCATCTCACGGCTAGAAAACCGAGTAGATGAAATGTGCAAGAAATTGTTTCCATCAACTAATTGTAATGATCCTGTAATAGTATCAGAAACAACTGATGAAGGTCAATCCTCGTACGGGCCACCAGGTCTAATGAAGGATCTGATCAAACTAGTCCAGTCCTACTCCCCACCTGCATCATCAAAAGTCTCAGCTGTTAAACGCACACGCTTCCCAGCTCGAGCAAAGAACAACAGTACGATTGCACCGCGTGTTTCCATGTGGCGCTACCTACGTGACCGTGGAGAGGACATGAGGAAGTGGCATGATCAGCCTACTTCTGCACTACGAGCACGGGTGAAAGAACTACTAGACATACCAACCACCAGTGGAGTTGCTCCAGTCATCACAGGTAACCAATAGAGGGGCCCTGCCCTCAGTCAGGGGAGGGAAAGGGATAATAGAGTTTATTGGACTGTGTGGATTCGATGGCCTGGCACATCAGAACCACAGGAATATAAGGCGCTGTTGGATACCGGTGCACAGTGCACCTTAATGCCCTCCAGTCATGAAGGGACAGAATCAATCCATATTTCTGGAGTGACTGGGGGCTCTCAAGAATTGACTGTGCTGGAGGCTGAAATAAGCCTCACTGGCAAAGACTGGCAAAAACATCCTATTGTGACTGGCCCAGGGGCTCCATGTATACTGGGTATTGATTACCTCAGAAGGGGGCATTTCAAGGATCCTAAGGGGTATCGATGGGCCTTTGGGATAGCTGCTGTAGACATGGACAACATTAAGCAGCTGTCTGTTTTGCCTGGCCTTCAGAGGACCCGTCTGTTGTGGGGCTGCTACGAGTAAAAGAGCAGCAGGTACCGATTGCTACAAAGACAGTGCACAGACGGCAGTATCGCACCAACAGGGATTCCTTGCTCCCCATTCATGATTTGATTCGCCAGTTGGAGAATCAGGGAGTGATCAGTAAAACTCACTCACCTTTTAACAGTCCCATATGGCCAGTGCGTAAAGCCAGTGGAGAATGGAGGCTGACAGTAGACTACCGTGGCCTGAATGAGGTCACACCCCCATTGAGCGCTGCTGTGCCGGACATGTTGGAACTCCAGTACGAGCTGGAGTCAAAAGCAGCCAAATGGTATGCCACCATTGACATTGCCAATGCCTTCTTCTCTATTCCTTTGGCCGCAGAATGCAAGCCACAGTTTGCCTTCACCTGGAGGGGCATTCAGTATACTTGGAACCGTTTGCCCCAGGGGTGGAAACACAGCCCAACCATTTGCCATGGGTTGGTCCAAACTGTACTGGAACAGGGTGGTGCTCCTGAACACCTGCAGTACATTGATGACATTGTTGTGTGGGGCGATACAGCAGAAGAAGTTTTCACAAAAGGAGAGCAGATAATCCGGATTCTTCTACAAGCTGGCTTTGCTATTAAGCGAAGCAAAGTAAAAGGACCTGCCCAGGAAATTCAGTTCTTAGGTATAAAGTGGCAGGATGGACGTCGTCACATCCCAGCAGATGTAATCGACAAAATCACTGCCATGTCTCCACCAACTAGCAAGAAAGAGACACAATCTTTCCTGGGTGCAGTGGGCTTTTGGAGGATGCACATTCCAAACTACAGCCTCATTGTAAGCCCCCTTTATCAGGTGACGCGGAAGAAGAATGATTTTGCATGGGGCCCTGAGCAGCAGCAGGCTTTTGAACAGATTAAACAAGAGATAGCCCGTGCTGTAGCCCTGGGGCCAGTACGGACTGGACAGGATGTAAAGAACATCCTCTACACTGCTGCTGGAGAGAAAGGCCCCACTTGGAGTTTGTGGCAAAGAGCCTCAGGAGAGACCCGAGGCCGACCCCTGGGATTCTGGAGTCGATCATATAAGGGGTCTGAAGAGTGCTACACTCCAACTGAGAAGGAGATCTTAGCCGCGTATGAGGGGGTTCGGGCTGCTTCCGAAGTAGTTGGGACTGAAACACAGCTCCTTTTGGCACCTCGACTGCCAGTGCTGAACTGGATGTTCAAAGGACAGGTTCCCTCCACCCATCATGCTACCGATGTCACCTGGAGCAAGTGGATTACGCTGATTACACAGTGAGCGCGAATGGGAAACCTCAATCGTCCAGGAATCCTAGAGGTAATCATGGACTGGCCTGAAGATAAAAAGTTTGGAACATCACCAGCAGAAGAGGTATCACGTGCTAAAGAGGCCCCACCATACAACGAATTACCAGAAAATGAAAAGAAATATGCCCTATTCACTGACGGATCATGTCGCATTGTAGGGAAGCATCGCAAATGGAAAGCTGCTGTGTGGAGCCCCACACGACAGGTTGCAGAGGCCACTGAAGGTAAGGGAGAATCAAGTCAGTTTGCAGAGGTAAAAGCTGTCCAGCTGGCCTTAGATGTTGCGGAACGGGAGAGGTGGCCAATGCTGTATCTTTATACTGACTCATGGATGGTGGCAAATGCCTTATGGGGGTGGTTACAGCGGTGGGAACAAAATAACTGGCAACGGAGGGGAAAATCTGTTTGGGCCGCTGAACTATGGAAGGACATTGCTTCCCGAACAAAGAATGTGGTTGTAAAGGTGCGTCATGTGGATGCACATGTGCCCAAAAGTCGGGCTACTGAAGAACAACAAAACAACCATCAGGTAGATAAAGCTGCTAGAATTGAGGTGGCTCAAATCGACTTGGATTGGCAGAATAAGGGCGAATTATTTCTAGCTCGATGGGCTCATGAGACCTCAGGCCATCAAGGAAGAGACGCAACATATAAGTGGGCCAGAGACCGAGGGGTGGACTTAACCATGGACGCTATTGCGCAGATTATTCATGATTGTGAAACATGTGCCATAATTAAACAAGCCAGAAGGATGAAACCTCTCTGGGAGGAAGGGCGATGGCAAAAGTATAAATATGGGGAGGCGTGGCAGGTTGATTATATCACCTTGCCACGATCTCGCAGTGGTAAGTGTTATGTACTCACTATGGTAGAGGCAACCACTGGGTGGCTTGAAACATACGCAGTACCCCATGCAACTGCTCGAAACACCATATTAGGTCTTGAGAAACAAGTCCTGTGGCGACATGGCACCCCAGAAAGAATTGAATCTGATAATGGGACACATTTCAAAAATTCTCTTATAAATACTTGGGCCAAAGATCATGGCATTGAGTGGATTTATCATATTCCCTACCATGCACCAGCTTCTGGTAAAATTGAACGATATAATGGGTTGTTGAAAACTATGTTGAAAGCAATGGGTGGTGGAACATTTAAGCACTGGGAGAAGAATCTGGCAGAAGCCACTTGGTTGGTCAATACTAGAGGATCTGTCAATCCTGATGGTCCTAGTCAATCTAGCCCCCTACACACTGTAGAAGGAGATAAGGTCCCTGTTATACATGTAAAGAACATGTTGGGAAAAGCTGTTTGGGTCCTTCCAGCTTCTGGAAAGGGCAAACCTATCCGTGGAACTGTCTTTGCCCAGGGACCTGGGTGCACTTGGTGGGTAATGCAGAAGGATGGGGATGTTCAATGTGTGCCACAAGGGAATCTGATGCTGGGGGAGTGCAGTCAATAATTTTATGTATCTATATATATATATATATATGTTTGCATGTGTAGTGTATTTTAGTTATTATAGTTGTACATCTAGTTATGTTACATGCAATTCTACTATTTAGCTATCACAATTTTACATACGTGTATATATATGTATATATATGTATATATTAACCATAATGTAATAATGTAGAATAAGGGGTGGAATGTCTTGGTTTTGTAATTTTGTAATTTTGCTATCAGTATTCCACATCATAACATCATGTCAAGTATGGATACTTCTGTTGAATGTGCAGTCCACAGAAGAAGACTACATATTCCAGAGAACAACGGGAGTAACAATAAGTCACGGGACCAGGACTCTATATAATCTCGTTCCCAGGCTGGAGTGCCCTCCTTCTTCTCTCGAACTTCTCGGAGAGTGGGAAGCGTTCCAGCCGTGTCGCCTAGAGTTCACAGTAGGCCTCTCGGTTTTCGGAGACTCTCTCTCTCTCTCTGTTTCGTTCGATTTGTTAGCCTTAATTATATTATATTGTGTTATCTTGTATTTCGATATCATATTTAGTAAAATAAGTTTTTCCACCTTAGATTGTCGCTGTTTTATCCCACTCCCCTTTTCCCCCTTTGATGGTGGAAAGTCCCCATTTGATGGGTGGTGGTGAGGAAGAGCTGAGAGAGAAGACAGATGCTTGTCAAAGAGGGGATTGTGGCTGAAATGTGATCTTCCCTCTGAGCGTGGTGGGAACACTCCTGCTAGTATTGCTGCTACTGAGGCAAGGAAGACATTTTCCAGGACAGTTTGCCTCCAAGAGCATGGCAGGAGGCTGGGACTGCCCTGATGCGCATGAGACTTGGGAACACACGGTGGCTCCTGCCAGATGTGTCAACAAAGGGGAAGGAGCAGAGCACACAGCCCGTGTAATGTGCAGCAAAAAGACCTGAGCAAACTTGCTTCAGCTCCAGTCACACAGCACACCATGATCTGTTCTCCCCTTCCCTTCCACAAGGCCCCTCACCCACCCCACTATCAGCACAGCACAAGCAGGGCGATTTACCAGCAGGCTTATGTGGCTGCAGATATTTGGCATCACTACAGCTGTGCCAGCACCTTGTTCCCTGCCGGCACATGGTTTTGAAGGCAAAGTGCAATGCTCATACTGCAGGAAAGCACAAAGCTCAGGCTAAGCACAGCTGGCTTTTGGCAGGATGTAGAGTGAGCAAAGCCAACAACAGCCCTGAAAGCAGTGATCTGAAAGGTCTGGGCTCACAGGCCTGCTGGCTGTCATATCCGAGCACCTTGGCTAGAGTAAATCTCATCCATCCCTTCTCCAGCACAGTGTGGCCTCCCATCCATGACAACCTCAGGCTTCTGTTGATAATGCAAACAGGACATGTTGACCCCAAAACCCAAAGTCAGTTAAACCAGAAACATTGATGAGACCTCCAGAGGGGAGATTTTAGGGTCAAATAATTTATTTACAATGAGGAGCACAACTTGGGGGTGAGGGGTGGGAGGGGAGAGAATAGGAAAAGATATTTCAATTATCCTCTGTTGTTGTTTGGGAAAATAAACATTTTCCTGAAAGGCAGGTGGCATAAAATCAGGGGCTTTCCATCCAGGAGACCTGCCAGAGGATCACTGGGAACCCTGTACAGATCAGGGGACCCAAGGAACCTGCAGCACCGACCATGTCCTCGTCTTTGACCATGACAAGAGGGTGTATCTTCTTGCTGCAGATGAGGGGGCTTCTCCACACCAGGTGGCTGAGGTGCTTGGTGGCCTTCCCACGCATGCTTTGTCAGCTCATCCAGACTTCTCCTGGTTCTTCTTCTTCTTTGACCAGGAAGGCGGTGGAATCATCGTCCCTGGCAGTGTTCAGGTGGTGTCCAGATGAGTACCTATAAGATATGGTTTAGTAGCTTGTGGTAGTAATGGTGATGTAATGATGACCTTGTAGGTCCTTTTCAACCTTGTGATTCTATGATTTTAAGATTCCCACTCCTTTAATAGATTCACAATCCTGTCCAGGCTGGAGAGGACCTCAGGAGGTCTCTAGTCCAACCTTCTTCACAAAGCTGTGACAGTGATGGTATCAAACCAGGCTGCTCAGCATTCTGCACATCAGAGTCTTGAAAACATCCAAAGTCAGAGATCCCACAACCTCTCTGGGCCCCTCTCCCAGTGGGTAACTTAGGGAATACCCTCAAAGTTAGCCTGTTCCTCCTGAGCTGCACCTCCATTAAAAGCCTGATTCCATCTTCTTAATAATCTCCTCACAGCTGTTAGGGGGTCATCTCTAGTCCTCCAGAACCATCTCTTTTCAAAGCTGAACAAGCCCAACTCCAAAGTCTCTCATCACGTGGCATTAACTCCAGCCCCCGTGTCTCAGTGGTTCCTGCAAAACTCTCTCCTGATTACTCAGATTACTGGATACAGTGTCCAGCCCTGGTGTATTGGGTGTTGAGAAGTGGAGAATATTCACCCTCTCCCCCACCCCACCTAGAGGTCAAAAGGAAAGAACTGAGCCCCTCTGCCTTCTCACAACCCAAATGCATTGGCAAAGCTATTGCTTAGACTGGCTTGAAATGAGGATCCACCATCTCATCTGTTCCCTAAGAATCTCTGGGTGAAGACCAGATCAGTACCAACTCCTTCTTTCTGCATTGCCCCAGAACTCCAAAGACAAAGATGTGTAGCAGAATTTTTGTAGATATGGAAAAGAAACAGATTCCCCAACACTTCTGATGACTGCAGGAATGGAGCAGCTACAGGATGCATTTTCTACAGATTCACTCGCAGAGCCTACAGCCAGAGGGAGCCATCATATCAGCTTCTCACACCTCCTGGAGAGCTGCAGGCTGGAGCCCTGTTGAGAGCTGCGCAGATGCCTCCTCAGTGTAATTTCATAACCCTTTCCTTGCCCCTTGGAGCCAATAGATTTCATCTCTCTGTGTGGCTAAAGTACATGAAGGATGCCTTGCACCCAAGGGGATGCAGATGCCTGAGCAGAGAACCTGGCAGAGCATTGCCTGATAACACTAGAGAAATTCCAGTTGTATAACAAATAAATGTTGCTAAAATTCAGCCCATTTTTCAGGACTATTGTGTACAATTCTTCTGGGCTGCTTCTTTTGAAATATTTGTCCTCGGTGTACATCGTCCCCTCCTGTGCCTGATAAACAGGATAGCATCTTCAAGACTCAATTGCACTTTCCCAAACAGTGGATACAGACACTGCCTATCTTACAGTATCTTTGCTCATCAGAAAACAGCCAACAGCTCAACAGCATTTACATTTCTTCCTGGAAAGCGACCGGTATCAGAAGCATGGCTATATACCGAATTCATAGAACTGCTCAGGTTGGAACCTGAGAACCTTCAAGATCATAAATTCCAACCTCAACCTAACCATGCAACTCTAACTCCAACAACCAACTACAAAATCATGTTCCTGAGCACCCCATCCAGGTGGTTTGTCAATAGGTTGCCCAAGGAGGCTGTGGATGCCTCATCCCTGGAGGCATTCAAGGCCAGGCTGGATGTAGCTCTGGGCAGCCTGGTCTGGTGGTTGGTGACCCTGCACATAGCAAGAGGGACTGAAAAGAGATGATCTTTGAGGTCCTTTTCAACCCAGGCCATTCTATAACTCTATGATACTATGACAGCAACCCAGCCACCTCCCCGCAGCACCACCTCCAGTGCTTAAATACCTTTTTTGTAAGGGGGTGTTTCTCCCTCCTCCGGGTTACACATTAATCCACTCCCGCTCAGATCGTTGCTCCACACCCCGCACCGCCTTTGTGGCTATTTTCTGGACACGCTCCAGGGCCTTGAGGACTTTCCTGTTCTGAGGAGCACAAAAAAGAACACAGTGTTTGAGGGGTGTCCTCACCAGGCCAGAATGCAGAGGGACGCCAATTTCCCCACTCCTGCTGCCCACGCTATTGCTGACATAAGGCAGGATGCCATCGGCCTTCTGGCTGTTGGGCTGCAATAGGCTGGACTGAGCCCGGCCAGTGGCCATTGGCGCTGCGGCCGTTGCTGACTGGCCGAGATGGGTCCCCGGCCTGCAATGTGCCGCTGCTTGGCACAGAGGTGCAAGGGGAAAGCTTGGGCCTCCTCCAACCCACACGCACGTCCCAAGAGGACTGAATGGAACTCTGTGAGCTGGCCCTTACCTGGTCCTCCATTACGTTCTTCTTTACGTGACCCTCCCACAGCCAAGTGGATGCTGATGACAGTAGCCGTGGGCACCCACAGCCCCTCTGCCTCCTTGATGTCCACCAGGGGAAGGAGGCGATATGAGGCCGGGTCTCTCCGCACTTCCAACACTGGTGATGTTGCCTTGGCAGCCGTCGTCCTCCATTGCCAGCACTGAAGCCGTTGGTGCTGCCTGTGTTGCTGCCTTGTATTCACCTTGGGATGTGCAGGAACCTGCAGGGCCACCTCCTACCGGTGCACGCGCGGACGATCAGTCCCACTGGCACCTCTGCTCCCACCAACGTACTGCCACCTCTGTTCGCAGGATGCTGTCATGTACAATTGTCCCCTGCTGTGGCCGCCGTCTGTAACAGGAGCAGGTCCCAGCACGCCGCTCAGCAGCTCTTCCCTGTTGCCCTTGTTCCCTTGCTGCTCGTTCCGAAGACTGCCTGGCATTGCTGGGAAGGCCTGTTGGAGACACAGCCTGCTGAGGAGGGGGCACGAGATGATCTGGCCTCCGGGGCAGCCGCCCGTCTGGGAGAAGATGCACGGTGCAGTCATCTCCTGGTGGCTGGGTAGAGAAGCCACCAGTGCCGTGCTTCTCTTTTTTCCCACCGAGGAAGCCCTGCTTGCAACACTGCACTGAATGGCCTACCTTCTTTCTTGACCTGCAAGCGTTCCGTTTCAGAGAGACCACTTGGTCTCCCTGTGTGTCTTCTGGATGGTGTTTGTCCAGGAAACTCCTTCTTGATTGTGCGAAGGCCTGGTGCATTCACTGCCCACTCTGGAATGGGCTCGAGATTATCCGGCCTCTGAGGCAGCCGTCCGTCTGGGAGGAGGATGGCCTCGCGCAAAATGCACTCCTCCGCAGGTGGCCGGCAGACCTCGGTGGGATCTCCTGTTCTGCTGGCTGCCCTGCCACCGTGGTACATTGTCTGGGCTGGTTTTGTTGCCATCAGACCTGGCCGGCGGTGGGGCTGGGTTCTGCAGTCCATGTGGGCTCTGTTGTATCTTCTGGTTGAGCTCTGGACACCAGAAGAGCTGCAGCAGGACAGGCTGCCACTCTCCACAAGCTCCTCCAGATCCCTCCAGGCAGCATCCCAGAATTCAGGGCCCAGACTGCCGATGTGCTCAGGCAGTGCTGACTGCACCAGCTGCTGCAGCTCCTGGTCCGCCTTGCTGCAGCGGTTGCATCTGGGGGAGCAGCACCGTGGCCCATGCATCTGTCTGTTCTCATCTGCAAAGCAGGGAGAGGACCTGAGCCACAGCAGGATGGGGATGCCCTTGGCCCAATCTGCAGAGTGCAAGGTCCTGCTCCAGGGCTGGGCTCCTCCCGTGGGCCTAGCACACATCAGGGCAATCATGTAGATTGGGGCTGATCCGCAAAAGACTTACCTGACTCACGAATTGATGCTCCGCGCTTGTTTTCTGGCTGGGCATTGGCAGAGCTGCAGCAGTACAGACTGCCCTGCTCCACCAGCTCCTCCAGATCCCTCCAGGCAGCATTCCAGAAGTCAGGGCCCAGACTGCCGACAGGCTTACGCAGTGCTGACTGCACCAGCCGCTGCAGCTCCTGGTCCGCCTTGCTGCAGCTGTTCCAGCTGGAGCAGCACCATGGCCTGCGCGTCTGTGTCTCAGCATCTGTAAAAGGGAGGGGGCCTGAGCCACAGCAGGATGGGGCACCAGGGACAACCTTGTCCCATCCGGCCGACCTGCAGTGTGCCAGTTCCCAGTCCAGGGCTGGGCTCCTCCCATGGGCCCATCCCTGCCTGGCGTGAATCAGGACAAGGCTGGGGCTTGGTGCTGACCCACGGGACACTCACCTGACTTTGGTGCTGCTGCTCCTCTCTGCCATGATCTCCTCAGTCGCAAGAATAGCTTGACAGCCTGCAGGCACATGAACGTGGCACAGTGAGGCTCTGGGAAGCAGCCAGCGCAGTCGGTTCCAAATCCCCCAGCCCTGAGTCCCACAGCCCCATATAACCCCATCCTCAAACTCCCCTACCTGTAGGTGCCACAGGGTGTGAAGCAGAAAGACCCCGGCCACCAAAAACAGGCCATCCAGGAAGAAATGGTATGTAGGGACAAGAAGAACGCTGTTGTCAACCATCGCTCAAAGCCGGTCACAACCGCACTGAGAGAGGCGGGGTGCTGGTCACTGGCTACTAAAGATTCGGCTGTGAGGTCACAGTGCTTTGGGTGGGGACACCTCTGTGAGGTCACAGCCCCGCAGCCCACATGGGAGCCAGTCAGTGCTTGCCCTCTGTGTGCTGGTGGGAGAAGTTACAAATAAATCTGAGGACAATGAAAAAATGCTTCAAAAAATTGTAGCTTACACATCAAGTGAAAGCGTGCACCAGCCTGGGAACCAGAACCATCCTTGTGGTGTGCAGCTGCAATCTTCCCTTCAGGTACCTGAGGCAGACACAGGGTAAAGAAGCAAAGTGCTTTTAGTCTGCTTTTTCTTCTTGCTATCCTACTGCATTATTAGCTGGTAATAAATGAATCTTCCCTGGACCTAAACTGCTTTGTCTGGGACTGTAACTGTGAGCCATCTCTGTCTCCTTCTGGCACGTTGATTATATCACACTACCCCAAACCAAGGACGGAAGCGGCCACTGGATGGCTGGAAACATATCCCATGCTCCATGCCTCCGTCCAAAACACTATCCTGGGCACTCGGCACCCTAGAAAGAATTCAGTCCAACCGGACTCATTTCTGAAATAAGCTGACCAACAGCTGTGCCAAAGAGCGTGGCTTTAAGTGGGTATATCGCATTCTCTGTCATGCACCAGCAGAGCCCACACGGGGATCAAAGAATCACAGAATCACAGAAACATGAAATCACAGAATTGTAGAATCACTGAATGGTCTGGGTTGAAAAGAACCTCAAAGACCATCTGGTTTCAACCCTCTGCTCTGTGCAGGGTCGCCAGCCACCAGACCATGCTGTCCACAGCTGCATCCAGCCTGGCCTTGAATGCCTGCATGGATGAGGCATCCACAGCCTCCTTGGGCAACCTGTTCCAGTGCATCCCCACCCTCTGTGTGAAAAACATCCTTCTAATATCGCACCTAAACCTCCCCCACCTCAGTTGAAACCCATTCCCCCTTGTCCTATCACTACCAACCCTCGTAAACAGCCATTCCCCCTCCTGTTTATATGCTCCATTCATGTACTGGAAGGCCACAAGGAGCTCTCCCCAGAGCCTTCTCTTCTCCACACTAAAAAAGCTCAGTTCCCTAACCCTTTTTCACAGGAGAGGGTCATCCTCAGACCCTCCTCTGGATTCGATCCAAGAGCTCCATGTCTTTCTTGTGCCTGGGGCTCCAGGCCAGAACTCAGTACTGCAGATGGGACCTCACAAGAGCTGAGCAGAGGAGAACAGTCACCTCCCTGTCCCTGCTGGCCACCCCCTTTTTAATGCAGCCCAGAACACAGCTGCCCTTCCGGGCTGCAGGCACACACTGATGGTTCATGTCTAGTTTCTCGTCCACCAGGACCCCCAGGTCCTTCTTTGTAGGGCTGCTCTTAAGGAGATCTTAGAGAACTATAGAATCACCAAGGTTGGTAAAGATCTACAAGATCATCCAGTCCAACTGTTCTCCTGCCACCAATAGTTCCCACTAAACCACGTCCCTCAACACAATGTTTAAATGATCCTTGAACACCTCTGGGGCCAATGTCTGCACCACCTCTCTGGACAGACCGTTCCAGGGCCTGACCAGTCTATCGGAGAAGAAATATCCTGACAAAAAGGATCTTTTCTTGAATCCTAAAAAAAATTCCCTAACGTCCAGACTGAATCTCCCCTGGCACAACTGGAGGCCATTCCCTCTGGTCCTATCACTAGTAACACGAGAGGAGAGGCCGACCGTCAGCTCACTACAACCTCCCTTCAGATAGTTATAGAGAGCAATAGAGAGGTGTTCCCTGAGCCTCCTCCAGGCTGAACAGTCCCAGCTCTCTCAGCTGCTCCCCATAAGCTCTGTGCTCCAGACCCCTTGCCAGCTTCACTGCCCTTCTCTGGACATGTTCTTGGCCACCTGGGCTCACTCACTGATGGCTCATGTTCAGCTGAGCATCTTCCAGCTGCTCTGCCCCAAGCCTGTAGCGTTGCCTGCAGTTGCAGTGGTCAAAATGCAGGACCAGGCACGTGGTTGCACTGAACCTCATCCCATTGGCTGCTGCCCAGTGACGCAGCCTGTCCAGATCCCTCTGTAGGGCCTTGCCACCCCCAGGCAGATCCACACTTCCTGCCAACTTGGTGTCGTCTGCAAACTTACTGAGGGTGCACTCAGTGCCCTCGTCCAGGTCATCAATAAAGATACAGAAGAGGACGGGTCCCAACAACGACCCCTGGGCAACACCACTACTGAGCGGTCGCCAGCTGGATTTAACTCCATTCACCGCCACTCTCTGGGCCTGGCCCTCCAGCCAGTTCTTTACCCAGCAAGGAGCTCAGATCTGCCAAATGGCCGCATTAGGGGATCTGCCAGTCAAGCCTCCTGTGTATGGTACAAAGGGATCAAGTCCCTGCAGTGCACTTGAACAACATGCTAGGCAAGCCAGTCGGGGTTGTTCCCGCCTCGGGCAAAAGCAAGCCCATCCGTGGGATTGCTTCTGCTCAAGGATCTGCATGCACTTGGTGGGAAATGTGGAAGGATGGGGATGTCCAGTGTGTACTTGGAAGAGGATGTGATGTCGGGGGAGAACAGCCAAGAATTTGAATTGTATGATGCTAGTTGCTGTATAATGCCGCATATTATTATTCCTATGATTCCCATACCCCTCACTAGTGGCATTACAGTAAGGAGTACCCAGGTTAAGGAAGAATGAATTCTGACAGAACCAGAAATGGATTCAGCACACAACACTTCAACATCACACTCCATTCTATTAATCATAACTACTATTCTTTTCTCCCCTTCCTTGTTCTGTCTTAGTAAATAGTTTTTATCTCAACCTGCAAGTTCCAGGTTGTTGTATTTTTCTGATTCTCTCTCCCATCCCACTGGGAGGCCGGGCAGTGACTGGGTGGTTTGTAGCTACAGGCTGGGTTAAACTGCAGCATACCTGGATCTTCCCGGCCTCGTGTCATTGATGCCTAGTAAAGTCTCCGAAACTTGACTCCTGCAGAATTACTGAATCACAGAACAGCTGAAGATGGAAGGGACCTCTGGAGATCTTCTTGTCCAACCAGTCTGCTCAAGCAGATTACACAGGCCCATCCCCAGGGTTGTCCAGAAACACTGTGTCCACTAATCAGACCTATAGGGAGAGAACACCTCTGCTATGCTTGATGTTACACAAAATGCTACTCTGGATGCTTCAACAGATCCTCAGGCTGATTTATACTAACAGCAGGTGCTGTAAAACTACCTCTAGGTGTAGCTACTAGAAACTGGAGGCATCCTCCCAATAGTTACTGTATATATGCTTTCCTGCTGGTAGCTGTTAGAGGATGCTCTCTGTATCTACTCTTAGCAGCAGAAGTGCCCTCTGAGAGACTGAGAGAGGTCATCTCAGAGGTTAGTGGATAAATGTTGTGTGTCTCCAAGGCAGTTATACCCAAAGCCCATCTGTACCCTTGTGGGTCCTTGAAGTACCCTTTCCTCCTGCGGTAATCTATAGCATCTGGGAGGTGGATGTTCACACACACAGTGCAGTCCTCTGCTGGTCCTCTGCTGGTGGCCGCGTAGAGGAGATCAATGTACCGTTCTTCTCTTTTCCCCACCGAGGAAGCCCCAACTCTCTGGCAGAGCTGGGAAGACCAGGCGCAGACCCCACCTGCTCAGAAGCGGGCACGAGATTACCTGGCCTCTGAGGCAGCCGTCCATCTGGGAGAAGGGTGATTCTGTGCACAGTGCAGTCCTCTGCTGGTGGGCGGCTGGAGGAGCCACCTGCACTGTGCTTCTCCTTTTCCCACCGAGGAAGCCGGTTCTGACTCTGAGTGGCCTGCATTCCCTCTGGACCTGTAAGCATTGTTCCTTGTCAGAGACACAACTTGGTCTTCCTCTGCATCTTTTCAAGGCTGTTTGTCCTGGAAAATCCCTCTTGACGGTGCGAAGGCCTGGATGATTTACCACTCTCCCTCGAAGGGGCACAACATTATGCGGCCTCAGAGGCAGCCGTCCATCCAGGATCAGGATACTCTCACACACAGTGCGTCCTCTGCTGGTTTGGCTTCCCTGCAATTCTCTTTCTTCCCCCTGTCTTTCAGCCCCCCAAAGCACGTGGGGGCACTCAGACAACACGGAAAGCTCTTGGGCATTGCTGTCCCACCAACGTTGTCCCTGTGTTGCTCGAAGAAGTCCCCATTTGCAGGTGGCTGCATGCAGGTGCAGCCCTGTGGGGGCTGCTCCAAGGCTCCCCTGCTTTCCTGGGAGCCCTGACAATCTGTCTGTCTGGGAGGAGGATGTTCTCACGCACAATGCAATCCTCTGCTGGTGGCCAGCAGACCTTGGTGGGATCCCCTGCTCTGCTGGCTGCCCTGCCACCTTGGAACATTGTCTGGGCTGGTTTAGTTGCCATCAGACCTGGCCGGGAGTGGGGCTGGGTTCTGCAATTCGTCTGGGCTCTGTTGCTTCTTCTGGTTGAGCTCTGGACACCCTGAGAGTGGCAGCAGGACAGGCTGCCACTCTCCACCAGCTCTGCCAGGTCCCTTCAGGCAGCATCCCAGAAGTCAGTGCCCAGAGTGCCGATGTGCTCAGGCAGTGCTGACTGCACCAGCTGCTGCAGCTCCTGGTCAGCTCTGCTGCAGTTTGCAGCTGTGGCAGCCTCTCTTTGGCCCATACATCTGTCTGTCGTCACCTCCAAAGCAGGGAGGGGGCCTGAGCCACAGCAGGATGGGGACACTCTTGGCCCAACTGGCTGACCTGCAGCGTGCAAGGTCCTGCTCCATGGCTGGGCTCCTCCCATGGGCCCATCCCTGCCTGACGTGAATCAGGACAAGGCTGGGTCGTGGTGCTGACCCACGGGACTCACCTGACTCCGGTGCTGCTGCTCCTCGCTGCCACCATCTCCTCAGTCGCAAGCATTGCTTGATAGCCTGCAGTCACATGAACGTGGGGTCACTCAGACATTGTGGAAATCTCCTGGGCCTTCTTGTCCCACCAACGTTGTCCCTGTGTTGCTCGATGAAGTCCCCCATTCTCAGGTGGCTGCGTGCAGGTGCAGCTCTGTGGGGGCTGCTCTGTGGCTCCCCTGCCTGCCTGGGAGCCCTGACAATCTGTCCTGGGGGCTGCGGGGACCACCAGCCGCCACCAGTGCCAGCCCTTCACTCACTTCTCGCACTGAGGGCAGAGCTCAGATGCTGGCTGGCTGCACTTCTGCCGTCATCTTCAGTAGTCAGACGTGAAGGTGCTGTTGCTGCTGGTCTCACTGTGCTGTGCACTTAGAGAACTACTGGTGCACATGCAGACGATCAGTCCCACTGGCACCTCTGCTCCCAACAACGTACTGCCACCTCTGTTCGCAGGATGCTGTCCTGTACAATTGTCCCCTGCTGTGGCAGCCGTCTGTAACAGGAGCAGGTCCCAGCACGCCGCTCAGCAGCTCTTCCCTGTTGCCCTTGTTCCCTTGCTGCTCGTTCCGAAGACTGTCTGGCATTGCTGGGAAGGCCTGTTGGAGACACAGGCTGCTGAGGAGGGGGCACGAGATGATCTGGCCTCCGGGGCAGCCGCCCGTCTGGGAGAAGATGCACGGTGCAGTCCTCTCCTGGTGGCTGGGTAGAGAAGCCACCACCGCCGTGCTTCTGTTCTCTTTTTCCCACCGAGGAAGCCCTGCTTGCAACACTGAATGGGCTTCCTTCTTTCTTGACCTGCAAGTGTTGTTCCATTTCAGAGAGACCACTTGGTCTCCCTGTGTGTCTTCTGGACAGTGTTTGTCAGCAGAGCTGGCTGTGCTAGGACAGAAGGGGCCCTGGTTGACTGTACTGTGTGATGGACAGTTGACAAACTGACCCTTCCCAGAAGTTCAGTGTCAAGTCCCCATTTGATGGGTGGTTGTGAGGAAGAGCTGAGAGAGAAGACAGATGCTTGTCAAAGAGGGGATTGTGGCTGAAATGTGATCTTCCCTCTGAGCGTGGTGGGAACACTCCTGCTAGTATTGCTGCTACTGAGGCAAGGAAGACATTTTCCAGGACAGTTTGCCTGCAAGAGCATGGCAGGAGGCTGGGACTGCCCTGATGCGCATGAGACTTGGGAACACACGGTGGCTCCTGCCAGATGTGTCAACAAAGGGGAAGGAGCAGAGCACACAGCCCGTGTACTGTGCAGCAAAAAGACCTGAGCAAACTTGCTTCAGCTCCAGTCACACAGCACACCATGATCTGTTCTCCCCTTCCCTTCCACAAGGCCCCTCACCCACCCCACTATCAGCACAGCACAAGCAGGGCGATTTACCAGCAGGCTTATGTGGCTGCAGACATTTGGCATCACTACAGCTGTGCCAGCACCTTGTTCCCTGCCGGCACATGGTTTTGAAGGCAAAGTGCAATGCTAATACTGCAGGAAAGCACAAAGCTCAGGCTAAGCACAGCTGGCTTTTGGCAGGATGTAGAGTGAGCAAAGCCAACAACAGCCCTGAAAGCAGTGATCTGAAAGGTCTGGGCTCACAGGCCTGCTGGCTGTCATATCCGAGCACCTTGGCTAGAGTAAATCTCATCCATCCCTTCTCCAGCACAGTGTGGCCTCCCATCCATGACAACCTCAGGCTTCTGTTGATAATGTAAACAGGACATGTTGACCCCAAAACCCAAAGTCAGTTAAACCAGAAACATTGATGAGACCTCCAGAGGGGAGATTTTAGGGTCAAATAATTTATTTACAATGAGGAGCACAACTTGGGGGTGAGGGGTGGGAGGGGAGAGAATAGGAAAAGATATTTCAATTATCCTCTGTTGTTGTTTGGGAAAATAAACATTTTCCTGAAAGGCAGGTGGCATAAAATCAGGGGCTTTCCATCCAGGAGACCTGCCAGAGGATCACTGGGAACCCTGTACAGATCAGGGGACCCAAGGAACCTGCAGCACCGACCATGTCCTCATCTTTGACCATGACAAGAGGGTGTATCTTCTTGCTGCAGATGAGGGGGCTTCTCCACACCAGGTGGCTGAGGTGCTTGGTGGCCTTCCCACGCATGCTTTGTCAGCTCATCCAGACTTCTCCTGGTTCTTCTTCTTCTTTGACCAGGAAGGCGGTGGAATCATCGTCCCTGGCAGTGTTCAGGTGGTGTCCAGATGAGTACCTACGAGATATGGTTTAGTAGCTTGTGGTAGTAATGGTGATGTAATGATGACCTTGTAGGTCCTTTTCAACCTTGTGATTCTATGATTTTAAGATTCCCACTCCTTTAAGAGATTCACAATCCTGTCCAGGCTGGAGAGGACCTCAGGAGGTCTCTAGTCCAACCTTCTTCACAAAGCTGTGACAGTGATGGTATCAAACCAGGCTGCTCAGCATTCTGCACATCAGAGTCTTGAAAATTTCCAAAGTCAGAGATCCCACAACCTCTCTGGGCCCCTCTCCCAGTGGGTAACTTAGGGAATACCCTCAAAGTTAGCCCGTTCCTCCTGAGCTGCACCTCCATTAAAAGCCTGATTCCATCTTCTTAATAATCTCCTCACAGCTGTTAGGGGGTCGTCTTAAGTCCTCCAGAACCATCTCTTTTCAAAGCTGAACAAGCCCAACTCCAAAGTCTCTCATCACGTGGCATTATCTCCAGCCCCCGTGTCTCAGTGGTTCCTGCAGAACTCTCTCCTGATTACTCAGATTACTGCATACAGTGTCCAGCCCTGGTGTATTGGGTGTTGAGAAGTGGAGAATATTCACCCTCTCCCCCACCCCACCTAGAGGTCAAAAGGAAAGAACTGAGCCCCTCTGCCTTCTCACAACCCAAATGCATTGCCAAAGCTATTGCTTAGACTGGCTTGAAATGAGGATCCACCATCTCATCTGTTCCCTAAGAATCTCTGGGTGATGACCAGATCAGTACCAACTCCTTCTTTCTGCATTGCCCCAAAACTCCAAAGACAAAGATGTGTAGCAGAATTTTTGTAGATATGGAAAAGAAACAGATTCCCCAACACTTCTGATGACTGCAGGAATGGAGCAGCTACAGGATGCATTTTCTACAGATTCACTCGCAGAGCCTACAGCCAGAGGGAGCCATCAGATCAGCTTCTCACACCTCCTGGAGAGCTGCAGGCTGGAGCCCTGTTGAGAGCTGCGCAGATGCCTCCTCAGTGTAATTTCATAACCCTTTCCTTGCCCCTTGGAGCCAATAGATTTCATCTCTCTTTGTGGCTAAAGTGCATGAAGGATGCCTTGCACCCAAGGGGATGCAGATGCCTGAGCAGAGAACCTGGCAGAGCATCGCCTGAGAACACTAGAGAAATTCCAGTTGTATAACAAATAAATGTTGCTAAAATTCAGCCCATTCTTTCAGGACTATTGTGTACAATTCTTCTGGGCTGCTTCTTTTGAAATATTTGTCCTCGGTGTACATCATCCCCTCCTGTGCCTGATAAACAGGATAGCATCTTCCAGACTCACTTACACTTTCCCAAACAGTGGATACAGACACTGCCTATCTTACAGTATCTTTGCTCATCAGAAAACAGCCAACAGCTCAGCAGCATTTACATTTTTTCCTGGAAAGCGACCGGTATCAGAAGCATGGCTATATACCGAATTCATAGAACTGCTCAGGTTGGAACCTGAGAACCTTCAAGATCATAAATTCCAACCTCAACCTAACCATGCAACCCTAACTCCAACAACCAACTGCAAAATCATGTCCCTGAGCACCCCATCCAGGTGGTTTGTCAATAGGTTGCCCAAGGAGGCTGTGGATGCCCCATCCCTGGAGGCATTCAAGGCCAGGCTGATGTAGCTCTGGGCAGCCTGGTCTGGTGGTTGCTGACCCTGCACATAGCAAGAGGGACTGAAAAGAGATGATCTTTGAGGTCCTTTTCAACCCAGCCATTCTATCAGTCTATGATACTATGACAGCAACCCAGCCACCTCCCCACAGCACCACCTCCAGTGCTTAAATACCTTTTTTGTAAGGGGTTGTTTCTCCCTCCTCCGGGTTACACATTAATCCACTCCCGCTCAGATCATTGCTCCACAAGCCGCATCGCCTTTGTGGCTATTTTCTGGACACGCTCCAGGGCCTTGAGGACTTTCCTGTTCTGAGGAGCACAAAAGAGAACACAGTGTTTGAGGGGTGTCCTCACCAGGCCAGAATGCAGAGGGACGCCCATTTCCCCGCTCCTGCTGCCCACGCTATTGCTGACATAAGGCAGGATGCCATCGGCCTTCTGGCTGTTGGGCTGCGATAGGCTGGACTGGGCCCAGCCAGTGGCCATTGGGGCTGCGGGCGTTGCTGACAGCCCGAGATGGGTCCCCGGCCTGCAATGTGCCGCTGCTTGGCACACAGGTGCAAGGGGAAAGCTTGGGCCTCCTCCAACCCACACGCACGTCCCAAGAGGACTTAATGGAACTCTGTGAGCTGGCCCTTACCAGGTCCTCCATTACGTTCTTCTTTACGTGACCCTCCCACAGCCAAGTGGATGCTGATGACAGAAGCCGTGGGCATCCACAGCCCCGCTGCCTCCTTGAGGTCCACCAGGGGAAGGAGGCGATATGGGGCCAGGTCTCTCCGCACTTCCAACACTGGTGATGTTGGCTTGGCAGCCGTCGTCCTCCATTGCCAGCACTGAAGCCGTTGGTGCTGCCTGTGTTGCTGCCTTGTATTCACCTTGGGATGTGCAGGAACCTGCAGGGCCACCTCTGACCGGTGCACGCGCGGACGATCAGTCCCACTGGCACCTCTGCTCCCACCAACTTACTGCCACCTCTATTCGCAGGATGTTGTCATGTACAACAGTCCCCTGCTGTGGCCGCCGTCTGTAACAGCAGCAGGTCCCAGCACGCCGCTCAGCAGCTCTTCCTTGTTGCCCTTGCTCCCTTGCTGCTCGTTCCGAAGACTGTCTGGCAGAGCTGGGAAGGCCTGTTGGAGACACAGCCTGCTGAGGAGGGGGCACGAGATGATCTGGCCTCCGGGGCAGCCGCCCGTCTGGGAGAAGATGCACGGTGCAGTCATCTCCTGGTGGCTGGGTAGAGAAGCCACCACCGCCGTGCATCTCTTTTTCCCACCAAGGAAGCCCTGCTTTCAACACTGAATGGCCTACCTTCTTTCTTGACCTGCAAGCGTTCCGTTTCAGAGAGACCACTTGTTCTCCCTGTCTGTCTTCTGGATGGTGTTTGTCCAGGAAACTCCTTCTTGATTGTGCGAAGGCCTGGTGGATTCACTGCCCACTCTGGAAGGGGCTCGAGATTATCCGGCCTCTGAGGCAGCCGTCCGTCTGGGAGGAGGATGGCCTCACGCAAAATGCACTCCTCCGCAGGTGGCCGGCAGACCTCGGTGGGATCCCCTGCTCTGCTGGCTGCCCTGCCACCTTGGAACTTTGTCTGGGCTGGTTTTGTTGCCATCAGACCTGGCCGGCGCTGGGGCTGGGTTCTGCAGTCCATGTGGGCTCTGTCGTATCTTCTGGTTGAGCTCTGGACACCAGAAGAGCTGCAGCAGGACAGGCTGCCACTCTCCACCAGCTCCTCCAGATCCCTCCAGGCAGCATCCCAGAAGTTAGGGCCCAGAGTGCCGATGTGCTCAGGCAGTGCTGACTGCACCAGCTGCTGCAGCTCCTGGTCCGACTTGCTGCAGTGGTTGCAGCTGGGGCAGCAGCACCGTGGCCCATGCATCTGTCTGTTGTCATCTGCAAAGCAGGGAGGGGACCTGAGCCATAGCAGGATGGGGATGCCCTTGACCCAATCTGCAGAGTGCAAGGTCCTGTTCCAGGGCTGGGCTCCTCCCCTGGGCCTAGCACACATCAGGGCAATTATGTAGATTGGGGCTGATCCGCAAAAGACTTACCTGACTCACGAATTGATGCTCCGCGCTTGTTTTCTGGCTGGGCATTGGCGGAGCTGCAGCAGTACAGACTGCCCTGCTCCACCAGCTCCTCCAGATCCCTCCAGGCAGCATTCCAGAAGTCAGGGCCCAGACTGCCGACAGGCTTACGCAGTGCTGACTGCACCAGCCGCTGCAGCTCCTGGTCCGCCTTGCTGCAGCTGTTCCAGCTGGAGCAGCACCATGGCCTGTGCCTCTGTGTCTCAGCATCTGTAATAGGGAGAGGTCCTGAGCCACAGCAGGATGGGGCACCAGGGACAACCTTGTCCCATCTGGCCGACCTGCAGTGTGCCAGTTCCCAGGCCAGGGCTGGGCTCCTCCCATGGGCCCATCCCTGCCTGGCGTGAATCAGGACAAGGCTGGGGCTTGGTGATGACCCATGGGACACTCACCTGACTTTGGTGCTGCTGCTCCTCGCTGCCATGATTGCAAGAATAGCTTGACAGCCTGCAAGCACATGAACGTGGCACAGTGAGGCTCTGGGAAGCAGCCAGCGCAGTCGGTTCCAAATCCCCCAGCCCTGAGTCCCACAGCCCCATATAACCCCATCCTCAAACTCCCCTACCTGTAGGTGCCACAGGGTGTGAAGCAGAAAGACCCCGGCCACCAAAAACAGGCCATCCAGGAAGAAATGATATGTAGGGACAAGAAGAACGCTGTTGTCAACCATCGCTCAAAGCCGGTCACAACCGCACTGAGAGAGGCGGGGTGCTGGTCACTGGCTCCTAAAGATTCAGCTGTGAGGTCACAGTGCTTTGGGTGGGGACACCTCTGTGAGGTCACAGCCCCGCAGCCCACATGGGAGCCAGTCAGTGCTTGCCCTCTGTGTGCTGGTGGGAGAAGTTACAAATAAACCTGTGGATAATGAAAACTGCTTCAAAAAATTGTAGCTTAAACATCAAGTGAAATCGTGCACCAGCCTGGGAACCAGAACCATCCTTGTGGTGTGCAGCTGCAATCTTCCCTTCAGATACCTGAGGCAGACACAGGGTAAAGAAGCAAAGTGCTTTTAGTCTGCTTTTTCTTCTTGCTATCCTACTGCATTATTAGCTGGTAATAAATGAAACTTCCCTGGACCTAAACTGCTTTGTCTGGGACTGTAACTGTGAGCCATCTCTGTCTCCTTCTGGCACGTTGATTATATCACACTACCCCAAACCAAGGACGGAAGCGGCCACTGGATGGCTGGAAACATATCCCATGCTCCATGCCTCCATCCAAAACACTATCCTGGGCACTTGGCACCCTAGAAAGAATTCAGTCCAACCGGACTCATTTCTGAAATAAGCTGACCAACAGCTGTGCCAAAGAGCGTGGCTTTAAGTGGGTATATCGCATTCTCTGTCATGCTCCAGCAGAGCCCACACGGGGATCAAAGAATCACAGAATCACAGAAACATGAAATCACAGAATTGTAGAATCACTGAATGGTCTGGGTTGAAAAGAACCTTAAAGACCATCTGGTTTCAACCCTCTGCTCTGTGCAGGGTCGCCAGCCACCAGACCATGCTGTCCACAGCTGCATCCAGCCTGGCCTTGAATGCCTGCAGGGATGAGGCATCCACAGCCTCCTTGGGCAACCTGTTCCAGTGCATCCCCACCCTCTGTGTGAAAAACATCCTCCTAATATCGCACCTAAACCTCCCCCACCTCAGTTGAAACCCATTCCCCCTTGTCCTATCACTATCAACCCTCGTAAACGGCCATTCCCCCTCCTGTTTATACACTCCCTTCAAGTACTGGAAGGCAAGGAGCTCTCCCCAGAGCCTTCTCTTCTCCACACTAAAAAAGCTCAGTTCCCTAACCCTTTTTCACAGGAGAGGGTCATCCTCAGACCCTCCTCTGGATTCGATCCAGGAGCTCCATGTCTTTCTTGTGCCTGGGGCTCCAGGCCAGAACTCAGTACTGCAGATGGGACCTCACAAGAGCTGAGCAGAGGAGAACAGTCACCTCCCTGTCCCTGCTGGCCACCCCCTTTTTAATGCAGCCCAGAACACAGCTGCCCTTCCGGGCTGCAGGCACACACTGATGGTTCATGTCTAGTTTCTCGTCCACCAGGACCCCCAGGTCCTTCTTTGTAGGGCTGCTCTTAAGGAGATCTTAGAGAACTATAGAATCACCAAGGTTGGTAAAGATCTACAAGATCATCCAGTCCAACTGTTCTCCTGCCACCAATAGTTCCCACTAAACCACGTCCCTCAACACAATGTTTAAATGATCCTTGAACACCTCTGGGGCCAATGTCTGCACCACCTCTCTGGACAGACCGTTCCAGGGCCTGACCAGTCTATCGGAGAAGAAATATCCTGACAAAGAGGATCTTTTCTTGAATCCTAAAAAAAATTCCCTAACGTCCAGACTGAATCTCCCCTGGCACAACTGGAGGCCATTCCCTCTGGTCCTATCACTAGTAACACGAGAGGAGAGGCCGACCGTCAGCTCACTACAACCTCCCTTCAGATAGTTATAGAGAGCAATAGAGAGGTGTTCCCTGAGCCTCCTCCAGGCTGAACAGTCCCAGCTCTCTCAGCTGCTCCCCATAAGCTCTGTGCTCCAGACCCCTTGCCAGCTTCACTGCCCTTCTCTGGACATGTTCTTGGCCACCTGGGCTCACTCACTGATGGCTCATGTTCAGCTGAGCATCTTCCAGCTGCTCTGCCCCAAGCCTGTAGCGTTGCCTGCAGTTGCAGTGGTCAAAATGCAGGACCAGGCACGTGGTTGCACTGAACCTCATCCCATTGGCTGCTGCCCAGTGACGCAGCCTGTCCAGATCCCTCTGTAGGGCCTTGCCACCCCCAGGCAGATCCACACTTCCTGCCAACTTGGTGTCATCTGCAAACTTACTGAGGGTGCACTCAGTGCCCTCGTCCAGGTCATCAATAAAGATACGGAAGAGGACGGGTCCCAACAACGACCCCTGGGCAACACCACTACTGAGCGGTCGCCAGCTGGATTTAACTCCATTCACCGCCACTCTCTGGGCCTGGCCCTCCAGCCAGTTCTTTACCCAGCAAGGAGCTCAGATCTGCCAAATGGCCGCATTAGGGGATCTGCCAGTCAAGCCTCCTGTGTATGGTACAAAGGGATCAAGTCCCTGCAGTGCACTTGAACAACATGCTGGGCAAGCCGGTCAGGGTTGTTCCCGCCTCGGGCAAAAGCAAGCCCATCCGTGGGATTGCTTCTGCTCAAGGATCTGCATGCACTTGGTGGGAAATGTGGAAGGATGGGGATGTCCAGTGTTTACCTGGAAGAGGATGTGATGTCGGGGGAGAACAGCCAAGAATTTGAATTGTATGATGCTAGTTGCTATATAATGCCGCATATTATTATTCCTATGATTCCCATACCCCTCACTAATGGCATTACAGTAAGGAGTACCCAGGTTAAGGAAGAATGAATTCTGACAGAACCAGAAGTGGATTCAGCACACAACACTTCAACACCACACTCCATTCTATTAATCATAACTACTATTCTTTTCTCCCCTTCCTTGTTCTGCCTTAGTAAATAGTTTTTATCTCAACCTGCAAGTTCCATGTTGTTGTATTTTTCTGATTCTCTCTCCCATCCCACTGGGAGGCCGGGCAGTGACTGGGTGGTTTGTAGCTACAGGCTGGGTTAAACTGCAGCATACCTGGATCTCCCTGGCCTTGTGGCATTAGTGCTTAGTAAAGTCTCCCAGACTTGACTGTTGCAGAATTACTGAATCACGGAACAGCTGAAGATGGAAGGGACCTCTGGAGATCTTCTTGTCCAACCAGTCTGCTCAAGCAGATTGCACAGGCCCATCCCCAGGGTTGTCCAGAAACACTGTGTCCACTAATCAGACCTATAGGGAGAGAACACCTCTGCTATGCTTGATGTTACACAAAATGCTACTCTGGATGCTTCAACAGATCTTCAGGCTGATTTATACTAACAGCAGGTGCTATACAACTACCTATAGGTGTAGCTACTAGAAACTGGAGGCATCCTCACAATAGCTGCTGTATATTTGCTTTCCTGCTGGTAGCTGTTAGAGGATGCTCTCTGTATCTACTCTTAGCAGCAGAAGTGCCATCTGAGAGAGTGAGAGAGGTCATCTCAGAGGTTAGTAGATAATTGTGTGTCTCCAAGGCAGTTATACCCAAAGCCCATCTGTACCCTTGTGGGTCCTTGAAGTACCCTTTCCTCCTGCGGTAATCTATAGCATCTCGGAGGTGGATGTTCACACACACAGTGCAGTCCTCTGCTGGTCCTCTGCTGGTGGCCACGTAGAGGAGATCAATGTACCGTTCTTCTCTTTTTCCCACCGAGAAAGCCCCAACTCTCTGGCAGAGCTGGGAAGACCTGGTGCAGACCCCACCTGCTCAGAAGCGGGCACGAGATTACCTGGCCTCTGAGGCAGCCGTCCATCTGGGAGAAGGGTGATTCTGTGCACAGTGCAGTCCTCTGCTGGTGGGCGGCTGGAGGAGCCACCTGCACTGTGCTTCTCCTTTTCCCACCGAGGAAGCCGGTTCTGACTCTGAGTGGCCTGCATTCCCTCTGGACCTGCAAGCATTGTTACTTGTCAGACACAACTTGGTCTTCCTCTGCATCTTTTCAACACTGTTTGTCCTGGAAACTGCTTCTTGATTGTGCGAAGGCCTGGAGGATTTACCACTCTCCCTCGAAGGGGCACAACATTATGCAGCCTTAGAGGAAGTCGTCCATCTGGGAGGAGGATGTTCTCACACACAGTGCGTCCTCTGCTGGTCTGGCTTCCCAGCATTTCTCTTTCTTCCCGCTGTCTTTCAGCCCCCCCGAAAGCACATGGGTGCACTCAGACAATGTGGAAAGCATCCTGGGCATTGCTGACCCACCAACATTGTCCCTGTGTTGCTCAATGAAGTCCCCATTTGCAGGTGGCTGCATGCAGGTGCAGCTCTGTGGGGGCTACTCCATGGCCCCCTGCCTGCCTGGGAGCCCTGACAATCTGTCCTGGGGGCTGCGGGGACCACCAGCCGCCACCAGTGCCAGCCCTTCACTCACTTCTCGCACTGAGGGCAGAGCTCAGATGCTGGCTGGCTGCACTTCTGCCGTCATCTTCAGTAGTCAGACGTGAAGGTGCTGTTGCTGCTGGTCTCACTGTGCTGTGCACTTAGAGAACTACTGGTGCACATGCAGACGATCATTCCCACTGGCACCTCTGCTCCCACCAATGTACTGCCACCTCTGCTCGCAGGATGTTGTCATGTACAATTGTCCCCTGCTGTGGTGGCTGTGTGTAACAGGAGCAGGACCCAGCACGCCGCTCAGCAGCTCTTCCCTGTTGCCCCTGTTCCCTTGCTGCTCGTTCCAAAGACTGTCTGGCAGAGCTGGGAAGGCCTGTTGGAGACACAGCCTGCTCAGGAGGGGGCACGAGATGATCTGGCCTCCGGGGCAGCCTCCTGTCTGGGACAAGATGCACGGTGCAGTCCTCTCCTGGTGGCTGGGTAGAGAAGCCACCACCGCCGTGCTTCTCTTCTCTTTTTCCCTCCGAGGAAGCCCTGCTTGCAACAATAAATGGCCTACCTTATTTCTCGACCTGCAAGTGTTGTTCCATTTCAGAGACACAACTTGGTCTCCCTGTGTGTCTTCTGGACTGTGTTTGTTAGCAGAGCTGGCTGTGCTAGGACAGAAGGGGCCCTGGTTGACTGTAGTGTGTGATGGACAGTTGACAAACTGACCCTTCCCAGAAGTTCAGTATCAAGTCCCCACTTAATGGGTGGGTGTGAGGAAGAGCTGAGAGAGAGAGACAGATGCTTGTCTAAGAGGGGACTGTGGCTGAAATGTGATCTTCTCTCTGAGCGTGGTGGGAACACCCCTGCTAGTATTGCTGCTACTGAGGCAAGGAAGACATTTTCCAGGACAGTTTGCCTCCAAGAGCATGGCAGGAGGCTGGGACTGCCCTGATGCGCATGAGACTTGGGAACACACGGTGGCTCCTGCCAGATGTGTCAACAAAGGGGAAGGAGCAGAGCACACAGCCCGTGTACTGTGCAGCAAAAAGACCTGAGCAAACTTGCTTCAGCTCCAGTCACACAGCACACCATGATCTGTTCTCCCCTTCCCTTCCACAAGGCCCCTCACCCACCCCACTATCAGCACAGCACAAGCAGGGCGATTTACCAGCAGGCTTATGTGACTGCAGACATTTGGCATCACTACAGCTGTGCCAGCACCTTGTTCCCTGCCGGCACATGGTTTTGAAGGCAAAGTGCAATGCTCATACTGCAGGAAAGCACAAAGCTCAGGCTAAGCACGGCTGGCTTTTGGCAGGATGTAGAGTGAGCAAAGCCAACAACAGCCCTGAAAGCAGTGATCTGAAAGGTCTGGGCTCAGGAGCCTGCTGGCTGTCATATCCGAGCACCTTGGCTAGAGTAAATCTCATCCATCCCTTCTCCAGCACAGTGTGGCCTCCCATCCATGACAACCTCAGGCTTCTGTTGATAATGCAAACAGGACATATTGACCCCCAAACCCAAAGTCAGCTAAACCAGAAACATTGATGAGACCTCCAGAGGGGAGATTTTAGGGTCAAATAATTAATTTATTTACAATGAGGAGCACAACGTGGTTGAGGGGGGTGTTGGGGGGGAGAATAGGAAAAGAAATTTCAATTATCCTCTGTTGTTGTTTGGGAAAATAAACATTTTCCTGAAAGGCAGGTGGCATAAAATCAGGGGCTTTCCATCCAGGAGAGCTGCCAGAGGATCACTGGGAACCCTGTACAGATCAGGGGACCCAAGGAACCTGCAGCACCGACCATGTCCTCATCTTTGACCATGACAAGAGGGTGCATCTTCTTGCTGCAGATGAGGGGGCTTCTCCACACCAGGTAGCTGAGGTGCTTGGTGGCCTTCCCACGCATGCTTTGTCAGCTCATCCAGACTTCTCCTGGTTCTTCTTCTTCTTTGACCAGGAAGGCAGTGGAATCATCGTCCCTGGCAGTGTTCAGGTGGTGTCCAGATGAGTACCTACGAGATATGGTTTAGTAGCTTGTGGTGATGTAATGATGACCTTGTAGGTCCTTTTCAACCTTGTGATTCTATGATTTTAAGATTCCCACTCCTTTAATAGATTCACAATCCTGTCCAGGCTGGAGAGGACCTCAGGAGGTCTCTAGTCCAACCTTCTTCACAAAGCTGTGGCAGTGATGGTATCAAACCAGGCTGCTCAGCATTCTGCACATCTGAGTCTTGAAAACATCCAAAGTCAGAGATCCCACAACCTCTCTGGGCCCCTCTCCCAGTGGGTAACTTAGGGAATACCCTCAAAGTTAGCCCGTTCCTCCTGATCTGCACCTCCATTAAAAGCCTGATTCCATCTTCTTAATAATCTCCTCACAGCTGTTAGGGGGTCGTCTTAAGTCCTCCAGAACCATCTCTTTTCAAAGCTGAACAAGCCCAACTCTCCAGTCTCTCATCACGTGGCATTAACTGCAGCCCCTGTGTCTCAGTGGTTCCTGCAGAACTCTCTCCTGATTACTCAGATTACTGGATACAGTGTCCAGCCCTGGTGTATTGAGTGTTGAGAAGTGGAGAATATTCACCCTCTCCCCCACCCCACCTAGAGGTCAAAAGGAAAGAACTGAGCCCCTCTGCCTTCTCACAACCCAAATGCATTGCCAAAGCTATTGCTTAGACTGGCTTGAAATGAGGATCCACTAGCTCATCTGTTCCCTAAGAATCTCTGGGTGATGAACAGATCAGTACCAACTCCTTCTTTCTGCATTGCCCCAGAACTCCAAAGACAAAGATGTGTAGCAGAATTTTTGTAGATATGGAAAAGAAACAGATTCCCCAACACTTCTGATGACTGCAGGAATGGAGCAGCTACAGGATGCATTTTCTACAGAATCACTCGCAGAGCCTACAGCCAGAGGGAGCCATCAGATCAGCTTCTCACACCTCCTGGAGAGCTGCAGGCTGGAGCCCTGTTGAGAGCTGCGCAGATGCCTCCTCAGTGTAATTTCATAACCCTTTCCTTGCCCTTTGGAGCCAATAGATTTCATCTCTCTGTGTGGCTAAAGTGCATGAAGGATGCCTTGCACCCAAGGGGATGCAGATGCCTGAGCAGAGAACCTGGCAGAGCATCGCCTGAGAACACTAGAGAAATTCCAGTTGTATAACAAATAAATGTTGCTAAAATTCAGCCCATTCTTTCAGGACTATTGTGTACAATTCTTCTGGGCTGCTTCTTTTGAAATATTTGTCCTCTGTGTACATCATCCCCTCCTGTGCCTGATAAACAGGATAGCATCTTCCAGACTCACTTGCACTTTCCCAAACAGTGGATACAGACACTGCCTATCTTACAGTATCTTTGCTCATCAGGAAACAGTCAACAGCTCAACAGCATTTACATTTTTTTCCTGGAAAGCGACTGGTATCAGAAGCATGTCTATATACCGAATTCATAGAACTGCTCAGGTTGGAACCTGAGAACCTTCAAGATCATAAATTCCAACCTCAACCTAACCATGCAACCCTAACTCCAACAACCAACTGCAAAATCATGTCCCTGAGCACCCCATCCAGGTGGTTTGTCAATAGGTTGCCCAAGGAGGCTGTGGATGCCCCATCCCTGGAGGCATTCAAGGCCAGGCTGATGTAGCTCTGGGCAGCCTGGTCTGGTGGTTGCTGACCCTGCACATAGCAAGAGGGACTGAAAAGAGATGATCTTTGAGGTCCTTTTCAACCCAGCCATTCTATCAGTCTATGATACTATGACAGCAACCCAGCCACCTCCCCGCAGCACCACCTCCAGTGCTTAAATACCTTTTTAGTAAAGGGGTGTTTCTCCCTCCTCCCGGTTACACATTAATCCACTCCCGCTCAGATCATTGCTCCACAAGCCGCATCGCCTTAGTGGCTTTTTTCTGGACACGCTGCAGGGCCTCGAGGACTTTCCTGTTCTGAGGAGCATAAAAGAGAACACAGTGTTTAAGGGGTGTCCTCACCAGACCAGAATACAGAGGGATGCCCATTTCCCCGCTCCTGCTGCCCACGCTATTGCTGACATAAGGCAGGATGCCATCGGCCTTCTGGCTGTTGGGCTGCGATAGGCTGGACTGGGCCCAGCCAGTGGCCATTGGGGCTGCGGGCGTTGCTGACAGCCCGAGATGGGTCCCCGGCCTGCAATGTGCCGCTGCTTGGCACACAGGTGCAAGGGGAAAGCTTGGGCCTCCTCCAACCCACACGCACGTCCCAAGAGGACTTAATGGAACTCTGTGAGCTGGCCCTTACCAGGTCCTCCATTACGTTCTTCTTTACGTGACCCTCCCACAGCCAAGTGAATGCTGATGACAGAAGCTGTGGGCACCCACAGCCCCTCTGTCTCCTTGATGTCCGCCAGGGGAAGGAGGCGATATGGGGCCAGGTCTCTCCGCACTTCCAACACTGGTGATGTTGGCTTGGCAGCCGTCGTCCTCCATTGCCAGCACTGAAGCCGTTGGTGCTGCCTGTGTTGCTGCCTTGTATTCACCTTGGGATGTGCAGGAACCTGCAGGGCCACCTCTGACCGGTGCACGTGAGGACGATCAGTCCCACTGGCACCTCTGCTCCCACCAACTTACTGCCACCTCTGTTCGCAGGATGCTGTCATGTACAATTGTCCCCTGCTGTGGCCGCCGTCAGTAACAGCAGCAGGTCATAGCACGCCGCTTAGCAGCTCTTCCCTGTTGCCCTTGCTCCCTTGCTGCCCCTTCCGAAGACTGTCTGGCAGAGCTGGGAAGGCCTGTTAGAGAAACAGCCTGCTTAGGAGGGGGCACGAGATGATCTGGCCTCCGGGGCAGCCGCCCGTCTGGGACAAGATGCACGGTGCAGTCCTCTCCTGGTGGCTGGGTAGAGAAGCCACCACCGCCGTGCATCTCTTTTTCCCACCAAGGAAGCCCTGCTTTCAACACTGAATGGCCTACCTTCTTTCTTGACCTGCAAGCGTTCCTTTCCAGAGAGACCACTTGGTCTCCCTGTGTGTCTTCTGGACAGTGTTTGTCCAGGAAACTCCTTCTTGATGGTGCCAAGGCCTGGTGGATTCACAGCCCACTCTTGAAGGGGCACGAGATTATCCGGCCTCTGAGGCAGCCGTCCATCTGGGAGGAGGATCCTCTCACGCACAATGCACTCCTCCGCAGGTGGCCGGCAGACCTCGGTGGGATCCCCTGCTCTGCTGGCTGCCCTGCCACCGTGGTACATTGTCTGGGCTGGTTTTGTTGCCATCAGACCTGGCCGGCGGTGGGGCTGGGTTCTGCAGTCCATGTGGGCTCTGTTGTATCTTCTGGTTGAGCTCTGGACACCAGAAGAGCGGCAACAGGACAGGCTGCCACTCTCCACAAGCTCCTCCAGATCCCTCCAGGCAGCATCCCAGAATTCAGGGCCCAGACTGCCGATGTGCTCAGGCAGTGCTGACTGCACCAGCTGCTGCAGCTCCTGGTCCGCCTTGCTGCAGCGGTTGCATCTGGGGGAGCAGCACCGTGGCCCACGCATCTGTCTGTTGTCATCTGCAAAGCAGGGAGGGGACCTGAGCAACAGCAGGATGGGGATGCCCTTGGCCCAATCTGCAGAGTGCAAGGTCCTGCTCCAGGGCTGGGCTCCTCCCGTGGGCCTAGCACACATCAGGGCAATCATGTAGATTGGGGCTGATCCACAAAAGACTTACCTGACTCACGAGTTGATGCTCCGCGCTTGTTTTCTGGCTGGGCATTGGCAGAGCTGCAGCAGGACAGGCTGCCCTGCTCCACCAGCTCCTCCAGATCCCTCCAGGCAGCATTCCAGAAGTCAGGGCCCAGACTGCCGACCGGCTTACGCAGTGCTGACTGCACCAGCCGCTGCAGCTCCTGGTCCGCATTGCTGCAGCTGTTCCAGCTGGAGCAGCACCATGGCCTGCGCGTCTGTGTCTCAGCATCTGTAATAGGGAGGGGGCCTGAGCCACAGCAGGATGGGGCACCAGGGACAACCTTGTCCCATCCGGCCGACCTGCAGTGTGCCAGTTCCCAGTCCAGGGCTGGGCTCCTCCCATGGGCCCATCCCTGCCTGGCGTGAATCAGGACAAGGCTAGGGCTTGGTGCTGACCCACGGGACACTCACCTGACTTTGGTGCTGCTGCTCCTCTCTGCCATGATCTCCTCAGACGCAATAATAGCTTGACAGCCTGCAGGCACATGAATGTGGCACAGTGAGGCTCTGGGAAGCAGCCAGCGCAGTCGGTTCCAAATCCCCCAGCCCTGAGTCCCACAGCCCCATATAACCCCATCCTCAAACTCCCCTACCTTTAGGTGCCACAGGGTGTGAAGCAGAAAGACCCCGGCCACCAAAAACAGGCCATCCAGGAAGAAATGGTATGTAGGGACAAGAAAAACGCTGTTGTCAACCATCGCTCAAAGCCGGTCACAACCGCACTGAGAGAGGCGGGGTGCTGGTCACTGGCTCCTAAAGATTCGGCTGTGAGGTCACAGTGCTTTGGGTGGGGACACCTCTGTGAGGTCACAGCCCCGCAGCCCACATGGGAGCCAGTCAGTGCTTGCCCTCTGTGTGCTGGTGGGAGAAGTTACAAATAAATCTGAGGACAATGAAAAAATGCTTCAAAAAATTGTAGCTTACACATCAAGTGAAAGCGTGCACCAGCCTGGGAACCAGAACCATCCTTGTGGTGTGCAGCTGCAATCTTCCCTTCAGGTACCTGAGGCAGACACAGGGTAAAGAAGCAAAGTGCTTTTAGTCTGCTTTTTCTTCTTGCTATCCTACTGCATTATTAGCTGGTAATAAATGAATCTTCCCTGGACCTAAACTGCTTTGTCTGGGACTGTAACTGTGAGCCATCTCTGTCTCCTTCTGGCACGTTGATTATATCACACTACCCCAAACCAAGGACGGAAGCGGCCACTGGATGGCTGGAAAAATATCCCATGCTCCATGCCTCCATCCAAAACACTATCCTGGGCACTTGGCACCCTAGAAAGAATTCAGTCCAACTGCAAAATCATGTCCCTGAGCACCCCATCCAGGTGGTTTGTCAATAGGTTGCCCAAGGAGGCTGTGGATGCCCCATCCCTGGAGGCATTCAAGGCCAGGCTGGATGTAGCTCTGGGCAGCCTGGTCTGGTGGTTGGTGACCCTGCACATAGCAAGAGAGACTGAAAAGAGATGATCTTGGAGGTCCATTTCAACCCAGGCCATTCTATCAGTCTATGATAATATGACAGCAACCCAGCAACCTCCACGCAGCACTGCATTACAGCTGGGGCAGCAGCACTTTGGCCCATACATCTGTCTGTTGTCACCTCCAAAGCAGGGAGGGAGCCTGAGCCACAGCAGGATGGGGACACTCTTGGCCCAACTGGCTGACCTGCAGTGTGCAATGTCCTGCTCCAGGGCTGGGCTCCTCCCATGGGTCTAGCACACATCAGGGCAATCATGCAGATCGAGGCTGACCCACAAAAGACTCACCTGACTCTGGAGCTGATGCTCCGTGCTAGTTTTCAGGCTGGCCATTAGTTTTCAGGCTCCTGGTCAGCATGGCTGCATCGGTTGCAGCTGGAGAAGCAGCACCGTGGCCTATGCCTCTGTGTCTCAGCATATGTAAGAGAGAGGGGGCCTGAGCCACAGCAGGATGGGGCACCAGGGACAACCTTGTCCCATTTGGCTGACCTGCAGTGTGCCAGTTCCCAGGACAGGGCTGGGCTCCTCCCATGGGCCTAGCACACATCAGGGCAGTCATGCAGATTGGGGCTGATACACAGAAGAATTACCTGACTCACGAGCTGATGCTCCGCGCTGGTTTTCTGGCTGGGCATTTGCGGAGCTGCAGCAGGACAGACTGCCCTGCTCCAACAGCTCCGCCAGGTCCCTCCAGGCAGCATGCCAGAAGTCAGGGCCCAGTCTGCTGACGGGCACAGGCAGTGCTGACTGCACCAGCTGCTGCAGATCCTGGTCAGCATTACTGCAGTGGTTCCAGCTGGGGCAGCAGCACTTTGGCCCATACGTCTGTCTGTTGTCACCTGCAAAGCAGGGACGGAGCCTGAGCGACAGCAAGACGGGAACACTCTTGGCCCAACTGGCTGACCTGCATCGTGCAAGGTCCTGCTCCAGGGCTGGGCTCCTCCCATGGGTCTAGCACACATCAGGGCAATCATGCAGATCGAGGCTGACCCACAAAGGACTCACCTGACTCTGGAGCTGATGCTCCGTGCTGGTTTTCAGTCTTGCCTTTACTGGAGTGCCGATAGAACCAGCTGCTGCAGCTCCTGGTCAACTCGGCTGCAGTGGTTGCAGCTGTAGCAGCAGCATCGTGGCCTATGCCTCTGTGTCTCAGCATCTGTAAGAGGGAGGGGGCCTGAGCCACAGCAGGATGGGGCACCAGGGACAACCTTGTCCCATTTGGCTGACCTGCAGTGTGACAGTTCCCAGGCCAGAGCTGGGCTCCTCCTGTGGGCCTGGCACACATCAGGGCAATCATGCAGATTGGGGCTGATCCACAGAAGACTTACCTGACTCACGAGCTGATGCTCCGCGCTGGTTTTCTGGCTGGGCATTTGCGGAGCTGCAGCAGGACAGACTGCCCTGCTCCACCAGCTCCGCCAGATCCCTTCAGGCAGCATCCCAGAAGTCAGGGCCCAGTCTGCTGACGGGCTCAGGCAGTGCTGACTGCACCAGCTGCTGCAGATCCTGGTCAGCATTACTGCAGTGGTTGCAACTGGGGCAGCAGCACTTTGGCCCATACGTGTGTCTGTTGTCACCTGCAAAGCAGGGACGGAGCCTGAGCGACAGCAAGACGGGAACACTCTTGGCCCAACTGGTTAACCTGCAGCGTGCAAGGTCCTGCTCCAGGGCTGGGCTCCTCCCATGGGCCTAGCACACATCAGGGCAATCATGCAGATTGGGGCTGATCCACAAAAGACTTACCTGACTCTGGAGCTGATGTTCCGCGCTGGTTTTCTGGCTGGGCATTTGCGGAGCTGCAGCAGGACAGACTGCCCTGCTCCAACAGCTCCGCCAGGTCCCTCCAGGCAGCATCCCAGAAGTCAGGGCCCAGTCTGCTGACGGGCTCAGGCAGTGCTGACTGCACCAGCTGCTGCAGCTCCTGGTCAGTATTACTGTAGTGGTTGCAGCTGGGGCAGCAGCACTTTGGCCCATACGTCTGTCTGTTGTCACCTGCAAAGCAGGGACGGAGCCTGAGCGACAGCAAGACGGGAACACTCTTGGCCCAACTGGCTGACCTGCATCATGCAAGGTCCTGCTCCAGGGCTGGGCTCCTCCCATGGGCCTAGCACACATCAGGGCAATCATGCAGATCGAGGCTGACCCACAAAGACTCACCTGACTCTGGAGCTGATGCTCCGCGCTGGTTTTCTGGCTGGGCATTGGAGCTGCAGCAGGACAGGCTACCCTGCTCCACCAGCTTTGCAAGTTCCCTCCAGGCAGCATCCCAGAAGCCAGGGCTTGGAGTAGCCATGTGCTCAGGCTGCGCTGATAGAACCAGCTGCTGCAGCTCCTGGTCCGCATTGCTGCAGCTGTTCCTGCTGGAGCAGCAGCACCGTGGCCTATGCCTCTGTGTCTCAGCATCTGTAAAAGGGAGGGGGCCTGAGCCACACCAGGATGGGGCACCAGGGACAACCTTGTCCCATCTGGCCGACCTGCAGTGTGCCAATTCCCAGTCCAGGGCTGGGCTCCTCCCATGGGCCCATCCCTGCCTGGCGTGAATCAGGACAAGGCTGGGGCTTGGTGCTGACCCATGGGACACTCACCTGACTTTGGTGCTGCTGCTCCTCGCTGCCATTATGTCCTCAGTTGCAAAAATAGCTTGAAAGCCTGCAGGCACATGAACTTGGCACAGTGAGGCTCTGGGAAGCAGCCAGCGCAGCCGGTTCCAAATGCCCCAGCCCTGAGTCCCACAGCCCCATATAACCCCATCCTCAAACTCCCCAACCTGTAGGTGCCACAGGGTGCGAAGCAGAAAGACCCCGGCCACCAAAAACAGGCCATATATACCTAAAGCCCATCTGTAAACTTGTGGGTACTTGACGTACCCTTTCCTCCTGTGGTAATCTGTAGCAACTTGGAGGAGCATGTTCTCGCACAGTGCAGTCCTCTGCTGGTGGCCGGGTAGAGGAGTTCACTGCACCGTGCTTCTCTTCTCTTTTTCCCACCGAGGAAGCCCCGACTCTCTGGCAGAGCTGGGAAGGCCTGGTGGAGACACAAGATTACCTGATGGAGCGGGCACAAGATTACCTGGCATTTGAGGCAGCCGCCCATCTTGGAAAATGGTGTTCTCATGCACTGTGCAGTCTTCTGCTGGTGGCTGCTTGCAGGTGTGCACAGCAGTGCGTATCTCTTCTCTGTTGTCGTGATCACAGTGCCTGCTTCCTTTTCCTGCACTTCTTAGGGTAGAGGAAGACTGCCAGTTCTCTTCTCCACGAGAAGTCCCAGCAGCAACACCTCTGCGGATTGGAGCTGCTCTTGCTGCCAATCCCGCAGGCTCTGTGTAGCTCCTGCACAGTGCTGCTGGAGACACGGTCCTCCCTGGAAGGTGCACGACATTGTCCAGCCTCTGAGGCAACCGTCCATCTGGGAGAAGGGTGATGCTGTGCACAGTGCAGTCCTCTGAGGGTGGGTGGCTGGAGGAGTCACCTGCACTGTGCTTCTCTTCCCTTTTTACATCGAGGAAGCCATGCATTCAGCAGTGAATGGCCTACCTTCTTTCTAGACCCTCAAGTGTTGTTCCGTGTCAGAGACACTACTTGGACTCCCTCTGCATCTTTTGGACGGTGTTCGTCCAGGAAACTCCTTCTTGATGGTGCGAAGGCCTGGAGGATTTACTACCCTCCCCGGAAGGGGCATGACATTATGCAGCCTCAGAGGGAGTCGTCCATCCGGGAGGAGGATGTTCTCACACACAGTACGTCCTATGCTGGTCTGGCTTGAGAAATATGGTGAGGGGCCCTCCATTTCTCTTTAATCCCACTGTCTTTCAGCCTCCCCAGAGCACGTGGGGGCACTCAGACAATGCGGAAAGCTCCCGGGTCTTCCTGTCCCACCAAAGTTGTCCCTGTGTTGCTCGATGAAGTCCCCATTTGCAGGTGGCTGTATGCAGGTGCAGCTCTGTGGGAGCTGCTCCGTGGCTCCCCTGCTTTCCTGGGAGCCCTGACAATCTGTCTGTCTGGGAGGACGATGCTCTCACACACAATGAACTGCTCTGCTTGTGGCCAGCAGACCTTGGTGGGATCCCCTGCTCTGCTGGCTGCCCTGCCACCTTGGAACTTTGTCTGGGCTGGTTTCGTTGCCATCAGACCTGGCCGGTAGTGGGGCTGGGTTCTACAATACGTGTGGGCTCTGTTGCTTCTTCTGGTTGAGCTCTGGACACCCTGAGAGTAGCAGCAGGACAGGCTGCCACTCTCCACCACCTCTGTCAGGTCACTCCAGGCAGCATCCCAATGGTCAGTGCCCAGAGTGCCGATGTGCTCACGCAGTGCTGACTGCACCAGCTGCTGCAGCTCCTGCTCAGCTCGGCAGCAGCGGTTACAGCTGTGGCAGCAGCACTTTGGCCCATACATCTGTCTCTCGTCACCTCCAAAGCAGGGAGGGAGCCTGAGCCACAGCAGGATGGGGACACTCTTGGACCAACTGGCTGACCTGCAGTGTGCAATGTCCTGCTCCAGGGCTGGGCTCCTCCCATGGGTCTAGCACACATCAGGGCAATCATGCAGATCGAGGCTGACCCACAAAAGACTCACCTGACTCTGGAGCTGATGCTCCGTGCTAGTTTTCAGGCTGGCCATTAGTTTTCAGGCTCCTGGTCAGCATGGCTGCATCGGTTGCAGCTGGAGAAGCAGCACCGTGGCCTATGCCTCTGTGTCTCAGCATATGTAAGAGAGAGGGGGCCTGAGCCACAGCAGGATGGGGCACCAGGGACAACCTTGTCCCATTTGGCTGACCTGCAGTGTGCCAGTTCCCAGGACAGGGCTGGGCTCCTCCCATGGGCCTAGCACACATCAGGGCAGTCATGCAGATTGGGGCTGATACACAGAAGAATTACCTGACTCACGAGCTGATGCTCCGCGCTGGTTTTCTGGCTGGGCATTTGCGGAGCTGCAGCAGGACAGACTGCCCTGCTCCAACAGCTCCGCCAGGTCCCTCCAGGCAGCATGCCAGAAGTCAGGGCCCAGTCTGCTGACGGGCACAGGCAGTGCTGACTGCACCAGCTGCTGCAGATCCTGGTCAGCATTACTGCAGTGGTTCCAGCTGGGGCAGCAGCACTTTGGCCCATACGTCTGTCTGTTGTCACCTGCAAAGCAGGGACGGAGCCTGAGCGACAGCAAGACGGGAACACTCTTGGCCCAACTGGCTGACCTGCATCGTGCAAGGTCCTGCTCCAGGGCTGGGCTCCTCCCATGGGTCTAGCACACATCAGGGCAATCATGCAGATCGAGGCTGACCCACAAAGGACTCACCTGACTCTGGAGCTGATGCTCCGTGCTGGTTTTCAGTCTTGCCTTTACTGGAGTGCCGATAGAACCAGCTGCTGCAGCTCCTGGTCAACTCGGCTGCAGCGGTTGCAGCTGTAGCAGCAGCATCGTGGCCTATGCCTCTGTGTCTCAGCATCTGTAAGAGGGAGGGGGCCTGAGCCACAGCAGGATGGGGCACCAGGGACAACCTTGTCCCATTTGGCTGACCTGCAGTGTGACAGTTCCCAGGCCAGAGCTGGGCTCCTCCTGTGGGCCTGGCACACATCAGGGCAATCATGCAGATTGGGGCTGATCCACAGAAGACTTACCTGACTCACGAGCTGATGCTCCGCGCTGGTTTTCTGGCTGGGCATTTGCGGAGCTGCAGCAGGACAGACTGCCCTGCTCCACCAGCTCCGCCAGATCCCTTCAGGCAGCATCCCAGAAGTCAGGGCCCAGTCTGCTGACGGGCTCAGGCAGTGCTGACTGCACCAGCTGCTGCAGATCCTGGTCAGCATTACTGCAGTGGTTGCAACTGGGGCAGCAGCACTTTGGCCCATACGTGTGTCTGTTGTCACCTGCAAAGCAGGGACGGAGCCTGAGCGACAGCAAGACGGGAACACTCTTGGCCCAACTGGTTAACCTGCAGCGTGCAAGGTCCTGCTCCAGGGCTGGGCTCCTCCCATGGGCCTAGCACACATCAGGGCAATCATGCAGATTGGGGCTGATCCACAAAAGACTTACCTGACTCTGGAGCTGATGTTCCGCGCTGGTTTTCTGGCTGGGCATTTGCGGAGCTGCAGCAGGACAGACTGCCCTGCTCCAACAGCTCCGCCAGGTCCCTCCAGGCAGCATCCCAGAAGTCAGGGCCCAGTCTGCTGACGGGCTCAGGCAGTGCTGACTGCACCAGCTGCTGCAGCTCCTGGTCAGTATTACTGTAGTGGTTGCAGCTGGGGCAGCAGCACTTTGGCCCATACGTCTGTCTGTTGTCACCTGCAAAGCAGGGACGGAGCCTGAGCGACAGCAAGACGGGAACACTCTTGGCCCAACTGGCTGACCTGCATCATGCAAGGTCCTGCTCCAGGGCTGGGCTCCTCCCATGGGCCTAGCACACATCAGGGCAATCATGCAGATCGAGGCTGACCCACAAAGACTCACCTGACTCTGGAGCTGATGCTCCGCGCTGGTTTTCTGGCTGGGCATTGGAGCTGCAGCAGGACAGGCTACCCTGCTCCACCAGCTTTGCAAGTTCCCTCCAGGCAGCATCCCAGAAGCCAGGGCTTGGAGTAGCCATGTGCTCAGGCTGCGCTGATAGAACCAGCTGCTGCAGCTCCTGGTCCGCATTGCTGCAGCTGTTCCTGCTGGAGCAGCAGCACCGTGGCCTATGCCTCTGTGTCTCAGCATCTGTAAAAGGGAGGGGGCCTGAGCCACACCAGGATGGGGCACCAGGGACAACCTTGTCCCATCTGGCCGACCTGCAGTGTGCCAATTCCCAGTCCAGGGCTGGGCTCCTCCCATGGGCCCATCCCTGCCTGGCGTGAATCAGGACAAGGCTGGGGCTTGGTGCTGACCCATGGGACACTCACCTGACTTTGGTGCTGCTGCTCCTCGCTGCCATTATGTCCTCAGTTGCAAAAATAGCTTGAAAGCCTGCAGGCACATGAACTTGGCACAGTGAGGCTCTGGGAAGCAGCCAGCGCAGCCGGTTCCAAATGCCCCAGCCCTGAGTCCCACAGCCCCATATAACCCCATCCTCAAACTCCCCAACCTGTAGGTGCCACAGGGTGCGAAGCAGAAAGACCCCGGCCACCAAAAACAGGCCATATATACCTAAAGCCCATCTGTAAACTTGTGGGTACTTGACGTACCCTTTCCTCCTGTGGTAATCTGTAGCAACTTGGAGGAGCATGTTCTCGCACAGTGCAGTCCTCTGCTGGTGGCCGGGTAGAGGAGTTCACTGCACCGTGCTTCTCTTCTCTTTTTCCCACCGAGGAAGCCCCGACTCTCTGGCAGAGCTGGGAAGGCCTGGTGGAGACACAAGATTACCTGATGGAGCGGGCACAAGATTACCTGGCATTTGAGGCAGCCGCCCATCTTGGAAAATGGTGTTCTCATGCACTGTGCAGTCTTCTGCTGGTGGCTGCTTGCAGGTGTGCACAGCAGTGCGTATCTCTTCTCTGTTGTCGTGATCACAGTGCCTGCTTCCTTTTCCTGCACTTCTTAGGGTAGAGGAAGACTGCCAGTTCTCTTCTCCACGAGAAGTCCCAGCAGCAACACCTCTGCGGATTGGAGCTGCTCTTGCTGCCAATCCCGCAGGCTCTGTGTAGCTCCTGCACAGTGCTGCTGGAGACACGGTCCTCCCTGGAAGGTGCACGACATTGTCCAGCCTCTGAGGCAACCGTCCATCTGGGAGAAGGGTGATGCTGTGCACAGTGCAGTCCTCTGAGGGTGGGTGGCTGGAGGAGTCACCTGCACTGTGCTTCTCTTCCCTTTTTACATCGAGGAAGCCATGCATTCAGCAGTGAATGGCCTACCTTCTTTCTAGACCCTCAAGTGTTGTTCCGTGTCAGAGACACTACTTGGACTCCCTCTGCATCTTTTGGACGGTGTTCGTCCAGGAAACTCCTTCTTGATGGTGCGAAGGCCTGGAGGATTTACTACCCTCCCCGGAAGGGGCATGACATTATGCAGCCTCAGAGGGAGTCGTCCATCCGGGAGGAGGATGTTCTCACACACAGTACGTCCTATGCTGGTCTGGCTTGAGAAATATGGTGAGGGGCCCTCCATTTCTCTTTAATCCCACTGTCTTTCAGCCTCCCCAGAGCACGTGGGGGCACTCAGACAATGCGGAAAGCTCCCGGGTCTTCCTGTCCCACCAAAGTTGTCCCTGTGTTGCTCGATGAAGTCCCCATTTGCAGGTGGCTGTATGCAGGTGCAGCTCTGTGGGAGCTGCTCCGTGGCTCCCCTGCTTTCCTGGGAGCCCTGACAATCTGTCTGTCTGGGAGGACGATGCTCTCACACACAATGAACTGCTCTGCTTGTGGCCAGCAGACCTTGGTGGGATCCCCTGCTCTGCTGGCTGCCCTGCCACCTTGGAACTTTGTCTGGGCTGGTTTCGTTGCCATCAGACCTGGCCGGTAGTGGGGCTGGGTTCTACAATACGTGTGGGCTCTGTTGCTTCTTCTGGTTGAGCTCTGGACACCCTGAGAGTAGCAGCAGGACAGGCTGCCACTCTCCACCACCTCTGTCAGGTCACTCCAGGCAGCATCCCAATGGTCAGTGCCCAGAGTGCCGATGTGCTCACGCAGTGCTGACTGCACCAGCTGCTGCAGCTCCTGCTCAGCTCGGCAGCAGCGGTTACAGCTGTGGCAGCAGCACTTTGGCCCATACATCTGTCTCTCGTCACCTCCAAAGCAGGGAGGGAGCCTGAGCCACAGCAGGATGGGGACACTCTTGGACCAACTGGCTGACCTGCAGTGTGCAAGGTCCTCCTCCAGGGCTGGGCTCCTCCCATGGGCCTAGCACACATCAGGGCAATCATGCAGATCAAGGCTGACCCACAAAGACTCACCTGACTCTGGAGCTGATGCTCCGCGCCGGTTTTCTGGCTGGGCATTGGAGCTGCAGCAGGACAGGCTACCCTGCTCCACCAGCTTTGCCAGGTCCCTCCAGGCAGCATCCCAGAAGTCAGGGTCCAGACTGCCGATGGGCTCACACAGTGCTGACTGCACCAGCTGCTGCAGCTCCTGGTCAGTATTACTGTAGTGGTTGCAGCTGGGCAGCAGCACTCTGGCCCATACGTCTGTCTGTTGTCACCTGCAAAGCAGGGAGGGAGCCTGAGTGACAGCAAGACAGGAACACTCTTGGCCCAACTGGCTGACCTGCATCGTGCAAGGTCCTGCTCCAGGGCTGGGCTCCTCCCATGGGTCTTGCACACATCAGGGCAATCATGCAGATCGAGGCTGACCCACAAAGGACTCACCTGACTCTGGAGCTGATGCTCCGTGCTGGTTTTCAGGCTGGCCATTAGTGGAGCACCAATAGCAACAGCTGCTGCAGCTCCTGGTCAGCATGGCTGCAGCGGTTGCAGCTGGAGAAGCAGCACCGTGGCCTATGCGTCTGAGTCTCAGCATCTGTAAAAGGGAGGGGTCTGAGCCACAGCAGGATGGGGCACCAGGGACAACCTTGTCCCATCTGGCCAACCTGCAGTGTGCCAGTTCCCAGGCCAGGGCTGGGCTCGTCCCATGGGCCTAGCACACATCAGGGCAGTCATGCAGATTGGGGCTGATCCACAGAAGACTTACCTGACTCACGAGCTGATGCTCTGCGCTGGTTTTCTGGCTGGGCATTTGCGGAGCTGCAGCAGGACAGACTGCCCTGCTCCACCAGCTCCGCCAGATCCCTCCAGGCAGCATCCCAGAAGTCAGGGCCCAGTCTGCTGACGGGCTCAGGCAGTGCTGACTGCACCAGCTGCTGCAGATCCTGGTCAGCATTACTGCAGTGGTTGCAGCTGGGGCAGCAGCACTTTGGCCCATACGTCTGTCTGTTGTCACCTGCAAAGCAGGGACAGAGCCTGAGCGACAGCAAGACGGGAACACTCTTGGCCCAACTGGTTGACCTGCAGCGTGCAAGGTCCTCCTCCAGGGCTGGGCTCCTCCCATGGGCCTAGCACACATCAGGGCAATCATGCAGATCAAGGCTGACCCACAAAGACTCACCTGACTCTGGAGCTGATGCTCCGCGCTGGTTTTCTGGCTGGGCATTGGAGCTGCAGCAGGACAGGCTACCCTGCTCCACCAGCTTTGCCAGGTCCCTCCAGGCAGCATCCCAGAAGCCAGGGCTTGGAGTAGCCATGTGCTCAGGCTGATAGAACCAGCTGCTGCAGCTCCTGGTCCGCCTTGCTGCAGCTGTTCCTGCTGGAGCAGCAGCACCGTGGCCTATGCCTCTGTGTCTCAGCATCTGTTAGAGGGAGGGGGCCTGAGCCACAGCAGGATGGGGCACCAGGGACAACCTTGTCCCATTTGGCTGACCTGCAGTGTGACAGTTCCCAGGCCAGAGCTGGGCTCCTCCTGTGGGCCTGGCACACATCAGGGCAATCATGCAGATTGGGGCTGATCCACAGAAGACTTACCTGACTCACGAGCTGATGCTCCGCGCTGGTTTTCTGGCTGGGCATTTGCGGAGCTGCAGCAGGACAGACTGCCCTGCTCCACCAGCTCCGCCAGATCCCTTCAGGCAGCATCCCAGAAGTCAGGGCCCAGTCTGCTGACGGGCTCAGGCAGTGCTGACTGCACCAGCTGCTGCAGATCCTGGTCAGCATTACTGCAGTGGTTGCAACTGGGGCAGCAGCACTTTGGCCCATACGTGTGTCTGTTGTCACCTGCAAAGCAGGGACGGAGCCTGAGCGACAGCAAGACGGGAACACTCTTGGCCCAACTGGTTGACCTGCAGCGTGCAAGGTCCTCCTCCAGGGCTGGGCTCCTCCCATGAGTCTTGCACACATCAGGGCAATCATGCAGATCGAGGCTGACCCACAAAGGACTCACCTGACTCTGGAGCTGATGCTCCGTGCTAGTTTTCAGGCTGGCCATTAGTGGAGCACCAATAGCAATAGCTGCTGCAGCTCCTGGTCAGCACGGCTGCAGCGGTTGCAGCTGGAGAAGCAGCACCGTGGCCTATGCGTCTGTGTCTCAGCATCTGTAAAAGGGAGGGGTCTGAGCCACAGCAGGATGGGGCACCAGGGACAACCTTGTCCCATCTGGCCGACCTGCAGTGTGCCAGTTCCCAGGCCAGAGCTGGGCTCCTCCTGTGGGCCTGGCACACATCAGGGCAATCATGCAGATTGGGGCTGATCCACAGAAGACTTACCTGACTCACGAGCTGATGCTCCGCGCTGGTTTTCTGGCTGGGCATTTGCGGAGCTGCAGCAGGACAGACTGCCCTGCTCCACCAGCTCCGCCAGATCCCTCCAGGCAGCATCCCAGAAGTCAGGGCCCAGTCTGCTGACGGGCTCAGGCAGTGCTGACTGCACCAGCTGCTGCAGATCCTGGTCAGCATTACTGCAGTGGTTCCAGCTGGGGCAGCAGCACTTTGGCCCATACGTCTGTCTCTTGTCACCTGCAAAGCAGGGACGGAGCTTGAGCGACAGCAAGACGGGAACACTCTTGGCCCAACTGGTTAACCTGCAGCGTGCAAGGTCCTGCTCCAGGGCTGGGCTCCTCCCATGGGCCTAGCACACATCAGGGCAATCATGCAGATTGGGGCTGATCCACAAAAGACTTACCTGACTCTGGAGCTGATGTTCCGCGCTGGTTTTCTGGCTGGGCATTTGCGGAGCTGCAGCAGGACAGACTGCCCTGCTCCAACAGCTCCGCCAGGTCCCTCCAGGCAGCATCCCAGAAGTCAGGGCCCAGTCTGCTGACGGGCTCAGGCAGTGCTGACTGCACCAGCTGCTGCAGCTCCTGGTCAGTATTACTGTAGTGGTTGCAGCTGGGGCAGCAGCACTTTGGCCCATATGTCTGTCTGTTGTCACCTGCAAAGCAGGGACGGAGCCTGAGCGACAGCAAGACGGGAACACTCTTGGCCCAACTGGCTGACCTGCAGCGTGCAGGTCCTCCTCCAGGGCTGGGCTCCTCCCATGGGCCTAGCACACATCAGGGCAATCATGCAGATCAAGGCTGACCCACAAAGACTCACCTGACTCTGGAGCTGATGTTCCGCGCTGGTTTTCTGGCTGGGCATTGGAGCTGCAGCAGGACAGGCTACCCTGCTCCACCAGCTTTGCCAGGTCCCTCCAGGCAGCATCCCAGAAGCCAGGGCTTGGAGTAGCCATGTGCTCAGGCTGCGCTGATAGAACCAGCTGCTGCAGCTCCTGGTCCGCCTTGCTGCAGCTGTTCCTGCTGGAGCAGCAGCACCGTGGCCTATGCCTCTGTGTCTCAGCATCTGTAAAAGGGAGGGGGCCTGAGCCACACCAGGATGGGGCACCAGGGACAACCTTGTCCCATCTGGCCGACCTGCAGTGTGCCAGTTCCCAGTCCAGGGCTGGGCTCCTCCCATGGGCCCATCCCTGCCTGGCGTGAATCAGGACAAGGCTGGGGCTTGGTGCTGACCCATGGGACACTCACCTGACTTTGGTGCTGCTGCTCCTCGCTGCCATTATGTCCTCAGTTGCAAGAATAGCTTGAAAGCCTGCAGGCACATGAACTTGGCACAGTGAGGCTCTGGGAAGCAGCCAGTGCAGCCGGTTCCAAATGCCCCAGCCCTGAGTCCCACAGCCCCATATAACCCCATCTTCAAACTCCCCTAACTGTAGGTGCCACAGGCTGCGAAGCAGAAAGACCCCGGCCACCAAAAACAGGCCATATATACCTAAAGCCCATCTGTAAACTTGTGGGTACTTGACGTACCCTTTCCTCCTGTGGTAATCTGTAGCAACTTGGAGGAGCATGTTCTCGCACAGTGCAGTCCTCTGCTGGTGGCCGGGTAGAGGAGTTCACTGCACCGTGCTTCTCTTCTCTTTTTCCCACCGAGGAAGCCCCGACTCTCTGGCAGAGCTGGGAAGGCCTGGTGGAGACACAAGATTACCTGATGGAGCGGGCACAAGATTACCTGGCAATTGAGGCAGCCGCCCATCTTGGAAAATGGTGTTCTCATGCACTGTGCAGTCTTCTGCTGGTGGCTGCTTGCAGGTGTGCACAGCAGTGCGTATCTCTTCTCTGTTGTCGTGATCACAGTGCCTGCTTCCTTTTCCTGCACTTCTTAGGGTAGAGGAAGACTGCCAGTTCTCTTCTCCATGAGAAGTCCCAGCAGCAACACCTCTGCGGATTGGAGCTGCTCTTGCTGCCAATCCCGCAGGCTCTGTGTAGCTCCTGCACAGTGCTGCTGGAGACACGGTCCTCCCTGGAAGGTGCACGACATTGACCAGCCTCTGAGGCAACCGTCCATCTGGGAGAAGGGTGATGCTGTGCACAGTGCAGTCCTCTGAGGGTGGGTGGCTGGAGGAGTCACCTGCACTGTGCTTCTCTTCCCTTTTTACATCGAGGAAGCCATGCATTCAGCAGTGAATGGCCTACCTTCTTTCTAGACCCTCAAGTGTTTTTCCGTGTCAGAGACACTACTTGGACTCCCTCTGCATCTTTTGGACAGTGTTCGTCCAGGAAACTCCTTCTTGGTGCGAAGGCCTGGAGGATTTACTACCCTCCCCGGAAGGGGCATGACATTATGCAGCCTCAGAGGGAGTCGTCCATCCGGGAGGAGGATGTTCTCACACACAGTACGTCCTATGCTGGTCTGGCTTGAGAAATACGGTGAGGGGCCCTCCATTTCTCTTTGATCCCACTGTCTTTCAGCCTCCCCAGAGCACGTGGGGGCACTCAGACAATGCGGAAAGCTCCCGGGTCTTCCTGTCCCACCAAAGTTGTCCCTGTGTTGCTCGATGAAGTCCCCATTTGCAGGTGGCTGCATGCAGGTGCAGCTCTGTGGGAGCTGCTCCGTGGCTCCCCTGCTTTCCTGGGAGCCCTGACAATCTGTCTGTCTGGGAGGACGATGCTCTCACACACAATGCACTGCTCTGCTTGTGGCCAGCAGACCTTGGTGGGATCCCCTGCTCTGCTGGCTGCCCTGCCACCTTGGAACTTTGTATGGGCTGGTTTCGTTGCCATCAGACCTGGCCGGCAGTGGGGCTGGGTTCTACAATACGTGTGGGCTCTGTTGCTTCTTCTGGTTGAGCTCTGGACACCCTGAGAGTAGCAGCAGGACAGGCTGCCACTCTCCACCACCTCTGTCAGGTCACTCCAGGCAGCATCCCAATGGTCAGTGCCCAGAGTGCCGATGTGCACACGCAGTGCTGACTGCACCAGCTGCTGCAGCTCCTGCTCAGCTCGGCAGCAGCGGTTACAGCTGTGGCAGCAGCACTCTGGCCCATACATCTGTCTCTCGTCACCTCCAAAGCAGGGAGGGAGCCTGAGCCACAGCAGGATGGGGACACTCTTGGCCCAACTGGCTGACCTGCAGTGTGCAAGGTCCTGCTCCAGGGCTGGGCTCCTCCCATGGGCCTAGCACACATCAGGGCAATCATGCAGATCGAGGCTGACCAACAAAGACTCACCTGACTCTGGAGCTGATGCTCCGCGCCGGTTTTCTGGCTGGGCATTGGAGCTGCAGCAGGACAGGTTACCCTGCTCCACCAGATTTGCCAGGTCCCTCCAGGCAGCATCCCAAAAGTCAGGGTCCAGACTGCCGATGGGCTCACACAGTGCTGACTGCACCAGCTGCTGCAGCTCCTGGTCAGTATTACTGTAGTGGTTGCAGCTGGGCAGCAGCACTCTGGCCCATACGTCTGTCTGTTGTCACCTGCAAAGCAGGGAGGGAGCCTGAGTGACAGCAAGACAGGAACACTCTTGGCCCAACTGGCTGACCTGCATCGTGCAAGGTCCTGCTCCAGGGCTGGGCTCCTCCCATGGGTCTTGCACACATCAGGGCAATCATGCAGATCGAGGCTGACCCACAAAGGACTCACCTGACTCTGGAGCTGATGCTCCGTGCTGGTTTTCAGGCTGGCCATTAGTGGAGCACCAATAGCAACAGCTGCTGCAGCTCCTGGTCAGCATGGCTGCAGCGGTTGCAGCTGGAGAAGCAGCACTGTGGCCTATGCGTCTGTGTCTCAGCATCTGTAAAAGGGAGGGGTCTGAGCCACAGCAGGATGGGGCACCAGGGACAACCTTGTCCCATCTGGCCAACCTGCAGTGTGCCAGTTCCCAGGCCAGGGCTGGGCTCGTCCCATGGGCCTAGCACACATCAGGGCAGTCATGCAGATTGGGGCTGATCCACAGAAGACTTACCTGACTCACGAGCTGATGCTCTGCGCTGGTTTTCTGGCTGGCCATTTGCGGAGCTGCAGCAGGACAGACTGCCCTGCTCCACCAGCTCCGCCAGATCCCTCCAGGCAGCATCCCAGAAGTCAGGGTCCAGACTGCTGACGGGCTCAGGCAGTGCTGACTGCACCAGCTGCTGCAGATCCTGGTCAGCATTACTGCAGTGGTTGCAGCTGGGGCAGCAGCACTTTGGCCCATACGTCTGTCTGTTGTCACCTGCAAAGCAGGGACGGAGCCTGAGCGACAGCAAGACGGGAACACTCTTGGCCCAACTGGTTGACCTGCAGCGTGCAAGGTCCTCCTCCAGGGCTGGGCTCCTCCCATGGGCCTAGCACACATCAGGGCAATCATGCAGATCAAGGCTGACCCACAGAGACTCACCTGACTCTGGAGCTGATGCTCCGCGCTGGTTTTCTGGCTGGGCATTGGAGCTGCAGCAGGACAGGCTACCCTGCTCCACCAGCTTTGCCAGGTCCCTCCAGGCAGCATCCCAGAAGTCAGGGTCCAGACTGCCGATGGGCTCACACAGTGCTGACTGCACCAGCTGCTGCACATCCTGGTCAGTATTACTGTAGTGGTTGCAGCTGGGCAGCAGCACTCTGGCCCATACGTCTGTCTGTTGTCACCTGCAAAGCAGGGAGGGAGCCTGAGTGACAGCAAGACAGGAACACTCTTGGCCCAACTGGCTGACCTGCATCGTGCAAGGTCCTGCTCCAGGGCTGGGCTCCTCCCATGGGTCTTGCACACATCAGGGCAATCATGCAGATCGAGGCTGACCCACAAAGGACTCACCTGACTCTGGAGCTGATGCTCCGTGCTGGTTTTCAGGCTGGCCATTAGTGGAGCACCAATAGCAACATCTGCTGCAGCTCCTGGTCAGCATGGCTGCAGCGGTTGCAGCTGGAGAAGCAGCACCGTGGCCTATGCGTCTGTGTCTCAGCATCTGTAAAAGGGAGGGGTCTGAGCCACAGCAGGATGGGGCACCAGGGACAACCTTGTCCCATCTGGCCGACCTGCAGTGTGCCAGTTCCCAGGCCAGAGCTGGGCTCCTCCTGTGGGCTTAGCACACATCAGGGCAGTCATGCAGATTGGGGCTGATCCACAGAAGACTTACCTGACTCACGAGCTGATGCTCTGCGCTGGTTTTCTGGCTGGCCATTTGCGGAGCTTCAGCAGGACAGACTGCCCTGCTCCACCAGCTCCGCCAGATCCCTCCAGGCAGCATCCCAGAAGTCAGGGCCCAGTCTGCTGACGGGCTCAGGCAGTGCTGACTGCACCAGCTGCTGCAGATCCTGGTCAGCATTACTGCAGTGGTTGCAGCTGGGGCAGCAGCACTTTGGCCCATACGTCTGTCTGTTGTCACCTGCAAAGCAGGGACAGAGCCTGAGCGACAGCAAGACGGGAACACTCTTGGCCCAACTGGTTGACCTGCAGCGTGCAAGGTCCTCCTCCAGGGCTGGGCTCCTCCCATGGGCCTAGCACACATCAGGGCAATCATGCAGATCAAGGCTGACCCACAAAGACTCACCTGACTCTGGAGCTGATGCTCCGCGCTGGTTTTCTGGCTGGGCATTGGAGCTGCAGCAGGACAGGCTACCCTGCTCCACCAGCTTTGCCAGGTCCCTCCAGGCAGCATCCCAGAAGCCAGGGCTTGGAGTAGCCATGTGCTCAGGCTGATAGAACCAGCTGCTGCAGCTCCTGGTCCGCCTTGCTGCAGCTGTTCCTGCTGGAGCAGCAGCACCGTGGCCTATGCCTCTGTGTCTCAGCATCTATAAAAGGGAGGGGGCCTGAGCCACACCAGGATGGGGCACCAGGGACAACCTTGTCTCATCTGGCCGACCTGCAGTGTGCCAGTTCCCAGTCCAGGGCTGGGCTCCTCCCATGGGCCCATCCCTGCCTGGCGTGAATCAGGACAAGGCTGGGGCTTGGTGCTGACCCATGGGACACTCACCTGACTTTGGTGCTGCTGCTCCTCGCTGCCATTATGTCCTCAGTTGCAAGAACAGCTTGAAAGCCTGCAGGCACATGAACTTGGCACAGTGAGGCTCTGGGAAGCAGCCAGTGCAGCCGGTTCCAAATGCCCCAGCCCTGAGTCCCACAGCCCCATATAACCCCATCTTCAAACTCCCCAACCTGTAGGTGCCACAGGCTGCGAAGCAGAAAGACCCCGGCCACCAAAAACAGGCCATATATACCTAAAGCCCATCTGTAAACTTGTGGGTACTTGACGTACCCTTTCCTCCTGTGGTAATCTGTAGCAACTTGGAGGAGCATGTTCTCGCACAGTGCAGTCCTCTGCTGGTGGCCGGGTAGAGGAGTTCACTGCACCGTGCTTCTCTTCTCTTTTTCCCACCGAGGAAGCCCCGACTCTCTGGCAGAGCTGGGAAGGCCTGGTGGAGACACAAGATTACCTGATGGAGCGGGCACAAGATTACCTGGCATTTGAGGCAGCCGCCCATCTTGGAAAATGGTGTTCTCATGCACTGTGCAGTCTTCTGCTGGTGGCTGCTTGCAGGTGTGCACAGCAGTGCGTATCTCTTCTCTGTTGTCGTGATCACAGTGCCTGCTTCCTTTTCCTGCACTTCTTAGGGTAGAGGAAGACTGCCAGTTCTCTTCTCCATGAGAAGTCCCAGCAGCAACACCTCTGCGGATTGGAGCGGCTCTTGCTGCCAATCCCGCAGGCTCTGTGTAGCTCCTGCACAGTGCTGCTGGAGACACGGTCCTCCCTGGAAGGTGCACGACATTGTCCAGCCTCTGAGGCAACCGTCCATCTGGGAGAAGGGTGATGCTGTGCACAGTGCAGTCCTCTGAGGGTGGGTGGCTGGAGGAGTCACCTGCACTGTGCTTCTCTTCCCTTTTTACATCGAGGAAGCCATGCATTCAGCAGTGAATGGCCTACCTTCTTTCTAGACCCTCAAGTGTTGTTCCGTGTCAGAGACACTACTTGGACTCCCTCTGCATCTTTTGGACGGTGTTCGTCCAGGAAACTCCTTCTTGGTGCGAAGGCCTGGAGGATTTACTACCCTCCCCGGAAGGGGCATGACATTATGCAGCCTCAGAGGGAGTCGTCCATCCGGGAGGAGGATGTTCTCACACACAGTACGTCCTATGCTGGTCTGGCTTGAGAAATACGGTGAGGGGCCCTCCATTTCTCTTTGATCCCACTGTCTTTCAGCCTCCCCAGAGCACGTGGGGGCACTCAGACAATGCGGAAAGCTCCCGGGTCTTCCTGTCCCACCAAAGTTGTCCCTGTGTTGCTCGATGAAGTCCCCATTTGCAGGTGGCTGCATGCAGGTGCAGCTCTGTGGGAGCTGCTCCGTGGCTCCCCTGCTTTCCTGGGAGCCCTGACAATCTGTCTGTCTGGGAGGACGATGCTCTCACACACAATGCACTGCTCTGCTTGTGGCCAGCAGACCTTGGTGGGATCCCCTGCTCTGCTGGCTGCCCTGCCACCTTGGAACTTTGTCTGGGCTGGTTTCGTTGCCATCAGACCTGGCCGGTAGTGGGGCTGGGTTCTACAATACGTGTGGGCTCTGTTGCTTCTTCTGGTTGAGCTCTGGACACCCTGAGAGTAGCAGCAGGACAGGCTGCCACTCTCCACCACCTCTGTCAGGTCACTCCAGGCAGCATCCCAATGGTCAGTGCCCAGAGTGCCGATGTGCTCACGCAGTGCTGACTGCACCAGCTGCTGCAGCTCCTGCTCAGCTCGGCAGCAGCGGTTACAGCTGTGGCAGCAGCACTTTGGCCCATACATCTGTCTCTCGTCACCTCCAAAGCAGGGAGGGAGCCTGAGCCACAGCAGGATGGGGACACTCTTGGCCCAACTGGCTGACCTGCAGTGTGCAAGGTCCTCCTCCAGGGCTGGGCTCCTCCCATGGGCCTAGCACACATCAGGGCAATCATGCAGATCAAGGCTGACCCACAAAGACTCACCTGACTCTGGAGCTGATGCTCCGCGCCGGTTTTCTGGCTGGGCATTGGAGCTGCAGCAGGACAGGCTACACTGCTCCACCAGCTTTGCCAGGTCCCTCCAGGCAGCATCCCAGAAGTCAGGGTCCAGACTGCCGATGGGCTCACACAGTGCTGACTGCACCAGCTGCTGCAGCTCCTGGTCAGTATTACTGTAGTGGTTGCAGCTGGGCAGCAGCACTCTGGCCCATACGTCTGTCTGTTGTCACCTGCAAAGCAGGGAGGGAGCCTGAGTGACAGCAAGACAGGAACACTCTTGGCCCAACTGGCTGACCTGCATCGTGCAAGGTCCTGCTCCAGGGCTGGGCTCCTCCCATGGGTCTTGCACACATCAGGGCAATCATGCAGATCGAGGCTGACCCACAAAGGACTCACCTGACTCTGGAGCTGATGCTCCGTGCTGGTTTTCAGGCTGGCCATTAGTGGAGCACCAATAGCAACATCTGCTGCAGCTCCTGGTCAGCATGGCTGCAGCGGTTGCAGCTGGAGAAGCAGCACCGTGGCCTATGCGTCTGTGTCTCAGCATCTGTAAAAGGGAGGGGTCTGAGCCACAGCAGGATGGGGCACCAGGGACAACCTTGTCCCATCTGGCCAACCTGCAGTGTGCCAGTTCCCAGGCCAGAGCTGGGCTCCTCCTGTGGGCCTAGCACACATCAGGGCAGTCATGCAGATTGGGGATGATCCACAGAAGACTTACCTGACTCACGAGCTGATGCTCCGCGCTGGTTTTCTGGCTGGGCATTTGCGGAGCTGCAGCAGGACAGACTGCCCTGCTCCACCAGCTCCGCCAGATCCCTCCAGACAGCATCCCAGAAGTCAGGGCCCAGTCTGCTGACGGGCTCATGCAGTGCTGACTGCACCAGCTGCTGCAGATCCTGGTCAGCATTACTGCAGTGGTTGCAGCTGGGGCAGCAGCACTTTGGCCCATACGTCTGTCTGTTGTCACCTGCAAAGCAGGGACAGAGCCTGAGCGACAGCAAGACGGGAACACTCTTGGCCCAACTGGTTGACCTGCAGCGTGCAAGGTCCTCCTCCAGGGCTGGGCTCCTCCCATGGGCCTAGCACACATCAGGGCAATCATGCAGATCAAGGCTGACCCACAAAGACTCACCTGACTCTGGAGCTGATGCTCCGTGCTGGTTTTCTGGCTGGGCATTGGAGCTGCAGCAGGACAGGTTACCCTGCTCCACCAGCTTTGCCAGGTCCCTCCAGGCAGCATCCCAGAAGTCAGGGTCCAGACTGCCGATGGGCTCACACAGTGCTGACTGCACCAACTGCTGCAGCTCCTGGTCAGTATTACTGTAGTGGTTGCAGCTGGGCAGCAGCACTCTGGCCCATACGTCTGTCTGTTGTCACCTGCAAAGCAGGGAGGGAGCCTGAGTGACAGCAAGACAGGAACACTCTTGGCCCAACTGGCTGACCTGCATCGTGCAAGGTCCTGCTCCAGGGCTGGGCTCCTCCCATGGGTCTTGCACACATCAGGGCAATCATGCAGATCGAGGCTTACCCACAAAGGACTCACCTGACTCTGGAGCTGATGCTCCGTGCTGGTTTTCAGGCTGGCCATTAGTGGAGCACCAATAGCAACATCTGCTGCAGCTCCTGGTCAGCATGGCTGCAGCGGTTGCAGCTGGAGAAGCAGCACCGTGGCCTATGCGTCTGTGTCTCAGCATCTGTAAAAGGGAGGGGTCTGAGCCACAGCAGGATGGGGCACCAGGGACAACCTTGTCCCATCTGGCCGACCTGCAGTGTGCCAGTTCCCAGGCCAGAGCTGGGCTCCTCCTGTGGGCTTAGCACACATCAGGGCAGTCATGCAGATTGGGGCTGATCCACAGAAGACTTACCTGACTCACGAGCTGATGCTCTGCGCTGGTTTTCTGGCTGGCCATTTGCGGAGCTGCAGCAGGACAGACTGCCCTGCTCCACCAGCTCCGCCAGATCCCTCCAGGCAGCATCCCAGAAGTCAGGGTCCAGACTGCTGACGGGCTCAGGCAGTGCTGACTGCACCAGCTGCTGCAGATCCTGGTCAGCATTACTGCAGTGGTTGCAGCTGGGGCAGCAGCACTTTGGCCCATACGTCTGTCTGTTGTCACCTGCAAAGCAGGGACGGAGCCTGAGCGACAGCAAGACGGGAACACTCTTGGCCCAACTGGTTGACCTGCAGCGTGCAAGGTCCTCCTCCAGGGCTGGGCTCCTCCCATGGGCCTAGCACACATCAGGGCAATCATGCAGATCAAGGCTGACCCACAGAGACTCACCTGACTCTGGAGCTGATGCTCCGCGCTGGTTTTCTGGCTGGGCATTGGAGCTGCAGCAGGACAGGCTACCCTGCTCCACCAGCTTTGCCAGGTCCCTCCAGGCAGCATCCCAGAAGTCAGGGTCCAGACTGCCGATGGGCTCACACAGTGCTGACTGCACCAGCTGCTGCACATCCTGGTCAGTATTACTGTAGTGGTTGCAGCTGGGCAGCAGCACTCTGGCCCATACGTCTGTCTGTTGTCACCTGCAAAGCAGGGAGGGAGCCTGAGTGACAGCAAGACAGGAACACTCTTGGCCCAACTGGCTGACCTGCATCGTGCAAGGTCCTGCTCCAGGGCTGGGCTCCTCCCATGGGTCTTGCACACATCAGGGCAATCATGCAGATCGAGGCTGACCCACAAAGGACTCACCTGACTCTGGAGCTGATGCTCCGTGCTGGTTTTCAGGCTGGCCATTAGTGGAGCACCAATAGCAACATCTGCTGCAGCTCCTGGTCAGCATGGCTGCAGCGGTTGCAGCTGGAGAAGCAGCACCGTGGCCTATGCGTCTGTGTCTCAGCATCTGTAAAAGGGAGGGGTCTGAGCCACAGCAGGATGGGGCACCAGGGACAACCTTGTCCCATCTGGCCGACCTGCAGTGTGCCAGTTCCCAGGCCAGAGCTGGGCTCCTCCTGTGGGCTTAGCACACATCAGGGCAGTCATGCAGATTGGGGCTGATCCACAGAAGACTTACCTGACTCACGAGCTGATGCTCTGCGCTGGTTTTCTGGTTGGCCATTTGCGGAGCTGCAGCAGGACAGACTGCCCTGCTCCACCAGCTCCGCCAGATCCCTCCAGGCAGCATCCCAGAAGTCAGGGTCCAGACTGCTGACGGGCTCAGGCAGTGCTGACTGCACCAGCTGCTGCAGATCCTGGTCAGCATTACTGCAGTGGTTGCAGCTGGGGCAGCAGCACTTTGGCCCATACGTCTGTCTGTTGTCACCTGCAAAGCAGGGACGGAGCCTGAGCGACAGCAAGACGGGAACACTCTTGGCCCAACTGGTTGACCTGCAGCGTGCAAGGTCCTCCTCCAGGGCTGGGCTCCTCCCATGGGCCTAGCACACATCAGGGCAATCATGCAGATCAAGGCTGACCCACAGAGACTCACCTGACTCTGGAGCTGATGCTCCGCGCTGGTTTTCTGGCTGGGCATTGGAGCTGCAGCAGGACAGGCTACCCTGCTCCACCAGCTTTGCCAGGTCCCTCCAGGCAGCATCCCAGAAGTCAGGGTCCAGACTGCCGATGGGCTCACACAGTGCTGACTGCACCAGCTGCTGCACATCCTGGTCAGTATTACTGTAGTGGTTGCAGCTGGGCAGCAGCACTCTGGCCCATACGTCTGTCTGTTGTCACCTGCAAAGCAGGGAGGGAGCCTGAGTGACAGCAAGACAGGAACACTCTTGGCCCAACTGGCTGACCTGCATCGTGCAAGGTCCTGCTCCAGGGCTGGGCTCCTCCCATGGGTCTTGCACACATCAGGGCAATCATGCAGATCGAGGCTGACCCACAAAGGACTCACCTGACTCTGGAGCTGATGCTCCGTGCTGGTTTTCAGGCTGGCCATTAGTGGAGCACCAATAGCAACAGCTGCTGCAGCTCCTGGTCAGCATGGCTGCAGCGGTTGCAGCTGGAGAAGCAGCACCGTGGCCTATGCGTCTGTGTCTCAGCATCTGTAAAAGGGAGGGGTCTGAGCCACAGCAGGATGGGGCACCAGGGACAACCTTGTCCCATCTGGCCGACCTGCAGTGTGCCAGTTCCCAGGCCAGAGCTGGGCTCCTCCTGTGGGCCTAGCACACATCAGGGCAGTCATGCAGATTGGGGATGATCCACAGAAGACTTACCTGACTCACGAGCTGATGCTCCGCGCTGGTTTTCTGGCTGGGCATTTGCGGAGCTGCAGCAGGACAGACTGCCCTGCTCCACCAGCTCCGCCAGATCCCTCCAGACAGCATCCCAGAAGTCAGGGCCCAGTCTGCTGACGGGCTCATGCAGTGCTGACTGCACCAGCTGCTGCAGATCCTGGTCAGCATTACTGCAGTGGTTGCAGCTGGGGCAGCAGCACTTTGGCCCATACGTCTGTCTGTTGTCACCTGCAAAGCAGGGACAGAGCCTGAGCGACAGCAAGACGGGAACACTCTTGGCCCAACTGGTTGACCTGCAGCGTGCAAGGTCCTCCTCCAGGGCTGGGCTCCTCCCATGGGCCTAGCACACATCAGGGCAATCATGCAGATCAAGGCTGACCCACAAAGACTCACCTGACTCTGGAGCTGATGCTCCGTGCTGGTTTTCTGGCTGGGCATTGGAGCTGCAGCAGGACAGGTTACCCTGCTCCACCAGCTTTGCCAGGTCCCTCCAGGCAGCATCCCAGAAGTCAGGGTCCAGACTGCCGATGGGCTCACACAGTGCTGACTGCACCAGCTGCTGCACATCCTGGTCAGTATTACTGTAGTGGTTGCAGCTGGGCAGCAGCACTCTGGCCCATACGTCTGTCTGTTGTCACCTGCAAAGCAGGGAGGGAGCCTGAGTGACAGCAAGACAGGAACACTCTTGGCCCAACTGGCTGACCTGCATCGTGCAAGGTCCTGCTCCAGGGCTGGGCTCCTCCCATGGGTCTTGCACACATCAGGGCAATCATGCAGATCGAGGCTTACCCACAAAGGACTCACCTGACTCTGGAGCTGATGCTCCGTGCTGGTTTTCAGGCTGGCCATTAGTGGAGCACCAATAGCAACATCTGCTGCAGCTCCTGGTCAGCATGGCTGCAGCGGTTGCAGCTGGAGAAGCAGCACCGTGGCCTATGCGTCTGTGTCTCAGCATCTGTAAAAGGGAGGGGTCTGAGCCACAGCAGGATGGGGCACCAGGGACAACCTTGTCCCATCTGGCCGACCTGCAGTGTGCCAGTTCCCAGGCCAGAGCTGGGCTCCTCCTGTGGGCTTAGCACACATCAGGGCAGTCATGCAGATTGGGGCTGATCCACAGAAGACTTACCTGACTCACGAGCTGATGCTCTGCGCTGGTTTTCTGGCTGGCCATTTGCGGAGCTGCAGCAGGACAGACTGCCCTGCTCCACCAGCTCCGCCAGATCCCTCCAGGCAGCATCCCAGAAGTCAGGGTCCAGACTGCTGACGGGCTCAGGCAGTGCTGACTGCACCAGCTGCTGCAGATCCTGGTCAGCATTACTGCAGTGGTTGCAGCTGGGGCAGCAGCACTTTGGCCCATACGTCTGTCTGTTGTCACCTGCAAAGCAGGGACGGAGCCTGAGCGACAGCAAGACGGGAACACTCTTGGCCCAACTGGTTGACCTGCAGCGTGCAAGGTCCTCCTCCAGGGCTGGGCTCCTCCCATGGGCCTAGCACACATCAGGGCAATCATGCAGATCAAGGCTGACCCACAGAGACTCACCTGACTCTGGAGCTGATGCTCCGCGCTGGTTTTCTGGCTGGGCATTGGAGCTGCAGCAGGACAGGCTACCCTGCTCCACCAGCTTTGCCAGGTCCCTCCAGGCAGCATCCCAGAAGTCAGGGTCCAGACTGCCGATGGGCTCACACAGTGCTGACTGCACCAGCTGCTGCACATCCTGGTCAGTATTACTGTAGTGGTTGCAGCTGGGCAGCAGCACTCTGGCCCATACGTCTGTCTGTTGTCACCTGCAAAGCAGGGAGGGAGCCTGAGTGACAGCAAGACAGGAACACTCTTGGCCCAACTGGCTGACCTGCATCGTGCAAGGTCCTGCTCCAGGGCTGGGCTCCTCCCATGGGTCTTGCACACATCAGGGCAATCATGCAGATCGAGGCTGACCCACAAAGGACTCACCTGACTCTGGAGCTGATGCTCCGTGCTGGTTTTCAGGCTGGCCATTAGTGGAGCACCAATAGCAACAGCTGCTGCAGCTCCTGGTCAGCATGGCTGCAGCGGTTGCAGCTGGAGAAGCAGCACCGTGGCCTATGCGTCTGTGTCTCAGCATCTGTAAAAGGGAGGGGTCTGAGCCACAGCAGGATGGGGCACCAGGGACAACCTTGTCCCATCTGGCCGACCTGCAGTGTGCCAGTTCCCAGGCCAGAGCTGGGCTCCTCCTGTGGGCCTAGCACACATCAGGGCAGTCATGCAGATTGGGGATGATCCACAGAAGACTTACCTGACTCACGAGCTGATGCTCCGCGCTGGTTTTCTGGCTGGGCATTTGCGGAGCTGCAGCAGGACAGACTGCCCTGCTCCACCAGCTCCGCCAGATCCCTCCAGGCAGCATCCCAGAAGTCAGGGCCCAGTCTGCTGACGGGCTCAGGCAGTGCTGACTGCACCAGCTGCTGCAGATCCTGGTCAGCATTACTGCAGTGGTTGCAGCTGGGGCAGCAGCACTTTGGCCCATACATCTGTCTGTTGTCACCTGCAAAGCAGGGACAGATCCTGAGCGACAGCAAGACGGGAACACTCTTGGCCCAACTGGTTGACCTGCAGCTTGCAAGGTTCTCCTCCAGGGCTGGGCTCCTTTCATGGGCCTAGCACACATCAGGGCAATCATGCAGATCAAGGCTGACCCACAAAGATCACCTGACTCTGGAGCTGATGCTCCGTGCTGGTTTTCTGGCTGGGCATTGGAGCTGCAGCAGGACAGGTTACCCTGCTCCACCAGCTTTGCCAGGTCCCTCCAGGCAGCATCCCAGAAGTCAGGGTCCAGACTGCCGATGGGCTCACACAGTGCTGACTGCACCAGCTGCTGCAGCTCCTGGTCAGTATTACTGTAGTGGTTGCAGCTGGGCAGCAGCACTCTGGCCCATACGTCTGTCTGTTGTCACCTGCAAAGCAGGGAGGGAGCCTGAGTGACAGCAAGACAGGAACACTCTTGGCCCAACTGGCTGACCTGCATCGTGCAAGGTCCTGCTCCAGGGCTGGGCTCCTCCCATGGGTCTTGCACACATCAGGGCAATCATGCAGATCGAGGCTTACCCACAAAGGACTCACCTGACTCTGGAGCTGATGCTCCGTGCTGGTTTTCAGGCTGGCCATTAGTGGAGCACCAATAGCAACATCTGCTGCAGCTCCTGGTCAGCATGGCTGCAGCGGTTGCAGCTGGAGAAGCAGCACCGTGGCCTATGCGTCTGTGTCTCAGCATCTGTAAAAGGGAGGGGTCTGAGCCACAGCAGGATGGGGCACCAGGGACAACCTTGTCCCATCTGGCCAACCTGCAGTGTGCCAGTTCCCAGGCCAGGGCTGGGCTCGTCCCATGGGCCTAGCACACATCAGGGCAGTCATGCAGATTGGGGCTGATCCACAGAAGACTTACCTGACTCACGAGCTGATGCTCTGCGCTGGTTTTCTGGCTGGGCATTTGCGGAGCTGCAGCAGGACAGACTGCCCTGCTCCACCAGCTCCGCCAGATCCCTTCAGGCAGCATCCCAGAAGTCAGGGCCCAGTCTGCTGACGGGCTCAGGCAGTGCTGACTGCACCAGCTGCTGCAGATCCTGGTCAGCATTACTGCAGTGGTTGCAGCTGGGGCAGCAGCACTTTGGCCCATACGTCTGTCTGTTGTCACCTGCAAAGCAGGGACAGAGCCTGAGCGACAGCAAGACGGGAACACTCTTGGCCCAACTGGATGACCTGCAGCGTGCAAGGTCCTCCTCCAGGGCTGGGCTCCTCCCATGGGCCTAGCACACATCAGGGCAATCATGCAGATCAAGGCTGACCCACAAAGACTCACCTGACTCTGGAGCTGATGCTCCGCGCTGGTTTTCTGGCTGGGCATTGGAGCTGCAGCAGGACGGGCTACCCTGCTCCACCAGCTTTGCCAGGTCCCTCCAGGCAGCATCCCAGAAGTCAGGGTCCAGACTGCCGATGGGCTCACACAGTGCTGACTGCACCAGCTGCTGCAGATCCTGGTCAGTATTACTGTAGTGGTTGCAGCTGGGCAGCAGCACTCTGGCCCATACGTCTGTCTGTTGTCACCTGCAAAGCAGGGAGGGAGCCTGAGTGACAGCAAGACAGGAACACTCTTGGCCCAACTGGCTGACCTGCATCGTGCAAGGTCCTGCTCCAGGGCTGGGCTCCTCCCATGGGTCTTGCACACATCAGGGCAATCATGCAGATCGAGGCTGACCCACAAAGGACTCACCTGACTCTGGAGCTGATGCTCCGTGCTGGTTTTCAGGCTGGCCATTAGTGGAGCACCAATAGCAACAGCTGCTGCAGCTCCTGGTCAGCATGGCTGCAGCGGTTGCAGCTGGAGAAGCAGCACCGTGGCCTATGCGTCTGTGTCTCAGCATCTGTAAAAGGGAGGGGTCTGAGCCACAGCAGGATGGGGCACCAGGGACAACCTTGTCCCATCTGGCCGACCTGCAGTGTGCCAGTTCCCAGGCCAGAGCTGGGCTCCTCCTGTGGGCCTAGCACACATCAGGGCAGTCATGCAGATTGGGGATGATCCACAGAAGACTTACCTGACTCACGAGCTGATGCTCCGCGCTGGTTTTCTGGCTGGGCATTTGCGGAGCTGCAGCAGGACAGACTGCCCTGCTCCACCAGCTCCGCCAGATCCCTCCAGGCAGCATCCCAGAAGTCAGGGCCCAGTCTGCTGACGGGCTCATGCAGTGCTGACTGCACCAGCTGCTGCAGATCCTGGTCAGCATTACTGCAGTGGTTGCAGCTGGGGCAGCAGCACTTTGGCCCATACGTCTGTCTGTTGTCACCTGCAAAGCAGGGACAGAGCCTGAGCGACAGCAAGACGGGAACACTCTTGGCCCAACTGGTTGACCTGCAGCGTGCAAGGTCCTGCTCCAGGGCTGGGCTCCTCCCATGGGCCTAGCACACATCAGGGCAATCATGCAGATCAAGGCTGACCCACAAAGACTCACCTGACTCTGGAGCTGATGCTCCGTGCTGGTTTTCTGGCTGGGCATTGGAGCTGCAGCAGGACAGGTTACCCTGCTCCACCAGCTTTGCCAGGTCCCTCCAGGCAGCATCCCAGAAGTCAGGGTCCAGACTGCCGATGGGCTCACACAGTGCTGACTGCACCAACTGCTGCAGCTCCTGGTCAGTATTACTGTAGTGGTTGCAGCTGGGCAGCAGCACTCTGGCCCATACGTCTGTCTGTTGTCACCTGCAAAGCAGGGAGGGAGCCTGAGTGACAGCAAGACAGGAACACTCTTGGCCCAACTGGCTGACCTGCATCGTGCAAGGTCCTGCTCCAGGGCTGGGCTCCTCCCATGGGTCTTGCACACATCAGGGCAATCATGCAGATCGAGGCTTACCCACAAAGGACTCACCTGACTCTGGAGCTGATGCTCCGTGCTGGTTTTCAGGCTGGCCATTAGTGGAGCACCAATAGCAACATCTGCTGCAGCTCCTGGTCAGCATGGCTGCAGCGGTTGCAGCTGGAGAAGCAGCACCGTGGCCTATGCGTCTGTGTCTCAGCATCTGTAAAAGGGAGGGGTCTGAGCCACAGCAGGATGGGGCACCAGGGACAACCTTGTCCCATCTGGCCGACCTGCAGTGTGCCAGTTCCCAGGCCAGAGCTGGGCTCCTCCTGTGGGCTTAGCACACATCAGGGCAGTCATGCAGATTGGGGCTGATCCACAGAAGACTTACCTGACTCACGAGCTGATGCTCTGCGCTGGTTTTCTGGCTGGCCATTTGCGGAGCTGCAGCAGGACAGACTGCCCTGCTCCACCAGCTCCGCCAGATCCCTCCAGGCAGCATCCCAGAAGTCAGGGTCCAGACTGCTGACGGGCTCAGGCAGTGCTGACTGCACCAGCTGCTGCAGATCCTGGTCAGCATTACTGCAGTGGTTGCAGCTGGGGCAGCAGCACTTTGGCCCATACGTCTGTCTGTTGTCACCTGCAAAGCAGGGACAGAGCCTGAGCGACAGCAAGACGGGAACACTCTTGGCCCAACTGGTTGACCTGCAGCGTGCAAGGTCCTGCTCCAGGGCTGGGCTCCTCCCATGGGCCTAGCACACATCAGGGCAATCATGCAGATCAAGGCTGACCCACAGAGACTCACCTGACTCTGGAGCTGATGCTCCGCGCTGGTTTTCTGGCTGGGCATTGGAGCTGCAGCAGGACAGGCTACCCTGCTCCACCAGCTTTGCCAGGTCCCTCCAGGCAGCATCCCAGAAGTCAGGGTCCAGACTGCCGATGGGCTCACACAGTGCTGACTGCACCAGCTGCTGCACATCCTGGTCAGTATTACTGTAGTGGTTGCAGCTGGGCAGCAGCACTCTGGCCCATACGTCTGTCTGTTGTCACCTGCAAAGCAGGGAGGGAGCCTGAGTGACAGCAAGACAGGAACACTCTTGGCCCAACTGGCTGACCTGCATCGTGCAAGGTCCTGCTCCAGGGCTGGGCTCCTCCCATGGGTCTTGCACACATCAGGGCAATCATGCAGATCGAGGCTGACCCACAAAGGACTCACCTGACTCTGGAGCTGATGCTCCGTGCTGGTTTTCAGGCTGGCCATTAGTGGAGCACCAATAGCAACAGCTGCTGCAGCTCCTGGTCAGCATGGCTGCAGCGGTTGCAGCTGGAGAAGCAGCACCGTGGCCTATGCGTCTGTGTCTCAGCATCTGTAAAAGGGAGGGGTCTGAGCCACAGCAGGATGGGGCACCAGGGACAACCTTGTCCCATCTGGCCGACCTGCAGTGTGCCAGTTCCCAGGCCAGAGCTGGGCTCCTCCTGTGGGCCTAGCACACATCAGGGCAGTCATGCAGATTGGGGATGATCCACAGAAGACTTACCTGACTCACGAGCTGATGCTCCGCGCTGGTTTTCTGGCTGGGCATTTGCGGAGCTGCAGCAGGACAGACTGCCCTGCTCCACCAGCTCCGCCAGATCCCTTCAGGCAGCATCCCAGAAGTCAGGGCCCAGTCTGCTGACGGGCTCAGGCAGTGCTGACTGCACCAGCTGCTGCAGATCCTGGTCAGCATTACTGCAGTGGTTGCAGCTGGGGCAGCAGCACTTTGGCCCATACATCTGTCTGTTGTCACCTGCAAAGCAGGGACAGAGCCTGAGCGACAGCAAGACGGGAACACTCTTGGCCCAACTGGTTGACCTGCAGCGTGCAAGGTTCTCCTCCAGGGCTGGGCTCCTCCCATGGGCCTAGCACACATCAGGGCAATCATGCAGATCAAGGCTGACCCACAAAGATCACCTGACTCTGGAGCTGATGCTCCGTGCTGGTTTTCTGGCTGGGCATTGGAGCTGCAGCAGGACAGGTTACCCTGCTCCACCAGCTTTGCCAGGTCCCTCCAGGCAGCATCCCAGAAGTCAGGGTCCAGACTGCCGATGGGCTCACACAGTGCTGACTGCACCAGCTGCTGCAGCTCCTGGTCAGTATTACTGTAGTGGTTGCAGCTGGGCAGCAGCACTCTGGCCCATACGTCTGTCTGTTGTCACCTGCAAAGCAGGGAGGGAGCCTGAGTGACAGCAAGACAGGAACACTCTTGGCCCAACTGGCTGACCTGCATCGTGCAAGGTCCTGCTCCAGGGCTGGGCTCCTCCCATGGGTCTTGCACACATCAGGGCAATCATGCAGATCGAGGCTTACCCACAAAGGACTCACCTGACTCTGGAGCTGATGCTCCGTGCTGGTTTTCAGGCTGGCCATTAGTGGAGCACCAATAGCAACAGCTGCTGCAGCTCCTGGTCAGCATGGCTGCAGCGGTTGCAGCTGGAGAAGCAGCACCGTGGCCTATGCGTCTGTGTCTCAGCATCTGTAAAAGGGAGGGGTCTGAGCCACAGCAGGATGGGGCACCAGGGACAACCTTGTCCCATCTGGCCAACCTGCAGTGTGCCAGTTCCCAGGCCAGGGCTGGGCTCGTCCCATGGGCCTAGCACACATCAGGGCAGTCATGCAGATTGGGGCTGATCCACAGAAGACTTACCTGACTCACGAGCTGATGCTCTGCGCTGGTTTTCTGGCTGGGCATTTGCGGAGCTGCAGCAGGACAGACTGCCCTGCTCCACCAGCTCCGCCAGATCCCTTCAGGCAGCATCCCAGAAGTCAGGGCCCAGTCTGCTGACGGGCTCAGGCAGTGCTGACTGCACCAGCTGCTGCAGATCCTGGTCAGCATTACTGCAGTGGTTGCAGCTGGGGCAGCAGCACTTTGGCCCATACGTCTGTCTGTTGTCACCTGCAAAGCAGGGACAGAGCCTGAGCGACAGCAAGACGGGAACACACTTGGCCCAACTGGTTGACCTGCAGCGTGCAAGGTCCTCCTCCAGGGCTGGGCTCCTCCCATGGGTCTAGCACACATCAGGGCAATCATGCAGATCAAGGCTGACCCACAAAGACTCACCTGACTCTGGAGCTGATGCTCCGCGCTGGTTTTCAGGCTGGGCATTGGAGCTGCAGCAGGACAGGCTACCCTGCTCCACCAGCTTTGCAAGGTCCCTCCAGGCAGCATCCCAGAAGCCAGGGCTTGGAGTAGCCATGTGCTCAGCCTGCGCTGATAGAACCAGCTGCTGCAGCTCCTGGTCCGCCTTGCTGCAGCTGTTCCTGCTGGAGCAGCAGCACCGTGGCCTATGCCTCTGTGTCTCAGCATCTATAAAAGGGAGGGGGCCTGAGCCACACCAGGATGGGGCACCAGGGACAACCTTGTCCCATCTGGCCGACCTGCAGTGTGCCAGTTCCCAGTCCAGGGCTGGGCTCCTCCCATGGGCCCATCCCTGCCTGGCGTGAATCAGGACAAGGCTGGGGCTTGGTGCTGACCCATGGGACACTCACCTGACTTTGGTGCTGCTGCTCCTCGCTGCCATTATGTCCTCAGTTGCAAGAATAGCTTGAAAGCCTGCAGGCACATGAACTTGGCACAGTGAGGCTCTGGGAAGCAGCCAGTGCAGCCGGTTCCAAATGCCCCAGCCCTGAGTCCCACAGCCCCATATAACCCCATCTTCAAACTCCCCTAACTGTAGGTGCCACAGGCTGCGAAGCAGAAAGACCCCGGCCACCAAAAACAGGCCATATATACCTAAAGCCCATCTGTAAACTTGTGGGTACTTGACGTACCCTTTCCTCCTGTGGTAATCTGTAGCAACTTGGAGGAGCATGTTCTCGCACAGTGCAGTCCTCTGCTGGTGGCCGGGTAGAGTTGTTCACTGCACCGTGCTTCTCTTCTCTTTTTCCCACCGAGGAAGCCCCGACTCTCTGGTAGAGCTGGGAAGGCCTGGTGGAGACACAAGATTACCTGATGGAGCGGGCACAAGATTACCTGGCATTTGAGGCAGCCGCCCATCTTGGAAAATGGTGTTCTCATGCACTGTGCAGTCTTCTGCTGGTGGCTGCTTGCAGGTGTGCACAGCAGTGCGTATCTCTTCTCTGTTGTCGTGATCACAGTGCCTGCTTCCTTTTCCTGCACTTCTTAGGGTAGAGGAAGACTGCCAGTTCTCTTCTCCATGAGAAGTCCCAGCAGCAACACCTCTGCAGATTGGAGCTGCTCTTGCTGCCAATCCCGCAGGCTCTGTGTAGCTCCTGCACAGTGCTGCTGGAGACACGGTCCTCCCTGGAAGGTGCACGACATTGTCCAGCCTCTGAGGCAACCGTCCATCTGGGAGAAGGGTGATGCTGTGCACAGTGCAGTCCTCTGAGGGTGGGTGGCTGGAGGAGTCACCTGCACTGTGCTTCTCTTCCCTTTTTACATCGAGGAAGCCATGCATTCAGCAGTGAATGGCCTACCTTCTTTCTAGACCCTCAAGTGTTGTTCCGTGTCAGAGACACTACTTGGACTCCCTCTGCATCTTTTGGACGGTGTTCGTCCAGGAAACTCCTTCTTGATGGTGCGAAGGCCTGGAGGATTTACTACCCTCCCTGGAAGGGGCATGACATTATGCAGCCTCAGAGGGAGTCGTCCATCCGGGAGGAGGATGTTCTCACACACAGTACGTCCTATGCTGGTCTGGCTTGAGAGAAATACGGTGAGGGGCCCTCCATTTCTCTTTGATCCCACTGTCTTTCAGCCTCCCCAGAGCACGTGGGGGCACTCAGACAATGCGGAAAGCTCCCGGGTCTTCCTGTCCCACCAAAGTTGTCCCTGTGTTGCTCGATGAAGTCCCCATTTGCAGGTGGCTGCATGCAGGTGCAGCTCTGTGGGAGCTGCTCCGTGGCTCCCCTGCTTTCCTGGGAGCCCTGACAATCTGTCTGTCTGGGAGGACGATGCTCTCACACACAATGCACTGCTCTGCTTGTGGCCAGCAGACCTTGGTGGGATCCCCTGCTCTGCTGGCTGCCCTGCCACCTTGAAACTTTGTCTGGGCTGGTTTCGTTGCCATCAGACCTGGCCGGTAGTGGGGCCGGGTTCTACAATACGTGTGGGCTCTGTTGCTTCTTCTGGTTGAGCTCTGGACACCCTGAGAGTAGCAGCAGGACAGACTGCCACTCTCCACCAGCTCTGCCAAGTCACTCCAGCCATCCCAATGGTCAGTGCCCAGAGTGCCGATGTGCTCACGCAGTGCTGACTGCACCAGCTGCTGCAGCTCCTGCTCAGCTCAGCAGCAGCGGTTACAGCTGTGGCAGCAGCACTTTGGCCCATACATCTGTCTCTCGTCACCTCCAAAGCAGGGAGGGAGCCTGAGCCACAGCAGGATGGGGACACTCTTGGCCCAACTGGCTGACCTGCAGTGTGCAAGGTCCTGCTCCAGGGCTGGGCTCCTCCCATGGGTCTAGCACACATCAGGGCAATCATGCAGATCGAGGCTGACCTACAAAAGACTTACCTGACTCTGGAGCTGATGCTCCGTGCTGGTTTTCAGTCTTGCCATTACTGGAGCGCCGATAGAACCAGCTGCTGCAGCTCCTGGTCAACTCGGCTGCAGCGGTTGCAGCTGTAGCAGCAGCATCGTGGCCTATGCCTCTGTGTCTCAGCATCTGTAAGAGGGAGGGGGCCTGAGCCACAGCAGGATGGGGCACCAGGGACAACCTTGTCCCATTTGGCTGACCTGCTGTGTGACAGTTCCCAGGCCAGAGCTGGGCTCCTCCTGTGGGCCTGGCACACATCAGGGCAATCATGCAGATTGGGGCTGATCCACAGAAGACTTACCTGACTCACGAGCTGATGCTCCGCGCTGGTTTTCTGGCTGGGCATTTGCGGAGCTGCAGCAGGACAGACTGCCCTGCTCCACCAGCTCCGCCAGATCCCTTCAGGCAGCATCCCAGAAGTCAGGGCCCAGTCTGCTGACGGGCTCAGGCAGTACTGACTGCACCAGCTGCTGCAGATCCTGGTCAGCATTACTGCAGTGGTTGCAGCTGGGGCAGCAGCACTTTGGCCCATACGTCTGTCTGTTGTCACCTGCAAAGCAGGGACGGAGCCTGAGCGACAGCAAGACGGGAACACTCTTGGCCCAACTGGTTGACCTGCAGCGTGCAAGGTACTGCTCCAGGGCTGGGCTCCTCCCATGGGCCTAGCACACATCAGGGCAATCATGCAGATTGGGGCTGATCCACAAAAGACTTACCTGACTCACGAGCTGATGCTCCGCGCTGGTTTTCTGGCTGGGCATTGGAGCTGCAGCAGGACAGACTGCCCTGCTCCAACAGCTCCGCCAGGTCCCTCCAGGCAGCATCCCAGAAGTCAGGGTCCAGACTGCCGATGGGCTCACACAGTGCTGACTGCACCAGCTGCTGCAGATCCTGGTCAGTATTACTGTAGTGGTTGCAGCTGGGCAGCAGCACTTTGGCCCATACGTCTGTCTGTTGTCACCTGCAAAGCAGGGAGGGAGCCTGAGCCACAGCACAATGGGGATGCCCTTGGCCCATCCAGTGGCGTGCGAGGTCCTGCTCCAGAGCTGGGCTCCTCCTGTGGGCCTGGCACACATCAGGGCAATCATGCAGATTGGGGCTGACCTACAGAAGAGTCACCTGACTCCGCAGCTTATGTTCCATGCTGGTCTTTGTTGTGGGTAATGGCGGAGCTGCAGCAGGACAGACTGCCACTCTCCACCAGCTCCGCCAGGTCCCTCCAGGCAGTATCCTAGAAGTCAGGGCCCAGGGTGTCGACAGGCTCACACAGTGCTGACTGCACCAGCTGCTGCAGATCCTGGTCAGTATTACTGCAGTGGTTGCAGCTGGGGCAGCAGCACTTTGGCCCATACGTCTGTCTGTTGTCACCTGCAAAGCAGGGAGGGAGCCTGAGCCACAGCACGATGGGGACACTCTTGGCCCAACTGGCTGACCTGCAGTGTACGAGTACCTCTTCCAGGGCTGGGCTCCTCCCGTGGGCCTAGCACACAACAGGGCAATCATGCAGATCGAGGCTGACCCACAAAGGACTTACCTGACTCTGGTGCTGATGCTCCGCGCTGCTTTTCAGGTTGGGCCTTGGAACTGCAGCAGGACAGGCTACCCTGCTCCACCAACTTTGCCAGGACCCTCCAGTCAGCATCTCAGAAGCCAGGGCCTGGAGTAGCCACGTGCTCAGACTGCGCCGATAGCACCAGCTGCTGCATCTCCTGGTCCGCCTTGCTGCAGCGGTTGTGGCTGGAGCTGAAGCATCATGGCCTGTGTGTCTGTGTCTCAGCATCTGTAAAAGGGAGGGGGCCTGAGCCGCAGCAGGATGGGAATGCCCTTGGCCCAGTGTGCTGCGTGCAAGGTCCTGCTCCATGGCTGGGCTCCTCCCATGGGCCCATCCCTGCCTGGCGTGAATCAGGACAAGGCTGGGTCGTGGTGCTGACCCACAGGACACTCACCTGACTCCGGTGCTGCTGCTCCTCGCTGCCACCATCTCCTCAGTCGCAAGCATTGCTTGATAGCCTGCAGTCACATGAACGTGGGGTCACTCAGACATTGTGGAAATCTCCTGGGCCTTCCTGTCCCACCAACATTGTTCCTGTGTTGCTCGATGAAGTCCCCCATTCTCAGGTGGCTGCGTGCAGGTGCAGCTCTGTGGGGGCTGCTCTGTGGCTCCCCTGCCTGCCTGGGAGCCCTGACAATCTGTCCTTGGGGCTGCGGGGACCACCAGCCGCCACCAGTGCCAGCCCTTCACAGGCAGCCTGCCTGCCTGCACTGCACTTCTCTCTCTGAGGGCAGAGCTCAGACCCCACCTGCTCAGTTTGGAGCATGAGATTATTCTGCCTGTGAGGCAGCCGCCCATCTGGGAGAAGGTTGTTATCACGCTCAATGCAGTTCTCTGCTGGTAGAGGAGTCGACAGCTCCGTGGTTCTCTTCTGCTTGTCCCAGCATGGATGCCCTGAACTCTGTCTTCAATGGCATTGGCACAGGCTGCTGAGGGAGTCTGAGGAGTCACCATCCTCTGAGGGACATGGGTTAGAGAGCAATAAGGTCTCCTCTGAGCCTCCTATTCTCCAGGCTGAACATTCCCAGCTCCCTCAGCCGCTCCTCATAAGGCCTGTGCTCCAGACCCTTCACCAGCTTCGTAGCCCTCCTCTGAACACGTTCCAGGGCCTCAATGTCTTTCTTGCAGTGAGGGGCCCAAAACGGAACACAGTACTCGAGCTGCGGCCGCACCAGTGCTGAGTTCAGGGGGGCAATTACCTCCCTGTTCCTGCTAATAACACTGTTTTTCATGCAAGCCAGGATGCCGTTGGCCTTCTTGGCCACCCAGGCACACTGTCAGCTCATGTTCAGCTGAACATCAATCAGCACCCCCAAGTCTGTTTCCTTCCACCCACTCCGCTCCAAGCCTATAGCACTGCCTGGGGTTGTTGTAGCCAAAGTGCAGAACCCGGCATTTGGTCTTGTTGAACTTCATCCCGCTGGCTTCAGCCCAGCTCTCCAGCCTGTCCAGATCCCTCTGTAGGGCCTCCCTACCCTCAGGCAGATCGACACTCCCCGCCAATTTGGTGTCATCCGCGAACTTACTGAGGGCGCACCCAATGCCCTCATCCAAGTCTTCAATAAAGATGTTGAAGAGGACAGGCCCCAGCACCGACCCCTGAGGAATACCACTAGTGACTGGTCTCCAACTGGATTTAACTCCATTCACCACCACTCTCTGGGCCCGGTCCTCCAGTTAGCTCCTTACCTAATCTAGAGTGTATCCATCCAAGCCACGAGCTGCCAGCTTTTGCAGGAGAACAGCATGGGAGACAGTGTTGAAGGCTTTGCTGAAGTCTAAGTAGACCACATCAACAGCCTTTCCTTCATCCATCAGACGGGTCACAGGATCGTAGAAGGATACTGGGTTGGCCAAGCAGGACCGGCCCTTCACAAACCCATGCTGGCTAGGTCTGATCTCCTGGTCATACCGCACCTGTGGCAGTCCAGTTGGAGTAGTAAGTCTCTGACCGTTTCTTCCAGATTCACAGGGGATTCAGTCTGCTCCCCAGCCAAGACTACCAAGTCAGAGCATGGAGAGCCCTGGGAATAACCAAGATGACTTTTAAAGACAGACGTAAAGAAGGCATTCAGAACCTCTGCCTTTTCTTTATCCTATGTGATCACGTTCCCAGCCTCGTCCAGTAAAGAATGGAGATTCCCCTTTGTCCTCCTCTTACAGTTGATGTATTTGTAAAAGAGTTTCTTGTTTGTTTTCACCCCAGCGGCCAGCTTAGATTCAAGCTGGGCTTTTGCCTCTCTAACTTTCCCTCTACACATCTTAACAGCCTCTTTGTAGTCATTCTCAGTTGCTCTTCCCTCCTTCCACAGGCGGTAGATTCTCTTTTTCTCCTGCAACCTTAAGAACAGTTCCCTATTCATCTACGCTGGTCTTCTTCCCCGCCGGCTCATTTTGTGGCTCAGGGGGACTGCCTGCTCCTGTGTCTTCAAGACTTCCTTCTTTAAGAGCAACCAGCCATCTTGGACCCCTTTGTTTGCTAAGACTGAACGCCAGGGGACTGCCCCTACTAGTCTTCTTAACAAATCAAAGTCTGCCCTCCGGAAGTCTAAGGTGGCAGTTTTGGTATTCTCCCTCCAGACTCCACCTAGAATCGAGAACTCCGCCATTTCATGGTCACTCTGACCAAGACAGCCCCCAACCTCCACATCTCCCACCAGACCTTCCCTTTTTGTGAACAGCAGGTCTAGCAGGGCAGCTCCTCTCATGGGCTCTCTCACCAGTCACATTAGGAAGTTATCCTCTGTGCATTCCAGGAACCTCCTAGACTGCTTCTTCTCCACCATGCCGTACTCCCAGCATATGTCAGGGAAGTTAAAGTCACCCATGAGGACAAGGGCCGGTGACCGTGCAGCTCCTGCCAGCTGCTTATAGAACAGCTCATCTGCCTCTTCATCCTGCTTTGGCGGTCTATAACAGACTCCCACCAGGATGTCTGCCTTATCAGCCCTTCCCCTGATTCTTACCCATGGGATTCAACCACATCGGCCCCAGTCGCAAGCTCTGCAGCATGAAAGCATTCCCTGACATAGACAGCCATGCTGCCACCCCTCCTTCCTTGCCTATCCTTCCTGAAGAGTCATCCTTTATATACCTTCACAAATTTTTGTTTTGTAACTTTCCCATCCACCCTTACAACTTTCCCAAGCATGCATATGTCAACAAAGCATATGTTTTTCAACATTCCATGCAGGCACATATCCAATCAGAGCTGTGAGTCCCTTCTTCTCCTTCCAGAGGTGTCCTTGGTTCTCATGCTATTTATCTTGCTCCAAAGCTGCTGCACTGAACAGCTTTTCTTGTATTCCCACAGGCTAGTGGGCAGGATTGGATACAGGTGGACACTGGACTAGAGGATCTCAGAAGTCTTTTCCAACCTTAACGATTCTATCATTCCTCCTCCTCTGGCCTTTTAGGAGAAGGTTCTCTCCTTCCTAGGCCAGCTGACTTTCACGGCCATTGCTTCCATCTTTGTAGGGGAGCAACTGACAGCGGCCCATTGGCTCCTCTGGCTGAGCTGGGAGGGCGCTGCACGCACTGAAGAAGAAGGCGGCACTGTCACGAGGCGTCGGAACCACCTCAGGGCCTATGGCACACACTGCAGTGACTGCAGAGGCTGCTGCCGGGACTGTAGATACTGTAATGGGAACAGGGCTGCTACATTACAAGGATACTCTACACTCTCGTACAGTAACTGCTCCGGAGGAAAGGGGGAAGCTGAAGGAGAAAGGGACGGTCGGAAACGGCGGTACCGTCTCACCCTCAGTCTCACACGGCCGGGTTCCGGCTGCGGGCAGGAGGCGCCGAGGAGCCGCAGCGCAGGCCTCTGCCCCGAGCGGCCGGGCGGGCAGCGGGACTCGCTGCAGGGCCGCCTTCTCGCCTCGAGAAAGGTCGCTACCCGCCTCGCTACCCGCCGAAGCCCGTCCGGCCATCGGTGCGGAGGGCGGCTGGAACGCCGGGCCGGGCCGGGCCGGGCCGGGCCGGGGGGCTCGGGGCGAGGCGGGGCGGCGGCCGTTGGCGCTGCGGCCGTTACTGAGGGGGCGGATCTGCAGCTCCGACACGCCGGGCCGGGCGGGAAATGGCCGCTGCTCTTGTGCCGGGGAGATGAGACGGGGCAGTCACCCGCAAAGTGCCGCTGCTCGGCGGCTGAGGCTCAGCTTCCCCTGCAGCGGCCGCACGGGCACTGCACCCACTGCGGCAGGCGTGGGCCTTCTTGTCTTGCTGTCCCACCAACGTTGTTCCTGTGTTGCTCGATGAAGTCCCCCATTCTCAGGTGGCTGCGTGCAGGTGCAGCTCTGTGGGGGCTGCTCTGTGGCTCCCCTGCCTGCCTGGGAGCCCTGACAATCTGTCCTGGGGGCTGCGGGGACCACCAGCCGCCACCAGTGCCAGCCCTTCACTCACTTCTCGCACTGAGGGCAGAGCTCAGATGCTGGCTGGCTGCACTTCTGCCGTCATCTTCAGTAGTCAGACGTGAAGGTGCTGTTGCTGCTGGTCTCACTGTGCTGTGCACTTAGAGAACTACTGGTGCACATGCAGACGATCAGTCCCACTGGCACCTCTGCTCCTACCAACGTACTGCCACCTCTGTTCGCAGGATGCTGTCCTGTACAATTGTCCCCTGCTGTGGCAGCCGTCTGTAACAGGAGCAGGTCCCAGAACGCCGCTCAGCAGCTCTTCCCTGTTGCCCTTGTTCCCTTGCTGCTCGTTCCGAAGACTGTCTGGCATTGCTGGGAAGGCCTGTTGGAGACACAGCCTGCTGAGGAGGGGGCACGAGATGATCTGGCCTCCGGGGCAGCCGCCCGTCTGGGAGAAGATGCACGGTGCAGTCATCTCCTGGTGGCTGGGTAGAGAAGCCACCACTGCCGTGCTTCTGTTCTCTTTTTCCCACCTAGGAAGCCCTGCTTGCAACACTGAATGGGCTACCTTCTTTCTTGACCTGCAAGTGTTGTTCCATTTCAGAGAGACCACTTGGTCTCCCTGTGTGTCTTCTGGACGGTGTTTGTCCAGGAAACTCCTTCTTGATGGTGCGAAGGCCTGGTGCATTCACTGCCCACTCTGGAAGGGGCTCGAGATTATCCGGCCTCTGAGGCAGCCGTCCATCTGGGAGGAGGATGGCCTCACGCAAAATTCACTCCTCCGCAGGTGGCCGGCAGACCTCGGTGGGATCTTCTGCTATGCTGGCTGCCCTGCCACCATGGTACATTGTCTGGGCGGTTTCGTTGCGATCACCACTGGCGGGCGGTGGGGCTGGATTCTGCAACTCATGTGGGCTCTGTTGTATCTTCTGGTTGAGCTCTGGACACCTGGAGAGCTGCAGCAGGACAGGCCGCCTCTCTCCACAAGCTCTGCCAAATCCTTCCAGGCAACATCCCAGAAGTCAGGCCCCAGAGTGCCGACGTGCTCACGCAGTGCTGACTGCACCAACTGCTGCAGCTCCTGGTCAGCTCGGCTGCAGTGGTTGCATCTGGGGCAGCAGCACTTTGGCCCATACGTCTGTCGTCACCTGCAAAGCAGGGAGGGGACCTGAGCCACAGCAGGAGGGGAAGGCCCTTGGCCCATCCTGCAGCATGCGAGGTCCTCCCATGGGACTTGCACATATCAGGGCAGTCATGCAGATTGGGGCTGATCAACGAAAGACTCACCTGACTCCGCTGGTGATGTTCCATGCTGTTCTCTGCTCTAGTACTGACGGAGCTGCAGCAAGACAGACTGCCCTGCTCCACCAGCTTCGCCCAGTCCCTCCAGGCAGCATCCCAGAAGTCAGGGCCCAGAGTGCAGACGTGCTCAGGCAGTGCTGACTGCACCAGCTGCTGCAGATCCTGGTCCGCATTGCTGCAGCTGATCCTGCTGGAGCAGCAGCACCGTGGCCTATGCCTCTGTGTCTCAGCATCTGTAAAAGGCAGGAGGCCTGAGCCACAGCAGGATGGGGCACCAGGGACAACCTTGTCCCATCTGGCCGACCTGCAGTGTGCCAGTTCCCAGTCCAGGGCTGGGCTCCTCCCATGGGCCCATCCCTGCCTGGCGTGAATCAGGACAAGGCTGGAGCTTGGTGATGACCCATGGGACACTCACCTGACTTTGGTGCTGCTGCTCCTCTCTGCCATGATCTCCTCAGACACAAGAATAGCTTGACAGCCTGCAGGCACATGAACGTGGCACAGTGAGGCTCTGGGAAGCAGCCAGCGCAGTCGGTTCCAAATCCCCCAGCCCTGAGTCCCACAGCCCCATATAACCCCATCCTCAAACTCCCCTACCTGTAGGTGCCACAGGGTGTGAAGCAGAAAGACCCCGGCCACCAAAAACAGGCCATCCAGGAAGAAATGGTATGTAGGGACAAGAAGAACGCTGTTGTCAACCATCGCTCAAAGCCGGTCACAACTGCACTGAGAGAGGCGGGGTGCTGGTCACTGGCTCCTAAAGATTCAGCTTTGGGTGGGGACACATCTGCAAAGTCACAGCCCCACAGCCCACATGGCAGCCAGTCAGTGCTTGCCCTCTGTGTGCTGGTGGGAGAAGTTACAAATAAACCTGAGGATAATAAAAAAATGCTCATAGCAACTCAGCAGCAGAAGTGCCCTCTGAGAGACTGAGAGAGGTCCTCTCAGAGGTGAGTAAATAATTGTTGTGTGTCTGCAAGGCAGTTATGCCCAAAGCCCATCTGTACCGTTGTGGGTCATTGAAGTACCCTTACCTTTTGTGGTAATCTGTAGCAACTGGGAGGAGGATGTTCTCACACAGTGCAGTCCTCTGCTGGTGGCCAGGTAGAGGAATTCACTGCACCATGCTTCTCTTTTTCCCACCAAGGAAGCCCCGACTCTCTGGCAGAGCTGGGAAGGCCTGGTGGACACACAAGATTACCTGGTGGAGCGGGCACAAGATTACCTGACGTCTGAGGCAGCCGTCCATCTGGGAGAAGGGTGATGCTGTGCACAGTGCAGTCCTCTGAGGGTGGGCGGATGGAGGAGTCACCTGCACTGTGCTTGTCTTCTCTTTTTCCCACCAAGGAAGCCCTGTATTCAGCAGTGAATGGCCTACCTTCTTTCTCGACCTTCAAGTGTTGTTCCTTGTCTAAGACACTACTTGGACTCCCTCTGCATCTTTTGGACGGTGGTTCATCCAGGAAACTCCTTCTTGATGGTGTGAAGGCCTGGTGGACTCACTGCCCACTCTAGAAGGGGCCTGAGATTATCCGGCCTCTGAGGCAGCCGTCCGTCTGGGAGGAGGATGCTCTCACGCACAATGCACTCCTCCGCAGGTGGCCGGCAGACCTTGGTGGGATCTCCTGCTGGCTGCCTTGCCACCATGGTACTTTGTCTGGGCTGGTTTTGTTGCCATCAGACCTGGCCGGTAGTGGGGCTGGGTTCTGCAATTCGTGTGGGCTCTGTTGCTTCTTCTGGTTGAGCTCTGGACACCCTCAGAGTGGCAGCAGGACAGGCTGCCACTCTCCACCAGCTCTGCCAGGTCCCTCCAGGCAGCATCCCAGAAGTCAGTGCCCAGAGTGCCGATGTGCTCAGGCAGTGCTGACTGCACCAGCTGCTGCAGCTCCTGGTCAGCTCTGCTGCAGTTTGCAGCTGTGGCAGCCTCTCTTTGGCCCATACATCTGTCTGTCGTCACCTCCAAAGCAGGGAGGGGGCCTGAGCCACAGCAGGATGGGGACACTCTTGGCCCAACTGGCTGACCTGCAGCGTGCAAGGTCCTGCTCCATGGCTGGGCTCCTCCCATGGGCCCATCCCTGCCTGACGTGAATCAGGACAAGGCTGGGTCGTGGTGCTGACCCACAGGACACTCACCTGACTCCGGTGCTGCTGCTCCTCGCTGCCACCATCTCCTCAGTCGCAAGCATTGCTTGATAGCCTGCAGTCACATGAACGTGGGGTCACTCAGACATTGTGGAAATCTCCTGGGCCTTCTTGTCCCACGAACGTTGTTCCTGTGTTGCTCGATGAAGTCCCCCATTCTCAGGTGGCTGCTTGCAGGTGCAGCTCTGTGGGGGCTGCTCTGTGGCTCCCCTGCCTGCCTGGGAGCCCTGACAATCTGTCCTGGGGGCTGCGGGGACCACCAGCCGCCACCAGTGCCAGCCCTTCACTCACTTCTCGCACTGAGGGCAGAGCTCAGATGCTGGCTGGCTGCACTTCTGCCGTCATCTTCAGTAGTCAGACGTGAAGGTGCTGTTGCTGCTGGTCTCACTGTGCTGTACACTAAGAGAACTACTGGTGCACATGCAGACGATCAGTCCCACTGACACCTCTGCTCCCACCAACGTACTGCCACCTCTGTTCGCAGGATGCTGTCCTGTACAATTGTCCCCTGCTGTGGCGGCCGTCTGTAACAGGAGCAGGTCCCAGAACGCCGCTCAGCAGCTCTTCCCTGTTGCCCTTGTTCCCTTGCTGCTCGTTCCGAAGACTGTCTGGCATTGCTGGGAAGGCCTGTTGGAGACACAGCCTGCTGAGGAGGGGGCACGAGATGATCTGGCCTCCGGGGCAGCCGCCCGTCTGGGAGAAGATGCACGGTGCAGTCCTCTCCTGGTGGCTGGGTAGAGAAGCCACCACCGCCGTGCTTCTGTTCTCTTTTTCCCACCGAGGAAGCCCTGCTTGCAACACTGAATGGGCTTCCTTCTTTCTTGACCTGCAAGTGTTGTTCCATTTCAGAGAGACCGCTTGGTCTCCCTGTGTGTCTTCTGGACAGTGTTTGTCAGCAGAGCTGGCTGTGCTAGGACAGAAGGGGCCCTGGTTGACTGTAGTGTGTGATGGACAGTTGACAAACTGACCCTTCCCAGAAGTTCAGTGTCAAGTCCCCATTTGATGGGTGGTGGTGAGGAAGAGCTGAGAGAGAAGACAGATGCTTGTCAAAGAGGGGATTGTGGCTGAAATGTGATCTTCCCTCTGAGCGTGGTGGGAACACTCCTGCTAGTATTGCTGCTACTGAGGCAAGGAAGACATTTTCCAGGACAGTTTGCCTGCAAGAGCATGGCAGGAGGCTGGGACTGCCCTGATGCGCATGAGACTTGGGAACACACGGTGGCTCCTGCCAGATGTGTCAACAAAGGGGAAGGAGCAGAGCACACAGCCCGTGTACTGTGCAGCAAAAAGACCTGAGCAAACTTGCTTCAGCTCCAGTCACACAGCACACCATGATCTGTTCTCCCCTTCCCTTCCACAAGGCCCCTCACCCACCCCACTATCAGCACAGCACAAGCAGGGCGATTTACCAGCAGGCTTATGTGGCTGCAGACATTTGGCATCACTACAGCTGTGCCAGCACCTTGTTCCCTGCCGGCACATGGTTTTGAAGGCAAAGTGCAATGCTCATACTGCAGGAAAGCACAAAGCTCAGGCTAAGCACGGCTGGCTTTTGGCAGGATGTAGAGTGAGCAAAGCCAACAACAGCCCTGAAAGCAGTGATCTGAAAGGTCTGGGCTCAGGAGCCTGCTGGCTGTCATATCCGAGCACCTTGGCTAGAGTAAATCTCATCCATCCCTTCTCCAGCACAGCGTGGCCTCCCATCCATGACAACCTCAGGCTTCTGTTGATAATGCAAACAGGACATGTTGACCCCAAAACCCAAAGTCAGTTAAACCAGAAACATTGATGAGACCTCCAGAGGGGAGATTTTAGGGTCAAATAATTTATTTACAATGAGGAGCACAACTTGGGGGTGAGGGGTGGGAGGGGAGAGAATAGGAAAAGATATTTCAATTATCCTCTGTTGTTGTTTGGGAAAATAAACATTTTCCTGAAAGGCGGGTGGCATAAAATCAGGGGCTTTCCATCCAGGAGAGCTGCCAGAGGATCACTGGGAACCCTGTACAGATCAGGGGACCCAAGGAACCTGCAGCACCGACCATGTCCTCATCTTTGACCATGACAAGAGGGTGTATCTTCTTGCTGCAGATGAGGGGGCTTCTCCACACCAGGTGGCTGAGGTGCTTGGTGGCCTTCCCACGCATGCTTTGTCAGCTCATCCAGACTTCTCCTGGTTCTTCTTCTTCTTTGACCAGGAAGGCGGTGGAATCATCGTCCCTGGCAGTGTTCAGGTGGTGTCCAGATGAGTACCTACGAGATATGGTTTAGTAGCTTGTGGTAGTAATGGTGATGTAATGATGACCTTGTAGGTCCTTTTCAACCTTGTGATTCTATGATTTTAAGATTCCCACTCCTTTAATAGATTCACAATCCTGTCCAGGCTGGAGAGGACCTCAGGAGGTCTCTAGTCCAACCTTCTTCACAAAGCTGTGACAGTGATGGTATCAAACCAGGCTGCTCAGCATTCTGCACATCAGAGTCTTGAAAACTTCCAAAGTCAGAGATCCCACAACCTCTCTGGGCCCCTCTCCCAGTGGGTAACTTAGGGAATACCCTCAAAGTTAGCCTGTTCCTCCTGAGCTGCACCTCCATTAAAAGCCTGATTCCATCTTCTTAATAATCTCCTCACAGCTGTTAGGGGGTCGTCTTAAGTCCTCCAGAACCATCTCTTTTCAAAGCTGAACAAGCCCAACTCCAAAGTCTCTCATCACGTGGCATTAACTCCAGCCCCCGTGTCTCAGTGGTTCCTGCAGAACTCTCTCCTGATTACTCAGATTACTGCATACAGTGTCCAGCCCTGGTGTATTGGGTGTTGAGAAGTGGAGAATATTCACCCTCTCCCCCACCCCACCTAGAGGTCAAAAGGAAAGAACTGAGCCCCTCTGCCTTCTCACAACCCAAATGCATTGGCAAAGCTATTGCTTAGACTGGCTTGAAATGAGGATCCACCATCTCATCTGTTCCCTAAGAATCTCTGGGTGATGACCAGATCAGTACCAACTCCTTCTTTCTGCATTGCCCCAAAACTCCAAAGACAAAGATGTGTAGCAGAATTTTTGTAGATATGGAAAAGAAACAGATTCCCCAACACTTCTGATGACTGCAGGAATGGAGCAGCTACAGGATGCATTTTCTACAGATTCACTCGCAGAGCCTACAGCCAGAGGGAGCCATCAGATCAGCTTCTCACACCTCCTGGAGAGCTGCAGGCTGGAGCCCTGTTGAGAGCTGCGCAGATGCCTCCTCAGTGTAATTTCATAACCCTTTCCTTGCCCCTTGGAGCCAATAGATTTCATCTCTCTGTGTGGCTAAAGTACATGAAGGATGCCTTGCACCCAAGGGGATGCAGATGCCTGAGCAGAGAACCTGGCAGAGCATCGCCTGATATCACTAGAGAAATTCCAGTTGTATAACAAATAAATGTTGCTAAAATTCAGCCCATTTTTCAGGACTATTGTGTACAATTCTTCTGGGCTGCTTCTTTTGAAATATTTGTCCTCGGTGTACATCGTCCCCTCATGTGCCTGATAAACAGGATAGCATCTTCCAGACTCACTTGCACTTTCCCAAACAGTGGATACAGACACTGCCTATCTTACAGTATCTTTGCTCATCAGAAAACAGCCAACAGCTCAACAGCATTTACATTTTTTCCTGGAAAGCGACCTGTATCAGAAGCATGGCTATATACCGAATTCATAGAACTGCTCAGGTTGGAAAAGAACCTTCAAGATCATAAATTCCAACCTCAACCTAACCATGCAACTCTAACTCCAACAACCAACTGCAAAATCATGTCCCTGAGCACCCCATCCAGGTGGTTTGTCAATAGGTTGCCCAAGGAGGCTGTGGATGCCCCATCCCTGGAGGCATTCAAGGCCAGGCTGGATGTAGCTCTGGGCAGCCTGGTCTGGTGGTTGCTGACCCTGCACATAGCAAGAGGGACTGAAAAGAGATGATCTTTGAGGTCCTTTTCAACCCAGGCCATTCTATCACTCTATGATACTATGACAGCAACCCAGCCACCTCCCCGCAGCACCACCTCCAGTGCTTAAATACCTTTTTAGTAAAGGGGTGTTTCTCCCTCCTCCGGGTTACACATTAATCCACTCCCGCTCAGATCATTGCTCCACACCCCGCACCGCCTTTGTGGCTATTTTCTGGACACGCTCCAGGGCCTTGAGGACTTTCCTGTTCTGAGGAGCACAAAAGAGAACACAGTGTTTGAGGGGTGTCCTCACCAGGCCAGAATGCAGAGGACGCCCATTTCCCCGCTCCTGCTGCCCACGCTATTGCTGACATAAGGCAGGATGCCATCGGCCTTCTGGCTGTTGGGCTGCAATAGGCTGGACTGAGCCCGGCCAGTGGCCATTGGCGCTGCGGCCGTTGCTGACAGCCCGAGATGGGTCCCCGGCCTGCAATGTGCCGCTGCTTGGCACACAGGTGCACGGGGGAAGCTTGGGCCTCCTCCAACCCACACGCACGTCCCAAGAGGACTGAATGGAACTCTGTGAGCTGGCCCTTACCTGGTCCTCCATTACGTTCTTCTTTACGTGACCCTCCCACAGCCAAGTGGATGCTGATGACAGAAGCCGTGGGCACCCACAGCCCCTCTGCCTCCTCGATGTCCGCCAGGGGAAGGAGGCGATATGGGGCTGGGTCTCTCCGCACTTCCAACACTGGTGATGTTGCCTTGGCAGCCGTTGTCCTCCATTGCCAGCACTGAAGCCGTTGGTGCTGCCTGTGTTGCTGCCTTGTATTCACCTTGGGATGTGTAGGAACCTGCAGGGCCACCTCCTACTGGTGCACGCGCGGACGATCAGTCCCACTGGCACCTCTGCTCCCACCAACGTACTGCCACCTCTGTTCGCAGGATGTTGTCATGTACAATTGTCCCCTGCTGTGGCCGCCGTCTGTAACAGGAGCAGGTCCCAGCACGCCGCTCAGCAGCTCTTCCCTGTTGCCCTTGTTCCCTTGCTGCTCGTTCCGAAGACTGTCTGGCATTGCTGGGAAGGCCTGTTGGAGACACAGCCTGCTGAGGAGGGGGCACGAGATGATCTGGCCTCCGGGGCAGCCGCCCGTCTGGGAGAAGATGCACGGTGCAGTCATCTCCTGGTGGCTGGGTAGAGAAGCCACCACTGCCGTGCTTCTCTTCTCTTTTTTCCCACCGAGGAAGCCCTGCTTGCAACACTGCACTGAATGGCCTACCTTCTTTTTTGACCTGCAAGCGTTCCGTTTCAGAGAGACCACTTGGTCTCCCTGTGTGTCTTCTGGATGGTGTTTGTCCAGGAAACTCCTTCTTGATTGTGCGAAGGCCTGGTGCATTCACTGCCCACTCTGGAAGGGGCTCGAGATTATCCGGCCTCTGAGGCAGCCGTCCGTCTGGGAGGAGGATGGCCTCGCGCACAATGCACTCCTCTGCAGGTGGCCGGCAGACCTCGGTGGGATCTCCTGTTCTGCTGGCTGCCCTGCCACCGTGGTACATTGTCTGGGCTGGTTTTGTTGCCATCAGACCTGGCCGGCGGTGGGGCTGGGTTCTGCAGTCCATGTGGGCTCTGTTGTATCTTCTGGTTGAGCTCTGAACACCAGAAGAGCGGCAGCAGGACAGGCTGCCTCTCTCCACAAGCTCCTCCAGATCCCTCCAGGCAGCATCCCAGAATTCAGGGCCCAGACTGCCGATGTGCTCAGGCAGTGCTGACTGCACCAGCTGCTGCAGCTCCTGGTCCGCCTTGCCGCAGCGGTTGCATCTGGGGGAGCAGCACCGTGGCCCATGCATCTGTCTGTTGTCATCTGCAAAGCAGGGAGAGGACCTGAGCCACAGCAGGATGGGGATGCCCTTGGCCCAATCTGCAGAGTGCAAGGTCCTGCTCCAGGGCTGGGCTCCTCCCGTGGGCCTAGCACACATCAGGGCAATCATGTAGATTGGGGCTGATCCACAAAAGACTTACCTGACTCACGAGTTGATGCTCCGCGCTTGTTTTCTGGCTGGGCTTTGGCAGAGCTGCAGCAGTACAGACTGCCCTGCTCCACCAGCTCCTCCAGATCCCTCCAGGCAGCATTCCAGAAGTCAGGGCCCAGACTGCCGACAGGCTTACGCAGTGCTGACTGCACCAGCCGCTGCAGCTCCTGGTCCGCCTTGCTGCAGCTGTTCCAGCTGGAGCAGCACCATGGCCTGCGCGTCTGTGTCTCAGCATCTGTAAAAGGGAGGGGGCCTGAGCCACAGCAGGATGGGGCACCAGGGACAACCTTGTCCCATCCGGCCGACCTGCAGTGTGCCAGTTCCCAGTCCAGGGCTGGGCTCCTCCCATGGGCCCATCCCTGCCTGGCGTGAATCAGGACAAGGCTGGGGCTTGGTGCTGACCCACGGGACACTCACCTGACTTTGGTGCTGCTGCTCCTCTCTGCCATGATCTCCTCAGACGCAAGAATAGCTTGACAGCCTGCAGGCACATGAACGTGGCACAGTGAGGCTCTGGGAAGCAGCCAGCGCAGTCGGTTCCAAATCCCCCAGCCCAGAGTCCCCCAGCCCCATATAACCCCATCCTCAAACTCCCCTACCTGTAGGTGCCACAGGGTGTGAAGCAGAAAGACCCCGGCCACCAAAAACAGGCCATCCAGGAAGAAATGGTATGTAGGGACAAGAAGAACGCTGTTGTCAACCATCGCTCAAAGCCGGTCACAACCGCACTGAGAGAGGCGGGGTGCTGGTCACTGGCTCCTAAAGATTCAGCTGTGAGGTCACAGTGCTTTGGGTGGGGACACCTCTGTGAGGTCACAGCCCCGCAGCCCACATGGGAGCCAGTCAGTGCTTGCCCTCTGTGTGCTGGTGGGAGAAGTTACAAATAAATCTGAGGACAATGAAAAAATGCTTCAAAAAATTGTAGCTTACACATCAAGTGAAAGCGTGCACCAGCCTGGGAACCAGAACCATCCTTGTGGTGTGCAGCTGCAATCTTCCCTTCAGGTACCTGAGGCAGACACAGGGTAAAGAAGCAAAGTGCTTTTAGTCTGCTTTTTCTTCTTGCTATCCTACTGCATTATTAGCTGGTAATAAATGAATCTTCCCTGGGCCTAAACTGCTTTGTCTGGGACTGTAACTGTGAGCCATCTCTGTCTCCTTCTGGCACGTTGATTATATCACACTACCCCAAACCAAGGACGGAAGCGGCCACTGGATGGCTGGAAACATATCCCATGCTCCATGCCTCCATCCAAAACACTATCCTGGGCACTCGGCACCCTAGAAAGAATTCAGTCAAACCGGACTCATTTCTGAAATAAGCTGACCAACAGCTGTGCCAAAGAGCGTGGCTTTAAGTGGGTATATCGCATTCTCTGTCACGCACCAGCAGAGCCCACACGGGGATCAAAGAATCACAGAATCACAGAAACATGAAATCACAGAATTGTAGAATCACTGAATGGCCTGGGTTGAAAAGAACCTCAAAGACCATCTGGTTTCAACCCTCTGCTCTGTGCAGGGTCGCCAGCCACCAGACCATGCTGTCCACAGCTGCATCCAGCCTGGCCTTGAATGCCTGCAGGGATGAGGCATCCACAGCCTCCTTGGGCAACCTGTTCCAGTGCATCACCACCCTCTGTGTGAAAAACATCCTCCTAATATCGCACCTAAACCTCCCCCACTTCAGTTTAAACCCATTCCCCCTTGTCCTATCACTACCAACCCTCGTAAACAGCCATTCCCCCCCCTGTTTATATGCTCCATTCAAGTACTGGAAGGCCACAAGGAGCTCTCCCCAGAGCCTTCTCTTCTCCACACTAAAAAAGCTCAGTTCCCTAACCCTTTTTCACAGGAGAGGGTCATCCTCAGACCCTCCTCTGGATTCGATCCAAGAGCTCCATGTCTTTCTTGTGCCTGGGGCTCCAGGCCAGAACTCAGTACTGCAGATGGGACCTCACAAGAGCTGAGCAGAGAACAGTCACCTCCCTGTCCCTGCTGGCCACCCCCTTTTTAATGCAGCCCAGAACACAGCTGCCCTTCCGGGCTGCAGGCACACACTGATGGTTCATGTCTAGTTTCTCGTCCACCAGGACCCCCAGGTCCTTCTTTGTAGGGCTGCTCTTAAGGAGATCTTAGAGAACTATAGAATCACCAAGGTTGGTAAAGATCTACAAGATCATCCAGTCCAACTGTTCTCCTGCCACCAATAGTTCCCACTAAACCACGTCCCTCAACACAATGTTTAAATGATCCTTGAACACCTCTGGGGCCAATGTCTGCACCACCTCTCTGGACAGACCGTTCCAGGGCCTGACCAGTCTATCGGAGAAGAAATATCCTGACAAAAAGGATCTTTTCTTGAATCCTAAAGAAAATTCCCTAACGTCCAGACTGAATCTCCCCTGGCACAACTGGAGGCCATTCCCTCTGGTCCTATCACTAGTAACACGAGAGGAGAGGCCGACCGTCAGCTCACTACAACCTCCCTTCAGATAGTTATAGAGAGCAATAGAGAGGTGTTCCCTGAGCCTTCTCCAGGCTGAACAGTCCCAGCTCTCTCAGCTGCTCCCCTAAGCTCTGTGCTCCAGACCCCTTGCCAGCTTCACTGCCCTTCTCTGGACATGTTCTTGGCCACCTGGGCTCACTCACTGATGGCTCATGTTCAGCTGAGCATCTTCCAGCTGCTCTGCCCCAAGCCTGTAGCGTTGCCTGCAGTTGCAGTGGTCAAAATGCAGGACCAGGCACGTGGTTGCACTGAACCTCATCCCATTGGCTGCTGCCCAGTGACGCAGCCTGTCCAGATCCCTCTGTAGGGCCTTGCCACCCCCAGGCAGATCCACACTTCCTGCCAACTTGGTGTCATCTGCAAACTTACTGAGGGTGCACTCAGTGCCCTCGTCCAGGTCATCAATAAAGATACGGAAGAGGACGGGTCCCAACAACGACCCCTGGGCAACACCACTACTGAGCGGTCGCCAGCTGGATTTAACTCCATTCACCGCCACTCTCTGGGCCTGGCCCTCCAGCCAGTTCTTTACCCAGCAAGGAGCTCAGATCTGCCAAATGGCCGCATTAGGGGATCTGCCAGTCAAGCCTCCTGTGTATGGTACAAAGGGATCAAGTCCCTGCAGTGCACTTGAACAACATGCTGGGCAAGCCGGTCAGGGTTGTTCCCGCCTCGGGCAAAAGCAAGCCCATCCGTGGGATTGCTTCTGCTCAAGGATCTGCATGCACTTGGTGGGAAATGTGGAAGGATGGGGATGTCCAGTGTGTACTTGGAAGAGGATGTGATGTTGGGGGAGAACAGCCAAGAATTTGAATTGTATGATGCTACTTGCTGTATAATGCCGCATATTATTATTCCTATGATTCCCATACCCCTCACTAATGGCATTACAGTAAGGAGTACCCAGGTTAAGGAAGAATGAATTCTGACAGAACCAGAAGTGGATTCAGCACACAACACTTCAACATCACACTCCATTCTATTAATCATAACTACTATTCTTTTCTCCCCTTCCTTGTTCTGTCTTAGTAAATAGTTTTTATCTCAACCTGCAAGTTCCAGGTTGTTGTATTTTTCTGATTCTCTCTCCCATCCCACTGGGAGGACAAGCAGTAACTGTGTGGTTTGTAGCTACAGGCTGGGTTAAACTGCAGCATACCTGGATCTTCCCGGCCTCGTGTCATTGATGCCTAGTAAAGTCTCCGAAACTTGACTCCTGCAGAATTACTGAATCACAGAACAGCTGAAGATGGAAGGGACCTCTGGAGATCTTCTTGTCCCACCAGTCTGCTCAAGCAGATTACACAGGCCCATCCCCAGGGTTGTCCAGAAACACTGTGTCCACTAATCAGACCTATAGGGAGAGAACACCTCTGCTATGCTTGATGTTACACAAAATGCTACTCTGGATGCTTCAACAGATCCTCAGGCTGATTTATACTAATAGCAGGTGCTGTAAAACTACCTCTAGGTGTAGCTACTAGAAACTGGAGGCATCCTCACAATAGTTACTGTATATATGCTTTCCTGCTGGTAGCTGTTAGAGGATGCTCTCTGTATCTACTCTTAGCAGCAGAAGTGCCCTCTGAGAGACTGAGAGAGGTCATCTCAGAGGTTAGTAGATAATTGTGTGTCTCCAAGGCAGTTATACCCAAAGCCCATCTGTACCCTTGTGGGTCCTTGAAGTACCCTTTCCTCCTGCGGTAATCTATAGCATCTGGGAGGTGGATGTTCACACACACAGTGCAGTCCTCTGCTGGTCCTCTGCTGGTGGCCGCGTAGAGGAGATCAATGTACCGTTCTTCTCTTTTTCCCACCGAGAAAGCCCCAACTCTCTGGCAGAGCTGGGAAGACCAGGCGCAGACCCCACCTGCTCAGAAGCGGGCACGAGATTACCTGGCCTCTGAGGCAGCCGTCCATCTGGGAGAAGGGTGATTCTGTGCACAGTGCAGTCCTCTGCTGGTGGGCGGCTGGAGGAGCCACCTGCACTGTGCTTCTCCTTTTCCCACCGAGGAAGCCGGTTCTGACTCAGAGTGGCCTGCATTCCCTCTGGACATGTAAGCATTGTTCCTTATCAGAGACACAACTTTGTCTTCCTCTGCATCTTTTCAAGGCTGTTTGTCCTGGAAAATCCCTCTTGATGGTGTGAAGGCCTGGACGATTTACCACTCTCCCTCGAAGGGGCACAACATTATGCGGCCTCAGAGGCAGCCGTCCATCCAGGATCAGGATACTCTCACACACAGTGCGTCCTCTGCTGGTTTGGCTTCCCTGCATTTCTCTTTCTTCCCCCTGTCTTTCAGCCCCCCAAAGCACGTGGGGGCACTCAGACAACACGGAAAGCTCCTGGGCATTGCTGTCCCACCAACGTTGTCCCTGTGCTGCTCGATGAAGTCCCCATTTGCAGGTGGCTGCATGCAGGTGCAGCTCTGTGGGGGCTGCTCCAAGGCTCCCCTGCTTTCCTGGGAGCCCTGACAATCTGTCCGTCTGGGAGGAGGATGTTCTCACGCACAATGCAATCCTCTGCTGGCGGCCAGCAGACCTTGGTGGGATCCCCTGCTCTGCTGGCTGCCCTGCCACCTTGGAACTTTGTCTGGGCTGGTTTCGTTGCCATCAGACCTGGCCGGTAGTGGGGCTGGGTTCTGCAATTCGTGTGGGCTCTGTTGCTTCTTCTGGTTGAGCTCTGGACACCCTGAGAGTAGCAGCAGGACAGACTGCCACTCTCCACCACCTCTGTCAGGTCACTCCAGGCAGCATCCCAATGGTCAGTGCCCAGAGTGCCGATGTGCTCAGGCAGTGCTGACTGCACCAGCTGCTGCAGCTCCTGCTCAGCTCTGCTGCAGTTTGCAGCTGTGGCAGCCTCTCTTTAGCCCATACATCTGTCTGTCGTCACCTCCAAAGCAGGGAGGGGGCCTGAGCCACAGCAGGATGGGGACACTCTTGGCCCAACTGGCTGACCTGCAGCGTGCAAGGTCCTGCTCCATGGCTGGGCTCCTCCCATGGGCCCAACCCTGCCTGACGTGAATCAGGACAAGGCTGGGTCGTGGTGCTGACCCACAGGACACTCACCTGACTCCGGTGCTGCTGCTCCTCGCTGCCACCATCTCCTCAGTCGCAAGCATTGCTTGATAGCCTGCAGTCACATGAACGTGGGGTCACTCAGACATTGTGGAAATCTCCTGGGCCTTCTTGTCCCACCAACGTTGTTCCTGTGTTGCTCAATGAAGTCCCCATTCGCAGGTGGCTGCGTGCAGGTGCAGCTCTGTGGGGGCTGCTCTGTGGCTCCCCTGCCTGCCTGGGAGCCCTGACAATCTGTCCTGGGGGCTGCGGGGACCACCAGCCACCACCAGTGCCAGCCCTTCACTCACTTCTCGCACTGAGGGCAGAGCTCAGATGCTGGCTGGCTGCACTTCTGCCGTCATCTTCAGTAGTCAGACATGAAGGTGCTGTTGCTGCTGGTCTCACTGTGCTGTGCACTTAGAGAACTACTGGTGCACATGCAGACGATCAGTCCCACTGGCACCTCTGCTCCCACCAACGTACTGCCACCTCTGTTCGCAGGATGCTGTCCTGTACAATTGTCCCCTGCTGTGGCCGCCGTCTGTAACAGGAGCAGGTCCCAGCACGCCGCTCAGCAGCTCTTCCCTGTTGCCCTTGTTCCCTTGCTGCTCGTTCCGAAGACTGTCTGGCATTGCTGGGAAGGCCTGTTGGAGACACAGCCTGCTGAGGAGGGGGCACGAGATGATCTGGCCTCCGGGGCAGCCGCCCGTCTGGGAGAAGATGCACGGTGCAGTCCTCTCCTGGTGGCTGGGTAGAGAAGCCACCACCGCCGTGCTTCTGTTCTCTTTTTCCCACCGAGGAAGCCCTGCTTGCAACACTGAATGGGCTTCCTTCTTTCTTGACCTGCAAGTGTTGTTCCATTTCAGAGAGACCGCTTGGTCTCCCTGTGTGTCTTCTGGACAGTGTTTGTCAGCAGAGCTGGCTGTGCTAGGACAGAAGGGGCCCTGGTTGACTGTAGTGTGTGATGGACAGTTGACAAACTGACCCTTCCCAGAAGTTCAGTGTCAAGTCCCCATTTGATGGGTGGTGGTGAGGAAGAGCTGAGAGAGAAGACAGATGCTTGTCAAAGAGGGGATTGTGGCTGAAATGTGATCTTCCCTCTGAGCGTGGTGGGAACACTCCTGCTAGTATTGCTGCTACTGAGGCAAGGAAGACATTTTCCAGGACAGTTTGCCTGCAAGAGCATGGCAGGAGGCTGGGACTGCCCTGATGCGCATGAGACTTGGGAACACACGGTGGCTCCTGCCAGATGTGTCAACAAAGGGGAAGGAGCAGAGCACACAGCCCGTGTACTGTGCAGCAAAAAGACCTGAGCAAACTTGCTTCAGCTCCAGTCACACAGCACACCATGATCTGTTCTCCCCTTCCCTTCCACAAGGCCCCTCACCCACCCCACTATCAGCACAGCACAAGCAGGGCGATTTACCAGCAGGCTTATGTGGCTGCAGACATTTGGCATCACTACAGCTGTGCCAGCACCTTGTTCCCTGCCGGCACATGGTTTTGAAGGCAAAGTGCAATGCTCATACTGCAGGAAAGCACAAAGCTCAGGCTAAGCACGGCTGGCTTTTGGCAGGATGTAGAGTGAGCAAAGCCAACAACAGCCCTGAAAGCAGTGATCTGAAAGGTCTGGGCTCAGGAGCCTGCTGGCTGTCATATCCGAGCACCTTGGCTAGAGTAAATCTCATCCATCCCTTCTCCAGCACAGTGTGGCCTCCCATCCATGACAACCTCAGGCTTCTGTTGATAATGCAAACAGGACATGTTGACCCCAAAACCCAAAGTCAGTTAAACCAGAAACATTGATGAGACCTCCAGAGGGGAGATTTTAGGGTCAAATAATTTATTTACAATGAGGAGCACAACTTGGGGGTGAGGGGTGGGAGGGGAGAGAATAGGAAAAGATATTTCAATTATCCTCTGTTGTTGTTTGGGAAAATAAACATTTTCCTGAAAGGCGGGTGGCATAAAATCAGGGGCTTTCCATCCAGGAGAGCTGCCAGAGGATCACTGGGAACCCTGTACAGATCAGGGGACCCAAGGAACCTGCAGCACCGACCATGTCCTCATCTTTGACCATGACAAGAGGGTGTATCTTCTTGCTGCAGATGAGGGGGCTTCTCCACACCAGGTGGCTGAGGTGCTTGGTGGCCTTCCCACGCATGCTTTGTCAGCTCATCCAGACTTCTCCTGGTTCTTCTTCTTCTTTGACCAGGAAGGCGGTGGAATCATCGTCCCTGGCAGTGTTCAGGTGGTGTCCAGATGAGTACCTACGAGATATGGTTTAGTAGCTTGTGGTAGTAATGGTGATGTAATGATGACCTTGTAGGTCCTTTTCAACCTTGTGATTCTATGATTTTAAGATTCCCACTCCTTTAAGAGATTCACAATCCTGTCCAGGCTGGAGAGGACCTCAGGAGGTCTCTAGTCCAACCTTCTTCACAAAGCTGTGACAGTGATGGTATCAAACCAGGCTGCTCAGCATTCTGCACATCAGAGTCTTGAAAATTCCAAAGTCAGAGATCCCACAACCTCTCTGGGCCCCTCTCCCAGTGGGTAACTTAGGGAATACCCTCAAAGTTAGCCTGTTCCTCCTGAGCTGCACCTCCATTAAAAGCCTGATTCCATCTTCTTAATAATCTCCTCACAGCTGTTAGGGGGTCGTCTTAAGTCCTCCAGAACCATCTCTTTTCAAAGCTGAACAAGCCCAACTCCAAAGTCTCTCATCACGTGGCATTAACTCCAGCCCCCGTGTCTCAGTGGTTCCTGCAGAACTCTCTCCTGATTACTCAGATTACTGCATACAGTGTCCAGCCCTGGTGTATTGGGTGTTGAGAAGTGGAGAATATTCACCCTCTCCCCCACCCCACCTAGAGGTCAAAAGGAAAGAACTGAGCCCCTCTGCCTTCTCACAACCCAAATGCATTGGCAAAGCTATTGCTTAGACTGGCTTGAAATGAGGATCCACCATCTCATCTGTTCCCTAAGAATCTCTGGGTGATGACCAGATCAGTACCAACTCCTTCTTTCTGCATTGCCCCAAAACTCCAAAGACAAAGATGTGTAGCAGAATTTTTGTAGATATGGAAAAGAAACAGATTCCCCAACACTTCTGATGACTGCAGGAATGGAGCAGCTACAGGATGCATTTTCTACAGATTCACTCGCAGAGCCTGCAGCCAGAGGGAGCCATCAGATCAGCTTCTCACACCTCCTGGAGAGCTGCAGGCTGGAGCCCTGTTGAGAGCTGCGCAGATGCCTCCTCAGTGTAATTTCATAACCCTTTCCTTGCCCCTTGGAGCCAATAGATTTCATCTCTCTGTGTGGCTAAAGTACATGAAGGATGCCTTGCACCCAAGGGGATGCAGATGCCTGAGCAGAGAACCTGGCAGAGCATTGCCTGATAACACTAGAGAAATTCCAGTTGAGTAACAAATAAATGTTGCTAAAATTCAGCCCATTTTTCAGGACTATTGTGTACAATTCTTCTGGGCTGCTTCTTTTGAAATATTTGTTCTCGGTGTACATCGTCCCCTCCTGTGCCTGATAAACAGGATAGCATCTTCCAGACTCACTTGCACTTTCCCAAACAGTGGATACAGACACTGCCTATCTTACAGTATCTTTGCTCATCAGAAAACAGCCAACAGCTCAACAGCATTTACATTTTTTCCTGGAAAGCGACCTGTATCAGAAGCATGGCTATATACCGAATTCATAGAACTGCTCAGGTTGGAAAAGAACCTTCAAGATCATAAATTCCAACCTCAACCTAACCATGCAACTCTAACTCCAACAACCAACTGCAAAATCATGTCCCTGAGCACCCCATCCAGGTGGTTTGTCAATAGGTTGCCCAAGGAGGCTGTGGATGCCCCATCCCTGGAGGCATTCAAGGCCAGGCTGGATGTAGCTCTGGGCAGCCTGGTCTGGTGGTTGCTGACCCTGCACATAGCAAGAGGGACTGAAAAGAGATGATCTTTGAGGTCCTTTTCAACCCAGGCCATTCTATCACTCTATGATACTATGACAGCAACCCAGCCACCTCCTCGCAGCACCACCTCCAGTGCTTAAATACCTTTTTTGTAAGGGGGTGTTTCTCCCTCCTCCGGGTTACACATTAATCCACTCCCGCTCAGATCATTGCTCCACACCCCGCACCGCCTTTGTGGCTATTTTCTGGACACGCTCCAGGGCCTTGAGGACTTTCCTGTTCTGAGGAGCACAAAAGAGAACACAGTGTTTGAGGGGTGTCCTCACCAGACCAGAATGCAGAGGGACGCCCATTTCCCCGCTCCTGCTGCCCACGCTATTGCTGACATAAGGCAGGATGCCATCGGCCTTCTGGCTGTTGGGCTGCAATAGGCTGGACTGAGCCCGGCCAGTGGCCATTGGCGCTGCGGCCGTTGCTGACAGGCCGAGATGGGTCCCCGGCCTGCAATGTGCCGCTGCTTGGCACACAGGTGCACGGGGGAAGCTTGGGCCTCCTCCAACCTGCACGCACGTCCCAAGAGGACTGAATGGAACTCTGTGAGCTGGCCCTTACCTGGTCCTCCATTACGTTCTTCTTTACGTGACCCTCCCACAGCCAAGTGGATGCTGATGACAGAAGCCGTGGGCACCCACAGCCCCTCTGCCTCCTCGATGTCCGCCAGGGGAAGGAGGCGATATGGGGCTGGGTCTCTCCGCACTTCCAACACTGGTGATGTTGCCTTGGCAGCCGTTGTCCTCCATTGCCAGCACTGAAGCCGTTGGTGCTGCCTGTGTTGCTGCCTTGTATTCACCTTGGGATGTGTAGGAACCTGCAGGGCCACCTCCTACTGGTGCACGCGCGGACGATCAGTCCCACTGGCACCTCTGCTCCCACCAACGTACTGCCACCTCTGTTCGCAGGATGTTGTCATGTACAATTGTCCCCTGCTGTGGCCGCCGTCTGTAACAGGAGCAGGTCCCAGCACGCCGCTCAGCAGCTCTTCCCTGTTGCCCTTGTTCCCTTGCTGCTCGTTCCGAAGACTGTCTGGCATTGCTGGGAAGGCCTGTTGGAGACACAGCCTGCTGAGGAGGGGGCACGAGATGATCTGGCCTCCGGGGCAGCCGCCCGTCTGGGAGAAGATGCACGGTGCAGTCATCTCCTGGTGGCTGGGTAGAGAAGCCACCACTGCCGTGCTTCTCTTCTCTTTTTTCCCACCGAGGAAGCCCTGCTTGCAACACTGCACTGAATGGCCTACCTTCTTTTTTGACCTGCAAGCGTTCCGTTTCAGAGAGACCACTTGGTCTCCCTGTGTGTCTTCTGGATGGTGTTTGTCCAGGAAACTCCTTCTTGATTGTGCGAAGGCCTGGTGCATTCACTGCCCACTCTGGAAGGGGCTCGAGATTATCCGGCCTCTGAGGCAGCCGTCCGTCTGGGAGGAGGATGGCCTCGCGCACAATGCACTCCTCCGCAGGTGGCCGGCAGACCTCGGTGGGATCTCCTGTTCTGCTGGCTGCCCTGCCACCGTGGTACATTGTCTGGGCTGGTTTTGTTGCCATCAGACCTGGCCGGCGGTGGGGCTGGGTTCTGCAGTCCATGTGGGCTCTGTTGTATCTTCTGGTTGAGCTCTGAACACCAGAAGAGCGGCAGCAGGACAGGCTGCCACTCTCCACAAGCTCCTCCAGATCCCTCCAGGCAGCATCCCAGAATTCAGGGCCCAGACTGCCGATGTGCTCAGGCAGTGCTGACTGCACCAGCTGCTGCAGCTCCTGGTCCGCCTTGCCGCAGCGGTTGCATCTGGGGGAGCAGCACCGTGGCCCATGCATCTGTCTGTTGTCATCTGCAAAGCAGGGAGAGGACCTGAGCCACAGAAGGATGGGGATGCCCTTGGCCCAATCTGCAGAGTGCAAGGTCCTGCTCCAGGGCTGGGCTCCTCCCGTGGGCCTAGCACACATCAGGGCAATCATGTAGATTGGGGCTGATCCACAAAAGACTTACCTGACTCACGAGTTGATGCTCCGCGCTTGTTTTCTGGCTGGGCTTTGGCAGAGCTGCAGCAGTACAGACTGCCCTGCTCCACCAGCTCCTCCAGATCCCTCCAGGCAGCATTCCAGAAGTCAGGGCCCAGACTGCCGACAGGCTTACGCAGTGCTGACTGCACCAGCCGCTGCAGCTCCTGGTCCGCCTTGCTGCAGCTGTTCCAGCTGGAGCAGCACCATGGCCTGCGCGTCTGTGTCTCAGCATCTGTAATAGGGAGGGGGCCTGAGCCACAGCAGGATGGGGCACCAGGGACAACCTTGTCCCATCCGGCCGACCTGCAGTGTGCCAGTTCCCAGTCCAGGGCTGGGCTCCTCCCATGGGCCCATCCTTGCCTGGCGTGAATCAGGACAAGGCTGGGGCTTGGTGCTGACCCACGGGACACTCACCTGACTTTGGTGCTGCTGCTCCTCTCTGCCATGATCTCCTCAGACGCAAGAATAGCTTGACAGCCTGCAGGCACATGAACGTGGCACAGTGAGGCTCTGGGAAGCAGCCAGCGCAGTCGGTTCCAAATCCCCCAGCCCAGAGTCCCCCAGCCCCATATAACCCCATCCTCAAACTCCCCTACCTGTAGGTGCCACAGGGTGTGAAGCAGAAAGACCCCGGCCACCAAAAACAGGCCATCCAGGAAGAAATGGTATGTAGGGACAAGAAGAACGCTGTTGTCAACCATCGCTCAAAGCCGGTCACAACCGCACTGAGAGAGGCGGGGTGCTGGTCACTGGCTCCTAAAGATTCAGCTGTGAGGTCACAGTGCTTTGGGTGGGGACACCTCTGTGAGGTCACAGCCCCGCAGCCCACATGGGAGCCAGTCAGTGCTTGCCCTCTGTGTGCTGGTGGGAGAAGTTACAAATAAATCTGAGGACAATGAAAAAATGCTTCAAAAAATTGTAGCTTACACATCAAGTGAAAGCGTGCACCAGCCTGGGAACCAGAACCATCCTTGTGGTGTGCAGCTGCAATCTTCCCTTCAGGTACCTGAGGCAGACACAGGGTAAAGAAGCAAAGTGCTTTTAGTCTGCTTTTTCTTCTTGCTATCCTACTGCATTATTAGCTGGTAATAAATGAATCTTCCCTGGGCCTAAACTGCTTTGTCTGGGACTGTAACTGTGAGCCATCTCTGTCTCCTTCTGGCACGTTGATTATATCACACTACCCCAAACCAAGGACGGAAGCGGCCACTGGATGGCTGGAAACATATCCCATGCTCCATGCCTCCATCCAAAACACTATCCTGGGCACTCGGCACCCTAGAAAGAATTCAGTCAAACCGGACTCATTTCTGAAATAAGCTGACCAACAGCTGTGCCAAAGAGCGTGGCTTTAAGTGGGTATATCGCATTCTCTGTCACGCACCAGCAGAGCCCACACGGGGATCAAAGAATCACAGAATCACAGAAACATGAAATCACAGAATTGTAGAATCACTGAATGGCCTGGGTTGAAAAGAACCTCAAAGACCATCTGGTTTCAACCCTCTGCTCTGTGCAGGGTCGCCAGCCACCAGACCATGCTGTCCACAGCTGCATCCAGCCTGGCCTTGAATGCCTGCAGGGATGAGGCATCCACAGCCTCCTTGGGCAACCTGTTCCAGTGCATCACCACCCTCTGTGTGAAAAACATCCTCCTAATATCGCACCTAAACCTCCCCCACTTCAGTTTAAACCCATTCCCCCTTGTCCTATCACTACCAACCCTCGTAAACAGCCATTCCCCCCCCTGTTTATATGCTCCATTCAAGTACTGGAAGGCCACAAGGAGCTCTCCCCAGAGCCTTCTCTTCTCCACACTAAAAAAGCTCAGTTCCCTAACCCTTTTTCACAGGAGAGGGTCATCCTCAGACCCTCCTCTGGATTCGATCCAAGAGCTCCATGTCTTTCTTGTGCCTGGGGCTCCAGGCCAGAACTCAGTACTGCAGATGGGACCTCACAAGAGCTGAGCAGAGAACAGTCACCTCCCTGTCCCTGCTGGCCACCCCCTTTTTAATGCAGCCCAGAACACAGCTGCCCTTCCGGGCTGCAGGCACACACTGATGGTTCATGTCTAGTTTCTCGTCCACCAGGACCCCCAGGTCCTTCTTTGTAGGGCTGCTCTTAAGGAGATCTTAGAGAACTATAGAATCACCAAGGTTGGTAAAGATCTACAAGATCATCCAGTCCAACTGTTCTCCTGCCACCAATAGTTCCCACTAAACCACGTCCCTCAACACAATGTTTAAATGATCCTTGAACACCTCTGGGGCCAATGTCTGCACCACCTCTCTGGACAGACCGTTCCAGGGCCTGACCAGTCTATCGGAGAAGAAATATCCTGACAAAAAGGATCTTTTCTTGAATCCTAAAGAAAATTCCCTAACGTCCAGACTGAATCTCCCCTGGCACAACTGGAGGCCATTCCCTCTGGTCCTATCACTAGTAACACGAGAGGAGAGGCCGACCGTCAGCTCACTACAACCTCCCTTCAGATAGTTATAGAGAGCAATAGAGAGGTGTTCCCTGAGCCTTCTCCAGGCTGAACAGTCCCAGCTCTCTCAGCTGCTCCCCTAAGCTCTGTGCTCCAGACCCCTTGCCAGCTTCACTGCCCTTCTCTGGACATGTTCTTGGCCACCTGGGCTCACTCACTGATGGCTCATGTTCAGCTGAGCATCTTCCAGCTGCTCTGCCCCAAGCCTGTAGCGTTGCCTGCAGTTGCAGTGGTCAAAATGCAGGACCAGGCACGTGGTTGCACTGAACCTCATCCCATTGGCTGCTGCCCAGTGACGCAGCCTGTCCAGATCCCTCTGTAGGGCCTTGCCACCCCCAGGCAGATCCACACTTCCTGCCAACTTGGTGTCATCTGCAAACTTACTGAGGGTGCACTCAGTGCCCTCGTCCAGGTCATCAATAAAGATACGGAAGAGGACGGGTCCCAACAACGACCCCTGGGCAACACCACTACTGAGCGGTCGCCAGCTGGATTTAACTCCATTCACCGCCACTCTCTGGGCCTGGCCCTCCAGCCAGTTCTTTACCCAGCAAGGAGCTCAGATCTGCCAAATGGCCGCATTAGGGGATCTGCCAGTCAAGCCTCCTGTGTATGGTACAAAGGGATCAAGTCCCTGCAGTGCACTTGAACAACATGCTGGGCAAGCCGGTCAGGGTTGTTCCCGCCTCGGGCAAAAGCAAGCCCATCCGTGGGATTGCTTCTGCTCAAGGATCTGCATGCACTTGGTGGGAAATGTGGAAGGATGGGGATGTCCAGTGTGTACTTGGAAGAGGATGTGATGTTGGGGGAGAACAGCCAAGAATTTGAATTGTATGATGCTACTTGCTGTATAATGCCGCATATTATTATTCCTATGATTCCCATACCCCTCACTAATGGCATTACAGTAAGGAGTACCCAGGTTAAGGAAGAATGAATTCTGACAGAACCAGAAGTGGATTCAGCACACAACACTTCAACATCACACTCCATTCTATTAATCATAACTACTATTCTTTTCTCCCCTTCCTTGTTCTGTCTTAGTAAATAGTTTTTATCTCAACCTGCAAGTTCCAGGTTGTTGTATTTTTCTGATTCTCTCTCCCATCCCACTGGGAGGACAAGCAGTAACTGTGTGGTTTGTAGCTACAGGCTGGGTTAAACTGCAGCATACCTGGATCTTCCCGGCCTCGTGTCATTGATGCCTAGTAAAGTCTCCGAAACTTGACTCCTGCAGAATTACTGAATCACAGAACAGCTGAAGATGGAAGGGACCTCTGGAGATCTTCTTGTCCAACCAGTCTGCTCAAGCAGATTACACAGGCCCATCCCCAGGGTTGTCCAGAAACACTGTGTCCACTAATCAGACCTATAGGGAGAGAACACCTCTGCTATGCTTGATGTTACACAAAATGCTACTCTGGATGCTTCAACAGATCCTCAGGCTGATTTATACTAATAGCAGGTGCTGTAAAACTACCTCTAGGTGTAGCTACTAGAAACTGGAGGCATCCTCACAATAGTTACTGTATATATGCTTTCCTGCTGGTAGCTGTTAGAGGATGCTCTCTGTATCTACTCTTAGCAGCAGAAGTGCCCTCTGAGAGACTGAGAGAGGTCATCTCAGAGGTTAGTAGATAATTGTGTGTCTCCAAGGCAGTTATACCCAAAGCCCATCTGTACCCTTGTGGGTCCTTGAAGTACCCTTTCCTCCTGCGGTAATCTATAGCATCTGGGAGGTGGATGTTCACACACACAGTGCAGTCCTCTGCTGGTCCTCTGCTGGTGGCCGCGTAGAGGAGATCAATGTACCGTTCTTCTCTTTTTCCCACCGAGAAAGCCCCAACTCTCTGGCAGAGCTGGGAAGACCAGGCGCAGACCCCACCTGCTCAGAAGCGGGCACGAGATTACCTGGCCTCTGAGGCAGCCGTCCATCTGGGAGAAGGGTGATTCTGTGCACAGTGCAGTCCTCTGCTGGTGGGCGGCTGGAGGAGCCACCTGCACTGTGCTTCTCCTTTTCCCACCGAGGAAGCCGGTTCTGACTCAGAGTGGCCTGCATTCCCTCTGGACATGTAAGCATTGTTCCTTATCAGAGACACAACTTTGTCTTCCTCTGCATCTTTTCAAGGCTGTTTGTCCTGGAAAATCCCTCTTGATGGTGTGAAGGCCTGGACGATTTACCACTCTCCCTCGAAGGGGCACAACATTATGCGGCCTCAGAGGCAGCCGTCCATCCAGGATCAGGATACTCTCACACACAGTGCGTCCTCTGCTGGTTTGGCTTCCCTGCATTTCTCTTTCTTCCCCCTGTCTTTCAGCCCCCCAAAGCACGTGGGGGCACTCAGACAACACGGAAAGCTCCTGGGCATTGCTGTCCCACCAACGTTGTCCCTGTGCTGCTCGATGAAGTCCCCATTTGCAGGTGGCTGCATGCAGGTGCAGCTCTGTGGGGGCTGCTCCAAGGCTCCCCTGCTTTCCTGGGAGCCCTGACAATCTGTCCGTCTGGGAGGAGGATGTTCTCACGCACAATGCAATCCTCTGCTGGCGGCCAGCAGACCTTGGTGGGATCCCCTGCTCTGCTGGCTGCCCTGCCACCTTGGAACTTTGTCTGGGCTGGTTTCGTTGCCATCAGACCTGGCCGGTAGTGGGGCTGGGTTCTGCAATTCGTGTGGGCTCTGTTGCTTCTTCTGGTTGAGCTCTGGACACCCTGAGAGTAGCAGCAGGACAGACTGCCACTCTCCACCACCTCTGTCAGGTCACTCCAGGCAGCATCCCAATGGTCAGTGCCCAGAGTGCCGATGTGCTCAGGCAGTGCTGACTGCACCAGCTGCTGCAGCTCCTGCTCAGCTCTGCTGCAGTTTGCAGCTGTGGCAGCCTCTCTTTAGCCCATACATCTGTCTGTCGTCACCTCCAAAGCAGGGAGGGGGCCTGAGCCACAGCAGGATGGGGACACTCTTGGCCCAACTGGCTGACCTGCAGCGTGCAAGGTCCTGCTCCATGGCTGGGCTCCTCCCATGGGCCCAACCCTGCCTGACGTGAATCAGGACAAGGCTGGGTCGTGGTGCTGACCCACGGGACACTCACCTGACTCCGGTGCTGCTGCTCCTCGCTGCCACCATCTCCTCAGTCGCAAGCATTGCTTGATAGCCTGCAGTCACATGAACGTGGGGTCACTCAGACATTGTGGAAATCTCCTGGGCCTTCTTGTCCCACCAACGTTGTTCCTGTGTTGCTCAATGAAGTCCCCATTCGCAGGTGGCTGCGTGCAGGTGCAGCTCTGTGGGGGCTGCTCTGTGGCTCCCCTGCCTGCCTGGGAGCCCTGACAATCTGTCCTGGGGGCTGCGGGGACCACCAGCCGCCACCAGTGCCAGCCCTTCACTCACTTCTCGCACTGAGGGCAGAGCTCAGATGCTGGCTGGCTGCACTTCTGCCGTCATCTTCAGTAGTCAGACATGAAGGTGCTGTTGCTGCTGGTCTCACTGTGCTGTGCACTTAGAGAACTACTGGTGCACATGCAGACGATCAGTCCCACTGGCACCTCTGCTCCCACCAACGTACTGCCACCTCTGTTCGCAGGATGCTGTCCTGTACAATTGTCCCCTGCTGTGGCGGCCGTCTGTAACAGGAGCAGGTCCCAGAACGCCGCTCAGCAGCTCTTCCCTGTTGCCCTTGTTCCCTTGCTGCTCGTTCCGAAGACTGTCTGGCATTGCTGGGAAGGCCTGTTGGAGACACAGCCTGCTGAGGAGGGGGCACGAGATGATCTGGCCTCCGGGGCAGCCGCCCGTCTGGGAGAAGATGCACGGTGCAGTCCTCTCCTGGTGGCTGGGTAGAGAAGCCACCACCGCCGTGCTTCTGTTCTCTTTTTCCCACCGAGGAAGCCCTGCTTGCAACACTGAATGGGCTTCCTTCTTTCTTGACCTGCAAGTGTTGTTCCATTTCAGAGAGACCGCTTGGTCTCCCTGTGTGTCTTCTGGACAGTGTTTGTCAGCAGAGCTGGCTGTGCTAGGACAGAAGGGGCCCTGGTTGACTGTAGTGTGTGATGGACAGTTGACAAACTGACCCTTCCCAGAAGTTCAGTGTCAAGTCCCCATTTGATGGGTGGTGGTGAGGAAGAGCTGAGAGAGAAGACAGATGCTTGTCAAAGAGGGGATTGTGGCTGAAATGTGATCTTCCCTCTGAGCGTGGTGGGAACACTCCTGCTAGTATTGCTGCTACTGAGGCAAGGAAGACATTTTCCAGGACAGTTTGCCTGCAAGAGCATGGCAGGAGGCTGGGACTGCCCTGATGCGCATGAGACTTGGGAACACACGGTGGCTCCTGCCAGATGTGTCAACAAAGGGGAAGGAGCAGAGCACACAGCCCGTGTACTGTGCAGCAAAAAGACCTGAGCAAACTTGCTTCAGCTCCAGTCACACAGCACACCATGATCTGTTCTCCCCTTCCCTTCCACAAGGCCCCTCACCCACCCCACTATCAGCACAGCACAAGCAGGGCGATTTACCAGCAGGCTTATGTGGCTGCAGACATTTGGCATCACTACAGCTGTGCCAGCACCTTGTTCCCTGCCGGCACATGGTTTTGAAGGCAAAGTGCAATGCTCATACTGCAGGAAAGCACAAAGCTCAGGCTAAGCACGGCTGGCTTTTGGCAGGATGTAGAGTGAGCAAAGCCAACAACAGCCCTGAAAGCAGTGATCTGAAAGGTCTGGGCTCAGGAGCCTGCTGGCTGTCATATCCGAGCACCTTGGCTAGAGTAAATCTCATCCATCCCTTCTCCAGCACAGCGTGGCCTCCCATCCATGACAACCTCAGGCTTCTGTTGATAATGCAAACAGGACATGTTGACCCCAAAACCCAAAGTCAGTTAAACCAGAAACATTGATGAGACCTCCAGAGGGGAGATTTTAGGGTCAAATAATTTATTTACAATGAGGAGCACAACTTGGGGGTGAGGGGTGGGAGGGGAGAGAATAGGAAAAGATATTTCAATTATCCTCTGTTGTTGTTTGGGAAAATAAACATTTTCCTGAAAGGCGGGTGGCATAAAATCAGGGGCTTTCCATCCAGGAGAGCTGCCAGAGGATCACTGGGAACCCTGTACAGATCAGGGGACCCAAGGAACCTGCAGCACCGACCATGTCCTCATCTTTGACCATGACAAGAGGGTGTATCTTCTTGCTGCAGATGAGGGGGCTTCTCCACACCAGGTGGCTGAGGTGCTTGGTGGCCTTCCCACGCATGCTTTGTCAGCTCATCCAGACTTCTCCTGGTTCTTCTTCTTCTTTGACCAGGAAGGCGGTGGAATCATCGTCCCTGGCAGTGTTCAGGTGGTGTCCAGATGAGTACCTACGAGATATGGTTTAGTAGCTTGTGGTAGTAATGGTGATGTAATGATGACCTTGTAGGTCCTTTTCAACCTTGTGATTCTATGATTTTAAGATTCCCACTCCTTTAATAGATTCACAATCCTGTCCAGGCTGGAGAGGACCTCAGGAGGTCTCTAGTCCAACCTTCTTCACAAAGCTGTGACAGTGATGGTATCAAACCAGGCTGCTCAGCATTCTGCACATCAGAGTCTTGAAAACTTCCAAAGTCAGAGATCCCACAACCTCTCTGGGCCCCTCTCCCAGTGGGTAACTTAGGGAATACCCTCAAAGTTAGCCTGTTCCTCCTGAGCTGCACCTCCATTAAAAGCCTGATTCCATCTTCTTAATAATCTCCTCACAGCTGTTAGGGGGTCGTCTTAAGTCCTCCAGAACCATCTCTTTTCAAAGCTGAACAAGCCCAACTCCAAAGTCTCTCATCACGTGGCATTAACTCCAGCCCCCGTGTCTCAGTGGTTCCTGCAGAACTCTCTCCTGATTACTCAGATTACTGCATACAGTGTCCAGCCCTGGTGTATTGGGTGTTGAGAAGTGGAGAATATTCACCCTCTCCCCCACCCCACCTAGAGGTCAAAAGGAAAGAACTGAGCCCCTCTGCCTTCTCACAACCCAAATGCATTGGCAAAGCTATTGCTTAGACTGGCTTGAAATGAGGATCCACCATCTCATCTGTTCCCTAAGAATCTCTGGGTGATGACCAGATCAGTACCAACTCCTTCTTTCTGCATTGCCCCAAAACTCCAAAGACAAAGATGTGTAGCAGAATTTTTGTAGATATGGAAAAGAAACAGATTCCCCAACACTTCTGATGACTGCAGGAATGGAGCAGCTACAGGATGCATTTTCTACAGATTCACTCGCAGAGCCTGCAGCCAGAGGGAGCCATCAGATCAGCTTCTCACACCTCCTGGAGAGCTGCAGGCTGGAGCCCTGTTGAGAGCTGCGCAGATGCCTCCTCAGTGTAATTTCATAACCCTTTCCTTGCCCCTTGGAGCCAATAGATTTCATCTCTCTGTGTGGCTAAAGTACATGAAGGATGCCTTGCACCCAAGGGGATGCAGATGCCTGAGCAGAGAACCTGGCAGAGCATCGCCTGATATCACTAGAGAAATTCCAGTTGTATAACAAATAAATGTTGCTAAAATTCAGCCCATTTTTCAGGACTATTGTGTACAATTCTTCTGGGCTGCTTCTTTTGAAATATTTGTCCTCGGTGTACATCGTCCCCTCATGTGCCTGATAAACAGGATAGCATCTTCCAGACTCACTTGCACTTTCCCAAACAGTGGATACAGACACTGCCTATCTTACAGTATCTTTGCTCATCAGAAAACAGCCAACAGCTCAACAGCATTTACATTTTTTCCTGGAAAGCGACCTGTATCAGAAGCATGGCTATATACCGAATTCATAGAACTGCTCAGGTTGGAAAAGAACCTTCAAGATCATAAATTCCAACCTCAACCTAACCATGCAACTCTAACTCCAACAACCAACTGCAAAATCATGTCCCTGAGCACCCCATCCAGGTGGTTTGTCAATAGGTTGCCCAAGGAGGCTGTGGATGCCCCATCCCTGGAGGCATTCAAGGCCAGGCTGGATGTAGCTCTGGGCAGCCTGGTCTGGTGGTTGCTGACCCTGCACATAGCAAGAGGGACTGAAAAGAGATGATCTTTGAGGTCCTTTTCAACCCAGGCCATTCTATCACTCTATGATACTATGACAGCAACCCAGCCACCTCCTCGCAGCACCACCTCCAGTGCTTAAATACCTTTTTTGTAAGGGGGTGTTTCTCCCTCCTCCGGGTTACACATTAATCCACTCCCGCTCAGATCGTTGCTCCACACCCCGCACCGCCTTTGTGGCTATTTTCTGGACACGCTCCAGGGCCTTGAGGACTTTCCTGTTCTGAGGAGCACAAAAGAGAACACAGTGTTTGAGGGGTGTCCTCACCAGACCAGAATGCAGAGGGACGCCCATTTCCCCGCTCCTGCTGCCCACGCTATTGCTGACATAAGGCAGGATGCCATCGGCCTTCTGGCTGTTGGGCTGCAATAGGCTGGACTGAGCCCGGCCAGTGGCCATTGGCGCTGCGGCCGTTGCTGACAGCCCGAGATGGGTCCCCGGCCTGCAATGTGCCGCTGCTTGGCACACAGGTGCACGGGGGAAGCTTGGGCCTCCTCCAACCTGCACGCACGTCCCAAGAGGACTGAATGGAACTCTGTGAGCTGGCCCTTACCTGGTCCTCCATTACGTTCTTCTTTACGTGACCCTCCCACAGCCAAGTGGATGCTGATGACAGAAGCCGTGGGCACCCACAGCCCCTCTGCCTCCTCGATGTCCGCCAGGGGAAGGAGGCGATATGGGGCTGGGTCTCTCCGCACTTCCAACACTGGTGATGTTGCCTTGGCAGCCGTTGTCCTCCATTGCCAGCACTGAAGCCGTTGGTGCTGCCTGTGTTGCTGCCTTGTATTCACCTTGGGATGTGTAGGAACCTGCAGGGCCACCTCCTACTGGTGCACGCGCGGACGATCAGTCCCACTGGCACCTCTGCTCCCACCAACGTACTGCCACCTCTGTTCGCAGGATGTTGTCATGTACAATTGTCCCCTGCTGTGGCCGCCGTCTGTAACAGGAGCAGGTCCCAGCACGCCGCTCAGCAGCTCTTCCCTGTTGCCCTTGTTCCCTTGCTGCTCGTTCCGAAGACTGTCTGGCATTGCTGGGAAGGCCTGTTGGAGACACAGCCTGCTGAGGAGGGGGCACGAGATGATCTGGCCTCCGGGGCAGCCGCCCGTCTGGGAGAAGATGCACGGTGCAGTCATCTCCTGGTGGCTGGGTAGAGAAGCCACCACTGCCGTGCTTCTCTTCTCTTTTTTCCCACCGAGGAAGCCCTGCTTGCAACACTGCACTGAATGGCCTACCTTCTTTTTTGACCTGCAAGCGTTCCGTTTCAGAGAGACCACTTGGTCTCCCTGTGTGTCTTCTGGATGGTGTTTGTCCAGGAAACTCCTTCTTGATTGTGCGAAGGCCTGGTGCATTCACTGCCCACTCTGGAAGGGGCTCGAGATTATCCGGCCTCTGAGGCAGCCGTCCGTCTGGGAGGAGGATGGCCTCGCGCACAATGCACTCCTCTGCAGGTGGCCGGCAGACCTCGGTGGGATCTCCTGTTCTGCTGGCTGCCCTGCCACCGTGGTACATTGTCTGGGCTGGTTTTGTTGCCATCAGACCTGGCCGGCGGTGGGGCTGGGTTCTGCAGTCCATGTGGGCTCTGTTGTATCTTCTGGTTGAGCTCTGAACACCAGAAGAGCGGCAGCAGGACAGGCTGCCACTCTCCACAAGCTCCTCCAGATCCCTCCAGGCAGCATCCCAGAATTCAGGGCCCAGACTGCCGATGTGCTCAGGCAGTGCTGACTGCACCAGCTGCTGCATCTCCTGGTCCGCCTTGCTGCAGCGGTTGCATCTGGGGGAGCAGCACCGTGGCCCATACATCTGTCTGTTGTCATCTGCAAAGCAGGGAGAGGACCTGAGCCACAGCAGGATGGGGATGCCCTTGGCCCAATCTGCAGAGTGCAAGGTCCTGCTCCAGGGCTGGGCTCCTCCCGTGGGCCTAGCACACATCAGGGCAATCATGTAGATTGGGGCTGATCCACAAAAGACTTACCTGACTCACGAGTTGATGCTCCGCGCTTGTTTTCTGGCTGGGCATTGGCAGAGCTGCAGCAGTACAGACTGCCCTGCTCCACCAGCTCCTCCAGATCCCTCCAGGCAGCATTCCAGAAGTCAGGGCCCAGACTGCCGACAGGCTTACGCAGTGCTGACTGCACCAGCCGCTGCAGCTCCTGGTCCGCCTTGCTGCAGCTGTTCCAGCTGGAGCAGCACCATGGCCTGCGCGTCTGTGTCTCAGCATCTGTAAAAGGGAGGGGGCCTGAGCCACAGCAGGATGGGGCACCAGGGACAACCTTGTCCCATCCGGCCGACCTGCAGTGTGCCAGTTCCCAGTCCAGGGCTGGGCTCCTCCCATGGGCCCATCCTTGCCTGGCGTGAATCAGGACAAGGCTGGGGCTTGGTGCTGACCCACGGGACACTCACCTGACTTTGGTGCTGCTGCTCCTCTCTGCCATGATCTCCTCAGACGCAAGAATATCTTGACAGCCTGCAGGCACATGAACGTGGCACAGTGAGGCTCTGGGAAGCAGCCAGCGCAGTCGGTTCCAAATCCCCCAGCCCAGAGTCCCCCAGCCCCATATAACCCCATCCTCAAACTCCCCTACCTGTAGGTGCCACAGGGTGTGAAGCAGAAAGACCCCGGCCACCAAAAACAGGCCATCCAGGAAGAAATGGTATGTAGGGACAAGAAGAACGCTGTTGTCAACCATCGCTCAAAGCCGGTCACAACCGCACTGAGAGAGGCGGGGTGCTGGTCACTGGCTCCTAAAGATTCAGCTGTGAGGTCACAGTGCTTTGGGTGGGGACACCTCTGTGAGGTCACAGCCCCGCAGCCCACATGGGAGCCAGTCAGTGCTTGCCCTCTGTGTGCTGGTGGGAGAAGTTACAAATAAATCTGAGGACAATGAAAAAATGCTTCAAAAAATTGTAGCTTACACATCAAGTGAAAGCGTGCACCAGCCTGGGAACCAGAACCATCCTTGTGGTGTGCAGCTGCAATCTTCCCTTCAGGTACCTGAGGCAGACACAGGGTAAAGAAGCAAAGTGCTTTTAGTCTGCTTTTTCTTCTTGCTATCCTACTGCATTATTAGCTGGTAATAAATGAATCTTCCCTGGACCTAAACTGCTTTGTCTGGGACTGTAACTGTGAGCCATCTCTGTCTCCTTCTGGCACGTTGATTATATCACACTACCCCAAACCAAGGACGGAAGCGGCCACTGGATGGCTGGAAACATATCCCATGCTCCATGCCTCCATCCAAAACACTATCCTGGGCACTCGGCACCCTAGAAAGAATTCAGTCAAACCGGACTCATTTCTGAAATAAGCTGACCAACAGCTGTGCCAAAGAGCGTGGCTTTAAGTGGGTATATCGCATTCTCTGTCACGCACCAGCAGAGCCCACACGGGGATCAAAGAATCACAGAATCACAGAAACATGAAATCACAGAATTGTAGAATCACTGAATGGCCTGGGTTGAAAAGAACCTCAAAGACCATCTGGTTTCAACCCTCTGCTCTGTGCAGGGTCGCCAGCCACCAGACCATGCTGTCCAGAGCTGCATCCAGCCTGGCCTTGAATGCCTGCAGGGATGAGGCATCCACAGCCTCCTTGGGCAACCTGTTCCAGTGCATCACCACCCTCTGTGTGAAAAACATCCTTCTAATATCGCACCTAAACCTCCCCCACTTCAGTTTAAACCCATTCCCCCTTGTCCTATCACTATCAACCCTCGTAAACAGCCATTCCCCCCCCTGTTTATATGCTCCATTCAAGTACTGGAAGGCCACAAGGAGCTCTCCCCAGAGCCTTCTCTTCTCCACACTAAAAAAGCTCAGTTCCCTAACCCTTTTTCACAGGAGAGGGTCATCCTCAGACCCTCCTCTGGATTCGATCCAAGAGCTCCATGTCTTTCTTGTGCCTGGGGCTCCAGGCCAGAACTCAGTACTGCAGATGGGACCTCACAAGAGCTGAGCAGAGGAGAACAGTCACCTCCCTGTCCCTGCTGGCCACCCCCTTTTTAATGCAGCCCAGAACACAGCTGCCCTTCCGGGCTGCAGGCACACACTGATGGTTCATGTCTAGTTTCTCGTCCACCAGGACCCCCAGGTCCTTCTTTGTAGGGCTGCTCTTAAGGAGATCTTAGAGAACTATAGAATCACCAAGGTTGGTAAAGATCTACAAGATCATCCAGTCCAACTGTTCTCCTGCCACCAATAGTTCCCACTAAACCACGTCCCTCAACACAATGTTTAAATGATCCTTGAACACCTCTGGGGCCAATGTCTGCACCACCTCTCTGGACAGACCGTTCCAGGGCCTGACCAGTCTATCGGAGAAGAAATATCCTGACAAAAAGGATCTTTTCTTGAATCCTAAAAAAAATTCCCTAACGTCCAGACTGAATCTCCCCTGGCACAACTGGAGGCCATTCCCTCTGGTCCTATCACTAGTAACACGAGAGGAGAGGCCGACCGTCAGCTCACTACAACCTCCCTTCAGATAGTTATAGAGAGCAATAGAGAGGTGTTTCCTGAGCCTTCTCCAGGCTGAACAGTCCCAGCTCTCTCAGCTGCTCCCCATAAGCTCTGTGCTCCAGACCCCTTGCCAGCTTCACTGCCCTTCTCTGGACATGTTCTTGGCCACCTGGGCTCACTCACTGATGGCTCATGTTCAGCTGAGCATCTTCCAGCTGCTCTGCCCCAAGCCTGTAGCGTTGCCTGCAGTTGCAGTGGTCAAAATGCAGGACCAGGCACGTGGTTGCACTGAACCTCATCCCATTGGCTGCTGCCCAGTGACGCAGCCTGTCCAGATCCCTCTGTAGGGCCTTGCCACCCCCAGGCAGATCCACACTTCCTGCCAACTTGGTGTCATCTGCAAACTTACTGAGGGTGCACTCAGTGCCCTCGTCCAGGTCATCAATAAAGATACGGAAGAGGACGGGTCCCAACAACGACCCCTGGGCAACACCACTACTGAGCGGTCGCCAGCTGGATTTAACTCCATTCACCGCCACTCTCTGGGCCTGGCCCTCCAGCCAGTTCTTTACCCAGCAAGGAGCTCAGATCTGCCAAATGGCCGCATTAGGGGATCTGCCAGTCAAGCCTCCTGTGTATGGTACAAAGGGATCAAGTCCCTGCAGTGCACTTGAACAACATGCTGGGCAAGCCGGTCAGGGTTGTTCCCGCCTCGGGCAAAAGCAAGCCCATCCGTGGGATTGCTTCTGCTCAAGGATCTGCATGCACTTGGTGGGAAATGTGGAAGGATGGGGATGTCCAGTGTGTACTTGGAAGAGGATGTGATGTTGGGGGAGAACAGCCAAGAATTTGAATTGTATGATGCTACTTGCTGTATAATGCCGCATATTATTATTCCTATGATTCCCATACCCCTCACTAATGGCATTACAGTAAGGAGTACCCAGGTTAAGGAAGAATGAATTCTGACAGAACCAGAAGTGGATTCAGCACACAACACTTCAACATCACACTCCATTCTATTAATCATAACTACTATTCTTTTCTCCCCTTCCTTGTTCTGTCTTAGTAAATAGTTTTTATCTCAACCTGCAAGTTCCAGGTTGTTGTATTTTTCTGATTCTCTCTCCCATCCCACTGGGAGGACAAGCAGTAACTGTGTGGTTTGTAGCTACAGGCTGGGTTAAACTGCAGCATACCTGGATCTTCCCGGCCTCGTGTCATTGATGCCTAGTAAAGTCTCCGAAACTTGACTCCTGCAGAATTACTGAATCACAGAACAGCTGAAGATGGAAGGGACCTCTGGAGATCTTCTTGTCCAACCAGTCTGCTCAAGCAGATTACACAGGCCCATCCCCAGGGTTGTCCAGAAACACTGTGTCCACTAATCAGACCTATAGGGAGAGAACACCTCTGCTATGCTTGATGTTACACAAAATGCTACTCTGGATGCTTCAACAGATCCTCAGGCTGATTTATACTAATAGCAGGTGCTTTAAAACTACCTCTAGGTGTAGCTACTAGAAACTGGAGGCATCCTCACAATAGTTACTGTATATATGCTTTCCTGCTGGTAGCTGTTAGAGGATGCTCTCTGTATCTACTCTTAGCAGCAGAAGTGCCCTCTGAGAGACTGAGAGAGGTCATCTCAGAGGTTAGTAGATAATTGTGTGTCTCCAAGGCAGTTATACCCAAAGCCCATCTGTACCCTTGTGGGTCCTTGAAGTACCCTTTCCTCCTGCGGTAATCTATAGCATCTGGGAGGTGGATGTTCACACACACAGTGCAGTCCTCTGCTGGTCCTCTGCTGGTGGCTGCGTAGAGGAGATCAATGTACCGTTCTTCTCTTTTCCCCACCGAGAAAGCCCCAACTCTCTGGCAGAGCTGGGAAGACCAGGCGCAGACCCCACCTGCTCAGAAGCGGGCACGAGATTACCTGGCCTCTGAGGCAGCCGTCCATCTGGGAGAAGGGTGATTCTGTGCACAGTGCAGTCCTCTGCTGGTGGGCGGCTGGAGGAGCCACCTGCACTGTGCTTCTCCTTTTCCCACCGAGGAAGCCGGTTCTGACTCTGAGTGGCCTGCATTCCCTCTGGACCTGTAAGCATTGTTCCTTATCAGAGACACAACTTTGTCTTCCTCTGCATCTTTTCAAGGCTGTTTGTCCTGGAAAATCCCTCTTGATGGTGTGAAGGCCTGGACGATTTACCACTCTCCCTCGAAGGGGCACAACATTATGCGGCCTCAGAGGCAGCCGTCCATCCAGGATCAGGATACTCTCACACACAGTGCGTCCTCTGCTGGTTTGGCTTCCCTGCATTTCTCTTTCTTCCCCCTGTCTTTCAGCCCCCCAAAGCACGTGGGGGCACTCAGACAACACGGAAAGCTCCTGGGCATTGCTGTCCCACCAACGTTGTCCCTGTGCTGCTCGATGAAGTCCCCATTTGCAGGTGGCTGCATGCAGGTGCAGCTCTGTGGGGGCTGCTCCAAGGCTCCCCTGCTTTCCTGGGAGCCCTGACAATCTGTCTGTCTGGGAGGAGGATGTTCTCACGCACAATGCAATCCTCTGCTGGCGGCCAGCAGACCTTGGTGGGATCCCCTGCTCTGCTGGCTGCCCTGCCACCTTGGAACTTTGTCTGGGCTGGTTTCGTTGCCATCAGACCTGGCCGGTAGTGGGGCTGGGTTCTACAATACGTGTGGGCTCTGTTGCTTCTTCTGGTTGAGCTCTGGACACCCTGAGAGTAGCAGCAGGACAGACTGCCACTCTCCACCACCTCTGTCAGGTCACTCCAGGCAGCATCCCAATGGTCAGTGCCCAGAGTGCCGATGTGCTCAGGCAGTGCTGACTGCACCAGCTGCTGCAGCTCCTGCTCAGCTCTGCTGCAGTTTGCAGCTGTGGCAGCCTCTCTTTGGCCCATACATCTGTCTGTCGTCACCTCCAAAGCAGGGAGGGGGCCTGAGCCACAGCAGGATGGGGACACTCTTGGCCCAACTGGCTGACCTGCAGCGTGCAAGGTCCTGCTCCATGGCTGGGCTCCTCCCATGGGCCCATCCCTGCCTGACGTGAATCAGGACAAGGCTGGGTCGTGGTGCTGACCCACGGGACACTCACCTGACTCCGGTGCTGCTGCTCCTCGCTGCCACCATCTCCTCAGTCGCAAGCATTGCTTGATAGCCTGCAGTCACATGAACGTGGGGTCACTCAGACATTGTGGAAATCTCCTGGGCCTTCTTGTCCCACCAACGTTGTTCCTGTGTTGCTCAATGAAGTCCCCATTCGCAGGTGGCTGCGTGCAGGTGCAGCTCTGTGGGGGCTGCTCTGTGGGTCCCCTGCCTGCCTGGGAGCCCTGACAATCTGTCCTGGGGGCTGCGGGGACCACCAGCCGCCACCAGTGCCAGCCCTTCACTCACTTCTCGCACTGAGGGCAGAGCTCAGATGCTGGCTGGCTGCACTTCTGCCGTCATCTTCAGTAGTCAGACGTGAAGGTGCTGTTGCTGCTGGTCTCACTGTGCTGTGCACTTAGAGAACTACTGGTGCACATGCAGACGATCAGTCCCACTGGCACCTCTGCTCCCACCAACGTACTGCCACCTCTGTTCGCAGGATGCTGTCCTGTACAATTGTCCCCTGCTGTGGCGGCCGTCTGTAACAGGAGCAGGTCCCAGAACGCCGCTCAGCAGCTCTTCCCTGTTGCCCTTGTTCCCTTGCTGCTTGTTCCGAAGACTGTCTGGCATTGCTGGGAAGGCCTGTTGGAGACACAGCCTGCTGAGGAGGGGGCACGAGATGATCTGGCCTCCGGGGCAGCCGCCCGTCTGGGAGAAGATGCACGGTGCAGTCCTCTCCTGGTGGCTGGGTAGAGAAGCCACCACCGCCGTGCTTCTGTTCTCTTTTTCCCACCGAGGAAGCCCTGCTTGCAACACTGAATGGGCTTCCTTCTTTCTTGACCTGCAAGTGTTGTTCCATTTCAGAGAGACCACTTGGTCTCCCTGTGTGTCTTCTGGACAGTGTTTGTCAGCAGAGCTGGCTGTGCTAGGACAGAAGGGGCCCTGGTTGACTGTACTGTGTGATGGACAGTTGACAAACTGACCCTTCCCAGAAGTTCAGTGTCAAGTCCCCATTTGATGGGTGGTGGTGAGGAAGAGCTGAGAGAGAAGACAGATGCTTGTCAAAGAGGGGATTGTGGCTGAAATGTGATCTTCCCTCTGAGCGTGGTGGGAACACTCCTGCTAGTATTGCTGCTACTGAGGCAAGGAAGACATTTTCCAGGACAGTTTGCCTCCAAGAGCATGGCAGGAGGCTGGGACTGCCCTGATGCGCATGAGACTTGGGAACACACGGTGGCTCCTGCCAGATGTGTCAACAAAGGGGAAGGAGCAGAGCACACAGCCCGTGTACTGTGCAGCAAAAAGACCTGAGCAAACTTGCTTCAGCTCCAGTCACACAGCACACCATGATCTGTTCTCCCCTTCCCTTCCACAAGGCCCCTCACCCACCCCACTATCAGCACAGCACAAGCAGGGCGATTTACCAGCAGGCTTATGTGGCTGCAGACATTTGGCATCACTACAGCTGTGCCAGCACCTTGTTCCCTGCCGGCACATGGTTTTGAAGGCAAAGTGCAATGCTCATACTGCAGGAAAGCACAAAGCTCAGGCTAAGCACGGCTGGCTTTTGGCAGGATGTAGAGTGAGCAAAGCCAACAACAGCCCTGAAAGCAGTGATCTGAAAGGTCTGGGCTCAGGAGCCTGCTGGCTGTCATATCCGAGCACCTTGGCTAGAGTAAATCTCATCCATCCCTTCTCCAGCACAGTGTGGCCTCCCATCCATGACAACCTCAGGCTTCTGTTGATAATGCAAACAGGACATGTTGACCCCAAAACCCAAAGTCAGTTAAACCAGAAACATTGATGAGACCTCCAGAGGGGAGATTTTAGGGTCAAATAATTTATTTACAATGAGGAGCACAACTTGGGGGTGAGGGGTGGGAGGGGAGAGAATAGGAAAAGATATTTCAATTATCCTCTGTTGTTGTTTGGGAAAATAAACATTTTCCTGAAAGGCGGGTGGCATAAAATCAGGGGCTTTCCATCCAGGAGACCTGCCAGAGGATCACTGGGAACCCTGTACAGATCAGGGGACCCAAGGAACCTGCAGCACCGACCATGTCCTCATCTTTGACCATGACAAGAGGGTGTATCTTCTTGCTGCAGATGAGGGGGCTTCTCCACACCAGGTGGCTGAGGTGCTTGGTGGCCTTCCCACGCATGCTTTGTCAGCTCATCCAGACTTCTCCTGGTTCTTCTTCTTCTTTGACCAGGAAGGCGGTGGAATCATCGTCCCTGGCAGTGTTCAGGTGGTGTCCAGATGAGTACCTACGAGATATGGTTTAGTAGCTTGTGGTAGTAATGGTGATGTAATGATGACCTTGTAGGTCCTTTTCAACCTTGTGATTCTATGATTTTAAGATTCCCACTCCTTTAAGAGATTCACAATCCTGTCCAGGCTGGAGAGGACCTCAGGAGGTCTCTAGTCCAACCTTCTTCACAAAGCTGTGACAGTGATGGTATCAAACCAGGCTGCTCAGCATTCTGCACATCAGAGTCTTGAAAATTCCAAAGTCAGAGATCCCACAACCTCTCTGGGCCCCTCTCCCAGTGGGTAACTTAGGGAATACCCTCAAAGTTAGCCTGTTCCTCCTGAGCTGCACCTCCATTAAAAGCCTGATTCCATCTTCTTAATAATCTCCTCACAGCTGTTAGGGGGTCGTCTTAAGTCCTCCAGAACCATCTCTTTTCAAAGCTGAACAAGCCCAACTCCAAAGTCTCTCATCACGTGGCATTAACTCCAGCCCCCGTGTCTCAGTGGTTCCTGCAGAACTCTCTCCTGATTACTCAGATTACTGCATACAGTGTCCAGCCCTGGTGTATTGGGTGTTGAGAAGTGGAGAATATTCACCCTCTCCCCCACCCCACCTAGAGGTCAAAAGGAAAGAACTGAGCCCCTCTGCCTTCTCACAACCCAAATGCATTGGCAAAGCTATTGCTTAGACTGGCTTGAAATGAGGATCCACCATCTCATCTGTTCCCTAAGAATCTCTGGGTGATGACCAGATCAGTACCAACTCCTTCTTTCTGCATTGCCCCAAAACTCCAAAGACAAAGATGTGTAGCAGAATTTTTGTAGATATGGAAAAGAAACAGATTCCCCAACACTTCTGATGACTGCAGGAATGGAGCAGCTACAGGATGCATTTTCTACAGATTCACTCGCAGAGCCTACAGCCAGAGGGAGCCATCAGATCAGCTTCTCACACCTCCTGGAGAGCTACAGGCTGGAGCCCTGTTGAGAGCTGCGCAGATGCCTCCTCAGTGTAATTTCATAACCCTTTCCTTGCCCTTTGGAGCCAATAGATTTCATCTCTCTGTGTGGCTAAAGTACATGAAGGATGCCTTGCACCCAAGGGGATGCAGATGCCTGAGCAGAGAACCTGGCAGAGCATTGCCTGATAACACTAGAGAAATTCCAGTTGTATAACAAATAAATGTTGCTAAAATTCAGCCCATTTTTCAGGACTATTGTGTACAATTCTTCTGGGCTGCTTCTTTTGAAATATTTGTCCTCGGTGTACATCGTCCCCTCATGTGCCTGATAAACAGGATAGCATTTTACAGACTCACTTGCACTTTCCCAAACAGTGGATACAGACACTGCCTATCTTACAGTATCTTTGCTCATCAGAAAACAGCCAACAGCTCAACAGCATTTACATTTTTTCCTGAAAAGCGACCGGTATCAGAAGCATGGCTATATACCGAATTCATAGAACTGCTCAGGTTGGAACCTGAGAACCTTCAAGATCATAAATTCCAACCTCAACCTAACCATGCAACTCTAACTCCAACAACCAACTGCAAAATCATGTCCCTGAGCACCCCATCCAGGTGGTTTGTCAATAGGTTGCCCAAGGAGTCTGTGGATGCCCCATCCCTGGAGGCATTCAAAGCCAGGCTGGATGTAGCTCTGGGCAGCCTGGTCTGGTGGTTGCTGACCCTGCACATAGCAAGAGAGACTGAAAAGAGATGATCTTTGAGGTCCTTTTCAACCCAGGCCATTCTATCACTCTATGATACTATGACAGCAACCCAGCCACCTCCCCGCAGCACCACCTCCAGTGCTTAAATACCTTTTTTGTAAGGGGGTGTTTCTCCCTCCTCCGGGTTACACACTAATCCACTCCCGCTCAGATCGTTGCTCCACACCCCGCACTGCCTTTGTGGCTATTTTCTGGACACGCTCCAGGGCCTTGAGGACTTTCCTGTTCTGAGGAGCACAAAAGAGAACACAGTGTTTGAGGGGTGTCCTCACCAGGCCAGAATGCAGAGGGACACCCATTTCCCCGCTCCTGCTGCCCACGCTATTGCTGACATAAGGCAGGATGCCATCGGCCTTCTGGCTGTTGGGCTGCAATAGGCTGGACTGAGCCCGGCCAGTGGCCATTGGCGCTGCGGCCGTTGCTGACAGCCCGAGATGGGTCCCCGGCCTGCAATGTGCTGCTGCTTGGCACACAGGTGCACGGGGGAAGCTTGGGCCTCCTCCAACCCGCACGCACGTCCCAAGAGGACTGAATGGAACTCTGTGAGCTGGCCCTTACCAGGTCCTCCATTACGTTCTTCTTTACGTGACCCTCCCACAGCCAAGTGGATGCTGATGACAGAAGCCGTGGGCACCCACAGCCCCTCTGCCTCCTCAATGTCCGCCAGGGGAAGGAGGCGATATGGGGCCGGGTCTCTCCGCACTTCCAACACTGGTGATGTTGCCTTGGCAGCCGTTGTCCTCCATTGCCAGCACTGAAGCCGTTGGTGCTGCCTGTGTTGCTGCCTTGTATTCACCTTGGGATGTGCAGGAACCTGCAGGGCCACCTCCTACTGGTGCACGCGCGGACAATCAGTCCCACTGGCACCTCTGCTCCCACCAACGTACTGCCACCTCTGTTCGCAGGATGCTGTCATGTACAATTGTCCCCTGCTGTGGCCGCCGTCTGTAACAGGAGCAGGTCCCAGCACGCCGCTCAGCAGCTCTTCCCTGTTGCCCTTGTTCCCTTGCTGCTCGTTCCGAAGACTGTCTGGCATTGCTGGGAAGGCCTGTTGGAGACACAGCCTGCTGAGGAGGGGGCATGAGATGATCTGGCCTCCGGGGCAGCCGCCCGTCTGGGACAAGATGCACGGTGCAGTCCTCTCCTGGTGGCTGGGTAGAGAAGCCACCACCGCCGTGCATCTCTTTTTCCCACCAAGGAAGCCCTGCTTTCAACACTGAATGGCCTACCTTCTTTCTTGACCTGCAAGCGTTCCGTTTCAGAGAGACCACTTGTTCTCCCTGTCTGTCTTCTGGATGGTGTTTGTCCAGGAAACTCCTTCTTGATTGTGCGAAGGCCTGGTGCATTCACTGCCCACTCTGGAAGGGGCTCGAGATTATCCGGCCTCTGAGGCAGCCGTCCGTCTGGGAGGAGGATGGCCTCGCGCAAAATGCACTCCTCTGCAGGTGGCCGGCAGACCTCGGTGGGATCTCCTGTTCTGCTGGCTGCCCTGCCACCGTGGTACATTGTCTGGGCTGGTTTTGTTGCCATCAGACCTGGCCGGCGGTGGGGCTGGGTTCTGCAGTCCATGTGGGCTCTGTTGTATCTTCTTGTTGAGCTCTGGACACCAGAAGAGCTGCAGCAGGACAGGCTGCCACTCTCCACAAGCTCCTCCAGATCCCTCCAGGCAGCATGCCAGAATTCAGGGCCCAGACTGCCGATGTGCTCAGGCAGTGCTGACTGCACCAGCTGCTGCAGCTCCTGGTCCGCCTTGCTGCAGCGGTTGCATCTGGGGCAGCAGCACCGTGGCCCACGCATCTGTCTGTTCTCATCTGCAAAGCAGGGAGAGGACCTGAGCCACAGCAGGATGGGGATGCCCTTGGCCCAATCTGCAGAGTGCAAGGTCCTGCTCCAGGGCTGGGCTCCTCCCGTGGGCCTAGCACACATCAGGGCAATCATGTAGATTGGGGCTGATCCACAAAAGACTTACCTGACTCACGAGTTGATGCTCCGCGCTTGTTTTCTGGCTGGGCTTTGGCAGAGCTGCAGCAGGACAGACTGCCCTGCTCCACCAGCTCCTCCAGATCCCTCCAGGCAGCATTCCAGAAGTCAGGGCCCAGACTGCCGACAGGCTTACGCAGTGCTGACTGCACCAGCCGCTGCAGCTCCTGGTCCGCCTTCCTGCAGCTGTTCCAGCTGGAGCAGCACCATGGCCTGCGCGTCTGTGTCTCAGCATCTGTAATAGGGAGGGGGCCTGAGCCACAGCAGGATGGGGCACCAGGGACAACCTAGTCCCATCCGGCCGAACTGCAGTGTGCCAGTTCCCAGTCCAGGGCTGGGCTCCTCCCATGGGCCCATCCCTGCCTGGCGTGAATCAGGACAAGGCTGGGGCTTGGTGCTGACCCACGGGACACTCACCTGACTTTGGTGCTGCTGCTCCTCTCTGCCATGATCCTGCCTGGCACGTTGATTATATCGCACTACCCCAAACCAAGGACGGAAGCGGCCACTGGATGGCTGGAAACATATCCCATGCTCCATGCCTCCATCCAAAACACTATCCTGGGCACTCGGCACCCTAGAAAGAATTCAGTCAAACCGGACTCATTTCTGAAATAAGCTGACCAACAGCTGTGCCAAAGAGCGTGGCTTTAATGGGTATATCGCATTCTCTGTCACGCACCAGCAGAGCCCACACGGGGATCAAAGAATCACAGAATCACAGAAACATGAAATCACAGAATTGTAGAATCACTGAATGGTCTGGGTTGAAAAGAACCTTAAAGACCATCTGGTTTCAACCCTCTGCTCTGTGCAGGGTCGCCAGCCACCAGACCATGCTGTCCACAGCTGCATCCAGCCTGGCCTTGAATGCCTGCAGGGATGAGGCATCCACAGCCTCCTTGGGCAACCTGTTCCAGTGCATCCCCACCCTCTGTGTGAAAAACATCCTTCTAATATCGCACCTAAACCTCCCCCACCTCAGTTTAAACCCATTCCCCCTTGTCCTATCACTACCAACCCTCGTAAACAGCCATTCCCCCTCCTGTTTATATGCTCCATTCAAGTACTGGAAGGCCACAAGGAGCTCTCCCCAGAGCCTTCTCTTCTCCACACTAAAAAAGCTCAGTTCCCTAACCCTTTTTCACAGGAGAGGGTCATCCTCAGACCCTCCTCTGGATTCGATCCAAGAGCTCCATGTCTTTCTTGTGCCTGGGGCTCCAGGCCAGAACTCAGTACTGCAGATGGGACCTCACAAGAGCTGAGCAGAGGAGAACAGTCACCTCCCTGTCCCTGCTGGCCACCCCCTTTTTAATGCAGCCCAGAACACAGCTGCCCTTCCGGGCTGCAGGCACACACTGATGGTTCATGTCTAGTTTCTCGTCCACCAGGACCCCCAGGTCCTTCTTTGTAGGGCTGCTCTTAAGGAGATCTTAGAGAATTATAGAATCACCAAGGTTGGTAAAGATCTACAAGATCATCCAGTCCAACTGTTCTCCTGCCACCAATAGTTCCCACTAAACCACGTCCCTCAACACAATGTTTAAATGATCCTTGAACATCTCTGGGGCCAATGTCTGCACCACCTCTCTGGACAGACCGTTCCAGGGCCTGACCAGTCTATCGGAGAAGAAATATCCTGACAAAAAGGATCTTTTCTTGAATCCTAAAGAAAATTCCCTAACGTCCAGACTGAATCTCCCCTGGCACAACTGGAGGCCATTCCCTCTGGTCCTATCACTAGTAACACGAGAGGAGAGGCCGACCGTCAGCTCACTACAACCTCCCTTCAGATAGTTATAGAGAGCAATAGAGAGGTGTTCCCTGAGCCTTCTCCAGGCTGAACAGTCCCAGCTCTCTCAGCTGCTCCCCATAAGCTCTGTGCTCCAGACCCCTTGCCAGCTTCACTGCCCTTCTCTGGACATGTTCTTGGCCACCTGGGCTCACTCACTGATGGCTCATGTTCAGCTGAGCATCTTCCAGCTGCTCTGCCCCAAGCCTGTAGCGTTGCCTGCAGTTGCAGTGGTCAAAATGCAGGACCAGGCACGTGGTTGCACTGAACCTCATCCCATTGGCTGCTGCCCAGTGACGCAGCCTGTCCAGATCCCTCTGTAGGGCCTTGCCACCCCCAGGCAGATCCACACTTCCTGCCAACTTGGTGTCATCTGCAAACTTACTGAGGGTGCACTCAGTGCCCTCGTCCAGGTCATCAATAAAGATACGGAAGAGGACGGGTCCCAACAACGACCCCTGGGCAACACCACTACTGAGCGGTCGCCAGCTGGATTTAACTCCATTCACCGCCACTCTCTGGGCCTGGCCCTCCAGCCAGTTCTTTACCCAGCAAGGAGCTCAGATCTGCCAAATGGCCGCTTTAGGGGATCTGCCAGTCAAGCCTCCTGTGTATGGTACAAAGGGATCAAGTCCCTGCAGTGCACTTGAACAACATGCTGGGCAAGCCGGTCAGGGTTGTTCCTGCCTCGGGCAAAAGCAAGCCCATCCGTGGGATTGCTTCTGCTCAAGGATCTGCATGCACTTGGTGGGAAATGTGGAAGGATGGGGATGTCCAGTGTGTACTTGGAAGAGGATGTGATGTCGGGGGAGAACAGCCAAGAATTTGAATTGTATGATGCTACTTGCTGTATAATGCCGCATATTATTATTCCTATGATTCCCATACCCCTCACTAATGGCATTACAGTAAGGAGTACCCAGGTTAAGGAAGAATGAATTCTGACAGAACCAGAAGTGGATTCAGCACACAACACTTCAACATCACACTCCATTCTATTAATCATAACTACTATTCTTTTCTCCCCTTCCTTGTTCTGTCTTAGTAAATAGTTTTTATCTCAACCTGCAAGTTCCAGGTTGTTGTATTTTTCTGATTCTCTCTCCCATCCCACTGGGAGGACAAGCAGTAACTGTGTGGTTTGTAGCTACAGGCTGGGTTAAACTGCAGCATACCTGGATCTTCCCGGCCTCGTGTCATTGATGCCTAGTAAAGTCTCCGAAACTTGACTCCTGCAGAATTACTGAATCACAGAACAGCTGAAGATGGAAGGGACCTCTGGAGATCTTCTTGTCCCACCAGTCTGCCCAAGCAGATTACACAGGCCCATCCCCAGGGTTGTCCAGAAACACTGTGTCCACTAATCAGACCTATAGGGAGAGAACACCTCTGCTATGCTTGATGTTACACAAAATGCTACTCTGGATGCTTCAACAGATCCTCAGGCTGATTTATACTAACAGCAGGTGCTGTAAAACTACCTCTAGGTGTAGCTACTAGAAACTGGAGGCATCCTCACAATAGTTACTGTATATATGCTTTCCTGCTGGTAGCTGTTAGAGGATGCTCTCTGTATCTACTCTTAGCAGCAGAAGTGCCCTCTGAGAGACTGAGAGAGGTCATCTCAGAGGTTAGTAGATAATTGTTGTGTGTCTCCAAGGCAGTTATACCCAAAGCCCATCTGTACCCTTGTGGGTCCTTGAAGTACCCTTTCCTCCTGCGGTAATCTATAGCATCTGGGAGGTGGATGTTCACACACACAGTGCAGTCCTCTGCTGGTCCTCTGCTGGTGGCCGCGTAGAGGAGATCAATGTACCGTTCTTCTCTTTTCCCCACCGAGGAAGCCCCAACTCTCTGGCAGAGCTGGGAAGACCTGGTGCAGACCCCACCTGCTCAGAAGCGGGCACGAGATTACCTGGCCTCTGAGGCAGCCGTCCATCTGGGAGAAGGGTGATTCTGTGCACAGTGCAGTCCTCTGCTGGTGGGCAGCTGGAGGAGCCACCTGCACTGTGCTTCTCCTTTTCCCACCGAGGAAGCCGGTTCTGACTCTGAGTGGCCTGCATTCCCTCTGGACATGTAAGCATTGTTCCTTGTCAGAGACACAACTTGGTCTTCCTCTGCATCTTTTCAAGGCTGTTTGTCCTGGAAAATCCCTCTTGATGGTGTGAAGGCCTGGACGATTTACCACTCTCCCTCGAAGGGGCACAACATTATGCGGCCTCAGAGGCAGCCGTCCATCCAGGATCAGGATACTCTCACACACAGTGCGTCCTCTGCTGGTTTGGCTTCCCTGCATTTCTCTTTCTTCCCCCTGTCTTTCAGCCCCCCAAAGCACGTGGGGGCACTCAGACAACACGGAAAGCTCCTGGGCATTGCTGTCCCACCAACGTTGTCCCTGTGTTGCTCGATGAAGTCCCCATTTGCAGGTGGCTGCATGCAGGTGCAGCTCTGTGGGGGCTGCTCCAAGGCTCCCCTGCTTTCCTGGGAGCCCTGACAATCTGTCCGTCTGGGAGGAGGATGTTCTCACGCACAATGCAATCCTCAGCTGGTGGCCAGCAGACCTTGGTGGGATCCCCTGCTCTGCTGGCTGCCCTGCCACCTTGGAACTTTGTCTGGGCTGGTTTCGTTGCCATCAGACATGGCCGGGAATGGGGCTGGGTTCTGCAATTCGTGTGGGCTCTGTTGCTTCTTCTGGTTGAGCTCTGGACACCCTCAGAGTGGCAGCAGGACAGGCTGCCACTCTCCACCAGCTCTGCCAGGTCCCTCCAGGCAGCATCCCAATGGTCAGTGCCCAGAGTGCCGATGTGCTCAGGCAGTGCTGACTGCACCAGCTGCTGCAGCTCCTGCTCAGCTCTGCTGCAGTTTGCAGCTGTGGCAGCCTCTCTTTGGCCCATACATCTGTCTGTCGTCACCTCCAAAGCAGGGAGGGGGACTGAGCCACAGCAGGATGGGGACACTCTTGGCCCAACTGGCTGACCTGCAGCGTGCAAGGTCCTGCTCCATGGCTGGGCTCCTCCCATGGGCCCATCCCTGCCTGACGTGAATCAGGACAAGGCTGGGTCGTGGTGCTGACCCACGGGACACTCACCTGACTCCGGTGCTGCTGCTCCTCGCTGCCACCATCTCCTCAGTCGCAAGCATTGCTTGATAGCCTGCAGTCACATGAACGTGGGGTCACTCAGACATTGTGGAAATCTCCTGGGCCTTCTTGTCCCACCAACGTTGTTCCTGTGTTGCTCGATGAAGTCCCCCATTCGCAGGTGGCTGCGTGCAGGTGCAGCTCTGTGGGGGCTGCTCTGTGGCTCCCCTGCCTGCCTGGGAGCCCTGACAATCTGTCCTGGGGGCTGCGGGGACCACCAGCCACCACCAGTGCCAGCCCTTCACTCACTTCTCGCACTGAGGGCAGAGCTCAGATGCTGGCTGGCTGCACTTCTGCCGTCATCTTCAGTAGTCAGACGTGAAGGTGCTGTTGCTGCTGGTCTCACTGTGCTGTGCACTAAGAGAACTACTGGTGCACATGCAGACGATCAGTCCCACTGACACCTCTGCTCCCACCAACGTACTGCCACCTCTGTTCGCAGGATGCTGTCCTGTACAATTGTCCCCTGCTGTGGCGGCCGTCTGTAACAGGAGCAGGTCCCAGAACGCCGCTCAGCAGCTCTTCCCTGTTGCCCTTGTTCCCTTGCTGCTCGTTCCGAAGACTGTCTGGCATTGCTGGGAAGGCCTGTTGGAGACACAGCCTGCTGAGGAGGGGGCACGAGATGATCTGGCCTCCGGGGCAGCCGCCCGTCTGGGAGAAGATGCACGGTGCAGTCCTCTCCTGGTGGCTGGGTAGAGAAGCCACCACTGCCATGCTTCTGTTCTCTTTTTCCCACCGAGGAAGCCCTGCTTGCAACACTGAATGGGCTTCCTTCTTTCTTGACCTGCAAGTGTTGTTCCATTTCAGAGAGACCGCTTGGTCTCCCTGTGTGTCTTCTGGACAGTGTTTGTCAGCAGAGCTGGCTGTGCTAGGACAGAAGGGGCCCTGGTTGACTGTAGTGTGTGATGGACAGTTGACAAACTGACCCTTCCCAGAAGTTCAGTGTCAAGTCCCCATTTGATGGGTGGTTGTGAGGAAGAGCTGAGAGAGAAGACAGACGCTTGTCAAAGAGGGGATTGTGGCTGAAATGTGATCTTCCCTCTGAGCGTGGTGGGAACACTCCTGCTAGTATTGCTGCTACTGAGGCAAGGAAGACATTTTCCAGGACAGTTTGCCTGCAAGAGCATGGCAGGAGGCTGGGACTGCCCTGATGCGCATGAGACTTGGGAACACACGGTGGCTCCTGCCAGATGTGTCAACAAAGGGGAAGGAGCAGAGCACACAGCCCGTGTACTGTGCAGCAAAAAGACCTGAGCAAACTTGCTTCAGCTCCAGTCACACAGCACACCATGATCTGTTCTCCCCTTCCCTTCCACAAGGCCCCTCACCCACCCCACTATCAGCACAGCACAAGCAGGGCGATTTACCAGCAGGCTTATGTGGCTGCAGACATTTGGCATCACTACAGCTGTGCCAGCACCTTGTTCCCTGCCGGCACATGGTTTTGAAGGCAAAGTGCAATGCTCATACTGCAGGAAAGCACAAAGCTCAGGCTAAGCACGGCTGGCTTTTGGCAGGATGTAGAGTGAGCAAAGCCAACAACAGCCCTGAAAGCAGTGATCTGAAAGGTCTGGGCTCAGGAGCCTGCTGGCTGTCATATCCGAGCACCTTGGCTAGAGTAAATCTCATCCATCCCTTCTCCAGCACAGCGTGGCCTCCCATCCATGACAACCTCAGGCTTCTGTTGATAATGCAAACAGGACATGTTGACCCCAAAACCCAAAGTCAGTTAAACCAGAAACATTGATGAGACCTCCAGAGGGGAGATTTTAGGGTCAAATAATTTATTTACAATGAGGAGCACAACTTGGGGGTGAGGGGTGGGAGGGGAGAGAATAGGAAAAGATATTTCAATTATCCTCTGTTGTTGTTTGGGAAAATAAACATTTTCCTGAAAGGCGGGTGGCATAAAATCAGGGGCTTTCCATCCAGGAGAGCTGCCAGAGGATCACTGGGAACCCTGTACAGATCAGGGGACCCAAGGAACCTGCAGCACCGACCATGTCCTCATCTTTGACCATGACAAGAGGGTGTATCTTCTTGCTGCAGATGAGGGGGCTTCTCCACACCAGGTAGCTGAGGTGCTTGGTGGCCTTCCCACGCATGCTTTGTCAGCTCATCCAGACTTCTCCTGGTTCTTCTTCTTCTTTGACCAGGAAGGCGGTGGAATCATCGTCCCTGGCAGTGTTCAGGTGGTGTCCAGATGAGTACCTATAAGATATGGTTTAGTAGCTTGTGGTAGTAATGGTGATGTAATGATGACCTTGTAGGTCCTTTTCAACCTTGTGATTCTATGATTTTAAGATTCCCACTCCTTTAAGAGATTCACAATCCTGTCCAGGCTGGAGAGGACCTCAGGAGGTCTCTAGTCCAACCTTCTTCACAAAGCTGTGACAGTGATGGTATCAAACCAGGCTGCTCAGCATTCTGCACATCAGAGTCTTGAAAATTTCCAAAGTCAGAGATCCCACAACCTCTCTGGGCCCCTCTCCCAGTGGGTAACTTAGGGAATACCCTCAAAGTTAGCCTGTTCCTCCTGAGCTGCACCTCCATTAAAAGCCTGATTCCATCTTCTTAATAATCTCCTCACAGCTGTTAGGGGGTCGTCTTAAGTCCTCCAGAACCATCTCTTTTCAAAGCTGAACAAGCCCAACTCCAAAGTCTCTCATCACGTGGCATTAACTCCAGCCCCCGTGTCTCAGTGGTTCCTGCAGAACTCTCTCCTGATTACTCAGATTACTGCATACAGTGTCCAGCCCTGGTGTATTGGGTGTTGAGAAGTGGAGAATATTCACCCTCTCCCCCACCCCACCTAGAGGTCAAAAGGAAAGAACTGAGCCCCTCTGCCTTCTCACAACCCAAATGCATTGGCAAAGCTATTGCTTAGACTGGCTTGAAATGAGGATCCACCATCTCATCTGTTCCCTAAGAATCTCTGGGTGATGACCAGATCAGTACCAACTCCTTCTTTCTGCATTGCCCCAAAACTCCAAAGACAAAGATGTGTAGCAGAATTTTTGTAGATATGGAAAAGAAACAGATTCCCCAACACTTCTGATGACTGCAGGAATGGAGCAGCTACAGGATGCATTTTCTACAGATTCACTCGCAGAGCCTACAGCCAGAGGGAGCCATCAGATCAGCTTCTCACACCTCCTGGAGAGCTGCAGGCTGGAGCCCTGTTGAGAGCTGCGCAGATGCCTCCTCAGTGTAATTTCATAACCCTTTCCTTGCCCTTTGGAGCCAATAGATTTCATCTCTCTGTGTGGCTAAAGTACATGAAGGATGCCTTGCACCCAAGGGGATGCAGATGCCTGAGCAGAGAACCTGGCAGAGCATTGCCTGATAACACTAGAGAAATTCCAGTTGTATAACAAATAAATGTTGCTAAAATTCAGCCCATTTTTCAGGACTATTGTGTACAATTCTTCTGGGCTGCTTCTTTTGAAATATTTGTCCTCGGTGTACATCGTCCCCTCATGTGCCTGATAAACAGGATAGCATTTTACAGACTCACTTGCACTTTCCCAAACAGTGGATACAGACACTGCCTATCTTACAGTATCTTTGCTCATCAGAAAACAGCCAACAGCTCAACAGCATTTACATTTTTTCCTGAAAAGCGACCGGTATCAGAAGCATGGCTATATACCGAATTCATAGAACTGCTCAGGTTGGAACCTGAGAACCTTCAAGATCATAAATTCCAACCTCAACCTAACCATGCAACTCTAACTCCAACAACCAACTGCAAAATCATGTCCCTGAGCACCCCATCCAGGTGGTTTGTCAATAGGTTGCCCAAGGAGTCTGTGGATGCCCCATCCCTGGAGGCATTCAAAGCCAGGCTGGATGTAGCTCTGGGCAGCCTGGTCTGGTGGTTGCTGACCCTGCACATAGCAAGAGGGACTGAAAAGAGATGATCTTTGAGGTCCTTTTCAACCCAGGCCATTCTATCACTCTATGATACTATGACAGCAACCCAGCCACCTCCCCGCAGCACCACCTCCAGTGCTTAAATACCTTTTTTGTAAGGGGGTGTTTCTCCCTCCTCCGGGTTACACATTAATCCACTCCCGCTCAGATCGTTGCTCCACACCCCGCACCGCCTTTGTGGCTATTTTCTGGACACGCTCCAGGGCCTTGAGGACTTTCCTGTTCTGAGGAGCACAAAAGAGAACACAGTGTTTGAGGGGTGTCCTCACCAGGCCAGAATGCAGAGGGACACCCATTTCCCCGCTCCTGCTGCCCACGCTATTGCTGACATAAGGCAGGATGCCATCGGCCTTCTGGCTGTTGGGCTGCAATAGGCTGGACTGAGCCCGGCCAGTGGCCATTGGCGCTGCGGCCGTTGCTGACAGCCCGAGATGGGTCCCCGGCCTGCAATGTGCTGCTGCTTGGCACACAGGTGCACGGGGGAAGCTTGGGCCTCCTCCAACCCGCACGCACGTCCCAAGAGGACTGAATGGAACTCTGTGAGCTGGCCCTTACCTGGTCCTCCATTACGTTCTTCTTTACGTGACCCTCCCACAGCCAAGTGAATGCTGATGACAGAAGCCGTGGGCACCCACAGCCCCTCTGCCTCCTCGATGTCCGCCAGGGGAAGGAGGCGATATGGGGCCGGGTCTCTCCGCACTTCCAACACTGGTGATGTTGCCTTGGCAGCCGTTGTCCTCCATTGCCAGCACTGAAGCCGTTGGTGCTGCCTGTGTTGCTGCCTTGTATTCACCTTGGGATGTGCAGGAACCTGCAGGGCCACCTCCTACTGGTGCACGCGCGGACGATCAGTCCCACTGGCACCTCTGCTCCCACCAACGTACTGCCACCTCTGTTCGCAGGATGCTGTCATGTACAATTGTCCCCTGCTGTGGCCGCCGTCTGTAACAGGAGCAGGTCCCAGCACGCCGCTCAGCAGCTCTTCCCTGTTGCCCTTGTTCCCTTGCTGCTCGTTCCGAAGACTGTCTGGCATTGCTGGGAAGGCCTGTTGGAGACACAGCCTGCTGAGGAGGGGGCACGAGATGATCTGGCCTCCGGGGCAGCCGCCCGTCTGGGAGAAGATGCACGGTGCAGTCATCTCCTGGTGGCTGGGTAGAGAAGCCACCACTGCCGTGCTTCTCTTCTCTATTTTCCCACCGAGGAAGCCCTGCTTGCAACACTGCACTGAATGGCCTACCTTCTTTTTTGACCTGCAAGCATTCCGTTTCAGAGAGACCACTTGGTCTCCCTGTGTGTCTTCTGGATGGTGTTTGTCCAGGAAACTCCTTCTTGATTGTGCGAAGGCCTGGTGCATTCACTGCCCACTCTGGAAGGGGCTCGAGATTATCCGGCCTCTGAGGCAGCCGTCCGTCTGGGAGGAGGATGGCCTCGCGCAAAATGCACTCCTCCGCAGGTGGCCGGCAGACCTCGGTGGGATCTCCTGTTCTGCTGGCTGCCCTGCCACCGTGGTACATTGTCTGGGCTGGTTTTGTTGCCATCAGACCTGGCCGGCGGTGGGGCTGGGTTCTGCAGTCCATGTGGGCTCTGTTGTATCTTCTTGTTGAGCTCTGGACACCAGAAGAGCTGCAGCAGGACAGGCTGCCACTCTCCACAAGCTCCTCCAGATCCCTCCAGGCAGCATCCCAGAATTCAGGGCCCAGACTGCCGATGTGCTCAGGCAGTGCTGACTGCACCAGCTGCTGCAGCTCCTGGTCCGCCTTGCTGCAGCGGTTGCATCTGGGGCAGCAGCACCGTGGCCCACGCATCTGTCTGTTCTCATCTGCAAAGCAGGGAGAGGACCTGAGCCACAGCAGGATGGGGATGCCCTTGGCCCAATCTGCAGAGTGCAAGGTCCTGCTCCAGGGCTGGGCTCCTCCCGTGGGCCTAGCACACATCAGGGCAATCATGTAGATTGGGGCTGATCCACAAAAGACTTACCTGACTCACGAGTTGATGCTCCGCGCTTGTTTTCTGGCTGGGCTTTGGCAGAGCTGCAGCAGGACAGACTGCCCTGCTCCACCAGCTCCTCCAGATCCCTCCAGGCAGCATTCCAGAAGTCAGGGCCCAGACTGCTGACAGGCTTACGCAGTGCTGACTGCACCAGCCGCTGCAGCTCCTGGTCCGCCTTCCTGCAGCTGTTCCAGCTGGAGCAGCACCATGGCCTGCGCGTCTGTGTCTCAGCATCTGTAATAGGGAGGGGGCCTGAGCCACAGCAGGATGGGGCACCAGGGACAACCTAGTCTCATCCGGCCGACCTGCAGTGTGCCAGTTCCCAGTCCAGGGCTGGGCTCCTCCCATGGGCCCATCCCTGCCTGGCGTGAATCAGGACAAGGCTGGGGCTTGGTGCTGACCCACGGGACACTCACCTGACTTTGGTGCTGCTGCTCCTCTCTGCCATGATCTCCTCAGACGCAAGAATATCTTGACAGCCTGCAGGCACATGAACGTGGCACAGTGAGGCTCTGGGAAGCAGCCAGCGCAGTCGGTTCCAAATCCCCCAGCCCTGAGTCCCACAGCCCCATATAACCCCATCCTCAAACTCCCCTACCTGTAGGTGCCACAGGGTGTGAAGCAGAAAGACCCCGGCCACCAAAAACAGGCCATCCAGGAAGAAATGGTATGTAGGGACAAGAAGAACGCTGTTGTCAACCATCGCTCAAAGCCGGTCACAACCGCACTGAGAGAGGCGGGGTGCTGGTCACTGGCTCCTAAAGATTCGGCTGTGAGGTCACAGTGCTTTGGGTGGGGACACCTCTGTGAGGTCACAGCCCCGCAGCCCACATGGGAGCCAGTCAGTGCTTGCCCTCTGTGTGCTGGTGGGAGAAGTTACAAATAAATCAGAGGACAATGAAAAAATGCTTCAAAAAATTGTAGCTTACACATCAAGTGAAAGCGTGCACCAGCCTGGGAACCAGAACCATCCTTGTGGTGTGCAGCTGCAATCTTCCCTTCAGGTACCTGAGGCAGACACAGGGTAAAGAAGCAAAGTGCTTTTAGTCTGCTTTTTCTTCTTGCTATCCTACTGCATTATTAGCTGGTAATAAATGAATCTTCCCTGGACCTAAACTGCTTTGTCTGGGACTGTAACTGTGAGCCATCTCTGTCTCCTTCTGGCACGTTGATTATATCACACTACCCCAAACCAAGGACGGAAGCGGCCACTGGATGGCTGGAAACATATCCCATGCTCCATGCCTCCATCCAAAACACTATCCTGGGCACTCGGCACCCTAGAAAGAATTCAGTCAAACCGGACTCATTTCTGAAATAAGCTGACCAACAGCTGTGCCAAAGAGCGTGGCTTTAAGTGGGTATATCGCATTCTCTGTCACGCACCAGCAGAGCCCACACGGGGATCAAAGAATCACAGAATCACAGAAACATGAAATCACAGAATTGTAGAATCACTGAATGGTCTGGGTTGAAAAGAACCTCAAAGACCATCTGGTTTCAACCCTCTGCTCTGTGCAGGGTCGCCAGCCACCAGACCATGCTGTCCACAGCTGCATCCAGCCTGGCCTTGAATGCCTGCAGGGATGAGGCATCCACAGCCTCCTTGGGCAACCTGTTCCAGTGCATCCCCACCCTCTGTGTGAAAAACATCCTCCTAATATCGCACCTAAACCTCCCCCACCTCAGTTTAAACCCATTCCCCCTTGTCCTATCACTACCAACCCTCGTAAACAGCCATTCCCCCTCCTGTTTATATGCTCCATTCAAGTACTGGAAGGCCACAAGGAGCTCTCCCCAGAGCCTTCTCTTCTCCACACTAAAAAAGCTCAGTTCCCTAACCCTTTTTCACAGGAGAGGGTCATCCTCAGACCCTCCTCTGGACTCGATCCAAGAGCTCCATGTCTTTCTTGTGCCTGGGGCTCCAGGCCAGAACTCAGTACTGCAGATGGGACCTCACAAGAGCTGAGCAGAGGAGAACAGTCACCTCCCTGTCCCTGCTGGCCCCCCCCTTTTTAATGCAGCCCAGAACACAGCTGCCCTTCCGGGCTGCAGGCACACACTGATGGTTCATGTCTAGTTTCTCGTCCACCAGGACCCCCAGGTCCTTCTTTGTAGGGCTGCTCTTAAGGAGATCTTAGAGAATTATAGAATCACCAAGGTTGGTAAAGATCTACAAGATCATCCAGTCCAACTGTTCTCCTGCCACCAATAGTTCCCACTAAACCACGTCCCTCAACACAATGTTTAAATGATCCTTGAACACCTCTGGGGCCAATGTCTGCACCACCTCTCTGGACAGACCGTTCCAGGGCCTGACCAGTCTATCGGAGAAGAAATATCCTGACAAAAAGGATCTTTTCTTGAATCCTAAAGAAAATTCCCTAACGTCCAGACTGAATCTCCCCTGGCACAACTGGAGGCCATTCCCTCTGGTCCTATCACTAGTAACACGAGAGGAGAGGCCGACCGTCAGCTCACTACAACCTCCCTTCAGATAGTTATAGAGAGCAATAGAGAGGTGTTCCCTGAGCCTTCTCCAGGCTGAACAGTCCCAGCTCTCTCAGCTGCTCCCCATAAGCTCTGTGCTCCAGACCCCTTGCCAGCTTCACTGCCCTTCTCTGGACATGTTCTTGGCCACCTGGGCTCACTCACTGATGGCTCATGTTCAGCTGAGCATCTTCCAGCTGCTCTGCCCCAAGCCTGTAGCGTTGCCTGCAGTTGCAGTGGTCAAAATGCAGGACCAGGCACGTGGTTGCACTGAACCTCATCCCATTGGCTGCTGCCCAGTGACGCAGCCTGTCCAGATCCCTCTGTAGGGCCTTGCCACCCCCAGGCAGATCCACACTTCCTGCCAACTTGGTGTCATCTGCAAACTTACTGAGGGTGCACTCAGTGCCCTCGTCCAGGTCATCAATAAAGATACGGAAGAGGACGGGTCCCAACAACGACCCCTGGGCAACACCACTACTGAGCGGTCGCCAGCTGGATTTAACTCCATTCACCGCCACTCTCTGGGCCTGGCCCTCCAGCCAGTTCTTTACCCAGCAAGGAGCTCAGATCTGCCAAATGGCCGCATTAGGGGATCTGCCAGTCAAGCCTCCTGTGTATGGTACAAAGGGATCAAGTCCCTGCAGTGCACTTGAACAACATGCTGGGCAAGCCGGTCAGGGTTGTTCCTGCCTCGGGCAAAAGCAAGCCCATCCGTGGGATTGCTTCTGCTCAAGGATCTGCATGCACTTGGTGGGAAATGTGGAAGGATGGGGATGTCCAGTGTGTACTTGGAAGAGGATGTGATGTCGGGGGAGAACAGCCAAGAATTTGAATTGTATGATGCTACTTGCTGTATAATGCCGCATATTATTATTCCTATGATTCCCATACCCCTCACTAATGGCATTACAGTAAGGAGTACCCAGGTTAAGGAAGAATGAATTCTGACAGAACCAGAAGTGGATTCAGCACACAACACTTCAACATCACACTCCATTCTATTAATCATAACTACTATTCTTTTCTCCCCTTCCTTGTTCTGTCTTAGTAAATAGTTTTTATCTCAACCTGCAAGTTCCAGGTTGTTGTATTTTTCTGATTCTCTCTCCCATCCCACTGGGAGGACAAGCAGTAACTGTGTGGTTTGTAGCTACAGGCTGGGTTAAACTGCAGCATACCTGGATCTTCCCGGCCTCGTGTCATTGATGCCTAGTAAAGTCTCCGAAACTTGACTCCTGCAGAATTACTGAATCACAGAACAGCTGAAGATGGAAGGGACCTCTGGAGATCTTCTTGTCCCACCAGTCTGCCCAAGCAGATTACACAGGCCCATCCCCAGGGTTGTCCAGAAACACTGTGTCCACTAATCAGACCTATAGGGAGAGAACACCTCTGCTATGCTTGATGTTACACAAAATGCTACTCTGGATGCTTCAACAGATCCTCAGGCTGATTTATACTAACAGCAGGTGCTGTAAAACTACCTCTAGGTGTAGCTACTAGAAACTGGAGGCATCCTCCCAATAGTTACTGTATATATGCTTTCCTGCTGGTAGCTGTTAGAGGATGCTCTCTGTATCTACTCTTAGCAGCAGAAGTGCCCTCTGAGAGACTGAGAGAGGTCATCTCAGAGGTTAGTAGATAATTGTTGTGTGTCTCCAAGGCAGTTATACCCAAAGCCCATCTGTACCCTTGTGGGTCCTTGAAGTACCCTTTCCTCCTGCGGTAATCTATAGCATCTGGGAGGTGGATGTTCACACACACAGTGCAGTCCTCTGCTGGTCCTCTGCTGGTGGCCGCGTAGAGGAGATCAATGTACCGTTCTTCTCTTTTCCCCACCGAGGAAGCCCCAACTCTCTGGCAGAGCTGGGAAGACCTGGTGCAGACCCCACCTGCTCAGAAGCGGGCACGAGATTACCTGGCCTCTGAGGCAGCCGTCCATCTGGGAGAAGGGTGATTCTGTGCACAGTGCAGTCCTCTGCTGGTGGGCAGCTGGAGGAGCCACCTGCACTGTGCTTCTCCTTTTCCCACCGAGGAAGCCGGTTCTGACTCTGAGTGGCCTGCATTCCCTCTGGACATGTAAGCATTGTTCCTTGTCAGAGACACAACTTGGTCTTCCTCTGCATCTTTTCAAGGCTGTTTGTCCTGGAAAATCCCTCTTGATGGTGTGAAGGCCTGGACGATTTACCACTCTCCCTCGAAGGGGCACAACATTATGCGGCCTCAGAGGCAGCCGTCCATCCAGGATCAGGACACTCTCACACACAGTGCGTCCTCTGCTGGTTTGGCTTCCCTGCATTTCTCTTTCTTCCCCCTGTCTTTCAGCCCCCCAAAGCACGTGGGGGCACTCAGACAACACGGAAAGCTCCTGGGCATTGCTGTCCCACCAACGTTGTCCCTGTGTTGCTCGATGAAGTCCCCATTTGCAGGTGGCTGCATGCAGGTGCAGCTCTGTGGGGGCTGCTCCAAGGCTCCCCTGCTTTCCTGGGAGCCCTGACAATCTGTCCGTCTGGGAGGAGGATGTTCTCACGCACAATGCAATCCTCAGCTGGTGGCCAGCAGACCTTGGTGGGATCCCCTGCTCTGCTGGCTGCCCTGCCACCTTGGAACTTTGTCTGGGCTGGTTTCGTTGCCATCAGACATGGCCGGGAATGGGGCTGGGTTCTGCAATTCGTGTGGGCTCTGTTGCTTCTTCTGGTTGAGCTCTGGACACCCTCAGAGTGGCAGCAGGACAGGCTGCCACTCTCCACCAGCTCTGCCAGGTCCCTCCATGCAGCATCCCAATGGTCATTGCCCAGAGTGCCGATGTGCTCAGGCAGTGCTGACTGCACCAGCTGCTGCAGCTCCTGCTCAGCTCTGCTGCAGTTTGCAGCTGTGGCAGCCTCTCTTTGGCCCATACATCTGTCTGTCGTCACCTCCAAAGCAGGGAGGGGGCCTGAGCCACAGCAGGATGGAGACACTCTTGGCCCAACTGGCTGACCTGCAGCGTGCAAGGTCCTGCTCCATGGCTGGGCTCCTCCCATGGGCCCATCCCTGCCTGACGTGAATCAGGACAAGGCTGGGTCGTGGTGCTGACCCACGGGACACTCACCTGACTCCGGTGCTGCTGCTCCTCGCTGCCACCATCTCCTCAGTCGCAAGCATTGCTTGATAGCCTGCAGTCACATGAACGTGGGGTCACTCAGACATTGTGGAAATCTCCTGGGCCTTCTTGTCCCACCAACGTTGTTCCTGTGTTGCTCGATGAAGTCCCCCATTCTCAGGTGGCTGCGTGCAGGTGCAGCTCTGTGGGGGCTGCTCTGTGGCTCCCCTGCCTGCCTGGGAGCCCTGACAATCTGTCCTGGGGGCTGCGGGGACCACCAGCCGCCACCAGTGCCAGCCCTTCACTCACTTCTCGCACTGAGGGCAGAGCTCAGATGCTGGCTGGCTGCACTTCTGCCGTCATCTTCAGTAGTCAGACGTGAAGGTGCTGTTGCTGCTGGTCTCACTGTGCTGTGCAATAAGAGAACTACTGGTGCACATGCAGACGATCAGTCCCACTGACACCTCTGCTCCCACCAACGTACTGCCACCTCTGTTCGCAGGATGCTGTCCTGTACAATTGTCCCCTGCTGTGGCGGCCGTCTGTAACAGGAGCAGGTCCCAGAACGCCGCTCAGCAGCTCTTCCCTGTTGCCCTTGTTCCCTTGCTGCTCGTTCAGAAGACTGTCTGGCATTGCTGGGAAGGCCTGTTGGAGACACAGCCTGCTGAGGAGGGGGCACGAGATGATCTGGTCTCCGGGGCAGCCGCCCGTCTGGGAGAAGATGCACGGTGCAGTCCTCTCCTGGTGGCTGGGTAGAGAAGCCACCACCGCCGTGCTTCTGTTCTCTTTTTCCCACCGAGGAAGCCCTGCTTGCAACACTGAATGGGCTTCCTTCTTTCTTGACCTGCAAGTGTTGTTCCATTTCAGAGAGACCACTTGGTCTCCCTGTGTGTCTTCTGGACAGTGTTTGTCAGCAGAGCTGGCTGTGCTAGGACAGAAGGGGCCCTGGTTGACTGTACTGTGTGATGGACAGTTGACAAACTGACCCTTCCCAGAAGTTCAGTGTCAAGTCCCCATTTGATGGGTGGTTGTGAGGAAGAGCTGAGAGAGAAGACAGATGCTTGTCAAAGAGGGGATTGTGGCTGAAATGTGATCTTCCCTCTGAGCGTGGTGGGAACACTCCTGCTAGTATTGCTGCTACTGAGGCAAGGAAGGCATTTTCCAGGACAGTTTGCCTGCAAGAGCATGGCAGGAGGCTGGGACTGCCCTGATGCGCATGAGACTTGGGAACACACGGTGGCTCCTGCCAGATGTGTCAACAAAGGGGAAGGAGCAGAGCACACAGCCCGTGTACTGTGCAGCAAATAGACCTGAGCAAACTTGCTTCAGCTCCAGTCACACAGCACACCATGATCTGTTCTCCCCTTCCCTTCCACAAGGCCCCTCACCCACCCCACTATCAGCACAGCACAAGCAGGGCGATTTACCAGCAGGCTTATGTGGCTGCAGACATTTGGCATCACTACAGCTGTGCCAGCACCTTGTTCCCTGCCGGCACATGGTTTTGAAGGCAAAGTGCAATGCTCATACTGCAGGAAAGCACAAAGCTCAGGCTAAGCACGGCTGGCTTTTGGCAGGATGTAGAGTGAGCAAGGCCAACAACAGCCCTGAAAGCAGTGATCTGAAAGGTCTGGGCTCAGGAGCCTGCTGGCTGTCATATCCGAGCACCTTGGCTAGAGTAAATCTCATCCATCCCTTCTCCAGCACAGCGTGGCCTCCCATCCATGACAACCTCAGGCTTCTGTTGATAATGCAAACAGGACATGTTGACCCCAAAACCCAAAGTCAGTTAAACCAGAAACATTGATGAGACCTCCAGAGGGGAGATTTTAGGGTCAAATAATTTATTTACAATGAGGAGCACAACTTGGGGGTGAGGGGTGGGAGGGGAGAGAATAGGAAAAGATATTTCAATTATCCTCTGTTGTTGTTTGGGAAAATAAACATTTTCCTGAAAGGCAGGTGGCATAAAATCAGGGGCTTTCCATCCAGGAGAGCTGCCAGAGGATCACTGGGAACCCTGTACAGATCAGGGGACCCAAGGAACCTGCAGCACCGACCATGTCCTCATCTTTGACCATGACAAGAGGGTGTATCTTCTTGCTGCAGATGAGGGGGCTTCTCCACACCAGGTGGCTGAGGTGCTTGGTGGCCTTCCCACGCATGCTTTGTCAGCTCATCCAGACTTCTCCTGGTTCTTCTTCTTCTTTGACCAGGAAGGCGGTGGAATCATCGTCCCTGGCAGTGTTCAGGTGGTGTCCAGATGAGTACCTATAAGATATGGTTTAGTAGCTTGTGGTAGTAATGGTGATGTAATGATGACCTTGTAGGTCCTTTTCAACCTTGTGATTCTATGATTTTAAGATTCCCACTCCTTTAAGAGATTCACAATCCTGTCCAGGCTGGAGAGGACCTCAGGAGGTCTCTAGTCCAACCTTCTTCACAAAGCTGTGACAGTGATGGTATCAAACCAGGCTGCTCAGCATTCTGCACATCAGAGTCTTGAAAACTTCCAAAGTCAGAGATCCCACAACCTCTCTGGGCCCCTCTCCCAGTGGGTAACTTAGGGAATACCCTCAAAGTTAGCCTGTTCCTCCTGAGCTGCACCTCCATTAAAAGCCTGATTCCATCTTCTTAATAATCTCCTCACAGCTGTTAGGGGGTCGTCTTAAGTCCTCCAGAACCATCTCTTTTCAAAGCTGAACAAGCCCAACTCCAAAGTCTCTCATCACGTGGCATTAACTCCAGCCCCCGTGTCTCAGTGGTTCCTGCAGAACTCTCTCCTGATTACTCAGATTACTGCATACAGTGTCCAGCCCTGGTGTATTGGGTGTTGAGAAGTGGAGAATATTCACCCTCTCCCCCACCCCACCTAGAGGTCAAAAGGAAAGAACTGAGCCCCTCTGCCTTCTCACAACCCAAATGCATTGGCAAAGCTATTGCTTAGACTGGCTTGAAATGAGGATCCACCATCTCATCTGTTCCCTAAGAATCTCTAGGTGATGACCGGATCAGTACCAACTCCTTCTTTCTGCATTGCCCCAAAACTCCAAAGACAAAGATGTGTAGCAGAATTTTTGTAGATATGGAAAAGAAACAGATTCCCCAACACTTCTGATGACTGCAGGAATGGAGCAGCTACAGGATGCATTTTCTACAGATTCACTCGCAGAGCCTACAGCCAGAGGGAGCCATCAGATCAGCTTCTCACACCTCCTGGAGAGCTGCAGGCTGGAGCCCTGTTGAGAGCTGCGCAGATGCCTCCTCAGTGTAATTTCATAACCCTTTCCTTGCCCCTTGGAGCCAATAGATTTCATCTCTCTGTGTGGCTAAAGTACATGAAGGATGCCTTGCACCCAAGGGGATGCAGATGCCTGAGCAGAGAACCTGGCAGAGCATTGCCTGATAACACTAGAGAAATTCCAGTTGTATAACAAATAAATGTTGCTAAAATTCAGCCCATTTTTCAGGACTATTGTGTACAATTCTTCTGGGCTGCTTCTTTTGAAATATTTGTCCTCGGTGTACATCGTCCTCTCCTGTGCCTGATAAACAGGATAGCATCTTCAAGACTCACTTACACTTTCCCAAACAGTGGATACAGACACTGCCTATCTTACAGTATCTTTGCTCATCAGAAAACAGCCAACAGCTCAGAAGCATTTACATTTCTTCCTGGAAAGCGACCGGTATCAGAAGCATGGCTATATACCGAATTCATAGAACTGCTCAGGTTGGAACCTGAGAACCTTCAAGATCATAAATTCCAACCTCAACCTAACCATGCAACTCTAACTCCAACAACCAACTGCAAAATCATGTCCCTGAGCACCCCATCCAGGTGGTTTGTCAATAGGTTGCCCAAGGAGGCTGTGGATGCCCCATCCCTGGAGGCATTCAAGGCCAGGCTGGATGTAGCTCTGGGCAGCCTGGTCTGGTGGTTGGTGACCCTGCACATAGCAAGAGGGACTGAAAAGAGATGATCTTTGAGGTCCTTTTCAACCCAGGCCATTCTATCACTCTATGATACTATGACAGCAACCCAGCCACCTCCCCGCAGCACCACCTCCAGTGCTTAAATACCTTTTTTGTAAGGGGGTGTTTCTCCCTCCTCCGGGTTACACATTAATCCACTCCCGCTCAGATCGTTGCTCCACACCCCGCACCGCCTTTGTGGCTATTTTCTGGACACGCTCCAGGGCCTTGAGGACTTTCCTGTTCTGAGGAGCACAAAAGAGAACACAGTGTTTGAGGGGTGTCCTCACCAGACCAGAATGCAGAGGGACGCCCATTTCCCCGCTCCTGCTGCCCACGCTATTGCTGACATAAGGCAGGATGCCATCGGCCTTCTGGCTGTTGGGCTGCGATAGGCTGGACTGAGCCCGGCCAGTGGCCATTGGCGCTGCGGCCGTTGCTGACAGCCCGAGATGGGTCCCCGGCCTGCAATGTGCCGCTGCTTGGCACACAGGTGCACGGGGGAAGCTTGGGCCTCCTCCAACCCGCACGCACGTCCCAAGAGGACTGAATGGAACTCTGTGAGCTGGCCCTTACCTGGTCCTCCATTACGTTCTTCTTTACGTGACCCTCCCACAGCCAAGTGGATGCTGATGACAGAAGCCGTGGGCACCCACAGCCCCTCTGCCTCCTCGATGTCCGCCAGGGGAAGGAGGCGATATGGGGCCGGGTCTCTCCGCACTTCCAACACTGGTGATGTTGCCTTGGCAGCCGTTGTCCTCCATTGCCAGCACTGAAGCCGTTGGTGCTGCCAGTGCTGCTGCCTTGTATTCACCTTGGGATGTGCAGGAACCTGCAGGGCCACCTCTGACCGGTGCACGCGCGGACAATCAGTCCCACTGGCACCTCTGCTCCCACCAACGTACTGCCACCTCTGTTCGCAGGATGCTGTCATGTACAATTGTCCCCTGCTGTGGCGGCCGTCTGTAACAGGAGCAGGTCCCAGCACGCCGCTCAGCAGCTCTTCCTTGTTGCCCTTGCTCCCTTGCTGCTCGTTCAGAAGACTGCCTGGCATTGCTGGGAAGGCCTGTTGGAGACACAGCCTGCTGAGGAGGGGGCACGAGATGATCTGGCCTCCAGGGCAGCCGCCCGTCTGGGAGAAGATGCACGGTGCAGTCATCTCCTGGTGGCTGGGTAGAGAAGCCACCACTGCCGTGCTTCTCTTCTCTTTTTTCCCACCGAGGAAGCCCTGCTTGCAACACTGCACTGAATGGCCTACCTTCTTTTTTGACCTGCAAGCGTTCCGTTTCAGAGAGACCACTTGGTCTCCCTGTGTGTCTTCTGGATGGTGTTTGTCCAGGAAACTCCTTCTTGATTGTGCGAAGGCCTGGTGCATTCACTGCCCACTCTGGAAGGGGCTCGAGATTATCCGGCCTCTGAGGCAGCCGTCCGTCTGGGAGGAGGATGGCCTCGCGCACAATGCACTCCTCCGCAGGTGGCCGGCAGACCTCGGTGGGATCTCCTGTTCTGCTGGCTGCCCTGCCACCGTGGTACATTGTCTGGGCTGGTTTTGTTGCCATCAGACCTGGCCGGCGGTGGGGCTGGGTTCTGCAGTCCATGTGGGCTCTGTTGTATCTTCTTGTTGAGCTCTGGACACCAGAAGAGCGGCAGCAGGACAGGCTGCCACTCTCCACAAGCTCCTCCAGATCCCTCCAGGCAGCATCCCAGAATTCAGGGCCCAGACTGCCGATGTGCTCAGGCAGTGCTGACTGCACCAGCTGCTGCAGCTCCTGGTCCGCCTTGCTGCAGCGGTTGCATCTGGGGCAGCAGCACCGTGGCCCATGCATCTGTCTGTTGTCATCTGCAAAGCAGGGAGGGGACCTGAGCCACAGCAGGATGGGGATGCCCTTGGCCCAATCTGCAGAGTGCAAGGTCCTGCTCCAGGGCTGGGCTCCTCCCGTGGGCCTAGCACACATCAGGGCAATCATGTAGATTGGGGCTGATCCACAAAAGACTTACCTGACTCACGAGTTGATGCTTCGCGCTTGTTTTCTGGCTGGGCATTGGCAGAGCTGCAGCAGTACAGACTGCCCTGCTCCACCAGCTCCTCCAGATCCCTCCAGGCAGCATTCCAGAAGTCAGGGCCCAGACTGCCGACAGGCTTACGCAGTGCTGACTGCACCAGCCGCTGCAGCTCCTGGTCCGCCTTGCTGCAGCTGTTCCAGCTGGAGCAGCACCATGGCCTGCGCGTCTGTGTCTCAGCATCTGTAAAAGGGAGGGGGCCTGAGCCACAGCAGGATGGGGCACCAGGGACAACCTTGTCCCATCCGGCCGACCTGCAGTGTGCCAGTTCCCAGTCCAGGGCTGGGCTCCTCCCATGGGCCCATCCCTGCCTGGCATGAATCAGGACAAGGCTGGGGCTTGGTGCTGACCCACGGGACACTCACCTGACTTTGGTGCTGCTGCTCCTCTCTGCCATGATCTCCTCAGACGCAAGAATAGCTTGACAGCCTGCAGGCACATGAATGTGGCACAGTGAGGCTCTGGGAAGCAGCCAGCGCAGACGGTTCCAAATCCCCCAGCCCTGAGTCCCACAGCCCCATATAACCCCATCCTCAAACTCCCCTACCTGTAGGTGCCACAGGGTGTGAAGCAGAAAGACCCCGGCCACCAAAAACAGGCCATCCAGGAAGAAATGGTATGTAGGGACAAGAAGAACGCTGTTGTCAACCATCGCTCAAAGCCGGTCACAACCGCACTGAGAGAGGCGGGGTGCTGGTCACTGGCTCCTAAAGATTCGGCTGTGAGGTCACAGTGCTTTGGGTGGGGACACCTCTGTGAGGTCACAGCCCCGCAGCCCACATGGGAGCCAGTCAGTGCTTGCCCTCTGTGTGCTGGTGGGAGAAGTTACAAATAAATCTGAGGACAATGAAAAAATGCTTCAAAAAATTGTAGCTTACACATCAAGTGAAAGCGTGCACCAGCCTGGGAACCAGAACCATCCTTGTGGTGTGCAGCTGCAATCTTCCCTTCAGGTACCTGAGGCAGACACAGGGTAAAGAAGCAAAGTGCTTTTAGTCTGCTTTTTCTTCTTGCTATCCTACTGCATTATTAGCTGGTAATAAATGAATCTTCCCTGGACCTAAACTGCTTTGTCTGGGACTGTAACTGTGAGCCATCTCTGTCTCCTTCTGGCACGTTGATTATATCACAATACCCCAAACCAAGGACGGAAGCGGCCACTGGATGGCTGGAAACATATCCCATGCTCCATGCCTCCATCCAAAACACTATCCTGGGCACTCTGCACCCTAGAAAGAATTCAGTCCAACCAACTGCAAAATCATGTCCCTGAGCACCTCATCCAGGTGGTTTGTCAATAGGTTGCCCAAAGAGGCTGTGGATGCCCCATCCCTGGAGGCATTCAAGGCCAGGCTGGATGTAGCTCTGGGCAGCCTGGTCTGGTGGTTAGTGTCCCTGCACATAGCATGAGAGACTGAAAAGAGATGATCTTTGACGTCCTTTTCAACCCAGGCCATTCTATCAGTCTATGACAATATGACAGCAACCCAGCAACCTCCCCGCAGCACTGCATTACAGCAGTGGTTGCAGCTGGGGCAGCAGCACTTTGGCCCATACATCTTTCTGTCGTCACCTCCAAAGCAGGGAGGGAGCCTGAGCCACAGCAGGATGGGGACACTCTTGGCCCAACTGGCTGACCTGCAGTGTGCAATGTCCTGCTCCAGGGCTGGGCTCCTCCCATGGGTCTAGCACACATCAGGGCAATCATGCAGATCGAGGCTGACCCACAAAGGACTCACCTGACTCTGGAGCTGATGCTCCGTGCTGGTTTTCAGTCTTGCCTTTACTGGAGTGCCGATAGAACCAGCTGCTGCAGCTCCTGGTCAACTCGGCTGCAGTGGTTGCAGCTGTAGCTGCAGCACCGTGGCCTATGCGTCTGTGTCTCAGCATCTGTAAAAGGGAGGGGGCCTGAGCCACAGCAGGATGGGGCACCAGGGACAACCTTGTCCCATTTGGCTGACCTGCAGTGTGACAGTTCCCAGGCCAGGGCTGGGCTCGTCCCATGGGCCTAGCACACATCAGGGCAATCATGCAGATTGGGGCTGATACACAGAAGAATTACCTGACTCACGAGCTGATGCTCCGCGCTGGTTTTCTGGCTGGGCATTTGCGGAGCTGCAGCAGGACAGACTGCCCTGCTCCAACAGCTCCGCTAGATCCCTTCAGGCAGCATCCCAGAAGTCAGGGCCCAGTCTGCTGACGGGCTCAGGCAGTGCTGACTGCACCAGCTGCTGCAGATCCTGGTCAGCATTATTGCAGTGGTTGCAGCTGGGGCAGCAGCACTTTGGCCCATACGTCTGTCTGTTGTCACCTGCAAAGCAGGGACGGAGCCTGAGCGACAGCAAGACGGGAACACTCTTGGCCCAACTGGTTGACCTGCAGCGTGCAAGGTCCTGCTCCAGGGCTGGGCTCCTCCCATGGGCCTAGCACACATCAGGGCAATCATGCAGATTGGGGCTGATCCACAAAAGACTTACCTGACTCTGGAGCTGATGCTCCGCGCTGGTTTTCTGGCTGGGCATTTGCGGAGCTGCAGCAGGACAGACTGCCCTGCTCCAACAGCTCCGCCAGGTCCCTCCAGGCAGCATCCCAGAAGTCAGGGTCCAGACTGCCGATGGGCTCACACAGTGCTGACTGCACCAGCTGCTGCAGCTCCTGGTCAGTATTACTGTAGTGGTTGCAGCTGGGCAGCAGCACTTTGGCCCATACGTCTGTCTGTTGTCACCTGCAAAGCAGGGACAGAGCCTGAGCGACAGCAAGACGGGAACACTCTTGGCCCAACTGGCTGACCTGCATCGTGCAAGGTCCTGCTCCAGGGCTGGGCTCCTCCCATGGGCCTAGCACACATCAGGGCAATCATGCAGATCAAGGCTGACCCACAAAGACTCACCTGACTCTGGAGCTGATGCTCCGCGCTGGTTTTCTGGCTGGGCATTGGAGCTGCAGCAGTACAGACTGCCCTGCTCCACCAGCTTTGCCAGGTCCCTCCAGGCAGCATCCCAGAAGCCAGGGCTTGGGGTAGCCATGTGCTCAGGCTGCGCTGATAGAACCAGCTGCTGCAGCTCCTGGTCCGCATTGCTGCAGCTGTTCCTGCTGGAGCAGCAGCACCGTGGCCTATGCCTCTGTGTCTCAGCATCTGTAAAAGGGAGGGGGCCTGAGCCACAGCAGGATGGGGCACCAGGGACAACCTTGTCCCATTTGGCCGACCTGCAGTGTGCCAGTTCCCAGTCCAGGGCTGGGCTCCTCCCATGGGCCCATCCCTGCCTGGCGTGAATCAGGACAAGGCTGGGGCTTGGTGCTGACCCATGGGACACTCACCTGACTTTGGTGGTGCTGCTGCTCCTCGCTGCCATTATCTCCTCAGTTGCAAGAATAGCTTGAAAGCCTGCAGGCACATGAACTTGGCACAGTGAGGCTCTGGGAAGCAGCCAGCGTAGCCGGTTCCAAATGCCCCAGCCCTGAGTCCCACAGCCCCATATAACCCCATCCTCAAATTCCCCAACCTGTAGGTGCCACAGGGTGCGAAGCAGAAAGACCCCGGCCACCAAAAACAGGCCATATATACCTAAAGCCCATCTGTAAACTTGTGGGTACTTGACGTACCCTTTGCTCCTGTGGTAATCTGTAGCAACTTGGAGGAGGATGTTCTCGCACAGTGCAGTCCTCTGCTGGTGGCTGGGTAGAGGAGTTCACTGCACCGTGCTTCTCTTCTCTTTTTCCCAACGAGGAAGCCCCGACTCTCTGGCAGAGCTGGGAAGGCCTGGTGGAGACACAAGATTACCTGATGGAGCGGGCACAAGATTACCTGGCATTTGAGGCAGCCGCCCATCTTGGAAAATGGTGTTCTCATGCACTGTGCAGTCTTCTGCTGGTGGCTGCTTGCAGGTGTGCACAGCAGTGCGTATCTCTTCTCTGTTGTCGTGATCACAGTGCCTGCTTCCTTTTCCTGCACTTCTTAGGGTAGAGGAAGACTGCCAGTTCTCTTCTCCATGAGAAGTCCCAGCAGCAACACCTCTGCGGATTGGAGCTGCTCTTGCTGCCAATCCCGCAGGCTCTGTGTAGCTCCTGCACAGTGCTGCTGGAGACACGGTCCTCCCTGGAAGGTGCAGGACATTGTCCAGCCTCTGAGGCAACCGTCCATCTGGGAGAAGGGTGATGCTGTGCACAGTGCAGTCCTCTGAGGGTGGGTGGCTGGAGGAGTCACCTGCACTGTGCTTCTCTTCCCTTTTTACATCGAGGAAGCCATGCATTCAGCAGTGAATGGCCTACCTTCTTTCTAGACCCTCAAGTGTTGTTCCGTGTCAGAGACACTACTTGGACTCCCTCTGCATCTTTTGGACGGTGTTCGTCCAGGAAACTCCTTCTTGATGGTGCGAAGGCCTGGAGGATTTACTACCCTCACTGGAAGGGGCATGACATTATGCAGCCTCAGAGGGAGTCGTCCATCCGGGAGGAGGATGTTCTCACACACAGTACGTCCTATGCTGGTCTGGCTTGAGAGAAATACGGTGAGGGGCACTGCATTTCTCTTTGATCCCACTGTCTTTCAGCCACCCCAGAGCACGTGGGGGCACTCAGACAATGCGGAAAGCTCCCGGGTCTTCCTGTCCCACCAAAGTTGTCCCTGTGTTGCTCGATGAAGTCCCCATTTGCAGGTGGCTGCATGCGGGTGCAGCTCTGTGGGAGCTGCTCCGTGGCTCCCCTGCTTTCCTGGGAGCCCTGACAATCTGTCTGTCTGGGAGGACGATGCTCTCACACACAATGCACTGCTCTGCTTGTGGCCAGCAGACCTTGGTGGGATCCCCTGCTCTGCTGGCTGCCCTGCCACCTTGGAACTTTGTCTGGGCTGGTTTCGTTGCCATCAGACCTGGCCGGTAGTGGGGCTGGGTTCTACAATACGTGTGGGCTCTGTTGCTTCTTCTGGTTGAGCTATGGACACCCTGAGAGTAGCAGCAGGACAGACTGCCACTCTCCACCAGCTCTGTCAGGTCACTCCAGGCAGCATCCCAATGGTCAGTGCCTAGAGTGCCGATGTGCTATGGCAGTGCTGACTGCACCAGCTGCTGCAGCTCCTGCTCAGCTCGGCAGCAGCGGTTACAGCTGTGGCAGCAGCACTTTGGCCCATACATCTGTCTGTCGTCACCTCCAAAGCAGGGAGGGAGCCTGAGCCACAGCAGGATGGGGACACTCTTGGCCCAACTGGCTGACCTGCAGTGTGCAATGTCCTGCTCCAGGGCTGGGCTCCTCCCATGGGTCTAGCACACATCAGGGCAATCATGCAGATCGAGGCTGACCTACAAAAGACTTACCTGACTCTGGAGCTGATGCTCCGTGCTGGTTTTCAGTCTTGCCATTACTGGAGTGCCGATAGAACCAGCTGCTGCAGCTCCTGGTCAACTCGGCTGCAGCGGTTGCAGCTGTAGCAGCAGCATCGTGGCCTATGCCTCTGTGTCTCAGCATCTGTAAGAGGGAGGGGGCCTGAGCCACAGCAGGATGGGGCACCAGGGACAACCTTGTCCCATTTGGCTGACCTGCAGTGTGACAGTTCCCAGGCCAGAGCTGGGCTCCTCCTGTGGGCCTGGCACACATCAGGGCAATCATGCAGATTGGGGCTGATCCACAGAAGACTTACCTGACTCACGAGCTGATGCTCCGCGCTGGTTTTCTGGCTGGGCATTTGCGGAGCTGCAGCAGGACAGACTGCCCTGCTCCACTAGCTCCACCAGATCCCTCCAGGCAGCATCCCAGAAGTCAGGGTCCAGACTGCCGATGGGTTCAGGCAGTGCTGACTGCACCAGCTGCTGCAGCTCCTGGTCAGCATTACTGCAGTGGTTGCAGCTGGGGCAGCAGCACTTTGGCCCATACGTCTGTCTGTTGTCACCTCAAAGCAGGGACGGAGCCTGAGCCACAGCACAATGGGGATGCCCTTGGCCCATCCAGTGGCGTGCGAGGTCTTGCTCCAGAGCTGGGCTCCTCCTGTGGGCCTGACACACATCAGGGCAATCATGCAGATTGGGGCTGACCTACAGAAGAGTCACCTGACTCCGCAGCTTATGTTCCATGCTGGTCTTTGTTGTGGGTAATGGCGGAGCTGCAGCAAGACAGACTGCCACTCTCCACCAGCTCCGCCAGGTCCCTCCAGGCAGTATCCTAGAAGTCAGGGCCCAGGGTGTCGACAGGCTCACACAGTGCTGACTGCTCCAGCTGCTCCTCCTGGTCAGCATTACTGCAGTGGTTGCAGCTGGGGCAGCAGCACTTTGGCCCATACGTCTGTCTGTTGTCACCTGCAAAGCAGTGAGGGAGCCTGAGCCACAGCACGATGGGGACACTCTTGGCCCAACTGGCTGACCTGCAGTGTACGAGGACCTCTTCCAGGGCTGGGCTCCTCCCGTGGGCCTAGCACACATCAGGGCAATCATGCAGATCGAGGCTGACCCACAAAGGACTTACCTGACTTTGGTGCTGATGCTCCGCGCTGCTTTTCAGGTTGGGCATTGGAACTGCAGCAGGACAGGCTACCCTGCTCCACCAGCTTTGCCAGGACCCTCCAGTCAGCATCTCAGAAGCCAGGGCCTGGAGTAGCCACGTGCTCAGACTGCGCCGATAGCACCAGCTGCTGCATCTCCTGGTCCGCCTTGCTGCAGCGGTTGTGGCTGGAGCTGAAGCATCATGGCCTGTGTGTCTGTGTCTCAGCATCTGTAAAAGGGAGGGGGCCTGAGCCGCAGCAGGATGGAGACACTCTTGGCCCAGTGTGCTGCGTGCAAGGTCCTGCTCCATGGCTGGGCTCCTCCCATGGGCCCATCCCTGCCTGGCGTGAATCAGGACAAGGCTGGGTCGTGGTGCTGACCCACAGGACACTCACCTGACTCCGGTGCTGCTGCTCCTCGCTGCCACCATCTCCTCAGTCGCAAGCATTGCTTGATAGCCTGCAGTCACATGAACGTGGGGTCACTCAGACATTGTGGAAATCTCCTGGGCCTTCCTGTCCCACCAACATTGTTCCTGTGTTGCTCGATGAAGTCCCCCATTCTCAGGTGGCTGCGTGCAGGTGCAGCTCTGTGGGGGCTGCTCTGTGGCTCCCCTGCCTGCCTGGGAGCCCTGACAATCTGTCCTGGGGGCTGCGGGGACCACCAGCCGCCACCAGTGCCAGCCCTTCACAGGCAGCCTGCCTGCCTGCACTGCACTTCTCTCTCTGAGGGCAGAGCTCAGACCCCACCTGCTCAGTTTGGAGCATGAGATTATTCTGCCTGTGAGGCAGCCGCCCATCTGGGAGAAGGTTGTTATCACGCTCAATGCAGTTCTCTGCTGGTAGAGGAGTCGACAGCTCCGTGGTTCTCTTCTGCTTGTCCCAGCATGGATGCCCTGAACTCTGTCTTCAATGGCATTGGCACAGGCTGCTGAGGGAGTCTGAGGAGTCACCATCCTCTGAGGGACATGGGTTAGAGAGCAATAAGGTCTCCTCTGAGCCTCCTATTCTCCAGGCTGAACATTCCCAGCTCCCTCAGCCGCTCCTCATAAGGCCTGTGCTCCAGACCCTTCACCAGCTTCGTAGCCCTCCTCTGAACACGTTCCAGGGCCTCAATGTCTTTCTTGCAGTGAGGGGCCCAAAACGGAGCACAGTACTCGAGCTGCGGCCGCACCAGTGCTGAGTTCAGGGGGGCAATTACCTCCCTGTTCCTGCTAATAACACTGTTTTTCATGCAAGCCAGGATGCCGTTGGCCGCCTTGGCCACCCAGGCACACTGTCAGCTCATGTTCAGCTGAACATCAATCAGCACCCCCAAGTCTGTTTCCTCAACACAGTCTTCCACCCACTCCGCTCCAAGCCTATAGCACTGCCTGGGGTTGTTGTAGCCAAAGTGCAGAACCCGGCATTTGGTCTTGTTGAACTTCATCCCGCTGGCTTCAGCCCAGCTCTCCAGCCTGTCCAGATCCCTCTGTAGGGCCTCCCTACCCTCAGGCAGATCGACACTCCCCGCCAATTTGGTGTCATCCGCGAACTTACTGAGGGCGCACTCAATGCCCTCATCCAAGTCTTCAATAAAGATGTTGAAGAGGACAGGCCCCAGCACCGACCCCTGAGGAATACCACTAGTGACTGGTGTCCAACTGGATTTAACTCCATTCACCACCACTCTCTGGGCCCGGTCCTCCAGTTAGCTCCTTACCTAATCTAGAGTGTATCCATCCAAGCCACGGGCTGCCAGCTTTTGCAGGAGAACAGCATGGGAGACAGTGTTGAAGGCTTTGCTGAAGTCTAAGTAGACCACATCAACAGCCTTTCCTTCATCCATCAGACGGGTCACAGGATCGTAGAAGGATACTGGGTTGGCCAAGCAGGACCGGCCCTTCACAAACCCATGCTGGCTAGGTCTGATCTCCTGGTCATACCACACCTGTGGCAGTCCAGTTGGAGTAGTAAGTCTCTGACCGTTTCTTCCAGATTCACAGGGGATTCAGTCTGCTCCCCAGCCAAGACTACCAAGTCAGAGCGTGGAGAGCCCTGGGAATAACCAAGATGACTTTTAAAGACAGACGTAAAGAAGGCATTCAGAACCTCTGCCTTTTCTTTATCCTCTGTGATCACGTTCCCAGCCTCGTCCAGTAAAGAATGGAGATTCCCCTTTGTCCTCCTCTTACAGTTGATGTATTTGTAAAAGAGTTTCTTGTTTGTTTTCACCCCAGCGGCCAGCTTAGATTCAAGCTGGGCTTTTGCCTCTCTAACTTTCCCTCTACACATCTTAACAGCCTCTTTGTAGTCATTCTCAGTTGCTCTTCCCTCCTTCCACAGGCGGTAGATTCTCTTTTTCTCCTGCAACCTTAAGAACAGTTCCCTATTCATCTACGCTGGTCTTCTTCCCCGCTGGCTCATTTTGTGGCTCAGGGGGACTGCCTGCTCCTGCGTCTTCAAGACTTCCTTCTTTAAGAGCAACCAGCCATCTTGGACCCCTTTGTTTGCTAAGACTGAACGCCAGGGGACTGCCCCTACTAGTCTTCTTAACAAATCAAAGTCTGCCCTCCGGAAGTCTAAGGTGGCAGTTTTGGTATTCTCCCTCCAGACTCCACCTAGAATCGAGAACTCCGCCATTTCATGGTCACTCTGACCAAGACAGCCCCCAACCTCCACATCTCCCACCAGACCTTCCCTTTTTGTGAACAGCAGGTCTAGCAGGGCAGCTCCTCTCATGGGCTCTCTCACCAGTCACATTAGGAAGTTATCCTCTGTGCATTCCAGGAACCTCCTAGACTGCTTCTTCTCCACCATGCCGTACTCCCAGCATATGTCAGGGAAGTTAAAGTCACCCATGAGGACAAGGGCCGGTGACCGTGCAGCTCCTGCCAGCTGCTTATAGAACAGCTCATCTGCCTCTTCATCCTGCTTTGGCGGTCTATAACAGACTCCCACCAGGATGTCTGCCTTATCAGCCCTTCCCCTGATCCTTACCCATGGGATTCAACCACATCGGCCCCAGTTGCAAGCTCTGCAGCATGAAAGCATTCCCTGACATAGACAGCCATGCTGCCACCCCTCCTTCCTTGCCTATCCTTCCTGAAGAGTCATCCTTTATATACCTTCACAAATTTTTGTTTTGTAACTTTCCCATCCACCCTTACAACTTTCCCAAGCATGCATATGTCAACAAAGCATTCTACAAAACACTTTTCAACATTCCATGCAGGCACATATCCAATCAGAGCTGTGAGTCCCTTCTTCTCCTTCCAGAGGTGTCCTTGGTTCTCATGCTATTTATCTTGCTCCAAAGCTGCTGCACTGAACAGCTTTTCTTGTATTCCCACAGGCTAGTGGGCAGGATTGGATACAGGTGGACACTGGACTAGAGGATCTCAGAAGTCTTTTCCAACCTTAACGATTCTATCATTCCTCCTCCTCTGGCCTTTTAGGAGAAGGTTTCATAGTTTCATGCAGGTTGGAAGGGACCTTAGAGATCATCGAGTCCAACCCCCCGGGATTCGAGCCTCTGTGTAGCAGAGCGGCACTTCTACCACTTGCACCACAGGGGATTCGAACCCAGGGCCTCTGGTGTTGCAAAGTGGCGTCTTTAACCACTGCGCCAATTGCTCACAGGTTCTCTCCTTCCTAGGCCAGCTGACTTTCACGGCCATTGCTTCCATCTTTGTAGGGGAGCAACTGACAGCGGCCCATTGGCTCCTCTGGCTGAGCTGGGAGGGCGCTGCACGCACTGAAGAAGAAGGCGGCACTGTCACGAGGCGTCGGAACCACCTCAGGGCCTATGGCACACACTGCAGTGACTGCAGAGGCTGCTGCCGGGACTGTAGATACTGTAATGGGAACAGGGCTGCTACATTACAAGGATACTCTACACTCTCGTACAGTAACTGCTCCGGAGGAAAGGGGGAAGCTGAAGGAGAAAGGGACGGTCGGAAACGGCGGTACCGTCTCACCCTCAGTCTCACACGGCCGGGTTCCGGCTGCGGGCAGGAGGCGCCGAGGAGCCGCAGCGCAGGCCTCTGCCCCGAGCGGCCGGGCGGGCAGCGGGACTCGCTGCAGGGCCGCCTTCTCGCCTCGAGAAAGGTCGCTACCCGCCTCGCTACCCGCCGAAGCCCGTCCGGCCATCGGTGCGGAGGGCGGCTGGAACGCCGGGCCGGGCCGGGCCGGGGGGCTCGGGGCGAGGCGGGGCGGCGGCCGTTGGCGCTGCGGCCGTTACTGAGGGGGCGGATCTGCAGCTCCGACACGCCGGGCCGGGCGGGAAATGGCCGCTGCTCTTGTGCCGGGGAGATGAGACGGGGCAGTCACCCGCAAAGTGCCGCTGCTCGGCGGCTGAGGCTCAGCTTCCCCTGCAGCGGCCGCACGGGCACTGCACCCACTGCGGCAGGCGTGGGCCTTCTTGTCTTGCTGTCCCACCAACGTTGTTCCTGTGTTGCTCGATGAAGTCCCCCATTCTCAGGTGGCTGCTTGCAGGTGCAGCTCTGTGGGGGCTGCTCTGTGGCTCCCCTGCCTGCCTGGGAGCCCTGACAATCTGTCCTGGGGGCTGCGGGGACCACCAGCCACCACCAGTGCCAGCCCTTCACTCACTTCTCGCACTGAGGGCAGAGCTCAGATGCTGGCTGGCTGCACTTCTGCCGTCATCTTCAGTAGTCAGACGTGAAGGTGCTGTTGCTGCTGGTCTCACTGTGCTGTGCACTTAGAGAACTACTGGTGCACATGCAGACGATCAGTCCCACTGGCACCTCTGCTCCTACCAACGTACTGCCACCTCTGTTCGCAGGATGCTGTCCTGTACAATTGTCCCCTGCTGTGGCAGCCGTCTGTAACAGGAGCAGGTCCCAGAACGCCGCTCAGCAGCTCTTCCCTGTTGCCCTTGTTCCCTTGCTGCTCGTTCCGAAGACTGTCTGGCATTGCTGGGAAGGCCTGTTGGAGACACAGCCTGCTGAGGAGGGGGCACGAGATGATCTGGCCTCCGGGGCAGCCGCCCGTCTGGGAGAAGATGCACGGTGCAGTCCTCTCCTGGTGGCTGGGTAGAGAAGCCACCACTGCCATGCTTCTGTTCTCTTTTTCCCACCTAGGAAGCCCTGCTTGCAACACTGAATGGGCTACCTTCTTTCTTGACCTGCAAGTGTTGTTCCATTTCAGAGAGACGACTTGGTCTCCCTGTGTGTCTTCTGGACGGTGTTTGTCCAGGAAACTCCTTCCTGATGGTGCAAAGGCCTGGTGGATTCACTGCCCACTCTGGAAGTGGCTCGAGATTATCCGGCCTCTGAGGCAGCCGTCCGTCTGGGAGGAGGATGGCCTCACGCAAAATTCACTCCTCCGCAGGTGGCCGGCAGACCTCGGTGGGATCTTCTGCTATGCTGGCTGCCCTGCCAACGAGGTACATTGTCTGGGCGGTTTCGTTGCGATCACCACTGGCTGGCGGTGGGGCTGGATTCTGCAACTCATGTGGGCTCTGTTGTATCTTCTGGTTGAGCTCTGGACACCAGGAGAGCTGCAGCAGGACAGGCTGCCTCTCTCCACAAGCTCCGCCAAATCCTTCCAGGCAACATCCCAGAAGTCAGGCCCCAGAGTGCCGACGTGCTCACGCAGTGCTGACTGCACCAACTGCTGCAGCTCCTGGTCAGCTCGGCTGCAGTGGTTGCATCTGGGGCAGCAGCACTTTGGCCCATACGTCTGTCGTCACCTGCAAAGCAGGGAGGGGACCTGAGCCACAGCAGGAGGGGAAGGCCCTTGGCCCATCCTGCAGCATGCGAGGTCCTGCTCCAGGGCTGGGCTCCTCCCATGGGACTTGCACATATCAGGGCAGTCATGCAGATTGGGGCTGATCAACGAAAGACTCACCTGACTCCGCTGGTGATGTTCCATGCTGTTCTCTGCTCTAGTACTGACGGAGCTGCAGCAAGACAGACTGCCCTGCTCCACCAGCTTCGCCCAGTCCCTCCAGGCAGCATCCCAGAAGTCAGGGCCCAGACTGCCGACAGGCTTACGCAGTGCTGACTGCACCAGCTGCTGCAGCTCCTGGTCCACAGTGCTGCAGTGGTTGCAGCTGGAGCAACAGCACCATGGCCTGCACGTCTGTGTCTCAGCATCTGTAAAAGGGAGGGGGCCTGAGCCACAGCAGGATGGGGCACCAGGGACAACCTTGTCCCATCTGGCCGACCTGCAGTGTGCCAGTTCCCAGTCCAGGGCTGGGCTCCTCGCATGGGCCCATCCCTGCCTGGCGTGAATCAGGACAAGGCTGGGGCTTGGTGATGACCCATGGGACACTCACCTGACTTTGGTGCTGCTGCTCCTCTCTGCCATGATCTCCTCAGACACAAGAATAGCTTGACAGCCTGCAGGCACATGAATGTGGCACAGTGAGGCTCTGGGAAGCAGCCAGCGCAGTCGGTTCCAAATCCCCCAGCCCTGAGTCCCACAGCCCCATATAACCCCATCCTCAAACTCCCCTACCTGTAGGTGCCACAGGGTGTGAAGCAGAAAGACCCTGGCCACCAAAAACAGGCCATCCAGGAAGAAATGGTATGTAGGGACAAGAAGAACGCTGTTGTCAACCATCGCTCAAAGCCGGTCACAACCGCACTGAGAGAGGCGGGGTGCTGGTCACTGGCTCCTAAAAATTCAGCTTTGGGTGGGGACACATCTGCAAAGTCACAGCCCCACAGCCCACATGGCAGCCAGTCAGTGCTTGCCCTCTGTGTGCTGGTGGGAAAAGTTACAAATAAACCTGAGGATAATAAAAAAATGCTCATAGCAACTCAGCAGCAGAAGTGCCCTCTGAGAGACTGAGAGAGGTCCTCTCGGAGGTGAGTAAATAATTGTTGTGTGTCTGCAAGGCAGTTATGCCCAAAGCCCATCTGTACCGTTGTGGGTCATTGAAGTACCCTTACCTTTTGTGGTAATCTGTAGCAACTGGGAGGAGGATGTTCTCACACAGAACTGGTGGTGGCCAGGTAGAGGAATTCACTGCACCATGCTTCTCTTTTTCCCACCAAGGAAGCCCCGACTCTCTGGCAGAGCTGGGAAGGCCTGGTGGACACACAAGATTACCTGGTGGAGCGGGCACAAGATTACCTGACGTCTGAGGCAGCCGTCCATCTGGGAGAAGGGTGATGCTGTGCACAGTGCAGTCCTCTGAGGGTGGGCGGATGGAGGAGTCACCTGCACTGTGCTTGTCTTCTCTTTTTCCCACCAAGGAAGCCCTGTATTCAGCAGTGAATGGCCTACCTTCTTTCTCGACCTTCAAGTGTTGTTCCTTGTCAGAGACACTACTTGGACTCCCTCTGCATCTTTTGGACGGTGGTTCGTCCAGGAAACTCCTTCTTGATGGTGTGAAGGCCTGGTGGACTCACTGCCCACTCTAGAAGGGGCTTGAGATTATCCGGCCTCTGAGGCAGCCGTCCGTCTGGGAGGAGGATGCTCTCACGCACAATGCACTCCTCGGCAGGTGGCCGGCAGACCTTGGTGGGATCTCCTGTTCTGCTGGCTGCCTTGCCACCATAGTACTTTGTCTGGGCTGGTTTTGTTGCCATCAGACCTGGCTGGCGGTGGGGCTGAGTTCTACAATCCGTGTGGGCTCTGTTGTTTCTTCTGGTTGAGCTCTGGACACCAGGAGAGCTGCAACAGGACAGGCTGCCACTCTCCACCAGCTCTGCCAGGTCCCTCCAGGCAGCATCCCAGAAGTCCGGGCCCAGACTGCCGATGGCCTCACGCAGTGCTGACTGCACCAGCTGCTGCAGCTCCTGGTCAGCACGGCAGCAGCGGTTGCAGCTGGGGCAGCAGCACTTTGGCCCATACGTCTGTCTGTTGTCACCTGCAAAGCAGGGAGGGAGCCTGAGCCACAGCAGGAGGGGAATGCCCTTGGCCCATCTTGCGGCATGTGTGCTCCTGCTCCAGGGCTGGGCTCCTCCCATGGGACTAGCACACATCAGGGCAGTCACGCAGATTGGGGCTGATCCACAAAAGACTCACCTGACTCTGCAGTTGATGTTCCACGCCGTTGTCTGCTCTGGGTATTGGTGGAGCTGCAGCAGGACAGACTGCCCTGCTCCACCAGCTCTGCCAGGTCCCTCCAGGCAGCATCCCAGAAGTCAGGGCCCAGAGTGCAGACGGGCTCAGGCAGTGCTGACTGCACCAGCTGCTGCAGATCCTGGTCCGCCTTGCTACAGCAGTGGTTGCAGCTGTGGCAGCCGCACTTTGGCCCATACGTCTGTCTGTTGTCACCTGCAAAGCAGGGAGGGGACCTGAGCCACAGCACAATGGGGACACTCTTGGCCCAACAGGCTGACCTGCAGTGTGCAAGGTCCTGCTCCAGGGCTGAGCTCCTCCCATGGGCCTGGCACACATCAGGGCAATCATGCAGATTGGGGCTGACCTACAAAAGACTCACCTAAATCCGCAGCTGATGTTCCACGCTGTTGTCTGCTCTGGGTGTTGGTGGAGCTGCAGTAGGACAGACTGCCACTCTCCACCAGCTCTGTCAGATCCCTCCAGGCAGCATCCCAGAAGTCCGGGCCCAGACTGCCGATGGCCTCACACAGTGCTGACTGCACCAGCTGCTGCAGCTCCTGGTCAGCATTACTGCAGTGGTTGCAGCTGGGGCAGCAGCACTTTGGCCCATACGTCTGTCTGTTGTCACCTGCAAAGCAGGGACGGAGCCTGAGTGACAGCAAGACGGGAACACTCTTGGCCCAACTGGCTGACCTGCATCGTGCAAGGTCCTGCTCCAGGGCTGGGCTCCTCCCGTGGGCCTAGCACACATCAGGGCAATCATGCAGATCGAGGCTGACCCACAAAGTCTCACCTGACTCTGGAGCTGATGCTCCGCGCTGGTTTTCAGGCTGGGCATTGGAGCTGCAGCAGGACAGGCTACCCTGCTCCACCAGCTTTGCCAGGTCCCTCCAGGCAGCATCCCAGAAGCCAGGGCTTGGAGTAGCCATGTGCTCAGGGTGCGCTGATAGAACCAGCTGCTGCAGCTCCTGGTCCGCATTGCTGCAGCGGTTGTGGCTGGAGCAGCAGCACTGTGGCCTATGCCTCTGTGTCTCAGCATCTGTAAAAGGGAGGGGGCCTGAGCCACAGCAGGATGGGGCACCAGGGACAACCTTGTCCCATCCGGCCGACCTGCAGTGTGCCAGTTCCCAGTCCAGGGCTGGGCTCCTCCCATGGGCCCATCCCTGCCTGGCGTGAATCAGGACAAGGCTGGGGCTTGGTGCTGACCCACGGGACACTCACCTGACTTTGGTGCTGCTGCTCCTCTCTGCCATGATCTCCTCAGTTGCAAGAATAGCTTGACAGCCTGCAGGCACATGAACTTGGCACAGTGAGGCTCTGGGAAGCAGCCAGCGCAGTCAGTTCCAAATCCCCCAGCCCTTAGTCCCACAGCCCCATATAACCCCATCCTCAAACTCCCCTACCTGTAGGTGCCACAGGGTGTGAAGCAGAAAGTGTTTGTCCTGGAAACTCCTTCTTGGTGGTGCAAAGGCCTGGAGGATTTACCACCCTCCCTGGAAGGGGCACAACATTATGCGGCCTCTGAGGCAGTCGCCCATCTGATTGAAGGACAATGTTGTGCACAATGCAGACTTATGGAGGCTGCTCACAGGAGTGGACAGCTGCACACACCTATTCTTTATTCACCAACTTGTAACACTTTCTATTATTACCAGGTGGTCAGTGTTCCCTTAGTATTTGCTGGTCCTGTTCACAGTGCCAGCTCCAATGTGGCTTTCCTTGAGCTATCCTCTAGGGACTGTGTTACAGCCCATTGCCCATGAATCACATTCTGTGTTCGGCCTAATGACATTAACCATATTTGCTGTCATTGCTCTCAAGGTGCTGCTGTGCTGAGCCCTGGAGCCTGCCATCCAAGAAAGCTGATTCCAGCCTCTGTTCAGACAGGGACAGTATCTACAGCTGTTGCATGTGAAGCACTGACTCTCCTGGGTACCCACACTGTCTCCCCACATTCTCACAGATCAGTCCCCTCTAGAGCAGCCACAGGGAACTTGCCAGCCACGGCAGATGGCTCGTTTTCCCGTGCTTCCCAGGATTTAATTCCGGACTCCCATTAACACTCAGTAGATTGTGGCTTGGCCATTCATCTGCTTCTATCAGCAGTGCCAGTGGTGCTTCACCATGTTAATTCACGGCTGCCTCTGGGATGGCTCTAAGGTTCCCAGCACCAACCCCAAACTGTTAGTTAAACGAGTCCTGAGGGGAGGCAGGAATGGAGCAATGCTACTTTCACCACTGAGATTTATGGATGGGGCTGGTTTTTAACCACAAAGTCTGGATTTAGGTCTTTTCTGCAGCTACCCCAGTTTGTTCTAAATCCCACAGCATCCCCACTGGTACAGATGTGCAAGAAGAAGCAGACAGACCTGCAGAGCCTGCCTGGGGCTAGAAGTAGGTTACTTTCTGCCATGCATAGAAATGATATGATGCATATTCATCAGTTACGGTTGTGAGGAGATTACAACAGGCACATAAATTGCAGGTTTAGGGATCATCAGCCTCACTGTGCGACTTTCTCGAGGCTTCCTGCCCTGAAAAATGCATGGAAATTGAAGTCTTCTCATTAAAAATAAAGGCTAGCACTTTAAGTGATGTCTTACAGAAATACTTTACTGTGCATTTTCACATTGCCCTGGCAAGCAATTCAGCAATGACAAACCTCACCTTATTATTTATATTTATCAGCTGTAATCTCACTGTATTTTAATTCCTCAAATTATTTTATCAAACTCTTCATACACAGCAAAGGTCTCGTCTGAAATCCTGAATCAGCCATAGCTGGGAAGCAAAAAAGGACCCTTTCAGCTAAGAAGCAGCTGCACAGCAGCAAAGAGCAGCTGGAAGCATTTTGATATTCTTATATTTTGGTGTATCTGTGACCACAGAGGAAAGCAAGTTCTTTTCAGCCCAGACTTTCATTAATTTTTCATCCAAGAGAGAAGCTAATATCTAAGTGTAAAGCTCCTTGCCTCCCCAGATGTCTCACTGGAACCATATGGTACTCTCAAGACCATATATCTATCTCCCAAGCAAGTGCTACAAGTACCTTGGCATGATGCTACAATTCCCTTTCATTGCTCCCACAGCAATCTCTATATCATTGTCTGTATTTTCACATCTCCTTAAGAACAGAGGAAGTTGTGCGAGTGCTGCTGTTAGGAGCAATTTGAGAAACTCTTCTGCGATCTGTGCATCCTCACCAGTGCCAAAGAGAGTGGATAATAACTTCCCATGATCTGCTCACCACCGTCCTACTGTAGCCTAGGATGTGGTTTGCCCTTTTAAGCAAGGAGAGTGCTCTTTTGGCTCATGTTCCTCCTGTTGACTATGATAATGCCTGGGCCCTTCCCTACAGTACAGCTCCTCAGCCCCTCACTGTGGAGTATCACATCCTGGTGCTGTGCTTCACATTCCCCCACACTGGACTTCATGGGGTCTGTGCTCACATCCATCTAAGAGCACAGAGCCCTCATTTCCTGGGCCATCCTTTGGCTGCTGAATGGATAATCCTCCCTGCCACCCGGGTTTGAGAGCATGTGAGATGTCCATGGCTCCACATGTTCTGTACCCCCTTAACCCAATATAAACTGCCTCCAGCAGAGCATGGAGGAAAGCTGTGGATGATCCCAGCTGCGAGCTTTTGGGGAGGCTGGAGCTTTGCATCCCAGCAGCAGCCTCAGCTAGATTTATACAAAGACATTAACGAAATTCAGGATGTCTTGGTTTTGAAAGCAGCGCATAATTGCAAGCTGTTGTTGTCTGAAACTGCATTTGCAAGATGCGATCTCAACAGCCAAGCAGTTTGGGGAAAATTCGAAACACTTGCTCAGCGTGGGGGAGGCTCCTGCAAGGAGCTTCACAATAACCTTGCCAAGCTTTCACTGGTCTTCTCAGCTGCCCATGCACAGCAAATTTCGAGTGGAAAGCTCTGAAAGGCTCTGGGCAAAATCCAACACTCAAATACAAGTTTCTGTGTCCCATTTCTCTTTATAGCCATGAAAGCAGTGCCTGATTCTGTTGCCTATGGACGTATTGCCTACCGCCGTACCATGATGGAAATTCCAGATCTTGTCTGATCTTGGAAGCTAAGCTGGATTGAGCTCAGTTAGTACTTGGCTGGGAGACAGCTTGGGAATACCAAGTGTCATAGGCACAGGGCAAAACCCAAGCAGATCAGCCTAGTAGCACAACCTCAGGAGGAAGGACTGCTCTTGGAAGGTCCAGATTGCAGCAAAAACACATCTAAGGAGCTCCAAGAAGCATGAGCTGAGTTCAGGTCTCAGGCTGCAGAGAATGCCTGGCCCTGTCACTGCTACAGGAGGGCAGCAGGGATACCACCTGTGTGCAGTGTGAGCAGGTGGATGATCTGCTCAGCCTGGTGGTACAGCTAAAGGAGGAAACACAAAGGCTGAGGAGCATCCAGGATTGTGAGTGGGAGATCGATTGCTTGAGTCACACTCTGCCATCTTCAGGGCTCTGGAAAGACTGCTGGGGGAATCAGGAGCATAAGTAGCGTTCTCCTCTTTTTTTGGGGTAAGGAACTGGCTGGAGGGTTGTGCCCAGTGGGTGGTGGTGAATGGAATTAAGTCCGGCTGGCGACACGTTACAAGTGGTGTCCTCCAGGGGTCGGTTCCAGGGCCCATCTTGTTTAATATCTTCATTGATGACCTGGATGAGGAAACTGAGTGAACCCTCAGTAAGTTTGCAGATGACACCAAGCTGGGAGGTGGTGTTGATCTGCCTGAGGGTAGGGAGGCCCTCCAGAGGGATCTGGATAGGTTGGATTGCTGGGCTGAGGTGAATGTGATGAGGTTCAACAAGGCCAAGTGCCAGGTCCTGCACTTTGGCCACAATAACCCCATACAGTGCTCTAAGTTTGGGGCTGAGTGGCTGGATGACTGTGAAGAGGAAAGGGACCTGGGGGTGTTGGTCGATGCTCGGCTGAACATGAGCCGACAGTGTGCCCAGGTGGCCAAGAGAGCCAATGGCATCCTGGCCTGTATTAGAAACAGTGTGGCCAGCAGGACCAGAGAGTACTCAGCACTGTACTCAGCTCTGGTGAGGCTGCCCCTCAAGTACTGTGTTCAGTTTTGGGCCCCTCACTACAAGAAAGACATCAAGGCCCTGGAACGTGTCCAGAGAAGGGCAACAAAACTGGTGAGGGGTCTGGAGCACAGGGCTTATGAGGAGCAGCTGAAGGAGCTGGGATTGCTTAGTCTGGAGAAGAGGAGGCTCAGGGGAGACCTCATTGCACTTTACAACTTCCTGAAGGGAGGTTGTGATGAGGAGGGGCTTGGCCTCTTCTTCCCGGCAACAAACAGGACCTGAGGGAATGGCCACAAGTTGTACTAGAAGAGGTTTAGATTGGACATAAGAAGGAACCTTTTCTCTCTCAGAGTGGTCAGGCACTGGAATGGCTGCACAGGGAGGTGGTGGAGTCACCGTTCAAGAGGTGTCTGGATGTGGAGCTATGAGATGTGGTTTAGTAGCTGTGGTAGCAATGGTGATGGGAGGACAGTTGGACTAAATGATCTTGTTGGTCCTTTCCAACCTTGTGATTCTGTGATTCCATGATTCTGTGATTCTCAGTTGTTGACTGGGATCCAGACAAGAGGAGGAGGGTGGACACACTGAATGAATGGCTTTGTGAATGGCATCATACTCAGGGCTTTTGGTTCTATGGTTTGGGACGCAGCCTTGAGAAAGTGGTAATGCTGACAGCAGACAGGAACCGACTGTGTCAGGGTGGAGGCTGGTCACAAGCAGCATCCCTCAGGGGTTGGTCTTGGGACTGGTTTTCTTCAATATCTTCATCAGTGACATAGATGATGGCATGGAGTGCACCCTTAGCAAGTTTGCAGATGACAGCAAGCTGAGCGGTGCTGTTGATACATTGGAAGGAAGGGAAGCCATCCAGAAGGACCTGGACAGGCTGGAGAAGTGGGCCCATGAAAACCTAACGATGTTCAATAAGGCCAAGTGCAGGGTGCTGCACTTGGGTCAAGGCAATCCCAGGTGATTATACAGACTGGGGGAAGATCTCCTTGAGAGCAGCCCTGGGGAGAAGCACTTGGAGGTCCAGGTGGTCGAGAAGCTGGACATGAACCATCAGTGTGTGCATGCAGCCTGGAAGGGCAGCTGTGTAAAAAAGGGGTGGCCAGCAGGGAGAGGGAGTTGATTGTCCCCCTCTACTCAGCTCATGTGAGGCCCCATCTGGAGTACTGAGTTCTGGCCTAGAGTCCCCAGCATGAGAAAGACGTGGAGCTCTTGGTGTGGGTCCAGAGGAGGGTCCTAGGATGATCAGAGGTCTGGAGCATTGTTCCTATGAGGAAAAGCTGAGGAAACTGGGCTTGTTTAGCTTGGAGAAGGCTCCGGGGAGACCTCTTTGAGGTCCTCCAATATTTGAAGGGAGTGTATAAACAGGAGGGGGAACAACTGTTTACAAGGGTTGATAGTGATAGGACAAGGGGGAATGGTTTTAAGCTGAGGTGGGGGAGGTTTAGATTGGATATTAGGAGGAAATTTTTTCACACAGAGGGTGGTGACATACTGGAATACATTGCCCATGGAGGCTGTGGATGCCCCATCCCTGCAGGCATTCAAGGCCAGGCTGGATGTGGCTCTGGGCAGCATGGTCTGGTGGCTGGACACCCTGCACATAGCAGGGAGGATGAAACTGGATGATCATTGTGGTCCTTTTCAACCCAGGCCATTCTATGTTTCTTTGAACAGTGCTGGCTTGTGAAGGGGCAGTTTTGTGAACAGAAACATCCAGAATGCTCTGGCAAGGCCTGCATGTACGTGTCTCTACGCTGCTCACAGCACTGATGAGACTTTGCAATACACTGTGCCCACCTATACAAGAGCTTGTAGTCTCTCCTCGACTCCTTTTCCTCACCTGCCTGGAAAAGCAGAGGACAGGGAAATGCTGGTTGTGCTCAGGCATTGGCAAGGCTGCAGGCAGAGCACTGTTTCAGGCAGGCAATCCACTGAGGACCTGGATCACTCACAGTATGAGTAGGAGAAGGAGAAGGGATGGAGCCTGGCTGCACCTCGCCTAGACCCCATTTAAGGTAGACTGCCACTGGGGAAGGATGTCTGGTTGGAGATCCCTCCCTTGTGGAGTCCTTTCCTTGAGTTCAGACCTTTGGAGATGGGTAAGCACATTTGATTTTGCTGTGAAATACCATCCTGTGTGTGCTGGTCCCTTTGTTGTTACATTTCTGTATTGCCCTTCCACTGTCTCAATCTTTCCTATTCTAATAACTCCTCAACCCAAACCCACTTACACCCACATTTTGTATGACCATAGAATCATTGGAAAAGACCTCTATGGTCATCTAGGCCAACCATCCATCTACCACCAATGTTGCCCTCTGAACCGTGTCCCTTGGGGCCAAATCTCCATCCTTCCTAAACATCCCCAGAGACAGTGACTCCACCACCTCCCTGGGCAGCCTGTTCCAGTGCCTCACCACTCTTTTGGAGAAGGACTTACTGAGTCACCCAAGCTTAGAGTGTTATCATTTGGCTTGGGGAGATAAGAACATCCTTGCCAAAATACACTGTGCATATTACAACTGTACACAGGCTTAACAAAATACAAGTTCAAGGAACAGAGATCCACCAAAAACACCCAAATGGTTACCCATGGCATCACCCCATATCCTGACCACTAATTAAAGAGAGGGCTGCAGGGCTAGCAGCCATGGATGGCTAAGCATAGCCCAGCAGCATCAGTGTTAATGGGACTCTGCCCCACTCCTGCTGTGAGTGCACATTTGCCTGCAGAGCTGTGCTTCCAGAACGCTCCTTGCAATTACATGCCCTGCCACCATGCAGGCAAGTTATTAATATTTATTAGGCTCAATTATTCATGGCCTCTTTAGGATCCTGTTGTTTAAGTCCAGCTTGAGATCTCCAGGCAAGCAATCACAGGAGTTGCTTTCCAGAGGAATTACAGTAAATCAATCCTTTGGAGATGTTCCAGGCAGCCATAAAACTCACAGCCAGAGCTGCCTGGAAAGGAGCCTCATGCCCAACCCATGATGGCCCAGAAATGCTACAAGAGATGCTTAGGTGCAGTACACCCCATCTTCTCTCTGTACTTGGGCTCTCTCTCCTGGTACAGTCATGACTGGCTCTGAGCAACAGTCAATGGCAGCTTTCTCCTTGTTTCTGTTCCCTTTTCCTTCCCTATGGATCCTGATCCTGGTGGCTGGGATCTGGCACCTACAAATAGGGAAGTTTGACAGTATGGATGACACGGGGCTCTGGGAATCAAGGCTGACAGAGTGAGGACTGTCCCCCCAGGTCTCTCCTCAGGAAGGTCACTGTGCCACATTTGCGTGCCCAGGGGATGGAGTGTGATGGGTGTTTCTTCTTCCCACCCCATCTTGGGGGCTGAAGAACTGGTGGCAGAAACCTGATTCAACAGCTGAATTGAACCTGTGAGTCAATCACTGCACCCCATCAGCAAAGCAGCTCAGGAGCCCCTTGAGCTCTCCCACACGGCAGCATCTCCCCTCCAGCAGGGACACCTCTTGAGGTTATGCCTGTGCAGAGATCCCTGACAGCATGAAGTCAAGAGACGCCTTGTCATGCAGATCCTGCTGAGTGACTAATGGTTTGGTGAGCTCTGTGAGCTTTGTGAAGATTGTCTCTTTGGTTGGCTGTGCACAAACAATCCCTTAGCCATAAACCACTGACCAAGCGTGGGATTAGGAGTGGATCCAGCTGTACCTGGGCTCCTCACCTGCCCTAAGGGAAAAATTGCAAGGCCTGAAGTAAGAGCAATTGTGTCAAACTGCAAAAGCCAGTTCCTGACTCATGGCCAAAAAAGTTTGTCAGCCACTTGCTTTGCAGTTATAAACTGTTGTGAAAAATGTTTAAGGTTTGAGGTTTTAAGCAGATGACTTTAGCACCATATCCTTGGGTTCACGTATCAACCCCAGTACAGATAGAGATGCTACAATAGACATAGACAACAGACCCTACGCTCTTTTAATGTAAAGACTTACACTCTTTAATTAATAAAATAAAATAAAATAAAATAAAATAAAATAAAATAAAATAAAATAAAATAAAATAAAGTTATCCAATTTCATGCAGAATGAGGTAGATTTTCTAAAGTTATAGAAGGTCTGTAAGAAAAAGATTATTTATCTTATGCACAATTGCTTACGCCACATATGCAAAACTTTCACAAACAGCTTTTCTATGAACAATCTAACCAGAGGGACTTCCTCTAAAAGGGTGAGGAGATCAGCAATATAGCAGGTTTAACCACATTTATAGGAACAGAATGATATCTGAATGGGAAAAGGGACCAAAATTAACCAATTACACAAAATTAACACATAATGAATTCACCTTCCTTTTGAACAGAGTAACCTGTTTGGAACTCCCTGACAAATCAATCCTGTTTTTCTTTTACAGCACCTCCACAGGATGGCAAACAGAGTGCTGTGTTCATGCTGCTATCCCAGTCTGTGACAATGCTATTACTTTTAAGCTGTGGCCAGAAAACCTTAGGACTGGCACAGACTCATGCCTGTGCTCAACGTATAGGGAGTGTGAAAATAAATACTTGTAAGAAAAATGTAAGATTCTCAACTGTGGTCATGCACAGAAATGAAGCATTCTTAAGTCCATAAATATAAATCAGTGCTTCACTCCTTTGATTTTACATTCATAGGTAACATTCCTGTTGATATAAGCCATCATTCAAGTATTTGTTTTTAACTTAACTAAGACTATGGGCTGTGACTTTAATTATTCAGCTCCAGTTACATCACATCAATTGTTACGACCCAGTTATACACTGAATCAAGATTAATGCCGACCCCAATCAGAATCAATCTCGCACTAATGAAGAAACTACTATAAGATGACCTGTGCCAACTGCTAGAGCACATTGGAAACAGTGGGCACAGAACTGTGCATTGTGATACAGACAAGATACACCGGGTACTGGAAAGAGTGAAGGAGGATGGAGAGCACCACTGGTGGGGGACTCTGCTTGGATGGCCACTGACAGCAAAGGGAACTTTTAATTAAATTTAATTAATTAAAATCCATCCTGATTCTACTAACTCTGAGATTAGTGTGTCTATTGCATGTAAGTATATTGTATGTGAAAGATTGGCAAATGTTAAACCAAATAATCCAACTCCACCCACACAAAACCCCATCAGCAGAGCAGATCAGGAGCCCCTCGAGCTCTCCCACACGGCAGCATCTCCCCTCCAGCAGGGACACCTCTTGAGGTTACGCCTGCGCAGAGATCCCTGACAGCATGAAGTCAAGAGACGCCTTGTCATGCAGATCCTGCTGAGTGACTAATGGTTTGGTGAGCTCTGTGAGCTTTGTGAAGATTGTCTCTTTGGTTGGCTGTGCACAAACAATCCCTTAGCCATAAACCACTGACCAAGCGTGGGATTAGGAGTGGATCCAGCTGTACCTGGGCTCCTCACCTCTTGGTCTAAGCAGAGCAGAAAGCAAAGGGGTCTGCTCTGAACCTTGTAACTCAACAGGAGGATCTCCTGTTTCACCCAACAGAGGGGCCATGGGTGCCTATGACTTCTATCATCAGCATCCAATTGGCTCTGTGGAAGGACATAACAGAGGACTGCTTACAGCAGCATGTGGCACGGGAGGTGAGAATGTGCCTTCCTGCCCTGTTGAAGCCCTGATCTGCACTGTGGCAGTGGTCTGCCTGCATGTTGCCCGCAGCAGAAGTGAGCTGCCAACACAAAGCCATCTGGCCTGCTCTGAGACGCTCAGCAAAAGCCAGGGCCTGGCACCAGGCTCACTGCAGAAATGATGGCTGGGACATGGGGGGACAGAAGGGACCATGTTGGTGCTGCCAGGCTCACATGTGGCTTAGATGGGTGTCAGAGCCCAGCCAAGGGCTGCGGGCACAGGAACTTGGGGACACTCAGATGCCACCATCCCACAAGACAGGATGTCAAAAAAGCCACGTCACCCTCAGAAATTAGGTTTCTTTGTATGTCATCCCTCCTCTGACCTGTCTTCCCCTCTCCCTGTATGTCCTTGCAGCAGCTGATCTCCCGCTTATGACACAACTCTCTTTTGACTAAAACCTGCAAAAACCTTTTTGTGCTCTGGGCAACAGCGCAGCTCCGAATATGAAATTTTTATTACTTAATGGGCTTGCAGGGGAAGCTGGGGGCAGGAATGCCCTCATTTCTCTACATCCCCCTTACTGGGGCTGCTACGTCACTGGGAAGCAGCTGTCCAGGGGATGAGGAAGGGCTCATGCCAGAGCAGTACCAGGAAGGAAGGGTGGGCAGGAGGTGCTGGATGGGTCCAGCTCACAGCAGGTTCCTGGGCCAGCTCCCACCCCCCCAGTCAGAGTCCCCATCTCACAGGCAGCACCAGCCTGTGCTGAAGAAACCCAGACGATGTCACTGCCAGCAGTGCCTCAGACAGACTCCAGCAGGCAGGGACATTTTCTTTTTCCCTAAAAAAGCCTCTTTAGCCCAGCAAGAGCTGCTTCATTTAATCAGCACTTTCTGCCCTGCAGGACTCCTTGCGGTGTAATGAAAGAGGCGCAGAAAGCCCTTTTACTCTGCTCTCCCATCAACCCCGTTTGGCCTCAGCTCCGTGGGGTTTTTTTTTGTTGTTGTTTCATCTCCCCCTCTGCATTTCCAGTCTGCCTGGTAAATGTTTGAAAGTGATGCTAATGCGGTTGTTATGGCTACACCAGGCTGGGGCCCTCGCCTGAAACCCCAAACATACTATTAGCTGATTAAGAGGCAAGTGCAGGACTGATGCAGGGGCTGCTGCTCTGCTGGGCTTTCCCCGTGCCCTCACTACCACCACCCCACCACCCCCCATCCACCTCTTGCAAGATGCTGCCCATGCAGCACATGCAGACCCCTTGATGGGGAAAGGAATGGGGTTTCCAGGCTTCCAGGGAGGACAAGCCTTTGCATAAGACTTCCCTGAAGGATGCTGTGGTGTGGGAGTGGAGGTGATGGGAATGGCTCTGCCCACCGGGGGTAAAGTGGGAACACCAAAGGTGATGGTCTGATTTGCAAGCACTGTGGATGTGTCTAAATCAAAGCACCCAACAGTGTTTCGCAGCTCCTGGCTTGGGCACAAGCTATGCCAAATCCTGACTGCACAATTCAACCCATCCATACCCCAGTGGGATGCGATGGTTGGATCCATCACTGCCAGCTTCCAGCTCCACTGGGACATACTGCAATGGAACCAGATGGGCTCCGCAGCTGCCCCCCACCACAGGGGCTGCCTGCTCACATCCATACCCCAAATTGTGCCCAGCAGTGCCTTCAGCAGCAGGATGGAGGCATGGGAAGCTGCTCCCTCCCCAGCTGCCTCACTTCACTCCTCGCCGCTTGCACATCTGGATTGTTCATAAAGCAGCTCAGGAAGGCAGCAATCATCCCTGTGACAGCTTTGTTTAATGAAGTCGGCCTTCATTAGGCATTTCCGTTCCACTTGAAAAGCTCCTCTGTGAGGATGCTCAAATGCCCTGCGGCTGAGTTGGTGGGCACAGGGATGGGTGATGCTGCAGGGACAGCATCCCAATGGGGATCAATGCTACCCCTGCAAGGGTTCCACTGTTTGGTTGCCCTCATGTCCCCATTTTGGGCACCAGTCCCAGAGAGCCATGGGCACAGGATCTGGCCCTGACCCGGTTCGAGGTCTCGCGGGCACTGGGGAAAGGACAGGCTAGAGAGCAGGTTGCTTACAGGGAGCCAGCTGGAGTGGCCCTACAGAGCAGGTAATTTAGCTAATGCCTGCCAGAGTGCTCCTTGAGGAGAGAGCTCTAAAGTGCTCGGCAGTTATCTGTCCAGAGGGAGCACTGTCATCTCATCAGTTCCAGGCTTGGCAAGTCACCAGCTGCAGCAGGTCAGGAGAGACCCAGGGCTCCACGCTTAGACACGGGGAACACCTTCCTGCAGCCAGGAGCCCATTACAGGATACCTTGTGGTCTTCCTTCTCCCACTGACACAGCACCCATCTCTCACACACCCCAGCACATTCCCTCAGCTTTCTCATGGGCCATTTCAACATCCATCCACATCACCAGATCATGTCTTTTCTTTGCAGCCCCTCCCCAGGTCCCGGCACTGACTGCAACTGGCTTTTCCCCTTATCATGATGGGGAGGATGGCTGAGAGCAAACAAATAGAGCCACAGCCATGAGGCAGGTAGTCACCACCCATGCCTTCCCCACCTCATTCAGGTTCTGCTCACGGGTGCTCTGCCTCCCTCCCTGTCTCAGTCCTGCTCCTGCATGCAGTGATGGGCTGTGCATTGCCCTTCCCCGCTGCAGCCTCATACAGCAGCCCAATAGGCAGATGGTTTTTATCCCATTTCATGCTGATTTTGGCATCAGCCTCGCCTCCCGCACCAGCGCGGATGCGAACTCTCTGCGCAGCACTTCAACACTATTATCTCCATCAGCCAAACTTGCAATCTCCTGAAAAAAGATCTCTCGCTATTTTGACAAGTTCTCTTTCCCACCACCTCCTGTCGACTGGCAGCGACGCCAGCTCGCACAGCCGCCCGCTTCACAGCGGGCTCATCCCCCAGCCCTTATCTCCCCCTCTTCTCCCCGTGTCCCTACAGGTGCTGCTGGCTGCAGGACCGGGTGCCGGCAGCAGAGGTGTCTGCACAGAGCGGTGTTCATGGGCTGTGGGCTCCAGAACAGCCACAGATGGTGAGCCCACACGCCGCGTCGCTGCAGGAGACGGTGACCTACACGCGGGCGTCATGCGAGATTTGGGGAGGGAGGAGGGGAGCTGACGAAAAAGCACATTCCCGCTGCAGCTCAGCTCTCACCTCCACCCCTGCAGCCCTCCCCCAGCAGCTGCCTCCAATGCCAATGCTCTCCCAGCCTGTTGCCATCACGCCTGCTCTGATACACTGGTTTTTGGAGAGGGGTGTTGGGGCAGAGGGTGCTGAGGGTGCAGTAGCACATCCCACATCCTGCATTATCCTGCATCCTGTACCCTGCATCCCACAACCTGCATACTACACTCTACATCTCAAATCCCACAATCCCACATCCTGAGTAATCCTGCATCCTACATCCTGCAGCATCCTGAATCCTGTATCCCATGTCTTGCTTCCAGCATTCTGCATCCCACATCATGCATCCTGCATCCTGCATCCCACGTCCTGCATTCCAGATTCCACATCCCACATCACAAATTCCATATCCTGCATCCCACATTCTGCATTCTGCCTCCCACATCCCACAATTCTACATCCTGCATCCCTGATCCCACATCCTGCAGCATCCTGCGTCCTACATTCCACATCTTGCTTGCTTCCTGAATTCTGCATCCTACACACCATAGCCCGCATGCTGCATCCCACATCCTGCATCCCATGTCCTCCATTTTGCATCCCACATTCCACACCCTGCATCCTGTGCAAATGAGAGGCTGCTGGATGCCCCGTGCAGGCTCTGAGCCCTGATGCAGAAGGGACATCTGATCATGCTATGGAAGGGACAGAATCCACCATGAGGATTGCCAGGTGTTTCCCAGGCAGTACTGTACCCAGACAGTGGGTAGCAGGACCCCCAGACCCTCCCACAGCTTGAGCAGAGAATGAGCTCCTCCTCACCTTGCTTTTCCAGGAATGAATCTCCTGCATGGCTCTGCTAGGGAAGGGCTTCACCAACAGAATCTCTTAATGCTCTCACAGCCTCCCAGCACAATCCTCCACTACTTCCTCCTTCCCCAGTCCTCTGGGACCAGCACTCGGCTGCAGAGATGTTTTCCTCTGGCCCCATTTATGATTCACTGTCACTTTCTCCGTCCCCCTCCACACCACGTGCATCCCAGCACCTTTCCACCACATTCAGCAAATAATGATAGAATTACTGAGGTCGGAAAAGACCACTAAGACCATCTTGTCCTTGGATAAAAACCAACCCATCCCCACCACACCCACTGACCACGTCCCTCAGTGCCCACCCAAAAGGGAACCATCCTGGGAAGTATCCTCAGGAGGGATTCTGTGCACTGTGGCTCCCCAGATCAGGGCAGAGTGATGAGGCTCTGCAGGCGATGGAGCAAGGCACAACAGGAGCTGACAGCACAAGCAGCAAGCAGATGAATCCTGCCTGCAGACCAGCTTTGCTCATCTGCAGCCACTGGGGAAGGAGCCACGGACACCAGTGCAGCAGCCTGGTGCAGCCATGGGTGACAAGAGCTGCAGATGGTCTCAGCACACTCCTGACTGGACATGGAGGGGATGAGATAGATTTTATGGCGGCATGGTGTGTAACTGCAGCTGGTTCAGCAGCAGTGGGACCTGTGTCAGCTCCCACAGGGCTGACACATGACGAGGAGCTGCAGGATCACCAGCTCCAGGGCTGTCACTCAGTCCAGAGATGGAGGTCCAGCATTCTACTCAAACAGAGCTACCCAGAGCACTGCTGGGAGCTGCTTCTACGAGGGATCTGAGCACCCTAAATCATACCCAGGTATGGTGGGCACCTCCAAATAGGAAAGCAGAGCATTCAGCCAGTGGTACCCATAGCAAAAGGGTGACAAGGGCTGAGTGACTGCCCTTACCATGCTGGTGAAGGGGATGAAGCAATTACCCCACCTTCAGCAGCAGTGCTTGGGGGTTGCTCCCTCCTCATCAGCCCAGAGCCCATCCTTCTGCCACACTGCTCCTGCCGCCCCCAGCCCTGCAATGTGCAGCCTTCCAGTCCAGGAGAGCTGAAACCCCTTTGTGCTGTATTGCACTGGGAGGACAGGGCTGGACGGAGACAGAAACCATCCTGCCCCTTCCCCACAGCAGAACAGGATGGGTAGCAGGTAATGGTTTAAAGCGGCAGCAATTTGTGGCTGGGGCTTAATGCAGGGAAGATCCTGGGGTGGAAGCAGAGCCCCCTGCTCCTGCACCAGCACAGCAGCCCCAGCTCTGTAGTCCTTGAGGTTGTCTCTAAGAAAAGCAGCTCAGCCCCGGGGCCAGAAGATTTGCAGGGGAAGCTTTTATTGGTATCCCTCAGCCAATGCCAGCCCAGTTAAAAAAAAAAAAAAAAAAAAGCTCGTTCTCTCAGAGCTGTTTAACACAGCTCAGCAGCAATTGGTACAGGGACAGCAAACCAGGCTGCATCTGCTCAGCCCCAGTCACAGGCTCCCTGCTTTCCCCGTCTGTGTGTGTGTGTGTGCGCTAGACACCGGCATCCGCTCTCAGCATCTCGCTGTCTCCTGCATCGCTCAGCGCACGGCTCTGGCTCCCCGGGTACCAGCCTCGCCGCGGGGATTCGCGTGCAGAGCGCGGGATGCGCTGAGCACCCGCGGGGTGGAGAGGAGGTGGTGTCCGGGAGCGGCGGCGATGGGCATCGTATGGGCAGCTCTCTAGGGCTTGTGCTCTCAACAGGACCCTGGTAAGTGTTTTTTTTTTGCTGCTGCTGGAGCTTCGCTCAGCGAGTGGCGTGGGCTGGCCGTGCATCGCGACACCCGTGGGTGGGTCAGCTTGGGGTCCTGGCGCTGGTGAGGGGGGAACCCGGGATGACGCACCTGGGAGAGGGGGTGTGGGTGGTGCAGAAGGGTCCTGCGGGGGAGGTGGGGATCTGATGTGGGTGCTGGGGTTGAAGATGAGAAGTGGGGAGCTGAGTGGGAGCTGTGTCTGCTGCAGGGGAAGGGACTCTGCTGTCATGGCATTTTCATCCCCCTCTGGGAGATGGAAACGTGCGACACACCTATAACATCAGCCATGGTGCGGCAGGATGGGCAGCCTCATCCTGCAGGGACAGCAGCTACCAGCCGGGTGTCCCCAGCACAGAGACACTGCACAGCTGGGGCTCTGCGCACCCCCAGACCTGCCGTGCCCCTGCAGAGGGTGAGGAGGTTGCTACCAGCATCGGATGCCGCCGACCCTTCTGCCACACTGCAACCAGGTCACCTCCCTGCAGCAGCCCTGACAGCATCCTGGCCCCAACACACAGCATCTGCCAGGGAGATGGGAGGAGGGGGCAGCTGCCAGACCCCTCTGGGGACCCCTGGCTGCACAGGTCAGCTCAGCGGATGGAATGTGGGCTATCCTGGGCAGGCAGCAGCAGGCAGGGCTGTGCCAGGGCTGCATCAGCTCCTCCCAGCATTGCTCACTGCCCTTCAGACTGAGCTGCCTTGGGTCCTGGGATCTCCAGGCTGTCACCCACATCTGCACTCCATTCCTAATGCTGCTCCCCTGGGACTGCTTCAGGCACTGCACTGGGGATAAAATCACCATGAGACTCGTGAGAGCAAGGAGTTCACCTGGCCCATGGGAGCTGGGGTTGGGTAGAGGGAGAGGGGGGCAGGCGCATCATTCCCCAAGGGGGTCCTGCTCCTCACACACCCCTGCTGCCTCTCCTTCAGGATTGGTGCAAGGGATACCAATGCTCATGGCTGCATCGCACCAAGACCTCATTTTGCTGACTGAGCTGCTGCCCACCCTGCACCCAAAGCCAGCCCCTGTGCCATGACCAAAGCCCTTGCAGCAGCCCCCCAGAATCCAACTGGGCTGTAACAGCGACCCTGTGCTCCCAGCTGTTCCATAACACATCCACCCACAGCTGGTTCCCGACACATCCATCCTGTGCTTGCAGCCACCACTACACCCACACTGCACCATGTCGCTCCGCACCCACCCGTGACACATCCACCCAACACATCCACCCACACCGTCACACCCCCCTCTGTGTACAGCCAAAGCCAGCACCCAGCACAAGGCTGCGGTGCCCAGGCCAGCCCAAGTCCCTCCTCCCAGGCTGCCTCCATGCTGGCCACCAGCCCCACACAAACCATGTCTCAGTTCCCCTGTGCAGAGAGCCCTGCTGACCTGGGAAGAATGATCCATCAGTGTCTGGGGGGTGAAGTGCATCCTCACTGTGGTTCAACCCAGAGATGAAGAAGCAAAGAGCATTTGCCACCAGAAGAACACGGGGAAGCAGTGCAACCTGGGGGATAAGGCAGGATAGGATGTAGATGATCGAAGCAAACGAAAGGAGGGAAGATGCCCACAGTTGCTGCGATTGCCCCTGGCAGGACTCAGATGAAATGGGTGTTTGCAGCCAAAACCAGCTCAGATTTAGCTCTTTGATGGCCACAACCTAAAATTAGCTCCTGTGTTGGTGCCCGGCAGCAAGGTCAAGGCCCCAGTGCTTCAGGACAAGGTAAGCGGGGTGACAGCACCAGATCCTGAACTGCTGGGCATCTCCAGGGGCAGCTGCATCAATAATAGAGCCAATTTCCCTCAGAGACATGTGGGGACGCAGGATGCAGTAATCAGGATGTGAGTGGCAGGAAGCCATTCAGCCCCTAAATGTACAGGTATCCTGTTGCAGAGGCACCCAGAGAGGGGCAAAATTGGGTTGGAAGAAGTCCAGCCATGCAGTTCTAGCAGAGATGGGAAGGTCAGCAGGGCTGAGAACAGACACGAGCCATGACAGAAGTGTAATGGCCTGTGGGCTCAATGCTGGGCATACAGCAGCTGGAGGCAGGGGACACTCAGGTTGACACTGGAAGAGGATGATCACCAGGGACTGGAGGCAGGAACATTATGGCGATGGCATGGGGCATGTCATAAGCGTGTGCTTTCCCAGCCTGGGGAACAGCAGCTACAGTGGAGACTGGTGTACCAAGTGCTTTCCTTTTTTTTTTTGCATCCTTGGATAGGATGAGGCCAGCAGCAGGCCAAGGAAAGGCTCAGGGACATAGGAACCTGCAAAGGCAGCTCAGGAGGTTGAGGAGTTCTCCCTGTTGTACCCCCTGTGGGTTGCAGGCAGAGCTGCAGTGCTGCCCAGCAGGAGAGCTGACCCTGCCCATGGCCGGTGGGCTCCTGAGTCATCCAGGCAGTGGCTGGCCATGCTGCAAGGAGGCAGAGACATCCAGGTATCCTCCCTCCCACCAGCACAGCCGCAGCAATGCTGCTGCTGTGGCTTAAACACGTGCCTCCAGCTCCCCTCTGCTCCCACCTTTCCAAAGCCCAAACCACAAGCTGTGTGCGGGAGCTGATGGGTGCAAATACCCCTGCCCACCTGTGCACACTCCCAAGACATGTGCCAAGCCTGTAGTGGCTCCTGGGGACACACGTGTCCCCCTGTACAGGGGATGGGGTACCATGTGTGCACACACAGCACTGCATGTGAGAACGTGTGCACAGATGGTCTTAGAACTGGAGGGGCTAGAAAGCTACGTGCATATGTGTGTCTAGTAGTGTTTGTTTTTGCATGCCTATGCATGTGTGTGTGCATTCACGCACGTGAACAGGGTGGTGCAGCAGGGGCTGGCAAGGCAGGAGTGGGAGTGCAGGGCCACGCATCCGCTGCATGACAGCTTTGGTGCAGGCGCAATCTGCTGCCTGCCTGCATGCTCAGCTCAGATGTGGGGCAGCTGTAATTACTGTGCCGAGGCTCCCTGCTACAGCAGCGCCTGCAGAGCTGGGTCATCCTGCCACTGTGAAATCCCACTGATATCGTTGCTGCTAATTATCTTGTTCCCCAGGAACATCCCTGCCTCCTGGTGTGCTGCCGAGGCTGGAAGGGCTGGGAGATGGCTGCGCTAATGATCCTCGCTTACATAGGTGCTGAGTGCCACCAGTTGTGCAGCTCCAGCAAGGACAGGGAGGCTACGGGGCTCCCTGGTGCAGGCTGGAAGCTCCTCTTGACTGCAGCATCTTCCCTACTTCCACTCCAGCCAGGCACAGTGCAGTGCTGGGACCCCTGTGGGGTGATGCTGTGCCCCACGCCACTGGAGAACAAATTTTCCTTCTCCCCAGCTTCAGTTCACTCCATCTTTGCACTTGTGCAGCCTGGGATCATGTCCACCTGCACGGAGACAGAGCTCAACATGTTTCCTGCCTCTGCTGCCCTCCCTATTTTGCCCTAAGCTGCTCTTCCCTCAGTTCTGCACCAAAGTCCCTTATTGGAGTCCATATACCCCAAGCCTACGTGCTGCTCCACTACCCTCCTGCACCTCAGAGCTCTTCCACGGCCCAGCCTCCCCTGGGGGGAGCCAGCCCCAGGCCACATTTTGAGGAGGACAGCAGGGTGCTCAGCTCTAGGTCAGTGATACACACACATATATACATACGAGCTTGAGAGATGAAGAGACCTGGGGGTGAAAATAAATCTAGGGAAGATACGAGAACCAGCATGAGCTGTGATGCAGTGAGGCACTGGTAGGATGTGCTGCACCTTCATCTGGCTAAAGACACTTTTTTTGCTGGCATGCAAGCAAAGAGCAGGGCCACAAGTGATCCTGGCCCTCTGGGATCCACTGGTCTGCTGTGTAAAAGGCCTGCAAGCAATCCTTGTTAAGCTGAAGCTGAGATGCAGGATGGGTAAGGAAAAATGCCCCAAAACTCAGACTTTCCTTGCTCAAGAGCTCAGTATGGGTTTGGGTCCTTCTTCCCATAGCCACCATGGTTACCATTACCAGCACTGTTCCCAGTACGCTACCATGGGTACATATTCTGGGGACCAGGGACTTGTCTTGGTAAGCAGTACCTTGTAGCAGTAAGCTACAGCATTACACCAGAAAAGCTTAGCACTGAGCACCTTCCTCCCCTTGCAGAACCATGGGGGTGCTGATGTCAAGACGGCAGACGGTGGAGAAGGTGCAGAAGGTCAGCTTGGCCGTGTCAGCTTTCAAAGATGGGCTGCGGGAGCAGCCGGTGGCACGGAGGCGGGCGGAGGCTGGTGGCACACGTCGGGGAACACTGGAGCAGACAGTGCAAGAGGCAGAGGAGGAGGCATCTGCGGGGCCCTCACAGCCAGAAGAGGTCAGCGCCAGCAAGGCTGCGTGGGAGCGGCTGCGGGATGGCCGAGGTGTGGAGCCAGAGGAGTTTGATCGAGCCAACAGGTTCACACCACCCGCCTTCATTCGGCCCCAGCGGGAGCTGCACGATGATGAGCCACTGGACATCAGCCTGGAACAGCGGGAGCAGGCAAGCAGCAAGGCATGGGGACAGGGTGGTAGGGATGAGGCCAGTGCTGGGGACACACAGGGGATGTGCAAGCATCTCCAGTGCCTGCAAGGTGGTGACAGACTCCCCCGAGACAGGTGGCTCAACAGGCTCAGCCACAGAACACATGTGGCTCAGCAGGGCAGAATCTGGGAGCAGGATCTTTCCTGTTCTGGGGTGACCCACTGTGTGTGTTGGTTCACACAACCTTACAGACCAACCCAACCATCCACACCTATAACTTTCACAGCCCAGTGGATCTACTACCCCATAGTTTATTCATGCATGCCTGCAATCCTATAGCCACCAAACCACATCCGCAACCCTAACCATCCATCCACAACTACAAGCTGGCACCCCAGACAACCAACAACTTTACAGCTTGTCCATTCACAGGTCAGCAAACTCTCAAATCAAAACTCCCATCTACCCACAACTATAAGCCTGTAGTCCAGCCAGCCTACAGCCTAACAGTCTGCTCATCCACACCAACATTGTACTCCAGAGAAGTCACAACCCCACCAACCCTACAGCCATACCCTTCCACCTTTCATTCATTCCTGTGAACCCATGCACCCTCCTATAAGGCCAACCGGCCACCAATCCAGACATTCCCCCTACTATCCCAAGAATCTGCACCCCTACAAATACCTGTGATGAAAGAGCCCCCAGCCAGGGAATCATGCTGGGCACCCCATGGTGCTGAGCTGCAGCGTTGCTCCACAGGTCCTCAATGATGAGATGTGCGAGATCTGTGAAGTGTGGACAGCTGAGAGCCTCTTCCCCTGTCGCGTCTGCAGCCGGGTGTACCATGATGGCTGCCTGCGCCGCATGGGCTACCTGCAGAACGACAGTGCCGTGGAGATGACAGAGACTGCACATACTGAGACAGGCTGGAGCTGCTACTACTGCGTGAGTGCCCACTAGGGTCCAACGCTGTGACCTGCCCCAGGGTGATGGGACTTCAACAGTTCCTCAGCTTCCATCACCAATACTAATAGGGAGACACCATGGGGCTGGGGACACTGTCCCCTCTCTTCCCCCCTGCCACCCAGTGCTAACACTCCCCCTGCCTTCCCCTCTAGGACAACCTTAACCTCCTGCTGACAGAGGAGGAGATGTACAGCTTGATGGAGACACTGCGGCAGTGCAAGATCATCCCAGGTGTGTATCCTTCCTGTGATGGAATGGGCTGAGCCCTTGCTCACCCTGCACACAGCTCCCATGTTGGCGTGTCAACTTGTTGGGCAGAAGGTATAAGCTGTGCAAAAGGTGGCAGCCATGTGTGTCACACAGCAAGGAAGAAAGGGAAATGGGGGGGATGCTCCTGGGCACGTGGAGGAAGGTTGGAGGAAGGGCTGCTCTGAATGTGTCCCCACAGAAACCTCTCTGACACTGGATGACTTCCTGCACTACAAGCACCTGGTGCACAAGCAGCAGTTTGAGCGGCCCATGGAGGAGGCGCAGGAGGAGCGAGCCACTCTGCAGTTCTCTGCCCTGGACCCCGACAAGAAGGGGCACATCGAGTGGCCAGACTTCCTCTCCCACGAGTCCATCCAGCTGCTGCAGAAACTCCGGCCACCGGTATGTGCATGAGGGTGGGATGTCCATCATGACTTGCTAGTGACCCCGGGGCTTTGCCCAGATCTTCCACAGCCAGCAGTGGGGGACCCACAAACCCGGTGTTCCCCTTTCTGTCCCCAGAACTCCCTGCTGCGGCTGCTGACGGTCAAGGAGCGGGAGCGGGCACGCACCGCCTTCCTGGCCCTGGACCAGGATGGCAGCGGCTTCATTGGGGAGGGGGAGTGCCACAAGGCCCAGCACGCCTGGTTCCGCAAGCACCAGAAGGAGGCACCATCCTGCAATGTCAGGTACGGACTGAGGAGCCCTCTCCTTTCCTCCTCCGTGGCTCAGCCCTTCCCTGCCAGTCACTGCCTGCGGCAGGGCTGAACTGCACTGTGTCGCCCCACAGCATCAGCCACGTTGGGCCCATGTCGGAGAGCAGCCCGGCCAGCAGCGGCAGCGCCAAGAGCCAGGAGAAGACACTGCTGGTGTCGGAGCAGGAGGAGGCCAGGTGAGGGGTGGGGGGCCACCATCTCGAAGGGCGAGCAGTGGGGAGGTGACGCTGAAGCTGCCCCCCTGTGGGCTTTGAGGTGACAACATCTGCCCCACAGGCCCATCGACTGGCCCAGATTCCTGCGGGAGAATGTCGCCTACATCCTGGCAGCCCGTCCCAACAGTGCCGCCATCCACCTGCAGCCCTAACAACTCCCGCCCTAACTCCCGGCCTCCCGCCCGCCGCCATCTTGGTTGGCGAGGCTTTCCCTGCCGCCCCGCAGGGAGCCCCGTTGCCATGGCGACCGGCCCCGCACCCCATTGGCTGAGGGAAGTACCGCCCCTTTTACCCCACCTGCCAATCCCGCGCGGCTCTCCGCCCTCTGCCAGCGGGGAGCCGGCAGCTGATTGGCTGGCGAGGAAGCAGCTGCTCCCCGTTTCCCCTTGTGTTGGATTACATGATGCCGAGGGGGGGGCGGTGTGCTGGGCCGCCATTACTGAGGCAGGGATGGAGGGGAGGCAGCGCCATGAGGGGCTGGGGATGGCTGTGGTGCCATGCAGGGAGCTGGGAATGGCTGTGGTGCCATGCAGGGAGCTGGGAATGGCTGTGGTGCCATGCAGGGGGCTGGGAATGGCTGTGGTGCCATGCAGGGGGATGGGAATGGCTGTGGTGCCATGCAGGGGGATGGGAATGGCTGTGGTGCCATGTAGGGAGCTGGGAATGGCTGTGGTGCCATGCAGGGGGATGGGAATGGCTGTGGTGCCATGCAGGGGGATGGGAATGGCTGTGGTGCCATGCAGGGAGCTGGGGATGGCTGTGGTGCCATGCAGGGGGCTGGGGAATGGCTGTGGTGCCATGCAGGGGGCTGGGAATGGCTGTGGTGCCATGCAGGGAGCTGGGGATGGCTGTGGTGCCATGCAGGGGGCTGGGAATGGCTGTGGTGCCATGCAGGGGGGCTGTGCAGCAGGGTATCCCCACCCCGCAGCGCTGACATCCCTGGGTGCCCCTCAGGGCAGCACCCACCTCCCCCCCACCTCCTCATCCTGGGCAATGCAGACACCATCCTGCTTGGCTCCCCCTCCGCACATCAGGGCGCTGCTCACCCCTTTATGGCCCCCCCGCCCCCTGTAGACCTTCCCTTTCCCCTTCAGGAGCTCCCTTCCTTGCAAGCTGTGAGACAATCACAGAGATTTAAGGCCATACGTGAGGCCGGGAGATGTGCCAGTGCAACATCTCAGGTGCTGGGTCTGAGGTGGGGCATTGGCTGGCTGGAACATGACTGGAGCGAGCAGGCAGCTGGGGATATAAGGTGTTGCGGCCTCCGCTCTGTACTGGGAAGTATCCATTAAACAGCTGTGTCCAACCAACCTCTGGCTGCTGATTATATGTTGGCGAACACACACACCTCTGGAGGTGTTTGAAGAGTGATGCTGATGGGTGGGGGTTTCTCCAGTACAAGACATATCCCTGCAGAGCCCAGGGAAAGCTGCTGGTGATGACACCTGGTTTCCAAGGCTGCCCGCAAAGGGGTGCTTTCCTGCAGCCCACTCCCACTGCTACAGAGTCCCAGTAAGAGCGGCTGCCCCTGGGTCCGCTCCACAGCAGAGGTGTCCAGCTGGGAAAATCCAGGTAACCATTGCTTTGAAGAAGAGGATGGTGGAAGGAAGAAGGACAAGCTGGTAGGTGGCTGAGTACCTGAAGCCAGAATGTTATGGGCAGGTGATGCTGCACTCACCTGTGTGAGTGTGCCCAGCGTGCCCCTGGTCTGGCAGGTGCAGTCTGCCACCCCCAGATGGGAGACGGAACATGCCTCCATCCTGCCAGCACAGGGTGGGCGATGTGCAGGGCGCTGCCGGCGTCCTGAACGCTGCTCCACCAGGAATGGTGACCTCTGCTGGGCCAAGCGGAGAATGTGCTGCTGCCCCTAGGGAAGCCTGAGCAGCCTGTGCACCTAAGTTGCACTTAGGGTGTCCTTGCTGTTCCAGGAGATCCTGCAGCAGCACTGCGGGGCGGTGGCACCCTCTGCTGGGCGCACAGCCATTGCACAGGCATTGCTGAGTCACTCCAACGTCTCTGCTTGTGGGGAAGATGAGCTGGGGGCTTTGCAACACAGGGTGCAGGAGAGCGCTCCCATCCAATCCCCTGCTCATGGCCCAGTGCAACGGGAAGGTAACCAGAATGTGCCCCACACCGGAGCGCACCGCTCGTTGGGGAGGGCAGAGCTGACCCAGGCAGTGTCTGTACACATGGTGGCACTGGAGCAAGGCGGTGAGATGTCTGAGGCTCGTCCCATCGCTGCCCCAGGGCAGGAAGGAGGAGCAGAGGCTGCGATGGGACGCGGGGTCCCCAAGGTGCCCCCTGCCCGAGAAGCGCCGTGGCCACACGGTGTCGCTCCTGCCATTCACATACAGACGATTCACATACAGAACATTCACATACAGACCATCCTGCACCCACGCAGGACCGGTCTTGACTCCTCAGGTGTCCCCGGCACCACCTCCCCACGCCCCACCTCCTTCATCCCCACGGTCCTGCTCACACGTGGAGCCGCGGGGACCCACACGGTGCAGGGACAAGAGGTGAACGGTGGGCACTGTGAGCTCTGCGCTCCCCGCAGTGGCTGTGCTGGAGGCTGTGACTCACGCAGCAGCCCACGCAGCGCTCAGGCAGTGTCCAGGTCCTCTGCGTCGGTGTTGGGAGCAGCGCAGACAGCGGGTGCTGTGCTCCTCTCTCTTCCTGCTCCTATCGCCCCGGCCTTGCAAAAGGAGTGGGAGGCGGCACACGGGATAGAGGGCAAAAAGGAGGGGTGGGAAATGGTTTGCGGTGAGGTGAAAGATGGGTTCAGCCTTCCTATTTAGCTGAGCAGACCCAAGCCGTGCTGACGTTACCTCTGCAAAGCGAGGGTGGGCAGCTGTATGATCTCATGCCCGCCCCCCGAATGATCCCCAGCACCCGTGTTCCTTCTAGGATGTGTCCCTGGGTCTGACAGTCAGCACATGTGGTCTCATCAAGTGAGCTCACACTGTGCATGGAGCGGTGACAAATGGCAAGGCACATCCAGGATTGATGGGCTGAAGCATAGCCTGGCTGGCCAGGGAGAGAGGAAGGCAGCCAGGATACCTGGAAAGCATGGATTTGGCTTAGAGCCACCCCAGAAAGCCAGCCCAGCTCTTGGCACTGGGCTGGGAAGGAGTGGGCTGAGGACATGGAGCCCAGACTGGGTTACGTGCACTCCATGCACCCGGCTGAGGGGCAGAGCAGCCCCCAGCCTGCCCCACACACCCGCAATGGGGCTATCACAGCCCCATTCTTGACAGTGGAACAGTAACAAGGGCAGCTAAGAGGGGGCACCTGACTACCCTGCAGACAGCCAGGGACCAGCTGCACAGAGATCCGGGGGCTGGAGTGAGCGATCCGCGAGGAGCCGCACACAACTATATCTGTCTCGTTTGGCTGAGCGATGACTAAGGGAGGGACATAGAGCAGACTGCAAACCACTAGGCAGAGGAGGAATTATTTAGGCTGGAGCGTGGGGGTGGAGCACTGGGGGGGCTGGAAGGAGGGAGATGGAGGGGGGATGCTGGTGGGATGTCTCGGCGGCATTCCCCTTCCTGGTCCTGGGTACCAGGCTGGGAAGAGGCAGCAGGAGACCTGGGGGCTGGCACCCTGTGTGAGCTTTCTACATCTGCAGAGGAAATACCTCCAGCGAAACACGGTCCTGCCCTGCCCCATCCCACAGCCAACATCTCGCAGGGCTCGCCATGCCACAGAGCCTGCATCTCCATATGAATTCCCTCCAAAGATATCTAGGCATGGAGAAACCCACCCACAGCTGCTGCACAGGGCAGTGCTGGGTGTGCACAGCCCCATCCCTGCCCAGTCGTCCATGCAGGGCAGTTGCAGGAGCTATTTCTGCTCACCTCCCATGCTCAGCTGTGGGCACATTAACCACACTGCTGTGGACCAGTGGTGGGGACAGCTGCCGAAGGGGGACAGCTGGGTGCTGGCCTTGCAGAAATTCATTCAGCCTAGGGTATGTGAGTCTAATTTTTATCAATACAGAGATGAAGAGGAAAAAATGACCCCACTGTGTGGCATATCTCCCGCCTGGCACAGCAGTGCTCCCACCTTGCACCTTGGGCAGGATAAAAGAGGCAAGAAGAGATGCTGAGGCAGAGGCCATGATCCAGGATAAGAAATTAGGGAAGGACAGCCAGCCTGGGCACACCACCCATCACAGCACTCCCACAAGTGGTGGCATCTCTGTGACCACCAGGTCCCTGGGATGGCAGTGAGGGGGGCACAGGGGACACAGCATCACCCCAGCTCCATCTCTGGTCCCCTCATACTCAAAGCAACCTGATATCCTCTTCCGACACCCTGAGCGTAGCATGGCAACAGTGACAGCAGCATGGCAACACTGTGCCGACTTGGAGACGTGGAGGAGATAAAGTGTCAGTGGATCCCCTCGCCTCAGCCTTCTGCATTCTGGTTGTTCTGTACCCACAGGGACCTCTGGGATGGAACAGCTGCTGCAGGTGCCACCTCCTTTGCTCCCCATTGCCCGGTGTGGTGTGAGATGAGTTGTGGGACCTCAGGCCAGGTCTGATAGCTCCTGGTATGCAATGTCCTTACACGTCCCCTCCTTGCAGAGACCCATGCAGTGCAGTAGACAAAAGGGACTGACCATGGGTGGAAAGGGCAGAGTGGGGAGCTGTGAAGAAGCGACACTGAATGGGCTCTGGCTCCCATATCCATGAAAACTCACTATGCAGGATTGAGCCTGAAGATGCAAACCCACTCAGTGGGGTGCAAAGTGTCATGGGGCAGCATGGCCCCATCAGAGGGCTCTCACCCATGACCCAGCCCTGCCCTTCCTCTGTCCCTCTCCTTAGTCCCCCAAAGAGGTTTCAGAAACTGAGATTTCTCAGTGGTACCAGAGCTGGTGCCCTCCATCCTCCCTGGATCCAAAACCTCTTTGTGAGGAGCTGAGGGCAGAGAAGTGCACAGAGAAACCTCCAAATTTCTCCTGGAGCAAATACTTTCCTTGAAAGGTATTTGGGAGAACAAAGAGAGCAGTCTGGTTTGGTGGGGGGTTTTTTGGGTGCTACAGGCGTTTCCCCATAGCAGACCCCTTCACCTGCTGCAACAGACCCACCCCCCCCCTACAGGGGGGACACCAAGGGGATGTCACTGTGTTGCAGGAACAGCGGGCATCTGAGGCATTCCGGAAACCCGGTGCAGGGATCAGCACCATTACACAATGCAGCACCCGGCAGACGATGCAGTGGGGCCAGCGGGGGCACGTCAGCCCCCGGCGTGAATTCCCTGACGTGGCAAAGCCTCTCCCGAAGCCCCCATCGCCACCCACCCGCACACGCAGGCAGCGAGCCCCCGCGCATACGCAGGCAGCGCCCACACATGCTGCCTCTAAAGGAGAAGCCTCGCCGGAGGAAGCGCTGAAATAGCGACTTGCCTCATTCATGCGGCCTCCCCGGAAGCCCAGCAGGTGCAGGCAGCATGGGAGCAGGGTGGGTTCTGTGCCAGACGAACTTGGCCCTCCCAGGACACCCCCCACAGCTGCTGCCTGCAGCGCTCAGCTCCTAAATGCTAAGGACGTGGCCCCCTGTATCCGTCCTGGGGGGCTCATGGATAGAGGAGATTTCACCTGCAGTGAAATCCCCCCTTTGCAGAGGGGCACCCACACTTGTGGAGTGGAGATTTGTGATGTCAGCATCGAAAGCAGCTGAAGGAGGAGGTCTGGTGGCAGAACAGCCCTGTTTTGGCTAAAGGCTGAGACAAAAGCTGGTAACACATCAGTACAGACTCTCAGAGGCCACAATACCCAGAGCGAGAGCTTTTAATTAAATACCTCATACTGGACATGTAGAACTCAACTCTCCACCCAAACGATGTTCAACATCACCCCATGGAGGGAAACAGGTATGATTCAGGATATCAGGGAGAGTATCTTGGAGAGACAGAAATGAGCAGCAGAGAAAGGAAGGGAGAATGAAGGAGACAGACGTGGTGATGGGAAGCTGCGCTCCTCTTCCTCCCCCAGGACAGTGATGTCTTCTTGCTAAGTGCTGTGCTTTATCTGTTGGTGAAGAGCACACAGGATACCCAGTGTTTTGCCAGCACTACTGACATGCACTGACGCGGTTGCTGCTGGGGCATTCATCAATGGCAAGCCCTACCTGTTCTGTCTGTTACTTCAACAAACCACCTTTATATATATTTTTTTTAATGTTTGCAGAACTGTCCCGTGAAAGCCCTCATGGTAAGACCCTGGCAAAGTCAAAACTCTACTCTTAATGCAACATATGTGCACGCAAGTGTGCACACACGGCCATGCAGAGCACATGCAACATGTGCACATACAACATGCACACATGGCTCTCTGCTCCATGCACAGGATACATGGCACAGAGTCGCCTGCGCCCTGTGTGCACCTGGAATGACCCTGCTCTGCCTGCGTCCTTACATAACTCTGGTTGGGGGTGGGACAAGAAAATGCACCGTGCGGGAATAAGGAGTGCGCTCAGCTCATTTCCTAGAATAACTTCTCTCTCTCTTTTTTTTTTTTTTTTTTTTTTTTTTTTTTTTAATTTTACTTTAAAAAAGGGTGCTCGAGGAAACATCCCATCTCCACCACCCACCCTTTGTTGGCAGCCTCCCGGCAGCACCGAGCTGTGGTGCAGCACCCGCATGGCACCCAGCATCGCAGGAACTGAGCACTGCACCCCAAGGAAGCAAAAGCACCCAAGGTGCCCCTCTTGTTCAACTTCCAGTCCCACAGCCTCATTTTCTTCCACTTTATCCAGAATTTGGGACCAGCTCAAATCGCGTTCCCTCTCTACCAGCACAGGCTGTGCACGCGCTGTTCCCACAGCCCCGCTGGGCTTTACACGCTTTGAAGGGCAGCCTTGTGCCAAGGAGCAGCCCTGCAATCGTCCCAGCATGCGGCAGCTCCCCGGGGCCGCAGGCAGCGCAGCCGCCCCGCTCCAGGCACACCCGAACGCGCCGAGCTTTTGTTCCCCTTCAGCAGTGACAATTTCTCCTCCCCGCCTCCCTCCCACTCTTCTTCCCTGCTTCAGGCTGCGCATTCAGCGCTGCTGCCCTTATTGAAGGCTCAGGCACAGGGGAAATTAGCTGGAGGCTGGTTTTGCACAAGTATTAATTCTCCCAGCACTTTGTCAGGTGGAGATAGGGTTGCTCGTTTGCTCCCCAACCACTCTGCAATGTGACTTTCACCTCTTTGCTCGCTCCCTTTCCACAAACCTTAGCACGGTGTGTGACATCACCCTCTTTAACCTCAGCTCTCTGTTTCCCCTCACTCTTGCTGCTGCCAGGCTACACCATGTCCCCATCCCAGGACCCTTCAGACACAGACAGCTTCATTCCAGTGCCTTGAGCACCTCTGGGCAGTGCTGCATCCTCCCAGCCCACTACCTTGGGTTGAGAACTGGCTTTGGGAATTGGAGCTCCCATGCTCCAGATGTGGCCAACAGCTGCACATCTGCACAGGAACACTGTGCACTTCTAAGTCCCCACCTGAGTGAACCCTCAGCTGATTAAGGTCTGATTTTCAGGCAGTTCTCTGTGGAGCCAATAGATGAACTTGGTTGTCCCTGTGGGTCCCTTCCAACTCGGCATATTCTGTGACTCAGAGGAGAGCTCAGCGTTCCCTCAGCTTTTGGGGCGTCCTATCAAAACTGTGCTACACAGAAGGCTGTAAGAGTAAACGATAGAATAAATCAGGCAGATCTGCAACGTGGACACACACAAACACGGTGGGTTTGTCTGGCTCTGGCATACCCAACTCCAGCAGCAGCCCTGACAGCCAGCACCACTGCAGGGAACATCTGTAGTTTAAAAAGTATAAATTATCCATAGGAGAAACCATCAGGTGCCATAGTACTTCTTTACTGAGGAAAGCACAGCAAGCATCAACAGCTGGAAGCTCAAATGGAGCAATGCTGAACTCCAGCATGCTCAGATGTCTCCCCAAAGGTGATGGATGCCACTCATGCTCCTCAGCACAGCACGGGTGCTGGGTAAAGGGTGCAGATGGGTAGAACACAAGTGCTGCAAGATCCCAGCCCCCATCACGCTCTCTCAGCACTGAATACCTCAACCAAATGCTGGGTTCAACAGCTCTGGGCTCAAGTTCCATGTCTGTAACCATATCCCCCCATGGCATCCTGTTCCCACCAAACATCACAGAACTCCCCCTTGCTGACCTCCCATCCCACTCCCACTCTTTGGTTCTGGCCACTCCTCTGGAATGTCTCCTCTGGGCACAGCTGTGGGAACTGGAGAGGACCAAGTCCTCCTAAGGAGAACCACTCCCATCTCCATGCACCTGACATGCACAGGAGAGCCCAAGATCATGGGGGCTCACCATCATCGACCTGGGGGAGGTCTCTGTCAGAGGCCGGATGCCAACACTGACTGTGAACCACTTGAGAATAGAGGCAGAAAGGAAAAAGAAATAACCCAGCTGTCAGCTCAGACGCTGCCGGGAGAGGAAGCAGCAGGTTGAGCTGAGGACACGGCTCATTATGCCACCCCCGCAGGTGCATGGCGCGGAGCGGCCGGCGGCAGTGCTGGCAGGGGGAGGAAGCAGCCGGCATCCTCAGCATCAATGGGCAAGGACAAATTAAACATCATCATCATTAATAGCCATTTCCAATCCCTTCCTCCCGTGTGACCTCAGGAGTCTGAGGGGGAGCTCTGATGAGATACAGTGCCACAAGGACGTGGGAGAGGCTGCTGGAACAAAATCTTCTGATGCTGCCACAGTTCTCAGTGGCTTTCAAGACCAGCCCAGAGAAAGCCCTGAGCAACCCAATGTGATCCTGTGTCGGCCTGTTTTGAGCAGGGCTCCGGGCAAGACACCTCCTGGGGACCCTTTCCACCTGGCTGCCCTCATGCTCAGCGTCAGGCAGGCCTCATGCTGAGGTCCCCAACAATGGTGGGGATACTGGTGGCTGGCAGAGCCACCTCAGGTGGATGGTCTGCTCTGGGGACAGGCCATGGACTGCCAGAGTCCAGAGGAACAAAATACATGTGCCCTCATGACCAAGCTCACCTACACAGCATGCAGGTGACCCCAAGACCTGGAAGACAACCCACCACCAGCACCACCTTGCAGATATAATCAGCTCAGATCACAGCCAGGACACTAACAGGTAGGGAAGGAGGTGGCTACTCAACAATAAAAAAAAAAGAGTGATATAATTAAAAAAAAAAGAAAAAAAAACAACAAAAAAAACCAACAAAAAACGGATATGGTTTTTTCTTTCAGCCCTTTCCTCATCCTGCAGCTCTGGGTGCTGAAAAAGGAGGGCGGCATCTCCAAGGATGGGAACAGGCAGGAGGAAGAGACAGCACCAAATACGTGGGCGCTGCTCTCAACTGTCGAGAACAGAGTACAAACCCTGCTGCTGCCGCCAAGCCCGGTGTCCTCAGATGTATCTCTGGAGCTTGCCCAGCCAGACTTCCCTGTGTCACATGGATCAGGGGAGCCTAAGCAGGACCGGGGGCACTGCAGCAGTGAGTGCCATGGCTCTTGCCTCTCTGCTCAGCCATGCTGGGATCCATGCACCAAAGGCAGGCTGAGCAGTGTCCCACAAAAGCTTCCAGCCTGAGGAGGCTGTGGAAGGGCCATGGGAGAGGTCTGTGTTTGCTGTCTTTACAGCAGCCAAGGACTCAGTACCTAGCATGCATGTAGGGAGCTGCAGAGCTCAAGGCCTCATCTGCTGCTCTGACCTTCAAACACTAAATAGTTATGTAAGATGTGTACCAAACAGAATAACTGTCCCACAGCTAAAAGCCATGGTTTCCAGCATCCCCATTCTCCCTGGGATGAAGCTCAACTGCCAAAGCAGGCCTTGGGAAGAGCTGTAGATTAGGGTAAAAATACCTCCACACTGTGCTCCTTGACCCCAGCAGCTCACATCCTGGAGGCTTTCTGAGCCAGAAAAACCACCACTGTGCTCATCAGTCTGCACTGGGTTTTCTCTTTGCTTAATTGCATTCTGACCCCAGTCAAGTTTTTCACACCTTCAGCATCCTCCTCACCAAAGTCAGCAGCTCCACAGGTTAATCCTAAACGGCTGCAGGAAGCACGCTCTTGCCCTGAGGTACCACTGCCAATTTTAGCACGTGATGGCAGCAAGCACTTTAAGGGAAGAAAGCCTGAACAGCCATTCCCTGCTCAGCTTCCCCCAGACACACATGATTTTATTATTCTCCGTCATCCCTCCCTCAGTCATTTCTTCCCCCAGACGGAAGAGAGCTAGTTTATGTAATTGTTCCTTGTATGGAAACTGCTTCATACCTTTAATTATTCCCATCACCCTTCCCTGCATTTTTCTGGCATTTCTTTAAAAGGGTGCCGGATGTGCTGGTGGGTAACAGCCTGTGGAAGAAGACCAGCTTTGGTTAAGGAGACCACAGCTGACCACAGCACCTAGAGAGGAAGGAAGGGGCTCTGCTGACCCTTCTGCTCTGCTTCTGGCAGCTTCCAGGCTGCATGCAGGCCCCATGCTGCAGCCTCCTGGGACAACACACTTGCTCCTGCTGTCCTTGTTTTCAGCCCACGCAGCTGAAGTGGTCATTTTTGAATGCAGACACAGTCAGAGCCTGCCTTGCCCAAGGGCTGCAATGCCTTCACTGATGAAGAACTGGGAAAGGGAATTGAAGGAGTTTGCAGTCCCAGGGTTCTGGCATCACGCTGGATGAACGGCACGAGCCCTTTGTATCAAGAGCAGCAATCCCTCAAGGCACACAGATAGCAAAACAAATAGACAGCAAGATAGACAGATAACAGTAAGTGCTGGTTTAATATCAGGATGACTCAGGCGCTGTGTGGAGAGCACAGTGAAAACACTGACTCTCTCAGTTCAGGGATTGGCATTAATGATCATGGGCAGCCACCTGCATGCCACCAGGAGACCAGAAAACTCATCACTAACCCCAGCCCTAGCACAGGGCCAGGCAGAGGGACCAAGGCTACGTCTGATCTGCTGCAGAACTGAATATCACTGTGAAATACCCCATCCAGAAACCTCCCCCACTCAGCTACACTATGCTTGTATCACCACAGCAGCACATTGTGCACATCACCTCCCAGCTCTGCAGCCGGGATGGTGCATTTCTCCTGGGTGTGGGCTCCAGAGTTGGACCACAGGCATCCGAATGGGCACAAGACACAGAACCAAGGTACTGCAAGGCATCACAAGGCACCACAAGACACAGAACCAAGGCACCGCAATGCCCACCCAAGGCCGCAGCCCCAAGATGGCGGCGGCCCGTCCCCACGCGCGCTGTGTGGGGCGCCTTGCTGCCCCCCGTGACGTCACACATTCCAGAAGGTTCTGGAGGACATCCCGCCGCGCTCCAACACCGCCCGGCAAGGCGACAGGGGGCGGGGCCTCGCCTGGAGGCTTTGCCCAATCACAGCGCGCAGGAGGGGCAGTGTCAGCTTGAACTGTCCAATGACCGGCAGCCATAGAGAGGTGGGGCGCCTCGACTCCGCCCACTCCCTTCTCCCCTCCTTCTCCTCAGGGGAAAACCAATCAACGCGAAGTTTTGACGGGACTGACGTCTCGCGCAGCCAATAGGAGGCAGCGGGGCGGGGCTGGCACCGCCCCCTCTCCTCTCTTTCTCAGAGAGCGCGGGCGGGACTCCCCAGACGTCACGGCCAGTGGGGGCGGGAGCGGGGGCGGCGGAGTGTGTGCGTGTGTGCGCGGCGCCCCGGGACTGCGAGCGGTGAGTGCCGGCGGCGCCGGGACGGACCTGCTGGTTCCGGTGGTTCTGGTGGTTCTGGTCCTGCCGGGATGGGGCCGGACGCCGCCCTGAACGCCGCCCCGTGCGGTGACAGCGTGTCCCCGTGGGGGGCCGCCGCCCCGCAGAGGGTGTGACAGCGCTGTGCCCTGGGGTGGGAGGAACGGGCCCGTGCCCCCGCGCTGCGAGTCATGGGGCGTCCCGGGAGCGGCAGGGAAGGGGGTGACAGCCTGGTGAAGGGGCTTCATCCACCCCCGAGCACCGCCACGGTGTCAGTCTGTGACACCCCCCCGTGGGGAGTGAAGCGGGTGTTGCGGGACGGGCTGACCTCCCCCCCCCGGGTCACAGTGCGCTGACACGGAGCCGGCAAGGAAGGAGTTAAATGTCCCCAGATGGGGTGACGGTGTGGGGACGGCACAGGGTTAATTTAACCCTTTAACTCTGCCTTCATACACCCCCACCCCCCGCCCCAATTCCCTGTCGGGGTCGCCTCGCCGCGCTCAGAGGGGATCCCACTCCACGTGGGTCATGGGGGGGGGTCTGCAGCCCCATCGGGTGGGAAATGGGGTCACTGTGTGGCTGAGCCCCGTCCCCATGCTGCTGTCAGTGTTGGAATGGGGGCCCTCTGAGGGAATGGAGGGGGCTTGTTGCCTCACCCCCAGGCAAGGGTGGGTGCCCCGAGGGGGCCGCAGATGGAGCTCGTATGGGGGGTTAACTCCATCCGAATGCAGACGCTCCCAGAGTGGGACAGGGTATGGGGTCCCTGTGTGGGAGGAGGCTGAGCCCCTTCCCCACAGATGGGCTGGGAGTGGGGAGCTCACTCGGGGTGAACAAAGGGGTGAACCACTCGTGAGGGTATCTAGCAGGGGTACGGATGGGAACCTCATGTGGGGAGGGAAATGAGGTCTGAACCCTATCTCCTTGCATCTGATGGCATCCCGGTGGGGCTGGAAATAGAGGGGAGCCCCATCCCGATGCGGGTGCCAGTGAGGCTGGGAACGGGGTGAGGAGGGGACTCAACCCTATTCCTATGAAATTACCCCCTTGGGGCTGGATAAAAGCTGTTGAGACCCTCAATGGGAGCGCTGTGGATGCTGAGCCCCCACCCCACGCACAGGGGCGGGCTCACCCCATCCCCACGCGGGTGCCAGGTTGGGGAGGGGGTTGGGGGGGGCTGGCGGTGGGGCGGGGGAAAGCGGGCGGTGCGTGTGGGGGCCTGGGGAAGGGATGATTCATTGCGTGTACTCATGACATCGCTGGCTGCTTCCCTGCGACTGGCAGCCAGCACGGGCACGGGTGGCTCTGCCTGCCCCGCCGGCGCGCTCCCCTTGTGCTGCCTGACCAAACTTGGGCTTCGTCTGCCTGCCCCGTTGCTGCCATGCCGGCCATCCTGCTGTTCTGGAGCCGCGCGGAGAGGTATGCATCCACCCCAAGCCTCGGGGCTGCGGGGTTCATCCCTGAGATGGGGACACGGTGCCCAGGACACCTGCAGAAGGATGCTCGGCTCCGAAGTTACTCTGGGCTGCAGGGGGGAGGATGGGAAGGCAGTGAGTTTTTCTCAGTGAAGGTGATCCCACAAGGAGGTTTTGTGCCGTTCGGGCTGCAGCTGCCAATGAGACCGCGTCCACTGAACCCGTTCTGCGGGTGCCTGGGGAGGGGACCCCGGGGGACCCAGCTCTCCACCACTTTTCCCCGCCTCGCGCAGCGCTGCCATCCTACTTTTCTCCCTCCCTTTGTGGGTGCAGCAGGCTGACGGAGGGAGCGCACCATTCATTCTGCAGAGCGCGGGGACTCCCTGCCCTCACCGGGGTTAGGGACCGCGGTGGGGAAGGGGCGGCTGAGGGCTGGGAAGCAGGCAGGGCACGCAGTCCTGCTGCAGGAGTATCTGAATCGGGGAGCTCAGTGCCTCTCAGCCCCAGCAATCCAACAGAAACCAATGAGAGGAAAATCACTGCCTGCCGAGCGCCTTCATTGATGGGTTTTGGCGGCGGGGAGGGGATGGCAGCACACAAAGGACGTTGCGCTCGCCCCACGCTGAGGACGCTCTGGCACTGACGCCTGCATCCTCGCTGCGCCTGCTGTCCTTGGGGTGATGTTTAAAATAAGACTAGAGCCTTTACGGAAGAGCGCTTGGAGCATGAATGTGTTTATGAAGTTTCGGTAAGTGGCTCTTTGTGTGTCTTGTGAGAATGGCTGTGGTTGGAGCGCACGCCGTGCCCTGGCACCGCTTATCACCCCGCTGTGACCTTACGGTCTGGGATGGAAAATCTTAGTGGGACCGCTCTCATTGTGGGTTTGTTCCCTTACATGACTGCAGAGCAGGGAGGTTACGTCAAATGATCGCTATTCAGCTGCTTGCCCATGCTGGGGCTGCGCGGTCTGATGTCATGTGCAGGGCTGGAACAAAGGTCTCGCTGCCTGTTTGTTCAGGGGGAGCGGGGTTATCTGTGTAGTGCTCTGCTCCTGGCTCGTCTGAGCGCAGCGCCTTTTGCTGCCATGTCCCAGCTCGGAAGGCAAATCTGAAATGCTGAAATCCTCACCCGTCTCAATGCTGCTCGCCCACCATCTCAGCAGCAATTTCCCCTGCTCTCGACAGGGTTAAATGGGAAGGCAGCAAAGGATGATTGAGCAGAAGGGGAGCGCGGGGCTGTGCTTGGCACAGCTGATGCCGGGAGGTGGGAGGGAGGCTGTGCGGGGACAGAGTCGTGTTTTACCACCACACGTGTGACGCTCACCTCCCAAGCGTGCCTGGACCCGGCAGGTCACTGTCTGGGCACCCCCGGCAGCAGCGGGTGAGCAGGGAGGGAGGCACGGGGTGCATCGTCCCATGGGCTGGGAGAAGGGCCGGCAGTGCCTGGGGGTGGGATGGAGGCTGGCATGACTCCCACCAGCCAAAGACCTCTCGGTGCATGCAGGAGGTTTGGGCAGGGTTTGCTGTAAGGTTGTAGGAGTCACTCTGGAGTCTGTGGGAGCACCAATTTGGGTGAAATCTGCTGTTCGGGGTGTAGAAGCAGTCTGTGTGTGGTCTGCTGTTCGACCTTGCTGCATGTGGCCTGTTTTCCTTAGGGGATATCTCGGCCAGGAGCTTCCGTGTGTCTGGAGGCTGCGTCCTGGTCTGGATGGGGGCAGTGGGCTGCTGCTGCCCCTGGGTGAGGAGTTTGGCCACGATGCTCCGGGTGAGGCTGTGGTAGTGCTTTAGTCCTGCAGCGTGGCACAAAACAACCTTTAGGGCCACCTGTGGGGACCCACTGCGTCCCCCACACCTTGTCACAGGCTCCTGCTGGGAGTCATAGAGCAGATGCAGATGGTGGTGGGCACGGGGTAGAGCATCTCGTAATGGCTGTGTGGGCTTGGCGGCTCTTAGCGCAGAAGCTGGAGGGCTGTGCTGGTACAGAAACGTGCTGGCATTTAGAAGCTGGGATCTGAAGATGCTGTAGGATGCTCTTTACGCCCCCAGAGGCCTTCTCATGTCTCTAACAATAGCTCTGTGCTGCCTCTCCATTCTGCCCCACAGGCATATGGGGCAGAGTTTGGTGTCTGGTCCCATCCTCCAGACCTGACGCCACGTAACACTGTGGGGCTGGAGCAGAGGGGTAAAAATGGTGGTTTGGAGGAAGGTAAAATCATAGAATCATTAAGGTTGAAAAAAGACCTCTAAGATCATCTAGTCCAACCATCATCTCATTACCACCGTGCCCAATAAACCATGTCCCTGTGGATGGACCCAATGGGTCCAAGCTATTGCCACGGATGCCAGGGTCATTGTGCAGCCCTGCAGATGTGGGCAGCAAGCACAACAGCCTCCCCTGCTCTGCTGTAGAAAGGGTAACCCCCAAGACCTCCACTGGGTCTGGTTGGAGCAAGGACAGGGGAACCTCTGATGGCCCTGAAGATGGACATCTGATGCACAAACATGTCAAAGGGCTGGAGCTGCCCAAGAGGAGCAAGGGTGGCATTAGAACGCGGGTCTAGAGAAGGGAGTGGGATGTGAGCACAAGCACTTAGTGGAGGGCACTGAGCATCAGAGGGTTGGCTAAGGCAAGGGCTGGGGAAGAACACAGCAAGGATATTAGGTTGGATATTAGGAAAAAATTCTCTTCAGAAGGAGTGGTGAGGTGTTGGGACAGGCTGCCTGGAGAGGTGGTGGAGTCACTGCCCCTGGAGCTGTTAAGTAATGTGGAGGTGTGGCTCTGAGGGATGCACTCAGTGGGCATGGTGGGGTGGATTGGGGTTAGGCTTGGTGATCTTAGTCGTCATTTCCAGCTCTAATGATTGATTCTAGGGAGAAGGTACCTGGTGTGGGATGGTTTAGGAGGGACAGGAGCCTTCAGCAGGGAAACCAAATGGGGAGAGGCAATGGAAAATGTTGTTTGGGAAGCGTGGCCTCATGGCTCCTTGGGCTGCTCCCCGAGTTTCCATGACTGTGCTGGGTTCATTGTACCCTCAGCGTGCCTATGGAGTGAATTAACTGCCTCCCCTTCTCTTTGGGCTGTGGCTGCTGGGTTTTCAATGCCTTAGTATAGGCATGGCTTGGTCCTGAGCCTCCCACATGATGGAGAAAGTGAGTGCAGGGAGCCACTGCCTGCGCTGACCTCACCGCGTCGTGTCAGGCTGCGATGGCATTTCACCGTCTCTTATAACACTTAATAATTCTGGCTTACTGCAGTGGTTACGTGGAGACTCCAAGGGAGTGCAAGTCAGGCTAGAAAGCATTTTATTTAATTTTTTTTTTTTTTTTTTAAGAAAAAAGCCTCCCACCATCGCAAGATGTTTCTGTCTAACGGCTTCATTCCCTCTGCGCTAAATACAAATTACAGCTCTGACATGCTGGAAGCACTTATCTCCAGCTGAATGCCAATTGCTTTCAAGAACAAAATGTTTGAAGTTCCTCTAAGGTGAGCGCGGCGGCGCAGTCCCCGCTGCTCCCTCAGCCCTGCTGGTGCCCTGTATGGGGCTGCAGATCCACGAGGCAGGGGGGTGGGGGGGGCACAGCTGTATTTAGCCTGTCACGCCTACAACAGCCTCGTCCTCACCCCTATAAGCACCCTGCTCGTCGTGCAGTGCTCCCTGTCCAGCCAGTGGAGCGCACAGGATGGATCCTTCTATCCCCACATTGGCAATGGGGCAGGGGAAGCTGCAGCCAAGGGACACGCTGGCTGTGCCACATTAACGCGTCCTGTGCTTTGCCTGTGCCACATCTGGGAGGAGAACTTGGAGCTGGGGTGGCAGTGGTGCTGCTGGACGGTACGATGCGGGGGGCTCTGCCATAAGTCGGTGCTGATCCCACCTCCCGCTGTGCCCCAGCACTGTGCTCACCTTACAGAGTGCCGTCTTTCTGCTTTCAGGAATAAGTACTCAGCACCTGGCAGTGTCGCCACCGTCATGGGGAAGGACTACTACAAGATTTTGGGCATCCAGTCCGGAGCCAACGAGGATGAAATCAAGAAAGCGTACCGGAAAATGGCCCTCAAGTATCACCCCGATAAGAATAAAGACCCCAACGCTGAGGAGAAATTCAAGGAGATCGCGGAGGCTTACGATGTGCTGAGTGACCCCAAGAAGCGAGCCGTGTACGACCAGTACGGGGAGGAAGGTAAGGGGACTGCGTGGGGGCACAGAGGTGTCCCAGGCTGCTGAGGAGGTTGGTATGGGTGAAATGGGGTGCTAAAGCCCAATTTGCAGTACTTCCAAGCGGAGTTTGCTGGGAGTTGAAGTGAGGAGAGTCACTGCTCCACCACCCCTGCTTTTCTGTGCTGCCAGAAATAACGTCCTGACCCATTTCCCTGCTCCCCAGCCACAGAGATGGCTCCTGGTGCTTGGCAGTGCCGCCCCAAAAAGGTGAATGCTGAGGTGATGGAGGAGAATGGAGCTCGTGTGCTGGGACGGTGCTAGAGCAGCCCTTTCCTCGACCTAAATTTCCATCACAGCACTGCTCTCTTTGTCTGGATGTCCCCCACAGGTTCCCTGTTTGCGGGCTGCCAGTCCCACTTTTCACCCCGGGACAGGCTGACCTACATGATTCAAAGCTTTTCCCAATTTAAGTAATAGGTTTTTTTGTTTTGAAACCAAGCGGCTGCTGTTGTCTCCCGGTTGGCATGGAGGAGGAGAGCAGCTCCACCACACACAGCCTTATTAGTCGAATATGGAAGCCTGCAACCCCATTTGCTGAGGGTGAGGAGAGCACCGAATAGCATCAGCATTAATCAGCCGGGAACTTGGGTGCTGAAAAGAGCAGCAGGTCCACTGTGCTCAGTGGAAGGTGCAGCCCCTCCTGGGGGCCCAGCACACAGGCGCACCTGCTTTTGGGACAGCAGAGATTGTCAGCCCTGTGTCTCTCCCAGCAGGCATGGAGCAAGCAGGCTCTGTGCCATGCAGCCTTAGGAGGGCAAGATCTGAGAGGGGATAGAGCTCTACTCCTGACCAATGGGGATTATACCCACTCCTGAGAGATGCTGGGGAATGAGAAGTGTCCGAAACTTAAATGAGAAGCTGAGGAGCTCTGCGAAGAAGTGGCCCGAGGTCCCAAAAGCTGTCAGCAGGCGGGGTGTGAGAGCAGACCTGGGGAAGATCCTTCCAGGTTTATCCGAGCAAACCTTGGGTGAAGCTCTGGGAAATCTCTGCCTGGCAGTGTGCTGCCTATAGGCGTTACTCAGCCCGTTATTTATGTCACTGCCACAGGGGATGCACAGAGCTGTGGTGATTTGCTGCCGTTTAAAATTAGAAGCAGCTTTCTCAAGGGAGAAAGTAGCATTTCCTTGGAGGCACCGCTGAAATCAGACCCTGCCTTTGCCTTTGATGGGCATCGTGGGATTAAAGCAACTGCGTAAAGGTGAAAGCTGCTGGCTGCACAGTCCAGGGACAGAGTCTGTCAGCAGGGGCAACTGAAGTAAGAGTGAGTTTAGTAGTGCAGAAGAAAATAGTTGTGGGGGAACAGCCCGGCATGGCAGTGAGGCTTGGGGCTGGTTGTACCTAACTGTCTCTGGCCCCATAGACAGATCTGGGGCTGAGTTACCCAAAACAGAAGCAGCAGTAGGCTCAGCCTTTAGGGGGCATGGGGTTGCCTGCAGAAATCTCAGCACCTGCTCCACAGAGCTCATGCACCAGCAGCACCAAGTGCCTTCAGTGAGCAGTGCTGGTGGCCCCAAGCAGATTCAGTCATCTCCCCTCTGCTCTGTGCTGCTGAGCATCTCTGGGCTCTCTGCATGTGCAAGAGCAGGGTTTGGATTTCCACGTGGCTGGTAGCCACTGAGTTATTCCTGGAGTTCCCTGGTTAGTAGCTCAGTTTCTGCCCATAGTCATGCAACAGGACACTTCCATTTGGGATCCTTCCCCCCAGGCAGAGAGTGCCCCATCGCTGGGGCTGGGAAATAATGTCTTCCATTGCTCATCTGAGACAGTAACTGAGCTATAGCTTGCATCAATGTGATCCAGGTGTCAGTGTCTGGAGAGTCTTCTGGGCCCCATGGAATGGGGTGGGCCCCTGTGGCACCAGCCTCACCCCAATGTCAACTTTACCACTGTCCCCTCCTTCCTGCAGCAGGGCAGGACAAAAGGAAGAAGAGCTCTGTACCCCATGAGGAAGCTGAGAGCCCAGCTGGGCAAAAGAGATCCCTGCTAGGGAGGGTGTGAGGAGAAGAAAAAGTCTTCCACCATCCAGCAGGGTAAATTCAGCAGTCAGAGCATGTCCCTTCTGGGTTTCTTTTCCCTCCTGCTGCCAGCAGTGAGGATGGTACTGGCACAACAACAGCACATCAGAAATAGTTCTTTACTGTCACCAGTGTGCCCTGAAAATAGCTCTTGAGCTTGGCTTGTGTTAACCCTTTCCTGGTCAAAAATGGGCTCCCAGAGGCATCTTGTTGGTGTGACCCCTAGGGATTACCTGTGGTACTGCTGTCAGTGCAGTTCACCTTGGGTAACATTACTCACCTAAGGTGGGTTTTGTGAGATCTTTAACTGAATATCCATGACTAAATGTGGAGGACCCAGAGCACTGACCACAGCAAATCTGTTACACCTGCAGCTCAGTGGGGCTGATGGTGGGATTCTTAGTCTCCTGTAACTCACGGGGTTTCTTTGGCTGGTTTTCTCCCGGCAGGGAGCATTAATGTTTTGTTTTCCCCATTCTCTTCTAGGTCTTAAGACTGGAGGTGGCTCCTCAGGTGGCTCAGGGAACACTTTCCACTACACGTTCCATGGAGACCCCCACGCCACTTTTGCATCTTTCTTCGGAGGCTCCAACCCTTTCGATATCTTCTTTGCCAGCAGCCGCTCCCGGCTGTTCAACGGCTTTGACCAGGAAGATATGGATATCGATGATGATGATGATCCTTTCAGTGCCTTCGGCCGGTTCGGCTTCAACGGCATCAATGGGGTTCACCGACGGCACCAGGAGTCCCTGCACACGCGGAGGAAGGTCCAAGACCCACCTGTCATCCATGAGCTCAAGGTGTCCCTGGAAGAGATCTACCACGGCTCTACCAAGAGGATGAAGATCACCCGCAGAAGGCTCAACCCTGATGGCCGGACCATGCGGACTGAGGATAAGATCCTCAACATTGTCATCAAACGGGGTTGGAAGGAGGGAACCAAAATCACATTCCCCAAAGAAGGAGACGCCACCCCAGACAACATCCCTGCTGACATCGTCTTCATCCTCAAGGACAAGCCTCACTCGCACTTCAAGAGGGATGGGACGAATGTGGTCTACACCGCAAACATCAGTCTTAAAGAGGTGGGTGTCAGTGGGAAATGGCACAGGGCTGTGGCACGTGAACCAGGATGGGAGCCAGTCCTCATCCTGTGCTGGTGGGGGACCAGGTAGGGCATGAGAGACCAATGCTTGGTTTTGGAGAGCTGTTCAGCCACTATGCAGGGTGTAGGATATGGGTACTGCAGTCTCTGCTGAGCATATCATGCTCCTGGAGCAGACCCTTTTTCTCCCTTGCCCATGTGTCTTACCCTTCTATTGCAGAGTAGAGTATTCATATGTGGATGAGAGCTCAGGTGCTCTGTAGGAACGGGGAGAACCCAAATTTGCTGATAGAAGTCTGATGCCTGCCTGTTCTCACAGCCAGTCAGCTGTGGCTTTGCTGTCCCACATGCTGATGGATGCCTTCTCGCCTGGTCAGGAGGCAGGGTCATGCCTCATTCTTGCTGAGTACTGCTTCAGCCCAAACTGTTTTGTTTGGGTGGTTTTTTGTTATTTTTTGGAGTCTCTTTTTTGTGGTTCTTCCTTGCCTGAACACTGGGCAAAATAAGCAATGAGCAAAATGCAGCACACCCATGTGCCATCAGTCCTGCAGGTCACAGTGGGACCCACTGCACCAGAGCAGCAAACCATGTGGAGATGGGAAAGGAAGGGGAGCTCACCTCAGTACAAGATGTGCGTTTGCTGCTGCTAACTACTTTTTAATAGATCGCAGCTGGCAGCTGCATTTAACTTTGATGATTCTGGCAGCTGCCATTTGCTGTTCCTTTCAGACTGTAGACGCTGTCTGTCTTCTTAATGAGCTGCTTCTTTTTTTCTTTTTTTTTCTTTGAAGACAGGTTTATGTTCTGAAATTCAGTAGCATTTAATAGAAATCAGCTCAATGGGCCAGACCTGAGGCAGGGAAACGTGAGCTGCTGAATGTGCCAGCAAGCTGAGAGCTCTGTGATGGCACAGGCTGTCACTGTCTGTCCTGGGGCCAAGGGAGCACCATGGGCCAGGCAGAGCTGGGTGCTCTGAAGTGAGCTCATCTCATGTTCACCTGTAGGATGGGAGCTGATTTTACTTCCTGGTGCAGAAGGGATTCAAACAGAGGTTATTCCTGCGGCAGCTGGCCTCTTTAGAAATACTTGGCAGAGGTTGCCTTGTTTATGGGATCCTGCATGTATCTCAGATGCTTCCTTCTGTGCATTCCCATATCTGTTAAAATTAACCCCAGTCTGGCTGTCCCCATGCCCCTCCTGTTAGTCCAGTGCTCAGTGCTGCCCTTGGAGTAGTGGGCTCAGAAACTGCCTGGCTCCTGCCTGCAGGACATCTGTGTTCTCCCTCCAGCTGCCCATGAATGGGGCATGTGTTGGCATTTGCTTTGCTTGATGCAGTTACAAAGAGACACTGCTGGAAACTGCTGGTCCAGGCAAATTCCTCATCTCTTTGAGCTGGACTTCCTGCTCTCTGCACAGCCTCGCTGCAGACCAAACGTGCTGGGGAGCTGCTGGCCTGGCTGCCACCCTCAACCCAACGCCTGCAGGGCAGTGCAGTGCTGCTTCCATCTTCTGTGAGAAGCAGCAGCTTAAGAGCTGTAGAACATGAGCAGGTGCCAGGAGCTCCCCAACTCCATATGCCATCATCTCAGAGTGTGATGGAGCAAATCTCAGCACAACCTCTTCATCACCTGAGCCTGCAGCCATAGCTGCTAGTGCTTTTCTTGTGCTCTTCATCCTTACAGTGGGTGGCCAAGGGGGGAGGAGTGACACCACTGTCAGCCCTTCAGCCTCCCAGCACTGATGGGCTCTCAGGGAGATGGGAGCAGCACAACCCCAGCATCCTTCACCTGACATCACCTTCCTTGGAGTGCCCAGCAGCTCCCCCCGCCACCAGCAGAGCAGGGCTGCCTCTGACCCAGATAGAGCTCAGCGCTCGCGGCTCAGACTTCAAACCCACGCCGGTTTCATACTCAGACAGAAACTGAGACGCTTTCTAGGATGCAGGGCAGCTCCCGTGGCTGCACGCGCTGCATCTAGCCCTGCTATGGGCTCTTGTGTTGCCTGAACAACCAGTTTCTTACACGGCAGCAAAGTTGGGCCAGAAGGATAAAAAATAGGAACATACGGTGGAGGAGTGATCGCCTCAGACTCTTCTATCTTGGCTCTCGGAAGGAAACACTGAGATCCTGTCTGTATGTGCTGTTCCCGCCTGCTTCTGCTCCCACCCCTCTGCTTTTGCAGGGTAAGAACGGTGCTGGGGGCAGCATCCATGGTGGGAGCCTGGCAGGGCTCTGCTCCATCAGCCCCCTGTCCTTCTGTGGGCTGGATACAAACATCCCAGCCACATTTCTCCCACCCCGTTTCCATCTCAAATGCTCACTGTGGGAGAAATGCTTCCTAATATCCAACCAGAAACTGGGCTGCAGCCTCCTGCCTCCTCAGCCCCAGATCCAAGCCCAGCATGGATGGTGCTGTGTTGGCTTTGCTGCAGAGCCCCAGCAGCACAGAGACCAATGAAGAGCTGTTCCTGGCAATGCCTCCTGTTGTGATGGCACTGGAAGCTTTTTCAGAGAGCGCAGCTGCTGAGCATCCGCCCCTACTTCCCTTTGGGCGTCTTTTGGGGATGGGGGTGGACAAGTGCTTTGTGTGCAGAGCGGGACCAGCCATAGGAGTCCTCCCCTTCCAGAAGTATCTCTCTGCAGCCTCTCTCCTTGCTGAAAGCCTGGAGACACTGCTGCCCACGTGTACAGCAGAGCTGTCTGAGTTATTTAAGGACACAAGGATTTTCTTGCTGCATTCCCACGTCACGTGGCTTGCTCATGCAGGCTGGTTTGCGGCTGCTGCCGGCTCCTGCAGTAGGCAGCACCCAGTTCTAGGGAGGGAATGGTAGCTTTCAATCACCTCTTGGCTTTGCCGTGGGGGGAATGGAGAAAGAAGGGACCTCCCTGTGGCGGGGATGCAGGGCCCGTTGGGGTCACCCTCCTCACAGCTGCGTTTTCAGGTCCTGCCTCGCAGCCTCTTCCTTCTTGGGCCACCAAGGTGTAAAAATAACCGTGGGGCAGCGGCGTGATGCCATCACCCATCGAGCGGCCCCAGCTTCCAGGAAAGCGAGGTGCCGTGGCCATGCTGTGCCATGTGCCCCTGGGCTGTGCTATAGATAACCCCGGGCTCCAAGCAGCGACAGCTGATGGACCGCAGAGGCATCCGATGAGCTCAGCTGGGTTTTCGGCTGCTCCTGTCCCCATCCCAGCTCCCCAGTCAGGTGGTGAGGGGCTAAATTTAGGCTGCTTGTTGTTGGTCATTGGTGGTGCTGCGGGGAGGAGCGGGGATGGGGACTCTGCAGCGCGGGGCTGGGGGGCTCAGGACTCTCATAATGCAGTTATGGGGCCGGCTGACGGTGTGTCTCCCCTTTGTATCCCCGCAGGCCCTATGTGGCTGCACCGTGAACATTCCCACCATTGACGGGAGGGTGATCCCGCTGCCCTGCAACGACATCATCAAGCCAGGCACAGTGAAGAGACTGCGTGGGGAGGGGCTGCCTTTCCCCAAGGCCCCCAGCCAGCGAGGAGACTTGATCGTGGAGTTCAAAATCCGCTTCCCGGACAGAATAGCTCCCCAGACGAGACAGATCCTCAAGCAGCACCTCCCGTGCTCCTAGAGCCCTGGGGACTCTCCTCCAAGCAGCAATACTCCAAATGCACGTGCTGCAGCATCTGGCTCACACAGAGCAGAGGTGCCAGAGCACTTTCAAATGCAAAAAACCCACTTTTTTCTTCCCCAAACTCCCATCTGTCCCACCCACCCCCGTCCCTCTCAGCCCATTTTGTACTGCAGTGGCAGGACATTCTCCTGCCCTCACCTCCCTCCCAGCTGCCGCCTGTTTTTGTTTTTTCAGAGGTCCGGCTTTGCTGCCGTGCAGAAGCGCTCGGCGCGGGCTGCGACTTGGGGATGTGCATCACTTTGTGGTTTTTTGTGTCACCCGCTTTTCAAGCCAACTTTCTGACCGGAGGGTGGGATCGTAGGGAGCTCAGAGCAGTGTAAATAGGACTTTGTGGGATCTCGCATCCCTCCGTGTTAGATTTCTCTTCCCTTCTTTGATACTTGCTGCTGTTCGAGGTCCCGCCGTACCGAGGTGCCAAGGAAACGTCCTGAGCGCGTACGGTGCAGGGGCCGCTCCTACCGGACCGTTTCTAACCTGGGACCACAGCACCCAATCGATCCTACTGCGGTCCCCTCTCTGTGCCACCACCACCACCGAGTGTCAGCTGTGCCAATGGACGGAGCTCAGAGCAGTGGGGACGGTCCCTTCCAGCCCCCCCCGGGAGCTGGGAGCTTTCTTCTTCAGATGTGTTGAGTTTGCATCGCTGCTTTATTTTTTAATACATATATTTAGCTCGTTAGGTAACTCCATAAGGGTTTTTTTCTGCCCGTTTTGGGTTTCCTGGAGTGGTTGACCCCTTTGCTGGGGAGCAGCTCAGCCATCCCAACAACCTGCCTGTGAGAGTGGGGGATGTGTGTAGCACAAGACCGGGTGCAGGAGCAGAGCCGAGCGTGAGCAGAGCTGTGGTTTGAGTGGTGCTGCAGTTCAGCCTTAGGGATTTCGATAGGTAGAGCAACGACGTGTATATATTTTTAATCCAGGAGGAGTTTCTGCGTGTTTGGTGGAGCTGAGGAGCTGAGGCAGCCGCTTGGTGGTTTGGTTTCCAAATGCTGTATTTTTTTAAAAAAACTTCCGATTTCCATCAGGAGAATTTTTGTATTTCTTACCTTCCTTGGCCAACTGCCTCCTGACGGGTTGTTTTCCCCCTGGGGGCTCAGCCGGGCTCCTCCAACACTGCAGCTCCGCGTCTGCCCGGGGGGCACCAAGGAGCTTCCCAGGGCACCTTTGTGTGAAGGGAAATCACTGCCTTGAGGCAGGAGGTGAAAGCTGTACAGCGTCACGGCAGGAGGACAGCCCGTGGGCATGGGGATAGAGCACTTGCATTACTAAAGCACTACTTAATTTAATCAACCAGTTCTGACTCCAGGTTGGGGCGCGACCCCCTTTTCCCTTCACTGACCCCCCTGGAGTTCAGCGTACAGAAAACTGGTGGACACTGATGGAGCGAGAAGACAGGTCAGCACACAGATGCAAGCTGCTTTGTTTTTCTCAGTTTCAATGAGACCTGAATGTTTTATAGTGTTTTTGGGGTTTCTTTTTGTTTTCGTTTTTTTTTTTTTTAATGTAATTTTTTTTTTTTTTTTTGTAATGTCAGTATTGAAATAAAATAAAAAATATTTTGAAAAATAATTACTTTTAATTAATGTGTGTGTGGTGGTGGGAGGTGCTGGGGCTGTGCCCTTGCCCCGTGCAGGGGAAGGGGCCCAGGCTGATCCCATTGGGGGGATGTTGGGACCCAGCTCTGCTCAGAGGGACCCCGAGCCAGGTGCGGTCCTGGGGGCGCCAGGAAACGTATTTGCCCGTCAAACCCAACAAGGAAGTCCATTCTTTGGGACCTCCAACCCCGGATAAAGCCAGGACCCGAGCGACCTGCTTTGGGAGCCTTGAATCGAGGCTCTGCGCCGATCCGTCCCCGCAGGGACACGGTGGGGATATGGGGACCGGGTGAGCACGGCCCCCGGCCGCCCTCTGCTGGCTGCAGGGACACGCTGAGCCCGCGGGCTGCGGGGAGGCGCCGGGCCAGGCTGCAAAGCAGCGCCTCGGCCATCGGAGGGCTCCGAGACACACAGCTCGAGCCTGGAGCCCAGCTGTGGGCTACAGGGCCACGACACGGAGCTGCTGGCCGTGGGAGCGATGGAAGAGCCCGGCCGAGCTGGCAGTGCTGCCCTGATGGCATCCAACCCAGGTGGTGCAAGGACACACAGGCACAGCGCTGGGACGGGTCTCTGAACTAGGACAGAACACAGGAGCAGGCTCTGCCTCCCAGGGGCTCCCAACCGCCTCCTGCAGCCACCAGCAGCTGGTTGTGCTATTTAAGCACTGCTCTCAATTTTGGCTCCTTTTTCCAGTCTCCCCTTTTCCCCTGGCTAGCCCCATCCTTCCTGACACACTGCGATTCCTCTCACCCCTCATTTCCTTCCCTTTAAGTCCAGGTCATCTGATGGTGCCCTTCTAAATGTCTGCAGCCAAACCCCCATGGAACTGCCCAGCAAACCTATGGGCACCCTCATTGCTCATTCCTATGCACACAATCCCTATTTACTCATCTCTGCAAAAACCCCAATCCTACAAGCCCCGGAGAGAGCACACAGCTACTCTGTGCTTCTGACAGCCTAAACACAATCAAGGAATTGCAAGAGCCCAGTTAGAGTTTTGTGGGATTTTATTCTTTTTTTTTACTATTATTTTTGTAGGGTTTTTTGTGTTTTTTTTTTTTAATACAGGCTAGCGTTGCACCCTTTGCTAAAGCTGCTGATTCTGCCACATAAACTAGAACAGAAATTTCTCAGAAATTAATTCGGATCCCCTTCTTGTTAATTCACTGTCTGCTTCACAACTCAACATCGGTCTGGATTCGTGTTTGCAGAAAACATCCCCTTTACAAAGTCTGGCGTGCACCTACACTGTTCTGACTGAGGAATGAAGAAGCCAAGAGTCCATTGAACGTTGGATTTTCCCTGTACAACGTGGCCTGATCTGGAGTTTGGTCCACTGAGGACAGTGAGTTAACCATAGAGATCATCGTCGTTGTCTTCACTGTACACGTTGCCCCCGCTGCCACCTCCTGTTCCTTGACTCGGCCCAGCGCCTCCCTGGTTGCCTGATGGGAACCTGCACACAGCAGGGCAGAAGGGAAGAGATGCAGTTCAGAACATCCTCAAAGCTCAGCACAATCCCCTCCCTCCACATCAACACCCTGATGCCAAGAAGGAAAATCAGGAGAAATGTGAAGCTTATGGCATGTCACGATAAGGCTCATGGTGGGGCCAGATGTTGCTTGCTTTAAAGGAAAAAGGGTTGATGGGCTTCAGGAGCACTAACAGAGCACCTGCACCTGGCCTGCAGTGCAGCTTGTACCCACCACAGGCTCAGCTGTCTGTATGTGCTGGGGAGAACAGGAAGAAGCAGTGGAAGAGGGATTGTTTTCAGAATACACCAACCCTGCCCTCACTCGGCGCTCTGCTCCTGGGGCTCACCACGTCACACTGCCCTCCCCACTGCCCTCAGTTACCTGAAGCTGCCAAAGCCGCGGCTCTGCTGTAGAGTCTGTGCAAACATCTCGTATTTCCTGATGTCGTTGTCGCTGACAGAGCGGCGAGCAAAGCGCATGGCCTCCTCAAAGTGATCCCTGCGGATCTCAGGAACCGGGTCGTCCTCCTCCACTTCCTGCAGCAGGACAGAGAGCTGAGATGAGCCACGTGCAGCTCAACACCTGCCCACACCTCCCTCGGGGTCAGGATGCATCAATACCCACTGAGGCAGGGGCTAGAGAGGGATGCTGCAGCACACTGACTCACAGCTGCTGCAGGGGCCTGCTGAGCAATGCCAGTGATGAGGCACCATAGGAGGCCCTCACCCTCCCACAAGAAGAGAACAAAGTGCTCCAGCTCAGCACTCTGTGCCAAGAGCCTACAGCCTACTCGTCCTCATCTGAGGATTACTGAGAGAAACACATCATCCCTCACCCACAGGCAGAGGTGGGCTGCCTATCTCGTAGGCAGGGAAAGCTCAGAGTGCCCCACTCACCATGGCAGAAGGGTTGGTCTGCCTCTCGCGTTCTCGTCTGATCTCACTCTCAATGGACTCTCGGATGGCCAGTTTGCAGGCACGCTGGCAGATTTCTGTCAGGTCAGCCCCCGAAAAGCCATTGGTCATCTTGGCTAGGAAATCCAGGTCAACATCCTGGCAAAAACAAAACACAAGAAAAGCTTTTACACTTTGTACTCTCAAATGACAAAGAGGTGCCTTGAGATCTTACAGTAACAAGGCGCTACCTCAACTTTGGCCAGTAGGAAGAAGGCAAGCTGTTAAGGCTCCTGTTCCTGGTAGAAGTATGCTACACAGTAGGGCAGGCCGTGCTTCCCCCCACACCCAGCAAGAACCTGCTACATGGCTACAAATGTCTCCCCTCTGTTCCACCTTCAGTAAGAGGCAGGCTGACTTGAGGATTTCAGCCATAATTGGTTCAGATCTCAGCAAAAGAAATCAATGGAACCGTTTCAGACTGGAAATGGAGATGGGGCAAAGGGAGATAAAGAGGAACATCCTCCTCCCTTCAACTGACACAGTGGCACTGGAACCTCCTTTGAAGCTTTCCTTCCCAACAGTACTCAGAAAGCTAAGCTTGGCCTAAGGACGTTTGTGTGCTCACTTTGCATCTGCTTTTCTCTAATATGTTCTATCAGTTCATTATTGCCTGCTCCCTAGGCAAGGGATATAACTTTGTCTATGAAAGTGTTCAGCAATTAACTGTAGTGGTTCCTCTTCAATTTTCATTTCCCACCCCCGTTTTCTACATTTACTTTTTCAGAGTACAAGAATCCTCTCCATCTTGCCATAACAGGCATTTCCCATTCCTGCACCGTGGGCAGAACTCTACTATGTGATAAAGACCTGCTGTGCGTACACACTGCTATCTCGCTGCACTGGTACTTAGTTTTAGATCTCAGGCCTATCCCTACCTCTTCATTTCCATCTTTCAGGAATGGAAGGTTTCCAAGCTCTTTGTGTAGCAGCCACCAACCCCCTGTTTGCCCCCAAATCATTGGAAATATATGCAGCACACAGCAAAATCAAATCAGATACAGCATCAGCACAGATCCTACCTTAGCAACTGGTGATTTCCTCAGGTTGGCTTTAAGAATAGCAACCCGGGACTTCTCATCAGGCAGAGGGATGTAGATGAGTTGATCCAGGCGGCCAGGGCGCAAGATGGCTGGGTCAATGATGTCTGGCCTGTTGGTAGCACCAATGATGAAGACGTTCTTCTTGGTGGACATGCCATCCATCTCTGTCAGGATCTGGTTGATGACACGATCTGCAGCACCACCACCATCTCCAATATTCCCACCTCGAGCCTTTGCAATGGAGTCCAGCTCATCAAAGAAGAGCACACAAGGGGCTGCTTGGCGGGCCTGTAAGGCAAACAGGAACAATTACATACCATCAGGCAAGGAACACACTGGTTTCATGCTAAGCTTACCCCTAGAATCAAAGCACTTATGAAGAGCATCAGAGCACTGCCGCCTCAAGGAGAACGTGAAGGAGCTGCTTTCTAGCAGTCTCCTGAAAACAAACCCTCCATAAATTCTCCTGGTAACAAGATGAATTTCCCCAAAGCTGGGATCACTGTGAACCAGATAGACAGAAGGGTGGCAGCTCTGATGGCTAAAGGGCAAGAGGGTAACTCTGCCCACACAAGAACTCTCCCTGCAAGATCTGGGGATATCAGCTTGTTATTTAAGCACTGGGGTATGTGAGTAGATGGATGCAGTGTGGAAGGGGAGACCTCATCGCTGCCTTCAGCTACCAAACAAGAAGTCAGAGAGAAAAGAGGAGACAGATACTTCCTCGAAGTATGCAGTGAGAATAGGTGCAAACTGCCACAAAGAAAGTTTCAATTAGAAACAAGGAAAAAAATCCTTCACAACAAGAGAGTTCAAACACTGTTAGTAGAGATGTGGGGGACGTTTATGTCACCCTAATGCCTGCCTCACTGCTAAGGCACTGGGACATTTACCATCCTGTAATAACAGATACAAACTGCATAAGGACAAATCCATTTGCATATCTAGGTTCCCAAAGAAGATTAATTCCCCAACATCAGGAAAGCAGCTCCTGCTCACACTGCAAGCTGGAGAAACTCAAAATACACAAATAATAACCAGGCCAGTTAAGACAGCACAGTGGAGCAGAAAAAAACACCTACCTTGTCAAAGATCTCTCGCACGTTGGCTTCTGACTCTCCAAACCACATGGTGAGCAATTCCGGCCCCTTGATGGAAATGAAGTTTGCCTGGCATTCGTTGGCAATGGCTTTGGCCAAAAGTGTTTTACCACAACCAGGCGGCCCATAGAACAGAACCCCTTTCGATGGAGTCATGCCAAACTTGAGGAACTTGTCTGGGTGCTCCACAGGATACTAAATTAGAACAAAAAAACAAAAACCTTAAAAGGGATCCCAAAAGTCCTGCACTTTGCTCCTACCAAAAAATAATAATAATAGTAAAAAAAAACAAATCACCCTGAGATTTCTAGTGAGACAAATGCAAGATTCTGTCTGCTTGGGGCCACTGGAGTTTTTTAAAATGGGGACTGGTTTGAAAAGCACCACAGCTAAATTGTAAAGTTGCCCTAAACGGTCTGTTTACTCTTATGGACTGAATACTACAACTCGGGCAGTTTTCCAGCACACTTAAACCCAGCTTTGCTCTGCCTTGCAGAAGCAAAAGGGAACAAACAGCTCATTATCCGACCCTGTCAGCTCCGCCCTCCAGAGACAGACAAAGTGTCTGATGTGAACATTTATCCTTAGCAACAAGTTCAGATCTAGGCAACGAGTGAACACCAGAAAAATAGACTAAAAATTATCATATATACATATATATATATATATTATTGTTGTTGTTCTCCACTTAAACAGCAACTACTGCTGTTTCTGCACATAGCACAAGACCCACTAAAGATGTCACTGTAGACTCAACCAAGGAAAGCCTGACAGGAAAGCTGCTCCCCAAAACTTTCCTCTCCCTCATCTCACTAACGCAGAATACTAGGGTATTTTCAGCCCACTACAAGCAATTACTCTAAAAATCCCTGCATTTCACAGCCCAAAACCGAATACTGAGAAATCTCACTGGAAATCCTCACCTGTACAAGCTCCTGGAGTTCTCTCTTTACATCTTCTAGACCACCAATATCTTCCCAAGTAACTTGTGGCACCTCCACCACAGTCTCCCGAAGAGCAGAAGGGTTGCTCTGGCTCAGAGCCCACTGGTAATAGAAGAAACAACAGCATAGAATTGTATCATGTTATGTTAAAATGTTTCAGATAAGCAATTAAACAATGCACTTAGAAGAAAATGGGGCAGTCTCGCATTACCCTGAAGTCATCCATGGTCACAGCCAGTGAGTTCATCACTTCAGCATCAATGGTTTCATCTTCCAGGTCAATGAGATCCATCTTCTTTCTGATAGCCTGAAGAGCAGCTTCTGAGCAAAGAGCAGCCAAGTCAGCACCAACATGTCCGTGGGTCTCATTTGCCACCTGAAAGCAAAGCACTGACTATGACTCACAGGGATACAAGCAAGCACTCACAAGGAAAGGCAGCCCTAAAAACCCTTTAGAGTTTTACTGCAACTCTGAACGACAGGAATGTCAGTGCTCCACTGTGGTGTTCAGGAAAAGTGCTACCACATATTGAAAAGGCAGAGACACCACTGTTCTGTGTCCCACTTGAGATCAAAGTTGCAAGTGGAATTCAGAAGAAAGAATCAAAAAGACTGGAGATCTTCACTCAGGATAGCGATTAAAGGAACAAAATGAGTGTCCCAAGTCACCACAACATTCACACCTCTGAGAGCTGTTTTAAACTTACTTCATTTTCAAAGCGAATGCCACAACAAACACAGGAAGACAGTGGCAGAGCACTTGTAGACTCTACTGACGCATGACTGCTTCACACTGCCATTCTTAATGAGCAAGAGAGGATTTTTGGTCACTGTTAAATGAACTCAAAGGAAGCTAAGAGATCACACATTCACCCAGATAAAAGATGTCCTAAATGAGCAACTAACATTTGCTGATCAAAGCCTAACAGCTCCTCCACTGCGAAACACTGCACAACAAACATCCACCTTCCCCAACAGCATGCTGCTCACCTGTTCCAGATCCACATCATCAGCCAGTTTCATATTTTTTGTGTGGATCTGCAGGATCTCCAGGCGCCCAGTTGCATCTGGGATACCAATATCTACCTCTCTGTCAAAACGACCTGGGGAATACAAAACATATGTTAAGCTACTGACTCTACAAACCAAAGAAGCTGCAGTGGCTGTTTTCCTCTGACTGAACAGCCTGATGACAAGCCATAATTTCAGAAAATGCCAGAGCTCTGAGATTCATTACAGCATCTATCAGCATAATTGTAAAGTCAGATCAGAGAAGGAGAAGCCTTAGCAGTGTAGGTGAAGTGAGACTACTATATTAACTGGAATTCAGGATTACAAAAAACAGATGGTTAATGGCTTAGTGGCTTTTTCTGGCCTTGTCTGCAGAATAAGGTGCTTCTCCAAGGTATCACAAGACTTTTTTTGTTTACTGCTATCTCTGTGTCCTCAGCATAAGAACTTGCAAGTACTGAGAGAACAATTTAGTCTTTCTGGACTTTTTGCAGCACTCATCCTAACAATACCCAAGCAGTGAAATGCCAAAACCTAATGTGGGGAGGCAGAAAGCTTAGACATACTATTAAAATATTATCTGAAGTACACATGCCTATCATTAGTGTCCAGTAATGCCTCTGCAGACTGAAGATGCCATTTTCTGCTGTAAACTTGACTGGTTTGCTATTGCAGACTTCACTGCTCATACACCAGACATCCATTCACACTGATAAGTTTTGGAAACCTCTATCTCAGAAACTACCTGACTCCTCATCAATAAAAATTAAGAGAAGCCAGAAAATTATTCCGCAGCCTAAGGCATGAACATCCTCTCAAACAGCCACTTACTCCTTCAGTGTGCCCCAAGCTACCCTCAGCCAAGAAAGGCTAGCATTAGATTTCAAGTATTTTGTTATTTTCCTAAGCTCTAACCTAGTAAGGCTAAAAAATCATACCAAAGCCCAGAACCCCAGAAGCTGAACTCAAACAAGCAGTCAACAAACCACACAGAAAAAGTTTAACATTAAATTTCTGCTCAGTCTTTTCAAGGTCCCTGAAGCACAGTCTGTAATAAAGTATCTAACAGACAAAGCAGAGCTAATAAGACAGTTACCAAATCGCCTGAGTGCTGGGTCGATGCTGTTTGGTCTGTTGGTAGCTGCCATAACAATCACATGCGCTCTCTGTTTCAGTCCATCCATAAGAGTCAACAGCTGAGACACAATGCGACGCTCCACCTCTCCATGTGTCTGTGGAGATGGAAAGCAATGATCAGACGTAAAGCTCTATAGCACAGCACACATACTAGTGCTGCACCATATCAGACAGACACTAAACCCACCAGCTGCTAAGAAACACTGTGAAAGATGCACAGTTCCTCTCATGTCCAACTGCTGCTTTACCCTACGCTCAAAGCATACAAAGTCATGCCAGTTGCTACCAAGAGGGTGTACAGATACCTCTTTAGATCCCAAAGGCCATTTTTACCTTCTCTCTCTTTGGAGCAATGGCATCCAGTTCATCAATGAAAATGATGGCAGGTGCATTTTTTTCAGCTTCTTCGAAGGCTTTCCTCAGGTTGCTTTCAGACTCACCAGCCAGCTTGCTCATGATCTCAGGACCTGAAAAAATAGCAGCTCTGTGGCACCCAGAAGAGAAGCAGCTAGCTCCAAGACATGCACCTGAATTTTTTCAGTACCACATTCACACAGGAGTATCTATATTTCAAGCCAAAGCAAACACTATCAACCAAATTCACTAAATCTGCAGCTGAACAGGCAAGAACAGCATGCGGAATTACTTTCTATCGTTACTCTGGTGTTTTCAGTTTACTCTAACAGAATGCAGTACTAGTCAATGAGCTACCTTTAGCTGCCTCTTTTCTTACCCTATTTCACACTTGGTGAGCTTCTCTGTAATGTGCCACCCCACACTGTTAATGCCAGTCCTAGCTTGCAAGAAAAGCAATCAAATTATATGGTGATGAATTATCAGAGTAGGGAAGGAAAAAGCTGTAAGATACTGAAGCTGTCTTCAGCTTGCATTACACAGGTAAACATTTACCTCTATACAAGCTTATAAATAAGCTCCAAAACAAAACAAACAACAACAGAAAAAACAAACTCACATATACATAACCAAAAAAAACCAAACCCAGAAGCAAACAGCCACAAAAGCACCCCAGGCAACCTCCCCACAAAACATTAACTCATAAAGAAATACGAACACATCAGTTCCAGAAAGGACAGCGATCCCCTGAGATTTCCCACAACTGCTGAACTCTAACGCTTACCAATCTAATTTGTTTAGATTTTTTCCATCGTCATTATGGGAGTGATCCTGAAGACAAAGTATGCTTCTTCAGAAGGATCCAAGGAAAATAAACCTGACCCTCAGGAGTGCAAAGCTGCTAGCTGACTGAAGTGCTCCAGCTGCAGAGCACACTGGTGCAGGCAGGTACTGTTTTACTTCAGGTAACTCATCAATTCACACCAGCTCTGTCTACCACCTGCTGCTTCAGGTTTGGGATGAGCAGAGAACACATCACTAATTATGACAAAAGATGGTATGTTTATAATGTAACAGAATCACAGGTTTCTGGAGACTGGCTTATTATCAGTGACACCTTTCATACACTTAAAAAATGTAAGACAAGGGTGACATATGGGTAGGGACACCCACTTTATATCTGAAGTTGTCAGAAGTAAAAGCAAGTTAATTCGCTACCACTGGTCACTCCTATGATATCTTGAGTTAAAAAGCAGATCCTGCCGCTCTCTGCTATGCTGTGCTTCTTTCAGCTTCATGGGTCTAACTCAAAGCATAAAAGAGGTAAGGCAGCAGTTCTCAAGTACAAACATTCAGTTATTGTAGCAAACTGAATGTTTGTACTTGAGAACTGCTGCCTTACCTCTCTTTTATGATTTCAATTAGAAAGAAGCTACACCTCAGTACAGAAAGGACATGGAGGTGATGGATTAGGTCCAAAGAAGGGCAATAAGGTTTGTGAAGGGCTTGGAGATTATGCCCTATGAAGAGAGACTGAAGGAACTGGGGCTGTTCAATCTGGGGAAAAGGAGGCTGAGGCAGGACATTATTGCTCTCTTCCAACACCTGAAAGGCGCTTACAGCAAGAGTGGGGTTGGTCTCTTCTCACTGGTGGCAGGTCACAGGACGAGAAGAAATGGCCTCAAGTTGTGCCAGGGAGGTTTAGGTTGGATATCAGGGAAAAACTTCTTTATAGAAAGGGTTGTAAAGCACTGGAATGGGCTCCCCAGGGAGGTGGTTGAGTCACCATCCCTGGGTGTGTTTAAAAAAAAGTTTGAATATGGTGCTTGGGAACATGATTTAATAGAGGGTTGTTAGAGTTGGGGTAGCATGGTTGGGTTGTGGTTGGACTTGATCTTTAAAGTCTGTTCCAACCTGAGCAATTCTATGATACTGTGATTCTAAGATGCGAGAAAAGCAGTGAGGAAAATTCAGAATTTTGTCTTCATAGCGGACATCATAAACTCGTATCTATCTATCTCAACTGCTGTAAGTGATAATGATCAGCATGAGGTTCTGTCATTTGTAGCTAAGTTCCTCAGCACACGCTGCAGCTTTCAGGAAAAGTTCCTTCCAATTCAAGTTAAATGAAATGAAACAGGTCTTGTACTTTATTTGAAGGGAAGAAAATTGCAGTGCAGACTAGCTTCTTTTTGGAATAAAACGTGCTGACAAGAAAAAGTTTACACCTATACATGGAATAATCTCACTGCTTCACTCCTAGCCATGCCCCTACAACATAAATGAACACTCGGACAGACTGAGTTCCTGCAACACAAAGCTGCCTTTCAGCCACTCTGCAACAAAACAATTACACTTGAGTACAGTGCCACTAAAGATGCTTCCGCACAAATGGCATCTAAGCATCCACAGAGGGGCACCGGAAAGTGGTAAAGAAGGACAGATGTCAAGGAGGCAACATGCCTATACGAGCCTTATTTAAACCATTTGCTGCCTTAGCTGGATGAATGATTACACAGCATATCTTGTTCCAAAGCAGACCCAAATCTTACCATTAATCAGGAAGAAGAAAGCCCCAGTTTCATTGGCCACTGCTCGGGCAATCAGTGTTTTGCCAGTGCCAGGTGGACCATAGAGCAGGATTCCCCGTGGAGGCTGGGAAAAGAGAAAAGGGACTTAGGTGGTGAACTTGTATCAGAATGTCTAAGAATCTTCACAGTGAAATCCCAAGCATTTGACAAAGTCAGTCTGAAATCATGATGCAACCTCATGCAACAGCTGCCATCCTACAATCAACAACCTGACTGCTTCACATGACACACAAACAAAAACCTAGCCAGTAACCAACAGCACTTATTCAAAACACCACTGTTTTATAGGTGCCAGTGCTTCAATCTGTAAAATATGTGTGAAAATTCTCCCCTCATACCAGCACTAAAAAAGACGAAAACAGGACACAAGTTATTCCTCTTACTTATTCCCCTCCAGTATGTCCTAAGCCTCCTAGATTATGAGCCATCAGCAAAAGCAAGACCACTCATCCACCTGATGCACACAGGTCCTTACCTTCACCCCTATGGCCTTGAAGAGAGCAGGGTGTCGGAGAGGAAGTTCCACCATCTCTTTGATCTGAGCCAGCTGCTTCCGGCAGCCACCAATGTCATCATAACCCACCTCATTCAATGACTCTTCTTCATCCTACGAGGAAGGAAATGCATTAAACACTTGAGTGAAAACAATGGTTCAGCAATCCCTTCCCAGTTTCAGGAGTCTGGGCTTTTGCTCAATGTAATTTCTTTGCTGTTTTGAGAATCTCATTTTCAAGTCTTTCTCATGTCTTTCACATTTGTTTCTTAGCTCTGACTACCCAAACATTCAATGGCAATTCCCTGCCATAGGAGACCCCCGGAGACCCCCACATGGACAGGGTCCACCCCACGGACCCCCACAGGGGGTTCTCAGCAGAAGCCACCATGCTGGATAACAGCCTGAAGCTAAAAAACTGAAATGTCCTTGGCTCCAGACAGTGTTTTTCAGCAACAACTATCATCAGAATTTATCAACATTGTTTTTATCCTAAAGCCAAAACATAGCACCATATCAGATACAATCAAGAAAATCAACTCTGTTCCAGTTGAAACGAGGACACTATAACATTAGGTCACAATAAAATCATTAATTAACATCACCTGGAATCTTAGAGGAGATCTCTAGGCTTTGCTGTAGGCTTTGGGAAACCTTTTTCCTAGTATCTGCCTGGAACTTCTCTTGACTCAGCTTGTGCCACTGCCTCTAGTCCTGTCCCTGGTCACAGCTCTCAGAAAAGTCAGGCTGCCTAAACCTTTCCACCTTGCCAGTAGGCCTTCTGCTGCACCTTTCCTACTCTAGGCTGCCCCATCTCATTTATTTTGACCTCCAGCTCTTCATCATTTTGGTAGCCTTGGCTGAACCTGCTCCTGGTCTGCCTCTGTGGTGTCCTCATAAGCCCAAAGAGGTCTCCTTCAGTGTCCCATAACTGCTGAACAGAGAGAGGAGCTAAGCCGAGAACAGCACCCAGTCTGACTTGCAGCTAGTTAAAAGGTAGTCATGGCCAAATTATCCCTACTCCTGAGATTTCCTTTTCTATAAAAATAAAGTGGCCTATTCCTGATGGACCAGCTGCTCAGGCTGTCTTAAACTTCGGATGACCGAGGTTAGATATCTCAAGGGTTTGAAATAAAGTTAAAACAAAACCAACTGTTTAGAAATCTCAATTATCTCACTCAAAAAGCATTACTTGCTGTCTCCTCATGTGGCATGAAATTTAGCAACAAGTTTAAGCCTTCCTGCTATGGATCAAGGGAACTTTGGAGTTAAATGATACATTTAATACCCATAAATTCCACTTAATGCCCAGCAATAGATACCTGGAACAGATGCAAAACCAGCTGCTACCAAATTATGGCCTAAGCATTAGTGTAATCCCAGTATCTGAAGGACAGTGGAAGCACGTTTTTCCAACTACTGCCAGCATCAGCTCATCCCCTGGAAAGAAAGCTTCCAGAGGTTCATTCAATACATAAAATGCCATTCCCAGACCTGAAAACACTGTCACAGAGAGATTTCACAGGACAGACTGGAGTCAGTACAAGAATTGTGTGATAGGATCCTGCTCACCTCTCGTTTGATGGGCTCTCCTTCACAATGGATCACTGTGTCTGGAGCCACTATGCAGTAAGGGCTTGGATCTGTCTCCACCACTTTGAACTCCACTGCACGCATCCCTCCACGCACCAGGAAAATGTCACCTGTAAAAACCCACAATTCAGTATCCTGTTGCAACTGACATCCTCCAAAATGTCAATTCCTGTACTATCCAGCAGCCTCAATGGACAAGGAAGTAGGCTATACATATATATGCCACTGGCATTTTTCATATTGCTCTGCATTTCTGACTCGAGAGCTACACACACTGTGACTATCAGGACATCACTTAAGACCTGTAGCAGTTTAATTTTCTCAAATTCATGCAGAAACAAACAGAAAACAACAGAAAAGAATATTCCAACTAAGTACCAAACAATTAAACATAATTAATCATGTTTATTTTCCATTCAATTTCAATTTAGCTGTTTTAGAAATCCTTTTGTTTATGAAAAAAAGAAAAAGCCCTTCAGATACTGTTTAGGAAAAAAAAAAAAAAAAAAGGCAAACAGACTAATAATAGGGTCCAAAAGAAAGATTCTCATGTTTTTCTCTGTCTGCTTTAGAAACTAGCTATCAATTTGCAAGCAGTCAGCTCTTTTGTAGTGTATAGCCTAAGGGACAGTAGACAGTGCTACCACAAGTGAAAAGCCATGAGATAGGAGAAACCAAAGGCATACTGAAATGGTATGCCACCCTGAGCAACCAAAGGTTTTCAAGAAATATGCAGAGCTACACGAGACTCAATCCCAAAACAGGTGTTTTTTCATACAGCTCTCCAACTGCCTCACTTTGACTTCCATTGCTTTATGTTCGAGGACAGCTACTGCTGACTGTTTCACTATAGAAATTCACTCCAGCCACCATCTGTACACTGCTTTTGCTACCACTGCTCCAAACAGGTGATTTTCTGGAGTGGCTGTTCCAGCGCACACAAAGAAGTGCAAAGTCAATCCCTGAATGTCCTACTACCACCTACCAGCTCAAAGAAGAAATTCTATCCAGAAGCAACAAGGGAAGGAGCAAAAATCCCTAACATAATAAAAAACTTACTTTGAATTTATCTTCCTAAGTTGTTACTAGTTGCAACAACTGCTTGCTTCTAGTAGGATAATACATATCTGACTAAATTGGGCCACAGAAACTGGAAAACTTTATTCAGCCTGCACTTATGCTGTGTTAGGACCTTCTTGTTCCAGCAGATGTGCTACTAGCATAGCTCTAAAAGTGCAATTGGTTTCCAAGCACTCCTTCAGTTATTGATTGAATTATTTTCAAGAAGTGAATTTAATTAGGGTGACATCTGGCATATCCAACCAATTGCTTAATACAAAAGCACAAAAGCAAATACCCAATCCTGTCAAGTGGTAGCAACTTAGTTAACATGCTCCCATTTACTGTAGCAAAATAAATGAACAAATATCAGCATCAGTAAAATCTCACTCTACAGTTGCCAGCCAGTCTGATGCCTTGTAGATTTGTGCAAGTGCATAGAAATTTTCTTTACTCAGTCTCAGAACTACAGCACATAATCAGGACTTCAGTAACAAGTGCTGTTACCTTTCCTGATGGGTCTGTATGCCTCCAGGAAGTATGGTTTGAGATAGACCTCAAAGAGATTCCCTGTGATCCCCTCTACTGTGTCATCAATTGGCAGCACGTGGATACGTTTGCCGTACTTCACATCTGGGCAGGGCTGGATGCTGCAACAGAAGAAAATGTTGGTTAGACACATCATCCTGGACTTACACTAGAATCTAGAAAAGGCAGTGATATCTCTTCTCAGACCAGTACAACTGCCAGAAAGGACTATCCAAGTCCTTGCTGAGACTTCCCACCTTCCTAAGAACATTTAAATGCTAAGAAGCTGGATAGCACAAGCACTAGAGAACTCATCTTCTCATCACACATTCCTTTACTCCTCTGAGCCTTACCCAAGCCTGCTGTGGAGTTTCATACTTTCTTCCTGCTCTTCCACCAGGATGTCCTTCACTAACTCACTAACTATCCTAGACACAGTCCCACGAGAAAAAGTGAGCAGAAACTGAATTGTTATAATAGGAAAGACTTCAAAAGTAACCTCGTATCTAAAATAAGTATTCATCTTTATTCGACACAAACTGTGTCAAAGGACTGTCCTGTTCCAAACAGGGTATTGTCTAAAATTTGAATTTTCTAGTATTAGACAGGTGATACAGCTTCTCTGCTCTCCTCGACAAAGTTTGTATGAAACAGTCTGCATTTAAAGGTTATGCCAGTCAACACACCGAGAAGTACAGTGCCAGGCTGCAATTTCCTAAGAACATGTAGGAGATTGCAAATTAGGAAGATCCCCAACAGGGGAACTGTCAGTCTTCTCATATTTAAGCCTGCATATTAGCAATTTTTCATTTCTGAAGTGCTCACATGGCACTCCCCAGCTCCTATAAGACAAGATGTACTTTACAAAATGTTATCTCACAGCTTTCTCCAAGCCTCACACAAGAAAATTCCTGAAACACTTTTCAATAATTCCTAGTTACAAAGTTACAAAAACTGAAATTTAGACATCCATTATATAAACGTATCCTGAGGTCTTTTAGTTTTTCACTGCTTTTCATGTTTTTGATATCCATTCCCAGCACATTTTAAGACCTGTACGTCACGAGCAGCTGGGTGCTTCAGCTAGATACTGTGAGATACGTAACAACACTGTTCAATGCTTTCCACTGTTATTATAGACATTAAGAATTTAGAATTTGCAAGTTCATCTGACAAAGTAAACTTGGGATCATTAAACTGTCCAATTTAATTACAGGACCTAGGTTTGGGAAAGAGCTAATAAACATCATTAATCTTTACCATAAATTTTCAGTATTAATCTCAGTATGCATACAGCCAGAAACACATCCAAAAGTTAAGTGAGATTCTTGATGCAGGCCACACACTTGGAATAATTTCTGAGGTCTCTTCTGAAATAATTGCTGCAAACTTTGTCTCCAAATTCAGAGCCAGCACACAAATTATGTAGGCAATTCAGAGATAGATATGCAAGAGTTAGTAAGCCAGTCCCCACCTGATCACATCACCAAGGCGCACTCTCAGGTTGTTGCGAACAACCCTATTCATGCGAATCTTCTCATCTGAGCACGTATCATCTGACAGAACAATGCATACTGCTTCTCTCCTCTTCTTTCCTTTCAGGAGAACAGTGTCTCCTCTGAACAGCTGCAATTCATCCATTTTTGCCTGTTAACAGTAAGAACATTAGAACAAGCTTTTGATAAGACAATTCAAGCATCTGAACTCAAGTCACTTGACCTTGGTGAATTACATATTGGAAATGATGTACCAAAGCCACAAAGACACTGGATCCCACTGCACTGATCAAGAGCTAATCCTGACTAAGGGCTTAATATCAAGTGAATCTTAAAAGTTTGTTATCAAAATATATTTTTATTATGGAAGAGTGGTAGAAAACAAGACAGTGCATCTCCCTCACTTGTAACAGCTTCTAATACAAACACTTAGATTCATGCTGCAAAGTTAAATTTCAAGTTAATATACAGCAGCTGTTTGTGTATTATCTATATTTATTTATTTGTTAACAGATGACACACCTGGGACAGTGACACAACACTGTTGTCTTCATTGATGGCTTCATCAACAATTAACCGATTGGGCCTGTTCTTCTGCTTCAGAATAGCAGTCGATAAGTCATCTGCTTTAGAACTGGAGAAGAAAAAAAGAAATACTGAGTTTAAGTGATAACATTCCTCCTGTTGCAGACATCCGCCCTTTGCTTCAGTTTCCATTTTCTGCATGTTTCTTTGTCACCATATATTTTAGAAACTACATTTGTTTGTAAAATAAAGGAGAATGTTATTACCAGGCACCAGTTTCAGGTGCTCAGTGACAATGTTTCCTGTGAGTAAACATTAAGTCAGTCTCAAATGGAAATGGCTATAAAGTTATCTATGAAAAGTGGTGGTCACTGAGATGTTGCTGACAGTGTTTTCCCTAAAAGAATTACTCCCTCATCTGCAATCACATGTAAACACTGCCAGTGAAACAAAAGTTTAAGTCCATTTGGCGTCCAACCCCAGATAAACGGGGGAATTAAAGAACAATGCCACAGCTCCCCTGACAGGAAGAGCTGTAGGAGTTTTGCTTGTCAAGGTCTATTAGTTAAAGTTTACAAGCCAGTGAAACTATCAAGAGCTCATTAAAAAACTGTTTGTTGTTTTGCTTTTTGAAGAAGAATCTTTCTATAATAACTTCACAGAAGTCACTAAAGCTCTAACACAGTACACCACAAGACATATGAAAATGATTGGCTTGACTTTGTCAAGGCAAACAGAAACAGAAAGGAAATGAAAGAAAGGCAGATTAAGACACTCCCTTAACAAAACAAACAAACAAGAAGACCACCAAAAAAGCACGATTTGGAGGCAGCTGATTCCTGAGGAGCTCTTGGAGGCTGTGCTTTAGTCAGTTAAACCAGCAACATGGTTCTGACTTCCCTTGACAGACATCTGACTATTTTTCTCTAAGAAGTTCAGATGTGCCAACATCCAAGGTCACAGAAAATGATGCAGGGTTCAGTCACATTCTGGCAAAAATAATTTAAAAATAAGCTTTCCTCTGTATTAAGCAAGCAGCAAAGAACTGACAGCTTTGTGGACAACAGCATTAGCTCCATTTAGATCCTTATGGAGGAAATAACCAGAAGTCAAACCTAAGTACTACTCACTATGAATGCAGCATGCTGCAGGATTAACTGCTTAACATGTTCACTGCATCTTCAGAAGTGTATCAGAGAGGTCTGTCATACCTCATCTACAGCATGATGTTACCCCCACATGCCCAAGACAGAAGTTATTCCAAGACAAACCATGTGGAGCTGCCTCTTTTCCCTGACACTAAGAGAGGGACAACAAGCAGCAGCCAGGCAGTGCAGTCTGCTTTTCTCCAAAACCTCTTCAAGCTTTGCATAAATCCCAGTAGCAGAGGAAACATGCTGCAAATGACAGGGAGCAGTACTTTAAGCAAACAAAACAAGGAGTTGTAAAACATGTCTTTCCAGGACTGCTGGCACTGGGCAAGTTGATTTTTTTCCCTTTCTTCATTAAGGAGTACAACATGTAAGAAATTAATATATCCCCCTTTCAAGCACTATGCAAAATACTCCAGACCCTCTCTAAACCCAGTGAGATACAAGAAAGGCTGCTGGATACAACCAGGAAGAAGCCCACAGATTTCATCTTCAAGGGAAAATGAGGTCTTGGCAGAGTCCTAAATGGGCTGGGACTTAAACACACACACACAAACCCTAACTGAGCAAAGAAGACTGGAACCAATATGCCACCAAGACAGTAGTTAAAACAGCAAATAGAAATAACAAAGTACTTTATATCAGCAAAATATGCTCCTGGGCAAAGGGAATTACTTCAGTAGGCACACTGCAAATCTTGAACTAGAGGACACCAGACAGCAACAATAGCTCTATTCGGTCTGTTCAAGTTTGAATGCAAATCATACTCCTCCAGACATGAGATGGGGATCCAAAGGCCTTTTGGTAAGAAGCCATGGACAGACTTTGGCTGCATAAACTGTCACTGAAACTATGGAATAATCCTTTGAGATGTAGAGATTATTATGCAGCCTAAAATACATGCCAGGACACAAGATAAAACAGAAGAGAAACTGGGCAGCAAGTAAAGGCTTCTGACCAAAGCTTTCAATAAACCAACAGTGCAGACACTTTCCCGTACACAGCAGTGATGAACAGCACAGCAAGAGGTACATTGAGCTCTGCTGAATGTGAGGAGAAAGTTCTGGTACTCAAGAACTGAATCTGCAGTTTCCTAAGTAAGAAGTGAGGGCTGAATCAATGCTACCATTACAGCACTTACAGCAATCGAACAAACTTGGAAGCATTAGGAAAAAAATCTACAGCAATCAGCATACACATACATAAATGTCTGGGGTCAGTTTCAGTTATCTAACCCAACTGCTGTGCAGAAAAAGAAAACAAAGTTTTTAAGAAATTACATGACACACAGGAAAGTGCCAACTCAGACAAGTGTTACTCTGTCTTTCAGTTACAATTCAGAATGTCACCATCACTATCTGTTTTTATTCTCTCTTCTGAGGGCTCCTCAAGCATTAAATGAAAAAATGAAGCAAAATGTGCCCCTCACACTTGTAACATTTTTCTGTGTGTCAGAGCGTCTTTGTTCAGCAGACAGTAACACCTAAAAGCTGTTATGGCAAATAACACGAAGCAAGCAGAAAACAATTACTGATCTTCTGAAAACAACCACTAAAGAAAAAGGAGTCACTAAAATCACAAGAAATCCTGATGAAATAGGGAAGTAGGATATTCCTGTAAGTCCACGGTAAATACACAGTGAAAAGTCACTGACTTAAGATGACTCCAACTTCAGCAATGAAAGTGAAAATAATCATGCCTTCTGGTGGCTGCTGGGCCTTTTTAATTAATGTCTTCAAGAGCTTTCTTCCGCGACAAACCTGTCAGTAGCTCCTTATCATCCTGAGCCCAAACATCCACGATGCAGGTGGAACTGCTTTCCTCAGGTAGGTATTAAAAAACCTACAAAACATTTTATCCATTAAAGTAAATGAATGACATTCCAGATGACTGCAGCCACTTACTGGAACAGCATAGGACAACCAAGCAATGAGTTCAAAGCTGTGTATGCTCAAGATGAGCCAGACAGGTATGCACATGAAAATCCCTCAAGATATTAAACTCTGTTAGCTGGTGCAGCGCTAAAATTCAACAAGATGGTTGCCAACACCATTGAACAAAAAGCTGCAGCTAAAAAGCAACTGTTTCCTAGCTGAGTAACTTTTGATTCCTTGATAGTGAGATAACTTTGCAAAAGGCGAAAAAGCCTCTTTCACTCAGCTAACAGGCCGATTAGACTATCAACTCCATCACAAGCTGGATACTGAATTCTTGGCACATCTTCAAGGAACTGACGTAGCAGGGCCAGGTCTAAATTTCAGGAGTTGCAAAAGAAAATTAGAACATAAGAAACAGACACTAAAGTGACTGAAAGTGCCTCTGGCAAGGCCAGGGAGTCACTTCAAGTAATCCTGGATTTAGGAAAGCATGTTCAGGTGACGTTTTTGCTCATCTCAAGAGCCATCACAGTGGCGTGCACACGTGGGATGGAAGCTGTGGGCCTGTTATTGCCCAACTCATTTTTGAGAAGCGTGAAAGACGATCTTCAGCCTGGAACCGAACACAGTGTGAGGCAAAGGCACGGGAGATGAAAATAGAGCGGATTGCCTCAGCTGCCACGGGGCCGGCCCAGCACAACATGTCTGCCTCTCCCCATGCCGAGTCACTTGCCACGGCCCGGGGCCGTTCGGGCCTTGCAGGAAACAGACCGGGAGGCGGCTCTACCCTCTCGCCGGCCGCTCTGCCGCTTCCTCCGGGTGCCTCGAGACAAAGCGCTGCCGGACCGCGGCCTAGCCTGGGCGGGACAGAGCGGGGTACAACGAGAGGGCCCGGCCCGGCCCGGCCTTGCCCCGCCGTGACTCGACACTTCCCGGGCAGGGACGGCGGGAGGGGGCGGCGAGGGCCCCCTGCGGGCACGCGCCTGGCCGGGAGCGCCGAGAGCGGCCCACCCCCCTCCCCCGGCCCCGCCTCCGCCTCCTCGGGGCCTGCATGACACAGCGGGATCGGGACCCGGAGCCGGGCCTACCCCGCGCTATGAACGGCCCGGCCCGGCCCGGCAGCGCCGCGCGGCGCCGAGGAGAGCGACGGCGAGGAAGGCCACGCCGGGCCCAACGCCTCGGCGCCGGGCCTAGGCCGCGGACTGCCGGAAGGGGCCCACACTTACTCGGATCCCGAGGCCATGGCGCTGAGGGGGAAGGGGCGAGGGGAGACGCGCGACGGCGGCTCCTCAGAACGGGTGGCGGCGACGGACGCGGGACTCGGGGCGGCGGGCGGCGGATCGGGTCGGGACGCTCGGCGCTGACTGAACCTCACAGCCGACTCATCGGAAGGGGGAGCTCCGCCCTGCCCCGCGCCTTCTCACCTGCCTAGCAACAGTGTGCGATGGCCAATCGGAAATTCGGCCCGGCGTGGGATTCCGCCAATCAGGAAGCGGATAGAAGAGGGGGGGAGGGGGGAAGAAAAAAAGAAAAAGCGCTCTCCGTCTTTCGCCCCGCCCCTTTCCTTTTCTCCTCCCAATCATCGCCAGCCAAGCGCGACAATGGTCAGCCAATCACAGCGCTCCTCTGCCGTGGTTGTTCTACCTGGCAACACGGGCCGGGCAGCCAATGGCAAAAATTCGCCATTAGGAAAATCCAGGCGGCAGCTCCCGCCCCCACAGCGACGCGCCTCGGCTCGCGATTGGCTAGTACCTGAGCAGAAGGGGCAGGGAGTACGGGTGCTGCAGCCAATTAAAAGGGCGGGAGCTGGTGATTGACAGCTTGGCGAGCGTCACTGGTGCCGTGAGCGTGTATGGGCTCTGCGTGGGGGGGGGGGGGGGGAGTAGGGACGGGACGGGACCGGAGGAGCTTTTGTGTTAGCCCAGGTTTATGGGACTCGGGGCGGTTCTGAGGATCCCACTGTGGGCTGTGACACTTGGTGAGGCACTGCCCTCCCACCACCTGCAGCCCCGCTAACAAAGCTGCTTCATTCGGCTTCCCATTCCCTCCCAGAACAAGGCTTAAGTGTTGAAGCCTATTCCTGCTGGGGGTGATAGTCGCTCCTGCTCGTTTCTTCCTTTTAGGAGCTGAGCCTTGAAACAACAGTTGTGGGGCTCCAAACTGCAGCGACTGAGTAACAGAGCAAACACACAGAGCACGTGTAGGGCAGGGCAGCTGACAGCCCTTTATTTTGTAACACCCACCTTTAGCTTCAGCTCCTTGCAGCAGGGAGCACAGAGCACCTCAGCACGGTACAGCAGCACAGCCGATATTAACTTCAATACAACAAGGCTATCTCCACTCCTGATCTCACACAGTCCCAGGATATATATATATATAATGTGTGTGTATATATATATATATATATATATATATATATATATATATATATATACACACATACATGAACTAAATAGATCAGAGGCTCTCCTTAGAAAAGGAAGTCTGTTCTGTTTCAGTCTCTTGGGAATCCACCTTCATCCAAACGCTGCTTAGAGTCTTGGAGGAGCCCATAGGGATCTCGTGCCACCCCGGTGCGGCAGAACTTCACCAGGTGGTGATGAGCACACTGATGGGGCTACACTGCGGAGTCCTGCCTTGTGGTCCAGAGGTAATCCTGTATGCACCTAACAAGAGATCCGTCCTGTGGGAGGGCTGCCTGCTTCAGACATGAGTCCAGGTACAAAGGGAAGGGCCTGAAAGAGGAAAGAGCCATCACAGATCTAGGCTTTAGCTCAGTGTCTCTTTTGTAGAGCATCTCAGAGCACACATAGGGGCAAAGCTCCTCAGGTTTTAAACTAAGACAGTGGAGATTTAGGTTGGATATCAGGAGGAAGTTTTTCACACAGAGGGTGGTGACACACTGGAACAGGTTGCCCAAGGAGGCTGTGGATGCCCCATCCCTGCAGGCATTCAAGGCCAGGCTGGATGTGGCTCTGGGCAGCCTGGTCTGGTGGTTGGTGACCCTGCACATAGCAGGGGGCTGAAACTAAATGATCTTTGAGGTACTTTTCAACCCAGGCCACTCGATGATTCTATATGATTCATTTAAGCTGCAGGTGCAGGCTGGGAGGAGCCGAGTTAAATGTAGAATGTAGAGTTTAGAATGTAGGCTGCACTACCAGAACTCGTGTGACCTCTTAACATCCCACGTGCCCCACTACACATCTTCCTTGCCTTTCCTGCTGCCTGTCTTCCACAGCAGGGCTCTCCAAGTACTTCTGCCAGTAATCAGAAGCCTCTTGTTTTCGGTTCAGTTTCCACAGGACTTGCACCAGGTAGAAGGCAGCAGTTGGGTCATCTACAAGACACAGTGCTGGATTCAGACTTTAGCAGAGAAAAAGCAGGCCCCCTGTACTGCTGCAGTGTTGCAAGAGAAGCTTAGCTACCAGATGCAGGAGCTCAACACGATGACAGCTGGTATAACAGGGGAGGAGACTTTGCTGTCTATGTCACAGGCTCTAATTAACCTTGGGGCTGGTAGCCAGGATGGAAGCCAAGACAGATGGCATCAGTCCTGCTGCACAGCCAGCCACTCCTCTGTTTGGACATGGGTTGAGGTTTTCCTTGCAAACACATTTGCAGCCCCAGTGCATGGACTGGCTGGGAGGGAACCTTGGTCAGGACTGGGACCACCAGTTTTGGCAGATCCTGCTAAGACTCAGACCCCTACAGTATCTCAGCAGAGGTTTGCAGAGGTTACCCCAGTGCATTCAGAGCATGCTGCTTGGCACCCTTCACTCTGAAAGGCCTCCACACTCATCCTCTGGGCTGCCAGTTGTAGAGAGGTACCTTTCCTGGATGAAGCAGCCCTTCTCTGGAAGGAAGCTGACTGTACTGGGAATGTGAAGAACTGAAAACTTTCAGGCTGCCTCAGGGCAGTAGTCATGATCAGGGTTCTGATGCATTCATCAAGCAATAGCTAGTAGTGAGCTCACCAAGCTTCAGAGGAGCACCTCAGATATGTAACGTGCCAGTAGCCCTTGACATTTGAGTAAGCATGACCTAAATCATGACATCTTTCTGCTGAAGTTATTAAAGCAATACAGGAAAAAAAAAGTGAAAGTTCTCTGTTCCTCATGAAAATGAACCTCTTACCTGGTGAGATCTGCAAGCCATGCTGGAAATCGAGCAAGGCTTCCTTGTGCCTTTCCTGCTCCAAAAACTGCATACCTCGCCCAATCAGAGAAAGCAACCTGATCTTCTGGAGAACCTTCACTTCTGGCAGGAGACTCTCTGTCATAGAAAGACAAAAGTTAATGGTAAAGACAGGTGAGATCTGCTTGGTCTGCTCATCTTCCAGATCCCTTGCTGCACGCACAGTGGCAGAGCCAGGACTGCCGCCAGGCTGGGAAAGGCCAGGAAACACCAGAGGGTAAGACCAAAAAACACCAAGAGCTTGGTATGTTACATGCTTGCAGTGTAGTAGTAACTGTGGCAGTAGCTTAGCCTTTGCCTGCTCATCTGCAAAACTCATACAAATCTTTTCCCTGAAATCCAGTACTGAGAAGCTTCCCAGTTCACAATCTGTTTAACCATCACCTATCTAAGAAAGAAGAAATCCTGCTCCAACAAAACCAGCCAGTCCCTTCTGTGTGGCACAGAGCTCAGCACACTGCAACAAATACTTCCTGCCAAAGGTGGCACAGGAGATGCAACCTTTGCCTTTTACATGCCACTGCCAAGCATGCGGATGCAGTCAGACACAGGGCCCACTCAGTGCCTACCTGCTGGTTCAACACCACGCCCACAAGGCTGAAATCGCAAGAGCTCATTGAGGCACCTGCAAAGTGGTAGAATGGAGGAACTTCAGTGCCATGCCTGGGCTAGAAAGTCAGCTGTAAGCTGTCACACCAGCCCCCATGCTGATCTGTGCTCTGCTCACACCAGGCACCACAGCCTGCTAGATAGGCTGCTTCTCAAAGCACAACACTGTTACCTGCTGAACTGCATTAGGGCCTCCTTGCCCTTGCCCAGCTTGGTCCACACCCAGCCCTGGTGGAGGTACGCAGCTGCTCTCCACATGAGGCAGCACAGACTCTCTCTCTTTTGTGATGGCAGCCCACCAGCCAGCCCAGCCTCCAGTGATGCGCACTCTGGCCATTCCAGCTTCTCCTCAATTTGTACTATCTGTGGGATCAGGTTAGTTGTCCTGCTGATGACCTCATCACACACTGCTAATGAATCTTGATGTCTTCCACCCTGCTCCAAGGCAGATGCTGCTTCCAGGAACACCTCAGGGATCCTAGGAAGAAGTGAGTCACCATCTAGGGGTACCTGGTGAGCAAAAGTGATGGCAGTGCTAAGACACAGCCAAGCAAAAGGACCATACTTATTGGGAACCCAGAGCTGCTGCCCAGCAAAGCTTAGACCCATGCCCACAGCCATTGGAGCCTGCTTCAGAAAGCAGAAAGTGTCACGCAACAACAGCTCAGCTGTCAAGACAAGGCCATACTCCTAAAGCAAAGGGTATCCAAAACCAGGCCAACAGCTGCCCCCTACAAGAGGGAGCTATTTCTTCAGACAGCAGTGGCAAGCAGCCTCTTGTGTGAATCCAAAGACAGACAGGCCAGAGTTACCAAACCCCAGTCAGTTTCCTCCATATCTCACATTGGACACTAGAGACTGGAGTCAGGCTGTGGAGTCTGGGCCAAGGTCTCATCTACCAAGTCACCAAGATACCTGCCTGTTGCTGTAGCCCCTCCTGAAGCAGAGCCAGAAAATCCAGGTAATGTTCCACTGCATCAGCCACCCTGCAGAAGCAGGACAAGTGTTGGAAAGAGCAAGGTGAGCCCAAGAAGTGCCAGCAGCCAGGCTTAACCTGAACTGTCAGCCTGCAGGTGCTCCCTGCACTGTACTTGCTACTCAATACCTACAACTTTAGCAGAGCTACAACAGCAGTACTGGACCGAATGACTTCCAGGAACACAAACAAGAAGGAAAAAAGACCACTACAGATCCTAAAGAAATAGCATGTTGCAAGCAGTCTAGAAGCAGTTGTTACCTCCCATCCTGGAGACACCTTTGTGCCAACAGGTACTTCACTTCAGAGGGCTGGCGATGGCGGAGGAGAGAAACTAATATTGGTGCATTGACAAGGAGTTCTACTCGAATTAGGAAGTATGGACAAGAGGAAGTAGCTGATGGAGGGTTTCTTTCCAGAGCCTGCAAAACAGGAACAAAATATATTAACAGCACAACCCCGGCCAAGTCCCAAGCAGCTGCAATCACTGCTTATTTCTGGCATTTGCAGATGTACCCAAAAAGGAGAAGTAATGCATCCCATACACAGAATGTTGTCACTCACTATATCACAGCCACCTTCAGGAAAAGGAAAAGCAAGCCAAGATCACAGAGAGACAGGCAGATTCATACACTTCACACAGCATCAGGAGATATATAATACCACTCACCCAGAGAACACTATGCCCCAGCTTTTGAGTCCAAGGTGCTCTGAGCTGTCTGAAACAGCATTACCCGTTGCAACCACAGACCTGGTTAGACCAGATCTTGGGCCATGAGTAATAGGAGACTGCTCTCCACATGTGATGCATTTCAGACAGCTGAAGAGCCAGTTCAGTGTTTATGGCTGTGACCCACTCCTCCTAGGCAGATCAAGGTTGCTACGACTGACTAATGAACACCTCACAGCCACAACCTGCCTTCTAAGGCCTCTTTACTAGACAATTAAGAGACTGACACCCTCTGACACTAGAAAATAGCCTCTTTTTCCAAGCCATTGAAAATGTGAACCAGAGATCTTGTTACATCCAGCAGCTGGGTGCTGAAGCAGAAACTCCTGACCAAGCTGGGCTCCTTCTTGCTCACTGATGAATCCAGAGAAGCAGTTGCTGAAGGTACTGGATTTCTACTTTAGAGAACCCTTTGGAAAGCAAAAGCATGCTTGAAGGTCCATGCAGGCTCTGCGAGACAGAAAAAATAGCCAGCAGAACTACAGGAAACAGACATACCTCATAGAGTAGAGACAGGGCCTGCAGCTCCGCATCTGTCTCCCCCAGCTCCTGGTACACTGCTGCTGTGTGCAACAGGGCAGAATGGCACTGGAAGTCTACCTGGAGGGCCCGCTTCAGGTGCTGAAGTGCTGTCTGGGGCTTGCACTAGGGAGGTGGGAAGTGGCATATGCTGCAAGGACACCTTACGGACATCTTTACAATCCTGCTTTGCTTCTCCAATGAGAAGCAATGCTTCTCCTCTAAGCAAACGCAGTACACTCACACAAGTTAGCCCACCAACTCACCAAACACCTCTCTGCACTGCCACGCTCCCTCACAGCACTCATCCCATCCCTGCTAGGCAGCACACTCATATCAGTGGTCCATAGCACTTCAGACTCCCTCCCTGGAACCATTTTTTCTGAGCTAAATTTTCCATATCAATCTTTTATATTCAGAGAAAAGCCTTGCCTGTATTTTGAGGCTGCCAAGGAGGCTGGAGCAACAAGGGAAAATTCTGCTTGAAACCTTGTCATCTTTTAGCAGACTAGGACCACGCAGAGGCAGCATGCACATTAGCCTGTGCTTCCCCAGCCTGCTCTGGGCTGCTTTCCCTTTCTCCCCAACAGAGGGGAGGTGAGGCTTGGCCATTACCATTCTCTGAGCACAACAGCCGAGGCAGACGTAGATCAGGGCCAGGACCCTCTTGGAGCAGAATCCTCCTGCAGCCTCCTGGAGAAGGCAAAGGGTAGTGGAGAGGTTCCCTGCCTCCAGCTCTTGCAACCCTAGGACAGATCCAGTATCACAACTCTGCAGCTACCCTTCTCATTCAGCCTTTCCCTCAAGCATGCATATGCAGAGGCTGCTCCCACAGCCTCCCACAAAGGAAGCAATCCCATGGGCCCAGCTGTGCACCAAAACAGGAGTGGTCAGCAGGGCAAGGGAAGTCTCTTCGTGCTCTGCCCTTGTGAGACACCATCTGCAGTACTGCATCCAGGTCTGAGGCATCCAGCACAAGGATGCAGACCTGTTGGAAAAGGCTCAGAGGACCCACAAGGATAATCAGAGAGCTGAAGCACCTCTCCTACAGTAAAGACAGACAGAGCTGGGATAATTCAGCCTGGAGAAGGCTCACTGTGGCCTTCCAGTACCCAAAGGGGGCCTTCAGGAAAGATGAAAAAGGGCACTTATCCCAGATTATAGTGATAGGCAAAGTATTAATGGCTTTAAACTAAAGCATGGTAGATGTAAATTAGACATTAGGAGGAAATTCTTTACTCAGACAACAGTGAGGCACAGGAACAGGTTGCTCAGAGAAGCCCTGGAGTGTTCAAGGCCATGTGGGTAGAGCTACAGACAACCTGGTGGAAGGTGTCCCGGCCTACAGCTGGGAGGTTGGAAGTAGATCATCTTTAGGGTTCCTTCCAACCTAAACCATTCTAAAATTCTGCCCTACAAAATTAAATAATTATCTGCTGCAATACCAGACAACAAGATTGCACAATAGCTTTGCACATCTCCCACAGCACTGTAATCCAGAAGGAATAATATACTTGCAAAAAGACAAACAAAAGAAAGCCTCCCTGCAAGCCTTCCATTTTATACAAAGGTCTCTGTGGATCCCACACACCAAGCTAACACACAAGACAGGCTGAAGGGAGAGAGGCTTAGCTGTGAGAAAAATCAGAGAAATACTTTGGATATTGAATAGCAGTGCTTAGGCCTAAAGACTGAGTCCAGGCTCTCTTCCAAAAGAAGAGAAAAGCCCAATGACTGGCATGCTTAGGAAGAGCAACCAAAAAAACAGCAGTGGGTGAGTGGGAGGAGGGACAACTGAGCAGGGAAGGGAGTGGCAGGGGTGGCCACCTCCTTCTCACAAACCTTGCAAGAAGGCAGCTGCAGTGCACAGGGTCTCCTTCAACTCCTCAGTGCTCTGTACAAGGGAAATGGAGGCTTCCTCAGCAGGTGCTCTCCATGCCTTGAGAAGGGCGAGGAGCTCATTCTTCTCTCCACTGCAGGGAGTTCTCCCTGGATCCTGTGAACATGCAGAGGAGAGAAGGCAGGGAATGCTGAGGAGAAATAGGCAAAACAGACGCCAGGGCACTGGGAAACAGAACACCTACTAAACCATCCCCAATGTTCTGTGTGGGGGAGCAAGGTCCTTCCATCCCCTCCCTTTAACTACAGACCACTCACAGTGATTCCTGCCTGTCCCTGGGCAGCAACTCTCCACATCAGCATGAGGTGTAGCCAGAGGGACTCCCAGCAAAGCAGGTCTGAGTGCTGTCTGAAGGCATTTGCCCCTCCTTATCAGCAAGAAGAGCTCTGCCTTGTTACTGACAGCTTCCTCTGTAGAAACTGCAAGTCTACCAGCAGCCCTCATTACCTGCCTGGTGCCTCCAGGTCCAGGATTCTCCAGGATCCATTAACACATTTGGGGCTGTTCTGAGTAAACTCGGATGCTAAGGAGAGGATTTCTCACAATGACTGGGAAAGACTGTTTCAGATCTGCAAATGCTATGGAAACATGCAGAGTAGGCTTTATGACAAACACAATATTTGTGTCAGCTCTGGATCCCTTAGCAAACTGGCAGGTATTTATTTTGGTCTGCACAAATATAGGTACAGCACACACTGATGACTTAGAAACTCACAGTGACAGCAAGAAAGTGAAATACAAGCCCAGGCTAAATGGGGCTCCTGGCAGCAGCAAACAAGTCAGACACTTCCCTTTGAGGCAAAGCACACAAACTGGCTAATGCCCACCCACAACTGCCTAGGCTGCAAATGACGTGACTCGCTCAAAAAAGCTTCAAGTGCCAGCTGCAGAGTGAAGCAGGCTACAAGAATTGCAGGAGGCAAGGGGCAACCTGCTTAAGAAATCTTTAAGACTAAGAGGAGATGGCTAATTCACACTTCAGAGCTGTAGGGGTGGCACAACAGGCAAACGCTCTGGCACACAGCAGTGCAGGAGTTGCTCCACATGCATCCATTCTCAGATACCTCAGATCTGCTTAGGAGCCGGAAGAGGTCAGTGATGCTCTGCAGGCAGCTGGCTGCCAACCACCACGCTGCCTGCAAGGCCGCCAGCCGGTGCAAAGGTGACTGTAGTTCCTCAACAGTTACTTCCTGCAGCACCTTCTGCCACAGCTCTTCTGTGCTAAGGTCCTGCCCACAGGTTCCACAAGCCTCCAAAACTGGAAAAAAGTCAGAAATTAACACTTATCCAAAAATAACGCACCAGAAAGCAGCCATGAGACAACAGGTCAGTACTCTGTAACAGACACCTTCCAAATAGGGAGAGAAAGGCTGATACGAGCATGGTCTCCTTGGCAGTGAGGGATGGAATGGACTTATCAAGGCTTGCCAGGCTACAAAAGCAGCACTGGAAGCAGACTCTGACAGTGCAGCTAATGGCTTCACACAAAAGAGACACTACACAGTTCAGAACTATGGATCCAGCTTTACAGAGCTCTCTTGTGATCATTTGTCCAAGAGCAAACATGCTAACACTGCAGATTTCTCTCCAACTTGCAGCATTTTTTGCTAAGTTTTCCTTGAACCCACCATACCATCATAAAAACAGTAATTAGCTAATATCACTGTAACTTTGCTAGAGGATTAGCATCTTCTGGAGTGAAAACTATCAGTCCCCTTAAGCTTTTCCCTTTCACTGCAGGCAAGACAGCCATACAGCTGCACATTATCCACAGCCACATGCAGCTTTACCTACTTCATTCCTGGCAGAGCCAGTCTTCCTTACCCCTGAGGAGCCCATGGCGTATTCCTTCTGCTTCTCCTTTGATGGCACAGTCAGACGTTCCCAGGACAAACAGCAGGGAGTTGTAGAGGACAGTAAGCTCCAGAGGCATTGTGGGGAGGGCAGGTGGCAAGCCTGTAAACAAACCCAATGAGACACTGATCTTCTTTTTCACGGCTTGAAGAAAGCCCTACGAACACCCATGCTTTCTGACAGCTGAAGTTTCTTGTCAAATATTTTGTTGTTATGGTGAATCTACAACTTGAGGACTGCACAAACTAGGGTGACAGCAGATGCCACCTCCCTCTCCAGGTGCCAGCAATGACTTAGTCATCTGCTGCTCTGGTATCCGGACACTGCAGCATTCCAGGCCAGAGATCTTACAGCACTTCCAAAAGATCACCAAAAACCTGCCCTCTTCCAGTGGTGATCCAATATCTTGAACAGATCTCCTGCACTGTCTCTTCCCAGGTGCCTCCACAGCACAACCTACTTGCTCTTCTCCTTAAATCCTCCTAAGAGCATTTCTCTCTCATCAGGTTCTCTCTGTAGCCCACTTGCAGCAAGGAATCAGAGAATCACCTGAGTTGGAAGGGGCCCTGAAAGGTCACCTAGTACAGTTCTCCTGCAGTGATCAGGAATAACTGAAACAGGCTAGTTTGCTTAGCAATAGGGTATATTAATGTAAGAAGCAATACATTAGAGCTTAGCAAAAGGAATCAGCGAGTACCAATTCTAAAACTTTCCATTTCAACTTTGCCTGGTGCGTGAACAGCCTTATTTTCTCTTAGTTCTGTTTCACAAGAAGAACTGGAGTCATAACAGAATACTTATTTTTGCATGTTACCAGGTGCAAGGATGTTTTCCTCAGATTTCATGCATATTGTTTTGCAAGTTGCTCATTATGGTCTAGCAAGTAGGGGACATCCAGCCTGCACCAAGCAACGGGATTCCCGAGGAAGCAGCCTGGGCACACGATCTCCGGGTGTGCAGTGTTAGCACGGCCGGCACTCTCTCTCTCTCTCTCTCTCACTCACTCACCCTGCATCCTCAGCAGCAGTTCCCCGAACGCCCCTCGCAGCTGCCGCGCCACCTCTCCTCCACACGCCGAGCCCCGCGCCTCCTGCAATAGACACGCTCAGCCGCCAGCCTCACGCCTGGGCCCAGCTTCCCGAGGGCCGCGCGAGGCAGCCGTGGGGACGGGGAGGGGGATGAGGGGAGTGTCTCACCCGCCATCGCCCGGCCAAGGCCTCGCACTGTGCGGCCCATGCCTGCAGGCAGCCCGGCTCCGGGGCCGCCCCGCGCCGCAGCCGCTTCATGGCCGCCGCCACATCGCGCCGCTCGCCTCCCGCCTTCCCGCCCTCCTCTCATTGGCTGCCGCCCTCCTCCCGCCCTCCTCTCATTGGCTGCCGCTCTCCTCCCGCCTTCCCGCCCTCCTCTCATTGGCTGCCGCTCTCCACCCGCCTTCCCGCCCTCCTCTCATTGGCTGCCGCTCTCCTCCCGCCTTCCCGCCCTCCTCTCATTAGCTGCCGCTCTCCTCGTCCTCGCCGCCATTGGTCGGGAGATGGCGGCCGCCATAGCAGCGGCTGAGCTCTCACAGTAGAGGGGGCGACGGCGGCCGAGGAGGCCCAAGCCGCGTCCCGCTGCCAAGAGACGGGTACGGCCTGTACCGCCAAGAGAGCAGATGATGTGCAGGAGTGATGGCTGCTTTAACCCTGCCTCCCCCCCAGCGATATCCCACACAAATTACTCAGGACCTGGTGACAGTCTGAATGGGACAGTGCACAGCAGAGCATTCCCCCCCAGCACACCAGGTCTCCTCCTCTCAGATCACTGTGCACCCTCCACCACACGCTTTTTGGGGTTTGAAATGAGCAAACACAGCCACGTTTGTTCCACCACCAGCAGCACGTCGTGATTCCAAGGTCGTCAAGCTTTGAACAAATGTGAACTCTTATCCCCAAAACACTCAGAAGAACAGCAGCCAAATGATGAGCTCAAAGGCCATTAGGGAAGGCCAGTAAAGACTAAACATGTGAATGAAAGAAAATAAGAGCAGCTCCAGCCCTTGGAAAACTTATCTTGACTCTAAATTCTTTGGTGTAGTAGCCAGTCTCCCTTGGCAGAGCAGTCAGTATAAGGCCAGTCCTCTGTCCTTGGCATCACTGCAGTGGCAACTGTGTACTTGCAATCTCATTACTGCAAGTAATAAATCCAGGTGAAGAGACTCGAAGCTACATCCTTGTACCTCGGTAAGAGGAGTCAGGGAATGAGGTTGCAGTAATTCTGGAGAGCAGACTGAGGCATAAGTAGGCATAATGATTTGTTGGAAGCTCTCAAGGGAGCTTCAGCTTTTGACCCAGGCTCAAACTACTAAAATATGTGGCTAAAACAAAGTCCTAATTTTCACTCTGCAATGGGGACTGCCACTGTCCAGTCATTCTCTGGTGAGACGTGAGTTTTTACAGAGCTGCAGCTCTGTTCTCTCTGCTTTGCCCCAGCCTCCCAGGCCACAGGCCTCTGGTTCCAGCAGGTCCACAAAGCCACCACAACCTTGGAGGTAAGGGGCTGAGGGAAGGAATCTGTGCATAAACAACAGACATGGGAAGGTTTGGCAGCATGATGGCAGCTGCTAAAAGAGGAACTAGTCCAAGAGGTGAGAGAGAACAAAGCCCAGGGGCCTGGATGGCAGCAGCGGGGGTCTTGAAGGCCAGTATCACAGCATTAGTGACCTTAAGGACTTCTGCCAACACAAACACATTCAGGCAGCAATAAAACCCTGACTGGGTTATACAGTTACAACAAGACATACGGGAGCTCCAGACTTGGAGGTTAGTAACATATTATCTAATGTCACGTTAAATGAAAATTCACTGATTAGTTGCTACTTCCATCCCTTTCCTTCTTTCCAAACAAAAGCACTCTCATCCCTCAGTATTACCCTGCAATACCTGAAAACCCTTTGGCCACTAAGGAGTCACAGTATATAGTCAATAACCTACCTAAAGGATGATGAAACTGTTTAAGCCTATCTAACTGTGGGCTGCATTGTTTCTGTGCAGCTCCCAGCCACATACTATTGCCCCTTTCCTTGCACCAGCACTGCTGTGCATGCAACCAAGTTGCAGTGAGCCAGTTAAGACAGTTCTGTCAGCTACAAAAGAGTCCCTGGTTTTGTCAGGTGAAATTAAGCAGGTCAGGACCACAGAGGTGAAGAAATACAAAGCTCAGACAGAAGAGCAGAAGCAGCAGGATAGAAGCTGGCCAAGCAATGAAAGTTCAAAATTAGAGCAGTGTAAGCCTCCCTGGAATTGCCTCCTGAGACCTGAGCAAGCACTACCACCCAGGTTGGGCAAAACACAAAACTAAACTTGTCCTCCAAGGATGTTTTCCACAGCTACTGGGCACACATGACAGTAAGAACTCAAACAATCACTGAGATGGCTAGACACTTCCCCAGAGCCTTCCAGGGCAGAGATGAGGAAGAAACTGAAGTTACACAGGCAGACTCTCTCAGACTGAGTGAGGAACTCAAGCAGAAGCAGTTAGGATGCATGAGTCAAAAAACTAAGCAGGGACCAGAACAAAAATTGAAGGAAGAATCTCAGGCAAGCAGTCCTCAGCTCTTTCCAGAGGGGAAAGAGATGAAAAGTTTCATAGCACCAAATAATGCCACACAGTGGTTCAGGGCAGTAAGGAATCCCAGCTCCCATCAACAGTGCAGGGGGAGTTCAGCTGGAATGCAGCCAGGCACCATGGTCACCATCTTCCACTTCTGCCCATACAGATATACATCTGACAGCACACAGTCAAAAGCAGATTCGAGATAGCTCACTTGAAGCACAAAGCCTCATGCACAAAAGCAAGATCACTGGGTGATAAGCACCCAGTACTGGGTCACAGATGCCATCCTCCACAATGCCTAGGATGCCATCAAGGTGACAGAAACTTCCCCAGCACATACATGGGTACCAGTGCATTAGGGCACCATGCAGGAGTTGTCACCTGCTCACAAATCTCCAGCAGCTGTTCTCAGCTCTCACCAAGGTCAGTCCTGCAGTCAGCCTCACAAGACCCTCCTTTCTTCCTAACAAGATCCAATACAGGGGTGAGTCAAATGGTCTGTCACTACATCCTGCTAGCAAATAACTGTTCCTAATCAACTACCAACCATCCTGCAGCATATGCTCAGGAGGAGACCAAGAGCCCCAGCTGCTACAGCCCTGACTATATGGACAGTGCAGGCCAAGGTCATGAGTGAAGTTTTCCAGTCATGGAAACCATTTACCCTGCTATAAATCTTCCCAAAAAACTATGCCTGCTTCAGGCTGTCCAAGACAGCCCAGTCAGCTCTACTCAGCCCCTAGTACTGTTTAGGAACATCAGAAAAACAGGAGTGAGTATAGGGCAGGAGAGGCCTCATTAAGAGCAATGAACTAGGCTGACAGGAAGGCAGGTGCAACCAAGACCCCAGAAACCATCTGCCAGCATAGCTGTGTGCACTCTGATTCCAGCATGAAAACGGAGCATGCGGAGAGAAGTGGTGGCTGTAGGACCCAGCAAGAGGGCAGAGTTATAGTAGCCTTTTCTCTCTGTCCCTCCTTAGCAGGCCCCTTCAAGTAAGTCAGTGTCTCTGCACAGGCAAGATGATGCTCTCCAGGCACATTGCAGACCACTGCAGCCTACTAGCAGCACAGTTGAGGCAGTTTTTGGGAATGCACTAGCAAGATATCCTGCTGTTGGTTCTGCGGAGAAGCACCTCAGGACTCTTCTTGCTTCTTGGCTTCCTCCTGCTGCTAACAAATGCACAAGAGTTCCAACCTCAACCACTGAGAAGCATGCTCCCTGCAGAGCATCACAATGAACAGGGAACAGCCGGCACTGGTTCTTTTGCACAACACTGAGGCAGGGAGCTAGGGATAATCCCAAACTGCTGTCGGCAGGCACTCGTTGCTGGTGGCTGTTGAACCCCTCCTGGCACTAAGGAATCAGGGAGATGACCACAGCCTTGGCCGACGAGCAAGTCAGGTTCCCCACATCTTCGGTGCTACCTGAGCTGGAGCTGGCTGAACCAGGTGCTAACGGCACAGTCCACACGCATCACCAGGGAGATCCCCAGCAGGAGGCAGATGCTGCTCACCATGAAGCCCAGAGATTCAAAGAGGAACCTGGAGGCACAACAGATGCAATAAGGTATCATGCTACCCACAACCCCAGCAGATAATTTTCCCTGACAGTGAGGGACCGGTAGTACCACCAGTCATACAACGTGGATTGCATTTATTCCTTAGCAGTGGATGCTGCTTGCGATCCAGAAGCCAAGCATGCCTGTAGTTCCTTGCTGGTTTCAAGGCCATTCGGGAAGACACTAAAGTGGGATTTGGGAACTCCCAGAGGTCAAGGACATCCCACGTGCCTACTACTGCAAAGGTTTGCATCTCATTTGTAGGCTGATAACACTACCTTTGCCTCTCTGCCCTGAATATTCTTTAACTTACAGGTGGGCTCTGGGCGTCCTTGAAAATCAAGGAGAAAGGACTCTGCTCCAGTCTGAGTCCAGCTTCTGAACCTGAAGCAGGAATTAGTCAAGGCCAATTCTACAGCCTCTACTAGTGAAAAGTTATTGAAGATCAATCACATGGTCACTTCCAGTATTACTAGCTAAGAACTATAGCCAAGACTTCAGCAGCATGAGCCAACACCCAGCATCAAACTAACTCCTGCAACTTACTTTGGGGCAAAGACCTTCCAGACCATGAGGTGCCTCCTGAGGATCACAGCTGCACACACACAGGCCAGAAGCTGTTGGTGAGACCAGGAAAATAAAGTTACAAGTGACACACTGCAAAGTCCTTCTGGGCAACAGGTCCATACCTGAAAGCAATACTAAATTGTGCAGACCTGAGAGGCCAGTACATCAGAAATAAGCATCCCAAAGAGGATTCTCTCCCATCATCGCATCAGGAAAGACAAACAACCTGTGCTGCATACAGGCCCTTCAAGGAAAGGGCAGCACACAGGAGAGCTCCCATTACAGCTAAGCTTACCTAATCTTTCAGAGAGAAGGGCAGTCACACATGGCCTCCTCCTCGTCTCACACTGTTTCTGGTCTGATTGTATAGGAAAATTGAAAAGCTAAACCTCAGAAAGCTGTTTACTTTCACGGGATTAAGTTTCTGACATTTAGCTCCCAGCACAGACAAAAAACAAAGGTGATTTGTGACCAGGATTGGGATAAAAAAACAAATGGGATTACAAACTTGCAGTTTCCAAACAGATGCTCCTGGGCAGATGGAAACAAAAAGCAACCTAATTTGTACTGCTGCTTCCATGCTGTTGCCCTTCTCAAAGCAAATGGTAAATTGCACAGATTAAGAAGAGGATCTTTGCATCTGCTTTTTCACCTGTACCTCAACATTTCTTCCCTGGCCTGCCTCTGACCCAACTGAGCCCTATCTCATGTCAAAGAGCCCCGTGGCTCTCACAGCACAGTTTTATTCCCAGACAGCCATCCCACCTCAGGCCATACCTGTGCCCCAAGGACAAAGAGGTACTTCAGCCCCAGCTGCAGCAGAGCAGTGGAGAACTTCTCTGGGGATTCCCGCAGCCTCATCTCCATCATGTGTTCATCCACCGTCTGCAGCTCCTCCTGAGGTTCCCTCTTGGACTTCTTCTTCTGTGAGCTGGGCATCTCACACACAAAGGGCCAAAGCAGGAGCAGAGGGCAGCCAACTACCTCGAGGACAAAGGCACATGAAGTTACCAGGAGCCCAGGAGATGAGGAGCAGTCTAGGCTCTGCCGTCATGCCCTGGACGTGGCAGGAATCATATACTCCAGCTCCAGCTTGCTGGTCAGGCACAACTGCATGGAGGCTGCAAGCCACGGGCAGCTCTGCAGCCCCAAAAGGGGACAGTGAAGATGCTGCTGTTCAGTTGGTGCTGGAGCCTTCATCACCTCGTGCTCAGCCTGCAGGTGTCCAGACAAGGCAAAGCCATGTCTGCTCAGGCTCAACGGCCCAGGAAGAAATTGATTTACCTGCAAAGAGGATATGGGAGGCAAACGTGTTGGCGCCCACCAGGACAGCAGGAAGGAGGTTTGTGCTGTGGTCAAGGTGAAAGCCCACAAAGGCTGCGTTCCAGTGGATGGCCGGGAAGATGGGCTGATGGCCCGTGGAATAGAAGAATTGGGAAGCAGCAAGGAGCCATGAGATGACTGCAAACCAGGGCACTGAAAAAGGCTCTGAGAGAGAAAAAGAGAGAGAGAGAGAGAAAGATCAGCATCAAGGAACAAGATAGTCCAAAGAAACCTACAGGGTTTTCTTTCATGTTCCCCTCCCACTCACTCTTCTGTGACAGAAACTAGTCAAGATGCCAGTACATGGCCAGGTGCTCCCTCTGCTGCCCACCCTGCTGCGGGACTCTGTCAGCAACAGAGGGCTTAGCAGCTGCTCCCACTTCTGGAAAGAAGCATTGGGGTAGGACTCCCTTCTCTTCCCACACTCCCTCCACACTGCATGCATCTCTTCTATTAGAGAATTTAAGCAGCTTTAAATAAGCTACAAGGATCCTGCAAGGAGGATCTGTGTACTGCCATTCCCCAGGAGCAAAGACTGGACTCTGCTTCTCCCACTGAAAACAGGATGAGGCTGCAGTCTTGTAATGCTCAGGTTGCACATCCAAAAGATGTTCCACTGAACCCTGACTCACCAGTGTCTCCTGCGAGGCTTCTGGCACGTGTGTGGATGTGCAGCAGCACAAAGGCCTCCAAGAAGAGGAGTAGGAAGGCAAGACTGAGCCGCTCAGTGTGCAGGAGCATCAAGAGGAAGCCCATGAGGGTGAGCGCTATGACCAGGGCTGCTGAGTACACACTCCCTAGCCCATAGGCTGCAACTGTGGCCCTGCAGCTGCGCCGTTCCAGGCGACTCTTCTCAGACTCCTGCATCCTCTTGTAGATCTGAGGGATGACCTGGAGCAAGTCAACTTTGGAGCTTGGAATCCCCTGGTAGGGAGTGACAATGGATCCTGCAGACTCCCGTGAATCCTTTGCAAACACTGTCATGGGATGGCACAGCAGGAGCAGCAACCCAATAAACACTAACCCGTACACAGCCCATGGAAAGGCAATGACTGCCACCTGTACCAGCTCCTGCAGCTTGCCCAGAGAGTCCTCAGCACTGGATGCAACAGCCCAGTAGCAGGCAATGCAAAGGACCACCAGTGGGAAACCCCAACGTACAAAGAGTACAAGGGGGTCTGAGCTGTTCAGATTGCCGTAGTGTCGCAGCCAGCTCCGCACTGCATACACCAGCCCAGCCAGCAAGGCCACGCATAAGAGGTAGAAGAGGTTCTTGGCCCGTGTGTTTCTTAGGCTGGCAAGAGGTGGAAGGAAAACGGAGGGCCGGCACTGAGGGATTTCTTCACGGCACTGGTGGAAAAAGCCAGAGAGTCGCACGCAAAGCAGAAGCACAGCCACAAGGCACAGCAGGTGCCAGCTCTCTTTTCGGTAAGAGGAAAAGCCAAGAGGCTGCTGTTTGGAACCTTCCGGTACAGTCAGGCGACCATCCCAGTGGAGCTTCCCTATCAGCAGCATCACCAGTGAGGCCAACAGGAATGGGGCAACTTGGGCCTCAGCTATCACAAAGCTATCAGAAAACATTGCTCCGCAGCGAAAAAGGAGAATGCCCATGGGGAATGCCAGCCCCAGCCACACTCGCAGCCTCTGCCTCACACCAGTGCTGGCTAAGGGTGGCTGGGTGCCCAACAAACGGGCTCGCTTGGGATGCCAGCCCCACCAGTGCCAGAAAAAGCCCAGCAGAGATGCTGCAGCTGCCCAAGACAGCAGCAGGAGGAGATCCAGCTCCTCCTGTGTGAGCACACAGGCTAGCCCACACAGAACAGCTGTAGCCAGCCCCCAAAGAAGGGGGTACAGGAGGCAGCTGCGATAGAAAGAGTCAGACATTGTGGCCAGCTCTGAGGCCACATAGCAGAGCAAGCAGGAAGCAGCAACGAGGGAGCAGCCCCCCACCATACGCAGAGGATGAAAGCGGGCCCAGGACTGGGTGCACACAGCCCGTGCCTGCCGCAGGTAGAGCTGGAAGCGGCTGATGAGGCTTCTGAGCTTGGACTCCAGTTCCGGAGACACCAGCATTGCCCTCTGCACCTGGGCCAAGAGCTGAATGTGCTCCTCTACAGCGCTGGAGAAGAGCTCCTGCAGGTGCTGGAGCTGCTCTGCTGGCAGGTCCTGAGCAACCAGTGAGTAGGAGTGCAGGAAGCGGTCCACCTGCAACAGGAGAGAGGACAGAATCAGAAAGCAGTGTTGGGAAGGGGACTCACTGCCACCTTCCTCACATAACCCTTCTGGAGTGTAAGCAGTCTCAGAAAAATAATCCCTCTGCCAAAGCAATATCCCTCTGAAGTAATATATCTGTCCTGACAACTGTGCTGACACCTTTCAGCCACCCAGTTCTCCACCTGTTAGCACTACACATCATTACAAGTTCATACATAGAGTCTTTGGTAACCACAAGGTAAACGTCCCCCAGAATGTCAAGTCATCACCAGCTATTACTCCGAACCACTGCCAACTTTCATCTTGTGTTGTTACTTTTTTTCCATGACAACAGGCATCAAATTAAACAACTTGCAGTGGATCAAATCAAACTGTTCACTCTTTTTGACAGACACATTAAGCCACCATACTAAGGAGAATTCCTTCTGCCTTTTCCTTTAAGTCCACAGTAACTGAGCCAGCTATGACCCCAAAGTTGCCACAAAAGTCTTAAGAGAGCATTAACCAGTCAGGGCACCTGTAAGAACATTCAGCTGCTCAACAGTGCAGATCAGCTCAATTCCAGAAATACATGGATAATTTCACATGGCTTCCAGTCACCTTGAAGCACAAGAAGAACCAGTCTGCTCCTGCCCTTGAATGGTAAACACATGTGCTAGCTCTCTCCCAGGCTTGCATGACCTCCTCGGTATGCCAATGCTTCTTTAAAACCAACGTGATCAAGCCAGAAACACTCAGACAACTAGCTGCAATGATTTAAGAGACAGCTCTAGATATGGCTAATTCCCCATACATGATGAATATTCTCAGTGGCTAATGGACAGTAAAGTGTATTATCATCTCTAAATGACAAAGCACACTGCTCCTATATAAATAGGAAGCACAATGAACACTTCTGCCTTCCCATTAGCAATAACATCCTCTCCAGCTCTTCACTGATATGCAGTAATGGTGCCCAATCTACATAGCTGTTTCCAGGCATCTGGGTCAAAATAAGGTCCTGCTTTGGTATGCCTTCTTCCTTGAGAACCACAGGACTACATCAGAGCCCTGACTGTGGGCTCGAGGAATAAAATCAGGCTAGCAATGTGCTTCTAGCAATGCAGGATCCCTCACAGGCAGCCAGGCTTTTAGGTGAGACACACACCTTGTAACACGTGAAAAATCTTTTCTGTTCCAATTTATTCTGTTATTACAAGGCGTTTCTTTTATTCACTACTTCATTCACTACCACTTTCCTCCTGCCACTGCTCTAGGACAGTATTATAGCTAACACTGTTTCTCCTCCAAAACTGAAGAAACATCAAAACACCTGCATGTACTTCTCAATCCCTATTAAGGAAACTTACCCCTAGTCACCTTCAGCCTCGAGGAAACAACCTTCCCATCAGCTTCTCCAAGTAAACAAACCCACTTCTAACCACCTGGGACCTTACCATGAAGCAAATAACACCTTCCAGGTCAGTGTTTTTCTACAGTGCAGCGCTCATTACCAGGTACTAAACAGGTGCCTCCCATTAATGTTTGGAATATGATTGTCTTTTACCAAACAAACACTGCAAGCAGGTAACTCACAAAGTTCTCTATGAAGATGACAACATATCACTGTCTCACCTATACCAAGCAGAAGAGGTGTGTGCCTAAGAAAACTTTCCTTCTCTCCTCCAGTTTAGCAGTGAGGCCTGCCATAGACATAGTACTGTGCTACCTTCCAGCTTCCAAACAACTGCCAAACTACCCAGCTGAAAGCAGCTCCCAAGAAGCCAAATGCAGTGAATTCCCAATATGTCCAAGAGCTAAGACCACACAACTAACCCCTGGCACTACCACAGCACTGCCAGCCAGTCTTTCCCTGCCGTACCTGTTTGGCATTGATGTGATAAACCAAGAGCTGCTGCAAAGCTTCAGACACAGCATCACCATCCCCGGAGAACAGCTCAGCCATCACTTCCCCTATGTTACTGTAGGGAATGGGCACACCCAGCAGCAGGGCCATAGTGGGTACCAGGTTCACCTGGGGAATGGCCTCAGGCTCCTGGAGAGACAAAGGAGGAATAAGACATTTGGAAAGGACACAGCAATGTAGACTTTCATCCAGGAGAAAGGACGATGGTGAGGCATCGCTGTTGAGAGGTGATACTGGGAAAGACAATGGTTAAAACACAGGGGAAACTCAATCCTGCCCAAAGCAAATGATAGAAGATACCTGCAGGTCCCTGTGTCTCTCCCTCCCAATCTAAACAATTTTGATTGAGCTGTTATGCTTCGCACCCCACAATGCAGTTTTTGCCCAAGATGCCACCTCAGGCAGTAGCAACTAAAGATCTGCTTCTTACCTCAGGAGGGTCGGTGCCGAACAGAGGTGTTTTACTATACACAAACAGTGCTGCATTCACTTCCCTCTGGCTATCACCACCATGGTCTCCAGTCTCTGTCATGCCATGGTCTCCAGCCACCAGAAGGAGAGTGTCATTCCCCAAGTGATCCACCAAGGACCTGTCACCACATATAAGGAAAGTCATCAACCCCCGGGAGCACAGGTGGGAGAGGATATGTCCCTTCCAAGCCTGATTATGTGGGAGAGGTGAAGCTCACCAAAGGACCTGAGCAAAACTAGGTGCTGACAGAGAGCTGTATCAACTGAACCAGAGACTGGGACAATGGATGCTTTAAAAATGAACTAAAAAGTCAGAGCGCTGAAATGAGGTAGACTGATGTTGTCTAAATCTCCTGTGAGTGTTCCTCAAGGCTGCATGGGATCTCTAAAAATAATGACATTCAGAAGGAATATTCCCAATTTCAGGCTAGCTAATCCCATGAGGGTCTTACCTATTGCATCATGCTGTGTGAGCAAACTCCTGCTTCTAAGGAAAAAAAGATGTGGGATTTGTCCCTGAAGGATGCAAAAAGTACAGCACAATGCATATGCACTCTCACATACAGAAAGGCGTGTTACTCAGTCCTTGTAACAGCAAAAATGAAATCAATCCTAAGTCAACAGCCATAGCATTTTAGCTTCAGGCACAGCTGTGTAAGCAGAATTTCTGGATTCCATTCTGCACTCTGACACAAACACACAACTTGCAGGCCTGTGCAGTAAATTCAGCACTCCCTAGCCAAGGTTCTCCAAATGTTTCTCAAACATCAGCTAAGTCTCAGTGTGACAACCTCTAATTTAAGATGAAGAAAGTGAGGCGCCACCAACTGATGGTTTGGTTGAGAACTAAGGCTCCAAGATCTGAAAAGGCCTCAGCTCTGAAACCAAACCCTGTTCTTTGTCATTCCCTTGTGAACATATGCCTATACAGACAAGACTGTCCAATAGCTGGGCTCCCAGCTGCTACTGGTCACATCCATTCTCCGTGGTAACAGGTTTTCTGTATCCATAAATCCCCTTGTAAGACCCCCTAGTTTGGCCGAAAGCAGGAACCAATTGGCAACCCACTACCACTGCAATCATCACCTGAGCATCTCATTCATCTGGGTGAGCTTCTTGGCCATTTCAGGATGGTCAGGTCCATGTTTGTGCCCACAGTGGTCCACACCAAGGAAGTGAGCAATCAGCAAGTCCCACTCACCACTGTTCACTGCAAAACAAGGAAACTCTTATCACACAGTAGCCTAGGATTAAGAACACGCTCTACTCCTGGATCCCTCTGCCAGAGCTGTACAGCTGCTTCTGGAAACTGCTGCTTCTTCCCCTCTTGCAAAACCAAGGGGACGCTCAGGAAAAGGAAAATCCAGAAATCCAGTTCTTCCCTGAAGGTATTTCAGGTTAGACTCATCCACGTGCCTCTCTGCATCCCATGTGGAACATGGGCCTGGCATACAAATGCTGTCCCATGCCAGGGACATATCCCTCCCTTCTACTCCAGGGTCTCAGCACATGGAAATCAATACATTTGCAGATAAATGACAAATTGAATGACAAACTACAAGGAAATACCCATCATTAGGGCAATTTCCTCATCTTCACCTTAAAAGACCACCGCAACTTTGATTTATCTAGATTTATATGCAGATAAAGCGAAGAACATTTTCCCTAACCTAAGTCTCAATAGGGAGTCTGAAATCACATAAAATTCACAAATCAACCCCACACTTCAACTTCTCCCTGAGACTGGGAGCAGCAATTTGCTCTCACCTTCCACTGGGTGGCAGGACTACTGGATTAGTCCTAAAGCACCGCCAGGAAGCCATGCAGCAAAACAGAGGAAAGAGCTGCTCCTCCTGGCTGTATATTTCTAGGACAGACATAGAACTCAAAATTGCAGCCCAGTCCTACCAATCAGCCCTACCTCCCAAATGGAGAAACAGTATTTAGAGAAACAGTTCATGGGTCCTCAAAGCTGTCTTATCTGTGGAAATCCAGCTAGATGACTGTAATCCCCGGGCAGCAGACATGAGTGGGTGTGACTACACAGTGCTATCACACCAAAATTCTTCAGTTCTACCCCAGTCTTGTAGTAGGAACCCTGTACAACAAAAGGGGTGGATCAGCCTTATAGGGAAGAACTACTTACCAGTAGGATAAAGATACTGCAAGATCCCATTGTCCACAGTGTGAAGATCCTTCACATTGAAAGAAGGGAAAAAATAAGAGCGGAAAAACTTCTTTGGGAAGAGTCCATCCCAAGTATCATCACCCATGAAGACCACTCTTCTTCCTGAGGCAGAAAAAAATGAACTGATGAGAGTAGGAAGCCCACCCGAGTCACATCATTAAACACACTAGTGTCAAGTCTGGGAAGATCCAGCTCATGTGCTGGAGCACTGTCTCCTTCAAAACCCATAATAAAAGAGACTGAGACTTTTTAATCACCATCTGGTTGCAAGTGAGCTTGAATAAAGGGAGAGTTCTGCCCCCTTTGTAGCCCTCTAAGTGCTCCCAGCTCCAAACGCACCAGCACAACCGCATTACTTATCATTAACCTCTGCCACGTCACCTTAGTAGAAAGATGCACAAACTAAACAGGCCAAAAAGTAGATGGTCATTCATTTGCATTACTGTATTACCAAGCAGATAGAGCACTGCCAAGGGCTGCACAATCCAACTGTAAGACACAACACAATAGATGGCTACTGACAGCAGATATCAGAAACTGAATCCTGGGCTCCAACTTGAAACATAACTGTGGTGGGCTTTTATATGCAGAAAAGGCAAGAGCATACATGCTTACCATTGCCCACACTTTGCTTGTCCTTGCCACGTCTGCAACCAGCCGTGCTGTTATGTTTTCTGAGCCTTTCCAGATTGGCAGCAGAAACCACCTCCCCTAATGCTGTGGCACAAGGTCTGCGAGTGCTTTTGCACTCTGATGACTAACTGCATTTGCCTGCCTTCCTCACACAGGGAAGCTGGCAACCCATTGTCCCATCCCATGCAAAAGCATGATTGTCATTTGTAGCACTCTGAGCCCCGGAAGAAAATCTTTCCAGGTAATGCAGGACAGCATCGTACTATCCTCTCTCTCATCCATCATCCCATCCTAACAAGAAACTCTTTACTACCTCACTAATCACATCTAGGCAACACCGAACTATACAGAAAATGTAGTAACAGATGCAGGCAGGTGAGGTTCCCATACCACACCTGGCTCAAGCTCCGCCCTCATCGGGTGTCTCACCTGACTGCCAACAGACTTACAGTGTCCTTGGCATGTCAGAGCCGCTCCTGGCAATAACCTTGTGGCAGCCACCACTAGCACAGCCACCTTCACATGTTTCTCACCATCTCTGAATAAACCCTAAGCCAGGTCCCACCTGCTTCTCACTCCCAGCACCAGACAAAGCCCACCTGCATAACAGCTTCAGCCAAGTCTGGGGTAGGGTGAAAGAATTAGCTGACAGCCAGGAGGTGTGCTAATCAGTTCCCTTAACAGGGAGAGAAGAATAAAGGTCCCACATGAGCACAAGTGCCTTCTACGTGCCCTCCCCTGGCTGGACGTCGCACGTACCATTCTGCACCAGCTGTGCCAGCAGGTTGTCCTCCTGGATCGCGTAGGTAGCAAAGTTATTGCCTACATCAATGAAAGTGGGCAGTGACCCGGTGGTGAGGCCCTTGATGCGCTGCATGGTGGCGGTGGGGGGATCAGCTAGGAAGCGGTAGAGGCGGGCATGGTGGGGCTGAGAAGTCTCCAGGTGGTGCAGAAAACTCAGCTTATTCTCATAGGGCAGTGGGTTGACCTTGGCTGGGTTAAACAAGGCAAATTCAAAACGAAGGGCATCGATGATAACGAGCACGATCTTGGGAAAGCGCTGGGGCAGCCAACAGGAGCCTGGTGGGAGGTTCTGCTTGTCCCACGGTGGTGGTGCGAGTGGGTCTGAGCAGGAACTGCTGTTGGCAAGCTCAATACGGGTGAGCAGGAAGCCACTCATGAAGAGCCCAATACCAGAGAAGAAGAGCAAGCAGACCCAGGCCAGGAAAAGCAGCACCGGCCACCGCTGCATCCTGCGGGGTAAGACAAACGAGCTCAGTCCCAAGGCTCCACCTGAGCCAGCGTCCATCCCCGGCCATTGCTCCGCACACCAGCCCTTCCCAACGCCCCCCGCCCCCAGCTCTTGTAGCCACTACCTGTGACTCCCCCACTGCCCTTACACTGCCCTGCCGACCCCGCTCTGCGCCTCCACCTCCCTCAGAGCTCCCCCATCCCTCGCCCCCATCAGCCCCACAGCCCCCCTCCCACGTCCACCATACCCTACCTCAGCACACCGTCCCTGACACTGTCCCGCCGCCACCACCTCCCCCGACCCGCTCCAGCTCCTTCCAGTCCCCTCGTTCCCCCTCGTTCCCCCGGACCCTCCCGGCCTCCCCCCGCCCCTGTCCACTCACCTGCGGCCGCCACGGCCCGGCCCGAGCCGCCCCGGAAGCACCGGCGGCCCGAGAGCGGCGACGTGCGGCGCGACGGATGTGACAGCGCCCCCTGCCGGCGGGTCCTCCGAGCGCCTTTCATGGGACCCCAGCGCGTCCCCATCGTCCAAAGCTGGATCCATTAAGTTAATTATTAATTAAGGATGGGAACTATTAGGAGGTTCCATAAGGGGGGCTGCGGAGGTCGTGAGGGGCGGCTGAGAGCTCTGGGTGTGCTGGGCCCAGGGCAGAGGAGCTGAGGGGAGGCTGATGGCGGCTGCAGCTGCTCACAGGAGCGGAGGGCAGCGCTGAGCTCTGCTCTAACAGCGATCACGGCCATGAGCTGCCGGAGCTGAAGGGGTGTTGGACACAACTACCACCCCTGCACCTGATGGAGGGGGTTCAGCATTCACCCTCTGTACAGGCAGCTGCTCCGATCCCCCTCAGCTGGTACCTGCCAAACTCCGGAGCTGCTCCCCTCTGTCCCTACATACTGACACCAGCACCAGTTTCCAGCACGTTCCTCTACCCACCCCCCCAGTGGCACCAGCAACAGCTCGAGCTGCTGCATGCATGCAACCACCAGCACAAGGCTCCGTGTCATTCCAGAACCAGAACAGCCCGTGGGCACAGGCTCTTCTTGCGGATTGTCACAGGCACGGAGCCTCTCAGGACAGTCATCACTTCATGCTGCAACCCTCCATGTCAGGACACAGCTCTGAGCACCACAAGGATGTGCTGTAGCGATGGTACTATTTATTACGTGATCAGATTCAGATACAAAATAAGGGCCAAGGGAAGAAGAATGTCTAGCTGAGGAAGGTGGTGGAACAGGGCTCCCCACAGGCTCGCAGGCCCTGGACAAGTATCCCCTTTCTGGTGGGTGCTGCCCCATCAGTGTGTCCAGTGTCTGTTCTGCCCCACTAGCTGGAGGTTGCCTGCTCTGCCTTAAGCAACTCTGTGCTGGGGGGCTGGGGGTCCTCATGGGCTAGAGGTAGCTCATCCCGAGTCTTCACAGCTTGTGTCTTGGTCAGCGTGGTGTAGATGCCCAATGCCTGCAGGAAATGAGAGAGCCATCAGGGAGGAGATGAGATGCACTGGATGGATACAGGAACAGAAATGGTCATTTGTCCCTAGAGAGGGCCCTGTGGGACAGCAAGAATATCTGCAACAAGGCTGTGACAGGAGAGGACAGGGTGTGCATAGGGCTGGGACAGAGCAGGCCCCACAAGGTAGATAGGGCCACAGCAGCTTCTGAAAGGGCTCTGCTCAAAGCCCTGATGTTGTCAGGTCACATCACCATTTTAAGACAGCTGCATGGGGAACTACTGCTAGCACACAGCAATGCCCTCAGGAACCAAGCCAAATCCCTGCTCTACACTCAGCTGCATGCCAGCAGAGCGGTGGTCGAGACTTACATATCGAGAAGACAGAAGTCAGCACTTACCTTGTATTTTTACCAGCTTGTTCTGCCCTCTCTTCTACAGCAGCAAACCATCACAGGCCTGTTTTGCAGCTAGGGACAGCTACACCAGAGACCGCCTGGTTTCCACAGGATGCTGCAAAGCAGCTGCTCCAACCCACACCTTCTATTCCAGACCCACACACTGGGCTCATTTCCTCATCTCCACACCTCTCACTCAGCACAAACACCCATCCACCACGGTAAACCTGGTTGTCACTTTCACTAGCCCCCAACAAACAGCATCCCATTGCTGACACTGACCTGTGCTACCATGTGGGTGACATCACCAGTGTTGGTTGGCAGCAGGACTGTGTTGGAATCTTTGGCAAGCTTGGAGAAGGCGCTCACATACTGCTCAGCCACAGAGAGAGAGGCTGCTGCACTGCCGTGCTGGAGAGAGACAGATCAGGCCCATCAGGAAAGATGCCAAGTCATGTATGACCAAGAGCTCAGCCCAGCCTGTTCTGTGTGCAGCTCATCACAGAAATTTTCACTGCTGCTCAGGATGCCAGTAGACATCACAGAGAAAGCCATGTGCCACCCCAGCTTCAGTTTCACCTCCCTCAATGCTAGCACCAAAGCTCTGGCTTCCCCCAGTAGCCATGGCTTACCTGCTGTGCCAGAGCAGCTGCCAGGAGCTGAATGGCCTCAGCCTTGGCCTTAGCTCTGACCAACATGGCATTGGCTTCTCCTGCAATGAAGCACAGCAGAATGCGCATCAGAACTGAGACAAAGTGCTTGCAATAGTTACAGCAAGACAATTTCATTCATGCAAAGCCTCCTTTTCGATAACAATACCTCAGTGCTGTTCTACAACAACCCTCCTCCTACCCCAGGCTGTGGAGGGGTCTCAAAGGCCCTAGCAGAGAGGAATGAGCAGCTGAAGAAGCCTGGCCCACAGCGATGCAGTCTGCTCTCAAGGAGTATCACCCCTCAGCCCAGAGCAAAACAGATCCCCCCGGGCCCTAGTGATCAATACTCATTCCAACCCAAGGCATTACCAGCAGCTTTGTTGATTTGTTCAGCTTTCTCAGCTTCTGATGCCAAGATCTGGGCCTGCTTCTGCCCCTCAGCCACATTGATAGCAGATTCACGTGTCCCCTCTGATTCCAGCACTGTTGCCCGCTTCCGTCGCTCTGCCTCCACCTGCAAACACAGGTGCTGAGGTTTAACCCAGCAGGCACCTCCACACCACACCGCCATTCACTCACTGCTCAGCTCCCAGTGGGACAGGGGAGAGAACCAGAGAAAAAGAAAGAAGTGAGAATTATTTTTAAAGATAAAAACTACTTAGAAAGACATTGAAGGGAGAGAGAAGTAACAGTAATGATAATTACACACACACACAAACATACAGTTGTACCAAACAAGTGAATCACAAAGCAATTGCTCACCTCCCATTGACTGACACCCAGGCAGTCCCCCAGCTCCCTCCCCAGAGTTTTTTATTCTAGCTTTTTCACCTGATGTCATATGGTATCAAACATCCCTTTGGCCAGTTTAGGTCAGCTATCCCAGTACTGCCTTCTCCCAGCTCTTCCCACTGGGAAGAACAGTATGAGAAGCTGACCATTAAACACCCTTGGTTCTGTAGAGCGTTGCTGAGCAACTAAACCACTGGTGTGTTATCAACATTGCTTTTCTCTTCTAGACCCAAATTACAGCACCATGCCAGGCCCTACAGAGGAAATGAACTCTGCCCTACATGAAAGCAAAACAACAGGTCAGCAGCCCACCTGCCACAGATGCTCTGATGGAACCCCACCCAGCAGAGACACAGTCCTAACATCTCACTTGGCCACACACAGCTTAGCAAAGCATAAGAAGGCTGCTACAAAACACTGAGAGATCCCTAGTGTGGGCTGGTTCTGTATCTTGGGATTTTAAAGGGAGCTGACAAAGCTTGTGAGTACTAGGCAGGGGCCACCACTGCAGGAATAAGGATGGGATTTGTTCAGTAGCTGCGTATTTGCAGCCAAAGTGCCAGCAGGCTTCCTTCCCTGCAGGGGGCCCAGTGCTGTAAGCTCTGCATGGAGAACAACAGTGCTGAGTGGAAGGGGAGGCTTATGTTTCATTCTACACTGCTCATCCAGAGAGCCAAACCTGCATCTGCATAGATTCCTTCACACGCGGGGGCACGTGGATGTCCTTAATCTCATAGCGTAGGCACCGGATACCCCAGCAGTCTGAGGCTTGGTTGATGGCATCCACTATGTTGGCATTGAGGGACTCACGTTCCTGGAAGACACAAATGAAACAGCAGAGAAAAAAATGAAGAGAATATGAAGACAAGAGATCAGAAGGGACACAGACACCTTCCCTGTGGGCCAACATTACATAGAAAAGCCCAGCTCCAGGAGTTTAAGGTAAGGCCAAATGCTGCCCGTATCTCTTGAGGTGACTAAAACCAAAATTGCTGATACAAGCCATCAGTGCACAACTGGACAGAAAGGCCTCTCCCATGAATGCAAACAGTTCCTGACTCCACCCCCCAAAAAAATAAGTAGCTTGGGAGCTTCAGCCTGTTTGAACACAGTCAGCAGGACACAGCACTGGGCTTCAGCAAAACGTTCTTGACTCGAGAGAAATAGAGCCACACTTCCAGGTCAGGGCACAAGCCAAAAATAACTACAGCAAGACATCACCAAGGAACCATGAGCAGGCTGAGTGAAACAGAAGCCAGAAGTCCTAAGCAAAAGGCATTTTGGTGTTAAATGTATCAGCCTGGTGGCACAGACCCCGCAGGGTTTTGAGAAGCTGTCAGATACTGGCAGCTCCAGTATCCACCTCCATAGCTCACCCGGAAAACTCTATCAAGGGAAAGTTTGCCGAGTTCAGATCTCATGGTGGTCTGGGCCAATTGGGTCACAGCATATTCAGGATCCTCCACCCCATAGCTGGCCTGGAGAATAGAAGCAAAAGATACACAGGTTGTTGGCTGCCTCATGCCTTTGGGTTCAAGCTGAGCCTCAGCACAGCAGGGATGGTACCTTGTAGGGATCCATGACACGCAGATAGAGCACTCCATCAATCTGCAGGGTGACATTATCTACCAGGAGAGAAATAAGGGAGAAATAAACAGGATAATTAACACCTGTGAGTGCAGCAGCCTGTGACATTCCTGCTCATCCCACACTGCTCCTCCCTCAGCCCAGATGCAAGAAAAGGGACAGGAGACAGGAGCCCTTCTTACCCAGGGTGACGGCTGACTGCTCTGGGACATTGATGACGATTTCCTTGAGGCTCTGCACGTAGCGTATCCGATCCAGCAGAGGGATGAGGAAATTCAAGCCCTGCGACAAGGGTGGGGTTGGACAGCTGAGCCCTGAAGCCAGGCAGGGGTTTTCCCAGCCAGAATAGAGGGATGTACAAACGAACCCCAAACACGATGTGCTCCCATCGCTTCTGATAAGTTCACTTCACACACGAGGGAGCTTAAATTACCCACAGCCGTTAACACCCCACCACAGGAAACCAGCCTATAGTCTACGGGCAGCTACAAGGGTCGTACAACAAGCACGGGCACTCGGACCAGCCCCTCAACCCGCGCACAACACAACACACGTGCTCGCAACCGCTCCAGGAACCTGCGGGATCCAGAAGGGGAGAAAAGCGGCTCCTTACAGGCTCGAGGATACGGTGGAACTTGCCCATCCTCTCCACCACCCAGGCCTCTTGCTGCGGCACGAAGAGCACGCCGATATTGACGGGAAGGCCGGAGTTCAGCCGCTGCGGGGCCGGGGCCAGCCACGACGGGCGCTTCAGCACCGGAACGCGCTGCAGAAAGGGAAAGGCACGGGATGGGGCAGGGAACGGGGCACGGGATGGGGCCGGCACAGCGCTCATCCCCCGCCGGGCTGCCGGCCTCCACCCGCACCGCGCGGCGGGAGGACCGGGCTAAGACCCAGCGCTGCGCCGCAGAGCTGCGGCCCCCGCCCCGCTCCCGTCGGACCCCGACCCGCCGTGTGTCGCTCCGTCCCTGTCCCTGTCCCTGTCCCCGTACCCGCAGCAGCCCGGGCCCTGCCCGCCGCGCCGCCTGCGCCAGCATCGTGCCGCTCCCCGCCCGGAACGCTCCGCACGCCGCCCGCCCCTTCCGGAGCAGCGCCCTTCTCCTCCTCCCGGCCCGGCCGCCTCGCCCCGTGGTTCCGCGGTGCCCGAGGTGTGAGGCCCGGGCTGGGTTCGCAAACGTTTATTAAATAGAAATCAACACAGAAGTACCACTACGGCGCTCCGGGAGGGGACTCAGCACGGCGTGAAGCCCACGGACCTGGGGTGCTGCAGGGGGAGGCCAAGGGGTGTTGCGGGGAGGGAAGGGGCCGCCCCTCACCTGGCCGTGAGCCCCCAGGGCTGCGATTGAGGACAGCCGGGCCTGGTGGTTCTACCCGGCCCCGTGCTCCCGAGCCATTCCGGCCGTGGCTGGAGCCCTGGGTGACGCACAGCGATGTTTCGGCCACACCGAGTTGTTGCCCACTGAGTCTCGGCCAACCCTCCAGGCTCGTCCTTCACCCCCGCCCTCATCCCCATCACCCTGCCAGGAACCATATCTCCAACACCTCCGCACCCCTATGACAATAAATACTAATAAATACAAACTTCCCAACTTGCTGCTCCCAACCCAGGGCCAGGCGCAGGTTGGGAGAAGCCCACCCCCCTCAGTTCCAGCCACACCTCCCAGCTCATAAAAGTCCTGGGCACAGCCCTTGGGGTGCTCCCCAGTCCCTGCCCCTCCTCATAAATCCCCTTTGGTGATGCCAGCTCTGCCCCAGGGCACAGCTGTGACAACAGTGCTGCTCAGGAGGAGGGGTGCAAGGGGTTGGGGACACTGCAAGGCGGCTGCGCTTGGTCTCTCCTTTACTCAATGATCCCCAAAGCACTGGGCTGGGTGCTGCTCGGTGGCCCTGAGCGAGGAAGAAGGGTCAGGGCCAGGGTGAGTAGCGAGGGTTCCTTGGCATCTCTGTGAAGGATTTCAGTTCATATGGGATCCCCGAGTCGACCTCGATTGACTTGCGTGAGAAAAGCAGCCGGATGTTGTCATGAAGGTAGATCTTCCCAGACTTGGAGCTGTGAAATCTGAGAGGAGAAGGATGAAGGAACTTTAGGTGTGCATGCAAGGGCCAGGACAGCCTCACTGGTAGCAGGGGACACAACTGCCTCCCCTCCTGTGGCCCCTGGTCATGGTGGCCACATTCTGGTTGCCTTTGGAGGGAAAGGACCCACTGCCCGTGGGCAGAACAGCAGCTTCCACCTCCTTGCAGCCCTTCTGGGCAAACAGAGGCTGGTCCTGACTCCTCTGCACAGCTACTGGGTCAGGCTGCCGTGCCCCTAAACAGCCAGGTCTATAGATTTGGAGAAGGAAACACAGGGAAAGGGGGTCTGGCAGGTCCCCATCCCACCCAGTATCCCTACCTCAGGTGCATCAGGTAGCAGAGGACCCTGCGGGGTGGGCCATTGCCTGGTGTCTCGCTGCAGGCCACAGTGGCCCCTTTCTCTTTCCCTACAGGCACCAGGAAGATGCGGTGGCGTAGGAAGGTCATGTGGTTGGCAGGCATGTCCTGGAAGTCATATGTCACCAAGAACATCTTCACCACAGTCTTGTTGGGGTTAAATAAGGTCTGAGGGTAGAGGATAGGTGGTTAGGGGTCAGACAAGGAATAGCCCATAGGTAAGGCTGGGACATCTGGGGGTAACAACAGAGGACACAAGGGACCAGAAGAGTCCCCAGGGGGTCTTGCATGAGGCTCAGCTCATGCCCAGCCTATAAAGTCCAGCAAATATTGCTCAGAGACACAACCAACAGAGGTAAGTCCTCTCCACCCACCTCCATTCTTGTGCTCCCATCCCATCCTCACTGCACATATACATTCTCCTTCCAAGGACCCCACCAGCCTCGACCTTCCCCAAATCTCCTGTCCCGCTGTCTCACTCCCAGCACCCCGGGGAGTCCCATGCTTCCTCAACTGCACTTTATGGGGGCGTGCAAACTCTCAATAACAACAGAGAAACTGTGGATGCCCCATTCTTGGAAGTGTTCAAGGCCTGGCTGGATGAGGCCTCAGGCAGCCTGTTCAGGTGGTATATGTCCCTGCCAAGACATCCTATGACTCTGTGACAATGCAGTATATCCACCTTGAGAAGCAACAGGAACCCACCCGCCACTCACCACTTGGATGGTTCCTGCTTTAGGAACGCTGTAACCCTTCTTTCCCAAGGCCTCCAAGTCAATCACTCCCTGGGGCAAAAGAAACAGCACATGTCAGAAGGAGAAATGTATAGCCCAGCTGGGACCTGGCACAGTGCTGAGATCCCACTTCCCCTTTGCTTTGCAGGTTAAATGGCAGTATCCTCAGTGTGTAGTTGCATCCCCACCCACAGGCCCAGCCCGTCTGTGTACCAGGAAAGGTGAGGGTGCACTGTGCTCGGAGATGTCGAAGTAGGTGACGTCCACGGGCAGGGTGACGTGCTGCGGGCAGTAGGAGCCACTGGCACCAATCTCTGCGGTGAAGCCCTCGATGCGCCCCGATGGTGCAAAGCGCCCCTTCAGGATGGACTCCTGAGGAAAGAGGAAAGCATACAGACCTTCAACAGCCTGCACTGCAAGCAGGTGTCTGTGTGTCTCCAGGCTCACTGGAGGCCTTGGCTGCACTTTCAGACAGAACCCACTGATGGGCTTAAATCACCCTTCTGACACAGAGAAGGACATGCCACCCTGCCCCATGCCAACTGCTGTAGACAGCAGCTGGCTCCCATCAGGCTCAGCTTCTCCTAGTCCAAGCTTTCAAGACCCACCTCCCTCCCCAGCAGGACACAGCGACACGGACACCATTACCTCAAAGTTGCCCAGCAGAGCATGGCTGACAGTGGTGGTGGCCCAGGATGCTGCAGAGGAACGGGTTCCCCTGCGGAAGCTGCTCCGGAGATGTCGCCTTGAGAGAGAGGAGAATATCGGCATGGGGCTGGAGAGCAGAGACCTGGGCCATACATGTTCCTTAGAGTGCAGATCCCTCCCCACCGGGGATGGGGGGACATCCCTTTCTCCTGCCCCTTTCCTCAACGGAGGTTGAACTCATTTTCCTAACCCTGGAAGTAGCCTCCCTCCACCTCACAGCCAGGGCTCTTGTGGGTCTTGCAAGTCAGCCCAACCTGCCCACCCCACTGTGATGCAAGGTGCTGGGACCACTGTACTCGAGACCCTGCAGTGAGGCCTCGCCGCCGCGACACTCACAATTTGAGGCGCAGCCCACTCTTCAGCCTCCTCCCGGCTGTAGTGCCATCTGCAGAGCTCTGGAAAGGACATGAAACCAAGAACTGTATTAGGGCAGCAGCAGGGGACTGTGCACACCAGGAGATGCTACCACCCATTGCCATGTCCCACAGTGGTCCCAGCAGTTGAGACAAGACCCTCCGAGGCAACAGGCTGAGCAGCACAAGGCATATAAGGGCCAAAGGACTGCCCAAATCTAGAGCTGGCTATAAGGGCAAGTCTTCACCCTCTCAAACTGGCCCAGCCCAAAGGGATGATGGAACTGGCAGGACTGGGAAGGTGTAAGAGGCCAAAAGCGCTATTGCCTCAAAGTTTGCTGCGGATGGACACATCCAGGCAAGTCCTGGTCATATCTCACGGGAGATGGCCATCTTAGGGGTACACACATGACTCTAACCAAGCCCCCAGGAAGGTCACCTAGGCAGGAAAGAAGTAGGATAAAAAGGGCATGGACAAACCATGAAGACAGGAATCTGGCTTCAGATCCCTCACTGCTGCCAACAGGCTCTCCTGGGCCTGCTGCATGAGACCCTGCTGCTTCCTCCACCACCTGCTCTGTGCTGACCCACTTGCTGCTTGTGGCTGGTCACTGTGCTGCTGCTCCCTTCTGGTGCTGCTCTCCCCTGCGCTTTAGCCTTGGACCAGCTGCACGCCGTGTGCTGGGACACTACTGCATCCAGGTGGTGCCTATCCCTGCTTTACGCAGTTCTTCCTTTCTTCCTACCTTTCCTATCATCTGCTTTCCCCTCCCCATCACCCCAGTTCTCAGTAGTCGCCTCTCCTCTCTCCCCCATCTTCTCAGCTGATGATTATTTGTAATAAACTGATTGGACCAACATGTGAACCGTTGTTTCTTAACCTCACACCGGGTATAACATATCAAAGAACCTTGCCTCCCTCCTTAATATAAATTGGTATAATTGTAAATTAGTATAAATTGGTGCAAGACAGAATGCAAGACAAGGGAAGCTATGGAGAGCCTCACTCTGCAAAGGCAGTGCTGGGGCAGACAAGCTGGGGATGAAGAGTTAAGGATGGTTCATAGAAACGAAGGGTAAACATAGTTTACAGAAGCAAATACTGTCCTAGGCCAGCCACCAGCCACTGCCCTGCTCATGTCTGCGTTGTGCATATATCCATGCCACTGTGGGCTATACGCCCACAAAGAACAGCCCAGGATGTTCCCTGCCTCCTCCTGCCCCTGCAGTGACTCACCTTGGCAGTGGGAAGCAGATGATTCCAGAAAGGGGCTCCCTTGGCATCAGTGCTGCGGCAGGCTGTGGGCACTGGGTGGCACGGCAGGGCTCTCTTCTTCTTCACCAGCTGCGACAGGCTTTCATCCTCAGAGCAGGAGTCAGCCATAGTCTCCCCAGCTGGCAGCAGCTTCCTTTTGGCTGGGCAGCTGCTGCTGCTGCTGCTGCTGTTCCCACAGGGTGTCTTTTCCTGGGAGCTCAGGTTGCTGGGCTCAGGGCTGTGCATCTGTGGGGCCAGAGGCTCCTTGCACCCATTAGCCACCACCAGCCATTCCTCTGCTTCGCCAGCCCCATAGCTGTGAGCGGGGCTGCTGCCTGGCTTCTCTCCCCTCCCATGACAGTCCTGCTGGGTTTTTTGTGCAATAGTGTGCAAATCAAGGTCAAGTAGGTTGTGGTCACTCATTCGCTCCCCATTCTCCCAGCAGTCTGCAAGCTGATTCCCTGGCGGGACAGGGCAACTATCGCTTGTGTGCAAAGTACTGCAAGCAATGTGCTGTGGCCAGAAGGAGGAGGTATCTTGCGGCTTGTCCTCTCTATTGGCCTTAGGACTGGGACTGCTCACACACCGGTGCTCCACCACCTGCAGCCCGCTGTGGGAGAAGTGCTGGGCAGAGCCGCACAGAGAGAGCTCGTCCATGAGCAGACCATCCTCAAAAGTATCATCGTCCTCCAGGGCAGGCTGCCCCAGGCCCCCATCACACTTGTTGTCCACCCCAGCACCCCAGTGAGTTCGTTTGGGATCCCGCACCCCCTCTGGAGTTCGCTGCTCAGGGTAGCCCCTCTTGAGAGCTGAGTGACTGCCCGCTCGTTGCTCCGTGCTCTCGGAGGAGCTGGAGAGATGGGAGAAGATGGAGACCTGGTAAACCTTCTGGCGCTTGATCTCTGTCTCGTTGTAGCCCATGAGGATGCCGTGGCGGGCACAGTGTTGTGAGGAAGGCTCCAAGGCCGCCTCTCCGCTGGGTCGGGACAGGCTGGAGTCGGTGCTGCGCTCTGGGGGCAGGGACGTCTCAGTGTGGATGTGCCGCATGGAGCCTCACTTGGCGGGACTCCACGTGGAGCTGGAGTCAGGACAGCCCATGCAGCAGCAGGAAGGGGACAGTAAAGTGCCACGGGTGGTGCTGAGAGGGCAGGAGCTGGACCTCTTGCTCAGGATGTCCAGGTGAGCTCCCCAGTACGGGGCTCTAGGAAGAGAAAGGAGTGAGGTCAGGTGAGATCGTGGCCCTTATCCGGCTTTGCAGCCCTGCTGGGAGGTAGCAGCTCCCCCCGGGATGGAAGGAGGAATCAGCACAGCGCAGCGTCTCCATAGAACCCGGTCCTCACTCACCTGCAGGATCAGCACTTTCCTCCTGGCCTGGACACAGAAAGGAGACTCCAGCCTGGCTGGAGGCTGAGGACAAGTTCGTACAAGCAATGAGAAGAGGGTCTGCCCTCTGCTGGGGACCTGCCGAACTCGTACTGCTCCGCAGTGCAGCAGTAAGGCAGGTCAGACCAGTCCCAGGGGCTCAGGACTGTAACCACCCCATCGGGCACCAGCATCTGATCTGTGTGTCCTTACAACAAAACCTTGTCCCAGCCGCATGTGCCAAAGGATGCAGGCTGTCTCAGGCCACCAGCCCCACACAGGGATGGGAACCCGCCTGTGCAACCCAGAGGAACCTGAACCATTATGACAGCTAGCTCTAACAGCTTGGACCAGAGTCCTCAACCACATGGATGAGCCGCTGAGCAGCACCAGGGGTTGCAGAGACCACCATGGACTCCTGCACCATCCATCCACCCCTGTACTATCCATATCACCCATCCTTGCTTGCCCGAAGGAGTCAACCTCCTTCATGCTGCACAAGGCCTTGACTTTTGCTCTCACCATAGTACAGAGATGTGGCCATGAGCTGTCTGGATTGATAAACCCTGAAATGTCTGCAAGAGACAAGGAGATAATGTCTGCATAAAAGTCAGCGGTGTGCCAAGGAGCTCCAGAGCCTGACAAACAGCCCACCAACAGCCCACGCCTGGCAGCTCTTTGCCTATCTCCACATCTGCCTATGCTCCTCTGGAACAAAGTCCTAGGGGCAGGCATCCCAAACTCACCTCTCTGCAGCAGAATCCCACTCCACTCCGGATCAGTCTCCCCGTCCCACAGCGGGCGGTCGTTGGCACAAATAGCTGAAGACACTTGCCAGCCAGGCACCCCCCAGAAACGGCGTGGCTGCCGTGGAATGGCTCCCACCATCACGGTGTGCCTCTGAACCCCTGCTCCGTCCTCTCCAGCTCTTCAGCCTTCACAGCAGCTTTGAGGGGGAAGAAAAAAGGGGGAGATGCAGGGCTGGCGTGATACAGGTGCTCACCAGGAGGAGAAGGGCAGGAGGGTGCTGCCTGCCTGAAGGGTCACATAAGTAGAGATGCAGGTCTTGAGGTCCAGCCTCTCCCAAATGCCATGTGAATCTACAGACCATTTCAGGCAGTACTTTCACCTTATTTTCCCTTTAAATAACAAACACTTTAAGATAAGCAGTGAACTCTCATACCTCGCTTGTGATTTACACTCTTTTGCTTGCTTTCCTGTATGAAAGCTTGAGTATATGAAGAGACCCCTACTTCACTGAGCTTAAACAAGGCTAAGTGCAAGCTGTTGCACATTGCTTTCCAGGACACTGCAGATCACCAGAAACCTCTGGGACTCCAGCTACTTGCTGGTCTCGTGTCCATCCACACTTTCACACACCATGCAGGACATTTTCTGGCCATAGAAAGAAAAATACTTGCAATTGCATTCCTCCACTAAGAGATGCCTGGAGGGGAAGGCAGAAACAGGACCCTGACAGCCCTGAGACTAGAGGCTGGTTCCCCACCAGTGTTCTCCAAAGCATAGACAGCAATCTCTTCACACAGCACTCACCTGCTCAGAGGTGCCCTTTATATATGAAGATCCACAGATGAGTGCAGCTCCCTTGTGGTTATAAACCACCCGCACTGCAGCTTTGATGCCTGGAAGACGGCAAGGAGGAGAATCAATTTGAGCAGCAGCTCATGGTCAACGCTTTCACAGCAAGCAGGAGACCTTGGGCACCTCCACCCTCAGCTCCTCTGCCATAGGACTTCTTGGAAGCTCTGAGCTACAAGAAGCTCTGGGTGAAGGAGAAAGCACTGCCCATTGCTGGGGACTGTGTGCCTCCCTCCCCAACACAGCCTCAGCTGGGGGCTGTCTGGAGGGAAGTTGCTACTTGTCCTATAGGACATCCTGACCACAAGCACTGTCCCAAAGCCTGGAAACAGCAGGGCCAAGCAGATGAACAAAATCCCAGCAGGGATGCTCAGAGGCACCAAATACACAAGTGCACCCCTTTCTAACACCCTGGACCATCAGATCCTACGTTAGCACAAGGAGCACATTGCATGATCTATTCTGCCTCACAAAACAGTCTGTTCCCTCATTCAATTTCTGGTAAAATTTGCAATTAGTCCCAGTTCCCAAGAGCAGGCCAACCCAAAAGCCACCTCCAACAGAGACAGGGGAGGGGCACCCCCAGTGAGCAGCCAGAACAGAGATGCAACATGTCAGCTCCCACGGAGCACTCACAACATGGCAAATCAGCACTGCAGCATAACAACCTCCTGGTCTAAAGCCTCAACAAAAGCTCTTTGTGAAGCTCAACCCCTCCTGGCATTCTGCAGGTGGATGTCTGCAGCCATGGGAGGATGCCGTGCTGCTGACACACCACGCTCTGCTCGTCTAGAATAGGAAAGCTCCGACGCTGGGGAGCTGCTTCCCTTTTCCACCTCCAGGGAAGATCTGCACCACTGCTTCCATGGCACGGTCAGCCACTGGGAAGCAAAATCAGCAAAAGTCAGCAACAGTCAGCACAGGGCGGTGGGTGGAAGCCACATCCTTCCTTTACGTGTCCATGCAGGATAACTTGCAGGTGTAGCCTTTGCTCTTTCCTTCTCTGCCCCACAGCCCTCTGTAGTCACAGCCCTTCCCAAGTCTTTACACAAGCAGGCTGAGCTCTTCGCTTCCCATCAGCAGCTGCTTTGCAGGACAGACTGACACCACACCAGATGAGGTTTCTATGCCAGTCCACAAGGGACGCCAGCACTGGATAGTAGTGCATGCACTTAGCACAAGGGGCTGCATCTCACCTTGCCAACCCAGGTGCCATTGCCCTGAGCATCATGTGGGGAAATATCAGGATTCCATATCCCACCTCAGAAAGTCCAAACACAGAGAGACCAAACTCCTGCAGCCACAGCAGGGATAGGGAGACATCACCAGGACATCTCACCTTCTCTCCCAAAGCCAGGCAACTCCTGATCCCCACTTCTGGAGGCCTGGATGGGGCAGCACTAGGTTGGAGTCCTCACTGCCCCACTCAACAGTATGGATGCCAACTCCTGCATGCAGCACGTGGGGCTCCCCATGTCCAAGCCAGAGGTCCAGCCCCTCCCACACCCAAGCAGCTGTGATTTTGCTGATGTTACACCCCAAACTGTTTCTATGAAATAGGGCTGACTAGGCTTTGACCACAGGGGGAAGCTTGGCAAGAGCTTTTCCTGCTCACACTCAGCTCCCAGGGCAGCTGAAGGAGATGAGCAAGGCAGTCATCTGCCCCAGCCCAGCATGCAGAGAAGCAGGATGGCTGCTGCCAGTGCACAGGCAGAGCTCTGCATCAACTACATGCTGAAGGAGGAGAAATTCCCCCTGCAGTGCCACCAGGGTCACACCTCAGCTGTGGTTCTGCAGGGCTCTCCCAGCACCTGGATCCAGAGCCTTCCCCTCTTCTGATAGCCTTGCCAGTCTTGGGGAAGGGCACAAGACTTTGCCAGCTGTAAGACACAAGATGCTAAAGCACCTGCAGGGAAGGAGGCACAATCCAGGTGCTGGGACAGAGACCCTGTGTTCCCTGGGGACACGGAGCCACCAGACCATGACGCAGGATGACACAGCCAGGTCTGGGGGTCAGGGACATGGCTTACCTGCTGCTTTCATTCCTATTAGCACATCCAGGGGGAACACAGGATAAACAAACCGTGGCCTCAATCTGCTGACAACAGAACAGGATGGCGGGAGAGGAAGGGTCCCCGGCTGGGCGATGCAGCAGCTGTACCGCATGCTGGGATGCAGCCTGCAAAAGGATCTGTTGCTGTTTTAACTGTTCTGCACCACGCATATTGTGGGCTAGAAAGGAAGTGAGGAGGGTGGGAACAGCTCTGCCAGAGTGGGGAGAAAAAATCTGCCAAGGAGCAGCCCTGGGACAGAGGAAGCTCACCCAGCAGAACTACTGGGGCTTTACAGAGGGCGGGTGGCCAGGTCTGAGCACCTGCACTGCCTGAGACAGAGCACCATGACTGCAGGCTGGGGGGGATGAGAAGGCTCCCTGTGCTTTTCAGACAACAAAAAAATCAGAAAAGTAACCCCAAACTGGCTTTTATCCTGCTCCCTCTCCTGGGAAGTGCTAAGGAAACCTTTGCAGCAACGCTGGGAGTGAAGCAGAATCCAAGCAGTACAGAAGGAGAGGGGATGCTGTTACAGGCAAGCACAGAATCACCATCAGTACAGAATACAAGGCAAGAGAAAAGGCGGTGGAAAACTGCTGGAAAGTGACTGTCTGGAGGATAAACCGTAGCTCTGCTGGTCCTATCTGAACCCAGAAAAAGGAAGGAAACCTAACCACAAAAAGCATAAAGCCACAAAGCTCCCTGGCGCAGGCTGAGAGCAGGGCTTGAGAAGCAGAAAGTTTCCAGCACACCCCTGAAGGGCAACACAGGCATCAGAGAATGGCTTCTCCATGGCCTCTGCGAGATTGGGTATGCCACCATCAGGAGAGATATAGATAGGTGACAATGGGGACACTTCCAGCACCGTCCCTGGGAGAGGTGGCAATGGGAGAGAAGGCAGTGAGAGGGACACGATGGAGCAAACAGCGCTTGCAGGGCTGAGTGGGGTGGAGGTGGCTGTGGCACTCCTCTGGGCTTCAGGCTGGGGAGGAAGGAGCTCATGAAGTGGGAAGGAGGCAGAGGGGAGGAGTGAGGATGCAAAGAGAAGGAGTATCCCACTGCAAGGGCAAGCCCTGCTCTCGAGGGCTGTGAGGGAGGCCTGCTGCCACGTTAGATTTATGCAGCTGCAGAGCCTCACTCGGTGCTGGCCCCTGCGCACAAAACAGAAAGGAAGCCCCAGCTCAGGGGCTGGGCAAGGATGGGACAAGAGGCAGTGCCCACATTAAGCTCCTGAAAACCACTATGAACAAACCCCATTCCTCCCTCAGCCACCATCCCAGCACATCTCAGAAGCGTTAGAGACCCCCACATGCTCAGATACTCCCAGTCCCCACCATGGGCTGGGGTCTACCCCACGGTGCCTCCCCAGCCCCAGCTCCATACACAGGTGCCATGGGAGGCTGTGAAAACACTGAGCCTTTGCACCTGGCCAAGCCAGGAGAACACAATGAGAGCTCTCCCAGGAACCCTGGAGGCTTCACCCCTGGAGCCTGGTTTGCCTCACACACCTTGCCTTGGCATTTCACATACCGGCAGCAGCACTGACAATAGCCTGCAGCGGGGAAGGGGGGCTGGCAGGCTCTGCAGGCAGATCCTATATGCGACAGCCACCTGTGTACGGCTTTCCCCCACGTCCAACCCCCCCATACCAGCCTCCCCTCCATGCACGGCTGCCCCTCTCCCCCAGGATAGCACAGTCAAAGAATGAAAAGCAGCTTAAAATCCATCAGGAACATCAAGCTGCTCTCCAAAACCGGCAGCATCCCCTGCCCACCCAGCCCAGCCCAGCCAGGCTCAAACCTCTGCGATGCAGCCTACAGCGATCAACCCGGAGCCCACGGAACCTGCAGCACGCAGAGCGGGGAAATCCCATGCAGCAGCCGCTGGCAGGAGGACAGCCCAGGTTGAGGACAGACCTTTGTCTCTGCCTGCCTGTCTCGATCGCTGCTGGAGGAGGGGGACGAATCGGTGGGGGGGGGGACGGCGAGCAAAGATAACACCCCTAGGAGGGATGTCACAGTCACGTTAATCACTTGGAATTCCAGCCAGCAGAGAGAGCCGGGCGCTGCAAATGTGGGCAGCAAATGGAGATGCTCAAAGCTCTGAAATAATTGGATCCTTTCACAGGAGCCGAGCCCAGAAACCAGCGCAGGAATTCAGTCCCCGATGGAAGTCGTGCGATCGAATAGGCGGAGAGGCAGGCACGGCACACAGCGCTGCGCCGCCGGCTCCGCACCCCCCGCTCCGCTCAGGTGTCTGCCTGCCCGGCTGCACGACGGCACCGCGACGGGGAGCCCCGCGTGGAGCCCGGCCGGGGCCGTCCCCTCCCCAGCCAACTTACTGCACTTGTGGCAAGGTGCAGAACCGCTGCCAACGTGAGACAGGGTTTAGCGGAGGAAAGCGGAGGCCGCGGTGCCCTGCCCGGCCGGGATAGAAGCCCACGGAGCGGAGACCTCCGGAGCTGCCCACCGGCCCCAGCGGGGCGATGCGCGGCGCGGGGGGCTGGCGGGCACGGCACATGCAGGCTCCTGCTCTGCGCCTCAACGGCGATGAAAAGGCACGGAGGCTTCTGCCAGAAAACAAAGAGGCAGCGGCAGAGCTGGGGGTGGGGAAAACTCTCCGCTGCCCGAGAGGATCCCTGCGGAGGCAGCAGGATGCTGCCGGGCTGCACCGCAGCTACTCACCCCCGCCAGCCCGCGGCGGCACCCACTCGCTCGGCGAAGGGACGACGGAGGGTGGGACGGCCGTGGTCCCCTCCCCGAGGACGCGCGGGGTGGGAAGTGCCGGAGGACGCGAGCCAGGCCCAGGACAACAGCTGGCCACCAGGGGAAAATTCCTCCGGGCCGGCTTCTCCAACCCGAACCCGCTGCGCCCTTCCGCCTCGGGGTGACCACCGAGTGCTCCCGAGGGGAAAGTGCACCCACTGCCGAGCACGAGTTGCACCGTGAGCGCAGCGCCGTGGGCTGGGGGACGCAGTGCTGGCACGGCGGGGGTGGTCACCACGGAGTGACAAAGAAACAGCCCGCAGTGGAAAGCGTGTCCATGATCACACTGCATGGGGACACGAGGTGACAGCCCGGGGAGCAGCGGCCATGGGACTGCACAGAGCAGCGTCTCCATCCATGACCTCGGTGCCAACCACAACCCACTGGAGATTTTCTACTATTAGTCACAGACACCCACTCACTGAATGGCCACAAAAAGCCAAATTGATGCTGGTGGAGGGACAGGACCACGTCTGCTCTGCACCCACACATGGGCCATGAGCAGGGCAGCTATATGGTCATTGTCCAAGCAGGACTGGACCACTGCCACACTAAGTGATGCACACACATTAGGATTAACAGCATGAGTCTGATGTGCCATGGGGCAGAACAGCACCCTAGGGTAACTCCTGCATCAGAAGCCCTGAAGAACCATATCCCAACCTGTTTAACATGACCCCAAAGGAAAGGCAAATCAGTTACTGCCAATTCCGGGCCCATCCACCCCCGTCACATGGGAGCATGACCTGACCTCACTGCTCTGAAAGCCCTTCAAGCACCCTCAATGCCTGACCCTGCAGGGCAGCCCAGCTCAGCACCCCCTGCAGCACGCTGCCTATTGCTCCCATCACAGCCCTGTCCTGCACAAACATCAGTGTTTATGGCACCCCTGCGTACATCCCCCTTTGCCTGTGCTCTGTTGCCACAACTGACCCCCAAACTTCCCTTTTTTCTCCACAATGAGCCTCCCTGCACACACACCCCTGAAGTCCAGACAGCGAGTCCCCAGCTCCCATCCAGCAGAGCCACAGCAGCATCACCTTTCCCAACCTCCCTGCCAAGTTACTGCAGAATGTCCAGGGGATGCTGCATTACCTGGAGTGAATCTGAACACAGGCATCAGAGCTACAGATGGAAGAGGGAGCAGTCGGAGTGCCTGCGGTGAGGAGGGTAGCAAAGATTGTGCAGGCAGTGCTGACCCTGTGGGAACCGTCCCTTCTCACCGCAACCCCTCTTGCGATACACTTCCCTTTACCGTAAGTGCCTCCAAGGGAGGTGCCCGGGGCACTCGGCCCGGCGTCATCAAGCTGCAGCCTGCAGATAAGACAGAGGCAGCTGCAGGGACATTCAGCATCAATTCCTCTCCCCATGCGAGACATCCACGTGGCATGGGAGGAAGAGATACCACTGGGGTCCCCACCCAGCTCACCCCTTTCCAGCTGCGATTTAGGAAGCACCATGGCTACAAAGGGCAGAGCAGTGCCTGGGCAAGAATCCAGGATGAGCTATGGACATGTTTGGCTGTAAGGAGCTGCATGCATCCAGGAGGGCTACTGTGAGGAAGGAATATTTCAGCCACAAATTCAATGTGGCTTCCCTTCGGGGAAAGGCAAAATCTCTCCTTCTAGTGGGAACTGAAGGCAAGGGAGCTGCTGGCATTTAGGGAAAGTTGTCACAGCTATCACCTTAACAATTCCTCTGCTGCCCAACCAAATATATAAGTAAAGTCATAGAATCGTGTGACTCTGAAGGGACCCTTAAGGGTCACCCAGTCCAACTCCCCTGCAGTGAGCAGGGAGAGCTACAGCTCTATCAGGTGCTCAGAGCCCCTCCATCCTGACCTTGAGTGTTTCTAGGGATGGGGCATCCAATCTGGGTAGCCTGTTCCAATGCCAACGCTCCTGACCCAGACATGAGCCCCTGTCTGTCTTTGTACAACATTATGGGTCCCTGTACAAACCCCACTCACCACTGCTGCAGTCTGGTTTGCTGTGCTGCTGCTGCTCCAGCTCAGAGACCTCAGTGCTCAAGTATAGTATGAGGGATATCCATGTAACACAATGGGGCCCAGAGCAGTGTTGAGCAGCAACGTGGAGGGGCAGCCAGGGGAAGGTAGTGTGCAGTTCATGCATCAAGATGCAGTCCAGCATCACGAAGCCCAAGGGAAAGGCTGAGATGAACAACTTGAGAAGGGAGCTGTGGACAAACAGAGGCTCATGGGAACATCCTAGACCTTGAAAACCCACATAAAAGTGTCTGGGGAGCCTGAATGCCAGGGGCATCCTTTACCAGATGGGGAGGCACATGTCGCTATAGCTGAAGGTCAGTTCTGCTTAGGCTATGTACAGGCTCTTTGCTCTGTTTTGTTACTCTTGTAGATGGGACTGGGCAAGCGCTAAATTTTGGCACTTGCACACGGGACATAGCCTTCTGGAGCATCAGACACCAGGGTCAAAGTTAGGAGACACAATAAATCACAGAGTGAAGCTCTTTCTGAAGACAAGGCTGGTGAGGCTGCCAGCAGCCAGCCTCGCAGAAGGACAGGATCAGGAAAAGAGCAACCATGAGAATAAAAGGCTGGCAAAGAAACAGAAAATACTGGGAGCAAGTAATTCTTTCCAGACAGTCCTTTAGGCTCATCTCAGCCTCCATCTGCTCCCTATCTGCTCGGGATGGTCAGGCAGCTGAAGCCTTTAGAAAGACTCCTTGTGCCTTCTCCTCTGATTGTCACTGCCTCCAGGACTGGGACAGGCACCATAGGAAAGGTACTTCCAGCCCTGCAGCTGGGGGATAGCATCCTCTCCAGTCCCAAAGAGCATGAGCACCCTCCTGCAGATCACAGCCCATACTCCCAGCAGAAAAGAATGGGTGGTTTACTGTACTGTGCTTTACCACTGTGGTGTTGGAAATGGGCTTTTTATGCTTGAGCAGGGAGGGAACGGCATAGTCCTCTGAGGAGAAAGGTGCTCCAGCTATGAAACATGAACACTAAGCAAAGAGTTGGGTGATGCTGCAGCAACTCTGAAGGTCATGAGAAGGACAGAAAACAAAACGTGAGCTGTGACAATTTCAAGTGCAATGAGGAAGTTTTTTCCTAACATCTAATAGGAATTTCCCTTGGTGCATCTTGTACCATTGCCTCTTATTCTGTTCCTGGACAGTTCCCTGGACAGTCTGTTTCCAGCTCCTCTCCAAAGCCACTGGCACCCCCCATCCCTCTCCCAGCCTACACAGACCTGCTGCTCTCAGCTTCTGCTCCTCTGTTGGCCTCCAGCCTCATCATCTCCATGGTCTCACTTTCAGGTGTCACTGAAGGATGCTGCACTGATTCCCATCCCTCCCAGCCAAAGGTGCAGCCAGGCAGGACAGGAGGTGTCTGCAGCCAGCCCCAAGCAGCAAACCCCTACAGACCTTAGGGACATTGAAACAAGAGACTGACCCCCGTGCAAAAAACAGTGAGGCATGTTTTCAAGTATTTGACCCATAGCTCTGGTTGTCAGAGACACCAAGCACACATCTTAGCATCTGCTGCTAAATATCTAACTCATCTCAAGATGGGAATCCTAAATGCACGGTCTAGAAAGTGTGTTTGTGCCTGTGTGTGTCTGCTGGGATAATTTCTTTCTTCCCATCCATGCTAAGAGAGCAGTAGGATCCAGACAGGACAGAGACCTGCTTGGTCTGTGTGGCACACAGGCAAGCCAGATCCTGGCATGTCCCCACCACCCCACTGCCTGCACCCTGCATGTTACCCTCAGCAACAGAGCCCTGAGGATTCCCCAGCTCCTAGGAAGACCCTGCACCAGGCCCTGGGGCTCTCTGAAAGCCCAGCCCTGCAACAGCACCTGCCCTGTGCTTCCTGCTGACTCACTGCCCTCTGACTCACCCCCTCCTCCTGCCTGACTCACCCGTTTTACCCATCTGTGGGTGGTAGGGCAATGCCACAAGCTCAGTGAGGTAGCAGCAGGGCAGCAAGCTAGTGCCAAGTACCCCTTCTCCCTCAGCACTTGGCAGCAGCAGTGGCACCCTGTCAAAGTGGCAGGGCAGCTCAGAGTGGGAGTGTGCCATGTGCTGAGACAAGGAGCAAGGCTGGGGATGGGTTTCCTCTGGGCTCTGAGGCTGCCTTCCAAGCAAACCCAATGGCTTTATCAGCCCTCCAGCAGCTGGACCCACCTCTGGTTGCAGGGTGGCTACCCAGCACTGCATGGCACAGACGTGGCCCTGGATACAGCCCAGCACACATTCCCACACTGTTTACCTTCACAATTCAGGCACGAGCTTGTTGAAAGCTGGGTTTTCTTGTAGCGTGGCTATGGTAACTCAGCATCAGCCAGCACTGCAGTCCCTGCAGTGCACACAGGTTTGGTCAGTTCCTCAATCTGAATGGTGGAAGCCATGTACACGATGCATAGCTTCACGTACACCTGTCCTCCATGAGACCATTTCTCAGACTGGGAATTCCTTCAACAGCAGAAACCCAAAAAAATAAACAGGCTTTGCTCCACATCCTTTCCTCCCCACCATCTCTTTCCAAGGGCTCCTCAGCTGATCTCTCCTCCAGAGGTGACAGAAGGCAGATCACCCATCACTGCTGCTTGCTGTGCTGGAACACCAGGCTCAGCAAGCAACTCTGTGGAGCAGAGCATATCCATCTGCGTCAAGGAGCACATGCCCAGGCTGTTCCTCTTGCTGTAGCAACACAGGCTTTGCTGGTACTGCAATAGCATGAGGTGGTTGAACATCACATATCCAGAGGGGTCACGCAGACCCAGACATATTGGGGGCCCTTCCATTGGAGAATTAGGACCAGGCTAAACCATTCTCCCTTTCCTGGAGGCATTTAAGGCCAGGCTGGATGGGGCTGAGAGCAACCTGGTCTAGAGTGAGGTGTCCCTGCCTATAGTAGGGGATTGGTACTAGGTGATCTTAAAGCTTACTCTAAGCAATCCCCTGCAACTACCTCATGCCCTGCTTTTGCAGCCCATGCAGCTGAAGACCAGCAGAGCAGCCCTCCAAGGCACAATCACAGGACCTCACTGCCTTGTAACACCACATTTCAGGGCAGCAAGGTGGGAGCCATCAGCAGAGATATTTATTCTCTTGAAGTCTCTAAGTCAGTAGCATGCTTCTGCCAAACAAAATGCCAAAGGGCAGTGTGAGAGGTGAGGATTTGGGGCAATTACAGGAGGAGTACAGGTTTTCTGAATGCTGATGCTAAGCAGCTTTGCTGAGCAGCAGTAAGTACACAAAGTTGGTGCACACAGCTTGTTAGTCTGACATCCACTGAGGTGAACAGATTCTATCATTTCCAGGAGCCTCAATATCAGGCTTTTCTATTCCAGGCTCTCCTCAGAGTAGCTCTGTGTTCACCACATTTCCCCTTGCAGTACTTGAAAAAAACAGAGCAGCTGACTGCTCTGGGGGCTGCAGTGACCCCATGGAGCTGCCAGAGAGGACAGAGCCTGTGACAGAGTCTGTTCCCCTCCCAGCATCGCCTCTCTGCCAGTGCCCAGGGAGATGAAATAGCTGAAGCTGGCACCAGCACTTGCGGAGCATTCCCCAGGACCACTTTCCATCTCCTAGACAGAGCACAATGAAGCATCAGCCCTTTGTTCCAAAAAACCACATCCAAGGTCATCCAATCCAATGTAAGGATCAAATGCAGAATTTCTTAAAATAAAAGCTTAGATCAGGGAGCATACCCGTGGTGAGGGATGGAGCTGAATGGCTGAGTGCCTGCTAACCAAGCCTGTGAAATGTAAGGACTGGCTTCCTCTTCTGGTCAGTAACACAAATCTGAGTTTACTAAAATTGGAAAGCCCACCGTGTGGCTTGCAGCTGGCGCTCACCCTTCCTGCAAGCTGCAAACCCCTATTGTCTTGGCAGCCCAGATCAAATCTCCCTCTGCGAGGGGATGCTCTTGTTGACTCAGCACATCCTGCAGCCCTGCACACATCCTGGGTGGGCTGGCTCACACCGGTCAAACCTCAGGATGGAAATGAACCGTGTCCTCCTTCTACCTTGCTGCAGGAAGAGAAAAGGAGGATTCTGTCATCCCTTCCCTAGTTTCTTCTGCTAGCCCTTCTGTTGCTGTGCCCCACGTGGTATCCAGAACAGACAATGCAGCCCCACCACTTCCCCCTGGATCAAAAGCCATTCCCCTTCCAGGAGGTTCTTTCTTCCTTTTTCCAACCAACTTCACACCAGGATCCTTCCAATTTAATCAGTCCCCTCATTCCTCCAGGGGAAAGATCCTGCTACTTTTGCCCTGATCAGTTCCATGCTCTCACCTTGACCGGGTGTACCCAGACACCATATGTGCTGCTCTCTGGCCAGCAAAGCACTTCTTCAATGCAGAAGGATGCTCCACACATTCACTAACAGCCTTGAAAGCAGGGACAGGAATGGCACAGCTCGATCACTTTCACAACAAGGAGTGAGATACGGGAAAATAACAAAATGGAGCCACTGCAAAATGCAGAGAGAAGGTGAGAGCTGAGTATCTGACCCTGTACTCAGTATCTGCCCTGTACAGAGCATTCTGTACTCTTTTGTTTCAGCTCACAGCTGAGCTTCCTCTCTGGTCCTAGAGCTCCCTATGCACCCACTCTCACTGAATTCCACCATCTCTTCTCTCTCTGCTCCACTTCCAACAGTGCTGCTGCGTCCCAGCAAAGGGGTCTCCCCCACCTTTCTATTTCAAAACACTGTGAAAAGCTCAATCCATTCCCTCTGTTCTTATCCCAACCCTTGGGGCACTGCCTCAAAATCTGCACAGAAGCAAAGCCAGTTAGAAAATCCATCGTAGATTCCACAACAGAAGAATACTGACCATTTGCTGGTGGCTTGCAGGATGCAGTGAGGGGAAAAAAAGAAAAAAAGACATCTTAAATCATCTTCATCCTCCATAGAAACTACTACCAAGCAATGCAAGCAAGAACTCTGCAGAGAAATGGAGATGAGTTCAAAACCCTTCGTGGTGCTTGCCCTCTGGTTTATTACCAAATGAGCTTTAAGCAGTCAGATTCAGACATGCAAGGAATAGGGGTGAGGAAGGAAGCAGGGTGGACTATCCCTTAGTCCCCCCTGCAGGGACCTCTCTCTGTTCCTGCCCTCAGGAACAAAGCACAGACAGCAAGGGGTGTCACAGAACTACTGCTAAGCTCTCCTGACCCCTGCCTGTGCAGATAAGCTCAGGCCTGTGCTGGAGTAGCAGCCCATAAATCAGATACTGGAAAAAGGCACAGTCAAGGGATTGCTTGTGGGTGTGCAGAGGGAGTTGTAGACAGCTTCCCCTGGCAAAGCAGGCTCCCTGCCACAAGAGAAGGTAGTGTGGGACAGGGCTGCTTTGCAGCACCCAAAAATGCCAACTCTGCAGCAGACAGAGCAGGCTTGCGCCATCGCAACCCAAAACACCACCTCTGCAGACAGGATGGGGCAGGGCCACCTTGCAGCACCCCGAAGTGTCATTTCCTACCAGCTGCTGCAACATCCCCTCCTCCCCTTACTGGTCAGGTTCTGCCCCTCCCTGCTGCCCACGTCACGGGGAAACTGAGGCACGGTGTGCTGTCCCTGCCCCAGGGAAGGGAGCAGGCAGGCAGCACCCAACACCAGCGAGTGGGGTGAGGACAGTGAGAAACCCCACCCCTGGGCAGTCCAAGGAGAGTCTCTCTGCTACAGGGCAAGCATGGAGCATTCCTGAAGGGCTGGGCATTGGGATGGGGTGGGAGATGTAGGGTGGACATCAGCCCAACAGCATGCTTCTGTTGGAGGGGCAAAGAAATGGCAGTGATGCCCATCAGTCAATGTGGGGAGCAGTTGCTTTCTGCCAAACAAAAAGAAGGAAGTCACTTGGCACAACCTGGTACGAGGGGATCTGCCCTTCTGCCACCTCCACCCAACTGTGCTGTCCAGCTCAGTGGAGTCACCGATAGAAAGACACACAACTATAGTGCACTGCTTAGATACAGCTCTCTTGGCATCTTGCCTCGGGCTCCTACCCCCAGGTCACTGCGCTTCATCCTCCTGGGCACTCCAAAGAGCAGACCCATCCACCCCCCTCCCTGAGAAATGTCTTCACATGAAATCTGCTGCTGTTGCCACACAAAACATCAAATCACTGCCAATATCTTTGCCCCAGCTCAATTTCCCAGGACACAACATATTAGATTAAATTCATTATCCCCTATCACTTTATGGCACAGTCTTTTCATTTCTCTCTTAACACACATCTGAGACATATCAAGTTTCAGACAGGCTCACTGCAATGGAAATTTTCCGCTCTTTCCTTACAAGAATTACAAGTGATGCCTTTTCCTTCTGCTGCTCCTCTTGAAGGTTCACTTTTGAACAGAAATTGACTTTTTTCTCCATGCCAACACTTCGGTCGCACCTTTCCCAGGCTCTGGAGGGCAGTGTTCTCTCCACTGCTGGTGCAGCTCCACTGACAACATTTGGAGCTGTACTGCAAGGAAGCTTCCAAGAGTGAGATGTGTTTCCCTTCCCAAGCAGCGAGCACAGGCATTTCCTGGTAGAACTGCTCCTCCTTGCTTCCACACCCCCTGCTAACTGACAGGCCTCTGATAGAAGCTTCATACCGGAAGCACCACTGAATTCTGTTCAGATTCTCTAAATTCTGTAAAGAAACAGAATTAGAGAGCCGTAATCTATAATAAATCACTTACTGAGCCGCCAGGAAGAGCTGTGCAGGAGAAAGAGGGAGGGCTACTTCCAACCTGAGGTCTGCTTCCTCCACAAATCCAAGCCACGAAGCAGCCCTGCAGCTGCAGGAAACAGGCACAGCAGCCAAAGGAGCACTGTCAGCTCAATGCCACAATTCTCATTTTCTCTCTACCAAGATTTATCACATGGCCAGGACAAATCACTGCAAATACCTTTAGATTGCAGGCTGTCAGCCTCAGGGAAAGGCCAGCAAACCAATCCGAGACAACAGGCCTGAGAATGTTCTAGTTCCTCAAAATCTGATGGTATTTAGAAGGCCTGGGTAGCATGTACAGAACAGCGACTGGCAGGTTGAAGGAGGAGATTCTGCCCTTCTGCTCTGCCCTCATGAGACCCCACCTGGAGCACTGCTTCCAGTTCCAGAGTCCCCAACATATGCAGGTCCAGAGGTGGGTCACAATCAGAGGGGTTAAGCACCACCCGTATGGGGACAGGCTGAGAGAGCTGGAGCCATTCAGCATGGAGAAGAAAAGGCTCTGGGGGGATGTTACAGTGGCCTTCCAGTACCTGATCCTACAGGAAAGCTGTACCCTTTCCAGCAGTGGCAGCATGAAGCTTGATGTCAGTATCCAAAAGGACATTGGCTATTTTCTCAGTGACACCACTCAGCTCTGTGCCCCCATCCGACTACCTGCAGGTGATGGCAATGAAGTGCAGCACATAACCCCACACAGAACTTTCTGAACCTCAACACCGCAGCTGGAAATCCAGCTGAACCTCCACCGCAGGAGGAAATCTCTGTTGGCTGCTTCTCCATAAATGCTTATTCCAGTGCAGCACGTTTAACTCCTCCCCAGATCAGGAGCCAAGTGCGTGACCCCAGTGCCCTGGGGCTTTTCTGGTCCTTTGTGCTGTGCTTAAAAACATACTGCGTGAGAAGGAAAGACAGAAAAAGAGGGAGTAGTGCTGCCAAGATGACACAGTTCTAACTCATCAGGTCACAGTGCCCAGGATCTTGAGAACCTTAGACAAGATTTCAGCATGCAAGGTGCTGAATAAATGGAAAATAACACTCTCTGCCCCAGAAACTGGCAATCCATGCCCCAACATGCACACATCACAGAGCCTTCCCCATCAGCTCTGCTACCACTCATGTACCGGAGGCCTCTGTCTGGAGGAGCGATCAGAAAAAACAGGCTGTGAAAATGGGGGTCAGAGTGAACTGCTGCTCGGCTCGGTGGATTTTGACCACTCTCTGCCAATCATTCCTGCCCTTAAAATATTATGATGGATTGCAAACAGTGACATGGCTTTCAGTGGAATTTCTGAGGCTTAGTACCCTGCTTCAGTGCAGGAAGCTCAGGCAAGGACCATGATATATGTGAACACAGGGCTGTTTGGGCAGCTCACACACAGCCATCCTTCCCATCCAGCTGCACAAACCCTGTCCATAGCACACACAGCAGCACACACAGCCTCATAACCACCAATATGTCTGACCAGCAAAAGCTCAGAGCATCCTCTGGACATGGGGCAGGCCTCTTGCTGGACTGGGGACTGAGCACAGTAACACACTGCCAGCCTGACCTTTGGGAGGTGTAGTGAGAGAGGCTTACTGCTCACACCACGATCTGTGTCAGGATGGGCAAGCTGTGCCTGCTGCCCATCACTGCTGTCCCATACTGCTGTCCCCCTGGCCCCCACCCAAGGCTTCAGGCTCATGACAGAGGACAACACACACAGTGAGCAGTGATGGCATTTCCTGCTTCCTTCAGTACCAGAAGTCAGTGTCTGGCAGGGAGTCTGCCCAAAAGCAGCTTCACAAGTGCTCAATGGGCCCCTTACCTGCCCAGGGGCCCCACACCGTATCACAGGGCTCATCAGAGAGCCTGCTCCCACCGGAGCACAGCTACCCTGCAGCAAGGCAAACCGGCTGCACGAGATGGACGGCGTGCGGCAGGCCGGGCTCCCTCAGAAGATGCAGGTACTGCTGGGCCCATCGATTAACTGAGGATGAGCAAAGGCAGCAGGGTGACACTGCCCTCCATGACTCAGTGGGAAGCTCAGGTGACTGGTTTCCTGCCGGCCAGGCCTGCTCTGCAACTCCAGGCTGCAGCTGGAACAACGCTGAGGGGAGAAGGAGAGGACAAAGCACCCTGCTCCCCTCCCAGGGCCCACCAATGGCAGCTGTAGGTGCCATGGGAAACTGGGGGTGCCGAGGCCTGCATCAGGATGCACGGCCACAGCATGGGCTGCTGAAAGCATGGGTTGCCATGGCAATCCCCCCAGCACAGCCTGCTGCCTCCCTCCTTTGTCTCTGCTCCCCTAGGCCGTGCTGTGCACTTCCACCGCCCCACACCAGACCTCAGTACGGCATCTGACAGTGCCTCCAGAAGCCCCTGTCCCTGACACAGAATGGCTATCCACACCTCAAAAAGCCCAGCTCGGCCTATCTTGTGGCAGCACCAGGCTGTACCGAAAGAGAAGACCCAGGCTCTTTTTGCAGAAGCTCAGCAGACATATTGAGGATGGCAAGCCTGTGCTTTCCAGTCCCAGCCTTTTTCCACTGGAGGAGGAAGTTCTGTGCTGCCTCACTTAACCTCGCTGCGGCTTGAACTGGAGACAAGATCCAGATCTGCTTTCTGTCCTAAAAACTGTTGTTTGCTGTTGCTATATGGAATTATATGGTTACTCAGCCCAGCATGTGAGCACAGCTCCTTGCTCCCTCTCCTCTGACACGGGTGGGAGATGCAAGGAAAGACAAAGCACCCTTCCAATCTATACACAATATCTGCATGATACAAACATATATATATAGGTGAATATTCGGTATTCAACTAATACCTTTAGGTGAATGAATTTAATAACAGAATGAATAAAACAACACTTCTGAAAGTTCTGCTTTTCTACCCTCTGCTGCTTTCTCTGCCCATCCCCAGGAGGAACAGGGCCCACCATAACTGGTTACATCACTTGAGGCTTAGGGCTGAAGTCTTGGTTCTTATCCAGGATGAGTCACAGAGCTCAGAATGTGCAACTTCCTTCTGAAACCATCAGATGTGTCTCATACAGGCTAAAAATAAAGATGGGCCAAAATTGCAGATGCATCCTTGCGCAGCACTCAGGTGACAACAAACTGTCTGAGCAATAGAAACCACAAAGTCCAGAGATGCCCTGAATTCCTGTGTATATACATAAGGGAGAGGCCAGGAGGTCTCACCTTGTGCCAGACAGGAGGAAGTCAGCAGCAGATGCTGTGTGGATAACTAGCCATGCAGAGAAGGACAGAGCCCTGTTCTCATGGGCCTGGGTGAACATCCACACCCAAAGGTACTGCAGAAGACTTCAATTGGTGCTGGATGCATCTACAAAGGCAGCAGGAACCAACTAACACAAACAAGAGGGAAGCTAAATTTTTGGCAGGTGAATGCTGGAAAGCTGGAGGATGGCAACCAGACAATGCAAAGGTTCAAAGGGTGCTTGGTATGAGGACTGAAGTATATACAGGCCACAGCTATATCTGATATGGAAAGGATTTGAGTGAGACACTTTATATAAGTGAAGAATTCAAAGTTCTTCTGAATCCCAAGACATTACACATCCGCAAGACCTTTACAGTCTAGGACACAGTCTAGGCTTTTACGTAGCAGGACTATACACAGACAGAGGCTGAAAGAGACATCTGTAATGTTCAGAGGCTGAAAATTAGCCCCAGCAGATGATCCTCTGCTCCATTCTCGAGGGCAGTGAGAACTGAACAAGGATCCAGCTGTCCAACACTCCCAAGAACAGGATCTCTGAATCTCCAACCTACTTACAGTAGAGATGGTAGGGCAGGGTGGATTCCTTGCATAACTCCAATGTGAATACTGGTGGGTCCCATCCCTGAAGGACGAGGAGCATTTCCTGGAGGTTTCTACTTTGAAGAGGACCAAGGGGCAGTGGGAGCCTAAATGTCTAAAAGCAGGCTAGGGGAGCAATGCTAGGCCAGCCACCTTCTGCTGAACGTATAACCTCTGGTTTACTAGCTCTTTGAGTTTTCCAGCAGGGCATCGTGTCCCATTCCTGATGGAAACACTGCAAATCTACTCAAAGGACATCAAGCTATATGAGGTTACTGCCAGTTGCACTGAACTAAATTAGCTTCATGGGAGGTTCAAGTTGTATATAAGGAAATATATATTCTCAGAAAGAGTGGTAAGACATTGACATTATCTGCCTAGGGAAGTAGTGGAGTCACCGTCCTGGAGGCTTCCAAGAAATGTGGAGAAGTGGTACTGAGGGACATGTGTTAGTGGGCATGGTGGGGATGGGTTGGCAGTTGGATTAGATGATTTTGGTGGTCTTCTCCAAACTTAATGATTCTATGACTCTAACAAGATTAACCCAGCCCAAATATAACCTCCCTGGTATTATCTGGTTTAGGTGATAGCCAAACCAGAAAAAAGAGGTTCATGCTATGACCAGGCAGTGGGAAAAGCTGTTGCTTTACATACACATAGGAGGTCTGTCATTTGGGGAGGCATAAAGCTCTCTCTCTAGTTATCAGGGAAGGGAAAATAAGTAGATCCAATATGGAGATTCCCACGTTAAAACACCTCTGGTCACAAAGCAGGCAAGCACTGAGAGAGTTCTGTGCTCAGATCTTCAGGCAGCAAAACACACCTATTCGCTGGTTGTAGCCATATAATACACCTCCATCACTAGGAAAGATGTAGGATCACAGCAAGAATCAAGCATTACTGACCACCATAACTCAGCTAAATAAAAGGGCTGCTATGCTGCTGCCTGTCTGTGTGACAGGCAAAGCTCATGCAGAGCTGACAGGAATGAAGGACTCGTTCCTCCCCTGCTGTTAATGTTCCAGGTGAATCTACCCCTGCCTTACTGCCTGCAAGTCCCACTTCAGCATCTGGCTGAAGGAAATGGGAAAGAAAAGATGGCCTGAGGCCCAGTCTCCACTTGTCTCTGGCCTGGCCCCAACTTCCCTTGGCAGGCACTTAGAGGAAGAGCTGTACAGCCTGGGCAGTCACGTGTGCTAAGCAATGGCTTCCCTCTGAAATCTTTTTTGGCCAAATTGCACCTGAGCTCTGGGCAGAGAGGCTCTGTACTGCAGTTCCCCCAGGGCACCATTTTTTCAGGTGAAGGACAACAAGCAGCAGAAACTAGCAGCTGGGAAATCCTCCTGCTCAATGCTGCTGGTGGAGAGAAGTACAAGTTCAGCGAGCAGCACAGACAGCAAGTTCCCAAGGGCTTAAAATACATTGCCCTTGAGCTTGCAATGTTGCGCAGGGCTCAACAGCCTTAGCAGCACAGGTGACAAGAACCCAGGCTCTGCCAGCCCAGTGACACCTGCTGCACAGAGGGATGGAGGAAAGGCAAGAAAAAGGGATTGTGGTCCCAGGCCTCCTCAAACAGTCCTGGAGGAGGAAAAAAAAACAATACCAATTAAACAGGTGCTAACCTGAGAGTAGGCAAAACAGAACAGCAGCTCTCAGCATCTGCAGCGTGGTTTTGGGGATGCTTGTTCTGGCTCTGTTGGGTCACCTGGAAAGACAAAGGCAAGGTGCAGATATGTGTTAAACTCAGCAGATAAATAATCTGCCTCCACAAGACAACTTTCCCAGCACTGTCTGGTCACATTCCAAGCCAAGAAGTTTGACAGCACATGCACAGAGCTGAGAAGCCCTGAGCAACCCAGTACTGTGATGATTCTCTTTGCTCTTTCACCCTTTCTAAGGCTGCCCCTACAACCAGGCTCCTGCCACTGTCACCCCAGTCACCCATGTGAGTCCAGGCTGGTCTCCTCAAAGAGCCAGAGCTGGATTTCAGACAGCACTGCTGCAGTCGAGCCCCTTATCTCAAGCTTAGTGGGATGCCATGGCTTTATTCCTCTCTACTTCTACAGTTGCACTTTGCTCCACCTCTGTGGGTGCGCAGAAGAAGGTTTGGGAGGAACCAAGATTTCCAAGGAAACTTCTGACTCAAAGAAAAGAGAAAACCATTGAGTTTGTGGGACCAGGTTCGCCGGAGCTTACAGCCACCTGACTCGCTCGGTCAAAGCAGCAAAATGGAAAAACAAAGGAGAAGAGCAGGTCAGAAAAGATGGCTCCAGGGAGCAGAGGGGGCAGGTGCTGCAAACAGGATGGATGGGAAACGTGCAGCTGCTTTACAGGGACCCACACGATCCACCACAGGAAGGGTTGCTGGGTGCAGTGCCAGGTGGAAAGCAATCAGAATCCCCCATAGAAGACTTCAACTGCCAAGTCACCCACAGTGACACTCCGTGAGCCATCTGTTAACGTACAAATAGTTCCCTTTGGGATTTCACCCACATTGCCCTTCACACCTGTCCAGTTTCAGACTCATTAAGCCCTCCAGCCACTGAAGGATTCAATAACTTCAACACAGTTATGATGACCGCCTTCATGAGAATGCTATTTTTCAAACCAATATGGCTTCACTTTTTCCTTTCTCATCTTCTATCACACACATAGGTTGACACATCTTCTCATTCTGTACGCAGAGAATCCTTTGGAGCCCCAGACACCATGGAAATCCTCACTGTGTGACAATGCTACCAAACCTCGTGGGAGAAGAGATCAAGCAGCCCACAATGACAAAGGCAGGGAAAGGAATGGGGATGTGTTGGGAGACTTAGAATCACAGAATAGCTTGGGTTGGAAGGGGCCTCAAGGCCAACCTCCTGCTGTGGGCTGGCTGCCCCTACCAGATCAGGCTTCCCAGGGTCCCATCCAACCTGGACTTGAATGTCTCCAGGGATGGTGCACCCACAGGTCCTCTGAACAGCCTGTACCGTTTTGAGCCTTGCAACACTGACTTTCAGGAGTCAAACCAGCAGCCACCCCCTCACACTGCCCTTAGATTCAGGGACAGTGACTAAGCCCGAAAAGAACAGGTCTGGGTGTCCATGCCCTCTGCCAGCAGCACAGCAAGGCTGAGGCTGAGTACAGCAAAGCCTATGAGCTGCCCTTTCTTTCGAGGCCAGCTGAGTTTGGTGGGGGAGCTCCCTCCCCTGTACTCAGGAACAGAGAAGACCTGAAACTGCCAAGGGAATGCGGACTGGGAAAGCTCAGCACGTACTGCAGGGAGCACACATGGCTTGGGCATCGAGATCAGATGAGGGGCTGCCAGGGCAAAGCAACCATCCCACAGGTAAGATCAAAGCTATGCTGAGGAAGAACAGAGCACAGGGAGCTCCCCGGCCCAGCCTGCTGCCAGGTGAACCGTGCTTGAAAGCGCTCCCACAACCCGGCACGGGGCACAGCCAGCAGTTTCCCTTCCCGCAGGAAGCCCTTCTGGCGTGCAGGCTCACAGCAAGCAGCGAAGGGCCGCGAGCCTCGGCCGGGAGCCAGAGGACGCTGAAGCCGCGTTGCAGCCGCAGCGTGACCCAGAGCCCGGCTCCCGCTCGGGGCCCCACGTCCCGGCGCTGCGGAGCTGCCGGGAGGCGCAGCCCCCGCCGGGCCCTGCCCGGAGCCGGCACACAGCGGCACTGCGAGACAGCGGGCAGCGGCGCTTCGGGGCGGCCGAGCCCCGCGGGTCCCAACGCCGTTCCGAGGGGCTGAGCCGCCAGCAGCCGCACACACACACGGGGCCGTTTCCTCCCGGCTCCACCTGCAGCGCCCCGTACCCTCGGTGCCTGGCTGCGCTGAGGCCCGGCTGCCCCGTCCCCGCTCGCCCTCCCGAGCAGCAGAGGGCAGCAGGGCGCAAAGAGCCGGGATCAGCCGCGTCCCCCCGGCCGGGCCCTGCAGCGCCGGTGCCACGGAGCCCCGCAGCCACGGCCGCAGGGCGGCTTATAGCGAGGGCCATTGCACTGCAGCCACCCCCGAAGCTTCTGGAACCGACGGGGCGCATTAACCCATTCACCGCCGGGCATCGCCCCCCACCCCCAGTGCTCGGTTCGGTTCGGCCCGTCTCGGCCCGGTTCCAACCCATAATACCGCCCCGCCGGACCCACCAGCGCCCCCTCCTCCTCCTCCTGCTCCGCCGCGGCCCTGAGTGCTGCCGGGCTCCGGCCGCTCCTTCCGGGTGTCCGCCAGGACACGCCCCCTCGGGCCGCCTCTCGTCTCTGATTGGTGCTGCGGGCGGGGCTCGGGGACGGCTGGGGTCCGACGACCAATGAGAGCGCGGGGAGGGGCTGACGGTCAGCCCTGTAGCCCCGCCCCCTGCCCGCCCCCTCCACGTGCGGGTGTGTGATGACAGCGGGGACGGGGCGGGCGCGCACAGCGCGGCTCCTCATTGGCCGCGGGCGGAGGGGGCGGGGCTGGGGGGGGCTGCCATGGCCGGGAGCCCTCGGCCCGGCGGCAAGTTGAGCTCAGGGCCGGTCACACAGACACAGCGAGTCACAGACTGCAAACTCCATCCTGTCAGAACCTCCATCCTGTCAGAACCTCCATCCTGTCAGACCTGCCGTGAGCGCTGCCCCACACACCCGGCCTGCAGCCCCACACATCCCCGTCCCCACAGACCCACAGACACAGTGTGTCCCCTCCATGAGCACAGCCTGTCCCAGTCCCACACTCTCAGCCTCACAGCCCACAGACCCCTATGGACACAGCTTGTCCTGCCCCACAGACACAGCCCCACCAACACAACCCCTCCCAGTCACAATCCCCTGCGTGCTCCACTCCCTATGGACATGCCCCACCTCAGGCCTAACCCCACAGCCACAGCACTGCCCTAATTCCAGCAGATTCAGGGCCATTTAGGGTGTTGTACACAATGAGCGCCACCACAGCTGTGTGCTCTCAGGTACACGTCTCCTTACTGCTGTTTTGGGGCCTGGCAGAGTGGGTTTGGCCTTCCATCCTCAGCCTGTGCTCAGCCCTGTGCTCATGGCTGGAAGCAGCTCGGTGTTAACAAATGGTTAATGAGGCGTTATCAGCCTGGAGAACACGAGTGATGTGCTGGTTTGGCCCCTCGGTTGCTGAGAGATGTGGGCTCCTTTGTCCTCTGCAGGAATAATACATCTCTATGTGCTGTGTGGGCAGCGGAGGATTAGCGGTATCCCACGTTATTTACCTCCCATTTAGGAATGCTTAGGGTTTGCAAGCGATGTCCCTGCCAAGCACAGTCTCTTGGCAACCTCCCCTGGTTTGCAGAACATAACTTCAGCTCCAAAAGCAGGATTAAGGAGCAGGACATGAGAGCTCATGCTTGCAGGCTCAGTGGGGTGAGGGTGCCTTTGTGTTTAGAATAGGCACATTCCACTTTTTCATTCTCTCCATTTCCCTGCTCGCTCACTGCATCGTGGCTGTTTGTGAGTGGATGGACACGGGACAGCTTTGGACAGTGGCTCAGAGGAGATGTGGAAGCTGTAAGAAGCACTTTCCACCCACGGCACAGCACCATCCCTGGCCATGTCTCTGCTGCCAGCAGGGTGTTTCCCCAGGAAGATGAGGTGTTCCAGGCTGTCCTTCTGCATGGAGCCCTGCTGCCTGCAGGGCTTCCCTCTAAGGGCTGTGATGGCAAGGCGCCGGCGTGCTGAGTTCATGGCTGGGTGAGTGCCTGCCAAGCTGCCCCAACAGCTGCACCGCTGGGCTGGGCTGGGCTGCTCCGGCTTGTCCGGTTTGCCAGGCAGCCAGGCTGACACCAACAGGGCTCCTGCGGTTGTAGTTGTCATCACAGAAAGGTGACCTCCTCACCCACACATCTGTGTCATCCGTGTAGGTGTTAGAACAGCCAAATTGAAAATGTCTGATGGGATTCAGAGTCCAGCACTATCATAAAGGTGTTGCAAATGAGCTAGGGTGTTAGTCAGGCTGGGCTGGTCCAGAACCCCGCAGGCACCCCACTCCTACAATATTGTGACCCTTCCATCAGTTGCCTTCAACACCTTGAAGAGCAGGGCAGCACCATGTGCACCACAGGGCCATGCTGGGAACGCAAGCACTGGTAAGCAAGCCAGACTTCCAGGCTATGAGGCTGAAGGCAGGTCCTTACCCAGCACTTCAGCCACCGCACCTCACTACCTGTCTGTAGTAACACACAGAAGTGGACTGTGGCCATGAGTAATGCTGTTCAGATGAGCTGTGTAAGCAACATTTTCCTAGCACATCTCTCTCCTGGTTTGCACAGAAAGCCCTTACTCCATCCTTGAACATCACTGAACCTGGAGCTGCAGAGCAGCATCATCTCAGGCCCAGGCTGGAGATGGGGAACTGGGGCTTCAGGCAGGGGGCAGCTGCTGCAGGAAACCCCTTAGACAGCATTGGATGCACAAATCTGTCCCTCTCTTGATGTTCCCAGCTTCTCTCATAGCTTTATTCCTACAGAAATGTTTTCTTTCCTTCCTACCTGCTTAAAAAAAAAAAAAAAAAAGGAGTTGATAAGCTTCATTTACCAACCCTGATAGCATCTGCGGCAAACAGCTGGCTGGTGTGAGCTGTGCTGGGGCTGGTGCATGCCAAGGCTGCCCAGAGCTGAGCTGTGACGTCTCGGCCGCGCTGCGCACACAAGCCAAGATAGCACATGGCAAACATCCCCTTCACGGCATCCTGGAACGGGGAATGTAGGCTGCAGTCAGTCCTTAATGCTCTGTGTCACTCTTTCATGGCACTCTCTGACCCTGCTGCACCATGGACCTCTCAGGGGCTGCAGGGAGCATCTGCTCCTGCTCTCCTTCTGCACAGACCTTGCTAATCTAACATGCAGCAGCTGCTGGGCTCTGCTCAGAGGCCTTCCCTGCAACCTCCAGAACCTAGACGTGTAAATCCACGTACCTCCCAGTACTCGTGGCTCACTGGGAACTCCCTATGCCGCGCTGGGGAGCAGATGCTGCCAATTGGCACCAGGTGGCAGTCCAGCCCAGTTTATTTCTACAGGAAACGAGGGAAGCTCGGAGCCCTTAGGAACTGAGAGGAACCAAAGGAAATAACAGAGCTCTGGGGAGCTGTGGGCTTTTCCGTGCCCTCCAGGGAAGCAGGAACAGCCGGGGGCTGCATCCAGCCTGCTGTGGTGGTCCTGGGGTGCTCCAGCACCTCCATATCTTTCCTGTACTGAGGTGCCCAAAACTGAACGCAGTACTCGAGGTGAGGCCTCACCAGTGCAGGATGAGTTCCCTGGTCCTGCTCACCACACCATTCCTGATATGAGATAGGATGCCATTGGCCTTCTTGGCCACCTGGGCACACTGCTGGCTCATATTCAGCCAACTGTCCGTCAGCACACCAAGGTCCCTTTCTGTCAGGCAGATTTCCAGACACACCTCCCCAAGCCTGTAGGGTTGTCTGGGGTTTTTGTGACCAAAATGCAGGACCCAACACTTGGTCCTGCTGAAACTCATGCTGTTCACACTCCCTCCCAACTTGGTGTCATCTGCAAACTTACTGAATGGATCATGCAGGGCTTGTTCTGCTCCCCCTCCCCTGATGATCCATTAGTCCTAGTCAGGAGCCTTCACCAGCCACAGTACCCTTTGTATATTCAAATTTCACCTTGGACCTACTTACCCCTTGCTGTTTCACTAACTTGATATTTGACTTTCTAAATCCAAGAGCCAAGACCCCTGGCCCTTCCCAACATGGCAAGATCCTGCTTTCCAGGACAAGAGTCTTTGTTTCATAAACACTTTTTTTTTTTTTTTTAATTAGGGCCTGCTTCCAGATTTTGGAGTGAAATCTTGTTGAACTCTTCATCTCACTCTCTCTGCAACTTAAACACATCCACATCTATAGAGTAAGAAATGTCAGAACTGCTCTCCATGCTCAGGTATATAATGGCAGCCAGGACCACAGATGTGGTGGGATGCCAAGAAGATAAAGCTCCTTCAGCTTCAGATACCCAGCTCTGCCCCCCCTTCCAACCTTTCCTTTAGATGTGTGTATTCCGTCCTGCACCAGGCTCTCAGGAGCACAGCGAATTAAACACCACAGAAATCCTGCTCCAAAAGAGCAAGCTTCTTCCAGCAGCTGACATCTCATACCTGCAGGGCTGGATCAGGAGTCAGTGCATCATCTCCACCAGATTCAGCTGGGATAAACACACAGGGAGCATGGGGATCCTTGTACCTCTAATGAATGTGCTGCGCTGCAGATAGGCATCCTCTCTGCTTCTAAGTGCATGAGGGAAGGATAGAGGATAATGTCCATGAATTAAAGTTGCAGATCTTTCCTTCTCCATTACCAATCCCCATTCAGATTTAATCAGGCAAAGAGTCTATTTCAGGCACCGAAGTCTGAGTTATTGCAGAACTCCCTTCTCCCGAGAGACTGCACTCCAGGGGCTGCTGTGAGCTCATAGCAACAAAACAAACCCAACGCTAAGAGCTGGCAGACTGCAACCTGACTGCAGGTAGAAACAATGCCAAAGACACTGGGGGAAGTTGAATAGGTGTTAGCCAGGACCAGACAGCATGACAGTGATTCTGTGCCACCCAATGGAAGGACTTGGTGAATGTGATGATCTTTGTATAGACAGGATGAGCTTGAGTCCATGTGATGCATCTTCAAAGAAAAAATTATGGCAGATCCAGGTTAATTTTGGACAAAGAAAGCTAGATCTAGGGCAGAAAGGGAGAAAGACCAACAAGGGGATGGAAAATGCCCTTAGGATCTTCACAGGGAAGCAGAGCAGTTGTACAGGCTTTCACAGACCTGGTGTCAGGAGAAAGCTACTCCTCATTTGTGTTTGTCCAAACACTGGCACGTGCCAACTCTGTTAAACAATGAAGTGACTATACAAGCATACAAAAATGTAGTAATGAGGCAATGCAATGGTGGCAAGAACAACACTGTGAGGATGAACTTTGAGCAAGCCTTGTGTGCAAAGGGAAAATTTCTTTGGCTTGATTTACTTCTGCAAGGTTACTGTTCTCCCTGCTCTACTGTTGGCCAGTCTGGTGTGTGTCACAAACCCATTTAATCACTGCTGGGAAGTGCATAAAGCACTTGAATAACTGCTCTTCCTTCTAGGAAGATAAGGCAGGGTAGAATTCCTGGTTCTTCTGTCTTCTCATGCAGGCATAAATAGCACGAAAACCTAAGGAGCACTGATGCTTCCTGCACAGCAGCCTGAAATTACAGACTCCAGTCTGTACATATGCACCTGGTCAGCACTAAATATATGAGGCCACAGGGAGAAACCTTCCCTAGAAAGTGCCCAAACTGTGTAACTTCTTTATTAGCCTTAAATTGTAGTCATTCTTTAAGAAACATGTTAGATTTGACATGGCTATGGGGCTTTCAGCATCTGCAGTGGAAGGTAGTAGTTCACTGCTGTTGGATGGTGTTGTGGCATACATTCATACACAGAAGCAGCACTAGGGCTGCTTGGCAGTTTCCTTTCCTTCTATGTTATTTCTGCTTTGCACATGGAGCCCCGGTGCCAGAAAGTCTGGCTTTTTTTGCTGTCAGTTAAGACTGCTGTGGCCTAGCATGAGGATGTGTCAGCCAGTGAATGTTTTCTAAGTGCTTCTCAACGCAGAAGATAGCTCTGGTCTCACCTGTTGGGAGCAAAAGGTGATGGCTGTTCAGATGGGAGCTGCTGGTCAGAGAGAAATTTCTGGGTAGGGGAAGCAGGAAGATGGTGGAATAAAAGATGATCTCTGGAGGTCCCTCCCAGCCCCTACAATTCAGTGATTCTGTGATTCTATGATGGAAAAAATCATTCTCCTTTCCACTCCCAATGATCCCCCAACAGATAAAGCCTCATTTAGTGGCCGTTGATGTCATCTAGTGTTCTTTAGCATGGTGGCAATACATTGTTAGTCCTTGTGTGGTCACCTCCAGCACAAGCCTTTGTCTTTAGCCTGCTGATTCACCTCCTGCAGTTGGCTCATCTCCTTTATATTACCAGAACGTTTTGTGTAATTACTTCTTCAAATCATACTTGCACCGCTGCCAGTACTCAACATTTTTCCGGGCAGAATTTTCCATGTTAATGCATGTAAAACTCTGAACATGAAAGCAAAAAGCATCTGGAAGCAAACAACTTGTAATGAGTGCCATTAAGAATTTCAGTCTTCAAACCACAAAGTGATCCCCACCACATCCAAAGAGCTCTTCTGTTCTGCTTCTTTCCTACCCACTAAGCATAACAATGACTTTGGGCTCATATTCTCAGTTTGGGATTGTACTGCTCACATCTCTGCTTTAAAAACAGAGTCACATCTCCCCAAACGGCAGGAGGAACTTTGGCTACTATAGTCAATATCTATCCTACACATGTAGGAAATTGTACTCCGTGTAGAGTGGAGCCATTCTCCAAGCTCCACCAGCATTTGCTCTCCCACGGGCAAAGGAAACAGCTTTGCTAATGACTAGAAGCTTTGAAAGCATCAAATAATTTAGAGCCAGGTTCTCCAGGGAAGAGAAATGGCATATGAGAGCAATTGTCTAATCATGATCTAATTATCCAACTGGAATTTGGCCAGCATGCTGGGACCCTGCAGAAAAGGTTGTAGGGTCTGTGCTGTGTGCATGCACTTGAGATTTTGGCTTAATACACTTAGCAAGAAGCACAGAGGGACAGAAAGCAGGACTAGTATTGAACAAAAATGCTTTGAACTGTACAAATGTCATTTCAGCTCAGTTGTTTCTTGGTGGCTTCTTATTTGTAGGTATTAGAGATCCAGCTCTGCTTTCTGGCAAGTGTTAGACTTCCAACTGTTAATTGGCAATTGCAAGTATTGGTCTAGACCATGACTTAAGATTCTGATGGGCATCTCTGTCATGAGAACATATAATAGCATATAATGGTGGATGTCAGCGAGAGCTGTGCAGTTTCCATGCTCAGACACGAGAAACTAAACCAATAGGGACAGGAAGTATTATCACAGCATACTGGAGAATTTTCTTGTAGAAAACTGGAGGCTGGATGGACACAGAGGTTCTGCCAAACTCAGCCATGCTGGGATTCTGTGAGTTGAGAAAAAAGGGAAGCAAGGGGGGAATGACTCAGTCCTCATCCTTTGTCGCTTTCTGCCAGGGCAGACCTTGGTGGTGGCAGAATCCTTGCAGATCCCTTATCACATCTCTAATGTTTAAACAGACACATCCATGCTGGGTTCTTTCTCTTCACCTTTTGCTGACTGTGAGAAACAGTTTTATGTTACCAGCTGATTTAGACTTCCATTAGCAAAGAGATTTATTTTTGCCCTTTTAATTTGTTTTACAATAGTAAAGAAAGTTGACAGAGCAGTGTTTTCCACTTTCTATCATTATATTTTTTATATATAATTTATTTTTATCCTCAGCTACCGTGAGGCTCAAAGAGCTTTAGAATGGTGAGTGTTCTGATTGCAACACATAATGATAATACCCAGCTTGAGAAAAAGAAGCAATCTCAGATTGTTAGCCACAGCTCTGAATTTTGATTTTCTATTTGCTTTTTAGCAATTTATTTAATTCAGAGATGCAGCAAACAGTATAAAGAAATAGTCCCGAAGGGAAACTCATCCTGTTCAAACACATGTTACTCAAGGAGATCCTGGGGAAGATTTTGTGGGCGTTCTCTATTTTTATTATTCCCTCAAAACTCATGATCTTGGAGCTTCCATCAGGGATACACAGTGAAGTTCAGCAGCCTCAATAATAAGGATATATATAAATACAACAGCTTTCAGGCTGTAGTGCTACTTCTTCTGTGACTTATCTTCACCTGCAGCTTGCTCTGGTATTAAGGAAACTGCCCCACATCTGCCAGGCAGTCTGTGTTGTGGGCACAGATATGCAAAATCTCATGTGAAAGTGCAACAGTCAGCAGCAAAGTGCTATGCAGCGTACAGGCATTTAATGAGATAGAAGGGCTTCCCTTATTTTTGCATTTAAAAGCTTTGGATTTTTTTATTTTTTCTAAAATTCTTTGGAAAAAGGGACAGAAGGAGGAGTGTTAGCAGCCAGGCTCCTGGACAAGCCCAGGAGGATAGTTTTGAAATGCTAATTATTTGCACACTCCTCCAAGGAGGCTGGTGGCAAAAAAAAAGTGCTTACAAAAGGGCCTTTATGCTGCTCTCACAGCCCTGCAATCTGGATGTGAGTGTGCAGAGGGACAGTGAGTCTGTCTGCCTGCATGCGTGCTTTTTTCCTGTTCTTTGTGTAGCAGGAAGGCACAGCACACATGCACTCTGGGCTGCAGCATCTGTGGAACAGCCTTGGGAAGAGTTAAACGACCTGTTTGCATAAGAAATGTCAGTCAACCTGCCAACTTCTAAAGGGATGGAGGTTCTGGGAAGCTCTGTGAGGTTGGCATTTCTCTGCTTTGTACCTAATTGCTCTAGGAAGCAATTGCACAAAGCAGATAGGAGAGTCCTCTGCAGTTACCTGGTACCTCTTCCTCAGAACTCACCACTCAGGCAACATTTAAAATGATTTATCCTTTGGCTTTGACAAATAGTTCCTCTTTTCCTCTGACAAACGTTCCTCTTCAATAAATAAGAACTACGAAAGCAAGAGAAAAGCTTTCCTCTTAGGCTTCTCTATTGAGAAATAATTTTCTGCACTCCTCAGGCTTCTCCTGTTAGCATGCACAGAACAAAAACTGACAGCACAGTTGTCAGACAGGAAACGAGTCCAGCCTGTGTGAGGGCTTTTGCATGTTGCCAAGGTAAAAGTCTTGGAAAGGCAAAATACCGGATTTCTTTGAAACGAAACAGCTATTCTCTCTCCCTTTCTCTCTCTTCTTTTATAATATGATAGATATTTTCAGCCAGTTTCAATATGAATCTGATCAAAGCAGAGTGCTGAATAGCACAAAAGGTACTGCATGTTCCTATTAAATCAGGTGGCCATCTCATAGAACTGCAGAGATCTGTATGTAAAATGAGGGACTGATATCAGGAAACATTGGTCTGATCTTGTGTCCTGCTGTGTACAATACACACCACCTGTAATTGAGAAGAGACAACTCAGATGATTAGAGCTACAAATCATTGACCATACAGAGTCAGTGATCTCTGGACCTTTTAGGGAAGAGTCCTGTTTTTTGCATGTGGCAAAGCAAAATCAGAGATGGAATGGCATTGCTGTCTATAAACACATTTCGTTGGCAAATACTAGGAAGGAAAGGGTACTGTTGAAGCTGAAAGCTGAGGTTAGAAGAAGGATAAAGGAGAGCATAAATATGCTTAGGCTGGAGGTGCTTTCTTCACTTCTGAATAGCACTTGTGCAACCCCAAGAGCTTATGTAAGAGCAGGGGACTGTAGAGACAAGGCTTTTGACCCCAGAGATCCTCAGCTCCTGACCACTGATGATCGATCTGTTCAAGGGGGCATAGGTAAGGGTAAAATGAATAAACATGGCTTAAAGGAGAGTCTTTCTGCTGATATGAAGGTCATCTGAGACCATCACAGACTTGAGATATCAGATTGTAGGAAAATGTCCCCATTGGGTTCTGTATTTTACACATACCCTGTACTGCCAGCATAGCTATTCGATGCTTGGCCATATAGTGATCCCACGCTGCATGTGACACCTCGCACGTGCTCAAGGACAAAGAGTCACAGCGTGATCAAGAAATACATTTGAGATGCTTGAAATAATTGCCTGAGAAATAGGTTCAGTTCCATCGACTCCTGCATGAGTGGCTGAAAGACTGTTCTGTGAGCAGCTGTAATGGAAAGGTCAGTTCCCATGGAAGCTGCCCTCTTAGGCAGAAGGTTTTTTTTTTTCCAGAGGTGAAAGAATGTGTTTTGCTTCTCCAAACTTTTGAACATGGTTTTGTGATCTAAAAGCTGGCACAAAGTTTTCTTTGTGCTATCTGTTTTACATGGTTTAGTGGTGACAGTGTCTGAATGTCTTGTCTTTGTTATCGTCTTTGGGATGCCCGTAATCTTTAATACTTCCATCCTTAAATAATTATCACAACCTCCATTTTGTGGATGGAGTATTAAGGCTGACAGACTAATGCCTACTCAAGTGCCCACAGTATGCAGGTAGGAAAGCTAAATGGCTGCAGAGGGTGATTTGGAGGTCTAAGGTGAGACATTTCTGCTAAAATACTTGGTGGCATCATGACAAACTGAACAGAAGAGTCTCTGGTTAGAACTGTCGCTGGTCAATGATGTACACTGACATATCATTACCTCTGACAAATGTTATCCAACCTTTTTTAGGAAAAGCTGAGGGGAATGCAGGAAAAATGATGCCCAAAGCTACAGCTCCAAGGTTGACTGTGAGGGATGTGGTGCCTCACAGCCCTATTCATCTCTCTGCCCCGTGGTATTACAGGCAGGTGCACTCCTTCGGATACAGCATGAGGCAGACGTCCTATTCATTCCAAACCTTAAAAAATTCACAGTTATTCTGGCTGACCATTCCAGAGTGTTAAAACAAAAACTTTGGTCAAAATATAACAGAGAATTACAGGCTGCTTGCAGCGTATGTGTGTGATCTTCTTCCTCTACTGCACTTACTATCTGCTGTGATCCACTCCAGAGCAAGCTGTGCTTCGAGGTGCTATGGAAATGGTTCCTACACACAGGTAAGATGGGATGCAGTGCTGTGAAAAAGATGCTGTGATCCTCTGTCTGTTCTTCAAACGCTGTGTTTTATTAGGAAATAAATGGAACAGAGGTACCAGTGAAAGCTCGCTCTGTAGCTGTTGCTTTTAGTCAAATCTGAGTGGTACTTCTCAATACTAGAATATCAATCAACTGCTTAGTCTATATTCAGCACTCAGTTCCTGCCAAATGTCATGGGGTAAATTAAAAGCTTTTTTTTTTTTTTTTTTTTTTTTCCCTTATCTTTAGAGCTTAGCCCCAAAAACCAGGTCTGAGATGATTTTGTCAGTTGCATAACAGAAAAATGGTTTAACAGATCTAAACCTTTTGATTTAAAATAAAGCTCCTGTGGGTTTGCTACATGCCAGGTTTCAGCTTGATCCATTCTACACCGTCAGAAATACAAAACAGAAGAGCAGGAAAAGCAGGGGAAAACACAGTTTACATAGCGTGCAAATGAATCCACGGTATTGCTCTCTCAACAGGGAAACTGTAGCAAATAGGCAGGTATAAAACAGCTGGCACGCTGCAATGAATGGGAGACCACCCGTTTATAACCTTCCTATCCAACAGCAGGTGATCCTGAAACAATGGCTGGAGTTTGAGTAGCCGAAGGAAATTAACCCTTCTTCTGCAGTGAGTGAAAATTGGGCATCACTGTGAAGCTACCAGAAACGACTTGAGTTTGCAGAGTACCTCAGTCTCAGTTCAGAAAGGCTTATGGTTTCAGTGTACATGAGTGTTAGTGCGCTTGCTGTGTATGTTTCCCACCCTTATTCAGTAAAAATCTCCATTTAAAAATGAATTACAATGCTGAAAGTTTGTACTTTCAGTGCTACCAGACTCCACTGTGAGCTGCAGAATTCAGACCCTGACTGCAATAGGATTTGGGGCTTTGCTTGTAGTTAAGTATCTGTGAATCTTGTATTCCTTTTTATGCATTTGTATAAACAGACCTGGTAAAATCTACATTTAAGAAGATGAAGATGGCATAGGGATTGTTTTTTCCCTTTAGGCTGTGGATATATTTTAAAGCTAAACTATTTCTATGTTTATGACAGCAATGTTCAGAGGAGGAATTAGGAATGTAACAGGGAAAGATGCATTTGAGGACTGCAACTTCAACTGGGACAACATAGAGAAACTCATTTTAAAGAGCAGCTCTAACTTAATTAGGGGTAATTCTACCTTGCAGAAGTTTTACCACAGTGGCATCCAGCCTGAATGAGGTGGACAGGACAGAGGGAACGGACAAACACACACAGTATTTAGGAGATAGGAACTGACTGAAGTGCTTAAATAAACCATCTCTTTGGATTAAATAAAGACTGGTAAAACATTTCCATCCAACTGCAGCTCAGAGTTGCAAGAAGTTTCTAACACCTATGATAACCCCAGTACTCCCAAATAGATCTTATCCAGCAAAGATTTTAGCTACGAGATGCCACGTTTTCTAACAATATCTTACTGAAATATTTAAAAAAAAGTGTGGCATCATCTGAAGAAACAAAGACAAAGAGAAAGAGAAAAAGAAAGGACAAAGCACCCTGGAAGGAGGAGGCCGCAGAGGAGGCCGTCGCTGTGGTGATGGGGCAGCGGCGGCGGCGCCCCCTGGCGGCCATGGTGGGATGGCGGCGGGGAGAGCGTCCCACCCGGTGGCTCCGCCCGGTGGCTCCCCCCGTCGGGGCGCGGCGGTCCGGCTCCTCCTCCGCTCACCGCGCTGCCGCCTCCGCCGCCACGCCTTCCCGTTCGACCTGCAGCCGCGGGGCGGCATGAGGAGAGCCGGGGGCGGCTGGAGGGGCTGCGGCTGAGGCGAGGCGGCGGGGAGCCGCCATGTCGCTCCTGTGTGTGCGAGGTGAGTGGCTTTCTAAGGTTCTCAGTCAGCGATTCGCACCTCCCCGCCGTCCCAGCCCGCTGCCGGCTGCGCTCCGTGGGGCGGAGAAGTGTCGGGAAGCCGTGAGGGCTGGGCCGAACCTCGCGGCTCCTCGGCTGGGCAGGTGTCTGAGCGGGGAGCTGCGGCAGCTTTAACACCTTGTGCTTCAGACGTGCGGGTTTGTTGCGGGTTGTATCGCCGTTATCGCCTGTTCCTGCTGCCCAGCCGCCTTCCCATGTTGTACGGACCGTAGTTCTGGTTGCTTGCTCTTTATCTCAGTTTCAACTTCTTGCTCTCTGGTGCCAGAGATGTAAAATCCCCGAAGGAAACCATCTGCCAGGACTCGTGTGCTGCTGTCAGTGTTCCGCAGGTCGCAGGGTGTCCCCGTGCTGTGCCCTGCGGCTTACAAGTATTGTTTTAATGCTCTCAGCTCCCCTGCCAGATATGATTTAAAACAAAACAAACACAACAAACTGTTGCTGGTGCGCCGCTCCCAGCTGAGCTTTTTCTTTGTGCTGATGTCCCTTGATTTGACAGCAGCGGTCCATCCAGCTGCTGAACAGCAGAGTATCATCCGTGTGCAGAATCCTTTTGTGAGAGGGTTTTCAAATTGAGTTTCAGCCTTGCTATTAAAAAAGGAAGATCTCTTTAAGGAGTTAGGAGACGTGTGTGAGTGTGAGGTTTGTCTTAGAAATGTTCTGTATGTTGCATTGTGGTCCAGCCTCCTCAGGGTGTTCTTATGTCCATAGAGCCTTTGGGACTAAAGTGTTTCAGCAGCCTGGTTCCTGTGATTGCCTTATTTCTGCTCAGGTGTGAAGATCCAAAGGGACCTGAGGCAGCTGTGGCTGTGTGTGATGGGGAGCTGCTGTGAAAACTGTCTTTCACATCCACCTGCTGTGGTGGTAGATCATGCTGGCAGCAGTTTAATGGTTGTGGCTAAAAGAATGAGCTTGTGATTTGAACCACGGTATGTAAAATGGTGATATACTGCTGTGGAGCAGGTGGAAAAACAAAGTAGATACCAGGAGATGAAATAATAACTTTTGGAGCAAGCAGGAGGGAGCTCTACTGAAAGAGAAGCCACTTTTGTTTCCATTAAGAGGGGTGCATATGTAGGTTTGTATGGTGACTTGGAGTTGGATGCTTCAGGCCTGAGATTAAAACAGAACCAGAAACCTGTGAAGGAAATGTAGGCGATTAGGACACTGTTAATTGACTCTGAATTGCAGTTTAACAGATAACAGAAATGTGGAAAAAAAACCTTAAGTGGCAGTGTAACAAGAAGCCTAGCAGCCAGAACGTGTTGTAATTCACTGGGTTTTATTTTCCCCCCTCCCCCATTGAATTATGTGCATTAATGATATTTTAGTGAATGGATAATCTAAAACAGTGCGCACAAGTAGATCTGCGTTCTGCCTTTCAGCTGCCATTCATAGCTTCTTGGATACTTTGAGGTGATACGTTTCTTTCACTACTTCTTCTCAGAGTCCAAATCGGGTGTTTCTTTAGAAGCTTTGTGCTGTGTGTTACAGAGTTACCTGGCAGTAAGTCTGAGTGCAGCAGGACTGTGAGCTCACCTGCAGGCAGAGCAGAGCGTGTCAGAAGTGAGCCCAGGCTGTCCCAGGAGCAACCCGAGGCAATCTCTTGGAGGAGGAATCTTGAAAGATGCAGAGGATGTAAGCGAGGGAGCAAAAAGAATGCTTGATTGTATACGATTGATGCTTTTACGGCACACTTCTTCATATTCTGATTCTACCCCAGAAGAGATTGCATATACTCCAGAGCAGCTGTGTCTGGATTATGTCTGCTAATCTTCTCTTGGCACAGTTCTCTTTATTAGTTTGCATTTAGTATTGTATTTGTTAAAATAGCAGGTATTAAATAAAAGTAGTCCCAGAGAAGCAGTTTAATTTTTCACTTGCATCGTTTACTCTCCTACACTCCTACCATTAGTTTGGAAGTCTTGTTCTTTTTTATTGTTTTTTTTTTTTTCCCCTTGGATCTTCATATATTTTTTTCTTCTGATCTTTCCTGTCTGCCAGTTTACAGATGGAAGTATCTGCTATCTCAGCACAGCTTGTAAGGGTCATTCCAAGCGAGGACCCTGCCAAAGCTGCATCATGTGGTTACAAGTGCTCTGTCATCAGCTCCTTTCAAGCCTTTCACTCACCCCACAGCTCTCGGTGTCTCAAGATAGTGGCACGGCTTCTTACCACTCAGCCAAGTTTTCCTTCTAGTTTTCCACCCCTCTGCTTTGTGACAGCTCACACTGTATCCTCAGTCGCTTTGTCTTCCCAGCTATCCATCTGGTAACTGCAGTAAAATTTGTGTTGATCTGTGTCGTACATCAATCTGTCTTGCTCACTGTTTTGAGCGTCTGAAGCTCTTCACTTCACTTTTCCAGGGATAATGGCAGTGGAGTGTGTCATCCCCACACCTACTGTGTGGCTTAACCCCATTGGGGCACAGTTCTTCTGTTGTCTTGGGGCCTAATCTGCTGTATCTGTGTGAGATGTAGCTACCCTGAGGAGCTTCAGAGCTTCAGTTTGGGGACAAAACAAAACAAAAAGCCTGCCTGTTTGTGAGTAAATAAAAATGGAAAATACGAGAGCTGGATTTTGGATTCTAAGAGCAGTAGCAGAGGTGCAGGTATTAATAGAAGGATATTGCTTAGTGAATAAGTTGCTGTATGGCACTGCAGACTGGTTTTCTTTAGCTGTAACTAGTCAGAAAGCTACCAGTGTATGTAGTGCTGGAATAAAATGAAATGTGTTACAAATCTGGACGATAACACTAAAATGAGGAATCTTTGCTCTTTCAGGAGCCTAATTGTACTGAGTCATAAGTTTGGGGTTTTGGAGAGCTGACATGTGCAATTGGTAGCTTAATTAGAGAGAGAATTGTAAAGCTTTCTGGCTTCTGTTCTTAAGTAACAGGAATGGTTAAAACCGACAAGCTGTGTTTGGTTTGTGATGGAAAGGCGGTGGTTCGTTTTTCTGTGCTCTTTCAGCTTTGGACTCTGTTACTGCAAAGTTTCAACAAAGAGATACTTGAAAATCCTCACTGATTTTCAGTGGATGACAGAAGCGTGCAGAGGTGCTTCCTGAAATTGAATAGCATCTTTATTTTGCTCTCTTGGCATCCTCTCTATTGATTCTTTCAGTTTGGGATCTGCCAGATCAAACTTATTAAAGTCTCCCTTATTGTTCTGTTTTGTTGTGCAACAAACTGGTGGACTTATTAGTTAAAAAAATGATCCAAGTTCCTCATTATGAACTGTAACAGCCTGAGAGCTAATTGCAGTTTACACAGCATCACGTGAAATCTGAGCAAATTAAACTGCTTTTTTCTTTTTTTTTTTTTTTTTTTCTTTTAAACTTAGGACCTTACTTTAAATATTTGACTTGGAGGCACGTGAAGTGCATATGTCTGATGGCAACGGTGGCAAACGATCCTTTTATTACTTTGTTTTGGAACTTTCCTCCCTTTCATTTTTTTCCATGCCTTGTTACCAAATTTTCTACTGCCGTACTCAGTGAAAGCTGTTCTCATTGCTCTTCCAAGAGAGCTCCAACCAGAGTGATGTATATAATAACTCTTTTTTCCTTTTTCATGCAGAGATTTCATTGCATGGACTTGCAAACAGATTGGGAACTGCTGTGAGGGTGTGTGGAACTTCCCTTGTTTTTGTTTTGGTGGATTAAAGCCTGCGGATACCTGGTGTTTTCTCTGTGAGGATGTGTGTGAAAGCACTTTGCTCCTCTTGTTTCATGTTAGCTGAACTGCAGACTCCAGAACGCTTTCTGAATGTGTTTCAATTTGCTCTTTTTATTTGCAGCCTTTATTTATGCTGCAGTTCCTGTAAAAGTGGCAAATTGATTTGATCTCCTTGTTCTGAAATGGAGAACGAAATCTGCTCCATTTCTTTTTGCTTTCCTCTGTATGCGTTGGCCATCTTTGCCAAGGACTTTGCTGGAATAAAGTTTTGTTTGTCTGCTGTGACATGTAAAGCTTGGCAGATGCTCACCACAATACAGGCTCCTGTTAGATGGATGCTCCCTGGGTGTTCAGATCTCTCTGTGCTTAGCAGGATATTGGAGGGACCATCCTTACACTCAGCACGCACTGTGTCACTTCTGTTGTTTGTCTCTTCACTGGCTTCTGTGCCCTCTGTATAAATGGTGAATGGTTGGTCTAGCAGTAAAAGTGTAGGCATTAATAGGATATTTGGGGAACCCCACTGAGAATGACTTGTCCCTTGAGAAGCTAACCATGATATGATGACATTTTACACTTTTATGACAACACCCTGCACCAGACAGTTATACATCTCAGTAAGTTGTTCATGATGTATTGTTATAGTTAAAGCGAATCTTTCTGAATCAGTGTTGACGGGTAGTTGTCACTCTTTTCAGAACTTTAATTTCTTACACATTGCTAGCTGTCTTCATGGATGGCCTGCTGTGCTCAATGACCTGAAGGTACTTGTCCTCTCATAAATATGCTCTGTCACCTGGGCTGTGGCATTCCAGTTTGCTTCTTTCTAGTCTTTCTGAATGTCTTTAAAGCAAATGTTGCTGATGCCTGGACATTAACTATCTAAACTTCCTCATTTTTGTTATGTACTTTGGTTGCTGTGTTCACTTAACAGATGGGCTGGGAAGTACCTGATCACACAGATGCATGGCCTCTCCCCACGCTTGGGGCAGACGTTTATTGAATGCCTGTTACTTCTTTGCCATTCGCCAGTAAGTGAGTGAATGAGCTGGGATAGCAATATACTTGTTAGTGTTATCTTTTTTTCTTTTTTTTTTTACAGCTAGGAAGAAAGCTTCAAGTTTAACCCACATTAAAAAAAGAACAAGAAAAAAAAAAACACAGAAAAAAAGTAAGAGTGGAACCCCTAAAAGATGCAAGTGAGGTTTACTTGGCCCATCACAAAAAGCTGAAATACCTACCTTTTTCACCAGACTTTCAAAGTGGAGTTGTTAAGACCCATACAAGTTATTTTTCCCATTATTAGCTTTGGGTTTCAATTAAATAATCACACTTCTAACAGAGATTTAAGATACCACATGCCTACAGGTATTTCCAGCCTTTTCCTTGTGCAGCACAGAGTGCAAGAAACCTGCTGTGGTTATGGGATGAAGTCAGAGGGGAAAAAAAAGACCTCAGCTGAAGAATTATTTTGACTGATATTGGTTGAATTCTTTAAGCAGTGTGTTATGATGGAGGTGGCAAGGAACTTGAGGGTGGTAATGACAGTTCTGCGTTGTCTCTGACAGCTTGGTGAGGGTATCTCAGATGAAAGGAAATGCTGACAGCTGGAGGTCTTGCTTTGGTTTTAGTTCTCTGTAGCATGCTGCTCTCGAGTGATGGAGAGCTCATCCTTTTGTCAGGAGAGTTTAAGATCTGGGAAGAAGTGGAAGGGAGTTGGGTGCTTGTGTTCCATGTGCAAGCCTGTGTTTGGAGACCTTGAGCTTACTGCAATTCTATACTGAGGGAAAATTAAATCGAAGTGTTGTTGGGTATGTATTCCTCACCCCTGTTGTTTGCAGAGTGTCTGTGCTTAAGTACATGAAGGTTTTGTCATTAGTGGAAAGGGTTGCACAAATTAAAAACCGTTAGGGATTCTGTTGCATTCCATTTTCACCTGCCTGTATGTGAGGAATGGATCATTTGGAAGCATAAACATGGTGTAGTCTTTAAACAACTTCCTGCTGACCTAGGACCCAGGATCCTCTTCCTTGCAGCTGAACATCCCTATGAATGGAAAGTGAATAGGATGGAAGGGGACGTCTGATGAGGGATAAGAGAAGGTGTCTTGCCCCAGATAATCTCTAGCCTAAAACTGTTGCTGAGTTTTAAAAGAAGTTTGGCTTTCCCGCCTTGAGTGTGTCCCTTTAAGGAATACTGGTTTTAACCTTATTACTTAAAGCTCCTGTGACTTAACCCTTTTAATTCTTTACAGCCAAATGCTTCTCTAAGGAGACTCCAGCATCTTCTGGACATAATTATTTCATACACAAGAATTATAGAATAGCACTTCTGAACATTGGTGCACCCACTGCTTGTACTCTCAGCTGATATCAGTATCATAATAATTTCCAGTTTAAGATGCATCATTAAAAAAAATAATAACAATGAATACGTTAAAGGACATCTTGGGTTGCTCTTTTGTCTAAGTGAAGTCTGCAGTAAATAGCCAACCCATCACTGTCTTTGTAGGCCTCTCACAAGGAAAGTGTCTGGAGCTAAGCCCACAAAACCCTTTGCTTTTTTAAGCTTTTGAGCCAGCACTGTGGTGCAGGCACTCCAGCTGGGTAGCTGATGGTTCAGCGCACAGAGTGTGAGCTTTTGGAGCTGGATCATGGCTTGGAGCCTCACGTGCTGCTAATGGAGTCTTGTGGTTCTAAACCTTCATGTGATTTTTCCCTGACTGCCTCTGTATGAGTTGCCATCACAATGAAGACGTTCAGGAGAAATGAATATAAAATATACATGAATGTGGAGACATTTATGGTTCTAGAAGGAAATCCTTTAGGAATACCTGCTTGTCTCGAGGGCTTTCATAAACCTCAGAACTTGTTCTTGGGATGTATCCAGGGTATATAGACTTCCAGTGCCTGTGATGATTCACATTTAGTCTCCTGTTCCAGCAGCCGCAGTCCCTGCGGTGTGTTATATGCTTCAGGTGCACTGGAGATCTGCAAACTGCTATCCTGGAAACTTTTAATGACTGTTTTCCTATAATGGCAGGAGTATCAGACGCTACCTGAGATGATGCCAAGGACGTTTATCAGGTTTGGGTGAGGAAGGAATTTGACAGCTGAGTTAACAGCTTTGTGCATTTTAGAAAATGGTGTTGTTCCAATTTAGTTCACTTCCCAATTTCACGAGCTGTTCTCAATCAAGCTTTCTTCTGAAAGCAAGTGTGTGTCATTCTTCAGCAGCCTCCTGGAAGGGTGCGCTTCCTTTGGTGTTTATTAAAAATCTTCTAGAAAACTGCCTTTGTTTTTGGATGTGGGAATTGTAATACCACCGAAATTGAAATAATGTTTCATAGACTGGTCTCGTTTCTAGTTCAAATCTGTGCCAGACTGAACTATCATTTGGACCTAAACACGTTGTATGTTGCTTGAATTTATCAGGTAGCATAAGCATGTTGGGAAGGAGGAAAGGGATGTGAGATGGTAATTTTCTTCCAGCTTTTCCTGCCTGTTGTAACTTGCTGTGTCTGCAACATTTTATTAGATTTTCACATATCAAATTAAGCAAGTAGAGTCTGCGTATTCTCCATTTTAATAGCAGATTTTTTGAGGAGATTAACCGCTTAGAAACACTATAGTTATAAGGCCAGAATGGATTGTTGTAGTAATCTAATATGACCCTCTGTAGGACATAGTATTTTTTCAGTCTAACAACCTAGAGTCTTTTAGAAAAAGATACGATTCTGAATTAAATTTGTTGAAGGATTTGCTGCAGTTCTAGGCAGCCTTATGTTGTTTGCCATTGTACACAACAAGTGAATGCTTTTGGGCTTGAATGGGTTGCTGAGCTGTAGCATCACAACTGCAGAAGGTGACGTGTCTTTGCTCAGACTGGATAAGCTGTGATGAAATTCCAACCTCCTGTCAAACCTTTCAGTATGGTAAAAATTGGAAAAAGGGGGATTAGGTAATGCCTATCACTTGCATGGAAGTACTTGGCTGCTGTGTTCTTGCTAATCAGGCTGTAATCAGAAACATACACATATTTTTCATGTCTTGAAAAGAGATCGAGACATGCCATGACCTGTCAGACTGGTATTTTTCATCAGCGTTTTGTTTTGTTTTGCTCAGAATGAGGAGCATGTTTTACCATGGTGCTAGCAACCAAGCTGGTGTTGTGAACCTGAGTCTGTAGTTACCGTTCTGTGTGTATCTGCCGCTTCAGTCAAAGATATGGAAATGTGTCCAAGCTCCATTGGAGCGGAGCAGCATGTGACTGAAGTGTGAATATGGGAGTTAACCCTGTGTGTGCTTACAGAGGCTCGCATTGTATTTTTTCAGGGAAGGGCTGGTGGTGCTGGGGAGGAAATAAGGATGACATAATTTTTAGAAAGAAGTGGTTTAGTTACTTAAATTTATAGAAAGTAAACAGCGAGAAGTGTTTTATTAGTAGTTCCCCTGGAGATGCTGGAGGAGATGCCCTGCTCTGGGAAGAGAGGAACAAAGGTGACTGGCAATATTCCATGGTGTTAGTGATGCAGAATTGCAAAGCTGCATTAGTGTGGATAAAAGAGAACCAGCTGGGCTGAAATTACTTTGGGAAGAGCTGATAAGAGATTTTGCTGCGATAGCACTAGAGATCTACTGCATGTAGTCCAGGATTTAAATGTGGCTAAAAATCTCATAATATGTTTAGAGAGGAGTGTTCCTGGGCATTGTCACTGTGGCAGACTAACTGCTCCACACCGAAGGACAAATGCTGCTGGTAATGGCTGGGTAGAGAGCTGTGTTGTCAGGCATATTCATTGTCAAACAGCGACTGAAGCCACAAGATCAATACAATTAATTGTAAATGAGGCTTTAAGAAGTGCAGAGGATGCTGAAGAGGAGCTGGATGTAGAATTGAACTTGGTTTCAGTGACCACACTTTAACTTAGACCAGCAGCTGTGAAGCACCTTGAGAAGCTTTTTGGTGAATCAGGAGCTTGAGTACAGAGGAGGGGATGGAAATCTGTGAAGCTACAGGGACAAATATTAACATCTCAAATAACAAAGAAAGGCTCCACCTAGCAAGTGGCCCTAGAGCTGATGATTCACCTGGTCATTGTGTCAGGGTACAGGGTACAAGCACAGATCTTCTATGAGGTGTGAGCTGGAGCAATCAGTTTGTAAAGGAAGGTGTATCTTGAGGATCAGGAAGTCCAGGGATTAAGGGAGGGGCTTCCGACTCAGCAGATGGGATGAACTCCTGTAAAGGATATTAAATCAGATAACATCAGGTGCTTTGGACACACAAAAATGAGAGGCAGGAAACCACTGCGCACAGGAACAAGGTGCAGAAGGAAGGTGCAGTAGGTGGGATCCCTGAGCTGCACCAGTTGTTTCTTATGAGGATGCCATTGAAAACGATGCGCAGATGAACAGGTGGGAGCAAAACTTTAACACCTCACTGAATTTGATTTAGGTGAACTCTGGCTTAGAGTACTGAAATATACAAGACTTGAAGTCTGTAAGCGGAAGCTTACTGCTATGAGCCAGCAGTGACATCACCTAACTGGAGAACAAAATACGTGGTTTCTGCAAGTGGGCAGACAGATAAGGAGATAAGGGATGATTGTGGGCAACAGATGCATCTTGACCTCTAAAGCCGGGGAGGATGTGATAACGTGAGTTTTAAAATCAAATTTAAAGAGGCATAATAAAAGCTTTATAGATGGATGGAAGCAGCGTGGAAAGTAATTGGTTATAAATTGGGTGTGGATTTGCAAGTGGCGGGTTGTGCTGAGCCAGCCTCTTGTTTGTGGATGGAACAAACATCTCTCTGATCACCATAGCTGACATTTGTTTTTGAAGAAATCTGGAAATGGCAGAAGAAATGTAAAGTTGCCTGGGAACTGGTTGTAACAGAGGCTAGTAGCATTGAAATGGCCAGCAGGAGAAGCAGATAGATGTCTTCCACTTCTGGTATGGCAAGGAAAGTAGAAATGCAGGTATGTCAAACATGTTCTAAATCTGAGTCCTAATGGCATAGTTGATTTGGAAGCAGGTAAGTATAAGTGTGAAGGATTAAATGACCCCAAGGATAGCCATAATGAAAATGAGCTGATAGTAAGTGGAGTTATGAGTGTAAAGGCAAATGAGAAGAATTTCTGAAAAACAAGGTGCTTAGTGAAAGGAGAGGTGCTGAGGAGTCCTTTTGTCTCAGTGCCACATTGGAAAAGGTGAGACAGTATTGCTAGGGGAAGTATTCTGAGCAGAGAGGGAGGTACAAAGGCATAGGTAAATCCTCCATGAGTTCTGTGCCGTGCACTGGTCAAACCTGTTTGGAAAAGATGAGCTCAGGTAGGACTAAATGGAGAGGGTTGGAGTAAACATGACTGATTCTCCCTTCCTTTCAGTATTTATGGTGAGAAGACAAGGATGTTGTGAAGTTTTCCAACTGATCAACAGGTGCAGGTGAGATCTAGGAGTTCTGTCCAGAAAAACATCAGGTAATTAAACATGGGGTAAAGAAAGCCTCGTAGGGTGGAGTATAGCACCGGCATATGATGTAGTAGGTAAAACTGTGTCATTAAGTAGAGCCTGACCTGGAAATTAGGAATGGTTTTGAATGTGTGCAGAAATGTGATCAGGAAAGCCAAGGCACAGATGGAACTGAATATGGCAGGGGATGTGAAAAATAACAAAAATGGATTCTACAGGTGCATTGGTCAGAAGTGACAGACCAATGGGGAGTGTACCGCCTGTGGGAAATGAGAAGGGAGAACTGGCTTCAACAGATGTGGAGAAGGCTGAGGGTTTCAAATGAGTTCCTTGTCTCAGTCTTCGCTGGCAGTCAGGGTTCCTTGCGTTTCTCACATCCCTGCAACTCTGGACAGTGGCTGGGGGAGCCAAATCCCTCCCACTCAATGTAAGACCTGAGCAAATCCAAGACTGCCTGGTGAGGCTGATGTAGTTGCCAAACCATTCTCTGTCATATCCATGAACTTGTGATTGTCCTGTGAAGTCCCTGCTACTGGAAAAAGGGAATGACCAGGACAGTGGAGTTGACTGCATCTTCAGCAAGTTTGCTGATGATGTCCAGTGAAGTGGTGCAGTTGGTACACTGGAGGGAAGGCATGCTATCCAAAGAGACCTGGACAACCTTGAAAAGTGAGCCAAAAAAGTGAAGCAAATAAGGTTCAACAACACTAAGTGCAAAGATATTGTGTTTGTGCTGGGGGAATCCCAGTCATACTCCTTGGCATTCAGTATAATTTTAGTGGAGGCCAAAATATATGCAGACCACGTGGGTTTGTGTATCTTGGGCATAATCCTTGTCAACAGCAACACCAGGTTACAGTTTAGCTCTCTATACTTGCAGCATCAAAACAAAAATGTTGGCAGATGAGAGCTAAAGTGTTCAGTAGACATAGTTCCTTCCAGTATTGCAGTACTGTCTTGGGGAACAGGCGTTCAACTACTTCTCCCAGGTGGAGGTAGAATCCAGTGCTTGTTTTGGTATCAGACCCTAGCTGAATTTTGGGAAACACATTCTGTCTTTACAACCTTGACTTAAAATATCCTTTTCAGCTTTCTTCTAGGGGAATATAAAGAGTAATCCACATCCCAAGGACTGAAGCAGAACAAAAGAAATCCTGGAAGTTGATGAGACTGTCTGTCCTACCTTTGCAATTTGTCTTTGTTCTCCAGGGATTGGTGCTGTCTGAGCAGTCAGTGAATGCCAGGAGCTAAGTTAGATTTACAAGGAGTTCCTTCACAGGCAGTATTCTGCTAAATCCCTCATCACAATGTGGGAATCTTGTTACCTGATACCCTTAGGATTTCTTCTACTTTCGTGCTTGCAGCCAGCTTATTTCTGTCTTCTCGTTATTATGTTTTAAATGTTTTGTGAACCAGAGATATGAAATAAGATAATTTTAGCATCTTTATTAAAACTATTTTTCAAAGTAGACTAATTCTTCCTCATTATTTGCTTCAGGAGAATGCAGGTGCTGTTTTTCCTGGGAGCTTATCTTGCATGGTGTAGTATGGTGGGATTTTTTTTTTAGAAGGAAAAAAAAAAAACATTACTGAATCCACACACAATTGCATTGAGTTTCTCTTCTAACAAGTATGTTAAACTTTAGAAGTTGAATGATGATACACATTACTGTCTCTTTTTATCTCTGTCCCAGTTCCGTCAGGCTTGTGTTCACTTGTGCTTGACAAGTAGCTGTGTTCAGTCCATTGCTTGCTTCCTTAAGTTGAAAGTACCAGAAGGTGCTGAGGCCTTAGGTGGCATTACCTTCTGGTATGGTTAGTCAGCAGCTTCTTTTCCAAGGTGTTTCTGGTTTAATCTAAATCTGACCAGGAAGCGCAGAAGCAAAAGTCATTCAGGAATCTGTACAGATGACACTCTAGCTGTAGGAAGTGAATGCAAGTTATGTTATTCTATCTGTAATTCTTGTTTTTTGTTCTTTGTTTGGTACCAGATGGAATACTTGTGTCTTCTTGTAGCTGTTACCTGGCTGTGAGCAGGTGGTGTCATTTAACCAAACAACTCCACCAAGACATTTAAGTGGTCTTCACCTGTACATGTCTGAGCAGCTGCTGCACATCCTTTCTGTCTTGGAAGAAATTAATCTGTAGAGAAGTGAAATTCATTACTTCCACTGATGTAAAAAATCACATTTCTTAATCTCACAGAGCTTGAATGGAGAGTAAATTACGCTACTAGAAACATGCAGGCCTTCCTTCTTCCTTGCTCTTTATTTATCTTTATCTGTAAGTTTTGAAAGACTTGATGAATTCTTTTGTTTTTTTTTTCTTTTCCTTTTCCTAATCAGGTGCAGGTACAGGAGGAGGCATGCTGTCTCTTCTGATCATAAACCATGATATGTTCAAGGGAAATCTGTAACTTGCGAGGAACCCCTTAAAGCAAAATAAACAAAGCATGATCTAACAGTGTGTTTTGTAAGGAAGAGTCACACACCAAATAACTATCTCTAGTATTTTGCATAGCTTTTTTTGTTTTGTTTTGTGTTAACTAGTGAAATAAAATAATAGCTGCAGCGGAATACCGGAGAGAGGAGGCAGCTTGGATTCCTGTTTAGTTCACCTCTTGGTTGGGGAACCAGGTCACCTGACAGAGCTGTCTGTGTTGCCAGCGTCAGGAGGATTAACCTCTCCATAATCTCTGCTTTGAGTAGGAGATTTTGTTCCTGTCCTCACTGCTCAGTTCAAAGCAGCTGCTGAGCAGAAACTCCAGGGAATCTTCTGCAGTATGTATGTGTGTTGGCAGGCCAAGAATGGAAGAAAAAGATGACAGAGGATTTCTCTGAGTTGTGCTTTTCGGCAGCTGGCTTTAGTGTTTGGACGTTACATCTCTACAGGTTGAGTTCTTCTGCAGAATCGGGGGTGTTGGTTACACCCTCTATTGCTGTCTTGTTTAAAATATGCTTTCTTGCACACATAGGATCAAATATGTTTCTCAATCACCACCCGTTGCTTCTCCCTCTACCCCAAGCAGACGTCACAGAAAAGCATCATCTCTTGATTTGTTAATCACAACATACATAATTTTGGTGCATCTTTTCTCTATTCTTGAAGAAAACACAGACCGAGCAGGGGTGATGCTAAGTCTGCCCACAGCTAGGAGGGATTACTCAGCCAAGCAGTGTGTGTGTGTCCATTCCAGAGGAGCAAGGACTGTAGCAGTAAGGGACTGAACCCTGCTTGTAGCCCCTCAAAATCTGGAATTGTAAAGCACACTTCTAACTAAGCATCTCTCCACTTCCTAGAATTACTTTGTCAGCCTGCACTGAGATGATGATTATTGTCAGAGAGGCTGGAGAAGTGAGTGATGACATAAAGGGCTCTCAGGAGAGCAGTGTTTAAACTGGGCATAACTTTGGGGCTCTGTGTCTCCAGTGTAGTTAGAGGAGCTCCTGAAAGCTGGTTTTTGACCAGCCTTTAGGAATGGGTAATGAGATGCTGGATTCAGCAGCAGCCCTGATCTCTTACTGTGGTTGTAAAGTTCAAGGATTGCATCCTCTACCTTCTTTTCAGCTTCCCAGCATCTGTCTCCAGTTTTTCGTGGCTGTAAGGCTCCTGAGTATTTGCTTTTTACCTAGATAGGAGAAGCAATCAAGCTCCTTTCAGCTGCTGTTTATCTGAAATCAATAGAATGCTTCCTTCTGACTTTCAGGAAGCTGATTCTGAGGTCAGCTGTAAATCAGCTCTTGCAGCTTCCTTGCTGCAAAGCAGGAGTTTCACTAAGTACTAATGCTCAGTGCAGTAATTATTTGAGCTATGGTTTACAAAACAGCATATCAGTGTTTTAAGCGTTTTATTGGTAAGATCTCTAGGGTTTTATTGGGTGAAATTATAAGCGTAATTTTCATTTCATTTTCCCTGTCCTTCCAATAAGATGCTTTTGATCTCAGCATTGTTTTTCTTGTTTGTTTGGCTTCTTATTTATTTATTTTTATTGAGATATTGGTTTGATTTTTATCTTAGAACTCTTCATCATTGCAATTGCCACAGCATGTGCTCTGTAGCACTAATTATGTGTGTGTGTGTATATATATATGTATATATATATATGTACATTTTTGTATACAAATTGCTGCTCTTTGACAAGTTTCTAGAATTGCCTTTTGTATTCTTGAATTTTGATTGTTGAGGCTGTTCAAGGAGTATTTCAGGTAGGTGAGTTCTTGAGCTGAGCAGCCAGCAAGAGTGCATCCAAAAATCTTCAGTTAATGGGCACGAAGACCTGTGTGTTGTTAAGTCAGTGTGTCAAACCAAATCTGGTAACAGATTAACCTGTAAATAAGATCCAGATGTCTCTCCAACTGTCTGAGTCAATTCTATCATTGAGAGTGTTAGAAGCCTACGTTTATTAACTGCCTACTGCATTAAACAACTGTAGAAAGTAAACTGAATTGTCACCCTTCTTTTGCAGGAAATATCTGTTAGGGAAGTAGGGCCTTGTAATGAAAGAGTTTTTTGCTAACGGGAGTTGAGTTTTATTTAAAAATAAAAAGGAGAGAAGCCCAGAAAAAAAAGAGAGAGATGGTAAAATATCCCTTGTGGAAAGGGACTGCAAAGTCAGATGCATGTTCTGATAACATGGTATACTAAATGTTTGTTTGCTTTTTTCCACAGATAGGCCATCCTGCTGTTCCGATATCTCTCCAAATCCTTGAGAAGGAAATAGAGTGCTGGTGTGCTATGCCACTCTGATGTCCATGAGCTATGGCAGTAATAGTGCAGGTTTTGACAAGACAATGATATATAGTTTCTGTGTATAATGAAATTTGCTTTTTCTTGATGGATTTCAGTACTTTGCCCACCAGAGTTCTGCCTGTACAACTGAAGAGCTCAGGGCAGTGTAAATTCTGCAAAGAAAAAGGTGATGGGGTGAAGCAGAGGAAGCTGCAGTGTCCCTTCCCCGCTGGAAATATCTGTCAGGCTCAAGGCATGAGGTGTCCAAGCTACAGAAGGAGGCAGGCAAGGAAAATGCTGTCTGCCTGTGGGTTTGTGGGCTTGCAGGCACTGCTGTATGTTAAACTAGTACAGGGCAGACAAATGCTATTGAAGTCTGGTTATCTGCATGCTTACTGGGATGTGTATTTCATGTAGTGATTTCCTGGGTCTGCTATCTCCAATGTTCAGAAGTTGAAATAGGATTAATGTTGTGTGCTAGAGGAATCTGGAAAACCCTTCCAAGGAGTCGCTTGTGTCCCAGCTGCTATAAGTCACTGTCCTGTGGACCGAAAGGGTGACTTTTAGGAAGCGTTGTTGGAAATTGTATTGTAAATCAAATAAAACTTGTAGCTTTGTGTGTCTCTGGACAGGGTAATGAATTTGCAGATCATCTGGAGCAGGAAAATGCTAATTGATGTGAATTAAGAGGGATTCAATGTCAAGACATCTGGCAAAATGAAAATCCCCTGGGTATATCAATTTGCTACCACAGAAAAGAGAATAGAAGCTTTCCTTCGCCTCTGAGAGAATCCAAGAATGAAAGCGGTTGAGTTTTAGGTGTAGGTGGTTGCTGAAAGGAGCTTGCCCTCCTCTTGCTTGGTGTGATTCCCAGGACCTTGAGAAAGATGAAACAGGTTGTGCTGTGGGCATTTAGAGTGGTAAAATTAAGGAAAGCTCTTTGTTACATGGACAGGAGTTGTAATTTTAAAGTGCTTATTTCTTGATGTCTTTTTATTAAAAATAAACATAATTTTAAAATAACCATAAAAATAAACACTCAACCACTTCGTTTATCCTGGACTACAGTTGAGAACAATGTATTGGTTCAGGTGGCTTGCTGCTGAGGCCATCCAGGTTTCCCCAAAGCTGTTGTAGGCAAACAGGTGGTGGCTTTTTGGAGTATTTGAGTATTAAGTCAGAAAAATGGTGACTTTAGGTGCAATCTGAATCTTTCTGGTCCTGAAGGAAGCCTGTGCTGGATCCTTGCTCTCTGCCAGTTGTCAAGTAAAGTGGCATTTTGTAGTGGTTCTTCTTTCTTCTGCTCCCTAGCACTCTGGTCAGCTCAGCCCTCCCTTCAAATCAAGCCATAGCATAATGTTAATCTCTATTGATTGTGCATGTGATCTCAGCTGTTAGATCTGCTGGTCCACAAAGGTACCCACTGTGTTTCCAACACGTCATTCTTGAAGGATGTACGTAAAGCACTCTCCTCACTCGTTCAGCGGAACAATGGTTTTATGTAAACCAGTGGTTTGTTTTCCTTGGCAGAAAGACAAAGCATAATGTAATAAACGTGACTTAAGTCTCTTATCTGTCCATACGGTTGAAGTAATGTCTCGGTTGCAATGACCACTTTAACTCAGCAGCTCTCTGTGTACAGGGGATGGATTCAAGTAGACCTTGCTCTTGCCTGTGAAGGAGGCTGCTGCTGAGCCCCAGTGGGTTCCTGGGGGCTTCTGTGGCTTTAATTTTCCTCTGAACTTTTCAGGAAAGTCTTTTCCTTCTATACATAGTTCTGTTCTGAAAGTATGAGAGTGCAGCAGAACATGTCTTTTTGAACCTGTCCCAGGCTTGAAATGGCATGGTGGCTGCACCATGCTGAATTGGTACAACAGGCTTGGGAAACCAGTAAGCTGCTGTTTCATCCAGCTCTCTCCTTTTTAGAGTCACGAAGGAATGAGAAGAATTTCATGGCACAGTCAGTACTACTGTTCTGCTATTGCATATGCAGTTGCGTTTAACAGCATACCTACAGTGCTGCAGAGCTTTTATAGGGAACATTCAATGCAGAACAATGGCTGAGTTGAAAATCATGGGTCAAAATCACTGCAAGGCTTCTGCTCCCTCCAGCTTAGAGCATCTTTAGTGATTCAGGTAGTGAGAAAGAAAAAAAAGGAGGTGAGGATGTGCAGGGTTTGTGCTTGGAAAATATTTGATTTCCTGGGGAGGGGAAAGTACCTGTAGGATCCTCAGGGCAGAACAGTCCTTGCTAGTTGTGCCAGTATTGCACCACTTACCCACCTCTGATGGGTTTATAAATAGCTTTCAAGAAGTGTGCAGGAGCTGTTGAGTTTCTGACCCTGTTATGCTTACATATGCTAGAGCAGTTGATCCAGGGTTCAGACAGCAAAACTGCTATCAAAGTCTCAGTGTAGCTGATAGAAAATGTAACAGACCTCCAGGCCTAGAGCATGGTCTTGCCAGTCTTTCTCTGCCAAGCAGGATTCCCTCTGTTCCCTGTGCATGCTGTGAGGGTGCACAGGCAGTGGATTTGGTGTGGTGGCTCAGTCTTGGATAGCATTAACCTTCTGCTGTGGTCTCGTTCCTTTTTAAGCAACCTTTGGACCTAGTGCTGCATATTGCTGTGCACTGAAGTCTGAGCGCCTGCAAGAGGTGAGAAAAGCAGAGAGGGAAATGGAAATAAGAATCAATACTGCTGTTTGGCTGGAAACAGCTACTGCAGAAGTTAGATTACATGGCCTACTCTCAAAAGGACATTAGTGCTGCACTCATGTCTCACAGGGAAAAGGAAACTATTTGTCAAACTTCTGATCATGAAAATGGATTCTGAATGCTCTGCTTCCAGCACTGCTTTTCTTTTTAAGAGCACTAATGAAACCACATCCTTTCATTCTTCCCTCTCCTCCCTCAGCCTGTCCATGGCACGTTATTGGCCTCTGTGTAAGGATGTAGATTTTGTTGTAGAGTGATGAGTGACCAGCTGATAAGTCATGTGCTGGATTTAGTGGGGATGTAATCTTTTGGCCATCTGCTCAGGCACTCCGTGTGTCTGCATCCCTCTGATTTGCAAGCAGATGTTAAAGGTGAGATCGAATCCACGGCTGTTCAGAACGGCCACGTTCCCTTTATGTGAATGTGAGCGTGTTCCCATTCACAAGGATTGTGTAAAGCATTGTCTGAACCTCACACTAACTTGGCATGCCTAATCCTAAACCAGTGGCTGATATTACGGTGCACCTAGTCAGGAAAATACCCATCAGATAGAAGAGTGGACCATAAGAATCTCTCTGTAAAACTGAAATGTAACATTAACATATGTTTTACTGTTGTATTTCCCTCCCCACCCCCCGCCCCCAATGATTTTAAACCTTTTCTGCCATCTTGTGTTTTATCTTTCCTATTATTTCAATAGTCTGTTTTATTCTCCTGCCTTTCATAGCACACAGACAATTGCAGAGACTGGGAAGACTTGGTTTATTTACTTATTCTCACTTTTCATGAAGTGTCACAGACAGGACTTTGATTTAAATGTTGTCTTGTCTGTAGAGAAGCACCATAATGGTGAAGGATCTCCAAGGAAAATCATTCCCCCTCTGCTGCCCTTCTTGTGCAGTGTAGCAGTGGTGTAGGACTTGCCTGTGAATGGCTGGGCTTCCTGAAAACTACCTTATGCTTAAAGATGTCTCATCTTAGTGCATATGCTTAGCAATACTGGTGAGGATATGAGCTTTCAAAAGAGTCCTGTAAGCAGAATCTCCCCTTGGTAAAATAGACCTTCTCCATTCACTGTGAGAAGAGCCAGTGCAGTTTTGTGTTCTAACCACTTTTTTTTTTTTTTTTTTTTTTTTTTTTTTAATAAATATCATCCTGGAATTGAATTAACAGAAGTGAGCTCTGAAAAGGGATTTTTGAATGCAGACTTCTGTTTATTTGGCATGGCAGGTCAATCTGATTTACAGATGTTGCACCAGAGGTACTATTTGGGTTTGGTTATTTCAGGTTTTAGTTGAGTCTGCTCAGCACCGTTGAGTAGTGATTCTTTGCTTATAAAGAATTCTGTATTTCTTTTGGAATATTTGTTACATTGTGAGGTTGTATGAAATAACATCTTACTAAGCAGAAAAAGCTAATTTTAAAATTTCTGTGCATAAGCCGTATCCAATTGCTTTCCAAATTGTAATCCTATGATTTGTTTTTGAAAGGTGGAATAGGGTACGGAGGAGGCTCTGTTACCAGGTCTGTTAAGCTGAAGAAGAGTACAGTTCATTGGCTTCTGAGCCTCTGCTGTTCAGTGTTCTCAAATTAATGTAATGTCCTTTGATACAACTATAACAGGACAAAATCACTAACAGATTCTTCTTTTTTCTTTTTTTTTTCTCTTTACAGTAAAAAAAGCTAAACTGCAGGGACCTCCAGGTAAGACGTGCTCTGTTTGTTCTGATGAGTTTTGTGTGTTGCAGCAGTGGGTTCTGTTCACACTGCTGCCTCTGGTTTTCCTCTGCTTCTCTTTACCGCTCCATGTTCTTTTATGAGAGACAAAAGCTACCTCAAGAGTCTCTGAGTTAAGAGAAAGCCTAAAGTGGACATAGTATTGAGAAATATCCACCTGCTCTCCTGACCTGCATAGGCTGTGGGTGAGGAAAGGTTTCCTCTAAGGAAGGTTTCCTCTTCCCACTCCATCCTGCCCTTTCCTTTCGCCCTTCTCCTTGGCATGTTAAAAACAAGATCTGAAAACATCCAGCAGGCAGAGTGAGTATGTGGCTGTCTGGTTTCGGTGGACAAGACTCCTTGATCTGATGGGGGCTGCTGGATGGTATCTCAGGAGTGATTCACTTGTGTAGTGGTCCTTAATGGCTGTGGTTGGGATTGAAATACCATCTGCCAGGTTCTGTGTCCACACAGTATAGTTAAAAATAAATAGTTGGTGGCACCCAGCATTTCCAGCCTAAACAAACATTTCACTATGCTACACAAGGAATCCTTAGCAGGTAAATATGTTTGTTGAATAAAATTTCGTGTTCTGTTTACAGAAGAATAAGCAATTCATTTTTTTTTTCCTTCTTAGAACTCAGATTTAGGAGGTCTATAAAAGTGTTTTAAATATTATTAATGGAATATTTAAAGGAAAGAATGACTATTGCCTCTGGAACATCATCTAGAACAGTGCTCAGATCAAAATCAGTTGCACAGCTGTATTCATGATGTATTTGTTCAACCGTATTCTCTTCAGTAGTAGCTCTTGGGTTATACCTGAAAGCTTCCCACTTCTGTGCATGTTCTGTTGCTTTCTCCTTGCCCTCATTCCATGTCAGGTCAATAGGTGTGTGTAAACAAACCTAGTTTTTTCCAGGGAAGTAAAGCTGAATATACAGAGTGGAAGTGGACATTATGTACCTTAGCCTTTTTCCAACCAAGAACAGTACTCAGAGCTGTGAAGTATTTGTCCTGTACTGTAGCTAAACACAAGTGTGTGAGTGTATGGCTTCACTAACAAGCCCAGTGTCCCAGAAGGAAGTAAATTAGAACGTAGATAGCTATAGCTTCTGGTCCCTGTCAGGATATTTGAAGCTAGATGCTGAGGTGTGCTATAGTATCTCACAGCAATATGAATTTTAGCAGCATTAAAATGAGCTGTGATTTAACATATACTGGGGTACAGCAAACATCCAAGTATTGAAAGTTGTATACTGCTTCATAGTTAATTAGTTTAAGTCTTATTCAAGGTTTGGCAAAACTGATAGATAGGTATGAGGTGGGTACTCTGTTCATTCTCAGATGCTTGTATTCAAACTTCTTGTGTGTCTGTGCTTGGCAGCTTCTAGTCTTGCTAGCAAAGAGGCAGTAGGAACTAGAAAAGAAGCCTCATCCAGTTTTTTTTTTAATTCAGATTTAGAAGACAAAGCATCTGAGCATATCCTAGTATATCAAAATAATGAGCATAACACCGTTCTTCTGGGTCAGCTCGTTTAAGCAGCACAGATCCGTTTTATCACAATCAGCATAAGTCACTATTTTCCTTCTGCCTCTGACTTGTCTTTAAAGTTTATTTGTGGACTCAGGGATGGAAAACCAGATAGTAACTATGAGAGCAGTTAGGTCAGGAAGAGACAGCATGATTGGCACTACTGCCTCATGCTTTTTTATTTTAACTCTGTATGGTCCACATGATGGGGCATATTTCTTCGTGCTGTTTTATAGAATCATAGAGTGGCTTGAATTGGGAGGGACCTCAAGGATCAGCAGGTTCCAACCCCCCTGTCACAAGCAGGGCCACCAGCCTCCACATTTAATACTAAACCAGTTGCCCAGGGCCCCCATCCAACCTGGCCTTGAACACCTCCAGGGATGGGGCACCCACTGCCTCTCTGGGCAGTCTGTTCCAACACTTCACCACTCTTACAGTAAAGATCTTTCCCCTACATCCAGTCTAAACCTTCCCTCCTTAAGCTTAAAGGCATTTCCCCTTGTTCTGTTACTGTCTCCCCTTGTAAAAAGTTTGTTCCCCTCCTTTTTATAATCCCCTTTATCAATACTGAAAGGCTGCAGTGGGGTCTCCTTGCAGCCTCCTCTTCTCCAGGCTGCACAAGCCCAGCTCCCTCAGCCTGTCTTTGTAGGGGAGGTGCTCCAAACCTCTGCTCATCTCTGTGGCCCTTCTCTGGACCCTCTCCAAAAGCTCTACACCTTTCTTGTACTGGGGGCTCCAGACCTGAACACAGAACTCCAGATGGGGCCTCGAGAGGGCAGATTAGAGAGGGACAATCACCTCCCTGTCCCATTTCCTCCTCTCATCTGCACTTGAGGAGGTAGTCATTTGCAATGTTAAGAGTTCTTCAGGATTTTACAGTCCATCTTTTGTCTCTGACTACTGCAGCTGCTGAGTTGTCTGTTTTTATGAACCTCTAAAAATTTACGAATCAGACTTTGATAGAAGGTGAAAATCACCTCCAACACTTCAAGTTCTTAACTCATTGAAGTCTTCCTACCTTAGATTTTGGTTTTGGGTCTCCCTAGGATGCAGTGTATAGATTTAAAAACCTTGAAATTTTGTGCTTGTGTGATGAAATGGTAAATTGTAGAAGATAACTTTTTGCCTCTTGTTCCCCAGATAAATTCAATACCTATGTGACCCTGAAAGTGCAAAATGTGAAGAGCACAACAGTAGCAGTGCGAGGTGATCAACCATGCTGGGAACAGGACTTCATGTTGTAAGTACTGTGCTGTGCACTAGTGAGGTGGCTGTGGAGTGAGAGCACTGACACTTCTTTCAAGGTGCTTTTGTGATGTGTTAAATGGACTAAGTAGTTAAGTGAGTGAAATTCACAAACTGATGACAACTTCAGTAATTTACTTTTCTGTTGTATACACTGACCTGTGCTCAAGGAGGTGTGAGACTGGAGATCATTTCTGTGGGGCCCTGGATTGGCGGACGACACAAGCTTGTGTCTTTTAATGATAAAAGTTTTCCTGATTCCTGTTCTCAGACCTGTTTGGTAGGGTGCAGTGTGGACTTGGATACTCCTTGGAGGATGAAGAGCCAGAAGCAGAATGCAGTATAACATCTGGCAGAGCAGGAGCTCACCAGTCAGTGCTGAGACCCACAGTACTCATGGAATGTGAGCAGGGCAACTCTAAGGACAAAGTGAGCTTCTGCTGAGAGACCAGGCCGTCAGACAAGCTCAAAGTAATGAGGCAGCTCCGAGGTTAAGCAGGGAGTGCACGTTAGAAAGTCAGACTTGGGATTATGTCTGGTAATGGTAATCAGGGTCAGATGTAGTCCTGCAATTGCCAGTCAGGCCCATAGTGGCAAGGCTGAGGTTGCCATAAGAAGTCAGTTTATGCTGGGTCTGGGCTGATGTTGGTCTGAGGGCAGACATGGAGTACAGCTGTGGCTAAGCCAGAGATGAGCACATCTGCAGTTCAGGTTACTTAATATTATGTAGTTTACTAGAGGCCCATTTCTGGGCTTAAATGGAGCTCCTCAGTCATGAGAAAAAGGTGTGGGTGGAGGCCCTCTGATGAGGCTGGTCAGGGCAGTTAAGATCTGTATGTACACCCAGAGCCTCTGCACAGTGATCTGTGTTAGCTCTTCTTGCTCTTGTTTTCATGGTGACATTTCTGCTATTAACCTGCTGTCCATGGAAGTGCTTTGCAGGTCCCCTGTTGCAGTGGAGGGGCTGTCAGTCCCTGCCATGAGGAGCAGAACCAGGTCCAGCTCTCAAAGCTTCTGATGCAGCTCTTTGTAGTCCTAACACAAAACTGCTATAGCTTTGTATGACAAAGTGAACAAAAGTAACTAAATCCTGGAGTTCAAGTGGTTTTGTTTTTATTTTTTCCCTGAACTGACATGGACTTGCTGTTAGGTTGGGGGATTGTGGTGGTTGTCTTGTGCAGAACACAGCTGTTGTGCAGGTTTTGAGGGGAACTGAGATGTTTATATACCCTGTGTAGGAAGAGGTGCTCATGGGGCATAACAGGTATATTACCCAACTCAGCAGCAATTTATTGTCCCTTCCCTGAAGTGGGGAGGTTTTGCTTCAGGCTGCCTGGATCAGCACAGCATTGCTGTCAAAGCAGTGTTGTTTTCTCCCCTATTATATCCCCTCATTTACTTTTGGAGCAGCACCTGAGGGGTGTGCTTCTGGAAGAAGAGTTTAGTGTCTGGTGAAATATGCTCCTGAATTGCACCATCATCTCAGCTTTACCATTCCTGTTGCTGCAGTCTGTGGCTGCCACTAACATGATCCATGCAGGACTGGGGGTAAGGCTGCAGCAGAGGATTGTATCTGTCTGCGAAGTCACATGCCAGTACCCATTCTAACTTCTTCCTGTGGTTAGTGTTGTGCCCATGGGTAGAAACTATCTTCAGATGTGTCCAGGGGTACCTATGAAGCTACTCAGTGAGGTTATAAGAGTGGCACTTGTTTGTGCTAGGTGACTGCTCTCATTATTGCTCCTCCTCCTTCCCCTGTGACAGCTCCTGGAACTACTCTCAGATTGCAGCTGGGAGTTTTGCATGCTGCGAGGTCACCGTGCCACTCCATAATTAGTTGCTAGGGGATATGAAAGCAGAGTGTTAGCTGAACTACCTCACCATTATCTTCCCTGATTTAGCCAGGAAGCGGTGCAGTTTCTGAGGTGTTTCTTTAAAAGAATACATTGCATGTGGCAGTGAGCATGTTTTGCACGATGTATACATTAAATTGTCCCAGGAACAATACCATTTTTCCAATATTGCTGTTCATTAGCTTGCTTTTATTCTTTCTGCAGTTAGAAAAGATTTTAGAACACAGTAACTTTTCTCTCTGTGAAGGATGCTTTTACTGTCTATCTTTACCTGTTTCTATAGGAATAGTAAAAGAATACAGTGGAACTAAGAAGATGCTTTCTGTCTCTGAATGACTTTTTTTGCCTCCCAACTCCTTGTGAGAAGTACAGAGTTTGCTGCTTTGGAGATGTTTGAAATTTGCCTGTTTACCAGGCCAGCAAAGCACTTCAGTATCTTCTTTGGGGACATTCTGAAGGAGCTTTAAATGGGCTGCATATTTGTAGCAAGCGCCTTTGTTGTGAAAGTGTAAGCTGTAATATTTCAACATAATGGTTTAATGAGTGCTAAAACTGTTAAAATGTCTTTCATTTAAATTTGGGGATGGGAGGGGGGCAGGGGAGAGGAAATGAGGAGCATAAAATTAAAATCTCAGCTCTTTGTTCTTTGAAGCTATTCTGCATCTAACCAGAAGGTGGAGGAAGGGAGACACATCCTAAGGCAATCAAAACCGTTGTACTGAAAATCCTTTTGTTTTTTCTTTAGTGCCATATCCTTTGTAGCCCTTTACAGTCACTTGGTGAATATCTTATTCTGTCAATGTATTTTGAAGCAAAGAATGTGATTTTACAGTATGTCTGAAAATCTATTTTCATTCCGTTTGTGGCTTCACACTCATCCTGCCAACAGAAAACCAGTGATTTTTGTTACTTCAGGCTTGTCTGTGCAATCAGTTAAATGTCATTTTTCCGACGGAGAAGCAATGGGAAGGCAGAGAGGTGACTGCACAGGTGGCTGGTTATTAGCTTGGCTACGCTGAGTAACTGTATCCAAACTTAGAACCACTGAGTCATTTAGATTGACAAAGATCTCTGTGATCAGCAGTCTGAACATCAGCCTGAGTCCCATCGGTAAACCAAGTCCTTTAGTGCCTCTCTTAAATGCACATGGGGATGGGGACTCCAACCTCCCTTAATAGTCTTACAGATAAAGTTGTCTCTTGTGAGGTGTCTCTAGGATAAAGCTAAGCTTTGCGGTGGTGAGATGCATCCTCAGCTCACTGAAAGACAGTATCTCTGAGAACTTAGTGCTCACTGGTTGCTTGTCTGTATTGCCACCTGTTGCTGGAGGTTTACGTGGCTCAAAGCCTTGTGGTACCACACAGAGGAACAAAGTAACTGAGCTCCGTGCAAGAGATAGTGCTGCTGATGCATCTGTGCAGTGTTTGGGATTGATAATCCTGGCATGTGGTAGGTTCAGAGATAGGTAGTTAGCATATTAGGACCTGACAGAGTATGCTTGTGTTTGATGTGTTTCTGATGGTAAGAATGTACCCACTGTGCATGGGGTGGCTGATGAGGAAGAACGGTTTGCCATTGTTTCAACTGAAGCTGTATTTCCTCCTCTTGTGCTTGTAGCTGTTGAGATGAGTTTCCAATTGGCAGTACATACATGAGACAGTTTAGGGTTTTATTTTGCTGTCTTCGTTTACTTAAACGACGGGAAATGCTTTATTAGACATTAGTGTCCCCTGCAAGGATGAACTGTTCTGGCCACATACTTTCAGAAGTTGTCTTTAGCTTGACGTAGCAGCATGGAAAGTTTTACTGGGACAATTGCACCGGTAATGCAGAACCTGAAGTAGAACAGTTTCATGTTCAGCGTTTTCCTCACCTGCTCTGTCTTTTCTTTTGTTGCAGTGAGATCAGTCGGCTGGACCTGGGCCTAATTGTCGAAGTATGGAACAAAGGACTTATCTGGGACACGCTGGTTGGGACTGTGTGGATTGCTTTGAAAGCCATTCGCCAATCTGATGAGGTTAAAGTAACACACAAACTTTATTTTGACAGCTCCAATGTTGATAGTGTTCTGAATCTAGCCTGGTGCAGATCAGGATTTTGCTTCTCATCAGAACTTCCACTTGCAAGGCTGCTGAGGTTGAGTGAAGGAAAAGGACTGCATCAGTGTTGCACTTTTTTTGTGTGTGTGTGTGTTCTTTATTTTGCTTTACTTTTTTTGTTTTGAAGAAGGCCATCAACAGTGAGACCAAAACTGAACTTACATAGCTATCACTTTTCTTACAAATGATCTCAGAGATACAGTTTAATCTGTTGAGGAACATGTATAGTTGATGTGCCTGAGGTCTTAAGCACTTACTGCTTAGTCTGATGCTCAGATGTCTGCACGTTCCTTATAGAATGTTATAACTGCCATGATAGCAGGCATAGTGACTTTTAAGGCAAGCTCAGAACATGTCTACATCGTTTTCTTAAATATTCTGCCTGCAGTGTTAGAAGATGTCTAGAGGTGCTGATAGGTACTGAAAAAAAGTAGGAGATGGGATGCACCAGTTTCTGTAGCTCTCCTGCCTACTTAATTTGGTAGTTCTTGTAAATAAGGAGGATTTGTTTTTTTTTTTTTTTAAACTTAGTTTAAAAAAGCTTAGTTTCTCTGGCTGACCAGGTACTCTTCGGTGTCTGCCTCTGGGGAATTATCTTTGCAGTTCCGTGGAGAAGTCAGTAGTTCTACTGTGAGATCTCTGAATCTTGCTTTTACATTATGTTCAGGATTTGGAATTCCAGGCAGCCAGCTCAAGCTGAATGGATGTCATTAGGCATTAAAAATAGAATCTTTAAGGTTGGGAAAGACCTCTAAGATCATCAATTGTCCACCAACCACCAATATTGCCCGCTAGACCTTGTCCCTAAAACAGGTACTAGGTCTTGAGGTCAGTGAGGTTCTTCCTGAACACTTTTATCTTGGCAAATGTATGAGAGTCACTGCAAAAGGACATGCCAGACATGAAACTTGGTTTGTGGCTTGTGATTCACAGGAAGGTCCTGGGGAGTGGTCTACATTAGAGGCAGAAGTTGTAATGAAACGTGATGAAATCTGTGGAACCAAAAACCCGACTCCTCACAGAATTTTGCTGGACACAAGATTTGAACTACCTTTTGGTGAGTGTATTTCTATTACTTACCTGAGGCATTGAGGGCAGAGAGCAAGCATCTGGGAGAAAATTGAGTCTCACAGTTACATTGTGCTTTTTTGCAGTTCTGTAGCAGAAGTTATCTGCAGATCAAATTGCTGGCGTTCATTCCTCATTTGGTTTTTACTTATAAGAATCACTAGGGAAAATGTGAAGGTCTGACTGTGTTGGAATGTTCAGACTAGCAGCAGTTTAAGAAACTATTTATAATATTTTAGGATTGTACACTCAGACATTTTGTTCCTAAACAGAGAACATTTGCTTCTTTGCATCTAGATACATTTTGGCTCTAGAAGAGGTCAAATGCGTGCTTAGAGCTTTTTTGAATGAGGTATATGTGATAGGTGCACTTAAACCCTGCTAAGAGCACACAGTTCAGTTAGTGAAACATTAATGGTCAGAGCAGATGAACATTATCATTAACAAGGTATATAAATAACTTGGTGTCATAAGAATAACTGCCCTTCTGCTGGTTACTTTTGTTTGAAAAGCACAGAGTGTGGAAAAGCAGCCAATTGGAGCAAATGCATCTCAAGTGTGGTTTTTGTTTTTAAAGTTTATTTTTTCTTCCTTTAGTGAGGAAGGCAGATCCTTGAGATCTAGAAGGGAGATTGTTTTGGTGGTTTGTGTGTATGTGGTTCCTCCTCAACCCCCATTTTCATTCTGCCTTGGGCATTTCAGTGTTTCAGAATTGCATGTCGTTGCTAGGCTCATCTCTTCTCCTTTTGACTGTTGCTTGTTTCATTTTGCAAGTAAGCCCCTGTCAGCAAGAACAATTTGCATCATGCTCTAAGGACTGGTGGAGCACTTGTGCAGTTGCTGGCATTCAGCCATCAGCTGTCATGGTTGGCCATCTGTCATGGAAAGAAGTTAGGTCATCTCTTAGTCTCATAACTTTCCTTCCTGGTGCAAGGCAGGATGTGGGCTTTGGTCCTGCAGCACTAAAATCGATCTAAATTGTATCTTGTCCTCGGAGAGCAAAGCTGGTTGTACTGTTCTGAGTGCACAATCAGCTGGATGATGGAAATTAGGCTGGGTGCAGTGTTTTGTAGAGGTACCAGGCACTGCTCTTTAACTACAGTCCAGTCTGTGAAAGAGAGAACTATCTAATGTCCAAAGTTGGCTAATGTTAATGTGGAGCTCTCTCTCATGAGAACCCTCCTGCTGATACACTTCTGTCTACTATCAATTGGGAGTCTGTTACTGAAATTGATATTTTGTAAGGAGAGAAGCAACTGTTTCCTTGTGGGGTAAAAGATTAGTTCTTTGGGGCAAATGTATTGGCTTCTGAGAGGGAGATAACAGAGAACATGTAGATTAAGGTAAGGCCTATAGCTGATGCCTTCTCATTTGTGTTCATTCTGATGTTGATTGTAAATTCTCTCTGATTTAAAAGAACAAGATGTTACGACCTCTTTCTATACTCGTTATCCAAATGAGAATTTGCTTTCTTCTGAAATCATGTTTTTGCTTTTACATTTTGTTATTTTTCAAGTACAAGAAAACAAACTCCCTGGGAATGGTTATTTGACAAATGATGAATATTCCATGTAATAGCATGTTTTCTCCCTATTGTGATGCTCAGAACACAGGCCTCTTGTTTCTTTTGCTTTAGAACCATAACATATAATTCTGAAAAATAGGATTTTGTGAAGAAAACCAGGAATGTTAAGTAAGTAATGGAAACACTGAGACTTTTTTGGCTTTGAAATAAGACAAGTGATCGTTTAAAACACATCTATTATTTGTCCCTTTACTTTCTATGCCAAACACAGAAATAACAAGAATTTGGCACAGTTTTATTGAAGACTTTTTACAGTGGAAAAGTTGTTGGTTTATCCAAAGTTTTGTAGTGTCTGGGAGACAGTGGGAACTTCAGTTTGCTGAAAGCCCAAGGCTTCTGCTGGTCTCTGCTTGAAGTGTGCAACTGTCTTTCTTAGAACTCTGTTTTGGGATATTTTTCTTAGGAATATAGCATCTTCCCATATAATTTCAACCAGTGCTTCCCTTCCGATGATTGTATCTACTGCTGTTGCCTGTTGGGTAGAGAAGGAGAGGAACTGTGAGATGGATCAGGTGCTGTCTCCTTGCCCTTGTGGTACTGTAGGACTGAAGGCATGCATGGAGATAGCTCAACCCATAGGACTACCTCTTCATCTTCCCTAATGCAGACTGGATTTGCTGACATCTCCCTGTGGCTGAGGGGTTAGCTGTGCAGTCTTTTTATTCCCCACATGTTAATCTTAATACAGTGTTGTTGTGTAATCTGGAACCTGCTGCTTTTTACTCACACAGAGAACTAAATGGTTCATTTATCTTCTGTAAATGTTCATTGGTCAGCAGCTCTGTCACTGTAGACCTAATGTGTTTGCAGTGACACTTAAGAGCGTTGTGCATCATGTTTTGTTTCCCTGTGAAGGTCTCCTGTCTGTTACAGATGCAGCAGAATCTGAATGATATGTGTGCATATGTGCTGCTTGTACTGCTTCCCAAGTCTGGTAAAACACATCTGTCTGGGATAGCAGCTGTAACAGAACAGTGTGATTTTCTGTTTGGCTGTGGTTTTGGACTTTTTCCATTGCTTCTGGCTGCTTTATTTTATTTAGGCTAGAGAATGCACACACAGATGCAGTATTCCAGGTTGCTCAGTATGTATATTAAAAATGTTCTGGTGTATTTCACTGGAGTTTGCAAGTTTGTAAGACAACAGAGAACAAATCTGAAGACCAAAGAACGTGAAGTCCTTGATGTAAAACATGGCTGTGCATGCAGACAAGCAAGAAAGAAAAACTAGATTGTTTGCACTGTAGTCCTGAGTTGGTTTGCTCTTCCTCCTTCCACTTAGTGAGCTTAAAATTTCTGTACTGGTACTCTGGAGAAGAGTGGCAGCTAAAGCTGATAGAAATGCAAGAGTGTGCTGATGTCACTAGTGATAGTACATGATGCAGGCAATAAAAGTAATTTTTAATATATATATATTTTCCCCCTTTCTTTCACATGAATTTGTTTTTGCGTGCTTGAAGTTGGAGAGCAATCCCCTGCTAAGAGAGACTAGGGCAGGCTGCTGTACTCTTTTCTGCACTTGGTGATATAAAATGCTTTTTCCTCAGGTCATCCAGAAGTTCACCTTTGTTCGTGTTTAGTTTTGTAATGGACTGATGAACATCTGTGATGGCTTTGATGTAATCTCCATGTAAGGCACTGCAGGTTCCAAATGCAGATCTTGACATGTCTTCAGTAGTAGTGTTGCTGGTATGGTGTTAGTTTGTGGTGAAGAAAGCAAATCTCTGGGCACTTCTGCAGTGAGCAACTGTGTGTGATCAGCTGTGGTGCTGGCGACCAGGCTCACCTAATGTGCTCTGCCATCCCTGAGTTCTGAAACATTAGAGCTTAGAGAAACAGGACGACTAGAGTGCAGCAAAGTGTGAGCTTTTGGCTCCTCAGCTGGAGCACTTTGTGTCTGTGCCAGACTTTCTAGTAAGATAATTGGAGTGAAAATGCTTTTCACCACTCCCAGGCTGGTGGCATGCTGATCTTCATGCAGCCACCTGGTGGAGTAAATAGATTTTGTTGTTTTATTATTTTGGGAACCCTGTAGAAAGAGAAATGCTCAGCGCTGCAGAGGCATTTCAGTGAGAACCTGTGAAGACTCCCATACCTCTGGAAGGGCAAGAAAATGGGACTGAGAAGAGAAGAATCCAGGTGAAAGCTTGTAAAAATGTGATGGATGGAATTGTATTTTTTTATAGCACTTGCATATGCCCCAGCCCACAACTTGCCATGTGAGGAAAGACTCAAGTGGGGAGGTTGGGGAGTGGGAAGGGTAGGGGCAGGGAGGTGGAGGGAGGATCCTGACTTCAGAATGAAGTTTGCATAGATGCAACAAATTTCTTCCTCAGATAATCAAGTCTTTGTGCTTCATTGTAGCCATTCTGAGTGAACAGAGCAGCCTTATCTGGGACTTCTGCCCCAACCCCTTCTCCTTGTCTCAAAAGTAACGTTTCCATTTCAGTTCAGCCTTCTTGCCAGGGTGATGTTGTAGGAATTACCAATGCATATCGACTCCATAGAGTGACCTGGCTTCCTCAGATATGCCTTATTCCCACCATGGTTGTGCACAGTGATACAGATTCAGGTTGAGCCTGGCCATGGTCTCTGAACTGTCCTGCTCATCTTGTCTGGGAGCTGTAGGACACAGCCTTGGCTGGCAGGTCCCTGCCCTGCTGTATATGAAGTACTTCTCCCCTAGGGAGCCACCAGTCCTTGCTGCCCCCTGACACCAGGTGTCCCAAGAGAGAGGGATTTCAGCTTTCATCCAAGGGTGGCAGTAGGAGCAAGATTGATAACACTTGCAACCTGTTCATAGGCGTCAGGTTAAGAAGAACAGGAAAACTAAGGACTAGGTCTGCTCATTTCCTCTCTGTTCTTGTTTAGCACCTTTGTTCCACTGATATATGGCCTTGCTCCTCTTGTTTGCTGAGCATGATATCAGTGCAGTCCTTAGCTGGCATCAATCAGATGGTCTCTGTTTGGACTAGTTCAGCTTCTTATCTTGTAAGCAGAAGTTAATGTAGCAGAGTAACTTGGACTTGCAATCAGAGCTGCGTAGTGATGTAAGAGCTGCCCAGTGGCTGTGGCCTTGTAAATGATAAGGCTGTGATCTCTGCATGAGGTATTTTCATTGTCTGTTCTCCAAAGAGCCAGTATCAACAAACAAGTGGTTATGGTTTTATAAAAATGTATGGGGAAACTATATGTAGTTAAACTGATCTCCCAAAAAATCAGGAATTCTCTCTCATTGGGCACATACTCTTCTGAGAAGATAACATCACTCAGTTTCATAGTTAAATTCTTAAGGTTTGCTTTGTGGTAGCTGTACTGAGATTAGTACTGATGACAAGTTTCCTTAAGATCAAAAAGATGACCTAAAACAGCCATTATCTAGACTGTGGCGGACTTAATTGCTACCTTGCATAAGAAGCTGTTTTTCTGGAATAGCAGCAAACCTGTGCTAAAACACAGCTCAGTTTGTGAAAGAAGCACCTTGGATACAAGATGCAAACAACAAACCCAAGACGCACACAGTGCTCCTTGTTGCCTGGGCATGCAGCCAAACTGTGGCCTATGGGGAGGCACTGGGGTTTCCTCTGAAACCACTGCAGTTTATTCAGTTTTGATGGTAATCCATCACTTCATTGCTCCCAGGTCTCTGCTCTAAATTGCAGGTTTCCAAGATGAATTGTTTTGGCTGTGACCTTTAGTACCTCAGTTTGGGCTTTTCTTCATCATTTACAGGTGTGATGCTGTCAAGGACAGAATGCCATAGATTTTTCTTCAGTATTTAGATTGCTTGAGATCTTTTTTGGAGTTTCTTGTCCTCCCAAATCTCATCAAGTCCAGTGCTCTTTTCAGCTAATTGCTGACTTCTTTTTAAATCCACTCTGTTTTAGATATCCTTTTAGTGTCATCCCTGATTTGTGCAGAGTCCATCTAAGTGCACTGTGCAACTGTGGTCTGCAGCACTGATGATGAAAAGCAGTTATGCTTTCCTACAAATCCTGTCATTGTGGAAGACCCTCTCATATTTCTCCTACCTTGTTTTTTAATAGCATGTGACAAGAAAGCAGTGTAGTTTACATCAGAACGGAGAAACTGATTCTGTGTGTTATGGTTAAAATAAATTACTTTGGTCTCCCTGCAAGAAAGATTTTCTATTTTCTACTTAATGTAGGTATTCTTGACACAGGTACTAAGTTTCTGGTGCCCTTAAACTTTTTCAGGTAGGGCCTATATTGTCCCAACTTCTCCAGTTCTTGCCTACACATATTGTTGAGGCTGTAGATGGAGTAAATCTTGTTGCAGGAAAGTAAACTCATTTAGAAGCCAAGATGGTTACAGCTAAGTAGGCACGAGTATAAAGAGTTGCAGAGGATGGGAGAATTGGTTGAAATGGCAGTTATTTAAACTTCATTTGTCAGTGTTTGGGACAGTGAGGATTCTAGGGCTGGTGCTGTCCAGCTGGAGCAGTCCCTGCCTCTGCTCCACCATCCTGTATGTATTATGAAGTTTCTGCACTCGTGTAGTTTTGGCATGGCATCTGAAATTCAGAGGCCATGGTGGCAAGACCAAATGAGTACAGTCAGCATGATGCTGTGTGGCTTAGTTTCTTTTTTAATTTTTCCTTTTTCCAGTGGTTTTTACATCCTTTCCCCCCTATCCCTAGGTAATTTATTTCATTCACATGGACTGAGGGACTGAGTGATGCTTTTCTTTTAGTGGGTTATTTCCCCAAGCGTTGTGCCCTTTTTGCTCTATTTGTTAAACACAGTTTGTACCTAACTTGCCTTTTGTGAAGCTAATCTGCATCTTATAGGGTGCCCTCTGGAAGACCAAGTCTTGAGTAGCACAATTCTGTGTTTCCTTCAAAACATTAGGACACTGTATTACTTCAGAGCATGGAATAGAAAATAGTTGCCAAAATAAAGGTGTTAATGCTTGCTGTCTGCTGCCAGTCATTAGCCTGTTAAATCTACTAGATGAAAGGGCTGTTATTGTTCAGTTCCTGATGAACTGCTTTGTGGTAAAAAAACAAAGCAAAACAAAACTACAAGAGTGTGCATCCATATGAATGTGACAGTCTTATAGTTGTTTGTTACCTCGCAGGATCTAGGTTATCACCTGCAAAGGAAAACAAGACTTTCTTTTTTTGATGTGTTTGTGTAATACCAAGTACATACGTACGATGTGCCATCTAAAAGGAGTCCTTGTACTTTTGAGGTTATAAAAGCCTCCAGAAGAGTCACTTGATCTTGCTGTGTGCTATTAAGCACGTAGCAAATGTATTATGATGAAATGGTTCTTTGTACAATGATTATTTGAATTAAATATGAAGTAGTCTTGTTCTTTCCTACCTTTGTCCATTGTGCATTTGGTTAATTGGTTTTAAACATGAAAGTAATGTAAGCCTTGAACTGCGTTATTATTAAGAACATTTATTTTCCATCTGAGTTCTAATGTAGCTAATATAAAGCAGTTCTATTGCTTCAAAATAGTATGGGTTATTTATTTCTTTTGTGTTGTGATCTTGGAATACTCTCCTTGTTATATTCCTTCCGGCGATAGATGCAAACTTGCCTGGCTAATAAGATGGTACTTCATATTCTTTTGCTGTAGATATCCCTGAAGAGGAAGCCAGATATTGGACCAGAAAATTAGAACAAATAAATTCACTGGGAGATGATGAGGTAAATATCTGAACTGAGGGGTGAATGCAGTCCTGAATGCACTATATCTTGCTTTTATTCTTTATGGTGGATCCTTATGATGGAGATAACTATTAAATGCTAATGTTAACAGGTTTTCTGTGAACTGTTTACAGAATGGTTTTCTCAGGTTTACTGTAATCATTTTTCCCCATGTTTCTCCTCACATAGTGAGAACTGCTCTGTTATTGTGTGTTACACACAAAAGAAAGTTAACATCATAGCATCATAGGGTGGCTTGTGTTGGAAAGGTTCTTAAAGCCCACCCAGCCCCAACCCCTGCCATCATGGGCTGGTTGCCCCCACCAGCTCAGGCTGCCCAGGGCCCCATCCAGCCCAGCTTCGAGCACCTTGAGGGATGGGGCACCGCAGCTCTCTGGGCAGCAGAGTCAGCACCTCAGTGCCCTGTGAGACAGGAACTTCTTCCTGGCTTTTAACCTGGATCTCCCCTGTTTTTGTTGAAAGGAATTCCCGCTATTCCTGTCAGTCAGACTGTTGTTCTTTATCTCATGAATGACTGAAACATTTTTTGGCAGACTGTAGTAACTGCTGTTCATTTGTGAAATCAAATATTTTTGCACTTAGCTTCCTTTTGAAAGCAGACAAAACTCTCTTGAAACTGATGGAGGGAAATCTTTTGTACTCACTTACTAGTGATTCAGTTTATGAATCTTGGACTGTAACACCTGCTAGCTATGCCTTTGGTTTCCTGTGTTTCCTCAGTTTTTACTTGGCTAAACCACTACAAAACCAGAAATTGTGATTCTTGAGTTATACTATTAAAAGCTTTCTTTATCCTTCATGCTATTGTGCTATCTGCAAAATAAGATTTGACTAATGTCTCCAGTGGAAGTTTGTTGTTTCTTACGTCTTATGTGTTGATGTCAACACTGTGGGTAGGAAAGTGGTGCTTGCTTATATTCTCAGTGAGGCTCCTTCCTTAGAAAGATAACTTGAGAAATCTACTGTCAGTGTCTTCAGGAAGTTTTTGCTCTGGGATTTTTCATCTCTTACACAAACCTTTTTATTTGTGGATAGGTAATGTAAGGTGAGTTTTCTTCTTGACAGAGGACAGCATAATATCTGGATAATATCATAATATCTGGAAAAAAAAACTGCTTGAAGGTGATCTCTTGCACCTTCTTTGAACTTTGAGGATGTATTTGAGTTGATAGAAAACTCAGTCTGTGATTTGGCTTGTCAGTGATAACTGCTGCGGTTCTCTCCTGCTCCTCTGGACTGTAGCAGTCTGTACCGGGTACTTCAGTGAAGCACAGGTGCCCTCTAGTGCCTCAGTGAGCCTGTATGTGCTGAAAGGTGTTCTGAGCATTGATGCTCCCCTTCCCTGGAGTGTGGTCCATCTGCATCCTAAGTGTATGCTTTTATCAAAGGCAAGTAACAAAACGGTGTCTCAGTGCCACAGAGATCACAAATTTATTATGGATATTCAGCTTCATCAGTGAGAATGTTAAAAATGAAGGAACACTTGGCCAGTGTCTGACAGTCTCACTTTCTTGCATATTTCCTTTATTTCCAGTGCCTGCATCAGTATCTTGTATTTCACAACATTTGATTCATTTTTCTTCTGTGGATGTCAGTTTTATTTTGAACCTACCTACGTCATTTATGTAGCAAGGAATTCAGCAACTTAATTGTCTATAGCCTGGAGAAAAATAACTTGTTTGCTCTAAGCAAACAAGCCCTTTGTTGTGAAACCAGTTGGGAGCAGGTTTATTTGGAGAAACAGAATGACCAGTCCTCATTCACCCAACGCTACTCAGCCCTACAAACCTTTCCTTCTGTGTGGTCACTTTTGGTCACTGTGGTGGTATTTCATACAGGAAAATTTTCTCTCTTCTGGGCATTAAGTTTAGCTGTCTTTGCATGAGACAGTGGATGAACAGACAGATGCTGCAAAACAGTCTTCATGATGCAGGTTTGTTCAAAGTTTGCACAGTGTAACAAAATGCTTTCTAATCACTATTCCTACAAAGAATGTTCTGTTTTCTTTTTGGAACTGCTGGTAGCCACTGGGCTGATGTCTTAGAAAGGGTAAACTACTGTGGTATATTTAAAATCTGAGTATGTTCCTTTGGAAGCTTTTACTGTCCCATGCCACTTAAATTGCTCATCAACAGACTTTCTTTCACCACTTTGTCAAACAGTTACTGCTATGAGATCCAGCATTTCTTTTCATAACTCTGTATAGCTCGTTGAGCTTGTACATTTTAGACAGCATGGATCTGAAGTTGGCCATAGCACAGGCTGCAGATTTTCATCCTCCATGTATTGAGCAACTCAATTCCTTAACAAATGTATGTCTGGCAGCCCTGTTTTTCAGAACACAGTACCGGTTGCAAGGGCACTTCCTTTGTCTTTGGGCCCCTTTATTCCTGGCAAAGACTGTTCTTATTGTTTTGCCCAATTGTCCTGATTTTCTCTTCTCTTTGTAATACAACACAGAGAAAAACAAAATACAGCAACTTGCTTTCCCGTAGGGAACACTTTGATGCAGTAACAAACAGCTTTGTGAAAAATCAAAGCTGGTTAATTGAAATATGCCCGTGTTTTCTAATTTATTATTAAATGAGATGCAAAAACTTCTTCACTTCAGACATACAGTGGATCACAGAAGTGTTTGTATTTGCTGGGTAGGCAAACATTGTGCTCTTACCCTTCTGGGCACACTAATTATCCAACCACTTCAGTCTTCTAGTGCAGTGTTGCTGTGAACATTTGTTTTTGAACCGCTGAAATTGCAGTGGAACATATAAAAGGTAAATGGACTTTTGCTCAGTTCTGAGCTCCCTATAACAATGACTCTGTGGGTACAGGATCTTTTAGATGTCTGATTTGAGCTCTATGGACTGATAATAGTGCCTGTGCTTGTAGTAAAGCAGACTTTACCTTAACCAGATGTGCAGTTTTTTAACATCTGGTTTGGGCATAAAAAGGAGAAGGCATCTGGGAATAAGTTTTAATGTGGATATTAAAGAAAATACTCAGCACTTAGATCCTGATTGTTTTATCTGAAGCGTGACATATATTATTCTGAAAACCATTTCATAAAATGACCATTTCTTTTCTTAATATTGTTCCTTTTTTCTTTTTTTCCCCCTCTAGTATTCCTTTCAGGAGGAGGTCCAGAAGAAACCATTGCCCAGTGCTGCCTCCCAGTGTTGTAAGTTAGACTTCACATTTTCCTCTTCCCTTCTCTCCCCTCCCTTTCCGTGTATTTCATTTGCTTGTTTGGTTAGTTATGAAATGGTGATAGATCTGTGCTTTTTTAAAAACATTCCTGATATTAAAGCTAAGGTCTCTGTAGCAAAATCTTCTGTTTGTTATGAAAAAACTGTCCCTAAAAATGTTGGTTTATTGATTCTGATGCTAGAAACTGAAATCATGTATTGGAGTCTGTAACTTGTTTGTGTCTTCCTGTGTTAGGAAAACAAAGTGTTCAAAGTCACCTGGATTGTCAGACCCCTTTAATACCAATGCAAACAAGAAATCTGGATGCTGAATTTTCTTCATATTACTGAGCAAGGCTGTGTTCTCGTTAACATCTTGTGTTGAATATTATTTTTGTTACTTTAAAGTTTTAAGAGGAGAAAAATAGGTGGGTTTGGAAATCCTGCCAGTAGTGTGTTTAAAATGCACCTGAGGCTTTTTAACTTGATATTATTTATAATGCTATGCTGATGGATGATGAAAAATACTTTACTAATTTCTGCTTATCCCCATCTTGCTTTTTTTGGACTTCTAAAATAATACAAACTATGTTTGGTGGTCTGCAAAATTGGATTTCTGAAACACTGCTTTTAAAATATGATGGATGAAAGCTCAGTGATGTCTTTTATGAATGCAGTATCTACTTAGGCAGCACTATTAATAAAATTAAAGTTTATAATTTAAACAAATTGTTTGTTCTCTACTTAAATCTCTACAAGTTTTGCATATCGAACTCTGCAGGCTAATCATAAGATCTCTACAAAGCTGTTAATGTTAGAAAATGGTAATTACTGTTTATTTTTTATTTTTTATTTTTTTTAGGGAGTGAGTAAAACTCATTTTTATGTGTGCTTTTAATATGTTACTTTAAAACTGTTATGAAGAAAACATGGATGCTATCAGTTATCCAGGAGATCTGAAAGTGCTGTGTAGCCGCTGAATGCACAAAGCTATATGAAAGCATGAAAACAGTGATACTCCAGGCAGCATCTAATGTCTTTCTTTCTTTTTCTTTCTTTTTTTCTTTTTTTTTTTCAAGAGCATTTAAAGAATAAAGTGATTTTTTAGAATAAAGTCAGGTATGGAAGGACACAATTGATTTCTAAAGAGTACAAATAAAAATGCTTTTGAAGGAAGTGAAATAAATCAGCCTAAATCCTGATAGCACAGTGTGCAGAAGTCTAGACGTGAGAAGACCAAAGAAAAACAGTCTGATACAAAGCATCTAAGTAATGAGAATGCAGAAATAATTTTCCTTTCTCTTATCCCTTAACTTTGCTGTGAGTCTGGTGTAGCTGTGTGTTCTAAATATTGTGAAGCATAGGTAAGCCAGGAGGAAAGCTGCTGTGTAGGGAAAGTAGCTACACTTATTTCCATGGCATGGTACTTTTACATCCTCAAGCTTGTGTCCTTTCTGGAGGACCAGCTCACCTCTTGCAACTCTAAAGAGCAGACCTACAGCTGACCTTTGTGTTTCCTATTAATAGGCTGGAAAGTGACATTTTACAATAATGAAGTGAAGGACACTGATTTGAGCAATTCATATCACATAACAATGAAATCTTTCATGGGATTAAAACTGTAATTAGAATGGCAGTGTTATATATTAAATAGCACCATGTGGCTAATTTATTTAAGAATTTACCAGTAATTCAATAAAATTTGTGGCACTGTGTGTACTTCTGCTTATCTGTTGCTGAAGAGAATCTGACGTCTGTGAATATCTTGTTTGCGTGGTCAAAGATGAAATAGTCATTTAATATAGAAGTACTTTGGAAAAATGAAGTCACTCTGCATTTCTCTGTGAAGAAGAGGTGTAGTCCTTTGGAACTTGAGAATTCAGCACAGAAGATGCATTGACTATGTCTCTGTATTGAAAACTGCCCTGGCCTTTGCATATGACGCAGTCGCTCAACCCCCTTTTTTATAGGAACAGAGTGGGTGTCCTTCCTGCACCTCAAATGCTCTAAGCACATAATGTTCTTTCTTAACATGTGGGTAAATAATTGATAGATGTATTTTTAGGTGTAATAAAAATATCCTCAGGAACATTTGTAAGGCTTGTTCAGTTTTCCACCATGATGTGCTAGATGAGATCTGGTTGCTGCTGCTAGCAGGATGTGATCATCTGGATTGCAGGACTGCATGTCTAGAAGGAGCAAAGTCCAACTAAGTATGAACAGTGCTTGACCCATTAGAGTATTGCCCTCCGATGCCTCAGCACCGTGACTGCACTCCTTTGGGTGCTGTGTGACAGCTTTGTGTCTATATTTGTGGCACCCAGCCTGCACCTGCTGCTGGAGGTGAGGCTGCTCAGCACAGAGGGGAGAACCCCTTCCTCACCTGGTGGCAGTGCTGGGCCTGAGGATCTTTGTTCTATTAGAGAAAATCCTGCTCTGGCAGGCAGGGTTAAGTTCATTAAATGTGAAAATACGTATTCTTACGTGTTTACATTATAGTTCTGCGCCTGTATCCTCCATGTACATCAGACCCCTTTCTCAAACCACTTGCTCAAGACTGTTTCCTTGTCTTTCTGGGCACATCTTGTGTTGTACTGGCACCAGAGGTGGCAGAAAGGCGCAGCGACGTGTAAGAGATGTTAGCTGTTTCTAAAAGCCAGCTTCTCATCTCTGGGATGGCTTCTCAGTTCTGGTGATGCCAGAATTGCTGCTGCCTTAGCTACCTTTCTCATGGTATCATGAGAAATCTCAGCCCAGACTGGGTCCTCTAGATTTTCCCAAGATTCTGGATTTTTCAGTTTTGTCCTTAGGAAAATAAGACCCACGATAATTGATCTAATGCAGGGTTTTTACCTATTCTTAAGTAGGTATTCTTGTGCAGGTAGTCTCTTCTAATTTAGCTAGGAGCTTCCTGCGTCTTTCTTCCTTATACTTGTTTGTTTTATTTTTACCTTTCAGCTTCTGTCCATCTTTGAATGTTTCTCCTGCCGAACAAGATTATATGCTACCAGTTGATTTAAATTCTGGTGATCCCAGACAATAAGCAAGGCACTGTAATGCCAATGGATTCCATAATTCCAGAGCCATAATTCTTAATTTCCAGATCCCTCACTGTTGAATAACTGTAGCATCCTCTTAATTGGCTTTTACCCACAAACTGAAATTGAATGTAAATTAAAAAGAAAGCAAACTTTTATTGCCCGGAAATTTACTTCAAATGAAGCAAATGGGAAAAAAAAAAGTTATTTGATTACTTACAGTTTATTGACTCAATAAATGTCTATGTTATTTATTGTTGTGTGTATAGATTTATTTTCCTAGCATACTCAACATCATTTCTAACAGTATAAAACTTCATTATAATTCATACGTGAGTCACTCTGTCAGTGTTTTAAATGAAGCTCTGATTTTGAACAGAGAGCAGTCCAAATGATGAGAAAGACAGAGGCAGCAGAGGATGAGAAAGGTACTCTGTATCCTTGGGGAGAATATTTGACTATCTTGGTTAATATCAGCTACTGTAAATACTACCCTATGCCTTTTTCAGACAGTTTACAGATCTGGCAGAAAGATGGTACGTTCAGTATAATTATCAGAAGAGATAATCTACCTGCCACTGAGTCAACCAGTTTTGCCTGTCTATCATCTTTGTCTGGTAAACTTTCAGAGAATGCTTTACATTCCCTCTTCTACATAACTTATGTCCTGGCATCTGTGGTGTTTCCTGTGTATGTCTTTCTCTGTGTTTTCTTTTTTTTGCTTCATTTTGTTTTGTTTTTTTTGCAAGAAGGTGGATTTGTTACTTGCCTCTGGATTGTGAGTTGATGCAACAAGGAAAGAAATAACTGCTCTGATTTGTAGTCATGTCAGCAAAAACAACGGGAGCTACCCTGTCCTTGATCTGCCAGCAGATCAGAGAGAAAGGAGCAAGACAACATCTAGCCCAGGAGAATAAAAAAGAGCTATCTGGAATACGTGCTTGCATGTGTGTAGGCAGGAAAAAAGTCCTGCAACTTTGTTTTTGATCCATAATTTTAATGTCGTGAAGACTGACAAAATGTTTTATGCGCAGTATAGGAAAGAAAGGTGGCATTTCAGACCAAATCTATGTGTTATGTTGACCCTTCTTTCCCACTAATGTTGAAAGAAATCTGTTTTTGCAAAGTGTGTGAGGAAAGTTTCTGTTAGCATTGTCATATTAACCAGTGTTTTTAAAGAACCAGAAGCTATTTTTGAGAGTTTTGATTGCTGTTGTCCACTACTTCTCTTTTTATTACCCCAGATTATACAGATGATCTGAGATCATAGAATCACAAGGTTGGAAAGGACCTACGAGATCATCTAGTCATCTAGATGGTTTATACATTCCTCCTCATTAACTGACATTAATGATGAGATTTTTTTTTCCTATTAAGTAACAGTATTGAAAGAAAAGTCTAGACTAGGCTTTCAAGTCAGTGCACTATCAGAATGATTTTAAACGTGTCCCAGCTTAACCATTTTAATTGCTTTTAGAGGTGTATATCTGTAATGCTGCAGTGCCAGGCATTGTAGTTTTGCTGTGCTCTCTTTGTTGTAGAGACACACATGCTATATATACATTCTATACTTAGATACACTCTATATATTTTTGCAAGGTATTTTTTTCCCCGAGGTTTCTAAACTGCTTCTGCATTTAGAAATAGGAGAGGCCTGCAGCTACCTGCATCATCTGTAGACCAGGGCAATATGAGAAGAGTGCTGAAGATGTCATTGATCATGTTAACCTTCTCATGAGTTGGCACTGTATGAGTGGAAGCATGATAGGTCTGCTCAAAGATCTTGCTCTGAAATGTCTGCCTACAGTTTTAGGCTAAGGCTGCTACTTCTTAGAATACGTCAAGGGAAAAGTATTCAGTACCTGAAAGTTAAAAATGCTGGCTATCTTAGCAGATATGTGGCTTTACTGCTGATCCTGTAGACATACTTGGTTGTTTTCCCTGAGAACGTGTAATATTATGAAAGACTTTGACAAGGAAGTGAAACTTTGACTTTTAGATAAGTGCAAATGCTAAACCTCTTCTTGAAATGCTCAACGCTGCTAAAAGGGACATATTTTTCTGTAAGTGGAAAAACAAATAAAAGAAAAAAAGGTAAATGCTTAGTTACTCACTCAGGTTTCATAATTTGTTTAGTGCTTTTCTCAAGTGCTTCTTTTTTTTTTTTCTTCCCCTCCTGATGGAATTTTTTTAATGGATTCTGAAACTTCATTAGTCATCCTTAAATGTCGTGGCAGCAACAGAAAATTAATCTGAAATTCATGAGTGTTTATTTTCTGAATTTAGAGGTATTAAGCTGATAAGAAAATTATTGCCCAGCTTTGTACTCAAGCCACAGATGCGTCCTTGAGTGTGGCCTTGAACAGCGGGTCTTATAGTGAATATCCAAGGTTGAAACTAGAGAAAAAGAAAGGCACCAGATCTTCTCTCAGCAGCTGTGCGACATTACATTAGTCTTTCCTTTATCCACACAGATATTGCTAGATAATAAGTTGCAGTCTAAAGTTGTATCTCAAGGAGGTGTATAGAAAACTTCTGTTTGTTCTATTGTTTACTAATCTCTTAGTGGGTGTGCCTAGAAACTAAAAAGACATGACCGATCTGTTAGCAGTGGAAGAAATGTTATGAGATTTCTATCATAGCTAAAATTAACAATTACTAAAATGAACAATTACTAAAATTAACAATTACTGCTGAGGTCTTTGTAGTTATTAATGAGTTGCACAAGCTTGTAATAACTTTTTGGATAGCCTTGATGATTTGATGGTGATCCAAGCCCTGCTTAAATTCTCAGTTCTGTGTTATTTTGTTTAGCCGTAGTAAAGATGGCTGGAAAGGCCATTTCATTTACTGAAATTAAAATACTCCAAAATTTCAGCATGAAGCAGGAACTCCATCTGGAGTACTGGGTACTGGCTTGTGGCCCCCAGCACAAGAAAGTAGAGGTCCAGAGGAGGTCCACTAAGATGATCAGAGGGCTGGATGAGGTCTCCTGTGAAGAAAGGCTGAGGGAACTGGGCTTGTTTAGCATGGAGAAGAGAAGGCTCTGGGGAGAGCTCATTGTGGCCAGCCAATACTTGAAGGGAGCTTATAAACAGGAGGGAGAATGGCTGCTTACAAGGGTGGGTAGTGATGGGACAAGGGGGAATGGTTTTAAACTGAGACAGGGGAGGCTTAGATTGGATATTAGGAGGAAGTTTTTCTCTCAGGGTGGTGATGCACTGGAACAGGTTGCCCAAGGAGGCTGTGGATGCCCCATCCCTGCAGGCATTCAAGGCCAGGCTGGATGTGGCTCTGGGCAGCCTGGTCTGGACCCTGCACATAGCAGGGGGGTTGATACAAGATGTTCGTTGAGGTCCTTTTCAACCCAGGCCGTTCTATGATTCTGTGATTCTATGACTAATCTGGAGTAAACTGTGATTAAAAACAGGGAGTACTAAGCAGGTGGGAGAGGCTCCAGTATGCCAGTGCTCATCCCTTCCAGCTACGTGCTCATTTCTCCCCTGTGCTTCCTAATCTCATTTAGGGCACAGGTTTTATCCCTCAGTTGTAGTGTTCCAAAACCGAGGTGGAAAACGTGATATTGGTGTGGAAACACTCTTGGTTATCCTGAAATCTTTGGTTCTAAAAAGCTATTTTAGACTTGTATTCATTAACATGCTGCACGTACAATTTGAAAACTAAATCAAATAATGGAAGAAAGTAAATTTGTACTTAACCTAAGATCTGTGGATGCTGTGTGGAGGGTATTAGCCAGGGGGAAAGGCACACTAAACCTAGAAAGAAAAAATGACCAGGACCTGCCTGTCTTTGTATTCTTTAAACAGCACCTTTTATAAGCACCAAGTACACTGTAATTTCTGGAAATCACTTTGCCTTTATAAACATGCTTAGACCTTCTCTGTCTTCAGTCAGCATGGAATATAACAGGAGGATTAAACAGTTTATCAGCATGACTGTAAGAAGTGGACGGCAGTAAATGATAATGTTCTGATGGGTGAGATGCAGCACAGCTGCTTTTAGAGACTCGTAAGCAGCAGCAAAACAAAATGACATGCAGGAAATCAAATTAGTCTGCATTAAAAACATGTAATATTCTGCTTTTCTACAGTGTCCCTGCTGATCCAGTCTTGACAGTGTGAAGTGGAGAGGAGGAGTTCCTCCTTGAATAGTTGCATAATTGAGGCACAGAGCGAGCATATGTTATGCTCAGCTAGCTGTGGGAACTTAGATGTATTTTATAAAACGTGTTAATGACAAGAATGTTGTATCATCCAAGGCACCAGGCTGCTGGCATCGCTTAGTCCTTAATTGGAGGTTTATATGAAACCTCATTTTTCAGTACTGAAACTTGTGAATACAAAATATGGGTAACTGAGTTTTGCTCTTGGTATTAAAGAGCTCACAGAATAAACAGTCTAATTTGTCTGTACAGTTTTTCCATTGTTATTACATTTTATTGCTGTATGTTTTTAAAATTATAACTTTCCATGATCTATCTGTCTGGACTTATTGGTCATTTCAAATCAAGTTTGTACAGGCTTAAATTTGTTCCCAGAAGTGATCTGGAAGTTACTTTTTTTCCTTCTCAAAATGAGGTTATGCTTTGTGCTTTTTAATTTTTTTTTTATTTTTTATTTTTAAATTTTTTTTGTATGAAGCATAAAAACAGCTTGAAAAGGCTAAAAGAAGTTCTGTTTTCATTAACCTTCAAAATATCACGACTGTCAGCCCAGGTCTTCTGTGATTATGCTGAAGGACTGAGATACATACTGTTAGCTCCTGAATGTTAAATGAAGCAGCATATGTGTTGAATCTTTAATAAATTCGTCTTTTATCCAAAATGTTAGAATGTTAGATGCTGAAGTGAAGTGGGTGTTAGTAAAAACAAACAAAAGCAGAGTTTTTAGATTGTGTCAGGAATAATCCCCGAGTCTCTCTTAGTGCATCTCTTTCTGCTTACTCCTGCAGTGTCTTCTTCCTAGTTTGTCTCTGGTTAACATCTATGCACACACACACATACACACACACACACACACACACATTTATGTATAACCCACCTTCTCAATATGAAAGCACTTGGAGGATAAGGAGCTAGTTTTTAAAGGCAGCTTTCTTTCTCTTCCCCCTTACCATCAACTTGCCATCAATGGCTATGTATTATCTAAGCAATAATCTTTGAATGGCTTTTAAAAGTTAGTGCAGTTTTCATGCTGTGCGTATGGAGCCTTGTAACAGCAGTATAGGGAGGTGAGTAGCTGCCTCAAGAACATCTCTGTCAGTTTGGGGACTTTTGCCTACAGCAGGTTGTAATATTTCTCCTCTGAGGATGGACCTTGTTTCCAAGGCTTGTTTTCAGTGCTTTGTGGTTCTCTTGTTACTGCTCTGCTTACACACCGCCATCCCTGCCAACCTTTCTTTTACACACTGTTTTCCAGAAATGCTTTTTGAGCATTCTTTGAGTTCTGAGACTTTTCTTGGAGTTGTAAGTTATGTGTGTGCTGCCGTAATGCTCTGAGGTTTGGGTATGTTTGGTAGTTTGGTGGTTTGCCACCATCGTTGTCATCCTGAGATGCTATCCTGGGGTGACAATGTGTATAATGGAAAGCTATAACCTTACCTGTTGAATTGCTGTTCAGCCTTAGCATGAATTTGTTGTCACCCTCAGCATGGAGAGATCTGCTTGCTGTTAGAGAACTTCCATGTGGTTGTTTACATCTGTGGGGTGCTATGAGTTCTCTGAGTTTTGTACCAGTATGTGTCTAGCTAAGAAAGCACTCTTCCTTGATGCTAATTTACATGCATGAAGACAATTCTTCTGCTATATTTACTGGTGTGGTGCTTTCACCACTGAGTTCTCTGGAAAGAGGAAAGGTGAAACAGCTTTTGCTGCTTGACTTGCAGAGTTCTGGACGAGGTTGCAGCTCTGGCTCTTCACTGAACTCTGCTTTCTGGGTCATTCTGCTTGTAATCATAATAATTTGTGCACCAGGGAGCAGTGCTTTACTGCTCTGCCTGAGAAGGATGTTGATAAGTATTTTGTCTTTTAATGTTAATTAATACATGATTCCTTAATCTCTATTGGTCTTCACCTAGACAGTGAGCAGTAAATCCCCAAACAAATAGTATCGTATTTATAAAGGAAAAAATATATATATCTGTTTTTCAAGGTTGCAATCTATAGAGCATTTTAAATACATGAAAATATGCTTGTGGTTTGCTTTTCTAAGCTTTCTTTTCCCATTCCATTTATTTTCTGCCATTTGTGTCACACGCAGGCAGCTGGAGTTATTTCGGATGGGGAGAGCAGCTGAGTACGTAACAGTTCAATTTCTTGCAAGTTTCTTGATCCTGTAGTGATGCAGCATGCTCCAGGATGAGGAAAGTGGGAATATTCATGCATATAGAAAGTCCGCTCCGCTGTATTTTCTTTCACTTCCACTGAATTGAATCTTCATGTTTGTGTGGATGGCTGTATGATTTTTTTTTTCTCCCTCCGTTTAGCTTTGTTTTGGCTGAGTTGCTTGTGCTTTTTCTGGAATTTGAGGAGAAGACTGAATTGGAATATTCCTCTTTTCCTGTAAAGATGATTCCAGTTTTCTTCTTGTATGTATTATCTGTGTTAATCTTCATACTCATGGAAGCTTACGTCCATGTTCAGAGTAACTGAAAACTGCAAGTGAATCCATAGTGATCATTTTGGTAAGATATGTAAAAACACTGGAAGTGATCAATGAAATTCCAAAGACTACAGACAGGACCAAATCTGAACATGGAGGTGGTTGGCAAACATCAATGAGACAGAGGATTGTAGGTTTTGTAGTGAATTCGAGCTCAGTGAGGTGCTGTCACGGCAAAAGTGATAGGGCTTTATTTCATTTGATGCTTGTCAGGCCTGAAAAGGTAAATGTTAATATCACTGCTGTCTGTGATCTGCAAAGCACCTGGAGACTCCTTGATGTGGAAACTTCTGTTGAGGTCCCACAGCTCCAAGTTTGTATTAATTTGCCCAGTAAACATGCATGAAACATCTTTACTTTCTGGAATTCATATAGTTGCAACAGGCAGTGCTTCTGCTTAAGCTACACTGCATGGCTTCTGCTGCCTGTAGGACCTGCAAGGATTGATCCATTGGTAATGAAATGAGGGTATCTGTTCCTTGTGTCAAAACAGACAGTGAGGGTGTTGCTGAGGGGAGCATGCAAAGCATAGTGATTGCAGCCACTGCCACAGGAAGCGGCTGATTCCTGCTGCCTGATGCTTTTCTGTTTTTGACATAAAAGAATTCAAAAAGGATGCTCCTGCTATGGTGCAGTGATTAAAATCCGATGCTTAGCTAATCACAGTGAATTTCAATAACTGTATTTTTTTTCAGGTCTTTAAATAGCTAAGAAAGGAAAAGTTTTGCATCTGTCTTGTGCCTTCCACTAGTGACTTCCCCATTTCTTCTCTCACAGCATTTTTGTCCTCCTTGTTTTCCTGTCTTTGATCAAACCTTCAATTCTTTAAGCATCAACAGCAGTGAGTGACTGGTTCATTTTGTACATCTTGAGTGTCTCTGTTGTGTGGGGTAATTCTCAGGTGTGTGATATGATAACCAAGAATTAATGAATTTTTTGTTTACTACTAAATCAAAAAATATTGGTTCCCCACGTAGCTTGGTTTTTCAATTTTATGTTTTTTGGGGAAATGGGGATGTTTAAGCATTGGTGCAATTCAGGAACGCAGGGGTGTTGTGCGTAGAATACTTTGCCTTTTTCTTTGGCAGGTTGATGTGGTTTTTATTTTTAATATCTTTTCTTTCTTTTTTAAAAAGGGAACTTGTACTTCTCCCTCCCTTTCATACTTGGTGTGCTGTCCTCTTTGAAATCATGTTAGCATCCTTTTAGAGAGTCTTGGATCAACATTTATGATGTTTCCAAGCCAAATCCATTAGCTCAGCATTGCCAAGAGAAGTACACTTAAAACTGTCAATTTACAAGTGGAAAGAAAGCAGCAAAAACAGCGTGTTAGTAGCTGGAAGATGTTCTTCTAAGTGAAGACTTCTTGTAAGAAATGCATTGCAGTCCAAAGCCATTCTAACTGGATAGAGGGCATTTTGACGAAGGGAAGTCTTGTGCTGTTGACTTGGCTTCATTTTAAGAAAGGTAAATAGATGAGGACAGGTGTCCAAGGTACTCTTTGTGCTTTGGAATGTTGGAGTATCAGTCCAGTTCTTGACTGTTGGGTGTTTCAGCAGCAAATGGAAAGAAGATCCATGAAATGTGGAAGGGGGACCTGTCTGCTTGCAAAGAATATAGGAATGTTGTCAGGGGCTGTAGGGATGCAAGGAATGGAAGACCTCCCTTTGGATGAGCAGCAGAGGCCATCTAGCCAAAATCAGTGTGAACAAATCCATGGACTCTGATGGGATGCATCTATGTGTGCTGAAGGAGCTGACAGAGGTGATTGCTGATCCTCTCTGTCATCTTTGAAAGGTCTTGGAGAATGTAAGAGGTGTCTGAGGACTGGAGGAAAGCCAGTGTCACTCCTGCCTTCAGAAATGGCAAGAGGGAGAAGCTGGGAAACTACGGGCCAGTGAGACCTCACCTCTGTCCCTGGGAAGGTGATGGAATAACTTGTTGTGTAAGCTATCTCCGGGGAACTGAAAGAGATGAAGGTCATCAGGAGTAGTCAGTATGGATTCACCAAGGGGAAATCATGATCGACCAGCCTGGTAGCCTCCTGTGGTATCACCACTGGCTGGGTAGATGAGGAGAGAGCAGTGGATATTGTGTACATTGACTTCAGCAAGGCTTCTGATGCTATCTCCCACAGCTTCCTTTGTAATGAAGCTTAGAAAGTGTGTGATTGATGAATGGGTGCATCAGTGTAGGTTAAGGGACCTCCTGTCTTTTGCCCTGGGGAGGCTGCATTTACAATACTGTGTCCACTTCTGGGCTCCCCAGTTTAAAAAAAACCAACAGATCTCCTAGAAGAAGTCCAGCAGAGGGCTATAAGATGATAAAGCCCCTGAAACATATTCCTATGAGGAAAAGCTGAGTAACCTGAAGAAAAGGAGACTGAGGGTGGAACTGATCAACATCTATAAATATCTAAAGTGCAGGAGGCAGTTGAACAAGGCTAGACTATTCTCAGTGGTGAGTAGTGGTAGGACAAAGAGCTATGGCCAAAAGCTTGAGAACAAGACACTCTGCACAAACATGCAGAAGAACTTTATTGTGAGGTTGCCCAGAGAGGTTGTGGAGTCTCTTTCACTGGAGATATTAAAGATGCATCTGGACTCCTACCTGTGACCAGTTGTGGGGAGCCTGCTTTAGGGTGGGAGATGGACTTGTTAATCTCTAGAGGTCCCTTCTGACCCTTACAATTCTGCAGTTCTGCATGTGGAAAAACAAGATTATGAAAGCCCTCAGTCTCAAATCTGAAAGTTTCTAACTTGGTGTCTTAAAATTATTCATATTTTTAATGAATTTTAAGTGCTGAGGGTGATAAGATAGTCTGATGACCTTCAAAGTTGCTCTTAAATCATTGCTGAAAATCTTTCTGAATTTTTAGCTTGCAGAGCTATAAAAGATCCTCATTTGCCTCAACATGCCCTTGTGTCCTTTTGTGATTTCTGCTTCCCTGGGCCTCCATTACTTTAGTAGTCCTCTTTAACCTTCAATGCATTTTAATTACAAGATTTCTGAAAGGCTGCATGGTTGTCAGAAGTGACTGATGTTTCAGGAAACAGTAGAATATTGGGTTCTGAGACTTGATTAAGGAAAGAGATTGTTAGAAGCTTTTGTGAAAACCATTTAAATGGATGCAGAGTGGGGAAGATGGGATGCAATAGCCTTGGTGTGATGCTGACATCTCTTCTGGACTTGGACTGCATGTCATGTATTCCATCTGTAAAATTTTGTCTCTTTCACCCCAGTCTTACAGAAATAGGCAGAAGCTGTGAGAAGCTCAGTGTCTTTTTTTTGGAAAAGTAGTGGGGTTTTGGGGACATAGAACCTCACATGAACCTCTTCCTGAGTACTTGAGCACGATGTTTTTATTCACATTTTTACTCAGGCTCGTGTGATGAGTACAGCTGATGTGACAGCACTGCTTAAAGTGGTTGTGTGGTCAGTATGCTAGAGCTATTGTATACTGCCCTGCAGCAGTGGTATAGTAACTTCTCAAGGGAAAAGTGGGGAGGATTGATAAGGTTAGCAGGACACAGTTCACTTCGGAGAGGAGGGTTCTCTGGACACACCTTGTTATCCCCTTCTGTTTGGTTTCCACACTAATATCCTTCTGTGTGACGTCGCTGTCAAATAGGTTTTCTTCTTACACTCTGTATATGCATGAATATTCAATTACTACACGTGAGCAGCATGCTTCTACCCTGCCCTTCAGCCTTACCCCCCACTCTTCAGCAGTGGGTACAGTGACTATGGATTTGTTTTCATCCCTTGAGTGCTCTTTTGGACATATGGAATTTCTCAAAGTGGGTTAAAATAACTATTAACTCTGTTTTTGTTGTTATGTGTCTGGTTATGAATTAACTGATCTTCACAGACTGTGGTTGAGCTACAGTTTTCCTTATGGAAGGCTTGGTGTATCATCTGTTTGAAGATGGTGCTTGAACAAACCACATCATTTGTTTTTTGTGATATATATTTTGCTGAAACATGGATTGTACAGACAGATACCCATCTTTTGAGGGGATGCAATATACATAAGGCTGCTTCTGCATGTTTTTGTCAGTCTCTTGTTTAAATAAAATTTAAGTGTTGGGTATTTTAACAAATGGGATTATCACCATGTGCAGACACTTCAGAGCATACCTTCTTGCAGGGAGAATGTATGCTAAAAGTCAGATGTCCAGATTTTGGTGTTCTTAATCAGGCTAAACAATGTCTTTATTTGTGAACATTTTGATTAAAGGAAGTGAGATCGCTCGTAAGGTAGGTGCAGTTTAGCATGAATATGTTTCTGGGACTGGCCCTTAGTTATGGATCAGTGATTGCTGGGGATTTCTGCCTAGTATGTAACAGGTTGTATTTAACAGCACTGAACTGTGTGAAAACTGATGGACACTGCCCTTTTTAATAAAGCTAAATAAAACAACAGATGATTGCTATTCATTTTTATTCAGTTGACTAGAGACTGACAAGAACTATGCAGCACTTAGGCTGCTGAAATGCTGAAAGCTTATTTCTGTTTTCAAGGCAAACAATCAAATTGAACTGATGGTAGTTAAGAGTGTAGAGCCAGGCTTTTCAAGCCATTTGTAAATTGCAAACATGTTTTCTACAGAGGTTGTTTTCTATTTTTCCATCCGCTTCAGGGCACTGTAACCTTGATGTAACCTTACTTAGTTGGGATGGTGCACAGAATATCACTAAGAACAAATATTACCTTGGATTAAAAAAAAAAAAAAAAAGGAAATTGAAGGTGGGAAGCACCAGTGGAAGAAAAAAAAAAGCATGTAAACAGCACTTCCACTTTATTGCTCAGCCTTGTGGTCAGTGGTTGTGTAGGACACACACCTCTGGTTAGCTTACCAGACGGGGCTTTAACTTGATTGTTCTTCTAAAACAAGCTTTTGGTGGCGGATGGAGTGAATAATGGCTGGTGTTTGTTTTCCTTTCTATCAAGCATGGTGATGGTGCACCCCACTGATGTGGCATGTGTATGTGTATTTTGCCTAAGCTTGCTAAGATAGCTTTATGTTCTGCACAGCCAAACCCAGCAATACATCAATATTATGTTTTTGAAATTTTTCCTCTCTGTAACAGTGTTCTCTTTTTCTGAAGGATGATCAAGGAGAAATTCTCCAGAGAGAAAGGTTCAAGGGAAGGGAGCTTTTAGCTTTGTGAAGGTTATCATTAATGTTGGCTGCAAAGTTTAACAGGCTGATGTGCATCCTTTAATTTCCTGGAGCTCTGGTTAAGGATGCTGAGAAATGTTCTCATCACAAAAAGGAGGACTGGTTTCTAGGAAATACACTCCTCGAAGATTCTTTGCTCCCCAAAATCTGAATGTTCATTTTGGCAGCAGGGAGGAGCCTCAAAATTTTGAAGATGATTTTTTTTTTTCTTTATTGTTGCTTTGTTCTGTTTTAATATTAAAGTGTCTTATTCTACCTATTCTGCATAATCAGAGAGAAGCAAAATCATATGACAGAAGGTGATAGAGGCAAATTCCTTGGTACACACTGGGAGAGCTAGAGGTCATAACCAGCATTGCAGAAACAACCTCTTTTTGCAGCTTTTTATAAACAAAAATGGGCTTTGCTGTCCAAGCAAGGCAACTTCAAAGAGCTGTACCCTTAACTGCTTTTGTTTCTTAGCCTTTGAAGATGCTGACAGTGCTGTGGATGATCGAGACAGTGACTATCGCAGTGAGACCAGCAACAGCATTCCTCCTCCGTACCACACGACCGCGCAGCCCAATGCCTCTGTGCACCAGTTCACTGTCCCATCTCGCCTGCAGCAGCAAGGAGTCTTGCGGGATTCCTGTGCTGACTCTCTGCAGAATTACGATGCGGATTATCGGGAGCACGTGGCCATCAGGTGGGTGCTGTCTTTTGGGCAGCTGTACTTTTCCCATTGATCTTCCACAGCAGAACCTGAATGTGCTGTGCTGTCAGAGGTCATGTTGGTAAGAATGCAGGTGTTGAACGGGACGTATTGTGGCTTCTGCCTTAGTTGTGGAAGGAAGAGGTATCTTCTTAAATACTGCTAGAGCTGGAGATGCAGGTTTTTACATGCAACATAAAAGATATTTTTCATACCTCAACACTTGTGATAAGAATGTTCGTGTTTCCTGAAGCCTGAACCTGTGTTCAGTAGCCCTATCTGGTTTATGGCTGAGGCTGAATTCTGACTTCTTTTGGCTTTAATGGTAAAAGCTGAAGTTTAATGGTAGCCTTTTAAGTTGTTACTGAGATTTAATGCAGATGAGTCAATAAAATGCATTTACAGTAATTAACATCATTCTTGGTGCTTTCCTGTCAGGTATTTGTTCAGTACCTAATGTAAGCAAGGTATTCCCTTTCCCATGCTAATCTATGCTACTGGTTTGCAGTAGTATAAATACTGCAGATGTGAGTCTGAAAAGACGATCTGAAGCTTTATGAAAGAGCCAATGTGTGTGTAGCTCAACATCGCAAAGAACCACTTCTAGTTTGAACTATACCAAGACAGATTTTTTTTTTTTAAAGTATTGTTAATTTTTTTTTTGTTTCCTGAATGATTGGATGTGAAAGTATCGCGACTGATAAAGTTTGTATTAAAACTAAGAGCCTTCTCTCATCTAAGATTGCTTTCACTCCAGAAAGGCAATTCTCAGATGATGGTTAATTCCCTCTTAGTGCTGATGTTCCCCTGTGCATTTCCTATATTCTCAACCAGATTTTTTCCTACATATTAAATCTTAAAATGTAGGAAATGCTAATAAGCTTTCTAAAGAAGCTACATGGGATTCTCATTCTTATCTGAAAGATATTTCTAAGCAGAGCTGACTGGAAAAAAAATCACTTTGGTGAATGTTAAATATTTTAAAAACTCAGTTGTAGCAGAATATTGCAAAAATAGAGTGTTTGCCTTTTGCCTCTGTCAGCTCTGTGTTCCATGGACCAGGCAGCTGCTTGATGAGGTTCCTGGCAGGCTGCAGTTCATGATTGCTGAGGAAATGGCAGCTTGTGGAAGGCTGTCCTGGGCAGATCCAAAGGGACAAGGCAAGGTTCAGCTAGAACCCATCTTGAATTAGATGAAATTTTGTCTATGCCAAAATGCTTCAATTGGAACCGACTGTAATAACATCTGTTTTTTTGTTTTTGTTTTTTAACATTTGGGTTTGGCTGAACCCACCTCTTCTTTCCCACCTTTAATTCATGATTAAGTTCCACTGATAGAGAGTTAGGTATTTTGTTTCTCCTTCTCTAAAGTATAGTGATAGCTGTTCTTGTCTGACCTCAAGAACATTTTGCTTCCAGCAGCCAGTCTGAGAACAGCAGATGTCCTCCCCATCAATAAACATATTTATTTATTTAATTTATTTTATTTTAGTGCTAACTTGCAGTGTTCATTTGTTGTAACCATGTGTCCTCCGTGTCTCCTTGCTCTCGCCCTGTTTACTTCCAAGGCGATATGATAGCATAGACTCCATTGTGAGTGGCCGAACTGACCTAGAGTCCACATCTGAGTCTAGTCAAATGACAAGCCGCCAGTGCTCGCTAGAGAGCAGGCACTCTCTAGATCTGTCTGATAGGTGGGTTACTCTCTTTGCAGCCGATGTGCTTGTCTCCTTGTTCTTGCTCTTGAGGTTGTCTTGTGATATATTTTGGCTGATTTTCGCTGTCTGCCTTGGCTGTATTTCAGATCTGTAGTAGTTTAGTGCCTGGCTGATGATGTCATTTTTCTCCTCTCAAGTGCTGGACTTCTTGTCGTTGCTTTCTTTCTAATAAAATAAATGCTTTGTAGAGCAGCTGGAGAAGCTCTCGTCATGGGAGGAACACAGTTAGAAAAACAAATCATTTTGTTCTTGCCTAAATTATCAAATATTGGTTCAGCTTTTACAGCTAATGGCTCTTCATGCGTTTGTGTAGCACTCATTACTTTCAGTTGAAACTTGGAAATACTTGATCCAGTAACTGTGGTGGCCCTGGGAATCTTTTCAATTTCATTAGCTTGTTAGAGATAATCATTTCCATTATGGATTTAAAACTGCAACCCGGAAGTGTAGTAAGTGTTCTAAACAGTGTGGAGTAGAGCTCATTTAAAGTAATGAGTATCTTTCCAATTAGTGTGTTAGATAATACTGGTGGAAATGAGGCTCTAAAGCAGCAGTAGTGAAAATGCAATGACCTATTTCTCTTTCAGTGCTATCCCATCATCATCCTACACTGGGGTGCTCCAGGCAACACAGGCTATCAAGGTGAAGATGGTGTATTAGCAGTATCCATACAATGCCCATGCGGCCTTTGCCATTTCCCCCCTCTTACTCTGCTCTTGTGTTGTCAGGGCACACATGCATTCATGCTCCTTAGTTTTTGACAGCTAATGACATAAAGCAAAGTTGCTGTGCGTTTTAAATAAGTGTTTTGATTTTTTTACATCCATTTTCTACATGTCCATTGCCAAGTAGGCTGGCAGGAGTTCTCCTTGTAAAATTTAAACAAAGTTTTCTTCTTCTAGAATTTGAGTTGGTTAGCAATTGACATAATCCTTCTGATTAAGGCTAGGATATAATCCAGAAATCTGAAGGATTAAATACTTGGGTTTCTAGGAATTTTTGTCTGGTTTGACAGCAAAACTGGCTGCTTTAATCTGCTCCCTCACAATGGGCAAGTATGGACTGCTGGACCTATTAAGATGCATCATACATGGGGAAATGCAGATCCTGACTGGCAGTGGACTAATAACCATCACCAGCATGTTGCCTTGCTTTCTGACCAACCAGCAATCCCCCAGATCTTAATTTTTCATTGAGAGGAGATGATTGCTGTGTGCACACCTGGGCAGCATGTTGGAAAATGAGCTTTCCTGGCCTCTTTCTAGCTCCCACAAGGTAGAAGGGAATCAGGCTGTCCTCTACCTATAGGCTTAGGGGCTCAGATACCCAGATAAATGGCCTTGCTTTTCACAGAGTTCTGTCCACTTGCTCACCAGTCTGCTCGGTGTCACAACCAGAGTAGATACAGTCACTCAGCTACTGAGCTTAGCTGTTCTTAGGTGACATTGGGGGCCTGGTACTAGGTTTGCCCACACTGCAAAGTGTCTTCAAAGAGAGTGCATTAACTGCAGTTGAAGGCAATTGTAGCAAAGAGTAGTGATGGCACAGCTGGAGCTCCCTATGTTGCTGGTTTGCACAGTTTGCATTTTGTCCCCTTTCTCCTCTTGCTGAGAGTCCAGTGACTCCTGAGTCCTTGCATGTGTTCACTGTTCTTTAACCACTCTCAGGGAAAACAAAGTGCCCTGTGGGCTGTATGAATACTGCTAAAGCAAGGTCTGCTTCCTGGAGTGCCCGAAATGCATGCATAGCATAGTGAAATGGTGTGCGTGGGCACTGTATCTCAGAGTAGTCCTGTTACTGCAATAAGTGACTTTTTAAGCATGCCTAAATAAAGTAACAGCAGCGTACTGGTACAGCCAAGGCTGCGTGCCCTTACTTGATCACAAAAAGCTGTTCTCTCTCAAACAGGAGTTTCTAAATGTAACCTGTGGAATATCATAACCCATACTGCTTTTTTTATCAGTTTGATTGGCAGGTTTTCAGTTTTGTTCTATCTGGATGTTTCTCACTTTAATTTTATTTAATGCATGTTTTTCATTGCTATTTTTTTCTGTCCTTCCTAAACCTTTTTTTTTTAATTATTATTTTTATTTTTATTTTTCTTTCTTCCTTCCTTCCTTCCTTTCTTTTTTTCCTGCCTTTTTACCTTTCCCTCCCACCCTCTTTTTTTTTTTTTCACCTTAGACAAGGATCTCTAGCTAGAAATGACAGAGTCAGAATCATTCCAAGTAATTGTGAAGATGGAGAAGAGGAACAGGAGAGTAACTATGAAGAACTAGGAAAACTTCTAATAGAGGAATTCTTAGAAAAGAGTCATAGAAGTAGAAGTTGGCAGGAAACAAACATTAAAAAGATGCAAACTCTCTCAAAAAGGGAAAATTTCAATCACTGTGAAAAATCAAGATGTTGCCAAAATGTGTGTGTGGAGTCAGGATCTGTAGATGTCCCAAGATATCCTCAGGAGTACGATACCATAGATAGGAGAAGGAAAAAGAAACTGCGATACAACAGTCTTGAAGAGAGTGAACAAATAATCCTCCAAAGTAATGGAGGTCTGCAGTATCCTAGAGAGAAAAATATATATCTAAATGGTGTGGCAACTAATTCTGAACATAACAATGATTTCCCATTGTATGATAGAAGAGGAAAATATACAAGCAGCTCTGAAAATAAGGAGCAGTTGCCTGCTTATCCCGTCCTGCGTCCATACAAAAATGGCTTAATGGTCAAAAGTGGCAAGTTGCCGAGCAAGCATGGAGCGAACCATGAGGGCTCACTTCACCTCAGTAATGGCGAAGATATGAAACATGCAGGGCTGTCAGACAACGCTTTTGTGCCCCTGGATATCCTTGAGGAATTTGACAGCAGTGCTTCTGATGAGTTTCAGTACTCACCTGTTTCGGATGATGAAACGGAAGAATTGGCTATTCTTTCACAAACATGGCGTGATTCTGACATCAGCCATTTGAGAGACTTCACTGTTACTTTCCCTGCAAATTCAGAGTCCCAGTTAAAGCCCAGCTGTGATAAAAAACACAGGACTAAAGGGAGCAAGCATGGTCATTCTATGCAAGACTTGACACTGTCTCCTGTTGAAGAACCCAATGAGGAGTATGTAGACACGATGGATGAACTTCAGTGTCTTGTGGAAACAGTTTCAGAATATTTGGCTGAAAAGGAGGAAGAGATCAACAAATTTGCTACGCTGCCGGAGGCGAGAAAAAGCTCTCAGCACAGGTTAATGAAGCAGGGTAGTGCTGATAATTTAGTAGGAGCCAGAAAGTCTGAACAGCCCAAACAACCTGCTGCAGAGGAGAGTACCAAGGGCAAATCTGAATCTCTCCCAGACTTGTCAGGTGTGAAGAATACTGTGAATTCCCTATTCAGCTCTTTGACTGAAAAGGTGGGGTCAAGCACAAAGCAGCTCACAGCCTCTGTTGAAAAGCTTGTTTCTTCCACTCCAGAGAAGCCAGAAGCCAGAATCTCATCTGAAGGTGGAATCTCAAATGTGTTTTCTGGTAAGGCCAAAAGTGAGAGTGCATCTTCTGGAACAACACCAGATTGTAAAGCTGACACTAAGTTCTCCATTCACTCTTTGCTACCATCCCAGGTAAGTGGTGATAAAAAAGCCCAGAATGTAAACTCCAGTAAGCAAGAAACCACAAAGGTGGACAGTAAGGCTTCCACACAGCAATCTCATGAAACTACCACCAGCAGCCAGCAGAACCAGCATTCAGTTATGGATTCTGTTCTAGGCATGTTTAATCCTCTAAAGATCTTCTCTGAAAAGGAAGTGCCAAAACAAGAACTCGTAAAAGAGGAGCATGCCAAGGAGGAGAGCCATGCTGTGAAACCTGGTGAGGCAAACAGAAATGAGAAGAAGTCATCTGGACGAATGGCAGCCAATATGGTTCCAGAGATACAGCTGAGTGAGAGCAGAAGTGAGGCAGAAGTGAACACAAATAGTACTTCTGTGTCTTCCATCTTTGGCAGGCTCACAAACTCAGTCAGTTCTTTTAGTCTGAAAGCCAATTTTGATGGTCTCTTGGCTCCAAAGCAGCAGGATGTGGCACAGAAGCAGTCAGGACTGCATCATGTTTCAAGTCAGCCAGATGCTGCTGTAAAAGAGGGTTCACACACTGCCAGGGAGAAGCCTCCTGCAAATCACTTAGGGAATCGGCATACTGCAGATCATGAACTGGGAAAGGAGCAAAATAGAGGTAAAGCAGAACTTCCTCCAGAGCCTCAAGATCAGGGTACAGCATCTGAAAGCTTTTTTAGCCCACTCAAAAAGTCTTTCAGTCAGTTGTTGCTTACTTCTGCTGAACCAGGGCAGAAAGAAAATGTGTCTGGGCTTTCTAAAGGCCACAGGTCTGAGGAAGATGTAAGACAAAACAGTTCAAGTGAAGAACACTCGTTTCCTTTTACCAAGAAACTTCCTTTTTTCAGTGGGTTGAGTTCTTCAGACAAGAAGGAACATACAAAGGAGAAAAGCAGCATTATTCCTTCATTATTTAAGTTCTCCTCTGCAGAAAATCTAGCAACTTCCAAGGACCAAACAGGTCATCAGAGTTCTGGAGATACTTCTTTGCTTGAACCCAAAAGCAGTAATTCGCAAGAGGCTGTTTCATTGAAATCTAGCTCTGTTCCAAATTTATCAGAGCATAAGGAAGAATTTATGCAAAGAAAATACATTAATAAAGAATCTAGTGCCCAAGTAAACAGAAATAAGCATCAGGAAAATGCCTCTGTGACCTGTAAGGTCACAGGAGAGCTGCAGAGAACTAAGAGCGCTCGAGAAGAACCTAGAAATTTAAAAGGAGGTTCACCTAGAGAAGGAGTAAGTGCTGACTTAAATCACAGCTCAGCTGAATCCATCTCTTCAGACAGAGTGGCAGAAGCTGCAAATACAGATGATAAGCAGAAGAAGAACACACCGGGTTTTCTTTCTGGATTTCTTCATATTTCTTCCAATGAAAACACAGCCAGTACTGAAGAGTTGATTGTGAAAAGTGAGAATGATGGCCAAAAAAGCAGTTCTGGATTATTTTCTGGCTTATTTAAATTTGCTTCAAATGAAAATGTGTCTGAATGTAAGCAAGATAAGGTGAAATCAAACTCTTTAGGTTTCCTGAAGCTTTTTGATAGAAGTGAGGATTCTAGCTCAGAGAAAAAACCCGTTGACTCAGCAATAGCTTCTGAAACTCAGAGCAGCACTGCAGAAAAGCAGGAGTCTTCTAGCTTCTTGAAAAACATCCTGCCCAAACCAAAGGAGAAACCAGATAATGTGAAAATGATGGAATCTTCCACAGCTACTGACTACCTGACTGGCACAAATGTAAACAACACAGCTGAGCGATCTGTGTTCCCTGTTGCCCTAAATCCTGAAGCCAAAGTACAGGACTTATCTGGAAAGTCAGTAAGCAATAGGCATGTCCCTCATCAGGATACAGAATCTAAAAATTTTCCAACTGTATTCAACAAAGGATCCAATGAGTTTCTTAATTTGACAAACAAAAAACACAGTCTTACGGAGCAATGCTCAGCATATCAGGAAACGAGAAGCCATTCTAGCTTTGAATGGGAATACGAAGTGGGGGAACTTGTAGACTCTCATCAGATAGCACTGCCGGTTTACTACGTATTAAATCAGAACTCTGTTCTTCCCCCTCAGTTCTTGGACTGGCCTGAAAATGATGTGGTAGTGAATCTCTGTAAAAAGGATGGAAATGCAAATGTGATGGATTGGCAGAGTAATGCCAATTTCGATGTACAGAGTTTGGATTTAAGTACGATGTCATATGAGTCATTTGACCACTTAACGTTTCAAGATGTTTATTCAGAAGAAAATGATGCATGGACTACTAATTCTGTCAATGAAAATTATAGTAACTTTCCACCGCTTGAGAGAGACAGCAGCTATTCTTTTGAAGAGCTGCCCATGGATTTAAGCTACTCCTCTGGCTGTGATGGAACCATGTGGACTCTAATTGACCAAGAGACATTAAGTATAGATGAGAATTTTATGTACTCATCCTATAGCCAAGAATATCAAGAGTGGCTGATGATGCTCGAGCAGGGTGTATGGTGGCCATCTGAAGATGGTGATTGTGGGTACTACATGTACAGTGATAGCCAGTATGTGTATTCACTGCTTACTGATCCCACTGGGCAGTATGTCTACGTTTGTGCTCCTGAAACGTATTCTTACCCAGACTACTGGGATTATAATTTTCAGATGGGTGCCCTTCCAAGAGCTGTGCTGGAAGACAACACAGTTGCTGTTTGTGGTTTTAAAGTCCCTCTTGGCAGCGAAGATGAGCTGTTTTGGTTTGCTGAAGAAGAGTGCTTAGATGATTATACAATGAATAAACCTCTGGATTTGTCAGTAGCTTTGCAGAGGAGTGATCAGTTAATGAACATGAATTTGGAGACGTTCTCACAGATGTTTGAAGAGTCCATTTATTCTCAGAGAGACCAGCCACTGGACTTCTCAGGTTACAAACTTCAAAAACTCAAAGTTGATTTTAGGCCTGACAAGGAAACCCGGAATTCTTCAGAGGAAATACCATTAACCCTTGATCTTAGAACACATTCCAGAGGGGCTTCCGACAAATCATTAAGTAAGGACATTCACACCAAGGAATTGGATAATGCTGCCCCTGCAGTGACTGCTGGTGGTGGTTCATCAGGATTCTTTGGTTTCCATCTGTTTCAGTCTTCTCCTAAAGCTGAAGAAACAGTGGCAACTACTGAACAAGTAGCAGAAGCAAAGAAGAGTGAAGAAGATAGGAAAACACCAGTGAACAAAGTTACCTCTTTATTTTCTGCATTGGGTGGATTGATTGGAAAGTCTTCAGGACCCGACTCTGAGACAGCTGCGGATTCTTCCTTAAAGAGAACAGACACACAGTCAAAATCACCTGAAAGCAAACCTGATGTTTTACCACTTCTATCAAACAGGAAATCAGATGAGGCACAGGCAGGGCAAAAGTTTCCCATTACATCAGAACTGAGAAGAAATACTTCATCAGAACTTTATAAAGAAGCTGCTAGAAATGAAAAGTTGGAATTAAATCAGAATGAAAACATCCATGTTAAAAAAATAGGATTAACAAAATCTCCTTCTCAACTGAGCCAAACTGCTCCAGATGGCAAGCCCGTAAGAGAAGAACGACCTGTTAAAGCAAAGCTGGCTTCCAGGCATCTTGAACGGCATGCAACTATTAATGAATCCAGTCAGTCACAGCCAAATCAGAGCCACCCAGCCCCTGAGCCTGAGGAAACATTATTTAAAAGTGCTCTGAAACTGTTCAGTCTTGGAGAAGATTCTCCTGCGAGCTCAACAACCAACAAGCCCCAAACTTCTGGATTTTTTGACTTCTTCAAAACACAAGTAAGCAAAGAACCACAGCCATCTCCAAATCTGGAAAGAAGTCAAAATGATAAACCAGAAAAGGCAACGCACCCAGAACAGAAGGAAGCTTCTGGCATCTCATCGTTGTTTGGATCCCTTGGAGATCTCTTCAAAGTGGAAGCTGTGTCTTCTCAACCAGCCCCAAGTGCTGCAACTCTGCCAAAAACCCATAGCAGAACTGCGGCAGAGTCGAGTCAAAAACCTGAAAAGTCAGGTGGTCACCAGAGTGCCAGTATGCCGTGTCTGTCCTCCACTACTAAGGAAGGAATGGGAACAAAAGGTGTGGACAAGCAGATCTCTGACAGCCATAACAGAAAAGCCAAGGAGGGTTCTCATGAGAATAAGACAGTACCTCCTGGAGATGCTGTAGGTGCCAAAATAAGCCAGCTGACACAATCAACTGTGCAGCAGAGCAGTGTGCCCACAGCTCCACCAAAGCAGCAAGGAGGAAGTGGTGTAGGTGGCACGGTTAATCAGACAAAACCAAAGCCAGATCAGACTCCTAAAGAATCAGGATTCAGTTTACCATTCAGCTTTTCTGATATCACTGCTACGAAATCACAGCCAGCACAGCCAGCCAGTAGAAGCATATTCTCATTCTTCACTGGATCAGATGAACCCAAGCCTTCAGCACCCACTGCTGCTCCTGCTGGTGCAAAGCAGCAAGAAACAGAGGGACTGTTTCGTCTGCCTTCCTTCTTTTCCAGCGGTCCAGCTGCTGAGAAGACCACACCTCAAAGAAGTACTAGTTTTGGTTTCTTCAGTTTGACATCGTTTTTGGATGAAAAGCCACAAACTGCACCAAAACAGGAATCTAATGCAAAACCAGCTAAACCAGTAAATACTAAGCCATCTATGAAGCAAAGTATTTCCACTGACTCTGGTATCAGGACTTCCAGGCAACGAGATGCAGACAGTAAGAAAGAAGTAGATGATATTATCGCATCAGTGACTGGCAAAAAAATGTTTAATAATGTCACTATGACCGAAAATAAACCAGAAATGTCTGTGGAAAACACAGAAAGTGTTGCTGAGGTAGCTGAAGAAAGCAACTTTAAAAAGCTTCCACAAACTGATGACACTGCTGTCATTAATTCAGCTCCTTCTGATCCTTGCTGTCAGACTCCCAGAGTGCAGGAGCATTCCCAGGGCGAGCAGACTGTTTCCTTAGGGGCAGAAGAATGTGCTCTGGGTAATGCAGGGAAGACAGACACTGTTGCATTACCTGTTGATAAAGAAGAGTCATATTCAGAAGATCAGATTTCTGAAAGTAAAGATGGTAGTCCAGCCGTAAATGACAAAATGGATTCCTTGGATATAAAAGACTCAAATAGTACAAGTGACATAAAAAATGAAGCGGCCCCTGAAGAAGTATGTGTGCAACCTGAGTTGCCAAAGTATGAATTACCCAAGCAAACTCCTGGAGACAGGTTACAACAGGCACAAGAGCTGCACTCTACTTCTAAAAGACCAGAGACCTCTGATTTGCAAAACAAACCTAAGGAACCTGAGGGCGATAAGTCAGTTCTGGATTCTTCAGTAGAAATTTTTTCAAGTTTCATGACAAAAATGAAACCACCCAAAACGTTTTCTGGTTTCTTTTCCCAGCCTCAAGCTGCTGCACCTCCTCCTGCACAGAAAAAAAGCTCCTCTTTCTTTGGTTTCTCTTCCCTCCCAAGTGCCCCAGCACCAACTTTCACAAATGATCTTTTTGGCATCTTTAAAGGCCCAAAAGAATCTCCAAAAGAGGTGCCTCCACAATCCACTCCTAAACCTCAAGGCAATAGAATGAAAGACATTATTGAGTCTGTTCCAGCAAAAGACTCTAGGAAGGCAGAAGATACAACTGCAGCCAAAGAGCCTAAGAGAGATGCTGTGAGCACTCAGAAGCAGGATGCATTGCCTGCTTCAGAAGAAAACTCTACGGAAGAATCTTCCTCGAAAAAAGAAAAGGAAGAAAATAAGAACTCAGAAAGCTGTAAAGAGGAATCCTTGAGGATCACTCCAGAAACAGTAGTTTCTAGTGAAAATCAAGACCTGGAGGCTCCGCAGCTGGCTGGTGATGCACAGCCCTCTGAAATGATAGATGCTAAATCACAGGCATCTGATTCCAGTCATGCAGTTGATACAGAGCAGACTGTGGCCACTGAACAGTCTGATGTAAATCCATGCCAACTAGATGTGTCTTCACACACAGTGCAGGAACAAGGTTCTACAGAAAAAGCAGCTGTTGACTTCCTTCATACTGGATCTAGTGGTGGGTCTGAAATGGAAACTGAAGCCTTGCTTAATGGGACAGACACAAACCTTCCCCAGTTGAGTGAGTGTGCTACAGCTGAATCAGAACCTGTTATGGAGAACCAGACTAGTGATGGTATTGATCAGCCAAGCATGAACAGCAGTAGCAGTAGAGAACCCATAGCTCCAGCTGATGAGCCCAGTGTTCATCTGCCCCCTCTGAATGAAGAGAAAACAAGTGAGGTACAACAGCAAACTGCTGAACAAGAGAAACGTCTGCCAGTTAATGAGATACACTTGGAAGAAATCCCTTCTGTAGGTGACTTGCAGAAAGAGGGTAAGCCTAGTAGTGGTCCTTCAGATGCAAACAGCAGTAAAACAGTCTTTGAAATTCCGAGCATGCCCAGTTTACCAAAATTCAGCTTCATGTCATCCACTGATAGTGGCAGGCCATTCGGGTCTTTCTTCTCTCAGCAGCCACCTTCTGTTAATAGAGGAGGGGCAGATCAGGGCCTCATGTCCAGCTTTAAGAAACTTTCTTCCACTCTGTTTGAAGGAGGCAGTGAAGAGAAGGTGAGTAAGCCAGATAGTGCCCAAGGAGCCGTGTTTGGGAAAAAAATAGATTTCTCCTTTCCCTGGCATAAAGACAACAGGGAGACCTCTGCCAAAAAGGAACCACATGTACCACCACCACAGGCTTTGTCAAAACCAGATGACAAGGTGTTAGGAACAGTCAGTTCAGATGAATGCTCAAAATCTGCAGTCTCAGATCAACTGACTGATGCAAATATAGAAGTAAACTTATCTTCAAGGCAGCCTGACACTGTAGACAATGAACTTTCTGAAGAACCATCTGGTGCAAGCACTGTTGGTGATACATCCAACAAAGAGCTTGGAGGGGGGCTTGATGAAGTGCCTGAAGATCAGCAGAACGTGATTTCAAGTGAATTACAGGAAGATCAAGCCGATAAGTCTGTACAAGACCAGCCTGAAGTGAAAGAAACTGAGCTTGACTCTGCTCCTCATGGAGTAGCACTTCAACCTAGCACACAGCCTGCAGACCTGACTAGTGTGGAACAGCTGAATGAGAAAAGGCTAGTTACAAACGAGTTATAAATGGCTTCAGCTGTTTGACCATTTATAATGCAGTAGTGCAGCAGTAGATACTGACCTTAGTGTCTGATGTTAGATCATCTGTATTTGTTAAGTGTTTGTAGTATCACTGATAGCTGTTGCAGGAGATGTGGTAAACCACACTCTCTGATACTGCTGAAGCTCTTACATGATTCTCTAATCATTTTTCCACTCTTTTTTGTCTGTGTTATTGGATTTTGCATGTTCTTACACTTTGTCACACTGAATGAGATGTCTTAGTGCTAACTTCATGAGTCTTTCAGAAGTTTAATTTGTTATGTTTTAATTGAATATATACAGTCACTCTGCATTCTTGTTTTGAGGTTATTTTCTGTTTGCTTAAAAAAAACCAAAACAACAGTAGATATATTCAAAGGATTGAAAATTCAAGGTAAAGATTTTTAGAGAGAAATTGAACTATCTGCTAACATATTGCAGAACCAAGTAGATTCATTTTACATTACTGAAGCTCTTAAAGCATTTTCAGAGGTGTAAGTGAAGGTATTCTAATACTTCTTCCTAAAATCTCTGCAAAGGTTATTTCATGCAGTCAGGGAAGCTACTTAAGGAAAACACCTGTATTTCATGAGTCTGTATTTAGACTTGTCCGTTTTAAGTAACAAACACCATCAGAAATCAAAGCAGAGGCTTAAAAAATGTGCATCTGTGGGTGGTGTAAGAGGAAGTGATTGTGCATCTGATCCGACAGTTGCTCCACTGCACTCCCAGCACTTCCTGTCTGGCTTCCTATTCTCCTGATGGTGCAAGTGAGAGGAACAGTGCTGCTGTTTAATTCTCTTACTGGGATATTTACTGTGTCTGAGCCATCGTTTTCCTGACTGCATGAGAAATTTGGAAATTTGCATCCACTGTGATTTGTGTGAGGATTCTGGGGATTCAGTCCTGGAAGTGGTGTCTTGAGTCATGGAGATCACACCCCTTTTGTGGTGCTTTTCCATAAATGAAATTCTTGAGAAAAATTTACTGGGATTCTTCCCTATGTGAATAATTGCTCCACTTTTGTAGAGCATTTTAAGTTAATGGTCTTCACCTTAATCTTGATTTCAATGTATTTTACTATAAGTGCATAATTTGCTTAAATATAAACAAAGTTTATAGAAACAAATTTCTTATTAACAACTTAAGTGGCCATTTTAAAGCTGAAATGAAGCTGTAGCAGACAGGCACTTCCTCTCTGAATTTCCACGTTTCCATTCTAAATCATCCGTGGCTATTAGAATACCTTCACTGTCTGTTTCTAGCTGACAGAGGGTGAAAAAGTAAATAACCGGTTCTAAAAGTGTATTGTAACTCCATAACACATAGGGCCCATATCCTGGTGGGCTGTGTATGAAGTAATTCTGTTGCCTACCAAAGTTTTGAAGCTCAGAAGTCTAGACTTAGTTCAGGGAACATGATTGTTAGATGTGACTTCATAACATGTCTTGCTTCATCTGATGGACTTTCTTATTCTCTCGTAGTCCTGCTGGCAGTAGTAGATATGGCTCTTCTTGTAATGTCAGCCAGGGAAGCTCTCATCTGAGTGAGCTGGATCATTCCCATGAAAGTGCCCATGGCTCTGAGCAAGATGATGATCATCAGGAACGAGAGTTGAATTATTCCCACCACAGTTTGGTCAGCTACCATAAGGATAGTCAGACGTGGCTCAGGGAGCAAGAGGAGCCTCGAAGCAAAGGAGAGGAGGAGATCTCTGAGGCAGAGGAGAAGCATGCAGATCACTCTACAGCTAAGTTACCCCTGGAATTTGACAAGTCCAAGGATGTTGATGTGGCAGCCCAAGTGAGGTAGGTGAAATGCTCTGTTATTGAGATCTTTTCAACTAATGCAAAGAAGTTTCCTCTCTTTGTTGTTTCATGGATGAAATTATGTACATTGGTCTTGCAGTCCTACAACAAGCTTGATGTTGCTGATCTGTAAACATCGTTACATGTAAGACTAGTTATCTGTGAGACTAAAATTAAGCTGTGTTTTCTGTGTTCCTGCTAATGGAACTCATTTGCTGTATTTTCTGTTTTGTTTGATAAATGTAGTCTAGCCCATGGATAGCTACTTCTGTTGCTCATATGTGTTTAAAACCAAGAACTAAATCTAATGATGGTTTGAGCTGCACTCCTTCTTGTGTAGTAAGCAACCACAGCTGGTTACTGCTTGTGTAGATTGTAGACTTACTGTATGAATCGATGTGTTGCTGTGACTCATTGTACTGGCTTTTCTTGTCCTTTCATTTTACAAGCTGTTGACAGTATTGAAGGGAGCCCACAGAAACATTTCAGTTACGTTTGGAAGAGCTCTAGGCTATCTGCAGGTTTTACAGGAATTCCAGATCCCACTGCTTACCTTTCAAACAGATTGTTTTTTTTTTCTTGAGATAATTAAGTCATTGGAACGAGATCCATGGAAAGATGTCTGCCTACCTGTGTCCTTTGGAGAATGCTGTATGGAGAGTACAATTAAACTGGTGTTTCTGAGCTTATGTGAGAGAATTAACCACAGCAATTCATGTGTAGGCAACTCTTACACTAAAGTTTTAAAAAAGAAAACAAGGCTATAAAAAGTGTTGAGCTGTTTCTAAACTCTGACTCACTTTCTTCTTATTACAGAGCAGCAGGAGACTTGTCCCAGAATGGCTGGCCTATATTTGATTACATGGAGGGTTACAAGCTAATTTAGGCATCTAGTTTAGATATTACTGCATCACTAGGTTCCTTTCTCTCCACTGTGGCAGCACTTTGCTGTCTTCATGGAATTTAGCTTTGAACTGCAATCTCTGGAGTTGCACCTGGGCTAAATGTGTAGCATGGGTGCTTGTTGCTATCAAACATGGTTTTTATACTGCCAACCGCGCCAGATCCATCTGAAAGTGATTTTGATGCCACAGCAGAATACAAAGGAAGGGATGCAATCAAAGGTCCATTGTACGAGTGAGGGGAATATAAAGTATAAGGTGGGGCACACTGCTGCCAGCTGCATATGATCTCTCCAGAAACTGCAGGAAAGAGCACAGTGAGAAAGGTGTGGACATTAAGGGAAAAAAAATAGAGCCTTGTTGCCCTCCTTTCCATGGAAAAGGGTTTGTAAATTTGTAGCAGTGGAGTTTGAATGGAAAGAGACAGTTGTTAGAAGGGACCTGCAACAGGCTGGAGGATGGCAAATCTTTCATCTGCTTCTCTGCATGCAGTTATGATACCCATTTGCTGAATAGGTTTGGTCAGGTATCTTGGACTGGTTTCCTGATGTTCTGACCAATGACATCTGTCTCCTGGGGCTATGTTTAATAATGAAAATGTTTTAAACTAAGCTTTTTATCTGCATGGATTTTCTACCAGGGTTATATCTTCCAACTCATCAGCTTCCAGTGCAGCTCTTTTATGTACAGAAACCTGTTGTATGTAAGGAAATCTCTCCTTTAGCCTCTCACTTCCCATAGCATGTGCATAGCTGTGTTTGCTGAGAGCCTGTTGGTTATTTCAGCTTCTGGAGATGAAGCTGCAATTGCACTGCGTCCTGCTGGATCTTTAATGTTACAGATGAGTATTTGCCATGTAATGATTTTGTTTCTTGTTAAGGTACCACGGTGACAGTGACAATGAACCACCACCGTTTTCTCCAGCAAGAGCCCGTTGGATTCGAGCCATTAACAAAGTTCGAATGCAGCTTCAAGAGGTAGGATGGAGAATTGCTTCACACCTTCTCTGTCCTCCCAGTGTTTTAGATCTGCAGATAAAGGTTTCATTTCTTTTTTCCTGTTCCGATTCGGATGTTTTGCAGACAAAATCTCAAATATTGTACAGGACTATAGTGTGATTTGATAGTGTGAGAGCTATTTAATTCTACCACCAGTTTGATGTCTTTGTTTGGAACTAGAGGTGAATTATCAGAAAAGATGCAGAAGTTAGCACAGAACTTGCGAACAGTGATAATAAAAAGGTTTGGGCTAAGTCATGGGTGTTCAGCCTTTTGGCCTGCCTGGGCTGCACTGAGTGAAGAGGAATTGTCTAGGGCCACATCTGCAAAGGTTGCTCTGAAAGTAATGCTTCCTAATTATTTCCATGGAAACTGCAACTAATACAAACAGCAGATTTTCTGCTATGGAACACTCTTTTTCAGCTCAGTCACTGCCATTAACTATGCCTTTTCACCAGTGATGAATATGAGCCTGCAAGCTGCACCAGCAGAGGTGACCCACTGTTGCTGCTACCGCTGCTGAAATCCCACCCTCCACAGCCTCATTGTGCTCACATCCGCTGATTGATCTCCACAAATGTTCAGCAAGTGTCCATGGGTGTCATTGGGTGCCATTTTTTTCCACATGATGGAATTCAGTGACACCCATTTTTCATACACACCCTCATGTCAGAGGCCATTATGTCACGACATCTCTCTGCTGCCACATCTGTAGCACAGCATCAAAATGGAATGGAACGCTGGTGGGAAGGGTCAACCTCTACTGCCCAACCGCCACCATCTGCCTCTGACACTGGGGACTGCTGTCATAATAAGACAGGAGGCATTACTTTTGGAACAGCCCTTATAAAATATGTGACATAATTAATGTGTATAGGTAAAAAAAAGCTACTTGTTAAACTTTTTTTTAATTAGAACTTATACAAAAGAGCAACAAAATCATGAAAGAGGTGGGATACGTGACCTGTTTTTTGTAGAACTAACACATCAGGCTGGTCTGATGGCAGTGGCTGCAATTCGTAGTCAGGTCTCAAGGTGTTCATTGGAGATTTTTTGATGAAATCTAACTTTTTCTGTGCTTCATTGCCAGCTGTGCTGGGCAGAATGCTGCCAGCAGGCTGGGCTACAGGATTCATAATGAACATCTGAGAAAGAAGGCTGTTTCTCAAGGCAACTTGAGGATCGCTTGTTAGCTTAGTGGGAGTTATCTGTATTATTTGCCGTGTGAAAATGTTCTTTGGGAAGTTTTACATCAAATATTTTTATATATACTAACTGAAAGTGGGTGTATAATAACTCTTAGTATTTCCATCTCATGAAAGCAGCATGTAAAAATAAATAATCTTGGTTTGGGAAGTCAAAAGGAAAAGGTTGCGACATTTTCTTGAACAGTATAAACACTCTTGTTTTAGAAAATAGCAATTAATCCCTCAAAAGTTTTGTGTCGTTTTTATTAATAAATATCTTTTGCTTTTATCTATCTGTATGCTTACTGAAAGAGAACATATGGTGTGTTCGTGTTCTGTAGATGATAAACTATTGCCTACTACCCAAAGTGCAGAGCTAATGTAATACATTTAGAAAAACTAGTTTTTCACGTTGATTTTTGTCTTGATTTGCTTTTGTAACAAATAATGTTACAGTATACATCTGTCAAAGGCAGAACAATTTCTGTATTGGATATTTTGCAGATTTTAGGTAAGGCAAGGTTTTTGTTTGGGAAAGTATTGGAAGTGCTGTAGAAGATATGGCTTTTCCCTTGGCTTATCTGGACTGTGAATTCTTTCCCGTCTGACAGTTACTGTGTTTAGTTACTTCTGAGTGAGTTTAGTTCAGAATGGTCAGTGTGACACTGAAATTTAAGACTACCTATAGCATCCATGAAAAAAGAGAACTTTTCATTGTTTTGTTGATCATGCAGGCAAAATATTTTAGTTCTGTGCCAGAGCAAAAAAAATGCACAAGTGTACTGGAAAGGATGGGAGATTCAGTCACACCTCTCCCTGGTTATCTTCTTGTCTGAGTGAGTACAGGATCCATGGGGCAGCTCAGCATCAGTCAAAAGTTTGTATTCCTGCTGAAGTTAAAGTAACACATGCTTTGAGGTTACTGTTAGCAGAAACTCTGTTTTAGTTATGACAGAAAAATGTCTACATTCGCTTTGTGTTGACTGCTCCTAAACACTATTGATCTAAGCTTTCACTGAACCAGAAGTACTGAAGCATTCCAGCAGCTTGCTCAAGGCTTTAGCTGCCTTTACCATGCAAAGATTTTTCCTAACCTCTGCTATAGATCGTGCTTTCTCCATATAAATCCATTTTTCATGAGTAGGATAAGTAGTAAAGGAGCAGAACAGATTCCAGTCCTCTGCAATAGTGAAAAGCTGCTCCAGTGAGAGAACCAAACTGTATTTGCTCACCTTGTGTTTGGTAAAGGACTCTTTCAGCCTTTTCTTGTCATTTGTTTAGACCGTCTTTAATCAGCCCTTGTATTTTTTTCTTCCATTTTTCTTTCTGAAGGTAAATGTAGAAACCCAGCTGAGAGCCAGCTTTGTATGCATTATGGAACAAGGATGACTTTGTGGTCCAGGCTGTGATCCTGATATCCCAGTACATCACATACTGCTCTGGTGCTCTTTGTCACAGACTAACACTGCTGATGCATACTTAGCCTCTTACCCTTTCTAGAGCTGAGATCCCTCTTGAAGAAGGGCTTTGTCAGTTGTTCCCTAGCTTATATCTGTGTTGGACTTGATCTGTAAATAACATAAACATGAGAAGAAACTTCTTCATAGTTAGCATGACAGAACACTGGAACAGGCTGCCCAGGGAGGTTGTGGGGTCTCCTTCTATGGAGACATTCAAAACCCACCTGGATGCATTCCTATGTGACCTGGTGCAGGTGTTCATGCTCTAGCAGGGGGACTGGACTGGATGATCTTCCAGTCCCGGACAATCTGTGATTCTGTAAATAGCTTTGCACTTGTTCTTTCAGATTTTTTTTTTCCCTCTCAGTGCTGTCTATCCTTTTGTAATCTGGTATGCCTACAAATCCTTCAAGTTGTATATGAAAACATTGTGTAGTACTCAAGCTTGCAGGCTGTGTGCTGTCAGAGCCGGGGCGGACCTTGCTTCATGCATTGAGCTTGGCTGCCCCAAATGTAATTTTTCCAGTGTGTGTGAATCTATTTAGGAGTTTCACTCAAACCTCAGGGTATAAAACTTCCTCTTCTTTTCTGCTACCCCTAAGACTAGCTGACATTGTCACAGATGGAAGCTAAATGCACTTGACACAACTCTATTGAAGGTGAAGCCAAATTCCCTGTTATCTCTCCTTTTTATGTTACAAAAGGTTTGTTCCATTCTGTAATTCCCAGAAAGGGAAAAAAGTCAGGCTAGCTCTTGCATAGTTATCTGGGTCCACCTCTTCCTATTTTTAAGGCATAAGTGCTTGCTGTGCCCTTTTCCAGTTTTTAAGTGCATCACCTGTTTTTCAATTTCTTAGCACTTAGTGATTTGACTGTCTTGCAGCACAGTACCTGAGGACTTATCATGGCCATCTGACTCAGAAATAACAACCTGTTATGTTTTCATGTTTGTTTTCCTTTACTGCACACTCTTTCCTAACTTGCTAAACTTCTTCTTCTTTTGTATTAAAAAACAAACAAACACCCAACAGCATTTTAATTTTATTGACTGACTATGCTTGTTCCTGTTAGTGAAGGCCTGAAACAATTAAGGTGTCAAATGTTCTAGATGCCACCTGATGATGGCTTTCCCTTTCTTTAAGTAGCAGCCACGTTGTTTGGGTCATACTGTGTGTTCACTGCTGTTTAATTTCATACTTTGTCCGTTTGATTTTTTTTTCATCTGCATTCCTGTTCATCTGTGCAGGCTTCCTCAGGATGATACCTGTAGTTCAAGGTTGAAACCCCTGAAGAACTTGTGGTGTGTTTGAACTGATTTCTCAGTACACCTCCTTTCCTTCCCCTTCACTTGAGGTAACTCGTGATTCATGTCTGTTAACACTGTTTTGTTAACAGCTTCCTGACTCCTTTCTCTTCACCATGTTCCAGCTACAGATGTACTGAGTTTAGGTTGCAGTTTAAATTACACAGCGTTTGTCATGTTTGCCTTGCTCCTTACCTTCCAAACTATCAGGAAAACTCACAGTTTTCTCAAATTTGTTTGCATCCTCAGCTCATTTCTGTGTCTGTCATTTCTCTTCAACCTAGAATTGCTGCTTTGCTAGTTGTCTTCTGCACTTCATGCATCGTCAGCTTATTTCTGCATCTTGTTTGAAAGTCAGTGGTACAAATGCAGACTATTCAGATAGGTATCAGGATTTTAAAGGTCCCTGCGATAATAGACTAATGTGTCAGGTGATTCTCTTGGTAATTAGAAAAGGTCTTGCCTCATTTATTTGATCACCATATTAACATTTTTCCATCTTCTGTCATTACCTAGATGCTTTCAAGAGAACTATCTCCCTGTTTTCTTCCAGAGGCTGCTTCAGACCTTGGTGTTTAAAGTGATGCCTCCAGCTCTTTTCTTTGTTTCTCTCCCTCAATGCTTGATGCTGTTTCGTATTAATACTCGTGGAGCTGTAGCTCTCAAGTATTGGATTCCTCAGACATGAGATAATGAAATTATTCTTATGGCTCTTAATTGTTAATGGTCTTGATGAAATTTGAAAAAAAAACCCACCAAACCACACCATCAGTTTCCACATGGGATATGATTATAAATCTCCTGAGCAATTCAGCCTCCTACCTGGGAAAGGATTAATATTCATATGAATAATGTACATACATCCTACAGCACCGTGAGTCAGAGAAATGTAGTATTTTAATTAGGACTTGACAGTTACAGAATAGCCCAGAAATTTGTAACTATGCTGATTAAAAAAGCTTCATGGCAGCAGGCACAGTTTTCTTATTTTCTGCTGTTTTGCTAGTTCTGTTACTGTGTTTCTGAACAGAAAACTTACTTATGCCAAAATCAAACCAGGATTTTCAGCTCTTGGAGGAATGACTCAGTAATTCTCACCTTCACACTTAGAACTTTGTCTACAAAGAAGGATTAGTTGATAGCTTTTCTGCTGCAGCCTGTGGGAGCTTCTTTTCCAGAAGAGCAACAAACACATGGCTATTGCATTTTCAACTTGCAGCCCTTCTTAACTGTGAAATAGCCTTCAGCTACGGATGTGGCTGTTTGACTCTGAGTTCTGTATAATACATAAGAATTGGTGAGCTAGAGAAGAGGTAAAAGTCAGGCAAGCCATCAAATTACATCTCTTACCAATACTTTCAGCACTTAGAAGTATTACAAGAGGGTATGTAAGCAGGAATTTTATCCACTTTACACAGAGTTGGTTTATAGAGGAAAAAAAAAACTTGTGTATTATTTTCCCATTTTATGTCAGGAGATTAAATGCATCAATTTACTTGTTTTTATTTCAAAACCAAAGTCATCAGAGCAGTGTTTCCCCTTTGGCTTTTCTTCCTACAGATGTGATTTTATACCAGTTATTTTGCTGTTGATATCCCCACATGTGAATCCAAGCCCTCTTAGCAGCAAAACTGCATGGTGCAGTAGCCCATATTGCTGATGGAGAAAACACCTGCCTTGAGCAAGTCACCAGGAGATCTGGTAACCTCCCCTCTGCACCTCTTAGCAGCTATGCAGTCCATACAATAGTTTGCTTTCAATATTTTATTCCCCTTAAGCTTTGTTGCCAAGGTGTCTTTTTATCAGTCCCGTGAAGATGAGTAAGCTCTGCATTTTCAAAGCCTCCCACGCAGTGACAAAGAAGCAAACTGAAGCACCGTCTACTCTTCCAGAGAGTTACCAGAAACTTCTCTTTACACAAAGAAGCTTCACCTCCAGTTAGAGGTCTGCCTTCCTTTTTACCTGCGGTATTTATGAAGGTTATCTTTAGCTTTCAGCAGTATCAGCACTGCAGATCGTAGGTCGCAGCACTTAGGAGGTAGCTGTTACTGTACTGGAGAGGAGAGCAGCTTTGTGTTTGTAAGGTGTGAGTGCAAGGTCTGCTGGCTGCAGTGCACACTGATGTGAAGATGCTGTGCTTGCAGTGGCTTTCTACATATCTATAAAATGGCTTTCAGACTCCTCAGAGACTGCACAGCAGTAATTATTCAGAAAGTATTTAAATACAAAAATAGTGGCCACCTCTTAGCATCTCCCCGTGTTCTGATCTTCTTTCCATCTATTGCATCTCACTTTGCATACTCGCAGATCTTGTGGAATCTCCCAGAGCCCTTTGTTGGTTTATCCAAGGCGGTTTTACTGCAGGGTGGTTCCCTGCTGCTTGAACAACCTGTGTCTATTGGCTGCTTCCCTCTCAAGGAGGGTTTGACTGATATACTCTGCTCGAAGAATAAAAACATTCCTTCATCTTCTAGTGTCTTAAATAAGATGTCTGCACATATGTATGGAGTAGAATGTATGTCTTCTTAGCATATCTAAGATTCTCTGCAACCTACTATCATTTTCAACCTGCTTTACTTTCAGCATTATAGCAAACAGTTCTTTGTGTGCATGCACACAAAAATAGTGTTGTGCATTCATTAATGCTGCTGCTGTGATTTTGAGCAGATTTTTGATAACCTTATCACCAGTAGGAAAAATCAGAAGTCTTGCCCTTTCTAGAATAATTACACTAAAATTAAGATAAGACCACAGCAGCTAGAAGTCTGGTTAGTTGCCAACCAGGTCTTCTGTGAGCTTCTGCTAGCCTGTCAATGCAGTAATGCTCCATTTGTATTCAGTTTTGCTAAAATACAGTTTTTGTGTTGAAGGCCTGTATTTGCTGGGACACAGTGACATATGTCTGCTTCAGTGAAAGTTGAGTTCCCACTTGCTGGCTAGAGGGGAAAAGAAAGTTAGTCAGGAAGTTTTCTTAAAGCCATACCTGGTGTTTTCAGAGTGTGTAGGAATGCATAAGGAACATTCCTGGCATGCTATTTTACTTTTTAATGGAAAGCCTCCTGCAGACTTGCAAGACCCAAGGATGTTCTCCATGAGAAGCAAAAAAAATCTGACTTGTTTCTTTTCCTAATCTGTGGTACCGTGCAGGACTAAAGCTTTGCTTTTCTAGTTTTGTACTGTAAACTCCACACATCTACAAGTCCAAATAACTGTTAAGTCTTTAAATTGGAATCTATGTGCATTCTACTTCTATTCAAGAGATCATTCCATTGACTTCCTTAGCAAGAAAAAGATGTTTGAGCAATATCTAGGATATATTTAGAAGCACTGGTTGCTCCACAGCAAGGTACAACTTGCTTTGTGTACTGCACATTAAGCTTAAGTAATCAGATTTCCCTGAATGATACATTGCTGTCCTGTGACTTACAGGGTCATGCATGCAAATACTGGATACTGGCAATGCAGAGATTTTAACCCAGGCTTTCCACATTTCAGCACTGAGTGCTAAGCTGTAGCTCTTGTATGGGTAGTGCTGCTTCCGTGGCTCTCCCTCCTCTGTTTAGACATCCTGTACCTCAGAAATACACCCTTAGATGTTCATCAGAGTCCTGTGATGCAGGGCTTGATTCTGACCAGTGTTTTCTGAAGGTTCGACTCATCTTCCTTCCCCTCCTCTGTGATTGTACTACTGCTGAGCAGAGAGTAAGATGAGTGGCAGCAATGAGTTGGCAATGTGAATGACTGACATTATGCCTCATGCTGTACCTAGGTTTTCAATTAGACAGTGTGCCCAGAAACGCTGCCTTTTTGTGTCTGGCATCATTTTGCTCAATTTGATCGCATCCGTTTCTGTGTTAGTCTGAAACAAGAGACTTCTGAAGATGAGAAAAAGAAATTCTCTGTTGTGCAGCGAGCATCTCTGAACCAGGATGAACTACACTTAAGTGTTTTTCCCCTGCCTGCTGCTGTCTAGTTTGCATTCAGATCTGCATCAGTACTTCTCCAAGCTGTTCACTGAGCAAGTGCTTTTCTTTCCCCAGAACTTGGTGCAGCAGCTGTCTGAAGCTTTTAGGAAAAATGGAACCCCAGTTTGTTTGGAGAGTGAGCTAAGTCCTCTTAGCAGCATAGCAGTGCCTGAAGATTGAGTACTAAAAGTCTTAGAACTGAGACAGCCACTGCCTGCAAAACTCCCCTCTTTACTCCTTGTTTTGGACATTTAATGCATTTCTGTCTAATGCGGAATGTGACGCAGGAGCCTGCAGCATCCTGGCCACGTTGACCTGCACTTGCATGTGCTGCTAAGCAGTGAAAGTGGAGATATTCATGTAGCACTGGAGGAAGTCAGTTCCTCCTGCTCAGAATAGGGGTGCAAAGAGAGAGGTGGGTGGGGGACTCCTACCTGCCACATATGCAACTATTAAAAATAGTATTGGCTGTTGGGAGAGCCAGACTTCACACTCTTATTTTTAAGGCTCTGTGTGGGAGGAGGGGATATTTCCCAATGTTGTGTATTTCTGAAACAGTCTGTACAAGAAATGCTGCACTGGAGAAATAGCAGTGGACTTTGGCTTACAGAGCATAAGTCTTGGGGTAAAGATGAGCTCAACAGGACTGGCTGAGAACATCATTAAAGCAGCATGAGTTATTACTGCAATGTTAGCAAATGCTTTGAATGCATCATAACTTCAAAGAAAAAGGCAGTAGATCAGGAAATGAATTTAGTACGTAATGGTTTTCTCTTTTCCTGTTGTTTTCCTTTCACTTTTGCTTTGCTCTCCAACTTTCCTGGTTATACAGCTTGCACAGATGTATGGCAGGGTGGTTGTGCATACTTTTGAGCTCATTTTTGGAGTTGTGTAAGGATTACTGTAACAGAAATCCTCTAGCACTGAGCACCTGGATTTAAGTGAGATGATTACTCTTCTCTTTTTTTTATTCTTCTCCCTATTATAAAAACATCATCTGTAGGTCAAAATACCATATATATGCTTAATGCTATGCCTGACGACAGCAGGACTCAAGTTGTGTCTGGTATTTAGTATGCAAATAGAGAAATAGTAACTTTTTTTTCCCCTCACACTTCAATGCCAATGATTTGTTGAATTCAAGCCACACAAAGGTCTTGTGATATAGCAAATAAATGCTGTCTGTTGGAAGATAGCTCTTCTCCAGATAACATGCATCAGATTTCTAGTCATCTGGATATCTTAGCATCCAAACAGGATTTTTAACCTGTGTCCTGGCCACCAACAAGTTGTCTACTCTCTGTTTATATTCAGAGTCCAAACAGTTTTGTGACATCGTGGAGGACTGATAGATGAGTCCAATCTGGTTCAAGCTGTAAATTCATTTCCATTTCTGTGATGCTTAGTCATGGGCACTTTCAAAGAGGGCTTTATGATGGTTCCCCTTTGGTTTCATTTGAAACCTGTACATGGTAAAGCTAAGACTGATTCTTCCTCTCATTGGATTCTGATAATAAAAGTAAATAGCTGCACCCTCTCCAGACAGTCCTGAGGCTGAGTTTGCAGTGTGTGTCTTGTGCTTAAAGGAGCTTGAGAACATCAAGATGCTGGCTACTTATTCTGCTGGGTGAATTTACTGAGTGCACTGACATCGTCATCATTTTTATGGCACAAAATTAAAGATAATTTGGGTATAAAGCTGTGGAAAAAATCCCAAACATAGTTTGATTTTCATCTGTATCTCAACCATGCACTAAGTGCTGGAAGGGCTGCAAGAAGCCTGAATGTTAATTTACTGGGGAGCTGTGGGTGTTGCATCTCCTGCTGAATGGGGTGCATTGTGCCTTTGGGTTGTAGGATGTAGTACAGGTGGGCAGCCCTGCTCTTCTATGGCGTGTGGGAGCATCCTGGTGACGTAGGAGGATCGTGGTTAAGCTCTGAGAAGCATTGGAGTCTCCACTGTCTGCATTTCCATAGTGTTCATGAGATGTTGCTGTGCAAAAAAGACAGTAAACGATGAGGAGAGGCTGAGGGAGAGGGGACACTGGGGCAGTGCAGGGAGGGGAAGTGCTGAGGACTTGTGGGCTTGGGGCAAGCACTGCTCAGCGAGCAGAGCAGGCAGGGAGCAGGGAGCGGATGTTGCTGCCATGTGCTAATAGAGCAGAGGAGTAAATATTGGCGAGTTAACAGCTATTTAAGCTAAAGGTTAATGTTAGTGTAGGAACAGAAGGGTATAAGCTGGTTATGAACAAACCCAGGCTAGGACTCAGAAAGCAGTTCTTCTGATTGTTAATGAACAGCTTCCAAATGGGTTTCTTTGCCCTTTCTGTTCCTAATTAATCTAAAAATGGTTCTGTTTACGAAAGCTACTACATGACAATTGCCTGTGGGAGCAAAGAATGAGGATTCATCATCCAAGAAGCCTCTAAGTAGGCTGTGAGAAACGTCCACAGAACCGCAGCCTCCGTAACTATTTTTTGTAGCGCAGCCTCCCCATCTTCACGCTGCCCACCTGCCTTTGCTGTGCTGCCTTGCGGGACCCCGTGGGCTTCAGAGCATGACCAGCAGTGCGTGGGAGAAGTATTTGCAAAGTAGAGACTGTCACTGAAATAAAATTGTGAAAATCATGTTGCAGCCCCTCGTAGATGGTGACTTTTCCCTGTGTTTGTGCAGAGCATATTACGGATGCTAGGCAGCGTGAGGGGTTTCTTCAAGAAAGCGCTTATTAGTGACTCATGCTTGGTAATGAACCTGTCAGAGATGTAATTTTGTTTTCTGACAAATGTTTAAGTAGTAACAGTTTCAGAAAATATGGTGTGGTGTATAAACAGTTTTGTCCTTAAGGAGATTTTTTAAATTTCCCATGGGATTTCAGTTGCTTATTTAAAGAATAAGTTGCAATTGAACCCCTACTCATTAAAAGCCTTTAAATGATAATGCTGGAAGATTGTTATTTAGGGGGACTTGAAAAGCAACAGAGAATAACGCATCTGTAATGTGTACCAAGGAGCAAATAATAGAGCTATCCACCTAGAAGGGAATTCAGATTTAGCCTTGGCCTGTTTTATCTCTTTAGTCCCACCTTGTCCTCTACTGTAAGTGAATTTTGCATATTCTCATGTGTGACAAAAAATACATCGCTTTTTGTAAAAGACAGTTTTATTTTCACCACGTTTCCATCTGTTTTTTTTTATTTTGGTTAGTGAGCCAGTACTCACCTTGTCTTTTAAGATAACACACATTTTAGAGAAACTGTTGTTCAGAAACACGAAATGCTAATTTTTACTGCAAATTATTTAAACTTCTCTATTTTTATTCAGTGTATCTTGTTAGTACAGCAGCCTGAAATGCACGCGTGTGATTTTGTGATATCTCATAAGGGTTCTTAAAGGATCCAGATTTGTCTACACAAATATCTGTAGATGTCTGGTGTATTCACTCTGAATTTTGTTATGCTTAATTTAAGGGACTTAATTTCAAGCAAGTACAGCGCCTTCATATTTGCATGACATGGATATGTTACTCATCCTAATTAAGACTCTCTATTTTTAGCTCACAGTAGTAAGTAATAGCTAGTTAATAGATGATTATTACATGTCTTCTCCTGCCTTTGAATCCACTTCTCTTCAGGTTTGGCGAAGGGTGGCTTCAGTGATCTGAGGGTACTGAGCAGAGTCAGTTACAGGAGCGGTCCCACAGCCTCCTAGCTCAGTATTTGGGTGATTGTCCTCCCATTGCAGCCTTGATAAAGGGATTAATTGGCCGCTGAGTCGTTTAACTTCAGTCTGCTATGCATGCAAGTTTTGGTTTGTGGTGCCATTATTTTCCCCTTTCAAAGGCTTTCTAAATCTAGATATTTTTACTTTTTGGCATTGAATTTCTTCCCTTCCCCATGTCTCTTTCTGATAATGGGAGCAGACTGGCTGGGCTTCTAGATCAGCATTCAGGCCCATTTTGCAGAGCTTGTCAAATGTCTTTACTGGAGATGTGGAAGCTGCGTCTGGGCTTATTAATAGCAGTGCGACTGCTGGAGTCAGCTCTGTCACATTTACAGTGTGACAGTGTCCCTTTCTCTTGTTCAGTTCACACGCTAACAGTGTCCTCAGAGTCTGACTGAGATATATATGTGGCTCATAACAAGTATTTATAGGGTATTTTGGTTCATTAATCAACTGCTGTCTTCTGCAGGGAATATAAGTGTACAAAATTATTCATACCTACAGAGAAAGTCATTACAGCAGTCATTAAAGTGAAGGTGTTGCAAAGATTCTTTCCATGCTTTCTGAAAATTGGTGCATTGGTAGCATACAGGGAGTAAAGTGCAGGTAAAGAAAGCAGTTTGGGTCAGCAGAGGTAGCTGGTTATTGCTCTGAGTTATTAGCTGTTCTCCTGCCACAAGCCATGTAGTGGTGGCTTTAGAGAAGGGGTTTTCCCATTGCCTCTCCCAGTGATCCATTATTTCACTTCTGGTTTTATGACTTCAGATGCTGGAAGTGAACCGTTGTAACAGCAGCAGAAGTCCTAGAAGCCAGATTGCATAGAGTGTGATGTGCTCCAAACTTAAGCACTCTGAAAAATCTGGCTTTTGTTGTTTTGGAACGGTGTCTAAATGGTGAAGGTCTTGACCAGTCTCTGCCCTCATTCTTCATTTCCAATGGGGACATTTTTACTTTATGGGAGTCTTGTGGAAACATCAGATGTCTAAATCAAATAATATGGTGAAGAGTGAAACAAATACTCCTTAATCCGCTGTGTGTAACAGTGTCAGGTAGGACAAAAAGCTGCAGTGTCTGAACCAAGCTGTAGTGGATCAGACAGCTGGGTTGCCATATACAACACCTGTGGGGAATAAAGCACCTTCGTCTCTTATCACCAGGGCTGTGGTCCCCGAGGGGTGACAGTGCTCAGCTGACACCAGGGTCTGCTCTGACACCGGGCACACAGATGCCTGTTAGCTGGTATGTGTGTTACCATGTGGTTTTCTACCCAAGACAAGAGGTTGAATGATATATAAGTAGGAAGCAATAAACGTTATATCTGGGTGGTATACTCGGAATGAGAGCATTTTCCTCTAAAACATCTCTGATCAACACTTGTTGAAAGCTTCTGGGAGGTTTGGTATCTTCCCTAGACAATCCATGCTTATCTGTGATTTAAAGCTTTTCCACATGTCTAACCTAGCTTTCCGCTTTTGCAAGATAAGCCTGCTGTTTCTCTGCATTTATGCTAGAAATATCTACCAGTTTACATCTCTCATGCTTCCTTCGACTGGTACACGCCTGAAGGCTGTTACAACTACTTGAGGTCTACATTTCAAATCATCTGCCACGTTTCCTTCCCAGGTTTCTTGATCAAAAAAAGCAATTACAGCTTTGAGAGTATAATTCCAGGTTTTTCCACCTCCAGCTCATCTCTGCTCAGATGCCTGTGCATTTTAGTGATGTTGATTATGTAATTAGGTGTGCAATTAAGACATTGATTGTAATTTTCCAATTTCATGAAATATCAAGCCCTTATGCTATGAATGCCATTAGGAAGGAGAGAGATGTAATTTGAAGGAGGAAGCAGCAGAGGGAGAGTTTTCTCTGCTATAAATGCTTCCTTGCTGTCTGTTGACCTGAGATACTCAAGCTTACTGATTTAAAAGCAAGTTTAATAGTTGTTCCTGGATTGGAGGCACTCAGCTGATAAGAACTTGGAGACAGCTGGGTTGTAGAGGGCAGTGTGAAAGATTTACTGTGAGTCCATCCTCTGCTTGTACTTTCTGGTTTAAAAAAAAAAAGGTGAATGACAATTCAGCTCCAGAAGAGCTCCCATGCTTTTGGGTTGGGCAGCCCATGCCCAGGACCAGAGCTCTGAAGGCATTGACTTGTTTTCATGAGCACGCTTAGGAAAGGTGTTGGTATCTGTCATTGCTGAGGCACCCTGAGCTTGTCACCTGTTTGTTTCACAGTCTGACTCTGAGGGCTGGCGTGGGCTGTGATGATGAGGTGGCACTGTCTCAGCAGCTTCTGGAAGGAGCGTGGTGTTTGGGAAATTAGGCTGGCGTGGGCCCTGGGGTGGCTGGAACCTACTGGGTGAGGATTGAAATAGCGTTTTCTGTGGAGTGCTGGTTTTCAGAACTGATAGTTTTCAGCTTTGTTTCCCAAAGCCAAGAATGTATATGCCAATGTGGGGACAAGAATGGAGTTGGTGGGTTCAGCCTGTGCACGTAGAGGGTTGCTTCTGCTCTTCTCTGAGAAAAGGCTTTGTCTATTTTTTTCACTGACACAATAACAACAAAGAAACCAAATGAAGGATGTTTCTTCTTCTGAGCTTTTCACATTCACTACCTTCATGGACAATACCCCATTAAGGATTTTGCACCCTAATACTCCCCATATCAGACTAGGCGTGTGCTTACTGCAGAGGGGTTTTGACTGCTGTGGCAGCAGCAGCCTTAGAGGAAGGAGTCAGGAGGACTTGTAGCAGCTCTGAGGTCTCCTCTCAATCCACGTCAGGTTGGTCTGAACTATGAAGCATGAGAATTCATCACCCTGCAAAAACATGAGTGCTATTTTAACTCCAAGTTTTCAGTAACCTTATAAAAATCTCACTCCTTGAATATCATTATGTTCTTAGCCTTGGAAATGTACTTTATTCCCAGGGTTCAGCAGACATCCTTATGTTCAAATAAATGTCAACATACAGAGCATAAACATCTTTGGCATGAAGACAAATCAGTGCGTGGTTTAGGATCACCTGTTCACAGCAGATGGGCATTCATTGCCTGTCCTTGGAATGTAAGCAGTCCCAACACCATGAGGAAGGTAGTCTGTTCTTCCTTTTCTTTAGGTGTTGTAGCTAATATCTAGTCCATATCAGGTTTCCAGGGTGCTGTTAGATGGACCTGTGCTGTTGTTTCCTTCTTATCTCACAGGTTGTTCTTGCAGATTGCCTCTCCCCTTTCCTAAGCTGAAAGAATCTATGCTTTGTCTGACTCTTCAGCTGAAGAGACTTTCATCTAAAGGCAACATCTGCAATATGTTTAATGAACATGTTTGTCCTGGGGCTACTGAGTGGCTGTAATAATGAAAATGGCATTGACAGGACAGCTTTATATAAATGCCTTGGAATAAACGTACCATCTCCTCCAGATCACAGCTTATGTTGTGGTGATGCCCTTATCTTCAAAGCAGGGTATTCAATGGAGATAACTGTCAAACAGCAGAAAGTTGCTGCTTTTTCATTAACACTTCAACCTTTATGCTGTAGATTGATTCTGATCTTTGTGTGGCTTTGAAGAAGATAATAAACAGCATGATTTTGCTGCAGAATCGATTGATAGGTATTAATTGTGTATTTGAGCTTCTGAGGTCCAGTGCAGCCCTGGCTACCTTGCAGAGAACTCTGTCTTCAGATACAGGAGGCAGTTTCATTTGGGACAAATGGTTCTATCTGTTTGTTTCACCAGAAGGAAGATAATTTATTTTAGAGAGCTCTTGGGTTAGAAATGTCTGTGGCCATTTGTGAGATGAATTAAACCCGAGTGTGAATTGTGAATTTATCCCTGCTGTTTCATTCAGGCCATCTTTGTCAACATTTCCTCCTTCTCTCTGTTTCCTCTCCTTGTGTAATATCCACTAATTTACTTTTACTTGTTTTTCACTTGTTCTTGTTCAGCTTCCTGCAGGGACAAAAGAGTGCAGGCGTGTAGGAGAGGGAGGAGCAGGAGTGATGCTTGAAGTGTTCTCTTTTTCCTTTGGTCGGTCCACTTGTGCTCGTGGAGGAATTGCTGACTTAAACAATTTTATCAGCAATTCAGTACTTTACAGGAAGTTAGAATCAAAAAGAAAGATAATAAGGATTTAAAAAGAAGAAAGTGTAATGTATACCTTGCAGACATCAAAGCATTTGGCCTATATAGCTGAGCCTGGTTTTATCAGTTTTAATAACTCCCTGCTGGCTCAACCTAAAATTAAAATCTGTTGGTGAATTAAAAAATCGCAGTAAGAAGTATTTAAATTTTTAAGTGGAAGTTTATTTCTCTAGTAGAAGGCAAATAACTCAGTGCTCCGAGCCTTGAGGTAAAGCACACTTTTTCATAGGCTTTTCATTAGATGTGAGACGTGTCCTGGTTCGAAATTATCTTCATTATTTCCACAAACAAAACATCCCTGAAAAACAGAGCCTATATCAATCTCCTGTGTATTACATAAGGGATTTCAAGTGTTTGAAAGTTGAAGTCTTCTTTACTTTCGAGAGTACCTGTGCTTTGTCTATTCATTGCCACATTCTCCAGCCCCTTGTGAGCCATGGCAAGAGACATGGCATTCTTGCAGAAGCACCTCTGTTAGTGACAGATCCAGTTTCCTTGTCTAATGAAACCTGCTCACGTTTTCTCTTTTCCTTTGCTGTCAGTTTCATGCCATGGCTGTAGGATTTTGCTTGGCCCCAGTGCATATTTGACTTGGATGCAGTAGAGTCTGGCATGGATGGCTGCAGGGAGGGGCAAAGACTGAGGGAAGAAGAGATGTGAAGAACAGAACCAGCGGTGGCATTGACTTTGTAGTGGGATTATTGGAAGAAGTAGGGCAGTAAAAACCTAGGAGGCTGTGTAATGGGTGCTCCGGGTGCTACAGAGAATTAACATCAGTGAGATGGTGTTGTCTGGTTGGTACTTAATTTCTTTTTAACTATTACTGTGTAGGAGACCGCAGTGAGGTCTTTTTTTTTTTCTTAATCATATGCAGAGCTTTGAAGATAGGAAGTGCTGCACAAATCCTGGACTGCATTTTTATTTTCTCACTTGGACAGTCTTCACTGTTAAGTGGATGCATTTGATACAGAGCTTCAGCTCAGAGCTGGAGAGCTGTAATTAGTGTGTTTAGGAGAAATCTTTTCTACTGCCGTGGAAGTCGGTGCCCTCTGTTGGATAGGAGCCTTCTCCTCTTGGCGGGGTATGAACATATAATGAGAAACCTGTGGTCAGACTGTTAGAAGCATTTAAAACTAAAGCACCTCTGAAAATCTGATGTGATCCTTGCCCCTGCAGCAGGGGAAAGAGCAGAGGGAGGAAAACTGTTGTGGGGGACAGAGGTGAACTCCTCCAGCCTTACAGTGGTCTGAAATGGTGGCTTGATGCTTATGCCTGCACATGGAAATGCAGAAAGGCATTACTGGTCACTGCTGCTGCTAAGACAAAGTATTGTGCACCGTGGCATTGGTCTGCCTATGTGTGAAACTTGTGTCCATCAAATAAGTGTGTGGACAGGGTCATAAGCCTGGCTGCTGTCAGCTGAAGCTTCAGAATGCAGTGAGAACACCCCGTGCAGTGAGGGCAAAGCGGGGAGCGCAGTGGGACTCACAGAGGAAATGGTGAACGCATTGTTTTGGCATAGGTATGAGATCTGATGGGTGGTGTTGGGGAATGAGTCTCATTCTGAGCAAGGCTGGCTCACAGCGAGGTGGGAGGTATGTGAGCAGATGGGAGGATAGTGGCATTTCCAGAGCTAAGTCATATAGGCCTCTTCAGAATCCACCCCACTCTGCAGAATGGCTGTTTTGAAGGATGCAGTGAGCAAAACCAGGAAATGTGCACAGCTCCCATCTAGTTGGTGAGAAAGGCACGGCGGAGAAACATTTGGGAAGGAGGTGCTTGTGGTGGGTGCACGAGGACCCAGTGACTGGATGTGTGGAGAGGAGGGTGTGAATTTGAACTGGGAAGACCTTATTAGGAGCAGTGTGTTGGATGCCCTGGGGACAGCTTGTGGGGCAAATAAGTGCTCTGAATTTAAGTGCTGCTTGCAGCATCAGTGCCAGCTGCTGCTCACTTCCTAGGAAAGAGGTGTCGGTACAAATGAGTGGGTCTGATTCTTCACACCACATTTCTGCAGTCATTCTTTATGTAACAATATGAAATGTATTTTTGGGAAGCGCAGGATCAATGGGTGTTCAGTCCCCCACAGTGGTGGCAGAGTCTTCCTTGGAAACTGGGTACGATTCATTTAGGCAAGGGAATTGCTAAGCCTTGTGAGGTAGCCTGGGGGTGAACAGGGGAGAGAAAAATAAACATCTATACCCAAATTGGGCAGAGAATCCCCTCGGAACTGGTTAACTATGTTGTCCAGGGCTCTTTTCCCAATCCCCTGCTCTGCAGCTCCACAGGATGCCAGGAGCCAGGCAGATCGGCTGGCTGTGCTGTGCTGCCTGCTCTCGTGATGCCAAAGGAGTGCGTTTTGTCTTTAGTCAGATTGGCTCCATCAGTTCGTATTTCCTTCTGAATGGATAATAAAGTAGAGAATCATTTCAAGGCAAGGAGTGTTGATGTGTGAGCGAAGCGGGGAGGCTGCGTGTGAGGAGCCTGGCAGCAAGCAGCTGACGAGGAGGAGTAAAGTAGCAGTAGCTGCACAGCTTTCTCTCTGCCTCTGAAGTACAATATTTTCTGTTGAGTCACAACTGAAGACAGAGATGAAGTTTTTACTGTACTTGGTCGCTGCCTGGGAGAGGGAAAAGATGCATCGTGTTGGTGAATTAAAGAATTTCTGTTGAGGGATACTCCTTGAAGCTGACAGGATTTCTGCATTTTTTGGCTTCTACTTTCATTGGCTTCTTCTGTTTTTGGTTTTTTTTTGTTTTTTTTTTTTTGTTTTGTTTTGCTTTTTGGATTTTCAGAAGCTGTTTGCATTTTTTTTTTATTTTTTTTTTTCTCTTTCAAAACATGCCTTCAACTTTACGTGGTTTCTTGTCATAGTGCTGCTGTGGAACGGGATACGCTCGGTGCCTTCTTACATTGCATCCCCAGATACCTGAGATGGGACACCAACAATATGTTGATAATCTCTGCGGCAGAAGTTCATTACTTGGTGAACCTTTAACAAGATTAGGAATCCCTCAGGACTTGTCTTTTCTATGAGAACAAGCTGTTGTGTTCTGTTGTTTCTATTCTATAGATTACCTTTTAACATTTTGTTTTATTTTGAAGCAGAAAGGTAAGTGAATGTCTGGAACAAATGAAGTGGTTGGGTATAAACTGCAAGTAGGCAGCAAACAAGCAGAACTGTTCTTTAGTTTGAGTGGGCTGTATGCGTGTGTTTACTTTGGTAATACAGTAGCTCCATTGGAAGCTTACTGGATTTAAACATGTGCTTTGAAAAGACAGACCTCTCTTGGTATGCTCATTTGTGTGCTCTGTTTCTTAGTTTTTGTATTCAGCCATTAGATACTAATTGTAGATGTCTTATTGCTGGTATAATTGAGGTTGTCTCTGTTTACTTCTCACACTTCTTTGTTGGGAGGGTTTGTAACTCAGCTGGAATTTGACATCACTGTGTGAAGAGGAGTTAAAAAGAAGGGGATTTGGGTATAATTTAAATTTGATTGCTTGAGCAGCAGATAGCATGAGAGTAATTAGATTACTGGTTTGATTCTTCCTTGAATGTCACTTAAAACAGGCTTGCTTTTAACCCAGAGTGTTTGTCGTTGGCTTGATTTCCAGTGCAGAGAAGGTTGTGAGCTGATGAGATGAAATGACTGGCATGAAGAAGCAATGAGGATGCTATGTGCAAGCTGGTGAATCAGAGCAGATGGTGTGACTGTTTCAGATATCTTGTCAGTCTTCATTCCTTGTATACAGGCAGCTTTCTTTTGCTAATGGAGAAAGCCTTTAGGGGATAAACATCAAGAATTAATACAGAATGCTGATGTCTTCCGTACTCAGGATGAAAAGGAGAAATCTTATAGAAGTAAAGCTTCAGCTCTTGCCCAGGAGGATTTTAGATGAAGAACATTGCCGTTCAGCAACACGAGCTGGAAACTCCTAATTGTTTTGTTAGCTGCCTGCATTACCCCTTCCCAACCTCTCTGAAAGCTGCTGAGCGTCTGCTCTAAAGAAGTGCAGGGCAGGTCAGAAGCAGAGAACAAGATCATGTAGCACCAGTCTGTACTGCAGCTGCGCTAGCACTGCTCCGACAGCAGAAGTTGCAGCTTTTAATTCATCTCCTTGGACTGGTGAGTGCTGCCTCTCACCCCCCTTCCTGACCATCCCTGTTAACTGAGGCACCATTACCTGGAAAAACAGCTCTGAACCTCCAGAGTGAGCAGACGGAGTTCTGAGAAAAAATCCAAGGGATGTTTCCTGGTGGCTCTTGTCAGAAATGCGGTGCCCAGAGAGTTCACAGCACTGCTTCACCGGGTTGTGAATAGGATTACAAGTACAGGAAAGGTACGGTGTGTTCTGTTAGCCTAGGCAGAGCTTTTAGCATCCTTCTGTGCTTTCGTAACGGTGTGTGTGAACCTTATCCGAAGCAGTGCTGTCTCTGCTCTCCTGATAAAGGCAGCTGAGTGTGCAGCAGCCTCTCTCCAGACCCTAGCAGACTTTTCTACAGTCCTGATCCTAATACCAGCTTGTCAGCATTCTCCAGTCTCTGTGCTTCAGTTCTTGGTGCTGTTTCCTTTAAGAAAAAAGTTGCTTCTTGTTTATACCTTATCTGCTTGATGTAGGTCTTGAGGATCCTAACCTGGGAGAAACCTTTTTTAAGGAATGTCTGTCAGAGCTGGTTGTATCACAGTGCTTTAGGGTGTCATGTGTAAGTCATTTACTGGGGATACCTGATTGATTCAGCGTTGTACAGAACTCCTTTGTAACCTACCGGAGTGCTCTGGAAATAGAGGCTACTTGAACTTAATTCCTTCTCGATTTACTCTTAAATCACTGATAGCTAGCTGCTTAGGTTTCACATTTGCTGCCAGGGAGTGAAGTAATATTATATAAGAATGACAGAAAAAGCCACAGTTCCTTCTTTTTTTAGCAGTCGATTATCCTTTTTGCCATTTTCTCATCACAGGATGGTTTCAGCACTCAAGGTGGGTGCTTTAGACTTCGCTTACTGCTGTCTAAGCATGAGCTATGTGTTCCATTGGTCTTCAGCTTCCAGCGTGTACCTCTGTCTGCACCTATAGTCAGCTCCTGTTTCCTTAACTCTCTTTGGATGTTTTCTAGTTCCTTAACTCTCTCTGGACGTCTTCTTTGCTTGGCTCCCAGGTGATGTCAGACCTTGCTTGCTGCTCAACTGCTGCCTTGCTGTGCCAGCCAGTGCCACTGTAAGCTTGCCAGAAAAGCTGCATGAAAGGCTGGATCTACACAGGGAATGAGCACGTCCCAATGAGCAGCAGCACTGCCTGATGCCTTGGTGCTCTCCGGGGTCCATAGAGCTCAACTTAAACAGCCTGAACTTCTCAATTCATCTGTGCTCACAGCAGTAATGCCAGCAGAGGGGGGACGAACATTGGTCCAGTCTGAGAGAAAGCTGAGAGACTTAACTATTTTTTAGGTGTTCATATCAGCTATTAAGGAGTTAAGGCTGGTCATGTGATCTCTGTGCTCTACTACACAGAGATACTCTGTAATTACACAAATTTAATTTCATGCTATTTCTCAACAGAATTTTTTACACTGTTGATCACACTTGCAGCACTTTAGTGAGTTTTTGCCCTCATACTTAGTCACATTCCACTGTCCCTTCACTTAATAGCTACATTGATAACATGATGGTACAGCAAAAGACTATTCAGAGACATTTTTTCTCTTCAGTTTAACAGCTTTCCATAAAAGGTAAGGGATATCTGATGTGAGAGGTGCAGCACCATGCAATTCATTCAGCCAACATGCTGTGTTTCCCAGATCAGTTTTTCTGCCACAGGATTACTGACTTGCCAAGTCTGACCTTTTGTTCTTTCTTCTCATCTATCAAACTGTTCTGGAAAGAATTCAAGTGTGTTCTTCTAAAACATGATAGGTGGGAAGGCTGGCTCTCACCGATGTCTGCATTTAAGGGTTCTGCTCAGCTTTATTGAAATCAGTCTGCCTTTAGGTGCAGATGAAGTCTGGAAAGTGCCATTGGAAATACTTGAATGTTGCAGAAAGTTCCATGAGCTGGGCTGGGATGCAAGTAGGCAGTTTTGCAGCTTGTGCTGCAGTATCTGAACAAGAACACAGACTCAGGCTTGTCAGGCAACAGGGCTTAGAGGAGACTCTGAAAGGGTTACTGTGAATAGTTTCTTTGCTTATATTGTTTTGTTTTTAAAATCACTTTTCTCCTTTGCAAAGAGAGTCTTTTCAATAGCATGGATATATCTCATGTGTTTTCTGCAACCTTATATTAGCAGGAGTGCTCTGAGGTGAACACGTTTAGCAGAGCGCTTTTTATTTCCCAGTCCTGCTGTTGTTCGCTCAGCATTGCTCAGCTCAGTCACTTCTTGTTCCAGTAATTCCTGCCTGGACTCAAAAGTTAGTTTTTTGTTGATAGTCAGGAGGAGGTTTGAAAAGAGAAGCATTCTGAGAAGCAAGCGGTAAATTCCATGTTGAGTTATGATCCAACCCAAAATTAAACCTAATCATGTTAATTAGAAAATTGCATGCTCACCTCCAGTAGTCATACGTCAGCAAAGCTGGCTGCAACCCTTTGTGTCTCTGTCAAGCCCTGCTGTTAGGATTCTTTCAGCAGTTAATGTGTTTAAAAATGCTGCAATATTCACAGAAGGAGTGGATGTTTCTGCATGCAGTGTGCTGGGGCGGTGTTGCTATGGCAGCCTTAGCCATGAATTCCTTCTTTTGCTAATGCCAAAACGTCTTTTCCCAGAATGTCCTGTATTTTGGTTTGTGATATTCTTTGTGTTTAACAGGTTCTTTATTAAGTAGGAAGACATTTTATTGTTTTTCTTATAGTAATTGCTTGCATAGATCATACAATACCACTGTGTGTGGAAGATACCATAAATATAATACAGTCCAAAAAGGCTTTACTCATTGCTATGGTGGTGTGAGTTGATAGCCAGACAGGCTTCTGTGAAATGCTTTTGGATCATAGGGAACTGGTTTTTGTATCTCTTTGAGTCTGCCCGCTCTGTGGTACCAGCGCCTTCTAATACAATAGTATGGGGTGAATGTGTCTCTGTGTTTCCTTACTGGGGAAAAAAGTAACCCAGCTCCCTTTTAGCAGAAGTTTGATGGATACAAAGGGGCAGGGCCCCTGTTATTCCTCTTGGCTGTCACCAGCTCTTTGCTAATGAATGCTAAAGGCTCTACAGAGATGCATCTGCTGTAAATCACGTTTACCCAGTGACTCCTTGAAGCCAACATGCTGCCCAGACAGCTCTTTTCTGTTGTAGAGCCTGACCTTCTCAGTGGTGCTGTAAATGCTAACTCTGACTGATTCCCAGTTGTTTAGTGAAGATCTAACTGGAGTTAATTCCTTGCTGAAATTTCTCACTTTTTTGCTGCTCACTCACTGCTGCTGGTGTGCCGTGCTTTCACTCCAGTTGTGCTCATGAATCGGTGTGTCAGGAGGAAACTGAACTTGTTCATCTGTTACAAATATACTTGCAGAATTTTGCCGGGGGGCAGGTGACAACCTGGTTAATCATTTTGACCCCATTTAAAACCTTTACGATATCACTTTTGTACTCGTGAGAATTGCAAGACAACCCAAACACCCCAAACACCCTCAGAGAGCAAGCAGTGTCTTTCTCCTGCTTAACTTGAGCCTGGCTGCTTTTTAGGTTGCAGGATGCAGAAACAGCAGAAGCTGTGGGTGCTGTTCCTCGTTCTGCACACCCAGAGATGGCTGTGCTGAGTGAAGCTTTAAGTTCTGCAGAGGAATGCCTGCTAAAAAGGCAATCGGAACAAAGTTTGTGTGAGGGCTTGTAGCATCCGGCAGGTCATCAGGATGCAAACATTCCTTATTTAAAGACGTGATTTCTTGTTATGTGTTAGGATGACTTTTGAAGTGATTATAGAAGAGAAAGACATCAGGAAGGATTTGCATCCAAATTAGATACTTTTTTGGCTGAACTTGCATTGACTTTCATTGTCACTTTGCTTGTCTGTGCTGCAGAGGAGCATAACCCTAAGACAACCAAACTAGAAGAACAGAGGAAATAGATATGTGTGGATATGTACATATATGTGCTAGTTTGTATAGGTATATATATTTATTTATTCATCTTCATACACATACACATACACATACATCTATACAAATATATAAAAGGAAATCTTTTGTTATGCTTGCATTAAGCTGCTTCAGAACACCTGTGGTCCTGCAAGTGTGTTCAGCAGGAAATAGCATTCTCCACAACAAACTGTTGCTGTCAAGCATTGCAGCAGACAAAGGAACCGACAGTGAACTTCAGCTTGAATTGATTCCCTTTTTTCTAAATCTAAAATGATCATTAAGTCCCTCTGGTGCCTTGAAAGCCATGTGTGGGGCATCGAACTCTTCCCTTGCACAAACATCCAAGTTTTTCTTCTAGCCCACATTGTTTGATATGCTGGAAAATACTTGAAATGAGCATCTTGCTGCTGTAATGCACCGCAGGTAGAGAGCACAGCCGTAGAGCTCTTCTTCCAGGGCACTGTTGAATTCGGTTGCTTTCTCTCTCAAGGTTTACTTCTTAATGTTGGCATAGAAGTGGTTTTTTGGCATTAATCACCAGTTAACCACTCAAGTGGAAAGGTAAATGTTGTCAGTGGTGAAAGAAAAGAATGTAAGCAAGTATTTTTTTAAGTCAGTCCTCTTGAGTAGATAGAGATTAAAAAACAACAACAAAACAAACAGATGGACTGGTAACCTGAACACTTTGTAAAACTAAAGATTGATGTATTTGAGATGCTGACAAAGAGATTAAATGGGGAATTTATATAGCTTCCTTGAGGGCAGGTGTAAGAACTTAGTTGAGTTGCTGGATGGTGGGCCATAAGCCTGAAGCACAGATGCAGCCTCTATTATACCACATTAATTAGCTTTGATTGTAGAGACTGTTATTTACAAGTGCTGTCTTCTCCAGATCAGAAAACCCAACCTTCTTCCTTGGTCCTGAATAGAAAGAGCAAACATGGAAACAAAGAATTCACCACAATGAAAATGCACTAACAGCAAAATGCTGGCATTACTGTAAATGGCTGTTGGGCAACAGGGGAATATAGAACAGGGGGATATAGAAGGCATTCTTTAGTCACTTTGGCTTAAGGAGGATGTCTGTCTGGGTCTCTGTATGCCTTTCTTCCTAGAGGAAAAAGCTGTTTGTTAGTGGGTTGCTTTGTAGCTGCACCAGTTGAAGAGGCTTGAAAGTTTTAAGTAGGTAACGTAGTATTTTTTCTTTGCTCATAACAGTGGAGATTTAAGTGGAGAAAATGATCCACGGCAAAATCTTCAGGGTTGGAGTAGATGTGACGTGCAGAATCTTCATGCTGTCAGCTCAGCCTGTTTGCACATATGCTGAGTGTGGCACATTTAACTGCAGGTTAGCTTGGGAGCTTGAAAGCTTTAAGGTTGGTTGTTTTTCTCCTTCCCCCCCCCCCCCTCTTCCTTTTTTCTTATTTTCCCAGTGTTCAGTATCAAAATATTAAGAGATTAAAATAGCAAAAAGGTTTTACACTTAAAATCTGTCATGCAGTCTTCCTGCCACTTTGCATCGCTCTTTGGAGTTCTTGTGAGATAGCTGGTACTGAGCCAAATTTAACTTGATTTCTGCTTTGGTTGGAAGGAAGAAAGGATCAGGGTTGTAGACTGAAAAGAAAAGAGCATTGATAGAATCCATAATAACAGTCAGGGTAATTCAGTCCCATAGCCCACCATTGCAAGAAGCTCAGCCTATTGGAAGTTGCTAACCTGGTACTTGAAGGAAATGGACACAGAATTGCTCTTTATTCCTTTCTACTTTCTTTGGGAGAAGAAGGGGTTGAGGGACAATTATTTCTACAAAGAAGGACCTGATCTGGGGAGGCAACCAAAATGAAGATGATGGCTGTAAGCTTTAAATAGTACATCCTCTTTCTGTGAATGCCTTTTTGTTGTAATTCCTCTTTTTAAGTTACTTTGGCTATTTCTATCTGAACCAAACTGTAATCTTTTTTCCCCTCTTTCGGTAGCTACTTCGTGACAGAATAAAAACTGGATGTGAGTTGTGCATTGGGAAGTGATTGATGTGTGCTTGTGCAGCTTGTAGCACTATGAAAAACACAGGGGCAGCTGCTGATGATGTTTGCTAGAAGTAGATTGAAAAAGCAAGAAAATGAAATTGCACTTCTGCAGAGAAAACCTGTTGTAAAACTGTGGGCCAGGAAGCAAATCCGGAAGCACAGACTCCAGCTGTTTCTACGGGACAAAATGAAGAGGCTTCTTCAAGGCCAAGCAGATGAGAATCCAAACCATGCTCACCACTGCCAGCTCTCTCCAGTAGAGATCGAAACGGACATGTTTGTTTGTGGAATGAAGAGGAGCTCTGCAAGCACTGAGTTTTCCACTGCTGGAGGTGACTTCCATCAGGATGGACAACACGATACCAAGGGCGTGAATGAAGTGTGTGTTGGGGAGGTGGAACTGAACTGGGATGGCTATGTAAAAATACCGTGCTCGGTTCAACAGAACAAGAAGGACCTGGAGAGAAATTCTATTGGTGGTGTGACACAGACCACTTCTGAAAGAAAGAGTAGAGTATCTGAGGGGCAGGACCTTTCTTCTCTGAGCATAACAATGAGCTGGAGGGAGATAGCTGAAAGGCAAGGGTGCTTTCCCCAGGAGAAGCCTGCTGCATACAAGAGTCACAGAAGGCAGTCAAGAGATCGCTCAGCAGATGTGGTTGATTATATTGTTAAAGAGCTTCAGGGAATAAGTCGCATCCAGACAGAGATTGCAGAGCTCAGACAGCACCTCACTTTGATAAAAGGCTCTGTGGATGAAGTCTCCAGCTGCGTGGATACTGTCTTGAGTGAGATAGAAGGCCTGCAAGGTGGTTCCACTGCCAAAACTTCAGGTACACATGCTTGGGAGCCAAACAAGGAGGTACACAAGGAAGAACCAGTGTTGTATTTTTATGGGATTCCGGAAAAAGACGGTGAAAACACAGTAGAGCTTATTTGCAGCTTCTTATCTGAGTATCACTGTTTCAATGGTATCCAGTGCAGTAAGTATATAAAAGATGCTTATAGATCAGATATTGGTATAGGCAAGTCATTAACACCAAGACCAGCAGTTGTGAAACTTGTCAGTTGTGAACAGAGAGACTTTATTTTACAGAAGTCTATTATTCTGCAAAGCTCAGGGGTCCGAATCACTACCAGTGAAGAGCAAAAGAGGCAAAGTGGCCAGAGAAGCCACAAAGTAGATCCAGTCTCTTCGCAGTGTGGCTTGAAGAAAAATAATTGCAATTCAGTGCATCTCGATGCATCGCAGAGAGCTGATGCAGCTGAGCACCTTCGGACTGATTCATGCCAGGTTAAGAATAAAAGCACAAGTAGAAAAACACAGTGTGTAGGGGAGAGATTTGATTCTGTGCAGAAGCCAGCTTTGAGTAAGAAAAGCAACTCGATATCTGAAGCTGGAAAGGAAGCACAAACAATAAGCTGCAATGAGCAGCCTTCGTATGAGAGTAACTTTCATAAGGCTCTTCATGAAAGTCCAAAAAGCTCTCCAGAGATGACCAGTTCAGCCAAGCCAAGCGATGGAAATAATTGCTGCTCATCCGAGTCTTTGGGCCATGCAAGTCAGGTGTCTGCTTCAAACAGTGGAAGTGAACACAAGCGTGATGCTGAGAGGGTCACTGAGAATGGTGCTTCACTTCTAGGTAAAGATGAGAGGATAACTGCAGAAAAAACTGAAATAGACTGTGATACCCCATGCAAATTTACCAGTGTGGAGAAAGTTGATACTCAAAGAGAAGATGTTTCTAGTGGAGTGACAACCATTAGCTATGACCGTACAACGGATGAACTGGCTGACAGTAGTGACAGCTTGAAAGATATGATCCAAATGGACCTGAATGATCAAGATCCAACCGATCAGGTCTTTAGGGATGTCCTGGAAAATTCCCAGTATTTTCTTGACCATTCCCGGGATAACATTGATCTTGTAGACATGAAGTTTTACACTAATAAGCTTGGGAAAGCTATTAATCACTTCAGGTCTGCTCTGCAAGTGGTGTTTCACAAACTGGAGACAAGTGATTCTGAGATGCTTTTGGAAAATGATAGTGGCTTACAGATGGATGATGACAATACACTTATGCTGACCAGTTCAGGTATGTGTGGCAGCTCTGACAACTTTGCAGAAACCCCTCCTAGTCAGTCCTCTGAGAGCCAAGCAAACACAACTGCCAATAGTGAAGCATCTGCTCAAATGCAATTTGTCCCTTCCAGTCTTTCCTCTGTTCCGTACGAGCCTCCAGCTTCACATTTGATGCCATCATCTGACTGTGAAATTCCTGCTGGGCAGCGTTCACCTCCTGATGAAAGTGGAGTAGATGTGAACTCTCTACCTGAGCAAGCAAAAGAGTGCAGACCCATGAGCCTTGAAAAGGTGTGTGCAGAGACCATCTACCTGAACAAGTGCATCAACAACTTCAAAAATGTGCTGAGGGAAAAGAGACAAATGCGTAGGAGACTCATAAAAGAATTAGCACAGGAAGGAAGCTGGAATTCTGCTGAGGAGACAAATTCAGGTAAACCAAAACAATGTTTTTAAGGAGATGTCCGTACCTGGTATTTGTGTAGCCAGTAATCAATATCTCACTCTGCAGGTGAACAACTGTAGGAATTAGGAGAAAATGATGAAGGCTAGTGCATGCACTGTACAACAGCATTAACAAGCCCTCCCCTTCCCCCCCCCCCCCCCCCCCAAAACATTCAAACAACAACAAAAAAAACAAACCCTAAATTGATGGTACAACATATTGGAATGCAAATTAGTGAGTCTCAATTTTTCTTTTTTCTTTTCTTTTTTTTTTTTCTTTTTTTCTTTTTTTTTTTTTGTGAGAGAAGTGGGGGAGGAAGGAAGATTTGCAATGCATCTTTGGAATAGCAGGTGTTAGGATTTTTCATCATAATTCGTGACTTGGTTCCTTGTTAAATATATTAGTTAAGATGTGATAACTAAGTGTGCGTTTGAGCTAAAAGTAGCTGGATGTGCAGTTTCAGGAGTTGAGTGGTTCCAGACTTCAAGTGGCTACACCACGAAGTGGGAGTTCTCAGTGTTTAATCTCTGCTTGATGTTTTCCCAGTAGAAACTTTAAAAATAAAAAATAATTTTAAAAATAAAAATCAAGACCTGTATTTGATGCTGTTTCTTTAGCTTGTCCATGAGATGAGTTGTATTCCATCTGTGTGGAACTAAATCCCTTACTGCCAGCAGAGAGAAGGAAATGTTTGACCACAACAGACTGATACAGCATTGGAGCTGTGGTGGTTAACCAGTTCCTGAGGACATGGGAGATGGAAATGGCTGATGTGCTCTGATGAGCTGTGTGTTGATAGGCTTTGGTTTAGTGAAACCAAATCTAATGTTGGAATGTAGGTCCATCTGCCTGCTCCCTCTCCCGGCAATAAGACAACTTTCTCAGTGATGTCTCTGTCCAAATCACTGCACAGTTAAGGAAAGAGGGTTGATGGTTTCAAGACTAGTATGAACTGGAGCTACAGCTTGAAATCCTCCCTTCATCCCATATTTTATTCAGTTTTCTCCTTGCAATCATGAAAGCTAGTCAGAGTAATCAGTGAAAGTTGTCTCACCCTAAGTGTTTTGTTTTGTTTTTTTCCCAGTGATTGTGCTTTTGGTGAAGAAAAGATCTGTCAGTCTGTATTTGACTTATGCACTAGCGACCTTCTCAGTTATGCAGAGCATGGAGCCTTCAATGAGCTCTTTGCTCTCTTATTTTGTTTGAGGTCCCTATTGTGAAGCGAGTTTGAACAACAGCCTTTTAATGAGCAGAACACTAGGATTTGTTAGCTGGCTTGGCACTGATGTACACCTATTTCTGTTTTTTTCAAGGAAATATTTGAATTACTCAAGTATAAAAGTAAATGTGAAAATGAAGGTGTTTTCTTTTTTTTTTTTTTTGCATTCAGAAATATATATTTTTTCTTTGCTCTGCTCCCCCTCCCCTTTGGTAGTGTTTCATTGTGCTTAGATCCTAGATGTAAGTTTTGATGTTAGGACCAGGGGAACAGGCAGTGGTTTGGGTTAGATTTTGCCACATTGCAACAAAATACGGTAATAACTTATTTCTGAGGCTTCACTGCCTGTGAGAGGAGACTGCTCTTCTCTGCTGTTTGAGCATTACAGGCATGTTCACGAGATAACCAAAGCAGTGGGGAGGACGGAGATCACAGCTGGTTTCTTAAATCTGGCTCCAGCACAGATTGGCATCCTGAGTCTCCTCTGTTCCATCTTCCTCTATAGTAATTAATGCATCAAAAGAGTTGATATTTGTGTGCCTTTCTAGTAAAGGTATTTCTGTATGGTAGGTATGGCAGCTAAAGTTACAACAATATGTATAGAGTGAAATAATGATGCAGGAAGAGAGACCAGAGGAATCCAAAGAAATTAAGAGTAGCAGGGGAAAAAACAACCAGGATCAAAGGATGAGAACAGGGAGAGCACTTGGGAGGAAGCCTGGAAGGGATGCCAGTAAACAAAGCATCCTGACCATCACGGCAAGGCAGGGAGCTGGGAGCAGAAAAGGGGAGGTATAGGGACATCACTCGGCAGGAGCCGGAGTTAGGGGAGGAGATGACAGTTTTGCCAAGGGCTGTAGAGCAGGTCAAAATTAATCATACAGACTTTCAGTTTTGGCAAGCATTTTCTGTTAAAACGAAGCAACAATTTTATATATTTGTTAATTTTCGTTTTTGTTGTTGCACTCAACCTGAAATAAGCTTGAACGAAGCGCTTACTTTCTTCCCTTGGAAAAAGCACCATACTCAGAATGCAGTGAATGAGTTGATTGTATGGTTGTGGGGTTTTTTTCTGTGTTGTTTTTTTTGTTTTTTTTTTTTTTCCAGTTGCAGGTGTCTGTACATACTTTACTTAAGGGTATAATTTCTTGATAATGTGCTTTTAAATTCCTGGGTCAGTACCTCTGAAAACCCAGTTTTGCCTGCTGGCTTTCTAGTTGTGAGCCTGAACCGATATGTTACTTGTACCTGTTTGAATGGTCAGTTCAAGTTATTTCATTAATTGTGTTTGGCAGTAGTCTGCAGCAAAGGTGCAAATAACAACTTTGAAGGTGTTTGTATGTCTGCATGTTTCGGTGAATCAGAGATGATGCACTGGTATAAAGGTTTACCTTATTTATAGCTATAGGCAGATGCAAATTATCAGAATAGTCAGCAAATGCATGCAGGTAGTTAATTTGGAAGAAAAAGTTCCCTTGGCTACATGAGCAAATTTTCAAAGCTTTAACTTGGAGGGAAAAAAAAACAAAGCAGATGAAGTGAAGATGGTTGAACTTTATGTTTGTAAAGAAATAAATGACACAACAAAATGAAACGGCAACAACAGAATAGCAACCAAGAAAATCACTGCTAAACCTGCCCTGAAATAGCAATTGGATGCTCAGAAGTGAAATGATGAAGGAATGCCTTTATTGGGGTTTAATCAATGTAGCTGCTGGTAATGGTGGTGTGAGCACACCTCCTGTAAGGAAATGTTATCAGAGGCAAAACAATTCAGCATTTCCCAAAATGAATGCAAGATTTGTTACTCAGCTTGTTTCAAAATAAGCTTGACATATTAGAGAAGCTCCAGCACTGTCAGACCTGCAAGTTTGACAGCGGTCGTCTGTGTTTGTCTGTAGAAAACCAACCCCAAGTGCCTTAAGAAGATGAGCAGTTTACAGATGCACACTGATGGCTTGCTACAGTTGAGCTGTTGCACTCCATTTGTCCTGGGTGTTTTCCAGCCAGGGACTGATGTTGGATTTTCCCTGCTCAGCACAACTGTGCCTTGGCAGTCTCAGGAGTGCAACAATTTCAGCTCTTCTGCACTCAGAAACTTCAGTGGCTCAGGAGACCAGAGGAAGGAATCTGGTTCAGAAGAAAAGGAGATAAAAACCAGCAATGAGGGAAGTCTGGATCTACCTTTGGAAATGAGACAACTGAAAGGACCAAGTCAGAAGAGGCTTGAATTCAAAGGGCTTTGAAGGGAAAAGAAAGGACTGGAAGTGGAACTGGGGTTGCCTTGTGAGAATGTTTTCCTCCCTTAGTTCACAAGCAAGAGGCCTGCACGGTGGTCCAGGGGCTTTCACAGAATCCCCAAATATCTGGGGTTGGTAGGACCTTTGTGCCCCTATGCTTCAGCCCCTGCTCCAGCAGAAATACCTGAACAGGATGCCCAGCAGCACCACGTCCAGGCATCTTCTCAAGGTCTCCAAGGAGGAGACTCCACAGTCTCTCTGTGGCAATGCTCCATCATCCGGACAACACAGAAATGCTACCTGTTGATCAGAAGGACCTCCCGTGTTCCAGTCTGTGCCCGTTGTTGTGGCACTGGACACCACTGAAAAGAGCTTCTCTTGTTGAGAATCCATGCAAGCAAGGTGGAAAATAAGCCTTTTATTCTGGCTAAAATCCAGCACTTCATTTGCTGAAGTAATTTGATTTCTCCTTAGTGATTGAGTTAAAATAGCTTCTCTGTTTTCCTATCTCGGTGATTGCTTGTGTGTAATTACACCCATACGGGGAGTGACTTTGAAAACTTATTTCAGCTTTCAAACCAGTTGGAGTGGCCCATCTTGCCATTAAGTCATTCCTTCTCCTCCATCTTTCATTAGCAGCTGAGTAATATGAATCTTCTGTGCAGATATGGAGTTATCTGGTTGGAAATCTTAGGAGATAACATGTCTCTACCAGAAGTTTTAGTATGACTCTAATGTCCCTGAAGTTGCCTATCCATAAACATGAGATTTAGTGCAGGAAGCCTCGGTGGTTTTTTTGTTGTTGTTGTTTTGTTTGTTTTCTTTCTCAGAGGAGAATTTCCTACATTTATAACATATCTCCTTGCTTTATGGTATTTGCAAAAGCAAAATGTCTTCAGTGGGAGCTGCCAGCTTCCTCATAACAGGCAAAATGTACAGGGGGCGAGGGTGGAATGGAACGGGGATGCTTCAAATACAAATTGCGTATGTTCTGTAGATACAGGGAGAGCAAACCTGTTCCACTTTGTAATAAATACAGGTTCCCTCTCAAGTGTGATAAATGGCATCTCTAATTCTGTATTAAGATTATTCTTGAGTTTTATTAACTGAACAAGAACTGTAACTCTGCAAAAACTGGCTCTCAAAAACCATATGTTCTAATGCATGTGCAGTTATGGGTGAAATTGATCACGGTTTAATTTGAGAGTGGTTGATAGAGATTAACTGTTGAATGTCCCAGGAAGCACAGCACAAAACTCTGTGCTGCACAGATGTTGTATTGATTTGCAGCAAATGTCTTCCCCGAAATCACTTTATTGGGCTCATGGCAGCAATCTGATCTATTAACTTTTCTTCCTCTCCTTCTTCTCTTCTTTTTTCTTCACAGAAGGAGGTAGAGGAGAACTCCAGGTTGTACATGTTGTCCCTTCTAACCAGCATCTCTTTCTGAAATTCCTCTGTGTGCATGCCTTGTCTCCATGTAATTGATTGCTCCAGCTGAGGCCCTGACATTCGGTTTAGCATGTTATGGTTGCTGGAAGCAATGTTAACACTGTGTGTGAGCTCAGAGTCTGTTCAGTGCGTAGGACTTTGTACAAAGAGAAAACGCCAATGCTTCAAGTTGGTTCTCTGGGGGGTGTGTGTGGTGTGCAGAGGCACCGTTAGCACAGTACAAATTATTTCGTATTTTCTAGTCTTACTCTCTACGAAATTTCTTCAAAGCAAGCATTTCCTCTTTTTTTTTTTCCTTTTTTTTTTTTTTTTTTTATTTTATTTTAAATCAGTTGCATTATTTCACTCCATCTGTAACCATTTCGTGCACTTGCAGCAATCAAAGTCAAAAGTGCCATGATGGGCTCTAATACTGCAGTTAAGTGTGACTGTGGGTACTGGGAGGTGCTGTTTGAGCTCTGTGCTGCGCTTTGATCAGGGCAATGCTCAGAGGTAGATGTTAGCTGCCTTATCAGCTAATACCAGATAATTAGGCAACTGTCTAATTATCAGGTGTAGGTATAAACTGCCTCTCCAGTCATAGACTTGTTGCCTGTCTGCTCATCATGGGCAGTCTGTGGGTAGCAGGTAACTCTTTCCTCCTAGGAGCATCTGCAGAATGTTTCATTGACTGCTGTGTATTTCTGTTGTTTCTGTTTGCAGCTGTACCTCACGTAGAGGAATTTCTCTCTGTTGAATTCTCAGTTTACATCTTTATTTTCTTGAAGTTACACAACATGGGCGAGGTGCCCGCTGTGCTTCTGTTTCTTCCTTAGCTTTATGAATCAGGCTGAATTACCTTCCTGGGGTAGATCAACACTGTGCAGCTTTTTGGCTTCCATATAAACCTTATCCATTGAGTTTGATGAACTTTCATTTCTAAGCTTTATTGGCTGACATATCAAGAGACTTGCTTCATTTTTACTGGCCAATGTCCCTCCATTCATGCTTTCTTGGAATTGCAGAGATATGTGCAATTGGTGTCAGGTTCTGTCTTCTGGCTTTGGAGCAAAAAACATTGCAGTCTCCTTTAGGCACCTCATCTTCTATGTGGGAAACTGGTACTAGCAGATTCATCAGGTGGAAGGAGCTTCCTCTGTGGACTTTAAATGGTTTTCTGAATCAATGCTGTTCTGGATATCGTGATTTCAAAATAATCCTTTTGCTTGTTGCAGCTTTGGATCCACGTAAAATGCAGCATGCTTGAATCAATAAAGACATTTAGCTACAAGACTGACTAGTTTAATTGGGATGATTTAGCTTCGTCTGATTCTGCTGATACCCTTGAAGAAAGGATCTAATTAGGCATGACTAGAAGTTTAATTTAGACATTGAAACAGTTGCTACTTGTTATAGCCCGATTCAGATTTATCTACAGCTAAATTTAGGTACTTGAGTTTCAATAACCAAGCATTGGTATTTAAAAACAAGTTAGGATGATTTTAAAAAACAAATACAAAATCTCTGCTGATTTTATTTATTTATTTATTTCCCCTGCTATGCAGCTTTCCATACTCTACATCTTTCTTTTTGGAAGAGAACAGTGTGCTGGGCACAGTACTTAAATGAGATGGAAACATGCAAGTTGAAACTTTTATGTGGTCTGGGGGTTTGCTAGCAGATCTGGGGATGTTCTCCCACAAAGACAACTCTGTGATTTTATTTTCACTCTGCTTCTGTCTGTTTGAAGACAGAAGAAGTTTGTTCTCTCACTGAAACATTTTCCTTTGTATGAGATAAATTGCAAGACTTACATATTTCAACTTCGTTAAATAGCTTATCAGATTACTTGTAATCGTATCTACTGCTTTTCCTGAGTAAGCAGAACTCCTTTTGAGTGACTTTTTAGGCCTCACTAAGGATTGTATTCTCTATGACTGAATGCTGTGACTCAAATGATCTTGTCTGTTTTTAGCCCACGGTATTAAATTTGTGCTACTGTCACCAGCGTGATTTTGGTAAACAGCTCTTGGTTGGGAGGAGACTTTAATTACTTGGAGACCTTTCAGCAGCTGGTTGAAGCATCCTTTGTTGTGAATTAGCATCCTACATTACTGGAGTGACAGGCTGATATTTGTTGGACAGTGGATGTAAAATTATCATCTATCAGCATCAGAAATACAAAAACTGGGCAGAGAGGCGATGGACTGTTTTGTTTAAGTTTGTCACTTCCATCTTTTTAGTGGTTCTTGATGCATTTACAGGAGATTAGATAAAAAATAGGTGAGATCCACATTGGTATTGCTTTCAAAAAGAGTTCAAGTAACAGAGCTGCGTAGAGAAGCAAAGAAGACACCAGGTAAAAACCAGCTTTGTGATCTGTGGATGTTCAGATGTTACATGTGCTGACATGGCCTTTCCCTTTGTTATGAGAAGGACAGTGTTCTTACAGTGGATCCAGATGTTCTTTGCATCTGCCCATTGTTTCCTCTGCTTGCCTAGGCTCTCAGCCTGTTGTCTTGGGGCAGACTTGAGCAGATCTGTGGCTGGTGAAAATACCCAGAGCAGCTCCTGGAACCTTCCTGTGTGCTGAAGCAAGTGCTGCCTTCATAGGATGGGAAACTCCCCTACCGCAGCACTTCCACATGAACAACATTACCATCTGCCTTCAAGTGAAGAGGAATGTATGAAATGTTCTGTGCACAACAAGGATATAAACTATCAAAGTACTTGTTTAACTGGCACTCCTGGAGGTGCCTGTTTACCTAACACTTGTAGGTAATGCAGCCTCTGGTTCTTCAGCTACATATGTCACTGCTACGGGGGACTTCAGTGGACTTCTGAGTGCTCTTTGGCAACATGTAATATGGCTATAACCTCCTATTTGAGCAACCTCACTTCTTTCTTTAAAAATGCTTAGATTTGGTGTCTACATCTCTTTTTAAAGGCTACTGCAGAACTGTCACGATTGGGTACCTGACTTTCATTCTCCATTTATATTTAGCCTCAGTTCTTCTTCTGTGCACGTGTATTTTCCCCTCTACTGAATAAACATAGAAAAAGCTTCATTTTTTAGAGTGAGAGGTGTGTCTTAGTCCTCCTTATAGCATTCTTTGCACCCTCACATTGGTTTTACCATTTTCCTACGTGAAGAATAAGATTATTCATGCCTTTCTAGAGGAGTCTTGCCAGAACTGTGCAGTGGTATTTATGCTTTTATTTCTGTGGAGACATTTCAGTGGATACTGTCTATAGATGATGATGTTCTCTCCTTACATGGCTGTATCACAGTGGCTCATGGCCACAGTGTGATGACTGTGACTCGAGTCTGCTATCACCTGCTGTTCTTGCATTGAGAATCTGCTCGGAAGCCATAAACTTGTGGCAGTTTATGGGACTTTGACCTTGGCATTTCTACTTTCTTTAATCCTCTGTTGTTGCAATCTTCAGCATCATCAGTTTTTTTTTCCATCAGGGTCTGAGTTCTGTTCTGTATTGGTAATACTCCCATGTTTGTCATCAGCAGATCCTGCTTACTCCCACCAGTTTTCATCCTGCACTGTCCACGGCTGGCTCAGCTAGTTGCTTATTTACCCTCATTAAAGTTCCCCTACTCCTGTTCAGCTTATCCAGCCTTAGTTATGTCATGTCATCCCATCAAAGCATGTTTGTTGAAGTGAAAGTTTGGTTGGTAATCCTTTGTACAGTTTAAAGAAAAAAAAAGCTTTGTTAAACAAAAACTCATATACTCAGTATGACGCTTTTTCCTGTTTTCTGTTTATCTCCATTCTTTTCTTCGTGTTTGCTCTGAAGCCTTTCAAGCTGTTGAAGCCAATAATGAGCCTAAGCTAGTTTGGCTCACATTTCCTTTCTTCCCCCACACCTTAACTGCATTGGCTTTTCTCCAAACTTAAGGCACCGGCCCTTGTTTGATAGATGTCAGGTGCTGATTCTCTGGTGTTTGCTCAGGAAGAATGCTGCCTGATGCAAATTAACCTCTTTGTTTTCATTTGGAGGTAACTCCTGTTTCCACACAACCACCGCCTAATTTGCTCCCAACTCAGTATTATCATCTACTAAAAAGCTCCTTATTTGTTTCTTACTGTTTTACCTTGGTGCTTTTTAATCTCAGCCGCATACAAGTTCTTCTTCTCATTTCCTTTCTGTTGAAATGTCTAAAATACTTGGCAAAACTAATGAAGATAAATAAGCAGAAGTGCAGTTTATGTGGACTCCCATGATTTTTTATGTTGCGTTTATCAAAATCCGGGTGATGGAGGTTTGTTTGCTGACCATGCTTTCTGCCCTTGCCCACATCTGTGGGCTCTGCCATTCTCCGTTGACTCTCAGCTGCCTGTAGGAAATGATTGTTGCTCAGATTAACAAAGCTTTCCCTGGACCTTTATGTATTTTTTAAAGCAGAGAAGAGTTCTTGGTACTCCTGTGGTCTCAAAGCTGCAATATTGCCTCTGCTATTTGTGATCTATTAATTTGACTGCTTGGAATTTCTCATATAAACTGTGACTGACTGAAGACCTCTGTTAACTCCAATTCCTTTTGCCAGTGTGTGTTGCTAGAAATGTTTGTCATTCTCAGTCATTCAGGACAATAGACCTGCTCCAGCTGAACACCGGTGTCAAGCTCAGTCCAGTGTTAAGTTTGGCTCCATTTTATGACTCTCTAGTTAAAGACTCTTCCAGATGCTCAAAGGCAAAATTAGGAATGTCTGCCCTTCTGTGCTCTGAAGGATCTACTTGTGTTTTCTCCATGAAATCCACTCCTCTGACAACAGACCATAGGAAGTGTAGATTCCAGGTTTTGAGAGCACAGCTTGGAGAAACGTGGAGCACAGCACTACCTGCAGGAGCACAGTGCACAGCTCTGGGTGTGCAAGAAGTGTGCCCCAGTGCTGCACCATGAGTCTTAGCTCCTGCAGACACTGCGGGCCTGAACACACTGAATTATGGATAACACCATGTTGTTCATGCCTGTTTAAAATAAATAAAAATACATAACCTTCAGATCTGTCTGGGCTTCGGAGTTCTGGGAGTAAAGAATATGGAGATTGGGCTTTTGATGATGTGGAAATGGAGACCTCAAACAGAAAACTTGTTTTTCTTGGTTATTTCTGTTTTTCTTGGGAAATCTCCTCCGACACCTGTTAACAATGTGAAGTTGCACAGCTCACCCAAAGCATGGGACAAAAAAATGAATCTTTTAGAGCTGGGTTCTTTTATCTTGTATGTAAGTATAGATTATTTCCTGAAAGATAATGCTCTAATCAGTCTATGGAAGATTTCCAAAACATCACTCTATAAATATGCTCCTCTGACAACATAGGAACATGGTTTGAGTTCATGAATGTGCATCTTCATGTTGCTGCATGTGGTGGCTTTCTTCATACCAAGAGATGACCGTCTGCCTGCAGCCATCTTGCAAGCAATGGCTCTTGCTTGTCAGTTGCTGGAAATTAAATAGTTGCATTTGAATGGGTCAAGTAATGGGACCATCTGGCTTAGGGGGCTGAGGAGTCTTAACATTTGAGCATGAACAAAGTCCGTAAGTGCTTGCAGAAAATACATTGCTCAATTGTGTGTGCATTTTGTAAAGGCGCTTTTAATTTATTGTGTCTTCATTATGACCGTGTTCATGTAAGTGGTGGCCTGTTGTAACAGGAGCTCTACAATAACTCATGATTTTGTTGAATTAAAGAAAAAAAAAGAAGAAAGAGATGGTGTTCAAGGCTCCATTTGGAAAGAGGAGGTGCACTGAACAGGCTCTTCTGGTCCTGGCTGTGTCTGTATGATCATCGGAGGTGCTTGAATGACTGTCAGTATGCATTTGCTGCATGCTGTGTGTTCTGTTATCCTTTTCTCAGCATATAATCTGAATGCCTCTTCTGGTGTTTCCAGGAGCTAATTTAAAATTGTGTTTTTGCCTTCTCCCATTTAAGGGTCAAGATGAGGCTGATCCCTCAAAACCACCCTGGCTCAAAGGAGGGTAAGTGCTGTTTTGAGTCCTTGTTTTTCTTTGCTTACGGTAACAGGGCAGGTCTCCAGATTAATTTAGGTGGAAGCAGCGCTTGTAATGTTTTCAATTGCTATTTGCAAAGTTAATCAGATAGCCATGCCTCACTCAGGGCCAGACTGCCTCCGTGTGTTGTAGTTTCCTCTTAAACAATTTGAGGTGGGCTGTGCAGCTCTTCAGGAGATTTGTGGTTAAGGTTTTAGATGCCATGTTTACTTTCTAGTATGATGGGGGCAAGTGCTTATGGCAACAGTATTAAGCAGTGCTTGCTAAACCCTACGGTCTTTTCTCTAGTGGTAGCTGTGACTGGTTCAAAAAGGTGTTGCTCAGGAAAGCTGCTGTGTCTTTTGCTCTTAGGAGAAGAAAAAGAGAAAAATCAACCAAAAAAAAAGTATCTCTAGGAAGTCTTCTGTCTTTGCAGCTATTTCTGTGGTCACTGTAGCAGTCAAAACTGCAAAACTAGAGTAGCCTGCCATTTGTAAAACAGTGATCATCATGCCTCTTTTAAACAGGTGAGAGTGAGATGATGTTCTTTCTGCAACACACAGTAGTCACGCAAATGAAGCAGACAAATTTTGATTGCATGTAATTTCAGCATGATACTCTGCATAATAGATGCCAGCATGGTAGCTTCCCTAGCATCCTCCCTGGAAAAAAAGAGCGACATTTTTTCCAAGCTGCTGGGTTATGTGCAGTGTATGTGATTACAGCGATACGCTTCAGTGGTGGTGCACTCATTAGGAGCTGATGTAGCAGCAGATTTGTCCTGATATCTCAGCAAGAGCTTGGCTTGCTACACGCACAACTTAATTCCTGTACTACTGAAGTAAGCTTTCCTAATAAAATGCAGGTTAAATCAGAGGCTTCATTATATGGTTTTCTGCTTTTGGAATCTTTGTTCTGTGATGCTGGTATTCCCACAAAGCTTCCTCCACACCTGCAGATGCCTGGAGCTGCCTAGCAACCCCATGCTTTCTTAAGGAGCCCAAGATTTTGCTGGAGAACTGGCAATTAGCAGGAGCAGGAGACAGTGATTTATGCTAACTATAAACAGCAGCTTTTCCTGCTTTAACAGGGAGCCAGAGTGCTGAGTTTACTGGTTTGCTCTCACAAAAATTATTACCTAGCCTGAAAGATAAGCACAACTGCACTCCTGAAATACTTAATGATAGTTTTATCAGTTCTAGTTTTGTCAGGCCATGTTTGCTCTGGTCTGTAAGTTTTAACCTTCTATGTGAGATATAATGAAATAAACAGGCTAATGGAGTTTTGACAAAAGTGGCACTTACTCACTCTACCCCTGCATGCAAGGGATGGGAGGCAAACCTTTAGTTCCACTGTAAGACATTCTGTGGATTTATTAGTCACAACATACATTAAAGCTCTTTGGTTCAGAGTTGTTCTTTCCTAAGAAGACTGGTGAAGTTCTGTCCTTTGAGGGAAGCAGACATCTTCTGTCATCACAAGCAATCTTTGCTCTGTTAATTTTCAAGATTTAATATAAGAACCTGTATGATAAAGGTCATATTAAGTGATGAATACATGCTAAGAGCTATTTACAGTTTTAGCATAATGCTGTGTATTTTATTTAGTAGTGCAAATCACGTTCTCACACAGAGATGCTATTCAGTCCCCAGTACAGCACTCCATGATGATACTATAAATGTTCTGTACTTGCAGAGGAGAGTTACCCCATTGAATCCATGGTGTACATATTTGAAGCACAATCAGTACTTCTGTCTGTGCAAACTCTGTGGCTTTGTTAAGCAATGTAGAGAGACTGTGCTAGAACAGAGAGACTGGGGTAGCTGACAATGTAAGTTAAAAATTAGAAATTAAAATTTAAAACATTATAAATTAAGAATCGTTGCTGATATTACTATTATTATTATTAATTAACAAGCAAAAAGCAAGGTGTCTGAGCATAAGACTAGCAAGCTAGATATCAGGATTCTTCTCTGCAGTGGAAAATGCATGCACCTTTCAAACATTATTCTCCTCTGCTGGGGTGTCTCATAAGCTATTATCTTATTTTACTGCTGGAAAAGCAGTAGTCTGGCATAAATATTTTGCAGCAAGCTGGGTTTGTAACTACAGTTTTCTCAGGTGCAATAACCTGCTTAGGCTCATCTTGAATTTACAAAACTTACATCTTCGGTGTTATTTTTTCCCCCTAGGAAACACTACTGTCACAGTTTCCTTTCAATTGAATTAGAAAACAAAACAAAACCAACAAGAAATGTGTCTGGAAGTCCTGTAGAAAAGAATTATTATTTCGCAGCTACACTGTTAAGTTTAGCGGTGGCACTGACTCTGCATTTTTATTTGTGACTATTTTGTCATAGCTTTTCTTACAGGCTCTCCTTTGTATTTTTGAGATACTTCCATTGTTCTGGTGATTTGACCCAATTTTTTTATCTGAAGGGCAGCATCAGATTAAACTGTGATTTAGATAACTCTTGAGTTCTTGACATCATCTAAATAGTCATCGGTGACACCTGTTTCACTCCAGAAAGGTATAGCGAGGATCAGAGAGCGTTTTGTAGCACTAGAGCAGCAGATAAAACTCTTGTTTGATCTCAGCAAGACTGCCGAGTTCTTATGCATATATTTATTATTTGCTGATTTGGGTCAGATTTTTCTATTTTAAGCTAGAGGGGATTATTGCAGAGTAACTTGAGCAAAAGTTTGTTTTTTTTTCCTGTAGCTGTATGCTGGAAATGAGGATAGCTTTTGGTAAAAACACCTTGTGGCCTTGCTGTAGGGATTTCCAGAACTACAGAACCCCTTTTTTTTGTTCTTTGTAAGGGACTTCAGCAGCTTAAACTAACTGAAATAAGTCTGCAGCTTTTTCATGCCTGAGTTAGTCTCTGCTCCCAGCTGCAGTATTTACTGTCACATTTTGCTGGCAGAGTGGCATTGCAGGCTGTGAATGGGTTTGATTCATTATGTAGGAGCATAAAGAACAATGAGCAGCGTACATAAGCCTGATGTTGCATGCAGAGGTGAGGTTCGTGTTGCTCACCTTCTCACCAGACTTATTTATCTGGCAGCAGCTGGCAGCTCAGCCATGGATCAGATGTGTCACCCACCTACGCACAGTCAGAAAAGTCAGTTTCACCACTACAGCACCATGACATGTTACTATATATATGTCTTTCCATCTTTTGACACAGCCTTGTGCTAGTCTGTGCAGTAACATCCTTCCCCAACCTATCACACTATCATTGTCTGCTGTTATGTGGATTTGGACATCAGTAGTCTTTTTCTAGTCTTTTCTGTTACTTAACTTTTTGGCTTTACTGAAAAGGGATGTGAGTAGGTCCTGCTTGACCACAGAAGACAGATTCCCTGTTGTCCCCTACATATGCAGTAATTCAGGCTGACTTATCAGGAAATAAGGAGACTATCACGTCTTATTTCTGTAGATTCGGAGTGTTGCTGGGCTGGAGGCACTGTTGCTCCTCCACCACTTCCACCAGCAAATGGCAGCTCTTGTCCATAGCGTCCTGAATGACTTCAACTGCCGAGCAGCAGGGATGGGCACTTTTATAAAAACAAAAATAGTCTTCTCCTTCCTCCCCTGATGTCAGAGTTTTCCTCTAATAATTATATAGAGCTTGAGGGTTAGGCTGCTCTGGCCTGCAGCCTGATGACAGCAGTTTCCTGGCTCTGGGCTGAGCCACTTCGACTGGCTCCCTCCCACCCACTGATGTGGGGCATAAACATCTAGATGTTTACATGTGCAAATGATACATACTTAATTGATACTGTATATTTATGTTGTATTTTTATTCTTTCTGAAGCGTCATCTCAGTTCTTGCTGACTTTGCTTTATGTCAACTGATTCTTCCTCATTAACTGTTACATTAGCAAAGAGGCTAATGACCTAAGGAAGCGTTTTGGTCACCTGTTTACTGTCTATCACAGCTCTTGGGATTCTTAATCCTTTTTTTTCCTCCTGAATCTCCAGGCCTGCAGGTGGTCTCTATGGCATTGACAGCATGCCCGATCTACGCAAAAAAAAGCCAATTCCACTTGTCAGTGATCTGGTAAGAGATTTTTCTTCTGCCATGCAGTCGATGGTGCAAATAGCTTTACTTTTTGGCATACAGTAATGTTCATTGTTGCTTGAAGAAGTTAGAAGTTTCCTGCTTAGTTTAATTAATTCTTACAGTAAGAGTTTGGGAGTTAGAAACAATCAGAACGAGGTGTGTTTTCATACAGTGTTTGCTTCATTTGGAAGAATTAAGACATTTTTCATATTCAGTTTTCCTTCTTTATTCTACTCAGAAGGTTGGATTAAACTTAGGCCTGTAATTTTTTAATACATTTTCCTAAAAGTCATGTGCTGTGAGGAAAGTTAGGATGACCATGTGAGGTCTGGCAACTTGGAATTTGAGAGGGTAGATAAATGAACATAATATGCTCCAGTGTTTTAAAGTAATTTGCAGTATTGCCAGTAGGCTCCCGCACTGAGGAAGCACAAGAGTCAAACAAGTAATGAGGACGAGTTTCATATCTCTGTGTCATACAGTGAAATAAGGCTTCAGCGGGACAAATGGCTTTCTGTTGGCTGTGTGTTCAGTCCATACAGCACATTCATAGTTAGTTGGGGGAAATGTTACAACAGCTGAAAAGCTGAAGGTTTCTGTATCCTGTAGTTCCTGTGAAGAGATGCATACAGTTCTCTCTGCCAGCTTATGCATGGGAAGCATAATATGTGTCTTATTAACTGCTTGCATCTTTTAAATCTGTGCAATGATGGCATTAACTTGTGTTGCTTCCTTTGAATGCTTTCATTCACTCTCTCCGTAGGCCATGGTAAGTGGAGCTAAAGACTATCCACAAAGTCTTCACCAGAAACAAAAATGTTTTACCTTCCCTTCATTTTATTTGCTTTTCATTTTGAACCTGCAGCACTGCAGTGCATCCATATTAAGTACCCTGTCCTGCTACATCACTGATGGAATGAACTGTTTTGGTCGGTCTTCAAATGACATAAATCAGAGGATTAATGGAGATTTCTGATAAAATTTGATGGTTCTAAATTAGATGTTACTGATTTTAGTTGCCTTCTCTGCTGTCATCTGTCCGTGGCAATGTTAGGTGCTGCAGAGACTGGGGCCTGTGCTGCTCAGAGCTACAGAACAGCACTGCTGTGTTGTGAAGGAGGCAGTTCTGAGGCAGAAATGCTGTTCATTGTATTCAGTGATGGCCAATGATTGTGATTCACCAGCGCATTCAAACCTGTTCTCCTGACCCATCCTGTTCTTTATCCTTTTTGTGTCTTTCTCACTGTCACATTTTTGAGTGTTGTGTAAATTTAAAACCTGACAAAAACCTTATTTTGTTTACAAGTGAAATTAAATATAGAGGACGGTCCCACACAATTATCTTAAGCAATAACAGTGTTACCGTTGCTACCATAGACATGGAGAGGTGAGCCCAGTTTTCATTGACAGTTCTTGCCAGTCAAACAAACATTTTCCTCAGTGAGAATGCCTATGGGCAGATAAAGTTAAGTTGGAGGTCTCTCAAAGTATACCTTGACTTTTGAGATGTGAAATGTGAGATGTGTCACTTAAGAAAGCAACTTGAATGTACTAGACTGCTGGCTTGATATCTGGCATGACGGGGTGTCCTTGCTCACACTCCTGGGTATGTAGTACCACTGCATAGATACCTGTATTGAATAACAAACTTTGTTCCTCTGTAGTCACTGGTTCAGTCCCGGAAAGCCGGAATTACCTCAGCAATGGCCACCAGAACATCTCTCAAAGATGAAGAGCTGGTAAGTGGGAGAGCTGTGTAGCTCATGTTAATGCTTTGTAAGGGGAATTAGGTTCTGTGGGATGCAGAGCCAGCTTCACAGTCTAAAGATACAGATGTGAAACTTCACATTATTTGTTTACAGAAAACAAATGTAAAAAATAAAATTTAACATGTCTTATATGTCCCTGAAAAATACAAACTTTTCAGCTATCTATTGTGTGAAACTTACTTCATGCAAGGTATCCGTCATCCAAAACCTGTAATTCATTTCTTCCATCTCACTTACTTTCTTTTAAATGTTGGGAGAGACATTTTTGCGGGGGGATTCTCTGCTAACACATGGAAAAGACTGATAGATTTGGCTACTTAAGATGTGTAGATGTATTGCGCTTCTCACGCCTTTTCCCTACCACCTATGTGATAACCAGCAACAGCAGGTTCAATCACCTTCCTTGATGTTGATTTCTGTGTCTTTCAGAAATCTCATGTCTATAAGAAGACCTTGCAAGCCTTAATTTACCCTATCTCTTGTACAACCCCACACAACTTCGAAGTATGGACAGCCACAACTCCTACCTACTGCTATGAATGTGAGGGGCTGTTGTGGGGTATCGCACGGCAGGGAATGCGCTGCGCTGAATGTGGAGTCAAGTGCCATGAGAAGTGCCAAGACTTGCTCAACGCTGACTGCTTACAGAGTGAGTAGTTGCTTTGCTGCTTCCTGTCCTGAGAGGTGCAGTGAAAAATGGCTGTTCAAAGAGTGTTACAGGAGCTTTCCTAAATGTGTGTTGCTAAACCCTGATCCTCAGGGAGCAGCGAAGATGCATTTATTAAAATGACTGTATGCTTTCTGTAAGTAGGCCATACGACTAAACCTGTCCCTATCAGCCCGCTGTTTATTTTTTGTTTGTTTTAACCTGCATAATGTGTTTAATCTCTGTTTATCAGCTCAGATGGTATGCTTGCTATCATATCCTGCACAGAAGATAGTCAGTGTGCTGGATGGGTAAGCTACTAAGATGGGCATACTCATTTTATCTGTTCTTCCTGCCTCAGTATCCCAGGCAGTTTGTTTGTTTAAACCTTCAGTCTGTGATAACGTACATTTTAAGCTTTCCAGAGCACCAGAGAGATCCTGCTCAGGGATTACCATCTGTGAATTTAGGTAGGATTCTTCTAGTGCAGATTGGCAAGGCATTATGTCATTTGAATAGGAGTGCCTTGAAGCTGAATCTCTTTAGAGACCTTGTACTGAATAAGGACAGATGAAGGGTTAGATAATAAGTAATGTTTAAGTGTCTGGGCAGTATCTTATATTCCTGCTTGCATTTCTGCTTATCTTGATTTTCTGCAGTGTTCAGAATTGAGCCCTCTTCAAAGAAGGTGAAGAACTATGACATTGCAGAATAGAGGAACCCTGACACAGAGAGTGGAGAAACTTAAAAGGATCTGTGTTTGTTTTTCTTTTCAACTGTCCAATTCGGCATCGGGATTGGTCAGATTATTTTTATTTGTTCTCAGTCATATGCTCGTATTTGAGAGCAAGTTATCTACATGAATATATTTAGACATATCTTATGTATCTTGTATAAGACATGATAAACTTACACTGTAAGCATTAAATCTTGAGCAGGAAGGTGGGGCTTCTTCTGTTCACTCTTAGTTTTCTTGTCATTCCAATTCGATGGAAAAAATCAGAAGGACTCAGGAAGTTCTGTGAAGTAGAAACCAGCTACTATCACTACAGAGATAATTTTGTGACTAAGGACAGGGCTGCTAGATTTCACTTGGTTTGAGAGAATTTAGTTAAGACATAACTCATCTTTATGACAAAATCTGATGTAGAGTGCCAGTTGGATTCACGATACTAAATGATGAATTCCAGCGTTTGAGATGAAAAGCTGCTAATATGTGTACCTAAGCTTAACTCAGATGCACATCCTAGATATTACCATGTCATAAAGAAGCTGTGATATCTCAGTGTGGGAAAATGCTATTGAGAGTGGAGGAAAATAGAGTTTGTACCAGCAGCAGCAAGGAAACAGGCACAAAACTGCTCAGAGGAGAAGTAATGAAGTTGAAAACAATAGAAGGAAAAGTAAATTTGAGAAATTACAAAGAGGAAATATATTTTTGCAGAGGGCAGCTCTGGCAATCATGTGCAAGAAGGACTTCAGAGTGGGACAGATACTGGGCAAAGTTCAAATGTAAAGGGGAAAATGTGTGAGAGCGTTTTGAGATAGAATGGTATGAAATTGCTTGTTAATCTTTGCAAAGAGGGTTTGGCAGTGCAGGGCAGGAGGAAGACAGAGGTAATATTGTTTCAGGAAATGAAGAACAGCCATAGGGGGTATAACTGAAATCATCATGATGGACCCCAAGACAAAGGCGTTAAACACGCAGTGTAGAGTTCCTATGACTCTGCTTTACTTTTTCAACTTTCCATGACTTAATGACTTTCTGAGCAGTAGGTGCTGTGCTTAATGGCTGACAGTGATGGTTGTGAATTTGTTTAATCCTTGTCTGATGTTATTTATGCCTGCAGTGTGGTGGGGAAGGGCGAGATAAAAAGCTGAGAGGAAGACGGTCTGTCTAAGCTCACTGTTTATACAACAAAAAAATGGAATAAATTTGCTTTGAGACAATTAAGGGTGGAAAAAAGGAGACTTCAGTGTTGAGAACTGGGAGATTCTGGAACAGTCTCAATAATAACTGTGGGAGCAGCTTATTTAACTCTGGTTGGAGTTAAATAGCTTTGTGCAGTGGGCTCTAGGATGTGATGATGACGGGACTGTGAGGCCTAAGCAATAGTTTAGAAATTCAGTAAGTCTGAGGCTGAAATTTCTTGTATGTTGAACTCAGGAGGGTTTTCTTCCTAAAAAAGTTTTACTACTGTTGGTTTTGTTGTTGTTGTTGCCAATGAAAACAAAACAAACAAACACAAAACCAACAAAAAAGTCTATGTTGTCAGGATGTATTTTCACTTAACCCTACATAAGGCTTCCACAGAATGAATTTCCAGGCTGGTAGCAAGTACAATTCTATTGGTTATGCCTTGATGCCTCAGGATATATTTTCATTTGACTCTTGTCAGGTCTTCCAGAAAATGTTGTGTTAGAGTAAAATGAATTTTCAGACTGGTCGCAGATACGAATCCATTGTCTGTACTTCAGACGTTTGGATAGATGCCTGGGTCTTTAGAATCAGGATGTGATGTTTATCAATCTTCTATGCTTCAGTGCTTTTCTCTGGGGAATAAACAGATCCTTTTCCCCACGTCTATGAGAATTAAGTTATGTTATTTCTTATAAGGCTTTTTTTCTTACCATCTATATTTTAAGGAAGTGAATATCTGATACCATCAACAAACGTGTGGGTCTGTTGTGACAGAGTACTCAAATTCAGCACTGTTTTTCTGCGGGTTGATACAAAATCCATTTGTCTAAAAGTGGGTGCTGTTTCTCTTTTGAAGCTAATTTGCTCATGGTGTTTTTAGGAATGCCTCGTAACCTTTGTTGTCTGAGGGGCAATTAAGAATGTTTTTAGAATGCATTTCCTGCTCCAGGCAGCATCTCATGCACTACACCCAACGGAGATGAGGGGTGTAAATCTTTTATCTGAATTTTATTTAAGAACAAAAAAAGCGAAAAACCTGCAACTTTCAGTCTCCCAGCTTTTGAGATTCAGCACTTTTTAGTTTTGTTTGTATCTCTGTGTGGTGGGACATGCTGTGCAGTTCAGTTCAGCAGGACTGTTCCCTGAAATGACTGTGTTTGAAATGCTGGAATTACCTGTGGCATGCTCTCTGCAGCCATCAGGATTATGGCAACTATTGTCACCAAGTTGTTACTCTGAGAGGATTAAAAATCTACATTTCTTGACAGTAGGTACTGTGAAGGCGTTATTCTGTTGATGGGGAACTTACCTTTTCATTATAAGGTGATAAATACTTGTTCTAGATGTGCTTTTTTTTTTTTATTTTTTATTTTATCCTTCACCTATTCTTGGAGGTGCTTGAGATCTGCGCTGAATGGGTACACTTCTTTTCTTACTTGACTGGAATTAAATAGAGAGATTTAAAATTCTTATAGCATGTAAAGCTTTTGGAAAAGGGGGCTTTTATCTCTTGCCCTGGGCACCAGTGTGCTGCTAACTGAAATCCAACTGTTCGGGAAATGTTAATATCAAATGAAGAGGATGATAGATGTGTAGGAAGCCAAGAAATAGATTTTGAGAAGCAGGCAGAATTATGAGGAAGGTGGAAAGGAGGGACGTTATATTGGCATGATACTGACAAAAAGAAACGTAGTTCTGTGCTAGTGTTTGAAAAGCTGCAGATGTGTGCCTTGTTTTCCTTTAGAGTTGCTAGTCTAAGTCCTCCACCAATTACAGTTAAACCTGAGAAAATAATTTGCCCTAGGATATCAGAACCGTGTTCTTTGGAGATCTTGAAAGGAGGATTTGAGATCTCAAACTTCAAACTACTACTAAATGTAAAATGCACTTTGTGAGTGTGGTTATCCGTAAGAGTGCTTTTTTTGTATCGTAGCATGACAAATATGGAGAACTTCATATTTGAAAGCTGCAGTACCGAATGCCCCTCTTGGTTCTGGTTTGTCTCCTAGGGCTTTGGTTCACTGATGGAGTTGTTTAGAGCTTTTTGAATCAGAACTGGAAGCCTGGCATGTTTGTTGGGTTTTGGATGAGAAACTTCTGTGTTACCCTCCAAACAGATTGCATTCCAGAGCCTGGCTCTGTGAGTGGACTGTTAGTGAGAGTGAGAAGTCACTCTTGTGATAATCATCTTGGCTTCTATCTTGAATTGATGATTTGACACCATGGTGATGGATGCCTGTTTGCTTCCAGAATCCTATGCAGGAAAATATTTGCACAGAAGGAGGAAGGATACCTTTATTTGAAACTTGAATATCTATTTTAAGTTTCAGGAATATATAATTTCTAAGCATTATCCGCCTACTGAACAGCTGTCTTCTATCCTGCCAGTTTCTTGACTTTTTCCTGTTAAAGCATAAGATAACAGCACTGGCAGTTTACTAGGAGCTGTATCAATACCAGTCCCAATATAGTCCTATTTGCTTTCTGTTTCCAGTTATAAATCAACTCGTGATTCATTTCTAGGAAGGAAGAGATAAGGAAAGCCCACTGCCATTTATATGACATTGTACACGTCTATTCATGGTATTTATATCGTCCCTTGCCTTTTTATTGCTACTTACAGAACTGCTTTAAAACCTAAGCCACTGGCAAAACCTTTTTTTTTTTTGAAGCTGAATGAATACATACAATTCAAGTTCAGCAGCAGGGAAAACACCTTTTGCCTTCCAATATAGTGATCTGCATCGAGTTTGTACACGCCATGAGGATCCAAGGAAAAATTCTCTCTGTCCATTTCCAGCCAAGTAAGAATGGGGTGCTTGCATTAAGGCAATAATGCAGACTAGTGCCACTCCTGGTAATTCTGGTCCCATCTCTGTGATGGACAATGAAACACTGATATTTGCAAGCTATCTGGCTAGTAATTTCTTTAGAGAATGTTTCTGAAATGGAGCACTCCACTAATGCAAGACTAAAGCTCTTAATGTTTAGTTTGATTCTCAATATCCATAAAATCAGAAAGGGCAGGACATGGTTTCTTTAGCTCATTACAGATTTCAGAATTCCAGGTAGGTAGGACGACTTATTCAGTTTGGCCTTTCATGGTTTCTGTAGCTCTTCGTATCCTACGTCAAGTCCGCCTCCCTCCCCAAAAGACCTACTTGTATTAAAGATGAATAGCATTTCTTATCTGAAGTTCAAAGTGTAGCCCCTAGTATCATTTCAATTCTGTATTCCTTTAATAAATGTTGGGTCTATGGCTGGATGATTGTTCGATACAAGACATCAATTTGGGTGATGGTAGTTCTTCTCTGGTGAGTGGGGACAGCAGGGACTGTGTAATTAATTCCAGTATTTTGATTTCATTTCATCTTAAGCCAACAATAGAAAACTCTGGGGATTTTTCTCAGATACATTTTATTGTACTAAATGAAATACTGAACATTGAGCCTCTGGCAAGTAAAATGAAAAAATAATTATCAGGTAATGCAAACTTAAGGCTTTTATTTTTTTTGCTCAAATCTTGAATAGTGTGCCTTGTTGTGCAGTGTCCTTAATGAACTTCTGAAACTTCAGTGGTTACATTCCGTTCCAGACTGCTTTTATTCTTTTCCATTGGGATGATGGAAGTTATAATTGACTTTTTGTTTCTTTATTGAAATGGTAAAAGATGTTAGACTGAAGGTCCAAGAAGTGGATATCTTTAGGCAGCATTTGTCACTAGGCACCTGATTGGGCTTGCTAAGAAGGTTCCTGTTATGCTGTACTGCTGGGGTCCTTTGTGAGTGTGCATTTGCAGACCCTAGTTCTCTGTGGGCACTAACTGCTAAAACTCCAGAACATGCAAAATTATACCATTTTTTTTGTAAGCTCTCCCAGTTAACACATTTGTCTAATGTGGAATTGACCATAAGAACATTCTTATCTCATAATGATATGAACGTATAAATTTTGTAAACAATACACAAGGGACCAGAGGCCTCTGTTTTCAAGTTCCAGTTAATATCCATGTAGTACAGACCCCTGCTCCTGGCTCTTGTGTTTCTAGCTGCTAGATGCTGTACTTGTGCCCCATACCTATTCGGTTTGCTACCTTATAAGTGTTTGGATTAGATATGGCAACTACAGTTCGGGCTATCTCCTTACAAATGAAACAAACTAAAAAGGAAGGGGATCCAGAGAAGCACTTCAAATGCCTCCAGCTTGATGTTTGCTCCAAGCAGAAGAACAGACCATGCACTGTGCAGTGACTTAGTGCTGAATGGGAAATCATGCAGAGCACATCAGTAAAAAATAGTGACTCTTGGCCCATCTGAACTTTTTCTTGGTTCTGAGGTGCAGCTTTTAGATAAGCTTATAGGTGCTATTTGCAGTGAGGGACCACTGTCACCTTCCCAAGCAGGGATCTATTTATTCAAAGCAAGGTTGTGAGAAGTGGGAACATGGTGATGTCTGCTGTTATGGTTAGAGCTCTGCTTCTGGGTCTTTCTCAGCTGCAAAGGTGTAGAACTCAAGCCTGTTGTGAGGAGAGCAACCCAGATCCAGTCTGGGCACTCCCAGTATCTCCATGCAGCTCCAACTGGTTCATATTTTCTTTTGCATATGTTAAAATAGGAGGGCTATCTATAAATGACAACAGTAAGAGGCATTGTGTGAAATAAATTGTAGCTTTGATTCCGTCATCCCTATTCATCAATGAAACGTGACTTTCTGTGTTTGCATGTTTCTGATGCTTCTTTTTTACTCTCTGATGCACAGGAGCAGCAGAGAAGAGCTCAAAGCATGGAGCTGAGGATCGAACCCAGAATTTCATCATGGCCATGAAGGATCGCATGAAAATCCGTGAGCGGAACAAACCAGAGATCTTTGACTTGATCAGAGATGTGTTTTGTGAGAGCAAATTGACACATGCTCAGCAAATGAAGACAGTGAAGCAAAGCGTGCTCGATGGCACCTCGAAATGGTCAGCAAAGATCACAATCACAGGTGAGTGGAAGGAAGCATAGATTCAGTTGGTCTTGTTTGAGCACCTAGGACAGGGCTGGTCTGAGACTAGAGAGAACAGGCATCTGTGGACTGTATTTCTTTATGTTCAGGTAGCAAATGGAGACAGGTACTCGTATCCCGGACACTGCAGTGCACTGTGAGCTGAGGCTCATCAGAAAAGTTCTCATGAGTGTTGTTTTTGTTTTTCTGGACATTCTGAGCTACCTGCTTCTTCATGTGGTGTATGGACACATTGTGTTACTGGAGGGTGGTAATCACCCTTCTCTTTTCCTTCCAGTGGTGTGTGCTCAGGGTCTACAGGCCAAAGACAAGACTGGTTCCAGCGATCCGTATGTAACTGTTCAAGTGGGTAAAACAAAGAAGAGGACAAAAACAATTTTTGGGAATTTGAATCCTGTGTGGGAAGAGAAGTTTTATTTGTAAGTACTCTCACCCCCCTTTTTGACTATTTGTATGATCCGTGCTTTCCCACGCTGCCTGTGGGTTTCATTTCTGCTTGGTGTTACATACACCTTTAAAGAGTTGACGTCTATAACAATGTGCACAGCACACTCAGGTCTACCTTATCTTTCTCACTTTTGTATATATAAATTGTCTGTTCTGTGAGCCTTTTGGTATTGATGTTTCTAGAGAGAGCTAAAGAAAGGAAAATCTTTAACTTGGTAGCTTGTGTTCTTGGATAATAGATGTACTTTCCAAATTATTTGGAAGATGAAAGCGTGAAGTTTGTATGAAAGGCTAAGCAGACTTCGTGTGACCTGCTGCTGTGACCTGCTTCTGTTGTACGACCAACAGAGGATAAAGAAAGTTGTTTGTCACTTGTCTGTGACACTACCAGTTTCTCCCCTTACTTTTGGAAAATCAATGTTATAGGAACTCGAGGGATTGCCTGCTTTCAAGATGAGCAACGTATCCAGGTCTGAATTGAAAAGAAAGGCTAGAGGCATGGTTTTTCTGTTTCAAATATGCTTTAAAAGCTGAAGTGTATTTTTCCGTCCTGCTTTTATTGAATAAGTAAACAGTACCCTCAATTTATCATTGAACGCTTGATAACACCAAAGGGAGACCTAAAATCTAGCAAGAGAGTAGTTTCTGTAGATTAAGGGTAATCTCTTTCAGCCCCCAAAATGTTTATTTTCTTTAACGTGCAAGCTGTTCTTTTATACCTTCCCTCTCTTTGTTTTTCTTCCTTCTTTTCCCTTAAACTTCATGGGGGGAGTTCTCTGTATACTGAAATCATGCTTTAGAATCAAGCTTTTGTCAACCCAGCTTTGTCCTGACCATGCACCGTCCAAACAAAATCATTTCTAAAGTAGTTCATTAATGTCAGAAAAATCTCATCTCTGTTTTGAGCAGACAGGCCTTTCATTTTATCCTTTAATCCAAAGTGACATTACTGCTCAGATTGTAGACAAGTATACTTCAGTGCCGTTTGGTTAAGTCTAGTCACAATAGCAGTAATGTGGGATCCTTAAGGACCTTGATTTACCATGCCAAGTAGTTACCATGGTATTCGAAGTGTGTTCCCTTCTAATTTTAGGAGCTTCAACAAATACTGTGTTTAAAGATAGATAGTGCAACGTGATAAATGTCACAGTTTTAACAGTGCTGCTGTTTAGATTTTATCACTGTATCTGTGATTCAGCAGATAATATGCTATGGGACATTAGAGTTGATGCTACTTTATGTCTTGCCTGTGACTAGGTGGTTGTTTTAATAGCAGAAGGAGGTAATGATTACTGTAACAAGATATATTGCAGGAGTCTTAAGTACTGGCATCCATGGTTTTATTGGTAGACGTCAAAGCGCACCATATGCTGTATGCAGCACTGGTCTTTTACACATGCATCTTCTTCTTCTTCTTTTTCTTTTTCTTTTTCTTTTTCTTTTTCTTTTTCTTTTTCTTTTTCTTTTTCTTTTTCTTTTTCTTTTTCTTTTTCTTTTTCTTTTTCTTCTTCTTCTTCTTCTTCTTCTTCTTTTTCTTTTTCTTTTTCTTTTTCTTTTTCTTTTTCTTTTTCTTTTTCTTTTTCTTTCTCTTTCTCTTTCTCTTTCTCTTTCTCTTTCTCTTTCTCTTTCTCTTTCTCTTTCTCTTTCTCTTTCTCTTTCTCTTTCTCTTTCTCTTTCTCTTTCTCTTTCTCTTTCTCTTTCTCTTTCTCTTTCTCTTTCTCTTCCTCTTTCTCTTTCTCTTCTCTTTTTCTTTTTCCTTTTCTTTTCCTTTTCTTTTTCTTTTTCTTTTTCTTTTCATTTATGGATCCTTTTTTCAGCTTGCATCTCTTAAAACTGCTGAAATCTTCTCCCCTTCATAATCAAATGGAAACTTAAATCAACGTATGCAGGCCAGAAATAACAATTACTTGCTAAGCTTTGTCAGAAGAGGCTGTCAAGACAATCCAAAGATCCTCAGTTTTGAGTGTTAAGGATGTGTATGTGTTTATTTTAGAATGATGTTAACTTGTTACAGTGGGAGAAAGGTGTCCTGGAAGGTATTAAAAGCCTGCCTTAGAGCAGATATATGAGAAATTTGGAGTTGGAAACACTTAAATATTTCAGTTACTGCAAGGTGCACAGGTAGAGAACATTCAGGTCAGTAGATAATGTATGGTTTAGTTATTGCTGTTCATTGTCAGTTTGGCTTGTTGGACAGACTTGCTTGCAGATGATGTCCATTAGATGCTCAGTGTCTGTTATGCAGTCACAATTCTGGCATCTTTTCAAAGGTTGGCTGTAGAGCTGGAAACCCATATTTATCAGTTGTCATAGAGGTGTTTATGTAACCTGTGATACAATCTAAGTCAGACTCTGTGCAGCTGAATAGTACCGTAATTTCTACAGACTCTTTAAAATTGACTAAAAGCAGTTTAAATATATATTTTTTGAGTTAAGGCTGCAGTGACCTATTTGAAATAGTTTCTTTGTGCTTATCTGTGGTGATGGATGTAAAAGTATATTAACTTAAACATATCTCCTTGAATATGACTTTTTTTCCTATAAAAAATAAGGAAAAAAGGGACAAAAACAAAAAAAAAATAGTGGTAAGGCTGACCCGATTTGTAAGTCCTAATTTAGAACTGTATTTTAGAAAGGACAAGGCTGGAAAAAAAAGACTCCAGGTTTTCATTATAAGCACTATTTAGGTCGTTACTAGCATATGTCCCTATGGGCATCTGCTTAGATTAATGACGGGTTCTTGGAACATATTCATTACTAAGCAAGGAATTTGCGGGTCTTTTTTCTTTCTGAATATTATCTTCTTGTATATTTTCATCCTTAGCTTTAGGAAATGTGGTACAAAGAATTTTGTTACATCTTTCATTGGAATTTGAAGACCTATACAAATGCAAGGAGGTTCTTTTCGCTCAGTTCAAAGTTTTGCAGGCAAGCTGCAAAGGCTGCATAAATGGTACTTGGAGGATGAAGCTTGATAGGTCACTTCAGCTATTTCTGCAATACAAAAAAAATAATGTTCTGTCAGCACACGCTAATGAATTGTGCTTCTCTTGACTTTACATTCCACTCCTATAATGCAGACTCCTTTTCTTACAGCTATATTGAGTAAGCTAAAAGGTAGCCTCCTTCATTTGCTGCGTAGACTTGGCTTCTGTGCCCTGAGCTTTCTTCCTTTGCACCTAACTCTGGACAGCGCGTGTCCTACCTGCAGTTGGTGCTGAGTTACCTGTCTTGTTTGGCGCGTGAGAGCCAGGTGTCTGCAGACTTTCCAGGAATAGCAGTTGGTTTGGGTTTCTCTCTTTTCTCTCATTTTTCACTAAGTGTGTTGAAATGAAGAAGCATTGAAAAGAAATCTGCAGAGCACTCGTTTCCCTAGGAAACAGCCCAGTAATATGAGAAGGAAGATATTTTTGCAGTATTTAACGCAATTAAGACAAGACTTTAATTCTCCTTTTAGACATAATTTAGACTATCAGTGGGAAGTACAGACTTTCTGGTGATTTTTTTTTTGATTTTTTTTTTTTTTGTGAAGACTGAATCTGAGCATCCATTTGAACAAATTACCACAGCAGACAGAGTTTAGGAGAATGAACTCTTGACAACAGGACAGAGTTCTGTTCTAAAAGGAGAGCTTTGCGCTCAGCTGGAGGTTGGTAGTCCATATCAGCTTTTCTAAGGAAACACCCGAATCTTGACTATGAGCACTAGTAGTTGGTGGATTCAAACAGTACTTTGCCATGTTTCTTGGCTTAGGCTCAAAATGACTCACTCATTTTAAAGTAATATCTCCTTGAAGTTGTATTGTCTGAATATATTTGTTCTCAAGGCATTTATGGTGGGTGTGAAATCACTGCCTTAAACAGATTGCATTGTCAGTGGGCAGTTTGCAAGAGGCACATTTATTCTCTCACTGCAGAAGACTGAGTGGAAGTAAATGCAGTACCTCCTGCCAGCAGATGACCAATATTTTACTAGGACATGCAGAGCCACAGATGATAAACATTTGTATTAATCCTTTGAGAATGGTGCTTTTGCATAGCTAGACACTGCGCTGTCACCCAAAGTTTTCTCTTTGGTTGCTCAGTTTTCCTTTCAGCTGCTGAGTCTGTTACCAAGCCCAGCATCTTTCAATAGTCTCTGTTGTTATGTGATGCTGTTCTGGAGTTGCTTTTCAGACTTCACCTTTGGAGACCACCGCGTCTGTGTCACTGTAATTCTGCATCCTCAGGCTCCTCTGCTCATTGCGTGGTCGGGGCAAACAGGCAGCTTGATGAAATCCTACCTGTGTCCCTGCTCAGTAACTGATGAGAAGCTTAGATCTGAATGTAGTGCTGATGCCTTGTGACAAGCACTTTTGGGGAAGCTGTGTTAATATAGCTAAGGATGTAATGCTCAGAACCACTTTGTCTGCTCTTTGTAGTTAGGAGAACTGCACAATTAATTTGTGCAGTCATTGTTGTAGCGTTGGGTAACGGCAAAATGACTGTACTTGTTCCCCTAAGAAATGAGCTTCATGCTAGTAAGAACAGAAAATTCATGTCTTTGTTCTTAGGCAGCAACAACTGGATCTCGGCAGCCTATTTTTGTGCTATCATGCTGAACTTATAAACTGCTAAGGATTTTAACATTGTTCTCTGCCAACTCTGAATTTGCTTTCAGTGTATTCTCTGCTGTCTTTTTACCCCCCTAATAGAGGAGTCTTGGTATTATTTAAAAATTAACGTATTCTGTGAAGTTTTCTGCCTTCTGTTTCCATTGATGCTGGCCTCAGCAGAGCAGCCAGCTGGACACTGCTGTTTCAAGACATTTCCATGATCTGCACATAAATCTTTCTGCCTTTTCAACCATACCAGTTCTGTCGGATTTTCATAGAAACAGAATGCTTTGAGTTGGAAAGGACCTCAAAGCCCCCCCAGCCCCAATGCCTGCTGTGGGCTGGTTGCCCCACCAGCTGAGGCTGCCAAGGGCCCCATCCAACCTGGCCTTGAGCACATCCAGGGATGCGGCACCACAGCTGCTCTGGAAAGTCTGTGCCAGGACCTCACCACCAACAAACATTTTCTGTTTGTTTCTACCTTTGCACAAAGATGGAACTCTGCAGACCCTTCCTAAGTGCTGCACCTGCAACTGTGCAAAAGGGAATCTGCTCATAGAAGATGGCTGTATAAATATTCACCAGACTCCTTGAATCATAAATCTCTTTTTCTAATTTCAAGGCAGAGCCAAACTACTTAAATTTGGGCTTGACTTGACCTACTTTTAAATCTGCAAAATTCTGTGGATTCCTCTGCTCCCTTGCTTCAATTATTTGTTTCTGTGATGCCTGGTTCTTGCTTTTTGTCCTTATTAGCCTGTCAGCTCTGCAAGGGGCAGCAGTCTTCCTCTCTATGAGTTGCCAAGCACACAGCAGTCATGATTACACTGGGGCCTCTGAGCTCTACTGTTCTTCAGGCCGAGAACATGAGAAAACATAATTTAACATCTTCATGTGAAATGGATGTGTTGAATGATAGAACCGTGTTGGCTTTCTACCTCACACATCTATGCAATGCATTGTAGAGGTAGACAGGCTATGTCTACTGGCAATATTAGTGGAATAAAACTGAGGGCTCGGTGTGTCTTGCAGAGTTAGCATGTTGATAACTGAGTTGAGAAAATTGATAGGGAAGAACTGGCCCTGTTGCTGGCTGGGAATGGGGAGGGATCAGACAGGATGTTGCCAGCGCAGGGGATGTGTGTGGAAACTGGTGTTTAGGGTCTGTGGGAATGGGAATGTGGAGAAAAGACATGGAGGCCGAGTGTGGGACAGAGAGCAAGTCAGCAGAACCAGGCTCTGCTGGTTTCTGATTCAGGCAGAAAAACTTCATGGAAAGTTGCAGTTTTTATTTTTCTTGCAGATTTTGTGTGCTGCTTCCTGAAAATGTTTCTTTATTTGATTCCTTGGAGTATCAAAGTAGCTTTTTTGTATAAAGTGTCACCGCTGCAAATATCAGAAGAATATAGATATAAAAGAAAAAGGAGTCATTTTCTGAGTCATGGAACAAAGAGCACCTGGTTTCCAGCCCCTCACACTTTGAAATGGATCTGAACGTGTCTGGTAGTTTCTTTCCTGTAATGGGGTCACGGCGTGTTCCCCCTCTCTGCACTTTCTTAGGAAAGCCGTGGGAGCTGAGCTGCGGGAGACTGGGCAGACTTCTGTGTGCACGCAGATCATTAGGAAGTCAGGCTTCACAAAAGTCTTAGCAAGAAGTGGGGCAGTCATTTTTAGCAATCTGCCAGCTCCTGTAGTAACGAAGGGGAAAGTTTCAGCCAACAGAATTTGTTGGCAAAATTTGGGGAGTTGTGTTACACTTGCAAATGGGAAGCTGTTTTTAATTAGAATCATAGAACCACAGAATCACCAGGGTTCAAAAAGACCTCCAAGATCATCCAGTCCATCCATCCACCTACCACCAATATGTCCCTCTAAACCATGTTCCTCAGTACAACACGTAAATGTTTATTGAACACCACCAGGGATGGTGACTCCACCGCCTCCCTGGCCATCTCATTTCAGTGCCTGACCATTTACTTAGAGAAGCATTCAGCCTGAATCTCCCCTAATGCAACCTGGGACGCTTCCCTCTAGTCCTACTGCTAGTTACATGGGAGAAGAGGCTGACACCCAGTTTGCTACAGCTCAGGGAGTTCCAGAGAGCAATAAGGTCTGCCCTGAGCCTCCTCATCTCCAGACTGAAAGTCCCATTTCCCTCAGCTGCTTCCCATAAGCACTGTGTTTCCTACAGACTCGATGGAGGTATTCTGTAGGTAAGCCAGCAGCCTGAGGATTTCAGCTGCTGTCAGTGAGTGATAAGGCACTCTTTCTGGCATGCGATCAGCATAAGGAATACAAGTTGAGCAATCTCCTAAAAACAAAAGAGAAAAGTGTGATAAAGTAGAAAATTTGGTAGTTCAGTAAATGCCACTGGGAAGTTTCCTGTGGCACTTAGCAGTGAGTTATTCTGCTGCAGCCCAAGCAAAGGCTGATAGCCATTTGAGAAGTGTAGGACGGTGCATGCTGGACATACGGTAGATTTGGAGCTAAACAGTGAATGTTTTTGTAAAGGAAAGAGACATATTTTCACCAGTGGTAGCAAAGAAAAATAAGAGCTTTCAAAGCTGTTTTGACAAAGAGCTGCTGTGCCAGAAGTTGAAATCTGAAGAAGTCAGGAGTTGACTTGCTGGTGCTTGGTAAATGTCACTATATACCAACCTGTGTTTTTAGGTAACGGTGTCCTGAACACTGAGGCTGTAGGGTACTGCTGAGATGTACATTATTGCACTGTGTCAGGAGCAGAGGAGTTCTTTTATGCACTTATGCTGTGTTGCCAGTAGATAAAGCAATATGTTCGGTTAAATTTGGGAGCTTACAGAGAGCATCATTCTGAACATTCCCAGCTTGTGTGCATTTGGTGCATATTTTTATCAAAGGAAGTTATCCTTGAAGTTGAGGAGGAGGAAAGAGAAAAACACTGAATCTTCTTTCTTCAGATCTCTAAATACAGCTTTGATTGCACTGAAAAGGAAGGGAGCAGGAATGCTTTTTGCAGTGATTAAAGCTGCCTGGAATTGCCCCTAACTTTCGTAGTGTCGTTCCCAGATATCCCTCTTTGCTGGAAAAAATTTAACGAGCTGCATGGATGTCTCTTAAGCAGTCATGTATCACAGTAGCAGCCATAGGAGCCCAAATGATTTTTTGGTAGTGAGCATGGAAATACCAATCACTGCCACATCTTATTGACCAGGCTTGGCAGATCTCTTCTGACCCATTTCTTCCTTCTTCCTGTTGCTTAGCAACAGATGCAGCACATTAATGTTAAAAAGGCTGGAAAACGGGCCTTCAGCAGAAGTTGCCTGCTTTCATAGGTTTTATTTCCTTGAGGGCGGGCATTTGTAGTGGTTATGGTGAATAATCACCCTTGTCCTGTTCTCATGCAAGCATTCAAATTGCTTTGTTGTATTGCATGCCCTGTAGATGAGCAGAGCTCTTATTGTAAGGTCCTTACACCCACTTCTGACATCCAGGAGCCTGTTTGCATCCGCAAAAGACATATGAGCATCTAAAAATGGAGGAGGCTGCAAATTCTGCCTGTGCATTAGACTGAAGTCTGTGAGTTCAGCAAGGAGTAAGCTGTATTTTTAATGGAAATGTCCTTACCGATTTGCTCAAGGTACAGAGAAAATATAAATATGAGCTGTGAATAGTCAGCATAATCAATGCTAGTAATTACATACCAACTTTGCAACTATCGTATCCCACCCTTTCATCCCACGTGCAGGCAGTGTTTATATCATCTGATTATAATGTATTGTATGTTAGTGTGCTACTGCTTTGTGACTAAAGAGAACTACCTCCACCTCAGTTCTTTATCATTTTCTTATTACAAGATATCCTGATATGTGTTTGTTGTAGGCCTTGACCATGTTATGCTTGGCACTGTATTTCCATAAACAGAAATCACCTTTAACACCTAGGGCCAAATAGAAGATCACGTCTGGGGAAGGCAGACAGAAACCTGAGAGGTGCTTATCAATGTTTTTTGGACCATGCAGGCTGACTTTACCATCCTAGCTATCTTCCAGCTTTTGTAAGCTTCACAGCAAAACCAACAGGAGTAAAAGAATTCCCCCAGTCAAGGAGCTGCTCCTGAAAATGAAGAAGAGCAGAAGAGTCACAGTCAGCTTAGCAAACCTGAAGCTGGTGGTTGCACTCTCCATGGGCAGGGCACTCTCCTTTAGTGTGCATTTGAAGTGCATTTGAATTGTTCTGTGGTTCCTATCAGTCTACAGTCTCAAATGAAGTGGCTGCTTGTTTATGTCTTGTTTATGTGCCACTCTGTACTTAGGTGAGCAGGTCAAGAAGAACATAAAGCATGCAGTGTAGAAATGTCAACTGTGTTATGAGCTTTTCAGTATCACATCTGTCTTGTTCTCAGTGAGTGCCATAATTCCTCGGACCGGATCAAGGTGCGAGTGTGGGATGAGGACGATGACATCAAGTCTCGAGTCAAGCAGAGGCTGAAGCGCGAGTCGGATGATTTCCTGGGGCAGACAATCATTGAAGTCCGTACACTGAGTGGAGAAATGGATGTGTGGTATAACCTTGGTGAGTGGGGCTTTGGAACTGAAAGCAGTCACCTGTTTGTTTGGGTGCGTTTGAGAACTACACACATAGATTTCAATATAGGCCAAAAAAACAACCCACAACCAAACCAAAGCGTAGATGGTTAGATGATTGTGAGGGACATTATACTGCTGCAGGGAAGCTGCAAGGCTTTAATTGCAGTTGAAGTGAAGTACTGCAGAATAGCATGTGAAAATGGTGATGGCTTTTCTTCTGTTGGCACTGAAAAGCAAAATGCATAAATCATGGAATCATTCAGTTATCATAGAATAAATGCTTGGGGCAGGGCTGGACTCTGCTTATTTGGAGACATTTCCTGTCCTGTGCCCTTTTGTGCACTAGCACAAGCATTTTGCCAGTCTCTTAAGACATGCAAGTTCATGATGCTGAGCTATGATTTGGTGAAATCTTTCCAAGTGGACAAAATAAGGTGTAGTAGAAATTAGTGACAAGTAACCAGATAGTGCTGAATTGACAGGCATGATAATAATTGTAGGACAATCAGAATTGTCTTTATAAGACAACATCAGCAGTTCCCAGAAGCTTCAGACTGTAATCAAATCAGGAAAAGGTTCTGTGTCAGTCAGCCCTATCCTTGGAAAAGTGATCTGAGCAACACCATCCTGACAATGCTGATATTTCCTTGGTGGCTTTGGAAAAACCTTATCATGGCTGAATATGTGGTATTCTGAACTCCCTTGCCTGCTCTAATATGAGTCTTAGTCTGGAGAAGTTTGCAGCACTTTCCTTGGTGGTTCTAGTTTGGCTAACTGGATCTAAGCTGTGGGGTGCTATAGCACAATTGCTGTCCGAAGGGCTAGCTTATATATATAAATGTATGTTGTTATGGCCAGATGTGTAATACTGAGAGTGTATTGTGGCCGCTGTTTTACTGGTATCTACTTAATTTTTACTGGTTTGAAGTAAAAAATAAAGTCAGGACATTCATCCATGGCATTACTGATCACAGGTTAATGCTGAGTTTCCAGCAGTTTCTCTTCCAGCATTGCCACCCCAAAGTGGCTGTGCTCTGAACATGAAAAATGCATATAATTGCTGATGGTTTTTCTTTCTAGAGAAAAGAACAGATAAGTCTGCAGTGTCTGGGGCTATCCGTCTGCAAATCAATGTGGAGATCAAAGGCGAGGAGAAGGTGGCTCCATATCACATTCAGTACACTTGCCTTCATGAGGTAAAGAGCAATTCATCTTAGTCATTACGATGTTCCTTCTTTTTGTTGAAGAAGTAGTTTTCTGACCTTTTATTTTCTTGGAATGTTCCTTCTTACAGTCAGTGAGCCTTTTTTCTCTTGCTCTGTGGGCCTGGAAAGACATTGAGTCATCAAGCCTGCTTTTGTCAGGAAGGCTTTAGTTTCTCCCCACGATGTCAAATGCTGTCTGGTTCACTCTGTTCCACTCGTCACAGCTGTGCTTTTGTCAAACAGAGAAGAGACACTGGTCCAACTTAGAGCTCCCATAAGTTTAACAGGAAGAAACCTTTATTTCCTTGAATTATGTGTTCAGCATGCACTTCATCTGTATCTTTCCTTACAGAAAGCCTACTAAAATGGCAGACTCCAGGCCAGATATGCTTCACAAATTAACTTTGCTAATCACCTTTGAGGTCCCAGACATACAGCATTTCCATGGAAGATGCTGTGTTTTTTGTTGCTGCTTGTCTCAGAAGATAAGCTGTGATGGCTGAGTACTGATCTGTCTCAACATGGTCCAAGATGTACAGGCAGTGCTATAGAAGGTGGGAGAAATTTAAAGACAGCTAATGAGCATATCTGAGGTTCATGGCGTCCAGCATATTTATCAAGGAGAAGGCAAATGGAAGGATCACTCTCTAAGTGTTTCAATAAGGAAGAGCAGCCATAGACCCTCCCACCTTGTATAGAAGAATATCCCAAGGTCCAGTAAAGTTTAAGCAAATTCAGATTAGAGAGGAGGGGCTTCAGTTACAACTTATTTATTCGGACACTGGGGTGGGAGATCCCTGCCGTGTCTTTGGGTCTTACCAGGAAAAAGTCAAGCGAAGTTTAACTGAACAAAAGTTTCTACTAGTGGGCTGTGCTGTCTTTCAGTATGTAGTTTTTCTTGTAGTTTTTCAGTGACTGCTTCTGCTTGGTAAACCATTTCATTTTTGGCTTTCCGAGCATGCATGATCATTCAGTTCCTGAGGTTGTTTTTTTTTCCATGCAAATATACCCTTTTTGAGAATCATCTTCTTTCATTTGTGCATCATAAAATAAATATGATTTAGAGCTAGAATAGTAGCATAAAGCAGAGTCCTCCAGCTCCTAATTAGATCATTAGACTTCTGCGTCCCTTATTGTAGGGAGCCAGCTGTCTGATAAGCTGATGAACCTGTAAGTGACATAAAGTTGAGGATTGCTGAGAACTCCACTGAACTGAATTAAAATTTCTGCACAGCAGTGATAGCTGAAAGACGTTCCTGTGTTAGATAAAGTGAGAGGCTATGATGAGTAATAACACAAGTGTCTAGTTGTTAAGGGTGTTTTTAAGGATGTCCTGTCTTTCAGAAAAGAAACATCTGGACTGTTCTACTGTGTAATAATTAATACAAAGCTGATACCGGGCTCTTACCTCATCTAGTTTAAATAGCTTGTCCATGCTAAGTCATTTATTTGAGGACAGAAGTGTGTAGGTTTCAGGAAGCTAATTAGTCTGTGATTTCACTACATTGGAGCACTCCTCTGCATCATTCTCAGTGTTGAGTGGGTAAAGCTGTAGGTATATGTGTGGAAAAACTCAGCTTGGAGCATGCTATATGAAAAGAAAGTCAAAGCTCAAAAATGCATAATAGGTAGGGGGAAGGAAAAATGAAGGAGAGCAAAGAAGTGTGTGTTAGTGCTTACTTCCCAGCACTTCCAAGTTGGTGATCAAACTCACTTGGCAACTTCAAGCCTCGCATATAATCTCACTCCTGTTTTGCCTTTCAGAACCTCTTTCACCACCTCACAGATGTGCAAGGGAATGGGGTGGTGAAGATCCCTGATGCCAAAGGAGATGATGCCTGGAAGGTGTATTTCGATGAGACAGCTCAAGAGATTGTGGATGAATTTGCAATGCGCTACGGCATTGAATCAATATACCAGGCCATGACGTAAGATGCATTTGGTGTTGTCTTTAGTGCAGACATCCATGGTAACTAATTGATGTGACTGTGAAGATTCAGAAGATTAAATGTGTTGATAATAGAAGGCTTGGCATTAACAGTTACTCCTTATGGGGCACACTGTGAACAGGAAGACTGCATGTCTCTGAATCACTAATTTTCTCCAAATCTAGAAATTACTGTCTCACAAAGTGCTGGAATTAAGCCTCCATCTGAGCAGTTTGTATGAGCACCTTTACCTTTAAAACTTACTCTAAAGAATTACACCGACATTATGAGTTTAAGGGTCTGTACTTTATTATTGTTATCTTAACTATCCCTCTTCTAAAACTCTAATATCTCTATTTGAACACTTTGCTATTAAAAAGATATTATCCAGATATCCTATTGAAATTTGTTGGTAATTTGAAAAGGGAAGAGGTTTTGTGAAAGCGGTTTGTTATAGCAATTAATACAGATGAGGGAAGTCACTGATTTTCCAGTTAGTGTTCATGGTGTTTGCAGGAAGTCTGAGTAATAGAGCATTGATTTGTTCTCTTTAGATCTAGGCTCATGCAGTTCTTGGTCTTCAAGAGCACTTTCCATGTCACTGAACTTTTATGTGGATTTAGGATTAGCCCTTCTGCTTAAAGTAATGCTTAGCTCATTTCTTATTTCAAACGTAATATTAGATACAGCAAAATAATCTGAAAAAGTTCACTTTTGAAGCTTATCATTTTGGTTCTTTTTAGCCCTTGGATGAGTTATGTTATGTTCTTTTGCAAGCGTCTTTTACTGCCTGCTAATTTAAGCCAAAATGGAAGGCTGTTGAGAGATAGCTCTGGAGGTCTAGTCCTGGCTCATAAAAGGGCTCACCTGGAAGTTGAACCAGACACATCAGAGCCTCTTTCAGTTCCTTGAAGACATCCAGGGGTAGAGATCCAACACCTCTCTGGGTTCCTGTCCTTGGGTTGTATTACTTAAGGGAAGAAATTCCTGTTTGTAATCCAAACTGGAAAATCTTCCTTGGAATTTCCTATGCTGTAACTGCTGTATATTGCTGCTTCTTTAATTCATCCATCTGAAAAGATTTCGGTCTGGCTCAGCTCTCTTGCTAATCCTCCCCTTTTTGTTAAGTAGTAATGATGATCATTAGAGACATTCATTAGCTCAGAACTTCTTATACCTCAAGCTAGGCACAGACATTTTATTTGTCTGTCTAAATCCATTGGGTGCATGAAAGACAAGTTGGTATATAGGTACTGTGTAATGAGCAGGTTCACATTCAGGAACAGCCATCATGCCCCATCCCTGGAGACATTCAAGCCCTGGGCAACCTGATCTGGCAGTGCATGTCCCTGTTCACTGCAGGGGAGTTGGACTAGATGACCTTTAAAGGTCCCTTCTGACACTAAGGATTCTGTGATTCCATTCCATGGTCATATTTATCTGAAATACTGATGTGTGTGTTTCTGTGCAACTCCCTCACCGGAGCTTCTTTGATTGTAATTATTTGTATGTTAACTAGCACCAAATCTGATTTCTGTGGTGAATTCCTTGAGGGTAAACTACATTTAGAAAAATAGTTCCCAAATTTAGTGTAGGGCTTCTCCAAGGGTTCTTGCTTGGAGAACTGCTTAAAACCTGCAAATTCTGCTGTCTGTTGGAATGAATTTGACTTATTGCATCTCAGAATATCAGACCTCTTAGGCTCCAATTATCTCCCCCCTCCTCTACGTCTTAAAGATTTTCTTTTATTGTTTAATCATTTCACAAGCTTGAGTGCTTCTGGCATAACTTTGAGATTTCCTGCAGGACAATTCCTTGCATGTTAATTGGGAATAGTTAAATGAGGAAAAAAAATCCCAACAAACAAGCAACCAACAAATGAGCATGCTTCCTGAAGGCTGGAAGTGTTGGCTGTAAGGAATAACTTATCAGTGCAGCACAGACATAATAGTGTGTGATTTTGCTGTGGTTCAGTGTTTTGCAGTTGCTGCAGCCTCGTGATACCTCAGAACCTGTGGCAGCCTTGAGTAACAGTAAATTATATTGATCTCTGTGTGCCAGGCCTGGCTCCTGTACCCAGAGTATCACTAATGTCAAAACCTAGTGACAACAAACTGTTGAGAAGCTGTTTTGTGACATGGAAAGGGCTGTAGTAAAATGATTTTTCTTTTTTTTCCTCTCTTACCTATTACATAGATGGCATATTTTGTGAAAAACTAGAAGCAAAATGCTGGAGATTGAGTGAAAAGGAGAAAACAGTTTGTCTATGTTCAGGTTGTTACCTCCAGCAGAGTGGCTATTAAAGGGATAGGAAACTTGGCTGAGTGTCAGGTAGCACAGCACAGAGGAGACCAGAATGACTTACTGAACTGTCCTTTTGCAGGCATTTTGCATGTCTTTCTTCCAAATACATGTGCCCAGGTGTACCAGCTGTGATGAGCACCTTACTTGCCAATATCAACGCTTACTATGCGCACACAACTGCCTCCACAAACGTGTCTGCTTCAGACCGCTTCGCAGCCTCTAATTTTGGGGTATGTTTGGTGATACAACTGGACTTCTCTCATTTGCCTGTGTTATTTCTGCCTTTCAATAAATAACATGCTCTGTTCAAGGAACTTTTCATCTGTGAGAAGTTGGAAGTTGTGGAGTTCTCCTGGACTAGACAAAGCAGAGCATGGCTTATTGTCACCATCACACATTTCGGTTATTAATCAGTGCAGTGCATTGTGACAAATCACAGTGGAGCACAGATGTTATGGAAATGAACAAACTGTATTAAGTTCTGTGTGGTGATACTGTTGATAAAATATATTGTGCAGTCTGGTAGTTTCAGAAATTTGCTCTTAAAAACAGCAACTGCATCAAGGCAAAAAACCCAAACACACAAAACAGTGCATCTATAGTGCTCCCTCCCTCTATCCTGAGCTCTAACACTAGTGCTTCTTACTGAGAGCATTGATTGGACAGTGATGATATATGATGCTTGTTGGTGTTTTTTGCTCAACAGAAAGAACGATTTGTTAAGCTACTGGACCAGCTTCATAACTCACTTCGGATTGATCTCTCCATGTATAGGGTAAGTGAGAATAAACAGAATTTCTTCAGGTATGTTGATATGCAGTGGGGAAATACACCATTGGGATTTTTCTTACATCTCTGAACTGTTGGTTAGTTGTGTCTTATTGAATTGTCATGACAAGCTTCTTGCTCAAATACACAGTTGTGTTTTCCACTTGGATAGAATTTAAATCAAGTTCTTTCTTCAGTTGTACCTTCCTCAAGGCTTCTGAAATAATCTAAGGATTATGAACTGTCCTTATCTCTAATACTCTCCCAGAAACGTGAGCTGACTGGATTAATTTCTTTGAATTTTTCTTATCAGATACTTCAAGTATCATCCACAGAGGGAAATAAGATTTGTTCACACTCAGGAGACAGAAATCATTTAGAGGACCTGCAGCCTTGTTGCTACTGTCCTCGACTCTGGATATATAAGTAGAGTTTTCAGATTGACATTTGTCACGGGTTACTTAGATTTACCTATGCCCGTGACAGGGGAAGCCACCCCACGCCCCCCCCCCCGGGGCCCGGAAAGGAGGGGGAAAAGGGGAGTGGGATAAAACAGTGACAATCTAAGGAGGAAAAACTTATTTTACTAAATATGATATCGAAATACAAGATAACACAATATAATATAATTAAGGCTAACAAATCGAACGAAACAGAGAGAGAGAGAATCTCCGAAAACCGAGAGGCCTACTGTGAACTCTAGGCGACACGGCTGGAACGCTTCCCACTCTCCGAGAAGTTCGAGAGAAGAAGGAGGGCACTCCAGCCTGGGAACGAGATTATATAGAGTCCTGGTCCCGTGACTTATTGTTACTCCTGTTGTTCTCTGGAATATGTAGTCTTCTTCTGTGGACTGCACATTCAACAGAAGTATCCATACTTGACATGATGTTATGATGTGGAATACTGATAGCAAAATTACAAAATTACAAAACCATGACAACATTCCACCATACTGGGGAAGGGACAGGTCTCAGGTGGTGGCATTGGTCTGTCAGGCTTCTGAACTACTCCGTAGTTTTACAGCAAGTTTGTGATTTGATGTTTTTTTAAATTCCTTGCTAGGTAATTTTAAGTATTGTCTGGGTCATGGAAAAAATACGAATATGGTGGCAAAATATGAGCTTTGTTTTTTGTTTATTTATTTATAAGTAGGCTGAAAAGGGAAATGTGAGCGGACTAATAGGAGAAGTGCATTAATAAGATGAGCAAAAAAGACAGAGCAAGGCATGAAAGAAGATAAAAGGAATTTGTGTAATGAGCTGTTCTAAAATTACACTACTACTAAGAAAAAAAATGCAAAGAGATCACTGATCCACTGAGAAGCAAAGGGAAAATTATTAGGGCATGGCAACAGGAAGCTGTAGTGGTGATGCCTTTTCATTTGCTTGGTTTTCCATAAAAACTGCTTTCAGGTGGCTCATGAACTAGACCTTGGACAAACAAGTAAGAACCAGGAAATATTTGTTCGCTTTAAATGATTTAGATGTTTCCTAATTGGCAGAGCATTTAGACAACAATTGGCAAAAACAATCTGAGCCTTCTTAGTAATTATTGTAAGATCCCTACTGGGCAAGTTAGATTCTGGAAGAAAAAGGTATACAAAAAGGAAAGTTGGTATACAGCTACCAACTTTCAAGAGAAAGTACGGCAATTTACAGCTTAAATTGTCCATATCAATTCTCCCTCCACCGTGTTGATTCAAGGGTTTTGGAAACACTTAAAAGTAGACAATAACCAATGAATGTTCACACTGGATTTGTCATAAAGACAGTGTTGAATCAATGTATTTTCTTAATGAGGTGGAGTGGTAGGCTTTGGATCTCATTCAACATTTTGTGTTTAAATGTTGATTTTGGTAAATACCCTGAGAACCGAGAAGAGATGATGTGTGGACAAATTAACTGCATGAGGAGAATTGTCTGGTGATAAGCATCTACAATAAACTCTAAGGAACATTAATTTTCTTGCACTGAGTGAACTAAACTACTAATGAACTAAACCACTACTGTGTTACTGGGGCATATTTTCTGCAAGTCCTCAGGGAAAAGAAAAAATGAATAAGTAAATATGAACATACTATGTTAGTGAGGTTGCCTTTACTATTGCAGCATAAGCAGTCACATCTCTTCAAGTGTAAGAACATGGAGAGCATGAAAACTGTTAAAGCTTGGGGAAGGAAAGAATGGAAATGTAGGAGAAAGCACAGTGCCTGAGGTCAGAAAGGGAGCAGTGTCTTGAAAGAAGCAAAGCTTGGTGCAAGCAGCGTGTACATGGTGCATGTATGTTTGCATGTAAATGCATATATGTGTACACATGCACACCCACACACACACATACGTCATCTGGAAAGCACAACGAGACTTCCAGTATCAGTGGAACTCAAAGAGTAGAAGAAGAAAACAAGGGTTACAGACAGATAATGTGTACATTATGGGGATGGTATGTGAATTAAGTGTTTCAGAACAACAGAAGCACACGTAGATGAATGCTTGCCTAGGCAGATTGGATGTTAAAGGCAGCTGAGTGGTTAAGATGTCTTCCTATAGTGAAAAATGTTTGTTTTCACATTTCAATTGAATTTATTTCTCTGGAGAGGTTGTGAATATACCACACCTCTTGGTGTTTCAGAAGAAAAACAAGCCAAATGGTAGGTGCTGAAAGGGAAGGACCTCTGCAAGCAGCCTCAGCAGTAGTTCTGTGGCTGATGGAGGCAATGCTGTTGCTCACTGCTGGCTTCTTCTGCCACCAAGGAGATATCTCCTACCGCAGAGGGTTTTCAGTGTCCTGGCATCCACAGACTTCACAATCATATGAGAAGCAATTTAATTAAGCAAACATATGAGCTTTTGCAGCAAAAAGGCCATATTTACTGAACATTGTTTTGACTGGTAAAAGCTTCTCAAGCAGGAAATGTTTCCAAGACACTTTCCTTATTTAGAACATGCTTGAAGCTTTGCATGGATCAGATTGCGCTTTCCAACAGGATTTCCCTTTCTTGTCAACAGAATAACTTCCCAGCCAGCAGCCGGGAGCGGCTACAGGACCTGAAGTCGACAGTGGATTTGCTGACCAGCATTACTTTTTTCAGGATGAAGGTAGTGTTGTGTGGGGGGGTGGGAATGGAACTTCTGCAGTTTCTGCTGCAGGACTTGTTTTCTAATTTTTAAACCATTTTTGACGTGCTGTTTTGCTTTAGATGCTTAAGGGCCTTGGCCACGTAATAAACATGCAGAATACTTTGCTCTGGTTTGCTTCATGAAGATGAAAGCTGTTTTTTCCCTGGAGTTCTTGAGTTGTAAATTTGGCACGTGTTAATTTTGAGAAAAGAGGAAGGAGGGGAGAAGAGAGAAGAAAGAAGGGGAATTGTCTTCAGAAAAATAATTTACTGCTCTTAATAGTGTTTTGAAGCTTTTCCTATTAGCTGTCTACAGCATTTATCACTCACAACTGTTCCTTCACCATCTTTTATCAAATAAATATTTTTGGAAGTATTTCTTGCAGGGCGAGATACTGAAATGGTGTATCATCTTCCAATATAGATCTGTGATGATGTTCTGTATGTTAATGTGCCACTCCGATAACAACTTGTTATCTTTAACTTTTGGCTTTCATTTCTAAGCTTTGTTTTAACCAGTGTAGCAGGTTAGTGTGTCTCATAGTAATTTTTGTCCTTTCAAAGACAAACCATGTGATCTATTTGAGTAAGTGCTTATCATTCTAACCTTAAGCTCTTTGGCAAATAGTGTTTCAAAACTTTCAGAGTAAGCTTTCGGTTCAGACTCAGACCTGCATTGAAAGTTTAGTTTGTAGAAATACTTTGGAAAGCTTAGAGGTAGTGACAATATCAAAACTGTCTCTGAGTATAACCTTATTCACAAGATGATGCCTCTTGCAGTTTTAAAGTAACCCTGCGGTGTTCTTCTAAGGCTGTGTAAAGATGAAGTAATAAAAAGCTCTGTAGCTTCAAGAGGGAAAAGTGCATCAGCTGGCATGTCAGGTGGGATTGTGGCATAATCTAAAATGCAGTAAAGCCAGTGGTTGAAGATGCCCTTTTAGTACTATAGTTAAAAGCATACAAGTGTTAGTTCTTCATCAAGACTTTCCACATTAGATGTATTTTCTTCTGATGATCTGTTACATCTTCGTTGGTTAAAAAAGATTGTTCTACAGCTTTATAGCAAAATCCTGCAAGCTTAGTAGAAATTGTGTTGACTTGGTTCAGATTGTACACATTAAGCAGTGTGATTTATTTATTCAGAATAATCTTCCCTGACATGTCAAATCTCTCTTATGCTCCAGATGATCCTGCAGGGCCGTAAGTGCTGTCACTCCTGTTTTGTACCAGGGGAGGCAAGCTAAAGAGGCAGGGCAGACTTCATTGATTTCTTTCAGGTCGCAGGCAGTGCAAATCCCTGTGAGCAGGTTTGATGCTTCCTGGGTAGTTCCCAGGCTGGTGTCTTGCTCTTTCTCACAGTATATTGACTCTTTTTGTTGTCTCTGTGCAGGTTCAAGAGCTTCAGAGTCCACCCCGAGCCAGCCAGGTAGTGAAGGACTGTGTAAAAGCTTGCCTCAACTCCACGTATGAGTACATTTTCAACAACTGTCATGAACTGTACAGTCGCGAGTACCAGACAGATCCTGTGAGTAGCTAATAAGTAGGCAAAAATGCCTACCTAAGATAATTGTGCAAATACTAACCCATATAAATAGCCAACATAAACAAAGCTGTGACTTAACTTCGGAATGCACTGAACTCGTAATCAATTAATGACTGCTAACAAGTAAGTGGAAGATGATAAATTATTTCATACTAATTACACTACAATTTGTTTTCCCAGTCTCAGCATCTTTATTTCTTGAGTGGATAGTTTTGAAATGAAGGTTTGATGCAACTTTGAGTGAGCAAACTGATCAAGAGGACTGTCTTTAGCTTAGATAAACCTCAAGCAGTGAAGTTTTGTACTGTTTTCTGTCTCCTGGTATTCTGCTCTGGCCTTAGGAAATATCTGTAGACACAGTTTTCAAATCTGTAAGAACTGTGCTGTCCACTCTGTGGTAATTAATATAGAATATGTCAACATGGATGTAGTCATCAACCCAAGAATTTAGAATGAAAGTATTGGAGCAAGCTTAGAGTAAATGATGTCTCAGCAGGTCTTTGGGAGCCTGACTTGTTATTGCCATGGTACATGACAAAGGGCAGATTACCTAGACTTGAGGCCAATGGTAAGCAATATGGTTTGGCATGTTACTGTGTCTTCTATTAGACGAAGCAAGTTGCCAGCAGACACAAATACCTTTAAACTCTTCAGAAAAAGTTGCTCATAAGTAATTACTGTTTGGGGTTTGTAGGGAGCGAGGTGATCTGCATTCATCAGCTTCTTCTTTACCCTCTAAAATGACACCAGTTTTCCAATGACTTCCTTCACAGAACAAAAATCAGGATCTTCCTCCTGAGGAACAGGGTCCCAGTATCAGGAACTTGGATTTCTGGCCCAAACTCATCACTTTGATAGTTTCCATCATAGAGGAGGACAAGAATTCTTATACCCCAGTACTGAATCAGTAAGAATCTTCCATGTCCTTTATGGCTAATTCTTGTCCCTCTCTGTGCTTTGCTTTATGTTATACTGCTTTCTGTCTCTTCTGTCATTTGTGTATTTATAGAAGTACTTATCTTGTCTGTCTGTCTTTCTGTCTTATTTGTCTCTGTCTATAAAAATAACTCTTTCTGATTGCGATGGAAGAGTTTCAAAAGGTTCAGTTACGATGGCGTTCGAACACAAACACCCTGATTATTACAATCCTGAACTCAGGGAGGCACCTGAAAATGGGGTGAGAGTTCTTTTGTTGTTGTTATTTTATTTTCCCCTAGATGCACATTAATGCAGACAATGGTGCCATGGTGATAGTACCTTACTTTGTTATGTAGGAGCATGGTGTTCTGTGCTGCACTAGGACATTGCATTGGGTGGGGTTGGCACACTGCAAAGCATTTGAAACTGTTTTATTTATCTGTTGGGTGCTTCTCCAACAGTCCCACAGGACACAGGTGAAAGTTTCTGACAAAGTGTTATGCACAGAGAATTAGATGCACCCTAGATATCACCGTTTTAACATGGGAAGAATACCCGATTATTGTGCATAGTAATCACATAGTGCATAAGGATCACATTCCCAAAATTACTGCAGATGTCTGTTCTGGGAGAGACATCCAGAGGTGGACTTGAAACAGATCTCAACAGCAGTGTTATTTTCAGTCTGTTTCATCTTTGTGATGCAGCTGAATCCATGATCTCTAAAATCCACATGGTGATTTATCTGAGTGGAGAAAAAGTCTTTTGAGATTTTCAGCTTGTAGTTTAGTCCAGAGCTGAATATAGAAGAACTCTTTGTATGAAGACATGTTAAAGCCTTTCCCAAATGTCCCCTCAGGTTTCCTCAGGAGCTTGCTGTTGGTAAGATCAGTGCAGAGGTGATGTGGAGTCTTTTTGCCCAGGATATGAAATATGCCATGGAAGGTAAGACAGTTTCTAATGGCTGCCAGCTGACTCACTGCTGCCTTCCTGTTCCTTTTGGAGCAGAGATTTATATTGTTTTGGTTTTGTACAATTGCTTTAAGGCTGAGAATTGAAACTGAACACTGCATGAAAAACTGCATGGTCTCCATACTCACGTGTCAGGCTGTGTTGCAAGCTGCTTTTTGTCATCTCTGCTGCTTTGAAATTTGAATTTCACTTTGACCTGACGATATGATGGCTAAGATCAGCAACTGGTTACTTCTGCAGCCTACAGTGACAGAAAGGCCTGAAGAAGTAGCTGGGCTGTGTCTTGAGTAGACTGTGTGTGCTCCTGGTGAAAATGTGCTGCTAGAACAAATCCTCCTGCAGGCAATCCTTGTTCTGTATCTTTGTATAATTTCATCACACGCACATTAGAAGAGGAATTTTACTGTTCCTGAACAGGCACACAGCAATCTCCCAGAAAGGAATTCTACCACTCACAGTACTCTTCTAATGACTTATTACAATTTCTGAACTTGATTTTTGACCTCTAAATCAGTTTACAAAGTGCTGACTCTGGGCTTGAATAGACTGCAGGTCTAGATGAATAGTTCTCTTTCTTTTGTTGAGAGATTTTGATATATACCTGTACCCCACAGTATTTTCCTCTTGTGAGGCTGTGTTGATGTAAGAGCAGATGTTAGAAAGAAGGGACCAATACCTTCTGCATCAAGGTGTCTGTTTTGTAATGTCTGTCACTGCTGGCACATGCATTAGAGATTGGGCAATTATGATTATTTCATGTTCGCTTTCTCTAGCAACTGTTCCTGCAAACTCTTTTCGCCTCCTTTTCCATTTTGTTCTTATTTACTTCATAGCACTCACCATCAGGAATTCATAATACATGTTGTTCTTCTACGTGATGAAGGTGTCCCGTCTTTCTCCTTTACCAGTAATGATGAGAATTGTAAATCTCTAGACCTGGCTGCTGGCTGCTTTTCTTAAGATTCCCTTCCCCTTTTGCATTCAGAGTGCAGCTGCAAAAGATTACTGATTGCATGTGTGGTTTTTTTCCCTTTTGAATGGCTCTATTTGATTGCCAGCATCTAGGCTAACTCTAAAGGATGCTGGTTAGATTTGCTGCCTTCGGCTCATCTTTGTCATTTTTCAATTTGAGTCACTAATATCTCTACCAGTTTAACTACAGCTAGTATTTTATAGTCCTGTATTTACCAGCTTGAGGAGTAATCCCCGGGTACATACGTGGTGTGCCCTGAAATCTGCATCAGGTGTTTGACAAAAAGCTGATCAGTTTTATGAGATAGGTGCAAATGAACCCAGAATGTAATACATGCTCTTAAACTTCTTCATGGTGTTTTCCTCTGTGTTCTGTTCCTAAGTTCTGGATAATATGAGCTCATTCACCTCACCAAGTGGTAAGTTCATGCTTCTTGGTAGAGTACTTAGTTGTGAGTAGGCAAAGACTTTCTGCACTTTGGCTTTTAGCTCTCTGGATGTAGTTGCTAACATTAGCCTTAGTGTCCTTGAGTTTTATGCCAGTGATTTACAGGTCAGCAAAGAAGACTCAGAAGGCTGTGTGGCTACTGCTGCTGAAATGGAGGATATTTGCTGCTTAAGAGACTTCTCCCCTGTGGGACAGTTAAGCATGTCTCTCCCAGCTGGAGCTCACCCCCTGTGCACCGAGCAATCTGTGTGGGGTAGTGTACACATGCTGATGTACATGAGACGCGCACGGCACCACTTTGTGCTGCTAGTGGGCAGGTGCTGTAGGAAGGAGGAGGAAGACCTGTAGTTAGATGCAGGCCCTAGGATGAGGTAGTGCTTTGTGTGCTTGCTTTTTGTAGGTTTCTATCACTAAATCTGTAGTTCTGTGAGAAGGACATCAGCTTTCAGCAAGCAGTGTGAAAGATTTCTATAATGCACTGCTTAGGGGCTTCAGAAACAGAAGTCTTGCTCATTTAGGGGTACTGCAGCATTGCCCCCTTTGGGGACCTTCTAAAGTCTAGAATTGCTAATGTACAAAGGATTCAAGTCATAAGAGCAAAACAGCTGTTCTCTATTTAAAAGATTATTTGGAACCATTAGCACCAGTCACAGCAGCAGCGTGTTAGAGTGTGGGAAGGCACGTGCACTGTAGCCCTACCTTTTGCCTTTGTCTCTCCTAAGGATTCTCAGATACTGAGACACAGGATCTACCAGGTCTGCTTTTAGTTTCCCCAGAACTAGTGACACTTCAGGGCACTGTAAACAGCAGACCTGGCCCTTCCATCCTCACTAGTGAGGGCAGTACAGAAAGCACAAATTGCCTAAGAGGGATTCTGTTCTTCCTCTACTGGGAAGATATTAAATGACAGTAAAAGAAAATTGACGTCATCCTGAACAATGTTTCATCTTATTTTGGGCACCTCGGCATTAGAAGAGTTGTAAATTGGAAACATCTCTGATATGGAGAGAATGAGTAGACTTGGCAGGCAGGATTGTAATAAATCATTCTACCACAATCTCACTTGTAATGAGGGGAGGTGGATCAAATGCACACACAGATGCTGTCTGTCTAGTGTTAGCACTTCAACAGACTCAGGACCTATCAGAGTTTCTTTGCAGGAAATCATGATTACGTATTAGAAATTAACAGAAGGAAAGCAGGTTGATGATTAAGAAAAGCATACACAGAGGGAAGTCCTTTCTCTGCCTCAAAAATAGTACCAGGCATCATACTGGAGACTGTGCTGCAAGGAAGCAGTTCCCAATTAATACCTTAATAGCATTGCCTCAGTGACCTTAAAAGCTCTGCTCCAGAGGAAAGTGCAGATAAAATCTGCCGAGGAAATGAGAGAGGTCTTTCTGTGGTCCGTTGAGGATAGAGCACAGCAATTGCTGCAAAATATCTGTGCAGTGTTCCACCACCACTGCTGCTAAGCTCTTTAAAAGCCAGCAGGTTATAGAGCAGAGAAGAAATGCTAGGAGTGATGGCTCATGTGCTCTCCACTTCACTTCTTCTAAAATGTGTTTCAAACCCAGGATCTGAAATACAGGTTTATTTGGATAAAAGATGTAATTTTACAAATTATACCTCAGACCGCGTTGCCTTCAAGTGCTTCAATTTATCCTTTTAGAAAGAGAGTGGTGATCAAAACCATAGGTGGGATCCATTGACGTAGACAGTTGGTACAAGCTGTTGGGAATGAGTGAGTTTGGGCCTGTGTCACTTTTCTTTTTGCTCCTGTGAGTTTGAGTTCTTACAGCTCACTTTTGTCTTTTCTGTCACAAGCCCCACCTTTCTTTCGCATACGTAAAGTTCTCTTTTATGGTGGTAAGAGTTTTCCTTTCTTTTCCTTTTCTGTATCTTTGTTCCCTGCTGCCAACCCTCTCCTTCAGTGCATAGGTGGCTAAGTAGCAGTCCTTGGATTTATGCTTCTGTGGTTGCTTTGCATCTTGCTTTCCTGCAGCTTAGCAGCATTTGGACTGTCCTGCCTCAGAAAATATGTGTATCAGGAAATGGCTTGAATTAATTGCTTCTAGTGCTCTTCTCAGTTTTGGTGAAACAGCCCTGATTTGTGTCCTTTTTACCTTCTTTTTTTTACCTATAACCTTTATACTCCACCTGCAGTTGCTAACATTGCATACACACAGGTACATCCACATGGTCATGCTTTTACAGCTAGCACGTTGGCTAGGAAATTTTCAGTAAGAGTTGCTGGTAGTCATCTTGACTTGTTATGTGAGCCACAAGTGAAAAATAGAGGGGTCATAGTCTTCCTAAAATCTTTTGGCTAAATGCAGAGAACATGTCACAGTGAGTCTGTGGTTTTTGCCTGATTGGATAAAGTTGTGTACCCACCCTTGCACACCATGGTGGTGTGATTCATATTTCAATCACAAGTGCTGCTGGCTTCTGTCTAAATGGTGCTTTGGAAGGTGGTAGTTCCCTTGTGGGTGTATTGGGATTGACGTGGGGGAAGCCACTTTCACAAAGTATAGCCTGCCTGAGTCAGACCTTCCCTCTGCAGGAGCAGCTCTGTCCCCATGAGAGAACAGCACCTGCTCCTATCAAAGTTAATGAATTTATAATTGTCCATTGATTTCTTCACCCTTGTAGGGAGTTAAGAAGGCACAGTTAGTGCTCTGTTTGTTTCCTGATATAGAACTGCAAGGTGAGCTTAGCATTTTCTTTTGTGGTTGCTCATGAGGGAGATCAGTGCTTCTGACACTGAGTGAAGGATGTTCTTCCTTAGTGCTCAAGAAAGATGTTAGATTTGTTAAGGAAAAGCTTGCATACTTTCCTCAGCTTCCGGTAAAAGCAAATTCACTGTGGAGAGTAACAGATCACAGCATGTGTGAAGTAGTAGCACATCTAAAATCATTTGTCTGTCAAACCATCTCCCCTGGGGTTATGTATCTCAGGTACTGCACATTTTAATTTCTTTAAGACAAAGGCTGGGTTTTTTTTTCGCTCCTTTCCCCCTTTTCTTCCCCCTTCCCCTTTCTTTTTTTGAGTTTGTATCTTTGTGGATCTGCTGAAAGTGAATCAGAAGAATGAGAAGAAAATCTGTATTATGCTGTTAAAGGGGTTTGCAGGCAACACACTGGAGTATTCCATTGCTCTGGGAGTTGACAAAGCTTGTAGAATAATTATGCATGAGAATTTCTTTGGTTTTTGTATTTTCAGTTGGATAATTCATAATTTATTTGGCCTTTCCTCTTGTGTGTGTTACAGAGGCTTCAAAAGAAATGTGGAAGATTTTTTAATGTTTTGGTGTAGTTGCACGAATTCACATTTTAATGAAAATAGATGATAAAATGAGCTTGTCTCTCAGGCAACTGCTTAGGAAGCTGTCACCATGTTACAGCATGAGGCATAACTTCTGCTGATAAGTGTCTTTAGCGTGCATTGCTCACATGTATATATATTGATGCTTGTACCAAAGTGCCAGATTTAAGCCATTTGAACTTAAGAGAGAGACCTGCACTTTTTAACACAGTTAGATCCTGTTCATGCGTTATCAGCAGTGATGCCCTTAAAGAGTTATGTACCCACACAGAGATCTGCCAAGCTGCCTGTACGATGGCTTGGGAAAAAGCTTGGTGATGCTTTTGGGGGAACTTAGCAAGTAGGATAAAAATGGGACTTGTGGGCTGACTGGAGGTAGGAGTCAACAGCTGAAAGGTGGTATTGTGAATATAGGCTGTGAAGGTCCTTGAGGGCAAAGACATGGAGCTTGTGTTTATTCAGAGAGAGAATGGTGAGCAGTGGTTTGAGGGGATTATGTCTGTGAAATACTCTGCTCTTCGAGCTCTTGTGTAGTTTTTCATGTGCTAGAGACATAAGAGCAGCAGCTGACTTGCTTACCTGCCATACACATGGTGATGAGATCTTTCAGGCACAGTCCTGTGTGTGTGCAGACAGTTCATGTTCTGTGTGACCAAACAAACTCTTTTGGGTTGTGCAGATGGGATTAAAATGCATTTGTTGGAAAGGTAACTTGTATGTGGAAGGGTAAGGTTAACTAATAATGGTTAATTGACACCAAGCTGGCGCTGAGAAGTTGTCTGTAGAAGCCCTCAAGGAAATGCAGGGCAATGAAATAACATGCTGTTACTGTCTAGAAAGCTTTTTGTGTTACCAGAGAACAATTCATGGCCATTCTGTGAGCATGAAATGAAGTATTTTGGAGTACATGTGGTACAGGAAAGGAAAAAGGCCATTCCCACAACATACCTTGCACCGCTGGGAGTTCAGCTATAGATAAAGCTGGTATCAGATTGGCTCTAATCACCATTGACTCCATGTCTACTGCTTCTCAGTGTCATAATGCAGGTTAGATGCATGCAGGAGAGGATTTCAGTGTTTTAGTGAAAATACTTGAGAGGACTTGTGTAGAATTCCACAACTTGTCTGGACTTCCTTGTGACAGATACTGTCTGACTGTGAAGAACTTAGTTTTTTCTACTATCACCTCTTAGGGAATGTTGTCTAAGATGTTTGTATTGCCTTGGTTTATATTCAAGAGTGAACAGGTTTGCTCTTACAGCTTTATTTCCTGCATAGATGAAATCTGGACTGTCATGTGTTAAATGGAAGGGCCGTAAGAGACTGCTCTCTTTTTATTTCCTTGACAACCAAAAAGTCTCCAACAAATGGGTGTATTAATGGGAACCACAGAAACAGTCTCCAGAGCCCCACTGGTCAACCACTGAGAATCCCTGTTCTCTGCCAAAATCCTTTGCTGTGCAGATTTTATGGCTCTGTAGGTGCTTCATCCTGAAAACCATTGCATCCTGCTGACATGTTTCATAAGACCTTCCAGACCCTGCTGCAGTGATAATGGTAAAAGGAGACCTAACTGCCTTTTTCCTTCCTCACAGAACATGAGAAACACAGACTGTGTAAGAGTGCGGACTATATGAATTTACACTTCAAAGTGAAGTGGCTGTACAACGAATATGTTCGTGATCTGCCTGCCTTCAAGGGAAAAGTGCCTGAATATCCAGCGTGAGTGTGCTATATCTCCTGTAGTGAATCCCCACTATACCTCTTCCTTCATTATCCTGAGGGCAGACACTTGGTTCTCCTGTGGCTGCCTGTATATAAATATACCATTTATTCATTTATTTTTCTCTGTGATTATGTGTATCTTTGTTCCCCTTGGTGTTCTGTGCTCCTGTTCTTGAAACAAATTAATACCTTATTGTACAACCTCCTTCTGAGATCTCAGAAGGTTCAGCAGAAGGATGGGATGTCTTTTAAGCCATTTCGTGTTTACAATGTTGATCCTTGAACAGCAGACTTCTAGACAGGTGCTAATGTTCTAGTGCTAGTAGATACAGCTTTAACATTATCTACTGTATGTATGTCTATATTTCTGTGTGTAAATGTGTTACACAAACACACGAATACACACACACACCAGGATTCATAAGTAAAGGAAATGCTTTTGTTATTTTGATGAGACTGGGTGGTTCAGATGGAAACTGAACTGTTGTTCTTAAGTTCTAAGAAATTGTTCACAGGTTCTATTTAACTGTATAAGAGGAGCAATAGATTTCAAGGCTGGACAAAGTTTGTTCCTTAAAAGTTGTGTGATAAACCCAGGAAGCATACTTACTGTAGCTGAAGGTCTTTCCCTGCTTTATAGCAGAATCAGGTGGGTAGTTTCTGATCAGTGTTTGTCTTCTGTTTTCAGAAGCTTGCAATGATGGTTATTCCACATTGTCACGGTTTAAACGAAAATCTACCTGCGTGCGTGATGGGGGGGCCCTGCAGGGGCCCTAGGCCAAAAGGAAAGTTAACTGGGAAAAGAAAACAGCGGCAATGATCTAAGGAGGCACACTTATTTACTTAATACTATATTGAAATACAGGATAACACAATATAATATAATATAATTGAAATTAAGCTAACAAATCAAGCTAAATAGGAGAGAGAATGAGTCCCAAAACCGAGAGGCCTACTGTAAATTCGAGGCGAAACGGCAAAGACTCCCACAGGCTCTCCTGAACGCCAGAACTCGAAAGACGTCAGTCTAGCCTGCCAGGGAGATAATATGATGTCCAGGTCCTGTGACTTATCTCTGACCGTGTTGTCCTCTGGGAGATGTAGTCTTCTTCTGTAAGTTGCAGATTCAGTAAAATTATTCATGCTTTATATGATGTTAAGATGTGGAATACTGATAGCAAAATTACAAAATTATTAAACCATGACATTCCACCCCTTATTCTACATCTTTACATTATGCTTATACACACATACACACTCATATGTATAGTTGTGAGTAATCAGCAACCTTATTTTCTTAACAATTTATATCTATTCCATACAAAGCCCTAAGTTGAGAACAAAACTCTATAACCTAACTCACTAGTATTTATTAATTTTGAGAAAAATGACAAAACTGCCTGAAAAAGGAAAACATGACAGCGGTGGAGGGGAAAGGCAGCACTAGTAGGGCGTCCCCCACATCAGGGTGCACTCATCTTTTCCCAGCCACCACAGCAGATTTCCTTTTGAATTATACTTCTTTCCATGTGTGCTCTACACATGCATGGCCAGTGCACAATATAGAGCCCAGATGGAAAACTTGCTTACAGAAAGCCTAATTAAGGTATATAGAAAAAGTGTTTCCTTAACATTAATCCACTCTGTCTTAAGTCCTGTACCTAATGGGACATTCGTCAAATGTCTCTGAGGCTCTACTTATATATACAAGAAATTATTGGCTGCACTCCCCCAGCATCAAATTCCCTTGTGGTACACATTGGACATTCCCGTTTTTGTCCATCACCCACCAAGTGCACTTAGGTCCCTGGACAAAGACAGTACCCCGGAGAGGTTTGCCCTTTCCAGACACTGGAAGGACCCAAACTGCTTTTCCCAACACGCTCTTTATGTGTACTGCAGGAGCACATGTGCATCTACATGGCACACCTTTACAACAATGTTCCTTATTCTGGCAGCAGTGTCTTTCCACAATTCAGCAGCCCAAACAGGTTTACCCCTTCGTTGCCAGTTGTCATCTTCCCACTGCTGCAACCACCCCCATAAGGCATTTGCCACCATCCTTGAATCAGTATAAAGATGAAGCATTGGCCACCTCTCCCGTTCAGCCACATCTAAAGCCAGCTGAACAGCCTTTACCTCTGCAAATTGATTTGATTCTCCTTTACCTTCAGTGGCCTCTGCAACTTGTCGTGTGGGGCTCCATACAGCAGCTTTCCATCTGCAATGCTTCCCTACAATACAACATGATCCGTCTGTGAATAGGGCAAATTTCTTTTCGTTTTCTGGTAGCTCATTGTATGGTGGTGCCTCTTTAGCACATGATACCTCTTCTGTAGGTGACGTTTCAATTTTTTTACCCTCAGGCCAGTCCATGATCACTTCTAGGATTCCAGGACGGCTGAGTTTTCCCATTCGAGCTCGTTGAGTAATTAATGAAATCCACTTACTCCAAGTGGCATCAGTGGCATGGTGGGTGGAAGGAACTTGTCCCTTAAACATCCAGTTTATTACTGGCAAGCGAGGTGCTAGAAGAAGCTGAACCTCTGTCCCAACTACTTCAGAAGCAGCCCGAACCCCCTCATACACGGCTAAGATCTCCTTCTCAGTCGGAGTGTAGCACTCCTCAGACCCTTTATATGCTCGACTCCAAAATCCCAGCGGTCAGCCTCGGGTCTCTCCTGAGGCTCTTTGCCACAAACTCCAAGTGGGACCTTTCTCTCCAGCAGCAGTATAGAGGATGTTCTTCACGTCCTGTCCCGTCCGTACTGGCCCCAAGGCCACGGCACGGACTATCTCTTGTTTTCTCTGCTCAAAAGCCTGCTGCTGCTCAGGACCCCATGAGAAATTATTCTTCTTCCATGTCACCTGATAGAGGGGGCTCACTATGTGGCTGTAGTTTGGGACATGCATTCTCCAAAAGCCCACTACTCCCAGAAAAAATTGAGTCTCTGTCTTGTTGGTGGGCGGAGACATAGCAGTGATTTTGTCAATCACATCTGCTGGGATGTGACGACGTCCATCTTGCCATTTTATACCTAAGAACTGGATTTCCTGGGCAGGCCCCTTCACCTTGCTGCGCTTAATGGCAAAACCAGCTTGCAAAAGAATTTGATTTATCTGTTTTCCTTTCTTGAAAACCTCTGCTGCCGTATGGCCCCACACGACAATATCATCAATATACTGCAAGTGCTCAGGAGCATTACTGTGTTCCAAGACATCTTGGATCAACCCATGGCAAATGGTTGTACTGTGCTTCCACCCTTGGGGTAAACGGTTCCAGGTATACTGAACACCCCTCCAGGTAAAAGCAAACTGTGGCCTACATTTTGCAGCCAATGGGATGGAAAAGAAGGCATTAGCAATGTCAGTGGTGGCATACCACCTAGCTTCTTTTGACTCCAGTTCATACTGGAGTTCTAGCATGTCTGATACAGCAGCACTTAATGGAGGTGTGACTTCATTCAGGCCACGGTAATCTACCCTCAGCCTCCATTCTCCACTGGTTTTACACACTGGCCATATGGGGCTGTTAAAAGGCGAGTGAGTTTTGCTAATCACTCCCTGATTCTCTAATTGGCAAATTAGCTTGTGAATGGGGAGCAATGAGTCCCTATTGGTGCAGTGCTGCCATCTGTGAACCACTTTGGTGGCAATTGGTACCTCTTGGTCTTTTACCTGGAGCAACCCCACAGCAGAAGGATCATCTGACACCAGGTAAAGCTGACAGCTGCTTAACACCATTTGTGTTAACAGCAGCTATCCCAAAGGCCCATCGATACCCCTTGGGATCCTTAAAATATCCCATCCTAAGGTAATTGATACCCAAAATACATGGAGCCTCTGGACCAGTCACAATAGGGTGTTTTTGCCAGTTTTTACCAGTGAGGCTTATTTCGGCCTCCAACATAGTCAATTCTTGGGAACCCCCAGTCACTCCATGGATATATATTGGTTGTGTCCCTTGGTGACTTGAGAGCATTAGGGTGCATTGTGCACCAGTGTCCACCAAGGCTTTATATTTCTGTGGTTGAGATGTGCCAGGCCACCTAATCCACACAGTCCAGTATACTCTATTGTCCCTTTCCCCCCCGGCTGGGGGCAGGGCCCCTATATTGTTTACCTCGATGGCTTGCAGCAACTGGAACTCTCCCCCTTTTGGAAGAGTTCACCTTGGTGGTTGTCTCAGGATCATGTAATTGGTTTCAGTCATAATGGATGAAGTGGGAGCTGTATAGCATTTCCACCAGAGCACTTTCTCTCAAAAATTGGATACCTTTCTCTATATCAGTTCATTTCTTTTTCTCAGGCTCCAAGTCCTGTTTAAAGGGGAATCTATCTCTTACCGCTATCAACATCCGCTTCCAGTGTGTAGGACTGATCTTGGCATGTGCCAGTACCTCTGTCCACACTTGAGTCCCTGGAAATACCACCCAGCTGGCGAGCTTCATTGCCATTGAGCCACACACTGCTGGCCCCATTGTCCCAACATTGAAGTAACGAAGTGACTATATGTTCTTTTGGTTGACATGTGAAATCCTTTCTTAGATCCCAAATTTCACTCAGTTTTAAAGATCGATCAATAATGGTTGTAATACTTTGCTTGCCTTTTGCTCTATCAAAAGTCCCAGGTGTTGATGGTGGCAACTGTGTTGATGAGGCCACCCCATTTAGAGTTCTGGAGCCAAGAAATTCTCATAAAGAAAAACTAGGTTTTGGCTCCTCTTCTTCTTCTATTTTCTCCAGTTCACTCTCTCTTTTTTTCCTCCCTTCTAACCTCCTCTGCTCTTCTAACCTCCTCGGCTCTTCTGTCTCCCCCTGCTCTTCTAACTCCTTCTGCTCTTCTGACTCCTTCTGCTCTTCTAACTCCTTCTGCATTTTCTCTGAGTTGAAACTCGTTTTGTTTTTCGCCCTCTTACGGGGGCAACCAACATTGTATCTGGTGCCCCCCGGTGGTTGGTCAAATTGGAATACATTCAGTTCACCCCGGAGGGTGCATAGCTCGGATCGGAGAATGTTCCGATCAAACTGGACGGCGCCGTACTCAGTCTTGAGGCTGTTGTACTTCCACTGAAGGTTGTTGCGCTCAGATTGGAGGGTGTTACACACTAACTGGAGGATGTTATGCTTAGACTGGAGGGTGTTGTGCTCAGTCTGGAGAGTGTCGTGCTCGGACCGGAGGGTGTTGTGCTCGGACTGGAGAGTGTCGTACTCGGACTGGAGGGTGTCGCACTTGGACTGGAGGGCATTGTACTTGGACTGGAAGGTGTTGTGCTCTGACTGGAGAGTGTTGTATTCGGACTGGAGGGCGTCGCACTTGGACTGGAGGGTGTCGTACTTGGACTGGAAGGTGTCGCGCTCGGATTGGAAGGCGTCGAGTTTGGATTGCAGGGATTCTTTCTCATCAAGTAGACTCTTATTCTCGGCCCTGAGACTCTCTCTCTCAGTCTCAAAAACTTCCCTCTCAGGAATGGTATTGAATAAGGCCCGATAAGCATTAGCTAGGCCCCAAATCATTTGTGCCTCCTGAGATCTGCCTGAGCCACAACATTCCTGCCTCAAATATGCGATCAAACTCTCAGGATTCTTCAAATGTTCAGGAGTAAAGCTCCATGACACTGAAGATGTCTGTCTTTTGAGAATCTCTCCAAAACCTCTCCACACTCCCTGCCACTCAGTATTCTCTGGTTCTGAGGAAGACTTCCTCCAGATGTTATAAATCCGGATACTGAGTGAGATTATTACAATAACCGACAGTAAGTTCAGGGAGATTGACACGATTGACGGTGTGGTCAACTGATCATTCAAAAACTGCATAAAGGATGCATAGAAAGAAGGAGGAGCACACTCAAAAACCACCATTTCTGTACAATTAGTTGCATTATTTGCTCCCTCTGGAGCTGTATGCAGATACCAAGTAAGCATTGCTAACCATGATTTCAATCGATTATATATATCTATAGCTCCCAAGATCCACCATGTTCGGAGCATCTCAAAGGAGGAACCAATGGCACGCAGTCCCCTGTAAAACAATTCTACTAGAGAAAACATTTCCATTTTTTTTTTTTTTTTTTTTTCCAATAGAGAGTAAAAAAGCAGAGCTCAACAGTTATTTACAAAAATCCCGGAGTATTGGCAGTCCGCCTGGACTTTCAAGGTCAAGCTCGCAGGTGCAGAAACGTAAACCTAAGATAGCTCCTTAACAAGAAAAAAAACTTGTAGCTCTGTTAAAAGCTAAAAGAGCAACAGAAGAAAACACAGAAAAGCAGCAACTCAATTTGCCTGCATTCTCCACCAAAATCTGTCACGGTTTAAACGAAAATCTACCTGCGTGCATGATGGGGGGGCCGTGGGCCCCACAGGGGCCCTAGGCCGAAAGGAAAAGTTAATAGGAAAAGAAAACAGTTGCAACGATCTAAGGAGGCACACTTATTTACTTAATACTATATCGAAATACAGGATAACACAATATAATGAAATATAATTGGAATTAAGCTAACGAATCAAGCAAAATAGAAGAGAGAATGAGTCCCAAAACCGAGAGGCCTACTGTAAATTCTAGGCGAAACGCCAGACTCCCACAGGTTCTCCTGAACACCAGAACTCGAAAGACGTCAGTCTAGCCTGCCAGGGAGATAATATGATGTCCAGGTCCTGTGACTTATCTCTGACCGTGTTATTCTCTGGGAGATGTAGTCTTCTTCTGTAAGTTGCAGATTCAGTAAAATTATTCATGCTTTATATGATGTTAAGATGTGGAATACTGATAGCAAAATTACAAAATTATTAAACCATGACACACATTTTACTGTTACCCTCCACTGGTTTGGGGGGGTTTAACACACCTCACCCTCTCCCCTCCAAACCTTTCTTGCTTCAGTTGGAGCTTGTTTTATCCTTTCCTCCCAGCCTGGATGTAAAGAACAAATTTCTTCTCTTTTATAAGACACTGCTCATGTCTTTTTCCAGTCTTCTGCCTATTCTCATAAGTTCCTATCCTTCCTTGTGAGATTTACTCACACCTCTTCATGTTGTCTGTGTCTATATACATATATACATAAAGCACCTAAACTAATGTTTCTTCTAGGCCTTGTCTTGTCATGCAGGCATTACTGCTGCTTTCACACACTAGTATAGTAGCAGCCTTTTTTTTCTGCTCTTTCTTCACTGATACCATTGACCAGTTATGTTTCCAGTTGGTCACAAGCCAAGCTCTCAACAGCATCCTATCTTACTTTTCTTCCCATCCTTACAGCTGTACAAATGCAGCACTTTGCACTTGCTGCTCTTTAAAAGCATCCTGATTGGTCTGCTTCCAGTTTGACATTTTGAATCTTTTTTTCATCCTCCACTGCACGCAGTGCCTTGAGCCTAGCATTATCTGTATGCTAATAAGACTTGAGGCAGTTGGTGTAATTGGCTGGCTTGGACCGTGGGTCTTGCTTAGCAAATGAGTTCAGTGAGAGGCATTAATTCAGTGAATAGTGTGCTGGAGTAACAGTCTCAGAAGCCTGGTTCCCTTTGTGCCTCTGAGTCAGCGCTGTCCTGGGCAACCCATCACATTTTCTTAATCCTGTGTAATCAGGATAATGATGTTCAGTTTTGTTTTGCAGCCTTCTGCAGAATTGTTCTGCTCTGCTGACTTTGTATACATGAGCACTGGAGCTCATGTACTTGTGCAAACACTGGCTTCCCTCGTTACCTCACACTCACGTTTTTTAGTGCAGTAGCCACATTATCAAGCACAAGAGTTGCCTTCACTTCTTTTGAAATATACCTTTCGTATCAATTACAGCAACCCTTTAATTTGCTTCATTACAAATATTTTTGGCCCTCACAGAATCCCAGAATGTCTGAGATTGGAACAGACCTCTGGGTCCATCTGATCCAATGCCTACTCTAACAGGGACACCCAGGGCAGGGTACCCAGGCCCATGTCCAGGTGGCTTCTGAAGTTCTCCAAGGAGGAGGTTCCTCGGCCTCTCTGGGCAGGCTGTCCCAGTGCTCCATCATCCATGCAACAAAGTTGTTCTTAAGTTTCCTTAAACAGCCTTAAGGCTTTCTTAATCAAAGGTCCACACATCAGGTCTGCCTGTCAGTAAACTGAGATAAAGATGAATCACCTCAGTCCAAAGAAAAGCGGCGGTTATCCAGAAACCTGCATTTCTTGTTGAAACTATGCAAAACAACATTTCTTATATCCTTGGGCTATTACTGAAGAAAGTAAAGGCCCTAAAGTATTGTAGGCTTTAGATCCCCTTTGTTTTCTGAAATTCAGCAGCAGTTTCTGAAAATGAAGCAGCAACGTATCTGAGAGTGCATCTTCAGAACTTCCTCTCTTCACTTTTTGTATGCCAGCTGAAAACTGTGAAGTGTCCAAACACAAAACAAACTGAGCTACTGGTTTTTTCAGGTATGCAAAGAAGTATTATTTTATAACTGATGTTCGCAAGCAGCTAGTGTCACAGCTGTACTGGTAACTACCTCCTCTATGGCGTGGAAGACATTCCTGTCTTTGAAATCCTTTCTTATTCTTCTGGCTTACTATCAAACACAATGTTTTCTTCTTCAACTCTTTGAAATCCTGCCTGCCTTCTTGTCTCTGCACTTGCCAGTGCCCACTGGATATTCACGGAGTACCCACATGCATCAGCACAGCAAACGAGCAAGTTCAGTTCACCTGTGAAGTGTGAGACCTCAGCCGCCAGGCTCACGGCCAAGCTGTAATTGCAGCCTTTTGTGTTAAAATACTATTATGCAGCCAGCAGGCAAACTTACATTTAGTCACAAAGCACAAAGCACTGCCTCTCTGTGCAGGCAGAACTGAGGGGTTTTCTATGCAAACATCATTTAGAGAGGTTGGCTCTAAATCTCCAGTCATGCTGTGCTGGCCTCTGCAAGCACAGAATGTGATAAAAGCACCACGAGCTTCTGCTCTGTGTTCTGGTGTGTGCATTGTTACGGGGTTTGCTCCTAGATCAATAACGGAAGCAGACAAGGGGAAGAAGATATTTGCTGCATAACAACATTTTGGAGCTATTTCTGCATGAAATCGAATTATTTTTATCAGTTTCTCTGGCAGATTATTTTGAATATCTTTATGAATATGTTGCCTTTGTGGTCCCTGGAGTCCCTCCTCACTCACTCTGTGTCTAAGAACTGATAGTTAGGGATTATTAGCCTATTTTTTTTTTCCTTCTAATTTTTCCCCTCCAATATACAGTACCTTTTCCTTACAACCTTTGTGTAGACAATTTGCTAAGACTGTGCAGTTCATTTGATACCTCAGGGTGTGGTAGCCATGACAGTGTACAGTGTCTATTCTCAACAAAGAAGGGCCCTTTCTTCTGAATATGGTGCAGTTACCAAGGATGAATGATAGCCAGGAGTTAGTTCCACTTCTCAGAAGCAAAATGGTGACTTCTGTCACAGACAGCAAACCTCTCTGTACATTTAGCTATTTGATGTGCAAAGCAGCAGCTTTCTCAGAGCTCTGAAAGTGGTGGAAGATGTGTTCTTGCTTCCTTCTGAACTGCCCAGTTCTCTTCAGAGGATTGATCTCTACCTCCAACGTACACTACTGGAATTAAAAGTTGAATGTTGAAAGCACAAGAAAATTGCAGTAAGTTCCCACAAATACTGACTGTTAGAAGCTTAAACAGCCATTTAAAAGGAAGCTTTTGAGAAGATGGGAAGCCCATATGTCTGTGACATCATTGCACTGCTGCTGTCTATGCTAATAGGACTGCATGGACAGGTTGCTGTTGGCATTTAGCACTGTCAGTTACAATTTCCAGTATTAGCATCAATGTGCTTTAGATTTCAAAGTGTAGAGAGTATTTAAGGGCATCTAGTATGCTGTGCTTGTGAATTTGCTCTTGATCTCCCTCTCATGTCTGGCACATGCTTTCATGTTCTTTGCAAACTTGGCCCATAATTAGCACAGTCTGTATGAAAACAGCAGCTTGTTTCAAAGAGGTTGTGCTCTGTGAAGCTCATGTTGCAGTTTTTTTGTATGGACTGAAATCATACATGGGGCACTTCTTCCCTTATTTGTAATACTGTTTAGTAATAGTGGAAATTAAGATTTTCTGCAGCTGCAGTGAGTTGGCACTTGCACACTGTCTGTCCCAGACAAATGTTTAAGCAAAGCCATAAGTGCTGTGTTGTTGCTTAAACGCAGACAAGAAAAATCCTTCCGCCTTGAACTATGTGGATATGTCCCACAGAGCAGATAGCAGATTGATAATGAACTCTGAAACATCATTGCTGAAGTTGCTTTGAACCTTCTCAAACCATTGACAGTATTTTAACCAAGACTGTGTGTAAGCCTCTTGTTCAGTGGGATTTGTAGTTCCAGATGCCACCTCATGTAAAGCTTCTTCCCAACATTCAGCAGTTTCGGTTTCAGTTGGACTGTGGTCCAACACTTAGCTTACATTTCCAAGTGAGGAGAGGGAAGAGACAAACTGCCTTACTTGAAGAACTGCCTGACTGGGGGACTCGTCCCTGCTCCACGGCTGTTGATCCAGTGCTTTTGTATGAATAAATCTATTTGTCTTTAGAGTAAAAACAGTAAAAAGCTGCTGATAGGGCCGGCTATCTTCCTGCAAACCCTGGAAGATGTAGCATAATACCACTTAGAGGTGCACTGAAGTATCTTCACAGGGCCATCAGTAGGCCAAGAAATAGGAAGGTGTTTTAGAGAAGGCTTGGAGAAGAACATTTCTAGCCTTGATTTTCCCTTGGACTGTCTTCTGCTGATCTGGTCCAGGTAGTTTGTAGAAATAAGAGTGTTTTGGGGAACTTTAATGGTACAGATATCAGTATTCAGACAACTAACAGCAGCAAGTTTTCACAGTGCTTGCTGAAACAACACCTTTGTCAGTACGTTTGGAGGGCAAGGAAAGGAAAGTACCATTCTGAGGGTATTAAATTCATTTAAACACTTCTGGATACTGCAAGGAAAGGCACGTCCCTGGGGTGAAGTTTGGTTGGAATGCTCTGTTTCTTGCTGTAGCTTACTGTTTCTCCTGTTCCTCCTGCAGGTGGTTTGAGCAGTTTGTGATGCAGTGGCTGGATGAAAATGAAGATGTTTCCTTAGAGTTCCTGCATGGTGCTCTGGAGAGAGATAAGAAAGATGGGGTATGTAAGTTGCTCCATGTGGAGTATTCAGTGCTGCATACTTGAGTGCCCAGAACCAAATAACACTGTAAATTCAGTTATTATGCAAACAGAGGATACAGCCCTTTTTGCATGCTGAACAACTGGGGAAGCCTGTTGATTGTAGGACTTACTATACAAGGTGGAGTGTTGTTTAATGGCAAGATGCTTTTCATTCATTTATGTTTTGTTCTTTTCTGGTTAATCTGTTGACCAGCGGATTGGTATTCTCTTTTCTCTTTGTGTTTGCGAGATATGTAATTGAAATATGAGGCACATTGCATGCGCTTAGTCACGCAGTGAAAATGTAACCTTAATCCACAGAGAATCTTAGTTTGCAGAGTATTCCCAACGGAGGACAAGAGCCTTCAAGTTTTAGTGATTGTTCATGCTATAGGCTGTGATGCTAATATAAATGTTCACTTTGTATCTAAAGAAAATGTAAAAAGAACTCTGTTTTCTTTTTCTTTCCTTGTTAACTGACAGGCAAGCCATGTATCTCAGCATCATGCTGTGTTTCCTTAATGCTTGTCTTGTCATGGTTGATGGATGACAGTGAACTGTGGCCTAAACAGAGTTGTCTGTTTTGCTCCTCTAGGCCTTTTCAAGAGCTTCTGACTAATTCTGAAGAATTAATGGGTTTTGGTATAGTTATCTTGCCTCTGGTACTGCAAATGACAGACACACATATGAAATTGGTGTGTTTTGGATCTTTCCATTTGAGAGTGATGCTTTGTATTTCTGTTTTAGTTCCAGCAAACATCTGAGCATGCTCTGTTCTCTTGCTCAGTGGTGGATGTCTTCACCCAACTAAATCAGAGCTTTGAGATCATTAAGAAGTTGGAGTGCCCAGACCCTGTCATTGTTGCTCATTATAATAGGAGGTTTGCTAAGGTAACACCCTCAACATCCAGATGTTGTCTGCTCTTAGTGGATGCAAAACAGTATTGTCTTGGGTTTTGATTTTATTTCCTGGAGATCTCCTGTGTCACTTAGAGGACAAGTAATAATATGCACACCTTCTCTTTGCAGACTATTGGGAAAGTGCTGATGCAGTATGCTGACATCCTCTCCAAGAGCTTCGAGTCCTACTGTTCCAAGGAGAAACTGGTGAGTTATACTGGATTTCACTTCCATTCAAAGGAGTCACATAATTGTTCTGATAAAAACAATTTCTTGCCAGGTACGTGACCTCATTGACAACGTAGCGTTGCTTTTGTCCTAAACATTTGTGGATCGAGTTCTGGCTTGGCTTTAAAATAAGATGAGGTTGTGAAAGTGATCTGCAGAGATACTTTAAATTACTACTCTTCCTATCTGGGTCATACATCACAGAGATGATTGAAAAAAAGGGGGGAGAGGAAATGGAACAAGTTGCTCCCCTGATTTGGTAGAGCAGCACTTATGGTTTACTGTTGCATCCATCTAATTATCTTGCTGTACACTCCTAAATTAAGTAAAATTTAGGATATTAAATAAACAAGCAAAAAAGAAAAAACAGCTGCTTGTCAGCCCTGGGCCTGTCCCATGCTGTTATTTCTACCTCACACACCTACAACAGGGAATGTAACTGCGGAGGACAGGGCTATTGCTCAGGCACCCTTGACTGTTGTTCTCTTGCTTGTATTGGAAGAACCCAGCTATGCTTCAAAGTAGCTCTGTCTGACAGTTCTCCTTCTGGGATTTACAGCATTCAAGATAGTACAGTGCAGCATTAAGAGGCTGAAAGCAGTACAGTTTGGACTCTAGTAGAGCTTGGCAGGAGCAGTGGAGGGTGTCAAATGTTTTCCTGATAGGGACTTTTTTTCAGCTTGTTCTGTTTGTGATAAAGCTAAGAGGGAAAATGCAAAGGTGAAGAACTCCCTGATCTGAGTTTTCTGAAACTGACCATCTCATTTCAAGCTGCAGAAAAGAAGGGCTTTTATAATAAAGCCTGTTTTTTTTAGGATTGAATGCTGAAATTTTTGCTGCTTTCCCTATTATTTCACTGTGAGAATGTGAGGTCTGGTGGCACCTGAGGGAGCGTGCTGAGGCACAAACTGCACCATTGTTGAAAATGTGTTGGCACCCTGGGCCGTAACAGTCACCTGCTTTTGTCCCACCAGCCCTGCATCCTGATGAATAACATCCAGCAGCTGAGAGTGCAGCTAGAGAAGATGTTTGAAGCCATGGGTGGTAAAGAGGTAAGAGCGCTAAGAGACTGAGCATTACTCTTTCCTACTGTGCTGCTAGTTAGGTTATTTGCATCATACTGGTACTTGCAGGCTGTAGTCATACGGAGAGCCCTGTGACACCTGGCACTGTAGCAGGTGTGAGGGGGACAGCCATGCCTGAAGAGTTTTCTTCTGAGTCTTTTGTAAGATGTAGGAGCAAATGTTTAGGACACAGAGCAGCATGGAGGAGGAAAGAACAGGATATATATTGTGTTTATATGGGCTAAATGTGGGCATGGCACAACTCTAAAGACAGATATGTCTGAGAGCTGTTGACATCAAGTCCTTTCACATGGCATATAAATGTGGAATGGAACCTTTGGCATTAAATGTTCAGTATCTGATGTATTGCAGACAGACAGATACATGAGTTCTATACTCACTGGATACTCAGATGTATCCATGAATGTAAATATCTTTCTTAGTTTTTGTTCTTTGTTCTTGGACAGACATTTTTACAGAAATAAGACTTTTCTCTCCTAAGTCACTCTTTCTGTTAAGATGTAATCAGTGTTGTTATTGGTTTTTTTTCTTATTTTTTTTTTCTTTTTCATTGCTTTTCAAGACTCAGGAAGCTGAAGAAAAGGCTGCTGATTCTGATGTTAGGAAAAAATAATTTTCAAAGCCTAAGTGCATTTTCTTTGGTTGTGTTGTGGTAGAACTTGTGCTATGACGTGTATGCCAAGAGGAAAGTTCACTTTGCTGATGGGCAGCTCGGTTTTTGCTTGCATGCTCTTTCAAGTCTTTCTGGTGTTTAGTGGCAGAATTCTAAGAAGTTGCAAAAATCTCAGCAAGAAGATTTACCCCACAGTGCAAGAGAAACTGCTTTTATTCTTTCACATGTGATCTCAACAATCTTAATTTCTTAGCTCTATATCAAGAAGGAAAATTATATGCTCCTTGCTGTAATAACAATAATAATTATTATTATTATTAATAATAATGTAGTTACCTGTAATGGTAACTGAATGCTTTTTTCTTCAGGAAAAAATGAATTTGTGATTTAATGTTTATGAAGTGATTTCTAATATTTTTGTTTATGTGCACTTAATTTCCTTTAAGATATCAATCTGTGACTTTTTTTTTCACTGTAGTGCTAGCTATTAAATAGGGCTTCCCTGTAATTCAAATTGAAAATACCACCTGATACCATGACAATGTCTATGAATGGGAGAATGGTATCTAATGAGAAATGGCTATGTTACTTGTCCTAGGCATCTTCATTCTGCCCTTTAAAACCCTCCTTGGGAGGTAGCTATGGTGGAACAGAGGTTTTCGACCCATTATTTCCCCTGTGGAATTGGATGAAAAAAGTGGAGAGGAACTCCAACTGTGAGCGATAAATCATGTAGGATGAAACCTGACAAACATGCTAGGAAGCTGTGTTTTGGAAGTGGTTTTTCTTCTCCTTTCAAATGCTGCTTTCCACTTCATTTTGCTGCCACCAATCACCAGAAGCATCTTGTGCTGTGTTAGGTGCCTGAATTGTTTGCTTTTCTTAGGGACTTTCCTTGTGGTGACAATGTAGTGCTTTGCTTCTTGAGTTGAAATCTGCCAGATCCTTTGTTTTGGTGGAGTGAAGAGATCCGTAGTTGGAGTAGTCCTTTTCTGATGCAGATTGACCCCAGCCAAGTGAGTGTCAACTGGTGGGACAACTGCTTTGGAAATGGAACATGTGGACAAGCATGCTGTAATTCTCCTGCTTCGGGGCTCACCTGTAGGCACCCTGCAGTGTAATGGCATAACATGGAACAGAAGTGCTCACTTGGTACTGTTTTATGGAATTTGAATCCTGAATATAGTGCCTTCCTATTCTAAGTGAGGAATATTATTTTTGTCCTCACTTCTCACACTCTTTTTCAACCTGTATTACTCAGAAGGTAAAAAAAAATGCAAAAAATTGTCTCTTGGTTTAATATGTGACATTCTGTGATCCTGGAGCATTACTAGTTGGAAAGGTAAGGACATCAGTGCCTTAGGGACCTCTCTGCAGATTGTCTCTCTTTGTCTCTGCTTGAGATCCCATGGAGCATTCACATACATTTTTAGTTCACAGGAACAAGTATCTTAGATGACTTTTAACATTTATCATTCATATTTTATTTCCTATCTGAGATCTGTTGATATCGCAGGATCTGAACAGCTTCAGTGTGGCTCAGAGGCATTCCACACATTCCTGATGCAGATTTTGGAAAGGCAGAATTTATGGAGTTACGGTTTGCATAAAAAGCATAATGGGCAGTGGAATTGTGAATGAGTGCTGGGCAGAAACTGTACATAATAGCACATGAAATCTGAAACTGGGTTGCTCTTTGCTAAAATGGACTTTATAGGTTCATTGCTAGTGTTTCTTGACCTTGGCCCCATTTACTTATTCAAACATTACCTATTGAAACCTAATGTGACCTGCATTTTCTAACCACCACTGCAGTTTTCCTAGAGGCTTGTGTCTGTACACCGTCTGTGGTACCAGGATAAGCTTTTCTTGCTTTGCTTGTGAGAATCTGCTTTCTACAAACCTTTATTTTCCTTAGTTTTTTCTAAGTTATAGACTCATAAGCACTGAAATTAAAAGCTTCTGTATGTATTCCCCGCTGCTGGGTCTGTATGTGCTGTGGAAACCTAGCTTAGAACATTTCTGCACTCTTCCCCCTGAAGTCAAGTGTGCAGAGAGAATATTGGAGGTGAGCACTGCCAAGGGAACCCAGAGCATTAACTACCAACTAGCAGCAGATTATCATCGTACAATTTTCTTGCCTTCAGTTACAAGCTAAGCTGTACAATTAATGCTCTGGGAAACTAAGTGCTTAGCCAGCATTACCCCACATTTTAAGTCCTAAGTTGTCTATCTGAATCGTAAATTAGAGGAGAACTTAGAAACTTGTTAGCTGGGGAGGCAGAACAGCAATCAGTGACCTTAAGCCAGAGCCAGACAAACCCTATAACTCGTATAAGGCTAAAATAGGAGTTCAAGGCAAGATTCTCTGCCTGCTGATACGTCAGACGCAGTGATTTCACAGGTTCTCCTGCTTTAAGATGTGAATTGATTAACGTCCACTACATTCTGGAAGGAGAAGGCTGTGTTCCTCCAACTGACACCTCATCCTTCCATAGCACACATTCAGCTTAAACATATAACTATGCAAGTGTCAGCCTTTATTTCTAGCAGACCTGGAGCATTTGCTCAGGAATCAGAAGCCACCTTGGCATTGGTGCTCTCACATATTTTGCACAGAGAACTTTTCATCAGCTTTCTTCCTCTGAATCATCTCCAATACACCCACAGAATGGATATATAGTAAGCCTGCTGAGTGAAAGCTTCCAATAGGAATTATCTGGTCATGACGAAGTGATGTAGTGACCTAACTGCATAATACTGCTTTATACTACCTGCCAGATTTCTCATGCAGTCAAAGTGGCATTTCCTGCTATCAGTGGTAGCTGATATAATTAAAATTCATTGGCTGAGCAGCAAAACGGTCACTGTTCCATTTGAATGGTGTTATCAATGCTTCACCATATTGACAAAGAACAGTTTGCAGTTATACCATGTGCTATGGGGACTCTGTGTCTAAAGTTCTAAGGCCCAAGCAATCACTTGCTTGTTTTCCTCTGTTCTTCAGAACTCTGGTCCAGGAGTTTCATTGCACAGTTTTAAGCATCTTACAGTTGGTTTTCCACACCACCTTCCAGAGAACAATGAACAGATCAGATTCGGAGTCCCCTAAGGCTTATCTTTCTCTAATAGAAGCTGAGAAATATAGAGTACTTCAGCACTGCATGCAGCAGTGCGAGCTCCTGTCATCTTCAAGTCCTGCGTATGTGAACGTAATATAAAAATCTGAGCTGATCTTTAACCGCTGTATTGGCATCTAGTGCATTACATTGATAAACAGATAATCTGCCTTAGGGGTAAGAATGAATGCAAACATTTCTGAAAGGTCTTTCCTTTATGATAAGAAAAGAAAATCTGTTTTACAAGTCACTTTTTCAAAGCAAATGATCTCAAAGCATTCATCGTGTAGGGTTATGTGTGCACACAGGTGGGTTGGTCAGAATTGGCTCTTTTAAGGCTGGAGGGTTGACTGCAGCTGGAGTACAGACCATTCTAAGTGGAAAAACAGATGGCATTGGGCTGGTTACAGTGCAGCATGCTTTTCTTACAGCATATGCCAAGATGTCAGCAGCATCCATTTAGTGCTTGGGGCACTTTTACATGTATTTTTGGTCAAGTCTCCTCTTAGTTGCAGTGAAAAAGCTGTCCAGACCCTTGTGAAAGTGGAGCTACTTGTGCTCTAAAATTATTAAGTGTTCAACTGTTACTGCTGTGATGTTGTGGATTTTCAGAATAGCTGTGTCCAATCTTCTGAGAGCAGTGTCTGGGTTAAGCTTGAATACTGACAGGGGTGGAAGGTGGAATAGCATTTTTCAAGACTACATGGAGAATTACTCAAGTAAATGGTATCCAGACTAGACTTAAAGTGACAAAATGACCCATGAACCCAAGGTAACATGCACTAGAATCATAGAATCATTTATAGAATTGCTCCATTTGGAAAATACCTTAAAGATCATTGAGTCTAACCACAGCCTAACCGAACTACCCTAACTCTAACAACCCTCTGTTAAATCATGTCCCTGAGCACCACATCCAAATGGTTTTTAAACACATCCAGGTATGGTGACTCAACCACCTCCCTGGGGAGCCCATTCCAGTGCTTAACAACCATTTATGTAAAGAAGTGTTTCCTGATATCCAACCTAAACCCCCAGACTGGTGCAACTTGAGGCCATAAATCAATACTTGCTGATTTCTCAGCCTACTTGCTCTGTTGGCTGTGGGGAGTGCAGATTCACTTTCTTAACTCTATGAATATCAGGAAGAGGACTATGAGAGTGCTGGTGCCTGAGACAACCCTTGTTGCTATTTGGTTGGCTGAGTGTCTGTTGATGATTTTGTGACTTCTCTAAGAGCTGGAGGTAGTGGAGGAAAGGATCCTAGTTGGAAAAGTCCAGTGTTGGCAGTTTACCCGCTTGTTAAGGGTGATCTCAGCAGTGAACCAGGGCAGTGTGAAGGAGAACAGGCTGCTGTTTGCGCTCAAGCTAAGTGCCTTCCTTTCATCTACAGCTGGATGCAGAAGCAAGTGACCATCTCAAAGAGCTCCAGGTGAAGCTGAACAATGTTTTGGATGAACTGAGCGCAGTGTTTGGTAACAGGTGAGTATAACAAGGTCCCTGCTCATGAGGCATTCCTTTTTAGTTCCTTGTCTGCTCCTACTTAGTTAGATTAAGAAAAGTTTATGTTGACCACATTGTATTTTTCTTTTTCCCATAAATTCATGGTCTTTCAAATACTGAAACCATATGAGAAAGTGGAGAATATCTTTGTAATTTCCTCTTTTCTGTGTACCTCTGCTAAGAAACAGAGATTCCTCAACTGTAAAATGTATTTGAATTGCATAGAATGATTTTTTTCTGTAAGTAGTGCTTGTCAGTAACAGAATTGTCTGCTCTTTTATTGCATGGAAAGCAGTTTTCAACTTAGCATTTATGAAGTGCATTCTTGTTTAAATGTTCTGCTCTATGTGCATGAAACAGCTCACTGATTTCTGAGTGTTAAATGAGTATTGAATACAAAGGAAGAAGGTTTAGAATTTGAGACTGACTCGTTCTAAGGTTTCAGCAAATTATGTTTTCTAGTGTTTAAAGGGGAGGAGCTCTCTAAAGAATTGCTAGAGTAATAGATGGCAATTAAATTTTATTTCAAATCATGATGCAGTTTACCTGAGGATGAAAATGTGCTTCACTTTATAAATTTCGTAGTGAAACATAAAATATGTCAATTAAACTAAATCTAGAAATACAGGTTTCCCAACTGATCTTCAAAAGCAACCATTTCTCCTGATAAACCCCATTAATTTCATGTAGTTATAAATAACGAGATTAATGCAGACACATACCGCCATATAGTAGAAGCTTGGGCAAAGGAAATAATGCCAGCTGTACCAAGCAGGCTTCTTACAGGCTACAGATTTGCAGTACTTAGGACCAAAAATCATGGTGGGATTTGTCAGCATTTATCTGGATTTGAGCAGACAGAGCTAATGGGGAGTTCCCATTGCCAGTAATGGATGGTATAGCAAGAAATGGAGAGATTCGAGCTGTAGCTGAGCTGAATTGATAAGATTCATAATTAGGTGGAGGATGAGTGAGAAATCATAGTTAGGGGGTGAGTTTTGCTATCTGAAACCTGTCTCCATGGTGTCACTGCTACAAGACAATTAGGGTACAATCTTGACATTTGCAAGTATGATTTAAAGAGATTATTCAGCATCAGCACACATACCAGGAAGAGTCTGAGAGATGTGCCAGCAAGAGATTTAACCAGTCAGACAGCTCAGATGCTATTCCTTAGCAGTAATAGGAAATGAAAAGCAGTGCACTGTATAAGCAGGAGCTTCTGAAGGATGTAAATGTGGGAGGTAAGACACATATCCACAGTATTCTATACCTAGTCTGTAAACAACTGCTCCTGCTACACTGTGCACACCTGACACTGCAGATCTTACCATGTTTCATCTGCTTGCGTTAATTGCACCTGCTGGGAAAGCAACATGTATCCAGAGCACCTTGCCACCTTTGTGCTGAGAGAGAATTGTGTCTGCAAACAGAAGTATTTTGTGCTTTAAAGGATTTCAAAAGAAAAAAGGAAACTTGAAAGGGTTTGTGCTACATGCAAGGCTAGCTGCTGTTTTGTTCTTGGAGGCAGCAGGAGTGAGGACAGGAATTCCTGCAGCAGGGGAGGAGCAGAAGGCCCTGTCTGACCAAGGAGGTGAGGTCGCTTTAACTCACTGCTGCCAAGGGCTCCTGTCAACCTGCATGTCTGCAAGAGTCTAAAGTGAACCTGTTGCCACAGTAACTGTTTCACCATTTTTCATAATTGGTGACAATTTTGCCTTGCATTAACTTTTACTTTTAAAAAACATTTATATTTTAATTCCCTGGCGGGGAGCTTACAGTGTCTTCAAGCAAGGGTCTCACAGCCAGTGTGCTGTTTGGAAGAACTGTGGGATGAGACTGGCCTGCAACAGAATAAGGACTGCCAGCAGAACAGGGGATTGTTGGTACTGTTTTATTTGGTGTGGCTTACGCTTCTGGTTAAGCTGTTTTTGTAGCCACAGCTGGTTGCTTCAAGCTCCCCTCTGTTAGAGAAGAGAAGGTGGAGGGGGAGACTGCATGCAGAGAATGTGCTGTTGGTCTGGAATTGCTCCAGAGAGGCAGAGGTTGGAAGTGAAGCAGAAATGCCAAGAGTCTGCAGGGTGGCACTGCAGGAAAGGGAAGAGGTGATGGGCTGGGAAGAGGGAGTTGTATGCTGGAACCCAATACATGGATGCCCTAATGACTAACACAGGAGTTCCTGCCACTTAGAGAGAGCTGGTGTCTCTGTCTTAAATCTTTGCCTGAGGTACTAGCAATGGCTTCTCCTTCTTGATGCAAACTTCAATGCCTTTAGTAGATAGCTAAATGTCATTGGTAATGTCTGTGGTTAGAAATTGTTCTTTTAAATGTCAAAGTGTTTCCTTTTATTCTCTGAATGGATATGTTGACGGTTCTGCTGTGCTATTCATCATATTTAACCACTGTATTACTTCATTTTGAACCTCTTCTTTGCAGTAAAAGATGGAAAGGTAGCTGTGCTTTATGCATGCCTCTTGCATGTTGATGAGCACAGCGTGCTCACTGTGCAGCTGAGCCCCACATCCCAGTTTGACATTTTGGTATAACACAGCCTGTATGGCAGTGGCTTGGTTTCCATCAGTACCTGCTTTCAGACTGTCTCTGTGATCTTCAGGACTTAACTTAAAATGGGTCATGAGGAGCTGGATAGCATACCCCTTGGCAACAGATACAGTAAGTAAAGAGCAGATCTCAGGGAGGAAGTTTGTGTAACTGAGTGCCTAGTTTATGGATTTGCAATGTTTTCCTTTATGTACCAGTGCTGAGATCTGTGCTACTGATAATCATGTTTTTGCTTCTCTTACCTGCCCAGCTTTCAGACTCGTATTGATGAATGTGTCAAGCAGATGTCTGATATCCTCTGTCAAGTGAAAGGGACAGGAAATGTTGCTGCTAATGCCAGAAACACAGTTGCACAAGATGCAGATAACGTCCTGAGGCCATTAATGGATTTCCTGGATGGAAAGTGAGTGCTCAGATGCATGTTACACATACATTACATCTGACTGAGAACAGAGTGAGGAAAGGAGGAATATCTCCATGTTCTTGAGCTGCTCTTGACATGTCCAGGCTGCAAATTCTCAGGAAAGATTAATGTTTTTTCTTCCCATATCTGCCTTTTTCTCATGCCACAGATCATCTCTTCAGTCTACATTCAGTGCCAGATCTCACCCTCATTTCCCTTTCTCCCTCTGGCAGTTACAACAATCAGCAAATCACACTGCTGATCAGGTAGTGGAAAAGACTGATGCACACTGTAAACTCCAAACATATCAGCTATGTTTTTTTCCTACAAAAACTGTGCTAAAACAAATTAGGAAACATGCTGCAATGCTTACCAGATATATACATAGCATTTTATCCTGGTCATGTGAATTGGTTGTGTTGAAGCAATACCCAGTGCTGTTCTGATTATAAAATATGCGTCTGAACTAGGTAATATACATGTACATCTGCTTTCTGCAGATCCAGCTTGACTCAGATGAACTGTAGATCCATTGCTTTAATTAGCTGTTGCCATTAACATGATGCAGCATTATTCAGCTGTTCAGGGACTTTCTGTTGCTATCTGCACATAATTCTTAACAGCTAAGTCTCAGTCTACTAAAGAATATTTTTTCTCTTAGCGTGAAGTTAAACTTCTTGTGGTTGCACAGCAGCTCTTTATTTTGAAAAGTGTGGCCTGATATTTTCTTATCAAATGCTGTGAGAGAAATGAAAACTTAGAAGTTTAATGCAGTAAGTTTATGTTGTTGGTTTTCTTATTCATCATCTCATCTTTTTTGTTGCCATGCCGTAAGTGACCCTTTGCAGCAAACATTTTTCTAGGAGCCCTCTTGTTTTAGCATTTTCCATGCATGCCTTCACTAATCCTCAGAAAACACCTTCCTTTGGATCACTGGAAGCTCAGGGTGCTACAGACTTTTCATACAACCATGGCACAAATCATCATCTAAGCCTGGTGTATTTTCTTTCCTATGCTGTAGAAGAAGAATCATTTTTGTTGCCTCCAGCATCCTACCCACATCAATCTAGTTCCTGTTCGGTTTCACTCATTTACTAACTGGCTGTGGGTAAAATAGGAAATCTATGTTACAAGCTGGAGAAGAGCTGGCTACCATCTGTGTTCTGCTAGTGGCTGCAGAGTTCCTCCTTTATAGCTCTCCCAGTATAGTTACAAAACGCCAATGGAAGTGACTGTTGAGCATCAAAGAAAATGTTGTGTTTCTTGGCCTTACTGAACAATAGTAAAGGAGGAGTCCACAGGGAGATAAAGCATTCTGCTTTATATGGCAGATAATAAACACATGGCAGATGTTGCTGATGAATCCAATTGCAACATACAGATAAGTCCTGTCATTGCTCTGAGGTGCTTTTCATTTAAGGACTTCAACTGCTATCAAAGGCAGAAACTTCTGCAGTAACAGTATGCATAATAGTATGGGAAGTATTCATTTAGTTATTAAATAAGAATCATAATAATAAACCCACGAAGATATAAACCCATTATTCTGTACTTGTATTCCTTTTTTTCCTTTTCACTCATGCAGCAGGAAGTTCCTTGAGAGGAATCAGCTCAGTTGTGCCTGTTATGGGTGGGAATATTCCAAATAACAATTTAGTGATATCCTGCATAATCCCCAGGTCAATAAGCAGAAATTACTAGGATCAGAGATGTCAGTAATTCCAATGACTTTAGCACTGGAGCTCTGAGAATGAAGGCATGCTGTACTTTATGAAAAAGGAAGATTTTTTTTATTTACCCTCGAGCAGTTGTTATGAAAAACTGCTTTGGGTGGGACATTGGTTCTCCCATACACATCTCCGTTTTCCTTGCAAATTGCATTTTGAATTTACTCATTTCTTGCTTTCTCCCTGCAGCCTGACACTGTTTGCAACTGTGTGTGAAAAGACAGTGCTAAAACGGGTGCTGAAGGAGCTCTGGAGGGTGGTAATGAATACCATGGAGAAGCTGATTGTGCTGCCTCCTCTTACAGACCATACGGTAAAGCATTTTCTCCTTCCTGACTCACAGCAGAAAGTGTTGCCATTCCCCATGTAACTCAGCTCCTTGCTTAATGAGTCATCTGTCCAGGTAAATTTGTCTGCACGGAGCCTGCTCTAGGATGGAAAAACACATCTATTAAAGTAAGAAAGCGTCTCTATTTATAGTGGGTTTGCAAGATACAGAGCACACTATAGAAAAAAAAAAACAATTTGAAATCCATCATCTAACAGCAGTCGCCAATTATATCAACTCACACTGACTAGAGATTTGGAGTCCCTTAGAGAAGGCTATATAAGAGGGCTTATTTGGCAGTTAGTGTTGGCTTCATGGCATTAGATCAATGCCTGTAAACACTTTTGTCTAATTATTGTCATGCATTGGTCAGGTGTTCCTCTGCATAGATGTGGTTAATTTGGCATTGTTTTTTAATTACATCTTCCATGGTGTTTTAACATCAGTATGGGCTGGCATGGTTTCTCTGTCTCTGAAGATGGGGAGCTTGAAGCATGTCCAGTTTGCCTTCAAAGCGGTCTTTAAATAATTGTTCAGCTGTGTGGACATGCTGAATGAATGCATGTCATTAATGTAGGAGCGTTTTTAGCAATGAAAGATTAACCTCTTCCACAATTCTGACAAATGGCAGCCATTGAAAAAGTGTCAGTCATGCACACCCAGCTGCTCTGGAGATGACACTCTGTTGTGGGCAATGTAGAGTTTGAACCATAACCTCATTATCTGGAGATGATCCAGGACTTCTTTTCATCTGTTTTGGAGAGAACTTGTGGTCTGTGGCTAATTAATGCTAATTTATTTCATCCCAGAAGTGAGTGGAACAATAGTGTTTTTCACTATTCAGTAGTTGCCTAAATAATTTGAGTGGATTTCTTGGGTCACAGTATATGGAAGAGTGATGCAAACCTGCAACTTGCAGTAAGGATGTTTTGCTCTGAGAGCACCTTTGCATCTGGCCTTGATGATGACGACTTAAAACAGAACCACTGAGACACGGTGCTGTCATCCTTGCTAAACACAAAATCAGTGGCATGAATTTGCTAAAGACTATTTGCTCCGAGCTCAGGTTAGGAGTTACCATCTGTTTTACTTTTCAGTCCAGAAAAGAAGAAAAAAAAAAGATTAGGAGGATGAAATTTGTTTCTTTTTGTTGAACTGCTTTAGGAAGCAGTCTGTAAAGGGATGGGGTATCAGCAATGTAACTCATTCTCCTCCCACCCCCCAGCAGGAGAAAGCCCCGATGATACCTCTGTGTGTTTAATGGACCACTGGTTTGGGGCTCCTCCAAGAACACTTCTGCAGACCTTCAGAAGTAGAGAGGATATTCATGGATGCAAATGAGTCCCTTTTGTGGAATATTTAATTACTCTCTTTTCTGCAAACTTGCTGTGAAGTGTTTCTGACAGTCGCCATGAAAGGCATCCTCGGGGAGAAGGTCCTCTACGTGCTGCATTATGTCTAACTTTGCATGACTTGGTCACTGCAGGGTGCTTTAGTGCCTGTTATTCTCCAGTCTTGTCTGTTCCATGCAAATTAGTTTAGCACAAGGAAGATAAACTGATCTTTTCCCTTCTACTCTGAGCTGCTTTTGAAAGATTTTCTGTAGGATGGGGCTCAGATGAGACAGCATTCAGCTACTGCGCGTGAGTGATGCAGTGCAGATAGAGCACTTAGTAGCCTGGCGCTGATGACCTGAGATGGCAGGTGCCTTAATAACTTCCAGATGACTGGCTTCTGCCTCTCTGGGTATTGACTGGTGGTGTGCTGTGAGATTAGTAGCAACATGATCTCCAGTAATTAATGGAGCACTTCATGCCTCACTTGTTTTAAGTAAAGATCAACATTTAATTAAACACTCTCTGTCTTAGATGAATGGATATGCAAACATAGCTATCTGGGAATCCTTATTTTGAGGTTCAGCACACAGCACTTGGGGATATTAACAGGTTAGAGTTATATTTCTTCCTCTCTCCCTCCTTAGAACAAAGCTATAGCATTTCATCAGTGACTGGTCAGGTCAATGAAGAGTTGCTTAATTTACACACAGATGATTCCTCCAAAGCCTGTCCTTTATTTACTTCACATGGTACATTGTGGCCATTCGTGTGAGACTCCATTGCTTGCTCCTGCTGTGCTTTTCTCTACTTATCAGACTCTCCTTCACTAAATGAATACATGGTCTAGGATAAAAACAAATTTTCCTTAAGCTGCAGACAGATTTTACATATGCCTTCCAAACTGTTCTGTAGGTTTCCCTGTGAATAGTACAAAGCAATTCCTGGAGGAGAGTGTAGCTTTAAGAGCTTTCTGAGAGCTTTCTAAGCTTGTATTAGTCTGAATCAGTCCTCCCCCTTGTGCTTGCTAGGTTCAAAAGAGTCCAAGGCTGTCTTGGTGGGGAAAAAGGCTTTCTTTGCCTTCAGTAAAATGATGGTCAGTGAACTGTGTGTGTATTTGGCTCTTTGTACCCAGAGGAAGTTATTTCCCCTTCTTCATTTCCACTTTTAAACCTGTTCCCTCAGTGTTTAGTATGCTATGGCACCTAAAAAAAAAAAAAAAAAGTTTAATTTTTCATAGGTAGTAGCAAAAGTTGCCTGATGGTGAAACTTCTCAAATGAACTCAGATGCTGCTAATAAAGGGACAGATCTCACTGTTGCTGAATATACAAGATAAAAGATTTAAGAAAGGAATGTATAATGTCAAATAAAACTTCCTTGCACTAGAGTGTCTCAGAAAATAAGTAATGGTGCATTTTCCAAAAAAGGACTGAAATTCAAAGGACTGAAAGCTTTTGTTGCGTAACTTTGTCAACTGTGCAGTAGCAGAGCTAAACTGTGATAGTTGGAGTCTCTGGGAATGTAAATCAGTACATTCCTTTGGCTTCTAGCAATTAGGCTTGAATTAGCTGATGATCCCTTTCCAAATTACTGGAGGGGGAAAAAAAACAAAAACAGATCTTTAACAGGGAATTTAACATGTTTCAGACTGTGGACCTGTTTCAGATTTCCAAAAAAGTTTAGGAAGGTAAAATTAATGATGTGGAAGGAACCTGGAAAACTGATGCTGTCTTAGGTTTGTCCTCTTTCCAGCTGTGTTTGTCACAAAGCTAAGCAGAAGCAAATCATAGGAGTCTTAATTATCCCTCATCTTCTGTCCTTGACATTTGAATCAATGGTGTTCTGAGCAATTTCTCTCAAAACTACACAATATCTAAGCGTAGTCGCCTTATTTCCCTAGAGCTGCACCTGGGATAAATGCTGCCTGTAAAGCTTTGCAATATGTTTTCTATGAATAACTAATAACTTTCTGAGCATCTTGTTTACAAGAATACCACTTGGCAGAGAAAGGAGCTGTCCGGTTTTTCATTAGGCTTTACTGGCATTGATGACAAACTGCACAGCAGTAAAATAACTTCTCCTTGCAGGCACATTGACAGAGATTGGCACTGATTGATGAGGATTAGCAAAATGCCCAAGAAGAGCTGTGGAGCAGTTATCTGAGCAGCTTTGTTCCTTGAAGCGTATCGCATCACTGGATATTGCTCAGTGTTACTGACCTGCCCTCTTTTGAAGCCTGCAGCAGGCAGGCTACGTGCCTAGGCTTGATAATGTTGTTGAAGTGTGTATATATATATATATATAAAGATTAAAAATCTAATGAAAACTGGAAATAATGGATCAAGAATGTTAACATCAGTGTATCTTAGAGCTACTTCATTTTTTTAAAGTCTGGGTTGTTAAAAAAAAACAACAAAGAGTTGTTAATTGCTTTTCTGGTTGGTCCCCAGCCCCAGTACCTTAAGTTTTAAGAGCACAAGCCAGTCACACAGAGCAGCTGATGTATCTGACAGCATTCTGTGTTGGGTACCAAAACACTGTCTGAAGCTGTGTCCCTTGGATAATTTGATGTATCCCAGAGTGAAATCTCTCTTTGTGTCTCTCTGAATGCAGTTATGGCCCATCTTGCTTGTTGGAAATACAGAAAAAAAATTGAGAGTTGTTTTTAGAATTCCTGTGAGGTACTGGCATCAAGTTAAGCTCCCAGTCTCATTTCAGAAGCTTTCATTTGTTGATGCATTAGCCATCCATGCCAACACTTTTTTTTCCTTAAGAGTTATGAGTTTAATCAGTTATTAAGAGCTTCTGTTTAGCTATGAAGTCAATAATGTTCACTTTGTATTGATTTCTATTCAGAAATAAAAGGCTGATGATCACTGAGGGCCAGGTAAGGGTTGTGGTTAGAGCAATTCAAGGTGTCTGAATTCAGGTCATGGAATCGTAGAGTTTGAGCAATTTCAGAAGGTGGCAAAACTAATGAAAAAAGTATCTCATTTAGAAATTCAATTCCGAACTGTTGTTGTAAAGAGAAGAGGGCATCCAGTGTCCCTAGAGCAGGGCTCAGCTTCCCTTTATTACTTCTGTAAGCCTCTCATGCTTTTCTTCTGTACAAAGATACCTGCTAATTCCACTGGCAGATATGAAGAAGCTTTTTTTGCTCGGGGGAATGCATCAGTGAGGCTGATCTTAACTTCAATCCAGAGGAAAAAAAAGTAAAAATGCTTTTAACAGTGGTTGTTGCAATAGAACCTAATTCCTGTTCCATAGAGCACTGAGTTTGAAGGCACTAAATGAATAAATACTGAAGAAGGCATCAACTAAGAAGACAAACTGGTTGGCATAAGCAGGGGCAAAAGGCCATGAATAATTCTGGTCTGAGTATCCATTTCAGGGATGCTGGGATGGGCAGTGTTCATGTCAGTTGTGCTTAAGATTGTTTGTTAATATTGTGTGAAAGATTGTTGAGATAAGAAAGGATAGTAGAGGAAAGAGAAATAGTGTGGAATGGAGAATTCATTTATCAGAGACCTTTGGGTAAATGTGGTGCATAGGGAGCAGGCAGACCCCAGAGACAATGAGCTGTATATTCTCCTGAGTGCTTTTCCAAGCAGAAATACCCAAATGTGTGGAAAGTGCTACCCACCAGTGTGTCTGATTGTCCCTGAAATCTTATTTCTGGCATTCACCTGGGACAGCCCCCAGGTGAAACCTGTGATGGCATTTATATGTACTTTTAATAGTAGCCTCTAATAACTGATAACAAGCTGAGGAGAGCCAAAGACTGTCACTGAGAGAGCATCTTCTCTGACATACCTAAGGCTTTTTTGAGACAGATGATGGAAGTGACATTAAAGAAGTGCCTGTAGCTTTATGGTTTGACCCTAAAGCCCAAATCTTAATAGCCGCAGAGGGCTGAAGAGGAGAACAGAGTTTCACAATATGATGGATACACAATTCATGGCCCAAGTTACTATAGGCTGGGGTTTTATTCTGAATGGAGAATAATGGGCAGCCATGACTTTATTAGAAAAAGGCAGGTCAATGGAAGAGATCAAAGTGGAAGAAAATAAATCTCAATGAATCTCATAAAACATGTCTGGAAAGGAGGCTAGAGAATTGGTTGCTTTTGTCTTTCTCATTTCATACTGGGCTTAAGTCCCCAGGCGAAGGAAGTATTATACAGCAGAGAAACGTTGTGATGGGGGAAAAGAAAAATATTTCTATTGTAACTATTGCAGGAAAAAATATTTATAAACTTAATTTTATCAGTGTGTAAGTGACTTGAAGCAAAATTTCCTGTCTTTCAGATTTATCATCATTTTTTGTTCCTTTGTTGGTCATATAGTATCAGTAAGCCTCAGTAGGGAAGAAGGGCCATTGCTAGCTTTTGACACGTGAAGGAGATGCTGTAACATATACTGGACTTTTCTTTGGCAGTCTCTTATCTGGAAACTGTCCAGATCCAGTTTTACTTCTGACCTGATACATTCTTTACCCCTTCATCATTGGTTGGGCTGCACTTCCCTAGAGGGATTGCCATCAATTGTGTACTCACTGCTTAAGCTGGTCTTATCCAGTGCTTATCCACGTGTGTTTAGATGAGTTGAACTATAGAGGAGTGCCTGCAGGTGAAACCAGTACACTGCCTTCCCCTGCAACGTGTGCAAGTCATTTGAGGGTGCATCCTATTTAAATGTGTAGCTGCTGCAAGCAAGACTAAACCAGTCAGCAGAATGTTGTGCTCTGAAGTAGCTCTGGATTTGGCATCTCCAGAAATTCCAGGTTTTATAGTAGATAGTATAATAACAAGCAGTAGGACTGTTCAGATAGGCCTTGGGGGTTGTTATGTAAAGTTTTTTCTGTGAACTTGTTTGACTTGCTCAAAGGAAAAGTATGCGAATCTTGTGTATAATGCTTTTTTTCCTCCTTTTTTTTTCCTAACTTCTTGCAATCATAGGGCACACAGTTGATTTTCAGTGCTGCTAAAGAGCTGGGACACTTGTCAAAGTTGAAGGTATTGTGTGTGGTTTGTGTTAACGTTCTTGTGTTTGAGCATGGTAGTGTAGTAGTGAATAGCATGGCTTGTGTTTCTACTGGTTTGTGGCTGAATGCTCTTATAGAGAAATGCTTTTAAATGCATTAAATGTTCATTTAAATACATCCTGCTAACATTAGTATCATGTTTATATTAACTGCTAATTTTTATTCTGCATTTAATTGTAAAGTAGTTTATCTCTTCCAGGCAGGGGGCAATTTGGTTTATCTATTCAAAATGGAAAAAAAAATAAAAAATAGAGATTTTGATATCTGGCCAGTTCCTCTGTGTCTCTTGTGTAAAAGGGAGTCCCTCGTATGATCCTGATAATGAGCTATCAGTAGGAAAGATGCTTGTGATAGCTATTGATGGATCATATACAAAAATAACTGTTCCTTATGGAACAGAGCCTGTGTCTGTAAATTCTGTCTGCGTGGGCTCTTTTTACAGGCAAGCTGGCATTTTAACATAAAGGCTATGTTGATGTGTTTTGACACTGCTTGACATGACAGTGTATGGCATGAGCGTTACTAAGTGCACGCCACCTCATTGTAAGCCAATCAAGCACTAATTCACTGGTCACGACAGGAATGGTATGAAATTAGTGATGCCTTACAAGAATCAAATTGTACTTTGCTGTGGTTTGACTTGTGCTATGAAGTGAAGCAGGTATGGTGCAAGAAAAGGGCTAAATCTCAAAAGTCACTGTTCACAAATTGTGCAGATAGGAAGATGACTCTGTCTTGGGTGATCAGGGAGAACTTGCCAGGACTGAGAGTGTTCTTCTAAGTGACCAGTGCAGTTCCAAAATACATCCATCTCTTCCCATTATATTTTGTCCCATGCATTTATTACAGTTGTTTTTATTTAGCTATCTATTTCCCTTGCCCAGCAGTCACAATGTATGTGTTTGTGATTCACAACGGTATGCTGTTAATTTAAGGTAGTGCTTATTAGAAGTCCTAGAAAGTATTTGGGCATGCACATCTCACTACACAGAATCACAGACTTGTAGGGTTTGGAAGGGACCTCTGGAAATCATATAGTCCCCTTCTAAAGCAGGTTCCCTAACACAAGTTGCACAGGTAAGCATCCCAGAAGGTTTTGAATATCTCCAAGAAAGGAGACTCCACAACCTCCCTGGACAGTCCATTCCAGTGCTCTGTCACCTTCAAAGTGAAGAAGTTAGTTTGGTTAGAAGTTTGGAGAGAATTCTTCACTTGGAGGGCAGTGAGGCAGAGGGCACTGCTGTCAGAGCTGTGGTGCCCCATCCCTGGAGGTGCTCAAGGCTGGGTTGGATGAGGCCCTGGGCAGCTGGAGCTGGTGGGGGCAACCAGCCCACAGCAGGAGGATGGAACTGTGTGGGCTTTAAGGTTTCTTCTGACCCAAGCCATCCTATGATTCTATGCACGTGGTTCTTTTTTTCCATCTAGATTTTGAGACCATAATAAAACAGTTAACAAACTCTTCAAATGTGGCTCCTAAGGGGAATAGCTGTCATCTGCCACTTGTGCTGGGGACCTCTAGCTTGTTCTCCCTGGTGACATGGTGACTCTCGAGGATTGCACCACCTCCACTGCTTCTGCTTCAGAGAAAGCAAAAGCTTCCGTGGGAGAAATGGGCAGAAAGGAGCTTTGTACCCAGGCTGGGAGAGTGAGAGCTGGAACGCAGCCTCCAAATGCAACCCCATCTTCCTTCAAGTTTCCCTTTCTCCTTTCAAAAACAGCAGTGAGTACCCAACATGCAGAGGAGAAGCCCTGCCTGCTCTCTTAAAGCACTTCTTGTTTCAAAGAACAGGCTCTGGATTCTCCCTGTTACTCCCTCCAGGTCACCAGGACAAGTTTTTGCAGACAGCTGTGAGTTCCTGTGCCTTCTCTATGTTCTCGGACACAGACACATTCAATGTGTTCTTCTACTTCCTCCCCATCACCTGAAGATACCTTAAGACAGACTGAGTGCCTTTTGCCAGGAATGAGCTGGAAGCTTTTTCTGTTTCCATTTGCACTGGTCAGTACAAAGCCAGCCTTCAGCAGCAGCCTGTCTTTGGTTAGAGTTATAAAGCTTAACGTTGCTAACTCTGAACTCCATTTTTAGAAGTGCACATACTCGTGGAATTCAGGCAAGCCTTGGTGGAATTTTGAGCCTTTATTTACATATCCACATATAGGACTGGAGCACAGGTGCATGGGATTTTATTTGTGGCATCAGGGCTGTATGCAGACATGAAAGCATCATACCACTTGAATTCTGAGGACCTTTTGTTCAGACAGATGGTGTTGACATTGTGTCCAAAAATTTGCCGAGGAGGGAAGGAGTTAAGAAAATGTAAATTGTTTGGGTCTGAATAACCATCATGGATTTTTTGTCATTCTGTTTTTACAGGCATGTACCAGCTAGCAGAGAAGGCATAAATAAATAGCTACTCAAAGTCCTTCTCCTGTGTATTTTACCATTTCACTAAAAGCCTGAGAAAATTATTACACGGATTTTAAGCCTTTAGTTGTCTTAAATAGAACAGTAGGAAAAGATCCCCAGTGAATCAGTTTAGTCAGCTGAAAGCTGAGACTGGCAGACCTGACAAACACAGACTCCCGTCCGGATGACAAATCAATTTCTCAGTGTATTTTCAAACGCTTGGAAAACCAACCGTAAAACTGGTACCTTGGAGCCAGATACCTGCCTCCCATTTCTCATCCAGCTCTTTCTGCTCAGTTTGCTTTGGTGCAAGCAGGCTGCTCCTGCCGCCTGCCCCACAGAGCCAGAAGCTGGAGTGGGGAGCAGGGCAGCCTCTTCCACTTCACAAAGCCAAGCTCTGACTGCGGGGGTTTTGCAGGAATAGCTGTGCACAGCACACCAGTGAATATGGAAGACCAGGTTTTGACAACTTCCACTTGTAGTTACACAGTGATTTGATGTTAATATCTGTGGCACGCTCCTCACAAACTGGAAAGCACAGGGTAGCTATGCAGAGTGCTTGACAGGAGTAGTGTAGCACGAGCAGAGGGCAGGCACATGGGGGAGTGACAGATGTGAGCTCCTCCGTGTGTAGGTGTGAGCATTACCAGGCCCATCACTTGGGTGTTTTTACATAATGTGTTGAAGTAAATGACACTGGGAAACTCTTAGAAAGCACTGATGTGTTGCTGTGCAGTAGCAGCACAGGCACAGTCCAGGTGGTGATGTTAGATGTTGAAGAGAAAAATGCCAGCCACCTGGTTTGTGTTGCAGACGTGGGTTATCTGGTGGGCAAACCCAGGAGGTCAATTCAACAGAACTGAAAATCACTCTGCCCTTGGGACACAGCTACCTCAACAAAATAGGTCTCAGGAGAAGTGGCCTTGGGCTCTGCCTGTTTGTGCACTTAATCCGACAGTCAGGCAGATAAACGTTTTACCCTCTGTGTACTGAAGTGTGAAGCCACATCATCTTCAACTGAGTTACTTGGGAAGAGGGTTGTGAGAGAGTTTGTTGTAACAGAAGATGCATTGCAGCTTGTGGAACATGGTGCTGCTGCAGTAGCTCTCCAGATCAGGAGCAGCCTGAGAAAGGAAGGAGGCCTGTTGAGGTATCTCTACTATCAATAAAGCACAGTGCCAGCTTGTCTTAAGTACTGCTGCCTGAGAGCAGCATTATGCTGTGCCCAAACTCCATCAGGCTGCAGGAGATGGTTCATGATGAAGTGGGAACACCACCAAGTGACATGAGGAACTGCTAGGCTGCAAGATGGCCAGCAAGCTCATCAGTGTGAAACACATGCATGTTGCTGCACACTGGGCATGCTGGGCTCACAGACTGTTCAGAGGATGTGCCTCCTGGAAAATGTCACTTTTCAGAGCTGTGCTGCATTTAACACAGGGATGAGCAGCCGTTATGTGATTTGCCTGCATATTTTTTCACCCAGGCTGCAGCCAGCTGATCTGATCCTGTAGAAGGTCAGACAGTTCGAGTTTGAGTTTGTGCAGAGTTTTTGCTTCCTAAAATGTGCAGGGTTTCCCTGACACTTCGACTGAACAGCAGAGAAAATGAGCTTAGTGAAATGCCAAAATAGGACAGTCAGGTAAGAGCCTAAGAGGAATATGCTCCCACTGCAAAGGAAGGAAAGGACATCCCTTTCCAAAGGGATTTGTTTCTTTGCTATTAGTGATGGGGAATCTTGATAATGAGGAAAACTTTATCTGATAGTAGTTCTAACTACTCTAACTAACACAGTGCTTGTTTGTTCTTATCCCTATACAAGAAAGGTATGCACACCGATCGACATCTAACAACTTTTCCCTGACTCCGGTTCTGAGAATTACTTGCTTTGGGTGGTGTTTTAAGGGCTATGTTGTGGATGCTCTAACATGACTGGTAACAAGCAGACTCCTTTTTATTTTCTTCCGTAGAGACAAACTGATTGTTAAATTGTTACTAATCTTTATCCAGGTCCTTTCCTTATGTTCTCTATCTCTGCCTAAAAAAGAAAGAGGAATTGTGCTTGATTTTCAAGTAAAGCTGTAATAAAGGATTCTGAGACACTCCATTAAGTATTCCTTAAACAGCTGAGCTAATACTGTGGCCACAGCATGAATCCTGAGACAGAGATGAGATTGGGATCTCTTTTCTTGTAGCATCTGATAACATACTAATATCAAATACAATGGTTGTTTGCAGGATCATATGGTGAGAGAAGAAACCAGGAGCCTCACTCCCAAGCAGTGTGCTGTTTTGGATCTGGCACTGGACACCATCAAAGTAAGTGATTCCATTTCTGTCATTCCCTTGCTTCATCTGCAGTCCCAATTGGGAAGGGAATGCCTGTTCTATTTAGGAGATTGCAGGAGTCTGTTGTGGCTGTTAGAACCATTAAGCCATGAGTGCTGCTGCCACATTTGGGTAAGCCCAAGTAGAGTCATATGATGGATACATGCTGGGAGAGAGGTGTATTTAAATTTAAGTATTTTGGAATAGGAAAGCCATGAGCAGTTGGTTTCAGCTGGTCTAGCAAAAGCTGGGCCCCAGTACAGGAGCATTTTGTGAATTTTTCAGCTCTTTCCAATCCATAGCACATAAATTCTTGTTGCCTTTTACAATTCTTTCTCAGTATCCTTCCCTTATTATTTTTTTCTTCTAGCAATATTTCCATGCTGGTGGGAATGGACTGAAGAAGACTTTCTTGGAGAAGAGTCCCGACCTGCAGTCACTTCGATACGCTCTTTCTCTCTACACACAGACCACAGACACTCTCATCAAAACTTTTGTCCAGACACAGACAGCTCAGGGTGAGACATTTCTGCTGTTGGCAGAGTTGAATGGAGCGATCTGCCCTGTTTGTAATTGCTCAGTCTTGCATTGCCAGTTTGTGGAGTGCTTTTGGCAGTAACATTTCTGGGAATGTGACAGTTCAGAGCTTTTGAAACTTGGAAGGAGGGAAAATGAGTTATTTCCTGCACAACATTTACATTTTGAGAGAACAGGGGATATGTGAAACATAAATCCTGAGGGGGTTTGTGATCTATTTTCTTCAGTTCTCATATAGCAGTCACGTTTCTTGAACTAATGTGGGTGGATAATTTGGGGAAGTGAAATGCGAAGATACTGTACTGAGACTTACAGTGGTGTGAGAGACCATTTCAGCAAGACATCACCACAGAAGCTACTGGGTGACTGTGTCACAGGCCAGATGCCAGCAGCCCATGTCATCCTGACTAATGCTGATTGACAGAACATGATGAATCACAGAGCATCATGCTGCTGTGCAAAGAGAAGAGTCTCTTGTGGAGTAATGACAGTGCTGTCTTGTCTGCAGCTGCTACAGGGTATGTGTTAGCTAGACGATGACAAGTCACACAACATGTTTGTAGGCTGCTGGAATGGGTCACTGGAGTTCTCTGGTTGCTCTCAGTGAGAGTAGAGAAGTGCTGCTACTTCACTGATTCAGAAGTGGTATGTAACTAATTGCTTCCATCTTTCATTGCTTTCAGAGAAGCATCTCTAGATTGTTGAATAGAATAATTTGATCCATAGTTATCAACCTCCTCTGGTTGACTATGGGTCTTATCCTCAGGAATAGAGGACAGATGCTATTACAGGTTAGATCAAAACTGAAACAAATGTTTTAAGTTTTCAGACTGCTTAGATAGAAGCTGTGGCATTGGGCTACTATAATCAGCAGCAATAATCATAAAGCTCCAAAGAAGAGGTATTTTGACATCTTTTTGCCTGGTGTAGTCCATACTTTAACTCTCTCAAGCCTAAAAGAGCTGGTGACCCCACAGACCATACCAACTCTGTCAGCATATCGATGCACTAAGCCCTGGAGTCAAGGCAGAATGTCTCCCAGCACTTGAACTCAGTGATCCTTAAGGATTCCTTCCAACTCGCTATATTCTATGATTCTAAATCATCCTTTCCTTCAGCAGCATGAATATATAATTGTGTAGGTTGAAAATTCTTCATTAAGCCACAGAAGTTAACTTAGGAGTCAGTACCTACACTTGAGAGAACGGTCCTGTATGTGCATCCTGGCAGAGCAAGGATGACATCCAGTGGCCAGGCAGGTCAAACACTGCTGTGTCACCACGGGACTCCGGGAACTTCCTGCTCCCACTAGAATTACACAAAACACTTTTTAAACTGGGAACTTACATGCACGGTACAATTTCAATCGTTGCTCCTTTCTGTCAAACACTTCCCATTATAAATCTGAACCACGAACTGAAGCCAGTGTTTTAATTAGATTGTGTTACGATGTTGTGATGAGCCACGGTCTGAGGTTGCATACAGCATTGCTCTTCTGCACTCCGTGATAGAGTCAGAAGCAATTAAAGTCTGAAAAAGAAGAAGCTGGAAAGTGGAAACTTTAAAGATACTATGAGGGAGAAATTTAATTCAATGAATAAATGACTATAAAACACCAGTAAGGGGAAGTGTTCAGCAGATACCCAAAGGGAACTGTGCATAGTCTGAGGGCAGTCGGAGTGTAGAGTTTCCACCAAAGAGTGTGCAAAAGTTTAGAAAGAATTTATCTCTGGTTTTGGTGTATAAAGTGCATTTGTTACAAGGTCACACATTCTCTCATACAGCAGACCAGTGATATTTGTGGCTTGTCTGAATCACTTCAGGAGACAGTTACTGGGTGTGGTGAACCACTGAGCTGGTCCAAATCAGCATCTTCTATATCAGAAGGCTTTGGAGCCTGAGGCTCGGTTTAAAGAACAGAAGACTGGAGCTACACCACTTGGTATTTGTAGCATCAGTGATGATGCTGAGAGAGGCATGACTTCCTGCAGGGACTGGGGTTACAGCAGGATGTTGCTTGTTCATGCTTCTGGGTGATCACAGTTGGCAGAGTAGTTTGGAGATCTGTATTTGCATTGCAGAGACAGAAAGAGCACTGGTGTTTACAGCTGATATCTGCCTCATGAATCTCTCTCTGGCTGATGTTTTCCCTTAAGCCAAGCATCTCACAAGCCTAAGGGAGGGAATGGCTGCATGCAAAGCTACTTAAATGCTGAGCATTTGCTTCTCCTACTTCACTGCTCAGTAGTTACACCTAGCAGTTTGTGAGTTATCTGTTGCCCTCCTTATCTTACTCAGCACGGTCTGTGGCACAGTGCTACGTTCTGCAGAGCTGGTTCAGAGTTTGCAGTTCCCTTTTGCTGGTACAAACTTATTTTTTTTACCCAGACAATCCCATACTCGCAGATAGGCTTGCTCCCTCAAAGCCTGTGTTGGTACAGAAGATCTAAGAGGATGTTTTGTCTGTTAAGAGTTAGAATGTTTGTCTTGCATTTGTTTAAGCGGAGCCACTAATTGGATTGTAATTCACACTCTTCTCTCTTTATCCTGCTTGCTTCTTGCCTTTTGAATTCATGTCTCAGTGCATGATGGGAAAGGTATTAGGTTTACGGCTAATGAGGACGTTCTTCCTGATAAGGGTATGTTCCAGACTAATGTTGTTACCATAACAACATTAGCCAACTGCCTTGCTTTTGAAGCCATCTTGTTCAGAACCTTTTCCAAAGACCCGTTCCCAGTAGCTCCCTGTAGAAACGAACTGTCACAGAGTGCTTGCATCTCACAGAACCACGGGTTGCACGGTGTAGAAGTTTGTACCTTGCCTGAGAGCCTGTCCCAAAGCCTGAGACTTGTTTATGGGATGTGAAAGTTGTCTTTAAAATGGACCGTATTTTGAAAGATGCTGTGAACTTGTTTCCCTACCCTACCTATCATGGACTGTGTGTTGCTATTTCAAGTCTTGGACTTGCATGCTTGCGGTCTGCAGAGATGGTAATACATAGTTATGTCTGATATGCACTCAAAATCATGGCCAGTCTTGAAACTTGGCTCCATGTGGCTTGGAGGGGGTAGGTAAAGGCTGCATCCCCAGGAGACCCCTAAACGTCTCTGTTTTTCATCTCCCAGTTTATTTTTTGCTGTCCAAAGTCACATTGCATGAGCTCAGTTCTGCAGTTTCACCTTCCAGTATCACAACATCAGAGAGTCAAGACTTAAATCTGCTTGCCATTAAACATTCAAGCACGTATATATACACAGTTGTATGTGAGCAGAATATTTACACTGTCTGCCTCTGGATATTTCTCAAGTAGCATTTGGTCTCTGTGAACATAGCAGTTAATAGAAGGGGGTTTTGTTATGAAAAGAAGGGAGTGAAGGCAGAAAAAGAAAAGCACAAAGCAATCTAAATTTTGTTTCCCTCAAGGGGTGATTCAGTTTTGATTCCTCAGAAGCATCAGCATCTCATTCATAACCCACTAATGACTCTTAAAGATCAGTAGAATGAGAACCTATGTGTTTGGCAGCTGATGTTTATCAGATTATTCAGCCCAATAAAGTTGTTAGATAGTTATGGTAATCTCGTCTGCTCCCATAGAGAACACTGGCTGAAATAGGCACAGTCGGGTGGGTTAGATGAGTGATTGGGCCCACCATTTTAAAGCTTTGTGCTCACTTACAGAAACACATCCCCCTCCTGGGCAGGAATAAAACAGTGTGCTCAGGAAGAAGTACAGCTGTTACAGCCTGAAGGCTGTCTGTTGTACTCAGGTCAGGAGTGAGCATCTACCCCTAAGAGAGCAATTTGATGTTGTTAAGTTTGTGCATGCAGATACTTTCATTTGTATATGAACGTGACTTTACTGCTGGCGGCTCTGTGCCAAGTAATTCTCTTCAGGGAGTTGCACAGATGAGCTCTCAACCTCCTGTTTTTGAAAGGAGTGCTTTTGCTGCCTGCAGACTGTTTTAGTAGAAGTTGACATGTTAGATCCATCTAATCAAAATGTTTGTTTAATGACATCCTTCAAGATCCTTGTCTTGAATTTCAATCAGAAACACTGAATTTATTTTTTTTTTTCCCCCCACTTTGTAATGCATCTCAGTCTCAAAATTAACAAACTAAGAGTGCTCTTCTTAGGTATCCAATTACTCCCTAGGTATCCCTTTTACAACTGCACTGCTAATTGTCAAACTCATCAGACACTTATCAAAGAGACAGGAAGATCAGTCTCCCTATTGATCAAAGAACTTAATTTTCCTTCTGCAAAGCAGTCTTTTTCTGTAATTTACATGACACCTTGGCTTCCCTACCAGATAAATGTCATTTTCCCATATTCCTTGATTATTATAATTAAAAGTGAAAATGTTGAAAACATAGTAATACAAGAATCACAAGGCTCGTGTGATGTTCCCCTGCAGTTGGAACATGTTGTGCTCTCCTCCATGAAAATACCTTTTGTTTTCTGCCTGCCTGACAGAAGAAGGGAAATGAGTATGCAATTTGAATGCTTCTTTCTCATCCTCTTTGGTGCACAGCAGTTGAAGGGTTCTCATTACCCACTGAAGGGAAGCACTGGGGGCAGTCAGGGTAACAACAGTTATTTGCTATACTGCATGGAAACCTTGGAGGGTGAGACTGCATTATGGCTCAATGCTAACTGCTAACATCTTTGTCTTGTTTTGTTTTTGCCCTAAACTTCCCTTACATGTTCTGTTCTGCTTATTTGTTTTTTGATGTTTTTTTAATCCTTGTCCTTAATCCTGATGGAAATGCTGCAGCCCACCATTGGAATGCCTGCATGTGTACACAGCATCTTGGCAGGAACCTCTGAAAAAGATTCTTGTTCTCTGAGAGGGCTCATTGTCACGTTTTAGATAGCTTAATTTGTTTTAAAATGCTTTATAGGGTGTGATTTTTATGGTGGAGTGCAAAAGAAGTTACTGTTTATGCTTGTTGGGCATGCAAGCCTGTTAGTTTGCATTAACATTTTATTATCAGTGCTGACTGAAAAACGTGGCTGTGGAGGGTGTGAGAACACTATTGTCTGCTGGGGCCATTGGGTCAGTGATGGGTACCAGTAAACAATAATCTGTGTGTACGTGGCACATACGTGCCAATTTTCTTCCGACAGCCTCTGGTGTGGATGACCCTGTGGGTGAAGTGTCCATACAGATCGACCTGTATACCCACCCAGGAACTGGGGAACACAAGGTCACAGTGAAAGGTAGGGGCAGATATGCTTTACTGTTTGGGCTCTGTCTGTATCAAGGCAAACTTCCAGTTGGGAGTCATTGTGTTTCTGTGCGGATTCATGTGATGTCGATCCAAAACTGTTTTTCTGTTTCACATCATGAACGTGCAGAGACACAGTAATTGAGCTTGTCCAGTCTAGCAAGTGACATGGCAGTGTAGAGTCCTGTTGTTTATTGGCGATGATGCATGAAATAAACAAATCAGATGGTGGCTCTCACAGGCCCTGCAGTTTAGCACGCGCTGCAGAGAACAGAGCAGCATGACAGAGTGATGGTGTGAAACTGCTCAGTGTAAACTGAGAAGTTGCAGAACCAGTAAGAGGTCAGGGCCCCTGCTCACCTCCATCCTGACGGCCAAATTGATCCCAGAAGAGCTGCTCTGAAAATAACCAAAGCAGTGATTCATCTCAGGCTTCCTCTTCCTTCGTCTCCTTTGCTTGAGTGCAGCACATTTAACTACTTTAATTTCCTCTGAAGATATATATAAACAGCTCTCCATCCCTCCTTTCTCCTGGGTAAATCTATACCACGGTTCAGTTCACAGATATTTTCTGAGCTTCTTGTGAGAGAGTGGGAATTAAGGAGCTAACAATTGTGAGTTCTGAAACCACCCACAGCTCGTATGCTTTGTTTGTCTTACCTGCAGTCTCATTTTCAGCAGACTTCAATATCAGCCCCCTACTATGCCCTGTTTTTTCTCATTCCTCAACTGATATAGAATTAAACACTGACCAGACAGGGCTGCATGTGTGCCTGCTTTTTGTCTAGTTTCTTGAACGTGCTTATGGCAAGAAAAAAGTTGTAGACTGGACAAGGAATTGAAATGTGATCTGAGTGGAAAGCTAGCAGTGGGAACAAATGAGCATTGGTTGTAAAGCAGATTGTGACTCTTTTGCAGTTGTGGCCGCCAATGACCTGAAGTGGCAGACGTCTGGCATGTTCCGTCCATTCGTTGAAATTACCATGATTGGGCCTCATCAGAGTGACAAGAAGAGGAAGTTCACAACAAAGTCAAAGAGCAACAACTGGGCTCCTAAATACAATGAAACCTTTCACTTGTAAGTGTGAAAAATAGCTTGAGGATCTGGCTTGGCATGTTTAGATGCAGTGGACAGATTGTGTTTTTTTTTCCCAGCATCCACAAACAGCCTGCTCAGGGCCCAGAGCAGCACTTGAACCAGCAGCTTGGCCCAGTGTCAGTTGCCTTGGCAGGAAAAGCTGGATGATGGGAGATTGTGCTGTGGGTGGGATGCTGGTAATCATTCTTCACCAGCAGTGTCCTTTGGCTACCTCTGGAAATGCGTTGTGTGTCCTGTCCACGTATTTTACTGTGCTCTGTCATTTTAATGAACTTTGTGTGTTTTGTTGTGGGGAGTTGAGGCTAAAAGTTCACTGTGTTTGAGGTTTTTGTTCCAAATGAGTGTTTTTATCCCAACTTGACATATGGGGCGTGCTCTGTGAACTTGTGTATCCTTGTTTCCAAGGTTATAGTCCTTGGATCTGTTAGCAGTCACTGCCTTTCTCAACACGGAGTATTGATTCTTCTTACTTGGCTTTCATTATTGCAAGGCTGTCTCCCATCCTGGAAGGCTCAGCCAAAGGAGCTACAGGCTGGTCTTCACCCAGCTGTGCAGTAAGAATGAATAAGTCTGGGTGGCTCTGCATGAGCAGGGGCTGGACCAGCTGACCTCCAGAGGTCCCTTCCATACTAAACCATTCTGGGATTCTGTGAATGAGAAAAGTGGTGACCTTCAAGAGACTGTAAACTTCCCAGGGGAGATGGACTGGCTGTATGATTTTTATTCAATATGGAGAAATGCAGACTCGCTCTAAGTGAAAAAATTGTTGTGCCTTTTTTCTTTTTCTTTTAGCTTTAGAAACATCAGGAAGGTTGGCAGTGTATTTTTATTAGCTGATGCTTTAATGGAAGGTTCTGAATCATTAACAAAGACTTCATCTAATTAAAATACTAATTACTGAAATGAAACAACCCTTAGCAGGAGCAAAAATGTTTGCAGTTGTCTGAGTTGAAAATCTATTAGCATGTCTTTTATGTTCTCCATTCTTTGCATCTTGCAGTTTAACACACACGCATGCATGCAAAGGCAACTTGAAAAGAGTTGTTTTGTTGTTTTTTTTATTTCTTTTCAAATAGCCACATTGTCTTTATCAACTATGAAACAGCAAAAATATGCATATACCATATGTTGTACTCCTGCCTCCCTAAACAGGAAAAAATGTTTTTTATAATAAATGGTAGTGGATGCTGGCTGTGGAACAGGTCGCCCAGAGAGATGGTGGATGCCCCATCCCTGGAGGCACTCAATGTCAGGCTGGAGGGGGTCTGAGCACCTGATGGAGCTGTGGATGTCCCTTTTCATTGCAGGGGAGTTGGGCCAGATGAGTCCCTCACAACTCCAATGATTCTGTGATTCTGTAGAAGGGAGTTTTTTTATGGCTCATCTGGCGCTTAACCCAGCCTCTGGCATGTCTTTAAAATATGTTTTTTAAGAGGAATTGATATGTTCTGATCTTGTGTGTTTTTCAGCATACTGGGGAATGAGGATGGCCCTGACGCCTATGAGCTCCAAGTCTGTGTGAAGGACTACTGCTTTGCTCGGGAGGATCGGGTGCTTGGCATAGCAGTGATGCAGCTCAGAGACATAGCAGACAAAGGAAGCTGTGCTTGCTGGTGCCCTCTTGGGCGCAGGATCCACATGGATGAGACTGGACTTACGGTCCTGAGGATTCTTTCCCAAAGAACCAATGATGAGGTTGCAAAAGAATTTGTGAAGTTGAAATCTGAGTCCCGTTCCACTGAGGAAGGCACCTGAGCTGAGCTGTGTGATCTTTCCTTTTCTCTTCTGCCTTGTGCCAATATGTGCAAGTGTTCAACAGTTCTCTTTTATTAATTACAAAAGTTTTTTTTTTTTCATGTTATCTTTGTCAGCTCCGATCGCGCACGTGTGCTGTAGAGGAAACAAATCCGTCAATCTGATGTGAATTATTTATTTTTTAGTAGCTGGGTAAGATACCGTAGAGAACAAGACAGTCTCTTCCTATTTAAGATGCAAATTCTGCTTTGTGTATATAAATTATTTTATATTGCAGGCTGGGTATGCTGGGTTTTGTTGATATGCAGCACTGTGATTTTATCCTCTGAAACTGGCAGATGTTAAAAAGGTTCTACATAATCACACTATGAAACAAACCAACTGTATGGAAATTGGGAAAAGAATGATTTGGGGGTTTGGCAAAGCACGTTATCTCATTGAATTCATGTACTATGGAGCTGCCAAAGCGTGTTCCTGCACAGGGTGCACTGGTGTCTCAGTGTGTTACGCAGACACCTCAACGTCTGCTTTAAAAAAAGAAGTTGCAAATTGCTCTGGAGATGGACCCCAAATGAATGTGTGACTATGGATGTGCTGCTATGAGCAAGAACATGACCAGTGGAACAAGTGCAAAGGGCATGAGATCTTATAGCCCAAAACTGCAAAGGCAGCACACCAGGAGCAGGCTGCAGCTGCCCTGCCATTGTAACTAGATGCTGTGTTATAGAGAATATAAAATCCCTGTGTGCTGCTGGGAATCCTGCATCACCGTGTGGGTGCTGTAAACTGCTGAGCTCCACCAGTCACACTTTGACTACCATGACCAACCCAGCAAGGAAGGGAACAACCTTACAGCCATGACAGATAATACGGCTACTATTTACTTTTTCCACTTCAGTTTTCTTTTGTTAGGGAGTTGCTCTGGTTTTGTTTGTTTGTTGGTTGGTTTTTTGTTTAGTTTTATTTCTTTTTTTATAATTTAACACTTCCAAGTTTTCTGTAGCATTTTGTTACCTTGGAGGCCGTTCCTCCTTTATAAACCCAGAAATAATGGCTTAGAAGAGAACTACACGTCTCCCCTCTGTGTGCACTCACTCTTTTAAGTGTGGGTGGAGGGGCAGCGGGTCTGTTTGGTTCTGGTCTTGAAGCTGCTGCTGGCCATGCCGTGGTTGATCCGTGTTGATCGTCATTAATCTGTGATTTAACGATACCGTTGAAAACATTTTTGCACTATCTTGAAAAAAAAAAAAAACCATACCAGTTTTGTTTTCTTGCAAAATAAAACAGTGTCCTGAGCAAAACCATTGCGGGGATGTCAGAACTTGTGCGCAGGGAGCTCTGGAGTAATGATTGTAACGAGGTATGGTTTTTTTTTGATTTTTTTCTTCACTAAGGGGATATTTGCTATTTCAGCTGCCCTTGTACTGTGGGAGGCGCAGCTGGAACAAGCCAGTCCTTGTCCATGAAGTACTGTAACACTGTCAATAAATTCAAGGACTGGCTATTTTTTTGTTGTTGTTGCTGTTTTTTTGGGTTTTTTTTGTATTTTCTTTTCTATTCTGTCTGACACTTGTACAGCTGTATGATATGACTGCTGTATTCCATGGGCTTGCTTGTAGAGTTAAGACTGCACATCTGCTTCGTTGGTGTCCGTGGTGTTCTACAGTAGTGCTCTCCTAAACCTCATGCTCTTTGTCACAACTCTGAACTGTTGTACGTGCCATTGTTACGAGAACTGTTAGTACAGTCTTTAATAAACTCTTTTAGCAGCATCTGGAGTTGTCTGTTGAAGTATAACTGTGATTGGACTTGCCAAATCACGTAGGTTAGAATTGCTACTGCAACTTTGCAAATGACTCTCATGTAGTTCGTAGGCTTTTCCTTAGTGCTGTAGATGCCCAGCACAGTGTATGAGTCAGGTAATTCCCTCTTACTCTGTGGTAGAGTACCTCTGTCTCTGATGTCTTTGCCTGGGGTTCTTGGATTCTGATGGAGCGCTGAGACAGAAAAAGATAGAGAATAGTGTACTTCCTTTTGTTTGCCTATCTTACCTTTGAGCTGAGTTTCCTTTGTATTCAGGTATTGCCTCCTGGTGGTGCTAAATGGAAGCCTCAGGCAGGCAGCAGGGTACCTTACCAATAACACATGAAGAAAAGTAATTGTATACCAAAATGGATCCACAGCTTTCAGTCTGATGAGCATTAATAATATGTAGATGATGTTGATGAGATGAAAGAATAAACCTTCTTGTTGTCAAGTAAATTACTCCCTCTCCTCATTTTTTGGGGGATGCTGCCAGTTTCAAGCAGAAAAGCTTAAATAACTCAGAGGTTCACGTTTCATAATGCAACTTTTTCCTTGGCAACGTGACTGCAAGTAACTCAGCTACCTGATGGCCAAACTTGTCGCTGTGTTTCTGTTTCTAGCCTCATTATGAAAGAAGTTGAGTTTGATGGCATGTCACCTAAAGTGACATTGCAATCTGTATCCATGGGGTAGAGGCCTGAACATGGAGGAGGTTTGGCTGTTAGCAGAGCTGGGAATCCCAGGCTCTGTATATTGCTTATCCACCTGGCTGGTGCTTGTCCTGCAAACCAAAGTTGTGAACTTTATGATGATAGAATCAGTTTTTATAACTGTTGCTTTGTAATGTGTTTATCTGAAGTGGCCCATCTGGCCTCATGTCTTGGGTTCACATCCATTCTTCACACTTCCAGATTTTCTTTCCTGCCATAAAAAGTGCTCACGTTGGCATTTGGACTTCCCTTCATTCTGGTGGTAGCAAAAGGGTGTTCTACACATTAGTTGGATAAACACTGTGTGTTCAAAAACTATACACACATACTAAGTACATTGACAAACATATGGAAAGTATATAATTTATTGTACGTACGTAGCATTTTGTACATATGTATATGAATTAAATAATATGTTTATATAAAAAATATTGGCTGGGATAAAAAATGTGGCAAAGGTGAAAGCTCCAGCAGTGGTAAGTTGACACAGAACTCCGGGAAGAGTCTGGAGTGTCGCAACACTGACTTCAAAAGGGAGAAGTGGGAGATGAGCTGGATGCTGAAGGCACGTGGGGATGTTCTGACAGTGGTCTGACTGTGCTGACATGACGTCTTTCTGCTGCATCTGTGGGAGAAGCAGTTCAGTTTCAGACCAAAAGTCCATCTTTTGATGGAAATCGTTCTCTCCTGCAGTGGTTACAAGCAGCTGGATGGAGAGGAGTAAGAACAGGGTAAAAAGACATGAACTATCCTCCTGTCCTCACCTCTCCAGTCCCCTGAACAGGAGCACCATGGATTAATGAGGTTTTGTATGAAGACCTACCTTTAGTTTTGGAAGTGGTTCCAACTAATTTAATCTGATGTTGTTTGTTCTTGTCTAAAAGATGCTACAGTGTTGGTCCTATCCACCCTTAGCAGCCAACCTTACTGCAGACATCTGCCATACCCTACCTCTCAGCAGTGCTTTTTGGGGCTGCATTGTGCCAATTCACTCAGTTATCCCAAACTTCTGATAGCCCTTGCTGCCTTTCTTTAAGGCTTTTCCATTTATGTGTATTTTTCTTTTCTGAACTGGGAGGCCCAGAGCAACATCCAGCATTCAGAACACAGACCAGAAAGCAGGGAAAGAAGGAAGCCACCATGCATAGTTTCAGTTGATGGAAGAGAACTGTTGACAATCCCTTTTTTTTTTTCTTTTTTCTTTTTTTTTTTTTTTTCTTCTTTTTTTCCCCCCTTAACCTTTACTTGAAAAGATGAGATCATTTTCCATGGAAGAAAGCAAGGCTGGCTCCTGAATGCATCAGGTTTTTTGTTCTTGGGGAAATTCCTTTCTAAAGCTCCAGCCAGCTCAGGGCTGTGATACACACAGTCATAAAAATAGCTGGAGGTGTAACACAGGAGGACCCAAAGGGCTCGGCGCCTGCTTGTGAGCACGTGATGGGGATGGAATGGCCTTGGGGGAAGAGGACATTTGTGTTTCTGGGTTAGTGATGTGAGGGCAGAGACCCAGGGGCAGAGGTGTCGGTTCTGTGTGGTTCCACACCAAGTGAGACCTATGAACATGAGCAGTGCAGGCAGCGAGGTTGGTAGTATTCCGTCATGCTTTACTAAATATCTGCTGTGGGTCTGAGCCCTCCCTTGTGGTTGTGGTTATCCCATAAGATCCTCTTTCAAACCAGAAATATGGACAAGGATTTGTCTGCAACTAAAGGATTCTTTCGGGACTTCAGTCCTCTGTTTCTTAGCTTCTCAGTGTCTTAGTGATTTATGGCCAATCCAGGAACAGTCATTCTTGCACCACAATGTGGTTTTGCATGGTTTATTTGCACTTTCTGGTGCTTTTGTCCAGTTTAGCAGAGATGGCAAAGTCTCTGCTGCAGTCATCCATGCGTAGTTATTGGTGTCTGCTTTGGTGTGCAGCCTTTCTTGCATCACTTTTTTCCCAAGCTTTAAGAATGCTGTATAAGCTCCTGCCTTTATGGGCTTCTCACATTGCTCAGTCCAATTACTTGATATCAGCTCAAGAGTTCTTCCACCACCCCCAGGTGCCTTCAGCTTCCCTGAGCCCTGCAAAGAAGATCCCAAGACATCTCAGGATCAGCTGAAGGCAGCTGACAGAAATGTACACCTTTGTCAGGTCACAGCTAGGAAATCATTTTACAGAGAAAAGGTCAAGTCAGACTTAAATATTCCACCTTTGTCGAACCCTTTTGTCTCATCTCCCACCCTGCTGTTATTATTCCTTCCCTCAAAATAAGACCTCATAAAGTGCTGCACGCTTGTTCAGATCAGCATAAGATGCTGGAAGTTACTTGGACTGCTTCCCCACTGAGATGCATTATGCACTTTGCCTGCTGTCATTCCAGTCCCAGAAGCTCCACCTTTGCCAGTGCAAAGTACCCAGAGACTGACAAACCTCCAGGTCCACATTACAGGGTTCTCAGAAGCTTCTCACCCAGGGCTTGAGGAACCCTCCAGCAGCCCCAGAATATCAAGAAGCAGAGCAAACTACAGGGAGAGAGCGAGACAGAACTGTAGCACCACAATCTCCTTAGCTGGTTTCTCACTCATAAACATGCCCAGGTCAAATGGGGCTATAAAAGTAGGCAGGGGAGCAGTGCTTCTCCAGTGACCCCAGTGACATCTGTCAGCCTGAGCTGAGAAAGTCACAGAATCACAGAACCATTAAGGTAGGAGAGACCACAAAGATCATCTAATTCAGCCGTCATCCCACCGTGCCCACTGACCACATCCCGCAGTGCCATAAAGTCCAAGGCTGACACCCTGCCTGTCGTTGCACACACACAAGATCATGAGACACTTGAGCTGATTTCTTAGCACTGTTTTTGTACTGCAGGATGCATTGAAGAAAGAAGGACAATTAGAGCAGCTTGGCGCTGGGAAGGAAGGATGTTTGCTTCTGGCAGCCTGCAGATGATATGCAGAAGCCTGGAAGCACAGCATTTGTTATTTTTGGTACGATGTAAGATGATGTGATAAATAATGTAAACATGTTGAAATTTCAAGGAATATCAGACAAGACTGAGAATACTGGGAGATGAATCCTTTGTTCAGTGATGCGCATCTCACTTGGGATGCTAGCAGCCTGCCGCTCTCATCAACAACCAGCCCCGTAAAGATTTTGCTTTGAGACCAAAGCACTGCCTTCAAATTCTGCCATGAGAAAGAACATAAGCAGCTCTTCCTCCCTCTGTTGTTTCAGTCTCTGTGCCTCAAAGAACTTGCTCCCTTGGCAAGATTAATTCAGATTCAATTTAACCAGACCTTATTTATCTCTGTGTTATTTTCAATATATTGTTTTGGTTTGGTTTTGTTTCAGAAATCAAAGCTGTACGAAGCCTTATTAACTACTGCATTTGAACTACAAATAACTATTCTCTGGGCAATCGTGCTTCTAAGAGTTTCTCTTTTTACTATTTCCACTGCTTATTGGGAGCAAACCCAAAATAACACCTCCTTTTATCGCCCTTGTGATCATGTGGTGACAAAACCTGTCAGTTGCCACATCTGCTAATGCCATTATGAATACCATCTCTCCACCAATAGCTGATCTGCTGGCTCTCTGTAACGACAACTGTCAGCCAAAAAAGATTTCCAACTTCTGGAATATATCAACCTTGAGACTAACCTATGGGGAAGGACTTTTGAGTGATGTGAGTTTATAAACATAGCACTCATTGTATGTCCTTTTTCTGAGATGCTCATTCCCATCTTCATTTTGTTATCCGGTAGTGTTCAGCAATCCTAGGAGGGTAAGACTTGTCTGTCTGAATCCTCAGGAGCAGAAAATATGGTATATTTGCTAAGATTCGGCTCTCTCCTACTCATAGCTGGGGACACAAATTGCTGCAAGAGGTGATGAAGTCCAAGAGCTGCTGTAAGTCACTGCTAAACATGGTCACTTTATCCTCTTGGGGAATTTGTTGGGCTGCACATCCTTATTTGGAATTTTTTCATACGCCTGCTGAACCCAAGCCAAGGTCAGGTCCTCTGTTTCATCTGGGGAGGAAGTTCTGAGGATGACCATCATGGATGCAATAAACCTGCACAATAACTATTGAGGTTTTCTCAGACCTTGGCAGCAGCAGCGGCGTATTCCCTTGTGTGCGCAGGAGGAGCGAGTCTGGAGAAACAAAGTCCCTCTGCGTTTCAGGAAAGCTTATTGTTCACTTCTGAAAAAAAAAAGAGGAAAATTTAAGACACAAAAACAACGAAACCTCCCTCCCCAGTAGGGGCGTTTATTTCACTTTTGTTCCTTTTCTCCTCAAAGCAAAAGGAGCAGGGAAGTCTGAGACAAACCGTGAGTGCTGGATGTGGAACTGCTGTACAACAGCAGCAGAAACTGCTCCGTGCAATTCAAACAAAGCACCACGTGTTCATATAGTGCTGCGTGAGCCATTGCTGCGTGTTCTGCAGGGGGAGCTTGTCATCCAGCCTAGAAACTGGGGTGAGGAAAACCAGCTGGAGAACACCTGGTTTGTTCAGCCCAAATGCAAATTAACAACACCCCTCCACCGCTCACTGAATGATCTCCGTGTAGGAGCTTTCGGATGCTTGGTTCATGTCTGTATGCCATGAAATCCATCCTCCAATAGAACAAGTTATGTAGGAAATGAAAGTGAAACCTCCATTGGAGGAAGTTTTGCTTTACAGATTCGCAGATGGTGAGATGGGTTGGTTGGTTTTTTTTTCTTTCCCTCTGGAAGAAGTCCTGGAAAAGGGAAACATGAGAAATCCTCTTTCTCAGGATGATGTACCAAACCACTTCTGCTATCAAGCTCACGAGTCGCGCCCTGTTTCTACATTTTGTTGATGCTGTGTCAGCAGAAGCATCAATTTCCACTCTCATAAGTCAGCTTCCCAAAAGTCACCTCATAATTGGTGTTATGGTTCTCAGCAACCACCTCCTCAATCCATCTTCAGCCCTTTCACGATAATAGGATTCCTCAAGAGCAATAAATCACCCTCACGTTTCATTGATGTAGTGATACTGGCAAATCCCTTTTTTTTCCCCACTGAAAATAACAGAAAATAAGATGGAGAGTGTTGAACTTCAGGTGGGAATAATTTGTCTTCAGGAACAGGGAATCCAGCACCCCTCTGTGCGACCTGTTCAGTGCCTTACCACTCTGACTGACTTATATCCAATCTAAGACTCTCCTCTTTTAGTTTGGAACCACTTCCCCTTGTCCTATCACAACTGACTCTGCTAAAGAGTCTGTCCCCTTCTTCCTCATAACTTCTGTTAAATACTGAAAGAACATCCCATGCACAATATTCACTGTATGAAGCGGGATGGGGCAGTGGGAGAGAAAGAAACACATTTTGCTCTTTGACATTACTTGTGTTCCATCTCTAGTGCCTGGTGCCATGCCCAAACCAGTAGGAGCTCATGTCTGTGCAGCAAAGCACTGTTCTTCCAGTATAATGAGTGAGCTAATCAGTAAACTAAGTGCTAATACTGCAGACAATTCTGTAGATTATGTAGGTCTTTTCTGAGTCACGCAATGTGGTTCTAAAGGACTGACAGAAAAGCATGATTCAGTGGAAAGTGTCACAAGAATGTATTTAAAAAGCTGTTCTCTGGAGCCGTGAAAAGCCATCTCCTGCAGTGGCAGAGGAGCCCACCAGTCCTCTCGTAGTTAAAAATCCCAAGTCACTGCAGACTGTTACTTTTCCTGTACCTCACCAAAGCAAAATGACATAACTCGAGAGCCAGAGAAGAACCAGAAGGTCATTCAGTTTCTTCTGACTTTCACAGACCATGGTGCATCACCCAGTTAACTCTGTGTTGGGCTTAATGGGGAATCTGACTGTCACCACCCCAAGGAATTTATGGAGACCAGCCATTGGTGTTTTGCTGTGGTGGTTACCAGTTTAGACATGCTTACCTTTCTGATCTCACTTGTGTTGATTTGAGGCTTCTGGTCTCTGCTTATTGATCACACACTTGTGGCGGAAGGCCAGGTGTTGACAGCAGGAGAGGCTGAGAGGTTTCACTGCGTTGTCCACATGGGCCCAGACAATCAGCTTGGAATTAGGTCCAGAACCACAGAAAGAAGAAATATCAGGTTACAAACTATTACCAATTCCTATGCTTCAGAGATTCAGACATCTCCTGGAAGGATCGGGCAGTATTCCCCCTCTCCATCCCACTGAACAGCTGCTTAGATGAAAAACAAAGTGTATCTGTTTCCTTCTCCCACCTTTCCTGTAAAGTACCAGAGATTGATCAGCAATTAACAGTCCACCTCCATAGGCATTGACTAACACAAAGTTTTCCTTTTCTTTCCTTTGCTTTATCTTCCATAAGTACTTAGATCAGGGGATCAAGAAGTATTTTCATGCTGACTGATGGCGCTGCAGTTTCCACTCAGCTTTAAATAGCTTTCCACCACCCTTTGGCATCCCCTTTCCATGTCATTCTTCTTCAGTGAAAGCAATCATTTCCCAGTTAATCCTGTTACCTGCTTATGATAAGTAAGCAGGAAAGGTCAGCCCTCTGAGGACGGATATTTTTGCCAGCAAATGGGTCCTTACCACCTTCTGATCTGCACCCAGCCAGTTTCTCCGATCTGAGTGTAGTTTTATAGAATCTGAGACCTAGTAATATACTATTTTCACCTACTATATGAACAGTAGATCCTCAGGAATTTCTTTCTCCATTGCTAACTTTGCAAATAATGAAGAAAATTCAATATCTCATTCCAGAACAATCAAGAAGACATTTTACCTCTGCAGCAGAAACAGTTCTGGAGGATTGCATGGCTTTCAGTTCATCTCTAAGCCAGAATACAGAGGTCTCTGGGAGCCCCCCACAGTTCTGTATCCACTCTCATGTGTCATTTGTATGGGGTAGTAGTTAAGCAACTGTGTAATGGACCATTCTGCAGAAGTAAATGCTGTAAAATTCTGGCATAAAGCATTTAGTGAGGACAAAATAATTGTCCTGTTAAATAGTGTAGGAGCAATCCTCCTTTCATCAACAGTACAGCAGCACAAGTAGATTTCCCATGTGCTTGCTACACCAACCTGCTTGAGTCATGGTCTGTGCTCTTCATCACTTGTATAAGTAAATTCTTACCTGTTTCAGATCCTACTTAAAGTCACAGAACCACAGAGTCATTAAGGTTGGAAAAGACCTCTAAGACAATCTAGTCCAACCCTAATCCATTCCTACCATGCCCACTAACCATGGCCCTCAATACCACATCTCCATGTTCCTTGGCAGCCTGTGCCAGTGCCTCACCACTCTTCTGAAGAAAAGATTTTTCCTAATATCCAACCTGAACATCCCCTCCTGCAACTGAAGACCATTATGAGGCCATTGGGGTAGGGCAATACTGTCATGGTGCAGAAATACAGGGATGAGGTCCTGCAGGTGTAGCTCTGCTGGCCCCGTGCCACTCCAGCCAGCCACAGAGTTCTCTGTGCCAGGTTAATCATATTAGTTCAGAGAGAGGTCTGGCACAAGCATTGCTCAAATGCAGCACAAAGAGTTCTTTATGGAGAGCTTGGAACAAAGGCTCATGACAGATGACAAAAATCAGGAGAAATGATCAACTGGGAAAAAAACCTTCAGTCCTTTTTCTGCGTGAGGACATCCAATGGTGAATTGCAGAGCCCTGTCAGAAAGTACCACCAGTAATGAATTCTAGTGAGTTCTGATGCAGAAATAATTTACAGAGATTTTTAATGTAAAATATCTTAAACAGAATGGAAGAGTCTTAGTACTTCCACCATGACCTGACTGGGAGCACAGCTCTGCTAATGCGGCAGTTTCAGCTGTTCCTGGGAGTCCTGTCCCAGCATGAGGACCCCATCTTCCTCCAGTTACCCAGTCCATGGCTTGGTCTAGGTGGACACCGTTTGGACAGTGGGATTAGATTATCTCAGTCTTCTTTATAGCCTTAATGATTCTTTTATTCTGTGATACACAGACATCTGGAGAGTGGGCAAACAGTATTTATGCAGGTTTCCTCCCAGAAGAGATTAGAACCTGATGATCTGATGAACCTGTCCATCTTAACCCAAGTCATTACATGATTCTATGGTAAGAAGTCATGGGCATGACACCCAGCAGTGAGATTACATGGGAAGCAAAGACCCAGCAGGGTAGGAGTTGGTGTGCAGCCACAGCTTATGCCTGGAGATTTGGAAATGCCTCCAGGTGCAAATACAACCTCTGTGAACTGGGCACTGTAGTTTTATGGGGATGAGTTTGGACGGGAGATCCAACCCCTCTAATACTGTGTGCATGCTTTGCTGTGGTCCATGGGACTGCAGGAGAACCCTGGCTTCACGATGGGCACACACACTAGGTCAGGTTGTTGTGTTAGACGTTAGGTCTCTCTTCCCTTGCACTGCATGTTCCTGCTGCTCCCCTCCTTGCTTTGAAGTCTCATAAAGCCAGCCCTTCCAGAAAGCAGAGCAGCTCTCCAGGCTGTGAATACACACACACTGAGAAATCCCTCAGAAATCACTCCTGACTTCTGTTAACAGACTTGCAAGAGATCAAAGCTGCAGGTAAGTAGGGCACCTGTTAAGTCAAGCCTTCATCTTTTCTGGAGAGCAGGTGGGAGAGAGCAGGAAGCATGATGGTTCTGCAAAGATCAGACAAACGTTGATTTTGGTGGCCAGGACTTATCGCAGGAGTCTTCACAGCAGCTTTGAGGTTGCATCTCTCAACATCTCCAGTCCCTGGCATGCAAGGAACGCAATCAGGGACAAAGAAAACATGTGGGGAAATGGGGAAATATTTCTCTCTGCTAGAGAGGATATTGTTGTTTCTGATTATGGCCTTGTCACATTGCCATGTCATGATCTAAAACCCCTTCGTGATTGGAAGCCAGTTCTGGGCACGTATCTTACCTCTGTGCTCCCACCCACATTCCTGTTATCTCCAGCTCTATGCCAAACTGGCACATCTTGGGGGGGGCAAGAACTTGTGCACTGTGTTGCTCTTAAAGAGCCTTATTGTAATTAACATGCTATGCTCATTAAGAATGTTTTGTAACATTTTAAAGCTCTGACTAACTCAGGATGGACAGTCAGTTGTAATAACGTTTTAAATGTTTCCAGCTGTAGGATTTTCTGTGTACTAAATGGTTATGACTTCATTTTTCACAGAACAGGGTGCTTGGGGTGAAAGTCTGATTTATCATCCTGTCGTAAGTTCAAAGTCCTGTAACATGAACGATGCAAATTATGTATTGTGTTAATGATGCACTTAGTACCACTCCTGCTAATGATGGCAGCTTCAGTCACAGAAAAAGAGGAGCTGATGGTGACTGTGCAGCTTGCCCTGGCCCTCCTCTAGCAACCCAAGCTCTGAACACACCGCTTATGCCTACCTAAGGATGAGGTTCACCTTACTGAGAACGGATTTTGTTCAGCTGCTGTCCTTTGGCTGGTATTTTATAAAGACCTCTCTCCTGCCTTTTAATGCTCTTTTCTCATAGTGCTCTTTACCTTGTACAGCTTATAAGGTAGTTCGGAGCACTGAAAGGTTTCTCTTTGAGCACTGAGCATTGACTGACATGTTCCAGAAGGCTCAGAAATTGTAGCTTTGAAGGTCTTCTCTTTGGTATTCTAACAAACTGATGGGAAACTGAGACTTTTTGCAGAAGCCATAGGGAAGGAGGTGCATAAATCTTCCTGAAATTCACTGTAAGGTGACAACGACACCATTACGAAAGTGAAGAACAAAACGTGGGTCAGCAGCTCCCATGACAGCAGTGGGCTGCAATGATACATGGCCATGTGCTGCTTTTAGATCTGGATTGTGACACCCATTCTGTACTTGCATGTCTTATATTTATTTTTGATTGGTGCAAGCATCGGGGAGTCTCTGCAACAAGCATCCAACATCCCTTAGAATAAACCAAACTGGAGAGGCCTGTCTGAATCCTACTCAGAAACAGCAGCCGCATTTCTACAGAGCTGCCCCTCACTGGGTTCCTGTGCTACTCCTTTATGTGTTTTCGAGTGAAGGGCTGTTTACACCCTCATTACAGTGCCTTTGGCATTAAACGTCAGGAAGCATTTTCTAGCACATCTCTCAGAATGAGCCTTGAATTCTGCCAGTCAGTTTATGTAGCTGTCTCAAATATACGTGGGATTTCCTTCCAGAGAACTGGATCATGTCTCTGAAGACCAATCAGAGCTGCCTCGCTGCAAATGTACTCCACAAAATGGGGTTCTCACTAAACACCCAAGAACACTCACCAGCAAGAGTTCTATTCTTCCCACATCTCAGCAACATCCACTCTCCAGCCCACATCACCCAAGGGAGACTGTTTTGATATTATTGCCGTGTTTCTCCATGGTTTCACCATACAACTGACTGTAACCTGGACCTTGGCATCACAGTGCATTGCCCCATGGGCTGTGCCAGCACAAGCTTTTGTGCAGCCACATTTAGACCTCTGCTGCTGAAAAGTGCTGTTGTCGCTGTATTGAGCTGCCAGTGCTCTAATGCCTGTTGTGGTGAGTGAGGGACTGGAAACAGCCTGACTGAAATTCCAGACAAATACACTTTTTTTTCTTTTTTTTTTAATTTTTTTTTTTTCCTGAGTCACCCCTCACTCTGAGGCCCATATGAGTGTTTCTGAAGGTGGTTGTCACATTGAAGACAATTTCGCATGAAACACACACTGATGGTCTGTGAAATAACCACTTTGTCTGCAGGGAGGTTTGTACCCCACAGCTCTGAATTAAAGCGCCCTTAACTCAAGCTGGCTATTTCTCTTCACATTCAAGGACTACACATTCTTAGTCATTGAACTGTGCTACTGATAATCTGTGTAGTCTTTGCACCTACATGGCAGGCCTCTTTTCTCTCTCCAAAATACTTTCCCTGATATCCTGAACCATACCCGTATCTCTCCATAGGGTGATGTTGAACATAATTTGGGTGGAGAGTTGAGTACTACAGTCATACTTGTTCTTCTCATTATGATACTTAGGGGTGTAAACTTTAACATTAATTCCATGGTTAATGAAACAGAAGGACTCTGGGCACTGCAGCCTTCAAGATTCTGTCTTGAAGCATTATCAGCTTATTCCCAGAACCTTTAGCCAAAACAAGACTGTCCTGCTGACACCAGACCCCCTCCTTCAGCTGCTTTTGATGCTGATATCATGGATCTCCACTGCCAAAGTTCAGACACCAGATAAGCAGGAACTAGCAGATTTAACCCTTGTAGGTTAATCCCATAGAGGGCAAAACCTTATTTTCTTCTACTTAATCCATCAGTGTGATGCTGAACTTTAGTATTCTGTGATGATCAGTATGCAGACTGGTGGAGGGATGATCCTCCATGATCCATCTGCTGCTACATCCAACACATTGCACCTACCAGAGGAAGCTGCAACACGGAAAGATGTTTCTAAAGCAGAACGTGGGCATGGAGAGACTCAGTACTCAGTTAAAACAGACTTAATTCACAAAGGGAAAGATAAGTCCCACCAATGGTCTGGAACCTGGAGACAGGTAGAAGATGGGAGAGAAAGGAAATGCTTCCTGGTAAGTCATATTTTATGAAGGGAACAACAACTTTAGAAGGGATTCCTCTCCAGGAAATCTTGGGGGTAGAGCTGGGAGTGATTTAGGGAAGAGTCAATCATGTATGCTCTCCTTGCAAAGCCATTTCCCATTAGGCAGCAGAATGTCTTTCTTTTCTTTCTTCTCACCTCAAATATTGCATCATGCTCAAACAGAAGCTTTTTATCTCCAAACAAAGGTAGTTCTCATGCTCTAATAGCTTTCGTCTCAAGCTGTACTTTTCGTTCTAAGTTATTAGCCATTGTTACTCTGAAATTATTTTTACTTTAGTGACCCAAACAGCACAGACAGGAAGGGACTGTAATTTTGTGCATCCTCCAGGACCAACCCTGATTGCTGCATAAAAGGCTCCCTACCCACATGCTGACTCAGAACTGCAACACTGGGTGGCAAAATGCTGGCAGCGGAGGATGGCATGTTGCTGTCAATAGCAAACCTGAATCCTGCAGTGTTGTACCATCTCTTTTTCCCTTTAGAAGATGTTTTTCTGGTTTAAAAATAGGGTCACATGACAATCCCAGAAACTGAAAGTGAGCAGAAAAAAATATTATTCATTTCTACACCCTCCAGAGAGGGTTGGAATTCCACATTTTTAACAATGGCATTTACCAGGACTATGGGATCACTGTGTCAGCATTACATGCTAGCAGATCTCATGTGCTCCTAAATTCCTTGTGGTCCTTAATGCCTCCTGCCCGATCACTTGAGGGAGCAATAGAAAACAAGAAAAGAGAAGGAAAACTATGAAGTAACTCATCCAGGATCTGACACAGATGTGAGAATGGATTCAAGCCTCATTTCACTATTTGCTCAGTTTGCTGTCCTTTCAGTGCCTGCATGACCCTATTGGATGTAAACAAGGCTTATTACCTACTAGGAGAACTTAACATAAGGCAGTAGCTCTCACCATGTTTGCAGTGGAAACCAAAGGAGATACTTAATTTGACAAAGGCTGCAAAGAGTAGAAGTCCTGGTAAGACTCTTTGCATTAGCTGGGAATAAACCAGCACTGAAGAACAGACCGTATTGTTAAGGAGATATGAAGTACCTTTTACAAAGCCTTCTATATCAGTGATTTGTCATGCTGAAGGCATATAAAAAATAATATTGCTTCTTTAAAATCATCTTTAACTCTGCTGCTTTTTGTAACTTTTTCTTCATCCAGACATCACCAAACATCAAAGCAAGCGACAAAAAAGCCTACAGGAGCAGCCTGTGGTTTCTGAGCTAGCACTGGCAGTTTGCACTGTGGGAAATTGCAGGACAGTCTGCAATGCCAGCGTGGCTTTATAAATGCCATTTAGATATTTATCTGTTTTTACTCTTATGTGTTCACATTACCCTCTACAAGGTGATTTTTTATATTAGCTTTGTCATTCCCTACCTCAGAACCATTATTGTTACCCCCAGTTTAAGGCACTAAAGTAACTGCTTGCATGCCAAAGGTTGTATGTCCTTATGGGAGGCAGTGAGATGTTCTTGAGATAGAGTACCTTTTTCTTCTAAGTGTCTCCATCTGTGTGCTGTCTGAGAACGTTAAGTCTCCTGACTGCAGACAGTTGGACGCAATGTCTTGTTTACAGCCTTGGCTACTGCTTTCACTACAAAAAGGCGCTTGAGGTTTCATTTCTCAGACAAAATACAGAGTTCTGCCCATGGTATCAACCTTCCTAATACCCGATGGTGCACCTGAGTCCAAGGATCAATTGCTTTTATTTACTCAGTGCAATGCTGTGCCATGTTCCACCCACAGCTCGGGGAACTTTGCCTTTTCTCCTGCAGCCGTTGCTGAGGACGTGAAGCACACTGAGACATCCTGTGACTTCTGTCCCTGGGCAGGTCTACCTGGAAAGCATAGCACTCCCTGGGGAGCTTTGCGGCCCTGCTGGGGAGCAGCCTGGCATGCTCTGCTGAATTATCCCATAGGGACCTGCACAGTGGCTGCAGCTCCCTGCATGGTTCTGAGGATAGCCCTTCCACTTATCTTGACAAACAGCTTCAGATAGAGAAGACAGCACAGAACAGCCAGGTAGGTCAATTTCTTCTCATGATGGAGAAGTAAAGCCTTGCAGAAGAGCCCAGATTTTGGTTATTTTTGCTTGTTTTTCTCCTTCCTTCCTTCCTTCCTTCCTTCCTTCCTTCCTTCCTTCCTTCCTTCCTTCCTTCCTTCCTTCCTTCCTTCCTTCCTTCCTTCCTTCCTTCCTTCCTTCCTTCCTTCCTTCCTTCCTTCCTTCCTTCCTTCCTTCCTTCCTTCCTTCCTTCCTTCCTTCCTTCCTTCCTTCCTTCCTTCCTTCCTTCCTTCCTTCCTTCCTTCCTTCCTTCCTTCCTTCCTTCCTTCCTTCCTTCCTTCCTTCCTTCCTTCCTTCCTTCCTTCCTTCCTTCCTTCCTTCCTTCCTTCCTTCCTTCCTTCCTTCCTTCCTTCCTTCCTTCCTTCCTTCCTTCCTTCCTTCCTGCTGCATCTCTAAATGTTGGTTCTGGACGATGGCTCGTGTCTAGGTTTTCTTTGTGTAACACCAGCTTTATTCTATCAATGACACCCTAAATTAGAGGGAGCTGGGACCACTGAAGTGAGGTTCCAGTAAACCAAAGGTGGTGAGAAAACACCCATTCATTTGGCTGACTTTGGGTCCAAAACATGCGCAGTGCTTTCTCCACCACTGTTGCTGGCAACTGCATTTTAATGTAACAAAAAAGACATGAAACACGGGATGGTCTTGCCTCCATCAGAAAATATTTTGCATCATGACTGCCTCCAGAGAAGATGCGCTCGAGCTCAAAGTGGCCAATGAACCATTTAATGAGTGATGATTTCTGCCCTGTGGTATATTGAGTGATAAATGAAACAGGCTGCCCAGGGATGTGGTGGGGTCACACTCCCTGGGGGTGTCCAAGAACTGTGTAGATGTGGCACTGAGGGATGTGGTGGGCATGGTGAGGTGGGTGGGGGTTGGGCTGGATGGTCTGAATGGTCTTTTCCAGCCTTAATGATTCCATTATTCTATGGCCTCACTGCCTTTGAAATTCAAAAGCATGAGATTAGGAGGCCAACTTACAGGCAGCCAAAGACTTTATGAATCCCCATTCTGCTTAGATAGAACACATCCTAAGTATCTTCTGAATTACAGATAAAAATGTCCACTTCTCCCCCAGAATCCTTGCTTGTCTGATATAAACTATCTTACATCCTTCCTTGGTATCTGGTAATAGTTCAACCCTTAACACAGCAGTATGTCTCTATAGCCCTGTATTGAAGGATTTTCACAACACAGCATTGCTCTTCTCTCTGACCATGGAGATGTGACAATTTTGGTATCACTGACACCAGTTAAAGTCCCACGAAAACCAGCATGAATTTCTAAGTGAGTTTACAAGGGGAAGGGCAGTTTTTATGCTGAAGTTAACTTCCTTAACCTACATTTCTTCAAGTGATAAATTATTTCAGAAGTAACATTTAAAGGAAAAGTTAAGACCATATGTGACAGAGGCGCTTTCTGTGTTACTCAGCTGCAAACAACCAGAGCAAAATAACCTGCAGTTCACATTACAGCAGGATCTGTTTGCTTCCTTTGAAGCAAATGCCTAAGCAGTAAAAACTCTCTGTGGATCTCTGTTTAGTGAAATGTATGACTTACTGCACTTTCGCTTTGGCTCTAGTTGTTAACATATTCATGACCTACATACATCTTAGCAGAATTGAAAGTTGCTATTCCAGGCCTAAGCAGGAAAAAAATATATATATATAATAATAATAATAATGCCTGAAAGAGAGGGAACAGTAAAGTGCAGTAATTTGCTGACATGAAAGTATAACTCTCTTCAAGTTAGGCTGGAAAACTGCTTCCAGCATCACTGTGAATGGTACATCACTGTCAGATAGACAAGTCCCTGCAGCTAAGCAGCCATTTGTCTGCTTTGGAAAGGCCACCACGTCACACCTTCCATGCCCTGCATGACAGTGCTTAGCACACACAGTTGTCCAACCTCTTACAACTGTATGTCCAGCACAAGTCCTGTTTATGTCAGCATTGATTCCAGGAGGAGAAATATTTGATTCTTGTATATGTGTAGGGTGATATAATGGCGAAAAGTCACGAGTGCCCTCATTATGAGGCTGGAAAGCTTGAAGAGGTGAGTTCTACTCCACCATCCACAGCCACTGGATACATTTAGATACAAATATGTTTTAAAAACTGTTTTTCCCACTTCAGAAGTTGAATTATGTAGTTTACCAATGTTTCCAAATCTGTACCCCAAGAAGGAGCGTTGAAAGGAGGAAAAGAAAGTAGATCACAGTCCTTGGTTTTCTCCACACAGTATGAGATGTCTGGGCTGGGGCTGTACGATAATGGGTTGAATCCAAGGCCAATGATGGGCTGCATGGGCAGGACTGTGACCGGTATGAGAACAAGGCTCCTTTTCATGTTCCTTGGCTACTTTTTTACTCTCCCTGACTCAGCCCAGGGGCCAGTGCAGTTCCTTGCCCACCTGTACTGGTTGTTCAGTGTTACACTTTCATCCATTGTTTCCTTCCTGCTCCAGGAGGTTTCCCAGCTACAGTTTATTGCCCTTGTAGCTACTGTGAGTTGTAGTTTTAGAGGCCACCTGGATTACCCACTGGTTTAACATTAAGCAGACCTTCCCTTTTCCCAGTTCTTTGGCAAGAGCTGTGTGCAGCTTATACTGCTGTTATCAGGACTGTTGCCAAGCCTTTTCACTTCTCAGACAGATAACATTTATTTTACTTTTCCATCTTAAATCTCTCCTCTCCTCTCCTCTCCTCTCCTCTCCTCTCCTCTCCTCTCCTCTCCTCTCCTCTCCTCTCCTCTCCTCTCCTCTCCTCTCCTCTCCTCTCCTCTCCTCTCCTCTCCTCTCCTCTCCTCTCCTCTCCTCTCCTCTCCTCTCCTCTCCTCTCCTCTCCTCTCCTCTCCTCTCCTCTCCTCTCCTCTCCTCTCCCCTTTTTATTCCCTTATCTCCCCCTTCCCTTTTCCTTCCTATTCCCCTTCTCTTCTCCCTCTAACTCTCCTCCCCTCTCTTCTCCTGCTGTTCCATTCCACTCAATTCCATTCAATTCCACACAATTCTTCCATTGTGTCTTTTCCTTCAGATGTTTGTAAGAGGCAGCAGGGAAGCCTCTTCTTGTTTTGGTAACAAACAGAAGACTGGAATTAGGAACCAAAAATGGACAAACTTGGTCAAAATTGTTGGGCACTTGTAAAATGAAAGAAATTGTTTGTTCAAATCTTTCTGCCATCAATTAATGGTAAATCCTAGAGACAGCCTGTAGACTTTAAAATGCAGCAGCAGCAACCATAGTATAAAGGGCTCAGTGACACCACATAGATCCAGCAAACCCTAAAACAATATTTTGTGCCTCCTTCCCCACTGTTGAACCTAGGGCTGTTCTGAGCAGAAGAGGCATCATGTCACTTCTTCAGGCTTTGAAACTTTTGAAATGATATTTAATGTATAACTGGAATCACTACCACTATTGCCCCCAAAGCTAATCCAACCTTACTTTTTCTAATAGAATTATAACTTTCACTTCCCTACACATGGCCTTCTTTCTGCTCTGACTGTATCATCATTGCAGAGGTCTTTGGGGATTACATGTTTTCTAGCACTTTGCTTCATGCCAGGGAGCTTGTCCAGGTATTAACTGTCTTTAGAAAACATTTATTCTTCACCCACACCGTGCAATACCACCTGTGGAACCAAGCTGCTGGGCAGTGTGGGCACTGTGCACTGTGGGCACCAACACCACAATGGGGTGATGGGCTCATGATGTGCCACATCCTGTATGAGGGGCACTTTGCTGCCTACCACAGTTCAGTGCTGCAAGGAAGTAAAAAACTCATAACAGGAAATAATGGAATTAACTGCATGTGATGAGAAAAGTATTTTTATTTCCCTGGCTGAGGCACTCGGTACCACAGAGCACTGCTGATACCTGACTTCATTCCTTTTTGTCTCTCAGAGTCTGATTTAGTCTTCTGTCATGTGGTTTCTCCAGCATATTCCTTCTCTTCAGGCTGCACATCTTTGCCTTCAGCAGACACATGGCAACAGCTCTGACTGCTGTCAGAAGCAGCAGATGTCTCCTCTTCTGGTGGAGCTTTTATTCTGCAAGCTGAGAAACAAAACGTGGTGTGAAAAATCCTAACACAGGAGGTTAAGTTAAATACCTGCCTTCCTTCTGATATGGAATCATAGAATAACCTGAGTTGGAAGGGAACCATAAGGCTCATTGAGTCCAACTCCTGCATCCCCTTTGAAAGAGGAGGATCTTCATACCAGAGGACCTCCTGCAATGCTGCATCTCACCCCAGCAGACAACATGGCTGTGGTTAACCTCAAGTTGGAGCTGTACCCCCTGAATCCTCTTTTTTTTTTTTTTTTTGTATGGCTGCAGAGGGATTTCTGTGCACGAATTCTATTCAAGTTAATGGGAACTCACAGCTTAAGCACAGAGGTGAGAATAATGCGGCCCTTTGTTCTCAGCCATCTGAGTGCAGAGGAACATGTGTTTCTGTTAAACACCTGGAGAGCAAGGGAGGGCACTGCCCGACCTGAATAGAAGCAAAGTCTGCCAGCGCCGGACCCTGGCACACCTGCATGTCAGTGGAGCTGGCAGAGCCCTGCACTCCTGCTTTGGTGCAGAGGGCATTCTGTGCTGGAAGGGCAAACTGCTGGTGAAAATGCCATGCAGTTTCTTTGGGGAAATCTCCAGGGAAAACAGTGGGTTTGTGCACATTTATGTCAGGGTGCATTAGAACAGCTGTTTCAGATCTTTGGGTAATTAGCTGAAATCTGATTGTGCAGAGGGGAGCCAATTTCTTCCTGATGCACCAGGCTCCCCCTGCCTTATTAAGGCAGCTTTTTTGGTTTTTTTCTCTTTTCTTTTTTCCCTTGACTTCATGCTGGCCATGCTCCTTTGCCATGGGGTTCAGTTTTTCTTATTCACTTGTCAGTGCTCTGCATAGGTACAGAATGATAACACGGAGTATAGAAAAGGTTGCCAGTACTACAGAGAATGTCATGGGTGGCAGCAGGTTGCCTCAGAGTTTTTCTTGGCAGGATAGATGTGACTATAGCCTGGAAAAAGAGGCAGTGCTGATGTATGTACACATGGTGTGTTTAATTTGGAATTGTGGCTAAAGTCTTTATGAGCATAATGGATGTGACATGACATTTAAAGGAAAACTCTCAGAGCACCACCTGAGCTTCTCACGTGAAGGCTAATTGTCAGAACAATACGTAAAGTAAATCACAAGGAGTTAGGCAAATAATTCCCAGCTCCGTGGGTGATGCTGTAGGAAATGCCTAAGCTACCTGTCCCTGAAGATACCAGGATCTCCCACTGCCCTCGTGCCTGACGGGGAGCTGCATTGCAGCATTGTCCAGAGTTTTGGGCACTGTTCATATGATCAGATAGATACATGATAGGATCCAAGGAGCAATGCCTCTCTTGCCTGCACATCTCTCCTTGGCACATCTGTCAGGCATCGGTGCTTGCTGTCCCACTGCAGCAGAGGTCATAAAGAGAGCACAAGGCCAGAATGCCTCTAGGTGACCAGTGGAGATATTGTACACTGTGTATAGCCATTACAGGGCCCTTAGGGTCCTGTAGTATCATGCTAAAAGTGCTGTTTTTCCCATGAGTGCACATCAGAGTGAAGACTTTGTACAGCACTTAGGCCTTTTGTTGGCCCCAGATGGGTTGGATGTCATCAGCATGTTTGAGCAGAGGGTTCCACTGGGGGCATCCCAGTTACTTAGTGGTGTGAGCTGGTTTGGTGATGTGTCTGAGCAGCACACATGTGGTGGTGTTTTAAGTGCCACCAGATACAGTATATGTGTCTGTGGCAGCCACTGCCTCGCAAATAACAACAGGAGGTCTTGTGTAACACCTATGCCTCAAAGGGCTCTCTGATCTGAGCCTTTCACAGGCTGGGCTCCTGCCTTATCCTCAGCCATAGACTTTCTACTCATGCAAGCATGAATAGCCTTTAATGAGCCCTCCCATAGCCTTTAACAAGCCCTCCCAAGAGTCCCCCTGAGAGTCCACCATAGGTGATTAGGAACCATGTGCTAAAAGCAGTGTGGGCACATCTGGGCTGCTGCCAGTTAATCCCTGTGCTCTCTCCATGCTGTGCCACCAGCAAGTGAAGAGGCATATATTTATGGTCCAAGAATATAACCCTATGACAGCTTATGTCCTGTTCTGCCTTCAAATCGCCTAGCAGCTATTTCAGGTACCTGCAGGACTTTCATCTTTGCAGACGTTCCTTCCCTACCTGCACGGTGAAACTGATGGGAGGTCGTAAGCACAAGTTACCAAATCTGGTGAGAACTGGAAACCTCAGGGACTGGGTGTTCTTGGTCCTCACTCCCTGAAGAATTGAATGGAAAATTTATCTCCTCCTCTGTGTAATTTGAGCAGCTGAACCCATATGAACACCATTTGACTGAAAGTTTTTCACCTCCGCTCTGTCTCCTATGGGCTGTGAAGGGGCAGAAAGACAGGGTCTAATTTAATTGCTGCTTTAAAATGTCAGAAGGTATCACATTAGCTGGTGCTGGTGCCAGGAAGAGGAGACCCACAGTTTGCAGATCTGGTTGCTGCTTTCCTTTTGAAGTCAAGAGGCTGCACTGCTGTGGATATCTCATGTATTTCCCTAGAGGATCATTGTTTGTTAAAGGCTCACAGCACTGGGACAGGGGTCTGATGGAGAAATGGAATTTTGAGCCACAAACCCTTCCTTCCATTCTGCAGGTAAGTGGCACTCCAACAAATTCTGACCTGTATGAGTCATGTTATTCTGCACACGCCTACTGAAACTATTTTCTGACCATTTCCATTCGGCATCTATCTTACAGCACTGTGTTAGCTTCCACCTGCTGGAATAAGCAGTGAGGTACGGGAATACTGTGGTATAATCCTGCAGTGCTGAAGCTGTGTACCAGGCTTCAGACTGCACCCATGAAGCTATGCATGGTGGGGGGAGGGAATCCAGGGCATCCCTTCCAGTAGGGTCACTTGGAATATCTTATTTCAGGGGATGCATCAATGGGAGGTCGGCCTCTTTTCCCAGGTAACTGGTGATAGTACAAGAAGAACCGGAGATAGAAAGTCTGCCAGTGGGATGAAATATCCATATGATCCCTTGCAGCTTTTAAACATGCTCATGACCACAACAGATGTGTCTGTGGGCTCCAAAGTGGGGCTTGCTCCTTATCCCTCTCCTTGTTGGAGGCTGTTGGAAGCAGGGAGGAGGAAAGCATAGGGTATGGGAGGAGACCACAGTGGTGTGGGGTCTGGGGTATGCCCAGCTTGGCTCTGTAATGAGAGGTACCAGCCACTGTGCAGCAAGTCAAGCTTCAAACGTTCAAACTGGGCAAGACTGGAGTTAGAAAACAGTAGTAGAAAGCCAAACTCACTGGTGCCCATTTTGAACTGTACAGGAGAGGTGTGAAAGCAGTTGCATAGGAAGGACTTTCACTAGGGCTAATATTTTTTTCTGCTCTATGGGATGCTCCAGGATGTATTTTCCTCCTGTTTCTCTCTACATGGGTTATGCTTTCTGGTTACTTAAACCACTGAGAGCCTTACTAAGTCACCAGGCATGTTTGAGTCCTGTGTCCTCCAGAGAGGATCATCTGCTGTCTCTCAACATTGATATTTAGAGGCACAGAGGATGTGGTCCAGTGTCACAGAGGATGAGGCAGTGTCATTGCATCTTGAGTGTAGCTGAAATCTAGCACAGGCTGAGTGTCTGGACATCATTCTCCCAGCTGTGGGAGGCTAAAGTTTTAATGGCACCCATCCTGCCCTTTGCAACTGGTGGACAGCTGGGAAAGTGGAGGAACCAGCAGTGAAGAATCATGGTTTGGATGTAGCTGCTTGTTTCTATAAACAGAAAGCGTCCCTCCATGATGAGTTTAGAAATCTGTAAGGAGGAAGGAAATGGTGTGATCATTGGGAAGCTGTTTCCCAAGGGCCAAAAGTGTAAAACAAGAAGAGGTCTCAGAGATTATTTGGTACATTAAGTGACTGTTGCTCTTCTGAATGCTTCCACATGTGCCAAACTTAAATGTGCAGGTTCACTGAAGTTCATGGGGGATGTATAACAGAAGGAAAAAGGCACTGCCAACATATGTTTGATCAAAAATCAAGAACAAAACAACCTATCCAATTCATAGCCATCTCAAAGTATAAACAAGACCCAAGGCCAGCTGACTCTGTGGTTGAGTCCACTCTCATGTCAAAGGGAGGAGATGGCTTCTGCTCCAGGAAGGAAGAAATGACTGTGGCCAATGTTGAAGTGATATGAGTAGAAAGATGGCAGCAAAGCAAGTAGAAGTAGTGTAGAATTATTAGCTAACATTGTCTGAGACAGGCATAGCTTGGAAGAACAACCCCGGAGTCAAAGAAAAGGGGTACAGGCTTTTATTCTTCCTTCAGAAATTGCCTTTGGTGCTATGAGGTCCTGTTCATCGCCACCCTTCACTGATCCCTTTATGACCACAGAAACTCTGCCACTGCAGCATCCAGGCCTTCCATGGCTTTTGTTTTGTTTTTTCTTGATAGGACTTCAGACAACTTCATTTTACAGAGAATACCCTTTGTGAAGACTTTGTCCCTCAAGTTACTACAATTAATCAGCTGATTAATGCGTTCAAGTGTTTATGTGTAGGCTTGAAATTAATTCTAGCAGTATTTCTGTAAACCCAGTGGGGAAACACTGCAGATGAAGAGAGAAAAAAGCAGAGAGAGACACACATTTGGTAGATGTTACTGTTGACACATCTTAGGCAAAGAACTCAGCGATTGTAGAATAATTGCAGTGCACAGGAAGGTGGATTACTGCTGCAGTTGGCCCAGTTTGGGTCATTCAGTGAACCTGGTCAGCTCTGGCATATGGAGATCACTGCCTATATGGTCCCATAACTTGGGGAAAGAAATCAGTGTGGTGGGAACACAGGGGAAGGTTGGGAGGCTCTTCAGGGTCCCTGGGGCTGTCAGGAAGGAGTGTTCCAGAGGGCAGTGAGGCCACACGCATGTCTGGGCAACCAAGGGGAGGTCACACTGCAGGGATGAGCAACCCCTGACGTCTCAGCAGCTGAGTGATCCTCTGACGGGCTGGAGGAAGCTCTGTGGTTGCAATTATGCAATTCTACTTGATGAGGTTTTTCTCTGCAGAGTTTTTGCTGCTCGTGACTGTTTGAAAGTGTGCGAGGTGGAGCCTTGGGATCAACCTGAAGGAGAGTTTTTGTGGGTTTAGAGAACCCTGACTGATTTCAGCAGTAGAGCGTGGGGTGGCAGCTGCTGGGAGATGGATCCCTTACCAAGTTCATCCTCTTTTAAGGCAATTTGATATGCTGGACGCTTTCACCCTCTTGCTTTGAACGCTTCAGCATCAGCAGGAGGTAGGTGAGGAGATCAGCTGTCTCTCCTGCAGAGTCACACGGGGTGCTCCTCTCATCTGGGGTCTTTCGCAGCTCTTTGTGCTGGGTGTTTAATTTTTTAAGGAGCCGCTACTCTGTGTCTGTGTCTACAGGAAACAGAACTTAAAAAAAAAAAAAAAAAAGAGGAAGGATTTGGCGAGAAGCCAAGCCTAGTGAGTGAAGTAAGAAGCAGGGAAGTTGGAGTCAATGTAGTAGTTACCGGGACGTTGTATGGCAGAGCGGGGCCACGCCGGATCGATCGTTCGGGGTGGGAGAGCGGCGCACGATGCCCGTGTGTCTCTGCTTCCTTGGGTGAATGCCATCGCTGAAGCTGCTGATCCTGGGAGGGGATCGAGCCGCGAGTAAAGGAGACCAGAGGAGTGCTATGGAGGGCAGCAGCTTTGTTGCTGTGACTTTTAGGAGCCTTCCAGGGTAAGATCGAACGCTTCCCTTCTCCAAGCCTCTCTCCTCGGTCAACTTTTCGCAGTGGGGAGTGGGGTGGGGTTGTGGGGGGGAGACGGCAAACTTGCTTTTTTCCAAACTCCGGACAACTTTGTAGAGCTTAATCGCCGTTCTATGGGCTGAGTTTCTTTCTTATTTATTTATTTAACCCCCCCCACAACTCTCCCTTTCCCGAGAGATCTGATAGGGCGGAGCAGCCGCCGCGGTGCTGTTGTTCGGCGGCGCTGGGGGGGGAGCGCAACGCACCGCAAAGCACCGCAAAGCACCGCACCGCCGCCCTCCCGGTGTCAGCGCTGAGGGGTGCTTTAATGAAGACAGATGGAGGATGTTGGATCGTGGCTTTGAGACGTGGCAGATAACAGGCTGTTTCCTGGCAATTACAGCTAATTGCGCTGGCGTGTTGGAAGGGAGGGGGGAGTTTCCTGGGTTTTTGCGTATCCATCTGGCTGAGGAGCTGGCTCACCCCATCCCAGGTACATCTTCAGGTGTTTAACGCCCTGGGGAGTTCTCAGAGCGCCTTTCATAGTTGTAGTGAATGAGTGGATGTAAATCTAAGCCGCCACTTCTTCTGCAAAGCCTGATGATCGGAGTGACCATGTTTAGTTTCCTCAAGTTATTCCTGGCTGAATTCAGACCTGCCCCATTCCAGCCCCAGAGGAGCCTGATTCTGAGAATGAAAACAAACGTTTCAGTTGCCAACTCTGCAACCTGCTTTTGGTGTTCCCCTGCCTGGGGGGGATGCAGGACACGCTGCTCCCTGCTTTGTTTCTGAGGTGTTTGAACAAAAGGGGGTGTAAGAAGAGGTGGAAAAAAGTACATGCTGACACGTATCAGTTTTAAAGATGATTAGTGCTAACCATTTCTGGCTGAAACACTAAGTATTTGCTTTAGATAGGAGGAGGAAAAGTCTTCATACTCTGAGGAACCAAAATCTGAGTAGTTTGAAAGAGTTGACGCAGCAGACCTTTGAAGGAGGCCCTTTACAAACATAACTTTCTGTGGCACACTACAAGGTCAGTCCATGCCAACTGTGCCAGGCCATTGTGCTGCTCTTCCCAGAGCTTTAGAAAGCATTGCACTACCACGATATCCCACTCTGTGATACCCAGAACAAACATGACTCCTGGTTCATTGTTTGACATTGTACATCCCTTAGCAGAAGTGCAACGTGGGGATGGAAAAAGCAGAGAGATTGGGGAACCTCATGTATTTTAAACCCTCTGAATTTTCCCAGCTGTGCCTTCAAATGCAGCTTATAGTGATATGCATTCAAAACCTGGGGCTTTGATTTGCTTCATCTCATGGTGCTTGGCAGCACTGCTTTACCAAGACTGCAGTATGGGCGGTCTTGAACCCCACTGTCATGCACTGTGCTTGGGATGTGTTTTCTCATATGTTGAGCTGTTGGGTATTTTGCTGACTATTTGGTACTGCAGCATGAGAGAAAAAAATCAAAATCAAAACAACGTAAGACTTGTGAATATTTGTTGTTGTTACATCAACTAAATACAGAAAGAAAAATAACTTTTAAAACTTGATCTGGCACAGAAAGTTGGTGAGTGAAGGCATGAAATGGATTCTGAATCTTTACCTGGCAGAGCTATTTCAGTTCTTTAGAGTGTATAAATACCACAGTGTGCATGGTGGCTGAGGAAATCTTGTTTTCCTGCCTATTTTCCTTGGACTCTGGGTGCTCATTTCTAATATTAGAGCACAATTTGCTGCCACCTGAAATCCACTGAAACCAATGTTTGCACAGGAATTTCAGCCTGTACTCAACTACTCCCCATGATCTGGATCAAAATAACCCTTCCAAAGATTATTCTATTTAGTGTGGATCATTTCACAAAGTCTGGAGCGAGGTGATGGGAGCAGAAGCACTGAGTATTTCCTAGCTCATATTTATCATAGAGTCTGATGTATTGTGTAGTTACGCCCTGAGAAATGGGGCCAAGAAAGCAGACATGTTTTCCATCTGGAACATCTGCTCTCCGTTCATCGCTGTTGTGATGTATTGTTCCTTGGTTTTCTACCCCTCACTGTGGTGGCATCAATGTTTGTGGAGCACTGCAGGTACAAAAGCTTTCTGTAGTGAAAAGTCATAATGTATTCATAGCTCGTGAATACTAATAAATCAGGAAGTGGGAATTGGAGTTTAAAATGACTTTTGTGCTATAGGTTGTGGAGATATGGGGAAGTGAGCTGTGTCCTGCTAGGCAAAGGGGCTGGACCTGTGTGATTAAAGACCTCTCTATTCCCGGTACATCATGGAAAAGTGAGGGTTACCTGGAGTAAGCATGAAGGAAACAAAACCACTGAGAAGATGGAGTAGTGGAAAAGCCAATTGGTGCTGACCCAGGGGAGGACAACTTGAGGAGATGGAAGCAGTGCTTCACTTTGCATTTGGGAACAGCTGGTGCCAGGGGAAACAAAGGCAAACAGGAAATTGTCTTCTGACTACTGAAACTTTTCATGTGTTTAGTAGGGTTTTCAGTTAATTCAGGGATAGGAGGTTGTGAAAGTGCCTCCCCAGAATTTGAGAAGTTCTTTGCGCCACATAAAAATGAAACAACTGAGAAACATCATTTTTTCCAGAAAGCACAAAGGGAAATTAAAACCAAAGCAGCACACGTGAGTGACGAGGGGATGAAGAGCCTTCAGTTGCAACATGTGGAAAGGAAAGTGAATCTCAAATTTGAAAAAAAAAATAAAAAAATAAAAAATGGAGGCATAAAGAAAACTAAACTGGGATGTGAATGAAGGTGACATCTGCAATGTAGCATGCCTGTGAGAAGATCTGCAGGCTACACTGGGAGCTCAGGAAAAGAGCTGGGATGGAGGGCAGGCACGGTGAGGATCAGCCAGGAGATGTCATCTTGCTATACAAGCCATGACAGCCAGCACAGACAGGAGCAGGATCTGGAGCACCATCACAAGGGATTACTCCACCACCATTTGCTTAGGTTTGTTTGCATGCTTGCAGCCAATGACCTCTAGGACTGACACCCACAAGAATGGAGGTGAGCTGGCATAAAGCGGGCTGCTAGCATGCTATGTGGTTTGCTAAGTAAAGGAGCACAAGGATTAGATGTGTGAGTCAATAACAAACAAGAAAATGGAGGTATTTGTAATAGAATGAAAATAAAGCATACAGCTTTGCACAACAGGGGTGTGTCAAGACCTCAGTAGTATTACATGTGTGCCCATTGAAGACTGACACGTTCTCAGGTGGCAGTGTGGTTAGGGCAAGTCAGGAACTGCATTTTGCAGAGATGTTTGGGTCAGCTTGGGTTCATAATTCCTGTACTTTGGCTAAATAAGCTGCTGTGATAAATCTGTGTGATGGAAATAACTTGTCGGAGATGAATTGGGTGTGAATGGATGGGGCAAAATTACTACCCATATCTGCCCTAAAAGGCAGTGCTCTGTGGGAGCAGAGAGCATGCAGCATTATTTGTGCTGAATCAAGCTGCTCAAAATGGTAACTTAAATTGGCTGCTGAGCAAAGATGTGCAAGGAATGCAATCCTCATCAACTGCACTGAGAAACCAAAGGAAGTAAAGGTGCTGTCCAACCAAATTAGTGTATTGTTGCAATCAGGTCGCCTTACAGAGGTTGTGTCTGATACTGATGATCTGAAAATCACAGTCATTAACAAAACCCATGTGCCAGAGCTGGAGGAATTTTCACATTTTTTGATATGACATGGATCTGAGCTCCATCGGCTGTTTCATGTTATTACTGGTGAAAGAAGGCATAGACCTTCTTTCTCTTCCTTGCTTCTCATGTACATAAACATCGCTTTTTTCCCCCTGTTGAAAATATATCCCTCATCATTGGAGTGCACAGCTGGTTTTGGAGCTGCAGATAGTCCTTCTGTAATATCTGGCAAATGCAGCAAGGTGTGAGTTCAGCAGTGTAACTGTACCAAATGCTAATGGGCATAGTGCTAACTATTGGATCTGCTCATCCTGGAGCTCCAGGAAACCCAACATCTTCACTTCTGGATGCATGGGCAGCAAACCTCATCTTCATACCAGCATATGGGCAGCTTTCAGTGCTAGCAAGCAAGTTTTGGTAAGGGGTGATACTAATCGTCCTGAAACGTGATGGAAAAATATGTTGTAAATGACAAAGCAAGGTCAGCCAGGGATAAGAAGGCATATCTCAGGCTGCTAAAGATAGCTCTGTCTTCTCATCTGGGAAGGAGAATCCCGGAGTGGTTTGGGTTGGAAGGGATCTTAAAGAGCATCCAGTTCCAACCCCCTGCCGTGAGGTCAGGGGGTCCACACTGTCAGCCACAGTCAGCCACAATGCCCAGAGTCTCATCCACAAAATCACTGGATGGATATATCCACACAGAAAGCACAGAATAGAACATCTACACTGAAAAGCAGGCACGAACTGCAGAGTTTTCCTTAAGGTTTACCTCCACTGTAAAAAAAAAGATGTGAAGGTTATGTCTGCACCAGGCACAACCCGGGGATATCAGCAGTGCTCTGGGACAGTGGTACAGGCTGTGTTTCACAAGTGTTTGTTTCCAGCATAGGTTATCTGCTATGCTTGTTCCCTTAGACAGCCCTACTCCTGCACTAATAGGATTTCAAAGAAGGGAATTAAAGTCAGTACGTTCTGTTGGTGCAGTGTGTATGTCTGCAAGTTATCGTGGTTGCTTTTGTTGTTGTTCTCTATCCAAAACTTTTAGTTTTCCTCCATGAAATACGAGCAGTGTCACAGTGCAAATGCTTGTTTCTGCCTCCTAGGAAACTTGTTCCAGATAAATCACGATTCTCTCAGACGTCTCACCTTGGCTCTGCTGTCTTGTTAAGCAGTGACATGGTGTTCCTGTTGCTTCAGGCATTCTGGGCACTGCTTGCTTTGCCCTTGCTGGTGTTCAGCACCAAAAGTCCTCCAAACAATCAGAACACCAGAAGTTTAAATACCAGCAGACTGCTCTTCAAGGAAGCTGGTCTTGCTCTGGGTGGATGCCCTGTTTCTCCGCACCCAAAGCACAAGCCCTGGGAGGGGACTTCTCCCTTTCACACTGGACCAAAGTAGCAGGAATGTTCTTTTTAAACCCATTCCCTTTGAAGAGATCAAAATCCCCAAGGTAAAGTTCACTCTGAGGAAGTGCAGCCCACAGACCTGCGATGGTTTTGCCTTTAAAATGCTCCAGAATTATGTTGTGTCTCATGTTGTGCCATGCTGTGGGGAAGAAACCGCTGTGAATTACCTTCTCTTTTGTCTTGCAGAAATTCCATGGAGTTGGACTAAAATAAAGTTTTGGGATGTCTCTGTTTGGATTAAAATTTGGAAAGAAGAAACTGAAAGGTGAGTGTGGTCTGGCAATACATTTTAGGTAAGGAATGTAAATCCAGCACACGTGTGAGCACGCCTGGGAGCATAGCTTACAGCTGCAGAGCAGGTGGAGGAAAACACCGTCTAGTTTGCTCTTCCTGCATTTCATACTGCCTTGGGGAAGTGCTGTGTGCCAATGAGCAGGAGGAGATGTGAAACAGAACAGGCTGCAAAGTTAGCAGGCTGTGATGGCTTGGGGAGATCTGGGGATGTCCTTTCCACCTAGATCTCTTGGGCAGTGTGATGAGGAGCAGCGCGCTGTGCGGTTTGCTGCTCTGATAGTCCCACAGGAGGAGGTGGTGGATCCCAGGGGAGGCTCTCTGCCACCCCCAGGTCTGCCTCCTTCCTGGCTTTGGAAGGCAGCGCAAACTGCTCTGCGAGACTCTGTCAACCCAGGGCACTTCCATGTGCTGAACAGTTCTGATCACTGAAAAGATTTTATTGCTGTATTAGGAAAAGTTTGTGTTTTCTTGTATCTATTTGAGCAGAGCAGTGCTCAGTCCCTCTTATATTTTTTAATGCCATTATTCACCTATTTGAAACCAATGGAATCAAACTATAAGAATTCAAGAGGATAAGGGAGAGCAAGGTGATCAGAAAATGAGGCGTTTCCATAACAGGAAGCCAAAAGATCTCTTCTTTCTCTCTCTTTTTTTTTTTTTTTTTAATTATTATTTTTAAATTATTTTTAATTTTTCCACCCAAACCTGGGGGTGGGCTGTACTTGCTCCTTGCATCCTTGGAGTAAATACCAGGGTTGAGCTGCTATTTTAATATAACAGTTGGAAGCCTTTGCATTTGGGAAGGTCCTTAGGACTGAGCTGCTGATAGAATGAGAGGTAACAGCTTTAAAGTAAGTCAGGGTAGATTCGGGTTGGATATTAGGAACAATTTCTCCTCAGATAGAGCGGTCACAGGCATTGACACGGGCTGCCCAGGGAGCTTGTGGAGTCAGCATCCTTGGAGGTGATCAAGAGATGTGGAGATGTGGCAGTGAGTGACATGATTTACGGAGGCCAGAGGCGCTGGTTGATGGTTGGACTGGATGGTGGTCTTTCCAACATCAGTGAGGTTGTTCAAGTCAAAGTGGAGTACATCTCTTGGTAAGCAGCAGTGGTGTTTCTATGGAAACAGTGTCTGTGAGGTTTTTTTCAGTGGGGCATGACTTGCAACTAACATTTCCTAAGGGAAGAGTAGTGGGAAAACTTTTTGTTCAGTGTCTGTGAAGAAATAAGGATCAAGCTTTGGCAATGGCTGAGAAATCGGGAAGGGAAAATCTCTGCTCACTGGCTTGTTCACTCCTGAGGAAGAGCACAGCCCAAGACTCACTTGATGGGCTTAAAGCTTACCTGACCTTTGGGACTCCCATTAATATCCAACAGGAAAGATCACAACAGACACCAAGCGTGAAAAATACATTTATTTGGGTGCAGTTTCCCATTAGGAAAATAACTGTGAATTGAAAAACTTCTCAAAGTTTGTTTCAGATCTGTATTTATTTTTATGATATTAAATCACTTCCTATCACTGTGTGTTGCTGTTATTGACAGCGTGTGCTATTGTGTCAAGCTGTGGTTCATGCCTGAGATAATGTTTTCTAGTAAGGGATGTGATATGTGCCAGCCAGTCACTGTCAGATTGGCTTTTCAAAATAAAATGCAGTATCTATTTCAGCTGCTTTATTTGGCATGCTGATAGTGGTCAAATGATTTTGAACGAGAATTACTCAAAACAGGATACCCAAAAAAAATCTAAGCCAAATAAAATTAAATTTCAGATTTTTTTTTCACCCACAATGAAGATGACACAGAATTTTTGCTGCTGAAACATCTGAATATTGTTGTTTTTCATTCTGAAACAGGCTGACAACACCTGAGAAATGCAAATGCTGCTTGAGAAATAATCTGTTGCATTTCTGAGAGCTGTAGAGCCCCAGCCCTTGCCCAGAGCCTAGGCAGGAGGGTGAGACATTGCAGGAGGAGGAAGGGAAGGAAGAAGCAGAGCTGGCAGTAGGGCAGGATTTGGGGGAAGGGAGAGGAGAGGCACAATCCATCCCTTCCCAGAAAGACCTCATAGGGAATGCTTTGTCTTTTAAGGTTATCCAGCACCTCTTCCAGGCCTGTGTTCTCCCGAAAGTCCTGTTTGACACAAGTGTAAACATGGTGGGCAAACAAAGGCATCCTTTTGGAGCCCTTCCTTGTTCTCCTTTCCTTATGGTGATAATATCAAATGCTGTTTCTAGAAAAGGGCAGGACCAACTATTGAACTTTAGCATTGTGTTAAACATTTACTGGACTTCAGGAGGAAATAATTCCAATTCATCCTTGAAATTTTTAATTTCAGACCTCACATCTGCTGTATGAAGACTGAGGTCTCTCTTATGAGGGTCTTCTGTTAGTGATGCCAGAAAAAAAAAATAAAAAAAATCACTTTTTGTTAATAACTCATCCAGAAACACATGAAATATTTCACCTGTGCTGGCAAATTCCAGTTGCTGTGCTCCATTGTGTCCATGAAACACAATCCATTAACACAAACGTGTATTTCTTGCATTTAATTTCCCCAGGAGAAAGGAGTATTCTTGGTGTTCTGAGAAAAAAAAATGATACAATAGAGAAGACATTATTTAATAATGGAGGAAAGGGCAGGACGGAATAGGCTAATTCTGTTCATGGTGTCGTGTCTGAATGGCCTTGCCTCCAGATTTCTAAATTAAATCCTTCACACTCAGTACAAGCTAGTCCATTTCAGAGACAAAAATGCATGTGATTGCCAGCATACATCACCTCCTGCCAGAGAAGCTCTGCAGAGGAAGGGGTTTCTGCATTTCCAAACCATGCTGTTTTGTAACACAGAGCCCTTGAGAGCCCTTTCTTCAGGTCAGTAGTGAGCATATCTTTGTTTGCCTTGAAGCTGGGCTTGTGCCTGCCCCAGGCACCTCCATATCTCTCCCATTTCTGTCCCACCTGGCTTTTATCTCTCTTCCAGATGCATGTGCATGGCTGTACCATGTCAGAGCACATTTTAAGCCAAGGATGCTTCTTGGTTTTGTGGCACACAGTCAGCCTACCAGCCCTGGGAACCTTATGGTATTATGTTGATTCTCAGGCTAGATTCATTAAGGTCGGAAAAGACCTCAAAGATCATCTAGTCCAACCACCAACCCAGCCCCACCATACCCACTAACCATGTCACTCAGTGCTGCGTCTGATCAGTTCTTGAACACCTCCAGGGATGGCAACTCCACCAGCTCCCTGGGCAGCCTGTGTCAGTTCCTGACCACTCTTTCTGAGAAGAAATTTTTCCTAATATCCAACCTGAACCTACCCTGGTGCAACGTATCTGCCTTAAGTTTCAGCTTTTATCTGCATCTCGGACCAGCTGTATGATGTAGATGTTGTATAGTACAAGCCTCAGACTCATCATGCAGTGCTTCCCTTCATCTATCTACTCTCCGATTTGTATTAAAGCGCTGGGCTTGTTGGGTCATGAACCCCGTGTAGAGTTTGCTTGGGTTGCAGCAAGGTACTGCCATATTGTAGTTTGGAAACCCTGTGATGTATGCTATAGAAAATAAGACTGTCTTTTTTAACACAGCTGTAAGTACTGGAATGATACTCAAGAATCTTGCAGTGTACATCCTTTCTCTCTTGAAAATGAACAATTACTGCTTTAAAGTAAAGGGAGAATTTGGCTAATAGCTTGCCTACTAATAACCCTAAGAAAAGCAATTTTATTTGCCTAGTACACCATGTCATCGTATGCCCTCTCCCATGACACTGTCCTTCAATGGACATGGGTATCAACACACAGTGGCAGATTTCATTTAATTGTGCATGTAAGAGCAGCAGTCCAGAAAAGACCAGAAGTAATGTCAGGGAGTTCTTTGCTTGTGATGAGATGGGTCAGCTTCTTTGCACAGGCTGCGAGGTGGCACTTGGGCCATCAGTAGGAGGTGACAGTGAAATGTGAATCACACCACAAAGGAGAGGTGTCAAAAAGTAGAGACCACAATGGCTTAAGGAAGACCAGATATGATGGAAAGAAGACTTGAGTTGCACTGGGGAGGTTCAGGTTGGATTCTAGGAAAAACGTCTTCTCAGAAAGGGTGGTGAGACACTGTCACAGGCTGCCCAGGGAAGTGGTGGAGTCATTGTCCCTGGAGGTCTCCAAGAACCATGGAGACGTGGAGCTGAGGGATATGGTTATGTTTATGGTTATGGTTATGGTTAACCATGGTTAGTGAGCATGGTGGGGATGGGTTGGGGTTGTACTAGATGATCTTAGAGGTCGTTTGCAACCTCAGTGATTTTATGGTTCTCCATTGTGAGTCTTGAAAGGAAAAGTGTGCTGCAACTGGTGGAGGTCTTTTAAGACTGCCTACAGCCTCTTGGGGTGAGGCCTAATGGCTGCCTCCTGAAGGACTGTCCCAGGAAGATCAGATACGTGCCCTGAGGAACAAAGTAAATGAGGCTACAGCTTTCACAGCTTGGCATTGGTAAGGTGAATGGCTTTGATAAGAGCCCTTCTGCAGGGGAAGCTGAGGAGATGAGCACATCTCTCAGCTGCCACTTTTTGCAGCTGATCCAGTGTGGTGTTCGTGCTGTTGAGGTCACTTGTTTAAAGGGTGGAGCAGAGATTTATTATTTTATAGAGTTTGTCTCAGTTCTGTTGTCAGGCTCGGTTACCCCGGCACTCCCCTAACTGGGCTGTGTTTATTTCAAGCATGGGATATCAGGCCCTAGTTTGTATATGACTTGGCACAACCAGGCAGATATTAACCTCCCCCAATAACTTGGGTCCGCAAGACCTAACTTCTACAGACCTTTTCCAGAGGCCTGTTTAAAGCTCTTGGCATGTGTTCCTTAAGCATAAACTAGCAGCAGATTTCCAAGCTCTCCAACTAGACCTCAAATCTAACCTTTTTCAGGACTTTTCCATGCAACAGCCCTAAATGAGAAGGCTGGTGGGCTGTCCAGTTACATTCATAGCTCATTTTTGGCATGGGTTTCATGTTATTAAATCCAGATGTTGCTCTCTGGTTTAGCTCCTAAATCTGTCTGCCTGAGAAAACAGCCACTTTCCCAGTGACTTGGTCTCAGTGGTTAGACCAAGAACTGGGCACTAAGCCATATTTATGTACGCTGAGTTTCCACTGATGAATAATTTAGAATAGTTTTCAGCAGCAGTGAGATGATAACTTGTAGCACAAATCCCACTTGTTCTTCCCAGTGATTTGTGACTGCAGTTTGCAGAAGCAGAAAGTTTAATACAAGTTGCTTAGAGATTAAAGAAAAGTTTGAAGAGCTGAAAAACTTGTCATCTGATCACTTTTCAGACTTCTCTTCCCTGTTTCCTCAATGCTCCCAGAACTACCAGTGCATGATAAGACATGCATACTTGGATCTACAGCGAGAATAGTCTGAGCTGTGGTTTCCAGGCGTAGCTGGGGTAATGTAGAGTTTCACTACTTCTTGTTTACAGCAGTCATCCAAGAGTCTTCATTTCTACCCAAACACTTACAGAGATGAGTAGGAGTTGTCTGGTCTAATATAGCGGGTTCTGATGTTTTCTTTAACTTTTTATTATTATTATTATTATTTTTAATTTTTTTTTTTCCCCTCAAAATCACTGAGATGGTGCTGCCATGTGCCTCTGGTTGTGGTCAGTGGTGTTTCTCATTTGGACCGACTGGAGGAGGGAAACTTGGCTTGCTGATGTTGGATGAGGCACTCTCTGCGATTTGTGGTTGTTCTTGATTTAGCAAATGTACTGGTTGATATCCAGCAAGGAAAATGAAAATCTTTCCATTAGAAAAAAGCTTTATATTTTGGCTTTAAGGGACACTGTTTTCTGAGAGGGCTGATGCCTCATAAAAGTTTGGGTCTCCTGAAAGTGAGGAGTGCCGGTATCAAGGTGGATGTGCTGCAGCATGCTGTGTGCAATCGCTTGTGTCCTGGGAGAGGAATAAATACCTTCAGGGCTCCAGCCTAGATTAGCAGCTCTAGATGTCTTTACGCCTCTCTCCATCACAGGCTTATGCTTTCCCTGTCATCTGCTTTGGTAACAGCTGTCACTTTCAAGAAAATTCCTGAAAAGGCACCTAATGCAATAGGTGAAGCCATGTCAGCATGGACCTGCTGAGCTCTGCTTCTCTTTTCCTCTTGTGCACTGGACAAGCTGTTCCAGCCTCTCTGCACATTTTTTTCTTGTTATGAAAGAAGAGAAATATGTGTCTTGGGGAAAGCAGTGAAGGATTAAGCACTTTCAGGGTCTTGAATGAAACCTCTGTGTTAGTTTGTAGCAACCAGCCAGGGCAGGTGGGAGCTTTCCTGAAGGAAAAGGAAAAACACATTTACCTGCTAACATAGTAAAGAGGGCTTAAATTAGAAATTAGAGGGCTTGATGAAAACAGCCCACATGCAGAGACGAAAACTGGTGAACTGTAAAAGGGCTTAAAAAATTAGGGAAACGATGTTATTTATAGGGTTTCTGGAGGGAAAGGAGGAAGGATAGCAGTTCAGTGCCCTGAATAGCTTAGACACTTGCTAATGCAAGACTGAATAAACAGGAAGAACTAGATGTCTTAATACATCATTAATAAGTATAATAGACACGTGTTGGAACTCATGAGGCTGGAATATTAATAGAAAAGAGTAAAGCTCATTCTGGAAGGATAACAGAGGTGGCAGGGGGTGAGATGTTCTCCTTGTATGTTCATGTTCTCTGAGATCCTGTACGGAGAAGAGAGGGATAAACAAATTGCAGATCTCTGAGCAATGATACACAAGGGTAAAACAGCAGACTTTGTAGTCAGTGTAGTGTACCAAAAAGAGCAGACCTTGGTAGAAATTAATGTAGTTTTCTGAAGGACAGGGCGTGGTGTTAAATAAGGAATCCTGAGTCCACAGATGCAGAATTGGGAAGGAGCAGAAGGGAGAATAATGTGTTCTTCTGCCCTTGGGCTGAGCAGGAACAATCTGTAGAGATGATTATTTGGACATGGAGCGGAGTCTGTTCCAGAAGTGGATGCCTTCAACAAGGAGGAGCTGGCTGGGCAGCTGAGAGCAGGAGGTGGTGTAAATGGGAATGGGGGCAAAATGGCAGTATGTTGCTTGGGAAAAAGTGACAACAGAAAAGTGTTTGAAATGGAATTCAAGAATGAAACCTTGGTTAATACGAAGTATTATTAACTCAGATCTCAGGGGAAGAAAATTCAGGAATGGGGAGAATTAAGCAGAACCATGATTTCCTTAAATAGTTGACATTAAGGTCAGGAGTGTAAGCTATGATGATTCAGAGAGGCTCAGAAAGTGAATGAAGGAATCACCTACACCTCAGACAGAAGAGATATGCTTCTAGAAGGTGTACAGAGTGTTGTTTTATCCAGCACTAACTGCATGGCAAAGCTCAAACTGAAAAAGAGCTAGTGAGGATGTAAAAGGTAATAAAAGTTGTTCTGTAGAAGCTGGGTTCTCTGGGGTTCAGTAACCCTTCTGAGGGGAGGGGAAGATCAAAGATGTTTTATGTCTGCTGCATAGTGGAAAAAGTTGAAGAAAACATGCTAAGGAATCTGACACATGCTTTTCCTTAGTTACACACCTCACACATTAGCTGCTGCCAACAGAGGAGAAGGGGAGATGTTTGGGGCTGGAATGAAGACAGAATGGGGCAGATTAGTGAGCCAAAGGATGGCCCAGAGCCTGCTGCCTTGGAGACACTCCAGAGCACAGGCAGGTATGGTTCAGAAGAGTGCAAAAAGTCTCTACCTTGAAGAAGGAGAAGTAGAAAAGCGGAGCAATTATAGATATGTACGCTTCACTTCTTGAGTGAAGGTTGAAACAGTCAAACAAACCACTTCAAAGTGACTGGAAGTGTGTGGTGGAAGAGATGATTAACAGCCAGCAGTCCAGAAATTCTACATCCAACACAAATTAATTCTGTGTTAGTGGTAGCCAGAGGGCTAACAAAGAAGTCTTAGATAGCTGCAATGTGTCTTGGCTGTCATTTGTAGCATTTTTACAAGTAAGCTGGAGAGACGTGCTTGAGATAAAATCACTGCAGACAAATTGCCAACATTTTTGAGAAAAAAATACACTGAGAATAGTTATCAATGACTGATAATCAAACTCAAGTCATCATGGATGGATCCTGGATCTGGTATTCAGTACTTTATTTTCCTGCTTGTCTAGCAGTCTTAAGAGCACAGTTAGTAAATCTGCTCCTGGCAGGAGCTACAAAAGATAGGAGAAGTATTGACTAACTGAAGAAGTTTGGATTCATTTCAGTGAGGATAAATCAAGGGTCTGTGTTGCCTGATGAGGCATCAGCTGAGCCAGAACGGATCAGCCCCAATGGGTCATGTTCTGGCCCACTGTCTACCAAGTGCTGGTGGTGCAAAAGGATATTATTTGAATAGCTTCTAGGTGATTTTCTATTTAAAATACTCATTGTCAGAAAGGTAGGTGGGGTGCTCCTTCTGGTCAGCTCTGCTGCTGTAAGGCTGAGGCTGTAAACTAAGGCTCATTTTGGGTTCTGTGCTTCCAGAGTGAGGTTAACTAGCTAGAAGGCCCACTGGAAAGCAGCAAGAAAGGTGCCACTTCAGACCAACCTGTAGGAACTGACTAAAGATAAGAATTATGTTTTCTTTCCAAGGGTAAACTGCAGCAAGGCATCACGAACTCATCTGGGCTGTGTCCTTGGCCAGTAGCACAAGGAAATGACGGGGGGCAGAAAAGGGCCTTTGATCATCCCAGGAGAAGTTACAATTTGTTTAAATTGAAATGATAAGTCTTACATTAGGTAATGGGAAAAAGCCTTCCCCATGGGAAGGACAGTGCAGTCCTGGAATAGGCTGCATTGGAAGAATAGCTGTCACTGAAGCTTTCTAGAACTGTTATTGAGAGTGATGGCACAACCATCTCTTCAGATACAGGGTGGATCTGGTGACCTTTTGAAATCCCTTCCTGTGGATTTTGATTTCAGGATAGGTGCAGTGGTGATGTCCCATTTGTGGAGTGATGCTAGAATGTGCATTTGTAGTAGAAGAATGGCACTAACAGTAGATTCATAGAATCAGCTTCACAAACATCAAAGGCAAGAGATGGAGCAGAACAGGGATAGTGAACAGCACTGGCTGAGTGTTGATTCCTGCCCAGGAGAAGGTGAGCAACCTGTGCACACAAATTGCTCTATCAGTAATGGGAGTCTCTCTAATTCCCTAATATGGGACATTTAGAACACAGCACAGAGTCCGGGTGACATCACCTGCTAGCAGCTCCACCAGCTCTTTCTGATGCTTCATTCATGCTTGTATTGATTCTGCCTGCCTTCAAGCATATCTGATCTGATTCTTGTTCTTTGCAGAGGAAGAGAGACACCTTCAAGCAAACAACCGAGATTTTAACCTACAGTTTGAATATGCTGTAAGTAAACGGAAAATGTTATTTGTTGCACTTGTAGCCACAGATGTTATTCATTACATGTGCTTCACATCCTCACAGCACAAGGTGCTCTCCCTTCATCTTCAGTTTGCTGTTACAAGGGCACAGCACGGGTGAACTGTACCTGTGACTCTGCAGAAAATAAAGCTAGGGAATTCATTCAGTGGGCTTCCCAGAAAGACTTGGGCAAGGCTCATCTCTGTGTTCTGTGGTGAAACAGGAGGTCAGATGTGCCAGAGAGCACGTCAGAAAGATGGTTCGCTACTGAGTCACCCATGCAGCTCAGCCCTGCAAATGGGTGGTCAGAGGAGACCTAAAGCTAGAAAAGCACATAAGTGACCTTATATACTTCCAGAAACGTTTTTTTGAGAACCACGTGTTTGCAGAATCAGGCCTCCAAGGTCTTTCAGTAAGGGAACCTGTGGGGGAAATTTCTGTTGGAAATGTGGCTCCATTTAAAGTAAAATATTAAAGGAAATGTGTCAGTTCCTCAGCCCTGGCAGTGAAATCTTCTCTGGCAGGAAGGTTTTGAATCTGGCCTTTGTGGCTTCCTGCCAGCTTTTATTTCCATCTCCGCAGCCTTGCTGGGCTCACACTGTGCCATGAAGGCTGTGACTCTAAGAAGCACCGTGAGGTGTGCTGCCCATCACCCAGCTCTGACAGGCAGCCCCCTGGGCAGCTTGATTCCTAAAGATGGGGACTGTTTGCATTCCCTGTGTGTAGAAAAGGACTAGATCAGCTTGTACAGCCATTTTTCTTGGCTGCAGGGCCATCTCCTGGCTGGGCAATCCTAAAGCTGTATTCATTCAAAGTAAAGTGCAGCTGCCAACTGATGTTGCAGTGAATTTTGTGAATTTTTTGTCTTTTGCATGTATGAACTGCAGCAATGAAATTCATCCTTCAGTTTTACTCGGGAGCTCCTTCGAGTCACACTTTGTATATGCACGTTGTCAGTGTTTCCTTGGTCCTTTCATAACTGGAAAAAAATCAACATTTCAATATATTGTATTTTGTCATGAGATAGAGACATAGACTTGCCATTAGCTTTGACTAAAGATCTTAATGTAGCTGATCTGTTGGCAGCATTAACTGGATGGTAATCAGTGGTCACCTTTCATCTATGAGCTACACAGATTAGAGCCATGCTAAGTATAGTGCTGCTGCATGCGTACTGAACATGAAATGCACTGTAGATAACATATGTAAAGGACGATGCAGCACAAATGATTTACCAAGCCTGATGGTTTCAGACTGGGAAACTGTGTCTGATTCACATAGATCCTACAATTAGAGCTCTGGGGTGAGCATTGCTGCTTCGAGTGTGTTTAAGATCCTTCATTGGTTGATTGCAACATGGACTATGAGCAGCAGTGGGACAGGGAAGTAGGAGGGAAGTGTACAGTGATGTCAGAACAGAGAGAACAAACAACTCTCCTGGCACTGAGTCTATTTTTTGAAAAGCCACTCTCAAAGATAACTACATGTCACTGCTTCCCAGCCTATTTCTTACATAGCCAAGGATCTGCAAATAACCAAAATTCAGGAGAGGGCTGTGAGAGCTCTGGAGGGTTTCCATTAGAGTCTGCTGATTGGGTGTGAAAGTGCAGGCAGCTGAAGGGCCAGCTGTTAAGTCTTGGCAATGAGTTTCAGTAATCGTGCCCCTCAGTTTAGTCACCTATAGGTAATGATTTCTGGAGCTCGGTGTAGACTGAGACTTAGGAATTCTAGAAAACTGTCCAGAAAGAGACAAATCTTGAGTTGGTGAGTGGGCGGTGAGGTACTAAAATACTTTAAGTAGCGATGCAAGCACTGCCTGTGCTGTATAGGGCTGAACACCATGTCCTTGGCTGCTTATTTCCAGTAAATCCTGATGAAAGGTCCATTTATAAAGCTACATTCCCATGTCTTATGGAAGTGACTAACCTTGCTTATGAGTTACTCTAGGTCCCATCCTTTAAATTGCTGGGTACCTCTCTAAATGCTAAAAAGGGAAAGAGGGAAAGAGTCTCCCAATGCACTGGCATCTGCATGATAGTCTAGCAGTGTTTCACTCCACTGGAAGGGTTAAATCTGGGTCCCTTCCTTGTATTCAGATTTCTGTGAGTGCTATAGTTGCACTGCTCAGCATTAGGATGTGGTCCAGCAGAACCAAATGGTCCAGACTCTGAACCCTCAGTGCATGTGAAACTATGTTCTGTGAACGGAGACCCTGGGCAGAAACAAGAAGGAAACACAGCACTGTAATGAGACCTAGAAAGCATTCTGTAAAAAAAAAAAGCCACGGGGATAAAGTTTATTTTACTTGGTAACTTAAGGCCATGTTATCCATAAAACCTATAGAACAGGTTTCTGTAACAAAGCTAGGTGAGGCAGTAAATGTTTCTCCAGGGTGAGGCAGCTGCTGAGAAAGGCCAGTGAGAAGAAAGGGAAACGCAAACAGAGGCGTAGTGTTTTGCTTTCTTACTGCAGCCAGGCTGTGTGTCGCAGCTGGTGTGCAGGTTTCAGCCTTTCACTAAAAAGAGAGTTCTTTTGTGTAGGCATGGATGAAAGGGACAGAGCTGCTGGTGAGAACAGGGAAGTGGGCACGTACAGTAGGGTGAGTGTGCTGGCCCTCGGCCATTTGTAGTTATCTTCCCTTTGCGGTACAAAGTCTACAGGATATCTGTGAAGGAAGAAACAGGGAGGGGAAAAAAAAAAACCTGAAAAATCTATTGTGTGTGTGGAGGGTGACATCAGCTCTGGCAGTTGCTGGATGTGAAGCAACTCTTGAAAACTCTCAAACCAGCTTTGCAGGAATATAATGCTGCACCATAGAAAATGGTGCTTGCCAATTCGTGCAAGGACATGTCCAGATCCATCACACTTCGATCTGCAGGAGAATCTAGAGGACAGATTTGCTCCTGGGACTCAGCAGAGAACTTCCCAGAAGGCAAAAAGCAGTGTGTCTCAGAGGCATTACTCCATCTGCAGAGCTCCTTATCTGACCACCAGCAGGGCACGAGGGACGGATGGTAGTATCACAGAATCATTATGGTTGAAAAAGTCCTCTAAGATCATCCAGTCCAACCGCCAACCCAACCCCACCATGTCCATTGACTGCATTGCTCAGTGCTGTACCTCCACTGTGCTTGGACACCTCCAGGTGCAGTGACTCCAGCACCTCCCTGGGCAGCCTGTACCAATGCATCACTGCTCTTTTGGAGAAGTTCTTCCCAGTGTCCAACATGATTTTATGTGATTAAGAGCAGCATCTTCTAGTGGTGGCCCTGGGTAGGTCAGGGTTTATTTGGGTTACTATGAAGCGCTCTTTGGCCTTGTGCTGTGCAGCAAGAACACGGTAGCTTAGAAAAATAAACCAACCTTCAGTACAAATCGTTGTGCAGTTAACTGGAAGGGCTGAGTGTGAAGGTACGTACTACCCACCAGCTCACAAAATTAGTTAGGAATGAGTCAGAAACGAAGCAGAAAGGGGTGACATGCAAAGACACTTATTGCAGCACAGAAACGGACCCAATATAGGTCTTCAAATAAAAAAAAGTTAATTCCTAATCCTGTATTTATTCACACCACAGACAGGCAGATCCTTCCTGACTTCTGCAAGAGGTTTGCCTGTGTTGGAGGCTGAAGTGAAGTGAAAAGCAGGATGCCAGAAGTGTTCCATCAATGTTTAAGGGGTTTTGTTGTGATTTCCATGATGCAATCTGGCTGCTGTGTCCCCAGCACCACTACAGTGGGGACCCACCACTGTGGGACATCCCTGAACCTCTCTGTCCATGGACACTGGTGGAGAAGAAAATCTCTTCTGAGGGTTTTCAGTGTTAGCTTAGGTTCCCATTCCGTTTTATTTCTTCGCTTTCACGTTGGAATTCAGCACAGCTGCAATAGGACGTCATGAAGAGCTGTGAAAACAACTTTGAAATTGGCTTTCAGACAATAGGAGAGGAAATGCAGGACCCATGAGTCAATGACAAATTTCATCTTGGATCAGGATCTAGGGTCAAACCAGCATCCTTTCTGCAGGGCCAGCAGTGAGGGGGCTGCTTGGACTCCTTTTTTTTTTTTTTTTTTTCCCTGATCAATTAATGAATTCTCCAGTGAAACAAGGAGGATGAATATAACCTCCTATGGCCAATGAACATTGCCCTGAGCTGGAGCAGCAGCCAGGTTCTTACCCCTTTGGAATTTGGAGAACAAGGAGTTGGGACACAAGGCTCAGATTCTGACTCATCTCCTGTGCTTTTGTGCTAACATCTGAGGATGCCCAGAGGGTTATCCTCAGGGATTCTGTCAGTGTGCGGCCTGGTAGGCTGCAACTTTAATCACATCCCAAACCTGCCAATGTTTGCTCCTGTTTGTCATGCTGGAGGCTGAATGGAGTGTACCCTGCTGATGTGGTCTCAGCAGCTCCTGAAGGAGGAACAACGGCAGTATCCTGCACTACTCTTTTTGCTGTTAGTAAGGTGTGAGCTGGATCCATCTAAAGATCCACTGATGCACTGCCAGGAGCAGCCCCAGCCAGGGAGCAGCCCCATGGGAAGGGACCATCTGGGACCATCAACAAGCCACATCGCTTCTGTTTGCACACCTCTGCACTACTGTGATAAGGGCACTTGCCACAGTGATGGTGCTCTGAGTAACAGCTCTGTCATGCACGGGATGTCTGCAGGCAGAAGGAAGGGAAACAGAGCTTGCTGAGTGTATGTTCCTAGAGATTTTCCTGGAATACTGAATGTGTGACTCGATCCTGGAAGTCAGTTTATTATTAGTTGCAAGAGGTGGAGGGGGTCAAGGGGATGTATAGGTAAAAAATTCCCGAAGCTGTCACAAAGAAAAGAAACAATGAAAGAGAAAAGAGGACTCTGGGTTGAATATAAGTCTTTCTGTTTCTGGTGTTTGGCCAGCCTTCTATTTCTGTGGGTAGTCCTTTTACTTCTCTATGAGGTCCTTACAGGCACCTAGCGAGGCCCATTGACTTACTGAAGCCTTTTCTCAGTCTCCTTTTGTGCTGGGGCTGCTGCCCACTGTTGGGAAAGAGGCAATGGACCTGGCAGGCTTAAAACAGGGCTCATGTGTCTATCCTGTCCTCAATATGAAAGCAAAGCCTCAGTGGCACCACATGCCCTGTTTCACAAGTTTATCAGATATGTTCTTGAGCATGTTAACAGAGTGAAGGTCACATTTTTGCATGTGGTGTGTGCATGCTTCCAAAATGCGCTGCTGCAGGTGAACAAAATGCCACTGAATTTCACCCCTGCCATCTCCTCACAAGACTTTATCAGATCATGTGGGAAGGCTGGTCCTGCTTCTCAGCTGCTTCCCTGCACTGTACACTGTGCTGCACCTCAAATAGCCATATGACAGCCAAGTTTTCTGCAGGATCCATTTTGGGCAAGGTTATACAGTTGCTAGAAAACAGTATATGATTGAGCGAGGGGTATAAATTCAGGTGGACAGTACTATACCCTGCCTTTGCTGGCAGTCCACCTTTAGCCCCTGTAATATGACCACAAAAGCAGCAGACTCTCCTATTTCCACTGGCTTTCACGGTGTGGAGGTGACATGTTTGTTCTGTGAACAAAGGCAGGAGCCATCTGCTGAGCGTCTGCCCGTGGCCTGACGTCAGAGGCAGGGTTCTGAAAACACCCCCGAAGCAACAGCTCATCTGCCAGATCTGGACATGTGTAACTGCGGTGCTATGAGCACTATTCTTAGGGACAGCATTTTGGTGGAGTCACACCTTCAAGAGGTGTGAATCGAGCCCCTGAAAAGAGCAGATGAGACTCATCTCTCGCCCACAGGCTCCCGTGTCAAGCTTTGCATCTGGAGAGCCTGGGGATGGCTGACTGTGCTGAGCCCTCCTGGATGTAGGCACATGGAGGGGCAGAACCAAGGATCTGGTTCCTGGCACAGAGGGTGGCTTTTTGTGAATATTTGGTTTTTGTAATTCTGTAGAAGGAGGAGCTTCTGAAAGATCTCTGCAAGGTTACTGCTCAGATGTTTTACCTCTCCATCATTTGTGAGTCGCCCTCCCTAAAGGCAGGGCATGGGCTGGGTGAGGATAGTGCTTTTGAGGCATTGCTCATAAAACATTGACTGTGTATGGACTCTAACACACTCTGTAGCGCCCATTCCAGAGTATTCAGGGTGTGAAACAGCTCTGGCTGAGTGATATCTCATCATAGACTAAAACAGGGTCTAGAGATAGAGGATGAAAGTTTCCCTGTATCCAACAGAGAGCCCAAGGTGTCAAAGTAGACAGCACAGGAATATTTCAGGGTAGCATGATGATGATCCCACACACAGAACTTCAGCTTTCTCCTTGAAATGGGAATGCAGAACTTTCAGGGGGGAAGGCTGAGGTTTTGCATAACTGGTTTTCATCATTCAGTATTTTATATTTTCTTGGCCCCAGAGGGTTCATGTACAGCTCAATTAGAAATCACAGAATCGGGGAATCATTTAGGTTGGAGAATACCACCAGTCCAACTGCCAACCCACCCCCACATGCCCACTGTCCACGTCCCACAGTGTGAAATCTCCACAGTTCTTGGACACCCCAAAAGATGGTGACACCCTCAGCTCCCTGCACAGCCTGTGCCAATGCCTGGCTGCTCTTTCTGAGAGACATTTTTCCTAATATCCAGTCTGAATCGCCCCTGTCTCAGCTTGAGGCCACCACCTCTCATCCTGAATCTTCACAGTGATTAGGGGGAATTCTTTTCTTCTGATGTTTGGGCTTAATTCTAGATTTCAGAATGATGAGAAGCTCCATTCTGACACTACTTGTCCTTCTCCTGAGCCATATAGTGTGCTAATGTTTCCAAACCAGCACGTAACAAACAATGTCGCTGTCTTCAACTACTGTAGAGACAAACCTGGATGCTCAGATCACAGCAGTTGAGTGTGGAAATTGTTAGGTCTGGGCGTTTTAGTATGCCTAATGGCAATAGGAAACACAGTGAATGTCTGGTTCATTCAGTGGTTTTCCTGACGTAATTAATGGACTGAAATAGAAGGCAGGAATTGAAATAAACCACTCCCATTCTTTTCCTATCCACCTCTGAGATTTTTGAAGGCAAGGTCCTTTAAACTTTGTGTGAGTGTTTACAGAGCAGTTTTTCCCATGTTGTGTGTGACCCTGTGAAATCTGGTGACGCATAGGGGTCAAGTCCCCTGTACAGACTTTTTCCCGTAGATACCGTCTTCCCTTTTTTAAGCGACAGTGATATTTTCCTTCAGTTTGTTGGATGTTTTTAGACCCAGATTTTGTTTTAAAATCTGCCAGACTCTGTCTGGTGGAGACAAACTTGTCAAGCAAGTTGTTTAATTCTCTGTATCTGTTGTATGCATGGGATGCTGCTGTAGTCTCTGTGCATTCTGGGACATAGCTAAAAGTCCAGCAGCTGCCTAAAATCAGATAGATTCCCCCTTTCACATCTCACAGTGAAGATCATAATTGATTTAATGGTCCTGGATTAATGCATGGATTGGAAAAGGCCTCTGGTTCATATTTAGTAGCTGCTATGCACCCACCAGCTTAGTGGTCCCTAAAGGTGATTATAATATTATACTTGCTCCTCTACTGAATAAGCAAACCTACCACTGGATGAAGGTACACCTTGCAGTATCTGTTTTCTTGTGCACTTTAGGTTTCGTTGTAGGGGGTTAATAGGCTTTTGTGTGTGTGTGGAGAGTTTCTCTGAGAGAAACATTAGATGTGCTGGCAACAGATGGCATACATGCTCACAGTGCTAACTCTGCATGAATGCTTAATAAACCTAATGTAAAAGGGAAATCCAGTACACCTCAGTACCAAGGGGAGTAAAGTGACTGCCATTTCCCCAAAGTGCTAGGAAGAATATGCATCAAGATTCTCTTCAAGCTGGGAAAGAACCTAGTATGTCATGCTTGTCTGCCTGGCTGTGCATAGCTCTTTCTGTCCTTGGTGTCAAGACTCTTGGCTGTGCTCAGTGTGTCCCCTCTCACTTTGCCGTGTCCTTGGGACCATGTGTTTTGGACAGCTATCTATACCTTGGCCCACTGATACTCCAACATTCGGCTTGAAAACAATAAACCTGTAGGTTGATGCTGGATGCTCAAGCCATGTTGCTCATGGTTACCATGTGTAGCTGGGCTCTCACATTGCTACCACAGCCTTGTACGTGGTGAGATCTTCAGTACTATCCAATCTGGCAGGAAAATACTAAATAGCATAGCAGCTGTTTCTACCTGCAGCTGAGAGGCACAATGAGATGCTGCTCTGGCTGCTGGGTTTCTGGGTAGCTCTAAACAGTGTTATGAAGCATGGGCAGAGCTAAAAACCTCTGTAGATTTGGGACTGACTTAGCTAGGGGGCAAAGTACAATGGGTTGAGCCATGGTGGGAGCAATTGAACTGGAGTGATCTGATCTGCAGGGAAGAATGTACCCAGTTCTGTAATTCCAAGTGTGGGTTTTCCTCTGGGTTGAAGAAGGCAGGTAAGGGAGCAGCCATTGTTTCTGGCTGGAGGGGCAGTGTGCAATTAGAAGAGGAAACTGGAAATAGGGAACAAAGCAGCAGATGGTTGAGTGAAATGGTGACTTCTTCATTAGTGGCTGTTTGCACAACACTGTTCAAGTGGTCTCTGTGGAACAGAAACAAGCCACTGCTCCAAGTTGCTGAGAGGCTGCTGAATTAGCTAGTGATGGTAATATTGGGCCCTTCTGGAAAGAAAGACCTGCTTCTGAGGTTGGTAGGCTCAGGGCTAGTAACAGCTGTGTGATTTAGTGTGTGCTTTCTAGAACTTTTCTGAAGTCTCAACCAACAGCATGTCTGACTTGTGTTCTGTATGTATATATATGTATTTATTAATACAGTTTGTACGTCTTGAAAGTGGAAAGAATAATATAAGGACAGTGTGTCTTTTAAGTGTATACATGTACCTGCATCCACCTGCAGTTGCAGTAGCATAAACTGAGCATTACATTTTCACCAATTCCACGAGGGATTCTCTGTTTATCCAGACTCAGCATGACTGTGTGGGGAAAAGGAAATGTTTTTTGAGCTGCTGTTGGAAACAATGCTATTGCTAAATATAAGCAAGCAAAAACACAGTTGAAATGGGTTGTGCTGTAATTTTATTTCCTGTTTTACCAATCCTATTTATTTGCCTTTTTTTTTTCCCTACAGAATAATTCAATTAAAACATCGAAATACAACTTCTTCACTTTCCTGCCTCTCAACCTGTTTGAACAGTTTCAGCGAATAGCCAATGCCTACTTTCTTTTCTTGCTGATTTTGCAGGTATGGACTCACTGTGCTGTTTTGAACAGATTGCTTTGTCTGTTATCAAAACCTGGTTGCATGTTGATAGTTGTAAGCTATTTCCCTGTTGCAAGCTGTCATCTCGGTAAAACCTTAAAGAAGGTATAAAGTAGGGTGGAAAAAAACAGCCAACTCCTCTCTTAGCTTTGGACATGAGTATTTGAATTAAATGAACAAAAAAAATTAATTGCAATTTTCAGCTAATTGTCCACACTTTCTCACTCCCCTTTCTGTCTACATCTGAGTGCTCCTGCTTCTCCTTGGATTTGCATTACTTACTCATTCTGTAGTACAAAAGGTTTAAAGGCAAATTCCTTGTACTCCTTTGACTGCCTTAAAGCAGCATGAAGAAGAACAAATTATTAAGTGATTGAGTTTCCCTGGGAAGGATGGAAGGAGACTTGACATCAGGAAGGCTGACAGTTACAGCCCATTTGCATAAAGCTGAATATTGCTCAGCAAGGGAAGGACAAAGCCTGATGTGGAGCGTGTCCGGCAGTGGCAACACCACTGAACTACTACAGTAGCTCATAGTGACACCAAGCTGCACTTTGCCCATAGTCAATGAAATTGCTGTTGCATCTGAAAGCTGGACACACCAAGGGAAGTTGGTATCAGGACTTCTGCTTGTTGGCACGTGGAGAAAGCATGGGTAAAAGCTGCATGGTCATTCACTGCTGAGTCATAGTAGAATACACATGATATGAAAACAAAAAAGCCACCACAGAACTGGTACAATTTTGGTTAAGTCAGGGGTGATATTTGAAGTTTGTTCACTTCAGTGCACACAAGTTCAAAAAATTACCTTTTTTTTTTTTTTTTTTTTTTGAATGATATTCTTCAATCTCAGCTCAAGAATGCATAGGCATAATTTAGTTCAATCTACAGCAAATTATATGTAATCTTTGCTTATTTGCAGGGAATGAATTGTTTCAGCCCATGTATATTTTCCAAGAAACTAGCTTATAGTGAAAGTGCTTTTTCAGATAATCTGAAAGCACTGTTCCTGTGTTGTTTTACTACACTCTAGCTGTTTGTCTATTAAATTCATGGTATTTCAAGCTTAAACTGTTCAGTTATTAAGTTGTTCAGCTATGTCTTTTGCTGAACTAACTAGGAGTGATGGTCTATAAAAGCACAGAGCTTTTTCTGCTGTCTGCATCAAATTAGGCTAAGGAAGGCAAGACTTTTAGTCTTTTACATTTTGTTATTCTTCCATTTATTTATTTATTTATTTTACCTCTTCTACTCACTCATTGCTTTCCTGTAGCACTGGATGTGACAGGTGGCTGTGGGTGCTTGCCTCACTACAGTGTGGGCACAGCCCACTAGGACATGCATCTTCCCAGTTGTGTGAGAAGGCAGCAGTTATATGGCTTTGCATGGGGCTTTAAAAAGTATTCCTTCTGGATGGATTTGGTGGTGCCAGTGGGATCTGTGTTGTACAGTGAAGAACCAAACCCAAAGAGTGGATTTTTTTGGTGGCATAAATGTCAATTGAACCTTGTTTATGTAGTAAATACTGCCCACATTAATTCTGATGGACGCATCACGTTGCTTCCATCATTACAGAACCATGTAATCATTAAGGTTGGAGAAGATCTACTACATCATCTAGTCCAACCATTGACCCAACACCACCATAACCACCAAGACATGTCCCTTGGTTCTTCTAGATGAAGGGGAGAACTGTGCTGGAGTAAGATGGTGAAGGCATGGCACAGTCATTTTCAACTCTTGGTTCCCCACAGTAGCAGAGATGTCAGAAACTCTGTTGATCTTGGAAGAGCCTTGGGAACAGCTGTGTGCTGTTCAATGACATGAAGTTTACTTCAGCAAAATGTGAAGAGTTACTGAAACAAAACAGAAGCATCTGGAGGCTCCACACAGCCAGCTTTGCTCAGATAACTCTGGGTCCTCCAACCAGGCTTGCTCATATCACTCTCTCCAGAAAAATCCATCAGGGATTTCATGATCTTAATTTTACAAGCAACAAGAAGGAGCAGCCCACTGTATTTCCTGACAGCACCATGTTCACATCTTAAATTACAGCTATAAGCATAGGTTACCTGGCTCTCTCATATTTTTGAGTGACAGAGATGTATTTCTGACTTTATTCTGTATCCAGATATTGTACAACAAATTATCTGCAGCTTACACAGAAAACAGTGTTTTGTTTTCATTTGCTGAAAAGGCAAAAAGTTCCTCAACCCGGATCTCTTCTTCCTACAGTTGATCCCTCAGATTTCCTCACTGGCGTGGTTCACAACAGTGGTGCCCCTGGTGCTGGTGCTGGCTGTATCGGGAGTCAAGGATGCCATCGATGATTTCGTAAGATTTGTGTTGCTGTCCCGTACTTTGGATTTTGCCCATCATTCTTCAGCACAGTCACTAAAGCAAACCATTCAAAGTAAATACAGCCAGCTGCAGGAAGCTGAATTAATGAGCTCTGGCCCAGATGAGATTAAATCCTGAAATCTGTTCATTATCTGAAAGAGCCATAATTTCCTAATTACTGAGCAGTCCATTGACTTTCTCAGACTGTTCAGCATGTCAGAAAACATGGAAATGGAAAGACATGCATGGAAGTCTGTTCTTAGGCTCCGACTTTAAGCAACTCATCCTCTGCCATCTAGACTCAGTTTAGAAAAGTTTGGTATCAGAACTTGTGGCCACTACCCATAACAGAGCAGAGGAGTGGGTGCCTTTGGGTGCTTAGTTTATGCAACTGTGATGGACAGGTCTAATGGCAATTGAATCGGGACTGTGCTAAATGGCATATAAGGCTCTACCCTCCTCTTTCCCTCCAGAGAGCACATCCTCTGTTGCCTGCTGATCTTTGCAGTCATGCTACGCCTTGTATTACCAGCTATGACTCACTTATGACTCTAATCTGCCTTACCCATTCGGCCATCTGGGAGAAAACCTAAAATGTTAATGAACTGCCTACAGCTATTGTGTGCTTGGTTTCCTGGAAATGCTTTTTAACACACTGATCAAATTTTCAGAATCGACACAAAAGCGACAATCATGTCAACAACCGTCCAGTCCAGGTCCTGATCAATGGCATGTAAGTCCTGTTTATTCTGCTATCATTCTGTCTGAACGTGCACCACTGGGCAGAGCACTCAATTTTTCTCTCTTTTGGGCTTCCAAAGATCATGGAACTATTTCAGATGAAATTGTCTTTCGCCCTGTTCAGTCACAGTGTGGTTCTGGATGATGTGGCTGGTTGATGAACCCATGATGTGGTAACAGAGTCAGTGCAGACATTATGGCTGTGCCTGCAAAGACAGAAAGTAAAATGTTTCTCTTTCTGGATGGAAAGATCTATGTGTGAATATCTGGTGCTTTAGGAGTATTTTGTTATTTTACCCTTTGTCATGGAAATAACATACAAGGCTATCTCTGTGTCCATACTGATAGCATTAACTTCTGCATTAAGCAAAACTAAACTTTAGTAACAAGTGATTTGAAATGAAGAAGTGCAGATAGCTTCCTCTTTCGTACTGCAGTACTTTGTGTGTGCGTTTACTTCTGTGCCTAATGCCTCAGACTTCAAACGTACTCAAAACAGTTCAGTTTTGGCTTGGATTTGGTACTGCCAGCACTGTTCTTTTCCTTCAGAAAAAAAAGCAGTGGAGGCTTTGGCTGTTGCAGCAGACAGTCACACTGTTTGCTTGTGGTTCCATGGAGCCCACCCACCTGTAGGACACAGCTGTATACAGCTGTAAAGTCTCTGGGAATTTTTTTTTTTCCTATGCTGTAAATAGCAGCATGTTGTGTAAACTCCACCGGATGATCAAACAGTTAAAAATACAACTGGAGACTAAAGAATAGGAATGTACTTTTTGTGCCTTCTGATAAGTAAACCAGCTTTTCTTAGTTTACTCTCTGTTAGAGAGTAAGCCCACCATGTATCACATAGTGGCAGACCTTGCTCCTTTTTACTGGCAGCCCAAACTCTGATGGCACATACATCCTGAAGTAGGGCAGGGTACCGTATGTTCCTAAGCGGTGCTTGCTTTACGTTCCTACTTACTAGGAGTTCTCTTACAGGTTGAAGGATGAAAAATGGATGAATATCCAAGTGGGGGATATAATAAAACTAGAAAACAACAACTTTGTGACGGTGAGTACAGTTTCTCTCCATCCTGCTCACACTCAGTCTCTGTAATTACTCTTACTGCCTTATCGCTCACAAGCAGATAAATCAGCAGGGATGAGAACTGCAGTGTTCAGAAACCATGAGCAGCGTAGCAGTGCGCTGCCCTCCAACTGCATAGCTCATGCTAAGCTTGTCTGTTTGTGTCCAGGCTGATCTGCTGTTGCTGTCGAGCAGTGAACCGCACAGCCTGGTGTACATTGAGACGGCGGAACTGGATGGGTAAGCCAACCTGCTCCTTGGGGCCATGGCTGCTGCTAGCACAAGGACAAGCCTTGTGTGGTTCTCCTGGGTGCTGCAAGGGTCTGCTCTTTGCAAACACTGCTTGCTGAGGGTACAGCTGGCCACAAGCTAGAGGGTTACGTCTTATTTGTGTTCATTGGCAGGAACTGGAGCTGACCTCATCATTACACCCCATTTTACATTACCTTTTCTGCATAACCCAGAGCTTGCATCAGCTGTGAACTTTGGCAGTGGCTGGAGGAGCGAGACAGATCAGAGAGCTTGAGGGACACTGGCCTCTCCAGATCCCACACAGAGCCCTGTGGATTTTCCCTCTCTGCCTTCTCCTGAAAATGAACACGTAGTTCTGGTACCTACATGTGCATGGGAGAACATATAGGATGCCCTGCACAAATAGTGTTTATTTGATGCTGCATTTCATTTCACCTCCATAGATGGCTAAGCCTAAACTTCAGAGCTCTTCAGGTCCAAAATACCATGGGAGAAGATCCAAAACTCTCTTATTTGCTCAGATACTTGAGGACTGCATGCAGTATGAATAGCAGAATTGACAGTAAACTGCTCAGGGGCTTGAGATGCTTGGTTTTATGCTTTGTGGTGACCATGACACAGACACCTCACCCTCTTTGGTACCATGTCCAGAATTCCCCTGGACTGCTTGTCTTTGCAGTGGAAACAGTAAATCTCATCCTTTTGGGCAGTTGATAAAGGCCTATGCTGGTAAGGTCCATAGGATGTCCAGGGGAGGAAGCAGTCCTCAAGAAAAGAAGTGACTTTCAGGGAGAGTTGGTCTCATTCCTTTATGCTTCATGTAATGTATTACAGTGAAACAAACCTCAAGGTGAAACAGGCACTGACAGTCACCGCTGAGCTTGGAGAAGATCTTCAGAAACTGACAGACTTCAATGGTGAGTTTTTGTTGAAATTTCCCTTTCCAAAGAATTTTCTCAGACACTGGAGTCCATGGAGTGCCTGAGCATCTCCCTTCCAGGCTACTGCCTGCACAGCACTCCTTTGGATGTGGTGGCAGGCAAACAGAATGGGAACACTGCATCTGTACAGCAAATAATATCTACTTATATGAAGAACCTTTGCCCTGGAAGCAGGTCTCTGTCAGTGCCATGGAGGGACTGTATTTTAAGATGTTTACACACCAGCTGTTGTTAACAGGCAAAGTTCATCCTTTCTTCACACTGCTTGCATCTCAAGTACATAACAGTAAGAAAAAGGAACCAGGCTCATTGCAAACAGAATAGTCTGTGTTCATAGATCACCCATCAGCAGAGAGAGAACGAGGGAGCAGTGCTTTGCAGAGCCCTGCTGGCTTCCATCAGAGGGCAGGATTGTAGGAAATACGGGGATGGAGAGGAGTGGAGCAAGGGCTTCTGTCCTTGGAACTTCTCAGGGAATGCAGGCTCTCAGGAAATGGTTTTGGATAAAGAGGACAAAAAAATCAACAATAAAAATAAATCTCACTGAAATAACTAGATTGTCCCAGAGAAAAATGGTGGTGATATGGCAGAGAGTTAGCGTGGTGTGGATGGTCACTGGTAGTGTATCATCCAAATGCAGAGGCTTTCCCTCTGCTTCCTTCACTGAGGTTCTGTGAAGTGATGTGTGTGGTCTCAGCTGAGCAACAGCTCAGAACATTGGGATTTCTCCAACATGAAGGCTGTGGTTCTGAGAGCTTTAGGTCTTGAGAAATGTGCTTTTGTGGGGGCAGCGAGGTGTTTCTTTGTGAATAGTCAGGTTGTGCTCTCAACTGTTTTCCTGAGGAGGATGCAGTGTGTATCAGGTAAGTAAATCCTCCATCCTACATCATTTTTCAAGCATTTTTCTGGGTAAAGCTTATCTCAAGATTCTTGAAACAACATCATTAAAAAATGTTTCAGAGTCTTTCGGAGAATTGCAGCTGCTCTATCAAATATTTATTTGTCCATTAAATCTCTGCTTGTAAATAAAGTGGCCTCTCTGCTGTACTAAAATGAATAGAATGGTTCCCAGGATGATTTATATTTGGGTGAATACTGGGAAGAGTGCCTGGACACAGACCCAGCCTTGCATTTTCCTAGCTAACTTCTGCAAAAGTATTTAAATATTTATGCAATTCTTTATCTAATTATTTCTTAAGACAGGAAGAGAGGAAAAGGTTGAGCAGCTAATATAGGCACTCAGTGGAATGCTTAATGTGAGTTACGATGTTTGTTGACGCTGTGATGGTTCAGATAAGGAAGATGCTTGAAACATGCTGAACTTTATTTCATTTGGGAGCGAGGAGGCAAAAAGGAAGCAATGTTTTTCAGTACCTACCACTTACTGTGTGTAGGCTTTGCAGTATTTAAGGTCATCAGGTGAAAAGCATTCTGATATCTGCCTACTGTTAGCAGGACGGGAAGCACAGAGTCTTACCGAGGTCGTGGTGAGGGCACTGGGTTTCTCACTCCAGAGTTTCTCTCTCTCTTTTGTGGTTGTATTAATTCAAATGGTTTTTGTTCCGATGTCAAAATGTCAGACTCACCCACTCACTGGAGAGCAGCTTTGGGCGTTGACTCACAGAAGACTTAAGTCACAACCCAAAACTTGCGTGAGGAAAGGAGCAGTGCTCTTGGCACGGGATCGTGCCCTGGTTTTGGTTCACCAGAGTCTTATCGTGTTTTGGGTTACATTGCAAAGCCTCTATTCTTTTGGTGTTTTTTGGAGAGCATGAGGGCTGCCGTGAGACAGGAAGAATGACTGTAGGAGTTAGAGGCCAGGGAGGGCAGGTCTGATTGTGCTTGAGTTGACCAGAGCATGAAATGGCATCACCAGCACCAATGTCACACATCTCATATAACTTCCCAATTACTTTTTCTTTGGAATCTGATGATTTCCCTGCTCAACAGCAGAAGTGCTTTTTCACAGCATCTATGACAGCATCTATTCCTGAGCTTTAAGTTTTAAGCAGTGGAGTATACCACAACACTCACAGCTGTACTTTTATCTGGATTTTCTCTGCGTTTTCCCTGCAACCTCTTAATCTGGTGCGTTTGTATCTGAAAACAGCTGGAAAAACTGTACTCTCTGCAAATGCTTGTCCTCACGTAGAGATTTGCAGCCTGTGATCAAAATAACTTCAGTGTTTCTGCTGATTATCTGAACAGACTGAACTCTTGGAGTCTCTTTCTGTAAGGTCTATTTATATTTCCCAGTTCCTTCCAACATGTTCACAGGGCTCTGCTTTGAATCTTTAGATGCTGGCTGCTGATGTCAATTTAAATAATAGATTTTTTTTTTTTACTGAATTATCTGTATTTACAGTTTTACATTAACATGTTTTCTTAAAAAGTATAGAAATAGAAACAGGTTCTCCAAACAGAGTGTTAGCATCTCTTTCAAGTGTGCGTGTGTCTTAAGGTATAAAACAGATAAAATTAAGAAACAGTGAACAGAGACACCTCAATTAATTACTCTCTTGCAGCCTTCAGGCAATGATTTTCTTGCTTGGGCTCATGCAATTTTAAAGAAAATGGAGCAGGAATTGTGTGAGTTCAGCATTGCTGTCTAGAATTACCTGGTGACATCCTACCGTGATGATCTGCTGTGGAAGAAGTGGAAGTATGTTGCTTGTTCAACAATTCTTCTCACCCACAAAAGAGAGTACAAACTTAGTTTTGGACTGCAGTTATACAAAGCTACCATCTCTAAAATCTAGGATAAATCCAAATTCATTGTGGCCATTAGAATATGACATGGTATGGGGTAAGGGCAACACCAGTATATGTTGGATGAAGCTTAGGAATGATGGGGTCAACAGTGGATGGCAACTATAGTGTGAAATATTTCCTGCCTGGAAACAGCTGAGAATGCAGTATTGATCAGCGTACTTTAGGCCACAAAGATTCTTGACATTACTTATGAGTTTTTCATTTGTTTGTTTGTTTTTGTTTTGTTTTATGTTTCTAACAGGTGAAGTCAAATGTGAGGCACCTAACAACAAGCTGGATAATTTCACAGGAACTCTTGCTCTTCGAGGAGAGAAGTATGCCCTGGATAATGAGAAGATGTTGCTGAGGGGCTGTACTATTAGAAACACGGAATGGTGCTTTGGTCTCGTTATTTATGCTGGTAGGTAGGAAACCCAACAAGTGAATTGCAGAGTGTAGCAGCATTTGTATGGGAGCACATCATACCTAGTAAGGAGAAAGGAAACAAATACTTTCCTCTTTGGATATATATTGTGATCAGGTAAAAATATAAAGGCAAAACAATATGTAAGATCCCTTGGTTTAACTTTGGCTGGGCATTTTGTACATTATTGGGTCTGTAATTTTTTATAGTGGCCCATAAGAGAAAAGTGATTTGCAAATATTATGTTACAACATCCAGTTATATCTCAAAAAAATGCTTTTATGGGCAGAACAAGTGTTTTATTTCTGCAACACATACAGCAAAGTATATGAGAGAAGATCTCTCAGTAAGAAAGAATTTAAACATTAAATTTGTTTAGGAATCACATCTAACTGAGATCTGCCATTATTGGCCTGCTTCAGGCCAGTAGGAGCCTTAATTACCCAAGTTTGTTCAAAATTCTCCACTCTTAAATATATCTGATAAAATTCAAGGTCATTTTTCTATGATTTTCAGCCATATTGGAATATCAGGACCGTCAGTGGTTTTACTGTAGACTATTCAACCTGTGCTTCTTACAGGCATAGACCTTCTGTTGTTTCTGTAGTGCTGTAGAGTTAGGAGACGTACATACATGTATATATACATATAATATGTCAGTAGTAACAGCACAGCATCAGGTATTCTCTGAAAAGTAATTGAACCCAGAAGGGAGGATTGGCGGTTGAAAGAAGAGAATGGGATCAAAATCCAGAATTAATAGATTAATTAATTAGCTTTACGTGACTCTTCCTTATAACCTAAGGCAAGTGACTTAACACATTCATTGATGTGTTTCATCTCCAGGGCCAGACACCAAACTGATGCAGAACAGTGGAAGAACAACTTTCAAAAGGACAAGCATCGACCGGCTTATGAACGTCCTTGTGCTGATGGTAAGACTGATTAATTTAGCACCATTCCTCCAGATGTTTTTATCATTTTCACAATCCCCACACTTCTTCTGAAATGCTCATTCTTCTTTCTGATTTTTTGTATCTTTGGTGGCATATGCATTGCATTTGTTAACTGAGCTTGTTGATTCACATGATGCCAGCTTTTGCGTTATCACACTGGGGTGAACAATGAGACATGGTCTTGTTAATATCAAGAAAATGATGTTGTTAGCAGCTGATAAATATGAAAGCACTGATCTTGCAGAGCAGGTGATATCTATGCTCATGATAAGACAGTCCTAAGTTGAGATTTAAGCTTCTCAGTGTTTTCAACGAACGGCAAACAGTACCAGGCAGAGACAGTGATTCTTTTTCAGACTCAAGATTTTACCACTTACTTTCAAAGCAGCTCAGGGAAGGGACCAGCTTTATCACCAACAATCTTCAGAGGCTTGCATTCTGATGTTGCTGCAGTCAGCATTGCTGGAAGAAAAGCTGTTTTCCTTTGGATGCAGGACTGACTGCTGGCACTGTGAAGCAGTGTCCTGAATATGTGCATATGTGCTATAAAGCAATGCCACAGCGCAAAGTGCTGTTCAAGGATCGTCTTCAAGCCTTTGGGGCCCTTGTTTAGTGAAAGGCAAAGACACCCTGCTGACTTTAATAGCACTTCAACAGTTGCAACCAAGTGAAATTCTCACTTACCATCCTCAGCTTGCTTTCCTCTCTGTTTTCTTCCCTTAGGTTTAAGGGGACAGCAAAAACCAAGCAAGATTTAGGCATCTGACATTGAGAATTTTGCTGGTTTCTGAAAAACCACACATTTTCAAGGGTTCTCTGTTCTGCTGTTGCTGGAAAGGAGCAGGGGATGTGGGGTAGAATTGTAGAGGAGTGGAGGAAGTCTGAATAGAGAACTCAGAATTTAGCATTCAGTGTAGGTTTGCCAAATCTGCTTTCGCAAGCCAAGGGTCCCACCCAGAGCTTTCAGCCTGTTTGGCCTCTCTGTGAATGTGAACAAGATGAATTTACCTCATGGCTCCATTAAAAAAGAAAAGAAAAAGAAAAAGAAAAAGAAAAAGAAAAAGAAAAAGAAAAAGAAAAAGAAAAAGAAAAAGAAAAAGAAAAAGAAAAAGAAAAAGAAAAAGAAAAAGAAAAAGGGAAAGGGAAAGGGAAAGAAAAGAAAAAAGGAGCAAGTTGCAGTGAATTGCATCAGCTTCTGCCTTGGTTCTCAGGCACTGGTGGAGCCAAGTGTGTATTTTTCTCTTTCATGCACTTTTAAGGCACCTATCATTTTGGTGTCTGAGTACAGCTCTGCCCAGCTCTAGGCGCACAGTAGGCAATGTGGCATCGGGTCCTTCCAGCTCTCCAGGTGGCCAAAGGTTGCAAAGCATAGTCATAAAAAGGGGCAGTGTATTGCACTCCTGAGTATGGAAATACAGAGCAGCTGCAGCTTGCAGTTAATAGCTCATTTTGAGCTTAATGAAACTCTGTCCATGTTAACACTGGCAAAGCTATTTTGTGTTTAATTGTCTGTAAAACTTCCAGGGACAAGTCAGTTTTTTTGGCAGGGCATGACAAAGGAGTTGTGGTTCAGTGCTGCCCTGCTCTGTCCCTACAGGGGTTAATTGGGAGTGAACCTTTACAGATGGAAACCATCGATGTTTGTTCATGTCTGGGAGTGTTTTCTCTTCAAGGCTCTTTGGCAGCATGGGGCAGAAACCAGCAAGAGAGGAACATTTATCAGAATCTCCAAAAGAAAGGAATGTTCCTCATCCAGTAGGGAATGCTTCCGTCAGTACCAGGAATTAGTTTTCTCCAAAAAAACTTGCCTTTTTACAGGCATGAGGAGGCACATTTTCAGAGAAATACAGCCGTCAGCTTCATCACTAAGTGCCTTATTGCATCCAATCACAGAGCAAAACTCAAAGCGCCAGCAAAGACTGTTCTAATTCTGGCAGGAAATGCCTGTCAAAAGTCAGCTCCTCCCTCCACAAATCCCACTCAGTCCTGCAGAGGTTTCATCACGGGCTTTGCATAGGCAGCACCAGAAGGGGTTGGCTGCTCACAGTGGGAAGCCTTCTGTCTACGATGGGTTTGCTCTCTTCTGTCTTTTCCAGGGTAGTGGTAATGATGCCAACACTCTGTCCACAGTTGTTTGTTTAGCTTTTCCAATTATTTCATAGCAGACAGGGTCTGCAATGAGAAGTCATGCTTTGACCATCATAAATACAAATGAAAATGGTTGGGCTTGCCTGTTTTCTCCATTTGCTGGTTTAATAAAGGGCATTGCCCATTCCTGAGTCATCCCTCTCACAAACCCTTAGACTACTGTTATTACAGCAGCTCAAAATAAAGTCTGTTTTTAGTGCTGGTCACAGGGGTTTAAAAACATCACGCCACATTCCTTACTAGCAGGCAATATTCCTTCCATTTCACCAGTGGAGTAATTTACTGGGCTTCCCACAGCTAAACAGAGAACCTGCCACTGCTGTGGGAAACAAACATGCCTCCTGACTGCAGCACAACACCTTCATTAATTAAAATCCCCCTTTTAGTATCTTGTTGGTATTGAATCTCAAGTTGGTTGGACATGAACTTTTAACCAAGAGACTCAAATCATTCCATAAAAGTATCATTCTTCCCCTCATAGACTACTTCAGCAGCACAAGCGTCTGCTTTACATGCAGTGTTTCTATATTTGTACCTCAATAACTATTTAGAAGAAGAGTTGATTACTCCTGTAATATGGTTATTACTGGTTGGCCTTACAGCGTCCCACTGTACTGGTACTCCGCCCCTAATGACCATCCATGCAAGAGATGTGCTTTTAATAGCACAGTTGCCCAGTCTGTTGATTCCATATCTTTACACTCCTATTCGGATGGTGGAAGTTTTAAGAAGAATTCAGTATCAATAGAATTGCTTTTAGTATCATTTTTTCCAAGAATTACGTCATACCAGCTTCTGTTTCTTTCCCACGGTCACTGTTTCAGCCTTCCAAATATTGTAATTATCTTAGCAGATTTTCAGTATGGTGGAGCTTCACAGCTTTCAAAGCATTGTTAAAAATTAACTTGACTCGTTAAGATAATTACTCAGTGAGCTCCTTTAAGCCTTTGGCTTCCAATTACCTGGACCCAATGATTTGAAAATGCTTATTATTAGCAGACAGAGCCACATACTGTTCCCTGTCACAGTAGGTGAACTGTCTTTTCCATCTGCTGCATCATATGGGATTGTTACATCCTTCTGCTTTGTTCTTCCATCATTAGTGGAGGAGTGTCTGTTCAATGTGCCTGCTTTTTCCACACCTGTATTGGTGGGTTTACTGTTCTCTTGGTATTTATCTGTATTTTTTTCCCAATTGATGTTCCCCGGGTTGCTTTAAGCTTCGAGAAATAGGTTTCTATAAGTCCAAGGCTACACCTCAATGTCTGGTATTGCTTTTTGTTAGCTCAAAGGAGGTGTAATCAGATGGCAATGGTAGGTACCAAGGCAACAATTAGTTCTGGGTCGGTGACTCTCCATTAAGCATAAGAAGGATATCAAGCACTGAATTCCAACCTGCACAGCGATGGATTCCCTGCATTACAAATTATCCTTACTGATTTTTCAGAAATTGTGAGGAAAACTATGACACACCTGGCAAACAGCCAGAAGAAATCTTTTTGTTGGGGGGTGTCATTCCCAAATGTGCAGCCAGACCTTTCAGGAGCAGCAGCTCAGCACTCCTCCAATGAGATGTGATGCTCTGCACCCATCTGCCTAGGAGAACCTCGTTATAGGTCTGTAGTTGGGACTTAAATTGCTGTTTGTCTGAAGCCTTGTGACTCCAAATTACAGGCTATGCACTCTGTAGTTGTATCTCTGAGACAGTCATTTTTTTGCCTGTTTGCCTCCTTCACCACTGAAAACCTTGCCCCATCACACAGACAATCCAATTCCCTTTGATTGCGGTTTTCCAGTTAAACAGCACATAATGAATTCCCTGTTTCTAACATGCAGGTTTTTAAATTTATTTTTTTTTTTCCAGATCTTTGCATTTTTAGCACTGATGTGTCTTATCCTCGCCATTGGCAATGGTATCTGGGAATCTGATAAGGGCTACAACTTCCAAGTGTACTTGCCCTGGGCAGAAGATGTCACCTCTGCCCCCTTCTCTGCCTTCCTCATGTTCTGGTCATATGTGATCATCCTAAACACAGTGGTGCCAATTTCACTCTATGTCAGGTATGTTTCAGATCCTTCTTTCATTTTAGGAAAGTTTTACTTTTGTCTGGATGGAGGTTGGAAGTAGATGATTTCTGAGGTCACTTCCAATCCAAGCCATTCTGTGATATGACATGAATGCAACCCCAGTGTGGGTGATCCCACACAGCCAGGGCCAGCTCTCTATGCTTTTGCCATCTAGCGAAGACATCTCATAACCCCTACTTTCTTGACTAGCCAGAACAGGTCCCACGTGGTTTTAAAAGAACAGGGGGTTAGAAACAATATATTGTCTTCTTCAGTGAGACCTTTTCTTCTCCATCTGAAGAAGAGGTATAAGTGTGGGATGCTGTGGGAGCGAGGCTGGAAAATTGATTCTACAGGTAGCACCATGCTTTCTCCCCTTTGTACTAAAAAAGGTGAATGGCACTTTCTTTACGGTGGCTTCAAGGCTCATGTGAGGTGTGAATTGCCAGGTAAGTAGGAGCTGAGGATGTGTAGGAGTAAACAGTCTGTGCCATCATTTCCAAGAGAACAGTGGTATGCTGACTATTGAAGATGGGCAAGCAGGGTAGGAAGGGTGGATGTGTTACCTACAAAATCTTGAGGTGGCACTGTAGGCTGCCTAGGCTGGTTTGGTTTATAACTGTACCTAATTTGTCAGGGAAAAATACTTCTGACTACAGGATGAACCGTTGCTATGTAATTCACAGAGAACATCTGTGAAGAGTTTGTGTTGCCAAACCACAAAGACAGCTAATAGCTGCTGGTGCTGCCCTCCCCATGGAGCTTCTGGGAGCGTGAGGAGTTTCTCTCAGTCCTAAGGGGTTGGAAGTTGTGTTCTTAGACTCCCTTTTGTGTTAGCAAATGTAAGGAATTCATCCCATTCCTGCCCAGTGTGTCACACCAGCAGCAAAGTGGAAATTCGTGTTGTCTGTGTGCTGATACTGCTCCACGATTGTATTGAGTTACACAATGACTCACTTGTTCTGGTGGTCTGAGTTGTTTGTACTCATCTCTTGGCACCACAGTGCGGCTCAACCCAAGGTCCCTCTGAACACGTTCCCTAAACTGCACCAAATGAAACACCCTGCTGCTGCCTCTGATGTATGTCTGTGCTCCGTGCACAGCTGCCGCTTGTTCTCAGCAGGGTTAACAGCGACCTGTGCTAGTCTGAGTGAGAGTGAATTCCTGTGGTGTGTCTTAACTCACTGCCCAGCCTAAGGAAATGGACAGCCACAGCAGAAGCAAGTGCAGGTTTGGTCCATAAAGGAGAGGAACCTACTACAAGCCCATTGCATCATTTCAGTGGGACTTGCTTTAGTATTGCTCACTGCAGACCATTTAAGGGCTATTTGACAAGTATGTCCTATCATTACCTTCAGGGTTGTCCTCTAATTGTTATTGATAGTGCTGAAGACAAAGATCTTGTCCTTTTAAATTAATGACTTTTTGGTCGCCTTCTCTTTCTGTTTCCCCAGTGTAGAGATTATACGCTTGGGTAACAGTTTCTACATTGACTGGGACCGTAAGATGTATTACCCACTGAATGACACACCAGCTCAGGCCCGCACCACTACGCTCAATGAAGAGCTGGGGCAGATCAAGTACATCTTCTCAGACAAAACAGGAACTCTCACTCAGAACATCATGTGTTTCAACAAGTGCTCCATCAATGGCAAATCCTATGGTATGTTACCCATTCCTCTTATTCTCTATGTTTCATGCCTCTCAGTCAATAGAGACTAAATGTGACATCCAGAAGAATGTCTTGTAAGTATCTGTAATGGTCAAATACACAAGGACAACCCTGATATTGCACTATTTGTGTATCTTAATATGATTTTCCTGTCCATTGTTTCCTTTGCTTCCCCTTTTTGCCATCCCTTGACCTCCTTTTACCTGCCCCACTGTCCACCCAGCTAAAGAACTTGCACCTTATTACTTTGTTCACTTACTGATACCATGTCTATACCCAAACTTATTCTTTTTCTGATATCATTGCCTGTTTGGTCTCAGCCCTTCATGGTGTTATTGATATGGTGACCCAAGTACTGCTAACTCTGTAAAACTCTGTTCCCTAAAAGGCACCCAGTCCTCCCTTCCAGCTATATGTGGAGTCCAGCTGTTTCTCACATTCTTGCTCTTACTCACTTGTGAAATGAGCCATTCCTCATGGTGGTATATTGTCAACTACTCACACTCCACAATTTCTTACATCATGAGCAATGGTTTTAAACATCCTATTCAAGTAGTTTACCCTTCAGCCCACGTACTGGCTGTCAATGGCATGGCCATTCATCTGCACTCCTAACTTATTTAGTCTACCAAGGGAAAGAAAAGTCTGTAGGGAGTTAGGAAAAAAAAAAAAAAAAAGGGAAACAACAGTGGTTAGCACTATTAGATGACAGCAGTCATTGATGGGCTCCTTCATTGTATAGCCACAGGCGGTTTTCTTCATCCACCTCAAGAGGTGCTAGCAATTCACATACTGACTAATTGATTAACATCATTAGACTCTCCCAGAGAAATTAGTCACATCTTATTTGTAGGTTGATGGTTTGTGTTGCCTGTATCAGACCTACTGATTAACTAGTGTGCCGGAAAGCCTGTGTTTTTTTCTCAGTGCTATCTGTTGGCCTAAATGAAGGAGTAACTCCTTCCTATAAATCTTGCTTGGTGTATGTTTGGATGACACAACATCTGTACAGTGCTGCTATGTACTACTATGTACTACCCAGCCTTAGTGCTGCAGTTTGAAAATACTCTGCCTGTTGATTTTTGGCCATGGTCATACTATTTATACTAGTCATGGAACCAGGCCAAACTGGCCAGTAAACACTGACATTCATATGTCTTCTTATTGAGTCTAGTGTTCAATAAATGAATGGGAAATAGCCAGAAAGAAGGCCATCTATCTATTCCCCAACACTCCTTCTACCACAAATACTTAGCTGTTTCTCCAGCATACTTTGGATTTTACCCTTGGAGCATTTTGAGGAGCCATGCCAGAAAAAAGGAAGCACTGTTTCTGCTGCCAGGGAGGATGCTCTGTAGGCTTAGGCTTGCCATTGAGGAGATGTCTGATAGCCTTTTGATTACAGTTCCTATTGGGATTAACATTCTCAGGAGAGATGGCTTCTGAGTTTCCTTTTACAACCTCTGGGCTCTTGTGAGGGAGTAGCAGTACCTTGAATGGACTGTAGTCACCGTTGAGGCTGGATCTGTCAAATATGTATTTTAATGTGTTTCAATCCTATTTCAGAAAGTGTTGATTCTGGCTGGCCTGGGCACAGTCCACAGCTCATGAGATGTTTTTGTCCAGAAAGAAATTTCATCAGAAAAACTCCTTTACTTAGAAAGGAGATGTCATTCATTTCTCTGACCAGAATGTCAGTTCAGTGAAAATACCATCTATGTGTGGGAAGAAGGGACGCTGGCAATGTTTGTCCAGGGACTGCTGCAAATCATGACCCAAGAGCTGGATTTTGTCTCACTTTCCAAAGGAAAGATGCAAGAGAAGTGTTCTCCTGAAAGCAGCATCTTAGTATTGTCATATCTGAGCAGAAACAAATTCTTTAGCCAAATCACAGACAACTTTATGATAACTGATTGAGTTTCATTTTGATCAGTATGAATCACCAGTCTCCACTCCAGGTGTCTGTATATTTGTGTTTATTGAAGCTTTTACATTTGGTAATAGCTTCAAAACACTTTTGTTTTTGTTTTTGTTTCTTTGTGTGTGTGTGTGTGTGTGTGTGTGTGTGTGGTAGAAGAGCTCAGACTGCAGCTATCTGGAGTTTGTGGGATAACGTCAGTCTTTCTTGCTTGCAGGTGATGTGTATGATAAGTCTGGGCAGCGGATAGAAATAAATGAGGTAAGTGCTCAAGAGTTAGCAGGTCCTCTGCTTTCTGTGAACCAGCCTGCAAAGGTGTCCATGGACACATCCCACTCAGTCTTAGCTTGTGCTCCTCCTCATCCTAACAGCACTGAGGTGCATTCTTGAAGGCATCAGAGGCTTGTCATAATTGCATTCCCTTCCTTGTTTTCAGACAGTAAGAGTAGGCAGTGCCTGCGGGGCTGAACCTTTACATCATTCTTCTGTCATCTTTTCCCATATCAGGTGTTTTTTTTCTTGCTTTAGGAGGATGGGAAACACAGCCTTTTGAATTGTTTTAAATTGAGCCTCCACGTGCCCATGTCCCAGACAACCATTGAAATCTGGATGGTTCTTTCAAGAAGCTGTGTTTTGAGGGCACACATTTCTGTACTGTAGAAATCCTTCAGTGATTTTCCTGATGGAGTACTTGCTGTAGTACAGGAAAGGATCTTTTTAGATGATCATGTTGTCAGCCCAGGTGCTGCTCTGAACAGTACTTGGATGCCTGTCCTCTCCTGTGACTCAGTAGCTTTCAAGAGCTCCCACTTACTTAGATTCATCACTCTGTCATGAGCAGCTCTGCAAGAGAGAGATCTCTGTAAATGTAAGAGGGTCGGGTGGGCAGGCACTGGTGTACATGCATGAGAGAGCTCTATAGGTAACACCATATTTTTACAGAACACAGAGAAGGTTGACTTCTCCTACAACCAGCTGGCCGACCCAAAGTTTGCCTTCTATGACCACAGCCTGGTTGAAGCTGTGAAGCTGAATGATGTCCCGACACACAGGTTCTTCCGGCTGCTCTCCCTTTGTCACACCGTCATGCCTGAAGAGAAGAAGGAAGGTGAGAACTGGCAAAGGCAGCAGCTGGAGTTGTTGTGTCCATCTTGTGTGACTGTGGTTGAGCTGGGATTACTGCAACTGGAGTGCAGAAATTGCAGGGGCCACAGCTTCCCTCAGACAGGAGATGGGCTTGTTCCAGTCTTCCCAACTTCACACATAGTTTTCCAACCTAATGATTCTATGATTCTATATTGCTCCAGATGGACCATGGAAATGTGGTACTTAGGGACACTGCTTAATGTGCAACATTGGTTATTGGTGAACAGTTGGACTAGATCTCAGAGGTTTTTTCATAACCTTAATGATCCTATCACAATCCCATCATTCTATCATTCTAGTTAATTGGCACCAAAAATAATAATAAAAATAATAATAATAAGTATTTCTTTAGTTCAAAAACAAGGCTGAAGTCACATTCCCTTCTTTTCTTGCATGGCAGGTAACTTGGTGTACCAGGCCCAATCTCCCGATGAGGGAGCCCTTGTCACTGCTGCCAGAAACTTTGGGTTTGTGTTCCGGGCTCGCACACCGGAGACCATCACTGTTGTGGAAATGGGAGAAACAAAAATCTACAAACTTCTGGCTATTCTTGATTTCAACAATGTCCGCAAACGAATGTCTGTTATTGGTACGTTCTCTCAGCTCTTTTCTTTCTTCCTGGGTTTTTAGGTTTATGAGAACCTTTATTGGCAGCAGAACAAGTCATTCTTGATTTCTGAATATAGATGCCCTACCTGAATTGCAGGTGGCTCAGATCATGTTGTCTTAACAGAGCATCTGCTCAGAGCAGTGTTCAACCTCCAAAGCTGAGTGTAGTTGTACTCTCTTCTGTTCTGAGCAGAGTTCATCTTGGTTCCTGGGATTCTGCAAACATTTGGTAGAGTTTGGATGCCTATAAAAACATCTGTTTTGATGCAAATGCTATGAATCCCAATTGCTTCAGCCTGAGATGTGTAGAACTTTTCTCCTTTTCCTTGTAGTGCGCAGTCCAGAAGGTGACCTGACTTTGTACTGCAAGGGGGCTGACACCATCCTTTATGAGCTGCTTCATCCCTCTTGTGAGTCTCTCAAAGAGGAGACCACAGAACACCTGAATGTAAGTGTTTCCTTTACTGCATCTCTGCATTTGGTGGTTGCCTTTTCTTCAGGTATGAAAACATGATTTGTGTTAAACAAAAAACAGCTTTCAGAAGCAGCACCCAAACAAGGACTATATATAGTTTGTTTGTTTGTTGTTTTTTCCATGAGGATTGGAGAGAGAAATTAATTTATGAAGCCATCGATACCAAATTAGGCATCACCAGGTTCTATTTAAACTGCTCCGTATTATCTGAGACATCATGACATGGATGTCAAATACAGTTTATGACATTCAGAAGAGTTGTATTCCTCTAGAGTAGGAGATAGAAGACAGACAGGATAGGTGGAACTCATGACAGAATGATCTAGTGGAGGATTATATCCCTTCTTGTGGCAGGAGTATTGGAACTAGATGGTGCTTTGTCACCCTTCCAACCCAAACCATCTAATGGTTATCCTACATCATACACGGCAGCATGGAAAATGCAGCTCTCAAACTTGTGGATTTTTATATGGTTGGTGTACAGTGAGGTGTGGTGAGAAGTGGATGATCTGGCCAACATTTACTTTGCCTTGTGATGCCGGCTCCAGCTGGTACGGAGCAGAGCACAAGTTAACGGAACATTTTGCCAGGGATGTTGAGCAATTGCACAAACATCTCTGTTCATTGCTTGAGGGGAAATGTGGTGGGTGAAGGAGAAGTCAAAGCATGGGGAGATGGGTTGTGGTTGTGGTGTACCTGGAAGGAGGTTGTGATGAGGTTGGCCTCTTCTCCCAGGTAACAACAGTAGGATGAGATGCGGCGGCCTTAGGCTGCACCAGGGAAGGTTGTGGTTGGATGCTAAGAAAACTCCTCTGAAAGAGCATGAGGCTCTGGAACACACTGCCCAGTGAGCTGGTGGAGTCACTGTCCCTGGGGGTGCTCAAGAATGGTGGAGATGTCATTTTTAGGAACATGGTTTAGTGGGCAACATAGTTGATAGGTGTCATGTTGCACCAGAAGATCTTAGAGCTCTATTCCAACTTTAATGATTCTATCATTCTGTTCTATGATTCTGTCATTCTGTCCCTGATGCACTTTGACTTCAAGCTTGTATTTTTGGAATCCCAAAGGAAAGTAAATGTCCTGTTTTGGGGGAAAACTTCTATTTGTGTAAAGAGGAATCTGCTTTAGCAGGGGGTTGGACTCAGTGATCTCTAAAGGTCCCTTCCAGCCTCTGCAATTCTGTGTGTGACTCTGCGATCTGCAGAAAGCAGACTTACAAAGTCTTCCTGAGATGCCATGACTGTGCCCTCACTGTGCATGTAAACCCACCTCTGGACGTGTTGAGTACAGCTCTGAAATTTAAGAGTGAGTTCAGAGTGTCTAATTTAGCTCTCGCTACACTGAACCACATGTTGAAAAATGGGGTCCTGGGAAACAAGAGCCTGGTTGAAGTAAAGGTTAACGCTGGAAAGTTGGAGAGGATTTTGATTTTTTTCTTAGCAAGGGTTGTGGACAGCAATGAAAAGTGTTATTAAAAGTTCCCCAAGACTTGTAGACTATGGTGTGGTTTTTCACCTTTCCTCTGCAGATGTTAAGTAAGAAGTCTTCACAAATAGCTGTTGGCTTTCAGAGAGTCCTCTGCAAAGCAGTGTAAGGAGTCTGTTCTCCCCTGACCTCTTCTGTCCCACCACTGTCTCGCAGGAGTTTGCTGGGGAAGGTTTGAGGACACTCGTCGTGGCTTATAAGAACTTGGATGAAGAATACTTTCAGGACTGGATTAAGCGTCACCACGAAGCGAGCACCGCCTTGGAAGGACGGGAAGACAAACTGTCAGAGATATATGAAGAGATCGAAAAAGATCTAATGGTTGGTATTCCATGGAAACTGGGCCATTCTCTGGGGGAGGCAGTGAGGATGGTGGTTTGTCAATAAACAGCTCAGTATGACTTCAGTAAACACAGCGCTGCAGACAGCTCAGTGGGCTGCTTGACAGGAGCAGTTTGAAATATGGCAGTGCTGGGTTTTCACTGGCACCTCCATGCAGAGCCAGTAATGGGGTGTCAGCCACCAGTGCCTGGGAACGGTTTTATTTTGTCTCACGTGGGTGTCAGAGTAGCTTTCTCGTGATGAAGTGACATAGCAGAGCCTAAGGGAGGTGGCAGGGACACAAATATTTCATAGCTATCCTTTGTACTTGCAAATGGCTGATCTATTTATTTTCCTCTCTTTGAAATGGCAGGCGGTGAGTAATCCCCAGGTCCCGCTCCATTTCAGAGAGAGCATCGCCTTTGTTCTCACAGCCTTGGGCGGGATGGGGGATGATGTCCATGAAGATGTTTGTGTCAATCTGAAACAGAGCTGAACTGTGATCTTCCAAGTCATTCTTTTCTCCATGAGTGTTGTTGCAGCCCTGGGGTTTGCCTGTGTTTTACAGCCATGAATAATGAATGAAAAGAATGTGTGGTGTCTGAGGGGAAACAGTTCAGCTTGTGCACTCGTAGCAATGTTTTTCTGAGATTTTGGAAATCTGGGGAGCTGCACTGTTGCTCTTTCCATTAGCTTTATGCTCAGGACACTGCCAGAGCTGGGAAGAAGTAAGTGTAAGCCTAGAAGTAGCTGACCTCTGGAAGCTGCATAGCCCATGGGGCAGAGCCTGCTGCCCTCCTGATCTCAGTAGAGTGAATCCTCCAGCCTAGAGAGTGCAGATGCAGTGTGGGGTATGTACAGAGCAGGAAATATGTAGAAGTCAGGGAGCCAGATGCTTTGCAGCTCAGGATGATGAAGGAAGAGGTCAGAGGCTCACAGCAGGAACACCAGATCCTTCCCTGTACCCTCACAGGAATGGCTTTATCCCCAGAAGGTGCTGCAAGGAGAAACAGAATGGTGTAAGAGAGCCTGGCTTATGATGGAGAATGGGTGCAAACGAACAGAGTCAGCAAGGGAGTAGAAGAGTCTGAATTTAGTCTCCCAACAACAGGAGGTATGGTAGCAGGTGCTGCCTATGCCTGAAAGAGGATGAAACCTTCATGTTCCTTAGACAATAGTTTAAAGCCACCAAGAATCTGCAAAACACAGAGAAAATAGTAACTTTAAAATAACAGAGGTCTGTGTCCTGATCAGTTTGAATTTAGTGCTGTGTGGTAGTGAGGAGTAAGGACTGGGAGGGGTATGCTGTGGGCTGGAGAAGATGCTTTGCAACCATCCAACAGTTTCACTATGTCTGGAGCGCTCTACATTGGAGATTGCATATGGAAATTTGGGGACAAGAATCCCCAGAAGTCTGCATTAAATCTTTATCTATTGTGGAGAGGCCGTGGAAGAACACAGATGTGCTCATGTTTGGCAGATGATTTTTAGCATGGTTGTGATCCAGCTGAGCCAGGAGGATTACAAAGTACAAAATCTGCAGGATCAGAGGTGTACCTTGTGCAGTTAATTTGCCAAGGGAGAACAAAAATCAGTGCAGCTTTATTTCTGAGTTTTTTTTTGATCTTGCTTGAATACCTGCATGGATGCCTAATGCTTTCTCCTTTACTCACAATGGGAAGTCTTACCCATTCCCTGTTCTCTGTTAAGCTGCTAGGTGCCACAGCGATTGAGGACAAGCTGCAAGATGGGGTCCCACAGACCATTGAGACTCTTGGCAAAGCCAGCATTAAGATATGGGTGCTCACTGGAGACAAGCAAGGTAAGGAGGCTGCGGTTTGGGATGCCTCCTTCTCTTTCACTAGTGAGATGGTTCCACTAGGACTCATGTTCTCAGCCTTTCTCCTTTGAGAAACTGCACAGAAGGTAAACTTAGAGGGCTTTCTTCAGTGCCAGCGAGACAAAACTCCAGTTAGCTGCAATCAGACCAGTTAACTGCAGGTGGTGCCTGTTCCTAAGACCTGACCTGTGAATGGAAACAGTGTGAAGATAGTGTCCTTTGCCAATGGAGAGGTGACAGTGAATGCGTCACTGTAATACAGTCTCCTGTCCTGCTGAAGAAGGCTAGAAGAAGTTAACTACAACTTTCCAGAAACTTGAATGCTAAAGCTGATCTCAGTTCTGTTTCTGGCATTAACATTCTAGAATGAAAATGGAAGAAACAAAAGCTTCTGGAAAATTCATTATGCTGGAAAGAATTGTGAATAGAATCCAGTGAATTATTTTGGAGAAATAAAAACCTTGCTGAAACGATGGCATTTCTGGGATGCAAAAAGTGTTTCCAGATCACTTCAACCAAGAAATGAGCAGTGAATTTTTGAGAAAAAAAAAAAAAAAAAATGAAGCATTTCATTTTTCTGTGTTCAGAGTGAACAAAATTTACTTCTGAAAACAAACAAGCAAACAAAAAACGTACTTTTTCCCCATGGCGTTTTCTAAATAAAATGTCTTTATATTCTTCTTCAGAGCTATGATTTGGGGCTACGTTTTCACTTTTAGGGTGGGAATAGAGGTAGGAGATGGAAACTTCAAAATCCAGAAATAAATGTTTGGAGGAAACACAAAGTGTTTTAATTGCTCCAAGTGTGCTGACCAAATGGTATTTTGAGCTTTTTAGGTTTTTTGTTTGGTTTTGGGTTTGTTTTTTTGTTTTTGTAGATTTCTTTCCTTCTTCGGCCTTCTGAGGCCTGGTTAGAGACTTGCTGCTGCACCCATCTAAGACTCTCACATCTCTCTGTAACTGTTGGTTCTGAAAAGCCCTGAGCTCTTTGAAACGAGAATCGAGCTTTTGTCATGGGTGTAAAAAGGACACAGAGACTGTGGGTGTGTTTGCAGCACTGAAGTGGGTAATCTCTCCTACCTTTCTTTCCCAGAGACGGCAATGAATATTGGTTACTCCTGCAACTTGCTGTATGATGACATGGCAGATGTCTTCGTTATTGAAGGCAGCTCTTCTGAGGATGTACTTAACGAGCTCAGGTAAATGGCTGAAATATACAGCTTCATTACTGTGCACTGAACAGTATTTTGTGTTGTTCTCTCTTTTTGTTGTTGTTCATTGATTTATTTTCCCCTGGATGCTTTATCTGGTACAGCTCATTTCAGGGGTGCTTGATAATGTCTAGCTGCCTCCCTGGAAGATCCAGCAGCTAGACAGTGTAGAAATCTTCTGTGAGGGTAAACTCTGTAGCTTCATGTTCTGAGAGTTCAAATCTATATCAGTGAATAAGGCAGTAAAGTCATGCAGTCACCACCAGTTGACATTGGACAAGTGATGAGGAGCCATAAAGCTTTTGGCTTTAGGCCTGATCTGTGCTGTTTCCACACTGTACTATTGTTGTTCATCCATGCTGTAATTCTTTTGCTTGGACATGATCCTTGCCTAGCATTATCTGGCCATCTACCTTTCTTCATAGCCTCCTCAGTAAATACACATTTTTAGGGATAGGAGGAAAACTGGAATTTTTTTCAGTCCTTTTCTCTGTAAGTATGCGATTGCCAAACAACATGCAAGGAAGTTTGGGATCCCTTTGGAATATTGTCTTTTGTGACATTCGGATCAGTTGTTAGGCTTCAAATCAGCACAGATTTAGAAAATGCTTTGTGGGTTTTCAGAAGCGTGTGGGTGACATGCACAAAAAGCAGCAGCTAAACAGTGCATGTTGTGGTAAGGGTGCAGTGAAAATGGAACTAATCTAACAAAAGGAAGCTCCAAACTTCTATTGCCATAAAGCTGGTTTAGAAAATCATATATCTGTACAAGGTTTTAATTCTTATTCTGATCTTTTTTTTTCAGGAATGCAAGGAAAAAGATGAAGCCAGAATCCTTTCTGGACAGCGATGAAATCAACATTCAGATTGAAAAGTCTTCCAAAAATCCAAAGCTTCTACCTGATGAACAAGCAAATGGGGTGTACGGTCTGGTTATCAATGGGCACAGCTTGGTAAGGAAATCCAGAGTCATGGTAGGACTGAGTTTTCCTATGAACTTAATACATTAGAGATGTACTGGAAGTCTGAAAATGCTTAAAAATTAGCCACAGAGGACTGAGGTTTGTGTTTTTACTTGTGTGTGGTGTTTTTTCCCTTAACTGAAGATGAGCTACAGCGGTTATTTGTGACATCAGAGGTGATGAGCAAGGCTTCAGAAGGAGCAGGAGAAAGCTGGATGATGATGATGCTCAGTGAGCTCAAGCAGCAGGGCAGATCAGTTATTCTTTCCAGAAATACAGTGGGAAAATAGTCAGGCAGTCAGTGGATGCACCAAGAAAATACGATAACATCAAACATGGATTTCAAGTATGCCAAGATTGCAGTCTGCTAAATACATGTATCTGATAACAGATAGAATGTATGCATCTGATAACAGATAGAATGTATGTCGTAAAACTTGACTAATAAATTCTTTGATGCTCCCCATGATGTTTTTCCAAGCAAGCTGAAGTAATATGGTATTGATTAAGTTTTTTATATGACAAACACAAGGCTGCTTGGATTGTATGGCTCTCATGGGGCCCACTGTAGATATGAAGTGACAGTGACATTTACAGAGGGTTATCCCACATATATTCAATACTTAGTATTTTAAATAACTGCTTCCAAAGGAAGCAGGCTTCTTCAACCCGCAGATAATACCACACTGGGAGGAGCCGCAGGCATGATGCAAGAAGTTCAAGATTAGATTTGGAAATAATTTTGGCAAATTGGAGAAATGAAAGATAGAAGATTCAATTCACTTTCACATAATCAACTGTGCACGTCCAAGATCAGACATACTGATGTAAAAGCATCACCTGCAATAGCTGTGAAGAAACTCTCCTGCTCCATTTGGCATCAGTGAAGGTGCTGCTGAAATAATCAACCAGAGAGAATGCAAAGAAGTGTGTAAGGTCATACATGATCTGGAAAGCACAGAAGAACAGAGTTAGTGTTTCTGAGCCAGAGAAAGAACAGGGCACAGAATTATATAACTATCAGATCTCTGGTCATATCAGTAGCAGAGTTTTTCCTGGTGCTGTGCAGGCAGGATGCTGTAGGAGAAGCCATCTCTAGCTGCAATCACTGATAGATGCACTAAAACCAAATCAAGAACAAGTCTCTTTCATTGTCTCCCTGCCGCTGGCAGGAGGGAATTTTAAAGCTCTTGGTTCTTAAATAAAAAAGAAAGGACATCTGGCCAAAGGATGGTCTGCTTTACAGAGGAAGGGATGTGGGCTTGCTGAAATGGGTCTAAGAAGGAAAGAATCATTAAGGTTGGGAAGACCAATAAGTTCTCGTATTCCAACCATTTACCAGTTACAAGCCAGTCTGTAAACCACTCCAGGCCATGTCACTTAGCAAGCCGAAGCTAGGTTAGGTAGATTCCATCCATGACTGTCTGTGGAAAAAAAAAAAAAAAAACAAGAACAAAAACAGAGCCAAAAAACACAATCTGAAAAAAATACGAAAAGTCAGCCTGCTCCCACCTTCTCTGGCAGAACTGGAGGGGTAATCAGAAATCCAACTGTGCTTTGCTTTCTCAGGTTCTTCTAAGCTAAGTGTTCTCAGGATCTTCACACTTCCCTTGTGCTGGATGGAAAAACCTCCTTCAGGTCTCACTGCTGGTCTGATACAAGCTAATAGGAAACTCTTTGTCTTTTCTCCTTAGGCCTATGCGCTGGAAGGGAATCTGGAACTGGAGCTGGTGCGAACAGCGTGCATGTGCAAAGTGGTGATCTGCTGCCGGGTGACCCCGCTGCAGAAGGCCCAGGTGGTGGAGCTGGTGAAGAAGTACAAGAAAGCTGTGACCCTGGCCATTGGAGATGGTGCCAATGATGTCAGTATGATCAAAAGTGAGTAAGGGCTGAGAGCCAGTATGCTCCAGAAAAATGATGCCATGTTTGCTGCCTGAGGTGTCCTAACTCTAACCATAATGCTCTAAGGGTCTTCTGTCTAGTCCCCTCGGCAGCCGTGGTTGTGTCCCAGGTTTCCTGGTTTCACAGGCTCAATCACAGAATCAAATCACAGAGCTTGGAAGGACCAGTAAGATCATCCAATTCAGCCATCAACTCATCAAACCCATCTGTAGTTTCTGCCTTTGTAATAGACCTGAAGCTCGCTGGGGTACAAGTCCACCTGTATGACTGCATGCCATCATCACAATGGTAATGCAAAGGTCAAACAAGCTTGTTTCAGTGAGGGCCTGTCTACCATGAAGAAGGACAATCACCACAGCTTTAAATAATCTGCAAACTGTCACAGGGTTTTTTTAAACGTTTCCAAGTAGTGAGGCCTTTGTCATTTATCTCCCATGTGTTATAAAACACAGGCCTCTAGGCTCCTTTATCCTTGGGCATCACTTTGTGCTGCATTTCCTCAATGAATTTATGAAAAAAATCCCCTAACTATGTATAATTAAATTAAGATTATTCAGAGGGGCCTATTGCTAATCTTCTTGTGTGAATTTGCAAGAATTGATTAACTGGAGCTGTTTAATTAAGAAAGAAGAGGCTAAGTAGGGAGCTTCAAGGGAGATAAGTCAGGCAGCCAGTCAAGAAAGGACAAGAAAAGCAAGTTAAAAAGTGAAAAATGATAATTAGAAACTAACCCTGCCACTACAAGAGGGTTGGGACTTTGGGATTTTATCAACTCACTGTTCTGTAGAAACTTCAAAATCTCACCAACCCTCAGCCATCAAGATTGCCCTCATTAGTTACAGCTGTATAATTAGCTGTCATATTAAACTTTTGTCCATGTTTAATAAACCCAAGCTGCTATTAAAAGAGATGTGACTCTTCTATCTAATTATATGATTGAACTAATAAAGCCCATGAAATGTAAAGGCTGCAGATTGCATTACACAACTGTGCCTGATAAATCTATAAAGCACTTGACAGTTTGAAAGTTTTTCTTGTCTGAAGCAGTGTTTCAAGGCTGTTGGAAGGATTTCCATGCATGTAAATACAACTCATGTGTCAACAGAAATTAAAGGTGTTTATAACAGCAGCAATGATTTGTGCTGTTGGAAAATAAACTGTATTGCCACTTAGAGTGTAACTCCATTCAGGTAGCACAAGTCAGTTACTGAAAATGAATAAATGCAGCCTAAATCATAACAGTGCTGAAAGATCTGGTACCCTCCAGTTGCTCTTTTTCCTGAATACATAGGACTTTTCATGCAGTCTGGGCTGGAATTAACAGTGTCTCAGGGCGAGTGATTCATCTAAGCAGTGGGGTTACCTCAGCCCTTGCTGTACACTTGCTACACTGACCATGAATGACAGAATCATTAAGCTTGGAAAAGACCTCTGCAATCATCCAGTCCAGCCATCCACCTATAACCAATATTGCCCACTAATTCATGTCCCTCAATACCACATCTCCACATTTGTTGAACACCTCCAGGGACGGTGACTGCACCACCTCCCTGGGCAGCCTGTGCCACTGCATCACCACTCTTTCCTAGAATAACTTTCTCATAATATCCAACCTGATGTGACCAATAACCTCTTTGTTGCAGCTGCCCACATCGGGGTTGGTATCAGTGGCCAGGAGGGGATGCAGGCAGTCTTGTCCAGTGACTTCTCCTTTGCGCAGTTCCGCTACCTGCAGCGCCTGCTCTTGGTCCATGGACGCTGGTCCTACATCCGCATGTGCAAGTTCCTCAAGTACTTCTTCTATAAGAATTTTGCCTTCACATTAGTGCATTTCTGGTATGGATTCTTCTCTGGCTTCTCAGCTCAGGTAGGTCAGCTTCTGTGTTCTCATGATCTCCTTTAGCATTCCCAAAGAAAATATCTGGAAGTACTTTAAGTGGAAGTAAACTAAACCAGTTCTCACTGCCTCACTGTAAGGTATGCAGTCTGCGTCTGTTAGGTCCAACCCTTGCTCCAGCAGGACCACATCCAGGCAAATTTATAAGGCAGATCTACAAGGAGGAGACTGCTTCTATAACTGGATAATCTTGTGAAGAGAAGGAAAGGGCAGGGTTCTGCTAACATGATGCTTTGTTTTTTTTCCCTTTAGACTGTCTACGATCAGTGGTTCATTACGCTTTACAATCTGATGTATACCTCCCTCCCAGTGCTAGGAATGAGCCTCTTCGATCAGGTACCGTTTTGATCACTCATTGTATTATAGCTATATAGATGTTTTGTCCTCTGAGTCAATTCAGTGAAGCAAAAACAGCTGGCTCTTTGGCTAGCTGTTGTGATAATCCCTATAACAGATTCCTGTCAATGAGACCTAAGGGCACGAAAAAAAGGACCTATATATATATATATATACATTCTCTTGCCTTGTCCTGAGTGTTTCAGTGTTTGGAGATGTTTTGGGGTTAGGTTGTTGACACGAGTAAAAGATGCTTTAGTGCCATTCCTCTGGAGCAGCCACTGCTCACTAGCTGCTGTTCTGAAGCCAGACAAGTGGCTTTTTAATCACTACACTGAACAACGTATGATAAACAAATCTGAGGATCCTCTCAGCCAGGAGGTCCAGGTTCACCCTTCCTGCAGTAACATCACATACATATATATTTCACACATATATTTCTACCTCAGTAGAGACACAGCCAGAATGGTATTTTCTGTCCCTTAGCTTCCAGGAAACCCTTAGGAGAACAGAGCAGCCTGATTAAGGTGAAATGTGCCTTCATTTTATCTTTCTTTTTGCAACACTTGTCTGATTTCTCAGCACAGAATGGTGAAGTTCAGGATGGAAAAGAAGTCTAGGTGACCTTGATATGTGGCATGCTAGTCACTGAACCGAGTGAATTGGCTGATGAGCCTTTTCTCATGGAAATGAACGTAATGGGGACATGGCAACCTTAAGTGTTCTTATGTGGTTGGTTGTGTAGAGTCCAGCAAATATCTCCTCTCTATTTTCAGGACGTGGATGACCGTTGGAGCCTGCTGTTCCCACAGCTATACGTGCCTGGACAGCAAAACCTCTACTTTAACAAAACAGTGTTTATCAAGTGCATGTTGCAAGGAATCTATAGTTCCCTCATTCTCTTCTTTATCCCCTATGGGGCCATGTACAATACGATGAGAAGTGATGGGAAAGCCATTGCTGACTACCAGTCCTTTGCCCTGATGGCCCAGACCTGCTTACTGATTGTGGTGTCTGTACAGGTAAGGGCATCCCTGACTATATAGGAATCAGTTACTGTTTTAAGAAGGCAGCCTCTGGAGGGCCAGTTGTGATTCTGATAGCATTGTGTTTGCTGCTGCATCTTTACTTCTTGCAAAAGGAAGATGTGACACCAGCTTCTTCTCCTCAGTTTTACAGAACAGTAGATTTTTCTGTTGCAAAAATCACAGTTTCAGGAAGGCAGAGTTTTTGCTTTGGGAAGTTTACTATCAAAACACATTTTCATGGGATGTGCTTGAGCCACAGAACTGTCTGTCTGTGTCCTGGCAGAGGCTAGGACTGGATTTAGTGGAAGAAACTGCTAAGACTTGGAGCTACAGCATTCAGATGGTATTGGAACAATGAGAGAAATTTCTCAACAGGAGAGCAAATGCAGTAATGCTTGCCCTGAATGGTCTTCCAGCATTGTATGATCTAAGGCTTGGTATTTCTTGAGGGCTGAATGAACAGCTATCTTGGGTGTAGGGGTACAAAGGAGAGGACAAGATCTCCAGCTGTCTTCAAACCATACCAAATAATGAGGGCACTGACAACAGTTCTACTGTTCTGCTCTTTCAGATTGGCTTGGACACCTCTTACTGGACAGTTGTGAACCAGTTCTTCATCTGGGGCAGCCTTTCTGTATATTTTGCTATCACCTTCACCATGTATAGTGATGGCATGTACTTGATCCTCCCGGCCTCATTCCCATTTGTTGGTAAGCATTGGGACAAACCTGCATTGCACTCAAAACTATTATACTATGGGGCTTAGCTCTGCTAAGTGCTTCGAGTATGGGTTCTTGCCTCTCTGGAGGAAGTAACAGCATTTTATTTGCAGAAGGATGTGTGTTATGTTATAAACAAATTGATGTGCTAGATTAGGAAGGCATAGAAACAACATCCAATTAGACACAGAAAATGCCATAGGACAATGGTGAGCTTATACGTCAAATGCTCAAGGATAAAGAAACGCCACTGATGATTACCTCTTTTCATCTCTGCATAAAAACGTTCTGAACATATGAAAAAGGAAGATATACCTTAAAAATGAATCTCTCCTGAGACTTTAACCGGGGAGAAGATGAAAGGTTAACAAAGTAATTTAGATGTTTTTAATGGCTCAGTGTATCCATTTGCTGTATTGATGTGCCACTGTTAGGAGACCCTACTCCTGATGGCACAGAGCTTTTTGTTTCAAGTCTTGGATCAGTGTATGAATCAATACATTTATTTCTGGATGGACTGTTAAACCAAGACCAGTTCTGCCCATATTCACTGCATGGTCATTTTAGTAATTTCTGAGATTCCAGTCAGTGTCTGCACTGTATCTCCCAAGCAGATGGTAAAATGGCTTTTAATATCAAAAGCGCTGAATGTGAGAATGTCTGCTGAGTTTCCAAAGGCAGCTGGTAACTCGCTTGCCAGGGGTTTCTCTATCTGGTATTCTGCTGGTTCTGCTGAGGTAAAATCATTCATAATGCTGAGTGCTGCTTAATCTTAGTCTGAAACCATGCCTAAGGAAAGTGTCTGGACTTGGAAAAGTTTTTAACTTATTTTACTGGAGTGGGAATACAGTAGAATTTGGCCAAGTGAAGATACTCAGCAACTTTACTGCCAACTACAACATCGTTGAACACTGTAATGAGGGTTTTGTAGACAGTTTTCTCTATCCTACATTTCTTCAGTTTTCAGAGGAGCCAAAAGCCAGAACTTCGGTTTCAAAGAACACAGCAGTGTCAGACGTGGCAGCTAGTTTGCCCACACACCCATCAGATGCACACTCCTCTCCTAAAGGGCTGTGATCCCACCCATTCTGGGAAATGGTGCTGAAATTAAGAAGTGTTCTTCCATTTGCACCAGCATTCTGGAAAAAGCTGGGAGAGTTGAACTGCTGCTGAAGGTCTCTTGAACATTTACATCAATCTTCTGCATTGATTTTACTCTTTAACACGCCTCTCTGTCTGAGAGGTTGAATTTGGATGTTACCTTCCTGTTTACTCATCTCAGTGATAATGACATTGCTGTCCTCTGCAGCAAGTTCATTTCACTGCTGGAGAAGGTGTCTATATTTTGGTCAGCTTCCCAGTGTTTTGGAATGACAGAGTGATTGAATTGTGGCATTAAAGAGAATGACGGTGGGATGTACTGCTGATATGCTTTTAATTGTTTATTTTTCAGGTACTGCTCGAAACACCCTCAGCCAACCCAATGTGTGGCTAGCAATCTTCCTCAGCATTGCCCTCTGTGTGCTGCCTGTAGTTGGTTTCCGATTCCTGAAGACTCTCTTAAGGCCAACTGCCAGTGATAAGGTAAAGAGGCAATTTAGTAAGCCTAAAACCCTCTTCCTACCAGCCAGGCTTATTGCAGAAGGCCTGGCATTGCTTGGAGTGTACATCCCTGCAGGCACAAGTGTTGCCATCCATCTGGCTCCCAGTCCCTTGAGCAGGAGGACTGAATTTGGCTTTTGGCATAGCCCAAGCCACCTGCAGCTGGGACTGAGGCTGAGATTTATATCCTCAACACCCCACCCAGCATCCATCTTGCTGGGGATTTCTTTATTTCAGAAGTTATTTCATTTGTAGCCCCTCCAAAACCAGCTGCCCTCCCATGCCCAGGAGTCTGGAGGTGAGGTCGTTAGGGCAAGAGGAGGCTGGGAAAGATGGAGTGAGCACACAGCTCAGCTCAGCACAGCCAACGACCCCCGCACGAGATCAGCATCCCTGCAGCTCCCCGGGCTACCTCTCAAACAGGAGCATCTGCTAAATGCTGCTGCCACCTCGTGCTCCCTTCCTCTTCCTGCACCTCGCTGCGAGGTCTTCATCCCTCTTCGTTGTAAGGAAGTTGAACCAGATGACCTTTACATTCCCTTCCAACCTAAAGGATTCTATGATTCTGTGATCATCCTCGGGTTGCCCACAGATCTCCCCGGTTGCTCCAGGGCTGTTTGAGGAAGAGCAAGGGGGAATGCTTAGCCCTTGTAGAGGGGAAGGTGGGTACTAGGTAGGACGGTCCTTGAGACAAAGAGGAACTTCTGATGTGCAGAAATGGGCTGAATTTACTCTTCAGCTGAGCAGACTTAATTGTATTCCAGAATCCCACCCTCTGTGCACTGGGTGCGCATCAATAGTGCAAAACCACTTTGTTGTTTTTTCCTGCCTCTGGGAAATGAACTGTCACAGGATAGGGTAGTTTGGGCTTCCTGTTGTGTGGCGATCCCCAGAGGAACTTATATACAAGATTGACCCTTAGAGAGCCAAGTATCTACAGCATTGTCCCAGGCAGCAGGGACAGAGGAAGGCAGTAGGGGGTTATCCTGAGCCACATGGGGACAGAGAGCCTCCTACCTGCAAATATAGTGCACCGTATTTCTGCCCTCTGACAAAGGATATGAAAATCTATTGATCATCACCATCATAAAAGCCTCATACATATTGGAGATTCCCTCAAGTAGTCCTTGTTCTGGTTTATATAAGCCAAATTTTCAGTATTTCCTTACAGATCTTGCTTTCTGGACGTTTGGCTGTTGTTGCAATGACTTTTGCATGTTGGGGAATTTGACTGAAGTCCCTGAAAGAGCTGCAGCAATGCCACAACCAAGGTCTTGCAGAGCAGCAATCATCCCTTCCCATGCCTTATAGACAACACTACCACCAATGCCTTTCAGAATAAAATTAGTTTGACCCTTTTCTCAGCTGGCGAGTTCAGTTCCTGCTCTGCAGTCCCTCCCACCATCCTCCTGTTTTGTTAACCATTTTTGGGTTTGGACCCTTCTTTTTTCTCTCCTTTCTTTGCTCCTCTTTTACTGTGCTTGTGAATAACAGTGCATTTGCCATGTGTTCTGTTTTATTTTCTGATTTCAGGTCCTACTCAAGATCAAAGAAGCTAAAAAGAGGCCACCCCCACCATCCCCCAAGAGACGCCTGCGTCGGACCAGCACGCGCCGCTCAGGCTATGCCTTTTCCCATCAGCATGGCTTTGGAGCTCTCATTATGTCTGGGAGAAACATGAGGCCAAAATCACCTTTTGCCACCACAGGAACGTTTTCACCCAATAGTGACAAATATAAACACAAGGGACTATAAGAAGCAAAACCAACCAAACCAAAGCAAACCAAAGGGCTGGTGGGAAGGACTACCCAAGCAAGGACTTTGGCCTCTACTTTCTTCCATGTGCACTCTCTGGATTCAGCTCCTCTCCCAGAGCTGTGTCCTGCTCCTGGGCAAGGAGCAGGAGAAGCAAAACTGCCATATGATATCACTAAGGGCCTCCCTGGAGCAAGGAGAACATGCTGCAGGAGTCCCCTTCACTCCCTAAGATTGTAATGATCATCATTTTTATAACCCATACATACCTCAGAGCAAAGTGAAGTCCAGGCTGAGGAAAAGGTTGAATTGGCAATGTATTTTCTAATCATGTGCCTTTGGGTCTGTCGAGAATCCACTCTGGGCCATAATACTGGGGTGATAGTATGGACCCCAGATGTGCCTTAGGTCTAGCCATACAACTCGCAACCCCCCAGTCTTTGTAATATGTGTAATTCTATAGCCTTTCGTCTATTTTGTACACAAGCACTTTGGAAAGGATGATTTGGAAGTAACCTCCTTTCAAACCAACAGTTAATCACGTTTTTCAAAGGAAGGCCAGTGTCCCCCAACCACCCTGTTCCTCCATGTTCGGTTAGAAGGTGCTGCAAGCTCAGAGAGTTTTCCACTTGGTCAAGGGACAAGGATTTGACATTCAACAGCATGCCCTGTCTGCAATGCAGATCTGCTCTTGTGAAAGATCTTTGTCCTCACAGCCATCTCAGGTTTTGTATCTGGGCACCGGCCATTTCATTTAGACTTAAAATAGAAGGTCAAAAGAAGTTCAGGCACCCTTAAGGATCAGGCTCTAAAATCTAACACGTAGAAGCCTACATCACGGCTGGGCTCATCGGAACCTTCAGCACCAGATGGATTTCCCTCCAAATCAGACTGATGCATGTGCATATTTGAACTGATGGGCTCACACGAGAAATATCAGAGGGAAAGATGCTATTTCACTGCTTGCACAGGGAATCCTGCCCTGTACTCCACTGGCGTGGCTGGTCAGAGTAAGGGATGAAGCATGATCTGGCTGCTCTTTGCCCTCCCTATTGAGCAATGTGGTCAAGTTTCAGAGCAACTGGGTAAGGGCTCAGGGGCCTCTGCAGAGTTTCTCTGTGCTGACTGGTATTTTGTTTCTGAATGGTTCAGTCACCAGTTCCAGAAAGCAGGAAGCTCCACAAAATCCTATCAGTCTGACTGCCAGCAGAGGGACCTGGTGATCTGGTGGTGATCTCTAGAGGCTGGGATTGCTGGCAGCTTTGTTGCACCAGTACCAGCGGGCTACTGCATGGCTGCACAAGGATCTGTCCTGCAGTGCTGCTGAGCTGTCCATACTGAGCTTTTTTGTGTGTGCAGAGGACTAAGCAGCTTTGCCTGCTATATTTTCTCAGTTCCTTTTAAAGAACTTAGTCTCTTGCCTAGTACTGACTTAGAATTTTGCACACTAACCATCTGGCATTTATTGGGAGCTCTCTGCCTTGACTCTGAGCTACTGCTAAAGGCAATCCATGATGGCAAGAGGCCAGCCGTGTCCCCACTTCATCTGGTCTGTGCACAGCACCATGCTGCCTGTGGTCCCAGTTCCAGCAGCTACTGTAAGAGATGGTTTAAGCTCTAATAGAAGGTTTTGTTTCCCCACATTTATCTCAGCGCACATGAAATACCACTCTGTTGCACCTGCTGCTTGGGAGGCTTGTTGCTAAGTGTGGTATTAAATTTCAGCATAGCCAGTGCAAACCAGAGCTGGGACATGATCCAGGCTTCAGCAACCAGAAGCTGCTTGGTAGGGAAGGAGCAAATTCTAATTCAATTATCTCCCTTGCAAGGAGGTATCTAAATACACCAAGAGCCTTCATCCTGGCTGTGATATAGTGGGTGCTCATCACTTCCCTATGACTTATCATTCACGTTACGGATGTTATCATGGCTTTCTGATTAGGTTTATGTCTTTCATAGTCAGCTTTCTTGGGGCTGGAGTTAAAAAGAGATTGTTATGCAGGTGAGTAGACATCCACACAAAGCCCAGCCTGGCCTGTAGATCTATCAGAGTCATTCCCAGCATGTAACGCAGATGTTAATGCAGAGCAGCAGAGGCAGACTTTATGCTAAAAGAGCAAGGAAACTCTGAAGCTGTGCCATTCACATCATGTGGTTTACATATAAAGCACCTTCTGGCTAAAGGGGATTTGTGGAGGCTGCAAAGGACATGCAGGGGGTGGTGGATTTGTTGGGGAACTGTTTCCAACTACAAATATTTCAGTACTTTGATGAAATCTAGGTTTGAGACATATCATCTGGCAGTGATGTGTGTCCTGCATCACTTCTGATTTTGTAAAGTATTTTTTTTTAAATAAACAGAGAATATTGGGATTACTGATTCGCTGCCAGTCTGCTAACTGCTAACTGACCATGTGTAGAACCAGGCATTCAGGTTGTTCTGGCATCTCCTAAAGTGGCAGTATGGGCTGTGGCAGGCTGGATCTGAGATAACAGTGCCTTTAATAGTAGGTTTAAGGTTGGAAAGACCTCTAAGATCATCTAGTCCAACTGTCCACCTGCCATCAGTACTGCCCACTAAACCATGTTCCTGAGTGCCACATCTCTGCGGTTCTTGGACATCTGCAGGGATGGTGATGCTACCACCACCCTGGGCAGCCCACTTTAATGCATTACCACTCTTTCTGGCAGGACAGTTTTCCTAATACCCAACCTGAACCTCCCCCAGTGCCACTGAAGGCCATTCCCTCTTGTCCTGTCACTGTTATATGGGAGAAGAGGCCAACCCGCACCTTTCCACAACCTCCTTTTAGGGAGTTACAGAGTGGTAAGTTCTCCCCCGAGCCTTCTCTTCTCCAGATGGAACAACCCCAGTTGTTCCCCATACAACCTGTGCTCCAGACCCTCCCCAGCTTTGTTGCTGAACATGCACCAGCACCTCAATGCTTCCCTTGTAGTGAGGGGCCCAAAACTGAACACTGCACTCGAGGTGCAGCCTCACCAGAGCCAAGTAATGTGATATCTGGGCATGGGAAACTATAAGGAAAGAAAGCAAGCTGCAGCAGACCGCTCTGTACAGCGCAGGGCTAGGAAAAGCCCTGCAGGAGGCGTCTGTGAAGGAGCTGTAGCTCTTCCATTTCCTCGACCTCCTCTAAGGATGCTCTCACCAGACGTTTAACAGCATCCCTTCGACTCAGCCGCTCCTGTCTGTGGATCGCCCACCTCCCTGCCCACCTCCCCTCCTCACGGTGACCCGCCGGAGCTGGGGCTGCTCAGGGGAGGACCCCGGTGCCGGGGGCGGACCGGCGGCTGGGGCGGGCCGGGGGAAGGACAGCGGTGAGGCTCCGCCTCGGCGCCCGGCTGTAAACAGCGGCGCCGGTTCGGTAAGTGAGGAGGGGCGGTGGGCGGTAAGGGGATAGCGGGGATGTGGGGATGCTCTGTGTGTGCGCTGGTGCCTATAGAAAATACTGAGTGCCTTCTCGCCAGTGCCTGCAGGAGGGTGCTGCAACCCTCGCTGCGGTACGGGCGTGGAGAAATGTCGGCAAAACGCTGGGGATAAATAGGGGGGAGCCCTGCGGGAATGATGGGTTGTGGCGAGAGCACGGACGGTGCGCCGCTCGGGGTCGGATGCGGTGTCATAACCTGCTGTGCGATGTGCCTTTTAAAAGTGGTTGTGGATGGGCACTCAGCCTCTTACGGAGCTCTTCTGTTTGATAGATACATAAAACGTATTCCTTTAGCTCTAAAAATTATTATCATTATTGCACTATTCCATAATACAGTGATTTGAACAATGGGTTCTGCCGTAACACTTCTGTACGTCCTGGCCCATCGCAGAGCAGTTTTGGGGTCAGGAATGATGAGGTTGTGATGCTAACCATTTAAAATGGATTAAACAGCAGCCTCTGCCCCAGCAATGTGGGTGTGTTAGGGCAGAGGCACCTGGGGGGTGTTTTATGTAACTCCCTGCACGTGGCTGGTGGCTGTCACCTCGTCCATGTGCAGCCACACGAGGCTTTTCCAGTGACCTGTAGGCTGGCAGTCATTAATCATAAGCAGCTCCTGTGGCATGGGAGGCTGCGGGAGCACCACGTGCTGGCCCTGGGTTCTCTAACAGATGTGACTCTCAGCAAGGTCTGTGCTAGAAAGGAGCCCTGAGCATTGTGACCTGTGATAATTCCCAGCTGGGAACAAGGACAGGCATGTAGGGGACATTTTGGATACCTTTGAGCAGAGGTATTGCATCCTATGACCCCTTCAGACCACTGATACAACTTCACCCTAAAAACCAGCTGTGACAGCTGGAAACCTTCCTCTGATGACTGAATTTTTATTTTTCTTCCCCCTAAACGTGTTCACAGCACATTTATTCTCTTGTTGTTGTGCCAGCATTATCCTTTTGCTTCAGCAGTTTTGTTTGTCTCCTGTGATATATTTAGAGAGCAATCCTATCCGCTCTCTGCCTACATTTGGCTAGGCTAAACAAGCCAGGCTCTTAAGTTTCTTCTTGTTTTGTAGGTTTTTTGTTTCCCCCATGCTCTTTATGCACCTGTTCACTTGAGTTCATCATTTTTAAATGTGGATGGACAGATTTTTTTTCTTTTGTGTGATGCTCCTGTCACTAGTGCCTGTATAATAGTGCTGATGGTTCACTGCCTTGTCCAGATGGCATTTGCTTTTCTTAGGGCTGCATCATCTCTGCAATCCCTTGTGCAATGTTAATGACTGCTTTTCCAAACTTTGCTGTCAATATACAGTTGTCCAGCTCTTTCCTTGCAGCCCAGCTATCAGCCTGGCAAACTAGTATCTCAGAACTTCAGGTGAATGAAGCTTGAAAATGTGCCTTTCCTTCAACACAGACTTTCTGAACAGATTGAAATCTTCCTATTCTGTTTTTGTAAATGTGTTGTTTATTGCAATGGGAAGAAAATTTGCTCCAGCCCATGCTGGTGCCTGTGTGGGAGCCCTTGCCTGGGGCACAGCAGCAAAGAGATTACCATTTGGGACAGCTTTCTGGTATGCAGGACTGGGTGCTTTGATCCCTATAATGTTATGTTCCTGTGCACCAACTTCCCTGGGGTACCCAGCACCCAAAGTTCCTATATATCTGTGTGAAGCTGAGGTATGAGCTAAGTAAATATTTCTTCTCTCACTGCCTCATGCCTGATAATGTGGGTGGGTGCTGAAGTCATCATAGCGTCAATCTGTGCGTGCAAAGTCTGGTGTTTTTCTTATCCTTGGGGGCAAGTTTTCTCTGCAAGGGATGTCAGGGGCTTCTTACTGCATCTCCTTTCCTTCCAGCTGCTGTAAGCATGCTGGAGAGCTGCCATTCCTCCTTATGAAGACAAGTCCCTAGCCTCAGCCTCCTGCCTGGTAGCCACCTCCACCCTTATTTCAGGAGTCAAGACTGTGTTTCTGAATGGGTGAAGGTGGTCCAAGGCTCAGAGGAAGGGTACAGAGCTTTTCTGACCAGGCTCCATTTGAGAACTGCTGCATGTAGCTACAGCTCAGCTGCTGCTCAGTTTTTCCAAAGCTAGCCTGCTGCTGCCCTACTTATTATAATTCACTCTAAAGCAGAGGATGTTTTTCTCCACCTGGTGCTGGGAAGGAGCATCCTCTCTCCTGTGGCTCTCAGCAGGAAGGGCAGTGCCTCTGATAACCCCCGTGTCCCTGTCCAGCTGCCTGCACAACACTGAGCGTTCAGCCAGGCTCTGGGGCTGTAAACAGATCTGGCCTCTTCCACTCCCTCCACCCTCCCAACACCATGAGATGTTGCAGAAAATCAGAGCAAAGCCAGGCTTCCTCTGAATTAGAAAGCATGCCTTTCTACTGCTGCCTTTTAGTGGTTGCACTCTGAGTTCTGTTAACAGGAGATGCCTGGCTTTTGTACAGATGACCCCATTCCCCCTCCTAAATTTGAGATTTTGGCTGGAGATCCTGGGGTTGTCACCCCTTTCTGCATCCTCGTACTGAGGATCAGCAGGAGCTGCGACCAGAAAAATGCAGAACAAGATCATGCTGGGAGTCAGAAGCTGCCCTGAATTGTAGACTGAAATCTTCTGTCAGCTTGAGAACAGTGCTGTTCTCCACCAGCCTTGCTGCAGAGAGGCTGCCAGGCAAGGTCCCCATTTGGTGGCCTTTCATGGGCTGTGGGTTTGCATCCTTTGGGCCTTGGGCAATACCTAAAGCAGCTTCCTTACCTGCTGGCTGCCTCCGAAACCTCTAAGCCATGGATAAGGGAGCACTGAATATTCAAAAGGTGTAAGCCTTGTCTGCAGTTGCCCAATATTTTGCCCGCAGTTCTGCATCTGGTTCAGTTTTTGCTGTGGCAGCAGATGCTGTCTGATGGTGTTTGCTGTGCAGAGTGCCTGGCTTCCTAGGTTTTCTCTGCAGCAGCAGCGTGGTTGTGCTGCATATTGAGTGGGCTGATGGAGCAGTTGGCTGGGCGGTATGCAATGCACAGTATGTCTGCTCTGGTTTTAAGTATGCTAGAAAATGTAATGTCTAAGGCTGTTGATAGGGGTTATGGCTCCCTAAAACCTCCCTTCAGTCTCTGCTGGGATGGCAATATTTTTTATGAGCGCTTCCTTCACCTTTCTAGCAGCTGTGTGGCAAGGGTAGCTCTGAGATGAATGAAATGAAGTTATCCTGCATAGCTGCAGCTGGCTGCTGATGTTCCCTGTGGTTAGCTGTGCTGAAGCTGGGCCAGGCACCAGGTCCTGTTGCTTTTCCAGCTCAGCTTGGAGCATTTCAGGGGAAAGTTGGCTGGGAGGAGTTCTGCTTGCTCTGTCCCTCCCAGATGTTGAGGGAGGCTGAACATCTGCCTCACTCAGCCTGCCTTCTGCTGAACACTTAATTCCCCTCTCTTTGCCAAAGAACATGTACAAGAGTGTTTCCTGTGGACAGATGACTGTAGCTCTGTTCTGGAACATGACGCCTGGTTGGGGTTCTACTTGTGATAGTTGCTCACCTAGGCCCATGGTTTCTCCCCCCCTTCTCATTTTCTGTATGTGCATGCCCAGACTGGGAGCACTGGTTTCCGTGAGTGATATCTGTTATAGCCCATATTGGTATTTTCTGAGCATCTTCACAGCACTGGAGTCTTGTGCTGCCCTCTGTGCTTCCTATGGAGTCCTCAGTGGAAGATATCCACGCTCTCTGCTGTGGATGAATGCCCTGCTGACACCTGTATTTTACTGGGCCAGGCTATGAAGTCTGTTGTTAAACACTGCCTTTGGATGCTGTCAACTCGTCTGTTAATTCAAATGCTTTATCAGACAAAGGCCAATGCCTGTCTGTGTCAATGCCTGTCTGAGAGAAGGCAGAAGCAAGTGATGTGAATGTATGAAGAGTTTTCTGGCTGTGGTGCTGGTGGAATTCCTGGTGGCTTTGTCTGGTGGAAGGGAGCACAGTAACACAGGCAGCCTTTGTGTGGGCCCCGGTTTGCACTGCAGCACAGCAGTGCTTTTCCCATGGATGGGGCTTGGATAGATTTGATAACACTATCTCAGCCCTGCCAAGCTGATGTCTACAGAGCAGTGCTTCTCCATAAGGAGCTATGTCGCAGCAGGGGGATGTAGTACACCATCACACTGCAGCTGCCTTGATTTCCTCCCTCCCTTCCTCCTCCCCAGGGAGGCACCTCATGCCACACGTTCTCTTCTTATTTTTTTTAAGGCAGATCCGAAAGCTCTTGCAGTAGGATGAGCTGCTGTGCCTGCACCATTCTCTGAGTGCCAGGCACAGCTGTGGCTGTTGTAGACAGCATGCAGCCAGCAGGGTGAGATGTGCAGTGCCACATATCCGCTTCTACCTCTGCTCCCCTTGGCTCCTGATAAGGAGCTGATTTATGATGGAACAAAATCAGGATGCTTTGAGCCTCTTCATCTTGCAAGTGTGTGTGTTTGAGTTATCCAACCAAATGTCTACCTGTACAGAAGGGCACATTTTAGGCTTGTATTGTGAATTCCTCCATCTTTTACAGATTATCTTTATAATCTCCTCTACTTTCTAAGCAGTAAATATCTGCGTTTTTCCCTCCACTGAGAACTGGGAAGTTCTTGCTGGATCTGCAAGTCTATTTGCTGATGGTAGACTGCTGTAGATGCTCCTATTAGGAGCTGCAGCAGGAATCACTGTTATTTGCTGTTCACACCACTTGTCAAACCAATGGGTTTTCCTGGAGCTGTCTGAGGCTGTAGCAAAAGCAACCAGACAGTGATGCCATGTGATTTTTGTCTGTCATTCAGGTTGTTGCAGGTGGATTCTTAACTGTGGAAACCTGAGTCTGGTATCTCAGCAAGACAGACACTTTGGGAACACCTGGCTTGGAACTGAGTCATAGTATAACCTCTGCATCGTTCCCATACTGCACTGAACACCAATTTACACACTCATGAGCTCCAATGTTTTGTGTCTCTTCCAGCAGGACAAATAAAGAATTTAAAGCCCCTGTAGCACTACCCAATTCCCTGCCCCCTGCAGAGGAAAAAAAAAGAAGAAAGAAAAAGTCTCTTGGCAGCCTCAAGCTGTTTTTAAACGAGACAAATACCTCGGGTGCCTGTCTGCCAGAGCCTCTAGCTTGTACATCGAATCCCTTTTTAGCATGCTTCTCCATGCATCTATATCTGGCTCTGGCTCCTTGCTCAGGGAACGTGACCTCATCATTGTTTTGGTATTTCCAGTGATTCAGCCCCGGTCCGGGGCAGGGAGGAGTTGTTCCTGGTGCAGACTGATGGGCGTTTGTGCATTGCTGGAATTCCAGCATGGTGCAGCCCCAGCCCTTCCGCTGCCTTGACAGCTCTCCTGCAGCCCTCAGCTGATGCACTGCATTCCTGCCTGGCAGATGGCTTGGGCACAGCTGGGAGAGGGACACAAGCTCCTGCACTGGGGGCTGGTAGGGATCACCATCTTTGCAGCATACCTGCCTTGGTGAGGGTGAAACAGAGAACAGTGTGCCTGGAGAAGCCACAAGGATCTCTGCTTTATGGGTGGAAAATGCAGAATGCTTATTACTATTTCCAGACTGTCAGCATGTCTTAAGGACTTGAACTTCATCACAGCTTCAGAAAATCGGTGAGCGTTGTGATGCTTGTTTCACAACTGGGGAAACTGAGGCATGGGGTGCTGGGCTTCTAGGTTATTCAAACCTAACCTGGGGAAGTGACGCTGATGCTGCCTGTCCTCTCTTGAACTGGCTGAGTTTCTCCACTGAGCATGGAAAGCAGGTCAAGCAAATTTTGTAGAAGGGCAGTAAAGCTGGGGAGGGGTCTGGAGACAAGTCTTATGGGGAGTGGCTGGTCATGCTGTACTGAGGGACATGGTTTAGTGGGGAAATGTAGGTGGTAGGTGCAGGGTTGGACTGCATAATTTAGGAGATCTCTTCCAACCTTGGTGATTCTGTGATTCTAAGCTGAATGGTGCTTCTGAAGCAAGACAAGGCCAGACTGTACAGGTTCCTAGACCACATCTTCTGTTGGTACCATCTTCTTCCATCTCTCCATATGTGGTCTGAAAGCACAGAGGAGAGCTGCAGTTGGGATTCCTCAACCAAGTTCAGTGCTTGTGGCTGGCTGGGGATGCTGTAGGGCTCTCACTTATGCCATGGGAGGAATGCAGTAGCTGTAGATGTGCTAAGCCGTAATGCAGCCATGATCTGAGTGCTCTCAGCTGCCTTTCTTGAGCTTGGGTGGCTGTGAGTAGTTTTAAAGATGTTTGGGATCAACTGGTGTTAGCCATCCCCTGACTGAGGTTAGCTGGGCTGCAAGAAGCAGCTTGGTTGAAGATAAGACTTCTGTATTGTCTTGCTTCATGGTGAACTTGCCTGTCCGTATACAGGAATCACAAAAGCTGCCTATGCTGGGAGAAGCAATCCATGTATGGAGCCCATACGGATGAATGGGTCTTTGGAGACTTAAGTTATGGACAGATTTTGTCCCAGACAGATCTGAGGACTGGCACCTGGCACCATGTTTTACTGTTGTTACGCTGGGAAGTTTTCCCTTTGTTTTTGTGCAAGAGTAGCCAAAAGCTAAGAGAGCTCATCTTGAGTTCAGTTTTGAGGTGAGGGACAATTTCTGCTCAGTAGAGGGAAAAAGCACAGAGGCCCTTCACCTTCCTCACTTTCCTCCAGCCCAAGGAAAGGGTACCAGCAGATGCTGAGAGTGTCTACAGCGTAGATGTCATTTGCTACCAAACTCTGTGAACCTCCTGTTCTTTGTCAGTACTATCCCAGGTCACTTATGTGAGCTGCATGCCTGTCTGGCACCAGGCATACTGAAAACAGGCCATTCCTTCCATCATATGTATCCTGTAACAGCTCCTGAGCCTCTCAATGAGATTTTTTCAGTGCTAGTTTAATGGGCAATGTCCAGACTGCACTCATTCTTTCTACTGCTAGTTCGAGCTGTGTGAGCAAAGCCCTCAAACCCTTTGACACAGTGCTTCTTTGCTGAACAAATTGCTATAGCCCTCTCTTCCTTACTTGGTGCAAATCCAAGTTGTGATCCAGTTGATATCCTGAGATGGGAAAGAAAGAATGATAGAAGGAGATTCCAGAGGTGGAAGACTGAAGGGAGATGGCATACCCCACTGACTACAGAGTCTATGTGCATGGGAAGTAGGCACTGAGAATGGTCTGCTGGTCCTCCATAAAGATGGAGCAACGCCTTCCTTCCCAGCCATGATGAGCTGCTGAAGCTGTGTACACCAGAGAAGATGTGGGACTGGTGTGTCATACATGGGTGGAAAACTGCTTAGATCCAAGTTGCCTGGCATTGAAGGAGCTGCTGTGGAGTATGGAGGTGGGGCTAAGGGCTGCTTTGCCCCATGGGAGGCAGCTGCCCAGCCACCCAGCTGCAGGAGAGCTGTCCCATCACAGTGCCTTCTTTCTGAGCTTGCTCTAAATGGCTCTCTGTAACTCGAGCTGCATTTCTGCCATAGTCCTCTCCAGAGTGCATCTGTATTTACACTGGGGCTTTCATTAGCAATCTGGCCCTTGTGCTGCCAGCAGCCCACAGCCCTTGCTCGTCTTTCCTGCCCACGCACTTGGTGAGCAGCCTGGCACTGCTGTCCCCGAGGAACCCCCAAGCCAGCTCCCATCTGGAAGAAGCATCGTGTCATCCTACAGCCCTGCCATCCTACAGCAGCAGGGGAGCTGCCTGCAGAGACCCTCACATCCAGGCTAGCTGATCCCCTTGGTTTGCTTCGGGTTATCACTGGCTCTGCGTGCTGCATTCCTCCTGCTGCTCTCATGCAGTTGCTGCTTTGCCTGACTCCCAGCTGCTGTGCGCTGAACCCACAATCTGGAGAGATTGTACCTGTCAAGGTAGGAGCTCATCCCTTCTGTTTGTTGTGCTGGAAGTGGTGTGACCAGTCCTGCCCCACCTGTAGGGTGTGCTTCAATTCATAGCACCTGTCTGGTTTTATTCTCTGTTTGGTGGCTATGATGAGCATGCAATATGCTGAAGTGAGAAGGAACTCACTAAAGGCAAAAATCAAGAAAGTTCAGTAGGCTCTGTGCCTACTGTGGCCTGAGAGAAGGCGTCCTTATCCTAGCAAATATATGCAGGGAAGATATTCTGAATAGTCTCAAAAGGCTGTCTTTAAATTTTTTCTTCCTTCAGCACTATGGAACAAGCTGTTTTGCTGTGGTAGGGCTTAAGGCTGTTGTTTCTGGGGTGGAGGATAGTCAGCTTGTTGGTCTGATGCCCTCTCCCCAGCTACTCTTGCTGGCATTTTGTGTCCACCACTGTACCCCCTTTTGGGGCTCACCAAAGACTCCTTTCCCTGCAAGAGCCCAGGGCAGATAAAAATGAGAAGGCAGCAGCATTTTCTTCTGTCCCCGCCATGTCTGAGTACAGCTGTTCCCTTTTTTATCTTCAAGGCAGCTGATATGTGCCTACCCATATGTGCACAAGTCATTCATCTTCCCCACAGCCCCTGTACCTGGGCTTTCATACCATCTTGAGGAAAGTCTCCTAGATAGGACAGACAAGGTTCTCATGCCTCTGCAGGCAGTGCTTTCCTTCTGAGAACTGACCCAAACCCTGTTTTATGGCCACTAGCATCTGCAGTTTCTGAGCACTGAAGAAGAGGGTCCTCCTCAGCACACCCCGCTCTCCTGCCAGTGGTGTATAAATAGTGCCCACAGCTTACTATTTTGGGGACAAGCTCTTCCCAGGATTCATCCAAAGAGTTATGTGAACAAATGTTAAAAATAACACCGAGCCCTGCCCAAATGCTGGCGTCGGTTCAGGCAGATTGCTGGGGGCTCCTGACTGGGGGCTGCAGGATGGGGTTCAATGGGCCTTCCAGTGCTTTCTGCCTTGCTAACCACAGAAGAACCTGACCATCAACAGATCTGCTGGTCACCAGGAAGACGTGGGACTTTCACTTCTAATTAGGTCATTTGCTCCTGAGCTTTCTCTGCACGTTCTGACCATTATCTCTATGTCTGACAGGAGGTACACAAGATGCCAAGAGGGGTTCACCTGCTGCCAGCTCCCTGCCACTGGATAGATCTGATGCCCTCCAAAAAGCCTTCTGCTGTAGCAAGGGCATGTGCGGAGATGCTGGCCTTACTATTAGGTTAATTGTGGAAAATGTACAAATTTAATGGTATCTGTGATGGATTAAAGTCTGTTGCTTTGGACATCTTTGCTATTCAAATAATCAAAAATGTATCTTTTAATGATGTGGTTGGTGGCTATACCTGGAATCCTACTGCAGGCTGCTGGGATATTGGGGAGCCATGTTCCCTGGCAGCCAGCATAGACTGCACCTTCCTGCTGAGGAGCCAGAAGCTGCAGTTTGTTGCCCTCAGGCTGTGTTTTGCCTTTTGGTGGTCAGGTCCTATACCAGGTGTGTAATTTTCCTGCTCTCATGCTGCTGGAGCATTGGCCTCTGCTGATTTCAGGCAATAGGCCAGAGTGGCAGACCCCACTGTGCGACTGTATATGGATCCCAGAGCTCACTTAGGAATGCTTCTTTAAGCAGCTTGTGCTCAGTGAAGCACTATCAGAAGACAGAGATGCTGTATCATGTCTATTCTTCTGCTCTAATAGGAGAGGTAGGAGAAGTTTCTCTCTGTGGGACTGCAGCCATCATTGCTGTTATGTGGCTTAGTGCATGGAGCTCTGCTTACAGAAGAAAAGATCTGAGTGTTCTAGTTGCAAACTTGGGGACAACACTTGGGCTTATCTGTTGGTTCTGAGTTGAAGGCAGCAATGTCATGGGCAGGGGTGACTGTGCTTCTGTTTTGGATGCTGGGATTCAGAACTATAGCATCAATCCTTCCTGAAAGCTCCTCAGCCTCCACTGCTGCATGTCCAGATGCATATCTGCTAGTTTTGCCTTTGTAGGGGAATGGTCAGACACTTCTGCAGTCTCTAAGTACTTTCCTTTCTGAAGGGCTTGGTTTGTGTTAAACTAATACAGAAAACTGCTGTGAAAGCAGTGCTCATGCAAAAATTGCTGAAAAGGTCATTGCTCCTGCACCTTCCATACTTAACGTCCTCTGATATGGAAGGGCTAGCACTGGCAGATGTTCCCAGGAACAGAGGACAAGTCCTGTTACAACATGGAGGCTGGGAGTTTTCTGTTGCACTCGTAACTGGCGAGAGTACAGCAGATGCTCATGTTCTGGTTTTGACTGTATTATCTACCTTCTGCAGCTCTCACTGGCCATCTTCCCCTTCTAGCCATTTAGTTGGGCTTCTCTTTACTGTGTGTCGAAAGCCTCTTGTTGAGATTACACACAGGTTGGAGTATTTTCTTAAGTGTATAATGAACCCCACAGGCTTCAGAATTGTCTGGATACATCACAGAGATTAAAAGCGTATTTCTATTTTTTCAGGTATTGTGAGGGAAAATAAGCTTTCTGGGAAGCCAGTCCTTCACCAGGGACTTCTTGCTCCTCTGCCATGTCCAGCCAACATATGAAGTCTCTGAATCATCATCATTGATGTTTATTATTAGGCCTGGGTTAAGGCTCTGTGATGAAGCTCCTGAGGGCTCTTTCAGGTCTCTTTCTAGCCTGGAATGCTCTTGTTCTCATAGCTGGAATGCATCTGGGATGCATGGAGATGCATGACCTTGTTTGCCATCTTTAAGCATCTCTTTGCTGCCTTCGCCAGCTTCTAGCAGTTCCTGAAGCACTGAGATTTATCCACAGGGAACATCACAGAGTGTTGTGCCCTGCCTGTTTAGTCTGTCCTAGTTCAGGGTTGAGACCCATTTCAGTCTGTCCAAAGCAGCCTAATCTTGGTGTTTTTCCTTAGGAGTCTGTTGTGTCCTGCTTTCTCACCTGGTGCCAGGTCATGGACAAGGTGTGTGCCTAGGCCTTGCCTCCACCAACTTTTGCTTTCTGCTTTAAATAACATATCAGGATTTCCTCCCACGTACATCTCCCCTTTACCACTCTTAGCATTTCCTTTGCTGTGGGTCTTTTTCCATTCTGAGCAAAATTTTTGTGCACAGTGTGGAAAGTTTCTTCCCAGTTTTGGCTCTGCATGATGGGTAGAATGAGTCTGCGGAGGAGGTGGACCTCGCACAATTGGCCACACTGCAGCTAAATGCTGCAGATTGGACTCTTCTTCCTGATTCAGCAAGTACTTGTAGGCACACAAAACCACGGGGTTGTTTAGTGTTGGGATGACCTGACACGGAGACAGCTGGTTGACTATCCAGTGCAGCCTGCTCTCTTAGATGGGAAGAGGTCATAATCACCAAAGAGAAAGTGAGGGGTGTTATCAGCTCTGGTCATGGGTCATCTTCAACAAGACAATCCAGACAGTGGATTAGCTACTGGATCTGCTGGCATGGGATGCTATACTATAGTCAGTGTTCACCTGTGGAGTTGCTGCATCCTTCCAGAAGTATATTTCTGTTTCTCCAGGGATTCTGCCTGAGTAAACTAGTCTAGGCTTTTAATCCTTCATTAGAGGCATCCTGCTTCTCTGAGTCAAACAAATCATACAAGAATAAGTCATCCAGAAGCCATGCAAGTCCATCTCCCTAACATGGCACAGCTGACTCAGGCAATGCCATTCCTCATGTTCCTTTGTTTAACCTCTCGAGAAACTCCCAGTGACTGGAAGATTATTGCTACATCCCATATCCTTTCAGCCCAATCTTTTCTTCAGTTTATCTTGATGTCATGGTACACTGGATTGGCCCGTTCTTGCTGCCCTGGGATGTGGTGTATGGCTTGTTAACTTCTTCTTTACAGCAGCTATTTATGCATTTCAGAACTGCCTTCTTGTACCCCATTGTTTTCTACAGACAGCTTATCTGCTTGCTTTGCATTTAATTTTATTTATTCTTCTGCTTTCATGGCACCTTCTACAGTCCGTCCATATCTTTGCCAGACTGATAGAGGCTGGGATACGCACCAGTGTTAGGTAGAGAGGAAGGATTACTCCAAGCCTTGCATATGTCTTGTATTTATGCAGCCCTACATACTGTTTGTGTACTTCAAAGCAAAATGCCACTATTATTCTAGTTCATCCTGTGATCTATGGTAACCACAAATCCCTTCTTAATGAGCAGGTCATGCATGATGATTTTGGGCGAGGATGTGCTGTCTGTTCTGTGTGAGGTGTCATGGTAATGGCTATAATTTATGTTAATTTGCTGTTTATGTGTTGACCTTAACCTTCAGCTAACAGTATTGGTACCAGAGAAGGTACAGATGAAAAGACATACGCCCTGTTCCCAACCCAGTAGGTTAGATGCAGAAGAGGTAAATGGAGATCTGCAGAACAGCACTGCACCATCAGTTTGGGTGGGAAATGTACAAATTGAAGGGGAAAAAAGCAGTATAACCATCTATAATTAGTATCATGCATCTCTAATAGATCAGCTAGTAGTTTTGTGCTCCCTGAGTTCTGAGGTAAGGGTGAGGAGATTTGAGAATGGGGAGGTCTGCAGGCAAGCTTTGTGTTGAGATGGCAGCTCTGACTTTGCCTTTTGCTGTTACTCTGAGCAGCGATGGCAGTGAAGCACTTAGGCATGCGCAGAGGGAGGTGAGTGTGGGTTTTCTGTGTGAAGCCAAGAGCATTCTTGTTGCTGCTGTTGCCTTGGAAAACTGGAATATTTATGACTCAGTACTAAAAGAGGCTTTTTCCATTCTTGGATGTGGCCTCTTCCTGTGTCCAACAGGGTTGTTTTTCTCCTTTCCTGCTTGCCATGCTACGGTCCACCCATTTATAGTCTCTGAGCTGACTTGTTTGCAGTACAGTCACCCTCACTTGGAGTCATCCTCTGTAGAGGGAAGAGAATGTCACTTCAGTTTACATCACGGGAACCAGAAGCAGTCGCCTTTCTCCAGCAATGCTCTCTGTGTACACAGCCATTTCTGGTTGTGCTTAGTATGTAGACAGTGAACCATCTTAGGACTGCACAGATCGAGCTCAGCCTTGTGACTCCTCAGCTGCACAGTTGGAAATAATGCTGTTTTAACTTGATGACAGAATACAAACCAATGTATGCAGCAGAAGTGTGGCTACCAAATTCACCAGCTTCAATGTATTATGATGTATTATGTGGCAGCTTAAGACTTTTAAGATCTTCCTCGTGGCAGTGGAAAACTACTGGGTTATTTTGAAAATATATTAGTTAAAATCCATATGATTTTACTGTAGAGACAATTGTTTTTGTTTTTAAATATTGCTTCTAACAGAAGCCAACCCAGTAACATTTTCATATCTGTGGCTCCCACGGGCTGCTCAGAACAAGCAATTGATTGCCAGGTATGAAGGTACATGTGTTTTGTTGTTTTTTTTTGTAATAATACTCTTTCTAGTCCTTTTGCCAATGGTTTCATTGGTCAAAGAGTTCATATTCCCACTCAGTGTATCATGAATATTTGAGCGAGTGCTTGAAGAAAGAGGGTTGCTGTTACAGCTCAGCTCCTGCTTCAGACACTTTGAAATCTCTAGGCTGCATCAGTTACATCCAGGCTTTGCTTTAATTCAAGGTTTACAGTACAGCTTTATGAGCTTTGTTTATCAGATTGAAGCTGAGACTTCTGACGACAATTCAGGAGCTGCTCTGCTGTTTCTGTCCTGATTTCCCTCCGTCTAAAAACATTCTCCTGTTTCTTTGTGCTCCTGCATGGGGACCGCTGTATTAGGGCTGAAAGATGGGACACTGGCGTTCTTGAATCAATTCTTCCTCCTACAGCTTTCAGAGAGATTTGTACCTCCTTCTTGCTCCAGAGCCCTGCATGGAAGATGTTGATAGCAGCCATTTCCTGGAAGAACAGTATGAACGTCCTGGATTTTTGGCCTGGAAGGGACTGGACGCAGACAAGCTGATTGTGGGCTGGGTTTGGATTTCCGTAGCCATCTCAGTATTGTTATGTGGAACTCAGCCCAGCCCTATGGGATCCATGCCAGAACTAGCCCTGTCTGGTAGTTGTGACTTTTATGGAGCTTGCAACTGCCTCTGTGCCTGGGCAGTAAAGCATCAGCCACTAGAAATATGAAGGGTTTGACCTTAATACAATAAAGACGAAAATCGATGTAGTAATTTAAATGAAGGATCCACCTTAGTCCAGTATTTATTTACCAGAAGAGGTTGCAGGTTGTCAGCTAGGCAAGCAGACAGGGTATCTTAAAACTTCTTTTTTTCTTTTCTGTTTTTTTCTTTCTTTTTTTGGGGGGTGGGGTGGGGAATTGGGGGCAGCACACAGGCTAAAGGAAGGCTAACATGAATGCTGAATGAGGATCTGCTGGTCTGAAGGGAAGTTGCTGTTAGAATGTAGCCTTGAGGTGGAAGCTGTTCATTAAATGAGATCACGCTATGGGCTCTGGAAGGTAATATTGCTGATGATGTTTTCTAAAGACAAAAGGCCAAGAAGGATCATCAATTCAAAGGCAGTTTAGGGCTATTCAACAGAAAAGACTATGAAGTCCTTAAGGAATAGTACAGATGAGAACTGGATAGTTCAAATTGGATGAGTGTGTGCATGAGAAATAAGCAAAAAGTTCAGGTTTGTCTGGGAGCTCCCTGAGGAAAGTAAGGAAAGCAAAGGAAAACCCAAGGCCTGTCGGTGATGTGGAGGATAACTGAGAATATCAGTGAAAAGATGAGTGTTATCTACTGTGACATACTGGATAAAATATCTGTAGCAGCAACTGGGGAATTTGAGGGGTTTAAGGCATGGTGATGTCTGGCTTGGGAGATAGTCTGCGTTTCTAGTCACTCTCTGAAAGATGTATTCAAAATGGGTCATGTCCAGAGAAGAGTTACTGGTATGATCAAAGAGATGGAGAGCCTGCCTCATGCTAAGTGATTAAAGAACACAGATGATGTAACTTTAAACACAGAGTGGATAAATACTGACATTAAGGACCATTTTTGGAACAGGAGTGAATAGGGATGAGCTATGCATGGATTAAGATAAGCTGAAAATTCAGAGAAGGTTCTTAAACATCAGAGGAATGAAGTTGGGAATTAATTCTGCTAGAAAATGGTTAGTAAACAAGAAATGTCCATTTCTGAGGGTAAAAACCAACAGCAGCGTTCTCATTTCAAGCCATCTTGTTTGCCTGGGGTTGCTAAGCCCTAATGAAACAAGTACTGCTGTTCTAGGCCATAGGCATGGCTTGCTGGGGCAGGATGACCATGGCCAGGATGGCGTGGTAAATCCTGCTGATAAGAAATGTGTCTGCAACCTGCATGGCCTCGCAGGCTCTTGTGTGTGTCCTTGGACATGCTCCAAAGGCAGGCTTAGTGGGAATCAATGGCTGACCCTCTAGGGAGAAAGTGGGGAGTAAGGGCAGGCGCTGGCACAGCACTACCATGAGCTTTCCTCGATCTGGTTGGAGCTTTGGCTTCTCGTTAGAGAACTCCCATGTTTGTTCCCACCTCCCAGCAAATAGCAAAGTTGTCAAGTACGGATTGGTAATGATTAGCCTGTATTGATTTCTGTGTATTTGTGAGGGATGTTGTTTGATCTTGAAGGCCGGGGCTTGCAGGCATGGGGAATGATTTATTTTCTTTTTCTTGTTAAGGACTTCTATAAATTTTGCATTTTCTACTGGCCTTTGTATCCCGTTCCTCGTTCCCAGTGAGCAGGAGCATACTATTGGCTTAGCTGTGACCAGCATCCTTGAAGCAGCCTGTGGTGGATGAGGTTGCTTTGACTCGGGAACTGAGATTTCTGCCTTGAGCAAACACTGGGCAAGGTGGAAAGTTTGCTCCTGAACTGCCCACAAACAAAAAGGTGTGGTAGTGTCTGTCCCTCCTGTGTCTGTGCTATAAGCAGGGCTATAATGAGCCCAAAAAACGTGTCCTAGGCATGTCCTCACTGCATCATCCACAGAAATCATCTGCAATGCTGGTCAGCTTGCTGTGACACAGGTGCACTGAGGGCAATAAGGGTAGACCCAACCAACCATCGTTTAGCAGAAGGAAGCAAGCAGCTCCCTGCTCCCTGTGCTGGATTATACCCACGTGCTGCTGCCTGGGGCTGTTGGTCTGTGGCAAGGCTGGGGCAGGTTGTGCACAAAGTCTGGTGTAATGAAAACCTTTTTCCCAACCAGTGTATGGTGTCACAGCTGCAGCCCAGGTGGCCAGCTGGGCTGTGGGTCCGGGCTGTTTCCACTTCACTGATCACCAGAGCAGATTTGCAGCACATTGGTGGGAGGCTTGGGCTCTTTGTGTTGATTTTGCTGTATAATTGCATTGAAAGTGGGAAGGTTTACAGCCAGCCTTAGCAGCCAGTGCCAACAGAGCACCAAAAGGCCGATGGAAGTAATCCTGCCAAGACAGAATAGAATTAGGAAGCTTTTTACCACCAAGCTATACAGCATGATGCTGGGCTGTCTCCTGGCTCACACGCCAGGCCAAAGGGAGCCATGTTATGGTGGGGACAGGCATGTCCTACCCCGCCATCTCCCTCCCCGAGGAGCACATCCACCAGCCTGCAGTATCACCACTCCCAGCACCAGCCACGCTCCCCTTCCCTCACTGACTCATCTCTGTGATCAGACAGCAGTCATCTCCTAGAAGACAGTCCCCCAGAAAGAGCTTTCTTCTTCCTCATTAGCGCCTGTACTCTCTTCTTGCCGCCTACAAAGCTGCGGGGACAGCCTGTCAGTGGCTGAGAGGAGCAGGTCCATGCAGGGAGATGCACCAAAGGGACCTTCATCACAGCAGTGAAGGCTGTGGAAGGCTGAGTAACGCACTGGGGAGGATGATGTGCATGTCAGCATTGGGGTGCGGATGTGCTGAAGAGTGTTTTTTTCTGAGGGAGCCCTTTGTCTGCTGCAGACTCCACCTGCAATGGTGTGTGGGTCTGGTTTGTGTCAGTGAAGTGGTTAACGTGGTGGTAGGGACAGGGAGGCAGCAGCTTTGTGCCTCCTCCCTTGGCTCTGGCACGGCCTGCGGAGGGCTGAGAGGGCACCGACATAGTTTCCATTCTCCTCTCTGCTGTGGGAACCAGTCTCCTGGGTAACAAGCGTGCCTTGTTCTGCTTCGAGCTGGCGGCTGGGCCTGGCTGCCTCCTCCCCCCACGTTCTGCTGGCCTGCGGTCTGTCCCTCCGCCCTGCATCTCCCTCGAGCTCATTGCTGGTGCTTGAAAGGGGCTGAGGTGGCAGTGTGAGGGCTGAGGGTGGGCTTGGAAGCATACTAGGATGCCTTGCATGTGTCAGCAGCCCCAGGTCTTGAGGAGGGACTGGCTGAGGTGCTGTGGTCTCAGTTTCAGAGGTGGGTTTTGGCTTGCAGCTTTAGAGCTTCTTGCTCCATGAGTCCTTAGTTCTGAGCTCTCCTGAGCACAGCACAGTATCTCTGGGAGCAGACACGGCAGCAGCCCTCTGTGCAGGGTTAAATGGTGCAGTGGAGTGTTGTCCTGTGCAGGACAGCTGTCTCCAGTGCTGCAAATGCCTCCCTTGGGACAGCAGTGAACATAGCTGGGTACCTGGCCCATGTGGTTGTGCCCAGACTGAGACAAAAAACAAACACACAGACACACACAAAAAAAGCACAAATTATTGCGCTGAGGAAAGAGAGAGCTCAGGGTGAAAGGAAATGATGAAAAAAAAAATCCCTCTCTGTGTTCCTAGGATAAGAGAAAAGCTTGGCTTTTTGCAGGTGGTAATCCTTTGTTTCAGGAAGGAGGATCTGCTGTGGATTGATACGTAGATGTGCATGGGTTTGGCCCAGGTTATGGCCAGCACTGTCACCATTAGCTGTGTTTAATAGTTGCTTGGGTCTTTGTTTGAGATTCCCCATGACAGGTGAACTGCAGAATCCCTGTCACCATGAGCAGTTCCACACCAACTGACCTGCTTGTGGCTGCATCGCACTCTCAGGGTGGCTGGGTTTTGGGGGCACCGTATAGATGCTGCTGATGAATCTCTTTAGGACAAATCACTATAGAAATGTAAAAGAAGCTTCAAGAAGCTTCTTGTCATTTTCCTGATCGTTCCGTTTCCCCCCAGCCTCCTCCTGCTGTGCATTACTTTGCAGATGAGTGTTTTTTCTCCAAGGGATCTGGCTGCCATTATCAATTGTAGGAACACAGCACTCCAGTGCCCTTTACTTTCCTTTACAAAACCAGATGAGATCAGGCAGTTTGCAACATCTGAAACCTAAGCTCATCATAGAATAACATGCTGCAGCTCTTTCCTATGGTGTAGTCATTCATCTTTATGTTTCTCCCCATGCTACCTTCCTGATTTCCCGATTCCTGTAAGAATCAATCCTCCATCTTCCAGCCTGATTTGTTCTCTCCCTTCATCTCCTTCTTTGCTCCCTCCCATCTCCTGCCTTGTCTGAGGTCCCGCAGGGACCGGTTGCAAGCCGGAGCGGCTCTGCTGTGGGCATGCTTGCTTCTTCACACACAGCAACGTCACAGCAGCAGCAGCAGCAGAAGCATTGGAGATGTGATTGCGCAGACCCTCTGCATTGCCAGGGATGCAGCTGTGAATAAAAAAAAAAATTGACTCTGTGTTTCCCACAGCATCCTAGTGAGAAAGCACGGAGCCTGCTGGAATCAGTGTGTTCAGCATTGCCGGAGCAGAGCGTGTGCAGGGAGCGGAGACAGGCAGCAGAGGATCTGCAGAAAGGTGAGATGGAGAAATGAGTGGGGTGGGTGTTTGACCTGCTGTTGGGTTTCAGGCCATTCAGTGTTCTAAAAAACGGCTGGCTTGTTTTTGCAGAGGCTGCCAGCTCCCCAGTGAAGCTTAAAGATTTTATCATTGCTTTGTCTGTTCGGAGGCTGTGTTGCTTTGGGGCTGTTGTGATTATAATTGATGCAAGAGAGTGAAGAGGCTGGTACTGCTGTGCAGAATGTGTGTTTGTCCATTGTGGTTGGGAAATAACGATTGTCAAGTCTGGGGCTGGTTGAGCAGAGGAGAGCTGTGTTTTGCCTTGACAGAGCTCCCTTGCACAGCTCTCCATTGTGTCTGCCATGACAGCCGAGCCCACACGGATTGTTGTGATCCCATGAGCTGTCACACTCTCCGTCCATCCCCAGTGGTGATGCTGCTGTGCCGCTCAAAAGCTGTTTTGACAGACAGCGCTTCAGTGAAAAGACAAACAAAGGACGTGTCAGAGGAAGGGCTGCTGCCATTATGGCTTTTGGCTGTTATTGTTTTTATTTTTTTAACACTGGTAATGCCTCATAAAGCATAGGCCGTTAGGATAAAATACTCTGGCAGGTAAAGCTAAAGCTTTGTTGCTCTGCAGAATGATGCACTGGGATCTATGCAGGCTGGAGTCCTTTGTGTCACTGAGGGTGTGTCTGTGCTGGCTATGTAAATGAATGCTTTCTCCCTGCCTCTTTCTGTAGATGAGACGAGAAAGGTTATCTCATAATGGAGGAATTACTATTTTTAATTACTGAGATGAGTGGTCCAGGCTGGGTACCAGTTACCAGAGCTTAATTACATGCTCCTCTTATAACCAAATCCCTCTTTTCCCTCCTCCCCTGCCTTCCTTCTTCTTCCCTCCCCCATTCCCTGCACAAATCCTTCCATTAAATTGCTGCTGCAAATGCAAAGGGAGAAGGGCTTGAACAAAGAGAAGGATGTATATCAGAAAGGGATATGGACACCGGAGAGGCAATGATGAGAATGAAGTCAGAGATAACAATAAAGGAAAAATATAAAACAGTGGGATTTAGATATCTGTAGACAAATGTATATATGGGAGTGTAGTAATGTCGAGTAAATAAGTAAACAAACATGGGGTTATGGAAAATGCTAAGAATGTGTGATCGCAATTGTAAGTATCAGAGGAATGTGATTTTAATGGAGCCCTACCTCCTGGTGCTGTTAATGAGCAAGCTTGGCATGTATAACCTCTTCACAAAACCCTTCTGCAGTGTGCCAGCTTGGCAGTTGCCTGGGAGCAGCTGAGCATCGAAATAAGTTGAAGGTAGTTCAGATAAAGCATCTTTAGGCATGTCAAGAACCACAGGATGATAGAGATCATGAAGTGGTGAGAATCTGGCAGGGCTGTAGTGGAATCTCGAAGCAGAAAAGGCAGATGTGAGGAACATTGCAGAGCTAGAACAATAGAGAAATGCAAGTCAGAAACCAGTGGCAGAGGTCACAGGGAAGGATATGTGGATTGTCATGGTTAGGGACTGTAAAATATGTAGCTCATAATATCATCCTCCAGCGTCTCTCCCTGTGTTCTCTGAGATGGTCAGTGCACCATGCATCCCCCACAGCTTTGCTGAGATTAGACGCAGTCTTCAGCACAGCCTTTTATACAGCACTTGTGTGAAGGAACCATTTTGCTGCTGTGGTTTCTCAGGCCGTTGCTCCCTTTCCATCCCCATGGAGCAGCAAGGCTCTCTAACATCCAGCCTTAGCGTTCAGTGGAGAAGATGCATCCCTACTTTTGGTTTAGACTGCTAGGTGTGAAGTGTGGGACTTCATAGTGCAAAATGAATTCTGCTCACAGCTCTGTGATGATGTCCTGGAAATGTCATACGTCTTCCTCAACTGCAGCTCCTTCTTGCCTCTACCTGAAACCCTGCCTTGTGATTTAGGAGCACTCTCCTGTGTGTCTCTGCAGATTAGGCTCCTGCAGAAGGGTGCTGGGGACAAGGACAACGTGTGCATTTGTAGATGTATCATGATCCAGAGTTCTGGTTGTGAAACAGGATGTATGTATGCAGCATACACGTGTCATGTTGTAGAAGATTTTTGTATGGCGTGTTTACAGTGTTTACCTGGCAGCAGTGAAGTGATGCAGCCTGCTTTGCTACATGGAAGAGAGTGCTCCTCAGTATACACGGGATGTGCCTAGCTGGTAGGTGCCATGCTTATAGTAGCAGCTGTTAAGCAGTGAGAGTGCACAGAGATTATCTGTCTTGAGATGGCTTGAGCCTAAAAGATGGGCAGTAGCTTGTGATGATTGGAGCTGGCTGAATGGATTCACAGCAGGGAGATAAGGCTGCTGTTGTATGTCTTCTCCAATGCCTTGATACAGAATGCTGGGATGAAGTACAGCTGGATCCAAGGCACCTGGACCTGCATTGCAGAATGTGCAGGTACCTAGGAGTGTATGCACTAGACTTGGAAGTGCCCTGCCCACAGCTCCATTGTTGCCTGTCAGTATGTCTGAGGCTTAAATAGCAATCAAGGAACAATTTCTCTGTCCTAGAGATGGCTTTATTTCCAGTCTGATGCTCCTGCTGAGCTCACTCTGATGTTATACCTGATAGCTAGATGGTGATGCGCCTTTGGCAAACCTATATTGAGTTTTGTCCCATTTTTTCATTTATTTCCCAGATCCATTACTCTTTCACAGTGTTTTTTGGAATGCCTTCTGTATATATAGCATATATAGTGTATATGAAGGGCAGGCTGACTGATCTCAGGTGGGTCAGTTCCCTTCCTCTTTCAGAACAGGGAAGGCTTACCTTGATTATTTTTCAGGCACGCATCTTTGGCTCATTCCTCTTCTTCCTCATGGATGTTTTTATTGAGAGCCCTCTTGTCAGTGGCGATCATGTGATGGTTCCTCATTGTTCTGGGATCAAGAATATTTTGTCCTCTCACTGCAGTACATTTGTCTGCTCAAATTTGTTTCCACTTCAAACGCTCGTTTCCTTTTCTGTGCCCTTTATTCCTTGTGTTGTCAACACGGCATTGATACAGCTTCCATATTCTTCTTCGTTCCAGAGCAGTATCAAAGATGTTGTTTCTACAGAGCTCTATTATAATTCTCAATGTGTTTGTTCATTCAGCTTGGTCAGAAATCCTACTGTTCTAATTTCCTCACCTGGGTGATTCCAGGTGTTTTTCATTTATGGTGTATGCTCAAAGTCTTTTCTGCAGTACTTCCCTGAACCCTTTGCTCTTCTTGGTTTTATAACTGTTTTGCCTGATATGCCAAATATCTGCTCTTTACAAATAAAATTTTAAAAGGAGGGAAAAAAAATTAATTTAATTACAGAGCTGTTTGCTTTTTACCTTCCTGTTGGATGTAAACTGGACTAGCTTAAGATACTTAGTCCAAAGTTACAGATTCTGGGCAGTAATTCATCTCAACATACAAGGTACTGGTGGAGCTGACTGCAGATTAAACCCAGGAAAAGCAAACAAAATGTGAGAAATATGATTTCTATGGGGGGGTGAGACACTGATCTGAGGAGGAGATGCCTCCCTGTCAGCCATCAAATCATACCTGCATGAGGAAATTTTGTCCCCAGGCTTCTGGAAGCCCTTAAAGTCCAGCTGGAAATAGGAAAGCTCACTTACCTGCTACTTTTGCTGCTTTGTGTGAAGAGTCCTGATGGGGACAAAGAGCTCCTGGCAGTCTGGTCTGTAGGTCCAAACGAGGCAGAAGGTTACACCATTCCAGAGCTATGCAAAAGGCTGTATGATAAGAGTTAAAGGAGCTGAGAGAGCTGGATAGGGATAAATCCATAGCAAAGATCAGCTATCAGTTACAGCTGCGCTTATAACTAGCCTTAGCAGGGATTTGTCATGTTGTCTGTTGAGCAAGTTCCCTGTGTGCCCCAGCATTCATCTGAAAGTTGGTTAGTCTCCAAAGTGAAAGTAACAGGCTGTCAAAATGGCTCTGGTCCCTGATTCTGCTCCAGTTTTATCTCTCGATGAAGATTATTTGTGTTCATCTTCTGAAAGAAGTGGGGCAAAGCCAGGGCACGCCTGTTAAGTGGAGAGCAAGAGCAGGTCTATCCATAAACTGTTTTTTTCCCCACCACCCTTGTGTTGTAGCCTCAGAAATACGCAGATGATGTTTTTTCTATATCTGACACATGCTAATATTTCTTGCTGGACAAGGCTGATGGTGGTTCAGCAGTAGTGACAGTCATGCTGCAGGGTTTTTTTTTCCCCATGTCATTCATTTCAAGGAAATGCAGTGGAGGTCAGGCTCAATGTTTAGTACTGACTCTTGGCAAGTGATAGGAAACCAACACTACCACCAAGCCATCCCTCTCTGCTCCAGCATGGGATACTCTCTGGAAGCAGAGACTGGAGTGTCACCACCCTTTTGCACTCTGTGGGTTGGTGGCGGAGGTGTCCCAGAGTGGTGGGAGCTCACAGGTCTTTCTGGCAAGAGAGGATTTTCTCCTCTGCAAATTACAGGGGAGAAAAAAATCAGAGCCTGTAGGGAAGATCTTGGCAATTATGCAACAGTTTTTTTTGCCAGATACTTCCCTGAGACCTGCCATTACCTCAGGCTAGCATGTAGTCTGTTCTTGGGGAAGGAATGGAGCACGTGGACAAGAGGTGGGTAATGGGTGGGAGAGTCTGCCTTCTTGTTGGTTCTCAGTTGTGAGAGAGACTCCCCTGTGCGTCTGTGGCTCTCTTTACTCAGGAGCATTCTTACATACTGGTACCAGCTAAAACAAACAGTAGTAGGAATTTCTATTTTGTTTGTATATTTATTTTGCAAGAATTCAAGTTATCATGTGATGTTTGAGCCAATCGGTTATTCAACCATGGTGCAATCAACCCTGAAGAAAAATTCTTGTGCTTCTAAATGTTGTCAAACGCAGGTTATCATCAATTAGGTTATTCCTCTGCTTCCTTTGGCCCTCATGTAAACGGGCTCTTCAGGTGCTACTCTTGAAGTGAGCTAGGAGTCTGTTCTTCCTACTGAGTTAGACTGACCATATCAGTTGGTTTTAACTGCTTCTTGTTTATCAAGGCCCCTTCTTTTTGTCTCCTTGGGCTCCCATGTCAAAGAGCAGGGATTTGCTACATTTTTGTGTAGTTCAAATAGTCTAACTGTCCATACAGGTGTCCTTGTCTGCAGGAAGAATGGCTCATCTGGACCACTGGTAGTTCAATTCACTATTCTTAGTATTGATACTTTTTCCAGCGCCTGTTTGCAGTGCTTTATTCCCTGTAGACCAATCCTAGGATCTTTCCCAAGTGGTAGAGTCAGAAGTCCTCCTATGCAAAGATCCCATGGAGCTGTAAATTTCTGGTCCCAAGGCACTGCTAGCGGGCACTGAGCATCTTCTTTGGCTTTGCCTAGTTCCTTCTTGTAGTCCATGACTGGAGTGGCACATCTACCCTGAGGTTTGGCTTGCTGTTGTTGTCTTGTCCTTCGCCACTGGTTAGCATGTGAATAGCTGTAGTCACTTTTAAGGGATGTATTTTGCCTGAATGTCTGTAGCTTGACCCTTCAGAAGGACAGCAAATGGATTTCAGCATGCATCTGCACTTTATCATTTTTTGTAGCTGGCAAATTGTTCTGTCATCTCCCTTCAGTGGCATCTCACTTGACCTACTGCTAAGATTTATCCTCCAGCTGCAGATCTTGGTGTTTGAAATGGCCAATGAGCAGAGCATCTTCCTTGCCCAGATGTCTCCTCTGTGCCTCCATTCCATGTTGTTTGCCTCATTTTCATTTCTTCAAACACTTGCTATTTATAATTACTGTATTTATAACACACTCTGAAGGTAGTGATTACTTCTTGTTACTGTAAGCCTGGCAAGATTCACGTTCCCACTTGCTTTCCTTTGTTTCCTTTCTTCCCTGCCTTTCAGAGAGGACTGGGGGAAAAGAAAGGTGAGACTTCGCAAACACAGAGACCTTGCATTGCTTTAAATCTCAGCTCTTAGTACAGTAGAGCTCACCAGCTTGTGGCACAGAAACAGAGGAGGGAACTGTCTGAAACAACTGTGTTCCAGCTGACAATAGGGGAGCTAAGACACAAAAGGGATAACACTCATCACATGTTGTTGAAGTTGCTTTTCACCATATCTTATTGAAACACCAATAGCAGTCAGTAATACGCTGAGTTATCTATTGTGTGTAACTCTGCTGGTGACTGCACAATCTTTGCAGACCCTAAGGAAGGCATCTATCTTTGTAATTGACCCCTACCAGGCTTCGTGTTACTGACATGATTTGGTATTGCAAGGTGGAGAAATACTTTTGTGTGAAGCAATGTATTTGCACTTGTCCTGGAATTGCAGATGGGTGATCTCCCTCTATAACAGAGGATATTTCACAGACTGTATTTTGATCTGCTTCCTTGTTGTGTGTTTTGCCCTTGGCAGAAATTGAGGTTGAAAAGGAAACACCACTAAAACCTCTTGGCCTGTTGATAAAAATCAAAAGGAGGATCTTCTTTTCTGGAAGCAGGCTACCAGATCTCACTGGTTAGGTACAGCAAATTCACAGATGGTATTTCTTTCAGCATGGGCATGAGCAGCTACTGAGGACCGTGTTCTCTCTCCTGGGCCCACAAAGAGAATATGTATTAAGACAGGCAAAACTTCCCACACACCTACTCCAACAGTTTGTGGAATCTAAGGGGGCAAAACAAATCAAACTTCAGAGACACAGAAATGAAACTTCTTTCCACATAGAAAATATATGTGAAAAAAGAAAAAGAGAAGAAAAGGGCCCTTGTTTCTTCTAGGCAAGTCTCTTTGTAAGCCTTGAGTTTTTGAGCTTGATGCTAACTTAAATAAGTGTGTATAAGGCTGTCACATAATAGTCACAAAAATGCACTTTGACAGGTTCCAAATGATCTGACATTAAACTACAAAAAGTATCTTGGAGTAACACTGGTCATAGGAAATTTTATTTGGTGGACAGCTTTATTTAAAAATTAGGATGGATAAGGTAGACATGGAAAGTTATGGTGCAGTGTGTTTTAGTGTTGATATATAAAGTGGAAGACATCTCACTGTTGATTGGAAAGTGTGTGTAATTAGTCACTCCAGCTCAGAGTAATGACTGCAGGCTTGGAGAGAAATGAGAAACTTACCAGAAATCTGCACAAAGTCCTGGAAAAATCTCATAAAGGGAGTGACTGAAGAAACTGGAATTACTGTATCAAATGAGAAAATGCAGAGTTCATTATAAGAAAAGATGACTATTATAGAGGAAGAAGATAGTGATTTATGTGCTGCCCAGCTTGCAACATAAAAATATTCCAGGGAGTTAAGGAGAATTATTTGAAATTAATAATAGGAATAATTTTCATGTACTGTGATTAATTAGTCCATTAATCTTACTGTTAATCTTCAAAGCCCAGCAGTATTCCCAAGTGGCTTGGCGTTTTTGTGAATAACAAGGCTACCTAGTTTATTTATAGTAAATGCTCAGAAGAGAGGTTGCAGGGCTTTGAAACCTGGATGACTTGAAGACCATCTCATTGTGAGGGTTCAGCTGAGACACATTCTTCCTCACCACTTGTTGTAGATTCTTCTTCTTCTTTGACATCTGGTACAGAAAGGACACAACAGCTTCAAGAAGGATTTCCAAATGTGAGCATGTCCTGTCTAGATAGATCAGGGAGCCTACAGACTTGAGATGACTCCTTTGTCCTCTTGAGCATCCCTGAGGTGGCTTAACGCAGAGTAATCATAACTCTGATGCATCCCTAGGAACTCCAAACTGCTCCTCTAGTACAGAGCCAAGGATTGTCCCTGTTTGCTCTCCTTTTTCTCAGGTGGGGTAGGCCTGTGCATCCTCTGCAGCCCAGCATGAGTTTCCTTAGCAGAAGACCTTGGTTAATCTAGGGTTATCAGATTTAGTTCATTAGACCCTTAATGCTCTGTTGAGCCCAATCATTCCAAGCCAAATTAGCACATGAGCTGTCTTCTAGAGTGTTATCCTAAAATAAATGTCTGACTCATGGCAGCTGATTGCTGTCCTGGCTGGAGCTTTACGTGCCGAGTTTGGTTTGCGTTGCCAGTCCCTGTAAGGGATAAGTTTCTTCTCTCAGAAGAAAAATATGTGTAATCATTATTTGTGACTGGTCTGCTTCATAAGTATTTTATGAAGGTCTGGCTTGCTTTTTATTAGTTCTGTTGCATGGAAAATATTCTGTTACATAAATTAATGCTGCAGTTTCATCCAGATCTTCTGGGTTCTGCCTTGTACTTTGCAAATGAATACACAAGTAGACAGAGACCAGTGTCTGGACAGAGGAAGCCTGGTATATGAACAGGATGAAAAGCTTGGGACTGCTCAGAAGGCTGACAGATGCCAAAAATGTCATGTTCTCCTTGTCCTAAACAAGGATAAATAATGAAGATAAATGTTGGTAGGCTCAAAAGAATGGAAGGACAGCAACAGCTATGGCACGTAATTAGCTGTGAAGATCACTAGTTCAGGGCATTACAGGGCCGAAAGGTTGCAAGAGTTCAGAAGAAAAATTGGATGCTATCAGAGATGTCAACATGCAGCATTATGATTTTATAAGCACCCAGCTGTCAATGGGAGTGTTACGAAACCTGCTTCTGGACATAAGGCATTCTCTAATGGAGGCTGCCTGTGTTGGGGTTGAAAATGGAGCAGATGATCACTGGTGTGCCCACTTTCAGGCTATTACACCTAATGCAGAGCTTCTGAACTTTGCTAACCAAGGTGACAGACTAGGCTGAACTGGCCATCTGATTCATCCACAGATTTCTGTGTTCCCATGCTGAAACAAAACCTCCCTGAGGCTGTTGTTCTACAAAGGCTACAAATATGTTCATCATTCTTTTCCTACTGTTTCTGAGCTACTGGCAATGGCTGCCTTACATTTTGTATTTCTTGGAAAAAGAAGCCACAGCATTCTTGGTAGACTTGTTTTTGCCAGGAAGGTCGTATCAAGGCCTGCTCTGCAGTGCAGAAAGCAGCTTCTAATCTTATACAGTCTCACTATGCAGCTAGAGCTAGGAAGGGTTAAAACTTTCTGCAGTCTTGGCAGGAGTCAGCTGTTGGACAGAGCTGCTGATTAAGAAACCATTTAGATATGCAGTGTGAAGAGAAGCATCTGATAAAACCAGACTGCTGCTGGGATGTTTTTCTCATTGTGTTTTGTTTGGGGGCTTCTGATCTGGTTGTTCTCTGTACGTACTAAATTCATTGTAAGACAGCATCTTCTAAAAACAGTGAATCTCTGCAGATGCAGACATTCTGGCTGTATGGTAAGACTGGAGCCCTCACTGTGAGGAAATGCCATACCTGTCTTGCTCCTCCTTTCACATGACTATTGTAGCAAACCATCATGCTACTGCTGTGTCTAATTCTGAAGATAATCCTGCGAGAGCTTCCTGACATCTGTAGCTGTTTTATTTATGGATAGTTGGGGTTAAACTACCTTTAACCTTAGTTATTTCAAGAACTTGGTCCCCCTGAAGTATTTATTCCTTCACTCTCAGCTGAGTGCTGTAGATACATTTGTTGCTCACTTTGTTTTTGCACACACCTGAGCAAGAATGGCTGCCTGGTCACAATTGCACATTGCAAGATAATAAATATGTTGGGAACAGCCATGTTATGTTGAATATATTCTCAGCAAGTTTTTTGATGACCTCAAGCTGGGTGGTGCAGTTGACAGCAACAGAAGGAAGAGATGCCATCCAGAGGACCTGGACTTGCTCAAAAAGTGGACACACGAGAATGTAATGAGGTAGAACAAGGCCAACCCATGTGGGTTGGGTGCTTCCAAGCATGCAAGATCAGAGAGCCAGCTCTCTGCATAAAGCTGCAGGTACAGTCTTCAGTCCCTCGTATCTATACAAGCAATACCTTCTTGAGTCTGCCAGCTGATAGCCACAGCCCTTCTTCATGGCTAAGCCCTGGGGAAAGTGCACCCAAGGAGGAGTTAAGCCTGGTATTTTTGCTACTGGTTCTGCCTAGCAGTTTTATTTGCTGATAGGATTTTTTCTAATCTGAGTGGGTTCTTGAATGCTTTGGAAATCACTTAACAGCCAGGCTCTGGTACCTAGATGGAGCTGTGTTTCACAAAGGAATTGTGTAATTTCTGCTTTTGACAAATCTTAGATGTGCTTTTATAGTGCTCATGCTCTAAAGATGCTGTGCGAATATGGTGCCTCTTCCCGCTGCTGCCACTAGGGCATGATAAAAAAGGACATGCTGTGTTCGGAGTCTAATTCAGCAGCAATTTCAGTGTGATACTAACAGCTAGCGACATTAGCGTCTTTTCTCCTCTGTGGATTTGCATATGCTAATTAGGAGCATATGCGGTGGGGGCTGGGGCAGAGGATGGGCTGTTGGAGGAGGAGGGGCAGATTCAAACCCAGATCACCAGACCGCTTTGTAAATCAGGGCCTGCAAGTGTCTCCAGCTGAGTGCCACATGCCAGCTGGTGAGTCACAGAGCACGGCTTTGGAGAGGCCAGCCCCATGGCTGCTAGTATAGAGCTGCTGCACGAGCTATTTCTAATGTCTTCTGCGACTCAGAGTGCCCAATGCAGCTGGGACTTACTTTCCTCTAACTGGGAGGCAGTACTAACTGGGAGGCAGTGCCTGCTCATCCTAGTCTTGTCACTGTTAGGCGAGCACGTACCTACTATTTACTTTCATCGCAATCACTCTGACATCCCTGCTGCAAGGCTCCTCACCCCTGACCTAAGCAGCACACTGACCATCACATGCTGCTGTTTCTGTTTTGAACACAACATAATCCTATGTATTTTTTGGATGTAATGATAGTGAGTCAGCCCGTCGTGGAAACCTCTGGAAAAAATGCTGAGACCCAAGCAGCACCTTGCTGAGGAAAGGGAAGTGGTCTCTTCAGAAGGTTTACTCAAGATTACAAGAGGAACCACCTTAACCAAAGGCAGAAATTTAGGAAGCATCAAATCCTTGTATTTTGCACCAGCCCCCACTGTTTGCTCTGGGTCCTGGGCTATTCACTCAGGGCCACCCAGAAGGGCCACCCTTATTCTTCAGTCTATTCCCCGAATAGGAAAGGAGCATTGAAGGCTTACAAAGTGTCTAAACGACTGCTGTTTCCCCTTGAACCATTCCTTTCATTGAACATGCTAGGTTATTTATTAACTCATTTAATGAAGGTGAGAATTTGGCAGTTATATTAGGTGGCAATAAATGAACGGGTACAAACAGCTCATCACACCCTACAACAGCTTACAGACTTCCCACGTCCTTGTATAGATTCTTTTTTTTGGCTCACCTGGAAGGTTCATGCCTGTCCCCAGGCCACTCATCCTGTGGCCTTTGCCCCATCCTCCTCATCAGGCTGTTCTCTGAATGCCTTCCAATGTGCTAGAATTTTCCAGTTGAGTTGATTTGTACTTTAAAAACAAAACAACAACAATAACAAAACAACATTCAGTGCTTTCTGGCAGCTTTCAGAGTGACAAAACCTGGGCAGGAATGAGCTGCATAGCTGGGATTCTGGAAACTGGTGGCAGAACCAGTGAGCAACCACCCAAACCCTGAGACCCCCCTCATTGCTTGTCCTGCAGAGTGGCTGGTGAGAGACTGCCAGCTGGGCTTGTTCTCCCAGCCCTTTTGCCTGGAGGTAAGCTGGCAGAGAATGAACCGGATCTCTCTCTGGCCATAGAGCAATGAGGAGACGTCCATATTGTGCCTTTGTCTGCAAGCTCACAAACTGCTGCTTTTTGCAGCTTTTTTTTTTTTTCCTCACATTTTGTTTTGTAGATCTGTGTAGTTTTTTCAGCCATCTTAATGCAAATGCCATGTAGGAGTCAGGGATTCGCGTGAAACAATAACAGAAGAACCAGCAGCTCTAATAATGAAGAATTTTGGCTAACTCATCTATTAAGCCAAACACACAGCTCCTAACCCTGCTTTTCCATCTTTCACCTTTCAGTGACTTGTTTTTATTTGAGAAAGGATGATGATGACTGAAACCAAAGCCATTCAGAAAGACACAGCAAGAACCATCACAGTTAAAGGCTCACATGGGGCATTCAATTCTGTAGATGAAATGGCGGAGATCTGTAGAAATAGTGATGTGATCAGAAAAGCCAGCCTCCAAACAGCCAGCATCTCCTCCAGCTGACAGTTATGATCATCTCTTCTTCCTTCATGTTATATCTGCAGTCTCTGTGTATCGAAATCATATTCATTTCTGAAATGTCTGCTTGCTTCCCTGCTATTTGCACTACCCATTATGAGAAAACCTGTGTCACTGTCTGTTAAACCCAGCCACACCTTGCGGGCAGCTGCCAGCAAACTCCAAAAGTGTAACCAGAGAGATAATATTGGGATATGCCTGGAGACCAGCTACTGCCACATCTAGCACAACATGACTTGCAAGCAAGGCTCTGCTGGCTTGCACTTTCTCAGTAGTGTTACAGCAGCAGGAGGCAGTACTTCAGAAGCCAAGGAGCTACACTGACTACCCTCCAATTAGCACATCCTCTTCAGCCTGGTGGATAGAGCGGAATTGGGGTCTTGAAGAAGCTTTGTAAGGAATGAAGTGTAGAGCCGGAGCAGTGCTGCATTCCTGTTATCTGCAGTATGCTGCATCCTTACTAAAACGTGATGCATCTTGGCAGGCAGCTATCAGGTCGGTGCTAAACCACCCTTTATTGCTCAGCACTCCTCTTTCTCTGCATACCTAGAGCTTTGCTGCATCTTTTTTTCTTTATGTATAACTAAGGGTACAAGCATTCATAATTCTCCACCATGTTATAAATGCCTCATGGAAAGCTGTTCTCTGTTTTTGCATTACCTTAACTCGTGAAAGGCATCTCCAGATAATGAGATGTCTGAGCAGACAGAATAGACAACCCACATTTCCCCTTCAGCAGCAGATGGTGTCAGTATGGAGTAGATAAAGAATTTTGACATTTGCAATCAAAATGGCTGCTGCATCTAGAGTCAAGATGCTTCTTGCATGTTTCCCTGCCTTGTGCTGCCATGACACAGTTTTCCAGGCGGGGATTGCTGCTGGATGTATGCTACTGTGTGCATAGGATTAAGCAAGTTTCAGCACTCTGTGAGCTTCTGCTATGATAATTAAGAAAAATGAACTGATTGGGCTAAAAGTATCTAGATGCAAACTGTGTACCCCTCCTTCTGAACCCCCCCACTTGCAAAGGGGTGCAATAGCTTTGTAAAGAGCTTATCAAAGCCAGCAGAATGTGAAACTACTGTTCTTACTGGATTTTACAACCCAGCATAGATCTCATCCTACCATACCCTAAACAGAAGAGAGTGGATCCTTCTGCAGTCTTCCAGAACTGGAGGGAGTACAGATGGATGGTATGGCCATAGAGGATGGGATTGGGAAATCAATGGTCCTTGTGCTGACAGTGCCACAGTCTAACCTCCCTACATCCCTGAGACAGGAGGTTATTGTAAGGGAGACTGTGATACCTAGGGCATTAAAATGTCCTGCATACCCCTAGGAAAGCTGTCAAAATGGCTGCTGGCAGGAGCTGGCAGCATTTTTCCTGTGGTACTGGCCCTTGGAGCCATGTGCTGTAGGTGCAGGCAGAGCAAGCGTTCATCTGCTGCAGCACGTGTGAGTCAGTGATTCTCAGTCTGCCTGGGCAGCCTATGCTGCCACCAAAAACCAAAGAGCTGGGCAGAACTGCAAGGAGACAGCTGGGAAAAGGCTGTGTGTCACCTTCCCTTACATTTTGCTGTCAAATGTCAGTGTGTGCCTGTGCAAACCTTGTCCTCCCACAGCAGCATCTGCAGCAATGTGAGATGTGTGCTGCTTGGCAGGGCTGGGCAGCAGATGGGTGCTGGTGCTCTAAGCAGCCATTTCCCAGAGGCAGTAGAGATGTTGTGCTTTAGCAGTGAAGCGTTTTGTTGTCACCGTCCACAAAATGATGCTTTTCAAGCTGTTGCATTGACGCGACACACAAAACAAAGCAAAACCGTATGGGGAGACGTGATCGAAGTGTTACAACCATCTACCAGTGTAGTAGGAAGGGAAGGAGAGGTCTGAATGAGCAAATAAGCACTGCAGAACCAGAGCTAGCTTTTCCCACAGTGCTGGGGGATGAGCAGGGACTCGTGCTGCTATGTGCACCATCAGTGATGCACATAGTTCAGAATGGGGCAGAAACACAGCCCTAGCTGCTGAACACCATTTTCAGCATGTTTGCACTAGGCACAGAGCCAGAGGCTGTTGTTACCAATGGTGGTTCTTGAACAATGTGATCGTGGGAATCCCTAATGTGCAAAATCTCCTCTCAGGAACCAGATGGAGAACAGACCAATTCCTTTCAGCCACTATGGCAGAGAATGTGGGAAAGGAACAGGGGTTTGTGAGACAGAGGAGTCAGTGAATGGAGAGGGAAGGGTGATAATAGCACCAAGACGTCTATAGGCAGGGTTGGTTTAGGGCCACATGGTAGTTCCCTGGGTGACTTTTTTTCTTCATCAGAGCCTAATTCTGGGTGAATCATCCCAACAGCAGCAGGTGTGAGGGTGCTTTTGCTCCTCACATGGGTCTCCGGTAGAATTAAGCCTGATCCACAAGGCTTATCAGCTCAATAGCACTGCTGTTATTATCAACTTTTACATCATTGGATGTTTGCTGTAAACACTAGATCTGTTTCTATCTTTCTGGGTGTTTTCTTTTTCTTCTGCCAAAACATCCTGTATCTGTGAGAGTCACAGTTATGCGTGGGAGAAAGTACTTCGTTTGATCAGCTTTATTTTAGCATCTTTTAATTGCTATTCTTATGCCATGAAGCTGAAAGAAGTGAAGCTCTTGATCTTTCTGCAGAGCTGTCTCAGTGCTTGCAGTGTTGTTCTGATTTCATTTATCCCACATTCTCAGTTTCCTCCCTGCACTCCTATATGCCTTTGCAGCTCTGTTCCAAATCCATTATCATTTCATAGTCACGAACACTGGATTTATGTAGATAAAGCTGCAGTTACTGTCACTTTAAAGTCTAATAGTGATGGCAGCAGACCTAGGGTCCTGGTGTCCAGAGATCGCAGTGTGCAGTGCCAGGATGCTGTGAGCACTTAGGATGCCTGGACGGAATATGGGGTTTGAATTGCTGACCAAGGATGTTGGGACCAGGACTTTCCAAGCAAGGAATTGATATGTGAGACACTTAGTTTAGTTTTGCATCCCTCAGGATCACCCTAGGTCAGTGTTGTGTTGTTTTTTGTTTGGTTGGTTTTTGAGGTAGCTGCCCTCCCCCAATTTTCTCTGCATTGATTTCTCTGAAATGTGGAAGAGAATGCAAAAAGAAAAACTTTATCCAGACTGTCCTGAAAACTCTTGCTGTTTGGTCATCAAGGGCAGCTTGGGAAAGAGAAATGAATATGTTCTTTGCACTCCCATGTCTCATACTGATGAATATCTTCCTATAGCGTTATGGCAGATTGCTATTTACTGAACATGAGGTGTTGGTTTCTTTGTGACCTGGATGTGTGAATCCTAGGTCTGTGCATTGTAACAGCAAGCCCTGTTGTGAAATACACTGAATAACTTAATGAGGAGGTAAGTGTTTTCCTGTGCATGTGCAATGAGTGCCATCAGCATTGAGATCTTCCTTTGACCCAAAGCCTGTTCAGCCCTTTGGCCACTTGAGTGAAATAAGTTACTTCAGAGAAGTTTGTATAGGGTCATCTGGAAGCACAAGGATTGTCCCAGAAGACTGTAGAGAAAGTGGCATTTTTGTCTCGTCTTGTATTGCTTTCCCTGGAGAAAGATTGCTCAGAACCTTATGCTGAGGGGCTTGTTTGTACGAGGAATATTGTTTAGATGCTGAAGTCTTTGGTGAAACAAGGGAGGCTTCAAATATTCACTGCCTTAACTGAAGAGTGACTTCCTTTGCATTTTTGTCTATCTCTAGGTATCTGAGTACCCTCATGAGAAGTGTCCTACCAGTCTCTCATGTGCAGCTGCACTGGTCCATGGGTAGCAACAGTTTAACTGATGTCCTGAAGAGCATTCCTCACCATGGATAGTCCACCAAAGCTAACTGGGGAGACGCTGATTGTCCATCACATTCCTCTTGTGCATTGCCAGGTCCCAGATAGACAGTGCTGCTCCGTGAACAAAAGGACCAACCCCTTCTGTCAGCCAGATCTTGGCATTACACGCACCTCTACCCTTCCAGAAAGAGACCTTTCACAGACTGACTCCTTGGTGTACAGCAGCTTTCTCCAGGCCTCTGAATCCTCAGCGGAGACCTCAGACAACAAAGAAGGCAAATCAAGGGACTTGGTTGTCCCTAGTGCCAGTAAGCGACACAACCCTTTCTTACTGACCGAGGGTGAAGATCTCAGCATCTTTGGGGATGACCTGGGACAAAAGTCTTTCCACCTTCACAACTCCCTTGTGGGTGGCAAACCTCCCTTTCATCTGCATGAGCTGGCCTTGCCCCCTTTTCACCTCCATGACTCCAACCAGATTGTGAAGTCCTGGAACATGGCAAGCCGATCCGGTGTGGTAGATGGGCAAGAGGACAAAATAAGCAGTGATGACATCCAGAAGAGGAACAATGCAAACCGGTGCCACCAGGCCACAGAACGCATGGAGCTGGATGAATGCGGCTGCAATCGTGGTAGCTCCTCCAGCTTCTCCTTTGATGCTGGTGACCAGGAGTGGAATCAAAATACAGGTGAATCACTGAGGAATCACGATGCCCTGCTTAGCCGGACGTGCAGCTGTTCCAGCTCAGAGCTCCAACACTGCCGCTGCTACAGTTCATCAAGTCAGTCTGAAGTGATTGACCAGCAGATGGGCTACATCAGTGACTCTTCTTGCAACAGCTCTGATGGGGTGCTGGTGAACTTCAGTGCTCTCTACAATAAAATGAATGGCCATTCTCGATCTAACCTGAATTCAGCCAACCTGTCCTGTGACTCTTCCTTCTGCAGCCACTCAGACACAGGAGCTTTTTACTTGGATTTGCATTCATCACCCACAGAATCCAAGATGTCTTGTGAGTCGCATCACCCGGAGAGTTCAGGGAAGACATGTGAGTGTCACCGTTCTTCCTCACCTGTTCTTGATGCTAACTGCAACTCCTACCACCTCCACTGTGAGCCTTGCACTTCAGAGAGCTCAGACCTCACTGCCTGCTTCCAGAGCCAAGCACGACTTGTTGTGGCTACTCAGAATTATTATAAGCTAGTCACATGTGACTTGTCTTCCCAGTCATCTCCCAGCCCCGCAGGATCTTCCATAACTAGTTGCTCAGAAGACCAGACCAAAGGTAGCCCAGCCCAGCCCACTGAATACTATCTTTTTAGAAGGCCTGACCTAAGAGAAGAAGAAGGCAACGTGGAGTGCAGTGAAGAGGAGACAAAGGGAGAAACCACAGAGAACATGATTGAGGGTCAAGTCTATGTGAACGTATCACCACCTAACCTCAATACAAGCCGGCAGCGCTCCAGAAGCTATGATCAGAACCTGGACAGGAGTCCTGGCAACAGGCTGGGGTCTTTGGAGCGTATGGTGAGCTGTCCAGTTAAGCTGAGTGAAAGTCCAGCAATACCCATCCAGAGTTCCCCACCAAAGCGAGTGACATCTTTTGCTGAACTTGCTAAAGGCAGAAAGAAGAACAGCACCTCACCACCGCTCCGGTGCAGTGGAGATTCCTCCTTGGAGTTCTCCCCTATTCCTGAGGCACAGCAGGACTGCCCAACTTTCCTAGAAGAAAGAGCTCACCGCAGCCAGAGTCTTCCACCCATGCCCTTCATCCATGGCCTGAACCGAAGCTGTGAGAGCTTCTGTTTGAATCACCCCTTTGGGGACAGACAGGCTTTGTGTTCCACCAAAGACTCAGGACCCAATGAGACCGTCCCCAGTGGGCATGGGGCAGGTGAGCAAGCCTCTCGCACCCTGCTGACGGAGAAAGATGCCAACTTCTCAGGTAGTTCTACCAGTGGCCATGGACAAAGAGATGTTAGAGCTCGAGCAGACGGTAAGGAACCAATCTAGGCAGATTGTAGAGCTTAAATAAATAAATAAATAAATAAAAGCCTTCTCTTTGGGACTAGAGGGGAGCAGCAGAGGAACCTGCATGGTAGTGGGAGACCAGAGTCTGTGCAGTTTGATTCCAAGCTAGTCTCTGGGACAAAGTTCTGCTGTGTTTATTTCAGACCCAGGTCAGCACACATAGCTTGTCCTTGTGTTTCTTTAGGAAACTGAGGATTTATGCAAATCTTTTATATCATGTAAGGGAGGAAATTACATTAACACTTGAGGAGTCTACAGTCTAGAGGTTTATCTCATTCTGACTTCTTTCTAGGGCATAGTACTCCCTCAGCCCATGGCCTCCCCTTAGTTCCCAAGACAGATTCACAGATGCTCAGCAGAGCCACATTCCAAGCAGACAAAGAGAGGATAAACCATTGAGTACTTTTTTAGTCTTTCTTTTTTTGAATCTGTTGGAGGTAGAGCTGGGGAGGGAAATGGCGTAGCCAACCATCTCCTCTTGATGTATGGCTCAGAGAGCTTGCACAGTCTCTACTAACACATACAGTATGAGCCCTGCAGGGATTAGAGAATCTGTTTGTCTTTGCCTGGAATGTTCTGGCTGTATCTCGCAGTATGTAGAACTGCAGCAGAGGTTCTTGTGGAAGGGTGCATGGCTATTGCCAGGGTTGTTTTCCCTGCACCTTCTGTGGAAAGCCTGCAGTACTTGATTTGCTTTCTACATTGATCTTGACATTACATGTCCTGGTGAGAAAGCTGTGTGACAGTTCTATAAGTGCTTAAGGTATGGCCATTTGTACAGTGTGGCAGGAGACCTCTCTGTCCCTGCTCTAGATAGTTATTGTACTTGTTTCACAAGTAAAAGCCAAATGGATCTCTGACCAGGCTGCTGCAGTAAATAGCCTCTGATATGCCAAGGATGTGCCAGTGTGTCATGTGATGTGCTGCAGATTTCTAGCAGGAGACTTGAAGAGCACTTGAGTGGAGGTATGGAAGGGATTTTGACCTTTGGAGCATGATTTTTTTTAATTTATTTTTTAAATTTTTTTACTATTATCCTGAGTTGGGTTTCTTTGGGTTTTCTTTTTGGGTTTTGCACAGGATGGCAGGGAAGGCAGGTCTCTGCTGACAGAAGGCAGCCATGGGAGCAGCTGAGTTGCAGAGAGAATGTTTGGACAGAGCAGGAGCAACTTAGGGAGTGGGAGGAACAGGCAAGCAGAAACTCTCAGAGCAGTATATCCTACATCCCTGGCTGCACTATGTTCCTATGCACCAAAACAGCAAGGCTGTAATTAGAGCTGTGCTGAGAACTCCTGCCAACAGCTGGAAAAGGAGGAAGAGCTGCCTCACTCCATCTCAAAGCAGTGTGCAAACCTAGATGGTCTGATAAAGAACTAGAGAGAAAGCAAGCCCTACTAATTGCTAGCTATAGGGAAGGAGGGCAAGCACACCCCAAGGGGAGTGGGGAATGCTTGGATTGATGCATGTGGTGCTCATAATACTTGTGGCAGATTGGGTGAGTTCCCAGCACCTGTGAGAAGAAGCAGTCCTTTGATATACAAAATTCTGTTGTACTGCAGTGCATTAGACTCTGTCTTTGGGCATTGTCTGGGCAGAGGCAAGTGTCTGAGGCCATGGCTTCTGCTGTTCTGAGATGAAGGAGTGTGGAAAGGATGAGAAGCTGGACCAGGAGAGAAAAACCCCCAGTACAGCACCCTACTCTTCAAGCCAGCTGTCAACAGCTGGAAACTTCATTGGGAGCCACATGTCCTTACCCTGCCAGTTCACGATGTGCGTAACTGGTTCAGACTTGTACCACTCGTCTTCTGGCACTAGTCTCTAGCTCATCCTCTTCCTCCAGTAGCTGAGAGCACGTTCTCTTTTTCCTGTGATCCACAATATTCATGATGACTGTCACTTTGCCTGTCCTCATATACTGTCCCCTTTTCTCTCCCTAAAGGTGGAGGCACAGACAGCAAGCCTGTGGTACGCTACAGCAAGGACCAGCGTCCCACAACACTGCCCATCCAGCCTTTCGTTTTCCAGCACCATTTCAGCAAGCCACCCAAGGCCCGTGCTCTGCACAGCCATTTTGCCTCTAGCCTTTCCCAACTCTACAACTTGTCCAGCAACCGACCTGCAAGCCAGCAGATATCCTCCAGTTCCCAGAGCTCTGCCGCCCTGGCAGAACAGTTGGCAGTGGCTGGAGGCCAAGCCCATGGCATGCTCCTGACCCAGCGTTCAGCAGATGGAGCTGCCTCTCTTAATGATGGCTGCATCAAGAAGACGGCCCCAGAGACAACCCGACCATCCCCGCTGGGCAGTTACTCTCCTGTGCGATGCAACGTGCCTTTCTTTCAGAGCGTGGACTCCTCTTCCTCGCCCACCACTGAGCGAGCTGGAGAGAGCCAGCCTCCCAGGAGCAGGTCCTGCCCCATCTCTGCCAACCTGCTTCCCACCAGGTCTTCCCCTGCAGTCAGTGCCGTGCAGCCTACTCAAGTCACCAAAGTTGATGCCCTGAGGCAAAATGAAAACCCCAAGCCAGTTCCCAAGAAAGAGGCACCTCTGGAGCCAAGCCCACCACTCTCTGAGTACCGACTCCACAGCAGGTCCCTCCTGCCCCTTTCACTGGGTGGTGTACCCATGAGCAGAGCAGGAGCCCAGGCAGATCCCCACTGGAGGCGTGGCAGTGAGACCAGCAGCTCTGGTCCTCTGAGCAGCATGGGAGGACGGCCCGTCAATGGTAGGTACCCATCCACTAATATGTGCTGGTGGAGAACATCTCCAGCTCCCTGACTGTGGATGCTCACCTTAGCACTACCCTTCCTACAGCCTCAGCTTGGGCCAAAAATTGCATCTGGGTGCTGTGGCACCTAATAGCTCCCCTCATCACTCTCCCTGTGTGCTAATAGTGTGTTCCTTCAGTCCTGCCTCCTACACAGTGTTTCCAGAGGGGGATGCTGATCCTCACATTCCCCATGCCAGGTATTGGCACCCTGAATGTGCCCTCCCTGTGCCTACAGCCACCAGATTACCAGGCTCCTGCCCTGCTGTGCCTGGCTATGGCCTCCACCTCCCTGTGTATATATTTGCTAATGTCCTGAAATGCCACCGGACTTCAACTAACGTGCTGTCTCTCTTTCTTTGTTCTTCTTCCTTCTCATCCTTCTTTCCTTGTTTGTCCTCCACGTCCTCCTGTCTGCTCACGTCCTCCTACCTGCTGCATGCTGCCTGCGGCACTGTAGCGAACCACCTCTCCCCTCAAGCACTGAAGTGGCGAGAGTACAGGCGGAGGAATCCCCTGGGACTGGACCGTGTTTCAGGGCTGCCCAGCTTAGCCAACAGCCTAGACAGGAGGCAGCAAGAGCCCCGGCTGAACCGAGGGAATCCCATCTTTGAGTTCCCTGGCACTCTCAACACCAGCCATTTCCACTGCAAGCTGAACGGTGCGCACTGCCCTTCTGCTATTGGGTCTGGGGGTGACCTCAGGGCTTAGGTTCAATGTCCCAGCTATGCCTGGCCTCATCACCACTCTGCATGCTATGAGAAGCAGTGCTGATGCATCTACTCACAGTGGGGCTGTAGTGTACAAGAGGAAGGTGAAAATTGCTTACTGGTGGGTACAACTTCTGGAGCCTCTCCTCTTCTCCATGAGCTGAGAGCAGTTAGGTCTGGCTTTGGGCTGGACCAAGGGAACAGCTCAGACCTTAACAAGTGCTCCAGGGCTGTGTCCAGCTTATAGCTCATGTCTCACACCACATTTCTGGCCCTTGAAGATCTTGTGTCTGTGCCCTGCAGTGTTTACTCATCTGCACCAGCCCCATCAGCATGCTAGATGCTGGGCTGTAGCTCTCATGGGGCAGTTTATCCATGCTTTGCCATTGAGGTCTTCCCTGTTCTTCAAAAGCTACACAAGAAGGGCTGAGATGGGTGAGCTTTTTTGGTTGAAGCTTTGATAATCCTCCAGGAAAAGCAGTAGGGGATGTGGGAGGAAGAACATTCTCGTGGTCAGCTCCAAAGTTTTACATCTCCCTCTGCCAACCCAAACAGCTTCTTGGTCCCTCTCTTGTGGAAGAATGCCTGACATGGATCTGAGGAAACAACCTGTAGGAAAATAAAGCATTATGAGAGAGCATTCACAGAAGTTCCCCCCATGAAAACAGAGCCCCTCTCAGGGGACAGAAGGCATGTTGTTTGTCACCTGTGAATGTCTGTGTCCAATTCTGTAGGGATTCTCTGTGTGCTCCTTCTGATCAGCTTACACCCCTTACATCTTCCTGCACTGCAGCCGTAAGTCTGGTGCACTGAGATTTTATTCAGCTCAGCCCCATAAGGGTGAACACCCCTCAGCATGTTCCAGTGCCCATAGATTCCCATCCAAGCTGGAACTACATGCTAGGTCAGCAGTTGATGTTCAGCTGTGGGGATGAACATGCATACTGTTTCTGGGGTTGTAACAAACCCATAGCCTTACTGGTCCAGTCTTGGTCAGACAGGTGGGAAGACTCCTGGTGCAGGTTGCTTCTGGGAAAAGCAAACTATGGGAGAGGCTTTGGTATAAGGGCTTGAATTTAACTCTCTTCCACCATCTTGGCCATGCAGGACAGTCTATGAAGCAACTCCAACTTACCTACACTGACTTCTTCCCTGACTACTTCTCACTAGCTGAGAAACCCCCTGCTGAGTTCTGTCTCTCCCCAGATGGCAACACAGAGTCCATCTCTATCGACTTGCTGCAGAAGAAGGGTGAGTCCATGTGTCTCTTGTGGTGGAGAACGGAGTGTAGCAGAGGATAAGGTGGACAGTGCTTCTCTCTGTCTCTGTAGGCATAACAATTTCTTTCCTGTCCTCTTCTGCTGTAGAATTATAAGTAGACATTCTCCTGAACAGCCAGCACATGTTCATTTTCCTTTGCACCACACCATTTGCTAAAAAATAACGTTCCATCTACTTGTTCCAGGAAGTATGATGAGAAGAAACCACAAGAACATGTAAAGAGAGCAGGCTGGCAGAGGAGCATGAGCCTATGGCACAGCATGCTGCCATCCCATTTCAGTATACAGGGGAAGACTTGTGGATCTGTGTGGTATTGCAGATGGGCTAGCCTGAGTTTTAGTCAGTTAGGTAGAATGTCTTTTGGGTCTGTATGGTTAATATCGTTTATATAACAGGATGGTTGAAAAGATTTCAAAGCAGGGTAAGATGTGACTGTGATGACGGCTGCCTCTGTGTCTTGTCAGAAACAAGGGATGTGCAGAAAGGTTCCTATGCCTTCACCGGTTATGTGTTGGTGGTTGTTACGTGGCAGCTTCTCCTCTATTCCACTACTGTTCTTGCATCATGCTGATGCAGATGTCAGATTATCCACTACTGCCTTGTTAGTGATTATCATTATGTAGCTGCTAAATACGTTATTTCTGCCCTGCCTTTGCCTCAGAGCCCATCTGTGGTCCCTCAAGAGGTGGTGTGTGGAGGTGATGTTTCCACCTGTTGTGGGAATATTGACAAGGTGTCCTGTCCTTCAGCCTTTTCTGAAGACTGTTGAACTATCAGGCTGACAAGTGAGAGTTGGAACCAGCACAGGTAGATTTGCTGATTCAGGAGGAGTTTTGCATGTTTTAGGCTTAGAGGATCCTGTGCTGACATGGTCTGGAAATGACATATCTAATGTTTGATTTCTTTGTCAAGCGTTTAGTCTGGGTCTGTCCTCGAATTCCCTCAGGCAGATCTAACTCTGTATTTCCCTCTAGGTTTGGTGAAGGCAATCAACACTGCTGTTGACCTGATTGTGGCTCACTTTGGAACCAGCAGGGATCCAGGGGTAAAAGTAAGTCTTGTTTTTCTTATGGCCTTTTTACCATCGTAAGTGATAGGGAGAGGATGGAAAAAGACTGTTTCTCCATTCTCTTCCAGTTCAAAAACTAAGGGACATCAGATAAAGATACTAGCAACAGCAAAACAAAAACAGTTGATGGTGCATCATAGAGCAGACAATAAATGTGTGACAGATTTTGCTCCATGATGTTGAGGATGCTAATGCTGCATGGGTTTAAGGGAAGACTGGAAAAACAAAGGGAAGGGAAATTTGCTGATGTCTACTAAACACATAGGAATCATGTCTGCCTTAGGTAGTTCCTGAGTTGAAATTAGCTGTAGGCAAAGAGAGCATTAGCATTACTCTTCTGAGAGTGTTTCTTGTGGTTCAACCCAGCAGGCAGATAAGTACCACGCAGTTGTTCACTCACTCCCCTCTCAATGGAATTGGAGAGAACTCGGGGGAAAAAATGAAAAAATTCACAACGTAAAACTGATAGGATGAGATAAAATATAACCACTGCTCTTTACTAAGGCATTAAAGTAAAATAATGTAAATTGAAATTATGTATACACTTACAAAGCAGGTGATGCACAGTGCAACTGCTCATCGCCTCCTAACCAGTGCCCAGCTGGTTCCTGAGCAGCAGCTGTCAATCCCCTTTAGTTTTAGCTTTTATTGGCATGATGTCCTGTGGTATGAAATATCCCTTTAGCCAGTTCAGGTCAGCTGTCCTGGTTCTGTCCCCTCACAGCTCCCCCTTCACTAGCAGGACTGTACAAGAAGCTGAAATGTCCTTAGCTCTGTGCAGCACTGCTCAGCAGCAACTAAAACATCACTGTGTTATCAACAGCGATGTTCTCCCAAAGCCAAAATATCAGACACTCTGGAAAAAAATGAAAAAAAGGAAAAAAAAAAAGAAAAAAAAAACCCTCCGCCATGGCTGAAATCAGGACATTTCTGTGTTTACTTTTGGTCCTAAAGGAGAGAGAATACCAAGCTATCTGGACTTACAGCATGATGCAGTACCCCAGCTCTTTTTTCCTGTACAGTGGAGAGTTATGTCTCCTTACTCCATCCGTCCTCTGATTCTGTCCTGACATATGTAGCACAGCATAACACAGTGTCTCCAGTCCCTTGATGTATGACAGGGCTTCATAATAATAAAAAATGCATTAGTCATTGCCCATCTAGGGCAGATGATCTTTCCCTATGGCCATTACCACAAACCCACAGCATCAGAGTGTATCTAGGTTGCCCATGGGACTGATTGCCTTTGCTTATGTCTCCCTCACCTCCCATTTCTGGAATAACATGGGCAGAACAAAGTTGCTTGTTTGTCCCAAAGAATGTTTTCTCTCCAGTGATACTCAGTATTTTTATGTTGCCTCCTCTCAAAGCTGAGCAGTCGTCTTCAGTTGCAGGGACTCTGGGGCAGCAATGTGACTGTTGAGAGATGACAACTGCCCTGGAGTGCCATCCCTAAGGAGAAACCTCACTAGAACAGGTTCCAAGTTCATTCAGTCTTATCACAGAGCCCAGGGTAATTTGCCCCTAATTACAATGTTGCTGGTGCAGAGATTGCTGTGCAGTGTAACTGGAGCTGCTTAGATTTCCAGTTTTTGAAAACTTCATGGTGTTTCTCCTGTACTTGCTGCGTTGGTTTGGGGAATAATGGCAATATTCACACATTACTTTACCTGCTGGACAACACCGTGGTTTTGATCTGGGTTTTCCTTATCCATCCAGTGTGCTAAGGGCTGAGCATTCACCTGTCAAAAGGCAGCACGCATCCCTGATGCTCTGATGCTCAGTGGATCTGGCAGGATTATTTCTGATGAAGAAGTTCAATCTGAGTTCAGGACCTTTGTGGACCCATGCCAACTGGACAGTGTAATTCCAGCTCAGCTGGTAAAATCTGTGCCCTGGGACCACCAATATGTGCAAGGTCCAGAGCTGACGTCTTTGGCTTGACCTCTGGCAGCTAAAGGATTGCATGCAGCAGAATATATCCCCACTCTTCTGAGGATGGGCTCTTAGATGCTTCTTCACCTCATCTTGGGCTCTGTCCAGCTCTTTTGCCCCCACTCTGATTATTTATAGTAATCCTCGGGAATTATAGCTCAGCTTGTCACTGTTAAGTGTTCCTTAACCCTTTGGTGCTATAAGTTTGCTACTTCCTACTTCTAAAATAGCAACATGAAAATCTTCTGTGACAGCATAAAAATCCCCATCTCTTTCCTTCCTCCAACTGTAGCCTTGTTATACCCAGAGGGAGAACTGGGCATCCCTTCTAGCTGAAACATCCTCTTTCCAAGCTGAGATATTTTTTTCCCAAGCTGTTACCTCATCCCAGCCTGGGGCAGACTTTCCAGAGAACAACCCAGAATTGGTGTCTGGGACAGCAAGGTTGAAGGGAAAGCTCCTGTTTAAGGAGCTGCTGAACTTCTTCATGGCCTGGATGTCATTGCCTCCTGGGTGTCTGTAATAGGCAGGTGGCTGTGGGCTGTTTGCATATGTTTTAGCATGCAGAGCAATTACCAGCCCACTCCTTGTTGTCTCTTCTCCCTTAGGCTAAACTTGGGAACAGTTCTGTGAGCCCCAACGTGGGGCATCTTATACTGAAATACCTGTGCCCAGCTGTCCGGGACATCCTGAGTGATGGGCTCAAGGCCTACGTCCTGGATATGATCATTGGCCAGAGGAGGAACATCCCCTGGAGCGTGGTGGAAGCATCCACACAACTGGGTAAAAAAAAAGAATGACAAAAAAAAAATAAATTCCTTTCCAGTCTTTGAGTTTCCAGGTTGTTTCTAAAACTTTGTCTTTAGCCTTGCACAGCTACAGGTGTAAGGCAGAGCTATCCAGCGTGTAAGAAAATTTGCACACACTACTTGTTGACCTCAACTATGCCCATGGCACCCACACCCTCTGATAGTATCAGTCTGCACCCTGGATTTTGGCACTGGCTGCCATGTAGGAAGATTCCTTTCTGAAGTTAGAGATGGCAGGTTCACACTGATTTCCATATCATGAAGAGCTTACCCGCAGGGCTGGGAAGCATCCTGCCCTGTTTGTAGCAGATCTCCAAGTTATAATCTGTGCCCCACCTCCACAGTTTTCTTTTTGCCTGTTGATTCTGATCTAAGGGCCATGATTATAGCTGAAATGTGGGAGATGTTCCTGGAGCACTTCCATCCATTCAAACTCTCCCAAAGTTTTGGAGTGAAGGCCTTAGAAAGACCCATCTCCTTTATAGAGCTGGGATGTTGGAATGGAGAGTACTTATCCTGGTGACTGGTAAAGGGCTGTCAGTCTTTGCATAAATGCTGCACCTCATGATGCTCTTTTGGCTTTGTTGACCAAAACAAATCTTAATGTTTCCTTTTTTTATCATAGGCCCGTCTACCAAGTTGCTGCACAGCCTCTATAGCAAGATCAGCCAGTACACGGAGCTTACCAACCACACCATGAGGTTCAATGCATTCATCTTTGGCCTCCTCAAGTAAGCAGACTCCTGGGCTGACTGCATGGCACTAAGAGGGGCTGGCAGCAAGTGCTGCTCCTTGGCTGCTAGCAGGCAGAGTTGCCAATGAAAAGATTAAGGGAACCAGGGAAGCAGCTCTCCAAGCTGTAGATGAGAAAAGTTAGAAGCTGTGAACTCCAGAGGGAACTCCAAAGAGATTAAAACTTAGCCTAATTAGGCCGAGGCTGAGATGGGCTGGCCCACCGAGTTAACACTGTCAGCTTGTTCTGGCCCCAAAAGGTTAGGTGCAAAGAGTCTGTCTGTCATGCTTCACATAAAGATAAACATAACATATGCATAAATTGATTCTGAAAATCCCTATGTCACTGCATCCTGCTGAAACCACTGGTATGGGACTCAAGTCTGATCCTTCTAGACTGGATGAGGAGTGTACGCATAACACTCAGTTTTAAATAGAAAAGGTCAGTGGAATCCCATCTCTGTGCCTGTGAGGTGGCAAAGCGGTGTGGAAACTTTCTGGAAGCCTGGCTGTTAGGTGTTACGGTTGCACAGTGTGCAGGTGGGTCCTTGACAGGCTGGGTGGTCAGTGAGTGCTGATCAAAGTGAGTCCCATTTCTGTAGGACTTAATGTTCCCAGGGCTATGCTGTGTAAATGCCTTTTTCCAGCCACACTTGTAGAACAGTGGGGATGAAGGAGATGAGTTGATTTTTGATTTTTTGAGCCTTCCCTGACTGTGTGCTCTTCCTACAGTATCCGGTCATTGGAGTTCTGGTTCAACCACCTCTACAACCATGAAGGTAAGAGTCTGTGCGCTGCAGGAAGGACCAAATTCTGCACATCATTCAGCAGAGACCTAAGCTCTGTGTCATGTTTGTCTCCTGCTGGTCCCTCAGCCCATGCTGGTACCTCCTGCTCTGAGCTGAAGGATTATACTGTGTACAGTCCAGTGTAGATGTTGCTGGAAGGCTGCCTAGATAAAGGGAGGGAAGTGGAAGTCAAAGCTCCATGCAGATTCCTCCACCTGAGCTGTGGAGAATGTGGTGGCTGTGTCCTTCCCTGATGCAGCTGGTACACAGGGCTATCACCTACAATACAGATTGCTCAGTGTACTCCCAAGAGATCAGTCTAGCCCTACCAAGTGTCTGTATCCCTTGCCCAGTGCCTGAGAGCTTTGTAGGGCTGGGGATGCAAGCACTTACCTGAAACCCCTCAAGCATGGGAAATAGAAACGAAAGCCTTCTGTCAAACAAGAACCAGTTTTTCCTTCATGTATTTGTTGTCAGGGAGGTATTTTTGTTTTGTTTTGTTTCGTTTTTGTGGTTTTTTTCCGACCAGAAGTGTTTTGAAGTGTGTAGATAACCCAACTGCCTGATGCCTAGAAGCATAACTAAGTGCTAAGTGCACAGTGAGGCATGTCAAACACTTGACATGCTGAATTCCCTGAGAGCACTGATGGCTCAGTGCATGCTCAGCCCAGGCATTAATTCCAGCCCAGCATTTTCTGGCAGTTTTGGGGGCTGCCAGCAGACATTGTTCAGCTCTGTGTGTGCAGTCAGTGCTTCTCTTTGGATCGGTACTTTTTGTACTGAGCTGTGTAACAAGAGAAAGTGCTCTGGTTTTCTGGAGCAGAATACTACCCTTGCAAATCTTCTGAGTTAGTCTGGTTCGAGCCACAGTAAGAGCTGAAATGTGAGGTAGGGCTGCCAGGTTGCTGAAGGCTAGGCACAGGGTGTGCAGATAAGCTGCAAGTCCTGTCTGCAGTGCACATTTGTTGTCTCACTGCAAGCAAATGTACACAAATCTTGTGCCAAACTGTCTCTAGGAATGATGGCTGATAGTAAAGCTAATGGCAGGGCAGTGTGGAAACAGCCAAAAGAAGTGTAGGATGATTGCCGCAGATATAAATACCAGTCCATTTTCTGTTAAGATCCACAGCTGAGCCTTGCTAGATCCCTGGAAAGGCTGTGTTCTGCTGTCCCCAGCACCGCTCTCCCTGTTGGTACTGGACCACATCTGCAATTTCTGTTTCATATCCAGGAGGTGGGACAAGAGAATCTTAGTGTGCCGACTTGGTGCTTTTTGTTTGCACCCTACTCTGATGGCATGGTTGTTCCAGTGGCTCACCTGGCAGGCAGGTACTGGCTGCAGGAAGCAGGAACATTGACCAGTTTGCCCCGTGCTCCCTGACCCAGTATTGAGCCTCATGCTGCAGGCACAGCTGTGATCAGAAACCAGCGCTCAGCTCCTTTGCCCAGTAGCTTCTAGGTGGCTTGGCAGAGTCTGAAGGGCCTCTTGTCTAATCAGTGTCTCTTGCCCCACAGATATCATCCTGGCACACTACCAACCAGTGGGCTTCTTATGCCTGTCTCATAGTGTGTGCCAGCCTCTTTTTGAGGAGCTTCTGCTCCTGCTGCAGCCCCTCTCACTGCTGCCCTTCAACCTGGACCTCCTTTTTGAGCACCACCTGATGCAGATGGGCAAAGAGCAGCAGCAGCAAAAGGAGCTGCTGCGTGTGAAGCAGGACCTGCTGCTTTCTGCACACTCCACCCTGCAGCTGATGAGGACACGGGGCAGCAGCGAGGATCCCGACGGCTGCAGCACTGCCCCTGAAACATGCAAAGTGGGTGGCAGAGATGGCGGCATATCTCCAGGCCGCAGCCCTGAGCAAACTGCAAGTGAGAGGGTCAAGGGAGTGGGGGCCTCCTGCGGAGATGGAGACAGAGAGGAAGAACGGAGGAAGGTGCGAGAGAGCACGTGGGAGGGGAAGAAGGACAAGCAGGCAGGCTGGTGGTACCAGCTCATGCAGAGCTCACAGATTTATATTGAAGGCTCGACTGAAGGCTCGAAGTTTATTCGTTATGAAAAGAAGAAGGCTTTGAGTGGTGTGCCCAGTTCGGCTGAGTCCCATGAGACACCACCCCCACGTGAAGGGGTAGTGGAGGGAGCAGAAGCATGCCACATTGCTGAGGGCAGCTTGGAGGAGAAGCCCAAGGCTGCCATCAGGCCAAGTCCTGAAACTGTGGAAGACCCCCTGGAGAAGCACCAGCATGTGTCAGGCAGTGAAGAGGTCAAGGAACGGAGCTGGCCCTTCTGGATGGGCAGCCCCCCAGACTCGGTGGTTACAGAGCTGAAGCGCAGCAAGGAGAAAGAGATGGGGTCTCAGCTAAAAGTGGGAGCAACAGCAGCAGCCCCCCAAGAAGAGAGCAATGCCAGTGCATCAGAGGGCAGCCAGCCCATCAAGTGGGGACACTTGTTTGGGTCCAGGAAGGTGCAGAAAGAGCCCAGGCAACCTAACAGGTAGGAATACAGGTGGCTTGGTACTGGGGGGGCTGGTTAAGCTGGAACTGCAGCAGTGTGGTTGGGAGTCAGCCAAATGGCCTGCTGCTAGGCTACACTGTGGTGACACATCAAAGGTAGTATGTGAATAAAGAGATCTGTAACGCCTGGTATGTCTGGAGGTTGCTGGGTCTCCTGGAAAGCCTGGGGACTGCAATGTATGTTGTGTGTGATCCAGATCCCTAAGGCATGACATTACCATGAGACACTAGCTTCCTCACCACAGCCTGCTTCTGTCTCATCCTTGCAGGTTGCCCTCTGGCTGGCTGAGCCTGGACAAGTCTGTGTTCCAACTGGTGGCCCAGGTTGGAGCAAGCATGTGGCGAGAAACAGCCCCTGAGCCAGAACCTCCTCAACCAGAGCCTCCTGAAGTGTCACCTGCACCTCAGCCAGCCCGGGGACTGTGTGCCAACCCTCCCTGGTGAGTGGTGGCGTGTGTCTGGGGATGTAATGGGGTGAAGTTGTCACAGCTCTGCCTATTGTGGCGGAGGGGAGGGAGGCAGGGGATGTTTCTGACCCCACTGTGGTCCCTGGACTCCAGTGGGGTGAGCATGCTGTGAGGATCTCACCCTTTCTCCCTTCCTCTTGCCCACAGTGAGGTGAAAGCTCTTTGCCATCACATTGCCACCGAGGAAGGACAGCTGAGCTTCAAAAAAGGGGATATCCTGCAGGTCATCTCCAAGGTGGATGGTGACTGGCTGCAGTGCAGTCTCGGCTCCGAGAAGGGACTCGTGCCCATCATGTACGTGACCCACCCGGAGGACGAGGACTATTGACATGGCTGAGGCCAAGCACAGTACCGTGGGCTGCTGAGGCTCCTCTAGGGATGCCCAGAGAAGCAAACACAGCTTCTTGCTAGTTTCTTACCTTTCTTGCCATTACAGAATACAGTAACCATAGGTGGTTCCTTCTTGCTCCTCCTTGTGCAGCTGCCAAAGGCCAAACTGGCCCATGGAGCCTTCTGCAAGCTGTACCTCGTATTGCCAGGCATTGCCGTGCATGCAGCCACACCAGGGACCGTTAGAGCCCCCTCCACCCCACGCCATCTCCAGCACCCATAGGTGATGGGTTTGTATGTAGCAGGAATCGAAACAATCCCTGCCAGAGCAGCACTGGCTCAGTTTCACGCTGCAGGGTGCAGGAGAATGGCCCCTCCCGAGGGTGGCCGTGCAGCCTCCAGCACCCTGATGTTACTGGGGTGGGAGCACCATGCACTGCCAATGCTGCCCGGCCTCGGCCTTGGGAGGGAAGGGGTGTGTGTGTGTGTGTGTGCAGAGCGAGGGTGTGTGGTGTTGTGAGGAAGGCACGTGGATGTTCGGTGTGATGTAGGTCCAGGTGAGGTAGTGCCACCCTGTGCAGAGATAGGTGATGTGGGGATGTGCCCTCCATGCTGAGCAGGTCGCCTTGGATGCCCTGGGGTGCTCAGTGGAGGGAAGGTGGGAGGGGAGGGAAGGGGGGTGAGGGCAGGGTCCCTGACAGGGCTAGGGATGGGATGCTTTTGGGGTTTGGGGGCCGAGCTCCCAGCAGGAACAGTGGGGGAGATGGGGATAGGAAATGCTCCCCGTGATGTGAGTTTGGGGGATAAGTGTTGTGCGCGAACACAAGGGGCTGCTGGGAGTCCAGGGCTCTTCAGCAGAGGCAATGTCAGTCAGTCCCTGCCTTGCCATGCTCTTGGGGTGGTGTGGGGATCCTCACCTGCCACTGGGTGGGTGACAGTGTTAGCGAAAGTCCGTGCCAGTATTTGGTGCCTTGGCCAGGCAGATGCTGCTCATGGTGTCTTGCCTGGGCTGGCTTCCCTGTGGCGAGGGGCCCTGGTCTTGCAAGGTTACCTCCTGCTTGTACATCGCTTAGCGGACGTTGCACCATATTTAATTTGTATTTCCCTGTTAGAACAAGGTGTCTCGCCTTTATTTATTTCTTTATTTATGATGCATATTAATTAAAAGGTGCTGATTGAGCTCCCTTGTTTTGCAGCCTTGTTATTTCGCCCTGTCTTCAAGAAGGGAATGAGGGATACCTATATTTTGTCCTGTCTCCAGCCGCAGCCAAACACCTGACCTTGAGAATAAGAAACATTGTTCCCCTAGGAGACAGGTCACTGTCCGAGGCTGGTGTGCCTTCCTCCTCCTACCTATATACCCAAGGGTGGCGATGCAGCTGGATGCCCCCTCCAGTACAGGGGGTCCTTATCCTGGCAGCACAAGTGATTCATCTGTGGTTGGTGGGAGCTTCAGCCACGGGGCTGAGCAATAGCTGGGACTTTTGTTCCTTATATAGCTTCCTTGTGCTCAGCCTGCAGTGTGGGCAGAGAGCATCACAGCTGTAAGGGCAAAGAGAGGGCAGATGGCAGCCCTCCTCATGCAGGTTGGGGCCAGCGAGCAGCACGCTGTAGTGCTGGGGATTGGGGTGTCTCTATGGCCATGCTTCCCTGTGCTGGGCTGTTCACCTGTAAGGCCATGGCTGGGCAGGTTTATGATGGATCCCGCATGCATCATGAGAACTGAAGCTCCTTCCCAGCCCAACACCCTGAGATCTGGGGTTTGTGCAGGATGAAAACCAGCAGCAGAGCCCTGTGGGAATGGGCAGGGGTGGATGGGCTGAGAATGCCCCCAGCCGGTGGGTCAGCCTCTCCCTGAGAGCACTCTGCAAGGAATCCTGCAAGGAAGATGGGGAGCTGAGCTCTGTGCTGGGCTGGGCTCTGCTCTCCACTGAGAGCTGCCCAGCAGTGTGGTCTGTGCCCCTGACACTGCATCATCTCAGTGTTTGAAAAGTCCAGTGGCTTCTTGCTCAGCTTCAGAAAGGGGAAATGCATGCAGTGAGGAAACTGGCAAAATCTCTCTAAAAGGAAGCAGTGTGGTTACACATTGTCCAGCAGCCTACAGAAATGTAGGGCAGCCTTTCCAAGTTCCTGGTAGCAAAAGGCAGAGGGGAGCCAGCAGGACGGTCTGCCAGGGCCAGAGGCTGTTCAAAACAGCTCTTCTAAGAGCTGAGGTCACAGCCAGGTGGCACAAAATAGCATCAAGCAGATAGGACATAAAAGCTCAGTAAGATAATAGAGCAAGGAGCCTGCAGTAGCAGCCAGCAGTCCTTTAGCAGACACTCTGAGATCTGTAAATCTGCCCCTCCAAAAAAGTCTGTAGTGTTACTGAGAGCTCAGACCATGAGGAATGGAGAGAAAACAGATCCGCAGTGACAGGTCTGTGTAACCTCCAGTGTATGGGGTGGCACCTGGGGTTGGTATCAGGGAAGGATGTGGTTGTCAGCATGGGAAGGGGATTTGCCATCCCAACAAGGCAGGCCCATCTTGTCCTGGGTGCTGAAGTCAGCCCACACGCTGCCTTGGCAGCATGGGCTTTGCCTTGTATGCCCAGAACACACAGCTGCAGCCAGGGGCTGCGGGAGGAAGGGAAGCAGAACACAGTTATGCTCAAGTTCAGAATTCTCCCAACGTGGAGCGAAGGGGTGGTGATGAGAGCGAAGGAGCAAATAGAGGGCTTCCTGACAGCGTGAGCCATGCCTCCTCCGTAGCACTTGAGGTTTCGGATGGGGTAATGAAGGGCTTTTGGAGAGGCCAAGCTGTTAGCACAACACTGGGCTGGCGAGAATCACACTGGGAGCAGCACGAGGATGTGGTTTTTGGGGACTTCTCTGATTTGTGGAATTTCCCTCATTATTTTCCAATGATTTCCCAAATGAGGAACTTGTGCCAACTGATGCTTTTGCATCTCTATGCTGAGCATTCCCAGAACACCAGCAGACAGGTAGGGGTAAAGGCTGGGCTGCTGACAGAGGCAGAACCTCTCTTTGGGATTATTAGAGGACTGCTCGCTGCTGGGAAGCAGCAGACACGATCTCGGAGCCTGGATCACTCTGCTTTGTGTCCCTGGGGCCATCACCTGCTTTCAGCCCACACTCGAGCACCGAGACAGCACCTCAGTGCTCTGGGATCGGTGCTAACAGACACTGACAAGGGGAGGGCTGTCCTGATGCAGTCTCCATGTGGCTTCACTGCTAGAGTGGAACCCAGGAACCAGCGCTGCTCACACGTCCTAAGCACCATAGCACCTAAAATCTGTTCTCAGGGAGAAGTGAGGTTGCAAAAGGGGCATGCAGCCTGCCCGGAAAGCAGTGCTGGCACTGGTGGAGCTTCCTTCTATGATGAGGAAGCCTCTTGCACCACAAGCAACTGCTCTGCCCAGCTGTTTCCTTCCAGTGCATGCATATCGTGCAGTCAGACAGGAGTACTGAGAGGTGCTGCCTGTGGGGAGGAGGGAGCATGGCCCTGCAGTGGGTCCTTCTCCTGGTCCTCACGACTCTGCTGGCAGCACTGGATCAGGATCAGCGTGACCGCAACAAGAGAGCATATTACTGGTACTCAGGTAAGGGATGGTCGCTCTCTCCTGGCAAAGGGAGGTTTTGCTGCTTGCTTGTTGTGTGTTTGCTGCGTATTTTGCAAGCAAAAGGGCCAGAGGTGTTATCTGCAGCGGAGCCTGCGACATGTGGGCATCAGTTGGGATGCGTTGGGGTTGAGCTGCTGTGAGCTGTGTGCTGCTGTCTCCAGGGGACCACATAAATGCCCCAGTGCACGGTGATATCCCTAAAGACTGCCCCTAGTACCGGCTATGGGGTTCCCAAACTGTGAGCTGGGGACCCTTCAGTGAAACCCAGGAGAGGGAGATTTTCAGGTCCATGAGGCAGTGTCACGGAGCCTGTCCCCAGCTCTGCAGCCTGGCATGGGAGCCCCACACACAGCTCGCTTTGTACAAGCAAGTCAGGGTTGTTTTGTTATTTCCAGCATCTGCCAGTAAAGCTGAGATGCGGGGCTCGTATTTAATCTCAGCAGAGCCCTTCAAGTCGTCTCAGTAGTTCAGGAGCAATCTGAGCTCCCAGGAGGTGGGGGATGCATACAGAGCCCAGGCCTGGGGCCGTCACCGTGCTCTGTGCATCTGTCTGACCGAGGAGTCTGTTTCTTTACTGACCTTGCCACAGTTGGATGACTAAAAGTGTTAAATGAGCACTAATGTTGTCCCACCCTGCTGTGCAGCATGGAGGAGCTGCAGTGGAGGGATGCCAGGCGCTTGCAGGGAGTGGAGCACAGCGCACTGACACTGCAACGCTGGGGGCAAAGCCAGTGGCAGTGGACATCCCCTGCCCACAGTGCCCAAACCCCTGCTCAAACTGATGGTCTGGAGGGTCGAACTGTGCCCATGAGTGGTTTTCCAGCTCATTTGCCTAGTTCATGAGGTGGAGGCCAGGACACAGCTGTGGGACACAGTGGGGACATGCTGGCTGGTGACTGCATGGTGTACTCTGCACATCTATGTTACACGTCTGTCCTGGGAGCTGCCTGCAGTGAGGATGGTGTTTGCTGAGTTTGCACCCCTGTGTTTGTGAAGAAGAGGAACTGAGACACGAGCACTCAGCAGCCCTGCCTGAATCCGCTGCGTGTGCACGTTCACACCCAGAGCAGTGACCTGATCCCCCTGGGGTCGGGATCCTCACATCACAGAGGGCCAAGAGCAGGAGGTGGTTAGAACGGGGCCCTGCTGGAGCCATCTCACATGGGGTGGCCAAGGGGCAGGACAGACCCTCTGGGAAGAGATAGGAAATAAAAGGTCCCTGCGCATCCCCCCTAACCCTGGGGTGTACATTGAAGGAGGGGGGACCAACCCCAGGACACAGTGGTTTTGGGTAGAGTGGAGGAAACAAGATGACATAAGGAGCATCCCAATGCTGGCTGGGGTGAGGCAGCCCCACAGCACAGTGTGCGCTGCCGGCATCACAAGCAGTGCCAGCAGAGGATGTGGTCAGGGCGTGTGGTGCATTGTGTGCACAGAGCTGCACTGTCTCTTTGTCCTGTTGTCTCCTGTCTGTCCTCCTGAACTGCTTTTGTGGGGTTTTACTCAACACCTGAATGAAGGCCTCAGCCCCTCACACCGTGCTCAGACAGGGAGGTGGGCAAGCCTGTAGGGGGTGTTTTCCTGCAGAGCTTGGCATTATGCAGTGACTTACAGGCAGACACCCAAGAGCTGTAGCAGCAGTGCCTGGTGCTACAGTAGGTGTGAGTAAGGGAGACCTGGCTCTCAAACAGGGCCTTGAGTAAATCTTGGGGGGACCACAGTCTCCAGGGGACACCACAGAAACCGAGCTCCTCTCTGCTGACCCCTCCTGCCATCTACACCCACGGCATGCCAAGCTCTGCTTTGCCACACTCCTGGAGTGCCCTGCAGCAGAACCAGGTGCTCCACAAGGCTGCTGTAAAATGCCTGCTGCATTTGTGTCTGCTGAGCAGAGTCAATAAGGGGTTAATCACTGCATGAAAACCAGCACAGCACTGCGTGTCTGCCACTGCAAAGTGCACAGACCAACCGTTCTGCAGGCAGCACACATCACACGCTGAGTTCAGCCTCTTTGTCACACCTGAACCATATTTTCCATGCCGAAACGTGACCCAGACTCCTTCCTGCACTCCGTAGGCGGCTGTCTGTGCAGTGAGGGTGAGAAAAACAGCCTCCCAAGATGGTTTCTCTGCTCACAGGATGCAGTCAGTCCCTACCAGGCTGGGAGCTGTGTGTTTCTCTCCTGCCTGTCTTTGATGACACGCGGCCAACCCGATGTGCTGACTCACCTGAGCCCCTCATGTTCCTGCAGGCACCCCAAAGCAGGCACTGGGTTGGAGATTTTTGCCCCAAATCCCCTAATCAGGATTTTTTTAAGAACAGTGAAGAGGTGACAGTGACAGTCCTCTGTGCACCTTCCATCCACACTGTGCTCCTCTCCTGCCCCCAAGGCCTCACATCTCCTCATGCCATCCATTGCTGACACTGCAGTCAGCCTTGGCTGAGCCTCAGTCTTCCTCCTTGTGCCCCTGTCCCTCACAAAGTCACACTTTGTCCCAACAGAAAAGTGCAACAAACCACAGTGGGACCCCACGCTCCAGTTTACACCAGATGGAAACAGTTTTGAAGTGGATGAGGAACTGCAGCTGACCTGCCCTGCACATCAGAAGCCCACCTTCACCACTGTCAAATGTGCAGAGGGATCCTTAGGACTTGGTTCTGGGAAACCCTACTCTGGATATGTCTGGTGGGGGAGGAACAGCACAGGTGCCTGGATCCGCATTGAAGGGGGTGTTCGGTGTGCTGGTAAGTGAGAGCAGCAGGTAGTATGGAGGTAACATGCCAGGTCCTGTGCCCTTGGGGGCCAGTCCAAGGAGTGAATGGAGAGGACAGCCCTGGGAAAATCCCAACTACAGGCTGTGAGGAGGGTTAAGAGAATGGCTGGGACAAGGGTGGAGTGGGACAGCTTGTGATTGCGTGGTCACTGGCATGTACAAGCTGAGCCACTTCCCAAGATGTATTCCAAGGCAGATGGACATGTCATTTTCTGTGTCCCTTCAGTGACCAGAGGGCTGCAGGTATTTGCTGATACCCACCATGCTCTGCCCCACCTCACCACCTCCCACCCTAAATGAACCTGCTTTTATCTCTACCAGATATGTGCCAAAAGCCCCAGTGGGATCCAGAACTCCATCTGACACCAGATCTGGAGGAGTACGGAGAGAATGAAGAAGTGACCCTGAGCTGCCCCAAGGGCTCACAGCCATCCTACACCCACGCCAGATGTACAATGGGAAATGGGTTTTACATTCCTCGTGGATCTCCATACAGAGACATATGGGTGGGGAGGGACAGGTTTGGTGCTTGGAACTCCATCTGGGAGACTGTGCAGTGCATTGGTAAGTGGAGTGACAGGAGGTGCCTTCTCTGCAGCCCTGTGCTCAGACTTTCCACCCTCTCCCCTCTCTGTGTTTCCCATCTCAAAACTGTGTGCAGAATCATCATCCTAGTGCCCGATTGGGCTCACAACTGAGCCAGGCTGTCTGTAGTATAGGAAGCCACTTTGCCAGACTGAATCTTTATCTGTGCCAGGCCCTCAGCTGTGTTGACTGCAGCACACAGCTGGGTGTGATCTGCAGACTGCTGAGGGTACACTCCATCTCACTGTCCAAGTCACTGATGGTGATATTAAAGAGTTGGCAGACCCAGTACTGACCCCTCTTGGACACCACTTATCACTGATCTCCATCTGGACATTCAGCCATTGACCTCCATTCTCTGGGTTCACTCTGGCAATCAGTTCATGGTCCTTCAAAATCCACCCATCAAATCCATATATTTCCAATTTGGAGAGAAGGGTGTGATGAGAAGGGACCATCAGTCCCTACTGAAGTACAGACGGATTACATCCAGGATTCTTTCCTTCTCCTCTCATGCAATTACACCATAATAAAAAGCTATCAGGTAGATCAGGCAGGACCTGCCCTTGGTGAAGCCGTGCTGGTTCTCCCATTTCACCTCCCTCTTCCATGTGCCTTAGCATTGCTTCCAGGAGGGTCTGCAGTATTCTGGCCAGCAGTATCCTGGGCTACATCAGCAGAGGGGTGGCAGCAGGGACAGGGAGGGGACTGTCCCCAAGACAGACTGCCACACTTTGTCCCAACAGAGCATTGCAACAAGCCACAGTGGGACCACAGACTCCAGTTTACACCAGACGGAAACAGTTTTGAAGTGAATAAGGTACTGCAGCTGACCTGCCCTGGACATCTCAAGCCCTCCTTCACCAGTGTCAAATGTGCAGAGGGATCGTTAGGACTTGATTCTGGGAAACCTGACTCTGGATATGTCTGGTGGGGGAGGAAGAGCACAGGTGCCTGGACCCTCATTAATGGGACCGTACAGTGTAAAGGTAAGTGAGGCAGCACCATCTCTCCACGTCCCCTCTCTGCCTTCCCACTGAAATGCCATTCACAGCATTGCCCAGCAGGAGCACAGCATGGGGCAGGGTGTGGGGCCAGCTCTGAGGGGCTCATGGGGTTGTCCTGGTCATTGCTGTGCCTGCAGGGAGCAGGGAGGGTGCAGGGAGTGCTGTGCACCTGGGTGGAAGCCAGTGTACAGGGGGAAGGGCAATGCCCTCCTGCAGAGCCAGGGCTGTGCTGCCCGTGGGGATGATTGCCACAGAGGGAAGCGGGTGGGCAGGGAGAGCGATTCCATTCTTGCTGCTGGAGCTCATACTCCCATGGCTAGAAAGGTGCATGCCAGCCTGCCACCTGCATGTCAGGATGGGAAGGGTGAGGAGGGAGAAAGCAGCAGGCTGTGATCAACCTCTGAGCAAGAAGGGTGCAAAAAGGCCATCCCTGCCCTTCCCTGCTTAAGCAGCCTCTCTTCTGTTAACATCTTCCTGTGTTTTTGGTGCAGAGAAATGTCAGAAGCCACTGTTGGATCCCAGGATTGGTTTTGTCCCAAACCAGAAGTTCTACAACCTCAATAAAACAGTGTCAATGACATGCCCTAGTGGGTACCAGCCTTCTGCCATGGAGATCATTTGTATGAAACTAAGCCCACGCCAAGGCCTCTCAGGTCCTCAGAGCAGCTGGTTTATGAAGAACAGCACAGGATTATGGCAGTTGGCACCAGGATACGTGAGATGTGTGGGTGAGTGAGGACCTTTGTGAGTGAGGGAAGGGGGGGCACGACGGAGGTCCCCTGCATTTCTGCTGGCCCCGTTATGTAGGCACACATGGATGTTGCCTCTCCCTCTGGAGCAGCTGAGCAGGGTTATGCCAGGAGCCTGAGGAGCAGCATGGCTCTGCCCTTGTCACTTGCTGGTGGACATGGCTGTCACTGGAAGCACTGGAGGGAGGTGTCCCTGCTTCCTCCAATTTCTGGGTTATGGTGCCCATGGGCAGCTCACTGCCCCACCTCACCACCTCCCACCCTAACTGAAACCCCTTTCACCTCTACCAGAAACGTGCCAAAGGCCCCAGTGGGACCCAAGACTCCATCTGGCACCAGACCTGGAGGAGTACAGACAGAATGAAGAAGTGACCCTGAGCTGCCCCAAGGGCTTACCATCCTACACCCATGTCAGATGTGCAATGGGATATGGGTCTTACAGTTATGCTGGATCTGCATACAGAGATACATGGGAGGGGAAGAACTGGTTTGGTGCTTGGATCTCCATTGAGGGGACTGTGCAGTGCCTTGGTAAGTGGAGTGGCAGGAGGTGCCTTCACTGCAGCCCTGTGCTTAGACTTTCCACTCTCTTCCCTCTCTGAGTTTCCACCTCAAAACTGTGTGCAAGAACATCATCCTGATGCCTTACAACGTCCCTTATATTAGAACATCATCCTGATGCCTTACAACGTCCCTTATATTAGAACATCATCCTGATGCCTTACAACGTCCCTTATATTACCCTGGGGCTGTTACGTAAGCACACTCCCCCAGTGAATGGTGGCACAGCCTCACCCATCCCATCTCTGCAGCCACAGCCACAGCTGGCACTCACCACCTTCCACCTCTGCCAGGAATATGCCAGATGCCCTGGTGGGAGCTGGGTCTGCTGGTGGAGCTGTAATCAGGCAGTGGGGGAAGAATGATGGGCACAGATGGACCCACTGGTTGTGTCAACAGCTGCAGTGACCATGGGCATATCCTGATCAGTTGAGCTGTGGGGGCCTAAGGTTTGCCTGAAGGGTAGAGTTACCTCCAGCAGTGACTATTGACCCAAAGTCCATGTCTATCTTCTTAAGATGCTGAGATCTAAAACTCTTCCAGCTTCTCCATCCAGAAACCTGAATGAGCTGTTACACCCTCCTGCTTGCCTTTATTCCAGCTAGATTGGGAGCATGTTTGTGTGTCAGTAGCACCATTGCAGTGGTGGAGGGGAAGGAAAGGAAATGACCCTGTTGCAATGCTTCCTTCACAGAGGTGCTAGAAGTTGTCCCTGGGACCGTAGATGTCACCAGCACCACCATCAAACTGAACTGGACCTGCAGCTTTCCCGATGCCTGCCAGCACATACAGGCCACGTGCCGGCTGGCCGGGCCTTCCTCACCTCCCTGTGAGGCTGAGGAGCTCACTGGAGCGGAGATCCTACATGGCAAGATGGGAACATTCACCTGTCCTCCCCTGCAGCCCTTCACCGACTACACTGTCACCATCTCAGTGCCCCCCAGCACAGTCCTGTTTTCATGGGTGATCAGGACAAAAGAAGCAGGTGGGTGTCCATGGAATACTATGGAAGGGACATTCCTGGGCTGCTTCACCAGTGGAGAGGCAGATAACCGTGTCCATGGCCCAGCAGCTCCCTCTGAGCATCCTTACCCTGCTGTGATGGTCCTGGCACTGGGGCTGTATGCAGCCTGTGGGGCTGTGCAGAAGGGGCTTTGCAGAGCCCTACAGCAGAGCTCTTTCCTTCCTACCCTCTGCCTCCTCACCACCCCATTGCTGCTCCCGCTGTTGTGAAATCCACACTCCTCTTGTGGCACAAACTGTGCTTGGGTTTGCTGTGCAGCCCGACCCTGAGCAGAAGCTCAGACCCTCCCTGCTATCCCTATGTGTGACCCCCTCTTCCTGCGCTTCCAGTGCCGCAGAAGCCGGAGCTGCTGCAGCTGGATCCCAGCAATGGGACTCTCAGGTGGAAGGCGCTGCCCTCCTGCCGAGGGGAGATCGTTGGGTACCAGGTACCGTGAGCCCCCCCAGCCCCTCCCTGCTGGCAGCCCAGCCCTGAGCAGGCAGGCGTGCAGAACATGGGAAGCCCTGAGGACCAGCAGTCGGTCAGCCACCCATTTCAGCTGAGCTTCTGGCTGTGATGAATTGGAGCAGTTCTAACCTCCCCTCGGGCTCCACAGATGTCTTTGGTGGGGCGGCCTTAGGCTGTGGGTTCCAGTGCCAGCAGCAGAGCTGAGGGAGGAGAGTGCTGCACCCAGCTTGTAGCCACCTCACTGTATGATGTGATTCACAAATCACTCAGCAAATCCATCCAGCTCAGAGAGCTCAGAGGGCACAGGCACAGTGTAAGCAAGTCAATTTTCTGCAGCTGCTGGTGGTACCTGGAGCTGTAGCTCACACACACACAGGGCCGAGGCTCCCGTGGGCTCCTCTCTGGGCACTTCTGATTGCCGGGACAGGAACAGGGGCAGGAGGAGCTCGGCAACGCGCTGCCGTCTGGCTGCGGGGTGGGCAGGTTCCTGCAGCCGCTGCCCTCCAGCTCCGTGTCCCGTCTGCAGCTGAACATCACGGCCAGGGCCCCGCAGGACGGCGGCTTCGTGCAGATCGAGCGGCTGCAGCTGAGCAGCCGAACCACGGAGCACCCGCTGCCCGCGTACGGCCCCGGCACCAGATACGCGGTGGCCGTGCGGGGCCTCACGGCTGCGGGTCCCGGAGCTGCAGCGCTGCGGGACTTTCACACCAACGGCTCAGGTGAGGCTCGGTGCGCGCAGCTCCTGCTCCTGCCCCTCCGTGCCGGGCTGCTGGTGCTCAGCACGGGGACCTTCCTCTGCAGAGACCCCAGGGCCGCCCGACGGCTGCTCCCGCCTCGTGCTCGATACCTCTGCATCTCAGGGGACAGCTGTGCTTCCCCTGCACCCCATCTCACAGCCCCCTGAGTCAGCGAGGTGAGCACAGCCCTGGCTGCTCTGCTCTTGCAGCGCTGAGCAGTGCTGCCCCCATTGAGCCGCTGCTGCCCACCTCTCTCCACTCCCTCCTCTATTACCAACTCCGCATCCTTCAGTTTCTCCATCCTCATCCCCATCTCACATCCCTATCTCCATCTCCAACCTCGTCCCCATTCCCGTCCTTATCGCCCATTCACATTCCTGCTCTCATCCCCCTCTCCCAGTCCACTTCCCCTTCCATTCTTCCATCCCAATCTCCATCCCTGTTCTTGTTCCCATCCCTTCCCCATCCCCATCCTCATCCCCCTACCTCTCTGTCCTTATCGCCGTCCCCATTCCTATCCCTGCCCCTGCTCACGACCTCGTCCCCATGTCAATTCATCCCCTTCCCTGCATCCCCTGTTTCCCACCCCCATGCCCGTCTAACAGCCCTGTCTTGCAGTGAGCACCAGCTGCTGGTGGCTGTGACACACAACAGCACGGTGCTGGAAGACGCCTGCTCGGGGGAGCTGCAGCCCTCCAACCACAGCCACCCTCCCGAGCCCTACGTGGCCGCCGTGCTCAACCTCACGGCACCCACGGACTTCATGCTGGGTGACGGGACCCGCGGGCACGGCTTCCACAACGCCCCCCTGCACCCGGGATGGGATTACACCGCCCTGCTGCGCCTCGCCCGGCGCTCACCGCAGGTACCGCGCTGGGGGCTCTCGGGGATGGGGCAGGGCAGCGACCGCCGTGTCCTCGGCCATGGTTGGGGCCTTTGGTGGCCCTGGGTGGCAGCTCCTTGCCGCTGTGTGTGTGGTGCTGTGGGACTGCTCTGAGCTGCCCCTCCTGTGCCCTTCAACAGGCAGAGACATTCACCTGCGTGTGCTACAGCTTCTCCATGGGTAAGTGGTTCCTCTGCTGCACATCTGTGACCGAGCTCTTTCTGTGTCCCCCTTTTCCCAGCCCAAACGCTTGCAAGGGGAGGAGATGGGGATTGCAGGAGCTCTTGTGAGAGCAGAGGAAACTTCTGTTTCCCAGATACTTGGAGTATTTCTCTGCTATAACCAAGTTCCTACCTCCATCTCCTTGGATGTTCTCTGGATCCTGAGCCTCTCTGTGGGTGCACAGGCTTTGGTGCCTCTGGCCTTATCGGCATGTGTGCATAAGTGGCAGCTGGACACTCTGCTGCTTCTGTGCCATCATCTCTCCTCCCATCCCAGTCCTAACACTGCCCCAGTCCACATGCAAACACAGAAACACTAACACCTTGCCCTGCTCTGGCTGTGCAGGGTGACATGCCCATGCTGAAAGGCATCACACCCAGCATCACCACTCCTGCAGCAGCATGGCTGTTTCCCAGCACTGAGTCTGTGGTGGGAAATGAGGGGAGCTGCTTTTATCCCCTCACCACTGCAAAGTCTCCTCCTTTGGTTTATGTGGAGCCTGATCCCAGTCTGCGTTTATTGCAGGGCAGGAGTCAGTTCCTCAGCTACACAGACTGCCTGTGCTGATGGCACTTGTGTTGGCTGCTGTGGTCCTGGCGCTGGGGATTTTCCTGCTCCCTCTGATCGTCAGGTTAGTACATGTCTCTCTTCTCCTGCTCTTTGTTCTGTCCAGAGGCTGCCTGGTAAGGGCTCTGAAATAAAGCAGGACTCATGGCCATGTGGGCATCCTCCTCTGCTCTCCACCTCCTGCTGATCTTTGGGCTGACTTGCTGTCTTGCAGGCAAAAGCGCAACAGATCAAAAGCCTCTGAGATCAACAGCACTATCCCCCTCCGAAAGCGTCACAGAGGTGTGGTATTAGCAGTCTGAACAGGCTGCTTGTTAGAAGAACGAGCAGGGTACTTCCAGGCACTGTGAGGCTCATTGCAGAACAAAGGGGGTCAGAGCTGGCTGGTGTGGGGAAAGAGACACCTCACAGAGAGGGAGACATGCATGGGAAGGGATGAAGCTGGGTTTGGTAGGGTTCTGCCCACTGAAATGCCAGCCCAGCCCCATGAGCTCATGCTGACCTCCTGCCCTGATGTTCCCCATAGGTGCCAGGAATCTGAACACACTGATCCCAGTGGAGGAACTGCTGGATACTCTGAAGAGGCTTCAAAGGGCAGAGATAGAGGCAGAGCAGATGGAGGATGAATCAGTCAACAGGCACGAGGCAGGGCGTCTGGGCGAGTACCAGGTGTGTGTTAGGTGTTCTTTTCCATCCGGCTGCACCATCCATCCAGCTCCAGCCCCTCCTGCGGTGTGTGAGGCACTCAGCCTCAGTCCCCTCACTGAACCTGGACTAACGCAGAGCTCCTCTTCCTCCTGTGCAGAAACTGGCCTCCTCTCTGTGCCACTCCTGCAGCGCTGGGAAGGAGCTGTGTAACGAGGGCAAGAACCGCTACAAGAGCATCATCCCATGTAAGCAAAGCTCTCCTGGGGCTCAAAGCTCCTCTGTGGCTGATGCAGTGTGGACATTTGGCCACTGCACTAATGATCTCCTCTCAAAACACATTGCATTTTCTTCCTGTGCAATGTCCCCTGTTGTTTTGTTAACTCTTCTTTCCTTCTGAACTTGTCCCAAGGCTTGGAAAGCTGCTGAGGAGAGATCAAACAGAGCTTTCCTAAAGGACACTCCCTTCCTTAGATAGTCATTTCACTGCTTCCCCAAAGGGGCAGCCCCCTGACTCCCACCTCCTCTCTCCCAGATGATCACTGCCGTGTGGTGCTGCAGCCCTCTGACACAGGGAATGACTACATCAACGCCAGCTACGTGGATGTAGGTAGCAAGGAGGATGGCTCCTCTACTTCTTTCCTTATTAAATGTTTAACATGAGTGACTGGAGCTGTTTGAAACTCTCCCCCACAGAGCTACCAGAGCCCACGCTTCTTCATTGCTGCTCAAGGTGGGTACTCCCACCTTCTTGGTTACTTTCTCTAAAATGGGTGCCAAAGTCGAGGTGCTCGGTACCTCCAGCCATGTGCTGCCATGCCTTGGCTGTGTCACTTCAGCACTGGGAAGGGGGAAATACAGGGCTGCCCCAAGGAGCCTGAGGGCACATCCATAGTTTGGGCTCTGACACAGGGCTCTCCTCTTCCTTTCCAAGGCCCTTTGCCTGGGACAGTGGTGGATTTCTGGCAGATGGTCTGGCAGGAGAAGATCTCAGTCATTGTTATGCTGACAGGCTTGGTGGAGCAGAACAAAGTAAGCATCCGAGCTTGTGCTCAGCTCCGGTCTCCCAGTGCCCAGTCTTCCTTGCTTTGCTTTGCTCAGCACAAGCTTCAGTGAGGGCAGGAAGCAACTCCACACCACTGCTGGCATGCAGTGCTCCCCTAATGCAATTGTTGGTGCTGCCATTGACAGATTAAGTGTGAGCAGTACTGGCCAGAGCAGCAGCAAGTATACGGGGACTTCAGTGTAACACTAAACAACACCAGGACCACTAAGGGCCTTACTACACGTATCTTCTGCCTGCAGAAGGTAAGGCTGCCATGCAGCTGTGCTGGGGTTGCAGGGTTCTCCTGGGGTTATCAGCTGGCATTGAGCCCTGCCTGGGGTCAGCCTTGCTGTCACTAAGCAGCATTCTAGAGCATCAGCCCTGGGTTTCCACGCAAGGCAAAGACAAGCAGTCAGCTTCAGTGATCACCCTGACTGAGTCTGTACTGATGTACCTGGGCAGATCTTGCACTCTCAAGGACCTGGGAGAGGTGATCACAAAGGGTAGAAAAGTAGCTAAAGGATATAAAAGGGCATCTTTCTATATCCAGGCTTTTCAGAGTGATGAGACAGGTACTTGCCATCTGGGTCAACCTGCAGAAGATCCACATGGAAGCACTGTGGTGCCTTATAGCTCCTGAACTTGAACAGAGAGATTATGGTTTAAGGTAGCATACCTGAAGACGTTTCTCAGGATGGGTAATTCTACTGAAGTTGTACTTTGGATAATAAGCAGAAACCAAAAGATTTGCAAGTAGAACATGGGTTCAGCTACAGACGTTATGCATGTTCTTGTCTTGCCAAGAACAAAGTCCACCTGAAAAGTAAGACTCCACGAGCACCTGATGGTGGGACATGGCAGTTCGTTAGCTTAAGCCAAGTGAATACAGGATGGCCTGGTACCAAAGTGGCAACATGCATATCAGTGCAGTAACAGCCTTAGGAAATGCCTTATCTGGGGAAGCTATGGCTTTCTGAGTCTCAACACTGTGATATTTATTTCTTTCCTCTGAGGCTGTGTTTACTGCTCTGAGTACACAGTTATTAGCATGGGGAGGCAGAGAATGAAGCAGATTATGTAGCTTGGTGAATTTGCTCAAAGTCCTTGTGATGCCCTTTGCTCTCTGACCAGCCACAGTGAAGCAGTCATTGTGTTGGTGGTGCCACAGGAAGGCTGGGTGCTGGTGCATCCCCGCCATGTTTTACCTCTACTTGTTGATAAATACTTCACATAACCTCTCAGACTGGTTCCTACTCCAGCCACATCCACCTTACAGGCAGGCTGTGCTCTCCCAAGAACAGTGGAGCAGTTTCACTACCTGCAGTGGCCAGACCACGAGGTGCCCAGGAACCCTGCCCAGCTGCTGTCCCTACTGGAAATGATTAACAAGAGTGGATCAGAATCACCTGCAGGACCTGTGCTGGTGCACTGCAGGTACTGGGATAGGAGTGCTCATGTGCTGGAGCGAGGCTGTCTGGGGCAGTACCAACTCCTCTTCTGTGTCCTTAGTGCAGGGATTGGGCGGACAGGCACCTTCATTGCCCTGGACTTCCTCCTGAAGATGGCAAAGGTCGAGGGAAAGGTGGATGTGTTTCACTGCGTGCAGAAGCTGCGGGAGCAGCGGATCTGCATGGTGCAGACCAAGGTGAGGGGGATCCCCTGCTGCCCACATGACGCAAGACTGCAGATCTACCTCCCACCTGTGGGAGTCCTGGCATGGAAGGGCAAGTCCTTGCTCTTATAGGCAAGGAGCATGCATGTGTCCTCCAGGCTTTCAGGATGTTTGCCCACATGGCATCATCTGGGCAGATGTGTCCTGGACAAGGGACTGTGTTCCCACAATGCGACCCTATGGAGGAAGATGTAAGTTTGGCAGGCCTCTCCAGCTGCTCGCAGGAGGAATAGTTCACCTGTTTTCTGAGCATCCTTCCTGAGAGCAGGGCTCTGGTTTGAGAGGGAGCACTGGATCACAGGAAGATAGTCTTGCTTGGGTGGTTACAGTTGCCCCCAAGGGTGTCTGGCAGGGAGGTGAAGTGTGGAGCTGTCACAATCCTGACGCAGATCAGTGTTAGTTTGTTGCAGTCTGTGGACAGTAGTCTGGAGTCCCAGCGCTGCCCACGGAGCTGCTACAGACGGCGCCCTAACTCGCATCTCCTTGCAGGAGCAGTATGCCTTTTTGTATGAGGTGCTGCTAGAAGGTTTGCTCTGTGGCTGCACTGGGGTGCCAGTGGAGAGAGTTGCCAGTCACATCAGCTGCCTCCAAGGAGCTGAGACTCCGAGCCAGAACAACGTCCTGGAGAAGGAGTTCAAGGTACCACCAGGACCTGGTGCAGCAGGTCTGCTGCCTCCTGCCACAGCTCTTACCCAGCTGTGGGTGAGAGGTGGGGGGAGTATTTCTCTGTAGTTTACCTGGAGATGGAAAGGGAGCTGACAGGAGAGGCTTGCTCAGGTGAACCATCCCTTACAGGCAGTGCAGAAGTTTTCTGAGTTGTTCCAGCTCCTGCCGTGCAGAGAAGCAGAGAAACCCAGCAACCAGCCCAAGAACCGCAAGCCAGGGATCCTGCCAGGTACTGCAGGGCTGGGCTGTGCCTTGCTGCTTCACCCAGCTCCTGAGAGCAGAAAGGGGGAGGATGCTGTCCCAGCACTGCTGCTTCCTTCCCCAGCACCATGACAGAAACATGGAACCAAGCATTCTGCCCCCGGGACCAAATGCCAGCTTCTGGTTGGTGTTGTATGTTATCGTAGAATCATACAGATTGGAAAAGGTCTTCAAAACCACCAAGTCCAACCATAAACCTGACCTATCAAGGCCCATCACTTAACCATGCCCCCTCTGTGCCACATCCTGGTATCTCTTAAACACCCCCAAGGATGGGGACTCCACCACTTCCCCGGGCAGCCTGTTCTAATTCTTGACCACCCTCTCCATGCAGAAATTCTTCGTATGTCCCATTTAAATGCCTCCTGGTACAAAGTGAGACTGTTACTTAACATAGGCAAATCACTCCTTACATGTGAAACACGCCTCATCCCCATCTCCTGTGCTTCCATAGCTGAACCTAACCTTCCACATCCTAACTCTAACTACAGCCTTAATTCTAACCCTAACGCTTTCCCTAACCCCAACCTTAACTCTAACCTCAACCCTAACCCTCACCATCACTGCAGAGGAGCTCAGATCAGGCACCAGACAGTGATCAGGAATGGGGTTCACAGCTGCTCCAGTGCCTCATTCCCCTCCGTGCAGGCAGAGGATGGCTCAGCCCTTCTCCCTCTGCCCTTGCCTCCACAGCGGACTCCTTCCGGCCCATCCTGATGTCCTCGCTGAACGCTGACGGCTCGCCGGGCTACATCAACGCCGTTTTTGCCAGTGTAAGGCTGCAGCCAAACGGGGCTTGGGGCTGCTAGGAGCAGCAGAGGCTCCACGAGCACTCAGCGCAGAGCTGGGCTGTGCCGCCCAGCTTCAGGCACCCCAGCCTGAGTGCTCCATCCTGGAGGCTGTTCCCAGTGCCTGGGGCTCTACTGCCAGGAGATGGCCCCCGAGTTCAGCCGAAGCCCTGAGAGCTGCTCAGCTCAGCGGGTCGCTGCTTTTTGCCTGCGCTGACTTGCGTGGATTGCTGGAGTAACTGTGGCTGTCACAGGCATCGCCATGCCCGTGCCTTGTGTCACCTCTTAATTTCCTCCTCCCGACTACTCTGTTTTGCAGACGTACAGCAAGGAGGACAGGCTGATTATCACCCAGCTGCCCTTTTCCAGCACCCTAGTGGACTTCTGGGCTCTGATCTGGGACTACACCTGCACCTCAGTGGTTGTGCTCAACCAGCTCCAGGAGCTGGACAAGGTCATTTATCTGCCCTTCTCCTGACAGCCTGCTTTCTGCCATTGCAATGCACAACTCTTTTCACTGAGGCCCTGCTTGCTATGGGGGGCCAGCCGCAAGCTTGTGGGCTTCACTTTGCTGCACTTTCAGGGCGGACCCAGTCCCATGGTATTTCAGTGGTGGGGTGAACCCACAGGAACAAGGGCATCCCTTGGGTTTTGCTTCTCCTAACCCAGTACTGATTGCTATAGTCGTGCTGTTTTTCTGGCTGCTGTCCCGAAGGTCAGCCCCAAAGCACAGAGCAGTCAGAGTACCCATGTGCATGCTGTGGTTGAAGGGTTGGGCCAGATGTACCCACATGAAGCACTGAGCTGCTGTGTGTCACCATGCATTTATCTACTCCTAGACATATGTGGAGGTCTGGCCCACCCAGGGCAAAGCCATCCATGGCCACTTTCACATCCAGTGGATCTCTGAGGAACCTGGAGCTGGTTTCACAGTGTGGACGCTTGCACTCACCAATAAGCAGCAGGTGGGTTTTGGGGCAGCAGTGACAAAGTCCTTTGAGATCAGCCTTTGACAGAGCTGAGAGCTGCTGCAGGCTTTGGTTTAGGGCCAGAGTCACAGCTGAACATGTCAGAGGCTGCAGCAGAGGGAGCTGATGGGCTCGTTGAATGGCACAGGTCAGAGCAGGGCCTTTCCCCACAGAAGGTTCATCCCAAGAGGGTAATACTGTATGCAGTGGTACAAGCAGAGCACAGATATGTGTGCACATCTTTCCAACGTGGAGAACACCAGTACTGAATAGTCTGTGCGTCTCAATGATTGCTTATAGATGGGGATAGCTATTATAAGTTTCTGGGCCAGATTCATACTTTCTGTCCTTCCTCTTCATGAACCCAGTGGGTTACTTGTCTGCCCAACCCAACTTTTTTCTTCCTTGCTAGCCCAAGAAATCTGCAATGAAAGTCCACTTCTGGCAGCTGGAGGACTGGCCTATGCAGCACCACCTTCCCCCACACCTCACCACCATCATCAGCCTGCTAGGGAAAGTGGAGACACACCAGCGGCAGAACCAGGATGGGCACATCCTCGTCACTTGCTGGTAAGTAATATATCCTTCAGAGGAGCAGCTGTGGCACAGAGATGGCTCACTCTGAGGTTCATCTGTGAGCTCAGGTCCCAGCTCCAGTCTCAGCTCAGGGTGGACATGTTCAGCTGTGTACAGGGCAAAAGACTTCCCTGTGGAGGCTGGGTTGGTTCAGGACAATCCCAAGAGCCCCAGGTCAATGTGGCTGGTGGGACACCTCTGGTGATCAGCACCACCAAATCACACTGCCCTCCACAGGGATGGTGCCAGCAGGAGTGGGATCTTCTGTGCTGCCAGCTTCCTGTGCGAGCAGATCCAAAGTGAGGGGCTGGTTGATGTATCCCAGGCTGTGAGGATGCTGAAGAGACGGAGGAGGCAGCTGATTAAGGATGTGGTAGGTGTTGACTTCACACTCATCTGGGATCTGGGGCAATACTGGAGCACTGATGAAGAACTGATGGGTGCCCAGATGCCTGCTCTGCACCCACCTCACCACCAGCTCTAGGTCCTTAAGGTCATCATACCACTCCTGTCTGGGAGTGAAAATCAGACACAGTGCCACGGGTGTTGGCACTCCTCGCAAGCCCAGACAGCCACAGCATTGGGTTAGCCTGGCTCTCAGCCACTGGGGCACACACTCCTCTCTAGGGAAAGCAAACTGAGAAGTGGGGATGTACCTACCCCTGGCTTTCTCTGGAAATGCTGGCAACCACACTGGCCTTCCTCAGAAGGCATTCTGGCATTGTATGCTCATGTGAATCCTTCCGTCCACAGGAGCAGTATGGGCTGTGCTACAAACTAGCCCTCAGCTACTTGAATTCATTTGAAACCTATGGCAATTTCAAGTAAGATGCGTGGTCACAGCCCATTTCTGGACAGAACTTCAGCCTTCTTGAAGAAGCAATGGAAACCAGAGGAGATGTGCACTGCCCTAGGATCACAAAATCATTAAAGCTGGAAGGACCAGTGAAATAATCTAATCCAACCATCAACCCACCAATGCTTTACTCCTCTCATGAGCCACCCTAAGGGCCATCTGCAGCTAGACAACACAGGCTGGACTGTCTCCAAATCGTGAACAGAATTTGAAGCATGAACATGGCCCTTTGCTCAGAGTTTTGGCAGCACTTTACCTGGCACCACAACATGAGTACACTGAGCAGAGCATAGGCACAAGGCTTTGATGTGTCCATGCCAAGGATGCAGAGAACTAGCTATCCCATCCAGGCTCCCTTTCAGACATCCTCAGTGAAAGTGGGGTAGCTGCACCAATGCCCCAGTTGTGCTCAGTCAGGAGCACCAAACACCATGAGGTCTCCTCCAGGGCTAGAACACAGGCCATCTATCTTGCTTTGGAGGATGCAACAAACCTGTGTCCATGAAGAGCCAGGGGAGGGATAATCCACAGCCCCACAGGGATGACCCATTCCTTCCCACACCACACAGTCCCTTCCTGCTGCTGCATCTTCCTGTTGCTGGTCCAGGTGCCACAGCCCTGAAAGCACCAGAGAGGCTCCCTTACAAGTCTACCTACCCCACCATGGAAATCTGACTTGGATGCCTGTACTTTGAACGTTGTCTCTGCAGGTTACAGTCCAGGAGAGGCTGCTGCACCATGGATAATATCTGTCAGGACTGACCCTGTAGCTCTAACTGTGTATCACTAATAAAGGCTCTTTGATGGTTTCAGTGGTGGTGGTGAGCTCTGAACTTCACTTTTCTCCCAGGTTTGATCTGACATGGGGGCTACAAAGAAGCACAGGCCCCTCAGCTCTACCCACAGTGTGTGCACAGTCCCACCTAGGATATGTGCTGGCATCATCTCAACAAGGCACAGTTCAATCAGCACCCCACAGGGAGCACAGCTCCCTATGGGCAATGAGGGGACCAAGCAGGAGCTGTAGCATGGCAGGCAGCCACCTCCAAACTGCATTTATTGGCTTTCTGGACAGGGCAGACAGGTTGGCAAGGGCAATGCAGTCACATCAAGCTCAAGCAGAGCACTGGGTTTGAGTGGATTTCAGCAAAGGATTGGGAAAATTGAGTGAGGAACCCAGGATATGGCAGGAGCACAGAGTGTCCTTCAGCCTGAGCTCTGCTGAGGCAAAGACTGGGAATTCCTGTGTATAACTCTCACATTCAAGAAAGCAAAAGTGAAATCTAAAAAAAGGAACAGGAGAAAATCCCATTGAAAAGTTCCAGAACTTACAACAAGGGTAAATAAAAGCCAGGAAGAAAAAGTTTATGACCCTCCTTGGCTTTCCACTTTCCATCTGCTCTGCTGAAAAGGATGGGAAATGTAGTCTGGTGATGGTCACAGGAAAGCCAGTGTTGATCCAGGTACAACCACACCACCTTCTCTGCATCACTGCTGTTACTGTCCCAAGAACTCCAGTACAGGCAGGAGCTGAAGGAGCAGCTTTCCAGCCTGGCTGGGGCACAGGGGGACATGTCCGAGAGGAAGATGAGCATATGATTCTCATTAGGGTCAGGATCTCCTCTCTCCACCTTTTCTCCATCATTTTTAAATATTCTCCTTAGCTTTGATGGACACAGCCTTCCTTCTCCTGCAAACACAAAGGGCAGTCCTGAGTGAAGGGCTGATTGTGAGTGAAGGTGGCTCTGCTGAACCAAAGTCCCCATCCTACTCACCTGGACTGCACAAACCACACGATGACTGCAAACAGGAGGACAAGCACCAACAGCACAACGACCCCAATCACAATCCCAGGCCATGGACGTGGTGACTGCCCTGCAACTAAAAAACAGCCACAGTTGAGAGGCACAGCCTGGGCCACATGTCTGCACAGACCCTGACCATGGAAGTAGATGTGTGCGAGTGTGACTGCAAGATGGGGATACCTGAGGGATCAAGGATCATATATGGAAAATAAGAGGCTTCTCCCCTTGCAAGTGTTTGGGCTGGGAAAAGGGGGACACAGAAAGAGCTCAGTCACAGATGTGCAGCAGAGGAACCACTTACCCATGGAGAAGCTGTAGCACACGCAGGTGAATGTCTCTGCCTGTTGAAGGGCACAGGAGGGGCAGCTCAGAGCAGTCCCACAGCACCACACACACAGCGGCAAGGAGCTGCCACCCAGGGCCACCAAAGGCCCCAGCCATGGCCGAGGACACGGCGGTCGCTGCCCTGCCCCATCCCCGAGAGCCCCCAGCGCGGTACCTGCGGTGAGCGCCGGGCGAGGCGCAGCAGGGCGGTGTAATCCCATCCCGGGTGCAGGGGGGCGTTGTGGAAGCCGTGCCCGCGGGTCCCGTCACCCAGCATGAAGTCCGTGGGTGCCGTGAGGTTGAGCACGGCGGCCACGTAGGGCTCGGGAGGGTGGCTGTGGTTGGAGGGCTGCAGCTCCCCCGAGCAGGCGTCTTCCAGCACCGAGCTGTTGTGTGTCACAGCCACCAGCAGCTGGTGCTCACTGCAAGACAGGGCTGTGAGACGGGCATGGGGGTGGGAAACAGGGGACGCAGGGAAGGGGATGAATTGACATGGGGATGAGGTCGGGAGCAGGGGCAGGGATAGGAATGAGGACGGCGATAAGGACAGAGAGGTAGGGGGATGAGGATGGGGATGGGGAAAGGGATGGGAACAAGAACAGGGATGGAGATTGGGATGGAAGAATGGAAGGGAAGTGGAATGGAGATAGGATGATGAGAGCAGGAATGTGAATGGGCGATAAGGACGGGAATGGGGACGAGGTTGGAGATGGAGATAGGGATGTGAGATGGGGATGAGGATGGAGAAACTGAAGGATGCGGAGTTGGTAATAGAGTTGGGAGTGGAGAGAGGTGGGCAGCAGCGGCTCAATGGGGGCAGCACTGCTCAGCAGCCAGGGCTGTGCTCACCTCGCTGACTCAGGGGGCTGTGAGATGGGGTGCAGGGGAAGCACAGCTGTCCCCTGAGATGCAGAGGTATCGAGCACGAGGCGGGAGCAGCCGTCGGGCGGCCCTGGGGTCTCTGCAGAGGAAGGTCCCCGTGCTGAGCACCAGCAGCCCGGCACGGAGGGGCAGGAGCAGGAGCTGCGCGCACCGAGCCTCACCTGAGCCGTTGGTGTGAAAGTCCCGCAGCGCTGCAGCTCCGGGACCCGCAGCCGTGAGGCCCCGCACGGCCACCGCGTATCTGGTGCCGGGGCCGTACGCGGGCAGCGGGTGCTCCGTGGTTCGGCTGCTCAGCTGCAGCCGCTCGATCTGCACGAAGCCGCCGTCCTGCGGGGCCCTGGCCGTGATGTTCAGCTGCAGACGGGACACGGAGCTGGAGGGCAGCGGCTGCAGGAACCTGCCCACCCCGCAGCCAGACGGCAGCGCGTTGCCGTGCTCCTCCTGCCCCTGTTCCTGTCCCGGCAATCAGAAGTGCCCAGAGAGGAGCCCACGGCAGCCTCGGCCCTGTGTGTGTGTGAGCTACAGCTCCAGGTACCACCAGCAGCTGCAGAAAATTGGCTTGCTTACAGTGTGCCTTTGCCCTCTGAGCTCTCTGAGCTGGATGGATTTGCTGAGTGATTTGTGAATCACATCATACAGTGAGGTGGCTACAAGCTCAGCTGAAATGGGTGGCTGACCGACTGCTGGTCCTTAGGGCTTCCCATGTTCTGCACGCCTGCCTGCTCAGGGCTGGGCTGCCAGCAGGGAGGGGCTGGGGGGGCTCACGGTACCTGGTACCCAACGATCTCCCCTCGGCAGGAGGGCAGCGCCTTCCACCTGAGAGTCCCATTGCTGGCATCCAGCTGCAGCGGCTCCGGCTTCTGCGGCACTGGAAGCGCAGGAAGAGGGGGTCACACACAGGGATATCATGGAGGGTCTGAGCTTCTGCTCAGGGTCGGGCTGCACAGCAAACCTAAGCACAGTTTGTGCCACAAGAGGAGTGTGGATTTCACAACAGCGGGAGCAGCAATGGGGTGGTGAGGAGGCAGAGGGTAGGAAGGAAAGAGCTCTGCTGTAGGACTTGCACAGCCCCTTCTGCACAGCCCCACAGGCTGCATGCAGCCCCAGTGCCAGGACCATCACAGCAGGGTAAGGATGCTCAGAGGGAGCTGCTGGGCCATGGACACGGTTATCTGCCTCTCCACTGGTGAAGCAGCCCAGGAATGTCCCTTCCATAGTATTCCATGGACACCCACCTGCTTCTTTTGTCCTGATCACCCATGAAAACAGGACTGTGCTGGGGGGCACTGAGATGGTGACAGTGTAGTCAGTGAAGGGCTGCAGGGGAGGACAGGTGAATGTTCCCATCTTGCCATGTAGGATCTCTGCTCCAGTGAGCTCCTCAGCCTCACAGGGAGGTGAGGAAGGCCCTGCCAGGCGGCACGTGGCCTGTATGTGCTGGCAGGCATCGGGAAAGCTGCAGGTCCAGTTCAGTTTGATGGTGGTGCTGGTAACATCTACGGTCCCAGGGACAACTTCTAGCACCTCTGTGAAGGAAGCATTGCAACAGGGTCATTTCCTTTCCTTCAGTTCCTCCCTTGCAAGTGTATTTCGGTCACATAGCCCTAATCCTAACCCAGTTTAAGGGATGAGAAGCCAGGGGATGAAACTACTCATGTCAGATATCTGGATGGAGCAGGGGGTGAAGTTTGGGTGGGAATGAATGTGGCTGTGTATGTGTACTTCCACTGCCCAAGGCGGTTTTCCTTAGTCACTCATAACCCAAAGTAGTCAGAGTCAGCCAGCATCTCCCCTTTCAAGCAGTATCTGTTCTATGACCTGTTCTCCTGTTCACAGATCTCTGAAGAGAGGTTATTTTTCCTCCGTTTTTCACAGTATTGACCTAGCTCTAGGTCACAATACAAAAGTACCTTTCTGCACCACAGCCCCAGGAAGTTCTTGTGGGCAAGAAGAGCCCTGTGCTTCTTCTTTCAGAACACCCCAGGACATCCCAAGAGGAGCAGGAGCTCCAGAGACTCTTAGAACCTGCAGCTTCCCATCACACAGAGAGCCTGGATCCTTCCTTACCCACACACTCCACTCTGGATCGAATTCGGATCCAGGAACCGCTGCTGGCTCTTCCCAGCCAAACTTCTCTGTATACAGGTTTCCCACGAATGATGTTCTGCACTTCTCTTGAACATCTGATGTGGGTGTAGGATGGCTGTAAACCCTCAGGGCAGCTCAGCATCACTTCTTCATTTTTCTTATACTCCTGCAGATCTGGTGCCAGGTGGAGTTCTGGGTCCCATCGTGGCCTTTGGCACATTTCTGGCAGAGGTGGGAATGGGTTTAGCTGGGGCATGAAACAACAAGATGGCACAGAGAGCAAAAGCACAATGTCAGCACTCAGAAACGGTCCCTCCAGAGACTCAAAGGAGCAAGAAGGTGACAGATCTGTTTGCCATAAGTCGGCCGGGGCAATCATGCCTGCTCAGTCCTCCTCTGCCCGCTGGTTTGGGCCTGATCCCAGATAGGACTGCTCATTACCTTACTGAGTGTGGCACTACCAGTCCTATAGGGGTGAGGAGTCATCAAACTGCTCAGAACAGGGAACCCCTTGTCCCAGAGGGGCAGAGAAGTTGTCCCAGAAGTTTTGTACCATCTGCTCAACAGCCACGAAAAAGGGGCATTAATGCAACGTTATGAGAACTGCTCTCCTTGTGTTCTCAGGGACACTGCCCCATACATGGGAGTGTGTTACATTCCAGCACTCACTGAGGCTTTCCCAGCACATGGAGCCTCACTACCCTCCATCCCCAAATTCACCCCAGAACATCCCTGGCACGGACATCATCTCCACCCTCTGGTAAAGATCCACAGCTGCACCTGGTAAGGATGCACAGCAAATACAAGAGGAAGAGCAGAAATATGTTCACTTATGAATAGTGTCAAATTCTTACCTGTTTCTTGAGGCGCTCCTTGGATCAGGGAATCAGGCTCTTCCTGGACTTGTGCTGCCAGCAGAGGAAAAAAGACCAGGAGAAAGGTCAGAGCCAGGAACTGCAGGGCCATGCCAGCAGCCAGTCCTGGGCACAGATCAGATCTTAGCCCCACTTGCTGCCACTGAGCACTGGCATCTGTGGTTGCAAGAACTGCAACCACAGGAAGGAAACAGCCACATGAACATATTGCTTGTGATGAATAAGCCTTCCTCTTTTGAGAGGGAACCTCCCATTCGTGTCATCACTGCTGCCTCTTGCTGCTTTGTTTCCCTGGTGCATCCAGGCAATGGCACACAACAGAACAACCCCCGCCACCAGCATGAGATATGCATCCCCAAGTGCTCTGTGCTAACAGAGGGCACTTAGGAAATGCTGCTCCATCTCTAAGACTTCAGCCACGGGCTTCCCAAACCCACTACCTGCAGACATGGCTTCTGGAGAGACATTCAGGATTTCTGTTTCCTCAAGTGCATGGTAAAACCAGGGAGAGTCTGCAGAAAGGCCCCACAATATAGTGGCTGGCTGCTTCATCAAGTAAACACCAGTCAAGCAAGCATAGGGGAAATACCACCTAACCTTGAGGTCACCTCGCAGTCTTGACAACTCAGATGTCTTCAGGCTGAAGCCCAGAACTACACACAGTACCTAAGAGGAGGCTGCACTTACTCTAAATGCAATAAAGGCTTTGCTTCTTGGACCAGCTGGCTGTGCTGCGTTCAGTGCACTCAATAATGTGGCTTTTCCCCTTGGTTGTTTGAGTGCACTGCTGCCCCATGCTGAGCTGCTCCCAGGAATTCTGCCTGTCTGAATCTAAATGTTAACCAAACAGTAAAAGACAACTGAAGCCAATGTTTGGCCTCCTATTTGCAGACGAGATTAAGCTGCAGTGCTGTTGATATAACAGAAGGAAGAGATGCCATCTAAAGGGACCGGGACATGCTTGAAAAGTGGGCTCACATGGACCTACAGCAAGTCAAGTGCAAGGTGCTATACTTTGGGCAGAGCAATCCCAGATATGTGTACAAACTGGGAGAAGAACTCATTGAGTTTTCACTGAGTCCCATGGAAAAAGACCTCAGGGTTCTGGCATGAGCCAGCAATATGCTCTTGCAGCCTAGAATGCTGACTACATCTGGGCTGCATCAAAAGAGAGGTGGCAGCAGCAAGAGGAAGGAGACTGTGTCCCTCTGCTCTGTCCTCCTGAGGTAGCATCCAGGTCTGGGGCCTCTGATGCAAGAAAGACTTCAAGCTGTTGCATCAAGTCCAGAACAGAGTAACAAGGATGATCAGAGGGCTGGAGCACCAGAATCATGAGACAAGGCAGAGGGAGCTGGGCTTGTTCATTGTAGGCTCAGGCAAGAGATTCTTGCAGCCATTCAGTATATAAATGGAACTTATAAACAAGATCAAGATCAAAATTTTGTATGAGCTGATCTTGATAGGGCAAGGGGGAATACTTTAAAAAGAAAAGAGGGGAGATGGAAGTTAGATGTTAAGAAAAAATTATTTATCATGAAGGTAGGGGGGCACTGGAATAGGTTGCCCAGAGAAGTTGTGAATGTCCCATCCCTGGAGGTATTCAAGGCCACATTGGATGGACTTTTGGCAACATGACCTCATGGGTGACAAACCAGTAGAACTAGATAATCCTTGTGGACCCTTCCAACCCAAGCCATTCTATGAGTCTATGATTCTAACATTCTGTGATTCAGTTCCCAACCCATGAGGGCCATGACTAGACCCACAGGAGAAATATGTTGTCCAACACCATGATGCAGGCAGGCAGGCTGGGAAACTCCAGCTGGGCAGATTCTGCTCACCCTCTTCCAGCCCCCCAGCTCAGCCCATGGCTGATACTGGGACCTTCCAGCTGCTACCTGCATGGTCTACCCTATTTCCATGCCGTCTGGATCCTTGCATGCATTTCTTTGCATGCATCAAGAGCAGGATGTTTAGGGAAGGCTGTAAGGTGCAAGGAGCCCTTGCTGGCCTACCAGACTGACCATCATTTTTGTCCATCAGGAGGAACAACGCATCTGTCCTCTTACCGCTGTGGTAGTCAGCCATTAACTCCAAAAACTTGTTGGGCAGATCAGTCCTTGGATGGGTGCCATTGAACAGCTTTGAGCCAAACATTCTCCAGCTTCTCATGTCTCAGATGCTTGCCTATGAACAAGCTTTGAGCCAAGCACTGTTCCCACTTCTCACACCATCCAGCAATACAAAGCTTGCTGTCACTGTCCTGTGGTGGTTTTAAGCATGAAGGGAGATGAGGGGAGAAGGGAAAAATACATGTTAAAATCATGCAAAATCAAAGGAACAAAATATGGATGCTGCCAATGCACATAATGGAGCTCGTCTTACCCACAGATCACCAGGAGGCTAAGAAGAGTAATCTAATACCTGGGCCAACTTTCATACTCCTTGGGTTATTTGAGCTAGGCCAGTCGCCTCAGCACGTGCCAGACATTCACATATAATGTGATTACAAGCAATAAACACATCAGTGTTAGGATGAATAAGATCACAACTGGGCAAAGAACAGAATTAAAAACTCCTCTTGCTATTGGTGACCATCTAAGGAGTGTTTCCCTCCGTTCTCCATCCTTCTTCACCCTCTCCAGGACATGATACATCCCTTCTGTATCATGGTTAGCAGTTATCAAACTTGTTGGCTTTTTTTGTCCGTTATCTTGGATGCATTTTAGCAGTTGGTACGGATTGTCATGTTGCAATAATTTCTTTACCAAAGCAAGATTCATTCCAACTGGGGCAGGTGGATTAATGTGCAATTGGACCACAACAACTGATGTGATGTAACTGGCACTGAACAATTAAAATCACATCCCATAGTGTTAGCAAAGTTACAAAACACAGACATTTGACTGATTGCTTGTATCCATAGCAATATTACCTATGAGTATGAAACTGTAAGAGGTTCTCATATATACACATCATTTTCCAATACAGATGACCAGCCATCCTGGCCCCATTCATTTCCTGAATATATTTCATTACTATGCTTAACTGTGGTTGAAAGGGTTTAGCCTCTGTTGGAATCAGAATTTGGTCCCATATGTCCAGTATGCCCAATATGGGCATGGGACCCATGACCAGCTAGTGCATGTGATAGGGTCAGCATAAGCAATTACAAAAACTAATATGAAGAAGATACCTGTCTGAATCAGTGACACTAATCACACCACAGGAACCCCAGAGAAAGGAGCAGGGTGAGAAGGGAATGTTTAGGCACAGCAACAGGATCAGCATTCATTAGCATCTGGAAAACAAAAGAGAGAGAGAACTTCCTGGTTCCAGGGAAACCAAGGTTCCATAACTGGAAAAGAAAACAACAACAACAAACTTTCCTGGTCCGAAATGAACCAAAGTTGGAAGGTGGGTGAAATCAAGATGGTTCATTTTGTACTTCTTCCCCTGATCATCCTGATCCTTCCAGATGTATTTGTTAAGAGGTTCTTTGAGGGTTAAAGGGACAGGACCAATGTGCAGCAAATCAATCAACACTGGCAGTCCTGCAGAGTAATCATCCCAATAAGCATCTCTTTGAATAAGGGCCAAGAGGACACAGTGGTTGCCAGTGGTGAAAAATATTCCAGGTCCCCAGTAACCCCCCGATTCCTTTTCACTTAACAGAATCTGTTCTCCCCCTGTTAGTGGCACTTCCCACACATCTCTGTCTCTGATTTCCTAGGGTGAGACCAAAATCTTTCTTTAATTTGGGCAGCTTGGTAGCAGAACAGGGGACCTCCCTGATACTAACATCAGAGTACCCACCTTCACTCTGTTCATATGCATGCCCAGTTTCTATTGGAGGGCAGAGAAGGGTCACCAAGTTTTCTTTTTACCTTTCTGGGCTCTCACATCCTGCAGATTTTCTCCTGGATAAAAGTCACTGTATTAACTAGCATTAATCTCCCTCTCATTTACTTACTGTTCTCTAAAGCTTGATGAAGGAGAACTTTTGAATGCTCTTCTTTTTCTAATTGTGCCCTAAGATCTTCTACTTGGCCATGCAGGCTTTAGACCCACTATCCTTTCTATAGGTATGGGATACTGTCACTGTTTCACTGCTTCACTCCCTCCTTGGATGATTATTTTATTAAGGGAGTCCACCCAGGTTTCCTTCCCCTACCCTCACCTTTGGGTTTATTCCTTTCTCATCACCAGCCATTAAGAAATTCATTGACACTTTCATACCTATTTCATAAGTTTTCAACTGCAATCCTAATTTAACTATTAAATCTCTCCCCAGTGAACAGGTCCCTGCTTTTGGCACAGATAACAATTGCCCTGTGACTATTTTATCTTCCCATTTCAGTTGTCTCAAAAAGTGAAACTATCATTCCCAATCCCTCTACCCCTGTTATTCTTACAGTGTTCCCAGTTAAATGAAATCACAGTATTTTAGAAGCTAAAGATGACCAAGAATTGGTCAAACTGTTCTGCTAATCCAATAAGATCTTTCATTAGAGATTTCATTTCCCTTTTAAAATTTCTTACCCCTACACTAGTAAGTAGGGAGTTTACATATTGTATTTCTCCTGATTAACATTGGAACTTCACTAAGAGGATACACGGAAGTATTACTTGTATTAATGGAGTTAGATTTAGGAAAAGGAGAATTTATAATGTCCCTGTTGCATTGTATTCTCAAGCTGGCAGAACTTTTTCTTTTCAGCATCAGCACTAATCACAGAGCTTGGTTGAGGTGGGCTGTTCAGGGGCTGATCCAGGCCAATGCCTGTCAACTGGACAGGATGGTAAGGGGAGGGGTGGGGGGGGAACACCTTTCCATAGAGGGAAATGACTGAGTTTAATCCTAGAGAAAGGCACAGGGAGTAAACAGCTTCAAGGATCCTATCTGGGGTTTCTCTGTTCTTCCTTGTCTACAGAATTCTGTCTAGCAATGATTGACTGCTATATTCCCTAAATCCAACAAACAGCATAGTGGCCATGGACTGCATGAGACCTTGAGTGACTCCTTGCAGCTCCCCACTCCTTCCTCCTGCCAGCTGCCCTAGACAAATAAGCCCTGGGTTGCATGAAGAGAAGTGTGACCAGCAGGACAAGTGAGGTGATTCTGCCCCTGTACTCCACTCCTGTGATACCACACCTGCGGTGTTTGGTGGCATTCCCTTGAAGGAAGGAGGGACAACACCCCATCATGGTGCTGGGGGCAAAGAGCTTCTTGGGGTGCTTCCTCAGAACTGCTGGGGTTGCACAAGCCTCAACCCCCATGAAGAGAAGGACAGACAAAGCTTTCACACACATAGCAGGGAGGAACCATAACCACACAGATGCAGTAAGGAGCAGGCAACCCTCTGAAAACCAGAACAGTTTATTGGCTCTTCAGGCACAGCAGCACAGCTGCAAGGGCAGTGCACTTGGGCTGAACTCCAGCTGAGTTCTGGGGCTCAATGGGTACAGGTGCAGAAGGTGGAGAGGGGCTGGGAAGCCCTGAGTCAGGACTGGGCAGTGCCAGGTGCTGGAGGACACTTAGCCAGCACAAACAGCTCATTGCAGGCCTTGGGCTGCTCCTGCTCTGTAATACAGCGTGCAGGAACTTACTGAAAACATGGATGAGAGCAATAACACAGCACAAGATACATGCAGTTCTGCTTCCAGCTGTGCAGGACCGAGACTCAAGAAGAGGCAATGAGAAGCGCTATCACCACTGATCCAGGTATCTTAATCCCCATCTTCTCCACTTCCACACTGCTCGGTCAGTCTCCTGAGGACTCCAGGGTGGGCAGATGTGAGGATGCTGGCTCTTTTTCCTGACCACCTGTACCTGCAGACACCAACAGCACCTTGCTTGAGACTGCTGCAAGCCCTGGGCAGTGCAGGGAGCTCTGGCAACTCTGGCAGAATCTGGGGCACCGGGCAATCCCTGCCCCTGGTGTCTCATCCCACCTCTTACCTGCCTCTTCTTCTGACAGAGATCTCCCCTTGATCATACTGTAAATGTCTGAGTTTTCATACGGCTGCAGCTCTGCAGGGACAGAAAGAGCATAAGGGTATGTGGAAGGAGTGGGGCAGACTCAAACAGCAGCTTGGGCACAAACCTGCTCTCCCCCCACCCCAGTCCTGCAGCTGTCCCTGTTCTGGAGCCCTACCTACGTAATGGTCCTCCTCGACTTTGATGGGCATGGCCTTCCTTCTCCTCCTGGGAAGACAAAGTGATGGTCTGGATTTGGGAACAGGCTGACATGGCCCAGGGCCCTGCTGAACCCAGTGGCAGTGGAAGAAAAGCTCTGCACACTCTGTCCCAAGCCTCTCCACCACCATCAGCACCCCAAGGCACAGCAGCACTGGCAGCAGTGACTACAGGGGATGGGGTCTCCCAGCACACACAGTCCCTTCCCCAGCCCCAAGGATGATGCTCAGATGATCCCATTAGCAGCCCTACAGCTGAGCCACGGTGGCATCAGCCAGCCAGCAGCATCTGTGTTGCCTGAAAAGGGTGGGAGCAGAGCAGGAAGCCCACTGTCACCAGCCAACCCAGTAGCACAGCGTGGTCTAAGGCAGCACAGCAGCTCCAAGTCCCAAGACTACTTGCCTGGACAGCACGAACCACACAATGACCGCAGAGAGACTGACCATCACTGAGAGCACCACCACCACTGTGACCGCTGTCCATGGCCAGGAGCCCAGAAACTGCCCTGAAACTAACACACAGCCAGCAGTGGGTGTTCTGCTCCCACGGCCACAGCTGAAGCACTGCATCCAGTTCTGGAGCCCCAGCACAAGAAAGAGCAGGTCCAGTGGAGAGCCATGAAGATGATCAGATGGCTGGAGCACTGCCTCTACCAGACAGGCTGAGAGAGCTAGGACTGTACAGGCTGGAAGAGGCTCTGCCTTGTAGCAGCCTTCCAATACTTGAAGTGGGCCGACAGGAAAGCTGGGGAGGGACTTTTTATAAGGGCATGTAGTGACAGGATGAGAGGAAATGGCTTTAAACTGGAAGAGAGTAGACTAGATATTTAGACAGGATATTAGGAAAAAAATCTTTACTGTGAGGTTGGTGAGACGTTGTAACAGGTTGCCCAGTGAGGTTGTGGATGCCCCCTCCCTGGAAGCACTCAAGGCCAGGCTGGATGGGGCTGTGAGCAACCTGGTGTATGGGGAGGTGTCCCTGCCTATAGCAAGGGTTTGGAACTAGGTGATCTTAAAGGTACGTTCCCACCCAAACCTTTCTATGGTTCTGTGATTCCTTGCCCTGTCATAGAGGGACAGAATGGGTGCACAGCAGTTCAGGACCTGCTCACACCACATGCTTGCCCCATCACACCACCAGGTAGACACATGGCACAGAAGCCATTACCTGAGATGTAGGCTTGGAACTCCAGGCTGGCCGCATCCCCAGCACCAGCTGCTGTCAGGCCCTGGACAGTCACTGTGTATTTGCTTCCTGGGCTCTGGGGAGGCGGTGTGTACTGGGTGACAGAGTGGTTCACTGTTACTTGCTGGAAGTTCAGGAAGGTGCCATCATGCACTCTCCTGGCTGTGAAGTTCAGCTAGAGGGATGAGAGGTATTGAGGGGAGCAGCACCCATCTCCTGCTCAAGCCCAGGGCAGGTCTGCATAGAGCAGCTGCTGCTCTGCTGCCTAGGTGCAGAAGGCTCTGCTCCAGTACCTGGTACCCAACAATCTCTCCTTGGCAGGAGGGCAGTGCCTTCCACCTGAGAATCCCTGTGCTGGCATCCAGCTGCAGCTGCTCTGGCTTCTGCGGCACTGAAAACACAGGAAGATGGAGTTACAAGTGGGGATTTTGGGGTGAAGAACAAACTTGGACATTACATACAGGAGGGCAGTTACCCATTGCCTTTGTCCTAAGGTGCTGTGTGAACAGGATTGTGCTGGGTGGCACTGAGATGGTGATGCTGTAAATGGTGAAGGGCTGCAGAGGAGGGCAGGCGAATGTTCCCTTCTGACCATGTAGTATCTCCTGTTCCGTCACCTTCTCAGCCTTACAGGGAGGAGTGGAAGGCCCTGCCAGCTGGCACGTGGCCTGCATGTGCTGGCAGGCATCATGGATGTTGCAGGTCCAGTTCAGTTTGATGCTGGTGCTGGAAACCTCGAGGGTCCCAGGAACCACCTGGAAGACCTCTGTGAAGGAAGCATTGCAGGGGAGTCACTTTCTTCCTATCCCCTCCCAGCCTGCAGCAGATCGCTATTAGTCCCACTTATGCTGTCAAGTCCCCAGTACTGTGTGGCCAATACCATCCTGCCTTCTCCCACACAGTACTTAGACACTGACTGCACATTTCTTGTGCTCTGGACCACTCTCAGAGCACAGTGCTGCAGTGATTCAGGCATATGGACGGGAATGACAAAAACTGATGGGCAAGTTTGTGGTCCTTCTGCTGTCAACACCATGGGGCTATCAACAGATCTAGTAACTGCTAGGAGGACAGACACAGCCCTGGGCTTCATTAGCAGCTCTTTTCTCTGCAGTGCCCACCCATGGCATTCCCTGACCACCCAGAACCCAGGGCACTGAGGCTACACACTGCATCTGGCACCATTCCCCTTGCAGGGGTGAGCAGACTGAGAATGGCAGCTTCACTCACCCACGCAGGTCTTGTTCCCTTCTACAGGCTGCCAGTGTCCTCTGCCGTTCTTCTCATGCCAGATGTTCTGAGAAGCTGTGGAACCTTGTCTAGGGATTTGTTTCATGCAGGAAACCTCTGTGTGGGACAACCAGTACCCTACTGGGCATGTCAAAATCACTGTCTCGTTGAGGTCATAGGACCCCTTGTCTGGGACAAAGAGAATCCTGGGGTCCCATTGGGGCTTTTGACACTTCCCTGCACGAATCAGACAGAAAAGTGTTAGCAGAACAGAGGCAGTCTGTGCAGGACAGGGCAGGGGAGAGGGAGGATGTTCCCTGCCCTGCATACAGTGGTGAGCGATAGAGCTCCCAGGCATGATATGGATCAGCCTTTCTACAGCACAGCCCTTTGGCAGCACCTCCCACCTCCCCAGCTCACAGAGGGGCTAACACATCCTGCCTCTGCTTGGGCAGGAAGGGCAGCACGGGGCTCCCAGGACAGCTCCTGGTGTCTCCCTTACCCACACACTCCACACTGGTCCAAATACGGGTCCAGGCATCGCTGCTGTCCCTTCCCAGCCATAATTCCCCATTTACAGGTTTCCCATGTTTGATGGTCTGCTCTTGTCTTGAACATTTGATGTGGGTGTAGGATGGCTGTGAGCCCTTGGGGCAGCTCAGGGTCACTTCTTCATTCTTCCTGTACTTCTCCTGGTCTGGTGCCAGATGGAGTCTTGGGTCCCACTGGGGCCTTTGGCACGTTTCTGGTAGAGGTGAAAGGGGTTTCAGTTAGGGTGGGAGGTGGTGAGGTGGGGCAGTGAGCTGCCCATGGGCACCATAACCCAGAAATTGGAGGAAGCATTGACACATCCCTCCAGTGCTTCCAGTGACAGCCATGTCCACCAGCAGGTGACAAGGGCAGAGCCATGCTGCTCCTCAGGCTCCTGGCATAACCCTGCTCAGCTGCTCCAGAGGGAGAGGCAACATCCATGTGTGCCTACATAATGGGTCCAGCAGAAATGCAGGAGACCTTCATCGTGCCCACCCTTCCCTCACTCACAAAGGTCCTCACTCACCCACACATCTCACATATCCTGGTGCCAACTGCCATAATCCTGTGCTGTTCTTCATAAACCAGCTGCTCTGAGGAACTGAGAGGACTTGGTGTGGGTTTAGTTTCACACAAATGATCTCCATGGCAGAAGGCTGGTACCCACTAGGGCATGTCAACATCAAGCTTGTACTGACATTGTAGAATTCCTGGTCTGGGACAAAACGAATCCTGGGACCCAACCGTGGCTTCTGACATTTCCCTGCACCAAAAATATGGGAAGATATTAACAGAAGAGAGGCTGCCCAAGCAGGAGGCAGGGATGGCCTGTTTCCTGCTGTGTACACAGTGGTGTACCTGGTACACAGTGGTGAGGGATGGAGTTTCTGGTCATGATGTGGATCAGCCTTCCTCTACCACAGCCCTTCAGCAGCACCTCCCAATTCCTCTGCACACGCAGAGCCTGAATCCTTCTCCTGCTTACACAGCCTGCCTTCCCCTGGGCAGGAAGGACAGCACGGGGCTCAAGTAAACTGGGAGTCCTTATCCCACTGGGATTTGGTGCACTCTCCTTTTGGGGACAAAGAGTGACAGTCCTACTCCAGCTGAGAGGCTTGTCTGGTAATGGAGTACAAGGGGGAGAACTCTGTGCCACCTCTGAACCCATGAAAGCACTGTGTTGGGACACTGGCAGAGCGGAGGCAGATATTAGCACACTAGGAGCAGGCTTATGGCATGTCTGCAGCTCCAAGGATATCACCTCAGCAGGTCCATGTCCTGTGGGTGTGTGGAGCCCATCTGTTTGCCCATAGATCCCCTAGAGAATGGGAAAGAGACAAGAGTCTGGTTGGAGCCTGTGAATCAGGACCAGGATACAGGATAGTAAGGGTGACACTGTGGTGATCACTGTCCCCTCCCAGACATTTCCAGGTTGTCTGAGTCTCAGAAGTGTTGAAAAGATGAACAAAACTGGTGTACTGGACAGGAAGGTTGAGGCTGAGGGCTTATTTAGCTTACAGGAGAGGAAGCTTAGAGCAGGATGAGCAGCAAACAAGAGGAAGCAGCACCCTTACACAGATACCCATTCACCTCTGCAGACTTGCAGGCATTCCCTATCAGGCTGCATTTCATAGAATCAGAGATTATCTGTGGGAGTTGGAGAGGTCATCTCAGCCTCGTTGGATGCTGACTGGCTGATAAAGAGACTCGGGAAAGGAGACAAGAGCTCTGAATAAATAAGCAGGGGTGTTTTGTACCTAGGCATAAGATGAACTCTGCTGATTATGAAGACTTGTTATGGAACTTGCTTGCTTTCTAGACAATGAACTGCTGGTGGAAATGTACTGCATACACGTGTTAGAGTATAAGAGGCTTGCTTAGAAGAATAAATGGGGATACACAAGGTGATAGGGATACACAAGATGATGCAGATAAGCATAATGATCATCCTCATCACAGCAATTAATAAATCTTCCTGGCATGAGAACCCTGTGTTGTCATGCTAACTCACGACAATTATCCTAAGCCTGAAGGGACCAATAGGATCATCCAATTCAAGTCGGTGACAGTAGTCACTGTCTTGAGCCCCAGCAGCTTAGAGCCATGTCCACTTCCCTGGGGAGCCTGCTTCATGTCCACAGTCCTCTAGTTCAGCACCTCTTCCCAGCCTCCCTTCTCTTGTAGTGGGTTTCATACCCTCACTGCAGTTCTGTGTTCTGCAATGCACAGCAAAGGACAGTGGACACCACCCAATTCTTCAGAGCCACATATGCTGCCCAGATAGGAAACTTGGTCCCTCTGCCCATCACTAAAAAGGCAGCGCTTCCTTCCAGACACCAGAGATGGGCAACATGACTCACGACCCACAGGACAACTTGGCAAGCCACTTCTGCTCCCATTTCTCTGCAGAGATAATAGCTCACACATCAGGCTCCCAAGCCCTAATGCAATGAGCAGCTACTCCGGGGCACTACAAAGGCCAAAGCGCACCATCTCCATACAGAGAGCCAAACAGAGAACTGGAAGGTGTCCCCATCCTTCATGCTGTGCCAAGACATTCCCTGCACACTGAGGCTTGCTGTCCTCCGTCCCCTAATGCAGATTCAACTTGACACAACCCAGTGATGCCTGAGTGCCTCAGGACTGGTGGACACCATCTTCATCTCCTCCAACACATAGCCATCAGCCAAAAGAGGGAAAGATGCAGAGCCAGCTTGCGGGGAGAGGAGCAGGAAAAGCTTCTTTTGAAGGGAGAGGAGCAACCAGAGCTTACTTACCTTCTTCCCTTTCTCCTTTCTCGGTTTCTCCTGAAGCTGATCCTGCTCCTGCAGGCTCTCTCTGTTTCCCCAGGTGAAGGAGGAGGACCAGCAGGAAGGTCAGCACCAGCCCTTGTCGGGCCATGCTGCTGCCAAGAGCACAGCCTATGCCCCACTCAGCCGTGCTGGGGAAAGGTGTCTGCACTGCAGGGAGAGGTGCAAACACAGAAATGAAACAACAACTGAGGGAAATCACACATGGAGTGAGGAGCTTCCTCTTTGGGCAGCCAGAACCCACAGAGCTCCTTCTTGCCCACATACACTGAGACACCTCCAAAGACACCTCAGGGCCACTCCACTGCCTCAGGGAAAACATGGGGGGCAAAACACTGCCTGGGGGTGGGAACAGAGGAGAAAAGGGGGAAACTGCAGGCAGAAGGTGCTGCAGCATCCAGACAGGTTCTTGCCTGCAGCTGATGGGAAGGGAAAAGGAAGGAGACACAGAGGCCAGCAGGATGGATCCACATCACCTCCCTCCCAGTCCCCACCTCTGTCCCCACCCTCATCCTTAACCCTATCCTCAATCCCATTCCCATCCCCTGTTTTCATCTTCAGTCCCAGTCCCACTCCCCTGCACTGCTTGAGGGGATGTGAAGGGGTTGGGAAGGAGAAGGAGAGTTGACACAGGGAAAAGATGGGTTGGGGAAAAACAATTCAAACTTTTCTTTGACAACATTTTTTTTTCCCTCACTTTCCACATCTATTTGTGCAGACAATAGGTTAATTTTCACATAATTTCCCTAGTTTTGCCTGGAGAACTGTTCAGTTGGTGTCTTCATAGAATCATAAAAACATTTAGGTTAGAAAAGACCAGTAAGATCATGAAGTCCAGCAGCCAGGGCTCTCTTTTCATGAGGAGCTTTGGGACAAAACTGTCACAAAACTCCGGGAGGCTTCTATTACTAAAGACAGAACGGCTGATAAGCTTTTTATTTGTTTGGCACTAAAGAATGGACGGGCTTAAACAAATTAGACCAGGAAGAATTCCTTCCGACTATTGCCCTCTCTCCCACCCCCGCCGCTGCCCCTCGGTGCTGAAAACAGCCCCTGCCCCGACCCCCACCGCCAAGCTGGGGAGAAGAGAAATCACAACCTTCCCTTTCACCCCCCTCCCTCCCGCTCCTGCTCTCCTCTCCGCCCCCGACTCTGGTTGTGCCACTACCGCCCTCCGCTGCACCGCCCACGTTGCTCTCCGTGACGCTGCCACCCTACGCCGCATCGATGTCCTCTGTTGCTGCATCTCTGCAGCCTGCACATTACTTGGTTAAAGACAAGGACGGACCGGAACCAGAGGAACTTTTTGATCCTGGTTGGGTAGATTCGAAAAACGAACCGATCATGTTCCCTCATGATGATAATTTGAAGGATGCAGGAAATGTTTTTCTACAGCGTACTGCGGTTGAGAAAATGCAATATTACAGAAAAGATGCAATATTACAGGGTGATGCTGATATACTGCAAGCCTTTCCCATGTTGTATCATCCAAATCAGCCCCCACAGTGGGAATCCCTGCCTTATGAGGCAATAAAGGAGCCAAGGAAGTCAGTGAGAGATTATGAATTCAGTCTGCCTTTACATGCAGTCTTTTGGTTGCAGTGGGTGATAGTTATGTTATGTTCTGACCCCTCAAGGATGGAAAATCTTGTTAGGAACAATCCTGTCTCCTGTGCAATACACCATGTTGTGACTGAATACCGAGACCAGGCTACCATCCAGGATATGAATAATTTGACTTACTTAAATCAAATTGGCATGGAGGAACTCATGGAGGGTGGAGGGGGGGTCTGGACAACACCTCAGGCCCAGGCACAGATGGACTTGAAGGAGGTAAGACTTTGCTGTTGCATGCTATCCATCGGATACCTGATACTAATTTGTCTAATGCCTCATTGACATCAGTTAAGCAGGAGGCTGCTGAGCCCTACATTAAATTCCTTGACCATTTACAAAATACACTAGAGAGACAAGTAGACAATCAGGCTGCCCAGGATGATTTGCTTAAGCAATTAGCAGTAGAAAATGCAAATGCGGACTGTCAAAAGGTTTTACAGTCCTTAAAGAATGCAGATCCATCCATTACTGATGTGATTAAGGCCTGTCACTATGTAGGCACCCTCTTATTAGGGTGTTCTTCTGTTACAAGGATGGAACTTCTTGTTTTGCCAGTAGTTGTAGATGCTGACCACAAGGGGGAGATTAAGGTAATGGCATGGATGCCCTCACCCCCCTGCTTTATTCCCAAAGGACAAGAAGTAGCACAATTGATCCCTTTTCATTCTTTGACTGAACCTGGCACTGGGGACCGAACTGGTGGATTTGGAAGCATGGATGAACCTGCTACAGACTACACAAGTGACAAAAGACAAACCATTATTACTATGCTTAGTAAACAGCTGAGTTATTAGGCCTAGTGGGATATCGGAGATGATGTTATCATCATTAAGTCAAGTGATTGGCCCTCTGCGTGGCCATTAAAAGACCCTAATTCTGCTATTGTAGGAGCTGGGAGTTTGCAGCACCAAAGTGCCCGAATTTTATCTTTTGAAGGGCCTGATGGTCACTTTGTCATAGAGTCATGGAATCATAGACTCACAAGGTTGGAAAGGACCTACAAGATCATTTAATCCAACCAACCTCCCATTACCGTAGCTACAGCAAACCACTAAACCTCATCTCATAGCTCCACATCCAGACACCTCTTGAGGGATGGCGACTCCAGCACCTCCCTGTGCAGCCATTCCAGTGCCTGACCACTCTCTGAGAGAAAATAGTTCTTCCTTATGTCCAACCTAAACCTATTCTGATGCAGCTTGTGGCCATTTCCTTGGGTTATGTTTGTTGCTTGGAAGAAGAGGCCAAACCCCTCCTCATCACAGCCTCCCTTCAGGGATTTGTAGAGTGCAATGAGGTCTCCCCTGAGCCTCCTCTTCTCCAGGCTAAACAATCCCAGCTCCCTGAACCGCTCCTCATAAGACTTGTGCTCCAGACCCCTCACCAGTTTTGTTGCCCTTCTCTGGACACACTGCAGAGCTTCAATGTCTTTCCCATAGTGAGGAGCCCAAAACTGAACACAGTACCAGAGATGCTGCCTCACCAGAGCTGAGTACAGGGGGATGATTACTTCTGCTAGCCACACTATTTCTAATGCAGGCCAGGATGCTGTTGGCCTTCTTGGCCACCTGGGCACACTGTTGATTCATGTTCAGACGAACATCAACCATCACCCCCAGGTCCCTTTCCTCTTCACAGTTGCTGCATTTATGTGAGCTAGTTCAAGAACAGCTGGCTGCTGGTCACATAGTACCTACTACCAGCCCTTGGAATACTCCAAGTCTTTGTTATCCTCAAGAAGAGTAGTAGATGGAGGCTTTTACAGGACCTGTGCGCTGTCAGTGCAGTAATTGAGCCCGTGGGGGCGTTGTAGCCTGGTCTTCGTTCGCCTTATCTCCAGCACAAGAACCAAGGACACCTCTAGAAAAAGAAAGAATGCCTTACTGCTTGGGTTAGATAAGCGCCTGCATGAGCGGTTCAAGAGTGTTTGTGGAATGCTCTGTCGACATGTAGGAGTGAATGGGAAAGCTAGAAAAAGAAAACTAGTGAAGGTACATGCAGCTTGTCCGCCTTCTCCATCAAACATTCCCTTCTACCCTGCTCTGTCCCACATTTCCTCCACGGTTTATAGGATGTGAAGAACTTCAAGATGGACAGTGCATACAGTACTGGGGTAAGAGAATCTTTCTGAAGCTGGATGGAGAAGATTATTCTTGACTACTTCAAGCAGGGCCTTTCTGTATGTTAGGAAATTTCTTTTTGCTTTTCCCCCAGTTTGTTTTCTCAGTGTATAACAGACAATAGAAAAAAAAAAAATGCTGAAATGCTGCACTAAAGGCCACAGCAATCAATCGCATGCCTGGCTCCTACACAGCATAGCATTGCAGCTGCTGGTTCAACAGATGACGCCTCATTTCACTGGGATCCCCAGTGCAGAATGCAGAATCCAAATCAGTGAAGGTTTCCAAGAAGCTGTCAAGTCAGCAGATCATGAATCCTTGCTCAGTATGGCACGACTTATGGAGTTCCATCTCCATCAGAACACCCACTGGGCCTCCGCAAGTATGTGATGTCTGGGCTGTTTGTGATCTACATACACTGTTTTAGCCCTTAGAGCAGGACTGCCTCATAAAGTCATCTCAACACGTTGTAGATGTTTTCTAATATTCATTTCCTGTGTAGCGTTCAGGGAATGCATGTTTTTGCCAACAAGAAATCTACCCAGCCACACAATCCCACCTCAAGGCTGCAGGTTTGGCCATTGTAAGTATCGTAAGTATGCTTTGATCTGGGCACCTCTGCTTCAAGACCAATACATCTCACTTCTTTCTGCCCCTCATTTTTGCATCCACCACTCTGGCAGTGGTAGCATATTGCATCTGGAGTCTCGCTGCTGTTGCACAGCAGCTCTCTATCCTTCACTCTGCACCTCCGTTGCACAAGACTCTTCAATGCTCCTCCTGAAATGCTCCACCCAGCCCTACCTGCTGGTCCCACGCATCACAGCTCTCTTTCACAGGCAGCTGACAGTATGTGAGAGTACGGTGGAGTGGTGAACCTCCCTTTCCATGCTCAGCTCTGAAATAAAGGGCTTGGCATTTCCCCTTTTCAGCTCTCAGCCTGCACGGAGTCCAAAGGAAAGCAAATCCTGGGGAACCGCCTGTGCCACCCAGGGTAGCTGGGAACAGAGAAGTGCCCAAAATATCCTAAGCCCGGAAGGAACCAGATGAATAGGGAAGAAAAAGCCAAGCAGCTGTTTTTCCAGTGAGCTGGAGCCAGTGGCCTGGCAGAGGGGGGATGGTGGCACAGCTCAGTGTAAGCAGGGCTTCTGCAGGATGCACAGTGCTTTGTCTTGCATGGGCTCCAGCCATGCTTTGGAGGGGGTGGTGACCTCAACCTTGCTGCCAGCAGGACCCTGAGCTGTCCCAGGATTTTGTACAAGGGCTGCATCTCCAGTTTTCCCTTTCTTCCATGTGAACAACTGTGGCTGGTGGCTTCCCCTAGCTTTCAGGATATACAAGACTTCCAGCCACAGTGCTGTGACTTTCCTTCCCACAAAGGCTGAGAGGATGGGAAAGGAGAGAGAAAAAAATCCATGTTCTGACAGGTTGGTGATAGCGATGGATACAGCATGGTACTCAGGGTGCAGCTGCTTTTTGTTGTATAAATTTGTGCACGAAGCCACATGTGCTTCCAGCTTGCGATCAACCCAAGTGGAAGAACCTGAGCAGATCTCAGACCTTTGCAAGGGGAAGGAAGGGGGGTGTCACCTTGCCTCTGGCCATGAGGGAGGTCACATCTCTGGAAAGAATTAGGAGGTATCACTCACCTTCTGGGGAGCTCGAAAAGTTACTACCAGTCATGGTCATTTGTGAGGGCTCAGGGCACCCACATAGGTAATCCAGAATGCCCCACAGACCAGGACATGCTGTGAATCACGGTGTGACCTGCACCCAAGATGCTGGATGGAGGTGACACACTTGGCTCACCACCAGGTCCTCCTGGCTGTCGTTGCTCCAGGAGACCAGTTCATCCAGCGGTGGAGCAATCAGGACCAGGGCTCAATGGAAAACGGCAACTTGCCAGCCATAGCACAGGTGGATGGAAAGTAGGCCACTGTCATCAAGGTTATTAATGTGTTGTGGTGGAAGGCAGGTGCTGCCTGGAAACGGGTCATTACTATTATTTGTCTCTTCCTTTTCTCTTGGTAAATAGTTTTTATTTTGTGTCTTTTCTGGACAAAAGCTCAGAGCTCCCAGGGCAATGGTTCTCCAGCCTGATGTACTCCTTCCTTTCATGTTTCCATCAGATCTGGGATGGGCAGGAAAGCCAGGACAAGGCTGAAGATGTTGGTTTGTTCATGTAGGGTCTCTGGGTGGGCTGTGCAGGTGGGTTTGTGAAGGGTCTGCGGCAGACACTGTGCTGAGCTATACCTGGCCTTGCCATCCTGCAGCTGTGCAGATGAAAGGGCAGTGACAAACCACAGGTGGAGGCTCTTCCCCAAAGCCACCAAGCCTCCCAGCCCTGCTGCCCTGCAGCTGGCCCCTGGGCTCCGGGGAAGCTCTGATGTGGTCCTGCTCTCCCCACTGGCTCTTGGCATCCCAGCTCCTGGCTCACGTCTTCAGAACCACAAGCACTTCAGAGATTCTGTGCTGTGGTGGGGAGTGTTACTAACAGCCCAGTGAAGGGCAGGAGATGGAGCAAAGCTGGTACAGCCTCTTGGGATGAGATGCCAATTGCCCATGGCCAAGGAGCAGCTCTGTTGCCTGCATGAAGCCTAGAAGGGGAGCATGGCAGGTACTGTGGGATGGGCAGTTCAGAAACAGGGAGGAATACTGGAGGTGGAGGTGCATGAGCCTGAGCAGCACAAGGCAGATAGCTCCTGGTGACCTCTCTTGCTGGATCACTTGGTGAGGACATAGGTGGGCTCATGCATCTACATGTCACTTTGTTGTGGGTCACACATGGGTGGTGTGGGCATGGTCATAGCTGTCACCTACTCTGCCCCATGGCATGGTTTTGTGTCAAGGTGGGGTGCACACTGAAATCAGTGTCCACCACCAAGAAACAGGGCTGGGATGTGGATGGCACCTCCACAAATGCCACAGTGCTGAAGGATGGTAGAAGGGCCCCACAATAAGGGAGAGAAAGGGGCCTCACAGGAACTGGGACAGGGGTAGGGAAAAGATAGTTTATGTAGAAGTTGATAGAAGAATGGGGATTGCAGACACTGAGTCTGGAATAACAAGGGGGTGAAGGCCATAAAGATAAGGGTGGAACAGCCTGAGAACAGTGTGTTGATAAGGTCTCCACAGGGCAAGCTGGAAACAGTTTCGGGGGTGCCCCTCTCTTACAGCGAGGAAGATGATGAGCCTTCAACTCCACGACCACCCCCACGAGGAGGGTCTGCATGCTAATGGTGTCTCAGAAATGTAATGAATATGTATCAGAATTCCTGCTAACTATTGATTATGTATTAGTTCAGCCTATATCTGTAGCACGCTAACAGTGTCCAAGTGAGGTGGAGCTATCCCCCTTGCACCAGGGTGTATGTGCATCACTCATTAAACATACCTGCTTTATAACTACTTTGTGCTTACGGAGTCTGATTCCGCAAGTCAGTACCAGCATCCAGCGTCAACAGGAGGTGATAGGAGAGGAAGAACAAACACTGCCAGGTGCCGTGCTGACACTGCTCCTAGAAAATTAACAGCACAACAAATATTTGCAGGCAGCCCCGCTGATTCGGCCCTGCAGCTGGTGTGCCAGGGTAGAGCAGGCACTGCAGCGGCAACCAGCTGCACGCAGGCTGCTGCAGCTTGCTGGGTGTAGGGCCCTGCGCACACGAGGGATATGCAGCATGCTGGGAAGTGTAGTCCTGCTGCATCACCTGTGCTGCGTGCTGCTGAGCACGACCCGGCTATGCACAGACTGCTGGGGCTGATGCGTTCTCCCTTGTCCTCTGGGCTCTGTACACTGAGCAGGTTGCCAGTGGGTTTTGACAGTCCCTGCTTTTCCTCATCTGGGCTTGAGGGGCTCGATTTGGGTTTGCTCAGCCCAGCCACGTTGCTGGGCTTGCTGGCACCACGGGAGGGCTGAAGGCATTGGGGACCTTGGTGGCTGTGCTAGGCAGGAGTAGAATGGTGTGGAAATAGTGCAGCACAGCTAGCAGTGCTGATGAGAGAAGGGACTGAAAATCCTGCAGCGGCAATTTCCACAGTCAGGGCTGTCTCCAGGGCTTTCATTTATCCGTTACAGCTTAATTGGATGTAAACTCAGCCACTTGTAAGCAGCAGGAGCCTGAAACAGGCTGTGGTCCTGAGCTTCTCTCTGTAAAATGCCTTACTCTCCATCTCTGCCTTGACCCTGGTGGGGCTGCTGCTCGTGTACACTCTAAGGAAAGGCCAAGGCAAGGTTTGCCTGGATCCCGGCTCCATGGACCTGTATTTTTAGCTTTCAGCACTGCAGATGAGCTGGAGGCAGCATGGCAGATGTTGGGATGCCATGCACAGAATGCCCAGGTACACATCCTGCTGCACGGTGGCTCCAGACACACAGCACCTATTAGCCCATCAAGTGGAGGCACTGGGCTGGAGTGGTGCTGCCATGGACAGGGATGGCTAAAACCCTAAGACAGGCACTGGCCAAAAGCACCACGACTGGAGACAACCTGCGCTGCTGCTTTTCTCAGTGGGGATAGCAGCTAGTTTGGCACAGGGCATGGGGGTACAAGACAGGGAGCCCTCAATGCAGGGAGCCGCAGAGAGGAAAGGATGGAAGGATCAGCAAGGATCAGGATGGAGGAGGAAAATGGGAGGACATGGAAAGGGAGAAAAGGAAAGTGGTCACGCTGTCACCAAGGGGCTGCACTTCCCACAGTCCCAGAGCCACCATCCGGGCAGGGAGCGGCAGATCCACAGCACGCGTCTGGGCTGGGACAGCCGCGATCAGAACCAGAAGCCTCGGCGGGGCCCATCCCCGGCTGCGCTGCTCGTAGGGGGCTCAGCGCCCGTGATCCCACGTGGCGAGGGGCTGGACAGACGTCCACACCGGACCCCACACATCGAAACCCCCACACCGCGGGTGGGGTCTCTGTGCCCAGCGGCGGCGGTGGTCGACAAGGAGTTAAGGGCTGTCCCCGCCTCGGCTCCGCCCCGCCAGTACCAGCGCTCGGGGCGGCGGAGGCGCAGCGCCGGGCCGGGCTGGGGTCGGTGCTGCAGGGCCATGAGCGCTGCGTTCGCCCCCCCCGCACCGCTGCTGCTCGTCGCGGGGCCGGGCCGGGCCGGCTGCGGCGGGACGGCCCGGCCGTGACCCCGCGGGGATGTGAATGGCGCGGGGGTCGCTCGGCGGGGCCGACATGGAGCGGGAGAAGCTGCCGCGGAGGCCCGGCTCGGCGCTGCGAGCGGAGCGGCCCGACGAGAACGAGGCGGGGGAGGCGGCGGGGCCGTGGCCGGGATGCGGGAGGATGCGGCCCTCCTCGTACCGCGCGCTGCGCAGCGCCGTCTCCACCCTGGCGCGCATCGACGATTTCTACTGCGAGAAGATCGGCACCGGCTTCTTCTCCGAGGTGTTCAAGGTGTGCGCGGCGCACGAGCATCATCCCTTACACGGGGGGCGGGGGGGACTGCGCGTCGCGGTACCGGAACGGGGTGGGGGGAGGCCTGGGACCCCCGAGGGCGAGGAGCTGCCCGGCGGCAGCGCTGCTGTTGTTCCCCGGGGGAGGGGAGCGATATTTACATCCAGGCCGGGCGCGGAGCTCCGGAGCGCTGCCACCGGCGGGTCGGAAAGACCCGGGGTGGGGGGGGATCCCGGAGCCGGTTCGGAGGCGGAAGGTGCGGCCGCCCCCCCCCCGTGCAGCCCGAGCGAGGCGGGGCGGTGTGCGGGGTCCGGCTGAAGCGAACTGTGTCGCGGGGCGCCTTTGTGTCGGCACAGGCGCGGGTTGATGGAGTGGGGACGGTCACGCGTGGCCGCGCCCAGGTGTGGGGTGCTGTGGTGCTGGTGGGGGATTGGAGATCCTGGTGGAGATGATGGTGCTCCCAGCCCATCGAAGGGCTGCCTGCCTGTTGTGTTCACTCCGGGGAGAGGTGTGTGCACACGTTATTGTGCTCAGCGTGCCTTGTATCGCCTTACGCTTCCTGTGGCTTCTGCCCTTTCTGACAACAGCTTTGCTGAATCGGGATCCCCCCAGCTCTTCTGCAGCCCCCCCGAGTGCTGCCCTGCAGTGTGGCCGTGGTGGCCGTGCAGAGAGGACCCTCCCATAGCCATCCCTTGCACTCCTGTGGGGCCGTGGCCTCGCTGCTGGCTGGACTCCTCCTATTGATCCTTGGCTGTGAGCGCGCAGCAGCACCTGGGAGCAGAGGGAGGCATTTAATAAAGCCAGGATCTTTAATAATAGATGCTCCCGGATCTCTGCCAGGCCATGGTTTCTCCATGCTCGCTGTCTGCTCCCACACCATACTCACAGTGCCGTGTCTGCAAGGAATTTGGAGGAGCAGAGGGTGCAGGGGTGGGAACCACAGCAGCCAGAACAGGAGGTGTCTGGATGGGCTCTCTGCAGGTACAGAGGGTTGAGGGCAAGCGCTGATTATAGTGGGGCTTAACGGGGTGACAGTGCCCTGATCTCACAAGGAGGATGCAGCACAGGGCCATGTTCCACCCACCTTTCTCCACCCCACAGTGCTTTTTACTGCTGTGGGCATTTGCAGCCGCCTTCTTGGCCCTGCTTCATTCCATCCCTGGTGGGCGTGGGGAATGAGGAGGGGCCTGCACCTCAGTGTCCTTAACCAGGTGGCTTGGCTCTGGGGTGCTGGCACAGCACAGCCATCTGATGGCGTTCCCCTGCCCACCCCTGGCTGAGCCATAGTGGTTGTTCCCGGGGTGCTCCCAGCCGTGCCCCCACGGAGCTGGCCCTCGCTGCTCCCGGCAGCAGCTGGTTCTCGGTGTGATTCCAGAGGCCCACCTGCTTCCTCGGGCACGCAGGCATTGCAGCGAGCCGCCTCTCCATCTCACTGATAGACAGAGCAGATTGAGCTGGCTGTGTTCGTGCCAGACATTTTCTCCAGCCCTTAACCCACTGTTGCATCTCTTCCCACTTCCCTCCCTGCAGCACCCTGCCTTCCCCTGGGGCTGTGCCCAAACATGCGCATCCTCCAGAGTTGCTGTCTCCAGGATGCAGCTCTGCATTGTGCACAGCCCCATGGGGGGCAGCCCTTGCTCAGGTGCCCCCTGCCCATCTCACATGGTTTCCCTGCCGACCTTTGAGGTTTCCTATTTATTCACAAATGACTGGTGCTGCGCATGAATGACACAGCTCTTATCTGGTGTCCTTCTGTGGCAGACCTCATCTCGTTCCACCAGTGACATGGGTAGCACCGATAGGGAAACAAACCCAGTCAGGTGAGCACTGCTGATGCTCAGGTTCTCATTGTGAGCAGCCTGGCTGGGCTTCCTGCTCCCACGCTCCCCAGAGGAAACCTTTCTTGTAGGATCTGCCTTCTCTGCATGGGGAGCAGCTTTTCCAGTCCAGCCCAGTGTGAGACCTGTTGCACTGCTGGGATCCCTGCAAGCTCAGATGGAGCTGTCAGGGTTGCCTGTGTCAGGGTTGCTCCTTGACCTGCACCCCTCTGCCCATCCTCATGGGGGCACTGGGACTAGGGGATGAGAAGGGCACCCAGCCTTTGCTCAAGGTGTGGGACCCCCAGGTGCTGGTGCTGCCCCGTGTCTTGCCAGGAGCGCAGGCTGCAGGGCCGTCTGCTCGCTCTGATTAGCATGTTCTTTAAATAAGACTCTAATTTCCGCTGTTAAAAGAGCCCAGATCCCTTGTGCCCAGGCTGGGGCTGCAGCCAGTCCCTCCCTTCCCCCAGCCCTCATGACAACAGATGGGATGGGGCCATAGAGATGTGGTGCCACAGGTGGAATGAGGCACAGGGAGCTCTGTGGGGTGCTGGGGGCCTTGGGCAGGCAGTGAGGACTGTTTGCTGCCTGGGGGCTGGCAGGCTGCTGCCTCCCCCAGCACTGGGCTGAGCTCAGCTCTAGGGAATGTGCTGGGATTCCTGGGCATAGGGCCAGCACGTGGAGAAGAGAGGGGGGACCTGTGCTGCCTGGGGAGGCTCTGCTGCATGCTGCCTTCCCCTGCTGATGTCAGGGGGAGGATGGAAACCCCCTCAGAACAAACGTGCAAGTCACATGGGGTTGTAGCTTGCTATGCTGGAAGGTCAGCAGTGCTTCCGGGGGTCATTCAGCCTTCTGGGATGGTGCCAGAGCCTGGCCAGAGTGGGGTTGGGACACTGGGACATGACTGCGCTGCCTGGGGACCCGCTGGGGTCCCAGTGAGAAATTTCACTGCAGGGTTTTCCTCTAGATCTTCCCCCTCCCCCGGATCCTCCAGGATTATGGTATTAATCCCATACAGTGCACACAGACTATCACCATGGCAAGAGGTTAATGAGCAAAGAACTGGGCCACGGGCATGTCCTGGCTACATGATCCTGTCCAGCACCCACCAGAGGATTGCTCTGTTATGCTGGCTTGGATCTGATCATTCCCATGGTGGGCAGCCGTGCTATGGCACGTGCTACCAGGCATTTGCACAGCACCCATGGTGCTGAGCCAGCTGCCGGCGCCTGGGAGCAGTCGGTGCCATGCCAGGACCAACCCATCCGGTCCCACCAGCCCAGTGATGTGTGGGAGGGCAGCGCTGCTGGCTCGGCACTCATCATTTGTGGGGCTGCATGGGGACAGGCTCCCTCTGGGCACAGGCACCAGACCCAGTCTCAGTGGGGGTTTTGGGGCTGGCAGAGAGGTGATGCGATGTAACCAGAGTGGGGTGGCAGCTGCTGCTGAATTATTCAGAGCCCCTCCATGAGCCAGGCTGTGCTGCCACTTGCTCCCAACCCTGCCCACGGCTGGTTTGGCCTCAGCGCACCCAGGCAGCGATTAATAGAGAGGGGTCCTTATTAATTCCTAATTTCCCTCCAGGCCCTTCAGTGGGAGGTGCTGCTTGCATGCACGGAGCCTCAGCTGATGTGCGGGGGCCACATGTGGTTTGCCCTGGGTTGGAGGGGGGGGCATGTGGGGAGGGCCCAGCATAGCAGCTTCAAGCAGCATCGACTAAAAAGGAGAAGAGCAGTGAGCTGACGGAAGCGCCGAGGAATGCCCGTGCCTCCATGTGTGCTGGGGTGCAGCTGGGGCTGAGTTAGTGCCCCCCCCCCAAGGCAGCTGCTGTGGATCCTGCCCCCTGTGCCAGCTTAAGGGACCCCTTATGCCATCCCCTTGGCACCAGGACAGAGGACCCTATGCTTTTCCCTTCACCTCACACATGCTGGGGACCACAGTGGGCCAGGGGTGTCCATGTTTGGCCACCTTCCTGATTGCTGTTCCTGGCGGGGGGCCAGCCCACAGCTCATGTGACAGCCTCAGGCTGGCTAAATATACAGCATCATCCAAGTACCGTGCCCCCAGGGCTGCCTGGGGAAGCGTATGTCCCGTCTGTCCTCAACCCCTTGCTATGGGGTCTGGCCTCATAGCCCATGCTGCAATCCATTCTTGCACTCTTGGGCTGCCACTGTGACTCTGGGAGTCTGGGCATGTGGGGGTTGGGAGCACAGCTCATGGGGTGCTTCAAGGATCATGTGTATCATGGGCATGGGGGTCCTTGGGATGCTGCTGTGCTCAGAGAGCCCCCCAATAACACTGGGGTGCCCCATACATGGGGTGTATGGGGACCCCCAGGGCTGAGCTCCCCCTGCACCCACTGCAGGTGCGGCACCGCCAATCCGGGCAGATCATGGTGCTGAAGATGAACAAGCTGACCAGCAACCGGGGCAACATGCTGCGGGAGGTGCAGCTGATGAACCGCCTCTCACACCCTAACATCCTCAGGTTCGTCCTATTCCCTGGGACTTGGGACTGCTGTGGGGCTGGGTGAGCTCCTGGGGCTGAATCCACCCAGGTCACATTCTGCTCCTCTCTTCTCACAGGTTCATGGGGGTGTGCGTGCACCAGGGGCAGCTGCACGCTCTGACAGAGGTGAGAGTGGGATGGTCTTCGTGGGGCCAGGGAGAGGGTGTTGGTGACTATGAGGGCACTTGGTGTGTGGTTTGGGGGAGCAATGGGAAGAGATATGGGGACCCACCAGTTTGGTGGGATAGAGCAGTGGGCAGCAAGACAATGGCTCTTCCCACCAGTACATCAATGGTGGGAACCTGGAGCAGCTGCTGGACAGCCCTGTGCCCCTGTCCTGGTCCACGCGTGTCCAGCTGGCACTTGACATCGCCCGTGGCCTGCACTACCTGCACTCCAAGGGCATCTTCCACCGAGACCTCACCTCCAAGGTACAGGGCACCCTGATGCCATGAGGTTCCTTACATGCATCCCAGGAGTGTTGGTGTTGATGTGGGGGCTGACAGGGGGTTCTGCTGTGCCCCCAGAACTGCCTGGTGCGCTGTGAGGGTAATGGCTACACGGCTGTAGTGGGTGACTTCGGCTTGGCAGAGAAGATCCCCACCTACAGGTCTGTCTGTCCATCCCCATCCTCCAAGCAAGTGGATCCAGCTTGCCTGGGACAGGAACTGGGGAGTGATGGATGTTTTTGTGGGTCTGGGGATGGTGATATGATCACTGGTGGAGGAAAGGATGGGGGATGGAAGAGTTCAGGGGTGTCCAGGAGGAGATAGAGAAGGGAATGGTGTTGGTGACCTAGTGGTGGGTGAGATGGGACATGGGGTGCATGGAGGAGGGTTGGCACAGGAAGAGGGGGCTCTGGGGAAGTGGGACTCTGACATGACACTGTGTCTCCAGCGAGGGCAGCGAGAAGGAGCCGCTGGCCGTGGTGGGCTCTCCCTACTGGATGGCACCCGAGGTTCTGCGTGGGGAGATCTACAATGAGAAGGTGACACTGCACAGGACTGTCTGGGCTTGCAAAGGGGAAGGGGATGGTCATCCTTGGGGGGGGTGGTCCTGAGAGGAGGGCTGGCAACAGGGGGCTGCATAACCTCAGGCTGCATCCCCCTGTAACTCCCTGCTCTCTGCAGGCTGATGTGTTCGCCTATGGCATCATCCTGTGTGAGACCATTGCTCGTGTCTCTGCTGACCCTGACTACCTGCCCCGCACCGAGGTAACTCACTGGGATGGGGAGCAAGGGCAGGGCATGGCAGGACCAGGGCTGGGGATGTGTCACCAAACATGTCCCCATGGAGGGTGGCTCCAGGATCCCCTCTTGCTACACCCAGCTCAGTGCTGGCACCCAGACTCACTGTTCCTTGTCTCCACTGAGCAGGATTTTGGCCTGGACATCACCACTTTCCGTACCATGGTGGGAAACGACTGCCCGGTGGCCTTCCTCCAGCTGGCGTTCCACTGCTGCAGCGTGAGCCCCTGTGGCGCGATGCCCTCATCCCTGCTTCCCATTCTCTGCCTGGGGTGGGAGCTGCCCCAAGAGGGCTGGGGGGTCACCAGCCTTACCACGGTCTCCTCCCTCCCATAGATGGAGCCCGCTTCTCGCCCCTCCTTCCTGGAAATCACGCAGTGCCTGGAGGGCATCCTGCAGCACCAGCTGGGCACTGAGGATGCTGGGACCACCCTCTTCTGCACCGGGGACAGCATGCCTGCACTCAGCACAGTGTCTGCATTCAGTGGTACGTGGGTGTCCCAGGAGTGTGGGTTGCCTTTCATTTTGGGGGGAGAGGATCTGTGGGACAGAGCCCCATTGCCCTCTGCCCTCATCGTCCCCACAACCCACTGGTGACTCCCTCCTGTGCCCCCACCCAGGAGTGGCCATGAGGGCGGCTGGCCGCGCTGAGCAGTCCCCGCTGCGTGAGCTGGGGACGCAGCACCTGCAGCCGGACCAGCAGCTGTCCCGCAGTCACTCTGACGTCTTCCCCCCCAAATCACCCATCTCGGAGCACTGCAGTGAGGCCAGGACCAAGGAGACGCCAGCACGCGTCAACCCCTTCTCCCAGCGCGAGGACTTGAAGGGGGGCAAGATCAAGCTCTTCGACGCCCCCAGCAAGTCGGTCATCTCGCTCACGTTTGACTTGCCCCCTCCAGCCCCTCTGCAGCTTGCCAGTCCCATCACCCCTGAGCCAGCCGTGGAGGTGCAGTGTGACTTCTCAGCACCTACCACCTCACCCCGCAAGTGCCACTCGCTGCCTGCCTCCCCCGAGCTGCCCCACCGGGGGGGCCTGGCGCTGGGCATGAGGTCCCCCTCCCGGCCCCCTGCCCCGAAGCAGAGCCAATTGGACAGCAGAGAGCCGAGAATCCCATCCAGACCCAGGGTGGAGGAGCGGAGAGACTGCGCTCCCCACCACCCTGAGCTGCCGCTGCCGCAGCTCCGCGCTCCAACATCCACTAGTGGCACCTTCATCAGCACACTGGCCTCGGGAGTCAATCTGTGGCAGCCAGAGCCGCTCCGCGAGCAGCTTTTCAACAATCACCACCCCACAGCAGTCAGCAAGCCGCTGTCCTGGGGCAGTGGGTTGGAGCATAGCTTCTCCAAGCTCAGCATCCCCTGCGCGGCAGTGGTGCTGGAACAGACGGAGCACGCAGCCATGCTGCCCGGTCATGGTTCTGGCATGGTGCTGGAGCAGAACGAGGTGCTGCCCTGCCCCAGCTGCTGCTTCGGACCCTTTAGCCTCACCTCTCTTTGTCACCAGCCAGCACCCAGTCCACCCCGCTACCAGAACCTCAACTGTGAGGCCAAGAGACTCCTCTGCCATGACTGCCTCCAGAAAGCCGAGGAGTCAGCGGAGCCCAGCCTGAAGCTGCCTGAGGCGCAGTCCTAGTTCTGGGAACCCCGCTGGGAGCCTGGGGTGCCCCCCTGCTCCATCACAATTTACTCAGCACATGGAAGCCCTTTCTGCTTGGAGGGCTGAAGTGCAATAACACTGCTGCCCCAGGTGGCAGGGCCGGGTCCCCACAAGTATGAATCCTGTGGGACTCCCCTGTCCCCATGGGCTCGCCCTCAGTGGGCTCTTACAGCCCCTCAGATGAGGGCAAGCAGGACTGGGCAGGGGGTGTGATGCAGTCGTGTGTGTATGTGAGCAATGGGGGTTCCAGCTGCCACCCCGCAAGTGTAGGATGCACACCTGGTCCCTTATACCATGAAACACCATGGTATGCAGGGGACTGGGGAAGGGGCCGGCACTGGGAGTCTCTGGGTACTGAGCCCCCAGTACATGTGTGCTGACCTGCCCAGTACCAGGGACTCATCCACATTACTCACCCCAAGCTGAGGGCACTGTGCAGCCCCCAGCATCTCTTGAGTGGCCAGGGGATAAGGGAGGGACAGGAGTGGGAGCCGGCTTTCCTCCCTCCCGCACAACGCACTGGTGAATGCAGAACTGTTGTGTTTTTTTTTTTATTACTATTATTAATAATGATAATGGCTAGTAATATATACCCAGCTTATTTAAGGTGTTCAATAAAAACTGAATGTCCCAACAAGTCGGGCTGATGCTTGTGTCTCTTGGTGTACACAGTGGGGTGGGGAGCACCCGTCTTGGGGTGACAGGGACTTGTTCTGACTGCGACCCAGCTTTGGCTCAGTGGCACTGAAGTGGCCAACTCAGCTGAGTCAAGAGGTGAAATTCCAGTTTGTGGGTTTGGGGAATTCCAGTTTATGGTATGGTTCAGTTTTTTGACACGGTTGGTGGGTGTAGTGGGGATGGGCTGACATTTGTGTGGGATGATCTTAGTGGTCTTTTCCATCCTTAATGATTCTGATGCTATGATAGTTGGATTTGCACTGTGGAGTCTTTGTCTTAGCAGTAAAGAAGAAAACAAGCAGCAGACAAGCCGTGTCTCTTTATTTGCTACAGTATGGAGTCAGCCAGCAGACAACGCAGAGCAACACATACACCTCTAAAATGCCTTTAACAGCCCTGTGCTCTTCAAGCAAAAGATTTACATATCAGTTAATCAACTAAATATGGCACGCGCAACCCCATAATAGAACACAACTTCCTCTGCTCTTGCCAGGCTGAACATAAGTCGGGGCCATTCTGCACATGCGTGGCAGCTATTTAAATTCCCCATGTCTTGTCTTACTAAGTGTCTGGTGCTGGATGCTGCTGTTGCTTTGGGAGCCACGTGGTGCCGTCCTAAAGGTCACTGCTCTACTCTCTAATCAGCAGTAACACCCAAATGTCAATGCCGGCAGTAGCTCCGTCCTTGGGCTCCTGTGCTGCGTGAAAGCTGAAGCAGAGAGGATGCGGGCGCTGAAAGGGAAGGATGTGCTCAGTGGGGCTGGGATGGGGTTTTCCCCATCTTTCCCCTTTGCTGCCTTCCTTGTGCACCGTGGGGCGAGCTGGCCGTGTCACTGCTCTCATCACATGAACGGGGAGCTGGGCCCTGCTGCCTTCTCACAGATCCAGAGCTGCAGGTCTTCTGGCCCCTCACATGGTGCCGCTTTGATGTTCCCACGGCTGATGACGGCACATGACCCGTTGGACTTCGGCTGCCAGGGTCTGGATGGAGACACACCACATTGGGCTTCCGCATGCATCTCACCCCAGAGGTGCTCCCTGTGTGTTCGGGGTGGAGGGGCAGGTAGGGGCTGAGCAGACGGGGCCGTTCCTCCTCACTGGTTTCAGACACCACAAGAGGAAGCAGAGGCGAGCAGGGCTGGTGGCACACGTGATGGGGAGGAGCCCGGATAGGGACAGGGGTCAACCATTTTGTTTAGACCCCAATAAAATGTGTGGGTTCCTTCATCCCTTCCCTCCACATCCCCTAGGCACAAGGCTTGGCTTTCCCATTGCATGGGCTCTGAGAATCTCAGCCCAGTACTCATGCATTGGCTACTGGAGGGATGTGAAGTGTTTCTTCAAACCTCACCAGAGGAGGGGGGATGTGGGCAAGGGGTACCTCTCATAGAGCGAGCCGTCCACCCAGATCCAGGCATCCGCCAACCCTTCATCATCTGCATCCCCTTCCTCCAGCCAGTCATATTCGTACCAGGGGTACTTGCTCTTCTGCAGCCCGATCCAGTACGCAACGTCTGCATTCTTCAGGAAGCTCTGGAGAAGGGACAAAAGGGCCTTTTGACACCTTCCATGTGGCTTGGGGGCTGCAGAGCCTTCATCTTCCCACAGAACCTGAGCAATCCTAGCCCCACGCCAAAGTCCAGGTATCATAGAATCATAGAATGGTCTTAGGCTGAAAAGGACCTCAAAGATCATCAGGTGTCAACTCCCTGCTATGTGCAGGGTCGCCAACCACCAGACCAGGCTGCCCAGAGCCACATCCAGCCTGGCTTTGAATGCCTGCAGGGATGGGGCATCCACAGCCTCCTTGGGCAGCCTGTTCCAGTGAGTCACCACCCTCTGTGTAGAAAACTGCCTCCTAATCACTAACTTAACCTCCCCCACCTAAGTTTAAAACCATCCCCCTTGTCCTGTCACTATCCACCCTCGTAAACAGCCATTCTCCCTCCTGTTTATAAGCTCCTTTCAGATAATAGAAGGCCACAATGAGGTTTCCCCAGAGCCTTCTTTTCTCCAAGCTAAATGGCCCAGTTCCCTCATTCACAGGAGATCATCTCCCTCTGATCATCCTAGTGTCCCTCCTCTGGACCCACTCCAATAGTTACAGATCTTTCTTGTGCTGTCCCCATGCTGTTGGGTGCCCCCAGCTTTGCAGTGCCCCAGCACTCAGCTCTTGCTCCCTACCGGCACAGTCCAGCGACTCCAGGATTTGGTGATCAGGAGCTGAGAGTATTTCTCCTCGCACTCTGCTCTGCTGTCATCCCACGTCTTCTTTTCCGTTGAGATGAAGAGGCACTTGCCCCGGTAGAGCAGCCAGCCTGAGGGGCAGCAGTCTGGAGACAAGGACACAGCTCATCTCAGGCACTCACTGGCATCTGCAGAACCCCATCTCCTGCAGAGCTTCAGCCTTTCGGCCATCCCATCTCCACCCCTGGCCAAAAAGCCACCATCCCATCCACACCTCAGTACTGCAGGCACGCTGGGGCTGCCCAATTGCCATACCTATAGCCGTGCAGGAACGCAGCAGGGTCACAGTGCTCTCGCTAGCATTCAACCTTCCTTGCACACTGTTCAGCTCCTTTTGAGTTGCAGCCAGGGTCCCTGAGACATATTCCAGCTCTGCCTCCCACCTGCCCAGCTCCCGACGGCTGTTGTTGCCCTCCTGCCATGCTTGCTGCAGCTCCTCTCGCACTCGTGCCAGCTCCTGCCGCATCTTCTCCAGGCTCTGGTCCCTCACCTGCACCTCCTGTGAGAAGCGGCCACGCTCGGCCGCCTGCTCCAGGGATGTGTCCTGTAGCTGTCGAGTCACCTGCCAGTCTGGGGAAAGGGAAGGGTGAGCAGGGACATGGGGATGGGGCAGCCTGGGTGGAAGGAAAGGGGCTGAACATGGGGTGGGCGACCCCACTGAGTGGGAATGGATGGACCTGGCAGAGTGGGCTGGAGTAGGAGCAGAGCAGGCTGGGACAGGATTAGGATAAGAGAGCAGGAAAGGAAAACCAAGTGAGGAGTACGGGTGACGGCAGCCAAGGGAAATGCCCATGATGTGTGAGAGACAAGTTGCAGCTTGGGGCAGCTGGGACAGACAGACCTATTCCATGGGCATAGTCTGTGGCACCCACCCCAACCTCACCCCTCTCCATCCCCACATTCCATTGCCACTTGTCCCCACTCACAGCAGGCCCCCAGCACCAGAGAGGCCACCAGCAGCAGCAGACTGACAGCCAGCAGCCCCGCAGGGACACAACGCCAGCAGGACCAGCACCCTGCAAGACACCAAGTGGCCACACGTCACCCTCTGTCACCTCCTGGGCATCCCCAGACAGTGTGCTGGCAACACGGTGGCACAGCGTGGGTGCTTCCTCTCTCTAGGTAGGGAAAGGGGACTGCCCTGAAACAACATGCGCTGCCCACACCGTGATCTCCCACATCCCCACCCCAGCCAGGCACTTACCTGGACTGCGCCAGGCCCCTTCCCCTGCTGTCCCCACAGGCAGCTCCGGTGTGGTGTTCTCATGGGGACTCTCAGCCTCATCCATACCAAGGGCTGTAGGAGGAAGGTTGGGCAGCAATGAGTGATGATGTTGGCTGTGTGGGGAGGTGTGAGGATCCCATGGCTCTCACCTGCCTCCAGTGCCTGGCTGGCCATTCCACGGCCCCCTGGCCCTTTGGCAAACCTCAGATCAGCGTAGAGCAATCCCTGGGCCATGCAGACAAGTCCTGGGCCCTGCTATCTTCCACCAAACTCTCTGGAGTGGTCTTTGCACCCTGGCTTGGGGTTCAAAAGAGAAGTGAGGCTAGCTCTTACAGAAAAAGAACTTGGCTCTGAGCCACAGCAGATGGGACCAGCGAGGCACGGACGTGGCGACCAGCATCCTGCCATTGGTCCAGCATCACCATGTCCCCTCCCACACCCCAAGAGCTGTCACAGTCCCCTGCACACATGATGGTATCAGGCAGCCCGGTGTGAGAGCACAAGCAGAGCAGGGCTGCACCCAAAGGCTGGGGAGGAACAAAGCAGAGCTGAGCACAGGAGAGTCGTGAATGCTTCACAGGGGACTGGAGGTGCTCATGGTGAGCATTTTCCCTTCATACCTCAGGGAATACAGATCTACTCCTACCACCTTCAGGACCTGGGACACATACCCTGTACTTCTTGTTGGCAGAGTGGGGAGTGGTGTCTGGGAGTACAAGGAGAGATCTGCTGGTGGGATGAGAGCCACCAGTGCTGCTCTTCCAGGGGAATACCTGGAAGTCATGAGGCTGGATTGGGAAGAGCCTGTGTGCAGGTAGTGGGGTGAGATGGGAAGAGTGGGAGGCAGGAGGGCAAGACAGGGAGAGCATCCCTTTCTGCAGGCTGGCTGCTCCACCCATCACCTCTCTGACCTTCTGCAGCACTCACCCCTTCAGCGTGGTGCCATCCAGCCACTTCCATTCAGACCTGGAAGGGCTCCACTTCAGCCCCACATGGAAGATGTCCATATGGGACACGTATGTCAGGAAAGTCTGCACAGGAGGAGATAGGCCTGAGTTCCTCAGGGACACCCTTGGTTCCTCAGGGACACCCTTGGTTCCTCAGGGACACCCTTGGTTCTTCAGGGACACCCTTGGCAGCCACTTGGTTCAGGCACAGCATTCAGATCCCAGATGGATTTTAGCCACATGGGCAGAGACTGTGGTGGAAGATCACTGGGGGGACACCGCTGTCATGCAGTGGCCATGGTGAGGTTGGAGCAGGCAGGGCAGGGGTACTCACCAGTGTGCTGCTGGCTTGGATGATGACCAGCTGTGCCCACAGACCTGCAGGTCCCTCTGCTCCAGGCAGGAAGACATACAGAGCAAGGAGAAGGTGCACACAGAACCATGGTGCCAACCACAACTCCAAGACCCTGGACAGGGAGGGGGAACAGGGGGACACTCACAGTGGAAGCCCAGTCTGATGAGGATGACCTATGTCCACAGGAGCAGCAGGGACAGGGCACCCAGTGCCAGGGCATCCATGCCATCTGCACAGGGGCTGAAAGAGGGTATACCAGTTGTGGCTGAGTGGCAGTGGTGTGAAACCCCCCCACCACACCCTGATATCTGTGTGCTGCACATCCTTTGGCCTCCCCCAGGCTCTGTGCCCAAAGAATAACAGTGTTGACATGAAATGAAGACGTGGCACAGGGAAGGCAGCAAAGCAGGTGCCTACATGCACTGTGCCATGCAGCAGGCTGCAGCGTGCAGCCTCCCAACCCCGAAAGCAGACAGTCTGCAGCGTGGGAATGGGCAAGAGGGTCTGCAGGAGAGGGGAGAAGGGTGGAGGTGCTGCTGGCAAGCAGGATGGGGAGCAGTGTGCCTTTACCTGGTGCAGGGGGCATGACTCCCTCTTCCATCCTTCCCTCTTTCTCTGGCTGTGTGCCCCATGACTATGGAGGAGGGGAGCAGCAACCCCCTTCCCCAGCCTCCCTCTTTGACAGCCAAGTGTGACATGAAATGGAAAGTGTCACTTCCTGGTGAAGTTCCCAGAGTGAAGAGAAGAAGAGAAAGATGGTTCACAGAAACTAATGGTGAAGAGTAAAGATAGTTTACAGAAGCAAATATGCAGAAGCTGCTCAAAGAATGGGGACAGCACAAGCTGCGATTAAGGCAATGTGGGGGATGGAGGACGTAAAGATAAGTGTTTTGATTACACCCCAAGGACATTTAGTGAGTAAGTGATAAGATATCCACAAAGAAACTTAGAACTGGTTTGGAGGCTACCCCTCCCACATGGTCAGAGGTTTACAGCAAGGAAGACTACAAGCCTTCAAGAGGAAGCCGATGAGCCTTCATCCTGTGACCACCAGAAGACCCCAACTGCTCACAATGCATGTGCAATGGGGAGGGACTGTATGCTAAGGGGTTCTTGGAAATATAATGAATAAGTATACAAATTCTGGGAAAATCATTGATTCTGTATTAGTTCTGCCTACATCTGTATCAAACTTTTGCCTTATGGGGTGCAAGTTAGAAGGAGCGATCCCCCTTTCATCCTGTGTGTGCAATGCTGAAATAAACATACCTGCTCTATATCTCTCAGGCTATGGAGTTTGATTTCCACACATCAATTTGGTGCCCCTGGTGGGACAGCCTCTGTTTGGCTGTAGGACCAGCTGAGAGGGGGGACACCCTGGTGCACCCTGAGATTTCTCGGAAGGACTCTCCTTCATCATCTGATCACTGCAGGAACAGATTAAGACCATCTGTCGGCAGATCAGGTATGTGTATGGGATACCTGGCATAGCCAAAAATGAGGCCCTAAATAGAAGTTAAGTTAGAAACAAGAACCAGCCCAGTCAGGGTAAAGCAGTGCCCTTTGAGGATATGTGGCTGTAGAAGGATAAAAGAAGTAATAGATAACTCTTTGGAGTTTGAATTACTAATTGAGTGGGAATCCAAATACAGAACTCCTTAACTGCCTTAACAAGAGCCTTAATCATATGGACAGATGCTGATTATGTGTTTGGGGTGCCACACGTTCAAAGTACCATCTGAAATGAGCAAGGATTGCTCACACACAAAGAAAACAGCATGAGGCAAATCTACCAATGGTGTCGCGAGTTAACATCACGACACAGGGTTATCATGCCAGGAAGATTTATTAATTGCTGCGATGATGATGACCGTGATGCGTATCTGCATCATCTTGTGTATCCCTACCATCTTGTGTATCCCTATCACCTTGTGTATCCCCACTTATTCTTCTAAGGAAGCCTTTTATACTCTAACACGTGTATTCAGACCATTTCCACTAACAGTTCATTGGCTAGAAAGCAAGCAAGTTCCATAACAAGTCTTCATAATCAGCAGAGTTCATCTTATGCCTAGGTACAAAACACCCCTGCTTATTTATTCAGAGCTCTTGTCTCCAGAGCCTCTTTATCAGCCAGACAGCATCCAACGAGGCTGAGATGACCTCTCCAATTCCCACATCACCCCCTTCTTTACTAGCATGAATTAAATCATCTAGTACCACTTCTGAACGCACAGTAATAAGCAAGGAATGCAAACTAAAGCACTGAGAAAAGCAAAAACTAACCCTATTTTTAACACATTCTGTATCCACAGTCCCAGGCTTCACTACACCAAGCAGAGTGATTTCTATAAGCAGCTAAACAAGAATTAACCCACTGATCTAATGGTTCATTCTTTCTACTATAGATAAAATACAACCAAGAATCTATTTTAACCAAACTCAACAAATCCGTAACAGTGGCTGGGTCATCTTTGAGATGGCAGTACTCAGCACTGTTATTGCTGCTGGTGTTCAGTGTGGCGGTGATTGTAAGTCCAAATCTCTTTCCAGTAATCTGAAGAGGGGGTGAAGGTCTTCTGTAGGAATTCCCACTAGGAGCTGCACCCAATTTATGGCACCTAATGACTTTTGCAGATCATGTAAGGTTCTAACTTTGGTACTCAGAGGTGGAGTATGAGGCTGGATTCAGGTCTGTGAAATCCTCCAGCCTCAATACAGCCCCAGATATAGTCAGCCACCAGATTTCTGCACGTCACTGCCCTCACCCTGCTGCACCCCATGGCTCGGCATGAAATGGCAGTGAATCCAGAGGACCGTGACAGTTCTCGGGCGTGGGAGGGGACTCTCTGGCATTGCAGGGCCAATGACAGAGTGCAAATAACAGCAGCAGTGCCTCGTCGTTGCCTCCACCACCAAAATTTGCTTCTGCAAGCAGCACCTCACTTCTCCTTTCGACCCAGAAACAGGCATCTGCAGCAGGGACAGCACAGAACAGAGCCACCAGCAGCCCCATGGCTCACAACGTGCTCTATGCTGACCTGAGATTCACCAAGGGGCCGGGGGGCCATGGCACAACCAGCCAGGTGCTGGAGGCAGGTGAGACCAATGGGGAACTCACACCTCCCCAGCATGGACAACATCATCACCCCATCACTGCCCAACCTTCCTCCCACAGCCAGCATGGATGATACAGACAGCCCCTATGAGAATGTTGTACTGGGACCGGCACCTGTGGGGACAGCAGGGGAAGGGACCCAACGCAGCCCAGGTAAGTGCCCAGAGGGGGACAGGGATGGGGACAGGGATGGGGACAGGGGGCCCCACTGCCCCCCAGGAGCATGGGTGACTCATGGCTGCTGGTGTGTCTTGCAGGGCACTGGTCCCGGCGGCGCTGTGTACCTGTGGGGCTGCTGGCAACTGTTCTGCTGCTGTCGGTGTCCTTGGTGTCCTTGGTGGCCCTGGGGACCTGCTGTGAGTGCAGACATCATGGCTGGGGTGGGGAGTGGTGAGGTGGGGTAGAGGCTCAGGGCTGGGGGCTGTGTGGCTTCTCACTTGGCTGCCCCGTGCTGCCTGTACTGCATGTACTGCCTGCATCTTCCAGTACTGTCTGTTCTGTGTGTGCTGCCTTCATCTTCCAGAACTGCCTGCACTGCATGCATTCCTTTCACTGTCTGTGCCACCTGCACTTTCTGCATTGCCTGCACTGCATGTGCTGCCTGCCTCAGCTTCCCGTGCATTATCATTGTTCCCATTTCTTCCCAATATCTCCCATCATCTGTCCACTGTTTCCCTTCATATTCTGTCGAATTCCATTCATTTTCATAGCCTCCCTCTGCCTCCTTTTACTTCCCTGTTTACTTCCACTTACTTCCCATCAACTTCCATTGCCTTTCATTAGTTGCCATTACCTTCCACTTGCCTCCCATTACCTTGCTGTTTTCCTCCATTAATTCCCATCACCTGCCATTGCCTCCTAATTGTCTTCCCAGTCCCTTACACTGCATCCATTGACTACTCCTTGCCTTTTATTCTTTCTCATTGATTCCCATTGCATTTCCATTGACATCCTATGGCATTCCAGTAACTTCCATTCCCCTTGTCAATTCCCACTGAACCCCAGTCCTTTCCCATTAACTGCCCACTGCCTCCTGCTACTTTCCCATTACATCCCATTGATTCCCAGTATTGTCCAACTGAATTCCCATTGCCTCCTATCACTGCACTGGCTCACCTGCCATTGCCTTGCCTGACCCACACCTGGCCATGACTCATGTCCCCCTCTCAGGCTGCCCCATCCTCATACCCCAGCTCACCTTGTCCTGCCCACAGACTGGCAGGTGACCCACCAGCTGCAAAATATAACCGTGGAGCAGGCCACTGAGCGCGACCACTTTGCAAAGGAGGAACAAGTGTGGGAGCAGAACCTGAAGCAGACACAGCAGGAGCTGGCATGGGTGCAAGAAGAGCTGCAACAAGCATGGCAGGAGGCCAGAAACAGACAGCAGGAGCTGGCCAGTCGGGAGGCCGAGCTGGTGCATGTCTCAGGGGCCCTGAATGCGACCCAGAAGGAGCTGCAGGATGTGCAGGGGAAGCTCAGAGACAGCAAGGAGGCAGCGAGCAGCCTGCGTGTCTGCCTGAATGCAGGTATAAGCACAGTGCAGTGGGAAGGGGGTGGCTCCTGGGGGATGTGGGGCCCATGTCTGCAGGTGGGCAGCACCTGAGCTGTGCTGCTGTCTCCAGACTGCTGCCCCTCGGGCTGGCTGCTCTATCGTGGCAAGTGCCTCTTCATCTCTGCTATGAAGAAGAGCTGGTCAAGCAGCAGCTTGGACTGTCAGGTGAAACAGTCTCATCTGCTGTCCCAAGGTGACTGGGCGTCGTGGATGCTGCCAGTAAGTAAGGGGGCTGCAGCTCCCCAGCAGGGTTCCCCCCATGCTGCCCCAGTTCTCCTGGCCACCATGTATGGGGATGGCACTCATCATGTTCTTTCCTCACAGAGGTTTCTCCAAGCAAGCAGTGCCATGTACTGGATCAAGGGAGGAGACTATTATGATGCAAGGAGGTTAGTTTATATGAGGCTGACAGCTGTTTTGCATCTAAATCTAGCAGTCCCTGGCCCAATCATTAGAAGAGCAGGTTCCCCTATTTCCTATAAACCTGAGATGCCTTTTCAACTCATGAGATCCTACTTAGAGTGGTGCTCCAGACAGCCATAGCCATAGCCATAGCCTACTCATGGTGCACAGGACCATGCTCCCCAGGTAGCGATGCTCAGACTCAGCATCGTGTCCTAGTGCACAGTTCAGTGCTGTCCATAAGCTCATCCACTTGGTACCAGCAGAGACTTGGTCAGTGAAAACCACTGTCAGGAGGGAGACTCTTCTTTCAGTGTGTCCTCAGTGCAGGAACCTGAGGGTGGGCACAGGTAGTGTATGCTGTTCAAGCTTCTCTGATGCATGTCCTTTCTCCTATGTATGAGAACAGTGGAGATTGTGCACTGCTAGCAGCTGGGAAAATGCAGAGATCATCATGCTGGAAGCCTTACCCATGGATCTGTGAGCAGCCCCCAACACTGAGCAGCGTGTCCGAGAGCCTCAATCCTCTCCTGACCAAGGACTGACTCTGCTGCCAGCATCTCCACGTCACAGGGCTGGGGCACAGCAGATGGCCTTCCTGCAGAAATATCCCAGTGCTGTGTGTGCAGTGTTTCCCACATGTGGCAAAGAGCTGAGAAAATGTTCTGGAGGACTGCCTGTATTTTAAAGCAAGGCTTATGAAAAATAGACATCGTTCCCCTCTCCCACATTCATACAGACACTTGTACCAACATTGTCCTGCTCCCTAGGTCCGCACACGTGTCCCCATGTAACATGGCAAGTCTTTCACTGTGATATCATGCTGGATTCATGATAATATTCAGGTTTGATATGAGAAAAAATTTCTTCTCTGAAAGAGTGGTGATGCTCTGGCACAGGCTGCCCTATGGATCTGGTGGATTCACTATCTCTGGGGGTGTCCAAGAGCCACAGAGATGTGGCAGTGAGGAAGGTGGTCGGGGGCAGCTGGTTTGGAGTGGGCTGGATCAATTTAGTGGTCTTTTCCAACCTTAATGGTTCTATGATTCTGTGATTCTGCCTGGGGAAGGTGTGGGCAGCAGTGCTATCAGCATGAGAAATATTCTGGTAGTCCTGAGAGGAAATGAGGGTGCAGTGGAGAGCCCTGAGATCGTGTGGGGAAAGGAAGGAGCTCCAAGGCCATAAGAGGAAATGGAGGTGCAGTGAGGATCCCGAAAACCATGGTGTAGGTGGGGAAGACTTGGGAACATGGGAGAGAGCCCTGACTCCAGGGAGAAAAAAATCTGACAACATCAACAGTTAGCAATGGGGCATCTGTAAAGCCAAGGGGCTTCCCAAGGCAGACAGCTTAGGAACAACAATGGGGCCATCATAGCCATCTTCAAAATGTGTAAGATGTGACTGCCATGCAGAGGACGTGAGCAGGATTCAGTGTGGCGTGGCTGAGAGCCCTGAGCAGAGGGCAGGGCACTGTGAGCATGCCATCAAGATCCTGGAATGAAACTCGCCAACCCAGAGGACAGGTTGGAAAGCCAACTTCACTTACACTGTGTTAATATGAGGTTCTTGCAAGGATGTCTTTGGCAATTGTGAAGTACCACAGGAAGGGGTTACTCAGGCAGAAAGTCGTGTGTTACACAAGCCAGGTCCCATGTATGGCCAGGAACTTATTTACACAAGAACATGGCTGTTGACAGAGTTTCTAATCAGCACTTTTACCTCGTTAGGGTACCTATCAACTCCAGCAGGGTACAGTGTATCTCCTTGAGGCCTGTGTGATGTTGAGACTCTGCTCTGAGTCTCCAGATTCTTATCTAGGAATATCTAACCTTCCCTAGACAGAATGTCAGGTTGTGAAGAGTCTGAATTAACTGCTGAAGGCCATTATTTTATTGCCAAGTATCAAGGATGGGCATGAGCATGAGAAACAGATAGGCAAGTCTTTTTCCCCACCTGCCTCCCAACAGCATGACAGAGCACAGGCATGGTGCCATGCACAAGGGGAAGGCTGTCTTCCTTTTGTATCCCCAGATTGTGTCTCCAAGTCCTGTAGTGGAGAGGGACTGCCAGAGTCACCCTTTGGCCAGCAGAGGAAAGATGCTCTCTGATACACTGCTCATATCTGGGGCTTGCTCACAGATCCATGCATGAGCATCTGCACACCATTTCTTCTCTATCTTCCCATTGGCTGTTGCCCCACAGTAGTTAAACCACTCTTCCCTAGAATTGAAGAAGCAGGTGAGAGGTGACAGGGTGACATACATGATGATGTCCCCATCCTGCTGACAGTCAGATGGCCCTTTCAGCAAAGCAGAAGAGCCAGAGTTGTCCCCACCAGAATAGCATTACTTGGGCAGGGACTGACAACCAGGCAGGGGGTGGCACATCTATCCCTGGCTGGCCAAGGAGGGAGGTTACAGGCTTACTGGGAATACGGCTTCTTATCCAGCCACTGAATTTCAGATGACCGTTTATATATTCCTCCAATCCAGTACTTGGCACCATCTGTCTGCAGAAAATTCTGTGGGGAAAGAATCTGTCAAGCATCTGCCCCATGCCCAGTGGCCAGGAATGCTGGAACCAGCTGTGTTCCCAGCAAGCCATACACCAGGCCTGTGGCAGCAGGCAATGGGGGCATCCAGCTGGGGAGCTGCAGCCCCCATACTTACCGGCAGCACCAATGACTCCCATTGACCTAGCACCAGCAGTTGGGAAGATTTCTCCTTACAGTCCCAGTAGCTGTCCCACCAGCTCTTCTTCATAGCAGAGATGAAGAGGCACTTGCCACGATAGAGCAGCCAGCCCGAGGGGCAGCAGTCTGGAGACAGCAGCACAGCTCAGGTGCTGCCCACCTGCAGACATGGGCCCCACATCCCTCAGGAGCCACCCCCTTCCCACTGCACTGTGCTTATACCTGCATTCAGGCAGACACGCAGGCTGCTCGCTGCCTCCTTGCTGGCTCTGAGCTTCCCCTGCACATCCTGCAGCTCCTTCTGGGTCGCATTCAGGGTCCCTGAGACATGCACCAGCTCAGCCTCCCGACTGGCCAGCTCCTGCTGTCTGTTTCTGGCCTCCTGCCATGCTTGTTGCAGCTCTTCTTGCACCCATGCCAGCTCCTGCTGTGTCTGCTTCAGGCTCTGCTCCCACACTTGTTCCTCCTTTGCAAAGTGGTCCCGCTCAGTGGCCTGCTCCATGGTTACGTTTTGCAGCTGGTGGGTCACCTGCCAATCTGTGGGCAGGACAAGGTGAGCTGGGGTATGAGGATGGGGCAGCCTGAGAGGGGGACATGAGTCATGGCCAGGTGTGGGTCAGGCAAGGCAATGGCAGGTGAGCCAGTGCAGTGATAGGAGGCAATGGGAATTCAGTTGGACAATACTGGGAATCAATGGGATGTAATGGGAAGGCAGTGGGAAGCAATGGGAAATCGATGGAAAGCAAAGGGTGGCAGTAGAAACAAATGATCAGTGAAAGTAAGGCAGCAGGAAAGAGCAGGATGTCAGTGGGAATGCCCTGGGATTCACTAAGAATAGATGGGAGGCGATGGAAGGCAGTGAGAGGCAGTGGAAGAAAGTCAATGAGAATGTGTTGGGAATCGACAAGAAACAGTAGAAGGCAGGAAGAAGCCAACAGAGGTTAATAACAGGCACTGGGACGCACTAGGAAGAAAACTAAAGGGCACTGGGAAGTGACTGGGAAATGATAAAAGACGTGGAAATCAATGGGAGGCAATGGGAAGGTAATGGGAAATGAAGTGGAAGTGAATGGCAAGCAATAGGAAACAAAGGACTTAAATGGAAAGAAATTATAAGCTGATGGGAAGGCAATGGGAGGCAGTGGGAATCAATGGAAGCCAATAGGGGACAGTAGAAGGACAAAAGAGAAGTGGAAGGTAGAGGGTACTGATTTAGAATAGAATGGTAAGCAATGGGAAGCAATGGAAACCAATGGACCATAGTGGGAAGGTAATGGTATGCAGTGGGAAACAATGAGAAGTCTATGGGAAGGCAAACTCAATGGGAATCTGTGGGAAGCTATAGGATGTAAGTGAAAAGTAATAGCAACCAATGGAAGGCAACAGAAATTAACAGGAGGTAAGAGGAAGGAAAAGAGAGGTAAAAGGAAGCAGTGGGAGGCAATGGGATTGAATGGAATACAACAGAAAGTGATGGGAGACAATGGGAGGTACTGGAAAGCAATAGGAAACAATAGTAATCCATGGGAGACTGACACTGGAAATAGATCCAATGCAGACTGTTCTGGAAGATGCAGGCAGTACATGCAGTGCAAGCAGTACTGGAAGATGAAGGCAGCACACACAGAGCAGACAGTTCTGGAAGATGCAAGCAGTACATGCAGTGCAGGCAGTTCTGGAAGATGCAGGCAGTACATGCAGTACAGGCAGCACGGGGCAGCCAAGTGAGAAGCCACACAGCCCCCAGCCCTGAGCTCCTCCTGGTCCCCACCCCACCTCACCACTCCCCTTCCCAGCCATGATGTCTGCACTCACAGCAGGTCCCCAGGGCCACCAGGGCCACCGACAGCAGCAGAACGGCTGCCAGAAGCCCCACAGGTACACAGCGCCGCCAGGACCAGTGCCCTGCAAGACACACCAGCAGCCATGAGTCACCCACGCTCCTGGGGGGCAGTGGGGCCCCCGTCCCCATCCCTGTCCCCATCCCTGTCCCCCTCTGGGCACTTACCTGGGCTGCCTTCAGTCCCTTCCCCTGCCGTCCCCACAGGTGCCGATCCCGGTACAACATTCTCATAGGGGCTGTCTGTGTCATCCATGCTGGCTGTGGGAGGAAGGTTGGGCAGTGATGGGGTGATGATGTTGTCCATGCTGGGGAGGTGTGAGGTCCCCATTGGTCTCACCTGCCTCCAGCACCTGGTTGGTTGTGCCATGGCCCCCCGGCCCCTTGGTGAATCTCAGGTCAGCGTAGATGACGGTCTGAGCCATGGAGCTGCTGGTGGCTCTGTCCCAGGCAGGAACAGGTCATCAGCTCCAACGTCTACTTGATGCAGTCAGATGATAACTTATGATCATGTGTAGGTTGGGGAAAGTTCTTGATTTACAAGAAAGCAGAAGTAATTCACTGATATGCAAATTGTGTTTCCCTTTCCGATACTGGTCTTGCGCAGAGGGCAAAAGCACTGCTCTGTCCTGCACAGCACTCTCTGCCTCTACTTCCAATCACAGAAGTTTAGAATAGAATCATAGAATTCTATGGCTCAAATTGAAAGGGACCTTGCAAACTCTTTTCCCTCTGGGAGGGTGGGAGTGAACAAAGCACTGTGAGGTGCTGAGCTGCCTGATTTAAGCCATACCACCAGCCTGGCCTCCAAGACCTTCATTGTGCAGCACCAGGAGCCCCACAGCCCTTGCTGCAGAGGAACCCTGCTTCCCTCCCTATCCTCTTCCTCATCCCATCACCCACTCCATGTTCAGGTAGCAGCCAGTGTGGGAAGCACTTGGGAATGCTCTTGCTGAGCTGCTGGTCTTCTCCCACATGGAGAGGATGGACACAAGAGAATCTGCCCCAGCCCACACAGGAGCTGCTCCATGAGCCACCAGGCCAAGGGGACACTTGGACCAATGCTGCCTCTGAACCCCAACCCTAAACCCCAAAGACAGACACAGTGTGAGTGTCAAAGTTTATTAGCAATGTACAATAAACAAAGGGGAGAGATGAAGAGCTGTGAGTACTGAGTCAGTGCCCTGTGTGCCTGACTCAGTGCACTGGCTGTCTCCATTGTCACCACGGTCCTGCACAGGTATATGTGGTGTTTCCCCAGACGAAAGCAGGTGGTGAGGACTGCAGCCACTGCAGGGTGACGGCACTTTTCTCACAGACCCAGCCATGGACTTCCCCACATTGGCCACCGGAGAGCCCTGACCCCGACACCCTGCCACAGGCCATGTAGGAGCTAGTGGTGCGCTGGATTGGGAAGAGCCTGTGTGCAGTGAGTGGGTGAGATGGGAAGAGTGGGAGGCAAGGGGGTGGTGAGCCAGGGAGAACATCCCTGTCTGCAGGCTGTCTATTACCCTCACCACCTCCCTGACCTTCTGCAGCACTCACCCCTTCAGCGTGGTGCCATCCAGCCACTTCCATTCAGACCTGAAAGAGCTCAACTTCAGCCCCACATGGAAGATGTCCTTATGGGACACGCGTGTCAGGAAAGCCTGCACAGGAGGAGACAGGCATGAATTCCTCAGGGACACCCAGCTGCAGCTACTTAGCTCCAGCAAAGCATCAAGATACCAGATGGATTTTAGGCACATGGGCAGAGACTGTGCTGGAAGACCACTACTGTTATCCAATGGCCATGGTGAGGTTGGAGCAGGCAGGGTAGGGGTACTCACCAGTGTGCTGTTGGCTTGGATGATGACCAGCTGTGCCTCTCTGGAGCAGCAGTCCTCCTTGCTCTGCTCCCAGTTCCTTTTGGCTGAGGAGAAGTAGTAGCAGCGCCCTGCATGCCACAGCCAGCCAGCTGGGCAGAACTGGCAGCTTCCTGTGCACAAATACAGCCCGTGCAGAGTGGCACTGAAGTGGCAGGAGACAGAGAGCATGCCACTAGATAGGACCCCACACTTGCCTTTATCCTACCTTGCAAAGCCTGTAGCCCAGAGCTGAGGTTCTCCAGGCACTGGGGACCATGACAGCAGCTCCCCTGTTGAACTAAGTCTGCAAAAGAGGAGAGAGCACAGTAGCATCTCCAGTTTCTATTGATGAGCCTTTCAAGGCGGTCAACACTGCTGCAGATGGAAAGTCGTTACACAGCTGGCATTTGGAGAAAGTGTTTCTGCCTTTTGGTTTCAGCATCATGACCCATCTTCACATTACACCAGCTGACAGAGCAGGATGTCCCAGTGTCATCCCCAAGCCCACATTTTCCTATACCCTCCTGCCTTTCTCCAGCCAGGTGAAGGTGGTTAACCTTCATCTTCTACATTTTGCTCCAAAGCCCACAGACCTGCAGCTCCCTCTGCTCCAGGCAGGATGACACACAGAACCATGGTGCCAACCACAACTCCAAGACCCTGGTTAGGGAGGGGGACATGGGGACACTCACAGTGGAAGCCCAGTCCGACGAGGATGATCTGTGCCAGCAGGAGCAGCAGGGACAGGGCACCCAGGCTGAGGGCTGCCCAGTGCCAGGGCATCTGTGCTTTCTGCACAGGGGCTGAAAGACAGAATGCCACTTGGGGCTGAGTGGCAATGGTGGGAAACCCCCCCACCACACCCTGATATCTGTGCTGCACATCCTTTGGCCTCCCCCAGGCTCTGTCCCCAAAGAATAACAGTGTTGACACGAAATGAAGACGTGGCACAGGGAAGGCAGCAGAGCAGGTGCCTACATGCACTGTGCCATGCAGCAGGCTGCAGTGTGCAGCCTCCCCACCCCGAAAGCAGACAGTCTGCAGCGTGGGAATGGGCAAGAGGGTCTGCAGGAGAGGGGAGAAGGGTGGAGGTGCTGCTGGCAAGCAGGATGGGGAGCAGTGTGCCTTTACCTGGTGCAGGGGGCAGGCGCAGCTCAGCATACATGACTCCCTCTTCCATCCTTCCCTCTTTCTCTGGCTGTGTGCCCCACGACTATGGAGGAGGGGAGCAGCAACCCCCTTCCCCAGCCTCCCTCTTTGGCAGCCGAGTGTGACACGAAATGGAAAGTGTCACTTCCTGGTGAAGTCCCTGGAGACACCAGCTGGGTGACAGCCCTGGGGGGTGCAGGCTGGCTCCCTGGAACAAAAAGGAACCCCGTGTCCACGCACAGCAGCAGCTGCGAGGGCTGGTGGTGTGAAATATTCCCAAGGCTGCTCTGCCTGCTCTGGGAAGTGAAGAGAACCTCAGGGAGCGGGACACAAGGCTCCCTCCCGAGCAGCACCAAGGGTGGTGGGGGTGTGTGCCGACGTGGTTTCTGCCACCTCTTTTGCATGGGGCTGCAGCTGCATCTCAGCCCTGGAAAGCCGGGGGATGGGGTTCTCTTTCCCCTCCCCCGCATCTTGACGGCGGTCCTGTCGGACATCCCCGTGGTGCCCTTGGGTTGAGCTCCCCAGCACGGTCGGGGCTGCATGAAGCCGCCGGGGTTCCTGTTTGCCCGGTTAGGGCGAGTGTTCGCATTAGGGTTTTGCCAGTTCCGCCCCGGAGCAGCGAACCCTGCGCTGAGATCAGTGGGGGATGGATGCTCGAGGGATGCGCACGCCCCGCCGAGCCAGGACTACGTTTCCCAGCGGCTCCTCCCGGGGCTGCACATGCTCCTTGCTGCTCCCGGCGGCTCCCGGCAGCTCCCGGTGCAGTTCCCAGTGTGGCTCCTGGTGAACCCAGGTGCTGCTCCCGTTTCGGCTCCCTCCGCCATCCCTGCTGCGTGGTCCCCGGTGGGTCCCATCTCCAGCGTGGCTCCCGGTGCAGCCCCCGCTGCCCGGGGTCTCCCCCCGCGCCATGCCCCGGGGGCGAGCCTGGACGCAAGCGGAGGTCGGCAGCCTGCTGGCACTGGTGGGGGGCTCGGGGGAGGCCGCCCTACTGATGGCCTCCACGTCTCGGCCCAACGAGGCTCTGTGGCAGCAGATCTCCCGTGGGCTGGCGGCAGCCGGATACAGCCGTAGCGTGGCCCAGTGCCGGTCTAAGTGGAAGGCACTTAAGCAAGCTTTCCATTCGGAGAGAGAAACGCGACGCAGAGCCGGACTCCACTCTCCCCGCCTGCCTCCTCACTACCGAACCATGAAGAGCATCTGGAAGGCTGCCGGGAGACCGGTCTTCCGTGAGCGGCGGCTGCTGGGTGGGTGCCGGGGCCGTGGGGAGAACGGGTGCGTGTCCAGGGTAGAGCTGGAGCTTTTTCTCTTCTTTCAGATCTGGGGAAGCTGCCCCCCAGGAGGCGCAGATCGGTCCCTGCCACCCGCTCTCCATCCTCACCAGTACCACCAGGTACCTAGAGCAGGGCTGTGGGGCTGTGGGAACCCTTGATTCCTGTTTGCTGAAGCTTTTCTCTGCAGATTCCCAGGGCACAATGCTGTCTCCGCTGCTGTGGCGTGTGAAGGATGAGCCAGAGAGCTGTAAGTACCACTCTGCCCCATCACACCGGGCTGCATTGCCACGGCTCCAGCCCATGCCCATGATGGGAGTAGGGGCCCTAGGGGTGCTCCCAGGACAGACCTGTTAGTAGGGATCTGTGTAGATGGAGGTGTTGGGACCATCCCCATAGCATGAGGATGTGGGGCACAAGATGTTCCCCAGCTCTGACCCGGCCTCAGGACTGCTGGCTGCTCATGCAGCTGGTCCTGCTGCAGCCCAGCGGACTCTTGCAGCTGTGCAGCACTGCAGTGTGTGCAGCCCCCTGCCTTCAGCTGCTTTCGGCTGCATAAACAACACAAAACTTCAGAGGAGACAGGACTGAGGGTGAGAGCTGGAGCTGGGAGTATTTCCAACTGCATGCAGCCAGAAGGGTGCTCACAGGGTCGGCGCTGAGGTGATACAGGCTGTATCCCTGGTTTGTGTGGGCAGGTGGAGGCAGCAGCTGCTGTTCCCTGAGCCAGCAGCCATTGGGGTGAAACAGCTTTCTTCAAACAGGAGTCCCGGCTGCTTTGTCCCCAGGCCCCTGATAACGGGGGAGTGAACCCCTGCACCCCATCCAGCATCCGCACTGGGTAATTACATTATCTCCCTAAATTCCCCCTGCAGTTTCAAGTGGATGTGGGATTCTCCTTCACTTCCAGTCCTAATCTGTTGCGTAGCATGGCTGTGCACCACTGTGCAGCTGCTGCCTTCTAGCCCAGAGGTGGCTGCATTGCAGTGGTGAGTGAGTGTCTCCTGCTTTTGTTTCTAGCTCATGAGACACTTTGAGGCCCCTCAGGGTGCTGGGGAGCTGTGGCTAGGGCACGCTGGGCTGGCTGTGAGCAGGGCAGGTTCCAGGCTGGTGCTGTTCCCAGCAGGTCCCAGCAGACCCTGCATCTCCTCTCTGCTCTCTCTCTGCAGCCTGCGGGGAACACATCGCTGGATCAGTGCCTGACCCCACAGCTGTCCTAAGTAAGGTTTCCCCTGCCCCAGTTCCCCCTCTCATCCTTGTCAGCAGGCTCTGATGCAGTTCTTATTGCAGACACCGCTCACTGCATCCCTCTCCTTCCCGTCCTGGGTGAGTACCATGTCCTAGCCACAGAGCTCAGGCATCCTGGAGAGGGAAACAGCCCTTGGTGATGTTTTGCATCTGCTCTCTGCAGGCACCCACGCTGTCCTGAAACAGGAAAGTGCTGAGCAGAAGGCGGGTAAGAGCTTGTGCCCTCTGCTCTGTGCTCAGCTAGAGCAGGGATCTGAGCCCTGCTGGGGCCAAGCAGGTGACTCAGTAGCCCCATAATCCCACTGTGCCCTCCATGCCAAACGCTGGTGCAGGTTTCCCCACTGAGACATCCCCAGGGATGGGAGGAGGAAACATTGCGCTGCCAGTGCCCCCTGCAGCCCCTGTCTCTCCCCGACCCAGCGAGCAGACAGCAGCGGGTGAGGATGTGCCGGACACCAGCCTGCAAGGTGGGTCATGCCCGCAGATCCCTGTGGATGCACAATGAGACCGGGCTGCCCCTGACCCCCCTCTCCCTGCAGGCTGTGGCGTGGCAGGCCTACTTCACAGCGTTCAGCAGCTGCTGGTGCAGATTCTGCAGACATCACGACAGCAGCAGGCGCTGCTGGAGAGCCTCGCCAGCGACACCGTCTCCCACCTCCACCTCCTCTCGCACAGCCTGGTGCAGGTGGGTGAAACCCTGCACCAACTGCTGCTCCGACCACAAGCCCCCTCCAGCCACAGTGCCCCACACATTCCCCTTTTTGGGGGCAGCCCCCCGGTGCCACTGCTCTCTGGGCTGCCTTGTGCTTCCCCGGATTCCAAAGAGGAGTGCCGGGTGTCTCCTGGCTCTGGCTGCGCCCTGCCATGAGCGTGCTTGTGGCACAAATCTTTATAACAGGAGCTCTGGGGATTTTAGATGTTTATAGAAGACACAGATTTTAGTAACATTAAAAATAGCTTTTGTATCAGCAGAGCCAATTGACCAATTATTTCCCCCCTCCACCCACCCCCTGTACTTAAGGTTTCGAGTTGAGCGGAAGGGGAACTGCACTATTTAAAGCCTCCCAGAAACTCCCCCGGGCCAATGCATACCAATGGGCCAAGCAGGGATGCTGTGTACCACTGTTGTCTGTCATTCTCCAACACCTGGCTCCCAGCCCAGCAGGGGCGAACCATGATGGGGAAGTCCATCACCTCCAGTGGCACTCTCCCCTGTCTCACATGCAATGGTCCCGTGACACTGCCAGCCCCGATGGGGGCATTGATAAGCCCTGCTCTGTTCCTTGATGCAGCCACCACCTCTGGGCCCAGTGCACAGACACACAGGTCACTCAGCATGGGGGGGGAGGTGACATGTGACATGGGGGTGGTGGGAGGCTGGGGGCAGTGAGAATGCAGTGAAATGCAGTGCAGTTAATTGAAATGAAATGCAGTGAAATGCAGCGTAGTCTAATGGGTTTAAATGAAATGAAATGCAATAATAATAAATCCAAAGCAGTGCAGTGCAATGCAGTGCAGTGCAATGAAATGCAGTCCTAACCCAAATGCCAGACAGTGGATTGCAATGACATGCAAACACATTAGCGTGGTGCAAAGAGGCTGCAGTGCTGTGGCACAGTGAGGCTGCAGCGGGATTCATCGCAGTGCTGTGAGGTCCCATTGGGGGCAGTGAGGTTGCACTGGGCTGCAATGGGATGCTGCAGTGACGCAGTGGAGCTCAGCACTGGGCAGTGCAGGCAGCAGTAAGAGGTTGGCCGGCTGTGCGCAGGGGTGACAGCTCAGGAGTGACAGCTCAGCAACTCTGTGCCCTGCTGCCTCCCCTGTTAGGACAGGCATATGAAGGATCATGCTCTGACTGTTGTGTCTGACCTCATGTGGCTGGTGGGGTTCAGAGCTCCCAACCCTCCCCACCACCAGCTGTTCAGGGACACGGTTGCTATGAGGATGTCAGATGTACCTGGTTGCTATGGGGACACTGTTGGCATGGTGATGCTGTTGCTGTGTCTGGCAGAGGCAGGGATGGAGCACTAGGAAGGCTGTTCCCACCGGAGTCACAGGAATGACAAAAATCCAAGCAGGGAACAGGCAGAGCCCAGCCTTCACCATGACAGGAATGGAGGTGTCTGGGAAGCAGACAGGTGGATGCCCATCTCCCCACAGGCAACCAGAAGGACTGAGGGGACACACTGGGTTGACACAGTCCTCTCTGTAAAATCCATAGAATTCATCATAGAATCATCTGAGTTGGAATGGACACTTAAGAGACAACTCCCCTAAAATGAACAGGAACAGCTACAACTTCTGTTAGGTGCTCAGAGCTCCTCCAGCCTGATCTTTAGTGCCTTCATGTTGGGGTGCTGTGTGCATGACTCCTCAGCAGGCAGATGCTTGCATTGGATGGCACAAGCATCACACTCAGCACACTGCATGCATTGCAATGATGCAAGAGCTCAGTACGGTGTCTCTCTGGGAGATGAAGAGACACAATTGGGTTTGGTGAAGTGAGCAACGTTTTTAATTAAAAATTAATCCCCAACCGGCCGCCTGGCTGGACCAGACAGAGCATTTTGCCTGGCAGAGACAGGGATGGAGGATGAACTCCCGGGTGCCGGACCCCGGGGCCCTCACACAGGCACCACGGCTCAGCATTGCTTGCTGCCTCCATAACAGTGGGGCTGGAGCTGCCTGTCTGCCCCACACCCACCAACCCCCAGCCCACTGTGAACCAGGATTCATTCCTGAGCTGCAGCTTGGGGAACTGAAGCAATCTCCTGCAGCAGGGAGAAGGGGCAGTGGGGTCTCCTTCCCTCTGCTCCATCTCACCTCCCACCCCCCTCAGGGTGCCCAGGGTCAGGGTTTTGCCCCCCTCATGTAGCTGGCAGTACCCCAGGATGCAGCCCAGTATGTGGCAGAGCTTCCGCACTGCTGCCAACATGACCTAAGGCTGTACAGGAGCACATGAGGACACCCTGGCTGGCACATAGGACTAGAGGACCTGACTGTCATTGCATCCCCCCATTTCCCCCAGCTCCTCTCAGAGGCTGAGACAGCAGTACTGTAAGCAGATCTGGAGGCCCAGCGCATGCATTGCCCCCTCCCAGCAAGGCTTGGTGCCCTGCAGCTGCCCAGGGCTGATGGCACTAGCAGGGATGTCACCGCTCCAGCACAATGGGGTGGGGACAACCACATGCAGGGCACCAAGGTGTCACCAGGGGGCTGAAGGTAGTGGGGACAAGGGCACTCCTGTGCCAGATGGAGTGGCAAGAAATGCCTGCTGACAAGTTCAACCAGGCTGTAATTGTGACACCAGGACAGCTGTGCGCCAGCCTGGAGGAGTCCTGCTGTTCCGTGTGTCACCATCCCTGCCTGAGTCCAGTGCACTGGTAGCATCAGCTGGTGCAAATGCTGTTGATGGAGGCCACCGCTGGATCAACGAGCCCCAGCTCCTCCTGTTCGTTGACACAGAGCTGGTACCCACAGCCCTTACGGCGGGGCAGTGGCCCCAGGCGCCCACTGGGCTTGGCACGGGGTGGCAGCAGGAAGCCCACGCTGCCAGCAATGAGCAGGTGCCAAATACTGTGGATGTAGAAGTAGTTCTCCTCTGTCTCCACGAAGGCATAGAGCAACACGGCAGCCACCGCAATCAGCGCACCTGGGCACAGGTAGAACACCCAACGCTTCCAGGTGGGCGGGTAGCAGTGACGGCGACGGATGGAGCGAGCTGTCTGCATGGGGACAACAGGACCTCAGGGGTGGCCATGGCCCCTCTGCCATCACACCATGACAGGCCATGTCCCCCACCCCGTGGTGACAGGCTGGGGAGGGCTGAGCATGGAGACAGGTGATAGAACAGGAAGGGGATGCAGAGGGTCCTTACCCAAGCAATGGCCATGATGCCCAAGGCAAAAAGGCTGGGTCCTAGCAGGTTCCATAGCCCATGGCGGTCCATCTGTAGTGCCATGGAGAGCAGCATGGCCCCCAGAAGGTACAGCACCTGTGGGGTGGTGATGGGGACATCAGGATGGACCTCCACTCCAGGACCCCTTCCCACCACATGCACTTTCTCTGCACTCACCTGCTTGACCACGGGCTGCAGCCGGGCCATGGCGATGACAGTGACCCAGACAGACATGAGGGAACCCAGGAAGTCGCAGAACTGCAGCACATCATAGTCCATGATGCAGAAGACCACGATGCCTGGCTGGTCACAGGCGTGATAAAACTGGGGCAACAGAGGGAATGGGGTGAGAGTTGTTCCATATTGCCCAACTCCCTGCCCACCATCCATTCAGTATCTCAACACTGGCTATACTTTCAGTATCTAAAGAGGGTCTGTAAGAAAGAAGGGGACACACTCTTTAGGAGGGTCTGTTGTGATAGGACAGGGAGAAATGATTTTGATCTAACAGGGGAGATTTAGATATGGGTTGCCCAAAGAGGTGGTAGATGCCCCATCCTTGGAGACTCTCAAGGTCAGGCCCTGAGGACCTGACTGAGCTGTAGGTATTCCTGTTTACTGCAGAGGAGTTGGACTAGATGACATTTCCAACTCAAATGATCCAACGATTCTATCCCCACCCTGCACTTACAGTGGAGAAGAACATTGTGAAGATGTAAACAGCAGCTTCCAGGAGGTAGTGGCTGCGCACAGCGATGGCCACGGGAGGCACAAACATGACATTGCTGAGGCAGAGCAGCAGAGTGGAGAGGAGCTGGAAACCATAGGAGAATGCCTCAGCATTGTCAGTGCAGCCCCAGCCATTCCATCCTGCAAGAGAGGGGAAGCTCCATCCAGTACCCATTGGAGAGCTGGGACAGGAGGACTGATGCCTAGAGAAGATCTTACCAGCTTTGCACTCGCAGGCTGCATACAAATAATTGTTGGTGCGCAGCAGCTTGCACTGCCCATAGATGCCACAGTCATTGATGCAGGGCGAGAGGTAGGCGCGCAGGTAGACCTCAGCCGTCACATTGATGCAAGGCTCGAACCTGCCCCATGGGGGAACAAAGTCAAACACCTGAATGTGTACACACTGGGCATGAGCACAGCCCCTAGATGCACACAAGCCAACAGCTGCTTCCCAACTGAGAGTTTCAGAGCAGAGCTGCAGGAGCCCACCAACGGGTATGGTGCAGTGACACCCAGCTCTGCCAGGACAAGGAGGCTGGGATACAGTGGGATGCAGTGGGATGCGGTGACACACAGCAGGCATGCTGGGATCTTACCCATGCTCTGTGGCACAGAGGGAGCGCAGGCTCAGGTACCAGCTGCCCGTCTGGGGGTAGGGGATGCGCAGGCGGCTCAGGCTGGCCGTGGCGTTGACAGAGAGCAGGAAGCCTGCCAGGGATTCTGTCGGCAGGGAAAGCCGTGGGTGAGCTGGGCAGCGGGCAGGCCAGGCACCCACCCACCCCAGGCAGCCCCTGGCAGGGCATAGGGGTCAAAACCCACAACCACAGCAGGGGGGCAGGCACGGCACAGCCTACCTGTCTCACAGGTAACCGATGCATTGTCACCAGACGTCAGTGGGACCTCATGGTTCAGACAGCCAAACACTGTCACGTTCTCACCACACAGGGAGCTCTGAGGGCAGAGGGGAGTTGGCCCTAAAGCAGCACTGGGAGTGTCCCCTGCTCTGACAGCACCCTAACGTATCACCCACGAGCACCCTGCTCATTATCTACTGTTCAAGCATCCTAACCCATGGTCCACCACCCAACAGCTCTCAAATCATGATCCATGACCCAAAGGCACCCCCGCCCCAGACCCAACACGCCCATCTCCTGGCCCAACCACCTCACCACGTTGAGCCGCAGCTCCAGGTTGAGCACCCCGCCACTGTCCAGCACCGGCAGGAGGTTGATGACAAAGACAGCAGGGCGGTCGGGCGGCACTGACACGTTGGGCCCAAAGAAGATGTAGAAGTGGACGGAGAAGGTGTCGAGCTCGTTGCGTAGCGTGGGGCGGATGGGCCAGCAGCGCTCAGTCGCAGGCATGGTGGAAGAGACGGGGAGCGGGCGCTTGGTGCTATTGGGGCTGGTGGGAGGGGGGCTGTCCCCCAGCACCACCCCACCCGCAGAACCAAAGGAATGTGGCATGTTCATGGAGGCGCTGGAGGGCAGGAAGGGCGGCCGGGCCAGGCTGGGGCGGGAGCAGTCTGGGAGCAGAGCTGTCAGCCCTGGCACCGCACAGCCCCCTGGCCCCCCGCCCTCACCTCCCACCTGATCTCTGCATCCACCAGGTTGGCAATCCATGCATCCTAGCACATCCCAGTGTCCCAACACCTCCCAGTATCCCAGAGCGTTCCAATGTCTCAGCACATGCCAGTGTCCCACAGCATCCCAGCACCTCCCAGTGTCCCAGTACTTCCCAGCAACTCCTAAGGCCCCAATATCTCCAAACATCTCCCAGTGTCCCAGCACCTCCCAGTGGATCCCAGCATCCCCAGCAAGCTGAGTGTCATTCTGTACCCAGATCCCACAGGAAACCCTTTCCATCTCCCACTCAAGTCCATGCCCTCTCAAGTCTCCCTGTGCCCTCTCAAGTCTCCCTGTGCCCCTCACCTGTCAGCTGCACAGTGATCTGGAAGGAGACGGTGCCTGGAGCCCCAGGATGCCTCTCCACCAGCACATAGTACCAGTGCTGCCAGAAAGGCAGGTCTAGTGCCAGCTGGCAGGGTGTGTGCTCCCGGCAGTCCAGTGCTGTTGAATTGTGCAGTGGGGGGGCCTTCGCTCGCATGCGCAGCCAGAGTGGGCAACCCTCAGCCCCGTGGCACCGCAGCACCTCCACCAGCACACGTGACGTGTAGCTGGGCACAAACACCCTGCAAGATGCTTTCATCAGCACAGATCAGTGGGCTGGGTCCCAAGGCTGCCCTTCCTTATCAGATCCTCTCACACTCACTTGTAGAGGCAGGAGCGGTTATGGGGAGCCATGCTCTGTTCAGTGACGTAACCAGGGTACAGCACAGCAATGTTCACCAGGCGCTGCACAATGAGCTGTGGCTGGAAGAGGTACTGGCACTCCTCATAGAGGCCCTGTGCCAGTAGGACAGTCAACATGGGGACCAGCCACACCGAGCCACTGTCCCACAGGCACAGGCCCTGCACTATGGTGATGGGGTAGGCAATCTGCCCTAGTCTATTATCCCCAAAGATGCCCAGGACCCCTGTCAATTATTCATATGCTCCCCAAGTGCCCCATGCAAGACATCTAGCCAATCCAACTTATTTGTTCCCCCAGCCCATCACCTTGACGGAGATCTTGCCCTCATCCTTGGGGAGGTGGGCAGCCAGGAACCAGTCTCCAGGCAGGGGGCTGGTGATATTGAACACCCCCGTGGTGCGGTTGGGCAAGGTCCAGGTGAGGGTCAGCGCAAAGGAGCCAGGGACAGCCGTGTCACTGGGAAAGTGTGTGTGCAGGGGGTTAATGACGGAAGGAGCCCCTGAGCGGAAATACCTGCAGGAGAGACAGCAGTTAACAGAGCCCAGGCTGGGCAGCATGGAAGGGGCAGCCCACCCCACAAGCAGCGTGTGTCTCTGCAAGCAAACACAGAGCCATTATGGGGAAGACATCAGTAAGCCAGGACCTCAGTGGAGACCCTGATCTCCCTGTTCAAGTAAAACTGGTCATGGATGAGCTGCACAAAGGAATGAAAAATGCAACAAGTGAATTATGTATGGGGAGGGAGAGAGAGTATATGCATCTGCAAGTGTATGAACATGTTTGTGCACATACGTGCAAATGTGCATGTTTGCACACATAATTGTGCATGTGTGTACCTGAATCCAATGCCTGTGTGCCTGTGTATGCATGAACTGTGCATGCATGCAAGCACATGTCTGCACATGTGTGTAGCCATGCATGCACAAGCAAAAAGCAGACAGGTGAAGGCAGGCTGCAGGGCACATCCAGGCAGGCAGCAGCAGAAGGCAGGGTCAGGTAGGAAGGGAACAGAGGAGGCAAACAGCTTACTTACACGGTGATGCTACGGTCTGGGCACTGGTCCCCAAAGGTGCCACCTTGCTCCTTGAAAGTGATGAGATTCCAAACAGCAATGACCGTGTCCTCAGGGATGTGGAAGTGAAAGAGTTCAATGCTGGCAAAGGAGCGGAAGGGACTGAGCTTGCGTGGTGTGCGGGTGAAGTAGTCAGTCACGAAGAGCCCATCTGCAGAAGAGATACAAGAGACTCTCAGTGTGAGGAGCAGGAGAAGCTGCAAGTGAGCCATTTCACTGTATGCCCAGGGCTGATGTCAGCTGTGACCACCCGTGGCACAGTCTCCACCATTCAGCACCAAGAACTAGAGAGCTATGTACTTTCTGCACAGCTCCTAAGCTCTCCTGTGTTTGTGGAGGAGGAATGGTGCACATATGTATGCACATATGCATGTGTGGGCGCTGTCTGCATGCACAGCTAAATGAAGGCGTGCACACCCACACACGAGGGTGTGTGTGACTGTATACAGCTCTATGTTTAAGACACCTTCTGCTATTGCATGGAATGTCTCACTGCCCAAAAGCCCAGCAGCCTGGGGATTTCAGGAGCTTTAGCAGGAGAAGGAAGACACCTCCTTGGTACAGCAGAAACAAGGAAGATCCGATCTCCAAACAGGAGCAGTAACTTCATTCTACTATTGTACTGTTTCCCCAGTGCCAGCCTAAGAGATCCACGCATTACTCACCAAGAATAAGAAGTCTCTACAAGCAGCCAACAAAGAGGATGCTAGCAGAAGAGCAAATGGGAGCAGGGTTGTGGCCAGGAGGATGTATACAGCAGGGAAGGGGACAGCTGAGAAGAAGGGCTGCTTTTTCCAGTGTCTGGCTGGGAGCATGCGCATGTGCTTGCATGCACGTGTGTTTGTACTGTGTGTGTGCAGCCCCAGCAGGCTGAACACTGACATGCATCTGCTCCCTTGCCTGGAACAAAGGCAGCTCCCCCTCCCTTCGTTGCCAGCCAACACGAAATGGGCATGAAATTCCCATCTGCGTGCAAGTGCACTCAATCACAGTTTCCCTTCCATGAACCACCTGACCAGCCCACAGTTCCCCAGGGGACCGAAGCTCCCTGCCAGCTGGGGTCAGTGAACTGGCAGTGGACCTCAAAGAGAAAGAGATGGTGAACGTGCTCCCAGGACATGGCATGGGGAAAGCACGCAGAGCTTCCTGACCCCATTACACTTCCTGGAGCCCACTCATCTGAGGTAAAGTGAGGGCACACAGGTGCACAGGGAGAGTCAGGCTGGAGCCCTGCGGCAGTGAGGCCACAGCACAGGCAGAAAAGCAGGAAGATGGAACAGAATTTCCTATCTATGAAAGAGAGAAAGGAGAAAAGCAAGAGCGCCTCTGCCCCAGGCCAGAGGCCGAAGAGAGGCGACCTCCTCTCCCAGAAGGGTCAGTACCACGGACAGCTCACCTGATGTCGGGCTCAGGACCACGGACAGCTCCCCCAGCCGCCCCATAGGGCCCCATAGCGCTTCTACTCCACAGCTCGGCCCCCTTCCTCCGTGATCCCCCATACACAACACCGCATACCCCTCCGCAGCCCCCAAATGAAGGCAGCTCCAGAGCCCGACAGCACACTCATTTCATCACGTATTCACTCCAGTGTCCCCCCACTCATCCTCACTGCACACACATCCCCCGCACTGCATGCATCCCTGCTGCCCCACTTCACAGCCCTCTGTCCAGGTGACACGCTGCAATTGCAGATCCCCGTAACCCCTGACCATGAGTCTGACCCCTCTCTCTGGGTGTCCCTGTGCACTTACACCACCTGTGTCCCTCCAGCACGCACACCTCTGAGCCCTCCCTATGTACCACATTGCACGCGTGCCCCACAGCCTGCTTATTGTCAAGCATAACCACCGAACACACATCTCCATGTCCCATTATGCCAACACCCCACTGCCATCTCCCATCACACATGAATATGCCCCATTGTGCTCACACGTCCTGCCCCACTGCCCACGCACCCTATACTCAGTTGCATGGTGTAATGTGGGGTACCCCACACATCAACGTGCCCTGCTGCACACTGACCCCACATCTCGCTGCACACACATCCCGCACCCCATCACACACACTGTCATCCCACGGCGGGCAGATGCTGCGGACGGTCTGCGCTCCATCCTCACCCCATTAATACAAGCACACACCTCCCCCCTTCCTCACCCCCATCCCCCACGCAGCGCTCAGCTCCCCGACCCCCTCGGCCCCTCGACACTCACCGGCGGGCGGCGGCGGCCATAGGAGGAGGAGGAGGAGGAGGGGCAGGAGCAGCAGGGGCAGGCGGAGGAGGGGTATCGGTGTGAGCGGCCGCCCCCGCCCGCCGCCCCGCCGCCCCATCCCACCGCGCCGGCTGCCGAGGGGCGCGCGGCTCCAGCAGCCCCGCCGCGCAGGGGCGACCATGACGTCATCCGTCCCGCCCCCTTTCTCCCTCCCCAATTTTCCTATTGGCGGTTCTGCTTGTCACTCACAACCGGCGCGGCCCCGCTTTCTGCTCGCCATGATACCTCCCACACGCTAGGGGGCGCTGTCGCACTCTAGGCCTCGCCCTTCCCGGTCATCCAACTTCCTACCGCGTCGGGACCGCGTGCGCAGCACTTCCGGTCCGGATCCGGTACCGGGCTCACCATTACCGCCCCCGGTACCGCCCATGGAGTTCCCGGGCGTGCTCTTCCCTTCTTACTTCGGATCCGGCCCCACCAGGGACGAGGGGCGTCCGGCTCCGGCCGCTGGATGGGGGGAGCGGGAAGAGGTGCTGCAGGCCGGGCCTGGACGGCGGCAGGTGAGGAGTAACGGGGGAACGGGATGGGGGAGGCCTGGGGGGCAATGAGTGAGGGGGCAGTGAGGGTATTGAGGGCACTGAGGGGGCTCTGAGGGCACTGAGGGGGCTCTGAGGGCACTGAGGGGGCTCTGAGGAGGCTCTGTGGGCACTGAGGGGGCTCTGTGGGCACTGAGGGGGCTCTGAGGGCACTGAGGGGGCTCTGAGGGTACTGAGGGGGCTCTGAGGGTACTGAGGTGGCTCTGAGGGCACTGAGGGGGCTCTGTGGGCACTGAGGGGGCTCTGTGGGCACTGAGGGGGCTCTGTGGGCACTGAGGGGGCTCTGAGGGTACTGAGGGGGCTCTGAGGGTACTGAGGGGGCACTGACCCTCACCTCCATTCCCCGCTGTCCCTGCAGGTGCTGCCGCCGTTCGTGCCCCTCCGCAGCCACGAGGGGGAGAGCTGGACGCCGGCTGAGCCCGCGGCGGTGCCGCTGCTGCCGCCCAACGTGGGTGAGGATTGAGGGGGCACAGGGGGGGCTGAGAATGGGGCTGCCACCTGGTGCTGGGACGCACTCGGCAGCCCCCCCCCCCCCCCGCCGCCCCCTGCCCCCTCACAGGCTGCTCGGTCCCCAGTGTGACCGCTCAGGATATTCTCTACCACGGTGTCCTGCATAGAAAGCTGCAGACTGGGAAGTCTGGGGCTGCGCTGGACTTTGCCAAGCAGGTACAGGGCTTGGGTGCTGCTGAGGAGACAGGGCTGAGCTCCACCATGACATCACTGCACAGCCCCACACTGCTGTCCCCACGCAGCTAGGGCACTTCTTTGTGGATCATCCTGAGGACGCCTTCAGCTCCCTGGGGCAGCTGCTGCACAACAACTTCCACCTGGGAGACTACAGCCTCGGGGTCAGTGTCCTTGGTGATGCTGAGGGGGGCACTGGTGTACCCCCTCCTTTCTGTTCATAGTGGCACTTCTCTCCTCCCTGCAGAAAGGCAGTGCCAAGGACACAACCATCCGTATGACATCCATGGTGAAGAAGATCAACAATATGGAAGCCAGGCGGTGAGTGCTGCTGGGTTGGGAGGGCGGTGGGCTCCGACACCTACCTGGCACTGATTGTCCCCTCACAGTGGCTGCCCTCGGCATCCGTATGCCAACCACCTGCGCTTGTTCTCTCACCTGTGCCGGGACTGGCTCTTTGAGGTGCCACTGGGACTGCTGGCCGACTGCGTGCATGAAGAGCTGCTGCTACAGTGGACCAGACTGCTCTTCGATGACAGTTCCACAGGGGGAGCACTAGCCTGGCTGCCCCCTCAGGATGCAAGCAGTGACATGGGATGCCTGGTGTACCCTGGCGGGTTGGCCATGAACCACCTCTGTATCCTTTCCTATGATACTTGGGGGACTCTGGGACAGGGGAGCACTGTGTGGCAGTGCCCTTAGCCTGCACTCCAGATTTCCAGAATGTGGTGCTGGAGGAGCAGCCGCGGGCCCAGGGGTTGCCAGTGCAGTTTGAGCTCAACGGGCGCATCCGGCAAGTAGCTGCTGCCCGGGTGGATGGGCAGGGTGAGTAAGCCCTGGGACATGTGCACTGCATACAGAGATAGTGGCATCCCTGCTCTCTCATCTGCCCTCTCTCCTGTCTCCTACTAGACTTTGTTGGCGTTCGCTCTGACTATTACTGTGGTGTCTGGAGGATGTCAGGCAAGACAGGGGCTGCCCCCAGCTCACTGCAGGTCATCCACACTGATGTGCCAGCTTCCTGCCTCACCGTCAGGTGTGTGGTGGGAATACAGAGCTCTGGGAAGGTCCTCAGCTACAAGCCTTCCAATGTAACGCCATGTCTCTGCCCCACAGCCCACACCTGCCTGGGGAGCTGTCAGTCTGTACGCAGAGTGGAGCTGTCTATCTATGGAACATAGAGACAGGGTGAGTTGGGGCTCTGATCCCCAGTGTTTGGTGCTGCAGGAGGCAGGGGTGCCCCACAGCAAGGAAGAGCTCTGTCCTTTTCCCTACAGGCTGCAGCGGCTCCGCCATGACCCCCAGACCTTGTTTTTCCGGGACCACTCACCCTGGCGCTGGAGTGACTTCACTGCTCACCCGCGGGTGCTGAGCTGTGCTGACCGCACTGGCATCCTGTGCCTGGATACTCGGGTGAGCATGAGAACGGGGTTCAGGGTGGGCTGTGGGGTGACCTATGTCAGCCCCATGGTGCTGACAGCACCCTGTTATGCCACTGCAGGCCCCCACTAGATGCCACTTCAACTTCTTCAAGGTGGGTGAGGAAGCCAAGTGCCAGAAGGGTGAACGCGTGGTACTGCCCATGTACCTGGGTAGGGCTCACCCCTGCCAGTACCTCGTTGCCACCCAGGTGAGTCCTCCATGGCTCAGTGTCCCCAGACCTCCCCACCCACCTCGTGCATCTGGTTTGGATGCAGGTGGGGGGCACCCTGCTGAGTTTTGCCCCCTTTCAGTTTGCCGTGTACTTGCTGGACGAGCGTTTGCCGCTGGTGCCTGTGCTGAAATGGGCACACATGATGAAATTCCCCCCTCTGTTCGCTGATGTTGTGCCGGGAGAGTCTGGAAGGAGTCATAAAGTGCTGCTGGGCACCTCTCATACTCAGGAGCTGCTGTTGCTGCAGTACACAGGTGAGAAACCAGGTAGGGGAACGCAGATTCCCCTCATGTCCACATCCTGATCATGCTGCCTCACCAGCTCATTGTTGACATGTCTTACTGCAGGGGGCAGCCAGATGGCCTGCCAGCTCGCAGGGCCACCACAGCGGCTACACAGCATTGCCAGCTGCCTACCTCACCTCCCCATACAGCTCCCACACCAGCAGCACCTGCTCCAGCAGCGCCTCAGCATCCCTGCATCTGGTGAGTGGTCCTGGGCTGTGCAGGTCCTGCAGGGCTAGCAGCCAGCAGTCAGTGCTACATCAGCGTGCTTCAAAAGGCAAATGCTACTCAACGCCATGTGCAAGTTAAGATATTGATGGCTTGGGAGAGGATGTAGGGACAAACTGGGAAAGAGCAGTGAGTGCTGCATTCGTGGGGAGGTAGAGTAGGGTGTGTGGTGACGAAGCCCCATTTATCCCCATAGGGCTGGCTGCCATGCAGCATGGGCAAGGCCAGGAAGATTCCCTTCTAGTGTTCCAGCTCTCCGAGGCCGGTGATGTCTTCTATCAGACACTGAGGCACGAAGCAGCACCCACACCTGTTCCAGACCAGAGGGATGAATCTGAACCAGCTCCCACTCCCAACAAGGGAGATGAGGCAGCAGCATCCCCCGGCTCTCCCATTCTGTTTGGCAGTGAGGAAGAGAAACGGGAGGAGGAAGAAGAGCAGACCTTCTACTTATCCAATGTGGAGGTGATAATCAATGATGAAGAGGAAGAAGAGGAGGTCGTGGCCACACCAGCAGCCCCTGAGGAACCTGAGCCTCGTGCCAGCCCCAGGCCTGCCCCAGATGTACCCAGTGCAGCTGCCACTCTGCGGTACCGCCGCTGGCTGCGGGCACTGCTGAAGGCATGGGTGAGCTCCCGAGCATCCTCCTGCCGATCAGGACGCCCTACCATCAGCCAGTGGCGCCTCTTCACCCACAAGGAGCTGTCGGAGGTGGTACCAACTGCCCTACAGCAGTACCGGCAACAGCTGCACCAGACCATGCGTGAGCGGGGCCGCATCCAGCGCTGGGAGCCAGCCCCAGAGCCCCCCAGCCCACCACCCTCCTTGGAACCCAACGCTTTGAGTTCCAGGCTAACAGCAGCGTGGAGAGGCGGGTGGGGAGCCGCGGAGCTGTCTGGCAGCACCCTGCAGAGGCAGCGAGCGCTGCGGGAGCGGCGACGGGAGCAGAAACGCAAGCAGGCTCACCGCAGCCTGTCGGCCAGCTTCACCTCCTCCATCACCTACCAGTCTGAGCTGTCCGAGCTCAGCAAGGGCGGCACGCCCCGCACCCCCCCGGCCACCCCACGGGAGGCGGCGGTGTGTTCTCAACCCTGCACCCCCCCGCTGCCCCCCACCGACTTCCTGCTGTCCCCTCCGGTGCTGCGCTCCTGCGGCATCCCCAAGGAGCGCCGGCGCACGCTGCAGGACTACCTGAACGTGTGGGCCGAGGGCCCGCAGGATCCCCCCGAGCCCCACTGCAACATCACGGTAGAGCGCTGCATCCCCTCCTCGCAGAGCTCACAGAGCCAGCTCTCCTCCGCCTCGCAGCCGCGCCGCAAGCGCCCCCGTATGGGCTTCTAAGCAGCAATAAAGGCGGAGCGGCACCGTTCTCGTTGTCGGGATCTTTGAGAGAACCCACGCGGAACTCGTGGAGGTGTCTGGGCGGGTGTGTACGCTGGGTGTGTGGGTGAGCGAGCAGCGCTGTGGGAGCTGCCGGCTGGGTGCTGGCAGCGCTGTGGGAGCTGCCGGCTGGGTGCGGCGCGGTGCCGTCCGTGTCACGCGTGGGGACGCGTAGGAGCGTGCGGGCCCTTTAAGGCGGCAGTGACGAGGCGGGAGCTGCTGGCGGGGCGGGGCCGGGGCTGGCGATGGCGGCGCTGCTGGCGCGCGGGTTGGCGCGTGCCTGGGTGGCGCGGGCGCGCGCTGGGCAGGTGGGCGCGCGTTGGGAGGGGGCGCGGGAACCGCGGGGGGGGACGTGGGGAGGAAGGGAAGGAAGGAGAGAGGGGAGAGGGGAGAGGGGGGTCTCGTGGGTGTGCCGGCGTTGTCACCCGTGCAAAGTCCACGACAGAGCGAGCACCGCCCGCTGTGCTCATGGTCGCACTGCGGTTCGTAACCCACGCGCGTGGCCCCGCCGCCTACTTTGCCACCTCACGCCCGTTCCCCACCTCGCACCCGTAGCTGCCCCCGAGCGGCCCCTGTGCGCGGTGCCCTCCCCACGCGCGCCGTGACATCCCCGTGTATCCCCAGCGCTGCCGCTGCGTGTCCGGCGGGCAGGACGGGGAGGTGGGCAAAGCGCAGCGGGCGGCCAACGAGGCGGGCACGGAGGCCACCATCTTCAGCCGGATCATCGCCCGCACCGTGCCGGCCACCATCCTGTACGAGGATGAGGAGGTAGGGGTCAGCGGAGCGCACGCCACACCGTGGGTTGTACCCACGCGAGAGCGCGTGGCTCAGCCTGCCCCTCCTCCCTCAGTGCCTGGTATTCCGCGACGTAGCTCCTCAGGCTCCCGTCCACTTCCTAGTGATCCCCAAGCGCCCCATCCCTCGGCTAAGCCGCGTGGGGCCGCAGGACGCGCAGGTGAGCGGGGCTGGCTGCCAAGGGCAGCAGCTGGGTGAGGGGCGCTGGGCTGAGCCCTGCTCTGCTCCCACAGCTCCTGGGACACCTGATGGTGGTGGCAGCGCGCACTGCTCAGGCAGAGGGGCTGTCTGACGGATACCGGCTGGGTGAGTCCAGTGTAACCCCCGCTTGTCACCCCACGGGTGACACTCCCTACCCTGATCCTTGCTCCTCTCCCGGCAGTCATCAACGATGGGAAGCACGGTGCCCAGTCTGTGTACCACCTGCACCTCCACGTGCTGGGTGGGAGGCAGATGAACTGGCCGCCCGGCTGAGGTCCCCCTGCCCCCCCGGGTCACCCCACAATAAAGTTTCTTGGGGACACACTGTGGATTTTCTGGCTGCTTTGTGGTGACTCCCTCAGGGATGGGAATCGGCTGTGAGTTCTGACCCATGCACACAGACCGTGTACACATGTACACATGTACATTGCACAGCCGAGACACACTGTGCACCCAAAACTGTGCAAAATGTTGCGTTGCACAGCGCAGACCGCGCACAACAACGCACCCCACACCGTATGCATCAGTATCAAGCGTGCCTCTGCCACGGTGCACAGCACGCTGCGCTGCTCACCCCAGCACCCCCGCCCCCCCCCACCCCAGCACGTGCAAAACACGCTCAGCGCGCTCCTGTCGGAGCAGCTCCAGCCCACGCGGACACGTGCAGGGCCGCAACGCGCAGGCGTCCGTGGGTTCCCTGCCCCGCGCCTCCCGCTCCGTCCGCCGCTAAATTTAGCGCGGGGCGGGCGCTGGCGCAGCTCGCAGCCCACCTGGCACCGCAGTCTGGGCCCCCGCCAACCGCCCGGGGACCGCAGCCGCCGGGGATAATGTGGGGTCTGTTCAGCAGGGTGCTGCTGCTGCTGGGGCCCGGTTGGGGGGCACCGGCAGGTCCCTGCTCTCCGCGTGCTGCTCGCTGCCCCCCGAGGCTCCCACTGCCGGGGGCTGAGCTGCTGGGTCCTTTCTGTACGACTGGCGGGCAGCAGCACAGCAGGAGGAGGCTGGCGAACGCCAGAAGCACCCCTTGGGCTGGGGCGGGGGGGGGGGTCCCCAAAAATGCATAGGCGCCGAGGCCCCGTCTCCGTGCCACGCCGTGGGGAATGGGGCGGGCGAAGGTCCAGAGCTGTTCTCATTCCTCAGCCAAGGACTATCGCAAATGACGCAAGTTCTCCAAAGAGATCGAGGGGGGGAGGGGGGTGGAGGAGCGGGGGGGGATGTGTCACCAGCACGCCGTGCCCAGATGTGCTCCAGCCCCGGGCCCCTCCACAGGGCTCCGGCACGGACGGCTGCAGCTGCCCCGCTGCCCCCCGCCTGGCGCGAGACCCAGCGCCTGGGGAGGGGCCGCCGCGCTGGGGCAGGGGGTGGGACGTGAGGTCGGCCAGGACAAACAGAGGCCCCAAAGCCGGAGCGCGGTGGCACCGCCGGCTCACACCGCAGAGCGCTGCAATAACAGCCCGGGGCCGGCGCCGCCGTCAAAGGGCCCTTCTTCTGCCCGGCGGGGGGGGGAGCGGGGCCGGCGTCCTGCAGGCGCTGAGGGCGGCTCGGCCCTGCCCTGCCTGCCCCGGGCTGTCACCGTGGGGCCGAGCTCGCAGCTGGGCGCCGGGCACCACGGCCCCGCCCAGCCCCGCAGCGCGCACGTGGCCGGAGCCCGCGCCCGCGCCGTCATGGCCACGCCCCTTTGCCTCTAGCCCCGCCCCCTTGCCCCAGGCCCCGCCCCCTTGCCCCTCTGTCCCCGTGTTGCCCCGCTCTCACTCCCGCCATTGGGAAGCGCGCCCTCGCTCGGCTCCACCAATCAGCGCGCGGGAAGTGCGGTCTGGGCGCGCGTTCCCCGTCCCCATGGAGATGCGTGGCTCAGCCATGCAGCGCGGAGCGCGGCGGGGGCCTGAGACCCCCCACGGGTGGGTCCGGGACACCAGGGGGGGCGTGGGGAGATCAATGGGGTCACGAGCTTTGGGGATCCCCGGTGTGTTCTGGGGGTCCAAAGCAGTGGGCACGGAGGGGGACGCACCGTGGGATGCAGCCCGGCCGTTCCTCTGTCCCCACGCAGGGTCGCTCTGACCGGACACGTCGTTCCCGTGTACCCTGAGGATGGAGCCCGGCACAGGGTCAGGCTGCAGGGGGAGGCGCTGCTGCCCGTGGTGGCGCCGTGCCGCAGGGACACGCCGGTGTTTGTGGCCGAGCAGCCCCGGGAGCTGATGACGGTCCCGACCGAGCACCCGGGAGAGGTGTTGGATGCAGAGGAGGAGCACCACGAGGTGCCACCGGCTCTGACTGAGGAGCCTCCCAAGGTGCCCACAGCCAAGGACCTCCCTGAGGTGCCAGCAGAGCAGCTGGAGTGCAATGTGCCACAGGGCACCTGCCTGACCCACAGCTGGCAGGAGGAGGTAAAACCCTGCCCCAAACCCAACCTGGGGGCCACCATGAGCCCCTGCTCCCTAAACAGCCACCCGAGCTGCTGGGATGCCCTTGAGTTTTGTGGGATGGGGAAGGAGCCTGACAGTGCCCACCCTGAGGCTCAGCTGAGCACAGGCAGGGAGGTTCAGGGGAACGTCTGCTGTAGTGGAGCAATGGTGCGTGTTCCAGAAGCATCAATTTAGGCAAAAATTAGATGGAGAACACCCAAAATTCTCACTGTCTGCTCTGGACCCCTACGTCCACAGGGCTGAAGTTTCCTTCATGGAAAGCTGTGAGCACCCTGGGACAGTGACCCCACGGTGTGCCCCACACTGTGTCCCCAGGGAGCTACCGACCACCTGGACAACGCGGTACAACCAGAGCTGGGCAGTGAGGGCTTTGCCTACCAGCACGGCCACCACAAGCTGCCGCCCCCCCTGCACCCATCAGCCTCATTGCCAAGCAGCACCACCAGTGATGCCATCTGCATGCCCTACCGAATCCCACCGCTGGCACAAGGTACAGCCTCAAATAAAGGGGGAGAGGGGTTGAAAGGGGGGGGGAAGGGAGTCATGATGTTAAGGATGCTGGCTCCCCACAGGGCAGCAGGAGGCCATGCTGTACCAGAAGTACCGGTGAGCCTGTGGGACCCTAAGAGTGGTCCAGTCCTTAGGGACTCCGACATTGGTCACGGGAAGGTGGGTCCTGGCACCCCACACCCTCCCGCTGCCCTGCAGGCCAGAGCTGATGGAGGAGATCCACCCACTGCCCAGTCACATGGAGGCCCACACCATGCACCGGGATTACACAGGGGGCTTCCAGCCCACACCCCCACCTGCCTCCAAGGTACTGCCTGCCATCCTGCACCCCAAAGTGGGGTCTCCACACTATCCCCCAACTCACAGAGGATTTCCCCTTTTCTCCTGCAGCCCCATAACTACCACATGGAGCAGCCCTACAGCTTCTGGATGGAGCACATCCACAATGTGCCTGTGAGCATCCGCACCCTGCCCCACCATCTTGCTGTACCCACTGCTCACAGGGGTCTCTGTATCTCTGCCCTCCAGGGCGTCACCTGCATCCGCACTGGAGACAGTCCCTTCCGCAGGAACGCCGCCTTCTCCACCCCCATCACCGAGTACCTGGAGCAGCCCCTGCCCCATCAGCCAGTGAACCGCCGGCTGCGGCCCAGCATGAAATAAAGAGCAGGGGCCAGTCCTGCTGCTGGCACCCTGGTGTTCCCCAGGATGTCCCCAGAGCATGTTGTGGGTACCCCAAATCCCAATGCAAAGGCGCTCTTTATGGAACAGCACACTACAAGATGTGGCACATCCCCTGGGACATGTCCTTCCACTGTGTCCAGTGTCCCCATCCCTATTCCCAGCTGGGTGATTTGCATCCCCACCCCCAGGTGGATGATATGTGTCCTCATCCCTGTCCCCAGGAGGATGACATGTAAACCCATTCCCAACTCCATAGGGATGACACACATCCCCATCCTTATCCCCTTGGTCCCCATCTCTGTCCTCAACCCCAGGTGGATGATGTGTCCCCATTCCCAGGCTAGTGACACAAATCCCCACCCCCATGTCCAGATTGGTGACTCATCACCTTCCCCATCCCCAACCCCACATGGGTGACAGGCATCCCCATCCCCAGCTGCCCCAAGGGTGCAATTCTGCCCCCCATTCCCCCTCCAAAAGCCCACACCTCGCTGGGGTAAGGCAAAGCACAGGAGCTGCAAACAGCAGGACTGAGGGCAATTTGTATTTCAACAAAATAGTCTGCGCGCACGCTTATATTTACACCTGGGGAGGGGATATTTACAGGGCTGGGGTGAGGGGTGGGGCTATATACACAGGGGGTGTGTGGAGGGGAGCAGCAAGGTCTAAGCCTGTCCCACTCCTTTCCTCTCTTTGGGAAAGGGGTGAGACAGGCGCAGGGGGAGCAGAGTACTGAAAAGAGAAGGCAAAGTGCCGTGTGGGGCAGCCAGGCCCCAGGGATGGCTCAGACCCGCCGAGCCACAGAGGTTGGGGATGGGGGGTCAGGACCCAAGAGGCTGGGGGGGGGGGGGTCAGGAGGGTTCTCCCAACCAGGGGCTGCAGGAGGCTTGGAGGGAGCTTTGCTGGTGCTGATGGAGGGGACGGGCGGTGCAGTGCCCACTGAGCCCCTGTGCCCCAGTACTGCTGAGGGGGGTCCTGGTGCACCCCAAGAAGGGGGGCTCTGTTGAGCTCAGATGGCTTTGGGGTCTTTCCGCTCACCCAGCAGCCAGTATGTCCGCATCTTCCCCTTGCCCTGGGCGGGGGGAAATGGTCAGACCCCCCAGGACTGCTGTCCCCACAGTGCTTTCCCCAGCACCGCATCCTCACCTTCATCTCCACATCTCCACGCAGCTCCAGCTCAAAGCAGCCAAACTCATCCAGGACTTCTTTGGTGGTGGAGGAGACGTGGATCTTCAGGGCTGGGGGGCAAAGGGACATGCATGGGATGCACCTGTGGTGCTCAGGGCAGGGATGGGTACCTCCAGCCCCACGGCTCACCCTGTCCATTGGACTCCATGCGTGACGCTGTGTTCACTGTATCCCCAAACAAGCAGTACCGCGGCATCTTCAGCCCCACCACTCCTGCGCACACGGGACCTGGGGACACCAAGACATTCAGAGATGTCAGAATAGCAGAGAACATCCCACCCCCACCATCCCCATCCCTATGGTGCAGCAGCCCCCCAGCAGCCTGGGGCTCACCGGTGTGGATGCCGATGCGCAGACGCAGTTGGTCATTGGGCCGGTGCCGGATTTTGAAGGTTTTGACGGCCTCCAGCAGGGCCAGGGCCATGCGGACGATCTCATGGGCGTGCAGCTTGCCATTGCGCACCGGCAGCCCTGACACCACCATGTAGGCATCCCCAATGGTCTCCACCTGTGGCAGTGGGGTCAGGAGGCGCGGGCACCCCTTGGTACCCACCTTGGTGCCCTGTACCCCTTACCTTGTACACATCGAAGTTGTCAATGATGGCATCAAAGCAGGTGTAGAGGTCATTCAGCAGCGTCACCACCTTCAAGAAGCACAGTGGGGATGGTGGCAGCAGGGTGTCTTCAGCCCTGCGCATAGCTCTATAGCGGGGGGATGAGCCCCCTGTCCACCCTTAGCCCTGTTCCCACCTGCATTGGGGTGCTCTCAGCTGACAGTGCAGTGAAGCCCACAATGTCGCTGAAGTAGATGGTGACGCTGTCAAAAGCCTCAGCTCGCACAGTCTCCCCACGCTTCAGCTGCTCCGCCACAGAGCTGCCAAGGGAAGCAGGGACAGTGGGTGCTGGGGGTCCTCTCCTCAAATCACATCCCCCTCCTCCCTGCTCCCCTCACCAGCACCAGCACAGGGAGCAAGGCAGGACTCCTGTGCCCTCAGCCCCAGTGCGGCCCCCAGCCCCACGAAGACCCCAGCCCCACGCATCCCCCCTCACTGGGGCAGGATCTGGTAGAGGAGGTTCTCTGCTTTGCGCTTCTCCTCCAGGTAGGCTTGGGTTCGTTCCTCTACCAACTTCTCCAGGTTGTTGGCATACTGCTCCATGCGCGACAGTAGGTTGTCCAGGATGCTGGTGCTGCCCTCCCTGCAGGGAGAGGGGCAGCTGGGCAAGGGGGACACGGGGACACTGCCCTGTTGGCTGTCTCCACTCCCAGGTGGAGCTGGGGCTTCTGTACCCCCACTCCTCAACACCCACTTGTTGAATCTCCGAATGAAGATCTTGATCTGGCTGAAGTCGGGGCGCTCAGCAGGCTCCTGCGCCCAGCAGCGCTCCATCAGCACAGCCAGCTCTTCGCTGTGCACTCCAATGTCGATGGAGGGCCGGAAAAAGGGCTTCTGGCTGTTGCGTACCTTCTGCACAATCTCTGCCCAACAAGCAAGGGCTGATGGTCAGCACAGACCCCAGAATCCACCCCATACCTTGCCAACCCCTTCAAATCTCCCTAACCTTTTGGGCTCAGGTCCATGCCCTCGATGTAGAAGGGGCCGTTGCGCAGGGCAATCTCCTGCACAATGATGCCAAAGCTGTAGACGTCGGCTTTCTGCATGCCCTGTGCAGGCAGATGGCCCTTCTGCAGCAGCTCTGGGGCTGTCCACAGCTTCTCTGTAGGGGCACAGAGCAGTGAGGTAAAGCCCCCATCCCCCTGCTACCCATGTCCCTGTCCCCACAGTGAGTGCTCACTGGCGTAAAGGGCATGTGTGTCCTCGCCGTCACAGGGTGTGCGGAAGCTGGCCAGTCCATAGTCGGTGATCTTCAGCACAAAGCGGCTGTCCACCACGCAGTTGGAGGACTTGAGGCTGCCATGGTGCCCAATGATGCTGTTGTGCAGGAAGGCCATTCCCTGCACCAGACAGAGAGACATGGTGACACCAGCACCCCTCAGCATCCCCGTCAGGCCAACCGTGCCCCTTGCTCAGGTACCTTGACGATGTCATTGATGAGCGAGTAGCGAAACATCCAGTCCAAGTTGATGCTCTCATTCTCCAGGATGTCCTGGAGAGGCACACTCATCTCTATCTTCATTCTCCACCGCCATCTCCCCTTCCCCTCCCCACCTCCTCCACCCTCCTGTGTCCCTTCACTACCTGCAGGCTGCCCCTGGGGCAGTACTCAGTGACGATGCAGATGTTGGGAGGATCGATGCAAGCCCCAATGAAGCGTGTCAGGTGGTTGAACTGGATGTCCCGCATCTGGGGGTGCAAGCAGAGCTTGGTGGGGAGAGGCAGCACCCCGCTGACCCACCACCACAAGGAGCAGATACTGCACTCCAGCAGAGCACAGACCCCATCCCAGACCCCACACCTACATGTTTGAGCTCAAAGAGCACCTGCCGTGTCAACTCAATGCGCTTCTTGTTGACGTGCTTGATAGCCACCACATTGCCCTGGGGACAATGGAGGGGTGAGTGCTCACCAGGTAGCTCTGGGGAGACATGCTGGCAGCCCATAGGGGTGCAGACTGACCTTGAAGTGTCCGGTGTTGGCAAAGATCTGGTACTTGCCATGTGTGGTCATCAGCGAGCCATAGCTGGAGCCACGCTGCAGAGAGGGAGTGTTAGGGACAGGGACAACACACCCACAGAGCAGGGCAGGGGCAGGACAAGGTCTGGTCTGCAGGGTCAGCATGAGGGAGTGCAAAGTCTATAGGCTATGTGCTACAGTGCATGGGGGGCTGTGGAGATGTAGCACTACAAGGGATGAAGGGCCTCACAGGGGATGGATAGAGCATGGTGCTCCATAGGGACTCCGGGCTGTGGGGGGATGGAAGGGCATGAATGAAACGTGTCTCTGAAAGAGATGGAGAGCTTTGCAAGGGATGGATGAACACAGGGAGTACAGTATGACTCCGTAGGAGACATGGGGCTATGCAGGAGGACAGGACAGGAGTAGAGGGATGAAGTCTCACCAGGGACAGTGTAAGCCGGCTGCCTGCTCCCTTATGGTACCGCTCTGCGCTCCCAAAGTGCAGCTCATCCCATCTGATCCTCCACAGCATGCTGGCCAGCTCCTTCTCCAGCATCAGCTTCCTAGGGGACACAATGGGTCAGCCTGCCCATCCCTACTGCCCTCCACCCTGCTGCCCCCATATCCATACCCACCTGAAAATGAGGAAACTGGAGATGCCGAACATGACGAAGGTGAGCCCGGTGCCCAAAGCAACGATGGCCAATGTGGAGAGGGGGGCTGCCATGGGTTAGGGAGGCTGTTAGCACTGTGTGGGGCTGCACACCCCAAGGGAAGGATAGAGTGGGACACCCCATGCACCCACTTTTATCACAGGAGGGGTCATCCACATCAAAGACGCAGGGTGGGTTGTCCAAGGGGGGAGCCCCCTTCACCCAGCGGATGGGCCGCCCCAGCCAGCGGATCTGCTTCTCTGCACCCGAGTAGTGTCCCACCACCTGTGGGGAGACAGCTGAGCCCAGACCCCCACACACACTGCCCCCATCCCCCAGCAGGACCCCAGTGCTGCCCCCACCTCGTACTGCCCGCTCTCGGGGTCACCCATGGCCCACAGGTTGAAGTCAGTGTCACGGTCGTTGTTGCTGTCCATGCTCACCAGCCCCGTCACCCCTATGGCACAAGTGAGGTCCAGGTGGAATATGGAGCACAGGACCAATCCCTGCAGCCCACCTGCCCTCCTCCCTTTCCCCCTAACCCCCCCAGCCCCTCTCCCTGCTGCTACCCTGGAACTTGCGGTCCCGCATCTTCTCGATGAGCTGCGTGGCGTTCTTCTTGGAGCCGCCCTCCCGCAGGGTCTCGTTCAGCACCATGGCGTACAGCAGCACCCCGTCATAGAAGCACCCCGCCACCAGGTTCATCTGCAGGAGGGAGCTGAGCACTGCATGCATTCCCTGACAGCCCACCACTCTGTGCCAGAGCCATGCACACCTCTACAGCCCCAACCCCACAGCGGGGCTATGCTCAACCCTGCAGCTCCGTTACCCTGCAGCAGGTACATGCACACCTCAGCAGCTCTATAACCCTGAATTGGTGGCATGCATGCCCTTGCAGCCCTGTAACCCCACAGTGGGGCCATGCACATCCCCCATAAGCCCACAGTGCTGCCACAACCACCCTACAACCCCATAACCCTGTACCACATCCACTCACAAGCCCTGCAGGGACATCATCACATTGCACTGCTCCAATCAGGTACATATGTCATCACCCTCCACCACATCCAACCCTCTGCAACCCCAAAGGGACAGTCCTCACATCATGCAGAGCTCACCAGGGAGTAGTTGAGCTGCACCCCAAACTTCTGCTTGGCACGCAGGATGAGCTGGGTCTGGAAGTGCTGGTACTCAGGGTTCTGGGGCTCATAGTAGGTGATCACCAGCACAGTCTGCGAACACAGCAACGCACGTCACACTGAAATCCCAACCCAAACCCCCATGTAGGAGGGTGCAGCTCACCTGGAAAGCCTCACGCAGCCCCGCGTCCTGCCCTGAACCCTGCTGCCAGGGCTTGAAGGCGTCATGGGCAGAGTCCCCCCGCAGGCTCTCCCCGAAGACATCGACGTAGAAGAAGACGTAGTCGCCGTTGGTCAGGTTCTCGCGCTGTGCCAGCTGCATGATGCGGCGCAGCATCTCCGGCGGCCCACACAGGTACACCACTGCCAGGATGGGGGGTGTCAGTGCACAGCTCCCACCTCACAGAGTCATGGGGTCACCCCATAGCCCTGCTGGCCTGGACGTGCCCATGGCACATCATCCGGTATGGGGGGAAAGGGGAACCCCAGCACATGGGGTGGATGGATGCCCTGTGCACCACGCGCTGTAGAGTGCCATCACCTTGGCTCAAAGGCTTTGGGGAAGGGGAATATCAGGCTGGGAAAGGCGTCAGGGCCATGCCCCAGAGCCCGCTGGGGAATCTAGGCTGAGGAAAGGGACAAAAACATGTTTGGGTTTGCGGTCGGTCGTGCGGCAGGAATGCGCAGGTTCCCGGATTCCAGCACCTTCGGCCGGCCACAGCATTAATTGGAAACAGAGCATCTGCTGCTGCGACCCAAGAGCCAAGGGGGTGCCCGGGCCCCGTCCCACCACCCCCACCGCCCCACAGCTCAATGACTGCGCCTCTATCAACCCCACAGGGACACAGAGATGGGCGATGCGTGGCGCTGATAGCAGGTACCCTGCTATGGAGCCAGGCACCCCGTGGGCTGCTGTGCAGAGAGCGTCCGGAACCCCCCCGAGCAGGGGCCCTCCTGCCACCGCCTCCTCCCTCCCTCCCCCCGGAAAACCAGGGCCCCCGCTCCAGCCAGCCTGGCTGGGAACCCACGATTGAGCAACGGGGGAGGAGGCGGCGGGCGCCGGAGGAATGTCACGCTCAGCTGCTGGCCCCGTGCACGGCCCTAACCCCGGCACTGCTGGGACTGGGTGCACGGCGACGGGGGGATCGGGGCCAGCATCTGCATATGTGGACACTGAACTTGGTGAAAGCCTTCATCCGCGGGTGCAGAACCCTTGGAGAACTGCACACGGGGAGGGACAGGCTCTGGGACACAGTGTGGCACAAGGCAGCACGAGGGACACGGACTGTCCCTTCAGGGGGTTTTGCCATGGGGCAGAAACCACTGGGGCTTCTTAGTGGGACATCCTCCCAAAAAACACAATGCCACCCCTGTGCCACCTCCTGCCCCACCCCACAGCCCTTGGGGACACCACGTGAGACCATCCCTGGCTGTGACAGCTGGTAGCAGATGGTGGCACGGCCGCGCAGGGGCCCACATGGTCACAGCCCTCATCACGGGGGGAGGTGGGGAATGGAGCCAGCGTGGCTCCTGGGGCAAGAGATGTGCAGAGGGGTTGGGGCTGTGTGACAGGTGCCACCCAAATGGGGGAAAACACACGGGGCTGGAAGCACCATTGAGCAGCAGGGGACAAAGCCCAGCGCCCACCCATGTCCCCAGGCGCAGGACCTGCGCTCTGAAGGCAGATGCCCCGGTAATTCCCTCATCTGCAGCTCTAATTATATCAGCCCTGCTGCGAGCAGCAGCAGCGACGTGGGGCCCGGCACGTCGCCCTCAGGCCCAGAGAAAGGACATGGCAGCACAGTGCTGATGGGGCAGGTGCGTGCCAGCCCCATTACTGCCACATGGGGATGCAGCCACATCCCCCGTACCCACATTTGGGGCAGCAAACACTGAGGAATGGGGAGCACCGGGGGCACAAAGAGGGACGTGGCTCTCCTCAGCCTCACCCCGGGTGATGCCAAAGCAATGCTCAACACAGGGTGCATAGTAACAGCATTCTCCACAGCCCCACACAGCATGGGGCAGCTCCAGGGGCCCCATGTCTCTGCCCATGCTGCCTTGAGCCAGGGGCACCGATCACATCAGGGTGATTTACAACTCCAAGCCGGAAACGTTGGAAGCAATCGCTGAGCCGAGCTTTTTCCCCGTGCACTCCCTCACCCCAGAAAGCCATCAGCTCAGGGCCAGGGGCTCACAGCTCCCTCAGGCTCAGCCCTGCTGGCCCATCTGGCTCCTCTCATCCTAGCCTCGTGTCCTTCCTAATGACACAGCATCTTCAGATCCATTAAGGAGAGCTGCCTCCCCGATCGATACGCCCTGCTCATCAATAATGGAAGAGCAGCTGCCTGCCCTTGCTCTCCAGCTGCCTCCAGAGCCCCTCCATTTCCTACTGCACCCAATACAGCCACTCTCCTGGGGCGTTCCCAGCCTTGTCCCCAACCCTCCGCCATGATCACAGCTGGGGACCAGCACCAAGGCAGCGGGCCAAAGGGCCAGGCTGTTTCTTCCCTGCATGGGGCACATCCATCTCACTGTGCTGGCACAAGAGCCACTGCCAGCACTGCCCATCAGTGGCCACGTCTGCACCATCACCTCCGCCTCCAGGTCCAGCCTGCCCTTGGTGGCCCAAGCCACAGGGTGCCACAAAGGTGCCACCATGTCTCCTGTGCCCTGTGAGGGGCTTCAGGCAGGGATTGGGGGTCCCGAGGTTCCTAATCCTGCCCTGGATATCCCAATGGTACCAAGGTGACTCCAGGTCCCCTAGGGCCAGCCTTGTTCCACCACTGCACCCGCTGTCCCGTGCCCCCCCAGTCTGCTGAGACCCCCCCTTCACCATGCCCAATGTTCTGCCTCACACGGGTCCTACAGCATCCCCAACCACTCACTGTGCCCCACAGAGGTCCCACCGTGTGTCTTTCCATTTGCTGTGCCCCACAAAGGTTCCCTCCTACCCACTTCTAGTTGTGTCCCACACAGGTCCCACTGTGCGTCCATCCCCTCATCGTGCCCAGTCGGGTGTCCCCACACTTTTTCTGTGACTCACAAGGGTCCCGCTGGGTGCTCAAATTCTCACTGTGCACCACGGGGTCCCCAGAATCGTGCCCACCCATTAATGCCACGCACGGGTCCTGCTGTTCGCCCCAGGCGCAGCCCCCCCTCCCTCTCCATCCCCGCACCGCGCCCCACCGAGCACTATTCCGCACTCTCGGCGCGGCTCCCAGCCCCGCGCGAGGCCCCCGTTCCCTCGGCGGGACCCCCGCCCACCTCATCCCACCTCATCCCATCCCGTCCCGTCAGTTCGGGCCCCGCCGCCCCTCCCGGCACCGCACGCGTCGCTCCGAGCCGCCACGCACCGCGCCCGCTGGCCTTGATGAAGTGGATGGCGGTGTCGGGGCCGCCCTCGTCGGGGGAATAGATGTGGTGCCGGACGGTGAGGTTGCTGCCGTCCTGCAGCTCCTGAAAGACGCCCTCGATGGTGAAGTAGTAGGGCCGGTCGTCGGTCTTGCGGTCCACGTAGAGCAGCGCGGCGCGGGAGCTCCAGTTGAAGTGGGCGTGCAGGTGGGACACGAAGGCGCCCAGCTTGGGTGCGGAGGGCCCGGTGCGCACCGTGGTGCGGTAATGCTCCCGCTTCTCGCTGAAGCCCACGGCCACGGCGCCGGCGGTGATGAGCGGCAGCCGCCAGTGCGAGGCGAAGCGCCCCACTGAGGCGGCGGGGTAGACGCAGCCCGGCCCGAAGAGCACGTCGGGGTCGTGGTAGAGCTTCAGGTCCACGGCCTTCAGCGGCGCCACGTACTCGGAGCAGGCCCCCCCCAGCTCGGAGCTCATGAACTCGACGCGCACCGAGAAGGGCCGCGGCAGCAGCGGCGGATCCCCCCGCTGCAGCGCCTCCAGCGCCAGGCTCAGCGCCGGCTCCACGCGCGGCCAGGCCCACGCGTAGCTCACGTTGCGCTCCGGCAGCACCACGGCCACCGTCAGGTTGGCGCCCGCCCCGTCGGGGTTCGCCGCCCGCCGCCCTCCGCCGCCGCCGCCCGCCGCCGCCAGCAGCGCGGCCAGCACCAGCGGCAGCCGCGGAGCCATGGGCCGCGATGGCTCCTGCGCCCGCCGCCGCCCGCGGCTCCTCCGTCCGCCGCCCCGCCGCCTGCACCTCCCCCGGGCGGGGCCGCCCCGGGACGGGCAGCTCTCCCCCCCACCCCTCGCCGCCCCGCCCCGCGCCGCCCCCCGCCCTCGGCCCCTCGGCAGCCGCGGCGGGTGGTGGTCGCGCCGTCGGGGCGCGGGGTCTGCCCGAGCCGAGAGATGGGGAGCGGGCGCGTGGGTAGGGGGTGGGGGGTGTCGAGGAGAGAGGCAGAGTGCTGAGAGTTCTCAGCGCCTGGGGGAGTTGGGGAGGGGGCTGGGGGTGATGCGGTGTTTGCGTACCGGGGGTCCTCAGTGCCACGGAGGTCCGAGTTCTGGGTAGACCTCAGCATGGAGGGATTGGGGAGTTGGTTCCGGGTGCTGGGGGTTCTAAGCGCGGGGGAGAGGGGAGGGCGAGTAGGTTATGATGGTCGGGGTACGAGGGTGTCCAGCGTGGGGGAACTGGGGAGGGGATCTGGGGTGCTGGGGGTTCTCAGTATTGGAGAATCAAGAGGGGTGCCCAGGTTCTGAGGAGACCTGGACGTGGGGGTTGGGGAGGTGTTCCCGGGTGCTAATGTGCCACAAGACACGGAGGTCGGTAAGGGGTTGGGTGCCGGAGGTCCCCGTTATGGGGGGGGATTGGGTGTCCGAGTTCGGGAGTTTGGGGTGGAGACATGGTGCAGCGTGACGAGGTGGTCACTTAGGGGAAGTGGGAAGTAAGTACCCAAGTTCTGGGGGTCCCCAGCGTAGAGTGATTGAGTGCAACGTCCAAATTATCGGTCGTGTCCATCCTGGAACGGTTGGGAGGGGTGCACAACTCCTGGGGGTCCTCAGCATGGGGGGGGCACTGTGGAGATGGCCCTGAGTGCCCACAATGGGAGTCCCTTTGGATTTGGGGTGCGGGGTCCCACGGGGGTACACGGGGCAGGGACAGCCGGGCTCGGCGCAGGCAGGAGCGATAGGGGGGTCTGGCGGGGCCCCGCTGGGGGCAGCGTGCCCGCGCGCATTCCGCACATTCCGGGCCCCCCCACTCAGTGCCACGCGCCCGCCCCACGCGTGAACGCGGACAGAGGATGGGCGGGGGCGGGGGCGTGGTGGGGCTGCGTGGGTCCGGCTGCCCACACGGGGCCCGCGGTGGGGACACGGAAGCAGCGGGGGTCCGGGTCTCCTCCGGGGTATGTAGGGGGGGCTCCTCCTGCCGGTCCCGCTGCAGGTGTCCCCCGATGAGTGACACGTCGCCCCCCGCGGGGTTGGGTTACGGATATAAATACCCGAGGGCGGTGAAACCCGACCGGCAGCGGCGCGCTGGGGACCAAAACCTCTCCGAAAAGCAACAAAAACGAGCCTCGCTGCTGCTGCTCCTGATGTCGCCGTGCCGCCAGGGAGGGCCCGGCAGCGGCGGCCGTGTGCTGACATCGGACACTGCGGGGACACGGACAGGGACGGGAGGGGCTGCGCGCCGCACGTGGTGCCATCACTCGTACACCCACGCGTGGGCGGGGGTCCCGCAAACAGCGTTGCATGCCCAAAGCCTTCTCCAGCCCCGCGTTCCCCATCCACCCCATCTTGCTCTGGGCTATTTGCAGCCACATCTCTCCTTCCCCTAGCACTGACTTCTGTCTTTTTCAGTGTCCCTGCAGGAAGGGTTCACCCACACCACCAACTGCCCCCACTGCCCGCAGCATCCATCCTGGGGCTGGGCACCAAGATGCTCTTAAGGCTGAGCTGACCAACCTGCTGCTGGTGGCATCCTGTGGTCCATGGCTGCACATGTGGGTGGTGGTGGGGCTGGTGTAGTGGACCATGCATTGTGCACACCATGGGCACAGCACTGCCCCGCAGAGCTCATGCACTGTTTCATTTCCCAGGTTCCCAGAAGGCAAATGCAACTGTTGAATCCCCAGTGCTGCTGATTGTTTAATTGGTTAAAAATGCGTTTCCACCTCCTGGAGCGCGGCGAGGCGAGCAAGTGAGCTGCAGAGCCCTGCCAAGTGCCTTCACCTCTGCACAGAGAGTAGGGCCAGGAAGCTGTCAGCCCCAGGAGGTGGCTGTAAAGTGCGTCAGGCAGCGTGTCAGGACAGCTGAGCTGGATGGAGGAGCTGCACAGGCCATCACCACGCTGGGGACGTGTGGCACTGGGGCACCAGAGTCTGGAGCTGAGGCACAGCATAGATGGAAGAGGCACATCCATGGGTCCCCATTTCTGTCCACACAGATGCTCCAAAGGCTGCTCCATCCCTGCCATGAGGGGAACATCTCCAAAAGGTTGAGGCTGCTCTGGCCAAGAGTTCTCAGGCCACTGCATGAGTGCCACACAGGGATGGATGCACACAGTGACCTCTGTGCTATGGGCTTCATGTGCTGCAGTTGTCAGGGTAACCTGAAGGACTCCTTGTTTGTGTTCAGGTTTTGCATGCCAACAATGGGGGGGAAAAAATGAGCAGAATCAAAGATTGTGAAGAAAAAAGCATGGGTTATGTGGCAGCTGTGCTGATCCTCGGGTTCAGATCAGATTCAGGCAGGGGTGTGCAGCAAGGGCAGGGATTTGATGTCCCCATGGAAGAGCCACTAGCATGTCTCCATGCCCAGAGTGAAGGAGGGTCCCCACCTCTGTCTGTAGGGCCATGTCCAAGTTTCTTCTGTGGCTCTTCCTGAGGGGTATCCCCAAGGAATACTCTTCCTTGGGGTGCTGCCATGAGTCCCAGCTATCAGCTGTGATGTGCTGGGGCACTGTGGGTCTGCAGGGGGTGATTGTGCTGGAGCTGGGCTGCATGGAACAGGGGGCTGTGATCCCAGTGCTGAAGAAAAGTCAGCAAAGGTCAGCAGGAGCCACTGAGAATATAAACCCCCAGTGTCCACTGTGGGTGTTGCTGGCCCTGCAGCACACTGAAGTGTTGGTGTCACCAGACCAGTGGTTCTACCAGCACCAGTGGTGCTGCAAGCCCCAGGGTTTCACCAGCCTCACAGGTGCCACTAGTCTAAGGTGCCACCTGCCTCACTGGTGACATCAGTCCTATTGCTGTTACCTGTCATGACGCTGCCACCAGCTCTGGTGGTGCTACCAGCTTTATTGAGGCTCCCAGCCCCATCGGTGCCACCAACCCTGTTGGGGCCACCAGCCTCATTGATGCCACCTGTTGTGGTACCACCAGCCACTGTGATGCTGTGACCAGTCACATTAGTGACACCAACCTCTTCAAGCCACTGGCCCCATTGGTGCCACAGTCCCAGTGGTGTCACTGCAGTGCATGCATCCCTGCGCCACTTTCTCAGCTGCAGGCACCCATCCTCACTTGGCCCCAGGCCTGGCAGGCTCGTGGCACTTTCTTGGATAGCACAGCTCCCGCTCAGCCCAGGACTGATCTCCCAGGGTTATTTCTGAATCACAGGACAGGAAGCGTTTAGAGGTTTAAGCCGAGATGAATAATGTGCTCATTTCCTTGTGCCGACTACAAAGCACCTGCTCCGGGGGATTTATGGAGTGCCACTCTCTCGCACTCGCGGCACTGCTGCCCACCCGGATGTTATTATTTTCCTGGGTTGGCTGGTGGGTGCCAAGGCCTGTTTTCCCAAACACTGCACACCATCCCATCACGCTGCTTAGGAAAAGTGGCTGAGGGCAGCAGTGGGGCACACCGGGGTACCCCCTGGTGCTAGAATGCGGCCCCAGGCAGGGTAGGGTGCCAGCAGCTGTAGGGTGGGAGCATTGCAGGAGGAGATGATGTCTCCAGGGTGTGATGCTGGATGGGGTGGCACAGGTAGAGCAGGGCTGCAGATGCATCAATATCTGCCCTCTGTGGGCAACTGTGGCAAAGGAGAACCAGGGGTGCGTGCAGACACCGCTGGAATAAACAGGCTGGAGAGAGCATGGGAGAAAGGGATGGAGCATGCTGGAGAGGGATGGACCATGGTGGAGAGGAATGGAGCTTGTTGGAGTGGGATGAAGCATGAGGACAAGGAATGGAGTATGATAGAGAGGATGGACAGTGTGGGAGAGGAATGGAGCGTGTGGAAGAGAGATGGAGCATATTGAAGAGGAATGGGCTGTGAGAGTGAGTGGATGGGGGGCTGTGAGAGTGATGGAGGGGGGTGGACCACAGTGTTGAAAAAGGATGGACTGTGATGGAGAAGAACAGACAATGAGAACAAGAATGGAATGTGAAGACAAGGATGGAGCGCAATGGAGGAAGACTGACCATCACAAAGAGGCATGCAGCATGAGGGTGAGCAAGAAAACATGAGACCATGAAAGAGAGGCAGTGGAGCACTGGGAGCACCAGGGAGCATCACAGTCTGCCTGGGAGTGTGCTGGGGGGCTCAGTGTGCAGTGTGAGGTGTCCCAGATAACAGAGCCCAGCCTGAACACCAGCCCTAGGCAGCCTGTGAATAATGTGACATCGAGGTATTGATCATGCCCCCTCCACTTTGTCCTCTTTCTGGAGCAGCAGCTGCAGTTGCTTTGGTCCTGCAGGAACCAAGCTGACACTGACCCAGCTGGGCCCAGAGATAAGTTGGGTCAGGCTTTTTTTCTTTTTTTCTTTTTTGCTGTTTGTAGAGAAAATAAAGTGCTTGTGGGGAGCAGGAGCCAAGCTCCCCAGTGCCTAAAACAGCAATCGCAGCACTTCCTTGGATTTATGGTGTTTGCTTTCACAATGCCAGCCGGGATCCTGTTTGCTTCCTGCTCTGCAGCTGCAGCCTGAGCTGAAGGCTCAGGAGATTCAGGTTTTATAACACTCCTGGATCCTGCCGATGGCAACTTGTCCATCATCTTTTATGACCCACGCACCTCCTGTGAGGCTGGGCTGGGCTGTTGCCACCCCATCCCATTGCCCACCTCCGGCTGCTCCTGGCAATGGGGTCCCCTTCCCAGCACCAGGCACTGTGCGCAGGCATTGAGCTGCACCAGCATGGGCAGGATGTTGAGACACAGATGTCACCTCCTCCTGCAATGTCCTGGGATGCTCAGGGCTGATGGCAAACACCAGAACTGGCCACCCCACGTGTCCTCGTGGACAGAGCAGGGTTGCACCACACCACTGCATCCCACTACCCAAACTGCGGCTTCTGAGTGCTCTGTCCCATCCACTGCCCTTAGAGCCCGGATCCCAGCTGTAGGAGCTGGGCCACCCCACACCTGCTCCCCATATTTTTGGTGTCCCTCTGTGAGCCAACCATCGGGGCCTCCAAATAAAAACACAACTTTTGTTTAACGTTTCTCTGCTCAGTGATGAAACGAAGACAGATTAGTTCATCGTGGTTGCTAGCATGCTAGACTCCTTTTTCCAAACACACAATAGAAATATTCATTTACCGCCCCAGCGAAGGAGACTTTTATCCTCCTTATATAGTAACAACTCTGCTCCAGAGGGCGATTTTCATTTGTCACTGATAGACTCCTCCATCCCTGCCCACAGCCCATGGGCTGCAGTTTATCCACGGGTACCCCAAACTCATCTGATTTATTACCACCTCTTCCAGCCCATCACACATGCAGTCCTCTGCCTCCCCATTTTTGTTTACCCCTTGATTTGGGATTTCTCTCTAGAAACAGACCCTTTCTTCCACCCATCTGGCCAATGCAGTGATTTAATGGAGAGATGCAGGGTGGCAGCAGGGGGCCAGGGGATGCCGGGCCGTGTGGGGACCTGTGTCATCAGAGGGATGTGCCTGGAAACCTGAAAGTGGTGAATCCAAAGCGGATAGAAGGAAGCAGGTTTTTTTGCTTTTTGTTTTGTTTTTTTTTCATTCCCTGCTTAATTAGGCTGCCACAGGAAAGCGCTCAGGCCAAAAGTTAGTGGGATTCAAGGAGGGATTGGACATCTATGCGGATAACAGAAATATCCAGCTATAACAGTGGATGCCAACACAAATTCTGGAAGGGATATTAAGCCTCACGCGTCAGGGTGTAAACCTATCCCAAACAAGGCAGCTTAACATTGGGCAGATGACCCATGCATGCTGCTGCTGCTGCAGCTGCCAGCAGGGCAGGACCGTGGCCTTGCTCCCTGCTGCAGCAGCACCTTCTGCAGAGGGCAATGAACCCCTCTGGGCAGTCACCATTCCCAGTGCCCTCCTATTGCCCACATCTTCCATTCTCTCCCTTTGGCTGCAGGTAACTGAGTCCTGCAACTTGCAGTCAGTGCAGGCAAGGGACTGTGGCAGACCTCAGGTACATACCCCCAGCCAAGACCTTTGTTCCCTTCTCAGGTCACTTGTTGGCCAAATCCACCTGATTTCATCCCTCTTATCACATCCCTGCTTTTGCAGTTGCCCAGCTTCTGGAAGGAACTGCTCACCTCTGGCACCCACAGCTGCTGCAGGTGGCACAGCCCCACACTCACATTGGCACCACCAAGCTGAGCCTTGGGGTGGTGGACATACATGGACATACAGAGCCCTGTGTCACTGGGAACCACCTGCTCTGGTCAGGGAGACCAGCTCTCACCTTCAGCCTTTGCTAGAGACTTGGAGAAGGGGGAATTTATCCTGTGAGCTGGACCTGAGCACTTCAGCACCCACCAGGGAAACACCATTTGTAAACGTGGTGCCCGTCCTGCTACACACAGTGGGATGCTTGGACACCATGCCATGATGTAGCATGACAGGGGGGGTGTTTGGAGCTGCCCCCTGGTTGGGAGCCAGGGCTGCCCAGCACTGTGCCAAGGGCAACCCCACCAGGGACCTTTGGATCTCCCCTTGCCACTGAGCTCTGCACCCACAGGGGCTTCCAACTGGAGACATTTCTGGAGGGCATGAATCAGCTTTTCACAGCTTGTTAAAAATCTTGATCCTACCTCTTGTTTTCATGCCTTTCAAATCAGGAAATGAGTTTTACAACTTTTCCAGTGGGGCACAGCTGGTGGCCAGGGTCGTAAAGCTGAACTTTATAAATATCTCTTCTTGGGATCAGGGGAAGAGCATTAAAAAGGCAGAGAGAGAGAGAGAGAGAGAGAGAGAGAAAGAGAGAAGGGAAAGAAGCAAAGAAAGAGAGAAGAAAAGCAACTCGGCAGGACTGCTAAGAGCCCAGCTCAACGATAGCCATGGCCCTGAGAGCGCAAAAGACGGCATGCACCTGGGGCAAGCTCTGCCTCCTTCTCTCCCTCTTCCTTCAGCTGCCAGGCTCCCAGGCCAAATGCTACTTCCAGGCTAAAGGTAAGCAGGGAGGTGAGCTGGGAGGATGTAGATGCTGTGAGAATGCCTTGGCTTTCCCCACAGCAGCTGGGCTCAGCTCAGCAGCGAAGAGCAACGCAGGCTGTGCCGAGCCTGGGAGCGCAATCGTGGGCCAGTGATGACTGGAAGGAGCAGTCTATAAACCACAGAACAGCTCCCCAGGGTTCTGGCTGAGAAACAGCTTGCTGGGCCATGAAGAGCTCCTGGCAGGAGCCTGGCCGTGGCCAACATGCAGGACCAGTAGCACAGGGAGGAGGGCTGCCCTCCTGTCCTCCCAGGGGTGAAGAGATGCTGAAATCCAAAGTGACACTGGATGTGACCTCTCCAAAGAGCCAAGAGTCACCAGGATGGATGAGAGCATCTCCCTTTGTGTCTGCTTAGGCTTCCCAAACCTGCCCAGGTGGCAGGAAGAGAGGCCACCAACCATTTCCCATGTCACAGAGAGGAGGTTAAGCAGTGATATCCCTGTTTCCTTTCATGGCAGAGGGATTCCAGTGGGGCTCCTGCACGCTCTCAAGCTTATTGCCTCTATTTTCTTTGCAGCTCCCTGCGAGTATGAGGGGAAGCAGTTCTCCCTTGGTGAGTCGTGGCTGAGCACCAACTGCCTGCTGTGCACCTGCCTGCACCCCATCGGTGTTGGATGCTGCGAAACGTGAGTGAGGGATGCTGGGGGTGGGCAGCAGCGGGGCTGGCGGTGGCACCTGCAACAGAGCAACCAGTAGAGTCCTGGGGATCATAGAATCATAGAAGGGCTTGGGTGCTTGGGAGCTGGCCTGGGAAATACGTGGGCTGCTCGCTGGTACCAGCCAGAGGAGCTGACAGCACTGTGCCTTCTTCCGCAGCACCCAGCACCCCATTGACTTCCCTGACTGGTGCGAGGCCCACTATGACAAGCAGACCTGCCAGATCTCGGTGGTGCAGAAGGCCAACCCCAGCCTGCCGTGTGTGAAGAGCATGGAGCATGAGTGGGGCTCAGCTGGCACCCCTGAGCCACTGAACAAGGTGCTGGATGCAGGGCTTAGCAGATAGAGCGCACGGCCTTGCTGTCAGCCCCCACTCCCCCAGGGCACACCTCCTGCATGCTCCAGACCTGCCCCATCCTGTAGACATCACTGCAGCCACCTTCCAGGGAAACCACTATCTATGCACTATTGTACTGAGCTAACATTTACACTCTAGCGCTGCCACAGTACACCTTTGCTTCTGCCTTCAGCTTCCTGAACTCATCTGGGGCCCCTTCCCCAACACGGCATCGCTCTCAAGGTGAGCAGTGGGCCAGGGCACACAAGTCTCCAATGGGACCAGAGTGCCCTGAGCTGTGATTGTTTGGGGGAATGCAGATCCCAAGGGATGTCTACCAAGGTACACAGGGAATTTCCAGCTCATGGAGAGGGCCACAGAACCAAATTACACCACAGCCAGCTGCAAGCTAAGCAGCTCCCACCAAGACCCCAGTTCCTTTGTCTGCAGGCACTGGCATCTCAGTGGGAAGCATAGCAGACCTGAAGCACAACATGTGCTCTGGCCAGTCCCTTCTCTGCCCCTGAATACAAGAAGCGTAACCTGCTTCTTGAACCACTAATGCCCACGCTCCCACAGCTCCTGTGATCAGAGCTCTGTGTGCCAGCCCTGGGCAACACTACAACTGAGCCAGCCCTGGGCAGGCAGAACACTGGGCACGTGGGGAAAACCGCTGTCCCCAGGAGGAGCCTGGCCCCTGTGCAAGCTGTCCCATTCCAGCTGCAAGAAGCTGGGTGCCCCACTGGTGTTCAGAATCCTGAAGCAACCCGTCTGTGCGAGCGTGGAGCTGGCTGCCCTGACAGCCTGCCCCAGCTGGTGCCATGCCTGTGCTGTACGGAGCCTCGTGTAGATGTTTCTGTTCTTGCAATAAAGGTATTAAACGAAATGGTCTCCAGTCAGTGTCTACTGAATGCTTAGGCTGCCTGTCCCCCAGAAACGGTGCAGGAATAATGGTCTTTTTAAGACTGTATTTTGCATTTTCTAGTGTTTATTAGATTTCTATGCAAAAAGAAAAACTCTGAAAGGTCTGGTAGAAATGCAGAGCTGGCTGTTGAGCAGAGAGACTTCTGTCCCAGCTCCTGAATGCCCAGTGTGCATTCATTTCAGCTCCTCAAGGATCCCAAAACCAGCAGGATGCCTTTGAACACAAGAGCAGAAGGAAAGAATAGCCCAGGTACTCACTATGTCACAGCTTTGGATCACTACTATGCTTCTGCCACCTTGCTCCAACTGGAGCTGCCACAGCACTCGGCCACATCCAGCCCACATAAGCTGGCAGAACAAGACTGGCCTGCCATGATCTCCATGCAAAGCCAGCACGAGGCTTCTCTGAAAAGCTCCAGGATCCCTGAGCCGTGCCCTTGTCTCTTGGAAGCTTTGTCCTGGGGTAAAGGCACATGCAAGGCCCTTCCCCAGGAAGCAGATCTTGTTGCAGTGAGGGCTGCGACTCAGGCTCACACAGGCACAACTGAAAGCCATGGCACAGAGCATGGCAGCATGCACAATGCTCCTCTGCGCACAGGCAGGACAGACCTGTCCAGTGCCCACCCATAAGCTGCAAACAAACCTGAGGAGTCCTGGGTGTGCATCCTGCTGCACACTGGTGGTGGTCCTGCCAGCCAATCCCTTCAGCACTGTGGGTTCTCACTGGCTCTCTCCACTTCAGATGGTGATGGAGTTGGCGCTAGAGAACTGAGATACGTAGGAGGCCAGGATGGGGTTTGTGGGAAGAACTTTGATGGGTAAGTCCCAGCTGAAAGTGTCCACTTCAATCTGCTCCACCCCAGTCCAGGTGACGGCCTCTGACTGGCTCCCACGAACCATGCAGGTCCTTGCTGACTCCCCAGAAGTCACGAACTCAAAGTGCAGCCTCCACTTCAGGGTCACTGTGGGCAAGAGGCACATTAGCAGCCAACACCACAAGGGACAACAACTGTCTCAGTGTTGGCTGTCTTGGCAAGGGGACAAACAAACATGCCCACTCATGCATGGCCAGCTCCCGCCTACATGATACAGCCCTGCAGAGAGTTTGCCAGCAGATATTGAGCCGCAAAGGCAGGGCTGGGGACACCGTGCTCCTCCCGTGGGGACAATCAGAGTCACTAACCGATATTGGTGGTGAATCCTGGAGTTGAGCTCAGTGGGATCGGCAGGTTGAAACTGCTCTGGGCTGTGTGCAGGCAGGCCTCCTGATGGCGGGCATGTGTGCTGAAGGAGACAGGCTGTCCCCGTCGCCTCTGGAACTCCTCCTGGATGCTCTCTTCTGTCTGCAGACTCACTGAGAACTGGAGAGCAATCAGAAGAAAGCTCATGCTCATGTGCTTGCTTGATTCTGCGGTCTGTTTCCCAGCAGCACTCAGAACCAGAGCCCTTCTCACCCAGCACCCCGAAGGAACCTCAGCTGTGTCCCACTGAGATCGCACCAGACATCCCACAGCAGCTAACTGCCACTCCAACCCTTTCTCCCACTCTCCCAAACAAAACACCTGCCTTTCCACACAGAATAATGAAGTTAGCACTGACCTGTAAGCATGGAATGTCTCCTTCTGAGAAGTTAAAGGTCCCAATGACATCCTCTCCAATCTTATACACAGTCTTGAAGATACAGAACGTCCCCACCTTCCCACGTGTGTTGCTGATATTGTACAAGTCTAAGTAGAAAACAGAGAGAGGAACAGGGCTGGGGCATGATAAGGTTCTGCTTAACACTGCAGACTGTATTACTCAAAGAACTTAACACACACAGCTTGTCTGCTTGGGAATCATAGGATCACAGTTTGGCTTGAGTTGGAAAGCATATTAAAAACCAAACAGTTTCACACCTCCTGCCATGGGCAGGATTGCCATCCACTAGATCATGCTCACTAGGGCTTCATCCAACGTGGCCTTCAGCACCTCCTGGATGAAGGACAAGCATTCCTTCTAGGAAAGGCATGCACCAAGTAACAGAAAACCACATGCTGGCCACAATATGCTGGGGAGAGGGTCTCTTACTGAGATTGGCAAGGAAGAGTTTGTGGGAAATTCTGATTCAAAGCAGGACCTGATGGAGCTGCACTACAGCTCCAGACTGTGCCAACAAGAGACTTTCAGAGCAAGCACTGAGCTGGGAAGGGGGCAGGTCTGCAGACATTCCTGCTTCACATGTAGGTCAGGTCAGCACGTTTGAGCAGAAGTGACCTACGCAGGCTGCGTCGAGAGGTGGCTGCCATGAGCAGATCTCTAGCCAGGTCTGCCAGGCGGGAGTCTTTCTTCAAGCCCTCCTCCTCTTCCAGGAAGGGGTTAGAAGGTGCAACAGCTTCATCCTGTGGGCACTGGTAATCCTTGAGGCCTGTGAAGAAGGCAAGAGTCAGTGGGGCAGGCTGCAGACTGCACCTGAGGAGGGGGCAGAGCACAGCCTTACCATGCAACACAAGGACACGGAAGGGCACACGCAGGAGCTTGATGGGGGAGTTGACCCGCTGGCAGCCGATGGTCAGCTTGTATACATACTTCACTGACTGTCCCCGGAAAGAGGGAGGGCCATCTATGGGCAGCGTCTCGCAGTACGAATCTGCAGCAAGCACAGAAAGGACTACTTTGCAAGGAAGCTCCTGGAACTGCTGTGTGCTGACTCCCTGTACAGATAGTCAGGAACAGTGGCAGGGGTAGGGACAGAGCATGATGTTTCCTGCTATCTCCTCTCCCCAAGTGGGTCAAGCACATCCTTGGCTTCCTGCAGCAGTGCACTGCTTCTCACCTCACATCATGCGCCATCATCCAGACATCGCTTCCAGCACATACAACCACACACACAAATTTTGCCTCAAAAGAATGTGAAAGATGTAGAATCCAGGAACACAAACATATGAGAGCTGAACTTACTCATCACGAGTTCAACCTGAATTTGCCTTTGTACACCACATAAACATGACACTTTCAAGAAGCAGTCACATGTTATAATTTCCTTAGGGCTCTGCCTCATCTATGCACAAATAATACCAAAGGCACAGATCGATACTTCATTCCTCTTTTGATATTCACTTTACACAAGCCCCAAACTAATGGGGGGAAAAAAAATTAGCTTCTTCCTGTGTTTTTCTCTGAAGCTTACCAGCACTTGGGGCTAAATGGCCAAGAAACAATTAAGTGATCTTCACAACAAGCTGTGGAGTAATCCCCCTCTGCAGACTGATGACTTGGACCACAAAACCTCTGACTCTGAGATCTCTCAGATGCCAGGGCCTGGCTTTGCACCATATTCAGCCCCCTCAAAGCCCCATCCATATTCACCGCATAAATCCCAGTGCTTCTTAATGCAGCATGAACACTTCAGCAGCTTTCCCAAACTGCTCACTGTTTAAGAGAGACACAAACGGAGGACTGTGGAACATCTCCATCTCTGGCTTGCCCACTGTGATGCAGATATACCCTGCCAGAGGAAGGGCAGCATCCTGCTGTTAAACCACAGATCCTTCCCCAAGTCTGGCACATCCTAAACTTTGAGGCCTAGATTAAAAGCTAGAATTACATTTAAAATATAACTTCTGGATTTAAAAAAGAGGACTGGACAGACAAAAAAGCTCATGTTGGTGACCAGAAGCCACAGGCTCTTACACACAAAAACAATAGGCAGTCCCACTGGACTGAGGTGCAAATTAAGCTGAGAACAGTCTTGACAGAGGGGAATATCAGGTATTTCCAAGGAAGGTTCAAAAGCATTGCAGCAGACTGCTGCAATCCCCTGCAGCAGGTTAAACAAAAATGCTCACAAGGGTCTCCATGCCTAGCAAGGACAACCTGAGCAGAGATCACCATGTCTGGGGCAGAAAACAGACAATGCGCAGCATCTGCTGCCTGGTGTAGGAATGCTGAGACTCAGGAAGCACCAGCTTCCTGACAGGCCCCGGGAGGAAGTGCATTCCTGGCACTGCAGATGCTTCCCTGACCCTCCTGCTGTACCCTCTGGCTGGGCTCCTGGCTTGCATTGAGGCAGCTTCCATTTCCTCCTCTCCCTATGATCTACCAAATATTTAGAGGCATGGCAACACTAGAGGGGAGGCAGAAATAGCCACAGAAATGACTTGAGGGCTTAAGAAAATGTTTAAATTGACAAATTTAAAGAGCTCAGTCTGGGCAGTGTGTCAAACTGATGGGAGGTGAGTCAACTTCAACGTATAGGTACCACAACATGAGGAAGTTATTGGGGAACAAGCTTGTAGGCAACTGAAACTGAACTGAGGCCTTTTATCAAACTACAGCCTCGCACAACCTCAACTGTATGTGCCAGCTCTGGCTATGGTTTATTAATATAGTACTTTGCTGAAGCAGAACTAAAATTGCTTGGTTTCTTCCTGCCTTTCCAAACCGTGTAGCAAAACTCAAAACTTCTGAAAAACAGGAAATGAAGAATTAAGATACACACCCACACAGCCTTAACTCTGCCTCCACGGAGCTGGCAGGAGCCCCCAGGAACAATCCGCAAGAGTGCCAGCTGCAGTCTTGTGTGAGGGGAGCAGCGCTGCACACCAATGAGATTGGTGTGAGCAGCTTGGTAGAACTGGAGCCGTGAAACAGGGTTTTGTTGCTGCAGGACCCAGAGTGACACACAGCAGCATCACACGTGGCACATGCAAGAAATGTGTGCACCACATGTAGCCCTGAGACAAGGAGTCTCAAGGTGCTGAAGAGTTTGTGTTCTTCCCGTGGAGCTGTGGCTGTGGCCAAACATAAGATTGCTTGTGCTTATGCTACTGTCACTTAGCAGTGGTGAATGCAATCATACACCTCCACTCAGAGGGACTGCTGGCATAGCTGTAGGCTCAAAAGCTTCTGCCTGCCATGCCAGTACTCAAGAAAATCCCCTCAATCCATCCCAGCCACACAGGGGTTGGATTGTCATCACTGCTCTGCTCTCCTAGAGCCTGCTTAGCCTGCCCAAGCTGCTGTGGGAAAAAGAGCTCTCCATGCGTGGGAGAAAGGATGCTCCAACTCCACATATGCCAAAAGCAAGGAGTAGAGAGAACCCAGGCAAGCCTCAGACCACCTGCGATGTTTGCTTCCTCCTCCTCCCTGGCTTTCAGAAAACACATTCACCTTTGGATGCAATGCTGCAGAGCCAGCTGCTTTCACGTGTGTGCTGCTGTATATCAGCAGAGTGTAACAAAATGTTCCTGAATAGCAGACTTTACAGTCAAGCTCCAGAGAGCACTGTCTCACCCCATTAATCACCTATCCAAGCTAGGTTCTTCGAAGAAAGGCGAGAGGTGCCAGCTTCAAAACTAGCATGGCAGAGCCCTCAGCTTCTTGCTTTAACTTGCAGCTCTGCTGAAAGCTCCATCAGAGTCCCTCCACCAGGCTTCCTCACTCTGTGTCCATCACCCATTCCAACCACATTTCTGCTGGGACAACCTGAGGGACACACACACACAGCCCCTACAGTGCCTGATGCTACTTGCTGCTGCACCACAGGCTGCTGGAACTCAGAGATCTGACATGAAGTGACAAGCTGGGCCACTATCCACCAACCAAAGGACAATAACATAGCTGACTGATCAGGTAGAGGGCTCTCAGACAAGACACTGACTGGGACTAGGAAAAGCAGTTGCCGCACATTTATTTTGAACAGCAAAAGGGAAAGCAGTGATGAAGAAGAGCTTAAGGAGGCCTGCTGGAAGAAGTCTGTGGGCTTTGGTGACACAGAGAGTTTTGAGCCAGAGAAGATGAGAAGTGCTCACTTTTAGGGTAGAAAGGCCAGGAAAACTAGAACAAGGTGAATTGTCTCCAGGACAGGCACAACCTGAAGAGGAAGCACATAGCTTTGGCAGGTGCCAGCCTAAATTACCAGACTGCTTCATTCTGGCTGAAGAAACAAACACAGGTGTGAATAGGTGTTCCTACAGCTGCAGCCAGGTATTTCAAAACTTTTCATGCCTTGAAGATATACAATGGACCTGTGGTGGAGACACAGGCCAGAGGCGAAACTGAGGGACAATGTAATACATACTGAGAACAAATTCTGGACAACGCAGCAAGGAGCAATTCTCTAGCATTTACTCTCCCATCACTTGCCTTCTGTGAGTACCAGCATCTACTACTTGCAGCACTCAGGTCTGCAAAGCCACCTTGAGCATGGGGCTCCCCAGAGGTGAATGCTTTGAAGGGAAGACAGAACTCACAGGATTTAGACTCCCCGGGATCCAGTCGCAGGTCACAGAACAGAATCTTTGGTGGTGTGGACAGGATACACTGACCCCGCTCTCCTGGAAGAGACAAAGAACATGTAAGAGCTGCCCCTGGCCAGCCTTGGGCTGCCAAGGGGGTACTTAATGTGGCAGGTCCAGTCATGCCTTACTTCCATAGGGAGGAATGGGGAAGAAAAAGCGCCAATGAGGAAATATCTCACATCCTGGTCAGACCATGCAACATTCCTGGGATAGCTGGACTGACAACCCTGACATCTTGCTCCAAGCTAGCACCACTATGATCTCAGCATTAATGAGGTCCTGTAGCAGACATGCACCAGGGTATTTCCCAAGAAAAGCTACAGAGACTTCCCGATTGCAATCCTCCTCCCTACCTATGCAGTCCTCTGACACATGTCAGAGTATGTGTGATTCCTGCTCACTGTGCTGTCACTTCCACCACCTGTGAGGAACACTCACCTCTGTTGGGGACAAAGACCGTCTCGTTCTCTGCCTGTACGTCCGGCTTGCTGCCATCAGATGGAGGAAGCACTACCCGGTTCTCACTGGCATGAAACTGGCAATGAATCTGGGCACTGGCCCACGCCAGCATCTCACTGAGAACAAAAAAGAACAACATTCGTGTCCACACTTTAATCTGGATTGTAGTATGCATGAATCAGGAAAATAACAGCTCTTCTCATCTTTCTCCATGGGTGTCTGCCTTTCTGGAAGGAAGGAGGCCTTGCTTTACTGTCACAAACCATCCCTAAAGCCCCCCTCCAAACATGGTTCCAGGGCATACTTGAGTTGGGGTGGTGACCTGAAGTCCCTTCCACCACAGCTGGATAACAGCTGTTGACAGCAGTATCACCCAAGGCCTGGTTCTGTAACTCTTGCTGAGCAGCAATTTTTGTCCAGTTGTCATGAATAGCCCACTCCTAATGGAGGACATTTAGCCAGAAAAAAGCCAAATCTCAAGTCAGAAGTGACATGCAGCAGCACTCTGAGGTAACAGAAGTGTATGGATTCAAATGAAACCAGAAAGAAGTAATACCTGCCCATTGGATTCAGCTGCCCCTACACACTCTCCCTCCCAGCAGCCCTCTTTCCTTCAGAACCCTTTTGCAAGTCATGCTATAGGCACACTGACACCTTCCAGTTCCCAAACCCTTATCTGTTTTTTCTTCAGTAGTGGTCTTGTGAAGGTAGGCAGTGTCTGGTTCCTCCCCTGTTATCCAGCATCGCAATCTGATTAGTAAGCAATGACACAGAAATTTAGGTGGTATGGGGAACTTCTGCGGCACATGGATGTGTCTCAGTGAGACTAATCAGACCAGTCAAATGTCCAAGTGAACCAGAGAAAGAGGTTTGCTGCATTCATTCAGCTAATTATGCGCTACTTGATCCTATGTACTTTACCTGAATGTGCACTGGATACTCTGCCCAGTTACCTCTAACCCTACAAGCTGCAATTCTTCAAAAGCACCAGCATGGCTTTTCTTAAGGACTGCACTAGGGTTTTATTTATATGGTATCTGCTACATGGAGGCAGAGAAATATCCTTGCATAAGATACAATGCTTAATAATTTTATATCAGATTTGCATGATTACAGTACCTTTAAACATGGTATTTTTAATATTTTTCATTTATTTTTAGCATTGCCCAACAACATGCCATCGTGTTTTCATTTTTTAACCAGACATGCAAATTTTCATGTTCACTCCTACCAGCAGACCTTGTTTGTTCAGCTGGCAGGACACAAACAGACCCCACACTGGAGCCGAGCTCACCTCTCCTTTCCCTCACTTCTCCTTATGGCTCTTCTGCAATGGCTGCAATCCATTCAGTTTTGACCAGAACAGCTTACTCCAGTGAACACTTCACACATCTCAACTAGATTTGCATTCTGACATTTACTTACTACCCCTAATTTCTGTTCCTCTGCTTGAAATACAGGCTAATACATTCAACAGGCAAGAGGAACACAGAAGAAACAATGGAAAGTTAAGGAAGTCAATTGAAAAAATGTGCTGTGGTGTTAATACAATACACTACTTTGCTGCTGATGAGACTGTGAGCATTGGAAGTGGTTCCATCAAAAGTCATCTCTGAAAGTCATACTGGTGACGATGCAAAGGTTCTGGACTTAATGGGGCAGGAAACACTTCCCAGGAAGGACCCAGAATAGGAAAGCCATCTCCACCCTTGGGAAGTGAGACAAGGCCACACACACAGTTGACACAGAGCCTTTGGGTGAGTCACTCCCTGTAAGCCAACATAGGAAGCACCTATCCTGTCACCTTTCCTCAAAGGCTCCTTTGGCATAGCCATGACAAGAAGTGAGGCAGTGCTCGGCATCTGGGTCACAGCAAATGCTGAAGACAGCCTGTCCTTCCCTCTAGCTAGCACTTGCCCCCTCTATCTAGCGCTTGCCCCTCTGCCTGCTAGTTCTGGAGATGGGGATCACACAAGTACATCCCTGCATCGCCAGGCAGAACTCCTACCATAAATACTGGAAACAATGACGCTGCCTGGACATTACCTTGCAAGACTCACTCTGGTGTAACAAGATATCCTACTCCGATAACCAGTCGAGCTTCATTTTCTGCCAGCAACACTGCTGCTGAGGGCTCACTCGAGGGGCACTTAGTGCACCTCTACCTGCATATTTCTTCCCAGACTCTTTCTTAGGGGCAGAAAACCAGAATGATGAGCTCTGTTTCCGCCCTAAAACAGACATGGCACAAAGCTCCATCACAGAACACCTCGGGCAGGGAAGTCACCAGGGGCTGAGCTGGCACCGCTGCCCCATAGGCGCTACAGCAGCACACCTGGATGCAGCCCCAGCACTGCCATACCTGCTGGCGGACGTGGAGGAGGCCGACAAGGGGTTGGTGAAGGTGATAACACACTCCAGCATCTCCCCAGCCAGGAACACGGGCCCGCGGCCCAGCTTGGCCACCACCTCGATCATGGCCGGGTCCGGACCTGACAGAGAGAGCGGCGGACATGAGCAGAGCTGGAAGCAAGTAAGGCCTAGTGCTCACACACACACACAGAGGAGGCCCAGGGACAGCCTCGCTCCTCCCCTAGGCCTGAGGGGCAGCCCCATCCGCCAGCACCCACCCGCAGACCCCTCGGGATCACCCCCAGACCCACACAGAGCCGCCCCCCGCCCCCACTCACCCCGACACCCCGCTCCCTCCGCGCCGCCGCGGGGCCGCCTTCTCCCTACAGCCGCACTCGGCCGCACTCGGCAACTTTCGGAAGCTGTCGGGACAACTCGGGACGGCTCGGCAGCACTCGGCACCTCGATAGCGCCGCTCGAAGCCACTCGGCAATTTTCGTCACTCCTCGGCTCGTTCCGGAGGCGCCGTGCCCCGCGGCGCTGGGCGGGGCGGAGCGGCGGGGCGGGGCGGGGCGGCGGGCGGTGAAGAGGGCGCGTGCGGGGCGCGGCGGCGCCGGTGGCGGCGGGGGGTGGTTGGAGGCGGGTGGCTGGACAAGGCCGTGGCGGCGCCGGGCTGAGGCCATGGCGGATGCGGGGCCGCTGATGCGGTGCTACGAGGGGTCGGCGCGGGGACGCGGAGTGGAGACCGCCGGCTGGAGGCTGTGCCTGGAGCACCGCTTCCCGGAGCAGCGGCAGCCCTACGGAGCCGGCGATGTGCCGTTCCGAGACGTCCTGCGGCATGTCGGCCTGGTGCTGCGGTACGGGCGGGCGGGGGGTGGGATGGGCTGACATGGATTATGGGGGGGGGTCGCCCCGGAGCATCGCAGAGCCCGGCTGGGAGTCACAGCGCCGGGCTGTGTCATCGCGCCGTTCCCGTCTCTCTATACCGGGGCTCGATGCTGTCCCCGCCGGGGCCGGGGGGTCTTGTCCCTGCGCTGCTGATGGGTACGGGAGCAGCCGGCACCGGCTCTGCGCAGGGAGAGGAGGCGGCGGCCTTACTGCCTCTATCCCCCCTGTAGGGATCCCCCATATACCCACATAGACCCCCCCCATATCCCCCTATAGGGATCCCCCCCCATGTCCCCCTATAGGGATCCCCCCGCCGTATCCCCCTATAGGGATCCCCCCCCATATCCCCCTATAGGGATCCCCCCCCATATCCCCCTATAGGGATCCCCCCCCTATAGGGATCCTCCCCCATATCCCCCTATAGCGATCCATGCCGGCGCAGGGAGGATAGCCTTACTGCCATCTGCAAGACGTGTGCGGGGTAAAGGTTCCTTCCAGCGGGAGAGAATTGCCCTGCGTCCCCGGGGAGGATCGGGCTGTCTGCCCGGCGCAGTGCAGGGGATGTGTCACCGCTGACCATTTCCTCGTGCCGTGGCCGTGGTGCGGGGGGAGGATGCGGTGATGGGACTTTGCACCGCTGCGGCTTTTTGCGGGGTGACCCTGGGTGGCAGAGCTGCGGTGACAGGGCACACGGGGAGCTGTCTGGGCAGGCTTAATCTCTGTGCCAGGCTGAGCAGAAAGCAATGCCCTCTGGACCTGGTGTGGCTCAGCGCAGGCAGGTGTTCTGCTGGTTGTAAAATCTCAATTACTTGTGCTGCGTGCTGCTGGGAAAGCTGAAGGTGGGGATCTGCTGTGCTCCCCCTGCTCCTTGCTCCGGGGCACCTCCACAAAGCAAAGTGATGGAGCTGCTGATAGTGGCAGCGGCTGCACAGGATGGGCTGGTTCTCCTGACCTCACTGTGCTGTCCTCATACAGCCAAGTGCAGCATTGCTGCAGCCTCCAGATTTGTTGGAAAAGCCTTTACCTGCCATGTGTGTGTTCACCCTGCCTGTGTGCTGGGCATGAGAGGGCCCTGGGTTGAGAGGGCATCGCCTAGGGCCAGCTCCGTGGTGAGGGTTTATCTGATGGGCACTGCTGCCCTGTGTGGCTGACAAGGGATGGCAGTGCTGGCAGTCACACCTTCTGCTTTCCCTGCAGGTACTTCAAGTGGTGGTACAAGAAAACCCGCATTGAGAAGAAATCTGCCTTCATCGACCTCCTTTGTGCCGTCCCTCTGCAGCAGATCTATGGTGAGCCCAGATTGGGCATGGGGTGGTATAAGAGGCATCATCCTGTTCCTGGCTCTTGGGTGCTCCTAGCCAGGAAGGGGCTGCTTGGGGCATAGGGTAGAACTGACCCCTGCATCCACCAGGCTGCCCACTGGGTGGGATCGGTGGCGGCACCATCACTCGTGGCTGGCGGGGCGAGTTCTGCCGCTGGCAGCTGAACCCTGGGAAGTACCACTATGAGACAGTCATCGCTGATCAGGTAGGGCTTGGTGTCACCTGCCCCCCTGCAGCACCATGACCTGCCTTGGGGCTCACCCTGTTTTCCTGTGCTCCTTTTCTTCTCAGTTCACAGTGTGCCTGCGCCGCAAGGGACAGACTGTTTACCAGCAGGTGCTGTCCGTGGAGAAACCCAACGCACTGCAGGGCTGGAACTGGGGTTACTGTGGCCGCTATGCCTTCTACCATGCACTGTACCCCCGTGCTTGGATGGTCTACGAGCTGCCAGGACAGAACGTGGTGCTCACGTGCCGCCAAATCTCCCCAGTCATTCCCCATGACTACAAGGTGAGGAGGTGACAATTCCTCGAGCATCACGCCTATACCCTGGGGTGCTGCAGTAGCACCAGGAAGGAGCTGGGAGTGATGTGGTATCTTACGGCAATGGTCCCAGTGCTCCTGGAGTGCCGCACTGGTGCTGCTAAGGCACAACTGCTGTCAGCCAGACTTCTCTCCTTGTTCATTTTCTTTCCCAGCTTGATATTTTTGTCCTAAGATACCTTTCCTGGTGCCAGCTGCTGTGGGGTTTGTCACAGCCAGACCTAGTGCTGAGAGGAGCCATCCCTTGCTGCTTGTGCTCTGTTCTGTTCTGGCAGCTGCTCTGTTTCCCTCCCACTAATGCTTTGACACTGTGTTCTGCTCACTTCCTACTCTTATGTTTGTGTTGTTTCCCCACAGGACTCCAGCCTGCCAGTGGGAGTGTTCATCTGGGAGGTGGAGAACAGCAGTGACGAGCCTGTGGATGTCTCCATCATGTTCACCCTGCAGAACGGCACAGGCACGAAGGGGGATGGGAGTGGGGGGCACTGGAATGAGCCCTTTGCCCTGCAGGACGGTGGGGAGCGGGTGGCCGGCGTCCTGCTGCACCACTGTACGCCCGTCAACCCCTTCACCTTTGCTGTGGCTGCACGGGAGAAGGTGAGAGCTGGAGTGGGGCTGTGCTTTTACTGGTGGCTGTGGGGCAGTCCCCAACATGGAGACAGCCCTGGAGCTGGACTGGAGCAGGGAGGTGGCTGTTTTGGGGTTCCAGCAAGTGATGCAGTGGGTAAGGCTTGCATGATGCCAGGCAAGCAGGCTTGGGGGTGGTTTTGGTGGGCAGCATGAGGCCAAGCTTGTGGTTGTGAGTTGTGGTGGGTCGTGTTGCCTACCTGAGAAAGTTCCAGCTTTCCAATTTCATCACCTGCTGTTTTGGGATGGGAGCTGTTTCCTGATGCTCTCCTTATCCCCAGGCCGGCACAGTCATCACTCACCTTACTGCCTTTGACCCTGCGGGGTCAGGCAGGGACGTGTGGCAGGACCTCCTGCAGGATGGCAAGCTGGAGTCCCCCACTGGTGAGTGCTGTCTCAGAAGCCAGGCAGGAGCATGGGCTGAGGTTTGCTATGTGGCTGTAGTGGTGCCCAGCTACCTTCCCTGGGTTTGTGCTGCCAGATCTGCCAGCCGAGCTGGTTCTCATTTGTTTAGGGAGCACTTAGTAGCTCTTGAGCTCTGAAGCCGGTGTAACCTGCTGCCCTCTTGTTGCCACGAGGGTTTCCTGAAGGTCTCTGGAATTTCCTTGATACTTCTGCGTCATCTTCAGCTGCCTGCTCACTCATTGCCTCCCAGCAGGATGACACCTTGCAGTCCATGCTGTCCTGCTGCTGCAGTGGGGCTGCACAAGTGCCTAGTGCCCTGCCTGCCTTCCAATAGAACAGTGCTGACAGATCTGTGACACTGGAACTGGACCTCTGCGGTGTTTCATGAGGGCTGTTACCAGTTGCCTAAATATTTCAGGAAAACGAAGACTCCTTTCTGCTGTCTGCAGATGCACTTGGAGCTCTCTGGGCTATTGGGATGTGGTTTTCCTTCAAGCATGCTAGACGTTATCATAGGATCTATGCTTCCGTGAAAATTGTTGCCTTAATGAGTTTACCTGGTTACACATGTCAGGACTGGCATATAATTATGCAGTTGCCTGAGGACGTTTTTTAAATGCAGGTGCTGTTCAAGCATCCTTTAGAAAGCTGGAGGGGATGGCTGTCACTGCAAAGTGCTGGTGCCTTTGCTGGTAGTGCACTGTCCTGGGTGACAGGGCCATTCCACACGTGCCTGCTGGCTTTACTGCCTCATTTCTCCCTCTGCTTCCATTCCCTTTTTTTCAACCCCTTTGGTCCCTCCCCCCACGGCAGGTATTCTATCCTGGTTGGAAAAAGCAGTTGCTCATGCACAGCAGCGCTGCCTCCAGAACGCATCAGATGTATATTTCATGTTGCAGGAGAACCAAAAAGCTTTGTTTCTTTGAGGCAGCAATCCCTCAGGCTTTGTGGTCTTCCTTGGCTACTTTGTGAATCCTTTCTTCATTCTCTTCCTGGCAGGTAAAAGCAAGCAGACCCAGAAGGGAGAAGTGACAGCAGCTGCGGTGTGCGCCAGCTGCACAGTGCCTGCACGGGGCCATGGGACACTGGAGCTGGCCCTGGTGTGGGACATGCCCCGCATTCACTTTGGCTCCAAGGAGAGACTGCACCTCAGGTAGGTGCTTTGGCAACAGCTTGGTGGAGCTCCTTGGAGTGCCCCTAAGCTGAGTAATAGCCCAAACTTCCTCTCGGCAGGCGGTACACACGCTTCTTTGGCAGCAATGGGGATGCAGCTCCTGCACTGTCACACTATGCCCTGACACACTACAAGGAGTGGGAGAGGAAGATTGAAGCATGGCAGAAGCCCATCCTGGAGGACAGGTGGGGTAAATGGGGTTAGTGACTGGGCAGGGGACAGTGCGATTGGGTCACTGGCTAAGTTTCCCTCTCCCTGCAGTCAGCTGCCCTCCTGGTACAAGTCAGCCCTGTTCAATGAACTGTACTTCATGACGGATGGGGGCACAATCTGGCTGGAGCTGCCCCCTGACTGCCTCCCCCAGGACCTGCAGGGACCAGGGGCTGCCCAGCTGTCCCACCTCCTCCCTGTCCTGCGGGAGTATGGGAGGTTTGCTTACCTGGAAGGTAACTCACTGGGACTCAATACACTCCACGTCCCAAGTGTACCCTCTCTGTTTTACCTGCTGCGAGGATGCTTTCCACACCCCTGCAGGATGAAGCATGGCACAGGGAGGGAGACCTGTCCATTGGCGTCTCCCCTCCCTTACTGGCCCTCTGCTGCTTTTAGGGCAGGAGTACCGTATGTACAACACCTATGATGTCCACTTCTATGCATCCTTCGCCCTTGTAATGCTGTGGCCCAAGCTGCAGATCAGCCTGCAGTATGATATCGGTGAGTTGCTTGGCTGGTGCTGTGGGATTGGCCTCTGCCATAGGTATTGGTGCTGAAGGGCTGGTATTGCCTTCCAGCTCCTTGCTAACCACTGATTGGCAAACCCCATCCCACTGATGCCACTCAGCATCTCCTCCAGCACTGGGACATGTCCTTGCTGCAAGAGACTGGGAGCAGACTGGTGTCCCCCAGTATGTTGCAGGGCACGGCAGGGTGCTGATTGTCCTGCCTATGCCTGTGGTTTGCGCTTGATGCCTTTCTAATATCCCTCACCTCACACCCTTCCAGCTGTCACAGTGCTGAATGAGGACATAGAGCCACGGCAGTACCTGGTGTGTGGCAATACAGCCCAGGTGAAGCTGAAGAATGTGGTGCCTCATGACATTGGGGATCCAGGTGAGGGGCATGCAAGGAATGCACAGGGATGCAGGACAGCTGCTTGTATTGGAGGTGGCTGTGGAAATGTCACTTTGGTGCTGTTTGATTGTGACACTTCTGGGACCTTATGGGGATGGCTTTTGCTTGCTGTGCTGCTGTATCTTCTCTGCCCTCATGCAGACGATGAGCCGTGGCAGCGAGTCAATGCCTATCTGATGCACGACACTGCCAACTGGAAGGACCTGAACCTGAAGTTTGTGCTGCAGGTGTATCGTGACTACTACCTGACGCATGATGCACTGTACCTGCAGGACATGTGGCCAGTCTGCCAGGTACTGTGGGAGGGCCCTTAGAGGATGGGAGACATCCAAACAGGGACACAGCAGGAATACTTCATGACCACCTCCTGCCTTCTGCAGGCTGTAATGGAGTCGGAGTTGAAGTTTGATACTGACAACGATGGGCTTATTGAGAATGGGGGCATTGCTGACCAGACCTACGATGCGTGGGTAGTGAACGGGGCCAGGTGAGCAGCCAGGAGTGTGGGCTGAGTGGTGGGAGGTAGCTCAGAGCTGGGGACATGCTCCCCACGTGTCACCAGAGCACTGTGCAATGTGTCCAGCATTGCCAGCATGGCTGTCCTTTTTGCTCTGGCAGTGCATACTGCGGTGGGCTGTGGCTGGCAGCTGTCCGGATGATGTGTGAGATGGCAGAGGTGCTTGGTGACACCGAAACCCGGCAGAAGTATGGTGCCATCCTGCAGAAGGGCAAGGAGTCATTTGAAAGGCTGCTGTGGAATGGTGCGTGCTGGCTGGTGGGTAGGTTAGGAGGAGTGGAGTAGCACATCAGCTGCAGCCATCAGTATACCATATTTCTGGCTTTTTCCAGGAAAGTACTACAACTATGACAGCAGTGGGAGCAGCACCTCCAGCAGCATCATGTCAGACCAATGTGCGGGGCAGTGGTTCCTGGGAGCATGTGGCCTGGACCAGAAGGAGCTGGAGGTGAGGAGGAGGGGGCTGTGAAAGCTCAGCAGAGCAAGCACCTGGTGTGGGCTGTGTGCCAGCTGCTGGCGTGCACTGGGCAGCACTTGGGTAGAGGAGGCTTAATGCACATCAGTGCACTAAATGGAAATCAGGTCAGAAATGGGCTGTGCAAGCAGAGCGTGTGTCTTTGGTCAAGCCTGGCATGCTACTAGGAGGGGTCCTGCTGGGCTCTGCTCTCAGCAAAATGGTGTTTGCTTAGAAACCAGTGAAAATATGCATGAAACTTTCCACATGCTGTTTATTGTCCAGTTTGAAGGCCTAAATGAGTGTTGGAGGACATGGAGATTGATCTGGGGCCTACAGCTCTTCCCTCACAAAGGAGGAATTGGCCAAAGGCTGCTCTGTGTGATGAGGCAGGCAGAACAGTGATCAGTAACTCAGTACTGGAACACAGCGTGGCAGCAGAGAGCACTCCTGTGGATTACTTATGACCAAAGAAGCTGTCAGATCCTGCTGCTACAGAGCAGAACTCTCTGTGATGGGAAAGAACATGCAAAAGCTTCTTCCCTGGGAGCAGAGAGTCCCAAATTATGTGGACTTAGTGAGGAAACAGCATCTGGCTGTGCCCTCCAGCCCTGTGCAGCAATACTCAAACAGCCTTTCTAGATGCAAGTGGTAAATGTAGCACAGTCTGAAATCTTGCCTATGCTTTTGTTGATGTCTGGCATTGTTGCTTTGTTGTCATTTGTCCCCTGCTCTCTGGTGATCTCTGAGCTTGCTGAAGGCTGTGTTGATGAAAGCTCTCTGTTTACTATGGTCATCCAGTTTTTTTCTGTGTATTTTGATCCCTTGCCCTGCTGGCAGTGCTCCTGCTTGTAACTTCATTAATGCATTCCTGCTGTGTGTGCAGGTCAGTAATGAAATGCAAAGTAAGACCAACTGGTGACCTCAGTCCTGAATAAATTCTGCCTTGAAACCTTTTGCTGGAGAAGACTGCTTCCCAAGCAGCCTTTCTGCTTATCTCCACATCCACACTGGAAAACATGACTGTATCAGATACTTGGCTTTAGCAGAGATAAAAGCGATGCACGACCTTTCCTCTGATGAGTCTGCAGAAGTTGCTGGATTATCTCTGCCATCCTTTGGCAAGCTCCCGTGTCATGCCACCATGCTTGCATCTTCCTTAACATTTCCAACAAACATGCACAGAAAGTCAGTGCATCCCATGCAGGGGCCAGCCAAGCAAACTGCCTATTTCCTGTCCCAGTGCCCTTTTAATGACTTTAGTTTTAGCACCACGGAGAAGCGTTGTTTACTTCCAGCTACATGCAGAGGCTATCCATCTTTGTGCAGTCCTCCTTGCTGTTTGACTGGCGGGCATTTTCATGCTCGGGTTGTTTTGGTTTTGTTTTGTTTTGCGAGGGCTTAGTCAGCATGGTGCTTTAGTTTGTTCTTGTAGTTCTCGTGAGCTCTTGGCTTTGGCTTGTTGAATAACTTGTTTTTCCCCCTGTATTCTCTTGAAGCAACTGTTTGCTGGGTGAGCACTGCTGACCTTTCACAGGCCTCTTGGTAGTGGTAAAAGTCTCAAGTCTCTCCTGCCGTAAGCAGAAAATCACAAGGTGTCCCATGTGTCACAGTCCAACCTTTTATCCTCATGCTATCTCATCTTGCCTCAACCCTTGGCCAGGGACATGGTCCCTGCATTGCCACCTAATGGCAAACCTGAAGGGGTTGAAGTCCTTCTGAAATTCATCAAAACTGTGCTCGCTTTCTCTTCTTCCACTGTGCAGAAGCTGAATCTTCTCTTTGCTTAGGTAATTTTCCATGATCAGATCTTTTGGTAGGATTTCCAACACGTACTCTAATCAGCCTTGTGGTATTCACAGTCCCACTTCTCAGCTGCAGGACGTGCCCCCCATGTCACTACCCTGGCTACATCACAGCCTTCCCCTCCAACATCCCTGACCCATTCTCCTGTCCACCTCTGGTCTGTGTCCCATCTTTTCTGGGCTTTGTAATGCCAGTTGTAGATGGTGCAAGCTGCTACGCCAGCTACATGAAATAGCTATGACTGGGGATGAGACAGCAGTTTTAACCAGCAGAAAGCCTGGGTTCTGAGTTGGCAATAGCCTGAAAAACATCAGCAGTGACCATAAGTGCAGACTGGGAACTCAAGTAGGGCAAGTTTGAGGAGTGTGGTTGGCCTGTCCTCAAAGCAGGAGTGAGATGCAGTTGTGGAGGAGTTACTAGGCTCCTTCAGGAAAGCTGGTATGAAGGTCTGCCTCTCCTTTCTGTCTTTTCTGGGGGGAAAAGGCCTTCTTCCTGGTGTTTTCCTAAGGTGCCCACTTTAACACTGCTTGCTGGTGACCTGTTCCTAATGAGAAGTGTCACCTTGGAGGTCCTGGTCACCAAGTTGCTGGCACTCTCTCTATGCAGGTCTTTCCCAAGAGCCACATTGTCAGTGCACTGAAAACCATCTTTGAGAAGAACGTGATGAGCTTTGCAGGTGGCACCATGGGTGCTGTGAATGGCATGCGGCCTGATGGCGTGCCTGACACCTCCAGTGTGCAGTCCAGTGAGGTGTGGGTTGGTGTCGTCTACGCTCTGGCTGCCACCATGATCCAAGAGGTAAGTGGGTGTGCCGGGGGGGTGAGCTGACATGTGTCACCTCCATGCCACAGAGATCAGAATGGCAGCCTTCTTCCACAGGGACTGGTGCAGGAAGGCTTTCACACAGCAGAGGGCTGTTACCGAACAGTGTGGGAGCAACTGGGAATGGCTTTCCAGACCCCTGAAGCCTATTGTGAGAAGAAGGTCTACCGCTCACTGGCTTACATGCGGCCCCTCAGCATCTGGAGCATGCAGCTGGCCCTGGAGAGCAAAGCCCGCCAGGCCTCCAGCCCTACACCACCCCAGAAGAATCCTCTGCACCTCTGAGACTGGGTGGCACAGAGCAGAGCTGCAGGGATCTTGTCCTGTGCCTCCCTCTCTTGAGAATGCTCGAATTGCTGTTTTTTCTTTCATACCTCCTTGGCCCCCACATTTCTGCCCCTTGCTCTGGGGGATCCCCAGCCCCCTGTGCTGCACAGAAGGAGACCAGAGGCACGTGTTATGTCCTGTCACCATCGTGGTGAGAGGAGGGGACAGGATGGGGATATGTGACCGTCCCCTCCCTGGTGCTCAGGGCTCCTGCAGGACCCTCGTGCCCCAAGACCTGTTCTGGGGTCTGAGGCCTGCAGAACGTGACAGAGACAGGATGCGGCCCACACTGACACATGGATGCTGTAGTGTGTAGCTCCCTGGGCTGACTCCACAGTGGGGGCGCCCAGCTGGGACAATCACTGGGGGCTGGTGACAATCCCAGCCCTAACAGTGCCCAGCCTGGTCTGGCACCGTGCTGCAAGCTGGGGTGGGCGGGGGAGCAGGTTTTAGAGAATTAATTGTTTTAAGTTCTTAATAAACTATTGTTCAGCTGTCCTTCCCTCTCCCTGTGCTTCTTGGTGTGTGTGTGGATGCACGGTGTGGGGTTTTGCACTCAAGGTCGGGGTGGGGGCCTGCTCCCACTTATGTTTATAAGAAGGCAAAGAAACCAGCATAGGCTCTGAAATGTTAGCAGCCCTCATAGGGAGCAGTCATCAGCTGCTGGGAAGGGGCAAGAGGGCCCAGTGGTGCATGGAGTCACACACTGATGGCACTGATGATGACTGGAGAGCCGCAGGGGTAACCCAGGCCAGAAGCAATGGCTCAATGGGGAAAGTGTACCTGGTTCCCTGTGCAGGCTGCTCAGCGCTGCAGTGGAGCACCCTCATCTTGACATTTGTCCTTATGTAGTTGGCACCAATTTCCCCCACCTGTGGGGTGAGGGCACTCCTGTGGCTCCCAAGCCAGTAACAGTGCCAGGGTGCTGATGCTGCTCCTGTCTCTTCTAATAATGATTAGAACTGCAGCAGCCACATTCCAGTTCTTCTTGCAGCACTTCTGGCTCCCATGACCCCACATGGCCTCCCAGTGGCTCTCCTGTGCCCCCACACAGTGCTGTGGCAGCAATACCTGTGTCACCATGTCCCACTGTGCCACTGCAGGCGGTGGCCCATCTCCTGCTGGTGACCCTTGGCAGGCAGCCCAGGGGCCCCACGCAGCCCCCACCACTATAAACAGGTCTGAGCAGGACTGGAGCTGCAGGCAGAGCACAGCTCAGCCATGGAGCACTTCCACTGCTGCCTCCTGCTCAGCCTGGTCCTGCTTGGCATTGGCCCCACAGAATCCAAGAAGGTGAGGGTGGCTGGAGCTGCGGTGCTGGGGGGTGGCTGCAGCTGTGCTATGCTGTGCTGGACCATGCTGTGATCTGACACGCTGCCATGTCCCTGGTCCTAGTGTGAGCTGCAGGGCCTTTGGAGGAATGAGCTGGGCTCCAATATGACCATCTCAGCCCTGGATGCATCTGGGACCTTCTCTGGCTCCTACCAGACAGCGGTGGCTGCCACCAACAAGCAGATCCTGGTGTCACCACTGCAAGGAGCCCAGCAGCCCCCTGGCAACAAGGGGCATCAGCCCACCTTTGGCTTCACTGTGCAGTGGCAGTTTGCAGGTATGACAGCACCATCAAGGCTGCAGGTAGCCAAACACCTCTGCCCAGGGTGTCTGTCTGTCTGTCTGAGGGTCTGATAGAGCAGTCTGTCAGCCCAGAGCACCCAGGGTGTCTGTCTATCAGAGAAGGTGGTCTTTATTCCTCTGGCTTCAGTCCTTGGTTTACCCCTAGACTCTACCACTGTCTTTGTGGGACAGTGCTTCATGGACCGCCGTGGGAAGGAGATGCTGGAGATGGCATGGCTGCTGAGAGAAGAGGTTCCCACCCGCAAGGACAGCTGGAAGGCCATCAGGTGAGCACAGCCCTCGCTGTCAGCCCCACAGTGCTCACTCCCACCCCACTGACCTCACTGACCCTCTTCCTGTAGGGTTGGCACCAGTGTCTTCACCCGTGTCAAGTGATGGGGAGCAATGCCTGTGCCTCGCGATCCTGTCTGCAGCTCCTGGGCTCTCTGCTGCTTCCTCACTGTGTCCTGCTGCCCACCTGCTGCATCCCACTGCCTGTGCACCAGAAGCCAAATAAACCCGCCTGCACTCAGCAGAGTTGTACCTCATGTGCTACTTATCCCGTACAGCTGAGCTCAGAAGGACAGGCAGGGGACCAGCAACCAGAATGCGCTTGACTGGGAGATGAGTACCTCTCTGTGTGCTCAAGCAGCCCTGCAGGCCCTCCAACAAGCACTGCTTGCAGCACAGCATACTCTTTCATAGCAAAATAAATCCTTAGTGCCAGTGGGCAAGGGCAGCATTTCAGGGCAGTTTTTGGGAGACTGAGGATAGCAGAAGTGGTTGGGGGACACAGCTTCCCATTGAGTGCCTGCTGCTGCCAGTAAACATTCTCTTTTGGATTCCTTTTCCTCTTCTGACACACTGCCACATCCTTGATGCTTTCCTTCTCCTAGGCTTGAGTTTGTTGAGCTTTTGCAGTTCATTCTCAGCCTTTCTGAGCAGAGTGCATTTACACTGCTGTTCTGCTGCAGTCATTTCCCTGCTTGGCTGCTCCACCTGGAGTTACCTTTTAACAAGCTTCCTGCATTTCCAGTTAATATTTAGTCCAAGTATCTGCTTCACGTGAATTAGGAAACAGGGCATGGGCTGGCAGAGCTATTAGCAAGGTACTCCCTACCTTACGGCCCCTAGTGGCCTGTAAGATGACTTCTGCAGGCACCATTCATACCAGCCGTTCATTAAGTGTCTCAATATCGAAGATCCTGGCATCCAGCTTCCCAGTTTCCAACATCTTAGTGCCCAGCAGCTCACTGCACAACATTCTTTGTCTCAGTCTCCAACATTGATGATGGGCTCTAGGATCCCTGGAGCCTGGAGAACCAGGGCTGCAGTAACAACCAGCTCCCAGCCAACCCCCAACTTGTGTGCAGTCTGCTGTTCCATATGAACGCATCTAAATCCATGAGACCCAACAGGATTCAGCCCAGGGCACTCAGAGGGCTGGCCAATGTCATCACAAGACCTCAATTATTTTTCAACAGTCTTGGAAATCTGGAGAGGTCCCAGTTGGCTGGAAGCTGGGAAATACTGTTCCAGTTTTCAAGAAAGGCAAGCAAGAAGACCTTGCTAATTACAGGCCTGTCAGTCTCACTTCATCACCTACTAAAATTATGCAGACATGCTGGGAGCTACTGAAAAACATCTGAAGGATAATGCAGTCACGGGTCACAGCCAGCATGGGTTCATGAGGGGAAAGTCCTGTTTAACTAAATTTCCTTTTAAGACAAGATCACCCACCTAGTTGACGTAGGGAAACAAGTTCGTGTAATCCTTTTACATTTCAGTAAAGCTTTCAGTACTGCTTTGCACACTACCATTCTGGATAAAACAATGAGCATATAGCAAGAAAATAGAACTGGTGGACAAAAGGGGCTCCAGGGTGGGAACCCTGTACAAACCACTGTCAGTACCCATGCCTCATCCCTGAAGGGATCCCAGCAGCAGCACAAGATGGCACAGCCTTCACCATATGGTGGGATATTGTCTAGTAAGTGCTGGGGCATCAGAGATGAGAAGTCTGCACAGGGTGCTTTGGGGCGTGAGTGAAGGGAGGCTGTGAGAGGGTGCCGTCCCCCTCCTCTGAGGATGTAGTTTCACCCACCCCATTACAGTGTGCTGTGGCTGCAGCCATCCCTCTGATCCTTGCACTTCTGAGCCCTGAGCTGCCCCATTATGCTCCAGTGCCCGTGAGCTATGCCTGCAGCATCCTGCCACACATCATCCATGGTCCAGCTGCTAAGGAGACTGTCATTTAGTCCAACCCGTCCCCACCATGTCCACTAAGTGTGCCTCTTAGTGCTACTTCTCCACGTTTCTTCAGTACCTCCAGAAGGGTGACTCAACTCCTGGCACAGCAGTTTACAGCTGGTCAGTGCACAGCCCAGATTTTGGGCCGCATCCTGTGCTCTATACAAACCCCTCATCAAAGACCAGCAGCACTGCGGGTCTACGGGCACACAGCGTTGTGCCTGCGAGCAAACTGATTTAAATCACACCGCCACTTTCCATATGTACGCACCGTCTTTGTAGCTGCTTTTCGGACGGGCCGTGGAGCTCCGCGAGCCGGTCCGTTCCACCAGCCTCCAGCAGCCGGTGCTCGTGCATCAAGAGACCGCTGCGGGGCTGTCCCTCGTACAGAGCACTGCTCGCTTCTGCCGCCAGCTGGGGCTCTGTCCTCCCCGTCAAGCTGCCTATGCTGGGTACGGAGCGGACCCGGGGCGCTTCCCGTCGCGGAGCTTCCGGCGGCTCCAAAGTTGGCCCCGCAGCTCGGCAGAGCCCCGCGGCAGAGCAGAGCGGACAGTCCCCTCCCTGTCCCTCATGCCGCCCCTCTGTTGATTCAGCCCAGGATACTGCTGGCCTTCCAGGCTACAAGCTCTCACTGCTGCACCGCGTCGAGTCTTTCATCTACCCCCACATCCTTCCCTGCAGGGCTGCTCTCGATGAGTTCTTCCTGTGAACATATTTGGGACTGCCGGATCTGAAGAAGTAGAGCACAATGTATTTGGTAACTTGTCCTTAGAAATAACTGATGCGACAAAGTAGAAATCCCATGTATTTCAGCTGCGTATTTTAGAAATATAGTTGTTGAAATAATAGCAACACATTACTAACACTGGCCACATCAATGCCACCTCAGTGCAATCTCAGTTCTACAACTCCCAGCACTGCACTTCTTATGGGACCACTTTGAGAACAATTTCACAGAATCACAGAATTATCAAGGTTGGAAAAGACCTAGAAGATCATCCATTCCAACCATTACCAATACATCCCAGCTAAATCATATTCATCAACTCAACGTCCAAACATTTCTTGAACACTCCCATGGTTGGTGACTCCAGCACCTCCCTGGGCAGTGCATTCCAGTGCCTGACTACCCTTTCCGAGAAGTAAATTAGATGTACCGAGAAGTACAAATTGAAGTACATTTGATGTTCCAACAAAGTACAAATTTGATGGACTGTTAGGAGCTATCTTGAGAGCAATGGGTACTGGGGCACTCAAACATTAGGATACACAATTAGCAAAAGCCTCTTGCTTAGTCAACAGTCGTGGATCCATCTGCCAGCCAAGCTGGTCCTGCCCAGTCCAACATCCTGGGCACTGCAGAAGAAGATAAAGTCCCTGCAGTGCACCTGACAAACATGCTGGGCAGGACAGCCTGGGTTATTCCAGCCTCAGACCAAGGCCAGCCCACGGCTGAGGATGCTTTTGCTCATGGAACTGAGTGCACATGGTGGGTAATGTGGAAGGGTGGGGACATCCTGTGTGTGCCTCAAGGGGACTTGATGTTGGGTGAGAATAGTCAGTACTTGGAACTAATTAGTGATACTAATTGCTATATGATATTGGCTTGGCATCATTACTAGGGTTGATATTTGCCTTATCAATGATCTCAGAGCAATTTTAGACTTCCGGTGAAGACAAGGTAAAACCCTGAAAGTGGTTTTTCTCAAACGTGCAGGCAGCCAAAAAGCAAAGGTGTGAATAAGGCCTGACTGTGAACGGAGGGATCTTTCCATCTGGTAGGAGAGATCTTATATGAGTCTGGTAAGGAAGCACGCTCATTTTTTTAGTTCAAACCCCTCAGTTCAATACCAAAACTGCTGTGGGCTTCAAAATGCCCCAGTCTCTTCAGTGCTGTCTCATCCTGCATAGAATCATGGAATCACATAATGGTTTGAGTTGGAAGGGACCCTTGTGACCACCCCATTCTAGCTCCATGTTATAGGCAAGGACACCTCCCACTAGATCAGGTTGCTCAAAGCCCCATCCAGCCGAGACTCTTATGCCTTTAGGTGGCAGACATCCACATCCACAACCATTCTGGGTAACCTGTTCCATTGTCTCACCACCCTCACAGTAAAGAATTTATTCCTTATATCTAGTCTAAATCTATCCTCTGCCAGTTTAAAATCATTTCCCCTTGTCCTGTCACTATATGCCTTTATAGAAAATCCTTCCACAGACTTCCCATAGGCTCCTTCAGGTTCTGGAAGGCTGATGTCTGGGAGGTCTCCCTGGAGCCTTCTCTTTTATTGGCTAAACAGTCACAACTCTCTCAGCCTGTCCTCACAGTGGAGGTGCTCCAGCCTCTGATCATCTTCATCGTCCTCTTCTGAACTCACTCTAACATCTCCATGTCCTCCCAGTGTTGGGGTACCCTGAACTGGACACAGTACTCCAGGTTGGGTCTCACAAGAGCAGAGCAGAGGAGCAGAACCTGCTCCCCCAACCAGCTGGTTACAGTTCTCTTTATGGAACCCAGGATGTAACTGGCCTTTTGGGCAGCACACGCACATTGCTTGCTCACGTTGAATCTTTCATCAACCAGCATGCCCAAACCCTTCTCCCCAAGGTTGATCTCAACTATTCTCTGCCTAACCCATATCTGTGCTTGGGACTGTCCCAACCCAGATGCCAGACCTTGCACTTGACCTTGTTGAACTTCATGAGAATGTCATAGCCCCATATCTCAAGCCTGTCCAGCTCCATTTGGATAGCATCCCCTCCCTCTAGTAAGTCAAATGCACTACTCAGCTGGTTGGTGTGGCCAGCACCCAGTGCATACCATGCCAAGTCCAGTGTTTTTTAATGAGAGCTCCATGCTCCAGGCCCAATATCAGCTCTGGTGTCGGCTCCCAGCACTGCTGGCAGCGCAGCTTACTTTGATTTTGGGTCACTCAAAGGGATCTGGGGTATAGTTTAACCAGCACCAGTGACATGTGGCAGAGGAGCAGCAGGAGGGTGCTATTTCTGCGTGCTCCTGGCAGAGCTGTCCCTGACAGCTTTCCTTGCATGCTGTGGGGATCAGAGCCCTCCCTCCATGCTCTGTGCCCCGCACGCAGCCCCTGCACTTGGTAGGCAAGACTACCCTGTCTTCTCTTCCCCCTTTATTTCCTAAGCATCCTTCCCAGCCCACTTCCCAAACATGTGCAGTCTCAAAGCCACTGAGTGCCATCAGCAGCAACTGCAGTAGCACAAGAGGATGTGGTGACACGAGTGTCATTGCTGGCACTGTCATGCCATGGGGTATCAGAAATGGTAGAGGGAACAGGTGGGGAGAGAGGAGCTGGGATGCAGTGAGGGGACATGGGAGCCAGATGAGCGAGCAGCCCAAAGGAACATAGAGCCAGAGTACATCTGAGGCAAAGCTTTATTGGGAGGAATGTCACAAGCAGTGTTAGGACTCCAGCTTCGTTGCTGATGTGGGACTCGCGGGGCCATCCTCACTCATTCACTGTGTACGAGTGAAGATGTTGTAGCCAACCCTGTGGGAGAGAGAGGAGCTGTAAGGTGGGAAGTGCGTGGCCACTGGGTCATTGCCAGGGACCGTGTGGCTCTGCCTGGGCTCACCTGGTGGCTTTCCAGTCATCACCAGTGTCATCAGCATTCGACCGCAGCAGCCACATGGTCTTCAGGACCTCCTTCCCTCTCCTGTCCATGAAGCACTGGCCCGTGAAGACAGTGGTGGACTCTGTGGGAAAGGGCAGATGAAGGGAGTGGGGTCAAGGGCTCCACGCAGGGCAGGGCAGTGCCAGAGCCGTGGTCCCTCTGCCTTGGAGACAACTCATCTGAGCTCTCCCTGCACTCTGGGGACAGCACCAGCACCTTCACTGCACCCGGGGACAGGGAGGGGACAGCAGCCCAACAGCTCTGAGGGAAGGGATGGGGCTGCTCCGGGGCCACAGGAGGCAGGGAATCACTGGGGGGACAGCAGGGATGGGCTGGAAATCATCAGGGACAGAACAGAGAGGGGGAGGGATCATCAGGGATAACATGGGAAATTGCAGGATAGCACCAGGGTCATCATGGGGAAGGGCAGGAGAACATTGGTGACATTGTGGGGAAGGGCAGGAAAGTAAAGGGGATGTCAAAGGGAAGGGTAGCAGAAGAGCAGGGACATTCCAGGGAGGCTGCAAGAAAAGCACCTGTAAAGTTCCACTTGACTGTGAAGCCAAAGGTGGGATTAGTGACTCTGATGTTTTGGAACCCAAGCAGAGGGGACCTCGTGATTTTTTGTGTCACGTCTGCTACAGCTGTCAGGTAGGTGCCATTGAACTCGCCTTTGTCGCTCACATCCCCAATGGTCATGTTGGAGCCCAGGTCATTGATCCATTTCCCAGTCAGCGAGCACTGGGGATGAAGCAGAAGGACTCAAAGCTGGGCAGGTGTCAAGTGTGGGCACTGAGGTGCACCCACTCCCACCCCCATCCCGTTACCTGTCTGACAGAGAGGCCGGGAGCCAGCAGAGCCAGGCTGAGCAGCAGCAGCAGCGGGGAGGCTGTGTGCACCATCTCTGCAGCAGGTGGACAGCTGGGTGTGCTCCTTGCAGGACTCACTGCTCCTGCACGCTCCCTCGCCTTTTTATTGCTCCTGGTGCAGGCTTTTCTTCCCAGGCATTAAGCAATCTGGGTGGGTCCACGCTCACATTTTCCAGTTGTGGGCACAATCCCAAAATTACGCTGACAAATCTTTTAGGAAGCTTTCCTTCCTTGTGCCCTGGGCACAAGAGCTCTCCATCTGCAGCTGTAGGAAGTCAGAAAGAAAGGTGAGAGATCGGCATGGCTGAACCAGGACCTGCTGGTCACACTGGACAGCAGGAAGAAAGGGCACAGGCAGAGGGATCAGGGACAGGACTCCTGGCAGGAGTGTATGGATGCAGATAGGCTGTGCAGGAATGGGGTCGGGAAGGCCAAGGGCCGATTGGAACTTTGGTGTATCACCAGAGGAGGAGGTGATGTATGCTGAAGGTGCCCACTGTATAATAAAGTACTGGAGACTGAGAAGAAATATGTCATGCACACTGAGGAGTCCTGTCGTATTGTGGGGAGGCAATGAAGATGGAGGGCTGTGGTGTAAAGTCCTACATGATGAGTTGCAGAAACTACACGGTGAAGGTGAAATGAGCCAAAGGGCAGAAGTGGATGCAATCCATCTGGCTTTAGACATAGCTGAACATGAGAAGTGGCCAGAGCTCTACCTCCACACTGACTCCCAGATGGTGGCCAGCACTCTTTTGGAGTGCCTACAGTAAAGCAAGCAAAACAGCAGCCTTCACAGAGGCAAACCCATCTGGCTGCTGCAATGTGGAAAGATATTACTGCCTGTCACTGCTCAGTCGAGTTAGAAATCTCTCTTAGTTCCTTGTAGCATCAGAATAGTGTTTTTATTGTGTTCAGCATACATCTTATATACCACTCACTTACAAACAAGACATTCCTGTTCCTCTAACAGTTTCTCTAATCAGTTAGTTGGTCCCAGCTTCTCTCAGACAACAGTGATAAAGGATTTAAGGTTTCATAACAAGAACAGGATTAACAGTGCATAACAATGGAACCTCCTGTCCACCCTTAGAAGAAAACAGACACTGCTTGCTCTTCTAGTCAGACTTTGGTCTTCCAGGGTTTCATAGTGATAAGGTCTACCAGAGTCTGATATGCTCTTTGGTGACTTGCTCAGTTACATCTTCACCCATAGCTGCCCAAAGAGAGAACAAGGCTGTTTTCCAATTGGACCACTGAAGAATATCAAATTAAACAGCAGGTGGATCTGGCCTCTACGATTCAAGGGTTTCAGGTAGGTCTGGACTGACAAAGTAAGGCTTCTAGTGCAGTAGGCCCATAACACTTCAGGCCACCCAGGAATAGATACAACATAAAGATGGGCTTGGGATTGAGGGGTGGACCTCTCCATGGACACTATTGCTCAGGTTTTCTGTGAATGTGAGTCATGTGGAGCAGTTAATGGAAGGCAGTGGATAAAGACTCTTTGGTAAGGAGGACCATGGATCCTACAACACTGGAATCTATGGGAGATCTGGCAGGTGGATTTTATCACCTTTCCAGAAACCTGCCGTGGCAGGCACCATGTTCTTACCATGGAGGAAGCAATGATGGCATGGCTGGTAATGCATCCTGTGCTCCATGCCACTGCCCAAAGCACAAACCTGGGTCTTGAAAAGCAAGTCTTGTGGCAACGTGGCACCCAAAAAAGAACTGAATCACATAATGGGACTTGTTTCCAAAACAATGTCATGTGCACTTGGCTGGTAGATGGATCCACGAGTGTTTACTAAGCAAGAGGGTTTTGCTAAGTGTGTATCCTAATGTTTGAGTGCCGCAGCACCCATTGATCTCCAGGCAGTCTTTAGCAGTCCGTCAAATTGTTCCCAAAGTGGTCCCATAAGATGTGCAGTGCTGGGAGTGGTAGAATTGAGACTGCACTGAGATGGCACTGGTGTGACCAGTGTTAGTAATGCATTTCTATTAAATGCAGTTTGCATTAAAATGTGACATCCAACATATTTGAGGATGAGTAATTTTTTAATTCACAACATCAGTTTTCTACAAAAAAAGCCAATTGGTTACAAAAGCAGCTAACCTGCACACTAGCCCTGAGCTAAGGGAGCCCAGGTTCTGTGGGACGTTGTGCCCCTCGGCAGCTTATTCACAGCATAAGGAAGGGACGGCACCCAAAGTGATGTGCAGAGTAAATCTTTGTAACCCACATATGGTTATAAAACAGGTGTGTTTATTGTGGCAGTGTGATGTGCTAGGGATTTTTCCACCACGATTGCTTCAAAGATTACATAATTCAGATTCCCTTATGTTCCCATAGATAATTCATATTCGTTAATTATGGGTAAGACAATTAATATATAGAGACTTACTTCAGGTAGTGATTCCTGAGGCCTCCAGTCTTCTATTCCATGGTCTCTTCTACTGTCCAGTGTCCTTTTAGCGTCACGGCAGTACAAGCAACAGTTGTTTACTTCATCCAGTGGTCTTCCTCACTTGTCCTATAGAGGAATTTTCTTCACTGACAAATGCTCATTAAAATAATGCCAATTGTAAGTAATTATTAGGTACCAAAACTGTAACACCTGCTCTCTCAGCACTTGGCCATTATTTCTGGACGTCTGCTTCACCCTGGATAGAGATATGTTTGGAAGGAGGATTGAGGGCAGTATCTTGATGCCTTCCTGCTGCATCCCAGCTTACCCACAGACTGAGACAATCCAGCCTTGTGTGGAGGCCCTGGCTTCATTGATGTTTGTTAAGCCTGCTGTTCTTTTACTGCGGCTCTCTTATCAAAACAGAGCAGCCTTACAACATGCTATCTAGTCCGTAATACTATATCCATACTTTTTTCAACATTTAAAAACTATTGCAGTTTTGCAAGTGAGAACTTATTACAAATTTCAACAACTATATTTCTAAAATATGCAGCTGAAATGCATGGGATTTCTACTTTGTCGCATCAGTTATTTCTAAGGACAAGTTACCAAATACATTGTGCTCTACTTCTTCAGATCTGGCAGTCTCAAATATGTTCACAGGAAGAACTCATCGAGAGCAGCCCTGGAAGGAGGGATGTGGGGGTAGATGAAAGACTCGACACGGTGCAGCCTGGAAGGCCAACAGTATCCTGGGCTGAATCAACACAGGGGTGGCATGAGGGACAGGGAGGGGACTGTCCGCTCTGCTCTGCCGCGGGGCTCTGCCGAGCTGCGGGGCCAACTTTGGAGCCGCCGGAGGTGCCGTCCTGCTGCCCTTCTGGGAGACCCGGTCGGCCGCTGCCGGAGGACGGGAAGCGCTCCGGGTCCGCTCCGTGCCCAGCATAGGCAGCTTGACGGGGAGGGCAGAGCCCCAGCTGGCGGCAGAAGCGAGCAGTGCTCTGTACGAGGGACAGCCCTGCAGCGGTCTCTTGATGCACGAGCACCGGCTGCTGGAGGCTGGTGGAACGGACCGGCTCGCGGAGCTCCACTGCGATCAGCGCGGAGACGCGGTGGGACAGCCCGCATGTCTGGAATGCTCTCGGGGACGGCTATGTACTTTTTAGGACAGACAGGCCAGCAGTGTGGGGTGGTGGAGTTGCTCTTTATGTGAAGGAACAGCTGGAATGTCCAGAGCTCTGCCAAGGGATGCACGATGAATGAGTGGAAAGTTTATGGGTGAGGACTGAGGGGCAGGCTGTGTTGAGTGACGCCTGATCAGGAGGAGGAAGCTGAAGAGGCCTTCCACAGGCAGCTGCAAGTGGCCTCGTGATTGCAGGCAGTGGTTCTCATCAAGGACTTCAACCACTGTGATACTTGCTCAAAAAGCAGCACTGCCAGGCACACACAGCCCAGAAGTTGTTGCAGTGCGTGGATGATAACTTTCTATCAAAGATCATGGAGGTGCCCATGAGGAGAGGTGTGCTGCTGGACCTTGCTCTCTGAGACTAAGAAATTGGGCAAAGGTGACACAAGACCTTCAGGGGGAGCAAGAAGCTCATGGAAAGGCACTAATGGAACAACGAAGTGGAAAAGGTCTCTGGCCATTTGTAAAGAAAACAGGAATGTTGTCAGGGCATGCAGGGATGCTATAAGGAAAGCTAATGCGCACTGGAAATCAAAGCAGGTGACCTCCCAGTCTAGGACAACACGAAGGACTATTTAGTATGTCAGTAGATAAAGGAAGACTGGGAGAACGTGCATCTGCTGCTGAATGAGGTGGATGACCAAGTAATGGAGGACACCAAGAAAGTGCAGTTACTGCACATCTTTACTTCATCCTTCCCTGCTAAGACTGCCCCTTGGGTATCCCAGGCCCTGGGAAAAAGAGCCTGGGGAAAGGAAGTCTTCCATTTGGTCAAGAGTGATTTGATCAGAGGTCATCCAGGCTAATTCAGTGAACACAGATCCATGGGCACCGATGGGATGCACCCATGAGTGCTGAAGGAGCTGGCAGAACTGGCTGCCAAAGTGCTCTCGATCATCTTTCAGAGGTCATGGGGAACAGGACAGGTGCATGAGGACCGTTTCCTCCAGAAGGCCAATGTCACTCCAGCCTTCCTAAAGGGCAGGAAGGCGAGTCTGGGAAACTACAAGCCAGTCAGCCTCAGCTCTGTGCCTGAGAAGGTGCAGAGAACTGATTGGTGCCATCGAGATTGGAGACTGCTGGGGCTGTCGTGGCCATGCAGTGGTGTTCACACTCCTGAGGGATATCAGGCAGAGAAAGTGCAAAATCCAGGAGCTTAATTCTAGGAAAGGCAAATTCCAGATCTTCAGGGAGTCTGTCAACAGAACCCCTGGGAATCTGTCAACAAGAACTCAGAAATGGAGTGGAGCCGGCAGGTCTTCAAGGAAGCATTCCTTAGGGCATCTCCAGGTGTAGGAATCAGAAAGGAAGGTGGGAGACCAGTGTTGCCAAAAGAGGATCTGCTGGTCCAACTGTATAGCAGTGGCAGAGGGAGCATTGATGAGTTCTGAAGGGTCCCCTCAGTATATATAATAAATATGTATAATGTATGTATAATAAACTATTGCAGACAGAAGAAACATGCTGTGTTCAATGAAGGATCCTTTCAAATTGTGGGAAGGCATTGGAGATGGAAGGCTGTCAAGAACAGCTACAACATATAGATGGGTTTGGGATCAAAGGGTGGATGTAGCCATGGATGCAATTGCTCAGGTTTTCTGTGAATGTGATTTGTGTGCTGCAATTATGAAAGCCATGTGAATAAAGCTTCTTTTGTATGGTGGATGATGGCTGAAATCTACATATGGAGAGGTTGGGTAGTTGGATTTTATCACCTTTCCAGAAACCTGCCATGGGAGGCACCATGTGCTTACAGCAGTGGGAATAACAAATGGATGGTTGGAAACATATCCTGTGCCCCATGTCACCACCCACATCACAATCCTGGGTCTGGAAAATGAAGGTTTTGGGAACATGGCACCCCAAAAGGAATTGGAACCGACAGTGGGACTCATTCCTGAAAATAGGACCTAAACACCTGAGCCAGAAAGCATGGCATCCACACATCCCATATCGTGGACAGCCTCAGGGAAAATGGAACAATCTAATGGACTGTTAGGGGCTATATGGAGAGCAATGGGTACTAGAACACTCAAACATTGGATACACACTTAGCAAAAGCCTCTTGCTTAGTCAACAGTCGTGGATCCATCTGCCAGCCAAGCTGGTCCTGCCCAATCCAACATCCTGGGCACTGCAGAAGAAGATAAAGTCCCTGCAGTGCAACCTGAAAACATGCTGGGCAGGACAGCCTGGGTTATTCCAGCCTCAGACCAAGGCCAGCCCATCACTGAGGATGCTTTTGCTCAAGGAACTGAGGGCACGTGGTGGGTAATGTGGAAGGGTGGGGACATCCTGTGTGTGCCTCAATGGGACTTGATATTGGGTGAGAACAGTCAGTACTTGGAACTAATTAGTGATACTAATTGCTATATGATATTGGCTTGGCATCATTACTAAGGTTGATATTTGCCTTATCAATGGTCTCAGAGCAATTTTAGTCTTCCGGTGAAGACAAGGTAAAACCCTGAAAGTGGTTTTTCTCAAATGTGCGGGCAGCCAAAAAGCAAAGGTGTGAATAAGGCCTGACTGTGAACGGAGGGATCTTTCCTTCTGGTAGGAGAGATCTTATATGAGTCTGGTAAGGAAGCACGCTCATTTTTATGAGTTGAAAGCTGCCCTGCTGTGGTACTGATGTGGCCTTCAAATGTCCCAGTCTATGTAGCAGCTTAGACCCCTATAAGTTGGGATCAGTTTTGCAACTGGGGCTCAGAAGTGAGTCTGAAGACAGACTGACCACTGCTGCTGGTTCCCTTTTCTCCCTTACAAGAGAGGGAGCAGTTTTTGGTACATGGGTCACCATGAGGCCATTGGGTGAAGAGTACTGAAATAAAACACACTTGTTTTAGAGAAATGTTTTGAACATATGTGAAATTGCAGTGCAAACCAAGTTACATCAGCCTGCCTGGTCAAATGTTATGGAAAGGAAGTATGAAAATTCACAGTGGTAGGGACTGTACAACCCCAGTGATATTCACTGGCTTTAAAATACAACACCAAAGATATCCGGGGATTAATTAATTAATTAATTAATTTTATTTTATATAAGCCATATTGTTTCCTCCAACAAAAGCCCATTTGTTAAAGCTACAGTGTACCTGCACACCAGCCCTGAGCAAAAGGAGCCCAGATGCAGGAGGGATGTGGCTGCACTTTGTATCCTTCACTGCCTTCTGCAGTGCAGGGGGGCTGGGGGCAGATGTGAGCTCTCATGTGCACTGCAGGGACTTTATCTTCTGCAGTACTAAGGATGTTTGGGCAGCCCAGCTCAGCTGGCAGATGGATCCACAAGCATTGACTAAGCAAGTGGGTTTTGCTAAGTGTGTATCCAATGTTTGAGTGCCCCAGCACCCATTGCTCTCCAGGCAGTCTTTAACAGTCCATCAAATCCATTTTCCCAGAGGCTGTCCACGATAAGGGATGTGTGGATGCCATGCTTTCTGACCAAGGTATTTATGACGTTGTTTTGGAAACGAGTCCCATTATGTGATTCAGATCTTTTTTGGGTGCCACGTTGCCACAAGACTTGCTTTTCAAGATCCAGGATGGTGCTTTGGGCAGTGGCATGGAGCACAGGATGCATTACCAACCACTCACATTCACAGAAAACCTGAGCAACAGTATCCTCCCCTTGATCCCAAGCCTATCTGTATGTTGTAGCTATTCCTTGGTGGCCTAAAGTGTTGTGGGCCAACTGAGCTGGAAGCCTTACTTTCTCAGTCCAGACCTACCTGAAGCCTTTGAATTCTAGAGGTCCAATCCACCTGCTGTTTAGTTTGATATTCTTCGGTGGTCCGATTGGAAAACAACCTTGTTCTCTCGTTGGGCAGCAATATCTTTCCACATTGCAGCAGCCAGATGGGTTTGCCTCTGTGAAGGCTGCTGTTTTGCTTGCTTTACTGTAGGCACTCCAAAAGAGTGCTGGCCACCATCTGGGAGTCAGTGTGGAGTTAGAGCTCTGGCCACTTCTCATGTTCAGCAATGTCTAAAGCCAGATGGATTGCATCCACTTCTGCCCTTTGGCTCATTACACCTTCTCTTCAGTAGTTTCTGCAACTCATCATGTAGGACTTTACATCGCAGCCCTCCATCTTCAGTGCCTCCCCACAATACGACAGGACCCCTCAGTGTGCATGACCTATTTCTTCTCAGTCTCCAGTACTTTATTATACCGTGGGCACCTTCAGCATACATCACCTCCTCCTCTGGTGATACACCAAAGTTCCAATTGGCCCTTGGCCTTCCCGACCCCATTCCTGCACAGCCTATCTGCATCCATACACTCCTGCCAGGAGTCCTGTCCCTGATCCCTCTGCCTGTGCCCTTTCTTCCTGCTGTCCAGTGTGACCAGCAGGTCCTGGTTCAGCCATGCCGATCTCTCACCTTTCTTTCTGACTTCCTACAGCTGCAGATGGAGAGCTCTTGTGCCCAGGGCACAAGGAAGGAAAGCTTCCTAAAAGATTTGTCAGCGTAATTTTGGGATTGTGCCCACAACTGGAAAATGTGAGCGTGGACCCACCCAGATTGCTTAATGCCTGGGAAGAAAAGCCTGCACCAGGAGCAATAAAAAGGCGAGGGAGCGTGCAGGAGCAGTGAGTCCTGCAAGGAGCACACCCAGCTGTCCACCTGCTGCAGAGATGGTGCACACAGCCTCCCCGCTGCTGCTGCTGCTCAGCCTGGCTCTGCTGGCTCCTGGCCTCTCTGTCAGACAGGTAACGGGATGGGGCTGGGAGTGGGTGCACCTCAGTGCCCACACTTGACACCTGCCCAGCTCTGAGTCCTTCTGCTTCATCCCCAGTGCTTGCTGACTGGAAACTGGACCAACGACCTGGGCTCCAACATGAACATCGGGGATGTGAGCGACAGCGGTGAATTCAGTGGCACCTATGTAACACCTGTAGATGACGTACCACAAAACATCATGGAGTCAATTCTGCTCGGGATCCAAAGCATCACAGATGATCAGCCCACCTTTGGCTTCATAGTCCGCTCAAACTTTACAGGTGATTTTCTTGCAGCCTCCCTGCAATGTCCCTGCTCCTCGGCTACCCTTCCCCACAATATCACCAATGTTCTCCTGCCCTTCCCCATGATGACCCCAGTGCTATCCTGCAATACCCTATGGTATCCCTGATGATCCCTCCCCCTCTCTGTGCTGCCCCTGATGATTTCCAGCCCATCCCTGCTGTCCCCCCAGTGATTCCCTGCCTCCTGTGGCCCCGGAGCAGCCCCATCCCTTCCCTCAGAGCTGTTGGGCTGCTGTCCCCTCCCTGTCCCCGGGTGCAGGGAAGGTGCTGGGGCTGTCCCCAGAGTGCAGGGAGAGCTCAGATGAGTTGTCTCCAAGGCAGAGGGACCACAGCTCTGGCACTGCCCTGCCCTGCGTGGAGCCCTTGACCCCACTCCCCTCATCTGCCCCTTTCCCACAGAGTCCACCACTGTCTTCACGGGCCAGTGCTTCATGGACAGGAGAGGGAAGGAGGTCCTGAAGACCATGTGGCTGCTGCGGTCGAATGCTGATGACACTGATGATGACTGGAAAGCCACCAGGTGAGCCCAGGGCAGAGGCACACGGTCCCTGGCAATGACCCAGTGGCCATGCACTTCCCACCTTACAGCTCCTCTCTCTCCCACAGGGTTGGCAACCACATCTTCACTCGCACACAGTGAAGGAGTGAGGATGGCCCCGCAAGTCCCACATCAGCAACAAAGCTGGACTGCTGACACAGCTTGTGACATTCCTCTCAATAAAGCTTTGCCTCAGATGTACTCTGGCTCTATGTTCCTTTGGGCTGCTCTTCTGGCTCCCATGTCCCCTCACTGCATCCCAGTTCCTCTCTCCCCTCCTGTCCCCTCTACCATTGGTCTTGACAGTGCCAGCAATGACACTCGTGTCACCACATCCTCTGTGCCACTGCAGTTGCTGCTGATGGCACTCAGTGGCTTTGAGACTGCACCTGTTTGGGAAGTGGGCTGGGAAGGATGCTTAGGAAATAAAGGGGGAAGAGAAGACAGGGTAGTCTTGCCTACCAAGTGCAGGGGCTGTGTGCGGGGCACAGAGCATGGAGGGAGGGCTCTGATCCCCACAGCATGCAAGGAAAGCTGTCAGGGACAGCTCTGCCAGGAGCATGCAGAAATAGCACACTCCTCCTGCTCCTCTGCCACATGTCACTGGTGCTGGCTAAACTATACCCCAGATCTCTTTGAGTGACCCAAAATCAATGCGAGCTGTGCTGCCAGCAGTGCTGGGAGCCGACACCAGAGCTGATATTGGGCCTGGAGCATGGAGCTCTCATTAAAAAACACTGGACTTGGCATGGTATGCACTGGGTGCTGGCCACACCTACCAGCTGAGTAGTGCATTTGACTTACTAGAGGGAAGGGATGCTATACAAATGAAGCTGGACAGGCTTTAGATATGGTGCTATGACATTCTCATGAAGTTCAATCAGGTCAAGTGCAAGGTCTGGCATCTGGGTTGGGACAGTCCCAAGCACAGATATGGGTTGGGCAGAGATTAGTTGAGATCAACCTTGGGGAGAAGGGTTTGGGCATGCTGGTTGATGATAGATTCAAAGTGAGCAAGCAATGTGCGTGTGCTGCCCAGAAGGCCAGTTACATCCTGGGTTCCGTAAAGAGAACTGTAACCAGCTGGTTGGGGGAGCAGGTTCTGCTCCTCTGCTCTGCTCTTGTGAGACCCAACCTGGAGTACTGTGTCCAGTTCAGGGTACCCCAACACTGGGAGGACATGGAGATGTTAGAGTGAGTTCAGAAGAAGACGATGAAGATGATCCTCTGATCATCTGGGCTAGAGCACCTCCACTGTGAGGACAGGCTGAGAGAGTTGTGACTGTTTAGCCAATAAAAGAGAAGGCTCCGGGGAGACCTCCCAGACATCAGCCTTCCAGAACCTGAAGGAGCCTATGTGAAGGCTGTGGAAGGACTTTCTATAATGGCATATAGTGACAGGACAAGGGGAAATGATTTTAAACTTCCAGAGGATAGATTTAGACTAAATATAAGGAATAAATTCTTTACTGTGAGGGTGGTGAGACACTGGAACAGGTTGCCCAGAATGGTTGTGGATGTGGATGTCTGCTGCCTAAAGGCATCAGAGTCTCGGCTGGATGGAGTTTTGAGCAACCTGATCTAGTGGGAGGTGTCCTTGCCTATAACATGGAGCTAGAATGGGGTGGTCACAAGGGTCCCTTCCAACCCAAACCATTATGTGATTCCATGATTCTATGCAGGAAGAGACAGCAGTCAAGAGACTGGGGCATTTTGAAGCCCACAGCAGTTTTGGTATTGCACTGAGGGGTTTGAACTAAAACAATGAGCGTGTTTCCTTACCAGACTCATATAAGATCTCTCCTACCAGATGGAAAGATCCCTCCGTTCACAGTCATGCCTTGTATCACACCTTTGCTTTTTGGCTGCCCGCACATTTGAGAAAAACCACTTTCAGGGATGAAGCACCGGAAGACTAAAATTGCTCTGAGACCATTGATAAGGCAAATATCAACCCTAGTAATGATGCCAAGCCAGTATCATATAGCAATTAGTATCACTAATTAGTTCCAAGTACTGACTGTTCTCACCCAACATCAAGGCCCCTTGAGGCACACACAGGATGTTCCCTCCCTTCCACATTACCCACCACATGCACTCAGTTCCTTGAGCAAAAGCATCCTCAGCGATGGGCTGGCCTTGGTCTGAGGCTGGAATAACCCAGCCTGTCCCGCCCAGCATGTTTGTAGGGTGCACTGCAGGGACTTTATCTTCTTCTGCAGTGCCCAGGATGTTGGACTGGGCAGGACCAGCTTGGCTGGCAGATGGATCCACAGCATTGACTAAGCAAGTGGGTTTTGCTAAGTGTGTATCCAATGTTTGAGTGTTCCAGCACCCATTGCTCTCCATATAGCCCCTATCAGTCCATTACATTGTTCCATTTTCCCAGAGGCTGTCCACGATATGGGATGTGTGGATGCCATGCTTTCTGGCTCAGGTGTTTAGGTCCTATTTTCAGGAATGAGTCCCACTGTCTGTTCCAATTCCTTTTGGGGTGCCATGTTCCCAAAACCTTCATTTTCCAGACCCAGGATTGTAATGTGGGTGGTGACATGGGGCACAGGATATGTTTCCAACCATCCATTTGTCTGCAATAGTTTATTATACATATATTATACATATTTATTATATATACTGAGGGGATCCTTCAGAACTCATCAATGCTCCCTCTGCCACTGCTATACAGTTGGACCAGCAGATCCTCATTTGGCAACACTGGTCTCCCACCTTCCTTTCTGATTCCTACACCTGGAGATGCCCTAAGGAATGCTTCCTTGAAGACCTGCCGGCTCCACTCCATTTCTGAGTTCTTGTTGACAGATTCCCAGGGGTTCTGTTGACAGACTCCCTGAAGATCTGGAATTTGCCTTTCCTAGAATTAAGCTTCTGGATTTTGCACTTTCTCTGCCTGATATCCCTCAGGAGTGTGAACACCACTGCATGGCCACGACAGCCCCAGCAGCCTCCAATCTCGATGGCACCAATCAGTTCTCTGCACCTTCTCAGGCACAGAGCTGAGGCTGACTGGCTTCCAGTTTCCAAGACTTGCCTTCCTGCCCTTTAGGAAGTCTGGAGTGACATTGGCCTTCTGGAGGAAACGGACCTCATGCACCTGTCCTGTTCCCCATGACCTCTGAAAGATGATCGAGAGCACTTTGGCAGCCAGTTCTGCCAGCTCCTTCAGCACTCATGGGTGCATCCCATCGGTGCCCATGGATCTGTGTTCACTGAATTAGCCTGGATGACCTCTGATCAGATCGCTCTTGACCAAATGGAAGACTTCCTTTCCCCAGGCTCTTTTTCCCAGGGCCTGGGATACCCAAGGGGCAGTCTTAGCAGGGAAGGATGAAGTAAAGATGTGCAGTAACTGCACTTTCTTGGTGTCCTCCATTACTTGGTCATCCACCTCATTCAGCAGCAGATGCACGTTCTCCCAGTCTTCCTTTATCTACTGACATACTAAATAGTCCTTCGTGTTGTCCTAGACTGGAAGGTCACCTGCTTTGATTTCCAGTGCGCATTAGCTTTCCTTATAGCATCCCTGCATGCCCTGACAACATTCCTGTTTTCTTTACAAATGGCCAGAGACCTTTTCCACTTTGTTGTTCCATTACTGCCTTTCCATGAGCTTCTTGCTCCCCCTGGAGGTCTTATGCCTCTTTTGCCCAATTTCTTAGTCTCAGAGAGCAAGGTCCAGCAGCACACCTCTCCTCATGGGCACCTCCATGATCTTTGCCAGAAAGTTATCATCCACGCACTGCAACAACTTCTGGGCTGTGTGTGCCTGGCAGTGCTGCTTTTTGAGCAAGTATCACAGTGGTTGAAGTCCTTGATGAGAAGCACTGCCTGCAATCACGAGGCCACTTGCAGCTGCCTGTGGGAGGCCTCTTCAGCTTCCTCCTCCTGATCAGGCGTCACTCAACACAGCCTGCCCCTCAGTCCTCACCCATAAACTTTCCACTCATTCATCGTGCATCCCTTGGCAGAGCTCTGGACATTCCAGCTGTTCCTTCACATAAAGAGCAACTCCACCACCCCACACTGCTGGCCTGTCTGTCCTAAAAAGTACATAGCCGTCCCCGAGAGCATTCCAGACATGCGGGCTGTCCCACCGCGTCTCCGCGCTGATCGCAGTGGAGCTCCGCGAGCCGGTCCGTTCCACCAGCCTCCAGCAGCCGGTGCTCGTGCATCAAGAGACCGCTGCAGGGCTGTCCCTCGTACAGAGCACTGCTCGCTTCTGCCGCCAGCTGGGGCTCTGCCCTCCCCGTCAAGCTGCCTATGCTGGGTACGGAGCGGACCCGGAGCGCTTTCCGTCACGGAACCTCCGGCGGCCCCGAATTTGGCCCCGCAGCTCGGCAGAGCCCCGCGGCAGAGCAGAGCGGACAGTCCCCTCCCTGTCCTTCATGCCGCCCCTGTGTTGATTCAGCCCAGGATACTGCTGGCCTTCCAGGCTACAAGCTCTCACTGCTGCACCGCGTCGAGTCTTTCATCTACACATCTTTTCATCTCCACAACCTTCCTTGCAGGGCTGCTCTCGATGAGTTCTTCCTGTGAACATATTTGAGACTGCCAGATCTGAAGAAGTAGAGCACAATGTATTTGGTAACTTGTCCTTAGAAATAACTGATGCGACAAAGTAGAAATCCCATGTATTTCAGCTGCATATGTTTTAAATATAGTTGTTGAAATATGTCTTAAATTCTCACTTGGAATACTGCAATAGTTTCTAATGTTGCAAAAAGTACGGGTTTAGTATTACGGACTAGATAGCATGTTGTAAGGCTGCTCTGTTTTGATAAGAGAGCCGCAGTAAAAGAACAGCAGGCTTAACAAACATCAATGAAGCCAGGGCCTCCACACAAGGCTGGATTGTCTCAGTCTGTGGGTAAGCTGGGATGCAGCAGGAAGGCATCAAGATACTGCCCTCAATCCTCCTTCCAAACATATCTCTATCCAGGGTGAAGCAGACGTCCAGAAATAATGGCCAAGTGCTGAGATAGCAGATGTTACAGTTTTGGTACCTAATAATTACTTACAATTGGCATTATTTTAATGAGCATTTGTCAGTGAAGAAAATTCCTCTATAGGACAAGTGAGGAAGACACCTGGATGAAGTAAACAACTGTTGCTTGTACTGCCGTGATGCCAAAAGGACACTGGACAGTAGAAGAGACCATGGAATAGAAGACTGGAGGCCTCAGGAATCACTACCTGAAGTAAGTCTCTATATATTAATTGTCTTACCCATAATTAATGATTTTGTATTATCTGTGGGAATATAAGGGAATCTGAATTATGTAATCTTTGAAGCACTCATGGAAAAATCCCCAGCGCATCACAGTGCCACAATAAACACACCTGTTTTATAACCATATGTGGGTTACAAAGATTTACTCTGCACATCACTTTGGGTGCCATCCCTTCCTTATGCTGTGAATAAGCTGTCGAGGAGCACAACGTCCTGGATGGACTGCTAAAGGCTACCTGGAGATCAATGGGTGCTGTGGCACTGAAACATTAGGATACACACTTAGCAAAAACCTCTTGCTTAGTAAACACTTGTGGATCCATCTACCAGCCAAGTGCACATGGTGGGTAATGTGGAAGGATGGGGACATCCTGTGTGTGCCTCAAGGGGACTTGATGTTGGGTGAGAACAGTCAGTACTTGGAACTAATTAGTGATACTAATTGCTATATGATATTGGCTTGGCATCATTACTAGGGTTGATATTTGCCTTATCAATGGTTTCAGAGCAATTTTACTCTTCCGGTGCTTCATCCCTGAAAGTGGCTTTTCTCAAACATGCGAGCAGCCAAAAAGCAAAGGTGTGAATAAGGCCTGACTGTGAACGGAGGGATCTTTCCTTCTGGTAGGAGAGATCTTATATGAGTCTGGTAAGGAAGCATGCTCATTTTTATGAGTTGAAAGCTGCCCTGCTGTGGTACTGATGTGGCCTTCAAATGTCCCAGTCTATGTAGCAGCTTAGACCCCTATAAGTTGGGATCAGTTTTGCAACTGGGGCTCAGAAGTGAGTCTGAAGACAGACTGACCACTGCTGCTGGTTCCCTTTTCTCCCTTACAAGAGAGGGAGCAGTTTTTGGTACATGGGTCACCATGAGGCCATCGGGTGAAGAGTACTGAAATAAAACACACTTGTTTTAGAGAAATGATTTGAACATATGAGAAATTGCAATGTAAACCAAGTTACATCAGTCTGCCTGGTCAAATGTTATGGAAAGGAAGTATGAAAATTCCCAGTGGTAGGGAATGTACAACCCCAGTGATATTCACTGGCTTTAAAATACAACACCAAAGATATCCAGGGATTTTTTTATTTTATTTTATTTTATTTTATTTTATTTTATTTTATTTTATTTTATTTTATTTTATTTTATTTTATTTTATTTTATTTTATTTTATTTTATTTTATTTTATTTTATTTTATTTTATTTTATTTTATTTTATTTTATTTAAGCAATATTGTTTCCTCCAACAAAAGCCCATTTGTTAAAGCTACAATGTACCTGCACACCAGCCCTGAGCAAAAGGAGTCCAGATGCAGGTGGGATGTGGCTGCACTTTGCACCCTTCACTGCCTTCTGCAGTGCAGGGGGGCTGGGGGCAGATGTGAGCTCTCATGTGCAGTGCAGGGACTTGCAGGAGCAGTGAGTCCTGCAAGGAGCACACCCAGCTGTCCACCTGCTGCAGAGATGGTGCACACAGCCTCCCCGCTGCTGCTGCTGCTCAGCCTGGCTCTGCTGGCTCCCGGCCTCTCTGTCAGACAGGTAACGGGATGGGGCTGGGAGTGGGTGCACATCGGTGCCCACCCTTGACACCTGCCCAGCTCTGAGTCCTTCTGCTTCATCCCCAGTGCTTGCTGACTGGGAAATGGACCAACGACCTGGGCTCCAACATGACCATCGGGGCTGTGAGCAGCAGCGGTGAATTCAGTGGCACCTATGTATCACCTGTAGATGACGTACCACAAAACATCATGGAGTCACTTCTGCTCGGGATCCAAAGCATCACAGACTATCAGCCCACCTTTGGCTTCACAGTCCGCACAAACTTTACAGGTGCTTTTCTTGCAGCCTCCCTGCAATGTCCCTGCTCCTCTGCTGATCTTCCTTTTGACATCCCCTTTGCTTTCCTGCTCTTCCCCACAATGTCACCAATGTTCTCCTGCCCTTCCCCATGATGACCCCAGTGCTATCCTGCAATTCCCCATGGTATCCCTGATGATCCCTCCCCCTCTCTGTGGTGTCCCTGATGATTTCCAGCCCATCCCTGCTGTCCCCCCAGTGATTCCCTGCCTCCTGTGGCCCCGGAGCAGCCCCATCCCTTCCCTCAGAGCTGCTGGGCTGCTGCCCCCTCCCTGTCCCTGGGTGCAGTGAAGGTGCTGGGGCTGTCCCCAGATTGCAGGGAGAGCTCAGATGAGTTGTCCCCAGGGCAGAGGGACCACAGCTCTGACACTGCCCTGCCCTGCATGGAGCCCTTGACCCCACTTCCCTCACAGAATCACAGAATCACAGAATGACCCGGTTTGGAAGGGACCTCAAGGATCATGTAGTTCCAGCCCCCCTGCCTGGCAGGGCCACCAAACATACACCTTTACTAGATTAGGTTGCCCAGGGCCCTGTCCAACCTGGTCTTGAACACCTCCAAGGACGGGGCATCCACAACCTCCCTGGGCAGCCTGTTCCAGGACCTAACCACCCTTCTAGTAAAGAACTTTCCCCTAACATCCAACCTAAATCTTCCCTCTTTTAACTTAAAACCTTTTCCTCTTGTCCTGCTATTATCAGCCCTTTTGAAGAGTTTACTCCCCTCCTGGGAGTAAGTTCCCTTCAGGTATTGAAAGGCTGCAATGAGGTCACCCCGCAACCTTCTCTTCTCTAGGCTGAACAAACCCAACTCCCTCAGCCTGTCCTCATAGGGGAGGTGCTCCAGCCCCCTGATCATCTTTGTGGCCCTCCTCTGGACCCTTTCCAAAATCTCCATGTCTTTTTTGTACTGAGGGCTCTACACCTGGACACAGTACAACAGATGGGGCCTCACAAGAGCAGAGTAGAGAGGGACGATCACCTCCCTATCCCTGCTGACCACCCCTCTCCTGATGGAGCCCAGGATCCCATTTGCTTTCCGGGCTGCCAGAGCGCACTGCTGGCTCATGTTGAGTCTTTCATCCATTAGGACCTTCTCTGCTGAGCTGCTCTGAAGGACCACTCCTCCCAGCCTGTACAGGTGCCTGGGGTTCTTCCGGCCCAAGTGCAAAACCTTGCACTTTGCTGTGTTGAACCTCATTAGGTTCACCCGTGCCCAGCTTTCCAGCCTGTCAAGGTCCCTCTGAATGGCATCTGTTCCCTCCACTGTATCGACTGCACCACTCAGCTTGGTGTCATCAGCAGACTTGCTGAGGGTGCACTCCATTCCCTCATTGATGTCATTAATAAAGATGTTAAAGAGGACCGGTCCCAAGACAGACCCTTGAGGGACACCGCTCGTTACTGGCCTCCACCTGGACATAGAGCCATTGACCACCACCCTCTGTCTGCGGCCTTTCAACCAATTGCTTATCCATCGAGTTGTCCACCCATCAAATCCACTTCCCTCCAATTTGGAGATGAGGATGTCGTGGGGGACCATGTCAAAGGCCTTGCTCAGGTCCAGGTAAATGACATCGGTCGCCTTCCCTTCGTCCACCAATGCCATCACTCCATCATAGAAGGCCACAAGATTAGTTAAGCATGACCTTCCCCTGGTGAAGCCGTGCTGGCTGTCTCGGATCACGTGCTCATTCTTTATGTGATCAAGCATGTTGTCCAGGAGGATCTGTTCCATAATCTTCCCAGGCACAGAGGTGAGACTCACCGGCCTGTAGTTCCCCGGATCCTCCCTGCTCCCCTTCTTGTAAATGGGAGTGACGTGACCCTTCCTCCAATCGTCCGGGACCTCACCTCACAGCCATGACTTCTCAGATATGATGGAGAGCGGCTCGGCAACCACCTCAGCCAGCTCCTTCAGGACCCTGGGATGCACGCCATCTGGCCCCATAGACTTGTACTCATTCAGTCTAAGGAGGCACTCTTGGACTTGCTCAACCCTTACAGTGGGGAGGGATTTACCTCCTTGGTCCCCACATAGAGGTATGGGGGTGCAGGGCTTAGGGTCACGAACAAGACTAGAATCCTGGCCACCAGTAAAGACTGAGGTGAAGAACTCATTCAGCACCTCAGCTTTCTCTTCATCTGTTGAAGCCATTTCTCCTTTTAAATTTACCAGAGTAGGTACGCCCGTTTTGGCTTGTCTCTTCTGGCCAATGTACCTGTAGAAGGTTTTCTTATTGTTTTTCACGTCCCTTGCCAAGTTCAGTTCTGCCTGTGCCTTGGCTTTCCTGATCCCACGTCTGCAAGTCCGGACGGCATCCCTGTATTCTTCCCAGGTGACACAGCCTTGTTTCCAGAGCTTGTACACCCCTTTCTTCACCCTCAGTTCTCTCAGCAGTCCTTGCTGAGCCATGCCGGTTTTCTATCTCACCTGCTCACTTTCTTATTCAGAGGAATGGAGACCTCTTGTGCTTTCAGGAGGACATCCTTGAAGAGCAGCCAGCTCTCCTCAACGTCCTTATCTTTGAGGGCAGCGCACCAGGGGATCTTGGCCAGCATTCCATTGAGTAGCTTGAAGTCAGCTCTACTAAAGTTCAGCATCCTGATCCTGCTCTTTGCCAGGCCCACATCGCTTGAGATCACAAACTCAACCAGGGCATGATCGCTGGAGCCCAGGCAGCCTCCAACCTTGACACCTTTGATGATCTTCTCAGCATTGGTGAGCAGCAGGTCCAGCAGCGCTTCACCTCTGGTAGGTCTGTCCAAGACCTGAACCAGAAAGCTATCATCAATGGATTCCAAGAGCCTTCTGGAGCTCTTGCAGCTCGCCGTGTGGTTTTCCCAACAGATGTCCGGATGGTTGAAGTCCCCCACCAGGACAAGAGCATGTGAACCAGATGCCTCACACATCTGGAGCAAGAAAGCCTCATCAACAGCCTCCCCTTGATCAGGTGGCCTGTAGTATGCCCCTAATACCAGCTGACCTTTATTAGTCCCATCTCTAATCCTAATCCACAGGCTCTCAACCTGTTCCTGACTGTTTCTCATGGGGAGCTCCTCACAGTTTATCCAATCTCTGACATAGAGAGCAACTCCCCCACCCTTCCTACCTCGCCTATCTCTCCTATAGAGTCTATAGCCATCGATGGCAGTATCCCAATTGTGGGAGTCATCCCACCATGTTTCTGTGATAGCAACAATGTCATAACTTTCAGAGTGCATCACAGTTACCAGTTCCTCCTGCTTGTTACTCAGGCTGCGTGCATTAGTATAAAGGCACTTCAGCCGGGCTGTCCGTCTCGCCACCTTTATAAGGGATCCAGGATCCACTAGAACAGCAGCATCCCCAGCATCCCCCTGCCCTACTCCCTCCCTTTGCACTCTGCTGTCATTGCCCACGGAGTTTGGTACAATCCCTCGAATGAACCGTTCAACCCCAGTAGCCCTTATTTTGCCCCCTTCCCCCTTCATTCCTAGTTTAAAGACCTGTCAGTGAGTCCCGCTAATTCTTCAGCTAATACCCTCTTACCCCTCAGGGACAGGCTGCTTGCTTCAGCAGCCATCATGCCAGGTGCAGTGTACATTGTCCCATGGTCAAAAAAGCCAAAATTATTGTGTCTGCACCAGCTCTTAAGCCATCTATTTAAGAGTTGGGTTTTTCAGATCCTCCCTGTACCTTTCCCTGACACCACAGGCATAGAAGAAAAGATCACCTGCACCCCGGCTCCTTCAAGTATTCGCCCCATTCCCCAGAAGTCTTTCTTGATAGACCTCAGGCTTTCCTTGTCAACTTCCTCACTGCCAGCCTGAATTATTAAAAGTGGGTAGTAATCTGAAGGCTGAATCAACCTAGGAATTATCTTTGAAATGTCCCTGACCCGTGCCCCAGGAAGGCAGCACACATCTCTGCGGGTAGGGTCGGGCTGGCATATAGGGCCTTCTGTTCTTTGCAGAAGGCAGTCACCTACGACAATCACCCTTCTGTCCTTATGGATAGAAGCAGTCTTGAGCCTTGGGGGTGACAGCTTCGCCTGAGGCAACCTCATGGGTGAACCTGTCTCCACTCTCTAACTAGTCCCCCCTACAAGTTCCAGGGCCTCAAACCTGTTACACAGAGGCACCTGGGGAGCCAGGGATGATCGGGATGTGGGATGACCCCTACGCCGAGCAGGTACCTGTTTCCACTCCTCCTCCCTTCTCAAATAGCTGCTGGGGGGCCCCTTTCCCACAGAGTCCACCACTGTCTTCACGGGCCAGTGCTTCCAGGACAGGGATGGGAAGGAGGTCCTGAAGACCATGTGGCTGCTGCGGTCAAGTGTTGATGACATTGATGATGACTGGAAAGCCACCAGGTGAGCCCAGGGCAGAGGCACACAGTCCCTGGCAATGACCCAGTGGCCACGCACTTCCCACCTTACATCTCCTCTCTCCCACAGGGTTGGCTACAACATCTTCACTCGCACACAGTGAAGGAGTGAGGATGGCCCCGCGAGTCCCAAATCAGCAACGAAGCTGGAGTGCTGACACTGCTTGTGACATTCCTCCCAATAAAGCTTTGCCTCAGATGTATTCAGGCTCTATGTTCCTTTGGGCTGCTCTTCTGGCTCCCATGTCCCCTCACTGCATCCCAGCTCCTCTCTCCCCACCTGTTCCCTCTACCATTTCTGATACCCCATGGCATGACAGTGCCAGCAATGACACTCGTGTCACCACATCCTCTTGTGCCACTGCAGTTGCTGCTGATGGCACTCAGTGGCTTTGAGACTGCACATGTTTGGGAAGTGGGCTGGGAAGGATGCTTAGGAAATAAAGGGGGAAGAGAAGACAGGGCCGTCTTGCCTACCAAGTGCAGGGGCTGTGTGCAGGGCACAGAGCACAGAGGGAGGGCTCTGATCCCCAAGCATGCAAGGAAAGCTGTCAGGGACAGCTCTGACAGGAGCATGCAGAAATAGCACACTCCTCCTGCTCCTCTGCCACATGTCACTGGTGCTGGCTAAACTATACCCCTGATCCCTTTGAGTGACCCAAAATCAAAGTGAGCTGTGCTGCCAGCAGTGCTTGGAGCCGACAGCAGAGCTGATATTGGGTCTGGAGCATGGAGCTCTCAATAAAAAACACTGGACTTGGCATGGTATGCACTGGGTGCTGGCCACACCTACCAGATGAGTAGTGCATTTGACTTACTAGAGGGAGGGGATGCTATCCAAATGGAGCTGGACAGGCTTGAGATATGGGGCTATGACATTCTCATGAAGTTCAACAAGGTCAAGTGCAAGGTCTGGCATCTGGGTTGGGACAGTCACAAGAACAGATATGGGTTGGGCAGAGAATACTTGAGATCAACCTTGGGGAGAAGGGTTTGGGCATGCTGGTTGATGAAAGATTCAACGTGAGCAAGCAATGTGCGTGTGCTGCCCAGAATGCCAGTTATATCCTGGGTTCCATAAAGAGAACTGTAACCAGCTGGTTGGGGGAGCAGGTTCTGCTCCTCTGCTCTGCTCTTGTGAGACCCAACCTGGAGTACTGTGTCCAGTTCAGGGTACCCCAACACTGGGAGGACATGGAGATGTTAGAGTGAGTTCAGAAGAGGATGATGAAGATGATCAAGGGCTGGTGCACCTCCACTGTGAGGACAGGCTGAGAGAGTTGTGACTGTTTAGCCAAGAAAAGAGAAGGCTCCAGGGAGACCTCCCAGACATCAGCCTTCCAGAACCTGAAGGAGCCTATGGGAAGTCTGTGGAAGGATTTTCTATAAAGGCATTTAGTGACAGGACAAGGGGAAATGATTTTTAACTGGCAGAGGATAGATTTAGACTAAATATAAGGAATAAATTCTTTACTGTGAGGGTGGTGAGACACTGGAACAGGTTGCCCATAGTGGCTGTGGATGTCTCCTCTATAAAGACATTCAAGTCTCGGCTGGATGGGGCTTTGAACATCCTGGTCTAGGGGGAGGTGTCGTTGCCTATAACAGGCAGCTAGAATGTGGTGGTCTTAAGTGTCCCTTCCAACCCAAACCATTATGTGATTCCGTGATTCTATGCAGGAAGAGACAGCATTGAAGAGACTGGGGCATTTTGAAGCCCACAGCACTTTTGGCATTTCACTGAGGGGTTTGAATTAAAAAATGAGCGTGCTTCCTTACCAGACTCATATAAGATCTCTCCTACCAGAAGGAAAGATCCCTCCGTTCACATTCAGGCCTTATTCACACCTTTGCTTTTCGGCTGCCCGCAAAAATCCGCATCCATACACTCCTACCAAGAGTCCTGTCCATGATCCCTTTTTGGTTTGAGAAAAGCCACTTTCAGGGATGAAGCACCGGAAGACTAAAATTGCTCCGAAACCATTGATAAGGCAAATATCAACCCTGGTAATGATGCCAAGCCAATATCATATAGCAATTAGTATCACTAATTAGTTCCAAGTACTGACTATTCTCACCCAATATCAAGTCCCATTGAGGCACACACAGGATGTTCCCTCCCTTCCACATTACCCACCACGTGCTCTCAGTTCCTTGAGCAAAAGCATCCTCAGCGATGGGCTGGCCTTGGTCTGAGGCTGGAATAACCCAGGCTGTCCTGCCCAGCATGTTTGTCAGGTGCACTGCAGGGACTTTATCTTCTTCTGCAGTGCCCAGGATGTTGGACTGGGCAGGACCAGCTTGGCTGGCAGATGGATTCACAGGCATTGACTAAGCAAGTGGGTTTTGCTAAGTGTGTATCCTAATATTTGAGTGCCCCAGCACCCATTGCTCTCCAGATAGCCTTTAGAAGTCCATCAAATTGTTCCATTTTCCCTGAGGCTGTCCATGACATGGGATGTGTGGATGCCATGCTTTCTGGCACAGGTATTTATGACGTTGTTTTGGAAATGAGTCCCATTATGTGATTCAGTTCTTTTTTGGGTGCCACATTGCCACAAGACTTGCTTTTCAAGATCCAGGATGGTGCTTTGGGCAGTGACATGGAGCACAGGATACATTACCAGCCATGCCATTATTGCTTCCTCCACTGTAAGCACATGGTGCCTTACAAGGCAGGTTTCTGGAAAGTTGATAAAATCCACCTGCCAGACCTCCCATAGATTTCAGCGACTGTCCTCCTTACCAAAGAGGCGTTATCCACTGTCTGCCATTAACTGCCCCACATGAGTCACATTCACAGAAAACCTGAGCAATAGTGTCCACCCCCTCATCCCAAGCCCATCTGTATGTTGTAGCTATTCCCTGGTGGCCTGAAGTGTCGTGGGCCCACTGAGCTGGAAGCCATACTTTGCTAGTCCAGACCTACCTGAAGCCTTTGAATTCTAGAGGTCCAATCCACCTGCTGTTTAGTTTGATATTCTTCAGTGGTCCAATTGGAAAACAACCTTGTTCTCTCGTTGGGCAGCAATATCTTTCCACATTGCAGCAGCCAGATGGGTTTGCCTCTGTGAAGGCTGCTGTTTTGCTTGCTTTACTGTAGGCACTCCAAAAGAGTGCTGGCCACCATCTGGGAGTCAGTGTGGAGGTAGAGCTCTGGCCACTTCTCATGTTCAGCAATGTCTAAAGCCAGATGGATTGCATCCACTTCTGCCCTTTGGCTCATTTCACTTTCTCTTCAGTAGTTTCTGCAACTCATCATGTAGCTCCCCATCTTCAGTGCCTCCCCACAATACGACAGGACCCCTCAGTGTGCATGACATATTTCTTCTCAGTCTCCAGTACTTTATTATACAGTGGTCACCATCAGCATACATCACCTCCTCCTCTGGTGATACACCAAAGTTCCAATAGGACCTTGGCCTTCCCGACCCCATCCCTGCACAGCCTATCTGCATCCATACACTCCTGCCAGGAGTCCTGTCCCTGATCCCTCTGCCTGTGCCCTTTCTTCCTGCTGTCCAGTGTGACCAGCAGGTCCTGGTTCAGCCATGCCAGTCTCTCACCTTCCTTTCTGACTTCCTACAGCTGCAGATGGAGAGCTCTTGTGCCCAGGGCACAAGGAAGAAAAGCTTCCTAAATGATTTTTCAGCGTAATTTTGGGATTGTGCCCACAACTGGAAAATGTGAGTGTGGACCCACCCAGATTGCATAATGCCTGGGAAGAAAAGCCTGCACCAGGAGCAATAAAAAGGCGAGGGAGCGTGCAGGAGCAGTGAGTCCTGCAAGGAGCACACCCAGCTGTCCACCTGCTGCAGAGATGGTGCACACAGCCTCCCCGCTGCTGCTGCTGCTCAGCCTGACTCTGCTGGCTCCTGGCCTCTCTGTCAGACAGGTAACAGGGATGGGGCTGGGAGTGGGTGCACATCGGTGCCCACCCCTGCCACTTGCCTGGCTCTGAGTCCTTCTGCTTCATCCCCAGTGCTTGCTGACTGGGAAATGGACCAACGACCTGGGCTCCAACATGAACATCGGGGCTGTGAGCGACAGCGGTGAATTCAGTGGCACCTATGTAACACCTGTAGATGACGTACCACAAAACATCATGGAGTCACGTCTGCTCGGGATCCAAAGCAACACAGACTATCAGCCCACCTTTGGCTTCACAGTCCGCACGAACTTTACAGGTGATTTTCTTGCAGCCTCCCTGCAATGTCCCTGCTCCTGTGCTGATCTTCCTTTTTACATCCCCTTTCCTTTCCTGCTCTTCCCCACAATATCACCAATGTTCTCCTGCCCTTCCCCATGATAACCTCAGTTCCATCCTGCAATTCCCTATGGTATCCCTGACGGTCTTTCCCCATCTTTGTGCTGTCCCTGATGATTTCCAGCCCATCCCTGCTGTCCCCCCAGTGATTCCCTGCCTCCTGTGTCCCCAGTGCTGCCCCATCCCTTCCCCCTGAGCTGTTGGGCTGCTGTCACCTCCCTGTCCCCGGGTGCAGGGAAGGTGCTGGTGCTGTCCCCAGAGTGCAGGGAGAGCTCAGATGAGTTGTCTCCAAGGCAGAGGGACCACGGCTCTGGCACTGCCCTGCCCTGCGTGGAGCCCTTGACCCCACTCCCCTCATCTGTCCTTTCCCACAGAGTTCACCACTGTCTTCACGGGCCAGTGCTTCCTGGACGGGAGAGGGAAGGAGGTCCTGAAGACCATGTGGCTGCTGCGGTCGAATGCTGATCACACTGGTGATGACTGGAAAGCCACCAGGTGAGCCCAGGGCAGAGGCACACGGTCCCTGGCAATGACCCAGTGGCCATGCACTTCCCACCTTACAGCTCCTCTCTCTCCCACAGGGTTGGATACAACATCTTCACTCGCACACAGTGAAGGAGTGAGGATGGCCCCGCGAGTCCCACATCAGCAACGAAGCTGGAGTGCTGACACTGCTTGTGACATTCCTCCCAATAAAGCTTTGCCTCAGATGTACTCTGGCTCTATGTTCCTTTGGGCTGCTCTTCTGGCTCCCATGTCCCCTCACTGCATCCCAGCTCCTCTCTCCCCACCTGTTCCCTCTACCATTTCTGATACCCCATGGCATGACAGTGCCAGCAATGACACTCGTGTCACCACATCCTCTTGTGCCACTGCAGTTGCTGCTGATGGCACTCAGTGGCTTTGAGAGTGCACCTGTTTGGGAAGTGGGCTGGGAAGGATGCTTAGGAAATAAAGGGGGAAGAGAAGACAGGGCCGTCTTGCCTACCAAGTGCAGGGGCTGCGTGCAGGGCACAGAGCATGGAGGGAGGGCTCTGATCCCCACAGCATGCAAGGAAAGCTGTCAGGGACAGCTCTGACAGGAGCATGCAGAAATAGCACACTCCTCCTGCTCCTCTGCCACATGTCACTGGTGCTGGCTAAACTATACCCCAGATCCCTTTGAGTGACCCAAAATCAAAGTGAGCTGTGCTGCCAGCAGTGCTGGGAGCCGACACCAGAGCTGATATTGGGCCAGGAGCATGGAGCTCTCAATAAAAAACACTGGACTTGGCATGGTATGCACTGGGTGCTGGCCACACCTACCAGCTGAGTAGTGTATTTGACTTACTAGAGGGAGGGGATGCTATCCAAATGGAACTGGACAGGCTTTAGATATGGGGCTATGACATTCTCATGAAGTTCAACAAGGTCAAGTGCAAGGTCTGGCATCTGGGTTGGGACAGTCACAAGAACAGATATGGGTTGGGCAGAGAATACTTGAGATCAACCTTGGGGAGAAGGGTTTGGGCATGCTGGTTGATGAAAGATTCAACGTGAGCAAGCAATGTGCGTGTGCTGCCCAGAAGGCCAGTTACATCCTGGGTTCCATAAAGAGAACTGTAACCAGCTGGTTGGGGGAGGAGGTTCTGCTCCTCTGCTCTGCTCTTGTGAGACCCAACCTGGAGTACTGCGTCCAGTTCAGGGTACCCCAACACTGGGAGGACATGGAGATGTTAGAGTGAGTTCAGAAGAGGACGATGAAGATGATCAGGGGCTGGAGCACCTCCACTGTGAGGACAGGCTGAGAGAGTTGTGACTGTTTAGCCAATAAAAGAGAAGGCTCCGGGGAGACCTCCCAGACATCAGCCTTCCAGAACCTGAAGGAGCTATGGGAAGGCTGTGGAATTTTTTTTCTATAAAGGCATATAGTGACAGGACAAGGGGAAATGATTTTAAACTGGCAGCGGATAGATTTAGACTAAATATAAGGAATAAATTCTTTACTGTGAGGGTGGTGAGACACTGGAACAGCTTGCCCAGAATGGTTGTGGATTTGGATGTCTGCTCCCTAAAGGCATTACAGTCTTGGCTGGATGGGGCTTTGAGCAACCTGATCTAGTGGGAGGTGTCCTTGCCTATAACATGGAGCTAGAATGGGGTGATCATTACCTACTCTGGTAAATTCAAAAGGAGAAATGGCTTCAACAGATGAAGAGAAAGCTGAGGTGCTGAATGAGTTCTTCACCTCGGTCTTCACTGGTGGCTAGGATTCTAGTCTTTTTCACGTCCCTAAGTCTTGCACCCCCATCCCTCCATGTGGGGACCAAGGAGGTAAATCCCTCCCCACTGTAAGGGTAGAGCAAGTCCGAGAGTGCCTCCTTAGACTGAATGAGTATAAGTCTATGGGGCCAGATGGCGTGCATCCCAGGGTCCTGAAGGAGCTGGCTGAGGTGGTTGCTGAGCCGCTCTCCATCATATCTGAGAAGTTGTGGCTGTCAGGCGAGGTCCCGGATGATTGGAGGAAGGGTCACGTCACTCCCATTTACAAGAAGGGGAGCAGGGAGGACCCGGGGAACTACAGGCCGGCGAGTCTCACCTCCGTGCCTGGGAAGATTATGGAACAGATCCTCCTGGACAACATGCTTGATCACATAAAGAACAAGCATGTGATCCGAGACAGCCAGCACGACTTCACCAGGGGAAGGTCATGCTTAACTAATCTTGTGGCCTTCTATGATGGAGTGACGGCATTGGTGGATGAAGGGAAGGCGACCGATGTCATTTACCTGGACCTGAGCAAGGCCTTTGACATGGTCCCCCATCACATCCTCATCTCCAAATTGGAGGGAGGTGGATTTGATGGGTGGACAACTAGATGGATAAGCAATTGGTTGAAAGGCTACAGACAGAGGGTGGTGGTCAATGGCTCTATGTCCAGGTGGAGGCCGGTAACGAGCGGCGTCCCTGAAGGGTCTGTCTTGGGACCAGTGCTCTTTAACATCTTTATTAATGACATCGATGAGGGAATGGAGTGCACCCTCAGCAAGTTTGCTGATGACACCAAGCTGAGTGGTGCAGTCGATACGGTGGAGGGAACGGATGCCATTCGGAGGGACCTTGACAGGCTGGAAAGCTGGGCTCGGGTGAACCTAATGAGGTTCAACACGGCAAAGTGCAAGGTTTTGCACTTGGGCCGGAAGAACCCCAGGCACCTGTACAGGCTGGGAGGAGTTGTCCTTGAGAGCAGCTCGGCTGAAAAAGACCTAGGGGTCCTGATAGATGAGAAACTTAACATGAGCCAGCAGTGCGCTCTGGCAGCCCAGAAAGCAAATGGGATCCTGGGCTCCATCAGGAGAGGGGTAGTCAGCAGGGATAGGGAGGTGATCGTCCCTCTCTACTCTGCTCTTGTGAGGCCCCATCTGGAGTACTGTGTCCAGGTGTGGAGCCCTCAGTACAAAAAAGACATGGAGATTTTGGAAAGGGTCCAGAGGAGGCACAGGAAGATGATCAGGGGGCTGGAGCACCTCCCCTATGAGGACAGGCTGAGGGAGTTGGGTTTGTTCAGCCTGGAGAAGAGAAGGTTGCGGGGTGACCTCATTGCAGCCTTTCAGTACCTGAAAGGAACTTACTCCCAGGAAGGGAGTAAACTCTTCGAAAGGGCTGATAATAGCAGGACTAGGGGAAATGGTTTTAAGTTGAAGGAGGGAAGATTTAGGTTGGATGTTAGGGGTAAGTTCTTTACTAGAAGGGTGGTTAGGTCCTGGAACAGGCTGCCCAGTGAGGTTGTGGATGCCCCGTCCTTGGAGGTGTTCAAGACCAGGTTGGACGGGGCCCTGGGCAACCTGATCTAGTAAATGTGTATGTTTGGTGGCCCTGCTAGGCAGGGGGGTTGGAACTACATGATCCTTGAGGTCCCTTCCAACCCGGGTAATTCTGTGATTCTGTGATTCTGTGATTCTGTGATCACAAGGGTCTCTTCCAACCCAAACCATTATGTGATTCCATGTTTCTATGCAGGAAGAGACAGCACTGAAGAGACTGGGGCATTTTGAAGCCCACAGCAGTTTTGGTATTGCACTGAGGGGTTTGAACTAAAAAAATGAGCGTGCTTCCTTACCAGACTCATAAGAGATCTCTCCTACCAGAAGGAAAGATCCCTCCGTTCACAGTCAGGCCTTATTCACACCTTTGCTTTTTGGCTGCCCGCACATTTGAGAAAAACCACTTACAGGGATGAAGCACCGGAAGACTAAAATTGCTCTGAAACCATTGATAAGGCAAATATCAACCCTAGTAATGATGCCAAGCCAATATCATATAGCAATTAGCATCACTAATTAGTTCCAAGTACTGACTGTTTTCACCCAATATCAAGTCCCCTTGAGGCACACACAGGATGTTCCCCAGCTTGGCTGGCAGATGGATCCACGACTGTTGACTAAGCAAGTGGGTTTTGCTAAGTGTGTATCCAATGTTTGAGTGCCCCAGCACCCATTGCTCTCCATATAGCCCCTAACAGTCCATTAGATTGTTCCATTTTCCCACAGGCCGTCCACGATATGGGATGTGTGGATGCCAAGCTTTCTGGCTCAGGTGTTTAGGTCCTATTTTCAGGAATGAGTCCCACTGTCTGTTCCAATTCCTTTTGGGGTGCCATGTTCCCAAAACCTTCATTTTCCAGACCCAGGATTGTGATGTGGGTGGTGACATGGGGCACAGGATATGTTTCCAACCATCCATTTGTTATTCCCACTGCTGTAAGCACATGGTGCCTGCCATGGCAGGTTTCTGGAAAGGTGATAAAATACAACTACCCAACCTCCCCATATGTAGATTTCAGCCATCATCCACCATACAAAAGAAGCTTTATTCACATGGCTTTCATAATTGCAGCACACAAATCACATTCACAGAAAACCTGAGCAATTGCATCCATGGCTACATCCACCCTTTGATCCCAAACCCATCTATATGTTGTAGCTGTTCCTTGGCAGCCTTCCATCTCCAATGCCTTCCCACAATTTGAAAGGATCCTTCATTGAACACAGCATGTTTCTTCTGTCTGCAATAGTTTATTATACATATATTATACATATTTATTATATATACTGAGGGGACCCTTCAGAACTCATCAATGCTCCCTCTGCCTCTGCTATACAGTTGGACCAGCAGATCCTCTTTTGGCAACACTGGTCTCCCACCTTCCTTTCTGATTCCTACACCTGGAGATGCCCTAAGGAATGCTTCCTTGAAGACCTGCCGGCTCCACTCCATTTCTGAGTTCTTGTTGACAGATTCCCAGGGGTTCTGTTGACAGACTCCCTGAAGATCTGGAATTTGCCTTTCCTAAAATTAAGCTTCTGGATTTTGCACTTTCTCTGCCTGATATCCCTCAGGAGTGTGAACACCACTGTATGGTCACGACAGCCCCAGCAGCCTCCAGTCTCGATGGCACCAATCAGTTCACTGCACCTTCTCACGCACAGAGCTGAGGCTGAGTGGCTTGTAGTTTCCCAGACTCACCTTCCTGCCCTCTTGGAAGGCTGGAGTGACATTGGCCTTCTGGAGGAAACGGTCCTCATGCACCTGTCCTGTTCCCCATGACCTCTGAAAGATGATCGAGAGCACTTTGGCAGCCAGTTCTGCCAGCTCCTTCAGCACTCATGGGTGCATCCCATCGGTGCCCATGGATGTGTGTTCACTGAATTAGCCTGGATGACCTCTGATCAGATCGCTCCTGACCAAATGGAAGACTTCCTTTCCCCAGGCTCTTTTTCCCAGGGCCTGGGATACCCAAGGGGCAGTCTTAGCAGGGAAGGATGAAGTAAAGATGTGCAGTAACTGCACTTTCTTGGTGTCCTCCATTACTTGGTCATCCACCTCAATCAGCAGCAGATGCACGTTCTCCCAGTCTTCCTTTATCTACTGACATACTAAATAGTCCTTCGTGTTGTCCTAAACTGGGAGGTCACCTGCTTTGATTTCCAGTGGGCCTTAGCTTTCCTTATAGCATCCCTGCATGCCCTGACAACATTCCTATTTTCTTTACAAATGGCCAGAGACCTTTTCCACTTTGTTGTTCCATTAGTGCCTTTCCATGAGCTTCTTGCTCCCCCTGAAGGTCTTGTGTCACCTTTGCCCAATTTCTTAGTCTCAGCGAGCAAGGTCCAGCAGCACACCTCTCCTCATTGGCACCTCCATGATCTTTGCCAGAAAGTTATCATCCACGCACTGCAACAACTTCTGGGCTGTGTGTGCCTGGCAGTGCTGCTTTTTGAGCAAGTATCACAGTGGTTGAAGTCCTTGATGAGAACCACTGCCTGCAATCACGAGGCCACTTGCAGCTGCCTGTGGGAGGCCTCTTCAGCTTCCTCCTCCTGATCAGGCGTCATTCAACACAGCCTGCCCCTCAGTCCTCACCCATAAACTTTCCACTCATTCATCGTGCATCCCTTGGCAGAGCTCTGGACATTCCAGCTGTTCCTTCACATAAAGAGCAGCTCCACCACCCCACACTGCTGGCCTGTCTGTCCTAAAAAGTACATAGCCGTCCCCGAGAGCATTCCAGACATGCGGGCTGTCCCACCGCGTCTCCGCGCTGATCGCAGTGGAGCTCCGCGAGCCGGTCCGTTCCACCAGCCTCCAGCAGCCGGTGCTCGTGCATCAAGAGACCGCTGCAGGGCTGTCCCTCGTACAGAGCACTGCTCGCTTCTGCCGCCTGCTGGGGCTCTGTCCTCTCCGTCAAGCTGCCTATGCTGGGTACGGAGCGGACCCGGAGCGCTTTCCGTCCGCCGGCAGCGCCCGTCCGGGTCTCGCCGGGATCCGCAGGACGGCACCTCCGGCGGCCCCGAGTTTGGCCCCGCAGCTCTGCAGAGCGCTGCTGTCGCTTTACCGGCTGGTTCGGCCCAGTTCCGTGACTGGCGGGGCGGAGGGACTCGCGAATCCACGCCTCCGGAAAGGGAAACGGGAGTCCCCAAATAACCAAAAGCAGCGGCTGAGATCTGAGGAGTTAGGAACTGATTTACTAAAAGCAGATGCTTAACATGTTCTCTGTCCACAGCAGCTTCTCCAAATGCCCATCGGTACCCCTTGGGATCCTTGAAATGCCCCCTTCCGAGGTAATGGATACCAAGTATGCATGGATCCCCTGGGCCAGTCAACAATGAGATGCTTTTGCCAGTCTTCACCAATGAGGCTTATTTCAGCCCTCAGCCATCCTATGAATATAAACCGACTGTCCGGTGGTGACTCGAGGGCATTAGGGTGCACTGTGCACCAGTGTCCCCAGGACCTTATATTTCCGATTCTGATGTGCCAAGCCACCTAATCCACACAGTCCAATGCACTCTGTTATCACTTTCCCCGCTGTGGATGGGGGCAGGCCCCTCTATTTGATACCTCTGTCATTCTTATGGCTATTTCCATGTCCCACAGCAACTGGAGCAATCATCTCTTTGGAGGTTAATCTTGGTGGTTAATCTGTCTTGTAATTAGTTTACCTGTGCTTGAAAATGGCCCTCCAGGTGAAAGCAAACTGCGGTCTACATTTTGTGGCCAAAGGAATGGTAAAGAAGGCGTTAGCAATGTCAATGGTGCCATACTGTTTGTCTGCTTTTGGCTTCAGTTCATACTGGACTCCTGATGTGTCCAGAACATCAGAACTCACTGGGAGTGTGACCTCATTCAGGCCACAGTAGTCAGCCTCCATTCTCCACTGCCTTTATGTGCTGGCCATATAAGACTATTAACAGGCGAGTGAGTTTTTCTTATCACTCCCTGACTCTCTAGGTGACGAATCAGTTTATGAATGTGGAGCAAGAAATCCCTGTTGTGATACTGCCAGCTAGATGGCTTACCGTTAACTGTATTCTCAACAAGGCACCCTTGGTGGCCTGGCACATCAGAACCATGGATGTATGTTCACTGAATTAGCCTGGATGATCTCTGATCACATCCCTCTTGACCAAGTGGAAGACTTCCTTTCCCCAGGCTCTTATCTCCAGGGTCTGGGATACCCAAGGGGAAGTCTCAGCAGGAAAGGATGAAGTAAAGATGTGCAGTAACTGCACTTTCTTGGGGTCCTCCATTACTAGGTCACACACCTCACTCAACAGCAGATGCACATTCTCCCAGTCTTCCTTTTTCTGCAGGAGGCCGTGGGAGACCTGAAAGCATCCTGTATGGATCTAAAGGAGGGGCTGTAAGAGAGACTGGGACAGACTCTTCAGCAGGCTGCTGTGTCATGCCCAGCTTCTGACATGTTCCCACACTACATCACTATTTCTAAATTGAAAAGAGATAAACTTCAAGGATGGATTATTTGATGGATATGGAATTGGTCTGATGGTGGCAGCCAGAGGGCTGTAGTCAATGGCTCTATGTCCAGGTGGAGGCCAGTGATAAGAGGTGCCCCCAGGGGTCCATCTTGTGACTGCTATTCTTTAACATCTTTATCAACAACATAGGCACTGGGATTGAATTCACCATCAGCAGGTTTCCTGATGACACCAAGCTGAGCAGTTTAATTGTCATGGCAGAAGGAAAGGGTGCCATCCAGAGGACCTCAACACACAAAAAGTGGGCTAATGTGAAGCAAATGAGGTTGAACAATGCCAAATACTTTATTCATATTTAGGCCCCTCACTACAAGAAAGTCATCAAGGCCCTGGAGTGTGTCCAGAGAAGGGCAGCAAAGCTGTGTGGGGTCTGGAGCCCAGGGCTTATGGGGAGCGGCTGAGGGAGCTGGGATTGTTCAGTCCAGACAAGAGGAGAGTCAGGGGAGACATTATTGCTCTCTATAACTACCTGAAGGGAGGTTGTAGTGAGCTGGGAGTTGGCCTCTTCTCTCGTGTAACTGGTGATAGGACCAGAGGGAATGGCTTCAAGCTGTGCCAGGGAAGATCCAGGCTGGGTGTTAGGAAATACTATTTCTCTGAAAGAGTGGTCAGGGGCTGGAATGGGCTGCCCAGGGAGGTGGTGGAGTCACTGACCCTGAGGGTGTTCAAGGAACATTTAGATGTTGCATTGAGGGGCATGGTTTAGTGAGAGCTATTGGTGATCGGTGAATGGTTGGACTGAATGACCTTTCCTAACCTTGGTGATACTATGATTCTATAAGTGCAAGGTGTTGCACTTGGGTTAGTGCAATCTCAGGTGTGTGCACAGACTGGGAGAAGAGCTCCTGGGAGAAGAGAACAGCCCTGCAGAGAAGGATTTGACATGGAAGACTTAACATGAGCCAGTCTGCCTCTACTCTGCCCTCCTGAGCCTCTCCTGCAGTATTATGTAAAGGTCTGGGCTCCCAGCACAGGGGGATGAGGAGCTGCTGGGGCTGGTCTAGAGGAGGGCCACAAAGATGCTCAGAGGGCTAAAGCACCTCTCCCACAAAGAAAGGCTCAGTTAATTGGGCTTGTTCAGTCTGGAGGACACCTCACTACAGCCTTCCAGTACCTGAAGGGAACTTACAGGCAGAAGGGAAAATGACTTTTTGCTCAGTCTGATAGTGACAGGACAAGAAGGAAGAGCTTTAAACTAAAAGGAGAGAGATTTAAGTTAGATGTCAGGAGAAAACTGTTCACTAAGAGAGTGGTGAGGCCATGGCACAGACTTTCCAAATCAGCTATGTTGCCCCATCCCTGGAGATTCTCAGGACCAGGTTGGATGGGGTCCTAGACTGCTGAGCTGGTGGGGGGCATCCAGCCCAGGGCAGGGGTTGGGGCTGGGTGGGCCTTGAGGTCCCCTCCAACCTAAGCCATACTATGATACTATGAAATAACACCAGGCTGTTTGGGAGGTTTCTAGGGCTGGCCATATGGCTGATTAATCAGCAGTTCCTGGAGTAAGGGCTGGGTTCCTTGGTTAATTGTCGCAGTTACTTTAAGCCCGTAGCTCACATGATGGCTGCATTTAGTTGGTTTCAGGGAGGTGCCCTCCAGCCCTGACCTGTCAACTCCTTTCTGCTTCTATGTGGACACTGCAATGGGACATCCCACCCAGGGCTCTGTACCCACACTGGAAGCACAGTGCAGTGCAGTGTCCCAAACCCACATCCGTGGGTGCCGTGGCTCGATTTCAGCTGTCGCTCCAGACTGTGTGTGTGGTGACGCAGCGCTGGCCACCCTGGGGACACCGTGTCCATGTCACACTGCTGCCTGCATCCCTACCACCTGTGCCCATTGTCCCCCTTTGTAGGACTAGAGAATGGGTTCCAGGACAGGGGTGCTTGCTCCTCGCCAAGGAACGAGCCGTTCACCCTCGCTGGCCATCACCACAATAACCACATCCTGATCCAAACAGGCAAAGAACAAAAACAGCTGTGAAAGCCGTCATGCTTTCTTAGAGGCTGCTTTTATTGCTGTGACCTACTGGCATCGCTCATTAAGCTCATACAATGAGCTGCCTACAGACTTTCATTCAAAGGCTGGGAAATTCAGTGTTACTGTGTCGTTGGACACTTGTACTGTTTTCTTTTCTTCTTACTTTTCAAGCACATCAGTTAAAATTGTATCTTAAAAAGCCAGCCTTTGGAAATGCCCATATGGACACGTCTGTAAGCTTGTGTGGTTTCAGTTACTTTCGGTAACCAAAGAGAAGTCATTTTCTCCACTGTTTGTGCAGAAATGATTCCCAGGGCTGACTCAGCCACAGGGCTCCTCCTGGTTCCTGCCTTGCTTGGCACCCTTATCTGAGACTCACCAACAAATCCACCTACAAGGTACACCACTGGTCTCAGTGATGCTTGTGGGTCTCTTCCAACTTGGGATGTTCTGTGGTTCTGTGACTCTAAAAGTCAATGGTAATGTCAGCGTTGTAGGTTCTGTTCTTATGGATTAAGCCTGTCTGTGTGTACATGAGCTGTACCTGAGTAGCCAAAGTGAACTCAGCAGCCTGGTAGGAATGGGAACTTTAATGTGCAGCCGATTCCCAGAAAAAAAAAAAAAAAAAGAAAAAAAAAAGGCAAAGTAAACACGGGCAGGAATTTCCTACAGAAGAGCAGCCAGGAAGGGCAAGCCAGGCACAGCTGCTGTCACAGGGTGAGGAGTGAGCAGCAGGAGCACAAGGGCTGGGAAATCCATCAGGAAATGAACCATAGGATGTGGTCCCTCATGGAAGTGCAATGCTGGTGGGTCTGCAGAGTGGTGGCAACAAGCTGATAAGGGGGTGGCACTGAGATGGCACTGGGGCAGCTGTGCAGTGCAGCACTCACATTATGAGTGGGGATCAGTTCTGTAATTGGAGCTCAAAAGTGAGGCAGACAATTTTCTTCTTTCCTTACAAGAAATAGGGAGTGTCTTCTGACATGCAGGTCATCATCAGGTCATAGTGTGATGAACACGGAAGTAAAACACTCTTATTTTAACAGACCCCTTGGATGTTGCAAAGGAACTTATGAGAAAATGCAGTGCAAAGCAAGTCACATCATCCTCTCTGGTCAGCAACAGATGTAACAGAAGGGGAAGCATGACAGCACACAAGGAGAGTGATTATAAAACCCCAGGACAATTGTGATATTAATTGGCAATAAAATATGACATCCAAGATATTCAGGGAATGTTTGTTTTTCCATAAATAGGATTGTTTCCTCCAATAAAAGCCAGTTTGTTAAAACAACAGTGAGGCTGCACACCACCTCTGAGCTAAAGGAGCCCAGGTGCAGGTGGGATATGGCTGGGCTTTGTGCCTTTAACTCCCTTCTGCAGGGCTGGGAGGTCCTGGGGCAGGTGTGAGACACTGGGTTGGCAGCAGGCACCCTGAGCCTGGCTGCACATGGGACTGAGCTGTAGGGAACATATGCTGTGTGCCTGAGCAGCCCTGCGGTCTGGACCCAGCGTGGTGTGCACAGAGGAGCTGGGTGAGGAGAAATGGGATGGAACCTGAGTGCTGCCATTCTCAGATGGGCATGAATGATGTCAGGCACCATGTGTATGTCCATGCTGTGGTCAATGGGCAGCAGAAGAGTGACCTCTGAAGGGGGATTTCCCCAGCTGAGCACCCTGCTGCCAGCTTCCTTGAAGGGTCCTGCACAAACATGAGCCTTAAGCAAGGAGGGACAGTTTCAGCACACTTTTTTGGGAATCCAATTGCAGCCAGGAACGGCAAACGTGGACTCACCCAGATTGCATAACACTGGGCAGAGTCAGTGCTGGGAGCAATAAAAAGGCAGGGGAGCGTGTAGGAGCAGTGAGTCCTGCAAGGAGCACACCCAGCTGTCCACCTGCTGCAGAGATGGTGCACACAGCCTCCCCGCTGCTGCTGCTGCTCAGCCTGGCTCTGCTGGCTCCCAGCTTTTCTGCCAAACAGGTAACGGGATGGGGCTGGGAGTGGGTGCACCTCGGTGCCCACCCCTGCCACCTGCCCGGCTCTGAGTCCTTCTGCTTCATCCCTAGTGCTCGCTGACTGGGAAATGGACCAACGACCTGGGCTCCAACATGACCATCGGGGCTGTGAACAACAGGGGTGAATTCAGTGGCACCTACCTGACAGCTGTAACAGCCACATCAAACGAGATCAGAGTGTCACCACTGCATGGGACACAAAACAGAATCAATAAGAGGACCCAGCCCACCTTTGGCTTCACTGTCAATTGGAAATTTTCAGGTGCTTTTCTTGCAGCCTCCCTGCAATGTCCCTGCTCCTCTGCTGCCCTTCCCTTTGACATCCCCTTTCCTTTCCTGCCCTTCCCCACAATGTCACCAATGTTCTCCTGCCCTTCCCCATGATGACCTCAGTTCTATTCTGCAATTCCCCATGGTATCCCTGATGATCCCTCCCCCTCTCTGTGCTGTCCCTGATGATTTCCAGCCCATCCCTGCTGTCCCCCCAGTGATTCCCTGCCTCCTGTGGCCCCGGAGCAGCCCCATCCCTTCCCTCAGAGCTGCTGGGCTGCTGTCCCCTCCCTGTCCCCGGGTGCAGGGAAGGTGCTGGGGCTGTCCCCAGAGTGCAGGGAGAGCTCAGATGAGTTGTCTCCAAGGCAGAGGGACCACGGCTCTGGCACTGCCCTGCCCTGCGTGGAGCCCTTGACCCCACTCCCCTCATCTGCCCCTTTCCCACAGAGTCCACCACTGTCTTCACGGGCCAGTGCTTCATGGACAGGAGAGGGAAGGAGGTCCTGAAGACCATGTGGCTGCTGCGGTCAAGTGTTGATGACATTGATGATGACTGGAAAGCCACCAGGTGAGCCCAGGGCAGAGGCACACAGTCCCTGGCAATGACCCAGTGGCCATGCACTTCCCACCTTACAGCTCCTCTCTCCCCCACAGGGTTGGCTACAACATCTTCACTCGCCTGCACACAGTGAAGGAGTGAGGATGGCCCCGCGAGTCCCACATCAGCAACGAAGCTGGAGTGCTGACACTGCTTGTGACATTCCTCCCAATAAAGCTTTGCCTCAGATGTACTCTGGCTCTATGTTCCTTTGGGCTGCTCTTCTGGCTCCCATGTCCCCCCACTGCATCCCAGCTCCTCTCTCCCCACCTGTCCCCTCTACCATTGGTCTTGACAGTGCCAGCAATGACACTCGTGTCACCACATCCTCTTGTGCCACTGCAGTTGCTGCTGATGGCACTCAGTGGCTTTGAGACTGCACCTGTTTGGGAAGTGGGCTGGGAAGGATGCTTAGGAAATAAAGGGGGAAGAGAAGACAGGGCCGTGTTGCCTACCAAGTGCAGGGGCTGTGTGTGGGGCACAGAGCACAGAGGGAGGGCTCTGATCCCCACAGCATGCAAGGAAAGCTGTCAGGGACAGCTCTGACAGGAGCATGCAGAAGTAGCACACTCCTGCTGCTCTGGCTTGCAGGAACAAAACGTGAGCCTTGTTGACTGAAGGGCTCATTCCTGGCATTTTTATCATCGCTGCCCCTCATCCCGCAGCAGGAGGCCCAGGCTGCATTTCCTTCCCCTTGCTGGCTTAGAGCTGCTTGTTGTGGCGAAGAAGTGAAAGCACAGAAAGCAAGGAGGAAAAACAGCAGCACTAGGGAAGAATGGGGCTACTAAAGCCCCCTGCTGTTCTACCCAGTACAGCTGCTGGCAATGAAATGCCCAACTCTCCACCTCAGTCTCTGTATCTTCCTGCACAAAAGGGTTGTGCTGGTTGGTGTGGCCAACATCCCATGCCAGCAGTGCCAGGTCCAGTGCTGTTTAAGCAGAACCGAATGCTCCTGGCCAAACACCAGCTCTGGCGTCTGCTCCCAGTACTGCTGGCAGCACCACCCACTTTGTTTTTGGGTCATTCAAAGGGATTTGGAGTAGAGCTGGGCCAGCACCAGGGACTGCAGGTATCATCAGTGCTGTTACACATCTTAGCTTTGACTTGTGAAATAACACAACCGAATCCAGCAGAGGTTCTTACACCTCCCCGCCTCTGAGCAGGGAAGGAGGTGCAGCGGCTCCCAGGGTGAGCATGGCTGCCTTCCCAAGGCCAGACTGAGGGGCTCAGAGCTAACAGGATGAGCCGCCTCATCCTGTTAGAAGCATGCTATTGTCAGCTCAGAGACCTGGCCCAGGCATCAGACACCTTTCTTCACTTTTCCTGCTCCACAAAGAAATCTGGCATACACTTTCAACATCTTGTTCATCTGCACAAGGACCTTTTCATACCACAAGCATGTCCTGTTCACCTCTCCAAGTTTCTGTACCCCAAACCCTCTGCAGGGCTCAGCAGCCTGAACTCCACAGCCACTCACGCCCCTGTGGATCCAGTGATCTCCCTGACTCCAATACATAGCCGTGATCTAGAAACCATCACCTTCCTAGCAGGCAGGGCCCTCCCCTTGCCCCCCATCAGTGGGGCTATTGCACCACTCCAGCCTTGCAGCCTTCCTGCAGTTGTGCAGTTCCTCCTTATGAAAGCAGAGGTGGGGGTAGACAGCAGTTACTCGTGCTTCCTACAAGGGAAGCTGCACAGTTCCGCTGTGGTAACAGCATTTCTCTGTGGCACAGTGCTGTGAATGCTGTCATTGTGCATGTGTGCTGGCAACATATATTCATCCTGAAATACTTTGAGGGCGTTTGCATGTCCCTGGCCTCTGCTGGGCTGGGAGCAGGGCTCCTCAGGGTACTTTCACTATGCTCCCAACCCCTTGCAGAGCCCCATCCTCCTCTGGTCAGCCCAGCCCCAAATTGAAAAGACCACGGAGCGCACAGTTGCACAGAGGGCATGTTTTATTTTCCCATCATTAACAAGGAAACATCATCCGCTTAGATTTAAAGTAGGACAAGGAGATACACTTAACAGGTACCACTCAGCTGTATTCCAGGAAGGACATAAGGCCCCAGTGCAAATTGCTTCTGCACAGACTCACAGAGTGACCAGAGCCAGCAAAAAGCCTCGCTGGTCAGTGCAGCAAAGCTCAAGCTCACAGTGCAGCTCTGAACCTGAGCTGCAGAAAGGAAAACCTTCAGAAAAAGAGGCTTTGCTTCTCTGAGCTCTCTGCTGCTGTTAGTAGTCTGGCAAAAAGCTTCATCTCTCTGAGGGGCAGAAGACCAGCTCCCAGAGCTCTGGGAGAGAAGAGGCTCAGGCCTCTGTGAAGGAAATCAGCATGCACAGCTTGGGAAGAACTCCCCATCATCTCCTCTAGCTATGCCAAAAGCTCTGCCCATGATTCAACAGTGAACAAGAACAGGGGAAGTGCAGGGTCTGCTGCAGGGGCAGGACCACTCCCTGTCAGGGTACTAAAGATCATGATCACACTGAGAAATCAGAAATCACTATAGGACTAAAGGTAAGGGACAAAGAACACGATTTTGTGGCCACCAGATGCAGTAATAAGCGCAGGAACCAGCCTGTTCACCTCCATCTGGGCAGGTAAGAAGCGAGGCAGCGGCATTCATCAGCAGCAGCCTACATATACTCACATCTCAGGCCCAGATGCTTTCAACCTCTGGACCAGAGCCCATCCCCAGTGAGTCTGAAGGCTTGCCCAAGGCTGCAGGGAACAAAGCTCCCTGAGCTTCCTACCACATCTTGGATAGGCTCCTGTTACAGATACACAGAGCAGTGCAAGGACAGATCATCTCTAAAATAATTCCCCTCTGTTAAACCCTCTGAGCTGCCAGCAATCAGGAGACGATATAAAAGCGTTCGCTTTTACAGATTATCTGTTAACACAGTTCTGGCTGGCCCTCCCCAACAGGGTGCCCGGCCTCACCCTGTCAGGCAGCAAGGAGGGGATGGTCACATCTCATCGGTGCGGAGCTGCTGGATGACAACGCTGGTGGTGCGCTCCACCCACTCCTTCCTCTCATCTTTCCATGGTGCCAGCACCTCTGAGTGCAAGGTGTCTCTCTGGGAATGCTGCTCCTGTGGCTGGGGAGGGCCCAGTTCAGAGCCCGCTATCACAGGAGGGTCAGAGGATGAGTTGCTGTTGAATGCAGATCTTGGATCAGGCTTGGGTGGACTCTGCCCCTCCTCCCGTGACTGATTGAGGCTGCCCAACAGCGAGGTGTCTTCAGGCTCTGGACTGAGCCTCTCCAGCACAGCTTCCTCCTGCACAGCGGGTGCTGCCTGCCAGACCTTGTTTGGGAACTCACGAATCTGCCGTGACAGGACTGCAAAAGAGACAGAGCCAGCTTCAACAGTCCCACCCCAGGATGCATCAACCTCTCACGGTCCTGCAGGTCACTACAGAACCTGCAAGGTAAGTACAAACTGTTCAACTGGGGCTGCCTCTTCCCTGTGAGGCATGGAAAGAACACTGCACAGCTGCCAGCCATTAGCACAGCCTGTGCTGCAAGCAGCAATGGAACTCTGCAGTTCTGGTGGTACCACCCCTAGACCTGGGTGAGTGGGAGAAATAATCTGGAGATAGGCTAAGAAAGGAAAGGCAAAGCAGTGCTCATCTCAGGCAAGGAGCTCTAGGTTTGGAAGTGCCCCCAAGTTCAGGCTATCTCTGTGGGAAGTGCTCTGTTCTTGCGGACATTTTTCCTGGAATCATGCCTGGGGAACTCACCTCTGAACTCCGGCTGTGGCCCTCTGCTGCCAAACGAGTAGAGGCTGGGTGAGAGAATGAGGCAGAAGGAAAGGACAAGGACCTGGAAACAAAGAACAGTAAAGCCTTCATCAAAAGACATGAACAGGCATTACAAGCTGCAATAAATGCTTGCCTGTCAAGCTTATGGGGACAGCAGAGACCCCACAATCACAAACGCTGAGGCTGAAGACACTCACCATGATGCAGGTACTCGCTGTGGTAGTTTTGGTGGTGGACTGTCTCACCAAGGCCTGCAGTTTCCGCAGCTGCTCCAGCAGAGACCTGCAGGACAGTAAACAGGGTAGGTTAAGGCAGCAGCTAAGGCATGAACTGTGCCAGTGACAGAATACAATCCTTGCAGAGGAACAACCTTCCCCACCACATCTCCTGACATGTCGAATAACAAGAACTCACATGTTCTGCTTCTGCAGGAGCTGCACCTTCTTCTGCAGCTCATGGTTTTGGGCTGTGCAAGCTGCCACCCTGCCCAGGACAGAGAAACAGCGAGGGAGAAAAACAGAGAGGTTTTAATTTGTTAGACAACAGCAGGGACTTCTCTGGTATCCCTTTGCATGGGATCAGCCACTGCCCCTGGGTGGCTGAAGCAGATTAAAGCGCTTGTGGAGTCTACTGGACATCAACTGGGGTAAAGCCCAGAGACCACGCTTCACACAGGGCATGGGGAAAAAGGGCGACGAGAGAGATGAAATCTTTGCTCAGTCCCTCAGGGAAGTGCCATACTAACCTGTAAGCATGCTTGCTCCTGGCAGCACAGCAACATTGGGGATACCAGTCTGTTCTACAATCTAGCCTGACACAGGGAACATGATGGACCTAGCAGGCCAGCATCCAGCTCAAACTGAGCACGCTGTGGGTCATCTCCAAGTGCAAAAGAGCAGGCAGACTATGCCCCAAGCTCATGATCTTCCACTGGGGTCTGCTTATTTTCTGCCCACAGTGGCAAGACCTCAGCAGTAGCAGAGCAGAGCTGCAGTGTGCTCATACCTGCTCTCCAGGCCATCAACATAGATCTTCTTCCTGCGACGACTATCCTGGGCTGACTGCTTGTTCCGGATCTTCCGACGCACTTTCTTCAGAAGTCGCTCTTCAGCCTGCAAGAACCATTTCCCATTAGCAGCCAGCCCTGGGTGAACACAATCCAGCCCTTACAAACCCTGTGCAGCACTCAGCCCTGCTTAGAGAAGCAGAAAGCAATGTACTTTTGTCCTCTGTCCCTCTCAGACCATTGGACAAACTGCACAAATCACACAGCAAACTCTGGCCTGCTGATAAGACTGGCAGTTACGCGGTGTACCAGAGAAGTGGGTCACACTGAAAGAAGATGGAAAGCACACAACTCAGGAGGTACCAAGCAAGCAGGATGAAAAAGGCTGAAACCTCCTGCATGCAGTCACAAGTGAAAGATTAAGAGCAGCCAAATCTTACTGCTCTTCTCATCTGCCTGACAAGCAAACCCTGTGATGTGCACAAGGGATCACCTGGCCCTAAAGCAAGGAGCAGGAGAGCATGGTGCATCACCACCAAGAAGCTGTTCTGCATTTTCAGCACTCAAGAGTTTGAGGAATCCAAGTCTGCCTGGGAGTTACAGGCTGCAGTGAGGACTCACTTTGGTCAGTGGCAGACAGGTTGGTAAGGAAACACCATCCTTCTCCAGAAGTTGCCTTTCCTCCTCAGTCAGAACCAGCTCTGGGAAGTCGGACTGGAAAAAAACAAAAACAAGAAAAATACATCTACTTAGAACACAAGGTAAAGGGAGTCTATTAGTAGGTAGAGAAAGTGTGCAGAAAGTTTTCAGAACCGGAATTAGCTCTTCCAAGGCAGCACCACTCTCTCCCTTAAAACATTCCCAGAGTGGCCATGCCCAGAGAGAAAAGGAGATGTGAGCAAAAGCACAGTGCCCCGCAGTACACACTTCCTGAGTCGCAACGCTCAGTACCTGCACGGGGGCTTCAGGCATAAGCTGAGGTCCAGCATCCACAGCAACATCAACAGGAAAGCTGCAGCTCTGTTCCAGTGTCTCATTTGTGCCTTCCAAACACATCCACGTCTCTAGGAAATAAAGACAGGATCAAAGTCTGGGCCATAATAAAGCTGCCATAAAGCTCACCAGACGGATTTGAGCAGCATGAAATCATGGTTTTATGGCAGTGGGAAGCCATCATGCTCATCTTTCTCCAACATGACTTTGTGTTCTTATGCCAAATCTCCACACCAGGCAAAGCACTGCCTGCAGCTACAACAGAAGGATCCCACACATCACTTACCGAGGTCAATGGAAACATCTCCTTCTGCCATGTCAGACCTCACAGTTTCCAGTGCTGGCCAGTCTTGATGGAGGGAATAGTTGTGATCAAACTGTACGATATCAGAGCTCTGAGGGCTGCTGGTAACATCGCTGCCAGAACTATGGAACGGGTTCTGATCCTCAGAAGTGCTGCTGTCACTGTCAGTAGGCAAACAGCCCTGCAGAGGGCACGGCTCGTCCTCAGCGGGGCTCAGGAGGTAACTGATGAAGCTGTCCATCTCCTTATCCAGGAGCTGCGGGGAAAAACTTCCAGCTTAGCAGGAGCCAACCCTCCTGCCGGCACCCGGCAGCGGCTGCTCCACGACCCACCTCCAGCTCCGACATCATCCAGTCCCCCAGCAGCGAGCCGTCCCCCGCGGGGCTCTCCGCCGGCGCCTCATCGTTCAGCAGGAAATCGAGCAGATCCCCATCCGGCAGCGAGGCCGGAGGTTCGGGGGCTGCCATCGGAACCGGGAAGCGCCCAGACACAGCACGAAGGAGCCGCGGAGCCAAAGGGGGAACGGGGAGGCCAGGCCTGGGCGGCGGCGGGAGGAGGGGGGCGGGCCGGGCCTGTGGGCCCGAGCGGGGCGAGGAGACACAACGAGCGGGCGGGGGCCGCTCCGAGCAGCACCGGGACGGAGCAGGAGCACCGGGACAGCGGAGGGAACAGGCCGGAGCAGGAAGGAAGGACAGGCCGGAGCAGGAACAGGCCGCGGTGCCGCCCCGCTCAGCACACGGCCCGACCGCAGCGCCGCGCCCTGCGATGCGATGACGTGACCGCAGACCGGCAGCACCCGCGACACGTCCCGCCCCCACGCGGCGTAACGGGGAGAGGGAGGGGGGAGCGGGGAGCGAGCAAGGCACGGCCCGGTACGGCCAATACAGCCCAATACAGCCCATTACAGCCCAGTACGGCCCGGTACGGCCCAGTACGGCCAATACGGCCCAGTACAGCCTAGTACGGCCCATTACAGCCCAGTACGGCCCGGTACGGCCAATGCGGCCCAGTATGGCCCAGTACAGCCCATTACAGCCCAGTATAGCCCAGTACGGCCCAGTACAGACCAGTACAGCCCAGCACGGCCCAGTAAAGCCCATTACAGCTCAGTACGGCCCATTACAGCCCATTACGGCCCAGTACAGCCCAGTACAGCCCAGTACGGCCCACTACAGCCCACTACAGCCCAGCTAGAGCCCAGTATGGCCCATTACAGCCCATTACAGCCCAGCTAGAGCCCAGTACGGCCCATTACAGCCCAGTACAGCCCATTACGGCCCAGTACAGCCCATTACAGCCCAGTACGGCCCAGTACAGCCCAGTATAGCCCAGCACAGCCCAGTACAGCCCAGCACGGCCCAGTACAGCCCAGCACGGCCCAGTACAGCCCATTACAGACCAGTACAGCCCAGCACAGCCCAGCACAGCCCATTACAGCCCACTACAGCCCAGTATGGCCCATTACAGCCCAGTACAGCCCATTACAGCACAGTACGGCCCAGTACAGCCCATTACAGCCCAGTACAGCACAGCACAGCCCAGTACAGCCCATTACAGCCCAGTACAGCCCATTACAGCCCACTACAGCCCAGCACAGCCCATTACAGCCCACTACAGCCCATTACAGCCCACTACAGCCCATTACAGACCACTACAGCCCAGTACAGCCCAGCTAGAGCCCAGTACGGCCCATTACAGCCCAGTACGGCCCATTACAGCCCGGTACAGCCCATTACGGCCCAGTACAGCCCAGTACGGCCCATTACAGCCCAGTACGGCCCATTACAGCCCAGTACAGCCCATTACAACCTAGTACGGCCCATTACAGCCCTTTACGGCCCAGTACGGCCCATTATAGCGCAGCCCGTGGGCCGTGCCGTTCCGCGCCGCTCCGCTCCGCTCCCCCCGACGCATGCGCTGCGTGTTGCGGCGGGCGGTGCTGGGGCGGTGCCGGCGCTGTGCCGCTCAGCCTCGGCGGGCCCCAGCGCGCTGCTCGGCCGCGCTCAGGTACGGAACCGGCACCGGCACCGGCACCGGGACGGGCGGCCACGCACCGACACCGCGGGGCTGCGGCTGGGCGGGGAGCGGGGGGGAGGGGAGAGCGGTCGGAGCGGCGGCATCGCGGCGGCACGAGGCGCGGGGTGGGGGCTGCTGCCAACGCGGGGAACGTTGGGGTGCGCGGGGGGAGCGCTGCGTGATAAGACCCCGCGTGCGGCGGAGCGCAGCGGGACCGGGCGCGCCCCACCCCGGCTTGGCCGCCGCCCCTGGGCGCTCCGTGCGGGAGGAGCGCGGCCGCATCCTGTTTCCCGCACCCACGGCGCGACCGCGGCCCCGCGTGGGGAGCGAGGCGGTCCGACCCTGCGGCTGAACCCCCCGCCCGGCCCCGGAGCTCCGCGCCCCCGCCCGGCCCCGGGGCTGCATCTCTTCCAGACCCATATTTGGAAGCGATGCTGCGGGACGGGGACACCCCGCGCGGGCCGGCGGGCGTGGGTGCCGCTGCGCTGCGGGGCTGTATTGCAAGGCGGGTCGGGGCGTGGGACGGTCGGAGCATCCCCCGTTCCCGCCGTCGCTTTAGGATGCGGGTGGGGAAGGTGCGGTGCGGCTCCGTGCTGCAGGGAGCCGTCCCGGAGCCGTTCACCGGGCACCAAGTCGCCGTCCCCGCTGTCAGCCCGATGCCGCACGGCGCCCATCCCCGGCGGGCACGAACCGGCCGCGGCCGCCGGAGAGGAGGAAGCGGCGTGAATCAGCCGAGCTGCGTGGGGCTGAGTCACCGAGCTGCCCGCCCGGGATCCGCGGTGCTGCGGGACCGGCGCTGTTGCCTCTGGGTTAAAACATTAACTTCTGCCATTCGGTGGAGGAGGGGAAAGGCGTCGGAGCGTGAGACCGAACCGCGCTGAGCTCTCTGAAATGATTAAAAGGAAAAGCAAAAAAAACCCAAAAAAAAACAACCAGCAACACACACACACACAAGAAAGCGCAGAACAAAGCAGTTACAGTCCTTAAAGTGCTGTGCTGTGCCGAGGTGCGGGGTGCTCCCCGCAGGAGCGGAAGGGCTGTGGGAACTTCCTTTGGTGCGGTCACACTGCCGACCCTTTCCCCGAGCTCAGGGCAGTGAATTCGGTTCCTTCGGGAAAGCTCTGCGGCCGCTGGATGTGTGCCACGGGCGTGCAGTGGGGCTGCCTTGCAGGCACAGCCCATGCGGTAGAACCTGGTCGGGCTCTGCTTTGTTTTCTTTCTTTTCTCTTTTTTTTTTTTTTTTTTTTGCTAACATAAAACTTTCTCTGTACCCGTGCTTGCAGCAGCGCTGCTGTGAAGCCGGGAGGTATAAATACAGCGGCGACGTCATGGGGTGGAAAATCGCTCTGTGCCTCGGGGATGGCGGCGGAGGCGTCGTGGGGAAGGGAAGAGAAATGCAGAAGTGCCCGCAGCCGCTGCTGCTGTGCTGGCTTATCTGCCTCGCCTACCAGCGAGCGCTGCTGACTTGTTTGCTCTCCCTGGAGGGCGGCCAGTGCTGAAAATTGGTGTGCATTCATCACATCGTTTGGCTTTTCGTTGTTTTTTTTCACCTCCTAGTGGAGCAGCCTGGGGCTGGGAGTCCTCTTCTTGTACTTTGTCTGGTCTGTGCCCTCAGGGCACCATGACGGTGTGGCCCTTGTGCCGGTGCTGTCATCAGCACAGAGCCCCACATCTGCTTCCTGCCGTGCTGGTGCCTCCGCAGAGCCCACAGAAGGGCTCTCGCTGCCCTCTGATGCCCAAATGCACCCAACCCCTGCGGTGGACCCGTGTTCTGTCCCCATGCATACCCCCAGTGTGGAAATCTACCCAGCTCTTCCCCGTGCATCCCATCCCGTGTGAGGCAGCAGTCAGCCAGACCTTCCCCACCGCCACGTTGTTACAGGGCTGCTCTAAATAGACTACTTCTGCTTTACACACTGGTGGAGGGTAGTGCTCAAAGCACTTCCTTAGAACGTGGAAAGAGCAACGAGCCTCTGGTTTTTACGTGTCTTAAGTGCCTTGCACAGCGCTATTTGGGGGCACAGCACCATTTGGGGTGCAGGATGGTGGCCACGTGTGGCTGCTGCCGGCCCCGCAGAGCTGGAGCTGCCCGTGTCGCTCTGCAGTTTCCCCTCCAGCACATCCTGCAGCTCTGGGCCGATTTTGCAGCAATTCACGAGTGAGGCCGAGCCGCTCTGCTGGCCGGGTGCGGCATCCCGTTTTCTTTGCAGTGCTGTCCTGCTTTGGGACAGTTTCAATCACTTTGCTTGCCTCTGCTCTCCTCTTCCTCCCCGCTCCCTGACCCTGCCCTGCAGGCAGAAGCGGGGGGAGGGATGGAAAGGGCTCAGCGCTCCGTTCCGGGGTATTTTTAGATTTAGGAAAGAGAACGATCCCAGTCCCGCCGGCCGCAGCCGCCCCGCCCGTCGGTCCCCTCGGATCCCCGACGGCCTCTTACGGCTCCTGGCCGTGAAGCTGCGGGGCGGCTGCGTGCGGGGCCGTCCCGCTCGCGTTGCATTCCTCGTCGGCGGGGGCCGAGGGCCTCCGACGGGGCTCCTGCGCTGCATTGCCGAACGGCTCAGGAATGCGCAGCTGGAGCGGCTCCACGCGCTGGTGGAGGCGGCACCGCGCTCCTCCCGAGCAGAGCCCTGTGGCCGCCGGGATCTTGTGGGGAGGAAGCTCCAGAGCCCCCTGGAGCAGACTGCAGCAAGCTCGGTGATACCCCAGCCCCTGTCTCCTCGAGCAGCACAGTGTGCGCTTCCTGGGGTCCCCACAGGGCTCCCTGCAGGATCCCGATAGTGGGGTCAGACCCTGCACCACGTGAGGTTTTCTTCTTGTGGTTTCTTTGCCACAGTTTTAATTAAAGCCCCTTCCGTCGCACAGTGCTGCCTTATCTCAGCACACTACTTGACATGCATTTCCTCTGTGCTGTGGGTCGCGGCTTTGCACGAGCACAACACACTCAGGGACGCTGGGTGCACGATGTGGACACAGCAACCCCAGGGCTCTGCATTAGGAGGCCAGGCTGGGAATTCCATCTGAATTCCTTCTGTCTGTACCCCTATTCTCCACCACCATCACTTGCTCCTGGGTTGGGATCTGAGCTCTGAGCTCTGCTCCCCCACCACCTCCAGGCACCTGCAGAGGGGTGAGCATCAGCACAGCCCACCCAGCATCATGTCCCAGTGCCTGGCGGTGGGATCTGACATGTCGTGTCCTCAGCAGGTGACACAGGAGTGGGGATAATCCGGCCGCCACCATGGTTGCCCTCTCGCTGAAGATCAGCATTGGCAATGTGGTGAAGACGATGCAGTTTGAGCCCTCCACCATGGTGTACGACGCCTGCCGCATGATCCGGGAGCGCGTGCCCGAGGCACAGATGGGACAGCGTAAGTGTGGGGCTCATCCCCTGCCCTCTGCAAGCGTGTTTCTGCTTCCACAGCTGCACCCTTTTTTTCCTCTTCTGGCAGCCCTGGAGTTGCCCTAATTTCTTCTCCCTTGCCTGGGGTGGGCAGCCCTTAAGCACCCATAATTTCAGCACACTCCTGCAGCTTTATTTCAGGCTGAGCTCTATGGCTTGCTGCTGCACTGCTGTTTGCATCTCTAAAATATATATCTAATAGCTCTTCACAGCTTCCTTTCCTGCTCTGTGCCCCCAAGGTTTGGGTTTCTGCACCCACAGGGTGTTTGCCGGGTGCTACATGATGGATGGGAGAGCTCGGTTCAAGGCATCTTGCATACTTTGGGTGAAGAAGTTTGATTGTGAGCTTGGGAAGCTTTATGAGTGTTTGCTGGAGCACTGAGCTGGAGTTCAGTGGTGTTATCTTGCTGCAAGATGTCTGAGCTCTGTGTATCATTTTGGAGGTCTGTACACAGACAGAATTGTAGGGGTTGGAAGGGACCTCTGGGTATCATCTGGTTGAACCCCCTGCTAATCAGGTTTTCTGTGGTAGTCCTTCCGTCGCACAGAGGGATGCAGGTCCCTCTCTGTAGCAACTGGAGGGGTTGCTCTGATAGAGCTGTTTCTAGTAACCTTGGTTCTAGCAAGGTGTTCAGGCTCCCAGACATGAAGGAATTGCTCAGCTATACAGAGTGTCACAAAAGAGCTCCAGGAGGAGCAGATTTCACCTGAGCACAGAGGCTGTCACCTTGTAAGGTCACTTGCTCAAAAATAAGTGATACATGAGAACTGGCAACAGTTTCTTCAGCTCAACAAGTGCCGCCCTTGATCTGCTCTAGGCTTCCCATCAACATGCAGTGAATCTTAGAAATATTCCTCCCAGAAACTTGGGAAGAATTTTGGGGACTTGGAGAGGGGGCAGGAAAAATGCACTGGAAGTGAAATATGTGTCCATCTCTATGAGCCCTTTCCCTGCCTCCTGTGTTCCCTCTCCTATGTGCCTGCACAAAGCTGGCCAGGGCTCGGTGGGCTCCAACAACTGCGGTGCTCCCAGCGGGTATTCCTGCACCATATAAGTTAACTTTTCCTTTCTTGGGGAACATATACCCTCCCCGGCAGCTCTCAGTGGTGCCGTGACGTGCTGCCGTTGTGCTGAGCTTTGTCAGCTGTAATATCTCCCCGCTGCCGTCAGACTCAAAATTAAGCGGGTGACAAAGCACCTCGGGATGCTGAGCCATGTCCCAGTGGTTCCCAAGCACAGGCACCCCCAGCTCCGGGAGGAGGGGGGGGTGAAGGCAGTGACATCTGGGAGCAGCAGATTCCTGGCGCAGCAGAGGAAATGCCTTCTCGCTCTGCACAACCATGGCTTTCGGTTTCAGAGGGGGACGGGGTGTTTACTCGGATCCGCAGCCATTGCATTTCCTGCCCCTGGGTCTGTGCCAGGCTGCTCATAAAGCGAGAGGAGAGAGCCTTAAAGGGAGCTGCTCAGCCCCAGCTCTGACCATTGCCCTCTGCTCTGCCGGCAGCAGCTGGAACTCAGCCCTGCTGCAAAGGAGTCCGTGGCTTCCTATGTTGAGGTTGCAATGCTGGGAATCCCCAAGGCAGTTCTTCCATTTATCTGCTTTTACCTCATCCCTGCCTCAGAGCTCACCATTTTCTTTTGTTTCTCTTTATTGCCCTTACCCAGTGACATTTGTAGGTCCCTTTTGGAGCTGCCCTGCTCCTCTTCCAGGATGCTGTTACAGTTCCATCTGAGCACACCCTGCCTGTGTTTCCCAGCAAACCCCCCTGAGCCTGCTTTCCTGCCCCACAGGGGAGTCCTGAGCTGTTGGGACAGGTGTTGCCCAGTTCCCTGCATTTTGCCTGGGTTTTGTGGCTGAATGCCACCTCCGTGCACATTGTGCTGAGCTCCTGCTCCGCTCTTGCCCTACCCCAGGAAGTGCCTCTCTCCTCCTGTGTAGGGATCTGAGTGAGCTGCATGGTTCTCAGTGCTTTAGAATGAGCCTTTTAGAATTGGCTTTGGAAATAGCTTGCTTTTCCAAAAGCCAACAAAGGGCAGCCTCACTGGTTCCCTGCTCTGTTCAGCAGGATCCCCTGCACAGCATGAGCTGGGCAGGCATGGGGCAGCTCAGGAATTTCCCCCTCCCTGCCTGCTTACACAACCAGAGGCTGCTGGCAGGGAGCAGGAGGGCTTTTCCCAGGGCAGCACTTCTCGTAGCAGCAGTGCCAGGGCTGTCCCTGGGCAGCAGCAGACCCACCCTAGTGGGCAGGATTGCAGAACATCAGAGTTCTCCACAAATTTACCTTCTAAACCTCCATCAAATCCTTCTTCAGTCCCTCACAGCAAGCAGCTGCCCTTCCTGGTCCATCACTTCTGCTGTTCTCTTGTTGTGTTTGCAAACTCTGCCTTGTTCCCTGCACCCTTCCTGGCCATGCTCAGCACTTTATCATCATCTTTTGGTTGTTATATTTTGCATCAAGCATTTTAGAGAGCTGTCAGCCACCACTCTGAGCTCATCTGTCAGCTGTGACTGCCACTTCCCAGTTAGCACTGTGTGGGCATGCTTTAGATGAGTTCTCATGCAGACAAACAGATGTAAAACACCCACTCTGCAGTTTGTTTGCCAGCTTTTTGCCCACTCAGGCTTTCCCTGGTCTCGTGGCCACTGCAATCAATTCCAGCAGCGTTCAGGGGTGCTGCTGTCCTGTGCACATCCCAGTGGCCCGATCCAAACCAGACAGAATCTCTGTGTTTTCCAGCCAATGATTTTGGGCTGTTCCTCTCTGATGAAGACCCAAAGAAGGGGATCTGGCTGGAGGCTGGGAAGGCACTGGACTACTACATGCTTCGTAATGGGGTAAGCATCCAGCCAGCACTGTATGTGCCCCGTGGTCCCACTGGGGAGTTGGGAGCCAGGGGGATGTGGTGCGCTGTGGCCTGTATGGCTGCTGGAGTTATGCTGGTTGTACCTGCAGGATACTATGGAGTATAAGAAGAAGCAGCGGCCCTTGAAGATCCGCATGCTGGATGGAACTGTGAAAACGGTTATGGTCGACGACTCCAAAACCGTTACAGACATGCTGATGACAATATGTGCTCGAATTGGTGAGAGGAGGGGTGGCATCGTGGGGCAGAGAGGAACATGGGGTGTCAGGGGAGCAGCACTGGGTCAGTGTTGTGTGCTCTTGCAGGCATCACCAACTATGACGAGTACTCACTGGTTCGAGAAATCATGGAGGAGAAGAAGGAGGAGGTCACGGGCACCCTCAAAAAGGATAAGACCCTGCTGCGGGATGAGAAGAAGATGGAGAAACTCAAGCAGAAGTTGCACACCGATGACGAGTGTATGTGTGGGCAAGCTCTGGGGACAGAACCATCCCATGCTGGGGGTGGTGGGAGTGGCAGCAAGGCCACCTGTTTGTCTGTATGTCTCTGTCTGTCTGTCCCTGCCTGGCCGTCTATCCCTGCTCACACTTTGCCATCACCTGCAGTGAACTGGCTGGACCACGGCCGGACCCTGCGTGAGCAAGGCATCGATGATAACGAGACGCTACTGCTGAGAAGAAAGTTCTTCTACTCTGACCAGAACGTGGACTCACGAGATCCTGTACAGCTCAACCTGCTCTACGTGCAGGTACAGCACTGCTGCCCTGTGACAACCCATCTGGTGTTTGGTCAGGAGCAGCCACAGGGGCATTTCAGGTGTCTGGCTAGCTCCTCTATGCCGGCACAGATCCCACCAGATGTGGAAGGGAACAAGGCAGACCCCAGTGTTTTCTCTCCCCTTTTAGGCACGTGATGACATCCTTAACGGTTCTCACCCTGTCTCATTTGACAAAGCGTGTGAGTTTGCTGGCTACCAGTGCCAGATCCAGTTCGGGCCGCACAACGAGCAGAAGCACAAGCCGGGCTTTCTGGAGTGAGTGTCCCAGGGTGTCCCTCTGCACATGTGCCAAGTTCTGTCCTCCAGGGTATCATCATCCCAGAGGGTGGCTCCAAGGTTTTGGGTCCTGGAGTTGTCATTAGTTGTGGTGACCTCTCCCACATCCTTCCTGTTCCCAAAAACACTCTGCACCGGTGGGGTTTTGTCCAAGGCTCTGTGCTAAGCGTCTTCATAGGGGAACACAAATGCTGGCTTTGGGCTGTGCTTTGGGAGCTGATTTTGCTATCTCTTGGCAGGCTGAAAGACTTCCTGCCCAAGGAATACATCAAGCAGAAAGGGGAACGCAAGATCTTTATGGTAAGTGCGAGGCTGTGCTGAGATCAGGCTTGTCACAGTTCCTTTCCAGAGGTCTGGGCTGCTTTTGTTGCAGCACATCACAGCCTGGCAGGTGAGGAAGAGGACTGTCTGCCTGTAGTTGGGCAGATGTGACAGCGCTGAGGTTCCAGGGGCTCAGAGGGATAGTGTGGGTGGGAAATGGAATGCTGGTAGGGCAGGGGGAGAGCCTGGAGAAGCTGTGAAGGCAACACAGTAGCTGACCTGATGTCCTCTGGTGATTACAGGCCCACAAGAACTGCGGGAACATGAGTGAGATCGAGGCCAAAGTTCGCTACGTGAAGCTGGCCCGCTCCCTCAAGACCTATGGGGTCTCCTTCTTCCTAGTCAAGGTAGAGCAAAAGCTCTTCAGCCCCGCCTTTCCTGCTGCCTGGCCGAGTCTTCCTTTTCAGCATCTCTTCATCTTTTGCATCTCCACCCACCACTTACCTGTCAGTCCGCATTGCTCTAGCTCTCCCTGTATTCCTGCTATCTGCCTACCCTTCTTTAAATCATAGAATCTTTGAGGTTGGGGAAGATCATTAAGGTCATCTAATCCAGCCACCAACCCATCCCCACCATGCCCACTAACAACATCCTTCAGTGCCACATCTCCTTGGTTCTTGGACACCCCCAGTGGAGGTGACTTCACCACCTCCCTGGGTAGCCTGTGCCAGTGCCTTAGCACTGTTTCTGAGAAGCAGCTTTTCTTAATATCCAACCCGAACTTCCCCTGGTGCAACCTACTGCCAACTTAAGGACTTTGTGGCTTTTTATCTGCACTGCCCTCCCACTCAGTTCCTGCTTTTCCCCCATGACCTTTTCAAGACACATGTGGTGATTACCATATCTGGAGTTGTGGCCCTAGGGTTGCTTGCTGCACACACAGCTCTTGGGTGAGCCCCCTAACCCCTTTGTCATGTCCTGCAGGAGAAGATGAAGGGGAAGAACAAGCTGGTGCCACGTCTGCTGGGGATCACTAAGGAGTGTGTGATGCGTGTGGATGAGAAAACCAAGGAAGTGATCCAGGAGTGGAGCCTGACCAACATCAAGCGCTGGGCAGCCTCCCCCAAGAGCTTCACCTTGGTAGGAGCCTGCCCCAGCTCTCAGCCCTCTGTGCCCTGCTCCCTTCCTCTCCTGACCCCAAGAACAGGCAGAAAGTGGCTGGCACAGCACTGGCCACAGTGCTTAGCACATACCAGAGGGGCTCAGGATGTGCGCCAGCATCCTGCTCTGGTGCAACCCAGTGCTGTGCCCTTGTAGGATTTTGGAGATTACCAGGATGGCTACTACTCGGTACAGACAACAGAGGGGGAGCAGATCGCCCAGCTGATTGCTGGCTACATTGACATCATCCTGAAAAAGGCAAGTTCAGGGAAAAGCAGTTTGCTCTTCTTCTGGGAGAAGTACAAGGTGCTTCTTGTGCTCATGGTGCTGCTGGGGACAGATGGGGACTTCCCATGGATTTGGCAGTTCTCCAGCCTGGGCAGCAGCAGGGACTGTGAGGTGTGCACTGACCAATGCTTTTTCTCTTTGCCTCAACAGAAAAAGAGCAAAGACCACTTTGGCCTGGAGGGAGATGAGGAGTCCACCATGCTGGAAGACTCGGTGTCTCCAAAGAAGTAAGTCTGTCAGGAGCAAGGTGGCTGCCAAGTGGCATCCTTCAGCTTTCAGGGCAGCACTGTGGGGAGCAGCCAAAGTGCTGGTCCAGGGAGGAGGTACTCACTGCTGCTGCTTCTCTTTTTTCCAGGTCAACTGTCCTGCAGCAGCAGTTTAATCATGTGGGCAAAGCAGAGCTGGGCTCGGTTGCACTGCCAGCCATCATGCGCACAGGGGCTGGGGGCCCAGAGAACTTCCAGGTGGGGACGATGCCCCAGGCCCAGCTACAAATCACCAGTGGCCAGATGCACCGAGGGCACATGCCTCCTCTGGTAGGTGATTCCAGGTTGTCCAGGGGATTCATGCAGACCCATCCTTCTGGCCTGGCATCAGCTTGCCATGGGGAGCAGGGGCTCTGCAATCAGCACCTGCCTAAAGCACTGTCCCAAGCAGCCTCTTCACTGTGTTGTTGCCTTGCAGACTTCAGCACAACAGGCGCTAACAGGTACCATCAACTCTAGCATGCAAGCTGTGAACGCAGCCCAGGCCACGCTGGATGACTTCGAGACCTTGCCGCCCCTCGGGCAGGATGCTGTGAGTGCCTGGGGAAGGGGTGCCAGGCTGCTGGGGGTAGTAGTTTGCTGGTGGGGTGGGTGAGGCAAGGAGAAGTGTCAGCAGTTCACAGGAAGATTGCTGCCTGCAGAATGAATTTGGGACACTCTGTCTTGAGGCATCTTCTGTGTTTGTAGCTTTTGGACTTGCTGATGAGTTTTGGGTGGTGGCAGCTCTTCCTTCATTTCTTCTTGTCTCCTCTCTCACATCTCACTGCAGCTCCCCACTACTTTCACCTCTTGACTCTCTTTTCCTCATTTCAGGCTTCCAAAGCCTGGCGTAAAAACAAGATGGATGAGTCCAAGCATGAGATCCACTCCCAGGTGGATGCTATCACTGCTGGCACAGCCTCAGTGGTCAACCTTACTGCAGGTAGGACAGCAGAAGGCTTTGGTCTCTCATCATCCAGCCTTTGGCTTTCCAGTACTTAAAGGCAGCATATATACAGAGTGGAAATGAACTTTTCACACGGGCAGACAGTGATATGATGAGGAGGAAATGGCTTTAGACTAGAAGAGAGGATATTTAGATTGAATGTTGGGGAATTTTTTCACTGGGAGGGTGGTGAGGCACTGGCATTGCTGCTCAGAACAGTTCTGGTGCCCCATCCCTGGAAGTGCTCAAGGCCAGGTTGGATGGGGCCCTGGGAAGTCTGAGCTGATGGGATCAACCAGCCCACAGCAGGGGGATGGAAATGAGTGGAGTGAATGGGCTTTATGGTCATTTCTAACCCAACCCATTCTATGATTCTGTGAAGGTTGAGGTTTCTGCCCTTCTGGAGGGAGATAGCCTGGCTTAGCCAGTGCTGAATTCAGCCTGCTTCGTGTAAGCCCAGAGGGCTCCCATGGTTTCTGTAGAGACCCCAGCATCACTGCTCCCCATCCTTCCCCTTCTAAGTCAGAAGTATATTTGTCCACTTCCAGCTGTGGCTGCAGCCACAAGTGTGCCAGACCTCCTGCACTGATGTAGGAGCCAGGGAGCTTCTCATGAATCACACTAACTTCAGGCGCATCTACTCCAGGCACAGGGTTGGGTGCTCCTGGTGTTTCTCCAAGCATCCCCACATCCCTCTCTTTCCTGTGCAGGGGATCCAGCAGATACAGACTACACGGCTGTGGGCTGCGCTGTCACCACCATATCTTCTAACTTGACTGAGATGTCCAAGGGTGTGAAGCTGCTGGCTGCCCTGATGGAGGATGAAGGAGGCAATGGGCGGCAGCTCTTGCAGGCAGCCAAGAACTTGGCCAGCGCCGTCTCAGACTTGCTGAAGACAGCACAGCCCGCCAGCGCTGAGGTACAAAGGAGCAGGAAGGACTGGGGGGCACTGGGGAGCTGAACCAGGATAAGTGGGAGCCATGGGAGCGGCTTGGTGCAGGGCTTGCCCAAAACCTGATGTTTTTGCCTCTTTTCTTGCAGCCCCGCCAGAATCTCCTGCAGGCCGCTGGCCTCGTGGGCCAGACAAGTGGAGAGCTGCTGCAGCAGATTGGGGAGAGTGACACTGACCCTCGGTTCCAGGTGAGCAGCTCTGGCTGTGCGTGGGGACATACGCTTGGAAAATCCTTCTGCCCTGCACAGGAGCCCCAGGAGAGGTCCGTGCTGAAGCTTGACCCGTGCACAGTGACTGTGCTGGGGTAGCAGACAGGCCAACTCCCATCCCTGCCCTTAGAGCCGCCATCATGTAATGCCTCTTATCTTGTGGATTCCCATGTAGATGCCCGAAAGCCGGTGTGCTTGGATCCCGCCCTCCTCAGACCCAAAGACGGTAAAAGGGGGCTGTAGGCATGGCTTGGTGGTGTCTGCCCTTCTCGGATGTCAGGGCTGCTCCTCTGGGGACAATCAGCTGAATTCTTTGGAGATGGGCTCTGGTAGAAAATCTGCTTTTCTTGTGATCAGCTCTCAGAAGTCTATGCACTCGGGTCAGTGCCCCGGCTGCCACCTCGTGCCTGCAGTGCCTGGCTGCCCAGAGCAGGGATCTGGGACAGCTAAAGCCCTGTGGTTGTTGTTTTTGCTGAGCTGAGCTCTTCCCATGCTGGTTTCATGTAACTGCTCAGCACAGCAGAGGCAGAAGAGGGAAGCTGGTCTCGTGTGGACCAAAATGTGCTCCAGAAATGAGAGGTTTCTGCTCACTGCAGCCACAAGGCCTCAGTATGGCTCAGCAAAGCCTGGAGAGAGCACCAAGAACAGAACAGCTAGTGGACGCAGTGAGACAGAGGCAGCATGTACAGGATGAGGTAGCAGGAGGTGTCAGGGGGGCAGTTCCATTCCGGGGGCCCACACTGAAGACCAGACAATCCTATATGCAGCTGGCACAGGGCAGGGGGTAGGTTTAGAAATCACGGGCTGTATAGCCTGCACCACAACCAGACCCGAGTGTATTTGCTTCCTCTCTCCGGGCTCTTCATACAGTGTGGCTGCTACTCTTCCTCAGGCAGCTGCTGTGCTTTTGGGAACTGTGGTCTCCTGAGCTTGGTGCATGTGCTCTCCAGGCTGCTGCCACGTCTGACAGGGTGATGGACAGCAGCAGGAGAGGCTTTGGCTTGCAGTAGGTGTGGGGACGCTCTGATGTTGCTTGGTGGCCAGAGGCTTTGCTGTAGCAGGGAGCGGCTTTAGGGCTCACTCAGGAGCCTGGTGGTGGTGTGTTTGCCTTGTTTATGCTCTGCAAGCATGCCCTCAGAAGGAAAACGGGCCTGGCAGCAGCTTAATTGCTGTCTGCAATGGGAAGAGCTGTGCCCCGTACACCTTGCCTGAGCTCCCTGCCCCAAGCACTGCTGGTGGCATCCAGCAGCGCAGCATGGGAGCGAATCCTGATGGCTGCGGTGTGCCGGGCGTCCTGCCAGGAAGATCCTGCTGCGTGCTGTGTGCCGCAGGGCCTCCTGGCAGCATGGGGCCTCACTGCAGGTTCTGGCTGCGGGATGATCAGAGGTGCCACGTGGGTTGTCCCTGTGACAACATCATGGGTGGTGCTGCTGAGCTGCTCCGGGCGATGATTTTGGCCGTGGCAGTGTCCCAGCACTGGGAGATGCCTCAGCACCCAGCTGTAGGGATGGGCTGGAGGTGTTGCCAGCCACACATCAGGAGTTCAGCGCAAGGCAGGGGTGGCGGAAAGGCCCCCTGATCTCATGTTTCCCTGCTGAATATTTCACGAGAGCCGTGCAGGCGGCTGTGCCTGGCTCTGTGGTGGCTCCAGCTCTGACCCTGTCTGTCCCCCCCAGGACATGCTGATGCAGCTGGCCAAGGCTGTGGCCAGTGCTGCCGCTGCGCTGGTGCTGAAGGCCAAGAATGTGGCTCAGAAAACAGAAGACCAAGCCCTGCAGACGCAGGTGATTGCAGCTGCTACGCAGTGTGCCCTCTCCACCTCCCAGCTGGTGGCCTGCACCAAGGTAAGCACCAACCCTCACCTTGTTGCTTCTGGGACTAGGAGTTTCTGTTTCCTCTGGCCCTGGCTCTTTGGAATCATCCTTCTTAGGGGTCAGGGACAGTAGTCATCAGGGTCATGGGATGCTGGATGGAGAGAGGGGGCTGTGGGGTGGCAACACTGCCCAGCTTTTTTCCTGCCCTGCAGGTGGTGGCTCCCACCATCAGCTCCCCAGTGTGCCAGGAGCAGCTGATTGAGGCTGGCAAGCTGGTAGCCAAGTCGGCAGAGGGATGTGTGGAGGCCTCTAAGGCAGCTACCAACGATGACCAGCTGCTGAAGCAGGTGGGGGTGGCAGCCACCGCTGTCACCCAGGCCCTCAACGACCTGCTGCAGCACATCAAGCAGCACGCCACTGGCGGGCAGCCCATCGGGCGCTACGACCAGGCCACTGACACCATCCTCAATGTCACTGAGAACATATTCAGCTCCATGGGAGACGCAGGTAAGAGTGGCTGGTAGCACCTGGGGATGGTGGGCTTGAGGGGCACAGTGAGCTGGAGCAGGCTCTGGAGTCATGCTTTGCTGAGGGCTCATGCTTCAAGCTTGCCCCAAAAGTGAGGGGCTGGTGCAGCGAAGCAGCAAATCAGGGCAATTCTCAGGACTTGCTGACAGCCACCCTTCCTTCCTTCCTAGGGGAAATGGTGCGGCAGGCTCGTATTCTGGCGCAGGCCACCTCTGACCTCGTCAATGCCATTAAAGCTGATGCAGAGGGAGAGACGGACCTAGAGAATTCACGCAAGCTGCTGAGTGCAGCCAAAATCCTGGCCGATGCCACAGCCAAGATGGTGGAGGCTGCAAAGGTTGGTGGCAGACGGGAGGAGCCGCTGGGGCAAGAGGCAGAGCACAGCGACCTCTGGCAGGATGATAGGGGAACTGGGGGTCGTGCTGGGTGTGATGGCTTTCTGCTTTGTCCAGGGGGCTGCCGCCCACCCCGACAGCGAGGAGCAGCAGCAGCGGCTGCGGGAGGCTGCAGAGGGGCTGCGCATGGCCACCAACGCTGCGGCTCAGAATGCCATCAAGAAGAAGCTCGTGCACAAGCTGGAGGTGAGGCTGTGGTTTGGGCTGTGGTGGGGGAAGAAGGATGGTGTTGGAGTGGGAGAATTTTAGTGGGGAGTGGGACCTCAGTCTGTGGCAGAGCTCCTGTGCTGGGCTGACTCCTGATTTCCTTCTTCCTGACAGCACGCAGCCAAGCAGGCAGCTGCCTCCGCCACCCAGACCATCGCCGCCGCACAGCATGCTGCTGCCTCCAACAAGAACCCTGCTGCACAGCAGCAGCTGGTGCAGAGCTGCAAGGTGAGGGGTGTGGGGGCACAGTCTGGGTGTCAGCGGGATGACAGGTAAAACAGGGAGAAAAGCAGCCTGAGCAGCTGCAGCCATCGGCGTGCCCACACGCTCCATGTCCCCTGCAGTGACCCTGCTCTCCCTGCTCACAGGTGGTGGCGGACCAGATCCCCATGCTGGTGCAGGGTGTGCGAGGAAGCCAGTCACAGCCAGACAGCCCCAGTGCCCAGCTGGCTCTCATCGCCGCCAGCCAGAACTTCCTGCAGGTACCAGCTAATCTGCCACTGGATGCAGGCAGCAAGACAACTGTGTGCCGTGCCGTGTCTCATGCCTTTCTCTTTTGACAGCCTGGTGGGAAGATGGTTGCTGCAGCCAAGGCCACCGTGCCCACCATCACTGACCAGGCCTCAGCCATGCAGCTCAGCCAGTGTGCCAAGAACCTGGCTGCAGCCCTGGCTGAGCTCCGCACGGCTGCACAGAAGGTGAGGGGCCGTCAGAAGGCAGGCGGGTGGGATGGCCCTCCCTGCAGCATGAGCTCCATATAACGCTGTCGGTCCTTCCATCCACTGCAGGCACAGGAGGCCTGTGGGCCCCTGGAGATTGACTCAGCACTGGGCCTGGTGCAGAGCCTGGAGAGGGACCTGAAGGAGGCAAAGGCAGCTGCCAGGGATGGAAAGCTAAAGCCTCTGCCAGGAGAGACGGTGAGGACATGTGGGGTGGTGGGCAGGCAGGCCTGGGTGAAGCTGAACCCCTTTGTATGGGTCATGGTGCCTAACCCCTCCATGTTGTTTGCCTGCAGATGGAGAAGTGTGCGCAGGACCTGGGGAACAGCACCAAGGCTGTCACCTCTGCCATCGCTCACCTCCTGGGCGAGGTGGCCCAGGGCAATGAGAACTACACAGGTACCACCCCTCAGCCCCCAGCCAGGCTGTGGCACAGGGCCAGGCCCTCGCTGACTGATTGCTCTCCTCTATGGCAGGCATTGCAGCCCGGGAGGTGGCCCAAGCCCTGCGCTCTCTCAGCCAGGCTGCCCGCGGCGTGGCAGCCAACAGCTCGGACCCTCAGGTGCAGGGTGCCATGTTGGAGTGCGCTAGTGATGTGATGGATAAGGCCAACAACCTCATCGAGGAGGCACGGAAAGCCGTGGCCAAGCCTGGGGACCCTGACAGCCAGCAGCGCCTGGTGCAGGTGGGTCTGGGCCCCTGGGTGTCTATGGGATGAGGGCAGCCCGCCAGGGTGGGTGCTGAACAAGCTCTGCTGACATCTTCTGCAGGTGGCCAAGGCGGTGTCACAGGCCCTGAATCGCTGCGTGAACTGCCTGCCTGGGCAGCGGGACGTGGATGCTGCCATCCGCATGGTGGGAGAGGCCAGCAAGAGGCTGCTCTCAGATTCGGTGAGCTCAGCCTGGGGCTAAGGGGAACCGGGAAGTGTTGAGGTGGGCAAAGCTGGATGCTCACCCTGCTGTTGGGTGTGGAATGCCCATCCAGCTGCCACCACCTCACTGCAGCTCCTGACGCTCTCTTTGCCTCCAGTTCCCTCCCAGCAACAAGACCTTCCAGGAGGCTCAAAGCCAACTGAACCGGGCTGCTGCAGGACTCAACCAGTCTGCCAACGAGCTGGTGCAAGCGTCACGTGGTACACCCCAGGATCTGGCCAAATCCTCTGGCAAATTTGGACAGGACTTCAATGAGTTCCTGCAGGCAGGAGTGGAGATGGCCAGCCTATCTCCAGTGAGTGCAAACACCCATTTGGAGAGCCATGGACTGGGTGAAATGGCAGTAAGAGATTGAGGGTGGGCACAGAGCTTGGGAAGCTGCTGTTGGTGACTCTTACTGGTTCCTTGCAGAACAAAGAAGACCAGGCGCAGGTGGTATCAAACCTGAAGAGCATCTCCATGTCCTCCAGCAAGCTGCTGCTGGCAGCAAAGGCACTTTCTGCTGACCCCACATCGCCCAACCTCAAGAGCCAGCTGGCAGCAGCAGCACGGTAGGAAGAACCGCTTGCAGTGCATGGAGGGAGGTGGTTAAATTCCAAGAGCTATGCTGGGCTGCAGGAGGCTCAGTTTAGGCCAAATGTTTGCCTCTGTGAGACTCAGATTGTTATGGAGCTGTTCTGTGACCATTTATCTAATGTAATCCTAACCTGGCTCCTGTTGCAGTCTATGGAAAGAGATAGACCTTGGGTGGGCAGGAGGGTCTCATAACCAGAGCCTCTTCCCATTTCCTGCACCTTTCCCCCAAAGCCAAGTTAAAGTGTTTGCAATAGTGATGGATGGTGAAGCTAACACTGGTCCTTGTGTGTCCCTCCCCTGTCCCGACAGGGCTGTGACTGACAGCATTAACCAGCTGATCACCATGTGCACCCAGCAGGCGCCAGGCCAGAAGGAGTGTGACAATGCTCTGAGGGAGCTGGAGGTGAGAAGCAGCATCTCGGTTGCTGAAGAAGCACCTCTTCTGCTTGGGCTTGGCTGGGTGCTGAGATGTCTGTCAGGGGGAGAAAAGTACAGCGTGGGATGCAGGGAATGCACCTCCCTTTACGTGGCATCTCTGTCTTTGTAGACCGTGAAGGAACTGTTGGAGAACCCCACCCAGACTGTCAATGACATGTCCTACTTCAATTGCCTGGACAGTGTCATGGAGAACTCCAAGGTGAGCCAGGAGCAGAGCAGAAGGGTGGATGCTGGGGAAGGATGGTGAGGTTTGGGGAAGGATGTGAGGGCAAATGTGGCAACGGGAAAAGAGCTTCCTCCCTCACTTCTCATCTGGTGGATCTTGGTGAGCTCTGAATCTGGAGCACTCAGTGCAAACAGGAGGTAGTCTCTAGCTAGTGGCTATGAATCCTGCAGGTGCTGGGTGAGTCCATGGCTGGCATCTCCCAGAATGCAAAGAACAGCAAGCTGCCTGAGTTTGGAGAGTCCATCAGTGCCGCCTCCAAAGCTCTCTGCGGGCTCACGGAGGCAGCAGCCCAGGTGAGATACATTCAGTCCCAGCCTCACACATCACTCCTGGGGCAGGGAGCTATTGCCTGCCTCTGCCCCCATACAGTCCCTCACTGCATCTCTCATGCTCACAGGCTGCCTACCTGGTGGGAGTTTCTGATCCCAACAGCCAGGCTGGACAGCAGGGCTTGGTAGACCCCACTCAGTTTGCCAGAGCTAACCAGGCCATCCAGATGGCCTGCCAAAACCTGGTGGACCCTGCCTGCACACAGTCCCAGGTGCGTATGAAGTGGGCTGCTGTGATGGGCATTTTCTTGTCTAAAAGGGAGTATTGGAGGGATGGGGAGATGCTGTGGGTCCTGTCTCACTCTGCCTTTCTCTACAGGTGCTGTCAGCAGCCACCATTGTGGCTAAGCACACGTCAGCCCTGTGCAACACCTGCCGCCTGGCCTCCTCCCGCACCGCCAACCCTGTTGCCAAGCGGCAGTTTGTCCAGTCAGCTAAGGAGGTTGCCAACAGCACAGCCAACCTGGTGAAGACCATCAAGGTGCGCTTCCTACTGGGGCAGTATGGGCAGAGATAGGGTATGCTCAGGGCTAGATAACTTTGCTCTCTCCTATATACTAGGCCCTGGATGGTGCCTTCAATGAAGAGAACCGGGAGCGGTGCCGCGCAGCCACAGCTCCTCTCATAGAGGCTGTGGACAACCTGACAGCTTTTGCCTCCAACCCAGAGTTTGCCACCGTTCCTGCCCAGATCAGCCCTGAGGTGAGGTGTTATTGGGGCTTGGAGGGGTGGGCCTGGCTATGGTGGGAGCTTCTGCCTATTCATGCTGGTCCATCTGTTTCACGAGTCCACCATCTCTCTGCACAGGGACGCAGAGCCATGGAGCCCATTGTCACATCTGCCAAGACGATGCTGGAGAGCTCAGCTGGCCTCATTCAGACTGCCCGCTCCCTGGCTGTCAACCCCAAGGACCCACCGCAGTGGGCGGTGCTGGCTGGCCACTCTCGCACTGTCTCAGACTCCATCAAGAAACTGATCACCAACATGAGGTGAGAGTGAACTGGACTGTCTCAGCCAATCTGGTGTGTGTGGCCAGGGCCCCTTTGCACCAACCAGTATTGCTGATATGTCTTGTCATTCAGGGACAAAGCTCCTGGACAGCGGGAGTGTGACGAGGCTATAGATGTCCTGAACAGATGCATGCGGGAGGTGGACCAGGCCTCCCTTGCAGCCATCAGCCAGCAGTTGGCCCCCCGAGAAGGTATCTCCCAGGAGGTAAGTGGGGAACTTGCTCCTGGGGGCAGCATCTTATCCTGGAATCCCTCTGCCTTCACAAAGGGCTTCTGCAGCCCTTCTTGCATCTTTAGCAGGAATCCTAAACCCGCCCAGCCAAGTGGTGGGCAGAACAGCCTAGCTTCAAGCTGTGTGTCCCTGCTGCCTGTCTGGTTCAGTGGGACAGAGCAGGGTTGTCTGGTCAGACCACCCTTACACCCAGATCTGATTTAGCAGTGCAACCAGCACCTTGGTGTCCTGCTTTCCTCAAGCAGGTTAACTCTTTCTCACCAGAGCTTGGTGAGATCAGCTGTGCTGGAGCTTCATGCAAGTTATTCTCTTCTCAACAGGCTTTGCATAACCAGATGATCACGGCTGTGCAGGAGATCAACAACCTGATAGAGCCTGTGGCCAGCGCAGCACGGGCTGAAGCCTCACAGCTGGGACACAAGGTAATGGAAGGGCAGGGGTGGGGAGCTGGAGATCAGGCACCAAGTGTTTATCAAGGAGTTTGCACCATGAGAAAAGGCTCAGGCTAGCAGGGCCTGCTGTCACTGATTCTGCTTTTCCCTAGGTGTCTCAGATGGCTCAGTACTTCGAGCCACTCATTTTGGCAGCTATTGGTGCTGCCTCCAAAACACCCAACCACCAGCAGCAGATGAACCTCCTGGATCAGACAAAAACTCTGGCTGAGTCTGCCCTGCAGATGCTGTACACAGCCAAGGAGGCTGGTGGGAACCCCAAGGTGAGTGGGAGGTGGACATGGTGGCACCGTGAGCTTTGGATATGTGTCATGTATCATACATGCATGCCTGACACCAAAACTCAGGACAAGCATGTGGTGTCTGTGTTGAAGGGGAGCAGCTCTCACTCTATCTTGTCCTTGCAGCAAGCTGCCCACACGCAGGAGGCTCTGGAGGAGGCCGTGCAGATGATGAAGGAGGCAGTGGACGACCTGACCACCACGCTCAATGAGGCAGCCAGTGCGGCAGGCGTTGTTGGGGGCATGGTGGACTCCATCACCCAAGCCATCAACCAGGTGAAGGGAACACAGAGAGGGCTGCGGGAGAGGAGGAGTCAGTCAAACTCTGTGTGGCACTTTGTCATTTCTTGTCTTCCTTGGGTTGCTAGCACTGAGTCCTGCTTGAGAAGGAGTGGCAAACAGAGTACTGCACTTATGCAACCAAAGAGGCAGGGAGAGATGCTGGAAGTTGTTCAGATGTTCCCCAAGGGAGCACTGGGGGATGGTCTATGGGAGGAGCATCTAGGGCCCTTGTGGGCAGCACAAATCTCCTGCTTTGCTGTTGTCAAGAAGGGCCACTGTGCTTGTGCTGGAGCCAAACTCTTCTGGTATTTTATTGCAGCTGGATGAGGGACCAATGGGCGAGCCTGAGGGGACCTTTGTGGACTACCAGACCACAATGGTGAAGACGGCCAAAGCTATCGCAGTGACCGTGCAGGAGATGGTGGGTACAGGAGCCCGTCACTATTCTCTTATTTATCCCTACTTGAGGCAGGAAGCAGACAGTGGTGCTGTGGTCTCACTTAGGCAGGGCAACTGCCACTGCTGCTTGCCTGTCCTACTGCAGGGCCTGTCTGAGTTCTGTCGTTATTTCATTGGCAGGTCACCAAATCCACCACCAACCCAGATGAGCTGGGCATACTGGCCAACCAGCTTACCAATGACTACGGGCAGCTGGCACAACAGGCCAAGCCAGCTGCTCTCACTGCCGAAAATGAGGAGGTAAGATGTTTGGCCTGGAGTAGATGCATGGGATGACTTTCATTTCCTATCGAGTATGTTGGGTATGAGGCTAATACCGTTATGGCTCTCTCATGCACACATTTGCCTGCAGATTGGCTCCCATATCAAGCGCCGGGTACAGGAGCTGGGCCATGGCTGTGCTGCCCTGGTGACCAAGGCTGGAGCTCTGCAATGTAGCCCCAGCGATGCCTACACCAAGAAGGAGCTGATAGAGAGTGCACGCAAGGTCTCCGAGAAGGTGAGCAGTGCTAAGGGTCTCAGAGCATGCAACAGGAAAGGGGATTTAGGTGGTGGGAGGAGTGCTGGGTTGAACCCCATATCCTGTGGCCACCAATTTGGGTTCTCCAGGGGTCATCCTGGACTCTGTCTGCTCTTGGCCATGCTTGCTCTAGCACAACTGGGGTGAAGGAGAGGTTCCTCTCCTGCCACCATATCAACTTGTGCTGTGATTGGAGTGTGCAGTAGCTGGGTGCTCACTGCTGAAGTGCTGAACTGCCAAGGAGTATTGATCACACCCTCATGGCAGCTCAGGGCTCTGTAAACCTGCCCTTTCAGATGTGTGTGTAGCATTTGCTACATCTTTAATAATCTTCCAGCTCACTCTGGGTGACTGATCTCCTCTGCCCCTTCTGCTGGCATGGTGGAAAACCTTGCCCATTTAAAAGCACATTGGTTAGTAGCAGATGGAAACATGGGCTTAAAAATCTGGTTTATAAGAGTAGAGCTGCAGTGCTTGTAAGAAAGATTACAAAAGCAAAACTAACTCTGGTTCATACTGTCTGGCACATATCAGCATGCTCAGGGCTCCCTGCAGATTCTTGCTTTCAAAGCTTTCTTTCCATCAGGAAAATTACCATCTTAAGAGTGCTTGGAAGAGTGAGGGATATGGGTTTAGGACTTACAAAAGGAATGAGCTGCAAGCCTTACTTGTTTAGAGAGTAGCACAGTCCAGTGGCACTCGCAGTCCTAAAGGTGGAAGATTTGAGATAAAAATAATTGGAAGCTAAGAAGGAATGCTGTATTGTATAATCCCTGATTCCCCTCCTTGGTTCAGTGAGATACACGGTAGGGGCTGCCTGTTCCTGCCTCTCCAGTCACCCTGTTTGTACCCCACAGGTGTCCCATGTGCTGGCAGCTCTGCAGGCTGGGAACCGTGGGACTCAAGCCTGTATCACTGCAGCCAGCGCTGTCTCTGGCATCATTGCTGACCTCGACACCACCATCATGTTTGCCACAGCAGGGACTCTCAATCGGGAGAACTCAGAAACCTTTGCTGACCACAGGTACGAGGGCTGGGGAGTAGGACACTTTGCTTAGATGGAGGTAAAGGGGTCCTGCTATCTCACATCTTTGTAAGCGGTGGGCCAGCTCCAGGGAGACCTACAAATTCATGCTGGCTCTGTTTTCACACCCAGCACATACATATGGAAGGCAGGGAGCAAGGAGCATGTGCACATGCAAAGGGACAGGCACCTGCATGTCATTCTTTAGTGCCTTGTGCAAGCACACCTCTGTGGCACTGCCTTCTCTCTGACACTCTTCTTCTCACCAGGGAGGGCATTTTGAAGACAGCCAAGGCGTTGGTGGAAGACACCAAGGTGCTGGTGCAGAATGCCACAGCCAGCCAGGAGAAGCTAGCCCAGGCTGCCCAGTCCTCTGTGGCCACCATCACCCGCCTGGCTGAGGTGGTGAAGCTGGGTGCTGCCAGCCTGGGATCTGAAGACCCAGAGACTCAGGTAGGATGGAGTGTCTGGGGTGAATGGAGGGTGCTCTTAGCTTGCAGGAAGGGAATGGAACTGAGTATGTGTGGTCTGGGCTGGACTCCATGTGTCCTGAAGAGGGTTGACTGGGCTTTGACCCTAGTCAGCCACTCTAGCTGAGTTAAATTCTATGTATCCAAGAGTGTCCATATTTCTTATTAGTTGGATGCACCATCCCAGCTTGAGTGTGACCCTGGACTTGCTTTTCGCAGGTGGTTCTGATCAATGCTGTGAAGGATGTGGCCAAAGCACTTGGGGACCTGATTGGTGCCACCAAAGCAGCTGCTGGCAAAGCTGGGGATGATCCTGCAGTCTATCAGCTGAAGAACTCTGCCAAGGTCTGCGGTGGAGAAGAGGAGATGGGGCAGGAGGGCTGGAGAAAGAAAAGGGGGACTCCTGTGCACGTCTAGGGACAGGAGGACAGCTGTGAGGCAAATGGGACAAGGGTGCAGAGAGGCATGTGAAAGGTGGGGCACAGCATGTGTGAATTGGTTAGAGATCAAAATGAAGTGATATGAGTAGAGTATGAGGAAGGGGCAGTTCTGCACCAAACCACAAGGGAGAGATGGTGCTGGCAGCATCCTAAAGCTTTTGCGGGGCTTTACCTGGCTCTGTTCTCCCTTCCACAGGTGATGGTCACCAATGTCACTTCCTTGCTGAAGACAGTGAAGGCCGTTGAGGATGAGGCCACAAAGGGGACACGAGCACTGGAGGCCACTATAGAGCATATCCGCCAAGAACTGGCGGTGAGCACTGCTGTGGGGTCACAGCTGACACCCTGCCCACCTGCTGCCCCATGCCTCACTCCTGCCTTTCTCCTCGCAGGTCTTCTCCTCCCCGGTGCCTCCTGCCCAGGTCTCAACCCCAGAGGACTTCATCCGAATGACGAAAGGCATCACAATGGCCACAGCCAAAGCTGTGGCTGCTGGCAATTCGTGTCGGCAGGAGGATGTCATCGCTACAGCCAACCTGAGCCGCCGTGCCATTGCCGACATGCTGCGTGCCTGCAAGGTGCTGCGCAGGAGGGCAGTGGATGTGGGGCTGGCACAGGGGTGGGGGGACTCTGGCAGAGCCCCCAGTGCTTGTGTCTGGATACAAATGCTATCTCTGGGTTGCAGGAGGCTGCTTACCACCCGGAGGTGAGCGCGGACGTGCGGCAGCGGGCGCTGCGCTTTGGCAAGGAGTGTGCTGATGGCTACCTGGAGCTGCTGGAGCACGTGCTGGTGGTGAGTGTCCCCAGCCCCATGGTTTTATGAGGCTTCCCTTGGACACCAGGGTGTCCAAGAGCTCTGCAGTTACCCTCACTGAGGTCTTTTAGCAAGTTTACTTTTGCATCCTGTACATGAAGTGCCCAAGGTGAGTGCAGGGCAAAAGATGGTGTGCAGTGACCACTGGCTCAACAGGTTGCAATGCCTGTCTTTCAGGTCCTGCCTAAAAGAGAGACCTGTCCCTGCCTTGAGACTGCACAGTTATTTGTTGCTGCAGTGCTCTGGGCTAGTGCTGCTGTAATTGCTTTGACCTGAGCTGAACAGTCAGTGTCAAAATGATCCTTGAGAAGCTGGTGCTGGATTCCTGTCTCATTCTTTGTCCCAGTACCTAGGCTAGGCAGACAAATGAAAGGTGACGAGGGATGGGAGTGCTGCCTGTAATTACTTACAGAAGCAGATATCAGAGCCATAAACAGTCTTTCAAGAAAGGTATTTGGCTAACAACAGATGGGAGATTAACTGGCCATAAACAGATGGAGTCTGGAAATTCGACAACACAGGAACAGAATCCTGAAGCAGCTTCCGTTCAAAGTGGTGGGTGGGAGAAACTTCAGCCAGTGTGAAAACAGAGCTTGTTAAGCTCACAGAGGAGTGTGAGACAGGCAGTGCCTGTGGTGGCAGAGGTGCTGGCTGCAAAGGCCAGCTGTGCCCTTTTCATCCAGTCTTCCTACAGCTTAGTCCTCTCAGGTGCTTCAGTTGTCTGCTTTAATTAGCTGTCTTACAAGATCAGTGCAGCTCACTTGAAGCAAATAAAACCTGGGTTATCCAAGACATGGAAAGAAAGTATTCAGTGAGGTGCTTCCAGTGGTTTGCATTCTTGGCAAGAATACATAGTGACCAAGTTGAGCCTGCTGCAGAGATGTGCAGGGCACATGCCTTTGGAGTTACTGGTAGCCTTGGACTGGGAGAAAGGAGAAAGAGCAAGCGTGGGTCAGTTACACAGCACAGTTTCACTGGGTTAGTTAAAAAGGACTGATAAATCATGTTCAGATTCACCAGATGTGAGGTGGGGGAGCTCAGGGAAAGCCAGGCTCCTTGGGGGTGAGAAGTGCCAGCACTGGCAGAACAAAGAGGAGGCAGGCAGGAGCCAAGGGCTAAAAATTGAAGACAGATGGGGGAAATCAAAGGCTGGTTGGTTATGCCTGAAGGAGGTAACCACCAGGATAGAGTTCCAAAAGGAGCAGTGAGTTTTTCATGCTCTAGATCGAATGTCTTTCTGGAAGATGCTGTAGCCACACTCAAGACGTCACAGCCAAGACTGACATGCTAGATTAAATTCTCTGGCTGAACTGTTGTTAACAGATGATTGGGCTAATGACATACTGTGGTAGTGCCCAAGGTCAAACTACTTGCAGAAGCATGCTATTCCACTGCGTTTTGGGTTTAACCTTCCAGCTGCCTTGTGACATTTCCTGAATATCACACAGGCAGTACATCCAGTGAAATGTTCACCAGAGGTACATCTTGGGAAGGCTATATCCTGTAGAAAGAGACAATTTAGCAATTTTAAGCATGTCATCATAGCAGACAACAGACTTAACAGTATGGCATGTTGTCCAGACGTGCTCATAAGGGTAAACTGCCCATGGCTGTGTGCTGTCAGGAGCTCCTGTGACTTTCCTGGGATGGCCCCACATGAGTCCAGAATCACTCCCAGCCTCAGCAGTGTGCCAGTCTGTGTGTGCAGGGTCATGTTGGTGGGGAGGCAGCAGGTTCCTGGAAAGCAGTGAGCAGAAGGCATGCGGAGGTGCTGACAGGGCAGAGCGTAGTGCTGGTCCCTCCCCATACAGAGGGGTGTGGAATGGGAGGTTATGGGCAGGATACCGCCTGATACAAACGGGATACAGCAAGACTTGCTGTATGTGTGCTGGGTTGGTCCCTTTGGGAGCCAACGCCTTGCAGAGTGTGAACAGGAGTGGTTGTAGTTCAAGAAAGAGAGTTATTTAGCTTGGGATGGAAAACGTGGCTCCCAGCAGAAGAGTAAGCAAGCAGCATATTTCACCAGGGAGGGGAAGGAATTTGAACCTCCTTAGGGATGTGGTATTTGGTAACAATAGGTCTCTGCCACTAAAAGCAGAGAAATTCAGGCTGAAAACTGCAGACAGGCAGTTAAGAGCGGGAAGAAGTAAGGTGCTGCTGGGCATGGGTGGTCTCTCCAGCCCTGCAGCCTTTGTGTTCAGCCATCAGAAAATGTGATGGGGCTAAAATATGAAGTGGTAATGGCAGCTTTCAGGAAGCCTCTGAACCTTCCTTCTCGCTTCTCCATCTTTCACCCTTTCCTTCACGTACCCCGTTACCCATGTGTCTCTGCCAGGGCATTCATTTGCCTTCTTCTCTCTCCTCTCCATCCTCCTGTGCAGCCGGTGAGTAAGGTGACACTTGGTGTGCTTGCCAGTGTCTAACCTCTGCATGAGCCTTGTTGGCGGCATGTCCGCCTGCCCAGCCCAGCGGTGACGCTGTGCCTGTGTGGTTTGGAGCAGGACCCCATGGTCCATGCCTGTACTCACTCCTGCTCGAGCTGATGTGTGGCCTCCAGTGTGCCGTGGTGTGTGCATGCCTCTGCAGGGCACCCTCTGCAGGGTGTCTCCTAGAAAGGGGATGTATGTCCTGCAGGGACTGAGACCTTGCTCCACATCCTCCCCTGCCCTGCTTGTGTTTGCAGATGAGTTTCTGAGAGGGGGGACAGCAAGGGAGGGATAGGTTCAGGAGCTTGGAGTGCTTTGGGGTGGGGAGAAGATCCAAGGAGACAGCCACTGAGTGGTGGAAGGGCTCAAGCTTAGAATCTGGTGCTGTGTAATGTCCCAGAAGCTGTGGACTCGACACAGCCAAGAAGAGCATCCTGTCCCTGTGCAGGAGGAGGCTCACCAGCACTGCTGCAGACAGGATGACAAACAATGACCAGTTCACACATACAGGGTGGGGTTTTCCCCTCTCCTTCTCTAGGGGAACACCTCAAATAGACCTATGCGGTCTGATTGCTTTGTGATGGCACTCACAATAGCCTGAAATGAGGGTGTCTGAGCCCCAAATAGAACTTTTACCAAGCAGGCAAACTCTGGGGGCAAGGAGCTGCCAGGTAGGGACCACCCCCTTCTTCAGTTTCCATAACATGCTCACTGCTGCTCTCTCACAGATCCTGCAGAAGCCGACCCATGAGCTGAAGCAGCAGCTGGCTGGGTACTCCAAGCGGGTGGCCAGCTCTGTCACTGAACTCATCCAGGCAGCTGAAGCCATGAAAGGTGAGCACCACAGCTACATCCACCTCTGGTCTGGCACCTGGGCTTCAGTAGCTGATGGGAGGGGGTAGGGTCATTGGGAAATCAAGCTGTGCATGGGTTTAATTTCTCTTGGTTCCCTTTTCTGTAGGGACGGAGTGGGTTGACCCAGAAGATCCCACAGTCATCGCTGAGAATGAATTGCTGGGTGCAGCAGCTGCCATCGAGGCTGCAGCCAAGAAGCTGGAGCAGCTGAAACCAAGGGCCAAGCCCAAGGTTGTGTGGGGTACTGAGCCCCACCTCACCTCCCCAGCAGCCTCCTGCCACCTTCTCTGCCTTCCTGTATAGGATTAATGTGCTCATTTTTGCCTACAGCAAGCAGATGAGAGCCTGGACTTTGAGGAGCAGATCCTGGAAGCTGCCAAATCAATTGCTGCAGCCACAAGCGCCTTGGTGAAAGCAGCCTCAGCAGCCCAGCGAGAATTGGTGGCCCAAGGAAAGGTAAGACTGGGAGGGAAGAGAGTTGAAGTCATAAAGATACAGAGCTTTCACAGGGAGGGAAGGTGAATCTGGAGCTGTGGTGGGTTCTCTTCCTTCTCCAAGGACTGTTCCTGTGCCTTATTCACCCTGTCCTGCTTCACAGGTGGGAGTCATCCCGGCCAATGCAGTGGATGATGGACAGTGGTCCCAGGGACTCATTTCAGCTGTGAGTATCAAGGAAACATGGGGGCAGGGGACATCTAATGTTGGGCAAGATGCTCTCTGCCCTTATGCTTCCGCTCTCTAAAAGAGGCAGCCCCACTGCTGACTTCCTCTCCCACCATATGGGGTTTGGCATGGAAGCCAATTGACCCCATCCTATGCACCACGTCCTCCTTGGGACCCTCTCTTCCAGCCCTCTGACACCCTCTCTTGTTGCAGGCACGCATGGTGGCTGCTGCCACCAACAACCTGTGCGAAGCTGCCAATGCAGCAGTGCAGGGCCATGCCAGTGAGGAGAAGCTGATCTCATCAGCCAAGCAGGTGGCTGCCTCCACAGCACAGCTGCTGGTGGCCTGCAAGGTGAAGGCTGACCATGACTCAGAGGCTATGAAGAGGCTCCAGGTGAGTCCCTTTAGCCCCAGCTGCCTCCTCCAGGTTCCTGAACATTCCCTTGGGTGCTTGAGGGGTGGGTGAGAGCAGGGAGGCATCTAGGATCATGGGATGGGGCTGTGGCACTGCTCTTGGTGGTTCATTTGGACACTGGCTCCATGTAGCTTGGACTTCAATTGCATGCACATGTATTCCTGGGCTCCCATCCACCAGGCTGGGGTTGCAGAGCCTGGGGGTATTCACGGCTGATGGCCTGACTTGGGAATGCCTGAAATGTATGCACCAGATCCCTGGCATTAAAGCTTAGGGACATGTTTTGATGGTGCCATCTCCGTGGCCACGGGGCAGAAGTGAATGCCCACGTGCTGCAGGAGGGATCCCAGTGGGACCTCAGAGGTGTCACCTTGGGCCAGAGGCTGGGATGGGACTGTCCCTGCCCTGCTGTTCACGTGGGAGCAGAGTGAGGGAGCCCATGGGCTCAGTCAGGAGCAGCAGCGCCTGAAATGGTCATGAGCAGTCGCGGTGGCAGCGAGCCATGAGCAGGGAGCTCTGCTGGCAGCCCCCCTTCTTCCAGCTGCCTCTTCTGCACACCAGCCCATCTGGGACAGGGGTTCCCCCCCAGGGCAGCAGTTGTACCCTGGGCTGAGTGTAATGCCTCCCGTTTTTTCCCCCACTCCAGGCTGCTGGCAATGCTGTGAAGAGAGCATCAGACAATCTGGTGAAGGCAGCGCAGAAGGCAGCCGCCTTCCAGGACCATGATGAGACGGTGGTGGTGAAGGAGAAGATGGTGGGAGGAATTGCACAGGTGAGGAGTGGGGCTGCTTCCATAGGACAGGGTGGCTCTGGCTGCCCCCAAGGCCATATTGTCATCACACAGCACTGCAGGCTGGGAAGTGGCTCCCATTCCACACAGCAGGGCTTGATATTCTTCCTACTGTTTGTAGCAGTGGGCACAGCCAGTGAACATTTGCTGGTGCTTTTAGTGTAATACCTGCACCAACCCAGTGGCCACAGGGTGTGTGAAGGGTAGAATGCTGTTCAAGGGACAGGCGCAACCCTATATGACAAGGCACAGGTCCCAGCTTTACCTGCTGCACGTGGGACCTGCCTGCAGGATACTGTGGGCCGTATCTCCTGAGCACTGTGATGTGACCACAGGGGGTGCTTAGCTGTAGTTGTGGCTGTGGTGGAAGGATGCAGAGCAAGATGTTCATACCATGGGTGGACAAAGCATCTTGCCACTCTCTCTGCAGATCATCGCCGCCCAGGAGGAGATGCTGCGCAAGGAGCGGGAGCTGGAGGAGGCACGCAAGAAGCTGGCCATGATCCGGCAGCAGCAGTACAAGTTCCTGCCCACCGAGCTGCGGGACGAGGAGCAGAACTGAGCCCCGCGCCCAGGCAGAGCCCTCCCTCCACTCACTGCACAGACTGCTGCCTCCAGCTCCTATTTAAGACACCCCACCTCCAATAACGCTGGGCTGCCTCGGCCCGCACCGGTGCACCAGGACTAACCCAGACACCGTGCAGGTGCTGCACCTGCGCCGCTGCTTCGCCACCCATCGCACCTCTCCACGCAGCACACCGGGCTGGGAGCCTGTCCTGGGGCAGCTCAATGTGCCCCTGGGGCCCAAGGCTCCCTGCTGCCTGGGGCCTGGCCCTTCACGCCTTTCAGGACTTTCCTCGTGCCTTCTTATCCTCTCTCTTGCTTCTTTCTTCTCCCTCCTCCAGGTGGGAGCGGGTGAGGCCTGTGCCTTGCCCTTGTTTGGGGATCATCTCTGCACCTTCCCTTGTGCCTCGCACAGAGCCTCTTTTCACCTTTATGCCTTACTGCTGGCTGAACGCCCCTGCACTCCGCAGCAGCAGCCGCCTGGGAGGCACCGCACACCCTCCTCAGTGCCTCTGTTTGGGGCTGGTGCTGTGGCTTCGCCCCAGGAGCTGCTGTTCCCACCTTATTGCCTCCCAGCCAGCTCTGCCTTCCTCCTCCTTCCCAAGTGCCTGCGTTGTTTTCTGAGATCTTCAGTATTTTTTATAACTTTTAAATTTCTGTAGTATTGAGCCTTCAGCTTTCTGAGTTCATTTATCCCCTTGCTCACATCACCCCCACTAATGCCCGGAGCCCAGTGCCTGCCTGGAGGCCCGGAGCCCACAGCTCCCCATCCCTCCCTGGCTCCGGGACCTCCCTCCCTCCCCTTTGCACTCGCTGAGGCTTCTCTCACTATTTTGATACTTTGAGCATCCCATATTACACATGGAAGGAAACCACCTCCCCCCGAAGCTCCGGGGTGGAGGGAATGTGGATGGCTCTTTGGAAAGACGCTTTCATCAATAAAAGTGGTTTTCCTGCTTGCTTGGAGCACGTGTCCATGGGGGAGTGCAGGGACCCCCAACTTCGGGTGCCCCCAAGGAGCAGGGCTCTGGGGGGGAGGGTTGCTTCAGACCCCACTGCGGGCAGCATGGGGCTGCCAGCCCTCCTTGTGGGGGGAAAGCGCCACGAGCACTTATACAGCACGGAAACTATTTGAGGCATGTCCAAAGCGGCACCCGGCAGCCCAGACCCCCGTTGGCAGCTTCGCAGGTGCTACCCAGGGCAGGGGGGGATTTTGTTGCAGGGGGATTTGGGGGCCGGCTGAGCTCCAGTGTAGCACCTGCCCCTGAGGCTCTGCGCTCCTGGCCCCATTCCTGCAGGCAGCCAAAAATATCCCTAGGCAGGGCAGTGGGAGGGGGTGCAGGTGGGGCACCCCCTATGCATTGACCCCCCCAGTGGGGCAGCAGTCAGGAATGCGGCTGGAGCCCCTCTGGCTGCCTGGGCTGAGCTCAGGCCTTGAAATAGTCACCCTGGCTGCCCCAGCGTGGCCCCTTCCCCACCTGCTGCCACCCCTTCCCGTCACTCAGCTGAGCCTGGGGGCATGAGGGATGCAGTGGGATGCAGTGGGGATACCTCTTTCCCTGCACCCCAACTACCCATGCTGCAGGGCCAGCATCAACAAGCAGCCTGGATGCTGAGCTGCACTGCAAGGCATGTCACAACTCTACAGTTCTCAGCTGTGTCCCTTGGGCTGGCCTTTGGGGTCTCCATCCACCACAGCACTGCAGTGTCCTGCAGCATCATGGGGTGTCGAGGTGCAGAGGGGCCACTGTCCCCCTTGGGACACTGTCCCATGGCCCAGCTCCAGGGTGGATTTGTGCCTCCCACAGGAATCTCAGCCGTGCCAGCTGTCCCTTGACAATCTGCACTGCCTGACCCAGCACCAGGTACCAGACATGGGCATGGCCCAGCTCCACCGCCCAGGGCAGGGGCTTCAGCAGTGGGGACCCCCAGCTACATCTCCCAGGCAAAGGGTGGGTCACAGTTGCCAGCTGTAAATACACGTTGGAGGGACGCAGGGCAGCATTCAGCGTGGCTGGAGCCCTGACCCCGTAAATCTTTCAGCTGGGATTGGAGGGGCTATTTTTGCATGCAGGTTCTAGCAGGCACAAGTGGTGTTTGGGATATGTCAATCACAAGGTGCCCAGCAGCCCCACCACGGCCCCAAATTTGGGGTGGGCAGAGGACCTGTAGCCTGGATCATTGGGGAACACTGGGACAGGGCAGAGGTGACAACCAAGGAAGTGCCATCCTCAGGAGTGCACTGGAGAAGAGTACCCATCACAGAATCCCTTTTCCTGCACTTTGGCTTTGAGGACGAAGCCATGGACAGGAGGGCCTGGATGCCACAGGGTGCCCCTGCGGGATGTGGCCATGAGGAAAATAGGAGTGTGGTGAGGGGGAACTGCATCCCTTGGGGGGCTTGCAGGAAGCTCCCCCAGCTGCTCACACTGTGCTCATCACCTCTGAGTCCATTGGGCTGCTCTGCGCTTAAGCATCTCCCACAGAGCCATCCATCCATCTTTGTCTTGCTCCTATAAAGCCATTTTTCTCCAGCTCTCACCTCCAACCACTCTCACTGTGCCCCTGTGCCAAAAGTTGGGTGCACGCCCCATTGCTGGATGTGGCTGCAAAGCGACAGGCTGGGAGCTCATACAGCCCCTAACCTCATCCATCCCATCCCACCCCATCCTCTCCAACCCCCCCATCCTCCAGCTCACCCTGCAGCTGGGAATGCACCAGAAGCATTTACGAGCGGTATTCAAGCATGGGGTATTTTTGGAGGAGCTGGGATCAGAAGGGTTTGCTTTTTTTTTTTTTTTTTTTTTTTTTGCCTGTGGAATACAGTTTATTTTGAGAAGAAAGAAGGAGCAAGGCAGCCTGCGTGCCCTGAGTCACCCAGCAATGCTGTCCCATTGAAGGTACCCTCCTGCTGGGGATGATGGCCCTGGGGTGGTTTAATCACGGGGCAGCGCTGGTGCTGTGATGCAGCAATGGGATGGGACGGGGGAGTCAGTGTTTGGCTCCCTCCAGTCCTGGAGGATTTTTCCGTTGTTTTGCTGCCAGGCCTTGCGCAGAGGACACTGGGGCGGTGTGGAGGAGGGTCCTGGGGCGGCTATGCCAAGAGGAGCCTGCATTGCACAGGGGGGTCTCACTGTGGTCACCTCCATAGAGCATCCCTGTGCCCACTGCTGGCCCTGGGAAAGGGGTGCCACATTGGGCTTAGAGCCATGGCCCCAATCTCCAGCTGTGCCAGGCTGGTGGGACTCCCATACTATGGTTATGGGGCTGCATTGGGGGCTGCAGTGCCAGAAGAGTGGTGTCCTGCTGGGGACACAGATACAAACAATGCAGGGGACCCTGAGGCACAGCAGTATCATGATGATCCTGGGTATCTCCCGTTCCTTTCAGAGCTGATGGAGTGCCCCAGAGAGCAGTGCTGGCCTATGGGGTGTCCCCAGGGTGTCACAGCTCGTGGGTGTCCAAGTGCCACTGCAGCACCAGCAGGACCCCAGGACTGCCGTGGGTGCCCCCAAGAGCAGTGCCAGCCCTGAGGGTCCCCCTTCCCCAGGGCACAGTGACAAGGTGTAGGTTGTCCCCCCGTTCAGGTTCGGAGCTGCGGACAGAGGTGAGTCACTGACACCGGCGAGCCAACGAGCCGTGTCCCCAGGTGACAATAACGGCTCAGGGATAAAAGCGGGGTGTCCCCAAGCCCAGTGTCTCCGGAATTGCCTCCAGGAGAGCCCTCCGTACAGTGTCCCCTCACCCAGACCTCTCGCGGCGTCCCCAGTGCGGTGTCACCCTGTCCGCAGCACCGCTCCACCACGGCACCCCCACGGCAGAGCCCCTGGTGTCCCCAGCACAGTGTCACCGCTACGCCCCTCTCCCGGTGCCCCTTCGGTGCCAGGTGCCGGGGCTGCCCGCCGGGTGCCGACCCCCCCGTCCCCCTCGGTGCCTCGGACGGCGGAGAAGTCTGTCCCTAAAAGGTGCTGGCGGGCGGCGGGGGAGGTCCCGGGGCGGCCCCCTCCCTCCCGGCGCGGCCCCTCCCCGGCTCTTAGGCGGCGCTGCGGGGCGGGGGGCGCAGTGCCGGTGCTGCTGCCGCCCCCGGTGCTCCGCTCCCCACCTCCTCCTCGCGCTCCACCGCCGCCGCCGCCCCACCGCCACCATGGAGGCCATCAAGAAGAAGATGCAGATGCTCAAACTGGACAAGGAGAACGCCATAGACCGTGCCGAGCAGGCGGAGGCTGATAAGAAGCAGGCGGAGGATCGCTGCAAGCAGGTGAGTGTCCCGTAGCCTTCCCCCAACAAAAGTTCCGGGAATCCCAGCCCCAGAGGGATCTGGTCCTGAGGGTCGAGCTTCTCTGGGTGTTCAATCTTGGTGGCCCCCAATATAGGGGTGTACAACCCTTGAGGACCTGTAGTTTAGAGATGTCCAGCCCTAGGGCCCTTGTTCTAGTGGGTGTCCAACGTGGGGACCCCCTATCTTAGGGGTGTCCAACCTTGGGGACCTTGTCCTGCTGGATGTCCTACCCCATGGACCCACAATTCAGGAGTTTCTAACCTCTGCGATATTCTGGGGGTGTCTTGCTGGATGTCCAGCCTTAGGGGTCTCCAATCTAGGGCCGCCCAACCATGGGGACCAGTGCCTGTTGTTTCCAACCTCAGTATCCCCAAACTCACTGTATCTTGCTGGGAGTCCCTATTGCCACCTCCCTACCCCTCCGCATGTGACACCCTGGGGGAAAACACACTCCCACCACAGCCACAAGGACAGGGACCTTCCTGGTGCCGCACAGCTGTGTCTCCAGGTCAGGATCTCTCCTTTCCCTATCCCTGGGGACATGGGGTTCCCCAAGGTCCTGGGGCCCCAGAATGGACTGTGGTCACCACAGAGTGAGGATGGTTTGGGTGGGTGGGTGCTCCAGGGTGACCAACCATTACACCCATGTTCTATTTTTCCCCAGCTTGAGGAGGAGCAGCAGGGCCTGCAGAAGAAGCTGAAGGGCACAGAAGATGAGGTGGAGAAATACTCTGAATCTGTCAAGGAGGCCCAGGAGAAGCTGGAACAGGCGGAGAAGAAAGCCACGGACGTACGTAGGCAACCCCTCCCCTGTGCAGGCACTGGACCCCAGCAGGGGAGGGGGGGTAGGGGGGGTGAGGGAAGAGGGGAACCTTATATGGTCAGCATTGGTGGGAAGGGTGTCAGACCCAATCTGGCTATGGGTGCCATGTGGGTGCCAGGATATCAGGGCATCACTATAGCCAGGATATACAGCACCCTATAGGGATGAGCATCCCCACTGTGCCCACATGCGCACATAGGGAAAACTTCGTAATAACTGCTAAAATGTGTTAGAAAGAAATGGGAAAAGAAACTGAGAAATAGGAAAAGCTCCTGCCCGCACTGAGCACTGTTTGGGAAGGATGCTCAGGGAGCATGGGGATGGCCCTTTAGGGGTCCAACGTGCCACCCTGTACCCTGGGAAGGGTAAGGCTGGGAAGAGTTTTATTTAGGACCATGACTGATGCTACTCCTGGGAAATGGATCCCGGTGGGGAGATGTTAGGAAGGTGTTGAAATTGGCTTGCGCCTGGCTGGGATGAAGGGCGGAACAGCTGTGCGTGGCGTGAGCTCGCTCAGGAGCTGGGTATAACAACCCGCAGTGCCACACGGGGTATTTGACACCCTATAAATAAATGCTCCTTTTGATAGCCAGTCCTTCTCTGATGAAAACCAACCCTGGAAATTGGAGGAGAAGATACAGGGGAGCTGTCTGGAGCACGGCCAGCAGGGGCATGGCCAGGCTTTTTAGGATTGAGAACAAAAATGCCATCCTGGCGGGTTTACGGAGCTAAATGGGGGAGATATGTCAAAAGTCCAAGGTGGCCGCCAAGGACAGGGGAGAGCAGATGAGGACAGACAACGGCAGTGAAGTCCTTGGAGGGGCCCGTAGCCCCCAGTGGGACCCCCAGCCTACAGTGGAACAGGGTCAGAGATGCAGGCAGAGCAGGCAGTGAGCCTCATTGGACGCCAATGGCCACAGTGCCAGGCTGCATCTTGTGGGGAGGGCTTAGAAATTTGTCCTGAGGAAGGTTCTGGCATTGGTTGCCAACCATTAGGGCTGCCCAGAGTTAGACACCAAGCTGTCAGAGCACTGGGAATTCTCTGGAAGGGCCTGTTTATCCTGTCCAGAGGGCGACTGTGCTGTGTGGAGTTCCGTGCTGCTCTGAGCAGGGATGGGGCGAGCTGGGTGCAGGCTCCAGGCACAGAGCTTGGGGATGGGCTGCTCCTGCAGCCACTGAATCTCAGTGTGCTGGCAGTGCTGAGCGTGGTCACTGCGACCCCATTCCCTCTTTGTCCCCACAAGGGACATCCAGTGGGTTCTTTGTGGTGGTCTGAGCAAGGTATGGCCCCCTGCAGCCCTGTATTGTCCCTGGCCACTGGCCTGTCCCAGCCAACTAACTGCGAGCAGGGGGATGCGCACATTCTGACGTTCCCAGGCCATGATCCCAGGCCACGATCCCACAGGCTTCACCCAAGTTCCCGCCCCGGCTCTCTCCCAAGCTGAGACTTTGCTCTTATTTGGCGATTCCCCGAGCCGGTGGGAGGGAACGGGCGCTGCTGGGAAGTGACTGCATCCCTGGGTGGGGCCAGAGCAGGAGGCACCCTGCTCCGGCCGATATGGGACCAGGGTGCCTGCCCCACAGCCTGCTCCCATTGCCTCTTCACTCTTGAGACTTCCCTTCTACCCTGCACCCTGTGAGCTGCTCCGCGCCCAAGCATGAGGCTGGGACTAGGGCCAAGCCCAAAGCCATGTGCTGCCACACCGCTGCCATCCGGTTTGGGACGCAGTGCTGTGGGAGCATGGCCAGATGCTGCCCCTCAAGGAAAGTCCCAGATACTGGGAAATGGCATCGCTGGAGGTGGGCATGAAGTGCAGCTGGGGCTGCCCGGCAGCTGACAGAGGTCCTTAAGGGGGGATTGAATGCCTCCACACCTTGTCCTTTGGATGGACCCAAGCATGTGCTGCGGCCGGGATGCAGAGCTAGACACATCTGTAACCTGGGGCATCGGCCCTGGGGTTCTTTGTGTGGCCTGGAGCTGTATTCAGGGGATGCCCAAGAGCATCCCCATCCTTCTCATTGCCTCACCTTAGGACAAAAGTCAGTGCCCCCCGTCCCTGCAGCAGATATGTGAGGATTCTGGGGAGCACCCCTGGATACACTCTACACAGAGGGGCTCACAGCCTCTGCAGCCCCTTTTCCTCCCAGGAAAATAAGCACTCCGAGCTCCTTCCCCTCTGCCCGCTGGGGCTGCGGGGGGCACTCTGTGCCCCGCTTTGGGGAGGCTGCATCCCTAATGCTGCGGGGGCACGCGACTTATCGGGGGTCGACGTGCGCGCAGCGTTGGGAGCGGATCGGTGTGCGGCAGGAGGAGGAGGAGGAGGAGGAGCAGGAAGGGATGGAGGCAGGGCGGGAGCGGCCGCCGCCTGAGCGCTTCCTGCCCGAGCCAGGCGGATCCCACAAAGGGCTAAACGGAGCGGCCTCGCTGCGCTCCTCGCCGGCCTCACGGCCATGGCCGGCATCAGCTCCATCGACGCCGTCAAGAAGAAGATCCAGAGCCTGCAGCAGGTGGCCGACGAGGCGGAGGAACGCGCCGAGCACCTGCAGCGGGAGGCCGATGCCGAGCGGCAGGCCCGGGAGCGGGTAAGGCTCCTGGGGGCACCCCGCGACCCCCAGACATGGGGCGGCTCCGCTCCTTAGGGCCGCGCACCGGGGAGCGAGGGGCACGGTCGGGCTGCGGGGCCGCGCGTCCCGGTGGGCTCCGGTGAGCCCCCCCCGAGGGTGCGGGGCGGGGGCTGCGGGGATGCTCGGCAGCAGCTCTCGGTTTGGGAACGGCCCCACATCGCTGCCGAGCTCCCCCACGCCCGAGAGGCTGATGGCAGGTTCGGGAGCGGCCGCAGAGCTCTCTGAGCTCCATCGTAGGGACAAACCATCCCTGAGCGCTGCCACAGGCCAGTATTTCCGCTCTGTGGCTTTTCCAGGCTGCGGGTCGTTCCCGGCTCGGCTTTGTGCTGTTGTTGTTGGGCGGTTTTTTGTCTCTCTCTTTCCGCTGCCCTCCCCCGGCTCCCGCATCCTCCTGCTATCGGGGCCGGCAGAGCTGGGCGCGGTACCCTCGCCGTTGTCGCGGGCAGAGGAAGCGGCCCCTTCCTGCAGCCGCAGATCGGGTTCCCCGCTCAGCAGCTCATGTTCCCGGCAGCTCTGACCCATTTCGGGGGGTCATTCCCCGGGAAAAAGCTCACTCAGGGGTGACGCCGAGCATCTGACGGGACCTGTGTTTCGGGCATCCCCTCTGGCTCTGCCTCACGTAGCGGCGGTGAAGCGGGACGCTCCCACCGCAGCCCATCCCTTTGCGTTTCGGTATTTTTTCTCTCCCAGCCGCGGAGTGGAGTCGGGAGCTGCTGAGGCAGCGTTTCCCGGCTGTGATGGAGCGGGGAAGCCTTAGTGAATGGAAAGAGAACGGGGCCAGGCGGCCGGGAGCTGGCGGGGGGCCAGGGCCACCGCTCCCGGCCGGCTCTGGCTGCCCGCCCCGTCGGCGCACGGGGAGCATGGGAACGCGGGGGGCCCCGCTCCCGCAAGCCCTGGCGGTGCGATGCTGGCTGTACTCCATGTGTCCGAGGGCGACTCGCTCCATCGCCCCGCGGCCGGGCTGTGCGAGTCGGCAGCACAGAGCAGGGGGACTCTGGGCGGCCCCAAGAGGGGGCTCGGCTCTATGGGGCCGGTTTGCACCACCGCCTCCGTAAACAGGAAATCCACAAGTGGCTCCCATCTTCTTTTCGGGAGCAGATCAGCACAGGGCATTCCTCCTCCTTTACTCACTGCTCTGCAAAACTCCAGTGCTGGCCTGAGGAAGGCACAGCCTTAAGGACCCGCTGAGCACACCTCTTCCATCTCCTGTGCTGGGAGGTTAAGGATTCAGTGTGGGGGCTGTGCACACATGCTAAGGAGCAGCTGGCATCATACACAGCGTTAGCTATGCAGGATCCCCATGTCATTATGGAGAGGTGATGGGGCGCATGCTGCAAAGCGTCAGAGCAGGTCAGAAGTGATTGCTGCATGGTGCAAAGGGGTGTCCCAGCTAAAATAACTCCTGACAGTGCTATATACATGTCTGTGTGTCATGTGGTGACCAAGAGGTTTCTGCTCCACAGGCTGAGGCTGAGGTGGCTTCTCTGAACCGCCGCATCCAGCTGGTGGAGGAGGAGCTGGACCGTGCCCAGGAGCGCCTGGCCACCGCCCTGCAGAAGCTGGAAGAGGCTGAGAAGGCGGCAGATGAGAGCGAGAGGTGTGATATGGGGGTGGGAAGGGGTTGGCAGACAACAGGGGGTGGCTTTGAGTTGCCCATACTAGCAGACAGCCCCTTGGCTTTGCAGCAGAGCTTGGGGACCCCTTGAGTTGACCCAATGGGGATTTGCATTGTTTTTTCTGTAAGGAGGGAGCACAACACAGCCCCCTTTGCTACAGGGATTCTTGGCACGCTTTGAAATTTCCAGGGGACCCATTAAGTCCTTAGCAATTTGATCTGATGCCCATACAAATTATTAAGCTGTGCCTGGAGCCAGCGGGTTCTCAGAACTGGTTTTGTGCCCCAGAGCTTCCTCCTCCACTTGAGGGTTGAGCAGTAGCCCAGGAGCTGACGTTGGCCTTTGGGAACGAAGCAGCAACATCTTGAAGAGGGCTGCAGAGCACGCGTGGGGCATTGCTCACTCTCTGGTTAAGTACCTGCTTTCAGCACACACATTTCCTGGGCAGAAGCCAGGCACGCGAGGGCAGACATGTCACTGCCTTCTGGGCAGTTGGCAATGAACAATTTGCAGCTGGCCATTTGCCTCCATTGGCAAAGACCAGTTGGACCTGCCTGGCTGAGAGACACGTCTGCTGGGTTGCCATGGGACATCTCTGCTGCTTCAGCTATGCATCCCCAGGGTACTGCTGATGTGACCCTACTGCACAGGGTGCCTGTGTCCCTGGGCAATATATTGTGTGTCTCTGGAGCGAGAGGATGGACAGATCAGAGTATAGTGGGCAGGCAGGAGTCTCTTAAACACCTCCAGGGATGGTGACTCCACCAACCTCCCTGGGCAGCCCAATCCTTTGCCACCCTCTCCATGAATAAACTCTTCCTAACCTTCTTGTTCTGGCTTTCCTCAGAGGCATGAAGGTCATTGAGAACAGGGCCATGAAGGATGAGGAGAAAATGGAACTCCAGGAAATGCAGCTGAAGGAAGCCAAGCACATAGCGGAAGAGGCTGACCGCAAATATGAGGAGGTGTGTGCCACCACCTGTGTCCCCCGATCCCTGGTGCCATCAGGAGCAGTGCAGCTCTGCCACCCTACTTCCTAGCCTGCGTCTGACACAGACTCATAGAATCATGAAGTTTGGAGTAAACCTCTAAGATCATCCAGTCCAACCCCAACCCATTCCCACCATGCCCGCAAACCCATGTCCCTCAGTAGCACATCTCTGTGGCTTTTGAACACCTCCAGGGATGGTGACTCCACCACCTCCCTGGGCAGCCTGTGCCAATGCATCACCACTCTGAGAAGGCATTTTTCCTAATATCCAACCTGACATGTTCCTTTGGATATCCCCAACAGGTGGCCCGCAAGCTGGTGGTTCTTGAGGGAGAGCTGGAGCGCTCGGAGGAGCGGGCAGAGGTGGCGGAGAGGTGAGCAGGGTTCCAGGCACACGAGGCTCCCATTTCACCTCTGCCCCATTCCCTTACCCATGGGAGCTGCGGACATGTCTGTGTCCACGTGGGGATGGGGAACTTCATTCCAGCCACCCAGCAGGTGGGAGGAGGGAGGAGGGATGTTGGTCCCTGGCACATCCTTGACCTGCTCTCTGCTGGCACCCTCCGTGGGTGCCCCTTTTCCACCCCAGCCGAGTGAGACAGCTGGAGGAGGAGCTGCGGACCATGGACCAGAGTCTCAAATCCCTCATTGCCTCAGAGGAAGAGGTACTGGGGCAGGGGCGTGGGGCAAGGTGCAGCAGCCCCCCTCTCTCTATAGCTGTCTCTTGAGCCACACCAGCCTCTTCTCTCTGCACTGCTGCCACAGCCCTCACTTTGCCTGTCTCTCCATGGGCAGTTCATGCTCTTCCATGCTCAGTCTCCTCCTCTGTAGAGGGATGCAGGAGTACAGCAGTGACATGCAAGGAAGTGATACGTGCCCAGTGACTCTGCTGCTCCTCCACTCTGAGTTTTCTCCTTGCTCAACTTGTTCTCTCTCCTTCTTTCCTCCTTCCCTGTGCTCCTTCTGCTCCTCCCTTCTCCCCTTCCTCACCCCCTCCCCTGCCTGGTGGCCCCTGCTTGGGATGTAGTAAATGTGGTGACCTAGAGGAGGAGCTGAAAATTGTCACCAACAACTTGAAGTCTCTGGAGGCCCAGGCTGACAAGGTATGACCTGGTAGGGCTGCTGGGGCTGGGCAGAGCTTGTAGGGTTGAGGGGAGCAGGGTCCTTCACCGGGGTGAAGAACTGAAGGTGTCTTCTGGGGCTAACGGTGCACCTCTCTGTCCCTGCAGTATTCCACCAAGGAGGACAAGTACGAGGAGGAAATCAAGCTTCTAGGGGAGAAACTGAAGGAGGTAAGGCTCTCAGATAGGGTCTCTATGGGTGTATGATGTTCTGCTCCCAGGACATGCACTGGCAGCAGTAAAATAACATCTCACTCCTCTGCCTTGGAGGCAAATTGAGATGCTCACCAGCCCAGGTGCAGCAGTTGGGGTGGTTTTGAGGTGCAGAGCATGTTTGAGGTGTGGACTTAGGGGCATTCCCATCACACTCACTGTCCTTCCTGTGCTCCTGCAGGCTGAGACCAGGGCGGAGTTTGCTGAGCGGTCTGTGGCAAAGCTGGAGAAAACCATTGATGACTTGGAAGGTAAAAAGTCCTCACTGCCCTGTGTCCCTCTTTCATGGGCAGGTGGGGATGGGGTCCTCATGCCAGGGGTGGGCACAGATGATGGGAGGGGGGAGGTTAGGATGCACTGTGTGTGCTGGTGTCCTAGATGGGAAATATGGCCTCATCCACACTGTCTGTGCCCAGTGCTGTACCTGCACGCTCCCACCACCCTTGCCTCCTGCTCACCGCCACTCTCTCTCTCTCTGCCACTCGCTCCCTCCCTGCTCCACCGCCTGCCCCTCACACCCCCCACCTGCAGATGAAGTGTATGCACAGAAGATGAAGTACAAAGCCATCAGTGAGGAGCTGGACAATGCGCTTAATGACATCACCTCCCTCTGAACCCCGCACTGGGCACCAGCACCGCACCCCCTGCCTGCCTTCCTCCCCCCAGCTTGGCCATTTTGCCTGCCCGGCACCCTCCCCATTTCTCCTGCCCTCTCTGTCCCTACTCTGTCTCCTTTCTGTCCTTCCTGGCCCACGGCTGCTGGTCAACAGGAGTCGGCCTGGGGTGTTCATAGCAGGTGCCAGCCCTGCCCACAAGCAGGGTCTCTTCCAACCCTCTTCTTTAAGATCTCTTCCAACCCAAGCCATGCTGTGATTCTATAATTCTGTGTTCCCACAAGATGAGGTGTAGGCGCTATGGGGTATTTAAGGGGAAGGGGTGCATCCCCAGGACCCCACACCCCACGGGGATGTGGGAGGATGGAGCTATGCCCAGGGGCTTTGTGCCCCACATTTCCCCCCAGCAGCACAAGCACTAGGGACTCCATATCCCTCCAGCACAGCCATCCTGGTGCTGCATGCCAGGGGGTACATGGGGTGGAGGGGGGTGGTCCTGGCCCCAGGCAGACACCCCCACCACCCACGCTCCCCTCCCTGCCTTGCCTCTGTCCTTTGCACATTGCTTTTCAGTTTGCATTTTGCATTTCATGACTTTTTCTTTTCTGTTCTGTCCCTCTGGGTTACTGAGTTGGTCTCAATAAAGCGTTTTCTCTCCTTGGTTTCTCCTTTGTTTTCTTCATGCTGCTCTGGTTCTCCACGCTCATCCTTCATATCCTGCTGTCTCATGCAGGTGCCGGCAGCCAGGGGTGATCTCAGGGACTCCAGCACAGCTGTGGCTGTGCTGCCATGTGCTTAGGGCTGTTCCCACCACCCCTGGCTCTCGGACACAGCTTTCCTCATTTTGTGCCACCTTCTGGATCTCCTCTGTGATGCCTTTAATCTAAATTCATAGGGCTAGACCTGGTCTGTCCATTCCCCATCTGCACTCCCAGATATCACAACATCCTCTCAGCACTGGCATCTGTCCTCCATCACCCTCCCTGGCCACAGGGGCTGTCCGTACCCTTCAGTGATGATTTCTGGCCCTAAGCATGTCCCCAGTCCTCCCTGAGCATTCCACCCTACCCCACAGCCCTGCCACGGAACTGATGGACCAGCAGCCCTACGACTGGCTGACTTTTCCTCCTGCTTTCCCTGCTGCCCCCCAGGTAGCCATGAGGTGCCCAGTGAAAGCTCTGATGGGCAGCACTGTCCCTTTTCTAACTCTCCTTTCTCTTTCTTTTCCCACTGCTGCACTGATGTCTCCGTTTTCTCTAGAGCGCTCCCGGCAGGAGGCTGAGAAAAACCGCGTTCTCACTAACGAGCTGCGGGTCATCCTTACAGAACTTAACAACTGAGCTGCCACAGCTCCTGCCCCAGCCCCTGGGATGCCCCTGGGATGCCCCCAGCCCCAGCTGTTTCCCACCCCATTTTGATTAGGCTGGTTAGGCTGGCTTGAGGTTGCAAGCCCTGCCCACTCCCCCATTTGAGTAACTGCCCTGCTTGGTGGTACAGGGAGGCCCTGTGGAGCAGATGGGATTTTCTTGGGGGAGGGATGAGAACTTTTGCCATGTCCCAGAATGTCCATGAGATGGTGGCTGTCCCCTGGCATCAGCCTGATCCCACTGGGGAGGGACACGGTGCCTTCTGTAGCTGCCTTCCTCTCCCTCCCCAGGCAGTCAGCTCTTTCCCATCCCTCTGGTCACCCCAAACTGAGCAGGGGGATGCCTTCACAGCAGAATGCCCTTGCAGCAGAGTGGGCAGAACTCTTGTCCCATCCCTGTCTCTCACAGAAAGAGGATACCATCTGCAAGCGAGCTCTGAAGGAGGCTGCCCCAGCAGTGAGCTCATCCCTGCAGCCTCGTTAGCTCTGCTCCTTCTCTGCTGTCTTCTCCGCCCGCCTTCCTGGGCTGCTGTCTCACTCCTCTTCTTCACAGAGCACATGGCTCGTGCAGCAGGCGCTGGCTCTCCTCTTTTGCAGCCAAGGGTTTGTGCACGTGTCTATTGTAGCTGGTGGTGATGGCAGGTTGGGGAGATGGGGATGTGACGATGACTGGCTGGAGCAGTACCTGCCAGCAGTCCTCATGCCACAGAGGGGCTGTCCATGGGCAACAGGGCACTGTGGGAGGAGGGAGAAGACAAAGAGCAGGGACCACCTGTCCCTGGGGGTCCCAGAGGGTCTGGGCACATCCCTGCTGGCACCTCACTGAGATGTCTGTCTGTGTGCGTGTGTCTGTGCTTGGCATGGTGTGCGTGGGTCCGGCTGTGCCTGGTTATGCTTGTTCTGTGTGTGTGCATCTTGCTGTGTGGTTGGGTGTCCCTTGTGTTCACAGAGAGTCTGGCCAGTGCCAAAGAGGAGAATGTGGGGATACACCAGGTCCTGGACCAGACCTTGCTAGAGCTGAACAACCTCTGAGCTGCCTGGGGATCCCTTATCCCCCTTCCCTACCCTACACGTGCACCCCACTGGCACGCTCAGGACGTCACCAGCTGAAACTGCATATTGGCCAAATACACACATCCATTGAGAAGGGAAACCCTGCAGCCTTACACCATGGCTCGGGGGCGTCTTGTCTGTGCACAGCCTGAAAGGCTTTGTCCTGTCTTCATGTCCAAATATTAAAGCAATTTAACAAGAAGGATGGGTGTGCGTGGTCCTTGCGAGTGGGAATGGGCACTGGGACCTCTGCAAGGGCCTCGTGGTGTGGAAGGAGCAGTGGTTTGGGTGGGAATGATAGCAGTTCCTTGGAACACACAGGAAACCTCAGTCTCAAGGGCAACCCAAACTTAGCATCTCCTCAAGCACACAGTGACAGAGATATGTCACCAGCCGGTCCCCTTCTGCTGCCAGTACATTATCTGCCTGGCACCTGGAGAAGCCACAGGACTTCTCCATTGACTCTGCTTCATGGCCCATGCAAACAGTGCCACATGGGCACATGTACAGTTGCATGACTACACACGTACACACACGACTACCTTCTGGTGCCTTACCCAGCTCCATAGTTAGCCGTACCACTCACATTTTCTACCACCAGATGCTGAACGCTTGCCTAAGGTACAGCAAAATATAAACTAGCAAGTATTAATACCGCAGGCAACCAGCTCCCAGCGTGCTCAGGAACTGTTTCCTCCCACTCTGTTGTAATCTCTCCAACACAAAGAGAAGAGCAGCAGGATGTATCTCATCGCTGTCACCAAAAGGGGGTGGGCTCCCTGGGGATGCCCAAAGCCATCATCCAGTCCCGCCCTCTGCTTTGAGCCCCCCTGTGGTTTGCATGGAGCCTAGCTGTCCCAGGCTGCTCGGCGGATATCCCTTTGACAGCATAGCCTTATGTGGCCAGGAAGCATAATTCACGCTAACCCCTTGCTGAGCTGAGCCATCAACCCAGTGAGCAACAGGGAAAACTTTCCTTCCCACTTTCCTTTATTTGCTGCACCTCCTGGCTCAGGAAAGTAAGGTGGAGATATCAGCTCTTTCCTGCCCAGGTGCTGCTGGACTCCTGCCCTCCTCCTGTTCCCCAAATCGTATTTGCAACTCTGAACTGCATTTGGCAATGTAGCAAAAGGCTTCCATCACACAGGGGCTCTCCATTCCCTGCCTTGAGTCTTGCTCCCGACTGGGTTGTGGCACCCCAGGATGTGCTGGAAGAGAAGGACATTGCTCTCCTGGCAAAGCCTGTCCTGTGTAAGGGCTGGAGTTTCTCTTTGGGTCTGCCTTGCTTCCTCACTGTGCTGAATTGGCATTTGGTAAAAGCACCTTACTGAAATGGATTTGTCTTTCTGTAAAAGAACAAGTCAAGACCACAGCCTTTCTTTCCCTGTGAGCAGCACCTTGTCCTGCAAACAAGCCTGCCCAGACTTCCTATCAGGGTGCGTCCCCAGCACTCAGTCTCTGGGCGTCCCTTCCTGCTGGGACAAAGAGCCCTTTCACACCCAGTGATTTTCCCCATTCCAGCCTCCTGGATTGGGTTGGTCCATTTAACCATTTACATCCCTATGCCAGATCCTTCTCCTTCACCTCTAAATTCTTAGTTTCTGCAAGGCCCTGGAGGTTGCTCCCAGAGTAATGCTCTGGGATTTATATTGGATTTATAGTGGCTGCCCCATCGATGGAGGGATCAGGATGGGGGCTCTGAGCATCTGATGGAGCTGTGGGTGTCTCTGCTCATTGCAGGGCAGTTGTCCCAGCTGACCTTTAAGATCCCTTCCAATTCACACAACCCTGCATCTATCCCTAAGCCCTGCTCTGGGCCTGCTCACACAGCTCTGCATCCCTCCGTGGCTGTGAGGCCCCAGACCTGGATGCAATCCTGCAGATGGGGCCTCACACCAGGAAAACAGAGCAGAGCAGAGGGAAACAGGCACCTCCCTCTCCCTGCTGCCGCAGCCCGGGATGCTGCTGCCCTTCTGGCCCACAAGAACTCACTGTCGGTTCCTGTTTAACCCCACACCCCACGGCTGCCCCCCTGCTCTCCGCCCAGCCCGTGGAGCCACGTGCTTTTGCTCTGGACCATCCCTACAACCCCACCCCGCCATGACGGCATCCTCCCTTTCTGAGAACCCACGCCCCCTCCCAGACCACGCCCACAGCACAGACCCTCCCATTCATAAACTCCGCCCCCAACGAGGCCCCGCCCCACACAGACCACGCCCCCATTGATGACCACGCCCTCCATTCATGACCACGCCCACCCCCGTTGATGACCACGCCCCCATTGATGATCACGCCTCCATTCATGACCACGCCCTCCATTGACGACCACGCCCCCATTGACAACCACTCATCCCATTGTTGATCACGCCCCCATTGATGACCACGCCTCCATTGATGACCACGCCTCCATTGATGACCACTACCCCCCATTGATGATCACGCCCCCTCCCCGCCCCGCCCATGGCGCCTCTTCCGTTCCGGGCGCCGTGTGACGTCAGGCGGCCCCGGAAGGGCGCGGGCCGGGAGCTGCCGCCGCCGCCGCCGCCGGGTCCCGTCCGGCCCCGTCCGGTCCCTCCTTAGACCCAGCCCCGCTCCCCGCCGCCATGACGCTCGCCGTGTTCTTTGGCTGTACCTTCATCGCCTTCGGGCCCGCCTTCAGCCTCTTCCTCTTCACCATCGCCCGCGACCCCCTCCGCATCATCATCCTCATCGCGGGGTCAGTGCGGTATAAGGGCGCGGGGGGGACGTACACACCAGTACCAGTGCTGTGGTACCGGTACCGGTACGGGAGCGTCGTGGTGCTGGGACGGGAGTGGTACCGGGGCTGGTGTGGGGCTGGTACCGGTACGGTGACTTCGGAGCGGCTCTATGGGACCTCCACCTATGGCGGACTTGGGGCGCTGGTGTGGTACCGGTTCTGGTACCGCTGGGGGAGCTCAGGCACCAGTGTGGCACTGGTACCATTGAGGACATAGGGTGCTGGTATGGTGCTGATACCAGTGTCACCAGTACGGCACTGCTACTCGTGTGGGGCCAGGACACCAGTATGGCACTGGTACCAGTGCATGCAGAGAACCAGCACAGTACTAGTACTGGTTGTATTGCTTGAGCACCATTCAGGGTGCTGCTACCTTGTTAGCATGACAGCAGCACCAGTACCATTACTCATACTGGTACCAGTGTCTGCACAATCACTGCACTGGTACCAGTGTGGCAAGACAGGGAGCTGTTAGCAGTGATGGCACGGGGTCTGTAGGAGCGCTGGACTGGTGCTGGCCCTCATGCAGCAGGGACTGAGCCCTAGAATGGCTCGATGCTGGTGCTTGCACAGCTCAGCTGCTGCTGTCTCCCACCTCCCCAGGGCATTCTTCTGGCTGGTCTCACTGCTGCTCTCCTCCCTCATCTGGTTCATTGCTGTGAAGGTTAGCGACCCACGTGATGAGCCACTGCAGAAGGGGCTCCTGATCTTCGGGGTGATGTTCTCTGTGCTGCTGCAGGAGGCGTTTCGCTTCCTCTACTACAAGCTCCTCAGGTAAGGGCAGCTCCTGCCTGGCTCTGGGCTGCAGGCATGTGGTATCAGTGAGCCTGGTGCTGGGAGAAGTCACTCTGTGTCCCTGTGCCACATCACCCTGCTGCTCAGGGTCTCAGTCAGCGGGTTTTATGAGGCCAAAGCTCTTACAGCCAAAATCACTATGCAGAGATGGGTTAAGGTGGAGGATGTCTGCGTGGTAGAGAAAAGCAGCCCCAGGTCTGCAGGGCTGGAGGCTGAGTGAGCAGTAGTGTCTTCCTGATCTTTGTGTGGGTTGGCTGTGATTTTAAGCTCCTGTAGTGTCCTCTCTGCCCGCCCTTTTTGTGACTGGGGTGGGTGGTACTCCTGCAGCTCAGACAAATGCCTGCGGGATGCCATAGACAAGAAGATTCCCACTTTGCTGCATAGAGGAGGCAGAAGGGTGAGGGACCAGCCCTTGTTGCAAGCCTCATACCTTTCCCAGGAATAGCGTTGCATCAGTGGAAAGAGCCTGGAGGAGATTCTAGGGCTCTGCAGCACCGCAGTCTGCCCAACCTGGAGCAGTGTTTTGAGTGCAGGATTGCCTTCCCCCAGCCCAGGCTGCTGCAAGTGGCACACTGCTGCCTGCACAGGGCAAAGTCTGGGCCCAGCCCCGCGGTGTCCGCAGCAGCAGGGAGGAGGAGAAGGAGGAGGAGGAGGGCTCATGCTGCTCCCCGCGGCAGCACTGCGGCAGGCAGGCAGAGGGTAGCAGAGATCTGTGCTTCGCCCTGCAGAACCACGGCAGTGCCAGCACTGCTGCCCTTCTGGCTGCACAGTAAGAGTCAGGATGCTTAGTTTTCTGAGTTTCTTGCCCAAAATTGATTTTTTTTCTCACTGTCAGTATTTTTCTCTGCAATTCCTTGCTTTTTTTTCACCATCTTATAAAAAAATACAACTGCTGCGGTCTCGGCTCTCTGATGCCTGCACTGTGTTCACAACCAAGGGTGCTGCTGCCTGCAGCATCCCACCAGCCTGTGTCTGAGCATTGGTGTGTGTTTGTCTTGCTCACTGGAAGAAGGTTCAAGGAGGTCCTGCAGTGCTTGTTGCAGTGGTGGCCAGCTTGGCAGCCGCACGCTGCCCTCGGTCAGCACTCCAGGAGCTGTCAGCAGAGTCCTAAATGGTTCTCAGTGATGTGCAGAGTGCCTGTTGATTCATTTATCAACCTCAGGGTCATTTAGCACAAGGCCAGGTGCCTGCCAGCAGCACAACTGCACCCATATGCACTGCATAGTTATGAGAGGTGTGGGTTGGTGCAGAACAGTCCCCAGTCCCCTGCCCTATTTATGCAGGGTGCCATTTGGTGCCCCATCACACTGTTCCCTGCAGGAAGGCCATCGAGGGGCTGGTGGCCCTCAGTGAGGACGGCTGCTCCCCCATTTCCATCCAGCAAATGGCATATGGTGAGTGCAGCACGGGGAAGAAGAGGTTGGGTCTCCTGGGGTCTGGGATGTGCTTCGGTTGGGAGGGGATTGTGACCTTCAGGTGTCACAGCCTTTCTGTGTCCTGGCAGTGGCTGGTGTGGGCTTTGGGCTCATGAGTGGCGCTTTCTCCATGATCAACCTCCTGGCAGACGCTCTGGGACCTGGCACCGTGGGCATCCATGGGGACTCTCAGCTCTATTTCCTGACCTCAGGTGAGGGACGGGATTGTGCCCTGAGCCTTCCTCACTGGGATGGCAGACCTACAGCCACTTGTAGCCCCCATCTGTGATGTCTCAGTCCCCTGTGACCCTGTCCAGCCCTGACCTTGCAGCACTACTGAATCCCCATTACCTCCCCACAGCCTTCATGACCATGGTGCTGATCTTCCTGCACACCTTCTGGGGCATCCTCTTTTTCCACGGCTGTGAGAACCGACACTGGTGGGAGATCCTGGCTGTCGTTGTCATGCACCTGGCAGTTTCAGGATCGGTGAGTAGCTGGGAGCAGAGCTCAGTGCTGCCACCAGGGGTGGCTGAGCCTTATTCTGGTCCCTGTGCCTGTGGAGGCGCAGCTGCCTGCACTAGCAAAGCTGCTGATTTCTGGGGACCAGAACTCCCTATGAGGAGTTCCCCATGGGCTGTGTGCATACCTAACCTAACCCTGGAGCTGGTTTCCTACCCCTAGGGCCGTAAGCAATGATGCTGCCATGTCCCCATCCTGTCCCATCGCCTCCCCAGAGCACTGAGGTGAACTGAGAGAGGAACACATGTAACAGTTACACCATGAGGCATCCTGCTCACCTTTCCCCTTTCTCCTCTCTCTGCAGACATTTTTCAACCCGCTGTACGTAGGCAGCCTGGTGCCCTCCTACGTGCTGATGGCCATTGCTGCTGTCTGGGCTTACATGTTGTCGGGGGGCTCTCTCCAGAACCTGCGCCGCTTCCTGCTCTGTAAGTCACCCACATGGTGGTTTCTTTTGTTACTATGTCCTGAGGTGGGGCAGAGTGTCTTGGAGGCTGAAGTGAGGTGATGGCCTTTGCTACAGGGAGGAGACTCCAGGTTTGGGGCAATTGTTGGGCTGTTGCCTCACTGAGGAAGTTAATTTGGTGAAAGCTGACCCCTTGCTTGCTTCCTGCAGGTGCACAGAGTGGAGCCAGCCCCCAGCCAGCATCCTGAGGCCCTGCAGATGTTTCCATCCCCAGCTGCCCCTGCCCTCCCCTGTCAGCGGCAAGGTGGGCCGTTGCCTTTTCTGCAATACATTTTCTCCTGGAATGGGGGACCCTGGCCAGCCCCAGCAGGGACAGACGCTGCCATCTGGCTGCAGCAGCGGCGCTGTGACCGGCTTGCCCATCTGCCCCTCTGGGGACAGCTCAGTCTGAGGGACTCAGCTCTGGCCCTGAGCTATTACCTGGAAAGGGTACTTCCTTGGACTGCCGGAGACCTGAGCTCAAGAAGCCCCCTCACTTCTCCCCCTGGTACAGAAGATACCCTGCATTCCCCTGTGCCTACAGGGGACTCCATGTCTCCTCCTCTCCTGGGAAGTGTTTTTGTGAGGTGCTGTTGGGGCCAGGACTGAATGCTGTGGTGCTACTTTCTCCGTCTTGACTCACTGCACTGGGAGATGCAGCCCCAGCACTGGACTGTAATGAGCGTCCCAGGGTGGGTGGGTGGGTGGGAGCTAGCATGGCAAGGTGAGGGGATTATGAGGAGGAACAGGGGCAGATGGCATCCACCATCGTTGGTGGACATGTAGCCAAGGGCTTGGGGTGAGCGGTGACTGCAGCTGGTGCTGGCACCGCCTGGGGAGGGGGGCTTGGGGCTGTTCAGGGGATCACCGCCCTCTCCCTGAGTCAAAAGGGGATTTTAAGGCAGGTACCTCCCTGTTAACCTGCTACAGGACAGGGAGGGCTGCCAATGGGCTCAGGGCTGAGAGGCGGTTTTGTCCACAGTGGGCTTTTGTACCAATAAAACAAGCACCAGAGGTGAGCAGAAGTTGTGTGCTGGCTGTGCAAGCATCCTTCCTCCTGCTCCTGTATGGAGCTCTGGCTGATGCACTGGGGTGGAGGCTGCTCACAGGCTCCCTCCTGCTCTGTGCCCAGCCCATTGCTCTTGGCTCCAGCAGCAGAGGGGAGCAGGGCGGGGGTTGGCCGGGAGCGGTGGGTCTGCCACCATCACCTCTGCATTTCTCTACGGCACTGCAATGTTTTTCCAACACTTTGCACAAATAAGAGGAGGAAGAAGTCCCAGAGCGATGTAAGGCAGGGTGGGACTGTGCAAGGAGCCCTGCACTGCTTGCTCTGGAGCTCTGCCTTATGCATGGATGGAGGCTGATGCTTCCTCTGCAAGAAGTGGCTGGCAGAACAGAAAGCTTTTATCATCGTGTTTCTTGTTTTTTTTAATGCTTTTATCCTTTTTGTAACAAAAATATCCCCTTAGACTAGGCTCTGTCCCAGGTGAACAGTCCATACAGCTGCGGGAGGTCCTCCCCCAGCTTAGTGGGAGCGGCTCAGGCAGTGTTCTCGGCTGTGGCTGCTGTGTAGATGACCTTGGATTTGGTAGGTGAGTCCAGCCTGGACCAGGAGGGAAAAGGAGGGGTTAGAGCAGGAGGGGGCCCTGCTAACAGCTGCTATCCCCTGCAGCTGTGTGCAGGAGAGGATTGCTGCCCACCACTAGTGTTCCTATCACTTACCGTGCGTTCTGGCTGCGGTTCTTGTAGACGTAGAGCAGGAAAGCCAGCATTGTGATGGCAAAGAGCACCCCGAAAAGCACAGCCAGCACATCCCCTGTGAGCCCAGGAATGATCCAAGGTTGGTTGTGGGGGGAATGGGGCCAGGCTGATGGCAGCCAACACAAAGCCAGCAGCCAGTATGCTTACCTGCATGAAATGAGCTGGTGTGTCCTGCTGTGAAACAAGAACTAGTGTGAGAACATGCTGCAGGGACACCAGGGTGGGTCTACAATATCTCCCCTGGCTTCCTATGCCCCAGCTCAGCACAAGGCTGCCAGTACCCCCATTTCCACCAGGCACCCCCAGTCCCTTTCCCATCCCCAGCATCTCCCCTACCTGCTGTTGCTGAGCTGCCATCACCTGAAAGAGACACATCACAGTCAGAGGGTGCCCAGAGGGGAGGGGAACACCACTGTGGGTTCTGCCAGAAGTGACAAGAGTTTGGCCCTGAAGCCAGGCTGTTCACATTGCTTCCTGCACAGGGATGGTCAGTGTGTGTCCATGCCCTAACTCTGGGCCGGGGCTGTGCCAGGCAAATATTTACCCAGCACAGTGGTGCTGCTTGCACACAGCTGCATTATCGCCTCTCCATGTGGTGCCGGGTGGCACTATCGGTGGCAGTGTCCCATGGTTCAGGGAAGCCACCACCACGACAGCAGCACTCCCACCTCTGCTTGGGGACAAGGGCTTTGTGTGAGCTCATGGCTTTGGTAGACACAGCAAATAGGAGAGAAAAAGCAGTGTTTGCACCTCCAACCCCCACCTCTACAGTGCCAGGGAGCAGCTTCTGCAGAAAGTGGTAAAAGGCTTGGAGGTAAATGGTGAACACGATAAAGCAGCCAACAGGTTTACCAAAGATAGAGCATGCCAGCCTAACCCGATATCCTTCTTTGATAAGTCAGATTCTAGACAAAGAAAATGCGGTAGATTTTTATCTCCTGGACTTCAGTGAAGCATTCCCGTGGTGCTGCCTGGGCTCTGTGGTGACGGGGGAGCCCACAGCCAGGGGAAGCCCCAGAACTGCCCCAGGCACTGGTGCTGTTACTCAGTGTGACACAGGGCATCAGAAACATCAACCAAAGGGAGAGGGAACAGGATGTTGGACAGCAAAAAAAAAAAAATAAAACCCTGAGTGAGTTCAGAGAACTGAGAAAGGGCACGAATTTAGTGATGCAGTGATAGTCACACCTGAGGGCGAACAGGAATTTCGAGTCATAGCTGGAAACCACCAGTGCTAGGAAGTGCTCTGAGGACAAACTGAGGACAGGAGCAGGGCCAACCCATGCACTAACACTTCACCAAGAGAAGCAGAGCTCTGAGGCCTCGCTCCTCCCCCCCAGGATGCTCATACACTCCTTACCTGCAGGCACCTGCCTTTCCCGAGAGGAGCTGGGCTCAAAACTTGCCAGCACCCATCTCCTGTGCAGGCTCTGGTCTGGCCGAAAGTTGTTCATGAGGGGGCTGTTGTCGTCTGTCTGTAGGCTGCTCACCAGTATGGACATCTGGGAGGAGAGCAGTTGTGAGCAGGGTGGGATGCAGGATGCCCTGAGGAACCAAGCTCCAGCGCACACATGGACAACAGACCTGTTCCTTGGAGAGCATCACAGTCTGGTTGAAGACAGTCCACTTGACGGACTCATGGCAGGGTGGGGTGGTCAGGGACCCGTTGTAGTGGAAGTAGAGGTGCAGGTTGTCAGGCAGCAAGCCGGCGATGTTGAACCCAGGCACGTAGACTTCATCATCTAGGAGAAGTGGGGAAGTGGTGAACTGCTGCTGTGCAAGCTTTCCCTGTGCACAGTGCCAACAGCTGCTACAGCCTTCTGCAGAGCCAGTAGGGCATTACCTTCCCCTTGGATGCTGGGCAGGTGCTCGAGTATCTGCTGGTAGTATGGGTTCTCCCTTCGCCCAACCTGCAACACAGAAGTGATGGGGAGAATGGCTGCTGGCAAAGGGCCTCATGTCCTGCTGTCCGCTCCTCCACCCCCCAGATCACATTGTTCTTCCTTCCCCTCCTTGTTCAAGGGCTGCTCACCTCCAGGAAGACCCCCAGCACTGCCAGCCCATCCGGTCGGGTCATGGCTGCCTCGAAGTTCTGATACTTGGTGTTGTAGTGGACCACGTGGAGCTGAAAGGAAACACAGCCCCACTGTGGGATGGGCACCCCTGGGTGATGCTCACTTTCTTGGACAGAGCATGTTCTGGGGGAGGCATGCAGCTATGCTGAGCATCCCTACTAGGGGCACTGTACCCCAGCAACTGTACCAGAAGGGATGAAATTGGACTGAGCTGGCTGTGTGCAGCTTGCAGTCTGGTGCCATCAGCCCAGCACCAGGACAGAACTCACCTCCCCAGCAAAGCGCTTGTGGTCAACAGTGTGCTCGGAGCCAGGACTCGAAGGTGAGCCCCAGTGCAGGTGCAGCTGCACAGCACGGTACTGCTGTGCATAGCCACCCACAATGGCCAAGGACTCAGGCAGCTTCAGGACCACTGCAGAGGGAAGGAGAGCATGGTTAGTAAAGCAGTCTACAGAACAGCTGAAGGGAAGGAGTCACCTTGGGCTGGGGGAGGTTGGTGACAACAAACAAAGTGGCTTTGGATCTTGAATGAGGTTGAGGGTAGGGCAATGGGTAGAGCCGTGCTATGAAGCAGGGTTCAGTGTGCAGGACAGCCAGTGAATAAATGTATTCACTGTGTGGGAATAACACAAAGAGGCTGTGGATAGAGGATAAAGGGACCGGCAGAGCCACGTACACATGTGGGAGCACAGACCTGCACCACCGCTGCATCAAACAGAGCAGCCTGCAGGCCTGGCCAGCAATGGGGCTGGTGTCACAGGAAATCTGCAGTGTTAGAGCAGTGCCTGTTTGGACACTGGGCACACATATTTGGTTTTGCCTTTACCTATAGGTGTGGTTTGAGGCAAAGCTGAGCCCCAGATACCTGGAGTGTAGAACAGTGGTGTGGATAACCTAAAAGCTGAGCTATGGGGTCAAGCACCAACATCATGAGCATTCCTGGACCCCAGGACCCTGGGAGAGGCTGTCCCATCCCTATAGGTGAAGTGTTTCAACCACATCACGAGGGTGCAGGTTTGTGATGAGTCATCTGTCCTCTCCTATGCCACTGGGCATAGAGATTCAGAACTCAAACACAGGAAGTGGGACACTGCTCCCTCCCTGTACATTTATACCCTCCTATGTTTCTTTTGTATATCTAAATTGGCGTTTTCCTAGTACTCATCTGAGTCATTTTCAACGTATACATTGTGTAAGAAGGAGCAACTGCAGAGCTGTCCTAGCTGACTTGCAACTTTTCACTTTGTTCTGGCTTTCCTGAGTGATCACAGAGGTCAACACATGAAAAACTACCTCAGCCCTGGCCCCTCTGAGTGAAAATGCTACAAGTGCTTCTGCGAACACCAAGCAGCACCACATGCCAGGGTGTCTAAAATAGCAACCACTGACCTCAGCCCGTTGAGCTATGCAGGCACGCTAAGGCAGGAGTCTATAAAATAGAGTGCTGGGCATGCCCTGTGCAGCAAGTCTGACTTGTTGGGTTTGCTGCGTGCAGAGATCAGCTCCCAGAGAAAAGGGCACGGGGCCATCCTGCTGCACACTCAGAGAACTCTTCAGCTGCCATCACTACCAGCAGGTCCCAGCCTGGGCAGCACGCACAGGGCTGGAGGTGCTCCTGGAAGGAACTGGTGACAGCCAGGATCCACTGTTGCAGGGAGGAGGTGATGAGGTTTCTTGAAAAGCTGGGGCAGAATCTGTTCACGTTATTTTACTATCAGTCTCTCCATGCCAGATAGAGAGAAAAAAAGCCCTACTAAAACTGCAGCAGACTTTTAAAAGTGTCTTAAGATCCTCAGCATCTCAAAGCATAGACTTCAAGAAGCATGTCCTACAAGAGAGGTGGGTACCTTAGAGGCTAATTCATACAAGGTCATGATTTCTCTTTTGGAAAAAGTGAGATGTAGGAAAGGAACCAATGGCTGCAAACTTGATTTAGGGACATATTTCTAAAGGAAACACAAATTACAATAAATTCCTGGAGCCAACACCCATCAGCAGCGAACAGTGAGCTCCCCACCCACCTGTGTGCCCGTTGTTCTTCAGTGTGAGCATCTGGCTGGCAGGCAGGCTGTAGCCGGAGAGCTGGATGGGCCGCAGCTGGGGGCTGAAGATGGTCGTCTCCGTGTTGATGTTGATGGGTGACTGCATGGTGCCTGCACACGCTGGAAAGTGCTTGTCCCACTGCCCCAGGTCTGGCATGGGGAAGGGGCAGTGGTGAGAGTGGGCAGGGACAGGACCCTAGGGGTTTGGTGGGTGCAGGGGAAGGGTTGGGCCATGCACCATGAACAGAGGGTTGGTTTCTACCAAGTCAGCTCATGAGCAGCTTTGTGGGCATGGTAGTGGTGGGTTAGTGGTTGGACTTGATCATCTTTGAGGTCTTTTCCAACCCGTAATGATTCCATGATTCTATGCTGTTGCATGACCACTTGTGGCTGCATCACAAAAGGGCTCTGAGCGTGGTGAGCTGCCAGGAAAGTCTATTTTAGGGGTGTTTGGGAAGAGTGTGAGAATATCGTTTACAAGTGGACTTGGCAGGCAGGGGAGCTCTGCAGCTCATCACACTGGCTGCTGGCAGGCACAGCCCCCTGTGTGCACGGTGCCACCATGTGCAGCTTCTGCCTCAGGCCACTGCAAGCCAGGGCCAGCCCCTGCGCACCCTGCTCCAGGAGCCTGGGCAAGGACACAGGCTGATCCTTGGGCAAAGTCTCAGCACAGCCTGACAGTGAGTATGGCATAGAACAGGCCTGTGCCCACCTGGGGAGGCACAGCCCCAGAGACCCCCACACTGAAGCATAGGGGATATCACTGCTGCATCACTAATGGGGGTGTCCAGGCTTGGCCATTGCTGAACCAGCAGGGTGAGGGGAGGGAAGGTTGAGACATGGAGTGTGCACAGCTGCCTGGTAATCATTAACCAGGACTGGCTGGAGCCCAGGGTCTGATGGGTGGTGGGGAAAGCAGGAGAAACTGCAAGGTATTTACCTTCATAGCTCCAATGGCTGTCACTGGGACCTTGAGAAGGAGGAAAAAAAAAATAAAAAAAGAGTATGAATGGAAGGGAAAGGTTGGCTGCAAACACACCTCTGCCATGCAGCTCTCCTGGTCCTGCAGCAGCCATGCACCCTCTGTCTCAGTGCTCTCCCAGCCTTTGCCTCCTCATCCTCCTCCTCCTCGTGCACCTGAACCAGAGATGCTCCCTAAGGGCACTGCCTCCTCCATGCAGAGAGAAAACTCCAGGGCTTGATGCCTGGTTATTATCATTATAGTGGAAAATAAGCCACAGATATCACTCCCATCACAGAGTAGCAACAGTCATGCTCTTCCAGATGCTTCTACTGCGCTCCCATCAGCTCCTGTAAGCACCATCCAGCTCCATACACCTATCCCTCATTAGGGTGAGTGTCTGCCAGATTGGCCAGCAGGCAGGAGGGCCACCATGTTGTTCCCCAAAGCCCCCACTGACAACAGCCATTAACAGCCACTTGTTATTAATAGAAGCAGATTCCATCCCATGGTGAGAAAGGAAAAGGCATACTTTCCCAGGCCCAGGCAGTCGGTGCACAGCCCCAAGCCCAGCAGGATCCTGCCCTCCTCCCAGTCCCAGGCAGTGGGTGGCCACAGCTGAGTGATGCTTATGGACAGGGATGGGGACTGCCCTCAAGGCTCTTACAGCACCATGCGTGGCATCTCAGAGAAGTTCAGAGAAGCTGTAGGTGCCCCATCTCCATGGGCACTCCAGGCCAGGTTGGATGGGGCCCTGGGCAGCCTTAGCTTGTGGAGAGCAACTGGCCAATGGCAGGGGGTTGGGGCTAGGTAGACTTTAAGGTTCCTTTCAATCCAAGCTGTTGTATCATCTCTGCTGTGTCTCAGAGGCTGAGGAGTGATGTGAGGGAGCCACTCATCGAGGTGCGGGACATTCTCCAAGGTGTATGTGAAGGGAACAGCAAGGCATCAATGATGAAAAGGGGCACTCGCATCAGGGCTGAGACCCCGGTGAGATATTCCAGCAGCTTTCTCAGGTATGGTTCTTCAGCTGCAGCACAGGGAACACATGGCACCCTGGGGCTGGCACACAGTGCCTGGGCACACTGCACGTGTTTCAGCTGCCCCAGCACCCTGCTCTTTGCTTCCCTCTGGGGCTCAGCCTATGAAGAAAGCATAGACCTCCTATACACACATCCCCAAGCACTGAAGTCACATCTCCTGCCCCATGGAACTGGGTCCCTTGGTGCATGCCCTGGTGCTGCAGGGAGGCATCCCCTGGCATTGTGGTCCAGCTCTCAGCCCTGCAATACTCTGGTCCCTTCCACACGGGGGCATTCACAATCCCACAGTCCTTTGGCATGCACATTTAACCCTCTGCCCTGCCCAGCCCAAATGCAATCCCAGCCTCCATCCCAGCTCCCCGCTGCAGCACGTCTTCTCCCTCTGATTGCTGCTGAACTGCTGCCATGCACCACAACAGAGGTGATGGTGCTGCAGCTCCCTGCAGCTCCCTGCATGCCCTGCCTTGCCTCTGGGCACACTCAGCCCTGGCAGGGGCTGTAATGTGCTCCCAAAAATGTGCATGTAAGGAAAAATGTGCTGCATTAGGGCTTCAATGAACATGCTGGGAGGTGTGAGCAAGGAGAGTCTCAGCAGGGAAATACTGTGGGGCTCACAGGGGCAGCAGCAGGAGCCAGCTGCCACTGCAGACAGCACAAAGGCACTGTGCTTGGCCACGTGGAGTCCCTCTGGTCCCGACTTGCTCCAAGCCCACCCCTCCCCTGAGCAGGGGGTGTTTCAAACCCAAGAGCAGCCACACTTCCCCCTTTCAGCGTTTTCTCCCTGCTGTCCTCTCCTTCTTTCCATGTTGGGATCCCAATGCTGCTGCCGGATTACTTTCTTCCTGACGTCCAACACCATCCAACAACACCTCCCCGCTGAGTCGGGGCGGGCGCTGCCATTAGCAGTGCTCTGTTCTGCATGTCCTGCGGCCTGTGAGCAACGCAGCTGCTCCTAGCAGTGGGGGAAAGCAGAAAGCTGCAGTCTGCTCCCAGAAACATCCCCACGGCTGCAGAGACTACACACCCGTAGCTGTTTGTACAGAGCAAGAGCCAACACCAGAGAAAGCAGAGGGTCTGTGCTCTCCATCCTCAGATGGAAGGTCAGTCCACAGAACAGAGCAATATGGGGTGTGCATCAGGACACACAGATACATCATGTCTCAAAGTAGTGAGCAGCACAGATCAGTCCCAGCCTACCACACATTCAGGCACCTTGTCCTCTGCAAGTAATAACCCGACCAAGGTACAGAGGCTGTGCCACTGTGCTCATGCTGCCCGCAGCCAGCTCCCCAGGCACAGAGCTGGTACAGGGTGCAGAAAATGTCCAGCATTCCCTGCTAAACTGTACAAAGAGCCTCTGCACCTCATGGACAGGAAAACAGCATTCCCCAACCCGATCTCACAAGCATAGCCCCTTTTTGTCTACCCAAACCCACAGCCATGCAGCCCCAGCCATCACTGTGCGCACTGCCCACGGGGCACTGATCCTGGCTGCACTAAAGCCCTTTTGTGTTTATTAACTTTGGCCAACAGCGAGCCATGGGGATCAGCCTTTAATCCGTACCGGAGCTCAGGTCGCCGCAGGGATTGTTCTTTGTGCTGCTGGGGAACAGAGGGGCCCCATGAGGCAGGCAGCATCCCATGGAGCAGTGAGAATTTGTGGGGGGAGGCACAGGGCAGGAATGGCCCCCGGTGTGTTCCTGCTGCCTGTAAAACCAAATAGCCCTGAAGAGTGCCAGGGGAAAGTATGGGGTAAAAGTGGGGAAATCCCAGGAAAAGACTGGGGCTTGAAGCAAAGGAATGAGTTGAATCAGGGGGTTAAAACAGAGGAGGGAGCTCAGATGGAGGAAGAGAGCATCAGGGAGCAACGAGCAGAGGGGACACAAAGCAGAATGGGTTTGAATAGGAGGGAGAGAACGGATAGGCTGCACTACTACAAAGACACCAGAGGTTCCTCAGGCTCCCACGCTGGGAAATCTCATGGAAAGCCTCACAGAAGGCTGCAGCACGTACTGGGAGCCACCAGCCTGGCCCCATGCAGGAGCTGAGAGGAGGGGAAAGAGACAGGAATGCATATGGGACCCGGCCCCAATCCAAGGGCTCTAGCCAGACCTTCACCGAGGGCTGGCTACTGCTCCTTGCCACATCCTCTTCCCATCCACATCCCACCCAGCCCTAGCCATGCTCACAGCCGCACAGAGCCGGTGTCACCCAGCTCCCTCCCACCCTGCGGCGGAGTTTCTCCATCTCTGTGGCAAGGAGCAGCGCATCCCCAAAACCCCACGCACAGCCCAACAAAGACTTGGTAAGAAATGTGAATCACCGCAATAACAGCAGCAGCTCGCGGCACCCTGTATTTGACACCAGTGAAGACACACTTTGAGCCTGGAAAGGCGAGCCCACGGGCAAAGCAAAGCTGGGACGGGGACATCCTTGCGCTGTGCTCAAACCGCACTATCCCCAAATTCTGCTGAACGCCACAGTGAGAAAAGGGACCGAGACCAAAGGGGCTGAGCATTATCCCTCCAAAATGACCCCAAAACTTGAAAGCCCCCTGCGTGGGGTGAGGGGAGGCACACAACAGCACCTCGTCCCACGCTTCCCACGCTGCCCCCATCCCACCGCCCGCCGTGGGGCAGCCGAAAGCCCCGAGCCCCGGTGGGAGCGGAACGCGGGGCGGGGACACGGACCCCGCGGGGGTGAGGAGTTGGCGGGAGCGGGGACAAAGGCAGCGGCGTGCGGGGCTGCGAGGGGACGCGGGGCTCCGTAACGGGAAGCACTGCAGCCCCAAAGCCCAGCGAGAAATCGGGCATCCGTGCGTCGGGATAACACGAAGCCGGCTGCGGGGTGCCCCGTGCATGGCATTGCCCCCTGCCTCGGAGACCCAAAGCCCCCATGGTGGGGGGGGATCCCGCCTGTCGGGACCCCGTAGGCAGCGCTGTGCAGCCCGGTCTCTGCCGCTCACCTCTCTCCTGGGAGTGCGGAGCGTTGTCCTCGTTGTGCTCGTACTCCTGCCCGGCGGCGGCTCGGCCCAGCCCGGCCAGCAGCAGGACGCAGACCCGCAAAGCGGTGCGGTTCATCTCCAGCAAGTGCGGCGTGCGGGACGGCCCGCGGCTGCCTGCTGGTCGGGACTGCCGCGCATACATGGGAACAGGAGGGGGGAGGAGGCAGCCCTGACTCAACGCCGCCGTTACCTTTTATAGAGGCTGGAGGCAAAGTCTGCCGCCGCCCGGCCCGGACAGGTGAGCCACGCCGCCGCCTCCTCCCGCACCGGGACTCGAATCCGTGACACTGGAAGGACGGAGGAGGGGGCTGCCCCCGCCCCCCGGCATCGACGGCACCTGAGTGGCCCCTGCGCAGGGGGGGGGAGGGAGTGAGGGGCCCACAAGGGATTCTACAGTGATGGATTCCTCCATCGATGGAAGCCTCTATTGATGGGCGCCCACAGTGAATAACATCTCCAGTGAGGGACCTTTTCAGTGTAGTCTGAAGAAGTGTGCAGGCAGTAATGGGATGGAGTTAGCTCTGATGTTAATTTGGGTCAGGGAAAGGCTGGAGTGGTCCTGAAGAGTTCAAGGGGCTATGGTGGGTTGTGCTTGGGCTGACCGCAGTCTGTGTTATAGCTGGGAAGGAACACAGTAGTGCAAGCAAGGGTGCAAGAGGGTGGATTTAAATCAGGTATTGCAGCTCACAGAAGAGATACAAGTCACGGAGATGACAGCTGACTGCTTGCCAAGAGAGTGAAGCAAACATTAGGGATTATCAAGAAGGAAACAAAGAACACAACAACAGAAAGAAAAAAATATGGAAAGAAGAAACAAACCCCAAACATTCTGCTGTTGTATAAACCTCTGGTGAATCCTCCTTTCGGTTATTACCCTTGGTTTTGTTTCTCCCATCACAAAAGATAGAGAAGCAGCACATGCAGGGGCTGGCTGGGCACAGGAATGGCTTCTGCACAAGGAAGGAGCAAAGCAATATGAGACAAAGTCTATGGTCTTGGCATCACAGGTCATACAGGACCAGGGAGCCCAGAAGCACTGACTCCTTGGGTAGTGGATTTACAGCACTGTCAACCCATGTTGACTAGCAGGAAGTTTGAGACCAACCAGCAAAGTATCTGTTTGTAAACTGCAGCAGGGAATGGGGGAACTCCTTCAGCTGAGCGTGTAATTTGTGCCTGTACAAGAAGATATCAGACAAGTTGCTGGGCTCCTGGCACCACGGGTTCCTGCTCTCCCCTTTAGCAGGTGCCTTACCTTGCACCTGGGGTCTCTAGGGATGACCTGAAGGTGGGATCAGTGCACTCCCAACCTGCAGGTTTTATCCTGATTCACCTTGCTCCTATGAACACCAGATAAGCCGAACCATCAGATAGGAAGACATTTATTTGTCAAGGCTCAAGGAAACAAGACTGTGTGTGTGTGTGTGTGTAGGGGGGGAGGGGAGGGACAGAACATAAAATGCAACTCAGACAGCCTTTCCTGCTCACATTCCTGTAGGTTATCCTACAGGATAAAAAGGAAGAAGAGTCCTGGTCATTTTAATGAACAAAATGGAAGAAGAGGAAGAAGTCTGGTTATCTAGGAAGGACAGAATCAATCTATCCCTTTTCCGGCCAAGCCCTATGCAGTTCTCAGCTTACACCTGGGCATACTCCTTCTGTTCACTTGTCAGGTAGGTTGCCTTGTATTTGTTGTTTCTATTCTGCACAGCTGGAGTCACTCTGAGGCCATCAGCCTTGCTGCCCTGCCTTAGGTTTCACTGTCCTCCCTCTTCATTACTCTTCCAGGCTGCACGTATACTATCACAGAAGCTGTAATTGCACACGTCTCCTTTCCACCTCCTGTGCCTTGTCAGCTTTTTGTAGAGACGAAGATAACTGGCAGTCACAGACACTGGAGGACAAAAGGTGAATTTGTGGGCAAGCCACATTGGATGCGTAGTCAGGGAGTGCAGTGGGTTGTGGATCGTGGCCTCATCCAACAAGCCTGGCATGCAAGTTGGAAAAGCAGAGCAGTGTCTTCCTTCACCAGGTTTACACCAATGTGCCCTTTGTTGAAATGGGGCCTCTTGAAATATACAGCACCAAGCTTCTGCTCATCTTGGCATGCATTGAGTTCAAGGCACAAAACTCCAACTCTCCAGGGAGCTTTTTTCATCCTTGGTAGCACAAGACAGGGTGTGCTCAAGTGGATGTGCCTTAGGAAATGCTGTCCAGTCTTGGTTTAGCCACAATCCTCTGGGGAGGGATGATCTCTAAATGCCTGTGAAAGGATTTATTCTAAGGAAAAAAATATAATTCCTAAGAAAATTAGCTCGGATAAGGAAAGACTTGGATGCCCAGAAGAACTCTGTGACTCTGTTCCTTATTAAAATTGGAGCAGCAGTCCTTTCTCACAGGACATACAAGTGAATTTCTGAGATCTTGTGCAGTCTGACTTTTAATCTAACAGCAGCGGGCATCACTTCGTCAGCGCTGTTATGCCCCTTCATGACTTATGGGCTTGATGGATGACTTCTGCATGAAACCTACCTGTCTGTGTGAGTCCCATACACAGTATTTATTCTATTACTGACATTTGAGAAAATGAGCTCTCCAAAAATGGGAACCACCATCATAATGATAATGACCTGGTGACCTTCTTATTGTGTATGCTATTAAAACAAAACTACCTGAAGAGGTGCTCCAAGGAGGTACATTACCACCCAAGCCCTCTACTGCTGCAGTGCACGGCTTATCTCCAGCAAGTAACCAACATGCAGTGCTTAGGGGTAGGATGGTGAGGAAGACTTTGAGGTGAGAGTGATAATTAGTTTGTTGACATCCCCTGATTTTCTAGGATAATGCTTCCTGATTTCAGAGTAACCCCAGCATGCCCTTGTTACGGGGCTCTGGACCCAATGTGGCCAGTCCCTGGAGTGGTCTACTGCTCTGTCACTGGGTGGTAGGAAGAAGAGGAATTGTTTCCCCTGGCAGCTCCTGAACCAGGACTGTACCTGTGGTGCAGCTGCTGCTTTGGAATGATGAATTCCAACAACTCTAGCGGGGATTGTTTAAAAATATGTACTTATGTGTCTTAACAAACAGTTAAGATATTTACATGTCTATTGCTAACTGCTGGATAAAGCTAAAAAGAAACTGGAGTAAGGAGAAACTGAATTTGGTTTTAATTTTAAGGATTCACTCCCAAATCTGAGCTTCAAAATAGCAAAACTTTTGGGAACTATTAAGTCTGGCTTTGGGCAAGGTCTACATACAACTTGGCCCCTGTGTCAGAGTGTTTCAGGCAGGCAAGCATCCCAGAACATGCTGTCAAACAGCATGTATGGTCCCAGCAGGACAAAAATGTGGAGACTCACAGCTGGTGAGCACTTCCAAGAGCACTGAGCTGCAGCATGATCTCTCTCAAGCAGTGAGTAAGTCAATCTCTTTAATTACAGAAAGCAGAACAAGATTGTACCTATAGTTTTGTGCAAATCAGAGCTAGCATGGCTTGCCTGCTCACCGAGTCCTGTCCTACTTGTGGAAAAGCAGCTCTGTGACTTCCCTCGTGACTTGACTGAGCTGTGTGCGGAGAACAGGAGTGTGCCTCCTCCTCTGTTCTTCTCTGAGTTTATTACATAGGCTCAGTGCGTTTCTTTGATTTTTTTCCATTAAAATATATTTATTTGTTTCTAAGTAAGGCTGCCCTTTCGGTAGCATTTATTCTCTCATTTATTTATAGACAGCAATTCAATCCCTCCACAAACCATGTTTTGAAAGGTTAAGCAGAAGTCCACACCAGCTTAGCTTATCAGAAAACAAATGTCTCTGCTACTCCTGATCACATTAACCCTCTGCACCTCATGTTTTAATCAAACTTTCCTGTACATACACACACTAAATTATATGTTTACTTCATAAAGATGATACTTCTCCAGCTACATGTGAAACCACTCATTGTGAACACATGATCAAGTGCTTTGCCTGCTTGTTAATTCTTGTATACCATGAGTTCTCATTAGCAGCTCATCAGCACTCATAAGCATGAGGTTTTGTGCTCCTTCAGCTTTCACAACCCTTCTGTGGTGGCCTGATTTTCAGCTGCAGTGGCAGGACTTCCTACCTTCATCCTTTCACTTTGTAAAAATCCCTCCTGATATTTTTCAAGAAGGTAGGTCCCAAAGCCAACCTTTGAGGAATTTCAGTCTCATCTTTTTATGGAGCTTCATTTTGAGTGGGGTGGCCTGTAATTAAATTTGCTTTCTGTTGGGTCCCCTGCTTCTATTACTGCATCTAGCAACATGGAGGGAAACATCGTTCATTTCTGGAGTCACAGCTAAAGCTTATTTTTTTAATCTTCACATGTTAACCATCTCCCCTGTGCTGTTCCATCAGACTCTTAAAACTACTAAAGATCCTTCTGTATAGTAGTAGAGTTTCCTCTTTAGTGTCTTGACTGGTGGCAGTTCTCAAGTTTTCCACACACGTACTCACCACCAAGCTGCAAACTCCTTTCTCAGCTTTTACTGCTGCTGGCAAATTCTTTGTTCATTCTCAGTGCCACTCGCTGTAGTTACACAACCACTGAGGGATGGAGTCACCCTCTAAAAACTTTGCATGTTATTTGGGATACAAGTATCAAACATTTCCTGTACTAAATGAACAACAACAAAAAAAAATCCATGCCACTCTAACTGTTGTCCTTGGAATTAGGAATCTTCAATCTTTTTATCACTTGATGTAAGGTAATTTTCAGTAGCCACCTATTATGTGGTATTTTCCCATTACGTCCCATCTAAGAAAATTTGTCAGTCCGCTATGGGTGGTGCCTTGGGTGTTTAAGTTGAGCAAATAGTGCCTGCTGCAAGTAGGTGCTGTCAGAAGCTACCAGCAACTTCTGTAGTGTGTAGCCACGGGAAACTATGACGTTACTCTCACTTCTGCTGCCTCAGTGTGAAATGGCATAAGGGAAAAAGAAACTATGTCTCAATTAATAAGAAATGAGCATAGTTGGGGATCTTGCCTCTATTTTACAGAAAGTTGTGAAATACTTCCTTCTGAACATTTACCATAGCAAAGCAAACCAAACGTGATTCATTTCTTTGGAGATGTGTGGTGATTGGTGGTGATCAGGGTACTTTGTCCTACGTGATGAATTACTCCTCCTAAAGACCTCCTCCAAAAAGAGAGACTCACTAATGAAAACTCCCTGAGGACCACGCATCCAGGAGCCAGACATCTAAAGGAAGGGAAATGTGGCATTGCAAGTTAAAAACACCAACTCTAAATTCATGCAGCAGTGTCTTTTTTTTTTATGTAAACCAGCTTAAACAAAATCGAAAGCATCTGGGATGAGGGGCAGGATGCCCCTGTGGCAGAACAATTGGAGGAGTCTGTGGCTGTGGACTCGCAGCTGCAAGGAGCAATAGTCTCTGGAGTATTCTGTCTGGCTGTGCATCACTGCACGCAGTCACCCTGCTACAATGCTCAGCAGCCTGTGTGACTAAGTTGCTTGTGGGATGAGGAAACTTCAAATGACAGAGCTCCAAAAACTCAGAGGCATAAGGTTTCCCATAGGAATCTCCTCTCAAGCGCAGTCTCCCTCAGTGCTGGAATGTCAGAATTTGGATCCGTTTTTCTGTAACCAAGGCATTGGTTCCATCCACCTTGCTGTCAGTTCACCCCCAGTATTTTCCCATATCCTAACCAGGGATGTCTCAGCAGCCACCTTAAAAATTTCATCACCTGAAGCCCTTTAAATTTCTCTCTAGAGGGCACTTTCTCTGCCTTACAGCAGCCAGTAATTTTTTCCTGTGCGCTCTCCAATTTTCCACCAAAGTTTCTTCTAAATGTGTATACCAGAAGCAGATCTTTATGTCAGCCTCAGCATCATGAGAACTGCACACAAAAGAAATGTCTCTGCCCTGTTGCAGTCATTGGTGCAGGATTCTCAGCTCGAGAACTATCAGCTCATACTCACACATCATCCCGGTAGGAACTGTTACCATTCCTCTCTGAGCATCCAAAAACATTTTTCAGCACACAGATTTTCAAGAAAAACTCCCTCGATTCTCTCAGCCTGCTCCATGCCACATGCATGGCTTTCCTGAGTCACACTTTCAAAGAGGTCACTCAGGTCTTTTGGTTCACCACAACTTTGCAAGGTTTTGAGAACCAGAGGTCCTGTGTACTAAGCTCCAAAAGGGAGACTGCCCTCAGCCAGTACCATTCTCTGCAGAACAGCCAGCAGCAGCTCCCAGCGGTCAGCCCAGCAGTGCCTTTCCTATGGGGAGGTACATGCTCAGCCCCCCCATCATCCAAAGTCTGTCTGAACCAAGCAGAGGTGCTGCTTAGGTGGAAACCCATAGACAGAAAATAGGAAGCTTCTCTAGCACGTAGCAAGATGCTGTAGGGGAAGGGGAGATCCAGCACTGCTTCATCTCTGTTCTTAATCATCACTTTCAGAGATAAGATGGCAAAACTTAAGCTGGGGAAAAGGAAGTTAATCTCACAAATGATGAGTGTAGAGTTGTGACACGGGAAGAGACCAGGAGCACATCCAGCAAGCAGTACAGAAGTCATGAGGCTGTGCCATGTGCTGAACAGGCTGCCCTGAGGCAGCTTGAGCACAGCCCAGTGCTTGCCTTGGGGTGCTTGGCACCAGCCAGCTGCCCATTGCCTACCCTGCAAATAGTGCCAGCTGCAGATATGCAGCCATTGGACAAACACATTTCGCTGCAGGGTCAGATGCAGAGAGATGTGGTGCTTCAAATTAACAAGCTCTTATTCACTGCCACCCAGCTCGGTTGTCTGAGTCAGGTTTATAAAAAGCTAGTAGGTCTCAATTCCCATCAGCACGTGCTGGCCTTGATCTTTTGCAGATCAAGGAACGTCAGGCCCTCCTGCATGCCATGACAAGCAGTGGGAAAGCAGACAGGTTGTGATATCAGGAGGGATTTGCAGTCAAAGATCCCCCGGCAAGACTTGCTGCAACATGGCTTTAGCTGGGTGAAGCCCTTTCCCATGATGGCTGTGTGGCTGTGCAAAGAGAAAACATCTGCACATCACACCAGCTGAGCAGCTCTGCCCAGCACAGTGGGCTGGTTGGGGCAAAGTGCATCCCCTTATACAGCAGGATGAAACTTTTCTCATTTTGCTAGATTTGAGGGAGAATGCAGCATCTGATGTATGGACTCAGATGTGAACAATCCGAATCGTTCATTACAAGTTATCACATTACTTACTTGCCTTCACAAGTTTCCTTTTTCTATCTTTCCCATTCACCTCTACATCTTTCCTGTCCACCTTTACATGTCAACAAAGCATCCCACAAACACTCTTCAACTGTTCAAGCTTATCCAATCTGAGCCATGAGCCGTTCTTTCTTTTCCTAGAGGTGTCCTTGATTCTCATGCTATTTATCTTGCTCCACAGATGCTGCTCTGTACAGTCCTTCCTGTATTCTCATAGGAGAAGAGGAAGTGAGCCTGCTTATCACAGCCATGCAGCATTACCTGTCGGCCATCCTTCCCATTGAGGGCACTGTGGGTCTGCCATGTATGACACCTGCAGTCGGTGTCCATGCATAGATCAGCTGGAAACAGATTGTCGAGGAGAAGGGCTGGGAAGGAGCTCCAAGAGGCAGCAGATCCTGGGATCAGGCTGTCTTGATGAGTGGCTCTGGGATACTACTGAGCAACAGTGCTGCAGGGAGAGCCCTCAATGGAAACAAATTTCTTATAGCACAAGGAATATAACAACAACAACAACAACAAAAAGTCTCTTGGGCCAAAAGTAGCCTGTTCTGAAGACACTGTTCCCTTACTTCCCAACTCTTCAAACCATTAGACACTTCATAAAGACTTGGCTAAGGCTCTACAACAGACTTGTTCCACAACAGAAGGATTCCAAACATTTCCATCTTCTCTGTTTTCTATCTGCTGCTAATTATCGGCACATGGCAGTGCTTCACCTCTCACTCAAAGCAGTGCAGCTCTCTTAGGCTTTGGACGTGGGGGTCCTGTCCAAACCAGTCCCCAGCCTGAAGGCTGATGTCTGCTGGGAGCACAGCAGGGTTCCTTGTGCCTCCAGGGTGAACCCCTTGTACCCCTTGACATGCAAGCAGGTCTGTGTGGCCAGACCATATTTGTATCTGTTGCATGACACTGGGGTGCTGTTTTAATTTAAAATGGATTAGGCTTTGTTTTCTTTCTAGCTCAATAACATTGCACACATTGTTGGGCGATAAAACCCACAGATAACCATGCCAGCAGGCTGTTGGGGTGGACGTGATCAGCAGCACAGCGTGAGCTGAAATGGCAAAGAATAGGGGGAAAAACTGCATAGAAACATGCTGCTGGTAACACAGACTGCACAGTATGTGCTGCAGCTCCTGGAGACACTCTTGCACAACCTCAAAGGGGCATCTTCCTAAAAGAGAAGGGTGGAGGAGACAGAATGGGTGAGCAGCTCAAGCACAGCTTGGTGTTTGGTGTGGGATGCAGGACGTGAGGTGCAGGGCAGCAGGGAAGCAGATGAGCTTCTCTCAGTCATGAAATGCTGACGGTGATGATGACTCCCAGGAGAGGAGCTCCTCCCTAAGCAGTGAGGATGTCTCAATTCACCAACGTTGTACACTGCTGTTTTTCCCAAGCTGGTTCTGCCCCTCCCTGCTCTCCTCTGGCTTTCTGTGAGCTTAAGATTTGCTCCATGTCATACAAGGCAAGTACTGCCCTACCAACAGGCTCTGGCAAAATATTTATTTTTTTCCCCAGGTTTCTTAGCAGAGCTTCATTATCATATACACTAGGTTCCTTCACTACCCTAATCCATGCCTTCTGGCTGGCAGCAAACATGACCCTGAATGGATGGTACTGGGCAGCACTGACCATGAGCTGCAGGAAACACTCCCTGAGCACAAGGTCTTATGTTGTCCCAGAGTTTGATTTGGAACTCCCCAGTAAAAGCACGGGGTCTCTGCAGAGCTGAGTATGTGGACACCTACCTACACCCCACTATTGTGCTAGAGCAGAGCTAGAGCTAGACCAGCATGGCTCTCTCCTGCAGACTCAAAGAGCTCCCTAACAAATACTCCAACAACCACACTTGCACACTGAGCCATCACTACCAACCAGGCTGGCCCCTGTGGCCCTGCCTAGATCTTCATTCACATTGACTCCCTCCACAAGTGATGTCTGAGGAAGCTGATGCTGCCAGCAGAATGCACCAGGAGAGCTGTTAGGAAGGTCAGATAGCAGCTGGGGACCTGACCCCATACAGCTCTCTGTACACTATTTACCCAGAACTTTCTTACCTGAAACCCTTTATAACCTCTCATGACTTTTTTTTTAACGAGTTTTGCTGCTGTCATGCTCCAGACCAGGCATCGCTTACTTTGAAAGCTAACAGAAGGCACCAGGATCCCCTGGGATTCTTTGTCAGTGCATCTCTATGTGGACAAAGATGACAGCAGCTCACACAAGGTATGGTTTGATGCTCAGGTTGTGCAGCAGTACACCATGGTAAGCATTCAGAGCTGCTGCCCTGGGCAGGAACATGGAGGGAACCAGAGGCAGAAAGAGAAACAGCACAGCCCTGCATAACATCAGCATCCATCTGCCCTGATCTGCCAGGCAAACAGCAAAGCCCCAAAACAGGACTACAGATCTGTGCAGGTTTTGTAGCAACATGTTCAATGGGAAGAGAGGTGTATGGATGATAGGAACACAGCTGTCCCAGAGAGCAGGAGTAAGGCAGATGCTCTGCACTGCTCTCATAGGAGAAAAAGACAGCTCATAGTCACTAAGGCAAGACACTGGTGATCCACATCACCTGATATGGGATGCAGCACCACTGGGGGCTGGTTGGTGCTGCATAGAGAAAGACAGCAGGAACAGGAGTATCCCACACCTACACTACAGCTTCTGTGAACACCCTGGGCTCTGTGATTTGGTGTTAAACTCCTGCAAAACTTTCATTAACATGATAATTTTAAAGGTTGCAAGCAAACCTACCCACAAACCTTTGAGACCTGCAAGTCTGCAGCAATTGCTTGCCCCAGAGGGCCCTGCCAGTGGCCCAAGAAGCAGTCATAGACAGTCTGAGAAGCCAGAAAACTCAGCTGCTGTGAGCCATCAGGCAGCAACAGAGCTGACAAGCATGGCTCAGCCTCAAGGACAGGCTGGCCTTGCTCGATGTGGCAAGGATTGCCTGCAAGCTGTCCCCTCGGCCTTATGAGGGCTGGCCAAAGGATCCCGTATTCTCTTTTGGGCTTCTGGCACCATGTCCATCAGCAGGCAGAGGGGAGCGGAGGGCAGCTCTGAGCTCTGCTCTGTGTGACAGTGATGGGGCCCGAGGGAACGGCATGGAGCTGTGCCTGGGGAGGGCAGGGGGTTCGGGAAAGGCTCAGGGGGTGGGTGGTGGCCATAGAACAGGCTGCCCAGAGCAGCAGGTGCAGCCCTGAGCTGCCGGAGCTCACAGAGCATTTGGACCAAACTCTCAGTCATACAATTTTGGGGAGGTTCTGTTTGGAGCCAAGAGCTGGACTTGGTGATTCTTGTGGGTCCCTTCCAACTCAGGATATTCTATGATTCTGTGAACTGATATCTTCCTTCCTGGTGGCAGTATGAAGCTTTTTGTTACACAGAAACTCTTCTCTGTTAGGTGTAATTACAGCAGGAATGCAGAGAACGTGGATTTGCCTACATTAGGTGCTGGTAATTCTTTCCTCCCACAGTCAGTCTTCCAGTACTTCATGTGTCTGGCATGTCAGATCCCATTTTCTTAGATCCCATTTTATTTGCAACAACAAATTAAGTGTTATTAAAGCAGGCAATCACAGATCTTCACTTATCCAGCTCTTCCCTATGGAGAATTACTCAGTGCAATATCCAGCCACCCTGTTTGACGTACATATGCATCCAGCATTCAAGAGAAAGTGGGGCCCTCTGCATTTTGATCCAACCTAGCCCTTCCATTGCATCTGACAAGCCACCATCTCACTCTCAGTGCAGCAGAACCATGAGAGAAAAACGGGATCAAAGGAGCAGTGACAAGCCCTTGGAACTCGTCAGACAAATGTGTTTTTAGCAGAATCCTGAGTGAGCCGATGAAGGGCAGCATTAGTGCCGTCATGTGAAGCACATGATTTTGGAATTCACTAAGCCTTTGATGCAGTGTTAGCACTGCCGTCTCCATCTCAACCATTAACCATCTGACTGAGAAACAGCCAAATTCTCCCCATCCTGGGATCACAGAAATGGAAGGAGTTCGCCACATGTTGCAGGAGACATATGCTAGACAGGCTGATTGCACCAGCCTTGATGCTTCTGTAGACTTCCTTTCTTCATACTCTAAGTTAGGTTGGAAAAGAAAGGAAAAATATAGTTATGGAAAAGTGGAACTTGAGTTGGAAGTCCTGCACTTTGAACAAAAGCACCTCGATTTGGATAAAACCAGGAAAGAATTGCAATTGAAGGCCATTGGAAATTGTCACCAAATCTTGCTGGCCATGGCAAAGGCACAGAGTCTGATTTTGCAGCACTATCTCAAATACAAAGTCCCCTCTGAAACTCCAGCTCTCCCTTGTTTGAGGATGGTTTGCAAATTAACTGCACACTGCAGATGTGAAGATTCAGAGGTGGCCCCATCCACAGACAAGGCTAAGTAAACATCCTTATATTCTGTGTTCTAGGCTAGAAAAAACCCAGCTGCTTATTTACAAGAGCCCAAACTAAGAATCCACTGAGCAAGCCTACAAGCTGAAGCAATTCTATCTTAAATCCCCACCCACAGGTGCACCAAAATGCCCGTCCAGCTCTGTGCAAACATTCTGCCCCTTACTCCTGGCTGATGTGAGCAGTGTGTCAGAGCCAGAGCAGCACTCACACTGACACCTGCCCTGTGCAACTTCAGCATTATGGAGCACATCTCCCTGGTTTTCCCCCTTCTCCTCTCCTTTTTCCTTGCAGCAAGTTGTGCTGCTGGGTGAGTCTGACCAGCCCTTGCTGTATGGCTGCTGTCATTCCAGCTTGAACAGTATTTGGATGAGACTGACTTTGGCAGATAGTCAGCAGCTGAGATGATGCCTGCCACAGCAAGCATAGCAGGTACTGTTGATGGCAGACATCTCTGTGACACAAAAGCATGAGGAGAAGCCTATTGAAATGCTTTACCAGGTCCTATTGTGCTGTGAAGTGCTCTTTCTTCATAATTTGCCAGTTTTTTTTGTTTGTTTGTTTGCTTTACATGAAGACAAGTACAGCTTTGGGAACAAAATCCATGTTGCATGAGGTTCCCCAGGCTGTTAACCATTAGAATCTGTTGTACTCAGTGCTCACTCTGCACAAGGCAAGCTTGACACACAAACCAAAACATCAGCTGAGAACCCTCCAGCCCAGCCTGATAAGCCTGAGAAACACAACATTTCCTCCAGGGACTGGATAGGCTGCAAAGGGCTTATCCACAGATCTGTAGGCAGCAACATCCCAAAATGCAGTGACAGCAGGATCAGTAAATGCCCAGAGCTTCACTCAGGTGTGAAAGTAGGGGCAGAATGGGCTGAGGACTTTATGGATGGGACTCTGAGCAGCCTGATCTAGCTGTAGATGTCTCTGCTCTTTGCAGAAGAGTAGGACTAGATGCATATATATGTCAAGAGTAGGACTAGATGGCCTTTAAGGCTCCCTTTCAACTCAAATGATTCTATGGCTCCATGGTAATTTTTATTGTCCAGTGCAGGGCTACTGCAAAAAGATTTAATCCTGTTCCTTTTTGAATGCTTCACCTCCCACCTTCCTCTGAATATAAATTCAAGGTGAGACTACTGAACTTTTATATGGTATGTAGCCTGCCATGTAAAGCTGCCTTGAGGAGTCTGGAAGGTGTCAGGACTGGATTTCCTTCTGGGTTTCCAGTGAGCTCCAGGTTACTTCTAAAGAATCAAATTAGCATGCAAAAGGATAAATGAGACATATTTTGAGAAACAGTGTGCCCTTTGTTGTACCTTGAAACTTCCTGCAGTTCTATGAAGGAAACTAACCACAACAAAAATGGAAAGCCATAACAGAGCCCATTAGAATGACAAGTGACTGAAGATAAAAAACTGAAAAAAAGGGGCTCACTCAAAACCAACAGAAAATGAATTCACACTGGAAGCTTAGCAGAGAGTCAGTAGATAATAGGGTCATGAGAGTCATTCAGTGAAGATAGTGGCACAGCAGGAAAACACAGCGAGTTACCCACACTATCAAGCAGTTAAGGGAAGCTCCCATCCTGAAACCAGTTTCTACAGCACAACTTGCTTCAAGCGAAAGTGTAGTCAGATATGTTTCAAAACAAATTAATAATATAAACATTAGGTGACATAGAAGGCATTTGTCCAAGACCTTGGAGGAACCCAAACACAGATCTCTCAGCAGCTTTGGGGATGCAACCTATTGCTTAACTCAACCTGAAACCAGAGGAATGACAGGAGGCAAATGAGATGCCTGGGTTGGGCTTTTGTTTTTTGCTCAAAGGGGTTTGGGTAAGTCTGTGGATCTGCAGCTTCTGGGAATTGGGAACAGCACTCCTGGGCATGCAGGAAAATTGAACTAAGGGGGAGGAAACAAACTTGCACTGGAGACAAAGTCATAACAGTCGTTGAAGGAGTTAGGAGACCATTTCCATGGATGTGGCTGGGCAGATGTCTGATCCAGATATACTATCCCTGGATGCCTAAAATATTTTTAGCAAAGTCTTCCACCAAATGCCTTTAATCCTTTTTCTCTATAGCATGGTCATTCTCATGGTTAATAACAGGGCAGGAGATACTGAATGGATAGACTTGCCGCACCAGGATCTGTATCTGGGCTTGTGCTTCCTATTTGCTTCGTAAATGGTCAGGGGAAGGGTGTGTGCAGTGACGGGACGAGGCTTGCTGGTCAAAGTGAGGTACTAATCTGAACCGTCAAATGGCACAGTCAGTCCTGGTAGACATAAAGTAATTTACATGGAGAAGTTCTAAGTACATGAGGAGAGAGTTCAGACAAATTACCTCACTCAGGGAGGTGTCCTGGGGACTGGCTCCGTGTTTCCTGACTTTTTTATCAGGGAAGAAGCAGTAGAATTAAGAAAGGCCCCCAGCTGCCCCCCCCACTCCTTGCCCTCCAGAGCCTCAGCGCCGTGACTGCACTCCTTTGGGTGCTGTGTGACAGCTTTGTGTCCATATTTGTGGCACCCAGCCTGCACCTGCTGCTGGAGGTGAGGCTGCTCAGCACAGAGGGGACAACCCCTTCCTCACCTGGTGGCAGTGCTGGACCTGAGGCACCCAGGGTATGGTCAGCCCTCCGAGCTGCCAGGGCACACTGCTGACTCGTGTCCAGCTTCCTAGGAACCAGAACTCACAGATCCCTTCCTGTGGTGCTGCTCGCAGTTGGCCTCCCTTGGTCAGCCTAGGTGAATAACCTTGTCGTAAGAAGAAATCAATTTAATTAAACAGGACTTTCCCCTTGTGAACCCACGCTGGCTGTGACCAATGTCAGTGCTATTTCGAGGTGTTTTCAGTAACTCCCATAATAATCTTTTCCATAGGTCTCACTGAAGTGAGACTGACGGGCTTGTCATTATCACGTCCTCTTTCTTGCCCATCTTAAGAACTGGGACAGTGTTTCCAGCTTCCATCAAACAGGTTCTCTCAGTGGAGAGTTGCAAAATAATTGAGAGGGTTCTTGTGATGACATCAGCCAGATCTTTTGAGTTGCTAGCTGCGAATCCCATAGGACACCAGGGGTTGAGATGCATCCATCTGGAGCATCAAATCATACAAGTTGGGGGTTGTTTGGGAACTGGTTGTTACTGCAGCCCTGGTCCTCCAGCTCCAGGGGTCCCAGAGCCGATAATTGATGTTGAAGACAGGAACAAAGAATGCACTAAAGGTCTCTGCTTTGTCTGCATCCCTGTTTGTAAGGTGACCATCCTTGTCAAGTAACAGACTAATGTTATCTCTCTATATGTGTGCTGCTAACATATTTAACAAAGACCTTTCTGTTGTCCCAGTTTGGCATTCTTCAACTCTAATGGAGCTTTGGTTGCATGTGGGAATACGAGGAGGACTGTACAGAGCAGCAGCTGTGGAGCAAGACAAACAGCCTGAGAACCAAGGACACCTCTAGAAGGAGAAAGAACGGCTCACAGCTCGGACTGGATAAAAAGTGTGTGTGGAATACTCTCTTGACATGTAAAGGTGGGCAGGAAAGTTGTAGGGGTGAATGGTAAAGCTAGGAAAAGGAAACTTGTGAAGGTATGTAAGTGATGTGAGAACTTGTAATAAATGGTTTGGATTGTTCACATCTGAGTCCATGCATCAGATGCTGCAGTTACATGTATCCTAAACTCTCTAATCACAAGCAACAGACCTAGGAAAGCACCTTTTCTTGTCTGCTGCCCTACTACTGGCACCAAGATGTTATCATCAATGTATTTTAGGGATCTCCTGGGCCTGTTTGTACCAAATGTGTGGTGTTCCCAGTTAATGTCTGGCAAGCTGAAGTTTCTCATACACTGATAAGTACACCACTCATAAGGTGGTTGATCTAGAGATTCCTCTTAGTTCCTTAAAGAACAGCAGGCCTGGTGTTGTTCAGACCAACCCATAATCAAGAAACCTCAAAATTCTGCCAGCAACACCAGCCTTGGAGCCATATAATGACATCACAGGTTAAAACCCAAACAGGTCTAAGTACTTCACTATGTATCATAAATCTGAGGAATTAATTGCCTAGGGTTGCTATGGAGGCAGATAGCCTAGAATTGATCAAAAGCAATCAGATATTTTCATGGTTTGATCCCTATACACCAGATGGTGGTTTGCAGGATCTTATGATGCACCAGGATGAGCTAGCTGAGAAGCAAAGCTCTGGCGAGGTAGTCTGACCTAAATATTGCTGCAAAGCAGTGACATACCTTGCAAGCACTTGGTCTGCATGTTGGTGTTAAATAGAAGATGGGAAAGACTGTATCTCAGATGTGCTGTTACAACACTCCACAGTCACTTGACGTAATCCAGCATGATGCTAAGGACCATGCAGAGAGACTGGGCTGAGGGCCAAATGGGACCTTAAAACATATCTGAGGAAGGAAACATATCAACATACACCATGACGTTTTCCAGGAAGAAAGTAAGCAACACCAGACTTGCCAGTCTTGTGAAAACAGATTATGAGCCGTACTACTCTTCTACGAAACCAGTAGGGAAGTTCTCTAAAGGCTGCACTGAGGCACACACACAGTACCAAGCCTCAGCCAGGGACCCTCTAGTTCCTCCAGCTGTGGGATCTCTGCAATGGTGTTCTCCATACCACCATACAGGGAGACTGCTGTCGGAAACTGCCTCCAGCTGTGGATCTGACAAGAACAGAGGAGGGGCTGGAGAAGAGTATTGAGAAGGTTGTATGGGTTGGAAAGAACAGGCTCTGACATGAAAGAAAACAAAACGTGCATAGATTACTACAAAGAAGGGTGAACAGAAACTTTGCTGCAATACGTAAGCAAACACCTGTTTAATCACCAGGTATTTAACACAACTATTATACGGAACAGTGAAAAAATAAAAATGCAGCAGGCACTTTGTCTTCTCTTTTAAAGCAAGTACAGCCTTCTGTTTACCAGGTGGTGCTGTCATGCATTCTCCAGTTCTGCCATCACTTTTGCAATGCTGCATCCCAACAAGGGGCCACATATTATCCAAGCTACTGGCTCAGACCACTCAAGCACTTTTTCCAGCTCAGATGATGCTCAACTTCATGGTCATTTAAGGTAGGCAAGGACCTTGCCTTACATCAGGATCAGGTCTTGATGCTGCACAAAGTACCAGCTCTTGCCCAGGCAAACATCTGAATTTATCTGAGGACATCATCATCTTTCTATTCACCTTCTCTTTTATGTTCAGGTGATTAAATTCCTCCTCTGCCTCCAAGCCTTCAGGTTCCTCCAGCACTCCCTGTTCTCATTCCCAGGGATGGCAGACCTTTCTCAATGCTCCCCCTACCTTCCCCGGGTGCAGTCCCTGCTCTGCTCCCCCCATTTGGGCATCTGTTCTCAGCCTTCCTCTCTGAGCTCAGCTCCAGTTCCCTGGGGCATGAAATGAAGTGTTTGGATGATCTGGGGGGCTGCCCCCATTTGCACAGCCTGGCACAGCCTGATATTTACCTTTTTATGTGAGTACATCCTGTGCAGCTCATCACGTCAGCTGAACTATAACATGATATGACATGAATGGCCTTCCCACTTTGGCTTACACAAGTTGCTCTTTGCTTATTGTAAGGTATAATTTCTCAAGTTCCACAAGACAAGCTGGTCCTGTAGGGAATGATATAGGGCTGCTGGTGCAGCTGCTCCTTTTCAACAGCAATCTTCTTGTTGAAGCACGTGAAAGAAATCCTCAGCCTACGTCACCTTGCAGAGTGCTGAAACTCCATTGCCGACTTTGGTTCTGAGCTAAAAGCATGGAGGTGAAGACCATGCTAGAGATGTCTAATTTATATTTTCTGCACCAGTAACCAACTGTATTTCCATCTCTTCTCCCAGCTTTTTCCCCATTTCTGGCACACATTTCTCCCCACAACCTTATTTCGTTCTTGGGTTTCGCTGAGTTCACTTTAACACTCCTTCAAACCAAAGCCTCATAGAAACCACCACAGCGCTTCCAGTGCTGCATAGCCTCCTCAGCACGGCAGCTTCTCACCCTTATCCTCCTTTGGTTTCCTCCCACCATGCCACAGAAGGAGCAGATGTGGAAGAAATCCATCCTGCCAGCCCAGGCGTGCTGCTTGGGTCTGTGTCAGGTCCCCGGCTGCCCATGTTGTGATTCCACTTTCCACCCACCACACCAAGGGCAAAATAAATCTGTGATCCATCCACTCTGGTTTTGGGAAGCTTTCCATCCAGACATGCCACTGGATCTCAGCCCTGGGTTTACACAGTGTTCTGTGGCACAGGAACTAGGAAAGTTACACAGCAGCTTGGTTCCTGAAGTGCACTTCTCGTACGTCCCATTTCTGTGTACGAGCAAGTTCTTAGAAATGCCTGGGTTGTGCGGCAGCTCTACGTGCTGCCCAGAAGGAAGGCACTGAAGCTGCCCAGTGGTGGAGGAAGCCAAGGAGAACATTGGTGTAGGGGCCAAGGCTGCCCAGAAAACGCCCCTGGGCTTAGTCAGGAGGACTCTGCAAACAGCAGCCTTGGACTGCCTGGACTGGTTCTGTCCTGAACAACCTCAAAGCAGCTGCCAAAACCCAGCATGAGGAAGAGAAAAGGTGTGTTAATGCTGTAAGGCAGAGCTGGGAAGAGCCAGGACACCAGGCTGAAAGAACCACCGCTTCCCTCACGTTCCCAGCAGCGCTCCCTTGTGACCATCGCTCCATAGAGCTAAAAGCTGCTGAGAGCACAAGGAACTGAGGAGAAAAAGCCCGGCGGTTAAAGGCAGAGCCACTACACCCTGCAACACATAAACAAGCTTCTCTGGCTGCAGCTTAAGCCTGTGTAACAGCAATGAGGCAGCACTCGTGACCCAGTGAGGCCGCACCAGGCTGCACAGCTCAGCTGTCCTCCTGAGCACAGGGGTCTGCAGGGTGTTCTTGCTGGAGGGACTCATGAGATGTGACATGGTGGGAGAGCATTATTACTGCTGGCAGTTTTGCACCAGCATTACTGGCCAACCAGCCTTTATCTTCTCCTGCTTTGCTTGTTCAGAAGATGCCCTGTGTCTCAGCAACTATGCATGTCCTTATGCAGGCATGGGCAGGCTAACTAAGCAATTCAGGGGCAAAGCCCTGATGCCAATTACTCTCCCGTTTAGAAGGTCCTGTACCTGCCATTCACAAGAGCTGTGAGCTGATCTTCCTTTGCAGTTCATGGTGAAACTGACTGTAGGTAACTGCCATGAAGAAAACACGGAGCTTTTTGTAATAACATTAAGAGATATATATATTTTTAAGGTAGAAAACACATAACAAGCAGCATTGTCCTAAATCTTCGCAAACTCTTTTCCCACAGCGTGAAAAAGCATATTCTGCAGCCCAGACTTGCAATGCTTCCCAGATTCACAGATGAACATGAAGGTTTCACCTATGATTCCCTAATTTGAGCTCTGGAGGAGGGATGGAAAGCAGCAGGCCAGGGGCAGGAAATTCCATGTGCAGGAAGAGCTGGTCTTGTGTCTGTTCCTATTCAAATACTGCTGCATTCAACAAATTGGACAAAGCACTTTCACTCCTTACCACTCAAGCCCAACTTCCCTTAGCACCCAGTGCAGCAGAGAGATAGAACCATAAGAAAAGACAGAAGACCTGAACAGAAACAGGTAGCAAATCAGTAGAGGTAGCTGTAAGTGAACACATTATTGCAATATCCAGTCTGTGACTGTTAACAGTTGAGGGGTCCCCAGGCATGTCAAGTAATGACATACAGGCTGTCAGGCACCGTGAATCTGTGCAGTGTGTGACTGTTCCCATCTTATCCCCTTTGCCAGGATGGTCCATGTACTGCAGTCTCAGCCACTGAGACCATCCGAGTGTTGAAGAACATTCACTTCTGCAGGAGTCCTGTCCAAAGTTGAAGTCCCAGCTGAGTGCAGCAAAAAACGTGTAATAGAAAAGGCTGCTGTATGTCTGGATACATTCACCCAGCTCTGCAAGGCCCAGCAACACAGGGAGAGGATACGGCTGAGCCATTCTGACCTGCAAAAAGTCAGGAAACACAACTCAGTGGAGGACACAGGGACACCCCAATCCAACATGCTTGCATGTCTCTGCATCTGCACTTTCCTGTTTTCCACCTTATCTCAGGCCCTTCTGGGTACATTAATACCCATATAAAGGAATGAAGCAATTGAGTCAAATACTTCAGGGATTTGCCTTTCTCAGACACCAAGAGAAAGACAAGATAGATCCCAGCTAAAACTCATTGCTGTGACCAGCTCATGAATTTCTGTGGGCTGAAGCACACAGGAAGCTCTAGCAAACCTGTGCAGTGCTGAGTCCCACATTGTGTCTGTAGCCAGTAGCACATTTGTTTGACCTCTTTCACAATGATCTGTTATAAACCTCCCTTTCTTCAGAAGTGTATAATAGCATCAAGACTGCTTCCTCTGGGCTTCAGCAAACAAACAGGACAGGGGCAGAGGACCTTCCTGAACCTCTTTTATATACTTCTTTAACCTGCTCAGATTATCAGAGTCTCAGTAACCAGCTGTGTCTACAGCTGCAGAGACCTCCTTTAAAACCCTTACTTAAAGTCTCTGTGGATTGCTGCCTTCTCTCATGTTCTCAGCCTTCCCTTTGGTTCACTGCCTCTGCTACCCCCAGGGCTCTCCATCCAGCATCTGCTTCTGACACGTGCTGCTCTCCAAAACATTAAGCCATTGCAGATGATTACCACAGTGTGCAGATATGCTTTCTGATAGTACCCCATCCAGCCCCAACCCTTTTAACCACAGCCTCTATCAAACTGCGGTCTCCCTCCAGCAGCTTTGTTACTGTGCTGCAAGTACACCATGTACCAGAGGTGCTGGGAGCCCAAACTGATTCTGATTGTTTCCATTTTTTCTGGTCTCCCTGTGCCATTGGTCTCTGCAGCTCTGGGACAGAAGATAGCAGTTCCCCTGTTTTTCCTGCTCTGCTTTTAGATAGTTGGTGGTCAAGAGATCCTCTAAGTGGACTTTGTAGGACAGGAAAGAGTCCCTTAGCTCTCCATTTCCTAGGGAAGCTGCAGGTGCTGTCTGTCCTTCTGTGCGTGGTCCCCTCTTACCTTGTCACTCGGGCTGTACATCCTCAATGCGGAGCGCTTGACTGCAGCTCTGTACAGGAGCCATTCAAGGAAGCAGAAGAGGACTGCAGTAAGAAGAAGAGAAGGTATTATGGGAACACGAAGTGTTCTTAGCCCCCTGTGTTGTGGGCTTCTCTTAGGGCACATCAATAAGCCAGGCTCTCCTTCAGCCTAGCACTTTCAGTGAACACAGTTGTTATCTCAAGACCACTGAATAAAACCCATGACCCAGGAGCACAATTTGTGGAAGTCTCCTCTTTCCTTCTACCAGACAGGTCAGCTTCACACATCCCACAGTGGCTGTAGGTGCTGGAGCTATGACACCCCTGCTCACCTTCTGGATTTCTTGCATTGCCATGCGTATGGAAGAGTGAAGGCGAGGAAAAGCCCGCTGGCTGTCTCCCTCCTTGCCTGACTTTTGCTTTTTTCTGCTTGTGTCCAGGCTCTGTTGCTCTTGGTAATTATTTGTCCTCCTGAACCACAGTGGTCTAAAAACTGTAGCTGCTTCTGCCTGCGGAGTGGACTTGCCAGTGGGATGTCCTGGATGCTCCTTGGGAAGGCTCTCCTCTGTGCTCGTGGAGTGTGTCAACGTGAGGCACTCCAGGTCTTTGTAATCCAGACTCTCGCTGCTTTTCTGAGGGAAAGAAGAGTGGATTCAGCAGCAGCTTGCAGATGTTCCACACAGCCCAAGCAGCACAGTTCTGATGAGAACTCATCTGTGGACAGCTGTGATCAGCATGAGGCAGAGGGTATCATCCATCCCCCAGGAACTGCTTCAGATACCCCAGGACTCCTCAGCACCCGGCTGCTTACATTTGCTGGTGTATATGGAAGAGGCCGAGCTGCTTGGCTAGCATTGGATACCCCCATCAGGATCTCAGAGCAGAGACAGTGCTGCTGTGACTTTCTTAGCTCAGCACATGGTCCATGCCCCTTTTCCTGCTGGAGATCCTCACCACTCACCTGTTCACAGGGAACAGTCAGTATCTCCATGAAGGGCTGGATGCCTACAGACTGATGATACCGAACCAGTTCAGTGAGTGAGGCATGAGCCCGGTCTTCCCCCAGGATCACATAGCGCGCATTGGGCTGCATCTCTATCATGTAGTGTCTGCAGCGGCCTTCTCCTCTGGGCAGACAGACAGGCAGAAATTGTCATGGCATGGAGCAACAATCTCTAAGAGCCAGTCATCACTTTCTGCACTTGTCTTTAGAGCCTACGTGTGACCAGAATCTACAGTAACAAATACTGCAAAGATGCAGGAGATCCTCTATGCAGGAGTGTCATGCACTCTGCTAACAGTTGCTGGAGAAGCAGCAATTTCCCTGAAGTCAGTGATGGGCTGAAGAACCCAGGCAGCAGAATCCAAACCCCAGCAGACCCTGCTGCTTCCCACGCTCATTGCCCACATTACACTCCACACCACCCCTTGCCTGTGGCTGTATTACCATTCTGACCTTGCAGCATATTCTGACTGCTTCTCTCATGACCTTCCCTAGTCTTCTGTGCTCCAGTCACTGTTTCTTCTAACCTGGTTTCCCCTCTCACCCACAGCAGGACCTGCACTCTGCATGCTTTGGAGAAGTGACAGTGCACCCACAGTTTCTGGCAAAAGACAAGACTGCAAGCCTCCTGTCTGCTACTCCATACTGAGGCACCCACAACAGGAGATACTGAGCACCATGCCAAGTGGATTCTTCTCCACAGAATGCTAACTCCTCTATCTGTGAATAGCTCAGTTTAGAGCTTTCATATTCCTTCTCCACAAGGTTCATTACCTGTATGTCAGGGTGTAGCCTGGTCGGCTCTGGCTGATCCGAACAAGGAAGCAACCCAAAGGCTTGTCAATCAGCAAGTTTTCAGCTTCCCTGGAAGCAAGAAAGAATTTTTCAGCAGGAAGTGCACAGCTGCCTCTGTGCAGACATTCCCATTCTATCTTATTTGCTACCATTGTATGTAGTGTTCCTTGTCCACAGGGCAGCCGGCATCTGCCCAGGAGTTGTCAGCTAGAGGTTTCCAAACTCAGGCTTGCTGGTACAGGGATACGCTAGCAAGCTCATAGGATGCAACACTCAGACAAAGCCTTTCCAAGCAGTGCTGCTCCAAACCTGCTCCAGCAGCATGCTATAGCAACAACTGCTTTCCAGCACAGAGCATATAACAAAGCATCGCTGAGATGAGGAGGTTAGGCACACGGGCATTTATGAGGTTTGAGGGTCAGTGGAAGAAGTCATGGGTTAGTGGTGCCCAGCACAAGGTAAACTCAGTGCCTTGGAAAAATACCAATTGGGATTACAGTACTGGCTCTCCACTTCCGGCTGGAAAGAAGTCTTCTCCCTCTCTGCCCAAAGGACAAAGCACTACTTTGTGCTTGCTGTGTGCCTTGCTCTGGGTTAAAGGTGACTGCAAATCACCAATGCAATTTGAGACTGCTCTGATTGCTCTGTTACGTGTTATACTACTGCACAGAGATTTAAATCCAGCACCAGGAAGCATCAGTTAGTAAGAATTTAAAACCTCAGTGTTTTTGGGAAGGATTTGCAGGCAAAGAACCTGCTATGTCTTCCATTGTGAAGTACTTGTTGCTAGCCTGTAGATGAGCTATGACAATTTAGTCTCTCATGTGCTAATTGTTTTTGTGCATTCTTGAATCTGTGGACAAAAGCAGTTACACAGATGAGAGCCTTGTTAATTAACTATTAAAAAAAAGGCAGATACTAAAGAGCTGTCAGCTACTGCCAGTGTCCTCACTCAGCTAATAAGCTATGTTACTTTACGCTTCCTTTTGATGGCCTGAAGCTCACAGTCTAGAAGTGAAAGGTTTTGCATGCCGTTCCCATTCCTTAAGGAAACAAATCTAGGGGAACCCAACCTACACATTCTTCCTAAGGAAAGGGCAGCTTCTACCTGCCTGCCACAGCCCAAACCATGGCCAGAGCATCCAACATACTCACCTCCGGCTGATCATCCCATGCAGCCAGCTGGGAAAAGCCCCATCATCCTGCATGACTTTCCGGGCTTGTGTCTCTCTGAACCAGCGAAGAGTTGCTCCTCTCTTGAACTGTTTCATTTTTGCCTCTTCTCCTGCCTGTTCCTCTGTCCCCATAGCAGGACGAGGCCCAGGAGGGTGCAGGAAGTTATCAAAAGGAGTGAACTGAAAATGAGAAGGGGAAAGAAGTAATGAAAGCAAGATAAGAGGCAGGGGCTCTCTGAAGGGATCACTGCAGTAGATCCCATCCTATGATCCCTTAAGACAAAACCAGTCACAAATTAAGACACCACTCTCAGTTCCTCAAAGGTCACAGCATTGGAAAATCAGGTAGGGGTTGGAAGGGATCTCAGCAGATCATCCATTCCATCCCACTGCTAAAGTAGGCTCCCTAGAGTACACTGCACACAAAAATGTCCATATAGGTGCTGAGTATCTCCAGAGAAGGGAACTCCACAACTTCTCTGGGCAGCCTGTGTTTTTTGTCACCCTCACTACAAAGAGGATTTCTCTCATGTCTGTATGGAACTTCCTGTGCACAGTTTGTACCTATTACCCTTTGCTTTGTCACTGGGTACCACTGAAAAGAGCCTGGTGCCAACCACTTGACTCATATCCTTATTCATGTCCTCACCAAGCTTTTAAACTAATGATACTAGAAAAGGACTCTGACTTCTGATAACCAGCAAGACAACATTCTCCTAATAGAACAGGTGTGTGCAGAAGGTGGAAGCAGCAGGGAACCAGCACACCTGGATAAGAGACCACCAAGCACAGCCTGTAATACCTCTGTTAGCTTGCTGCGTGGCCGGGGCACGGGTGGCTGCGATGGCGTATCAGGTGCAGTCTGAGGACGGGGGTTAGGGAGAGGGCGTCTCTTCCGCGGCACAGGGACTGGGGGGGAGATTCTTTCTGCAAAACAGGAAAGAAGTAGATGAAATCTACAATGAAAGATCTGCGAGATCAGCCTGCCCAGGTATGCTGTTAACCTTGGAGGAAAGAATTCTCTGCACAGACAACAGAAACGTTAGGAAGAGAAAGAATCAAGAACATGAGTTTGTGAAGCTCAGTCCTTTCCTGTCTCTCTACAGCCAAGGAATCTGGGAAGGGACAAAAAGAGGCAAAGAGCCTGATAATCACTGTCAGCTCCCACACTCTGCATGCCACTAGGAAGCCTACATCCAGGCATACAGCCATGATCAAAGTTCTCCTGTACAGAGTGGAAGGGAAGGACACAGATTGGCATTCCTCCCAGCACAGCTAGGCAAATGACTTTCCCCCATGCAATTTCAGCTCCCCAGAAAGTCTCATTTTCAAGAGGCAAGAACGTCAGCACCTTTCTGCCCACTGCATCAGCTCCACAAGAGCCAAAGGCAGACCATCATCACCTGGAGCTTACAACATCTCTAAGTGGCCATGCAGGTGATGGTGGGAAGGGGAGGAGACTCACTCTGGGCCTCTGCTTCCATTGCCAGTTGTCGACATCTTTCTCTTTCTGCCTCCTCCTGTTGCCTCTGTGCCTGAGCTCTCAGCTCAGCCAGCAGATTCAGATAGCTTTTCCTGCATCGGAATCGCCTGAAAACTGTTCAAAGAAGAGCAGTGGTTAGAAAAAAAAGCCAGCAATAGTAAAGTTTCTTCCACACCCTGGCGGAAGCACACTTGGAAATACTCCTTCATTCAGCACAAAGCCCTCAACAGTTGAAGCAGAGAAACAAAGAGCAGTGTAGCCTGTTTGCTGTAAGTACTCAAAACCACGTGAGAACTGTCTTCTAATCTTTTAAGCAGCCAGATCACAGATTTAAAAAACAAACAAGTCACAAATCTAAGCTCTCACCTCTAATGTCAAAGCACAAGATACCTAAAAACAGTCACACAGAAGAGCCACAGACATCATATTATATTGCCTATTTTACCAGGTACTGAGGAACACTAACTGAAAGAAGCAACCTTCTCATTCTGCTATGGACGCTACCCACCCATCTCCCTGAGAGTCAACAGGGAACAGCAGGTGACAGTCAGACTGGATCAACGACTGGACAAAAATTCCTCTTGGCCCTGATATGAGACCAGAGTTGAGGGACTCTCCTGCTCCAGTGCTCACCTTTCTGTATGACAACTGCTGCTCTTTCCAGTTGCTCCACATATTTTGCCAGCTGATCCTGGTGCCAGTATTTAAAGAAAAGCCGTGACTTTCTGTGAGGTTGGAAAGAGAGAAAAGCACAGAAATATACTGTTTGTTAAACTTGCATCCAGTCATCCTTTGGACAGCCTAAAGCCATAAATTTCTCTCTGAAGGCAACCAGGTAACAGTTTACAGGTATAAAGTCTCTGCAGTTCAGGACTGGGCTGCCAGCAAGAATGATTCATACTTACCCACACAGCCAGCCTGTCAGGTCTGTACTTTGCAGTATCTCCAGGCAGCTGAAAGAAGGAAAGAAAGTGGAAAAAAAAATCATTTTCCACACATAGTGAACGCTAGGTGGCCTGTGTTTTTAGACATATCAAAGGGGAGAAAAGCGCCTCAATGTTCCTGCACTGCATTCTCTGTTCCCTGCTGCTTGATCACACTCAGTAACCCGCTGCCAATATGTAGAGCTACTTTGGGTAAAGCTAGAAGGTCCCATTCAGGAACATCAAAGCGGGGCCCAGAAATAGACTTCGTTCTGCTCCCTCAGGGGCAATTTTGCAGAACCTGTCTTATTCTCAGAACTACTCTTCCTCATTCCATTTCTATCTAATTCTGAAGTACAGAAGTAACAGGCTCAACAAGGCAAGACTTCCTAGATAAAGTCTGTTTTTCAATTTCAGTTTCATTTTGCAAGGTTTGGTGATAAGACTTGGGTCACACAGAAAGATTCCACACATAACTCCAGCTCTGTCAAGCAGCCTCCTCCCTCTGCCTGCAAATCTAGGCTGTGAAACTGCAGTGATGCCTTTTTGCAAGTGTCGTGCACAGCAAAACAGAAATACTTACCCTGCAATTTCAGCCAACTTCTGCTAAGCTACATGCAGGAGAACAAGGAACTACAATCAAGGTAATTTTGCTGGCTGCTTAGTCACCATTGCCTTTATTTTCATTCCCTTGTGAGACAATCAGAAAAAACCTAGAAAGGCAACTGACAGCTGTGCTGAGTCTTCTCATACTGAGTCCAATGGACACCAATACTGTAACTTCCCACTTCGAGCCCATTAGCCAGTCCTCCTTCTACAGCACTTCAACATTGGATTGAATTGCTACAGAGTAATTGAAGAAACATTTCATTTATCACTGTACCAAACTTTTAAACATTGTTTTGGTCTAGGAATTTGTGTTCCCTGCCACCACAAAAATGCTTCCTGGCTTTGGTGCTTCTAGTCAGTTTGCTTTCTCTCCTAAGAAGCAGCCTCTGTAGAACAAACTGGATAACACATAACAAAGGAAGGATTCTTACCTTCCTTTCGTCAAGGGAACATCTGGTTTAACTAAAAGAATTCCATATCTGTGAAAAACAAATGAATTCAGCGAGATAAGAGCCACATCTTTGATGTGCTGAGCTTACCCATGTCAGCCCCACAGCAAACAGTAACAAATCAGTCTTTCCCACTAGGGTTCCCACAGCAAACAACCTCATGGTCTCAGGTATGCAGACTTCACAGAAGTAGTTTTATTCCCTGCCCATTTCTGTTTAACAGTGTTGTTCCCCTCTATATCTAACTAGGAACATTCATAGGCTTTAAGATACCTTTCAGCAAATTCCTCAAACAACGGTCTCCAAGAGAAACCATTTCTTCGGATCCGGATAGTCTCCAGCAGTCCATTGTACCGGAGCTGGAGCAGCACCACAAAGACAAGATTAGAGAAACAAACATACGCAGGCCAGAACAGTCACTGGGACGTGAGTTTGTCCCTCTGCTGCACAAACTTCTTTAGGTTAAAAAAACAAACAAAAAAAAACTTTCTTTCTGAAAGTGTTTCCTTGATTAAAGTCTGAATTTACCACATCCTGAAACTCTGGTGATTAACCACCCCTAGCTGAAAGCTGGAAACCACAACATCCAAATAACTTCACCTGCCAGCCATGGGCACTACTTTGCACATGGACTCTGCTTACTTGTCCTCCAGAGGATAGCCTTCTACTTCCAAACCTGTACAAAGCAGTATTTGATGCACACATCTGCTTCCCTCTTCATCCTGATTTTTCTTATATGACCATATATCAAACAGGCCACAGATCTTTCTGAACGAACTAACCATTTTCAGTGTTTTTAAGGGCCTGGTCATCAGATCTGACACAGTATTCAGAGACAGATGTATCAGTACACATTAGCTCCCATCAAAGCCATCCCATCTTGGCTCCTGTACAGAGCTGCCCTGGAGAGGTACTGCATAGGAGATGCGAAGATGAATGCTACTACATGGCAAGCAGCTCTCTTACATTCATGAATATATGTAAAACTTGGACATAGCAATCTGTTTGACAAGAAAAACCTCAAATGTCCAGAACTTTCACATCCATAGAAGGTGTGCTTACTCTTACTCCTGCAAGGGAAGAGTCAGACCAGCAAGCTTCCAATGACCTGCACTGCTTTTCAGTAGGGTCTGTCTTTCCCCACCCTTCCATTCCTTCCCTGGACTTAGATCCACTTCCTACTGAGACCTGGCAGAAGTACCTGCAAATAAAACTGCTTTTCCTTACCTGCTGCAGCAACATTTGGCTGTCCACAACACTGGGCTGCTTCTGGCTGTTGGGCTTTATACAGCGCACAAAATGTGGGTTGGCAGAATACATCCTCTCCATGAGCACCATCAGGGAATGCTGGTTAGGGCAGAGAAAGATCAATAACCCAGCAAACCCAAGCACTGCCAGACTTCCAAGTGCGATACCCTGCAGCTAAGAGCTACTTTTCTTCACCTACTAACTCAGACTCCTGAAACAGCATCAGTTCAGGCTACAGCAACAGCCAAATCACTATTACAAGCTGCACCTGGCACCCCAGCTATGCTCAGTGACTGGTAAGCTCTCAAGTAAACAGTGCAGCATATACCTCAAGGGGTAACACAGGGCATCAATACTTTACCCGGAACTGAGTTCCAGCAGACTGTTTTCTTGTGCTGTTGAACTTATCCGCTCCCGGTACAATCTGAAACCAAACGCAAACAAAAGGATCACCTCTAGAAGACATGCTTGATTGCTACTCAGAGATCTCTGCCAGAAAGCAGATGAAGGGAGAATAAATTTCAGAGGGTGGGGTGGTAAAAGAATCACTATATTGCAATAGAGGCAAGCAGAAAACTGTGTACAAAACAGGGAAATTCTTGCAATCAGATCGCTGTCTGCTCCTACTATCAGCCAATTGCTGCCTGCTCTTGTTTTCAACCACTTTTTCCAACAGTAAACATCAGGTGCCTACGTCTTAATTTATCAGCTGCCACACAGGACTCAAGCACCATACCTTGGTTTTCTTATGAGGCATCAGCGTCCCCGTTCTGGAGATAGAGGCTGTAAGAACAGAGACAAGAGTTAATTTTGTATCCATCTTGCTCACAGTCAACCATTCCAAAACATTCCAGCCTTACTTCAAGCACAAATTTCCCCATGCATACTAAATCACAGACATTACTTTAGGTTTCAACATTCAGAAATGCAAGGGAAGAGCTAAAGACTGAGAGAAGAAAATGCAAGCATATTAAGCATATAATCCAAGTAACATTATTTTCTGTCATGGAAAAGACAAGGCATGTGGGTTACTAAGCAACCTTAAGTGAACTTTAAAGATCATCCAGAGTGGGCACTTAACAGTGCAGAAAAAGGTACAGGTAGAGAGCGGAAAGCTCACTAATGCACAATCAGTGTGGGAGGTTACAGTTATACAAAGCTAAGAAACTCAAAATTAATTCAGTGATAAGATGAAAAATTCAGGGAAGCTGAGTTTTCTGAAGGATCAAATGACAGCCTGGCATTCTGTTCATGCCATGATGTCGTGTAAATCACTGAATGATTGAAATCGGAAGGGACCGCGGCAGGTCAGCTTGTCCAACCCCAATGTTCCGCAGTGCCACCTACAGTCCCTTGATGGGAACTAAACAACCGAAGAACAGGAAAGCGCTAAGCAGATTCTCTCTGATGTTTATCAGTTTTCAGAAAGAGCTGAGACTACACTGTGTGTAAGCAACAGTGTGGGGGTGGCAACAGAGAAATGTACTCATGAAAGGCAGCCAGCTGCAACACGTGAAAGATGTGGAGCTGTTGGAGTAGTCCAGAGGAGGGCCACAAAGATGGTCATAAGGCTTGAGCACCTCTCCTATGTAGAAAGGCTAGTGGAGGTGGGAGTGCTCAGCCTGGAGAAAAGAAGGTTCCAGGGAGACCTCACTGCAGCCATCCTGTACTTGAAGGGAGCTAATAAAGAGGAAGACTGATTTTTTTACATGGTCTAATACTGATAGGGCAAGGGGGAAGTGGTTTTAAACTAAAAGAGAGGAGACTTAAGTTAGACTTGAGGAGAGAATTCTTTGCTCAGTGAGGTGCTGGCACTGCTGCCCAGAGAGCTGTGCTGCCCCATCCCTGGAGGTGCTCATGGCTGAGTTGGATGGGCCCTGGGCAGCCTGAGCTGGTGGGGGCAACCAGCCCATGGCAGGGGTTGGGGCTGGGTGGGCTTTAAGGTCCATTCCAACTTAAGTCATTCATGGATCCTATGAAACATGAGCAGAAGAACTGCAAAAACCAGTGCAGAATAGATATGGAATTCATCAGTTACTTGTAAACCCCAGAAAGTGTATTGGATTAATAATAATATTAAACAGAGAGAGCCCAAACAAGGGCTGCAAACGTGGAGAGTCTGGAGGGCAAGTTGTGTGCAGGGCGGCCAAGGGCTCTGGATGTGCTGGGTCCAGGACAGAGGAGCTGAGGGGAGCCTCATGGCAGCTCACAGGGAGCGGAGGGCAGCACACTGTATATCCTGGCAGCCCCACTCCAGGCTGCAGCCCTCTCAGAGGCTGTCAAGTTGAAAAAACATAGTACATGAGCCTTATCTCCACCCTTTGCTTTTGCTGAGGAGGGCTCCAGTTCACATGGGATGCCCTGACTTAACAGAGGGACTTGCCTGCAAACAGTAGGCTGAGCAGGGGGGTGACGCTGTTGATGAAGAGCCCACGGATGTTGGCTGGCAACGTGTCTCTGTTCTTCTCTAGGAAGCCCCCAGCAGTGTATTGTACCTAGGAGAAAAGGCAGAAAATCACAAAGTGCTCACAAGCTTGCTGTGAAAGCCATCTCCACAGCCTGACAGGAACAACTGTAAATCTGAAGGCACAGTGTCTTGGAGGTGAGTTCTGTAAACACACAGTGTTTATAATAAAACTGAAACTGTGGTACTCTGGACCTTGATAGGTAAAGGCAAAGCCATCAGGTTCCCTTCTGGGGCTGTGGATATAGGACTTTTATTTTATAAAGGACTATTTTAAGATCAGTGCTCTGAAGGGCCACTGATCAGTGTGACAGATTCCTCTAATACCATATATTTCCCAGAGGAAGTCCCACTTTCTTCATAGGTCCTTTTCCTATACCTTCTAATGAGATCCCAGGAAGTCTTAAAAGGCAGCTCCCAGGGAACACATTTCTGTTTTATAACTGTTGGAACACACATTCCTTAACATCAAAGCTTCATCTGTCAAGCAACACATTTTCCCTCTCCAACAAACATTACAACAACATTCTTTCAACAAATAGTACATACCTTCCCAGCATAGTGAATGATGCTAAAGCCCAAAACACATCCTCTGCTTGGCTGGAAGTGTGGGTTCCCTTTAAAACTGCTGTTTAGTTTATCCACAAAAGTCTTATCAGTTGCCTGCAAGAAAGCAGATTTTATAATCAAATTACAGGGCTGCAACAGAGACATGATCAGAGCACACAGGAGGAAAACCCAGTATTGGAAGTGGCTTTGGCTGTGCAACAGCTTCAAGCTGTAACCCCTGACACTCTGCAGGGGTCCCACTATAATCAGTCTGTCTGTGATTTGTCTGTCCTTCCTCATGAGTCACATGGGGACTCCTTTGTTCATCCCGCTTTTTACAGTCACACATCAACATAACAGTTTTCTCTGCAGACTACAGATTTATTGCTACTTCCCGCACATTATTCTCTCTGTTCCATTTCTCACACCTGAGGGAATGCACTCTGTTCATCCAGAAGAGACATCAGCCCAAGTGGCTTGGCCAGGAGCAGATTCTGTAGGGAAAGGAGAAACATTACATGTATCCAAAGCAGAATAGGGTACCCCGCTGATTTGTACCAAACTTTAAGCAGATTTTTCCCAATGCACCTCCCCCCAGTCATAGAAATAGCAACACTGCTCCCTTGGCTGAATGGAGCACCTCTTCTCTCAACTCTCACTCACCAGAACAGGTTCATTATTGGTGAAGGTGATAGTTTCCCAGGGCAGTTCTTCTACTCTATAGGCATCCTGCTCCATCTGGAAAATGTGCTGAGACAGAGAAAGCAGAGGCTTAAGCCCACAGCAAACTTGGTTAGACAAGTCTGAAAATCTCTCTGACCCTAAGCTGAGGGGACAGGCATGACTCTCTCACAGCATCCCTAAAAATGAAGCTGCTGTTCTGCATGCTCTGCCATAGCTTGTACGTAGCTGGTACATAGAGCAGGAATGCTTCTCAGACTATTAGTGTCCCTACTCTGCCAACTCAGGTCATTACTTGACCCTTCTACTTTCACTGATGGCTCTTTTGCCATGGCAGTGAAGGTTGCCACTTTTTATCCTGCTTTGCCCATCACTATTTCTGTCCTTCCAGTCAACAGATCTGTTTTCCAACAAGTTTTCCACCATAATCTAGGTAGCTTAGTGCTTTATTTTCCCTGACACACAAGGTGAGATAATCCATAACAGACTTACATGGTTGAAGAAGTGCTGAAGCTGCTCATTGGCCAAATTTATGCAGAGCTGTTCAAAACGATTCACTGCAAAGTTTTCAAACCCAAAAATATCCAAGATACCTAAAATAAGGGAAAATAAGCACAACAGAGCCCGAAGATCTCAGCACACAACTAAACATCCCATCACTCTGCTGTTACAGCACATGAACCCCTAGCCAATTAGCTACTGACTCCACTCCCATAACTTCTCTTGGAAGATCAATTCAGAAGATCAGTCCACTCCAATCTCCAGCCCCTCTGCAGAGCCAGCATGTCCTAGAGCTTCAGCCTCATTTGTTTCAGATCAGCCAATTGCCAGCACTTCTATACAAATTCCATGCTGCTCAATAGCATCTCCGGCATGATCATGTTCTGTATGAAACCTCCTTGACAACTCAAATTGTGCCTTTCCTTTGTCATGGCTGTGGGACATGCATTTGAGAACAGATGATGGAGCAATGCAGGTAGAACTCACCAATCTCCCTCAGCTCTACTTCAGGATCCACATTCTCAGCCAGCAGTTCATTGATCTTGCAAACGATCCAGCCGAATACTCGGCCATATGCCACCTTGGCAATGGAGTCCCGAGCATCTGCACAGAGAGAACAAGTGATGCACTGAAGGGCTGTGAGGAAGGTAGAGACCATAGCACCAAAGTTGCCTCAGTATATTAACCTCTAGCTACAATGTCATCAGTTGAGAGCTCACACAGAGCTCTTCCATTCAAAAGTTTTTACTATCTTTCTACAAGACCAAATATGGCATACTAGGGTATTTGTGAGACTAACACAGAAACAAAACTCCTAAAAAAGTCTCTCCACTTTTTAGAATACCCAGACTTGCTTCTCTGCCAGTTAACTGAGAACAGTCCTACTAAACAACCCAAAAGTTTGTTCTTAGAAAATCAGCGTGCAAGAGAAGGATGCCATTGACGAAAAACTTGCTGATGGTATAAAGAGGAGGGAGACCAAATCCATCTGATTGGCACCTACTGATGGGATATATTTATGTTACTGTCTAGATATAAGCAAGAGAAGATATTTGAGAAGCAGAACTGAATAACTCTGTTTCCAGATTTTCTTTTCCATCTTGTTTTAAGCAATAACCTGAAGTGCTGGCATTTTATGGTTGTTTTCTACTGAAAAGGAAAATAACCCCTTGCACTTAGTTCTTTAGCACACTTCCCTTTCTGTCCTTCTCTGACACTGTGCTGTCTTACTGATTCTCTGTATTACATCTCCAACAACTCCTAAAGCTCTGCACAGTGCCAGAACTGTGTAGCAGTAGCTTTTCCCTCTTTTGTACAAACACCTACATTTCTCTTCTAGCTTGGATTTTAGGGAGAAAGTAATGATGATTCCTTGGTCCCTCATTTAATCTCCGTGGTCTCCTAGAGGTCAAACAAAACCAGCATTCATGATCCCAGGTGTCAGTAAGAGACCAAGCAAATACGCTTGTCTCTGTGCAAGCAGAAGAAGGAAGTGGCACAGACAGGCATCCTTGTTCCTAAGAAGTTGCACATGTGTAGAGACACCCATCAAACAACTCTGGGTCAGTCTTTCAAGCCAGCACATCTGCAATTCATTATGTTTCTTACCTTCTGCCTGCTGCTGGGTGTGAAAACGCTGAATCTGCTCTCCCCGGGTCACTGACATTGTGCAAACAAGGCAATTCAACAGTTCATCCTCCTGCACTCCAAACTGACCCTGGGAAAGGGAAAACAGATGAGGAGGATTAATCCTTATTCTATATGTGAGCAACGTCCAATGTAATGGGGATGCATCTTGCAGAACCAGAGTCAGATGCATGCTCCGAGATGAGCATTATCCTATGCAGTGTGCAAGATCATTTTCTGAATAGTGGATCTCCCAGTGGTGCCACCTGTCACCTTGTTTGGGAGCCACATCAGTCTCAGCTGAATGATTTAATGACTTACAGAACAGCACCACACCAAGGTGACTGTGCACAGACACTGGTCACATGAACCCACAAGAAAACAGGAAACAAAGGGAAATCAGATGCAGTTGAACTCTCCAGTAATTACTTTAACAGGAATTCCCCCTTCGGTAGGCAAAAACCAAGGAGCAGATTTTAAAAACAAAGACAAAAAGAAGTTGGCTGCTGAACAGATGTATGTGGTTAATTCAGGTATGCTGTAGGAGGGACACAGATGAAGAGATGAAACACAAAACCAAGGGTGCCGGGATTCCTAACAGATCAAAATAAAAAGACACAGAAAAAGCAGAAATATGCTGCGTTTTCCTGTACTGTGCTGTTAGCAAAGCAGTATAATGCATCCATCCCACACACTACAGGTCAGATAGGCCTAGGGAATATATGCTTTTTAGTCTGAAAATTTCATGTAAAAATAGTAGAAAATTTAATTCAAGATTATCAACAAAAGTGACTGCAGCCAAGGTGTTACCCTGGGACAGGATTTACATGGTTACACAAAGCTGGTGTTCAGATACCACATATCCACATTTCTCCACGGTATCACACATAGTGAAACATAGAATATGACTTTAAAATATTTGCGTTATATGAAGTCATCAAGGCATGTATAATAACTCCAGATGAAAGGCACTGGTCCTAGCTAAGCAAGAAAGAGAGCCTGGGGTGTCTCTGGGGGTACCAATAGCAGTGAACACAAGGGCAACCATGGGAACATACATATGAGAACTGTGACTCACCGCTGCAGCCTTCAGCCATCCCTGTGAGCCTTCACTCACTTTTAGAGACCCATCACTGTCCTGAGGCTCAAAGGTCACATTGCCCAGTGACAACACACCAGCCAGGATTGCCTGCATGTCCACTTGTTCCTAAAACACACATGATGGGTGACTGAAAATCTCTTAGTATGTAATATACAAAACAGGGAGACCCCAGAAGAAAAAAAGGTGAAGGAAAGGCACCGGCAGGCTGTGGGAAAAGGCTCTACACAAAGCGTAACAAGTGGTTTGGAAACAAGATGGAAAATTCAGATATAAACAAAGCAGTCCCAGAACTGACCTGCTCTTGGAAGCCCACCATGTCAAGGGCATTGCACACCTCTTGGTATTTCTGCTTCCAGCGGTGAGCTACATCCTCTGTACCAAACCATTTGCTTATGTACCTGAGGAAGTGCATATCCCATATAAAATCATCACACAATCAGTGCAGCAAGTCTGTTCTGCTCCAAATGAACAAAGCAGATCAGCAACAGGTAAGATGTGAAAGAGTAAAAAAACTTTTCTGAGGCAATGCAACACAGATGAGACCCAGATCTATCAGCTTTCACCACAATTTGTAAGATCTCTTTATATACACCCATTCAGATTCCACTTCAGCTTCCATTAGTTTATTTACCTAAACCAGGCTCCATTCCCACTGGCAGAATTGTAGGTTCCATTTCACTACTTTCCCCTCCACCCCCCATTCATGGAGACTAAATTAAGGTCTGACTTTGAAGTACCTGTAGAGTAAAGGATCCAATAACCCATACATCTCCTTTTGCTCTGAAGATAGTCCAGCAAACATGTAGTAGAAGATATGAAAATTCCTCTCGCCAGTATCTTGTTGCACTACCCGTGACTTCTCCAACAGATACTCACTCAGCTTGGCACCTCGCACTGCACACAAGAAGGTAACAAGGTGTGTTTTGCACATAGGAACGTGAAGCTGACTGAGCTGCCCCACATCTCTGCACTACTGATAGAAGCATGGAGTTGCCTAATGCAAGTCCCACGTACAACGCCCAACACCCTGGAAACAGGCTCCTCCACACTTCCCGTGCTATCAAAGATGTCTGCTCACCTCCTTTAATCACAGCAAAGGCAAAAGGCACAACTGACCACTGGTGATATCTCCCCTGCATCATCACCCCAATATTATTCCCATAGTGCCATATAGTTCAAACCTAGGTCTCATCTCAAAGCTGTGGCTGCTATAGGATATTCTGTACATGCACACCCTTTTCACAGAGGATCAAGTAACAAAATTTTACCCTCCTTAAGTTCTGGGTACTCAGTCCACTCCCTCAAGTGCCTTTGAGTTTACCTGTATTATTCTGGAAACGCAGCTGTATGTATTTCCCAAAGCGGCTGCTGTTGTCATTCATCACAGTCTGTGCATTGCCAAAAGCTTCAAGCAATGGATTTACCTACAAGAGGTAAACAGGTAGGAAATGCATTCTTCAAATTAAGCGACCCAATCCAATGTGTTTGGAAAAGGTTTGCTTTAGCACTTGCTGTTTAACATTCTGATGGAATAAGAAACACTCCATGAACACTTGGAAATGACTTCCCCAGTAATCTGGTATGGTACCACCAGATTATTTGTCTGCTAACCAACAACAAGCAAATACACATGACACTCATTAAATGTAAGCATGATAAATTACCTAATGGCATCTGTAGAGAACATACAGATCAGAACAGTGAATTATGATGAAACTGAAAGAACAATCAGGCCAGATTGGGTCTGATTCCACCACAGATGTCTGAAACAGACTTTAAAATGGAGCAGTCCAAAAACTCGTTCTGCTTAATCTATCAGTTGGAGGGTTAGGATATGATTTGCTCAGAATAAAATGCCCCTGGGAGCGAGTCAAGACCAAAGAGCCACATTTCAAAATCAGCTAGCAAAAGTTAGGAAAATAGTGAAGATGAAGCCAGCGAGTGAGCAAGTATGTGCCTGACAGTAACAATGACAGTAACAACCAGCCAATGAAAGGTTACTGAAGGCTGCATAGATTCACCATCCCTGCCTTTCATTAAATCAAGATTTTATTTTTGTAATAAAAATATTGTTCCATCTCAAACAGGAAATGATTCAGAAAATAAGCCCCTACTCCCTTGTTACAGACATCATGCTGAACGATCACAATAGTTCTGCTCCATTTGGGAACCAAACCACCACATTCCCAGCAAACCTACCAACCCTTCTAACTTGTGGTCAGCTATTTCATCATCCTTCCCACTATTTTCCTAAAATGTGCCTTAATGTTTTGCTCTGCTGCTCAGTGGTGATGATTCACCAGAAGGCTCTCTGAGCTGCCTCACAGCAATGCTACTTCTGCATCTACAAGCAAGACCCCACCAGCACCTACCTGAAGGATCTGCTGCTCCAGCTGTGAGTTGCCTTTGCATAGGTTCATTATGTGCTGCAGCAGTAGCTTGGTACTCTCTGTTTTCCCTGCGCCACTCTCTCCACTGCAAAGAAAAAGTGAGGAAACTCCAGCTGCTCCAAAGTCTAACTGCTGTGACCCTCATGTCTCAGCGTCCTATTCCTTGAGAGTGCACTCCAGCAGTTTCACACCTCTTTTCAGCTTTACACAGTGGGTTCCACAATGTACTGATCCCCATGCAGGGGAATTTTTCCCCATCCACCTGCAAGCACATACATACTCCACGCTGTCATTACTAGATGGGACACACAGAAGAGTCCATTTGACCTGCTTCTTAACAGAATTACACTTAACAATCCCTTTCAAAAGTGCTCTGATTCACCAACTCTCTCATATACGCTGGGGTCTACAGGTTCTTGTTCCTACAGACATTTGTCCCATCTCACATCCAGAAGTGAGCAATTGATCTTGTGATACTGCTTCAATCTCAAATCTCAATTTTTTTCCTTATGTGCAATCTAAACCTCTTCTGATACAACTTGTGCCCATTTCCTCAGGTCCTGTTTGTTGCCTGGGAGAAGAGGCCAAACCTTCCTCATCACAACCTCCTTTCAGGTAGTTACAGACTGCAATGAGGTCTCTGCTGAGCCTCCTCTTCTCCAGGCTAAACAATCCCAGCTCCCTCAGCTGCTCCTCATAAGACCCCTCACCAGTGTCATTGCCCTTCTCTGGACACATTCCCCAGTGTCTTTCTTGTAGTGAGGGGCCCAAAGCTGTGCTGGACTGCAGAGCTGCCGTCACACCTACAGCAGCAATGCTGCACGTCATTTTGGCATCACACAGACTCAGCACTCCACCTCCAAGTTAAATAAGCAGTACTCGGAAAGCACAGCTTCCCAACCTATGGGAGGGGGAATGCCCAGTCAAGGACACGTTGCCTCATTGACCGATAGCATCACACCGGCTCACAGCTTCAGCATCTGCATAGTAAAATTAAAAGTGCAGGAAATGAGGCAAGCATACACGAGGGCAGGTCTCTGTTTATACATCTGACCTTTGAGCACCAGGTGTGGCTTCTCTGCTTCGCAACTCCCAGCACCTCTATGCTTGCACCTGTCACAGGCTGCTAAATACCTCAAGCTCTAAAATGAGTACCTGATCCCAGGCATGTAACAAGCCTCTATAAGGTCTCCCTGGAGCCTTCTCTTCTCCAGTCTGAAGAGTCCCAGTTCTCTCAGCCTGTCCTGTATAGGAGCTGCTCCAGCCCTCTGACCATCTTCACAGCCCTCCTCTAGACCTGCTCCAACAGCTCCATATCCCTGTTATGTTGGGGGCTACAGAACTGGATGCAGAGCTCTGGTGATTTCCTTCCTCCACAGAAGCACTGTCAAGCTTGCAAGCACTTGCCAAGCCCTGCAAGCATGCTCTCCAGCTGCAGATGTGTAAATGCCCCAGGCTGTGAAGAAAAGCAAAGTCATCTCCAGGAGACCCACGTGCTGTTCCACAGCATACTGAGGCTGTGACTAATACCAGCCGACCTGAGCCAGTGGAATCCGCAGCACAAGAACACTTGATTGCAATGAGCTTTTGCCACCGGAGGGCAGCTGCTGTGCTCAGCACCAGTTGAATGTCGTGCATCTCTACACTGTTCTGATAAACTCTGGTGTGACAGGAGTGACATCCACCTCCCCACCCCAAGCTTTGCTCAAACCAGGTAATCTTGCTACTGAGTGTTTTACCACTTGCAGATAGTAAAACCATCAACTTCCTGTTACAACAACACACTCAACAGGATTGCAAGGTGCATGGCAGTAGCTCAAGCTGTCATTTCTGAGACCACAAACTGCTCTCAGAAAATAATAAGACCACCACCTTACTGGGAAACTCCTACAGGTCTCTCATGTCGTCTTCTACCTCCTTAACTCTGTGACTTTTCTCAAATCCTACTAACTCTACCAGCAGAACCTTCCCCACCTGCAGACTCACAGCCACATCTTTCTGCTTTGTAACAGCACTTCAAGGTGATGTTGGCCTGCAGGCTGACCCTGAGTGCTCACAGTCCCTTCACCCTGACCTGGGGTGCCTCCACGGATGGGGCATCCACCACCTCTCAGGGCAACCTGTGCTGAGCACTCCAGCTGTGGACGCAGTGCTCCAGGTGAGGTGTCACAGCGCAGAGCACAGGGGCAGGATCCCATCCCTCACCCTGCTGGTTGTGCTGCTTTGAATGCAGCCAAGGAATGGTTTGATTTTATGATTTTTTTTTTTTTCCTGATCAGATTTTCTCACAGCAAAATAGTTCCTTCTCTTCCCCTTCCTCTTTGGTTACTAAGGGAAATGATAGAATCATAGAATGGCTTACGTTGGAAGTGAACTTCAAGGTCATCTAGTTCCACCCCCGTGCTGTGGGCTGGCTGTTCCCCCAACCAGCTCAGGCTGCTCAGGACCCCATCCAGCCCAGCCCTGAGCACCTCCAGGGATGGGGCACTCACAGAAATTGGTCCACTCCACCTCTCCTATGAAATCAGGCTGAGAGAGCTGGGCTTGTTCAGTCTGGAGAAGAGAATGCTCTGGGGAGATCTCATTGCAGCCTTCCAGTATTTAAAGGGATGTTATAAAAAGGAGAAATCAGCTTTTTACATGGGTATATAAGTGAGAGGACATGGGGAAATGGTTTTAAACTTAAGGAAGAGAGATTAAGATTAGATACCAAGGGGAAGTTTCTCAGTGAAATAGCAGTGAGAGAGCTGTGGTGCCCCTTTCCTGGAGGTACTTAAGGCTGTGCTCAATGAGGCCCCAGGCAGCCTGGTCTGCTGCCTGATTTAATGGATGGCAGCCCTACCTCTGGTGGGGGAGGGAGGGAACGTGGAACCTGATGATATCCAAGGTCCCTTCTAACCCAAGCAATTTTATAGTTGCATGATTTACAAGATTCAACACACAAATTACAGTGGAAGCTGTCTAGCCAACAAAAAGCAACGTACAGAGCTGGTTAACCTTCCCAGCATTACAACCCAACAGAAGCAACCCCTTTAGATCCCACATAGTTGCACTACCAGTAAAGGCTGGCAAGTGGCCGCATGAAACCAAACATCTTTCATAGCACCTCTCTCTTCACCATCTGTCTGCTTATCTGCCTGGAAAGCAGTGATGTGCAGCCAATGAAGGTGGGTTTGGACCCACCAGGGGCTTGGATACGTGAAGGTTTGAAGGGGAGTACAACACATAAGCCCATCAGCAGCTCCCTGGCCCCACGAGGTCCCAGAGGGCTCCGTCGTGCTAACCTAACCCTAACCCTAACCCTAACCCTCCTCACCTGATGACGATGCACTGGCTCTGCGGCCGGGCGCCGCGGCGGCCCAGCATGGCTTGGTAGGCACGGTCCGCCACGGCGAAGATGTGCGGAGGCAGCGTGCCCTTCTCATGGCACCGGTACTGCTCGGAGACCTGTAGGGTGAGACCGGATCTTGAGGACGAGCTGGGGGACACAGCACCGGCACCCGATGCTTCGTGGGCACGCGACGGGGCAGCCCGAGCGCGGTACTCACCTCTCTCCCGTAGAGCTGCAGGGGCTGGAAGGGGTTCACGGCCACGAGGATGTCCCCCACGTCGGTCTGGAGGAGGGGAGGGGAGAGAGGTGAGGGGAGAGCCGGGAGTTTGGAGCCCGAGCCCCGCGCCCGCACTCACGTAGATCTGCTGCCGCAAGAAGCGATCCCGCAGCGCGCCCAGCAGCGTCGCCTCGTCCAGCTCCGCCAGCGCAGCCAGGTCCCCCTCCGTCTCTACCCCACGCCGCTCCCCTGACGACCCCATGCTGCCCGCTCCGGCCCGGCCCGCAGCCCGGCTCGCCTTACCGCAGCCCCTCCCCGGGACCGCCCCGACGGGCGGAGCTCGGTTTGAACGCGGAGCGGCGACCGCGGAGCTGGAGCAGGTAACGGGCGGCGGTGCCATTGGACGAGGGGAGAGCCGAGGGGTGGCTGTACTGTACTGTACTGTTCTTTACTCTTCTCTACTTTGCTGTACTGTGCTGTACTGTGCGGTGCGGTGCCTGGCCGCCCCGGGAGCGCCAACATGGCTCCAGGACAGCCCGGGGGTCGGGGCAGCAGCAAACCGGGTCACGGTGCGGGGCGGCGGGCAGAAGGAAGGAGATGATGAGGGGAAGCCTTGCGGGTACGCTGGGGCCTCCTCAGGAAGGAGGGAGCTGGAGCAGGGCTGCTACGGAGCAGCACGTTCAGTGTGTGTGCATCAACTCCTGCTCGCTGTGTGAGCAGCCCATGGTAAGCAATGTAGTGAGTCTGCCATGTGCTCCAGCATGCTGGCCTCACAATTAGTCCTGATTGCTGGTTGTTTTTCCAGGATACCCCAAACTCTTTCACAAGTTTAAAGAAAAAAAAAACAGCAACAAAGAAAACCCTGAAAATTTCATAGGACGGTTTGGGGAGACCCTTGAAAATCACCTGGCTGAGCTCCCCTGTAGTGAACAGGGGTACCCACAGCTCCATCAGATGCTCACAGTCCCTTCGCCCTGACCTGGGGTACTTCTACAGATGGGGCATCCACCGCCTCCATGGGCAACCTGTGCTGAGCACTCCAGCTGTGGGCACAGTGCTCCAGGTGAGGTGTCACAGCGCAGAGCAGAGGGGCAGGATCCCCTCCCTCCAAATGCTTTGGATGCAGCCCAGGATCCGGCTGGCTGGTTGAGCCACAGGGCACACTGCTGGCTCACACCCAGCTGTATCCACCAGTACCCCCAGGTCAGAGGTGTCACTTGGAATATTGGCAGACCATCTTGAAGTCGTTAGTTATACAAGCTTTGACCAATAGATTTTATACTGAGTCTGAGAAGGAAGAAATGAGCTGGTGTGCTTTTGTGTTTTCTATTCTGCCCAGAGGTTCCAGGCAACTCATTACATGTAGGCTTGAAATAGTGAGATTTCATTAGATTTAAATTGAGATGGTATAGCCTGGTGGTCATTCGTTACCTCATTTGGTTTTGTTTTAAACAAATTGTGCAACCTGCCCTGGGTAAAGATACTCTCTGGATGGTCGCCTCTCAGAATGTAATTTGTGTGCTGATGCTAAACCATTGGTTAGCGTTACTGCAGAGCTGCCTCTCCAGCTCCCAGCCGCATCTCGTAGTGAGAAAGACTTGACCTTAGTAAGTCTTGTGGCTGTTTCATGAATAAGTGTGAGGAAAAAACCCAGAAGAAATGCCTGGTGCTACGAAACAATGCGCACGTCCCTCAGCCATCTGGACTTCTGCTAAGCTAAGGAGGCCATACTCTTTGCGTGACTTTTGATATCTGAAATGTCTGGAAGGCTGTATTTGACAAACGCTCTTCTCTGAGACAACATAAATTTCTATGCTAGCATAGCTTAAATGTTTGTGAGGCAGAACTTCTGTGGGGGCAGCCCAAGATAGAGCGGCAAGCTTACCCTGAAACCACAGCCTTAGCATCATGGCAAGCATGCAACAAGCCGCTCTTCCTCTTCATAAAAAGAAAGCTAGACGTAATGAACGCTGTGCTGGCGTCTGTTTCATTCTCTGGGAGAGGGTGGTGAGAATGTTTTTCTGTGTAAGAAAGCTGTGATGCTCTTGAAGAAGAGCAGCAGCAAAGCCTGCTAATAAGTGCACAGGGTGGTTCATGATGGTTGCTTGGGCTCTCACCTCTGAAATGACAAACTACTGTTAAAAAATAGCTGTGCAAAACACTCACTTTTAGGGGATTCTCCATGGGGGGGGGGGGGGGGGGAACAATCTCACTTGTAGCACAAATCTTAGGACTGTTTTCTGTTTTTATATGCTGTACCTCTTCAACCTGCCGATGTCTGTGCTGTTAGTGAGATGTCTGCATGAAGGATGGCCTAAAGCACAGGAAGCAGCAGCATGTGGGCTAGTAAAGCAGGTGGAACTGTGTGCATGAGTTTTGCTTAGGGCTGCATTGTAATGTGTTACTTCTCTTGCTTTCACTGTTGGGTCTTACTGTCATTTTTCCTCTGGTTGATGCAAGGTTCGTGTCCCCACAAGTCAGAATGCAGAAGAAAACTGAGGAAGCTGTTGTTGAATGTTGCTGTTAACTGACTTCCTGTCTTCCACAGAAACCATAGAGTTTGTGCCCTTTGGCTCACGTTGTGCATTTGTTGTGTGCCCATCTCTCCTGGCTCTCAGGAGTGGTTACCTTTCAGTTTATCAGCTACCATGAGCTACTCACCCCTTCTACGGATGCCTGGAGCAAACACAGTGGAAGAGCAGAGGGCTCGCTGGGAGAGAAAGCGCTGCCGCACAGCCAAGGAGCTGCTGGAAACGGAGCACAGATACCTTGAGCAGCTGTATCTGGTGGTAACGGTGTGTATTTAGGCCCTTCTGATACATGGCTGTCCCCAGGAAGCACGTGTTTATTTCTGTTGTCATGAGGTCGCAGGACATGAATTCAATGCATCTATGCAATATGCGACAAATCACAGCTCTTTATGTTGCTGAACCTGAAAGCTGGTGTTTTTTTTCTGTCTTCCTGTCTTTTACATCTTGTTATGCATCTGATGGCTTGTGGTTTTGGCCCTTTGACTTTGGTTCATACCTAGCCATAAGTTTTGACCATACAGGGGACTTGGCTTAAGCTGCTTGATAGGGACATAGAAAACACACAGATAGATGAAGAAGTAGGCAGTTAAAAACAGATGCATCTTGGAATACTGAAATAGACTCAGTCACGTGCTTCTAGCTATGGTCAAGGTTACCGAAAATACTTAATGTGACGATAGATATTTTAGATAGGTGCTCATGATACCTGCTGTCCTTCTGAGCTCGACTGTGCAGGCTGCAAATTCTTGCCTGTGTTCAGTGCTAAGAATGATCTTTGAATTACCTGTGATTTTTAACTCTTTCCTATTTAGTTCTTTGTGACAATTTTAAAGGCCAAAGGGACACTGAAACCTGCTGTAATGGAAACCATATTTGGAAGCCTGGAATCCATATATTCTGCCAGCCAGTAAGTGAACAAACTAATGGAAAAAAGCATCTTTACTGTGAGGGTGATGGAGCACTAGAACGGGCTGCCTAGTGAGGTGGGGGAGTCTCCTTCTCTGGAGATACTCAAGACCCATCTGGATGCTTTCCTGTGCAATGAACTCCAGGGAACCTGCTTTAGCAAAGGGTTGCACTAGATTATTTCCAGAGATCCATTCCAACCCCTACAGTTCTGTGATTCTGTAATGGTATGAAGAGAACAGTGTGTCAATGAGAAAGTAGGACTTGAGGAAATAAAGCTAATATCTTGTAAAATAGGCATTCATTTCTACCACCACTAGAAGTATGACAGTTGCAGATGTACCCATGCTGATCTGTGTCCACATATCTGGATGCCTCGTTGTTTGGGTGGAAACCTTGCCCACAACAGGGGGATGGATCTAGGTGGTCTTTAGGGTCCCTTCCGTTTGACGATTGTTTTCTGGATAGTAGCTTAAACCCAGAAAAACTACTCTGTACTATTTTTAAGGGTTGTTTTCTGCAGCTTGTTCTATGACCATGAAGCATAAGTTCTGGATAGAAAGTGAATGTGAGATGGAGGCTGGCAAATGAAAGTAAGCATAGGAATGAACCAGAAGGAGCTCAGGAAACGGTATCAGTAATGTACCCTTGCCTAATTATCTTTCCTCCCTGTGCACAGAGTTCTGTCATTTCACCTGGAGAGAGGCAATTTAGGACTAGGATTGGAGAATTTCTGTCAGAAATTGGAGCTTTATGGTTACTATGCTGAGAATTTCGAACAGGCAAATAAAACCTTGATGGTACGTATCTCCTTTACTCTTCCCATTGTCTTTTCCCTCTCCTCCATTCTTTGAAGCATTCTTTTGCTTTTGCTTCTGATTCTTGAGTGGTTGGTTTTTTTCCTTTTACTGGGCTGTTTCCTGTCCTTCTGACAGAATTCCCTTCTGACAGAAATGTACTGGGATATCTGTTCTTTTTTGCTTGCTCACATATAATCATATTTTGACTTTGGAGAGGTGCCTTGAGGTGATGGGAATGTGGGTCTGCATTGCTTTGTCTTGGAATGAATGGCAAAAAGCCACAGGTGGTGATACTAACTTGTGGTTTAACCCCACAGCAGTTCAGCACCACGCTGTTCTGTCCTTTGTTCACTCTTCCACTCCTACTGGGAAAGAACCAAACACGTGCCCAGCTGGTCCATGAGCAGTGTCAAGAGCATAGCAAACACCTGTCAGTTTTATAGTTTTGATGCCTTATGGTATGGAATATTCCTGTGGCCTGCTTAGGTCAGCTGTCCTGAATCTATCCCTTTCCAGCTCCCTCCTCAGCCCCTTTGCTGTGAGGACAGTAGACAGTACAAGAAATTGAAATAACCTTGGCTCTGTGCAGCACTGCTCAGCAACAACTAAAGCTTCACTGTGTTATCAACATTGTTTTTCTCCCATAGCCAAAATACAGCATCATACCAGACGCTACTAAGAAAAGGTTAACTCTGTCTCAGCTGGAACCAGGGCACTAGATTAGTACTGCTGTGCATGTATGAAGGGGGGATATAATTTAAACTACTCGCTGGGAGATAGTGGTCAGAAGAAAGGAAATGGCTTGTCCGTGGCCACAAAATAAGCTGCTGATGCTTGTATTTAGTACTGAAGTTCCATTTTCTAATTGCTGGTGCAAACTAGCATGTGTATTTCTTTTATACTCTCAAAACAATGTACCTTCTCTGCTGCATGCAGGAACAATTGAGGAAAAATAAATCATTCCGACGTTTTAAAAAGCTCCAAGAAACTCGACCTCAGTTTCAAGGGATGAAGCTCGAGGATTTGCTTCCTTTGCCTCTGCAGAGGGTGCACCAGTAAGTGAGCTGTTCTGAGTCCTCATGGTGTTAGTATGAGAAAGCCAAAATTCATGTATAGTGTCTTGCTAATAGTAATACCATGTGTCTCCAAATTGGAGCATGTAGTGAAATGGTCCTCAGGATGTGCTTGTAAAGCAGAATCAGTGTATCTGGATGGTGACTGATTCCTTTGTTTAGCCCTGGATCCTAAACCCTTTATTTAGCTCCAAGATAGAATTGGAGTCATCTCAGTAGGTGGCTTAAGTTAGGCTCTCAACAAAAGCAAGCTGTGTGAAGCACTGCAGAGGTGCTGCTCCCAGCTAGGGACTGTTGTGCTCTGCATTTGTGCAGGTTGCTGGTCTGGAGCACAACTCCCTTCTTGTAAATGGTCACTTTTGGAGAGAGGTGAGATGAAGTCAGGGGAGCTTTTCTCCTGTGTGTGATTATCAGGACCATGTGCTTTTCTTGTATTTGGTGCCTGCCACAGTTGTATGAGACCAGACAGATCCCATTGCTGCCCTCTCCTTGAGGTGTCCTTTGAGAAGGCAGGCTGACTGCATGAGTAGAGTGCTGTATGCACTCAGTGGCTGCCTGGTTTGGAGAAGGGTATGAAGGTAATACAGAACCTGGGTAATACTCTAGGAGCCCGTTTGCAGCTGCTGTAGGACAAGTAGCTGCTCTTTAGCCGTACAGTGCTACTACAGTGCATTTAAGAGATTAGAGCCTTGTTTATTTGAAAATAAAGGGTTGAGCATACCACTGTCTTACAGATACCATTTTTAATCAACTAGGTAAATGTAAGCAGTCTTTTTTACTGTAATCTTTTGGGTCATTCCTTTGAATTTTGAAGACAGTATATTTGTTAGAAAAATTAGGCTTTTTTAACAGAAGGTCTAACTTTTTCATTAATCATCTCTTTTCTATTCACTTTTCACTTACATGTACTGCAAGTGAGATGACTTCTACCATTTAATGAATCTGCTTAGAATTTATTCTGTCAGTTCAGACTGAAAATCGTTTGATTTTACTGGGAGAAACTAGTTGAAGAGATCTGATTCTTTTTGTTAAGACTGGACAGGAATGACTTTATTTTCCTGTGTAGACACGTGGCATGAATGCTTCTATTCAGACATAAAGAAGAAACAAAAAAACCCCAGTTGTTTAAGGAGAAATGTCTGTAATTGAAGGCATTTTTATGAATCTTGAAGTTGTCTCGGTGTCTCAAGAAACAATCTGTGAAGTTGTTCTTAACAGCACTCCAGGAAATTCCAAAGGCTTGCAAATGTATAAAAAATACAGGGTAATATAACTGATACATCTGAAGATAAAGTGAATGTGAGCAATGAATTATGACCCAAAGCCACATGGTTAGATTTAGAGGTGTGTACTCTGTGTGCTGATGGTGTACTGTTAATGGTTTTTACAATAAAGGTGATGTTTCTGTTCCTGGTATTGTGCAATAAAACTTCTCCTATCTTAGGTACAAGCATTTCCTCAGAGACATACTGGAGAACACCAGCACAGGCAATGCTGAGTACCAGAAACTTGCAAGTATGATACCATCTCTAAACACCACTGCTTCCATTTCCCCTATAAATACTAGCATTCTTATTAGTGTTAGTTTTCTTGCTAACATTTTCTAGTTTTTGGTCTATTTCCACAAGAAGAAAAATCTTCATCTGTTTGGATTTCTAACACAATCACCATCTTGATTGATACATATTCCTGACAAAGAATAGGGAATTGCAATGTAGAGTGACCTACTGGGAAACTGGCATAGGGGTTAGATTGGAAAAATGCCAGTTGTGTTGGTCACAGACCTCAGTTTTCTAGGATAATACGACATTATCTTCCTGAAGCCAATATCAATTGAAATTAAGGAATAAATTTGTTATCGATACTTGGTTTAAAACATTCGCTTCCTTAATTTCACCTTATGTTTTCACAGCTTGATAGTATACACACTCAATTGTGATAACCTGAAAATATGCTGATGTAATTTCAGAGGCTGCTAAATCTGTTTCTGAGGTGTCTCAGTGGGTCCAGGACATCGTTCGTAAGAGAGAGAACTTACTGGAGCTACACAGGGTTCAGAAACTCCTCAAAGGACAGAAGATCCAGGTGGTGGCTCCAGGTAGGTCTTATAGTCAGCTCTGTTTTCCTTCTGCCAAGCTGAGATAACTGGAGGTAGTTTTGCCTTCATCTCTGACCCTACCCATGTCAGTCAGACTTCCTCTTCTGACCTGAATTTCATAGGTAGTGAAGTAATGTAATTAGTAAGTTATTTAGGCACCTTTTTAATTTTTAAGTAAAGATAAGCAGCATATTAAGTGTCTGGCATTCAGATAAAAGGAGCTGATGACATGCATTCAGAAACTTAGTTCACAGGAGCCCAAGGAGGTCTGGAATAGAAGTCCTTGATGAGAATGAGAGAAAGAAACTGAATTATTTTGGAGCTCCAGCTCAATCTGTATGAGTCTGATCACAGCATGGCATGAGGGAAACGATGCCCAGATCCACACCAACACCTTCTTTCCATTTGTTTTTTAAACTCAGACTGATCCCTGCCCCATTCCATTCTGTTCTTCAGTTTCCTGTTCTGGTAGGATACACCATTTCTGTAGATTAAGCTAAGCAGCAGCTCTCTTGTCTCTGTGTTTTATAAGTGTTGTATACTAAGACACACAATCCGTACTTAAAATAGTGCTGTTCTCTAAAAATACACTTACAAGTGCAGCCAGAATCTGTGGCACAAAAAACAGTGGCTGAAGTTCTCTGGCAACTGTTTCCCAGACCAGGACAGGTGGTGGTATCATAATAAGGCTTTGGATTGTTATAAATAATATTCTTACAGGCAAGTGTCTTCACTAAGAGTTAATGGCTATTGTCTACAATCATGCTGGTTAGAGACATGGCCTTAATCATTCCATTTTTTAATGTGTTTTTTTAAAACATCATTGCCCACATCTAGGCTTTTTGATTATTATTATTATTATTTTTTTTCCAGCTGATTTCTCTAATTTTAACTTTGCTGTTCATTTTGTGGGTAAGAATACGCTGGACCCTCTCTGTAATCTAATAAAGCTGCCTATTGAAGCCCTCTTCTCAGTGTGTTATTTTTGTTTCCCTTTGCTGATTTTCATTACAGCAGCAATCTCTATTCTGTAATTTGTTAACTAGTAGAGGTTTGTATGCAGTTAGATGACCTGTGAAATAGTTTTTATCAGCACACACAAGCAGAAAAAAAAACCAAACAGGGGTAATAGAATAAATTTTATAACTTTAGGCTAACTTCTGCTTTGCTGTTAATGGCAATCAAATTGAGTAACCCCGTTTAAGACAGCTTGTGGAATCTGAAGGTTTGTTAGTGAAAAGCCATGTGTGGGTGTTGGTGCCTTCTAGTGGCTGGGATTGGTACAGAGCCCGGCAGTTCACAAGGGTAATGCCTGTATTCTTTTTTGTAAATTAAGATCCTTTCTTGTGCCAGTGATTGACAACTGTCTTTATTTTTCTTGCATGCTTAGGGCGCTGGTATATCCGGGAAGGCTGGCTTTCGGTTGTGCCTTCAAAGGGTGACGAACTGAAGCGCAGGATGTTCTTCCTTTTTTCTGATATCTTTATCTCAACAAAGCCCTGCCACCCGCTGCATCTGCTAAACTCCGATAAACTGGACTGCACAGCTGTCTACCCTCTTCATGAGTGTGTAGTGAATAAAGTGTTTGGCCACACTCAGGGCGATGGAGGACTCCTCAGTGTAAGTCTTCTTGCTTCTGCCTGGCAGAAATATCAGTGGGTGAAATTGCAAAGCAAGTCTTTAACTGTCTCAGCAGCAGCATGGCTGAGTTGTTAAGTGGTGACTATGGTAAATGCAAAGAACTAGTCTGAGTTAGGGCAGCTCTTCTCTTTTGGGGTGATGCAGGCTGTCATTTTCCCTTCAGTGTGGGCCCTGCTGAACCCTGGAATACAGGCTGCTGCTTGTTCCACATAGGTCAGCTGAGGAGAGTCTGATCACACTCTGACATGCCATCAGCTGAGCACATGCTTGTGGGATAGCCCCACAGCCTCATGTCAAGCATGTCAAGCTGTGACTGTGGAATTACTTGAGAGAGAATCCTGAAAAACAGAGAATGTAGAAGTAGGATGGTACTATCACAATGGGTATTTATTGTGCTTACAACTCTTTGAGGACTACACGAGCTCTGTCTGGGAGTAATGCCTTAGGTGAATGTTTTAAATTCAGGTTTTTCTAGACTGCAGCACCTGGGAGGCTTTGTTGACTCATTGCTTGAGCGTAAGCTATAAAAACGAATTATTTGTTAAACAGTGTGTCTGTAGTTGGTGGTAGTGGAAGGACCTCTAGAGGCAGCTTGAAATAACAGAAAACTGAAAGACCAGCGTATTCAGACTGGCACTGCTGACTTCCTAACACTGTTAAATGAAAGCAAGCTGACATCTCTATCTAGAAGTCTGGCACTTGCTGAGTACTTTCCAGCCCGTCCGTGTGCCAATGCAAAATGTTTCTAACTATCTGGAAAAAAAAAAAAAGGCAGAAATCAACATGCGGGGCTGAGTCTCTCCTGTTTGTTTTTCAGCTTTCCTTCCCATACAAGACACTGTTGTTGATGTCCACTGACCAGCAGGATATTAATGACTGGTACCAGTGCCTCACAACTGCAGTCAGGTAGGCCTTCATCTTCCAGAGGGAAGGGCAGAGGAAGAACAGAAGAATTATGTGGACAATCATATAGATGTGTATATTTGAATCTATTATAAGGTTGTAAGACTGATAGAGAAGATCTTAGTGACAGCAAGAATGCAAGAAAGTAAAAAGAAGAGACTTAAATTTCCCTTTATTTTCCTCTACAGGCAGCTGAAAGCTTGACCCATCCGAGTTGAAGACAACTTAGATCCATGGCTGCCTCTCTTGATAGAAGTCAACATAACTTCAGGAAACATTCAGGGACGTTCAGTAGGAGAGTTGTGTTTAGAGGAACTACACACTGAGCTTGTGAGGTTAGGAATGTGTTTTCAGCTCTTTTAAACACCCATGGCAAAAAATGGGTATGCACACTCAATTTGTACATTAAGAATCTGTATCAGGACTTTCCCCCTACTTACCTTAGTACCTTCTAGCTTTTCTACCCTTTTTCTTTTGAGATTATTAAATCTAAGCACCACTAGAAGAAACCTTCACTTGCTTGCCCTCATTAAATACTTTTTTACCCAATTGTATCTCTAAGTTACCACTGGCACATTTGTATGTCTAGCTTCTCTTCTGACTTATTCTTTGAATAAAATGGATGTTTTGGCAACCAATAACATAGACATAACAATCTTTTCAGCTAGTGCCAAAGGGCCACAGTCTTCCTCCCCTGACATATTTATTTTTCATCATTCATACCCTTCATTTTTTTTACCAAAATGTTTTGAATAGTTTGCCTTTCCTCCTCCAAGAAAGTGGCAAATGGGCAGATAAGGGAAAAAAAAAATGTTGTGCTTAAACTTCTACCTCTCATCAAATACCACACAAAAATTAATCTGCCGAGCTAACTGAGATGAACTGGTGGGCAACAGAGTCACACTTATCAAACATGGTTCACATTTCTGATATGAATCATAAGAAACAGCACTCTTCTTTGCCTTTGGAGTGTGCAGTTGCCTTATCACATTGAAACTACAGTGAAAAAACTGGGCAGTACTTCTGCTCCTAAAGCACAGTGGGAATGTGCAGAGGGATAGAGTCAGCATTCTGGGGCATTAGACTGCAGGTGTTGTGCTACAGTTCAGTTTGCTAGGACAAAAGACCAATTTAAGTATGTAGTAGTCTATTATTCGTGAATTAAAGCCTCAATATTAAATTTTAATATGGGGAACCTATGCAGCAACAGTTCATTCATTTCTTCTGTTATGGAGAAAATAGCTATAGATCACACTAGGTCATACATATATCTATATACATATAGATTACATTAAGTCATCTGTGCAAGGCATGCAATTTCTTATTTCTAATGACCTTACAACTGGACACCCTGAAGGTGATGACCTAACCTAACATCACCTTCCACCAGATTAAGGTCTCTGCAACATTCACTTCTCCTTTCCTTACGCACTATCTCATCCTTCCTATATTTCTCAGTGGATTTCATTAAAGCAGAAGTGAGTCTGTGGGAGAGTTCTGAAGAAAGCATGACTGAATTGTCATGAACTTTCCTATGATTGGATTTTTTCTTCCATACAGCTAACACTTCACTACTTAAGATTACTGGGTAGTCTTAGCTTGTAGACCCTGACAGGGAGAAAAGAACACAATGTGTCTGTTTCTTTTCCCCAGCCCAAAAGCTACAGCTAGGACCATACAAATCAAGTGCAAAGCCAGCAATTCCAAGTTTCACATCTCCAAGTTGTTACTATTGCCTGTAAAAGTAATACTGTTGCCTCCTAGTAATACACGTTGCTACAGTACTGCTGGTTTTATCAATTTCAGTGCTACTGTGTTTGTTTGCAGTCAGCACTGCTGGAACAGTGAAGCTAACTTGATTCTTTGAATTTCCAGAGCTGAAAGTCTGCAAGTGGCTTCTAAAGAATATGAAGTTATGTGGAGTCATTATGCTAGAGTACAGGGCTACAGAATAAGAAATTGTTTGGAATAAATGATTAACTCCTGCACACAATAACATAATCCAAACAGAAACAAATTCATTTTTCAAAGTAGTTTATTTACACAGAGAATATCAACCACTAGGGCGTATAGCTCGACTTCCTCCTTTTGCAAAGTTGCTACTAAATCACAAGAAGAGGAAGGTAAATCTTGAGCCTGTACCCGTTATGATCATTTAAGGAGAGGAATAAACCCTAGGCCCCCCTGGGACACCTTCCACCCCTGTGCTCCAGAAGAGCAGCAGGTGTGAGCTCTCTGCCTAGTGCACAGGCAGCTCACCCACACGGGACACACCAGGGGCAGAGCAGGATCCCTGCACGATGCTCTCAGGGGCCAGCAGCCCGCTGGGCATCCTCCCGGCAGCCCTTCAGCAGCTGGTTGAGCAGCGTCTTCTCACTGTCCCGACGCGGTTGTATGAGCGGTGGGAAGGGGTTCCCCTTCAGCTCGATCACAGCCATCTTGGCACGGTCCAAGTTGTCTCGGTTGGGGATGTGCAGCATGCGGGTGTAACTACCGGGGTGCGGCTGGTATCGGGGCGCCAGCACTTTGAACAGCTTATGGATCAGGTCCTTCTCCTGCGGGTCGGTGGGAACGCTCAGCCCGGGGTTCCACGGGCCGGGGGCGGTGCGGGGCCGGGGGTTACCTACCGTCAGCCAGAAGTCCGCCATGCGCATGGCGCGCTCGTCCGTGTCCCCGCGCTTGGCGTAGTCAATGAGCTGCGGGGGGAAGCGGGGCAGCCCCGTCAGCGGCCCAAGGCCGCCGCTCCCGCCCCATCCCGGCCCGTCCCCGCCACTCACCCGTTCCGCGTAACCTCTCATCTCGTCGGCTCGGGCCCACGGTGCCTCGATACGCTCGTGCCGCACCAGCGCCGTCACCAGGTTGCGCAGCAGGTCGAGCCGCGAGCGCGGGCCGTGGCCCAGCCGCCGGTACACGCGGCCGTGAGAGATCGCGGCCCACACCGACAGCCGCATCCCGCCGCCCCGCCGCCACAACCGGAAGTAGGCCCGTCGCACTGTAGTGACGTCACATATGCGCAGGCGCGTTGTATGCCGGAAGTGTAGTCTTAGCGTGGGATGTGCCGCGCTGCATGCCGGGAGGCGCGGATCTTGGCGCCGGCCGCCATTTTGTCTGCCGCCATTTTGCCTGCCGGCGCCTCAACGCCTTCCAGGTGCTTCCCCACCGCCCTTTCTGTCTGTGCTGGATCCCCTCATTGCCAGGAAGACACTGAGGTGCGGGAGCATGGCCAGAGAACGGCAGTGAAGCTGTGAGAGCGCAGTTCTTATGGGCAGTGGCTATGAGAATTGGGATTGTTCAGTGTGGAGAAGAGGAGGCTCAGGGGAGACCTTATTGCTCTCTTCAGGAGGTCGTGGTGGCCTCTTGTCCCAGGTACCAGCGATAGAACAAGAGGGGATGTCCACAAATGGCGTGATAGGAGGCTCATGGTGGGTATAGGCTTCAAAAGAGTGGTGATGCTGTGACCTGGGCTGCCTGGTTGGGTGATAGAGTCACAATCCCCAAGAGGTGGAGATATGGCACTGAGAGATGTAGTTAGTGGGCATGGTGGGCGTTGGTTGGATTAGAAGACCTTAATGATTCTGTGGCTGTAAGCTGTGTGTGCCAGCAGTGTGGGTAAGACCAAGGCCAGTGCTCATGAGGCCATTGCAGTATCAAGGTGGGTATGTGCCTTATTGTCACAAACACAGAACGCCATATCCCCATAGCTGTGCTTGTGGCTGTGCATATCATCTAGTTCCAAGCAGAATGCTAAAAGGCAGTGTCAGGCGTCCTCCTTGTTTCTTCTAACCAGCGCTTTAAGTGCAAGCAAAAGTACATGGAACAGAAGCAGCTACCAACAGTGTAAGAAAAAATATCTTTGTTATTACGAATACATCTTAAAATCACCATCATTTTATACACATTTTAGTATTTTATATATAAATAAAGCGAACAGTATACTTACTGGAATGTGTAATAGGAACAAACATACAAATTTTAAGTGAAATTAACAAGTTCTTGCACCCCCATCTTTTGTTGCTTCTCTGGGGCTTAACATATTAACTCTGAAACACTTCTAGGAAGTATGTTATTCAAACTGTGGTACCAGAAATAACTCCAGGGATGGTAATAATTCTGTTCTCAATCCATTTTCCTCTCCTTTTCCTGCTTTAACCTGAACATGTAAGAATTGTTATGTGTCAGTATTCTAGTTTTGCAAGGAAGACTAATCCCATACGTCCCTGGAAGCTTTTTGCTTGTGTTAAGCCTTTTAACAATCAGTATTTCCCCATCACTACACACTCTTTAAAATGTTTCCATTAAATATATTTCCAATATCAATAAAATAACAAACTCTTTATTATCCTTCTGCTTATAACTTGATGTCTTAACATCAAAATAATATTTCTTTCTAATAAAATTATACATAGTATTTATATGAGACAAAGTTGTCATGTGCATGAGCCTAGTAATGAAACCGGACATGAGTATAGATGTTACTGCATCCTTCTTAGGTTATTACTTTTGGAGCTATAGAGAAATGAATAATTTATAAGCCAATGACTTTCTACTCTCTCTCTGGTATCTGCTTAAAACTGGAGGTGACTCCTCTGATCTGTGTTTATAAAAAATGGTGCATGCTTAAGAAATCTTCATTTTTGTGAGCTGCAGCATGTGTTTCTCTAGAAACTGAAGTGAAATGATTCTGATGCAGTGTATTATGAAAGCTACCATACAATTAATTACACAGAGGTGTCAGACACAAGGCTGAACCTTCCCAGCTTTGCTCAGAGGAACTCTCCCTGCTAGAGGTTCACTCTGCCCTGTGGAGCGAACATGTCATTACCGCAGCATCTTCTCCCTGCTGCTGCTCAGCCAACAGCACTTTGGGGCAAGGAGTCCGTGAAAAGGAGGTAGAGGCACAAGGACAAACCCAAGTTGCTCTTTCCTTCACCATTTTTATGGAGGAAGCATGTATGCTGGAAAGAAACAGCTCTGGACTGTGAAAAAAAAAACCATGATGCAGACTATGAAAGAGAAGATATTGAGAAAGGCATTCAGAAGGGCATGTGAAAATGTGCCCTATTTTATATTCTCAAGTCTGTGGGACAGCTTCAGCTTCCTGCACTTACAACAAGGCACATATTTTACCTACTTTTCTGGTGCAGTATCAGAGTTTCCCTTCCCTAAATACTTACACAAAGCAGGGCAAGTACTGCATTCCCTTGAATTCAGTTGTCAGACTGTAGGAACTGGTATTCATCTATATTCAGAAAAGCAGAACTCAATTTTAAGTGCCTTTTTTTTTGTGTGTGTGTGTGGTGTTTTTTTTTGGGCGGGGGGAAGGTACCTTCTTGAGTGCAGTGGGCAATAGAATTTAGTCAGTATGGAGGAAGTGACTCATTTAATTCATTGTTCAATATCTGGTGGTTCAAGCAATTGCAGCTTCTGATTCTGTAGTGGAAATCAACCTGGTCCAGCAGGTCATGGGTGGTGAACATATGCAAGGGTTACATAATTTGCAACAGTTACAAATACATAATTGGACATTTAACAATTGTACTTATTGCATATTCATAATTTATACCTAGTTGCCTCTTTGAAATTTAGACAATAATACATACATGCCTCAGTTAATGCTGCCTTTGATGTTTCTTTCAGTCTGATGTATGTAAGAACACCCTTCCTTTGGCCATAAGTTCCTTCCTCAGGTCTCACTGATATCCCCATTACCTCCTTCATAAGATTACTTGGATGTGTAGCTGCTGGGTGAGGTCCTTACAGAGAAAAAGCCCAAAGACCAGAGAGTGAGAGCACTCATTTTTCCTTAGCTATACCAGCGGCTTAGTCATTGCTTTGTAAATACTGATATGCATGTAGTGTGAAGAGGAATAAAGAACATTAACATTCTTAAGCCTAATGCCCATGCTTGTGGCATACTGATAGTGAAAAGCTGTGAAACAATTACAGGAATGAAGAAAATCCTCTTCAGATAATATACAAAAGATATGGCAGGTCTTGACAGCCAGCTGTTTATACAGCGTGACCTGTTCTGGTGGTGTAGGGATTACACCAACTATCTTTTGGCCTAGAGAGTATGGAAGGGGTTCCAGAAATCTACAGACTATCTGAAAAGGACCTCCTTATTTTTTTTTTTTTACCAGTAATTATTCTACTGGAACTTGCAAGCCATGGAAAACATGGCAAAATAATTTTTTCTTTGCATTTGTGATGTGGACAGGACCCAGCACTAAACATCTTGTAGCAGCTACACAGATAACAACATTGAAATTTGGTGCTTAATATACTCCTTTATCTTCTAAGCATGGCAAAGTCCTCAGCAGCTGAGAAAATCCCCATAAAAAAGTTAACATACATCATCCATGAGGTATGATCTAACTTGTGCATCCCATTTTCCAGTGTAAAAAAAAAAAGGGCACTGCCTTTCATCCCTCCTCACAAATACAGGATCCCATGTGCAGTACCTCACCTTAGCTATCCTTGTACCACGTGAAGTGTTTTGTCATGTGCACTCCTGCACCTACCCATTCTCCTCATATACCCAGCCATATACACTGCAACTCTTGTGTTCCAGTTCTGTGAATGCCATCTAGGTTGCTCTCATGCAGTAGAGGAATACAACAGATGTAAGCTCTTTGCAAACGAGGCCTCTCTCTGGTCTCAGTTTTACTTGGATCAAGTGAAACTGAGTCAGCATTTCACCAAGGAAGACAATCACCTGCAGGTCAGAATCTTGACTTTCTGCAAGGTTGAGATATTTGCTTGCCAATAAGCCAACCTGATTGACATATGCTTGCTTTTCCTGCTCTATCCCTGTTCTCTTGCTCATCTGTGTGAAAATGTACCCAGTATGAACCTGCTGAGAAAGAGAACTTGGTTTCACACTGAACAGTGAAAGAAACAGTAAGGAAAAAGTATTGTTAGTTTAGGACAAGACGTCTTCTTGACTGTCTTTGTACACTTCTCTGCTAACAGCAAGCCACATAATTTCTTAATCAATGAGCATCACTGCTTCATCATAATTTCTTTTCCTGTCATGGTGAAGCATAACAGAAGGAGACTCCTCACACTGAACTGGCCTCTGCTGTGAAATGGAGATCCACTTTTCATGCTCTCCTGAGCTTGGGGACACTAGCAGAAGACTTGTGTCCAGTGGAATAATTCATTTACGTGTATAAAGTAAATGTGAACCTCGGCTTTCATTACTGATGTCTTTTGGGGATGATGTTCAGCTACCTCTCCCACCTCTCTACCCCTCGCAAAATTTAGGCACTGGGTCATTTGGACGCAGAACCACAGGTAGGCAGATAAGATGCTGTTGTCTGCCCCATTAGCTAGCTCTTGCTTGATTCATGCTAGCCCTATACATTAAGAAGGTTTTCCTGATAAACTGCATACAATGCACAGTGCAGGCTTGAAGGTATAGAATTACTGCAAGGAGGCCATCGTGAACTGGGAAAGCTACAGTACAGGCAGCATGGTTAGGGAAAAGCAAAGATAAAGATGGAAAATAATCTATATATATTTTACATTGTCAGTGCATTTTTATAACAAAGAACTCTAGAGGGCTCTATTTTTCAGTAGGCATAGCTAAGGATGGGCTGCCTTCTGTATCCTGGAGTCTCTTGGTGCTGCCCGTGGTTTGTAGTCTTCTCCAGATCCAAAATCTACTGTGTCATGATAGTTTGTAAATTCCTGAGGTAATGGAAACTCCTCTGTTGATGAATGAGTCCTCCGTCCAAACACTCTCTCCTGCAGCTCTGCGATGTCATTTCTGATGTCTGCCATCATCAGCAATAGGAAGTCGAATGAACCTGGTGGGCCCTGCAGTTACAAGGCAGGGTCATATCATATTTAAGTTTTCAAACAGGTTGATATAATTACCCTTGTAGAAGTAATTCACTGAAATACTGCTTCATATCTATTGACAGGTTCTGGCAGAATTCTCAGCTCTGTGTTACAAAACAATTCCTTTGCTGTATCTGCCTTTAAAGTGCATCTCAACACCATGTGCAAAAAGAGGATAGAAGTACTGGTTCCTTGTATTCTTATTAAACTGATAGAATAACTAATTAACAATTGGTAATATTTCTTTTAGAAATTATTTGGGGAATGCTGATGTTTGGAAGATAGTTTTCAGTGTTAACCCCACTGTTGTCTAGTGCTTACTATGTTAGTTGGTAATTACAATGTAGAGAGTATCTACCTGTTTCTATCTAATTACAGAATATCATTGCTTCTTTTTAGCAGAATTAACACAGTAGACTGCATTGTTCAATACTGAGGATGCTCTGCTGCACTTTCCTAAAAATCCATTTCCTCAAAAGTGTAATTCACTGTAATTTTGGCAGAGGAGAAGTTTATCTTCCTTTTGTCTGGTCTGCTGATAGCCAGCATCACTCTGCTGTCGAAGCACTTGCTGTGAGTGATACTTACAGGTATCCCTTTTGGTCCTGGTGCACCTCGCTCCCCCTGTAATCAATACCAGCTCAGTTAAGTTGCTGTGACAAAAGGAAACCAGAAAAATCAAAGTTTACCTGTGCAGACTCCCTTACTGGCTACAGATGAAAAATCATCAGCTTACATCAACTTTGCTTGCTCAGAAAAATAAAAGCAAGTGAAGTGGGAACAAATATACCAAGAAGAACCAGGAATATACAAGAAAGAAGACAGGAAATTGCCACCAACTCTAGCAGGAGCAGAGATGGTTGCTACTGATGGAAACAGATCCTAGGTCGTAACAAACAAACAAATGAATTCACAGGAGAAAATCACAAAAGAACAGTGTAATGAAATGGACTATTGCACAAATATTGCTTCTGCTTAGAAAAGCCAAAATTGTTGCAGAGAAAGAAAAAGCAGCTGCCCGATAGCCTGACAGGGCTATTATTTTTAAGACTTCAGGAATGGGAAGGACAGAATTGTGCAAGAAAGATACAAAGGAATAGGACAATAGAGTATTTTCAGCTTAGGAAGTGAAATGAGAAGGTAAAAGTCTGCAAGTGCATAAAAGGTATCTAGCAAGCCTGCACTTTACAAGGTACATCTGCACTTTACAAGGTACATTGTACCTCTCCTCACCTTGCTGCCATCTCTCCCTGGTGCTCCAGGTGGGCCCTGCAACAGAAAAGAAAGTGTTCACAAGGACACAATTGGTTGCAGGGCTAAGGTCAATCATACAGTGCATGAGAGGAGGTGAGAATACTGACCACGGGGCCACGTCTGCCCTGCTTAATGTGAGATATATCTGGAGATGGGCCCATAGGTCCCATTGATCCCCGGGGGCCTGGCTGTCCAGGAGGTCCAGGTGACCCAGGAACTCCTTGACTTCCTTTCGGTCCTGGTGCCCCTGCAATTGACAGCAAAGGTTATCTGCCAGGGAAAGCCTTCAGCACACTTCATCAGCACCAGCAGTGGGGATGGGCTATTTTTTGAACCACCCAATTGACTAGTTACCTTAACACACCCAAATCCACAATGTAACCAACATAGAAGCAAATTTAGGTAACATCACTCCTTGCCACAGTAACTACAAACAGTCTTAACAAAGCAATGAAATCCTGTGTGTTCGAAAAAAAGCCCACAACGAACGAAACCCAAAGAGCAACAACAAAAACAACCAACCAACCAACAAACAAGCCCCCAATCAAACAACAACATCAAAACTCAACCAGAAAACAAAACAAGGTTACCACTTCCAAGTGTTGGGTGACACAGACCAGGGATGAAAACAAAAGCAGAAAAGTCATTTTCGCACAACAAAGAAAAGGGGAAAAGAACAAGTCACATCTCAGAATCATCTCTTAAAAAGAAAGCCTCAGAAAAAGTCATGGAAATGTTGGGTCAAAGCCATCTACATGACTGGCACAGAAGCAAACCCTTTTCAGCAGTGATTTGCAGGTCTCTTTTTCACACTACAGCAGTCAAGAAAGTAGGGCAAGAAAAGCTCCGTTCTTGGATTTTACTTTATAACCTTTTCAGCTTCTGCTGGCTCAGCAGAAAATGTTAGTTTTTAGGAGGCACGCAGACAACAAAGTAGAGGTTTAGATCAAGAGAACACTGTGGAAACCTAAAAAAACATCTGTAATGAATAAAAGTTAATTAAAGTATCATTGGCAGAATTGCTTTGCAATTAGAAGAGAAAGAACTTTCCTGCATACTGAAGTCATGTGAAAGACCCAAGAAATGAAAGGCAGTAAGAAAAAAAAAGAGTTCATAAGGACAGAATATTCACAACTATGGTTATCACAAGAAATAAATTTAGTGATGAACCACTCAGACTGCTGCTCGAGTCTTGGCCATGCTGTTGGTAATGGCAGAGCAGGAGAGAAGGTCAGCGGGGATGAGGAGAGAATTCTACAGTACCTTGGACAGCGCAGTGATGGGAACCAGATGGAAGACATGCAGAGCCAGCCTACGATAGAGAGATTGCAAGACAGTGTGCCATACATTTCAGAGGCAGACGTAGAATCTCTAACCACATTGTCCTGGCATTTATGTTATAGTGAAGACTGAAGATACTCATCCTCCAAGAAAATGAGATAAAAACTCAAATAAAATAAAATAAAATAAGAAATAGCAAGACTGCAGAAGTGGCGATAAATGGAGGGCAGTTCTGCATGTAAAGAATCAAACCTGGTAAGGAATATCAGCTAGTCCTTGGTAAAAGTATTCCACAAATTCAGAACAGTACTAAAATTCCCTGCATTTACTGCTAGCCCAAAATCAGATTTACATTCAACAGTTAGCAAAACTTTAAATATCACTGCAGGTTGCAGGATATCTGGCTTAAGTTAGAGTACTAGCAACTCTGCTTTTCTCATTGTTTCACTCTATACCTTATAAAAGTGAAGGTAAGAGTGTAGTTATACTTTTCAGTTTTCTTTGAATCCCAAGCACAATATAAAATCAAGAAATGAATCCTTGCAAAACCAGACAAGGAAAAACAAAACATTTGGCACAAACTCCAATAAACTGAAAGAAAATCTGCTCTATTAACAATCTAAATAATGAGTATTTCTGAAATGTAATGCAGGGTGCTTAGGACAGAGTTAAGAAATGGGGAATGACAAGTGAAGCAGGTGCAGTGTAGTAGGGAGAGGGAGAAAATTGACACATGCAGAACAAAACCAGCTTTGCCCATCAAGAAATACATGGAAAATAGGAAATACAAGGGACTGTTGTTAGACAGTTGACAGAGGATGATTGAATAATGACCAGCATGTTTTTCAGTTTACCACAAATGAAGATTTAATCACAGTAGTCACAGAACATTAAATCCTATCATACTGGAAGATGGAAGCTTATTATTTTTTCTCATGGCATTAATTCATACCTCTGGTCTGTGTCTTACCTGGAGGACCTTGTTGGCCAGGCTGTCCTGGGGGGCCGGGGATATATGCATTAGATGCAAGCACTTTTTCACCAGTGATTTGCTTGCTAAGATCTGCAGCATTATTTGGTAGCAAAGCAACCTGTCAAAAGCAAAAATCACTGTAAGCTCTCCATCCTTCATCTCGATAAGCTGCACTCTTGATTAAGCTTTCATGAGGACAAATAGCATATTTATGTACTTCAGAAAAATTGTAGAGATTGCTGAGGGAACTGGCAGAGGTGATATCCGAGCTGCTTTCCATCATCTATCAGTGCTCCTTGTTGACTGGTGGGGTCCCAGAAGACTGCAGGCTTGCCAGTGTGACTCCCATTTACAAGAAAGGTTGTAAGGATGATCAGGGGAACTACAGGCCTGTTAGCATGGCCTTGGTGCCAGGGCAGGTTGTGGAGCAGATTGTTTTAAGGTTATGGAGCAGATTGTCTTCAGGGAGATCATGCAGCATGTGAGGGACAACTGGGCGATCAGGCCCAGCCAGCATGAGTTCATGGAGGGCAGGTCCTGCTTGACCAACCTGATCTCCTTCTATGATCTACTGACCCATCTGGTGGATGAGGGAAAGGCTGTTGATGTGGTCTACCTAGACTTCAGCAAAGCCTTTGACACTGTATCCCACAGTATTCTCATGCAGAAGCTGACAGGCCATAGCTTGGACATGTACACCCTTGGCTGGGTAAGGAACTGGCTGGTCATGAATGGAATTAAATCCAGCAGGTGACTAGCCAGGAGTGGTGTTCCCCAGGGTTCAGTGCTGGGGCCTGTCCTCTTCGGTATCTTTATTGATGACATGGATAAGGACATTGTACTTACACCCACACCCCAGAGAAATACTAGTTCTCTGAAAGAATGGTCAGGGGCTGGAATGGGCTGCCCAGGGAAGTGTTGGAGTCACTGATCCTGGAGGTGTTCAAGGAACATTTGTACATTGTGTTGACGGATGTGGTTTAGTGAGAGCTATTGGTGATCGGTGGATGGTCTTGTAGGTCTTTTCCAACCTTGGTGATTCTGTGATTCTGTAAAGTGTTTATACATTCTGGTACTTTACATCACTTGGGTTGTGGAGCCAGCATTCTGGTAGTAACCCTGACGTTACCTGTAAGGCTGTTCACCTTTCAAGTAATCACGGAAATATTCAAGTCTATCCAAATGGAGAACATGAGAAATTCAGGAGAGATATAGCAAAATCTGTGAAAAACTAAAGTAATAACTCCTTGGCATTTCTCAGAAAACTTTTTCCTTATTTGAGTTTTCTTTTGTTCATTTTCTATGCTTTTTCAGGCGAACATCTGCTCAGATATTTACATCTGAATTGCTGCACAAGCCCCTAACTTCTCAGTGGTTTCAATGGGAGACCAATATGCTTTGTGGATCTGGCCTTGTAATCACACTGTTTAACCCAGTGGAGCTTGCATCTGCTCTGAATAAAGACACAAGGCAAAAGCATGTAACAATGTAAGGAACTGCATACTGTGGTTTAAAATGTCATTAACCATTAAATATCAATTCCTGCTTGCCCAGACTGAATGCATTTAATAGTGAAACATATTTAAAAATATTCTGCAAATGCTTAGTGTCTCCAGAGGAAGCTGAGTGGAGATGACAAGCCAGAAGGCTGGTCTACAGCGAGTTTATTAGTGCTGAATGACTGCATGTGGAGTAGGGAATTCTGCTCTGCCAATCAAAACTGAGGAGCTGTTTTGGCAGAATCAGGATAGATCTATCCCTGCATCTCTGAATTAATTTGGCTCACTGGTTTCTGCAACATTTGCATAGGAGAGGAGCATCAACTAATATGTATAACTCCTGCTTTCAGTCATTTGAAATTTGCTGCACTGTTCTCAGGACTCCTCCCCGTTTCTGTAGTTATTTGATATATACCCTCCTGCCCTTTGCACAAGCTTCATGTTTCTAAAACACCAAAAAAATAGCAATGCTATGCACTTGAAATACCCGGTTTATACGGGCAAATTTATTTTGGCAAACAAGTTATTAGTGAATGAAAGCACATTAAAGAGCAGCCAGGGCTGCTTGCAGTTTAAGGCTGAATGCACCAGAACAATTCTGAAGGAAGAAAAAGTAAGGAAAGAATACTGGAAATGCTGAGCTCCCAGTGGCACTTCATAAACAATGGGATACAAAGTACGATGAGTGAAGTATAAGGTTACTTCTGACTTGTGCTTTGGAGAGCATTGCTGCTCCAAAGGCAAGGAGAATGCTCCGAATACAAATTAAGCAACAAGATGAAAGCCATATGGGAATCTCGTATGCTACCTCCTTCCCTCGGGAAATCAAGCACTTCACAGAAGCCCCACAGGGTGGTGATTCAGCATGCCTACTGCTCTGGTCTTGGCCTATTGCACTATCAGCTTGGATCTTCCAAAGAACATCTTCTTCATTTACCAGTGGCCCTGTCTGCTGATGAGTGTTGGTCAGCACTACAAATATGAGAACCTGACAGCATAGAAATTTCTGACTCAGTTTTTAAATGAGAATATTTACAGTGTCATCAGTGAGACTCAAACTCATCTCTCCCAGCCTTCCTCAGCAGGAACACTTATTCACATTAAAGAAAATGTGAGTATTTCTCCTTGAGAGCAGCCACCATTGAGTATCTTACTAATGGATCTCCTCTCCAGAGCCTAGACCCACCTGGGGGAGCTGTTAGTTACTGCATAGCCTCAGCTGTGAATAGCTCTTGATTATATTGCAAACAGCCAGTCTAGATTACAAAGATGCACTTAGTGGCAGCGACTCATCATGAAGAAGATTTGGAAGTGTATTCTTTTCTGTTGCGTAAATAAAATACTGAATTACTTCTGCCAGCAAGGCTGTTTTAACAATAACTTAGTTAAAAAAAGATCACATAGCTGCTGTGAAAGCATCTACACATGCTTCCCCACTGAGTCAGCTGGACTTCAGGCACACACTAGAAACGCCAAAATACCCAGGATCTGGTCTAGCTCATGCTCTTTGATACCTTCTGGACAGAACATGGCTGTTACATGCACTGCGGCCAAAACATGTGTTTTTGATATTGATTCACATCCTCTCAGGGGTTGACTATATACTCAACAGCCTAATTTGTGTTTCACCCTTTAACTGAACCAGGATCTTGATCCAGCGTGACTGTGGCTTTCTCCCTCCACAGCTCCAAATCTCAGTGGCCCTTGAAAAATATTTTTCCACGTGCGTGCAAATATTAGTGAGGGACTACTTTAAAGTAAGACAATGCTAGAGATAAGATCCTATGCATTGAGTGTTGAATATTTCATCTGGAGTCTGTGTGACTATGGAAGTGCTTCTTAGTAGAAATGTGGGATTTCTATCAGGGATTTCTAATTAAGATGTTTAAATATATCTGTGCCATAGGATCTAGCAATGCCCTGACTCCAAAAACTCAACTGCTTGATTTCTTAAAAAATGACTGTGTTCAGCATGTCAGCATATCCCCTGCTTTTCCAACTTTATGCTTTTCCTCCTTCCTAAAAGGCCTGAGGTCAGTGTAGATCTGCCCACAGCCCTCTGCCCTCTAGTAAATTAGGGAGACTGTGCAGTCCACTTGGTAACAACATAAGTTGAATTTCTGTACTTGGTCCATGAACTACTCTTATGTTAGATCTGGAATCAGTGGTGCAATGCTCTCAGAAGGTGCTGATGGCATCACCCACCTCCTTTAACCCAATAGTTTATGCACTCTCCAGAGGCAGCAGTGACATGCGTTCAATTCCCTCTTTTCCTAGGAAGACCCAGAACCAACCTCTGACTTCCAGAAGCACATTCCAGTTCCCAGTTGTAGCATTTGCTGTACTGAATTCTTCTGAGACTCTTCTGCTATACATAATTTGATGTGAAGTTTGTAAGCTCAAAATCTTTAACCACAAGAATAAAGTCTTAAAGACTTATTCCCATAAATTGTCTCTCTGGCAGCCAGTAATGAACTTTTATGTACAAAACAGAACAGCTTCAACTGCAGATATTGAGAGATGGCCACAGGGAGCTGTTAGTGAAACACAAAAGTTTTGTGTCTCCTTGGGCAGAAGAGCAGCATGAGTCCAGATCTCCTCTCTGCATGGGCAAAAGCTCTGTATTGTGCAGGGTAAGAGATGCTGAAGGCATGTAGGAATCATCTCTTCCAGCTCTGTATGAAATACAGCTCACTGGGCTTTCTCTGAGGATGCCAAATTGATCAAGTACCACAGGGAAAATACTCAGGTAAAATTTAGGCTGTGAGCTACTAAATTAGCATTAAGTGCAAAGGTGCAACAAGTGCACACAGGAACAGGTGGTGTCGGGCTCTTAGGACACAGGATTCTAACGCTGGAAGTCAGACACATAAAACTTTCCATTAATCCAGGCGATTCGTTTCCATGCATTCTTGCAGCAAACGAGTTGGCAACAGCGTGGACCGAGCACTCAGGCTGCTGCAAAGCCTCCAGCTGATGGACACGGGCACGCCGCAGTGCAGCTCCACTGTATCCCATTCACTGTCCGCTAGTGGGAGCTGTCTGAAAACCAGAATGTCTTCCACGTGCGAAATTCTATCACTTTTCACATTTGTCCTCATACAGATTCATAAGGAAAGCAAGTTTTTTTGTTGTTATTGTTTGCTTGTTTTCAAGATTTTTGAAATAGAGAATATGTCACACTTCAGTATATTTAATTTTAGTGAGGTAGATTTCCTTCTCCCTGATACAAATTACACAGAATTGAATAACATGGAATGCAGCAGGTGAACATACCAATTTATGTTTGATGCATTGAAATTAACTGATTGGCTTGGCTGAAATGATTACAGCCTGCCAACATGGACTGCTTACACTGTTCCTGCAGAGCATTTCCATTTCAGAGAACTTGAGTATTTGGAAGAAGTGTCACCAAAAAGGCATCTGCACCTGTGTACTTGGTTCTCCAAACCCTGAGTATCTGCATTCCTTAAATCCTACCAGAATACAGAAGGAGGTCACATATAGGAACAGATAAAGTTGAAGGTCAGGAGAAGTCTTTGTGTGCAATGTAATCAACTAAAAACTCATGGCTGAGGCTTTTTTTCTTTTTTCTTTTTCTTTTTAATAATCAAAGCTGATGTGTGTGCTAGTGATGCTTTTTGTCTAGCCACACACCTCCTATTTGGCAAGCACCCTGTATCAACAACTTGGTAATGCAAAATCATATTCTCCCACGTTCCCTCATCAGGAGAATGTCTTGCACTAATATATACTTGAGGTGGATCAAGTCCAAAATCCTGTGCATTCATAATGAATGAAAAGCTGAGGACAGTGCATTTTGCCAAGAAACCTGGGCTCACATTGCAATGGGTTTTTGCCAGATCCTGTTGCCATAAGCTTGGTTATCAATCTGTTCACAAGCAGCGCAGAAGCATATGGAAGAGTTGCTCTTCTTATGCAATTTTAAAACATCTTGCCATCATCTTCATGGGCAGAAGAGCCACTGGACAGTGACAGTTTCAAACACTTAAATTTATGCTTAGTTGTCATAAAACATGCAGGTCTGTTAACGTGACTGATCAATGTTCATACCTTTTGCTTCAGTTGTAAAACCGTCTGCTTTATTTGATGAAATTCCTTACAAGAGGCACAGCATGTCCCCGGTTTCGCCACGTTTTCAGATTTCTCAGAAAGTCCAGCTGAAAGAAAGCAGTTTCCAATACAAATATAAAGATCCAAGGAAAAGGTTCATAAAGTAATTGCAAAAGCAACTGGAGTCTGCATTCCCCCAGACTATGAAAAGAAGAGGCAATCTCACCATTATTAATGCCTTGACTCTGAGTTGCTATGTAAGGCTGAAAATTTTTTCAGGAACAGCTCTGAGCTCATTTTTAAAGCAGCTGTTTTCAGTTAACAGTCACTGAAGTATTTATTTTTTTAATACCTGAAAAAGTTTACACCCCTTCTTTTATCTTTGCATTTAGGGCAGACCATTCCTACAGGTCTGACCGGATTTACAGTGCCCTGAAGGGCAAATTTTCATGTGCTATAAATTACAGTAAAACTCCTCACAATGTGATCATTTCATTCACTTTGCATGTACTGCACTATCATCACTGCTTTTTCCCCACGTGATGGAATCAGCCTGATGTGAGACTGGGATTGAGAGCAGTGATAGGGATTTAAATCCACTTGAGAGAATGGGTCACAGCAGTTGATACGACATAAGAATGCAATCTTTTCAAGAATCCTTGAAATGATTCAAATTGTAAAAGATATTGCACATGCTTTTTTTTTATGCGTCCTTTTCCTGGTCCCATACACAGTGAATCACTTCTGCATCATAAACAAACAAGCGCTGTTTTGACAGATGTCCACTGAAAGAGAAACGTGGTTTCCAAAACACGTACTTGCAGACTCCAGATAAGCTCTTTTTTTTTTTACACACACAATTGCTGAGAAGTATGAAGTGCACAGAGACTGCATGTGATGTGTGGCCTTGTACAATGTCACCGGTACGGGTTATTGCACACGTTGGAACACTGATCCCTCAGAGTATGCTTTGCAATGGAAAAACTGCAGGTTCTCCTGGATAAAGCCAGTACGTCTTCACAAAGTATCAACTACAGTGTATTTAGTTATTGTGTTGTATTCCTCATGTCAGCTTTAATGCCCTTCATCTTTTCCTAACTGTGTACTGATTATGAAAAAGTCTACATTGTTTTTAATACAAACAGAATTTTCTAATACTAAACATGTCATGTACTACTTGACTTCAAATGTTTACAGTGTCCAGTAAGGGACACTGCACCCATCAGATGGTCATCTACAGACCATCAATGCACAAACTTATTTTCAGTAGTTTTAGTCCATTGAGCGTAATATTTTATCAGATAAGCCCTTCTCTTATCTCAGATAGCAAGTGGGACTGCAAGGGCAGGGTGCTGGAATGGCCACCAGCAGCATGGCCTTGGTGTTAGTTCTGAATCAGACAGATCATCAGGAAGCAAAGGTTGGGGGTTTTCCTGGTCACCACCTGCCTGCACCAACACTGCAGTCCTATGGCACTGTGGGAATGCACAGCTCTCCTCCCTGTTTCATTTAGCACATATAGGACAGTAAGCATCTTGCTTTTGGAGCTTCCCAGCCCTACTTGATAGCGCATGGCTGAACAGCTTTCACTGCAGTGCTTGGATTGCTCAAAGTTTATAGTCAAAAGGTACGTCAGGGACTTTTCTACTGACCTCCACGTAAAATAGTTTCACCAAATTACAGCTATTATGTCTCCAGGACCACTTGTTTGGCCACAGCATCTCTCAGAAGGACTCCATCATTGATTATATTGACTCTCACCAAAGCCTTTATGCCCATCTCTGATAGAGCTTGCAGCACATACAGTTTTTTCCATTTTTTTTTTCTCCCCCTCTCCCTTCCCCCCCCCAACAAGCAGCTGTTAAGCTGTTATCAGGACACCTCTTGATATTTCTATAAGGAAAATTTCCTCCCGACTGTAAGTCATTACTGTGGTTCTCCCATGGGCTCACCCTTCTCAAACTTTTTCAGCTGTCTTTAAAAAAAAGTGAGAGTGTTTTGACATATTTATCATCAGACCTTTGTAAGATTTACAGAGGCCCATATAGAGAGACGTTTGTAAAACGTCCTTTTTAAAAATTCCTCCTCAAAACTGGGTTTGATAATAGTCTTAACCAAATTTGTTTCAATAGGTATCTTACCAAATGAGTTCCCTCATACAGTGCACACACTGTGCTAAGAAATGTTGCTGACAGCAACATGTGGTCATAGAGAGAAACTGCCAGAGCCTCTGCTGTTTGAGACCCCCGGCAATCCCACTACAGTCAGTAGAATTATGTGCAGATTAAGAAGCAGTGAATTTGGCCTCTTGTTTCATCATAAACTGCGGTTTACCTTCCAGCAAGATGTGGTACATGGGGCTGATGACTGTAGATAAATAGGGCTGTAACGGCTTGTGGAGGTGAACAGTGCGGGGGTCAGCTAATGTTTGGAAAATATCACACCAGAGAGATTTCTGCAAACCCAGTTGGACTGATTTATCTGAGGAAGAAGTCCAACAGCGTCGCATAAGCGAGTGTGAGCTGTGTCCCAGGGGAGAGATGGAATCCCCTAACTCATACCAGACACGAGTGCTGATTTGCCCAAAGAAGGAGTCATCCATCAAACACTCGCTCTACCCCCATCTGATCCTGTATCAGGACCAAAATACCAGTAAAGCCAGACTAAAGCATGGACAAAGCCAAAAGCCACCTAGAATGGGCCAGAGGGACAGGCAGCAATCAGCCGCAGCCTCCCACACACGGTGCAGACGCTGAGGTCCCCCACCAGGGTCAGATTGGCCAGTGTTGAGCAAGACACTTACATAACCTGTTTATATTGTATAAGGAAACTAAAGTTACTGCAGAAAAGGCTTCAAGTAGCCGCATTTAGGGAGTGTTTCTGAAGCTCATGGGTGACACAGAGCCTTCCAGTGAAGCCAGGTACTGGTGAACCTTGCAGTGCCATCAGTAAGAGAGCAGCTCAGGGAGCAATGTGTTTTCTTTGCCCTGGCTCAAAGGGCTGATGCTGGATGAGAAGGAGATGCTGGCAGAGCAGAGCTCCGTGGGAGCTGTGCTGCGGGCGGTCTTTGCACAGAGGCTGCTTGGTGGATCATCTGTGTTGCATTATCTGGGCTCAGCCTGCTGGGATGGTTTAATGTGCCTGCTTCAGAGCGGGTGGCTAAATTGTGTCTGTCAAACACAGCATTACTGTGGATGCAGGAAAAACGTTCCTTGTTTTCTTGTCCCACTAACTAATCCAGAGCTTACTTGTCATAGCTCGGAGCCAAAAACAGTGCTCACATTGCAGCTTCCATGCATGGCAGGATGAGCACAAGTAGTGATCCCTTGGCAAACACACAGAAAATGTAAACCTGGAGAGAGGGACCCTGCATGTTTCTTGCATCATTAAACCTTAGAGCGCAGTTGTTTTTATAGCAATGTAAAATTGATGTTTTCAAATATTAGAATGATTTCCACAGCCCTGAATGTCTCCCATGGTCAGTTATCCCAAATGCTTCAGACATTACCCTGTCAGAAAATACGAATTAGCAAGAGGAAAGTTTAGCTAAAAATGCTATTTGCAAGGGGATTATTTATGCTATATGTATTTCCTTAATGACCCACACACACTTATAAAGGAAAAAAACCCAAACATTGAAAATGTAAAGGAAAAAAACCCAAACATTTGAAAATGACAAGGAACAACCAATGTTAATGGAGAGGCTCCAGCCACTGCATTTGATTTTCGGGGGAAAAATCAAAATTATAAATGGCTTTGGCCATCCAGTGGGATTTGGAGCACCCACTGCTATGTGTGCTCAGGCATTAACAGATGAACCTATGGTAAGAAGCCATTCATCAAAAGAGTGAAGTTTCCTTTTTCATTTCCCCCTGTTTTTCCTTTTTCTTTTCCAGAGTGCACACTGTTGTCTTCTTCTCTGCTTTTTAAACTGCCATATCAGTATTTAATCTTCAGTACTCTAAACGCTGTAATTTAATAACTGGGATGAGGTCAACAACTTTGAAGTCATTTACATTCAGTATACATTTATGCTCTGAAAACAGCAGTGAAAAGGAAGAGGAACAAGCCCTCACTCTCACCCCTTTTCCATCACAAATTACTTTCAATAGAAAAAAACAAACACCTAATCAAGCAGAGTCATGAAACACAGAGAACTCATTGCAGGTCAGCAGAATTCAGGTGTTATTCAACACAGTCTGGCCTTTGACTTAAATAATGCTTAAAAGTCCACAGAATTCCCAGGCACTCATTTTCTGAGTGCCTGAGCGCTAAGGGGCACCAGCCACCCAGCCCAGAGCCATGTGCAGATCTCAGACAAAGGCATGTAAACGCCAAGTAACCTCACTGAAGTCAATTTAATTATTGGATGAAATTAATGGAGGCTTCTAAGTGTCAGCATTTGGCAAATTTTCTTCTTATGTTTCTTGAGCTCTGGGCTGTTCATAATCTCTTTGGGCAAATAGTGCCAGTGCTCCATCATGCACACATACAGCAATGCTTCCTGATGGCCAGATGGAGCCTCGTGTGAAGCAGACCCTTTGAACCCAGACCTTTAACCCCAGTGGCACATACCTTTATCTCCCTTGGTGCATGTCCTGCCATCCTCCCCACGGGTGTAGCCTTCGTGGCACTCGCACCTGTAGCTGCCCATGGTGTTGATGCAGATCTGCGAGCACAGCGTCCCATTGCTGGCAGCGCACTCGTCAATGTCTGGAGAGGAGTGAGAGTAGAAAGCATCCTGAAGCTGGATGCTACAGACTTCAGTTAAATAAAAATCTTCCTTTTAAAGTACCAGGAGATTTGGGGTTTAAATAAATGAGTGGCTGCAGCATTGCTGCTGCTTCAGGCTGGAGCTCTGTGCAAACCAGCAATCATTAACGCACCTGTCATTTTATCAGTGACCACTGTGTGAGCATTCTGTGCACCAGGCAGCTCACTAAAAGCTCAGTCCTGCCGACCTTGGCTCCCTGGCATGGCAAACTAAGAGGACACAACTTGTGTCAGCCACATGAGCACAGCCATGTGAGCACCAATAGAAAACGAAATGTCCTGAACCAGGTCCTTGTCATCTGAATGGAACCCCAAGGATTGGTTGTCCTACTCAAGCATGGTTATAGTGCTTTGGGGGTTCCAGCTAGAACCATTCATCTCTTTTCAAACACTGCTCACAACCTGCAGGAGGAATTAATAAAGGGAAAATGCTTCAAAGCATTTGGGTGCATATGGATTTTTCTAGGTACTGCCCACCCATAATTTCAGGAGGATTTAGATATCTTAGTCATGGGGACCAACGCTTAGAAGAGTTAAAAGCAAAATTTAATGTGCAATCATAAAGAGAATAAGAAAGTTTTGAAATCTACACCGACCCCTAAAGAACCTGAAGAAGGAAAATACATCATGGACCAGAGAGAAGCACTTTTACCCACCGAGGCAATATGGCTTCTCCCTGTTTCTGTGCCTCTCCCGATCGTAGCGGTACCCGGGATAGCAAGTGCACAGCACCCGTCCGAAGTTATCTGTGCACTGCTGTTCACAAGGAGCTTCAGCACACACATCGTAGTCTAGGGAGAGAAATGCATGGTTAGGAGGCAGTATTCCAGCTGTGGCCTCAGCAGGGCAGAGGAGAGGGGGAAGATCACCTCCCCCAACCTGCTGGCCACACTCTTTTTAATGCACCTCATGGCAACTGGGCTATTTATTAAAATTGGCTTTTAAGCAAGGGATACTTGCTCAGTTTGCAGAATTCAAGGAGAATTTTCAGGAATTTTATGTTACCTAAAAGGTGTTTTTTTTGTTTTTTGTTTTTTTTCCTGTTTTCCCTCAGTCTTTTAAGTGCTGATATAAGCATTTTTCATACAAAGTACTGAGAAATACAGTAAAGTGAACTGCCAAATCCAGGCAGAAAATACATCACACACACAGAAAAAAAGTTAATTAAAATCATGCAGTAACTGTTCAGACTCAGCTATAAACCTCCTAGTGAAGAACACACTGCTGCAAAACCATCATCACCCCTAATGACAGCCATGTGAAAATCAGGGTACGTTCAGTCACTAGCCATGTTTGTCAGTGAGATCCCAGAAAGCTGCCTGAGGTCCCACTTCAAAACCCCAGGAAAAGGAAGGAGCAGGAGGAGCATCCAGCCTCCACACCAGCTCAGGTCACCCTGCTGAAGGCCGGGTTTTATGCCACAGCCACCCTCTGAGGTTATTTCAATGGAGTGTTGCCCTGCACACAGTGATTCACAGTTCTTGTGGCTGATAACCCTGCAGCAATGGGGCTCTGTGTGGCCAAGCAGAAGCATCCCACCTCTGCTCCAGACATAACACACAACACCCAAACCTACGTGTTTCAACTGAGTTCCCAGCAATGCGCTGTGTTTCCATATACACAGTATAAAATGATTAAAACCCCAACTCATTACTGACTCACGCTAATGACTAGCAGACATCTCTGCGTACGATGACTTTTCCAAACAATTAAAATGAACTAATAGATGGAAAAGCAAGTGAAACCACATTTGCTGTACGGAGTATTCAGAACACATGTGAAGCACCGTGGGCAGAAGTGACTGTGTGCATGGTTACAGAAGTGCTTCAAATGGGGCTTAATGGGCCATAGTGTGCCAGCTCCAGTACAGCACACCAGAGCTCCTTTGACTGAAAAATGCTGTGTCCCAGCGCCAAGCATTTCCTCTCTGGTGCTTGTTACCTTGTGAATAGCAGGCATCCTTTCTTTCCATTTGATTTCACAGTGGGTTGGCTTTAATGTACATGGTGCTGCGGTTGGGGTGGAATAGTGCAGATGCCCGAGTTTGGAAGGAAAACATGGCCACTGCCTTCAAACTTGGACAACCTTGTGGAATAGTTTGGGCTTTTTTGGTGATGCTGGGGATGTTTAGGACTAATAAACACTCACAAACATAAAGGGCTAGAGGCAATTCTTCTGCGCATGGCTGCAATTTCATTTTTCCACATAGATGTGGTTGACTTCAGCGACTGGCCCCAGTGCAGTAGCAAAGTTTGAGTGCTAGGTGCTGCATGGAGCTCCTGGCACTGCTGCCGGCTGCAAGTGAGGGATGGGGCTGTACAACATGAGAGTATGCCCTTGCTTAGCTGAGCCCACCTGTGCCCTAGCCAGTTGTTCCCACAGATGCTGTATTTAGCCTGTTCCAAAATTTGGCCTGTTCAGTCTATTCAGAGCTGAGGAAGAATGATCTCTGTCCTCACTGTGCTTCCATGAACAGATGTGCACTAAGAAGGTTAGAAAAAAATACTAAAAAAGAAAAGCAACAGAGCTGAACGGGGCCACCTTCCACCCCAAGCAGGATTAGATACATGCAAGACTTTCCTCAGATGTTCAAGTAACCCACACATAGGAAACCTTCAGGGATGGTGGCACCCCACATCCCAGAGATGAAATATCTTTGCAGGGGGTAAGATTTTTACTAATGCCTGTTCCAAATTCCCCTTAATACCATTAAAGCCCTTTTATTTTCCGTCTTACTCTCCCTGGCCATGAAGAAGTATTCACTTTCTCCTTTGCAGCATTTTCACACGAATACTGTTATCATATCTTCCTTCAGGCTCCTTTCCTCTGGAATAAGTAGGATCAGTCCTCACCCTGTGGGCAAAACTGGGCAAAAGGTGCTGTGGCTCTTGGATGTGCCACTCCACCAATGCATGCTCTGCAGTACTGAGAATACAGGCTCCCTCACATATCAACCCCTTGTCCATCAGCCCAGCCTCAGAAACATGGTTTGAGGATGATTCAAAGCCACATAGCAAGGATCAGGTTGTTTCAGACTTTAGGAAAATATGATGCACTGAAATAAAAAACATCTCTACACACACTTCAGTGAATTCAGGAATGACTGTGCAACACAGAAGGTTGCACCAAGTTTCTGAAATAGCATCAGTAAGGAAAGAGCAGATCTTATGAGTGTTTGTCTGCCATGGTGTCCTTTGCAGTGAGTTAGACTGAAGACAAGAAACTCAACTAACAAACCATTGGTAGGGAGTCTGCTCTCCAAAGAAGCTGTTTCAGACTACAGCTCTACTTTAACATCAGCAATGCTGTGAGACAGGACCTGCTTGGAGCTGTCAGTTTCTGAGGGAAAGAAGAGGAAAACTATTCTGGTCAAAGGGCAAGGAGCTCATTTTGACCTGATTTCTGGCCAAGTAGAGCACAAATTAGGCACACTGAGGAAACTCCTCTGTTTCCTAATGGTTGTGGCTCCCTGCTCTTGCAACTGAAACCTATAGAGAGACACTGAGTCCAAAGCCAACAAAACGCAGGACACAGCAGCATGGACTCATGTTCACTGGGCTGCACTGATATCTACTTTTCTTCAAAGATGAGGAAGAACAGGACAGAAATGAAAGACAGACATGGACAACCCTTTGGGGAAAGAGTATGTTCAGACAGCAACTGCCTAAAGGAAGGCTGGTGGACAAGGAAGGAGTTTAGCCCTTTTCCATCCCCCACTCTCCATAACCACTCCTAAACCACGGAGAAGATGAGGCTGGAACTATTTCTCTGAGCTTTACTTGCCAGCACTGGATTAAAAGGTGTAGATGTGCTTTAATATGCTCACATCTGCAATGTATTTATGTGTCTGTCTCAAGATATGCATTTCATGCAGCTCCCTCCTCCAAGACTGTGCCAAAACAATGTGCAAAGAGCCAAGTGATGTATTGTAACAGAATAAATGAAGGATGTGCTTCACTGAATCATGTGTCTCTTCACTACATCGAAGGCCCAGACTGTCTTGGATGTTAGAGCAACTGTTGTGGATACTGGAGTTCCAGGCAAAATATCTATTGAGCTGAAAAGGGTGTGAAGAGACAAAGGGAGAGCAGCCACAGCCAGCACAGAAATTCAGTGAATGGCAGAAACTCAGGTTACTGAGATACACTTAATAGGCAGGATGAAGTAAAGTCAGTGGGTACACAACAAAAGCTGCTTTCATAATCACCTAAAACCTCAAGAGATGAGAATTAAAACCCTCCTATAATTTATTGCCATGGCTTTCACTTTATTTTTGCTCTCATTACTTCTGCTGCATTCATTATATTTAATGAAAATAACAGCATATAGAAGTGTTACTATCAATATGAAAGCAGGAGGCCAGGCTGCAGAACCTTGTCTTTCATCCACCCTGAAAGGATTCAGGGCTTCTTCCTCCTACGCACAGACAGGGTTGAACAAGCCCAACACAACCATCTCCTCCAAGTGCCCATCTCACACTGAAGCCATCATCTCACATTGCTGAGACAAAGCTCTGCAAAACCACAGACCAAGGTCACAATGCCTTTGTGAGCACTGACAATACCCAACCCCTACCCATTTCCCTGAGCACTTGCTGGCACTGTGAGCCATTACTCCTCATGCAAGCAGCAAATGTAAAATTCCTATTTTTAGAATAAGTCTTTTAATAGTTTTTGCAAGCAGTCCACGAGCGTTTCCAGCCAACAGCAAAGATACAAAAGAAACAAACAAACAGAAAAAAGACAGCAGGACAGGAGTTTGGTTTATGATCCCTGTTGGATGGAGACTGAAACCCAAAATACAGCTGATATTCCAACATTGTTAATTTGCCACTTTTCTTTTTGAAACATCACCGTCTCAAACTGAGACAACACCACCCACTTAACCTGTATTTTTGGAGGAAATGAGGTTTAATGTCTTGTTGTTGCTGGCCATTTGCTTCTGCATGGCTGCTCCTCCTCTCCTACAACTTCAGAGCCAGTTTCACCCAAGATGAGCAAAATGTGAGGAGTGATGGCTGCTCCAGCTGGGCCAACCAGGCAGAGGTCTCTGCCATGGTTAAAGCAGGCAGACCTCAGCCTTCTTCTCAAAAGAGATGTGCAGTTAACCACTTCTGAGCACTGGAAGTGGGAAAAGCCTTTGGAAAGCCTCTGGGCAGCCTGGCAGGAGGGCAGATTTCCTCCTCAATGTGGCATGAACCACCCCAGGCAATTCCCAGTCCCCATGCCCATAGCCAGAAGAGGCATGGTATGGTGATGCTTTCTCCTTGCTGCCTCCAGATAACAGCTCATAAAAGCAGGACTAACTCACCTGGTAACCCCATGCATTTCCAAGCCAAATCTCCCCTGCAAGACCACAGAGGGAGCGTGAGCTCCTGGATGCGCAGACTGTTTCTGCACACACAGCCAAGAGCAGCATGCGGCTCTGTGTTTGCACCAGGTCCTGTTACAAGATGTGTGCAGCCACATGTACTCAGGGAGGATTAAGGCTTGGCATGCTGAACAAAACTTTTGGAAGACGCTGATTTTTTTTATTTTCATGACAATTTCTTGGAAACATTTCCCATGCTGATGCATGCGGCACAGCACAGGCTGTGGTTGTATTAGGACGCTCTCCCAGAAAGAGAGAACAGAGCACACAGGGAAAGACAAATGCACAAGGACAGGAAAGGTAAGAACAGCAAAACCACATACCTTCGGGGATGCACTGTCCAAGAACGAACTTATAACCCTTACAGCATTTTTTCCTGCAAAAATAAAACAAACAAATGAATAAACAACCATGTTCTCTAAGGGTTGATGTCTCTTCCAAAAACAGTGTTGGATAGGTTATTGTTACGGATGTGATGAACCAAACAGCAGAGAATGCTGAGCTTTTCTCAGTATAAAGGAACACAAGGTGGGAAGCCACAACTCAATCCACAGTATCTACGTAGCTCTGCATGGAGAACTGGAGAGGATCACAGACATCTGAAAATCCTGCTTTTCTGTGTTGAAAGGACACAGCACACCTCAGTGCTGTCCTCGCACACAAGCCAGGTTGTAATTTTCTTGATATGCTGAAGGGTGTTTTCAAACATCTGTCATTACAATGTAAACTTGCAGGAAGGGGTAAGGCTCAGCTCGGAGTTCAAACAAGATAAATATTATCAGTCATTTCTCATCTTTTAATAAAACTGGAAGGTGATAAGTGAAATATATAGAGTATTTCATTAGCAGTGAAGAAGTGCATTTTATATGGGCAGGGGGCCAAACCTATGGTGAAGATTCAGTAGGATCATACCCTTTTAGTATGCCTATGGTATGAACAAAGTCTAAGTGATGAGAAATTAAATGAATTTGTTTGCACCAAGCTGTGATGTCCTCTAGGTGTTCAGCTGGATCAGCCTGTTTTCTTTCTAGGCAGCACACTAGAGCAGGGTGTTGGTGTCCCTTATCACCCCAAGAGCTGCTGGTTGCAGGAGCTCAGTGACCTTCCAAGGGCCCCAAGTGGTGATGACTGGGACTTGCCAGAGAAGCAAGCTACCATTCAGTGTGCTATTCAATACATCAACATGAGATTCTGGAGGAAAAAGCCCACGTGCTTTACAAATTCACCATTTTTTATGCTCACGGATCTGCTGAAATATCTGAAAACATCCATTTGCTCTTGTCCTTTCACTCAATAACTTACGTCAAAGAGTGCTAAAGACATGGCAGTCAATGACACAACACTCCCCACGACAATCTGCAGCCATCACAAATCATCATTATGTTGAATATAAATCAACTGTCAGTTGCAACTGACCACTTAAAACAAACAACGCGTTACTCCAAACTATGTAAAAACAAACTTTGGCTCCATATTTTATCCGCTTCCAAAGATTAGATGGAATATAAATTATACTTAATGAAGGTTGAACATCTGAAGAGGAAGCCTCGCTTTGTTATGCAAACAGTGGTCCCTCATTAGACTTTTCTCCAAACACTGCTGTGAAGTTTTATCTGCAAGACAAACAAATGCAGGAGGAATGGGTTCAAAGGTGCACCGGGGAGGCTGCTCATACGCCACGAGCCATGCCGATGGTTTTCCAAGTGCACATTCATCTCCTTCTGTCTGCAGAAAGAAGGGAGGCTGATAAAGAAAGGGCTGGGAGATGGGAGATGAGGGACATGAGATTCCGGGCTGTGGGTTGTGACAACCAAAACAAAAGAAATAGGAGCAGCAGCTGTCACCATTTCTTCCCTTCTCCGTGGGAATTCCCATCTAATTTCCAGGCTTGGGTCCCTGAAAAACCATGGTGTGCCTTGGGTAGAACACACAGAGCTCAGCATGTGGCCTGCTCCTGGGGAGGGCTCCTGGCTGGGCACATTGCTGGAGTTGCCCCTCTCTTCTTGAATCACCCAGCTTTCAGTTTTCCTATTAGTAAATTGCTAAATTGATATGGAGACCTAGAAATATTTTCTACAAACACCTGATACTTTTCTCCACATAATGAAAGCTTTAAATCACACCAAAAGAAGTGTTACAGAGGATGGATGCCCTGTTTTCAGGCTTACGCTCCAGAAGACAATTCCCCATCACACTCAGTTCCCAGTTCAGGTCTATGGATCTCTTTGAGCACCGCCTGCACTCAGCAGCGAGTTTCAGCCATCAGCATGATTTTGCCAAGGAAACTGCCACTTTAGGGTTAACTCACAGGAAATACAATACACCAATACCCGTTTCCCCGAACACGACTTCGCAACCTTGGGATTCCTGCATGCTTTCCACATTCCTGAGGAGAAATCTGTCAAAATGATGGACACATGTGCTGATCATTAGCAAAGGCATTTTAATAGCAATACTCATTTTCAGACATCCAGCTGCAGGTTGACATGTCTAATCAACGTTGCACGGCAGCGATCTCATTACATAGATTGCGAGGGAAGAGAGGGTCCCCACTGATAATTTACCTACTGAATAACTTTCAGCTCAGCAGTTGCTACTCAGCCGTGCATGTGGGCATGCAGCAAACACCAACACACACACAGCTGGGCAGGAAGACCAGTCTCTGAAATACGGAACCATGGGGAAATTAAGTTGTTTAACATTAAGGCTGGTTTCTGAAAGGAGGAACTCAGGACTTTGACAGCTTTTAACAGGGAGCTTCGGCTGTTGGAAGGAGGAGAGTGGCCCAACAGGTTTTGGTTTAGGTTCAAGTGTTTTATACCAATAAACACATCTAAGGGGATATCACTCTCTTGAGCTTTCCACTTGTTCTTCCTTGACCAACACACCAATGCACTGGCACAGCCCCCAGCTCCATGTAGCGGGTTGATAGCATCGTCCCAGACAGGCAGGAATGTGACTTTATTATGCCACCGCTTTATTAAGTTAGCTTATCTGGGTGCTATCAGCAGTAATTCAAGCAGTGCAGACCAGGAACCCTTCCCATAATTGTTCCCACCTGGCGCAGGGCTGCCACCACCCGCAGCCCAGCTCTTATTCTGTGCTGGGACACCAGTGGCAGTGCCGTGGAGACTGGGGAACACTGAGCCAGGAAAACACAGCTGTGAAGAGAGAGGGGAAGGGTTCGGGCACTGTCACAGCTGGAATATATTGGAAGTGCAAATAATGTCAGGATAGCAATTGAAAGAATTGAGAATTACACTGTATCTGTCAATACTGGAGTGGCAGTGACTACAGAGCTTGACTTCAGCAGAAGAGGTTGAAAATAAGGGTGGGAGAAAAACAGACAGAAAGCTAGGGATGGGAAACCGAGAACTTTATACAATCTCATTTATTTATTTATCATTTAAAATGAAAATAACATGTCAAGGGAGTCCTTGCTAAAGATGTCAAAAGCATGGGTGCATTAATTGCAGTGCGTGGACTTTGCTAGAGCGTCCCCTTGTTGGGCCTGTCTTGGTGTTCTGTTTCATCATCCTGACTTGCAGAAATACACAATGCAGCAAAAATGCAAATAGAAATTACAACAGTTAACTTCCTGGAGATGATTAGCAGTGCAAGAAAGTCAACAAGGTATCTTAAAAAAACAAGGTATCTTAAAAAAACCCCTCTCCCCTCCCCCACCTTTTTTTCCTCTGTATGCTACACGGAATTTAAATGCCAGCCAGGTCTGTCTGCCAAAACATGTATGGACAAAACCCATCTGCAGTGTGGATGCATTAAGGCAGAAGCTCAGTAGCTGCATGTAGTTTTGCCATAATTCACACAGAGAGTAGATTTATGGCAAGATGGTGTAAAACTGAAGCAGCACACTTTATTTTTGTTTGCCTTTCCGTGGGATACATACCGAAATCTTGAGTAAGAGAGGATGGCCTTCCTGCAGACGCTCACTCAGCATTCACTTTGCCACGATTTCCAGACTTAGCCCTTTTTCATAGTTTTGTAAAGAGATTATTTATGTTCACCCTGAGTGCGAGGCAAGATCTGACTCCAGCCTTACCGCCCCCAGTGAACAGCACAGGGTACAGTGCACGTCTTGCACTGCCTAGGTGGTGCAGTATCGCCTGTGAGCACAGTAGGCATATATTTGCTGTTCTATTTCTCTAAATGAAGTGAATAAAGCAATATCTGCCCAACCAGCCACAGAGACCCACCTTCACCACCAAAGCTGACACTCAGACCTCTGGGTGCAAATCACCGCAGGCACGTAAGTGGTTTTTCTGAAGGTCAGATATCCAGTAATTGTGTGAATCTCGGTCATGTTTCTCACCAGCTCCTGCAGTCCAATAACTGTAATCATATAACACTGTTCTCTTCTTCTTAAAAAGAAAAAAAATCAACCCTGCAATCCTGCTATCTGCTTTTTGCTCAGCTCTGGTTATAAGGACAGACGCAAGAAACGGAGTTCCATTCTACTTATTTTTAATGGGCAATTCTTGATAAGATATACAATTCCTGGGCTCCTCTGTTGTGAACATGAGCCAGGAACCAGATCCTCCTCTGGCAGACACCTCTGCTGAATGACTCTGGGGACCTGTGCCAGGTCTTGCCCGGGGCAGCTCTGGTTGATGCTTTTGGATCTCAGACATGACCTCTGGCTGCTCTTTATTGTAATGCATTGTTTATGGACTCCTCTTGCAGCTGCTCCAAGTGCTGATGTATGTCATCCTTTTTATGGTCAAGGAGAGTTTTTATGGAGCAGAAACGGCGGTTCCTTTTTCTCAGAAGGGACCTTCCATATAGATGGGATGATCCATCATCTCTGCAGAGCACTCTGTGAAGCACGTTTCTTTCTGAAGCAGTGAAAAACAACTTGAAGGGGTGCAAGAAATGCTCCACCCTGTGTGGGTAACGGTGGGGCTTGGAGAGCTGCACGTAACTGGAGAATGCACACATTCAATGCACAGGCAGCCTGTTCCATGCCCATCACTTCCTGGGGCAGAGCATTTCCCTAACTCCTGGCCCCATTCCTCCACAGCTCCATGCTGTTCCCTTGGGCCCTGTTTCTGCCACTGATGACTTCAAAAGGCAATTACCTCTGTGAACACTGGAAAAACCATTTCTGATGCATTTTATATAGATGGGAACATCGTCCTCAACATCACACGCTGATTCCCTCAGCACTGAGATGCACCCTCCTCCCTTTTCTCGTGGATTTTGATTTTTTAATCTTTTCTTAATGCAGAGGAATGCTCATGTGGTTTGTTGCTAGACAGCATGTCAAAAATAGCAGAATGATTAAATAAAAGACTTCTGATGAGACTCATCTGCTTAGCCTCAGCTTTATATACATGCTGTCAGCATTGTCCTACACTCTTTTCTAACAAATTTCTTTTATTGTTTGGCGTTGACCCAAGAAAATGATTTTTGTTTAGTTTCAGGGATGAAACTGGAATGGATTTTGCAGAATCAAGTTAATGTTTGACAGGTGTGAAATTTGAAGGGAAGAAAAAAAAGTGAATTTAGTGCGAAGATGGCACGGTTTGCATGCAATGTATAGTCTGATGAACTGAAAGAGTAAATAATGCAGCAGTCTAATGAGCTGGAAGAGTATAACACATACTCACAAAAACATTTTATTTCCTGCTCAGCTTACTGTGGGGAACCTGCTTCAGCAGGAGTTGGATCAGATGATCTCCAGAAATGCCTTTCAACCTCTACGATACTGTGATTCTACGCTTTTCATTTGTTAATACAAGCATTCTCCTGTATCTCAGCTAAAGTGATCTAAAATTAAGCCTGTGCTTTAAAACAACTCACCGCTTTGAGATTTAAAGCCAAAAAAAAGAGAGCAAGTGGCTTTTTTTTTTCCATCCACCTCTGATTTTCAATTGGAAGACTGTTTGCCAGACTTCCTCCCAGCCCCATAAACAGCACCTCCTGCAGACGGCTCATGCTCAGCAATGGACGGACACAAAGGTGAGTCAAAACATAGGAAGGTTGGACTAGATGATCTCAGTGGTCTTTTCCAACCTTAACACTTCTACGACTCTGATCATAGCAGATCTATCTTGCTCCTTGGATTCTTAAACTCCCACAGCGGTCATGTTGTGGCTCCAACTCCTGACCAAATGCCCCTGAGATAATGCAGAGCAATATAATAATTATTATAATAGAGCAAGATAATGAGTTAATGCAGAGCAATAACTTCCTTTAGAAGGAAGGCAAAGGTAGCACCGTGCCACAGGAACTGCGCTGGCTGGCGGCAGGGCTCGTGCTCAGTTGCCAGAGTCAAACAGCAATAAATTGTTGGCAAGCTCTCAGACTGAACGCAGTCCAACCCAGTCCCATTTATGTAGTATCTATCATCAACATGATCATGAAAATGCTGCATTAGCAATGTCTAATAAATGTGTTTTGATAAACAGTGGAAGGCAAGCACATTCTCTGCATGCATGCACAGAAAAGCTCATCACAGAAACTAATGCAAGGAGGTAGGTTTCTAAAACTAGTTCTCTGAACAGGACTCAGGCAAGCTAATAACTTGGTCTGTGTTTGGGTGGGTTCAGGGTTTGACTGAAGTCTGCTCACCCCATAGGTATGTCAGACACCTATGCCCATGGGCACACACAGATATATAACCACAGCTTTTCATGTGAAATACGTATCTGAGAAACAATTTTCAAGTATAAAGGGAAAATTTGTAATGTTTTTTGAAATTCAGCTCTGGGAAGAAAGCAAGCAAATAATCCCAGCTTGTGATTTTAATAGCCTAGGACTGCACGGAGCCAGGCACAAAGACATCAGTTTTTAGGAAAGTCAAATACCATGGAAAATAATTTAAGAAAGATGCAGTTGTGGACACCTTGTTCTCTACACTGGTTACCCATGTCGAGATGACGTCAACACAGCGTGGGTGTCATGATGACCACTAGGTATGGAAGCTCTACCTCATGCTGAAAGGACAGGGAAGGTTTAGATTGGATGTGAGGGGAAGTTCTTTATAGAGAGAGTGGTGAGGTGCTGGAACAGGCTGCCCAGAGAGTCTGAGGATGCTCCATCCCTGAAGGTGTTCAAGGCCAGGCTGGATGGAGCCCTGGGCAGCCTGGTCTTAAATGTGGAGGCTGGTGGCCCTGCCTGTTGCAAGTGGGTTGGATCTTGGTGATCCTTGGGGTCCCTTCCAATCCAAGCCATTCTATGATTCTAGGATGGCTCTTGCTATACAGTTAAATAGGATGGTGCCATTTTATGACAGATTAATGGGAAAAACACAGGCACAAAGGGTCACTACAGCACTTGCTTCCTCAAAGTGCAGAGGAGAAGCAGACCCATCATTCCACTGAGTGCTCTGGTCTTTCCCACCTGGTGATGAAAACAAAATCAAACAGGAAACTGCTGTGCATGATCTGAAATCTGACAGGTAAATCTTCTCCAGTTTGACTTCAGAGATGCACTCGAGCCTGTCTCTGTTTTTCTCTGACCACCTCAGTGCCTGAAAGTTAAGGGGCAATAAACTTTCACTTCTCTGCTTTTATCAAAGCCAAAAAGCTGACAAATCAAATGGCTGCAATCCAAAAGTCTGTTTTGCCTTGACAATAAACACTTTTTTAAAAGGAAATCACAGTAATTAGCAACAACCTTTCTGTTTCAATGCAAGAAAAAGGTTGCAAATCATTTCCTGGATGCTCTCTATACCATCTAACAACAAGGGTTATTAAATGTCTCCTGTCTTCAACACACACGCTTTGTAAGACTGAAAAAGAATAGCCATCTAATTTCATACGCCATGAATCACATAAGGGTGCTTAACAACCACTTATGGAAAAGGGTTTTTATCCTTCCAGTACTGGCTTAGAGTCACAAAGGGCATGACCCTGCTTCAGCTTCAGCCAAGGGGATTTTTCAAGTCAAGACTTAAGCCATCTTATAGGAAGCAGACAGAAATCCAAGGGAAAAGAAGCAGCATAACATTAGAAGAATAGATTCACAGCATAAAAAGGAACCCTCAGAGAGCACCTGATTCAAGGAGGGTTTGATGCTCAGAAGTCCTTCCAGATGGACGTCATCAAGTGTGGAGACCGTCTCACCTCCCCGGGAGCTTCTTCCAGCACACAGCCACTAATTGTGCATCTTTTCCTTTTTACCTACCTAAAACACCTCCTGCTGCACTCACAGCTCTGGTCACATGTCGTTTTGTTGTGCACTTCTGACAAAGGCTTGGCTTTACTTTCCCTACAGCACTTCATTAGGTAGCCCCAGCACTTCAGCTGGGCTCCTCTCCAGCATGATGTGCTCCATGCCCTGCTCCACTTTTCTGGTCGGTATACAGAACTGTAGGTGACCAAATAAAACGCCACCACAAGCAGGTATTTGTTAAAACAGAGTAAAGACGCGGGAAAACAGACAAGTCTGAACAAGAAGAAAAGAGGATTAAAAAAAAAAACCAAAAAAACAAAAAAAAAAAACAACGAAGAGGAATGAAGTGATTTGCAAAATTATGATGGAATTGTAGCTTCAGTCCCTCCCACTGTCTTATCTTTCTCTTCATTTTCACAGTAAAATTTTAAAGGGGAAAAAAATAAGAGAGAAAGTAGTAGAACTTGAACGAAAAACAAACAACGCTATTCGTCACGAATGTACTTTCAGGCAAAAGAGTGTGCCAACTCTGATTTCCATCTAGGCAACAGGACCAAGTCTAAACTGTACTTCTAATATGCTTTCAACATCATCAGCAGCAATGGAATTAACTTCTTAATGTAAGCCCTTGGAAATCTCTGTAAGACACTAAAAAAGATACTATTTCAAGAGCATTTCATGGATCCAGATGTTTCTCTCCTTTTCTCCTCTCTTTTATTGTTCCCACAGAAGACCTTGTAAAAGCTGAAACTGCTTATTAAGTACACAGACTTAATGAATTGGACAAGGAAAGGAATAGTTCTTAACATAACATGATCGTAAGCCAGATCTGTTTGTTGTCCACAGATATGATAGCAAAATGCTATGTACAGAGCAGCCTCAGTTAGGATAGGATCTGTTTCCATCAGCTGCTTCTAGTGTGCGGAAAAGATTTGTTTCTAAAAGAACACAGTATGAAACTGCTGAATTATGCAGTGACACTGCACCACGGCCACAGCACCAAGAATTATTTTTAGAGGCACACATCTGCAGGTTATTTTTTGCAAGGCAGGGAAGATGGAGCAAATCCTGAAGCAATTCACTCAGCAGACAAGCGTCGCTGGAGCGAGCTGTTATTTATGTGGTGTCACGAGAGCATTTGGTATCTGCTGCTGCTGCTGGGATGCAGTATGATGCCTGCACTGCTCTTGTCTCACTCAGGGCTTGGAATGTTCATGAAGCAGTGTTTTGATGTGGCACTTTGGTTAGCTTCTCTGTTAAAAATGGCAGGAGCTGGGATGTAATCCAGCACTTCTTCCTGCCAACAACAGGGCTGCGGGGACCTCAGTGTGGCGCGTACAATTTGTGCCATACCCTCCACCCAATGGTGCATCCCACACTTGTGTAATTCATGAGCAGGCTGGTGGCATGAGCCCATTCTTAAAAATAAAAGCAGAATGTTCTGAAACTTCTTTCCACTTCTTCACTACGCTCCGCCCCACGCTCGGCTCAGCCTGTGAGACAGAGGCTGAACTTGGTGTCTATTACCCATCAGCCACATACTAATTGTATGAGCAACCATGCCGTCTCCTAACCCAGCAAACCACAGCCCAAGCACACTTCCTATTGCCTAATTTAACTGTGACACCAGCTGCTGCTTCCCCCCATGCATTCCGCATATGAATGCTAGAAGAGGATCTCAGCCCCAGAATAACCTACTGAGGTTGAACTTTTTATGATGACATGCAACAAATTTATTTTGCCATGTGTTTCACTGGAGGTTGCAGCCACCCACCCTTCCCGCTTGCTGTTTGCATGCTCAGCTCATCACGGCCATCCTCAGACCTCCAGCCCCAGCCTTCCCTCCAATCCACTGCACCAAAACTGGGGATGGGCTCTCATGTGATGCCTGATGGTCTGAGATGGGACAAAGAGGCACTCTTCTTTGCTCATTTAGGAAATATGCAATGGATGAAATGAGCCTGAGGAAAAGCAGAGATACAGGAGGGCTGCTGGAATGGAGACCTGAAGGCAAGAAAGAAACACCTCTGGGACACACAGAGGACAGAGGGGCAATGCCACAAATCCAAGGCATCATCAGGCAGGCAGTGAAGAAATCCTGAAGTGGTGGGGGAGCACTTGTGATCGGGGGGTCTTAAGGCTTCTGGCTTCTGGGAAGAAACTTGCATAACTTCTCACTGCTTGATACTGGAAAACAACAGCCAGCCACCATGCCACCCAGCTTTAAAAACATTACATCCTTTACTCATCTAAACAGACCAGCACTGTGAAGTGAAAACTGCGTGGTCAGGATCTGTGACCTTGCCAGACTCGCATTGCCTGGAAAGAAAGAAGTGGTGTTAGGTAAATTAGCCTGAATGAGAGAAAGCAAACCGTAAGGACTTGGCCCAGAGTGCAGTGTGTGGTGAAGGTATGTGCTTCAGCTGGAAAATGTATTTTCCTACTGCTTGGTACCAATAAAAACTGATGAACTGATAAGCTTTAATTTCACTTTACGTATTAAGAAATAAATGATGACATGTAAAGAAATAGAGCTTGGCATTCTCCTAACAAGTTGTCCAATTTTAACATTCTAGATGTATGCAAAGTAGCAAGTGATGCTTCTAGCTGTCATTTTGATATCACTGGTGCAAGAACAGACCCCTTTAAATGTATTTTTAAAATTAATGAGTAGATTAATTAATTTGCTGTTGGCTTGCAGTATTTTTATCTATCCTCATGTCAATTAGGCATCACAAGTGAAATATGGTCATATCTTCATGTCTAATTATACTGATATTCCCTGTTTCAAATCTGGGGCAAACCAGGGCTGGGGCTGGCAGACTGGTTTCAATTACAGGCAGATATGATGGGATCATTGGAACAACCCTGGCATTTCAAGCACCCAAACTGGCTCAAAAGTTGGACTCAGAAGCAAGACAGTAGGACTGGTGTTTTCAGCATTTCAGCACAACATCCATTTTTGCTGGCTGAATTTCATGCATTTCAGAAAAACCCTTTTCTGAATAGCTTATAGACCTGACCAAGTGTGGAAGCTGTGGTCATGGCCTTGGCAGAGTCACCATTCACAAGCAGTGGCAGATTCCACATGGATGGATTGCTTAAATCCATTAGACAATCACAACCCCGATGACAGAAGAAAGATGTCATCTCCACCTACAGCAAGCAGCTGCGGAAAGTCTGGGTGGTTTCTTTCTATTAATCCATGATCTTCTGAAGTTTTCTTTGCTATGACCATTGTTACCAAGACATTTTCAAGTCAAAGCTTTACTTCAGTAAATATAATGTAGACCAACTGCAAAAGAAGTCTATGAGACAAGGGGGTAATGAACTTTTTCATCTGATTTGCCCTGACGAGCATGATGTTGGGTGACAGTCACTTTAGCCCTCCCCAAGTTAATTTTAGCTCTCCCTCATAAGCACTTCAAAAAGAGCTATCCCCAGTGAAGGCCATGGTACTGGTCTGCGTTAGTCTTCAGAGACAACATTAAATTCAGACCTGAGGTTAAAACAGTATCAGCAAAGACAGCATTAGTATTACGGGCTTCCCATATCCTTTCCTCTTAGAATACACAAATTACGTCAGTTCATACTGCTGCTGAATTCCCTCCAGTTCATGTCTATGCAGCACCTGTGAGATGCCTCTGAGCCACAGTTCACACCAATGCATTCATTGGAAGTAATATTTCATGCAGAATAAGAGGAACTGTTTTGTTCCCTACACTGTTCACAAGTTGGTTTTTATTCCCAAAGCACTCAAAGGAAGAAAACCGAACATTTTTACAGCCTGAGATATCAATCTGATTCTACAAAGTTGTCTGAAAGTGTTATATTATATCTGGCATACTCTGTTTGGAATAAAAGTTTGGCTCGTGGTGTAAAGCAGACTCCCCCAGACGCATACATGGAAGGCCTCATAGTCCAAACTGAAATGAATATCACCCACATTCCTCAGGAAAATTCACCTCTTTGTTCTGACTTTCCCCCTTTTTTCTACCTAATGAAGTGCATTTATCACTACTACAACCCAACAGGCACAGTGTGTATTGCATTCTCACCATCTGCACCACTTACATTCCTAAACGTGGAATCTCAGCCAGATGTCTGACTTATCTCCAAGGCTCTGGCTTTGGGCATATGGTTCTTATTTAAATTAATTGCAATACTAGCAGAAATCCAGTATCTATTACCCATCATGACGGCAGATAATGACTCAGAATAAATTTGTCGAGCCTTCTATCATTGCTCACACAGTCCCTTCTGTGGATGAACTGCAATAACTGAAGTCAAATGAAAGGCAGGTAAGATATTATGTAGATTAATCACCCCAGATTAAGTTTGCAATTGCATTATGAGCAGAAGAGAAGAGTGAGCCCTGCTCAGCAGGAACCAATGTCATCACGCACAGGAAGTCAAGAAATGGAAAGGAATCTTACTCGCTTCTACTTACACGTGGAGCTGTGGCCCTTTCTGAGAACTCGTGGTGCTTTCTGGCCCTGAACCCTGTGCTTTCCCTTCAAGTAAAACATATACCTTCATTTAGAAATGTGTAGTTTTACATGTTTTTCTCTGACTGTGATTTCTGGAGCTCTCCACATGCCTAATTATTACTGGTAGTAGTAATAATACGTTTTCACTTCCATGATGTTAACCACTGGAGTATGAGGGCTGAAAATAGAAGCTAAGTTCAACATCAAGAGATGTCCAAGAAAACTGATTGCTCCTTTCTTAGCTTTCTCAGTCTCTTCAGTTAAATCCTTAAATTTACCACCAAATGAGCACTTGTTCTTCAACTTTCACGGCAGAAACGTGTCATGATTTTCACTAGACTGACACCAAAGTGTCTCTTGCAAGGACCAGAATCCCAAATCTTTATGCAAACCATGGCCAAAAGAACAATCCCCAATCCAAATATATTTTCAAGCCAGAGCTAAGAGAGGACATGGAAGGGAGATACACGTGGACTGGGACAGAGTTTCCCACATCAGCATATTGTCATCAGGATAATCAATGCCATCTCATCCTTCATTACAGAATTAATTTCATTACACCTAAAATTCATCCTTGCTTGCATTCTCCGACTGGGTTGAAGTTGCATCAGCAGAACATCACAGCATTTGGGCCTCCATGGAAACAACTCCAGAATCAGACCCAGAAAAATAACAAACCAGACTGCCATATGTTATTAAAGGCTGAGTTGTAGCAGATACCCATCACATATGCATGCGTTAACACTGGTTTTGCTTAACTGGCGAGTGATGAACCTATCATGTGTTTATAAGTTTACTGTTGTGTGACTTCATATGGATCACCATTCCCATTCACCATGTTCCCTTTCACAGCTCCTTGAAGCTCTCAGGGACATTTTCCCCCTGTGTTTTTCCAACGTCTGAGCCAGTGATTAATGTGCTAACATGGACCCGTCAATGGGATGAGTGCCTGCATCCCCTGCTGTGCCCAGACATTGCCCAGCCTTGCTCTGTATGGCCTTGGGGATAACGTGGGAATGATGGGACTCGTATCTCCCAATGGGATGCTGCAGAAATGCAGTGAAGAGGTGACTGATCCCACCACCGCTGTCACCCACAAGGGTGGGCAAGGGCTCCCTGCCCCTCCACAAGCAATGAAGCCGGTAAGGGAATATCTGAGATCTTATAAAGGTGATGAATTCACTTCCCACAGATAAAGCCCAGAAGTTTTACACCACCACTTACAAAACCATCAGCTTTTCTGAGCTGATGTTTCTGAGGAGATTTCACTGTTGCGTTTTGACAGCGGTGGCACAGAAGAGCGAAATAGTCACGACAGCTCTCTTTAGAGCTGGGCAGTAAATTACACGCTCTACTCCATCCACTAAGAAATGTTTATCATCTGTTGCCAAAAACCACAGCGCCCTGGTGTTTCCTTGGGCTTGCTTTTCATTTCTCCAGTCACCGAGGAGGCTATTCCCCTTGGGAAGTCTCATTTAGAATAAACAGTGTTTTATGTTCATTATCATAATTCCTAGCTAATTAGCAATTAAGTGTGACTGACCAGGCAGCCCAGGAGCACCATGCAGGACCCAGCTGATGTGTGAGCACATCTTCCAGCTGCAGTGAACCCATGACTTGTCCTGTGGCCTCAAGGACAACCAAGCTTTAAGCTGCAGAATTTCTTCTTATTATTTTTATTTTTCCTTTTCTTTTTTATTTTTGGTGAAAAACATTCCGCTGTGTGTGGGGGAAAAGCTAACAATAGCACTGTTTCAGGAAATAACTAACTGAGAGGAAAAAAGTAGAAAGAAGGGTTTCAGTTCTGCACTGAGAAGCAGTGTTCCTGCATCAGGAGTGACCAATCCCAGAAACCCAAGCACAGGTGTTTGGGGTTGGGGGGCACCTAAACTACGTCCCTTGACTTTATTTTTCCATTTCATCCTCTGAGCCTTGTAAAGCACACAGGGATGCTTGTGGCATCCTTAGCTGCACAGACCCAGCAATCTGGATGACAACCACAGCATGGCACAGTAGGGGTGCTGGACCTGATGGCTCTGGTCCATCACTCAGCCAGGAAGGGAAAAGCAGCAGAGATAAGGGACCCTCCTCAGAGCAGGCCTGGTTTAGATCTGAGCACAACTAAACACTTCACACATTCAGGAGTTACTCCTGGACTTCTCCAGCAGCACAGATTTTTGGTTCGGTTTAATGCCTTCACCCTGGATTTAACTCATAATAATAGGGGTTAATCTCCTCTCATTAACACGGCTTGTTAACAGATCACAGCAATCCCTCTATGGATTTTAAATCCACAAGTTGAGACCATATTGACCTGCTCAAGGCAGGTTGACAAAAATCACACTGCTGCTCCAGCCCTTCTGCAAGCCGGGTTTGGTTCTGCTGGGTGCACTACCTAAAATAGCTTCTCACTAGGATACAACTTGACTGCTGCCTGAGGTTTTGTGACAGGCTCAGGGATTGCCTCACTTTGGAAATTTCTAAGATTTCCAAGTCCCACGAAGACAGTTTTCCAATTCCCACTGGCCTGCAGGAAATGCTCGTAAGCCGTGAGATGGAAATCAAAACAGCATTTTTATCAAATCTTGCTCAAGTTATTTTTTCTATTACTGATCCCTTCCCAGGTTATAATTTACTTATACATTCTTTGCTACTTAGAAATGCAGAGGGAGGGAACAAATGCCATCAGCCAGCAATGCACTGAGGATCATCTCTGGAATTGCTGATGGCTTCTCGCTCAGCAAGGAGAGGTTGATGTAGAGTGTCTAATTCAGAAAGGCAAGCAAGAGAAGTGCATCATTTCACAGAAAAGCACAGAGGTGGCCAAAACTCTTATACAACACAGAGGGATCTACAGCGTGGTTCAAAACTAATTCATCTCTGCATGTCAGACTGTACCATGTGTATGGTGCCCCAGAGATCTGCCTGTCCTGGATTCAGCAGGATGTTCCTAAAGAGGTGAGGAATTGCATCCAGAACCCTCTGTCTACAGAGCTGGGGCTGGATGACGTACATAGGACACAACAGGAGCTTGGCAGCTGCACCAAGCAGTGTGTGAGGGATCACCTGCTGCTCCCAGCTCAACCTCCCTGCATTCATCTCTGTGGGCCAGTAGGCAAAAAGACGGTCTGGCATGAGATCCACAAAGGAAGGGCTTGTGGAAGAAATAAAAAAAATAAAGGCAACATTCAACTGAAAGCAAGGGAGCACAGTCAGGATGAGCTGAAAGGGCAGAACTTGGTCTGCACAGAGCTTCAGCATCTCCCTCCTGCATGACTGCACAGGGCTCCTGAGGTGCTGACCTGTTGTTGGTGCTCCCAGGTGACCGTCTTGTAAATGTGGAACACACTGTGGCAGCTCTCATGGGGTGGCATTGCAGAGCTGATCCCTTCTGCCATGACCAAGACCATGACTATGACCACGACCCCAACCACCCAAATACATCAATCTGCTAACATTTCATCCGGGCTTGTGTTAAGTCACCTGTCACCACACTATCTCAGTCCCTTAGAAATTGGTATCAGACTACTGATGGTGGCCTAGAGTGATGTAATCCACTTTGATTTACTTCAAAGCCATTGATGCAGATGGGACCGCCGAGCAAGGGCAGCTTGCTCCCAGTCTGCCCAGCTACCTGGGCTGGTTGGGAGGAAGATAAAGCAGCCCTCCGAGTGTTATGACAAGAAGCCTTTTAGCAAAAATGAAGCAGAGAGGCTCTGTTTACAAGAACTGCTTGTAAATGGAAACCAAAACCTGAATTTGAAAGGAAAACCACATGGCCATAATCTCTCTCGCATGAAAGGAGTAATAATTCCAATGTCACCCTGCAAGCTAAATGGTCTCCCCTATCCAAAAAGGATTACAACCACATTCCTGGGCCATACCTGACCTCCACAGTTTTCTGCAGTGGCTGGTGGGAGGGCCTCCCCCCTCTCTGCAGTGCATTTCCCTGGCACAACTGAACCCAAGGTTATGGAACAGCTCAGTTTTCAGTTACAGAACAACCCAAGCTATTATTTTCTGGTATGAAACCTTTTTGTGAGCATTCCCAGCAGGGATGAATGCAGACACTAGGGCTGACTTCCTCCAAAAACCCTCCCACCTCCAGGCATGGCATCAGTGGGCTGGAAAGTCTCAGACTGCTACCTTGGACTTCCAAAGGGCAGACTTTGAATCGTTCAGAAGACTGATATGGGGGGGTCCCCTGGGATTCAGTCTTAGAGAGTAAAGGGCTCCAAGACAGCTGGTTGCCCTTCAAGAAGGAAGTCTTAAGGGCGCAGAAGCAGGTGGTCCCCTGAGCGACAGAATGAGCTGGTAGGGAAGAAGAGTGGTGTTGATAAATAGGGAGCTGTTCTTGAGGCTCTGGGAGAAAAAGAGTACAGAGAAGTTGTTAAGATGTGTAAAGAGAAAATCAGAAAGGCAAAAGCCCAGTTTGAACTCAACCTGGCTGCTCGGGTAAAAAAGGAACAAGAAACTATTTTACAAATACATTAACAGTAAGAGGAGGACTAAGGAGAATCTCCATCATTACTGGATGAGGCTGGGAATGTAACCACTGAGGATAAGGAAAAGGCAGAGGTTCTGAATCCCTTCTGTACGTCTGTCTTTAAAGGTCAGACCAGTTATCTTCAGGGTACTCCACTCTCTGACTTGGTAGTCTTGGCTGGGATGCAGACTAAGCCCCCATGATTCAGGAGGATGCAGTCAGAGACCTACTACTCCAACTGGACTGCCATAAGTCCATATGGGGCCGGATGAGATTCACCCAAGAGTGCTGAGGGAACTGGCGGAGGTGACAGCTGAGCTGCTTTCCATCTTTTATTGCTTTCCATTTATCAACACTCCTTGTTGACTGGTGAGGTCCCAGAAGACTGGAGGCTTGCCTGTGTGACTCCCATTTTCAAGAAGAGTTGTAAGGAGGATCTGGAGAACTACAGGCCTGTTAGCATGGCCTTGCTGCCAGGAAAGGTTATGGAGCAGATTGGATGGGTAAGGAACTGGCTGGAGGGCTGGGCCCAGAAAGTGGTGGTGAATGGAGTTAAATCAAGCTGGCGACTGGCCAGGAGTGGTGTTCCCCAGGGGTCGGTGCTGGGGCCTGTCCTCTTCAGTATCTTTACTGATGACCTGGATGAGGGCATTGAGTGCACCCTCAGTAAGTTTGCAGATGACGCCAAATCGGCTTGAATTGTTGATCTGCATGGGGGTAGTGAGGAATCTGGACAAGCTGGAGAGCTGGGGTGCAGCACGTGCTTCCCAGCCTCACAGACCAGCCAGCTCACATCCCAAACTGCAGATCATCTTCCCAACTGATATCCAGACTTCAGCTTGCACTGTAAGTGCTGTAAATCCTGGGAAAAGCATGGATGCTTAACTGCATCAGACATGGGAGTCAAAACCAAGAAACAATCTTTCAAGCATAACCTAAATGTAAATCACCCAAGCATCAGAGCTGTGCCAAAGCCCCTTTTTTTTTGGTGAGCAATGGTTATACTCCAGTACACTTCTGCTAATTTGATGGAGGTATGCAGCATCATTTCTCTCCACCAGAAACACAACAGTCAATTTACAAGAGCTGAGATGTTGCCAGTGCCTCTTGGTTGCTGTGCTAACCATTATGATATGCTGGCTGGTTGCAAAAGGGAGTTGCTTTCTTAGTCAATTATACCATTATTTCCAAAAACATGCTTGAAATGACAAGAGAGAAATCTCCATGCGTCTCTCTTGAGCACACTGTGCTCCACAGAAATATCAGCTGTGGAGAGCCATGTAAAAATGGGCTGGACCCAAAAGACCTGGGGGGGCTGGACTGTGGGAGAACGCTGGCAAACAGTGCAGCCCTGTGATAACACATCAGCCAAGGAAAACAGTGCTGTGCTGGGGCTGTCCTTCATGAGATGGAAAAACAGATGAAAAGTGATAACCCCACAGGTAGCAGCCTGGCCATAACCATCACGTTTCTATTTCCAAGTGAATTTGTTGTTTCTCTTCTTTTAGAGCATCTCTAGATACTCTCGCACTGTGCAGGAGATGCAGCGATAGCCACATCACAACGCTTTGAACTCTCCAGTAAAGCACCAAAATCCATCCCACAAGTGTTCAGAGATGCACCTACTGGGAGATCACTGACACTGAACAATTCACTTTTCTTTTCTTTTCTTTTCTTTTCTTTTCTTTTCTTTTCTTTTCTTTTCTTTTCTTTTCTTTTCTTTTCTTTTCTTTTCTTTTCTTTTCTTTTCTTTTCTTTTCTTTTCTTTTCTTTCTTTCTTTCTTTCTTTCTTTCTTTCTTTCTTTCTTTCTTTCTTTCTTTCTTTCTTTCTTTCTTTCTTTCTTTCTTTCTTTCTTTCTTTCTTTCTTTCTTTCTTTCTTTCTTTCTTTCTTTCTTTCTTTCTTTCTTTCTTTCTTTCTTTCTTTCTTTCTTTCTTTCTTTCTTTCTTTCTTTCTTTCTTTCTTCCTCCCTCCCTTCCTCCCTTCCTCCCTTCCTCCCTTCCTCCCCTCCTTCCCTTCCTTCCCTTCCTTCCCTTCCTTCCCCTTCCAGTTCAAGCCCACACATCAGCTAAGGACAGATTCATGTGCAGCACGTTCTTGTCTGTGCTATGGAGTTTTTTTAAAGTATTACTGCTATGAGAGACAAAGGAAAGTCACCAGCATGCATACATCTCCAGTAATGTGCCTTCACTTCCAAAAAGCATTTTACAGGGTTCAGCTTGGAGATCAGAAACTGAAGCAAAGAGGAAAGATTATGGGATTAAAAGCACCACATGCAGTCCAAGACACAAAACACTTAGAATCAGGACATGACCAGCGGGATGGGAAAGATGAATGAGTTGTCCCAGGACTGTTTTTCAATGACTGGCTATTTCTTTTCACATAGCTCTATTTCTGTAGAGAGCTAAGTATGCTGATTCTGGGTTTTCAGGGCTTTCACACCACTGTGTCAACTTACTGAATGTTTATGGAGCCCAAGCTGTGGCTGTGAGCACAGTGAGGTGGGCTTTCTTTCACCAGTAGTGAAAAGGCACAGCTAATGGTGGTGATGGTGGTGAAGTGTTGTGTTGCACAGCTGAGAGTCTGCTCTACCAGATAATGTTACTGTGCTTTTTGTATCTGTTGTAGTTTCCATGGAATTAAACAGGAAGCATTACTTCTGGAGCATCCAACGTATTTTTCATTCCTGCTTTAAAAGCTCAGTAGAACAAGCAGTGTGCCAAAATGAGTTTAAATAAGGTCCTGCTTTGAAGTCTAGCAGTTTCCTCTGTGCTAGAATATTGTTTGGTTTCATCATTTCTTCAGTCTTTGGCACAGTCAGAATGCCAGCCGTGCTATTGCATTTCTCTTTATTTTTCAACACACAATGCTAAGCAAACCCAGCAACCCTAATGAACTCTCTTTCTAATGCAAAACATGCTTTGTAGCTCTTAAAAATCAATCAAGCTGCCAGAGATTGCTAAACTAAGTGGTATTTTCTATGTGTGAAGGTGACGCCGGGGAGATGAGCAGGCTCTCAGAGTTTGCAGACTGACTCCATTTGTTACGCATTAAGTTCAGTTCTGGCAGTGAAAACACTGGAAAGAGGGTAAAAAAAAGATTAGAAACATCTTATTGTCTGTGTTTACTAATGGCAGTGCCTGATCTTGTGAGGAGCTTTGATGTTGAAGGATGCATGGAGGACTGACACCTCTGCTTTTGTGACCTGGGCTTCCCTTCAGCCGCCATACCAGCCAGTAGAGCTGCAGAGCGTGCTGAACTGTAGCAGTGCTCACTGCCTGCCCTGTGGAGGGATGGTGCTGCCGGCCACAGCTGCACCCTGTCTGCAGACAGTGATAAAGAGGGAGTCGTGTTTTTAATACCAGAAGGCGAGAAGACCTCATATCAGCAAGGACATGAGAAAGGGAACTGCATAACAGCTCCCTCCCCAGCATTCCTCACCAGCCACGATTAACGAGCACCAACCATCAGCCAAAATGAAGCACGACATGGCTGCGAAGGCATGTGTTTGTGCAATGCTGGAGACTCCACTCCATGTGCAACAGGACACACGTCCTTCCCATCACAGCCAGGCTGCATCCTTCTACTCAGTTTAGGTCATGACTGTGGAATTGCACGATGGAAGCCATCTGCCTTCTGACTTTTTTGCTATTTCATAGAATCAAAGAATTGCTTGAAGTGGATGGGGTCTGCTAAAGATAATCTAGTCCAGCTCTCTTGCAGTGAGCAGGGACATGTACAATTCTACCAGGTGCTCAGAGCCCCTCCACCTTGACCTTCAGTGTCTCCATGCATGGGGTTTGTCTCATAGCCATTGCTACCAAAGTTACCTGAGCTACTGGGCAGTGCTGAGCATCCTGTCTGTGCTTTCGTGGTGCATTCATGGTGCTTTGGGGAGTAGGGCACATGCTCATCCCAGCAGGAGCAAATGCAGGTGATTCGGGATTGGTTGTGCATCAAACTTCAGGAGCACAGGCAGTTACATACAAGAGTTCACACAGCAATGTGCTGGAGGTAACAAACCTTTGGGAATGTTTTCTCCTTGTCAGGAACTGCTTTGTTAAGAAAATTTGATAGCTCCTTAAAAGATCTGTGCTTCCTTCTGAAGAAAGACTCATCAAAACAGACACAGCCATACAAAATATTTAAATGATGATTAATCAGCATTTCCTAACAGTGGGGAATTACCACATTCAGTCACATTCAGTTCAAGCAACAGAGTGGTGCTGGTGAGAGGAAAATGGTGTTCAAGATGGTGTGAGAGGGTGGGTTGGAGGAAAGCACACCAGAGGCATCACTGAGCAGTGCCTGGGGCAGAAGCCATGATGGTGGCTATGAATGTCCCGTGTGGAACTGTCCCCCATCTCAGCATCAACAAAGCACCACTGTTCTGCATAATGAAAGGAAAAGTAAATACAATAACTTCAATTGCAGCTATTTTTAAATGCTCAATCTGTGGAACGCTGCTTTTCAAAAATATTCTGGCTTGTTTTCCCCCCTCCATGTGGACTGACTCTGGCAATTATATAGTCAGTGTTCAACAGTCAAAAATGCAGTGTTTAGAGTATAGGAGTAATATAGGTAAGCCCTGACCTGCTGCAGTTGCAGTGACAGCAATGGAATAAGCATAGCTGTGGAATTTAATTTTTTTTTTTTTCAACTGATGCATAGGTAATGAGAGATTCATCAGTCCTTGCAGGTCTTGCTGGGCTGTGGACTTGCAGAGGGTGCTTAGGTGCTTTTTTTAACCTCTTTTTGGTGACACTTCATGCTTAAAAGCAGCTGCAGATCTGATGCCCGTGTCAAGACTTCTTCAGATGAGATAAGGAGATGTTAAAAATGCACCCAAAACTTCTCTTAAAAAAACAAAACAAAAAAAAGAATATACGTAGCAGCATAGAATTGGAAAGGACCGATAAAGGACAACTGGCCCAACTCCTCTGCAGCAAACAGGGACACCCACAGCTCCATCAGGTGCTCAGAGCCTTTCCAGCCTGACCTTGAGTGTCTCCAGGAATGGGGCATCCACCACCTGCCTGGGCAACCTGCTGACTCAGCATGATTTATGTATACCATAATTCTTAGTCTCAGGTGTGCACGAAGCAGTATGTAGCTGACAGCTACTGCAGGATGAGAAAGCAGCATTTTATTTATTTATTTATTTATTTATTTTGCAATCTCCGAATTATGAGCACTCACCAGAAGTCCAATCCTTTTTTATTTACTATTTTTATCCTGATATTTATAAAACATCACGGCAACATAAATATCCTACATGAAAAACTTACTGCATCCTGTTTAAAATAGTTGTTTTATTGCATTCAGGCCATATTTCCTGGACACTTAAAACCAAATCTGCTGGCCAACGCTCCCTAGTGCTTGTAGGAAGATTTATACCAGTGAATGCATGTCTGTTAAGTGCCTGTAGTGCTCAATGGCAAAGTATCTTTGCACAGAATTTCCACTGGAATGCTGCTCTATGGGACTTCTGATTGACTTTGTTGGGTTTTGCCAAATTGTATTATCATGAATGGTGCAAGAAAGCTGCCCATTGGTGTGAGATACTAAGCGGGTTTCCAAAGAGCCTTTCTGCTCGTTGCTTGCCTACCTCTTGGAAACAAGCACGAGAACATTTTTCTGTGGGGGAAAAAGAACAGAGTGTTTTCAGAGACATATCATAATTTGTCCCCTAAGGGGTCATTGAAGAATATTCTTTATAGAGTAATGATTTTTCATTAGGATAAGAGAGCCTGTACGATTTTAGATGTTGTGCGGGCTCTGGAACAATCCCAGATAGTGAACAAACTTTCTTTTCTCTTTGTGGTAAAAGCTTATTATTCACAGCAAAGAATTCAGCTCGACAAGAAACTCAGATCTGGCTTCCATTTTAACAGTCCTCCTCCGCTCTCCTCTCCTCCATCAGACTTTTGTGTTGGTTGCAAAGGTTTTCATTTTACCACAAGCATAATTACAAGATGCAATAACATTGTTCCCTTTATTAGGTTATTCAGTTGTTGCTTAGCTGGTAAGGCAGCTGGCTCCCTTCTCTGTGCTATGACTCAGCTCAGAGGAATGCCCATGTTTAGCTTCACCCATCACAGGCAGAAGCTTTCCAGCCTGGCCAGGGCATTGCAATGCAGCTTTACCCTGCTGGGTCCTCAGGTTCACTTCATTTCATGGATAAAGGACATTCAAAGGAAATACCATCAGGGCTGGAGCCTGATCCATTCTATGAAAAATTTAAGGTCTTTGACAGAGTCCCCCTCAACATCCTTCTCTCTAAACTGGAAAGACATGGATTTGATGAGTGGGCTGTTCAATGGATGAGGAACTGGTTGTGAGTTAATTCTCAGAAGATGGTGGTCAATGGCTCAGTGTCTGGATGGAGATCAGTGACAAGTACTGTGCCTCAGGGCTCAGTTCTGGAACTGATACTCTTCATTATCATCATCAGTGACACAGACAGTGGGATGCAGTGCACCCTCAGCAGGTTGTGGGTGACACCAGCTGTGTGGTGCAGTTGCCACAGCCAAGGGATGGGATGCCATCCAGAGAGACCTGGACAGGCTGAGCAGTGAGTCCAGGTGAACCTCCTGAGGTTCAGCAAATCCAAGTGCGAGGTGCTGCACCTGGGTCGTGGCAACTCCCACTGCCAGTATGAGGTGGGGGCCCATGACATCAAAGGCAGATATTGGCTGTATGGCAATAGAGGCTGAACTTTCCCACAATATTCTGTTATGTTTTGTTGATGTGCTACAGATAGCTGCAGAAGGACAGACTGTCAAGATGGCATATGCACAAGGAAGTGCATATGAAGGAAAGAAAAAAAGATACCCATTGATATTTACCGATGCTTTCTGAACAGTTATGGAGACCAAACAGAGGATATCAGCACAGCAAGGCAATGGGTAGTGTGTTTCAGCAATGGCAACAGTGATGTGAGAGACAAGCCATTTCCTAAACAGCCACACAGAGTTGTTACACCATGAAGTGAAGAACATCTGAATCAGCTCATCCCCATGAACTAGCTAATGGTGGTGACTATGCTGAAAGATAATGCTTGATAGATGAGAATTTGCTCTTTCGAATAGTGTTCTTGTGTTCTTTGTATCTGCTGTATTTTCCATGGAAACAAACAGCAGTCACAACCTCCGGAGTGACCTACATACACTGTGTGTCTAGCAAGGTGTCACATGGTGCTGCCTTTTGCTTGCACCCCAGCACACAGATATCTGGGCACATAGGCTGTGGTTCAGCTCTGCATGGTAACTAATGCAGCAGTCCTCCTGCAGGGCTGGGGACACAGCTTGGGGAGCACAAACAGCTGCCAGCCTGACCTCACTTTGTATTTCCTTGGCTTATGTAAGCACAGGCATGCACAGGTTAAGGAAGGGAAGCATCAGCTCCTCGCTCACAGGATTTTTTCCAGTTTTTGCTGATCTCTGTGTTCATAACCAAAAAGTAGCACAGCATCACTGCATTCCAACCAGTCATCTCCATTGTTGTTTTAATTTCTGATTTACAGCACCAAATCAGACGTGCCATCAGAACATTGCTGTGTACAGTTCTGTGGAGGCAGTATTATTGTAGCTGTCAAGAATTAGACAGGTTTTAGAAGCTGGAACCAATTGCCAGTTACAAAGAAAGAGGAACCTTTACATACATGGCTCAGGATTTCCTGTTATTGCAGATTGATTTTTGTGATGCAAGGCAAGACTCATTTCCCCCCCCCCCAATAATTAAACACATCTGAAGTAGCATTCTTTCCAGTCCACAACAATGACTTTCCTGGAGATTGTTTTGACAGAGTTTTCAGCCGAAATATTTTTCATTAATATAAATAAGTTTGTTTCTCAAAGTCATGACTCTGCAGTGATATCATAGCACATAGCACACCAATCTACCTTTTGAGGAAAGATGTTATTTTAAGAACAGCATTCCCAAAGGAACTCCTTGGAGGAGTTGATCTTAATCCATCCCATTTGCTTGAATTTTTTGGGCTTGCATGAGCTTGGTGCAAAATGCTCCAGCAACAACAACAGATGAGTATTTATTAACACCAGTTTTTAAAGTACTTTGCTGTTTTATAAGAGAAAATGTAAACACGGCTGTGATTCGAGTCCCCTGATGTTTTTTTTTCTTATATGGCATTACTAAGGTAAACTTCTCAGCCAGTGAAATAGAGATGAAAAATTATTGTTTTTGATAGGAAAAATGTGGAATGCTTAATACTGCCTGGAAGCGGACTATGGCTCCAGTCCAAAGCCTGTTGACGTTAATGGGAATCCTTCCCTAGTATCTAAGTTAGCAGGAAATGCACTGTCAAGAAACTTGTTTTTTCTCAGTATCATGATCTAATCACTAGAGATAACACAACGGTTTCAATATGGAACTGAAATATTAGCAGGAGAAGCACAAATCACAAGTGGGTTGTTGAGCAATTCCAGAGAGGCCATGAACGGTAACTGGCCATGCACCCACATGTCCAAGGGAATGCACTTTGTTGCTCTTCATGTGAGGAGCACTGACTGTGCACAGTAAGTAGGGGGCATCAGATAACCAAAGCCTGAAATAAGCCCTTTGTATCTTCACTGTTGCTTTTTACTAAAAGTGGGATAACCTATCTCTTATTGCCTCCACTGAAGCAATTCCTTTGCCCCCACGGTGGCTCTGGGTAAAGACCCAACTCCGTGTTCACCTTGACTAAGCCCTCTCACCCCTTGCCCTCCCCTTCCCTGTTGCTTTTTGTGCCAGATGAATGAAGGATGCTCACTCAAGTACTGCTGTGCATGGCAGTTTGAAAGGACTGGTTTGTTCAGATCTCCCTGCCATCCGCGGGGGAATTCCTCACAAAAGCAGATCTCCCCTTAGGGATTACTGCGCTACCTTTGAAGACTGCATTGCTGCTTTTTATTTGAAGAGGTATTCCAGCCTTCTGAAACAGTGGTGCATGTAACGTCTTACAGACAGATTCCTTAAAACAGCTCTACAGACCAAGTATAGGGATGTTGGTTTATGACGATGTATCTTTTTTTTTTCTCCTTCTCTCTTTCGTTATACTTTTTATTTTTTTCCAGACAACCCTGTCCTTTACAAAGACATGGCCTAGTGAGCACAGTGCTGGTGGGCTGACAATTGGACTAGATGATTTTACAGGTCTTTCCCAACCTCACTGATTCTGTGACTCTATGAAACCCATTGAAAACAAAGGTGATTACATTGCCTTAAGCATCCCACTCCAGGAGAAGGCCATGACTATCCCACATTGTGCTGACTAACACATCCAGTAACACCCTAAATCCTACACATTCAAAGTACCCTAAATCCAACAGCTTCAATAGCTCCATAAATCCAACACGTTCAGTAACACCCTCAATCCAACACATTCAGAAGTACCCTAAATCCTTCACTGCTCCCTCCTGCAGGTCCTTACCTGACTTTTGGGTTTTTTGATCTGGACAGCATTAGGTGGTTGGGTTCCTTGAAGTCAGCCCTTGCAATACCCAAATCCCTTTGGACTTAGCCCAGAGAAATAGCCTGATGACACCCAGCAGCTGCAGCTATGCCAGGGAGGATTCAAGTTCTCCAGATGCAGCTGAACCAAAATGGCCTTCCTCCTCCTAAAGATGCACACAATGCTTTCCTGAACACAGAAACAGATGCATCCCATCTTCTAGACATTGAGCACACACTCCACTTTCTGGCTCCAAACAGGGATTTAGGAGTGCTGAGGAGTTCCAAAAACTGATACGCAACGTCTGATTGCTATAAAGCTCCCAAGCTGGCTGCTTTAAGCTCAAGAGCCTATAGCTGGGGGCCAGTACAGCACAAGTGGGGCAGCACATGGCACACCCTCAGAGTGCAGTCAACATGGGCATCCCAAACCCCTCTTTGCCAAATCTTCATGCGTTGGATAAATGCTCTCCATAGTACATACTGCACTGTCCTGTAGAAAAAGAGAGGGGATAGAAAAGATAAGAGAGAAGATAGGCAGTGGACGCGCTTCTGAATGATGGATTTGGTTGCAAGCAAGACAGCTCAATACTTATTTTTAAACCAGGGAGGTTAAGAAATAGTTCCAGGCATGTGCTGTGAAACAGCATATGCATGTTTTTCTCTATTTTTTCCCCCTGTAGCTGGGATAATGAAAAAGCTGCACAGAACAGCTATAACCAGACCACTGCTCATTAATCATTTGTCTAATCCATGCCCAAGTTGTCTTAACTTCATTTTTAGAAATTCACCAGCTAAACCAGAACATCGTTCTGAGGCCAAACTGGAATGAATTGGAGGAGTTCTCCCATGGGGTGATCTCATAGCGAAAGAGCGCTTCGTCCCATGTGCAGAGCCATTACCCAAATATCGCCAAGCTGAAGTTTTGGTTCAGATTATTTGTGCATGCTGAACTGGACAGGATGATGGGGATGAGCATGGGTTTGCAGTGCTTGGTGTGAACTGGGGGCAGCACACCACGATGCAAAAACTAAGGATTTATAACATGATGTTATGCCAACGAGTGAGAAATTAAAAAAAAACAAACACAAAAACAGAGAAAGAAATATCCAGAATAGAAAAACTGCCAGCTTCCCACGTGAAGAAAGAGAAATAGAAGGACAGAGACCTGACTGAGCTGCTAACAGAAATCAGTGCCTGTGAACTAACAGCTGCAGAAGGTGGCAGGACCCTTGGCTGACAAAGCATCTGGGAAGTTATGCTCACAAAAATCCAAGAGACACCAGAACGCCAACAGACATCCCTGGGAAACACACTGGGAAGAAATGCAGCACATCCCAGAAGGAGCTTCTACACATTCATAAATTCTAATTCAGTGTAAAACATCCAGGAAAGAGACCTCAGAGATGTGAGGAATCCAGTGAAAACATCTGCTTAGTGCACGGGAAGATGGGTTACGCAGCCAAGAAAATATTAAACTGCCTCAAGAAAGATAAAGCAGCAGTATTACTGTTCCAGCAATAGGCTCAAACTTCTAGAAATCTTAGAAGCTAATTCTTGTTTAGAGAGGACCCTGTTCAACTGCTTATAGTGAGACTTGCCCCTGAGCTGCTTGGAAGTCCTCATCTGCTGAGGGATATACGTCTGCTGTGGTATTAAGACAAAATAGGCACACAAATGATAGACTGAGATTTGCCATGCAGGCACAAGCCTTCTGTGTCAGTGGCACTCCTTAGAACTTGAACTGGAGTAACAACATACTGGCAAGGCCAGTAACGGATGTTAGCAGAACTTTAGAAGTACTTGATTTAGTCAAGATCTACAGACACTGGCATTTTATCTCTCTGACTTCAAATGGGCATAAGGAAGTGGCAGTCTGTGAGAGCAGAACTGGCTTAAGGGACAAAGCAAAAACAGCAGAGGAAGGAGCGCTGGTACAGCCAGTAGGTTCCATCATCTCAAAAACACCCATCCTGGCAATTCAGCATCCATGCTGACAGTGGGAAAACACCTGTGTGTAGCAGCTGCTGAACTTGCTAGCATCCAGCCTCATTGCTGCCCCCAGGACATCCCAGAGAGCACAGGAACCAGCCCATTCCTGAGTCTTCCCACATTTCATATTCAAATGGCACTCGAGGTTTACAGGTACTCAAGCTAATGGAGAAGTCATGTGCCAACAGCCTGGTTAAAAAGCAGCTGCTCACATGCTTCCCAGGCTTTACCTTTGCTTTCCAGGAACAGCCTCTCCATTAGCACTTGGTGAAAACTGTAATTTATGTCCCGCCTTGCATGCCACATCACACAGAGATAAGGAGCCTTCATTTCACCAGCTCTCCTGTTCCCACAGTTTATCAGCAAATCCCATGATCCCCATCCTGTTTGAAGAACTCATGTTAGGCAATGCCTGCAGCACAGCCCACATCTCTAGAGCAGGCGCAGCACCCATGGGCTTTCTTCATCTCTTCAAGCTGGAAAATCTCAGCTAAGGACGATTCAGGGTCTTACAGCAGCAGTCAGCTATTGCTGTGTTCATAGAAACAGCCCAATCCTGGAGATGTACAGCCACCTTGCAAGCTCTGTCACCATTCTTCCCCACTTTTACACATGGGCAATCTCCAGAATAGAAGTGAATTCCTCAAAAGTTTCTTCCTAATTGATTACAAATGAAGAACTCCATTTGCTTAATGGAAAATATATTTTAAGAGATGTTTAGGCATTAAATTAGATTTAAGAAGTATGTGGCATTAGAAACAAAATTAGAGATTAGAAGCAGGACTTTAAAAGAAGAACATTTGTGCTGAAATAACTTACAAAATATATGTCCATAAAACATGCCAGAGATTGCAAAGCTCAAAAATGTCAGTGTTACACAGCAGGACCACTATAAGAAGCAGGGAGCATCAGATGAAGCTAGCAAGCTTAAAATGATGTGTAAAAATAATGGTTGATTGAAATGTGTGGGTCAATGTCAAGGCATGATAAAACTATCATCTATTTAAAAGAAACAAATTCACAGAAGAGAAATTCTTTGCAAACACTGAATAGATAGAAATTAGAACTTGGTCAGTGAGTCCCTGAGTTGAGAACAGCTGGAAAGTGGAGAAAAGCAGCAGTATTGTGTGTTGAGTACTGACTACAGATTGTTGGGTACTGAGCATAGAGTACTGAGTGTTGACTACTAAATATAAAGTGTTGAGTACTGAGTGTTGAATATTGGGTGTTGAGTGTCTAGTATTGAGAACTGAGAGTTGGGTGTTGAGGTTGGGCACTCATGAAGGTGAGTTACTGGGACAGGTGGATTGCCATGGAGCAGCTTGTCTCCTTACTGCCATCATACCAATCTGACCAGAATTCAGAGTATGTCCCTGCACATGGCACACGGTATTAGCAACAACAACCACTGAGCTATGAACATTTGTCAAAACCAACAAAAATGTGCTTAGCTAAAAAGAGGTTAACAGTGCTAAAACTCACTAAGCATGAGGTAGAGCTCTTAGTGGTGTAATGTGAGCTAGCTTAATGTTGTTTTTATCTTAGAATAACAGAGTATCTAAGGTCTTCCATTTCTCTCACACCACAGGGAGCACAGGGTGGCTATTTGAGCTGCTAGTTATGATGGGGGTTGGTGGGGGGGAAGAAAGGTGACAAACAAAAATTGGGATGAATCTGATATTAATGGTTGCCTTTCCTTCCCTCTGCACCAGAATATGATATTTTGACAGCTGAATGCGCCTTGATCTCCTGAGAGATGCAAAGATACAGACTGAGATCTGACATCACCAATTGCATCAACAAGCAGCAGCAAACAGCTGTACACAAAGTGCTGCAGCAGCCACAGCCACAGAACTCCTGTACTACTGACAGTGGTGAAGCTCTTGAAGTACAGGTTACAATCAGAGTGGAAGCTGAGGCTGCAGATTTTGGTCTATTCAGAGAATCTCTTCCCAATAGTGTCTCCCTCTCTCCCTTCCTCCCTCCTTCCCTCTTTCTCTCCCAGCGCATGGCAGTTTTCTTATTATTTCAGAAGTCTGCTCCCCTGGAGAAGGGGAGGAACATGAAGATAATACCAGAGGAGGATGCAAACAATGGACACCCAGAGGACTCACACTCACAGAGGGAAATGCCCTTACACAATAGAAAAATGCACAAAGCACATTCAAATGCCCACCCAGGTTTGACAACACCATGGACTGTCTCCTACTCTTTATTCTCCAGAGTCAAGAACAAAACAAAGGCCTATTTTTTTAAGATTAAGACCAGAGACAGTGGGATTATAGGAGAGATTTGACAAGATGTATAATAGAGGGACTCGGCATGCAAAAGGGCCTGGAGGAATGCCAAAGGCTCAGGTCACAAAAACTACACTGTTTCTTCTTCTGCTCCTTTCTAAGTCTTCATAAATAAGCACTGTCAGGCACAAGCAATTGTTCTTCCTCTCTCTTTTTTTTCTTTCTTTTTTTTCATTTTTTTCATTTTTTTCTTTTTTTCTTTTAGAAACAACAACCATGCTTTAAACTTGGGAAGCATTCCAAATTCAACTTTAGCATGACAACCAGAAGTCTGAAACTGAACATGCCAACACTTCCGCTATTCAGGGGTGATGCAGAGCACCCCTTGTAATTAAATTCAGCAACACAAGCAGCATAAAGTTCATCCAGCTTGCTCAGTGTCTTCAGGAATTAGCATATAAAGTGCTATACAAATGTACACACACACATGGTTTCCCTGAATGCCTTAAGTTGCACCAGCGGGGGTTCAGGTTGGATATGAGGAAGAATTTCTTCTCAGGAAGAGCTGTGAAGCATTGACATGGGTTGCCCTGGGAAGAGGTGGAGTCAATGCTCCTGGGGTGTCCAAGAACCACAGAGATGTGGCAGTGAGGGAGGTGGGTTAGTGGGCATGGTGGGGGTGGGTTGGGGCTGGACTGGATCACTTTAGAGATCTCTTCCAACCTTAATGATTCTATACCATTATGATTCTATATTATTAACCTCAGTAGCTTCTGCAAAGAGATGTCCTTATTGCTTTGCCACACTAAATGTAACATCCACATTCATGCTAAGAAACACAGTGAAGCAAAATGGAGAAAGAAAGAGCAATGACAACAATAAGAAAGCAAGATCACTCCAGATACAGTTCTCAGCATCATCACTCCAGATACAGTTCTCAGCATCAGCCTGGAGGCACTGTGCAGGCAGAGCTGAGGCAGTGCACATTGGGATGAGCACAGGGGATGGAAAATACCACCAAAATGGGGGAAATCCTTTGCATTTGAATTGGCACCAAGTTCTCCACATCATGAAAGTGCAGGTGAAACTACTTGAAAACACCGGGCTGTTCAACCAAACAACATGGCACTTCTAATGGGGCACTCATGATGACATTGTCCACAATGCAGCCGTCTAGCAACAAGTGGGGCTATTGCATATGTTATTTAAACAGTTACAAGAACAACTACAGAGAGTGATTTTCAACCACAGTTTCGGACCCTAAAGCCAAAAGAGTTGATGTGGGCTCACATGGACATGACAGAAGAGCTCCAGAGGCTGAACGTGTCTTCAGAATGCCACAGGTGCCAGAGCACACGACCCCTTTACACAGTTAAACAAAGCCTCAGGTGTGGGATTCCCCAATGAAGACACAAAGCTGAACTACTGTTCTGAGTAACCAAGAGCCATTAGTACCTGCATGGGTTGAAGCACTATGCTGGCCTTTCTTTAGCAAGCAAGCCTACCAGTTGTTTGATTCAAAGCTTTTCTCATCTGCCAGGAATCCACATGCAACTTTCGGCCTGATCCCAGCTCAAACTATTTTTAAAGCCCCACTGACATGATAATTAAGATTAGAAAACAACAATCAGTCCAAACTTTCAGAATAACATACAACCTAAAAAAGAAAAATAAGGTTGGTTTTAATTGTGCAATCCTTCCCTACAATGAATTCGTTAAGACAATCTGGATAGCAACCTTTTAAGTAGGCCAAGAAGTTTAGAGGGATTAAAAGGAATGTGTTAGTGAATCCAAACTTTCAAAGCAAATTTCAGAGTCTTTTGCCATTTTTAAGTGTAGTGTTTTGGCTCTCCAAATATTTCACGATTTTAAGAGGTATATCTTATTTTCAAGTTACTGGAAAACTAAATCAAACCATCACCTCACTAAGTACAGCATGTGCACTCCAAATGCCCAGAAAGATGAAACACTGTAATACAAAACTACTCAGGAAATTAATAGACACAAGAGGAACATAAATAACCAGTGATGATAAGACCAGAAAACTGCCACAGGTAGGTTAAATAAGAAAAAGAAGACTGATTAACCCAGCCTTGACTGCAGCTGTAACTAAGGGAGAGAGCATTAGACACGGCCAAGCCTTACGTGGTTCTCCTCCAGCATCACTCTCTTCTTCCAGAAACAAACACATCCTGAGGAGGTGGAAGCCCAAAAGCCACCACCAGGGCCACCACCTGCCATACTGGTGCTTTGAGGCGACAGAAAATGGAGAACTGGGGCTCCCCAGAGGGTAATGTCTTTGAAAAGGCTGTCTCAACTGTGTAATTCTCTTAGCCAAGAATGCCAGTTTAAGGACTATGAAAAATAAATCATGCTGCAATTATTATTCAAAAAACAGTGGCATTACTGCTTTTTGATTAAACAATACTGCACTTGGGGATTACAGGAAAAGGTCAAACAAAGGCTTTGGTGCACTAACAAAGCTGTGCTGAAATCTTGGAAAGACCTCAAGTTTCATGGGGCTAAACTGCAGCTGTGAAGGTACAAGGAAGCAAAGTGCCTCTGCGGGACACTGCTCCCGAGATGGGAAATTGTATTCCCTCCCATCAGTTCTCCTGCCTCTCCTACTTCACACTGCGCTACTTCTTTATGCTTTTCTTTTTCAGAAGGCATTAATTTGGGCTTACTCATTACTGGAGGAGTAGTGAGACCCCGGGGTGGAAGGGAATGAAGGGGCTGAATGACTCTGAATGGAGCTGGGGGGGACCCCAGAGGAGCATCCTGCAGTGTCCCCTCCACTGGCTCTGCAGAGCCAAAAGAAGCAGACCTGGCACAAGAGCTGTGCTCTGCACTGCTATGGCTTTTAATGCATACAGTATTTCCTGGGTGAATTCTGAATTTTCTTTTTAAACTCCACAACAACTCAACAAACTCAACAACAGATTGCATTCTTGGCATGCTAAAAGCCGTTGTTAGAAAATCCTACAACAAAATATCTGCAGTAAATTAGCCAACATTCTTTATTCCTCAGTGATCCATCTCATCTGCAGGTCTGGCCATGCAGTTTGTTGAGCTCAGTCTCAACGGCACAAGACAGGATAATAAGGAGAACCTGAATAATTGGAACTTACATCCAGGTGCCATTGGCTGCTTCGGGCTCAGAACTCCATATTTTAAAACATAACCATTCATCTCTATATGCTTTTTTGCCTTCTTTCTTTTTTCCTTCTTATGGCCAGTGCCCCATGCCCACACCAGCAGCAGTGCTGGTGGCAAAACAGCCCCCACAGGGCTCACTGGTCACAGACATTTCACCACTGAGCTCCTGCAAAGGCAAAAACCGAAACGCTGCTGTCTCTGTTAAGCACAGCTCCTTAACTCCCATAGACACACCAGCAAACAGGCACTGCAAGGCATGGTCCAGACTGCCCATCCCATCCAGGCTCGAGTCAGGGCTCCAGAACCAATCTTATAGGACAAAATAGAAGAAATTGCCCATTTTCAGCTCTTGACACCTCACTTAGCACTCCCTATCCCAGCAAGGTTTGTGTTGTTTTTGTAAACACCTACATCATTTGTTATTCACTTGGCACATCACTGAAGATGAAATAAATAAGTGAATAACTGATCGATCAGTAGGACATGATTAACGGGTGAAACCAAGCATAACAGAAAAGCTCTGCAAATTGTTGCTTCCTCCTAAGAAATGTAGTAGCTGAAAACACAGCAGCACTAAGTCTTTCCTCAGGGATCTCACCTCCAGCTCCAAACCACAGCGTGATGCCGAGGAAACAGCTTCTGCAAAGCACAGCTTCCCATTAAAGATTTTGGGCAAAACACATGAGCAATTAGTATGCATGAGGGCTCCTTATGTCTTTGTTGTTGTTTGCCAGAAAGTACTTGGGAAACTCTGCAGTTGAGTTTTAAAGGGGAAAATAGGGATAACTGTAGCCTACTGAACCTTGACAAATGCTGTTCCCCAGCACTATCAGATGTGAACAGATTACATATCTACTTACAGGAAAATGCAAGTTTGCTATTACACTTCACAAGGCATTTCCATTAATAATTCCAAGTATTTGGAAACAGTTCATGTGCTCCTGCTGAGTTATTGTTGAGGAATTTTTGATTAGGTAAAAGATTTTATTTTTCCCTGAGCCAAATACGTACGTTTGGCAGAATGACATGCACCCAGTGCGCCACTGGAAGGGCATCAACCTTGGCGCAATATCCACTTGATTTTTCCTGCTATAAACACAGCTTGATGGAAGAAAAAAGAAAAGGAAAAAAAATGGAAAAAAAGAAAGAAAAAGGCAAGAACACAGCATATAAGTGCCCTTTTTTGTTGTTAGTTTCTGGGGAAGAAAATAAGTTTCCCTGAGGAGAATAAAACGTGTCTCTGACCCAGAGGGGGAGGTCATAGGGCAACAGGTGGAATGAAAGCCTCCAGCAAAAATGTCTTTAGAGCTTTCTTCAGAGAGGTTTAAATCACTCTGCTTTACATGAGGTTGGCCTTTGACTTGTGCTACTGCTTGCCCTGGGGCACTTTGCCACACAAGCTTTCTAAGGAGGGCTTATAAGGCATCTACAAGACTTGGCTGAAGCATGGTCTGACAGATGGACCCCAGGGCAGTAAGGGGCTGCAGATCTGGCCAGCTGAAAAGCTCGATTAGCAAAATGTGCATCCAAGAGGCAGCACGGATGGAGGGACACAAGAAGGGTCTTTTTGAAGACAGGCATCTTAAATCAGGGACAGAGCTAATTGGGCTTTTAGGAAATAGTTATGGATCATATGACTTATTCAAGAGTGAAGTACTAGTCAAACATAGCTTGGCTTTATTTAATCTTTTATGATTAAATCCCTTTTATAATTCCAAGCTTTGGAATGACTCCCTCATCACCAAAGAACAAATTAAACATTCTAAATGGAGTTAATTATACTCTAGTAGCTCCATCCAAATGACGACCAAAGCCTTTGGTACAGATGCTACCACCACTAAACCATCACCAAAGAGAAGACTCTGTTTTGTAGCAATTACTGATTTGCTGTCATTCTGATGCTATTATTATTATTATTATTATTATTACTACTACTACTATTATTATTATTATTATTTTAAATCAAATGTGAAACAGCTCTGTGTCACTGCATAGCTGATGAGCTACCCCACTATGAAGGGGGAAGCTATTACATGTCTAAGAGTATACGCTGATGCTTCAGGCTGGATATTAGGAAAAATGTCTTCTCACAGAGTGTGGTGATGTGTTGGCACAGGCTGCCCAGGGAGGTGGTGGAATCACCATCCCTGGGTGTCCAAGAAACTTGGAGATGTGGCACTGAGGGATGTGGTTGCAACCTCCACACCAATGCCTGCAAAAACTCAGCCCTACAGTAAATCAACTGGGAAAAAAAAAGTAAGTAAAACTTGGCTGATGTCAAACACACTGTGCTGCTAAGGCTTCTTCCAACCCTCCAAGTCACAGGTCTGCCATGAGCTGCCTTCATACCAAACCTTCCTCTTGTCTCCATGTGAAGCCTTGAGGAATTGGTTATGCCTGGTGGTGCAGATGAATCCTTTTGCCTTCAGTGAGTTGCAACAAACCACACTGCCCCATAAGATAGCTGAGGTCTGTCTCGGAGCTTCGAACCCGCAGGAGGTCAGTAATCAAGTGCAAATCTCATGGTCAGTTGAAAAAAAAATAATCTATATTTACTCCTGATAAGCCAACCGCAGGACTGATGCTTAACAGCAGAAGTGCTGAAAGCAGATTATTTTTAGTTTTGATTTACTCATGCAACCACTTTCCTATCCAAACTGTCAAAGGTTAAGACAAATATCTCAAAAACATACCAGGTTAATTAACTCACAGACCAAAGACATGCCTTGGGCTACAGAAGTATGTACAAATGGCTTGTAGGCATCCCTGTCGCCACAGAAGAGGCACAGCATGGGCTGTATTCCTCCTCACTGCAGTGTCCTTTACCAAACACCAGCAGCATTACAGGCTATAAACATCCTTAATTACCTGATCTGAGTCTGCATGAGAAATAGCACTCAAGGGGACACTGCTGTGTGAAGATTTGCCTTAAGTAGGAAAAGTGATTGTGTAAAGGACATAACCTCACCCCAGAATGGAAAGGCTAGCATCATTTACACAGGCAAAATTTAAAACAGCAGCACAGCTGGCAGGAGGACCGCGGATCTCCTTGTAGCCCAAATTAATTGTGTGGCATTAGCAAGGCCTCTGGGTAATAACGACAGAGCAGCTTGAAAGTGGATGCTGCAACTTCCAGTGTGCCCAAAGACCCCAGGACACAGCCCTGCGCCAGGCGCTAGGTAACGTTTGCAGCACAGGGGGTCCTCTCCAGTGTTCAGCTTGCACACTCATCGACTCTAAATTCGTTAATGATTGTTTCATTTCCTGTGGCTATATTCAAAACCACAAAGTACTTGCTCATGCAGAAATCTCCCAGCTCAGAGCTTAACTCTGCATTAGTTCAGCATTACCGGGAAGACCAGGCTCTTGGCTGAACTCAGCTATCCCTGAGGAGAGGATGTCCTGGCTTGTCCGTGGCACTGCCACATTTCTCATCACACAGGTCTGTCAGGCAGACGTTTATCACCACAAAACCTAAACCAGGTTTTGTGAGGCACCCAGAAATATATAATCATATCATAGAACCTCTGTGCAGCACTGTTCAGAACACTGCAGACAGAGGGACTGGGCCTCACTTAATATACACTTCTGTAGGAAAAAAACTCAAGTACGGCAGAGCTTATTTCTAACCTGGAGAAAACGTGGCTGAATTATTAACATGAGAAGCACAAATGCTGAGTATTAGACTTGCACCAGTACAAAGCTTTCGGCCTTGTTTTATTTACAGCCTGGCTGCAGGGCTGTCCGTGGAAGCACACAGTGCATTACAAGCAGAGAAACACGTTTTCTCCTGTTTCTGGACTAAGGCATCCTATGAGACTAGGAAATTACTTTAAACATTTCCTCACTTATAATGCCCTAGAATTCAAATCACAGTTTTAGAGCAAGCCTGTGCATACCAAAATGTTTGAGAAAGGTCGAAAGATGCTGATTTTAAGCATTTATTTTCATCATCATTAAGGAGTTAATGATTTTGATGTTTAATTACATTTACCTTTCTGCAATTTCAGCAGTTTTATTTTATTTTATTTTATTTTATTTTATTTTATTTTATTTTATTTTATTTTATTTTATTTTATATTTTATTTTATTTTATTTTATTTTATTTTATTTTATTTTATTTTATTTTATTTTATTTTATTTTTAGTAGCAGACATGTTTGGGGCAGTACTGGAAGGATACATAACATGATTTAATATCAGATATTGTATCAGAATGATAAGCAGTTACACAGACCTCTGATAGGATCGGTAAAATGCAGGCTGCACCAGGTGACTGCAGAATGACCTATTCACACCTCATTGTAAATATGAGGATAAAAGTAATCTGTAATTCCACATGACTTGGGTGATGCTCTTTTTCTATCTAATTTGATATCCCAATGCTTTTCCACAGTGTAGGTGTAAATGAACAGAAAAAAAATTAAGGATTTTTTGCATCCACGGACATAGCCACATGATCAGAATCCTTTCTTGCTGACGGCTATGTACAATGCAGACTTACAAAGACTGTAGATGGAAAAACATGTCCTGCATTTGTACTCTGCAAAAAGGGGAGAACAGTCAGCTCTGAGAAATTTTAATTCAGTGGATTCTGACTTTGATGAAACACATTCTTGTAGTTTTGTGTTTTTTGGAGCAGAGTTTTTCTTTAGTTAAAGTTAAAGCAGTTGCCTGAATATTTATTGAATATCTCATTTGTTCTTGATAAAGTCGGAGCTTGGGGAAATCTCTTCCCAAAGCACAACATTTTGGAACCACTTCTCCTCTGCTGGCAGTTACTGGGAGTCCCTACAAGGAAGTCACGCAGCCTTGAAAGGTAATTACCTCCTGCTGGGCATGTGCCATTAGCACAGAAATTACACCGCCAGCCACTCAGCATTACCTGGAGGCTCACGAGGAGAAATTGTCCTTCCTCTCTATTTTCTAAATCAGGTTCAAACAGTAAGAAGTTGTAATCTGGCATTTTTTAAACCTTTTACATTCCCTTACCCTACTCCTTACAGTTGCAGAGGATCTCAGAAGCATGTAGACATGGTGGAAGCTGAATAAAGTGGTGATCACATTATGAGAACCATGCTGGTTTCCCAGCAGATGCATGAACCTGATCAAATTAAGGAGCAAAGAGCAGTGCATGTGGATATCTATGGCTTTCCCAGGTGTGGGAAAATTTGCCCCCAAAAGTAGACACAAAGCTAGACCATGGGAATGGAAAACAGCTCAATGTCATCAAGGATCTGGATGTTTTAACACTTTATGATACGTATCATTTGAAGAGCATGGCACCACTAAATGCAAGTGGAGCCATAAACTGTTTCTAGCTCATGGTTTATCTCATGTTTCCCTGATTAAATGGTCATTAGGATTTCAAAAGCTGTGGCGAATGAGCCAAGCAGCCCTCGTGATGCCACGGGCCATTTACAATAAGTGCGTGCTAGGCTGTTTTGGAGCATAAATAGCGAGCCACATAGGGAACATGCAAGTCATGGCTGGGCTCCCATGGTCTGCCAGCTCCAGATCACATCAGGAATGTCTTTATCCTTCGCATTCGTGTCTCCAAAATGGACACATGGATTGCAGCTGAATCATGCAACGTACTGAATTGCTAAAAACTGACAATGATACAGGTGTTAAAGCTGTTAAAAACACAGCCCAACACACGCATATATACGTATTTAAGTGCACGATCTATTATTTACTAAGTGTTTACCGAAACTCCTGACGTGCATTAAGTGCAATGTCCCAACCACAGTGCACTCCTGGGGCTGAGTGAACGAAGACGAGCAAAGTCAGCCAAAAGGAAAAACAGAACAAACCCAATAAAAACAGTGATCCTAACCCCTCGGCTAGCTCCATCTGCACGCAAGCAGAAAGCTGCATAAATCTGCCTAGAAGCTGCCCTTTGGGCAGCACCTTCCAGCCCAGGTCTCCAGCAATGGCCCTGTGGATGTCTTTGCAGTTTCTGGGTCAGCAGGATTTACACACACAAATGAACAAAGGCAGATATAAAAGCAAGATGTTGCTTGTGAAACTTTCATGCTTTATAGCAGGAGGGATCGTAATTTTGGCAGATTACTACCCATAGTATGATCTCTTAGGTATTCGTTCGCAGATGAGTTTACTGAAAGAACACACTTCCATTTCCCTCTTTATTAAGGAACAGAAAAGAAAATAACATCGTCATGCCTTAAAAACAATATGTAACCAAGAGAGGATAAAGCAGCACAAAGCAAAACTAGATAGAAAGTCAAAGAGATATTCCTGCTCTTTGGTATCTCCAATTTCCAGTTGCAATTATGTTTTTACATTCCCCTCCTTTCACAGATTCTTTTTCCAGGATGCAGGAACACTGAAATGGAGCAAGGGAGCAAGAGCTAGGAAAAATCCTGAACATTAAGTATAGCCAAAAATGAAAACAATAAATCCTTTTGAAAGGGGGGGGAAAAAAAAAAAAAGAATTATTTCATATTCTTTCTTGAGCCAATGAAGATGTACCAATAAGATACAACTAATATGTAGAAACCGATGTGTTTCATCTGCAACAAAGGAGGTCTTCCAGGATTTTCCAGACTGGCACTGATTGCCTTTCCACTTATCATGCAGAATAGGAAAGTTTCAGCTGGAGGCGCAGAAATCTGATTTAAAAAATAATTTTCAAGATGCCACAGACTTCAATCTATAATCTCATGTAAAGAAACTGTTTCTGCACGCACGCAAATGCAATGCTCTGAAATAGCTCTTCAGGGAAGAACAAGAGATTTCATTTTTAAGTACGTATGTATGCAAAATGTACAGAGATAAGGATATATATAATGTTTAGCTTACAATACACTGTTTAAAGATTTAATTGTAGATATAGTAGTATATTTTATATATGCATGTTAAAAAGTAAAGCTTGCCTTACGAGCTTTCTCTAAAACCAAAACTTCTGTGGAGTAGTCCACAATGCAAGCTTTCATATCTGAATACGGAAATTCTCACCGTATACAGTGGTGCCATCAGTGTTTCTATCAGTTTCCAAGCACACTGCATTTCCCCAGCCATTAATGAGGACAAGAAAATGTAAATGAGGATTAAAAACCCATTATAAAATCTTTTCATCTTCCTCTCTGTGCAGAGCTTACCTACAGAGTCAACAACGTCCAGCGTATTATTAATTTCCTTTCTCCTGATGAAATGCACCAGCCATTTGGTTTTGTTTAGCTGTTTGTGCTCCACCAGCACACTAATCACACCAGTGATAAATGAAGTCACTTGGGAATTTTGAATTTCCAATTGACTCTCAATAACGTACCATTATAAACATTAGGTCATAGTCTCAGGGTCTCTCTTGAACCAAGCAATGTATCCTGGAAAACCATTTTCCTTGTGTGGTCTGTGCTCTAAAACACCACTGGCAAAATGTCAGTGAAAACGCAAGCAGTTTAGGATTTTATCCCACAGTAAATATCGCTTTGTTCCTCAAAACAAATCTCTGCTGAGGCTCTGAGGGCACTCAGCATAACCTCCTACCCATTTCTTCCCCACACAACAAGTTTTAATGCCAGCTGATGGGAGACACTGATATTAGCCAGGGTTGGGTCCCGTTACCAGGCACAGTATGTTTTTAAGCACAGGTATTGTCTAGGCATGTTGCTTGAGAAATAAAAACACAGAGGCCCATCCAGTTGCCTTCAATGCCTGCACAGAAAGTTTGAGGATGAAGGGTGGGTTCTTCCCACCCGGGATAAAGCTCACTGGTAGGGACAGTTTTCCCTAAACTACAGGTTCCTGTGTTCACAATGTTGTACTTACAGGATTTGCAGACCCTGGAACAGGGATCTTAATTACTCATTTCACAGCCTTTAGTAAACCTTCTCTGGCACAGCAGAGTTTGGATTTGATGATTTTTTTGTTTGTTTGTTCATTCCAGGTTTTACAGCCCCGTTTCATAGCACAAAGTAGCCCATTACTAACTCGTTATCTGGATACACTCTAAGTCCAAGGACACTGGCCTCAAAATGTGGCCAGCAACCAACCCCAACAAGACTTTTTAATGAACAATCCATAAATCTTACCACCGGGCAGATAAATATTGTCAAGGTTAACTGAATAAGTCAGTCAAACATTCGTCAACAATCTGATTTTTTTTTTCTTTTTTTTTTTTCTTTCTTTTTTTTCTTCTTTTAGAAGGAAAGAGTATCAATAGTGTGCTGGCAAACTGAGTTTGCAGGGTCCTCACAGCTGGTACTGTGCCATTAAGCCAACAGCTGTGCACATCAGCAGCACTGCTCTGACTGCCAGGTGGCATTTGTTGTGAGGAAGGCCTCTCAAACATAATAAATAAGTGAGGAATAAAAATCCCAACAGCAACAAACAAAAGCATGCCGTAGGAGTGTCTTAAAGACATTTATATGGACTAGCTTGTGAGCTGCTAAAAGCTAGTATGGAGTTTGCAATAGGGTGATCTCTTTCCGTTGCCCAAATCCCGCAGTCCTGAAGGTCTTAATGAAACTTACCTGGTTTCAATCACGAGTGCTGGGCTCACTGTGCTGATGCCATTCAGTGATCTGCAGCGAGACGGTGTTCAAAACAAGTGGAACAGAAAGCCTAAAACTCAATAAAATCATGGCCAAAATTCCTCCCTATATTTTCCTCAAATTTACAGGAAGCTTACGGCTGTCACAGCTTAAAATACTGTTTTGCATTTCCTTGTATCCCAGGTATAAATTATGGATACTAGGGCTGCCATGTTCTACAAAGTGCTTCCCAACACTCATCATACATTTGAATTTTTTATTTCAGTTGACAGATATAAGCGACCATACATGGCCTGCAAGCACCCTACTTCTCGTACCTCTCAAGAAATTACAGAATTTCAGTTCTTCCAATCTTTCTCATAACAGTGGTAATTTCAGACTTTTTCCAATAGAGTTAAGGTTTCCTGGGATCTCCACCCATTTTCAAACCATTGTAATCCTTATGGAGATCCCAGATCAAATAGCAGCATGAGATACAATCATTGGCTTTAGGGTTACAACTTCGTTTTCAGATCTTGAAAGTAGAGTAACTGCTTTTAACCCATACCAAGCAATTCTAAGAAATGATGTGCCTTATTTCCAGCTTTCTTAGCAGATGCCACATTTATGTGTGGAATATATATATTTCCTTTGTATTGGGAAAGAGAAGGGGAGGCGAGAGGAAGGTAAAATTGGAGGATCAGGTAGGATACAACCATGGAAAGCGTTTCTAGCCACTTCACCCATCTGGAAAGGTGGGCACGTCATCTGATGGTAGCTCACATTCCCATGAGCTGCAAGACACTCCTATTGAATCTCAAGGATTTACTGCATAGCGTTTAGGCATGAGATTGGATTTAGTTTGGCATCACAGTTGGGAACACATTGACCCAGAGCAAATAGCTTCATCATGTCAGTATCCTAATTTTTAGGGGAAAAAAAAAGCGTGTGAACAAAAAATATCCCCACAGCTAAACTCCATTGGTTTACCTTCCTGTAAAATCATAGAATTACAGAATGGTTGGAAAGGACCTCAAAGCTCACCCAGCCCCAACTCCTGCCATAGGCTGGTTGCCCCCACCAGCTCAGGCTGCTCAGGGCCCCATCCAACCTGGCCTTGAGCACCTCCAGGAATGGGGCATCACAGCTCTCTGGGCAGCAGAGCCAGCAACTCACTGCTCTCTGAGTCAAGAATTTCTTTACAATATCCAGTCTAAACTTCCCCTCATTTAATTTAAAGCTGCTCCCCCTCAATGTATCACTACATTGTTTGGGATTGCCCCAACCCAGGTTTAACTTGCACTTCCCCTACATGAGGTTGGCATGGACCATCCTTCCCTCCAACATGTCAACCACACCACACAGCTCAGTGTCATTCACAAATGTGAAAAGGGTGCACTTAGTCCCACTGTCCATGTCACTGACAAAGATGTTAAATAGTTCCAGTACATACCCCTGAAGAATGCCACTTGTCATCAGTTTCCCATCTGGAGATTAAGCTATTGACAAAAGTCTGAGTGACACTGTCCAGCCAACTCCTTATCCACCAGTGATCTATCCTTCAAACTCATGTCTCTCCAGTTGAGAAACAAGGATGTCAAGGAGAACAGTGTCAAGCATTTCTGCTCATTTTACCTTCTGACCTCAGGTTTGTAGGAAATTAGTATGGTTAGGTTGAGGTTGAACTTGATTATCTTGAGGGTCTTTTACAACCTGAGCAATTCTATGATTCTGTGACTCTATGACACAGAATTAAATTTCACTTAGCTTCCATCACAGTCTAGAAAAATGCCATGGTATTGTTTGCTTGTATATTTTCTATTCTATTTATTTGTTCATATATTAAAAAAAAAACAAACAGAACTGTCACCATGTGGCACATATTTAAACCAAGTGTCCATGTGACTGTGTTACCCTGAAATTATCTGTCAGTACCTCTGAGCCCTCCTCACAGTTAGTTACCACTCATCAGCTCTGGTGGTGGCTATTTCTAAAGAGCTGTTACTGACCATATCTCACATTAAATGTGTCAGTAACTCAAATATTTGGCAAGCTTGGACTTCTCTCTGTTAAGCGATTAGATGGCCTTTTTGGAATGGTCTGTTGCTGTGACTCACAACTGAGCCGTCCTTCACTCCAGTCACAAGCACTTAAAAATAATTTAAAAAGGCAGAATATGACAATAAACAAATAAACAACAACCAAAAAAACCCACCACCCTCTGGTATACGTAACAATGGCCCTTCAATAGAGAATATCAGGAGAAAGTTGCTGTAGATGTTAGGCTGGATATGAAGTGGATGGTTGGGATATGACTGACTTGACTTCATCTAGTAAATCTTCATAGAAAGACCCTACTCACAACTTCACAAAGTACTCACAAAGTAAAAATCATGAAAACTGGGTTATTTTTACACACAGTGGAAAGCACAGCCATATCCACTCTCTGGCCATTGAGTCATTTTAAACTTGCTGCAGATTACTTTTTTTTTTCAAAGACTTTTCTGTTCTTCTTGGCTGAGATATATGTGAGAGGTTCCATGAAGCAGAGAGCTCATTCTAATAATGGTGATTATCTTGTTTAGGATCCCTGTTTACAGTAGTATAGAAAGGATGTGTTTTGTCTTCATGTGCCCTTATGCAAACCCAGGGACTGACCTTGCAGACTCTGGAACAGAGTCACGTCTGTTCGGGAGATGATATCACTCATGTCACTCTTGTATCAGCTTTCTGCTGGCATCAGTTCAGTTCTTCTAAGCAACAATCTCCCTCTCCTCAGCCCTCAGCTCACTTGAAGTTTTTATTGGTATAACTGCTGTCTTCTCAGTTATTCCAAATTTAAAGGTCACTGGAGAGTCACACTTCACTCCTTGCCCTGTTACTATTCCATAACAAGTATCTGCGAAAGTCACCGAAACTCAAAGATAGCTCAGCTCTTCACTCTCCTTGCAAAAGAAAATAGAGCCAAAATATCCCAATGTGTTCATCAGCAGCCTCTGGACTGCATTAGAATGGGTGGCACACAGACAAAAACTCTTTTATTTTTTTAAAATGTATCTTGAGCCATCTAATCTGAAAACTGCCACTTTGAACAACATAATAAAGCACAAACTGTCTGTTTTTCAAACACCATAGGATATCCCCCAGAAATGCATCCCTGGAGATACTATGAGACTGATTCTCAGATCTGAGCACCCTCAAAAAATGAATGCAATGATTTCTTCAAGAATTTCCCATGTTTGTAGCATTAATGCTCTAACTCCATTTCAACTTTTAAATCATTCTGTCCAGAAGGGTTATAGTGACTTAGGTCCACGAAAGAGACTCTGATATTAAAAAAAATACACAAACAACCCTAGAGGGATTCAGAAGGAAAAGTCAACATTCAGGGCTAGACAAAGTGTGCACTGCTCTAAGCATGTACTAGTAAATTCCCTGAGAAAACCTTAAAATCAAACACCATTCTGTTTCATCACAAATATTTTCTATATTTCCTTGTTTTGTTTGTTTCCAGGGATATTTGTTCCACGTTAACAATGATGAGAGGGGACAATCAAAAAGAGACGGCACCATCACAGGATGTTGAGCATAGCCATGGAAGTCATTCAGACAAGAGATAAGATTTCCCACGTTCACTGCTTTCAATAACAAAGCTGAAAGCCCAGCCAGAGAGGAAAGAGTACCCAGCACTAAGGTACTAGTTTATGATTTGTGAGACTGCTGATTTCAAGCCTACAGTAGAAATCAGTTGCAAAACTACACATGCAAGGGGTAGAGCTCATATCTTTAACAGCCAGCTTATCTGGAAAAGTTGTACCTGAATGAACACAGCCTGGGGACTGCTGACTTCTTTGAGGCTGAGGTAGCACTAGCTTTAGCCCACACTACCAACCAGACACCTTTGTGCATGACATACATAAGGAAGAAAATTAATGTGCACCAAGTTTTGCAAGCTGGAAAGAATGCAGAAGAGAAGAGCAAACTTCTCCAAGGTTGGTGTTTGCAATCAGATGCCTGCAGGACCCCATGACCCTGCTCTGGCTTCCCAGAGCAGATCAGTTCCAAAATCTTCCTCTCACACTTCCACAAGAATATGGCACCATGCTTCACTTATCAAGACTAGTGGCAAAACTTGGTACTTCAGATCCATCATCACTGAAATCACTGTACAACTTATAAGCGCGAATATCTTGTAGCTTCCCATTAGGGACACTGCTTATTTCCAGATCTGAACCACCTCTTTCCATTCACTTCACTTTACAAGTGAATCAGAAAGAAAATGTTTGAGGCAACTTTGCCTTTATGTCTTTAAAGTCACATGTGAAGGTTACAGTCACATACTGAGAAAGGAAGAACACAGCCCTGGTGACATACCGGGATAACTAACAAGGGGAAAGAGAGTATGTACTGCTTTACATTTGAAAACAGCACCCAGGACCCTGAACTTCAGCATCTTTTCTGCTCTGTACTTTCTGTACTTTGGGGATGTTGAGAAACAACGGAGAATGCAAAGAACTGGCCTGAGGGTGAGAAAACACAGAGGATCAGACTAAATGGCTGGTCAAAGACTTGACTGCATTCTAAAATGAGATTTATGATTTTTTTTCATGCCCCTACATTACAAATTGCTATCACAGAGGATTAACCAATGCTTACCAGATCTGTATTACATATGTCCTCTGCTTCAACACAGACCCTCAAAGGACTCGTACCCTCCTGCCTCCCAGCAACATCAATGGAATCATACATCCAAGAATCTCTGATGACCTGTGCCTTGGGGCATCAGTAGGCTGAGAATAACCTTAGCTGATCTTGAAAATGGAGGGCTTAAAAAATGCAAAGCATTTCTTGCAGTGAGTGAAGACACACCAGACCACTGCAGATTTCCAAGACTTTCTTGAATGGCACACCTTTTGTTTATTTACAAGCAGACAAGAACCACTGACTGTTCAAAAAACTTATGAAAGAATCAAACTGTTTTTGTTCAAATAGTAATACAATAACAACGCATTACCCAGAACTAGAAATCTTAACAATAAAAATAGTGAGACAGAAAAGTGCTAGAAAAACCCAGAACTTAAATGTTCATATGCAACAACTGAGTTAGTTGTTCCACTGTAAAACACAAATTACTTCATCAAAAAGGAGAGTTTGAGCCCTTGCTCAAAAGCTGAATTCCGTACACTAAAACCCATTTTTACCATCACTTAAAGCAGAATAAACTGGGAGAAGTCAAAACCAAACGGAGCTATAACCAAACTGCAAAGCTGCTGCAAAACAGATTGTGATTCCAGCTAGCTTCTTTGCTCACAAGCAGTAGAAAACCAAAAAGAATTATTCTTGCTGTCTTGGATAAGACTGATTTATTTTTGCATCTACTTTTTATTCCATATATTATTTTTGCATATATTTTGCATATATGCTGTTGTATTTCAGCCCATATTTCATTTAAAAGAATCCATGCTTTACCCTCCCAGACACCTAGAGCATTTATAGAATATTCCTAACTTCAACAACTGATATCCCAAGTTGAAAAATATTTTTCTTTCTATATGAATTTCAGCTATATGCTGTAAATAGAAAAATAAAGGGCTCTGTGGCTCCCAAGCAAACACTGATCTTACAAAGGGAACAACCATCCAGCTGTAGATTATGAGTTATCTCAGGCCATTTGACAGAATAGGACATTGTGGAAAACTTACTTTTTGAAAAGGAAATTTTAAAGAGAGAGATTCTGGAAACAATAGCAAAGGCTTACCATAATCAGTGCAAGCAAAGAACAGGAGCTGATTGGGTCCCTCAAAGCCTTTTACGGATTATTTATATATTCAGAGTGAAGGAAGCAAAATAGGCTGCCATGCTGAATGCCTTGTTATTTCTGCAGCTGTTACCAGGTAATAATAGCAATAAAAAAATAATTATCTTGTCAGATTCATGCTTTGGGAAGAAGGGGAGCCAAAAATATAGTTCCAGTACTTTAACAGTTGGACTTTATAAAGATGTTGCAGCAGGTGTCAGGGAGGTAAGGAATGTGGAAGCCTTCCAGTTCAGGGGTAAAAATGGACAGGTGTCTTCAAAGACAATCAGCTTTATTTTGTATCCAGTAATAAGGGCAATCTTGAAAGCATTTTAAATCTTCAGTTTAGACATCTTTTAAACAACAAGAATACATTTCTAACAATTTAGAACCTACTTTAACCATGCTCCTCAAAGAAACCTTCCTCATAAACAGGCTTTTTTCATGCCCACATAAGTGAATGATGGTTTTCCCATGCAATTTAAGGTCTAAAAAGTGGCCTTTCTTCATTTTATTGAGATCCAGCTGCACTGTGCTCCTTTGATGCTTGACTGGTTGTTCAAAACCCAAATTCTAGAAGCCTCTACTTTTCTCTGTCCCAACTACCAGGAAGTTTGGGCTGACATAAGGACATAGCCCAGGTCTTCCCCATCACAGCATTAGACTGGGACCACTCCTTAAACTCATCTTCTCGAGTATTTCCCACAAACACCAATCATGTGGGTCCAGAGCAAGACCCAACAGATTTTCCCCCTCTTTGACACTTCTTTGCAATGTTTTCTCTGCATGGATCCCATTGTAACAAGGAGGATATTGAATCTTTTGAAACAGTTAATTTTCTCCCAACTGAGCCTGGATTTAAGTAATAAATGTTCCTTGTAATTTTTCATTCTCTCAGCCTTCATACTTTCTTGAACAAAGGTCAAGCTGGCATTTAATAAAAAGATTGCTATGTTTGTTTTGATTCTTTCTTCTTCCACCCCCCCCCCCCCCAAAAAAAAAAAAAAAGAAAAAAAAAAGAAAAAAGTACTATGGAGCAAAGCATCAAACTGGACTACACAGAGTATAGCCAGAGCCTGCAGCCTTAGTATACAACTAAGAGGAATCTGAATAAAGGAAAGTTTCCTCTCTATTTCCATACTGCAGATATATTTGTCCTGCATTAAGTCTTCAAGTCCTGAAGGAAAAATTCTTGGAACAACTTTCTTTTTATTGGAACAATTTAGAACTGTAATGGCTCTAAGGTCAATGCAAATGTTTGAAATCACTTCGTTCTGGTACTTAAAAATATCTAATAGTCCACACTGCAAACTAGGATGTGTAAATAAATGCATGTGTATGTTAGCCATCCTTGCTACTGACTCCTTGTTTTCTACTGCTCTTTCTACTCCACCACAGCTATTTTCACTGGAGATGTTCCAGTGATGTACCATTAACTTATTCCCACTGTGGAAATACTCTGGATATTTTTGCAACATAAGAAAACATCACAAAAATCTAATTTGTCTCTCAGTAGATATGAAAAAATATACTTTAAAAGAGACTTTTTTTTTTTTTTTTCCTTATCTCAAACGGTAGCATTGTGTTAAACAGGAATGACAACAAATCATCCTAAGAAAACAAAGACCAACAAGTTATTTGAAGACTCAATTTACAGCAATCTTCTTTGTGCAAACAGGAACACTATGTCTTCAGGATAAATTACCAACTGTTTTTTTTTTTTGTTTTTTTTTTTTTTTTTTTCCCCTACATTTTATAGCTGGAGACATATGCAACAATGAAATCCCCTAGTAAACCTTAGAGAGTAGCTGAAGGCAGAGTTTGGCATGCTATGGATCATTGAGGAGCATAAAAACGTAGCCCGGCATCTAAGAAAACAGTTAGGCTCATGGCAAACATCTGAAGGTTAAACCATCCTGCCTCCCAGGGTCACAGAGCCTTCCACTGATGTAAATCTGGAGGAGTGCAGAAAGGCCCTTTCCAGCCATGTTCAACAAGACCACTACTCAACCATGGGTCAGCACGAGGACAAGAAACAGCACAAACAAGAGCACAGCCAACAAGCGCTGCTTGGAAAGTCAAGCAGAGAACTTGCTTCTTTGGTAAGATGTGTTCAATTTGCTTTAACAACTTTTAGTGTTCTTTCTTTCATGGAATGCTAACACGAGTTATGAAGAGGAATTCCAAAACTGATGCTACCTGGCATGAGCCCTGCGAAGTTGGAAGACCTATGGATACACAAACCTCAGTACTGGTGCCAATCAGGGGACCTAAGAGCAACATCATAGCACAGGTGAGCTTCCAAGAAAAATCAAGGAGGATCCAGACCTGCAAACGCATTTTATATTAAATACATTTACTATATATTTATACACATTTACTGCATTTACCCACGTTAAGGATTTTTCTTGAGCTCCTGAGTCATATTGTAACATTTCCTCAGGAAAAGAACTTGATTTAAGATCAGTGCAAGGAGAGGGTTTGAATGTACTTTGAATCTACTTTGAAACTCCAAGAGTAGCCAGGAATGCGAGTCTGTGTTTAGAAAAATGTCTGTAGGAAAAGTTCATCACTAAAGTTTTATCACAGTGAAACTCAGCTCTCTACAAGTCTTAAAACTAAAAGGAAATAGGATGTGTTAACTTCATCCAAAGGATAACTCTTACCCTCTTTCTCCACTGAACTGTACAGAGGGAGATGGCTGAACCTGGTCTCTTGGAAGACAGGTTTAAGGATTAGGAATCAGAGTCATAGAATGGCTTGGTTTGGAAGGACTTATTACCTTCTGTTTTCCTATTGAACAAACTAGAAGACCAGCAGGACAGTGTAGAATAAGAATGTATTCCACATTCTCCATTATTAAACACAATCTGCTTTGTATTTCTATATTTTAAAATCAGAAAGCCTTGAAATGAGAATTTTCTGTGAAAATTCTTGGAAAGAATAACTCCTTTTCTACAAGCCCCCCCAGTCTGAGATTGAAAGGAGTTTCACCAACTGCTGTTCTCTGGATGTGTGCTTTCTATTGTCCAGGGAATTCTGGAGTAGACTTAAGGAGTTTCTTCAGGGAGAAAAAAAAAAAAGCCTTATTAGCTTTTCATCCAAATAGATTACACATCAAGACAGTGTTTCTCTATCTGCCTAAACAAAATGCCTATTTTTATATAACCAGCACATTATGTAATATCTTGAAAAGTCAACATCTGAGGCACCACAGAAGTCTGAGACAACAGTTTCTGTAGACTGTCTGGGCCACCACTGTGCAGACAACCAACCCAACCACACATGGGACCATCAAGTGAACAGTTCCCAAGCAGATATCAGCCCAGACTGCAAGCATGCATGGCTGCTTCTGCTCCTTGCTCTTGCCTTAGTTGAAAGCAGTTGAAAGCAACTATTCCAGGCAGGATCAAGAGTTCACCAAAAGTAGTTCCAGTGGCCTCTGGTCCTTCACATCTCTTACACTTCACTTCCAAACCACTAACATGCACTAAAGACCCCCCACCCCATTTTCAGCCAGTTATTCTCTTCTCACAAGTGCTATTGAAAAGATTAAATAATTTTTCCTTTTGCTATTTGTGTTTCAATTACAACTCATTTGAACTCTCAAAGGCAATAATCTCTAAGCTAAGGGTTTTGTCAGAATTCCAGACAGCACTGCTTAGAAAACAACACTGCTTTTTGATGCAGCTAAGATGATATATTCCATAATGAAAATTGTGTCTGATAATAGTATCTTGTTGAACAGGCAAGATGTCAGATTTACAACATATTAGATGTGTTGAATGCGATCATAAAGATATTAACATTCCAGGGAGACATTAGAGGTCTGGGCAGGAAGTTATTTACAGTGAAATGACGCATCCAATGAAGTTATGTGCTCTCTCATATAAAAAGAGTTCTAAGCATACTTTTTCTTTGACTGTTTTGACAATTTTCTATGCTGTCAGCATTTACCCATCACTCGTAAAATACTACTATAATACTTTGTGTACTTCTTTACCCATTTTGCAATCTGACTTTTTGGACTTGGTGTTAGCTGTCAGCCTTCCCCTCAAGGGAGAGCAATGAGATGATTAAGCCAATATAAAGACTGCTGTTTTACACTGGAAGCTTTGCACTGCTAATTTCTCCGTAGAAAGACTTTTGTTCTTCATACACTTGCTAGCCCAGATGAATATCATTCAATACTTCTCCAAGCTCCCTCTGTAGTGTAACTTGCCCTTGACTTATAATAAGCCCATTCATTCTCCAAGAACAACCCTTTACATATTCAGACAATACCTTTGATTTTGCCTCTCTTGCCCACTTAAAACACCGTGTATGCTCTGCCTTAGTCCCCAGCCCATTTGCAAAGGAAGGAGGAAAAACTCTGTTTGATGTGTTTACTACTGAATAGCTGCTCATCTTAATACAGTGAATATACACTGAGTGTTTCATCTTATTTTCATCCAGTACAGATCACCAATTTAAATGGTTGTGGTTAGAACTGAAGTTTAAAACAAATCAAAACAAAAAACAGAAATACATGCTTTTAATAGCTGCATGTAAGCTAAATGCTTTATGGACTTGTGCTTCATTTTTTGAACCGGGATCAACAACGAAATCAACACATGATGGAAAACACTCTTCAAGCAAGAAGGATTTTCCAAACACAGCTGAACTCTGGGACTACTGTCTGCAGCTGAAATTGTTTTTCTCTTCAATTGTTAATCAGTGCTACCCTCAAGGAGATTCAGATGGATTGCTTTCTTCTCCTAGCCCAAAAAGAAACTGAGTCAGCACTGTATGGATTCGGTTCTCCATTGTTTCTGCATGTAATTGGAACAACATAGAAGAAAAGGCAAAGTATACCAGCAGAATGACATTTGCTACTGTTAGTTTACAAAAGAAGCCACCATCATCTTGGAAACTGAAACCAAGCAACAGAAAAAAGATTCTAAGCAGAACAGTGGGGTAGCATTTTTACTGTAAATCAAATGTCAGCTCTGTTTACTTGGATATAGGCACAAGCTTCTGCCTCTTAGCAAGTGTGAATTTAAAGACAGGAGTGACCAAGAGGACAGAAGTGATGCAATAGGAAGGCACCAGCAAAGGTCTTTTCCATGTCCCCACCTTAGCACAAACTAAAGCCACTTCAATCCCTCCAGCCCATCTGCTCCCCATGCAGTGACAGGGATACCAGACACCCAGCAATGATTCACACATCAAGAAAAGAGTCATCTCAGGACTCAGGGCACCATAGCAGAGACATAAACGAAAGATTAAACTCAAACATAGAAGAATTCAGCATGGCATCAATCAAAAATGAAAATAAACCAAGAAAGAAATATCATGCACACATCCCTTCAGCACTGCACGAGGGCAGTCTGAAATGTGATATAGCCAGGTAACGTTTCTCTGCACATCTGTAAATCAGCAGTATGGGTGACGCAAGGCATCGTTCACACATCTGCTTTGTGTGATCCTGATGCACAGCAACTGCTCTCTGAACACGCAATGTCACCACACCAGGGAGGCTCAGCTAACAGATCTAGATAACTTGTCCCCTGAATGCTGGTCCTGTTAGGCAGGGGCTTTCTCAGCAGTCTATGGACTGTCCCGTCCCATCTGCAGTGCCTGGCGAGTTTTACCTATTTCTCTGAATGTAGTTTAAATGTTTTCTTTTCAACTACTGTGCCATGGTACTATAGTGAGGGAAGGCAACCTGAGACAATGAACAGTTAAACATCTGCCTGCATCATGTTCCTCTGCCCTCCTGCAGACCTGCATGTTTCAGGAGGGGACAGATACCTCAAGGCAAGGCAGAAGAAGAGCAGAGAGGCGGTCGGGGGAAGCAGCCACGGCTCTGACACTGCGCTCCAAGCAGTCGGGAGAACTGGCATTTCCCCAGGGTGCGTGTGTGTGTTTTTGTCTGCTTTCAGCTGATGCTTTGTTTGTCTGGGTTCTACTTAAGCAGATGAAGTCTGGAAGTGTTTAAATTATGCTTCTTTAGGATGTGATTGCCTCCCATCACTCACATCTCTGTTGCGGCAAGCTGGAATTTCTCTTCTCATTTCTTTACCTTTTATCTTGTTTCCTGTCTGTTCTTAGCCCCTATTTTTACTGCTTTCCCTTTCTCACCCTGTTGCTTCATCCCTCAATCTCTTCCCTTCCTCCTCCATCCCTCCTGATGCAGAGCAACCCCCTCTCCAGGGGTCTCTGCAACCCATGCCACCCTGCTGCCAGCAAGAGTGGCAAAGCAGCCTGACCTTAGGAAGCATACACAATGCTTAGGATAATTACCAAAGTCGTATTCCCTTTAGCTGCCTATTTTTATTACATATTTTGTATCAACCACGGGAGGCCCTGGAGCTACTATTTTTTTTTGTCTGGAGCCTCTGTGCTAGACGCCATGCCCAGGAAAGTCAGTTCATATTTAACCCTATATTAAGCAGATGAAAACCATAATGCAACGCACCTGGTTCTCGTTATTGATCAAGCCACCAAGGAGGGCACTTATCACACAGCTCGCTCTCTCCTTCCAGTTTTAAACATCTCCCAACTGCTTTGATGTGAACATCAAAAACTTCCGGACCGCATGAGTAGCTAGCTGCCAGACCCCATCCTTTAATTGTACCAATTTCTACCTTAGTGCGGCACTCACCATCATTATGCAGTGTTCTGAAGGACCATTAGTTATACTGGCTCATGTGGGAGTGAACCGTCTGCACAGAGGAGACACTGCCTGGTAAATCCCCAGCACTACGTGCTTTGCTGCTACAGACTCTCTAATTCACCAAAATTCAGATAGAGTTAAGATACCTGGTGCCAAAAGGAGGAGAGACCCTAAAGTCATGGCCACCCAACTGCTATAACCTGCAGATAGGAGCACACCTGTGGTGATGCTCTCAAACAGCTGATACTCACACTAGCTGAGAGCTGCCTTGGTGCTCACAGCCAAGGAATTAAAACTAAGCAGAGGACTTACTGCATTCAAAGCTGCAACACTTTCATGTGCTCCTTTCTATGCAACAAGGAGAGGAATATTGTAGGAGAGTGATACATATTGTAGGAGAGTGATGTGATACCATCATCACAGGACGTGGTGTTTTGTGGAAAAGCAATGTGCCAAATTTTAGTTATTATTATGTGAAAAAGTCTACCTGTGGCAGTGATTAAAAGAACATTACTTTTATATATATATATATGTATGTATATATGTATATGTATATATACACACACACACACACACACACACACATATATATGTATACATATATACACGTATACATAAACAATGGACACATGTAATTCAATCATAGAATCATAAGGTTGGAAAAGACCTCCAAGATCATCTAATCCAACCATCAACACCTCCCCACTGTGCCCGTTGACCATGTCCTTCCTTGCCACATTTCCATGGTCCATGGACACCCCCAGGGATGCTGATTCCACCACCTGCCATCTATGTTATCACACACACAAACACATATATACAAAGCATAAAGAACGCTTGTGCTGGTTGCATCACTTCATGTGCAGAACATGGGTAAACTTGGAGGACAGCGCACATCGTGGAGACATGCTTGATACAGAGTTCAAAGCTCTGCACTTGGCACATCATGGGCAGTTTCAAAGGATGAATAAATTAACATAATAAATTCTGACCCTTGTCTTCAATCCAACCACCAGGTACCTTATCTCAGCAGCTCTAAAAGGGTACCCTGGCATGTTTCAGATGCTGATGTTACCCTGAGTGATGCAGCTACGTGCAAAAGAAGAACTCATAGTTTATGGAAACATAAGGAAACTCGTTTGGCAGCCACAGAATTACAGCTGTTGTGTATGTTTGGTTTTCTGCAACAAAAACAAAAATGAAAACCTTATCCTCTCTTAAAATTTTCAGCAAAATTTTGTTACAGAGTGCATTACCCTGAAAGATAATTGGAGATTAAGCAGCCTTTGCTCTAATCGGATAAACTTCTTGTTTACAATGCTATATTGTAATGTAAATCAGGGCTCTTTCAACGCAATTAAAACTAAACTGATGAGCAAAACTCCAGGGGGAAACACAACAGCACCAACGAGAAAACAAACCTCTAAAAAGAAAAGTCAAGAGATAAGATGACAAGATCTCAAGTCTGCTTACTCCAGCTGAGAGGTTCAGAACTGCATACAGCATTTTTTCCTGTTTGGAGGCTCATGGAGTATCTGGGAACAAGAAATAGTGAGTGGTCCATAAGGGTGTAATAGTGAAAGTGCTGCTCTTTGGGAAGCAGCTACACCCCAGTATATTTGCAGTCACTTTTATCTTTTAAGAATGTGCAAAATGGTGTGGTCTATAAAAAGTGGAGGCTCCACTAGCAGTATCAGTGTTCAAGAGAGGGTAAAGAAAAGCTTTTGAAGGCGTGCTGTTTCTGGTTAGCATCAGGACTGAGTAGGGTATCCATATATGAGTATTCTCTTGTGCTGCATAAAAGACATTTTGCTCCCCAAACACCACTTCCCAGCTAAATTTTAAGCCCCACAACATGGCCTCATTTGCGCATACAACGATGTCATCTAATCCAGCAGCATCTCCTCCTTGTTTGTCCAGCAGAAGGACACTAATTGCATGCAGAACTACAGGATCGTGTGAGTTGGAAGGGACCTTTTGGCGTCATCTGATCCAAGTCCTCTACAATGAACAGGGACACCTACAACTCCATCAGGTGCTCACAGCCCCTCCAGCCTGATCTTCAATATAGAATCAGACAATTCCTTGAGCCAGCATGGACATTTACACTGGGGTATGATCAGGTACCTGTATCCTTCACTTCTAGCAAAAGAAGCAGGAAATGGAGAGAACTCACCGTGATTTCCAAGAAAGATGGATAATTTTTCTCACCAGATCAGCTGTCTGTTTAAAAGCATCAGTTTTGTCAACTTGATTTGCGAGCTGAGAGGGGCCTAAACAAGTGTCTTAAGCTTCATAAAAGAAACACCTCTGTGTGCCTTGGAAGTATTCTTCCACAGTACACAGACCCAGGTTGAAATTTCCACCTGTCTGATTCAGGGCAAAGACCAGACAAGTATAGGGTCCTATCCTGCTCTGCTCACTGCCTTCATTAAATCAGGCCTTCATTTTTATCCACACCTTCTGAAAAAAAGTGAAACTATTTCTCTCAAGTCTACTTATAGCAATATTTAAGTGTCTAGCAGACAGCAGGTGACTGACAAATAATTTGCTACCAACAAATATTAAATCTGTATACTGTCATTTGGAAACATGTTCCCTGCTCTCACTAAGCATAATATTCAGATCTCCTTCTATACAACAGTTAATGAAGTGATCAAGTTTTGATAGCTCTTAAAAAAAGAGATGCCTTTAATTAATAAGCTGTTGAGTTTCCTGTACTTGGAAGCATCATCATCTTCTTGCAAGAAAACACTGCTAGGATAAAGCAAGAACTCCAACTGCCAACTCCACAGACGCTGTTTTTACACAATGACACATCCCTTGGTTATAACAGATGGGACAGACAGACAAAGCCCCTATAGAATCAGTAAGGTTGGAAAAGACCTCTAAGATCATCCAGTCCAACCCCAACACATCTCCACCATGCCAACTGACCACGTCCCTCAGTGCCACATCTCCATGGTTCTTGAACACCCCCAGTGATGGCAACTCCACCACCTCCCTGGGCAGCCTATGCCACTGCATCACCACTCTTTCAGAAAAGAAATGTTTCCTAACATCCAACCAAGCACTGGAGTTTTCACCCAACATTTCACTTTTCGTCCAGCACTGGAGTGTTACCACCACACCCTGTATGCCCACCTGGAGGGGCCATCAGTACTGGGTACTTTATGCAAGGGTTTAAATGAGATTCGTGATGAAAGGATGCTGTACGAGCTCCAACTGCTTGTTACATCTGTTCCTCTGTACTCTTATGAAAATAAATACAGGGAACATCTAAAAAAATACAACTCAATCCAAGCCAATGGCCAGACAGCACACTTTCAAAAATGAAAAATACATCTAATTATGTACAAGGTTGCTATGACCACTGGGAGAAATGCCAACATACTCTCAGTGCTTGGCCCTGCTTTTGGCTTGGCCCTGTATTTGGCTCATTTATATTCATGAGTAAATCTGGTAAAAGAAATTTTCAAGAAATATTTCTTTTGTGATGAGAAGATGCTATTTTTTACCGAAGTGCTCCACAAAACACGCTGATTTTCATGAAAAAAAAAGAAGAAAAATCCAACAGGAGGAAAAAACGAAGAAGAAACGGTGTTCACTCAAGTATTTGTGCTTTGGAAAACCAACTTTGCTCAGGATTTTTGACATCTGACTTCAAATGTACTCTTTTTTTTAACCTAAATTCTTGTTGAGCAGATTGCAATGAGCAGTGTGTGCTGCCTTGTGCCTGGTGTGGGATAGCATGAAATAGAGCTTGTGTCAATGTGGTTAATTTAATTTGACTTACGAAATGAATTAGATGGGTATGATAATAGCAAACAGCTTTAAAAGGCAGAATGTCAGCTCCTACCTCTAAACATTTTTGAAACCATGACACGATGCATAATTACTGTCATTGTGAAATCGCGGAAATAAAAGTCTTGGAAGACAAAAATAACAAATTTTAAGGTTGAATACCAGAATATCAAAGTTAAGCTCTTCAGGAACCTGGACTGAAAATTTCTGACAGCAAAAGATGAGCTTCACTTCCAGCTGAATTTTTTTAAATGTTCAGTATTGTGCCCAGAAGAACATTTTAAGGCCCCCAAAAGTCCATAAAAATCATAGAATCATTAAGACTGGGATGACCGCTAAGATCATCTAGTCCAACCACCAGTACATCCCTGCCATGCCCACTGTGATGAAGCCCACCTGGGCAGCACTGGCTTGTCCAATGATTGCATGTTCCCTCTCATCTCACTACCAGCTCCAACTTAAAGTACCAATTGACATGAAATTAAAACATCCTCCATGCAGTGCTGCTCTTCTGAGCCACACATCTTCATGCAGAAGATGCTGCCCTGCAACAGGAGGAGAGCCCAGAGAAAGGGAGCCCCAATGCCAGACCCAGCATACAGGTCACTGCGTGGAAATTGACCTTTTTCCCTTTTTTCCCCTTATTTTTTAAAGATGAAGCAGTCCTAGCAGCCACAGACACAGACAAACTTCAGAAACACGAACCACGACAACACAAAGTGCAGTGCAGTGATTTGGAAAGGCTCATCCAGGTCTGTGCAGGCTCGGGACGGTGAATACTGTCTGGGAGTGCAGGGGGGAAGGAAGGGAGGACTCAGCAGAGCCCAAAGGTCAGCAGCACCTCAGTGAGGATGAAAGACAGCATGAGTTGACCTGGCAGCCAGACACAGCCCTGCTTTCTTTGCACGGGGAGCTCAGCAGCCGGTGAAGTCCTCCTCTGCTGTGCACAAAGCAGCCCCACCTCACTCACAGGGATGTAGGGATATGCAGCAGCAAGGATGCAAGTAGCAGGATGTACTCTGTATTTTTGCAGTTCCTACTCCAGAACTTCAAACCTTTTCCAGGATGGAGCCCTGGGCAGCCTGATCTGGTAGGGGGCAATCAGCCCGTGGCATGGCATTGGGCTGGAAGGGCTTTATGGTCCCTCCCAACTCAGCCACTCTATGGTTCTAAGTTTGGTGCTATGAAAGCAGGTGCTGCCACTCCTTCATAGGGAGAGAAGATGAGGGAAGCAGCGAGATGTGGGCTTCAAGGATTCTAATGCTGTTCAGACCCAGACAGTGGTGTGGTACCTTCCCAGGTGCACAAACAGTACAGCAATGATGTATCATGAATCTGCAGTTCTCAGATACCTGCACCAAAGAGAAGATACCAGGACCCTGGGAATAAATGAGGGTAACACTTCTTGTGAACACCGATGTGCCTTACCACATTTTTGGTATCCACAAGTGGCTCTGGGTCATGCAGACATATACACATAAGCAGAGCACAGCTGACTTCACAAAGCAAAACTTCTCACAAGAAGCAGCCTTCCTGGATGAGAAGTCTCATCTGCAGGATGGAGCTAATCAGAGAACATCAGAAAAAGGATATGTGTATGCTCATGCTCTGTGTATATTTCTCTGTATCGTCAAGTGTTCTGAGACATTTATCATCTTTACAACAGCTTTAAAATAATTCTATAAAGCAGATGATATTTCTCAAATACAGAGCTTAAAAAAAGGGAAGGGAAAGGGAGTGAAAGAGGAGAGGAGAGGAGAGGAGAGGAGAGGAGAGGAGAGGAGAGGAGAGGAGAGGAGAGGAGAGGAGAGGAGAGGAGAGGAGAGGAGAGGAGAGGAGAGGAGAGGAGAGGAGAGGAGAGGAGAGGAGAGGAGAGGAGAGGAGAGGAGAGGAGAGGACTTGGGGTTGCATTAAATTCATTTAATTACAGAGGCCTCAGATGTCTTCTCCCTCAGAGCTGAAGCACTCAGTCATTCTGAACGCCTGATTCATCCACCTAAACTCATACGGCTTCCCTCTGGGGTGAGCCTAGTACATTTCCCTGGTCATCCTGTGACTGATGCAGCCCTCCTGACTGCACCCATCCGCATCGACGACTGACAGCAGGGGTCCAGCAGCCAAACTCCACGCACTCTCTCCAGCGCTGCCCTGGAGGTGACACTGGCAGCGTTTCCCAACCTTTTCCCCGGACAGCAGGGGAGCTGCCAGCGGAGATGCCACATGCCGTGACCGAGCTCCCTGACTCGCAGTGCCAGGGGTTCGGAACGCCGGGTGATGGCGTGGGGCAGGGGAGAGGCGAGCAGCTCGAGACGGACACGCTGTGCCCCCGGGGTTAACGCCGCACACACGCGTGTCCCGCGGCTCCGCGCTCACCTGAAGCAGGTGGTGAGCTCGCCCGTGGGCTTCAGGCATGGGTAGCGGGTGGTGGCGATTTTGTTCTCCGAGCAGACCTCCCTGCAAGACAGGGAGCCGGGTGGAAAATGAGAATACTAATAGGAAAGGAAAAAAAAGAAAAGGAGCGCGGGGGTACCCGCGGCCGGGGGACACTCACCTGTCGCCGTCCTGCGGCTCCTCCCGGTAAGTCCAGGCGTGCCCCAGCGCCAGGAGCAGCAGCAGCCGGAGCGTGGCCAGGCTACGGGCCGGCCGCCCCATCGGGCCGCCTCTCCCCTGCGCGCCGCGCCGGCTCTGCCCGCCCCGACCGGCGGCGGGGCTGCGCCGAGAGCCGCTCCTCCCGCCCCGGCGGAGGGCCGCCCCCCGCGGCCGCCAGATGTGCCCGCGGGGAGGGGCCGCTCCCGCCCAGATGTGCCGGCAGATGCGGCCCCGCTGCGGGGCGGGACCCCTGCAGATGTGCGGAGGGGGTCGGGGGGATCTCGCGGACCCAACTCGTACCTTTCGAGGCCCCACGGCTGCGGGGAGCGTGGAGTAAGTGGTGGATAAAAAGTGATGGAAGGGGAAGGTCCGGAATCCCAGCGGTGATGAGCGGCCCGCGGTACACCATCACTGATGCTTTCCAGATTCGGCTTTATCTCACATCTCTTTCCCAAAGGAGCAGAGCAGTTCAAAGCATCTCTGCTGGGACTGCTGTTTATCCCTGTGAATGGCTGCTACTTCCCCACCATTCATAAAAAGGAGATTAGCAGCGACAGACTTTGATAAAATACTTCATCGGTTCTGGCTGCTGTACTGTATCCTGCTTTCACCCTTAAACTCACAAAATAGTGATGGCTTTGCAAAGCCTTTGTCAGATATGTTGGCTTTGGTCACTACATAACTGCACATAGGTATTTAAGGCTTTGGGGAGATGAGGGTGTGTGAGGCAGCCCTGGTGACACTTTCACCTGTAGGAGGAATAACCTCATTTACAGTTAGAATGCACTCTTATGTATTGTTACAGCCAGAAAAGTCGGGGATATGCAAGTAACAAACTGTAACACCCATGATAAGCCATCACAGGAATAGTAAGGGGATTTAAGGGGGCTCAAGCCATTTTGCCTCATGTTTTTGGCTGGGACACAGGGGATGTTTGAACAAGTCATTTTACTCCCTCAATGCCTGAATTTCCCCTTCTGTAACAGGACGACAATAATGGTTAAAATAATGCAGATCCCTATCTGCATCTGAATCTATCATTCAGCTACAATTAAGCTGCTAACCCCTTTGTTATATTGTCCAGAACCAAGAAAACCAGTGATCAGTAGACTCTGACTGGAGAAGCTCTGGGGCTTTTCAGACATTTTCCCTGTGGAGCATCTTTTGTCACCCTGATCTGCTGTAGGTGCTGTGAATTGCTGAATTCGGAGTGTTTCTCTGCTCTACGTGCTGTTGCATGCTCCTTCTTTTTCTGTTCTCAGCTGAGCAAGGGAGTTCTGCGTGGCAGATTTTTTTCCGCTTCTTGCCTTGGCTGTTGATATGACGTTTAAAATGTTTATTCTTCCATAGTTTCTTCTTTTTCTTTACACAAATAATGAGTAAGCAAAGGCGGCACTCACTGTCTTGAAGCCTGTGGGAGCCGTGGTGTTTCCCACAGGACTGAGCCCTCTGTGTCTCGCAGCCACCCCTGATCCTGAGAGAGCAGCAGAGGAGCAGCACCTGCATGCTGGTACCCAGGCACTCTGCAGACACCTGTCTGCACATCACAGCCTCAAATCGAAAGCATCCAGTAACGAGGTCGGAAATGAAGAAAATCTTCTGCTGCTTTAGATTTCTGCCCATAGTTAACTAGGGACTAACAGCATTCTGAAGCCCAGAAATCTAATTTTTAAACAAATTGGATCACACTGAGCACAGTACTGAAACCCTGTGGTTGATTCCCAGTCCAGACCCAAGTGCCACAGCTTTGGAAGAGCTCTGATTGAAAGGATTGCTGAATAGGCCTGGGATAAGTATGTTTCCTGAGAATTTCCCCAGAACTTTTGCCATTCAAAGCAGATCTGAATCACTACCTGAATTGCTTAACCATGCTCTCTGCTTTTCCTGTAATGCCTGCCACCCACATAGGCACGTATCAGCACACTGTACTATCTTTCTAATTAAAAAAAGTATAGTTACTTACACAAACAACCTTGTTACTCCAAGCAAGGTAACCCGCAGGTGAGGCTAACCCTGCACTCAACTCTTTGCAAAGCAAGCCTTAGAGTCTCATGTTTGAAACAATATAAGTGCGGTCAGTAGTAGGGAGGAAAGAGGGGTTCAGCAGCAGGCAAAAGAACCCATATTTTTGTAACTCTGTTTGCTCTGAGCACATTAGAGTTGAGGCTTTCATCGTTTTGCATCACCAGCCTCATCTCAGCTCTAATGACCTTGCACTGGGGCCATCCTGAGAACAAGGCTTGCTTCCTGGAAAGTGTTGAAGGGTGGCGGTGGTTAAGGAAACACTGAGCTGTTCCTCTTGCCTCGGGGCAGGAATGATCTGGGACTGTTTTCACATATAGTAAATAAGCTGAAAGTGATTTCTCGTGCGAGAGATGCTTTTGCTTGTGTGGGGTCATGTTAGTTTTGACCTGCCCGACTCAAGCATGTATAAAGTTGATGAAGCTGCATGCTGCATTTTGGAACACTCTCAAAGAAAAGGATGAGGAATTCAATCTAGTAATGTGCTTATCAGCAGTTTTATTTATGCTGCTTATGTGGGAATAGGCATTGTTTCCTACAAATCATCCATAACGATGTTAAGTTAATGATATAAACTCAAGTTTATTTTCTGGGTTTTGCTGGACAGGGAATATCTCAGAAGCAGAGTTTAATCACTGTGGCAGATGGGGCTCTTTCAGAAGAACATTTCCATCCTGGAAGCAAACAGCCTCTGCACACTGCAGAGCAGGAGGAGGAGGGCAACCCCGACTCTCCAGCAGCACAGCGAGTTCCTCATGTCCTTGAAGAGCTCAGAAGATGCTGAGCAGATGAAACACTGTCCTGCTGGTCACAGACCTCAGTTGGAGCCTGTTGTTAGGGTCAGCAAAAATGCACAAAGAGGTCTTGAAGGGTTAAAGGTGATCCTGAGCAGGAAGGATGATTGCTCCCTCCTTCCCACCCTGCCTTTAAAATGCTGTGAAGGTCATGGTTTGGGGTTTAAGATGCTTCACTGGAGTCTACAGAGGTATGCACTGTGAATTTTGTTAATCCATTTACAACTAATGGTTCCAACAGTGTGTTTTTCATCTGCTACAATTAAAAAGAAAGTAACCAGGTATTGTAAATAGCCTTAATCCCACTGCAGCATTGTGTTTGCATCAAGTGTCTTAGTGGTGACTCCACCAGATCTCCAGTTGTCTCTGTTCGTGTGTTCAGGAGGATCAGAGTTGGACCGAAGGTGTAAACAAACAGGAAACAGAAGTATTAAAGAGCATCTTGAGCCTGGGATACTGTCCTGATTTGAAAGGCCCTGTGTTGGTGTTGGCCATCTGCAAACCAGGGTCCTTTTCATGTGGATGTCCAGGCCAAATCTGTTCTTCCCAGGGATATTGTACAGTCCAAGCTTAGCTGCTAAATACTCATCAATGCTTCAGCAGTGTGGGGGTTTCCCATGCTGCCTTAATGCAGAAGGCATCTGCAGCAGCAGCATCCTATCACAGACAAAAGCCAAACCCAGATCAAGATAGAAAAAGCCCTGAATAATTATATTTAGATCCCTAGAAAGAGAGGAAATTTATTCCTAGTCTCTGCGTGATTAGCTGCCACATGAAAAGGCCATGTGAAGCAAAGGAGCAGGAGCCAGAGCTAAACAGAAATCTGAAAGCAAAAACCAACAGAGATGATCTAGAGGCTGGTGACCCTGCACATAGCAGTGGGTTTGAAAGCGGATGATCTTTGTGGTCCTTTTCAACCCAGGTCATTCCATGATTTTATGATTCATCTGTGATTCATAGATCCACAGGAAATAGAGATGGGACAGTAAGGAAGGGAGACAAAGGACACACGCACACAAAAGAAAAGAAAAAAAGGAAGAAGGGGAAGTAGAGGAAAGAGAATGGAGCTGAAGAACTATCAGGGAACCCCAGCAAGAGCTGGGGGCCTCACAGGTATTATACCTTGAACAAAGAGGTTAGCATAGGCAGGAGAACACACAACAGGGCAGGGAAGGAGTAGGAGGTGAGAAGGCAGCGGTGTGGTTGTACAGGGAACTTTTTGGTGGCAAAGAACAGATTAGGAGGAGAAGGACTGAAATCTGGGCAAAGGCAGTCACCCTTCTCACCTCTTCATTTTAGCCAGCATGTGTTGCTCCATGAGAAGACGACAAATTGGGACACTGTGAATATGTCACTTATTTTTTCTTAGTAGTACAAGGCATTATCTCACGCCTGGAGCTCAGCATATGAAATGCACCCAAAAAAATATGCATTTAATAAAAACACTGAGGCAGAAGGAAGATGCATCTTTTCCAGAAACATTGTTATGATCTTTAATCCACGTAGGAGACAAAAAGTCTCTGTTTTCAGTCAGAGGCATTTTTAGGGAAGCACATTAGTGCTGGATCAAGGTAGCTGAAATGTGATGCAACTGTTTTTAACTTAGCCATGGAAAAAGGCTCCACAGGAACCATGCAATAGAAACCATCAGGCACTGCCTCCAGAGATCATCACAGCTACTGAGAGGAATTACCCCAGACTGCTTCCTCCGCTTCACAGATAAATAGAGGGCTCATCTCAGATTAGTAGTAAAAATAAACACCTTTTGAAAATTTCATCTAAAATGATAGTGCTGCTGTTCAAGCAGAAAATAGGTAAACCGTAGCTCTAATCCACCAAAAACAAGCCCATGAGACTTGACATGACACTAACCAGAGCAGACTTATTCTCTTTGGGGTTGGGTTTGAATTCCATTTTGTTATAAGAGATTAGAGCTGAAGAATGTGAAATCTTTCATGGCAGCCTGGCTAACAGACACCAACTGCCCCTGAGGTGTGTATGTGCTTCATGTCAGTCCTGTCTCCTTTGACAAGGCTTGGGCCTTTGCTCTATGTGTCAGTCAGTAAAATAAACAGTTCTCCTCTGCCCAGTCTTTGTAACAGTTAGAACAAGGGTCCCTGTGCTGGAAGGTTATGTGCGTTTTCCATTCAGGATTAGCAATGGTCATCCCATAGCAGCACTGCCTGATGTGGAGGACTTCAGAAGGTCACTGAGTCACTATGTCGAAGGTGCCTTTAACCAGACACACACAGCTACCTGCACAATTCCTGCATGTGCACAGAGAAACAAAACAGGTAGGATATTAGATTTCATGATACAAAATTAAAGTTTGCATGCTCATTCTTCTGTTTTCACGTCAAGGTGGCAAGCATGGAGGAAGACAGCCATGGGAACTGCAAAGAAAGTGGAGCACTAGAGACTGTTGCGTCTTAATGCAACCAGGCATCTAATTAACAGAGTCTGACGTTGACCACATCTTGTGTCACGATAGAATCCCAGTGAGGTGAATGTTGTCTTTGCAAACTACACGCTGAAAAGTGCTTGAAGGCTTGATCCAAAGAATATCTCAGTGAGAGATCTGTGATAACTGAAGACCTACACCTAGAAGGTTTTTGTTGGTGGTGTTGGTGTTTTTAATTTCATACTGCTAATTGGCAAACTTAATTTTGGAATATAGAACATCACTAACAGAAAAAAGACATCTGTTTCAGTCATTGGTTTTCAAATGCTGGGAAAGATGTTCCAGTGAGTAAAGCACGTTCATGGAAGACATCAGAAGATTGTAGATGAGGTGACTGTCCAAAAATGTGCTTTTCAATGCGCTCATGCTAATGCACATGTGTAACTTCCACACATGCAAGCAAGAAAGAAAAGTGGTAGAGCAAATGCATTCAATTACTTCTCTGCTTCAGACTCTGTGTTGTGACCTTGGGTAAATGACGTAAGCCCAGACCTTCCACAGTCTAAACATCTTTAAGCATGTGGACCCTAATCTCTGAACCTCAGCACGCTGTCTGCAAAGCACCCTAATCTCTGCTCTCCCACCTTTGGACAGGTTGTGTAAAGTCTAAGGTATGTATTTCAGGGGCAATATTTGACCCTGATAGCAGTATTGAAATACAAAAGATGCACATTTAGTAATGCAAAATATTCCTATGAAAACAGATATCCCACCCCATAAAACACATACTGCAGTTTCCCAATTGCTCCTGATACAGGAGCACTGCCATACTCATTTCCTTATATTCTACTGGAGCTGCTTAATGGCAACTGCAGTGTTGCAATCTTCACTAAAGCACATCACAATGAGATCAGTATCCATCACAGCCTTATCCAGGCAATACAGAGCCTTGCTGTAGCTTGACACAGACCAGTGCAGCCCAGGTGTTGGTGATGGTACCTGTGGGAGAGCAGAGTGAGGGGTATGGAGGGATGCTGCACTGGGTCTGCAGTGCACAGAGGAGAGGAGCAGCCCCCACAGTCATCCTTGGAGCTCATGCCAAAGCAAATGTAGCCTGGAGATTTCACGCATGTACCCCTGCTGGGGCATCTCCTCTCAGCTGTGTTTTCCTTGGCTCAAGCTCCTGCAGAGCCACGGGCACTCTGAAGTGACGGATGCTTTAACACAGACATGACTGAGAGCAAGTCCCAGAGCTTTCAAACCCTGTTGGCTGGGAGGCTTGAGAGAGGTAGAGGTATGCCACAGGCACAAAATATATTCTTATTTCCATCTTCTGCATATTGTTTTTGCCATGTTATTAGTATTGATAGGTATTTTCCTAATTTCCCTCTAAATGGGGCAGCTTTTACCAAACTTTCACTTCAACCTTTGGTGCAGCACGTGTAACTCATCACAGAAACAGGCTCAATTCAGCCCAGCCATCCCTTCCATTGAAGTTAATCTGGCAAAACACAAGTGAAAGAAAGAATACGACCTTCACTCTACAGCTTGTGACAGCTCACTCGCTGCTTATTTATTCTGCACCCCTTGCAAAAACACTCCACTCATTCAATCACATCTCAAAGAAAGGGGTCAAAAGGCAAGTGTTTTTAAACTGTCTCAGTTGAAGAGTCCCTTCCCATTAGAGCCATGCTGGTTGTGTCAGAGATAAAAGACTGCTTTCCATGAGGACTGACCACTCTAATATATCAACTGTAAATTACTCAGAAATAGGGTCTAGAACACTCATTTCAAAGAAATTAATCTCTGGCCACCCTCCATGATCAGTAATGAACACTGTGCGAATCTGCTGATGTCTACATGGAAGATAAAATAAACTATTTCAGTCTTGTAGCATCCATTTCAGGAGTAACTGTACTACTGAGCTCTCTGCAATGGGAGAACCAAAGATTAGAAACTAAAAGGTGGTGGTATGGGACAGTTAAAGGGAAGAAAATCAGTGCCAAAAAATGTCTGTTCTTTTGAGCTTGCAAAGTGCTGACTTCCATTGACCAGTGATGCTTTTGGGAGACTCCAGAGTTCTTTGAGTGCAAAGAGAAAGCAAACTGAGCATGGTAGGATCAGGTAGGACAGTAATCCTTCCAAAAACAAAAAAACCCACATTCAGATGTTCATTTAGTGGTGTTAATTATTAAGACAAATACAACGTTTTGCCTGGAGAAGAACATCTTACTCCAAAACAAGCAGTTTACATTTGGTTTGACTTGAGGCTGAAAGTGCCTTGGTTCTTGTCTGTCACTGGAAGACAAATGGGTCCTCAGCAAGAAATTAAGGATGCTTCACAACAGTGCTTCTGACACGCACTCCTTTCCACATTTATCCCTTTGCAGGTTCTTTAATAACCATCAGCAGCAGGGCTTGGTCTGCTGCATGTCTTACCCCTAGTCAGAACATCTCCCAGAGCTCACCACACTAACCCCTTATGTCCTTACACGAGCACCTTGTACCACCTGGCTTCTACTCTCGCTGTCATCTGTACGAAATACACAACATTATAGCAGCTATTAAAGGAATAAGAAGGGCTTTTCTGGAGATATAATCCACAGTCTTGGTTCCACTATAAATGCTTTTGCACTGTAATACAAAGATGTGACAGGAGCTTATAAGAATATGCTAGCTTAAACCAAAGGCCTTCCCATTCCTATGTTCGATGTTCCATGGTGTCATGGTTTTGTAATTTTGTAATTTTGCTATCAGTATTCCACATCATAACATCATGTCAAGTATGGATACTTCTGTTGAATGTGCAGTCCACAGAAGAAGACTACATATCCCAGAGAACAACAGGAGTAACAATAAGTCACGGGACCAGGACTCTATATAATCTCGTTCCCAGGCTGGAGTGCCCTCCTTCTTCTCTCGAACTTCTCGGAGAGTGGGAAGCGTTCCAGCCGTGTCGCCTAGAGTTCACAGTAGGCCTCTCGGTTTTCGGAGACTCTCTCTCTCTGTTTCGTTCGATTTTGTTAGCCTTAATTATATTATATTGTGTTATCTTGTATTTCGATATCATATTTAGTAAAATAAGTTTTTCCTCCTTAGATTGTCGCTGTTTTATCCCACTCCCCTTTTCCCCCTCCTTTCCGGGCCCCGGGGGGGGGCGTGGGGTGGCTTCCCCTGTCACGGGCATAGGTAAATCTAAGTAACCCGTGACACATGGTAGCTATATTTTGTAACCAGGCATGATAAGTGTGTGACCATCTCCAACACAGGGGCTTCCTTTCTACATTGCTGGGAATCCTCAATGAATTTCCTTTCAAACATGTTCAGAGTCCACAGGTTTTTAGCAACACCAACATACTAACATACATTTATCTTTATGGAACTGCCAAGACTTACACCTGAATATTGAACCTCCTGATAGTCCTGAGGCAAAGTTTGAAAGAGTAAAGATCAGAAGGGACATTTGGACAGGTAAGAGTGTAATATTAGCATTAAGCATCCAGTTCATAGGACCTAACTCTAATTATCATCTCAATCTCATTCCACTATACAATTAATATAATACTGCAGTATGTGAATTAACTACTGGAAAGATACACAGCACAACTTATGCTGGGCTACTCCAGAATCATCAGAGATACTGTCTTAGTGTGTTAAACCACAATGGATACAGACATTAGCCAGAATTTTTGCCCTAAGGTAAGTACAACAGTATGATACGTCTGTCACTTCCATTTCTCTTTCTGGGAAAGTGATAAGCAGAGACTGAAGTTATCAGAGGCCAAGACAGATTGAGCTAAAATGCAATTGACAGCTCACAGCACCTTGGCAGGATTTTCCCTGTCAGAGGTTTAAAGGTAGTGTCAGCCGATGTGATTAATGAGGACTCCAAGTCACTGCTCACAAGTAGGAAGAGCTGTAACATGGGAACAGGTCATTAGGCTCTTTGCAAGTGAAAATCCTGCAAGGAAGGAAAATGAATTTGCATGCAAGTCAGAAAGCTAAAGCCAGCTTGTCTTAAACAGCTGGTCTTACACTCCAAGCCTCATCCACAGTCGCATTGCTTGGAAGCCTCTGTCACAGGTAATTTAAAACTCATGATCTCTTGTCTGACCTTTCCTGCTCAGTGTACAAAGGGGATGTGGCAAGAGGCTGCAACAGGTTAGCAGCAGCTGCTAAGGGCTTGCCATGAGCCTGTCTTCAGTGCCCTTTTGTATTGCCTTACACAGGCATTTGCACAGGAAACAACTGCAAACGCAAGTTGAAAACAGTCATCTTCCTTCTATCCTCAGTTCCTTGGACATGGAGGCCTGCAATAGCTTTGTGAATTTCCAGTGGCAGTGCCCACAGCTAGGATGTCACTAGGAGACATCATGGTCATTGTAGTGCAGTTCTTCATATGGCTCCAGAATGGAGAGATATGTGTTTGTTCCAGTGTCTGGTGACCAGCATTAAACATCCCCTAGGCACTGTGAAGATGGTAGGAGTGAGGTCTTTAAGACCTTGAAACTGTGTGATAACAGGCATCCATGTACTCACTAAAGAAAAATAGGTCCATCAGCTGCATTCAAGCTCTTTCTGTTCAGCATCTCCAGCAGAGCTCTGGAAAGATGACAATGCTGGAAAACTGAATTGTTCTTGTAAATCCAAATGGCCCTTTGCAGCTGGTAAACTCTAATTCCCCTTTGCTATGTACCAAAGTAATAGTTTTTCCAGGTCTACATCAGATCTGCGCCAAGAAACTAGGAGAGACAGAGAAGAGCATCTGTCAGATTATATTTCCCCTGATTCCTCAAACAGGAGAGAAACACTCCAGAAACACTACAGAGATTGAGATGCTTTCATGTTATGGCTCTCTACAGCTATTCATTTCCAAGTTAAGTCAGCTGCCAGAAACATAACATTCAGAAAAAGGTGCAAACACAGGAACAATCCTGACAGCAGTCTATTCCCCCTGGCCAGGGGAAGCCAGCTCTGCATACCTTGGCACCTCAGTGAACCAAGATGCCTTTCCTTTCCTTCCTTCAGGCACCACATCCAACTCTTTCCTTGGAATAGATTCCCCATGTGTGAAGGAGTTATTTATAATCTACACTTATTTTTGGATTAAACACACGTAGGTGGCTGTTTGCCACGAGAGCAAAGGAGGGTGCTCAGTGAATTACAAAAATATGTATGAAATATTGCACTTGGGATAAGGCACATCCAAGCCTGCAGGTCCGTGCAAGCCAACAGTCTCTCAGGCCTGGTGTGGGCAGGCAGGGAACTAGCCAAGTGAGGCACCAGTACAGCCTCTTTGAGTGTGGAATCCCTCCAGATCTCAGCCAAAGGGCAGCCAAGCAGCAGCTTGGAAAGCTGCTCTGTTCATAGTCTGCACTAACTTTAGAGCCTGCCCATCAGCTGAAGACAACCCAGTGACCAGCTAATTGCTTGCCACAGAGAGGATATGTCCAACGGTCTTCATCTGATGCCTCTTCTGAGCCACCAGAAACTTCTAACTCCTCTTAGGTATGTTGTTTGTGCAAGATAGCCCTGGCTTCCAAGCTGTTTGTTCCCAACCTCTCTGCCTTCTCCTCCAAGCCTCTTTCCTCTGCTTTTTCACCCTCTCATCCCTTATTTTCCCTACTGTGCCTTGCCCAGCACCACTGCCCCCTCCAACACACAGCACTGGTCTGGAGCTGGATCCCACGGTACACATGGTTAATGTACAGCCAGAGCAGCACCTTCTCTTATTCTCTGTTCAGCCTGGACAGAAGTGAATATGTTCACTAGCTAACAGATATGCTAGCTATGCAGCTCATGCTGCTCTGTAACAGAGGATGGGTAATCATTAATGGTGCAACAAGCTGGTTCATACATGATTTTTCTTATACAAAGAAGCAGCCTTACACAATTTCAGTAAAGTATCTCAGACTCTCAGACCATGTCATGCAATCCTAGCTGGTGCTGACAAAGCCAGTGGCATATCTAAAATCCAAATGTTACCAAAGCTTCAGCTAGCCCTTCATACAAATAAAATACGGAGTGGCACACATGTCTTTCCTGACACTGCCAGTCCCTTCCCTTGGAAAACATGCACTCTGGTGAAGAACTACATCCACTGCTCTCCATCCTTCTTGTCCAGCCATAATCACTGTGCTGTATGTTTCAGGTTGATCCCATCAATGTGTCATCTGCTGTGTGCTGATCCACAGACCTTTATTTAGGAGGTGGGAAACTGTGTTCTCACAGCTCCAGTGCTGGGTCACCAGGTCTACCATTTGGGTAGATTTCTTGAACATTCAGCACATGCAGGATGCGTGTTACTCATGGGATGACAAAAACCAGAGCTTGTTTCTGCCCTGGCTGAAATCAATAACAAAATTATTCACACATCTACCAAGAAATTGGGCTGACTTTTTAGTAGATACTCCACAGACTGACAGATCTGAATTACTTCAAATGGCTGAAATGTATATTGTGAGCAGCAGCAGCTGTGTATTTCTCAGTAATAAAAGCTCCAGATTGGCAAGATATTTTTCCATTGCTTCTTAATTCCCAGGAGAGGAATACACTAAGAGAACCATCATGCCTTTGGTTTTAAGAGCCACACTGCTGTAGTCCCACTCCAACTGCTTGGAGATAGGTAGGGTTTCCATGTGTGGGCAGCAAAGTCATGTTGCCAGTATGAATAAGTAATTCCACACTAAGAAAAGGAGCAAAGCAACGAAGTAAAAAAGCCTCAGTGCTGTAGAGAAGATAATTCTGAAGGAGTTGTCCCAGCGCCATCCAGTCCTACTCCTGCCCTTTTGCACACCAGTGCTTAGAGCAGATTTGGCTCATCACAGAACCAAATGGTGGTTGATTGTGCGTGTGACTCCAAAATACCTGTGTATCTCATACCAAAGAGATATCATTAGCACAGAAAGATAACAACTCACAAGGAATAAGTACATGGATGTGGTTTGATAACACTTTTCTTTGTCGGACAACAATGAGAATATGGAAAAAGAGCCATGAGCCAGGGATGTTCAACAGCCAATTTTACTCGTGCAAGAAAAATACTTCAAGGTTGTGTTGCTGTGAAAAAAATTAAGAATCTGAAGTAAACTATGAGTGAGTAGGAGAAGGGAGAAGCAGGGAATGCCTGTTTTCAGTAGAACTGGCTGCTTCCTCCATGGATATGCATGCTACATGTCTATGGGTAGTGGGATTTACACCAGTGAGAGCCCAGAGCTCCAGCTGGCCACAGCCAACCCAAGTAGGCTGATGGGAGCAATAAGACATAAAATGAAGAACTTCCAAACTATAGGTTGAACCATATAATGATATATATTATATATAACAGCTTAACTGTATTCTCGTAAAACCGTCCTCCAGCAACCGGACAGTTTTGCAGAGGTCAAATTACAAGAAAGTGTAACCCAAGAACATTTTGTTCAAAGTATCTGGATCCATGCAAATGCCCAGGATGTGCAGATCTAACTAAACTACAGCGGGCAGACCCACTGCAGAGGAGTGAATGATAACTGCCACAAACCCATGCACAACAAAACTTCTGTGAGAGGATGAAAGGCACAGACTCAACTGGACATAAAGGCAAGGGAAAACTGCTCATTGTGTTCAGCATCTACAAGGACAACAAGACATAAATAGAGAGAAATATATCTCTCTTCAAAGACTTCTCTCACTCCAGCAAACGGAAAATTAGAAACACAGACAACAGCAATAAATTAGAACTGAATGCAAGATGGATGAATTTGTTTTCCCTTCACAATTCTAGGAAAATACCAAAGAAACATTATTTCTCTGAGCACATCCCCCCAGCACTCTGCCCTGTCCCATGAGACTGCCATAGAGATTTCTATACACAAGAAGTCATCTCTTCCACTGCCCCTTCAGACAACAGACTTCTGGTGGCTCTGATGTGTAGGTGGAATCCCAAAGGCACTGGTGGGCTCTTCCCCCCACCATGAACCGGCATGATCTAGCAGCCCTGCTTGGATTCAAGCTTCTTTCCACCCCACTGACCTCCAGTACAAACCACTGCAGTCCTCAAGCTGCAGCAGTGGGATGGAGAGCTCGGCCTTCAGCAGCACACACAGCCCCTTCATTCAGACAAAGACCAAAGCTGAACCAAAAGCTCTGCCAGTTTTCTGACCCAGCTTGCTTTCTGGCTGTGAGATGAGGCTGGCTCCACTTCAGAAAGGCTCCAATTACAAAATTGTGTGGCCTTTTCCACAGTGCCTCTCTGACACTCAAAGGCATTCCAGGTTTCACAGAAATCAGCCTCTGCTTTTCCTCTCAGTCATACAGTATTATTGACCTGCCCTATTAGTGCACCACTGTGAAGGACCAGCTGTCAGAAACAAGGAGCTGAGAAAAAGCCAAAGACTTAATTTCATCATACATGGATTTGCACATTGCTTAAGAGCATTCCCATCTACAAATGCAGTGGAAAGGAGGCAGAGGTGCAAGAGAAGTGAAGAGGAACAACCCACACTGCAATAGTTGCTGAGACAACGAGGAGAACTAGGTCCAAACAAAGTGAATGAATGGATGAATGAACAAATCTCTTTCTGGAAGGAGCACAGGGACATAACACTGATGTGGGCTTAGCTTCAGCCCAAATGCCTGAGGAAAGGAATTCTCTGTGCCACATTGCATCTGTGCTTGGGATACCCATTTAGTGGACAACTCACTGATGACCTATTAGCTCCAAACATCAATGTTGCAGGTTTTATCAGGGTCCCACAACATTGCTGGCATTTTTGCATGGGCACAGATTTGAAAGAAGCATGCAGGATGCAATAACATATGCAGTTACATATTGGTCCAATAGAGACTGTTGGCTTCTGAGCATTTTGAGCTGTGGGCAGAAGTTCTGATGACTTTCGCTAAACACAGATTTCCCTGTGCTTTTTTTTAATGTTCCCTTTCTTTAGAAAGGGTTTCTGTGTCTGATAACAGCCTCTTCTGCAATTCCCATCATGTGTGTTGGTCTGTTGGATGAGAGAGGCTCTAAATGAACTGGAGCATTGTTCCAGAATGAATGCATTGTTCCAGAAAAGTTACATTTGGGTAGGAAAAGCAATACAAAACATACCAAGTGAGCAACAGCAACCCTGGATAGGAAAATGAGGTTACCAACTATATTGCATTAAATTGGGTCTGGGTTCAAATAAAAAAGCTAAAGCTGTTGCTAAAGCTAAAAATGGATGAGCAACCAAGGCTCTGAAAAAGGGAGATACTAGTTGACATCATGTGTTTTATCTGAGATTAGAGCTTCCAAATCATTCCTGCTGCCCTGGGAAAAGAAGAGTCATTTCTTCCACCTTTCCCTTCTGTTCTGGAAAAAGTCAACTGCACAAAACACTGCTCTTCCTCCTGGTCTGGCTAATCGTCCCACTAACTGCTGTCACACTGTACAAGCATTTTTGAATCGACTTAAAAAGAGTTACAGAACTGTTACTCTATTTGACCAGCATCTTTGCCCTCTCTGGAGTCAGCTCAGAAGAAGACCAACCTAAAAGAGATTTAAGATTCCATTGTAAAGTTCAGCTTGGGCCAAACACATTAAGCCCTAACTGATAGCTTCCTTTACAAACAATCAGTTTAAATGACTTCCTTTGACCTTCTGTTGGCAACTGGCATTACATTCACCATGATCAAAGCTACATGAGATTTAACAGAGCTTCATCCCTTGTGGAATTAAGTGTCCAAGAGAAAAATTGAATTTCCCAGTTGTGTGTGCATCATCTGACACTGGCACAGAGAACTCATTTGGGCCAAGGAGGATAAATCATCCTTAGAACAACACTATGACTGTTGGGTATGTGGGTCCTAAGCCCAAGTGACCTTGGGTGCAAATCAATTAGGAGCAGGGGTGATTCCAGTCCAGCACTGCCCAGCCACAAGCACGCAGAAGCTGGAAACAAAGAAATGCATGAGCAATGAGCCAGAAGCCCTTGTCTTGGGGTTCAGACAAGCAGGCTGGTAGGAGGAAGTCATGCCTGAGAAGTGTCAGCTTGCTTGTGGCTGGAAGCCTTGCAAACTTTGACAAACTCCAGTTAATGCGCTCAGTGGTCGCTTTGCAGGAGGAAATCTTCTCCTCTGGTGCACAGCCCTTTGCATGTGCGTTCCTTGCACGCGGGGCAGAGAGCAGATTTCTTTACTAAATATAACTTCACTATCTATAACTTCCCTGTGCATATTTCCAGACTCACTTTTCTACTACCAGCACTTGTTTTTCTGAAGTCTGTGAGGGATTTTTTTTCCCCATAGGAACAAATCCATAGCACTGATCAGCTGGGGAAAGCACTCTACTGGACACAGGCAGAATGATTTCCATATTCCTAAGGGAGTTTGAGTCTTTTAATTCAGCTCATTTGCACTGGCAGAAGCCATCATTATGCATAGGTAACTTAATCACAGCATTTCTTAAATAAATAAAGATGTTAACTGTACATTGTAATTTGAGTACAAATTTAACCGTTCAAATCTTAAGGGGATTATGCAATTTAACCTCATAGCTTCAACTTTTACCCAGCTGGGCCATTTCAGACATGATTATTTCTGTAACTACTGCATTTTTATGCAGGCATACCCTTCTCCTCTCACCTCCCCCTCAGTTACAATGGAGGTGAGAACTCTCATCAATTAGGTACACACTTTTAAAAGCAACTTCAATTTATGCATTTGGGATATCAGATGTGCATGTGAGACTTGCCATTAACAAAACTCAGCAGGAAAGAGAAACCAACATTTGTCACCACTTCTGAGGCCATCAAGGGGAATACAATTGGGTTACGAAACAATTTGCAACACAACATGGCCAGTAGCAGTGGGCCACATGCTGAGCACTACACAGAACTCCTGCATGGTTCTCAAACAAGTGGTCTAAGAAATTGGCTGAGGCTGATTGTATGAACTCCAAGAAAACCAAGTGCCATGTCCTGCACTTTGGCCACAATAATCCCAGGCAAACCTATAGGCTTGGGGCAGAGTGGCTGGAAGAATAAACACACCTGGGGGTGGTGGTCAATGCTCACCTGAACATGAGCCAGCAGTTTGCCCAAATGACCAAGATGTCCAATGGCATCCTGGATTCTATCTAGTCTTGTCAGCAGAAGCAAGAAAGTGGTCGTCCCCCTGTACTCAGTGCTAATGAGAACACACCTTGAGTACTATGTTTAGTTTTGGACCCCTCACCTCAAGAAAGACATTGAGGCCCTGGAACAGGTCCAGAGAAGCTGTGAGGGGTCTGGAGCTTATGAAGTGTGGCTGAGGGAGCTGGGATTGTTCTGTCTGGAGAAGAGTAGGCTTAGGGGAGACTCATTGCCCTCTTCAACCCCCTGAAAGGAGACTGGGGACGGCTGCTTCTCTCACGTAACAGTGATAACTGTGATAGAACAAGAGAGAATGTCCACAAGTTGTGCAGGGGGAGGTTCAGGCTGAATGTTAGGAAACATTTTCTCTCTGAACGACTGATGAAGGATTAGTACAGGCTGCCCAGAAAAGTGGTGGAGTCGTCACCCCTGGGGTTGTTTGAGAACTGTGGAGATGTGACACTGAAGGGCACGGTGGACATGGATGCTGGGTTGGCAGCTGGACGAGATGATCTTAAAGGCCTTTTCCAACTGTAATGATAATATGGTTCTATGGAATTAATTTGAGATGAGCTCAAAGCAGGGCCATCCTTCAGTTGGTACAAAGCTCTCCAGCTCTAAAGATTACTGCCTTAGCTGCAGGGCCACTGCTGCCTCAAAACCTCTATTCACACAGACCGGACATGAAGATTCCCATGGTTCTCAGATGCTGATGTAATGCTGGAGCAGCATCCAGAGTATAGCTCTGGTCAGGCACTGAGCAGCAGGAGGCTGTAGGGAGCCAAACATAGGCTTGATGAAAGAAACAGAATGTGCACATTTGCAGTAAGTGCACCATGGAGGAGCAGTCAGGGTTGGGGATGAGGAGGGAAGGTGTGCATTCACACTGGTAAACATCTGCCATTATTGCTGTTCAGCTACAGGACTAACACTCCTGCTGCTACAAATCACATGTAGAGCAATGGCCCTGGAAAATTCTCATTTCAGAGAACATCACAAGATGCAGTTTAGGCTGCATTCATTTGCTATCAACCAGAGAAAGGACTCTCTAGAATGAGAATTCAACATTTTGAACCGCTGTTGTAAGAGATACCATTAAGGTTAATGACACAGACTAGAGCTCTTCAAATTACGTGGCAATAAACAAGTATTTTCCTTTATGTACTCCCAGTCTCCTGCAGCAGAACAGGAATGTGAAGCGCTGCCATACCTCAGTCACTTAACAAGGAGCTAACCCTGTGCATTCTCTTAGCCAGCCTTGTTTAAATACAGTTTTCTATATTGTTACTATGTTGTAACACAAAACCTTTTCATTTTTCTTTTGGAATCCCCTACCAGCCAAGCTTTTGCTTGGCTCCTCTACAGTCAGCAAAGCCATTAGGTGGCAGTGCATCCTCACTTATTAGCAATGCCAGTAAAACGTGAGGAACTTCAGTGGTGATACAAATGTCAACATTATATGTTGACAGTGGTTGTGAACATTATGAAAAACAGTTTTTATGACCAAATGCACCATGCTAGAAACTGAGGGATGCCTGTAGGAAGCAGGCTCTGAAAAAATGCTGCATCAAGTAAGGAGAGAAAATAAATCAGTGAGCAAATAAATAAGCTGCACCTACAGCAAATGTTGATAAGAGTGAGAATATCCTATTATAATTAAAGAAAATACAAATTCACATGTATTTTATGTCCATAAGACACTACAAGAAGTTACTAATCCTTGTTAGGAATGGTCTTATCCTGCCAGGCTATGAAACATCACCAGCAGATAGAGATTTTATAGAGCTTAGGATGCTCGGCATTGAGAAGGATGAGGCCCTTGGTCTGTTCCTGTGGGCACCTGTGTGGTTCCCACAGCAAAATAAAACGTAGGAGAGAGAAAGCACAGGGCAAGAGAACAGTCTTATGGAGGACAGAGACCTTTCTGTAACTTTCCAAGAAGACACACACAGCTATTTCCTTGATGAACTGTCTGGTCATTGAAAACTGTAGTTTTGCTTCATCTGAAAGTATCCCCAAATTTAAGCTGAATTTGCCAAACATGTCATATGTATATATGTTAAGAAAATATTGACATATAAATTCTAAAAGTGTAAGCTACTGAAATTCAGTTAGAGAAAGATTTGCCAGTGGGAGACTGGAGTCTAAGGTCTTGTAAATCTCATCCTTGCTTATATTAAAAATGCCTTCTTTCTCCCAAATCCCAGCTCCAGACTGAGCAGCTATTTATTCCAAAACCTTCTTAGTAGAGTTCCTACTGTTTACAATATCCCCATTTAAAATGTAGTAATCTGAAGGCATCCTGCAAAATCTCCTTTCCACTAACACTGATGTATCTGCCTCATCCACAGAACCAGCCACCAGCAATAGGTGCTGGTAGTACTAGTATGACGGCAGTTTTTGGTACCTTCCTTTTCACTTCTTTCTGTCAGGCACAGGTGACAGCCCCTGATCTCACACACATAAAAAAGTATAATTGTAAACACTGCATGTCCACACTGTGCAAATTAAGAGGTTTGTGCAGCTTATTTCTTTACTGCTTTAACGGTTGAAAATGTGAGTACTTCATGCTACAGAATTGGGGCAATGGAAGCATTAGCAGAACATATATAATGTGTTAAAATTTGCATGATGATAAAAGCATGTCTTGTCTATCATACAGGGATATTTAACAATGTAATTTCTTGCTGTTATTTCAGTAAGACTTTGGAAAGTCTGTACACCCTGGATTATGCCAGCTCTCCACTTATGTGCTTTATAGCCACCACAATTTATTCTAAATTCTTTTGTCTCTGTTGAAAAACATAGTTATTTAAAGGATCTCTGGGAAAACAAAGAAATAAAAACACAAAATCCAAAGCAAAACACACGTTGCATGATGAATAGTCTGAAGAGTAAAGGCCAGGGAATGCTCTTGTCTTGTGCTGGCTTCCTGTGGCAGATGCCATGAAAGACAGACTTGAGGAAGACACGCCAAAGCAACTGTTTTTGCTTTGATCCTTTTGTACATTAAACTAGGTCCTGTCTTAAACATAATCCCATTAGTTAACATTAGAAAGGATAAAAACTGGGGAACTAAAAGAGCAGGCAGGGACTCACATGGAGATCATAGCAGGGACTCAGGGTAAGGACCAATGGGAGATGTCCCTGCCAATGGCAGAGGAATTGGATCCAGGTGACTTTCAGAGATCCCGTCCAACCCAACCCAAACCATTCTGGTATTCTAGGCATAAAACGATTTCCATTATTATCATTGCTCTTTGAAGAAATGAGGCAGTGACGGGCAGGCTGCTGATCAGAGGAGGTTTCTGAGTCCTGTGAGGATTTAAAAACGTGTGACAATTTTGGTGTGACTTTGAGACAACATCTCTGGGCAGTAGAGACCAGAGGGCCCTCCTTTGGAGTCCCAGAAGGGAGTGGTGTTTCACACTATGCAGAAAAACAGAGGCATCTTACAGTCTGATCTGTGAGAGGTTTCCTTTGAGTTTTCAGTAAAGAAAAGCCCACATAGGGAACCAGAGCAGGACCAGGGTTTGGCCATGGTGGAATATCATCCCAAGGCAGGTGCCCTGTTCCCCAGTGAGTCCAGCTGATTGCAGCATCCCACCTGGCAGCTCCACACTGAGAATCATCCTGCACAAGGATCATTATGAAATCAGGGCTAGGGCCATTGTCCCAGCAGCCAGCCTCACATTGCTTCCTGCTGCCAGGGAGAGGCTGTGAAGAGGAAAGGGAGGTGTTGGCTGATGCTTGGCTGAATGTGAGCTGACAGTGTGCCCAGGTGGCCAAGAGGGCCAATACCTGCATTAGAAATAGCGTGGCCAGCAGGAGCAGAGAGGTGATCATCCCTTAGTACTCAGCACTGGTGAGGCCGCATCTCAAGTATTGTGTTCAGTTTAAGGCCTCTCACTACAAGAAAGACACTAAGGCCCTGAAATGTGTCAAGAGAAGGGCAACAGAACTGATGAGGGGTCTGGAGCATGAGTCTTATGAGGAGCAGCTGAGGGAGCTGTGATTGTTTAGTCTGGAGAAGAGGAGTCTCAGGGGAGACCTCATTGCACTCTGAAGCTTCCTGAAGGGAGGTTGTGATGAGGAGGGGCTTGGCCTCTTCCCCCATGCAACAAAGAGGACCTGAGGAAATGGCCACAAGTTATACCAGGGGAGGTTTAGATTGGACATAAGGAAAAACTTTTTCTCTCAGAGAGTGGTCAGGCGCTGGAATGGCTGCACAGGGAGGTGGTGGAGTTGCCGTCCCTGGCAGTGTTCAAGAGGTGCCTGGATGTGGAGCTACAAGATGTGGTTTAGTGGATGTGGTAGCAATAGTGATGGGAGGATGGTTGGACTGGATGATCTTATAGGTCCTTTCCAACCTTGTGATTCTATGATCTAATTCAGATGAAGTACTGCTGGCCCAAGAGCTGGGATCCCAGTGTGTAAGAACAGAGTCACTAAGGGACTGAGGTATAGTGATGGGGCTCAGTAGATCAGACTAGATACAGTGACCTTGGAAGTATTTCCTGACCTAGATGATTCTATGTTTTCCCACAAAGAAGAAAACATTTCATCTTCAACCAATTTGTCACTCCACAGGATGTAGACCATACACCCTTAGGCCATCACCACACACCATGCATCAGCACTGACCTCACTGTCTCCTTGGAAGGCTACCTTGGCCATCTGGGCTCAAATGATCCATGTGAACTGCTTGGAAGTGCTGGGATTTCATCACAGAGGCCAGGGGATGCTTGAGTTTGGCACCTTCCCAAGCAGGGACTGCTTATGAGGACTTTCTGCTGGAAGTCAGAGTGGTCAGTTCACACTCAGAAATTACATGTGGAAATATGGCATACAGCCTTTTCCTGAGCATAAATCCCCCTGCCTAGCAGGGGTCTCCCTGGCGAAAGTTGATATAACAGGGAATGAAGTCAGCTCAGAGATTCACGCTGCTTCAAATATATATACAAAAAATTAGATATAAGCTCTTATCCTCAGTTTTAACAGACATAACTCAGATTTCTGTTTTTAGACACTTGCCTCTGAGCACCCACGGTGGAGTCACACCTTAAAAAGACCCTTGAAACCGATCCCTTTAACGCAGTTCTCCAGGTGACTGCTTACAGCACTAACAAGATGCAGAGAATGTGTTGTTTCAGCTACTAGCAAACTTATTTTTAGCTTGCCAAGTGCTTTCAAAGCAAGATTAATCTCCCAGACCCCCTTGCGCTGGAGGCAACAGTGATTATGTGCTCCCCTATTTATTTCCAGGAAGTAGCTAAACAACAAGTACAGAAACTATGCATGAAAAAGCAAACACAGTATTAATAGCCATCGTCTTCTTGCTTGAGAATGGACAATAGGATATCCAGTCACAATACTTTCCAATAATAACATAAGGCTGAGGTCAAACTGTTGGATCTCTGCTATACTGGCATTTGCTCCTACAAGGAAAAAAACGTTGAGTGAGGTTCCCACAGACCTTAAAAAGCAGAAACATCTGTTGCTGCTATGAACAGCTCATATGCTGAGTTCAGCAGGAGAAAGTCCAGCAGCTAGGCCAGGTCTCTGCTTACCACCACATGCCTCTGTGCTCAATGGGAAATGATCAGAGATGGTTTCAAGGGACATATCAATAATCCTAAACAGCCAAAACATTCATAAACAAACAAGAATTAGCACTCTTTTTCTTTTCCTGCCAGCAAGACTGGAAGATGTTACTGATGTGTACTACTGATGTGTAGTCTTGAGCATCTCTGCCAGATCTGTCCCCAGCTGACGAGTTGCTTCACATCATGTATTTGGTTTTCTTTCTAACAAATAGTTCTGTCTTGAAACACTGATCAGAAATTCCAGAGAAGTGAGTCTTGTTCTCAGCGATACAATCTTCCTGTGATTTTCCCCAGCCACACAGTCCTCCTGGACTGAACTTCTCTATCTGAGAACTGAATTGCCATTTCAACAATCTGCTATTCACTCCATTCCCAACAATCTTTTATGCTTTGAGTTTGTGGATTTTTATTTATTTATTTATTTTTTCCTACTCATTGTTCTGTTGAAAAACCATACCCAAAATTGACATACAAATGTCAGAGGTGCTGTTTTGCTCCAGGTGATGTAATCTGTGCTCAGTGAAATTCTATTAGAACTTCTTCTCTAAACAAATTCACTTAGCAAAGCAGAGATCATTCAGAGGGTCTGAGTTGCCCAGCTTAAAGTAATTGCTCTGTGAGCACCATGGGTAAACAGACACAAAAACTCCTGCTTCTACTTGGGGGAAAAAATCAAACTGCATTAAGGCTGTAAGCAGCCCCGAGTCCAGCAAGGAAATGATGATGACCTGGTATGTCGGACTGCTTGAACTCTTGAATATTGTATGTGAGAAACCTGTCAGAAATCGTTCTGTCAAAGGAAAGAACTTCTGTATGCCAGATTTTTTTTTGGTGCAAAATCAGATTAGTATCTACCGAGCTTTATTTTGCCTAGTTATTCTTAATGGAAAAGCTTCCAATTGTGTGCAGGGCTAATAAGCAAAGGGAAATGAAGTCAAGGCCTCTGGACATGAAGGAGTGAAGTCTGGCCCTTCTTCCTTCTCACTTCTGTGCTAAGGTCAGCCTGGAGCCAGTCTTTGCCTCCTCGTATGCAGCAGCACAATGAGACTGTAGTGCAGTTTTTAGGGAAAGGTCTGAGAAGAGTGGAAGAGAGGGGCTTCAGAGGATCACAAGCTTTGGAGATGAGTATATTCCTTAATTTAGTTATTGCAGCTATGGAAATACATAATACTGTAAATACATGATTGGCTTTTCGTATTTATTTTTATTTACACTGTGAACTTAGAGATAGGTATACTACAGTGCAGGACATACAATGCAAATCCATGCCATAGCATTGGTGAAGACACAAGGTTGAACAAAAATGAGTTGAGAAACTGTGCTACCAGCTACACTAATAGTTTGACAAGCATTTCTTTTAGCAGCAATGGCACTGCAAGAGATATCCCTTTCTTTGCCTCCTCTCTCACTCTTTTTTGTTATTGACTGGTCTAAGAGTTCCTTGTGCAACTATCCAATGGACAGTACTACTCCATTCAGCACTTTGAGCCAAGTGTTCCAGACTCACTTACATTCACAAGGCTTTCGGCTAGACCCCTCTGCATAGGTCAACATGTTGGCCCTCACAGCAGTTACTCTCCTTCTGTCAATTTATAGCTTTTCTCTATTGCTGATTGGCAGATTGTGGACAAAACAAACCATCAAAAGACTGTTTTTTTCCACACTGCAGTCAACACTAGTGCTGGTGAAAGACTCTACAGAAACTAAGAAGTCCTGAAAGAAGAGTGAAAGGTTTCGCATTCATACACTGGGTGGGAGAAAGTATCCAGATGGGTGTCCCCAAGATCTGTGCTTCCCTAGATGTAAAGGGCCTGGAAATGCTGCAGCAGAGGCTTAAGAACACTGAATTGTGCCAGGCATTGTAAGTTCCCACAACCCTGAGCAGGTAGGTTAATAAGCAGAATAAATCAGCTAGAAATTAGCAGAGGAAGAAGTGGCTTCAAAGTGAACAAAAGCAGACACATCTTAGCAAAATCTATTTGAACTGAAATTTGACTATAACAGGAACTCCTGATGTTTTGCCTGGATTCAGGAACATGACTAATGAATCTATGGAAGAAAATCAGGAGTTTCTGAAGACAGAAATAGCTGCTGCAGGTACTTTCCTGAAATTCTAAGCACCCAACCACAGGAGCCAGTAGAAGCCACTCGAGACTTGCCTCATTAAAAACTTCCTAAAGCAGCTGTTTCACATCACAGATTAGAGAGCAAGTGTCTGAATAGACCTTTATGCTGATCAATTATGGCTTTTTTTTCTGAGTGTACCTATATGTAACATTTTCCTTACATGTGTGGCACTTTCAGAATAGAGTTGACCAAGAAGTGAGAAAGACTGTCTGGGGAACTCAACCCCCTATCAGCACAGATCTCCCAGGAAGCAATTCTACTCCAGGAACCCTCTGCAATGGGAGACCAAGGTAGAAAGTAAACTCTCCCACCCTTTCAACAACCCTTATAGTAAACAGCCACATATAACTCAGAACTTGCAACATGATACATCTTCCAAGAGTTGTAAGTCCTATATATGTTATCTGTATTATGTTAAGGCTCATATGGTAGCAGTGCCCTTTTTAGAACTCCTCCAAAATCTGATTCAGTGCCCTGTTCTTCTTTAATACATGGATAGTAATAATATTTACAGTCTGCAGCCTCCTTAAGGAAGGAATCAAAAGAGAAAACCTCACCAAAAGATGGAAAAACCTGGAAGAATTTCAGAGGCAAGTAGGAGAGAAGTGACACTGCAACTGTACCCAGGGTGTTTATATGATAATCATTGCATACTCCAGTTTAATGTCCTGCCTGCAAACCCACCAACTACCGGCCAAGAAAAGACTTTAGGAGTGCTCAAGATTCCACCTCATTCAGAGCTGCCAGTTTCCATATTTTCTTGCCTGTGATACCAGACTTAATGCTTTTTAAAGTCCTGACTCCTGAAGGCAAGTGATTAAGGACAAGAAGAGTAGGATGAAGTGTTCTAAAAGTTTCCATCTGTTTTCATTTCAGAGAAATTCCAGATATTATGATCTGAGTAGGACCAGCTGGGAGCTTTCAAAAAAAAAAAAAAAAAAAAGTTAAAAAATTATATATGTCTATATTTCCTGTTAGGAAATGCTGACTTGTTAAAATCTAAATCCTCTGCAGGACTAACAGTTCTGACAGAAGCTCTCACATCCAGTTGAGAATGGCTGGTCACCAAATAAAGCAGATCCTGAAAGTGGAGTTGTCCGTGAGAGCCACGAACCTGTGGATGTGTGGATCTCAATAAATAAGACCAAGACATACCAGGATGCGTAAATGGGTAATCAAAAGGGGCAAGAGAGACATCAAATCTTTTCACTGTACTGGAATAGAGCTGTTTTCCCCAGCAGGTTTAGAGGAAACCTGAAGCTAGAAGTTACACTTCTTTTTGTATTTGGATAGAGCCTATCATACTAGCGCTGTACTGGAACTCATCAGCATGGCAATAAAGTAATCACATGCACCTCTCCACTACTAGTTTCATTTAAACTTCCTGTTATTTCCCTTCCTCTGAAGTTCTGCTGCTGCCAGTATTTCCTTTTTCCTGCTAAGTACAGAACCACTTTTCAGATGAGCTCACTAACATATAAGCTGTGCTCCATTTTGGATCCCTCCAGTTGTTTGAGTATATTTGATTCCCACTTGATGTCGACCTCTTAGAGAATTTTGTCCCCCCTGAGAAACTATACACCCTGGTTTTCGCAAACAGAATGAAGGTCAGTGGAAAATGAGAACAGAGGAACACACAGAACTGTCTGCTTCCCTACAGTTAATACATACCACACCACAAGTTAAACAATGGCTAAACACTATAGCACAGGGCAGGAGATGAAGAGGGATATTTTCTAACATTAACTCAATTAGATTAGTCATCTAATCTTTGCTGATTAGCAGAATTACTGGGAACACCAGTGTTGTGAGAACGCGTTGAAATGTCATTCTTAGAAATTCCAACCTTTGCCAAATTCGGGGGCAGAGAATTCTGAAGCGGAAAGTGAAATCGAGTATCTCATTTCTGAACAGGTCATAACGATTCCTCTGGAAGCAGCTGGTGTGCCTATGGTAAAAGCAGGTGAAAATACCTCTGGCTGACACACTGTCAGCCAATACCAAAAACAAACGTGAACATCACTGAGAGTACAAACACACACTGTCGTGCCAAGATTGTCAGCAGCAGTCAGCGCTCATATACAGCAGTCTAGAAACCAGCATGAGGAACAAAAAAGGTTTAACACTGATTTAAATGGCACCAGCATTTTACTTCCCACTGAGTACTGGGGAAAAATGGGGGGATGGGGGTGGAGGAGGGAGGGGAAAATAGGGAAGTAATGACCGGAACGTTGGTAGAAAGTTGACATTTGGGTAAGCAGTCAAAATGGAGCAAATATGATGAGGAATATTCCTTTTATTACCATCCTTTGTTTAAAAAAGTAAAGAAAAAAATGCTGGGTCTCATGAGGTCAGCATCTATTCAGTGTAGTTGCACCTTTTTGGCCAACTGAAGCTATTAATAATGCTCCATTTATTCTGAAAAGTCAAGAGGAAGCCTCAGGATAGAAAGCGCTGATAGAGCAGAAAGGGTCAGCTACTGTAAATACTTGGATAAAGGAAAGTCTCCGCTTTTATAAATGTGAGAAGGAAGGAACAAGAAACTGAATATAAATCCATCGACAGTTTTATAAAATCAGTTCATAAAATGCTCACCTCCCACTAACCAAAAAGAGAAACTTTCAGATGCAGCCATCTCCACAAGACCTTTATTCACTGAACAGGTTTCAAGCATGTGACACACATAGCTGCTTTCCTGGCTAACCATACCAGTCCTTTAAATCCAACACCTGCTATAAATAAGCCATCATACCCACCAGGTTGCAGTCAGTCACACATCAATGCTAGGAGTGCTCTTGCATGCTGTGTTTCCAGGCAACTTCACCCCACAATCCTGAACATCAACAAGACAAGGGGAAATAAAATAAATAAATAAAAAAAGGGGGGATTTAGATTAGATGTCACATAAATCTAACATCAGAACAAGTCATTGGAATGCTAGAACTGCTGCTCCATGCAGGGAAAGTTTACCCAGTATAAAATCACCATGATTATTCCCCTTTTCCTCCCTTAGGCTTGCTCTCATCTCAAGCACTATGCTTCATGGAACTGAATTGAGCTGCACTACACCATCCCAAATCTACCCCCCTAACCCCAGTTCCACTAACCCACCCCAGCCATACACCACAACTACACCCCTGAATCCTACACAAAAAACTTTCCCCTCCTGAACTAAGGAAACAGGCACAATATATCTGGAGTAAACACAGGGTACGATAAGCACTCTACTCTCTGCTCCCCCATTATAGCTGGATCAAATCCCCCCAAGAACTCTTCACTTGCAGTTGTTCAATAGTCAGATCAATGTAGCATGCAATGACTGCAAGGCAAAATATGACCCATTCTGTAGGTAGAGTTTATTGATGGAAAAGGTGATACAGGAGTAATAGCAGTCCACCAAAAACACCAGATCAAGTACTCATTTGTGTTATACTGGTACAGAGTCACATTACCTCCCAAGGTGATTGTACCATTTATCACCACAATAACTCGATGACATGAGCAACTGCTGGTGGGAATCAGAGAAGAGACTATGTGACCAACACTATGGGGAGCCTGTTTTAGAGTTGGGTACTGAATGTATCTCTCCAGACCTTGTTCGGGACCTTTTACCATAACCTCATTTCTCCAGAAGGAAAAGAAAAAAAATACAAATAAGAAAAAATTAGCACTGGATCTTTATTCCAAATATTTCACTGAACTTTTGGGAGCTTTATTAGATTTCAAACTACCGAGAAAAGAACAGAGTCAAGAATGCTCCACACCAGAGAGTTATCTGACACTTGGATATACATAAATGCTATTTTTAAGAGAGGTATCAAAGGGCAGAGATCTTTAACACAAAGGGAATTCTCCAGAGGTAAAGGGAAAAAGAAGATAATTATATTTTTTCATGGAGATGCCACACTGAAAAGGATAAGTGCAAGGAAAAAAAAACCATTGGAGAAAATTCAGTTCTAACAGTTTTCCAAAGAGCTTTCTACAGTACTTCAGGTTTAAAGCAGGCAGCAGCCTCTGTTTACTTCTCCACTGAAAAAGGAAAAATGTTATCAGAATAATAAACATGCTTCTTTAATGACAAAATGGGGAAAGGCCTTTTGAAAAACAGAAAATGAGAACTGGATGTCTCTCCATTTTCCCCACTCAGGGGATTCATATCTTCAGTTCAGCTTCACCACAGCAGGTGAGAGTACAGGAGAGCACTCTGGCATGGTCAGGGCGTACCACAGTATCTGCCAAGGCAAAGGTCTGCTTTCAGTCAACCCTATCTGCACAGAAGCAAAAACACCCCTTAGCATGGTAAACAGAATAAGCCTCAGGCAGGAGGGGTTGGAGGTACTTCAAAGCCACTCCTGAAAGGTCATTAAGAGCATCCTTCAGAGCTATTCAGAACCTCCATCAGATGGATGGCCTCTGTCTCTTGGTTTGGGACACCCAGATCAATTTTAGGGCACGCAGGTTTGGATATCACAACACCTCCACCACAGTGGGGTCAAACTGCTTTTCTCTGCAATTTCCCACTTCTTGCAGTCAGCAGCACTATTACCTTCATGATGAGGAGGCCTCTTCTGGCATCGTTTTATTTATCTAGGTTTTAGGCCTTGTTGCAGTGAAGCATTTCTTGATTTTCCAAAGAACTGCGCAGCCTGAAAGACGGGAAGCAGCCTCCTAACAGTTTTGACATCTCTCTTGCTCACAAATAGATGCATCTGTAAGCTGCTGTTAACCAAAAGGTCAGTGTCTCTGAGTTCCAGACGTGGGTTTAAAAGCAGCCTGGCCTGATGGACCAGACTCTGCATGTGTTTGGTGTAGAGGCTGTTGGAAGCTGTTCCTTGTGCTAATGAAAGCATGCAAAGACAGTGTGGGAACTGCCTAGAAAACACAGATTTATTACAATTTGATATCCCCCAGTCAGAGACTATGCTCTAGGAAATACACATTCCTCTTTTGTATTCACCACAGCCTCCTACGCAAGCAGAAACGAAGACAGAAACTACCCCAATTACTTCTACTGAAGCCACAACCTTTTTATTTTACCACAAATATATCCTATAACTCAACTCCCCACAGTGATTTGCTCCAAAAGATTGCAGTAACACAGAAAAAAAAGCCTTGGTCATTTAATTCTACCACTTGGTGCTCAAACCACAAGGCCATCTCACTCTGGGAGACAAGTTCCACTGTAGGCTAAGCCTCTTCTCTAGGAACCACATACAACTCGTTAGCCCACACCAGCAACTCTCTAGACAAGCTGAAACAGAAATAGGGAACAAATTGGAACCAGATGTTAATGAAAGTAAATAAAGAAAAGGAGACCACAACAGACACTCCTATCATTCATCTACTAGTTCAACCAGTGACCCAAGATTAACCTCCTGAAGGAGCCATACGGCAGCACACAAAATGTCCCCCCCACCCCTCAATGCTTGAAATGAAAACACGCAAGCAGAAGAGTCATTCAGTCTTAATAAACTGACCGGAGTTCGATAAACAACCCTTAAGACACCAGTGATAAGAAGTTGAAACATCCAGTACAAACAAGATGACTGCACAGAGAGAACCCTGAGCTGCATGCAAGCAGCAGTGGAACACACTGACTTCTCTTCCAAACTTCTGCTGTTGACGTCCATGTTATCTCTTGTTCAGGTACAGCATACCTATGTCATAAGGACAGGTTGACACGTACATTTGTTCTTCAGAGAGTTTCACATTGCAGAGACTTTGCAGATCTAAGCTGCTGCATTCCCAACAAGGAATGTGATTAACTTCTGTTGGTTTTATTTGAAGTGACAGGTCATTAAGAACAAATTTAGCACCTTTCCAATACCTAACTCCCAAAGAATACTTGAATTTGTATGTCACCTGCCTTCAGAAGTTCAAACTGAAGCTTAGTAAGGACCTATAGACCTTTAGTGTGCACCACAATGTAAGGGAGAAGAACGAGTCTCATAAAAGGTGGCATATAGGAGACAACAGGTTTTCTTGTGGCATCACCAGCTCTCCAACCTACCTGCACATCAGCCCAGTATTATTACTGTGATAGAGTAGATATAAGGCCAATGTCCTGTTTTACATCTCTTTGTCGTGATGAAAGCAGACCATCTGAGGGGCATGTTGATCGACACCCTGCTACCACTCACTTCCACACAAAGCATCTCCATGCTCTCACATTGATTTTCCCTTTATTTTGAGGATGTTTTGTGCTCTCATTTCCTTATTTATCCTTATCTCAAGCAGCAGCTGACTTCCAAGCAGCACTGGCTGCTTCCTTGCATAATATGTAATGGACCATTTGCCCTGCAGAGCCCGGCCTAGCATCACCTACCACCTTTCTCCCCTCATTTTCTGCCAGATATTCAACAAGGTGAAACTTATTTCCCTCTTTATTTTTCTTCTTTCCCCTCCTTGAACTCATTGTTGTGTTGAGTTTTATGCCAGGCTCTGACTACCAGCACTAAATATCATGTAATCTACGAAAATACTCAAGTGTGTGACCTGGAGACAGAAGCAGAGAGCGCTTAGCTCTTCCCTTGGTCCCTATCTGACCCTAAGCACTGCTGCAGACATTGGGATCCCTTTTTGCTGCTCTTCCTTGCAGTAACAGCACCACCTTTTGGCTTGCTGCACAAAGCTGACATTTCCCATTAGCGGCTCACCAACGTCCCTGCAGAGCACTGGCTTGCCCAGAACAAGTCCTCACTCATCTTAACCTGTGCTATACCACCAAGAACAACTCTGCATAGGGAAAAGAGGCGCTCACAAGGCCCTGAGAGGAGCCCAGTACAGCACCTGAGCACCTCATCTCCTAACTCAATAGCTTCCTAGATAAGATAACTGGTTAGCAATTAATTCCACCTCCACCCAGCTCTGCGCTCCAAGACCAGCACAGCAGCACAGCTCAAAGCACAGTTATTTTGCATACAAAATGTACACAAACATGCCAATCCTTTGACCCTTCTCTAATTGGGCTACAAACATGAGATGATCAAACGCGAAGGAATGGTGCTCATAAAACCAGCTTTTTAGAAACAACCAAGACATCATTATTTGCCCAGAGCGCGTTGTACACACAGTACTAAAAACAAGATCCAGTGAGATTTGTTTTGAGGTGATGCAGTAGGAAACTAACATAGAAGAAGAGAGATTATAACCCACACATACCTAAACATGAACTCACCTTAAGATTTCAGTCATGCTTGAACAACAACCTGGAACCACAAATGTTTGCTTCCTCTGTTAGTACCACAAGCCCTTACAGCTACAACCCAGAAACTGCTGTTTCTTGTAGCAACTGCTATAAGACAGACTATAACCAACATCACTTATCTATTCCCATGTCTTGGATAAACCCACTTCCCTTTGTTGTCCTGACTTCCACCAGCACATAAGGGGTCCTCCTGCCCGCCCCAGGGGTCAGTGACACTGGCAGAGGTGAGGTTCTCCAAGCATGGGTAGAACTGAGCAAATGCTTTTTGTTGTTTTTTAATGGTGCAAATTCAACCCAGATTCAGTAATTCAGGCAAATCAGCTGCATTTGGGGGATTACACCTTTCAATTATGCCCCCTTTTGAAACCCACTTGGGAATACCTGTGAGACCAGAACTAAGCCACTACTTAAAGACCAATTAATGTAGTGGTTCAAGCAGGTGTCTGAAGACACAGAGCAGATTACTGTAATCCTAGCAGCCTGAGATTTAAAACAATTACAGGGTGACTCATTTTCCCTTGGACTATGACTGTGTCTTGAACTTTACAGTGGTGGAAAGTTAGGTAGTCAGGTGTATTTAAAGTTATAACCACAGATATCTATGTTCTGATTTATAATCTCTACCTCTAGCCTTGAATTAAATCCAAAATATTACATCAAATGACACTTTTGCATCACCTTTCAACATCTAAGCAGAACTAGACAGCAGCTTTTCTTCACTGTTTATGGCTCACCTGAACATAACTCCAGTTTCCACTCTTGTTTGTTACTTTTCTCCTACAAAGCAAAGGAACCCAACTTTACTGGGCTAACACTAAGGATAAAGCATTGGGGTATGCAAACTCCATCACAAACCTGATGCTGCAGTGTGCTCAGGTCATTGCAGTTCCTTAAAAGCAACTGAAAAAGCAGGCACAATATACTGCGTGCTGCTGCCTTTCTCAATTCAGCCCTTCCAGGAACTTGTTCCAAAGTAACTCTCAGTAGTGTATCAGGGTCATATTTTGGTTAAGCAACAGCCATCTCTGGAATGAAAACTTGGCTGAAATGAGCCCATTAGCCTTCCTGTCACAGTATCTAATCTGAGTTCAAATGAAAAACAAATACGCAAAGACTGGAACAATGTTTGCCTGTGAAAACAATCTGGATGAATACAACATAGGAAGGAAATAGCAAAGAGTTCAGGTATTTACACAATAAAGCTGAACATAGCCTTCGAGGCAGCTTTCTTCTAACTGTCTCTGCCACCTAGACATAGTTGTACCTGGAAAGGAAATTTTGAAATATTCTGCATTGCTCTGCACAAGTAAACAATGGCTTTAGCAGAAGCCATTGATAACAGATGTGAAGTTTGCCTTTTGATCATTTACTGTCTGATCTCAAACTTGCTATAGTTAGTAAGAGGATTTCCATTGAATGTTGTAGGCTTTCATATGGATGCAAGCCCTAATTTACAAATGCAGCTGCTGTTAAAAAGGGTGAGAAAAAAACACCAAACCACCTGTTCCTTATTTAAGGCACTTGACATTGGATTTGTGGCCTGGTCATTGACATCTTTGACAAACACAGCCCATGCTGGACTTCCAACTAGCTGCACTTGTTCTAAGTCAGAAGATTTTAATGCATTTTAATCTCATTATAGTGCAGCTTGGAGATGTCTGGGGTGTATTACATATGCAAACCCATCAGGAACTGAAGATTTTCTGCTGAGAGCTGATTCTGGCCAGCAATTAGCAGTGCGAGCATCCTTAAAGATGACCAACCCCTTGATTGTTCCAGCTGAAGCCAGTAAAGACTGTCCAAACAGAAAGCTGCTCAATATATTTTATCTTTTTACTTGCGGAATAGAGTTCACTTAGAGCAGCCCTAGAACACTAGTTATTCAAATCAATCCATAGTAGGAGTATGTCTAGTGAATAATCCATCTCAGCTGCCTTGTGTTATAGTTGTAAAGGTACCTGCCTGGATGTGATAAACAGCATTTTATTCTCAGCCTACTGCAATGTCCATGAGAAGTGCAATACAATCATTATAAGGAAAGTTAAAACCATCAAGGCAAACAAGGAAGCCAGCAGGTAAAACCTAACATACACACTAATTACCCATTAAGAGCAAACAAATCCTGTATGGGTAAATAGTGCAAATATCACATTGTTCTCTTGTTTATATTAGGCTGTTGTTTTGGTAGTTGGATGAAAGTGAATATCTTCCCACGTGAAACTGGAAGCATCAGTCTTCCAGTAAATAAACTAGGTTACAAACACTGGCAGCAGTCCGCCTTGGCTTCCCTGGTGTAGCAAGCTCCAGCAAAGCTGCTTGGAGGGCAGAAATACACAGAGAAAGCAACATCCTAGCACACCGTGTCACCGGGTTTGCTCTGACGTTTCTCTGAGCTTCCCCTTTTCGTTTCCCTTGGAAGCCCTTCCAAATCCTTCCACCTCAGCCTTTGGTTCACATGCACAGCAGGGGGAGCCAAGCCACCATAAAATAAAATTCCTACCCCCTTCAGCACCGCGAAATGCTTTGAGCAGCTTGGTCCAGTTCTCTGTCCCAAGCTCTGATCATTCAGTACTTAAACTACTTTGAGTAAAGCAGTGGCCTCTTCTGTGATTCTGTGATTCCCCATTAGGAGTTAACTGTGAAATCTGCTTGAAGAGCCATGGGCACTAGAAGAGGCTTATGGATGTGCTCCATGTGTCAGAGTCCAAGCACACCGCAGTGGCCTTGGCATACGCAGCTGTATGAGCATCCCCATCCCAAAGGCCAACCTACACCAGGACAGCACCGTGTGACTTGTGAGCTTGGGTCCCATTTGTCATGATTAAGAAACAGCATTCAGTTTTCTCACCCTTCTATCTCAAAGCTGCTTTCTCATGAGAATATTTTGGAATTACTGGATTTGCTTTGCCAGCAAGAGGACAAACATCCCATCTTTCCCACTTCCCTTTCTTCAGTTTAATCCTCAAGAAATAAGAGGTTTTAATAATCCTTCCACTTTAAAGTGCTGAAACTCTAAGTAGAGAATGAAACAGCGTAGCCTCTGTAACAGAAAAAAAATCCCAGTGCCATAGAATAGCCACAATTTACAGCATATTGAATAACAGAAAAAGTGTAATGTTTTCCTGAGAATCTTTAGTCCTGCCTCAAGTTTAAAAGCAACAGCAACACCCCACAATTCTGTTAAAGGCCATATATTCAAAAGCCTCCAAAACAGCCAAATAATTGTAATCATCTGATTCATTAAAAGACCCACATTGATAAATGTAGTCTCAAATGCAAAAGAAAGTGCTGCAAAGTGTCCAGTAGGTGTCATTTTTGCTCACTCTTGCTTTGCTGAAGACTCAAAAAGTATCAAGGTTTCCCTCAGAAAGTCAGAGGTAAACAGATGGTATCTGGGAGAAGAAACCATGGCACGTCCAGAAATTCTGGTTTTGAACTGAAATGTCTCCAGGCTGCATGGGAACACTCAGAATTGGTGCAGCACTAACACCTGGTCATTTCTGGGCTGAACTAAAGACCAGGCAGGCAGCTCTGGATTTTTGTCTAAGCCCAGTTATGAAGGGCTTGTCACTTTAAAATAAACATTCTCCCCCCATGATTTTTTCCATGCAACCCCTTCATAACATTGGCTGTGTTAGGTCTCAGCAAGCCCACCAGGCAGCTTCCCCCATGCTGCTGGAGATAAGAGATCCACAGTCGGCACATGGGCACTCCCAGAGAACAGCGTCTTACCTCCTCCCCAACTGCTCAGAAAGTCGAAAGCACTGAATAACAAACTCCTTCTACAGGTGCCAGTGCATGGGCTCTGTAGGTTGTCTCTCTCTTCATCCCTGACCTAAAAGTGCCATGTCTTGCTTCTATCAGCCCAGCTATGGAACCTCAGCCTGCTGCTGTATGTCCCTTCAGTATCTAAAGGGAGGCTGTAAGAAAGAATGGGGACAGACTCTTCATCAGGGTCTGCTGTGGTAGTACAAGGGGAAATGGCTTCAAACTTAAAGAGGGAAGATTAATACTTGATATAAGGAAGTAGTTATTTACAGTAAGGGTAGTAAGGCACCAGCAGGTTGCCCAAAGAGATGGTGGATGCCCCATCCTTGGAGGCACTCAAGGTCAGGGTGGAGTGGCTCTGAGAACCTAATGGAGCTGTGGGTGCCCGTGCTCATTGCAGGGGAGTTGGTCTATGTGACTTTTAAGGGTCCCTTCCAAATCAAATGATTCCTTGATTCTATGATTTAGTGTCAAAAAAAAAGGCTACTTTCCATCATTGTCTTTCCTACCCAGCACTCCAGTGAAGCTGGAAACTTCATCCCTGTACAAATGAGCTGCAAACCACAACCACAGGTCTAAATTTTTCTCTCAGGGACATTCATGATTTTGAGCAGACCTGTTGAGAAACCACTCTCAGTTGTCTCCTGCTCCTGCACAGAGGTAGGGCAAAAGCAGCAAAAATTTTGTTTGGAGTTCCCAAAAGAACAAAAATAATTATTTTTATTAAATATTTCCTCTCTAAAAAAAGTTTCTGTTTTTTTGTTTTATTTTGTTTTTTGTTTTTTTAACCCACATTAGCCATGAAGAGCAAGCATTATCAGTACCGTATTCCACAGAGGGAATTACAAACGACAGCTGCTCCAGGCCGTTGCTTCCCCTCCTCTGACACTGCAGGATGGAGGCTTGGGGAGCAGGCAGGAGATAGCACTCTGATAAACCTAATGAGTTACTCTGGCCAAGATCAACCCCTACACACATCATTATATTCTAAAATCATTTCTTCAATTCCAAATAGTTATAGGCTCTTGTTGCTTCCTTCCCCCATTGCATAGATAACTTGCAGCTGTTTGCAAACAGCTGATAGGAATTTTTGGTGGCCTGTGCAATGCCACAGTGCTGCTTCCGTCTCCAAACTGGAGGAATTGATACAGCAGTGTGAATTTCAAATGTGTAATATCAAATCAGCAATTGGAAATACTTCTGTGCATGGGTGAGCTCTGTGTGAGGGTCTAACACAGTCACTCTGGAATGCAGCTTTTCAGATCCAGATCCTTGGGGTGGGTTTCCCAGATTCTAATAACCAGGTAATACTTTGAGTCGGAAGGGACACTTTAAGGTCATCTGGTCCAAATCACCTGCACTGAGCAGGGATATCTAATGCTAGATCAGGATGCTCAGAGCTCCATCCAGCCTGACCTTGAGTGTCTCCATTCAGGGGGCATCCACCACCTCTCTGGGCAACCTGTTCTAGTGCTTCACCATCCTAGTAATAAAAAACGTCTTCCTTATTTCCAATCTAAATTTCCCCTCCTTTAGTTTGAAATCATTTCCCCTTGTCCTGTCACAACAGACACTGCTAAGGACTCCATGCCCTTCAAAGAAATGTAAGAATTTTCTGAAGTTTCTGAAAGTTTCACTGCTTTCCCATAATCAGGTCTTGAACCCCTTCTCCCAGAGCACTGTGTTTCATGGAAACAGCTATTGCATGAAAGTGTGGTGCCCAAGGTAGACAAATGGGAGCTCCCTTTCAGCTGCTATAGGCAAAGACTGAAAAAAAAACAAAAAACTTTCATTGTTTCTTCAGCCACTGAGCAATAATAAGACAAGATAAGATGCACACAGTCAAATCCTTCTAAGTGCAAATCTTTTGGCAGCTCAGCCAAAAGAACTCCTGTCAGCTCCGCAGATGAAGGTCTTTTCCATCAGATGATAATGACCTATGGCTGCACCACTTTATAACTCTTCAGACTGGAGAAGAGAAGGCTTCAGAGAGAGTTGATGGTGGCCTTTCAGTATCTAGCAGGAAGCTGTAAGAAAGGAGAGGTCCTTCATCAGCATCTGTTATGACAAGGCAATGGCAAATGGCTTCTAACTAACAAGGGGGGTGGGGGGGTGGGGTGGGGATTTATATTAGATATAAGGAAAAAGTTTTTACGATGGGTGGTGAGGCACTGGCACACGTTGTCCAGAGAGGCAGTGGGTGCCCCAATCATGGAGACACTCAGGGTCAGGGTGGAGGGGCTCCAAGCACCTGATGGAGCTGTGAGTGTCCCCGTTCACTGTAGAGAAGTTGGACTAAATGACCTCTAAGGGTGCCTTTCAGCACAAACAAGTCTATAATTGATTCTATAATAATGGAAAGGTACTGCTTCACTCATTATACCCAAAGGGATCAGTTTTCTTGGGTGGTCAGAGAACAACGCATTTTCAATCATCCAGTGTTGAACTACAGGGTGAGGAAAAGTCCTTCCACCAACAAGCAACTTAAAAAGAAGAAGGCATCTGCAACTCCAAGGTGAGGTCTGAGGTTTTCAAAAAGCAAAATTAGCAAAGATTAGTGTTCTGCACCAAGGAGACCCTTTAATATAAGTGGTTAGAGGAGCATGACATAAGATTTCAGAAAGCAGGATGACTGATCTCAGCATGCTTTGAAGCAGTGGCTTTTTCAGGATTAAGTCTTTCCAGTGGCAAGTGATGCCTGAAAGCTGGCGTTTTCACCCAGTTTGAGATATTTATTTTCTCCCAGCCTAGAGAGAGTTTACTTCTTTATGTGTGTGGTTTTTGAATCAGTAACTTAGAGCTTGTTTTGTAAAAAGGGTGACTTGATCTGTGATCTAAGCAAAACTAGATAAAGGAAGGGAAATTCACAGGGCACACAACTTGGGGAATGACTCATGGCACTTCTGGATATGGGCACACCCCTCAGGCTGAACAACAAATTAGCCCTCCTGTTGAAATGACGTAATACCCGTTTTATAAAGAATTGCAGACTCCTCAAGAATTACTGTATTTTTTACAGTACTTTCTGTATGAGTGGTCTGTGGTTTGCCTTACCTCCCTGCTCTCCAGCATGGTTCTGCTTTTGCATCACGAGCCCCAGAACACCTCTTTTCCAGGAAAAGTGTCAGCAGCAGCTTCACACACCAAGCTCTGTGCATCACCTGGGCCCAGTGGTCATTGCTCTGCCAGTGGTGAGACAGCAGAAAACCACTCAAGTTGTGGCTCCTGCCCACTTCTACAGCCACTTGTCCCCAGCACACAGAAACAGTTTGCAGAAATAGGTTCCTTTATGTTCTCTGCCATGTTTTCCAGTTCTCTCTTATTGCTTTCTTCCTTCAACAAAAGCAGCTTCAAAGGTTCTGCAGATTTCAATAACTCTGCTTCTTGAAGCTGTCCTTCTCCCATTCCATCTTTCACATTGAGGGCCAGGCTCATCTTGACAGGCAACAAGGGGATGCAGCAGGACATAACCATAAGTTATGTCAGAATGGAATCAAGGAAACGCTTCAGTGAGCAACTGTGCTGTATTTATTTTGAGGGACAGTTCTAGAGAACAGTAAAATAAAAATCACTCATTACATTTGGAAATGACAGGAAAGTGTCAGCAAACATTGCTTTTGGAGACCTGCTGCACAGCTGCCACGTCTTCCCTTGTTCCATTCCCACATCAGACCTAGTCCTGCTCCCTTTGAAAGAGTTGTGTCAGTTCTGGACATCATCCTCTGAAAATCAAGCTGGTTTCAGTCTCCTCCATTCTATATTTCTTTAACAGAAAGGCTCTTAAGAAAGCATGACTCATTATTATGCCCGTGCTAAAACGAGGAGGAAGTTTGTTAACTGATTTTAACCAGGAGGTGCAAAACTCTGTTCTTAAACCCATTCCCAAAGTGCTCTTTACTGTGGTAGCACACTTGCTGGGATGGATCATTTAACAGCATCTCCACACTCATGAGAGCTTCTTCAAACAAGGGTTCACACACGGAAATGGGGCATCTCCAGCCACCTCCGTGAGCACCCACTTTCTAGCGAAGGCTATTGATTGGGAGCTCAAGAAACTGCAATGAAGGGAGTCAAACACCACTTGAAAGTGATTATTTCACTTTCATGTGGAGCAGAAACCTGCCCTGACTCACAGAAGCAGCCAGTGCAGAAGGGATCTACTTCTATGAGCATGTGGCAGCAGTGAGCACACCACTGCTTGGGGTAAGCAGGTCTCATGTGTCTTTTGTCCTGTACTGCTTCTCCCAGACATCAGTCCAGAGTAGGATCTGAGGGCCCAAGTTAATGGCAGAGCAGGGTGAGATGCTTTGAGAACAGTCACTGACTGTGGTGCTGCACACACACAGTTGACCCAATGGCTCAGCTCTTCCAGGATGTGCAGCAATATGTAAGTCCAGGAGGCTGCATTAAAGGAAGAGAGAGCACTGACTGATGCAAGTGTTAACTGGGAAAACAACTTTGGTTGATTAAGTCAACAAACAGGAAAAAGGTGTATGTCATCCTCTACTCATGCATGTTTGTCCTGGTGCAGTGAGCCTGTTTCATTCCCCAGACATGGGCACCCTATAAATGAAAGAATCTGGGGAAGGGATTATTCAGCTGATCATTAAGTCCTTCTCTGTGCAGCCTCTTCAACCTTTGCATTCTGCACATCTGCCTTGAAAAACAGCAGCTACTGCAATGTAGCTTTTGTGCAATGAATGTCAAGGGATTAAAGGAAAAAGAAAAAATCTACCCATTGGGGATTTCCACTGAGAAGCTGTGGTTAGGCTAAACCTCCATGACATGTTGGAAAATAGAAAGGACCAACAGTAAACAGAGGGTGAGCTGCCAGGTCACTATCTGGTCACTTGATCACCCGCAGAGATTCTCAGCCCAAATAATACATAGTGGCTACTTCTCTTGTCTCTGTGGGAAGGAGTAGAACAAAAGTTTTGAACCCTAGAAGGGGTTCATGGAGTTTTGGGGGCTTTTCCCTATTGTATTCACACTTCTTAATTTTATCTATCTATCTATCTATCTATCTATCTATCTATCTATCTATTTATTTATTTATTTATTTATTTATTTATTTATTTTGAGTAGTTATAATCTCTTTGAGAATACATTCTTATCCTTGGTCTTAGTTGAGCGCAGCTTTTCCCACCGCCACGTTCATTTTTATGTTTCATCCTCTGGAAATAAATAAGAACTGTCACAACCCTAGAATTTCTGATTTTTATCCTACTGAATGGACCCTGTCCTCTCCATCCCTAGCACTGCCAACACAAACAGTAGCCTGTGGTGGCTTGTTCCTAGAAGCAAGAATTTTCCATCAGTCTGATAAACAATCAAAGAAATAAGGTGTAAAGACATAGAGGCCTCTCGACAACTTCTCTACACCCAGAAATCACTGGACTGTGGAAACACCAGTTTGCTAAAGGTAGGTAGAAAGATTCAAATTGTGATGAAGAGAAAGCATGTTTTTACACATATAGGTAGAAGTTGTCCCATTTCCTCTGTTTTGTAAGTATGTCTTCAGCCCATAATTACACAGACAATTTTGGATGACTGCTTCCTCTTTCACATAAAGGTTTTCCTCGATTTTGTTCTCCTGTCATCTGCTTTTCTATGTGCACAGCTGTAAACTGAGAAGACCAACCACACAACCCCTAGAGACACAACAGATTTATTCCTGTGCATGTGTCTCAGCATTCCCGGCTTTCTGAAGTTTACTGCAATTACTTACTACACGTTTCTTGTAAGTAACCCAAACAAAGAGTGAGTCATGTTGGCAGAAATCACTGACGAATGATTAGACAACTATTTAGAGCTATGGATAACCCATCTATAGCTTATCAGCTCCCAGGCAGAATTTTGCCATACTGCATACAGGGCACCCTGTATGGATCTAAGGGGGGACTGTGAGAGAGATTGGGACAGACTCTTCAGCAGAGTTTGCTGTGAGAGGAACAGGGAAAATGGCTTCAAACTAAACAAGGGGAGATTTAGATTGGAAGAATATTTTTACAATAAGGATGATGAGGCACTGGAGCAGGTTGCCCAGAGAGGCAGTGGATGCCCCATCCCTGGAGGCACCCAAAGTCAGGGTGGAGGGACTCTGAGCACCTGATGAAGCTGTGGATGTCCCCATTCACTTCAGGGGGGCTGGACCAGGTGGCCTTTAGTGTCCCTTCCAACCATATGATTCTATGAAATATATAACAATTTCTACCTAATATGTGCCCCTGGAATGTATTCACTGATTCCTCCCTTATGCCCCAAGTATGGAATCAATTGCTTACTAATCACAGGAAAAAATACTGATCCCATTGTCCAGAGAGTTCGGTCTCTTTGGTTCTCTGCTCCAATAACATTCTTCCTAAATAATCCCAGACTGACACTGCAAATTGCCCCCCATCCTTTTGTCCCTGGGCGTGGTACAGTGATTACTGGTGGGGACGGAAGAGCAGCCACACGCAGCCAGCTGGAATGACTTCAGACATTAAGAGAACAACCACAAGAAGAGCTGTCACGTCACAGCTGGGTGCATGGCTCCAACTGAGTAGCTGCACGGAGCGCTTCCTCAAAACAGCCCTGCTAAACACTGTGCCCACAGCCAGCTCCTGGGAGTGCAGAGAAGCAAATGAAGAGAAACAGCAGGTACGAGGTACCTGGCTGCACCACAGCTGCAACTCTGCTCACTTGCAGAACCCATCCTCCTCTTTGCTCTATGAACACACCGTGTTCTGCTAATCTCTAAGCTGCAGAGTTGAGAGGTCAGAGGGCAGCCTCCATTTCCTGATCCTGCAGTTTGCATTTTCTGTACATACAGAAACTGGCTTTACAGCTTGTTTGGGTTCGTAAGATGCTTCTCACAGGAGAGAATTAAAAGTAACTGAAGCAGAAAAACATTCACATCACAGTGCACAAATAAAATTCCATTTAAGGATATCTGCAATTTCTCCCTCATCCCAAGAGCCCAGGTGGAGCTGTATCCCTGTTTACAGCAGGGGAGCTGGACAACATGACCTTAAGGGTTCCTTCCAACCCAAATGGTTCTGAAACTATAACTAATGAGAAAGAACTTCTTGTGCTTCAGTGCAAGACAGGAAGTTTTCAGGTTTCAGTGTTTTCAGCTAACAAGTCACTTTGCCTATACATCTGCGAAAGAACACGATTTAGCTTTATCCTGTCTTAAGTACCAAGTGAAACCTGTCATTTTGGTGATAGCTCCAATTATCTTTTTTAGCTCATATTTCCAACCAATCATATTACAAATGATCTATGTAAATTAGTAGTGCAATTTGACTCCATATTCATAATGTTAAAAATAGTGTCATCCTGTCAGTAGCCCTCATCTCAACTATACTGCAGGCTGGGACAGACTACCACCATCACTATCAACTCAAAAGTAAGAATAGCAGAGTTACTGCCCACCCACTCTGCTTAAACTCTGAAGTGTTTATTTTCTTAAATTTAAGAGTAATACATAATGTAGAAGGAAGAGAAAAACAACTGCTTTGAACCCAGAGGCATAATACAAACCAAATAAGAAAATCATAGAAGTAATAACTAAAAAAAAAATTAGAAAGTGAAAGAGGAGGAAACAGGAGATAGAGAAAGAAAGTCAGAAATGGGTATAGCAAAGAATCATAGAATCATTAATGTTGGAAAGGGCCTCTAAGATCACCTAGCCCAACTTTTCACCTCCCACCAGTGCTGCCACTAAAACATGGCCTTTGGTGCCACATCTTCACAGATGCAGCTTAAAGCTGCAGCTTAAAGCTACTCCCTCTCATTCTATCAAACATTACAAGAATATCAAAAGCAGATAATCATGATTATCGGTGTTGCCAATACTGAATTCGAAGTGCTGCTTTTCTTCTTTTCTTTTGGAGGACGCATTTATAAGCAGGAATTCTGAAGATTCTACTTGAAACTCTGATGTATCACAGAACTGCAGGTCCAATTGGCAACTGAATGCCTGCCTTAAAGGCTCGGATTTCTCACAGATGGTACCAAGAAAGTTTTTTACTGATGCCTTTAAAAGCTTGGCAAGGTTTTTTGCTTGCTATTTTTGTAGGTGTTGTCACTTTGTGCTTTCTGGCAGCTGCGGAGATACCACAAAACCAGCAGTTTTCACAGAAATTCAATCCTGAGTCAAAACTGAATGCTGTCACTTTTCTGTTTTGACTGAGCATGCACACTGTGAGCAACCTGAGCATCCCTGTTGTGAGACTTCTGGTTTTCAGGCTTCACACCATCTCTGCCAGCAAGATTTATTGCCCATGCACATTTTTTTATGATTCTGTGGACTTCTAAACTGGACACCCAGAGGCAAGATGATATACAGTGATGACTTCTTGCACAGCCTCTCACAAGCAGTAGGAACCTGAAATTCAGGAGTGTAATGTTTGTACCCACAGACACAAGGCCATAAGCCTAGGACAGCAGCTTATGCCCCTGACTGAATACCCAGTATGAGGGGAAGGAAGGTGGGATCTTCATTACTGGTGAGGAAGAGGAGATGGGTGGGGGTGGCAAAGCCATTTCTCCAGAGGAACTGGGGAACTCCAAGAGAGGCCTGCAAGTAAAGGCTTAATCCAACCCAGCACCCATAGCCATCATTAACACCTCGTCACTAAGGTCCTATCCAGAGGAGTAACCCTGTGGCGTTACATCTACTGGATGTTGCCCAAAGAAGGTCATGTCTCAAGGGGACACCAAGGAGGTAATATCTCATAGAGGTCACCATGGTCACTTTAAGAAGGTCATATCCTATGGGGCTGCTAAGGGGGTCACATCTCACAGAATCACAAAATAGTTTGGGTTGGAAGGGACCTTTAAGATCATCTAGTTTCAACACCCCTGCTATAGTCAGGAACACCTTCACTAGACCAAATTCATTCAAGTTGCATCCTGCTTGGCCTTGAACACTTTCATGGAGGAGTTACTCCTAGCCTCACTGGGTAACCTGTTCTAGTGTCTCACCACCCTCATGACAAATAATTTCTTCCTGGTATTTAGGAAGAAATATATTTAATCTACCCTCATCCATTTAAAAACCATTTCACCTCCTGTCACTAAATGCCCTTATAAAAAGTCCCACCCCAGCTTTCCTGTAGGCCCCCTCAGGTACTGGAAAGCCACTGTAAGGTGCCCCTGGAACCTTCTCTTCTCTGGCTGAAGAGTCCCAGCTCTCTCAGCCTGTCCTTATAGGGGAGGTGCTCCAGCCCTCTCATCTTCTTGGCCCTCCTTTGGACTTGCTCCAACACCTTCATATCCTTCTTGTGTTCAAGGCTCCAGAACTGGTGTGGTGGGGTCTCTTGCGAGCGTGATAGAGGGACAGACTCACTTCCTTCAACCTGCTTGTCTCTTTGCTTTTCTTGATGCAGCCTGGGATATGGTTGGCCTTCTGGGATGCAAGCGCACATTGCTGGCTCATGTAGAATCTTTCATCAACCGACACCATCAAACCCTTCTCCTCAAGCCGTTCTCTATCCAAACCATGCTAGGGATTGCTGCAGCCCAGATGTAGGACCTTGCACTTGGCACTGCTAAACTTCATGAGGTTGGCATGGGCCTACCTGTCAAACCTGTGCAGGTCCTTCTGGATAGCATCCTTCATTCTAGTGTGTCACCTGAACTGCTCAGCTTAGTGTTGCCTGCAAAGTTGCTGAGGGTGCACTTGATCCCACTGTCCATGTCACCTACAAAAATATTAAATAGGAATGGTCCAAACTTCAGTCCCTGAGGAATGCCACTCATCACTGGTCTCCAATTGGACACTGAGCTGATGTCCTCAACTCTCTGAATATGATCAAATCATCTGATTCTTTATTCAGGGAGTGGTCCATGCATCCACCATTTTTCTCCAACTTGGCAACCGGGATGATATGGGGGACAGTGTAAAACACTTTGCATAAATCCAGGGAAATGACGTCAGTTGCTCTTCCTTTGTCCACTGACACTGTAAATCCATCATAAAGGGCCAACAAGTTTGTCAGGAATGACTTGCCCTTGGTAAAGCCATGTTAATTACCACCAATCACCTCATCTTTATTTTCCATGTGCCTTAGTATGGCCTTCAGAATTATCCACTCCATGATCTTGCCAAGCACAGATGTGAGACTGACTGGCCTGTAGTTCCCTGGATCTTCTTTTTCTCCCTTCTTGAAAATGGGGGTTATGTTTTCCTTTTTCCTATCAATGGGAACTTCATCAGACTGCCATGACCTTTCATATATGGTGTATATTGGCTTGGCAACTTCATCTGCCAGTTCCATCAGAACTCATGGATGGATCTTGTCAGGTCCCATGGACTTTTGCACCTTCATGTGCTTTAGATCATCAGTTTCATGGAGGTCACCATGGTTACCCTAGGAAGGTTATGTCTCAAGGGGTCACAAAGGAGATCATATCTCATGAAGGTCACCATAATCACTCCAAGATGGCATCCCATGGGGTCACCAAAGACACTCCAGAAGCTATAGGGTGACTGGAGGCAAGTGGGAGCTGGCAGCCAGGCACCCACCAGGCACCACACTGCAGAAGGTGAATGCCATCAAATCCCACGGTGTTCCTGCAGATGGGACTGTGGTTCATGGAACAGCAAACTTCACATGCCCCACAGAGGAGGCTGCCATTTTCCACCCCTTCTGCACCATTTTCAATGCAACTTACAGTGCTCCTGGCCACACCACTGTCCTATGACAGACTCCTGACACCACCTATCAATTTAATTCCCTTGTTTAAGAAAACAATAAACAACTGCAACAACAACAACAACAAAAAAGTCGGGCATCGTGTGTCCTTGCAGATCGGTGCAGATCTTTGAGCTCCTTGCAGCTGTGACAGAGTGACCCTCCTCCCAGCTCTGTAGAGCTCTGTACCACAAGATGATGAAATCAGGGGAAGGATGGCATCATGGCCAACAAGCATGACTGCTGTACAACAGCAAGCCTTGCACCTGCTGATAGGACGTGGCCACATGCATCCCCATGCCCCCCTTCTTCCTCTTCCACATGCACAAAGTTGGAGAACATAGGACAGCTTGGCCAAGGGGAATGAAGCATGCACAGCTCCCAGACCCATGAACAGACCATTGGGACCTTCTCAAAGCATGGAGGTCCAATGAAGAGCAACAGGTAACACACACACAAAAAGGTTTGTGTTGATAAGTGCAAAACATTTTTTCCTGTTTCCTCTATTTACTTCTCCTTTATGCCTCTTGGAGTCAGCCAGTGCATCTGCTATGAGATCTCTGGTGAGGAAGAACACAGTGTCCTCACCCTCAAAGCGAGGTTTGTGTTTTTTTTCATTTCTGACTTGTTTGTTTTCACTCTTCTTGCCAAAGTTCACCCTGCAGCTTTATCTGTCCCACCAGGCATATCCCCTGCACCACTACAGCACCTTGCACGTGACTGCAGATGAGCAGGAGAGGTTGTCGCCATATCATGGACCTGAAACATACTTATCTCTATGGTGGTTTTCTTTCCCTGCTGCCATCTAGCATTGAATTGGGATCACAGAATCACAGAATCATTATGTTTGGAAAGACTGACAAGATCATCTGGTTCAACCATAAACCCATACCTGTGGCCACGTTACTCAGTGCAACATCTACCCTTTTCTTGAACACCCTCAGGGAAAGTGACTCCACCAGCTTCCTGGACAGCCTGACCACTCTTTCTGAGAAGAAATTTTTCCTACTATCCAACTTGAAACTCTACTTTGGGCATGGCCCTTGGGTCAGAACGGTAACGGAGGAGTGCTCAGGGAGGACTACCAGCAGTTCTCTAAGAGCTAGTTGCACCAATAGAAGAAGATCTGAGCACCCCGAAAGGAGCACTGGTTGGCAGGAAGGGACAAGCCTCCTCCTCCTTCTGTGCAAGGTCATTGCTAACAGCATATTTCTTGCAGCACTTCTTGGCAAAAATCTCCCACAGAGGGTATGCAGGGCAGCAACAGATGACTTCCCATATCTGGGAGGGGGTGTTTTGTTTTCTTTCCCATCTAAAAAAAGCAGAAAGCATCACACACTCCTCCTTTTGTATATGTGTCTGTGTGTGAGAAAATGAAAATGAAAAGGAAATGAGCTCATTTCTGAGTAATAAACCACAGAGGTTTTAAGAGAGATTACCTCATGCCATGTGGTGACAGCAGCCTTTTCGCACCTCTAGTGATAACCCAACTAAACCTCTGGCCTCAGTCTTTGACCACCCTGACATTTTTCATCCAAACATGGTTCCTGTCTGCCCCACTTTTCAGCTACTATAGCCTGCACAGGGATTGTTAATGTAGAGGGAAGGATACTGTAGGATTAGCACTGACATGATGTGGTGCTCAAATCCTGAAGTGAAGGTAGTTCAGCTTCCACCCCCTGGATGCTCTGGTAGATGGGACTGCTGGTACTCACCCTAGAACCTTGTCTGTGCGTGTGGCCAGTTCTGATGCTCATGAGGTTTGGGTCGTGATTACCTACCCACAATACAGTCATGTGATTCCATGCTTTTTATTCCTAAATAGACATCTGAAAATGAAACCCCAAACACATGCTCTTTATTTTCTTGTTGCAGCAAAGACACGACTCTGCAATTGCTCACCAAACACACCTAATCTTGTATTCACACAAATCACAGCTGATTTCAACCACAGAGGACAGTCAGTGCTTTCTTACAGTGTTGTGCATACTGTCTGCCTCTTCCAAATATAGGACTCTAACCTTTACAGTGAAAAAGAGTTAAGAACTCACAATTTTAAAGGAGAAGGTTTCACAAAAGATCATAGAATCACAGTAACATAGGACCATAAAATGGCTTAGGCTGGAAAGAACCTGAAAGATCACCCAGCTCCAACCCATGTCATGGGCTGACTGCTCCCCACCAGCTCCAGCTGCCCAGGGCCCCATCCAACTCGGCCTTGAGCACCTCCAGGGATGGGGCACCCACAGCTGTCTGGGCAGCAGTGCCAGGACTTACCACTGTCTCTGTGAAATACTTCCCTCTGACTTCTAATCTAAATTTTCCCTGTATTAGTTTAAAACCATTTCCCCTTGTTGTATCACTTTCTACTTGTGTAAAAAATTAATCTCCCTCCTGTTTATAATCTCCCTTTAAATACTGAAAGGCTGAAATGAAATCTCCCCGCAACCTTCTTTTCTCCTGACTGAACATCTTTACCAGGACTGACTGTTACATCTTTACCAGGATATCAAAGTCCTCCTCTGCAGGGCTGCTCTCAAAGTGTTAGTCTGTACCAACACAAGTACAGCACTTTGCACTAGTCTTGTTTCAACTCACTAGGTTCAGATGAGCCCATTTTCAAAGTTGCTGAACCCCCTCTGGATGGTATCCCTTCCTTCTGCTGTATCAACTGCACTGCTCAGCTTTGTGCCATCAGTAAACGTGCTGAAGGTGCATTTGATCCCACTTCTGTGTCACTAATAGAGATGTTAATGAGGACCTGCCCCAACACAGAGCCCTGGGGAACACCATTCATCACCTGCCTCCACCTGGATGTAGGGCTATTGGGCACAACCCTCTGGCTGAGATCATCCAACCAATTCTTTATCCACTGAATAGCCACTCTTCGAACCCACACCTCTTCAATTTAGAGACATTGATGTGGTGTGGACCATATCAAAAACCTTCACAAGACCAGGTAGATGACATCAGTTTCTTTTCCTCTGTTCACAGATGCCATCACTCCATCACAGAATGCTGCCAGATGAGTCAGGCACCTTCTGCCCTTGATGAAGCTAAGCTGGCTATCTCAGATCACCTGTTCATCCCTTCTGTGCCTTAAAATCTCTTCCAGGAGGATCAGCTCCATCATCTTCCCAGGCAGAGAGGCGAAGCTTACTGTCCTGTTGTTCCCTGGATCGTCTTTTCTCCTTTAAAAATAGGAGTGATGCTTCCCCTTCCCCAGTCACCAGGGACTTTGCCTGACAGACTCAACTTTTCAAATATGATGGAGAGTGGCTTGGTCGCCATATCAGTCAGTTCACTCAGAACCCTGGGATGCAAGTCATCCAGCCTCATGGACTTGTCCACATTTAGTCTTAACAAGGTGGTCTTGGACTTGCTCCTCTCTCAGACTGGGGGGGATTTTGCTCTCCCACTTCTCACAGAGAGGTTCAGGGAAGTGAGATTCAGGGATGCAAGGTTCAGGGCTGTGAGACATGAGAAGCCCAAGTAGCAGAGAAGACTGAGGTAACTCATTAGGTACCTCAGTCTTCTCCTTATCTACTGTAGCCCATTCTCTTTTTTCAGTTACCAGAGTGGGTGCACTCTCTTTGGCCTGTTTCTTCTGGACAGTATACCTATAGAATATGTTCTTGTTTTTCACATCCCTCATGGTTTTATTTGCACTTTGGCTTTCCTGCACGCCTCTATTCTTTCCAGGGGACACATCCTTGTTTCCACTGCCTGCACTTGTACTTTTTATCTCTCAGTTTGACCAGCAGGTTCTTGTTTAGCCATGCTGGTTTCCTGCCTCCTCTGCTAATTTTCTTAAATTGGGGAAAAGAGAGCTCTTGAACTCTCAGAAAGGCATCTGTAAATAACTGAGTGCTTTGCTCCACTCCTTTGTTTTTAAGGACAGCTTCCCAAGAGCTGTCCATAAATACCCCAAGAATACCTTGAAGTATCCTTTCCTGAAGTTTGGGGTTCTGATTCCCATGTTCCTCAAGATCACAAACTCAACCATGTCATTGTCACTGCAGACCAAGGCGCAGAGTCTTAACCTCTTTTAATGAGCCCCTCTGTGTCGGTGAGCACCAGGTCTAGAAATGTTTTTCTCTGGTCAGTTTCCTGGATTGCTGACAGCCTGCCATGTTACATTCCCAGCAGATGTCCTGATGGTTGACATCCTCCATAAGGGTGAGAGCTTGCAAGCACAACACTTGCTGCAGCTGAAGTAAGAAGGCCTCCTCTTGATCAGGTGGCTCTAGCAAACCCCAACCACCAGATGTCCTTTATTGGTCTGGTTCTTGATTCTCACCCACAAGATCAAAAAATGTGGAACATTTCAATAATCTGCATGCCATCCTTTCACAGGGGCCATGACAAACTTCTCTGTGTTGTTCCAGTTTAAGTACATGCACTGCTGAAGCAAACAGAAAGATATTATACTCCTCATTGCATCAGTCTCTACTTTCTGCTATTAATTCAGGTTTCCTCTTTCTCCAAACAAAGAAATTTAACATGTTCCCCAGATAAAATCTTTCCCACTTCAAAACTGATTTGTGGGATCTAGGGGAATAAGTGATTATTCAATTGGAGATCACTCAAACAAAGCCCAGCAAAGCAAAAGCACTGCTCAGTGACCACCTCTTACCAAGCAAAGTCAGTTCTGTCCCAACTGAAAAGCACTGGCAAGGCACAGGGGAGGTGCTGCAGCACTGAGGATGGCTTGCTACATACAGAATCCCAAGTCACTATGCTGGTGTCCAGCAAACGTGCTCTGAATTCCTCAGTTCTCCTATTAGATTTCTTTAAGGCACCAGCATGTCAGGAAAGAATGAAGCAAGTCATTTGTGGGATTTCCCTTGTTTATTTCACTCCTGCATCTGCTGTACTGACTGTATGCATCACGGCAAAGTGCAGAGGACATTGTGAGGAATGCAGGGAAGGAATTACCCTGAGTATTAAAATGAAATATTGTTGATAGGCAGTGAATTGAAACTGAATGTTCAAATAACCATCAACAACCATAGGCATGATACTCAGAAAGAGTAAAAAAGCAAGCAGTGAAGGTGCAGCTTCATTAACAGCCTTAGTAGTGTCTGCGAAGTCACTCATGCAAACACTCCACCAGCCTGATAAATGGTGATCAGTGCCAACATTTACTTTACTAATATCTTCTTGATAGCAGTTACCAGGACTGGCCTTTATGAGGATATGAGGAAACTGTTGTCAGTCACCACAAGTGCTGAAACCTACTTAATAAACAACCTACTGAATTTTGCATTCTTTTATGGTGGGTCCTTTTTAACTCTTTAGAAAGCATTTTCGTGACCACCAATAGTGTGAACTGGGAACAGTCTCACATGGATCGATAGAATCATTAAGATCAAATAAACATCTAAGATCATCTAGTCCAGCTTTTCACCTACTACCAACACTGCCCACTAAATCATGTCCCTCAGTACCAATTCTGCACATATGTTAAACAACTGCAGGGTTGGTGATTTCACCTGGACATTCTGTTCCAATGCCAGCTACCCTTTTGGAGACAGATTTTTCCTAATATCTAACCCAAACCAGATGTCCAAGATCAGCTCCCATAGCCTTTCCTCATAGAATAGGTGTCCCATCCTCTGAGCATCTCTGTGGCCCTCCTCTGGACCCACAGCTCCACACCTTTCTTGTCTTGGCCCCAGACCTGGATGCAGTACTGTAGACAGGGCCTCATGAAGGCAGAGCTGAGGGGGACAGTCCCATCCCTCTCCCTGCTGCCACCCCTATGTTGATGCATCCCATGATACTGTTGACCTTCTGACCTGGAAGCTTATACTGCTGTCTCATGTTAAATCTTCCATTTACCAGGATATCAAAGTCCTCCTGTCAGTGGGAGAGCACTTCTGTACATGAACAAGGCTTGTAGTTCATCTTGAGTAAGAACATTACACGGCTCAGCTTCCAAGGAAAGCAGGCAGGGAAATCAGCAAAGGAGGGAAGGTCTATGGTTAGTGGTAGGGCAATTAGTTAATATTTAAACAGCAGATAAGTTGGGTGTAAATGGAATTCTCCTTCATTCCTTCTTTGATGCTGGATCACTCCAGCAGCTCAAAGAGGAATTAATTCTTTCATATAACTGAGTGAATCTGCACTGACATCTTCCTTTGTGGCTGTGGAAATGCAGGGGAGCCCCTGGCTCTGCAACACGAAAAGAAAGGATGAAGGCAATGCCCAGGGCAGTGGTGGTGTCCCATTCTTGGAAACACATGGATGTGGCATTAAGGGACATGGCCTAGTGATGGGACTCAGTAGGTCAGGCTGATGGTTGCACTTGCTGATGATGAAAGTCTTTCTCAACCTACACAATTCCATGATTTTACTTCTAACAGCTGGAGCCAGCCCAGCAGGACTGCAACCAGGAACCAACAGGAAGATCTATTTCAACCATGGAAAGACCCAACGGCCTGCAGAGCCCGGCACACCAGCCATGCACCGGCATGGCCGCACCCACCATGTTCCGGGTGACCTTTGTCTCACACCCCCGGCAGCACAGCTCTGCTTCCTGCTCCAGCACTCATTGCAGGAGCCACCGAGCTGCAGTCTGCAGAAAGAGGAAGGGAAAGAGCAGCACACAGCCCATCAGTGAGCTCAGAGCCGCCAGCACCGGGCAGCAGGACTCAATAGCGAGAGATTCTCATAACCAAACAGCAGCAATGATTTATTTAATTTTATAGAGATGTGGTGCTTGAAGCTGATTCAGCAGAAGCATCAGAATTCAGAGAAAAAACAAAAACAAAAAAACGTTCGCTTTCCTTTCAGTTCTGCTCTTGTTTTCGTTTCTGTAACATTCGTTTTCCTTTCATCACATCTGCCCGCTGGCATTAGTCACGCTGCAGGTTGGTCACGCGCTGCTCTTGATCTCCAGCGCTGCTCAGACCGCAGTGCCTGACACCAGCATGGCTCCGTGTACAGCATCTCAGGATTCTCCCTTCCCAGCCACATAATCCCTCAATCTTCAGATGCTGATAAACAGAAAAATGGCTCTGAGGTCCAGGGCTGCTTAACTCTGTTCCTACCCATTTTCCCCCAGGCTATGCCCATGGCCCCACAGCTTTCAAGACCACTCTAAGGAGCAGCCTCCTGGGGTGCTGCTCTTCCCACAGCCATGCTGCTTTGTTTAGAGGAACTGAAACCAACAGTGTCAGAGCTCACTGGCAGCCTGTAACCACAGCAGGTTATTTTTCACCCTGCCACATTGAGCAAGGCAAAGAGTGGCCCCACGGCCACAGCCTCATTGCCCACCAGCATCCAGCAAGCTCCTCCTGTGGCAGTGGGCTCCCTGCCTTGCACATAGGAGGGCTGCAGCAGCAGGGCATGCAGAGGTGAGCACTGCAGGAGCCCTGGCCCGTTAACCCAATTTGCACACTGAAGACTCCCATTCTTCTTTTTGCCCTACAACTGTTCTCAGGTAACAAAAAGAAGTAAATGAACCTTGCCAATCAGCTAGTCCACTGATCTGTGCACCGCTGCCCTGGCAGGTGGAAGTATCTCCTCTCCAAAAGAAGAGAGACCGTCTCTTGGTGCTGCTGCAGGGGCAGTAGGATGAGCTACCTTTAAAGGCTGTTCCCCTTTTTGACAAGGGAGTCTTGCTAAGCTGGGCAGATGCTCAGAGGATGGAGCAACTGTTCTATGAAGAAAGGCTGAGAGAGCTGGTCTTGACAGCCTGGAGAAGAGTAGATTGCAGGGACACCTTGCTGCGACCTGACAGTACTTGAAGGGAGATTATAAGCAGAAGACTTTTTATGCAGTCTGACAGTTGATAGGACAAGGTCCTCCTTAAAAATAAAAGAGGGGAGATTTTAGATTTAGAGTAGATATTAGGGAGAAATTCTTGACTCAGGGCAGTGAGGTCCTGGCACAGACTTTCCAGAGCAGCTGTGGTGCCCCATCCCTGGAGGTGCTCAGAGCTGGGTTGGATGAGGCCCTGAGCAGCCTGAACTAGTGGGGACAACCAGCCCCTGGCAGAGGCTGGGTTGAGGCTGGGGCAGATTTGAGGTCCCTTTCTGTTCAATTAATTCAGTGATTCTATGATTCTATGATATATCAAGATTGAGGGGCACTGGTTTTTATGCCTGAGTAGTAGATCTCTCTCAAATTGTTTCTGGCTCCACTTAAATGAGCTAAATAAATGCTTGCAGCAATTCTCCTTTCTCATGCTTTGCTCCTCCGTTCCTTCTCCTCACTTTTTGTTCTGTGGGGAGGACAACAAGAGGGCTGATGTGTCCCTGTTCCCTGCTGAAGCTGCTGAGCACTGCTGTTCATGGGGTTGTGGGCAGTGCACACTTGTGGGCAGCCAAGGGACACCCGCCACATGGACAATGGACCCCAGGGCTATTTGCTGCCTCCCTGCCACCTAAACCCAACAGACCTGTTTGGAGAGAGAGTTTCTCCCATAACAGGAATCAAAGGCCAAAGGGCACCTTTCTCAGTATGGGCCTGCATTACAAACACATGTGCTGGTACAGATGTGAAATGACCTTAAAAACATCACATCTAGCCAATAAGCCTGTATACCATGTAGGTATTATATCATAAGCTGAGAGACGAGGGCAGATAAAAGAAAGTGCCAGAGGGCCCTGACACAGTGCCTGCCCGGTGCACCTCACTGTGCTGCAGCCTCAGCTGTGCAATATCCACACCCGGCTGTGGATTCCAGCAAGGCACCCTGAGACACGCAGGGAAAAGGAGCTCTGAACTGAGCTGGTGCAGTTTCCTCTTCCCACAGACAGCAATCAGCTTTGTAGACACTTGTCCCAGAGGCTCTGATCCCACAGGAAAGCACTTCCTGACCTCCCAATTGCAGTGTCTTTTCCTGCTTGTAGCTGCGTTGCAATGGGAAAAGTGGGTATACATTGCACCCAGCCTCAGATCAGCTCTTTGTTACGTCTGACTCTTCTTGCTCTCTTTCTGTCCGCCTGTTTTCGTTTTCAGGTAAACACAAACAGCCATCACACCAAACTTTCCTGCAGACAGATGACTCACTGCCGGAGCTCTGGCAGCTCTCCCAAAACTATGCTACGATCACAAAAGTCACGAGGGCCACGCGGCAATTTCAGCTTTGCTTCCGTGTAGCACAACCTGGACTTGCAGGTGAGCTGCCAGAGCTGCCTGGGCACTGCGTGAGGATCCAGCAATAGGGTAGAACCCTGAGCTGCAGGTGTAGGTCAGCATCCTTCTACCTCCCATACACTGCGCATCCTTACACTCTTTTAACACAAGTACACCCCCCCATCCCGCACACCCATCCCCTCCCCCTCATCACGCCCCGCACCCCGCTTTATTTCTGCGTTCCTCCACCGGTCCGGGCTCGCTCCGACACGCTCCCGCCACGGTGGGGGAGGGATTCCCGCACTGTTCCTGACGTCACTACGAGGGAAAACCCCGCCGCGCTCCGCTTTTAGGGCGCGCATCGCCCCGCCTGCCCGCAGTGTCCCGCCGCCGCCGAGCCGTGTGGATCCGGACTGCGCCGAGCCGAACCGAGCCGAGCTGTTGCCGCGATGATGCCCGGCAGGACGATACGCAAACCTGCTCCACCCGCCGAGCCTGCAGGTAGGGCGAGGAGAAAGGAGACAGGTCTCAGGTGTTTTTATTGCGGGGGAGAGTTTGATGCTGGAAAAAAACACGCTTTTCCTTTTTCCTCTTCCTTTTTCTACTTGATATTCTTCTTGCTTTCCCCCGTGCCGCTACCTGGAATAGACCTCGCTCGAATTAAATCCCCACCTCCCTGCGCGTGCCTTGCAGAGAGGGACGCGGTGGCTGAGTGCGCCGTGGAGCTGCGCAGGATCGGCGACAAGGTGGACCTCAGGCAGAAGATCCTGAACCTCATCACTAAACTCTTCTGCCCCAAGACGTGATCCGCCGCCCCCGCAGCGCTGAGAAAGAAAGGGGGAAGATTTCGACTTTGCAGATCTGGAACGAGAGATATCACTTACACTGGGAGATGGAGGAAAAAAAAAAAAAAAAGCTCTTTGATTTGTGTTTTGCTACCTGCAGACGCCGAGGGATGGCTGTCACCATGTGATTTCTTTGGGAAGTGTTACAACGTTATTGCTTTATGGATGCTAAGTTGGGGGAAAAAATGAAGGGAATGAGCACCGGCCCCTCGCTACGTAGTGAGGGGCAGGTTGGAACTTGTTCTTCTTGGGGCTGGGGAACCCTGTGACAACCCCACCTCCCCTGTTGCCTTCGCATCCCACATCCCAGCCAGGAACTGCGGACAGAAAGGTTCCGAAGCAAAGAAAGAAGTTGTGGAACGTGGGCATGAGTCAACAAGGTGAAAGCCGGCGTTCAGGTTCTGACTGCCCTTATCTTCTACAGCTCGGATTCTGCTGGATGGGGAAGTGGCGGTGTTGGGGATATCTCATTTGTTCATTAAAACCACTGCTTTAATATAAAGGTTATTTGTTGTAGCAAGTGGCTTTGGGGATAAAAAAAAAATGCAATTCTGTGAATTAATGTGATATTGCATAGTTATAGTCTATATATTATATATATGTATATATTTGCATAGATATATATTACATATATATAAAATATGCGTACCCCTTTGTATGAGAGGAGTGTTTCACAGACCTGTTAAGTGAATGCTACTTCTTTAGGCTCAAAGAGTAGCATGAAAAAATGCTCAAAACATGATGGAAATAGTTCATATTAAGCAGAAGAGAAAGCACTCTCTTTTCTGATGGTACAGGAAACACTTCTTGCATTACAGAGGGGAACATAATTTAGTATACCATTAGATAATTAATACAAATGTATAGTATAGAAATACTGAGGTATGATGTGCGTTGTGTGGAAGGTCTCTTCCAACAATGAAAAGAAGTTTTTGATGACAATACAGCTCCTCTGTGTGTTTTTCTGAGTAGCAAAATAACTTATCAAGAGACCATAAAGTCGAATCTGAGTCAAAGATCAAATTTTCTTTGGATCGCCATTTTTTCAAGGAAGGCAGCCGCCTCCCTGTGAAGAAATCATAAGACAGATTGTTACAGTCAGTGTAGGAAAGCAGCTGCAATCTTTATTCATTCTGTACGGGAAAATCCTTCCCTTGTACTTAGTTTCTCTTTCGTTTCATGGCATCCTCATTTTGTTTCCGGACAGAGGAAGCTGCTGCAGCACCCAGAGTAGGGCAATGTGCTGCTGTAATGTAGAATTCCCCTTGTTGGCTCCAGAGGAGCTGCACTAAGCTCACAGCCCAGGCAGGTGTCACCTCTGCACACCACATCTTGCTCCTGAACAGTGTTCTTTCAAGGGTGCAGCAATAAAAAGGCCACGGCTGGTGACATTTGTTGCTACCTCTTCAATCAGTGTTCAGAGATGTGCAGAATCCCCATCTCCTTCAGAAGATGTAGCACAGAAAGTCAGGTGTGGCCACGCGCTTGCTTCTCTAGCTGAGCTCTGCTTTGGTATGCAGCTGTATTTGCGTTGTGTAAGGTTGCATAGTTGCACCTCCTGAATTCCAGTTCAGATTACTGGAGTTCTTCCTGCCTGGTGCAGTGTCTGATGCACAGACTCAGATGTGAACGATCTGAACCGTTTATTACAAGTTCTCACATCACTTACATACCTTCACAAGTTTCCTCTTCCTAGCTTTCCCACTCACCCCTACAACCTTCCTGCCCACCTTTACATGCTGACGGAGCATTCCACAAACACTCTTCAACCATTCATGCGGGCATTTATCCAATCTGAGCCATGAGCTGTTCTTCCTTTTTCTAGAGGTGTCCTTGGTTCTCGTGCTATTTATCTTGCTCCACAGCTGCTGCTCTGTACAGTCCTCCTTGTATTCCACCTGGTAGTGATTTTCTGTTTTTATTTATACCATGTGTTTCAGCTCGCTCTCCTGTCTCTGCCTTTGCAAAGCCGCCATGAAGTAGCTGACACAGATCTGCTTGCTCTGCCACAACCAGCTCTGCAAGGCGGCTGCTCCTTGGCACTGACCACTAAGCACAAAAAGGAATAGCTGTAATTCATCTTTGTATTGCAAAGCAGCATGTTTCACTGACATCTACAGGCATCAGTATTCCAGGTATAAAAACACTGAGTTTTTTTATTAAAAAAACAAAGAGTTTTGGTTAAGCACCAGTGTGCTGCTCAGCAAGGTTGCCTGCCCCATAGTCAGTGGGATCAGCAGTGCCATGGCCTGGTGGCTCCCCGCTGGCTGTGCCTGGCTCAGGAATACTCATCATTTGCATTAGGAGCTGAAATGTATTTGGAAAAAGTCTTCTGCTTCATGCATGCTGCTTTGAAATTCTGAAGGAAATTAAGCACATGGCTCACAGAGCCTGGGCATAAATCCAGCTGTAGCACACACAAATGTTATAATAAAAAGGTGTACTCATAAATGCATTATGATGGGGGCATCTGCATGAAATACCAGTGCAAGTGTTTTTCTGCCTAGATCTGTAAGGACTATTTGCTTTTTGTTAAAAGTTTTTATGTTCTTCCAAGGGCTGTCAAGTACTAGCGCCCAGTGAGCTCAGGAAAAAGTCTGTATCCAGGTGATCAGTGCCAGTACGTGAGCCTGCTGATGTCCTCCCCACCTTTCCTTTTGTTTCTTCCCCAAAGCATTTGCTATTATATGATGTTTCAATACGGGTTTGTTTTTCTTGAGGCCAGGCATTTCCCCGTATCCCCCATGCATGTATGTCTTGAATTCTTGTTGAGATAATAAATGTGAAGTGCTAGCAAGAAAAATGAGTCATTGTTATGACTGTTTTTTCTGAGGGTTGTGAACAAGCAATCGTATTACACAAATTCCTTCCAAATAGGTGGAAATCAGAGGGCACACACCAAAGCAACAGCAGACTGATGCTGGGAGAGCAGCAACTTTGAAGAGGAACATCACATAACAACACATAACTGTACCCCTGAACTTCAAAATGAGACACCGAGGCACCTGTTATAGTACTTTCTAGAGGTCTGCTCATGCCAGGGGCACCATTATCACCACTGTTATTGCCATGCAGCAACCTGCCTCTCTGGGTCACAAAGCCCCCACCTCCCAGCTGAGCACAGCACTGCTGTCTGCAGGGCCCTGACTCACCCCGAGCACCTGGTGCCACAACCAGCCACCAACACCCCCTGCCTGACCCTACATGCGCCGCCGGGTCACGTTTACATTGCACTCAGCTGGGCGAGAACCGGCTTCGTGCTAGCAGCCGGCGTGGGGCTGGATGCACCGGTGGTATTTCATAAACAAATTGCTAGACAACAGGCAACAGAGAGCACACTCCCCCTGGATGTTATTCTAAGTCATTCGGAAAGCAACAACTCATACACTGCTGTGTATTTTTAGCATACACTCTGGAAGGGACTTATTTTCTTGTTTTCCTTTTGTCAGCATGAGACGGCACAAGGCCATGACGTTTGTCTGCAGGGACAGAGCAACAGGAAACACTGGGATGTGGTGTGCTGGCTTTTGAGCCAGAAGGTTTTCTCTAAAGCAAGCAGCAGAATGGCCAGCAAGCAATAGGTCTGACGTTGCTGCAGACACGGGGCTCTGCCTGGGTGCATCTGTGCTGTCTGGACAATGGTGTGAATGTACTAATGCTGCTGCTCACCTTTCTCCTGTGTTGTTTCTTGGCAATACAAATCTCAGCAGTCCATGAGCCCCCCAGAGTACTGGATAAAGCTGGTGGCACCTCAAGTATTGCTGCCATCATATGGCTTTGTGCCATTTGGGTTTCCCTGCATTACCGTCCTTGCGTCTCCTCCCTTTGGCTCCAAGCTGCAGAATCCAACCTGGACACACAGCCGCCTCCATGAAGGGATTTAGGGCCAGGTTTCTTTCCCCTCTGTGCTCCTCGAGGGGACATAACCAAGCTGTGACAGAGCACAAGGCCACATTTGCTCCATGTCTCTCTGAAGGAGGAACCATGGCAGTCCCTTTCCCCCACAGCAGCCAGGATTTCCCCAGCACTGCGCTGGAGCAGCGGCATAGCATAGAAGACACATCATCAAGATGGGGAAAATGGCAGGAACTCCTGTTTGTTCAGCATTATCAGACTGATTCAGAGAGGTGAGGCCATATACGTAGCATCAACAGCAGAAAGGCAAGAAGGTTCTGATTCTGTCATTGGCTACGTTTAGCAAATACTCTTGACTGCTGGGAAAGTTGCTTCCAGGCACAGGTTTACATGGTGCAGATGGAAGGGAAACTTCTTGTTTTGGGAGAGGGTGATTAGTGGCATCAAAAGAGGTTTCCTTTCTTGGCTGACCGCACCCTGGGTGCCCAGCACTGCAGATCAGAGTGATTTTGCTTCCCTTTGCACTCCCCTCTGTGCACACAGACATTGCTCCAGCCACTGCAAGCCTTGGCCATGGGGACAGCCCAGAGAGCCTGTTGTTGCTGGGCTGCCCTTCCAATCACTCACACATGGGGACAAACAGAGAACACTTAGTTTTGGGGTAGTGTGGTAATTTTGACACAATGCTGGAAGTCTAGATGTGTCCATGAATAACCACAGCTGAGGCATGTGGACCCTCAGTCAGGGTGAGCAAAACTAACAAAAGAAGAGAACAGCAAAGACACAAAGACAACAGAAATGGCAAATGAGGCAAAACTTTTAGGGCAGGAAGATAAATTTGACTGCAACTAAGTCAGTGTCTTTACTTACCTTCTTTGGATCTCTCAGCCCTGTATGTTAGTGATACGGGAATTAAAACAAAAACCATGCCCGAAAGCACAAAGTTCTGCTTTTTGTGACAAGACTTCCCTTTGCTGGCATTCCAGCACATTCAGAAAAAGCCTGGTCTACAAAGCACATCTGGGCTGGGGAAAACCCAAATCTGACTTTTCACCAACATACACGGCTTAGTGTTAAATGAGGTCTCATTGCTAATCCATTTATGGATTAAGTCCATTGTGTCTAATCCCTGCTGTATTTCTCTGTAATGAGCCACTGTCTGGAACAATTAAGATTTTAATTAAGAGCTTTCAGGACTGATCCTGCTAGAGCCAGGCTGCTCTGAAGCTGTGGACCCCAGTATCATGGCTTGTGTTAAGAGGAAGTGGCAGCAGGACAGAGAGCAGGACAGCCCTCCCACCCAGCAAAGGGACCGAGGCAGCCATTTTCCGGGGTGATTCAGCAGAAGGGATGGGACTTTTGCCTCCGCACGTGACTCTTGCTCACTTGCACCTTCCCGCCACAGCACCCAATATAGAAACTGAAAGCAAACACAGAAGCTTCTGGGGTGCAAGCCTGGAGATGCAGGCAACGGCAATGCAAACTCCTTTGTCCACTTGCCCAAAGACCCACCAGCTTGTTCTGGGAGTACTGTACATCAGCGTAAATGGTGAGAGGTTAGCAAGGCTTGTCAGGAGAACTGAGCAGAGGCATGCGAGCGAGAAGGCAGGGCACGGGCTGGGAGTTTCCACCCATGCAGCTGCTGCGAGCATCCAACCCAGCACTCAGACGCAGAGCAATGCACACTGACATGCAGGCTTGCGAGGAGGATATAAATGCTTAACCCACCAGTTCCTTCCCCCGCTCTGCCTACCTCGCAGTGATTAGCTGACATGTCCAGGCACTCGCAGGCAGTGCTGCTTTTGGGAGCCTCCGGCATTTCCCGTGTCAGAGCAGCTCCCGGGGAGAACATCTGCACTGTGCTTTCCAGGCCAACTCACTCAGCTGGGTGGCAAGCTGGCTTCCAGTCACAGTGCAGCAACTTCAAAGGGTGAATGCCAGCAGCTTTTCCCATTGGGAGCTCTTGGCCTCCGCCTCCTGCTGTGAACTCCCGCTGCAGCCTGACTCCATCACCACCAAGGTAACAACGAGTCCAGGCCACCTCCATTACAGTGGTGTTTTGGAGGGAAGCATACCCCCTGGGAAGGCTGAAGACAACAAATACAAAGCTAAGACTGGCTGTATACAAATCCTTCCTGTACATACAACCTGTTTCCTTACAGCTCAGTTGCTGGTCAGGAATCTGAGAAATTGCTGCTCATAATGCCAACTCCTCATTTCCACTTTGCCATTTTCATTCTCTTTGCAAATGGATAAGGAGAAAAAACAAAGAAACAAACAAAACAACAACAACAACAACAAAAACCCACCCCAACACATCTTCTGAGACACTAAAGCAGGTCCCAAGCACCTGTTAACATTACTTAAATGCTTTTATCCTGCTTACTCTGAACGACTATTTTTGGAGGGCAGTATTTCACTTCTGGTTTAGAGTACAGCCTCCTCTCTGCAAGGCCAGCTCCAGCCATGGACCAGCCAGACCTCAGTGTGACAGAAATAAGTATCTAGAAGAGTACTAAGGATACCATTTATTTTCAAAATCACTAAAAAACCCGAACAAAACAGTTCATGGCGACACAGATTTACATAACAGAGACAGCAAATTGAAAAATGTACAATCTATTTCATGTTATTGCACTCGCTGTTTATAATATACAAGGCATTTAAAACAGTTTTCATTAGAAGAAGTTTTATTCATATAAATAAAGGTGTAAATATACAGTATCATACAAGAAGTGTGTCAGCCTAATACACCAAACCTAACCTAGAGTGGGATCCCTATTTTTCACATGATCTAGCCTACTCCTCATCGATATTTCCACATGTACATTTACAAACCCTAAACGTAGAAGCAGGTGAACATTCCCACCTGGGAATGGTTCCTTCAGATTTTCACAAGAACCACTGCAGAACATTTATAAGGGTTAATTTTAAGTGAGGGTCAACAGAAAACCTGAATCACTCAACAGTTTCTTAACACTTATCTGCTCTCAATTACTTTTTTAAGCAAGAAAATGATCAGATATTGTTCCCTCTCTAACTTAGGCCTGACCTCACAGTTTGTTTTGTGTTTTTTTATGTTGTTTTGGTTTTTGTTGTAATCCCCAAAGAAGCTGGGAAGAGCTCCCACATACAAAAGCCTGCAGAAGATGCCACTGCTGTACCACACCAGAGTCTATTCTCATAACAAGCATGGGCTCCAAGCCTAGGGAACAGCAAAGCCTCCCACTACACCTCTATCTGGAAGCAGATTCACCTTATCTGGCACATCTTCAGGTCCCCAGTGAAAAGCAGTGGACCAACTGCATCATTTCATCCTGACTTTTGGTCTATGAAAATGCAGCTGTGAGTCTTTGGAGAGTCGCTGCTCTCCTAGAGCTTGGTCAGCCCTTCAGTGTGGGTCTGACATGCAAACAGCGAGGTCAGAATGCCTGTGAACTTACTGAATACTGATGAATTAACGCAACTTCCTGTGTCGTTCTGCTGTGACCAGACTCTCAGAAAAGTAAGCTACCTTGCCAGATGCACAACCAGTGGTACACTGCATCTCTTTGCTTCACCCATCCTGTCTGAAATAGATCAGGCCAACGCTCTGTAAATTCTGGGGCTTTTATTGAGAGTGTTACCCCAACAGAAACATCGGGAAATGCCACTGTCACCATATGAACACCAGTAGCACTGGTCAAAGTGTTTCCTGTTCCTTCACAAAAAAAAAAAAAAAAGAAAAAAAAAGAAAAAAAAAGAAAAAAAAAGTTTTTTTTTTTTCAGGAACAGAAACAGTGAGGGTTAAATACTATTCTTTTTCTTGCCGCAAAGTTATTAGAGAAGTAAATAATCCTACCTAAGTATCAGACTTAAAATGTTAAACCTATCTTTAAATTATCCCCACTACTGAATTACACACAGAACTCCCCGCCTCGTCTTGCTGTTACTCATCCAACACATATCTACATGCATGTAAAATAGAATACCAAACAGTATTCAGCTACTGAAAATCAAAAGCCTCCTAAATCACTCACAAAGAACAGTATCTGCAAGTTAGTGTCTGGAAATATTCACCACGTATCATTTTAAGACATCTCAAATTAAGTTTGCTTTACAAAACGAATACTTCATCTTTGAGCTCACGGTGGACTGGGAGAGGGCCATACGTCCTCCTGGCACTGTGACCTCAAAAATTTTCAACTAAAAAATATCCCCATCGTTTCCTAAAACTTATTTATGATTTAGCACATTAAAGTAGCAAAAAAGTCAGTACTGCACTTGAACGTGTTATACATATACAGGTACATATTTACTACGCTGCATTAAAGTCCACATGCATTTTACGTATCTACTATACACGCTTTTACAATCAGATTTTGGTCACTCCTGAACAAGGCCTACCCATTTAATCATCACTGACAAATGTCTTCTCCCTGATTCTTCAGGGAAGACACAAAACAAACCTCTTTGATCCTGGCCCAGGCCTGCTGCCCCGGTGTGGGGCTGACCTCAAGCACTGCACCCTCCCAAAGCCTCCCCCACAAGGATGGGACCAAAGGTGGGACGTGGTCTCCGCAGAGGGGCTGAGCTTTGGGGTCACAGGAGACCAAAATCCACCTCACTGACCCTGAATGCGTTCCACAGAAATCCTGCTGACTAAGCAGCTGTAGGACTGTGGACAGTATTGCCTTTCATGTAACCGAAGGTTGCATCTCTTCCTTGATTCTTGTGCTAATACATGTCACCGAAAGAGATTTAAATGTTTGTTTATAGGCAAGCATTGCACAGCTTTCCTGCTCACTTGGTCTCTGGCTGCCCCACAGAACTCAATTTTATTCTGCCTACCATGAGTTGCTGACTAATGCAGCTGCCACAGAAATGAACCAAACCAAGGGTCCACCATCCTGGAAGCAACTGATCCAAGCACCTTGAATATAGACATGAACAAAGTAAATGATAGCATAATCTTGGGGTACAGCCAAGCGAGGAGCCCAGGCCTTCTTACAATAGCTACGCAGTGCCTTGCCTTACTATAACAGCAGACAGCACTTCAGATTTGGACCGGCTCCAGGCTGAGAGCTCCTCACCCTGGGCTTGTTGGCTACGAGCGGGGCTGCAGCCCAACACGACAAACAACCTGAGCACTCTGGAACAAACAACTTGTTCTCAGCTGATAAGGACGCTGGCCCATTTCCTCCTCTATCTCTTTTATGTTGTTTAGCCATCCCAGACATAGGAAGAGAAATAGCACAGTCTAATCTCTCGCACTCATACATTCTCCTCCCCGTAGAACAGACTATAAATAACACTCAGCAGCATGGCCCACTACCGATACCTCTGCCAGGAGCAGAGGTGAGAAAATCCCAACTGGAGCACCTGTAGCACTGCAGCCCTTACAGTTTTCTCTATCTACAGCATAGCTTCTTCCACCCAAGCAAACAGTTCTCGGTCTCACCATCCAAAACCCTCAGCATCAGCCTGACACAGCCAGAAGCGCTTACGCTATGCACACATATAATCACCCACTCCCACACAAGAAAAAACAAATAAATACTGGACAGTAAAGGAAAAAATAATTATAAAAAGCCAACAATTAACAGCCACCATAAATATGGCCAGTTCAGATTTAATCTGTTATAATCCACATCCTTAGACCACCGTTTTCCAGCTTGAGTATTTCAAGCCGGGCAACCTTCAGCCTCTTGCAGCCAAATAAAAGCAGCCTGGCTTTCAGACGTACTTAGCGATCACTGAAGTCTGTGGGATCTGCAAGTGCTCAACACTTGGAAACTGCCCTTCTTTTAAAAATATATGTCTATTTAAAGGTGTCTAATGTTAGAAGCCTAAATTTGAAAATTCAATCCCCAATTTTTATCACTCCCAAAAACTAACAACTCAGCCTACACCTCAGTGGACAGTCACCTAATATTTGGTCTTGATCTTTGCACTCACAGATTTCTGCTGCATTATTGCCAAGTGCTTTTGTACACAAGTTGCCCCTAAAGGCAGATTCAGCTGTGGTAGGTGCTGAGTTAATTCATCAGTTTTTAGAGGATTCTTCACCTTTGCAATAAAATGCTTACTTTAGGCATAAAAGTTGTGCAAAAATTATGTCTCTTTTGTCATGCACTTTAAGCAAAACTGCACTTAGAAGAATAGAGTGAGATTGTTCCAGACATTCTCTTATTATAACAAATAAGGACCAGACCCTAAGTAAGTGTCCTGAAGTCAGATTATAGCTAAGCAATACAGTACAGTCTAAGTACACATCCTTGTCAACAGGATGGCAATTGACAAGTTGTACTCCCAATGCTCTGCAGATACTAAAAATATGAGGGACAGGCACAACGTTATTTATCTCAGTCAGAGTACTTTAAACCAAACTCAGTAAAGGTCTTGAAGTTCCACTAAAACTGCCACAAAATACAAAAGAAAGAAGTCTCTATTGTTTGGTTTCCTTCATTCTTGATAACCAGGCAAAATTTTAGACGTACATCACACTGTTGCTCAGTGGTTCTCCAAGGTTCTTAGCACCTCTTTGTAAAGCATTAAGACACTTCTGTGGCATTAGAAACAAAGACAGCTTCTAGCCAGTATTAAATGTTTTGTCTTAGCAAGCGTGATTAGATGAAGCACTTCCATCATACTGAAGTTCTGTGTTTCCTGATGAGTAACTGAACAGGGCCCTCTGGCACAGATTTAATAATGTTCCAGGCATCGTAATGCATGAGGCCCAGTAATGATTTTCCACTGACAGCAAGAATCTCATCTCCAGATTCTATGTTTCCAGCTTGCTCTGCAGCACCACCTACAAGCAAAACAGGAACAAAGTCAAATAAAAAACTGCTTTCCACTGTGACAAACAGCAACTAAGACATTCTTCAAGCAGCGGTAACTTCCATACATGTCTCTTAAGCTCAGCCCAGCTTTTGCAATCTATCAGTAAGTTTTCTATGATGATAGTTCAACTTGCAACATTGACCACAATCAAGCAGGGAGAGAAAAAGGATTGTATCTGCATATGTATATTAATGACCTTGAAAATTAATCATGGCCTTCCCTCTCAGAATCAATTTTGAAAGAAGAAAAAACAAATACAAGCATGGAAACTGATAAACAATTCGGGAAACACCACTTTCATCTTTTTTCCTTGATGAAGGAATGTATCACTGGAAATTAACTCTGTACAAATGCTGAATGCCCTCAGCCTCATTAGGTTTGAGCTGCTCAAACCATTACGTATAATAATGCTGCTGTAATTTAATGCTTACAATAGCGGACAAGTCTAGGAAGCAACTGCGTCATAATAAGTAAATCAGATTGCTGAACAAGCACTTAGTAGCAGATGTGATCTCCAGACATTCTCAAGGGTATTTTTTTTCTAATGACTACTTTGGTTACTAAGTGGCAATAATCAAGAGGACACAAGAAACATGCTTGTTTAAAAAATAAATAAGTAAAAGAAAAGGAAAACTGGGTTAAGATCTGCTGTATTTTCATGTTTGCAGTACCTTTAAATATTCTTTTTACAAGCAACGGCCTGTCTCCACCAATAGAAGCTTTTCCACCATCAAGACTGAAGCCCAAGCCGGCAGAGGTTTTCAATAATTCAACACAGATGACATCATTCATGTCCAGGTTTGGATCTGCAACAGAATACACACAGCATCTTGTTATGCATTTAACAGTACACTGCAGGTTGGGTTTGTTTTTGCTGCAGTGACAAAGCCATTCACAGTTCAGTCTGTAGTGAAACTACATGTTGTCCCCTTGCTTCTCAGCAGTGTATGTGTATCACTGCGGCCATGAAGGACTGACAGCACAGGACACATTATGTGCACAGAAACACAACTTTCATGTTGCGCCAGCAACAAAAATCCATCAAGGCATTCATTCATGTGGGGAAAACTGAAGCTGAACTACAAGAAGATTTTAAATGTCAACAAAAGAACTGAAAAAAATTGTGCAAGTACTTTGGAGAATTGTTTTGTTTCCCATTCATTATCCAAAGGGTTGCACCTTTTTAAATAACAGCAAGAAACAGGATGTTACATTCAAAAGAAATATGTGCCATCTTCCTAAGAAAGAGTTTGTTTGCACTCCGTAGTGAGAATACTTGTTTCTCATATCTACAGAAATAACTGTAACTATCAGTAGGTGTAAGCTGCTTCCTACATCTCAGACACTTTTAGAATGCAGTCACACTGTAATAGACATAAGTTACGATTTTGCTCGGAAGGGAGTAAGTCTGTAGTTTTGGAAAGCAGAAACCTCTTTGCCCAGTGTGAATATAAAAATCCTTCAGGCTGCGGCATCACAAATGACTGTTATGGTTACCTCAAACAACTCCAATTGTTATCTGAAACATCTGGAGATGAGCCTTGCCTGATAGGATGGAGAGACATTCTTATAATCCAACACTGTTTGTGAGAGAACGTTGCCACCTAGCGCCAGCACGCCGCACTCTGCATGCGCCGCTAATGCCCAAGCAGGCATTAGTACTGTCACTGAGAGCTGCTTAAAACATTTACTCCTGGTTTCCTATGGGATGGCTGCTTTGAAACTGACTTAGCTCCTTTCACCCATTTATTCTAGCACCAAAATCATTTTTTTCTCTTTTTAGAAAAATAGTATAAAATCTGCAAATACAGAGCAAGGTAAAAGTTGGTCTCCATGGACAGCAAAATGCAGAGCTTGTGATTTCATTTGTTGGGCTGCTTTTTTTGTTGCTGTTTGTTTTCTTGCTTTAACTGGTGTTACCTCTTTAAAGGAATTTATTGCGGATGAGGAGAAATATAGAATCATTAACTGTAACTGAAACTGGATTAGGTCCTAGATATCTGCCTAAGTTCCTGTCTAGTTGTGATATTTCAAACAAAAATAAAACAACATCAACCAAAAAAACCCCCTACATTTGGGCTCCAAACAGAACAAACAAAATTTAAAAGTAATTTCATTTGCTCCCTTCAATTACATAAGGCACGGACTCCTTTAATCTAAAACACATGGACATTTTCCCCTTCGGTCTGCTCTGCAAAGGAATCCTTCCAAGTGTTCTTGGACAAAGATCATACCTGTTCCTATTTCCATGGAAACATCCTTTCCAGACCCCACACATTTTCTGCCAGTAGCTGATATCTCAAGTCTGGAGGAATTGTTTGCTTTGTCTTTTTCCTTCTGGATGACGATGACCGCGTACTTGTGCAGTCTCGCCTGATGGAGTGCATTCAGGACATCGCCATGGACCGAGTTTGCAAGAGACTTGCCATTGATTGACAGGACAAGATCTCCTCGCTGGATAGTCCCTTCTTGAGATGCCACTCCCTTGGAAAACACTCTGTGCACCTACAAGAAAAAATTTACCTCAGGGACATGTTCAGCTCATAAGCACACGTAGTGAACACAGAGACCCTTACTATCAAAGTTCACAGCCTCTGCCCACTGCCCGGGTATCAGGCACACAACACTTGCTCTTATCATCAGCTTCAAATACAAAGCCTACGTGACTGGGCAAGAACTGCAGTTTGGGATGGGGGAGAATGCGTGCTACTACTGCACAGTCAGTTCTGTGCCAAAGACAACCAAAACCAGCTAGGGAATGCAGCGTCACAAAGCACTTCTGTGCGTTCATTGACTTTCTCAAATCCCTCCAATGAACAGTAACTTCAAATTCAAACTAACACTAGTTTTGGATGATCCAAAGGTTATCTAGACATCCATTACAGCAAACTCACCGAGGACAGCACTGCTCTGTGTTACAACTACTCCCCAAACTCCCAGTGACTGGAATCCAGAGCAGTTTTCAAATAGCCTTTAAAGTGATGCACAGCATCTGTGCACAAAAGGGCTCTGACTTACTGCTGCTATACAATATTTAATTGCTTCTCTTTACTTGTCTGATCAAGTACCATATGAGTGGATGCAAAAGGACGACTTAATGGCTCAAAACACGTTTTTTCTAGAGGACATAAAATACTCTATTCAGAGTCAATTAAATAAGAATTAACTGCAGTGAGCGCAGCTGAGATTTATATGGGTGCCATTGACAGAAAGGGACTGACTACAACAGTCACGACTTGTTTAATTTAAAGACTTGCCTACCAAGCACTGTAATTTATCAGCCAGAGCACCATTTCCCACACAGTACAGTTCTAGGCCCTCTGGACAAAGGCTTAAGGCAGCACATCCGTGGACACCATTCTGCACAGCATGTTCTGTAGGAATTCCTCATATTTCTCCAAAACAACAGCAAGAGTCAGAAGCCTTTTGACTCCTACTCCCTCCTGTTGCAGGGCCCTGCTCAGGGAGGCATCTGCTGCAACCAGGTTTAGGAAGATAGTTTTCCAGACAGGCCAAGGAAGCATCCAGAGCTGGAATCACTTCTTCGATGACAAACAAATATTCAAATGCAGGTGGTAAGTGGAATATGGAGGTCATGCCCAAAGCACCTGCTGCCTTCCCACACATGCCCAGACTACTGAGGTACTTTGAAACTCATTAGGCTTTTCAATTTCTACACCCAAGTGTGGGCAGAACATCCCACCTGAGCATCTCAGCACTCAGAGACAGGGAACTCAATCTTGGTAGCCAGAGAAGTGGAGCCTTGTCCCTAAACTGTGACCATGTTCTAATTCAGCGACTGCTTAATGTAAAATACAATTATTTATACTGGTCATAGAGCAAACACCAAAACATTCCTACATGAGTTCCTGCACCCTCCAAAGATGAGGACGTACCCTTCTTCTGACCTCATCCCTTAGCAGATTCCTTTCTTGCAGGGCAGAACTTAAAACACATCCTGTGCAAATAAATTGTCACACAGGAGATTGTCATTTGGGATTTTCCAGTCCTGTTGAACTCTTTCTTCTGAACAGTATTTCAACTTTTTAACATCTTTTGCTTTAAAACCACCCAATGTCACACAACATCCTTGGTTCATAATGCTGTGTCAGATGCTCTTTTAAATTTAAAAAAAAAAAACAAAACAAAACAAAAAAAAAAAAAAAAAAGGAAAAAAAAAACCCCAAACCTCTCACTTACTGACATCCAAAAGCTTTTACTAACAGTAAATCAAATCATTGAAATGAAATCCAGAATGTTCTCAGGTCTGAAACAGTCACTTTCAGGATCTGCTAAAAACTTCAACAATTTTGCTGCGCAGAATTTCCTTTCAAAGGCTGGAAATAAAGATTTCTTCTAAAAGGCTGTAGGCATGCAAAATTTTACTTATATGCATAGGATTCAGACTACCCAGTAACACAGCAGTTACGCTTTTAAAGGCTGAAAACATAATTGGCATCCATCTCCAGTAATGAAAATTACGGTACCCAGACACTCCCTTCGATTTCAGTAGCAGACAGCATGCAGCTGCCTCTGAGAGACACTGCTTTAAGACTTGCAGTGAGTCTTGATAAGTGAGCACTTGATCTAATCACCAGCATGCTTTAAAGCGAGCTTTGCAAAAAGATGACTTGCAGTCATCACTTACTGTGACTGATTTCTGTTCCAGATCTATTCCTCCAGCGACACTAAATCCCAGGCCAGCTCCTTCTTCTTTGCTCAGGACTACAAAATATGTATCTTCTTTGCTCTGGTAGGAAAATGGGGGCAGAATGGTAAGGGAACAAGGAGAAAAACAAAAGCAAAGATCAAGACCACGTTCCTGCATAAATCACAAACTTCCAGTACTCTCAGATTATGGCAAGTGGGAAAAAAAAAGTACCTCAAGAAACTCAAGCTGAGACATTAAATATATTTCTGCTTCTGCTACAGATGAGCAGCAGCTCTGCACAAAAGCTCAGGTGAGTGCACAGATTTCTTCAGTCAGAGGTTAGAACACAAGGACTAAATTAGAGTCGTAGAAGGGTATTGCACTTTGGGCAGCCCAGCTTACAGGCTCAATTTTGCTTTGCTGGTTGTTTTGCGGTACACCTGGATATTTCCCATATATCTTTCAGGACCAAACACTGTATTTTCTATGTTATTGCTAATATTTCTGTTATCCTATTTCTCCATTCTCTTGGAAGGCTGTTATGGCAGCTGCATCACCCTCTTCTCAGCAGTGCTGGGCACTCTTGCAAGGGGCAATGATTACAAATTGCAGCCTGGGAAGGTTTAGTGGGATGGATATTTCACTTTTGACATGGAAGTAACGTGTCCATTAGTGACCCAAACAGGACTAAGCTGTGCTGTAGTGGAAAGGAGCATACAGCATAGAAAAGGGACTGGCAGTGGTTTGCACCGGGGTTGAACTTGGCTCCAGATCAGCATGAAGGTGTGAAGCTGATTTCTGCGAAGTGATGAGCTGCTGCCAAAATGCAGATTTTGTAATGAGAGTGAAGCAGTTCTGTCCAGCAAGTCTGGTGCCATTTTATGTATGGTTATTAGGACAAAAACAGACACTGTTACAGATGCTCCATTTTGCAATAGAGGAGAGATCTGACGGAGAAAGGGAGAGTAACTGCTTGTGGGGCAGCACACCAGAAGCAGAGAGTGGAAAGCAGGACTCTCATCTTTTTCCTGGGAACCTATCCAACATTAAACATTTCCAGAAGCTGCCAACACTAAAATTAATGGCACATCATTAGAAACAAACTTCTTAATCTATTTAGCATTAAATGACATATTCAACTCACTTAATCCAACATTTTAACTCATGAAACCAGCTTTCCATTTCAGCGCAGGGAATCACAGATTATTTCTGCTGCTTGGTGAAACAATACGAATTCTTGGCCTCTATGTGCATGCTTTGTCAAATAATGGTCAAGGAAGGTTTTCTGCATTAGAGGCATTCCTGCAAAGCGCAGGAGAAATTGATGTCACCCTGCTTCACACTGCTGATCCGTGAGGGCATGGGAAGAGAGGAGCAGTCAGGGATGAACACATTAATCCACAATCTTTTGTAGATGTCAAGACCTTCCTCACCCATACCCAAATGAGAACAGCTTTACATTAGCCTGGATATAACAGTGAGTCAAATATCTAGCTTAGCCTCTTTCAACAAAGTGCTCTGAGGGTAACAAACAATTGTATCTTTGACCATTAAGCACTAAAGCATTTTCGTTCAAGGGGTCATGTTCTTTCCTACCCTTTCCCTCCCCCACACCGGTGTGTCTTTGCCTGAAATACTGAGTGCAGTTCTGGGCTCCACAGTTTAAAAAGGATGTCGAGATGCTTGAGAGCATGTAGAGGAGGGCAACAAAGCTGCTCCAGGGGAGGTTCAAACAGGATATTAGGAAAACCTGCTTTATCATGAGGGTGGTCAAATACTGAAACAGGCTTCCTGAGAGGTGGTTGATGTCCCGTGCTTGCGTGTGTTTAAACAGCATTTGGATTATGCCCTTAAATTATATGTTTTAAGTGGTGGTCTGACAGTTGGAACTCAGTCTCTGTAGGTCCCTTCCAACTAAAACTATTCTACTCTGTTCCTATCCTGTACTGTAACTGAATCTGCTTACACTTACAGAAGTGCTACAGGATTGTGTGATGACCACATGCCCCAGGACAGTCAGCAAGAGTAACTAAACCCTGCTTTCCCATTCCTAAACATTCACCATTTCTCCTTTTCCAGCCCTAAAGTGAGTCCTCACAAGCATGTGTGAAATTGGGCACACACCAACCTATTCCTTTACCTGGCCACACAGTGGAAGCACAAAACCTACAGTGATGTGTGGGGCTTTGAGAAGAGTCAGTACGATAATCAGTATGATCAGACACCTGAGAGGTAAGCCAACACAAAGCAGCTCCTGTGGTCTGCAGGCAAGTGACTGCTGCAGAATTTCTTGAAATGAGCAATGTCACATAAAAGAACTCAAATCTTTAGCCTCTCCATTTAGCCTGTTCAGTGGATGATGAGATTGGAAGACCTGATTTTTAAAATATATATTATTAACATTTACTGAGCAATGGGAGTAAATTCGGAACTGTTCAGAGCAAAAGATAGTGACAAACTCTTCCTGGAGAAGCTCCCTCTCAATCTGACAGTCCACCTCATTTTTCAGCAATTGCATAAGTACCAAGAATTGTCCTATTGTACAATTAAACCCACCATTTGACTAGCATAAAATTTTCCAGCACGTGTGCCATACTGGGCTTAAATATGGATAAGAAACTATGCAGACAAGGAGTGCATTCCAAAGAGCATTTAGTTTTATAAATATTTGAGTTCTCAGATTTTGAGTAGTGGCATAAATAAATAATGTCTCCAATACTCCATACAAAATACTTTGAAGAACACTTAATTACTTTCATCCAGAAGTACAATCCAACCCTAAATTCTTTGGTAAACCTATCAAACTGTCTTGGCTCACAAAGCTCTTGGGATCTGTGAGCTTTAGTTACACTGTCCTTGGAAGGAGGTAAAACTGGGTATTTTGGGGAGGTCCTGTTCCCCTCAGCCCATCTTATACTCTGTCAGTTAAGACTGAGAAATACTCTACATGCAGCTCAGCCAGCAGTTATGCAGACCAGATGGCAGTTTTCCCTCTAGTGCTGTCATTATTTTATCAACTTCAGCTCTGATTCAAAAAGGATGTGGACATATCCCAAAAACACACACACTGCAAAGAGGGAAAAGGACATCCTGGCAAACATTTCACTTCAGAGGCCTTCTTCATACATTTAAATAACGAAGAAGGTTACCTTGGTGCAATTCGTCTCCACAGAAAAGAGCAAAATGTGCACAGTGGTCTCTTACAAGTCCTCCACCAGATGCTTTCTGGCACTCTAAGCCACCAGTTTCTGTGATCTTGGCTTTGAAAAAAAAGTGTTTGCTTCCAGAGGGGAACACAGTTTCCCCTGTGTGGTGGGTAAAACGGATCTTGCCATGATGTCTGGTGGTAAGTTAAAGTCTGATGTTCAATTATTGGCAAACCAAGGAGGTTCTCAGCTTTAACAATGACTGGAGCCATTCTTACTCATTTAAAATGGTCTTATTGTGGTTTTTAACTACTTTTACACTGGACAAACAAGTTCATCCAGAACCCACCAAAATATACTAAGGGTTTATCGTAAGCATTCAAAAACCAGCAGCAGTAAAACTATCATCAACTATAACCTACTGCAGGAAGACTGGAGGAACTCTGGATTTTTATCTGCCATTAAGAAAACCCCTAAAAATAGTTCCAATAGTTTAGCTTCATCTTCTGATAATTACCTTCACTTGTGCTCTGACTTCTTGGAGCATAGAAGTAATATCACATTTTGGCACCAGAGCTGACAAAACAGACTGCAGTTTTTGTTGGTCCAGGTTTGAGATGAGCAGCTGATCCAGGCTAAAAAGAACAGGAGAAAAAAAGGAAAATAAAGTGTATTTCTAGACTGTGTAGACATTTTAGGTATACAGTAAAATTTGCATTGGGGTAAGCAACAGAGGGGCAGCTGAACAGCAAGCAGAAAAGTCTTGGGCATGGGTAAGAAATGGTGTGTGCCGGGACAGCGAGAAGGCAGAAAGAAGACAATTTGCAACAACTCTGAAAATCAGTCCCCACTTGACTCCCCAACTGTTTTCCCAATGATCTGAGCAACAGACATTAACAAAACCAGGCAGAAAGCTATTTCTGAAGCCTGCATACTTTCAAGGGCAGACAACAAGCTTGCTTGTCATCCCTCAAGGGTGGGCAGGAGGCAGAGACTGCTGATTCATGCCAAATAACAACCAAAAGAACAGCTAGAAGGGTCACATGAAATGAGCTCAACCCTGCCAGGATAAAGCATTCCATCCCATACTGAAGCATAGCTGCAACTAAGCAGCATTGCTGCAGCTTTGAAATGCAACTGAGCAACAAAGAAATTGGTCTCAGGGACAAAGCTGAAGTGCGCTTTCGTCAGGAGAGGCTTGCAGGGATGAAATAAAAGACGGCTGATGGAAACAGCCAACACTGACCTGAGGGACCAGCTGTTTCCTAGGTGCTCTGCATCTGGAGAGCCACCATGGGGTGCGTCATCATCCGAGGCCGACCCCGGGGTCCCCGAGCTGCTGTCCCGAGGGCTGCCACTGCCCGTCCCTCCTGCCTTGATAGGGCTGCCCTGGCTTGGCAAGACGAGGGATCTCCGGGGAGTGATCTCCAGCTCTGTTTTGAAGCAGGCGGGCTGGGGTGGCCCTGAGAAGCCCTCACCACAAAGCTTGTCCAGGTCGGGCATGCTGAGTGCCCGCAGCTCCCGCAGCCTGGAGCGGGACAGCGGCAGCCGGCCCAGAACTCGGCTGCGCCGCACCTGCGAAGCCGCAGGAGGAAAGGGGGCCTGGTCTGCCCCAGTGCTGCCCTCCTCACTCCTTTGGGTCTTTCCTTCCTTCATGACACCCTCTGCTGAATGAGTTGGCTCCATGTTTATGGATGACTTGGCCATGGTATCGGCTGGGCTCGGTGTGCTGCCATAGGAGCTCAAGCTGCGCCGTAAAGCCCGTGGTGTGTCAGCAGGGCTGGATGCAGCAGCCATCCCACTGCATGACCTCCTGCCAAGCTGGGACCGTGTGGCCGAGTGGATATCGATGGCCTTCACGATGGGTCGGTCGAAATTCGCCAGGTTTTCAAAGGATTTGATCCTTTGTTTGACAGAAAAGGATGAGGTAGGTTCGTGTGGCCAGTTCAGCTCGTAGTAGTAGTAATTCCTCCTGAAACTCCTCAGTTTGTCCGTGGCAGAATAAGTAATGTCACTGGCAGAGGGGGATGTGTCATGCATCCTCTGGCAGCTTTTGGAGCTGTATACCTGCTCCTTCCCACTCTGGCCATTTGGCAGGCTGAGATGCACCATCTGTAATGGACCCATCACTGCCTGGGGACATTTTCTGTCTGAAGAATGGCCCTGGGGACCTGGTACAGGATGAAGCTCCACAGCATGGCAGTTCTCCCTTAAGTGACCTGATAACTGGGCTGGCATCGAGTATGTCCTTGTCACAGGTTTTGACAAGCCATAGATATTTCTGTCTCTGGCAATATCCACTTTTGAGAAATACTCTGTGGTCCCCATTTCTTCAGTCAGTTGATGCATCTCTGTGTTCACCTCTTCATTTTTCTCCAGCAATGGCAGCTGCAAAAATGGTGCTGGTGAGGAAGAGGCAGAAGATGAGGAAGAGGAGGAGGAGGATGAAAGCTTCACCTCAATGAAACTGCGCTGAATCTCCTGCCCTTCTTGCTGCTCCAGCTGAACTGCAGGAGACCTCAATGAAGAAGAGCCTCCAGCAGATGCTCCAGCATTTTGCAAATCCAACTGCCTAATGTCATCTGCACTATAGATGCTCTTCATTGTGTTCAGGTTCATTCCAGAATTCTCAGTTCTCCCTGTCATATATTCAACTTTCATTGTCCCTTGAGAGGATGAAGCAACTTTGGATTGACCATCTCTCGCTCTGAAGTCATCCACCTTAACACTCTTACCCTGACACACTGCAGGCTGCATGGAAGCTTGCTTTTCTTTTGATTTTCCCCATGCTTGCTGCAGATCTGTTAGTTGCCCACAGCCACCACATTTCATTTCACCGCATGCTGTTGGGTTGCTGGCACCATTCAGGGAAGGCAGGAGTGAATCTTCAGAAAAGACCAGAGATGGTTTATTTTCCAGCTCAGATTTCAGAGTCTTTGAGGCTGCTGAAATGCTCTTGCTCAGATCTAGATTTGTAGGTGAGTTACGGGGCAACAGTGCTTTCTTTCCCAAAAGTTTAGGAGACAGCTGTGGAGAAACAGAAGTCCTTTTCTGATCAGCCCCACTGACTTTGGTAATATTAACATTGGAAGAATCTGAACTTGCCTTTGCTTTGCTTTTGATTGTGAAACCTTTTAGCTTTGGTCCTCCTTTGGCCTTCTGGTTATTCAACAGGGTTTCCATTATACTTTTTTGTGCTATTCCTTTCGACTCCTGACAAGACTTTTTCTGCAAAGATGGGCTGTGCGGTACTGCTGCTTCTTTGCAGTGATTTGTGCCCGAGCTTTGGACTTTTCCATTTGAAGTCCTTCCTGAAGTCACAGAGTTAGCTTTCTCATTTTTCCCTGGCAAGTCATGAGTTGTATTAGCCTTTGGATCTTTAGATCTGGAGGGAAATGGTGACCTGAGTGATATTGCTCTTGCTGATGTTGCGTTCACATGATTGCTGTCTGTTTTAGACAAGCTGGACAAACTGTTGGTTTCTTTCTTTGCTAAACAATAGGTAACAGTGTGATTACAGTCATCAACCACCATTTCATTTTCAGATTTGGATCTCTGTTCATCATGACATCCTTCTTTCTCGGGCAAGTTGTTCTCCAAGCCACTGACGTTCCTAGCAGAGCAAAAGCTTGTCTTTTTGCAGTGCAAAGACCCTTTCTCTTCAACAGATTCACAGCATTTCATGTGTCCATTACTGATCCCCAGACCCACTTGTTCTTCTGCACTTAAGGCACCATTGTTATGGAACATGTAAACTTCAGGGACATCAACTGAATTCTTTAGGATGTTTTTTTCTGGCAGAAAGACTGAGGAAGGAGAACACAGGGAAGCAGAGGAGACTTCTGAACACCGCGAGGGACATGAATTCGGACCACTGCAGTCTTCCAAGCCCAGTTTGCTGATGCTTGACTCCAGTGACCCACACATTGCACAGTCTTCAGATTGCAGAACTTTGCCACTAAAGTGATGTGCTGGTGCCAGAGAGGATGAGCTTGTCACAGATGTGAGATGCTGCTCCTGAGAAGGCTTTTGCAGCTCATCATTCACGCAACAAATCTCAATTTGCTCATCATCTGACTCCAATGCAGCACAGACTGATGGGGCATTAGCAGCAGCACACGGCCCAAGCAACATGTCACTAGCACTGTCAAATGTTTCTGTAACAGACTCTGCATCTGAGTGAGAATCTTCTGCAGCCCCATACATAGACTTTGGAAACGCATCACTTCTTTTACCCTCTGGACAGCTTGTTGCAGGCAACTCGTCCTCACTTAAACTGCTAAAGTTCCTAGAATAGTTATTTAAAGAGTTTTTATTCACAGTAAAAAGTTTGCCTGTGTTAATAGAGTCTAACACAGACAGCCCCAGAACCACCCCTTGTGCATTTGTTGAGCAATTCGTAGTCTTCTCTGACAGCTCCTCCTTCACCTGACGTGGCTCAGAACCAGGGCAGCCTTCATCGGTCCCACAGCAGCACATTGTGGTGGACTCATCTCGGAAGGGGCTCTCTGCTCGCGATGGGGTGCGCGAAGCCCTGTTTTCAGGACCACCCATTTGGTTGAGCAAGTCATCAATATTGGTGACAGGCATGCAATCTTCGGCACGGCTGCTCTTTGTGGTACCTCTCTGCACATCTTTGGTTATGGCATCAGGTGGCAGTGTCATTCTCTCAATTCCACAGCCAGCGTTTTGCAAACCTGCTCCTTCTTGCTTCCCAGCACTCAGTTCTTCCTCAGCTGAGAGGATGCTGCTGACATCAGCTTGATTTTGAGTGTCAACTGCTGGAGACAGGATGAGGTTTGTAAATCTGCTGACAGCTGCATCATGATTTGAAAGAAGTAAGAATAAAAAAGAAATGCAAAATTCTGTCAGATGCAGGAAGTGATATCAAAGAACACCACATTTCATTATAAAAATAGACACCCACGTACTCAGACTAGATAGTTTCCTTTTTCCTTGTACTCCTCCTCTTCTGCAATCATGTTTACAACACCTCCAATTTATCATAACCCTGCGTATTTCACTAGCATCAGGAAGGAAGAACCCTCCCATCCAGGCTGAGCAGTCACAATCTGTTTAACTCTCATCTCTGAGATTTAAACAGTCAAGCAGCTAGCTACCAAAGCATCAGTGTGCAGTAAGCCAGGCTCAGCAGTGCTGTTTCTCACTGCTTGTTTGATTGAAAACGCCTCCAAATTGGTTGCACAGAGTATACAAAGCCCTGCCATAGCAACCAAAGGTGAGCAGGTAACAGTGACAAGCAGGGCGTGAACACCTTCAGTCTGATCCTCCTGACTCTCCTGCAGGTGCTTAATGTAACATGCATGGGTGATGTTGCAAAGCCAGTGTGCTTAATGCATGTATGTGACTCCTGGCACAGATCTTTCCTCGCTTACAATATATGCTTTACCCACTCCTGCGCAACACATTAAGCTCCCTGTCACTGCTGCACTTCAATATGTACCAGTTCACTGCTGCACTTCAATATGCACCAGTTCACCCATTGCCCCATTTTCTTAATTTTCACTAGTTCACCCCCAATATTGCTTGCACTTTCCTACATTGCTTCTGGGACACGCGCCCACATCTATGCTGTCTTCCCAAGACTGGTTACTACCAGATAGGCTCAGAAAGTGTATGGGGAAGCAGGAATACATTCACAAAGTCAGCATCCCATCCTGCTCGTTCAAACACATCTGCATGTTTCTCTAATCCTTGAATGAGCCTGCAGGTCTGTCCACACTGTTTATCTTATGTACCTGTGTCAATAAAGCTCCAAGCTCATCCTGGAGTCAATAGAGGGGAAGATATCCTCTTCTCTGCCAGAAAGGCAGAGCAAAAGGAAAGCAGATAAAGAAGTGCCAGTATGCTCCTACCCCAGTGCTGGTGGACTGCAAGATGCAAAGCAATAAGGAAACATGAAAAGGACACTCTGCTAAACCAGGAATTCCTTAAAGAACAACTGGAACTGAAGCATTTTGAAGCAATTTAGGCTCACAGGCATTAATAGGTACATGAAGAAGATCATAAGCTAGAACAAAGCAAAACATTATGTTCTTCCTGAGTTTGGAAAGTGTGTTTTTCTTTTTCAAACATTCACTTCCACATCATGAAATCTGTACAGTCTGTGGGGAAGCATTTATTGCTGCAGGAGCATAAATCATCCCTGAGCAGAAACTGAAGAGGTATCAAGTGCTTCAATTCAAAACAGAAAAGTTTTTATAAGATGCATGCAAACAGGGACTTTGATAAGATTCTGGTTATCCTGGGCTTCATGACACAAAAAAGCATTTTATTTTCTAGCTGTCCACTCCCAAAAACACTGCTTACTGTTTAGATCTTAAAACAGACAGATGTAGTTATAAAGGGTCAATGTACTTCCTGAAAGGGCACAGTAGAAAAGTGGGCTGTCAGTACAAGGCTGCTGCCAAGTTAGCTCCAGGTATGCACAAAATGACTCAGACCTCAGCAAAGGCCAACAGGAAGGACATACTGAAAAGGGGAGTTCTGAACACTTAACATAGATGTAGGTTTCCTCCCTTCATCATGGCACTGAGGAGTAAACTGAAGCCTGGTTTGGTACTGAGGGGCTTTTAATCTGAATTAATGTGGGAAGGAGGAAAGCAGATGATCAGACTAGTACTCATAATAAATGGTACAAAAGCAAAACTACTCTCTTCTCACCTGGTACTGCTTTCTGGATCTCCAGGGTTACAGATGTAGGAAGACACTGCATAAGCAAGCAGATTTCCTCATACGTCATCTTACTGACCGGGATACTGTTGATGGTGGTAATCTCATCTCCTACAGTCATCTTGCCCATTGATCCCTGATGCAATGACAGAACAAAGGAATTAGAAATACACCTTTGCCATAGGGGCAAAGACTGCAGGGAAGCAATTTATGGCCTACAAGCAACATTCCCTATTTCACATTCACAGAGCACAAGTACCACTGCTGTCAGTTTGCCAACATAAAGAGCAGGCTGAGTCTTTGCCAGGAGAGGAACTGATGCCCATCCTCAACTAGAAAGAGCTGCTGGGTTCTCTGAGGGATGAGCATTAAGATGGAGGACACAGCCCCTTTCATTTAAATAGAATGGTCTGGATTCGATCTAGTTTCTTCAAGACTGGAATTCTGTCTACCATGTTCTGTTTTGCCTGTCGGAATTACATCCCTGGTCAAAAGCTCTTAGACTAATTAGACTCCCCTAGACTCCTGGACAAAGAAGGAACTTTTAAAGTAAAAAAAGCAAGTATGTTTCTCATCACAGTGTAATATATCAGAAAAAGAGGCAGGAACAGATCCCAAATCCTGAACTCTTACAGGCCAGTGTGAACTGCTGAGATGTTAACTCACTGTTAAGCCACTGTTAACACCAGTGGCCCTTAAATAAATGAAAAACTGAAACACTGTACACCATAATGTAATATTTCCTCTCTCCTGTCTTAAAAACACATTTTTACCACCAGGATTTACTTATCTTGTTTCTGCCTCTGATAAAATGTAAGAAAACAAAGCAGTGCTTCCTCAAGCTGTAACTTTGGAATGTGGATGTGCACATACATCTCAGTGCATCTGCCTTTCGACCTTCTCAGTTTTGAACCAGCCAGAGTGCACTTCTGAATCAAATATTTAATTGAACAGGCATTTCAGAACCACTTGCCCAGCAGAAGCAATGCCTCCCTTGCACTTTTTCTCCACAGTTCACTAGCTTAACAATGATAATCCCTGCAAAGCAAAAGCATATCACAACAAGGCAATCCAAAATTAATAACTACCCTTTCTGCTGCTCCACCTGGACGTAGCCCTGTGACAACAACCTTTAAGGGCATAGCCTGGATTTCCAAATCCAAGCCAAACGACTCATGCTCATTGCGAACCAGAGTGACAATTTCACCCTGGCACTGCCCAGCCCCATCAGGTGCTTCACACTTCTTGCTGTGAGGGAGCATCCTCGCCACAGGCTTGTTGTAAGAGCCATGCTCCTCTGTCCTCTGCCTCTGAAGACTTCGGCACTCGGTGCTCATCATGCTTTTCACTCTTGTGACTGCTCTGTGCTCCAGTCTCGGTGATCTCTTAGATTCAAGCTGTGCCTCACGGAGTTCCCTCAAACTTAGGCTGCTGAGACGAACCTCAGGCACACTTGAGTAGTCAAATGCTATGATGGGGAAGAAAGGAGAGTCTATTTGCTCTGGTGTGCTGTCTGCAGACTCAATGGAGCTGCTGAAGACAGGGGAAGATGTTTCTGTGCCAATATATCTAGATGAGTTGCTGTCCTGGATATCATCATCAGTTTCTACTGATGAGGTTGTAATGACAATGCCAGCATCCTCCTGGCTCCTGGCCCTCTGGCTTCTTTGCAAATGGGAACTTTCATCATCATCACTGGCATCACCATCATAGAAAACAACCCTTCTCTGCCGATGAAAGGGGCTGCGGGCAGATTTTGGGCTGTCACTGAGGATGCCAGGTCGGACAGACTCCACATGCTTGTTATGAAGACAGGATGGTCTCCCACTGGTTGAAGAAGCCAGACCATTTGCTTTTGCCAATCCTGCTTCTCTAGCACCTAGGAAGAAAAAAAAAAAAAAAAAAAAAAAAAAAAAAAAAAAAAAGTTATATTTTAATTGTATTTATCAGAGATTTTTAATACCACACGTGTCTGCAGCAGAGGACATGTGGATGTTTCCAGAGAAGTTCAGCCTCTCTTCAGACAGCAAAAGCAGCCTTCCCATGTTCTCCCTCCAACTGCAATATACTGTAAGAGCAATGGCAGACAGCTTCGGAATTTATGAGTAATTTCTGAAATTAGTTCATGCCAAATTTGTTTTGTTTTCTGTTTATTTCTAAATTATCACACAAAGAGGAAAGAGATGCACACACCTGTGTATTTTACATTAAGCATTTCTTTCATATCTTGCTTAAATCTAGGATGCTGCTTTTATCATTTTACAGTGAGTGAGAAATCTTTTCTCGAACAAAAACAGATGCATACGGCCATCAGTACTAAAGACTAATTGGCCTGAGAATCCTTTTCATATCCTTTTCATATCCTTTTCAGAAAGAACTGCATCTTACTTTGCAGAAAGTTCCCCACAACATGAAAATGATATTTTTGGGATGAAATAATAAATTTCTGGAGAAAAATAGTAGAAGACAAAGAGATTATTTGACACAATATCCTCTGAATCTGAAATCAGGTGCATGTCAGGAAGGAAATGAAAGATTCTTCCAGTCAATTACTATAAGAAGAAAGATAATATGCAAAAAAATCCAGCGTCAACTTGAACATTTAATTGTTTTTACACTGCTACACATGACATTTTGAAGTTGTGTATTTAAGGTTCCACAGAATACTTTCATTTAAATGTAATCAATCAGATGATCATAAGCCATCTGAAAAAAAAATCCCTGAAGCGTTGTCAATCTAGATTTGGCCAGACCAATCAAATGAAGACATTCTCAGAGCAGCAATTTGGACAAACTACCATGGAAACAGGCACTTCTGAGCACTGCTGTAAACCCTTTCCATCTTCCAGAATTTCATACAACGAGCACTGCTTTGCACTATGCTGCCAGGCATTTCCTATCAGCATAGGAATAGCCATAGCTCTTCTGTAAAGCAAATTAGTGCTCAGTGACTCTCCCCCCATTAACCAAATGATCAGGCATTTCCGTGGCTTATTCATGTTACCGGGAAGAAGAGAGCTGTCATCCAGCAAGCTGCTTCTGTTCTTCTGACGGAGCTGTTCTTCATCACAGGAGCCAGTTACAGCGTCAGAGAATGGGATGTGGCTCGTGCCATCATGTGAGAAGTACTGGGAAAGCTCTGCCTCGGAGCTGACAGATCCCTGCTGAAAAAAGTGAGGCTGGTGACCTACCTCTATCAGTGATTAAAGCCCTTGCCTATGAGCAAGCATAGCAATTTCAACTCATACCACCCTTGTCAGCAAAGGAAGCTTAATACCAATTTATAAAGTAAGGGAACTGCCAGGATATCGAGGACCAAACTGTCAACAACAACACCTTTTTGGCCTGCATAATGAAAGAGATTCCAAATCTCACTGATCTGCAGACGTTCAATACACAAAAGAGAGATGAAACTATTCTCTTCTGTTATCCCTTTACACATGTCCTTCACTTACAGAAGGGCCTGGTTTGTACTTCTGGTCACTGATGTATGACTTCTTTATCTTTCCCCCAAAAAAAGCAACAGAGGCTCCCTTATGGTAACAGCTATAAAGGGAGACTAAGCACTTAACCTTCTGCACGCAGGCTTGGGTCCCTCCTGCTAACACATCCCTGTGTCAGGAGCTTCCTGCAATGCAAGGTTGCCTTTGAGGTGGCAGGAGGTGGAAATCCATAGCTTTCTGTGCCACATTGCTCCTGAAGGCTATGACTGTGCCAACAGGCATTTGCAAAGAGAGCATTAGAATCTAAACATAAGAAACTAACACTCCTACAGAGCTCCTGAAGGAGCATAGAGGTTTGGTTTTGAGCACCCTGCTCAATTGAAGCTTCAGCACTTGAAGCAGCCTGCTTGTGTTTTATCTGATCCTTTACCCGGCTTGCTGGCTCCAGGAAGCGTTTCATCGTCCAGCTGAGGGGAGACGAGGTCTCTCCTTGCTTGGTCTTCACACCAGGAGATGGGGTTTTCTGCACAGCACCTGTTGAACACAGCTTAGTTAGCTGTCAAAAACTAAAGTTGAGGACCATATATCCAAACAACCCCCTTCATTCACCATCTGAGCCAGCAGCTGTGCTTAATCCCACTTATTATCTGAACTGCCTTCATAAAACAAGATTTATTTAACATTTCAGAGGCTCTCCCTCAGATCAGGTGAAATATTACCACAGAAACACATTACGCCCACCAGGCCCAGGGCAGAGCTATGAGCACAGGATGCGCAGGAGATGGTCTCCCTCCCCTGCAACCACAGAAGACAAATTAGCAGTCACTTGGCAGATCTATTGCAAAAAAGGGTCACAGCTGACAAAGATATAAGGATAAATACAAATCTAACATTCTTGTCTGAAAATCACCTCGATGGTCATTCTGCCATTGCCAAGAGCTTGCTTTCATCTGTAACACTTTAGAAGTACTAGCTTTCAAATAATAATCATTAAAAAAAACAACAAAAAACAGTCAAACAAACACCTGAGAATATACCTTGACATGAGCCTAAGAACTGATACAGTACACAATGCACGGATCTTTTCAAATGGACACACCAACACTATTTTGTTGTTGCTTTGCCCTCTAGATAGATAAGCATACACAGGTGGAGTGCCCTGCTGGGGCATTCTCCAAACTGATCATAAAGAGAGGACAGACCAACCATCTCTACTTTCAGACTAGGGCAGCCTCATGAAACACAAAGTAAGCAACGTGATCCATAGATTTGATCCTCTTGAACTGGATGTCTTTGTCTGGCAGTGGACAGTGTGATTTTGTCCTCAGAGCTGGTCAGCTGTTTTGAGGACTCTCAAAGTATTAAGGATGTTGATGAATCAAAGAATGTGTCCTTAAACATTCACACATCTGGAAAAGAATAAATATTTAGGAGGAAAAAGGCTGCTACCTGAGACATGAGAGGAGCCTGTGTCCTTACTCTCGCGGTGAGTAGTTCGTGCAATTGCTTCATCCATCTCCTGCTCAGAAACCTAATGTCAAGTGGGAGACAGAGATCAAACTGGGTAAATAAAATGAATATGAAAGTCTGACCACTTAACACTATAAGCAGGATTCACTTACAACATGCTACCTTTAAAGCCAGAATAAAGAAGACCTAGTTGAAAGGTCCCAAATCTCAGCCTTGATCTATCCAGCCATCTTTGAGAAATTAGGAGGCAGAAGCCAGTCAGTTTCACGAAGATAATAAAGCACCATGTTGTGCAAATAAACAAAACTTTGCTGGACTTAAAGAAGTCAAATAAAGCCATTACGGTACAATTTTAACTCAATTAAATCCTGTATATTGACCCATTGAGAAAATACTACTTTAACATAAACAAAGGCTGCTCTGCACAAGCATACATCAGCAACGGAACATATTCTATACTTAACCTACCGGAAAATACCAGACTTTCCAAGATATTAGCTGTTGTTCCAATTTTAATTTTTCTTTGCTTTAAGAAAAAAAGAGAACCTAATCTGTTATCAGTAATAAATGTTCTTCTGGGTTAGGAATAAATACCATATTAGCTAATTTTCTCCTGAAAGATTGCCATGCACTCAATTATTACTGGCAAATTCCACATAATTTGTAACAGGAATGACTAGTCTGCAGGAGAATATATTTAAAAGCAGAAAGCAAGTTAATTCTGTCAGAAGCAATTTCTGTACACTCTGCTTTACATGAGTTAAAATTCAGCATAAAGAGAGATGAGAAACTTGAATCTTTCTGAACCAAGAAGATCTGAAATACTCCTAAGCAAACTCAGCAGTTTAAACATAGTTTAAACACCACATTTACTCGGAATAAGAAGAACAAAGAAAATTTTGTGGTGTTTCTCTTGGATGTACATGAAAACACCGAAGTGAACGTATTCAGCAACTAAATGTACCGTGGACCTCTTGTGACATAAAATGAGAGATTAAGTATAAGAATGTCTAAAACAACAAGAGCCTTTGCAGAAATACATCTGTTTTCAGATGGTGGCATGACCTTAGCAGCAAACCAAAAGTCTCTGGGCTCCTGGGCATGGGGAGTCCATACAGGACATGGACCAAGCCCCGAGAATGTGCTCCAGGACTTTTACATAAACCACTGGGTACAAGATGCAGAACAAAGCCAGGTGCTGAGCAGATGGCAGCATTTGTTTAAAGCTAAACAAAAATCCACACTTCCGCAAGCTCTGCCAGGTTTGATTCTTTAGCATCCTCCACACCTCAGGCAAATCAAACTCCTTCTATGGAGCAGGATGAGCAAATTCTTAACTACCATTCACAGGTTGATGTATTATAATTAATAAAGACATTAAAAATGATAAAACAACAACGAAAGAATAAACAAATGAATAACAACAGACAAACTCTTCTGTAGATATCCCCCAGTGCTGTCAGAGAAAGGATGACAGTGATATGGGATAAATGTGGGTCCCCATACGAACACTCCATCAGAGATCCAACTATAAAGGATTGTGGATTCAGAATTGCCTGTGGTGGAAACGCTTCAGGGACCCTCCAGCTCAACTTCTAACTCTACTTAGCGATTCCTGGCAAAGGATTTGTTGTTATTTCAAATATTACTTATGAAAAACTGTAAGAGGATACACTTAATAGTTTCCCTCTGTTACTGGGTAATGGCAAGCAATTAGCCTAACTCAGTTCATCTCAGCAGATACCTGGCTGGGTCACTCATCAGCTTTCGAGCCACCACCACAGTGAAATAAAGGGAGGGGGCGAAGGGCAGGCTCTGCTCCATGAGTTCATATTACATGCTTCTTATAGACTATGAAAAGTCTATGTGCCTTGATAATGCAATCAAACAGAATCATCATGCTGGCTCAGCACAGCGTATGGACTCCCCAGAAATACTGTTATCTTAGGCTACAAGTCCAAATCGTAGCCCTTGCCGCTTACCTTTAACTAGCAGAACCAAGGTCTCTTTCTTTTTAGCATCACAAAGCCTTGTGGCAATGGCCATAAACTCTGGGCAGTGTGACTCTATTTGTCTACTGTTGGTATATTTAATTTAGCAGAAAATATACAATTAGTCATAAAGTCAGAAACCTCATTTCTCCTAGCTATGGATTTATTAGGGCCTTTATTTGCAGTCACAAGTTCAAAAGTCGGAGCTCTCTGGACACACTAATGCAAATATTTTTACAGCTTCAGTCCTGTTTAAACAGGAAGGTTTTGTACATTCATGAAATTCTTTGAAATACTGAAATAAAAGAAGTTGTTATTCCTTATAGTTTGGCTGAAAGGGCTTTATCTTTTTTCATCAATTTTTTAAAAAATTGATTGAAAATAATCACTCGCTTGGTAAACCCAGGCTCATTTTCAAATTGCCCTGCACAGATTTCACAGTAGCAGAACATTCCAGATTCTCATTTTTTAATTCCTGAAGGAAAACTTTGATGTTTGGGCAGACTTTGCTCTTTCAAAAGCAATATTCCTATTACTCTATTACAGTTAATCAATTCAATCTGTTGATAATAATTATATTCCTGTCCCTAAATTAAATTCCACTCGCAGACACACAGACAGACTAAATGCAAAATAAGGAGGAAGAAGATTTGTGCTACATTTGACACTTTGTACTAATATGAAGAAAGATGGAAGCACTTCAGCGCAAGTGGTTCCAGGAAAACTACATCCAAACATTGTGTGAAGAGGAGAAAAGCAGCAGGGGCAGTTTAGCATTGCTACAACTTACAAAACTGGAAGGCATCACCACAATCCTTTAGCCTGACTTCTTGCACAATACATATCATAGAAAGAACAATCCAGCACTCTTCACTTGCCACTTTCCTGGCAGCAAGGGTCAAACTGCAGCAGCAGATGAGAAGAACACAGACGTGCTAACATGTTTTCCCCCTACCTTTGGGTTGGGATGCCGACTTATGATAAGGCTGACCGGCCCTGGACCGCATTCACTCAGAATGGCGTAGGCTTCGCTAAGTGCCGCATGACGCAGGCTGACTGAATCTGCCTCCAGGATCTGATCGCCCCGACTGCAGGGAGACATAAAGCCAGTTAATCACATCCGCCTCTTACAAAAACATTCGTACTTTTGACTGGTGGCCAAACTCTTTCAGAGACACAAGTATCTGGAAAAGATTTGCAAAAAAAGCTGGCCTCGCTCTTGCTCTCAGTGACGTGAATGCTTTAAGTCCTGTTGACTTTGCAAGGCAGGTCCAGTGATCCCTTCTGCACTTACAACTAGTGCTACAAACCCTATTAAATCAACAGAGAAAATTGGCTGCATGTGGACTAGGGTGAAAGCAAATTGCAATTCCACTTCTGCATTCAGATACTTGTTGGGCACAGAGAGAAAAAATTAGATTCAGATGGGCCGTTCCTTCCCATCATACTGAATTACTTAACGCAAACACTGATAAGAAATTCATGATGTAGATTTGAGTTTATGAAATGACTCCAGGAAAAAAACTGAGAGAGATAAGAAAGTATTTGCTTCAAATTAATGTACAAAACACACTAAACCAACAAACAGAAGTCCTCCCCCTTCAAAAAAATAACCTGGGAGGAAAGTACAAATTGTTTTCTTTTCTTTTTTTTTTTAACTCTTGCTCATGGCATCCAGACATCTGGAACTATTCAGAAGAGAAGATCATCAAGTAGGGATATCATTAAAGCATTCTCCATAATTACTAAAACATTTTCTTTAAGTAGACACTCAAGCAATCCACTACTGCTGATTTATGCTGGGTTACTTGTGACAGTGGAAATGGGCTTACACTGAGACCACGTGCCAAACACAAAATGGCAACTGCATGTGGCAGCCCTCTGTAGCCTGCAGTCCACGATGAATGCAAAGGCAATTGTGTAATCATGCTGCTGCTCTGCCTACCTTTTAAACACCTCTTAGAAACTAGGAAAAAAGGAATCACTCACGTGGGCTTTTAACTGAGAGGGGGAGTTCAGACACAGAAGGGTTGGGCTCAAACCCTTTCCAGTATTGTAAAGCCAGCATCTGATTAACGAGGTTTTCCAAAATCAAAACCATCCTGTAAGTTTTGGCTTATAGAGCCATAAACCACTGATGGGATAACAGGAGCAATGTCTCAAAGAAGCAAGCTAGAAAACTGGGAAGCTTGCCTGGATATAATCAATCATTTAAACCTAATAACGATGCAGCTGTCGCATGCAGACACAATCAGCACTGCAATCTTGTTCCAAAGAGGTTTACAAGAAAGCAAGCTGGCATTAAAGAATTGTCTCCTGTAGGCATTTCTGTATGGTAGTAAATTTCAAGGGTTTTTTGCAACCACAAAATTATCATCTTTCCTTATTCCAGAAGCCATAATGCTCTATCGCAGTTTCACTGGGGAGCAAGGAAGAACTCTGCCTATCTTGAAAGCAAGGCTGTTATGCAGCACCTCCGCCACAAGTCTGGTGTTGGCCACACAGCCACAGCGTGTCTTCAGCACAGCCTCACTTCCCAGATGTGCTCCTGGCACCCAGCAGCACTTATGCAGCAATGCAGAAAGTGGAAAAGTTCCCTGAATGGCTTGTAAAAACAAGGCTCCCAGGAGAGGAACAGAAAATAATTTTATGTCACTTAATCTAATGTGCAAGGAAGCCCTAGGAGTGATTTCCTCTCTCTCCAAGAGTTCCTTATAGTCATCCAAATGGCACAACAGAGTACGTGAGACAAGCGTGGAGCAGAGATCCTGCCAGACAGTAATGGTAGAAGAGCACTACTGCAGCCTGGGGCACAGCCAGCTGCAAGAACATCCCCCATAGCTCTTCCTATGAGAGTTCCAGGTGACTGAGTTTACATGGGGCTCTGCACACCCCCTCCTAGTGTAGGTTCTCTGACCGCAGCTCTGAGAAAAAGACAGAAGGCTGCGCATCCTTTCTCAAAGGGTGCTAGCAGGCTCAGTTTCCTGCACAGAGAATCAATAAAAGCCAAAAACAAGTCTTAATGATCACGCTGCCTACAGCACACAGAACATTTCTTGAGTATCCCATACCACTTCGGAATGTCTTTCTTTTCATGTTTAATTCTTGGTGAATAGTAAAGTACAAATACTTTCCAGCTACATCAACCAATAGTTAAGAAGAAACTTTCCATTGATTTTACTGTAAAACCACTCCAGCATGTTTGTGTTTTATCTAACCTTAATCTGCCATCCATTTTAGCCACTGATCCTGGGGCCAGGCTGTGGATATATATCCCTGGAGAACTGTTCTCAAGCGTGAGACAACAGGCACCAATGCCGAGTCCAACCCCTGGCTCTGTGAAAAACAAAAAGCACAAAGGAAAGCACTGTTATTCCCTGCTCATTGTACTCACGTAGGACACACAAGCTTTTCTGTTCTCACATCGCATCTGAGATCAAGATTCATGTATTGTTTCAGGGCTGGCCTTAGCTGCAGGAAGCCAGGAAGCCAAGTCCAACAGTGGAAATCAGAGCTGGAAATACCAAATCCTGACTGGTTTCTGAGATCCAGCATTGAAGGGAATGGCTCTGCTCCTGGCAAATGTTCAACATGCCCTGGGAACTGCCCAGGACTGGAAGTGCTACACACAGTCTGACCTGGTCTGAGACACAAAGGAGAAGGAATGGCAGTCCAACAAAGATCTCACTTAAAATTGTTTCAGAAAACAGGAGCATAGGAGATGCTGCTAATTTCACTGCTCTCGTCTGTGAAATACCTGGTGACATCCCTCACCAAAGAGGTATGAAGAAAGATGAGTTTTCTCTGGATCAGAGATTTCCTGTGACCCCTTTTCCCTCTGCCATCCTCCAGTAACTGTATTCATTAACTGTGTACTGAAGTAGGAATTGCTGGACACCTGCTTTCTCCAAATGTTTAATCCAACCTTTAAAAACATCACCCACATCTTTAAAGCAGGCATGCTTGTTCCACCACACTGGGCATATGCATTAAGCTTTCTTTGTGCAATTATCGTTCATGAGATACAGGAGCTCAAACAGCTCACCTGGGCCATTCTGAGCAGTCTGCAGGGATGTGCTTTGCCCAGGGCTGTGCTTTACAAGAAGGGTATGGATAATCTAGTCTGACAAAGGAGCAAATCACTTCTTGCCACATATCTCACAGCCTCACCCCCTTCCAGCAGCACAGACACTGCTACCAGAAGGAACCTCCTGACTGGAACAGCAAGATGTACAAGAGGGAGCAGTTTTGGCATCCGAAAATGTTCTTCTCCATCACTGTGTGATTCAAGAGCAGAACAACAAGGGAAGGTGCCCTGGATATTACACATATTAATTAGCACCTTCTCAGAAACCTCCCCTAAGAAATAAGTGTTCATCCTCCCAGCTCATTGCAACACACCCTCACCTTTATTCAGCGTCACATCCATGACAATTCTGTCCTTTGGGCCGGGGCCTTTGCGGCTGGAGAAGGAACCATCTGCCTCATCAGGGCCAGGCACTGGTGTGCCACCGCTGGCACTGGAGCTGGGTGAGCTGGACCGGCTCAGCAGAGTGGGAGTTGCACAGGGTGTGAGGCTGGGGCTGCGCAGCCGCGTGCGCACCGTCAGGGTCACCACACCTTTCTTGAGTTGCTAGAGAGACAGAGCCCAGCAAGGAGCCATGATAAGCCAGTGTTTGCCAGTAAAACTGTGTATGTTAAATTTGCAGAAAGCAAAAGAACGTAAAGGAGTTAAAGGCACCCAGTAAAGGGGAGTGTGAACCCCCCTTGTGTTACATCCTTGTTACCTTGAACCTCTGGATGGCTTCCTGATGGGTCAGCCCTTGGAGAGACTCTCCATTAACTTCCAGGATTTCATCTCCTGGTAATCAGATACAAAAAAAACGAAAGTCAGCAATGCACAGACCACAGAGATGTAAGAAAACTCCTTTTATATAAGGCAATCTGCTACTATAAGGACTCCAACTAACTGCTCAGTAAAAACCCTCCTACTGTTGTCAGCTCATTTTCACTTGTCCTAATGCCTTTACAAGTTAATGAAGAATTCACAAAGTAAAGATTGCTCTTCAAGATGAGATCCTTAATACACTACTCTCACCCTAACAAATGAACTGAAAATCATCACAGATACTCACTGAAGTCTGAAAATAAGATGTTCATAACATGAAGTCCAAGGGGACCACAAAATCCCCTTTCTTTTATCAGCATCAATAATAGAAATGAGAATCTAGGTGAAGCACTACCACACATCACTCCAAAATCTGCATGGGGAAAAATGGCCTTGCAACCACACAAAGAAAGCAAATGTGTTCCTCTCACCAAGGATCTGTGGAGGGAAAAGTGAGTAGCCCACACACTGTGATAGCAAATGCCCTGCTCACCTCAACAAGCACTTCCCATCGTTATTTCTACCTGCTTATTACAAGCTTCCAGTCCTGGGTTGCACTATTTACACCCCACTGTGCTGAACCTCTTTCATTTTATTAAAAAGAATGGCAAAGTGAGCAGGAACCAGACCCAGTTTCTGCTATTTCACTTCCATCTGTTCAAAATTAGATGGGGTGATGTCACCACCCACGTCTGCCCCTCCTCTGCTTTCTCTGGAGCTTGTGAGCTCTGGATATCCAGTGAAGGCTTGCTGGGTCTTTAGGACAGCTGCTACTTAGCAGCTTCCCTTTCTGAGTGCATAACCTATGCTGCCAGGGCATGAGCATCCCTCTGGCAGTGTGCTGGACAGCTGGCACCCAGTGCAGACTCAAACATGTCACATAAGGATGGGAATGGTAGTAAAAAGAGAGGTAAAACAGGAGCAGATTCCTGTGGGGAGTGGGGATCCCCACCCCTTACAGAACAGTTACAGATCACCACCTTAAGTTTGTGGTCACTTTGCACTTTTAAATCCCTAAGGGTCTGGCTTTGAAGCACACAGGAACACACAGAATGGGCTATACATGTCATATATATTTGAGATCAGGACTTGAGAAACAGTAATAAAACCAGGACATATCTGCTTCTCTGGCCAGCTGAGTGATCCTACTGCAAATCCCATCTTCCATCGTTCCTTTTCCTCTGTCCATGAGCCTTACTGATTGATTCAAATCAGAATTATACCAAGAGGCTCAAAATACACAGGGGCCCAGAAAAGCCTCTCCTGGGCATGCCTCTCTCCATCACCCCTTCTCACACCTGCATCTTTGAGCCAGACATTTCCCTGTTACCAATGAACCGTTGTATCCGAAGAACTGGAGCCTAAGGCATGGGCAAATAAGGGTCACTGTGGCAGAAAAACAACTTCATGCTGTAGTTCTCCCCTCACAAAATGCAACATAACATAATCAAGTCAACTGCTGTGATGAGTCCCCCTCAGGATGGACAGACAGGGTGTGTTACATCCTCCACAGCCTCTTGCTGATGGCCAGGTGCCCAATAAAGCCATACTCGGATTTTTCAGCAGGACTGAAATAGTATCCCACTGTGTTCCTTTACATGCAGTTGGGTTCTCTCTACCATACCTTCCTTAAGCCTTCCATCGGCAGCCGCTGCGCCATTAGGGAATATAGTCTTCACAAAAATCCCCATGCGTCCACGAGCAGAATCCTGACCTCCCACAATGCTGAATCCAAGACCCTGCAGCAAAGAGAGGAGAAGACACAGAGCTGGCACCTTTACTCTATTATCACCTGTCTAAGAAAGACTGCCAGTAACATACTAAGAAGAGATTAAAGAAAACATAATAGCTTCTGATGAATTGCACCGCAATCTTGCTCTCTGCTTGCATCTCCTGACTTACTGTCATTCTAATGGCAAAACACTTATCAACCCAAAAAGCAGCAGCAGGCACCTTAAGCTAAAAGTCAAAAATGTAATTTCGAGATTATTATTTCTTTAACCCTAGATCGATGTATTTATGTTATCCTATTCCAATTTTACATTGCTCTTAAATTGACAGGCACTAGATTCCCCCTCCCTGAGATCTATGGCCAGAATTAACGACAGGTTTCCCTGCTGTCACAGATCCTGCGTATCCTTGTGGAAAAGTATGACATGAGGTCAGTGCTATAATGTCAGGAATGTAGCTGAAAAGGAGCTGGCACAGAGGGCTGTCATGCACACGTACATTTTGAATTATTCTGGAGACAAACACTACACTGTATTTAAATAAATCTTCAGCAATGCATTTCCGAGGGCTCCATCTGTTAGCTCCTGCCCCCATGCTGCCCCAGCTGGCTGCAGGACTGTCTTGCAGAGTTGATCAGAGAAGAGATGAGCACAGCAGAACAAACATCTCCTCCTCCTGCCCAGTCATTTCGCAGCCAAATCACTTCCTCAATCCATCCCCTTACATTTCTCATCTTGTCACCGCTGTATGTACCTCCTCCACGTTAAAGAGAAAAGTTACTGACCAGGTGGATGGGGTGGTGGGACGCTGCTGTGAGTCAGTGATCTGAGGCCAGAGCTATTATCAGCGCCATAGGCAGTGCTGTCCAGCTGAGAGATGCTGCCGGAGCAGGCACTGACACAATGTCATTACAACCCTGTACAGCACATAGTTCCCTTGTTTCACTCCATGAATATGGACCACTGCTGTTATGAGCTGCTGGTACTTTGATAACACACTCCTGATTTCCAGAAAGGAAGCACCCTATCTCCACCTTGCAACACACAATAACTCAAGTGAAATCTTACAGTGCAATTACCAAACGCAAAGCAACCTGCAGAAAGCATGAGGCTCCAAACACACGCTGCAGCTCTCCCCATGTCTATGTGGGGCTGGTTAGGAGAAACAGGGCTGCAAAAGGCAGCAGTACACAAGTCAGCCCACCTTCCCAAAGTGCTGCAGCTCCCCAGGAGAAAAACACTCCATAGAGATTCCACCCAGCAGTGCGAAAATGAGGCCACGTGCTGCAGGGAAATACTTCCCAAGTCCCAGGTCCACACAGAGATAAAAACACAAATGTTTCTGTTCAAATCACAGGCAGCAGTTATTCTAACACAATTAGTGGTTACAAATGTGGAAGACACCTGAAACGGTAGTTCGTTGAGGCAGCTCATGATGACTACAGCTTCATGCTCCCAGCTTGGAGCTAGCTGCAGCACAGCAGATAAGGATGGCTTATGGCACAGGGAGAGATAAGACAACTCCTATGCAAAAAACAAGGTCAAAAATAAGGAGGGGAAAAATAACCAGAACTCACTAAGCAACCTCACTGAAAAGGTCTCAGAACAGGGGGTTACAGCAACTGCATCGACCTAACCAGAGAAGCCATTGCTTCTAACTCCTTCCCAAACTTAAAGCACTAAAAAGAATTTGTGTTGTACTTGAATTGAAAGTCAAAACAAGGCTTTTTAGTCCAAAACACATCCATCTGATGAATTTAAATAGTATTTCAGAAAGGAAAATGCATATTTGTAGCATATTTAAGTGAGAGTATGGACTGGGTTAGGGAAAACAATACACACTGAATATAATGTCTTTTTCTTCCCTGAGCATTCAGCCAGCTGGGACCTCAGAAAAGCACAAACACATTACTGGAGAAAGAAAAAGGACTCTCTGACCCTTAGAATTTAGTGCTCCCAGATAAACAACAAACCAGAAATCTGTTCTGGGGTTTAACACCTAATTACAGTAATTTTCTTTATTATAATGTACCCAGACTCCTCAGAGATACAACGCACTTATCCATAAATATGCACGCAAACAGGTACTCTTCTGTAGTTGCCCCAGCTTCACACACACATGCATATTTATAGAGCCACTTTCAGTATTTGATATCTCAGTAATGACCAGATGCACCAAATCAGAATGAAAGCCACTCCACACTGACTGTATGACACAAATATTGTTTGCTCTGTATTTTGCACGTGAAACTTCATCATTTACATTTCAAAATGGGGTTTTGTTATTGTTACTGCGCTACCTCTGAGAGCAAAAACCAGTTCCTCGCAGCTGCTAAGGGCAGGAGTTACCTTGGCAGTGCCTCCTGCCACACGAGAGAAACCAGATACATGCAGACATCCTCACCTTGCCTTGCCCTTTCATCAGGACAATGTTAGAGATGATGGACGGCTGGGTCAGTCTCCATGGAGATTCCACCTGGGCAGCACTGAAGGAACGAGTGGACTTCTTCACAATGTGGTACTCCTGGTAAACAAGCAAACAAGGGACATGGCTGACTGTGTGGCACAGGCACTAAGATGTCACACCAGGAAAAATTTGAGCATTGTGAAGGAGGGGGGATCTTAATAGATATATTTAGATGAGCATTCAAAGGAGGAAATCCTGGCTTGTTACCGTGAAGTTGAACTTTGCCATAATTTTCCCCCATTTCACACAGAAGGATTATTCCGTAATGTACCAGTCACTATTTAAATTAAAAAGATTAAGGATAGCTTCATGATATACTGAATTCTTTATCTGCTAAAAATAAAGAGCGCCTACATCATTAAGTCATTAGAATTAAGTAGGATTTTTTTAAGTGATCAGATCTCTGGAGCTGCACTTCATGGCATCCAATTCAGGGCCAGTCCACAGCACAAAGACTTGGAAGGAAGTTCTCCATAGGTGGCCAATGCTTCCCATCCCAGCCATGCTTACACTCAGGTTTTGCACTCACCTGTCGAGCTCCTGCCGACTCCAGCTGCTGAGGCAGGGAGTGCTTCCTTCCACCCCGGGAGTATTTCACTGCTATCTCATAGCTGGATTCACCATTTTCTACCATCAGCTCATCATCCTCTCCCACAGACTCTAAGCGGGATCCAGCACCTAGGGAAAAAAACAGAGAAGCATCTCGCAAATGTCTCAGAGCCGCTTCATCTTCTTGCCAGCACACAATAATCATCTCCTGCAAACCTCAGCTTAGAAATGCCTTAAAACAATGATTGCTGCACCCATCCAGGCACTTACAAGCTAAGTTTGATGATCTTCAACTGAAAATCCTTCTGCTGTCACAGCTTTTGTGCCATCTTTCTGTGATGCTGAACTCCTCAGTGCTGTCAGGTGTGGTGGAAGGGAAGAGCAGATAACTGAGCAATTAGCTCAGGGACAGAGAATAAATTCAGCTGTTCTCACCCAATGTCACTTGCATGTGCACCAAGCTCCTGAGCCTAATTCATTTATTTAAAACTAAAAGACCTGACACTGTAGCTGTATTCATTTCTGGAGATGTCACGTCACTTTGAGGGATCTTTTTCTGGAAGGGAAAAAGGATAAACATGCCAAATAATTGCTATTTTCTTTCCTTACGGCTGTGATTCTAGCTGTCTTTAATAGGAGAAGAATACAAGGTCCATATTGGAAGCAGAATGATTTGTCCTGTAGGACAGCCTGTGGTCAGCCTCCAGGCTCCCTGCTCCTCAACCAGCCCTCCTCCCATTCTCATTTTCTCTGGGACTCAGTCCCAGCATTTCCTGCATATTTATCTCTGCATCTTCCTCTGTCTGACAGATAAATACTCAAGACCAGCAAAATTCACGTGAGCTGGATTTTACAAACCAATCTAACTTGAAGTTGCCACAGAAGGGAGCAGCTCTGCTTCCCTTTCCTCTTCTTTGCCCTGCTTTTAAACTGAGCTCAGAAGCCACATGCTGAGGGAGATCCACAGCAAATTGACCCAGGAGAGCTCCAAACCTGTTTTCTGCCAGCCCCTCTTGGCCAGAGCACTGTGTGAGCACTAGGAAGGGAGCAATCACAGAGCTTGTCTTCACTCAGCATTGGAGTTTTACCACTGCATCCATAGGCAGAATCTGTACCTGCCACCCACTGTGCCATTTAATCCCACTATCTGCTTTGCTGTCTTGGGCACAGTGCAAAAACGTGGAGCGCCATAACAATGACGTGTTGATGACACTTGGAGAGACCTCCTCAATCCCAGCCCATTAAATCAAAGTGTATGGAAATAGGTATGGAATGTAGATGTTTAAAAGGAAAGGAAAGAAAAAAAAAAAGAAGAGGAGAGGTGAAGAGAAAGCCCAAAAAAAGAAGCTTACAAAATTTTGTTTCATCTTTCTGTCAATGCAACAGTTCAACTCAGGAGGCAGAACGCAAACATTTAGCAGTTCAAATCTTCCTTCCAGATTAAACTACTGCAGTGTCCAAAGCAAAGAAAACCTACCTCATTTTATGGAGTTAAAAGAAATATACAGCATAAAACCCCTCTGACTGCTGCCTTTTATCAACGCAGCATTACCTTGGGATCGACTTCTGTATTTCAGTATGCCACTTCCCATAGCGGAGCTCTGGTTGTTTCCCTTGGACACTTCTGCAGAAGCTGCATCTTCAGGCTTCTCAGTTTCCACCACCTAAAAAAGTAAGAAAATCTGATTTACTTGTAAACTGGTGGAGCTGATGGAATTCCTCTCATTTTTATTAAGTGACAAAAAAATTCCACTACACGTCACAAAGATGTCACAGGATTAAGCTAGTACCTATAAGTAATTGTCAGCAATATCCTTGAAAGCTATGGAATATTTTTTACCAATGGGTTTGCCTACAGCTTGGTGTGGGCAGGCAGCCTCCACAGGGTACCACTCCAGTGCCTCCCCCAGCACCAGCGCATTCAGGGACTTCCATATGCACTTCAACAAGCTTTTAGTGTAGCTTTTATTGGAATCTTTTCAGCTCAGTACATTTCCAGAACCACCACATCCTTATAGAGATGATCACTTTAATTGTGCACACACCAGTTCCTCTACATTTTCACCCCATTACCCATCACACATCTGCATGATTTTAGACGGCTCACAGAAAGGATGGCAAAACTTTCAATACAAACACTTACTAGTCACATTCGATGTTCAATGCATTATATTAACTCCTGCAAGTCAGTTTGTAAAGAATCCCCCCAAAACCACCAAATACTCCTGTTTTTACTTCCAGTATTACAGCCTACAAATGGCACAGTTTCCCTCAGATCCTATTTCCCATTGCCCCATGCCTCTTCTCCCAAAACCAAGAAAACCAAAGCTTATCTTTTGCACAGTCTATACCTTGTGATTACCATACAGAGGGTAGAAATTTCAGGAAAAAAAGATAAAATTGGCAGATAATGCTGAAGTGGCAACTGCTGTTTGCCTTTGGCTTTTATCCCTCCCCCTTCAATATTAGAAGCTACACACAATTTGTGCACACCATCTATTTCTTGTTGATTTTTCAAGGCATTGCAGCAAAAGCCTCAGAATCCACTTCTGGTACCAAATGGTTTGTAGCTCACAAGCTTCATGTAGCAGAATTCCTCTATAGAAGAAAAATAATGACACTGATACAACCAGAACTGACAATTGGCCATCTTGGTAAGGCATCACTCCGGAAAAAATGTAAAAATAAGTAAATGAAATCCAAGAAACCCAAACCACTGACAAAAACAAGACAGAACGCTTAAGCGAGGTGGCATTTTGCCTCCACCCTGCTGACATAATGCTGCCTGACTGCAGCTCTGCTGACCTGACTGTGAGTGGGAGCTGGGCCATGCATGCAGAGAACTGCACTCTGCACATTTAATGGAAAAGCACAATTTATATTCATGAGCAAACACACCACTCAATCTTTGCCCATCCTTATGAAGTGAGCTTCATCCTAGCTGGGTTTTCTGATGTGCTTCCTTTGTCTCCCCAGTCATGAAACTCACCACACTGTCCTCCTGCTTCTCCTTCAGAACTGTCCCCACACTGCAAAGCTGCAGCCCTGGAGTCAGCAAAAAAAAGTGGAGTTTATCCACCCTAACAGATGTAGAGGGACCCAATCTCACTTTCCTGGAGCTGGGTACATCCAAATTAGTGTTGGAACTGTGGGGCTTGTTTGTTACTGCAGCGTGTATGGACACAGACGCTTAGACCCAGTGAGACCACAGAGCTCCCAGAGTGCTTCCTTCAACTCAGAGTATGGGGAAGAAATCATGTTAGCCTGCAGCAACCTACATGCAGACTCTGAAATCATCACTGCTATGGCCGATTCCTGTCCTGAGCCAGATCTCAGGAATGACTCGTTGGTATGCTCCTCGTTTCTACTAGATGGGATTTGGGTTGGTTTGCATCTTTCTTTCTTCTGACTGCACAAGAAAAGCAAGTATAGATGCACTGTGAAACTCCACACATTTCCATTTGCAGGGTGAGAGGAAGAACAGAGGTCAGCTGCCACCTGCATCAAACCATCACATCCCACCCCTTCTCATCTCCATGCAGTCCTGAAGCCTGCGAGCACCTGCCCTGCATGTTCAACCTGGGGCAGGTGCAAGCACCAGGGAGAGCCTCAAGACATCCTTGGCTTCCTGAGATTGCATTTTATCCAACTTGGCTTCAGATTACAGTAAGACTGAAACATCTAAATTACCTATGTCTCCATTTATTTCTTATTTTAGCAAAAAAAAAAACTTCTCTGACACGGTTCGTAAACTTCTAAGGAAAGTCATTCACAACAAAGTGGATGCTTTTCAAGTCGTTGAGGTTCTCTAATAAACCACCAAGAGTTTTATCCTTCTCAGAAAACACTCAGAAATCCAATCTGCAGTTCTTGTGAGAGCTCCCAGCAGCCATGAGTCTGTAATCTTCAGCTGTGCTGTAACTGAGACAAGAAAAGCCCAGCTCCACCTTATCCTCCTGGCCACACGTGAATCTATTGCTCTACTGTCTCAAGGCACTGCCATGCCATTTTAATTTGCCTCCCTTTCAAGGAAATGGAGCTCTCTATTTCAGTTCTGCACGCCTCTTATTAAACGAAAGCTATAAATCCTGCCTGATGCTTTTTCAGCGCTGAGGACAAGCGGAGCTTTAGCACTCATAGTTTGAGGGAGATCTAAAAATAGAGCCCATCTCACCAGTTCATTAAGTAGCTGCGGGATCAAGTGATGGTGACATCTCAATTGATTTCAAAGGAAACAGTGCCATCATGAACACACGGTGCTGGCACTGAACCAGGACCAACAACTGCCCCCAGAGCCCTCACTTGGGCAGAACTCCAGTGTGACCAAGCCCTTAATGAGGCAAGATGAGGAGCTGGATTATGAGAATCTGCATTGTTTAACCACAAACAGCTTGGCAATCGTCGCTGATTTACAGAAACAAGGCAGCACACGTGGGACGACACAATTTAATAAGCAAACTGCTTCACTGCTGCTGTTGCTGAGCTCCTCGGCTGCTGGCTTCCCCATCAGCACCAGCCTCATCTGAGAAGGCTGCAAAGCACTTGCTGCACACCTGGTTTCATCCAGCCCCTGAAGAAAGTCCTGTTGTTCCCATGAGACCAGTGGGTGCCCTAAAGCCTTTCCTAAAATTGTGGAGCTTTATCCTTGAAAACCAGTTATAAAATCTAGTTGCTGCAGCTATCTGTGCCATTATTTATTGCTCTGAGATGCACAGCGTGCTTTAAGCCTCAAATGCGCTGTAGGCAGAGTGCTCTGCAAGCTCTTTCACCTTGCACAAAAAGCAAAGTGCCTTCCCTTCTAAATTAGTTCTTTTCCCGTTTAATTGAGTCCATCTCCCAGATAAATGACAAAGACCAGGACTGTAAGCTACTGGAATTAGCACTGCAAACAATGCAGAGGATGCAGATTTTCTGATCCTGGTCAGCACTGCTCTGGCTCTATGGCATGCACAAAGCCTGGGAGGACCAGGACCAGCCAGGACCCACCACATTCTGGGCTTCATCATGTGAGCACCCTCCTATGCCCCAGTCCCAGCCAGAGGAGGAATTATATTCAGCTGGACCATGACGCTCACCAGGAATAATTAAACCCAGATTTCATAGCTTCTGGAGCAAAGTATGAATGCAGCTACCCAAGCGAGCCAGGGAGGGAGGAGAAGAGGGGGAGCATCACCTCTGTGCCAGCTTTTAACCTCAGAAGAACCTGATGCCCCAGTTTCTCACCCAGTGCTATGGCAGGTTTCATGAGAGATGGCACTGACTTAGATTTGGGCTACATGCAGCATTCTTGGTAAGGACCATGTTGGTACCAGCAGGCACAGCCTGGGCTTCCTCCTGCCCAGGGAACGGGGTGGGAATTGCAGCAGCCATTACCTAACGGCAAAGCATCTGCTGGAAACCACTGCTTCATGTGCTGCAAAGAGATCAGGAAGCATGATAATCATTCAAGAACTGGAACTGCCCTATTTTCTGAATAGGTGGAAATGATAAATAAACAGAACAAAAGCCTTTAAAGCAGTCTCGAAGAATGCCTGGCCAGTCACTCTAACAAATCCCTGCATTCAAAAACCGGCCTAAGCCTTTGCTGTAATGCAGCAGATGCTAGAAAGGGCATTACTGTCAGCCTCAGTCAGAGCAGAACTCTGACAGTTATTTCTATTACACTTCACACAGCCTATAAAGTTGTCACACACCAAGCTGGCACTCACCAGCACAAAGCCAACAGCAGTGCCTGCCCGTGCACCCTCCACACACAGAATGGAAGCACACCATGGCACAGCTCAGCTGCTTTTATCTCTCAGAGGGCTTGTTTTGTATGACATGCTCCAATTCCCAGCCCAATGAGTTTGACACCAGGAGAAGAACACGCTGACCATGTCCAAAGGATGCGGGCAGGTTCTTGATGTGTGTGGATCCCAACCACATCAGCTCCACAGGCACTCTGGTGCTACATTATACTTATGGCTAGGGCTGCAGTTAAGCAAAGGAGATTTCAGTTTCATGCTCCCAGATGGTTGCTAAAATTAATAATAACGTTTTGAAAAGACAAACTTTTAAAAGAAATGCAGGAAACAGCTAACACGACTGAATTTTCCAAGAAACAAATATCACAGTCAGCACATGCCTTGGAAACAGTAAGATGCTCCCAGCTATATCCTTTTTGGACCAGATTAGTGTTCTTCTGCAATATATTACAATTTTCACTACAAAAATCATCTGAGCTGAAGGAAATCAAATTCATACATTTCTGAAATGGTGCAGAATCGCTGCTGCTTTCTTTTTTACGCTTTATCCTTTTTCCCCACCACACATCAGTGAGGATGAGAGGATGGCGTGCAGTGTGTTCCATGCCCACGAGATGTCTCCATGCACTGCAGTGAAGTCCCTGAAGACTGGCTCTGGTAAACAGAGGAGACAAAAATGGATCTCAAGCTGTGTGAAAGCTGGTCCTGCTCCTCTGTTATTTTCTTTAATAAACGCTCAGCTCGTGGCCTAGCACAAATTCAGAGCCTATACATCACAGCAAACAGCACTCCCCTGCTTTTTTCTTGTCTTTAATGACAACCCTTTTACTTGCAGTGAGGGATAAAGCAAACCATAAACAATGCTGAAAATAAATAACTCTCCTGAGAATGATGTGAGACCTCCCTTACACCGAAGTCAACCCACAGCTGCAGAGAGCATTCCCACGGCAGGGCTGATGGGGAGCTCTGGATTTCAGCTCTGTTTATATCACCCTAACTACATGAGAGGATACAGAATACATAAGCATAAAGTGTATTTTATACCTGAATCAAGGACTGAAGCCTCATATATTATACAGGCTGCATTTATTCGGACACAGTGCATCTAGAATATGCTTTAACAGAACCCAGCGAGGCTGGGCTGTGTGCATGCTCAGACAAACAAGCTGCAGATGTGATGATACGACATTCACACTAACTCTCAAATCCTGGAGCCTTTATCATCTTTCTGTTAATGTATGTGAACTGCACGGCTGTGACAGCATCTCCTTGTCCCAGTGCCACGAGGGGGATATTTTTAGCTTGCTAAAGGCGGTTCATCTCCTTCAAAACCGGGCAGCTATCCAAACAGCCCAAGGAGAGACAGGCTGTACTCTATCTGCTGCTTTATGGGAAAAGCCCTCATTCACAAAAACTAAGAGCATGTGGAACCTGTACGATAGATAAACTTACATTGTGATCACTTTGCTGACTTGGCTTTCAAACTCATCACGCTGAAGAGGAACCATTCTGTGCATTGTCTGCGCTGATATTTATGGTCCAGTCAAAAGGTTATCTCCCACCTAGCCCAAGCATCAGGAGATAGCTCATTGTTTGTAGCGTGCATCAAGTCTACAGGAACCCATGTGGATGTCTACCTGTGCCACTTGCTATATGGAACCTGCTTCAGCAGGGGTTGGAGTAGGTGATCTCTACAGGTCCATTTCAACTCCTACAGTTCAGTGATTCTGTGCACTCTTCGGAGTACTGTCTTGTTAACACTCACATGGAACAACCACATGAAAGAAACAAGAGCTAGTCCCCTAATACTTTATTTCCTCCCACCCAAATTCCCACCTACACTCACTCCAACAACTTGCCATTCACCAGTCCTCTGCAGTCACCACAGGAGCATGTGTTACACCACACCACGAATAAAAGGCACGGAATGAGCTCAGCACCACAGGGACATGCCGGACAAGGTTGTACCTGCATGGGTACAGTGCTTCCAGGCCCTCAGCAAACACAGCATCTCCAGCAGGGCAGGAGCTCCGTGCCCAAGGAGTTATTTAGCCCATCTGCAGGACAAGGGCCATACTTCATCCAGCCTGGGCAACGCGTTTCTGTGCAGAGCAGATTTCTGACAGCAAAAGCTGCTTCTCTCTTTTCCAGCCATGCAATCCTGTCTGAGGATGAGTCATGTCTCAGCAAACCCTTCCAAGGATGCAGTGCCCTAGTGGGAGCTAACACTTGAGTCCTCCTGGTAATGAGGGTCCCTCCCCATGCTCTGCACACACTTAATTGTTGAGTTATGCTTCCTGTTCCTTTTCAATGCTAATGCTTTCTCTGAAATTCTCTCCCAGTGTTTCCAGAAGAACTTTTGACCCCGAGAGTGTTTTTAAACTTATGGCATTGTTATCCTCTTCCTTATTATGCTTGCATGGCTAGAGGTAATTACACATGGATTCCCTAGTAAGACAGAAAGACTTGCAACAGAACACAACCAACCAGTCTTATGGCAGATGAAAAATAAAAGCAGGCAGGGTGGGCAAACAAATGCACTTCACGAAGTAGGCTTTTGTAGCATAACTTGCAAAAAAAAAACCAAAAAACAAAACAACAAAAACCCATTAAAAAAAACAGGCAAGTGTGCTTTGACAGAGGCAAGGAAGCTCCTGCAGCTCCTGCAATAAAGCTTTAACCAGAAGCATTCAGTCACTATTACCTTCTCAGTGCCAGCTGCACACATCACAAGGAGAGTAAGGTTCAGTGCAGCCCAGAGAAGCAGTCCCCAGCCTTCCTCCCTGCCTCCAGTTACTGCAGACCCAGCCCTCCCAAGGCAGTCCCCTCTGCTTGTAATTAATAATTTCTTGGAATTTCTCATCCAGCCCATTAACACAAAGCTGCCTGCTGAAGCAGAACACTTCAGAATGAAAATACACGGATCATCATATATTGAACAACACAGCACCACCACAAACAAAGGCTAAAAGCTTTCGAAGCAGCTAAAAATGGTATGTGCCTCTGCCAAGGGACCCAAAACGTCCCAGATTCATCAGACACTTTGCAAATTCTTGGCAGACCTGATTTCTGTTTAAAGCTCATTTCCCATGTTGCTCTGCCATCCAGCATTACAGTGACAAATAGAAGCAATTTCAAGCAAGAAAAATGCTAGGAAAAATGAATTAGAATTAAAAAAAGATCATCAGAGGCAAATATTACCCTATCATCCTATTTCACTTGGACATAAATAATGACATTTTAAAACAGCGGTGTCAATTGCACAAGGCAAAACAGGGATTTTGGTAAGAGTTTAAAATCCCCAAAGTGACTCAGGACAATGTAATACAACTTGACTCTGTGGCCCAGTATTTCATACCTAAAGTTCAGAAGCATTTTGGCCAAACCACTTCTGAAATAAATGCACTTTAAAGATATTAATGCAATCATTTTTCTGTCTGGCAGCACAAGTTTTATTAAAGTTACAACTTTAAGGGATGTTTCAAATTAAACAGACTGTAAAAACAGAGCTCAATTTAAACTCTACTATGACACTTTTAATTAATAAAATACAACAAATGGACTTTTCCTTAAGCCTTACAAGCAATATTTCTCTTTGATTACGGTTTCCAACTGTCACAAAACTCTTCTGCTGTGTCCTAAAGCAGTTGAGTAGCTCAGATTATATTTCCCTGCTGAACACACTGGAACAGAACTTAAGGTTCTGGAGAACCTGCTGACAGGGAAAATGTTGATCCAGCACCTCAAAAGGATTTCTCTTCTTAATTTTCATGGAATCATAGAGCAAATCAGATTTCACAGGACTTTTGGGAGACCTCGGTCCAGCCACCCTCTCAAAGCAGAGATAACTTAGACCACATTGCTCAGAGCCTGGTCCCATTGAGTTCTGAATATTTACAAGGAAGAAGGTTAGAATTTGTATCTCAGTTCCAAGCGATTTCATATTCTGCTGGGCAATGGCCCTATACCCCTTTGAATTCAAACACAACTTCATTGGTAACCTCACCAGGAGAGTGGCAGCTGCACAGTGGCCTCCCACCCATAAGCAGTCACTGCAGAGCACCCAGAGGTGAAGTTCATCCACCCAAGCCCAAGTGCTGAGCCTGGGTCAGTTTAAGAGCAGCCAGGTGCTGCTGTACTTGCAGTAAGTCCATCAGGAATATAAGTAGGTCACTCCAAAAGTAATGCCTCCTAGCAACAGTGAAATATCATCTGACAATAATTAATTTTGTTAGTTGGTCACCCAGCACCTGACAGTAACCCTTCAAGTGTCTGCAAAACCCTGCATAGTAAACAAGAAAATTCACTGATCTCTTGTCAGAGCTGTGCAGCCAGCAGTGACAAAGACAACTTACATGCAGATCTGGACTGAGAACTGGCCTCAAATCTAAGAGGTCTGATGCTAAAGCCAAGACCTCAGCCTCAGTGAAGCTGCCCAGACCTCAGTGCCAACCCCTCCGGAACACTAAAATCATGACATCTGTACTGATAAAAAATGCTTAGTTCCTTAGTTCTAGCTTAGTTCCTGCTTTAACCATCAGCAATAGTGATATACAGTACCAATAAGTGGAATGTATGAGAGAAAGAGAACACACGTGATTATCATCAAGGGAGTGGGAGCAGCACATAACAATAATTTCTAAAGCAGTTTACAATTAAGCGTATATATATATGAATATATATACATGCATAGTTATATATTTACTTTTACATGTACACAATGCATAACCATACAGGTATGCTTCTGTGTTTGCTTGCTTTTTGTTTTAAACAATACAACGCTTCATGCTCGTGCTGACCTTCAAACCAGAATCAAAGCCTTGCTGTGAGAAATTCTCCCCACCTTGCCAGACAGAGAAAAACCACGTGTGAGCTCATCATTCCCATACACCTTTACCTTCCCACAGCCCAATCCGGCCATCCTGGCAGGCTGTGTGAGGATGATGGATCAAACTGCAGGGAGAGCCCGGGGCTCTGCGCTGCGTGGACTGCCCACACCAAGCTGCAGAGCTGTGCCTGCACTCCTGAGGCTGACACAGCACTTACACAGGGAATGCAAAGGCATCCACATGCTGGATTAGAAGAGGAAAAATTTCATGTGCAGCAAAACTGAAAGCACAAGAGCCACCAGTAATTCAGTGTGCGTATATCCCTCTGAATTACATCCTCCTCAATTAAAAAGAAAAAAAGAAACAGAGGAGATATAAATATTCCTGCCATTCTTCCAACACATTTACTGTACTCAGATTCCTATGGTTTTCCCTCCAGCCCTCACTGATGCATTACAAAAGCTTTGAGCCATTGCCATCAGAGGCAACAATGCCAGGCAGGCAAACCAAAACTCCGAAGCCACCCAGCAGCTTCAGCACAGACCTTAGGGCAGGACACAAACTCAAGTACAGGCTGAAGGGCTACACTGAGCTTATCCAGCTGGGTCTTCACAGCGCTGTGTACCTCAGCAACCTCAAAGCTTCTCCTAGTTATGTTAATTGGGAAATTACAATGACATCTCAAAAGTGCCTTCGATAAAAAACACACAGAATCTTCCCTGGAAACCCATGAGCATATGAAATGGCATTGGTAGCGTGTGCAGAAAGATTTGCTGGAATGCCAGGGAACTGCATCCCGAAGCTATGTATAATTAACTTTTGATTTTTAGGTTAAAGCTTTGCTGAGCCACAGGCTTGAGAAAAACTACCAGATCTTGAAATACGACACAGAGAAGAGAAATTCTAAAGCTAAAAGAAAGCTGAGATGCCCACTTGAGTTTGCATAGGAACGCTACCATGTCATCAGCACTGAGCATCCCTGATTTTTTGCTTTTCCCTTTCTCCCCGCAGAACAGCAACCTGGCAGATGGGAGAGAAGACTGTACAGACATCACTAACAAGAAAACAAAACTTGTCATACTAAAGAAATGCTTGAGAGAGGGGACCGCTATAAGCATAGACACAAAGCAGAGATAACATGCAAGTACGAAGGGAACACCAGCATCAGGCAGATCGTAGCATGAAGTTGTAGAAGTGTAAGGATACACAATCAAATCACCAAGCTAGACATCACATCTGAGCCACCCAAAGGTTTCAGAGGTTTATTACTATTGCTGCAGAAAGGGGGTGGGAGGGAGAGAAGAAGACAAAAATCACAAAGAGAAAAGCTTCAATTGAATCCACATGCCTTCTCATGCCTGAAAACGAGCCTGTAAGCTCTTTAGAGTTGAGAACATCGTTTTATTTTGCATTTATACAATACAACAGAGGCCCAGGATACTGATGAAGCTTCAGAGAGCTGCTACATTACAAATAAATAACAATAATCCACTTAATCTCTGCTTAATGCAGCCCTGGAGGGAATGCGGGTGAGATTATCAACTGACAGCATTTACTCAGTAGACCTTCAGTTACAGTTCATAGCCAGAAATTCAGATTCCTCCCCTCAAAAAGCATCCGTTGGCATCAGCTGAGCAGAGCAAATGAAGCCTTGAAGAATTGCAGACAGTAGGCTGTTAAATAAGTTTGGTTACAAAAGGAGCAGAGAGGAGAGTACGGCGTCATGTAAGCGCTGCAAGAGACATCCCAGTGGTTCCAACAAAAGCACTGGAAGGGGCAAAAAGCACCCAACAGATGGGAGAAAGGAAACACCGTGACTGTCGCATAGCTTGTAGCACACAAGAGCTCCTGCTGCCCATGCCATTGCTTCGCTACAGCACAGAACAGAGGGCAGACACTGTAGTAGGTAACATCCCTGCTTCCAACCACCTTCTGTGCAAAGAGGGCTGGGTTTGATGGCCCTGTCCCATCTGCACCAGGCTGGAGGAAAATGAGACAGATGCAAGCAGGCATCGAGGGAGAAGGTGAAAACATCACCAAAGCCACACTTACAGCGACCAGTGTTTCAGGAGACACACTCTCCCCCTTCACATCTTCTTCTTCGGGCTCTTCATTTTCTTTATTGTCAGTGCAAGAGACAGAGTCTTGGACTGAGCAAGTGCTAAGCAAGTCTGGCAAACTGGTAGATGGGTACTTCAGAAAATCCCCTTCGTCGGATTCCTACCCAAGAGACAACAAAATGTGTTACATCACATGAACCCACCAGAGCCATGCTGACTCTGCCCCATTTCACCTGCCCCAACAGCCTGTCCTCCTTATGCGTTTCCATGTGCTTGAACTGTAATGGTCCAGTTATTGACAGCAGCTCTGGTGTTAACATGCACACAGAGTAAATGTAGGCCAATACACATCTGAAACAATCAGATTTCATAAAGGAAAATTTAAAATAAGTGCTCCCCCAGCAGTTTGCTCCTCCCCACCTGAGTTCATTAGAAGTCGTGGGAAGCAGACGCAGAGCTTGCAGGCTCATTACTCATGTCAGTGTGTCCTAAATCTCACACTGTGCTCCCATCACATACATGCCTATCTAAATGCACCAAGGTAACAAACCAGCAGTGCTGTTTGGGAGAACTGAACTCATAAGCCTCTACCTATCCAATCCAAATGCTTCAGGAGATGTTCCCCTGGCTTTGGCATGAATTCTGGGAGGTAAACATGCATCAGCTGAAGGCAGCAGTAAGACAGGCTCTCATTTCATTGCTTTCATAGGAAATCCTATGCTTGCAGTGCTCAGCAATGTCAAGCTGTAGGGCTGCTTTCCCATACCAACAAAGAGCAGACTATGGAATCTGCTGGAGAACACTTCACCTGTATATGCCTTTCTACATGATATTTTAATCTGTAAGGTTATTCACAGGGATGATTTTTGATGCAGTCACTCCATGAGCAAGCAAATACTTTTCAGGACAGTTCTATGCAGGCCAATGCCTTGTGTTTTGGCAGAGAATCCAACTGTCCAAATGAAGTACAAAACGTACCTATTCCAGTTCAAAGCCTGCTGTTTCCAGAATAAACACTGGTGGGGCTACTATCATGCTGGGAGCCTACAGAAGGTCTTGAATGAAGTTTGCTATTTAAATTAAACTTTAGTGAAGTTACAGGTTCTTCACTTTTAACATGGAGGAAAAGAGACTATTCTTGACCAAGATGAGAAATAAAAAGCTTCTTTGGGAAGCCAAAAGGAGCACCCAGAAATGAAACTCATGCAAATCTGCACCAGGTTGGCTGGGATAACAAGTGTGGTCCCTGAGGCCACCCCTCCTGCCTCAGAGGACCCTAAACCACCTCAGTGGTCGTGTTGTCCTTTCTGAGATCCTAAGCACTTTTGGGAACTGGTCTCAACCCAAGCCAGGGAGCACCAGGCTGCAGTCTAGGGGAATGCACGAACTGGAGTGGGGAGGATTTCCTTAAGCAAAGCAAAAATATTGTGCAATATTCCCTTGATCTCTGAAAGCGAAACTGAGAGCCCTCCCAATAAATGAATTCCACTCTCATTCCCCTGAAATTTCATGCTACTTTATCTGTGAGAGCTTTGCTTCAAGCTATTAACAAGGACAAAATAAGGAATTCAAGCCAAGGGATCATCATCAGGAGACCTCTAGCACACAGATTCGGAGGGAGATAACAGGCTCCACAGGCAAGCGTCTGACAAGGCTCAGTACAGCCTGCTTTATTTAGAACCCTACGTATATTTTAAGAAAATGCTTTTTGGCCAAAACTTAAGTAATGTCTGCATGACTAAACCCAGCCTCATTTGCACACTGAACAACAGTGACAATTCAAGCAAATCACTACCGTAGTCTATACCCTGCTGATTTGCCACAGATTTACAACAGCTACTGATAACAATCCCAGCAGCACTGCATTAAACCTAGGGGAGCAAATGCAAACATGTGCCTCCATCTCAAAAACGTGCTGTGTGGAGGACAGACCTTGGGGAGACACCAGGGAGAGGACACAGTGTGTGCTGCTTGTACCTTGCTGGCGACCACCAGCTGCACCATGCCAGCAGCTGAGCGCAGGAGAGCCACGGCATCCTGGTGGGACAGCCCCACCAGCGACTGCCCGTTGATCATCAGGAGCTCATCGCCTGCCGTCAGCCTGCCGTCCCTGTGAAAACAGAGAGGGAACATTGGGCTCCTGCCACACTGCAGGGTTTTGGTGGGGTAAAATGTGACCTGGGTGATGCTAAATTTGCATTGATCAGTGAAGCGTTGTTTGACTAGAAAGGGAGCACAGGAAGGCACCCTCTGGAAACTGCTGCTATACTCACGAGCCATTTCCCTCTGTCTGCAGGGATGAGCGCTCTCAGACCCTGTCTGTGCCCCACTGGAGATGGATAGGAAGCAGCAGTGTGCCCCACATTTCACCATCACAGAGGCAGGGCTGGGAGTGAGCAGTCCCCTGGGATGCACAGCCTGTCCTTGCCCACTGATGACCCCATAGGAAAGACCCACAGGGAAAAAAGCCCTGCAAGCCATTAGGCTCACTGGGTTATGTTCCATCATCAAGAGCCTGGGGCCAAGAATCACAGAATGGCTTGGACTGGAAGTAATATTGAAGATCATCCAGTACCAACTCTCTACTATGGCCACAGATGCTGGGTCACACCCTGAGGGCTCTGCTGCATGCTCACCTGTGTGCCAAGCCTCCTTCCTCCACGTGGGTGATGATGATGCTGTGTGGGGATCGCTTCGAGCCTCTGCCTCCTGTTATCTGAATCCCCAGCCCATCCGTCCCCTTCAGGATGCGCATCTTCCATATGCGGGAACCTTCTCGCTGAGAGAAAACGGGCAGAGAGTCCTTGAGTTTGGATTTGGACATTGAGAGAAGTCTGGAGAGTAGAGAGGGGAGTGACGTATAGCCTTGCTGCCCATCACCACACATCTGTAGAGCTCAAGCCACATGGGTGTTTTATATATATATATATAATTTTTTAAATATATATATATATTTTTTTTTTTTTTGCTGAACTTTGCCTTGTTATCTGTGGTCCAAGCAAAGGAGGCAGAAAGGAGGAGGCAGCAAAGAGGAGGCGCAGCGTGTATAGGTTTCCTTGCAGGCCCACTTGCAGCTTTTCTGAGCTATTCAGAGCTGCAGCTCTATGTCCCAATCCTTCCCACAGCCAACAGCAGCCTCCAGCACCTTCACCAAAACTCTAGGATTTGCAGCAATTGAGGAGCTGAGAAGCAAGATGCCACTGAAGGGGCACCTTGAACACCAGTGTGGAGCAGACTTGCAGCATGCAGCAGTGTTTCCTCCTCCAGAGGGCTTGCAGCAATTGAGACATAGAGAAGAAAATGCCAGGCTCATATTATCAGCTGCTGATCAAATATTCCTTATTTGACGGATGTTGTATGGACTGTATGTAAGGATTTCCCACCACAAAGAATAAATTTTCAATATAAGCAAGGTAACAAGCTTTATTATATATACTTTTTTTTTTTTTTTTTTTTTAATGATTATAAATCAAAGCAGAGCTTTACAATCTCTGGAGCAATACAAAATGCAAAACAAGAGCCTAGTTCCCATGCACCCTACTGGAAGGACTGGGCACAAGGAAACATAGGAGAGGCCGCTATCAGCGGAACAGGAAAGGAAAGAGAAAAACAATCAAGCAAGCAAGACGCAAAGGCAATTGCCAGGACCCTCTCAGAGGGAGGGGAAGAATCAAAGTAACAGAATTACGAGAAATCCCAGGAAGCTTCCAAGCTTGCAAGGCAGCAAAATGCACAGTTTGGCGGTGATTTCAGGCTGCTTGCCATAGTCACTCAGCACCAGGTCATCTATTTCTGACTGGGTCTGTGCTGCACACGTTCCCGCAGCACACAAACACCCAAGCAGTGGAGATGATTAAAATTTCATGCCAAACTGTGAAGAGCACATAGAAATCGCTGCTTGTTTCCGAGGAAAGGAACTGCTAAATATATCAGTGAACCCAACGTTTGTGGCAGCGACTTGCAGATTTTAGGCCAACGCTGTTTATCTGAGCCTATATTAAGTGAAGAAAATGTGCTTTTTGGTTTTTTGTGTTTTTTTGTTTGTTTGTTTTTTTTAACCTGACCACTGGAGACCTATGTTGAAACTTTTAAAAGCAATGCAACAAGAGTTTTTCAGACACAGGAAAAATATTATCTTGAGTATCTAAACCAGGACCTAAGAACAAAGAAAAACAGGAGATAAAGGTTATACAGCCCCAAGTCCACAGGTAGGAGAAACAGGAAAAACCAACTTGGTGTTTTGAGAGGTAAGCCAAAAGTTTGATCCTGGAAACATAGACACCTGTGGGTAATTTGTTAGCTTGACAGCAGTGCACATGAGCAATATCCCAGCAGGTTTAACTAGGATGCTGAAGGCACTGATAAAAGCCCAGTCCCAGTTGAGTAACAGGGCATGTAAGGACAGCGAACACCTTGAGACAGATTACCAAGATAGACAAAACAACGTGTTAAATGCAGGGGCAAGAGTCAGTTGTATTTATGTGCTCCAAACAAACAAACAAACCAGAACTAAGCCAAAGCCTGACAATGCTCAGAGAGATTTTATTGCCATAATATGCCCCACACCCATAACAAACATCAGATGTGTCACATCCCCTCCCTCCCTCAACCAGAACGATTCCCATCCAGGATGCTGATGCCCATCCAGGATGCCACTCTGGCTGTCTACTTGTTAAACCTTGCTCAGAAGCAAACTCTTTGATAAAGCCTAACAATGCAGTCATAACACTGTTTCTAATGACTTGCAAAAGCGTTTTGGAATGCTGGTTATGCAAAGGCCCACACTATGCAGCACCCAGCTTGCATTCCTCAGCACTTCTCACTATCACATACTAAAAACACCCAAATTCACCCTCTACTGACCCACCCTCAAATATTCATTCATATGGCACAACACTTCACGGCAACAAGTGGTGAGGCTCTGCTGCTCTTATTCTCCTTCAAGTCCCATTGAAATCAAAACCACCTGCAAATCAGCGCATTACTCAACCTGAGTGGGGATGGCAGAGCACAGCCGTGCTGCAGACAACACCTCAGACCAGCACATACTCAACTATGTATTTATTCCACTTGTTTTGAAATCACAAGTCAGTGGCACTCAGAACCACGTCTACTGACTGTTCTCCCTTTTTACAACATCCACAGCCGCTCAGTCAACCCCAGATGTATTTACATATCTTTGACTTTTTAAAGCTGAGCACCAAAAGGCAGATTTCCTAGTGTTTGGGTGAGACTTCTTGGAGAAAGGGGGTGTTCCACAGAGCCCCCTTCCCTCTCCACATAGCAGCTCTACTTCTGCACAGAGCAGCATGGGACACTCCACTGCCAGCTGGGAAATGCTGCCGCTTCCATCAGGCACCCTCACAGAAGAGCTCTGCTAGTAAAGCTCCAGGCCAAGGATTCTTAAATGCATTTAAATTTGACTATAAAACAGTTCTCTTGAGTTTCTGGGAAAACCCACATTCAACAGCACAAGCCTTAAATGCCTTAAATAAAATTTAAAAAGCAGAGTGATGCGTTCTATGTCTTCCACTCTGAAATCTTTTAAAGGATCAACAAGCCTACATGCTCACTCAGACTTCACACGAGGGCTAAGACTGTGCCATATTCACTCAGCTCCAGGGACTCACAACATCCTAGGAAAGCTCCAATAGTGGTTAGATTTGGCCATCTGCAGCTCTGATGTCACTGTCCTTGGAGCCTTTAGAATCCTGCACAGAGGAGGACATCTTCAGCATCAGAATGGCCTCCTCTGATGGGCTGCACAACACTGGTTGCTGCCAGTTTCATATTCCTACTAACAACTGAACATTTCTATCTGCTCAGAAAAATCCTCATAGCTTCATTTATAAATGATTCATAATAATCCCCATTGTTTAGTTCATGAGTGACACAATAAATCTTCACACATCCATCCAGAGCAATCTGTGAAAGAGTATTTCATGCCCACAGTACAGAGAAATGCTGTGGGTCCCAGGAGGTACTTCAGACTGCAGATACCCTCAGCAAGAATCAACAACAGCCTCTTCTCACTACTCTCAGGAATAAGGAGAGCAATCCATACTCCTTAACTACCCTTAAACAAACTCAAGCAAAGACAAAGAAGCTCAGCACTTGTGAAGCAAGGTGGAAAGGTGAGCTAGATCTGGTGGGCTGATGTCACAAGCCACTGAGAACCATGCAGTTCATCTGAGATAAAGCCAAGAAGCACACTCAGAGATTTCCACACTCACTCTGGAAACCATCAAAGGAAGGAGAAGCCAAATTTCTTTTAGAGATTTTAGCCCCGTCTTCCGGAAGGCGATATTAATTCTGCTGAGATCCATCTTTTCCAACTTTCATGATTCTATAATCTTACCAACACTTAAAATATGTAAAGGGCAGCGGCCAAAATGTTGGTTGAAAAGAGCCAGGCTCTCTTTGGTGGTGCCCAGTGACAGAACAAGGGGCAATGGGAGTGAACTGGAACACAGAAAGTTCCATACAAACATGAGAAGAACTTCTTCACTTTGGGAGTGACAGAGCACTGGGACAGGCTGTCCAGAGAAGATATTGATTCTCCTCCTCTGGAGATAATCAGTAGCCACTTGGATGCCTTCCTGTGCAAGGTACTCTAGGGAAACTGCTTTAGCAAGGGGGTAGAATAGATGATCTGAAGAGATCCTTTCCCATCACTACCATTCTCTGTGATCTCTGTGTGTGATTCTATTTATCAGAGAGACCAGACCTTCTTTTGAAGTCCCTTTCAGACTTATACTGCTTCTGTGAACATTCCTATAGCAAGAAGAAGCACAAATGGTCAAGTGAGAGAGGCTGAGTTTGGCTAATGGCTGTTTTTTATTCTCTGCAGTTACATCACTCCTAGGTGACTCAACTTTCCTCCTAACTCGGCTCTGGCAAGCAGGCAGCGCCTTGGATCAGATCTTTCCTCTTGTAGATGATCAAAGTGCACAAGCTACAAATAATTAAAATGTTTTTTAAGATGGTATGAATATTCCACTCGGATTAATGGTGAGCAAGAAAAAAATGGGTCATCTTATGTAACAGACCGCAAATGAGAATAGAGAATCGAGCCGGCATCTCAAGTTGCTCCCTGCAGGCTGCCTTTCTCCACCATTGTACGCGAGGCAGCCTCTGTTCAGAGCAAGCCTACATCTGGAACAAACTAGCCTGCTACAGATGTGGGGAAGCTTGCGTTACGCCTGCTCCAAGTGAATACCATCAAACGCTCAATTTCATAAGCACGTCATTAATAAAACAAAAAGGAACATTTTTCCCCTCTGCGTGTAAAATAAATAAATAAATAAGATGTGTCAGAGCTGCTCTTACCACCCGTCTTTCACCAGCTAATTGCAGGGGAGTTTAAAAGGGGCTTGACTGATTTCTACTGTGTGGTGTTCAACAAGTTGCAAATCTGAATATACAAAGGAAAGATTGCTTTGAAATGTTATATTAAAGAAAAGCTTGGCAGGAGCAAGGTGTAAACAAATGGAAAACAGAAATGCAGTAAGTAGTTAAATAGGAAGACGGGAGAATGGAAAATGTAAAATAGTTGTCTACAAAAAGCACTTTCTGTCACAGCAGCAATGATTTTTGCATAAATAAGTAATAGTTTTCAAGCAAAACCCAGGATAAGCCAAACTGAGAACAGCAGTAACAGTGTGTCAGCACACCAGACATGCGCACATCAACACTGCCAGACCCTGCATCCCAGGTAGATATCTACCAACATGCCCATGGGACACTACCAGCCCTGCTGGCACCGTGATGAGCTTTTCTGCCCACGCAGGACCAGCTCCCACATGATGACCTCACAGGACCACCCCAGCAGCAGAAGCTAATAGTAAACTCCTCCTTGCTGGCCAAGAAGCTGTTTCTGGAAACTTGAGGTTTAAGAGAAAGTTTTAAGATTTATTTCTTGAAAAATTGACCACAATAGGTTAGATGGGAACTGGCAACCAAAGTGCTGATGGCACACACCTGAAAACCATCAGTATTTCCCACATAAAAGCACACAACCAGGGCACCATGTTCAGATCAGCATCAGCACTACTAAGCACTACCAATAGCAGCCCTCATACCCTAGAACCCCTCGGTGATTTGGGACAGATGAAAAGCTCTTCTCCCAGACGCCTGCCTTGTGTCAAATGCTGCCTGCTCCCACCATTCCATTCCCCAACAGACACGGGGCAGATGCAGATGGGTAGCTGCTGAATTAACCTTGGTGATCACGTGCCGGTTGATTAGCTCAAACGTGTTGCTCTCAAGATGCAGTCAAAAGCCATCACTCTGACATCACAGACACGGTAGTGCAAATGACTCAATCAGAAAATCATGCCAAAATCTGATTTTTGCAGATTCTTAACTAAAGCAATTATTTCATTAGTGGATAATGAGTATAGTTTTCATCTGGTCTTACCAGGATGTTGTTAAAGCTGATCTAACAGCAGGATTCCTGCTTTCATCTGCTACCCTGGGTTTTCACCATTGTACGAGCAGGCTAAACAACTCCAAAACAAAACAAAAGGGGAGGAAAAGCATCTACATTCCTTTACCACTATGTTATTCCAAGGCACAAGTTCTTTGCCCATCCCTACTGTCTGTGAAAAGTTCCTAGCACTGGAGATATTTTTTAACACTGGAACCAGCAAAGGCTTCTGCCTCCAGTTGACCCAAGCCACAAAGTGCTTCTCGGTGTCTCCTAAAACACTTGAAAATGGAGAAAGAAAAAGTCAAACTCATAGCCTTCATTCTGAATTATACAACACTGACCACCTGAACTTTCCATGTCCTCAAAACAGGTCAGATCCAAGAGCACAGGTGCAACTGTGAGTCCATTTAAGCATCCATTTATGATTCAACAGGTTCTTTTTTGTTTGGGCGAATGGCTTAGCATCCTTCAACAGAAATGTGAGTACCTTGCCCTGGAGAGAGAAGTATCTTATGGGATAAAGCCTGGAGAACAGTGGAAAGCAAAATCCTACCCTCCTCCAAACACAGGCACGCCATTAAAACACACAAAACAGGCATCAGAGAAGAGGCTATGAAAACTCTGCTGTTTTAAGCAGAATGACCCACAGGGATGCATCTCCAGAGACAGACCAGTTGTTGACATCATTTCCTTGGCAAGGGCTTTAAACATTTTATCAGCCATTGCATGCACCTAAACTACATAATCACCCTTTGCTAAAATCTGCTGGAGATGTTTCTCATCCTGAGCCATCACCATCTGGGTCACACCTCCCGGCGCTGCTCTGCTCCTGATGCCCCTGGAGCTTCCTTGCAAGATCAGCCAAAAGATTCTGCAGCTATTCCCACTTTGGGGGTGGGGAGGGAGTTCAGCACAGCAAATGCCCCTGGGGAGCTCAGGCTTTTAAGGTTTACAATGTGCTTGCATTCCCTCAGGTATCTCACTGGGTCTCAATCTGTTGTTGTTGGGCCATTGGGAGCCGTGGATTGGTTTGAAGCTTCCCAGAAAAAAAAATCCTTGCTGACTGCAGTAGATTAAAGCCTATCCTGGAGTAAGTCACCATGGTCCCCATGTCAGCTAAAGCAGAGTCTGTCTTGGGGACTGTTTTTTATTCATTGGTGCCAGGAATCTTTGGGTTTGCTGGTGGTTTCAGCTCCCTGACTCAAAAATTGAGCATACGCAGATCTGTAATCACAACTTACACCTGGAACACCACAGCACTAAGCAAACAGCATGCTTTATTTTTAGGCACGTCCACTTGCTTTCAAACATTCACACGTAATGATTAAAACATCAAATGGTGTGAACTTAAACGTTCAGCTACAGCCATTCCTTTGCAATCTAGTTATGGATTTGCTGTGTGGGAGATGTTTTATATTGCTGCTCTCTCTTACAGTTTATCATAGCAGAGCACAAATCTCAGCTGAGAGCTCCACTGGCACAGCCCTGTGCATCCCTGACATCTCTGCGGGCAGTTCACTGCTAACAGAGAGGATCCCTTCTCACGATGACGCATTTAAACTAATTCATTACAACTTATCCATTACCATGCTATCTCTGCACACAAACCTGCCCTAAGCCTTTGGAAAATTCAATTTGAACAGACAATAAATGAACACATTGCTACTTAAAATTAAAATCTACAGTTAGCCCTGCCATAGCTATCGCTTCAATCACTGCAAAGAAAGGCAGAACATTCCATCAGTTGAGAAACGTGACAGCAAGGGCAACTTATCCCAGAAAGTTGTGGTGACAGCTGTTTTATGGCAACGTAGAGCATAACTGGCAGCAAAAATAAATGAACTGTAGCATCAGTACTAGTTACATAAAAGGGCTTCCGAAAACTCCAAGCAAAATCAAGGCCAAGTTTTCTCAGTGCTGCACTGCTACAATTAGAAGACAGCGCTTGCCCCTGAGAGAGTTTACAACCCAAAACAGGCAAAAGAGAGGAAAGACACGCTTATCACAGTGCAAATTAAAACTTCAAGACAGTAGATAGCCCCGGGATTCACGTTAATGAAAGATGGAAGCAAACACAGAGGATAAAAGGACGTTAAGAACAGAAGCAGATTCTCAGAAAGGCCTGTGCACGTCCAAAGGTGTCTGCAACAGGAACAAAAACTGGAGTTATGTGTCTCTAAAATGTGTATCATACAAAAGTGCAATAAAAAACCTTGATGAAATAATAATCAGTGCTTACGCTGACTAAAAGAAGTTGATGCAAAGCAGCTCCGCTTCCCAAGTTCAGTGAAGCTGTCACTGCTTACCCTTGGAAGTATCCTACTCACAGCAAGGTTTCCATTTTGGTACAGCAAATGGTTGACAATTCTTCCTTCCATCACATTTAAAACACAGGAAAACCTTTAAAGTAGGTACAGTATGTCAAATCTCATGTTTTGATTGCTGTAACATGCCATTAGCCTTATTCTTCTGCTTGGCAAGATAAGAAACATTTTGCATTAGCCAAAATGCAAGGTAAGGCTGACATTTACCAGCACTGATTGGTAAATATTGCTACAGAAAGCTGTCAACCTTCCCTAACTGCAAAGCAACATGCAATTCAAAAGCATTCCACCTTTCCTGAGACATGCCATCTTAATAAGCAAGCAGTAATGGGATGGAACAAAGACGACTTTCTCATTAAGTGTAGCCAAGCACTGCTCACCTGAGGTGGTACAAATGCAAGTACTACTTGGCACACACCTGATTGGTCTCGGAGGTGCACACACACCCAAGTGCACCTGTGCATACACTCAGGAGTACAGGGAGAGTTATAGTCTACATAAGACAGGTCCAACTGGTCCATAAGGCAGCCAAATTGGCTGCACGTGCTGCTCCATAGCTGGAACTCACTGCTGAATAATGTGGGTTAGCAACACAGAGCCCTTGTCATCCACACTGTCAAAGTGCTGCTGGGCTGTAAATCTCGCTTCCCCAAAAACCACTCTGAGACTCAGCATTAATATACAGCCCACCCCCCAGACACCCCTTTTAATAGCTAGTAAGCTGACCTCACGAAGACACAAAATACACTTTATGGGGCCAGCAAATGCTGACTGCTCTCCATGTGGAATGCATGTGGCAGCTCTGTACCCATGCCATGTGCAGCAGACACAGACACAGACCCCAGCCCCTCTCACCTGCCTGCCTTCACAAGAGCATATCCCTGCCAGTCTCCTCCACATATAGTCTAATGACAACGGCTACATTTGGATCTGGATTTCATTCCTTTACTAAAGCAAAAGCTTAAATTTAAGAGGCTTCTGGAAGAATCCAGTTTTCTTTAAAGCCAGTGAGGACTTCTCAAAGCATCCTGTTGGGGTAGGAGGAAGTAAAGGTGTCAGTTCGTGCTTTGGCACATTCCATTAGCAGCCAGACTTCTGGGTCATTGATGAAAGCCTCAACTGTCATGCCAGGAGCCCTGTTTAAATGGAATGCCCTTTGAAAAACCACCCTCACTGCAATGGTACTCAGGCTCCTTACAAACCCAAGGTCACACCTCTGGTCCCTATCTGACAACTTCTCAGCACTCCTCAGTTCTGAGCAGCTGAGAAAACAGTCCACACCTCTTCCAAAACAACTGTGATAGAGAAACAGAGAACAAAATCAAGGGATTTTGTCTTCCCAGTAAACATACTGATACCACAAAATTGGTATCTGGTGAGGAAACCTCCTGTTTCCTTTTCTTTATCGTTCCCCAGCCCCTCCCATACTCGTCTTACATCCTTGCCTTTGTAATTACCAGCCTAGAAAACACCACCCTGTTTCAAGCCACTGAATAAAAGAAGCAAACTTTGATTTCTGCGTTTAAGCTCCCAGATCTCCCCAGGATGTGATGGGTCATTACTCCGGCTCAGAGATTGCCTGTTTTTAAATCACCGTGCACGACTCCCCGGGCCTTTCCCAAGGTCAGATCTGGTTTCCAGGCCTCTGAGATCTTCCTGCCAGGCAGACAGAGCCCTGCAGCTTTGAATCTGCACATTTTTAAGGGGCATTCAGGTTCATTCTAAAAATATTGCAGCAGAATTTAACCACCTGTAAATATCAGATGCTGACTGCTAATTGACAGGTACAGTATTTATTGAGGTTACATACCAACAAACAGTCTAGCAGATTTGTTTATACATAGCAGTAGCAATGCCAAGTGTACAGGAGAGACAGACCAAGATCTAGGAGATGAAAGCAAGCCTGAAGGGGACTGACACATGCATATGAACCAGTAGCACTGGAATCTCCTGGCAGGTTCATCTGACAAACAGTTTTCGTCTCAGCTCTCATTTTACAATTCAGCACTGCTGTTATTAGCAGCACGCCATGCCAAAACAAGAGAAAAACACCGAGCTTGTGGGAGAGGAAAGCTAACAACACCCAAGGCACGTGGCCGCCTCAAAAGCACTCCTGGCACAACATCTCCAAGGCCACAAGCTGACCTCTGGGTTCAGCAGAGCAACAGCCAAAGACAGGCAGACTTACTCCAACCTCTCCTCCCCTGAGTTCTGGTAACTTTAACTTCAAATGAACTTCCTAAAGGGAGAAAAAGGGAACTTCCTGAAGCCAAGATACCAGATCTGTATTTCTTCCATCTGCATCCTGGGGCTGGGGAGGGGAAGGAGAGGAGGGAGGACCAGAGACGTCCTCCTGCAGCCACGCAGGTGCTGCAGCTCCTTCCCAAAGCCTTTCCTCCCACCCGCAGCTGACCTCCAGCCTGCTGCAAGGCGTCTCTCACTGACACACAGTGAATATACTGCTCCCCAAAGGTGCTGGGCTGACAGCTCTGGATATTCCATTAGCCAGCGCATGGAGGAGATGGCAGGCATCGTGCAGGCAGCAGGGATGGGCTGGTTTTCCCCATAGAGGGGGTGCCCTGCCAATGCACCCTGTCCCTGTCCGGGAAGAGATAACTCATCCCGAGGCTGTGAAAGGTTTGGCTTGTGCTCTGAAGCCTGGAAGGAGGCTGCAACTTCTGACACTCCGTTCTGGATGCTGTTTTCAAAAGACTCCTGACAGGACTGGGTCTCACATGCCTGAGCACCAGGTCATGCTTTGGAAACGCAGCTTTAAGTGACGTTTGATGCTCCCAAGTGTCCTTGGGCTGTCATTTTTTCTTTTTTTTTCTTTTTTTTTTTTTTATTGTTTTGTTTTCTTTTAATAGAACTCAAGTAGTTTTGAAAATTTTATTGACTGTCTCTATTTACCATTTATTAAGAAGCTGAATTAAGCTGCTGATTACTGACAGCAGCTACCACACAGCTGTTAAAGTGATGGGCATCTGTAATGTAAGGTCTCCTTGTTTTCAAGGAGCAAAGGCTGTTCAGGGCATGTCATTCAGGCTCAACTACTTACAATTCTCCACACTCAGATGCTAGGAAAATGTAATTAATACTGACACATACAGAGGTCATATCTCTGAGCAAAACATTAAAATTAAGAAAAATTAAGAGACACACAGAGAGAGAAGCAATTCTGCTAAATGGCTGTGCCTCCCAACAGGCTCTGTGACAGATACACCGCAACAGAACACATTATAGCTCTGAAATTTCCAGTGATTCAACTAAGCTTCTACATTTTACAGAGCCACCTTATTATGATTTGCATTAAAAACACATTTATTGCTTGCATTGCCACATGTATGTCCTGAGTTCAATAATAAACTCGTTGGACCATGGTGACTAAAAACATCAAGGTAATACCAGCAAGAAACAGCTCTAGATCAAGAGTTTCTTCATATATGGTGCCTGACTTCTCAAAACATACTCTGACCATCTTCATTTATAACGTGTTTAATTAGACATCTCCAGAACAGATTCCTGAAAGTATAAAAACTTTCTAACATTTTTATATGAACTGGGGCCTTCAAAATACTGACAGGCTGAATTTATTTATTTATAAAGTTCTAATGTTTTCCTTTGGAAGGGTTTCACAGACTGCAATTATGAGGCTTTCAAAAACGGTACATAAACACCTTCCCCTCCCTGCTGCGCCATGAAATCAAATGTGCCTCACTGATGGGAAGAATAGGTTTTCTCAATTACATTTCTTTAAGACTAGCACTTAAAAAAATTGGATTAGTCCCCTCCAATGCTTTTTAAGTTAAGTTAGTTTAATCTAACAACCACCATCACTCCGCACTAGTACTGAGGAGTACCAATTCAGAAGATATGTTTAAACCAATGCTTTCCACAGCAGCCATTAGGAATGAGATGTCCACTCACACTGCTGCATTACCCGCTTTGAAGTCTTAAAACCAAATGCAGCTGCTGCAGCAAGCCCTGAGGCCAGCACAGCAGCGTTCATCTGTTTATGTTATCAGTGTCTCTGAAAAAATTGGCAGACAGCTCTTCTGGTGATAGATGCATACTGAAACCTGATCAAGGCTTGGTTATTTTTCTCCACTCAGCAATGCTGCATTTCTAGCCAGGCAAACCCCAAGGTCTCCATTAGGATGAAGAGAGAAGCAGCGAAAGCCCCAAGCCCACTGACGTCCCAAACATTAACAAATCATCCATCCCATCAACTTGGAGCAAAACTCAAAGCAACTTCCATGTGGCTCCCAAGCACTTTCCAAACAAGTTTTGTAACACCAATCATTGCACCAAGGTCTGGTGCTGATTCCCTTTCTCTTCAAGAATGGAAATTTCAATTCCAGTTTTAATAGAAGCTTTAAGGTCCCACTAAAGTCAGAGATGAAGCCTCAAAGGACAAAACAAATATCTTGCACTGACCTCTCTCTCCTCAGTGCCTTAAGGTCAACACTTGTACCAACAGAAGAGTTCCTGAAGCCAACACCAACAAGTCTGAGAAATAATCTTCTCTTTCACCACAGATGGGACATGGCAGAAATTCCTCACAGTTACTACCTAATTCTCAAATCCTCCTGCCCCTGGTTTTGTACACGATGCCTGCAACTCAGCATCCCAGCAGCTCAGGTTGTCACACAGAAGACAGTGCACTCAGATCTGTGAAATCACTCTAGAAGTTCCCTTAGCCCTCTTGCACATCAGAAAACTTGCTTGCTTCTCCACAAAACCCCAAAGCAGACCTACCTGGGTTGACTGATCAACGACGTCCATCACGCTGCCCTCTGACAGCCGGGACCGGTGCTGTCCCCTGGTGCTGCGCAGCTTCTCCTCTGCATTAACTTCAGCTTCAGGGGCCTCTGGTTGAGCCACCTCCACTTCCATTGGGGTGCAGTGCCCGTTCCCATGCTCTGGCTTTTCTTTGCTCTCCTTGCTGCCTGGTGTCCTCGTGATGACCCCAAACTTCCTGGTCCTCTTCCCATTCTGAGCTGCTCTGTCAGCAGGTTCAGGGCTGGGCTTGGCTTTGGGGTCACAGCTGTTGCTGTTGTTGCCGTTGGAGGGAGGAAGAGGGGCTTTGCGCTTGATGCGGCGCAACATGATCAGGTAGACGAAGCCGCCATTCCAGCACTGCTCGGCCAGGTAACTGCAAGGAAAGAGGTGCACACGTTAGCAATGGCTTGCCCCACATCCTGACTGTGATGCCTGCATGACTTTCTGGGCAGCACAGCTGCACTCAGAGTGGAGACACACTGCAATAGCTCAAAGCATCCGCAGAAGCTCCTTCTTTTGTTACTAGGAATTTGCACCAACATGCAGAGATCTGAGTGCTGCCTCCCAATAGCCCTATCAGGCGCTCAGGCAGCAGTAACAGAACAACTGCTAATGCTACCAAATGGATTCCCACCGCCTTGACTTCCAGATCCATGGCAGAGCAAGCAAAGCAAAACAGAGAGTGGTTCCAGAGGGGGGGGATTAATATAAGCAAATCCCAAAAAGTTAAAAATAGTGAAGTTTCCTTTGTGCTGCAGCCTGTAGAGTATTTGCATTTGAAATGAGTCTCCTTAGTGAAACTCATCTTCTGCTCTGGCATACCTACATGCTTTCAGGGTCTCAGGGGAACAAGTCAGCCACAGGGCTAAGCAAACACACAGCCAAAGGCCTCTGTACAGCAAAGCATGGCACTACAATGCACCCTGGCTCCTATGAATGGGAGTAAGTTTCCTTTATAGCAGGCACACTCCAATCAAAGCAGGACCTAAGTCATTGCAGTTGTGCATGGAGCAGCTACCAGGTCCTCATACTACACCACCACCTTCCCTCCCAAATGTTTTGAGCGTGCCTTGGAGGAAATGACATTTCTGCTTCAAACACTCAGTGACCTTAAAGAAACTGCACCCATCGATGCAAAAGGGGAATCCAACTTCATGCCTCTTTTGGGAAAGCATGTACCTCAACCCAAATTCTTGAAATATTTGGGTTTTCAGCCAAGGGTGTGACCAACAAGGAGCACAAACAAGCTGGAATGTGTATTTAACAGGTTTGTATGTGCCCTTTCGAATTAATTTAGACCCAAAAACTCCACTGCCTTTCTCACTAGCAAATGTGGCAAGAATTTCCCAGAGCATCAAATAACCCTCTGCTGCAGCTGCAATAAACTTTCCACTAACACAGAGCAGTTGGTGAGCCTACAGCTATCAGAGGAGATGAGAAAATAGGTGTGGAGTTAAACCATAACAGGTCCTAAGAGAAAATAACCCAGCACTTGCAGCTGAGAGAGTAGGAGAAACTCAGGAGTCTTCCACCCTTTTTTCCCTGCCTGATGCTTGTAGGGTAATTTTTCCCTTTCTTAAAAGTTGTTTGGCTTTAAACATAACCCTTCAAAGCTATTCCTGCATAGAGGTGACTTATGGCAAAACAGGAAAAGCAGCTCTGATAACCCCTGAAGCAAACTCCTTTGCAAATGGGTGAAGAAAGAGCTCTCCTTTACTCAAAGCAATCTGGACCAGCCTGGCAGCGGCTGAAAGCAACACACAACGGGTATGTTTTTATCCACAGACATTAGCTGGCAGTTTTAGAACACCGCTTCCTAAAGCTGAGATGCTCTCCTCAGACAACAGCACCACTCAGACTGCCTGCATTTCTCTAGGAAGTCTGATGCCCACCTGAATATGGCCGTATTCAGTACAGCCCTGGAGCAAGTGAGAGGAAAGAAGGAAAGAAAAGAAAGGGAAGGAAACACATATATATCCAAATAAAACCTTAAGCCCATCCTTTTTGAAACCATCCCCAAACAGACAGCACTGTCCCTGCAGCAGCCCAGCTGTCTGGGTGGCTATGAGGTGACACAGGCCCAGCGAGGTGGCTGGGGCAGGCAGGACCTGCAGGCTTTGCCTAAAAAATTCCACAACTAAGATGGAAGTAGTTTGGATTACCAAGTTAAAAGAAAAATGCTTTTAATCAACAGAAGAGGGGCCGTTTTGTTCCAGAAACAATACGGGCTGCCTGTTTTTCACATTTATCTTTCAACTCAAATTTCAAGGCAGCCAGTAAAGTTGATTAAAATTCATGACTTTTGCTTGCAGCTATACCACTGCACTCTGATCCATCACACATAAGCCTGATAGTGCTGCTGCTGCTGGCACATAGAAGACAAGCTGCTCCTCTCCCAGTAGCCCCGTGCTTCGCATGGGTGCTGCCCTGCCTGCTCCGAGCACAGTCTGTTTTGCCAGACCTGTTCTCATGCAGGTGCACCTACGTGGGAGATTTAAAACACTGATCTCTATCTCCAAACTAATCGCTGCTGTAGTTTTGAGTGCCAGTAACCAAGTGCCTGATTTTGGAACCAAGCAGAGGGGAACTTAGTGCACATCCCAGATAAAGTCATTTGACAAAGAAGAAAACAGTTTACTGCTTCACCTTCACTCATAGCACATTTACTCTGCTCATAACATGCAAAGTTATGGAAAGGGATGAAAAAGTTTTTTCTTCTCTATCCACTGTCCACAGAAACTCATGCCTGCAGCTCAGAGCAGTAACAATGCAGCTGTGCTGAAGTCAGCGGGGCCATGCTGATTTACTCCATATGGCGGGATGGTCTGCATGTTCCAGGCGTGCAGCCTGGAGTAACTCACGGTTTTAAGTCTTCTTGAGTGCTCCTCGGCAGTTCAAAGCACACATTTGCATGAAGAAAAAGGAACGCTTTCTCTGGGGCAGGAAGCAATTACCTTTGAGTAGCAGTAAGGGATCACACACACCAGACAATGTCCAGTGTTTCCTGACGGGGTATGTTCAGCTGCCACAAGGACGGGCACCAGTGATGCAATAAGTGGCATCATTACCCCAGAGCTTGTTTCAAATCAAAAATCAGGATCAGGCATCCTGTGTTGGAAAAGCAGCACTGGTGTAACACCTCGCTCAGGTTACAAAACAGGCACCTAATATATCAGAGGATCTGCGGTCATTGTCAGTATCACCCTCCATCCCTAGGCAGGGCTGCTAACCAAGGAGCCTGAGCCACTTTTAAGTTCTGCTAAGTACGTGCTGCCTACTTAGCTGGCTTCCTTTCCCATTGTCATTTTTTTCCTTTTTAAGAAAGAAGCCAGAAAACCCCATGGAAGCACAGCAGGTTCTCAGCACAGGACAAAAGACAGGAAAGAATGTATTAAAAGACTGAGAACCTGCAGATTTTTAATTACTTTCAATCAGTCCAGGAACATCCAGGAGCCAGAGGGGAATAAAGAAATGAATTCAATAAAATGTATCTATACAGCCTCTATACTGCAAAAAAATGTGAGCTATACAGGACCCCAGAATTTGCTTCTCAGGGGTTCAATGTGTGCTAAGCAGATATGTCCTTTTTTAGGTTCAGTCCCAGCAGAGCATCCACAGAGATTTTAGCCATCCCTCCAAAGGGATATTTGGCTGGTCAGGATCAGAGCCTGTGTGCATCTGCAGCTCTCAGCATACAGCATCAGCTGCTGCCTACAAGTTTTCAGCAACTACAAATAGCAGCTCAGATGGAAAAGCACAAGAAGTAAAAAATCTTCCAAATGCAGCTTTGAATGACCTAATTTATTGAAAACCATGACTGTAAGCCACAATAGCTTTTTAACTTCCTCTACCCTGTGCTGGTTGGAAAGGAATGGAGTAGGATGCAGAAGAAGGTTTGCATGGCTTGCACCAGCTAAAACCCTGGGGCACCCAATTCTAGAGCCTGTGGCTGAAAGCAAGAGATTTCACCAACTGGTAGTGCATCATTTGCAAAACATTTTTACCAACAAAATGCTCACCCATGCTCCCTGGTTTTTTTGTATACATACACATTTATATATATATATATATATATATATATTTATATTTATATTTATTTATTTATTTATATGTATATAAAGGTAAAGCTTGGGAAATCCTAGTCCCAGTGAGACAGGAAAACACCAAAGACCACAAAACCAGCCCAGCCATGTGGGTGGTAGACCCTGGAGGGACACCAAGCATCGAACCTCAATATTTCTGCTGTAGTGTCACCTCCGCAAGCAAGGTCTAAGATATCACCAAAGAGTCAGTTTGGAAACATTTCCTGCTGACATGCTCAGAAGGAACAGTTGCTTTTGCTGCTTTCATCCCACTCTGGCCCCAGCTCTGCTAAAACCTCAGCCTGAATAAAAGGCTGCCCTTAAGCAGCAGGGCAGATTTGTTCTTCTCTACAGGAGAGAAACCATGAAAATCTTAATAATCTTTAAAACTAGGGAAAAATCACTTTGCACTTTAAACAGTGCGGTAAAGTTCCCTCTGGCAAAGCTCAACCACAGGCTAGAAAATGCAGCTGGTGGCCGCTATCAGGGGACACTCCCTGCTCCTCTTCCATCTGAGCCACTGAGAGACAGACGCATCCTTCGGAGGTTCTTTTGAGCTATGCAGTCAAATCCCACTTCTGCCCTATGTTGCAATTGCACAAATCAATTAAGTTAGCTCCGTATAACCCGTTTCTTGGCATGCATGTCCAGCGTCGTACGTGGAAAACAAGCTGAAGGGTAAACTCAAGACATTTTTGCATTTTACACATAGGAGTGTGCAAATATAAAGGCCCACAGGCCTCACAAGAGTGTGCTGTGACAAACTCTGTCACATCCCATCTCTCCTGAACAAATACAGACGGCTGCACTGAACTACATGAAAACCAAAGTAGGCCTGGCAGCTGTAAGAGAACATCTGGATCCACTTTAAGATCAGAAACACTGAAGAGAAGTATGTTTATTTTACACTAATAATACCATTTTGCATTTCTACACAACCTTCCATCCTGATCGATCAGAAAACAAAGCAGTAATGACATGCATGGACATCCCCTGGCACGCAGTGCAGCTCACCAGGGCACGAAGGAGGAATTTCCGTCACACCAACAGCTTTTGGAGCCACAGACCTGGGGCGTCCTCAGCAGGACAGACAGACCGACAGTTGTTATGCACTGCTTTGGAAGACTTTGGCATGGTAAAATGTCCTGAAACTCAATCTTCTCCAAGCTGGAAGGATGAAGGGCAGTGTGGATTCTCACAGTAGTGAAGCATCCACATCCAAGGGGGATTTAAGAGCTAAAACTAACAAACCATCTCTCTGTGACACAGGAAACCGAGCTAACTTGCTTTTCAGGTAAGTCAGGGCAAATTGATGACTAAAAGACAGTGACTGATCAAAGGCTCCACTTGAATCCCTCACCCCATTGCAGTCACTGTGGGAGAAAACCCACAACATTGCGGGCAGATCTTGGCAGACAGCAGAGGGCACTTCTATGAGATTTCCACTTCTTGAGACAGGACTCAAGCATGCATTAACACAATGAAAATCACTTCCAAAGCCCAGGCTCCAGCACAGCTCACAGGAGGCTGGAGCACATCCCATGGGGGCTATGGGGCCTTCCTGGAGGACGCTGATCTCTGGTCATAACTCACCTCAGTTGAAACAAACAGTGTTGGTAAAGCCGGCTGTCTTATCACATTTTTGCACCAGGAAGGAGCCAGGTAGCTCTTAGCCCAGTGCCTCGCCACGACAAGCCCCATCCTGTCTCAGGCTGTGCAGGTGACGGCACACACAGGGGACGTGGTGTTCTCAGCCTGCCTTAATAAGCAGGGGAAAGGCAGAAATGGCATGGGAAGAGTCATTCACAGAGCTGAGAGATGTAAAGCATCCAGAGAGAGCATTCAAACAGCACAAGGTGCAGACAGGGCTCCCACCTCCAAGGGGAGAATGAGCAGCTCACAGCCCTCGGCTCACAGCCAGGGATGAGCAGCAGTGCCCAGAGCCTTGTGTTGGCTGCAGCTCACTGAGCCATGCTGTTTTCTTCTCTTGGTATAGCTCAAGTGTTGGTGTAGAGAACAGGACTCAGAATCCATATTGCATATTTGTCACCATTAACTGTACAACCTGGAATGCAACTAGACCTACTGAAACCTTCAAGGAAAAATGAATCTGAAAGTTAAACTTCAAGGTATTTTTCTGTGGCCTTTTCTAAGCTGGTACAAGCATGCTGGCTGCTGATTAGACGCAATGCCTCCTCCGGATTATGGCTGCCAGCAGCTTCAAGCAATCACACTGTCCTTGTGCTTGCCTTGGAGCAATTCAAGCTGCTCACAGGCTGGCTGCTATCAGCAGAACACCAAAAAGTCAGAGAGGTGGCATATCAGTGAACAAACAGGGCAAGGTCTGCTCTGCAGTGCTCAGCAGAGAAAGCAAAGCAGAGAGAATTTAAGATCAACAAGAACAAAAACTCCAGAGCTGAAGTCTGCAAGACTGTGCACACACATCTCTGGATCCAGAAGGCCCCTCTGCCAGGATCACCGTGAAGTTTCCAGCTCTGGGAAGAGGTGATGAGTGAGCTGAGGATTGCTGTTGTGTTCTCACAGACTACACAGGCTTTCACTGAAGGATGAGATTAAGATCAGCCTTGTGACACAAGGCCATGACTAAAGGCTGTCGAGACACCTTACCGCCTGGTATCAATGCAATGATGAGGCCTTGAATTAGGGAGAATTAAACTCCTCTTCCCCTGCTGCAGCTCTGCAGATTTCTTGCAGCACCTGAGGCAAGCTTTTCCACTAAAAAAAAAAAACACAAAAAACAGGGCCAACCCACAGAATTGCTGCAAGGTGCAAGGTGGCAAAGCAGTGGCATCACAGTTTCACAAACACCTTAAATCCACTGTCAGCCAACACAAAACATCGCAGCTCTCCTCCCACCCAACATCCTGCTCAGCTGCTGGCACAACCCTTGGGCAGCCATACAAATGAACCAACTCGGGAACTGATCCAGCTTTAAATTAACACAGCCAAAAGCAAACACCCGAAAAAACTCAAACCTTAATGCAAGGAGCTTTAACCCGGCTCGCTTCTCTGATCAGGTTCCCATCAGCACGCAGGGACAGGAAAGCAAGCAGCAAGCAAGGCCAGGCTTCCGCTCCCACCAGCACTGCTGGCACGGCTACAGCTGCAGGACAGGAGCTTGCAGACTGCAGGGAGAGGCTCTGGCTTGCTCAGCTCAGCAGCCATACAGCTCTGTTTTCTAAAATCAAAAGGACAAACATTCTTCCTGCAGACCAGCTTAATCGCATCCTCACTGCAGGTGTGGAAAGGAGGGAGATTAGATCGCCGTGATTGTGCTGGCACAGTGCAGAAATATGGGTTTGCCCCATGTGCTTCAGAAACATGGTCAAAGCTTATGGGGAGAGATGAGAACAGGGACCTCTAGAACACAGCACACAGATGCAGGTCACAAACTGTTGCATTGAGCCTCTTCTCTTCCCAGCACAAATACCTGAAGAATGTCACTCAGGAAGCTGCACAGCTCCTCTGCATCTAGAAACAGCCCAAGTTCTGACATGCACCCCAAACCTCATCAGTTGTGTACCAGCAGCCATCTGCCCCAATGAGGAGAACAAAACCCTCAGGGATCTGCTGATCCACTGGTTCTGCTAGCAGAAGAGAAGAACGATGATGCCTTCAGACTGCAGCAATGGTTGGACTCAAGCTTTACAAAGAAGCTGATCCTAATAAATATGTTAACTCCCACAGCTGCACCTATATGTCAGAAGCACACAATGCTCTTTGGGTCTGGGTCTCTAAGGGAATAAGGATTAAGCTGACAAATTCAATTTGCACCTTGTTTGACAGCACAGCCTAGAAACAGTGGTGGCCCAATTCAGTCCAGCTCCCATTTGTTAGTTCTGCTGGAAAGAGATGTTCACCTGATATGCAGCCTTTCTCACACACAAGTACTCCTGCTGTAGTCCTGAGCTGGATGTGTTCTCCCTGGGAGGGCAGGGCAAGGTTGGACACTCTTGGTTGCTTTGTGCCATTTGGTAATGCTGCTGCAGTGCAGGAGTGATTGAGTGCTGTCACCCCCTTAAGCCCATATCCAAACACAACTGCTGCCAACAACAGAGAAGGCTTCTCCTTAATCCATTCTCACCAAATATGTTTTCTAAAATCTCTTGCTTTCATTTTGCCTGCTCCCTCTCCTCATGTAATGCTTTACCAAGCTGCAGCAAGACATAGGACAGTGATTTTTATGCCTTGTCACCATGGGATGGACAGCGAGGAAATATGGCCAAGAACTGCAAAAGAAGAGAGAGATTCAGTCTGCTTGCTCTCCTTGTCCCTCCCAACACCTTCACTACCAAGGGCTGCCATCAACAGCATTTTACTGTCACAGCACTTCTGTACATACCAAGAATACAATTCTGAAGCAAATCTCATGTTCCCAGTACTCTAGTTCACACAGTCCAGCAAATCACTCAAGCTTCAACCAAATTCATCTCATGTGACACTCCAGAGACAGGCACATGCCAGGCACCCACCCCATGTACTCCAGTTGCTGTACTATGTGCTTATGTACGTCAGTGTTGTGTCCATGGATCACACTACAGACAGCCCCATGTAACCCCCGAAGTGACCTCAGCACAGAGGTCAGCCACAGCACAAACATTCTATGTAGCAGAATCTGCTGTGTACAATGTATCAGCATGGAGATGTGGAAACATGGAAACATGGAAAGCTCTTCACTCCACTCCCCACTCACTGCCAGGCTACTCCAGTCCTCTGGAGTTAAACTTCCTATCCTTCCCTGCACAGAAATCATCACAAATGCCTCAAATGCTAAGAGAAAATGCACACATGAGTGACTTGTGTGCCAGCAGAAATGTTCTACAATGACATTTTAAATTTAAAAAAAATAATAAAAGATCTGCAACAGTGTTTAGGTAAATCACATTCTTTAGGTTTCTACTTTAGCTGTAATTCCTCAAACACTTCTTTCCACTGAGAAGTGAAGGCTTTGGATGTCTGCAAGCAATGAAAAGGAGAGCCAGAAAATTTAATCAAGTCTATTTTACAGCAGGAAGCGAGATGCTGGGACAGAGCCTTATTCCCAACACGTTCAGCTGAACTGCTGAGTCCTATGAACAGAGAGAGTGGGTCGGCTCCCAGCAACCCCACAAAGGCTGGAGCAGATATGGAAGGAACAAACCACAGAATCATATGAGTTGGAAGGGACCCTTAAAGGTCATCTGGCCCAACTCCCATTCAACAAACAGAAACTACTACAGTCTGACCCAGCCTGGCCTTGAGTGTCTTTAAGGACAGAGAAATTCACAGGTCTTATTGGCTTTAAGGGGCAGAATCTGGCAATGAGGGCTATTCACCTCTGGAAGACCACTCAGTTCTTGTCATCTTCCTGGACTTGTAACACTGAAAGTAGTTACCTCATCAGCTGCTGCCTCCTTACCAAGGCAGATAGTGCCTGCCATACAGCAACCTCACAGCTTTCAGTTTGGCCATGATGCTCAAAGCCAGAAACAGTGCTAGGACAAGAAATTCAGCTCCTTGTTAAAACCCGAAAAGGAAGCCCTAACCTCCCAACAATGCAAAGTGTGGAAGTGCGATCTGACTGCGCATTAAAAATGTTTTAAGCTGCTCTTGCAAACGACATTGCTGTCTTTCAAGGATCGTGGCCTGGGAAGGCTGGTTTGTTCACCTCTTTAACAAAATTGCTACTTCATTCTTGGCCATGACAACAGGCTGCGCACACAGTAAATCCGGTGGATCAATGGCTTTAGTCTCTGCCAAGCCAAACTTCTCCAGGTCCCCAGCCACAGGTACCAAGAACCTCATGTACCCAGCAGCTTCCCCCACTGACACCAAGACCCACTGACAAACATGTCTTTGGTATTCCTGATATCTGGCCAGAAGACTTTGCCCTCTCTGAACAAGCAAACCATGCTTACCAGTCACCCTGCAATCCCCCACAAACATAAGCATTTCCCATTGGAGCTCCCTCGCTGGGGTTATTTTTGCAAAGTAAATGCAACTCCCCACTCCCACTGCACACAGTGATTTCAGAGAGTGCTCAGGATGTAACCAACCCCAGCTGCACAAATTGCCCAAAGCCTGAAGTGTCACACCATGCCCAATATGGGAAGCACAGCCAGCAGTTTGCAGCAAAAGAGCTTGCAAAAGCAAGAGCTGGGTGATGCCAGATGTACATGTGCCTGTCTGTAGTATGTCTGCCTCTTGCTTTGGATGTTCACATTAAAAATCAGCTTCTAATTACACCCTCACTCTCTGTTTTCACCGCAGCAAGTTGGATGAGGCCAAAAGGGAGAATTAATGAGCGCACATGGCAGCAGCCATAAACATTTCCCAACTTTCACTCAGTTTTGCAACACAAGATGGAGACATGCTCTCCTTGGAGGGCCAACAGATTAGTGCTCACAGATGATTTTAAGTTGTCTGCCACTAGAGTGAAGTTGCTGTACTCTTACAGTTCTCCCAGCCTGCTGTAAGCACTCTGACAGCCACAAAGACACAAGCACCCCTCCAACACCTGGGGGCCTTTTGGGTCATAGAAACATCTCCAGCAGCAGCCCAAGCCATGAGCCAGGTCCTGCAGATGGGGCAAGGAGCTGCAGCACCAGCCCTTGGCACTGCAAGGAAACAAAGGTCAGGCTTCCCTCTTTCTTCCTCCTGCCTGCCTCAGGGCTACGACAGACGTGCTGATGGGCCCATGAGGATGCAATTTTATTTTTACTTTTTTAGGATCTCTCTGTTATTCCTTCAGCTCTGGCATAAGGCAGATCAGCACCATGTCACAAGACATGCACAGTAAACCTTTTGGTGACTGTCACCTGTTATTAACTCTGCAAATCCTTGCTGTTAACGAACTGTATAAAGGGAATCAGAACTTTCAAAGTCACAAATCTCCAATAACCTCTTTATGTAGGCTTCAGGATCAGCCATGTCATCTGGTTAGAAACTCAGAGCAGATCTTCATTACTGGATTGAACCTGCCTGCGAACAGTGAAGAGATGGACAAAACTGTCATTGACTTCAGTGGTGCAGGAGCATTCATTACACAATGCTCTCCTACCAGACACATGGAGCCCAGTGGCATAAATTTATGCTGTGCTACTGTGCCAAAGACCCAGACACCTCCCTCGAGCACCAGCACTCGCAGAGAGCACTGGAGTAAACCTGACTGCAAGCACAGAGCCTCTATCATATTGGCTTCACACTGGCTCTTAGCATGCAAACCAAAGGCAGCATTACAACTATCTGCTATGCAAATTAAGAGTACCTTTAGTTGCTTTGAAAAATAAGAGCTTATTTAGTCAGTACACTGCCTTCTTCAAAGAGTGTGCAAACTAATTAGCCACACCAAGTTGCTATTAAAACACAGAGCTTATATGCAATACTCTTGATGATAAGAGAGATGGAGGCTTGGTACCAGAGCTATAGAATTAGCACAAACTGTTCATCAGATGCATTTTCCTATTGGCTCCAAATTATATTTCAGACTGAATGTTTTCCTTTCCCAGAGTGGATGTGGGAATTCACTTATTTTATTTGTAAGTTCAAAGCAATAATAATTTTTGCCCATGTACAGACTGAGTGTTTGAATATTCAAAAGACTGAGCGCACATAGGAGAGGATGGAAGACAAACAAAAACAGAAGCTGAAGTTAAGAAAATGAAGAAGGTACAAGATAGTTGTTGTGACACAAAAGATCCATGCAGTGGTTCCAGACCAACTTTTACAGGACAAGGGGATTGTTTAAATGAATGCAAAGGGCATGCTAGCCAGGGGCAAACCCTCCCTTCTAGATGCAGATAAGCTCTCCAGCAAATCGAAGTTTACCAACCCCAAAGATATGCAAAGCCCAAAGAATGAGACCACAAGACTCACAGATTTTAATTCCAAGAGTTTCTGCCCACCCCTGCTTCTTACAGCGCAGGTTTATTTGGTAGATAAGCTTTTGCTACTTAAAAAAAATCAAAGGAAACAGCATCACAGGAAAAGAAATTTCCGTTCCCCTTTCAAGTTGCATTCATCTGGTCCCACTGTAGCTTTACAGGTTTACTTACAGCAAAGAGCAGGTCTGCATCCGAGAGCTCTGTGCCGCGCTTGCACCCTCCAGCCCAGATTCCTCTCCTCTGCAGCACCCACGGAGCCAGCCCCACCCCAGGAGCTCCTTCCTGCAGGGAATCACCACCTCCTGCTCCAAAGGTGTTGCAAACCACGGTTCTGAATTTCAGGACAGGATCTGAGAGGAGCCGCAGGGAAAACAGCACGCATGTCCCAGCAAAGGGGGGGAACAAAAAGCTCCCACTACGCATCATCATGACTAATCCTTTACCAGCTTATAACATGCCATATACCTAATTTCCTTTCTCTTCCCTTGCTAAACTTTCACTGAAGGCATTGATTGGACTTGTCAGCATGTTCTCACATAAGGCAGAATTCAATTAAACCAACAAGATAGCAGGTATTGGGTGTCAGCTTAAAAATAACAAGTAGCAACACGTACACGCTGTCAGTGTAACCAGAAACAAGGATGCTGCGCAACTTATTTTTTAACTACTATCTGCACAAAAAAAGCCAGGAGCAGACTTCAACCTGCAAGTAGCAAGACAGCAGCAGTGTGCAGCAAGCACTGCATCTTATTTCAAGCGCTGGATCAGAGTTAATCTGAGCAGCAGCCACATAAATCCAGAGGGGCTCTATTAAAAACCAGTGCAGTGACTCAACCCACATAGAGAAGCATAAATTCAGAGTCTGAGCATCCATATATTCCTTTAGAAAGCCTTTTGTTTAGCGACAAAAATTTCTTTGTTGGACAAGCTGGACCACAGCTCTAAATGTTGCAGGACATTTCTGCTCCTGAAGTAATGCAGACAGACGTTAGCCCACTTGCAATGCCAGGAACTATCAGCTGTAAATATGTGTGCCAAGCTACTCTGCCATGGGCACTTTAGCACAATATTATTTTAAATCTTCTGAAAACTATTTTTGATCTTCCCAAATCAGACACTGCCACCCACTCTATACCCTAGGGCAGCCCTAGGGATGTCTTAGTCTACTGAAACCCAAAAATTGCAGCAGCAGGATCCCAACACTCTTCTCTCTCCTGCAGAAACAAGGTGCACTTTGCTACCTGCCCCCAAAGCCCAGCATTTTCCTTCTAGGAGGCAGCAATGAATACACTCCACAGAGCCTCCTTCACAGTCCCTTGGGAAGCTCTAGAGGAGAGCCTGGCCTTTTTCGGACACACGCTACCATTCACTGGGGACTGGTCTGTTAAGGATGGAGTCCCTCGAACAAGTGCCAACTTGTGCAGGTAATATGAACAAACTGTCACTGAGCACAGCAATAACAAACACTTCAGCAACCACATACACCCAGGAAACAGAAGACCCACAGCCATGTTAATCACCATCCTGTCCTGTTTCCATGATGATGACGAGCCCTCCTTCACTATAACGCATCAGTATAAAAGTATTAGAAACAAAGACAGAAATCAGCAAAATCACATATAATTCACCCAATGATCTTATTTTATTTAGTACTTTCCCAGTGCCGAGGTGCTATTAACAGTTTCATACGTGTCATGCAAAACCTTAAAATTAGCATGGTATAGCCTTGTCTCTGAAATGTGGTAGCATTTATACTCCTCTGAATTTTTTTTAGGCTGGGATATTTGCTCTCACATGGATCAAATATAGAAACATATACAGACACATATGCATAAACGCTACTCATATGGATGCCATACAAGTACCATATGTTTTATGCATTAGACAAGATGAGGTCATAAACATGACTGAGATGCTACAGCGCCCACACAAACGTAATATATGTTAGAAGCAAAGGGTAGATAACATCAATGGATAATGGAACCAATCCTGAGAAGCACTGTCAGCCTGGTTTTGGATACTATCACCACGGGTTCAAAGCTGGGGGCCTAGGCATATTTAACAGCAGAGCCATTAAATTTAAGATACTAGAGGATGTAATGGTGTTTAATACAGGCCTGTGATATTAATAAAAGTTATAGGATCATTAAAAATCCTACAGAATGGTTACCAACTCGAAATAGGTTGATTAAGCTTAAACCCGTTGTACTCTACTGGATTTTGCGCCTATATATGTAACCATCTCTACAATACACAGTAAAACACAAAGTATTTTACCACCTCAGTCGGATGGATCCATACCAGGTTTGCTGTTGCTCATATTGTTCGTCACATTGCTCATAACCTCATGCTTCATTTGATCAAGCAGAATTGCCCTGTTATTTCTGTTTTGACATTTTCCATGAAGACGTTGTATGTTCCCAAAAACAGAGCCAGCCTAAGCTGCCTGCGCTACCAGAAGGAAGAGGGGACAAGAGGCAGCACTATCCTCACAAAGACTTCCTTGTAGTCACTCTGACTAAAGCCCCTAACTTAGGGGAAGTTTTTGGCAGAAGCCCTATAGAAATGTGTTGGCAAACAGCAGAGAAAGATGTTGTCAGCTCTCCAGATGTTCCTGCCCCTTGAAAATCCTGACATATCTTCCCACGTTAGGGGTTACCCTTCCTCTCCAATCTTTCTTCCCCTGCAAGGCCCCAGTTCTCACCATTTCTTCATTATTTTCAAGGGAAGAGAGGCGGAAGTCCTTCTTTCCTCCACTGCTTCTCCTAAATACATATGCAGACACCAGGGAAAAGGCAGCAAGGAGAACACAGAGCCAAAGTAGGAAACCAACTATTTGATCAATACTCCTTGATTTAATTAGCTCTGGACAATACTCAGAGTCAATGCCATAGAAGAGTTGCCACAGGCAAACTTCGGTTTGCAAGAGAGATTACTTTCACAATCTGAGAAATAAAAAATAGAAATAAAAATAAGAAAGACTTGAACCCTGAAGGGATTCAGGATGAAATTCACCACCTAGAGAAACCTGCCTTCAGCAAAGTGAGCTGGCTGACTTACCTAATAGTCAAACCCCTATAAAGAAAACAGCTATTACACCAAATTTATTCATCTATTTTGTGTCATAGCAGTTTCACACGTAAACGTTGTTAATATATTCTTCTTATTCTCCTTCTGTATCCTTTGACTAAAACCAGTTCTCTGGACAGGAAAGCAGTGATGGGGCCTGCAGCACTGCTCAGCAGCCCCCAGCGTAAACTTTCAGCTCTGCCTGAAAATAGGTCACCAAAGCCATTTGCTACACATAAAAGCTTGTTACCTCCTCCAGTTTATTAAATTTTATCTCAAAACAGAGATCTCTAAAAATATATATGAAACAGAGCTGTTAACAGAACACACCAATATCTCACTAGCATCTATCATATTTTAAGGTCTATTTAGCTTCGCCAATATACATACATTAATTCTAATGTATTGGATCTGGACCAGAAGCTAAAAGCCAGGACAGCAGGCCTGGAGCAGCAGTCTGGATACAAGTCTTAACTTGGCAGTCTGAACACACACATAATCATCATTACTCAAACTCTGAAGGGAGGGCAGACCCTGAATCCCTATTAGATTTACTGACTTAATAATTTACTCAATTTACTAATTTCCTTAATACATTTACTGACCTAGTCAGAAAGGACTCAAGAAGGAGGTCCTTAACCTACAGCAGCGATGGCAATAACTGAATACTTGCTCTCTATCACTAAGGACACCTCCAAGACTATCCAGCCACCCAAGGACTCACATACCAGATCCCACATTTCATCTTCAGGCGAGCAGTGAGGCCTGTGGTGGGAAATCCATGCAGCAGGCAAAGACCTCCCTGCTCCTCCACTCATCCCTTGTTAAGCACCACTCAAGATCTGCTAACACATCCTTGGCACTCACACGACAGAGGTATCTCCCTTCTGGTCAATGATATGCCTAAGAGAGAGCTCTTAATGAGTTCAAAGTGAAATACCCTGTAGTAAATTAACCCAAATCATGACTTCACAGCATCAACCAGAAGTTAATATATTGCATGACAACAATTCAAGGAGGATACTAACAGAATACCAGAGCCACAACTCCAGTTATCCGGGCCATGCCCAGCTTTTGGATGTACTCCTCTCCACACTGCAGCCTGTATCCCCAAAATTCAGCTCCAGTGCCCAGCTTTGGTGCCACCTGAGGAGCACCTGGAGCAGGACCCAAAGCTCCCAGAACATGGGGTTGCCTTCAGCTCTGGCACAGGAGGGGAAGCAAGTCATGTGCAAAGCACCAGGAAAAGATTTGGTCTCAAAAGCCAGAGACGTGACACAGAAACCAAAGGGATACATACAGCTCCTCTGGCCTCAGCTGCCATTTCTGTCCCTGCAATGGGGAAACCTTTGGCTGCATGATATGTTAACAGAAATATCTGTCCGCTCTGCTCAGACCCTTCAAGCATCTGGAAAACAAGAAGCTCTTCAGCAACTACAAGACAAGGCCAATTCCAGATGATTTGACCAAGACAGGCTGTGGATTGACCATGTTCTGCCCCACAAAACCCAGCACCAGCAGCAGAAGAGATCTGTAAAGCAACCAGCACCAAGCACTGCAGGCAGGAACCCAGCATGCCCACCACTGCCCTAAGCACCATTTGCCACAGAGAAAGCACAAAAACACAAACCACAGCCTTACCACTTGAGTTACACATGTACTGACAGCGCAACTTTAAGCTTCATCCAAACCAGCTCCTCATTACTCCCTCTAATTGAGATTTAGCCGTGTATGAAAGACAGTGAGCATGCACTAAGCATGGCACATTTCCTTGAAGTCTGTTCAGTAAATTAAAAACTGCAGCTACATCATTGCTACTGGGATACAAATAATACAGCAATGACACCAGCCTAGCTGGTTAAGGCTGCCGGACAGACAGTTAAGGGTTTATGTGCTGAAGGATAGAAGGAAGAGAGCAGATGTGAGCTTCTCCTTGCTTACCGCAATGTTATGGAGACAAGAGGGGTGTAAGAAGGAAGCAATCACTGTTTATTTTCAGGCTCACACATCATCTTTACTTCCAAGCAGGTGGTAAGGTCAAATTACAACTGAGCAAAAGACAGCTAAGGGGAGGAAGCAGGAAAAAGAAAAAGAAAAAAAAAAAAAAAAAAAGAAAAAGAGAGACTCACTTCTGTAACCCAATGAAGGTATTAAAACGGTACCTGATTCATATGAGAAACACAGCCATCTGGAGGAGGAGAAATCACAGCCAGCCTCTGAAATCCAGAGGACGTGGGAAAAAAAAGTATTTCAAACATGCCTAACAAACAGGAATTGCTTTTGTCCTCTCTAAAAGCAGCACTGCTTTGGCCACCAACGTGACCAGCAGTTACAAAAGGAGAAATCTCAAAAACAAAGCACTGAACTATGCCATGTCAAAAGGCTGCTGTCCCACGCCAGCAATATTCAGAGAGCTGGGCTGTGCTGCGAGTTTCCATTCATAGTCACTGCTCACAGGACAAAACAAAAGCCATTGCCTTACCATGTACACAGAAAGAGAGACAATAGCACTCATAAAACCCCATGTAAAGCTTTTCAGAGAGATTTTGAGTTTCCTATCTGATCTGATCAACCTCTTAAAGTCAGGCTCCAACAAGCCATACAGTTTGCTGGTACACTAGCACTTAGTACTAACCCTCTCAGTTAAACATCCCTGTGTGTTTGATGCATGCTACTCCCACCATCCTCATCCTCTATGTGTACAAAAGACTTGGTATGAGGTATCACGCCTGTATGGGAAGCAGCAAATAACACCCGCGCTTTATCTTGAATGTTTGGAGTTTTCATGGGTCTGTTTTTGCTTGGCCTTTTCACAGTGTGGCTAGTGGCCAAGAAAACTGCCTGACCATAGCAGCTGGGCATGATGAGTCAGGGCACATGAATGCCATCTAACTAATCCCCTTCCACCTGTGTGCAGGGAGTGTTGGCTGCTCAGCTAAACACAAACAGTAGCAGCGCAGCCCTGCAGAGCAAAATTTGGGCACCAAGGTCAGACCTGCCCACTTCCCAGCAACCTTCAGAAAGGGGAAAAAGAAGAAAAAATAGTGGTTACTATAAAAAATCCCAATCCCCAAAGAAAAAGTTGACTTTTCAAGTGGCACGTGACGAAGTGTGGCCATCAGAGCACAAAGCAAGCCGTGACAGCGTGGCACATAATGCGACATAAACTGAGCATGCATTAGAGCCAGCTTTACTCTTTGCAGAGCCCACAACTTTTGAGTTTGCTAAAATAATAAGCACCCTGACGTTAATGCAGTCACTGATGCTAAATAAAGCCAAGCATAGTTGTGCCGCTTTGATCAGTCTTTTCATAAACGCAGTATAAATAATATTGCTGCTTTTCCATATCTTAAGAGGCTTTTACATTTGGAAAGTGTTACGGGGGCTCACTGGAGATGTAAGTAGTGTTTTGTTTCTTTTTCCCTCTCATGCTCTTTTTTCTTGATGTTTTTCAAACTGTAGACAGAAAAGTTAAACAACCCACTCTCAACGATCCAAACAATATGTTTACATAAGGGTTTATAAAATGAAAAATCAAGTTACTACACGTTGAAATATCCTGTGCTCCGGCCAAGTGTCTCAGCAGCCTAATGTCCGCAGAGAAACAGACTCGAGCTATAATGTTTCTGTCCAGAGTTTTGGAGTTTATAAAGCAGAACACAAAGAAAAAAACGCACACCCAGTTTAATAGCAGAATCCCCAGGCTGGAGCAGCCTTGCTGGCCTTCTGTGGAGACCTGTGGCTGTCTGAAGCAAACCAGGGGTTACGTTTGCTCACGTCAGCACTGCTGATTCCACAGCAGCAGCATGAAGACATCGGTGGGACTGCTCCTGCAGCCTCCAGGTTCCTTCTACATGCTCCCCTATTCACTGCACGTGAGGATGCAGAAGTAGTTCACAAAGCGCAACTCACACAGCCGTAGAGGTTGACAGAGCTGTTGCTGGGGCAGGACCACCATGCACATTTCCTTCCAGCAACTCAGCTTCTTCCACAATGCCAGTCCCTGGAGATGCCATCTCAGGTCCTCCAGCCACACTCCTCCCATTGCTCTTTCACTGCCTTTACACAGCTGTTCACAAACCCCAAGACTCAATTAGCACTGGAAAAACCTGAGCAAAGCATCATCTTCCAGTTTGGCATCTCAGAGGCAGATGAGGACGTGCGTGGTTTATGCTGAGGGGGGTTATCACTGTGCTACGCAGTAGCCCAGCTCTGATTCATCTTGTTAAAGTCATTTCTGCCAATTAGCACAAAACCATTTCCTTCTGAGACAATTAATACTTACAGCAGTTATCCATCCAGCTCACAATGCTCTACAGGCATCCTTAAATCCTTATCTCCCAAGGCACAGGAAGAAGCTGCTTTCACAAAGGTGGTATTTTAAAATCCTACCACATAGAGAAAGTAAGCTTAATCACAAGACAAGGATGCTTTAGGGTTACCATGACTAAATATATCAGCCCTTACCAGGGAGTGCTGGATGGAGCCTCCAACATTACTTCTTGCTCTGATCCCCCCAGCATCCCTGCATCAAACATGGGCTACTTGTCCAAATGGAACCAAAGGAGCACTGAAGTCAGTATCAGATGTTCCATCATCACTGATGTCATCATTGCTCCAAAAGGGCAAGAAAATGAAGGAGCTCCCCCATATCATCTGGGTGGTATTTGGCTAATGCCCTAGAACACACAAAGTCAAATGAACAGAAAGAAAGGGTCTGAAAGAAACCTACAAAGCATACAAAGTCACTGCTCCCAGACTGATCCTGGGGCAGTCACAGCACTGCTGGACTCCCTGATCCCACAGCAGCTCCACCACCCAATCTGATAAAGAAAACTTCCACACAAGCAAAATACTGGAGGCCTACACCCCTGATAGCTGCCTTCTAAGATCTCACTTCACCCCATACTTGTGGGGAACAATCCTTTCTTAATGCAGGTCCCGAGAGAGTCTGTCCTGGAGATTTTCCATTATCGGGCCTCTAACAATGCTAGTTTTATTATTATTTTTTCTTTCCCCTGACAAAAGCTTTATAATCCTCTCCTTTTTCATGAGACTAGAAACCACTATATGACAGCTTTAAACTTTTCTTCCTTTAAACCCAGCACTCCCGCCTCAGCTATAATCCTCCTATTGGAAAGATCTGTTTGCAAGTCCCTGCCTCCAGGCAGCAACATCACAGCAGCGATTAGGGGCCACAAAATCCAATCAAACAGCCTCATCTTTCAGCTAAACGGCCACGAGTTTAATTTGATGGGAGGAACAGCAAGGAAGTTAAGTGACAATTTGTAGTTATAAACTGCTCCCAAGCCAGGCCATTTCCAGGTTCTTCTTCTGCAGCTCCAGAGTCCTTTGAACTCAGGAGATGGCACATCTGACAGCACCAAAGGCACTTTGACATCTGTGTCCCATTTTTAACACCCCCCACCCCTCCCTTCCCCCCTTAAGGCACAGGGGCTTTTGAGACCTCTTGGACTTCTGATCATCATCTAACCCTGTCAGGTTTTTCCTCCTCCTTCCAGTTTTATACATAACTACAGGAACTAGCTCAAATTCTTACAACTTTGACATACTATGAACAGCACCTGTATAGCTGAAATGGTGGAACTTTATCTGTTACAACAGTTGGAACTCAACTCTAATTCTGTAAAAATCAGAACATGAATTAAAGATAGATTAGCCTTCTGCTCCAGGAAAAGAAATAATAAGAAGAATATTCAGTAGCGATGAAGCAGTCAACACATTTTGCAACAATGAAATCACAACCCTCCCCTTTTCTGAAAGCTGCAGTGAAGTCAGAGAAGCTGCCACTGTCCAGAACAAATCAATGACACACCCAGCAATCAGGCATACCCACGAAGAGCAGAGCTTTGGTCAGCTTGCCACAGGCATACAGCAAAGCTGCAAAGTTCAGCTCAGGATCCCATTAGTCCCAGCTATGCCTTTCTTCTCCAGAAAGCAGCTGCTATGGAGAGGCACAGGGATGTGCCAAGGACCCCCATCATTTTTAGTACATACAGACATGACTTTCCAGGTGTTTTCCCTCCTGTATCGTTGAATAACCAGACATCAAGGATTCTCTGTGTTGGAGGACCATGATATTACCAAGCTGTACCATCAGCTTGCAAAAGCCCTGAAACCACCATATGTAGGAAGCAAAAAAAAAAATAATCCCCTGCATCCAATCCCTTAAAATTATGGTCTGGTGGTACTACTGACTTTTTTTATTTATTTATTTTTCTTCCTTTTCTTTTTTTTTTCCTGAACTACTGATCTGCACTGAGCTTCTTCCTTGCAAAAAAAAAAAAAAAACAAAAAAAAACCAACAAAAAAAAAAACAAAAAACAAACAAACAAAAAAACCCACTAGCTGATAAGTGGAGCAGGAGAAGATGACATTCCTTAAGAAAAACAAAACAAACAAGCAAAAAGCCTGGAAAGAAACAGCATGAGTTTGAAAGATCTCTCCCAGTACATATAACATGTGAGCCAGCATCATTTTAACAGCACTGCCCATTTGGGATCACATCCTAAAAACTGGGGGATGTTTTTGCTTTTTCATTTGTACTTCTGTCCTTGCTCTAAACTCTCATTTTTTTTCCTTTACAAGGCAGGAAGGCTGACTCTGTATTGCTGACCCTACCTCATTCTTAACTACACGGCTGACAGCTGCATCCCTCGTTGAATCTCTTCCAGATGTGGGAGCAGGCCATGCTAGCATCGCACAGGACACACTCCCCCACTCTAGCAATCCATTGTGCTAATTAATAATCTGTCTTCAGAACAGACAGTAATCAATGAGAGCTAATAAACATACAGAAGCCCCATATATCACATAAATTGTCATATTGACGTGGTGAAAGGCCTCCTGATGACGCAAATGGGGGCTGAAAACACTGTGATACAGCGACCGCAGAGGCACTGATGTTGCAGGCTGAAATGTCCAAGCTGACTTCTTATGTTCTAAAAGCGATTGTACAGGCCTGCTCCCAGTGTAATTAACTCTGCTCTTCTAGACACTATTTAGCAAGAAATCAAACTTAGATCACATAAATGGGATTTGAATCGCGCTGACTGAAAAGGGCCACACTAGTACAGCTCCTGCCAGGTCAACATAAAAGAGCTGCATGGATATCTATACACTGCTCTTTTATGTATGGTATAAATCCAGTGTCAATGTGTGTGCCATCTAATAAAATCCATTCCTGAACTGCATCGTGCTGGAAAGGGAGATGATCCCACCATGCACAGACTAGTGTCAGTGGTCAGCAGCCCCTGCACTCAGATGGGTTTACTATGGGCTTCACATGAGGATTTCTACATCTACCACATTGTTTGGCAGCACAAAGAACAGCAACACCAGATGGGGGCTCTAGATGCTATAGGAACGACAGAAACACAAGCTGTTACACTCAACCACCCGAGGCAAGATGAAGAACCACCACTGCTCAAAAAAGTGCTCTGCTGACAATGCTGTTTATTCTGTACAGACATACTTTATTCATGGCCTCTGCTTGACCAGACCAAAGATCTCAGCTAAGAATTAAGGAATCTGAACCTCCATTTTCAAGTGTCAGAAAGCAACCCAAGCACTGTATGGATGTTCTTTTCCATACATCTTTAATTAACCAATCTCTTGTGCTCAGCTTTGTCCCTCTCATGCAGTAAATTCAGCTGAAAATAAAGATAGTAAAGACCTAGTTAAATGCATTTCCAAAGGCAGCGTCTGTTAGGAAGTGCTTCAGGTACAGAAAAGGAAAGAGTAAAGCTGTCCTTGCTCTTCCCCATTCCTGCATCACAGACTTCAAGGCAGGAAGAAACGCCTGGAATTCCTTTACCTCCAATGTGAAGGATTAAGACAAACATTAAAATAGGAGGAGATGTCTGGAATTTCTTTAACCTCAAAGCTAAGGACTATTTGCAGCACCTTCAAACATTGCTTCTTGGATCATGTTCATTAAGCACTGCTGCAGAAAGCTCCTCAGAGGTGCAAGTTCTTCAGTTCAGCTTGTTGTCATGTCACCCATGGCACCTACACTCTGCAACCACAAAACACCCTTCAGGTAAGGTGCAAGGGCTGATTCCAAAGCTTCTCCTTTCAAACAAAGGGCATGCAATGAACACAGAAGTAAGGAAGTGATCAGTACTGCTGAAGAGATGTTGCCATTTCACATCTGAAACTTCCAGATTAATATCTGATTGTCAAATTAGGTCTAGGCAGCTTCAGCAGAAACATACTTTGTGCTCATACTCTAAACATCCAGTACAGGTGACTAAATCTAACACTTAAAAAAATTTCCTGTTCTTTGAGCTAAAAGTATAATCACAGTACATCTGGCATTTAAATAAAATAGCCATTAGCACAGGAAACCCTAGCGTAAAAGTAGTGGGCTATGCAAAGACAGATGAATATGGAGAAGCAGCATGGGACTGGATTTAATGCCATGTTTACCAGGGATTTGCTGTGCTGAGAAATGCAGAGAACTTCCTGTAGCAGGCTGAGCTCAGTTACAGGATTAAAAATACAGGCTATGACTAAAACTGGAGATTTAATTATCTGGCTTAATTGGACAAGGAGGAAAAACAGCTCCAATATGGGCTGTGTGCTCCAAGAAGGCAGCAGACTACTTTCATAAAAGCTAAGACACCTGCAGAGTTGTTACGAGTTAAAGGGTTTTTCATATTGCCCATTAAAAAAAATGCAGGTATCTATTTGTTAACCAGAGCAATAGAAATGGTCACTGGAGTTTAGAAGGAGAAACACGTTACTCAAGATGAATTGGACTGTGCTATACCAAGCCTACAGATTAGCATGAATTAGCCTATGCTGACAGCAAGTTCTGGCAACACTCCGACCCACAATCAGTGAACAACTCCATAAAATTTCGAGTCATGTTCACAATTATTAACCAAATCACATACACAACTGGCACCAGCAGACACTAACCAATTGTACAAAAATTATCCTCCTCAAAGCAGGCATTATGCCCAACCCTACCACTGACTCATGAAATGCCCTGCAGCAGGTCATTTGATGTCTTTGTGCCTCAATAAAATGAGAATAATACTTTCTCACCTTCATACTAATTGCCACTTAAGATCTATAGATGAGAAAAGTTATGGAAGTGATTACTAATAAATCACGTCATGATATTCCGAGGCCTAAATTCACTTTACATGTCACTCAGCAGTGAGTAAGAGCAGTTTCCTCTCTGTGAAGTTTAATCCAATTTGTCATGGCTATTTTTGCAACAGCCATACTTACTTTCATGGTCCGGTAGGCTTCCTTTGATGTCCCTGTGATCACTGCACACCATTACAAGCCCACACCATCGGTCCCACCACTGAGATGGACTGTAACACAGGCTGCTGCAGGTTTCACTAGTCCCTGCACTGGGAAGAGAAGGGAGTCTACATCCCACATGTTTGTGGGCTTTCTGATGGCCCTGGAACCACAAAGAGGTAAGAAACAAGTATTTCATCAGCAAACAGGGCTTGGCTGGCATTCCTTATTTATCCACATGCTAAACTGGATTACCTAAAGCTTGACACATCACCATGCCCCACACAGGTCACCAGCATTATTATCCCTGTTGTGCCATGGAGAAACCTGTAATGAGATTAATGTGACTGCCCAGGGCCATAAAGCAAATCCAGGGATGAGCTAAGGGCAAAGACAGGATCAGGACAACCTCCATCAGTGCTGTGCTTGGCTGTGCCTTCACATCCCCAGACACGTGCCAGCACCAGGGTGCATGGAGCAACTCTATCAGCAAATGAAGGAAGTGATGCAAGTGAACAGCAACCTCGGAGTGTTGCAAGGAGGAATGTGGCATTTCACCCACGACCTGTCTGATTACGTGGGCACACAAATAGTGCTGAAAAGTATTTTATTTTCTAAGGCTCCTTCTTCAGGAGAAACTCCATGTGCCAATCTGCTCCTAAACTCCTACAAGAAAACAGTAAGTCTGCAAACAGGCCGGAATATTGCCTTAGACAAACAAGTGCTCAGCAACCTGTTGTGCTTGTAGGGATGAATCACTGCCTCCTGCAAGCTGTAATTTACTGGGAGGACACCATCTAGCTCTGTGTGGTAGGCAGGTGAAACCAATGCCTCCCCACTTAATTGACTGTTTTTCTTCAGACTCAAACTTGGTTGACAAGGAGGATCTCCCATGCGCTACCAAACCCAGAAGACAGATTTAGTAACAAATTCCCTGACAAAGACATCACCTAGTGAGAAAAAGACACCTTCCCCTAAATTAGAAAGCTTTGGCTTGTTCTCATTTTTAACTGATTAAAAAGACCCGAGTCTTAACAAAGAGGCTTTCTTGTCTTGGCCAAGAAAATCTTTATTGTCAAAGGTTTCAACATGACCGGGGGAAGAGTTAGTCAGATCATGTGCAACAAAGGAACATTAGCAGGTAATTAATAGGATGTATTCAAGCTTACCTCTCATTAAAAAACAAAACAAAACAAAAAAACCCCTAAATTTATACTACAAAGCAGAAAACAGTTGGATTCAGGCTTTAACAATGCCCTCATTATTTATGACCAAGTGCCCTAACCACAGAAAGCTGGGCATCATCTACTCTGACTTCATCTGACTACATTTATATATATGTATAAAAAAGTGGCCACAAGAGCCCACTAGCATGCTGACTCTGTGGTGCATTCATGCATGACCAGTCGGCACACCCAGAGATCACCTCCTCAGTCAGACCCACTGGGAATTCAGTCTAAGAACACATAGTTCAGGAATTACAAAAGCAGGTGCATGCATGAGATCAGCACCCGAGGTCCCCAGTGAGACCACGAGGCCGCCAGCACCAAATGCTTGCTGCACAGCGGATCCAATGCCTTGGGAAGCGTAGGGCACATCTGAGGTACACAGGCAAGTTATAATGTAAAACAAGCCTGGCGCTAGGACAGGACACCTCCATGCTGGCAGAGCATAAAAGCCCATCTTGATGCTCACATGTGTCTTCATGTGACTCTTACTTAAACGAAGCACTTACATGGATAGGGGAGCAGGGAACACCGTGTCTTATATCACAGACTGTAGAAGTGATCAAAAGCATTTCCTTATTTTAATTTCTGCATTTTGTTAATCTGCCATGGTTAATCTGCAAATGAACAATCAGGTACTGCAAAGCTGGGAGCAACACAGACACTTGAATTGATTACAGTAGTAAGAAGAGAAGGAGAAACAACTCCCACCCTAAAAGCATGTTCTAAGCGAATACACATTTCAAATGTCATTCAAGAAGGTCTACAACTTCTTTTTAGACACAAGGTCAAATAAAATGGAAAGAACTGCCATTTCAAACCGAATAATCTCTATTCTTGCATACCCTGTAATTTCAATCCTTTTCTCCTCACAGTTTTCATGTGTTCCTGCTACTGGTTCAAACATCAGAAATAACCAGAATATTTAGGACAATTCAGCTGAGATCAGCTAATTTGCTGTATTCTCAGAGGTAGAGGGATCACTACAGAATAGAAAATGCAGAGACATCGTCTGTCAAAGGCACTTTGACCATACTTGCAGTACTCTATGAATATAATGGTCTTTTATCCAGTTTTTCCCAGTCGAGATCCATGTTCCCATTACAACACAGTGTTACTTAATGTAAGTACACACCGTTCATGTCACCATCACCATACAATTAAGGAAATTAAGGCACAAAGGAGAAAGAAGGAAAAAAAAAGTCTCCACAAACCATGTTGTCCAGACAGTAGGAGAGACTGAAAATACTGTCTCATGTATTTGGAGCTGAGCCTTTCTGAATAAATTAGCATTCAGCCAGTGAGGACACATGGAAGGAAACTTTACCAAGTGCCAAAACCGACTTGTCTGAAAAGAATTCGGTAAATAGATTCCAGCGTCTGACAAGTGTAAGCTGCACTGAATATTATCGGAGACGGCAGTACTTCTTAATCACATGGACTGCATTTTTAACTGGTAGCTTCTACCAGCAGAAGTCTAAAAGACAGTCTGAAGGGTCTCTCCAAGGAGAGGTAGAAACAGTCAGTATGACAGATACTTCTGGATCACAGTACTCAGAACTCATTGCATGAACCTTATCAATGTGTTATTTATTTTCACAGACTCGTCCCAGATTGTATTTATGGCACAAGGGCTAAGATCAAGAGCATTTCTTTTAAGAAATGAGGCTAATGAGGGCAATTAACCCAACTCCAAAACATACAAGCTGTGCAGATAAGAAGTCTCATTTGAATTTTGCTATTCTCGCAAAAAGCAGATGGATTGATCTGACTGGTTTCATGGGACTTTTGCTTTGCTGTAGAAGATTAATGCTCTCTCCCTTTAGCTACAGATCAAAAACCAGGCCAGCGGGTGAAAATAAAAGCCTCAGGATCCTAAGAAAGGACCTGCAATAAAAGCTCATCCCTTGCCGAGATCTCCAGGAGGTGTAAGAGTGGCTAAATGATAGGAATTGGTACACTTGTGTTTTACCAAGCACTCTCTCCAGTGGGTCATTGCAACATGATGCTCTCTAACAAGAAGCAGCTATCAAGGCAACTGCCAGTGCCAAGAGAGGAAGCCACTGATACGCACAGCCCTGAAGCAAGGCCAGATCTGGACAAGAGAACATGAGGAGCAGCCAGAGCCCCAGAGTTTATTTTATTTAGTTAACATCTCTTAAGTAAACAGGTGTTACATGGACAGGGCCTCTATCATGGCATCAACCTACAGCAAGAAAGGAGGAAAGACAAAAAGTTGAAGAATGGATCATATAATTTTTGATCCCAAGCGATGCACCTCAGCTAAAGGCTGTTAAAGCAGACACAAGGCAGACTGTGTGGATCATCCCTAGGAACTATTTAGTTCAAGCTCCCTTGCCTGCACACATATACATTTAGAGTGGTTTCTCATGAGTATTTGCTAGGTGGCCCAATATCCTCACTCTGACAGTAGACTCCACAGGCTCCACTGCCAAAGCCTTCTCTAGCGAAAACAGCAAAAATCCTACCCACTTACATTTATGGATTATTGCCTGGAGCAGAGCCCCATAGACTTATGAAACATTTAAGGAAATACCTGTGATGAGCATGGTGCTTTACAGATACTCAAAAAGCAGTCCCACCTCCAGTGTTCAGCAGCTGTGGGAGCACCCAGGAACCAGGGCAAAGACACATAAAAAAGGCACAATACAGAAACCACCCCAGTAAGATGGGCCGCAGCGAAACTGAACTGAGACAAGCAGTCATTATGCAGAAGAACTCAATCTAATTTCTTAAAATTAGCTTTTATGCATCACCCTGCCAAGCTCTCACCAGCCTCCTTATTGCTTACACCTACCTGCTCCTGGTGAAACCTACTATTTCTTCCATTGCTGCAAGTCACCCACAGCGTGCAGGAGAAAGGAAGGGAGGCACACCTGTGTTACTGCTTGTCTCCTCCAGTTAAAGAAACCCAGCAATCCACCCCTCCACAAATTTCAGACTAAAAGCACCCAGAGGAACCTCATATCTCTTATCACTAGAGAGAAACCTCTCCAAAGCCACTGACTGCAGAGAAGGTATCCAAAAGCCTCATTTGCTAATGAATTCTGGCATTTGATGGGAGGTAGCAAATGGCATGCTCCCAAAGTCTCCTTTCTCTGCTCTCAATACTCTTTCAAAATGCATCTATAGAGTTAAATTAATATGGATGGTTTTTTAAACTGGCTTTAAAATGCTTTCACTGCACATGGAAAAAGGAATCTATCATGTGGAATTCCTGCAGCTTAAAAGATATTTTAAACAGAACAATACAGACTGTAATGGTCTTTACTATTTGGATGGTAATTCTGTCCAGAGGTCCCAATGAGGCAAGAGATCCCTATTAAGCTCACAGCTGGCAATGCACGTGTGTCTGATCCTTCACACACTAACCCACTGCTGCCTCCATGCACACCAACAAGCTGCCAGTCCAAGTGCACCTGCACAGGGACATGATGGCAAGATACAGGAATGCCAGCATTAAGTGCACTGCTTGTGCTCAGGAGCCCTTTTAATAATGCATATTTAATCACTTTGAAGTGGTCATCCATTTTCCTTAATTTATAGCCCTAGTACTGAATGTAAATGTTTTGAAAGGGGATTCCCAGAGTAATTTGCTGCAGCTTTGGTTTGTGGAAGCAACCTCAGATGTTCAAGCTTGAAACAGCTGAAATCCCAGTCCCAAACCCACTGCCATTCCCAGGGTACACAGTCACCCTTCCTGCATTTCCCTCTGCTAAAAAACAAGGGGACAGATTCCTTCTGTATATGAAGAACCCTGGATTGATTGCAGTGGGTACCAGACTCCTCAGGGCCACCAGCACCACCAGGGATGCAGCAAAGGGAGAGTGCAGACAACTCTCTTTCAATGGCCGGACTGTAAAAACCCAGACTCAGAAAATCCTCATCCCCACCAGTAAGAACACTGACTGGCCCATCCTTGGGGGCCTTTTTCCATTCCCTGAGTGTCCAAATGCATGCAATGCCTTTCATATTTTCTCTCTCTCTCTACTCTATCCATTCAAAGTCCTCCTCTCAGCTCATTTCTTATGTGACACCCAGAGGTTATAAATCTACAGAACTCCTCCAAAGACTACAGCTTCACAAACAATCACATCCCAGTCATTTCCTCTCTGGAGTTCTCCATCGCATCCTGTTTATTCTGCATCTATCTTGTTTGGATCACAAACTCTTCAGAACAAGGACTTTACACATTTTGTGTCTGCGCCTATGGAAGCATACAGCTGGTGTTACCCAACTCCAAGCTGTTATGGTCAGAGGAGACCTCTGCAATTACCTAGTCTGGCCTTTAGCACAACGCTCAGCCAACTTCAGCAAATGACTTCTGCATTAAGATCCTGACAATCTCAGAAGTACGCTACTAGCATAAAACCCCACCATTTTTATTCTGCATCTTCTCTCAACTTAGCTGCATATTTTGTGCTTTTTCCTCCTTATCCAAATGCTTACAGTACTTACAACTAGTCTGACATTCACATTTTAGGATGTTTTCCAAAACACACATGTACCTTATTTGTGCAAACTCTGCACTGAAACCACATTCGGTAATTACTTACAACACTTTGCATTTGGCAGGTTCATATTTAATGTACCTGCCCCAAGATAAGATTTGGTCAAGAAAATGGAACTGTAACATAAACCACAGACTTACAGTCCTGTTTTTAAGAAAGTACGTCTGTAAAAGATTAAAGACCTGAAATGATTTCAGAATATAGTGAAGGAAAAGAATGAGCTGATGGCATTTGTTGGTATGTAAGGTATTCTTGTGTTAAAAATTTATATATGAAAACCTGTCATGCACTCTGAATACCTGTATTAACTTTAATGTATGACATGCTATGAAGTGATCTTCTTCTGAAGAAAAGAAAGATTAAATTCTTTTGAGCCAAGTATTAAAAGCATTCTTAAACCAAACATACACAAAAGGAATTCTTACAAAAAAAAAAAAAAAATCTGTTTCTCATCTGTCCAAAATTCTATTGGCTTCAGCTAAATTCAATCAATCAATACTCAAAGAATAAAATAAAATAAAAAGCCCTATCCAGTTATAAATTTTTCTTTAACTACAATCATCTGGCAGTGGACTATCACTGACCTAACTTTATGAGCATCTGTCAGCTGTTGATGGCCATGGTGCTGTCAGGAGCAGAGAACAATGATTCTTTGCTCATTTACCAAGCAGAGGCCAAAAGAGACCCACCACAAATCACACAGCAAGCTGCACAATCCAGAGGGAAAATAAACAACCAACTAAAACAAATGGACTGCGAGGGCTCAGCACTTGTCCTACACGATGCACCCACAGCTCAAGGTACCAAAGAGCTCAAAGAGGAGCTGCAATGACTTTGCTCCATCACAACTAGCAAGTTATTCATGATATACAGATGCCTTCATTTCTTCCAAACAGTGCGACCCTTCTACCCATAGTGAGAGCCTTTACAAATGGGGCACCACATGAGGCATTACACAAGAACAAAAGTGCTTCCACAATTTTCTTTTAATTGCCATGACAACTCTGTTTATTTGGATTTAAACATCATCTTGGGATGTTTATGTGGCAAACAGCATAACATAACAAAGCAGAATGGGACAAGAAGAGCCAGCGAAATGCTCGTGTGGGTAACTTCTGTACAAATCAAGTAGTGCCAAGAAAAAATACAAGAATCAACAGCTATAACGAAAAGTACAGGGGGATTAAGAACCAAACCAAAACAAACATTTCTCGCCATTTCCCCTTTTTAGTAGGAGCAGCAATCACCTCCGCAGCTCCAGCACTGGGAAACTGGAGAGGGCTCTACAATCCCGTCCAGCTGCGACCGCGCGTCCCCACCTGCATTTGGAAGTGGGATTTTAATTTGCGTCATCACCGCCCTGCACGTGCATTTCCAGGGCTCGCTGAAGACATGCTGATTAAATGAAGATGTCCTGCATTGTCGGGTAACAATTGCGCTTCCGACTGTGCTCATAAATATCAATTATTAAACAGCTTCACAGGACACTGCCTGTAGTCACACGTTTAAGACCTCCATCTCCCTGCAAAGTTAGGCTAAAACAATGTAAGCATCTCTCAGTCCATCACAAAACTGTCACAAAAAGATTTTCGTTCAGTTTAGATTTCAAGAGAGAACTGGTGGAGCAAAGACTAGCTAATTAGCTATTTGCCTTCGGCACCCTCCTTCTGCAGGACTGGTTACTACAGGCTTCTAGTTTAGCTTCAACTTCTTCACATTTCCAATGATGGATGTCTGTCCCACCCATATTGGTGGCTTCTACATCCCTGGAATAGATGAAGAACTATTTTGCAAGCACACCAAATTGGAAACGCTGTGAGATGTCTGGTGAGGTCCAGTCAGTGATGAATGCACTCTCCTACCTGCTTATTACACAATATAGATGGCCCCACACAAATCCCACAGATGCAACCTGCCCCTGTAAAGAACAGGACAGGGAAAGGGGAGAAAAGAAGAAGAAGGAAAGGGAGAAAGGAGGGTCTATTCCAGGGATCCTCTCTCCCCCCAGAGAAGAACAATGGACTCCGGATAATCTTCAAACAAGCCAACAAACATAAGCAGCCCCAAATTTGCAATTCCAGTAGCCTATGGGGGCAGAGAGCACATACTGCTCAGTGCAGATCACACACTACAGAAGAGCCCAGAGAACCCAGAGGCATAAAGCCAGTCTCACAACTGCGAAGGCTTACTTGCTTAAATACCAACACAAAACCAGTTTTGTTAGGACTTAATGGCAAGACATGTCACACAGGCCAAAGGCAACTGTCTAAAATCAGCAGCAGGGTGCAGAACTTTTTGTTGTTCTTTTTCTTTTTCTTTCTGGAACTGAAGTCTGTAGCAGCCTTTTTGACACAGAAAAATAAGTCTCCCCAGAAAGTAAGATGCGTAGAGGGTCTTCAAAACTAACATGACAGCTACAGATGTGTAAGAAACACCATTAACTTCCTGAGCATCTTTTGGGGACTGGTCAGGCGTGGAGCAGCTATAAATCACAGCGGGTCCTTTCTAAGGGAAGCAACACTGGCTTCATCTGTGCAACAACTGCATAGAGGTCAGGACTGCGTGTTAAATCACTTCTCCAATGAATCACCCCAACAGTTTTGAGCACAGTGCATTTAGTTTCATTGCCATCCCTGCAGAAACTAGTTAGTTAATCTCATTTAACACTTCGTGCCAACATTTGTATAGTTTCCATTGCTGCAATGGAATCTGCAGATAACACAACCTGGCTCAGTGCTCCTGCTGCTCCCGGGATCAACTACCATTTCACACACCAGCGTTTCTTTACCAAGCCACGAATGTCCTCCAGCCTATCATAACCTCAGTCTGGTGCTTCAAGAGTCTGATCTTTGAAAATTAACTACTTGGCAAGATTTACTGTAACAAAGGAGGATCGTCCCAGCTTGCACTTTTAAGTATATCCATTCACAATCCCTGTCGCTGCAGTGGCCACTCGATGGTTTAAGTTATGTGATTAAAAAGAAAGCGATGGTAATTGCGCAGTAGCTGGTCTGTCAGCTCTCTTTGAAAATAATGAGCTCTCTTCCTCCTTATGTTCACCACAATATATCTTTAGAAAAGTCTTACAGAGATTAATGCTCAATTGCTGTAAATGAGCTTAGCTTTATTTATTCTAAGAGAGGATCTGGCCCCAAAATCCCGATAAGCCATTGCTCCAGCATTCCTATTAGAAGAAAATCCTGTACTGGAGTTAAGACAGAACTTTGGCCTCCTGTCTTGCCTGTAAACCCAGCAACAGAGATTTGGCATACTTTCTATCAACAAGCCAGGCCTAAGTGTGTACTTTAAATTAAGCTAAGATACAAGACAGCAAACACTATAAATCTTAAGAAGATAAGACAAATTCAGTGTTTCCGCTGCTCATCTTCACCTTTGCTGCCTCTTCCCCTTGCTTTCCAATGGGAACGTGAACCTCACCCACGCTAAGGCTGAGCACCATGGGAAGCTCATTCATGGCAATGTCAGTGTTTGAAATACTAGGTTTGCAAGCAGCAGCTCTGCAGCAGACCCACCCAGGTCCCTGCAACACCCCAGGTACTGGAGAAGTGAACCAGGTCGCAAAGAGAAAGGTCTCAGGGAGAACAGCGTGTTCCTAAAAACCACTGTGATTTCAGGAATCTGTTTTGAAACTGCAAGTGCTGTGAAGTGACAACATGCGAGCCACAACCACATGTTAAGAGAGTTTGTTTTATATCACAGGGTCACAATAAGAGCCCATTATAACTCTGGTTAACATTCCCAGGCTGGTATGCAGCGACACAGCCCACACAACGCCTCAGCCGTGGTAGCAAGGTCTTGAGAGCCAGGTTCAGCGGACATGAGGAAAAAAGACAGAACCAAAATGAAGGGCAGGGCCAGAAGTCTCCCGCTGACTGGTGCAATCCTCCCCACCAGCCTTTCCTCTTCCCATCACCATTTACACCCCAGCTGCATCCAGGCGGCAGGACAAAATCTGGCTCACTGCTTGGGAAGGATTTTTTGCAAAGGCTTCACGGTTCACAGTTCAGCAAATCTAAGGCTGTGGCTCAAAGCTTCTTATGCTGGCCACCCAGCATACAAGTGTTCCCTTAAATAACCCCTGCTAGAACTGGGGCTTCCGCACCTTCATGGAAAGTATTTGGATCTCAAACCGAACATTTTCTTAAGTAAGCTATAAAAAGACTCCACCACACAACTTAAATGGATTGGCTTTTATGGATCCAAGAGCCAAAAAGTAAATAACTACATAAATCTGGCACTGATAACCATTAAATAATAATCCACCCAATAATATGGCTGCCCCGTGACTTCACCAGAGATTCCATGAATCCAACCCTGGCTCCCTGCTCAGCAAAGATGTGCAGATTAGCAAAAGGAAGCAGATGCCAGACATGAAGGAAAATCCTGCCTTCAGATTGTTCTTTAACAGGGAAAAAAAAAAAAAACAAACAGTTGAAGACAGACTCCTTCTCCACGTATTAATACAAGTGTCCCTTCAAGTACCTACACTCAGAGCAAATTGTCACATATGAATTTTTACGGCTGAACTGCAAATGCTGTTCATTTTCAAATCAGCGTAGCCTGGGCTCTCGCTGCCTCAGTTGAGTATCTTGCAGATGCCACTGAGTTCCTAATCTCCTGCAGAGCTATCAGGACAGGCTTGTTTGCTCACTTTACTTGCTCAAATTCTCCAGGTAAGCGTTAAAGCTACTGAACAAAGGCAATGTAGGAGTTGAGAATAGATATGGAGTATTCTATGGCCTTCCTCAAACACTGATTTAAGTGATCGTCATACACGAACAGCCTTCTCTCTCAGATACACACATGTACATTCTTGAAATGTATAAAGCTAATGCCCTAGATCTGTCACAGTCCCCATTAATAATTCAGATTATTGGCCATTTTACACACATACAATGAATGCTTCCAAAATTAGCTTTTCTTCTTTTTTTTTTTTTCTTTCTCTTTTTTTTTCCCTCTCTTTTTCCTCCAAATGACCCACTTGGTGTATTTGCTATTTGTAGAAAAAGCTGTATGCTTACCCAAAGCTCTGGGAGACCACGGAGCACCTCTCCCAGCTGAAACTGCACTTGGATGAGGCCCATGGAGATTATCTATTCTGGTCTTTTGGCACTAGCAGCTGAGCAGTGGACACAGAAAGCTTTCTAAGACCATTTCTGCCAGGGAGCACACTCTAGATAAGCAAGTGAGACAGTGACAATACTATTTCAGTAATGTCTGCAGAGCTTAATGCTGACAGAGTTGATATTTTTCAGCTTTGGTCATCCCTACAGCTAGTAAGAGTATAAACAAGAATTGCCATCTTCACTTTACATTGAAATCACCAGCTTCATGTGTCTATAATTTTTCAGTGATTTCTTTTTGAATTGAAGAAAAACCTTCTCTAGGAACTGTTAAACACTGATAACAGACCAGAATACAAAGCCATTTTCCACCCAACAAGAAGAAATATTTACCATCACCACTGACACATTGCACAAGCATGTTCCCTGCCAGCACCCTGTACATACAAAGCTTGCCTGCAGCCCAGATCTGCAGTCCATCCTGTTTACTATTTAGGACACACATTAGAGCCAAACCAAGCTCCACCTCCCAAAATCCAGAAAAGCAGCTTGTGCAGATGTCGAAATTCTGGTGAGAAAGACAAATGATAAACAAATTTCCTAAAAGATGTGTCTTGGGACAGCGTTATCCAACAATTTCATTAATTCCCTTGGTATGGAACGTAGGAGAGTGCAAATGGAATCTGCAGAAAACAGACTGCTGGGAAAGTTGTCAACTCGAGAGGATGCACAGAAGTTTATTCAGAACATCTGAGGACTAAAACAACTGACGGGAGGCGCAGCTTAAGATCAGGCCAAGTGCAGTCATGCACTCTGGGATTAAAGAAATATGTTCTGCATACTGGGAGCTCAACAACAGTTGGAAATGACATCATAGAAAGACTTGGGTGCTCATGGCAAGACTGTAAAAAAGCCAAATGTTGCTTGAGGTCTCAGTGAGGCAAGGGAAAACAGACAAGACACTAGTAAGATCTTAGCTGGAACAATGTGATTTCAGGTTACTGAGTTCAGGAAAGGTTAAGTGAAAGTGGAATAGGGCAAGAAAAGTTCAGTAAGATAATCTCCCTCATAAGACAAAAAGACAAAATGAAATTGGCTTTGATACTGGAGGAAAAGGAAGGCTCTCTTTGGATGAGAAAGGGAAAGATAAATGTAAACAAAGAATTTTAGGTTGGAATTTGAAAAAGGGCTTAGGCTCATCAAAATAATGCATGTTGAGAAGAGCTTGCCAAAAGGAAAAATAAGGCAGGAGATTGATTGTTCAGTGCAAGAAAACTGAATGAGATAGCCTAAGTCAAAGCCAGTCATGCAGGATGTCCAAAGCCAAATGCTGGTAACACAGGTCCTCATCACATACAGCCCACAAGCCCAAGGTGTGTGAGCTGCACTGCTATCCCAAGACCTGCTGGACCATCCCTCACCTGCAGCCAGGTCTTGCGCCACCACTGGAGGGGCATGATACTGAAGGTGTACAGAGAGCTCACATACACGCTACAGATAATCACCAGAAGCTGTTTCACATATGGACTGGTTTCCTGAGTTAGTGCACAGAGAAAAAGGGAAGACATTTCCTTAGAAGACCAAAGGTTTACACTAACCAAGTCCAAGGAGCAGAGGCTAGTGAGGAGCATGCCAGCTGACTTGAAATGGTTAAGAGTCAGAAGAACTCTGCTAAAAGCAAGGAGATGGATGAGGCTTTGGAGGGAAGAGATGAGATGGCCACTGCTGAAAGCTTCAGAAATCAGCACTGTGACAGCAAGCAACCAGCTATCACAACTGAATTCCCTCATTATTACACAGTATTACCCTATAAAATTAACAGTGCAGGCAGGTGCAGAGGGCCATTTACAGTCTTGCTCTTCCAAATTAAACTCTGTTTCAATGGAAAAACATGAAGTTAAAAAGGTGAAGGAGGGAGAGGAGCAGGAAAACACAGAGGCTAATTAATGTCAATCACTATAAAAACCCATGACTGATGCTTTTGACATGACTATTCATGACAGATCTTCTGCAGACATTTGAAGGAGCATGAGAAGGGTGCCAGAGTGCTGCATCAAAGTGGGATAAGCAGAGTGTGTCTGCAGATCTACACAGTGCAGAAATATTTTGCTCAGATATTTATGCAGACTGCTCTGAAAGTAATGCTTCCTATTTATTTCCATGGAAACTACAACAGATACAAAGAGCGTACTGATACTACTTGATAGAGCAAACTCTCACCTACATAACACTGTTTTTCAATATAGTCACCACCATTACCTATGTATTTTCACTAGCAATGAACAAGATCTGGAATGCCACCCACAAAAGTCTGCACCAGTGGAGGTGATCCTCCATTGCACAGTTGCTATGATGGTTTCATTGCTGAAACGTATCACTCACTACTCTGAACTACTGTTCACAGGATCACAGGGGTTGGAAGGGACTTCAAGAAACTATCAAGTCCAACCCCACTGCTAAAGCAGGCACCTACAATAGGTCGCACAGGTAGACATCCAGACAAGTCTTGAGTATCTCCATAGAAGGAGACTGCACAGCCTCTCTGGGCAGCCTGTTCCAATGCTCTGTCACCCTCACGTAAATAAGTTCTTCCATATGGAACTTCCTATATTCAAGTTTTAGGGCATTACTCCTTGTATTATCACTACACACCACTGAGAAGAGCCTCATCCATTTTGCCTCCCACCTGCCTTTAGTTCTCATTCCACCTCACCATCCACTCAGTGGTTTCTTGCCACTTTTCCCCAATTTCTTATTCTTATGGATGCACTGATCTTGAGTTTGGAAGAAGTGATATTTAAGCACCAAACATCTCTCATGGGCACCCTTTACCTTCTAATACTCCAGCCCACGGAATACTTCCAAGTAGGTCTTTGAAGAAATCAAAGTTGGCTCTCCTGAAGTCCAGGGTATCAATTCTACTTACTGTGTTGCTTGTTCCACATTAGATCTTAAACTCCACCATCTTGTGATCACTGTATCCCAAGCTGCCCCCAACCACCATATCCCAGAGCAGTCCCTCCTTGCTATTAAAAAGAAAGTCAAGTAGCACACCCTTCTTTGTCAGCTCCTCCACCACCTGCAAACAAAAGTTATCATAAATGCACTGCAAGAACAGAACTTTCTGTGTGTGGCCATACTACTTATCCAAAGAATATCAGGATGGCTGAAGACCCCCATGAGAACCATTGCTGGAGATTGCATGGCTACTTCCAGCTGTTTGTAAAAGGCCTCATCTGCTTCCTCCTTCTGAACAAGTGCCCTGTAGTTCACACCTGCAACACAGTCACCTATGTTAGCCCGCTCCTTAATTCTTACCCATATCCACCTTTTGGTCTCCATAAATGTTCAGGAAGCATCAGTGAATGTCAATGGGTGCCCTTTTTTTCTGTGTAGATGAATCAAGTGAAACATCTTTGCTTTATCACGTCAGATGCCATTTATCAGACTGCCCCTCTGCAGCTATCTGTCACACAGTAAAACAAACATAACAGAATTCTGGTGGAAAGGTTCAACCTCTACTGCCATACCATCAGCACCCACCTCAGATGTCACAGACCAATATAATGAAATAGAAGGCATTACTTTCCAGAGCAGCCTTTGTACATACAAATGCCATTCCAGATATTGGAGGAGAGAACCTATGGATGCTTATGCCTTCAGGACAATCTCATCAGTGCAGGCTTAAGTTGCCTCTGTGGGAGAATAAGTAGAAACTCCAAAACAGACTCCAAAGGACTTGCATGCACAACTGCTGCTAATAACTGCATGCATGCAACAGAAGACTGCCCCAACATGCCAGTTTTCCCATCTGATTTAGAAAAGATAAGTCATAAACAGTACTACCAGCTCATTTTGGGTTTTCTTTTCCCACAGGCAGTTATTTTGTCCACAGCAGGGTACAGTTACAGTTTTGGGGGTAGCTTTTGCTTCAGTCATGTTTCAAACCTGTTATCAGAATGTACAGTATTCACCAGTCATGGTGAGGCTTTAACTCTGTGATCACAAGGAAAAAAGGGGCCAGTAGATAAAAGTTTATAGAAAGACAAATGCTTGGTATCCCTCTACTCTCTAACCACAATCTGTTGCTGTCATTCGACTGTGAAGTTGGGACTAATACACCTGACACCCTCTTCAGATGGGTAGATCTCAAACTGCACTGCAACACAAAATACAGACACTTCCTACTCTTAACTAAGCACAGCCGGGAGGCTTTGATCAGCAGTGGTATTGCATAGTGGAAACTGTTCTTATATTATGGCTCTCGAGATCTGCATTAAGTTAAAAGCAGTTGTAAAAAGTGTCCTTAAAAGTACCAGCATGAGTTCTCACATCCACAGAGTGCTCTCTTCCAATTCACCTACAAAACAAACAACTGCCTCTGGCCGATAATCATGTTTGTTTTTAAAGGGCAGCTAAGCTCATGGAAGACAATACAACGCATATTTTCCCATGTTCCTCCAGGAGTGCCCTGGCTGCTCAGCCAGCTGCTGCACTTTGCAGGCAGCTGGACTCTCTTAAATTTTAGTTTTAATGGTGAAACTAACTTTTCAGCCATGAACCAGATTCCAGTTCAGCTTTCTGCATCTCTAGCAGTTGTTTCCGGAAGGCTGCTCAAGTACTGTGGCTGAGTGGCGGCCTCTTTAGAAGTCTCTCCCCTGGAGGATAACCTCAGAAACCATCTTGGCTAGTCTCAGCTTCTGCTTTAGAAGCTGCACTGGAAGGCGCTCCATGGTTTTTAAGTAAAGGCAACACTTTAAAAGGATTGCAGCAGCTGGACTTTAGACACAAGACACTGTCTGCCTTTATCCACAGTTCAAAACACAGCCCACAGCCAGGAGAGAACGATCACATTCCAGCAAAATCGTGTATATCATAAAAAATTTCACTGAAGTCCAGCTGGAGAGTGCAGCCTGAAGAGAGGATTCTCTTTGAAGCCCCACAACTCCTGAGCTCCGTTGGAAGACCCCAGTGACACCTTCGGCAGCCAGAAGACATTACTGTATGGACACACATACACTTCTCTGTAACATGTTAACACCCGGGTCTTAGCTCTCACTGTAGTTTCTTTACCACTCCTTGAAGCTAGGTCTTCACTATGTCTCTGCACTTGACAGAAGAAGAGGAGCTTCCCACCTCCAGCCCAAATTAAAGACACCGGCTACAGCCAGAGCTACCAGCACTGACTGTGCAAAGCTGAGAGCTTCCCTGCATGGACCAGACATCTATCTCTGCCCGTGAGGATCAGGCTTTGATTCAATTCAGCACCTGCTGCTCCTCCCTTTGGTGACTCACAGCCAGCCAGCAAGACCAGAAAGCTTTCATTACGTCAGAGGTGTCACTTAAGCAGGAACAGAGCGTTAACACGATTGTGTTGAGTGAACAAACTCAATCTCCGTACCTCGTCTCATTTCCCCTTCCAGCAGACACTTGACAAAGATTTTCTTTCTCTGGCACTTGCAGAAGCATCCCTTCCCTTGAGAAGCATTTCTCTATCCCATCCACACATACTTTCTCACTCTTATCACTCTCACTCTGCTCTTCAAACGCCAGCATGGGGAATTCACCAGGGCAGATCCATTAAGTCTTCAAAAAACTCCTGCGTCACTGCTGGGTCTTACCAGGCAGGTGGTGCCTGGTGGCTCTTACCACTGCCACTTCACTTTTTTGTCCATTATTTCATGAACAACATGACAAAAGTGAGGTTGACTCCATGCACGATGCTGTTCTATATCCTTCACAGCTTTATTTCCTTCCATAATTAACCTATCTTTACTGAGGAGAGCAACTTTCCCCAATTTCCTATCAGTTGGCTCATCACTCCCCCAGGCAACAGAAGCAGTTTACACTGCAGATGCCACTTCTCAAACAGCAGTCAACAAACAAATCCATTCTGCATCCAAACTGAAAAGGCATGAGTATGAGCTCAGCAAATCACACTTATCTCCAGGTCATGGGTCAAGACTCAAGGAATCAAGAAGCCACTTTAATTAAATATTTTCACTTTTAAGAATCTGGGAAAGAGCCATAAACTCCAGCCAGTCAGACGACTACACAGCACAAGCCAAGCAGTCAGCGGCAGTCATTCTGTGTCTGGAAGATTACCTCTCAGCAAATTATTTACATCTTGCACTCATTCTTATTTTAAACATTTCTTTTAAAAGTTGTTTCCTACAAGCTTGTGTTTAAGGATCTCTGTAACTTCTTATTTTATCTGCTGCATCCTCTCTCCCTTCTGCTCTTTCAGCTTTGACCTAGAAGAGCACAAGAGCTGTGACTAGATCAGTCCACCTCGCAAAACATCCTGCCCCAAAAGAGGAAGGTCAGTGTTCAAAGACATAGAATAAAATCCTTTTCCTGTATAGTGCTCCCCACAAACTGCGAGATCATCTGGCAACAACCAGTCTGACCCCACTAATGCACTCCTAAACTGTTCTGGATTATGGACAAGAACTTGAAAATATATTTCCTTCCTGCCCAGTAGGGTGAGATTCCTGTTTCTACCCATAACTCCTGTGTCAGCAACATCAGTGCTGCCCTGCTCCTTTCCCTGCTCACCAGCAGCTGCAGGGATTTACAGATACATTCCCTGTGTATTTTGTACATACTCACGGTAGTACTTGGAAGCCACACAGCAGTTTGTTGAGACAAAAGGTCAAATTCTGCATGTTACTGCAAATCTTCAGCACCAGCAGAGTTCATCCAGAGCCAAGAGCTTCTCCAGACTGTAGGAAACACTTAAGATGCCATGGGACAAATCAAGTGAATCATGCCAATATGAACCACAGCCCCCAGAAAGCAATGCTAGCAGCTATGCAAACAGCCATACCCTTGCAGTGGCCTTGAACTTCTCTCTCAAACCAGAGGAACGAGACTTAGTCCCTGTTCTGTTGTTAGAAGCACAGAAATCTCTGAAGCACGCAATGGATGTAACATGCCCCAGAACCAGTGCACCTGGTCAACCCATTCCAGTGCAGGCCTCAGAAAATACAGCCATTCTGCCTGTGAGGGCCTAGGAGCAACAAGGCAATTCTTACAGGGGTTGAGGAGCAGCAGGGCCACTTCTGATGTTCTGTATGAGCTACATGGATCTACACTGCTCCAGCTAGCCTGGCTCCAATACGATCCATGGTGCAGCAGCCACTTTCTCAGAGCCAGAAATGCCAGAGATACACCTTTGGGACACAAGATGGACCACATCTGGGCCACGAAGAAGTGTTTGCAAAAATCCCAGTTCCCTCTGCCTCCAAAACAGTACCCTGACCTGGACCAGCTTTTGGCTGAAGTGACAAGTAACACCAGTCACTGATCATTCAGTATTTATGGAGCACACTGCACTAATGGTTAACACTTCCCCCACATCTGGGCCTAAGTTCTCACTCATTCTGGCCTACAACAATGGAATTCCACTATGTATTTTAACTGAGGGTATAATTCCTCATGAGCAGTTTCAAGCTGCTACAAGTCCTCGGACAAGCAAAACACTCAGTGCATTTTCTCCTGAACTGATGGCACTCCCATGACAAGCAAAATGATGACCTTTAAGGTCCATTCCAACCCAAGCCATACTACAAGTCTATGACCAGGCAGAGCAGAGGTACCACATCCTGCCTCCAGGCTGAGCACAACACCAAAGGTAACCCAGGCTTTGTGGCAAACATCTGCCATAGCCTCAGCTATCACAAAACAAGGTCTGAGGGATAAGGAAAGGACTGGGAAGAAGGACAGGACTATCAGCCTACAAGAGTATGCATACATGAGCATTTCTATGAACACACAGCATATTCAGATGACACAAACTTCCCTAAACCCCTTACTACCAGTACCCTCATGAGGCTAGCTGCAAGCAGCTCCCCAGATGAATCCTATGAAACATTCTCCAAGGGCTGCTGCCTTCCTGCTGTTCTTAAGAACATGCAGTACTCACCGAAGCATCCATTTCTACCCACACGTGTAAATGGGCTACCACTTCAAGTTCTCTGTGATCACAGCTCTTCCAGGACTGTGGACTGTGCCTTAAATTAACTCACAAAACAAGCCAGAAAGAAAGAACACAATTTGACAGTTTTATCCCAAGGCTAGAAGGAAGAGAATTAAAAAAGAAAAAGGGGGAGAAAACAAAAACAAAAAAGCCCAGACCAGCCAATAACTCTTTGCACCAAATGAGTAATTTTATTAAGGAAACATCTGAACAAGACACACTGCACACGCAAGTTCTGCAGCTGGAACCTCTCGTAGCTGATGTTTCTCTTGGTGGCACATAAGGCAGAAAATAATTCAGCTCAGCCCTGGAGGGCTTGTGGTGGCTCTGCGGTCACAGCAGGCACAAAGCACGGTAAAACGCTAAAAGCAGGCCTTGTAAGATGTATGGTCTGCTCAGAAGCTTCTTTTTCCCCCCTCTGCAGTGAACTACAAGACCAGATAGGCTCTCAGAGAGATGCCAGAGTTCAGCCTCGAGGGAGAGGCTTCAGATGACCAGAGAGCAGCCCTGGGCCACCACAGCCCTCCAGAGGCTGTCCTCTTCCCAGGAATAATTCCAGTGGCAAACTGCATGCAAAAAGGAAATTCTCTGTATGAACACAGGGGTCACTGCCCCACGGCAGACAATTCAAACGTCCACAGTAAGAACTACAGCCACTACAACAGCTCCACACCCACCTCTTGGAGGAAAATTCCACTGTTTCCATTCCTTTGCATTCAAAGAAGGGGGCTGTGCCATACAAACAAAAAACAGTACATACCACCTGACTCACACCATATCAGTTTTTACTCTAAGCCCACATTGTTTATAAAACAATAATGAAGTGCTAGATAGCACTGAGCGGCTACCTAGTGTTTGCTGAAATACACAGGACACTCATATGGAAACAAAAGGCATCCGTGCCACTTCACATATCTGAAAGCTTCATAAAGTTAGACCTTGTGCTCTGCTCCCCACAGCCACAGCTCAAGGACTGGTGATCAGATTCAGAATAAATTCCACCACATTCTCCTTCCTTCTGGAGACTGGTGGGTAGGTGCAGAAGTCAGAGGGAAGTCGGGAACTCTGGTCCAGAATTTAGGTTAAGGCTCTTTACTTCATGCCTTTTGCACGTGAAGAAAGTGCAATTTTCCACTAAAGACTGAGAATGAGATCCTACTCAAAGGAAGAATTCCCTCTGCTCAAGCTTAAAGTCCACACATAGCCATACATCTGCTAAATCATAGTGAGATCCTTCTGTACTGCCACAGGTTTTCTATTTCAAGAGGATTAATAATGTGCAGGCAACATACTTTCCTGACTATGCAGAAAAATTAGGATACGTAGGATATATCTTTAACACATTTCCACCTAACCTCATGCATGGAGATACATGAGGCTAGATTACTAACCCTTCTGGCACAGCCATGTGAGGAATGCAATATTAAACTATGATTTTCTAAATACTATGACAATATTTAGTCACTGTGTCAAAAATCATTCCAAGACTTCAGAAAAGGTAATGTAGGAGACATACACTCTCTCCCCATGAAAAAACTGGAGGCATACTGCAGCAATGACATGAGGAAACGTAATTCACCACCTCTCTTACCCAAGTTTTACCAATACCAGCTGGAGGTTTCCCACCCCTCCCCACCCCTCCATGAAGGGGGATCTCCTTTTCGGGCCAGGAGATGGTGCCAGAGAAACGCATCCTAAAGAAAGGCAGAGATGTGGGGACAAGGGTGAGGTAGAGAGCCCCACTTTCTGCTGTCAAAGGTGCAACTAGCAGTCTGTTACTATCAGTCCATATGAAACAGAAATTGACAATAATGCTTTTGAATGCAAAAAACAGATGCATATCTCATGAAGCACCTCTAAGAAAAGTTCCGATAACACCCACCTGAGCCAGCAAACACCAGCTTATCATCTTATTCAACAGCTGACAATATTTTGGAATCAAAAATGTGGGATACGTACACTTTTCTAACAAATGTGCTGCCCGGAGGTGCCTGAAGTGTTGTCAGGACAGAGAGGAATCAGCCTTTCTCACCATAGCTGCTGCTGGTTGAGGTATTGCTGCACGCTATTTCTGAGCAGCACGGGGTCCAGTTCAGATTGTGGACACATTCATAAAACCAAGAGTTGTGTGAGCAGCGTGACACACACACACAGAGCAGGCTGTTGTGCAACACAACACTTCAACACTTCCCATCTGCACTCCATTTCAAAGCATATTTTACTTGTTAGCTTCATTCTGAAGGTCCCCCCCCCCAGTTGGGCTGCAAGAGAGGACCCTGCCAAAACGCAGAGCTGAGCAGAAGCATTGAGTCTGTATCTCCATGAACTAAACGTGAAGTAAGAATTAAGTATGCTGTGCCCTACATGCATAGAACCCACTAAACATCAACAGACTTTTGTTTGCTAGAGGATCAGGAGATATTTAGAGAGCAGGATGGCTGTGGCACACGAACGCCACCAAAAGCTCTCCTAAACGAAAGCAAGAATCACGCTGGATTTAGGAAGCGATCATTCAGCCCTATTTTCTGCATCCAACTGAAAGACAATATATTTCCCTTATGAAAAAAACCTCCAGTACGAAAGCTTGCCAAAGGAAGCTCCACTGCAAGGAGCTTTCATTTTAAAAACCCAGTCCTCACGCGTCCCACGGGAAAGCGTTCCGTGCCTTGAGTTACGGAGGTTATCCTCAATGGCACTGCCCGGCGCGCTGGGACACAGCCCTGTCTCCTCGGCAATGCGAGCCCCGAATGAAAGTTTCTGCCCAGCGCCGAGCCCGAAGCCCCGAGTGCCGACCCCCCCCCAGCACCTCCCCGCTGGCCCCCGCGCCCCGCATCCCCGGAGCCTCCCCATCGCTCCGGGCGGAGAGCTCCGCACACCTCTCCGCGCCTCCGCCGGGCTCCGCGTCTCGGCAGCGGCCGTCCCTCGCCGCCCGCGGCTCCGCTTCATCACCTGCCGCCGATCCGCCGCGCTGCTACAGCCGCCGCCGCCGCCTCCCTCCTCCCGGGTGCGGCAGCAGGGCCCCGCTCCGCGCCCCGCCCCGCGGCTCCAAGCTCCGCGCTCCCGCAGCCCCGAGCTCCCGCCGCCGGGAGTGCGCAGCGCCGGAGCTCCGACCCCCGCCCCGCAACCTCGGCTCTGCCCGCCCAGCTCCGAACGCGGGGCTTCTGCGGGAGTGGGAACGGCCGGAGCGGTTCTCGCTGCTACGAGCTCGCTCCGACCACACCGCGCTCCTGTGTACTTTCTCCCCTTTGGAGATGTTCCCACTCGGGGTATCCAAATTAAAATTCCCCACCCAGCTCACAGGGGCTGTTTTCTGCCCTGGAGTGCACCTTGATGTGCCAAAGCCGAGCACATTCATTGCAAGTTGTGTTTTAACATCACGGGGGCATTTTTCATGTCCGTGGCTGTCCCAAGAGCAGTCAGCTGGTAGCCAATACTGTGTCTTTTCACTCATAAAGGCTAACCTATGTAATTGAGGTCAAACGTGACTGTCCGTGCCAAAAGGTCTGGCCATGCACTGGACATAAAACCACTGCTATAGCTAAAAAAACAAACCAAAATATATATTAGTTACCTATGCGGTGAGCTGTCTGCTATCAAGACAAGGATGAAACTCTTCCACTGAGTCCCACGCTGTGTTCCAGCAGCCTTCTAACTGCTATGCTTTGTTCAGAGCAGTCCTGTCTCTCCAGCACAACAGTACCCCATGCAGAGATCACTGTCCCTCTTGTTTTTCAGGATTTTCAGCATGATTCTCAGCCTTTCAGGTGTTTAGAGCGAGGCAGAAGAGACTCTCAGCTTTGTTCCTTGGAGTGAAATGCAGAGGGTTGTGTCAGTGCCCCTGCTCCCAGAGAGCACAGGTTGTTAATTAGGAGCCAAAGCGGAATGCACCAATAGCTAACATACGTAGAGCCAACCTCAGGGGAAGCTTTCCATCTTCAGGATTTGCCTCTTTCTGGGGCTCAATGCTGCGAACCCAGAAATGCCTCTCCTCCAGCCATGATTCATGGCCTGATGTCCCCTGAGAAAAAACCTCAGCAGCCCTTTCATTTAAAAGGAGGAGAAGAGCTCAGATGCTGAGCACAGCAAGGAGGCTGTGGCGCTCCATTGAGCAGGATGTGCAAAAGTGAATGCAAAATTCAGGCAGAAGAAGTTGTCCTAAGTCCCTGCCCTAAAACCGGTTTCTCTGTCATCCCCATGACCTGGTTAACATTATGATTCAAAGAGCTGTGCAGCAGGATTCACACCCCAGGGTGCCTCCTTTTGTCTCTGGAACTGCTTAGGCTAGTGTCATATACAGAGAAGAGACATCAGGGGTTATCCCATGCAATCTTCTGTGAGACTGCTGGATGTGGGACAAAGACACTGAGAAGCTGCTCTGGCCCAGGCAAGGCCAAAGAGCTCTGTATGGACACACAGTCCAGTTAGGCATCAGGAAAGTCCCAAACATTGACTACTTCCCATCTCAGTGGCAGCAGCACAAGGCATTCACAGTTTCTATTTAGGAGCTTGCATTCCATTGAAATTTGGGGGGATCTGGCCTCACCTCTTCCCAGCTCTTATTTTGGAGGACGTTGATAGCATTTTAGGCACACACATGCAGCTATGCACTTCAAAGCAATCTGCTGTGATATAAGCCAAAACAGTATTGGAGTCATATGTTTTCTTACAGATAAAACATCAATTTATAAACATGTAGAGCAAGTCTATCCAACAGAAAAATGACTTCATACATATGCAAGCAACAAGAAATACTTAGAGCAGCTCATCAAATTCCTTTCTGAATCTGAAGGAGAAACTGTGGAAACTACAGCATGAGGATGCCGTTTCCCACTGCAGTCAGAAGAAAGATGCAGAATAATGAGTTTGGTGCTTAGCACGTGGAGTTGCAGTTGCTTCCCATGTCACTGCACAGGGAAAATGCCACTTGTCATCTTGGGGAGTGCTGCAATTTTTTGTCCTTTATCTCTCATCTTCTTTGAGTATACAAGCTCTTAATCCACATTCAGGAAAGCCCCATTCGTACAAGCTAACCATCACTGAAGTCAGCTCCAATAACGTGTTAATATCAGAAGTTAACAAAGAAGCAACTGTGATGATTTCATCAGTGTCGTGTCTGTTCTGCAGCACCTACAATCCCACTATATTGAAGTCCTATCCCAAATACCACCTTCAGTAGCCGGAAGCAGAGGGCACATTTGTTCTTTACTACAGGCACAAACATTTCCTTTCTCCTGACACTGCGATGTGCTGGGCACCAGATGTCTGCCGCCCCTGACACAACACACACATAAGGTCAATTACACCCTACGTGTTCTCAAGATCTGAGATGTTTGTGGAACTGATGGGTAGCAAAATGAATATACATATTTACATGACATTCCTTTGAGAACACAATAAGCATCTATTCAAGTATCCATCCAAGACCGCATATAACCCAGAACAAAAATATGATGTTCAATTTTTTCCTAAAATAAAGCTACAAATTTCAGAATTCTGCCAGAAACCACAAAAATGACACAAAAGAGGGTTAAAACTGAATAGGAGTCCAGTAAGCCAAGAACTGCAAAGGCCACATTCTGCTCCCAGCTATGCCAGTGTAAATACAAAAATCACTCTGCTGACCTCCATGCTTTGCTAGGTTGGCTCTATACATCCAGGCAACGAGCTCCCCAATTCTCTGCAAACACCAGCTTAAAAAAAACATTTCTGCACCACATGCTGTTAACACCCTGTGATGAATGCCACAGAGAAAACTTTTTCCTTAGTGTTTCTTCTGTGCATGAGAACAACAAAAGACTTTTAAAGCCCCCCCAGAAATGTAACTTTAATAGCTCTGACACACAATCACTATAAACATCTCTTGAGAGCTAAGTGCCAGCCCCCCCCAGGGCTCCTGGAGGAGTTCTACCCTCATCCATTCCTGCTGGCTGCAAAACCACCACCACTTTGTGGGGTCTTCAGAAAAAAAATACCAATGACCAAAAGAATTCCATCCAGCTCCAGGTTGGGTTGAAAACACCGCAGAGCCTCATCTGTGGTGGGTTTTTAAATGCAAATTGCAGACAGGCCCTTGCAAGAGCTGTGCTAGTAAACACTCACTTATCCCTCCCACCATACAAACAGTAGGAAATGAAATGAGATGTTTTCCAGTCATTTCTTTGGGGGGTCTGAAGTCTCGTCCCTGCGAGTCAGGAAGCTCTCCAGCTGTACTCCTCAGTTAAGACAGGCTATAATCAGAGGTGTTTTCTCCTATGATAGAAGGATTGGTTTCTTGGGCAAGATATGAAAAGAAAATGTTAAGAAATAGTATTGAAAACTGTTGGGAAATGTAACATCACAATGTTACTAATAAATTCATTTATTCACAGTTATTATTTTCATAGCACTCAAAATACAGCCTTAATTTGTAAGGCAAATATGGATATACTGCTCTTGTCCCAAAGAGCTTACACTGTAACTTGCTATACTAAGGCTAATTAATATTGAAAATATGAAAGTTCACTAGCCTTCAGAACAGAAATTGTATGGAAAATCTCTCTGCTACACCATTTTGTTTCAGTTTGCTAGAAAGTTTCATTGGAGGAGGAGGTGAGACCGCATTCACAGTGCAGTCTGACTGCACCCCTCCGGCCCTCTCTTAGAGTGTCTTCCAAATCACAGAATGGTAGGGTCTGGAATGGACCTCTGCAGGTCTCCTAGTCCACCACTCTAATGAAGGTTAATTCCCTAGAGTACACTGCATAGCAAAGTGTCCAGGAGGGTTTGGGGGCATCTCCATTAACCAGAGGTTGAGCAGAGTGTGGGCAGGGAGCTGTTCATGAACCTCTGTAGTGTTCAGAGACTTTTAGAGCTGACTTCATGCATTTGCAGTGTATTTATAGGTTGATCGTCTAAAAAATCAATTATATATAAAAAAATACCCCACTTTATCAGGATGTTTCATAGAACTCCCAAGTGTGAGGCAAAGTATCCATATTTTACTGCTTTGAACTCATTTTTATTTACTTCTTTATGTGGTCATAGAATTTATTTAGAGGTTACTACAAATCTACAGGGGATAAAGCCTTCTCAAATAGGCTCTTCTCTGACTCAGATATGGACTTCACAACAGAGTAATACTCCTATCAATTAGCACACAACGGTAGACATAAATGTGTGCTGAGGATGCTGCTTCAATCTGCAAAACACAAAGCAGCAACTGAAGTCTGGAGAGCATAAAATAGGAAGGCCTAATGGTACCACTGAAATAGGAAGGGATAATGGCAACGCAGAAATCACACAGTTAAACCCATTTGCCTATCTGCTATTTCTAACATCTGCCACAGTTATAAAATGGCAAGAGTCACTGAGCTGTCTTTCACCCAACCCTTATTTACAGTTTGCATTGCTCTCAGTAGTGTCCTCAGTTTAATTTTTATTTCCGTTTACCTAATACATTCACTTGTTTATGGGGCATAGCCCAAGTTTGGACTCTTACAACATTTATTTGATCAAAACAATCTGTTACCACTGCGATTTTGTTTTCTGGGATGGAAACACTTATCTATGCTTGTCTGTAGCAAAGATTACTTGAGGACCAAGTTTACAATTGGCATTACCCTTTCAGAACAAAAAAAAAGAGAAAGACCAGATTCTGCCCTCCCTTGAATTCAAAGCCGACTCCCAGCAAGACCTCCACACACTGCACAGAGCCACATGCCTTCTCCCAGGTAATCTTTTAGGCATCAAAAGAAAAATATTTCACAGTGATATAATATCTCAAATTATGTACTCACCCTTAGATCTCTATTTAAATTCCATTCTTTTCCCTCCCAAAGGTGATGCCAGTCTGCTCTTAACCTTTCTCCCTTATTGCGCAACTAAGACAAACTTTTATCACGGGGTCGGAGACTGTACTGTTTTTTCCTCACCCTGTTTGGTCTAAAGGTTAACATTTCACAAAGTATCCTAAGGACATTTTCACTCCCAAGAAATATTCTGACAACAAGATTATTTTTAACTCTGCTAAGCTCTGATGAGTGCAAAATGTGACACGGGGTGCTCTGCAGCCCTGGGGAATGCACCAGTCAACAGGGTTTGTGTTCTTCGCAACCTGAACCTTTCAGCAGCAAGACTCTGTGCTCACAGTATGCAATGTACATCTCATTAGAAACCCAAAGGATTGCCAGATAGGTGAAAAATGTGCTTAAAGCCTGCCAGCAGCTTTCTAGAGACAGCAAGACGCTGCCTGGAGTTGGGTGGCCTTCCCACAGATGAGATGTGGCCAACAGAGCACCCAGCCCACCCAGTGATGCTGCGGGCAGCCTGCTCCAAGATGGCAGCTCCAGGTTCTTTCCCTGGCAGTGTTAGAAGTGACACGACAAGAAATGGGACAAGTCCACTCATGACCCTGTAATACATCCTAGGAAAAGCATGAGAGAGATAAGGCGAGAGATGGGCGATGGGAGGGCTGGAGGTTGGCTGCTAGGACATGGGCACTGAAAAACACATCCACAGAAGCAATGCGAGTTCTGGCATGGCACATCTGCAGAGCAGCCAAGGGAGCACATTGCTCCGCTGCAAATACCCAGCACAGTGTTTTGGAACTGCTTTCCCTGCCTGCACCTAGATAGTGGCATTCATGTTGCAGGCAGGGTTGCAGGAGCTCTCTGCTCAGGAATTAACTCCCCATTTGCAAACATACCCTTCCTGTTCACTAGGATTTCCTATCAAAGTAACATTACTCCCTTCTCCTCCTCTACAAACCAATGTAGATTACAGCAGAGGCTGCCCCCTCCAGCAGTGCATATCCCACTCTGGAAGCATTTTACATTACTTTTCCCAGAGTCCTAAAACCAGGATCACAGAGATTGTTCCAAACGTGGCTTTCGCTTTACACTAGAATAGCTTCCATTAATGCAGTAAGCTCTATACTTTATGATATCCAAAGCAGAAGTCCAGATCTTGTTTCCTTTTTAAACATCACCAGCCATCATGCACTTCACCTTCACTTACTTCTCAGTGTATGTCTGAATGCACCAACCACCCACCACTTATTAACGTTTCAAGAGTCTTCCTTAAAACACACGTGAGATTTAGGAAGGATTTTGCTCCAGAAGCCTTCTGACCATTCTCTGCAAGCAGAGGGAGTACTTCTATTTCACAGCCTGGGTTTGTGAAACCCAGAAAACAGAATGCATCTGTTTCCAAATTCCTTCTTAAAGCCATTATGAAAAGAAGTCCTCATTTCTCTTTAAGGAGGAAACCTAATTTGGATTTCTCAATCCAGATCATCTTAACACCCAGGTTCAATTTTGTTTGCTGAAGCAACCTACAGGTTCCAAGTAATATAAATTTAACCTACAAGGCTTCTCGCTTGGGCTGGATGGGTCCAGCATGTCTGTGTTACAGACTCCACACCGTGTGTCAGCAGCATCTGGTGCTAACAGCAGGATCTCAGGCTTGGTGCTCATGTCACTCCATTGGGCACGTTTCTTGACTTTCAGTTCTGGATTGGATTTTTCAAGAGGGTATCCTTCTATCTCATTGCATCAGAGATTTATGTCTGGCTGACAATTTTGCCTTAATATTTTGGAGCTGCAGTGGTTTCTTATGGAACAGACAATACATACTACACACCCACTTCTTCTTTTGCTATGTTATAAACTAAGAGTCACCTCATTTGCACTGTTTAAGCTCTAAAAGATAACCTGGTGAAGGGAAGATAGGTGAAGTTTCATAAAACTGCATAAACTCTTGTTGAGGAGCACTCACTCTATGCAGAAAGCTCAGGTAGGCTTGGCCATGCAGCTTCTCACTTGACAGCAAACCTTAAATATTGTATCTGGAAATTAAACCTCAGCTGTGCATTGGCTGGGAGCACCACAACAAAAATGAGGTTTTACACAAAGCCTGTGCTCAGCACACTAAAGAATGGTGTTTTGGCTAAGAGGCCTTGGAAAAACAAGAGTTCAGTTTTTCCACCCTGTCATTATTCCAGCAAAACCCTGCAGGTAAATAGGCCTCACTTGTTTATGCTGATCCTTCACAGAGACATTCAGGAAGTCTGAATAATACTTAAGTTCATAGCCAACCAGGTATCTATATAAAGTAGGGCTTATCTGTATTGCTCAAGCATATGTCTGAAGAAACAGATATTTCCAAGAATTTTACTTATTTTATAACCCTCCAACAGGGCAGGTACCTGGAAGGAAACACTCCACAGTAAAACACAGCAGTTAATAAACTGCTCTTCCCCCAGAGAACTCAGGCACCTGCAAAAAGCAAGCTGAGGTCATCGCCACACTGTCACCGAGCTGTGACTTGTTCACAGCAGGAAGAGAAGGTTTGACCGGGACACAACAGCTCTTCAACCCACACGTGATATCCATTAGGCTGCAAGGCCTTGACAGCAGTTTGATGCATAGCTTTAAGTCGCACAAGGTTTAATGCAAGCATAAATTACAAGTGGATGATTTAAAACAGAAACATCCAGATGAGAAACGGAATGTAAAGTGAGCATGGGCTCACCACAGACAGAAACACAACCTACAAGCAAGAAGCAAATGCCACTCCAAAAGGAACAGAACTTGTGCTAGTTACATTGTTTTCATGCTGGATTTACAATGGGTATGTGATGGATTTACTTCAAGTATGTGCTGGCTTTACATTAGGTGCATGCTGGATTCTTACACCAGTTTTGCATTCAGTGAATGACAAAAGATGTGGCATTTTTTTAATCTAAAGGAGATCCTGACTTGGTTTCATCATGAACAGTGTGACTGCTCGGATGTAGTTCATGGCCAATGGTCCCAAGTGTGTTGAAGGTTATATAAAAGGGAAGAATATATCTCCTCCTATTCTTTAATACCACTAATGACACAATCATTAAATGCGAGGATACCCTCAAGGCTGGAAAATCCCTGGGGAGCAGAGTACAGGAGCCGACACCCGGACATGGGATTAGTTTCCTTGGTTATTAGAGCTAGCTGAACTGTTTTAACAGACATAGGTATCTAATTTAATTACATATTAGACAAAACACTTTTGATTACTATTCAGCCAGCCAGAATTAATGAATGTCTAATTCCTACTTCTATCATAAAATATCTCTACCCTCTAGTCTTTTTATCTCTTTTGTTTTCTGAGCTCTCCTGCAATCCACCTCTCTCAAGGCAGATGTTTACTGCTGTACTAACTTGCATGACTTTTTTATGATGATGATGCCCCTTAAACTCATTTTCACAGTTTATGATATGATTCTTGGGTCACCAGGGAAAGCATCTGAGTCACAAAGAAGACTAATAAAGCACTAGGATTCTGATTTTCTCATACACTATTTAAAACAGAATCCATTTAAAAGCAGAGTCTTGAATAAACCTTTGTTGACTTTGAATTCCACACACTAGACATTAGCTTCTGTTCCATTTGGCATATGCACACTTTTTTGACCATAGTTTTCCTTTTTCCACAGCATAACTGACGAACTCATAGAATCATAGAATGGCCTGGGTTGAAAAGGACCACAATGATAATCCAGTTTCAGCCCCCTGCTATATGCAAGGTTGCCAACCACCAGACCAGGCTGCCCAGAGCCACATCCAGCCTTGCCTTAAATACCTCCAGGGATGGGGCATCTACAATCTCCTTGGGCAACCTGTTCTAGTGCATCATAACCCTCTGTCTGAAATTATTAAAATCTGAATTATTTTAATCACATAATTTAACCTGATGAAATAGGCAAATTTACTAAATCTTCTGTTGTATATATCCCTCATTTTCTGAATTGAAGCAATGGTTTAAAAGCAAATCACAGATTCCTGGATCAGATATTGAGTAGCAGAAGTTCGGAGAGCAGGGTTACTCAGTTTCCACAGAGACAAACTTGAAGTAATTCTACTGAGGCCCACAGTGTTACATTATTGTCAGTGATTGTTTTTCTGTGCAATAAAGCCACTCTTCAGATCACACTGCAGCAAGCAAGACAGGAGGAGATGAAGTTATGAACCGTTATCTGTGTGTTCAGTACCTGCAGCAAAGATGACATTTTCAAGGCTACGCAGGTACTTTTATCCCAGGGATATCCCAGCTCAGAGCAATCCAATCTCTCTGCACACCTACAGACCCAAATATAGCTCCTGCCATCCGAAGGCAGATATTAATCCCTGAGATTGAGCACCGTAGTGCCAGATTCTTCCAGTCAGTGCAATGCAAACATGAGCCCTGCACCAACTTTTGAATGCACAGGCCAAACCCGAAGATATTAATCCAGCCCATACACCTTGAGAAAGGAAACTAGGAATATCTAATTACTACTAACTTTATTTTAAAATAGGCTTATATCCTTCCCTTCTCCCTGCAACTCAGATGTAACAACATTCTTACCAAACTTCTGTTTTATAAAAGATTTGAACCATTAGAAAGGGGCTTGGTCAGCAGCAGTAATTGGAAAAAGTCATTCTCACCTATTCAACTCATAAATGCTATAGAAGAGCAGGGTTCTCATATTTTCTTATAACTCCTGTATTGTTATAAGAAGGTATACAGGAGTTATAAAAAGCAGAGAGAAAATCCTACTCTGCTGCCTAATGACTGCTGTCTTTGAAGTCAGTGCAACCACTGCTCTTTTTTATTCACAAGCTCTTGCTTTCAAAAAGAGCACTTTTGGGAACGAGTGTTTTACTTGAATTAATTGCTTTTCCTGCTTGGGGAAAAACAAACAAACAAACAGGTTTATTCAGATCACCAGTTACTTTTTTTGGAATAGGTATTTCACAAAGAATGTCAACCCATACATTCAGTAAACATATGGGATTTGCAAATTAATCCAATAAGGACATTATGCTGATGCTCTAGAGGTCTAGTCACCAAGAGGAGGAGAAAGGACATTAATTCTAAAAGGATTTCCCTAAAGTCATTCTCATGTTCAGAAGTCAAGAGCAAATTTCCCCTTTAGTAGCGTTGGTTTGGGAGAGAGTGTTAAGATAGTGAGAGGCAACAGAAATCTGTGCCCATGATAGCATGTTCCAAATTACACATCTGAGCTTTAAGGAAAACAAAACAGCCTTTATCCAGATTTGTTGTTATTCTACACTACAGTGACTGAAAATAGGAGGCAGTGTCCCTTAAGATCAAGTACTAAGAGACAGTGTGACCATCCTTGACTCATACTAATTTCCAGCAGCCGTTCATAGGGATAATTAGCTCCAAAGATGGGCTGTTGGTGGCATCCCTCAATCAATTAATATAATTAATGAATTGGCAACACCCAAATTCTTGTGGAAATAAGTGGTAGCACAAAATCCTCCTGTTCCCTAGCTTGTATGAACCATGCTGATTTGATATTTGCATTTATTCTCTGCACCTCTGTCCTACCAGCTACCCTCTGTTCCAACTACCAATGTAAACTCAAGACTCAAAGGATTGGATTATAATCTCTTTTACAGGAGTTTAAATAAGAAGTAGCTCCTTAAGGTTGCTGAAACTGCACAAGTGAAAGAAAAGAACCAGATCTTCACATACAGCTCCTTTTCTGCATTCCAGCCCAGGCACATCTGCCCAAAATGCAAACACATTTCTGTGCTCCTTACATTAGCTTAGATTAGCTATTGAACTTTCAGTTCAGTACAGTGCTTATTATTGCACATATACACATCCTATAGACACATCTTAAAAAGTAGGTGGAGAAACATTCTTCACTGCTGCTTTATGAACTCTTAGTTAAGGCAGGCTAAGATTCCTGGTTGACACAACCCAAAAAATGCTTAAAATATTTATATGACATTGCCCTCTAGAGGAAACCGAGAAAAATCTACGTTTTAGCAGCACTTTTCTACAGGTGCAAACAGGAAGCACAGTTTTCAACAGAATTACTACTGTGTGAGAAACCATCTTCAGTGAGAACTTCACACCCTGGTTTGACTCTGTTTTCAATGAGCTTTTGAGAGGGAATTTCCAATCTTTTGGTTATATTCCCCATCTGGCCTCAGTGTTTAAACAGTACCACAAAATTCACTGATTACAAAGCATCTCTGCTGATTCCTTCAATATCAGAACAAAAATAGGCCAGGCAGGCTGCAGAAAATCTGCAGCACTTAGTAATTCCTCCATTATCATGGCACAAATTGCAGCAAGTCAGTGTATATGAGAACAAGAATAGGGACACCATTGCCTTTTGTTCTCTGCAATAGTTCATTTGCTGGCCTGAACCCAATCCAATGACCAAGTAACGGACCAGGAAAATGTAGTCAAAGTCATTACTCTATTTATCAACTCTTAATTTTGCTAAGGAGAAATGGAAAAAAACGAACAAACAAACAAAAAACCAGACACTCCAGCATCATCTTAAGCAATAGGAGAAATTCTTAATCATCACAGGAAACAACAGTCTCCTTTGGTTAGATTTCAACAATTTTATTGCACTTTGAAAAAGCCCAAACCAGCATTCCACCTACACCTCACTTCTCACAGATGCTTTTACTGAGATCATCATCCTGGCTAGCCTTCCTAAGTCTTGGATGCTTTAGCATGACATTTGCTGCTAACAACATTTCCTCTACTCCTGTCTCCATAGGTACAAATTGATCTTCTAGATATGCCCCAAACCTTGTCATAGTGCAAACACTCCCTGCCATGCCTACCAGCTTATCTTTCCACTGGCACCAGTCTGTTAAAATATCTTTGGAGGCCTGGGCAATCTTTCTGAGCATCACACATTTCATCCAGAGTAAGTCACAAGAATGATGAGTGATGCTCAAGAGCCTGCAACTTATAGCCCTTCCCATCTTAGCCCACATCTAATAGAAAGGAGACAGAAAAATAAGTTTCAAGGAGCATGAAATACTGGTTTGTGCCTGGAGGCGAGTGTCACATCAGATAAGAAGAGCAATGAGTTTTCTTCAGGAGAGAAAAAAATAATAAGAACTGCCAAAGGCTATTCATGGCAGCAGCTGTCCCTGGTGTTACATACCCACCTTTCTGCCAATCACACCTGCATCTCCTATACCTGTTCTCTCACCTGTGCCCATAGATGGCAGGCTCCCACTGATGCTGAGCACAGCCTCTGCTTGTGGAATCATCTCCTGTTCAGCATCCTTCAGTCCTCCCTGCTACTCTCTGTGCCCAGCCAGGCCTGATTCCCAGTGACGTGGGACTTAAGGTGTGGGTTTTCGACTGCCATCCACTGCTCTTGCTCCTAGCTCTGGAGGGTCACAGCTCAGCCCTAGTGTACCTGGTGGGATACCAACTGTCATGCCCAAAGCTACATGAGGTTGGCAAGACAGGATTGCATCCTCCTTGCTGAAAATCCTCTGAGAGTAAGAGTGCTGCTCTGCTTAGTCCAGTGCCATGAGAGAAGGTCTTTCAATGGAGACTGGAGAAGATGTGCCCTCCCAGAGTTCACGGCACAACACCTACTGTGGGTGGAAAAGGACAACGGTTGCCCTCATGGACATCACCCTCCAGCACACAGCCTGCTATTCGCTAAATTGTGGACTTCCAGAACATGAAGAGCAGTTCACATTTACAGATTAGAAGAGACACTGTGAATGACTGAATGCACATTGCAAATTGGTGTGTAAGGGCACAAGCATTATAAGAAGAGCAAGAATAATGGGCACAAAATGTTCCTTGCTCATGTTTTTGAACATCTATCTTTTTAATTATTGATGACTGAAGCACTGTATTGAGCTAGCAAATGCACTTCTAAGGAGGCTGTGAAATTATCCTTTTGTAGCTGAAGGCCTCACCTGCTCCCTGCCTGGGTGGTGGAGAAAAGTGACCCTGTTTTGTGCATTACAGCAGTTTCCCAATTCGTGAGTTCTCCTGCATCCTGAATGTGTCCCAATGGCTTTAGAGCATGGGATGCCTGTGGCATGCAGGGCTGGAAGCCCACTCAAGATGGAAAAGGGCTCTTGTTCTCACTTTTGTGTCAAGGACAAATTACAGGAACCCAAGGAGGCTATTTCCACAGAAGATCAGTTGGGAAGACAGAGCTCTGTCCCAGGCAGTGATCTTCTGCTCATGTAATTATGGCATGGCCTGAACAACAAATCAAAAGGAGACACACAGTCCTACACATGGCAACAGGATACAGCCTTCTAAGCAGAGGTTTCATATCTCAGTGAAATAAAACAAAAATATTCCCCCAAAACACTCAAGACAACCCATTCTGTCATCTCTGAAGCTTTTCTACCTCCTAAGGCAACACCACCAAACTCTGCGTGAATCTCTTCAAGCCTGATGCTAGCCCTCTGAAAGCAAAGTGTGCAGAGCCACAGCTGGGGAACATTTGCTGCAGATGGCCCTGGGGATGTTGCCTAATTCTTCCTGTATTCCTCCTGTATCACAGTTCCTACAGAATTAGGTGAGATATGTTTTCAGTGGCAGCAGTGTGTAGAAGACTCCTGAAATTTTGAAGCAAATGTGAAAGTGTGTAGGCCAGGAGCTATTTAAACCAGTCACACCACCGTCTTTTAGGGTTGCTAGCTAAAACCAAGCTGAGGGAAAAGGCAAACATGATGCAAAGTAGAGCAGTTTGGAAAGTCTGTTGAGGAGGTTATAGTGTTGGAATGCTGCAGAAAAGCATCACTACAAGAGCAAAGGTCTACTACTCCACAGACGCTGGAATCACCATGGAGAGGTTGAGAGAGACAGGAACCAGAGGGTGCAGAAGGGAAGCAGGGTGAACCCACACGCAGATTAACACAGCAAAGACGACAAACAAGCTAAATGATCTCTGCAGAGTCTGGGGATTAGTGACCTTCTGCTTAAGTCTCTTGCTCTTGAGAGAGGATTTAGGATAAAGCTCATTTCTGTACAGCAATTTATTTCTCAACATGTGTGGCTAAGTCTGCCCATAACTGTCTTTCTTGAAGACTTAAAGGAAAGGAAGAACAACATCTCTTTCTTTGTTTCCTAGTTGTGTCATATTTTAAGAGGGGTGGTTCATATTTGGTATCAGAGCAAAACACAGCAGCCATGTCTCAGAGATAGCTCCACGCTCTAGTGTACAAGGCTTTCACAGCTCCGCAGGACTCCTGCTGTGTCTGAGAAACAAAATTCACAGGTTTCCTCCCATTTTGCACAGGTTGAGCATGCAGACTCACCATCTCCCTGCTCAGAGAAGCTCAATAGGAGGAAAAACCCTCCAACCAAGAGCCCTGTGTGCTGCTTATTTTCCATTCTCAGGTTCAGAGGGCACATCAGCCTACACTGCTTATCCGTGTTCCTGACAATGAGCCCCAGGTCCCAGCCTCTGTGCCCCGATCCATCACTTTGCAGCATGAAAATTGTTAATAGGATAAAAATAAAAAATAAAGGAAATGAATTCAACCCCACAATAGACTGGGGGCATTTTTTAGGTCAGTTATGATAAATCTGTTCCCTGAGATTGCATTTGGAGGCTGTGCTCTCCAGGACCATTGCGCTTGTTTTTCTCTGTGTAGTCAGTGCTGTTAATATTTTAACAAGGAGCTCCCACATAAATGTTTGCCCCTTGGCCAAGGGCAAAGGGCCAGGATACGTTTCCATTTGTTTTCCTATTAAAACGAAAATATTTTCTTATGAACATAACCAGGAGAAGTCCCTGCTAACACCAGGCAGTACAGCTGCTTACACTGAGCAGCACTTTGTGTTGGCAGCACTTTTGTTTTGGGAAGGAGGTGAGGAAACAAAGCAAAACAGTGCAATCGATCTGTGCAACCTGACATGCCCAGGAGGTGGGAGGGTGGTGACAGAAAGCGTTCTGTGATGACCAGAGGAATTTACTCGGGATGGTTTCTCCCTGAGCAGACGGATGTATAAAGGAGATTGCTCTGCTGAGCAGCACATAAATCCAGAATATCCAAAAGAAATCCAGGGAAAGGTAAGTCTATCACGGGCAGAGAAACCTGAAAACCTCCTCTTCCTTCATACTACGTGTTTTCATATGCCCTAACTCCTGACCGTACTGAGCAATGGATTTATTGCCAAAATCTTCAACTGAGGGCCACAGCTCACGAACAGAGGGAGCACAGCCCGAGGTATGGTTTGTCTCACCACAGATCAAATCAGAAGGAAATCACTACGGCCTACAGGGCATCATTTAAACTAAACCTTGCTCACCATTCCCACACAGCAGCCAAAGCACCTGGTAGCACACTGAGTACCCCCACTGAGTAACACGATGCTGCAAAACTCTGCAGATGCTCCAAAGACAGCCACAGCTCCTGAAGTGACTACAGCAAACGATGCAGCAGCAGCATCTCACCACAGCACAGCTGGAAGCAGCACCCCATAGAAAATGTGAAACTGGAGCATTGCACTTTGATAATGAAGAGAGACTGCACTGGGGAAGTTTTTCACCCTGACACTCTGTTGTGGGGATAAGCAAAAAGCAGGTTATGATAGAAAAGTCATTCAGTTCAACTTCCTGGGGAAGCAGAAGCCCGATAAAAAACACTGAAATATCACTTTTCAGAGTACAGCACCAAATTTTCAGGGAGTTCTGATCAGATGTAACAAAGGTCCCCGTTCTCCATTTCCATTCCCTCTTCATCTCCCTGCCCACAGCTCCCACCAAGAGGGCAAAGAAAAAGAGCATTCTCCTCTTTTCAAGCTGAATTTGGCTTAGAATACAGCCAGGGACTGCCTATTGCATTTCCAGCACCAGCCTGTTTTGAGAACCCAATGTTTCATCAAAGTACACGTACAGCCCAGTACTGTTATTGACTGCTGCAGGTCAGCAGCACAAAGGGCTTTGTACATTTTGACACCTGTAATCTGATTAGAAGTTCAGAATCACACTTTGCAATCAGCTGCTAATCACTTACAGAGAAATGGGACTATGTTTAGGATGTCCATGTCTTGAGCATCTACTGAGAACAGCACTGACCTGTTAGGAGGACCAGGCCATTGCCTTCATACTCCCAGTTGCCATGGAGCACACAGATGTGATATACAGAAGCAGCAAGCCCTCTGGAGAGACCACTGCTGCAAACCTCTAACATAGGTAAGGTCAAAGCTTTGCCTTCAGCGCAGACACTTTAAAGCTCATTCTCTATTCTAATGCATGTCTGATTTCTGAAAATCTTTCTCAGCATCTTCAAAAATAAACTTATTTCCCCTGACATTCAGCATGCCATATCTCATGCCAGGGAGGAGTCCATGCAAGTCCCCCAGGACACCAAGAAGGAGAGACTAAGAAAAGGCCACACAAAGTTACAGCTGTCAAAACATTTACCTGTTCATTTTCTGGAAGCTACTACAGATTGTGGAATAATAAGAAGGCAGGCACTTACCTGACTGTATTTCCATACATGGCAATGTTTGGCCATTTCTGGAGATGGGGAACACGATAGTTTGAAGCACTGGTTGGGTTTACTCAACAACAAAATAATAATCATATCCTAGGTTTATACCACACTGTCGTCAGTTGAAATGTATCCTACTTCGCTTTCTTTCAAAAACAGTTGGAACTGGAAATCTAGTAAGCAGGGATTTTAAAGATTAAATGTACATAATAGCCCTGTCCAAGCATTGCAACTATACTTGATGGGAGTCATAACCAAATATTTCAAAGTGAATGATGTTCATGACAAAATAATTCTTTTGCAGTCCTCCCAGGACTTTCTCAATGAAGGCCCATTCAGCCTTGCTCAAGAAAGGAAGGATTCATCTGTCATCTGCAGGAATATGAACAGCCTCCCTCCAGTGAATGAGTAATTGCCCAAAATGTGAGGAGTAGTTCCAAAAATACTTAGGAAGTTGTTGTCTGGGGGAAAATAACATACGTGTTTTGGAGGTACGGCTCTATATACAGAAGATACATAAATACACAGTGTTTTGACTAACCTTTATTCTGTACTTCAATGCAGCTCATTTCCCTGCAATTGCATCTGATAGACACAATCTGCCAACTCGTAAGAGAGCAATAATTTTCCCTCAGTCACTAACAACAAAAACACACCACCTACACCTAATATAATGATACCCTGTTAAGAAAAAGGCCTTTGATAATTGTACTACTGCATAGCATTTCCCTAAGTGAAAATAAACAAAATAAAAAAGAAACAAGCTCAGAAATTATCAACGTGTTTCTGCTGTTTTCATGTCAATCAGTTGGAATTTAAATAAATAATAGTTCTTTTAAGAAGTTAAACCAGATCTGGCTTCCCGAGCCAAGGGTGACAGACAAGAGATACCTTACAAGACACTTCACACTGCTCTGCTGCACAGTGCCTGACCCTGTCACTGCTTCAGGAGCCAAGGACTGCAGACACAGGATGTGCCCCAGGCAGTGCTGAAAGAGCCCCATACCAGGTACCAGTTTGTACCTCCCCTGTGCAGTGAGTGTTGAAGAGAGGCTAGCTGAGGTGCAAAGCAATTATTGATTGTGGAAGGAAAAAAAAAATTAATTTGATTCTAAAGTTCAAATTGATCAACTGCAAAAAAAAAAAATACACACATTACTTTGGGGGCTAACTCTGGGGGCATTTTTTAAGCCAATCTGCCCAAGGCTACCCAGTCAGCTGCAGTTCCCTTCACCTTTTCTGCATCCTCAAGAGACTGACTGCATCCACAGCATAGTCAGCAAGATGGAAAAACACAGCCCTACATCTCCTCTCCCACTGTCCAGCACACTGACTTAGCCCTTTGGCACATGGCAGGATGGAGATGGCTGACTTAAAGACTGTGTACATGCTCACAATTCTGCCAGCCCTGCTCATGTTCCTGCTCAATCCCCATGAAAGAGGAAGAGCTGTGAGACCCTCTGCAATGTCCATGCACAGGATTGCTGATCTCTACGTGAAGTGTACCACACTGCAAACCACAGCATTCATACACTTTCATCTCAACCTGGAAGACTGTTTCACCCATTCAGGGAGTAATTAGGCAGACAGAACTGAGCCAGGACTACTCCATGGTATCTCCATGCAATCTGCTGTTCTGCCCTGGCAGCTTGAAGAACCACACAGAAAAGCCTCCACCACAGCAGCAATAGAGCAATACTCTAGGACAGCTGCTGCTTGAAAACAGCCTTTCCAAAAAGCAAGCTGATGCTACTAATTACAAACCAATGCAGAGTTGTCTCTAAGCCTCTCAACAGAGAAACTCCAAACCATCCTGGAGCAGACCAGAGGAACATGATGGAAAATGCTATTGAAGCTACTGGCCTACTCCTGGAGAAGTAAAATCAAACTCTCCAAACCAAGAGCATTCTCAAGGTCCCAACTGTTATTATCCATCAACAGCACCTTGGTCAAAGAGCAGTTGACTAAATTAAACATGGATGCTTTAGATGTTGAAAATAAATCATGTTTGAGTAAGAAATGCCCTAAATTTTGGCCTAAATTGGGTGTTGAAGACTCTAAAACAAGATCATAAGAACAATGATGCTGGCCCAAATCACCTAAAAGTAGGAAGTCTGTCTTCATAATGGCAAAAAAAATCTCTGCTAGCAAAAATGGAGCACATGGTTCTCATTAGCAACAGCCACATCTTGCTGGTTTAATAACACAGTTTTCAGAAAGGAACAAACCCCAAATAAAGCCTTGAGGGATAGCATAATAAGAACAGATATCTAAACACTTTGCATTCCACTGGGTATTGTGACTCTTCTTGCATTAACAACAAGATAACATTATTGCTGGCCTCGGCAGACGATTCCTTTGCATTTTAGGAATAGAGACATCTGGCAAAGGGGAAGCAGCATACTAACTACTTTTAGCCGCAAAACCTTACAAATCTGGGAGTGCAAGTGATCAGCTAATTTGCAGCCACAGTGCAAATCTTTAAACACTCACTCAGTTACAGGCTCACACTTACAGAGGGCTGTTATCACATCTGCAGATCCATGGCTGGATTCACCTTCCCAGCACTCACAGATGGAGAGGTTATTGCTTCTATTCTGCCAAATGGCAGGATCAGGAGCAATGGCCGGCCCAAATCACAGCCACAGACCCTCGTGCAGAGCCACAGGATGCTCACTGTCCATTGGGAGTAAAGGCTGTGCATTTTGCAGGGTTTTCGCTTGGAAGCATTGCCAAGGCTACTGTGGCTTTGCAGCCTGATAACTGAAGCAGTAGATAAAAAACCACTGAGTCTTGTCACTGCCAGTGAGTCCAGCAGCCCACAGAGAGAAAAGCTGGTCCACAACTGATTTTACAGCATGAAGAAATTGAAAGGTAAAAAAGAAGGAAAAATCTGTATCATTGCAAGAACCTTCATATCTGATTTGAACTCCTGAAGGTTGCAGGTTTTCTGGGACATGAGACAGCAAAGGAGAGCAAGTGAAATAAAATCAAAGGGAATTTATTAAAAGGAAGTTGTTTCAATCTGGAAAACACAAAATCTCTCGCTTTGAAAAAAGTCTCAGACAACACTTAGCTGTCAAAAAAAGCTTTCCTCCAGTCAAGTGATTCAAGAAAAATAAGATGTACCAGCAAAAAAATAAAATAAAATTCCAATGCTGCAGAGTCGTTTTTACTTTAAAAAATAAAAAAGTTTTATCCAAACCCAGAAAGAATCCCGCTTTTAGTGAAGGCTCTCCAATGCTTACAATGCACTATTTTTTGACACAATGACCCCTCAAACATTTCCACTGGACATGCAAGTAGGAGATATAGGCTAATTATTGATGTGTTTTTGTTACTTGGTTTTTGCAGATTCCTAAGGAGTCCACAGATCTCCCAGGAGCTAGAAAGCAAAGGTGAAAACCTGTGCTCTCAGCCTCAAACCAGCACCAAGTGTGACATACATCACACACAGCTCTTCCACCCTTACCTTGCACCAGTGACGTCCACGCCAACCATCAGCTGTCCATTCAGGGAGAGGATTTCGTCCTTCAGCCGCACCCTCCCACACTTCCCAGCTGGGCTGTTCTTCTTCAGGTCTGTCACCCAGATGCACCCTACATCGAGCACCGGCCCCTTATGCCCTTTTCTCTTCTTTCCTCCTCGCCGCTTCTCCCCATAGTCCCCTAGTGCAGGGATGTTCCCAAAGCTCAGACCCAGAACCTCTGTTTTCCGCATCTCCTGAGCCAGGTAGACAGTGCAGATCTCCGTGTCCAAAGCCCCGCAGCTCCCTGCCTGCAGTTTGCTCTCATCCACTGAGAAGTTGAGCTGGATGTACTCACTCAGCTTTTGGACAGCTGCATGGCACAGCTTCTGCTCGACCCCCTCAGCTCCCTCCCGCCGGCTGTTCTGCAGCCATTGCCATAGGAGGGGCAAGAAGACCCCCGCGTTGTCCTGCGTGATGGGCATCGCCGTCTCCAGGCATCCATCCCCTCATTGGCTTTCCAGCTCCCGGTTTGGCCGCCTCTGGCAGCCCCCTGTGCCCCTGCGGGCCATGCTGGAGCAGGGACAGATGCACAAAGCAGGCCCCATTTGATCTCACAGGGACAGTGTTCAGGCTCTCTTCAACCTCAGGCACAGTCAATGCAGGATGCTTCTTGCAGACACAACACAGATGTTGGTGGACGAAGCAGCGCACAGCTTCTCTGTCCGTCTACACCTCACCGTCAGGATCTCCTCTCCACCGGGAACGATGTTTCCTTCCCACCAAAGCCACTGTGCCTGCAAGGAGAAACTGCACAGTTAGGAAGGCCAAGACCAAGCGCTGCGATGCCCACCAAGCCCAGCACCCCTCCCGGAGCAGCACCTACAGCAGCTTCTACGGCTGAAGCCGCTCTCCTGCGATTTACCACTTGAGGGCACCAACTGCTCTTCTCAGCAAGGGAATAAAAGGTCACCTTCAGAGCCTGACCCTTCCGACAAGACAGCCATCCCACAGCCCCACAGATCAGCACAGCACAACCTGCTGCACCGAGGGGACGCGGTGTGACACTGCTCTCACCATCACCTGAAGCTGGCTGATGATGAAGGACAGGCAGGGAAGGGCTCACAGACAACTACACCCAACCTGCAAATAGGACATCTAAGGGATGTAGACACCCATTTCCCTGTGACAAGAAGAGCTGTGTGGGTAAACTCTCCACTTTATGTCACAGCCTGGAGGCACATAGACAGCCACAGCTGGGCACTAGCAAGTAAGAGGGTGAGAAGGGGGTTCTCTAGGACCATTAGGATCTAAGAAATGAGGAAAAATCCTGATGTGAGCAGAGTCTGTTGACTGGCTTCTTTTCAGGAGTGATTTTCCAGCAATATATGCAGCTTAGTGTGCTGTGTTTGATATCTTAAATGCCTACTGCAGCACTGGTGAATCTACTCCTTTTAGAACAGGACTTATGTCTTACTTAAAATCTCAGATTTAATTTCAGACTGAACTGGGTGCAATAAATCCACAGAGCCAACAAGGCTGAATGGGCCAGACTGCCTGATAACTGACACTGCAGTAATGGAGAGCACAAGCACAAGATATCTACTAAAGAAGCAAAGCAGCAGAAGACAGAGCATCCCAGTGCTCTGGAGAGATAGTCTTGCATAACTGATAAGTCAAATACTGAAGGGGGGGGAAGAGCCCACAGAGAAGGATGTGTTGGGGGTAAGAAGGTAGAAGGCAACGTGTGTGGAAGTGGCTGTGAAATGATGAAATCTGCCATACAGTAGAGACTGGGAAAGGCAGAACAGGAATGCTTGGCTTCTATACATACAGAAAAAAGAGGAAAAAATAATTAAAAAAAAAGAAAGAAAAAAAAGAAAAAACCTGCTAGGCAAGATTTCATGCAGTGAAGTTTAAAGGAAAAAGAAATCAAGGTGAGCTGTAGTTTCTCAAAGAAGTAATATTTTGTGCTCAAAAGGCACGAACACAATAACATTTCAATGCAAAATAAGGATCAGAAGGCTTGGCAGCATCACAAGCTCTACATTTGCCTCAAAGACAAGAAGAAAGACACTAAAAGGTTACCGAGTAGGAATTAAAAAATAGCGTGAACATTCAGGCAGAAATATGAGAAATACCAGGGCACAAAAACAAAATGAAGATTGCAAAAGATTGAAGAAGAATAGATTTTAGCATCCTTCTCATGTATATCAATATGAAAAGGCAGTATTTAGAACAGCATAGATCAAGCAGAGGGAACGTTATTGAAAAGTGACAGCAAAATAGGCAACTTTGGTTTGATTTTGCTTTAGTCCTAGTTACATGGCCCTGATGAGCACAAGGGGCTGGTACAGTTAGCAAGCACTATGACACGCTGTCACTGCAGAGATGCACTCACTGTCTTCTCCCTGTTCCATGGTGAGACCAGCATTGTGCCCTGGCCAGATATTTCGGACCACGTGGGACAAACCCTCGAGGACCAACTGAAGCAATCTCAGACAACTCCCTTCCTGTCACCTGTGCCCTCCCCTCTGGTCACCTGTGACAGCTCAGACAGGTGTGGAGCAGAAACTCAGGAAAAAGGCAAACATAGTGCCTGTTTTGAAGGGCAGAAAGAGGAGCAGCAAAAGGGTGCCTTATCAGCCAGTTTAGCCACAATTCTCTATAGAACTCTAAACCAATCAAAGGAACAGTTTGCTTGTCTGTGGAAGATAACAAAAATATGAGCAGCAGCAGAGGAGACAAGAAAAAAAAATACTTATAAAACCAAATTAATTTCTTTTCATATTAGAGAAGTTGTTAGATGTCATTTATCTGGGCTTTCATTATAGCTTTTGACATCGTCTCAAACAACTTTTCTGTAAATAAACTACAGAAACATGATTAAATGACACCACTATAAAGCCATACCCAGGGAGTAGTTATTAATGATATGCTGTGAAAACAGAGGGACGCTGTGAGAGGAGCTCTGCTGGATCTATATACTCTTGTTCTGCTCAGCATATTCATTAGTGACCTGGACGATAAAAGACAGTACAGTTATTAAATCTGCAGATTACATGAAGCTAGGAATGACTGCAGACATGCTGAAGAACAGGATTAGAATCCAAAATGATCCTGGAAAAAATTTAAAAAAGAAAAGATCTGTGAAAATTGGGCTAAAGTTCAAGAGAAAGCAAGAACTACTGCAAAGTATCAGAAAGGGAAAACCGCACACAGATAGGGTTGGATAGGCAGCAAATCTTTGGGAAGAGATGCAGTTTATTGTGAATCATACATGTCAATGCAGACTTGCTACTGTGGGGGCAAAAAAATGGTTACTGTCCCAAGGCTTGCCTGTTGGGTACCTAAAAATGTCCCAAAACTACAATGGGGAAAAGAGCAGACTATTCTCCTTGCCCATGATGGAATAATGAATATGAACGACACCAGGGTGTAAGTAGGTTACTGCTTAGATAAAGAATGACAAGGCATCAGACACTGCCTGAGTGTCTCCCATGACTCCACCACTCCTGGTCCCTGTGGCAGGTTACACAAGTGCCAGGAACACAGAATAGTGGTAATGCTATGTTGGGCTCTAGGAGGATATTCTTCACTGAGGGGGTGGTGATACATTGGAACGGGTTGCCCAAGGAGGCTGTGGATGCCCCATCCCTGCAGGCATTCAAGGCCAGACTGGATGTGGCTCTGGGCAGCCTGGTCTGGTGGTTGGCGACCCTGCATGTAGAAGGTGGAATGAAAACAGATGATTGTTGAAGTCCTTTTCAACCCAGGCCATTCTATGATTCTAGGATTCTATGGGACAGACTCAGTCTCTCCTACATTCTTCCCTTCAGCATCACTTTCTACCTTAGTGATAGCAGCTTGAAAGTTCATATAATTGACAACATTCAGCAAGTTGTAACAACAATGTCCAAACAATCACTCCAACAACAAACATCAATATCGCTACCAGTAGCCACATAAGGTTCAAAGCCATTCCAGTTCTAGAGATAATCAGAGCAGCATCCTTTTTGGTCTAATAATTTAAGGAGATTCCCTCTTAGCTGCTTTATTTTGAGTGGACATGGTATGTATGTGCCCCTGTATGCAATATTAGACATGATAATCATGCAGGTAATTACAAAGCACTTTCAAGGGACTTCATCATCTCAAGCAAAACATTTTGGCTTGACAAGAGTAGGTAGGAAACCTTCCCAAAGAAATATGGAGGAAAGGAAAGGTTTCCTTTCTGGAAAGGTATGGACTGGCTCTCTCTGGCTGCAGTGGAGGAGCCTGGTCTTTCTGCAGTGGCTGCCAGCCACAAAGAATCTGCTGGACATCATCAAATCCAGGCTTCAGCTAGCACAGAAACTCTCACCCTTCACCCAATAAAGCTACTCAAATCTTAACTTCAAGTAATGAGGTTTTATGCCTCTGTTATTTTGCTGGGAAGGTGTTCCACAGCACCACGTAGCTGGAAATGATGTGTAATTCAGCTTCAATCTATTCATAATCAGTTTATAGCCACAGATATGCTGTTTATGTAGCTCTCTGCTCTTTGTGTTTAACAGCTCTTCTCACCTTCATCTCTGGTGCATTTTCAGCCTAAAAAATCAACTTTTACCTACCTTCTTCCACCCACTCAAGATATGCTCTCAAGGGTTGAAATGTCACCCACATAAATGAACTGAATATCCAATTCTCCAAGAAGTTGTAGCTTTGACTCATGAAGCAATGTTCTTTTTTTCTTAAGCCACAACTTTTGAGGTTGACTGAAGTGACTGAAGTGAAAGGAGGCTGCTTTTTTTTAAGGCTTTCTTAGGGAAGGGCCATCTTAAATCATTGCTTATGGAAGAATATATATTTTTAAGAGAGTCAAAGCTGGAATTGTTAAACAGCATATCTGGATATTTAGGGCAAACACACAACTGTTTTTTTTATGACAAGCTTTGCTGTTTCTTCCTACACCACTGTCCTCAAAGGAGCGATGTAAAGAGCCACAATAATCACTTTCTCACAGGGGGCAAAGGAAATAAAGAGGGTCATTAAAATGTCCCTTTACTGACTTTTAAAAGGTGATTTGTGTGAGTGGCCAACACATGATCCTCCAGGATAACCCCTCTGGCTTATCTAGCCTAGCCTGAAGTTCCAGAAAAACATACATATAGTTATTTTTAAAATTCCTTTTATCCCCTGAGTGAGATCACTTTATAATTGCTTTAAAGGTTATGTTTGACAGGTACTGTTAGTCTTTAATTTGTACATGAAGGCACTGTACTCATTTTGTCAAAGTCATCCGGGCATTTCAGCACCAGAGAAATAAATCCACTACCAGCAAAAGACATTCATTTATTAATTTCTGCTCAAATGTAGCTTTCATTTCTTCTACTTTCTAGTTAGTAGCTAATAGCAAATTATGTTACAATGGGGAAAAAAACCATCTCGGAATGGAATAGAGCTGTTTCACTGAAAGACATGCCACTGTTGAAGGACAGTTTTATTGCAACTGTCCTTCACTCTGACAATACTGAATGCGTTTTATTCTGGATTACCCTGTGGTACAAATCAGATACGGGCACACAGTTATATTTCTGCTGAATTAGCCAGAGTGCACAGCTACAGGTCAGCTCTATGCCAGCCATGGGAAGACTACTGATATTTGACCTGGCATAAAAATTTAAATCTTACACTGGCAGGCTTTTAGAGATTCTGAGCAAATTTGAATTGACAGTGAGTTTTATAGCAGTCAGCATGTTGTATCTCATGGCCTCGATGCATTGCACACAGCTGTAAGAGCCCTAAGGCTGGATTTACTGTACAGTCAAACCAGCCTCCAGTTTGACCTCAACACCAGTAACCAACAGGAACACAGAGAAGGAAAACTCAGATTTCTGTTCCATAACATCAGCTGAACACCCACCTGAGTTTGTCACCGCAGGCTCTTTCTGGCCAATAAAGAGAAACAGGTACTCTTAGGAAATGTATATCAGACCTGTGGTAGGTGTTTACCTTCAGATTACCTTCAGACTAGATGTAAGGTCTTGTTTAGGTGCACTTTCTCCTCTACTGACTGAAAGCAGTGTGTGGCTAAGTCATACAGAGATATGTGAATATGATCAGATGGATCCTACTCTGAAACATGTACAAAGAAAATCTGGATGTGGAAAAGTCTGGTACAGTCTACCTCATGAATGCAGTGTCAAACTTTCTGTCAACTCTTGCAGAAAGGTTCCCCATAATGTGTTCCTCGCTGCCTTTCAAGTATTTATGTTGACTAAATCAAAAATCAAAAGACCTATGCAAACATCCAGACTTCCTAAATCAACCCTGGTAATTGCCGGGATGTTTACAGAATCAGCCCAAGCTCTGAGAACAAAGAACAGTTCACAAAGAGGACACTGACATGGGGAAACACATAAATGTAAAACTTGTGCAGAAAATGCTACAGAGGCCAAAAAAAGGGCCCAAAAGTTAGTTAAGAACCTCGCCATGTACTGAGCTTTAACAGCAGCACTCAGAGGAAGCTGCCTCAGCTCCTATAGAAGCCACCGTTGCCCCCTGGTAGAAGCTTCTTGCTACTCCTGGAGCCCTAAACCTCTTTATTTCCTCTTTATTTCCACACCCAAACAATTCTTCATCACTGCTCTCTCAGAGTCTTTACCCCCCCCCACAGTACCCAAGGACACTTTCTTTCAACTCAGAAGTCTCCACAAGCCTTTAACCACAGCTTTACAAAGATACTAAATATACGCATCTCTACAAAGGGGCTCTTACAGAGTGACACATTTCCAAAACACACCAACTACTGAGAAACTGCAGACACTGAAACACAATCAGAAATAACACAGCATTCAAATGGTTACCAAGCCAGTGACATTATACCATCATTAAGTGTCTAGGCTACCCTGGAAAGCAGTTCCACTGGACTGGGAACACAACAGGATTTCACTGATAGTACTTTTGGGCTTTTGGGATGGTGAGCAATCGTACCAGCAGCCTCACATCTGAAATCAAAGAAAACCAAATCCAGCTGTGTTGCACATGGTAAGAAAATGCTGAGCTGGGGCCATGACAATGCAGCTTCATTGGCTGGTCTTTTGCATGTTAAACAACAACTGGGTTGTTTGACTTCCTCAGCTTGGCAAGGAGACCTTCAGAACATACTTATCAACCTACCAAAACTGCTGTGGTGTGAGAGCAGATTCAGGGACTAATGCAGCAAGCTTTTAAGCTGGAGAGACAGCCTGGCTCGAGCCAAATGACTGTATTTTCCATGATCATTCAGATGAATTAAAAAGAAGACAGCAGGGGAGGAAGCATCCGTCTGGCCATCCATTATTAATGAGAGGATCAAATCTAAAACTCTTTCTGACACTGATACAGAAGCGCTTTAGTATGATCAAATTATTCTCTTCAGTCCTCACCCTCTTTTTACATACACCAATCATCTCCAGCCAGCCTTTTCTCCAAGCCCAGATCAGGTGGAAGAGTGGAAACGCTCTGCAAGTCTTAAATGACTTTTTTAATCTTTCCTATATTCCGTTAAGCTGAAGTTAATTTGAGTATTGAAAGATAGGCTTATTCTTTTGCACTCATTCAAACCAGAATGAAAGATCTTATTTCAAAGACAAGACTTAGAATCATGTAATTCTCACATAATCCAATGTCCCGGACTATATCAAAGCAAGAGTCTATCACTGTCAGATGTTGAAAAACATCTGTTTGTAGATCTTTAAGTACTACTAAATTTAGTAGCAGGACAGAAAAGGTTTGCTTAAGTAAACAAGTCATTGCAAGCTTGTTGAATGATAGAAGAGCTATATTTAAAGAGTTAAGAGAAGAACGGCGCCCATACCATCCTCCATTTCAGCACCCTCTCTGCGCCAAAATGCTTCATCATCCTTTGGATCTCTTCCATTTCCTGAACTACACAGAGATGGCGCTGGGAAGCTCCGCTGTGAGTTTTCAGAGTATTCAGAATTTGTTTCTGACATCATTTATAGAAGCAAAAAACTGGAGTACCATAATTAAAGTCAGCGATGCTTCTCTGGATTTACTTTACAGTTGTGCAACCGCAAAAGAAAACTAATTTTAAGTACTCAGATTCATAGAAACATCCGCTTACCAAGTTTAAAATAGCATGGCTCTCTCACATACACATACACACAGAAAATGAGCCAAAGCTACAGTCATAAAATATAAACAACAGAGCTAGACTTTAAAATTACATTTAGCCATGTAAAAAAGTGACCCAGTTTTCAGAAGCCCTCATAATGTCACCCACTTCTATATGAACTTGAAGGAAGCGTGCATCCACATCTCATCACACATGAAACCAAACCCCTCATTTGTGGGGCTCTCAGAGGAAAAGGACAGAGCTGCCACATAACATACTGAATGCTCCTATTGGAATTTATTGCACATAGTAATTCTTTCTGAAAACAATGCATTAAGACAAAAAAAACAAACGTTCTGTGTATCGGCAATTATTTTTAAATGCTCCCACTTTTCTCAAGACCTTCCTGTGGGAAAGACCTCTGCAGTAATTATCCATAAAACAAGAAAATGCAAATAGCGTGTTCATTTCGGACCACATTGTCTGCAAGAGTCATGAATCCAGAATTACAAACAAACCACAAACATCTGATGTTCTAATACTGCAACTGTATACAAAACCAAATGTGCCCAACCATTTTTTTATATTGAATTTCGATAAACACCAAGAAAACACACAGCTTAAATCCCTGTAAACTGAAAAACTAAATGCAGTTGGAAGATGGACTGTTGTGATTTTATTATGTTACTGGAAAGGCTAGAATTAAAAAAGCAAACAAAACAAAACAACAACAAAAAACACCTGTTTTGTATTATCTCTCAGCTCTGAATTAAGACAAGAAAAACTATTTCCGGATTTAACAAGACAGATTTCCATATCACTATTTCCAAAATCTATTAATCAACTCTAACCTGATCTCAGCACTGGAAATAATTAAGCATCATCCTGCTGTGAGTGTTCCCAGGCACTTGTGCCAAGCAGAGCTTAAGAAGGGGTTTTCCAAGAAGATCTTTCCTGCCTGGGCTCTATAGGATGTTGTAACACTGCTCACTTACTAATTATCACCAGGGATGCCTTGTTTCCCAGTTAACTGCAACTCCTTTAAACTTAAGAAGGTTCACACAGCAATTTACATGTACACTTCTGAGTAACGCAGACACCTTCCTGAAAGCAGTAAAGACATTTGCCTTCAACATTAGAAGGTCAGGCTGCACTTGCCCTCCATGAGGGGCTAATTCAGCCATGAGAAGCCCTTCAGTGCAGTTGCAGAGCCCAGCCTCCATCCTCACAACCCTGCGTGGCAAGCAAGCGCCCACATGAAGCCCACTACCCTTCACAATCTTATGGGGACCATCTCTGAAACCAGGGCATCTGCTCGATCCCAGCCAGTAATCTGCTGCACCCTAAATGCAGGATTTTTGAAGCTGGAGGGTGACTTACAGCTTTGCTCTTCTTCCCATCATCAAGTCAAGGCAGAGGTTTTTGAGACAACAAAGGTGACCTCTGAAGGACAGACACAAGCAGGTGAACCATAAGCCTGTCCTCTTAACCTCCAGCTGAACTACAGCAGCCTCCCAGAGCACTGAACGCCAGACTGCATTTTTCTTTCCCTAGCTGAGGGTTAACCCTGATGGTAGCAACTCACAGGAGGCAGCAAGCTGTCACCTCTCGAAGACAAGATGCTGCTGATCCTAACTCTGACCACAGCATACCCACCTCCCCCCAGCTAGACCTCTCAGAGCAAGAATGTAGGAGATTCTGCAGTGAAAGTCTCCAAGGAGGCTTATGTGACACCTGTCTGAGCCTCCTTTGACCATTCCTGGGCAATGTATGATTGTGGCTTTGGAGATGGCCAAAGTTAAAGGCTGTTTCAGAGGTTTCACACACAGCCTCAGGTTCCAGGCATAGTTGGGCAGAGTGAAATACTGTGGTCTTTGGTCTTGTTGCTCTCAGATGATTTTGTTGGCTGACTGAAAATTATCCATTCTGAAAAAAAAAAGGAGGGGAGAGCACAGAGTAGAAATAGCAAATTTTGAGCGTGTGTGTTGAAACACTGGTTTTCTTCGTGTTTGTCCATGCAAATTATTTTCTGCCAGAACTGCAGGACCTGCACCCAACCAGTAGAGCCTGTGCTCCCAGAACAACATCAGGAGAAGCTCATCTTCTGGAATTCCCCCCACAGACTTCAGCAGAGCACAGATACCACAACCTAGACCACACTGTGCAGACAGCTACGAAACTGTGCTCCACTTTTCACTGAGCATTGTTTAGGAAACTCACTGTTTACCCATTTACGCTAACTGGCTACTTGCCTGACTTGCCCAGAGAGCTGTGGTTCCCCATCCCTGGAGGTGCTCAAGGCTAGGTTGGATGGGGCCCTGAGCAGCCTGAGCTGATAGGGGGCAACCAGCCCATGGCAGGGGGTTTGGGTGGGCTTTGAGGTCCCTTCTAACCCCACCATTCTGTGATTCTGCAGTTCTATAGAATCTCACAAAATCTTCACACAGGCTGGGGCAGAGTTTTCAAGCACAGAAGCAGTTGGCACAGTAGTGCTTATGCGCTCCTTTGGTGCTTTAAAGTATTTCATATATTATATGAATAAAGCTCCAATTAAAAATGCATAAATAAATGTTATGGTCTATAAGTAATGATTCACTGCTTTACCCAATAATATGCTTTTATGCAGTCATCAGCTCTGCAAAGACATGGAGAAAAGCCTGGAAAGCAAAGCCTTGCCTTCGGGCATTTTAAATATTCAGGTTACTGAGCCAATGCTCTTACTAGGCTGAAAGAACATAGGAGCAAGTCCACTTGGAGCAAACATACATAATAATCTTTACCATGCCAAGCACTATCGCTATTAACCATACACTGGACTTACAGAGACATCATATGCACTTTCATGTATTATGCTGTTCAGATGTGTGTAACAGCAGGTCATATTTAAATGAAGTCAGATAGGTTTTCTGAGGCATGGCAAAGACGTAAGTACATGCAATAAGCTGACAGTCCCACATAAGCCCTCACCATAATCATTCTTTGTGGCAGAATATAGCCATTAAAAGACAAGACACAAAACAGAACCACTGAACACCCCCAAACCTTTTACTGTTACGCTTGGGCCTTATAGTCAGCCCTTAACCACAGTTAAGGTTAATCACTATGTAGAGCAGCAGGGGCACACCCCACGTAACCCCAGTCTTAAATGACTTCTTAGGAAAACAGTGCTGAGTGGGAGCACCATTTCTCTCTGCTCTTACTACCTGGGAAAGGGAATTATCTTTAGCTCTTGTATGATCTTACACAAAAACTTAATACAGTTGTCTTCAGATCACCTGGAAAATAGCAATTCTGCAGCCTTGTATCTCACGGCTTTATAAGGTGAACTGATTAGGTATTATAGCATCTATCTCATATATTATCTCACTTTGTATCTTTGGTTCCATTTTCTTTGTTCTGTCCCATGATAAAACACCAGGCAAATAAGTATATGTCAGCATGGCGCTTTGTTTCTAAAAGCTAATTAAAAATACATTATTTTAAAAGGAAATATACGAAAGTGACTTTGGAGGCCTGGATTTTAAGGTGCTGCTTTTTTTTTTTTTTTTTTTTTTGACATCTGTTTGCTGAGCGCATGTAATTTTTTCTTTGAATTATTTAAATATCCAGGCGCTTCTCTCAGAAAAGGAACTCTGAAGTCAGACTCAAGACGGAAAAACCCTAAAAATGTGACCAGATGGAGATAGTCAAAAATTGGCATTTTCATCCCCTGGGAAAATCTAGTACTGTAAAGAGCTACATTCACTGGAAATTCAGCTGAAAACCCCCATATAAACCTGAAATTTCCAAGAATTTTCATAATAAGAAATTTCAGATTATTTCTTTTTTTTTACCTTTTTCTTTAACCATGCACCACCATAAGAACCTGAGGAGTTTCAGTTCTTCTCTTACAGATAAGGTTGCTGGACATCCTCACTGCTGCTCCCTACTGCAGTGGTAAGAGCCCACCAAGCATTACAGGAGGCAATCTGAACAGGAGCCTTTCATGAGGATCCACACCTCCCACAAATTGCCCCTGAAAGCTTTCCTACTAGGAATATCATGGATTACGGAGGGGTTCTCAGCTCCTAGTTAAGCTCTAGGCATCCCTGCATGTTACAGGGAAGCTGGACCTGATGTCCTTTAAAGGTCTCTTCCAACTCAAATGATTGTATGATTCTACAACTCTATTTTCTCCTCTGACAAAACACTGACAGAAAATTTGTCACTGTCTATACCTAAAGCATGCAGGTGCAAACTGTAACAGAAATCCAATAGGGAAGGAAGGAGAATTAAAACAGGATTTCTTAAAACGACATTCTACCAAGAGATAGTGCTTTTGTTTGGGTAGTTTTCACATACTGGGTAGCAATACTTAAATGTAAATAAATAAATAAGCCACTGCAATTACATCAGAGTTACTCACCCTCTTAATTTCCAACCTTGCAGCCCTACCAAGACCTGATGGGACTCCTGCATTGCAAGAGTGCATGTGTACATTTGTGTCTTAAAACTGTTCATCTTTCATTAAGAATTCATTTTATTTCACACACACACACACAAAGAGTAAATAAATAAATAAATATAAGTAAGATGCAAGCAAGCTTCCTGGATTGTCATATGAGAGGGATAAAAATAAAGCAGACCAGATTCAGAAGGATTACAACACTTCAGAGAAAGAGGGAAAAATGCTGAAAATAAGGTTGCCCGGATACATTATGTTGCAGTTCATCATGTTAGGAAGGAAGTAGATGCTCAAGGTTGGGTTTTAACCTCATTCTCCACTATGTCCCATCGCATTCATACACACACCCCACCTCACCACACGTCCAATCTGAATGGCCAGCACCTGCTCTCCAGAAATGCTGGTGGGAGCCTGAGCTCTCCATAGGCAAATTCTTGTCCAAGTGTGCTGACTATCCGCAACCCTCAGCTTGGCAACTCAAAAAGCAGCGAACAGGGAGGGGGATTTGTAGCACTCAGTGACCAAAACAGATGGAAGGAGGAGGACAGCATCTGTGCTCACATTTGCTATACCCAGGATGGTCTCACTACATCTCCAAACTGTTTTGGTCTCTTCCCACAGGACTCAGAAGCTCATTTTGGTGCCAGACCCACTACAGCAATCAAGAAGGACCATAGAACACTGAGCCTACTCTCAAGCCTGCCTCAAACCTGCACAGACATTGGCAGGATCCTTCTAGGATGAGCTGAACCAGACATTCACTTCCACTTTCTCTTTCTTTTCTGATTTTTCTTATCTTTGCTCCCCAATGGCTGCTGCAGGAAAACTAAGAGCTGCAAGGTATGAGCAGTGCACAGGGCAGTACCATGTGGCTGGTGCACATTTCATCCAACTTCACTGCAAGAGAAGCAGCCCTGCACCTTGCTGGGAATGGACAGACAGTGCTCTCCAGGTCCTTGGCCCCTTGGTCCAGGTTCCATAAGCAAGACCAGTGAAGCTGTGAAGGGTGTGGACCACAAGTCTTTTGAGAACTGTCTGAGGGAACTGGGACTGTTTCATCTGGAGAAGAGGAGGCTCAGGAGAGACCTTATCATCACTCTCTACAACTCTCTGAAAGGAGGCTGTGGTGAGGTGGAGGTCAGACTCTTCCTCCAGGTAACAGTGATAGGACTAGAGGTGATGGCCTCAAGTTGCACCAGGAGAAGTTCAGGTTGGATATTAAGAAAGATACCTTCTCAGAAGGGGTGGTGAGGCATTGGCAGAGGCTGTCCAGGGAACCTGTGGAGTCACTGTCCCTGGAAGTGTTCAAGAAATATGGAGATGTGGCACTGAGGGAAGTGGTTTAATGGGTTGGGGTTGGACTAGGTGATCTTAGTGATCTTTTCCAACATTAATGACTCTGTGATTCTAACCTTATCCCCATGGGAGCCCAAATGAGGGACAGCAGCTTGGTCACAGCCCAAAGCAGCATCCATGTCAAACCACTGCAGTGCATCCTCACAAAGATCAAGAGTGGACAGCAGCCTACACCTGCTACAGACATCTTTGTGAACGGCAATGCTGATCTTTACATTTAATGCAGTAAAGGCTTCAAAGAGCAAAGGTACATTTGAGAAAGCAGACAGAAATCCAGCCATGCTGCCCTTTTCAGCCAGCACATGGTGAATCAAGCACAGGACCATGGCCTCAGAGAGGGAAATTCCCTTTCTTCCTTCAGCAAACAGGTCACCACCTCCTACCCAAACACACCAACACAGCTTCCTGATCATATCCTCACTCAAAATGCTGTAAGATATTTTATTAACCCTATAGTAATGCCTGCATAGACCCAACAGTCTGAATCACCACAGCTGCTTTAAGGCTAAAGTCAGGGTCTTCCACACCCTTGAAAGGGCATTTTATATCCCCAGTCCCTCACTTTAAAAGCAGTGGTTTTCTAAAAATCACAGGCAAGTCCAGCAAGCTTCACACATATTCTGGAAGTCACTAGACTAGAAAGAAAACCTCACTGGTGCTGGGAGGCAAGTTTTAATTATATTTATATTTTAATCTTGGCGGCTACACAAAACATTTGTCATGAGTGTGGTGAGAAAATGAAAATTCCAAAGCTAACATTCTAGCTACAGAAAGTTCAAAGTCCAACCAGTGAAACATAGGATGGCTGAGGTTGAAGGCACCCCTTGGGACCATATGGTCCAACATCTGCTCAATCAGGGACACCCAGAGCTGGGTGCTCACATCCACGTGGCTTCTGAAGATCCCTAAAGAGGAGACTACACAGACCCTTCACAACCTGTTCCAACAGGACATCGTGGCTCAGCAAGCTCCTTGCTGTCACTCTGTCAGTGCTTGATGCTCTCACATGTGCTCTCTCATCCCATGGTTGCAGATGGTGACAGGGCTGAGACAGTCCTAGCTTTGGGGAAGTAGAGCTGTTGTGCATACAGAGATAGGCAGGATGAAGACCTGGTCATTCAAGAATAGTGCCTGAGAAAGGTAAGATGCAGGAACACAGCCAGCAGTTATCAGGACAGTAGGTCTCTAATTTGACATGTCTTAGGTTGTCAGAGGCAATCACTAAGCCCCAGTTATCACAGCTCAGCTGCAATGCACAAATTGTTATCCAGTGCAAACTCCACTGTGTGCTGGAGTCTGAATTTCCCCTCCAAACATATCACAGTGGCTTGCTTGCAAGTCATCTCTAATTTTTAACGTCTGCTACAAACCAGGTTTCATCCAGTGCTGTGAGCACTGTTGGGGATATCTGGTTTCAGGGACTGGCTAAACAGCGTTCCATTGAATAATCAGTGAAAAAATATCTTCCTTACTTTTACTTCTGCATGGAGTGAAGTTTGAACATGAGCAACACAGCAGTGCTGGGAAACTCCTTACGTATGGATCTGTGCAAACATCCACAGCCAGGTGCCAAAGAGTATGGCTACCTCAGAAATCATCTGTGTTTGGGAAAGAAGAGATATCTTGAACACTAGTGAACAGAAAATATTCCTGAAGCTGAAAGATTAATCTTATGGACTCTGTGGAAATAATGCCTTACAAACCTTAAGAATAAAAGCTATTTAGCAATCATAAAAAGCGCTCAGCTTTTGAAGCTTGGGACCCAGTTTGGGTCAGGGTATTTTACTTGAGCTGTATATGTGTTATTGTGATTACTACATGTCTTTCTAGTAATATTCAGCAGGAAAATACAAGATGAATCTCAAGACCTGCCAGCTTTAGATCTCCCATTCACCAAAAAGCCCTCAGGGCAAAGAACTTGCTGCTAAGAAACCCAAAGGTCTGGAACAAAATCAAAGCGACTTTTTGCAGCCATGGGGATCTGGACCTTATTCTGCTCTGGCTGTACATAATTTTTTAATGTCAAATATTCTTTGCATTAACATGTTTTGGGCAATGAGAAAGGGAGGTTAGTTTTCAGATCTCTTCACTTTAACCTACAAGTGCCTTCTTTCAGTGGATGGCTGTCCTTGTTCTGTCAGAGAAAGCACACTAACCTATTTCACAAGTATCTCAGCGGGCCTCTGCTTATCTTCCTGCTTGAAATAGGGTTGAACAGATCCAGCACATCCCTGCAAATTCTTCCTCAACAATTTCTTTTTAATCTCCACTGATGAACATTCTTCAGCCTCTCTAGATAACTTATTCCAACAGCTCCCACCTTTACAGTCAGAACTTTTGCTTCTAACATCTGGACTAGTTCTCCTTTCCTGCAAGCCTATGTCCACATGCCATTTTCTATAAGGTGTTAGAAGAAGAATGGATATTGGTACCGGTGCCTTTTACATCTTCAAAATTCTTGGAAAATCACAGGCACAAAGCTAAGAGGGGAGGGTGGGGAGAGAGAGAGAGAACTGAGAATTACTGGGCAGAATTCCTGTGTTAGTTTTACTCTCACATTAGACAAATTTGTCATTTTTGTTTTACTCTAAATGCTAATGTGTGGCAACACCAGCTGCCAATTTAGAGAGACATACTTGGCATGCCAAGATTTATGTCCCTATGATTCGCCTCCCATACACAATCCTTCTAACAGTCACCAACACTTCCAGAAAGACAGATTTACTTGGCACTGCTGAAAAAAAACACTTACTCGATGAGTGATGCTACCTCAAATCACAAGCCTCCCAAACTCAGAGCTCTTTGTCTAATGAAAACTATTACTGCTTTTTAATAAGTTCTTCAGCATTTAAAAATAGCACTCCTAATTTCCTGCTCCACCGAGCAGCACCTTGACTTCAAGTCAAATTATTCACAACCTCTTCTCCACCAGCCCTGGGGGATACGAGCCTTGCATTTTGGGGCTAAGTACTTCTCTCAACAGCTGTGAGCAGCTCTCTGAAGCAGCAAGGAGTGATGAGCTCCTAACAGTATCCGACATCAAAGCTAAGCCACCATTTTTTTCCTACTATTTAGTCCAAATGTTGACAAACAGCATCACCAGCAAGGTTTCTCTGAAGTACCTTAGACTTGACCACATTATTCTGGGAAGCGTATTTGTTATTAGAAGGTCTGCCAATAAAAGATAGAACTTAACCTGATGAGCCAGATTTAACAGTTTTAACTTGCTATAATTCGCAACAGACACATTTCTCCCAGAAAAGTACCAAGGGCAAAATACTCACCTGCAAAACAAACCAGAGCAAAGCTCATACTATGCCACAGTGTGTCATCAGACTTAGTGATGACACTGAAAAGCAGAACCGTACCTAGATCTTGTATAGAGCCCTTTGGAGCACACTGGATGTGCTTGTGTAGGGGTCAATCGAAAGATACAGGCTTAAAAGTGCTGCAGGAACCATCAGAGTTCTCACATAAGTCCAGCATCCCTCAGGGCACGAGCAGGGTTGACCTCACTTGGAGGGCTTGAACAGAGACCAAAGCTGGGCTGTGCCCCAGCACCATGGTCTTCGTATTCAGTTTCCTCCTTCAGAAATCATCATTAAACACTTGTTCCACTACTACTTGAATTTTTCAAGCCTCCAGACCCACTAAATTTCTCTGCACGTTACTGTAAATTACTTTTCGGATTAGCTTATTCTTTCTTGCTGACATCTCATGCATTTAAAATTCAGGTAGCTGAACCTCTTAAAGGTCTGCTCCTTTCCAACCGCCCAGCCTCCTGGGAACCTGATTTTCATTAAAGGCTTTTACAAATCTGTTTCCTAACTGTTTCGTTGAAAGTATCTTCCTATGGTTACATTTTTGTTTGCAAGATGCACAAACAGTGTGCCCTGTTTTTGTACACAACTAGAAAAAGAGTTTTTGACAAAAGTAGGACATAAATTCTGCACAATCTCTGGCTTTAAACAGAATTCCTCTAAGAACCTGATGGAAAACTGCTTTCCGACAAAATGTCTTGGTCAAATATTGACCATTAGGAGAGCTCCCCTCGCTTTGTCCTCACGGTCCTCCTTCTCACATTATTTTTAATACTGCAACCTGTGCAACAGAAGAAAACACTTAACTATGAGTCACTCCCATTTTAGGCTTCAGTTATTCAAGCTCACTGAAAAGAACTGGAGCCTTGATGCTGCAGACCTTTACAAAACAAATGCAAGCAAGCTCTTTCTCTGCAAAGTCTCAGCTTGTTTGGGCTACTGACCAGCACAGGTCAGTCAAACTGCTGTTCATGAGCACACAAGTTGTGCACCTGGTGGAAGGAGAAAATAAAATGCAAAACCAAACATTGTTTTGCCACGAAGATAAAGCTCAAGCTGACTCCAAAGAAACTACTTGCAGAGATTGCAAGTGCAAAGGTTAAACAGCATCCAGAGGACACCGCAGAAAGAGAACACACAAACACCGTGTCAACAAACATACCCATAAAACACTAAAAGGTTGTTCTGTGGTATTTCATTCTGACCCTCAAAACACTGTAAGATGCCCACTAGAAGTTTCTATTCTGAAAGCTCAAGAAAATGACTCCACCACATAAAGCAGCAACATTTATCCAAAGAGCAACATCTCCAGAATTTTCTCCTTTGCAAACTGAGACAACCTTCTCATACACACACAGCTTCCCAGCAGATCTCACCCTCTGCTAAGGATAGAAACGATGCAAACACGAGACAACTTCCTGTAAAACAAATGGGACATGAGCATACAACACCACACACATGGCAAGTCCTGCCTTGGCCTTCCTGAGTCACAGACTTTCTCTGAAGATCATTTTTCTTCTTGGCTGAATATAGTCTCACTGGACACATCCTATTTCTGCTGGAAAAACAGGATATTCCTATTTTCCTTCAGATATTTCTTCGGCACATTTTTCTTTTGGTAGACAGGTGGATTTGGGAATGGGAAAATATTCTAAAGACCTGCAAGAAGGAACAGCTCCAGGCAGTCAGTTAGAAAACAGACCTGAGACAGTGTGCCTACATATGTAAGTGTATGTAGGCTTTTTTTTCTTAATGTATGGAAAAAGAAAAAACAAACAGGACAGCCCATTCTACTACAAAAAGAACTAATGGTTGCCAAACAAGGTTAGCATTATGAACGTAGGACGATTATTTTGTTAATAGCACTGCTTGAGAAACAGCTTCTAATAATTATCACAGCTACATGAACTCCTTAAGCACACGGCGTATTCCCCAACTTTCTACACTAGCACTGCCTTAGACTTATTATATATGCAAAACAACCTGGACTGTGGCCACAGAGCATTTTTGCAGTGCCTTTAACCACAGCTCTCTGAAATCAATCGCATCCATATGCTCCACCGCGCCGTGCTGCTCCTACGGGGTCAGGGAAGAGGCCCAACGTAATATGCACTTAATTCAATTAAGACCTACACAGAAACAGACTCTAGTAAATTTTAACCTTTCCTCCTTGCACCATTTACTAACCTGCCATTAATTAAAATGCAGTTATTAAATGAGCGCGTTTATAATTGCAGTGTTTTCCATGAATGAACAAAAGCTGTTTGTGAGATCCAACCAAAGAGCATTGTTCATTCGCGGCGCGGGGCTGAGCGTGGCTGCCTGAAGCCAGCTGGCACTTGGACAGCACAAACAGCAGTCAATAGGCGCACAGAGGCAGGTCAGTGCAAATATGCTCTGCCCAGAAGAAAACACCACACTGGAATATTTAACATTCCTGCTTTGAGCATTTACAGTTGAAAAAGGCACCACTTTCAGGTGCTTGATTGCCCAGAGGAGACAGAGCATTAACAAGCCCAACTTGCAGGTAGAACTGTTCTCCAGATCCAGCAGGTCGCAATCCATCATCTCAGTAAGCACATGGGCAATAGCTCTAAAGCTTGGCACAAAGGGACACTAAATAAGAGAAAATACTAAACACCAGCGTTCCCACCACCCTCGAACATCTGCGTCCCATCAGACAGACTCTAGCAAGAGTGGGCTGGGTGGTGAGCAATGAAAGAACGTGGCCACAGACGGCTGAATGACAGCTCCTCTGTGTAACCAGCAGCGTCATGTCACGAGACACCCAAACCTGTGCAGGTGGGTGTGGATACAAGATGTGCACCCCATACTTTCCCAATGGCGGACCACATTTTTTACCCTCGCTTATAGCAATTACAATTCCTCAGGTGAAGAGCTGGATCACTCAGTGCACAGCTCTGACACTACACATGGTCTGAGGCAGCAGCAGCCTTACAGGTCCATCAACACACATTATCAGATTTAAACAAACTCATCAAGTGACAGCAAAGCCAGAGCAACAAAGGTTGTTTCACTTGCATTGCTCATCCAGAAATGTGAAGTAAACCTGTGAAAAGCCACATGCAGATATGAAGTTAAAAAGTAGTCATTTCGTCTTTCTTTGCCAAAATAAAATGCTAAAACATTTTGTGCATGTGGTTTTTCATTCATGAATAAGTATCTGACCCAATGAAAATACGTCCTCTCTCTCTGGGAATGATTTTAGCATAAGCAGAGCAATGGGAAAGGAAGACTGGATTTACACATATAATTCACAAAATCAGCAAGAAAATCCCCAGTCCTTCACGTACAAATTTAGCAAATACAGCCATTATCAAGCTGTGGTAGGGCATTTGTCATACTGGCTTTTTAAATCCTGCACAGGGAAGTGCAATTGCACCCTGGCCACCCCTTGGATAGAGGCCATTAGCAACTTCCATGTTCCATCAAGGGCCTTTAGCATTCAGCACAAACAGCTCTACAAGGCACACATAAGGCAAGAAGTGGGCTCCAGATCCCCACTGCTGTCAATACTGAAGCACAGTTTGGAAGTAGTCCAGCCCTGAGAGAACCATCCTCATTCTGCTGGGGGGATGAAGGCCTTCTCCTCTTGGATGGGATAGGCCCTATGGGGAAGGGAGGAAGCTCCACAGTGGAAGAGAGGTTACCTGACTGCAGATTCTGCTCCCCGGATCCAGCAGGATGGCATGTCAAACTGAGGGGCAGCTTTTGTCCCAAAGTCACAGTTTACAGTGGATAAAGAGCTTGCTACAGGAAGGGAATGATGTGGGATATATGACCGCTATGACCTGAACACATCCGCCAGTTTTGTTTTGTTTTGTAAATGGGAATAGTTTGGAAGCGATGAAGAAGAAAGGTTTGAAAAGAAGCATCAAAAGTTTCTTATTATTCCAGATTTTAAAATTACTATGAAATCTTTTTGCAATTCTGCCCTGTCAGCAGCATTAAAAAGCCCTCACAAGGTGTTCCTAATAGCATTTCTACACAGTCCCCAGCCTCTGTACACATTTGCAGCTCAGGAGCAATTATCCATGCAGCGCACCGTGCTTTGGCCTGCTCATTTGTCTCCTAACTATTGTTCTGCTTTCCAAACGGCAAACTCCTCCCCTCGCACAAGCAGATGGGGAAATGTCATTTCCCATTCGTAGAGGAGCCTCTGAACAACATTCTGACTTCGGCATTAAATAGAGCAGAAGTCTGCAGAGCTACCTAAGCTGTACGGCATCTTTTTTATGCATGAGCACTGCTGTCAACAACGTCAGCAGGAATATGCATGATTTTACACACGGTGTTTGTCAGCTGGTCGTTTACTATGCAGCAAGGGCCTGAGAGTGGCGAAAAGCGGAAAATCAGAGCACCCTTCATTTAAATTTATAATCTGCAAAATCAGGACAAGGACTGAAAATAGCAGAACTTGGCCCACGTAGTAAGATTTAGGACAAAACTGAAAATGCTGAAGGTGCAGGAATGCTCGGGAGCCCCGTCAATACCCACACCCAGTTAAAACATATGGGATTGCAGAGAGGTGACTCAAATAGAAGAGCCTGAAGGAAGCCTGCCCTAGGACCAGGTGAGGACAAAAGCAGCTGAATGACAAACACAGTGAAAGAGACAAGTCTGCTTAGCAGAGGTCACAGTGAGATGAGTGGCAGCACTGGGAACTTGCTCCTGGGGACACCCGGCAGGGATGTCCCCATCCAACAGGGTTTGTGCAGGGATGTGCTTGGCACCATTCATAGCATGGCTGCAGATGACAGCAGCCTCCAAACCCAGGAACACAATGGCACTTCATTGCAGACAACAGCTGGCAGTGTTCGCTGCACACTAAGGTTGCAAATCAGACTGAATTATGATCTCCTGGGTCTGCATGCTCCTAGCATCTTACCTCCAGAGAAAGATCTGCCACTGCTGGTTTAGGAAGCTGAGGAAGAAGAAATAGGTTGTACAAAAAAAAAAATAAAAAAAAATCCTCTTCACTTCTGTATTGCGGTTGAAGATGAGTGGGAAAAGTACAGTTCAGCTGAGCAATTTCCCCTGAAACCTGGGCAAGGAAAGTGAGTCAGTGACTGCCTTGGTAGGCACCAAACAGAGCAGCTGCAACAGAGGATACGTTTGTACACACCACAGAAAACTCTCAAAAGCAAGGTGGATCAGGAAATGCAAGCACAAGAAGAATTTTCTTAATCATGCAGTTCTTTGAGCTCACAACATTTCTAATTCTAAGCTGCTCTCTATAATCAAGCTACTATCTATAACCAAGTTACCAGCACTGCTGAAGCAGCAGCAGCAGCAGTAGAAACCTTCTTAAAGTCTTCTTTTTGGAATTGAAGTGCCAAGGCCTGAACAGCAGACCTCAAACCAAAGCTGACATCCAGATGAATCTCACAACCCAGAGTTATCTATCATCAGTATCCGATCATTAGCAAAATATGAATTATCATTAGCAAAATACATATCTTGGACAAAACATCTCATTAGCAACAGATGTAGCTTAGATAAAGCATTATGAGAATGTATTAACCTTTCCTTGTTTAGAAGCATAGTGTCAAGGCCTACTAGTACACAAACTTCCTTGGCTCCTTCTTGTGCCCAGGCCAGGCTTGAGGTGGAATCCAAAGGGAGAATGAAACCAGATGTTCTGCCTAACTGTCGTGTAAACTTGTTTATTCAGCAATATAAAAGCTGGACCCTCTTGCAGCAAGGTAGGAGACCTCACCTACGGTTGCCAGGAAAGAATCTCCAGATCTTCACTGCAACTGGGGCTCCCCAGCAACTGCTGGATGACGGTGAAGTATTAGGTCAATTGATTATGTGTCTTTCTTAATCACTATCACTGTCCTCATGTAGTATCAGCTAGGAGCATTGCCTTGCACTGTATTATTCTTGCTGTATCATTTCACTTATTACCTCATTGCACTGAACTTAAGATAAATGCACTTCTTTCACTTGTTGTCTCTGACCTTTGTGCTGACCCCGTCCACTGGCAAAACAGGAATATATCTGTCGGTAATACAGAAGTAATTTTCACTTGACTTATACACATATAGTGGAGTAGCTAGATTTAGGTCCAAATTTTGTATATCTGCAACCTTCTTCCTAATTATCTATTAATACTTATGTCATAAACTCTATACATCAGCAGGCAAACTGTAGCTTCCAGGTCAGACTGTTCTTGCTTACAACTCCAGCTATCCCATCTGTAGTTGGGATGGGGTTTTTAATTTTTACACTTAACAATAATGTACTGTAATGCCATGCACTTCCATTTATTCCCTTATTTTCCACAGTGTAAGAGCAGGAGGCTCCAAGAGGCAAGAAAAGCTTTCCATGCACAAATAAGTTGGAAAACTCATTACCACATGATGTTGGGCATCCTGAATATATAAAGTAGGCTCAAAATCACAGTTAAACAAATTCAGAAGCAAAAATGTTGTCGGCAGCTTTTAAAATAAGCCTCAGGCTTAAGTAAGACTACTAAGCCCAGAGCAGGAAGGGAGCACATCAGAAGTTATCACAAAATACATTACCTAGTTTGGCCACTCATTTCCAACTACATTTTGCTGTTCAATTCCTTCCTGCACTGTCCCAGAAGATATCTGAGAGGTTAAATATGGAATGAACAGCAATTGGTCATCAGGATTTCAGGGCCTCAGATGGAAGAGGAGACCTCTCAGTGAAGTACTTTGGTTCACATTCAGGGGCAGTTTATAGACTTACTCACAGCCTTCCTGCACAGCCAGGGCAGAAAGGAAGGAGAAAAGCATCTGTACCAGCAGCTGCCAGCCACTGCAGTGCTCGGCTACATCATGGGACTGCACCCAAAAGCCCAACTGCACCCAGGGGATGTTGCCAAAAAAGCTCTCACAACAGACAGAGCAAGAGGCTGTTTGAAAAGGTTTTAAGGCCCCTCATTCCCAAAGAGTTTAGTGAGTAGAAGATATTCTTATGCCAGACAAGAGCAAGAGACTGTGTAGACAGGTTGGAGAGACACAGAGAGACTTAATTTGCAAAGTTAAGCCGTTTCATTCACGGAGCTGCTCTGCAGCACTTGCAGTATTGACATGAGCAGACAGTAATTGCCAGGATTGTTTTCTGCTGAGCTCTCACTTTCCAAAAAGTCATTACCCAATCAGTATGGAAAGTCATTAGCTAATTCCCTTAGGATCACACTGTTAACAGAATTTGTTGAACTGCCTGGACACTGGCCGAAAACATAATATATGAGCATACAAATGAAGGAAACATCTTAAGCATTACTCAGCAGGGTCCTCAGCTGCACTGGGGAAAACTGTGCTCTCAGAGTGGGTGCTTTCCTGTGCCAGGTTCTACCCAGCAAATTTCCCAAAACAATTTAGGAGAGTTTCTGAACTGTCCCAAATTCTATCAGTGAGTAATACCCCCAACTGCTGCAGCATTCCTAGCAGCATCTTCCTTGTGCCAAAAAGAGAAATTGCTTCAGAGGTGGCTGTGCACCTCACTGGTAGAGAAGGCAACTGTCAGCAGGCACCTCAGGGCTGGCACGTTGTACACGAGGGCTGTGCTCTCACTGACTGCCAGGGAACATGGGCATAACATACATGCTTATGCAGCAGAAGTAACAGCATGTTCAGTCTTGATCCAAGTTAAAATTATACTGAAGGATACACCAGTGAAGTGCAGAGCCCCCATTAATTAATGTGGGACCACAGGCTAAAGGAAAAACAGCCTCACGATTAAACACTAAGGAAGGGCACAGGGAATCAGATGAAGAACATGGAAGACATAACAAAGGATGTCAAGGATTTAACAAAATCAGGGAAACTAGGAAAAAAGGAAATTGCAATCTGAGATGAGGTTGTAAGAAAGACTTTTTAAGAAAATAAATTTGAGGCAGAGTCCTGGGGCCTGGTGGGATGCAGGGAAGTCATTGCCAGCCAGGGCAAAGGGTTCAGAGCCTGGGTGCCCATTAAATAATAAGTAAAAAAAAGAAAAGCATGAAAACAGCTTCCCTAGATGCAGTGATTAAGGCACATCTTTCTCTAACTGGACAGAAGCTGTTGTTTTTTTTTTTTACCAGCTATATCTCCATAAAAGTTTGCCACCATATGAAAGGCAATGATTTGTACTGAGCTTGTTGACAGAAACTGGTGGTTACCATGGGAGAGAAAACAAACTTCAATTCCCATTAGATCTTTAGATCTTTCCCGAACAAGCTGCATGTGTGCAAAACGTCTGCCTTGGGCCTTTGACACAGAGCAAGGTGCACCGATGAGCTGGGATGTAATGGTCATTTGCTGATTATACCTGGTGGCATCCCTGAAACAGAGGTGGCAGTGAGAAGATAAAAACAGAGAAAAAAATGATAGAGTGGAATTTTTGCGTTTCTAAAGAGGTAGGAATGTAAACACACTGAAAAAGTGAAAAGCATCATTGTCAGGCAAAACAGCAATTATCCATTTTCATCAGCTAAGTATTTACCAGCTGGGGCAAAGCAATGAAGAGATCCTGACTCCTACAAATGCACACTCAGCTTAGGCCTCATTTCAGTCCCAGCTGCCTTGGGCATGATATCTTAGCTGGAAGACTGGATCTGCCAGTTCATCCTTCACAAGATGCACACACAGGGCCATTGCTTTTCCTCACAGGGCTGCTCAAAGCATCTCCATCCCATTGGCACAGGCACCCATGACACGAATGGCTCATCCCCCCAGCAGTGCCCAGATCTGCTTTGTGGAGGAAGGGCAGCAGCTTACGCTCTGCCTGCTGTGCAGCATTCATGCCAGTAGCTCACAGTTTGGGGTGCATAGCATTGGAAGTCAATCATAAGGCCAGGCCAGGCAGCCACAGCATCACACTTGCAATCAGCTTTGATTGTCTGTAATTTGAAGAGGGGATGCGCCACACCACATCACATAGCACAAGCATCTCTCCATTTGGTACCACTGCTCTTTTTATAAACTAAATACCAGTTTCTGCTGCAACATCTCTCCCAAGAAATTACAGCAGAGTGCGAAGCTTGAAAAATTCTGATTTTGAATTTAAGGATTGTCAGGACAGTTATATCACAATAGTTTGCTTAAGTGAAATATTAATTGCAGATCTGAAGCACAGCCTCTTTTCCTTGTTGGAAATATTAGAGAGATAGACTGCACCCATGCATGGGATATCTAGTCTGTTCAATAAATCTGGACCTAGAATTTATTAAGAGTGTTTTTTCCCCTCTTTCTTCTCATTTCTTTTAGGAGAACACAGAGTAAATAGAAAATCTCTACACATACTCTCCAATATTCAGCTGCATGCAGGTAGCTTGAAGTCATTCAGATCCACAAAGCAATGCCAGCTCTTGTTGCACCAACACTCAGAATGTTGCCCCCTATTATTACAGAAGATGAATAATTTCTGTAGGTGGATTCAAAGAAAAAAGGGAGAAGCAATCTCTGATTCCATGCATATTTGCATTTTAAATTTCAAAAGGAAGAAAGTAGAACTTTAATTCCTGTTGCTCAAAAAGGATCATCAGTGAAGTTTTGTCTTAAAGATATTTTTTTCCTTACATGTCTGGCAAAGTCATCTGTATAAGGAGTTTCAGAATAAAGAAACTGCTTAGAAATAAAAACAGATTATAACAAGTCTTTCTCCATGAGTAAAATGCACTGTATATTATAAGAAAGCTCCCAAGACATCACAGGTGACCAACAGACATATTCCACATTTTGGACATTTTTCTTCAGGGCCATGGCTCCTTTAAGGGAGGCCAGCAAGTTTGTTCACAGAAAGGAAGGTCTGAACACAGTGACAGTCTTCAAAGCTGCATAAGGTTATAAAAAGGACAGCAGTCAGTTGTACTCTATGCCCACTGAGAGTAAAACAAAAATTAATCAGCTTAATTTCCAGCAAAGACTATTTAGGTTATAACATCAGGAAAAAAGAAAAAAAGAAAAAAAAAAGAAAAAAAGAAAGAAAGAAACAAGAAAAAAAAAAGAAAAAAAAAAGAAAAAAAAAAAAGAAAAAATAAAGAAAAAAAAAAAAGAAAAACCTGCAAGGACAGGGAATATAGGAACACGCAACCAAAAGATGTTGTGCAATGTCCTTCCCTTAGGCTTTTAAAAGAACAGACTAAGTAAGCTAGGATCTGCCAGCAATGGCCTAACTATATTGGTCCCGCTCCAAGATGAGAAGCTGGATCACACAGTTCCCAGTTTCAATCCAGTAATATATTTTATTAACTTTCTGGTCCATATGCCTCCTTGGAGCAAAAATAGATATCCAGTAGAAAACAGACACAATTCACCCCAATGGCTAAGCACACTACTATTGACTGCCTTGTCCTCAACAGGAACACAGGCATTTATTTTCCACACTGACCCCAATGCAGAAAAGCTGCCATTAATGTAAGCACACTCAATACCCATCTAACTGAAGCCGAGCACTGGTAAAACAAAAATCAGTGCAAAAATGTGCTGCAAGAGCAAAGCTGGAATCTCTAATCCCCAAGCAAGTGGCTATGAGTGATGTTACCTCCATTACAGACCCTCTCCAAGCTCAAATCACTTGCAGCAGTGATGCACCAGAGATGCTGACTAAAGTACCTGTGCGGCCCTAAATCTCCAAACCAAGTGGGAAGATCTCCCAGCTTCTCTGAGCTCTCAGGGGATACAAGCACTAGCTCAATTTCCTTAAGTTTCTGCAGTTTGTACAGCAGCAGATTGCACCAAAAAGCTTGAGTATTTTCAAAGAAATTCCCAGAGGCAAAGAAAACATCTGTCACCCCCCTACAAAGTCTTCCCTGCCACCCACACGTGGGCTGGACACCATATTGTGCTGTCAAAAACCTTGGTCTGTTTTTAATAACTAAGCAGAAGCATTTCTGGCAAAACGAAGCTTACCCTAAATGTTTCTTCTCCAAATGATGCCTCCTCCTTCCTGACTACATTTCTGGGGGGAGGAAATCCGTGAGCTAGGAAAGCAAATGCAGAATTCACCGGTTGCTAACATGTCACAGAAGGTCTCATAACCCTGACAAAAATGGCTTTCAAGAGCTAAATCAGACCATTAATGATTAGCAATACAGGGTTGTATAAGCTCTCAAACAAACCTAAGCTCTTCCTTGTCTTGGTTTTAACTGATTGACAGCTTATGAACTTTGCATGTAAAATACCAGCAAACCTGAAAAGAAGACCAAGCAGCATCCATCCCAGGGACACACACGCATACAGTGGTGTCTGCAGAAGAAACAGGGGGGAGGAAGGGCTCAACTATGCATTGTATTTTCAGTCAAGCCTCAGAGACACAAGTGGTTTTTACCCTAAACAAGCTCACATCAAAAGCCAATAAGTCTTGATCACAACCAGATTTTAACTGGTGGTGCTGCACTTGGTGAGCCAGAGTTTAAAGCAGAAGCTCCTTTTTCCTCACTGCTAGGAAAAGTCAGCTAATTTGTGAAGAAAAGCTATCAACACCTTTGAGGACACAGTGGTTTTGTTTTGCTGGCCAGATTGATGGAGTTTCATCAAGGCTAAGCACTAATTACTCTTTGCAGTCTTTTACTGTAGCTCCATGCAGTAACTTTTCTGTGCCTGCATGCTGCAGCTATCATCAGATCCAGCTGCACACAGCCATTATTCCTGGGGCAGGCAGATGGACGTGACCATCTCCCACTTGGTACATCTCCTCCAAGTCTTCCCTGATGATGTACTGCTGGAGTGTGAGAATGCATAGTTGAACTCTTCCTCCCTCCTATTTCTTCTGCAGACACCAACACTGCTATTGGCTGCAACTCTTGTTAAGCCTCTGCTTTCAGTTTCACAACTGGCACGTACTTCCCTATGATACTTCAGAAAAATAATAGGGAGACACTGTGCAGTACATCCCTGTTGCTACAGTACACTCCTTGCCACAAAAGGATGCAGGACTGCAGCATGCCACCTTCAAAATCACATGGCCATCTTAATTCAAATTTAGGATTCCCCACAAGAAACCAGGATGGTTCAGAGAGATGATGTGACACCCTTCTTTTTGTTTTTAAGAATCTGAAATGTATTTAATGAAGCCCTTCAAAAGGGCATTAATAGAAGAAAAAAAGTACATTATTTTGGCAGCCAGACAAATAAATATTTAAATATCTGCATTTCTTTTTGTCATATCTATGTGGCAATGATACACAGATAGGTATGAAAAGCGAGGCCAGCGCACCAAGCCTGCTGTCGATGCAGGTGTGTACTAGCAGCAGACATGTGGAATCAATCCAAGGGTTAACTTCCACATCAAATAGCTGGGTAAAAACATGTTCACAAATAGTGTCACAAGTAGTTACAAAATCCCATCATTCCTGATAAAGCCAACCCCAGCCATAAGATTTCCTGTACCTCAGACAGGGATCTCTGCATGTCTGATTCCACAGATACAATCTGATATTGCAGATCTTCTTTACATTAATTTCCTGTTATTGAAAGGATCTGACATTTTTAGTCTTTACATACATTCAATTTCATATCCCTTTGCTGACAAATACTTTTAAGACAAAAGAATTCAAAAATAACTGCAATTAAATCCTTTGTGATGGTTTCCATTTGAAAAATAATAAAAATCAAAGCTATGAAAGAGAGGCAGACATTAATTAATGAACACATTCACAAAGCAAGCTCTAAACTTCTAACAAGACTTTGCCAGAAATACTCAATAGCTTGGAGTTTCTGATGAAAGCTGCATTAAGTTGGCTTGTAAATCAATTCTAGCTTTTTCCTCTGTAACTAAATAAAGTCTTGAGTACTTACAGAAATTACAGAATTTGGAGAAGGGGAGGCCAAGGCCATGAAAAAGAGGGGTCTCACACTAGATTTCTGCTTGGAGCTGTTGCAAGTCTATGAACGTTAAACCCTTTCACAATATAGGCCAACTCAACAACAATCATCAGCATCACCACTCTTTTTGCAGGAGAGCAACTTGTCAAGGCAAAGAGAAATGGACAGTTTGCTCAAGGCTATCAACAAGCCTTTTTGAGTCTCAAAAGGTCAAGATGGGACCACCATACCACCACTGTGCTCCTGACTGGTTTTCTCCTTGACCTGATCAGCCGTTTGCAGTTACTGATACCCACTGATACCACACACCTCCAGGTTAATGTTTTGGGTAGGTACACTGAACTTGAACTCTAACCCTCACCATGTCAGCCAGCAGGCTCTCAGCATGACCCGCACTGGGTGCCACCAACAGAGAGAGGTGTCCTCCAGAGAGAGGATTTCCAGCAGCCCAAAGCATCTAAGTGACATACCTCTAGTGCTGTTAAACTGAGGGTAGAGTCTTCAAAGCAAGGAGAGAAAGGATTATTTCACTGGAAATGATTTTAAGTTAGACCTAAAAAAAGTTTGACTTTTACTGATACTATAAGCTTAAAGTACCCTTTCATACCCTTCCATCTCGCCTTCCTTTCTCACATTAACAACATTTCTGTAGATACCATCTCTGGCTAAAAATAACAGACTTAATTGTCCTGCTACACACTCTTTAAAACCAGCAGTTCATTGTAGCAAGCCAGATAACACAGTTTATATACAGTTACTTAAGAAATCATCCAGCTTATATAGGCTCTCTTCAATTATGATCAACTATACAAGTGATTTGTTGGCAGTCACACATGCTTGTGTATGGGTCTGTTGGACAAAACATTTCGAGATCAAATGAGAAGCTGAAAGCAGACTACAACATTTATCATTTTGCTGAACACCACGTTCAGGAAGTCTTCATCATGGCCATGGGCTGTACAAGTACAGAACAAACTGATCCTGCCCACAAAGCTTAGAGATGAAGCAAAAGCCATGAAACAGATCCAGGCAGGCGGAACAAGTTGAGGATGAACGAACACATCAACACCTCACTTTTTAATCCCAATGTATTTATAAAGGTATACTTAAATCTCTATCACTTCATCTTGCTGCCTCTGTCATCGTGTAACCATTATGTAATACATTATAATTAAAAATAAACTTTTCACTTCTCAACAACAGTTATGCAATAACTTTTAATTAGCTGAGATCCTTCACGTTTAAGAAAATATTTTAGGGGTTTAAATCCTAATTCAGTGTCTTTCTTCATAGCATCATATTCAAATCCTCCAACAAGAAATTCTGCATCTTCCTTCTCATCTCCCCAGCACAAAGACGGTTTGTCAGGTTTTATTTGGTTTTATCTGCTCACAAGATGTTGTCTTGGGGTCCTAAAAATGCAGAGACATATTTTATGCAATCTGTCAGCAACCGTCTTCAGATGCAAGGCTACGGGGAGCTGATGAGCTCTTTTCTTATCAGAATGAGTCACAAAAATGGATTATCCACACTTAATCCCCCTCACACTGGTGAATTTCCTGATTTTCTGTTCAATTAAAAACAACAACAACAAAAAAAGAAAATTGGCCTGATTAAACATTGTAAGAACAGATTTACCACAGGGTGTCCTTGCAGACAGAAGGTGTCACTCTGCCATTTTAGGTGGCCAATGAGCCCAGTCTTCTGCTTTCAGCATACATTCCCAGCGCTACAGATGGATTCCCCCTGACCTTTTATTTCAGTCCCATCATATGCCCCCACAGCCTTATTTAAGGGCCATATTCTGGGGGTTATTTTGCTTTATTTGCAAAGTCCTTATCTCTCCAAGAGTTAGACAGATAAGAAATTGTTTAACCTGTCTCCTTCACAAAACGTTTTCACTGTACAAATCTTACTACTCTGATTTTCTTAAAGTGCAAGTTTGTCTTTTTTTTACAAAACTGCTCCATTAATTTTCGTGAAAGCAAACACTTCATACAGTCAGAATGGACACTCTCAGTTAAATCACAAAATGACAAAACTCGGGTTTGGACAATCCCCCTTCCATTTTGAACAGGGATTTAGAAAGAGAAGTGGGAGTTTCGCTGCTGTTTACTAAGCCCAACGCTGAGAAAAAGAAATCCAAACTGCCTAAAAGCTCATCCCTGAAAATAAAGTGATTTTCCTATAAGATTAAATGTGTCTATTCACAGATTCAAGCTTAAAGAGGAAAAAAAGAAGCCTTCCTACTTCTAACATATGGTCCATGGCCAACTTTTAGTGCAAAGCTGTCCCATCAGGCAGCGAGCACACAGGCAGAATGGAAACCGGGGCTTCATCTTTACGGTTATTTCCTTGCTTATTGGATTTGGGTTTCTTCACTCTGAAATGCTGCCATGCTACATTTAGCACGTAGTAGCTGGCACCACTTTAAAGGCCCCAGCAGAACTCAGTCAGCAAACCAGATTAGTTATACCACTCAGGAAGGGGGACTCGTGCATTTTGGGAGCGACGGTGACGCAGGAAGACATCCCACTGTGGTGGCAAAACAACAGACTGAGAGGGGAGGGAGAAAAACAGGCTGTTCTTAAACTAGACTTTCATCTTTGACAGTGTGCTCTAGTTAACCTCACCTGGCACAACTGAACTGTCCTCAGAGACTTACCCACAGACTGCTCTGCACGTGAACAGCATTGCCACTGGAGCAGAAGCGTGCGTCTTGTCATGCCACATCAAATTTCAGGTTGTTGCACCCTGTCAGGGCCATGGAGCAATGCGATCAGTGTCTGCATCAGTGCAGCCAGCTTCCTTTGGGTGACATGGGAGGACAGAGGTGGGTGGGGATCCCAAGCAGGCTGATGGCACAGGTTTAGCAGCACTGGGTAATATCCCTGCTTCTCAATAAGAGGGCTCTGCCTTTCAAAGTTTTGTTTAATCTCCCACCAATACAATGGGAACTGCAGTGGGATCCACCTCCATCTGTCCCTGCAGTACCTGATCTGCCAGTCACTCTGAAGATGGTTTGGGGCCAAGTGCTTCCTGTAAATTACTCCTCTGTGAAACCTGCCTAATGGAATTAAAGTGAGGGATCAATTTGGCCCATGGAGTACGTGAAGTATGGAATTAGATTTTTATCTCATTCCATTACAGAAAAGTTCGAAATTGGAGGAAAAAAAAATCATCTGTAGGCTGACAAAAGTTATTATTGAAACACACCGCAGAAAGAGGAAGGTCTTTTATTTCTTCACAGACCATTTTAAAATATATCATTTATTCAAAGCGTGTACATCATTAAAGAGTTACAGATGACAGCTACAGAGAAAGTGAATAAGGAGAGAAGTTTAATTATTTTTATAATTTCTTTCTCAGTTTTCCAGCCAGACAAGAAAATCATTAAAGTAGAGTCATAAAGATTACTCTGCAAAGAGGAAAGAAAAAAAAGCAACTTAAGGAACAAAATGAAGTTAAACACGTATTTGACAACCTTCATTAAAGTGCAACCTTGGTTAATCCCTCTGGGCTTAAGAATTTCCGAAATGTATTGGGAATGTCATGTTGAGGTACCATATTTTCCCTTCTATCCTGTCACGTTTTTGTGTGTATTTCAGCACTTTTTCTAATACTGGAGAAGGAATGTTTTTATCATTTTGGACCTACCCTTTGGAAACCCTGCTTCCTCAGCAGTCTGATTTTGCTCTGGGTGCGACTCCCTTCCCTATCAGAGCAGCACACCCTTGAGTGCTAATGCCCATATGGCTAATCTTTTTGGGAGGAGATAAAATAGCAAAACAGTTGCATAAAATATTATTAGCGTCTGGGAATTACACTACCTTATCAATAAATGAATAGAATGGAAAGAGATAAAAACATATTAGCTCATGCTTTGGGCATCAGTCACTGGTAGGTTTGCCTCCTAGCTTTGACCATGAAATTTCTGACAGGTCTTGTTGCCCTCACTGCTGTCATTCAAGGCCTGCGTATCAGTATTCACATGCACCACTGTCACCACTGGATTCTTGCCTCTTCGCCTTCCCAGGAAAATAAGGTATTTATATTGTAAAGACAGTCTCCTGTAACTGCAGTGTTAGTTTGATTTACACACATGGCATCATTTTGGGACAAGTGGGTATTAAGTCATTTAGGTATTTCATCGCACCTATAGTGTGACAAACTACAGACTGGAATAATTTCACCTCACATCCGTTGCCTACATTATATATCTGCATTTTAGCTGGCAGAGAAAAGCTGGGTTTATAAGGAGAGATTCATTAGAATTTTGAAGACAACAACTTGATGGCTATCTGAGCAGCCCCAGAGCACTGCCAGTTCTTATGGACATGTATGCAAGAGCATTAGCTCTGAAAGCACATGCATTTGGTCTGATGAGCACAAACCTACACACCTGTACAGTGATTAAATTAACAAGAACATAGAAAACACACCATTCCCAAGAAAACAGCCATTGATAAAGAAAAAAAAATTAAACCAACTTTACAATCAATTCTTGGAGAAATTACTAAAAATTAAACCACCACTGACATAAACACTGAGCTCTGTTCCTACTGTTCTGTTCTTGCTGCAGAATCACAAGGAACACCAGTACCATGGGCTGTGCCTTGCTGGTGACATCTAGCAGCATTAGCACCACAGGCAGGCACGAACTCTCAAACCAGCGCCCAAAAAACATGCACAGACCACTGACAAGCCCATAAACACAGCAACATGGTGGTTTCCAGCATCAGAGCCTAATCCAAAGGAGCACAACAACCCAGAAATAACTGCCCAATGTCAGCATCAGGCAGCTATTGGACAGAAGTGGAGAAATACACATTGGTTCTGCAGGGGCAGGAAGAACTGCCTCTTATTAGTTCTTTTACCATTCTTCTAATGATTTACTACTAACAGATACAATTTGTACTGATTTTTAGAAGCTATCTGTTTTCTTCACTAAATTTGAATGTCAGCTGAGGAAGCAAGCAGTGGCATTTAGAGGAAAAGAGGTTTAGGGCTAATAGTAGAAGACATACAAGGAGAAAAGGAATAAACAACATGAGAAATTAATTTTAAAAAAAAGAATAAAAAGTCCTATCTGTAGAAGAGATATTGAAGCAATTTCTGCTTTATGCACAGGGATAGCATCTCCTGCAGAACAAACCCCTTATGCGTAGTTGGAAGAGCAAAACACAGTTGTGGGAAGTACTCTCAAGTCATAACAAACTGGTCTCTACCTGCCAGCCAGCAGGCAGACAATCCATAGATCCACTGCCCCACACCTTTCATAGAATTGTAGAGTCAAAGAATGGCTTAGGTTGGGATGGCTTAGTTCCAATCTCTCCTGCAGTGGGCTGGTTGCCCCTACCAGCTCAGGATACCCATAGCCCCATCCAACCCTGCCTTAGCACTTCCAGGAATAGGGCACACACAGTTCTTCTTTGCAACCAATTCCAGTGCCTCACCACTCTCTGAGTGAAAAATCTCCTCCTGACATTTAATCTGTATCTACCTTCCTTCTCTATAGGATTGAATGATTGCCCCTGGGAGGAGGAAAGTGAGGTGAACACCTCTTCCTTGCACTGTGGTCATTCAAACCCCTCAAGCAGATGCCTGAGAAGGCTGAGACCTCACATACCACCACTGGGCTTCAAGGGGTCCCTGTCTGGGTGACCTCCCTGTGACATGGCTGAATGTACTATGCAAACACTTGCTCAAGGCTGACTTTGCTGCTGCAGCACAGAACAATTTTGTGCAGATGCAGAGGCTCCTGATACCCCAAAGCACATCTATGTAGGAAGATTCACCGAGGAGAAAATAAGTCTGGATGATAAACAAAACTATTGTTCTTGGTTAAATTGACATTGAAGGGAATAAAAGCTATTTGTACTAAAAGCCCCCAAAGGCCAACTGACAAGGAACTGCACTACTAGTAGCATCTCCAAACATGAGTCTCAAGTGTCTCTGCACCAGAGATCTTCTGACCAGGAGGGAAATCACCAAATACCAACAAAATGAACAAAAACACAGTGCCTTACACTTCAGACTTTTGGAGAACCTTGTGGCAGAGTCAGCACCAAGCAGTGTGGTAGATCACTCACTAAACTTTTCAGAGGGTTGCAGAGAGACAGTCACACAGAACCATACGGAGCACAACATGGGTCATCAGGAAGGGGAAAGGACAGGAAGACTTAGCATGAGCATGGTGAGGGGCAGGGAAAGGCCCAGTAAGCCAAGAACTGCTGGATTCAACTTCCAAGCCTGCAGAGAGAGAACAGGGCTCCCCAAATCTATCCTGAAATGCAGTTCCAGGGATACATTTGGAGCTGGGGAGAGAAGGAGACTATAGGGGTGTCCCTCCGTGCTCCCCAGGGCAGTCTAAGGCATCTCCTCCAGTCACTGCATTCTGACTAAAATCAAGTGGGACAGTTTTACTCCATGCAAATTTAAAGCTCTTCCCAAGCCGCACAGTCAGCTCTCACAACTCCTTCCCCAGTGCCTGAACAAACCCAGAGGTTATGGGGTTGCCTCCAAAACCTAACGCTCCCAGCTCACATCACACCTTATGGAAGCAATTAGAAGCAATGAGGAATAAGCAAGACAAACAGCAGATCATGAGAAGGAAACACTTTTTTCCCCTATTTCTTCAACTGAGACTTTTGACCTCAAGGTAAAAGAAGCCAAAACCACTTCTGTGTCTTTAAGTGGAACACAGCAGATGGGCTTGAGTTTGCAAAGCTCCAGAGTGAGGTGGGCCCTCACAAAGCTCCCAGCTGGCACTGTTACAGTTGGGATTGCACTAGGAAGGTGGAACAGTTTTCACACACCGTGAGACTTGCTTGACAAGGGTAGTAAAGACATGCAAAGGTACTGCACAGACTGCGACAGCCAGCACACAGCTGAGAGCCCTTGTGGGGACCAAAAGATTGCTGTCTTTCAGAAGCAGGTGACAGTGGCTAATAGATAACTTGCCAGTGCTTAAAAAATAATAACTATGCACACTTGTTCCTGAATCCTGCCACAAATCAGCCCTCATTTTGACAGAACACTGTCCCTAGTCACATCACTGAAGCAAAGCAGATTTTTCTCTACAGATGCCAAGTTAACCAGCTCAGATCACACTGTCAGATCTGCAGATCCACCAGTGTGGTCTGTGGACCCACACAACACCATCACACCCCTGTCCTGACCTCTGGCTCCTGGGTGGGCTATAGATTTGCGTATGAAAATATCAGCTGAAGAAATAACATCAACAAGGGATGGGTGGGGATAACATTCCCCACAAGAAAGAATCCTGGCTCCCTAATTACACATATCCCGTCTAGATATTGTTGTAAAGAGCACTGCCTACATAAGGAATAGGAAGCCTGATTTAATAAGTAAATAAAAATCAGAAATCTCTCCTGCCAGCCATGAGTAAGACTATCAATAATTCATTTTAACAAAAAAGAGCATCAAAGTAAAATGCTGTGTTGGTTTGACATTTTGATATGTTGGTTCAGGAATCTTCTTTAATGTAATAAGTAACAAACAGCAGAGTTCATCTATAAATGCCAGACACGCTTGTATGCTGTTGAATATAGCAGTTCCTATTAATATTCACTTACGCTTTTTTAATTAATTCACTTTGATTGCCTTTACAGCTATTTTACTGCCTTTATCTACTGGTTCTAGGTCAAGCACAGCTCTCAGAAATCCTACAAAGGGTCTCCAAAACTCAAGTTTCAAACTTAAAACTGTACTTCCACCTATTTCTTCAGGGTCCTCACTACATAGCCCAGCATCCAGCCCAGTGTGCCTGGTTTGCTGGGAACTGCTTAAAACAAATGTCCAGTTGAGACCCAGAACAAGGTTCACCCTTATACAGAGTGGTTTAATTTCATTTACAATTTCCATAGGTACATTTGGTGGTATGGATGAAGTGTATTACACTCCAGAAAACGTTGGCTTGCAATCCACAGATTTCAGTGTTGTGTTGCAAGATGTATTTATTGCAGCAAAGAACTGTTGGCAAATTTAACATTACTCATGCACAGTCTGTATTCCCTTCAGTGCACAGGAGACAGAAGGGAGCTCATGTCTTCTAAGTTTAGGATGGTAAGGAAGATTTCTTCCGAGCCAAAATCCTCCTTAAAACTGTAAAGTAACTATGTGACTTACCAGTTCCAGGGTCGAGTAACAAAGTAAATGCTCCTGTTGTTACATCACTTTAAGTATCCTCTTTAATTTTTATACTGCATTTATATTTATATTACATTTTTATTCAATAATAAGACAGTTCGTTAAAAATCTGTTCTCTGCAGGAAAGTCCCTGATGGTAACAGCCTTCTTTAGAGGCTGATGCTGCATGTGCTACTACTGGAAGAACAGAATCTGTCACTCAGGTCCTCAGCCTGGCTGCTTCCCACAGGTTCTTGGCTATAGATGTGTAGATCCATAGGTTTTCTATGAATTGAGGTTTTAAAATTGCTATTTATACCACTGCAGCTAGAATAGAACAGTTCAGCTACAGATTAATGAGAGGTAACAGTTACTGAATGTGATGATAGTCCAGATGGTAAAGCTGTTATCTAATCCAGATGATAAACTTGTACCATCTCTGTTGAATTCAATCAGTTATAAACAGAATGAGTCAAAAGGAGACAAAGAGATAGATATAGATGTATTTTACCAACTGTTAGCAAATCCTAGAGCCAACAGTTGCATATACTGGAATTCTACAGCTTTGCCAGCCATGGAACTAGATTCCACAGAGGTGCACCCCTCAGTGCTTCCACCCATGCTGGGGTGGAACACAAGAAGTCACCTTTCCCCATTAGGCAGTGAACTGACCGTGTGAAGCTTCTTCCACACACAGCCACAAGAAATCCCGTCCCCAAAATCCTGTCTTAGTGCTGCCTCTGAGGAAGATGCTCCAAGGAAAAGAGTTTCATCCATGGGCCCTATGCACCCTCCTGCCCACACAGCTGTCTCGTGGGCATCCCAAAACCATACAAGCATTGCATTGCACTGGCCCAAATGCCAAGGACAGTAAGTCCTGGCCATACTTGCAGATGGCATCCCTGCAGGTGGGAACACTGCTCCCGGAGGTGGCCTTGGGTCCTCCCTTAATCGCATGGGGAACACACACGGAGATGAGATAAAATGTTCCAGCCAAAGACAGACCTTGAATCCCTTTTAAAATCCAGTAAGATTTCTGTCTTTTTCTATCACTATTATTTTTTTCCACAAATGACATGGAATTTGTGAAATCACTTGGATGCTTCTAAAAACTTCAGGCACTGTTGGAAAAATCCCAAAAGAAAAGGGGGGGGGGGGAAAAAAACTAAAAAAGAAAAAAAAAACAGGAGAGCCACTGTCACTCACTCAAAGACTATAGTACAAACTGCATGCTTCAGAGACGTGCTTTAAAAAGCCACTGCTATAGCCAGGGGCTTTGGAGCCTAAGACCTCACTTTGCATAAGCCTACCCCATTTCAGATCTTTAGTTATATCATGAAAACCATAAGGGGGAAAAGAAATATTTCCCTGACATGCAGTAGGAATATAAACACGCGGTTATTTGAAAGGCTGTACAAAGGTTAAGCCCTTAATCCTTTTAATCCCGGCGACAAACAAACAAAACCCCATCCCAGGCTGCGGAGCACTGCCGGGTGCGCCAGGTCTCTGGTGGGGGATCTCCCCACTCAGTGCCACAGCAATGGAGGAGCCTCCAGCTATAGAGCTGCTGCAGAAGAAATAGAGACATGCATGTTTTTATTCCCAGTTCTTTAGAGCTTATTACGGGCAATTTGGCAGGCTAGCCTCACATCCCAGTGAGAAGGGTTTAACTCTTAGTCCATAACACCAAGGTTACTGGATTTCCAGGTCTGCTGGCTGAGCCAGCAGTGCTGCCCTCTGATCAGCAGAACAGGTCCCGGGGATCCCTCTTACCTGTCACTGGTACGTCCAGCACCAAGATGAAGTCTCCTTGTCCGAAGTTCACCACAGGTGACCTGCAGGCCCTACTTAACTCCCCGCACAGCACACCGGCACTTGTGAACTGTCGCTGTCTCTTCCAGAAGATGCTCTGCGATGCACAGAGAAAACGCAGTTTCTCCTCATTAAAAGCAAGAGAGTTTGAGGCAGGGAAGTAATCACGCAGTAGCAGCAAGCAGCATCAGAATAGAAACTGCAGAGCATCTAGGGCCCGAGAGAGCTCCTCGTTCAGAACACCCTACAGAAAGCGCTTTGCTTGGTGCGGTGCATTCCCACATCTGTGCCACCCTCACAACATCAATGCAGGGTTAAATAGCTTTAGGACCTGATCTGGGCTTATCAGAATAACAGGAAATTTGTCCACCTATTTCAATGGGAATTGGGTCATGCTGCAACCACACATCTTAAATGAGCCGCAGGAAGGGTGACACTGATTTCAGCGGTAGTATTCATGTGATTCAAATTAGATATGTGGTTAAATACCTTTTGGAATCAAGTCTAAATGAAAAGTCTAACCCACCCATATGAGGAGAACATATAAATTACCATTCTCCTTTCCACCGTATACCTGACCACAAAGTGGTGAGCCACCACTTTATTTGCACGTTCCCCCAAAGACAGCTACCACAGCTGAGGGGCTGTAATTAAAATCCACATTTGATCTCAAAGTTTTTCTCACTTTTTCTGTACTTGCCTTGTGGTAAAAGCCACTCAGTGCAAATTCTGTCAGTTTTGCCAAGAGTTGCTGACCATGATATAAACTACTTCAGCAGTGCACAGATAAGCCAACAGAAGTGTTAACAGCCTCGATACAGCCTGGCCCTTGGCAAGAATTTGTGACAGTCTTTTTGGAATCAAGCAGTCCCCTCTCTCCTCATTTCAGATGCTCTCTAGGATGTGGCAACAGCTCCCTCACCCTCACCCTGGTCTGCTACAAGGACTGGACCTCAGCCCTCACTCCAAGCAGAAGACAGGCTGGAGACACAGCGACAAGGCAGTGAGGCATGTGAAAGCTGTTGGGCTGTGGGATGTCCTCTGGTTATTAGACTAGTTGTTCACACACACAAATAATCCTCACAGTGGTGCAGGGCATCACTGTTGTACTACTCTGTGCATCCCTGCAGCAACCAGAGCAGCAGATCACACACAGAGAGGAGAATGTGAAAAGCAGAGGAAAGATGCAGGCAGAAATGACAATAATAAGCCAAGAGACCCCACTGCACAAGGACAGAAAATGAACACAAAGGCTCTAACCTCTACTCATGGGACAGATGCTGAGCAAATTCAAAGGGATATGAGGTGGCACAGAGAGCTGCTGTTCTGCACAAGTCTCATCTGTCTCTGGTCTCAGCAAATTCTGCTTTAGCGTGTTATCAGTTTGAGGTGATATGAGCAGCAAAGAGATAAACTAGATGAGAGGGAAAAAAACTCACAACACACATCCTCATTCATAATATGGCCCTGAGTTACTGTTAGTATAGTGCTGCCTCTGCCATGAGCACAGCAGGCATCTGATCTCATTCTACACAACAGCAAAGGTCACTGCAAAATTACAGCTCAGTCTGGGGTCAGTTAAAGGTAAAATAAAAGATGTATGGCCAATGCAGATCCTTTTGGAAGCAAATGCCCCTCTCCCAGCCCCAGCACAGAAGTACCACCTCCCCAGTTTTCATCCCATCTGCACTACACCTAAGAGCTGTCTGTTACATGCATCAGAATAAGAGCTCCTGTAAAACCAGGAGAAAAGGGGGAATGACTGTAGCAGACGGGAAAGGGAGCAAAGAACGCTAGAGGCCAAGAAAACCCCTTATTTAGACTTTCTACATGAAGACCAACAGTGCCACGTGCTTGCCAGAGTGCTGACAACATTTCTATCCCTGGCAGCTCGCAGGGTCTCAGTCCTTGGGGCCACGTCATTTCACTTCCCACCCTGCTTTCCCTCAGCCCCATAAATTTCATCTCCATTCTGGCAGCCAGTAGCTCAAGAGTATGACAATTAAAGATTAATGCTATAAAAGCATGGAAAGTTGAAAAATCCAGATTTCTGAATGTCATGCCAGACATATTCATTTTTAAACTTTACCCTTGTGGTTTAAGACACCAGGCCAGGAGTGTCACTTTTCCCCAGCAGACTACAAATGCTTTCTTCCTTTCAGCTGCCAACTAGCTCTGTGGGCTTATATATTTTTTCTTTATTTAATTATTCACTGTAATACATGAAACATTAAGCAGCTTCTTTCCACGGAGAAATGCACGCTGCTTCCCAATGACAACATGCTAAGCAGCCTTAATAGTGGGAATAAGAAAATGAGCTTAGTAGAACAAAAGGGAAAAGAGCAGGAAGAATTAGAGAAGTTAGGAGAACCTAGGATTTACTGACACAAAAAGCCAAGGCTTCATTTCAAGTAAAATCATTCACAATCGGCTGACCTGGGAAATTAAAACAAAAAGACTTTTCAAGCAGAGTATGTTTTCCGATAGGGATTTTGGACTAGAATATTCATCTTTCCCAGTGTTTACAGAGATCAGCCAGCACGGAGGAAGCCACAGATGCAGTGCTGAGATACGGAATACTGAGTTGTGCTTTCTTGATTGCTGCAAGAAAAGCGTCTTCTCCAGAAGCACTGGAGTTAAAGGCTGAAGTCATTAATGAAAGACGGTCCAAGCCACAATTTTTCCTGTGAAAACCAGGCTGCACACACAACTTCCAGCTTACGCTCCTCTTCACTTAATGTCTTCAGCAGCAGCAAAGAGATGGTCTCATCAGGTTACAGCACAGCCCCATCTCCTGCCAGTATCTCACCATCAACCCAGACAGAACGACCTTGTCGACCTTGCCACTGTCGCTGGTTTTGATGAAACCTTTTATCCTGCCCTTGAAAATCTAGGTAGGATTGCGGGGGTGAGAGGATTTTCCTGACTTTGCTTTTTATTTGTTGGGTCACAGAGGTAAAATCATCTCTGTTTGATTATTTAAAGCTGTTGGCTGCAGGGATAATCTGTGCATTAGCATCTGTGTGGTGGGTTGCTGGTTGCACAGCTACCAGCAAATTCATAGCTGGAAGCAAAGAAGTCACTTTGCAGAGCACTTCAGAACAGAAGAACGAATGCACAGGACAAACACAGCCTCATGCAGAAGCTGTTTTGTGCGATAATAAATCCTTTCATCGGGATGGCTGAGCCCCAGCCGTGTCCTCCTGCTGCTCCCCCCACATAGCTACAAGTAGACAAAGATCCCAAGCAAAGGCCAGAGCGTTAACTCCTGTAGTCACAACATTCATCTCCTTCTGCCTTCCCCAGTGCAGACAGCCAGAAGCACAGCTCAAACCAGTAGGTTCCAGGAACTCCACTTAGGAGCTACAAACCCGCTGTCAATAACTTAAGTAGTGTTAGTTAGCCCGGGGCTCAGGGGGGCTCAAAGCCCCTGCCCAGCAGACACAGCTCTGGGAGAGGTGAACAATGGACCTCCTCACCATGGACAAACTTTTGGAGGACAAGTACTGCTGGAGACAACTCTATCTAAACTCTTTATCTGCTAATTCTCCAAGCAAAGGCTCCCTGCCCACTTGTGTGCAGACCAGAGCCATAGCAAGCCACTCCTTTCTGAGCAAGGACATTTATGTCTGCAGATTTTACTTTGGGGATTTTCCCTCTTCCTACATTGTTTTTTTTCTCTCTGTCTGCAGCTGCTGAGCTTCAGTCCCGGCCCAGAGGTCACCGGCCACGATGTTGGAGTCAGCACAGCACTGGATGAATTTCAGGTTTATACAGAACAGACATCATCACCAAACAGCAGGAAACTCAGAAAGGATAGCAAAGGATGCGAGACATCCCAGCAATGGGAGTGACAAGAAGCAGAGATCCACAATACATTTCTTGCCAAAAATCTGCATCTGGGAGCAGAGGGGAGCATCATCACACACAACAGACTTTCACTGTGCTATCTCTTCCTTTCTGTTTGGCTTAAGAAGGAACAGAGGCATGATACCATTTAAAATATAATTTAGAGATAGTTTATCTGATAGTTTTGCTATCACCATACAAGTGTTTTAGTATGGTACGTGACTGCACACACACATAGGCAATATCCACATAACCATAACTGCATGAAAGATCTTTAGGCACAATTGATAATATCTGGAACACATTAAAGGGGGGGGAGAATATATAGTTCCCTCAGCAGCTGTACTACTTTTCTCAGTCTTTACTAATTAACATACATTAAGGAGGCACCAACAATCACAGACCCAAGGTCATGTTTAGCTTCCTTTTTAACCAAGGCACAGAACAGTATCTTCAGCATCCACAACACGGCAGTCTCAAGTGTCACACAGCTAAAACTTCAAAGAGTTTCTTTGCCATAAGCCTTTCTTTCTTTTTTTCTTTTTAATCGCAGTGTTAATGAATATGGCACCTTTACAGAGTGATCGTCTAATCTCTGCTACCTCTGGTATCCTTCAGCCCTTCTTGGATCTGGGAGCTGCCAACCCAAGTCATTCCTCACCCCAGTGCCTCCCTGCCCTCCGTTTCAAGCCCTCAAAAACCAAGCAGGCTGTTGGCTCCCTTCCTTCATGCACACTGCTAACAGAGTGATAATTTGCATTACAAAATACACTGAAGTTTTGCTCCCAAAGGCAAGCAATAAAAACCACTCTGCAGCACCCCCAACATTCCTGTTGCCATCCTCCCTACACTTTAAAAGCCATCTCTGAGGCGCAATCAGTTTTTATACCTTCCAGTAAATCATTTAAGACAGCTCTCTCTGCATATTACCTTAAAGAGTTAAAGATTACAAGGCTTGTATTGTCTCATGATGAGAAAAGAGACAGACAAGGCAAATGTTTTATTTACGCTTTAAATTAGATGCAGAAAGATTCATAAACGGATTAATTTTAATTAGTGTCCTCATTTCATTAAAGAAAAAAAAAAAAACTAAAAAAAAAAACTAAGAAGCATGCCTTAAAATTAATGCACTACTACCATGCATCTTAGCAAAGCCAAGTCTCTGCTTGTTTTAATGCCCTTTTGCTGATTAGAGGTTTTTTTATTATATATCAAAAGCAACCCTGGAACAGTTATTTTAAGAAACTGTGCAGGAATTAAGCACGAGATAAATATTTTCTTGTGTTCTTTAACAAGGCTGCCCCCGAAATCACTATCCTGGAGGGTTAATGTTTGTGCCATGGCCCTCGTGTATTACCTTGCAGAACCATGGGGTCAGGCTCTCCCTCCAGTTTCAGTCCAAGGAAACTCACTGCTGTTCATCAAGCCAAAGCTATGTATCAGCTCCAAACCAGAAGCATTTGAATAATGGTTCAACATTTGTCTGTCCTTGAACTGTTTCTCTAGTGGCTGCAGAAATTAGATTCCATGCAGATAAAGAGCAGGTGCAGTACCCAAGCAGATTTCTAAAAGACCACATTTGATGTCTTGACATTTACGTTATATTTCATTAGAGCACGAAGCAGAAGTGGAATCACTAAAACCCAGCAAGTGCAAGAAATACTTATCTTGCTCTTCTGGAGCTCACTATTCCATACACTGGGTGCCTGAGTTGCAGGTGCCAGCTCCCCCCGACAGGAGAGTTACCAACCACCCACCTTCATTCCCATTTCTCCATGCTGCCCTGCACAAACAGAAAGATGTCAGAGGCTCTACATAGCACACAAAACATGTAAGAGACTCTCAAGTGGTCTGCTATCTCCAGGGTCACAAGACTCAGCCCAGCTCCTTATAAACCAGTTTGCTTCCTGCCTCTTAACACTGTTGACATTTTATGGCTACCTCTGTATATGCACTCTCCCCAGAACACAGCCTCCAGCTGTCATATGGGTTGTTTCTTCTTGCCTACATTCACAGGCTCAATGTTAGGAGAGGGATCTCAAACAGAGCAGCCTCCCTACCTGCCATTTCCTAATCAAGCCCCTGCTCTTTCCTGAGCTAGGAATGGGCTTGAGATGAACACCCCCACAGTTATCATGCCAATGCCCACCACATCCACCAGTTGGTGCCAATGTCCACATCATCTGCAAAGAACCAAGGGAAGATATAATATCACATTTTGAGGCAACTGCAGCAGGAGGATACGATCTCTAGGTATCACCACATGATGTAGATGATCTCCCCTTCCCCCGGTGAGTTTACTTCTACTCCAGCAAGCATGCACACAGTCCAGGTAGGCAGGCACTACATAAAACCCACGGCCATTTCAAAGGGTGACATGTTGTGACACCAACAGAATCTGAACAAACACCTTAGGATATCAGAGCTGTGAATGATAGACTTGTGTAGGCTGCAGCCTTGCACCTTCCTGTGCTTCGGGACACAGAGAAGTGACAATTTCCCTCTCAGCTTGATGAAAGTAAAATCTGAAGCGGGCAGCAGGGGGAGAAACAAGCTGGGCACTAAGCCCCTTATTAATTAATGCATGTTTTGAAAACGAAATGCAACCGTGCACTCATTTCTGCTGGTTTCCAGGAGCTTTTGTGACCTTAATAATTCATGTTTATGCAAGCTATTTATAATTTTAAGCAGTTGTTTCATTTCATGTAGATTTTGTCCATTACATTTAACTGAGATGAATATATCTAACTGTGAAATGAGGTTGGTCATAATACTCAAAGAGAAGCTTTCCGCCCTCAAAATCGCAGTGTTTTTACAAGGACAAACAAAATTAACAGCTTTGTCTGAACTAATTTTCCATCAATTACTGACACAGACAATGTAAGAAAGGGAAAAAATACACACACACACATATATTTTTTTTTTTCCCAGAGTCATCCTTCCCCTTTCCTTTTCATGTTTTGTCAGCTTTGGTATATTTCCTATACCATAAACTTTCATTGTTTCTTAAGCACGTAATTGGTGTGTCCTGTCCTGTCTGTTTTTTTTTTTTTTGTTTTTTGTAGCAACAGATTAAGAGGATTAAGGGGGGGACTACAAACACCAAAGCGATGAGGAGAACTGAGAGGCAGGTAGAGCTCCTGAGACCACCTTCTCATTCATGCTTTGGGTAACAATTTGGGCTCCTGCAATGCACAGTGCTACACAGCAAGAGGACTGCCTCCCTGCTGCAGCACAAGGAAAAGGCTCTCTTCCATGCTCATCACTGCAGGGCACACAGTTCTTCAGGGCATCACTTCAGGTGGTTGCTCCGACTGGGTGGTATCTTATCACTGACTCACCAGGAAGCCCAAAGAAAGCATGCCAGTATCTGGAAAAGGCAGTTGTCTACAGAATCAAAGTTTTCATAAACCTTTCCTGATACATCCAATCAGTCCATCCCTATCCCGTCCTTCAAACAAACAAATGGGTCTTAGAAAATCTACATTTACTTTGTGTCAACACAAGTTTGACCACTCTTCTCAACTTTACTTCAGAATTTGGACAGAATTAAGGGAGCTGAGAATCTGCTCTTCCCAGCCAGCTTCAGGAAGGAGACAAGGACGTTGTTGTGAAAGGTCACCTCTCCCAAATGCTGGCAACTTGTGCATGTTGCTATGCCAAGTATAGACTGGAAGCTCTTCTGTAAAGACTCTTGGTTTTTAGCCTGATTCCATTTAAACAAGTTCTTATTTTAAAAATTCAGCACTTCATTTCAACTGGAATTGCAGTTTGTCCCTCGATATAAATTGCCAAGTACAGGTTGCAGCTGTACCTCTGTACCTCCCAGCAAACAGAAAGTTTCCATCTGTGGCAGAAGAAGAGTGAACCATCCCTGCAGTGCCAGCAGCTTAACAAAATAAATAGAAGAGAACTGAAAGAAAAAAGAAGGCTGTAGGAGCCACAGGCTCCCTGTGCCAGGTTTGCTCTGGCACTAGCAGAAATGGGCCCCAGTGGGTCATTTTTTCCATAAATAAGGGATGTGGGCACTTGACACAAGCTACCCAAGTGTCAGTTCCCACTGCACCAACTTCAACAAGCCAGCTGCTTCCCTGGTCCATGTTGCCAGGTGGGCTCAGACAATCACAGACCAAAGGGAAAAGCTGTTTTCAAGTCCAATCTTCCATAGAAGAACTTAAGTTCAGTTTGAAAGACAGTCATTTCTGTTGTGCTTCCAGCATTCATCAAATTAGTGTTTCAACTAACAGTTAAAAGAATAGCAATGTGATTGGTCTTAGCAGCTTACAGTAGGTCTCAGTACAAGTTAGAACCCTTTCCTTCCTCACATCCACAACAGAAGTCAATGAATCCAGGCTCAGACCTGTGGGTAGGAGCACACAGTGGTATCATTTCCTGGAGCTAAAATCAAGTCCAGCGTCTTGACTATCAAATAATACTTAAAGTTCAAAAAGTTTCCTAACATTTTTCTGTATTTCTTTCTGTGCTTTAGGATCCAAACTAATAGTTTTAATCAGTGTACATTAGGTACACAGAAGAATCAACATCCAATCCAAGGTCCACCGGATTTAAAGGCATCCTAACTTATCTTTACTTATCCTTAAGACTAAACACTGAACACCAAGGAGAGACATTAACAGAAATCATGCTGTATCTCCCAACCCATAATGCTCACTGCACTCCACCACAGTGATCACCTCTGTGCTACCATCCCATCCACAGGAGGTATTAAAAGGCTGCAGATAAAATCGTTAATCACAAAGCTGGCTATTTCAAAGAAAGAAGCAGTCTCTATTTTTCCAGAGTCTCTGTACAGATAAAACCCACTACTGTATCAAAGGAGCACTCCAAAGAAGAAATATCCTAAAGGATTTCTACATCCCTCATGCTGACCCGTCATTCGATGGCTGGACCTGGACGGTTGGATGGCTGTCCCTCGGTATAACATCTCATGTTTCACTAACACTCCCAGTTAAGTTTCTTCCACAGTTTTCCATCCTCTCTGCCCCAAGCCTGTAGCATTGCCTGGAGTTACTGTGGCCAAAGTGAAGTACCCGGCTCTTGGTCTCAGTGGACTTCATCCCATTGGCCTCCACCCAGCAATTCAGCCTGCCCAGATCCCCCTGCAGGTTTTTCCTACCCTCTGGCAGACTGACACTTCCTCCCAGCGTGGTGTCATCTGCAAACTTACTGAAGGTGCACCCAGGTACACCACTCATCCAGGTATTCCATAAAGATATTGAACAGGGCAGTCCCCAACACCACCCCCTTGGGAACAGCAGTCAGTAATACAAATCTGAAGTATCAAATGATTTAAGAGAACGTACTCCAGACAAATAGGAGTAACTCATTCCCGAGAATCAAAATTAATTGGAGGAGGAAGAATATTTTCATTGATATATCTCTAGACTATAAAGTGGCACTTGAGTGACAGGCAATTACACATCAAGCAGCTTCTACTGAACTGCATACAGCAGCACAGATATAGAAGGAAGAAGAAAAACAAACCTAAATTCACCACAAAATAAAATTTATGTGCACTGCCCATATGATCAATGTAAATAACCACAAATATTTGCATTAAAATAGTGCAGTAAATAATCACCCCACAGCTGAGACATTTACAGCCACACTGGTAAATACAATTCTTCTTTTTCAGAGAGGGTGGTAATTCATTAAACCACTCAAACAATACAACTTGCAATCAGCAGTCATGCTTTAATTAGGAAGGATCCTACTGAAAGCAAAGCAAAAGGCAAGATGACCCAGCAGGCCCATCCCATCCTGATTATCCAGGAGCTGTCATTCACCATCCTTACTGCTATCAACTTAATGGAGGTTTAAGTCCTTTGATGAACATGCTGGCATGGCCTGAAATAAAAGGCTGTGGGCCAAGGAAAGCTCATTACACCCAACTCCCCATTGCCCCACAACTATCAGGAGTAACAGAACACCAACTAGAATAACCCATTTGTGCCACCCACTTGTTCACTTAATTTATTTCCTTCCAAATGAGCTAAGGGACAGAAATTGTGTACAGGTTCACAGCTTTATTCAGAGGAGAAGAGGAAAAAGTCTGTTACTCCATGCAAGAGGTAAGGTGGATTGCTGATGGAGCAGGCTGTGCCACATCTCATCCCGCAGCCCAAGCCCCATCATATTAGCAAAGATATATCCTTGCTCAGCTCCTCATCACAAGTGGAAGATTAAAATGCAAGCAGTATGCAGTGGTGTGGATGGGATACTCTGTTTTCCTGCTGCAATTCCTAGAAGAGTGAAGGGCAGGAAAAGTGATTTAATCTCTGCTGCTGGTTCTGGAGCACAAACTGAAAGTTGCCCCAAAGTTAGCTCACCTACATGGCTGTACTGCCAGATAATTATGGTTAGCAAGTTCCCAGCAGAAAGAACTATGGATGCTCAAAACTGCACATTTGGGATACAGATGACCACACAAAAGCTAATCACTCTTGGAAGTTTCAAATCCTTCAAACTTGATCATTTAAGGAAGAATGTAGGACCAGGATTCATATTCTAAAATGAAACAGCTGATTAATGCCTCATACCTGTCCCCACTTGTCATCTGACAACCTCCACAGCGGTGTTTCAGCATGGGCATGACAGGGACTTTGGTCTTCGAATAAGGTCTGCTGCCATCAGAGCTCCTGCTGGCTGGATGAAAGCCATGCACTAGAACAAGCATGGTGCTCCCACATGTCCCCTTCACTCTCTACCAGCACAGCAGACACAGAGGAGCTGCTGAGGCTGCATCATTGCATCAGAGCGTTAGGTTTGCATTAAGCAAGCAAAGCCATTAGGCTTTGGGTTTTGGCACAGCTTCGGATAAAATCTTTCCCCAAACCCACCATTTTGAAGTCTTTCTTTTTAATTTTTTATTATACTAACACCAAGATATTGCAACCGATCACCCTCCCTGATCATCCCAAGACCACCACAATGACTAAAATACATAACTCAGTATTACAATTATTATTACACCCCACACTACCAGGCAACACTTTTGCTCTTGGAGAAGAAAGAAGCAGCAGGGCATTAACCTGAAGTTGTGGTCAGACAGTGATGATTGATTTATACAGCTGCTACACCTGAGCCACAGCTGGAGGTGAGGGGAACCTTGCTCCAGTGGAACACAGGCAGCATTTTACCCACCTACCCTGGAGCACTGTTGAGAGCACTGCTGAACTTCCAAGACAGCCTTTTAGGGGATGATGGTACTGATGAGATGGTATACCTTAGCAGGTGTAACCACAGTATTTGCAGAAGAGTAAGCATCTGGACTGCTCCGATGCAGATATCAAACACCCGAGGGGCAACAGCAGCATGTTTTCCCTGAAAGACAACTGCCACCAGAGAAGGTTCAGCATCTGTTTTAACTGGGCCTCACTCTGTCAATCTTCTGGGCAAAGCCTGTTTGTCTGAGACTTTGGGAAGCGTGAAGTGAGCATCAAAGCTCTCCTTCATTTTGTAGGTCAGGGAGGCTTTGGGGTTGGTGCAGTGTCAGTTTGCATTTATTCTGCAAAGTGCGCTTCAATTTTTCATTTTAACAGCACCTACAGACTTTGATTGAAATAAATAATGAACCGATTTGTATCATGGATCTAAGAATCACTCTCTTCTGGTCCCCATCACGGATGGGATTTTCTTGCCAGTGACAAGCGTTAATGCATTTATGCCCTACTTTCGCACGGTGGAAGGCACGATTGAAGTGTCAGGAAGGAAGGTTAGCGCTGCTTTTTCAGACTGCTCCAGTCAGCCTCAGCAGTCCATTTCAGATGAAAACATCCCGACAGAGCACAGGCTGAAAGGAGCCTGGGTTTTAAACAGCACAGCAAAAGTCTTTTGTGTTGAATATGATTAAAAAGTAAGAGTGAATAGATTTCTCTCCTGTCTGAGATGGGGAGGATGGCTCCGCTCTGTCAAACCGTGGGATTTTTTGCAGAGCGGCGGAAGTTTCACACATCTTTAATGCAGTTACAGGCGCTTTTTTTTCCTACACTTCCCCCGTTTTTTCTCTTCAGAAGATCACCCAGCACAAATCCTGGCTGCCACCACCCCACTTCTGGGAGCTGACAGAGGATGCCTGACCATCAACCACAGTGTGACCCAAAGCACCAAGCAAAATCAACCAAATCCAAAACCCACTAAGGTCTTGAGTGACCCGTTCCAGCTGTGTGAAAAAACAACATCATTTTAATAATGGGCAGTCACTCACTCGGGGAAAAAAAAAAATCAATTACCAAAAGCAGCCTCACTGCCATTTCAAAGTTTTGCCAAATTAGTTTAATACAATTCCATTTCAAGAGGAATATAGATTAAGCACACACAATAAGCCACCCAGGTATTAATCCCCTTTGCTAACTGTAACACTGCAGGGAAAATTAATCAAGTGCTGGCCACAGCAAACAGTAATGAAATTACAGTGCAAGTGGCACAGCTACCACCAGGCTCTAGCAATGTATTTGGGAGGCTGCACTGAAGGGAGCCACGGCAATTAGCGGGTGTGACAGGGGAAGCATCACCTTGTGGAATTACAGACCTGCTCCTGCCTCCTTCACGAAGATTTACAATGGCAAGACAGCAATATCAGTGTACCAATAATAGATCTGGAGTCCTTTTATAGCAGAAAATAATTACTACGTTTTTAATGGTGAGTAACCACAAATTAATTGAGTTCACTCATGCCACCTCTGTTGTTGCTGGGATTGCTACTGAAGAACTGCAGGCTGCCCCAGCCGGCACAATGCACGCAAACCTTGGGCTCTGTGCAAAGGGAACTGCACGAGACATGATGTCTTATGACATGGCGAGGGCCAGAACAGACTGCTCAAACCTCCAGGCTGAATGCATCAACCTAGTGAAATGTCTTGGTACCGCAGTTCTTAATGAAGAATACATAATGCAGGGCAGTGGTGCTTGGTCTGCCACAGATCTGTATTAAAGCACAATATTTGCGCAATCGCTTTTGTACAGAACCCAGTCAAAATTAGCCAGAAGAGCTGTTACTGCAGCACACAGGCAATGGGAGGAGAAGGAGGCGACTCAGCAACACGAAGCCATGGCACTTTGTTACAAGTCCATCAAGTCCACATTGGCTGTGAATTACAAAATGGGGACTGCGCTGCGCAACATACTGACTGCACAGAACAAAGCAGCTCATTAAATGGTATTGTTTCCAAAGAAACAAAACCCAAATTGCTTATTTGTTGCAGTTACTTGCACTCCATCAGCACACAGATACATCCAGCCTGGTGCCCAGCACACTGTGAAGCACAGTGCAAGGCAGTGCCTGGCTCCCACAAGGCCCGCAGCAGCCGGCTCATGCATGGACAAGTGGGTCAGACTCAGAAAAACACTCTTTTCTACTCTCTCTCTGCATATATTTCCCTACGTGCATATTCCTGTATACATTATAAGACTTATGCCATTAAGAGTGCACAGGATGTGCACTGCAGCCAAGTTAATATTGCTGTTGGAGCCCCAGCCCCTGCATTTCCTGACTTCGTGTTGCCTGGTTCAAAGTTTGTTGATTTTACTTTATTTTTTATTTTTTTAATTCTGCATTTGTCTAACAGAGTTTCTAAGAGGTTTGAACCCATTAGAGGTAAGAATGCTATGTTAAGCACCTATTGGCACCTGCAGGAAACCTGGCAGAAGAACAAGCCCTGTACTGATGGCAAGAAAGACAGAAACATCAGTGCAAAAATGTGTACAACACAGCAAAGCCATGTATGTTCAGCAATAAGACTCAGAAAAGAATTGTAGGAGTGACTTACTTGTATATTTCCATTGATAAAATCCACAGCTTTTGACTTAGGACAACCCAACTGACCTGCCAAGAGCCATGGCGTGTGACATATATAAGATTTATAGCTAAAACAGTGACAAAAACAAGAGCAAGATTTATTTTTTTTGCACAGATGTCATGACTCGGATTTTAAAGGCAGGATGCAGAAACTCATTTCTACAGAAAATAAATGGAACCGAGCATTTCACAACACTTGTGACGATGAACTAAGGCGGATGGACCTTGAGGTCCCATCACACACCGTGCACTCCTGCACACAGCCAGACTCCTGCCTACAGCCATTCCTTATTCTATGAAGCCACCAAGAACTGAACAAGACACCAACAACATAAAGACGTGCAACTCTGAAGTCCTCTGAAATGTGGCTCTTACAACACAGATGTTGGGCTTCAACAGCACTGCCAAACAACCCAACAAGAGACACCCACAAGCAGAGGTTGGTGCCGCTCTCCACTCCTCCAGCAAAGCTTTTCACATTACCTAGAGTAGTGATCCCCCAACATGGTAAAGGGGACATAAAAAAAGGCCTCACATCAGGAAAATCGGAGGACTTAGTTCTTTTTCTCACTTAATTAAAACAAAAAAAAAAAAAAAACCAAAAAAATCACATTCCGCTTCTGTAAAATGTTGGTGAGTTTTTAGAAGTGAAAGAATAGATTTCCTCTAGGCTAAGCATTGAATAATTTTAAAGAAAAAAAAAAAAAAAAAAAAAAAAGACTTCAAAGGCATGTTTTACATTCTATTTGCATTCAAGCATTTTGTTGTTGAGAAAATTAACTCAATAACGTTGCAGGTTGCATGTCTGCACACTGTGAGCTCAGCAGATGACTCCTCCAGTGCAAGGACTGCATAAGAGATGTAGAGGCCACTCTACAATCAGCAAAGTTGGTGAGTTCTCTGGAGGAAATAGCATCATCTTTGCAACTTGAGTGAACTCTGGGTGTGAAAGTGAGGGCTGCAAAGCACACAGCCACCTGCCTCAAAATGAAGGTAAAGGAACTTTGACCAAGCTTCACTATCTGCTCACAGCTGCTTCTTCTGCCAACAGCAAGTGAAATTCCTGAGCTGTGATGGCTGGAACCAAGAGGCTGATTTGGGACATCAGGATGGTGCCCCATAGTATCCCTGCAGCTCCCAAGGGACAGTGGTGAGGTGGCACTGAGATGTCCCTTCACTCGCCCTCCCAGCCAGCACAGGGACCTGACACACTGCCAAAGGATGATCAGGGAGGTTACTGCTATTTAAAAGGCTACCGAGGGAAAGCATGGAGGTTAACGGGATGGGCTGTATGAAGTTCATTTAAAACACTTTCAAAGGGGACCAAGAGTTTTCTGCAGTAAAGGACTACAGTCAGGGACCTTCAGACAGGTTGAACTGCGGACCTCTGCCGCCCAAGGAGGGGCAGCACAATTAACTTCAGAGCTGGAGGTCAGCTCCTGATGCTCTCCTCTAACTCATCTCATCCATAACTGCTCCCAGGCTTACAATATTGCACCTATCACGACCCGCTTTGTGTGGACAGGAGTATTTCACAGTGTAGAGAACTACTTTATTATTATTTGGGGGGAGGGGGGGGAGGGTTAGTGGTGAAGAGGGGGAGAGATCAGCCAGATGTTTCATGCTGATTTTATTACTCTGCTGCATGCAGGGGGGTGTTCTTATGTGACTGCACCCCTCTTGCTCATATCCCCAGCACCCTGGTGCACTGCAAGGCACTCACACACACGGTCATAGTGGGATCTAATCCACATCACAGGGAGACTGCATAAGGCAACATAGTAGGGTCAGAGCCCCTGCCGCCCTCCACGTGGATGCACTGGGGTCAGCAAAGCCAGCTCAGGGTCCCATCAGACCAGGGGATGAGCCCCACTCAACCAGGGATGAAACCACACCAATCCCTGGGGGATGGACCGACCCTGCTGACACCTGCGGGGCTGTGCCCCACCGACCACAGAAGGATGCGCCCTGCTGGCTGCGGGTCACAAAGTCCCTGGGAAAGAATCCCACCGACCCCGGGGGTTGGGGAGGAGAAGCACCCCAGTCCCTCGGCTGCGGCACGCACGCTACAGAGCCCCGCAGAAGGAGCCGCAGGCAACGGGGGAGGCGCCCACCGCCCCCTGGAGATGGACAGCCCGTGAGCACGCACCTCACCGACAGCCGGGGGATGCAGCCCACCGCTGCCGGGGGGGGCAGCAGTCAGCCCAGCGCAGCCCCGCACCGCACCGCTCCCCGCGGGAGCGAAGCCGCCACCGGGACCAGCACCGGCCGCCTCCCCGCTCCGCGCTCCCCACTCACCTCGGAGGAGCCGCGGGGCACTACGCACAGCCCCGATCCCTGCCCGCCCCTCAGGGCCGGCCGCCCCCCAGCCCGCTGTCTCTCCCTCTCCGCACCGCTCCGCTTCTCCGCGCTGCCCGCCCGGCCCGGCCCGGGGAGCGGCGGGGGCGGCCCCGACGGGGCGGGCAGCTCCGGAGCCCGGCGCGGGGCGGTGCCGCCAAACCCGCCCCGCCGGGAGCCACCCTCCCCCCCAGCCCCCCGCCCCGGGAGCCCGGTCCGGTGGTTCCCCCGGGGCAGGAGCTGAGCTGCGGGGAGCGGTGCCCGAAGCCCCCGCCTATGAGGGGAACGCAGCGTGCGGGGCGCGGTGTTGGTATTTTCGGATGTTCCCGAGACTGTTTCCCCTGTATTGCTTCTATCTCCGGTTCTCACTCAGCAGAAAGTGCAGTTTCCAAAGAGGGTTGAAATGAACATTGAATTTCCCATTTAAAAGAGATAAAACAACACCTTTCTTTTTTTTTTTTCTTCCCTTTTTATTTATTTTTTTTTCTTTAAAGTTCCTTCTTTATTCAGAACTTCATATTATTAAAGCAAAAACATGTTTTCCAATGTTGTGTTGCTTTTCAGGCTCACTTTTCCTGGCAGCACAAAAGGAAGCGGTCAGCAGCTCTGATTTCTCTCAAGCCAGAGTCCCTTCCTGACTTGCACCCTGTCCAAGGTTTACAGGCCTAACATTAAATCTTAAAAAGAGTTCAGAAGAACCAAAGAACCTCTGAAGGACTGCCTTTATGAAAGGCTGTGACAGGTAGCCACACACCAAGGTTCTCCACAACTCTCCTTTGAAGCTGATATCTCGCAACAGTGTCTGCACTGATCACATACCCAAGGCCAAAGCTGGGAGCAGGGTTACCTGGAGCTGCTTGGCAAAGCAGCAGCAGCAGCACCCATGGGATGCCCTGTGCCCTGCCAGGCCATTCTGAGTTCATTATTGGACCGATTCAATCCTCTGCTGTGATTTTTCCACTCTTTTTCCAGGGATTGGTCAGTAAGTAATGCTCTGTTTGTGATTTGTCCCTGTGAGAATGCCACGCTTACAGATCGGCCCTCCTGTTCCCAGGCAGCTCTGTGAAGTAGCAAGAAAGCAAGATGGGTGGGTGAGGGGGTGAAGCAGGAACAGCATACGTGTGTCCCCCACATCCCATAAGAAAATGCTATGAAGCACTGAGGGCCCAGGGCTCCTGCTGCAGAGCATTTGGCTCCAGGCAGGATCACACCAACAAAGCAAAGCTGGTGCTCATAACCAGCAGTTTTTCTGTATGCTTTTCAAGGCAGCTACTGACATTCAGTTCTGTGATGTAAATCTATCACTGCTTCTACTTCTTGATGTCAGGCTTAAAAGTAGAAAAGATACTACACTGCGTGCATTGGGTTATGTTAGGACAACAGGTAATGACAGGCTGCCAGGGAGATGGTGGAATCACCATCCCTGGAGATGCTCAAGAAACATGGAGGTGTGGCACTGAGGGACGTGGGTTAGTGGGCACAGCAGGGGGGCTGATGGTTGGACTGGGTGATCCTGGTGGTGTCCTCCAATCTAAATGACTCTATGATTCTATTCTGCAGATCTCTGTGGAGAGGTTGACTTTATTCACAGCTGAAATCAGGAATTCCAGAGGCTGACAGCAATATTTTACCCTCTATTTTTCTCCTGCTCCTCCTGATGGTTATACACCTCTTCTACAATGCGAGCATCAAAGTCCTGATTAAATGGGGGTTTCATGAGTATGGATCTCCCAACACTGATGGATCGGATTTGCAATATTTGTGTTTTGCATCCTGGCTGGATGTCGATAGCATTAGCAGCATTCTGTGTTTTTCTCGTACACCAGCTGGGCAGAGATTAAATCCACCCCTTGGCGTTATCCATGCTTCGCCACACAGTGAGTGCCCCACATCTTGTTTTATTTTGCTTTAGATGAGGTAACGATACTGAAAGGGAAACATCTCTCTGGATGCCAGAGGAACCTGGAAGAGGAGCTGGAGGAGAGAAAAGGGGAGACACTGGCAAAGCAGGGGGAAGATCGGTGTAAGCATATGGAGCAATATTCAGCTTTCAGGATGCAAATGCCGCTCCGATCATGTAATCCAGTGTGGCTGTATCAGCAAGACCACATTTTAGTGGTCTCTTCCCTGAAAGCTGGAGCACTTTCAAAGTCACGGTGCAGCAGATTTTGGTCATGCAAACAGCGTTTCATCCCAATGCCAACTTCAGCAATCTGTAATTTTGTCACAAGCAGCACTCTGACCTGACCTGTGGCAGTGTCCAGGCACCCAGGCAGATGTGCTGAGCTATCCCTGCCCTTGGTGACCCCCAGCCCCAATGGAGAGGGTCGTGTGGTGCTGACACCGTCCTGCGGGTAGTTGGATGCTGCTTTGCTGTGGTCTGTTGACCTGAGGACAGGCTGGCAAAGAGGCAGAGCAGAAAGCGCAAAGGAAAAAGTGAGTGGGGTGTGCTTGGTGCTGCTGCCAGCACACTGCAACGCAGGGATGAGAGCTTCTGGAGCTCTGTGTCTGCAATTCTGTCTTCTCCACAGCAGCTTCCAAAACTCAGGCTGTGATTCCAAAGCCACTGAGTGGCTCCTAACGTGCTGTGAGCTCTGCTACTAACGCCGCTGTTCTACTGTTTGCATGGAGCAAAAGCTTTGCCGTTAGCATTGCTCCTCTCTGCCCTTTTTGCAGACACACGTGCTCTCTTGTGTATAAAATAGCTGTGCTATTATAATTTCCATTTATGAGGAGGCTAAAATGAACTATCCCATTGATTTTCTTATCTATGAGGAAAAATTAACCAGCAGGACGACGGTAATAACCTGGAGTTATCTTGGTCCTCAGGTGGAAGCTCTTTTCCAATTTTGCTTGGAAATAATTACCCCAAAAGCAGAGTAATTTCTCCAGGATGGTGCCTGGCTCTGAGCACACATCCCACACCCCGTCCCCTGCGGCAGCGCTGACAGCGATTTGCTTTGCATAAGCAAAACCCAAGAGAGCACACATTGCATGCATCTCCTCCACAACACACTGCGGTAAATACAAGGCTGAAAGGGCCAAATGAGAGAAATATGGGGCACTGGAAGGAGCTCTGCACAGAGCATAAAAAATCACGGCGGGCTGAAAGCCCACAGCTTTGGCTCTGCAGAGCCTGTTGTCATCTGTCATGAGGGCACTCCACTTTGTCCCAGCTTTAATCTCTATTGCCTGCTGCAAGTGGGAACAACGGCAAAAAAATCACTATGCTGATCCAATACTTTTTTTACTGCCTTTTGAAATCCTACTGCAGTTTTGCAGCAATGGGGAAAAAAAAAAGTCAGCTAATAGCTGTGAATCTATCACTAGGGGTTTCCCTCTTTATGCCTTTCCTCCTGTATTTTAATAGACTGACTGCAAGCCTTGCGAGGATGGAAAGTTCCCAGATGGAATAGCCTTTCCCCAGAGCACATCACTGTGCAGACCTTAAGAATTACTTATTTTGAATTAGCATGAAACACAGAAAATGGATAACTTCATCATCTGCCTTAAATGTACCAGGGGGATAAAGGCGGTGGGCAAACGTGCTGCCACCAACAAGAGCTAAACTTCAAAGTAAGAGAACATACATTTGGATGTATTTACTGGAAGCTGTTCATGGGTGTTACATACTACATTATTCATCGGCAGATAAAGTCTAAGATATGTACAGTGCATAAATACTACCCTTAACAGACCAAAATAAGTCAATATTAAGGGTCAAAGTTTCTCAGATTCAAACATTCAGCTGCAAATCTCCATAGAAGCTTTCATTTTCCAAGCTCCTGAGGGTAAAAACCTCTCTCTAATATTATTTTGCAATATGCATAAGATACAGTCCTCTAAAGACTCTCTTTCATATAATTCCAAGATCATCACTTATTTTGATTACCACAGTCTGAGATATCACAGGTCAAATCCATGAGTGAACGTGACAGTAGATCTAATAACTGCAGGGACCAGATACACTGCAAGTAGTAGGCACAAAACGTCTAGGGCTGGAAAAGATCAAGCACTGAAGTTCCTCCTAGAGGTTCTCATCAAGATTTTTGTTTAATTTCCTTAGCAAATTAGTCATCGTCTTGTTACCGCACAGCGGTTATCAGACCTGCTCTGATGCTGTGTTTATTTTTCTTTGAAGGAGCAAAGTTTGGACTTAGTTGATTTCTATTATTAGATGACCAACTCATAATTCCTCCCTTTGTCTGCAACTCTCTTCCTGTGTGTTTTAGAATTTGTTAGACTCCACTGCTAAGTACGAGGGGACACATATGGAGCCATTTACTGCTTCAAAACACCTTCATAAATCTGATCATATGCAAAAACCTGGAACTGAAAAATGGCCATTGGAGGAACCAGAATGTTTTATTTGTTCCACTTCATGGAATCATAGAATCATAGAAACGTTAAGGTTAGAAAACAACACAAAGATCATCTAGCCCAACTGTCAGCCTGTCACCACTGTTTCCCTCAGTACCACATCTACACAGCTGTTTGCTGCCTGGACACAACAGCAAACAACAAACTGATGGAGACCTCCATTGCACAGGATTGGCACCAAGGATGTATAAAGCAATGCTGTGCATTATAGACACACCACTGCTGAAGCAAACTGCAGAGAAATGCCCATGTCTTCAACACATAAGGTAGGCAAGCCAATGTCTTATCACCATGATATTAATCAAGGTCTGTGCAAAGAGAAGTGTTTTGAGTGATCAGCCAGGTTTTGGAAAGTGCTGCCCATGGCCATCAGTGGCATCAGCAGTTGCAGCTGTGAAGCTCACAGCAACACTTCTCCAGCCCACAGCAGCAGGCACCTACTGCAGACAGAGCCTGCAAGCCGTCTGCCCTCCTTCCATCCAAAACTCATCACACGTGTTAATCATTAGATGCTCTTGCAGTCAGAGAGCAGTGCTCATCTGATGAGCTCAGCTGACAAATTTAGCATGAATCTGGCCTGGTGACTGCACTGAGGTATGCTTTGATTTGACAGTTATGTTAAAACACTGCCTGGATTTGTTTCCCTGTGTGCATGTGTGTGTCCGCGTGCATCTGTACACATGGAAATAAATGCTTGGTATTTCAGTGCTGTTTGAATGAGCGCTGAGCGTCGTGGGCCATCTGTCAGTAACTACTTCTAAACCAGGGAAGAAAAGGGAAGAGATATTTTAATCCTTTTGCTCACAACAAGCGATTTGGAAAATTGCTCAGCTCAGAAAGAGATGTGCAGCTTCTAAAGGCAGGCTGTGCTCAGCAGGACTCTGGGCCCTTCATGACTCCATGACTGAGTGTTCTGCTATGCCAGGTAGGAACAGTGGTGCCACCTACACCCAGCCGGATGCTTCCCAGAAGTTTGGGAAACTTGGGTGTAAAGTGCTAAAGAAAGGCAAAATAATACCACTAAATGCTGGCAAGGCAAAAATGAGGTGTATAGTTAGAGTGTCTGTGAGGACTGCATGTAATGCTGTATACAGAGATTTGATATTCAGGAGGGACTTAGTTTAATCTGCTTGGTTTTTACCAGCATGATATGTGCAGCATCCTCAAATCTCTTTTTTTCTTCCTAGACATGCTTGAGTTTCGCCCCAAATCATGTTTGATGGAATCGCTTCATCAGAAAAGTTTTCTGAAAAGAAAAAGAAACACAACAGAACAGCAGGTTGGAAGGCTGTGTGGAAGAGAATCCAGCACTGAGGATGCTGGTTGACACTTGGTTGTACATGAGCCAGCAGTGTGCCCAGGTGGCCAAGAAGGCCAACAGCATCCTGCCTTCTATCAGAAACAGTGCAGACAGCAGGAGCAGGAGGTGACCATCCCTCTGCACGTAGCTCTAGTGAGGCCTCACTTCAAGTACTGTGTTCAGTTTTGGGCCCCTCACTACAAGAAAGACATTGAGACCCTGGATTGTGTCCAGAGAAGGGCAACAAAGCTGTGATGGTCTGGAGCACAGGGTTTATGGGGAGTGGCTGCAGAGACTGGGATTGTTTAGTCTGGAGAAGAGGAGGCTCAGGGGAGACCTCATTGCTCTCTTCAACTCCCTGAGAGACGGTTGTGGTGAGGTGGGGGTTGGTCTCTTCTCCTGTGTACTAGCAATAGGACAAGAGGCAGTGGCCTGAAATTGAACCAGGGAAGACTAAGGTTGCACATTAGGAAAAACTTATCCAGAAGAATGGTCAGGCACTGGAACAAACTGCCCAAGGGGGAGGGAGGGGGTGGAGTCACCATCCCTGGCAATGCTGAAGAAAAATTTAGATGTTATACTGAGGGAAATTAATGGGGAAATGCTGGTGGTAGGTGCATGGTTGGACTGCCTGGTCTCAGAGGTCTTTCCCAACCTCGGTGATTCTGTGATTCCATCCGCAGCATCCTGCCTTGAATGCCTTTTCATTTATTCTTTGTAATACTTCCTTTGTATTTATTGGGCTTACTCATTTCTGGGGAAAAAATATATATATATATTTTAAAAAGAGAGAAAGAGAGGGAGAGAAATACAAGGCTTAGAAAATATGAAGTGGCGAGTGGAAAAAACTGCACGCCTGAATTTTTGCAGTGCTCACAGCATGTGATGGAAATCTTGTGAAGGAGCAGAAGTCTCTCCTGAGTGCTCCCAGATCTTACCTCAGTGGACGGTTTCAGCAACCAATATCTGGTTTCCTACTTTAAGTGAAACATGCTGTTGTTTATCTCGAACTACCTGGGGTCTGAAATTCTGAAGAAGCCAATAAGAAATTGTTCTCCAGTTCTATTTCTGTATCACACCCGTAGCACTGAGAGCCAGAGCTGTTCCTTCAAATGAATGTTTTTCTGTGTCATTGAGACATGGGTACATTGTAACAGGCACAGGAAATCCAAAGGAGCAGTGAATCAAATAAATCACCAGAATTCCAGGGAGAGACAGAGCAACAGAAACCAAAGTGCTACACCGCTCTGGAAGAACTGCAATCTGCAGCAATTGAAAAAGATCCTTGCAAATAACATCGCTGAAAACTTCCAAGAGCTGAAATGTCAAATATTAATGCAATTTGATGAAATTATCCCACATAAATCCCAGACAGAATGCAGCAAGTTGCCACCAGGGGAGGGACCCTGCTCCTGGCTGAGATGAGTGTCCCTCTCGGTCCCCAGCCTGGTGAGCTTGCACATGGAAGTGAGTCGGCACAACAGCTGTTTGTGCTCCTGCTTTTTCCAAGAGCAGTAAATGAACAAGCCCTCTCTGCACTGTGAATCTGTCAGGTCTAATGGAAGGCCAATCCTGATTTAGAGTCAATTTGCTTGGAGCAAAGAAGCCTAAGCACCATAAACATCATGAACATCAAAGGAAACTGAGTGATGCTAGTGTGATACAAAGGACTGTTACACAGGCAGACAAAGGACTCTGCTTTAGTATATACAGCTATTTTTAAATTTTCTTAAACTACTTTATTGCTGGTTTGCAGCCTGAAGAGGTACCCAAACCAAATGGCTGTGGGGGTGCAAGTGGCTGCTTCTGCTCTGCTCCATTATGCACCTGCCTGCAGAGTGGCAAAGGCAGCACTGCACCAGGTTCGTTCCTCATGTGCAGCCCCTCTGCTGCAGGGCAGTGGCACTGAGCACCCACCCATTCATTCCCCATACCCTCAGCCCTGTCAGCACCCACACACACAGGGACAGGGTGAGCATCCACGTCCCCAGGAGCGTGGTTCACCAGCTTGGACCAGCACAGATATGGTGAGAGGAAAGCAAGCATTCATTGCAGTATTGCGTGGTTATTAAGCTACATTGTGGGGCAGCTGAGGTAAGAAGACTTTTCTGCATTGCATCAGCCGAGTGCCCTGCCCTGGGGGATCTCATTAAAGGCAGGCAGCCTGCTCTGGACCACCAGACCAAAACAAGGTACTGATGGAGACTTGTTTCAAGCTGGTTCAGCTGTGTTGAGAAAGCCAGCATTTTGCAGAGAAAATCTCATTGAGAGCAATGCCAAATCTCCCTCAGTGGAGCATCCTACATCCGCTGCGCCTTTCTCTATGGCTCAGCTCCCTGCGGTGCAGAAAGCAAGAAGACACCAGGGAGCTCCTCAGCAAAGAATTTAAAGATGAATTCACTGCTCAGTAGCTTGGCTCTGCTCGTGTCCCATCCCCATCCAGTCTCTTGGAGATGCTGCAGGATGAGTGGTGACTGTGAAACCCTTACGAAAGAGAGGGAACTAATGGAATATTGCTATTTCTGGATCTGCCCAGTAAAGAAGCTCTTCTGTGGTACACAGCATGCCAGTGCGCTCTTAAAAAAATAAATAGGAACAAGGATATTAGCAGAGGAAGCGTATGTGTCCCCAAGACCATGACTCATCGTGTTGAATCGACCAGCTGAGGTCAGCACTTCTACTTATCAGCCCTTAGTTGCAAAGATGGTGATGGGGACAGTGATTCTATTACTTACATTTTACACGCTATGTAAAATATGTCAGTGATTAATGTCTGTTACGAAGGCAGTGAGCTGGCTGGATGTGCTGTTTTTAGAATTTGGAAGCTATTTCAAGGTCAAGAGGTTTCGTTTTCTTTCTAAAGTGGGTTTTCAGCTGGCAAAGTGGGCTTCCTACAGATTTCAATGTCTGTATTTATAGGCAATATGAAAGTATTTTGCTCTCTCGTCAGCATCCAAAAACACAGCCCAACCACAGCCTGTTGAGAAAACCCCACTAATTGCACTGCCACAGCCACTGATATCCTCTGAGCACTGTAGGGCTGTGAAAGCATTGACCGTAAGCTGATGCCAAACAGGAGGCAGTTTTGACTAAGATAGAAAATGTTTCAGTAATGTGCTGTTGTTTTTTCTTTTGTCATCCCAAGTTCCTGACACAAAGCATCTTCCTCTCCAGCCAGTCATTGAATGCTGTGGGCAGGAGCCCCATATTTGCTCATGTATCCCTGTACTGAAGCCCAACCTCTGGCAGATGGTGGGAAACACCTCTCCAAGGAAGGCCCATTTCTGTGGCCAGGACAATGCATGCAGAACATTATACTGAACAGAAATAATCCTTCATCCCTGTTGCCATTTTGAGTGATTTTTTTCCATTCTGGTTTTACTGTTGGTTAAAACAATAAAATAAAAAGTCACAGGTTATGCTTGATGGGAGGGCAGCATCCCTCACTGTCAGACACCCAGAAATGCATTTGTACAGGAGAAAAATACCCTTGGTTCTTCTGTTTTCACCAGGAAACCATAGCGCAAGAACAGAATGAACCCACAGCAGAATAGCAGTGTTCCCTCCTCCGTAACTATGTGGGGATAACTTTATCCCCACTTCCTAGCAGAGCTAAGTCAGCCCCATCCCGATGCTGCCCTCCTCCTCCCCATGGCCCCTGGTGCAGGAGGCTGAGTGCATCTGGCAGATAAACCCCCTGTGTGAGGCAGCCTGCCCTGGGGCACGGCCCTGGGAGCAGCTCCATCCATGCTCAGCCCACAGCCTCTTAGCAGTTGGACTCAGCCACCAAAACATCCAAAACCTCCTCTAGGAACCCTGTAGGGCCACAGTAATTACAGACACACTGCAGCGCTGGTGGGGTTGTGCTGTAATTACCATGAACTAAGATAAAACCCACCAGCAGGCTCCCAAGCTACTGAGACCATGGCTCCGCTCTGCTCAGCATCACTTTACACAGCTGTATCCCTCTATAGCCAGTGTCAGCACCGTGTAGGGTTTATCCCACCTTACTTGCTCTCTAGTTCTTCTCTTACTTCTCTTCTATCTTTTTCCCTTTTCCTTTTATAACTGCGGGCTCCTGTATGAGACATTTTTTGTTGAGATTTTCCCCTCTAAAGCCTTCACTAGATACCACTTCCAGGGTTCACACTTACAGATTTCATTATTTCCCAGTAAAATTGCACACACCCCTCTCCCTTGAGCATAAAGGGAAGGTGATTTACCTGCTAATGTCAGCCTGATAATTCTGTGCTTAGGCTTGAGGCATCCTCTGCGGCCGTTTCTCCACTAAGTGCTCGCTCTCTTGAATTTTTCATGCCTAAGACATCTATGACTAAGGCACCCAGAAAGATTATTCTTTTTTAAATACAGGTTAGTTACTCTTTTATTTGATTTGTGTGGGTGTTATTTCACTCAGCGCTTCGGCGTCTTGTGACCCACTTACAGGCTGAAACAGGCTCCCATGAACTTTCATGTCTTTATATTCATGTTGCTCTGAACTTACAGAAAAACCTCCAAGGCAACCCTATCCGTGAGCTTTAGATCCGAAATGGCTCTTCTCAGCAAATGACTGCAAATATACTACAGCAGCTCAATCCACCATTCGTGTGAGCCATGAGGGCCAAGTTGGATCTCAGCAGTGTTTATGGTGCAAGAGGGATGGGAAGCACCAGGGGCTGTCTTAAGCATTTTTAGCTTCATGAAATCTCACATCCTACATCCAAAGGGGTGATGGAAGCAGCACGGAACCTATCTGGGATTCTCCCACTCTCCAAAGCCCAAGTGCTCCTTGCCCACCCCAAAATCTTGCCCCAGGCAGGAGAGAGCAATGGGTGACCACCTCACACTAATACACCTTTGGAAGAAGTTCAGAAGAAAAGTACTTCTACCCCAAAACAAATGTCATTGTGTGGAGCTCTGCTGGAGCCTGGCAGTTTTATTTTCCTGGTATAATCATGTCAGTGTGACTTGTCTACTCTTCTGTACTGATATGCCCTTAAGGAATTGAAGCTGTTCAGTCTGGTTTTGAAAACATTGTGAAGTGACTTAATTACAATATAAATGCATCTTCATAGGGAAAATAGCACAATGTAACAGCTGGGAGTTACACTTGGAAGACCAGCCTTAGAAATGTAGGACAATTGCACGATATCAGCACTGATTTAACCCTGTACAAACAAAACTACCCAAGCATGAAACAGGAGATATGCAAGGCTCCCAGTCTCTTGGTATGCTCACATCGAGGCAGGACGTCTCAGCAGAACACCTGATTTAAACAAAACACAGGACACAGAGGGGGAAACATATACAGGATTTGCTTAGGAGACTGGATGAGACTCGGTTCCCCTCATCTTTCAAGATGCCTTTCATTAGCAGCCACTACACAAGCAGCTGTGACCTCAGGAAGGAACCCAACTATTTCAGATAGCAATGCAAGGGAAGCTGTGGCTAAGCAGAAATATCCCAGTAACTCTCCACAAATAGGACATGGACTTGTGTGTTCTACTGTGCATTTCAGTGCTGAGTGCTGCAGTGTGACAGGCCACAGAATAAGCTAACGAGTCACTTATTGAGAGAAAACACAGGAAGGAGACCAAAATTTGCCTCTTCCATCCTAGAAGTAATGAGCGCCAAAAGGTGTATTGGAAGCAGAACTTAAAAAGTCCAGGTCACGTATTAGAACAGTGAGCAATCTAAATATGAGGACCTTACTGAAACATGCACTAGGTCAGCAGTGAAATAAAAGATAGCTGATTATAAATGACCTCATGTCCAGATAGAAAAAGCCATTAAAAGAATCACTGTCATTGCCTCACATTAGCTGTGACTCAATGCAGACAGAAAGCAAGAATGAAAGTGCCTGTTAGTTCCTAAAAAAACCTAGAACACCTACATGCTTTTTAATTACAGAGCTACGTGTGCATTTAATTAAATTAAAAAACAATTACCACAATTTACAGTATGAATCAACACTTCAGCCAACTGTGATTACAGCCGAGTTTGCTTTTTGACCCCTTTTTTGTTGATACTCCTGGCTGTTAACTGGTCCTAGCTGATGTTTCTCATTATAGCAGAACTCCAAAGGGGAGCAATTTCATGGGTGCTCTGGCTGTTTATTTCTGGAGTGACACGAGCCTTTTCCTCAGGGAGGTTGGATGGAGGTGGCAATTTGATTTTCGGCTCTAGTAAAGTTGATCTGAAAATGATGAGATGCCAAGAGCCAGCAGTGAAAACCACAGTGTGAATGAGAGCCTTGTGATACGTGGACTGGTACATGAAGAGAGACCCCCACATGAGATCGTGCTGCAGCACTAAGTTCTATGATGTCCATTCATAAGTATGGATGGGTATTTAATAGGGAAGGCAAGTTCTTCGCTGGTGTGGATGCATGATTCTGTATTTGAAGGAAGTGACAGATGCATATATCTGCTGAAAATATCCTAGAAATTCACACGTTTGCAAAACAGTTTCTCACTTTCTTTTGTTTAGCAGCAGTATCTACAATAGGAATCCTTTCCACACAGGAGACAAATGCCTAAAGTAAATAACTACATAAATGACACCCATGGACTTGAATGGCTTTTCATGTCTTGGCTTAAGCTATTCCAGCAGCCATGGCTGGAGGTGCAGAACCTTTCTCCCCAACAGACACCTAGGGAAGTTCAGCAAGGATAAGTGGAGCCCTGTATGGGCAGTGGAAAAAAACTATCACAGCTGTCTGTTGGCCATGTTTTAAGATTCTCCTTGTCCCTCTAAATGGAAGCTCTTCCATTTGATGTGTTGACAGCTCTTCCCTAACTTGACATCATCCACAAGTCTTCCAGAGCTGCATGTTGCCTCTTCATGAGGCAAATGAAGCTATAGAGAAATACTAGCCCCAGTCTACTACAGGAGCCTGGTGGCCAAGCCAATTCTCACCTCACCTCACAGTCTGGCCTTCCAGCTCGTGCTTTCATAGAGTCCTTATGAGTGTGCTGTGGAGGTGGTGCTGAAAGCCTCACTGAATCCAGGTGGTCTTATATTCACTGCCCTCTCAGCCAGATATTTCATCACAGGAGGTAACTGAGGTGGTCAGGCACAATTTGCACTTAGTAAATCTTTGACCAGCCCCAGGCACCTTCGACTCTGTTGCACATTTGAAATAGGACTCAGGAGGACATACTTCCTGTGCTTGCCCAGCACTGGAGACAAGGCTGACTGTGCTACGTTCCCTGTCCCACAGACAGGCATAATATTTATCTTTTCTCTGACCCGAGGTCCTCCTTGAGCCGCTGTGATTTCTCCTGGCTGGAGGTCAGCATCACTCGCAGCCCCCTGGGTTAAACCCATAGTTTTACCTCAAGGATCTCCACGCTTCCAAGTTGTGTTTTCCTCTTGCTGCTCCCTCCACCCCAAACTGTCAGGACTTTAATTTAAGATCTTCTGTCAATTTACATCAGCATTTTCCATATTTGATATTTATTGTCTCCCTCATTTTGTTGATGGACCCATGGCATTCACCCATGCAACTTGCATACAGACCTGCAGGCTGAGGTTGCATGTTCATGGGAGAGGAGACGAGCCTGGAGGAGAGCAGCCTGAGGGGCAGCCTGGGCAGTTGGCTGCTCATCTGAGACCGGCCAGCATTGCCCCAGGGAGCCCAGAGAGAGGTGGAAGAGCTGGGAGTTGTCTGACTGTACAGCCAAGGGGCTGAGCAGCCTTGAATCCCACCATTACCATAACCCCTGGGGGTGAGTGCTTGGGTTTCTCAACTCTTTTCAATGCAGCTGATAAAAATTGCCCACAAGACATGCTAAGAGCAGGATAGTCACCAGCCTGCTCATTCCTTTAGTTACCATCTGAGTGATTGCTTCTGAAGATACAGTTCAATTAAAGACTGAGCAATGGGTGCTTCTTTCCATCACTGTGAAGGACAAACAAAAATACACCATGCATTTCTGCAGCTTGCAGCTTACTTCAGCCTTACACTGATAGTCAGACATACGTGAACCTGGCAGCGTATTCTGTATGAAAGAAGGGGAAAAAAAGAGGTTGCTTTAGCAACATCAAAAGAAGACTGCCTTCTCTCACAAACAAATGTAAGAAGTTAGCTTAAATGCCTATCTGTAAACGCTGTGTACAAATTCCCCTGCAGATCAGCCCACAGAAAGGGGATCCGGTATCCCCTTGGCAGTGTGTGTCAGGTTTGGATATACTAAAACAAGCATAAATCTTCATCTAGATCACTCTTAGTACTGGTGCCTAACATCAGGCAACGTATCTGCAGCAAGCAATTTATTAGTGCAGCAATTTCAGCTCCATTTCCTGCTTGCAACACATCCAACAGTCAGCCCTCAGCTGTTATTCCCAATGTGTTTATAATTCCATTTTATCCCAGCCTGTTTTATTTGTATGTATTCCAGCTCATGGAAGGTCACACGCACTCCCCATGTCAAGCACAACCGCTCGCTCCCCAGACGCAGTGCTTTCCTGGATGACTGGAACTTCTGTGAGCAGCCTCTGTTCCTCTCCCACGCAGCCAGGAGCACACCCCAGACATCTGCAGGGTGCTGACCAGCGGTGCTTCACCCAGATCCCTTTATGCACAGCTTTCAGCTTCCACCGCTGTGCTCACAGAAATGCTTCAGCCCTAAACCTCTCCCTGGTGCACACAGGACAGGATCCCAGTAAGCTCCAGTGGAAGGTGCCTGGGTCTGTCTTGGCTCACAGTTCACCTGGCCCAGCAGCAGCACTGCACCACCAGAGGCAGCAGTGCTTCTTCACCAATGGCCCACGGCCAAATCCACTTTCACAAGGGTGTGGGCAAAGAGCAGTAAGGCATGCATCCATAGGAGATCTTTTCGAAACGCCACTAAGAACATTGCATAAACTGCCTCAGGAACTTTGGGCCTTTGCAGGAAGGGGAAGACCTTTTTGACCCATTTTTTGTTCAGGGTACCCCTGTGACTTCTCCATCAAGGTGACTTCCCTGTGGTTGAGGTAGGTTAGTGTGAGCTGCTGCCTGGTTAAAGGACCTGGGTGGCTAAATTCCTTCCCCAAGTCCTCTGAACACAGAGCTTTTAATGGTGAGTAGGCGTTGTTCTGCTTAGCATTGCAAAATGTACCACATGGCTTAGGCAAACCTTTCAGAAGTGACTGAGGTCCGCAGGAAATTAAGGAGTTAGAACAGATTCTTAAAAGCTGGTTCTAACATGATTCCATTTGAAAAGGCAGAGAACAAAGAAGGACCCATACAGACACTCTGATAGTGGCAAAGCAAGGTTACAAACCCTCTGCCATCTGAATTCACAATAAGCCACTGAAGGCTTCTCCTGGCATCCATCGAGGGAAAAAGGAAAAAAGGGAAATGTACAATAGGAAGGAATCTCATCTGCATCCTCACTACAAGATAGATTTAATAAGGAGACGGCATGTCCTCAGAACACTGACTCAGAAACAAGATCTGCTTACATGACAGAAGTGGCAAAAGTCACATTAGTCACCTGCAAGCCCTCCCTCTGCTGCATGGACAGTAGCTTGCTGTTGAAGTGAGCAAAGAGCAGCATCAAGGTAAATTAAATCATTTTTTTTTGTTCATCCTATGAAATCATTCCTTATGAGCTATACCAGAAAGCATCAGTTCAGCCATGGAGCCAGCTAGCTCAGACAAAGCTATTTGTTGGAGGGAGGCTGCTCAAACCATCAGCCAGGAGGTAAAAGCAATTCTGAGGACAAGGTGATGGAAAGCTGAGCTCAAGGTGGCTCTCAATCCAAAAGCAATAATAAAAGGTTAAAATGAAAAGGCAAGACTGACAACATGAGGCTGGAAGTCAGTACAGATTGTTTGTGAGCACAAAAGAGGAAGTCACCAGGATACAGAGAAAAGGAACAGAAGACCAGGTGCCAAAGTCAAAAGAGAAACAGCAAACTGCCTGAAAGTTCAGGTAGGTTGTGGGGAGGAAAAAAGGAAAAGAAAAGCTACGATGCAACAGCTTTTCTTTCCCTGCTTTCCCCACTGTTGTTTAAACCAGCTTTTAACACAAGCTTCTCCTCCTTCCGAGTCAGAAGGCATTTCTTCAGCTCCTTACAGGCTTCGTGTTGCTGCTCTCTAGAAAGGAGAAAACAAGAACTGATGGGAGGAAACTCCAGATGTTGTCCAGAGCACAGGCAGCAGTTCTGCCCTTGCTTCCTCCCCACCCAAAGACCCTGCCTTTCTACACAAGGCCTCCTGAAACCTCACTTCAATATTTAACACTTAGAAAGTGCTTGGCTGCAGATCTTGAGTAAAAACACCACTGAGCACATTAAGCATTGATACAGCACAAATAAGCTGTTCGCAAGAAACGCGTCCTTCTCTATAGGACAGACACAACAGGCCCTGATACTTTCAGTGCTGAAAGCTCAGTTTACATGGAATTGATGCTTTAATGGAAGCCTGAAAAGTTCTATTTCCCAAACTGTTTTAGACCAAAACCTTAACACTTGTGAACTACCCAACAAACGAGTAAAAAATCCTTTGGGTACGACGTGCATGTGATACACATTAACCATTTGCAGCTGATAACTTGAAAGGGTGCTTTATTTTGATTGAGTACAGATTCAGTTCACAGAGAACACATCAGTTAATACATATCTTCACTTTGGAGGAGAAATGGGCATGAACACAAGCACTCAGTCACCAGTGTTTGATAGCCAAATTATGCGACTTGTACCTTGAAAGCATCATGCATGAAAGTTTTCACTAAAGCCCCATAGAGGAGCACTGTTGTCATCTCTAGAAACATAGAGGAGGTAAATCTCATACATCACTTGTGAATTTACCCTTCCTTTTGACGTTAATGTGGAAGTGCGTTCTAAAAGAACGAGTCCCTGAATAACATCTTTCCCCTTGAGGTTCAGGTTCTTCAGCCTACAGCTCGCAGCCTTCACACCAAGCGGCCTGTGAGAGCTGGAACCCAAGCAGCCAAAACTCCCTTTAAAACCACCTTTGTGGTAGGAAGAGGGGTACCTGGATCTCAACAGAACAAAGCAGACTCCTTTTTGTTAGAACCTGATGCAGTAATGAAGGCAAGGCTGTTTGCTAAATCAGCCCCTATTAACCTGCTGTCGCTGTTAGCCTCAAGGTTTGGAGGCACTTGGACTTGAAGACTCCAAAGCTCTTCTATCTCCCCCACATACCCAGCTTCATACCAAGCAATCTAGTGGAAGATGCTGTCACTCTTCACAAACCACTCAGCACTGACACCAAGTCCCCTTATCACACAGGTTCTACCTTGAAGGAAAAGCGAGGTGCTAAGCACTGTCGGGAGTTCACATCTGTGTGTGTGTGTGGGGACAGTTAAAGAGGAGTGACATATTTAGACACGTTGGCTGAAAGGCAGACAAAAGCCCTGAATGGGGGGGAACCTAACGTGAAACACGGCAGGAACGTAACAAGTACAGAACGAAGATGAATTGATGAGAGGGAACGATGGAAGATGTTGCCAGGCCAAAACATTTTGCTCCAACTTTTCAAAGCTGCTTTAGAAGCTTTATGCACTCAACCTGTTTCTGAGTGCTTGACTGCTCCTCTGACTTCTCCAACTAATATATATAGTTCTCTATATGAACTAATATACAAATATATCCTCTCAAAGAGCTCTGATATACAAGAAGACATCACCAGTGACGCAATGAACGCAGTGGAACAGCAAACACTACCGAGCACAGAATGTGTCCTGTAAGCTGTCAAATATAAGAGCAAAACAGTAATCTTCATTTTTCCTCCACTTACAACAATCAAGGCTGGAAAATGTTTAAAATAATTGCCTAAGCTGCAAGTTCATGCCCAAGCTCCTCAAAGTTTTAAACAGCATTTTGCAACTGAGAAAACACTGTTTATCTTTTTATTTGTAAACCAGAGTTTGAAATACTTTATAATATAATTTCATCTTTTCTTTCTTTCTTTCTTTTTGTTTTCCGCAAAGAAACAGCGTTTAAGTACTGAATGAACAGAGTGGTGTTAAAAGTTGAGGACCGTGTCTTCAAAATCTTTACTAAGAGATGCAGTAACGACGAATTCAGTTTCTGTTTTAAACTAAGCTACGTGAGCATCTGAATGATTTGAAATGAAGTGCAAAATCGTAAGTCCAGTCACAGATGAGGCTGCAGAGCCTGTTGTGCCATGACAGAAGAGGCCGACCTGGGCAGGCACAGCTGCACACTCACCAACTACCCCTGCCTGCCTTGGTCATGAATGCTGCAGCTCTGAGCAACACCACTCATCAGGTCAGTTTGATCTACGCAATATAAACTCACCCTTTCTAATAAGAAGGATATGAACTAAAGCTTTCAGTTAAGCAATAAAACCTTTCTAATTAGCAACAGAAAATAAAAATGACATGCTTGCTCTGTTTCAGGCACTTTCAAGATCATAGTTTATTTACTGTAGGTAAAAAGCTAGTATACAGATTAAGAGATCCCTTAAATTTCAACTCTACAGTTATACACCATCTAGTATTCTTGCTCTGAATATTAACCAATAACGTTTCTAGACACCTGTTAGCCCCGCTATAAATCTGCATTATGAGGAAAAAAATATATAAATCAATGCTTATTTGTTCAATGCATAATATTTACATTGTAAAACCACTGGGAGATGTAACATGGAGTGGTAAAGAGGCAATAAACTTGAAAAAGCCTAAGTTGTATATATTTGTTGTCGTTGTTTTTCCCCCCACAATAGTGTGCTAATCAGCATAATCGTATATGAAAATTAAAATGAGTGTCCCATTACAGAAATCTTAATCATCCGAACTGCAGCCATTACTTGCAAACCACTTACATGCAACACCTGCTAGGGCTGACTTCATTTTCAAATGTAAAACAGGTGATGACATTGAGACAAACATTAACTTGCGTACAAACAGAATTAATAACTGCACTCGAGAACTGTGCTGGTCACAAGCCTCTTCCACACAGGAGGGGAAAGAAAAACAAACACCTATCCATGACAGAAAGTGGTCTCTTTCTGTACACTAGTAATCAAAGGCAATGTACAGACTGAGAGTATCTGGATGGCAAACTCTGTAGACACCAGAAACAAAACGCTTTCACATACATGCTCTTTATAAGAGGCCTTTCTTTCCAACAGATGGCAACGATTGACAGCAAGTAAGGGGCACCAGGCATACAACTAAACGGGTCTTGCAAAATACTAAGATGGGGCAGTTGTTAATATACAACTTGAACTATATATACAAGATAATGGAATGTATTCCATCCTAAAACTGGCTTATGAAACAACTGGACCTTTCTACACTAGCCTTGTGACTCGCCTATCATCCTAATGAAAGTATAAGTACACAAGAGACTTACATGAAAAGTAAAACTTATCGGGTATCCCCACAAAAACTACTGACGAAGCTGCTTAATGCAATTTCTGCTTTTAAAGTAATTTTGTTAGACATAACTGAAATAAAGGTCTGTGTGTAAAATGCCCTGACAGACACTTCAACATAGAGCTTTGGTGATTTAAAAAGGCCCTTTTTGATCTGTTATGAGTTGTACAGTAGAAGTACTGATGCATGCACACATCTGTGTCATCTGAGACTAGTGATCCAATTGCATGCACATTTCCTCGAGGTGCTTTCCACGTTAAACCACTTCAGTAACAATAAAATGAAAAATAGAGTAACCAAAGTACTTCAGATAACTCCTACTTAACAGGAAATGGAATGCCAATATGGCAGTAAAACGTTTTTCTGTTGTTGTTTTAAACAGGAAGGTCTCTTGTACCAGCAGAATCCTGTATACAGATGCACAGAGAAGGAAGGAATACACCACTTATAATCCCCATTAAACAAGAGCTGATTCATCATGTGAGAAGGTACAAATTACAGAAAATATGAATAGTCAATAGAAGAGAAACAACTGGTTTACATGAAAGAAAAGAGAACACTTCAGTCTGATTGCAGTTATTTTGTGAAAGCTGCTACAACAGCCCACAGAACCTCATTTGTGTTGGCTTTCATACATTCAACCTCAGGGTCTAAATCCAGAAGCTGCCGCACTCTCTTTGTGGCTAAATCATACTGCTCATCCAAAAGAGGGGCAAAAGCGTTCTCCAGAACATCTGAAGCATGGGCTAAATAAACCAGTGCCAGCAAACGCTTGTCCATGCGGTGCGGGTCATTCACCCATTTGTCAAGAACTGCCTCCTGAACCTTCTTGATGAGGCGCTGTTTGATGTTGTTGTTGGTGAGAGGGTGGGTAGTCATGTCAAAAAGAAGGAAGTTCTGTTTCTCTGTTGTCAGTACACCTTTTTCCACTAGATTTTTAGCTAACCGTTCGCGGACATTTCGTAACTGGTAGTGCAACTTTAACGGGTTCCATGTTTCACCTAAAAAAACAAACAAAAAAGCTAGTCAGGCAAAAACTAAGCTGAACTACACAGTGATTTTTTTCCCCTGTGGTGCAGAGTGAGCTGTCAAATTCATATAGCTGACTACTACCGTAAGATAGTGTGGGCATGTCAGCATTTCTCTGATCTCTGACCTATCCAGACACATGAATAAGGACAGAAACCATGAGAACAAATTTGAAGAGTTTCAGGGTATGTTTAAAGTTGGGATTAAATGCTAGCTAAGTCATGCCTTGACTGAGAATACGATAAATAAGCACTCTTGTACTGATGGAGAACAGTCACAAAGAGTTTTAATAGTAATAACAAAAACATTTATTATATAGAATTTAAAAAGCACTTCCTCCATCCTTGTCCATTTAGAACAGAGTAGGTGAGTTGGAAGGAACCTTCCAAGTTTGTCTAGACCAGCTGCCTGACTTCTTCAGGGCAAACCAAAAGTTAAAACATATTTGTCTGCTTCCAGTATTTATCAATTCAGAGACTGGAAGAACTGTCACCACCATTCTTTCTGCCATAAAGTTAAGTTTATGTATAACTACCCTACATAACTGTTTATTCTGTATCCTCGAGTTTATGCTCTTTCCCCCATTTCCGCTCCTCTCAAGGGCACTTCAGAGCACATGTATGCACTTAAGAGAAGGGAATTTTTAAAGCACAAAGTATGCCAACAGCTACATATGCAGCTGAAGTTGTTAAGCACTGAGAAATCCATCTTTGTTTAAAAGTTTACTTTGCCTAAAATTTTTAGGTATAGCTTACCTTGGTGTTTCAGCATTAAGATCTCCTCCTGATATTAAAAAGCCACTGCACTTTTACAGGTGAGGAAAGATAAACAGCATTGAACATTTCTCATGTAGAAACAGTTTTTCTGTAAACAATATAACAACTTCTACAGCAGTGTGTTTCTATTTTTCTGTTACTTTTCAGTAATAATAAATAAAAACACAGAAGAATTTAAGTCTTTCCCACTTAGTTCAAGGTGACAAGCTTTATGCAAGTAACAGCCAAGTCAAGTAAACAAATGGGGTGACACCAACTGCATCGTAAAAGTCCTGTAGGTCCCACTCTTTACTGCCATGGGATTTTACAGCTTGACCATGAATGAAACTATCACACACCATCACCCCCCAAATGGCAGTGTCCTTTCAGCTCTTCACAGAGCAAACAATTCTTCTTAGATGCTTCTAAATCTGGTATGTGGATGCGCCTGTGATAATAAAAACTAGCACTGTGGTGACACCTTGTGACCAATCTCTACCACTACACATTTATTCCAATACAGATGGATGGATGTTTTTAATACAGGGAGACTTGGCTTTTTGACCCAACATTCTGTATTCCCTGTACTTGCCTCTCTTTGAGGTTATCTTATAAGCAACACCGGCCTAGCAAATGTAGCTTCAAACATCCATATAAAGATTTCCACAATGGTTTTGAACTCATACACATTGGAACAGAAGGAGTATTCTTGCACTTCTGATAACGACAGCTGGAACAACTGTTTTCCCAGGATCAGGTCCCAGATTAAAGAGCTCATTTAAAACATTCGCAGTTCTCAACCATGAGAAATGCAAACTACCCTAGCACCATAGAAGAACCAGTAATTAAATACTTGTACAAGCAAAAAGGATTGATCTAAGTCTCAGCCACTGCACTAATGGTAATAATTTTTCTTAGAGCCAAAGTTTATCAGGCTCATGCCCCAAGGAAAACCTACATTATATTTCAGTTATTGCATAAACTTCTTTGAATCAGTACAAACTTGATGTTGTTAAAGCGAAATGTCTGTATTTATGAAGAGGAAAAGAACTGCCTTTACAAGCTGCAGAAGTGAAGGAGGGCTGGGCAAGAACAGACTAAATCGTGAGGATGTGCTGCAGCCCTGCCCCCTACTGACAAGAACTCTTTCATTCTCTCTACCTACTGACCAACACTCACAGAACGAGAAAGAAGGAATGGAAAGGACAAAGTATGAACTGTGCAGGAGAACATGAGAGAGCAAGGAAGGCTTATTGAGGTAGTACAGGAAAAACAGAAATACAAAGAAGCAGAGAACTGGACAAAAAAGCCAGTACATGCTATTAAATGTGGCTGTTGATCAGCTTAAATTATACAGCCCACGACTACAGCTGTTGGAGAGTTATATTAAGAGTTTTAACTGCAATTGTAAAAATGAAATCAAACTGATGTCTTTCCTTTTTTTTTTTTTTTTTTTTCCCCAAAAAATGTTTAGCTTCATATGAAGATCTGCACACAAACCACACAGATCAACTAAAAGTGATATGCAGTATTTGAAAATATTTGTTACATTTCCCCAGGTATTAAAAAAAAAGAACTCGTCTTTATTATTTCCTTATGACTGATGGCTGAATCTTCACTCTCAACTGTGACAACCATAAGGGTAGCCTCTTAACTTACCCAAAGTTCTGAGTGCTGAATCCATATGGCTAAACTCCAGGCTCCCACTGGCTCTCATTTCCAGTTATAAAGAAAGACAGTAAAGACAGTCACAGCTCCAGGGCACAGTCCTGACTCACTTCAGATTACCAGAAGACACATTTTACCGCAGGGCTGAGACGTTCTCTGACACTTCCACCCAGATCCTTTCCGTACCAACTTAAGTTGAAAGCAACAGTTACTTACACTTGATTAAAGGCTACATACAATCAGAAACAACTCTGGAAGGCAGACTAATTAAATTTTTGCATAATTTCTTCTCCAAAATCTAACAGTATAATCTCCAGTGACTCCAAGCATCCTGCTTCATTGAGGGGAGAAAAAAAGCAAATACTTTATGTCCAAGGCTTACCACTAAGCAGTTCAATCCAATTTTGTACTGTTTCAGGAGGCTGGGTCTCTTTTATGTGCTTCAGAGCTTCATCAAGCAGAACATCCCCTGTAGGAGCATCAGACTTGCAAATCACCTAAGACAGAATAAAACACAATATTTTCACTTAATTCAGACACCACAAACATCCAAAAACAAAAAAACTCTGAAAATCCACTAGTAATGAGAACAAAGGGAAAAAAAAAAGCGACAAATCTTTTTGTTAAGAATATGCAGGTTTTTAAAATATCTCATTAATAAAAAACTATTCAACATTTTAATTACAAAAACATCTGTGTTAAGTCAGTTATCCAGTATCAAAAGTTAATTAACTAAAACTACAGCTATAAAGCGTGAGTTAACACTAACTTTTATTTACTTAAGGAAGATAAACTACTAAGGTAGTCCTTCCCTTCCTCCTCGAAACGAAGGACACTACAGTTTTAAACTGTTCTCTGCTGGCAATGTTTCAAACCAACTGACTCAAAACACTGCAGTTAAGCACCTGGGCAATATGAAATTGAGAAATCAATTACAAAAATTTAAAAGGCAGGTTTTCTTCTCCCAAAGATCAATGGGAAACTATGAGCTCAATTCAACGTCTGTAATTTTTACAGCTCTGCAGAACAGAATGATGAGAAATGTTACTTTCCATTTGCTAATGGTTAAGCAAACTATACGCATATAAAAACTGATGTCACTCAATTCTAAAATGATTTAATTGAATTATTTCCCCCAGAGAGCACTGGCAAAAAAAAATCACAGTAACATAACTGAGCACAAGAATTTGAATAACTGCTTATTTAAAAGTACATGCCTATAAACCATGTGCAAATACCACCTTTTCTGGCTAAAAAGACAACAGCATGAAACTAAAAAGATACAGATTTAAGTAGTTCAATTCAATGCATTTAATAAGGAAGACATTCCTCTTTCCCACAATGCTATTTCTTTAGGAAAAGATGAATTGCCAGATACAAAGCTGCGTATGCAAACTATTAAACCTGGCAATTGTCTCACAAGCTGGCACTTTATATGCAGGTAAAGAAATAACAGGAAACAAAGAAAAACTCAGCCACATCAAAACAATTCCACATCTACAGGAGAAGCAGCAGGTAAGAGATCTTACTTTCAAGCAAAGTCAAAAGGTGCCGGCTGTCAGACAGTAAAAGCTTAAAGTATTCCAATGAAATACAGCCCAAGTTTAGCTCTGTCACTCAACCCACATTATAAACAACAAAGGAATTAAGATGTGTTTTCATAGAGTCTATAGATGAGCAGAACAGAAGTGAGTTGCAACAGTGAGAAAGCTTTGTAATGACAAGATTATCCTTAACCAGAGATGTGTCCAAAGACAACAAAGTGAAATTAGAAAGAAATGCAAAGTATTTTAGCCAGGATGAGAAACAGGGAGCACATATAGAAGATCCAATACACCACTATGTAATTTAGAATGGAAAAAAACCCCAAACCCTCCATCAACAGGCAGCAAGTCAACGGAAACAACAAAAAAGCAGCCTTTTAGCAAAGTGAAAATTTCATTCTAGGCCGTGTTAACAGAAAAAATGTAGGAAAGATCTCTAAACAGCTATCAGATCATTGCTGGAATGTCATTTCCATTTTAGATGGCGTGCATAAAGCAATCAATTTGAAATTTGAATAAAATTAACAAGACTGGAAGAGTGGCAGACTACAAAGAATAAGATTCACTTAGATACAAAAACAAAGCATGCAAAATATTTTTGCAAAGTAGGCATCAATCAGGAGTTCAGGGTTTAATTTTAGTCCAGACAACCCCTATTTGAAACAGAACACAACACGTGTGTCTTTCTGATTTACAAGCCTGAAGCACAGCTTAGCTCAAAAACCTCATCAACCACATACCAAGTTATTACATCTCTTCCAGTTTCATACCATGTTTTTCTTAACTTCTCTTAGTTTCTGTTCCTTAAATACACCAGGGCAAGTTTCAAGTGTTTTTAGTTGCTACGTTGTGTTCAATTAATAGCAACCTTCTACACCTTTCTTTAAAGATCAGGAAAAAAAGAAAAAAAAAGAAAAGAAAAAAGAAAAAACAACCACGAGCTATTTACCTTATTGAAAAGTTATCATTTTGGCAGCAGATAGTTTATTTGAAGTCTCCCATCTGATTAATTTCGCAGCAACTTCAGTTACAGCCGGCAGCTCCAGCCTCCTGCAGAGAGCAGCCTACTGCTACTAACCATCCTGCTTAACTGGTGAGGTGTGAAGTTACTGACCTGCTTTAGAGGAAACTAATTCCAAACACAACATCCTCACCACCGCCACACGGACACTCACTAAAGATCTCTTAAGAAGTTTAGGAAACAGCTTCCCTTGATTATGTAGAGTTAAGATACCTTTTATTACCACTGCAAGGAGGTTCAAGAAGGTAGTCAGCATATGATCTGTGATGACAGAATGAGCCTCAACATAAAGGCACTTAGAGGAAAGCTACAAGGAGTCTTCTCTTCCAAACTGAACCACCACTAAACACATTATTCCAATTACCCTTCCCCTCAAAAAAAAAAAATAATAATAATAATAAATAAAAACAAAAAATTATTTTGCTTTACAATTCCATGGTATTTTTTCTTCCTTTCTCTCCCTCTCAGCACATGGACACATGCAATAAGGGGAGCTCAGACATCTTTTTCCTCTCTTCACAGATCTGCCTTTCTTGGACAAGGATTTATTGACTAAAATCTCTTAGTTAATTCTTTCCAGAGTCACTGAAGCACAATAAGAGTGGAAACTGAGTTGGGCATGTTGTGAATTGAACCATCATAGAAGACAAAGTATCCACACAAGGGAACATTTTTTCCTCTTTTTAATAGATGAACTAAGGTTAAGAAGCTACAAACCTGATTAGAGATTATGATCCTCAGCCTCATTGCAGAAATCTTTCTTTACTCCAATTCTCCAGGAATTTATCACATACTAGATTTACCTCATAACCAGCCACTAAGAATATTTCAATCATATAAAGTATTTAATTTGCATTTTCCACATCATTCTGCAATTAAGCAGCACTGAAGATTAAGCACCTCATGCACTCATTTTTTGAGTGAACTCTTCATTACTTAGTTTTAATAATAATAAAAAAATCACTCATGCATGAACTGCTCAGAATTGTCAGTTATAAAACAGAGGTAAATCCAAGGAATTGCTGAGATTTATTTAAACAATAAAAAAAGCTGTAATTACTAGTTTTGCTTTCTGAGACAGTAAAAGGCAGCACAGAATTCCATTTTCCACCTTCAACAACCACTAGTCTCAGAAACTATTTTATTTACATACAAACCTCAACTTTCATTTCTTTGCTTCCAGTAGCGGCACCAGCAAATACAACTCTGAAACAATGCAGTGATTTTACACTCTCCAGACAACACAAAGACCAGTCATACTGCTATTGGAAGACTCTCTAAAGTTCATCACCAATCTGCCTGTTTTCTTAGTTTCATCTGTATCTGACATTTAAGCACAGTTAAATGCCTGCACTACTGCCCAAAAAACTTGTCCCACCGTTCCTCTTCTTCTCAGCTTATTGCTTCTGTCCCATGTCCCACATCAGACAACAAGATCAAGACAATGATTCGAGTAAAGATTTAACTGAGCAGAGAAGTGAATGAGTTTTAAGTCGTAGTGATTACCTGATATAGCTCCACAAACACTATTAACAGCTGAAGGGAAACTCGAAAAAAAAACCGAACAAGTAATAGAAAGTTAAACTTTCCCCTTCAGAACATGGCTGTAATGATAATATGGGTTTGTGTTACAAATCAGAGCACCTAGTTTTCAAAAAAGCAATACAGTATTAAACACTGCTAGACTTGAAATAAGAGTGGAAGCAATACAAGAATTATTTCCATACTGAGAGGTGAAGTAGAAGAAGCATCAGATTATGAATCAGTACTTGCATGAAGTTCCTTAGACAGAAATCAACTGCATTTGAATTTTATATTAGATCATTTCCAAAGAACTCTCCTGCCTGCAAAACAAGCTCTAGATTTTCTTTCAACAACAAAAAGAATGAAGCATTAAAATGCTACATAGCTTAAAAAAAGAAAAAAATAAATAAAAAATAAAAAATCAAAGTCAAAAACCAGACAGACCAACCCCCAAAATCTGATTTTTAACAAAAGGAGGAATACATGAATTTGGTTCATATGCTGCAGTAAGGGCATGGCACAGGTTATTTTTCCTATTTTCCTAAAAAGCACAGTTAAAACTTCTGTTAGACAGACCTGACAAAGTCTGCATAGAAAGAAAATAACTGCTAAAGAACATTCCTGAATGCCTAAGGAGCCAAAAGCTTTGTGGGGGAAAAAAAAAAGATTGTGCAAACTAATCAGTGCTGAATATGTTTACATAAAGCTAAAAGTAGGAGCTGTTTGCCTCGACAGAGGTTCAATTCTTCAGAAAAGAAGGAAGCTGGGAGATGTTTGAGGAACTTGGGAGCTCTCCTTTAAAAAAAAAAAAAACATTAAAAAAAATTAATGAAGCATAATATTGATAAGGAAATAGCCCACAAAAGAGCATTTATTTGTGGTGAACAGAAATATTTGACCACGCATTCAGTAAAGCTATTTAACAAATATCCACTGAAGCTGATGAAGTAAAAATTCTTCAAAGAATTTTTATGCATTTGAAAAGGAAAAATCCAGCAGCAAAAGGAATAAATTAAAGCCTCTAATCCTCAGCTTAATTCAGTAAGGAACCTTAAAAACTCATCTTAAACATCAGTGAGAATAAAGGGGTAATCTGTTATATTGTTAAAATGTAAGCTTTGTAATACTTCAGAAAGATCATAGCTACAAAAGTGTGTCCCATCCCTGGTTTCCGTCCTCCTGAGAGGGAGGTGGCTGGAAGTGTTAATTTCCCGTTAATGGAAGTGTTTAAAGTGACTGGTCAAGGGGAGTGAGGGGGAGGACAAAAGCCCCAGCTGATTTTCTTTCTTTTCGTGACAGGAACTGTTTGTCATCGTTGTTATCTTTGCAATTGTTCAGTGTTTCTGTTACAACAATATTGTTTGTGGAATTCCATTTATAATATAAGTGCTATTGTTGCTGGGGACATTGGTTATAGCTCTTATCCAGGGAATTCCTACACCATGGGCAAGTAGGCAGACTCCATTACCCAGCAACGGATAATTTATAAGTGGCTGCTATATAGTGTGAATGTTAAATGCTGGATCCAAGCTGTGAGTGGTATTATTGTGTGATCTGAAAGCAACTGGATGCTTGTTACACCGTGAAAGTAATTGCAACCCTGTATTTGTTGTTAGATGCTTAACCTGTAACGCTATCCAGGAATTACAGTGAACATAGGAGACCGGCATATTTCTGTTGGGGTTGTGAGCTGGGGTTTAAAGAGCAACACGTATCAGGTCTAGCTGATATACTAGCTATAAGGCGTGGACTCTGGGGAACAACAAAGAATTAATAAGATTTTATATGGGGGGAACACAGAGAAAGGAGGTTCCCATCTGAATCCCACTTGTATGCACCTTGGCTCATTGGCGAGATATTGCCTGGGAGCACCCTGAGCAAGAAAACTTTAATCAAGTTTTGTAATCAGTGGTGGTTGTTAGACAAGTTGGAAAGCAATGAATAATGGCCTGTAAATGGCACTTTGAATTACAACACCCTTTTACAGTTAACGTCGGTTTTGAGGAGGGAGGGCAAAGGGGAGGAAGCCACCAACGCTTATTCGTTCTTTACTCTCCATAATGACCCTGAATAGCAGTGGGATTGTGGCATGGTGCCACCCAAGGACGCGATGGTTTTAGCATTAGAAAGGGAGAAAAAGGGGTGGGGGAAATCCCATAAGTAACTTCCCTCTCTTCTATTTCTAAAGCAGCAAGTGACCTCCCCAGAGAAGGAGGGTGGCCGAGCTGCTGATCCCGTGCAAGGTCCTAGAGGGAGTAGTACGCACTCTCGATGACTGAGGGAATGGGAACAACATAAACGGGACCTGGCAAGTTTTCCTTTCCTCCTAGGGAAGTCTTCTTAGGTCAAGGTAACGCCGGCTGGTTTTACTAGTAGAAATGCTAGAGTCTCAGGAAGGAAATGAATCCCTTAATTGAGGATTCTGTAAGAGTAGCAGAACAATTAGATCAATTTCTAGGGCCTAATTTCTATGTTCATCATGGATATGTTGTTTACTGGAGAAGAAAGAGGTGTGATTAGGTGGGCAACTGTGCAAGCGTGGAAAAGGAATACAGAGGGAAGCCTGAGCTCTGGAGGGAGGCAGAGAGAGGAAGGATCCAGGGGACAGACTGTACTGATTATTGTCCCTGTCTTTATGGTTGTTGAATGTTTATGTTGTGAAAGTGCTACCTAAGAGGCTGCTATGGGACAAGAGGTGTCTAAAGAGATACTGAGGAGACCCCCTGGGTTGTATTTTGGCTCACTGGAGAAACTGCTGGTGAGCCAGAGGGAATACTGAATAATAAACCAGGAACATAAATGGAGTAATGGGATTTATAATTATATTTATAATTTATAAAGAGTCCCCTAATCAAGAGACCAAGTACTGGGTGTTTGTGGAAGGTGAAGTATTGTTTGATTTGTGGATTTTGAAGTTCGGAAAGTGACAAGAGTTTGGGAAAGACACAGGCTGAGGAAGGCAAAGTTGAGCAAGGTGTAACAGGCAAGTCGTTACAGAGAAGAGAGGTGAGGGATCTGGAAAAATTGATTGAGAAACAGAAATAGGAAGTAAGGAAACTGGGAACAATAGCAGCTGTCACTGTTGCTGCACCAGAACGGGACCTGAGGACCCAGAGATTCCCTCAGGGAAGAGGTTAAGGGGCAGCCTGGAAGGGCTCAGGGAGAGTTCCACCCCCATTGGGTGGGAAGCAGGGTGAAGAGGCTTACATTCTGATACAGGCATCTCTTATTCAGCAATACATCAAGAATTGTTACCTGTAGATTATTTCTGTAATTGTTGTAGAAGCTACCGGCAAAAGAAGCTTACTTTTTGGGGACCAAATAAATACAGGCTTGGAGGGCATGCAAGAATACATGAATTATTCTACACACCAGGCACTCCAAAACCATTACCTGGGCATGATGTATTAGAACAGCTGAATGTAGAGATTAAATTTAGTAAAGAAAACTGGAGTGTCAAGCAAGACCAACTGACTGAGAATTTTACATCCAGCTTTAACACAAACTGGTAAAAGCAATGTTGTACCCCCAGAAATCTTAAATCAGGTATACTCAGGAGCACGGGCATCAGGAAGAGCCAAAAATGCAGCCTAATAGAAGTTAAAGATGGGAGCCAGCCCAGTCAGGGTACGGCAACATCCTTTGAGGATGCAAGACTGTAGGAGGATAAAAGAAATAACAAATAACCTTATGGATTTTGGATTACTAACTGGATAGGGATCTGAATATAACACCCCAATTTTGCCAATGAAAACTGGATGGCAAAAACTACAGTTTGGTACAAGATTTGAGGGCAGTGAATAGAATTGCTGACAACCCATGGTGGCAAATCCACACATTTTAGTAGGTGTGGTTTGTCATTCTGGATTTGAAGGATGCTTTTTTCTGCCTGGTTTTGCTAAGGAAAGTCTAAAATTATTTGCCTTTGAATAGAAAAACACCAATACAGGGAGATAAAAATAAATAAATCAGTTAACCTGGACAGTGTTACCCAGGGTTGTGAGAACAGCCCTATGATTTCTGGGAACTGGTCAGCTCATGAGCCTGAGACTTGGTTCCTCCATCCCAAGGTGGAACTTTACTGCAGTACATGGATGCCACAGCAACTAAAGAGGACTGTGCAATGGACAGTGTGTTTGCTGAATGTCTTGGTTTCAGTGGTTATGAAGTTTCTCAACAGAAAGCTCAACTGATCAAAGGGAAGGAAGGAAGCAATTTGGCAAAAGCCCAGGACAGCAATGCAGAGCTACCTCCAAACCAGCAGTGTGTGACTGCATGGAGACTGTGCCAGTCAGCCAGACCTACAGGAAGAACCACGGGATGATGCAGAGGATTCCTGGATTCATCGACAGAAGCAGTTTTGTGAGACAAGGCTACCATAAGGCAGGATTATGCAGTAACTGCTACTGACAAGGTAACTGAGGGAAAACCACTACCCGTGAGGACTTCCACTCAGAAGGCTGAAATGACTGCCTTGACAAGAACCTTAAATATATGGACAGATGCTTTTGGGGTGGTACCCACTAATGGTACTATCTGGAAAGAGCAAGGATTGCTTACACACAAGGAAAACAAATTCAGCATGATGTAAATCCACCAAAGAGTGTGGATGCTCTACACTGTAAAGGACATCAGAAGAGTGACACTGTAGAGGAAACCAGAAATACGATGGTGGATCAGGTGGCAAAACAGGCAGCTAAAGGAGAAGAAACTGGTGAACTGACTTTAATTCCAGATGATATATTTAAAATATCAGAACCGGAGTCAGAACCTATAAGGTATTCTAAAGATGATAGGAATCTAATTAATGATTTAGAGAAGAGAGCAAGCTGACAGATGGGTGCATACCCAGATGGACACATTGTTGTGCCCGTTAGTAATTTATGGAAATTGGTTCTAAGGGATGAAGTAATTATATGATCCTAGTACCACGAACAGAGTACAAGAGGGGCCGTACTGGGAAAGGGAACCTTCCAGGGCAACAATGGCAAACTGATTTTTATGGTATTGCCAGGAAAAAGGAGGATTTTGTTATGTGCCAGTTGGTTCAGAGTAGCCAGAGGCTTTCTGTTGCGGAACCAACAAAGCTATTGTTACAGAAAATAATTCCAAGAATTGGCATTCCAGCAACTACTTCCTCTGATCGAGGGCCTCACTTTGTAGCTAAGGTAGTGGCACAAGTAAGCTAGTTGTTAGGGACTGACTGGCAATTACATACTCTCCATCAGCCACAGTCAAATGGTCAAGTAGAGAAAATAAACCATCTGAAAATTATTAAGTTAGGGCAGGAGTCTGTGGTGACTTGGCCCCCAGCATCACCAATGGCATTAAGAACCAAACCTTGAGTGAAGGAAGGACTAAGCCCATTCAAAATGCCATATAGTAGGCTGTATATGATTCAGAATTGTACCTCAAATCACGTAGGTGAAGAGACCTTGACAGGACACATAATAGGCCTGCAACAGCAGTTAAAAGAAACAGAAAAACCTGCTTTGGGCATAACAGCAAGAAGACTGGATGGATCTCTTCCTAATGTTAAATCTGGAGATTATGTATATGTCAAATCCCACTCAGATTCACTGCTCATGTGCAAATGGGAAGGACCATTTTTGGTAATATTAACATCATAAACAGCAATCTAGGTGAAAGAAAAGGTGTTGTGGATTCACCATCCTGAAGTCAAGAAGACAGCAAAACCACTGTGGACTGTTGAAGAACCCCTTAAGCTTAAGAAGGCAACACATATATTTACTTTTCCTGGGGACATCTGTATGCTATGTTGTTTTATGTGGATGTGTAAACAAACAGGTGATAGCTAATAACAGAATAATTTAGCAAAAGAATTTGCTAGGACATAGAAAAGGGGGGAAACGAATAAAAGGCTCATCTGTTATATTGTTAAAATTATAACAGATAAAAGTATAACAATGGAAATGATAGGGGGTCATTAGTTAGGGGTGGAGTCTGGGGCATAGAATGGGTGTGGAATATTGTAATGAATTTCTAGAATTAATTGCAATAACTACTCCTTGTACCATGAATATGCATGTATTCCCTCTAGAAATAGGGATGTTTACCTGCTTTCAGCGTGCAGGCTAGGAAGGAGTTACACCCCCTGCACCCAGCCAGACAAATAAAATCTATCTGCTCTACAACTACTGCGTGGTTACAGAGTTTGTTCCACAAGTCAAGTGACTAAAACCATTTTAACTAGACACATCTGTGTGTTGCCAGGGGCCCAAAGCACAGGAATGTCTCCTTCTACAGTGCAGGGATGGCAGCACTGTGGGCGCCTTGAGAATTGCAGGATGCATCCAGCACACTGACAGTCAGCTGTCCCTATCAGCTCCAGCCCACATCTAGCCCACGTTGCAAGAGCCAGTTCCTTCAGCAGATTACAGCTGGTGTTTGGTGGCTCCTAGTAGCAACTGCTGCCACAGCACCATGGCCACCACCACTGCCAACTGATTATGAAAGGTTCCCAAGTACAACAGGAACAGGTCAACAAGAACAAACAGGAGCTGTGAACAAACACAGAAGATTTTCCAGGGTACTTTAGCTCACTGTTTAAACTCCATGGATGCAGATTAAGCCACCACTCAATCTCTAACCACATTTAAAAAAAAAAAAAAAAAAGTGTTTTGTTACAACCATTTGTAATTTACAGCTACTGCACTGTCTGAAACGCAACACAAAAGTGAAAATGACCACATAACTCCACTTACTTTTCTTGTCAGCAGACTTTTACGCCTCATTCCACAAGCCTCTAGCTGAAGACGACCACGCAATGCAAGTTCAATTAACATGCAGCCACGCAATCCAGAGGAGATGCAATCATTCCAGAAGGATGTGTAACCCTGTGAAGAATGAAAGACAGTCAGATACTTCCACATGCACCTGAACACAAATAAAAAGAAGTATGCTGTGTTCTCTAAGCAGTTATCTTGCCTTCATACAGTTTAATGACAGAAAACCGTCATTTCTGTACTGTAAATGTTAAAGAGAAACAGATGAATTTTCTTACTTTTGAGGCTCTGTCAGTTCTTTGAAGAACTAGGAAACTTCAGGAAAGTGACGGAAAACAAAACAGCAAGATAGGCCAGAGAGCTCAAGCACATCAAAATAAACAATATATTTCTAAGACATCAACCACTTGGCATTACTAGAATCTCACAGGCTTATTTGAGTTCCATGATAAACAGAAACATGCCATAAACAATACGACACTGAAATAATGATTATATGGAGAAAAAAAAATAAAAAATCAACATTAAGTAAGATAGAAAACATCTTGTAAATGGAAAGATCAAACAAATGCTGCAATCAGCACAAACTGAAGACCAGATTTCCCAGTCTGAACATAGTACCAGTGACCCAAGGCAATGCTACATGCTTGGGGCAAAGTGGCTGGAAGACTGAGCAGAGGGAAAGAACCTGGGAGTGTTGGTCAGTGCTCGGTTGAACGAGCCAGCAGTGTGCCCAGGTGGCCATGAAAGCAAATGGCACCCTGGCTTGTATCAAAAATAGTGCAGACAGCAGGAACAGGAGGTGTTCGTCCCCCTGTACTCAGCTCTTGTCAGGCTGCACTTCAAGTACTGTGTTCAGTTCTGGGATGTGCACTGCAAGAAAGTCATTGATGACCTGGTGTGTGTCCAGAGAAGGGCAACAAAGCTGTAAGGGGTCTAGAGAACAGGGCTTATGGGGAATGGCTGAGGGAGCTGGGGTTGTTCAGCCTGGAGAAGAGGAGATTCAGGGGAGACCTCATTGCTCTCTTCAACTCAATGAAAGGAAGATCTGGCAAGGAGGAGGTTGGCCTCTTCTCCCATGTAACTAGTGACAGGACAAGGAGGAATGGCCTTAAGCTGCTCCAGGGGAGGTTCAACTTGTTAGGAAGAACTGTGAAAGAGTGAGTGGTCAGGCACTGGAATGGGCTGCCCAGGCAGGTAGTAAAGTCACCATCCCTGGAAACATTCAAGAAATGTGTAGATACTGTACTGACGAATGTGGATTAGTGGAAAATATTAAATACTGTGATTGGTGGGCAGTTGGACTGGGTGATCTTGAAGGTCTTTTCTAACGTTGGTGATTCTACAATAGTAAACCAAACCAAAACATTTTCCAACAAATTTTTTAACAGTAACTATTTTTTCACCTAAACCCCCTGAAAACATTAATATTTCTGAAACATGAGGCATACTTCTCCACAAACCACATTTATTTTATGAACCACATCACACGTTTCATGCTTCATCTATATTTCTGCATTGATAGCTGTCTGCAGAACAGAACACCTCACCCTGTAAATTTCCTTAACAGTTAGAAACGCTATTTATTGACTTTTGTACTCTCCTGTTCATGTATAGTGACAAAGACTTATAAAAAGGATTCCATTTTAATTACTAAATACTCAGCACTGTTCTTTAAGTTCTGTAATGTTAAGACAAAACAAAATCATTTCAAGAAATGATTTTCCTTCTGACAAATGACTGCAGAAACAATGGTATGACCCAGAAAGGCCTTCCAAAAATCCTGCAGCAATGCATCCTGTCCATGAAAACAGTCACTTTGGGATACAGGAAACAACAGAAAAAAAGGAGAGCGCTCATAAAATTTACCCTACCCAGCAACTAAGACCAGCCCAAATCATGAGCAACACAACCTTACAGTATTTGCAAATGACATCTGTCAGTGCACAGAGACACCAGACAGACATACCAGAGGTCCACGAAAGCAAACACAAATTAGGCCTAGCTAATGTGTTTTCATTTTGCATTTAGATGCTTTGAACAGCTGTAATATATAAACAAACAATAGTTGTAAAAATTCCACAGAATTTTTACGAAGTTGTTAATGAAATATCAGATGTTTACTTAAAAGGCCTTAATGTTGCAAAGGCATTCTGGAAGTTATCTAGCCAGTCTTTCTATCCAAAACTGATTTTTGTGAGAATCAGCTATTACCAAATGTCAGCCACTCCATAAATTTTTTGGTTGGCATCAGACCACTTCCTTCTCAAAAGAAAAACAAGCATGTAAGATAAGGTGCAGTACTTGCTTTATGAAATAAAACGATGACTCCTACGTCCTATTTCAAATCAATTATGCCCTTTAAGTAAAAAATAATTTCTGAAATCAGACAAGATATATATAAACCAAAAATCAAACAAACAGCTATGGGCTGATACATGAATATTTCTTTCTACTATGAAGTATTATACTATACTATACTAAAGAGTTTAAATTCTCGAAATTACTTCCTTGTTTTGTTAAGAGAAGACAGATTTATTTTTAAAGTATTTGTCAAGGAGGTGACAGTAATTACTCAGCATTAAACCCTTTGTTTCATCAATTATCCAACATGTACAACCACAGACTGCGTGATGTAGATAAATGAATAATCCTAGGATAATTCAGGTCAGAAGGGACTTCATGAAATCTCTATTCCAACTTTCAGCTCAAAGCAGGTTCAGTTACAAAGTCAGTCCAAATTATGCAGGGCTTTATCCAAGCAGGTCTTGAAAACCTGGGAGGATGGAGACTGCAAAACCATCTGATGATTTAATGAAGCAATTCCGAAAGGTAGTTCAAAGGGATCATGATCTTCAAAAAAGGAACTGCTTTGTCTAGTGAGTTCAATGACATTAAAGTCATGAGAAGGTCCATTGCCTCAACTTTTTTTCAGGCTCGAAGTTTGCAGGGTATCCACAAGATAAGGAACGTCTCATTAGACAGAGACTATATTAGCACAGTAAGGAACAAGGTATTTTATAACAGCCAGTGACATCCTAAACATTTTACAATCCACTAAATTGGTCTTTCTAGATAGTTCAATCAGACTGATTGACCAACCTTGTTCAGAACTTACTGCAATAATGTCAGTCAATTGAGGGAACCTTCTAAGAAGGTGAAGTTAGCACACAGCAGTCTAACTAAATCATCCTTAAATTAACTTGAGCTTTCTGGTGAAACAAAGCAGAAGCAGACATTTATCTTCCACTCTGAAAAGAGTTCCCTGACACCCACCTCAAATGATGCATGTAGTCAAAGAAACGGAAAAGAAAAACAATAATGTTGAGCACTATGGTACTACCTATTAAAGAGGTCATAAGTGAACAGCAAAGAAAAGAGGAATGAAAAGGGTGGAGAGAATATACAGAGAGGAAGCTTTGTAGAACAGTGTACTGTTTGCACAGGAAGCAACTACTCCTTCTGCCAGACAAGAACTAGAGGGTGGCAACTGAAACTATCTTTTTTTAACCTGTCAAAGACAAATTCCTTGTCTACGTAAGTACTAGACTGTTTTTATAGGAAGGTGAAAGTTTTCTTCAAATAACTTCTAAATGGATTCTGCAAGCAGTACACAATCTGGGAAATTACCACAGGAGTACAAAGTGTGCACTGAAAGTCCTTCTGTGCACGTCAGTTCCTGAACGCTGCCCGGACACTGCTGGTTATAGAGCAATGAAGACAATAAGGGTTCAGTTTGACATTTTATCCCTGTTTTTATGTTATGTTCCAAACGCCCAGCAGTCCCAAAATGCTTTCAGAACAAAGGTCACTATTGACAGGCACAGGACATTTCACTATTTGATGTTCCTGAACAGCACCAATATTCCCAGCAACACAAAGCCAAATATTTTTCACTTTTCCTACAAGCCTTTACTGATTTTATAAACATTCAAAGCTGGCAGACAATGGTGGTGGGGAAGACTTAGAAGGCAGTGAGTTGTAATTGTTTTTATCTGACAGCAATCACATCAGAATAGCACAAAGCTATGAATAGCTCACAAGACAGTTTTAAATCTACACCGATTCAATGATCCTTAGACTGTTTACAACTGTCATGTTTATTTACAGAAACACAGCAGAAAAGTTCTTTTGAGCTGACCTAGAAATTGCAATATAAAAAATAGTTTTGCTAGACAAGCATAAAGGGAAATAAATAATGTTTATAGTAGAATCTTGCAACTGTATTAACTTTGAAAGCTCAAACTTTCCACTAAATTACAGAAAAGCACAGAGCTAAGACTAACACCCTCTTTCTATTTAAAAAATAGGTTATCCAAAATTCACACTCATTAAAACATTTCTCTCCCATCACATGGTGAAGCACATACTCGCTTTGTTCTCTTGCCCATTTCCCAGCTCTTTACTTCTGTCCAGTAAACCACTGATCACCACAGCTGCTACTTACTGAACACCATCCATATCCTGACCACAGTTCTAACACCACTGTGTTACCTACCCTACTGCCTTATCCACCATTCCCTGCCTTTACTTTGCCTCTTCAGCTGTATGTCTACACCATTCACCCACAACACACTTCTCTTACAGCAGCTTGCTTCCCTGCTACATGCTTATGTGATATTAAGATATTAAACTCTCACACACACCTGCATTTATCAGAGACCGAGTTCCTATGATCCTCATGGATTTCACTGTTCAGGCATATGGTGCGTACCAGATAGCAGACAACATATTTACACCATCTATGGAGAGCAGCCATCTTATTTTTGTTTCCAGTTGAAGAGGGGGAAAAGCCACATGATTGTACTGGCACACATTCAAGCTACCCTTACCAATACATTGGGCTGAGCAATGCTGACCTAAGCAAAACTCCTGCAGCTTCCTCCTATGTGCGGTGGGAATCCAAAAGCTGTGGTCTGTATATAAAAAAGCAAAAAACACAAACATATACAGGAAGCCATGTCCTACAAATGCTGGCATGCAGAATGTAACAGGAGTCTGGGTTGATGCACATACCCCACAGAAAGGAAATGACCCCAACTGGAGAGGTCCTACCAGTGTACCCTGACACTTTCACTTGTTTCCCAACTTCTTTACCCTGCTTAATTCCAATATCTTTGACTATCAAACTTCACAAGACTATATTTAAAGAGGAGTAGGGCCCTGGGACATGCGCAGAAAGATCTGAAGATTGCTAGAAATTATGAGAAATCCTGCGCAAATAAACAAATGCCTTTCAGGAGCTCCAACATCGCCCTGGTTATGAAAAGCCTTGTAGCATCTGATTACACTGTAAAAAAAAAACAGAGCAAGAAAAGTAAACTTAGAATACACATACTGCACCAACAGCACCAAAGGATTCTATGTATACAATCTCTTTTAAATATTTTATTGAATCACTCAATACAACTAAGCACAATTACAGAAAGAGAGCTATTGCAAAGTATTAGAATACATTCCTAAGGATTTTCAATTTCTAAGGTATTCAGTATAGACTTGTTCACACTTAAAATCCATAAGTCTTATGCAAATTATGGAATCTGATTATTAAGAAAAACTTCAACCAACTGATAACACTTTCTCCATCTGAGACCCCCAAAGCTACTGCAGTAATGACCACTACAGTTGTACACAATCAGAATGAGGAAACATGACCAGAATAACCAGTGGTGTATGGCAACTATTACTGTCAAATGTGATTTATACACAATTGATGTTACTTTAAAAACCTGAACATAAATTCAAAAATATTTCACTTTAGTATTGAACAGCCAGTGAACAGTCATTCACCCACCTATCTCATTGCTCTATTCAGTTCCAAGAAACTGTGAGTCCTGTTCTGTTACAAAAGAAGTCCAGTATTCTCTGTCTCAAGCACAAATTAAAGTCAGCTAATAGCATGGCAAAGAAATACAACAGAATTGCAGATGCTATTTTATATTTATAGACATCACCTGAAAATACTGACCAAGAAAGTTTCTAACAGATAAGTTTAAAAATACATTTTATTACAAATGAGGACAAAGGACTTGAGTGGGGCCATGTAATATTCTACTTCAGAACATTCTGTTTTACCCTTAAGAGTTACTAAAAGCTTCTTCCCATTATAGAAAAAGACATCCTCTTTCCAATTCTTCAAATATCTCGTAATAGAAAACCAGAAGTTCTATTATACTCTGCAAAAACCAGAAACTGGCAGAGAACTCTGAAAAACATCACAGATTCATAAGAAAAGAGGATTAGTAGCTGCAGAGCTCCAAACCTGAGACTTTGAAGATACACGTGGTAACACAAAGCATGCTTAATGTAGTTGGTTAAGGCTATCTGTTTATAGAACCTTCTTCAGCACATGTTAGATTGTGACTTTCAGTGCATCTCCTTATCTAATGCAGCAAGTCTCAAGCTATTACAGATCACTCTAGAGACCACAGAACCATAGCAAATGAATGGAAGTTTTCTAAGTCTTAATTAAAAAACATCACAAAGCCACGCAGTAGTCCATGAAGGTTACTGAGAGTTAATATGACCCACTTGCTAAAAAAACAGAATTCATTTATTTAGAGAACAGGCTCATCAGGCTCAGCTTCAACTCTGCAGACTCAATAATATTCAGTATTAGAGGTCAGTGCTTGGCTGAAGGCTCAGCTCAGACTCAATTTACATGTATGAAAAGCCACAACAGCAAAGCTTCTGAGGGGAGTTAACTCTTTGCAAGGGTAGATAATGGCAGAATAAGGGGAAATGGCTTTAAGGTGAAGGAGGGAAGATTTCGGATGGATGTCACAGGGAAGTTCTTTACTATGAGAGTGGTGAGGTGTTGGAACAGGCTGCCCAAAGAGGTTGTGGATGCCCTGTCCCTGGAGGTGTTCAAGGCCAGGTTGGATGGGGCCCTGGGCAGCCTGGTCTAGTATTAAATGGAGAAGTTGCTGGCTCTGCATGCAGCAGGGAGGTTGGAATGATCAATAACATACCTTGCAATCCAAGCCATTCTATGACAGCACGTGAAGTAATGCTGCCCAATCTAAATTTCTCTCCATAAAGGCCTTTTCATTTCATATGCAGATCTCAGAGTACCTCTCACACCCTCACCCAACACCCTCTGTTAAAAAGAGGAACAGAAGATCCACTGTAACAAAACTGAAACAATTAAAGGGGAGCATTCTGAACAAAAAACATCAGTGGAGCTACCTAAAAATCATACATGCCTGTACTCAGGAAATTCCAAATTCTTCTCTTACAAAATACACAAACAGAAAGATTTCAAAAATTTAGTAAGGAAAGCAATCTTTGAAACTTATTACTTCTGCATGACTGGCATTCAAATGCTGTGTCAAAGGTAGCCATATAAAGCCTCTAAAGTACAAAACTACTATGTTTATATAAGATACCTAATTCTCCCAAGCAGTAGTTTCTTCGTTGCCTTCTGTTCTTCCTGATACGTGGCAGACCATGTTAAGTTCTCAGAAGTCATAGATGATAAACATACAGAAAAAAAAAACAGGCCTGGCAGCATTGTGGGGCATTACTGAGATCAATTAAACTAGGCCTCCTCAATCAGTTTCCTAAATTAACACACCAGTATAATAAAGACACAATGCTGGAAACGTCATGGTGAGCCACAGTTCTGGAAACACAAGAAATGCAAAGTGTCTCGTTTCTCCTTTGGAGATGAGGAAAAGGAAAAAGCGTTGCCAACAGATGCATAACCTGAGATGGACTAGATAAATCAAGTGTGGGTCGTGGAAGTACTCAGTCAGTTTGGGTTATTTGTAGGCCTAGGCAAAACAGTATGATATAATTTATAAGCTGCACTGCACAATTATGAAGGTCTACTAATGGCATTTACACAGCATGATGCATAATGAAGCAGGAAAACTCAAATGATCACTTTGAATAGCCATCCCAGTAATGAGAGAAAGACTCACATTTTTAATGTACTTAGAAGTACTTAACATGGTAACAAGAAACACCAGGGAGGGGGAAAAAAAAGAAAAAAAGAAAATCAGGGAAAGAAACAGAGGTCAAAATGATACCCTGGTGCATTATTACCTTGCCAGCCTAAGAACTGCTTTTGAATCACTACTTTCCATACATCATTTCAATTGCTCTTCCTCTCATTGCAGTTCTAGTGACTGGTAAAATCACTGCATTTCAAACCCTACCTTGCACAAAATTCCTTAAACTTGAGGAGGTAAGTCCTCCTCTGTGTTTTCATTTCCAGCCACCTGAGAGCCACACCAAAAAAGGCAGCTCAAAAGAGCCCAAACTTCTGCTGAGAAACAGTATCTGCTTTTGCACTTGGTGACAACTCACTGTTACTCTCACCCTTGAGTCCACAGCAGTATTTGCATAGAGAGCTGTATGAGAAAGCAGTCTCTCTGAAAGCCAATGGTAGTTCCTTCATCTGATTCACTGAGCAGCTGAAATGATTTCAATGGCAGCAAATAAGCAGGAAAAAAAGGAAAAAAAGAAAGAAAAAGGAAGATGGTTGGGACAGACAGCAAGAGGCAGGAGCACCCCCTTCAGTAACAACCCCACATTTGTCTTTTGGATAAAGAGCGTATTAAACACTACATTCAGCACTTAACATGAGCTCCCTGCTTTAGATGACCCTAATCATCATAAGTTTGAAGTTATAAAGTTATATTATTTAAATCTGACAGAACAGCAACAGCATCGTTTTATGATTCTCTGAAGCAATACCAAGCTCTTTCAAAGGTGTCTGCTAACCTATTATTAGCTAACACAAAGCACAGATAAAACATAATAATCCCAAATCATTATCCACTACACGCTGAAACCTACTGCAAAAGACAGGCAGAGATGATTTCTCTTGAAGTATAGGCTTGATGTTATGATGTACTTCACAATGGAGTTGACCACAGCAGTGAGAGAACTCTCACTTTTACAGTCAAGGAGTTCCTGACTGAAGCAACATCTTATGTTTGGATCTGCAGAATGAGAGCTGGGGAGGACAGAGGGCAATGAGTAACTGCATACACTGTCCAGGCACATTGCAATGGGTTAAAACTGTGTTTTTCTGCCACTGTTTCCACATCAAGAATGGTTGATGCCCTTCCTTTGCACCCTCTGCAAACACAATTCTAAAGCTGCTACAACAGATTTTATTTTCTGCTTCTGAACTATGATGTTTAATGGAGTACACTTGTTTTATTGTTTTGTTTTTAATGAAAAGTACCAGCAAATTAAGGAGCATGGGGCTATCGTAACTCTCACAAAGAAGAAAACCACCTTAATATACTGTTTATTTTACATAGGCCTCTGCATTTATTACTAACACTTTGAACGTTTAAAAGCAAGAATCACCTAAAAAACTGCAACATCTCCTTAATGCTGTTCTCATATTCAAAGAGGTAAAATACAAACTATAAGCAGTACGTATATAAAAAGGATAAAGCAGGCATCTGGTTTATTATAAACTGTGTTTTAACATAAAATTTCACTCCTTTACGTAGACCAAAAATGTTTGTTTTATGAATTCCTAATGCATCTACCATCACTACTCCTTATCAGACACACTACATCTCCTTGGGTATTCCCGTCACATCTTGCAACTAAATGGAGATCCCGGCCTAGAAGGGTAGAAGAGGACAATGAACAGAATGGAAACCTTGAATTCAGAACCTTTACATAACATTGCCGAAGGTAAAATTGATGCTTAGGAAATATTACCTGGTATTGTTGCAGGTAAGCAAACCTGTTCTCAGTGACAGTGCAACTTCACAAAATCTCATACAGACAAAAAGTCAATAACCGGGTTGCTGTAATACAGAGTTCTTAGATAAGGAAACTCCTTGAAAGACAGTGATTCATTATACAAAGAGGAACAAACACAGTTGCTGGATCTTGGGTGCAAGTCAAGATCGATGCAATGTATGCTTAACTCAGTGCTGAGCGTACTCATCAAGGTATTAGTCCAACAAAACAGCACCTGACTTTTCCAAGCAATCCTAAAAACTTGAACAACATTCTTTTTTTGAGCAGGAAGTGCTTATATTAGAATAAAACTCTTCTGAAAAAAAATTACCTATGTTTATTCTTGCAGAGAATTGTTGCAAGAAGCTTCTCAACATAAAAACAAGCAAACAAATTTGGTAAAAAAAAAAAAGAACACAAAGCACAAAAAAACCCAGAATTTTCCACATTCTCGGTGACACAAATAGGAAAAGCTGGTCACTCCTTGAAGAAATAATTGCATGGCCATTAGACAATTTGAATCCATCGTGTCAACACTTTCAAAACCACAGTCTGCATAACAAGGCTAAGTAGCATAACTTTAGGTAACACACAGCACCGCACTAGTAGGAATTGTTGGCAAACTGACATCTATGTTTAGAAACAAGAAAAGCAGCTGCAAAAGTTATAAAAACTACCAAAAGCACTGCAAAAATGCTACTTAAGTGTCTGACCTGTACAAATACCAAAATAACTGTTTGCTTTGTTGGCTGCTACAGAGGTTTCTTTTTTCCCCCCCCCCCAAAATTATTTATTGCGTAAAACTATACACTCAACAAATCCGCTAATTCCATTTTAATGTCTAAACAATTATTTCAAATACTACTTCTGTATATTTACTACAGATCATTACAAAAAAGCAATGGAATTTTTTGCAACCAGGAAAACTGGAAATTCAGCTTTATCAGTTCATAAGCTTCAAAGTGCTGACAGCTCACTGCAAGTAAAGGAGGAATGACAGGAATTCTATGCTCCTCTCCTGCACAGCCAGCATGCGTTTCTCCTCAACTAGGTCTTTACATGGACCTGTGTAAGGCCCTCAGTCAGCTCTTTAAGTAACTTTAGAGAGACTGTAAACATGCAAAGCACCTTAATTCCAAAGAGAACCAAAAGTCTTTTTACCAGCATATCTGATCACATTCATAAGGAGCTGGGGGAAAACGTGAACAACAGAAAATGATGACGAATCCTCTCTTACTTTCCAAAAATGTTCAAAGTTTGCATACCATTCCCTACATATAAAAGTTATAGATTTTTTATTTTTATATTTTTTTACCACTAAGAAAATCTCACTTTCCATAATTCTACAGTGTGCATGATGCCAAATGGGTTAAAACACAACACCAAGTTCATTTTCTGTGGCAGTATTCTCTGCCAAGACCCAAATCAATTTCTTTTGTCAGGGAACTGCACGGTCTCAGCCCAACCTATTCATGCTTGGCAGAAAACAAAACATTGAGGGTTAGAGTCTTGCTTAAAGAATTCTTCAATAATCATTTCCTTCCACTCACAGTTTATCCTTCTCTTCCCTGTATTATGGACCTGGAAGACAAGCAAATAACAAAAAACCTGTTCTGGAGAAGACACTCAAAGTTGTTTCATCACATTTAGATTATAAGACAAGAAGTTTAGCTGAAATGCAAAAAAAAATGATTTTTAGTTTTGGCAACAGTAACATCTGGCAGATCTCAATCTTAACTTCTTTCCTAACTAACTTGTTTTAAAGAAACACACAACCCAGTTTCAGCTAATGTGAATGCATTCAGAAGGACAATTTTGAGTTCTCTGTAAATCTGGTGAAGAAAACAGGGAGTCTCATTTTGCAAGTAGCTCTTAAATGGGTACAAAATAATTTCAGATTCAGCAAAAGAAACAGTTCTATGTAATTGGAAAAAATGAGAATGCTACAGAGACACTCATCATTCTTCAGTCATACCTCAGAAACAGTACCAAGGAAAAAAAAGAAATTTGAGAATATAGAAGACAAACTCCTCTACAAGAATATTCTGTATTTTCTGATGTGTCAGTGGAAAAACATTTCAGCTCTATATCTGGATATTTAATTTGTAATTATAAAAAGTGATTACTCTTTACTGTCCCTAAGAAACTGTACCAACCCACAACTAACCAACTCTTCATGGTTATTTTTATAATTCAGGCAAGACATTGCCTTCTCAGCACTGCAGAGGTTTAAGACAGAAAAGCAAACTTAAGTGAAGAACTGTACACTACCCAAGTACAATGATTTGAAGAACTTAGTGCCAGATTGCAGTCTATTTCCCAGTTTCAATGACATTTAAATCATTAGCCATTTTACTGGAATAAAAATTGTTGTCTAGTTATGAACACAAGGTGAGGTTGTAAACACAGTCTCAGAAGTGCTCTGACAGCCAAGCACTAGAAATACTTCAGGAAAGCAAGCAGGCATATTCTGGAAGGTGCAATTTTGTTGACAAGAAACTTGTCAGGTATTTGACTAACTCAAGACAGCACAACAAGAATAACAAATAGCAATTGCGGTTGACTACTGAAAGCATTAAAGCTAAATACTACCACCCAGCTTTGTAAGCATATGCACAGACATATATCTCTTCACCAAAAGGAAGATCTAAAAGACACAGCTTTACTGAAGAGGAAGCAACTTAAACATGCACTATGCTGAACCCTTAACAAAGCAACACTCAGAAGTCTGACTGCTCCTTTAGGAACGAAAAGACACAGAATCCTCTCTTTTGGCATGGCTAGGTGCACACATGCAGACAGCTACTTCAATTAATGTGCAGTTCATGCAATGCTGCCTTCCATCAGAGTCCAACTTCTATTCTCCATATGCTGTGCAAAATTTGCAGTAAGTATGTTCCATAACCTGCAACTTAATTTCTACACTACCAGCTACTGTTACTGAGCATAAAATCCAGCCCCACTTTGAAAGAAATGTTTGACTGGTGCTCGAATCCTCCAGATCAGTTATTTCACTCAAAAGGTAACTTCACCCTGCGGTAAGCAAACATGGCAGGAAAAGAAACAAAGAGATCACATCCTGCCCAGATGCAAATTTAACAAGCAGAATCTCTCAGCACAGCACTTGCACACAGTGAGGGCCTCTGGTGCTGGGCTGACCCTAGCAGGCAGCTGAGCCCCACAGCAGATTGCTCTCAGCAGGATAGGGGGAGAGAACAAAAAAACAAACAAACAACCAAAACCCACACTCCAGTCAAACACCTGTGGGTTGAAATATGAAAGCAGTTTAATAAGAATAAAGGAAAATAACTCACCACCTCCCACATATAAGACTGAGAACCACACAGTCCATGACCAACAACCCCCATCCCCTCCTTTTTTTGCTGAGCATGAGGCCATATGGCACACAATACCCGCGGGACAGCTATCCTGGCAGCCCCCACAGCTGCGGGTGATGCCTCCCTGCTGCACCCAAGGCGCAAACACAGAAGGCCTTAATGCTGCCAGGCAGCCTTCAGCAACAGCTCTAACAGGATCCTTTATCAGTGCTGCTTAGGTCACGAATGGAGGACTGCATACCAAACCAGCTGCTGCAGAGAAAATTAACGCCACCTACCAGACATGGCAGGCTCTACTCACAGAACGAGAAAAGCTGAAATCCTGTAAGTCCTTCTAATGCAGAGAAAGTGGGTCTAATGCTGGCTAAGTAATAGGTGGACGCTAAACTAATTTGGACTGACTAGGTAACACCACAACTACAACTCTCTCCTCTTGACTTACCAATATACCGGTATCAGCCCCTAAATACAACATCTACCTTTGTCTCCTGCTTTTTTCCCCACACAGTTGTGATAATTCATGTACAAAGTAAAGCAGTAGGTTAGCACAAACAGAGGAGCAGCAGAGTAATTCACTTTGAAGGAGGTGAACCATCCCTATTCATCAGTCACTGCAAAGATAATGAATTTCCAGAGCAATGTCTTAGATGTTTAAAAAAAGTGTACAAAATGAAACTGTCTGAACTTCCCTAAATCCTTTCAGCCCTTTGTTTTCAGAACAGCCTTTGTTTCACTTACCCAGGAGCAAAAAAATTTCAAGAAACAGACAATCTCCTAAGAATGCCACATCACAAAATGCTCACTGTGAGATAAGAAAAAAGCCACCCGCTGCACCGCTCTTGCACTAAAAGGAACAAGTTATTCCATTTAGTGTTTGAGATGTACAACTGCAAAGTCTTGTACACAGTCTGCAGATGCTGCTAAAGAAGAAACTGTATTTAAATAAGCTACATAAGCAAAGCAGTTGTAGTTGGTGCTTCAGACAGCGCTGGCACTCCTCCTGGCATATACCTCAATCCAACCAGAAAGTGCTGTACCTGCCTCCTCCACTAAGACACGCGAAAAATGTGCTGAAACTTAATAGGTAAGGAATGGTTCTCTCCTAGTTGAGAGTGTCAGATGGGGAAGAAACAAACCTCTACAGAAGTAAAAATTGGGAGGACTGTTTGCAAAGCAGAAAATCTGTGGTACAACCCTTGTCTGTATACAACAGACTGCAAGTCTGTAAGGTAAGGACTGGTTATAACCACATGATGCTATCCAAAAAACCATAAGAGGAGATTGTTAGAAATTGTACAGCAATAAGCAGCTTACACATGAGAAGAAAACTAGCAGCAGATACGCAAAAAACCCAAGAGTCTTCTAACTTCCTGGTGTGATGAACAGCAGCCTGCAACACCCACAAACAGCAATAGGTCCTGTAAATGTTTAATGCCTTTCCAATCACAACGATGTAGCTCACAAGGCATACCATTTATCAACTTAATGGTTCACCACAAACAAAATGAAACAAAAGGGCAGAAATACTGTAATTCAAAGTGAGTTAAGAGGTGGAGCTGACCTATGGGTCTGCACTAAGAGTCTTCGTCATACCAGCACACAACCTATGTGCTCCCACACACCCAGGTTTACAGGCAGTATCATTTAGAGGAACAGAACAGCTTTGTTCTATTTCATGCATACTTCTGACATAAAAATTATACATGTTAAATCTTTCTGCAGTAATATTTCATCAATACTTCATTCTGAAACTAAAGAAAACATTACTGAAATTGACATTTAACAAGCAGGTTAGCTACGGAAAAACAAGTAATCAGTAGCAGTACACAGTAAGACAACTGTTATTTTTACCTTTTTTTACTAAATGCTCAGTGCAAATGTGTCCACACAAAGGAAACTGACCCACGCTGTTACTGTGGCCTACCTTCCCCTTCCCCAGCTAGGGCAAAACAAGTGAACAGGTGCTGCAGTCACTTGCTCTGCGATGAATATTCATAGCTAACATACTGCCTACAATTCTTAAGCTGCATATTTAGCCTTGCAAAGAAGGCCCATTACACGCAGCTTAATTGAGATAAATACATCAGCACCTCAACTGCTCCACCATCATAATAAATAAATAAATAAAATAAAAGCTGGATATGACTACTTTTTTAAAATACAAAATATTGTTTTCCTGTTCCACAATTACTTACTCCACGATTAACCAGCAGTTCTTTCTCAGGTACACATCAAGAAAAAAAAAACTGCCAGAAAAACAGCTTGCTGCAAGAGAGGAAGAAGAGTTACAGCTTTGCTTTTTAAGAGCACTAAAAAATCGTGATGTATCATTAGAAAGGCTCTGGATAAGTTTTTGCCTGGTTTTCTTACACTAGACAGCTTGAGATGAAAGGAAGAATCACACTACACTTGAAGTTAGTTATACAGATCACAGTTTAGCTATGCTAGAGGAGCAGGGTTAACACACTGGCTGCATCCAAACTATGAAAAATAAACACCTTTTCAACACAAAAACTACTTATGGATATAACGCTGCTTCCAGATCAGCACGTTCTCCAAAGACTCAAGGCAGGGTTTACTGACAAGCACAGTAAAGGGGCACTTCGCTGTGTCTCAGAATCTGTATACTCCTCATCTTGTACCTCTCATCTTCTGCCAGCTCAGACCTTGTGTAGGGAGGTAAAAAAGAAGGGCAGAAAGAAAGGGAACTGTAGAATAACTACAATAACTGTAGAATAACATCAGAGGCATTCTGACAAAAAAGCTACACTGTAACTCTACCATAACACTGAAACTTCATCCATAAATGGAACTTCTGAAGGCCAGCATGAATGAAGATCCCAAAGAATTTCTGCAGATAATTAAGTGCATGAATATTGCTTCACTCTCACAAACAACATTTCAGACTTCACCAAAGGAACAAAAGAATAGAACCAGAAATATTCCCTGCTGGAGCAGGCAGTAGTACGACTTATTTCAGCATACTTCACACGAGCTTTCTTCCAACGTGCAATTAAAAAATTACAGATTGAATAAGAGTTTTACTTTATCACCATTATTATTTGAACTACAGACCTCTATAGCTGCTTTCATTCATTTAGCTGTGACATAGGATACACAGGAACTGCTGTAAACACTGCTGAATTTCAACAGATTCCCAACCACTGCCAAGAGAGAACTCCAACAAGGAAAAAAAAAACAACTCAAAATCTAAATGTAGAAAAACATAAAATGGAGGGATGGCTTCAAAGCACTTTATAGCCATCCAGCATCCTATGGGATAGAGCTGGACAGTATCTGGAAGAGCCACTGGCCTACACCAGCCCTTTAGCTGTCATTCACAAACAAGCCCTTAGTGTTTGTCACTCCATTCTTTTGGCAGTGATGACTTCAGATGCTTCAGAAATTCCCTTTCATCACAGCTTTGACCTATCACACCACATTACTGTTTTTAACTTAATACAGCAAAGTATTTTATTTTAGTATTTTTTATTCCTATAGCAACAGGCTACTGCTGCTCTGCTCTAGATGGATGAACACAACTCCCTTTCCCAGCCTCTTTTCCAAAGGGATTCTGAATACTTCTTGAAGGATGCTCCCTCTGGAACTGCAGTAATGCATTCTGTTCCACTGCATCATCTGTTCCTCCAAGGACACCACATTTGACACCTTATGCAAGCATGTGTGTACATCAGCATATACCCCTTGCTACCTTTCTTAGCCTTGGAATACAGAAATAGTTATGCATACTTAGAAGATACAAACAGAAAAGGAGCCATCAGTGAAAAATAGATCAGCCCATGTACATAAATTACATTTTAATAATATCAAATTTACAAAGAACGTAGAAAAAGTACGAAAAAAGACCATGCCCAAGGAGCCTGTGCAAAGGCTGTTAAATGTGTTCCAGCATTAAGAATGGGAATGAAGCGTTCTGCATGTGTTAGGGCAGCAGGACGTGCACAGTGCTCAACCAACACTGCAGGACAACAAGGCAACAACTCAGACTCTGCTGTGGTTGTTCCAGGCCGTGAAAGTGGGATTCTCACAACACACCTATAGGCATCTCCTAGGAACACTGAACGCAGCTATCCATCACTGTCTGAATCCTCCTGTAAAACTCCCTGAAGAGCAAAGGCTCTTCTACCTACACAAAGAAATCATAAACAGTGTCTACTGGCACGTGAGGCATTTCTGATAAAATTCACATATTATGCTATTTTCACTACTATTTAACATTGAAAAAGAACTCACCCCCCAAGGCTGTTGAAGCCATTATCGCTGCAGTTAGCAGTGACTTCTGTCAATTAACTGTTCTTAGGGAAATGCACTCTCACACAAGCACGGACTTGTAGCTTTTATTCTATTCCAAAAGCATGAAGTAATTCAGCATTCAGTTAAACAAGGACATTGTCAACTGTAGATTTACTGGCTTGCAGTTGTTGAGATTAAAGCTCACATACCTGCTTATGCCCGTCCCTTATACTTTGTGCAGTTTCACAGTTGTTCTTTATAGACCTTTGATTACTTTTCTCTACTTGCTGTCATGAGAAAGCCTCAAACAAATGTCACTGGGGACCAATTCTATTGGAAGTAAAAACTTCATAAAAAGCATTCCCAGCTGCATAAAGTAAATTTGCTTTGCTCACTAAAACAACAGAAAGCAAACCCCCAAACCTTCAAAGATGTATCTACAGTTTAAATTTAAAAAGCCCTAAAGATAAAGAGCTTTACTTTGCATTAAAGACAAAGGCATAAGGAGACACAGAAGTAAAACACAGGCTCAAGTGACTCATACCTAACAGCCTCAGAAACTGTGTGCTAATTGGTGCATATAAGCCCCCCACCCTACAAACGACGTTATCATTCTCATCATTCTTCTTGTCTGACGTTTAGACTGCAAAACCTCAAAGGAGTCACAAATACCCACACCACTGTAATCACTTCCCTATTTCATACAAAGGGACACGGCATTATCTGTAGCAAGCACCATTGATACTCATGGTAAAAGTCAGATGATTTAACAGTGCAAAGCTGTGTTTTTTGGGCCTGGTATGAATTACTAACTTTAAATATACATGCTGTATATTCTAAGCAGACAGAATACTCCCTAGTTTGAAATCTTTACTGCCCAGTGCCCACGGATTAAGGAGATTTACCACACATCTGAGGAAAAACAGGGCTGGAAATTCACCCAGTCTAACCCATCTTCCTCAGAGCAAGACCTCCTACCCTGACTTGTCTCGGCAAGCCTAACTATTCCCTGCAACTATTCAGGTGAGTTAGAAGAGCAACACACATAGGCACGTCTTCAGGATCAGCAGGCAGAAGCACACATCACTGTGAGTATCTGCTGACTTTACTGGGATGCCATGGCAAGGTCCGTCTGGGAAAAATGGGATTAGAAGAACGTGGCCTGAAGCACATAGACTGAGAGAGAAATAAAACAAGTTATTGCAACAGATATATGTATATGTAGACATAACCCCAACAACAATGTTAACATTATTTACGAAAACTACTTTCTAATCTACATATCATCAACCAATAGTTATTCTGGATGCAATGCAATGTCAGGGAACACACCGTTTGGCAGTTTCCTCTTGTTATTTTCTGTTTGTGAACAGTCAGGATACTTGCACCCAAATCAGTCTTTAGTTTACTTGCAACAACAACAAAGAATTAAGCTGGTCACTTAATTAAGTTCACACGACAGCTAGTAACTAAAATAAAAGCATATTGAGATTCACCACACAGCACATCAAACTGTTTTCCCTGATAGGGCTTTATGCAGCATGCACGTCTTTTGTATTGATTATCCTTTCAAAATGTTAAGTCAATACAAAACTGACCACCACATCTATAGAAATACATTTTGTTGTTCACAGCACCACGACAAACAAGCGTGTTATAAAGTCAGTGAAAACACTGAGTTACATAATAACGCTATTTCCTCATTTTGACCCACTTAGGATTCAAGGCCTGTTTTTATCACGTCTATCTCCATGAACTTTAAGGCCTTTTTTCTCAAGCATTAATCTGAGAAGTGTTTCCAGAAAGGGCTGATGTACATCCTATAAAGCCCTGTGGGTACAAGCAGCACAGAGACAAGCCTCCCACGTACCATCGGTGGGTGAGCCACCACAAAGCTCCCCAAGGCTCAAGCCAGCCGTGTTCCCACCTCCAGGACTCCCGAACCAAGGCTCCTCACCTCGTCTCCAGAGGCTGTTGGGCTCCACCTCCACCTCATCCCACCCAACACACGGCAGAAATGAATGTATAGCACAGTAATTCCCCTGATTCTCCCCTTGTACCCCCACACACACTCCCGATAATCGCCGCCCCCTCCCCCCGCCCGGTCGTCACCTCGCGGTCCTTGAGGCCCAGCAGCAGCACCTCCTCCATCAGGGTAAGCCGTGTTTCCTTGGAGTCCCCCTTCTCGTCGTCTCCCGGTTCTTCTCGTCTGCCTTCATCCTCCGGGCCTCCCCCTGCCCCCCTTTCCTTATCGGCGGCGGCGCTGCGGGACGCCTCGGTGCGGCGCTGCACCAGGCCCGAGCTGCGCTGAGTGAGGGACGTCATGGCTGCGGGAGGGCACAGGCCGGGCAGGGGGTTGAGCAGCAGCAAAGGGGGTTCGACGGCAATTAGGGAGCTCGGGGATGAAGGTGCGGGAGCCGCTCCCACTCGGCCCTACCCGCACCGCAACTGCGGCCGGCCGGGGGCGGTCATGGGGAGCGGGGCTGGGCTGCGGGAGGCGGAGGAAGCGGGGGACGAGCTGGCTGCAGGAGGAGGATTCGGGTGCAATATGGCGGAGCGGGCTGATGTCAGCGGAGGATGTGGCAGCGGAGAGAGGAAGGGGGGGAGAGCCGGAAAAGGCCGCGGGCGGGAGGAGCCCAGAGGGGAGGGAGGGGGAAGGACGGGATGGAGGCGGGAGGGGACGGACACCACAGCCACAGCGACAGGCGGGGACAGCGAAGGGACGGAGCCACGATCCGCTCCGCCCCGCAATGAGGGAGCGAGACAACAGGCCGCAGCGGGGCGGCCTCGGTGTGAGGAGGCGATGTGGAGGCAGGAGGATCCCACAGCGCTGATTTCATGGCCTTAATGATTCGGGGCCATAACAGCGATATTGCTCGTGTCCAACAGGCGTTTCCATAAGTAAAATATACCTGCCTTTCCTACCTGTGCCATTGCAGCTGATGTCAGATGGAGATGCTGCTGGAATTCATGAAAGGATGTGCTGTGACACACACACACAAAAGTTGGTGCTAACCTGTATAATGCCAGGAATTATATTATCAATATTATAAATTATTTATAATAAAATATTATAAATTATCAATTCCAGGATGAGGTTGCCTCACAGATAGGCACTGTACCACGACTGAAGGAGCTCTTACAACATGGAAAACAGTGGCCAGGAACAAAGGGATGCATGGATTTCCTAAGACCTGACAGTCCTTAAAACCATACTGATTACAGACATGTGCTTAAGTAAAATCTGCGGTAAGCATTAATAATAAAAAGCAGTTCAAAGGAAAAAAATACCTTGAGGTTTGTTCTATCCAATATTAGTGGTGGTCTCTGACAACAAGAGTTTGGCCTGCAGTAGGAACAAAGGCACAGAAAGACAAGAGAAGGAGCAATGATTTTGACTTGCCATTGGGCCAGAGAGGTGATCAGAATAACATGAGGTGTTTTGGGTGGGAAGAAACAAGAGTTGGTGGCCAAATGACTGTAAAAACCATATTTAGAGCACAGTGGCTGCATGCTGTTCTCGAGTGTTTTCTCTCTTGCAGTTTCAGCTGTACCTGTTATACTGCTGTCCTGGTACCAAATAAAACCATCAGCAGCCATTGCAGACCAACTGGCATTTTTTTGTTGGTTTTATCAATGAACTTCCCAACACTAACAGCATAGCAGCAAAATTTTGCTAAGTAAAAAGCTCCAACTGTTACAGTTCTTTTTGTTGATAGAACAAGCCCATGCTTTGACAGCAATCAGCACTCAGTAGTCAGATATCATTTAACCTATCTCTTCACAAAGATGGAACTTGACAATATATCTTTTCCAATAAGCCTCTCCTTAATTCTCCTTGTCAGATTTAAGAATGATATTGTCCCAAAATATGAAGGATAATTCCATATCTGACATAGATTGGATCGGGTTATGATGAGTGCACAGTTTACATCCAGTGGTGTAGTGCCAGGCATTAATACCTGGCTCATATAAAATATGATGTAGCCACAAAGTCAGTAAAATGATTTCTCTTAGCTCCACAGGGCTTTGAATTAATAATTTAGTACTGCCTTCCATATTTCTACAAATGAATCCAATAGGCCTTTTTCTTGCAGGATGACTGACAGACGTTTTAGGCAGGTGCAGAAAGGCATTCGCTTTTCAGAGATCTCCTTCGTTTCATGTATTTCCAGGTCCTCTCATTTCCCCCTCACCTGTGGAGCTCAGACGATTGCTTGTTGCTGAAATCTTTGTATTTTAGTGGCATCTTCTCCCTTTGTGTGAGCAGTATTGCTCAGTAGGAAGAGTCCGTACTGGTTATTTTAGTTCTGCAATCGTAGTACTGAAATGATAAAGACAAAGTATCGGTTAAAGTGCAGTTTGTGGGGAAGCTGCGCTTTCATTTCTACACAGTGATTCAATCCAACCATTATCACTAGGAATAATGTGTAGCTGCCTTAACTTGGCAAGTTCAATGAGGAAAATGGGGTGGAAATCCTGTGAAACCAACACCAAAACGGCCACTGGGATTCTGGCAAAACTTAAAGCACTTAATCCAATGGCTTTTATATGAAATCAGTTTTTAAAAACCTTTATTTCCCTTCCCATGTAACAAATCAGTATCTGCCTGTTCTCTGTAAAGCATGTAAATACTCATCAACTCATTGAAAAATACATAAAGCCAGATGGTGCGCAGAAGATGTTTCCATGGAGTCGTAATTTGTAAGCCTCTGTGCAGAGGGGTGAAGGAGAGGAATGGAGTTACGTTGTTCCTGAGGGCTCAGCCAAGCGCATCACAAGGTCTGTTCTACACCCGCCTGGTACAAGATGGTTTCACTCCCAACAGCAGCCAGGCTGTGATCGCAGCCCACAGAGCGTTTGGAAGTGATAGTACTTCCAGTAATACCATCCACCCAAAGCATGCTATAGGCGTTCATTGATGGAACACACAGATATCTCTGGGTTACGTTTCTCCCTGACTCATTCAGGACTCAAAGCAGCATGGAAGCACATCTAATTAGCTGGGTTTGTTACACTGGAAGCTGGCTCTGAAAACACAGACAAAGCCTCATGCTACTCAAGTGTTACAGAGTGCTGTACTGTACCTTACCTTCTTGCTGTGGGTGTGCTTGATCTCCACTGGGGGAGGAGCGCAGCAGCACAGCCCAATACCAGGCACTGACAGCTTTTACCATTTTGACCTGAATTTCAAGTGCCTCCATTGACAGCGAAGGAGAAGGCTGAGAAAATCACCCACAAATGTTTTCCCACAGGGTTAACGTCAGCCAAATGTGGATTGATTTTCTGTGGGTAAAACACACACACTATGTCTGTGCAACACCAGCTATCTTCAGTGTCATAAAATAGCATCATCGCTGGATCATTGCAATGGCTTTTAAAACGAGCTTCTCACCAGCTAACACTTTACCATCAATGCGAACACTTATTAATGTATTTGATGCTAAAGAGCTGCTGTCCGAACAAATCTCTTCGTAGGGGATTTGCAAGAAGTTTTTGAATGACATCAAAATCTACAGACCACATCTTTAGCTTAAACTAAATCATTCAGACTGGTGGGACAGAGACAACTGTACTGTGCCGCTCCCTGCACAATATTGATCGAAGAGCATTTGAGTGCAAAACACGACACAGTCTCTTATGCTAGCTTTATTTAAGCTAGGCCATGGGAGAGCATGCTGCTGTCCAGTCTAATAAATGGGTTTCTATAACTCCTGACTGCGTTGTTATGGGCTCGTTAATGACCAGCAGATGCATCAGAACTTCTGCTGTGCACTTGTGCAGCACTGGGCACAAGGCAACCTGCACGAGGCTAAATAAGATGATGTATAATATTCAAGTATGAGTCATGAGAGAGTGTGATTACAATGTCTCCCTTTTTTTTTCAATACTAGTATTTCTAGCAGTCACCATGGATTCAAACAGAGCAGAAACTTGACTAAGTAATCAGGAGCCCAGATGGCAAAGCAATTATGTTACAGTCAGCCTTGTAATTCCTGCTCACGCTTCTGCCTTCTAGTGGATTTTTATATTTTCTTGTAATTGAGAACTAGATTGGGAAAGAAGAGAGAGGATTTGGGGCTTCATTCTTGAAGACAAACAGAGCTGAAACAGCACCAGAAATAACTGATATAGCTGGAAAGATGGGAGTGGCATTTGTTTTATTCCTAAGGATCCTATATCCAGTTTTTAGGGACACCTAGAAGATGTGTGTAAAACACGCTTCACTCACTTGTTTAGTGAATGCTCCCCCTTGAGTCTGTTGGCTGCTGAGCCTCAGACTGGCTCTAATGCTCCCAGGGGTCACCAAAGACAGGATCAGACAGACAGTCGAGAGTCCAGTGACTTCCATGGGGAGGAGAGAGAAGAAGAAATTAGCATCTGAATTATTGCTCTTCACAATTTTTAGTTAGAAACATGGGTTCAGTGGAGAAACCCAGCCAATGACTGGAAAAATGAAATACATCCAGCAGTGTGAGGTAGTGGCCAGGGTCCTCTTGACAGCACCAGTGCATCTGCGTGGCTGTACAGGGAATGAGACACGCTGCACAGCACATCGGTGCTTTCACCTGCACGGAGATTTAGCTGGGATCACACCTGGTTTGTAAGTCATCTTCGAAAGATAAATTTCTTTTTGCTCTTGCTGAGAGATGACGTATGAGCTTTCCATATTTAACACAGAATATGTCGAACTGATGAGTCAGCCATCCTGATCAAGGTGTCCTACTTTGCCAAGTGAGATCTTTTCTTACTAAGTGTTTTCACTGATGCTTTCTTAGGCAGCTGCTTAATTCTCTGCGCCAAAGGATAAAGCAATGATTTAACAGCTATTTACTACACACTGAGCCCTTCAGAGAGAAATTAAAACAACCTTTAAAAATCCCCCAAGACCAAAATTACTCTCGCTGTTCACATTTTACCACACACAGCAGCACATGCAACCCTTGTGTTCCTGCAGAACAAACACACAAGAAGAAAACACTCAGGCCTTTGCTGAATGCACTTGTGGCTGCCGTCCAGTGAGGAGATGGCTCATACCCCAAAGAGCAGAAAGCATTCCCAGTCCTGGAAGCATGGTCCCACTCTGAAGACCGGCTCTAAAAGAGAACTTTAGGAGGTTCCCACTGTTTTGTCTCAAATGGACTCTGTTTTCCTAACTGCAAACTCAACGTGGATCTGGGGAACTGAGCTGGCATTTCATCATTGGTCATAAATGCCCTGCGGCCAAAATAAAAGCACAGCTTGAATCTGCACGACCCCAGAACATGATGTGCCCTCAGATATGGACATCATCTTTGAACATACAGCAGTACATGAAAGTCTAGGATTAATATGAAGTGCTAAAGCATTCCTAGCATCCTGTTCTCCAACAGGAGCTATATCTGAAGTGTGATATGAACACACTGCTCTTGGGTACGTGATTGCAGTTGAGCCACACACCTCAGCAAATGCCTTTTACAAAGGTGTTCTCAGAGCTCTTCTCCCTTCTCTGGAGTGCTGACAGTAGCAGGGACTTAGTTTTGACGCTGACATCAATAAACAGGGCATGGAAATGAGGGAGGACCACAACTGTTGGAGTGAGAAGATTCTGTTGCACACAAATGGTGTGTTCAGATTTGAGAACACATAGATAAGAACTTCAAAGAGGGCTGTTCTTTACTGTGTCTCTTCAGCACATCTGACACAAAAATTGAAAAGCTATATCAAAATTCCTGATTATGCTCCCTCCAATGACTTTCCTTTTGCAGGAAGAGATCTTTCTTGGTCTGGGCAGCTGTCCAGCTCAGAGCCCTGCAGGTTACTCCAGTTAGGAATAAAGCACCTTTCATACCATGTGGTTTATTTGCAAAAACACACAGCCCTGCTTCTTCAAGCACGGCTTAAATCAAACATCTGGAGGCAGCTTCTTTAAACACGGCTCCTTCAGCCAGAAGCCTGACCTCAAAGCCCTTCTGTGAGGCTTCTCCCTCCTGTTCTGCAGGCAGTGATGCATCTCGTGCTCTTCGTCGCTATCACACACACCTCAGAGTCTGACCTGACACACCAAAGCTGCCCATGTGCACTTAATTGCCCACCTCAACACAGATGTGATCTCATAGTTCAGCACCGAGGATTTGGTGATGACCGGGTGGAGATGACTTGCTTATCAATGCACAGCAAACCTCCCTACAGCTGACACAAGCAGATATCCAGGAGAGACAAGAAATCAGCATCAGTGTGTGACTGAGAATGAGAGGTAACAGACTCAACCTGCACCTGGGCAGCCTGAGCTGGTGGGGGCAACCAGCCCATGTCAGGAGGATGGAAATTAGTGATTTTTGAGGCCCCTTCCAACCAAAACCACACTTTGATTCTATGAATATAAACCTTCAAAGTAAATTTCTTGGTGGCAAGAGCAGCTGTACACGTTATTCTGACAAATGTAAAGGCATCAATCAGCACACGTTTCAGCTGGAGAATCATTTGCTTTGTGAGGGAAGTCCTGGCTGTCTTCAAAAGGGGAAGGACGTCTGCCAGTCTGGACAGAATAATAATGTTAGCAGCCAGCACCAAGAGGGGCACTAATGCTTTAATGAGGTACAAAGACTATGAAGAATCATTTATATTCAATCGTTTCCTGTTGCCCGAGTCCAGGCCCCTGGTAATTATATTTCAGCTCTTTCTAGCATCCTCCGTTACCTGCAGAGGCTTTGTGTATTCATGGAGCTTCCACTTAATACCAATACATTAAATAATGATTTTACTATTAATGCACTTCATTTCAGTAAGTAGCCCTTTTTATCATCATCTCTACCAGACAGCTATTCAGCTCCCATCTGAATCATAAGAATGGGCCACTACCTTTGGAACAGCACTGTGTGGATGAATAGCCTTGGAAAATTAGGGCCTTAGTCAGAAGGGAGAGACTTCCATGCTGCTCCTGGGATGGACAATGGGCTGCATGTGGACAAAGCACATCAAACACATTAAAACTAACAAGAGATGAGATGTGAGTGCGTAAAACATGCTGGGGGGAATAAAGAGTAACCCCTTAGTTATGTGTAACAGACGCTTAAGTGAGAAAAGCAGAAATGTATCAGGAATCCAAAGTCACCTTTGGAGAGATGATTGTTTTCACATTCCAAGTCAAAACATGAATTTTGCTTTTCAGCGGTCACAATCGCTGCTAAATCACAGCCCAGGCAGAATGAACGATGGTATTTAAATTGTGCCCCAGTCCAAACCAAAGCACAGCCTGAGGAACGTGCCCAGTGATGCCCAGTGACTGTCGATCAGGCTGGCTTATTCTGCCTATCGTAGCTTCTTCCTGTAACAACCAGCTCACATCCAATGCTCTCAGTTATGCTCTGGTCATCCTGGAAGGCTTTTTTCGGGCAATCTCAAACCAAAGCTTCTTTTGTTTGGTTGGTGGTTTATTTTGCCTGTTTTTGGTAATGGTTTTGCATGTCGTGTGTTTTCTTCTCAGAAGTGTTAACCAGCTGGGATTAGCCCTGCACATCCTTTATATCCTTTCACATAAATGCACGTTAGGTCTGGCTCCCAAAATTTCTCTTTTTCAACAACACAGCAGCTTCGGAGCTGTCTTTGCTGTGGTTGTGATTCCACCTTCCTCTCCTGCTCTAATTGGCAGTTGCCTATTGAGAAAGTCATCCTCAAGCAACCTGCTGCAGATGTTTCCCTTGCACAACCACGGGGTGATTTGCATCAACAGGCTGATGTAATAGAAAACTAATCCACAACAGCAAAATCAGTATTTCCATACAATCACCTGGCGGTCAAACTAACAGCTGGGCAGCAGAAGCTCATTGCTGGGACAGTGTTCAGCACGAGTCCTCCAGCAGCAGCCTGCAGATGCCCCACATCAGATGCAACCTAAACCCAATCAGGACCCCTGTAGGCAGGCAGCAGCCCAGCAAAGTACTGACTTCATCACTCTTAACAGGAATAGATCTCAGAAGCTCCTAGATACTAAGAAGCAGGCTGCAGACCACCTGGCCTGGCCAAGGCACCACGAGCCCATTTGTTTTGTCCCCCAGGAACAGTTGCTAAACTTGGCTTTTCAGCAGGTTATTAGCAATGATAGACTTCAAATGGCCCCATCCAAGGATCTTACACCTCACACCCTTCCAGCCACTGAACTCACCCTGGAAGAGCCCAAGCAGCTTTCAATATGAAATGCTTTTTAAGATTCAAAATATTTCATTACTCCACCTCCACTGTGTCATAGAAAAAGAAACAGACCTCAGGTAATTTATAAACCAAGTTTCATGCAAAACACGAATACCAGGCAGTAAGCACCGTACACGGGGTTTCCAGCTCAAGAACTGATGAAAGGGAATCTCTGTGTGACAAATAACCCATTGGTAAGACACTCAGCACACAGGGTGTCATACCACCTCCTTAGAGTTTTGCTCATACGCTCTGAACGTGAACGGGAAAAGGTTTAATGGCAGGGAGAGATCAGGAGGACGAGCCGGCTGTAAGCAGCTTTATAAAGCACTCACATCCCAGCACAGCACACGGCAATAGCTGAGCACATTCACTGCAGTGTATGCTGTCTCAAGGCCAAGTGGCCAAAGTACACACAGGGGTGTGAGATGTGGGTGAGGCTCTGGCACACCTTGTGTTACAGCGCAACCCAGCACCCCACTGCAGTTCCTGTTCCAACAGCAAATCCTTCTTCAACCTCACAGCAATTTCATACGCTCCCTTCAGGAAATGACTTCTGAGCCATTTGTGCTCGTGTTAGATTTTGGGGCAGGAACGAGTAATTTGTCATCTCTGGAAAAAAACAAACTGCATGTTTTTCATTTGTAGCTTACCGTGACCAGCAGCCAACCTGGGCTCAGAACACGCTCAGTTTGAGGAATAGTCTGCCACTGTAATTTCAGGAGGATGCTGTGCTAACACGGTAAGAAGGCGGCTGCCTCTCCGGATGGGGAAAGCACTGAATGAAACACAAGCACACCACTGTGAATGAAAAGTTTTAATAGATCCCCAAAACAGTTAAGATTGCAATATTTTAAAAGATCCCCAAAAAATGCCGTTTGGCAGACATGTTCCACATCAGCTCAGCAGCTCCCCATAGCCATCCTATGGCACTGCACCCAGTTGTGATCTGTCCTGAACTGATACACTCATCCTATATCACAGACAGGTCAAAACTGTACAGCGTCCTCTCCGTCAGCCTGCAAACACCCTGTGTACAACTCAGAAACAACTCAGTCACTGCGGATTGTCGAGTCCACTACAATTTAAAGTGTCATTTCGCAAAACAGAGATTAAACATACGTTGTCATTTCAAGGTAAATATGACACAGTATATTTTACTGACACTCTCTACACTGCCCACCAAAGAGGAAAAAAGAGTTCATTTATTTTTTAAAGCCAACTATAGAATTTCTAGTTTGCTTTCAGTGTAAAAACTCAGAGGTATAAACAGAAGTCGAGTGAAAATATTAAGTACATTTCCAATCCTGCAGTGCAGAAAATCAATAACAATGGTATCAACTCTACATCAGAAGTGTCCATATATTCAATTCCACATATATGTTTCTCATCTATATAAACTTTTGATAACTTATGTACAAATCAGATGTCCAACATCTGCTCTTTAATATAAATACGTAACCTTCAGGACTGAAACATAGCAATAGTTTGATCAAAAGTACATAAAAATTCATGTAATGGTTTCTTTTTCCAATGACAGTGTTTAAAAAACCCCTGAACCCAAATGACCTTAGAATGATGGATATTTTTCCTCTACAAAAACGCATTGCTCAAACACGCAAAAAAATCATTGGATAAATGGACTACTTGAGCTACTATAAGGTCTGGATGACATGTGCTGGACAGCCCATTCCAGTAAATGCTAGCTGTATGAACAACGAGATATGTATCAAAGCAGAAAGGATATGTAAGTACTAGCATATTTTTAAACACACTGCTACAAACTTGGGCTAAGATTAAGGCAATCAGGAGTTGAGAAGCTTCAGTTTGGCATAGAATTGCAGCAAGATCTCTCCCTTCCCCCACTTACACATTTCTTCTAACGTCACTGTATTTAAAGAGCTGCAGATGATCTTTTGTCACACGTATGAAGTGCAATTCACTGCGAAGTGACTGATCTGTAACTTAGTTTAAAAACCCTGATTACACTGAGCTGATTAAATTTTAAAGTGTTAGTTTCTCTGTTTAGATTTTCCAGCATGGATTTATAAATCATAGAAGAATACAGAGAACATTCAACTTCCACCATCTCAAATTAACCAATGCTATGATTTGCATCCATTCTTGGGGTACTCTACCATTTAAGGGTTCAAAATAGACTTGACAGTCAAATAACACTCAACTCTACAAAGGACAGTTATCTGCAGCAAAAATACTTTTTATATAAACATACACACAGTAGATCAAAAAGTCAACAGGCATTTCTTTATGGCTTTTCTCACTGAGGTACTGTTAGAACATCCAGAAACAGGATGCAAATGTTTGTAGGGTATGAAAGCCACATTCATAAGCTGTACCACTAACTCATGTCAAGTGGCAACAAGCTGCAAATTCAAGACTGTCTTCCCTTCCGTGTGGAGGTCTCAGTGCAAGCTTCAGAAAGCCTCAAAGGCAAACGGCATATGCAGGGAAATTAGAGTAAAAATCTCCTCATCTACATGAGAGGAAAAGAATATCCATAACAAACTAGAATCTCTGTCAGGCCATTTCCTACAATCAACAGCAAACATTTGGGACTTAATTTTCCAAGGCAGCAAAGGGAGTATGACAGCAGACACAACAGGTCCTGAAATGTTTAGTTTAGCTTAAAGATCAGGTGCAAGAGCTATGTGCAAGCAGAGTCTCAGAAAAGCCAAGCTGCTATTATACCACTACACAAGGTCAAGTTCTGCAAGCCAATGATGTACACCACTAGAAAGGATGAGGCTGACAAGCACATGACTTCATTTGATGCCACATCAGACAGAAATCCCCAGGTTTTGTCCTCAGTTGTAAAAACTTATGCTTGAAAGCACATTTAGTTTCACCTTCCCCTCTTCGTTTCACATGGTAAACAACTGCAGATGTATTAATAGGTCCTATTCATTTTTAGCACAAAAGGAAGAAGGTTTGATGTTCAGCAAGTCTGCAGATTCCTCATAACTGTTGCTGCACACATTTAAGTATTCTACCTTTGAATCAGAAAATGTTTTCACATAAAGCAGCCTCATGGCTGCATTTCATGGCAGCCTAGATGTGTATTTTTTAAAAACCTATTCTATAGATGCGTTTCTGCAATAAATACTGATAGAGTAAAATCAAAGTTCAAAATATACTCAGCCAAGTTTCCTATACCCTACAAACCCACTCAGCAGGCTGTAGGTACTCGAGTTCTTTAGATTAGGATACAGCAAAACATCTTAAACTCAGAGCTTAACCACATAGAATACGTACATAAATTTATACACACTTTATAACATATCACTACTTAGATCAACAAATTCATCATCTCTCTTGACCAAGTCATCCTCATCTTCCAAGTCTTTCCAGGTGCTCGTGGGTAAAGCGGGTTTGACAGACTGTCTCTGAAGTAAAGCAAAAGGAAACAAAGATGACAAACGAGCAGAATTCCTCAGCACTGGAACAGCGTGTATGTCTCCAGAAACAGCCTGACTATGTTCTTCATCCATTTTCACTTGCAAGTTTTGCACTTCCTCCATCAAGTCCAAAATCTTGGCGGCTGTGGCGATTGTACCACCGCCATGAAGCTGAGCTTCAGGAATCCATCGTAAATAGCGCTGAGCCCAGACTTTGATTTCAGGTCCATCGATGCGAGGCAACAGAAGACCATGATAATCAACAGGCTTACTATGCCAGCTATCATAAAACTCCCTGAAGCTGTTCGGAGGTTCATCTGAAGAATTAATGAACTTGCCAATTCTTTTACCCAGAATGTTTTTAATTAGATGATCTGTTTCCTCCCTGAAAAATCCCCTCTTTGGCGAAGATTTTGTTTGTGTCAGTGGCAAAGAAAGCTGCCGTTGATGCTTTAAGGGGAAAAAGAAAATAAAAATATACAGAGATAAATATTGATGACACTTTAAGAATCTTCAGTAAGAAAAACATTGAACCGTATTCAGAAATACAGTTATACCTCACTAAATACCTAAAAGCAATGAAGTGACTTAAACACAGCCTGGCCTTTGCTATAGTGTCTGACACTCTTGATGGCTAACATATCAAATAACTCACACAGTATTCTGTATTTGCATCTACTTCGCCTGCAACTATAGTAGCAAAGTAACACTGAACAAAGCATTCCTTGAAACATGAAAATGCCCTTCATACAAGTACCACAGATTTCCAAGTTTAAGATGGCCATACAAATCAAAGCGCATTTGACTTAGAAGTTTTTAATTCTACATTTCCTCATTACTTGCCACTTTATAGAAGCAAATTACACTGTGTGTCATAACAGTGTCACACCTGAGAATGCTTTAGTACAAAACAGACTTTAGACAACAGGGAAAGTTCAGAACAGCTACCCCAAATAAGTTCCTTTTTTTGAATTTATGTTATTTGCCAGTAATGAGGTGATCCACTCAATACTCTGAACCCTTGACGTTGTTTGATTCTGGGTTTGTTTTGTTTCTTAATGCATACACAGACTCCCATTACACTCAAGGCAAAAATCAGGGAGGCAATTACAAGCTTGCTATGCAATTCGATTAAGTACTTTTGGAACAAAACAATAAAATAACTTAAAATCATTACAACTCACCTGAACGTTAAGTTCCAGGAAGAAGTTAGTAGCTGTATGCAAGTGCAGTAGTAAGAAAAGCTGTGCTGTACACAGAAACCATGGAAGACTGATTGAAAAGCTGAGAGAGATGCAAGCAGCACTCAAGACCTAGATGAGTCTGAGCTGTACACGTTTTGTCAATTGATAGTTGACAGTAATACCGCTACTGTAAGCATGTTAGAAGTATAACCGAGTTGTGCTACTTTTTCTTATTTTTGAGCTATAGAAATAACAGGTTAAGCAAAAAATACATATATATCTTACTTTGAATCGTGCTGTTTTCCGTTGGCTTTTTTCTGGTTTTGGTTTCTCTGCATAAAGAGGGTTGTTCAGAAAAGCCTGGGCCTTGAGATCAAACTGCACAGACCAGTCCCACACAGTAAGGAATCTGAAAGGACTGCTTTGTGTCTTCTGGCTTTCACCAGTCTGCCAAAACAAACAGGTCACAACTAAGACAGTTAGAAAGGATTACTGACCAAGTCAAGGTGAACTTAAGAAACATTCTGAAAGCTGGGTGGGAAATGGATAATTGAATTCCAACACAGAGGGCATGTCAGGATTATGGAATAAACCTCTCTATTTCACTGCAGTCATGCAGTGATGCCAATTTAAATGTTATGCTCAGCACTTCGTATGCTAAACAGTTATCTTTAATTTCTTAGGCTCCTTACCGCCTACTTCCACCTGCTTAAGCTAAGGAAAAGCATTAATCAAATATAAATCAACAGCCAAAAACCACTGATTTTAGAACAAAGAGTATGTGACAGAAGAATTTTGTAGGTAACTTCTGCAGGACAGCCTGGGTTAAGCAGCTCAGTTTTCACTGGTAAGTAATGAACGTGGAACTACTGCCCCACACCAGAAGTAACAGATTTGAGTTATTTTCATCTTGTCATCATACACCCAGAGGTACTGGACATGACTCTCTAGATCCAAAGTTGCACTGATTCACCTCCAAAGCACCATTCTTCAATTAAATAGGAAAAACACGCTACTAGTGATTTTATTCTTTTTCTGAGTATTCCTTGCCTCTTGGTCAAACTTGGTACCCAACAGACTGCATTCACAAAACAAACCCTTACCATAGTAGTGTCTTTTTGATGTTGTGAGTTGAAGAAGAAAGTGCTGAATATAGGCACATAGAGGCTGTCTGACAAGACAGTTAAGTAAGTTTCTGTGAACTCAAATGCTGCAGGATACTGTTGTACCAGCTGCCAGACACAGTTCAGCAAGAGCAGAAACACAGGAGCCTGAAAGAAAACATCTCATCAATTTCACACACAAAAAAAAGTACATTCTATCATGCAGACCATTTATTTTACAGTATTTAGCATCTACAAACTCAAATCAAAGAACACAACCTGGGGAATTATGGAATTGCTGTATACAGCTTGGGCTGAACTCTGCAGTATCATCTGAGTGACCCCAAGCCAGCTGTTAACAGAAGAGAGCAACACTTTCTAAGCTGAATTTTACACATTAGCTCACTATACAAGGCTGCAAAGGAGCCACTTTCTAAGTTGCAAAACTAGCTCATAACAACTGTTAATTAGAATTGAACAGTTTGCATCAATGATTTCAATTCCTTACAGCAATCTGATTCATGCCCAAAATACAAACATGGAGCTGTGACAAAAAACGCATAATTCACGTTAAGTTGTTTCTATGGATGTTAACTATTTCACAGTTTAAAAGGACACAAGATGCAAGTCTTTTTTGAAAGGCTCACAGACTGAATTGAAATTTCATGTCTATTCTTTAGTTGTAAAGGCATTGATGAACTCTATATAGCAGAAACACTAATACTATATCAAATATTCACCCATGAAGCAGAAAAAAAAACAAAGGAGCTTCTGGATGGACAGCTAAGCCCCTCTTTAAACTAGATAAAATTTTAGATAACAGGTAAGGAAAATTAAAGAAAAATATACCTCTTCTTTGTCACTTTTATGTAAATGGTTACAACGATCCAAGAAGCCATGTCCTCCAATTACCCACTCCTTCTGAATAAGGCTCTGAAATCCCAGCTTTGTTCTGCTGTATGAATCCATCATCACTTGAACCAGACTGGAGATTACACAGCACATATCAGTGGCACTCTCTTCTACAGAAGAGAAAAAAAAGCTGCATTGTCTAAACCATTCCTTAAACTTTGGGTAACAAAGCAAAGAATTACTAACTGCATGTTACAAATCAAAACTGTATTTTAAAACACAGAAGCACACAATTCCTCACAAGTTATATCAGAGAAACATTAAATCTGTATTTCTAATACTGTTTTTTAAAATTATTATTTTTTTTTTCTGAAAACAAAGGTTTTTGGACATATATGCTAGACAAAATACAAAGCAAACTTTCAATACTCTGATTTTGATCCCTATGCCTTTCAGTCTCCTACAGGGCACATACTGCCCCCTCCTGCCTTAAGTTATTATACCAGCTACTCAATCCTCTCCCTATTGTTCTGCATGCACCTTTGCACAAGGTGTGGCTGTGATTTTAAGTATTCCTAAATGCACACAAGAGATGTAAGGAGTGTACAACAGTGCTGAAATTGCTCCCTTGTGCAATATCCATCCTTTGTCATTCACGTGCCTTTGAGAAACGTCTTCCAGAGCTAGGTTTCTCAAATGGTAACATGGTCAAAAAATCCCTCAAGTGTTGATAGAAAAATAGGGTGTTGGTTAACATTAAGTTTGGTTTTCTATGCGATTACTTTCATCAGTCTGGGCAGACACACTGCTTAAGATGTATACAGTAAGCATACACTTTTTAGTAAAGTGATTATATATGTTAGTGTGCATCTAGAGCAAAAATAACACTTTAAAAAGCTCTTATTCTCTATGCTCTGTGTGAAGCTCATCCTCTCTCTTCAGCCTCAAAACAGAGCAAAAGACCTTAAAAATAAGTTAGGAAATGAGAATGAATAAGAGACAGTACAATTTGCATAAAAGTTTATAAGCAGCTTTCTCCTTCATAATGTATTCCTCTTAGCTCTGAGCCATGCTTACTGAATGTTTCCTTATGTTTTTTTCCTGTTTGTTTGTCCTGTTGGTTGTCTTGTTTTTAAGCTACAGGAAGTATTTCCAAGAACATGTGATCTTAGCACACTTAAAGTAGCAGACACTTATCAATTGTACCAGTTTCTACCATATTTTTTATGAACCGAGAGCTTAAGCTACATTTTTAAAACTTCAAAAGAAAAATCAGAATTATTTCTACAAATAGGGTAATATATTGAAATTTGAAATAATATAAAATAGGATAATCTCATTAATTTCTTACCAATAAGGAGAACATTTGTATGCTGCCTTTCCAGACACTCAACAACTTCTATAGCTTTCTTCAAGACTCGCCTATTGTGGTACAGGAAGAGATTAGTTTAACCATTAAGATGTTAGCCAGTTAGCTATTAAAATGTTTTTTATTAAGAAAAAAAGATGCTCCCTAAAAAGGAGTTAAAATGCACTACTGAAACTTGCTGATTCTTTTAATATAAAACTTCACTCATCTTCTACAGATGAAGAAGCACTTCATTTCAACATCAAGCTTCCAGGAGGTATCCTTATTTAGCAATCAATCACACATTTCCAGTTGTTAGCTCTGTACATTCATCATACAGTACCTGATTCTGAATCAGTACAAATCATTACAAAGACGAAGCGTTACTATTGCTGAGATTCAGATCTTTTTCTTAGTACATAGCCTCACTTATTTTCCAACCTGCTACATGGTGTATTTCTCCCACAATCTGTTTTTGAGCAACAGAGGGGAAGACCAGCAATCAGATGTTGTAAGCATGCAGACAATGCTTATTCAGAGATTATCATTACACAGGGATGACTGAGTGGAGTTAAAGACCATGTAAAAACAGACTTACACTGCTGGTTTCTAGCCCTAACCCTTGATGAAGTTGGCACTTAGTGAAAATGTTTGCATGCAAATGATGATTCTTACAGCTGATCAGGCCACTGACAGATGTGAACGGTTTAGTCTCCAATTGTAAAGCTGTTGGATTCTTTAGTGTGGTTGAGAGGGCATTCCTACTGACTCCAAGAGCCAAGAATATACTGATTCAGAAAGTAACTGCATACAAGTATGGAATGACCAGTCTCAAAGCAACCTAAGGATAGGAGTTTGGGCTGGTATGTACTTTAGTTAATCATAATAAATGAGTTATGTCAATGGACTTCCCAACATATGACCTTCACAAGAACCTCTCATTCAATCAACATCAGTATTTGTTGACTATTACTCCACACAGAATGAACTTAAGCTGACTGCAAAAAACTGAAGAAGTACTTCATAGTAACAAGCTGATCACAGAATAAGCCAACAGATAATTCAGACAGCACAAAGTAACACTGAAAACAAAGAAAAGAACCTCAACATTCCACTACAACAAGCCTTATGCCAGCCAACACCATTCCAAGACTTACTCACTGTGGATTGCTGAGAGAAGAAAAAGAACTTGAGGAACAATCAGGAGAGGAAGGGGACAAAACTGAGAACAACTGTCATTTTATTAATCTGTGGTGGGCTAACATCTTGAATACTGCAGTTCATCCCATCCTAAAGGATATTATAGAAGTAGAGAGTACAAAGAATGGCAAGGCTAGTCAGACATGGAACAGGTTTCATGCAAGAAAGAAAGAAAGAATACTTCAGTTTGGAAAGAAGCTGACTAAGTACAGGAAGGAAATTCACAGACCCATAGTTTTAAGAGATTTCCTAACAGAACTGTAATTAGAATGATCTGTTGCTTCTCCCAATCTTTTAAAAGTGGGGTGGTTAACACAATTCTGCAATGTAGAAATGGTGAACTATGTTGTAGAAGTAAGATAAATAGGACCATAATATTGCCTTAGTTTCTTGAAATACAAGGATGTCCTTCACCTTTCCAGTAGGAAAGAAAATTCTTGAAAACTCTCAAGAAATTCAACTAGCAACAATCTGAAAACAAGAGTTATAGGTATAGCAAACCTGATGATCTCTAGCCAGTTTGTGCTCTCCAACAACGAAAACCACTTCACATCAGTTGCCCAGAAGTCCGTACTGTTATCTGAACAAAACAAAAAAAGCAGTTTACTCACATGTACCACCAAGTGATGGCCATCCATTATATTAGCTCTCAATTACAAAGTGTAGCATGCATTCCAAGCTGCAGAGTTTTTGCCAGTGCATAAAAGATTCAGCGATAGATTTGGCAGTGCGTCCAGTTGTTGATAATCACTTTGTGGTTTTATGACTTTTGTAACTGATATTCTATATCATAACATCATGTAGTACACTGGGAGTTTAATAGTTAGGCCACCAAGTCTGTGGATTGTCAGTAGTTCTGGGTATACCTTTCTTAGAGGAGAAAAAATAGAAATCCCATAAGACTTAACTATTCCATTTCCATTTTCCATTCAGAGGGAAAGATGAAACTGCTCTCAAGTCATGAGACTGCCCTTTCTGTTACTGCTCATCTCTGCACTGTGTGCTCCCTGACCACCTCGCCTTCAGCATTACAGTAGGGCCTTTGGTTTTGGACACTCTCTAATCTCACTTTATTTATTAACTTCGATTCCAATTGTATTGTGTCACCTTGCATCCTGCTATCACATTTAGCAAATTAGTCTTCTCCCTTAGCTCACTGCCACTGTTTTGTTTTTAGGCTCACCTCCCAATCTTTCCTCTATCCCCTCTCCTAAGGCATGGGTTTGTGGGTCCCTCCACCCCATCAGTTATGGAACCAGGCCAGAGCTTTGACACTGCATAGCACTGGAGAACATCCAAAGAAAACAGCAAAGTTAATTGCTTTGTACCAGAACAAAGAAAAGCCAATGTTATTTGGCTTGCTCAAGAGTAGTAATGCCACAGAAATGAACAGTCTTGGGAACTGACAGACTGTACTAACGCTTCAGAACATACATTATCAGATCAGAAGTTTGATGCCAAGTACATGAAAATTTGAGTACGAGTTTGCAAAGCTGTGGCAGGAGAATACTCATATCCTGTGACTCTGGAAACTAAGCGTTTATGTTCAATTTGCACAGCACTTCATCTCTTCTGAACTTGAGAGTTGAAGATTCTGATGTTGAATAGGAACCTACTGAAGGCAAATGCAAGAAGCTAAAAAGGACAGTGGTGCATCACCTCCGAAGAAGACATCTGTTAGTGCAAAGTCCTCAACACTGGGCAGGAGAGATTATTTTACATGCACTGCCAGGAGACAGTGCTACTGAGGCAGTAGCTACCAGGCAGCATTACTTTGAGGTGAGAGCCCAGATGGAAGCAGAGCATATTTTATAAGGCAAACTTAAAGGCACCATTATATACTTCCAGAATCAGGTTCACTCAACCATTATCACCAACCATCACAGTCTGGTGTAGTGGTCTTACAGTTAAGTACTTGTATGCTAGTGCAGGACGCATGGAGAACACTCCAGAAGATTGAAAATGGGATCAGAAGATCAACTAGCAGCCTAAACAGTGTTGCCCAATGATATTTATTAAATTGTGGAATGATTCTTTTTCTGTGCAGCTGTTACACGTAGAAGCTTGTGGGCTCAATTGAAAAGTGATTAATTCAGATTTGAAAACTAGACAGATAGACCAGAAGCTGCAGCTAAATACTGCTTAAAATTGCACTTATGTATTGTTATAGAATTGAATATTAATTTTATGCATTTTTTTTTCTTTGAAGAATATAACAAACTAACACTTTTCTCTCAGCTCTCCCAGAAAGAACTGGCTACACTGTTTATTACTACTGAGCTTCCCATTCAAATCTGAGATAACAAACATTATTTCAAAAGAACACTGTTTTATTTAAAAGATGATAGGCTAGCTATGAAGTTTGTAAGAGCAATCTGTGCTATTTTCTTGATTAAAAAAAAAAAGAAACAACCTTCTAATTTCCATAAGTAATTAATTTAAGTATCACATATTTAGAGTATGAGTTCAGCTCTTGTTTATCGCAAATCACAAAAAACATAAGAATGCAGAGACACTTAAAAGCATTGCTCTGGCCTCCATGCAGACTCAGTATGATATGTCAACTGTTTAGCTAGAACGTCTTTCAGGTAAGAGTTTCAGATAAAAAAAATCTAGTACTTTCAAAGCATACAGCACAGTACTGCTCTCAGAAGTAATGTACTTCGGGGTTGCTCTTGGTTTTCTAGTTTTGTGGCTTGATGCTGCTTGGATTCTGATAATTCTGATAGTAATTCACATTAATCGAAGTATTCATCAGACAAGAATGAGAGCTCGCTCTGGTCTGCAGGTAACAAGGCTGCAGTGCTGTCAAGTCTGAGATCAAGAATGCAAAAACTTTAAACACAGAGAAGGGGAGCTATTGCTTTGTTTGGCTTCTTTCAAGTCCACATTTTTCTGATTAAAAGATATATAGTATTTCCTGATATGTGTCTTAATCGTAAGCTGGTCTTTTTCTCGTAGGAGTATAAGACAGTAGTATCTAAACTGAAATTATAACCCATTGCTTTTAGCTCTTTAGTAGGAAGGATTTGCTGCAATTTTGACAGCATGTTCCAGAAAGAAGAAATCTCCACTCTGAATTCTGGTGAGTTATCTCATATCCTGCCTTTCTCTTCAATATCAAAAACAGCATCAGAAAATAAGGTACAAAGAGAAGGAATACCCTTATTAGACACAGAACAACACTATCATTCTTTTACAGATTTCAGAGACTGAGGATTACTCTTAAGTTCAACTTACCTATCAAAAACAGCTGCTTAAACCTTGTGTACGCAGTCTGGATTTCTTGCAGAGATGGAAGGCTGCTTGACAAGTCATCTGTCTTCAGGAGTTCATAGGGAGGTTTTCTAATTGTCCTATAGATTCTGTATCAAATCACCAAGAGATTAAAGTTTTCTGCTTCACCAGTCAAATAATGCACCAACTAAATACAAAGTTAATATGCATAAGCTTGGGAAATCACAGTAAGACTAAGAGACACAGATCCCCAAAAGCTAATGGACTCCATGAAATTCTACGTACTGGTTGAAAGCTTGCCTACAAGCTTACTAAAAGTTTTGCTGCTCTTACCTCTCACACTAAGCATCAACTTTGTAAATAGCTATTGTTACATTGACTTTTTGTTGTAAGGTTCTGGCAAAAGCTACTGCAGCTTGTAATTCAAAAGTTGCAGGCACTTTGTCAGCATGGGACAGTACTTTGTTTCCTAGTTGTTGTAAAACAGAAGTCTGCTTTAAGTAAGAATTACAGCACTACACTTCGGAAACGCAGGTCATCAGATCTACTACAGAATGCATCAGACCAGAAGAGCATCAAGCAAAAGCAATTACTTATCAATTATGACACTTCTTCCAAACTGAAATAAACAATTTGCGGCAGGATATTTGGCTCTAAAACCCTTTTTTAACTGTTGCTCTTAATTGTATGCATCTTCTGTGTGACTTAGTTAAGATTCCCATGGCACGTTAATGCATCCCTGTGGACATCCTTTGTATGTATTTTGAAATATTAGTTGTAAACTATCAGTACTCCATTCCATAGCAAAAATACATTCACACCAATACTGCCCACATATTCAGAAGTCCACAGATAAGGATCAGGATATCAGCTGATACTTTTCTACTGCTTACTGTTAGTTTTACTTCTGCATTATGAAGCAGCATTAAGAAGAGCCACAAGACATGAACTTCCACATTCCAGAAGGAAATGGTTGAGAATCTGTAGGAAGGGTCAAAAGCTTCTCCCACAGAAATAGAATTAAGAACCTCTTGTTTTTGAAAATAAAGAGTCAAATTAAGTTATGATCTGTTCTCTGATTAACAGGCTCTCATCTATGGCAAACAAGTTGCTAGTGGTGCAGCAGTACAGACAGTATATACTGACTTGACTTCACCTCTTAGGTGCAAATTATTAGGTAGTTCTGTCCAGGATGCCAAACAGGTTTAAAAAAAAAAAAAAGCTAGGTGTAGGGAAACAACAAGTCATCAACAGGCATCTATGTTCTTCTCTTTATCTTAGTTTTCACATCTTTCAAACTGCTGAGCTCGATCAACTCACTAATTCAGCTTAAAAAAAAAAAGCCTCACTGACACATCTGTAGTGAACTACCAAAAACCAGCTGAGAAGAAAGCTGATTTTACAAAGATTTGCCTCAACTAAAAAGAATTCATGTTTAGAGATGAAGAGTTCAGACTCATTCACTTGCAAGCAGCTGAGCCCATCAATTAATGATAGTGATCATTGATGATGAATGACCACTGCAGTTACAAACTACAGAGTTGGCACTGCTTTATGACAGAATCACAGAAGGGAACACCGGAGATTATTGAGTCCAACCTTACTTAAGTTTGTACAGAGATTAGTCTGGTATACATATGTATTTCTGAAAGTAAGTCTTCAATGACGCTACAGTCCTGCACAACTGACCAGGGATACTATTACACCAAGGGCTTAAACTTCACTACAGTAAACTACTTTTAGCTCTAGCCTGATGCGTGCAAGCTTAAAGATATAGCATATATGGAAAAAGAGAAGCAAGGTCCATACCAAGCAAAGTGTTGTGGACAGAATAGCTATTACTGACCCATCCAAGAAGGCTTTTTGCGTTTGCGAAGTGCTGTCATCCTGTTCTTTGGGAAATGCAGACATTTTGAGAAGAGCAGCACCATTATGGCAAGACCAACACCAAATCTGCAGAAAGACATTTACCGTGATAAAAGCTGATAAACACTTTCATACGAAGTAGTTGACTGAGTCATTACAAGGAATTCCCTTACACTGTGCTTTGTTGAATGTTTTATGTATACAGTGATTCAGTAATAGCAAACTTCACTATTTGCATCCCAACTACATGGCTGAGTATGCTATTTACATTGTTAAGATTTGCTAAAGATGGCTCTTGTAAATAACAGTCATCATTTTCTCTACAGAAGTAACAGTATTTTTCTAGTAGTTAAGCCACAAAATAACTCACAATAGATACACCCTCATATGTTTCAACATGAACTATATGTGAAGAGTCACTGAGTCTGTGAAACATTAAACATGAGCTCCACAGCTACATAGGTCGCTCGAAAAGTAATGCCTATTTATTTCCACAGAAATTGCAACAGTTACAAAGAGCACAATAACACTAATAGAACAAATTTTCAGGTACAAACACTATTTTTCTATGTAGACACCACCATTTAATTTACCTGTCTTCATTCAACCAGACAATATAAAAAAGAAGCTTCTTTATATTGTCTGGTTGAACGAAGACAGGTAAATTAAATTCTTTTGAATTTCACTATTGGAAATTAAAGATTAGACATGACAGTATGGAACTATCTTCATGAACTGGTTAAGAGTATGAAGTATACATCTTTTTAACTGGCAAATTTGATAGACACTCAGCAACTCAGGTTAAATGCCCTAAGTGAGGTTGCTCTGCTTCTTGCTTGTATTCCATCTTACCAGTTCTTCAAGAGTGGTGCAAAGTCAGGAAACCAAATCCAGCTACAGGTAGTAGAATATATTTAATTTCATTTCCTGCTGAGACTGGTAGAATTACTTGATTCCTCTTTTCCCCTACTGGCTTTCTATAAATGCTGTACTGTTACAGACATACTATTTACAGTACTTAAGCTGGCTATCTGGTGCTGTTCTACAGCATCTGCACATGCAGGTCCTCACCTCAATATCAATGCAATACAGAATACACTTCCAGACCCACATCCAGCTCCAGCTAGATAACAGCGCTCATTCTCATCAAACACAGGCTGATGGAAACTCAAAGGAGTAGTATGTGGAGAGTATAGGATGTTAGATATTTAATATAAGTAAACAGGTCTGTGAATCAGTAGATTACATACTTCGCTTTACTCCATTCAAGGGAATAAAGAACGCTTTGTGCACTTCAATTTCCAAAACCTATTTCCTTTACTATAGGCTATGTAATCTAAATGTGAACCATTAGAAATGTGTTTTGAAGCGGAATGCAGTAACATCTAGGGCACTATTTTAATTTTATCATCTCAATACAATTATTGAGCTCAGCCACACATGCATATATACTTACAGGAATGCCTCTGCCTTCATACTTCAAAATACTCTCTTCAGAAACACATATGGGAACAACAAAATACAAAGGCAACCTGAGATAACAAAAAAAGTTTCATGCACTTGGGAACAGTAAAAAGAACAATCTCCAAGCTCCTTTAATGATGGCAGGTGCTTTAGCCCACATGCTAATTATGTATTCACTCTTAGAGCTACAAAAATCTTTACAACTAGCTAATTTTGTCCTCAAGATTTTCAGGTAGTTAACATTTTCTTCCAATCCTAAGCTGTTCATTTTCATTGCAACACTACTTTGACTTTCTAAGGCTGCAATTAAGTCCCAAATCCAATTGTAATTAAGACAGTCTTTGCTCTCACACTACTAGTGGTTTAAACCACACTTATAATATAACTATTCAATTTCTGCATCTTGTAAGCCATGCGAGTCACAATTCAAGGATGCCATTTAATATATCATGAGTTTCCCGTATCAGATACCACTTAGGTTTAAGGCCCACACAAACCATGATAAGTATTTAATGTTGAGTCTCAACACAGATCCAGAATGAGTAATTAAGATTTAACTCTACTTTGAAAACTGGATGATCTTTCCAAGGTCTGTGGAACCTTCCAGTACTTGACTGTTGAACAGCAGTACACAATGTACTCTACAGATCTCAAACAGATACTCCTTAGTTCAACTGGAAGGTGTATACATCTCTAACCTTCCACTACTGGAGAGACAATTTCCACCAGCACATTTGCTGATATACGTTAAACCAGTTACTTCTTTTTTTCTCCCAAATTAAAAAAGAAAAAGTCTTAACTGCGTGCAATTTGAACTTTTAACAAGGTAAGTATCATCCAGGCTGGTTAAATGTGACAAAGCACAGATACTAGACGCACAAATTTCAGTTCCACTTTAACGTGGTATTCTTCCTCCTTGGAGATAATCAGAACTATTCTGATTAAGCTTGACCTAAATTTGAAGTTAATTTTGCTTGAGCAAGTATTGCATAAAACAACCTCCCAAATCAAAGCATACTATCACATTAAAAGTAAAACAGATGCTAAAAATCAGGCATAATGCCACCTAATGATGGCAACCATTATGGTTTTTTTGGCAGGAATTAATGAGATGTATATCTGAATTTCGTTATTACACACAACAAGCTTACTTTTCAGAGACTTTGTAGCCTTCATTGGTAGATACTGCTTTGTATTGCACATTCCCCTTTGTTCGCTCCAACTCATCGCGCCAGTCTTCAAGAGTATCAAACATTACAGTTTGGTTTCTTCCATCTATCAGACAAGTTATGTTAATTCAGATTTTGCATTTCATTTAATGCCCATTCTTTCATCACAAACAGGAGTTTTACACTGAATACAGAATCCAAGGAATTTAGTAAGAATGGAAAATTGATTACAGTAGTTGGCCACAATCATTTCAACTAAGATTTTCCCCAAATTTCCACTTAGACATCTCAGCAACAGTTACAAGAGCAGACTGATTTGTCCACAACTCCAATTCAACAGACACATAATTTAGGGAGTATTGTCAGTTGTTCTGTATGCTGGTCATAATTAAACATCCTGCAAAACTGAAATGATAAGCAGTGCTAGAACTTCCATGGAAGATACAACTGCAATGCCTAATAAAGACTAGTTTCTTCCACATTTACTTAGTTTCTACCTGAAAAATGCCCTCCTTTTCTGATGTTTGTAGTTGAAACTGAATGGTAGTTACAGCTAAATTACCTAAGCTGGCAATGTGCCCTTGCAGCAAAGAAAGCCAATGTACTTTTTATCTGTATTAGGAAAACCACTTCCCACAGATCTAATGAGCTGATTATTCCTCTCAGCTCAGAACTGGTGAGGCCATTGCTGGAACAACGTCACCAGTACTAGGGCCCCCAGTACAGGACAGGTGCAGCACAAATCCAGTGAAGATACACTCAGGGCTTGTTGAAACGAGAGGTAAGAGCCTAAATAATGGCATTATTCAGCTTGGAGAATAGAATAACCCACGGGCTTTCAACACACAAACTCCTGATGGGGTAGATGTGGGAAGAAGGGAATAAAGAATTTGTAGCTGGACTCTCATATATTATCTCAGTGAGATGATATATGGCAGCATGCACATGTTGAAATGCAGAAAATTCCATTTAAACATAAGAACAACAACGAGGGCAGTCAAATAATGAAATAGGTTGCCCCAGAATTGTGGATTCTGTCCTTAAACTCAAAACTCAACTGGATGCAACTCTGTGGAACTTGCTGTAGTTGAGACTACTCTGAGTGGGGCAGGGCAGAGTGGAGGAGATGGAAAGGCACATGGCTGGTTGATGTCCAAAGGTTTCACCTGACCCAATGATTTTTTAATTGCACGAAATACTTTGATAGGTGTCCATTTAACATCTTGGGTACAAGGAAAACTTTCTTCTGGAAAAAAAACTTGTATTTTTGGTGCATCAAGAACCACACTAGCTTGAAACAACAGTACAGCTTCAATTGAAGACAAAGCCACTGAATACTAGAAAGTGCACTCTCATCTTTTTATCTTAAGTTTTGAATATTACTATATCATTCAGCCAAGTTAGATTAAATGGAAAGTTATGTAAAAAAATCAGCAAAAAGGAAGTCAAATAATTACTGGAACCGCACTATATTAACGTATGGGATTTCTCTGTAGTTGCCTGGGAAAAGTAGATTGCTTGCAAATAAGAGAGAAAAGGGAAATCCTCTGTCATTGGCCATTGAAACTGTAATAATTTAGAAGTTAAGAGCAGGAAGTCTGGTTTGCTGCAATGCTACACAAAACAGTAATAAAATAAGCAAAATGTCTTCCAGATGAGAGCAGCCTGGGGAGATGCTTACAAAAAGTATTTACAAATACCGATAACAGTTTTCAGTACAAAAATTCTTGCAAAAATTCTGTACAACTTCACTGACATTCACAAGGATCAACTGTAGATGTAGAGATTTTTAGGACAAAATACAACAATGCATGACAAACAAATCTTCAGAGGCAGACTGCTAATCAGCTAGTCATAAACTAAGTACAGACTCAGCTACTAAGCATCCCGGATTGCTTTAGGAACTAACAGCATGCAACAGATACAATCTAAAAATGCAAGAACATTTACCTGTGTTGTTTGGGGCAGCTGATGCATAAGAAAACAAAAACAAGCGTTTAAGCAGCTTAGGAGTCTGGCTATGATGAATTATGCCACTGACAATCTAGGAAAGGACCAAAAATTAACACCCAGGCTAATTAAACAGTCAGTGTAAACAACATCACTTTTCAATCCCCTCTCCCAGCTTTAAAACAAAACTCCTCTATGGGTTTTATCTACAGCAACTGAAGAGTAACTTATGGAAGGCCTTTTCCCTTGTGCTCAAGGCAATGTACTTACTTGACTCCATAAGAAGCATTCTATGTGTTCAACTTATAGACTGACTCATTTAAATAAAGCTAGTAAGAGTTCCAGTTTTGCATCAAAAGAACTCAAATTACCAGGAAACTAAATGCTTTTCTATTAGCAAGACTGAGATGCACAATGTTGTAAAACAGCATCACATAAGCACAGAACAGCTTCACAAGTTCACTGGATCTGAAGCTAATTATACATATTACTCCCAAGCTCCACCTTTCCTCATGTGCAACCACATTTTGTCTTTCTAAATGCTGTATGTAAAAATGTTTAATGAATAAGGCTGGCTTAAAGAAATCTCTCTCTCTCAATTGGAAATACTTAAAAAACACTTCAATTTAAATGGATCTCTTAGAATTAAGTTCACCCTTCCCTCATCCCCAACAAAGAAATTAATACCCAAAACCAGGCTTAAAAACAACAAAACACAAATGAATTTCATATACTTACTCTTTTTACTTCCTCTTCTTTTGTATATCTGAGGCAGAAGTTAAATACTCTAAGGTCCTTGCAGTAGATAATTAGCTTCTCTGGGTATTTTCTCAGTTGTCCAGTTAGAAGTTTCTTTTTCTCGTCATAAACTGCAAAATCAACAGCATTAAAATATATATATATATATATCAAAAAGAACAGTACTATCAATTGATAAAATTAACCCCATTTGCCCATTCAAAATTTGAGAAACTAATACAATCCCATGTTTAAGCAACCTGAAACAAGAATGCTACAACAATACTGCAAGCTGTGGGTTGATGCACTTATCAACTTTAACATAAACCCACTCATGTTATTTGCTACAAGGTAGGAACTGGTCTTACAGCCAAACCATCTGCTCAGTTTACTTTTGTTCATTATGACAGAATAATAAGTTCAGTTTTGAAACACGTGAAGAACAATTTGGTAGTTTTGCCTGAGAGTCAGACAACTGTGTCCACTGACCTTTACAAATTATTTATTTTAAACCATTACAAATCCCTCGAGACAGGCCTTTGTTCACTTCCTTTTGAGAATATGTCTTTTTGCATCTTCAAGTATTATCAGCTAGGCCACTGGAAACAAAACCAAACTATCTCATAACAATGTTCCAATATTCTCCCTCACCTACTCCTTCACCAGTTCACACCACCATTCACAAATACTCTGAGCACTAATCCAAAGTCAGGCTGCTCAATAAAGTCTTTCTTACTGTTTACGAACTATTAATCCCATGCCTGCTTTTTTTTTTTTCTTTTTTTAAAGCAACATAGGCATACATATATGCTCTGCCGCAAAACACCATTTTGTTTGGCTTCTAAAGAAAAAGCTTGCTTCCTACCACCTTTGGTTTTTTGAAGAAATCACTAGTCTCATCAAACAAAGTTCCCTTAGACACAAACAGAAGGTATTCAGGAATTACTCATTTGCACTACTCTACAATGCAATTGCTTAAATGCAGTTTCTTACTTCATATTTATGGGAAATAGTTGACACATATTAGGATAAGATATCTGTACAATCTTAATCAGAGACTTTGTACAGTACATTTTTTTTTCCCCACCATGAATAAATGCATTTTGAAGAAATTGATCAATCTACATTTTGTTTAGGGCAGACAAGCGTGAGGGATGAAACTGGATTCTTGCAGACCTTTTATCCGTCATTTCATCATTAAAATAACCACAGTTGCCCTCCCCAGGTTACCCAGCCTGGTCTTGAAAGCAGGAACTCTATTCATTTTCCAAAAAGGATATGTACAGAACAAGAATTAGAAGGCATTTAGAAGTATGACACGCATTAAACCAAGAGCTGACCTACCTCCATAGATCTGATCTACACATTGCAGGGTTATGTCATTTTCTCCTATGATCTTATTCTTAAATTGTGTTTCCTAGAACACAGGAAAAAAAAAATCAGAAATCTTTCGCTACAAGGAACAAGACTCTCACAAGTCTGTACTTGGTACATACTGCAATACCAGTTTTACTCTTATTTTTGTAAGCTGTGTAAGACAAAACGTGAAAACAGCTCTTAAATCATAGACATAGGTTGCACAGGCATGATATATCAACTTAAGATTGAGTTCAGAGTTTTTACTGCATCTACAACCATTCTTACTTTTCAAGTAACTTTCAAGCATGCATTTCTACTGAAGGTCATATTTTAAACTACAGTCAGTTCAGTAAACAGGAAATACAGTAACTTCATGTCATCCAAGCCCTTTTATGAAAAGTTTCCTTGCTGTGGAAAACTGGCAGGAAACAGAAAGTGTCTTAAAAGAATGCATACCCCAAGTGTTCTCAAGACACTTATTCCAACATAAGAATTGCATTTATCATTAGGCAAAATAAGGTCACACAAGCCAATTCTATCAGGTTCCCTTTACCTTCAATGAATTCAGAGGATTAAAAAAGGAGTTGAGAGATGCCACAATTAAACACGTATTCTAAATACTAATGCCACTATATGAGCAAATAACATATAGTTGTGAACAAAGTCAGCCTCATTCAAACTATTTCTAGGCCTGCGCTACTCTGAAATAGGTGACTAACAGTGAACTTACACTGAGAAATGCTTGCTGACTCAGCTTGCTATAAGCCCCGTATTTAACAAGCTGAAGACAGAACAGAACAGAAATTAGCAAGGTCACTACCATGTTTAGAATACATCTCATGGGATCTGTGGGAAGGGCTGTGCAGCTTGGCTTCCTTTCAGAAGGTTTGAAAAACCCCGTATTTTGCTGTAGAAGCCTTAGTTTTCAATATTAAATTCCCTGAAACTTTGTCCCCCAAATATCTGACTGTAATCAACGCATCTCACTCACTTTCAAGTTTATCTTGCACTCCTAAGAGCCATATACTAGTTCTTCCTATACTTGCAACACCTAAATGGACCAGGTTCACGTGCTCCAGCACACCTGGAAAAGTGTGGTATTAACACTACTCTTTGAGGATTGAATTTGAATACCAAAGAAAAGAAAACTCAATAACTTATTTCTAAGAACTGGGAACATTTTAGGTTTTAAAACATTGGTCAGCTTGAAATCTTCGGAGTTAACACTTATCCCTAGAAGAACACAGAGCTTTTCTTTAACTTAAGAACTCAAGCTTAAACATAATTACTGATTCAAAAGGTAAATAGAAACTTATAAGCTACATCTAGTTATAAATATCCATCTTCAGACTTCAAATATTTTCACTGAAATAGTCTGAGCTTGTGGCAGGACATGTACGGATCAAACAGATGCAGACTGATTAACACAAGTCTAGTACCATTAAAACTTTCTATAAATATACGATCATTCTTATATAAAGGAAAGGTAAATTTTTTTTAGTCAAAGACACTGTACTTCTTTAGAGTCTGTTTGGTCATAATAATAAGATTTGTCTTCCTACATTTTCATCTGAAGTAGAATCATCATCGAGGAAAGCAATCTTGAAGTTTGTGCAGATGAGTTTTCCATAAGTGCCACGATTTGACCCATCTTCCTGTATGTACTTATATACTGTACTTGCCTCACAAAGCAGCTGTTCACCTGTATAAAACAAACATTAACTTGTAACACGACTGATGTGTACAATTATTTCAATACATCTTAAAAATCAGCATTTACTTCCTTTACAGCTTCTTGTAACTGTATGCCTGAAGATATTTAAGTACTTACAGAAAGAATAAGAGGCAGCTCTTGAAATCAGTACCCGGAGAGCCTCTCAGATTACTAACACCACTAAAGATGAACTAAACACTGTTCAGCTGAACACAACAATGTTATTTTGTAATCAGAACCATGGCCCAGTAACTGGAGAATGACTGAATATTAAAGACCCACCACGCATACGTATATTTGAAAAACAAAACCCAAACCCCCATAGAGAGCAGTTAATACAGTCAATGAACAAACTGAAAACTGTTCCGGCTTTCCACACCACTAAACTGTTAATAATGCTGAAACATCTGAGTTAATTATTACAAGGTCCTCACAGTTAGTTTTCCATAGCCTTAACTGGAGATCTTTATTTTACACATCCCAAACCATTTTAAAGTTCTCAAACAAGTTACATAAATGTTTAGTGAAATTTTAATCTCCAGAGCAGCAAGATGCTCAACTAAAAGTTTATTATAAAAACAGGTTTTACCAAGTACAGACACTCAGACTACTAGTTCAGAGTCTTCAGTCTGAAGGCAAAACAAAGAAATCTAAACAACCTTAAAGAAGCAGAACAAACTGGAAACTTGGACCATTTTCCACATGCATCTTAGCTTAAGACACTGTTCTCTACAAAATACACATCAACTTTTTATAACTTCTCCATTATCCATGCAGACAGATACTTAAAATATTCAGCCTGCATGGAGGTGATCCACAAACAAGTATTTTACCATCCTTGACATGGGCGTAACTTGGGTGTTTATAGTACACAAATAAGACTATGCATAATATACATAATTCTCTTATTGTTTAATTCCAAGCACAGTTACCTGGTAGTAAATGAGGATTTACTTCCTTTTCAGTGGGTTCCTTTATATGTATTTCCTAGAGAGAAGAACAGTAATTACTTCTTTGCAGAAATCACATCCTTAATACACACTGTACATGACTGCACACACATTATAGCTAATGGGAAAATTAAAGTTAGGGAGAGTACTTCCTCTCCTAACGTAAAGTTAGCAGTAAACTCCTTCCGCTTAAGGCCAGATAGATCAGTTAGTTTCACACTGCTGAAAACCTGAAAAGGGAAATTCATTGCTTTCATAAGGAACAGACAAAAAATAAGCACTACTAATAGCATTCACGGGTTTATTTCAGTAAAAATAAATGGGTAAGTGTAAACCTAGTGTTACAGTACCTCCCAGAGCTCACTGGAAGCTCTTCCCCGTAACTCATATTTGTTTATAATGCACACTTAGTAGTTTTTAGTTCCTCATCCTTTGTTGCCTGTTCCCACTTTTCTTACATGTACTTTTGCAATTAATTTACATAAATCACTTCAACAGCACTAAGATTATAGTGAAAGAGACTTCAGAATCTCAGAGCAAGGAAGGAACACAAATCAGAAGATGTCTGGACTCAACCCGCACAAAACAAACCTCATCAACCCTCAGTATCACTTATTCTAGCCTTGAGGTGCTGACGGTTGGGCTAAAAACCTCCAGCTGAAGGAGTATTAAACAGGAGATCACACTACACCCTTCCTGCTTGGCCGGATCAGACTTCCTCCTGCAGTCAGAGTCACTTTGCATGCTCTCAAGTTTTTGTGGAAAACTATTAGTTAACTGGAAACCACCCCCAGGGCCACAGCAGTAAGTGAACTAATTTTAGCTTCTGACAGCATCCAAAGTCAGATTTTTCAAATCTAGACGAGCAATCAAAAGGAGACATAAGCAACAGGAAAAAAACAAAAGGCTCTGAGAGCATAAAAATAATCCCCGTTTACCATTCATAAAAACACGAGCTCTCAAAGCTCAGAAGAGTTTTACAGCTGCATCGTAAAACTAAACATACCAGGAAACTGTGAGGAGAGGAGCAGACTTTCAAGGCGGGCTGAGAGAGGTAAAGGTTCTAAAACAGCAGTGGTGTTATGAAGGAAAGTCTGTAACTACAGCTGGCGCAGAGAACAGAACATGGTTTGCTGCCTTGGAATTACAAGACTGGCTCTTTGCACGAGTAAATGTAATAAAAGTTGGTATTTGTTGGTTAAACAAGGTACCATACGAATACAGCCCAGGCCAAACACTGCTGCATTCAGAGAAGAAACGTGGCTTCCTAATGTTGGGTCCTTGCTATTGGCAGCTCTGCACTGAACACTGTTTTCCAGCACCTTTACAATCATGCCTCCTATATCACTGCGTGCCCCCAGGTGCAGCACTGTTCACTTACAAGCCATGCACCAACAATCACTGCTATAGAACAGTAAAGAAGCACATTGACTTGGCATTCTCCTATTAGCCTTGAGGAGATAACAAAGAATGTAATAACTACTGCGCATATACATAAATTGCTAAAGATTCACACTAAATCTATCTTTTTTTTTTTTTTTTCAGTATTGCCAGAAAATGACAAAAAAAAACAAAACAAGACAACAAAGCAACAACCCAGGAATTCCTTTGAGTTAACATCTACCTGTTAAAGTGCAACAAAGCTTTTTATAACAGGTTCAAAATGAACTGTCCCCATGACACGAGTGGTTAAAGGGTAAACTAGTTGACTTCTGAAGGCAGCAGGAATTTTTACACAGACAGCACCACAGCAAATCAAAGACTTGAGTCAAACATATACTAGAGATCAGCTGTTAAAACTGCAACTCCACCACTGGTTAACAGGTATCAAAATGATGTACTAACTACAAGTAGAGTTTCCACATAACAGCTTACAACTGCGACCCCACAAACAAGGGATCTATTTGAGAGTCAACACTTACATTCCCTAACAAAAGCACAAGTCCTGCAAAGATGGTTTTCACTCATATGCACTTGAGATGGATAGAATGCAAGCAATGAACACCACCACCAAAGAACCCATTCTGCTGCACTTATTTCCCAAGGAAGGACACTAATTGAATTCTATTAATGTCAGTTCATACATGTTCATTCTAAGAGATAAGGCAAAGATCTGAGTTAGCTGTTAACTAACCACAAGTCAATAACAGCTGTACTGAACTCAGTTTAGCTATTCCTTCTTTATCAGCTTGAAGCTTCTAGCGGGTTCTAGTTTGGGACAATAAGATCCCAGGACTTCAATGCCTATAGCCATTACAAGACACACACCTTAACACCTGTTTAATCACAGCTATGCAGTTTATGATCTTTTATACCCAGGTCTGCGTGACTGCATAGCGAGGTAATTCACAGTTCATAAGACCAGATAAGAAGACTCTGCATGTGCTTGGTTTTATTGTGACCGCCTAGCGATAACAGAACCAGCTCATGAACAGGACAGATGAGCACAGAACCAAAAGGAAGGGAAGAAGAAGTAGGTTTATTCCTTTCAACAGGTTATAAAACCTGCTCAGACCACAGAAAGCTTCACCATTTCACCACCTGTTGAAGCTAAGCATGCAAGCACCTTATGCATATGACCACTGAAAGCTAACCACGTCTGTGCTGATGCTTCTTCTCCTGCGGCGTCCTCATTGCCCTCATTCTGAGCACCTGAAGCAGCATCTTCTCACTCAAGGTACAAGACAGAAAATCCTACTAGCAATGATATATCAGAGACATCTAGAGGACACCATGCAGTCTGGATTGCCTTTGAAAGGAGGGAAACAAAGACCAACACTTTACTGAACATCATACAGACTTCCCCCACCTGTGTGTGCATCCCACACTCCACATGCCTTCTTCCAGGTTATCTGAGTAAACAGTGAGAGGCAACACACCCACATTTTATGTTGTTTTAATTGGTAGCTTCAGAGTACATAAAATCACGCCAAAACTGCAGGCTGACATGGCACATCACATAACAATTTGTTATTCTGTATCATCCAAGCCAACCTCAGCTGACAGCACCGCGACCACCCTGAAGCCACCATGCTCCTCGTGGATCCTTGGCTTCAATAGCAAGGTGTTGCCTAATGTTGTTCAGTGGCTTTCTCAAACAGCCTGCAGAAAATGCTCCATGTCATACTGAAGGGTGCTGTGAACTTCCTTTTTTTTTAAAATTAATTTAGCTGTACTTCACTCTTCTCTTAAAGACTATTTTCTGATCAAACAAGCCTAATCCCATCCTGTATTCCAAACAAAACAGAAAAGATACTCACCACATGTTAATTAAAACAACAGTACTGAAAATAATCTCTAAATGCCTGTTTTCCTTCCTTTCACAGCTCCATTATCCCAGAACCCATTAGATCACTGCACATGTTTTCCACATTTGTTTCATCCTTCATCCTTTCCTCTTTCCTCCCATTGTTCTGTCCATCTCCTCTGACTTCAGCGCCCGGTTTCCCCCACGTCAGCTTGCAGCCCAGCTGCCCACTTGGGGGACTTTGAATCCTTACACCACCCATCACTCCCACCACTCTAATCAGTACAGAACACACAGCGAGATATCAACATCTACCAGGAACAAGCATTTGTAATAGTTACGGGCTGCTTGACTTCCACAGGGCATAACACTCTGCATCTAGTGAACGACCAGCAGTCACCCTCTCTTTCTGATCTTGTTTTGACTCTGTGCTCCTGCAGAGCTCTGATGGGGCAAAGGAACAACCAGGCACCAATACTGCTGCTCTGAAACTGCATGGAACAGAATGACGTTATTTCCCATTGATATTTACGTATGTTAGAAAAAGAAGATAGCAGGGGTTAATACAAGAACTAACCTCTAAGAACTATCATGAAAATTTTAACTTCAAAGCACATACACCAAAATAAAGAGTAAGATTCTGATCAGGTTTGTCACCACAATTTTTATTCAAACTGAGGCTTTATGGAAAACATTGTTTGGCATGTTAATATTGTGTTAAGTTTTAAAGTTAGGGAACATGAAGTAATTCACTGCTTCTGTTTTCTGTGTCCCTACAGACAAATATTCCTAGCCTCTGACCAGGCATGTCAAAACATTGACTTTTACACCCTGGTGTTCACCCCATTTCCTGCAGGGTAGCCAAGTCTGTCCTGAGGGGAAGTGTGTCATTAATATCAACATCCTATGGGCTCGCTCTTAACAGACCACTGATTGATCTGTGGCTCCATACAGCACAGCATAACGAGGTTATATTTAGCCACATGTCAGAAACTCCACTTTTCCAGACATTCTGTGTAATGCAACAGAAGCCACTTCCATTCCTTAACAAACAGCATCTTCTGTTCACACCTTACTCCTACCATGCCATAGAGCATTACCGTGCATAGAATGCTCACATGAGGTGGACACTATGATTGTCACCTACATGCTTTCCCAGGCAACTGCCAACAAAAGCAACAGCCCACCCTAGTATAACAATCACGTTACCTTGATGAAATGCGTGTTTCCAGCTCACCAAATTACGTTCCACAGTTGAGGGACTGGAATATTCCCACTGTTTTACCAGCATAGCCCCATTCTCAAAACTCAGCTTACATGTAAGTTAACGCGTACAGAAAATCTGTGTCCTGAAGGCTGTCATTTCCACATGCACAGAGTCCAGTTCCTTGACAGATACTCACTTCTGCTTATTTTCAGTCTATCTAACACAGTTTTCTAGATCCCCAGACAATCTCACAGGTTTCATTAGATATCTAGGGTTATACTTTTAATACTACTAAAAACCATCCGACTCTTTCAGCTTCCTGCGCAGTCACGTCATGGGGCAATTACAGGTTGTCAGTAAGACAGCAACACTTGACAAAGCAAAGAGTTAAACTTGCTTTACTTGCTTCCACCTTCTGACCTCTCTTTCACGGAGCTTTTGAAGCCGCAGAAAGCCGGCAGCTTTGTGGCAGAAATCAGCCTCTACGTATTTCAAAGCTTTGGCTGTAAGGGCCCCGTGAAATCTAAGTACATCAGGAAGAATGTTAAAAGCAGCACGAACAAATGAAAAACAAATGGCTGAGCTGTGGTACGTTGGGATATTTAATTAAGAACTTCATCTTTCAATACCAAGAGCTCTCGTTATCCTTCCTGCAGCCATGAAGAGCTGTGGTGTTACACAGCAGTAGTTCTAACCAGGTTAACTACACTTCATTGTTTGGTGGCTTGCTGTGCTGCATGTGTATGTGATTTACACCTTCTCCCCCCTGCAAAGTGTAATCACCCAGCTTATATATATAAAAAGTATAACCCAGCATGCAGGTTTAAAGGGTGAACTACCTTTCTGAGAGCCCAACATGTGAAGCTCCTACCTCGATGCCAAGAGCTTTATTTGTAGAATGGAAACACTTTCCTAAGGTGAAAGACTGACTTCATGTGGATGTATCTGCAGACCCTTAAAGTCTCGGTACCTGCTGTTCGTATCCTTTCATTGCGGAGCATAAGGAAGCTTTTGAAGCGCCAAAACTACACGTCACCAGGGCTGAAAAACCTACAAAAACAGAGCTGCTGCCACAAATAAGGAAACAGGCTTTGAACAGCACAGTTGACTTAAAGAGGCCACAGTAACTCCGTGCTGGTATTTCAGACACAGCGACAAGCCAAACAGCGCGTTCTCCAAGGTCCTATCAGCAATACGCTCAGTACTAATTAACAAGATAACATATTTTCCCACAGAAGCCATCACGAGGACAGAAGATAAAGCATTATTTTCACACAGATGACGGGGAATCACGAAGGAAACACAACAAACACAAAGGACTCGTTGAACCTTCCCGGAACTCAGTGGGTCGGTAACACGATCGATCTGAAGGGCACGGAACCAGCACCGTGCACCTCCGCCACCCCACCAGCCCTTCCTTCCCCCCGGCCTCGCCCACCCCCCGGCCCCGCACCTCCGGGCTGATGTAGGAGACGAAGGATGGTTTGGCCGCCTTGGCCCCGCTGCCCAACATGGCCCCGGCCGCCTCCCTCGCCGTCCGCCCGTCACACAGCGGCACCAACGCCGCTCCTCACACAGGCCGCGGCATCCAGACCGCCCCGCCTCCCCTCCGTGCTCATTGGGCAGAGCGGCTGTCCGTCATGAGAGCGCCCCTTTCTATTGGCTGGCGGCCGCGGGGCGGGATGCTGAGGGAGCGCTGTGTCAGTGCCTCGCTGTGAGGGGGCAGTGAGCGCCGCTCGTTAATCCACACAGCAACAGCAGCGCTTATAACGCACACATGGGGTGTGTTTGTGAGGTTTTAATGTCCTTATAGTCCCAACCCCTGCCATGGGATATGGGGGGTTATATGGGATATGGGGTGTTATACGGGATATTGGTGTTGTATGGGGTGTTATATGTGATATTGGTGTTATATGGGGTGTTATATGGGATATGGGGGGTGTTATATGGGATATGGGGGGTGTTATATAGGATATGGGAGGTGTTATATGGGATATGGGAGGATACAGGGCTGGATTTGGATTCCCGCATCATCGGTCAGGGACTGCGTGTTTTTAGAATGGAAGAAACGAAGTATAAACGTCATATTCTAGCACTGTTATGGTGGATGAAGAACAATCAGCATTCACAGCCTCTACTTTATCATGGGCTTAAAATAAAAGCCTACTCCTGATATTCTGCATTCCTTCTACAAATGTAACCATGGCATTTACCCCTATAACTGCCTGCAGGAGGGCAATGCACAGACCAGCTCTGCCCTTCTTGTGAACAGAGACTGCTTTGTTTCATAAACTTACATGCCGTGAATTTGAGTAATTCCTTTGGCCAAATTCTCAGCTGTGCCCAGTGCTCAGTGGAGCAGCTGATGGAGGCTCAGGCAGCAACTGGCAGTTCCTTCAGCCCTAGTGATGTAAGCAGTGGCAGGTTTGTGCCCATACTCTAATTACTGAATGCCTTTGTTTTACAAACTTTCCAGAGCTAGTGAGGCTTTTAAGCCCTGGTGAAGCAGTAACCCACATATTGAAAAGCAGTAGAGATGCCATGAGGGCATCCCACCAACCGCCTGCCAAAACATGACTGCAAGACTTTATTAGTGACAACACAAAGAAGAGCAAGATGGAGGCATTAGCTGCTGCGAACACACACAGGAGATGGGCATTTAGTTCAGCAACAGAGATGTACTTGGGAATTATGTATATTAAAGGTGAGAATGGAAAACAGAGTATTGCAAGGAAAGATGTGAAAATTGAGGGAAGAAGGCACATAACAACTAATAGCAAAACCACCAAACTTCCTTTCATTGCTTGAAGTGGAAGAAGAAGGAATAACTCATCTCTCTAGTCACCCGAGGAAGCACAGAAATAAAAAAGAACACAGCAGCTAGGGAAGTTCCCCATCTTTTTTTAGCCCTTTTGAAAGCAGACAATTATTTATGCATGGGTGCACAGTGTTCTTTGTTGTGTGTTATACCTCTTTTGTGTTATTCTCCAAAGGCTCTGAATCCAAATTACCTCAGGCTGGGGACTTCTCCTCACTCATTCCCAAAGGATGAGCCAAAGCCTGTCCACATCAGCACTTAGGCCCGTGCCAGAGCTGAGTGTGAGGCAGAGTAACATCAGGGCTTGCCTCCCAGCCTCAGTTCTTCTCAACCTGCAGTCAAATGCTGAGCATCATGAGCTCTCAGAAAACTAAGAAGAATAAATGTACATATTGCTTGAACTGATTCTTCTGCCTTGGAAAGAATCTCAGGTAAGGACACATTCAGCTTCCAGTTTGGATGCCTATCCCTGTGCTAGATGGTGGAGAAAGCTGCTAAGGAGTCCTTGCTAGAATTACCAGGCAGCCCAGATTCCTTCTCCAATGTGGACCAGAAGTCCCCGGGGAAGATTTCTAGCTCTCCATCACCAGCTGAGAATGCAGTCCATCTAGGTAATTGCTGTTTCTTGTTGGACTCTTCCTGCTGGCTGAGTGGTCCTGCTCTGGGAGAAGCCAGACAGAACCACCCAGCATCTGAGTCAGATTGGGCAGGGCAGGCAGTGTGCCACTGGGGCAACCTGCCTCAGCTCTCAGCAGCAGCCTCTTCTCTTTGTAACGCATGAACAGACACAGCTTTTGCTAGCAATACCACACATCATCTGTTTTCTCCTTTAGCAGTGAAAATAGTATCTAGCACATGCCTTAAGTAAAATGTTTGTTTCAATTTGTGTACCAGGCCCTTGTCATACTCTCTGCTAATGAATAATGCACCCGTGGCTCACAGTAATCACCTACCTTAGGTACTGACAGAAGCCACCCAGTTCAGCGCTTCTTTTGTCATCCTCCGTTCCCATTCAGTTGCTGTACATGAAAATTCTGGCCTAGATAGCTTAACAGGCATTAATTTGGCTGTTATGAAAAGCTATGTGGTCTTCAGTAGAGGCTAATGGTAAAACACAAATGGGACTCTAGAGACTGGCTCCAGCTCCCTATTTTTGTCCCTGAATCAAAAAAGACTTTAGTCTGAGCAAGGCAAACTATCATTTCAATAAGGCAAATGGATATTTAGAGGCGCAAGTCTTGTAAAAGCAGCAGATCTTGAACAAATCTGCTGAAACCATGTATCTTGCATTAGCAATTGTCTGCCATTTGCTAAAACAATATTCACTAGAATTGCTGTGGTTTTCTAAGCACGTGGAAAAAGTTTTTTCAACCACACTTTCTAGACTTTAAACACATTCATGGTGATTTGTGCAATGGGTTTAATTCACCTGAATGTCAGATGTGTGTTTGGGAATCAGCTTGTCTGTCCTGGGAACTCCAGCACTCACCTGTGCTGCCAGAAATACAGAACATTGTTTTCCAGGGAAATTAGTTATTTTAAATCTTATTTTCCTTCCTGAAGCATGTGTGACATCTGTGGAGGAACCATCCCTCAAGGAGAATGTATAAGGAGAACAGCAGAGGATGGGATGTTATTCCAAGCCCTTGGCATTCATGTTGCTTTTCTTTCACTTTGCTTCGTTGCTCCTTGGGAAACGATTTTGCTTTGGCATGTCCTGTAATACAAGCTCTGAATTGGTCATGCATCTTGTACAGCGGCATGCCTTTGAGTACGCTGGAGAACATGCTGGGGACATTAGTCAAAGCATCCAGAATCCCTGCTTATGAATTACCACTGCCATGCGAGGAACGCTTATCCTGAATCCATTACCCTGAAATCACCCCTGACAGCATGAGATGCAGACAGAACAGCTGCAAGACATTTCTTAAGGAACGGAAGCAAGAATGCCAAAATAGGCTGTCCCTTCATACAGGAATTACATCTGAAATGTCTCTCCTCTCGTTCCCAATGATTTGCAAGACAGATTCCTCTGACACATATTTTCTCAAGTCCTCCTTTATAATCTCCTTCTTCAGCTGCATTCCTCAGTACAAATCTTCACCTGAGAAAACTTCAGCTCTTCTCTGCAGCCCACATCGCTTCTGAATGTACTGAATCTCTTCTACCTCTCTTCTAAGAGTTCCAGTACTTGAAGGCAGCGTACAAACAGGAGGAAGAATGGGTTGATAATAATAGGACAAGGGATAATGGCTTTAAACTGAGACAGGGGAGGTTTAGGTGAGATATGAGGGGGAATTTTTTCACACAGAGGGTGGTGATGTACTGCAACAGGTTGCCCAAGGAGGCTGTGGTTGCCCTGCAGGCATTCAAGGCCAGGCTGGATGTGGCTCTGGGCAGCCTGGTCTGGTGGTTGGTGACCCTGCATGTAGCAGGGGGCTGAAACTAGATGATGTTAGAGGTCCTTGTCAATCCAGGCCATTCTATGATTCTCTGATTATCATGTTGGCTTCTAACCACTGCTTTCAAGTTATGCACCTGCGCTGATTTTATACTGGGTTTTGCTGTAATGGCAACTCTTCTGCATCAGAAGATTTGTATTTATTTATTCCTGAGTGTGCCTTTGGCAATAAACAGCTGGAACACCACAGTTTTTGCTTTGTGCTCATCACTGTGATGTATTACCTCAGCCTTTCCGAACAGCAGCAGCTGCTGCTGATGGAGCGCTCTCTGCTGTTCAGAGCACACGGACACCTTTCAAATACCATCCCAGCTAATATGGCTGATTTCCTGCATAAAACCACACCTTTTTCTTTTTGCCTGTGCAGTACTTTGATTTCCAATTATTTTGCATGTTGCACACAGAGTCACTATTCATTCAAACGTAACAGCAAGGCACAAATGCCAGATGCACAGCTTTACTTGGCAAGTAAGACAGACACACTAAAGGTCAGTTCCTTCTCTCTGTCTTCCCCATCCCCTCCAGCACACACACAGTATCTCTTAACACTTCCTCATTAGCACCTCAGCTTGACTAGCCTAACCCCTGTCAGACTTGACCTCCTAAACCAGCTGGCGCTTCTGTTTTCTTCTATTTCAGTGGAGCGCTGCAATTGCTCCTTGGATGGCAAATCACACACTGCACCAGCTCTTCTCTGCATAAAACAGCTCTTTTCTTATTGCTCCTGAGCTATTTGTTTTTCCCACATGGCTCTTTTACTATGGAACATATCCTAAGTAGTAGTAAACCACTTCCAAGTAGTGAAAAAAGTCTCAAGATAGAAGCAAGTGAACACATCATGTTAATAGTTCTATAGAATTAGCAGTTCATACAGAATTTCACAATACAGCAAGAAATTGACGGACAGGATCCAACAGATTTCATTTCTAGCAATGCCTCAACAAACCAACCATTTGAAACCATGCTGCTCAGTAGGATCCTACCATGGATGTGCTTATATGTGGATAGGACACTGCTGAAAACTAGGCAGACAAGTCAAAGTTTGAATGTTTCAAAACAGGAGCTTTCATTCTCACAAATTATTCCTCAAAGGTAGACACTGATGGGGGGACATTTCCTGCTGTGTTCATTTCTGTTCACTGTATTATCATGGCATAGAGCATTTTGAGATTTCACGCAGCACTGATGAATAAAAAAAAAGGCAAATTCTGCTTACTTGTAAGCAGCTAGGACTATCAAAACACTTAAAAGTAATTACTTGTTTGTGAAATGATTACATGGTCTTCCCAAGCACACAGTTTAATATTTGAACTATCTCTGTAGTTTTTAAACCTTGCTTTTCCATCCTTCATAGCTTTGCCAGAGTCAGGAGTTAACTAGGTTAAAACAAGCCTATTAAAATGGGCAGGAAAAAAGGCAACGAAGTGTAATTGACTCTTCACCACACAAGGTAAAAATCGTAGTCACAGCTTCATATTTAATGTGGAATCGCTTTAAGTACACAATATTTCAAAAGATTAAGAAACTAGTTAAAAAAGGAAAGCCAGCAGAACAAAAACACAGGAAATCCAAAATACATCTTTGACCTTACAAAGCCTGAAGTTTAGGGTCACATGTCTGAGGAGACAAGTTTTTAGCTTTATGTGGAAATAAACTTTGGTATTTAGTTGAACTTGCCACATGAATAGCACCTGTAGCTTTCAAAATTAACAGTAATGGCTACCTAGATGCCATAGCAGCAAGATATCCCCCTTCAAAAAACAAAAAAAGGACCAAGAACAAGCACATGCTTGGAAGCTACACCTCAAAGCTGGACTATAGAAACAAGCCTAATCTTTTCTTAAAGCAATCTTAAAGCACATGCTAATTATTGTTTTCCTGATACTGAGATTATTTAAAAGATGTTTCCTACCATGAGAAAGCTTTCCTTGTTTACTAACCACTCACACACAGTCCTCTTAAACTTATACTCTGATGTTTTAAGAACACTGCATTTCATTTTTTCTTCAAGAGTCTGTCTACTTCCTATGATCTCTTACTCCTATTCCTCAGATTCATCCTGTCAGCAGTGACTGCTGTGAAAAAGAAGTACTGTCCTACTCCAAGATTTATTTACTTAAAAAGGTCAAAGATAAATTCAACCACAAGCTGCAACAGAAGGCTTTCTTAATGAACATCATCAGAAATGACGAGTTATCTTTGTGACACCTGATACTCTCATCAGCCACTGATAAAGCAGTTACCAGCATGTTAGTCCGAGGAAATCTGTGTTTCATGGGTTTGCAAAACAACTGTAATAAACATTGAACAGAGTAAGTGAAACTTCAGTTTCCAGTGTGTAATTAATTTTAGTCATTTAATAAATCTTAGCTTTTATTTGCGTATTTCCACTGTAGTGCTGTGACAACAAATCACACCTGTGTATCAGAGCATACGTCAATGGTATGATGTGACTTACACCACTGCTATATTTTAGCCTTTTAAAAGAGACATAAGCATACACTATGGTCACACCAAATAATTTTCTGGGTATTTTCTTTGATAACGTCCACTTATCAATACTTCACTTTTAAAGTTTGAATTATGGGGGGGAAAAAAAAAGCCACAGAAGTTTTATACAGAAATAGCTTATAAGGAATAACCTCACAGGCACCAATATGACAAACATTTATTTTTTAAGGACTGAGAGGCATTAATACCATGTTGCCAAAAGTTGATGGAAAAGAATGATTAACTTTGTCCAAATGGGAAATGCCTGCTTCTGCTTATATGTTCGGAAAAGAAAGTCAGAAAGTTATTTTTTGGCCTTGCTATGTCACAAAGTCAATCATACAAAGAACTACGCATTTAACCTAAAATAATAGTCTTTAAAGCCCTTCTATTAAAAACAAACATCATGCAAAACTTTAATCAGTTATGCGGCTGCTTTAAAACTGTTGCAAGATCATACTGTATATATTAGCTTTTATACTGCTAATGCACAACTAACAGCAAATTTGCTTAGATTAACACAAATTTGTCTTAATTACAATGTTATATCACACTAAGACAAATGCCACAAGATTGGCAAAAAACAATTAACTCAAACGGCAGGCTAATTGCGTTGGAACCCCTTCACATTTAGAAAAAAAACCATAATCCTGCAGTCTCACTTTACAAAAAAAATTTGTAAAATATTAATTGGGAGGGGAACAGTTTATCCTATTGAACACAAAGTAACTTACACAACTAGTGTCAAGAGCAAACAAAAAACCTTCTAAATAAAATGTCAAAATACACATCGCAACAAAAGCACAAATGCTGTGTTAAATACAGTCAAGACAACGCACTTGTTCATTAAAAAAAAAAAGACAAAAAAAATAACGAGTTACTGAAGTTAGCAATACTTCTAAAGAAAACGCTATGAGGGAAAAAAGAACCCAGAACTATTCTTTTTCCTACGATAGTTTCCATTTGTAGTCTTTCCATTCATAATTTGTCTGATACAGCACATCCATCACAATGTTCAGAATCTCACAGCAGAGCTAGATGACCCTCATCCAAATCTAATTTCTGCATTGGTTTTGGATGTTTTAAACAGACATTATTATGCATGGAGTAAAAACAAGGCAACAAATGGATAGTTTATCACCTTCAATCTCATCAAAAAAGACGAAGCTTTTTAAAAGTTATCATAATCCTTTTTGTCTTTTTTTCCTTCTGCTTCAAATCCATCAACCCCATCACTGTCCCTTCTCCTTTTACGATTGTTATGGATGTTGAAGCGTTGATTCATCTGTGGTAACGGATCCATTCCTAAAACTTTGTGAATCTGACGGAATGCAAGGAGTCTCAGTGCAAACTACAAAAAGGGGAGAAAGAAGATATTTCAGTCAGAAACCAACATCGATTTTAAATACTTTGTCAAGCAATGGAGAAGCGCTGTAAGATACTTTCACTCTCAGCTTCTGCTATCCATGTTCTTCCTTCCCACAAAGGTAACATAATATGTGCATGTCACATTTGCTGCATCGTGCAGCAGCTAAAACACATTATGTTCAAGCTGGGAATGTGAACTTCGTACAGCAAATGTTACATGCACATATGACTGTGCTGACTTTATTTCTGGAAAGAAGGTGGACAGTGACAGCTATCAATGTCATCCAAATTTATTTACTTTCAAAACATACTTTGCCTTACCTGTGCACTTGAAGTAATATCCTCCCGTTGCTGATCTGTCATTACAGCAAGTGTATCAAAAGGATCTTTTTCACAAGGGTCCAGAAGGCCAGGACCACCTAGAATGGTTAGGCTAATTAGCAGCACGTCTTTATTTTGACTGAGATTAGAAATTTATTTTTTTAGAAATTCTATACTTCATCTTAAGATGATCAAATTCAACTTGCCTTTAAGAATGATCCCTGAAGATATACACTCAAAAACTCTTCTAAGTGCATCCCCAGGGCTTTGTGGTCCAGTAGCACTGCTGATTGCTTTTTCCACAAGCAACTCCATAGCCTGTAATAATAATAAAACCCAGTCAATTTAGAAGACTGCCTGAAACAGAAGAATGATGCTACTGTTGTCCAGTTCAGAGCTTCTGATATAGGAATTTTGAAGAACATTGTACAGCACAGAAACATTTCAGTTAAACAAACAAAAAAAACCACTTGATTTTATAAAGGCAAATAAAAAGGAAGCTGGATATCAGTCTTGATATCTCTCTGACAGGCAGCCCAAAAGCTTTTTATAAGTTTATACAGTGCTATCCCACTCATTAAGTTAGCCAACCTGTCCAACGTCTTCTTGAATATGCATGAAAAAACATGAGCTGAGTCTGGCAGATGTATGAACAAACAATGCACAGTATGTATACTTAACAAGATCAACAGAATATGTCAACATTTTTTGCTATAAGAGCGCAAACCCAAACAATCAAAAACATTGTCTTCTGAAGTTTAATCTAAATGGTTACTCAGTCCTTAGTTCAACAAAACTGAAGTTTACTGCAGATGTTTTTCCTGGATGTAAGCTCATAATAACTCAGATGTTCAACAAGTGTGACAAAAAACCAAAACAACACATTTAATGATTAACAGGCTTTCAAAAATTAACAAATCTGAAATGGTTTAAATGACAAGCAGCATCTTAAATTCTATTTTTTTCCATCTGAGACTATTTTTTAATTTTATTTTTATTTTCTTGCTTTTCTTTGATTCTATTTAAAAAGAAACAGAACAAAACTGTAAGGAACAGCTTTCCTGAGTTTTTTCAGCATTAAATGGATGTTTCATTTCCTCTTCATACTATTTCCTCTTTTTTTTCCCCCCCTTCTTAGTTTACCGTTTTTCAAATGTTACCTTTTACTTTTCAGGAATAAATTCATGCAAGTTACATTAGGCAACGTTAACTACAGTTCTTCATTAAGGATGCTCATTCCTTTCTATTTTTGGCTTGATCTAATGGTTGGACTAGATGATCTTCTAGGTCTTTTCCAACTTTGATAATTCTGTGATTCTATGATCACATTACCATGGTCCCACCATATTTCTCTGGACCAAGCCTCTCACTTCTATCAACAGTAAAAGTTGCTCTCAAGCATGAAGCAAAACACAGCAGTAAAGAAAGAAAAGGAATAACGTTTTTCCACTTATTCAATTCCAGTTCTTCCAGATTCAAAACAGGACAATGTAAATTACAATTACAATATACATTGTCTGTGCACATTAGAGGCTAGATTACACAACTAGAAAATTAACCATGAATAATCTGGAATGACTTGTAGGAAATTGACAAAAATCTTCAAGTTTAGTCTATATTTTTAGGTATGTAAGGAGGCTATTAATAATTTACGTGTTCAACCTTCTGAAGATTTTCTATTATTAAAAATAGTTGGGCTGTTTTAGAAAAGCCCCATCACTTGTTACAGGCTACTAGCATACATGTCAGGTGAAGTTCTGTATCCAGATCCATAAAACTCCAGCTGTGACTTGCAGAAATTACATAAGTTTAAAAATCACCATTTGTTACTCTGTTGTTGCTTTTGTCAGTATGACTTTGAGAATAGTCCAGAAGAATAGCTGACTACACAGATCTCAGTGTTGGTCCATGTCACTCACCAACACAGCCTGTTCTGTCATTCTATGCCAGAAGCAAATCAGGGAGCCTTCTTGCAGAGAACACAGCTATGCCTGATACAAATTTCTCTTCCCTTCCGGATGTGCATCAGAACAATGGGGCAAAGAGGGAACAACATCCCTTGTTCTCCACACATATGCCTTCTGTGTGTTGTGGTACTTACAAGGATGCTTTTTTACAAGTATGCTGGGGTTATTTTTAGGCAGTTCAGTATTGTGCTGATAATAAAGAGGTCAGTTAAATACTTTTCTAGCTTCTTTTAAGCTATATTTGTACGGCCTAACTTTCAGAAATGTAGCACAGTAACCAGGAGGATATTTTCATATTACTATCAAAACTTAAACATAACCTTTTTTATATTCCTCCAGAAGCAACCAATATTATCAGAAGAATTTTAATAGAATTATCTCCAAGCGTAACACAGCTTAAAACATTGTTCATTAAAATAGTAACAACCATTTAAACTGCCTTGGCAATGTTAGCTCTCTTTCTACCAAAAGTGAAGAGTTTACAGTGGGAAGCAACACACTGCAACAGAATCTGGTCTGTGACACAAACCAGTGGGTTTACCTGCATAACACACATATGTTTGAGAGTTTATATTTCAGGCTAATTTGTTCTGATCAACACATTGTAAAACAGAATGCATTCCTGGAGAGCATCTCTTAAAATAGTCAATGCAAAAGGAATTCTCCAAGAATATCCAGCTGGAGAAGCTATGAGAAGTAAATGAGTTCAGCCTAGAAACCTGTGAGTGACACTGACCAAGATGCGAATTTTGATACATCCACTGATTAGTACTGACATATTTCACCTTGCAGAAGGGTTGTATTAACAACCGCAGGAATTACTGTGATTTCTTCATTTGTTCTTTTAAAGTAACCTTGCCGTTATCAGTGCTACCTAGGCACATATAACAGTTAAATCTCATTTAATTAAGTTCAGACAATTTCTAACAAACCACCAGTAGGTGGCCAGAAAAGACAGATTTCTTTATACACAGTTAAAACAAACAAGAAACACCTAATATCTAGAAGACGGATTCTACCAATAAAAAACTCATATGAACAAGAAATTCCTTAGGAAAAAAGTATTCCATCTCCAAATGACTATATCTCAGAAAATTAAGTTTCTAGAGGGACTACATACATTCCCTCTAAGTACACGAACAACAAAAAACACTACTGCTTGAAAAAGTCTACATTTAATGTCAGTAACCTCCTCCAGCACCTGTATGCACACTTCAAAAAGACTCATTCAAAAGAACATTACTCACCCAGCTTGGAAAATCAGACCAAGTTGGAACACGCTGACAGAGGTCACGAAGAATACGAATGATAATCACACAGGACTGCAGACCATTAGCTCTAGCCTTGAGAGCAATACAAAATCAAATTAATCAATCCCAGCACCAACAGCAAATATGACTTGTTGAAAGCCTAAAACACCACTGTTCAATGGAAGCTCAGATCCAAGACTGAAACAAATCATATTACAAGTTTACTCCATGAGCTGCCATTTACAGCAGTATTTTATACAGGGTTAGTAATTTAAGGTGGTAGAAGTCAAAGTGCCCAGGTTATACAAGAATAACATTTCTTGATCCCCTGTACACTTTGACCCGTGTTCACTTGTAACAATAAATACAGTATCTTTCTATATTAGAAATAAAAAGGATAAAGTAAAGGTCTAAGAAGTAGGTATAGAGACTGAAAGGTCAAGGGAATCTGTTTGGTTTCTTTATCGTGCCTTTGCCAGAACGCAAAGTCACTAAACCAAACAGTTGCTTCTCACCTTTCATTCCCTACACTCAATGCACTTAAAGAAATAGGAAAAAAAAGTCTTAAATCTAAACACAAAGCTTTAAACACATATTCCATTATTTAAAGCAAAGTTACTCTGCAGCCTTATGGAATATATAACAAATATACAATATATGATCACCCCAAGCGAGTCAAACTTTCAACATCGCCTTCTCAAAGACCAGAAAAAAAAAATCATGTCAAATGAGCCATAACTGCATAAAGCAGTTCCTCCATACTCAACCTTCTACATTTAAATTTAGTGACCAGAAAAATATCAAGTATTATTAGCATGAACAACGCTGAGTGTTTTCAGACAATTAAACACTTATAATGCAACTGAACTTAATCTCTCATAAGGCTACAAGAAGAAAGTAAAATGATGTTCCGAACCTGGAACCACTTAGCGTGGCGTAGAGCAGCCAGAGCGTCAAGGCATTTTTGCCTGTCCAAGACGTCCGGTGGGTCTTTCACCATACCCGAGGTTACATCTAAAATGGATTGAATTGGCAAAATGCAGTGAGGAATGGGTGTTTGACCAGGTGAGCAAGACACTTCCTTAAAGTAGCTTCAATGTCACACATGCCATTTGAAGTTTAAACCCTTGAATGAGTGTAAATGTTCCATGAAAGGTATTCAATTAAGATTAGGGCATCAACCCAACATGAAGATCAAGAGTGAATATACTGTATGTTTTTGGTTACTTCCAAATGCATTGCACATTATGCAATGCCTAGTGCTTCTTTGTTTAAGCTAACACTAGAAAAATACATATCCCCTAAAATTAACTACTGAAGGAGGGATGGTTGGACACAGTGCACCAGCACAGAGAACACAAGACAGAAGGAACACAAAAATCCACTTTAACTAAGTAAAAACATTCAGACTTAAGTTTCTTGTATATTTTAACTGTAATCTGTTTTTTGGGACTTAGACCTCAAAAGTATTCAAAAAATCTCAGAAAAACCTAGATGTTTTATAATGATATTATTGTTATTATTCCTCATGAGAACATAATGATTCTGCTTTAAAAGCTGACTAAAAGAACTGGAAATGCTCTTCAACATTTCCACTGCTTTCCTCTCTTATTCAGACAAATTAGTATCTCAATCCATGACATATATGCTCCAAAATGCCCTTGTATGCAAAGAAAGGGGACTCCTCAAGACTTAGCAAAAAAAAGCAAAGCAAGGAATAGTTTAAAAAACAAAGCAGAATGTCTGAAAGATAAAGACAATACAGAAGATCCCATCTGTTAAATACTAAGAAAATTAAGTGAGAAGCTGACTGAGCTGACTGCTTTTTTATCTAAACGGAAGAGACCACAATGCCATTTTGGAAGTGGTTTAATTAATGAAACGGGAACTACTGAATAATGTGAAATTGTATCTTCAGATTACTTACAGTTGTCAGGCTATGCTGTAGTCATCAGCTCTAAAAATTAGTTTATTATTTATAAAATTGGCTACAGTGACTAGCAATATTGGTAGCATAATTAGTAATGTAACATAGGAAGAAACAAAACAACCTCTCTCAACAGCATGCATTTCACAGGAAGTGACTATATGAAACAATACAGTTTATGGCAGTGAGACATAAATTTACCCAAGTCACTTGTAGCGATGCTGCAGAAAGACAGCTCTGAAGCTGCCACTTATTTTACTAGAACAGCAGAATAAATAACTGGATACTTCCCTGATGACAAGAAGCTGTAAACAAGCACAGCACTACAGATTTCCAATATTATAGTTAAATTTAAGCTGAATTACTGCATTTAGATTTAGGCATTTTCATATGATAGCCTTATTTCTCGGAGCAGAATTAAACAGAAAAGTATTTCAAAGTAAGAACCGGGTTGAGAAGAATATTGTTATCTTCTCACAAAAATACTCAAACTTAGGGACCATGTGTTAAAGTGGAAAGAAGGAACTAAAAAAAGCATTTACAGAGTAAATGAACACATTTAAAGTGGTATTTAAAACAAAACAAAAAAATAACCAAACACAAACAAAACAAAGAGAAACCGAACCCCAAACCTAAGCAAGAGAGGTGCCAGGTAAGATAACTGATGAAACGAGCACAACGTGGATAATAGAGACAAGAGGTACACTAAGAGAAAACCTACAGAAGAAAAGAGTGGCAAAGTAAAGCTAAGAAATTTCAAGCAGAAGCATGGTTTTGGTGGGCCTCGTTATTCATTATTTCCGTTCTTCTAAAACTAATACGCAGTGAGGTGACACTGCAAATTTCCGGCACAACTCACTGCATTATTTTCAACTCTATTTACTTCTAGCTCTCAAAATCTCCCAAGTTGGAAAACAGTTTTATAAAAAATTATCACACTACTAAGTGCGCAGAAGAGAATCCTCTCAATGCTAGGAATGTAGATCTAAAATGTGCTACCAATATAAAAAGAACATACGGATACCCTTGAAACTTAAAGACTGTGAAAGTCAGAAGTTGCCAAGGCACCTCTCACACTGAGCAAATACTGACTGAAAAAAAAAGGAAACTCTTGTAATATTTAATCTGTGGATTTTTGCATCTGTTTCACATTATAGGATTAACCCCTTAATGACTATTTAACTAAATTCAGACCCCCAACCTACCACCCTATTACACTAAGGCGCAGAGTTGAGTTAATTTACAAAACTCAATCATGAATTCTCACCCTAGGTGACGTATTTATAACTAGTCTAAGTATAAGGGGTTAATCTTCAGTTAGACATGCCGTGTCCACACTACTTCTTCATTAAAAGTTAACAGGTATATCAATTTCGTGGCATTATTATGCGAAATACATATTACCCAGTCAACTGTTTCAAAACTAGTGTGAACACTGCTTAATTCTAGGAGAGAGACAAGGACGAAAAGAAAAACAAAACAAACAAAAAATAAACACAAAGTAACAGTAGATGCTAGGACGATGCATCCAAACCCCCTTTCTTTGTAAAGCATGGCAGGTGTGACAGTGAGCTTTTGAAAACCTTGGTCAAAAATCCTTCCGATGTCTTGGCAGCAACCCCTGACAGGAATCAAGTCTCTCTGCTAGAAGGCTTTGGACCGGGGCTGTTAGCTAAGGATAAAGAAACCACGCGCACACACGTATGCTTCATAGGTATGGACACTTTGCTTGCTGAAGGAAAGATTCCACAGCAGGGGTTAGAACACTTCAATTATATCAGATTTGGGAAACTGTCAAACGCAGAACACTGTAAAGTACAGTAGCTATGCGGTTAACAATTTTCTTTCACACCGTATTGTTTTATTATGTAATAGGATTATTACACATCAAACATAATTCTTCTTCATGTGCAAGTCTCAGTCTCATCTTTACTCAAACTGGTTCTTCCGGTAAAGCCTTCCTTATCACCTGAACTAGCTCCCCAAGCGAGCTAAAAAAAAGAAAACTCGTAATCGTTGTTAAGACACAGAGCATGAGAAGCTGCAGTAAGAAAAAGAACACAAAACACGCACTGTTATAACTCTGCAGCAAGTAAGCAGCAGTCTTCATAATAAGGCCTTCTTTGCTGCAACAATTTGCAATTCAGTCTTCTGTTTTCTCTTGTTTCAAGAGTGAACTTTACTGAACATCTATTTCATACTGCTCAGTGTCTTGGAGAGAAATCTAGCTTGATTTTGCTTGCCCAGAGGCAGTACTGCATTCAGCAGTGAATAAACTCACAGTGATCATTTTAAGTCAAGAGTGGGTCAGACAAAAAAACAAATTTGTTTCCTTTTGGAGGCATAAGTTGAGGAATTAATTGTAAGCATCTTACTTTTACTTTTAGTTTGTATATTGTTATTTTAGACCACAAGCAGTTTAATTGCAATTGAGTACTGTGGCAAAATCAATACTGCATTTTTTGCGTAGTACATTAACATGGAGTTTAAGGTTAAATTCTTTTAACTATTATCTGACTTAATAATCAAAGCCATTAAGTGAAAGCACTCCTTATAAACTTAAGCAATATGCAAAGTCAGATTGAACACAGACCAACCGAGAGTCATGTTGCACTTAAGATTGCCAAATCCCGAGTAGTATTGACTGGTTTTGACAGTCTACATATAAAGCATTTATAGGTAGGTATGACAGGTGCAGCTTAGAAATCATGTACAGAGCATTCTTAACTACTCTCCAGAAGTCATCCAAACTACAGGAGACATCTGGAATTTTCTCTTATTACACAGGATGACTTTGTTAACTCAGTTTGCTTATGACACACTAGTCACAGCTACAGAACTTAACTAATGCAGGATAAGAACCTCAAATATTTTAGAGGACATATAATAATGTGATAAAAGAACAACTGTAGCTTATATAAACACGTATATGCACAGGCACATTTATACATAAACATGGACAATTTTTTTCAACCTGTATAAGAAGCATTAAAATAACCTCAGACTTCCTATCTGAAGGTTCACTGTCCAGAACCCTGTTTGCCATGATGCCTTTCAACAACGAAAGTACAGGATTAAAAGGAAACAAACTTTAATTTTATCTGACCCGTAGACAAAAAGAACCAATGTACTGCAGACATTAATCATGCTTGTTGGCTTAAAAGCTTTTGGAGCTTTGAAAGTGTTACAGAATAGACCCTAAAGCAACACTGCTGGCACCAGAGAAACTGTGGACTTCAGAAACGTAAATTGATTTAAGAACACCACCACCTTCTTCAGCTCAATGACAAGCTGTTTCTTACTGTACTAGTCTGGGTTTGCCAGTTGGATATAAGACTTATTATAATACCAGAAGCCTAAAATGTACTCAAAAAGCACTACAGACCATAAAAACAACCTCAGAGAGCTGGAAAAAATTGCACTGTCTTTTAAAGTCAGAAGGGATATTACCATCAAAGTATTACACAAGTGCATTTTAAGTGCCAATGCTAATTGGAATGTGTAAGTGATGGTAATACTGATCCAGTTTAAATCCAAACCCACATGATTTAGTTTTCTGAAATGATACAATCTTTCTCTTAAGGCAAGACTGCTCTAGAATGCAGTTCATAGCCACTTGTTATAGAATGCTTTGTTTTTCACTTAATCAAAATGAAGAAAGGAAAAAAATTGTCAAGTTTGTACCTTTTCCAGAAAGCTGAGGTTGGACATAAAGTTAGAATTTAAAAAAATTAAATAAATGCATCAGTAAGTATTTATTTTAACCAACTGTTGTCTACCAAGACTGGTTGTTGAAAAACAAGGTTTCAATCAGTGTTGTGCCAGCATGTTACCTTCCAGGACCTTAATGCCATCTTAAGCAGAATAGATAAACATATCAAAATACATAGGAGAGGTAATATCTTTAACAACTTCCCAACCTCCTTCCCTCATGTTCTCCTCCCGAATGACTGGAGATGTCAGTGTGATAGTAACTTGCATTTTGGGTTCCACACATGAATTTAAAATTATTGCTGCTTCTGGGACTGCACACTTGATATCGTATTTCTCAGGACTTATTACCTAAATATTGGGAAACAGAGATTTCTATTAGCAGATGACCAAGGCAAGTATGGAGGAGAAACTGGACTTCAATATATGTCTTTTTAACAGAAAGACAGAAACACAGTAATAATTATACAATGCAGATACACATATTTTCAAACGAGTCACAGTATATCCAACTAAAAATAAATTTATAAACATAGATATCTATATAGATATGGACTTACACTGTTGCCAAATCATTAATGAAAATACACAGCAGTCAACAAACACACAAAAGAAAAGGCACTACTCATAAAGGGAATTCACAGGCAAAGTACGCTACATAGCATGAATCTTAAAAGCATTTAAAAGGAATTCTCACAGCCACTTGAAATGTGAACTGGGTATGTCTCCCGTTTGAACACAGCAGCCACAAAGCTACAGCGGCTCCTCTCCTTCCAGCTCTCACTTTTACAGGCTGAGTACTGCTAGGGAGATTCTTTACTTAGCTGTCATTGCATCCTCAGATAGAAACAAAGGGCCAGACAGACACCCAGGGTAAATGTTACAGGAACAAAATGGTTATTCTAAATTGCTTCTTGCTAGTATATTTAATAGTTCTACTTCAAGAAGCAACAGGCATATCAGTCACAGCATTCCACAACCTTGAGGTGACTTCTTCACATAGACAGACCAAGATGTACAAATTTTTATTCTTCTTGTTTTGCTACTTTGAATAGGACCCAATATTATTTCCTAATTAATCTGATCCTGATGACACTTTTACTACGCTACTGATTGTGCCATCCAATTCACTGCATTGTACTGACACAGAGATGCTATGGCAGACTTGGTTTCAGTAGGGATCAGTGGAGCTAAAGAGTTCATTTCTTACAGAAATATTGCAAATATTTTATACGAATTCCACTGAACCGTCCAAAACTGAATGTTTGATTTTGAGATTTTTTTGTAACTAAAAAGTTACAAGACTTCTTTTCTTAACTTACTTGTGGAACCTCAAAGCATACACACTGAAGAGACAGGCATTAATTCAGAATTTGACCTTCACATAGCAAGCTTCCTATAATACTGCAGTAACAGGAATTCTTTCCCTGCTTCTTTTTAACTGACAACTAAATACAATCTATTAAATGACAACTGATACTACATCACTAGCATTAACATCTAGAAACTTGTAAATTCACTATATGCAAAAAGTAAAACATACAGTTTGGTCATTGAATTCATATTGAAGCACAGAAAATCAAAAGAAACTATGAGCTATGAAATGCAGCAAACAGCTTGAAGAATATGACTTATTCCATGAACAGATATATGGTTTGTTTCTTAGTGGTATTATCACATAAAAATCAAATTAAAAAAAATCTCAGTTCTACTTACTGCAAGTTGTTTGGGAAGACTTTCAGCAATACGACAGAGTAATGTCTTTGAAGGCTTCTCAGCACATAACAAAACAAGATTGACGTTTCTGTCTCCACGGAGCAGCAAGCCTTTAGCCAAAACACCTACCCGCAAAACTCCTTTCAAAGCTCTGTGAAGTAAATTATAGTTAAAAGCTGCATTCAAAGTAGAATTAAGGCTTTAAAATTAATCCTGAAGATAGAAAAATGAAATAAAACAGGAATGTCCCTTATACATTTGAAGACATGGCCATTATCAAAATTTGCTACATCAAAACCTTACAAGAACAGGATCCCTGGAACCACTGAGAACAGTCTGTGGAAAAATATAAAATGACTTCTAGAAACAAAAGATGAATTTCTCAAAAAATAAAAATACCTGTCTTTACTGCCATCCTTTTTGTCCTCTCCCTCTTTGCTCTTATTTTTCTCATTGTCAGTCATGTTGTCAGAAACAAGTTTCAAAGCACGCTCAGTAATAGAAACGATTTTTTGGACTGCCTGAAGTTCCTCCTCCGTTGGATATATTGCTGCGTGCTTGGTCATCACATAGCGGTCATCTGAGGAGTCAGGGCGACGCAGAGGCTAAACAGATGGGAAAGTGTATTTCAGAAATATTTCAAAGTTCACAGAATATTCAAACCTCAAATCATTAAATGTAATAAAACACAAACTATGTCCTTAACAACTAACACACCTCACAAACAAGCTGTGGTCTTGCTGAGCATGAACTCACTCCATAACTTTCAGATGACTGATAAAGCACTAACATGACAAATCTCAAGATAAACTAATATAGTGGGTTTACTAATCTCAAGGCAGAGAAGGACCCACCACTAAAGGAGCTCAAAAATAGGAGGAAGACCAACTTATTACATGGTCTGATAGTGATAGGACAAGAGGGAATGACTTTAAACTAAAGAGGGGATGTTTAGATTACATATTAGGAGGAATTTTTTCTACACAAGAGTGGTGAGGCACTGGCACAGGCATTCAAGGCCAGGTTGGATGGAGATCTGGGCAGCTTGATCTGGTGGGTGGGAACCCTGCCCACAGAATTTGTGTTGGAACTGGATGGGCTTTAACATCCATTCCAATCCAAACCACTCTATGATTCTACGAGGATTCTAACCATCCACTGGAACTGATGCTCCAGCCACTTCTTACACATCTATCCACATTCATAAAATGTTTTGGGTTGGAAATGATGTTTAGAGATGAAGAAAATTATGTTATGTTAATGCATTTAAATAGAAAGTAATACTCAAATCCGTAACAACACGTGTTTCGTAAGAATCAATATTTGTCTTTGAGATAAACCTTCTTCTTATAAGGACTTATGTTGGAAGACAGATTAACATAGAAGGTTTTGTTCACTATCCAAATACTTTAGTAGGAAATACTGGAGACAATGCAGCACCGCGTAACTTACAGTCTTTAACTGTGCCTCTTGGTACGTAAGGTTTCATTTTTTTCCCCTCTTAAGTTAAGAAACTCACAGCTGGCCCTTGGGGCTGAGGAGGCATTCCTGGTCTAACTCCCAGCAGGCCAAGAGGTCCTGGAGGACCATGAGGATATCCTCCATCTGGTATTCTACGACGGTCATCCCAATGATGCTGCTCTTCCTCCATTCTCCTCCAGTACATGTCCTCTTCATATCGCCTGAAGTGCATCAAACAAAGCATTCTCTTTACATAACCATAAGCACTTCCAAAAACTGTAATGAATTCCTGGATGTCCTCTCTAACTCATTTCTAGTAGTCATCTGCAAATAGCAGGAAGCTCCAGAAGGTAAATAAAAATGAATGGCTTTTTCTAAGTCAGACTCTTTATAGCAAAGTAATTCTAGTATGTCTACATTTCTCAGAAGGACTAAACACTAACAAACAAAAAACCCCAGAGGGTCAGCAACTATTTAATTCAAAACAAGACAGAACAGAGCTCCCATAACATCCAAAAGCACCAGCTCCAGAGGCACCAACTAGTTTTAGATTAATTTCACTGCAGCTTTGTCTCATTTACCTCATTTCCATCCTCCAGCGTTCTTCCTCTTCTCGCCTTCTCCAGTATTCTTCTTTCTGCATCTGTTTCCTCATCTTTTCTTCCTGAATTTTTCTTGCTCGAATGCTGGGCTTCACTTCTACTTGCAGATCTGGGTTTACTTTTTTCTAGTTTAAAAAAAAAAAGAAAAAAGAAAAAAGAAAAAAAGGAAACGTTGGTTTTCCTCTCATCATCTCATTGTTAAAACTTTTTGTGGAATGTTTAACACACATTACTTGTGTACAATAACATCAGGAGGAATAAAACAGTTTTATTACATTGAGTAGTTAAAAAAAAAAAAAGATGTTTCCACTACTCTGAAGAACTAATGTATTATGAACAGCATGAATTCTTTATTTGCTTGCCTCACAAACCAAGCAACTGAAGATGAAAATGCTTCATGTAATACCTAATAATTTGCTGTTCATTCTGTAGCTGGATGACTACTCCATAGCCAGAAAAAAAACACACTTCCTCCCTACTACTGTGTGCTTCATAATACCCTGTTCCTGAAAGAACATATACACCAATTACTGAAAACATTTTTCTAGTAATTCTTTTGTCCTTTCCAAGATTACTCAGGCCCATTAAATCTCCAATAGCCACAGCAGATTCTTCTTACGTAATTTTATAATGACCAAAATGCATACTGTACGTCAGTCTCTCCCAAATCGTGACTGAAAAAAAAGAACTATGTTTGTTTCTCATGTCTCTGCAAAAGGCTTATGTTGTCTACCCTAACAAAACTATTCAGCAATGCTCTTTTACAGTGTTTGAAATTAATGGTAAGCAACATAGAAGAACCTTCATGTTGTTTGCATATGTTGTACCATATTTTGACGTTGCAAAAGTTCCCAAATACAGTATTCAAAATGTTAAAAAATAAAAATAAAAAATAAAAATGCATTTTCAGTCTGCTTTAACTTATTTAAAATCTATAAGGAAAAATCAACTAGAAGGTGAATGCATTTCTCTACCTTTTCATGTGCTGTTTACTCAGAACGCTTGATTTGGTAATCCTAAGTTTAAGACCATGCAATTAGTCAGCAGACATCTGGTACATTTTTAGATAGAAGCATAATCATTTCTACTAACCTTATACTGGAGTCTGTGCCTCCTTCCTTTTAAGTGCATCTCCTTGGCATTAGGGTCATTAAAACTGCATTCACAAAGTTTGCAGTGAAAGCGGATCACCTTTCCTTCATCGTTTCTTACCTGGGAAATAAAATTTTAACATGTTTTTGGGGATTTTGATTTTTAAACCCCAAACTGATGCAAAAATGAATTTCATTCAGTGATATTGGACACTGTCCGATTTCAACACACATTAAAATCTTTGTTTAAACACTAAATGAAAAAAGATGAATTAGATCTTTCAGTTCTGCCAGAGACAGTGTTGTGCTTGGTTATGAAAAGTGTTCTTCCATTCAAAAGAATAGGCAGATTCAAACCTGAACATGGACATACTGAGTTGAAGTCAGTAATTGCAAATCTGCAAAATATAACATCAGATTCTGATCCTATACACTTCACCCCACCAACATTGAATAGTGTCACACTAAACTCAAAACAAAAACACAACATACAAAAATGTAAGCACATAAACAAGCCTTTTCAAGTTCAATGCTTGGTATCACTCTGAACAATTTTTTTTTACCAAAATAGCTAAAAAACCGTCACAAATTGTCATATTAATACCTCCTCCACATAGTCATGTCCCACTGGCTGGACATCACTTTGCAAGGCAGCAAGAGTTGTAGGAGTCACTGGTTCAGCTGCTGTGTCTGGTTTCACTTCCTGTGTTTGTACCGTGGCAGTAGGAGTTGTTTTAACACTTTCAGCTGATTTCATTTCTTCCAGTTTACTTCCTGTTGTCTGAAGCTTATTGCCACCTAGAAATCAAAACATTTCAATTTTTAGCTTTCATCAAACAAGAGTATGATTACATGTGATATGCAGACTGGAGACTTTATTTGCAAGAATCAATGTCCTGGGCAAAGCATCAGAAGTCTTAAAACTAATTAAAATATTAATATGCTTAAATTACAATTAAAGAGGGTTCTGTTATGAATAAATATATTTTAAAATATCTAAGTTACTTGAACACTTAATATTACGTTTTATTTTAGCATGAAAAACTTTTCTGTATAAGTGCAGCTTATGTAACAGAAGTTACATAAGAAACTGCAATTTTCATCATTTTCATGCTTTCTCAAAAGTGACAGGAATTAAAGAAGAGCTTAGCAAAGATACCATAATGGTATCATTTCATCATCAGATATTTTTGGAAATCAATGAAAAAAGTAATTAAAACCATATGTTTGTGTAAGTAAAGGTACTATGCTCTCACTGTTGCAACTGCATAGAGTCTTTCTTTCAAGAGCAGGATAAGCTTATTTTGGAACAACTGCTTCTCATTTCTGAATGTCTGTCATGCTCATTACAAAAGTTTCCGAGCTACATTTCCACTACTACAAGGATGTTCCAGTTGCCCAGTTACCAACTACCAATGTGCTTTAATAGCCCAGGCTATAAAATGAAATTAGGACCAGATGGACTATAAACTGTTGTACTCCAGAAGCTACTACACTCTTACGAAGTACAAAGAAGCTTCCAGGAAAGACAGAGACAACAGGACAGAAAATATCATGAACTGTGAAGCAAAACTTTTCTATACATTTTTATTTTCACCTATCAGTAATTCTCTTGAATACAACAGAGTTATTCATGCATAGTTAACTAAATACATTTGTATTTGCTAAAGTAAGATCTTAAAATTATGGAATAGGTTAGGTTTCAAAATAAAGACTGACTTCTGTACTTGCCAACAAAGTTTATTTTCGGTGTAGATATTTTCTTTACTGCTATATTAGCAGCAGTTGAAGATGTTTTGTTGTTGGACGCTGTGTTAAGTGGTGTGTTTGCCGTGGGAGTAAGAATTTTCACCGCAGAGGATGCAACAGAGGAGTTCACAGTACTGCTGCTCGTTGCTATGCTTGAAGCAGAGGCAGCTGGTTTGGAAGCAGATGTGGATGTTGAGGAAGTAGCCTGGGTAACCACGTTTGGTTCAGTCGAAGGAATGGGTTTGCCAAGTTTTGTGTGCAATTTTACTACCTGTAAGAATAAAAATAAATTCATATCACCTACCTGGAAAAACTAGAAAAAACAAACATAAAGCTTATGGAAGCTGTAATAAAAACATAAACGTAACACCAAAGAAAAGAAATAAATCAGTAACTAGAAAGTTAGCTACTGCTTCTTAACAAAAAGTGATCTTGGTACAAAAAGAATGGAGATGTAAGAGCTTTTCTCATCTGAAACAAGGTAATACTTAACCATCATTTCAGATCGCTTATTTTCATCACAAATCTATATACTTACTTCAAAAGCTACGTGTATGAGAACAGAAAGCCAATAAACTGAGAAGACAGTAAAACAGCAGGAAGTATTTTGCTCAAACTGTTTCTGTGTCACAGCTTTGCTGCCTGGTTGCTTTTTTTCCTCTTCAAAACATGTGGTAAATTAAGCTTTTTTTGGTTCCAAATATTATCTATAAATAAAAGTTATTTAATTCAAATTCAGGAGCATTGCCCCTTTTGCTCACTATCTTTTAAGAATATTGATAGAACTGCCAAATTACCTAGCAAATTTGAAGAGATTCATTAGGGAAAGGTTGTTTCTTTTTAATTTCTGGTTTTTGTTGCTGTTGATTTTAATACAGATCTGCAGAGACAATTAAGGAGGACATGTGAGGAGTATTTCAGTGCTCCCTAAAGTTCATGGAAAGCAAAGGGGCAGGTGATCACCACCTGAGAAACGAATGTAGGGGGTTCCTAAGAACCAAATTCACAGAATGAAAGCTAAAGACTAAGGAAGATTTGAAAACAGCAAGAAAAGTCTGCTTTTATCTACACCTGTATACGATGATAATATGTATACAATAGCATACACACACTTTTCCTCTTTGTTCTTATTTTTTTTTAAGTAAATCCTATTCCCCATCAGAACATATCAGAACATAGTCAGGTAATAATGGAAGTTAAAGCAGCTCTTTATTAAAGAATGACTTTCTGTAGTAGAACAGACAAGATTCTTCACAGTGTACAAAATTAATAGATTTAGATTTCAGATGAAATCCTAAATAAGTAGTGGCTAGTGACTACCTGCAGGGAAGAGAAAGCTACATCCAAATGTATGGGGACAATAAGTACCGCATTTCACGTACTTCTGCGACTATTGAGCACAACCCAAAAACTTAGCATCTCAATGCATTTATAAAAAAAACACTAGACAAATCAATTTAAATTGTACTAACAACTAGACTAACAAAAATTATTTAGAAAACTTTTAAATCATAGAAACACAGAAGCATAAAATAGCTTAGGTTGCAATGGGCCTTAAAGCTTCCACCCCTTTGCTACAGCAGAGTTATCACCCACAAGATCAGGCAGCCCAGGGACCCACACAACCTTTCCATGGACATTTCCAGGGATGGGGCACTCACAGCTTCTCAGGGCAGCCTGACCAAGTGCCTCATCATTCTCTGAATACAAAGTTTCTTGCCAAGCTTTAATCTAAATCTCCTCTCATTCACTTTTAAACCATTCCTCCTCATCCCTCTATCATCAAATTGTGTAAAAAGTAGGTCTCCCTCCTGTTTATAAACTGACTCCCTTCTCTGGGAGGAACAAACCCAACTCAGTCAGCCTTTCCTTGTAGGAGAAATGCTTCAGCACTCTGCGAACCTCGGTGGCCTCCTCTGGACCCACTCCAACATTCCATCCACTACTGCATGGCCAAATTCAAACACGGGTCACAAGGGTTCACAGCGCAGTACTCCAGAATTCCTACCTTAGTGAACACTTACTAATTTTTTTTCCAAATGCTCATTATAAAGTCTATTACAGGGCACTGTTCTTGCTCTCATATTTTTCTTTACAAGAAATACCAAGGAACAATGAGCAAGACAGCTACATAAAAAAAAGTCTTGGAAAGTGTTAGGAAGGACATGCCCTTGCTCTGTCTCATCCCTACCTTAGTCAAAATCTTCATCCTATGATTTTCAAACATTCCAAAACATCCTTTTCCCACTGAAGCAGGGGTGATATTTTTTCCCCACTTCTCCCAACAATGCCTTTCTGATAGTGAGGTCAAAGGCAGGTTTGAAACAAAATGCAAAACAAAATATTTTTAAACAGAATTATTCCTGCTAATTTCCTCCCCCCTGAGATGAGGGGTAAAATATAAAAACGACAAGAACAAGAGAAAGTTCTTACTTTCTGATGCTTGGCTCCACGGATATGGGCAGCATATGCATCTGCTCCTGTACAAGACACATCACAAAGCTCACAGCGCAACTGATTCTGAGTTCCTCGAGCAGAAGTGCTACTGCTATTGGTGTTCTGGGATGCTTTTAATGCCGCTTCTTTCTTCTTGTGTTTCTGACCTTCTAAGTGTTCTTTGTAAGTCTGTTTAAACAAATAATACAGACACAGTGAGCTGACTTTATATTGTTTGTCCCTCATTTGTGTAAACACATATGGTATGGAACATAGCATAAAATACATGCTTTATGTAAGAAACAGTTGGCATGCTGAGCATTTATTTCATACAACAAGCTCTTAGGCATAAGCAACCACTTGTAAGACTAAGACATTTTCTTCTCTTCCAATACAAGTCCACTTTTACATGTAATACTATCCGAGCATTCTTCTCCTCAATTCCTCAGTGTTCAAAATATACTGCGACTGAAAACTTGATACAATCACAGAAGTTTATGTCGGCTGCAGTTTCCTGCATTGCACAGAGTAATTCTAAGTTTCAAATTTTTCATCAACTTGTATGAAGACAGTGTATTCTAAGAACTAAAAAATCAGATTCAAATAAAGGTAGCACAGAAAGCTGAGCTGAAAATGAAATGCAGAAGTTGAGATGTGCTCCTGTACTGACACTGGCAACCTAGGCAATAATAGGAGATTCACTTAAATATCTGTATAGCCTATCACATGCAAACACAGCATTATTTGTTATCTACTTCTTACATACTTGCATTCGCTGTGAAACTAAACTGGGATGATGGAATACAACAAAGAATACATTTTCAGATTTATCATTCACAACATTTATATGATTCAGGAGTTCTGACGAAAGTATTTTCTAAGAAATTTACTATGCTAAAAAAGCAAATTAAATTCAAAGGTCAGAATACTTCTCAGTCTGACACATAGCTGCCACTTCTCTGTACAAGCTAACAGAATGCACCTTTCTGATTTCTCATGGTAATTCTGTAACATTTTGATTATTTATTACTTATTATATTTAACAAATATTCTTGAAAGAGTTATTCTTTTTAGCTGCAGAAATTTTGACAAAAACGTATAGCAGAGTATTACATAATACAGGTACCTGTGGTCCAGCACAGCTGATCTTACAAACATCACAGTAGTGGATCTGGGGTGGTTTGGGGGGTTGTTTTGGTTTCAGTTGCTTATTTTGGAATGGTGCCTTTTTAGTAAAGGTGGTCCCTGTCCAAGCGGCTGTTGCTGCAGCAGCAGCAGCTGCTGCCGCTGCCTGTTTCTGTTGCTGCTGCTGCTGCTGATAATAGGATGATGCAGCTGAATACACTGCAGCCTCATAGCCAGAGTAAGAGGTACCTCAAAGATCAAAATAAAATAAAAATTACATCACTGAACATAATGTATCTATTACACAACACACAAATTACAAGCATGCACTGTAATAAAAACTGAGGAAGCAGGGTAGAATATAAACAATGTACTGAGATCTTGTTAAGCAGTCAAGGTTTTTCTTAATGTCTCTCAATACACAAATACATAACATACAACCTTTTCAGAAACATAATTGACTTTTGGCACATCTATGCAACACACAGTTATGTTGCTGGGTATAACTAGCATCCCTAAAGACTATGTGAAAATTCCTGGTATATCCTGTAGGTCTCATTATGATGTAACAAGAATAAAATATTTCTCAAAGGACAATGAAGTAAACAGTCTTCCTGAACCAGATTTACAGTTCAAGGTTCAAGATGAAAAGGAAGGCAGAGATTATGTAGAGGAAAAAGGAAAAAAAATGGATACAAAAAATATAACACCTTCCGTTATCATGTTCTACTTCAGTGATTTAAATTGTTTTAGTACAAAGTTGCTGGCCTGCTAAGACTTCTGCAGCACACACCTTGACTGCTACCACTGAAGTTGAGTAAGTCAAGGAAAGTGGGCTTTTATATCTTTGAGACAGTTTTCCCATAAACTTTCTACATCTACTGGTGCAGTGGAATTTCAATGTCACAGCCTGCACCAATGGGTGTGCTACATGAGTGCACAGGTGCCTGGAGTGAGGCTGGGGTCTGAAGCCACCCCTTCTGTCTCCACAACACTTCCTACGCAATCTGAGTCTGTGCAGGTCCCCCTTTGCTCTGCTCTCCTCCCTGGTGGTGCAATGGTATGAATGGAGGAGGGCCATATTCCTCAGCTCATCCCTTTCTCCAGACTTTTACTGATGGGTGAGTTAATTTCTTTTTGATATCCTTTTTGATATTTTGACAATTTTCCTATAGTGCCTATTTCTCAAATAAAGGCTCTGTCATTGCCTTCATTAGTTCTACAACTGGTTCAACTATTTTAATCCTCTGATCAGATTCTGCTTTGAGAAAATCCCTTTAAAATCCCGATTATAAATGGGAAAGAAACAAAATAAAAATGTTCAAACTAGCTATAATATGACAGATTGCCAATTACTGAAAGAAAGATAATTGGTATTTTTCCCTGGTTTTGTTTGTTTGCTTTTCCTCCAAAGCACCAATCAGCCTTCTGCTTTGGTTCATAACAACCCAGACTGGTAAGATTTATAACGGATCATTCCTCCCTGCCACTACAACTGTCACTCCCTGCCACTAAATCTTATGGCAAGTCTCAACACACTGTCAGTATCCTGTATATTTTTACATGAAACAAAGTAGGTATATTTAAGCATCCAATCTCTTTTAAAGATAGATCATTAGCAAAATATTTTTATTTAAGTAGTTGATACTTCTCAACAGACTGATGTAACTAAACAAAAAAGGCTAAAATTCTGAGCATTTAAATCCTGTCGCCTTCTGTAACGACTGCAAAGATCTCAGTAGCATAATAAGTAAAATTCTTACCAGAGTAAGTAACCGCTGTTGTACTGTATGTTGCACTTTGAGTATAGGATGGAACAACAGTAGCTGCAGCTGCTACTGGCTGCACAGTAGAGGATACTGGATATATAGAAAACGTAGTTGTCGCTGGACTTGGGGTTGCAGGTTTTATAGCTGTTACTTGTCGTGTTTGCTGGGCTTGAGTGTATTGAGTTGCTCCTTGGCTATATCCTGCCTTCGGAGCTAATTAGGATAGAAAATAAGCGTACAAACATAGACAGGCTTTAGTTGAATGAAGTGTCAACCATATTATGTAATAATAAATGATATTTAATGATATTCTAGGAAAAAAAATCTAACAAGCGGAGGTAGCTTTTTTGGATCCTTTTGCTATTTTTAAAATTTATTTATTATTGAAGTCTAGTTATACACTGTATAATCGTATAACTCACCACTGCATGATGATACCTCAAGGTTCTATTAGCAAGAATCAGTTCCCATCTTTTTATTTGTTTGTTTTAAAACGCAGCAGCCAAACTAACCTTCTCATTCAACAGTTTTACTGGAGTATGCAAAACTGAAGTACATCTAAATTTTCACATCACTTCTCACTAATGTAAAAAACTAATTATGTTTTGTATCAGTCACGATACTAAACTTTAAAGAACTACACATAAATAACTAAAGAATTACAAATACGTCAAACCAAATTATCACCTGAACCTACCCTTGACATGTTGACCTAGATCAGCAAACTTCCAAGACAAATAAGCAAAAAGTTTGCCTACAATTATGTTCTGGGTTTTCATATTTTAAGGTATTATAGCAATACCTACATTGTATAATGACAGGAGTTTGGAGCATGCAACCCACCTGTCTGGTAATATGACTCTGCCACTGAAGGTTGAGGCTGGGCAGCTGCAGCCACAGCTGCAGCAGTTGCTGTTGGCTGTTGATAATATTGCTTGCTGTCATAAGCTACAGCCGGGGCAGTAGATCGAACGTAAGAATAGGAATCCTAAACATTTAAAAAGGAAAAAACAGTGAACTTATGCTTAGAATATGCATCTGGAGAAATAAAGGTTGTTGGCAGAGGAAAAAATCCAGTAACATTTCCTTCTAATTTACACTGAGAACATTTTTTTTGGAAAAAATATTCACGGGGCATTGTATATCGATAAACACATTAAATAAACGGTTTGTTTACAAGTACCTTGCCAGATTAAATAAAAAAATCAACCAAATACTTTTAAATTACTCTCCTTCACAAATTATTTTTGTAACTAAAAAAGCAACCACTATCAGTTGCTTTTCATAGTGACTGCAACATGATCCTCTAATACACATAGGAAAAAAAAAGCACATCTTGACAAAATATGAAGTCACAAGTTAACAAATATCACAGAACAACAGATTTGCTGAGGCTAGAAAAGACCTTAAAGATCATCAAGTCCAACCACAATCTAACCATACTGCCCTCATTCTAACAGCCCTCTGCTAGATCACTGTCCCCGAGAACCACATCCAAAGGGTTTTAAACACATCCAGGGATGGTGACTCAACCATCTTCCCAGGGAGCCTATTCCAGTGCTTAACAACCCTTTCTGTTAAGAAGTGTTTCCTGATATCCAACCTAAACTTACCCTGGTGAACTTGAGGGCATTTCCTCTCATCCTGTCACCTGTCACCAGCGCGAAGAGACCAGCCCTGTTCTTGCTGAAATCACCTCTATTGTAAGAGAGCAATAAGGTCTCACCTCAGCATCCTTTTCCCCAGACTAAACAGCCCCAGCTCCCTCAGCCTCACCTCATAGGCCCTTCACTTGTTGCCCTTCTTTGGACCGACTCCAGCACCTCCATGTCCTTTCTATACTGAGGTACCCAAAACTGAACACAGTGCTTGAGGTGGGGCCTAACCATCATCCTACAGTGGCCTTAAAAACTCCAACACAGATGGATCACAGTAATTCAGCAGTAATTTTTTTTTTTTGTCTGTTTAACACACCTGGTAATTCTGCGTAGTGACAGGAGGTGGTGGTGGCGGAGCTTCTTGTTGCCTCTGTGTATAGCCATAATCTGTAGCTGTGTGCGCTGTAGGATAGCCTCCGTATGCCGCAGCTGTTGCAGCAGCTGCAACTGCTACTGGAGCAGGCCTGGCTACTGCAACCGTAGCTGCTGCTGGAGCATAGGCTGCAGTAACTGTGTGAGCAGCAACTGGTGCCTGGTGGACAGTGTAGCTAGCCACTGTAGTTGGATGGGAATATGCTACACCCGAAGCTGGCTGCTGGCTATATGGGAAAAAGACAGTAAGTAAATAATCAGATTAATTCAACATACTAAGCTAATGCTTAGACATTTCAAAAACCTGGATTTGATTAATACTTGTCTGTTCTAGAACTCACCTAAGAACAGCTATCTACTTATAAATACATTTAAATGGCTTCTATTACCTCTCTTCCTCCTCTGTGAAAAAATTCTGTATCATTTTGAACTTTCCATGAATACAGAAAATTGAGTGGCTGATAACTTTATCTTAGAGAGGTTTTTTTGCAGGTTGGTTTTGTGGTTATTTTTACCTGTTGCAGTAGAACTCTTCATTCAAAGAAGTCTTTCATTCAAAACAATATGTAAGTCTTAAACAACTATCTTTCCACGTCCGACAAAATTTTAAGTGCTTCATTAGTTCTTCAATAAAACTACCTCCTGAATGAAGATAAATGCTACTTTTCTGTGACAGCTCATTATTGAACTGCGCTTCCATGACGTTTTCCATTAAATTGCATTGAAGTTATAAGCTTTATTGACTTCCATGAACTCTTGAAGTTAAGACAGGGACACTTAAAAACACATCTCTAGTACCATTTTGCCACAAAAATTTAGAATTATACAATACTGGCCCCGCCTGTATAGCAGTCCACAGCCTCATAACATGAATGGTATGAATCATCAACAAAGGACAGTCAGATCAAGCAAGAAGCCACCAGAGCTGTGGCAACCTTCCAAGCACATGCTGAGCCTAATCTGCCTCTCTAAAATTTGCAGGCAGGACATTAATATGTGCCTATTTACAAAGAATGAGTAAGTACAACCTGTCCAAACAGAAAGTCTTGCCCTCTGAAGTTCAATTATTTGAAGAAAAAATGATATTACTGTCCTATTTCAATCTGTATCCATGCAATACAACTAAATCCTAGAATAGTTATTTTGATTTTTAAACAAATACAGCAAACTGGGCAAAATAACACTGGAACAATTACATGAAATGGAGATTCGGTGATTACTCTGATTTTCACTCTCACATTTCCTGCACTGTTGTTCAACCATATTTAAGAATCACTGTAAGATTTCAGATCTCCACAGCACTATTAAAAGATAATGAAAACCCCATTTCATGTCTATCAAGAGACAGTACCTCCTACTTTAAAGAAAACAGAAATATGCTATCTCACTTAGAACGTGCTCAGAAAATGGGAACTGCAGTGCAGTTCCACTCAAAACCAAAAGGAACAAAATGCCACAGCATCTATTCCAGAAGCCCACAGTATTCTTCCTAACATAACTACCAGAAATAAAGCACCTTTTTGCTGTAAATATAGATTTTGCTATAGACATTTCCTTAACTCCCTTGAATTTAGTAATTAAAAAGAAGTAAAACTGTAATCTAATTACAGCAGAGCAAATTAACATATTAAGAAGCCATTCTTATGGCAGAAACACACAGAAAAAAATTTATTACTATTGGACTTCCCTATCTGGACTCTACCTTCTTTCCACTGCCAGCCCCTGATATTTCATTGCTTGACTCACTTGCCCACTTTGGTGTAGCTCCTAACACAGCTTGCAGCAATTCCTCCTGCTTGACATACACAGGTAGTGTCTTTGTTTCATCAATTCAGGTTAAAAAAAATCAGACTCCACCAGAAACCTCAGGAAGACTATTTTATGATGGCAAAAGTGAATGATAATCTATAACATTAGGTAGCATTATCTATTTAATTAACAGCCAAGAAACGCTAAGCGTTCATGTGCTAAGGTAATTACAATTCACAGTGTCATGTGAATCTAATAAAAACATACAGCATTGAGAGCGCAGACATTCTTTAACTTGTACAGCACCTGAACTCTTCATCAATCCAACGCTGTCAACAAGGAAAAGTCTTGCTTCATCCTATCTTCAATCCCTACCCTGCCATTCTATTCCATCCCTTGTGTTAGTTCTGCCACTTGTCAAGCCACTGATTTATTGCATTCATCTTGCAGAATGCTACCAGATTATTTTTTTTCTGGACTCATTTTTTAACACGGAAGAACTGTCAGAAAAATTGGAGCTTAGAGAACAGTATGCCTGCCAGAACACATGAGGTATATACATGGATGCAAGGAAAAAAATGGGAAAAAGGGAAAGAAGAGAAGTCTCTCCCAAAACTATTAAGTACTTAAGATTCATGCTCAGTTTACTATTACAAAATACATTAAGGTGTTTACAACACACTGTTATGTAACATTATCAGACAGTTTATAAAAAAAAATGCTTATTTTCCTCAGAAAGTATATTATTAAAGCTTCCCTGAGTTTCCAGTACCCAACATGGTGAAGGGATTGTGATTGCTCTAAACAGAAGCATTAACATTCTGCCCAGTTCCACCTCTTTGTTATTGTTGTAACAAGTTTCCTTATCATGGTATAGAATTAACAGCCCCAATAATTTGATTTCTAAGGCTAATAACAGTTCTATTACCATGTTTACTTTAGCAAACCTGTTCCCCTCGCTCCTGCAACATCATGCAGAGCTAGTGATCGAGTTTGCAAGACTGGAAGAAAAAAACACTCTTTCTTTAAAAGAACCACTCATTGCAGTACATGGCATCATCTTTTCCAAATTCATGACGTTTCTTTTTCACTTGGAGTTCTCACTAAGAATCTTCTAACATTAAGATGATCAGACACTTCTACATAATTAATTTCTGCCAAATGATTTTTGTGCTGTTTGACCTTCAACTCAGCAGAGGTTTTTATCCCTGCTCAGTGACAAATGTGTCGTTGCACTTGCTGAGAGCAACCCACTTCCTCACAGACTTTTCTGCCAGATCCCATACTCCAAGAATGGAGATTGCAAGGCTACTCTAAGCAATCTGTTACATAGTCTGAGCACCTTCAGTGTGAAGACCATTGTCCTTAGTTTATAAATTTTCAGTTTAAACAGCAGAAGAGTTCAACACCTACTTAAAGTAAACCCACCTTGTGACCACTCAATCCAAAGTAATTTCATACAGCTCTTACAATTTTATAATTTACTATCAGAACAAAATCAGAATAAACACCACTCTGTGACTTAAGTTACTAGGGAAGGACTTGGCAGCTTCAAACTGTACTCTTGCTGTATTAACCTAATAACTCCTCAAAGAAAGATTTCCATTTGGAAGCTATACATTTGGATCACACTAACTTATTTTATGATCACAATACCAACAGAGCTATTCCACCAAGCTCACTTCAGTTTCTCTTTTCCAAGAACACACAGTCTTTAGTTCAGATTTCTATTCCACTGTATTTTCACTATCCCAGTCATGTCCAGTTCATAGTTTAAATGTTGCACTGATGTATTCTACCCAATGTTCTGTATACATTTCAGTCAATTAAAGTTCATTTTCAGCATCTTAACTAATTTACTCTTTCTGTACCTGCCCCAAACTGCCACCACACATATTTCTATTTCCTTATTGGGGAAGCTATTCCAGTTTTATTCAGAATATGGGTGTCAACTCTGTGCATTTTGACTGAAAATATGGAAGTAATGTATTTGCGCCAACTAAAAATGAAATTGCAAATATTAAAAAAAAAAAAAAGCTTTTTTTTTTCTTGAAATCTTGGAACCTATTCTCAAACTCATTTATCAAACAGAAAGTGTGTATACTTTTTAGTGCTGACAGAAGCATGTTTAGCCAATGTACCAAAATGCATAAAACTAGCACCCACATGTGCATACCAGTTGGTTGGAACACGTGCTGTGGGCATGAGATGGAGTCAGCATTGCACTCTCCACTCCACAGTTCTGTTGCCACCTACTCAGTTCACATTGAAATTGTGTGCAACCAATTCATGAAAAATATTGCTAAAAAAATCACAGTAATGGTAGAAGTTTACAGTTTTGCGGGGCCATGCCACTGGTTGTTGGGAGGTGCAGACAGCCCATGGATTGGACATGCTGAGTTTAGAGCACCAAACACCGAATACTCTTCTTACAGAAAGGACATCCCTCCATTTTCAGTTTTAGCCTTCTAAAGAGCAGCATGCCGATACAGATTTAAGGCCAGGGCTAAAACCAATTTTGTCTCTACTCAAATTATAAGCTTTCTCAGAAATGTCAATTTTTAAACTATATTTCTAGGAAACTTATTTTTTCATATAAAGAATACATTTTTCAGGATAGCTCCATGTAACAGTTACACTACTCATAAATTTTAATCTAGAAATATATTGAAACAAAACAGTTAAGCCTTCTTTCTTGAATTCTAGCTTCCATGAATGTTTGAGAATTAGGGAACTCACTTATTGAGACCCAACTGCATTTTTTCTCAAGGTTCGACTGACTACTGCATTACTAGCAGAACAGCAAAGCTCTGTCTAAAAATACAGTTCTGCTTTTTTTTTTTTTTTCAGAGACTGTTAAGATTGAAATAAATATGACCTAAATCTACAAAAACTGAAATATGCATTACAACCTACTGCTTCTTCACAGAAACAGATAAGGAGAGACTACTAAGTAACTGGTCAGATGAAGCTGCAGATCTGTGAATGAAATTTGGGCTGAAATAATAATAACACTTGTAATAGTAGTAAGATTCTTTTCTCCTGAACGCACTTAATAATAAACATCATAATATGGTGAAATAAAATGTACCAGTATTTTGCATTTTGTGAGGTTCTACCACTGAATATAAGCATACAAGTTTGATGAAGTCTGAATAAAATTATTTAGAACCTTAATAAAAAATATTACTTCCTATTATAATAATTCCGTGAACAGAATATTGATTGTAACACAATTCACTATGAACCCAAAGGGAGGCCTTTAGCGATGCACATACACAGTGCTCTTGAATCCCATTGAATTTTCGCAGCTCTTGGTAGTGCATTCTACAGTCTAATTACACCTTGTCTGAAAAGTACAGTTCCTTAAAGCAACTGTTATTTTCCCTCCCTCTTCCTTGTTTCTAAAATCATTCTTGTATTATTCCACCACATTCCAAAAGTAACGGCTGCTACTAGTAGCTAAATAATAGACTATCAATAACTCATCTCAAAGACACTCATTTTTTCATCACGCTTCCCGTTTAATTAATCTTCACATTTATTCTTGCTACTTGTTTTAAAACCAATCAAATCTGGCAGCTCTCCTCACATCACACCATAACTGCTGTGTCTAAACCAGTGATGCAATACATGCTCTGTGTCTACCACCCTGTTCTCCATTGCACACAATGTACTGCTCATTGCCTACAGAGTCTTCCTTCCATTATCGAAACATTGTGGCTATTCGAGAGCCTTCTTAAAGCCATATTCACCATGATAGTACAAAACAGAAAGAACGAGATAAAACATCTGCCTGAAAAACTAGTAATGACTAACATCTTCCCTGTCATTTAAAAAAAAAAGCTAAAACAGGCAAGTAGTGCTTTAGGGGAAAGAAACTTCAACAGCATGGAAAACTGTATTCCATTCTTCAGACATCCTTTATTTCCTGACTTCAGCCACCGCTTTGTTCTTTTTAAGTACCAACAATGTAACCACACTATTCTTGTATTTAACCAGCAGACAAAATTTCACTTATCATGTAACATTCCAGAGTTAAGCCTAAACCATCAAACCATTCTGAGGCTACAACTAAAAAGGACTTAACCATACCAATAACAGAAAGCTTTCCCCAAGAGTTTGGTTCTTACACACACGATCCTGATGCAAATTTAAACAAGTTGGCAGACTTCCCTTTCAGAAACAACAAAGGCTCCTCTGATTACAGAGGCACCTTGCCCACCCCCATCTACCAGCACCTCAGACTCCCTGTCACTACCATTATATGGCCTGCACTACCAAACCCAGAGCTTCTTTAGTGCCTTCCTGTTGTTGGCATATCTCATCTGAGAGCAGCATGTCACGGGTCTGCATAAGCACCAGTACCTTATTAGAGGTTTATCATGCATATTTCATAAGCTAAAACAGCATCTTTAGAATGGCACTTAAGACTGGCATAGACTGAGCAAAAGAGTAACAGTAACCATGCAGGTTGATCATACCAAGAAGTCACTTTTACTTTAAAAAAATAAATAAATAAATAAAAAACATATTCTTTTTAAGATGTGACACAACTCAAAGCAGAGTCACAGAAAGCAGAGTTGGGAGTTTTTACTCTGTGATGTACGTATATTCATCATGAGACAAAATTACATAAATTGTTCCAAACGGAATACTTCCTATTTATTTCTTCAGAAACTGTAGCAGATACAAGTAGCACAGCATTGCAATCCTGGCATTATGGCTAACAATACTGAATTGATAACACTTGCGGGCAACTTAATGTAAATAAATCACTCCTAATTACCCAAGGATTTCCTACCCTAGGACCTGTCTCTTTAGTGCAGGGACATCACTAAATGAAACTTGAGGAGTTACTTTTCTTAACAGAAACCAAAAATGTGAACACAAAACTCATTAGATAGGGCCACTGCAGTTGCAAGGAAAGAAAAGCCCACTTCTCTACCTAAATTCTCAATGCCCTGATCTTCCCATCAATATCCCATCAATCAGCCAACTTCAAAATGAAAGCACAACAACACACTGAATATTTCTTACGTGTGGAATGCAAGTCAGTATTAAGACCTTCATCTCAAACTGAATAGACTCAGTGGCTCAAATGAACTACAGCGTGCACGTATTCACACAAAAGAGGTCTGGTGTAGCCAAATTACACATTTATTTCAAACCTGTAAATAAATGGAATACTGCTGTTGAAATAAGTAGCAGATGAATTTTGCACTGCACACAGGTTTGTAACTTTAGAGCCTAATACAGCAGAAAGTATAAACTGTAATACTCAGATTAATTTCCGGGATCAGTATTTGCATACTTTAATTATTCTCTCATTAAGTCATGATATTATTACTGGCTAGTTCACACAATTCTGAATGAAGCGAGCAGCAGGAAATTTTATGCAGTTACAATATTGAAAGGAACAGGAATGCTTCTAATCCATTATTTATACGTTTAAAGAGCAGTTAGCTCTTTTGCTGCCTTTGATTAAATATAAAGTGAGGTAAGATTTCAAGCATTCTTTATGAAAACCAGGGTTTGTGACAACAAAAGACATCTTAGAGAGCTTGCTGCAGTATTAAGTCTTCCAATTACCTTTCCCTACCACCACCATCTTCCGCTGCAATATACTAGAAAGGAATCTACATTTTGTAGCACTCAGTAAACCAGCTATTAATGATCTGCTTTGTGATAATTAATTCCCCTTGCAGATCTTTTAAGCACCTCCTGTGTTTTCTGCTCAAAATATTAAATCCTTATGAAGGGACTGCCTTAACACTGACCGCTGTCTCCCTTAACTTTCAAGATGGTATGGATCTCAGAGTTCATTGTTCACTTACAGACCATTTGTTTTCTTATCCAAAAAGATCCTCTATGCTATTTAAAAACCCCTTCACATTTCATGTGGACTTAGTTTCAAGTTTCACTATAACTGTCAAGTAGCACATAAACACATTGCAAGCACCCCATCTTAGAAGAACAAGAAGATACGCTGAATTTAATCCCCTTCCTTTAAATATTCAACATTGGAAGTAAATAAAAATGAAAGTATGCTATGTCTGCTTCCAGGAAAGAATAGCTGTATGTCCTTAAGAGTCACTGCAAGACCTCCATAAAACTCTACTCTCCTGAAAGCACATCAGCTTCCTACCAGCAACACGTACTTGCATTTGCTTCTAGTAACTTCTCATGCATTTGCTTAATTCTTATGTTTTTTGAAAGGTTTTTTTTTTATTATTTTAATTTTTTATTTCCCTTCATCAACCAAGACTTAAGAGTCAAGGCAGATTTATGAAACAGCTAACATGGATTTAAACACAGGCTTTAGGTTGCTACTTCAATACAAGTCAAAAACATAAATGCTTCCGCTTATATCCGCTTTTCCTTCCCCCCTCAAATCAAATAAGCTGATATCAGAAATAGAGATGATAGATGCTACCGATTACTACTTTGTTTTTTACACTCTGATACGTAATCTCTGATGAACAAAAATACCGATGTTTATGGGAGTGCCTCTGAACAAGAGGTACAGTTTCAAGTCCCTGAGCTCCACTGTAAAACCTCTCCTGGTCTTAGATAAGGCCAAGAAAGGTAATCTTTTTGAAAGATGATAAGGTGAAGGAACAGATGAAGGTACCTTCTCTGTTTTTTTAGACAGAACGTTCTTTATAACAGAATACTATAGGAAAATGAGACCCCCCCCCCCCCCCTCCGTATTTTCTGTCGTTCCAGCTACTCCCTCATCCACCCACTCTCCCACAGGTTGGGCTGGCGTAATTTTAACCTACATTAACGAGGACTGCACCCTCCCACGCTGACAGAGCTGGTGGGGAAAGACCTGGGGCTCGAGCCCTACCCTCCATGGGGCTGAAGGAAGAGAAGGGCCCGGGCTGCAGGCGCAACACGCCGGTGCCGGCTTAAAGTGGCCATTTTAATTGAAGGCCCCGGGACGTGATGCTGCTCCCCCCGCCCTCGGGGCCCAGCCCGAGGACACGGGAGTGTCCACACTCGGGTCCCGGGGAGGGGTGGGGGCAGGTGAGGAGCCGGCACGCAGCCCCAGGGGGCGGGGAGGTCCAGAACTCGGGCTGCGGGCCCGGGCGGAGCGGGGCGGGGTCGCGGCGGTTACCTATATTGAGCAGCAGCACCGCTATGGGTGAATCCAAAGTAGTTGCCGGTGGCCATTTTGGCATCTTCTCCCAGCCGGCTGGGCACTGCGGCGGCGGTAACGAAGAGGAGGCGGCGGTCGGGGCCATGACAGGAGGCCCGGCAGGAGGAGGGAGGGAGGGAGGCGGGGGTTGGAAAGAAGGGGACGCGGACACACAGACAGGGGACACACAGACAGCGCCAGGTCAGACGGGCGCCTCCAGACCGCCATCCCCCACAGCTCCCAGCCCTCCTCCCCCCACAACAACCCACCGCCCCACAGCCGCCCCCTGCCCGCCCGGAGCGCAGTTACTCACCATAGGTGAACGAAACTACCGGGCATATGGGAATCATGAGTCCGAGCTGGCGGCAGCGACGGCGGCGGCTGAACTCTCAACTCTCACCCCCCCCCTCCCACCACCTCCTCCTCCTCCTCCTCCTCCTCACCGCCGCGCTCTCTCCCTTCCCCCCCCTCCCACCCACCTACGGCGACAACGGCGGAGTGCGGCCGAGCCGGCGCCGTGCGCACGCGCGAGATGTGCGCGATGCCGCTGGGAGTTGTAGTCCGCACCGCGCTCACGCCTCCTCCCTCTGCCAGGCCGCAGAGCGCTAGAGCCGCCGCCATGATGCGGTGCGTGTGCGCACGCGCGGGATGTGCAATGCCTCCTGGGAGCCGTAGTCCTCCATCTTGAGGCCGAGGCCTCCACCGCCGCGTTCCTGCCTTCATTATTCGCCCTTTGTGCTTATAAACACTGCGGCCTCACACACGTAATTACAGTTAGAAAAATAAAACCTAATCCTGAACATAAGCACAAGTGTACGTCAGGAGAGGTCTCTATACAGCTGTTCATAGAAGACCTTACAGGACCTGAATTCTAGAATTAGATTCTGAACAGGCTTAGGACTCAGAACTGAGATATATCTACATTTATTGTATTAAAAAAATGTTCATAATTGGGCCACCATTTTGTGTTACTTAGACAAAAAGAAAATAACAATTGTCTTGTTCCACTGCTTTTCAAGTTTTGTCAGCTACAAACCTTTCAGAAAAAAACTCAGTATACAAGACACAATTAATTAAAACTATAAATGTTTATATGCACACTTAGACATTTGCATGCCATTTAAAATTGTATCCTTCCTTCCTTCCTTCCTTCCTTCCTTCCTTCCTTCCTTCCTTCCTTCCTTCCTTCCTTCCTTCCTTCCTTCCTTCCTTCCTTCCTTCCTTCCTTCCTTCCTTCCTTCCTTCCTTCCTTCCTTCCTTCCTTCCTTCCTTCCTTCCTTCCTTCCTTCCTTCCTTCCTTCCTTCCTTCCTTCCTTCCTTCCTTCCTTCCTTCCTTCCTTCCTTCCTTCCTTCCTTCCTTCCTTCCCTCCTTCCTTCCCTCCTTCCTTCCCTCCTTCCCTCCTTCCCTCCTTCCCTCCTTCCCTCCTTCCCTCCTTCCTTCCTTCCTTCCTTCCTTCCTTCCTTCCTTCCTTCCTTCCTTCCTTCCTTCCTTCCTTCCTTCCTTCCTTCCTTCCTTCCTTCCTTCCTTCCTTCCTTCCTTCCTTCCTTCCTTCCTTCCTTCCTTCCTTCCTTCCTTCCTTCCTTCCTTCCTTCCTTCCTTCCTTCCTTCCCTCCTTCCCTCCTTCCCTCCTTCCCTCCTTCCCTCCTTCCCTCCTTCCCTCCTTCCCTCCTTCCCTCCTTCCCTCCTTCCCTCCTTCCTTCCTTCCTTCCTTCCTTCCTTCCTTCCTTCCTTCCTTCCTTCCTTCCTTCCTTCCTTCCTTCCTTCCTTCCTTCCTTCCTTCCTTCCTTCCTTCCTTCCTTCCTTCCTTCCTTCCTTCCTTCCTTCCTTCCTTCCTTCCTTCCTTCCTTCCTTCCTTCCTTCCTTCCTTCCTTCCTTCCTTCCTTCCTTCCTTCCCTCCTTCCTTCCTTCCTTCCCTCCTTCCTTCCCTCCTTCCTTCCTTCCTCCCTCCCTCCCTCCCTCCCTCCTCTGATGAAATTAATTTGGAATATTTAATCTCTTACAAACATTCAGTTTCAAGAGCTGAGGAGCAGCACAGTGTATTTATCCATAATGCAGATTTCTATTTTAGGTTTCATAGCTTCTTTTGTCTAAGTTATTTGTAAGACTCTAGTTCAAATATTCCATCTTTTTTTCTTAAGCCATCTGTATGTTGTGCATCAAATTTCATTTGGCAGCTGGATTCAGTTGCAGTTTCACTAGAAGTGTCAGATTTCCAGACCAATTTTACTCATTGAATCTTTAGTGCATATATCACTTTTGAAAGATTATAATATAATGTAACACTTCATGAGAAGTGATACTTGGAGCAACAGAAAAAAAAACATTCAAGATTTTCTGTATTCTTGAAAACACACACACACACACACAAAAAAACACTGTTATTGTGGAAGTTTTTCTCTAAGCAGTTTCCTAATAAGAACCTGATGCTTCTTGGTGACTTTGTGAGCCATTACATAACATCTATTTATGTTACTACTGGCTCACAGGATCAGATTCATAGCCTGCACTTAAAAAACCTCAGTGAGTTATAAAACAAGATTGCATCTGTCTGTGATGTATATCACATTTGCAGCAAGATGAAACAGTAATACATTTAGAATGCCTCCTTTAGGGCATTCTGAACCCTACCTATTTCTGCATTCTCAGCTGGAAGAAAAATAAATGGAGTGATAAAACGCAAATCATGTGGCAGAAGAAGAAAGGGTAATAAGCTCTAGTAAAACATTATATATAATATATATGTAATATATATGTATATATATTGAACAACCAGTGTCATGAATCCTGCTTTAAGATGCTTCCACCACCGGACTGAAAGAAAAAGCTCTATATCTTCTGTATCTTCTCTTAAACAAAATAAAAGAAAACAGAGGATATATGTTTGGTGGTGGTTGTGGTGGTAGTAGATTGAGGTAAGATTTCTCAGTGGCAGCCTTCCAGTTCATTCAAAACCGAGACCTTTAGCTGGTAGTGTGACCGCCAGAGGGCGGGGCAGATGTAACAGAGGATAAAAGCTTTTCTGTACAACGTATGAGGAACATGACAACAAAAGCTGCACTTTCATTTCTTGAAAAGATTATCTGGTATCTAGAGATCGCGTTGTAAAAGCCCAAAATCTAAGGAGTTTTTGGTATTGGCATAAGGAGTCCCATTCTCACCCGGGAATTATTTAGGATTGCTACACAGAGGTAAGACATTTCATCATCTCAACGAGTTACTTTTAAAATGAAAATATGCTTTTTAAGCGGTGCAGACAAATAGCAAATGTTTGCTATTTGTTAAATTTTGTTTAACCAATTTTGTTAAACGATTAAAGTAAAATAAAAAAAAATCTATTAATGACAGGGTTTAGAAGCTGAACAGTGGCAAGATTAACATACATGGCAGTAAAATAGATTTCTTAAATAATGCATGAAAGTCAGTGGTGTTTATAATACCAATTTCCAGTAGAAAGTAAGTTTTAACAGTGAGTCATAATACAAAGTCGTTCAAATGTTAATGCACACTGAGCCTACATAGGAAATGAGCTATTTACAGTACAGGTGCAAAAATAACAAATTGCCTAATAAATCCCTTCACTTTCTCTTTCCTGACATTTAAAAAAACATGTCTGTGCTTTAAACTAACCATCCCCATCCATTTTTTTTTTCCACCTATTTTTTATACTATTTAGTACTTAATACTAAATGAGCTGTATGTCATTCTGCCTCCCCAAAACTCGTTTCTTACCAACTCTATTATTTGTAACTAGTGGAGTGAACAATCACAGTTAATTGATATGAGATCAGAAGTATAACCTTCTATTTTTCAGCATTCTTTTTTCAAATCTGCATTCTAAAAATCCTATCTGAAGAAAAAGCTAATGCTTACAACATTCTTTTCAGCCAAAGAAATGTGTGATATGAAATGAAGCAATCGGACAGTCACTAGAAGAATTTAAGCCCTTTTAAGGCAGCTACCAAATAAAAGTGTCTGATGAAGGAACAAAGAGATTTAAAAAAAAATAATAGATAAATGCACTGAAAGGGAGCTATACCCATTGGGTGGATAGATGACTCACTTTGAAGGTAATAGGAGGAATTTACCTTGTAAAACTTAGGATTTTTCACCTATGAAATATAGAAAGGGTAATTTACTAAAAAGTGCAAATGGCCACTGAACTTAACACCAGGGTAATTCTCAAACAAACTTGTAATTACAGAAGAGCATAACATGAAATCTCTAGTTACAGCAAACACTCCATCCCCATCACTAAGCTATTGTTTGAGAATTCAGCTATAGAAATAAATTTGGTCCTAACTTCAGAGGAAACGAAAGATGTGGGAGATGTTAACTCATTCAGATCCAGGTGAAAAAAAATCTCTTCCTGTTAAGTCATTTTGATTTATGTCAGTGCTGAGGGAGTTGATTAAAAATGCATAAGAAATTGTTAATTTGAATGTGATGCTCCTAAAACCTCTGCATTCTTTGTGTACCAGGTGCTGATTGTGTATAAGAACACAATGCAGATAGGAATTACAAAGACCTGAACTGCTATTTCTACTCTAATATGAAAGTTGGTACAGGCCTTGAGACTATGTCATAGTCAGAGAATACTTTTTTTTTACATAAATATTACAAATACAGAGTCCATCTCATGTTGAATTTCTTTACTGTTACTATTAACTATTAAATGATCATCTGTTCATCTTCCAAGATTAAATGGCTTGACAGTTTAGATATTTGCACTGTTTACATGCATATGAAATAAATGTGCTTCACTTGTGTTTGAACACACATTTTATATACCAAAGGTCTGCATGGAGAACTGCATATTTCTTCTTTTTATTTTGCATGATATACAATAGCATTATGAAACAGAGAATTTACAAGAATTAGTTACAAGAGCATACCTCTAATTTTTGCTATTAACTTCCAGCTTTTCTGTTAATAAAGTCAAAAGCCTTATTGAGAGCCTATTTATGCTAATTCAGAGTGAAAACTATGCATGCCCCATGAGCCTCTTTCAGCAGCCTCATCCCCCAACCTACTTTTTCTTGAGTATTTAGAAGAATTGTTTAGGACTTTGGACATTATCCTCAGTTGGAACATCCTATAGACCCTGTCTGATGAACAGAAGTCTTTGGAATTTATAGAACCCAACACTTTTGATTTAAGATTTTATTAAGAGGTAACTGCTCTTGAAACCACAGAGGATGCTCACCTACATACAACCTCTGAACCCACATTGGCTTTACCTGGGAAATACATTCGTGCTCCAACAGCACACATCATGCGTATCTATAGCTCACAGGATGTGTGTGGCCCAGGACAGACAGTAATGCATCCCAGAGCTTTCAACATAAAACTTTTAACATTATTGTGAGATTTTTAGCAACATTTTCCAAGAATCAGTTGTTCTTAGCTCGAGCAGGGGCTGCGTTAGTGACAACAGAGCATTGCAGAGAGAAGTGTGCAGTGCTCCACAACTCAGGCCTGCCACGAACACTCAGCGGAATCAAGATCCATGAGTTGCATGTGTCATGTGTGACATCCGGCGATGATCTACATGAGACTGATGAAACAGAGTGGACGTGCACCTCACGACTACATGCCTCCAGTAATATATCAAGTGGGCTACTGCAGGCCTACCAGGTACTAAAAGCAAACCAGGCTGTCATGGGATTATCTCTAGATATAAGTCCATGATAGGAGGGCACAGGCCCCTCCCTTCTTCTCTGCACCCCTCAGAATTTAGATCTGGGTACCCATAGGACAAAATGTAATTGGAAGGTGCAGGTAGGGCCTAAATGTTGTGACCTACTTGCACCTTGGGCTTTCTAGCCCCTCTGGTAATAGCTACATGGCCTACTGATACTGTGGTCAACACTCCAGTCTTCATTGCTAAATGGATCCCCATCATGTCCCTATGGCAGATCTCAACACCCCCGTTGGTGCCAGATATAGTTATGCAGCTGCAGACATCTGGCCAGAAGGTATGGTACAGGAGGCTGGGGCATGCTCCAGTACAAGCTGAAGTGTTGACCCAAGATAGAAATACAGCCTGTATCTTGCCCTGGAGGGCAGGCCTTCCTGGTACCTTTGAATCATTTGCATTACTCCCTGTGAGTCATTGAGCCTCTGGGACCACCAGAAGAAACAAAATGTCCTCAAGGCGTTCCAGTGCTGCCACCAGATCATGTGCAACACTCGGTGATGATCTGCATGGGACTGATGAAATGTAGGGTGGACATGCAGCTCACAACTACATGCCTCCAGTAACATCATCAAGCACTGGCCCATGGAAGAACATGAACTTTCACCATTCACCACTTGTCTTAAATTGTGTCAACATATATCAGGACAGGACATTGTATAAGTGTCACAATGTGTCGGATTTCTGTACTAGCAAAGACTCACCCTTTAGGTAACTCAATCATTGGTTCACACCATGAAAGGGTGGAGTGTATGGGAACTGTTGAATCAGAGCCTGAACCTCTGATTGATCACCTGAGGTGAGCATTGAGTCAGCTGCGGGAGCACAGGTGAAGGCAATTCATCTGTGTGTCCGGAAGAGGTGGAGCCTGGATACAGCCCTCCTAGACCCCATCTAAGGGCTGACTGCAACCAAGAAAGGATCTCTCCTCATGGAGTTTCTTGCAAGCCTACACACTGGTGAGCACTTCTCATTTATCTCTGATAATCTCTTCCAGTGTGATTGTCTTACCAGCCTAACTTCTCTATTATTGTCTACTTATTGACCATACATCTCTCTATATGTAATTGTGTGTAAAATATGGTGATTGCCAATATTTCAGCCTACCTATGCGTGTGTGTACCTGTGAAGATGCATGTTTTTTGTTATGAAAGAAATTTGCAAGCTTTATGATTTTAATTATTAATTAAATGTGTATTTCACCTACATTTATTCACTTTTCCTCAGAACTTGTAAATTTACCATAATACACATTTAGCAGCCGCTTTGTTTTCTTCATGGAAGTAATGTAAGTTAGATACTTTGTGATAAAATCTAAAACACAGATGAAATAAAAATGCAAGAAAAAAAAAAGTATATATTCCGAAATAAGACAGAATTTGAAAACTTTCTCACCTAACCTCTACTTCATAGTTGGGAAAGGGGCAGCAAATGTAAAATTGCTATAAAATAATGAACCAATGTAACTTCTGAATGTGGTAACATCTACTACTGGCAAATGGAACACAGGGTGTGCAGTGTGGGGATTTTTAACTGTAATTCTTGTTAGGGTAACTGCAGTATCTGCTGTGTCCTCACCTTGGCACAAAGAAATATAGAGTGACAATCAGACATTCTACTCAAAACCATTTGTGTTACCTCAGCAGACTTCTATGGCCTCTCTTAACAGAGAAAAATAGACCTTGCTTCTGCATCGCCCCTTATTCACATCATCAGCTATTGGGAGCCTGTATATTTGTGAACAACTATCTCAAGGATGAAGCCCAGGAAGAATAAAACTTCATGACAACCTCCTTGAGACCTCACTGAGAATGGCAACCATGGTCATCAAAGCACGCTGTTGCATCAGTTGTGCATAAATGAGGTCACATATTCCTGAATGTGGTTTTGTTGCCCATGTTATGTTTTAATTAGAAAAAAAAATATAAAAGTTTTGTTACTTCTATATGTAAACTATATTTTATGTGTGGTTCAGGACAATGCCTCTTCACTCAATATTGTCCAGGCAAGCCAAGAGGTTGGACATCTAGTAAAGGTGTATGTTTGGTGGATGTGCCAGGCAGGGGGGTTGGAACTACATGATCCTTGAGGTCCCTTCCAACCCGGGTCATTCTGTGATTCTGTGACAGCTGTGGCACAGCTGCAAGGCCAGCAGGAGCCTTCTTTCCCTTGTCACCTTCTCCTCACTCCCTTCCCCCAAAACTGGTGCTGTTTTGGCTTTTCTAAGGAGCACTTTAGAGACACCGAGCCTCCTCGTACCCAAATCACCTCGCAGCTGCCATCAGCACCAAACTCCTGGTGCAGCATGCTCTGGGGGTGAACCTGCAACAGCTCTGGGAGCTGGCTCTGTTAGCTATGTTATCTGTAGATTATAGTACCACAATAACTCCCTGTTAGGGAGCAACAGCTGCCCTGTCAGGTATGTTTAAAGTCACGTTTCATTTGCTTGATTTATTTCACCACGTGGAAGCCAGGCGGACTTCTCATCAGCCACATTTCCACTTCGCTCCCTGTCCCTGGAGAGGCAGCAAAGCGGGTCATGAGGAAGCGGGCAAGGAGAAAGGGGGGAAGGAAGGAGGAAGCGGCCTCAGGTGTCTCCGGGCCTGCGGTCTCGGCATGCAAAGCAGCGGCCGTGCCCCCGCTGCGCTTCCTCCTCCACCCCCGAGCTCGAGGAACTGAGAGCGGCTGTTCACGTAGCTGGGGGCCCGTTCTGGCGCTGGTTGCCATCCTGTGCTCTCTGTGTCTCGCAGCTCACTGTGAGCACCGCTTCCCATCCCGCACCTCCACCTCCACTGCAGGGCAGCGGCACCGAGCAACAAAGGGCCGCGCGCCCTTTAAGCACTCCTCCCCGTCACGTGGCACGGCGCGGGGGCGGGGGCTCGGCGCTGCGTCACTTCCGCTGGTCTCGTGGTGCAGCGGGGCAGCGAGCGGAGCACGACGTGAGTCTCGGGGTCCCCCCCGTACCCCCGCCATTCCCCTCGGCCCCTCCGTCATCCCGAGGCCGCCCGCTGGGGTTCGGCATGTCCCGGCCGGTGTCGGGGATAAGCCGCGCTGTGCCGGCTTTCCTCCTTTCCTTGAGTGTCCGCTGTGCCCCGCGGGGGGGATGCCCCGCTGTGCGGTGGGCCTGGGGCGGGGAGCAGCCGCTGCCATGTTGGGGGGCGAAGAGGATTTGAGGGAGGGAAGGAGAAAATGGCGTCAGGGAACCGCCCGGCTCCGCTTCAGACCCTTAAAGCAGACGACCCCAGACCCTTTTTTTTCCCCCTCTTTCTCCTTCTTTGTTCGGCTTTTCCTGCCTCCCTGCAGCGCTGAGACACGGCCCTTCTCTGCGGCGCTACACGCGGGACCCGGTGCCGCGTTCTGGGCCCCGCGCCGACCCCCGCCCCTGTTTCCCGGGGGGCAGCGGGAGCTGTGGAAAGGAGGGGAGGAAAATGGCGGCTTGGATCCGCCTACGGCTGTTCCCGGCCTGTCTTTCTCCTCTTCCTTGCCTCGTCTTCGCGTGGCCCGTCTCACTCCGCCCTCACTCCCCCCCGGTGCTTCGGCATCTCCTCACGCTGCCTGCTTGCCTCTCCCCAGCAGATCATTCCGCTCACACTTTCTCCCTTTGGCAGTTTCCTCCCCCGCCTTCCCCCCATGCCGCCATCCTGAGGCAGACTTAAGGGCTTGTGCTCCCCCGGTCCCCTCTTATCAACCTTATTCTGCACCCCATCTTCACGTCCTTGCTTGCTTGTCCCCTTCTAGATCCCTTCTGCCACCGTCCTGCTGTGTGCTTCCCCATACCCTGTTTCATTTTTAGTGCTGCAGTTTCCAGCATTGTATTCTGAGCTGTGACGACAGAACTTGTCCCACTTTTCAACTACATCGCGCTTCTAGCATTATTCAAACTCATACTCTGTAAATTCACCACTCATGCTCTGTAAATTCACCACCGACTTAAAAAAGATACCGTTCCTTTTCCTCGGATGAGACATGCTTCTCTTAGTCTTATCATTGTTTTCTCTGTCATGCTTGTAATTAGGGAAGAACAAATGGGCTATTTATTTATCACAAAGAGTTTCTAGTAGCAGGCTAGATGTTCTGCTGCTATATCTAACCACATGTTTGCATAGTGGAGAGATGCAGAAGTACATCTGGCAGCATGCATTCAAGGAAAGTTGAATGTCCACTTGTCTGGCAAATGAATAGACTCTAGTGACTGATCTGTTAAGGCTGCAGTTGAAATAATTACAGTACTGTAGTTCATTGTAACTAAGATGTTTTTTCAGATCTTGTATTATTGATGGGGTAGCTTAGCTTCTTATTAGATTATTATATAGATTTTGCTTGCAAATTCAACTAGGCAAAATGCCTGTGTAAGAATATGGATAATGCTGTGGCCTTTGTAGATTAAATTAATGTAATATTGGGAATTCAAGCTGAGGATAGTCTTGTACTTATTTCCTTAATGGAACTAGCAGAAAAATTGTCCCTTTCTAAACTGTTTGGAAACTGAAATGCCACACTTAAGGCAGTTGCAGCAAAAAAGGGAAAAGCTATGAAAAGAAATTGTATATAAGATTGCATCCTTAATGTGCCTTAAAGCTTGTGTGAAAAGCTTTCCCAAAGCAGGAAAGTCTTTGGGAGAATAAACAGTATCAAGATTGCCTTCTAGATGTAACGTGATTAATTTCTTGCACAGTGTTCTCATATTATCTTTCTCATCCTAGAATGCCTAAATCAAAGGAACTCGTGTCTTCAAGCTCATCTGCAAGCGATTCAGATAGTGAAGTTGACAAAAAGGTGAAAATTATGTGTGGTTAAATGTTGTTGTATTAACATTTGTGTATCAAATGCCTGCCATTGCATTTCATTTATCAGACACTTGGAAAAATTAGTATTAGGGTTTGTGTAAAAAAAATATACTTTTAGCTTTCCAGTGAACTTTTTTCTTAGGTTGTATTTTGCTTTATTTATTTTTTTTTCCCCATATATTATTTCTAGCCTCAATCTTCCTGGAATTCTTTCTTGCTTTGTGTCAAGAGAGGGAAGATTTTGGTATCTGCTGCCCCTTGTGGCAAGAATTTGGATTAATTTTAAGACTACCCCAGGCTCCCCCTTTGTTTTGTCTGGACAACTTGCTAGTTCTAAGGGAAAACCTCTACCTCATCCTTATGCCTCTTGCTTATTTTGTTTATATATTTTTTCTTCTGTTTCAGATTCTGACTTTTAGTGTGATCTGTTTACTCTGTCTGTTACTTTCTCACTGAAATGCTCAGCTGAGTCGCTTGTCTTTCAGCTGATTAATTTTAACATGTTAGCTATTTCTAAATGTGTAAATTGGGCGTTCCCAGCTATTTTTAGTAATTATTTAGTTTGTAAGTTTCTGCTAGTATACTAGTGTTAATGCAGACTTACATTTGGTACTTTCAAAAACGCAGTCTGCTCTACTGCGTTGATTCAACTGTGACTTAGTTGCCCTAAACAAATTGGACATTCTGTCAAATCTTAATAGAGAACATGGTCAGGTATGTATTTCTAAGAAGATCCACTTGAGCAGTCTGCTTTGGTGGGTTTTGTTGTCATAACTGCCTACATCTTTTGCAGTCATTCCTCTTTAAAATAAATTATCCACAATATGATTCCAACAGTTGAGAATAATTTTTGGTATCTCTGTGTCACTTTTTTGAAGTAGAGGATGAAGATGAGCTGTAAGGGCATATGATTACTGTATAAATATTGGTAAAAATAGGAACTTAATAGTATCTGCAAGTAATGTGATATGAACGTTTTACAAACATGTTTAATTTATCTTGCTATGGACAAAGATTGGACTCTAATTAAGAAAAATAATGAAAAAGTGCTTCCCTGATAGAGGTGACTCCCAGATCCTTCCTTCATTATCTCATATCTTATTTTGTCTTTTTTTCAGAAGTGTTGTTAGCTGTCCTGCATTTTTGTTGCTTTCACTGGAAAGGAATGTGAAACTTCCACCAGATTTTATTTTCTTAATTAAAACTAATGAACCAACAGCATTGTGCAAAAAGAGCAGGCTCTTAAAAATAATAAATGGAAATAATATGATTTTTTAAAGCAGAAGTATTCTGGTAAGCTTCACAATGAAGAGAATTAGGCTCATTTGGAGATATAATTTTGAAATTGTATGGTATTGCAGTCCTGCCTTCACAAAAGGGAAGTGATAGTGTGTGTTGCATGGCAGTAGTTTGTGCCCTCTAATAATTTTTCTATAACTTATAAGAATGAGTTGTGGTTCACGCATCTGTTTTATTCTTGCTCCAAGGCAAAGCGGAAAAAGCAAGCAGCTCCAGAAAAACCTGTAAAGAAGCAAAAAACGGGTGAGAGTTCAAAAGGTGCCGCTTCTTCAAAGCAAAGCAGCAACAGAGATGAGAATATGTTTCAGGTAAAAATTAATGAGTGCTTTTGAGGCAGCCTGTTACATCATATTCAGTATAAATTTCAAGTTGACATGAACATCTTGGTTGTGTGGTGCCTAGTCTCCTGAAGTGTCCTTTGGGGATGTTACAGTGAATGATACAATGCAGGTGAGGGACTCAAAAACAATGATCAGGCTTTAGTAAAATAGAAGAAACTGAGTTATGGCACTTGATCCAGCCCTCATGTATTTTGCACATGATATCTCTCTGGGTAGTCATTTTGTCTGTAAATACAGCACTTATCATAAGTGCACTGCAGATATTAAATAAGGACAGTCTGTGCATAAATGCTTTTAATCAGAGCTTTTGAAAGAAATGTTCCTGGAATGCAAAAGTGTCTCTGAATTCTTATTTAACTAGGCCAAGGACACCTTGGCTTCTGTTTTATAAGGCAGTGCATTGAAGTAAGTTTTGCTTGTTTCTTTGTTTTTGATGCAGTTTTTTCTCAGTAAACATCCAGAAGGTTTGCAGTTCTGATATTCTTGTTTTAGATGGAGTGAATGTAGATTTTTTCCATAGCACAAAGTATTTGTGAACTTAGAGAGTGGTAGACTAACTTTTAGGGTTAGTTGGGGCAGTAGCAATGTGTACTGCAAGCTGTGCAAGAATGTATGTAGCCTGGAGTTAGTAAATGTCTGTGACTAGCTGTAGTGGTAAAGGCAGGGAATAGAGGAGAATCTTAGGGAGACTCTTAAGCTTGTGAAAGAGTCTGGGTGGGGATGGTGTGTGTGTTTAATAGAATGATCCCATTTCAGGGTAAGGCAACAAAAATCACTTTGGGCTGTTGCTGTACAAAATAATATAGTAAAAAAAAGTGTTTTCCAGACAGAAGGCCTGCATAACTGATTGTGTAATACAGGTCTGATACTATTAGCAATCAGTTCTTACTTATGCATAATTGGAGGGAGGGCTTCAGCTAAATATGACTTAAGCTGTTTGAAATCAGGATGTGAATTATTGATAAGATATTCAGTTTTGTGATGTCCATGTTTTGTGTGGGAGTGGCAACAAATGATGTGAAACACAGAGACTTAAGGTTCTAAATGCTCAGGCTGTGTTCTGAAAGAATTGCAGCTTCCTTTTAATGTAGAGCTCATCCCTTATGACATCATTTTTTGCAGGATCCACGTTTTAATTTTTTCATTTAAAATGAATGTTAGTACCTGAAACTCATAAACAATAGGATTACTGTTAGTAGGAAATTGTTTTAGTATGTACCCATGTGTATTTTATGTATTTATGTGTCTTGGGCTCTTTAGACTAAAAAGGTAGCTTTGTATACTTTGGAATTTGGCGAAGGGATTTGGGCACAATTGAGATGCAGAAAATTAACTCACTCCTAGTATGATGTGTTACTAGCAGTCCTAAGGTCAAGCATTATTTATGTGGATGGTTTTATTGTTCTTGTATTAGATTCCGATCTATGGCTTCAGCTCATATAAGCTCTGCATCACGTGCTCTGGGTAGTTTGACAAATCCTGTCTTCTGCCCATGCCCAATTTGGGTAACGTTTGTTAATGCTGTCAGGACACACTATTAGTGACTGTCCAGAATGGAGCCAGGACATTTCACAAAATGTGTTACTTCTTTTTGTTGGAAAAGACACCCGCCCCAATAACTCCCCACTCACCCCCCCTTTCTGAGAGTTAAGTTGTACATGCTTTTTTGACTCGTCAGAAATATGTTCATCAGTTTCACAGTGCAATGTCTTTACCTATCATAAGATCCTAAAAATAGATAAATACATGTTTGCAGTGATCTGGAAGGGAGTTTGATTGTGAGATAATGTTGCACGAGTATCAGTTTCAGAATTAGTGTTTTAAACCAATTTGTTGTGATGCAGACCGCAGCTGTTTACAGGACCCTGCATTCTTTTTATATCATATTATCTTATATCTGTGTTTATATTATCTTACTGCACTCCCCATACTGTAGAAAGAAGGCTGCTTTTTTGTAGTTTCTACTTTCAGTGTGTGTGCTTAAAGGAAACCGGCAATTGGAACGAAAATGTAGATATAAGCTGAAACTCATACAGGAAGTCAGTTGCATAGCTGTGAAAGGAACCTAGATGCAGTTCAACGCATTGTATTCTAAGAAATGAAAACCTGGAAATAGTATCTTCTGATGTACTTAATTTAGTAGAGTGGTATGCCTAAAAAGCTGTGGTATTTTATAAAAAGCACATGAACTTGTGTATGAAAGTTGAGCATCATTAACTACTCTGCTGTAAATCATACTCTTGGAACACCACTGTGATTGTAGTGACAACAAAGTGCTTCAGCCCAGGGGAGTTATTCTAGTACTATGATCTGCTACATGAAGAAGTTGTTCAGAAATGACTTAATGCCAGAACAGTAGATATTTGAACTCAAAAGAAAAAGAGGAAAAAAAAAATCAATTTACTTGGCTAAATCTATATTTTGAGAATTTTAGTGATTTTAGTTGCTCATAAGAGCTACTTCAGAAAATAGCATTAAAACTTCTTGCAATGACAACTGTTTTCATAACGTTCAGCTTAACAGTTAAATTTAATGTGAACATTCAGATGATGTTTGGACAGAAGCTTAATTTCAGCATTTGCTGAAATGGTCTGGTGGTTGTCAACCCTGCAGGTGGCAAGGGCTTTGAAGCTAGATGATCATCATGGTCCTTTTCAACCCAGGCCATTCTATGATTCAGTTATTTTCATATGGAACAATTTCCAGTTAACTTAGACTTACTGGCTAAGTGATGTCAGCTTTATGTTTTTCTTCTCCCCTCACCTTATTGTATTTGAATTAATATAGGTACTCTCATTTTCAATATTCAGACACTAAGTCTTTCTACTGTATTTGCATCTTTAATCTGATGTGTTTTATCAGATTTTATTTCTTAGGCAAATATGGAGTTATTTGGTAATGCACTAATAGTTAATTGATATATGTTCCAGAGTACTGCTGCTTTAAGTATTAAATTGAAATTGGTGAGGTTCAGTGAAAAACAATGAAATGTTTTTTATACAGGCTATTTGTGATATTCTTTGCCAACAGTGCTGACAGATTTGGCCAATCCTACAGGCTATACCAAGTTAAGTCTGAAAGAACTCAGCTCATCTGACATCATACCTTATTTTTGTCTGCTGTGTTTGAAGTCCTGTGGAAGTATTTAATAAATCAATTACAAAATAATATAAACTGAAATTTATCGTTCACTTAAAAGGATACTTTAAAGTAAGAAAAACACGTTTTAGGTTTACAGTATCTAAGAATGCTTTAAAATTAATTTTGGAGTTAATTCAACATAGTCTGCATAAGAAGGAAAGCTGCTTTAACTGAACTTAAAGCATACTGTTTTATGTACGTGATCCTCTGTTTAGTTGTCAGTGGAGGATGCACATTAGTTTTATTGGAAAGGAATCAATCAGAGAACCACTAAAGTTGGAAAAGATCATCAAGGTCATCCAGTCCAACTGTCTACCGGTCACCAGTATTCCTCCACTAAACCACATTCCTCAGTACAGCATCTCAATGTTTCTTGAACACCTGCGGGGATGGCGACTCCACCACCTCCCTGGACAGCCCATTCCAGTGCCTGACCTCTTCTAGAGAAGTTCTTCCTAACAAACAACTTGAACCTCACCTAGTGCAACCTGAGGCCATTCCCTCAAGTGCTATTGCTAATTACACAGGAGAAGCAGCTGACCCCTCCCCCCTCCCCCCCGCATCCTCCTTTTAGAGAGTTCCAGAGAGCGATAAGATAACCCTAAGCCTCCTCTTCTGCACACTGAACAATCCCATTTCCCTCAGCCACTCCTTGTAAGCCCTGTGCTCCAAACCCCTCACAGCTTTGTGGCCTTTCTCTGAACACACTCCAGGGCCTTGATGTCTGTCTTGCAGTGAGAAGCTTAAAATTGAACACAAAGTTGCTTTCTTAGGACTGAGTTCTTTCTTTGTAAACTCTATCCAGGAAATGCGTACAAAATGCTAACCATTTCTTAAACTAATTGTGTGTTTTGATTACCTAATTTCTGATTTTCAAATTCCCAATCTAGTTTGATTTGTTGTGAACAAATGCTTCATTAAATGTGAGAAAACCTTTAGAAAGCCTAAATACAGAATGCAATCCAAAGTGTGATGCAAATTGCTGTTGTTCCTCCCGTTGTTCCCCATCTTCTCAAAAGTAAAGGCCTCATAATTCAATTAAGCTGCTGTGCAGAAATGATGGAATTCCAGAAGTGTCACATTAACAAAACCAGTTTCATGCCGTGGTACATGTTGGTGAACTTTCAAAGTTTTTTGTGTTTTTTACCCACTGTTCCAATTAAATATACCAGGAGGACACGGAGCAAGCATGGGACAGCTAGTGCCTTCCTTTCATTTTCATCTGTTTTGTTGTGTTTATTAAAAAAACAGCAACCAAATAACACTAAGACCTGTCTAGAAATTGTATGCAACTGGTGTGTGTATCTAATCTTGTTTTTTATTTGTCAAAAGAGATGGTACTAAAATTTACGTTTTAGAGTACTCTCTTTTCCTCTGTTTACAACAGCTGCTAACAAAGGTTATTATGATAGAGACAGCAAACAAATAGGAAAAGCCAAATACTTTGCTAAGAATGCCACTTGCTAGGAATATAGGGATTTTTATTTCAGTAGTGTGAGATTTGCAAAAAAAAAGTGTTGAATGCTCAACTGGTTTTAAGTCTTTCTTCCATTTTTGTTATCCTTATCTACTAGCCTACTCTGGATTAAGCTTTTGATCTGGTTGTTTCTCTGGTGTCTAAAATAAGCTGTAGTGGGTCATGTCACATGTCTGAGACTAATACTGTTTGGAGAAGTGAATACCGTAATACATAAAATATGTAAAATGTCTTATATGTGTTTTAACAGATTGGCAAAATGAGGTATGTCAGCGTTCGTGACTTCAAAGGGAAAGTTTTAATTGACATTAGAGAATACTGGATGGATCAAGAAGGTGAAATGAAGCCTGGCAGAAAAGGTACTGTTCTGCTTCACATTGTTTTGTATTAAAACACTGCTTACAATTTACTGGAAAATTTTATGTCGGGTTTATATAGTTTACTGCATTATATTTTTGGGATATTTTTTTTTATTTTAAAAAAGATTAATTTTGCATGTTTCTTACCTTTATTCCAATAGGATTTTTATTTCTAAATTGACTGAAAAGGTTTAGTTTTGGTTGGAATGAGGTATCAAGTTCTTTAAAACAATTATGTTTTTCAATTTTTATTTAGTTTCAGATTAAAATAATAGGAACATTTCATACAGTATTCTTCTGTGTCTGTAATCTGCAGCATAGCACATAAACCTTAAATCTTTAGTTGCCACTGCCATGCCTAATTTTTATTGCATCCTTTTAATGGACCATTTTCAGAACTTTCACCATCTGAGAGATAAAAGGATGGGCTAACAATTACAGTAGTGTATTGCTTTATTTAATGGCTTGTTGCTTATTTAGAAGCATATTATTTTTCATGTTGTACCAGTGAAAGAGGTAAGTGTGAGTTGTTCTGTTCTGAAGATTAAAGGCATTTAATTTACAATTAGCATGAGGTTTACTGTATTTTCCTGATGTGTCCAGGAGCAATACAGTGAACAAACACTTAAAAAGCTTGAGAATTGTTTTCAATATATCTTAAATAACTGCGGTGGGTTTATGTGAACAGGTTGTACAAGGAGGTCTTTGTTGAACATGTTACTACAACATGGCAAATTTGATTACTCCAAGCTTGAAGGACTAAATTGTGTCTGGAGGTAGAAGTGAAAAGAAGATCAATCAGAAGCATGAGTGGGAAACCACAGTGATACTTGATGGGCAGCCAAATTCATAAAAATTATGCAATATAGGTGAAAATGTTTTAGGTGTCCCGAACAACTCTGGATTTTATTAGGATAAAATTACTATTCAGATCTAGCATCTGAGCCTAATATTCTGGTGATACTCTTAAGGGCTGCTCCATGTAGCTAACCTAAAAGGGATACAATTGTAATTTTGTAATTGAAGTCAAAAAAGAAATCTCAGTTAGAAATCGGGGCAACGTTATGTTTTTTTATCCTAATAGTGTCTGGCCAACTTATCAGAATCTTTCACAGTGCTTTAAGAAAAAAGGAGAAAAAAATAACCAACTGGAATCATGTCGTAAATACATGAAGTTCCATCCACAGAGGTTGACTTTGAGCAGCAGGCAAACATATAGTTGGTTTCCTACATCTCAAGCAGGTCTTTTGTGCTGCCTCCTATCAGAGCCAGAGCTCTGTTTCCCTTCCTTTGCCTTCCTGTGTGTACAAAACATACATGAATGAATGTATATTGTGACTGTTTTCTTTGTAAGGTAAACTTGTCTAGAGATAAGCAAGTTCTATACTGGAGTATTCCAAGTGAATAGTTTAACCGTGGATCTGAGTCTGTTACTGAATTTGATGTAGCTCGAGCATTAAGAGTTGTGATGTAGGCTTTGTGTATGAAATCACTCTTGATTGTAAGAATGCAACATACTGAATTGTGGTTTTCTTTTTTGTACTAAATATTGTTTTTAATGCATTTCAGGTATTTCTTTAAATCCAGAGCAGTGGAACCAGCTGAAGGAACAGATTTCTGATATTGATGATGCAGTAAGAAAACTGTAAAGACAGAGCCATACAGAAATCTTTATCACTTTAGTTGTTTCAAGCAGTCTTTTTACATTGGCTTTTGTTTTCTAAAATATTGTTTTCCAAGCTATTGTATATTTGGATTGCAAAACGATTTGTAAAATGAATAATTTTTTAATGTGCATTAAACATGTATTCTGAGTGAGGCTATTTGTGTATACTTTACTAAAGGAAGTGTGTTGCTTTCACCTCATGGTGTAAAATAAACAAGTCAAGTAATATGTAAAGCTGTTTGTGTTTGTGGCCTTTTGTTTAAAGATCTTTGCTGACAAGGCCACCAACTAGTTGTAGGCTTTTTAAATTTAGTTAATAGTTACTGATACTAAGGGGATTTAAAAAATGTCTGTTTAAATTCTTTGTTTTGTTTCATATCCTTTGCTGTTGCCCTCAGCTTTCAGCTTTAAAACTTGATACAAACAGTGGATACCTGGTAAAACACATTTTTTGTAGATAATTTTAAATACTGTATTTGCTAATTTACCCTATTTATTCAGATGTAAACAGTCCTGAGTATGTAGACTTTCTTGCATATTTGCATGAAGTGTTATGCTGAACAGTAACACTGGAACACCATCCACACATCATCTGTTATAATTTTTGTAGAGCTTGCTTGACTTAGGAAATACGGTTAGGTTTTATTCAAGGACTCTAGATCTTAGAATGTGATGCATAAAACTTTTACAGTAATAGACATATACCTCAGAGTAAGACAGTATTTAAAAAGCTTCTGACTTGGTTATTAGTTTAGGTACCCTTTTCAAACTTTGCATTAAATTTATTCTTGAACACATTCTGATCAGTTATTCTGTAGAAAACGAGATTTAATATCTCTTTGTAGGGCTTCTGATTGTTTGAGAGCATTGTGTAAACAACGCTGCTTAAACTGGGCTGTAACACAGGTTAAACAGTCACACAGGGTTAAAGTATCTTCAGCCAAAACATCAGGCTATCATCATGCCTTTGCCCTGTCCTCACTGCCTGACCAAATCATTTAACTTGGCTTGCCTTGTGCAGCTTACATGTGCACAACTGTTATCTTTTTTAGAGAAGGTATTCAGTGCTTAAATTGGAGCACTGGTACATAGTGAATCCATGACTAGCGAACTTCAATCATTCACCAGTGTAATATTCTGATAGAGAAGCTTCTGTCCATTGGGGATTCTGCTAGACTAGGTGTTGTTTCAAATTAAGGAAATCTTTATAGGTGTTGTGGCTATAGAATGAAAAAGGGAGAACATGATGTTTATGTCAAGCTTGGAGAGATAATGGGCACTCCAGCAGAGAAATTAACATTGAGGGATCAAAGTTAGCAGACTTAGAAAAATACAGTGAAGAACCTTTCTGTTAGCAGAAATAGAAGGGAGTTCATTTTTTGGCTGACTTCAGTTAACAGAAAGAAGATGATGAACCAACTTCATGAGAATTGACATTTCAAGAGTATGTAATGAATGTACAATTTTTTTGTTCCACCCATGATTTTCCCATTTGACGGCAAACTTAAAAGTGTTTTTAAACTTTATATAGATAAACAGGATTTGCTACTTAATTCTGGACTAACTTAATGCAATTGTTTATAATGAAGACATGCATGGACATCCTGTTCTGCTAAGTACCCTATGCAGACTGTTCTTGTGCTGCAGAGTTTGTAATTCAATACGCGTAGTAAATGAAGGGTGAGAGAAAGTGACTTACTGATACTAAATATGTATTATTTAATTTAAATATTATGTAAGGTACTTCATTCTGCTTTTTAAATTACTGAAATATGAATTTAAGAACTACAGTGAGGTTGGATAAAAGGTGAAAGGATTTCTTAGGGTAGCTGCATCATTTTTGGGCACAACTTTCTGCAACTGCTAATGACATGCAGAGACATCTGGACCAAATGAAAATGAAATAGCTGTTAACATCAATGCACGAAATAAATTCCTTTAGGGCTCTGAGAAGTTCTAGGTCTTTTATTTTTATTTTTTTTAATTATTATCATTTTTTATTTACAGTATGTATTTACAGTTTTTGTTCCTTTAAATACGAAGTTCTGTGACCAGATTTTGTCTTCTAACCTCAGAACCTTCATTTGGCTACCTTGATGTGCATGGTTATCAGAACGGATGGAACATTGTCTTCAGTTAGGTTACTGTGGTAATAAGTAATTGGATGACAGTTGTATATCAGAGTATGAGATAATTATGTTCAGGAAGGTGAAGAATTAAATTCATTCATTTGGAGAGAGTAAGTGAAAAAGTATTGGTATTGTGATTAGTTCTCTCGTGGAAACTAGTGATAGAGATGTTCAAATAAATTACTCCTAGTTCTTACAGACAACACTGTTACTGTATTTGTGGGGATATTTACCAGAGCTGCTTAGCCTATTTTACTAGATAAAATTTGAGGCACTTTGATTTTGCTTAGCTTGTGTGTTGAAAAATAGCTTTCCAATCTGCCAGTTATATTTCTGCCTGTAACATGGATTAAAATATATATTTTTTACTTGAGCTGGTGTTAACATCTGCATGAATGTCCTACCAAACAGGGTAGCTAAATTAAACCCTCAGTTTCTCAGTTGACCTCAAAACTGAAAATGAATTGAGGGGGAATACTTTCCATCTCAGATGACTGATGGCTAATTAGTTGACGTGTATTTTAAACATTCAGTGTTACTTTGAAATTAATAGTTGGTTGTGATTTGTCGTGTGTTGTCTTCATCTGTACTACTTCTTACTTGAGAATTCCAGTTTTTGGGTACAGATTATTTTCTTGCAGATGAAATAGTACTTGGGGGTACACGTAGAAGAAAATTATGCATGTATGAAAAGGCTAATGTGGGGTAAAAATAAACAGTATTCACTTTCCCACTGGCATTGCAACAGATATGTCTGCTGCGTGATACTGATGTAGGGCATATTAGCAACATGTTATATAAATTTAATTACAATGGCTCAGAGGAGGAAAAATACATCAGTTAGGCCAGCCAAAGTACCACGTGTTTACTAAATCAGTGTCATGTATGATGTTGCTCTTATGTAGAAATGTTCATATTGAAATTAAAGAAATGCAGCACAAAGTTTGATATTTCTGTTAAAGGAAATGCCCCATTTGCGTACTTCTTATGTGGTCTGTTGGAAAACAAAAAATTGGTAATTGTAATTCTGGTAATTGAAATGTCATATTGTTAACCATGTAGAATGTTTTTCTGGTGGTCTCTACTGCAGAGAAATCACTGGAAATCTGAGCCCTCCAATTGTAACTTTCATGTTCAAATAAAAAAAGTTAAATGGCAAACGTGTAATAAGAATTTGAACTCCTGGAAATAAATGAAGACTTCTGTTGAAATAGCATTATTTCGAATGGAAATGTAACTGCTCTGTTTTTTCCTTCTGTTGTGAAAACTGCTGTTTGTTTCTTGCAAGTGTTGTAATTTGAGAATAAGAATACTTAATCATTTTGTATTTGGTCTGTGTTTATGGAGGGGGGTTTGGTTCTGCAGCCCAGAAGGATATAAGTTTTTCCTTTTTGAACAGAGCAATTATCTTGTTAATATGGAAGCAGCAGATAGGAACACATTTTCATGCCCTGAGGTGAAGGGCTTTCCAGTGGAGTTTTATTTGACTATAAACGTCCCTGTAGGCTGGGTATAAGACAGCTATTCACCCACTGTTTTCAATCACTTATTAGGTTAGCATAGGCTTTAGGAATTATGTTTGTTTCTTCATGCACTGGCTGTGACTGATCTGTAGGGAATTATCTGATTCTGTGATTGAACCAAACAGATTTTTTAAAGTAATTTTGATTAGTTCAGCATTTTACAGCCACAGAAGGAGAAAAGAGTGGCTCAAAGGGATGAAACACCATCTGGGGTTGGTAGAGGGTCCTTGTTCTACTTGTTTCTCATTGCTGCCTTCTCCTTATTGACAGGATCCATCTTTGGCCATAGCTCTGGTGACTGTGTGCACAAAACTGAGTCAGCTGACATACCAAAGGAAACTTTCCTCATTCTATCTTTCGCTTTTCCCTGCAGACAGGTATTAACAACTTGAAATAATGCAGTGAGGAGACAGTTCTGGGTAAAAATGAATCATCACCTGGGTATTGGTTTGTTGCCAAAAGAAGGACATTTGTAACTGTGGATGGGTAATGGGAGGCAAGCACAGTTGCTTTTGTAGCCTGAGAGACATTCCTAAGCTGTGTGTGAAGATTTACCCTCTTATCTCATGCATGCATACACCCTCATTCTTTTTTTCTTTTTTTCATTTAATCTGTGTTGGTTTTGTCTGGCTTTCATTTATTTATTTATTTAAAGAGATTTGTTGGTTTCTGTTGCATAGCCCTCCAAGGCGTACTTAGCTTTCCAATGCTGGTTTGTATCTAGCTAACATTTCTGCTGGAGTCAGATTGCTGGTGTACAACCGTAGGCATAATCTGTAGGGTATTTAGAATGGGAGTTGTTAGGGTAGTGCCAAACAGTCATTCTCTCTTGAGGTATTTCTGAATGTAAATACTTTCACTACTTTACTTGGACTTTAAGGGTTAAATCCTTCCCTGTCTTATAGAGGGCTCTGTTGTGAAAACCATGACCTCTGAAGCTGGCTTAGGGGTTGTGATGGCAGATGAATTTTGAATAGATCTTGTTTGAGTGTTCTGTACTGCTGGCTGCCAACTGTACAGGCAGCTGCAGCGTTTGGAAACTGAATGTTTGTAGGAGTCCTTTTTACTGCTTGACACGCAAAGCTGTGGTCAGTGCTTTGTCTTTGGTAGAACAAGGATTTGAGTCATCATCTAAGTAATGAGAGTTGAAGTTAGAAGCACTGTCTCAAATAACTTCCTGTTACTGTGTTAATGACGGGATTGCAAGTACTAGGAGCAGTTGTCTTCAGCCCTCAGGAAAAACGTTCCTGTGTCAGTTCCATTTGATGACTTAATTGACCAAAGTTTTACAGGTACATTTTTGTTTTGATATAAATACTTGGAGCAATATGTTCAAACATGACAACGTTCATTGTTCAGGATACTTAAGAGTGTTTTCAGTTGCTAAGAATTGTGTTTCAGCATGTAAGAATGCTGTCTGAGCAATATGAAAAGCCACAGATCATGCTGGCCACAATAGCACTGTCTGTTGCCTTGCAACTTCATTGTTTCAGGCACTGCTGAGCTTTCACTGCTGTGGAATAAATGGAAATTTGAAGGCTCGTTTGAAATATGTGTAAGGATGGGTTGTTATAAAGAAAGCTTCTTGGCTTGTACTTTGGCAGTGTGTGAGTTCTACTTGTAACTGTTCTTCTGATACTGTAGTAAGCTGTTTTTTATGACATGAAGCATTAATTCACCTCTTTACTACAAACAGTTTTTTCCTTAGTGGTTGGTCATCTTATTAAGGCCCTGCCAATGTAATTCTCCCTTGAGTATATTACACCCAGCAGCTTCCCAGTTATGGATGGGCGTTCCTCCTGGAGTGCTGGCACTGTACCTGCTATCTGCTTTGGCACGTGTTACTCTGGTATATCCAGCACTCTGACACCTGAAGGAGGAGCAGTTTCCTTCCTCCAAAGCTGTGCTCTGAAATGGGGTGAGGTACTTGTGGCAAAGCACAGCAGTAGCCTCTTTGGGCTCCTTTTGGTAGGGAGAATAAAAGGAAGGAAATTGTGTATCTAGCCCAGTAATTTGTTACCAGGATGGATGTGCTGTTTCTGTCTTTAAAATGGCCAGACTCAGTTTCTCTAAGTAAGGTTGAGTTGCTTGCTTCTGGAGTATTTTATACTTGCAGCTGGTATGCTGCAGGATAAGTTGTCTTCTGTTTATGAATGCTCTTTTAACCCCATTTTGAGGGAATTTCAGACTAGTGTGCTTAACTCTGAGACAAAGCCATCTTGCATTTCAGTGATCATATGAATATATGCCTAGCTTTTCTGATCTTTGAAGGCCTCATGTTTAGGTTACACTGGAAAATGGACACAGGTCACCCTGAAAGTAGTGCCTCCTATTTATTGCAATGGGAATTACAATAGCTACAGAGAACGCAATGATATTATCTGATAGAGCCAATTATCAGCTACAAGACACTGTTCTTCAACATACTCACCATTATTAGCTATGCATTCTTTACTCAGCACTGGTGAGGTTGCTTCTTGAGAACTGGGTTCAACTTTGAGCTCCTCACTTCAGGAAAGAGGCCCTTGAGAGTGCCCAGAAATGGGCAACAAAGCTGCAAAGGGTCTGGAGCACAAGTCTTGTGGGGGCAGCTGAGGGAACTGGGACTGTTGAGTCTGGAGAAGAGGCGGCTCGGGGGAGACCTTGTTGCTCTCTACAACTACCTGGAAGGAGGCTGTGGTGAGATGGGTTTGGGCTCTTCTCCCTGGTAACAGTGATAGGATGTGAGATGATGGCCTCAAGTTGTGCTGGGGAATTCACATTGGTTATAAGGAAAAATTTTATCTTGGAAAGTGGTGAGGTATTGAAACTGGCTGCCCAGGGAAGTAGTGAAGTTACCGTCCATGGAGGTGTTAAGAAACATGAAGATGTGGCTCCAAAGGACATGGCTAGTGGGCATGATGGGGATGGATTGATGGCTGGGCTAGATGTCTTAGATCTATTCTGTGCAACTGGGATACGTTTTAACTGAGCAGGAGACTACAAGGAGGGGTGGTGACCCTGCCAGGTGGAGCCTCTCTTCACTGAAGGGTAAGAAATGAATCTAGATGTATGCAGCAGTAACGTGAAAAAGACGTGTGTGAGTGGATGCAGCCACTAGATGTCAGCATTATTTTAAATATCAACTGCAGAACTACTTGTTCATTCCTGTTCAAGCTGTACTGGAGTAAAGCTGATTTTTGATTGAGTAGGAGCTGTGTTGTATGCTTAGGGTCAGAGCCAGTAGGTGTTTTTGTGGGTTCATTCTGGGCAATGCTTAATATGGGACTCGATAACTACTGCAATAGGATACTGGCTGTTGTGTCTGTGAGATGCTCACTGAAATCCCTGCTGCTAGCAGTGTTCCAGGGATGGAGAGCTTGTTGGTCCACCTGGAGGTGTAGCCCCAGCGCTTCTGCTCGGGATCCCAGAAGTGGCTCCATGCAGAGAAGCCCATGATGTGCTCAGGGAAGCTGCGCCACACCACGAAGGCAAAATCCACCTCACTGGTGGCTCTCTGCCAGTGAAATGCTTCTGTACCACACAGCTCTTCAGCTTTGATGAGCACAACTATGGGTTGCATCTCAGGGAGAGTGCTGACTAACCAGATGTGATAGCTCACTGATACTGAAAAGATGGTCCTCTCAGCGCTGCTAATTTAGCAGATCAAGTAACAGAGCAGGAACAAGTGAGGAGTTTTATTCTGAGAAGACAACTGCTCTCTGATCAGTCTAGTGTCCAAACCAGCACCAAGAGTGAGAGTGTGCAGTCAGAGTGCAAGGGAAGGAAGGCAGAGAGGAAATGTTGACAGATGTAGTGATGTACTTTGCTGTTGTGTTCACCCTGTGAGGGTGGCAGAGTGCTGGAACGGGCTGCCCAGGGAGGTGGTGGGGTCTCTTCTGGAGATATTCAAGTCCTGCCCTGATGCTTTTCTGTGTAACCTGTAGTAGAGAACCTGCTTTAGCAGGGAGTGAACTAGATGATCTCCATGCAACCCTTCCATCCTCTACAGTTTTGTGATTCCTCATTTTTGTGTGCTTCTGGACTGCAAGCACACACTGCTGTCTTGTGTTCAGCTTCTCATATACCAGGATCGCCAAGTCTTTCTCCAAAGGGCTGCTCTCAAGGCATTATTTGCCCAATCTGTATTATCACCTGGGATTGCCCTGACCCAAGTGCAGCACCCTGTACTTGGCCTTACTGAACATCATTAGGTTTTCACGGGCCCGTTTCTCCACCACGTCCAGGTCCCTCTGGATGGCTTCCCTTCCTTCCAATGCATCGACTGCTCTGCTCAGCTTGGTGTCATCTGCAAAGTTGCTGAGGGTGCACTCAATGCCATCGTCTGTCATTCATAAATATGTAGAAGGGCATGAGTCCCAAGACCGACCCCTGAGGGACACCACTTGTGACCAGCCTCCACCCTGACACAGAACCATTGATCACAGCCCTGTGGCTGTGTCCAGCCAGCCGATTCCTAATCCACCAAACAGTCCATCCTTCAAATCTACACCTCTCCGATTTAGAGAGAAGGATGTGGTGAGGGACTATGTGGTTTGTGGTGGTGGATTTCTTTATCCATCTTGACATTTGGAGTTTGAGAGGTTTTATAAGCTGGCTTGAGCAAGTGGCAGAAAGCCTGCAGCTGTAAGTCTCAAAGGACAAGGGCTTTCTGTTGAGGAGGACACTTAGCTTTGTGTCAGTGTTGAAGTACTTCTGCTGTCTTGCAAAGGATTAATTTCTGGTGCTGTGTTATAGTTCCTGTGCAGCACAGATGCTACACAGTTTGTTTTAAGTGATTTATAATATTTTATATTCTTTGTGGGCTTTTGAACGCCTCTCCTCCACAAACCTTTTTCTGAACTCCTATTTTATCTATTAACATTATTCACTTGGGGTGAATCCCCTCTTGCTTTTCCGGAGGAAGGAAAGAGTTTACCCCTTACTGTGGTTTGTGGATCCCTTTGTCTCAAGAGTATCTGAGATTAAGAGGTTTTGAAGTGTTATTGAATTCTATACTCCCCAAAGCCCTTATATGTTTTTCAAAATTGTTATGTTTGGTAGAATCCAGTAAATACCAGACATATACTTTATTTTGAGTTGGGAATTTCATATCCTTCTGGAACAAAATACTTTTTCCCACATGTTTTGACTACATTATGTTGGCGCCGTTCATGTCACTCCACTTAATATTGTGTCAGCATTCTCGTTATATGCTGTTTTCAGAGGTTATAACTTGGACATAGAAATTTGCTCCCACTTGGAAACTTGGTCTGAGACCAGAAGTAATTACAAAAAATAAATAGATTTTCCCCCCCCCCCCCATAAATGTGTTGTTGCTTTGGAACAAGAAGGGAGAACAAAAAATTAGCACTGGCAAAATGTGTGTTATAATTTGTTCTACTTTGCCCAGTTATATGATGGAGAAAAGTCATAAGATAGGGTGTGTGTAATTCTTACACTTGTGGGTCTGCAGATTAGAAACCCCTTCAGCTGTTTTTCAAACGCATTGTGCATGCTGAAAATCTCCATGCTACTCTGAAATTTACACCACGGTAATTTGAAAGCACTTCTGTCTACTGAATGTGCCACACCTTCTAGTGGATATGGATCACCATTTACATTGCCATTACTTCTTTCTGGGTTGCAGGAAGATATTGCAGGGCTGAGGTACAGTGTAGGGAGGTGGGTCCATTTTTTGTTGTAGGTGTGCATGGACACTGTGTGTAACAGGAGCAGATGGACAGAAGACTGTCGGGGTGCCCCAGCTGAGGCCTTTCTCCAGGCAGGTTGTTGTCAGGGGATGCTCCTTGTAGGGCGTCAAAGCACAACAATTCTGTTCATGATAACTGTTTTACTGACGTTGCAGTGATTCTTCAGTTTTGTGGGATGGAAGACAGCTCAAAAAAGCCAAAAGATTATCTTGTTTGGATTTCTTGAAAGAGTCTATCTAAATGAATGTACCTCTACTCCTGTATACTTATATAAATCCTCAGGAAACATGCTGGTTGTAAAACACTGTGGGGAAGCCACAATGACTATTCCCTCCAATAGAAGTTCTTCTGCAATGAATCTATTACAAAACCTCTTTACTGTGAGAGGGAAATCTAGAAGCAAGATCTAACAACTCAATAAGTTACTCAGAATTATGTCCAAAATGCACTTAATGTGTTTCAGCAGGCAAGTGTTCCATGTAGTTAAGAATTCCAGCAGTAGTAATTGCAGAAAATACCTGGGCTAATAGCTTTACTGATCAGCAGAGATTTTAAGCCAAGGAAAGGTGACTAACTAGTTACAGTGAAATGTGAAAACCAAAGCAGCCTTTCTTCATGCTTACAAATGCAAGACTGTGGTGTTCTATTCTTTCCAGCCTGTACAGAGTTCAGAGAGATAAAGGGAGACAGTGCATCCAGTGTAAATTACTAAATAATACTGGATCTGACTCTCCAGTTTTCTAAACCGTAAGTGTCTTCTAAAATGGCTGTTCTGGAAAAAAGATCCCTATTAAAATAATAATAATAAAAAAAAAAGCACAACCAAACACAAAGTTAAGCCTTATCCTGAAGGAAATGCTGCTGATGTCTGTGAAAACAAAAAGCTGCAAGTCCAACAATGAAAGCAATGTGAATGGACCCGAGGAAAACAGTGTGGAAATGTGTTTAACTTCCTGTTCTGGATTTGATGTGCATGCTTATGCTATTCACACTCGGGTGTTGCATTATGCTAGTATATTTTCTCTGGATTGAAACAAGGTCTGGAATTAACTGGTAAAATGGTAAACACCTCGTGTGTACCCCAGTCTAGTAAATATGTTCAGTGAAGATGGCAAAGGGACTGGAACATTTGTCCTGTCGGAAATGACTGAGAATTGGTTTGGTTCACCTTAGAAAAGGGAGAGCTTTGGTTGGAGTTATTAGCGTGTTTATTATCCCTGGTGAGGTGAAGAGTAAAAACAACAGAACCAGGCTCTTTTTAATGAGAGTAGAAGAGGCAGTGAGTGCAAGCTCAAAATACATAGAAGTCTATTCAAACGCAAGAAAACTATTTTTTTGTTCCAAGGATGATCCAAAGTTACAATAGGTTCTCCAGAGAGCTGGTGGAGTCTCCAACCTTGGGGATATTCAGAGCTCACAAGAGTATGACTCTGGATCACCTGCTGTAATTGCCCCCTTTGGGGAGGCAGTTTGACCATCTCAGGGGTCCCTTCCAACCTCATCCTCTCTGTGAAATGTGCACTCAGTAGCGTGCACAGAGATCTGGGATGAGACAGACACTTTACAGAAGATGTAAGAAATCTTAATTTCTACTAAGTATTTAGGACAAATAACAGCTTTGGGTTCAGCCCAAACCACCTGATTCTTACCTTTGCAACGACAAAGGGAGTGAAGACTTGGCTCAAGCATCACGGAGTCAAGGATCCTCAGTGTTATTTCTTCAGTTGTTTTGCAAGTTTGGCCTTGAAATAAAATCTTCAAAATGAAAACTGTTACACCATGCTTATTTTGCTGGTTCACTGCAAATATTTTTGTTTAGAAATGCATTTTACATAACTTAGTGCAAACAAGCTTTTTAAGTAAAAAAAAATAATAATAAATAAATCCTTAGGAAGTTTCTTTTAGAACAGATTTTGACAGGGATACACATCTGCCAAGAGACAAATTCTTGCTTGGGGAATCAAATAGAATCATTTGAGCTGGAGCGGACCCTTAAAGGTCATCTGGTCCAACTCTCCTGCAGTGAGCAGGGACACTCACCGTTACATCAGCTGTTCAGAGTCTGATCCAGTCTGGTCTTGAGTGTCTCCTGGGGCTGGCAGCACCTCTCTGGACAACCTGCTCTGGCACTTCAACATTTTGACTATAAAAAACTTTGCTATATCCAATCTAAATCTTCCCTCTGTTAGTTTGAAACCATTTCCCCTTGTCCTGTAACCACAGACCCTGCTGAAAAGCCTGTCCCTGTCTTTCTTACAGGCCCCCTTTAGATCCATGCAGGCTGCTCTCAGCTCTCCTGCAGCCTTCTTTACTCCAGGCTGCACAGCCCCAGCTCTCTCAGCCTGTCCTCGCAGGGAGCTGCTCCATCCCTGATCAGTTCTGTGTCCCTCCTCTGGACACACTCCAACAGGCCCACGTCTCTCCTGTGCTGAGGCTACGTTCTCTTTCACAAAAATACGGGCTATTTTCCAACTTCATTCATGAGTCAGGGTTACGAGGAGCTGAGCCTGAGAGTCTGGAGCTTTTAGCAGGGGTAAAACTGAAAAAAAAAAAAAAAGGGAATTAAAATTTCTGTCTGCTGTGTAAGAAATGAGGAACATGGAAATCCAAAGTGCAGAGCTGTGAAGTGTGGGATGAGAGTCTTGACTGAGTGAGCTGAAAGGGAAGTGTCTCGTAGGGGGAGAAATGACTATGGCCCAGCTGCACCAAGGAGAGGAGACAGAAGAAAATGCTCTCAAATGCAGTCTCTTAGGCTTTTATTTGTAAACTGATTTGACCGAACTTTTACACTCACACAAAGCCCTACTGTAGATAATGGGAGTTTGTGCAGGGTTGCGTGCATCATCTTGCAGGAAGGGAACTCTGAGTCCTCAGGAAGAGTTTACACCTAGTATAAGTAATGTAAGAAATAGTTGGAAAAGGTACATCTCAGTGGTTCGTGGTTTTGAACCAGAAGCAAACCAGCAGTTGAGAGAGAGAGCATCCAGGAAGATAGTGTTGCAGTTATGATGTTGTGCTGTCAGTGCTTCCATTAAAAACCCTGGTGGAATTTAACATTTGGTATTGCATCCCCTACTCCCAAATACCTTTCAGACTACAACTTGGCAGATGAATGTTCAGCTTGGGAGGCTGATGTTTTCTGAAATGTGAGCACAATTGGTTTAGACACAAGGCTTTGCAGGGAGTCTGAAAGAAAAATAGGATCAGCTGGTTTCCCATTTGTTTTACAGAATAATATTTTATACTTGAAAAGCTGGTTGTTGTGGAAAATACCATTAAGTTTTGTAATTAAGCTAAGCTAGACTTTTATTCCTGCCAAGATACTTGTGATATATTTTAGAAATGTTGTTGACCCGATTGCTTTGCAACCCCTGTGCTCTGTATTTCAGTATCTGAAGATTTCCAACCAGGTGATTTCATTTAAGGATTTCTATATGTTATGTCTTACTGTGATTGCTTCACCTAGCAGAGACTGGCTGTTCTGAATGCCTCGTTGTGCCCCACTGCAAAGGGTCAATGAGATAGCATGAAGCCTGAGATACTTGTTCCAGCACCTCACCACTCTCTCAGTACATCTACTTCCCCCAGACATCGAATCTAAATCTCCTAACTTTTAGTTTAAGAAGCGTGTAGATGTGTCACCGAGGGACATAATTAGTGGGCAGGGTGGGGATGGGCTGATGTTGGACTCTTTGATCTTAGAGGTCTGCTCCAACCTCTTAATGATTCTATGGTTTCTGACAGCACAGCTCAGCTTCAGGTGCACAGTCTAATCCCAGCAGGTCCCTGAGCAGAGTTGGATATTCCCAGCAGCTGCTTGTAATCACAGGTTTTCTGGACTTCTGTCGAGCTTAGTCAAATATTGTGTTTAAGGTACTTTTTGGTATAAACCCATAATTCCATGAGGTGTTTTTTTTTTTTCCCCCCCCCGTCCTATTATTAAAATATATATTAAATAAATAAATAAATAAACAAATAAATAAGCAATGAGTTCTAAAATTCACCTTTATGCTTAACTATTCTTCATCCTGATTTTATCCCGAACTGTTGTTAACTATAATGAATTGCAATTCCTGCCCTTTTCTCCTGGCCACAAATAAAGAATTTACTATAAAGCACAGGCAGGCACTGGGCTGATCTCGACTTGTATCTTCACTCATCAACAATGCAGAGAGATGAGGTCCCCGTCTATAAGTACTGATGGACTGGACCTATGCAGTAAGTTTCTCTCCGAGCGTCTGTGAAAGCAAATGTGTCTGCAGAGATACAGATAGCAGCAGCAATTTGGCTCATTGTGTTCATTTCTAGTTTTGTAAGATGCAGATATATGTCTGGCAATGCTGATGCAGACCTTTCCAAACACAATTCTGTTTTCGTCAGTGCAATGGAAACAGAGATTAATTTGGCTCTTTGTATCTTTTCTTAGCTTATTGAAATATAATTCTAAAATATTTTCTTTCAGCTTTTAATAATATTTTCCTTATTTTTGGAAGATCTGCAACTTAAGCAACATATGACAGATTGCATGTAAGCCTACTTTTGTTAGAGAGCACTGCTTCAGTGCATTCTTAGAAAAAATGTTATCAAACAAGCTCAGAATCTATTCTAAATGCATAGAAGGAAGAACATCTAAATGTATATTTTCATTTCTGTGACTTCATGCCAGATTCATGGTGGATTCCTTTTCATTTGACTGTCTTGGCTCTTTTCTTCCTGCTCCAAACTGATCCACAGATCTAATGGAATTGGATCACTGCGAATTTGTGTGATTTTTCTTCAAAGTTTTCTCTACATATTTTAGCTTTGTAATAATCTGATCCACATGGACTTTTTGTGTCCATTTTTAATATTGAGCAGAGAACAATGGTACCACTTCACATCCGTAAGGTTCCTAACAAAAAGCTTGGCTTCTCAAGCACCTCAGTAAACAGCAGTAGGGATTTAAGCAGAAAGTTGTTTCTACAACCTTTTATGATTTTTGTGGTTCAGTCTGTAATCCCACAGATGACATCTGCAATGCTCTTAATGCAACTTGCTGATGCAATCAGGAAAACAAAGATTTTTCTGGAGAAGTGGAATAAAGGAAAGGAATGCTTTTTGGGGTATAATGGGATTCCATGGTCCCTTGAGACAGCTTGATCTATAAATCCATCTTATAAATGTGTTCACATTTACAGAAGTCCCCATATTTCTTGTTGCACTGAAATTGGTGGATGTGGAAATGTTCACCAGCTATGTCATGACCAGCAAATCTGCTGTGGGGCAGTAATGAAAAATCCCTGCTTTTGGAGCACCCTACAGCAGGCAGCTTTCTGGGGATGAAGATGTCCCATGTTGCCTCCATCAGAAAGGTGTTTTAAGCAGCTGCTTTTGGAGACAAGGCATTGAACTGGTGATCATAAGGCTGTCCTGTTTTTTGGCACCAGAAACTAATACCAACTGTAAGCCTGTCCAGACTGAAAAGAAGGCAAAGAGTTATGTGGTTAGAAGGAAATACTACGTTTCATGTGATTCCTGAGTATTTGCATTAGTAAAAGTGATAAGCAGGCACTGTGATACCTTTAAAAGTGTTCAGTGTTGTTCCAGGCAATGGCACAGCCAATTCTCCCCTTCCAGATTTGTATGTTGCTGAGCAGAGTGTATATGACCTTTCATCACAACTTCACATAGCACAAGCGTGACAGAGTACAAAGCTGCCCATAGGGGAAATAAACTCACAAAATAATTTCTCTTCCAAGACGTAACCAAGGTCCCTTTTTGGTCTTTTCAACCCGTGTAACAACTAATCTGCTTCCTCTTTTTCCCATAGGAGGTACAATTTGCCAATGTCTTTCACTCCTCATCTTGCTTTGTAAGAGATGTGCTTCTTTCTTTCCTTCTTTCTTTCCTTCTTTCTTTTTCTTTTTTTCTTTTTTTTTTTTTCTTTTTCCTATGAATTTACTTTTCCCAAATAGTAACCTTTAAGAGAAAGAGAAAAATAATTTAGCCTGAACAGAAATATTCTATTGTCTTTTAATAGAGAAGATAGCTTTCTCTTCTTCACTGAAGTCAACCAACCTGCAGATAAAGCTCTTCTTCCAGTACTGTTTGTTTATATTCCCCTGTTATTGCCTGTTTGAAAGCACTGGTCCCAAAGCACTATATCTGCAGTGGGGCTCCCAGGTAACATAGGTGACACAGAGAAGAGGATGATGGATTATGATCTTCTGGTTATTGAAGTTTGGCACCTGAAAAACTTGTTTTTTTTCTGTGTGTGAAATCACCTGAAATTGAGCTGGTTGTCCTATGTAGATGTGGGAGCTTTGGGAGCTGAACTTGGGAGGAAGGAACAGGAATGTGGACCTGAAAATAAGTGGAGAGAGGGATCCTTTGGGTAATGATGTGAGCATAGTTCAGCTCTTGTCTGTATGTGAAACCATATCCTGAGGTTTGAACAATTTAAAGAATAGGAAGGAAAGGTGAAGGCCAGCTTTGTCATCATGTGTTTTGAAGAGCTGGAGAGGGAAAGTCCTTTAGGAGAAAAATGGTAACGTAAGCACTGTCTTTTCACTTTGAAGTTCTGTTGTCCCAACAGAAATGTGCATCTGGACACCTCAGAATGTGAAATATGAAAAGGCAGAGCAATAGCGTCTCTTCACTCCCCCTTCTGCACAGTTGGTAACTGACCTCCAGCACTCCTTAGGTGTGTGGGAACTTGCTTGTGGATTCAGGTGGTGGTGAGAAAGACAACAACTGTTCTTTGAGTCCGAGTGTAACACCAGACACGTAACGCCAGCTACTCTTTCAAGGATGGCCTTAGTTCAAGGAGATAATTCACAGGCTTAAGATGCTCACCTGCATCTCTCTTGTTCCATGACTTGAATTTTTGTGTCCAAACCCCAGTGTCCAAACTCAGTGGGAACTAGCACCCACTTCCTTGGTTGTTTGGGATACAACAACTATCATTTGCTACCACATGTGATAAAACCTTATGACCACTTTTGTTTTTCAGCCTGCAAAGTGCATTACATACCCCTGATTTCATTGTAAATGTCAGGAATAATCCTTGGCAGCTGTCTAATCATATCTACAATCTGTAACCCAGTGAAAGGATTTACCTTTCTACCCATTGCTCTGCAGAGAAAATAAATATTTTTGCTTAATTTTTTTTCCTAAATTAAAAGTTGATGGGTTCTCTAAGAACCATTGCCTGATTTCCTGTTGATGTAGGTAGTGCCATTCCTTCTAGCAAAGCAGCAAACTCAGCATACAGAACTTCTGCATAGAATTCACATTTAAATCCCACCACTCATACCTGATACTCACCAGCTGGGTTACTGCATAATGCATTGCTGCAGCAGCTCCTCAGCGATCAGAGCTGTTTGTTCATCTTCTGGCAACAAGTCTGATGTTACTTTGAAAATAGATCCTATTGCACCTGATTATTTTACATAAAAAAAAAGAAACCAAAAGTATGTTTCAGTTCCATGCTGGGAGGCCAAAGCAGGTGTCTGATCAGCTATTTCAATCAAATGTCTTGAAAGGAGATCTTATTTTCTCAGTGACAGCATTTTTAGGCTTTAAACTTTCTGAGATTCAGAAGTTAGTGACTGATGGTGTCTCCTGTGGGTTGTCATTTGATTTTCTCTGACATCAGTTCTGCTTTGGGAGCAGTAAACCAGACTCTTCAATAAGATATCTGTAAGGGTACAGAGTTGTGTGAAAAACTATTTGACTGGATTTCAGCTTTCCTTAGCCAAGGTTACACTGAGCTTTATGTTCAGGCTCAAGATGGATTTTTATTTTGGAATCTGAAAGATAATCAGGGGTTAGATTTATTCAAACACCTTTTTTCATGTTTGAATGTTCATGTTTGTATGATAAAATCCAATGCTTTCTGAAATAATGTCCATATTCTGCACCTATCTTCGATGCAAGCCTTGTTGCTTAGAGAACAACTGTGCCAGACAATAACACTACAACACTTCTCTGATGTGGGGCAAGTCCTGAGAGATATTTTCATCATTTGAAACTGTATATACTCTACCAAGCTACCTTCAGAACATGCTTTTATTCCATTATCTCTGCACAGTGAGAGACACTGTGGTTGCTCTAAAGTTTGAGCCCAAGATCCACACTGTGTGACCAAAAAGAAGATGTTCCAGACAGATCTTTGTCTCAGTGACCAAGAAACCAAACACTTGTTATATATTGGAATTCAGCCTCCAAGCCCCATTCCTACATAGGTTGTCAGTTGTAGAGATGCAGGAGAGCAATGCCAACAACAGATACAAGTATGCAGAGTGATTTTAACAGATTGTTGAGTTCTGCACAGCTACCCAATTCTCCCCTTTCATTTATTCTTGAAGAGGCATGCACTAAGATGTATTGACAAGTAGCTGAGAATTTATTATATTTTAGTGCCCTCCTTAAATTTGATGTTAACATGGACTCCTCCGTGCATGAAATATAGCAGGAGCAGAGCCAGGACCAGTGCACAGGTAAGTGTAAGTGGGGAACAGCAGGGTGTGCTGCTGTTGCACTTGAAGCAGTGACACCATGCCCTTTGCAAGGACTGCTTTCCTGTGGCGGTGGCTACGATCCCAAGGCAAACAGAGTTGTACTCAGACCAGTGGCCTTGACATTTGAACTCACACGGGCAGCACTGAAATCTCCAAACACCTTTAAAACATGTAATTTTCACACTTAGAATTGACTATACGCTGTGTTCCCTTCCCTCCCCTCTTTTCCCTTTTCCTTTTTCCCTTTTTCCTTTCCCCTTTTCCTTTTTACCCTCTCCCTTTTCTCCTTTCCCCTTTCCCTCTTCTGATTTCCTTTTTCTCCTTCCCTTTTCCCTTCTCCCTTCTCCCTTCTCCCTTTTCTCCTTTCCCCTTTCCCTCTTCTGATTTCCTTTTTCTCCTTCCCTTTTCCCTTCTCCCTTCTCCCTTTTCCCCTTTCCCTTTCCCCTTCCCTTTCCCCCCCTACCCTTCCCTACAATAGTGAGGCAGGGTAGGTCCTTCTGGGCAGTTGAAGAAACATCTTTTTTTTTTTTTTGTGGGGTGCCTTCCTTTAGGAAGGGTCAGGAAGTTCAACAGCTCTCCCACTGTCTCCTGCTGTCATTCCTCCTTAGGTGCTTCCTGCCTGCAAGGAGGAGGAAGGAGGGAATGCAGAAGAAAGAATGTGGTTTGGGAGGAGAATTTAGGGAAGTTTTCCTAGAAATGTGCTGCTTTAATCTCCCCTCTGCCCTCTATTATGTGGCACCAGGCAGCTTTCACCATGTACCCTGTCTGTAGGCAGCTGAAAGGCTTTTGACACTTGAAAGAGGAGATGTAGCCTGGCTGGAGTCACGTTAGGGAAAGTGAGTTTCAGGGGTGGGGTGAGACATCTGCTTCTCCCCCAGATTTATGGCTCCAGTGGATGCTCCTGTCATCCCTCACTCTGCACCTGCACCTTCAGTCACTGCTTCCCTGTTGTTATTTCCAAGCGATAATGGATTTCATCTGTCTCCTGGTGAGTCTGGGGCTCCTCCAGGTGCACGCTCTGGCTCACGAGATGTCCTCTGGCCAAGAATGGCCCTCTGCCTGCAGTCTGGACTTGCTTGTTTAAGAAGGTCCTGCCAAGAATATATATCATTTTGTATTTTTTTTTTAAATGTTGTAGATAGCAGTAGATAGCATATGCAGTGTTTTTATTAGTGCTGCAAAGAGGACAAACAGATGGAGAGCCAAGGCCTGAATCCTGGCTACTGGAGAGGTTGCTGAGGGGAAGGGATTCTTAGCAAACTAGTAGGATGGCAGTCCTACAGGTGGGTCTCTTGTCCTCAGATCTTCCAAATTCTGATGGAATGTGAATTCTACTGTAACTAAGGGTTTGAACCAGCACGGCTTGTATGTACCTGGATACAGTTTGGGGTAAATGTAGTACTTGTTCCTGGTGAGGGTTGCAAGGCTGTTCTGGAAATTGCTGGTTAAAGCAGATGAAGTTGGAGTGAAATCCAGCCTACAGTGAAGCCTTTCACTTGTTTGGTCAGCCTTGTGTCACAGGTCAGCCTTCAGCATGCACCCAGGTAAAGCTACAGTTTCCCCAGAGGGATGATTTATCACCCTAGCAATCCTGTGACAGAGCACTTGCTACTCATTTCTGTGATGAGTGGAAGGGCAATAGATCCTAGGTACTCTGATAAATCTGCCACACTCTACACAGTCTTTCTAACTCATATTATATTTTACTTTTTGAAACTATTTCAATTTGTTTGCTGCTTGATATGAGGCATTTCTTCCACTCCCCATTAAAAGGTTTAGCCTCAGCACTCCAGGAAATCCAGGTGCAGAGCAGGCTGGAGGTAAGCATACATCTGAATAGCTCAGAATCATTATGATTGGAAAAGACCACTAAAATCATCCAGTCCAACCACTAATATACCCTGCCATGCCCACTAACTGTGTCATTCAGTGCCACATCTCCACGGTTCTCGGACACCTCCAGGGTGACTCCACCCTGTGCCAGTGCCTTATCACAGCTTTGGAGGAAAAGTGTTTCCTAATATCCAATCTGAACATCCCAGGGAGCAACTTGTGGGCATTACATCTCATCCTTCCATCCTACCTTCATCATGTGTGCTTCTTCAAGAACAGTTTTATATTTTATGAGTGTGTTTGGATACTATCACAAGTGCAGACTTGTACTTGAACCAACTGCGGCAGAGAAGATGGGAACGAACTATACAGTCAGGGGTGCAATGCTGTGACCTGCTGATTCTCTGTTGCTGGGCTGGAGGATGATGGACCCACTATGCTCATTGGTTTTCCCTCTGGATGCATACTGTCTGACCCAAGCAGTGCTATCAGCTGCTGGAAGAGTTCTCTTCATAGCAGCATTGCATGATACTCCTTTTTCTGTCCTTTCTCACCTGCAAGATGGGGCATTTCAGATGGAATTCCTATGCATAGTGAAGGACAAAATATTTTTTCCCATTGTTTTGGAATTCATCAGGAGCAGGGAAACTGTACTTTGGGTATGAAAAAAGGGAAATAGCAAGATAGGGCCATCTGCAGTGCAGCAAGGGAAACAAAACACACCAGGAGAGGCATCCTGACGCATACTTCCTGCATGTACTGAATGCTTTTAAACACGACGCTTTTCCTTTCAAAAACATTGAACCCACTGGCATCACAATCCCTTATTTTTTTGGGTTGAGTGATACATTCCTGTCTTCATAGGACACTTTGCTGCAGCTGAGATGGCGTTCAGTTGTGGTTACTATCACAAACAGAGAAGAACTGGCATGTGGTGGGTTTGGATGAATATGCAATCAAGTTCTGTGAGAAAAAATATCTTTAAAAATGAATCAGATACTGCCTTGCTATCTACTGCATGATCAGTGGTCCATGGTACTGAAAATAAACAATGTTTATAAACATTTTATGGGTCAATATAAAAACACACTGTGCTTGACTTTGTAATTTCATAGGATGTTTTTCAGCATGTGTTCCTTTACAAAAGAAAAAAGAAAAAAAGAAAAAAAACCTCTATTGATTATTTATTTTCTTTTCATGTGGAAAATGTTTTCAGACTCACCAAAGATGAGAACATAATGTAATATTCGACTAAAATTCTTTATTATTGTATCTTGTTTCTCCAAGAGGAAGAATGTACTATTATTCCCAGAACTTCGTTAGAACAGCTAACCCGTCTCCACAGGATGACCCTGCGGAAAGCATCTTCTTTCACATGCCCAGTCATTGGTCAACAGGAGGGGAGTAAAACAGGACACACAGTGGGGCACACGGCATTAAAGAGGATTCTAAAGACAAATTGTTATTCTATTATTCTTAGTGGTAATATTTTTGTTTCTTCCTCAGGAGGCCTCAAGCTGGATGGTGGGCTGAGGGCACAGTAGGCACATTCCTCGCATGAAATTAAATAGACTCTCTGTCTGAAGAACTGTTACCAAATGAGAAAACATGCAGGGAAGAAGAGCTGAAGACACATGGAAAGACACAGAATTATGAAGCAGATTGACCGTGTGTACCTAGTGTCAAAGTTCAAATCCCCTAAAGATTTTGCAGTACTTGTTTGACTCTTAAAAGTGCCTTAAATTATCAGGCACTGGCATATTTCTGAGAGTCTGATAGTAATAGAACAAGGGGAAATGGCTTTAAACGAATAGTGGGGGATTTAAATTAGACGTTAGTGGGAAATTCTTGACTCAGAGAGCTGCCCAGAGGACTGTGCTGCCCCATCCCTGAAGGTGCTCAAAGCTCAGTTGGATGGGCCCTGGGCAACCTGAGCTGGGGGGGGGGCAACCAGCCCATGGCAGGGGCTAGAACTGGGTGAGCTTTCAGCTCCCTTCCAATCTAAGCCATTTTATGATTCTATGATACGTGACTTGGAAACATCTTCTGATACTTGGTGTGGGTTCAGCAAGGAAAGCATCCTCCTTTTGCCCCTTTCTCAGCCAAATCTGTTGCTGGGGGTGTGTACTCAGACATTTGCACTCTGCGGAATGTCAGGCATCTGTCCACCCCGTACACACTACTGACCCACAGGGCTAAAGGTTGTCAGCAAAATCAGAAAGGATGTGATGAGAATCCACAGATAGTAAAAGAAATGTGCTGTAACTGTCTGCTTATTTTTTCTCAGTTTCTTCACAAAGATGTTCTCCAAGGAGGGAGACATGAGTATTAGTTTGCCAGTCCCTGCCATAGCTGCATTCTCAGGACCAAAGGCATATATATGGGTGTCTCACACCATAACTAATAAACAGTCAGAGAAGCATAGAATATCCCATGTTGGAAGGGACCCACAGAGGTCAATGAAGCCAACTCCTGGCTGCACAAAAGACCATCCAAAATCCAAACCCTATGTTTGAGAACAGTGTCCAAACATCCCTTGAGCTCCAGCATCTTGGGTCCATGCCCATTGCCCTGGGCAGAATGTTCCCTGTCCACTGCCCTCTGGCACAGAGCCTTTCCCTGATATCCAGCCTGAACCTCCCCTGAATGGCAAGACCTTGTACAAACTGGGACCCAGGTGTTTGAGAACAACGCTTTAGTGATGAAGCTGATGTCTGCTCAGACTTCGTGCATGTGAGTTGGGTGGCATTTGCAATGCATTTCTAGCTTGGGTTGTAATCAAAGCAAACTAAAATTCAGTGAGTCTACCTACCAGAAGAGGAAGGATGGATGTTTTCAATCATCTTGTTGTTTGCAACTTTTAGTAAATTGTTTCTGCATTATAAGTTGTTTTTATTTGTGTATCTTCTGTAAAATTACCTCTGAAACTTTCGGTGATGAAGTAGAGATCTGGCTTTCAGCAGAAACTTCCATTGCCATTTGATACCAAAGACTGATGCTCTTTTTGTGAGCAATTAGGTTTGAACTGCAGCAGTGCAACCATTGGTCATAATGAACAGCATAGCTCAGGGAGATAATGCATCTACAACCCTGCACAGACAACAGGACTGGATGACATGCAGCAGAAACAGTGGGTCAGCATCTTGCAGACAGTTACTTTAGAGGGGATGTAGTGTGTAATGAGTCACCTCAGCAACAGAAAATGCTGCAGAAATGCTACATGGCATTTTTACAATGAGAAAAGTTGAAGGAAAATTGTGGGCCCTTGATTCCTCCCACATTTTGAACATGTCACCAGCCACATGGATGGTTGTACTGATAAGGGTAGGAAGTTTGACAGTTTGTGCAGCCCAGCATGTTAGAGAAGGAACAAAGCTCCTTCCCAATGGTTTAGAATCACATGGAATGTCTCCTTCTAGTGACTGAGTAATTACAGAAGCAAAATTAGTCTCATTCTGTGTTATCCATTTGCGTTCTTATGGAAGCATAAGCAGCCTGTCACAGCTGCTGTAGTTGATATCTGGAATGATGGGAAAGTGGCCATTACTATGTAATAGAAGACTATGAAAGAGGAAAAAGAAGAAACAGAAAAGGAGAGGAAAGCATCCCTGGAAAAATATGTGAAGTACTGCAGCAGTCAGGGGAAGAAAATCAACTGCTGAAACAAGCCTCAAGGAGAAATCTAGGGAAAAAAACAGCTAGAGACAGTGAATAGAATGAAGATCCAATGAGTACTTTGAGTTCATGAATTTAAGAGTGGAACCTGCAGTTTTGAGCTTCCTGAAACCTGCCCGGGGCATGGGGCTATGAATCACTGCCTGGTTTTGTACAGATGTCTGCATCCATAGCAGCTGGCTCACTGCAAGTTCTGCTTTTCTCCTGGATGTTTCTCTGTTGTACCTGCCTGTACTCAGCACCTTTGCAGTGCCCATATTTTGGAGATTCCTGGACCAGGAGTCTTGAAATATTGCCAGGGTGCTGTCTGAAATAAGTGCTGCTCAAAAACAGATGTAGTAATAGTGAACAGGTGATACTCCTGTAAAACCTAGATATAATCCCAGCCTTAAATCAGGATTTAGAATCATAGAATTGTAGAATCATGGAATCATTTGAGTTGGAAGATCATTAAAGGACACATAGTCCAACTCCTCTGCAGTGAATAGGAATAGCCACAGCTTCATCAAGTTGTTCAGAGACTGATCCACCTTGACCTTGGGAGTCTCCAGGGATGGAGCATCCACAACATCTCTGGGCAGCCTGGTACTGGTGCTTCACCACCCTGATTGTAAAAAAAATTTTCTTCTGTGTATCCAATCTAAATCTCCCCTCTGTTAGTTTGAAACTATTTTCGCTTGTCCTGTCACAACAGACCCTGCTGAAAAGCCTGTCCCCTTCTTTCTTACAGCCCCCCCTTAGATCCATACAGACTGCTCTCAGGTTTTCCTGACAGCTCATGAGTGAAGAGGTGGATCTTGGAGTCTGGAAACAGAGGGGAGACTTTTGGACTGCAGCCAGTTTGGGATGGCTTCACATCCCATACATGCAAGAGGAATGGACCAGTAATAGAATAAGTAAACGGCTGGTTTTTTGGGTTTTGTTTTGTAAACCTGGCAGTTAAGAACATCTTCTAAAAATGAACACAGTCTTTGTGTTGCTGGGTGTGCTATCAGGATACAGCTTTACTCTCCTCTATGAGATAATTCATCTTATCTAACCTAAACTAAGCATTAATTGAACTTGTAAATACAGATAAATGTTTTGGAGGCTCTTGTCCACAGACCTTCTCTAATAGAAACAGAATGTCTTACGTGAAACAGTGGCCTTATGTGAGTCACTGACTTATCCCCACCCTAAGAAAAAATATATTTTGGATGTCTCTCTTTTAACCTGACTCTAATTTTCACGAAAACACATCTGATAGATTTGGAGACAATAATGATATGTTCTGTACAGAACTTTTAATAGCTTTTCTTTTTTTTTCCTTTGGCATCCACTTGAAAGAATTGTTAGAAGATGATGCCTTCTGGAAACATTCATCCGTTTCATGTTAAGAATGTGAGTAATTGTGCAGCGTATGTCATGCATATTAAATGTTTCACTATGAAAACAAATTTTAGTCATTATTGTTTCTTATGGCATTCCAATACGTTCACTTAGAATGCACTTTGCTTTCTGCCATCTGCCCAGTTCTAGAATTAGGATGAGGGACTGATCCAAAACTCTGTATAAATCTCTATGGTTTTAATATTAGACTTGGTAAGAATGCATAACAGCATCTCTCCAGCCTGGAATCAACAACAAAATAAGTGTGGGGTGTCAGGAAGGAACATGGCTTGTTGTGAGCTCCACATCACACTATCCAGTGATGGAGTATTGGAAAGATTATTTACTGGCAGATGGGTTTTCAGAGTAAGGCGCAGGTTACCCAAAGGCACTTCATCTTGGCACTGGACTGATCGTTCTAGAAATTTTTATAGGTCTCATTTTTTTTTTTTTTCATTGAAATTTTAGATATTTTAGACCTTATTTTGAGGATGACCAAGCTCTCCGAAGACAGCAGAAAGGCTGTACGAAGATACAATTCAAAAGCCACACAAAGCTGTAATTCAGAGCTCTCAAACACAAAATGAGAGGCAGGAAAACCCTGCAGCAATTATGCTATGCAAGGATGGGGGGAACCATGGTGGAAGGACTTGTGAAGGTCAAATGTGGGGGAAGGAGAAGCTAATTGACTGCCATTTACATTGTTTCTCCACTCCCTCTCCCTTTCTGAGCAGGATGGAATTTAATTGGGAAACTGATTTATTTTATGTATGTGAACTGACTACCACTAAAATAATCAAAGCGGATGATCGAGGTTGAAAATCACCAATAATGGATGTTGGTATTCTGGTGTTGACAAAGTAGCCTAAGTCAAAACCACAGAAGCCCTAAAATAAAGTCTCTGGGAGAGACAGCAGTTTTCTCTCTACTGTACTCTGTCTATAAAGAAGGGATGAAGTTTTCTTCTGCTGCTGGCAAACACTGGTGGAACTTGAAAATGTAACATTAGTCCGGCTGGTAATACTTGGCAGGTTTAGTTGGTCTGTGAGAATTTTTTGTTCAAACTGTCATAGTCCTTCTTTGTATTTCAATATTGTTCTCAAAGCATTAATTTATTTCCTTGAACACAGGAACAGCAGGTCCTTGCAAGCCAGAAAGCACTACCTAATATCCAACAGGTAAACAGACTGTTGGCTTATGTTGCCTTAAACTGAAGAAATCCAAAAGTGGTCAAGAATCTTTGATTGCCCTAACTTCTCTGACCCTAAATCTTGCTCCTGTTATTTTTTTTGTTTATTTTATTTTATTTTTTAATTTTTTAATTTTTTCCTTCAGTTAAGTGGTACAAATTTAATTGCCTGTGGCCTAAAGAGCCCATCTCTCTGAAACAACAGAAGTTTTAGGAGGCGGAAAGTTGGGTATTCCAGGAACCTGTGCCGCAGGATCCTGAGATAGAAGCACATAGAGGCAGACAATCCCAGCAGCCTGGGAGGTAAGTCCATCAGTGCTATGGCAGATCTCTGAACCAGGCCACTGAGAGCAGGGATTGCAGTGCATGCTGTGCCTTCTGACTTTATTGCCATTTCACACTTCATTTCCTGGCAGCTGAGATCCATAACAGTTCTCAATGCAGTATTTTTTAGCAGTTCTTTGTTGTAAACTAAGTCAGTGAGTGAGTCTTTGTGGGAAAAAAAAAACCAAACACAAAGAAAAGGGAAGATAAATTAGAGGCTTTTAAATAAAGTTTTGATTTGTTATGATCTTTTGTAAGCAATAGAGAATATACTTACAGTTTGCTGCTGTTGTACATGACATCCTCACTTGCTTGTGCAGCTTGCAGTGCATTGGAAGTGTTGGGATACTTCTTGACAGATCTTAGGGATGGACAGAGATATGTCTGTCTTATGTTCCATGAAGATTCTCCTGGGAGAGTGTCCATTTGGGTCCTGTGGGATAATAACAGGCAAGGCACAAGGACAATACAACGAGCCTGGATGACAGGGTGGTAGAGTAAGTGAAATCTGAAGGAAGATGTGTCAGCTGGGCTTCAGTTTGGCTGACGACCAAGCACTTGACCAGCAGTGAAGTGCTGCTTTTAGAATCCTGCGCTACCTTATACAGCTAGATGTAAGAAAACAGATGAAGAAACTAGGCCATTTTATGGCTTCTGGGAAAGCTGAGGTCCAGGAATGGGTGCCAAGTGTGACACTGTCAATGTAAAATATGATGTGATTGCCCTCAAGTAACCTGTAGAAGTCGAGATTGAACAGGAGCATTTTTTGCAGCCTACTTCATTCCTTCATGTATTTCAAAGATGTGCTGCTAAGTGTGAAATGTCTGACTTGCCACTTGTATTTTTTCTCATATGCTTTTGTTTTGTATTAGTTTTATAACACAATTGATTCAACAAAGCATGGTCAATGGATCATGATGATCATGGGTCATGAAGAGCAGTGGATGTAGTCTACCTTGACATCAGTAAGGCATCTCATACTGTCTCCCATGACATCCTGATAACAAAGCTGAGAAAGTGTGGGATAGATGAAAGGACGGTGAGGTGGGTTGAGGTGGTATGACTGGCCCAGCTCAGAGGGTGGTGATCAGTGGTGCAGAGTCTGTGGAGACTTGTGACTAGTGGTGTTTTGCAGGGGTGTGTGCTGGCCAGGGGGTTGGACTCAATGTTCTCAAGAGGTCATTTCCAACAACCCCTACAATTCTGTGATTCTGTGATCAGTAAGAATCTAAAAAGTGAATGTGAGATGAAAAAGCAAGATAGGTTTGTCAGCTGTTGCTGAAAAATAGTAACCCTGTAAGTCAGTGGTACAACAAATCAACAATACATAGAGTCATCTGGTTTCAAATGCCACTCCCTCATCCTTCAGCCATGTGAGAAAAACTCCAGTTCCATCTCATTGTAGACCTTCAGCTCAGTGGAGCTGAACTTACTGGTATGAATGTGCAACCTTGGCTCTGTGCCTTCTGATTTCAACAAGAGCCTGGCAAATGTTGATTTTGGAAAGGGCTGAAGTTGAAATGATATCTCTGTTTAAGTGCCTATGAATTAGTAATAGCTGTCAGTGCCGATGCTTACTGCTCGGGATTGTTCCTTGTAATAACCTACTTCAGGGTAATAATTGTCAAAAGATGTAGAGGTTTTATCCTTCTCTTACAGTGCTTTTCACTGAGTGTTAAGCTTATTCCTTCGTCAATCCTTTGCCAAAATCCTGTTTAGTGTCCAACAGAAACAAGTAGCTTTAAAGGCTTATGAAAAGGGTCATAAACATGATTTCCACTTGTGGAATTACTTCTTGTTAGAAGCAAAACAAAAAGCCTCCAATGTCCCATGCCCAGCTGGCCCTGGGACTATAACTCTGCACTCTTCCAATCATCACCCACCTATTGGTAAATTCTTCTGTAAATCTTTGTTTTCTTAATGAAGTCATTCATGGATTTTGCATCCTGTCTACATACAAAAATAGCAATTACCTGACCATATAATGCAAGTAATATTTATTTCTCTAGTTCTAAAGGTGATAATGGCAGATCTGGGATTGTACACAAGTAGTGAGGAAAGTGAACAAGTACCATTAATCCATGCTGGTCAAAGTGCGAGTATTAAGTCAACTATATAAGTTCTTATCCCCAGTAATCTAATTTTCTCCTGAGTTGGGGTGTGGAGATTGTCATGTTTATTAAATGTCAGCTTCTTCCATTCCACGGTGTAAACGGCTGTTTTGCATCCATTCAACAAGAGCAGATACACTGTCCCTACTCTTCTTTCTAAGTATGATGTTAAAGTTATAACTCATCCTGCTGATATTAACCACACTTACTAAAGATATACTTTTGTATTCCTCTTCCCGTGCCCTGTTTGCATTCTTGCTCAGGTGATTTGTTCAAGTGCTCAGATTGCTGTTCCAACCTGCTTGGTACCAATGAGCTCCACAAGGACCACCAGACCCACTATATTTGGTCCTCACCCTCACCGAATATCTGGCTAAACCCATTCTTTGCTGTTCACCCACATGGCTACCATGAGTGGAGCAGAGAGGATGGAGAGGTGATATTTCATTATAGTCATAGCATGTAGGTTTTTTTTCTGCAGTGCCCATACACCCTTCTTTGTAGGCCACAAACTGCATGGAGCAGTTTCTCCTTGGACTTATGGTAGAGGGAATAACACTGAATCTCCAGAAAAGAAATCTCCAAGGCTCCAAGTCTCCAACTTGAAATCCTGTGGAGCGTGATATTCTTTCTCCATCACATCAAGCCTTGGCTCTCTCCATATTCTGAGTGCATCTGATCTGTATCCCAAGTCTGTGAGGTCAATATGAATATTTCTTTCTTGCACCAACCTCAGGGAAAACATTTGGATGAATGTTATTAATCCCCTCGGTGCCCTGCACGTCTAGGAGATGTCTACAAAACAGCATGCATGCAGTGCTTGGAATGAACATAATGAGGCAGGTCTGATCCAAATAACAACGGAAGCCTGTCACACACCTAAATAAACAGGCAAGCATGCCAATGAACACAGTCGGTTGCAGGGTGATGTTAGTGGTAGGAGCTGCATGTTGTTGCCTGAATATTCAGGCTGGAGGCTCTTTAACACGAAAATGAGATGACTTATTCTGCTGGACTCAGCTCTGTTTTGTCCAGAGCAACACGGAAGAGCTGTGGCATTGCTGTTGATGCTTCCCAGCCTTGGGCAAACACTAACTTTCGTCCCCCCCACAGGGGTTCTTTCAGTAGAGCAGAACAAACAAACAACCCTTCTCCACGATGGGTGTTGTGAGAAAGGAGCTGACTCCTAGCTTTGCAGAAACACAGAGTGACACAATGGCTAAGACTGGCAGGACCTCTGAGTCCATGTGTCCCAAGCAGAGTCACCCAGAGAAGGGTGCCCAGTACCACATCCAGGTGAATTTGGAGATCTCCAAGGAGAAGACTCGACAGACTCTAGGCAACCTGTGCCAGCATTCTGTCACTTGCACAGCACAGAAGTTCTTCCTGATGTTTAGATGGAATCTTGATGTTCTCTTTTGTGTTCCTTGCCTGTTGTCCTAGCACTGATAACCACTGAAAGGAGCCTGGCTCTGTCTTTGTATCCTTTGCGCTCACTGAGTAACACGCCTGGTAATTTCCACTGCCTGGTTCCATCGGAAGATAAAACAAAGGCTGTGGAAGTTTGGTGATGGACTTTGAGCTTCCTTTGGGAGGGTGTTTTGGATGACAAGCAATTGCATTTGATGAATAAGACAAGAGGTGATGGCTTTAAGTTGCTCAAGGGGAAATTCAGGTTGGATATTAGGAAAAAATTCTTAGAAAGAGTGGTGACGCACTGGACTAGGCTGCTTGGGGAGGTGCTGAAGTCACTGTTCCTGTTGGTGTTCAAGACCTGTGGAGATGTGGCACTGATGGACCTGATTTAGTGGGGTTGTGCTGATGGGTTCATTGTTGGACTAGATGATCTTAGTGGCCTTTCACTACCTTAATGATTCTATGATTCTATGATCTTTACTAGTAAAGGAGCCAACTAGAGTTAGATGGATCTGGGAAAGCTGTAATGTGGGATTACCAGCATGAGGACCCTTAAAGCATATTCCAAATTGATCAAATTAAACTGTTACTTTAAATGTAGAAGTGCAGCATGTTTGGTGTAATCTCAAAAGCACGTCTTGTCTGCAGCTGTACACTGAATTAAGCATGCTGTCTATAATAACTCAATCTATGTCCCTGGTCAGTCAGATGCGGCACCTGCATTTTAAACATGTATTTCCTGCTGTGGGATTTTGCTTCCAGCCCTATTGTCCCAGTTATCTCTTCTGGATTATATTTGATAGTTGCTTGGTGCAAATACTGGAATAGCCTGAACAGAGGTTTGCTGTGAAGAAGCTGCAATCATGGAAATGATTATGGAAATCTAATTACAAAATCAAGAGGCCAGGACTGGTACCTTGATGCCATCTCCAGACCTTCTCTGGGCAGCCTTACATTTGTGACCTTTGAGACTCCCACTGTTGATCAGACAAGGCAACCTGGCACAGGAGCTGCGCTCTAAAAGCACCCTAACTGCTTGGCCTAAGTCCTTAGTATGGTTTATGAGTGTTTTGTCACAATTTAAATCAAACTAAGCCTCTCAGTTCCTGCTTCATTCACGCTACTGGGAAAATAACTTTGTTTACCTAGCTCTTAATAACTTTTGCAGTGACCGTGAAATCAGGAATTTATGCAATTTTTGTGCTCCTTCAGCACCTTCCTTCTGAGGATCAGTGTGTCTCCTGGCGTGGTTAAGGAAACATCCTGTATTACTTGCATTTAATTCAATTACTCGCTCTGCTCGTGCAAGCAGAACAGGAGTCCCTGTCCCTGGGCTCACATGAGATTCAGCAGCTTCTCAAAGTTTCCCAGAGCAGCTTCATTCAGAAACTTGGATGAAATATTCCTCTAATTAGTTTGACGTTAAGCTTCCATATGATATTATAACAGCTTGGAATGAGTCATCAGTCCTCTTTTCTCTGCTGCATATGCTGTGTAACATCACTACCCCTATCCCTAGGCTCTCAGCACCATGATACCTTAAACACTGGTTCTCTTCCTGCTCACTTTCTAATAGGAAAGCAGCAGAGGAGCAGCCTAATGCCCTCTCTCTCATGTTGGCCTTTCCATAGGGCTCCTTCTGCCTGCATGAGGCCCCTGTGCATCCTGCACCAACCCAGTGCAGCGAGCAATCCTTGTAAGCTTCAGGCAGTCCGGATTTCCTGCTGCTGGCTGCAGTGCTTGGTGTGAGAATAGGGGAAACTGATGACTTCTAAGGGATAAATTATTGCTTTTTGTTTACTTTGGCTTTTGTTTGCAGGCCACGCAATGTACTGCGTGGTTTGTTAACTCTTACTGGGCATTGCGTGACGTGCTCACATCTCCTGAACTGACCATCCTGGTGTGATGCTGCCCTCATTGCAACCCACGCTCTACTCCAAGCCCATGAATAACTGAAATCCCACGTGAACCCTGAACTTTTTTATTTTTTCCCTCTCACTGAAAATCTCTTATCTGTATAAACACTTCCTGGACTGCCTGAGTTCTCATGCAGCCTAAGGGCTCCAACACAATTCGGCCGAGCACACTGCTGAACCGGGAGATTTACGATTTCTGTGAGTGAGGCTGCAGGTTGTTTTTGTTCCGATTAAACAATGGAAATAAGGAAAAACAAATGGTGCTGTTAAAATAATCACAGAATCCATGTGATCTGGGGGGAAAGAAGTGAAGTTCACTGCTGCTTCCCACATATGCGCATGCTCTGCTTCCACATATATAGATATGGTACCTTCAGCAAAAAATTAATTGTATTGCTTAATTATCAGATACCACTGGTTTTACTACTTGTGTAGACCCTAATCTGAGTTCTGAGTATTGAAATCATCCAAAAATATACCAGCCTTTCATTTTGCTTTGTTATGTTATCTTATATATCTATATGTGGAGCATGAATCATGTAATCATAGAATCATTAAGGTTGGAGAAGACCCCCAAAATCATCCAGTCCAACCCCAACCCATTCCCACCATGCTTGCAAACCACGTCCCTCAGTGCCACATCTCCATGGCTCCTGAACACCTCCAAGGACAGTGACTCCACCACATCCCTGGGCAGTCTGTGCCACTGCATCACCACTTCTTTAGAGAAGACATTTTTCCTAATATCCAACTAGAACTAGTGAAAACAGGCCATTAACTGTTGTTCTAACACTAGTTACCTAGTTACCTGTACCTACATCTACGAAGTCTTTCTTTCACAATTACTTTTGACATAACTCTCTTGTCCAAAATTTCTGCTGCCTGAACATGAGTAGAAGGAAACTTTCATGGTTCCTTTTAAGAAAAATTTAAAAGTTTTAAACTGTAGAGAAATAATGACCTGAATTTTCTCAGCTTCCAAGAGACAACTAGAAAATACAAAGCCACCTTGTGCTGTATAGCAACAATTGCTTTTATTTGCAATCAGATGAAAGTTGGTCTGAGATTTGACTGTTCACACAATATTTGTATTGGCTGCCTTGTCTGTGTGTAAATGTGTGTGCTGTGGGACTTTCCTGACTGCTTTGGCCACTTTCTAATGTCTTATGGACTGCTGGGTGCAGACAGCTCAAGCTTGGAAAAGGTGGGATAGGTCATTTGTAGGGAGACCTTTTATTGTCTGGGGCCTTGTTTTGCCTGTCCCTAACAAAGTTTCACAGAATCACAGACTGGTTTGCTTGGTTGGACAGGGGTAATAAAGGAATCTGATTTTTTGGCAAAGCTGTACAAGAAGCAGAAACAGACCCAGCAGAAGGGGCTGTGTGGCTTTTCACAAGGTTATACCTGTTTATAATTCACCTGTTATACATGGGAAATAAAGTAAGGGACATATAAAAATCTCTTCAAATATATGCCCCATTTTGTAATTAATTGATAAAATAAAGTTTTTGAACTTCCATGAATGGTTGTCAAAGAAACAACGACTATCAAAACTTACTGCCTTACCTTTAGAGCGGTTCAGACAGGGGTATTAGGATCCAGATTCATTTTGCATAGCACTATGAATCTGAGGAACTGGTGTGTACAGGATGAATGGAGGAAGATAATTCTTGGCAGAGCCTTTCTGAGGTTCTTTTCTCTCTCTAATAACTGTGAAGGGAGCTGAATTTCTCCCAGGTTAAGAGGGATGAAGCTGATCCTTTAGGATGTGTAGGAAGTTCATCAAGTGGCTGTCCCACTTCAGACCAAGTTCTCTTCCAGCTTCATGTCCTGCTTCTGAAAAGGCTGTAAGTAATAGGGAAGAGCAAATCCAGGAAAAGCAAATAGGATGTTTCTCTGGAGCAGTCTTCTAACCTCTGTCTTCAGCCCAGATACTTGTTAAGCTTGTTGTGTTTTCTATGTAACTGTCAGTGGATTTCTCTTCACTGTACTTGCCTGGTGTCTCCTTGAGATGAACTGTATTTCCTGTGTGTCACAGTAGCTTCTGGCAGTGAGATCTATGGTGACACCAAGCACCACCTCCAGTTGGAGTTTCTAAATCTCACTGACAGAAGCTTTTTCTGAGGCCTTTAAATATCTTAAAGAGATAGTAAGCACATCCTTTTCTGTCCTTCCTATTCCAGGAAGAAACTGGAAAGGCATGGTGTTCTGTATGTCATCCATGCCTTGTGTGCACCAAGGTGTTCTACAGCCGTTTCCAGTATCTACTTGTGCTTGGATGCTTGAGCTCATGGCCAGAAAATGAGCAACTGGATCTGGTTGCCTTCTTGGTTTGGCCTTGGCCCTGCCTTATAACCTTGGAACTGTCTGGTGATCCCTGGGCTGGATCTGGCTATTCCCTCTGGTCTTATGCAATGGGACTGCTGGTATTGTCACTTCCCTGATGATCTTTTTGTCACCTTCAGCTCTACCTTGCCATCATGTGCAAAATATACACCTCTTTCTGCTCCCTGGTGTGCTTTCAGGTCTCAGCTTATGCATTTTCAGCTCATCAAACCATTCTAGATTGATAAATGAACACTGTAGAAATGTCCCGCTTTCCACTTCCCATCTGTACAGCATGCACAAGACCTACTGCTATGTCCAGGAAGACAGCTACAATCTTAAAACCCACTTCTTGCTTCCATCTCGTTGTCTTCTCTCCATGAATGACAGAACATGACTCATATGGCTTGGCTGTAGGTGAGTCTGAGTAACTTCATTCAAATAAAGAATGCTTTTGAAAAGCAGTTCTTTTAGTTTAAGCATAACAGAGACATGAAGAGAATTACGGTCACTATGAAGAAATGAGAGAAAATAGCCCAGATTACAAATCTGTTAATGTTTACAGTAACATGATCACATTTTTATTGCTTTATTTCTCACTATGGAAATTAAATCATGGTAGGGCAGTAATCTTATGTCTGCATAGAAAGATATAAGTATTCGGTAAAGCTTCCATTATTTTGGAGAGACTCAAGTTGTTAACTGTTCTCCAAATAATTTTGAAATACTGTTGAAAGATGTATTTCCTTATAGACCTAACAAAATTGTAAGTAAATGAGTTTATTTTCTTATTATCCTCTTACAAGTTCTTGGCTAAGCTGAAGGGCAATGAAAACACGAGACCTGTTTACTAGCTTGAAATGCTCTGTCCTAACAGCTCCCTGTTACAAATCCGCTGGCCCCGTTATGGGTTGCTAGGCAGAAGGGAAATAATGTCATTTGTTAAACAAAGCAGACAATGTATTTCTTTGTGGACGACTTCGCACATTCTGTCAGTGGTGTGAAATCCATGTTAATAATCAGCTCACAGTGGAAAGGTCTGAGTTAAACATTAACATGTAAAAAGAAGCTTGCCAGCCATTTGAGGGCACTAAAATGATATTTCTCAAAAATTCACCTGGATCCTTAAAGCAGTCAGTCTGTTCCCGAGGTGTTCTGACCAGGAGGAGAAGCATTTGTGCAGGCAAGGAGGATGCAAGACAGTTGTTTGGCAAGGAGGATACATAGGCATACCCTTATACTGGACTGATTTCTTCCCCACCCCTCTGTTTGAGTCTTGCAGGTCTTTATTTGGGTATCCTACATTTTTTCCTCCCCCACAATCTAACTTTCTTAAGGAGAAGTACACCCTGTGACGGTGTACCTATGCCTCCTGAATTCCTCTTACTGCTGAGTGCCCCTGTGATCCCAGCAGGAATGATGGGCTACTTGCTTTGTTGAAAGTGCTTTGAGCTCTAATGGAGAGGGAAACCGCAGAAAATACCAGTTATGAAGTTTCCTATATCTACACAACTCTTTGAAGCTCAGAGTGAGAAAAAAGTTTCTACTTTTTTCTTCCCCCCCCCTTTATTTTTTTCCCTTACACTTCTGCTTTTTTGACTTGTCTTTCCTATTTCCTAGCTTAAACTTTGTCTTTTCTCTGCCCAGAATTCTTTGGAGGGAATCAGTTCCTTCTCTTTGAAAGAAGTCTTTGCAGGAGAGACGTACATATTTAAAGCGCTTGCATCTCAATTTTCGGAAGGGTAAGAGTGCAGCTCTTTCACTGAGACTTCTCCATGCCCACATATATCTGACCTGATGCTCTGTTGTGGCCAGCAAATATTTGCTCAGTGCTGACATTTTTTACAAATGACAACACCATGTGCAGCAGATGTTGCATCTCTCTAACAGCCTGAGTCATACCAGAATGTGACAGCAGAAAGGAATTTGAATACAGCTTTGGCATCTACCTGTGTCCTTAACACCTACAAGGAAGAGTAATCGCTCTGAATTTCAAATATATTGCTTCAGAATTGAGCATTAGATTATGTCTGTAGGTTCCATAGATTGGTCTGGCTGTTTTACAGCAGAGATGTATATTTTTCACCAAATGATTCCCCAGATTTTTTTACAGACACTTTTGTCTTCTTCCTGTTGGCACAAGACTTCAAAGCTGATCTCACTAGTACAAGTCGGCACAATTTTATTGATATAAATTATTTATTGAAACAACAGAGCTGGCATCACTGGCCTCATTTTTACACTAGTGGGGATCTGCCCAGTGACTTAAGAAAGCTTCCTGCATTACTTTCAAGCACTACTTGCTGGAAGAGCCCTGTTATTTATGTACTCATATGCATATTTGTATACACATATAGGTATATATCTCTGTGGCCTTGGAAAGGAAAACTTGGTGTACAAGTGTGAGAGCAGAATTAAACACATGTCAACTAGCTCACCACCACACCTTATCTATCATCACTTTTCCTGAGGGCTGCACCATCTTTTTGAATCTCAGCATGCCACTCCTCAGTGTGCTGTTCTGCTGCATTGATTGTAAGGCATGGTTGAGTGTGGTCTACACTCTTACCTACATCCAGCAGGAGTGTTCTCATTGGCAAAACAGACAAAGCTGCTGTAGATGGGCTGCAGATCACCTACAGTGCTGCTGCACCATTATACCCTATGGCATACACTGAAATGAATGTTGAACTTACTCTCACATGTTTGATGCTGGGAGGTTCTCCTCTCAAATTCCTCAATCTCTGCAAGTTTTAAGACAGAGCAGTATTTTGAGAATTAAAATCTGTAGTTCAGAGCTGTATATTCAAGCAGCTTTCAAACATTAACTTCTGTGGGGTTAGTAGCTGCTGCTTCTCATCATGGCAATGCTGCAGTTTATCTGTGATGTATGAATGCTGTCCAGGCCTGGCCAGAGCTCGCTTTTTCTCTGAACTAGTCACAGCCACTGTGTTTTATCCTTTGCAGTTGACTTTGGCTTTTCTTGGAGCATGAAAAAGCTCTGATACTCTGCTACTGCCTCTCAGAAGGGCTGTATGTACATGCACCCATGTGGTTCCTTGCAGCATGCCCAGGTGGCAACACTGGAGTAAAAGCAGCCCTGTTCTGATCACCTTTCCTAACCTCCGTCAGCAAAGAGAATGTGACAGTCTGGGTACAAAGCAGATGACTAGTGGGTTCTGACCATCTCCTGGGTCACTGAAGGGACAACTTTGTCATCAGAGTCAACTGCTGACCAGGAGAGAAACAAATGACAAAAGCAAACTGAAAAGAGGAATCCAGAGCAGGTATGAGCAGCCACTTCCTGGCCCCATCCTGTGGGTCACAGCAAGGTTGGCCTCAACCACTCTTGGCATCAACTTTTCCATGTATCCTTGGCCTTCAGAGTGGCTGTGGTCCTCCTCATAGACAGCACCTGGAAAAGCACTTCTGGGGAGAGCTTCTAAGAATTGCAATTAACATTTGCTGTTGAAATGCTTGGTAGTGTTTGCGAAGTGAAGATGTAACAAGTGGTGGGATGCAGATGCTGTTCTGCTCATCAGCCAAACAGTGTCAGCCATGTCTCTTTCAAAGCTTTGTTGCTGGGAGGTGGCATTTTGGTTCCTGACATATTCCAGGCTGCAGAGATAAATCCTGCTCAGCTGTGAGCGCAGTAAAAAGGCTACCCTAGTGGGTGTGAATGCTGGAGACCTGACCTATGTGCTTGAAAGAGCAGACAGACAACCAGCCTCATAGGAAAACCTTTAAGACGGAGAGCTTCAAGGTAGCCGACTACACCCTTAACCTCAAAAACAAAGGGTGGCCTTTGAAACCTGGGATGCACGACTGGAATGAGGATCAGGCACACCAGTGCTTTCATCTCATTTTTGATGGAGTAGCTTTGAGCTGATGTGGAAGTCATTTGATCTGCCTGACCTTTTGAAGGATAATTTCTGGCACAGAATTTACAAGTTCTTAATAATTTATTTCAAGAGAAGGTGCTGCAGCAGGAAAGCAATGCTGGAGCAAGGGGAGGGTTGTGCTTGAAATGGGAAATACATCTGCCAAGGGTAGAGTTTCTCTGAATGCCACTGATGAAGAGTGAAGTGCATTAAGGAGGGCAAAATTAAAAGGAGTCATCCTCCTCAACCTCCAACCAATTTTTACAGGCCACTTCACTTTTAATCTATATAGGATCTGTGTGATCCATTCTAAAATCAAAATAAATTATTTTGATTTCCAACCTGATCTCATGGTATTTTCTAGTCAGTAGAGGAAATACTGAAAATCCTGCAAGAGATCCTGTTCTCATAAAATGCTCAGCCCAATTTTGTAAATTTAGGAGGTTTTGGCTGGGCCAGATAAGCTTTGGAGAAGCGTCTGAATATTCACTCAAGCTGAACCCACACTCCAGACTGTGGTGTGAGCAGTTTCCTGCGCTTCTGAGCTTCTGCTGCATTGAAAAATTTTACTGACTCTGGAAGAATGAGGATATGGAGAAGAAAAGAACCTGTTGCTCCTCTGTAGTTAGGTGTCCGGATAAAGAGAAGCACAGATAGTTGTTCCAAAGGGGATGAATAGAATAAATTCTGGAAGGTTAATGGCCCTTTCCCAGTGACATGCAAATAAGTATCTCTGAAAGCCTCCTCAGACCTCTTGGGAAGTAATAGTTACAAAGGGTGCTTTGGTGGTGGTGGCTGAAGCTAAAATTGACTAATTACTGCAACTCTTGAATATTCACATGTCTCTCATGAGAGAAAAAAAGTGTCACCTCTTCAGCCTCATTGCTTTAGTTCCCATCACACTAATATTTGAGCATCTCCCACACACTCAAAAATAACCCAAAAATAAACATAAGAAAAAGGTGTTGCTTCCTTAAGCTGGTAAGAATGCAACAGTCTTCCAGGCTGACCTCATGCCAGCATGACTGCAAGCAGGACATTGTACTTCCCTGCATTTCCACATCACAGATCTGAATGCAGTTTGCTGACCTGCCAGTGGGATCTCCGGTGTCTGAGCAGGTAAGGGATCCACGTTGAGCTACCTGGTATTGCTCAAAATCTCCTCTGCTTATTTTGGACCAACTCAATGCAGAGCAGCATTTCCCATCTGGAAACCATAAGCATATGCTAAGCAGTACTTCACATATGCTGAAGATGTCAGAAGGTTTTCAAAGAAATCTTAGGTGACTGAAACATATAGAATAGCTGCACAGGAACTCCTGAGCCAGCCTGTAGGTATAGGCAAGAGACACCAAGCTGGATGCCTTGAATGGTGCCTGGTGGATTTGTAGAGGCACCTGTTTGCACTGGGAAAGTCTGTAAGGGTGGAAAGCAATGGTATTCAAAGAAGCTGGCTCTGGCTCTGGCCATCAGCCAGGCTTGTGATGTAGGAAGGGTAGGCAGATAGTAGGGTGTGAAGGAGGTCGCTTCTCAAAGCAAAGTTTCTGTGAACAGTCACTGAGATAAGACACACAGTCATCCCATTGACTGCGGAGAGTGAGAAAGTCCCCTTCCTTACACAGACTCAACACTGAAGTACAGATCTTTTCCTCTGTTGTAAAGCTATTTACCTCTTCACCACAGAGCAGTAATTGTGCCATCAGCATTCTTATTTTAACAGTCTCGATCCTGTCCTTAGACCAGTGCTTCATAGATTGGAATCATAGGATTGTCTCATGGGAAGAATGTGGGTGCCCATGCAGAGCCCTATATGTGTAATAATATAATATAATGGAGTTTCAGGCAAATAGATATTGATATTTGTAACACTTCCTTGCATCTGCCCACACTTGTCCATGGGTCAGAAGTTCTTTTCAGAAAAGGCTCATCAGTATTTTCAATAACTTCTTAATTTGCAGGAGAAACTTTCCAGTTGAAATGCAAACTCCTATAAAGTGACATTAAATTAAGTGATATGGCAATAGATGTGCTTCTTTTATATAACTTTGACAACATAGCCAAGAAAAACGTTTGAAGAACAAGCTATATAGAAAAAAAGTTTTCCAGGATCACACTCTTTTCCAGAGTACCTATTTCCTCCAGTTCAGAGAATATAATCTAGTTTATCTTTTATTTCTTAATGATTTGTGCTTCAGATTTTTCATCTCTAAAAAACACATGCCAACACCAGGTCCCAACTTTAATCACTATCCCATTGGCTACTGCTTTTCTGCATTTTCATCTCAAGATAATCATAGATAAGATTGCAAGGGACTTCTACATCTCCTCTAGTCCAGCTCCTATGCAGTGTGTAGGGACACCCACAGCTCTGTCATGTGCTCAGAGCCTCTCCCCCCTGACCCTGAGTTTCTCCAGAGATGGGGTATCTGCCACCTCTCTGGGCAACCTGTTCTGGTGCCTCACCATTCTGACTGTAAAAACCTTCCTCCTTATAGCCAATATAAATCTCCCCTCATCCCCATCTGTCTTACAGCCCCCCATTAGATCCATGCAGGCCACCCTCACGTCTCCTGCAGCCTTCCCTTCTCCAGGCTGCACAGCCCCAGCTCTCTCAGCCTGTCCTTGCAGGGAGCTGCTCCATCCCTGATCATTTCTGTGTCCCTCCTCTGGACACACTCCAACAGGCCCACGTCTCTCCTGTGCTGAGCACTCCAGCTGTGGATGCAGTGCTCCAGGTGAGGTGTCACAGCACAGAGCAGAGGGGCAGGATCCCCTCCATTGCCCTGCTGGCTGCACGACTTTGGATGTAGCCCAGGATCCAGCTGGCTGTCTGGGGTGTGAGAAGTCCAAGTCAGCTCCTATGGGTGATGCCAGCAGTGCCAAGAAAATCAGACAAAAACAAAAAAGATAATATTTCAAGCATGAAAAACACCTGACTTTGACATCTTAACAGGAAACAGGTAAGAAAATACTGTAATTAAAGTTATCCATGCAATTTTAACTCTCTCCTCTATCATAAAAGTACTTTTGAAATTATGTCACACTATTCAAACTCTACCCTAAGCCAAGAGTTAGTGATTATGCATTGTGCTTTTTCTTCATGGCACTCAGTTTTTATGGCCAAGAGTTTAATTCATTTTTACAGCATTGTTCAGAGGTTATATTTTTAAGGAATAGCTGTTAAGATTAACGTAGAGGCTACAAATTAAGTGTATGGGCTGAGGTCATTCATTCTGCAGAAATTAGATGTGGTGTGCAGAAATGCTGACCCAGGGCTCCACGACACATTCCATGGAACAAAGTTCTCAGGTGAAGGCTCGGTTGAATGGGGCTTTGGACAACCTAATCTAGTGAGAGATGGCAGAGCGACTGGAACTAGATGATCTTTAAAGTTCCTTCCAAGCCAAGCCATTCTGTGACCCTATGATTTTCCAAACTCTTCCTCTTTTCTCCTGCTTCATCTCACCCAGCATCCAAAATCACCACGTTCCTCAGCCTCCTCCCACAACTTTTCTCTTTACTCCTTCCTATTGCTCCCCATTGATGTGCCATCCTTGAGTCCCTGCTCCTCATTCTTCTCTTTTAAGGAGGATTTCTGAATCTTCTCCTCCCTGATCACCACCCACGTGTCTGGCTCTTGTCCTTTCTGTTTTGGAATACAGGAATTTACTTCTTCACATTGTCTCACCCCAATGAATATCACTGGGAATGCAAAGGAGACAGACTCCTGGCACTCATTTCAGATGCCTGGCCCTGTTGTACGCTGTGGAAATCTATGGCTGAAACTGCATGGAAAGACCTGATTGAACTTAGGCTGAAACCTGCTCAGAGAGGATGAAAACTTCAGAGGTTCAGTTGCTAAAATGAAAGGAATCTCATAGTTATCTACTGAGCATGTGCAAATTCAGCTTTCCAAAGACATAAACGTAGCCAAATTTAGGCAGATTTTCAGAAGGGCAAAAGGGATGTCTCTGATGGAAGGCATCCCCCTAACAAGTTCCTGCTCCAAGGAAGAGGGGTGCCAAGGCTTTTCAAAGAAAAGGTCACAATTGTTTTTAAACTTGGACAAAACAATGAATTTTTCCTTACCTTCATTATTGGAAACGGCTGAGTTTGTGGACATTCTCCAAAAGCTTCAGCCTGAGGCAGATACCTGGCATGAAAAATTTCATTCCAAATGGTTATAGTTTGGCAACGTTGTGTGCAGTTGAAAATAGGGTCTACAGTGTGAGGGGCTGAGTTTCACTCTAACACAGAAGATGAAGCTGCCAGCCCTACCTCTGGTCACATCCCAACACCCTGTTTCATCACCTGTACTGCAAACAAAGCAGCACTGTACGTTCAGAGTAGGGCTGAATGCCTTTCTGGGGTCTGTATTCTTTCTGGAAGCAAATTGTTAGGATCTATACTGAATAAATTAATTAAAGTGTTAATGCAGTCTTTAATGCAGAGGGTTTTCATAGTGCATAGGGGTTTCTGATATGGGGGATTTTCTGACAGTGCAGTTTACAGAGCTCCTTTCTGAGTTCTGCTTGCCCACATTTATGTGCATTCATCCTTTTAAAATAAATGTGGTTTTCAGTTTACTGACAAGTGTGTTAGCAACAGCTTATCCTGCATTGTCCTGGTTTCTAACAAGCTCCAGTTGGGCTGTCATTACCATTAACTTATCCATCTATTTCCTTCTTTTATTGCACTGCTACCTTGCTGTGTTCTGGAAGGATGAATCCACAGATACAGGCTGCCCCCCAGGACAGAACTGCAGTGGCTGGGTATGGATGCTGTGCAGTATGTGATTTTCCAGAGATCTCCTATTCTCCAACATGCCGTTCTCTGTGTGTCTCACACAGTCCCTGGCTTCTTGGCTGCATTTCATGCACCATGGCAGACACATGGGGTCATTGGCCATAATCTGCAGGATCAGACTGATTCCTGGAAAAGGCAGAGGAGTCATAAGTGGCTAATGAGCTCCAACTGAGTTGCAGATATTTCACATTGGCCGTATATGAATCAGAGCACAGTATCTCCCCCCACGGCCAAATCGTTGGCTGCTCAGAGTGCTTTGGAACAAATGAACCATGGCAGATATTCGGGCACCCTCTGCTGCTGTTGTAAGACCTATCTGAGGGCACTCTGTGTTATTTTTTTCACCACATAAGGACACCATCACCACTGGACACTGCTGCATTGGATCCCCTTGGAAAGATGTGTGTCCTTTACATGGAGACCAGCACCGTGGATGTTATGGCAGGGCACAATGCCTGTGAAATACTAGCTCTGTTTGCACAGGTGTTAGATGGCTTTAGAGCCTGGATCCATGGATGATGTGAGTGTCCAGGAGGTCTATTGTGGCTTACAGAGTCTGATGGGCAGTGAACACTTTCAAAATGAAATTCTCTTTAAAAATGCTGAAACTTTCACAAGGAACAGTCCTCATCTGCATTAAAAGATGTGCTTATTACCTAAGCTATTTCACATATTCTTTTCAATTAGTGGCAAAGAAATATCAGGTCTTGGATAGATACTCCTTTCCTAATTGTCCTGGGATATCGGAGAGGCAACGTGTGCAACTGTGATAATCCAGGGCTGACTGGATGGTCTGAGGACTGGGCCCAGTCATTTATTTCTCTAAAGGTCCTGGAAATTACTGCACAGTAGCCCATGTCTGCTTTATGAAATGAAAAGTCATGCTTTTTACTGGGAAGGTTAAAGGGAGTGAAAAAGTGGCTGGTGGGGTGCAGACATGCAGGTAGCAAGGAGCAGGAAGGAGAGAGTGTTTCCCGTGCCGGTGGAAAGAGAAGAGTGGAGGGAATAACAGCAACAGCTGATTGAAATCAGAACTGATTAAAATCCAAAGAAAGGAGGAAGGCAGAATGAATAAAACAAGGAATGATCAAAAGTATAATAAAAACACAACTGGTGCAGAAACACCAGACTTTTATCTCATGCCCCAAGTGAAAATAAGCCTGTTTTACAGCAGAAGGAATAACAACAGGTTGTCACTTCAAGAAGGGCCACGGGGGCTACAGGGTGAGTGGTGCCCATAGGCAGAGCAGCAGCTAGGTGGCATTGCTGGCTGCACTATTTTCCTTCATGTTTGCTCCGAGCAGGGCTCCATGCAAATACTTTAAGCTTGGCTTGCCCAGAGATTGTTTTTCTTCCTAAAGACTGCTGCTTTAGATTAAAAATGAAGAAGACGAATTATAGTCAGAAGCTTCAGCAAGACTCAGAAAGTTCCAAAGTGAGCTGCTTGTACAGCCTGAGGGTGACTGAAAGCTCATTTTTTCCCCCAATCCTTGCTGGGTAATCTCAGCCTTCTCTGGACCACAGGTGTTCTATAAGGGCTGTAAGGATTTTAAAAAGTCACTGCTACTGTGATAAAAAATCCAGCTCTGGTGCTGCAAGGACAAGAGTTTGGTTTTATCCATCCATCTGGGAGAGGTGATCTGAACCCTTCTCTTCTGTTTGCTTCTCTAACTAGCTATTACTGAATCAGTACTAGAGTATCAGCAGTAACTCACAAATGGCCTGTTCAACTGTGTTGCTTTTTTAACACCACTTTCCCTCCAGGCATGATTTGCATGTTTGTGTACTTCAGATCTGAGGCTGTGATTCCCCAGGATCATATTATTAGCCAAATCCTGGCCCTGTCTCTGATATAAGAATATATATTTTACTAGCTCTTTGACAACAAAATCAACTGCTCGTGTGAAAAGCAAATGTTAATTAAATGTTACAATCCATCTGAAAAGCACAGTTGCTTTTCACAGAGTACTTATATTGCCTTCGTTTCTCTGCAGCAGTTTCTGTCAGCTACCTTCTCTATTATTCATTCATACAGATCCACAAGCACAAGCTGAGCACCTACCTATCAGCTGTGCCATGCAGGGGATGTGCTCCCAAGCCATCCTTTGCCTCACTGTGCAAGGCTTTGTGTCCTGGATGCCTCCTGCCTTTGATCCTCCAAAGCAGGGTGACAGCAAGGAGTTGGCTTTTGTCTTTGCCTTCATCCTTTGACTTCTCTCAGGGTACTCTGGGTGTCAGGGAGGCCCTCAGGGTCCTGATGCCCTTGCTGGTACCCACAAGGCCCTGACAGCTTTCTTGAGGGGTCTGATGCTGCCCACAAATCTTTACAGCAGCTCTGTGGACAAAGAGGATGATTGTTTCTCTTAGCTGTGCGACAGAAGCAGAAAGGACCCACGTGGACCATCTTTAGCAACAACAAGCTGAACAATAAGATATTGGCTCCACATTTAGGATATATTTTGTTCAATTCTAACTTAAGCACGCCAACCCATAGTATGAGTCTAAGCCTCATCATGGAGCTGTTTGGTGTCACCCAGCAGGACTTCTAAACAGGGGGCAAGAGGTCAATAATGGGCTGAATGCAGAACTGAAGCCAAAATGAGACCCCAATGGCCTTTGAGTCAGTGTATTAAGTATCATGAAAAATGTAGTGCTTTCCCTATCCCACAACTCCACCCCCTTGAAAAAGCCCAATGGTACATGCTACATGTACTGCATGGGATGTGCTGAGGGGTCCCATTCTACCACTTACCAGGCAATCACTGAAAATGCAAACCCACCCCTCTAAGTTAGGGCCAGAACTGTTACACAAATGGAATGAAATACAACCAAGCTCCAACAGAGGAGCAATCTGGATGCAATCTGGTCCAATACAAAACAAATAGCAATTTGTCATTTATTGAAAGATTTTCTTGGCAATAGTCATGAAATATCCTTCCTCCCTTGTGCCCCTGAACCCTTTGTGAACAGTCTCAAATTCATCTGTGCTAGGCTGCAGAAGAAAGGTCACTGCTTTGCTTGCACTGTGCCCAGAGGAGTGAAACTCTGCTCAGGGAGCTCAGGAAGACTCATTGCAGCGGTGCCATCCCTGGCCAAGATCCTCTTGCTTTTCCTATGGTTCCCAGGCAAAGTTTTTGCAAGTTCATGACCACTTCTGAGCTAAAAATCAAATTAAAAGGAAAAAGCAGATCAAGCAATTCATCTCACATAGAGAAGCTAACATATCTGCAGTGGGATGTGCTCCTTAGGTTTCTGCTGTGGCTGCTCACCGCAGGAGACAGCAGCATAATCCAGGGTGTGAAATCTAAAGAGGAGGCTGTGCTTTCATGTGCTTGCTGTCTCTTGGTGCTTTCTCCTCACCAGCTCTTCACCTTCACTGTTTCCTCTTAACACAACTCATTTTCCTTTGGCTCAGAAACATCTCTCCTGGCATCTCTTCCCACAGCACAGCATCCTTCCTTATGGTCTGTCCACTCTTTCAGCTGTTCTTCCTCATGAAACCCTCTTGTAAAGTTAGCTAAACCCCACTTCTAATCAAGGCTAAATTCCTTTCTTGATCCTGGCTAGAAGTAAACTCAAATCCTTGTTTCAACAAACCAAACTGCAGTGCTTCTATAAACCTGTCAGTGGTTGCAGTGCATGAGTTTCTTTGTGCTCCCTCGCAGGCTGGCCCCTGCCACCAGCCCTGCTGGGTGACACCTGCTCTCCAGGGAGCCTTGTCGATGTCCTTAACTCAGAGTGAGGTCCTGAGGTCTGAACTGGAAAGCAGAACACAGTTTCTTACCAGAAATCCTCTGTGTCATTCTCTTATTACATGCTTAAATCATAGGAAACTTTTATCACTTTCAGTTGGTGGAGGAAAAAAATGCTTATTTTAAAACCCCCAAGAGATGTGCTTTGGGCAGTTTGGCATGAGGATATGAATAAGCACTTTTTGGAAAGATGTGAGTAGCAGCTCTTTCCTCATGCTGCACCTTGACTCGTTACTTAAAACTGCTGTTTGAAATGCCTGTTTCTGCAAACTGAGCTCTCGTAGTGTTAATCTCTTACTTGGAGATACTTAAACCGTGAACTCTTTGCTCACTTAACTAGGCTGGAGAGACGCTGTGAATGATTCCCCTTGAAGAGGGAAACTCCCTGCTGCTGGCTGCAGCTCAAGCATTTACTACAAGGGGGAAAGGGTGCACATCTGTGCTGTGGTGGGGCAGCGAGGGCCATAGCCAAGGCCAATTCTGTGTGCTTGGCCCCCCAGCATTGCAGCTGTACCTCATACCAGTGACACAACACTCTGTAAGCACAGCAATGAAATGGCGCAAACTTGCCACGGCAGCCCTTAGGCGCTCTGAACTCCCAGACTCACTGTTTTTCTCCAACAATTGTTGAAATAGATCCAAATATATTATGAGAAGTGATGTTGCATCAGTTTAAACAAATTGCTTTTAGGGTAAATGTTCATTTTTGCACTTAGGCTGGTTTGCAAAACATGTTTGTGTTGGTTTTCTTTTTAAATGTAGCCCAGGGTGAAAAATAACTTTTTTGGTTATTGAATGAAAAAGTTCTTAGTAACAAGGGATAACTGCTTCCAATCTATGTTGGTCAGAGTTAACGCTGAGAGACTCTTAGCCAAGCTAGTTAATGACTATGATATGCAATGAATTTATGTTTCCAAACTAATACAAACCAAAGGTTTTCCTTACCAGCATCATAAAATGACTGTGACGTCTTCCAGGGAAGAAAAGGGATGTGTGCCTGCAGTCTTTATCAGTTAAAAATCTTTGCTTCTTATTATTTTTTTTTCTTTATGCTGTCGAACTGAATCAGAGTCTTGGAAGAAAAACAACTTTAGTCTTTGTCCTATCAGCCTCCACAGCAATTCCCTCATTTTGAAAATGTGACAACAAAATTTGGTGCTGTTATTCCTGTGTACTGACCTAAATCTTTGCCTATTGCTTTTAAATGGTGAGCACACATACTTTTTTAGTTTCCCTTGCTGCATCATTGTTCATTGGTGCTGGGGTGAGCTGTAAAATGAAAGGTACATCAGTCTGTAACTGTGGTGGAGCAGCAAACACAGCTCTATGGGCTGATGGGACCTTGCAGTGGGGCATCCCGTTTTGTTCTTACCTATGTTCTGTGAATGTTGGATATTTGCTCTCTCTCTCTTTGTACAATAGAAGAGAAAAGCTTGCTTAGGGGCAATAAAGGAGAGAGGATAGATTGTTGCCCAACTCTAAAAAGCAGACAGAAGGGAAATGGAAGAGCTCAGTGAAGAGTCTATTCCCTGATCCAGTAGTTGTAGATATGAACCTATTGAAATTGGAGCATGCATTGCTTTTTATTTTGTATTTTTAGAATAAATTCTATTTGAATATCAGAGTGTAGAAATATATCCATGCAATGGTTTTGAACTTCCCAGGAAGGCACTGTGGTACTTGCTTTGCTGTGTACTTTTCCACAACACATTTTGAACCTTAGAAATTTTGAACCTGAAAGGTTTGTGTGGAGGAAATCCCTGTTGCACTTGATATCTTTGGGAGTGAAAAAGAAAAAATAAGCATATTTCTCTACCTGATGACAAGGCTGAGGAAGGAATAGGAACATGAAGGGATATTGATTATATTTCCACGGTATTTATCCACAGAGGTACTGATTATAACTCCCTTGTAAGTGTCCACTCCGTGCAGGGACTGCTCTTGTCAAGGCTTTAGTCATTTGCTGTGGAGCATTTGGAGTAGCCAGATTAGCTGACCAAGAAGCAGTATGAGCCACAGTGCATTTTATTTCCTGCTCCCAGGGAAATGAGGCTGTCCCCTGTTTTCAGCTCTTCCACCACAGAACTCTTTCACCCCATATGCAGAAGATCACTCTGCTGGGGAACACAAGTGCAGCTCAGAGCCCTTGCACACTGCCTGTGGCTGCAAGAGGAGGAAAACAGTGAAAGGGCAAAAGGATACCTTGAAAGATTTCAGGCTGGATGGTTAAGGCAGATGTGTTGCTCATGGAGGAGTGCAATTCCTAGTAAGGCAGCTGGAAGATTTCTAGGAATTATAGCGAGATATCAAAGATCTTGCATGAGGAAATTGTGTCTGGATTGTCCCTGGAAGAAAGAGAGACATTTCCGTTCAAGTCACTAAAATATTTTGATGAAAAGAAGAATTATACAAACAGCCTGTGCATTCTATGCTAAAAAAGAGCAAACTCTCTGGGCCAGGAGGTCCTCTTTGCCTTTCTCCTCTGTTCAACTGTAACGTGACCCTTTTTGCTCTTTGAGATAGAGAAGCTCAGAGCTCCTAATTAAAACAAAGCTTGCTGTAGTGTTTGGTTTATATCACTGTATATCATGAAAACTTTCACTTTAGAACAGCAGCAGCCCAAGACTATCATCTAAACTGGCACTGGATTATTGGCAAAGGTTTATTTTATGCTCTCAGCATTTATTTTGAATGCTTAAGTTTGTGGTTTTATTTACTTTCAGTGAAACACATTTCAGCTGTTTTGCTGTTTTGCATTAGTTAAACTTCTGCCCAAAGGCTGTAGAATGTCAGCTTTTAAGGCTTGAAAATGTTTGTGAAATAAATTGGCTTCCTTTAAAGCTCTTACCTTTGTTTACCTTCCTCCTGGAAGGTTTGACCTCTTTTAAAAGATGATGTGCTTTGGGCATTGTGGGTATATAAAAAAGTGTAATTGTGTAATGCTGCAGTTCCTGCCCCTTCCTTCCCCTCTGAACTTATCATGGCACAGAAGGATCTCACTCTCATCCCATTATGTTTCAAACCACTCCTGGCAACCTGAGATGGCCTCCTTCCGAGAGCACAAGGGTGATGTTGGGGTCTCACCCCAAAGTGTTGCCCAAAATTAAGGTCCAGGCCCCAGAAGTGGTGATCCCATTTGACTGGAAGCTGTCCCAGCTCTTCTGCATTGCACTTATTTTTGATATTTTGATTCTCTGACTTATTTTCAAAATGAAATTACCACCTACCTTCCTGTCTGCACTTAATTCCATGTGTACGACTGGTTTTAGTTGAATCACAGAAATCTGTGGCATCACTTTCCCTTTGCAATCCCTGCTTTGAAGTCACAGAAACACAGAATCCCAGAGTGTTTGCTGTGGGCAAAAGCTCTGAGTCCACCTGGTCCCACCTGTACTCAGGAAGTGATCAAGATCTTTGATTAGGAGACTCCGCAACCTATCTGGCCAATGCATACCAGTGTTACCCAAGTCCACATTGATATGTTTAATTTCTGTCCTGCAAGCCACCCTGTGCTAACTGTGAACTGCTAAAAACTTGCTGCATTCTTTGAGAGCTATAGTCAGAAAGAAGGGTATATTTTGGCTGTCCACCTTCTTCTTGCTGGTGGTGGTTAGTATCACTTCTAGCTCTGACTGTAATTCTGTGATTTATTTTGCATTGTATCTTCCAATATGTTCAGAAATGAACTTCATTGTTTGCTCATGAGTGCTCCAGTCTCAGCTGGTTGACCCTGAAACCATGCCACATTTCAGAGGTTAGTAACTGAGTGGCTAGATGCCTAGATGCCTCATCCATTAGCTAAAGTTTGAACCTCAAAGGCAGTGTTTATCAGGCAAAACAGAAGAAGCCTTCTGCACGTTGTCCATATGACTAGTGCATTTGCTAAAGTAGAGGAAATCCCTGGCTTCATACACTCCTCATCTTGAGGACATGTGAATCATGGCTTCTCAGCTCTGGAGAACAACATGATCATCCTGCTGCCTTGGAAAAGAGCTGTTTATTTTCCCATCTGTTGAAAATGAATGGTTATGATGTAGGATATAAGGGGCCAAATAAAGGTAGGGTTTTCAGAGAATTGTGACCCTCTACCCTATGGAATACTGACAAAGTCTGAATTTTAGGCGCAAATATTTTTTATTATTAAATATAACTATGAGCCTCTTGGTCTTTCATAGTGGGAGGAAATAAACAAACTTTATGAGGAATACAAAAGAGTTAATGAGGTCCCTTAGGGTCAGTCAATTACCTCCTGTCCTTAAAAGGGCAGAAAGCCCTCCTGGAATGGCTGCCCCAGAAGGACAGTGGATGGACTTACAGGGAGAGGACAACCCTGATGTGTGAAAGCCCCAGCTCCTTCACTCTACCAGATTGCTCCCTTGTAGATATACAGCCAGTGGGAACTTCTATTCTCATCTATTATTATTCCCTGTATCCAGTGTCAAGGCTGTCCCAAAGACCTCCAGGCTTGCAGCTGACACAGGGCTGACCCTGCAAGGGCAGCACTCATGTAGGCTGCTGTCTCTGTGGGAGAGATGTGGTTGGGGCTGGAAACTCAAAGAAGGAAGGAGGGAGCCTGGTCTGTGTTTATGGCTTGATTTCTTACCAAAGGTTTTTACTGGTGGATGCTGAGTAAGCTTCTCACTTTGGTGACCCCATTTTCAGAGGGCAATGGATAGATAATTAAAGAGTCTTTTCCTCACACTTGTCTATTTTTTCCTCATCTAGCCCTGGCATGGGGAAGACTAACCAGTACAGAACTGAAGTGAAAAAACTCTTTCTATAATCACTGGTTTGGCAGAATGAGAGGCCTCAATCTTGATAACACAAATGGTTGTCCTCTCTAATTTTTTTAATTTAAGTTTAATTTTTTTCTATTTGAACTAAAAGGTGTCAGAAAACCAAGTTCTTTCTCTTTTTTATCTTTCTGGCTTTCTTTCAGAATTGAGGCAAAGTGAGACCTGGGCTTTGTTGCACTGGTGGTAAACTCATGAACTTTTAACCTTCTGATACTACAAACCAAGAGGAGGGATTTTTAATCTGCTTCAAACTTTGTCAAGGACTGAATTTAGCAGCAGATAACAAACAAAGTTGGGAGAGCATAGTTGTAATATCTTTAGGAATTCCTATTTTTTCCCCTGAATAGCTGAGAAACCTCAATAAGCAACCAGAATAACTTTATAAATTGTAAGACCTTCTACACTTTTCCTTTACAACATAACAGCCAGTCTTTCCAGAAAATATTTATGCATATTAGATGCTGAAAAAATATACACAGTACTGAAGAGGGTCATGGCCCCATTTACATGTGAAGGAACAGCTCTTCGTTTTAAGTATAAATGGGGTAAGCGCCTGTTGTATTTCGACAAAACTCATGCTAGCATGGAGGTCACTGATGTTTGCTGCACTTAAAGAGCACTTTCAAGACTTCAGATGATCTCCAATATACTTAACAAAGAATTTCTTAAAGCTTCCCAAATAGGCTCATAGAACCTTATGTGACAGCTTCATGTATGGTTAGAGAACCCCAAATACACTTTACTTTTCTGCTTGGATACTCTTCCACTAATGTTTCTGTTAGGATGTTTCATTGTTTAATTTTGGCAAAAAGGATTAATTTTATGTACTTTCATTTTTTCCTTTGGGTGACAATGACAAAAAAGTATGATTTTCATTAAAATTATCCCATCCCAATTCTCACACTGAGTCGCATGCTTCTGATCTGCTTTCACAACATATGTTACTGATTTCTTTTCAATCCATGTTTAAAAAACAGTGACTCTGGGAACAATATAAAAATCTGAAACTGAACGTTTAAAATGAAGTTCAGGCCTGACTTTAATCTGAAGGGAGGATGGTACCTATGACTTAGTAAGTTTTATAGTCTGTTTTGCACAGTGATTTACAACTGATAGGAATCAGCCTTGTGGTATATTGGGGTTGTACATGATGAAGAGGGGACCACATTATGTGTTTATCAAGAAACTGAATATCGCATATAGAAGCCGTGGTATGAATATTGTTGCTGTCATCACATCTATAAATATTCTAAGCCTATTTTTCTTGAGTTTCAAATGAGAACATAGGCTGCAAAATCTCTCTCCTGTGATTACATGCTGCATTTTGACAGTCACAGCCGTGCAGGCCCACATGGAGCTCCAGGAATTAGGACTGTAGTCTCTTTGGTAGGCTTCAGTGTCATGGCTACACTCTTTCCCCTCCAGTCTGTTCCACGTGTGTGCATGTGTGCCTTTGCTTGCTTTAACTATAAAACATTTGACTGAGCAAACAACACTGGTGTCTATTTCTGTTTTAATTCTAAATGATTGTATGGGTCTTCTGCAAATTATGTCTTCCATTGCTTGCATTGTATGACATCTAGGAAATCACATCAATAAACAGTACTCAGAGGGGAAATGACCAACTATTGATCTGATATTTGATCCCAAGCAAATATCTTTGTGCAATCTAGGAGCAACTTTAAAGCATCGTGGGAGGATATCACAATTTGAAGTTTTGACGTTACCACGAATGTCATGTCATGTTGCAAATGGTAAAGCTGCACACTGACAAAAAGGTTTACAATTAGGAAGGCTGCAGTCAAATTTTTTATCTTTTTTCTGTTGCTGAAATACTGAAGCTTAGTATTCGAGAATTGTTTTTTACTTTCACAGAAATCAACAAGTTTGGTTTGCCTTTTTTCCTCCAGAGAGAAGCAACAGTAGAAGACACCATTAGTCAGAAACTGTACTTGATAGCATTGTATGTTCTAAATTCTCTGGGCAGTTTTTTGAAGCAGATTTTTTTGTTGTCTATGTAACATATAATTCTGCATGCGATATGGAGCACTCCACATATATAGACTGAGGGATGGGAGGGTGGAAAGTAGCCCTGCTGAAAGGAACCTGGGGGTTCTGGCTGTCAGCAAACTGAGTATGAGCCAGCAGTATGCCATGCAGCCTAAAGGGCCAACCATACCCTGGGTGCTGCAGGCCCAGAACTGTCAAAGGGTGAGGCAAGGGATCACTTCTCTGTGTTGTGAGGCTTCACCTCCAGCATCAGGAAGGGCCTGAGGGTCAGGGAAAGACTCTGCCCCAGAGGGCAGTGCATGGAACAGGCTGGCCAGGGCACTGCCCCAAGCTACCAGAGCCTGAGGTGCATTTGAAGGATGCTCAGACGTAGTGTGTTGGTCATGTGTGGAGCCTGAGGTTGGGATTAGTGACCCTTGTGAGTCCCTTTCAATTCAGGATATTCTGTGATTTTGTGGTTATGTGATTCAGATTCTAAAATTCTGTAATTTTTTTTTTATTTTTTTTTTTTAGCAAAACAAATTTAGTGTGAACAAGACTACCTCTGTCCCATTTTGCAATAATTAATGATTATTTATATATTTATATACATCTATAATGTAAAAATATTCAGCTAGACCTGTTAATAGGAATACTCCATCGCCTTGGAGAGCAACTGTTATCTGACTTCATATTTGTAATTCCATTTTCAGCTGTAGTTTCCTTGAAGGAACACTAGTGTGTAACATGAGCTGTTTCATGAAGTTGAGATTTTGAGCAATTACCATAATAACTAGTAATGCCTTTGAGTCTTTTCTTTAGCCTAAGGGATTTTAACATGTAGAAGCATCTTAGTTTGTTTTAACTGTACCAGATTTTCCTTGAAATATCATGTAGTCTTTCTGCAAATTTTCACAATCACATTATTGCCTTTGTACATAAACATTTTCCAACTCATTATTTTTTGTTCTCTTTTTGGGGCTTTTTGTTAGCATCAGTAAATACTATCTAGAAAAAGTAAATAAACCATTTAGCAAACCTCCAAAGTATGAAAGATCTAAGTGGGAATGTAGATTTTGCTTTCGAGTAACTATTGGTAACTGCATTGTTTGCTTATGTTTTCCTTGAACTATTCCAGCCATAATTATTTAATTTAATGTAATTTTTTACCGGACATGAACATTTACATTTTTTTATTCCTAATTTGAACATTATGTGATGCTCAACAACTCTGAGAAATATTCTTTGCCTTTAGCGATACAATGTTCCAGAGCAGACTTTTATCTTGAAGAGCCAATATGGGACAAATATGCGCCTGAAAGAGAAGCTTAGAAAATACTGGTTGATTTGGTTGTGCATCTGCCCCTCTTTAGCAATGGCTTTGCATATGGATGCAAGCAAGCATGCCAAAGCAGCAGGGAATCAGAGGTTTGTGCCTACAAAAGAAAGGAAAATCTTGTAGTAGGGAGAACAGCAGGTAGTTAAGTGCTTGTGAATTTCTTGGTTCAGTGAGTGCTCCTTATTCATCTTTGCATGTCTTATATCTGTCTCTGGGAATAAAATTTCCTTGGGACCTTCCCTAATACTGCTTGCAAATTGATGAGAATGCATCTGACTTTCCAGAGTCCTTACAGGGCAGCACTTGCATAACAATTCACTTGAAATACATCTATAGGGAATGATTGCCGTGGATTGGACTGCTATCTACCACAATTCTCCTTACTCCTGTGATGTGGTATTTCTTGCATGTCCTTTGATAGGTCTATGTCAGAAAAAAAGATTGTTTCTAAAATTGGTTCATATACAGAGAAGATACTATCTGTATTAGTGCTGCAGTAATCTGTTTTCCACTTGGTTTAAAACTCTTGATAAAACCTTTTAATTACATTTCAGGAGAATCTCTGTGTTCTTTCATGCCATGCTACTGCTTCCCATAGGAGCATCCAGCAAGCCAGGCTGTTACATATACAGCACCTATGTATACAAAATAAAGGATCAAACAAAGCCTCCAGCAAAAGAATGCTCTCTTATTGAAGGTACTGCACTGCTCTGTCATTTGTTTCAGTGAGTCTGGCTGCTCCAGCAGGCTGGTGCAGGGCATGCTCATGCTGAGTGTAAATGAAATGCTTTCACCTAAACACTGCCTGCACTAATTTGCCACTCAGTGCCTTCAACCAAGTCCTTCCTGCTTGTGGGGGAGGAGGTTGCTCACCCCCGGACCTCTGGGTGGTTGAGAACAAGAAGGATCATTCTTTCACTTTTTGTGTTGACCTATGTTTCTCAGAGATCATGATGCAAAGTGATTTACATTCCTAAGTAGCAAGGAATGTTTTGTGAAAGTAAGATGTGGGAGCAATTGAATGAAAAGGCCACATTTTTGTAGCATCTGAGAAAAAAAAAAGAAAAAAAGCTGTTCACTAGGGAAAATGTGTGTCCATAACTGATTTCCAAGCAAGCAGTCTTGCACAGGTGGCTGAAAGCTGACCTGTAACAGGTGCTAGGACGAAGTGGCTGTAAAAAACAATCTCTGACTGTGTTTGTTCCACCTGAAAATGTGCATACTTTGGGCATTTATTCTGCCCACATCATTTATTCAAGTAATCATGTGCAGTCCCAGACTTGTTCAGGGTTTGCTGTTCCCTGTTACTACATCCACATCCTTTGTAGACTATTGGACTTGCAGCCCCATCTGCTCTGCTATGGAGCAGTGTTCACGCTCCAATGAGAATGAAACATATACTTGCATACCTACTTCTTCTTCTTCACCAACAGAGCATAATGATCTTAAAATTAACAGCAATAAAGGTGCACAATTTTTCATCATCTTAATTTCAGTGTCTGTTATAGACACAACAGTTTTCTTGCCACAGCAATTTCTCTTCCAATATTGTCCAATGATTCAACAAAGATTGCTTGCATTTGTCTTTCCATAGGTTTTCTAAGAAGCTAAATCAGACAAAACTGTATCATATTTCCAGGTTTCTTGCATCCCTTAGAATGAACACGCATTCTAGATTATTCTGTCTGATAATATAATTAATCACAGAGAAACATAAAGACCTTCATCCTCTCTCTTGGTGCTACCAAACCTTCTAACAGAAGGTTTTCAAATGGCAGCGTATATTAAATGCTTGAATGGAACTTTCCTAAAGTTTTATATTGCAGCCATTTTTTTTTAACAACACTAATGCAGCAACAATTTTGCTTTGTTTTTACAAATGCTGAGCTCACTGCCTTATTATTCTTGTTACAAAATCCTCCAAGAATTGTTCAAATAATCTTCCAAACAATTCCAAGAGCTGGAAGTCTTTATCAAAACTTCAATGGCTTAGGCAGAGATTTTTTGACAAGGTTAAAACGAAAATGAGCAGGGTTAATCTTGCTCAAGTGCAGACTTTGTTCCGCATTTCTCACACTTGGTTTCTCTTTTCCAAATACTGAATTGAGTGAAATGGCAAATTGTGCCCTGAACTGGCAGGAATGTTTCCGATTTGCCCAAAGGCACTGGAGTCTGCCCAGCAATATGTAGCCTGCTGGGAAGCAAGATGTGATTTTCTTCTAAAACACCCTTTAATAACGAAATAGTGAAATTCTTTATGTTGTTTTCCTTCTTGTTGTGGCCTCTGTGTCTTATTTGCTTATCAAAAGAGTCTTTTTATTCTTTCCAAAATAAGTGTTTCAGTGCAGAGCAGAACACTTGTGGATGTTTATTAGTATCAGTTTTAAGTCAGCAATTCTCTCACTGCTCCAAAGGCTGGATTGAAAATTCCACGAAATCCTGTGACCTATATCATGCAGCACAGGTAACTAGGTGCTACACAGCAGGCTCTCATAATTGCACTACTGCATTATTACATTTTTGGCTTTCCTGATTCAAAAGCTCTTTGATCTCAGTTAGCAATTAATTCTGATAGGGTAAAACCATACAAGCAGCTTGTGCTTTTAAAACTCTTACTTCTGAGATGAAAACAAAACTACATTAGGCACATCTTAAATATCAGGGCTTACTTTTTGTATTTTGTAGGCTTTGCCTGTTTCGGATTTGATCTGTATTTGATCTGAGGCTGACCTGTATAGGCACTGCATTTGTGCTATAATACAATAGGTGCTTTGTCTGAGAATAAATACATGGTAGGACGCTTCTGGTGGAACATCAAGATTATAAAAAGTATGCAGAGAACCAGTTCTCATGCTGAAATACAAAAATGCACCCTGTACATTTTGAATTTTAATGTAAGCTCATAACAGATTAGACATTTATCTGTGTAACAGTGTCTATTTAAGGCCAAAGTTGATATGGATGGTCATCAGGAGAGATTTGTCCCTTTAGAGAGAGTGGATATAATGTGAGTACAGGTGAAAAGCCCATGGGCAAGAGGCCAGTGTGCAGTGCTGCATCAAATGAGGAAAGGAAATCGGGCCTAGTCCATTCTGCAGGTCCCATGTTAGCTGCGTGAGTCAGAGGTGTGATGTACAAGCTATGCCAAGAGTGCTGTCTGGTCCAGCACCCCATTACACATGTGTATTTGCAACTCAAGTGTCTGATTTCTGTGCATCTTCAGGATTTTGTGTGCACATTTCCAAAAGCACAGGTACTTTATATTCTAGCTAGTCGTTGAGTTTGCATACTCTCCATGCTGCTGTCTGACTTAATCTGTGCAAAGAATAAAGGCATTTTTGTATGCAGTTACTTCTTGTGATAAAGCAATGGAGATTTGTTTCCTCAGGGACATGATTTAGCAGAGGGTTGTTAGAGTTAGGGTAGTATGGTCAGGTTGTGGTTAGACTTGATGATCTTTAAGCTCTTTTCCAACCTAAGTAATTCTATGATTCCACAATTTCTTCATCTTTGACACCCCTTCAGCCAGTTTGATGGTAAATGCATAGTCAGCTGCAGTGGGGCATTACCTTAAAATGATGTATGCAAAGTCCTTACTGTATCAGTATTTTGAACTTGTAAAAGTGATATTTTGAACAGCTTAGAACAGTTTAGAAATTTAAATCAGAAACTTACTCCATGTATAACAACAACTGGCTTTTCTTGATAGTCTAATATCTGTATCAGGCTTTGCTTTCTAAGACCGTTGTCTGTAAAAACACCTAAAAATGTTAGACTAAAAATTTGTAATTAAGACATACTTTAGAAGTTGATAATTCTTATCTTTCCTCTGTTGCTATTTGAGCACGTGCAATATATGACACCTTTTCACAAAGCGCTGTACTACTTTATGTATCTGCTAAAAGATTTAGAATGGAAAAATTCAAGGTGTGTCGTGTTAAAAAGCACACTAATAAATTCCTGCTGCTTCAGCACATTATTTTAACAAATATATTGAGTGGAAAGACTGGCTGAAGATTTAACATGCTACTTAAATTCTTACCACCATTATTTTCTGAACTTTCAAATAAAAGCAATGCAATATGTATGGATGGATTTTGAAATATCCGTTGTTGGTTCAGGTGTTCAAATTAAGATTTCCCTTCAATCAAAACTTGGCACTTAATCCAAACTTCCAAACATGAACTGGAAGACATTTTTCTCTCCTTTTAAAAAATGCATATATATATTTTATCACATCACAAAACACTTCACATAATACAAATATAACCTGTTTTACTTTGCCCTAGGGCAATTTCCATTCTGTAGTAAAAGTTGCTTTATTATCACAAAACCATATAAAACATGGTGAAAACTGTTATTCAGCTAAAATACTGAAATAACGTGTGCATTTGCAGCACTAGATTTGTGACTTCCATGGCTAAAAATACGTTTAAGAACTTCCCATGTATATAAAAGTGCTGTGAATCAATCCAAGTGAGATAAACTCCAGCAGAGTGACTGTTGAGCCAACATGAGAGAGGACAATATTCACTATGTGCTTAGACTGTGAGGAAATAGTTTTTGAAGAATGGCTTGCATGCACACTCAACTTCATCTCAACACCAAGTGCTGGTCTAAGTCAAAGTCCAGTTCCAAATGTGATCTTGCTTTTCTGACTTTGGGAGAGGCTTTGCACAGCTCTGCTTGCACAGCAAAAGAGCTTCCATTCCAAAAGCCCAAGGCTAGCCAAATAAACTCAAAATTTAAACACTGAGGTCAGAATGGCTTGACTCAATGGACTTGAAATTAAAATTTGGCAGTAAACTGTTTTTCTGTCCTGCAATTCTTTTCTTCTTAAATATTTCAACATACTCCTTTTCTATGCTGGGGTAGAACCAAGATCATTTGAAACTTTTTGAGAAATAAAGAGGAAAACACTCTTCTCCCCATGCCTATTATTAAATATCCTGCTTATGAGCCCTGCAGGATGTTTCTTTCTTCTTCTGCAGACATGGTCATGCCTGGAGAAAGGCAGCTCTGCAGGATCCAAGGGCAGGGCAGTAGAGCTGTGAGGGAGTAAGTGTGTGGGAATGCTGTCAAAATACTGGCAGCACATCGCTGCACATACCCATTCAGGATTCATACCTCGTCTGCCAACTACTCCTGTTTCCCAAGAAGTCATCTTCTGGGGGCATCCAAACCTTTTCTTCCTTACTTTCTCATCATTATTATGGTAAACTATTTGTTAAGGAGGAAAAACAAAGATTTATTCTGCCATTTCCTACCAGAGTGAATCAATTTCTTACATATCTTTAATCTCTGCTGGATGGAGAACTCCAGGCTCTGGGATTGCTTTCTGGGTGCTTACTATGCTCTCATCCCCGACTGGGTCTACAAGAGAATGTCAGCATATCCCCATCACAGAAAACAGCCTGTGTTTCCAGCAAGTTTTTAGAGAGCTGTGTGTGGGAAATATTTTATTTAGCTAACATGGATTTTATAGTTTCTATTCAACTCACAGTCATTTGTCTTCTGTTTCTTTAATATGCCAGGACTTTCTCAAAAGCTTGGTATTCTGATTTTGCTCTTCCATCTCCTTTATTCTTTTCTCTGATGTCTTCATTGTGTAATTTGACCTGTTTTCGACCTTAGAAGAATGGACCAATATGATCATGCTGTCTGGCTTTCCCAGCCCCAGGGTTTACAGTGGCTGTAGTTCCTGTTCCTCTCTTTTAAAAAGGATTTTGTTTTCTTGTTCATTTAGTGCTTTCATATAAGACACTGTAATTCTCAAATATTTCCAGTTAATTCCAGTTCCAGTTTCCAGAGTTTTGTTGTTAAAATCTGAGAGCAAACTGGTGATGAAATGCTAATACAAACAGTTACATAATTTTGATAAGATTTTCTAAAATATTGTTAAGGCTAAAATTCCACATGTTCCACGTATAGCATTAAAAGTCTCTATGTGTCTTGTAGCAGCAGCCAGGACAATTTTTTACATAGTATTTTTTGTTCTTTAGAGAGCTTAGTCCAATAAAAAACACCCAAGAAATTTATAATATGTATATTTAATACACAAGAAGGACTAAAGCCATGAAATTTTGAAGAAAATGAAATGACAAATGAGAAAAAGGTTCTGCATCTTCAACTCAGTTTTTCAGAGTGTCTTCATTTTCATTTTAAATATTAAATGTTCTCCTGCTTGACAAAAGCAAAAAGTGATGGGGTGTGAAAATGCCTTTGTGAAACTTCATAATACTACTTACCTGTAAACTCTGGGCCAACTTGCAATCCAGAAGTTTCCCCCAGAAGAAGCTGATCCTGTATTGGGTTAGTCAATCCAATATTTGCACAATTCATTGTGAAAAACTGATCTTGAATTGCAATTTGAAATGAATTACTTGAAAGATGTTCTCTGCTCATTTAGTATCAACTTCCAGATGATACCTGTCCATGCAACACATCTACAGATGTTCATGTTTTCACTTTAGGTTTTAACCTCACAGAAAGACACCACTGAAATTAAAATCAGAAGAAAAGCTGTAGGAGGAGGGAGATGAATGTTGTTCTAGCTCTGAGCCCCAAAGAGAATCAGTTGCCCACAGGTACCCCTCCAAAACTGTCCACTCTGGGGCACTGCTGGCATCTTCCTTGATGAAGTTTAGGGCTATTAGTCCATGTTGTAGAGGGCAGACAGGCCTGTGGGACAGGCTCTGCCCTCTTTCTTTGCACCCTCCTTTCATGTATTTGAAGGCAAATATCACATTTCAGCTGTATTTCCTTTTTTCTGGACTAAGCAGCCCCCTTCTCTTTCCTGGTCTTCCTATGACTGTTCCTTAGCGTTTCTGCCAGGCAGGGCCACCTTAATAGCAATGACAATTTATATCCCGCTAGCCAAATAATTAATGAACATCTTAAATTAGACCTCACTTAGGTCAGATATGCTGGAAGTCCTGCTCCACTCTTCCTTGCAGTGAAAAACCTAGACATGCTTGCTCTGGTTTCTACCAGTTTAGCTCTTACTTACTTCATCAAGATTCATCTAGAAAATTTGTCTTTGTTTAACTTCTGAGAAAGCCTAGTAAGGGTTTTGTCACAGCTCTGTGTAAATCAACATAAATGACATTTGTGGCTTATCTCCACCCACAATGCCTGTAATTCTCATAAAGAAAACCGGAGTTGTTTCATGCGATTTGTTCTTAGCAATTAGTGTCGACTGTAATTTATTGCTTACTTGTCTTGGAGGCTGTTGTTTGTTTGCCCTCGTAATTTTTAATAACTGGATTGAAGCTGACTGATTTCTTTCCCTCCTTCCCTTAAAGAACCGTATGGCTTTTTCCAGGTTTGGGAATCCCTCTGTCCATCTGTTAACAGCTCTGCAGCTGACCTATTTCTCTGAGTGAACATTGTCAAGACACTTATTTAAAAATCACACACTTCCTCCTTATACTACCACAGTTACTATGCTTCCATAAAGTGCATTAACTGAGTTTGCCATTTGCTTGAGAAAAATATAATACAAAAAATTAGATTTTCTACCCATGGCTGTTCATATCTTTTCTTCTTCGTCATAATATTAATGTATTTTTTCAGTCCACTTTGTTGTTACCTTTAGTATCCCTTGCTAAGATCTCTGGATGTTACTCCAAGATTCCTAGCCATGGAACAATATTCTACATGCATTTCATTACTATCTATTAATTTAACTAAAACACAAGAGTGTCAATCTAACTGGGACATCCCTGTGTTGATTTAAAGTTGTACTGAAGTGTCACAGATAGCAGGAGAGCAAATAGAATAGAAATTGTTTTCATAGTACAGAATGTATAGTTTACATAGGTTTCATGTAGCTTGATGGATCAAATGTGTCGATAAATTTCTTCTGGGAAGAAAGAACAATACATTTGTTGCAGAAAAGTTCTGTAGCTGTAACAATAAAAAGACCCCCAAGTACCATCCAAGCCAAACAACCAACAGAACATAATAACTTGGGTCACTACAATTCAAATTCACTGTGGTGTCAATTCTGATTTAACTGCTGTAAGTAGTGTCAAGGTCTTGGTGCCTTGTATAGCCCATAGAACTCTTCCATAAACAGGTTTACTGCTTTCCAGTCTTTCATCAAAGCCCTCACATTTGACTGTAAGATAATCATATCTCCAGTTAACAGATCAGGCACCTTCTATCTGTGTGTCCAGAGAAATATCTTTATGTATTAAAGCATAATCTTTAACATATGGCCCACATATTGCGGCTTAAAGGAAACTCTGTGGTTGTGGGATCCAATGAAAATCCAGAGAAAGCTAAAAAAATATGTTTTCCCATTAAGTGATGCCTATAATGTATTTCAAATTGCTTTAGCCATTACAACCATACTTGTATAAACAGAGTGAAAATCAGACATGCTGCAACTTTAGCTAAGATGTAAGAACACTAAATAGTTTAGGTGTATTTTTTGTACAGATCTTGGGCCTCAGGTAGCGAAGGCCTGAAAGATATGGTATATTGTTCCCACTAAAGCAGCGCTCTACCAAGTGCTTATTCTCAGGCAGAGCACTGCAAAGTTTCTCAGAGGTATGAACCAGCAGTAGGTTTCTGTATAACTGTTATTTTTCTAGGTCATTTCTGCAAACCTTCTGAAGCATTTGCTGACTGCAGTGACTAAATGCTGGGATGCTGAGAGCATGAAAGATAAGAGCATTAGCAAGTGCACAGAGAGGAAACTGTACTTCCTTCAAACCATTCTCAGCACTGTTTCTAAGTTGTTTACTTCCTATTTTGATACCTAGAGCAACAAGAGACAAGGTTTCCTAGCAGGTTTGGATTGGCCTTGGTCTCTGTTTGGCCTTGCTTCCTGTCAGGAAGCAATTGTGATAAGGTCTGGGACTTTGTTCTGAGAGGTTTTTCCATCCATAATGTTGGGAACATAGCACTCTATTCTTGTGTTGGTTTGCGAAGACATTTTGAGGCACTTTAGTGATTTTAAGAGGTTTTTGTGCACCAGATAGGATCATAGAATCACAGAATAGAAGAGATTGGAAGGCATCTCTGGAGATGCCCTACTCACTGCAGGGGGTTGCGCAAGGAAAAGTCCAGGTAAGTTTTGAATACCTCCAGAGAAGGGGCCCCCACAGCCTCTCTGGACAGCCTGTTCCAAGGCTTACAGTCAGGATTTCTTTCATATTCAGATGTAACTTCCTGTGTTCCAGTTTGTGTCTGTTGCTCTTTGTTCTGTCACAGGTCACCACCAAAGAGAGCCTGGCCACATCCTCTTGACTCCAACCCATTAGATATTTATAAGAACAGACAAGATCCCTTATTCTTTTTCTCTTCTCCAGGCTGAACTGTCTTAGGTACCTCAGCCTTTCCTCAAAAGGGAGGTGCTCCAGGTCCCTCATTACCCTTGTGGCCTTCAGGTGCTCTCCCTCCAGAACTTCCCTGTCTTTCTTAATCTGGGGAGTCAGTTCTGGAATACTGGGCACAGTAGAGGCAAAGGATCACCTCCCTCAACCTGCTGTCCATACCTTTTTAACACACATCAGGATACCGCTGTCCTTGTTGGACACAAGGGTGCATCAAGAACCTAAGAAAACCATTCCCAAAAGGTAGTAAAAAGAAAGGCCAGGAATAAATACAAAGTACAGAGATACACACAGCACCTGCTTCACATTGTCCTAATCCAGATTATCAGCATAGATACAGAGAGGCTACATTTAAAGGAAAGATGATAATTTTTAATTTATCAGGATGTATTCTTGACTGTTTTGCCAGCATGACTGACAAACATTATAAATTGCCTTATGTGGAAATATACAACATATCCTCTGTTTTCTGTCCCTCTCTCCTACTTACTTGTACTAGTACTGTTGAGAAGGAAAAGGTGAAAAAAAACGTTAATAAAAAGCAAAGTTTCATGCAAACTTTTAACAAAGCTTTGAGTTATCTGTGATGTTTGGAAGTAATCTTTGTCACCTTCTTCGGTGTCTTGATTAGAAAATGCAAAACTTGTTTCTGGATTTATATCCTATCACTGTGAAAGCTGTGTAGCCCTTACTTTCTGACATCTCCTGTGTTACTCTCCTTGGCATTTTTACATTTGCTTTGCATTTCCCTGTGTTTCACTGAAATGCAAGCATTTTGTCTATTGCCTTCTTACAGTTCTATTGCTGATGCCAGACTGGTGCCTCTCATGTATACAGTAATTCTGTTTCTTTTTGTTATGGCCTGCTTTGAAAATGAATGATTTTATTCCTTCTGACCACATGGCCACTGGAGACGTCAGTCAGCAGTTGCTGTTGTTGTTCCTTAGCTTCCTTACTTGATTTTCTTTGTGACTTCGATCACAATGCTGAAATATTACCAAGCTGCTGAATTTTTACAGACTGTTTTTTGTTTCTCTGTAAGAATCAGAAATCTTCACACCATCTTAATATAAGGAAAACACATTTTGGAGGAAATATGCTCATAGACTTGCTCTGTATTTGATGGGTTGCCAGCATTTTTGGCTCCACTTGGAATGTGTGAGAACTGGTGTGACTTTCTGTGTGAATGGCTAGAAGCTGTAATGGTCTCCTGGGATTTAATAAATGAATAGGAAAATGTCAGGGCAATTTTCATGAATATTATAAATTACACATGGGAGGCCATTTAAAGAGTGTACAAATAATAGAAAGGACGACTTATTTGTCCTTTTATTTGCAAACTTTATGGTGAAAATTAAAGCTGAACCTAAACCTGGAAGTTCAAATTATTTTCTCTGAGGAAGGAAAAAGAAGTAAAAAACATAATACAGTCATAGAATGGCTTGGGATGGATGGGGCCTAAAAGCCCACCCAGCCCCAACCCCTGCCATGGGCTGGTTGCCCAGGGCCCATCCAACCTGACCTTGAGTACCTCCAGGGGTGGGAGAGCACAGCTCTCTGGGCAGCAGTGCCAGCACCTCACCACTAATTTCCTCCTCAATTTCCTCCTAATGTCTGACATAAATCTCCTCTCTTCCACTTTAAAACAGTCCCCCCTTGTCCTGTCACCTGCCTGTGTAAGTAGTGAATCTCCCCTGCTGATTATAAGCTGTGTTCAAGTACTGGAAGGTTGCAATGAGGTCTCCCAAGAGCCTTCCGCTCTCCTGGCTGAACAAGCCCAGTTCCCTCAGCCTCTCTACATAGGAGAGGTCTTTCAGCCCTCTGATCTTATGTGCATATGTATATCACTTCCTTTCTGTAGAGTGGCTGTTGAAATACTGTTTAAAAACAAACATTAAGACGTTTTCTTTAGAGTATGCGGAAAACAATATTTAAAGGATCATGTCATATGAATGGACACTTGACTAACTTAAACACAAAGATTTACACTGGATGCTTATACTTGATTTCTGCCCAGGACCTGCACCCCTGGGGGTGATAGCGGGATGCCCAAGAAAGGCACAGCATTTGCGATGGCACAAGAGTTATCTGTGCCTCTTCATGAGCAAGGTTTTACCAGATGTGTGGTAGAGGATAAAAGCAGTCTTGGTACAAATCATGAGTGCCCTTTGGGGTAATATACTTACACGCATTATAATTAGTGATTACGCCCATCCAAATCCCTAGATGTACTTGTAATTCAAAATATTTTACAAACAATGTGCTCCCAACAAGCCATACTATTTTTCCCACTGTCTTATAATGACAAGTGGCCATCCAAGCTAATGAAAAAAAAAAATCAGAAAAAAAGCACATTAAGGAAGAACGTTTTGCATTATTTCATTTTAAATCTTTCATACCAGGATCTGATGGAATATGAAAGAATTGCATTGGAGCCAATGGTAATGACAAGGAAAGGCAGCTTACTGGAGTTCAAGTCTAAATAGAATTTTAAGTAGTTACTGGTTCCTTTACTGCACAGAAAGATAACTGGACGTTTTCTTTGAGAACCTATCCAGATAACTGCAAGAAAATCTTACACAGATGATTTCAAGGAGACCATGGAGATCATGGCAATTTTCATGCATATTATATGCTGTATATGACTGCTATTAATATAAGTCTAGTTTTTAACATGTCCTACATGCTTCTATTCTGATTATTCTTCCTTTTTTTTTTTTTTCTTTTTTTCCCTCCACCCCACTTTTTGCATGCTTTGTCGACATCAGGTTGTATGAGAAATAAACTAGTTCTGCTTTTTTACAGGCCACATTTGGAACCTGTGAGGACTCAGTTCTTCCTTCATCTTATTCAGACTAAACATTTAATAACAAGCCACATAAAATTCCTATCCGGGAATTTTAGCAAGGGAAGTTGGTTTACAATCTCCTGCTTACACCTTATAAAGACATATTTCAAATCTTTTAAGTTTTGATGCACTGTACCTCATTTATTTACTCAGTTTAAAGCAAATGCCTGAAATTTTGTTTGTTTCTTACTTTCACAAAACAAGCATTTCATTCCATTTCTCTCTAAAAAGGGTTTACGGTCCTTGCATCATTTTATATCTTCATAATTGGCTAAGACCATCTGAAAATTCAAAGCAGCTGAGGGAATAGACTTGCAGCCAGAAGAGCTAGAGAGATGGGACTGTGGTTCCCTTCTGAGGCATGTCGAACAACCACAATAATTAACTCAGTATTTCTTGAGGTTTCTCTCTCTCTCTCTTTTTTTTTCTCCTTTCTTTCTCTCTCTCTCTCTCTTTTTAGCCTACAGACACTGGGGGAATAGCAATCACCTGGAACACACAAGCACTGAAATTAAACCATGAACGTTAGAGTGGGAGATGGGGTGTCTTTGTCTTTCCCTTGGTGCCAGAGGACAGACTGCACGTCTTGCCCAGAGATTCTGGGGAGAACCTCCCTTCCTACCCAACCCTCGTCAGAGTCTTCCGTGCCAGAAGGTTTGGCTCTGCAGCTCTCCTGCTGGAAACCTGACCCCAGAACTACAAAACCCTGAGACATCATCAGCCAGTGCCCTCCACATCACTGGAGATGCATCCTGCGAGCTCTTTCCTGCTGTCAAGGCAGGAAATTATGTACTTATATGTATATAAGTTTATATATTCTAACACATAACACATACAGAGTTTTAGGATTTCTGACACAAGGTGATTTAGTACCCCACTTCTCAACCTGTTTTGGGGCCCACCATTTCACATGCTGGGGCACTTGCCTGGGAAATTACTTCTGCCTACTGCAATGTAGCCCTGCCAGGTCCTCCACCATCACTAGAGACCGCAGAATCTTGGTAGAGAGTCTGCGTAAAAATGCACACTAATCATCTGCAAATCTTTCTGGAGCCATGAATGAGTAAGCAGTCATGCCCTTCTCTGCTGCTCCACCCCTCTAAGACCTCCCCATCCCACAGTGAACAACTGGCTGAGTTAGGAAGGCAGGAATTAAGCTGAAAGAAATCCTCAGTATTGAAATCTGTAGAAGTAAGTGTATATATATGCATGGTTATATGCAACATTTCATTGACCAAGGCAAATAGTAGACTTCAACTTGCTGATTTTAGAGAAGACTTCATTACCTTTATTTTTCTTTCAGTGGACAGTAAACATTAAGACTGTGACTTTTTCTGTGCTTGTAATAAAGCATTTAAAGCTTCATTATAAATTGTTTTGGAAACTTCTTACCAGGATTTACTGTAAGTTAAAAGGAAAATGTGGGTAATATTTCAGTCATCAGGAATGAAGGCTTTCAAGATTGATGGTCAGACTGTAACATCCTGGGGCAAAAGGGAACCACATGGGATCTGAATCAAGACTGCTGACTTCAGAGATGATCATCAGAAGATGAGCTCCTACATGAAATGTCCTCCTGGACCACGGTGCATAAAACTACTGTAGCAAAACAAAGACCTGGCAGTAAAAGACCCAAAGATACAATTGCAACTTGATTCTAGAAGAGAACAGGAGCAATCAGATCATCAAGAGCAACTGCGCTGAAGCGCTCACTGATTTTTTTTCCACAGAAACCAGAAGTACATGAACGTATGGCAGGGAATGAAAGGGATGTTCTGTAATGACTGGGACTCAGTATAAATAATGAAGGAGTGTAAAGAATGTGTGTTACTGGAATGTACAGCCATAGATGATTTTAAAAACCTAAAATGAAAATAAAAGCCTTTATGAATTATGCAGGGAGTGCATTTTTGTTACCATCCTGTTGAGGGGAAATTAGGAAAGGAAAACCATTACGTGATGAGGAGGGTAGGTAGGTAAAGGGGAATGTAGGCATTAAAAATAAAAACAAAAACTTTTCAGGGATATGAGCTAAGAAATGTACACAAGAGCTACAGGAAGAAGGAAATATTCTAAGTCAAATGATTGTGGTTTCTTCTTCGTCTGGAGAATTATACAGCATTCTCCTGATTCCAAGCGGGCATGGTATCAAAAATGTTAGAGAGAGAGGCTGTGTTTCCAGCCTGTGCTTTGTAGGTGGTTAAGTATTTTCTTACTGTGACAGCAATGGAAGGGACAGGTTCACTGATGGTTTGAAACAATCTGGATTTTGTAATTTTGTTCTAAATCTGCTGGGAAAGGGCTAATCTCATATAAAGGCAAGGGAACGTCTAAATAGACTTTGCAAAGAAGGAAACAGAAAGTATGCTAGGAGCCATTCTCTCCTCATACTCATCACATGAGGCTGTGATATTGCAGTTCTTCTGGTCCCTTTTATGTGGCTGTTTATCTTACCATGAGCTAGACAGGCTTTTACTTTGCGTAGTGCCAGTCAGAGGCCAAGACTGTGTTCACTGTCCCAAAAAATGCCTGCAAGGGACTTGGAAAGACCAAAGTAGCACGGGGTTGATCCTGTGTGCCTGAGGCACATCTTCAATGTCTTAGAAAATTTGCTTGCATGAAATCTGGATTTTCCCTGGAATGGGGTTCCTGGATTTCACAATGAGGCACAGTGAGTACAGCTGTGGAGCACAGATATGTGCTGTTGTGGGCATCCTGTCTGTCTGCCATGCCTGCCCTCATGCTTGTAGGTGAAACCTTTGGAACCTGTTCCTTATCTCTTGGGCCAGGCAACGGGGGTAGTTCTGTGCTGCCTAAGCTCCTATAGATCCCCAGTGGGTATGGAATCCAATCTGTATGTTACCTTCATGACCAAACCAGTATTTTTGCAGTATTTCAGGCAAATATTCTCTTTGACAAAAATATTGACAGATTGCAAAAATGCTCAGGAGCTGCAGGTTGTAGATAAATACCTACTGGGATTTCAGTGGTGCTGGTGTTGGCCAGGTGCCTAAAACAGAGTTGGCTTCAATTCCTAATTACCTTTGTTGTGTGGGCCACATTGCCACTTTTAAGAATGCATGCACACAGTAGGAAAGTGTTTCCTCAGTGTTTAGGTGGTAGTCCAAAGTATATCAGTTTCTTGGCAGAAAATTTATCTTCAAATAACTGAGCTGAACAAAAGGTATAGCACATACATATTGGGTGTAGGTGCCAGCCTGCAGACTGCTAATCAGCTTGCTAATCATTGGCATCATTAAGATACAAGTTTATACACAGAATGCAAAAGCCAGAGGAGAACCTAGAAAGAAGAACAACTGTAAAGCACAATTGCAAAAACAGACTTAGATGGAACATTTCATTCTGATCCCAGAATGAGAGGCCTGAGTAGGAAATGGCCTATACAAGATTGCAACTGGCTAGATGCTAAAATGGTTTTCTGCTTACAGATAAATCCTGGGGTCTAATCTGTTTTGAACAGGGCCAGATTCTGGCCCCCTTATTCAAAACAAAGAGCCTCTTGCTTCTGCACGCTGTTCATGGAAAGCTCAGTGGGAATCAATTCTGGAGTCAAATGCATCCTGCAATGCAAATGCAGGTGTGAGGCTCTGAGAGCTTCTACGCTGATTTTTTGGTTTTGTTCTTTCCCAGCAAATAAAGTGCCACCTCACGTCTTAGCAGAGAAACTTCCTTTGACTTCTTTTCCTTTTGTTTGTAGTTTCTGTTATCACAGATGACCTCAGTGGGTGAAAAAGTGAGTTTTTCTTTCAAGGGCTGTGTTTGAAAGCTGTCTGTAGGAAGTACTACAGGCCTTGGTGTCCTGCCAGTTCAGCACACTGAAGTGACTGCTTTCTCTTCGATGGGAAATCCTACTTCTTATTCCCAGAAGGCTGCTTTAACACTTAAACTTTTTTTTTTCTTTTTTTTTTTTTTTTATTTTGTTTTGTTTTATAAATCTGAGAGTCTGAATTATATCCTTGTGGTTAGGAAAAAAAGACATTTTACTAGGGAAGCAACTTGTTATGACCTTAGGGAGAATGCCAATTGCAATAAAAAGTACTTTCAAGTGTCATTTATATATTAAGCAAGATTTAAAGAGACACTAAAAAATATCTGTCTCTGTTTGCCAAAATCTATACAGCCTTTTATTCTCAGAAATAATGAGGTAAAATGTAGCTTGCATCTTCCAGACTAATGGCCTGATTTTTGTGGTCAGTACATGCTCAGTGGGAGTTTTTTTTCATGTAAGTATGATAAGCTCAGTCTCTAAAATCAGTCCTGATTATACCCGAGGCATTTTTCTAGCTTTTCTCTAATGCAGAAACTGGATTGTGACCAACAAGCTTCACAACAACGTTCCCCCATATTTTCCAAGGAGTTCACAAGGTGTCTTAATTTCCAAGAAGGAGGTGGGAGGGAAATGGGTGAAATCCAAAGGAAGTGTGGGGATCCCTGAAGTGCGTCTGCAGATTTTTTCCCCATCTGCCCACTGAGGCTGTAGATGAGATGAAAATGTTTATTTGCTAGCTCCCTCTCTGTTGCAAAATGTCTTTAGAAATAAAAAAAAAATGCTGCTTGTGGGCCAGTCATTGATCCTTTGAGCTTCTAGCCTTGTGCCGCAGGAAAGACGTTGAGGAAGTCCATTCTCTGGGGTCTGACAATTCAACTTGTCACCTTAAATCATAACGTATCAAGGAAATCTCAGCCATATTATAGAACAATTATAGGTATGTGAAATATATTCTTTTTATGGACTTTATTTTAATACACTCCTGATTTCCTTTCTAACAAAATTCTGTCTTGATTTACACTGTAGTCCTGTGTCATTGCTTGAATTACATGGATGTTGGGTAAATCATAATTTTCCCCTTCCTAGTTTACTTTCTGAGCCTGAATCAGAAGAAGGCAGACATTTTAAAATCCCCAATTTAGCAGCACTATCTGCAGCCTAAAGAAACCTAATGTCATGTTATATTTGACTTCCTGGAAGAGAAATATCAATTGCTTTGCCATTGTGTTGTCTAACAGAATCTTTTTGGCAAAGTTTTTGAATGACATATAAATGAGCTTAAATGGGGAAGAACTGCCTTCATACTATTAGATCCCGACTTTGCTACCTGTTGGCTCAGCAACAAGAAACAAAAATAGCACTTAATGTCCAGGAATATCAGAAAGGGGGAAGAGGAAGGAAATGCGGTTGTTTAATCATATATTTGTCCATTTTCTCTAGCACTCCTCACCCACAAGCAGGAAGTCAGTTTTAGTTAGGAAGCAGGAAATCCTCGGATGTAGTTCAAGGTCATGGCTCTATAATGAACCATCTCTTCTTCATCCACATGCTCCTCAGCTCTGGAGTGCATGTCTTCCTTTTGCCTTTCAGGCCACTTATTGGTTCTTTCTTTCATTCCCTCTCACAGTCATTCACCCCAAATCCCAGCTGAATTCAAGTTCTGTTCTGTATTTTCACAATGACCATTGCTGGCATACAGGGCTCTACTTATCTTTTGAGAAATTATATAATTAGAAGTCATTTGAGCTCAAAGAACAGGCATGGGAGTGAGTCTGCCTCTGATCAGCTGAAATCTTTCTTTGTTTCCTCTTTCACACATAAGGCAATTTTTGTTCACCTTGTGTCATATTGAGAGAGCAAATGAGCAAAACCCCTCTATGTTAGAAAGTAGGATTATTAGCCATTCATCCTCAAGCTTTTAATAGAATACTGAAGGCTCAAGTAGTCTGGCACACAGGCAATGCCATGGCATGTTGCATCTGTACATCTGATGTCAAATCAAAATGTTTGCAAAACTCTGTAGAGAAAAGTGACTTGTTCCTGGCCAAAGCTAAACGGATTATCAAGTTTGGTGGTTAAAAAAAGCAGAACATACATTTTTATACATTTTTTGGCTGCAGACTATATTGGATTTAGTTGTATTTTCAGCTTCTAGTCTAAAACTTAAAAATCATACAAAATGTTTGTTGCATGGAACTGAATGTGCAAGGGCTGCTCCAAAACTAATGCCTCCTATTTTATTTTGTTGGTGCATGACACCAGAGGTGGATGTTGGCAGTCTGGCAGTAGAGGTCTCTCTGGGTGAGAGCCATCCTGCAGGTTGCCATCAAGTAGATCCAATGAGCATTCAATTCATTTGAATTTTTTACATGTTGCTGTCGAAATGCAATAAATATAATTTTTGTCTGACCCAAATATGATATTACTCCTACTATCATCATTTAGAAAGGTGTTCATTTACATGTAAAAGAAAAATATAGTCTGTTGAAAAGCATAATGTGATAACCAGATGCTGATGCATTTCAGTCTTGTGAAAATTATTTCACAAGCTGGGATGAAAGCAGGATGATGAAGCATCTTCCTTGGCATGATTGTTAGTCCCTGACCGCAGTGCTCTCTGATAACGAGGGATGTTTCAGAGATGGTATCAGATCACCAATATTGGTAGAACCTCTTCACAGTGCCAATAAAAACAATGCTGGAAAACTGCTAAAATCAACAGGATCTTGCCTTCATACTGAAAGCAAATGCTTGTCAAAAGTTCAAGTCTGATCTCGCTGGAACTGAAATGCGCTTACCCACAATCAAATAAGCCAGTGAAAGTCAGGCATCTTGCAGCTCTGAGAGACTCTGTAGGTTAAAGTTTGGTTGTTCCTCCTTATAGTCTCAGTGATGCTCTGAGGTGTTACTTGTTTTCTGTGTTCCGCTGAGATCATGACAATGACTGCGAAGTGAAAACAAAGTCATGTGGCAGCCACTGCTGCATCACCAGGCTAAAAATGTGAGAAAAAAGTGCTTCTCCAAAGCTCCATGTGAAGATCCATGTGAGCAGATTCCACAGTACTACCACAGGTCAGAGTGGTTTTTCATTAAGCATAAAACCTCCTTTCATTTGAAAGTGTGGATACCTTATGCCTCCTATGAAGGCTGGTACTGGCTAGAATGCAGGTCAGGGAAACACAGGATGCTTCTCAGAAATAAAATGAATGCAGGACTATAGTTCTGAGTCTGTTTCTAAGTTAATGTAAGGAATCAACATTGATGTTTGATTATCTCTGTAGTCATGCAGTAAAATTAGCAGACTGCAGGTAGAGATAATAATGCATAGTTATTTATTTGTGTCAGCCCTCAAATATCAACTAGATTTAATCCAAGTTCACTTCTTCCCTCAGCCTAGTTACCGATGAGTCCAAATTTGTGTTTCAAGAGATGATGAGAAAGATCTCTGTGTCCACAGTTGGCTTGAACTCTAAATTGAAAATGCAGTTCTTCATCTCCATAGAGTGACTTTCTTTGTTTAATCTTACTGCCAGGGACTGGTTAGTCTTAGGAAGAGCTGTAAAACATAACCACACTTCTCTAGGAGACTGGATAAACTAAATAGCCAGGTCTAGGCACTTAAAAACGTGTGATTTCTTCCTTATCAGCAAGAAATGAGTTTAAATAGCCTGTTTGTTTTAACACTGTTTTTGGGCTTAGGGAAATGTAGAAGAAAGGGAAATAGGATAGCAAATGTAGCTGGCAAATGTTAATGAAAGATTACTACAATAACTGTACAGCACTGGCTCTGTCTGTGCCTAGGTGTGGCTGGAGACCATGATTTAAGATGCTGCACAACTGAGACCTATGTCGCACAGTCAAACTCCTGTTTGAATATCCTGGTAAGTGCAAAAATTATTAATTCTCAGTCAGAATTAGGGAGATAATGAGGGCTCTATTTTCACTTCCTTGTCCATGTTCAAATAATGTCAATACTGAATCGCTAAGAGGAAGATTTGTTTTCCATCCAGTGACATGAAACACCTTACTAGAAAAGATCCATGTTGATCGATAACACTCTCCTTATCAGAAAGAGTTGGGAAGATTCCTCCCTTAAGGATGCATTAATCATCCTCTATTCTCATCCTCTTAAGTAAGATTTGCAAAAATTGACTAAAATGGAGAGGAGCAAAATCTGGAGTGTTGTACCTAATCAGGCTGCAAATAAGAAGCTGACAGTACATGCAGTAGACAGCTACTGTCAGTCACTGTTCAGAAATAAATAAAGCCATTACATCAGAGTAGCAGGGTTAGTGTGCTCCTACTCCATGCTGTCACTTTAAGGAGGAGCTGTCAGTATTGAGCGAGGTTTTATTGAAAGGCAGCAGGGTTGTAATTGCAGGAAGTTTGAAGCAAACACATCAGTGGAAAGCAGTTTCAGACTAACACACACCTGAAGATCCTTAGACCTGACAAGCAGCAGAAAGGATCTGGTGAAGTATAGGATTTAACTACAGCCACTTTCCTTGATAAGAGCTGAACATCAGCATTAAAACCTCATACCAGAAGTCCTGGAGACCTGAAAATATCATAGGGAGGATCTGGAAAGGCAGAATGAGACTGCAGTGCTGCCTAATGGGAACCCACCCTATCCTTATTGCAGGGGAAGGAATAAGTTTGAGCCCCAAATTCTCATAGAGAATTCTCATAGGTAGAAGATACCTGAAGATATATGAATAGAAGAAGCAAGGAACTTTAACTTTGAGGAGTCCTGGCGTTCTGGATGGAATTGGCGGTTGCATTATGCTGAACTCATGCTGGCCGGTGTCCTGCCATATTTCAGAACACACAGGTTTCTCTAGTAGTCTTTGGGTGTGACTGGGCACAGCAGAGCTTCCCATCAGATAAAACTTGTAAACTTCCTGATTTTTGCATGATTTGAAGCTGATTTTTGTCTCAGTAAATCAGCATAAGCATTATTACATTTCTTGTACCCACAAAGCTCACTTTCTGCTGCAAAACTGAAAACATGGTTTGAGACTTCTCAATATCATGCCTTTAGTAGGAGCCAGTGCAAATGATTACATGAGATCAGTAAACCTACCAGCTTGATGATAACCAGACAGCAGAATGAAGTCATTGTCTCATGCATAAAGTATAGGGACTGCTTTTGTGATCAGATGATTATAAAATTACTATGAAATAGTGGAGGCTGGAAAGAAAATAGCAACTGCTTTGGAAAAAACGATATACCTATGCACAGCCACAAAGCACTGTGGCCTATCTGTCTATTGCTTATCCCTGGCCAAAGAGGTAAGGATAAAACTCAACTATGGAATGACCTTACTTACAGCCTTCCATAACCTGTAGACATTGCAAAAGAGGGAGTGCCTGTATGGAAGTGACATATATAAGGATTTTTGGATGCTACCCTTTCATCCTCAGAAAGGTGGCTGCATTTTGGTGTCATTTGGTTCAGCCTCTCTTGCAAAAAGTATTCTTTTTCATGGTATCATGCCAGCAAATTTTATAGAAATGAAATGTCTCATCTGTCAATCATTGTTACCTCTGTAACAGTTTGTGATTTTTATGAAGGATCCTTATGTAATTCTGATGGAGCAGGAAACAGAACTGGCAGATTCTGTTTCCTTCAGTCTAACAGCTCTTTACACCCAAGCCATTGCTCTGCACTGTGCACCTCTCATGGTGAGTATACACAGATCCTTTTTTCTAGTGGAGTTATCTCATGATTCCATCAGAGTCACAGAGCTTGCAAGAGACAGCTGGATGAATGTTCATTTATGTTTCATTAGGAAAGGAAAAGTGTTCCTGTGTGAGGGCTGGCTGCAAACCAGGCCTTGAGGCCTTGAGTCTCTGGAAGAGTTTGGGCTGCCCATCTTCAGATACTGGAGAAAATATTAGTTTGCTTCCTGAAACATCTGCTAAAAGGCAGTTTGTGGTTTGTAGGGGAAGTGGGGAGGTTAAGAACAATGCCAGCAGTTTTTTTGGGGTGTGCAGAGCCATGCCAGCAATTTCAGGCACTTGAGGAATCCTGAACATCTGTTCTGGCTTCTTGTACATGAAGTGAGAAGTGTCCATGCTACAGTGCTTTCTGTGACAGTGGCTCACCTTGCTTCCATCTGTTCATAAGAGACACTTCTTTTAAGTGCAGTGTTGACTAAAAGATAGAGAAAGAAAATGTGATGCAGTGATGAATATTGTATTACAGTGGATGAGCTCATGGGTTTTTATCCTCTTGAAGGGTATCAGTTCAAATGTATCTCAAAGGCAAGTGGCAGATTTCTTCATTTGCCTGAAATACTATTCTGGAGATGGAAGAAAGAGTTTACTAAGCTTCCATGTTTTAAGATATTTATTTAGATGAAAAAGCAATGCTGATTTTGAAATTCTGTGTATTTCACTATTCTATTCACTTTCTAGAAATGAGAATGTTTGTTATAAGCAAAACAAGTTAGTATGAAAGGGAGTCTATTGTCTGCTTAGAGACTCAGCTGAACATTGATAAGGCTTATCTTGTTTTGAGGATCTGTTTCTGATTTAGTGTCAAAACTCCCATTCCTTTCAGCACTGTAGGGCCAACTACAAGACAAAAGAACAACCAAAACCTCTCACAAAACAATAGGCATAGGATGCTGAGAAACATCAGGACACTCATCTGGTCACTCAGTGAATGGAACAAAAACAGCAAATGAAAACTTGATCTTTCAGGAAAAAAAGTCTGTTTAGAAACGGATGTATTTGTATCCGCAAGAGATATCACACTGAACAGGAGAAAGCTCTGCATCATGGAGTAAAAGCTATCTGCTGAGTGTTAGCAGGACACTGCCATTTGGAAAGCTGGACTCTGGAATTGAGTATGCAACGCTCCCAGCACTTCTTAGGAGATTGAATAGAACACACAAGGTCTGAATGCTCTCATCATCCTCTAGGATGGATTTCCCTGTTACTTTGGGATCAGGTCAGGTAGTGCCTGGGAAAAAAACTTAGGAAGCCTGAAGAATGCAATGAAGTTTGTTTCTTTGGTCAAGGAAAGATTACTTCACAGTAGTTGTTTTTAAGGACCATTAAGGTTTGTTTGTTGTCAAAGAATTTCCTTTGTTCTGCAACTTAAACAACACAAAACAAAGACCTCTTGTGTCCTTTTGGGAGTCTATTCCCTTCTCAATGAAAAGCAGTTGTGGAAGTCCAGTTTCTGCAGACTTCCTAAGTGGTTTAAAACAGACCCAAACATTATGGTTCTGGGTACACTTTGCCTCCAATTTGTTATAAATGGAGAAGGTGTTATTATTGTGGACAACTTAAAAACATAACAAAAAGTGTGCTCTGGTTTAATTTGAGAACGGAAAGCAAATGGTATTGTAAAGCTTAATGTTTATAGGAAAGAATGCTTTTCCTTTTCAGCTCTTTCTGAGCACTGTGGGTCTGAAATTTGTAAGAGGAAGTTCGAAGAGGATATACACATTAGTTCCTACTTGGTTATTTTCCATATGTGAGGTCAGTAGAATTCAGCGGATTAGTCTGGGTTCCTGAACATCTGAAAAGCTTTGAAATTACCTTCCTGAGGTTTTGAAGTAGGGTATTATAGTTTGCAAATAAAAAGATCAGTTTGAGCAGGCTATGTGAGCTGCCTGTTCACTAAGAACGTGAGAGCAGAGTGGTTTGAAAGAGGAGATGCATGAAATCAAAATCGCATGCAGAATCTTTTAAAGCACGTTCACAGTGGCAATGATTTAAAACTCAACAGGCTTTCTAATAACCAGGATACCTTTCAACAGCCTTGACACGTTGCCTTCTCCTATACTGCTGTTTATAATCAGAAACCTTTAGGGAGAGGCTGATTTACTTACTAGGGTACTATCGTTAGGCTGCGGTTGGACTTGATGATCTTCAGGGTCTTTTCCAACCTGGGTAATTCTATGATTCTATGATACTTTTTCAAGTAATTTTTCAGTGCAGTTAAGTAAAAGGACCATTTTAACAAAATTTGGTTTTGTAAAAAAAGCAAACAGAAAAATATACATCTAAAACTGACTAGGTTGAAATAGTTTTTGTTTCAAACACTTCTATACATTGTCATGTAAGTTTTCACTTCTACACAGTATTTCCTCTGAAAAGCAGCAGCAATTAATCTAATGCTGTGAGCATGCAAAGCAATTCCTCAAAAAGTTTTGGTTTGGTTTACTAGAACTGAAAACATTCACCATGTGGTTTCAAATATGCTTTTCACTGAAGTGGGCTGAAGTTCAAGTGCAGGGTCCTGACATAATGTTTCTGTCAGTTTATCTCCAAATTCTAAAGATTTGGAATTGAAACACCATTAAACACAGAAGTACAGACAGAAGTGTGGTTATGGCAGCAACTCCTGCTGTTCCTGGAGGTTTTCAATAAAAGGTAGATGTAGTGTGAAGGGACATGGCTTAGTGGGTATGATGGGAATGGGCTGAAGGCTGGACTATATTATCTCAGAGGTATCTTCCAACTTAAACAATTCTATGAAGTGCACTTCAGATACATGGATATGAGGGAGAATTTCTCAGTGAAAACTTCTGGATGATGTGTTCAGTAGTTAATGACAAAATAATTATCCTGAGAGGTTTTGGAGATGCTAAGGCTGGCAGAAGTGTTAGGGATATGTTCTATAAACCAGAAAAGGTGAGATCTTTAAAGTACATATTGGATTCAAAATAGCTTTGATTCCTGAGCAGTGCCTGGGTCTGTTCCAGGAAAAATAAGTTCTGAGTAGCCTCAGTTATAAGTAGTTGTAAATGAACATTATGTTTATTACTTTACTTTAAAGCCTGTAAATCCTAATCTCTTCCTTTTGAATTTTTCACCTGCATGTTATTCTGTGTCTTCAGATGAATATTTGAAATACCTGACACACAGCATACTGGCGTAGTGCACTGCATACTTTGTTAAGAAAAAAAATAAATGAAAAGGTACTTTTCAATTAGTATTGTATGGTCTTTTAATAAGATTCTTTGTTAATACACAAGAAAAGAAAAGGAAATTAAAAAATTCTTGTTAACCTTCCATTTTGATCTAGGAACACCCCTAGGATACACCTAATTTGAAATGAATGAGAATTTTTCTGGATCAGGGTTTAATTCTGATATCAGGAATGGTCTTAACTTCTGGCAAGCTGATTTTCAATGAGCCCTGTGCAAGATTTCTGCCAGCACTAAAGTTCCAGGTGATGTTATTACCTTCAGAGAACATCTCAATTGAATCTACAGGTAAGTTATTGCTAGGGTCAGAATTTATCCTTCAAATGTCATCAACATAGAGGTTTATGCCTGTATATAAGCAGTTCCATGAAAAATATACTTGAACATCATAGTCATAAGAAATTCTACAAATAATTAAATTACTTTCCATTCTTTTCATAGAAGAAAGACAACAGGGCTGCTGTGTCTTTGTCATCACTGGAAGAAATGGCACTGGGCTGCCAGACTTCATAGACTGGTTTCATTGATTCAGTTTAGTCAGTCCAACAGCTGTCTCCCAGCCCCACTCTCCTTACCAGCGTCAGTGCTCCCGTCACCTTTGGCTTCAAAGAAAGATAAAGATATATTTTTTCTAAATAAGCTTTTGATTCCAGGGGATGATTGTGTACATAGGAGCCTGTCCAACTCAAAACAAGGTTCCACCTTGCATAGGATTGGCTCATGTATATAAACTCAGGTGTCACTGAGGGAGAATAAAAGGAACCCTATGGAATATGTCTTGTGAGAAAAACACAGTTCCCAGAGTAAAGACTTAAAAAAAAATGTTTGTTATTTTTCGCTCTATCTTCCTCACAGACTCTACAAAGAAAGGCAAATTCAGCAATAATGGTGATAAAATTTATAGTTCTCTGTGTTCTTAATAGCATATTGAAAAGAATAAAGTTACTGGACTAACTTATTTTGATGAAAGCATTCCTGGATAGAGTAAGTAGAAAAGACTGATACTTATTGCTGTGCACTTAGCTACATGCTACTCTAAAATGCTGCCTTGTTGTCCTTGGAACAGGGCCTGCAATACTGTTGATGCACAGCCATTAAAAGAAGATCTGACATTTCTCTTTCCATCGAGTTCTGCTGAGCTCCAACAACAGGTCATAGTCGGAGCATATTTTGAACCTTTTTCTTGGGGATAGATGAATATATTCTAAAAGAAATGCATCAGTCCAGCTTCTTCTCTAGTGGTAATAAATATTACATTACTTTGTTTCTAAATGAAGGACTGGATGGAAGAAACCTAGAAGGATTAGGGAAATTAGGCACTTTTTAGTGACTTCTATTTTTTCTCTTGTTTGCATTTTCAAAGTGCATCAAAGTATTTCCTTCCTGTGCTTAACACACATTGCTATGATCTTCAGGTATTATACAAATTCTAAACCTGATTATTACTTTAGTTTCGAGCAATACTAATTTTTTCACATAATTTTAAAGGCTCTTTGCAACCACTCTGTTATGAACATCTAAATCATATTTACATATCTACCCACTCTATTTGCAGACTACTTTCATCTAAAAAACCTTAAATTCTTCCCATTGGAAATTAAATATTATCTTTGATATTATTTCTTTATAAGGTTTTTTTTTTGTTTTTTTTTTTTTGTTTTTTTTTTTATGTTTAGCTACTGCATATGGTAATAATATAAACCATCAATCACTTATCACAAATATTCATGGAAAATCTGATTCTGTGCTAAGCTGTGTTTTGTCAGCAACTTTGGTAAATGTTAAATTTTGTTTTCTTAATTGTCGCCAGGAAAATTAATGTCCACTTTAGAAACTCATTTGGAAGATTTGTTCCATGAACTCTTTTGTTTTGTCTTACAAATTTCAGACATTATAATTAGTTACTGATTAAACACTGCTGTTCTACTCAAACACTATTTCAATCAGACTATGAAAACGCAATAAATTAATTTTAATTAAAATGCTATCTCGACATCTCCAAGTACCTGAGGCAAGAACTTGGTATTATGCTATTGATCTGCCAATGCAGATTTTAATTATTAGTTTTGCATCTTCACTGTCCCAGGAGGTGATAATGCAAATAAACTAAGAGCATACACTATTCATGTTCATACAGTTTAGCACACAATAATTTTATAGCTCTTCATGACACTGGGAAGCCTTCCTACTGTATGATATCTTTAAGTACAAAAGGATATTCAAAGACTTGCCATTTAGATTACTTCAGTCTAACCTATGATAGAGTGACTGTATCAGAGAACAAAGCATCTGACGTCACATATTGGGACTTCTGCAAGGCCTTTAACATGGTCCTCCACCACATCATTACCTCTAAATTGGAGAGATATGTATTTGAAGGATGGACAGTCAGTGGATGAGTTGGTTGCAAGGTTACAGCCAGAATGTTCTGGTCATTGGCTCTATGTCCAAGTGAAGGCCAGTGGCAAATAGTGTCCCTCAGGGGTTCATCTGGGGTTTGGTACTCTTTAATATTTTTATCAGTGACAGAGTTGATGGGATTCAGCTTCAGGAAGTTTGGTGATGACACCAAGCTGAGGGGTATGGTTGATACAGCAGAAGGAAGAGATGCCATCCAGAGATACCTTTACAAACTCAAAAGGTGGGTCCTTGTGAACATAATGAGGTTCAAAAAATCAAAGTGCAAGGTTTTGCCCTTGAGTTGAGGCAATCACAAATACATAGACAAAGTGGAAGAACTCCCTGAGAGTAGCCCTGCTGAGAAGGACTTAGGGGTTCTGGTTAATAAAAAATCTTAACATGAGCCAGCAGTGAGCACTTGCCAATGGTCAAAACCATTTCTTCTGATGGAAACCAGGCCAGCATAAAGCTTAAGCAGGGAAAGAAGGTCTCATTTGTCAGATATCTAGTTTAATTAATAAATGAATGTTCCTTGAAGCCCATGGAGCTATTCTCTGGGTTTAAACAAATAAACATGCTTCATTAACTCTCTCAAACATTTATTTTACTAAACCAGTTCCTTTAGTAACTGCGTCAGGAGTGCAAGGTACAATGAAGGTGCTATTTAAATGGATTGTGCAGCACCAGTGTATGTGGGAAAGACATGGGAAACAGCTAGACTGAAAATGCAGCCAAAGACAAAACATTCCTGCAGTGATGTGTGGTAAGTGCTAGCTGAAGGTATCCAGCACCTCCCAGGATCAGGCCTTGTGCGATTAAATTGCTGTACAAACCCTTGGTAATAGATCTTTAAATAATAAAGTGAAAGGGGAGAAAGGAAAGTTGGGTGGGAACAAAGCTAATTCAATTTGTTAGAACATTATTGTTTGAGTTCCCAGCATTTCATGGCTGGGTTAACAGTGTGGTGACTGCATTCAGGAGCGGTGTTGTTCTGGCTGGTTGTTCGCTGGGAATGCCGACTTGAGGAACAACACTATGGTATGTACTGCTCAGGTCAAACACATCTCTGATTTCTGAACACTTCATTTCTTGGGTAGTGTTTATTTTCTTCCCAGAAATATAGTAATATTTGGTTTTATTCAAACTTGTGGCAGTCCTGCATTGCTTATTCTAACAGTTCTTGTTGAACTTCACCCACAAGTTATCCCTTCATGTAAATAACTCATTTAGGTCTAATCTCCAAATCCCCATCTTAAGGCTGACTGAGAGAACTGGGCTGAAGGAAAACAATATTTCATCATGGGAAGTGGAGTTCAGAATAAATGTTCCTTGACCTTGAAACAGCATTTGCCATGCTGTGTATCCCATGTTTGGAGGGTGCATACAGAACTCATCTCCAGTTTCATCTTCTGGGTCCCACAGAGATGACAACTGTAGTCCTGAGCCACTCTGTCAGTATGCAGAGCACAGGGGACTGGCTGAACAGGACTTGCTCTGACATCATTTCTCCTCTGGCTGTTCAGTCTGGGGAAAAGGAAGATGAGAGAAGACCCTATTGATGTCTTCCAATATCTGAAAGGTGCTTACAGTGAGAGTGGGGCTGGTCTCTTCTCACAGGTGACAGGTGACAGGATGAGGGGAAATGATGTCAAGTTGCACCAGGGTAAATTTAGGTTGGATATCAGGAAACACTTTACAGAAAGGGTGGTTAAGCACTTGAATAGGCTCCACAGGGTGGTTGAGACACCATACCTGGATGTGTTTAAGAGCCGTTTGTATGTGGTGCTCAGGGACATTTAGCAGAGTGCTGCTAGAGTTAGGGTAGCATGGCTAGGTTGTGGTTGGACTTGATGATCTATGAGGTCTTTTCCAACCTGAGCAATTCTATGACTCTAGGAGTAATATATATATTTACTATGGTGATGCTTGCATTCCTCAGACAAAATGTAAGGCTTCTTGATCTAGACACAATGTATGTATACAATAGAAAGATGATTCATCTGTCTAAATAATTGTCTCTTTATCAACTTCAGAGCAATAGAACTACATCAGATTACAACCTTATTTTTTGTTAGTTTTACCTGTGTCTGCATGTGGAAAGATGTGAGCTTGTGACTTGATGAATAACCACTACAAATTCACATTTGTGCAGTTTTCTGGTATTCAGATATTCCAAGTAACAATATTATCTCCAAGTTTATTGCGATTGGATCACCTGAATCTTCCATCTTTTATTTTTTTCAATTCTTTTTATATAACTTTATGACTTTTAACTCTCCTTTTACAACTATTTGAATGATTTAAACACTGAGAATGAAGTAAATATAAATGTTTAATAACTAGATTCTTCATATAGCTGTAGCAGTTGTCTACAGCCTGCCCTATTGAATCTGATAAGAACAGCATTTTGAAAGGTTTGTAACTGAACACTTCTGGGGCGAAAAAGATCTTTCAATATTATAGGTTGATTATTGACTCAATGAAATGCAGTTCTGTTGACTTGGGCTAGCAATGCACAGCAATACTCAGCCATATCAAATTCAGTAATGACTGAGAGATTTTTAGATAATTAAACTTACAAGGAAGAAAAAAACCACTCTTAATGTGTTTGAAAAAAATCCAGATCATGATATCCAGAGATGTAAAGAGCCCTGAGGAACAACTGAAAGTCTGAATATAGTAGTCACTGAATGATCTCTCTACCAGAAGAATTTGGGCAAAGAGCATGACAGTGGATGGTATCAATGAATCAAAATATCTGCTTTTGAAAACTGTGGTCAGATTATTAGTACAACAGAGAAGTTTAACTATGTGATTCTTTTCCATTGCTGGCAATGAAAAGTGTTAGGAAAAGTTAGACATAAAACAAGTATCGCTGTTTCTTTCCATGTTCAGACCAGAAAGGAAGAGCCCAAGTCTTTATCTTCCTTACTCTGTCATAAGTCCACTTACTTCAGATTAATTCTGGCATCTCAAAAGGACTGGAAGTAGCCTGGACTGTTTACTTTAATGTTCTCTTCAGATAAGTCAGCTTCTGAATTTTATACATTCCATAATCATCTGACTTCCATGGAATGTCCTCAGACACATATGAAGGTACAGCTTGAGTGTATCAGTCCATCTACATGGAAACAAGTGTCTGCTGAAAATAAACCACAGAAAGAAGACTTGTGTTATATTAGACTCATTAAAAATGTAAAACACACAAATGAGACCAGGATTGTCTCTCTTTGGAGTTCCTTATCTTTTGAGATCACAGCAATCTTCTAATTTTATTTGATAAAATGATATGCATGTAATTGCTGCAGCAGTGTATTTGAAGTCACATATGTCTCTGCATGAAGTGGAAGCTTCAGTCTAGCAATCATACTCCTTACATCTGAAATCTACATTGGACATGGTGTTTGAAAGTGCTGGGATTTGGCTCCAGTATAAACACATGGAAAGTCCAATCTCTGACATTTACTGTTTCATGCTTGTGAACATTCAAAGGGTTCAGTCAGATGGCAAATTTTTTTGATGGAGGAGGGGAGAAAGGTAGGAAGGGAGAAAGAGAAGAAGGGAAGAAAACCTATCTCTACATTTGCTAAAGGAGCAAAGCCTTGTTTCAATGCAAAGGAAAGGTATGCCACAGCAAAAATGTGCAAACGTCACGTTTACCGTGTGAGTGCACAAAGCAAACAGAGGTGCTTTGATGTGAGAATGTGCTGGGCAGCGAATTCCCGCTGCATGCTCAGCCCATCTTGCAACCTCAAATATTCTTTTGGTTTTCATTCCTTCCTCAGACTTTCTAATTTCTGTCATGGGATGCCTCTGCTTTCCTTGAAGTGAAACAGCCCCCTGTCACGTTGCTTGCATACAGGAAGAAAGCCTTGTGCTGTGCAAAATGGTCATTTGCAGCAGAGAGTCTGTGGGACAGGGATCTGGCTTACCTGCTTTGTTCCTCTTGTTTTTTTAAATAAGGATTTTCAATTGCCATCCAAAGTGAATGAGTTGTGTTCCACTCTCATCCTTTGGTGCTTGCTGATGTCAAAGAGGAATACATTCAATAAATCATCCTAGTAAATAATTTATTTCATCATTTTCATACCATGCAGGGCAGATTGACAATGTGGTGCAATGAAGCAACCCCTCACCCCTCTGGTACCCATAGGCAAACCCAGCTAGTGCACCCTGCTCCTTCTTGCCTTTGGACAGACCTGGGTTCTCAGGAATACACTTGGAGTAGTATATGGGGCTTTCACAGCCTGATGTGCTGTTACTGGGTGCAGTGTAAGCTGATGAGGCCCTCTCATGGTGTCACATTCAGCTCTGACTCTCCATTCCTCAGGGTTATGGTTCCCCAGCATGCCCAAGCTCAGGGGGAAAGCAGATATCAAGGCTCTGGCATGTCTTCCCTCTTAAACAACAGCAAATGATGGAGGTGAGTGGCAGGGCAGAAGTAGGTTTTCTAGAAACTTCTGCCCTGAGGAAGGAAACTTTCTGCCGTGAAAGCCAGAGATCAGCCCTCCAGGCTTCAGCAAGGGGCTGTTCTCCCCATAGGCCATGGTGGCTGCTGATGATATGGCTGGGTGCAGCAAGACCTGATTGAAATCTGTAGAAAGTTATTTATTTATGCACTGCGGGCTTGTGTTCTGTAAGCTTCAGGTGCTGATCTGTCTTTCCAGTGTTAGACACCAAGGATGCATCACCCAGAGGTCCAGATTTCCTGTACTGACTTGTAAAAGCCAGCAACAAGCTGAGTTGGAGGGCCAGCCACAGGCGGCCCAAGTGGAGGTGAGGTAAGTCTCACTGAATACATCAAAACCAGAATCTGAATCCTGATTTTGAAATCTGATATGGCAATTCGAAACAGGCATTAAAAGTCAACATCCATCTTAGGTCAAAGAAAAATGGCACTGGATCTTGTTGCCCTTGAAATCTAGAAGTGTTTTTTTTTTTTTACCTCTTAAGGGAGGTTAACACATCCTGGTTTTACTAATGCCTCTTTAAAAAACCTGTGAGTGATGATAGAGAAAGAAAAGGAAGTGTTTCAAACTGCAAAATGTCCTTGCATGCCTTTTTGATGCATGAGTCAAGTAGATTTTGCCAAGCACAGTGCTACCGAGCCTAGAGTGATTCAGATGCTGAAACAAGACTATTTAGGGCTAGCCTAAGTGTTACTACACTGGAGAACAGATAACTTAGGACATGCAGCTGGAAAGGTGGAGAGGAATTGCTCTATGGTTTATGGCCTGTATCTCTGCTATTTTTGGAAGGCTGGATTTATGCATGAAAGGGAGAAACCACAGGTGACACCTCTGAATCCCTGAGGCTAAGGACTGATTAGCTAACTTGCAGTTTTTATTCAGAGAGAAATATGTTTTCCATTTTTTATAACTGTGGGCCTAGAAGTTGTTTTAAAGTTAACTTGCACAGATGCATCTTTTAATATGTTTTCTTTTCCAGTATGACAGTTGTTGGGAGGTGCGGGGTTATAAGACATGACAAATGCCTACTATTTGCAAATTCCAGAAAAAGCAAAAGACACTATTTTACTATTTAATAGACTTGGCACATACCTGGGTACAAATATCAGGAATGTGCTCAAATACATATGCCCAGCATTTCCAGAAAATAAATAGGTTTTCTCAAATGAAATGTGCATTTCAGCCACACAGAAACAAGGAATGCCATTTTATTTGAAGGAGCGGGAGTTATAGGGCAAGTGAGAAAACAATGTCCAGAGAGTTTATTAGTTAGCCTGACTGTTTAAAAACAATTTCCAGCAAAATGTTAATTGAAAATGTATGCAATTTGACTAATCCAGTACTCCTTATTTGTATTTTATCCAGTATTTTATTTGTATTTTATCCAGTATTTTATCCAGTGTATGTTTAACTGAAGAAAGAAAAATCTTCAGGGCAGATGTGCTCAGTAAAGTTAAAGAAAAGACCCTAGGAAAGAAATATTTCACCAAAGTGTTTCCAACACAGGCTACACACGTTATCCTTTCTGTGCTGTTCCTGGAAATAATCTGTGCTCCTCTGGCTTTATTCATGCAATGAATACATTTCTTCAGGAAAAACAATAAAAGTATTTACCAAAAAGTTTTCTGTTTCCTAAACAGAAACAGAAAACTGTTTTTCAACTTAGAGTTTATTTATTTATTTTCAACTTAGAGTTTATTTATTTATTTTGTGAAATAGCATCACTTTGAAACAGCAGGAAAGACCCTTTCCTCAGAAAGGAGAGGGATCTGAAGAAACTTCTGAACAAAAAATTGTAGCAAATTTTGCTAAAACAGTATTTCATTGGTTAAGGGAAGAACAGCAAAAACTCTAGTACTTTTTTTGTGTGGCCTCCATTCATTGAAACAGATAACAGGCAAATAAAAGGGATGCATCTCATTGAACTTCAACTGTCTGGTGTTATGTCCCTGATCTTAATAGGCTTGTTTAGTTTCTGGGATCCTTTTATGATGCCTTGCCTGATCTCAGACTTTTCGAACAGTTCCTAGTTAAGTAAGAATACATCCAAACACAAAGACTATGTTTTCAAAATGCAGCTGAGTGCTGAATTGCACATTAATCCGGGTATTTATTCCCTGCAGAGAAACCATTGTATGTTGAACTCTGACAACCAAATTTCCAAATGGAAACTGGAAAGTGACTATGTAATCAATCAGGTTTTGGATGCTGGCAGAACTCAGGGAAAAGCTGATGGAAAGATTAACACTAATATGTATCATGTATTTGTCCTTCCACCCATATTTAATTTTCATAATTATATTGCTCAGATATCATTAAACAGCATGAAGGTAGATGACCCTTCTGGAAAAGACCAAATGTAACTTAAGAGAAATACAATGTTAGCAATTTGTTTTGATGTTAGGATGTTTGTCTGTTTCTGCACTATTTTATTTCACCAAGAAGCAATATAAGGGGAATTTCTCCAAATCATGCTGCTAAGTTTAGTGAACTTTAAAGCAGGGTTACTTTATGTAAAAATTAATTCTACTTGTTTGTTCTATCTGGCTATTTTACAAGTGCTTTGCCCTACGGACTCGCTTTGTTTTTACTAGTTTCCGAGATTTATTTAGAGACTGATTTTTTGTTTTCCTGACTCACACAAAATTGAAGAAACAACAAACTAGTTTTAACAGAGGTTGTAAGAATTTTGCTAATGTGAAGAATAAAGAATGTTCTGTTAACCTGATTGCGAAACTGATTGGAGGACTTCTCCATTCTGTTTTAGTTGGCCTAAGAAAATAGCAAGCTATGCACAACAGATGATCTAAAGTTTGAGATTAAACTCCATTTGCCTCATTGGAAAATATGTTATCTTCTCTTTACATCCGTGTAGGGTAAAAAAAGTGTATCTTTGCTTTGCATTTGTTCTCTTCGCTGTTATTGTTAACAAAGAACATTACTCTGTTCCTCAGCAAGAGACGCTACTGGACCAAGGCCTACACACACACATGGCCTTAGATGTTAATGTGGGATTTAGGTGACTAAACCTAACAGTTAGATCCTTTAAATCCCTGTTCAGCTGTTGTCTAATCCCGTAGGTGCCTAAAATCTGTAGAAGTAAAAGATATTAATGTTAAACTTCCCAATACCTTCATCTCTTTATTTTGAATGTGTTTCAGATGGATGTAGACTTTTCCAGAACATGTTTGCAGATTTCTACTCCACCCTACTTATCAGTCTTTCTTGCAGAGTAGTGAAAGTGTTCGCTCTGCAGAAACTCAAAGGTTACATTCTTGGGAAGAGAGAGGCAGAGGACCAGGTTCAATCCACCCTCTTCTTGCTAGGCTTCAACTCTATATCCCCTTCTCCCCAGTACAATGGCTTACTGAGCATTCTTGCTGTAACAATCCTGGACATGTGCTGCTTACTTGCTTGTACTGTTTGGTTTTCCAGCTATGTTATGAAAGAGAATTTTGAGCCTGGAAGGATACAGCTTCATCTTGAGGAAAGACACAGAGGCTTCTGTTTATGAAAAGGTCTATTACTCTATAAACTATAGTAGAAAGAAGCACCTCCTTGTAGGCATGGGTAAGTTAGTTGAAAGATTCCAAGTCATGCTGGACACATATATTACAATATCTATGGACCAGATTTACATCTGAAGGCTTAACTATGACTTTCTCCATAGATTTATAAAGATACTTTTCTGGCATTTGGTAAATGACAGTCATCTGAATGTAGCAGAAAGAAAGCTGGATGATGAGAACACTAGGAAATAGGAAATAACCACAACTGAATTGGAAACTCTTATTCTTCTGTTGTTTCTCTGTGAGAATTTCACAGTATCTTCTGAATGGGTTAAGTCTCAGGGGTCTCCCCATTTATTTATTTATTTTTCCTTCTGCTGGACCATCAACAAAAATGTTTACGAATGTAAATGCAGTCAAATTGGAAAGCTAATTAAATGGAGATGTCTCAAATGTTAGAACAGCTTAAAATAAACTTTCAAGTTCCCTTTTATTTTCCATTGCCTTGTCATTATATGCATTGCTAGTGAAATATCTTGTCCACGCCAAAATCTCCAGTAAGAAATATCAGTCAAATTACAAAGTCAGACTCTGTAAGTATAGGCAATGGTAGAACTAGAAAAGCATCTTCTGGTCTGTAAATGTTAATCTCATTGCTAACTAATGCGATCTATTCTTTGCTCTGAGCACTGCTCTCTGAAGACATAGTTATGAATTTCACTTGGGCAAACTGCATTGTTTCCTAAAACCACAAATATCACTTCCCTTAAAACTGTTAGAGTACTTTGTTCCATCACAAGAACATTCTTCAGTCAGGGGCCTTTAGATCCCCAACACAGTAGGAAACATTAAAATACCAAAAGAACAGAAGAAGTATGAAGAACTTATCATTAGATCCATCAGAAACGTCTTTTAAATTTGCGTGAGTTGTGAGCAGATGTTTTGTTTGTGCTTTTGTTTTTCTGTTAATGGATTTGTCCATAGGACATTGGGAAAGACTGATCAAGGAAAGTTCTTAATACGTATCTGTTAAATATAGTCAGCTATAGTCAGACAAAGTGTACACAGCTATACACACACACGTATATATGTGTTCAATTTGGGAAACTTTACATCTGTCAATGATAGCTGAAATTCACTACGGCTACTTTTAACCTAAAAAACCCAACTGTTTGGGGTTAATTCAAGGTTTCTGGTATAAAATGAGGGCTGAGAAAACTGAACATTGATAGCCAGAAAATGTCCCATAAACTGGATAGAAATAACATGACGATCTGGCCAACATGCCTGTTATCAAAACCACTTGGGTATTTTGGAAAAAATAACCATTTGGTTGTCAGTCCTTTTGAGGTAACTGGTAAATAAACCTCTGTGTTTGATTTTGTGTCAGGATTGTTTCAAACACTTGGTTTTGATTATCCAAGTTTTCTATTATATACTTTGATCTGCTGGTAAATAGTTCCTGACCTGTGTACTTCATTGTATCTTGATCTGTGACTTACAGAAACAGTTCTAATAACTTAGGAGGTTATTATATTGAGTGTCCTATGTTCATGGCCTAGAGAGCCTATACTTTCAATCAAATGCTCACAGCCAAGGGGAAAGAATACAGATTAATAATACCCTTAGAAAGATGTTACCTACTCAATTGTTGGTATCTGTGACATATAGACGCATTTAAGATTTCATTTTCTAAACTACATATATTTGCGTTGAGACTAAGTATGAGACTAGATCTGAAACTTATTTGCACCTAAAACTGCCTTCATGAGAGAACATGCGTTTGTGAAATGGTATTTTTTCTTGTGTTGGTGTTGTAGACTATTTTAATTATTAATGTTCCATATTTTTTCTGGATTTTTTTCTGGTATTTCTTAGTATTGCTATATATTTCCATTGTATAATGTGCATAATTTTCTATTTTCTATTTCAAATCCAGAGTTAGTTTAATATTATTTGATTAGAAGATTCACCTCCATCCTCTCCAGCTCTGATTCAACTGTTTTTCAGTTTTCTCCTCCCTCCCTCTCTACTGTCAGCTATTGCCATTCAAATCTGATCTTGCAGAAATGATGAAGTCTAGCAAGTATGGCTTTGAACCTACAACCAAAATACTCCAGTCAGTACTGAAAATCTTAAAGAAAATCTAATTGTGACGTTCTCCAGCTTCCATATTAGTTAATGCAAATTAACTGCAAATTAAATAGTGGAATTACTGGTAGGAACGTATGGTGGTATAGCAGTCTGCTGTGCCCTCATCCTGAAGGATAATATTAGAGAAAATTACCTCCTCCAGGATTAGAAATATCCAGCCAAGGAACTGAGAAGAAGGAAAAAGAAGCTGTCTTTTATATTTCTTCAGGGTTCTGCATTCATGAATGCCTTTCCTCTTAAAAGGATTAGCAATATTAAAACTGGTCTCACCTGTTTCCCCTAAGAGGCTCTTTGGAGGTCCCATATGCATATGGTGAGCTTTCTCAATTGTCCAGTGAAATACAAAATGGATATGATATTTCTCCCAGGTGTCTCTCAGGTATTTGACTTAAGTAGGTGTTAATAAAAATAACTCAAAACATTACACAATGCAAATAATTAACCATTTCCCCTCTCTATTAATTAAGCTTTACTTGTATGCTACTGTGGTCATAAAACTACCTGTTCCCCAACCATCCAAAGTCTTCCAGGAAAAACTGTATCATAAACACTAATCTGCAAGCCCTACTTCACTCTCCTTAAGACCAAAAGGCATATTATGCTAAATCTTCAAGGAGATGGAATTGGGGATCTTACAATGGGAAACCCTTTCCCCTGCAGCTTGCTTTTCCTGGAATTACACATTATTGAAAGTGATCCTTTAATATGGAATTAACAAAATTAAATAATAATGTAAACTTGAAACTATTTAAAATGAAATAAATCCATTTTTATTCCTCTTGTGATTACGTAAAGAAAGTTAGAAAAGTTAGTTGACATCATATAAACTGACTGATCTGAAAGTACCGTTTTCATTGAATCATGAAATCACCATGTGTCACAAGTAGTTGAAGTGCCACAAAATGAGACAGTGGCACACAAGCTTACTACAAAAAAGTATTGGAATTCCAGAAGTATTTTTTTTAACTTCAGAATTTGAAACATTCTATGCATCTTTAAGTAAAATATGATCCGGTGAAAAAATACAATAGTGAATTGCTGTGTTTTTCAGCCTGCTTTCAATGTTTTCTTTACCTCTGCACATAATTGGTCACTCAGAACCACACATTACTACCCACCTCATAGGTTGGTGTCAACTACATGATGAGAATGTCCTCACAAGGACCTTGGGTAGAGAGACCATATTATTTCCTTTATTATCCCCAGTGAGGTGTTTGCAAAACATTCTGGTTATTTTTTAGGCACAGAATCCATATTCTGATATGAATGTGACAATTCTGTTTCATAAGGATGGCATGGATGCATATTACTGGCTGAAAGAAACATTTTTTGTGGTCATCCAGAATGCCACTGAATATCAGAAATTTAGTCTTTCAAACATCTGAGAAAATTCCATGTCTTTGCAGATTTCGAACTCCAGTGAGAAAACAGACATTTTATTTCAGTCTTTCAGTCTATTACTGAAATAATAATGAGCTTAATGCTGAATCCCATAGTTCCATTGATAACAAAAATCTCAGCAAATTCAGAAGGAAGCTGAACTTGTAATATTTTGTCTCTATTATGCCAAATTGTCTTAAATCATGTGTGTCCAACATTTTGACTTGCCTGGGCCACACTGAGTGAAGAGAAATTGTCTTGGGTCACATTAAAAAAATATTCAGTGTAGCTGACCTGCTTAACAAAACTTCTATTTTATTCTGCTTTTTATTAAAAATCAAAAAGGAGTGCAATAAAAACATAAAACTAGTGAGGTATTTGACCTTGTTCTCATGGAACACTGATCAAATATGTGTTGAAAAACAAGTGCATGTAATGTGCAACACACATGGGTTTCATTTTGACTGAGTGTGTGTGGTGGGTGTGAGAGGTGGTGTTAGCACAGCACTGCATGCTCCCTCCACAGCATTCTATTGTCGCCTGCACAGGCCGTGCTCGACCTACAAACAACTCATAAACAATATTGCTAAAAATCATGTAATAACAGTAGAAGTTCATAGTCTTGCATGTTTGCATTGCTAGCTGTCCAGGGCTGTGTGTGGCCCTTGGGATGCAGGTTGTCTACTGCTATGATTAGAATGTGGACCAAAAAGGTACTTCATTTCTCTCTATAGAAATACGTAAAAGGAAATGGATATCGCAATCACTTTAGAGGTTTATCAGTAATTCTGAAGACATATTACTTATTTTTACCATTTTGTGCATCATCAGCATTACCTTCCAAGGTTGGAAAGGCAGGCAGGCTGGGGATAAAATTGGTCCTAGAGAAAGCAGCCTCCCAGGCCATTCAGAGGGACCTCAACAGACTTGAAAAGTGAGACCAGGTGAGTCTAACGTGGTTCAACACAGCAATGTGCAGGGTTTTGCACTTGGGCTAGAGGAATCCCAGGCATACACATGGACTGGAAGGAGCAGTCCTTGAGAGGAGCCCTGCAGAGAAGGACCTGGGGGTCCTGGTGGATGAAAAACATGAGCCAGCAGTGTGCTTTCACAGCTCAGAAAGCAAATGTTATCCTGGGCTCCATCAGAAGAGGGGTGGCCAGCAGGAACAGGGAGGTGATTGTCCCTCTATACTCTGCCTTTGTGAGGCCCCATCTGGAGTACTATGTCCAGGTCTGGAGCTCCTAATACGAGAAAGACAGAGAGCTGTTGGAGAGGGTCCATAGGAGAGCCATGAAGATGGTCAGAGGGCTGGAGCACCTCCTCTATGAAGACAGGCTGAGGGAGCTGGGCTTGTTCAACCTGGAGAAAAGAAGGCTGCAGGGTGACCTAATTGCAGCCTTTCCATACCTCGATGGAGCCTATCAGTGGTAGGGGTGTCAACTCTTTGAAAGGTTAGATAACAGCAGGACAAGGGGAAATGGTTTTAAGTTGAATGAGGGAAGATTTAGGTTGGATGTCAGGTGAAAGTTCTTTATAATGAAAGTGGTGAGGCTGCCCAGGGAGGCTGTAGATGTCCCGTCCCCGAAGGCCAGGTTGGATGGGGCCCTGGGCAGCATGGTCTAGTATTGAATATGGAGGTTGGTGGCCCTGCCTGTGACAGTGAGGGACTGGATATTCATGATCTTTGAGGTCCCTTCCAAATACAGTTCTAACTGATGGAGTCATTGTGGAGATGGCATGAGTTTCAGGAACTAGGTCTGCCCAATTCCTAGTCTCAGAACTGATGGGAAAAACTGCTGCACAGATGGAATCATCATTTGTCTCTTCAAGAATGACCCACCTCAGAGAGTTTGGAAGGAGAAGAGCAGTCCCTCCCTGTAAAAAGCTAAATAAATTCTTAAAGATGTTTTCTCTTCAAAGCATTGCCATTTGTGCAGACTTCAAGCAGATCTACTTGGCAGCTGGCTGGCAGCTGCACTTTATTTTATTTGTTTTTACCTCTTAAAAAAAAATTGCCATTTGATGTCATGTATGATCCTAGGGTCTCCCACTCCAGTTATTGTGATAATAGTGCTGGTTTTATGAAAGGCGGAAATTTTGTTCTTCCTGGCTGATTTTTGTTCTGTGTTACTTTTTACTGATATCAGGCTACGTACAGAAAGAATTCTGCAGGGCAGGCATGGGAACATACCATACCTTGGATTTGAGACAAATACAGACTCATGGTTACAGATGTATCAGTTTGAGAACAAGTTCTGTCAGCTGTGAAGATCCATTTAAGATAATTATTAGCTGGAAAATGAAAGTATGCAATAGGTGATGCCACAATAAATCTTTTCCTAGGGAAATCTCTTGGGAGTTCTGGTCTCCTACCCATCTTTGTTCAAGTGACCAGTTCTGTAAACAGGCTCTTGCAAAGTCTAATATTACTTCTGCTTGACTTTCTCCCACAGTGTCACAGAAGAACTGAGTATTGGCAAGGATGATTTTTATACCTGACTAATTTGCTTACCACTGGAATTTTGTATTTTACTGCTCAAAACAGAGTCCAAGTTCTTGGCAGGCTCAAATGAGGAATTTTGCTCATGATATTGTTCTGCAGTGAGCATTCTCCTCATCTGAACTGCACTGAAAACACCACTCAAGCTGATAGTTCTGACTGACAGTCAGCCTGTTTAAAATGCCTTTTTGTATTCGTGTTCTGTGGTGCTATATGAATGAAATGACTTTACTGACAGGACATAGCTTCTGTTTTCATTACCAGAATGGTTGCTACAGTGACAGGATAACCCAGTTTTATCAAAATTTTAAAGTATCAGAATAATCTCAGCAGATACACTTTGGTCTTCAGAGTTTCATGGGATTAGAGGATTAGTGTCCTCTTTGTGGGTACCAGCACTGAGTTTAGTGGTCTGATAGACATTGTAGGAGAGTTGTCCAAAAGATATTTTCAGCCTCAAGTCTCCAGAGGCTTGAATAGTCTGGAAAGGCTTCAAATATGTGTCTGAACACACTGTACAATTCATAGTGCCTTCATCAGTTATCCTGTGTTTGCGAAATATCAATGATGCTTCACAGTCTCTACATATTTTTTCCTTCCTGGGTTCTTTGTTTTCCAATGTAGATGTAATCCTGCCTCTAGATAAATAGCTGGACACATGCAAACATACAAGAATTTGGGGTATTAAAAAGCTTTCATTAAACAAAACAAAGTGCTTCTTGGTTCATTTAAAAATAATCATGCTGCTTGATTTACATATACTTTGGAACATCCTATGATTAACTGTTCCAAATCTATAATTTCAGCTACTGCTTCTGGCACAGCCAGATTTAATTGCGTTAAAAAATGTAATCCTAGAAGTACAAATTCAAAATCTTTGCACATTCCTGGCATTCCAAAAACATGCATAGTATTATAATTTAGCTCTTGTAACATCAAGCCCCAAATGCCCTCCTTGCCCATTGGCTTGGAAAAAAAGTTGAAGGCCCTTACTTAAATCAAAAGAGAGGTGAAAGAATTTAGAGCAACTCTGGAGAACATACACTAATTAATTACTTCATTTTATTTATTTATTTAATTATTTCCCTTTGGAGTTCTCCATGCTACAACTGCCACTTCAAAATCACAATATTAAAAGTCGTGAGGATCTCTTAGGTCTATTGTCTTTATGTCTGTATAGAAATGGGATAATATGTACTGACTCTTAGCATAAGGATTTCAGTGAGAACACATGTTATACATTAACCCTGACCTGGCTGCAGAATGAAAAAGGAAGCTTAGAGAGCTGATTGTGCTTTACAAATCTCCATGATCACTGGATCCTCAAGTGTTAATTCAATCTTTCTGACCTTTGATGGTAAGCAGTGCTAAGCTGGCTTGGATAGGGCAGGTGAAAGATGTGTGAAATATCAGGATTTCAGTCCACTATCAAAACTAATATCTTTGCCTCATTTAAAAATTCCTCCTTTGAGTTAAAGTTTAAACAAGCTCTATGTTCTAATTATATGTTATGTGTCAATAATTGGTATTATAAGTTAATAAATAATATATTTATACAATGACTTAAGAAATAGATGAAGAGTGTCATTGTGAACCAAAGCCTTGGCCTCTGAAGTGCTATTACATCTCTGACACAACAGGCAGGCAAATAATGCTCTGATCCTTCTGCACCTCTATGATTTTGTGTGATTTTCTTTGTTCCTGGTATCTGATAGCTATTGCCAGAACCCTTGATTTTATTGTTTGCAGTGTCTTTGATGCTACCACTAATGTAATGAGCATTTCCTGTGGTGATTAGTAAAGCTGCTCCCAGACCAAGTTTTACCTTTACTATCATCATGTTGACCAGAAAATAAACGTGCAAACAGTAAGTTGAGAAGCTGTCACAGAACAAATGAACTTTTTCCCCTTGTAGGCCAACAGTGACTTATTCTATTTATATGGTACCTGACAGCATCATGTCAGTTCTTGAAAAATCTCTGTTGTAATAATGATCATTTCTAGCAAGGATAATTTGTAAAGAATTCAGCTCATTATTGTATAATTCATAGTTCAAGAAGAGTGACCTTCTCCATTGCTGTCAGAAGAAATTGGACGTAATCAATTAGAAGTGATTAAGAATCAGAAAGTGACCTAACATTTTTGTATGTTGAAAGGAAACAGATAGATTGCCTGAAAAACTGAAGTTTGATAATGCTCCAGAATCTGCCACTGAGTCTTTGTCCTTCTCCCTGATAGAAGAACAATTCATCTTTTAAGCCTTTTCAACAATGTGTTTCTCCACTGAATGCCAGTTATTGTCTGTCCTAAAGGTGACTGGACTACAGTCTTAAAAAATCTCAAAAGACCTTTCTTTTCATGAACTTGAAAGACAAAAAATGAGTTTTTGTACATGAATTCGGTATTTTGTATGAAAATGTGGGCACTCTCTCTCTATTTTAACCACAATATAAATCAGAACAGAAAACAATGTAGGTTTTGGCATCTGTGTAATGTTAGTTTTGAATGATGAATACATACCAGGATAGGGAATTACAAAAGCTGCTTGTGTGGTATGTTACAGATTTTCCAGTGTATCTCCAAGTACTGGAACTGTTCTCGTCCCAGATTCCCTGCTGTTCTCCTTGGCATTGCCCACTGGGATTTCCCACTAAGCACAAGGAATCTTCCCTTGGAATTCATCTGCCTGGTAGTGTTAGAGGGCTATGGGGAGCACTGATGTATCATCTTATCCAGAACTGCTTTGGTACAGAACCAGATATCTTTGCTCTTACTTGACAGATATTTTTCTGAACTGTTCATAAAGATCCTTAAAAGATGCCATACCCAAGTACCTTTTAGCACTGTTTCCACATCTTCTTTAATTAGAATCTATTCCCTAAAATCCAGAAATATTCACAGTAAGATTTTTTCTAATACTTCCTTCTGTCTAATGGTAAACAGTCTATCATCATTGTACACCATCAATGTTTTATATATCAGAGGGCTACAATCATACTCTCAGTGATTTTCTTTCTTCTAAATAAATTAGTTTTTAAGCTTCGTGACATTTTTCTTTTCAATATTTTTTCTTCTACTCACTTCTGGATTCTTCCTGTTAATTTACATCTTTCAAAAAATGTAACGTTTAAAACTGCATAATACCATCTCATGCCTCTTGATCCCCTTGCAGAAGGTGAATTAGCTGTAGTTCAGCACTCTACTGCTTTAACTGCACTGCTACCCATGCTGAGCTAAGTTTATTTAATGTTCCCTTGGATGTGTATTTCTATTTTCTTACATTAGATCTATTCTATTAGAAACTGCAAAATGCTGTCTATTCTTACTGATTGGATTTCAATTAGTCTCTCCTTAAATATAAAATTATTATGCAACTGATGTATTCCAGTTCCAGAATTTCTAATGCAGGCAGTTTATGACATGCACAAGCAAACTAAAAACTTCTCAGTTCATTTTTAACTCTCCTCTCTCATTTACTTGAACATTATGTTGCTGTTGTTGTTTTTTCCTTAAGATTCGGTTTGGTTATCTTTGGAACACTTCCATGATGTTACAAACAGTCACTGCAAGTGATAAATAAGGTTCATATTTATTAAGAAACCATGCAGTTTGTTAAGGATTTTTGTCACAATCTGATCAGAGCACACAGCAGTTTACCTAATTCAGTGTCCCTGTATTTCATCTCCAGCATGGGCCTCAATCAAGAAAATCTTCAAATAGAAAATTATGGTAAAATATGCACAAAGGGAAAATTCTTCCTAACCTATTGGATGGTGGTTGGCTTATTCACTAAATACTAAGGTCCCAAATTTAAATCATGTTTTATGCAAGTGAAGGTATTTGTACAGTTCATGCAATACACTGCCTTCTTGCAAGTCCTCTAATATGTTTTCCCTTCGGTGATTCATGTTCATAAGATATAATGGATCATTACTTAAAAGAATGCTTGTTTTTCTTTATTTCCTATTTTCAACACCTTAAGATGAACAGCCTTTTGATCATGTTGGATTTATCCTTCATCCCATATTGCAGGAGAGTAAATGAACTACAAACAAATAAATCTCCCCAGAACTCTTCAAATGTTTTTCCTCAAAATCACAACCATTCCTGATCTGTACCATTTTTTAGACCCTTTTCATTTCTACAATATCTGGTTTCATCTGGAGCTATAACAAATTACTGAACAGATGTAAAAATCCGCCAGTGATGTAGCAGGCATTTAATTGTGTTGCTGCAATATACAGTAATAAGTGAGGTGCAAAGTATCTTCCTAATTCAAATTGGTGAGAACACCACATGCCCAGAGATTCTTAAGTCTCTGTGAGCACACCTGTGATGAATTCTCAGCCTAAATATCAGAAAGAAAATTTCCCACAAACCCTTCATAGTACAGCTAACAGTTGCTGTAACATCCCACAACTTCTACTGAAAACTAACCCAGACAATTAATAGTCATTAAATTTTCACTTTTTTTTTTTTTAAACTGAGAATCATTACATTTTAAAGCATTTAGTTTGCTCCTATTTTTCTCATCTGTATCCTGTCATATAACCTCCTTCTTTTACAGGATGTAGAGCTAAGACCCAGATTTTCAGAGTCCAAAGATACCAAGAAGTTGGTTTGGCTTATGTGGTGGTGACCACATAAAAGCATGAGGCTTTCCTCCATTTCATGTGGTTTCTTTTTACCAGGATGGGCAATAAAGGCAGCAGAATAAGGATAGGTAGCACATGGGAGCTTACTATAAAAAAAGAAAAAAAGTAGATGCTAATGAGGGATAAGAGAATATAATAAAATGTTCAGCTGTAAGGCAAAGTATGTATATTTATATATATATCGGGAAAAATACAGCACAGCATTCCTGGATCAATCTTGCAGCCTGTCACAACTTGTTACTCTGTGACTTTTTGGCTGTGTGTGCTGTATATGTGACTGTCCATGAATTTCTATGCCTTAAACTCCTCAAGACTTCAGTTTACTCCAGGTGAACTCACAGCACACTGTGGTAGAAAGTTCTGTAGTTTGTCTTTGTTCTACCTTCTTCCTGTAGGTCTGTTTTCTGTTTGTCTCTTCAATCATTTCTAAAATGACCAAAACCATCTGTTGTAAATATATGAAGTGCAGCTCTCACCTCACTGAGAGGCTTTTTAAAGGCACCTGCAAGACTCTTTCCAAAGTTTCAAGATCTGCATAATGAACAGTTTAAAATATAGTAAAATATTTTTACACATTTTGACTAACCTGAAACGCAGTTAGGTTTGTTGCTCAAGCTCTACTATCATTGGAGAACAACAGCAGCTTCTGGATGGTGGGTGATTCATCCAATTTATTTGAGGCATCTATTTCTGGCTGAAGTGAGTTGCTGTTTGAAGGGCCTTGTCTCTCCCTGACAGAGAAGTCTGGATGGCCAGTGTAGACAAGCTGCCCCACTTTTACAGCTGAAAATAGATTCCTTGAATCCCAGTCTAAGAGCTCATAAACAGTATTTACTTTGAACTCTTGTAAATTGGAATGACATTATAATCTGAAATCAAAAGAGGAGTAAACTAATGAAGTAACAATACACAAGAGTATTAGCACACTCTTCCAGGGGCCTTCCAAGGTCTAAATGAATAAGGCACCCTGGCAGCAGAAACCTGGAATACAGAAAAAGTCTGTCTGAGGTCTGACTTCATACTCAGACAGTCCTCAGTATAGCTGTTCTGGTCAGGTGTTCTGCTAGGAGAGAAGAAATGTTAAAATAACTACAAAACTGGGCATTTGAAACACAAAACTGGTTTGCTCCTGCTCCTGTAGTAGAACAGGTCTGTTTCCCTCCTTGAATTGCGCATGTTGTTTATGTGTAAGCTAAGAGATTTCCATAGACCACATGATGTTCCACCGAGTTCTTACTTGTGATGCAGTTAGATCAACTTTGGCTCTGCTTGTTTCCTGCTGCTGCTGCAGATAAATGACTGCTGACATAAAAAATCTAGGGGCTTGTAAATGCAGCTAGAGACAAAGGAGAACAAACAATTCAGCCTCTTCAGCCAGGGACTTCAGCTGCATCACCAGCAGCTGCTTGTGAAGTAATGGCACCTCATGACAAACTCTTGACGATCACAGAAGTATGTACTCCCTGTTGCTCACCAGAGCTCACCTGTTATTAGTGCTTTTCCATGTGACTGCTTTCCTGAGTATCATAAATCAGTCAAATCTGTCTTTTGCTTTTCATTTACTCTGATATTGTCTTGTATCTTCATCTAGTTGAAATTTTCACCTGAATTCAGCTGGCATATAATACCCTGGAAATGAACAAAAATAGGTCAAATATATGTTTCTTCACTTCCACTAACTGAGACGACCTTGGCTGAGCGAAGGAGTTTGTGGATATATTTTTTAAAACTCTGTGTACAAAGAGAGGTGTCCATGAATATGTGGGCAGAGAACACCCAGCCTGAAATTGTCAGGCCAAATTTTTCATTTTTCCTTTCAAACACCACACTTTTCAACAGCCCAAATATGATTGATGCTGTAAGGTGATGAATCATAATGCAAAATGTGAGACACATTAAGGCATCTTTTCTCAAAGAAAGGTGGAAAACCAATTGGAAAAAGAAAATATTTTTTTTAAACTAATTCTTTTGAATAGCTGGAGATGCACCTCAAGATTTTAGCATTAATGTTAAGACATGATTTCCTTGTAAATCTGTGTTTTATCCTGATTGAGAAGATATTTTTCTATTGTTAGGAATAAAAAGGGATACAGTTGATCAGTCACAAAACTGCATGTCCTCTCAACAAAGAAATGAAGTCATATTACTAAAGGTCTGAAAATTTACCTAGCCATCTAAGTAATTTTTGGACTTCACTTGCTTTCCCAACCAGTTATCTTTCAGAACCACAGTAAGATTCCCGTTCTGTTAGGTGGGCACTGGATTAAGATCTTTGGTGGTTCCTCTTGCATAGTAGTATGGCTGGTGAGTGCTGAGCACTATTGGTATTGTGTCTGAGTGAATCAAGAAATCATTTCTATTCAGAGAGAACATTAGGAAGGCAAAACCCAAGCTTAAACTCAAATTAGCCACTGAAGTAAAAGTGAACAAAAAACTTTTTTGCAAATACATAAGCAGGATGAGGAAGGCTAAGGGGAATCTCCATCTTTTACTGGAGGTGCTGGGGATCATGGCCACCAGTGCCTAGTACAGAGACAGGATGACTTCCCTAGTCCTGCTCACCACATCATTCCTGATACAAGCCAGGATGTCATTGGCCTTCTTGGCCACCTGGGCACACTTCTGGCTCATATTCAGCTGACTGCCCATCAGTACACCAAGATCCCTTTCCATCAGGCAGCTTTTCAGCCACAACTCCCCAAGCCTGTAGGGTTGCCTGGGGTTGTTATGAACAAAATGCAGGACCTGACACTTGGTGCTATTGAAACTCATGCCATTAACCATGGCCCATCAATCGTCTATCCAGGTCTCTCTGCAGTGCCCTTTTTCCCTCTGGCAGATCAACACTCCCTCCCAACTTGGTGTCATCTGCAAACTTACTGAGGGTGCACTCAATCCCCTCATCAAGATCATCAATGAAGATGTTAAACAGAAGTGGTCCCAGCACTGAGCCCTGGGGGACACCACTATCATAGAATAGCTCAGGTTGGAAGATACCTTAAAGATCATCAAGTCAAACTACAACCTAACCATATTACCCTAACTCTAACAACCCACTGCTAAATCACGTCCCTGAGCACCAAATCCAAGTAGTTTATAAACGCATTCAGGGAAGGTAACTCAACTACCTTCCTTGGGAGCCTATTCCAGGTGCAGTCTTTGCTGTGTAAAGAACTGGATAGATAACCTATCACAACAGACATTGCTAAAGAGTCTGTCCCTATCAGGTCTCCCCAGACCCTTCTCCAGACTCTCTCCAGTGGTTTACAAGTCAGTGGTACAATTTATATACAGCAGGAATATGAACCTCAAGATATTACTTGGTATAGGTTTCTTTAGAAACATTTATTACCAGGAGGCCTCCCTCAAATATTCCTCACAATCCTCCAATGCTTCTGCGTCATATTAAGGCAGGATGCAGGAATGGGTTTTACAGAGGTTTGTTGATAGCTGAGTTCACATGGGACGGATGTAATTCTAGTAGTCATAGCTACTAGATGTATCATGCAAACCATTATGAGTGCCCCAAGCAGATAATTACAACCATAAGTTAGTTTTCTGGGCTTGGTTCTAGATAACAATGTAATTGAGCTTATGACACATGTATTTCCAAATTCCTCTCATTTAAAATGATGGTGAAAAAAGACATTCAGAAGAGAGCAGAAATCTTCAAAACAGAACTCAGAGAAACTAGGCTTTGTTTCAAAGTTAATATCCTGGCCAGACTTTAGGGAAGACTTGACAAGGTTTGTTCATCCAGCTCAGCCAATTCATGCTTCCAGATGGAAATTCTGTGAGACATTTTTTTTGGTTTTGTTTGATCACCTTGGACAGTTTAGAAATAGAGTTTATCCACATTTTGCATTGCATTATGGGTTCATTCAAGCACAAGGCTGTTGAGTGCAAACTGTTTAAACTCATTGTTGTATGCACGATAGTACAAGCTCCACTGCCTGCCTCTTCTCCTTTATTTTTATGATGGGTGAGGGAAAGTCATTGTGCTCTCAAAAAAGTATCCATAAGTAGCTGCTAGCTGTGTTCTGTTCCCATGTCTCTAAGGATGAATTCTCAAGGGACTTCATCCAGTAATTCCTTAAACTTCTGGAATTTCACTTCTCTGAAGCAAAGGATCCAGATTCTACCCTTTGCCCTGCCCATATTCCTCAGCATCACAAACTTGACCAGGGCATAAATGCTACAGACCAGACTGCCTATGGGCTTAACCTCTTTAATGATTCCCTCTTCAGGTCCATAGACATTTCACCTTTGGTTGGTCTATCCAAACTTGAACCAGAAAATTATCCTCAACAGACTCCAGGAGCCTCCTGGATTGCATACAACCTGCCACGCTGTTTTCCCAGCAGCTATCCAGGTGGTTGAAATCACCCATGAGGATGAGAGCCTGTGAGTATGACACCTCTTACAGTTGAAGCAAGAAGTCCTCATCTATAGGCCACTCTTCATCAGGCTGTCTGTAGTATTCTGTGCCCACCAAATGTCCTATATTGGTCTGGACCCTAATTTTAACCCACAAGCTCTTGCTCTGATCAGGGCTGTTTTGCAGAGGCAGCTTCCTGCAATCTATCCACTTAACACAGAGGGAAACTCCCCTGCCCCTCTTACCCTGCCTCGTTATTCTAAAAAACCTGTAGCCCTCACTGGTAGTATTCCAGTTGTACAATTCAACCCACAATGCTTCTGTGATAGCAAATAGCTCATATTTCTCTAGTTACGATTCTGTTTTCATGTCTGCCTGCTTATTTCCCATGCGCTTCAGTAGCAAAAAATAAGCTGCTCCTGCTGCTCCAAGCAGAGACAGGGAAGCAGTCTCCATCATCTTGCATGTTTTTGCCATTTTTCTGTCTGGGGTTGGAAGCCAGCTTATCTTCAGACAGGGCTGTTGGTTTGCCTGTGTCACTGTACAATATCACTCACCAATGTCTCTCTCTGATTCCCGGATATTCCTCAGCCTGGAGATTTCCTCACCAAATGTGGCCACCCTAAAAGGAAGTTCATCAAGCTGGACAGACTTGCACCTTTGACAACTCCTCTTCCCTCAGGTCCATGGGAGACTTCTAGATTCTGGAGGCCCCCCACAGCTAATGGTCTGGGCAGCTCCATTGCTTTCTCCCTCTGAGGTCTATCTAGGTCAACCCAGAAAGACTGTGGCTCCTCCATATCACTTTCTGTCTCAGCCTGATCATTAGAGGATGGTTACCATATGCGTTTCAATAGAGTGGTGCTTCTCACTGCTCCCAATTGAGGTGGACCTTGCATTCTCCTTCTGTGAACTGCCAGACAAACTGCCTTGTTACGCCCTTACTGATGGGCCATTCCCCATTTTCCTGCCTTGGTTACCACATTTCTAGAATAACACATAATCCTAGGAGCTGACATCTAATCTAAATCTCCCTTCTTTTAGTTTAAAACCACTCCCCCTTTTACTATCAGACTGTGTAAAAAATTGATTTCCACTCTGCTTATTATCTCCCTTTTAGGAGCAAGGAGGGAGTTATCTCCCTTTTAGGAGTACCTCTTGCTACAAAGTCCTTTCTTCATTTTAAATTCTTCCCACAGAACAATTTCACTGAAGGCAGTGGTACCTTCCTTTCTTACATGACTAAGACAAACACTCTTAGGATACATATAGGTCTCATGCTTACTATGATGAGGACCTTTTCTTCTGTACCAGGCAAATTACAACTCTATAGCCTCAGAGCCATTGTAACAGAAACTGAAGCGGAATTGCCAGCATGTCAAGCACCCTTCCAGCATCAGTGTGTCTTCTGTTTGCCTGGAAGAAAAAAATCAATTTGATTTTGTTTCAGTTCTGATTCATGGGACTGGGAAACGGAGGGAGTAGTACTATTTCTCTCTGCATTTTCAGAGGAAGAGGAAATAGATAGGTGACTCATGCCAGCTCCTCAAGATTTTAGTTATGGTTGGTTTCTCTCTCTCTTTAAATTGTGTGCGTTTGTCTGACCCCGCCAAGTGGTGTAATGTGTTTTCACCATACTGCTGCTTAAACTAACAGTTGTCTTTGGCAGGTACTGTAACTGCTTGGGCTCTTTTATATGTCTGGGGTTCTTACTGTGGTCAGCACTTCGAGTATAGCCCAACCTAAAGGATCTGTGGAGAAAACATAAAAATGAAATGATTTTTTCCACTAGTGAACAAATGGGCTTAGTAGTTATTAATATTTTACAAGCATTTAAGGCTTTCATTAGAACTTTGAGCTGCCATTGTTAACATTGTTGATGTCTCCATTGTAGAAATAAAAAGCCCTTAGAGTTTACTATTTGGCTCCTTGAAATGATACTCAAATCCAAATTCATTTCACATTTCATGTGTCTATAAATTTGTGCTATATATATAACTTTTACAGTGGCATTTGGGACTGATTTCAGAGACTTTTGTTTCAGCTTCTGCTGCTGGACTACAAAGCAAATATTTTGTTATTTTAACATTAATTTTTAAGGGAATGGCCCTTTAAAAAAATTGGAAATACTTCATCTCTTTTTCAATTAAAAGACAGTAACCTTTTTCATCTGTATTTTTGGACAGTCATATTAACATTAACTCTTGTTGGTCTTTTTATCACCATAAAGCCTGAAAGATGACCTCAACACAAATGCATTATCTGGATTTGTCAGTGTGATTTTATCATGACTTAGTGTCACTGGAAGAGAATTTTCTATTCAATCCAACAGGAATTTCACTTGAAGCTTCCAGCAGACAGTTCAGTTCATTGTAACATGTTTTTCACAGGGAGAATCTAGAGTATATATGAAAGCCTCAAGAACTCCTTCTTCTGCCTTAAACTCTGGCCTCCCAAAATAAACATCTTTGTTAAGAAGAAGCACTTGTTTCATTGCATAAATGACCCCAGTGAACAAGGTAATATAATGCAGTTTGAATTAGACACAATTTGTATGATGTTCAGTAAGAGATATAAATCAGTGGAGTAACAAGAAGTGCATTATAATTTTAGAAATCAGATTGATGAAGACCTGATTGTTTGAGGTGAATTCCTCTTTTAGTGGGAAAAATCATTCACGGCCATAAAATGTTTTTTTTCAGATATTTATTAGTTTAGTTGCAAAGTAGTAAAACTAGAAGTTAACTAAAGCTCATATTAATATGACATAACTGAAATCAAGGGGAAAAAATGTAGCCTGATACAACTGTCACAGAAATACTTGGAGGCCTCATTATGAAATACAGAACCTAAAAGATGGAGAGGGCACACATTCCTGTGTAATTTTCTGAATCCAATTGGATTCTGTTAATAAGGCTGGATTAGACTGTGTCCTTTTGTACTCAGCCCAGGATGTGTACCGCCACTGTACAAACAGGTAGTCAAAACACATAAGGGCCCTCATATCACTTTGATGGGGTCTTTATCATTAGCCATACTGAAAAAAATTTTAGAAGAGCATTTGCAGCCACATGTAATAAATTATTTTAGCTGCAAGGAGAAAAAAGTCTAAGTAACCGGTTAAAATACTTAATAAAATATTTATGCACATATATCTACTGCACTGCTGGGATGGATAAGTTTCAGATTTCTTTTCTGAGCGGTATTTAATGAATGGTTATGGTGCAGACATAGATAAAACATGGCTGAATTTTGCTGCATGTTGCACAAAAATCACTTAGATCAGAAATGCATGTGTGGACACTGTTTTTATGTATATATAGAAGTATATATGTTTGAAAGAATACTAATAGCTGAACTTATTGTAAAGTACATTTTTTAGATTTTTATCCTTTATTTTGTTACTTTTGCTTTTTATGTCTGTAGAAACAATTGGATTGTTCAGTGATATAATGAAGTAAATATGTCATATAGTTTTGAAAGTCTAATTCTATCATGACTATTCCAAAAAGCTACAACAGAGAAGCTAAGGAGATAAGTAACAAATACAGTGATAAATGTGATATTATCTTACTGCTCGGAGGCCTTTTTCATTGAAGATTATTACTAAGAAAAACATGTACTGGACAACCTAGTACTAGGCTTTACAGTAGAAAAGGTGCATGACTGGGTTCATCCTTTATTCCTATACTTTATAGTATATATACTTTATACTTATATAGTATATAAGTATATAAGTATATATAGTATATATACTTTATATAAAGTATACTTTATAGTTGGTGAACCATAAGAATGAATATCTGAGAAACAAAAGTATAAGAACACAATAAAGGACATCAAGTTTCAGCTCCAAAGTTTATAAAACTAGATTACATGTCAAACCCTGGAGATCATAACGTGTCAGAGATGTTAGTATTAACTTATCCTACTACTAAGTTTTCTTAAAGGCTGCTGATGGAAATTTTTTCTATTGAATAATTGAAGCTCAATTTTAAGTACTGAAAAAGTAGTATTGACTGGAGGGTGACACTATGCCCAGGCTGAGCAAATGATTTTGAAAGAGTGCATGCAGTTTGTGTGGACTTTTTTTTTGTGGAGAAATGAAATGAATCTAAAGAGAGTATTGTTGGTTTATTTTGTTAATTCTCATCTTGTGCAAAAGTGATTATCTTTGTTAATTCTAGGACAAAATCAGATGTTTTTTTACTAAAATATGGAATGTCCAAGAGCTTCTCCAGAAACCTTTCATTCTGCTTGTGGAGAGAAGCCTGTTATTAGACAATGCTTACTTGCTCTACAGATTATGTAATGTATGTCATGTAATGCCATATAATGCCTGTAATCTGCCTGTGCAGATTACATCCAGTGGGTGTAACAAGCAGGTAACTGACAGTTAAGTTTTCTAAATGAAATACACATTAACTTTTCTTCTCATCTGAAAAATGTTCTATTAAGAAAATGTGTCCCTCTTTATCTTCTCCATGTAGCAGAGAATCCTATTGTATCTGCCTGTAAGATTCTGTTGTATCTGTTCTGTAAGGAATCCCAAAGGGAATTAGTGAGTCTGAGTGGTATAAGAAAGATCTGTACATACATGAACTAGAAAATGAGATATTTTCCTTGAAAATTTTTGTTTGCTTTGTATGAATGAGACCTAAGTTTTGAAGGTGAGCTATAAAGAAAAAAAGAAAAAGAGGTTAATGCCTTTCAGAAATGCAAAGAATTTCTACTCTTGTTTTCTTTAGCATTGCTGGCAGTCAGCTTAGAAGATCAGAGAAATGAAATGGGAACCTTCTTGGCTCCACTTGTAGGATGAAAAGTCAGAGTCTCGTCTTCTAACAGTTACTGAACGTTTATTTTTGAATCGTTGTATAACAGCAAACAAACAGATTTCAGAACATAGAAAACTGGATTTACTGATGTCAACTTCTTACAGATTTCCCTGCTCACCACATCTCACACACTGAACAGAAAGATCACAGCTAAATTCTTTAATTTGTAGATAATATTTTAGCTGTGGGACTTAAAGCTCCTTCTGTGGCAAGGCCAATGAACATCCACGCAACAACAAAACATAATGGCAAGTCCAGCCCATAAAGGACAATGTTAGTCATCTATCAATTATCTCATCTGTCTTATCTATATCTGTCAATTATCTATCAATTATCTCAGATAATGCTGGACATATTACAGCAGGCAGATAAAGCATCATTTGAATAATGTAGAATAATGCAAATAGCAAAGGAAAAATTTATTTATCCTACTTTTATCCTAAAGTGCAGAATTTTTATAACATTTGTTGTATTTCAGATGAAGTAAGTCTTCCTTAGATGTGTTTACACCATTTATTCACACTTTAGGGAATTATGTACCCTGTTTGTAAGAGGATTTGCAAAACATTTCCTGTCAGTCCTGGTGAAAGATGTTGGTCCTCAAGGGGTGGTAAGAGTCAGTATAGACCAAGAGGATCATGTACAACTGCTGCTGCCACACTGATATCTAATGAGAGTGGTAGGAGGAAGGAAGACCTGGACATGGCTTTGGAGGGGAAGTTTTCAATGGTTAGTAAATTCATCACCTACATCCTTTCTCAGACCATGCCAAGTTATGCTAGATAAGTGGGCTGGCATGGTATTAAGATGGTATCCAACATAATTTGACCTTTATAAGTGTTCTCCCAGTATCAGACTCCTTGTTAGTAATCTTTAGCATATCTTAAAGAATCTTTCTTAAAGAACTGATGGATGAAAATGGATCCTGTGCTTCTTAGCAGAGGTAAAGAGGATGAGGAGCCCTGAGTTATTACTATTACTGCTCACAGTTTGGGACTGACCACTAACAAATAAGCTGTGTGTTGGCAGACCTCTCCGTCAGCGTAGGAGACGTTTTTTGTGTCAACATGCAGTGCTGTGTGCCAGCTAGACTCAGTGCTGCAAAACAGTCTAACACCTACCCCTGAATCATTTGGAAGGATATTTTCTAATTCTGTCCTCAATGGAAGTTGCTGGGAAATATAACAAGTTTACACCCAAAGAATCAATATACTGCATTCCTCCACCATGGATAGAACTGTTGAATACAGTCCAGTTTCTGAGCTCACAGTGAGTGGAAAACACTATGCGACTGATCAGATTTTTACTGCAGCATAATCCCAATGTGTCCTGAGGAGTGAAGAGAGAAGAGAGGAAAGGAAAAAACAGTAGGTATATGAATAGCAAAGAAGACACTGAAACAACTACTTCTAATGAAGACAGAAGTCTGAGCTGTATTCAAAACATAGTGTATGAAATTTGGACAATGTCTCCTCTATTCTGAATGAAGAATAGAATAGAATAGAAAGAACAGAATTTTGTTTAAAACACAAGGACATAGGAAATTTTGATAGAGTGAAGTGGAAACTGTGCCATGTATGAAGCAGGCTATGTTTTCTGCTTGAATCACACTAGCTTAGCAGAAATCAGAACACTGTACGTGACAATGGCCATTAAAGGCAAGACCATTAATTCACTCCTCTTCCACAGATTAAAACCACACTAGAAACTATTGTTGGTAGCTAGTCCTAACACAGTGATCAGTTTCCCTGTCCTAATCCTAAACTAAATAGTGGAAAACATGGCATTCTGCAAAAATATCTTCAGATGGCACAAAGTTTCACTAATAGTAATTTCATGTTGATGGAATTACCAGTTAATTGCTTGTACTATGTGAGGGATGAAGAGATATACAGACAGAGGAATCTCATTAATGCAATTTCTGGCATATCTAATCACAGTAAGAAAGATTTGACTGAGGTTCATCTGATTTAGAAATGATTCACCAATTATACCATGCTATACGTGTATACATATATCATACATAAGGTAACTACAACCACTGCTGCCTCTAGAGTATTTTACAGACTGTCAAAGTAGGGAAATTGCTTTCACCTGACTGAAAGCCTACAGAGTCGTAAAGTCATAGGAAGATTTGACCTTTAAAGGTCATCTAGTACAAGTTCCCTGCAATTAATGGGGACATCTATAGCTAGCTCTGTTTGCTCAGAGCCCATCCAGCCTGAACTTCTATATGGACAATGGATAAAAATGATAAGGGATGGCAGAATGACAGTGACTTCTGTGGTCATTTGATGAAGTAAAAATCAGGTTTCTGCTGCTTTATTTCCAAAATTTCTCTGACTTTTATTATTATTATCATTATTATTATTATTATTAGTCACCAAGACATATTCTAGTAATTACATGGTATAAATTCCTGGAACTAAAAGTCATACCCAGTATGTTATGTTCACCAAAGCGTCTGTAATATGGTTTCCCTTCTTTTCAAAGACAATTTAAAAGTTGGAAATCTTTTAAGCTTGGACACTGAAAAGAAAAATGAAACAAAAAAGCTATTTTGCAGACTAGTCTGGAGTGAGCTTGTCTGCTTCCAGCCTTGTGGGAGTTTTGCCTCATTCTGGTGTTTAAATATTTATCCTGAAAAAACGTTTAGAAAGGGAGAGAAAAACAGAGAGAGGGAAGGGGAATTTCTCTTTCTGTAACTGTTCCCACTGTCCGCTGTTCCCCAGCTGGAATGAATGGAATCTTGATAGCACTTGCTAATTCAGAAATGCAGAGCTAACCCAGCCTGTGCAAAGACAGCATTAATTGAACATTGAGAGGAGAGGGGATAATAAAATAATAAATAGCTTAGAACAATCATATTGATTTGGAAATAATTACCTCATCAATAGAGAGTGTTCCGCTTTGAAAATGGCCAGGTAAAGATGAATTTCTGTCTGGCTCTTTCTGTCTTAACGTGTCTGTTTGAATCTGTCACTCTCCAGCCTTCTGTTTTAGACTTTCCCTGGATTCATCAGATTTGGATGCTGGAGGCCAGAGTGGTTGACTGCCGCTCCACATGGCACTTAGCATCTAAGAGCTGTGATTTTGCAATTCGGAAGCTGGCTATTACTAGTAGACCCCAGAGATCAAATTCTGACCTGAGCTAGGATAGTAGAAATCTCTATCTGTATGAAATAATACATATTAAAATAAGGCCTAGCTTTGTTATTCCTGGCAGCTCACTTTGCCAGAAGCCATGAGTAGTGTCTTTGAAAGACTTTTTCAGCTAGAAAGGCATAAAGATTAGCTAAGGAAATCCAAAGTCTGGATATGTGTAGTGAATACTTTTGATTTGGGTCCACAGCCTACAGAAGGAATGATTTCAAGCAAAGTAATCATATGGCTGGGCTGTCACACAGATAACAAGACCAGCTGATGAGTCACATAAGTGTTCAACAAAGTACAGCTAAAACAGTGTAAATTCTTTTTGAACATATAGCTCACAAGGAAGATGTTGCCCATAAACTCTAAGCAAGGTAGAGAAACAGAGAAGTTGTATTCCCACTGATGGATGTTAAAGTAAGTTGGTAAAAGTTTTGAAAGCATTTAATAATGCTTCAGACTCTGAGTATTAGATTCAGGATTTTGAAAAATAACTTATTTTTATTGAAAAGTTGTTAAAAAATGTCTGGAAACTGAAGACATTCCAGTGGGTGGAGGCTAATTTTTCTTTTACTCAGCTGCAACAATTTCTGTAAGTCTTAGACTACAGAATGGCACTGACAGCTGAATTGATGACATTACAGGGTATCGTTTCATCTCCCAGCTTACCAGTAGTCAGAGTATTTTCCAGCTACTGACTTGATTCTAGACTCTCTTTTGGGGCCAAGTAACAGGAAAAAATAATCAGCAAGATCAAATAAGAGGTTCCATTACCTGACCTCCTGGAAGGCTAGTAAGCAGAGTTTAAACCGAAGCTATTTGAAAACTTCCAGGCTTTAAATGTACATGAAACACTCCTGGTCAGACCACTGGACTTTCATGCAACCTTGACGCAGCAAAGCACACTAGCACTAACATCTGCATCTTTATCATGTACCAGGAGTATGTAGGGGTAGTCTACTAGATTTCTTTTTACTAGCAGTAGGCAATGGCTCTTCAGACATCCTGCTAAAACATTGCTAACATCCTGCTAAGGTGAGTGCTATCCTTTTTTTACATTATGATTATTTTATCAATGATAATAATGAGAGGAGAGGAATACCATAGTCTTAGCTAACAGCAATTGGATGGTAGTATCCAACTATTTATTTTGTTCATTGCTGATGCTGCTATCATTACATCCAAAGCACCAGCACAGGTCAGGAAATAACCTCTCAGATGACAACCAGCCAACTCAAGCTGAAACAAGCAAGATGAAAACAATACTGTCGAAATTAAAAAAAAACACAAAAAACAACACTTAAAAAGTTGTTTGTAAAGTTTCCATTTGTCACTACAGGCATTCAGCCTACAACACTGAAAAAAATCTCCTTTAGACAAGTCTGAAGTTTGAAGTCACAAACCTTTTATTAGTTTATGATTTCCCAGCAAACTTCATTCAGATTGAAAGAAGCTGTCTTTGTTGCCACACTATCTGAAGGACAGTCTGACTGTGATTAACAGAGATCTTGACAACCAGGTTAAAATATAATACAAATAGCCTACGAACTGTGACAGCTGACTACAAGTCTCTACTTCACTTCTGATCACAGTTCAAGCTTTTGATTCTAATTTCAGTAACTACAGATCATGTTTAGATCTTGAATTATGAGGTTGCAACCACTGCAACAACTGCTTCTTCTAGAGCAGTGCAGACCACAAAACTGAGGAGGAAGATGAGATTAGGAAAAGATGTTCTGTGACATTCTGATGTGCTGGAACCTCCACAAAGCATCCCAGGTTTTATGTTCACAAAACATCATCATGGTGTGAAAGCATTTACTACGCATATCTTAGTTGCTGGTTGTTTCTTTTGGCTTTGTTCGATTTTTTTTCTGCTTTGCTTTAGAAAATGAAGAACTTAGAGGGAAAATGAAGATTTTTATTAAGCTTTTGTTGATGTTAAAAAAATTTATAAAAAACTTAGGGGTGGATCACCTTGGGTGGATCACCTTTCATCCAGGATGATGACTAAATGATTTTCATTATTTTTCTGTCTGCATTGGTTACTCACCATAAATTATGTTCTCATTGTTCAAACATACTTCTAGTTCCAAATCCTTTGTTTTATGTTTACCCCGCCAACCTAACCTGCCTTAACTTATTTCACATTCTGCCTAGACTCATTGCTACTATCACTGATTTTACATGCTGACACTTCTTGCCAGGTAGTTTTACTGTTAGAAAAGCTATTCATTTTCTGAGTTTTCTTTTAATAGTTATTGTTTTTAAGAGTACTTACACAACTTGCAGGTTTTATCCGACAGAACAAGAAATTTGAATGTATTTATGCCAAATTTTTGAAAGGAACATTTTAACTAACAATAAAATAAAGTTATTTAGGAAATTTTATTTATGCTTGAGGTTTTTTTTTTGCCTTCAAGTTATTTAGAAATGAATCTGTATTGAAACATATCAAAACAGTCAGAAAGCTGGGCAAATCAGCAGTTCCAGTTTGTATTACAGTTGCTCAATTCTGGTTTGTGGCTAGAGCATGAAGAGACCGAAAACAAAATTCTGAGAGCAAATTCTCTGGATTCTCCTTTAGAGAAAAAAAAAAAAAAAGAAAAAAATAAGAGAAATGAGTTAGCAAAACCTAAATTGAGGGGACCTGGACCTTGCAGAATGTTTACTGAACTCTGAAGAGGACAGTGCTGTTTCCAAAGGGGTCTGTTTGTTGATCAAATTCAGCATTGATTTATTTGCACAGGTGAATGTGAGGCTGTGAAATTAATGCCAGAATTTGTCTTGAAGAAACATTATTATTCTTGATGAGTCACAAGAACTTAGTTTGAACTTTAGATCAGATTGCACTTGAAGGGGTAATATTTAGAGGAACCTTCTTTTTGCATAAGACCTGGGTGTGATTTGATCTGAGTTAAGCATAAATGTATAAAACTGTGTTAAGGATCAGGAGGCAATCAGACTAGCAGAGCTTTTCCAGACAGACAGTCTGAGAGGGAACTATAACTATTTATAAGGTTAATGAATTTATTATAAATTTGGTAGAAATCTTTTTCCAGACTGTGCTGTACTCATTGCCTTAATGCAAAGGGCCCACACCTGACTTACTTTATTTTACATTTTGTTGCTCTAATGTAGAAAATGGAAGGCTTAACACGGTCTGGTTTAACAGCAGTTATCTCTTCCCAAAGGTACACATTTCTCTAGAAAAATGTGTAATAGGAGACTCAGATCTGTTCCCAGGCTTCTTGAGCACTGTAAGAACTTGACACAAATCAGCCTATGACATGGCAAGGAAATGTATAACGATGCAGTGGATATCCTGCAGACCTTCTACAAAGAACTTCTGCTTTAAGTCAACTGAATTTCCCAATGTAGGAAATGCAAGACTTCAGAAGAAAATAGAGGTCAAATACCACCATAAAGTCTCTCAATTTAATCAGCAAAATGACTCTGAGACAATTTTACTTGAAGAACAGTGTTAAATTTGAATACTTTTGTTCCTATCAACAGGAAGATCTGTGTAAGGAACACATAAGAAAGTAGAAAATCACCCAATGCTACAGACTGCTCTTCTCAGGGCACTAGAGCAGTGCAGAAATTAAGTACAACTCTTTCCCTCTGCCCTGTTACTATGCAGGTCTCCCACTTTGTCTGACAACCCAAGATATGTATTTTTTTCATATCAGACATTAGAATCTACATAATGTTTTAAAAAGTCATGAAGGAACAAAAATTCCATCCTTTGGGGGGGTGGGGGTGGGGAGGGCATTTGCTTTCAGACACCAGGTCTAAAAGCTTTTAGGATCCTAAATTAAATGAACAATCCACAATTTCAGCTTCCCTAATAAAATAGAAGGACCATAGATTACTGTTAATCATAGAATCTTAGAAAGGGTTGTGTTGGGAGTGACCTTAAAGAGCAGCCATGACTTTTCCCATGTGCTGGAGAGTGGCTTGGCAATGACATTAGCCTTCAGGACCCTGGGATGCATGTCGGCTGGCCTCTTGGACTTGCACATTTTCACTCTCATCAGCTGATCTCAGATTTGTTCTTTGCTTTCAGTGGGAAGGATTTTGCTCCCCCACTCCCCAGCTAGGCTGAGTGCTTTTGATTTAGTCACTTCAGTGATAGCATAATTGGTAATTCAATAAATTAGAGCACCAGCAGTCACCACATGGTGCCGGATGTTTTCTTCACTGTTGTCACTGTTTCGACACAGGAGTAACACTCAGGACTCTCTTAGCTGTGCTGAGGTGTGTCTGGAGAAGCACATATAAACTTATCTAAATTCTTTGAACTTCTGACCTTAAATACAGCTTTCAGAGTCTCTGGAAAACAGATGAGTGCTAGAGAACTCCAGGAAATAATGCTTTCTGTGTGACAGAGAGTAGACAGAAAGAACAGACCTTTGGCTGTTTATAATTCAGCTGAAAACAAAGAGGTCAGAAACAAAGGATAGTTAAAAGAAATTACTGAATTTGAAAGAACTGAAGAAAGTGTTGGGTCTGGTCCCTATTTAGAGACACTTTCAGCAGCCCAAAGCATACGTACATGCCTTATTTACCCATCAAAGCATATATAAAACTTATCTGAAGAAGTTAACTGTTCTGTTTAAAAGAAAACGTTACAATATATTACTTTCCAGAAGCAACTGTTGAGAGCCTAAACATTCCTTTCTGTGTGGATACTATGCTTAATTCCTTAAATATGTTTTAGACGAGCTATGATTCTACTGAAAATGTGAACTCAGCTGTGGGTGGCAAATGGTAGAGGCATTTTCAGTTTATTTGAAATATTTGACACTTTCTGTTTGCCTTGGGCCTCAACCCCCCATAAGTGAGTGAAATGGATGATCTTAGGGTTACTGACTCATATTTCCTGTCCTCATGATAATAAAACATAGTAAGAACAAATATGGAGAAATTAAGGAACAGCTTGGGACCAATTATAAGTTGGGGTGTCTTCAAGAAAAATAATGAAATTCAAAAATACTTTTATTTAATTTCAGAGTCTGACTTTAGGATGACATTGAGTAAATTCTTTCTTCTTTAACTTAGCAGCCAATAAGAGGGCAGTAGTTGCAATATTTTAAAATTAGTATTTTTAAAGAAATACAGACTATTTTGTCCTTGAGAAAAAAAAGAAAGCATGCATGTGAGTGGGCAAAACACAGGAAATTGAATTGTTATGGGGGTTATTAAGCCTGCACTATGTGCCTAGTTTTCCTATAGAAAGGCAGAGCACAATTCAAACTGTAAAACAGCATTCATTGTGAGCATTTGCTGAACATCTGAGAAGGGACTGGGGAACAAAGGCACATATATACAGGTCTGCTGCTGCTGCTAATAGACCATCAACAGTTATCTTCCAATGCTGAGTCCATTTTAAAGCTATCAAGATGATCTGCCTCATTCTCTATGCTCTGGTAAAGCCAGTCTAGGTTCCGTTTGACCACCTACTGATTCCCTTATATTGTGAGAGTACTGGAAGGAACACTGAATGGAGAATGCTCCCAAATGCTCTTTTTATGCAAAGCTCACACATATAACACATATAACCCTTATTAGCTTTTGCTCATTGGTGTTGAAGAAGAACATAGCTAGTCCATTTCAAGTTCTTGCAACCTTTTCTCCAATGCTGGATTGACTTAATTTTTGCCACTATCCCTGGCAGTGTTCAAGAGGTGTCTGGATGAGTAGCTACGAGATGTGGTTTAGTAGCTCTGGTACCAATGGTGATGGGACTAGATGATCTTGTAGGTTCTTTCCAATCTTGTGATTCTATGATTTGTTCTGCTGTTGTTTCTTATTGTTGCTATATATCATTTGTTGCATCTTTGATTTATATTAAAATCACAGAAATGTTGGTTGGAAGGAACTGGAGGTCAGCTTGACCGGCATCCTACTTGGAATAGGACCTTCGCCAAATCTATATCAAATCAGCCATGTTTTTTTCTGGTTAAATGCTGAAAACCTCCCATGGAGCAGATTCCACCTCCTCTTTGGGTAACCTTTTGCAATACTATACAATCTTTGTAGTGAGGAAGTATTTCTGATATCCAGTTTGATCCTTCCAAACCTTGACCTGTGGCTTTGCATTTTCATATACCAATACAGGAAGAGTTCAGCTTCACTGTCTCTGTAACTCTCCTTCTAAGAGTTTCAGGCTGATACATCACAAAGTTCATATTTTCAGTTTGAAAGTTTTGGATCAAAATGAGCAGAAGATTTCCCCCCTCTGTAAGAGTAAATGAAAAATATTCTTCAGATTTATCAGTCCTCCATGTGCAGGTCCACGTGGCATTTTGCCATATGCCACAACTTGTGCAACAGCAGCGGCTTCAGGTGTGTTGTAAGCCTAGTGTAGCAAGAAAACATGGTTTGTAGGGAAACACTCTGCCATTCGATACCTGGCACGAGCATTTGGGTTTTGCTTCATGTTAAATGCATAGACAGAAAACACCTTCTCGTTGTATGGACTGCTTTCGATGGTGTTATCAAAACTTCATAGACCTGAATGAAGCAATAAAGTACTGTGACATGTTACATTTTAGTAGTGCATAGTGAGACAGTATTTGGAGTTGAGAATAATTTCTTTTCTGGTGCGCTTTTTGGTTGTTCTCACTCAGGGCAATGGAATGGAATCACATCAATTTATATCCCACAGAGCATAAATATATTGACTTTCAGCTCACACTGTGGAGTATATAATTCTTTCTAATACTTTTTGGAAAGGGATATTTGTTATAACACTGGGTGATGAGAGAATCCCAGCTTGAGGTGAAAAGTTCTGCGTTTTAAACTTTGTTCTAGCTGTATATATGTTGTTTATGTGTGCACATTTTCAAACCAATAATCTTTAAGAAGGCATATAGGCATGAAAAGCAGAAATGTATACTCTAGGGAACTGTCATCTCTCATTTACAAATCCATTCAACAGAGTCCATCTGCTAACACTGGCTTCTCAAAGACGTTAAGGAACAGTTGACTCACTGAATGAGCTGTCCAATAAATCCCTGGTTGCATACACTGAGTATAGCTAACCATAAACTCTGTACTGTGGGCTATGATATTTGAATTGTGCTTTTTCTGCTGCTCCCTCATCCAATTTCCCACTGCTCTTCACCAAACAATGTCTAATATCCCGAAATGATGACACTGCAAAGAAACATAAACATAATAAGACAATTCACACCAAACTTTTTATAATTATAATGAAGGCACGGGACAAAATGACTTTTCCTACTTCAAGTGTAAACCATTTTTTTTCCAGTTTTAGTGGGTGAGAATTCAGCAACCACCAAGAGAAGCAGACAGAACCCCTGACTGCCAAAGTGAAGTGCCTGCGTTCTCAAGATCTTAACACTCCTAAAGGGGGATGTGAAATAAGTCTTCTGGAGATGTCAGCAAGACCACAAATAGCTTGAGAAGAATTAAATAAAATTTTAAAATAATAGACTATAGGCAGCCTGTGGGAAGACCCCCAGTACACTGGTTTGGCTTGTACCAGGAAGCCTTGCAGCTGTGTTTTTAATATAAGCTGAAGTTGGGGATGTAACAAGATTTAGCTAGATGGCATGTAAAATGGAATGATTGCAGATATAACATAAATTATATGATAAATTCATCATACCTACTTGATTAAAAACTTTCTTTTCCTCTACTTTTAATGCTCTATGAGTAACATATATCTAAACTCATAATTAGCACTAGATTATAGAAAAAGACTAAGCTGAAACAGAAGCAGAATCAGATACCAGTATGAAGTAAAATAGCAGATAATTTAAATCTCTGATTCCAAATTTTCCAAAATTAAGCAGATTTCAAAAAGCATTACAAGACTGAACACAGTCATTATATTTAGTGCAAAATGTCATATGTGATTCTTGTCTTCAGGAACAACTAACACAAGCAAGGATTTCAGGTTTGGCAACCGTATGCCCTGTGTTCATATCTATAGGCCCCAGAAGGATAATTCTTAAACCTACAAACTGTCTCGTGCAGCCTCATTTTTTTTAATTTTTTTTTTTCCTGGAAGAATATCTTGTTACTTAGTGCTGTGCTGGGAGTACCTGGGGAAATAGTAAAAGGAAATACAACTGAGAGCCACTGTGGTTTGACTCTTCTCCAGATACTTTGAAAATATTTTGGCAAAAACAAGATTTTAAGTAAAACTGTTTCCTTTGGTAACATACCGAGAACTGCAGGTTTTACATTTTTGTACTTAGTATGGAGGGCCAAAAAAAGAAAGCCCTTGTGTGAGAAGGTTGTACACGTGGTAGTAATATTAGTGGGGAAGAAAGAGAGAGCAAGGGGGGAAATTTGAACAAGATGCAGAAAGAAGACAAGGAGAGAACAGTGACAGGAGCAGCATGATGGTTCGTTCATCAAAGGATGACTGTGATGAAAGATGAGAACTGAGCCATGATTTCCTTTTTCTCTGCTTTGTTGTCAAGCAGTGTCAACGTGGGAGCTCTTGAACTCACAGCGACTGCAGGATTTCTTTTAATTACAGGAGATTCCTTAGGCTGCTTCTGATTTCTTTTTCTCTCTGAAGTTTTTATTGAGAAAGGGAAGAATTGCCATGAAAAGCTTTCTTAATGCATCATCTGTACAGATTTTTGTAGGTATCTAAGTAATTGGGAGACCTGTGACTACTTAAATGAATGAAATGAAACATTAATTCCTTTACTTTTTATTTTTCTCCTTTGAAAGGTCCTTGTGGTTTTTTTAGCTACCAGTGATTACATGGTTTCATGGTTTCATGCCGGGATTCTCACTCATGTTTATTGTTTTGTTGCTGTCATGCTCTCTACACTTCAGTTAATATAACAGGGCTGGTGGCATTCAACAAAACAATGTGAATTAACTCTGCTTAACTATCAGTTAATTAACTAGGCAAGTTTAATGTAAACTCTACTTTTTAGTAGTTTCTTTCCAAATAGACCAACAAACAATAACAACAAAAAACTCGCCACCCCAGCATTCAGCCAAACATATATTTATGGATGAGTATATTTAAAATGACAGTGGCCATCCACTGTGACCACATATACATTTCCCTCCCTTTTTATTATGTCTCCATTTTTGTTCAGCTTATGAGAGGCTTCTTTCCAGGTTAAATTCATTTTTTTCCTTTTGAGATCGACTCACCTCACCAGGGCTGGTTGCCCCCTTTTTACTTCAAATGGAAATGTTGTGGACCAACCACACGAGCCTTTCTTCTCCCAGAAGGCAGACTGCAAACCTGCTGAGAAGGATTCCAAAAAGCCATTACTTTAAAAGGATGTAAGTCAACTTTAGTGAGATTATACACATGGTCACTTATATTTTTGAAAACAGACATATGATATTGAAGGAAGTTAAAGAAAATGTGAGGTGTGAATTGAAATGTAGACAAGTGACAGGACTGCAAATTGAGAAGAAAAAAAATGAGGAGATAGTATGGGCTGGGTATATGCAGAGGATGAAAGTTGAAGGGGTTTTACGGTACTTGGAATATAATCTTTGTGTTAAGCATGAGGCAGGAGAAGCACACATACAGATCTCTAAAGGATAACTATGCAGCTGTATTTTGATATCTGAGAAGAAAGTCAAATGGACATATTTCATTCATGAATGTACCTGAACTCATGGTTTCATTTTCATTTGAAACAAGAGATTGAATTGATTCTTATTTAACTGAACCATATAGAAACAATCCAAAATCTCATCTAAGTGGCTTTATTCAGGGGCAGAAAACTCTGCTAAAGTGGAACAACTCATAATGTCCAGTAACTGGCAACTTGCCTCTTTTCTGTACCATGCTAAATTTTTCTTTCTCAGAGGTTGAGCTTTATTGTTCTTTAAACACTGTTGAATTCCTTAGTTATTGCATGCTGAAACCCAGCAGGTTTAACCATGTCTGTGTAGCCTATTTGTAGAAATTCTTTAATGAGCCAACTACAACTACTCCTTCTGCTATTTGATGTTTTTCATCTTGAAAACATGGTGTTTTCTGTTTTTCTTTTGTTAAAAGTTTTGAATGGCATACTTAACATCTAATGCAGCTACTACAGCTAGGAATCCAGGCTGCTCTTATGGTAATCAAGGAAGAAAGGAGGTGTCTAATATAACTGCTCTTCGAAGACTATCTTAAGTGAAACATACATCTTCTCGTGTTCTGAATTGAAATCCTCTTTTATGTAGCTGCCTTTCAGAAGGAGACCAGAAAGTAGCCTGGAACTTGGAAATATTGTACTGTTTCTCATTTCACTTAAAGATCTTATGCAATGGCAGCTGAGATACTCAGAAGTGGGATGAAACAAGTTAATTTTCTTAATGAGTGCTTAGAGGAAGAGAACATGGCAATTTAGTGGGGCAGTTCAGGGAAGAGCCTTAGTTCAAATAGGGAATAGTTAATTTGCAAAAAAACACCCCACTGTGTTTTCACAAATCCAGTACACTGTCAGTTTTTCCATAAACAGTGAATGTGTTCCATTGAAGTGCTATGCCAGGAAGCTTTAATTTCTACATCTAATTCTTTCAGTATCTGAAGCCAATTTTTTAAATGTTCATGTACTGTCTTATAAAACAAAAGCCGTGATAGAGAAATTCCCAGGATTATTTCAGCAGTGGTCTGTTGTAGTACTCTGCAGCCTACCATAGAAAACAGAATGAATTCTTCCTGGATTTCCTTGTAGATCTATTTTTCAGGCATTTGTACAGATATTCTTAAAATGACTGAGACTTTAAACAGTTATTACCATAGACTGAAGCAGATACCTTTTTGTAGGTGTCCTAAGATATTTGGGATGCTTAGAAGGGTAATCAGTGTTCCCATTCAGACTTCAGTCTGTGCTGATGGCTGGACTCTTTTTTCAAAATGGCACTGATCTTAAAAAGTGTGGATCACGTTAGTAAAAATCACAGTGGTTCCTTATGACCAGTATGACATCTCAGCTCACTACCAAACCCAGCATTCACTGTATCTGAGCTTGTCTCCAAAGAACACTCATTTACTGCCATGATATTTTCTCTTTCTGTCCTTTTACTTGCCTCCTCCATTTTCTTATTAAAAAGATAAAACTATAGTTTACTAAAATATCTCTAGGATTATTGGGCCTGTAATTCACATCTGTATATGCACATATGTATGAAGCTCTGGATTTACCTTCCCCATGCTGGCAAATGACCTGAACTGTTGAAAACCTTTCAGTTAGGAGAGTTATACCGTGCTGATGAATCTGTTCAATGTCAGGCAATATCCCAGTATCAGTGGCCTTCAACTCCCATGGACCAGCAGGTATTCTGCTTTGGGTGGATACATTTTCATCCACAGAAGTTTTTTAGCCCTCTGCAACAAGAAAAAAGAGCAATGTATTTGATCCTGTACTACCTGCTTTTTCTGTTGGTTTTCCTGCTTACTTTCTCTGCTCACTACTTTCTCTGCTTACTACTCTTTTGTTTATGTTCATCACTCCTGCGATCCTATACATCCCTTCCCCAGAACACCCAGTGTTAGGTGGCAGCCTCCTTTCTCTCAGTCAGTTTTGTTAAAGCCAATTAACATTTTGAGGGAGGGACACTGGAATTCTGGAGATATTTTGGTCTTGGTTTTTTTTTTTGTCTTTTGACATAAAAATACACTGAGGTAATACTGAGATTAACAGCCACTCTTACTGCATTTATTTTTCTTTTGTGTTAACTCAGTTTTTCATTTCATGCTTTTTTTTTTTTTTTTTTTTTTTTAAGATATTTCTGCCAAATTAGCATTTCATTTATTTGATTACTCCACAAATAACGTATACCCATTCATGACAAATATGTCCTAGTTAGTGTTGATATAACTGTTATCAGTTTAAGTTAAAAAGAAAAAGTACTGTTACATGTTTTAAAACAACCTAGACAAACTGGATTCTTTGAATTTCCCTCATATTCACTTGGAAATAAACATAGATGATCAAATGTGATGAAAAATGTTAGGAATCCTTTTAAAGCATACTGCTCAGATGTAGGTTTTTATCAGAGGCAAGATAGAGGGAGCAGATGACACAGAGACATCTACCGGTAAAGTAAGAGAGCAGTGTTGAATACAAGCACTCATTTAGCCCTCCTGGGAGACTCCTTGCAGTGAATCGAGCATTTGCATCTTCATTAATGTATCAGATTTGATTCATGGTGTTCTTATCTCCCTGTGTTCCTGCATTCTTCAAAGCACAGACATCAAGTGGTTAATGGTGGAAGCACCTTCTCCTTGGTGACTTTACAGGTGACACTTCACAGTTAGGACCAGTTTTAAGAACTAAATGGATGCTATTTATGAAAAATCTAAGTTAAATGCGAACTAGAAGCAGAAAATGAGGGCAGACAAATAAGTGTATAGGCTTCAGGGCTATAAGACATGATCGACGTCATAGTCTAACATTTGTTTGCTCAGACTCACAGGGAGAAGTGTGAGTAGCTATTCAGACTAGATGAAGATTTATTTTAAGGGGTGGCATCTTTGTTAATCTGAGTCATGCTCTGTCTGTAATGGGGTAGAGTGGTTGTTCTTATGCAAAAAAGACTGGTTTTTCTATTGATTAAACACACTGCCTGGTCCCTTTAACATGCATTGAATGCCACCACCAATTAACAGAAGACACTTGTACAGCCACTTTCACACTCAGCCCTCAGTTGCAAGGTTTTCATTTTGTTTGTCAAAGTCCAAATGATAAATACAGTGTGTTATTCCTAAGATGCGCTGGAGAAGGACACTCAACATCTACCAGAGCTTATGAATTAGTTTATGGATTTAGTCCACCCTATTGGTTCTCCAGCTACTTTAAGTCATACTTACTGTAAGCCAGATCAAGACAAAATGCAAATCCAGAATGCAAGCCTGTGGCATTCAGAATAAATTCAGATTTTTATTTATTCAGATAAATTCAGATAAATACATTTTTAAGAGACATAGGTGAAGAAATGGGAGAAAATCTATGTCTGCAATGTAAATCTGGCCCTGAGTTGCTCGCAGAGTGTTCACACAGCATGCACAAACGTATGGTCTGATTTTTGGAGCCAGGAGTTGGACTCAATGATCCTTGGGATGTTATATGATTCTATCATGTACACAATTAGGTCACAGGTTTTACTGACTCCTAGAGGTAGAATTGTCTTCAGGTGTCAGATTTGCAAAGATAAAAACAAAAGGATTGTGCCCTAACTTTTTTGTCACAATGACACAATGACCAATGGATGTTCAAAAGTATCTATGTTGGATTCCATACTAAACTGTTTCTGAAAGGAGAGCACAGAACAAGAGGTCGTATCAGGCTCTGTTGAGCTGTTCAGGTGTTATGCAAGTTTCTTCTGCCTCTACAATTAATAGACCCAGTCACATTTAGCAGACATAGAAATCAGCTGTAGAAACTGTGAAAACAGTTTTCCAGGCAACAAGAATTAATTGAAAGTAGAAAAAAATAAGCAGATTGCTTTGTGCCTTCTTCAGAATCAGTGGAAAACTTTAATACTGATGGCCAGATTGATGAATGTGCTGTATCTGTTCTGTATGATGCAAAATGACTGTGAGCTTGACTAATGAAGACTTACACATCAAATAGCAGGCATGCAATTGACCTGACTGTATCCTTCTCTGTAGGAATCACTTGTTTATCACTGTGATTTACTAATTAGGTGAATCTGACATGTTGGTCAAAGGACAGGAAAAAATTGTCCTGAAACACTGCAACTAGAAGTGTGCCCACAGCTGGACACATGCTCCAGGAGAAAACAAGGGAGTAACTAAAATCCAGTGGAAATGGATTCTACATGGAAAGATGTTAGGGTGAGAAAAAAAGGTCATTCCTATCTGTCTCCAAAATAAAGAAGCTAACTAAATTAAAAAGACATTATTTCAGTATCTGGGGCAAGTAGACCAGAGAACCAGGCCAAGATCTTCTGATCTCACTGAAAAACAATGTTTTCAGTGGACTTTACAAGCGGCATGTATTCTTATAGGCTGGAGAGGGCTTACAGTCCAACATGAAGACACCTCAGCTTGAGAAGAACCTAATAACTGTCCTCTGGTGGACAGTTATTAGATAAATAATATTTATCTATTATATATCATTTATATTAGATAAATAACATTTTCCAGACGTTAATAACCTCTAGGTAACACTTAAATGACTTTCTGATGCAATGTTTTAGTAACTGTATATTTCTTAGTTTTTCAAAATATGAGAATTTCCCTTTATGGTAAGTATACAGAGTAAATTACTTCCTTTAAAATTAATTTAAAGTCAGAATTGCTTAACTGCATTTCCTATCAGTGCCATAGTTAAATTCCAGGAAATTGCTAATAGAGGCGTCAAACCACCCATGCTAACCCCACATCATGGAATCATACTAACCAGAATCCCCACAGCACATTCAGTTTTATGTCAACATGCAGCAACCTACAATCAACATCTCCACTTTCTAAACAAGGGAGAACTCTTACTCAACTATAAAATTCCTCAAGTGCCTGAAGCCTGAAACACTACTTAGCTTAGGCATATTTTTACAGAGACTCATGTTTGTACTTTACCTGCTGGACTCAGGGAAAATCAAGGTCTCTGGGGGAACATTTTTTAAAAAGATAGTGATTATTGTGCCATAAAAGCATAGCAGAAAACTCTTTTTTTCCTCCTGTCTTTGGAAGAGTTATGTTAACTTTCCAAGCTAAGCTCTGTTGCCAAAATTTTAAAGAAAATGATTTAACCCTTTTTGTTTTGCAAACTCAGTCTATAAATGTGCCTGCCAGTGATGTTACAAATTTACTTTTAGATTTAATTTATTAGCCCCTTATCTATTTATCATTACCCATGTTATTTTTTAAAGAATCAGTAACTTAAGACTTTAGCTAAATAACTAGCTTTCTGTTACAGCTCAGAGGTGGTTTGTTTTTGACAAACAAGCTTGTAAACAAGGGTATATTTATTTAAGAATTGCTATGCAAACATTTCTAATGTGGAAAGGAACAGTGAATGATTATGAAGGAAGTCTAGGAATGACCTGTATGGAATGTCTTGGATTGGAAGGGACCATAAAGATGCTCTGGGCAGAGTGATAGAGTAATCTTCCCTCCAGTCTACTCTGGCTTTCAGAAGTTTGTAAATATGAACATTTTGAGTTGAAGAACTCTCTTGATTTATTTCATATTTCTTTTCATTCATCAGATGACAAGGGATTCTAACCTTCTATCAGAGGGAAAATTATAGCTTTGTCTTTCGAGAATTATCAGTCCACATTCATCCTGAGCCTTTTCTGATCCAGGCTGAAGAGCCGCAGGTCTCTCAACACTTTCTCATATAATACATGTAGCAGTCACTTCTGCAACTTCACCGCTGGAGTTTCTCCAGTTTGAATGTCTTTCCCAGTAAGTCCAAAAGTGACTTAGCACTCCAGACATGCTCTCACAAAGGCTGAATAGAGGGGAAGGGTCAACTCCTGCAACCTGCTGGCAAGGCTTTTCCTTATTCAGCCCATCACCTGCTGTGAAGGTGCATTGCTGGCTCCTGTTCAGCTTGTCCACCAGGATGCCCCGGTCCTTCTCTTCAAACCCGCCTTCTGAGCAGATGGCAGCCTGTAGTAATTGATGGGGTTAACCCTTCCTAGCTGTAGGACTTTGCATCTCCCTTCAATGAACTTCATGAGATTCTTGTCAGCCCTTTTTTCCAGTCTGTTGAAGCCCCTCTGAATGGTAGCACAGCTCTCTGGAATACCAGCTATTCCTACCAGTTTTGCAGGTCATGATCAGGAATGTTGAACAGTAACAAGCTTGGGTTACATCACTAATTGCTGGCTTCCAGCTGGACTTCACACTGTGGGTTGTAACTTTCCGAGTCTGTCATTTCAGACACTTTTCAGGCCAACCCACTCTCCACTTAGCCCACACACTTCATCAGTTTGCATATGAAATTGTTATGGGAGAGAGTGTCAGAAGCCTTCTTGAAGTGGTAATACACAACATCCAAAGTCCTTCACTCATCAAGATAGTCACCTTCTTGTAGGAGGCTGTTACACTGACCAAGAATGTTAGAAATCCATGATGATGACTGCTAGTCACATTCCTGTCCTTCGTATGTTTCAGGATGGTTTCCAAGGTTGCTTGCTGCTTCACCTTCCCAAAGGAGGTGACCAGCCTCAGCTATGACCTCAGAGAGAGAACTGGAAATCAGAATTCCCATGTGTGCTCAGCCAACCATTTCCTTCCACGTCATAATGTTTCCAGAAGTTACTGCTGTTTAGGCCATATAGAGAGTCTGTCCACATGAACACTTCTCATAGAACTGAATCTGGTTTACTTTGTAATGGCATGCACAACACGTGTTTACTATGTCTCATGTAAACACTGAAGTCATGGGAAAATCTCATCTCAAAGCAGTGCTGATCTTTCATAAATGAACTGTAGGACTAAACCATTCACAAGACCTGATTCTCTCAAGGTACCATGTAAGAAAGGTTGTTTCATAAGTTTTTTGCACAATATTGTAAAACATAGAGTGACCGAAAATGTTCCTCCTCTATCACTACCACAACTAAGGAAAAATAAAGCCAGAGAACAAGAGGTATAAGCTGCAGAATTCAAAGCCTGGAGCTTTTTCTTTGGAGGTGGGAAACCACTGACTTGTCAGCATTGTTCTGTTGGGTGGTTTTGTGACACATTGTCACAAATTACATCAGCACTGTGGGGATCTTCTCTGAGGGAATCAGAGGAGAATTTGCCCTCTCTATGCTTATTTGTGGCATGGCATAAACTCATAGACTTTCCAAGCAATCACATGATCTCATTACTTTGGCCTTTTTTCCCCTTCCTTCATCAAGTAATGACTGCTTAACGTTTTCATATTAATTATAATCACTTCTGATACAAGGCTCCATTTCTGCTTGCAGGTGTGCATGAGGGAGTCATTTTAGCTTCTAAGAAAGAATTTCCTCTGAGAAAACAAACATTGTGATGAGCAGTCTCTACTTCCATAAAAGTGTTCTGGGATTAGACTCCATAAGAGATGCTTTGAAAAGTCACTAGCAGCCACTCTCTTGTATTCTTTATAACAGCTTCAAGCTTAATTTTCAAAAGGAAGTTAAAGGAATTTGAAATCATTCACCTAGTGAAAAGAAATTCAGATGAAAGGGAATTGCCTTTCAAGATTGCTCAGACTGAAAACCAAGCTGATCCATGCATAGGCTGAAAGTTGAAATGGATGCATTATGGCTACTTTTTTCCCCAGTAGTTTTTTCCATTTCCCTCTTCTTGTCTTCCATCTTCTCCTTGTAGGAAGAAGATGAAACAATGGTGTCTGTATTGCCAGTGGCAGCACAGCAATCCAGGACTGGACATGGTGTGGTTATTAGTGATCTGGAGGTTCTCCATAAACACCAGATGATGCATGGGCATGCTTTTGATTACTCACTGGAGAGGCAGCTCAGCAGCTGAGCTTATACAGTAAGACCTTGCAGCCCTGAAGAGAAGCTCAGACACTGGACCAGGGTTTTCCAGTTTCTCAGTCCTTCTGCAGTCTGTATATCTGAATTACATTTATAGCACATTGTTTCCATTAGTGTTATAATTTTAATCACCAGTTAATTTTTCTGTGTACAGATATAATAGGGGATTGATTTATCTGTGTTAACATGAAATTAAACCATGAGCCGTTTTATTTGCAATATGGTTAACAGTGGTATTCATGGCAGCTCCTTGGAATACTCTTGATGAATTCTTTAAGTACGTGTAATGCTGAAAACACATTCCCATTCTATAGGACAGATATAAGATGTTAAGCCCAACATAACAAATAGCTTCTAGAAAAATTCCATAAACATTAAGCATATTTATCTTATAGCATTAAGCTTGGTCAAATATGAAACTTACGGTATTGTAGTATAAGAGGCATCTTGTTTGCTTTTATTTACCTTCTCAGTAGTAAATGTATTTTGGTTAACCACAATGGTAAACTTAGGCCAGACATTTGTGTCAACAGATCTTTCTTCTAAACAAAGTAACATTCTTAGTTTCTAGGGCAGTGGATTGGATTCTGAGTAATAAGGTGTTTATAAGTCTTGTTGCAAATCTGAAACCATAAACATGTCTACTTTCCTCTTAAACCAGCTGCTGTGTTTGAGGCACAATAAGTTCTGTTTTAAACTTGATGGTAGCAAGCATGTTGGTTTTTCAGTTTTGATGGCTGTTGATTTAGCAGTTGCCAGCACCTCCTGCCAAGCTTTTGACCTAAGTAAGTCATGCTCTCTGGTGATATCATTTACAGTGCCTAGAATTTACTAGCTGATGGTACCTGCTGGGAGGCAGTACAAGGCTTCTTACATCCTTTGTTGCATTATAGATGCGCTTAGAAACATCCAGTAAGAAATCAGCCCTTCTCCAGACCTGACCTCAGCTAGGTCATTCTGTGATAATAGATTCAACAAAGATTTGGGCCTCGTTAAGTTTTAGCCAGGACATTTGTTTGCATTTTGAAATGCAGTCCTTCAAACACTCCTCAAACACCATTAACAATTAAAGGATTCCAAGAACACTTCTCGCATTCTTCAGTTTCTGTAGGGTACTTCCCTCCCAGTGAGTATGACAAGTTGTTCCCATGAGGACAGCCTGCTCACACCGGCAAAAGGCAGCAGGTCAAGGGCTCTTGCTCTATTCTTTTTTCTTCTGAACATGTTGCTTGTTATATGCTGAATTATTTCTCTTGTGCACATTTAAAACAGCTATGTCACATTTTCTGTGCTGTTACGAAAATATGAGATTATGCCCTTATCTATATGCACACATAGAAGCAGGTGTGCACGCCAGTTTTATATTCTTCTTGAGAATGTAGGAATCTGCTTAGCTGAAGCAATTTTTAGCTTCAGAATATAATATTGAAAGTCATATCTGCACTTTCATGTTCAACATTTACTGTATAAATTGTTTACAGTATAAAATATGAAACAGGAAGGTATCATAGCAATACTTATTTTTCTCTATTATTGCTATCCTCATCTCAGCATGAACTGCTAGGACAAAAAATCATGATTTTTGTTAAAGAAAACACCATGTGACTAAGCAAAAATACTTGTTATTTCAATATGTGTAAATGAAGGTTGGAAGCGATCCAAGTTCCTTAATCTTAGTGGACAGCTGCAATTGCAAAATCAAAAATCAGTGTGTCCTGGAGATGCCTCACACTTGCTTGAGTATTTTTCTAAGAGTAAATCAAGGAACAACTTACTTAAGTAATACGTTCCATTTAAAACACGTTTAAGTGCTTCTGCGGTGCTTGGAAAAAACGCCTACACTCACAAAGTCCTGGACACTTTTCTAGTTTCTCTGTAATCAGTTTGCATCCTACTTATCATGCATCAGATTTCACAGTTTCCCTAGGCAGTCTGAGTACTGTTATTTGGCAATTTGAAGCTCTCACTTTCACAGTAGACATCCTTTAGTAACAGTTGCTGAACACTGTAGGAAGCTGACCAGGAGAAATAAAGTTCATGAGCAAGCAGAGAGAGGCATAAGGAGATGTCATGTCTTCTTCAATGCTAAACTCTGTATTATTTTGATAAGGTGCTAGAAGGGCTTCATGATGAACATTGTGAATCTGTATGTCTATATATATGCAGATGCATATGTGTATGATATATATATATCACACTTCCAATTATTTGAAACTCTTGTGAATCTGAGAGTAACTATGAGCTGTGCACAGATTCATTAAGAAGGGCTACTTCAGCATTCTAGGTTTCATCAAAGGACACTTATCAAAGGACTGGAAAGAAAATATCCTCTGTAAAGTTTTCACACTTCTATTTCTTTTGCAAAAAATTACGGGGGTAGAGCTTTCTGGAAGTGCTTTAAAAGGTCTTCCATTTGCAGGACATGGGGGAACTTCAGGCATTTAACCTGAAATTTTAATGCAGGTATAGCATCAAGGCTTCGTGCTATCTATCTCGTCAGTTTCATAGCCTCGTCTTTAGTTTTTGCTAAAGAGAAGTCCAAGCAAGGATTTTCAGCCAACAGTTACTTCCAACTTCTTCCAAAAGAAGACATTTGTGCATTGAAGATCTGTATCAGTCACATCTCAGTTGCTGCTGCAAGACCAGTAAGGTGTAAAACACTTTCACATCTGAGTGATCCTTTCTGACATAAGTGGAGAGCGGACGCATGCTTATCTATTACATCATCAGGAGACTGATTTGTAGATCTCTGCTTTCAGATTCACACTCAACATTTCAAAGATAGGAAGCAAAGATACTAAAGTACAGGTATAATGAACCATTGCAAAATAAATAAATAGAGGACAAAGAAGTTTTTGTAACTGCAGGTGTTTCTCCCTCTTTAGAGATTTTTGCTCTCTCCATCAGTGTCAGGTCCTGTATACTCCAGACTCTAAGTGTGTCAAGGTGCAGAGCAATCTTATTCCAAAGGCAAATGCGTTTTTAATCATCAGGGCTTCTTGGGTGCTAATGTGTGACCTGTTGAGGGAGTGAGTATAATTGTGTGTTGATGTTCATGGGAGATACTCCAGTAGTTTAATGCTTGGACTTCTTAGGGCTTAGACTTAAAACTGAAAGACCAGATGAATTCAACCAGGCTAGCTTGTTCCATATCGCAGTTGCTCTGCATTCAATTGAATGTTAAAAGACACAGAGCTAATGTCTGTAATTTAATACTGTATCTTTAAATCCATGTCTACAATAAGCCATACACAGTTCAGCATGTTGCAGAAAAATTGACCAGAAAATGTGAAACTCCATTAAAACATTGCATGGTAAGGAAAAATAAGAAAAGGCATGAACTGAGTCTTGATGGCAACAATACTTTTATAATATCCTAAGAAAATAACAGGAGTAAAGAGATACATACCCTAAAGCATGAAGCTAGTTGAAGGCAATAGCATAAAAGCAGAAAGCAAAGTAAAAACAAAAGAGATGAATTATTTTACAAAATCCTGGCCTAATAGAAAGCATTGTTAAATTATCTTGTCAAGCATAACAAAAAACTGAATGGGTATTTGGGCTGAGATTTCACCTAATGCAATAAAATGCCTAAGGTGTCATGAGTCAGAAGGAGTAATTCTGACTAATGTACTTGTGAGTCAATTTTTCACCAGGTAGCTGCTAGAACAAGAATTTTTTTCACATAAAAATGTATTTTTGTGCTGATCTAAACAAACTGAAAGCATTTTCATTTGTTTTTCATGAGCAACACAGATGTTGTTTGGCAACTTCCATACAAAGCACCATAGATAAAAACCGTAACTGCACAGAGGAAATGGATGAAGTCCATTTATTTTTTCCAGCAGAACCAAAGATCTCCAAAGCTTTATACAACCTTTGCCAGGAAATGAGGAGAGATTAAATGAGGCTGGGGTCTCTGTGTTTGTGTAATTTTATCCATCTCACATGGAAACCAAAGAAAAAGCCTCTGGAGATTTCTTTCTCATGCTGGAAGCTCCAGTAGGCAGGAAAGTACATTCTTTTAAGTCCACTGAACATTTTAAGTTTATTCAGTTGTACTGCATACGTATTTTCTCCAGATGTAAATCAGTAATGGAAAAGCTAATATCAGAGTTTGCAATGAATATGTAGCCTGCATGCAAACTGCAGCACAGAAACTTCCAATTTTTGATGGTTAAAAGCTGTAATCCTTGTACCAAATACTTTGTTTCCACAAGGATTTAAGGAGTTTGTACATATGAATCATGTAATTTGTTCTCCCAGAACATAAATTGCACATTATTACCCATAAATTCATTTTGGAGTGAACTTACTTCTCTTGCCTTCCTTTCTGCTCCCAGCTTACACACATGGCAGTTAACTTAAAGGCTGTGATCGTATGTTACATGGTTGAGGGCCAGCCCTATCTCAAGCACTATTGCTTGAGAACATTTGGTTCCTTAAGTATATCATTGTAATATCTGAACAGATAATGCATAAATTTTTCAGCCTCTTTGGCTTTTAAGCCTTTAAATACAGCAATTCTACAATTCTATGATTCTGTGAATGCTCCCCTTTAGAAATCTCATAGATGAACTATGCATTGATTTAGCTGTTTAATCTTTCCCTATAAACTCTGTTCTTTAATAATTGTTTTGCAGTGTTCTGAATCCCTTCCTATTTGGGGTAACCATTCTTATAGCAAGTTGCTCAAAAACAACTGTATTTTCTGAGATTTCTTCACCATTACTAAATGCTCCTCTGTTTGTAATAAAATCTTTTTCTTCCTACCATATTGTACTGAACAGTCATGACAAAGTTTTTATCAGTGCCTTTTACAAAACTGTTTTCCACATCTCTCCATTACTGTCTTTCTATACCTTTCTACTTTCGTCCTCATCTGGCAGTAATTCATTCCCCAGAATTTTACATTGCATGTTTCTAGTTATAACAGGAGAATGGTGGTTTAAGATATTAGTAAATGTTTTGAGACTCCTGGTTCAACTTTTCTGCTCTATGGAAAAAGAGTTGAGTAAGACTTCTTTTTTCACAAAATAGACCTGTGAACCTAAGTGCATTTCAACACAGCAAAATGCCTGTATGAACTGATATTAGGCTTATTTAAATGCCATAGATAAAGTACCTTTTTCCTTGCCACGTTTTGAATTTTGGTCAATATTTGAATTGTATTTTCTGTGTTTACCCTTCCCAGTTTATCTGGGATTTCACTGAATATGTTCCTAAGTACCAGCCAAATACCTGCATAAGTTTAGCAGGTTTCTGGATTGGTTGATACCCAAGAGGCATATTGATAAAATAAATTCCCAAATGTCTCTGTAGTTTCTGAACAACAGTTTGTACAATTAGAAATTTGTGAGGAATGCGGAGCCAGCAGCAGTGAGTGCTGTTCTTGTGCAGAGCAGTGAAATTGCTAACATTCTCATCTAGCTTGCTGATAGTTGAACCACCTGTACTTTCTCCTTTTAAATAGCTACAGTGAGTGGGCTGGTTGTTTCCTGGTGGCAACAACCAAGCCATTAATTCTGGCTTCCCATTATACATTAAGCTGGAAGATGCCCTTGGTATTTATTTTGAGAGTGACCTCCTGTCTACATCGATCTGCTGATGTGTGCAGTACATGTGTAGGTGTATAGGACTGTAAGGCTGTGAGTTGCTTATCAACATTCACAAAATAAAAAGAAGAAATGTTTTCAGATATTTCTGAGGTAAACTTCTCAGACAGACCCCGAAGCCTGTCTGCAGGCAGAAGCTTGAGTTACACTGGTGTTTAGAGGATTTATTTAAGTAAGAGCTTGAGTTACCGTATACATACATTAAATAATGGTATCATAAGACTCCATAAATGGTCTGCACAGGTTTCATCTACAGTGCCTGAAATTTGAAATGGCTGCCACAGTGGTGAGTTGCAGGGCTGTGATATACTTTCCCTGCTGCCAGATCACACATAAATAAGCCATAAATAAACAGCTGCACAAGTCCCAAAAAGTATATTGAAATGTAAGATGTCACTATCTTTTTTTTTTTTAATTTTTTTTTTTTTAATTTTTATTTTTTTTTATGTCCTCCAGAGTTGACATCAATTACTGCTTCCACTTTGAGCTTAAATGTATTCTCTGTACTTAATGCTAGTATGGCAGTTTGTATGCATGCAATGTTTCAAGTACATCTTAATTTTCTTCTTCTCTTAGCTAGCAGGTAAACGAGAGTGACTGTGAGTATAAAGGGTTAACTTGAGACTAGGAGTAAGTTGCATGTGCATACAGATAGCTAAAAGTGTTTTGGGATTCTAATCAATTGAAATATCGATTTCAGATCTGAAAATGGATCTTGCCATTTGATTTTCACAGCAGTTATTCAAAAATGCTGGACTTAACATGCACCTCAACAGTTGCAAAAAGCCTGCACTAAACATCTCAGAATAATACCGTTTCTAACGTCTGCTGTTGCATGTGTTAAAGAAGCAGCTTAAAGACCCATATGATGAGGTGAATAAGAATCTGCTGCTGTGCTGAACAATATCTGAAAAAAATACTACTGCTGCTTTGCTGAAAAATATGCACAATATTCTTGGCTTCTTTTTCTTTTATTATCTGTGGGCTCACCTTGAGAACGTCTCTGTAAGTTCTTTCAAACCAGCATTCACTAGCACAATGGAATGAGGTTTTAATTTGCTTAGAAATTAAGTTGGCAGCTGTCAAATAAAGAGTCTCTTACCTGCCTGAACCAATTCCTGGTTTTAAAACATGGCACTGTCTGTTGCTTCATTTGGGTACATCACAAATACTATGTTTTATAACTGACAGACTAATTACCATCTAGTGATTAGCATTTGGCAAAATAGACTGTCTCATGGATTGCTTTAGTTAATGCTTTGCATGAACATTTCATAACTTAAGATCATAAAATGGCAAGCTAAATTAATTCACAGGCGTGAACGGACCTGAAAAGTTTAACCTCCACCACATTTTTCCAGCTGGTTATCCATTCCCAGTGACTCCCTCTTGTTACAGCACATGCACATACTTTCAAAAGGAAGGGTTATATCACCAGCACCACTAAAACATGAAAGTCTGTGCACACAGTGCACAACAGGTTTTATGCAGGCAGAATCCTCCTCTTCCCCTCTGGCCTTAAAAATGCTTTTTTGTTTCACATTGCATAACTCTTTCGGCAGTTACAGATGTGCCAAGAGTCCAGCTTTGGCTGGGATGGGTTTTCTTTGTATCGGTTACAGAGGTCCCTGCCAGTGTCTCAGCTCCTCTGGACCCAGAGGGCTGTTGTTCTCTGAGTGCAGCAGCACCGCTCTTGGCTGCATGTTGCCCCTCTTGTTCAGGCTTTGCTGGTGGCCTCAATCATGCAGACCTCTGCTTCTGGCTGCTCCCACGTCTCAGTGCTGGAGGGGCACACAGGAGAGTATAAATCCCTTGGGATGATGAAGGTAAGAGAATAGATCATGTGATGTTTCGCCATCGGTTTTGCCACTGGGAAAGTTGATTTGCTGACAGCCCTTTGGTGGTAGTCTGGAAACAACCTGTGTTAAAAGTCTCTTTCCAGCCAGTAGGCTCAACCCCAGCACTTCCCCACTAAGCATTTTACCTCTGGCTATCCCAGCAAACTCAGTAAACAGCTGTTGAGGACCTCAGACCTCAGAACTGGGAATTAGAAGGGGCAGTGACTGCTCAGAGCTGAGCTGTTCATGAAGTATCCTCACCATTTGGACTCAATGGTCTTTCTCAAACTTAATTATTCTAAAATTCTATGATGATGCCTGAACTGTTCTTCAGTGCTAGAGAAAGCAAGGAATGGACCTAAAACTCTTTCCAGTCCCTTGTGTGTCCTGACGAATCCAGTCAGTGTTCACCCATCTAGGCACCTCAGATCCAGGATGGCCTGATCAAGGCATTTGCTCCCACCAGGTGAAATCAGCAGGTCTAGAGTTGGACCTGTATCTTGGCAGCAGGACAATGTATGTTTAAAAACATTTCTTTTTCAAACTGTCATTATTGGACACTTCCAAACAAACAGCCAGCTTCCAACCAAGGAACACAAATCCCTGTGACTCCCCATTACAAGAATGCAAGTTCAGGGAAATTATTCTGATTTCTGGCAAAATTGTGAAGGAATCATTTGGCTTTGTTGCTATGGTAAAAAGTCACCCTTTCACCCAACTGTAAGGATTTGTCAGGCCGAGCCTACAAAGCTCATAACAAAAGAACTGAACAGGTAAACTGATTTTTGGGTCTCTGTTGTGTTTTCATCTTATAAAACGCAGAACCAACAAACAAATACCAGAACTTGAACCCTTGCCCTATTTTTTTTTTCTTTTCTGGCTCCACCATTCTGACATTTGTCTCTAGGGAGTGTTTGCACGCGGTGTAAAAATGATCCAGGCTGTCAACACATCAAAAAGCAAACAGAGCAATAAAGGTTGGGTTATTTTTATTTGTTTTGTTCAGTATGCTTCATAAACAGAGGGCTGACTGCGTATTGAAATGACATACAGCCCTGTTATGTGAGTATTACATAAATACAACGTCTAAGTTCAGATTGCAAAGTGACTGGTAGGGAATTAAAACATTATTAAATCATAGGTATTTGGACAACTTTCCATTCACACTAACTGGAATCATAAGAGTGGTGTATTTTAGCATGAATGATTAATGATAGCAGAAATGCGTTCTGTCTCCTTCACCACTATTATCAGTCATCTTGAAGTCTGAGAACAAGAAAAATACGCTGTGCAAAATATTGCTTATCCTGTATGTCCTGTAGTCTGGCAATACGGTAACCATGCCACCATTCAGAACCAAGGCTGCCAGGGATTCAAAGTCTGCTGAAAACTGGAATGGATCTGGCAAAGCTGAGATGTTTTCAGATGCTCAACAGATATGGACAAGGAACAGATCTTTCCCCTATTCGAGGAAAAGGAAGAGTAGGAAATCTCATGATTTTCCATCAGGTATGGCTGCAGAAGTGTTGCTGCAGTGAACAACCATGCAGTTTAAATTCCCTCCCTGTTTGCATTAAAAGTTTCAGGCAACCACTCAGAAAGCTAAAAGAAAAGATGAGAGAACAGCTCACAGAGATACTCTAAGAACTGTTCAGCCAAGCTTTTAGTAATCATTTAGAAAACAATGATCATATTCAGAGGAAATCTGAATCTATTTGTGATGAAATATTTGAGGTTTTTGTTCACATGTGACACTCTAACATGGAACACAGATGGAACTTTCTACTGCACCTTCTTCCCACAGTTTCCATCCTAAGGAATATTCCATCAAAATCTGCATTGCATTTTATGTCAAAAACCATTATGCAAACATAATCATTTTCCTTTTAGCCATGGCTCAATCAACAATCACTCCAGACTGTCCTCATCACATCATGACATTTTTCACTCAATTTACCTCTTCGGGTGGATGGAAGAGATTAACATCCACCTTAAAAGTAAGGAAAATTTAATTGTTCTTGAAACAGATCATTCCACCTATGTGTCTTCAGTTTTTCAACCAAATGGCAATGTATTTCAATATTTACACCTACACCTTGATGAGGTGGCAGCCAGAAGAGCTGTAACTTTGGAAAGCTGGTTTTCCTTAATTTTTTTAATTTTTTTAATTTTTTTTTTGGTCCCTCATTTATTTCTAGCTGTGAAGACTAATAGCAGGAAAAAAAAAGTAAATGAAATCCCACTTGAAGACATTCCTGGGACATGGGCTATGAAAAGATGGGTCAGCGGTTTTCAAATAAACCAACTAATAATGCAGGTATTAAATACAAGTCTTGTGCCTTATTCAAGCAGTCCTATGGGAGACCATTGAGTCTAAGTACTTGAGAGCTCATGCGAAATAGCCAGTACCTCTCCCTTAAAGACCTTATATTCACCTCCTCCTCTATATACACATGGCCTGGATCCATCAGGTAGAGACAGACGTTTAAAAGCAGTACTTCTGTTTGGTTTTCATCATTAAGTCATGGAGAGGGGAAAGCCCTGAAATTCAGGATGCTTGTAGAATTGCACAGGTCTGTGTAAAATGAATCAATCTATGGTTTTGTTTTGTTTTGTTTTGTTTTCCTAGAGGACAAAAACATATTTAATTGTAAAACGTTAATCTGCTAAGAGCACAAATTACCCGTTCTGTTGGCAACTTCTGTCAAAATATGGAGAAATAAAGAAATACCCTGTGCAGGGATTTGAGCTCAGTGACAGCAGTGTAAGTTATGTTAAAGTACAACTCTGTGTTTACAACAGAAAATCTGTGCGTTTGATTGATACCGATATTACACATATTGATTTCTTATCGCCATGGCCTTTAATCACTGAAATGTCTGGGCCATGCTGATCTGAAGGAAACTCACACTCTCTCTGCAGTTGTTATGTGGGTAAATATTGTGGTTTAAGTGCTAAAATGCACATAGTTGAAAAATAATTATCCATAGCGTTAGCCAAGAAAAACTTGGCAAGCACTCTAATGCCATAGAGCTGGAGTTATAAAGCACCTTTAATTATTATTTTTTTAAATAAGCAGAAATAGAATACATCGGCTAGACACACAACTTCAGTTGGACTGAAGTAAATTATTGTTTTTTTCAAAAGGAACATTTGCTCCAAATTTTGAACAGAGTCAGACAATACTGTTTAAATTCCTTTATTCTGTGAATCTTCTCTCCAGGAAGGACATTTGCAGGAGTAACTAAGAAAGCACACTAAGAGTAAATACTGCAGATGCCAAGAGAAATTTATTCCTAATCCATGCTAAATCAAGAAACTGATGTTTAATGTTTTCACGTGTGCACTTAAACAGAAGCAAGAACACTAGGCTTATGGTGTTCAAATACACATTCATGCTAGTTACTTATAGATTAACACGAGAGAGGTATTTGAACACCCAAATATTAATACTTCCTGCACTGTCCTCATTTAATAAATTAGGTTAAAAAAAATCAAATTAGAATCATTTCACAATTTTTTGAATGACTTTGAATGGCTGCAGTACTGGTAAAAACAGTCAATTAACAACAACCTGGAAAATATAAAATGAAATGAAGTGTAAAATTCAGCTAGTAAGCCGCAATTCTTTCTCCATTTTATTAACTAGGAATAAAACATTCTAAATATTAAGTTACTGGCATTTTAAAAATGCAGCAGAAATTGAATAGCAAATGTATAATTACAGCATTTTCACATGAAAGAAAAAATCAATAATTGCCTTTCTATCTTGAAGGCATTAACAGAAGTGATTCATTGACTTTGGACTACTACATGAGAAACTTGTATGTGGTTTGTCTTTTTTTTTAATGCATTTTGTGCTTCATTGTACTGTAAGATAAATAGTGTTCATTCCTGGGCAACCTTAGCTAAAACAAATATGTTTTGTACTTCATGCAAGTGAAAGAGCTACTTTATCACTTTCTAATGCAATGTGTCCAAACTTTGTTATCAGAGCATGAGTGCTCGCCTTAAGATGAACTTACTATCAGCAACCTTACAAATGAGCAAATAAAAAACATGCACTGATAAAAATGTGCTGAAAGCATTCCTTTTGTCAAAGGCAGTTAAAGTGCACCAGCCTTAGTGCTTTGTTTTACCTCAGACAGAGACACCATTTGCAGCCTACTCTTTTTTAATTTATGAAGATTTTCTTTGTTGAAAAGGGTGAGAAAGACTTGAAAAGAAGTTAAAACTTTCAGGTTCAGGAGGTAGCATTTTTGGTAACAAAAATGGAGAACTATCTACTTATCCTTCCCATCCAGGGAAGCGTAAGAAAATTGAAATATTTAAAATATTGTCTGTTGGCTTGCTGGTGCTTGAGAGAAAATACTCCATCAATCCAGTATTGAGCAAGGACCCCACAGAGGCCTGGAAAGACTCAAAAGTTTTGGTGACAGACACTGGAGATCTGTTATCTTTAAATGAAGTGTTTTTGGGCCATTCCAACCTGAATCTCTGAATCCAGGTCTTCTGGTTATTTGCAAAGGAGATCCAGATGTTGTTCTGGCAACACAGACCTCCTTCATGTGCTCCAGTGCTGGCTTAGATAGTGCACCTGTATGATCGAGAGGGAATTTCCTCTGCTCCATTCCACCCCACTCTACTCATTTGCTTTCATGCTTGACCTATCTTGTTCTTCTGGAATTGCCAACAAAGGCTTACATCATGGAAGTGGTATTCTTTATCTTTATGCAACCGAGAACTTAACTGAAGCTACTAATTCATTCTATATGCATCCTGGAACAACCACAAAATCCTGACATGATTTGTCCCTTTCCAGTTCAAGTCAGTGATCTAAAGCCAAACAGTTCTGTTTCTTGGTGCTAATTCCATCATCCCTGAAAAATAATTTTTCTCCATCTGACTTATTGGGAAATGATAAAAGAACACAGAGGATAAACAAACAAATATGATTTTTTTTTTCTTTTTTCTTTTTTCTTTTTTTTTTTTTTTACTTTCAAACTAAACTGAGACAGTGCTTTGAAAGAGTTAAACTCAAATGTGCCACAAGAATTTCTTCAGCTCTCTTCTCAGTTCTATACATTTTCTCTGGAAATTTCACGGGCTTCTGCAGCTCAGCTGCTGCAGGAGCTGAATGGATCATAAATGCATGTCTCCAACTTGGGCTCCTTCCTATGCTATCTGCTGCAAGTTACAAAGATGTGCTCACTCTCATCCCACATCTAGTGTTGTTTTCCTTCCTCTGTTTTAATACTTACAAAACATCATCACCATCATCAACATAAAAAATTCATATATGTTTTATAATTTTGAGCTGAATTCAGGAGGACGAGCTTCAAAATGAAGTTGTAAATTTTATTAGAAGAGAATTCAAAAACAAAACCACAATATTTCTCATGAAAAAAACCAAATGCTTTTCTCATGAAAATCTACACTATGTGATCACATTTCTGATTGTAGAGATCAGTGCATATCAGCGAGTGAAAGTTACTTATAAACTCCCCTTCTAACAGGGAAGAGGATCAGCTCCCATCCCTCAGATCCTGGAGGAGAAGCAGTGTCACTGAAGAGCATTTGATGGAAAACTCTTGCTGAGATCTAAGCCCCCAGAAGTGCTTACAACTTGGGGCTGCCATCTATACAGCCCAAAGGAGATTGCCCAGACTAATGTGTTGGTGCCTCAAGACCTTAGAGCAATGATCAGCGGAGATGTAGCCTTTAGGACTCTCCTCATTGTCTTGGTTTTAAAATCACTGCATATCTTAAAAACCCAGACTTTTTTTTTTTTTTTTTTTTTTTTTCCAAATCATAAAAAGCTCTTAAATAATAAGATGATCTTTTAAATAATTAACTTCTGTGAATCCAATTATGTGATGGAAAAATGTCACCTTACTTCTTCAGCAACTGTGAGCTGACGTGACCCTACACCTACATCTGTCATTTAACACAGTCAGAAAAAACGGGGTCATTCAGAGGGTTGCTTTCCTGGGGCTGACTCTCCAGCTTTGAAAATAAACATCTCAGTATTTTCTTGACATTTCGTTTTGATAGTGACTCAAATGCACTTCAGCATTTGTCTAGCAACAGGAGATAACCGTGCTAGGGTGGAAGGGTCTCAGAGGGCCCTTCTGTTACACTTCGGGAGTTCCTGATGGGATTATTGCTGCCTCTTGATCTCTGAGCACAGAGGCTCTGATGCCAATCTGTGAAGCATCATGCAGCATATCAGATGCAGCCAATCTACATTCATTGAAGAGCTCGGCTGGAATAACATTTTCTTTTTGCATTTGATCTGTCTATAAAACCTTTATATGGAAACTTTACAAAACAAGTAAACCTTGTGCAACAACTTAATCACCAGTTTATCTTATATCTCAAATTATACAAAAGGAAAGAAGAGAAAATTAAAGAAACACACTAAACCAGCTTTGTCATTACGGTATAACTGTAAACTTTTTTGTACTGTCCGATATTTCCTGGAGTCTTTGAACCAAACTGCCATCCTTATTGATCACGCCATTTGTCAGAATGGCAGCCTTGTCATATTACTATTTTTTAATGGATAGGTTGCTATCACTCGACTCCTATCCTGTAGGCAGAATTCTGCCTGGACTTTGCACTTTAATTTCTTCAACTATGTGGATTTCCAGGAATTTGAACTCTCACCAGACTGTCTTAATGTGCTTCAGAGCTTTCCTGCCATTCCAATGCATTAAAGAGAAGTTTTCAAGGAAAATGCCATGCTTACGCTGCCATGTACTGAAACTTGGAAAGAACAGGACACCCCCTACACTGCTTCACTTTGATTATATCCTACTAATCAGATTGTCACCCAGTCTACATTTTGTTCTTCATCACCTCTGTTTGGAAATTCATTCCATATATCAATGATAGGTGAGAAGAGAATCGGGATCTGTAATGTTATAATGAGGAGCAAATCCTGAATTTGATTGGGTTTTCATATGGATTTAAAAATGTATTCAAAATACATGAATGAATTGAAAGAGACAGCAGCCTTTCTCAGGCCATTTGGAGCTTCTAGATGTAATGAGAAACCAAAATAGTTGTAGGAATGGGAAATGTTCAGTGGTTCTAGGAAGTACAAGAACCTGTGAGTGACCATCCAGGTCAAACCTCTGTACCATCAGATCCCTTCTACACTTAGGCCACCTTTGTTAGCTTCCTTCTTGCTGCTCAGAATGCTTAGTGCACCAAACATTGCTCTTCTTATCCTTCTTTAATGTCAGTATTATGCTTTGGTATGAAATCAAACCAAAGACTTTCTACCTGCCAGGAATGCACTCTGGAGTTCTGGGTTTCTTCTGCAACAGCAGATAATTTTGCTCCCACCTAAAGCATATGCTCTACTTTACATATTAGTTTCTTACACGGTAGAAATCCACAGATGTGTAGTTAGGTCCTGGCAATAAAAAAAGGAGCTGATTTTCAGACACTTGATTTCAAGCTAAATTAGAAAAGCATGTATATCCAAGTAAGAAAACTGTGTATGTCCAAGGCTGTGGAGTCTCGTTCTTTAGAGATATTCGAGACACAACTGGATGCCTAACTGTGCAACCTACTGTAGGAAAGCTGCCTTAGCAGGGAGGTTGGACTCAATGGTCTCTTGAGGTGCCTTCCAACCTGCAGTTCTGTGATTCTGTGATCCAGAACTTGTGTATGGTTCCTATTTTTTTTTTCCTACAGTGAAGTCCAAAATTGCTGCGTTGAACACCTTACATTTTGAAAAGTGTGGATGCAGATTTAAACTCTGTGTCCAAAGTCTGTTTCTGTAATTAAACTGAACGTGAAAATCTATCCATATTGGACTGACTGACTCTGATTTCACTGGGGCAGATTAGAAGGAACCATTCTAAAGTCAACAAAACAGTTAGCCCTGCGACTTCTAAATCAGTTAAATTTCACTTGCTTCGATTGATTTGATTGTGATTTTTCAGTGGGTTAGGCCTCCCATTAAAGACATAATTTGCCTTTTGACTTTAGTAAAAATCCTGTGTAGCAGCACAGAAGTAGCATGAGATTTTTCTGCCAAAAGTGATGAAAAATAAGTTTTGTATTTTCTCTGTATAGATATTCGTGCTGTCAGCTGAGAGAGAGAAGAAATACTCTGCAACATTAAATCATATTTTACAGTTGAATCATTTGGAAGACTTCCATATTTACATTCACTTCCTATTTAATGTGACGCAGATTTTTTGCATGCATAGATCTTGAAAGAAAATAACATATGGAGAAACCTACTCAGATTTTGGCCCTACTCAGATGGACTTCTGGTGGATGAAAAGCTGGATATGAGGCTTTTGGGGTCCAGAGGAGAGCCACAAGTTAACAAACATCATAGAACAACAGATTTGCTGAGTCTGGAAAAGACCTTAAGGATCATCAAGTCCAACCACAACCTGACCATACAGCCCTAACTCTAACAGCCCTCCGCTAAATCATGTCCCTGGGCACTGCATCCAAATGGTTTTTAAACACATCCAGGGATGGTGATTCAACCACCTGCCAGGGGAGCCTATTCCACTGCTTAACCACCCTTGATGTAAAGAAGTTTATCCTGATATCCAACATAAACCTCCTCTGGTGCAACTTGAGGCCATTTCCCCTCATCCTGTCACCTGTCACCAGTGAGAAGAGGTCAACCCCGCTCTTGCTGTAAGCACCTTCCAGCCCCCAGTTAGAATTATTTAATTCCAATGGGTTTTGTAAATAAAAATTAAGTCCAAAGGTAGTTTTGTAATTTATGTTGAGGCGTTTTAAACTGATGAAACTATTGTAGAACCATGTGGTTATAAACAAAAAATGCAAAATGAAATTTAGAACTGTTGTAATAAAGATAGCTATAAACAAGTTAGCATTATAATTCAACCTTCACAATCAAATATGGTGGAAATAAGTTCAGCTTCTATGGAAATGTCTTAGTGGCATCCAGTATGGTTCAGAGAGTGAATGCTGAGTAGAAAAAAAAAGGAAAGACCATCCTAGTTCTCTCTTCCCTAAATGAGGAAAACTTGCATTTTTTGGCTTGATTCCCTGGAATTTTATGGAAGACATTTGGAAGTACATCAGTATCCTCTCAGTATGGTTCAACTCCCTTATAATTACTGATTTTATTATCATGAAGCTTGACAGAATAACAGTCAAATGTCTGTGTACTTCTAAGTATCCAAATGTATGTGTATTCAGCACCCTTGTCTCTTAGTCATATTAACTACTTCATCTTCCAAGAATGGTGCAATAATTTCCTGCTGAGTAGTTAAGCAAGAAGACTGCCTTTCACTAAAGAGAGTGTTGCCCCCTGCAAGCAAAACACTTTGAAGTACTTAGAGGTGAGAATGACTGAATATGTTAGATGGTCATCCTATCAGACTCTAGAGAGTGGCACCTTCAGGTAGACACAGTCTTTACTGACAAAGGACAGACAAGTAGGGACTAAGACAAGCTTTAAATGCACTATTATATTTGATACAACAAAGCAAAAATATTTGAACAGCTATTACTCTTCCTTAAACATCAGTAACTGTTCATTGTTCTTGACAGTTTGACTAGCAACTGTCTAATGCAAACAGAGGAAAGCCTGGTGACTGTCGCTGTGAATCTTGAGCCTTTGGCAGGTAACACACACCTGTAGGTCCTGGGGGAGACTGCACTGAGTGGAATTATTGTGTCAGGTTCCTCATGTATAGTGATTTCCTGATCCATCTTCAGCTGCATGTTGTAAACATGGCCTATGTAAGTGTATGTTCAGGGCATTCAGGTGGAGGTGTTTCCCTTCTACTTTGAAAGGGCTTCTCAAGTTTTCATTTTGAAGCTCTATTTCAAGCAAAATTTTTCATTAGAGTCATCAAAATGTGGTTTTGATCTATGTCAGTCAGGCAGGGACAGTCACTAGTCACCTGTTAATTAGTCCACGCTGACCGGGAAATATTTGGAAGAACAGTTCATGATCTGAATAAAACTGGCCTCAGTTTAAAATTTGCAGTGAAGTCCTAGGTAATTTCCTTCTGAATGTTTCAGATGAAGCTTGAAATTTCAAAGCCATCTCCTTAACAGCGTTATTTATTTTTGTATGGCCGTATCAGTGAGAAGTCACATAGCAGTGCAGGCACAAACTTTAAAAGTTAGGCTTTTATCTAGGCAGCGCTGTCTGCTACCTCTACTGATATCACTGTAAATTATAAGCATTTACTTGGCACTGCCTGCTACTGTTGATATGATGTGGTCTTCACTCCCTTCCCATATTCTGCAGACAAACAGCTAATCAGTCTGACCATTAGCTGAGTGAGCTGACAACTGCGAGAACCAGATGTTAAGTTTTAGAATTTATTTTTCCAGTGGGGTCATGTAGGTTTTTGATTTGTTTCCTAGCTAGCCTGTTCTAAAGTCTTTTATCTGGCTTCTTGGCTGATTTCCATCAAAACAATAAAGCGTTCGTAAGTTTTAGTTTCCCCATAAGTATCATCTCCAACTGTAGTTTCTAGAAGTCCCCTGTGTAAGCATGTGAAGCTTTAATTTTCCTTGTGAAAGCTGTGAACAAGGTACAGGCTTTGTTATTTCTGATACAACATTCATATCTTGTTTATAACAACTCAAAAGAACATACTGTAAAGCTTCATTCACAGAATCAATGTTTCAGACTTAACAGAACAGGATTTGCATTCTGATATTTGCACAATTGCAAAAGCTATCTGTTGGGTGGAGAAACAAGTTTGTTTTGGGTGGAGTGAATCCATCCAAGTCTCCATGCAGAGCAAGGAAGACATGAAAAACTGGTATAGCAATCATAATGGTAATGGACAGTCACTCTGAAAAGACCAGAAAAAATAGTTAAGCCCATGTATATTCCTACTAATGATTGTTGTTCTTTCCTTATTTTTATCCAGAGATTAATTTTAAATAGGAAAAACTAGTGGGAATATGCTTGAATCTAAGAAAACCGTATTTTCCAGGCTGCTCATATTTTGCTTTTGCATGAAGGAAAATAAGAAAATATCTGTCAATATTTTTTCTCAGTATCTGTCTAACAGAACTGGAAGTATGCCTCCAAAATACTGCTTCCTCTTCAGAAAATTTGCTTCTCCTAAGCTTTGATTTGAATTAAAATCTTCTATTCAGCAGTTCTGGTTCTAATAATCTTTTACAGTGCTTTTCAAGCCTTGATAATCATATGTGTCTTCAGACACTACCTTCAAGATGTTTTCCACTTCAGCTTTAAGTGGCTGTTCTTCTACTGTACGTTTCTCAAGTCATCTAAAATTCAAGTGGTTTGGATGTCTATTATGAAAGATTTTCTGTTAGCCCACCATTCCCAAAGAAATGTGTAAGTGAACACAGAACTTCCTAGAAGTCTTGTAGGAGACTAAAGCTATGGCGCATTTGGCTTAGCTTTCCTTGCAGCAAGATGATGATTATATCACAGTGACTAAACAGTTCCCACAGTGTGTGAATCATTGCCTCTAGTAAGACTGATCAGGTAAATTCAGCAGTTAAAATACAAATCCTTGGCTCAGAGAGTCCATGATCTCCCAGATGCCCTCAGCAGACAAGGTGAAAAAAAAAACCAACCTTTTAACAATTAACCTTTTCATAAAACTCTTTCCCACTGCTGTATTTTACTGGTTCATCTCAGAGATGATCTGGTCTGAATCAGTCCAATCATATGGATGTTAAACTTTTTGGATTGTAAATATTGTCATTTTTTACCTCTATTTGCAATGCTGGGCTACCAAACTCTGGTTTGGGAGCAGTCGGTGTGACTATCGGTCATCTCTTTTGTCATGAAAAATGCTACAGCATTTACCAGTTTAACAAACTGATCTACAAATACTAAAATCCTCTGCTTTCAATTCATTTAACATTAATCTTTGTGTCACACTTTGGCAGTGTGGACGCAGTTACACAAAGCTTAAAAGACATTAAAGAGCATAAAGCCCAAAGAGATGAATACTGCTCTGTCACAATAAGCAGAAATTATTCTCTATTCTGATGACATAGCTACCACTTCACCTGAGTAAATGTGACAACGTCTGAATTTATATAGTGGCACTGGTAGTATTATATATTCCAAAGGGCATTTTTATATGGCAAGGATGTCTTCCCCAGGAGTACCTTAAGATGGACAGCTTTGTTGGCACAGGTTCATATGTATGTATCATGAATTCCTTGGCCTTGTTAAAGGTTGTTATTTTTTCACATTCCTGACTACTGTAAACCTGCTCCTAGAGCAGTATCACTGGTGGGGTTAAATAGCATGCTTGAAAGGACTGTCATCTCTCTAGGGATGAAAAGAATTTGAAGGGAAAGAGAAGATAACTTATTAAAGCTTTGACAAATGGGTACAAAATACAAAATTATAATTTCAGTTGTTTTATTTTGAAACATTTGGCAATAATTAATGAACCAAATAAAAAAATTACAGCATCATTTCTAGCAAGAAGGCACTGTGTGGACAAACATAAGAAAGATTCTGAATGACTGAGATACTGGTAATGTATCAGATTATGGTAATGTTCTACCACAGGTCATGAAATTAAGATATTTCCCAAACAATTTTTTGTTTCACTCTCAAGTACCAGCAATGACTTTTGACCACATTTTGCTGAATCAAAATGCATAGAAAATAACTTCTCTAACTCAGAAAGCTATCTGCTAAGGAGGATCTGTAATGCCATTTGCCAGCTGGAACCTCATTTGCTTTCTGTGGCAGACTACTATCCTGTTGTGGGTGGGCAGGATGGCTTCCAGAGAATTAGTTCTTTAGGTTTCAGGCAATATTAATCCATTTTATTTTATTTTATTTTATTTTATTTTATTTTATTTTATTTTATTTTATTTTATTTTATTTTATTTTATTTTATTTTATTTTATTTTATTTATTTCATTTTATTTTATTTTAATCTTTTTTTAACCCATGTTTACTCCTTCTGCACAGAAAATCAGTTTCTACGTTTGAAACATTTAGTTTCGAATGAAGTTTAGATGAGGTTCTGGGATCCTACCATCTCAGATGGCAGCTTGATCTTATGTATAAACTTTACATTTGGGCCAGCACACTCAAAAGCCAACTCTTTCCAAACGTGTTGTTCTTTTCCCTTGCAACAACAGGCATTTGGAAGAAAGGTTATAGACATTTGATTTTGACATTGAGTTGAAGTACCTCTATACCTCATTATCGAAGTGAGACAGAAAATTCACACCGAGCCTTGCATCCCATATGCTAACCACAGGCATCATCAGTGACATAATGCTAACTTAAGGCTTATTCAGTCTGTTGCATGTTCTTTGGCATGTTTGAATAATTACCTTGTGTTACACAGAAAATGCCCAGTTCAGTCTTTCAGATTTCATTTCAGAGTAATCACATGCAGCTCTATTGGTTCAAAAGGTAAGGGCCTCTGCCATCTGATTTTCTTGACGACTGAGAGTGTTGCAGTCTGTGCTGGCAGGTCTCTGTGACAGCAGCCATACTGAACATGGAAAACATGGCTAAGTTTTGCTTTTATCATTGCAGCTGTCTCTCTGCTTGGGGCTTTGCTGGCATATATTTTCTGCCTCCACAGTATGATTTTTTTCACTTTCCATCCCGCCCAATATACCAGAAAAATGTTGTAGTCTAGACTATACATTAACTTTCCTATAGGTCCTTTGATATCAGAAATATGATACCATAAGTAGTCTTCAAAAATTCTTCCTTTTGTTTGTTCAGTCACCAAGGTCAAGCCTAATGCAAATTGTACTCCAACCGAACACACCATCACAGAACTTCTTTCTTTGATTTTGTTGTTCTACAAATCATCAGAGAAGCTTTGAAGACTAAATAGCTTTCCACAGCTAAAGAAATGTTTTTGCAGCAGCCAATAGTAAAAATACCATGGAAAATATATTAATATACTATATAAATTGAAGCAGATGTTGTCCATATACTCACTTTTGGGTACCAGACAGTTTGATTTACTCGTTAAATAGTTTTGACTAAAGTGTTACAGCAATTCTGGTCAAGACAAAAATCTGAGCTGTTCTGCATTTTGTTGTCTCTTAGGGATCACAATGATATATGTGACTAGGCCTACGTCTACAGTCTTACTGATTGGTGCTCCCTTTGCTTATTGTGACTATAGATTTCCCTCTATAAAGAGGGGAAAAAATTGCTATCTCTGTTCATCGCACAAAGAAGTATTCAAGATGACTCTACCAATTTAAATGTGATGGATAAGAAAGGTTCCTGTGGAAAGACAAATTTATGTTTTGTTATTGCTTGTCTGTTTGTTCTAATATCCAATCGGACTGAATGCATTTTGAGTTTTAGTTAGATTTCTTAGGGGCTATTTCTGTACGTTCCATGAGCTGGTTTGTACACAACCATCTTATTCCTCTTTTCTCAGAGCGGCTTATGCACAAACACCTCCTGAGAGACAGTGCTAAAGATACCATTTATATTATGCAAGTTACCGAAAAGGCTTACTTATATGCTCTCTTCTATTCCCCATTTTCAATGGCATTGCAAGAGGAAGGACTATATAAGAGAGAGAGACAGACTAGTATTATGTAACTATATTCATCTGTTGAAAGTAACTTCAAACAATCTTGGTTCTCATTCAATTCTTGAGGTCATCAGAAATCTAAAATAAGTTCCCAAAGTACAAAAAAAAAAAAAAAAAAAAAAAGAAGTCTGTAAAATAGCTACAAATCTTGTAAGAAAGCTCTTAAAGACGTGACATATCCAGTAATATTATTTCCAAACTGCTAGTTTTTGTGCACAAGGAACTGCCATAAGCTGGCAATCAGCATAACTATTAAGTCAGATTGAAATAACAAGATTAGGAACAAGGAAAAGTTTCCATGACCACAATGTATTTACCTTCTTTGTCTTTCATGAACTAAGAAAATGATTACTTCTGTCTTTTGTTTGCATAAGAAGGAGTATTCTGCACCTATTACAGCCAGTAGTTCTGTTGTGCTAGCTTTTCCTCTAAAGACTTGGATACTCTGAGATACATCAAATGAAATAATGGCTTTTAATTGTAACAGCAGGTTTTGATAATGCAAAAGCAACTTATAAGAACTAATAGGTGCTGACAACAATTACTGTGATTTTTTCTTGTGTTAAACAGACAAACGGGAAGAAACTGCATTAGTGGAAATGGAGCACTGGGAGATGTTAATGTGAGGAGAGGTGATCATATGGTTATCTGCAGCAAGACTACTGAAAGCAAAGAGGATGACTGGAGGCGTTGGATTATACCCTGTGTCAAAAAACTAAATGTCTACAATCACTTTTTGCCTTGCAGTTCGTAGTAGAACTTTCTTCTAAGGAGTGTCTTCTTGGAAGTGGGTGTCCATGGATGACAAAAGGGAGTGTGAAGTCAGAGTTGTGATAGTTCTGTGAAAAGTACTCTTTCTTCAGTATCTGAATCTTTCAGTATGAAACAAGAAGACACTGGTTTTACAGCACCAATGTTAGGTCCATCACTAGTATCTTCTCTATGCTTCTGGCATTGACATTGTCTCTGAAGACTTCTGATTTATATTAATTTATATTATATTTATATATTATGATTTATATTTATATATTATGATATGATATGATATGATATGATATGATATGATATGATATGATATGATATGATATATGCATAAGTATGGTCATCCCATTCCAGACCTGAAGAAGGGCTCGTTCATCTGGAATATAGACTGTTTTTTCCCCCCCCCCCTCAGATTACCATTAGATTTTGATAGAGAAAACACTGCTTCTCTCTATGAACTTTGCTTTATTAGCTAAGTTATGCCCACCGAGGACCAAGGCCCAGTGATTGCCCAGTGATTTTATTTAAATAAAAGCCATGATTGAGACCAAGCTTGCAGTGAGACAAATTAAATTCAGCATTCTTGCAAGGAATATCATACTTGCTTGTAACATTCCTATCAGGAGACAAGCTGAATTTGCCTTTGTAATCTCTTTTACCATCTTAGATAATTCCATTAATCACCGTGTATTTAAATTTCAAGCAATCACACACATTTTAGCCAATAACAGTGTAGTTGTTTGCTTTTTTTTGGTATTTTCATGTGCCTCTCCTGACACTAAGCTCTTTCATAGTTTAAAATCATAGCTGGAGTTACAAAGCCTCTTTTATCCACTTATTCAATTATGCTGATATTGGATTGCATATTAAGAGCAATAAAACTAATACTGCAGAACTTGAGACTCCATTTTGACTATCCTTGTGCGTCTACATTTTCTCCACCTAAGAGCCTGTGATTCTTCCAAACACACTTTAAAAATTAAAGCTTATATTATTGAGTTGCATTCACTGAACTTGATAGAAATGAGTTCTTAAGAGAATAAATGGGAGGAGTTTGCACAGTAGACTTGTATCCATACTTAAATAACTCCAGAACTTTTTCCAAGGTAATGACTAGTCTGCAATCCTAAGAATGGCTGTTATTTTATTTTAAGGGCGTTACATAAATTTAAGAGACAAACCAACTTTTTTTCGCATTTGATGTGAAGTTCTCCTAGTCGATATGTGATCCTGCACTAAGCAAGGCGAGGATTTGTTTTTCTGTTGCTCCATCTGACAATCCATAAAGGCAGCATCTGTCCAGCACTTTGCATTTGTCTAAGGTTGGGGAAGTGAATGATAAGAGTACACAATCCAGTCTAAACATTGGTCTGTAAGAAACATTTGAAAAAAAAGCTCATGAGCCAAAACAATAGAAAAGGTGAAACTCTTGTATAGTTTGTTGCAAGATTTCTTTCCATGTTCAAATCTAACCCATATAGGGAAGGCAATCTCTCTAGTTATATTTTGAGCAGCCAGAGAAGTGGGAATTGCTGTTGCAAGAGATGTAGGCAGTCTGTGAGCCATCATTAAAGACTGAGTTACTACAGTACTGTGAAATGGTTTAAGGCAGTTTAGTTTGTACATATTTAAGAGATAGGTAGGAGTTGATATTGTGCTACAGTATAATTCTTCTCTATATGTTTTTCTCATAAACTGAAACATCATCCTGATTTTGTGCCAGGACTTTGAATCAGATTCTGTACTGGGAGTTTTTGTGATACCAGTTGTTTCTGAGAATTTACTTTGGGAGCTTCTATACAAATGTGATACAGAAATATTCTAGTATCTGGGGAGATTTTAAATCACAGTGGAAGTCATTCAGAATCAAAAGAATAAATTAAAAAAGAAGAAATAATTGAATTATTGTTTTGATTCCTGGGACAGCCAGGATAGCAATAAACAGAAAGATAAAGTTGCTCTACCTGTTTATTAGGTTAAATACTCTGATCAAACATTACTACAAACACAAGAGGCACTTTTCTTCTGATTTAGAGCACTGAACTCAGCTGAACTACTTCTATAAGAAGTGTTACGTGCTTGTTAGCAAGTTAGTCTTCACACAGACCAGACTTAATGATTCAGACTGTTGCAAATGCTGCCATCTGACAGTGATTCAAAGGTGCTTGGCTGAGTGCAGTGGGATACGTGAGACATCAGAAAAATAAGTAAACATGAGAGATGCTGCTTTTGGTTTTTATCAGAAATTATCAGTTCAACCTGGCCATTACTGCTCTATCTAGATCCCATTAAATATATACAGTCTTTACGAATATCAGAGTGCTCTCTTGCATGAGAAACTTTCACACCAGTTAAAGTAATAGAATCATAGAATATTCCAAGTTGGAAGGCACCCATAAGGATCCCCATGTCCAGCGCTGTAAGATGAAACTCAGACCACTATTCTTTCTGCTCAGCGCTCACTGATCTCTCAGAGGGAGAGACCATCGCCTCTGCACTCTGCTGTTACTGCTAACAGTCCCTGTCAGGATGAACCACTAGAAAAGCTGGCAAATTTTCTACTTGTTTGTTTTGGCGATGTCTCTGCTGCAGCATCTCTCTAATCCTTACAGAGTTTCACTGACTGCAGAAATACATTGCTTCAGACTTGACTTGTTAATTCCCATGGCTCAACGTAGAATTACATTTGGGAACTAATACTGTTCCAGCAGTTTCTTTCTCTGTCATGGGTGCATTATAACAAGTGTTGATAAGGAGTCTAAAAAATGTGTTTGGAAACTTACATAAACTGTTTTGGTTACTCTTTCCTTGGATAAAAATTAATTCCCAACTTAATCAGAGTCCCTTCAAATTCATTAGTTCATTAAATACAAAAAAGGGAGGATGGATAGTTTATCTGTACCTCCAGCATGTAAATACTTGGTCTTTGTAATTCCCATGTTAATAATAAAATAGAGATAAAAACCTGTGACTGAAGCATGCTTAACGTTGGATAAAGGCCTACAAAATAAAAACTGTTTTCCTGAAAAATGTCAGTGAAAACTGTGTTATTTTTTAATATAGAAAATAAATACTATGCCCTTTACTAACATCTGTGTTAGCACAGCTAATATCTGCAGACTGCAGGAGTTTCCAAGTTACATTAAAATAAAGCGATCCAGATTAAGCAGACTTAATTTCACAGTACAAAATTCCACGGACTTTGCTCTTCAGATAAGACAGTTCAAAATTGAGATTTAAAAGGATCCTCACAAGGATTCATCTTTCCGAACACTTGCAAACTGCAGGCACTGTGATTTCTCTGAGCATAAAGTGATCACAGGGGAAAGGTTTCAGGTACCTTAACCTTATTTATTTATTTTTTTTCATTAAATATATATAGAAGAAGGGAGGGGGTATCTGAATTATTGGTAGGCCCTTTGTTATATATGCTAAAAATCGTTTCCAAGTCCTTGATGAATATCCATCCAAATACTGTATTTGTATATTTCTGTGGAAAAGATACCTGCCTTGGACAAGGAGAAAAAGGCGACAACCAAGACTTATATTGGTATGTCCGATTAGATTAGCTACAGCAGCTGGTAAAAAAAAGAACAAAAGCTGTGTTCAGACACAGAAGTCATCCTTCAGGACTTCGGGAAGGCCTGGATTTGTATTTGTTTTAAGTCTCGCTGCTGTGACGCACAACTTTGCCTGCCATTTGCTTTATATCTCATCAGTAAATCTTGTATTTATGAAGACATAAGCGCCATGAACCACTCTGACACTCTCTGCTTCCTTCATCTGAAGCAGTAGCATTATCTAAAATAAACTGGCTGTCTAGTTAAGGAAGGAGACATAATGAGTGTTTTTGCAAGCCCACCAGTATTTCTGTGAAGCTACCCCAAGGCGTGAAAGCAGGAGGGGAAGGGCAGGAGGGCTGTGGCTGACGTTGCTGGAACAGACAGTGTCCAGTGAGATCCAGCTGTGTAAATGTGACAGACATGAAAGAGATACAAAGATGTGAAGGTGAAAGTGTGTTTGTGCCAACAAAGAGAAAAAAGAATGGCTTGGCACAGCTTGTGTTGAGACTGCAGGTTATAGCTTGTGTGCTGAAGGAGAAGTATATGCATTCCCACATGCTTTTTGTTCTCAGCTGAGACACAGGGTGACTTCACTTGAAGATGAGAACACACTGTACTCTGTGTGCATTGTCCTTTCCACATGACAAATGTTCATATTCTCCTCAAAGGACCCCGTCCCGATCGGTAATCGTAGATTCTTCCATGACATTAAACCCTTCATTAAAGAGCACTTAACGAGATTTTCATTAACTCTGAATTTAGAAATTAAACTGTCCTCTACTATAATATTTCATACTTATCAAATCTCTTTTTTAGATACTCCCAGTAGTTTCTTACTATGATTATCTTACCAGTACTCCTGGTAGGGAATGAGAATAGAAAGGCAGCTGTATTGTCTCCTCCTAACAAAAAAGGAGAAATAGGCACAGAGAATTGATTAAATTGCCCTTCTCTGTGTCTTTTGGCCACATGCAGCTCTTTTCTCCCTGTTGTTAAGGTCCACTCCTCACTGATAAAGGTCAAAAACCATTTGTCATCTTTTCTATGCAATCATATTGCCTTGGCGAGCAAATGAACATCTAAAGCTTGTCGTGTTTTCCAGTCCTGATGCATATGGACTGCAGGAAAAGATGCTGGATGGAGCTCTTAAAATGCAGTCAGCCAGGACAAGCTAATTCCTACATTTATGCTAACAGCACAACTATGGACAGCAATGAAAACCTCTTCCTTCCATTTTTGTCAATCAGCACTATTCTTGCCCATGCACTACGAATTGTAGCACCTTTCTGGCCTTCCTCTGGTAATTTTATTACTACCTTTCTTGGTAAGGACGTTTCCCTATCATCTTCAAACTAAGGACTGGCACCCTACCCCCAGCCTGGGCTGCTGCAAAGAGTTTTAACAAGAGAAAAGCAATTATATAAAATGGTTTTCCAAATTCCTAGCAGAAACCTCAGTTCAGATCATTGCTTTTTTAAACAGTTGCAACTGCACCAAAAAACAGACAACCAAAAAGCAGTTATCCCTTAGTCCTGCACCTTGGAAATCTAGTTCTTTGCTCTTCCTCCTGCAGGTTCCATCACTTATTTCCCAGCATTACTACTACATTTAATGCATGTACTGAGAGTTAATAAACAGCTGTCATTATTTTCCTGGTGAAATGAAGTAAATTATAAGACAGATTTTTAAGACCTCCTTGATTCTTCTGATGTAATCAAAAAAGAATAATACCTGATCCAAGTAAAATGGGTTTTTAACTTGCTTTCCTCCTGTGCTGTTGGCCAGTTGCAAAGCTGGTGCTAATAGTCTTTAGGATACAAAGACATCCAATCATATAAGGCATTTTAACAGAACATTAAGGTCCTTGCATGCTTGCTGATCTCTTGTGAGTGAGAACACTGTCTAGTGCTAAATGTTTAGATTTCTTCAAGTGCTATTTTCCTCCTCTTTGTAGACTGGTTTGGACTCCAAATACCAGACTTGTTGGCTAAGTAGAACTAAGACAGTAAATGCTGAACTCATTTCCAGCTGCAATTTACTCTTTTGGTATTAGCAAATATATTTAATGGGACGGTCAAGTCCTTTGTCTGATCCATTTTGTTTGGATTAACTCATTGATGATAATTTCTATTTATTTGAGAAGAGAAGAAATTCCAAATGGAGACCATTGAGATTAGCCATTGTCCATCAGATTGGTAAATATTTGCTGAATATGGGTATTTGAGTTGTAAAATTTGTAGTAATGCAGCAACAAGGTAGAAATGCAATAACCTCCCAAAACTTCTAAAGCCAGTGCTTACCAAAAAGAAAAGCTATAAACCGCACATCAATACAAGAAAAAATAAGTTACTGTAGAAATGATAGCTCTTCTTTATCTGCTTCTTGCAATTCTTTGTCCTCTTTTACTCCAACAGTGAATCTGTGCCTAGCTTTCTTCCAGATGGTCCAGTGCCCTCTCTGAGCCCATAGCATGGATTTCTGAACAAAAAGAGGGTTACATTCATTATACATTCTCCTACTCCTTCCACTGCCATGACAGCTAGAGAATTCAGCAGGATGGTAGCAACTGAGTAAACACCAAAAAAAAGGAAAACAATTCTGCAAGTGAATGTTAAATAGTTCAGAAATAACTCACTGAGCAGTGCATTACTATATGCATAAATAGAGTTCGAATGTGATTTCTCTCGTCTCCTTTTAGTAGTTATAGGAATTTTGCAAATTATCTGTAATTTCTGTGACCTCTAATCCTGGGGCAGGGAACATATCTCTTTCTGTGTTGGTATGCTGGTACTATGCCATGCTTTACTAATGGGAACGGAAGATGAAGAGATTCTTCCTGTGCCGACGTCTACACAGGTTCTAATTTGACTTTGAATAGATTGTAATTTGTTCTTGTCAAATAAATATCAAAATTAAAAGCTAGCCTAAAAGAAATGAAACACATTGGTTCCTCTGGCACACATCCTCACCTATATTGTGGAAAAATGCAAATCGTATCTGCCCTGAGTAACCGAAATACCAGGATCCTGCACCCTGGATAAATTAGCTCTGCTGAGCTGGTACAGTTGTACAGTATTGTACTTGCAGGTACACTGCTCCTGATATCTCTATGCTATGCTGCAGACAAGGAAAGAGTTACCTAAAGAACCCACTGTTCAAAGCAGGGCCAGTTTTTTTAGATTGTTTCTTGGGGCCTCATGAATTTCTGTTAGACCCCAGCTTGGCTTGGAAAATTCCAGGAACAGAGAATCTATCACGCATATTTCATGCTCTTTCAGTAACCAATTGCCAGCACTGTTTTTAAAGAGACTCATTTTAAACCTGTAGCTGATGAGCTTCAGCACCTCGCCTTCTTTTAATCCTGATTTCTCATTTAGATTGGCTGGCAGTTGCTGTCATCACATAACCTTCTGATAAAACTAACAAGACAAAGCTCCATGAATCTGTCATTGTGTTACATTTTATGTGCTCCAACTGCTTTTTTGGTCCTTGCTCTGAGCATTCTCTAATTTATCAACACATAGATAGCAACAACTGTTCAGTTCTGGACAAGAAAACTGGACAGAATATTTCTAATCACAGTGCCAGATACAGAACTAATGGATGTCTTTGCTAGTTACAGTCATTGTTCCAGTTGTTATTTATATGAAGGCTGTATTAGCACTTTTAGAAATGGCATTTTAATGGGCTCTAATATCAAAGTTAGCTGTTTCCATGTGTACTGATTTACTCTCTCCCAGGAAAGATATTAATGTCCTGGAGGACTATTTCCACATGACTACTCACCAAGACATAATAATACAATGAATTTGTTTTTGACTTTCCTATCAAATGATGCCATTACCCTAAATACCCCTCTTCACTACCTTATGTATAGTGTATGTTTTATCTGCAAACTCAGTCAGCAGAAATTTGATGTCTGCTTCCAGATCACTGAAAATACATTAATAATCTCAGAACCAAGAACAAAGTGTTCAGGGTAACACTAAAGAAAACAACATGTCATTGATGATTCTCCATTTGAATTTCACAGAATGTATTATTTAATCTTTTTGCTACAGGTCTATTTGGTATATTCAATATAGATATTTCTTCTCCCTAATCAGAAAGCAGGAGGGTACCAAACAAAACATTTTGCAATAGCTAAAATCTGTAACATTTATATTAACTCAGTAGCCAGGTATACAAGTCAGTGTTGAGGCAAAATATGCGGGACGGCCAGCTCTCTGCATGATACCTGCCTGCACAATGAGCTTCTGATTATAAAAGATACAGACCACTCGAGCAGATTTTCAAAGCTTCTCACAGATACATTTTATCATAGTAGAAGAAGGGAAGATTAATTTTTTTGTTGTTGTTGTTTTTTGTTTGCTTGACGTTTTCCTTAAAAGTTTATCTTAAATGAAGGAAAGGAAATATTTACAACCACAATGGAACAATGGCCTGGAACTAAGGAAGGGAAAGTTTAGGTTAGGCTGGAGAAAGAGTTCTTAACTCAAATAGCTTTGGACTCTGAAACTAGTTGTTTGATACAGCATTGCTGGAGATTTCCATAAACTGTGTAGGTGAGACAATTTATAGTCACCCTGTAAATACATGATCTTGTATAAGTCAAATGTGAGGCAGTCTTTCTTACATTACCTTCCTTTCTCCAAAAGTTTATTAGTAAGACAAAGAGGTATCTGTGAGGAGCTATGAGACATGAGGAGCTATGAGATGTGGTTTAGTAGTTGTGCTAGCAAGTGTCATGGGAGGACAGTTGGACTAGATGGTCTTGTTAGTTCTTTCCAACCTATGATTCTATGAAAACTGAAGAAAACTTAAGAGGCTTACCTATGCAGGAAGATATTTCCACCACAGTATAGCTCCTGTTCTCTGCTAAATATAATATATCGAAGTATCGAAATATTCAATCAACCTACTCAAACAAATGGGTACTACTTACTTAGTGAACTAATCAAGTTTTCTACTGAAGCCAGAATTTAAACATGCTCTGTGGAGCAAAACACAACTTTCCTAGTTATACCATTCAAAATAAGCTACGACAACACTTGTCTGGGTACAAGTCCTACAGTAAAAGTGCTTCAAAATTACTCTGGCAGAAAAGTGTTCAGTCTACTCGCTGAAATCTGGAGTTATCAGTTTCCATATTACGAGCATTTAATTCGTCTTTCTTGTCGTATTCATTAAAAAAAAAAAAAGAAAAATGTTCTCTTCCAGACAAAAATATCTCAGTGCTGAAGAGAAAATACTTTGTAGGGTAAGATAACTTTAAGGTGCTAGTTATTTCCCTGACTGTAGAGTCACTGTGATGATATTTGGCCTGCTATATGCAGGACCTGCTGTCAGCAGTTCCAAAAGTATGAATTCCCTGAAGCTGCACTCTATTTTGTGACTGTGACACACGTCCAGGACTGAAGAAAGAGTAAAACTAGTCCCCCTAGTGTACTGTTGTTGTAAAATATTTAAGTCTTTAATCTGCCTATGTTTGTCTGTCAGTTAGTTGGTAAATCTTCACCATCTTCCCTATGTTTTTAACATGCTGAGTATAATTCTTGATGGAAGACATTTACTCTTCATCACTGTTCTACTTAGAAGTATAGGTTTGTGGGATCAAAAATAATTCCACCTGATTACACAGTATTTACAGAATGCAAGATAAGAACTGATACTATTATGCTCCTATTTATCAAAGCTTGTAAGACCTAAACGGTACTTAGTAATTATTAAAATTCGTGTTTTTATTATAAAATCAAAAATTAAAATTAACTTTCTGTTTATTAATCCATTTTTATTTTATGTTTATAGATAGTATTTAAATTCCTTTGGAAAATATAATTTTAAATTAAAAAAATCAGATTAGGCAGTCGTTATTTGAAAGTCTTTAATCAAAGCTTTGTCCCCAGAGATGCCTCTAAAATAATTTGCAGATAACACTAGTTTGGTATTTTTACTGTGTTTGAAAACTTACTGCCTTAATTACAACAGATTATTATATTGTACTCTGAGCATCAAAGAATGGAGTTGTTGAACACAATGCTGCAGAACTTCAATGACTTCTCACCAGAGAGCCTCATTGTGCCTTAGAGGGAAACAATACAGGAAACTGAAATGAACCAGTAGCGAATCTGCCTCAAATTTCCACATGGAAGTTTACAAGAGGACGTTTACAAGAGCAAGGGAAGTTTGCTCTACAAAGGCCACATGAAGCATTAGTATTTCAGAGGAGAATATTTAGCATTTAACTGGAGCACAGCTGTCTCTAAATGGGAGCTGTGTGTGTAGGAGAAAATGGAGGAATCTATACTTTGAAAAGAAAAAGATACTTACAAATTTAAAGAAAGTGAAGATATAATCGAGGGATAAGCATGGATTTCTTCTAGGAAGATACCTTCAAAGGGAAACTTTAATTGTCATGAAATATCTGCAGAGAGCAATACAGCACAGAGCTCTAACACACAGCTTCTCTGCTGGCAAACACTTCTGACTACCCTGCTTCACCCTAGCTGGCAGGTTACAACTGAATGCATCTTAAAATGCACCATCATTCTGTGTGTTTGTGATTCTGTACATGTCAGTACATCTCTAATGTACTAAGTCCTCCACCCATCATGCTGAAGTAAGAAAGGGCTGGAGAAACATCACTTTGATCTGTGTTTTGAAAAGGCAGTTTGTGCTGCTGGATTTTGAGTGGGGCCAGAATGAACAGGATCAGCCTTGGACCAAGAACTTCATGAAGGACTGAAGTACGCTGAATAGTTATACATAGCTGGTAGATCCCTGCAGGTTGTGGTCTTAAGTTAAGCAGGAGCTATTCACTCTTGTCATGCCCAGGAGGACATAGAAAGCTACTGAAACTTCTATAGACCTGAACTGCTTACAGACTTCATACACTTCCACAAGCTGTAACAAAGTGAGATTTTGTGGATACAAATTCACAATTTCGGCCTCAAAATCCATTCTCCTAAATTCCTGCTTTAATCACTTAATTCTTCATGTAGAGCAATACATAACTTGTTCCTTTATGAAATTTAAAAAGCAGTACCACCTATTAAGAAAGCTGAGATCCGTATGACCTATCAGGAAGGAGGAATGGAGCAAAATAACTTTTATGGACACTGTTATTAATTGAAGTATAATTATTCCTACGATACCTCTCCTAGAAAAGGGGATGAAAAGAGCTTCTGTAGAGAACAACCATATGGAAGGATGAATACCTGCTTCTGGTGTAATAGCTACACTGCCAGAAAGCACATTTTGGGAAAATTTACAAGAAATGTTGTGTGCTGCAATGAGGAAGAATTTTCATTGACACCCACGAACTGTGTTACTAGCAGCGTGTGTCCTTGTTTGCATTAGGATCAGCTGATGGAATTTAAGAAATAGCAGGTTAAAAAAGAGGAGCAGGAAAGAAGTGCATCTTGCCTAGGAAGGGGACCTACATGCACAGTTTTGAAAATAGGTAATTTGCAGCCCTCCATTTTCTATTTCTTAAATACCACACTGGTAGCAATACTGCCTTATTCAAACATATTTCAAACAAAATGTAGCCACTTTCAGGACATTCCCTGTGCATTTGGAACATTGGCAGTTGCAACACCCTATATGTGCAGCACAACACTGTGGCATACAAAACAGATTATTTTTCTCTTGGACACAGTTATAGAAAGATACAAAACAGATGGAAACACATTAATGCAATTTATCTTTGTTTTCTTAAGATTCATTTGTAAAGATTAGAGAGCAATTTATTCCCACATTTCCTAGGAAATTATTTCTAGAAACATCGCATCCTCCTTGGAAGATGAGATGATTTGGAGCAACTCTTCATGCACTCCTGTCTCAGATTATAAATGGGAATTCTGACCACCAAAAAATGCTATTAGAAGGATATTTTGCCTTTGCACTCTTTCAAATATGCTTTCGCTATGTATCATTTTCATGTTGCAAGATGTTTCCGTAAGCCATCCAAAACTCCTGTCTTCACATACAGAAAATAATACCTGAAGATTTTGGCAAAACCACTTTCAAGATGGAAGCTGTTTTCCAGTTTTCCCCTCTAAGTTCATTCTAGTTTCTACAGCTTTGATGCAGTATTTTTGTATACTTACTCTGAGCCATATTTTGGATGTGTTTCAGATGAACTCCCACAGAATCCCAAGCAGTCTTTCAGACATAAGATTTTCCAGTGAGGAATGAAATCCATCATATTAGGGGAGGACATTTTGAAAACGAAGGCTGCATTTCAACAAACAAGGCTATCATCCTTGCCCTCAAGCTTCAGCCTTAGTTTTTTAGCCCAACACTAGGAGTTATTTAGTTTAGAAGAAATTCTGTATGCCAACACCATGGAGATGAGGAAATGAAGTTTCCTAGCCTGGTATGTTACCTACCAACTCTTTGCATCAAATCATACTACTCTTTCTGCTCTGACACTGCTCCAGATCCTTGGCTCTTGAATTTCATGAATTTCATCAGTTTTTGTCATCTGGAGTCCTGACCTGCTGACTTCTGCTCTCCACTTATTTAAGGTTAAGAAAATATCTAAATTGTACAGCCAAAATTCATGTCTTTCAAAAACAAAGCAGATAAACTTCCCCTGTTAGAGAAACAAGCCAATGGCTAAAAAAGAAAGAATCACAGAATGTCTTGGACTGGGAAGGACCTCAATGACCATCCATTTCCAACACTCCTGCTATGGCAGGATTGTCCTCAACCAGATCAGGTTGTCCAGGGCCCTGTCCAACCCAGCCTTGCACACCTCCAGGGATGAGGCATCCACAGCTTTTCTGATCAGCCTGTGCAAGAGCCTCACCACTCTCTGAGTGAAAAATATCCCCCAAACATCTAACCTAAATCTCCCCTCTTTAAGTTTAACACAGTTCCCCCTTGCCCTATCACTTGTATGTGTCTTACCATGTAAAAAGCTGGTCTCCTCCTGTTTATAAGTTTCCTGTACGTACAGGAGGGTCACAATGAGGTCTTCTCAGAGCCATCTCTTCTCCAGGCTGAACAAGTCCATCTCCCTCAGCTTTTCTTGTAGAAAAGATGCTCCAGCCCTCTGCTCATCCTCATGGCTATCCTCTGGGCCAGCTCCAACAATTCCACATCTTTCTGGTGGGGTGGAACACAGTATTCCAGGTGGGTCCTCCTGAAGGCAGAAGGTATGCAATCATTTCCCACACCTCTTTTGATGCAACCCAATATACTGTTGGCCTCACAGGCTGCAAGAAGACACTGTTGGTGCAATATCAGCTTCAGTTCCACCAGAATCCCAAAGTCCTTCTCTACAGACCTCACAAGGTGTTCCATTCTGTATACATATCTGGGGTAGCTCAGACCTGAGTGCAACTCCTTGTAGTTGGCCTTGTTGAATCTCAGCTTTATGAATAAGAGTGTACATTTTCCAGTATTATCAATTTCAATGTAGGACACACAGTTAACAGGCTTTTCTCTTACCTGTTTAATGAGTGTGTAGATTGCAAATTGTTTGTGTTTCTCAGAGACAAAAAAGGTCAAAGCTAAAGAAATATTCAGCTTGAATATGGCGTAGAACATTCTAGGAAAGACAGAGAGAAAATCCTTTGAGTTCTTCTCCTCAGCAAGTGTTTGTTACTAGACTGACATGAATGCAAGGAAGAACTGGAATTCAAAAAATAGCTGTGTGGGAAAAATAAATATGTTTAAAAAAAGAGAGAGAGAGAGAGAGAAGCATGTGTGACATTGCACACAAGCCTGTAAAAAACACAGATTGAATCTGGTTCTTAGTCACCTCCCTGTGAACCTACTGAACCGACTGGGGCTGCCTGGGGATAAATAAAATGTGAAGCTGATGCATTTGGCTTGCTACAGTTTCTGGTAGTCTAAATGTAATTTTGACCAAATCAGAGCAGTAGCAACTTATCCTTAACCGGCACAGATGCAGGGAATGAGTCAAGGAGAAATGAACCAGGAGCATGTTTTGGAGCAACAGGATATCTATGGCAGAATGGAATTCCAAAACAAAACAAAACAGAATGTAATCTGCTCCCCATTCTGTAGCAGCTGAGGGCTGTTCTGTGTGAAAATGGTTGCTGTAAACAAACACTTTACTATTTTACGCATTTCCTTTATTTGCTATGGCAATCACAGGTATGGTTCTTAATAATGAAAATGTGAGTTTCAGTTTATTCAGATTTTTTTGCTTTTCTGTTGAAGCCAAATTGCAGTTTGTTGATCCTGGCATTCCTCTGCTGTGAAACAAGATCTGCTCTAAGGAAGAAACTGGTACAAAGACTGGAGATTCCCATTCCTTGCACATCCTGGGTCCCAGCTGTCTGCAGTCCCCCAAGCAGAAACGTAAGTGGCTAAGAGGAGGAAGCAGAACATGTCTAGGAGACAGCCTGAGGATTTCTCTGTAGCTACATTTCCCAGTTTCCACATTTTGGCTTCTGATCAGAAAATGCTCTTTCACACACTGATAGAAATGCATTAGAAATTAGGGCCTAAACAAAAATTGTTTAGGGATTTAATCTGTATGCTGTCTTGAGACTAAAGTGGCTCCTGTAAATACATGAAAAACAACAACTAAATTACTTCCAGCTCATCTGCTCCATGCTACATTTACCTTGATGGCAGATAAGTACAGCTATGGCACCCATGAAAGTAAAAAGATAGAAACACGGGAGTACCTGAAAGCAGAAAAATGGATGCATTTAAAGGAAGGAGAACAAGTCTTTTATTTTCAGGTTTGAAACAGAAGCAGCTTGTCTCTTTCTCATTTGGAAAAAGCTCTTACACCCCAATGTTTTATTAGTTCTTTCAAATCACATTGGTTCAGCTACTTACTAATGTACACTATCTCTCCCAGAAATCTTTCTTAATGAATTCACTATTCAATTAATCAAAAAAACTGCAATGACAAAAAGATGTTATTTCCTACTGATGAAACTTCCAGGCATGACAACCTAAATCCCGTTAATACACTCTTCTACCTCAGAGACCCCACTGAGAAAACTCAGCCTTAGTCAGTTAGGAGATTAGCTTCTGTCATTAAGAGACTATGTCATAGAATATGGAATATATTTTTAAGGTGGTTTACTATGCCTGTTAGTTGGCTGTTGTCGAAGTGCCTACAGAATAATCTAGTTTCATAAGACACTGCAAACTGAGTCCTGCTATCTGCGGCACCACTGGCCATGATCTGAGATTAACTAAAATACATGGAACGAACATGGAACTAAACAGAATCATCCCTTTATTTCCTCCCTACAATTAGTTTTGTTTTCAATATTGTTTTTATGACAGCTCTTGGTGTATACCTGTAGATTAATACGAATTCACAACAATTTGTGTCAAACATACAGATAAGATACACTGAAGCTGGGGGAAAAGCTCATGTTTATAAAACACAGGATCCCACAGAGATTGGGCTGAATTCATGCAGTTAGTATCAGTCTTTTGATCTGTTACACATGGAGTTAGAGCAACAGGATTTCATTTACATTAGAAGCAGACATGGTGCTATCAAATTTCCTGTCTTGTACGCAAGACCCCATTAGAAGTGAACAACTTGGGACTTGTCACATCAGTCTGGGAGAACTTTTTTGAGGCCAAATTACTGCAGAAATGTTTCAGATGGTGCAGCCAGTACCAACAACAGCAGCAGGCAAGAAGCTGTAACATTTGCTTTCATTTTTACATGTCCTCTCATTTTTTCAACATAGCAAAAATGTAGATTTTATTTCATGTTTTTATGAATTTATAATCAGCATGGCCTGAAAAAAAAGGAGTATCATCATTCAAAGAGGAGACGTAGCTTGGATAGTGCAGCAGTCCTTTTTCTGTAGCCTTGTTTTGTAACATACCTTAATTTGGAATTGGCAGGACACAATGGAGAGAAAATATCTGTAGTTTTATGTTTATTCAGTCCTGAGCTGATGCATCAGAGATGTCTTTCGTATGAACACTTGTATGCAGATAGCTGATAACTGCTTCTTGGCCGTTATAATTAGGTGGAGCTTCAGTGCAACCAGAGGCCTTGGAGTTATTTGCTGATGATGAAGACCTGGAGCCACAGCCTGAGGTCAGCTCATCCAATGGATGTAGGTAAATGCCCAGGGAAGCAGTAACTCACCAGCAACAGGTATGGATCACTGATTTGAACAATCAACTTGGATAACCCATACATGTTTCAAGTCTCCAGATTAACCTGTAAAAGGTAATCTGGAGATGCATTGCTCAAAGTTTTTTTTAATGCAATAGCACTCAGCTATGCTGGCAAGGACATTGTTTGTCTCGGTTCATTTATCTCAATGTTTTGGCTGGTTCCCATTCATAACACTACAGAGTTTTTCTCCTATTAAAAATTGCTCTAAGTTAATTTTCAAATGCCTTCTTTAAAATGGCAAGTACATTATTTGTATTTGAGCCTGACTTTGTAATTCACCCAGTTTAAGCATTCTGATAGCTTTATTGTTGAGGTTAAATTTTCAGATGCAGATGAGAACTGAATCATGATCTGGAAGTAAAGACACATGTAAAGCATCTGAACAGAATTCTTTTTTATTTTTATTTTTTTCCAGATTGTTTAGAAACATATGAAATATTTCATATTTAATTTTAAATTCAGTACAGGGGAAATAAAACAATTCCACAAAGTCAGTGATGAATTTCCTTCCTTCCACCATATTTTGTTCTTAAGGAGTAATAATTCCAAAATAGAGATTCATTGAAAGTCAGGACTGTTTTGTTGGGAAAAACAATTTAAAATTATTTGGACAATCAAGTTTCACCAGAACTTGAAATATATTTAGTGAAAAATGTAGGATTATGCTTGTGATATTTTTTAGAATTTTTTTTTCCCACTTCGTCCATTTTCAGATCTTTGTCTCTTCAGCAAATATTTGACCAGGAATCAAATCAGAAAGGCAGAACGTGATATCACATCCACTTCACATTATGAATCTTGATGTATAGCTACACATTTAAGGCCTGCAGAATTTAATACATTGAGGTTTAGAGAAAGATGGCCCATTTTTAGAAGAGAGCAATATTTGGTATTCTCTATTTACTTCTGAGTCTGGAGTAAAGACAAATTTCTTCTCGAGGTTAGCTATTAGATTCATTACTTTCAAATATGATTTAATTTTAATGGAGCTGAGCTATAGTGCATTTCCCTCCAAAGATCACAAAGTAGACTGGGAAAAGAACTTTTTTAGCAGGAAATTTGAAGTTACTGAAGTTAAAGATAATTAAACCAGGCCTACATGATTCTGTGGTACCACTGAACCTATTTCCTCCTCCCTTGATAGTAAACATAAACTGATTTATAGCAAATTCTCAACTACAAAACACTATTTTTCAGCACCGTCATCACCATTAGCTGTGCATTTTTGCTAGCAGCGTACAAGCCATGCTTGTACCTATCTGCATGGCTATTCAGAACCTGGCTTGTTTTGCACACTGCTGTTGTCACTACCTACCACCTCACGTATTCACTGTTTGGTCTCCATAAACATTTTGCAAGAATCAATGATTATCAATGAGTGCAATTATTCCACATGGAGGAATTCAATGACATACCTTTGCTTCATACACACTTTCAAGTCAGACACCATTTGGTCAGACTGTTCCTCTGCTGCCATCTGTCATACGGCAACAAAACACAATGGAATATTGGTGGGAAGGTTCAACCTCTATTGCTGTCCCACCAACATCTGCCTCTGGCGTCAAGGGTTAATATAATGAAAAAGGAGGCATTACTTTCAGAGTACAAGATTAGGAAGGACACTTGTTTTAGGAAAGTCGAGCTGAAATTTAAGTGTGTATCTATTTAAGTGTCACTTGCAGTTTTTCATCATTCCTTCAGGCAGTGGAAGTTAAACTGGAAGCTCATACTGTCAGTAGGGTGCTCAAATTTTGTACACATCTATTTATAAAAAGTAGTGGCATGTTTCCTCATGTAAGTATGCATATTAAAACTTAGATCTCTCCAAGGTACATATGTAAATTTAATCTCCCCTTATAAGAAATATTACTTGTACATGCAAATGTTTACTTATGCAAACGCTATTAAAGTGAATTTGAAGTGGATTACTTTCACCTTTAGCTGTAGAAGTAAGCTTTTCCCCGATGTATACCTAGTTGATGTAACATGTTTTAATAATTCTTCCTGTTTGGTTTAGGAAGATAATGTGTTAATGGGTGAAAATAAAAAAATAAATTATCATCCTTCCAATCTATTCCTCATCATCTCACAAAATTTCTGTTATCTAAGGCAAATTAATTTAGATTATTTTATGCTTTTAAAAGTGAATTTTGTAACCACTTTTTGATTTGCACTTAAAAGTTTTGTAGGGCAGCTCGGTCCTCCTGCATCTTCCGTATTCAAGCTGTAGAGGAAGATGAAGGCTCTAGCATACATTTAAGTGCTTACCAGTTTGCATTAAGTCAGGTTTTAATTCAGCCATAGTCTGAATTGGCCTTAACAGATGGAAAATAATGTTCTTCCACCTTTCCTTCTTCCTCTACAAGAATACTCAAATAATTTCACTTTGCAGTTCTTTAATATGCATTTACAGGTTTCAACTTTTCTTACCAAAAAATAGGGGGACATTTGGAGTCAAAATAGTAAAAACTTAGTAGTTATAGCATTATTCTACTCCTGAGTAATACTTGAATCTGGCTACTAGCAGCCTTTCTTCTCCTTGTCTGTGTTAGCCCTTCACATCTGAATAAATGACACATTCCACAATGTCAGGAAAATGAAGCAACTCGATATTCATCATAGTGCTGGATTCCTGTTTATCATTACCCTAGGTTAGGCCCTTAACAAATAAAAACATCCTGTCTAAGAGCTTCGCCACTTAAAAAAACATCAGGAAGAGCCAAGGAGCAGATGGCAGTGAATGCAGAGTACAAAAAAAGGAAATAAAAATGCTAGAAGCTCCTCCTTACATTAGATTATACTGATGCTCTTGTAAATATGCTTGTGTAGACACAGATGTCTGAAAAAAACAAGATGTACAGATTCAGGAGTGCTTTATAATGACTGTGATTCTACATGGAGAATTCTGATAACCTGCGGCACCATGTTGTGCAGAATTCTCCTTTGAGCCTCCCACCAAGTTTCATGTGGAGTTGTTCCTTAGTAGATGAACAGAATCCTTTTCATTCCAGGACAGATGTGAAATCATAAGATAACTGATAATATATCCCAGCTAAGCAGTGATCTCATCATTAAGTTTGTGAGAGGGAAAGTAGTCACAAAAACATAGTGCTAAATCTCCTTGACCACTTCCATGCTGTGTCAAAAATTTTCATTCTCACTTATCACACAGCTCTACAGGACTGGCCATGAGTCACTCCTGTCAAGTTGGTGTACTGATAGACAGTTGGCTGAATATGAGCCAGCAGTGTGCCCAGGTGGCCAAGAAGGCCAGTGGCATCCTGTCTTGTATCAGGAATGGTGTGGTGAGGAGGACTAGGGAAGTCATCCTGCCCCTGTACGCAGCACTGATGAGGCCTCACCTTGAATACTGCGTTCAGTTTTGGGCACTTCAGTACAGAAAGGACATGGAGGTGCTGGAGCAGGTCCAAAGAAGGGCAACAAGGCTTGTGAGGGGCTTGGAGAATATGTCTTACGAGGCTGACTGAAGGAACTGGAGCTGTTTAGTCTGGGGAAAAGGAGGCTGAGGGGAGACCTTATTGCTGTCTAATTGCTCTGAGCGGTTGGCCTGGATGATCTTTTAGGTCTTTTCCAACCTTGGCGATTCTCCAATTCTATGATTCCAATATCTGGAAAGTGCTTATAGCGAGAGTGGGGCTGGTCAGTTCTCACTGGTGACACGATGAGGGGAAAGGGCCTCAAATTGCACCAGGGGAACTGGGAAAAACTTCTTTACAGAAAGGGTTGTTAAGCACTGGAATGGGCTCCTCAGGGAGGTGGTTGAGTTGCCAGCTTTGAATGTAATTAAAAACTATTCAGATGTGGTGCTCAGAGACATGATTTAGCAGAGGACTGTTAGAGCTAGGATAGTGCGTTCAGGTTGTGGCTGGACTTGATGATCTTTAAGGTATTTTCCAGCCTGAGTGATTCTATGATTCTCTGTATCAGATTGTTTAAGTGATCTCACAGGGAGACTATAAAAGAGAATCTTAGAAGAACCTTAGATGAAGCACACAGATCTGTGCACCAAACTTTGCACAGGGTATAGCTGAGTAAAGCACAATCCTCTGCCAGGATGTGTGAAAGGCTTTTTTGAGCTCCATGCATTCTTTAGGTGGTTTTCTCTTCTAGCAGTACTATGCACTTTGAAATTAGCTGAAAGTTAAACTACCTGTCATTGGTTGGATCAGTATTTTCTTATCGCAAGTATACCCAACAGAAAAGTTCTTTGTTCCAGTGGGCCTCTATTGAAAAGAAAAAACAAATTAGAATCAAACGATGCAGTCCAACCCAAAAACTCTTAACCTTTTTCTTGCCATTTGTGCCCGCAGAGGCAGAAAAGGCTTCCTTGCTATTAAGCAATGCAAACTTGGATACTTTCTTGACATCACTGTGGGGGGTAGGTGGTCCATGTTAGAGTCTGGGCAGCATGCCAGTTATCCATCAAATTACAAAATGTCTGATGGTCAAGGTTAAGAACAAACCAAGTAAGTCTTCAAGCAAATGTGTGTTGTCCAGGTCTTTTCTTTGGTTTTCACAGGGAGTCACTACTTTTCTAAAAAAACTGACAGACTCTTGCTAGCTGAGTCTGCAATTCATAGATGCATGCAAGAAAGATTTGGAAAAACAAGCAAGCATCCAGAAATTCAAAGCTAGTATTTTGTTAAAATTGATGTAAAAAGGTCAGTTTCTCTAAGTTTCTTCCAGCTGTCTAAATTTCTAATAAGGCACAGATCTGTGAGGAAGATTTGTATTTTCTAAATCATCTCCCGTCTCTTTTCAGAGGGAATGCAAGTAGTTGGGAGTTGAAAATTTGGAATGTTCCTAAAGCCTGAAATGAACTCTGAGAATGACTGTAGATAAAACACATTATTTTTCTTCTGGGCATCCACAACCTCAATGGGCATCCTATCTTGTTCAACATTTTTATCAATGAGCTGGATGAAGGAATAGAACACACCTTAGCAAGTCTGCTGATGATCCAAAGCTAGGAGGAGTGCCTTGCACACCAGAAGGCTGTGCTAGCATTCAGCAGGACCTGGACAAGTTGGAGATTGGGTGGAAAGGAATCTGAAGAGGTTTAACAAGGACAAGTGCAACATCCTACACCTGGGGAAGAACAACCACATGCCATCAGTGAAGGGTAGGGGATGACCTGCTGGTAGGTAGGAAGCTCTGTAGAGCTCTGCAGAGAAGAGCTTTATGGAGAGGAGCTTGGTGTCCTAGTGAACAGCAGGCTGCACATGAGCCAGATGTGCACCCTTGTAGCCAAGAAGGCCATTGGTATCTTGGAGTGCACTAAAAAAGTGTGAACAGAAGAATGAGGGAGGCGATCATTCCTCTGTAGCCTGCCCTGGTGAGGCCACATTTGCGGTACTGCATCCTCTTATGGGCTTCCTAGTACAAGAAAGATAGGGACTAGTGGAGAGAGTCCAGTGGGGGGCTACAAAGATGATAAGGGATATGGAGTGTCACTCTTTCAAGGAAAGAATGAGAGATCTGGGACAGTTTAGCCTGGAGAAGATGGAAAGGGGATCTGTTTAACACTTACAAATATATAGAGGGTGAGTGTCAAGATGATGGGGACAGATTCTTTTTGGTGTTGCCCAGAAGAAGGACAAGGAGCAACAGGCATGTTCTGGAACACAGGAAGTTCCATTTTATCATCACAGAAAAACTAATTGGCTGTAAGGGTCTGAGTTGTGGAACAAAATGGCTGAGGAGTCCCCTTCTCTGGAGATATTCAAAACCTGTCTAGATACTTTTCTGTGCAATCAACTTTAGAGAATCTGCTTTAGCAAGGGGTTTAGACTGGATATCCTGAGTTCCCTTACTACCCCTATGATTCCGTGATTCTGTGACTAAATTATTTGACAATAAATAAGAATTAGAATAAAAATTGACTTCAGCATAGAAAATACAGACTGATATTTATAACACTTACACATACACACATATTTATATGAAACAAATGAGGCAGAATAGCTGATATTATCAGGTAGGCATAGTGAGTACATACCAGGAATGGTTTCTGAAAACACAAGACAAAGTGCTTTTAGCAGGAGGTATAACTACTCATAAATGGTGTGTGTAGGCAGCTCTCCCTGCTTTAAACCTTATTGTTCCTGGAAGTTTTCAAGTACTGTTGATCATAGTTGTCCTATGCCATTTCTCATCTCAAACTGATCAGAATGCTGATGCAATGGTAACTACAGGGCTCTTGGGCTGTTCTCACTGTACATGTTAGAGACAACCAATGGAAGAGCAGACCTCAGAATAGACCAGATCAAAGCAGCTTTAAGCCATCCACAAGCATACTTTTGTGATTTGCGACTGCACTCAGTAATCCAGCCTTCAATTACCTTGAGGCCCAAATCTAAGACATATGAATCCACTTCATTTTATCTAGTGTTCAAATGATTTGAACCTTAAAGGTGAGGTCCTGCACAGCTAACATTACTCTCCCATAATGTTAGTTTTCTGAAATTATAGCCATCTGTGGCAAAAATCCTGCAACAAGAAAAATCAGGTAGCATGGGATTCCAGAAGCAAAAAGATGCAAAGATGGATGAAGAAACAGAAAGGAGGCAAATAATATTCCCCAAATAGCAAAGCTTATTCAAAATGAATGATTCTACTCAGCTACCGGCATCTTTACAGGAATGTGACAAAGTACAATCCAAGTATCATTTAAAATAGTTTATGTACTAGAGAAATATGTTAAAAAATAGCTTAGAAACATGCAGTTCAAAGATTCAGAATGGTATGTAAATCTCCTGGCATTTTTTTAAATTCATCCCAACCATGCAATCTCCTGTTTTACAAGTGAGAATCCCGCTGCCCAACCTTCAGAGACAATGAGTGTCGCTGAAAGTCATCTTTTACCATGCCCTAGAATTTACCCCGTCCTGGTAGCCATTTTGCTAGCCTTAATGGAAGATAAAGCAGAGAATAAAGATTTTATACTCTACCAGAATACAAACTGACTTTCCAAGAACCTTTGTCAGACATAAATCTCCCCAGAACTCATTGCTATATTTAACATGACAACAAAAAAATATAAATAGCAATGAAATACTATTTTATATCTCTGTGGCGCCATTTAGTCGTGGATAACAAATGTTTTGCAGTTAGACAGTACTTGCAGTACCAGGAGCTTATAAGAATGAAAGCCATTGGTTTGACACTGGCAATGCAAAGAGGTCATATTTGGGGTGTAAACATTAATTTATTAAAATTTGCAAGCAGTTGGAATGGATCAACACCTATTTTCACCAGAAGTTACCAGATGCTGTAGTGACTCACACTGGATAGAGCAGATTGTCCTAAAAAAAACAACTAATTACCAAGGGGAGACAGATTTTACAATGCAAGAGCAACAAAGAGACAGCTGCACGATGCTGGTTGTGGAGCTAAACATCTGAATATTCTGAAGTGAATCTGAACTCTGTCCAATACACGTCCAATACGTGCTAGGGTTAGGTATGGGAATTGCACTTAGCAATATTTTCTCTAACGACTCAGCAGAAAATGTTTATTTAAGCACAAAATCCATTCCTTTACTTTGCTCTTAACAAGAACAAGAGTATGTAGGTTGTGACAATATTTTTGTTCAACAACTTCACCTGCTCAAGAGCTTTAGCTATACATTGAAGTATACTGTAAATTCATGGCAAAAACCTGCATCATCTTCATAGTCTTATCAGACCTATAATAAAAACAGCTTTATGTACTGGAAACAACAACTGAACAATAAGGCCCACTCTTTAGCATATGACCCCTGCAACAACTTCAGACTTTTTGAAGACTGGATATATATCTTTATTGGTAATTTTATTTTTAGAGTTATCCTTTCCATGGGACCTGAAGTCACTGGAGGTGATATCTGGTGACTTCATTGTAGCATTGGAAGGAGAATTTATGCATTGTTGCACAATACAAAGCAAAACAGCTGGGAAGCACTCTCCTCTGGAAAAGTGCTACAATTCTGACTCTGATGCACATGTGCATGTGTAGAAAGGCTGGCTGCTGGGTAAGCAAATAAAGTAGCCCCAGTTGTGTGTGACTAAAAAGGTGATTTTTTCTCTGCAGTATTTCTGTTCTGAGTAAATAATATTTTGCTTTAGGAGAACAGGCTGCCTCTGACGTGGCATAATTGCAGGTGTTGAGCTAGGTCAGATCTACTGAATTTTTTGTATGCAGATTTGTATTGCAAATCATGTTTCCAGACTCAGACCCTCTATTGGGTGGGAATACAAGGATTCTCCAGAAACCTCAGGACCTCAAGGCATGTTCATAAAGTCAAAGCCACAGTTCATGTAGGAGCCATGAAGTTATACATTCAAATAGAAAGACTGCAGGAAAAAAGCTTAGGGTATAAATAATGAACAGCAGCAAAAAGAGGGGAGAAGGAAAACTATTGTCACTGATAGACACATGGAGGTAAGGGTAAGAGATTAAGGGTCTTGCCCAAGGAACAGAATCCTAGATTCAGGTTTCTTCTAGAACCATCTAATAATTTGGAAGGAACAACATTCATATTGTTAAGTTCGGTTTTTGCTAATGTTGTAGGAGAGGAGACAGAATTGTCATTGCTATGCCACTAATTATTGTCCCATACAGCAGCAGGGTGCTTGGCAGCTACCAAATCATGTCACATTCAGGGCTGCTATTGGGTCAGGATGGCAAAAATTCCACATAAATAAGTGATTCTAGAATGCAGATTGTCATCTGATATAATGTACACTGTTTAAAGAAGGCATATTTTGGAACAAATGTATGAATGAAAAATGAGTCTAGTATGAGAAGGAGAAAGACTTATATATACAGAATAGTATATAAAACTCTTAAAACTCTCCATTTCATATAGTATTTCCTGAAAAAATCAGAGAACTTCCTCCTGTCAAAAATATCTGTTCTGCACATAAACACATAGAAAAAAAAAAAAAAGGCAATATTTTTCTAATTTTCAGCAGTTTCTAATAATGTCACTGCCTTCTGTTCATAAACTTTATTGTCTCCTTTGCTATTCAGAATGTCCACAGGCTATATTGAACCTTATGAAGCTAATGAGTGCAATAGACTTCAGGACATTTTTGATGATAAGTGATTCTTTTCTGTGGATTATGATCCTCTGTCAGTAAAAGGTAACAACACAAAAAAAAAAACAAAGAAAAGACAGACAGCATCTCAATGGAACTGACAATATACTAAGTAAAAAAATTACCCACAAGAAATCAACACCAAATGTAAGAAACAAGACAAGTTATCTACTGGGAACAAGGCTCGCTGAAGTTAAAGATATGTCCTGCCTCACTCAAGAAAACAGTGCCTTTTTTATCCTCTTTCTTGTAGTTCAAAGAGCTTGTAGAACTCGGAAAATAAGCAGTATGTTTGTGACAGGGAGAAGAATAAAAGTGGAAAGACAAAATTTCTCCATGGGAACTGATCTGAGGGAGGAGATTTTGCACATGGACTTAATGTTAAATGAGGAAACACAGAGCAGATGTTTCATCACTATTAGTTTTACTTGCTCTTTCATAACCTGCTGTTCAGTAACATTGGTGTCACAGACTCAAAGGTACTGCCTAGGCTAAATAAAACTCTAAAGAGTATTTAAAGTATAGACACTCCTCTTGAAAAGTCATAGCAGACTGGTAATAAGTTAGATGTACTACAGACTGTATTTTCTATAACCAGTTTGCACAGTGCAACTGACTTCAGCAGATTTCTCAGTGTTTTAGTTCACATTAAGCACAATAGTTGCATTAAATACATTTACCTGTGCTTGTAATAGTTATTGTAGACAAGATAGGTTTCGATTACTATACTAGAATGACATTATGTATCAAAACTGACATTAAGGCACATTCCAGGGCCATTGAGTCCCAAAATAAAATCAAAATTAACAGTGAGGTCATACAGAGTGAATAAAATCCTAATTTTTCACTGCTAACTCTGAAGCTTCCAGTTGTTTATATATTTCATGTTTCCCAGGTGAGGCTTAATTCTGTATTTCAAAATTCACCTTTATTTATTTATTTATTTATTTATTTATTTAACTAGAATCATATTTGTTACACAGACTTACATATTACGAGGTCTTAAATGTGCAAATATTATTTTTTAATATTTTTTAATATTTTTAATATTATTTTTTAATAAAATTTTTTTTAAATAAAAAAATTTTTTAAATATTTTTAATATTATTTCAAGTTTTAGGTGTGAACTTAAGATGAGATCCTGAACATTTCTTGTTTTTTTTGGTAATTGACTTATGATTAATTTCTTTATTTCTGTTAGAGAAAAAATGAAGGGAAAGAAAGAAGAAAAAACATAAATCAGAAGAATTTAAGATGAAACAGCCAGTTACTTTTACCATTACTATTTTCTTATGCCTTCTTTAGAAAGGAAATCATTTGCTCTTTTAGAAAGCAAATCATGTCACGAATGCCACTGACTTCAGCAAAGTTAATTCTGCGTGTACCATGACTGACTCATAAATCACATTGTCATGAAAGAATGGGACCACGTTTAGGAAAACAGTAGTTTCCAGTCCTTACAGTAAGGTGGGAAGATAGACAGAGCCACCATCCTTTCTGTGACCACTAAGTGGACCTAGAAAAAAAAACCAACCCACTGTATAACATGTGTGTGAAAGACTCCGCAGAGTTGTGCTATAGAATGCATATGCACAGATAAATGTCCAGAGGGGTGTTTAAGAAATGAGGTTGTTACAAATGGGTCCTAGGTCAGAAGATTCAATTTAGTGGGCTGTATTCAGCATACAGGATACTCGCTCAGCATCCAGTCATAGATCACATTTTGTTTTAGAGAATCATTATGTTTGAGGATAGAACAATTTAATAATTCTCTAAAATTGAAACAGTAGGAGTATTTGAAGAAGTGTTTCCCCCATTTTATCTGTTCTCCATGTACCCTACCTAACTACAATGATAGTTAGATTGCATGTGCCTTAGGCAGAAAGGCTGTTCCATGGTCTTGGAAATTTGATTATGCAAGAACATCGTGAGTTAAGTTACAATAAATTACCACTAACAAAATAGTAAACTCTCTGGATAACTTTGAACACAATTTCTATTTTCAAGCCTTGTATTATTTGGAAGGGCATACACTCTGCTGGGTGAAACACTGGATGGCCAGGCCCAAGGAGTTGCAGTCAGTGGAGTTAAATCCAATTGGTGGCCAGTCTTGTGTGGTGTCCCCCACAGCATGGAACTGGGGCCACTCCTATTTAACATCTTTACCAATGATCTTGATGAGGGGACTGTATGCATGTAAGTTCACAGATTACACTAAGTTGAGAGGGAGTGTTGATCTGCTGGAGGTTAATAAGGCACTACAGACAGACCTGGACACACTGGATCATAGGGCAGAGGCAAACTGTATGAATTTCAGTAGGACCAAGTGTAGGACCCTGCATTTTGGTCACAACAACACCAGTACCTGGACGTTCCAGTACCTGAAAAGTGATTGTGGTGAGAGTGGGGTTGGTCTCTTCTCACTGGTGACAGATGACAGGACGAGGGGAAATGGCCTCAAATTGTGCCAGAGAAAGTTTAGGTTGGATATCAGGAAACCCTTCTTTACAGAAAGGGTGGTTAAGCACTGGAATAGGCTCCTCAGGGAGGTGGTTGAGTCACCATCCCTGGATGTGTTTAATAACCATTTGGTTGTGGTGCTGAGGGACATTATTTAGTGGAGGGTTGTTTGAGTTAGAGTTGTATGGTTAGGTTGTGGTTGGATTTGATGATCTTTAAGGTCTTTTCCAACCTGAGCGATTCTATGATTCCGCAATTCTAAAAAGTACTCCTACGATGTTCCAGCAGAAGCCCAAAACAAGTTAGTGTTGTGGAGTTCTTTAGAAGAGTAAACCCTAAAGTCTCATTTTAATTCTAAAGGATTAAGACTTAAAGGATTAATCCTGTTCAACATGTCTGAAAACCTGTGCATACTACAAAGAAAAAGGCAGGCACAGGTAAAAGTTATAAACTCCTGAAATAATTAATGGTTGTTTATTCCTACTGTAGGCAGAATGGCAGAGACATCACTCAAATTTCTCAAGCCAACTGATAACACAACCTTCCCATGCCAGTTCTGAGGCCGAAGATACGTCAGCATAGAATCACTGAGGTCACTTCTCTCCTTTGTTATTCTCATTTTTGGCTCTTTTCTATATTCAAAATGGTTTTAGAGCTAACAGGATTTACAATCATGTAAATAAAGGACATTATATTAGCTTGCATATCAGATATGCTTGTTTATTCTGTCCAAGGAAAGGCTAGTAATAGCATTTTCATGACATCAGAGGCAAAGCAAAGGAAGCCATTCCAACGAATTAATCTCAGTACTGTTTATAAAGAAATATAGGCAACTGATCTGTGTAATTGTTCTAAGGAGTCACAGTTTGCACAGTATATTTAAACAACATATGGCTATTAAGGGCAACCTTGAGGATGGATTTTTAATTTATCAGTGTGAGGTACTTTCCAAATTTTATCAGAAGAGTGAGTTCCACTGTGGTGCAGATAGAGACTTGGCTGCACTTAAAGTCCAGATGAGTCTGTGGGAGCAGTTAGGAATCCAGTAATTTATGAACTGCAAAGGAAAGAGTTAATGGCAGACTTCACTGACTAAGATACCAGACTGACATTTATCTGTTTTCCAAAAGTTTTTGCAAGAGACAGTAGAAATTATGTTGTTTTGTCTTCTGACTCTAGCCTGAACATTTGCAATTACTATTGTCACTTTTTGAAGGTACAAGAAACTGTACAGTAAAAAGAGGAGATAAAGAGGACATTAAATGAAATAGTACGTTTTTCACATGAAGAATGCAAAATGTTTTTCCAAAACTCACCTTCTATTGTAACTGAAGATTAAATTTTATGGGGATTTGGGAGCATAGTATTCAAGGTAAAATTAATTTAACCAGTCTTCTAAATTGAATTGTCTCTACTTAACGAATATTTTTACAAAATCTTTTACATTAACTCTCATTGAAAACTTTAGGGGAAACTGGTCTATAAATAATGCAGATTAGTAACAGTTCTTACCATTTAAAAGACTGTAAGTACAGTTGCAACTCTTTTCGTCACCTGTACTAGGTCAGTAACTGTGTTTTTTCCCTAGCTTGCCTTCATGTCAGTACACAAGAATTACGTGTGTACTGGGTAGTAGACAGGTTAATTCATGTTTAACTGCTACTTGGGTTCATCTTGCTATTAAAAACAGAACTTCAGCTCTACACAGCTATACAAGCTGGGTAAACTCCAGGGCACTGATGCAGAAAGGATGTCTGCTAGCTCTCTGCTTCCATCCACATCATTTGTTCTGCAGGCACACTACTACTCAGCTGCAATGCAGCTTGGTAATCTAATGATTACAAATTAGATGTGCCTTTATGTACCCTATAATATTCTCCTGTTTCTCTGCTTATTGATGATCCTATTGACTCTTCACCTAAATCCAAACTCCTTCTGATCCATTCTCTCCTCAGTGACTTCAGATCAAGAGCTGAACTAGATCTTCCCTAAGACCTCCTGCCTTTATTTAATGCCAGTTGCTGGGAATCTCAACACCATTTCTAGCTTCCCTTACCTCCATTCAGAGGTCTTGAGAAGCCTTTCCTTTGTCCCTTTTTCTTTCCCAATGAAACATCCCACTTGGTGTGCTCAGCCAGCTGAAGTCCTTCACCAAAATGCTTTTCCTGTTCTGTGGGAAAAGACACAAAATATCTGAGACAGCTGATCTCTTTCACTAGAAACCAGTTTGAGCTTTTTTTTTCCATTTTTTTTTTTTAATAAATTCCAGAGACTTTTTTTTTCTTCTTTTTTTTTTTTTTTTTTTTTTAAATGTTTGAAGCACACCAAACATATATCAGAAAAAGACACTCTTGCCTGTAGCCACCAGTGTTGAGAAGGGCACTGCTCATGACTGCTGACCTCAGATGGTCTGAAGCGTCAGCTACACCTCTAGCAAACATCTGATTAAAAATCATGTGTTCTGGTAAAGTAATCTAATTTTAGAGGTTTTCTTGGTTGATGATACCTCCACAGTGTCCTCCAGCTTCTCAAAATAAAGTCTAACTGTGAGCACCCACACAGCTCCCCATAAGGGACTATTCCCAGGGCAAACAGCTGCGAGCCTGTGCCACGTGTCCCACACTCACCCATTATCAATTACAGCCCTCTGCTTTCATGATTCTCTGAATACTTTTCCTATGTTTCCTGTGTCCCCATCCCTGCTTGCCCTCCTCACATACTGTGTAGGGAAGGGGCTGTCACCTTGTTGGCTTCCAGACTGCTGCAAGTGAGGTGAAGCGGCAGCCATTTTGCGATCAGTGTTGGAAGCTTTCCCACACATCTCTGCGGGGAAAAGAAAAAGTTAAAAATCACTAGATCCACAAAATTCTCCTAACACAAGCTGTGCTGTGACTTGTCAGAGAATTTACTTTGGCAGAAGAATGGTCATCAGCTGAGCTAGGTAAGAAAGCTTCTCACTGTGACCCAGCAGCCCATGTGCAGCCGCCTACCTGTCACCCAGCCAGTCTGTCCTTGCAAAACCTGCTGAGGGTAAAGAGCGGGGATGACAGTGGAATTCCTGTGTTTATATGGGAACTATTTAATCAAAAGAAAGTTTTGCTGTCATACCTTCCTGTTTTCAGAAGTTATCCAGCCGTTAGCTTCCTAATCAAAAGAGATGTGGCAGCGTGCCACAGAAACTGGGCCTCGCTTCCAGCATGTAGCCCAAAGGATTTCCATACCCGGGATGTGCCTAGAAATACACGTCCTGAATGAAAAGTTAATTTGTGCACTATACACATCAGAACATAAAAGAGCTATGTACAGAAATACTGAGCACTCAGATCAACAGACCACTTTGGAGAGTAAAGCCAGTCAAAAAATTCCCGTAAGTTCTAGCATCTCATTTGTTATTCTGCATACAGATACATTTCTATGAGGGAAATAACTTGCAAAGACACAAAGCAGGATCTTAATGTATTTAAATTAATATGTGTACCTAGATTTGCTTCACTAGATTTTTTTTCACAGCATGCTGCTGATGCAATGTGCATGTAGCATAAAAATTCTCTGCTTTATCATGTGCAGAACACAAAAAAATAAATGAGCTAAAGAGTCTCTAAAGGAAGAAGAATACTAAGTCTGTTGGAAAACAGAACAAGAATACTAAGTCTGTTGGAAAACCAAATGCCAGGCAGTATATCCTAGGGATTAAAATGAAATTATCATTTCTATAGAATTTTGTTTGGGATTGTTAATAATGGATCATAGAGAACCTGGGGACTCCTTTTAGCTATCTAATAATGTATTCTATGAATTTCAAGGAATCAAGTATGATATGCATGACTGAAAGCTGTCTGAAGGCTTCCTAGCGGTAGGTGCTTTATTGCTTTTATCTGCCTCATAGATGAGGGGCAGGTTCATAATTTGGATCAAATGGCTGTCACTGTGGAAAATGAATATAAGAGGAAAAAGGGCAGAAGGCCAAGATTTTGAGGCTTCTGTCATGAAACGGAGTGGCTAAAAATTTGCTGTCACTGCTGAGAGGAGGCAAGGTTCCCTAGCCTGCAGCTGCTATCACATATGCTCTGGAACTCACCTCTGGCAGCATTCATTGCAGGAGGGGAAAAGTAAACAGTGAAGCCATGGTCATTGAATCGTACCAGCAACCCACTGCCCTGGGTAACTGCTGACTGTTATGTGTGTTCCTTGCCTGGTGTCTGAAAACAGTCCTTGAAAACCAAGGGTTTATAATCCGTTAGGAAATTTTCCAAGGTAACTTGACCTGCTAAAAGCAAGTTCCCTACAATAGATCACACAACTAGGCATCCAGACAGGTCTTGAATATCTCCATAGATGGAGGCTCCACAACCTCTCTGGGCATCTTATCTCAGTGCTCTGTCTCTCTTACCATAAAGAAGTTCTTCCAGCGGCCCTTTAGTATTAATGCTTTTGTGAACTTGAGTCTGATAATCACAGCCTGACTAATGGTACAAAATGGTACATGGTACAAAACCATGACAATAATCTCAGTGAACATGTGTGGGTAGAAGAGAGGTCCGATTTAAAAATGAGCTTCATTCCATACATAGAATACTGCAGTTCAATTGAGGTCATAAGCACAGTGCAGAGACTAGCAAACACTTTCATCCTTCCAGCTTGCACTCGGCATGAGTTCTGGATATCCCTGCTGCATATTCCAAAGGTCAACTGAACATGATGGCTTCTAAGCAAATTGCAGGCTGCAGATATCCACCCATATTGTCTACCTTCATGTCTCATTTCAAAACCTTTTTGTGAAATGCTCTAGTTTGTACAGATGTAAACTGAAACTTCAAGAAATGTTCCTATGAAAATGTGTACCGTGACATCAAGACTTACTTAATCTAAAGCAACTCTAATCCCTTACTTAAAAAAAAAAAAATTGTAATATAGACTGGTTTGAGGTCATCTGTGTAGAAATCTGTGGAGGATTAATTAATCTTGACTCATCTGAACAACCAAAGCACTGTTTTATTTCAGTGCAGACAACAGACAGCATGGCAGATCTCTGTAGCAATGAGATACATAATGATTTATTTCCCATTCAGCAAGATCATGGAGGACATTGTCTAGTTCAGCAGTGTTTCTTCAAACTGTGCTAATTCTCTTATTACTGATAACCTTAATGTTAGCCTTCTAAAAATTTATTAATATTACATTAATGATGTTAAAGTAAAAATTTAATATCCAATTTTGTAAGGGCTGCATGTGAACATAAAAGAGCAGCTAGTGACCTGAACTGGTCACCTGTTATGTAGCCTCTGACTAAAAAGCCTAAGGAGAGGGTCCAGAAATCTAATATCAGCTTCTAGAAATGAGATATGTTTTTGTGTTTTTGAACTCTAGTAAATGGCTTGCAGGGTACCCTGTTTTTCTTCTGAAACAGTAGCAATGATTTAAACACGATGAGCACATCTTGTGTAATTTGGAGCATTTTCTCAGTTTTTCCTCTGTAAGCATGAGTTTGTGACTGCCATTAGACAAACTACATCTCTTTAACTGCATTTCTGAAGAACATTTCAAACTAGTGTAGCAGGAAAAGTATGAATGATTGGATACCATTGGTAAAATGATATCACATGGGAATCTGCAGGTAAAAACACTGAGAAAGTGCTATATCTTCAGTGCTTTATGTCTCATCATATTGATGTTGTAGCCCTAAGATTCAAATGGCAAGGATAGTCAGAGGATAGTCAGATGAAGAACAGAGCTCTTCATGGTACTTTATTCATGTAGTCTCCACTAAGCGTGACAGATCTGTGCTATGGTCATTTCCCAGCACCTTCTGCCTTTTTCCCCAGATTAGAAAATGAAGTTATTTCAAAAAACCCTATTTCCTGTTTCATATTCTCCACTCCTTCTATCACTCTATTTGAGCTGCCAAATGACTTGTCAAATTCATCTGTGGTTTGTGTAGCTAAACCCATGCTGTATGGAGATCTCAGTCCCTTTGTATGAGACGCGGCATACAGAAAATTTCCTTTGTGTTAGCTGATGGCAACTTGAAAATACACTGGTACACCAAAAGGAGATCACAGTATCATAGAATCACCAGGGTTGGAAAAGGCATCCAAGATCATCCAGTCCAACCATCTGCTTATCATCATTTTTTCCACTAAATCATGTACCTTAGTACAACTCAAGGCCATTCTATCTAGACTTATCACTAGTGATGTGGGAAAAGAGGTATACCCCACCTCACCACAACTTTCTTTCAGGTAGTTGTAGAGAGCGATAGGGTGTTGCTTGAGCTTCTTGTGCTCCAGACAAAATAATCACAGTTCTCTCATTCACTTCTCATAATTGTGCTCTAGACCTCTTACCAGCTTTGTTGTCCTTCTCTGGACATGCTCAGGGGTTTTGATGTCTTTCTTGTACTGAGGGACCCAAAACTGTACAAGATGTATCCTCATCAGTGCTCTGTCCAGAGGGATGATTGCTTCCTTGCTCTTGCTGTCAATACTGTTTCTGACGCTATTGGTCTTCTTGGCCTCGTAAGCACAGTGCTGACTTATGTTCGGTTTAGCACTGACTAACACACCCAGGTCCATTCAGTATTCCAACCACTCTATCCCAAGTCTGTAGCTTGGCTTTCAGTTGGTGTGGCCAAAGTGCAGGACCTGGCTCTTGGACTTGTTGAACTTCATCCCATTGGCCTCATTCCAGTGATCCAGCCTGTCCAGATCCCTCTGTAGAGCCTTCTTACCCCCAGGGGGACTGACACTTCCTGCCATCTTGGTGTCATCTGCAAACTTACTGAGGGTGTGCTTAATCCCCTTGTCCAGGTCATCCATAAAGATAGTAAACAAGACAGGCCCCACTGCTGACCCCTGAGGAACAGCCCTTGTGACCAGTAATCGCTCTCTGGGCCTGGCCATACAGCCAATTTACCCAGCAAAGAATGTACCTGTCCAAGCCACAGGCTGCCAGCTTCTCCAGGTGAAGACTGCAGGATACAGTGTTGAATGCTTTGCTGAAGCATAGACATAGTCTAGATAGACTATGTCAACAGCCTTTCCCTCATCCACCAGGTGGGTCAAATGAGATGAACCAGTAGAAATGTGTAGTTTGACCACAACTGCAACTCTGGCTGATTTCAGCTGGCTCTACTGTATGATCACAACACATCACACAGGCGGATCCAGAACACAGACAGCTAGCACACCATCTGGAAAAAAGCACCATAGGGTTCTTGCCCAGAGAATGCTATGTGCTCACTTTGAAATAGGCCCCCCTGTTTCTATGCCATTGTTATAGAAATGAAGTAGGAAACAGCTGGCCATGTGGACATAGTTATTGCAGAATACAAATTCTATTGCAGAATACGAATTCTGCAATAGGGTAGGAAAAAAAGTCACTGAAATTGTCCATGTGTAATGGACTATCCATATGCTCATGACTTTGACAGCTTGCAACATCTATTTTGGAGGAGGAGCTCAGTTGCTTTCACTCTTGTCTTTTGTTTCCCATGTAATTTAAACTCCAGCACAAATATCACAAAAGATTCTAGCACTGGGATACTAATGGAAGATAACAGAAATATGTTAAATTTTGTGATGATGGGGTGCATTCAAATGGCATTACTTTTGGCTAAGCAGAAAACTGCTGCTCACAACAAGCTGTTTTTTCATGTCTGTGCACCCAAAGACAAAAACAAAGTAATCAAATTTAGTCAGCTTGTTAAGGTAAAATAACTTATAAACAATTTTTCTCAGCAGAAGTTTCAGAGTAGTTTAGAGAAGAGCGTGTTTCAGATCTGTATTCTAAAGGAAATGTCACAGTACAAAAGGAAGAAGAAAATGCTCCTTAGAAGAGTGAGCTAGCCTCAAAGAATGCTTAAGTATGAGGAAACTGAAGCAGGCAGATACATACCGTTGGCTTATTGCTTGTCTGGATTTTGATGCCATTTATTCTACCAGAAGTAAAGATTAATTGATTTGGATCTTTTTCAATGTCTGTGTCTGTCTGTTTCTACCATCACAAGTCCCGAAAGACCTGCACTGTAAGTCAGACTGCCCACTAAAGGGAACTCTGTGAAAGGTTATGCTAAAACACTGGGGAGTCTGTGGCTCCTGTACTAATCACAGTGTCTAAACACAAGGATCACAGGCTTTCAGCTCTCAGAAAGGACTGATTAGACACCAGAATGAGAGGGAAGAACCTAACCGTCTTTTCACTATTCTCAGAAACCTCAAGAATGTCCAGAAATGGCATACTGACCATATGCCCAAGGACAAACACTTTGCAGAAGTCATATTTCGATTTAGGATTAACTTCTTTAATTTTTTCATTCTTTTTCTTTTTTTCTTTTTTCTTTTCTTTTTAACTGTCAGAATAAGGAAGCTTGCAGATACGAAAATGTCATGTAAGATCTGCAGTACTGAGGGAAAGGGATCAGTTCTGTTTGTAGAAGTGGGTAGTAACCTTTGATCAGTACTCAGTAAATCTCTGCCTGAGGAGGAAGATACGAATTAATTTCTTAGACTTAGGCTTGGCTCTGAAGTTGAGTTAGATTATTATTTATATAAATGGACAGGCCCGCGTAAGTATTATAGAATGCATTCCAAACACTCATTATTGAACATACAGTGGATTTAAGAAATAATAATACATTGAATTCCATGCACTGCAAGTGGTGCCTGGATGATCTGCATGCACTACCACTAGTTATTAAATTAGTTTTTATATACTTGGATGCTGGTAATTGTATGCATAAATAATCTTCAAAAGCAAGCGTTTTCTTCCTTAAAAGTTGTATGTGCTAAATTTTCACACACAATACATGTATCACATTTCTAACATTAGAATGGCAAAATGCATGCACTGTTTCTCCAGATCCCATTTTTTAGCGCAGTTTCTTAATCATGTATAATTTTCCCCTGACAATCCATCTGGCAATCTACAAATACTTTCTAAATCTGCTGGTTGCCTTCAAGCAAAAGTATAGAAATTCTGCTGCTCATTATTTCCTGAAAATCAATGGATTAGTGCCCCACCAAAGAGACAGGATGGAGGGCAAGTTATTAGAATTTGGATGTATTACAGCAGGAATTTTTTGCACTAGCAACATTAGAGAAGACTGTTAGGAGACGAAATACTGGAGAAAATTAATAGGATGCTTTAAGGTAAATATCATAGAGCAAAGAACTGTTCTGTGAAAATGTCAGGGAATCAGGTTTATTATTTTGAATCAGAAATAATGTAGACTAGGAAAGTGGTCATCTCTCTGTAATCAGCTCAGATGAAGCTGCACCTCAAGTACTGTGTTCAGTTTTGGGTTCCTCACTACAAGAAACACACTGAGGTGCCCAGGGAGGTTGTGGATGCCCCGTCCTTGGAGGTGTTCAAGACCAGGTTGGACGGAGCCCTGGGCAACCTGATCTAGTAAAGGTGTATGTTTGGTGGCCCTGCCAGGCAGGGGGGTTGGAACTACTTGATCCTTGAGGTCCCTTCCAACCCAGGTCATTCTGTGATTCTGTGATTCTGTGCAGGAGCATGTCAGAGAAGGACTGGTAAGGGATCCGGAGCACAACCCTAATGAAGAGCAGCTGAGGGAACAGAAATTGTTCTGTGTGAAGAAGAGTGAGGTCAGAGGAGTTGTTATTGCTTGTTTCAACTCCCTGAAATGAGGCTGTGGCAAGGTGGAGTTTGGCCTCTTCTCACAGTTAACACTGATTGGATGAGAGGGAATGGCTTCAAGTTGCACCAGGAGATGTTTAGGTTTTATATTATGAGAAATTTATTTTCAGAAAGGTGAGACATTTGCATGTGCTGCCAGAGAGGTGATAGAGTCACTGTCCCTGGAGGTGCTCAAGAACCGAGGAGTTGTGGCATTAAGGGACATGGTTAGTGGGCACGGTGGGGATGAGTTCATGGTTCATGGTTGTACTAGACAGTTGTAGAGGTCTTTTGCAACCTTAGTGTTCTATGACTACGTGATTGTATGAAAAAAGGGATTGTAGCTTTCTTCATACTGCAAAGAGCTTTTATTATAGCTTTTCAAGAAACAAACAAAAAAAGAAATTGAAAGAAATGTGGATGTTAGTTTGGATTAGCTTCTGCATTTTCTATTATCTGATATTAAATGTTTTATGTTGCAATGTATAAAAAGTAAGGCCCTCAAGCAACTTAAGTTATCCCAATTAGAGCAATATACCAGCTCTCTATTAGTGCTGTGGGAATACATCCAGCAGACAGGAAATAATTTCTATGAGAAATGGATAGCACTTCAGCTTGATTAAGAGTACAACAGTCAGGGTCAACATGCTGTTTCATGGCCTGCTATCCTGACTATCATTTTTCTTCTATTCACATGAAAATGAGAAGTATTTTCTCACTGCAAAATTATGTGAGAAATAATCACCTCAGAATTCCTCCCAGCATGGATATACAAAGATTTCTTATGATACAAAGTGCTGACAAAGTCAAATTGCATTGCTTCATATCCACGTATTCTTGTGAAAGCTCTAGTTCTGGCCTGAAAACAAATATTTTTATCTGAGCAAGTAAGTATCCTTCGCTAGACAGACTCTGCATTTCAGTTTGTACTCTAATCTGGTTCTCGTTCTGAAATAGCAGGAGGATTTCTCCCCATAATGAGATAAGGCATTATGAGGAAAAGGAAGTTGAAGGAAACTTTGCAGGCCATATAGGTATTCCGGCAGTGCATTTCTGATCAGCACTGATCCCTGAGTGTCCCTGTCCACAAATATGACTCTTCAGAACTGTGCATGCTCAGAAATGAGTTGTGGCCATAGGAAGTTCCAGTCCTCACCCACGGCAGGAGGTTGGAACCAGATGATCCTTTCCAACCCAAGCCATTCTATGATTCCATAATTCTGTGAAGTTGGCAGTGATCTCTGCTGTGACAGTTGCCATTGGGATCATTGCCAGGTTCATCACAGTGGTTTATAGTGTTAAAGGGATACCTCTGAAGTGACACTCTCGTGAGAGTTGTAAAAAGAATGTGCAAAGTCCATTTTCATTTGCAGTTCTTCAGGTTATCATCCTTCACCTACATATAGTGTGGTGTTGTAACATAAGAAAAAAGTTCAGAGAGTTTAAATTTTTGTATTTTATCGTTGCCCTTTTTTCACAAACTGTGTAATGGGCTCCAGTTTGCCTTTCAGAAGTACCCAATATTCAGCAGAAATATTCTGAAAACTCATAATAGAAAATGTTATTTTCTCACAGGAATGTAACTCCATGAATTCAGACAGAAATGTGACATTACGGTTTATGTTTATGTATTAATGTGTTGCTTCAGGACACTAAGTAATCACTAAATAATACCAATTGGGAAAAATTTCTCTTCTGGGAATGCTTGTCATGATGAGATTTTTCTCAGCTATCCTTAGAATACCTGATCATTACAGAATACAGGGCAAGCAATATGAACTAAAAAGATCCCTAAAATAATAATAACAATAATAACAAATCTACATTATTTCTCATTGTTATTTCCCTAAGTAATGTTGTAGTTCTGACCTGGGATCATAAAAGCCGTCTCTTCACAGGGAAGAATCAGTCTCCATGGGTTCTTTTCCCAGTTACAGCTGTAGAACTCCTTTGATATTAAACACACAATCAGGCTTGAAAATGAGAGCGTGATTCAAGTCAATTGTGTGACCGATTTTATTTCTCTGTGATTACTTAGTGCCTGGTACAAGAGACGAGGTGAAGCTCCAGACAAATTAATGTTCCTTCGCTTTGTCTTTGACACTGAATATCAGGGGTCAGATAGTTTGGAGAACTTGTTTTCCTCAATTGCCTTATTTAAAAGTTTTCCTCTTTTTCTTTCTTTCTTTCTTTCTTTCTTTCTTTCTTTCTTTCTTTCTTTCTTTCTTTCTTTCTTTCTTTCTTTCTTTCTTTCTTTCTTTCTTTCTTTCTTTCTTTCTTTCTTTCTTTCTTTCTTTCTTTCTTTCTTTCTTTCTTTCTTTCTTTCTTTCTTTCTTTCTTTCTTTCTTTCTTTCTTTCTTTCTTTCTTTCTTTCTTTCTTTCTTTCTTTCTTTCTTTCTTTCTTTCTTTCTTTCTTTCTTTCTTTCTTTCTTTCTTTCTTTCTTTCTTTCTTTCTTTCTTTCTTTCTTTCTTTCTTTCTTTCTTCTTCCCCCCCTTTTTTTTAAATGAAGATGAAGATTTCCTCAAGCTAGCTTTTCAAGTGAATTTAATTCCTACTGCATGGTATGAATCAACTAAACAAGGGTCTTTCTGTCCACTTGTATTCAGCAGTAAACTCCCATCAGAGACCAGATCCAGAAACTGTCCAGGACAGCTGCAGAAAACTGAAGAAGCAATTGAAAATTGCAGGCCAGGTTATGGTCTCCATGCCAGTAACATAAATCCCCAAAATTGTTTCAACTGGTAATACTTAGCGGTTTCATAAGCGCTGTGCCTTCCAGAAGCACTGTGTCCTTTTAGCGTGAGCTCCATGTGCCAGGAAAGTCCATGAGGCACTTGTTTCTCCTCTGATTCCAGCAGTACTGATTCTGTAAGCAAAGACTGGTGATCAAAACCTCTCAAACCCACAAGTTCCTAGTTATGTTTGATAAAGCTTTTTGCAGCATTTATTTGTTAATGCCAATTCTATCCCAAAAGTCTCTGCTAGAAACATTGGTTAAACAAAATATTTTTCAATTAAATGACAAAGTCCTAATTTATCTGCAATTTAATATAACTACTTATCATATGTTTATGATAATTTATGCTAATGTGTTCCACAGAGTCTTATAAGAAAACTCATTTTTGGCTACATCTCAATAATTATGTTCCATCTCTGTATCAAATCAGCTATATTGCAAGTGGAGGATTTTATTTGTAAGTTCATAAAATGTACTTCTCCTATTTTTTTGTATGAGTTTTTGACCTTTTCAGATCAGACATCAAAAAATACCTCTTGTAAACAAGAAGTAGTGAAGTATTTTTCTTGGAGACAGAGTTCCTATGTCTTTGGGAACAATGTTACTTGAAATGTTTGTTATCACTTCCTCTTTTAAACAGTTAATTAAAAAGTCCTTAAACCAAAGCTTCACACTGATGTTTGTAAAAGGTTAAGATAATATTTTTAAATTATTTTTTTCATCAGTGATTTCAAAGGGGAATAACACATAATTAATTTCCAGTTGCTGGTCCTGTTACCCCAGAATGGCATGTATTGATAAAAGAGATTTAATAACAGCCTTGTTGAACACTCTCATAGACCATAGCTGTGAACAGGGGTAAATGAACATGAACAGAATAGGAGGAAGTAGGGGTTCCATGAAAGCACTGTAAAATGGCTGTAAATACTTTATCAGAAAAATGCTATTTATTTAGTATTAGAATCGATGAACCATTGGTACTCCAGAGGCTGATTTCAGAGTCACTTCCAGTCCCTCCTGGTCGCAGTGAGTCTTCTGAGCTGGTGTGCTGGAGCTCTGAGAGGAAAAGAAGGATCAGCAGGTAGAGGATATTCTTTCATACTGGGGAGGAATGGAGAAATGTTGGAGGATCTTAAAGGGCTCAAGCTGTTTTTAGTTGCAAAAGTCCTCCCTGGGCCATTTCTGAGGCATGGATTGCCAGAGTATAGCAATGTTTTGGCTAACCTCTTTGTACAATTGTACCACATACCCTGCAAATACATGCACTCATTCTCAGGACCTCATAGAATGAAGTCTGAAGGCATTCAAATGTTCTTTTGCCTTTTAGGAACCAGTCAAGTTTTGGAGTGTCTGACAAGATGTAATTTGTATCTATGCCATTGCTGTTATAAATAAAGGTTATGAAGAATGGAGAGAGAAGAAAGTGAACAGGAAAGACTAAGAGGGTATTAGCATGAGACTAGAAGCTACTAATGAAAAAAAAAAAAAAAAAAAAGTGATCCAAACCTATTATTCTGAGCAGCCAAAGAGTCTTTAGTCCTTGGACAAGTTGTGAAAAAATCTACTGACCTATATTTTCATAGAATGGGAAATTCTTGACTAATCTGTAGAAAAGATTTTTAGATGTTTAGTGCAAGAACGGGATTAGAAAATACTGTAACATACTGCCCCATTCATGCCTTTTCTTCACTGGTGATCGAGTAAACGAGATGAAAACTTTTGCAGAGAGTGAGAGAATGGGACTGAAATGTAAATAAGTTGTCTTCCCAGCAAAAGATCAAAATGAAACTCCAAAATATTGCAATTTGTCTGAAATCTCCTGACAAAATTAAGTGTTTTATTTGGTGATTATTTGCTTTACTTTTTTACTCTTTTCATCTGGAATTATTTTGCCCAACCTCATAGAAATTTAGAAATAACCTAAGGAAAAAGCCAGGGACAAATGCTGAAATATTTTCCTTCCCTTCCATATTTCTGTATCTCAGCTAACAAAACCAAAGACTTAAGAGTTCTACCAAGAAATTCAGAGGAAGTAATCTGGCATCCATGTCAATATTTCAAGTCACTGTTAATGCAAGAGTGATGAAGGAAAGCAGGTATTTGAAAATGCCTTTGGAAAGCGTTGCAATGGATCTCTTCTCATAAGTGAATGAATTGGGATGTAGAACTGGCTTGAAAAATTCCTTATGGGTTTACAAGTTGCAGAAAGTCTCTGGGGAGATGGATTCTGGGCTATAAAGACGCCAAAGTACACAGAACTGTGTGGTATAGACAACATTTGGGAGCTGACAACTTTCCACAACAAAGATGCCTCTGATACTGAAAACCAGACCTCTCTGTCTGTCTGTCTTATGTGTTAAATCAGACTTAGCATAGACTTTCATTTAAGTTAGTAATTATGAAGAAGGAAAATTCCATATAATAGAAGGGGGAAAAAAACCCATGAAAATAAGTGTAATTGTTTTCTATTTAACAAATTTAGGAGGGTTTCTTCCTTGTTTCCTTTGATGTCCAAACTCCTGTAGAAATGATTTAATGCTCATTAGTATCTTAGATGTGTTCTGCAAAAGTGTTTATCCTTCCCTTTCCTTGTCCTTTTCCTCTGTTTATTTCAATGCCACGTGAAAAATAATGACTCCAACTTACACTACCATTCAAAACTGTTGTTATGAAATGGGCATAGGACGGCATGTTTGATCACCCACAAGGTGCATGCACTTATGTTGGCTAACAACAGGCTAATGGAGGTGGTAGATGTTGAGGCCAGCGTTGGTTCCTTCTGCCAGAAGAGATCTTAGCTTGCTCTCATATTCTCCCTGTATTTAGTTGTCTATTTGCATAAAAATTCTGAATACAAAGTATTTTTCAAACCCACTCAGTCAAATGTGCCTGAATTTAGGCAGCTGATTCAAAATGTGATGGACCAAGTGCTGGGGTACAGTGATCCCATTCCTACAGTAAACCAGGCAAACACAGGGTGGCACGATGAGGCCTTTAATTTTGGAAGCCGTACCTGTAAGTTCTACCCTGCTACAAAACTCTTAGCTGAAACTGTCTGTTTTTCAATAAAAGTGATGAATATTACTTAATATGATTATCTTGCCTTTGAATAATTTATTTGTATTGTATGCTCAAAAATAGAGCTGTTCAAAGTAATAGAGCTATTTTCCTCATGGAAAACACCTATTTTCTAAAGATTGACAGGAAAGAGCATTTTTTTGTTCAAGAATACGTAACAGTTAAGAGTTTTGAAGGAAAAAGTATTATGACCAGGGTTCACCACACTTCCCTCTTTCACAATACTCAGCTTTCTCCTCTGTAAAGGACAATGTGCAAGCTAGAAAAGCCTGGTCTGTGAGGCTAATTCTGAGAAAGTCATGTAAGGTGTCATCATTATTACACTGGAACACCTCCAGTTAAAACTGTAAGGACAACCTCAAGTTGAAATTATAGTTTTCACCAGAAAATACATATATATATATATATTTTCAAACACAATTTAGCCAGTAATTTTCCAAGGAAAAATACACTGACAAACATATAAAGCTTTTCATATGTACCTTCAAGGAGAGAACAAGAATGGCAACAAATAGAAAACATCAAGAAGTTTCATAACTTGGAAAAGAAATTGGAACTAGGTCTTTCACTTCTAGATATGTTTTGCTTTGATAGTATTATATATAAATGTACAACTGGACCAGTTTCACTGGTAGGACAGTGGAAATGAGTATACTGCATTCATATAGGCAGGTATATAATAATTCTGAATTTTGTCCTTTATTTTAAGAGCTATTTTTCCATTTCTGAATGCTACAAATGTGAGAAAGAGCATGATCAGGGAAGAGAGAAGAACAAAGACCCACCATTTTCATTACAAACTGCTGTTTCTCAGCCATGACTTTTCTCTCCAGACACTGGAGGGAAATCTCTAAGTATGCAGAAGGGGCACATATTATACGACATTAAAAAGCATCTAGCCCTAATCCTTTGACAACAACACGTAGATACACAAGTTAGCTGTTTCCAATGTATAGATAATATGTGATTGTGGTATTTCTGATATACATACAACATGATCTAATAGAAGAAAATGTGTTGCACATAAAAATGCATTGATACAGATTGGTTAGGATCATCATGCTGCTGGCAATGCAGTATCTACCTAATATATTACCTCCTTGATTCTGAAACTTCAAGTGCAGTAGGAAATGATATGCTCTATTAGTAAAATAGATTAGTATTTCGCAAAACAGTCCAGTTTCCTGCCTCGCATCTAGGACACTAACATTCTTGGGGAGCCTGAATTAATCCACTTAGCCCTGCATCCATAAGGGAGCCTGAGCAACACATAAAACACAGAGCTCTGGAGAAGCACGATGTAAATGAGTGCACTGAAACCTATAGCAGGAGCAGAACTGAGAGGTGAGGTTTTGCTTCAGAGGGCCCAGCTTCAGACTGCATTCTGAATAGGATTATAAGTGAAATGGTGGCTTCTGGTTTGTCATATCCACAGGGTTAGTGGGGCTTCTGCAGTTCAAGGAGGTGACTGGGTTAATTCACAATAGCAAAAAGAATTTTAGGATTTAGAATGACTCTTGGCTTTCTAATGGAGCACGTCTTTCTAAATGAGTACTTAACTTGTTTAGCAATCATTTCTGTGATTTATCAAAAGGAAGATACAATAAGCAGATTTTTAGAGTAGTGATTAAGGACTGATGAAGAGGACTTTAGGACTGGTATTTTAATAATTATATTTTCCAAATGACTAATGTATTTTGGATGTATTCCTTATATGTGAGATTGCTTAATCAAATCTAAATAATATCCAGTTTTGTGAGAGCAAAGATTTGCCACTGGGAAAGTCAAACAGCCGTAGATTGTCCCAAATCAACAACAGAAATGCAAAAGCAGTATCAGATGCCTGCTCTGTCATGGAACACATCACTTCTCAGTCAAAGAACCTACCTGACTAGGAAAAGTGGGCTGGCATTCCAAACATAAAAACACCCTTCAAGAGGCAGCACTACTCATTGTCGGTGCTGTGTGGTGCAGTGCATCTGGCTTGACATTTGTGTAGGGCTCTGTACCTTGGTGAAGCCTTTTGTAAGATGCAGCTACCATCACTTGCAAGATATTCTCATATGATGTAGATCTCTTGGAGGTCTGAACACAGGGCTGTAAGTCTTAATAAAGATAATACAACCAGCTTCAAATTTTGCAGACCTAAGGGAATAAGAGGAAATGTGCTGGTATCATGGAATGCAAACAGGTGTGCCTTTACCTCCTCCTTCTACAGAACTCCACCTTCCCAGTGGACACAAAGAAAGGCTCCTGGTCTGGAGATTCACTGCCTCAGGATGCATGCACAGCTGAGGATTTTTATCCAGACTCAAACAAAACCGGTGAACTCTTTAAAACAAGACAACAACAATTTTAATAATAGCTTTAAAGAAAGAGAAAGCAAACACTTACTTAGGAAATGGCAAGCAGTGGGAGGGAAAGGAGGTTAGGCATGGTGTACAGGGAGTAGAGGAGGAAAATGGAAAGAAATGATAAAGTGTAAACAAGCAGTGAAAAGAGAGACAGCAGAATGGACTGACAATGTAAAGAGGTGAAATAAAACATGTTTCTTAGACAGACATTCACGATTAGGAGAGGTTATTTCTCCATCATTTTTATTTCTTTGGCAGGGAACAGGGAGCTGTAGGGAGGAGGAAATTCGTGCTAGCTCTGATGGAAACATTTGTTTCAGTTGCAGCTGGGGCAGGGGAAGAATTTCAGACTGGTCAGATCCAGGTGAGAGCTTACAGAGCAGAGGTGTCAGTGTTGGAGGCAGGAGCCCTTAATATCTACATTAATTTGTCAGGCTTGGACTAAGGAAAGCAGTGTTAATGAGGCTTTAACATACTTGCTGCTGCCATGTGACATGCATCTATAAATATTCAAGAGCTGATGGGATCACTTAAGCACTCTTTCTTTGTTTCAACCTCAGTTCCCATCCCAAACTGAACTGGAAAAATTTTTATAGTCTTTGGCTTGTCTCAGTGAAATTAACCCCCCCACCCCTCTTTCTATACCTCCTTTCCTGTCTACTTCTTCTGAATCACTCTCTCTTAGTGGTGTCCAGGCTGCTTTCAGCTCTGGCATTGAACTGTAGCTTGTCACTAAAAGCATCCTGGCATGTACATGAAAGGGATTTGGAGGTGGAAATGACCACCAGTTAAATCACCTCATCCTGCCTCCAGTCAGTGCGGGATTGTTCCTGCAGCACGCTCCCAGGGACTTTGGGTTTCGATGCTTTGAGCAACAGAAATTCCAGCCCCACTCCCTTTGGGAGGGGTGCCTGAGGGCTAATAGATCACACTCTTATGCAATTTTTCCTGATACATAGCCTGCGTTTTCCTTTGTTTGAAGTCTTTACTCTGTTATTCCTATTTATAACTAGTGCTGGGTGAATCCCAGGTGGTTCTGAGGTTTATTTCTGTTTAAGAAGGCATGCAGAAGGGCAGAGTCTAGTCCACATTCTTTAAACCTTTTGATGCCTTCCTGACAAGGTCCATTATTTTTTCCCTAATGCCGCCCATGGCCCAGTAGAAAACTTCATTTCTCTCTATCCTATGAGGATAGAAGGATTTCAGCCAGTGCTCTGTTCTGGTAAATATCTTCTGAGAACAGACACTAAAGCCCTGAATCTGTGATTCCACTATATTGTATACCTTTTCCTCACTAATACCTATAAATATAATTCCTTCCAGCTTAATTTCCTCTACTCATCAAGCTCTTGTCATGCTTTTTGTTCTCTCTCAACTAGTTGGGGTTGTTTATCAATAACTTTTCACTGAACCTGCTCATGTGTTGCATAACTGGTACACCGGTGTTTCTTAAGCTGTTATTCCAGGTAATGTAGAATCAACATGGAATCGAAGAATGCATTGGGTTGCAAGGGACTTTAAAGAGCTGCCAGGTTTGTTCCATTCCTATGTCCCTAGGGACAGTTTCCCAGAGGATCTTCTTCAGCAATCCCTTAAACAGCATGAAGTATGCACTGATGAAGTTCATGGTCCTGACTCCACTCTCTATCAGTCTAAAATTCCTCGAGATCACAATCTCAGCCAGGGCATGGTTCCTACAGCCCAGGATGCCTCCAGTCATAACCTTTTAATGATCTCCACAGCATTTTTGATCACAGGGTCCACTAACACTTTACTTCTGGTAGGTCTGTCCAATACTTGGACAAGCAAGTTATACTCAACAAACTCCAGGAGTGTCCTGGATTGCTTTCAGCACAACATATTTCTTTCACAGCAGATATCCAGGTGGTTGAAATCCCCCATCAGGATGAGAGCTGATGAATCTAACACTTCTTGTATCTGAAGCAAGGAGGCTTCATCAACAAGCTCTCCTTGGTCAGGTAGCCAGTAGCAAACCCCAACAACCAGATGCCGTTTATTGATCTGGTCCCTAATTATAACCCACAAGTTCTCAACCTGATAATGGCTGTGTTTATTAGAGGTAGCTCCTCACGATCTATCCACCTCTTAACACAGACGGCAATTCCTCCATCCCTCCTGCTCTGCCTGTCTCTTCTAAAAGGCTTGTAGCCTTTGGTTATAGTATTTCAGTTGCACAATTTGTCCCATGTTTCTGTGATAGTAATTAGGTCATAGTTTTCTAATTGCAGTATGACTTCCACCTCTTCCTGCTTATTTCTGATCTGATATCTCATTTAACCCTTGGTAATCAAATGGGAGAAAGTGGGATCCTTTCTCTTGATATGGAAGGATTTTGTATGAAAGAACTCAGTCACTCAGGGGCTGTGAGTTCTTCCATTAGAGCTGCTGTTCACACATGGTATGGCAGAGCCATTTCAGCACACTCCGCACTTGAAGGCTGCCCTAGCAGTAGTTCAGTCATTAGATAATGCTCTTCTGCAGGTTCACCTTAAACATGCATGCAAGTTCAGAGACAGCACTGTCAGGATTGTCTGAAATACTTCAGAAAATAGTTTTCTCCTAACTCAGATTTGCGAGTCATTAGTGCAGTCTTTGTTTTGAGCATCTGAACATGCCAGAACACAAGTAAGTCACACTGTTAGTAATAATTACAATGGCTTTGACACAACCATGATCAAATCTTTCTTCTGTTTGGTTTGAAGAGGTGTTTAAATCCAGTAATCCACATTCCTGACAGAATGACTTCTAAGCCATAGTAGATGATGTGTCTTCTTAATCTTTCCCTTTTAAGTCTAAACGACAGTAAAATAATTGTTCTGCCGTTGCAAGAGAGATAACTGAGAGGTCTTTGCTGTAGCCTGGTTGTCTAGGGAGACATTTATACTATGGTGAATATTATTTTCAAATGCCTTTACTGAGGCATTTTCAGTTTTCATACAATGACAAAGTTCATCAAGTTCATTGGTTCATTAATAGCATCGCTCTCCTAGAACAGCATCAATTATACGCCTAACCCAGATTCAGGACCTCAGCTTTTCCCAGACATGCCTCTACTGTTCTAACACTTAGACTAGACCAGAATGTGGAAACTGCTTCAGTACTACAGAAATATGGGTGTAAGATGAACAGGGCTTCCAAGGATTGATAGTTCCAACTATATACATGTCCCCAAAATTTGAAAGCAAGAGTTTATTATGTATATTGAATGACACTGTCGAGAAGCAGCAGCCTGTGATAATAAACCAGTGTACAGCTAGAACAAATGGCAGCAGTGGACAGGGTAATTACTTAGAACATGGTAAGTAAGAATATTTATTTCCTGAGGCAGATGACCAAGGACATTTATGAATCACAGAATCAGAGAATCACAGAATGACCCGGGTTGGAAGGGACCTCAAGGATCATGTAGTTCCAACCCCCCTGCCTAGCAGGACCACCAAACATACACATGAATGGTAGCATATGTACACAGGGAGACCCTTTTGGCATTATAGACTGTAAATGATGGTTATTCCCAGGAGGCAAGACAAGAGGTTCTGTCAGTTGTACAATTACTTTTTATCTGTAGTGCTCTTTCGAGTCAAGAAAACATTGGCTGAATGTCCAGACCAAGATCAGACTCATCTGCCATCACAGTTTTTCAGAAATGCAATAAATATTCATCAAGGAAGTTTCCCAAGAAAGCCACATGAATGCATCCAGCCAGGTTACCAGATATCAAGAATGCTACTCAAAAGTTCCAAAAATTGCTACTTTTGCAACTGGACTGCATCTGAGGAGGGGTGGCCAGCAGTGAGAGGGAGGTAATTGCTCCCCTTTTCTCAGTCTTCATGAAGCTGCACCAGCAGTACTGTGCCCAGGCCTGGGGCCTCCATCACAAGAAGGATGTGGAGCTGTCGGAGTGGGTCCCGAGGAGGGCCACAAGGATGTGCAGAGGGCTGGAGCACCTCCCCTACACAGAAAGGCTGGGTTGTTGGGCTTGTTCAGCTTGGAGAAGACTGGTGAGACCGCATCGTGGCCTTTCAGTACTTAAAAGGAGCTTAAAAAACAACCAAACCATTCTATGGTCATGTGATTCTACATAGACTCCTCCAAAAATAATGCTTCCTGTTTATTCCCATGGAAACTACAACCAAGAGCACACTAACAGTTTGATAAAGCAGTCTCAGCTACAAAACATTGTTTTTCAACGTAGTCACCATCACTGGTTATGCATTTTCACCAGCCAAGAACAAGCACCTGCATGTCACACAAAAAATTCTGCACCAGTGGAGGTGACATTGGTGGAAATGCATGACTCACAGCATCTGTGTGTTCACATCCACCTCTTGGTCCCCATAAACATTCTGCAAGAGTCAGTGAGTGCTAATGGGGACAAATTCTTACTCGTGGAGCAATTCAGTGACGCACCTTAGATTCAGTCACACTTCCATGTCAGATGCCATTCTGATAGACGGCCCTTCTGCTGCCATCTGTCACACAGCAACAAAATGTAACGGGATATTGGTGAGAAGATTCAACCTCTATGGCCATATTACTGACATCTGCCTTCAACGTCTTGGGCCAACATAACAAAAATAGCAGGCATTACTTTAGGAGAAGCCCACATATGATTCTGGGCAAAATGTGCACTCCCCAAAAGATCACAGAACTCCTTTAATGATTACTACTATTGCCAGGCACAAAAAACCCACAGTACTTATACAATTGTGAAGTAATACTGGAAAATCCCGAGGTACTGCCACACTGTTCTTGATCATAACTAGACAAAAACATGAGAGCTTTAAAAAAACAAAAACCATCAAGCAAAACTAGGAGAAACAGTTCCTTGTGGATGTACAACTTTGTACCTCTGCACCTTTAATCATCTGTACAAACTGGTAGCATTCATTTACTTGTTGGCACTACTGAGTATATTAAATTTAATGACACATTCAGATATTTACCAGTGAAGAGCACTGCAGGTATGAAAGTAGTTAAATACTAATTGAATGGGTCTCTCCAAGCCTGTGTTTTCACTCTTCCTGCTTTCCTGGGCTGCAGAAAGATTTTAAGTCCACGGTTAACTCAGAGGATGTTTTCTCCTCTTTATCAGCTCCCCAGTGAGTTGTTGGTACTTGCAGTTTTGATATGAGTGTGATCAGATATTTCTCCCTCATGCTCATTTCCCAGCTAGTTTAGATTATGAAAGCCTGGCATAGACTCAAGCATGAATCTTAACTTTGGCAACACTGCCACAGCAGACACACACTTACAGAAAGCAGCCAGCTAGACAAAACAGGGCAATTTGGAGAATGTATCTAAGAGCGCAGTAAAGAAACAGAATGAAACAACCCCAATTTGATAAGATTGCTGCAAAGAAATGAGCTTGTAGGTTGGTAAAATGTGTAAGTTTTGCTTCTCGTACATGATAGAGAAATGACTGCTCGCATAGGAATGCTCCAGTGAAACAGACCAAAAAATGTAGTGAGAACATGACAAAAGACACCAGAGAATCTGATGATATCATATTCCTATTTCTTTAATGGCAACATTTTGTTACAATTTAGGTATGTGATACTGCATTTTTAAAGTGTGTAAAAGAAAATGCACGTAATAAAAAGTCAAAGGACACCAATGAATGTAGGTATTTTAAATGACCAAGTTGTAAAAGAAATAAAATACATTACACAAATAAACAAAGGTTATATCCACAGTCATGAATACTCACTCTTCTCTACACAAAAACAACAATAAATAAAATCACATTATATGCAGATAGTTCTACTTACATCAGTACAATATACTGTGCAGCTTTCCATTCGTTTTCTACTAGACTGATAATAGGTTTCTCTGTTGTCCAGTATTTTTACATTAATAATGAACAGTATCACCCAAAATAGGGGACAAAGATAACGTCCACAGTGTCTATCCTGAGTCCTCTTTGTTTTGTGATAATTACCCCTTATGCACAAGAAACACAGCAAATTCTACCCACTGCTTTCATCCTGCCTTTCTATATCTATGATGTTATCAGCACTTTCAGACCTGCAAAGCAAGGAAGATATTTTTACTTACATGTATCTGCCTACAAGCATGATATACAACCTGGCCAGTTCCTATGTATCCCTTCAATCCCATTTAAATGTTAGGTAATAGGGATTTAAAATGCAAACAAGCTTTCTGTTGGGCCTCTGAAAATCAGTTACTGAACAATAAAGACAGTGTGCTGTGCAGTCAGAGCTTGATCCCGCTCAGTACAGTCAATAATATCAGCATGGGAGAATAATCAATTCCTGAGTATTTCCCCTATATCCACAACAGATATTTTCAACCTCCGCATCCTATACTGCAGAATTCATTGCATCATCTGCCACAAAACTACATAAGGGATATACCAAATAAAAGAGGACACGTTTATCACCTTATGCGGCACCAGGATAACTGGCCATGAATTAGGAACCATGATATTGACCTTTTAGTGTGGCTTCTTCCATTGTCACACTGCACATTTCACAGAGGAAGAGAAGTCCAGACCATCAACAAGCATGAATCAACATAGCGGTGTTGGTTATGCCTGCTGAAGGTTTCGCATATCAATAGCAAGACACCTGATCATAGTTTGAGGGGGAAGAATTGTATGTTCCTTGTGCATACCAGCTGAGATTACGAAAGAAACCATTAAAACAAGATCACTTTAAAATACCCTTTTTGGTACAGTTCTTTGTGTGCTCAAGTGTCCTCTAGAAACATTCACATGACAGTAACACCAAGCAACAGTTTACACCGAGTGGATTTTAACCTTTCCAAAATGTAACACCTAATGAGTCCACGTAAGATTTTATGAAGTACTACAGCTTAACATACACATTTTAACAGTGTCATATTATTGAGAATATTTTGCCTTTGATGCAGGATATTAAGTTAGTGGTTAGTGAGAGATTTTGAATGAACTCTAAGCCTCTCCTTCTGAAAGCTAGTTCTGTATGTTATAAATTTGATGTATGTCTGTTAAGAGGCATTCTGAAAGGTAAATTCTGGAAGAAGTAATAGCATAATAAAACAGTCTATGTAATGATACACTGGACATAACTAAACATGAGCCCAAAAAAGCCTCAAAGCCATGGCAGCGTTATTATCTCAATCAACACCAGCCTTGACCTTTTAAAAACTCCAATATTAACCTTTATCCTTTCTTCTTTTATTAGTGAGGTAAGGGGAGAGATGCAAGGAGAGAGTCATGCCAGACTTAAGGCTTTACTGGGGTAAGCTGAAGTTCTTATTCTTCCTGTCATCCTCCAGAAGAGAAAAGACATGAACAAATCAGAACAGCTTGTTGACCCCTGTAGACAGCCAGGTCTGAGGTCTCTCAGAAACAGCTACCTGTTTTAACTTCATTAATCATTTTTCATCAGTCTAAGTTAGAATGTTAAAAGGTATCCAAGAATGGAAAAAAAAAAACAACAACAAAAAAAACCACCAGGTCTGAAGCAGTCAGAACTCATTTCTCCCTCTAACCAGAGATGGGAACAGTGCACACATTTCCATCCTTCCACTTGAAAGGTTTCACACACTCAAACAAATCATTTTGTGCTTTCAACATCAAGAAAGAAAGGTGGGGAGGAAGGGAGTACACACAGAGCATCTGAAAGCAAAGCTTTTTCCATCACGTCTTCAAAATATATTCCAAAATGTAACTTCTGGTCACCTTTGTTTCTAAAAAGGGCCAATGCTGCCTCCTGAAAAGGATGTGCCACAGAAAGTGTCCCTTCATCATTCACTGCTGTAGAGAAGTAACTAGGACATGTTCCTGACCTACAGAAACAGTAACGTACCACTGGAAATATCTCTATCTGCTTCCATCTGCCCCACAGGCAAGTTGATATATTTAGTGTCATTTTTAGCAATGATTACTAGGGTAAAAACTGTTGCTCACAACACCTGACATCATCTGCTCATGCCTGGACCACTTGTGTTTCTTGTGAGCTCAGCCCTGCAGCACAAGAGTGCCGAGGAATCACTGCCTTCAATTCGCAGTGCCAGCCTTGGATGTTCTTAAAAGGATGCCAGTCTCCAAATTCCACTTAAACCCATAAAGTTTTTAGCTAATCCAATTTTTCAACTTTGTTTACTTGACAGGCAACATCAGGCAATTCTGGCTCCAGCTCTCTAACAGCAGCTGGCTGGCATGGCCAGTGCAAGGTGTGCAGGCGGTTTAACAGCAAGACAACAAGCATGGACCAAAATTACAGAAGAGCCACCTCCCAGGGAACTGGGAGCAGGTCTGGTTACGTGATGGAAAGTAGCCGTCTCTTTTCAGAGTACTTCTGAATCTGGAGAAAAAGGCATTAAAAAGTAGGGAATTCAAGGGAATTCAGTGTTCATTCCACTCTGGGAGAAAATGAGCAAAAAACCTCAACTTCTTTATTTAAAGAAACAGAATGGCTACATGGCTACTCTGAAGCACAGAGGAGGGTAGTGAAGGATGTGGAACTGTCTTGAGCTCCGGAAAAGGTGGACTGAATTGCCAAAGAAATTTACGACCAGGACTATTAGCTTCCTGTCTTTGATGTCTATTCTTAGCTTTCCAGGAGCGTTATGGCATTCATGAGGTGAAAATCGCGCTGGAGCCAAGGTCAGCTAAGGCTGATGCAGCCTGTTCTACTGCAAAGCTGAGAAATTAACTCTGAACTGCTTCAAGATGCTGAGTTTAAAGCCTGAAGACACTTCAGTGAGGGCCTGAGTTTGCTTCTCCTGAATCATTGAGAGGTTTTCTTTCTTTTGCTTAAGGAGAGAGTGACTGGATTTCCAAAGCCCAAAAATGAAAGAGAGATCAGCCTGCCACTAGAACATGCTGTCATGGAGCACATTCTTATTTCATCTAGCTCCCATCCTCCCCACTGCTTTCAAAGTATTAACTACACCTTAATAATTCTCCATTAAAACCCTAGTAAATACTTTCAATTATGCAATTAAGCATTTCTTAAAAAACAAACTGAAAACATCAATAAAATTTATTTTCAAAAATGAATGAATGCAACTCTTCAATAAGCCGAATTCTGGCCACAATCCTGCAAAATGTGCAACATTTCTATTGCAGTTTTTAGCACTGGTTGAATGTTCTCAGTGAAGCACATCACAGAAGGAACTAGTAATTAAGTGGTCACAGACAGCTCTGGGCACACAAACTGTCCACAAACAAAACTTCTCAAACTACCTAAGGTCCACATCAATGCATGAAGCATCTGACTAAAGATGTGGGTCTCAGCACGCTAAACCACAGGTCCTACTGAAAGTTTTGCTTCACCTTTCTCTGTTGTAGAGTATGCTTCAACTGCCAACTTGCAGTGGAAGTATACATGCTAAAAGTAAGGGAGTGGAGTCAAATGATTTGTCCTTCTTACTCTCTGGAAAAGAATTTTGAGGCATATCAGCTATTAAGCTGACTGATATTTCATTATTTAATGAAATACTAAATTATCAGAATTTGCCACTGACCAAGCCATGCAGCCACCAGTTCAGTTTCACCGCTTATAGGCATAGCTATGAGATTTCAAAATAAAAATACAGACACTGTGGCCAGCTTTGATCCAATTCAAGCACAAGGCAAGATTCCCTTGGGTTTGGCTGTGGTGAGTATGATATCCTTTGGTCCCAAGTGAGTAAAGCACTTACAAGCTGAAGTCAAGCATGTTTCATGTGTTCTGATGTGTAGGCTGAATCAAGGCCCTCCTTGTGCTGCTCTGTAATGTGTATTTGTAGCACAGGTAATTTATTGAAGCCAAAAGTGTGGGTTTTGAAAACTCTTTGGAGAATCAATTATTATTACTTTAACATTTCCTTACCGAGTTTAAAGCCTAAATGTTGTGGCACTGAGCTAACGCATATGAACCAAAAAGGAAAAGGGCATTAGATAGTAAAGAACCTCTGATGAATAATGTAAACTCAAAGCAGTTTTTCATCTGTGGTTCTTGGAAGACCTGTGAAGGATTAGCATGAGGCCTGTGGAGGGCAGCTACGAAGGGCAAGTTTGTTTATGCTATAGAGGAATGTACTTATGTGAAACACCTCACACGATCTCCACGCTTCTGTGGGAAAAATTCACAGCTGTGCACCAACTTACCCATTTTTCTATACACGATTAAATTTTTTCCTTCAGTTTTGCTATGGCAAAGTAGTCTAAAGGATAAAAGAAATTAAAACAATTAAGGGCTTACTTGCAAAACAAAAGCAGATCAAAGTTATCTCTGAAATTAGCTTTTTTTTTTCTTTAAATCCAACCAACCAACCAAGGACTACAAACAAACAAAACCATTCCCACTGACTATATTAACTCAATTACTTTAAAAAAACTTCCAGAAATGAATCAGGAAGTCTTTTTCTCTCCCACTCTATGACGGTATGAATGCTGTTCCAGCCTACACCCATCTATGGTGCCCCTGAGACAAGGAGTCTACTTCAGAAAACTGCCCATTAGCCTCAGTGTTACTTTGGGTATCATTCCTTTGAAGAAGTCATACAGGCTTTAAATGGAAAATGGGATGATATAAATCTACCATGCGAATAATGGCTATTATAGGAAATCCTACAGATGCCTAAAATCCTAAAATCTACCCAGTTTATGGCCATCACTGATCCTTCTGCTCTCCTGATCATCAGCAAGCAGGTGCTGACCACTGCATATGCTAAAAGATAGTGCAGTGAAAGAAGTAGCAAAAACAGTCCAATATATTATTCCACAGAGCGTTTCCCCACCAACGAAAGACAGCAGAAAGGAACCAAAGCCAGTTTTTGCTCTTCGTTCACTTCCAGCCATGGCAAAATGGTTTCTCTGAATTTTCACTCTGGCTTCTCAAGAATACAAAAGTTTTGTAGAACACAGGCTGTGGTGCCAGTTTTGAGAACAGCAATTGTGTAAAGTCTGACTATGACTCCTGAGACTCCTGAGACTCATGAGCAGAAAAGTTCTGCTTATGAAATCAGAATAAGATAAGCCAGAGGATTTCACGCATTACAATCATAGTCATAGCTGGGTTTTCTCACAGGCAGTATTTTTACAGGTCATCTTCATCACTTATGTTACGTGCTGTTCATTTCCGTTTCTTGACTAGAAAGACCTCTCATCTGTCTAACATGAAATAACCTGTCAGTAGCTAATTCATCACAGATTCAGTTTTGCTCTTGGTAAAGTCAATGGCAAAGTTCCCAAGCATACTAATGGCAGCGAGATTAAATTCAGTCATAGAGTAGTGTTTTACCATCCTGATTCCTGAAGATAGTGTGTTTAATCATACAAAGGTGAATTTGGTCTCACTGACTAATGCGGGACTATTTAACACACACAGTTCATTATCTTCAGGATCAGTGTCATCACTGTATAAGCAATCTGGTAACTGCAATCATATTGTTTAAATAACTGTATGCAGGACACATATGTCTGGAGAAGAAAGGGGTTAAAAAGTTTGTTGCTATCCATAAAGTCACTTCTTCTCCCCTAAATATTGGTTCTAAAATGCATATACCATTGTTGACTTTCCCTGCATGTTACCCTTATCATAAAAAATATGTCCTCAAAACATTATCCCCCTTAAGTTTTAATCCTAACAAAGCAAAAATAGATATTTTAATAGAAAAATACAAGATAAAAAATATCCTAAAACTAAAATGGTAGCATTAATGTCATTTTTACACACAAAAAAGACCCTCTTTTGAACTGTCTCAGCTATACAAACTCCTTTGTATTTACATATTTTGGATGCAATACTGTGCTCACTAAAGTCAATGGGATTTTGCCACTAACTTCATTGGGAACAGGAACAAGTCCCACATGGACTGTGTTTGCCTCTCTGAAAGGTGATGGCAGTGGAGAGAAAAGAGCACAATAAAACCAAATATAAGACTGCGGAAGTAGCCCATCTGCTCTGGAGGCCTCTTCTCTTTCACTACTTCATACCAGGGAAACTCCACATCCTTCCTGGAGCTTTTCTAAACTCCCAGTACATAAAAGGGAGAATCAGTACTTTTCTTAATGCTACACAAACAAGGGAAGAACAATTCATGAGTGTTTCCACCTCCCTGATTGTCAACAGAGTTCATTACATCCAAAGTACCAGCTCCCTCTCAGGACCGAACTCCATAGGTGCAATCCTGCATTTCCCATAGTCAGGCACAACAAATCAGTGATGCAGGATCATACCCCACATTAACCAACTCTTTCATTTTGACAGCAAACCAGCATTTGTGTCTGCAAATCTGTATTTGATACCCACGAGTGAGGTGCAACTAAGGAGGGCGGCGGAAGGAGCTAAAAAAAAACGGGAAACAGAACGCGGAATCCCCATCAATTAAACACATATCTGCTGTTTGTAATACATGATTAACAAATATTGTCTTTACATATTAAGTACATCCTATAACATCAAACTGCGTCATTTTTGTTCATGAGATGAAAGGCCATGCGGCATAATGTGATTAGTAAATCATTCCTGAGCTTCTGAAAAAAAAATTAAGACAAAATTACTGCTTAAAAGTGTGAGTTCCTCAAGAGCCTCTTCTTCTTACACTGATGTCTTTGGTTGTGCCCATTCCCCTAATTCTTTTTTTTTTTTTTTTTCCTTTTTTTTTTTTCTCCCCCCCAGGAAGAATGGGATTATTTGTCTTCTTTATGCGGCAGAAAAATGAGATCTAATGGAGTCTTCGCGTAACTGCCGATGTTTCCCCATGTTACAGTCCTCCTGTTGAGTTCGTCTCTCAATAGTTATTCTGTACTTCTTTCTGCATGAAAAAAGAAGAACAGAGTGAGAAATCCTTCCCCAGCTACAGGATAACAGGACCTTCCTTATAAAGAATGCCTGTAGGGGACAGACGGGTTCCAGTTGAAAAATGAAATGTGACAGAATGTGAAACCCTGGTCAAAGATTAAAGTAGTTTGCATTGAAACATTTTACCCAGGCTCAAGAATGACTGTCACACAGGCATCTCAAAGCACCATGACACAGACATTTGCTTCTTTGAAAAGTTCTGATTTAAGTGATTAGGAAGTTTTTGAGAAATGTCATGTGAACTGTGTCACATCGCTGCTTTTTACTGATCAAAGCCAAATCCCTTTCCTGTGTAAAGGGGGCAGTTTCTGCAGAGTTCAAACAATGGATTTGACTCTTTATTCAGTTGCATTTCTTACTGAAACGGCACGTTAGCTAACTAATCGTCCCATCTCCCACTGAGAAAGCTACTGTGTTTATAGTATCAGAGGAGATAACAAGATAAATTAAGAAAAGGGATGTAGCACATAGATGAGATGTAAATGCAACAGCTCATGCAATAGACATACTTTTCCTGCATGTCTTCCCCCACGGCCTTTTGACAGATCCTGTTATACTAATTTATAAGTCACGCTGCCTCTGACTGACTTTCAGTTTCCCCTTCAGTTCCCAAATCTTCCCCCAAAACCATAAGACTACCATGTTTACTTTTCACATGTTTATGTCCCCACTGAGTTATAAACAACATCGGTATCCATTGGATCAGAAGTAATTAGAAAAAAAGTAGTTCTTAGTTTGTGCCAGTCCTCCACAGGTGAGATAGTGCATGTTCATCCACACAGACATGCCCTTGTTTCAGAAATGCAGCTCCTTGAATTTAAATCCTTTCAAATATGTATCAGAACTAAAATACAGATCTTTCAATGGAGATCGCATGCTCACTCAAAACTGAGTTTCCATGCCCAGTTGTGCTAGTCACAGATTCAAATCATAAAAGCAATGTAATCAGAAGGTGCGTATGCAGCCTGAAAGCACCCAAAAAAGAGCTCAATTCTCCCTTCTGACAATACATACAAAGACTGTCAACTCATCTTTGTTCACGTGGATTTCCAACTTAGACTTTAGTTCAGATGACTTAAAGTCTAAGACCTGCTCCTACAGTGACCTTTGTATATTTTTACATCTGCTCAGGTTTGTCTTTTGCCCCATTTCTTGTACTCAACTACCAACTGCTCCCAGTATCAGCAACACTTAAAAAATACAAACAAGAAAATCCCAAACTGCCAGCTCAGATTGGGAATGTATGAAAAGATGCAAGAGCCTCTGATGAACTAAAATATAAACATACAGTTGTATTTTCTATTTCCTTCCCCCCCCCCCTTTTTTAAAAGACAAGTAGTCTTTAAAGAGTCCCAGTTAATTTGTCTTGTTTCAGACCCAAACAACACATGATATAAGCACCAAATGTTGTTAAGTATCTGACTAATAGTTCTGGCTCTTAGATCTTCTGAAGCTCCATCGTTAATGTGCTAGTAAACTGACTAAGGTTTTGCCTGTTCATTTTGTTAATACGTTTTTTATAAAGATGTATATTCATTGATAGAAAAGATTGGATTCTTCTGTGTAGAGGTTAATTCTATCCTCCTACTTGCTTTTGCTCTTCATATCATAAAAGGATAAATCACACCATATATAAGATGCTGAACTGGTAGAGGAATAATTTGGTCTGATAACGTAGGATCGAATCTCAAGACTTTACATCCACTGACAAGCAATGTAAAGAGTTATTTTATCTAAGCAGGAACAAAACACTGATCACCCTCTACTGACCTCAGCTTATTAAGTTAAACACACAGCTTTGAATTCCAAATGCTCACTTAAACCAAACCAGACATCTCTTTCAAGCTTCCACTACAGCTCTACTCAATGCTCAGAAACAAAGCATGGTACCAGGCAAATGACATAAATTTCTTACATGATCACAAATTGCTCTGCTGTGCAAAGTCAATCAAAGGAGGCTTTCAAGGCCAAAGTAATTTAATAAGACGTCTGTGAATGAACAGAACTCACTGGAACTAGCTTCATGAGTAAAGTTACTCAGCGATGTAAACAGTTACAGGATGAGGCCCTGAGTCAATTATTTTGATTCACACAAAAGTACAAGCAAAGCGTATGGATAATGAGCAAAGAGTTGAAGGAACTTTTAGTGAATTGGACTAACCTGAAAAAGTAAAAAGCCATTAGCAATCCTGCTCCAAGTAAGGCACCCACGACTATTCCTGTAACTGCGGATTCTCCTAGACCACCTGCTTGAAAAGGGGAAAAATCAACAATCAGAGTTCATAATGAGGACTATTTGCAGTCACATACACATGAAATGAATGACCAATACCAGACACTATGCAAGACTTTCTTCTACTGTAGTTCCTGTCTGTTTATTTTTTGTCCCTGTTTTCCTTGCAGTTAAATAAGTAACCAAGATCAGTGTCAGATTAAGTAAAAAAAAGGAAAAAATAAAGATTATACACTTGCTGCTAAGAAACTGGTCTGGACAGCTTGATCTGAATAATAACACAAACCAGGACCATGGTTTGGGTTGCAAAGGACCTCTGAGATCACCAAGTTCCAACCCCCTGCTATAGGCAGGCCTTGAATACCTCTGGGGGGGTGCATCCACAACCTCACTGGGCAACCTGCTCCAGTGTCTCACCACCCTCGCAGTAAAGAATCTCTTCCTAATATCTTGTCTAAATCTACCCCCTCCCACTTTAAAGCCATTTCCCCTTGTCCTATCACTATCTAACTGTGCAAAAGGTTGATTTCCCTCTTGTTTATAATTTCCCTTTGAATATTGAGAGTCTGTAATGGGGTCTCCCTGTAGCTTTCTCTTCTCCAGACAGAGCAAGCCCAGATCCTTTAGTCTGTCTTCATGGGAGAGGTGCCCCAGCCCTCTGAGACAGAGAAATATTAAGTAAATTAAACTGCTCCTTCTTTTTATGTTATCCCTGATCATTCGAGGGGTTTGTCTTTGTACATCACAATGTGTACTTAAGGTCATCTGGAAACATCTTATCTGTGCATGGAAACCCCAGCCTTCCAGATTCACAATTTTGGTTCAATCTACTTCACCTCTTCTCAGCCTAGTTGTCCCCCCACAAAGCCTTCTGATAGCATTGAAAATCATGCTGCACTGGGTATGCAAGCACTGGCAGAACTGAGCTCCGCACCTGCTGATTACTGATATGACTATGCTCTGTTCAGGGTTTCAGTTCTATCCTTCTTCATGACTAAAACAGATTTTACCTTTTATCCTCTAGAAGGACACAAATCCTCCAGGTCTTTAGTTGTGCTTCATGCAGGCGTTACAACAACAATCACATTCAAATTCAGTAAAGTTATTCATAACACACACTGCATACCTGAGGCTGCAAGACCTTGGCTTCACAAAGAGCAGAAACACATTCACAATGTCCAACTCAGACAACTGTGCTAAGCAGTTTAAAAAGGCCTGTTATGCTGTCTCACTACAAGGATTCCTCCCTCTGATGCCTGCACAGAAGCATTAAGTCTCTAAACTTACATGATTTACATGGTGTATTGTTTGTGTGTTCCGAAACTCGGCTTTCATCTATTCTCAGCCTGCCATGATTCCAAGGATATTTTACATTTGATCGAATCTCAAAACGCCCCTGCTTTCCATAGTAGTCTCCGATCACCTATGCAAAAAAGAAAGGAACGAAAGTTTTTACTATCATGTTAGAGAAGCAAAACAAAAAGGAATGCTGCAGCAATTTCCTGGACTCTTGTGTCTGAACGCTGAATCACAAAGGACATGGCTAAAGGGGTCTATGGGAGGTTATGCAGTCCATGCTCTGCCCCAAGGCAGAATCACCTGAACAAACGCATTCCTGAAAGCTGTTTATCCAATATGCTCCTAAAAGCCTCTAAGATGGAGATTTGACATTTTCAGTAGTCAGCCATTCTGGAACTTAGTTATCTTTCCTGTCAGTGACTTTCCCTAGCATGTAAGCAAAATCCTCCTTGTTGCAATTAGCCATCACTTCTTATCCAATTGCCAGTTGACAAAGAGCCCCTTTCTGAAATATCCTTTTGCATATTCATAGCCTCTTACCTATTCTACTCTCTTTTTTCTTTTTTTTTTTTTCAGTATAAACCCAGTTCACACAAGGTTTGTTTGTTTGTTTGTTTTCTTTTTAACTCTGAATATTCCTCCTGCTCTCCTTGAGCTTTCTTCAGTTCCTCCAAAGCAGAATCAATGCTCAGGACTGTCACGCAACCAGGCGAAAGCATTTAGAGTATTTGTATCTTACACTTTTCTATTTTGCAAGGTCCAAAAGACACAGAATCACGTTCAGTTAAATCCTCAGATCTCCTGCAGAAATACTACAGAGCCAGTCATCCTGTACCTTCTGTTTCTGCTGTTGTCTGTATTTACTCAGGAAGGGTATTTTATGCTTATCATCCTGTTAGTGAGGGCTATGATTTTAGACCAGTTCATTGAAATGATTCACAATTTCAGTCCCATCCCCAAGAGTAAATTCAGGCTTTAATTCAAAGTAGCAAGCTTTGGATCTACTGCAAAGATGCAGGATTAAATTGTGCTAATAGTAGGTAACTCATCTGAAAATAATTCCAAAAGTCTATGCACAGCAGTAAAGGAAAAAGGCCAAATATGAGAGTCATCAGTGACAGCAGAAACACATCAACAATATTTGCCTATAAATATCTATAAAAGTAGAACTAGATTTTAGAACTATAACTTTTGAATTAAAGACAATAATACACTGCTCCAGACTTTTACTTAAACTCTATTTTGAAGAGGAAGAGTTAAAAGATAGGTAACATTTGCCCCAGTTATAATGGAGTTGATTTATATTCCAGTATTTCATCTGGAGTTAAAAACTTGTAAGAAATCTGCTGCATTTGCAGGTAACGGATTTAATTTGGAGATTGTTTTATTTGTCAAATTGGAGTGGGGGAGTCCTCCTGTATCATCACGTCTTACCAAGTGCGAAAGCATGCAGAAAGGCTTAAGAATAATAAATAGCAATGAACAGAAACCAAACAGATCCAAATCAGAAACAGGACATAGATTTTCTAAAAGTAAAAGCAGTTAAGCACTGAAACATGCATTAAGGGAGTTTGGGAGGCAGCTCTTCATTGCCTCCAGATGAAAAACAAGTGCCTGCTGTAGTGTGAGCACTAGCCATGTGTAAACTGCAGGGCTCCACAACAAGGGTTAACAACTCGCACACCTGTAGTGAAGCTGCTGGAATAGGTATTCTGCTGTTTTACCAGGACCTCTGAGATTTAATCTCTGAATGGTCCCAGAGAAACAGCTCTGCCCAAATGGCTTCATCTGGCTCAGCTCAGCTAAGAAATGAAAGTTAATGTACTGACATAGGAGAAACTGGCAACATTAATAAAACAAGGGATCGATGAAACAATATTTCTAGAGTGAGGCATGGGGACAGAAATGAATGTAGCAAAAAGAAATGATAAGTAATTACACATAAAGCATGCTGATTGCATTTATGTGCATCATACAAGCGGAGGAGAAATTAAAATGAGCAACATGTTAAGAATTCAAAGGTAATATGAAAAAAATAAAAGATGATTAAAACTGCAAGGTAAAGAACAACAGAAGGAACGCTAAGAGAAGGAGATTAGACTGATAAACAGGATAATTTTGTATAGGCTGTTTTTCTCTTCTGTTTCCGCTCCTGCTGTATCCAGTGCAATAACCCAAGTGGCATATGTTGTGCCCAATGGTCCTTCTTATCAATGAGTAAAAGAACTTACATATTTTAAACAATAATGTCTTACATTCACAATTTATCTGGGCTTAGCTGGCATGCCAGGTTTCATCTTTTGAATTTTAAAGACCAGCATAATGTGAAGGAAGACAGTGGAGCTGCCAAAGTAGTTTTAAGTTGAAAAATTGTTTATTTCAAGTATTTTTTTAAAAGTAATGATGTGGGCTTCAGGTTGATGTGGTTAAGCGATCCCCTTTGAATGTATGTATTTAACAGACAGATGCCTTCCAAGTAAACAGATGACAGGCTGTATTCTTACCTCCTGTGTGCCAGTCTCTGGGTCTGTCATTGCAATCACTGAGAAATCCCCATATCTGTCCCCATTGGCATCAATGGACACCTGCCCTGCAATGCCTAAAGAATGGCATGTGAAGAATTAGAAAATTAATTAGTTTAAATACTGAACCTTTCCAAGAAAAACAAGAAAACAGTGAACAGGTTTTTACAGACTGATATGACAGGAAATCTCATCAGTCTCCCAGCATTTTTGTTGGCATTCCAAAAGAAATTGTAATTTCATCTCGGTGCCTGCATTCCTGAATTCTTAACATTTCTCCCTTTTAAATATCAAATGAGTGAGCCTGTTTAGGGAATATGTGAGAAAAACCTAATCCAGAAACTGGCATGAAAGAGCACGAATACATTTAATGTGGATTATTTTCAGAGATTCCAGCCCTGAAACATCTATTGATGCCTCAATAAGGAGGGGCCAGCTCACGTGTGGCAGAGAACTCAGGGGCATAGCCCAATGTTCTACAGACTTACAGAGCTGCTCCATACAGAGAGTCAATTCAGAGTTATTTCCGCCTGATAGGATACTGAAGGAGTGAGGATAGGATGCACAGTGTGCATTACGTATGCATTAAATCTTGCATTTGTTTACACAGGATTGCCTGCACAATATGTTTGTGTTTTATAGTTTAGACCCCCAGCTCATTTCCTTCCTTTACAAGCCCGAGGGAAAGATCTGATACTCCCTCAGGCCAGCTGCCAGTCTTGCTCTACAGACTTCAACAGCATTCAGACTTTTAAAGCTACCCTAACTGACAGATTATGGCATTGTCCCAAGGAGCCCTTCGAAGGATGAAGTCACACTCAAAATTCTGCACTTGAAATCATGTCTGAATCCTGATGATTTCAGTATTTGTTTTTGACTATGAGGAATAAATTAAACTTTCATTACAAATTTTGCTTGACTTAAAGCATCATCTCTGCCTTCAACTACTATTCGTATTCCAGGAAACTCCAGGAGACTTGGAATCACAGATTCATAGGATAACTCAGGTTTGAAAGAACTTCAGGAGGCTTCTTGTGCAACCTTTGGTTCAGAGCAAAGTCAGACAGAAGTTCAGAATGGGTCACTCATGGCTTATTTCTATCTGGTTTTGAAAACTTGTGAAGCAGAATTCACCAAGCCTTGGATTGTTCACCCACTAATAGGGAACGTGACCTGGGTTAGACCGTCATGAGACAGGCTAGTTTTACCCCACTGATGATGTGTCGTTGCGCTAGTAATCCTAATGGATGGAGACTGCACAACATCTCTGGGGCAACCTATTGAACATTTTCATGATGAAAATACATTCAGTCTGACCCTCTGCTTTTGGAGTACGCTCTTGTCTATGAAAAGATCTGCCTTCTTGTAGGTGACAGAGCTGACAGAGTGCCAACACTGGCTGTTCACAGAGGTTGTGGAACCTACTCCAAAAGCCACATGGTTGTGGCCCTCGGCAACCTGCTGTGGGTGTCTCCTTGAGCTGGGGTTGGGCCAGGTGGATCCAGATGTCCTGCCGACTTCAGCCATTCTAGGGTCTGTGTAAATCAAGCAGGTCCTTGAAACCCATCAAAAAATACCTGTTAGCTCTGATGAAGCTCCAGCCTAACTATAATGAAGACACTGCAAGACTCTGCTGTTATGCTCTGTCACCCCATGTACTCTAATATGTGATCCACCTCTGCCAGACACCAAGTACAGCCATTTACAGCAGTGCAAGTTAAATAGGCATCAGTTTACAGCCATGCTACAGCAATTACATGACTGAACCAGGCACAAAGCAGTAGAGAATCAGCTTCTGTTAGTTAGAAAAGAGAGATCAGGCAGTCAGACAAAGTATAAATTCCCTTCAACATACCTAAAAATGTCAGATATGTAACAGATTAACACACTTCTATTTATCTTTCCCCTGTTGAGATGCCAGGAGTGTTTAAACCTACTGTGATTTCCAAATACGCAGTGCTCACCAAAAGAGTTACTGTCAAGCATGTGTTTTTTGAGTATAACAATAAAGCAACTGAACAACTGCAGATTTGACTACTGCAGGTACGGGTACAACCACTCAACTACTGAATAACTAAAAGCAGCCACCTCAGTGAGATGCAGCATCCATGCCTACACAGCTCTCTGATTTCTAAGTCTGACAGAAGACATTAACTAGACCACCCTACTGGCCTAAGAAAGACAACACTGGATTATTAGAAATAGGTACTTGCAGAAACTTAGTGGGAAACACTTGTATGTTAGTTTTCCATTTTAATCAAAGAGTACGAAATTTTAACTCGATCCTTAAGATCAAGTCCAGCTATCAAACTGACACAACCAAATCTCCTTTAGTGTTGCACCACATCCACGTGGATGGACAACACTGCAATTCATTTCAGAGAGGAGTTTAATGGTAGACTGAAGGATGGCTTGCAAGACAATAAGTTGAATATCTCTTTTGAAAGCAGGTTTATTTTTGTAAATTATATCCAGTAAAGTACTGCCAGATGTAACATGGCATTCTGACCCTTTCAACCAAATTCTCTCTGCTCACCTGCACAGCTACATTTTCCGAATAGCTTTGACAAGTCACCCAGAAACAACAAATTGGTTTTCAGAAGCAGGGGAAGAGAACATGTGCCCCTATCAGGTTTTACAAGCCAGGTGTGAGAATCAGACACATAACCTGCACGGAGCACGTGGTACTATAAAATAACAGTATAGGCACAACAGCTGGAGCAAAAAAAGCAAGCAAGAAGACAGGCTGTGCTGGAGCATCTGTTCACACACAGTATAGCCAGACCGTGAGCATAGTGCAGCCTAAAGATGAACTGTGTCCTTAGACACTAGAACCCATCTGTTAAAATTATGTGTTTTGGGAAGTCATAAGTATTAAGAGAGGTGGTGGCACATTCAGCAAGATCTACAGCTAATGCAGGGCTCTTTATGGGATGACTGTAACTACTGTAATTTAAAGCAGATTTTATGTTACCCTAAACCACACTGGGAGCCATTCTCCCTTTTGCTCAGATCACAGTCTCAGAACAGAAAAGAGTTTTGGAGCTGCTGTCCTTCTGGCCTTCCTTCAAAATGCCCATTGCACTCTAAGAGCATCTGGCTACCAAGTTTTTCTTGCATGTTTAATCATCCACTTCTTTTCTAGGGGAAATGTTTCTCTCTCTTAGGGATTTCCATGGGAAACCTTGCCAGTTATAGACCAAAAGACTATTTTGTGATATTGGAATATTACAAGACGGATGAGAATATTACATGATGGATGAATCCAACGATGTCACACTGAACCTTCAATTTATTATGATCTTCACTTGGCAAAAGCTTTTGCATAGATTTGCATTAATGGGATGACATGCACGTGCCAGTTGCATCACAGAATCAGCCTACAGGATTAGGAGGTCTGCTGCCTCTGAGATAACATGCACAGCTCCTGAAAGGAGGCTCGGGGAAAATCCTTCCAAGGCCCAAAAGAGTCCTGGCAAGAAATAACAACAACAAAAAACCTGGCACCTGCTTGCCATGATCATTTCCAAGCTTTGAGATTAAAAAAAAAAAAAAAAAAAAGGTCAGATGGAAAAAATGAGGCAATCTCAGACCTAATAGATACACAAGAGTGAGCAGTTGTAATCTTTTCAAAAACAAAGAAAGAGCCTGAGAAAATTATTGGTATTCCTTTACAACATCTGTGAGGGTCATTAAGTTGTTAGGAGTTTTTAAGCTGAATAAGACCTCTAGGGTCAGTGCAAAAAAAGTTCAGACTGGTAAAAAATGTGAGCTAGTCTTAAATATCTTTATGGTTTCATACAGATATCTCCCTCTTTCTTAAGAGTGGAACAGGCACTGGTCCTTATTCTGTACACAACAAAGACCTGATTTTTTTTTTTTTTTCCACTGAGAAAGCTGGCTTTCTACATGTATTCTTACCTTCATATGTTCTATTACGTGTTTGCTGAACAATTTTTTCCCCATCTTTCTTACTGAAACCAAACTTCAGGACCTCCTGCAAAGCCAGAGCATAAAGAAGAATAGCATCGTGGAATCCTTCCACAAACATGTTCACCTAAAAAAAAAAGAAGAAGAAAAAAAAGCAATGGTAACTGACACATGAAAAGCATGTCTTCCCAAAGAAACTGACTATCTGCAGAGAATCTCCAAATTAACTGAAACAACAAATTTGGAGGTTTTTGGGTTTTTTTTTTTCTTTTTTTTTTTTTTTTTTTCCAACCGTGAGCACTTGAAGGAATGCCACTCAAAGAAAAAATGGGAGAACAATGAAGACAGCTTTTTAAAAGAGTTAACCACTATCTGCTATTCTGGACATTCAAAACATGCATTGATGTTGTGTCTGAATAGTTGTGCGGATAGGGAAGAAATTTTCTGATCCCAGCTGCCATGCCCAGCTACACAAATTCTGTGGTTGACCATGTGAGTTTCTTGAAGGTGCTGAATGCCTTCACCCTGCAGCACTGAGTATGACCTTCCCTGTCTGCTCAGAGTCCTTAGCAACTCTCTGGACTGAGAAGTATTTCCTACCATTAATTTTTTGGAGCACACAGTTAGTAGATTCGATTGTTTAATGATTATCACTTCCATTTATGGCGCCTGTTCAGATCAGCATTTTTCTTCTAGCAAATGAACAATGTAGGAAACTGTTTACCATCTACAGAAATGCATTCTCTGAAAGTGCCAACAGAAATTTCCTTTTATTATTTTCCCCACTAAGCGACTTTAACAGAATGAAATGTTGCTTTCTAACTCATATAAAGTGATGTGGTGCCAAACCAGCTCTGTCTCCTACATGTCAACACAAGCAATCCTGTAGCTTTTGGTCTCCATCATGGTGAGGAGACAACAGTTAAAAGCAGAATGCTGCAGAAACATTACAGGTTTGTACACAAGGGTCTGGTCTGCTTCAGTGATGAAGCAATGAATTATTATTACCAGACACATGTGGCTTGAGCGGCCCAGGTATTTCTGTTCTGCAGGCAGCAATTCACATCTCAATCAATGCATTCTGCTGGCTTGGTGTAAAATAACTCTGAAAGATTTATCTTTTCAGCTGGAAGAATAAGGTTCTCATTCACTCACAGTTTCTCCACAATGGAAAAGTTTCTGATGTGTTAAAACTAGCAAAGGTCTGAGTACAGATTACACTATACAATGGGGTCTCTTATTGCTATTTCCAGGGAACAACATATTTCTGTAAGTTATCTCCTGGATAGAAAGACTAAGCTTGTCATCCACTGCACTGTATTAACAGAATAAAATATACTGCTAAATAAAGTTGCTAGATATTCAAACTCCCACAGCTTTAGCTGGGCACTGAAAAAGTTAAAAGATAAAAAACATGCAGACAGTTAGGTAAATAATGCCCCACAGATAAAAAGCATGACATAGCTGATTGGCTGAGCTGAACTAACCAACTCCTGGTAATGTAATTACATGCAAGACATTCCTTCACTCTTAAACTGGTTGCCACAGTAAGGAGAACTGCAGAATTTTTTTACTGATAATACAAAAGTTTATATTTCTCTGACATTAAAATTGGACTTTTAGATAAATCTGGCCTACGTTTCATTATGAAAATGCACCAGAACTACAGGGAAAAACTAACAATGCTGCACAAGGCACAGAACAACTTAGCTCAGTCTGAGAGCCAAAGACTAATTGGCAGCTGCAGCTACTTTGACCTGAAAAGAAAGGATGAAAGAAAAGGTGAAAGTCAGGCTTTTGGTGGAATAACAAAAGCTGATGGACAGAGTGCACACAAGGACAAGCTTTGCCAGTGAGGGGGGGATAATATTTCAGGATTAAAAAACGAAACAAAAAATACGCCACAGAGCTCGACCACTGCTTTATATGCCAGCCTCAGAGTCCAAGCAGCCAGTGGATAATCAAACATGGGCTTTATTGATGTGACACTCATTTCCTTAGGGAGAGAAATGAGTCCATCTAGCTGCTTTACCTCCCTCCTAGCTGATTTACAGCTTGTGGCTGGCATCACTTTCAAGGAAAGCTATTTTGCTGCTTCCTTTGACCATGGCAAAGACCTCTCAGCGTAACACAGCAACCTTCAAAATCCAGTTTGTCAGCTAACTTGCTCTATCTAAAATCTACCCATGCAACTGGCCTGAGAAACCTCCTGTAGACTCTGCAGACCTGCCAGATGAGAGCTGGCAAATCTCACTTGGCAGTCTGGAGAGTTATTGCAGCAGCCACCTGCTTTGCCTCTTGCTCAAAAACCCTCAGATTTTAGAGGAAAAATCTCACTGAAAAATCATAAGAAGATCATCTGTTCCATCTCAAAGCTCCTACCGCACAAATCCCATCCTTTTACCTTTCATTATCAAGCAGGGTGAAACTGGTAACCTGTAACATTTCACATATTCTCCTTAAACAATACTATTTAATAATTATAGCGAGAAAGCATTCCCAAGTAAAGCTAGGCATGCTGGCTACTTTCGTATTATTCCAGGAACATTTTAAAGTACCAGTTCTTGAAAGGAAACATGGGATAGCATGAAGGGTATAAAGTTTTCTTCCCTTTCACCCTACTCTATCATTTATAAGTTGCCATGCTTCTACATACAGACAGGGTTTCAGGATGTGCAGGTGTAACTCTAACGTGCAATGTACACAAGACTTGAAACAGGAAGAATCTTACAATGATCAGTAACAGCCACGGAGAAGCTTTTTAAAGGCTTGCTGTTCACTTGTTCCTTTTTCTGTCTGTCCAGAGCTCATTTGGGTCCATTTTGCACTCCTGTTCGCTTTGGACTGAGATTGCTTATAACAGACTCCTCAGAATAAAAAGAGTGTAAAGACTGTGCCAGACTGCGCATGATACCAGTTTTGATTTACTAGAGCAGTGTCCCAAGCCAGATAGCTCCAGGAGTTGCGTTTTGGACAACAGTAACTCTGAATGTTACCATACCTCATGTATCTCACTGGTACGAAGGCTTTTCTGTATTATCCTCTATTTTCTTTTTTAAACATGACTTTTGCTTTACATTCAGTCTGAATATATATATATGCATACATATATATATATACATATTAAGAAATGATTAAACAGACTATTTTCTCTCAACAGTTTTTACACCTTTTGGCCTGTATTTATTGGGATTCCAGAATATCTGGCAGTAAGAACAAATACTTATCAAAAACAAACCCCAACAATCAGCTCAAAACCTTTCTTCCTTCGGTGCAAGAAATACACAACCATGAGAAAAAGGGTTAAAAAGAACTAGGGGAATTCTGCATTCCATGAATGTGTCAAACTGTGAAGTCAAGTCACTGTGGAGATGTCTTCACAGGTTGCTTCAAGGTCTCCATAGTGACTAATAATGTGTAGTTCAAGATTAGGCAGACCTCGGGATGAAACTATGCTGATTAAAAAAGACATTAAAGATCCATTAATCTTGTAGGCAATTAAAGCTCTAATAAAAATATTTTTGATAGGATTTTCCATTTTGGTTTATGCTTTTAATTTTGTTGTTGTTGTTATTTTTAATTAAGGCTGAGCTGCAAATGTGGTGACTGTAATTTGAACGTCAGGTCTATCAAAATAGTGCTGGCTCCAACCTCTACAGCACAGGAAAGCCACCCAACCATGTGTGTCATCAAGCAGCACCAAACTTCTCTGGAGCCTGCAGTACAAATAAGATATATTCCCTGTTACTTTCACACTTGATTCAGGAATAAAATATAACTAATGAGTAGATCCTTTCTACTCTAATTAATCATATTCTATCAGAAAAGAAAATTATATATTTAAAAAAAAAAAAAAAAGAATCACACAAATAAATTTTACGCAGTTCAAAGTTATACAGTTCCCCAAGCAGCTATAGTGTGACCACACCATCCATATATACCAAGGTGTTAACAACCATACACAGCAATGGAAAATACTACCGACATGGAAGACAGCCAAGCTGCAGCTATGCAGGACCTATAATTTTCCATATCCAGTTCTCTGACTGTTAAGTAAGGTTATTCTCTTCCATCTGAAACTGCTGAGCTCTGAATCCCAGCAATTAGAGTAATTTATACCACTTCAGAGCAAAGTGAGTAGGATCATGATTTCTTTCTCTCTACTGCAGAAACAAATAGCCAGCATTCCCCAAAGCAGCATCTATTTCCCAGAACATTCACAGGGATTTTCCAATTGTTGGACTACTGGCCCAGCCAGAACCAGTGAGGGTTCTGCAGGGAACTGCATGGGGCATACCCAGACTTTTTAATCCTTCTTCATCAAGTCAGTTGTACCTACTATTCTTACTTTATGAGCTTTTCCAAGAAACCCTCACACTGTTAACTTTTTTACATCCATTTCTGGATGTCCAACTCTGGTTGTCTTCTGCCAAATGACGCAGTCCAGCAATGCACTCTTCAGATAACTTTTGAACCAGAACTTCTATTTGCTGACACTGAGCTACTGCCACAGGTGCTGTCACAGCTATAATTACAGAAACCTGCCTTCTCCAGAGAATGTTGTTCCCTCAAAATTAACTCACAACTGCAAAAGCACACGTGACGTTATGCAAAATTTCTGGGCTACAGAGATGTAACCAAGGATGAACTCTCAATGTACTCACTGATACCAACTCTGTCTAAGTACATAAGCTGGCACCTGCTCAAGAAGTCGTTATAGCAGAGCTTAGGACTTGATTTTCAAAATGACAAATGTTTTTCCCAAGCCTCATTTGTAATCGGGGGCTGGATTCCACATCACAGCTTAGAAGAAGTTGATGAGCATTCCCAAGTGTGAAGAGATATCGTACAACAATAAATCACCCTGCTTATTTTATTCAAATGCTGTTGCATTTCTCAATGGAGCATGAATTCAGCCTTTTACAGGAAGACAATATGCATGCAGAAATCCAAATGAGCCTCTTCATACAGAGGTGCATGCTATTCTATTAGGGAATTCTGCAAAGTGAGGTTCATACTCTGCTTTAAAAGGACAGGCAAAAATATCAGCCTTCACAAATTATTAGCATTGAAGTTGAACAAAAAATCACAACCCTTTAACCTTAACTTCTCGGCTTCTTCCAAGAAGGTTGCCTACTTTTCTCCATCTCCTCACTGGTATTGGTGCAATGGTGATACAGACTGGACTGGAGATGGAAATGTGAGCTTTTCTCTAATGCATGACACCGGAGTTTTCAACTGAAGTGTAAGAGAGAAGGCACAGGTGGATGAAACAGGAATGTGATTACACCGGAGAGTGAGCAATGTAACATAGCAAATCTGCTGCTGACCTCCAGCATGAAAGAGCCTGGAAGCATCATTTTGGAGACGAAATATTTAGACAGATCCAAGCTCCTACTGATTCATGCACCGTGTCTATTCACAGTTGCAGGAGAAAGGGGAATAAACCTCTCTCCCAGGCTTTCTCCCTGTCCAGATCTCTAGCTAGGGCTGCTTCACTGTACCAAACCCTTGTTCCACCAGACAAGGGGATGCTTCCCCTGACATACCACCTGCAATACAGTGACAAACTCACACCTACTTCAAAGCCTGATGCAAACCAGAAGCTGCTCTGCTGAAACAAAATAAATTTAATTTTCTTTTCATTCATTAACAACTAGTAACTGAGATTTACTTAAGAAAGAAAAAGCCACTGACTTCAGAGAGTTAAGGGATTTTGTCAGTAAAGTTTATTTTCTTGATAGGGGAAGAAAACTAATCACAGAACCATCTCTCAGCTCTTCTATCTCCTCCTCATTCTTTATGCTCTCTTCCTTGTTTTGCTTAATACCCTATTCTTGAAAAAACGGGAGATTTACTTACTGTCATCCAGCCAGAGCCGCCACAAGCTGCTCTTTTGTTTCAGCAGTGAATTGAAGCAGAGACCTATTCAGCGCTAGACTGCAGGGGAGCCTCACTGCAAAACTCTGGCATTGCACGTTGCAGCCCAGCCAATGTGCAAATGCATGGAGGAGCCCCACCACCACGCTGCTTCTGAGAGTTGCCCATTGTTTTCTTATTTATTGCTTGCAATCCTCTTGCATCATCATCTAGGAAATAGCTTTAAACACCTAGTGACTGCTGCCAACAGGCCACATAGAGAGCTTTCCAGACGTAACCCAAACCTGCTCTTTCCATTAAATGCAGGCACGGGAATCTCCAGCTCAGCAGATTAGATATAGCCTTACCCGCAGTCAGCTCACGTAAAGGGACTTTCACTGTCGCTGCTCTGCATGCACTTTGGACCAAACTCTGCTGTCTGACATCACCCAGCCCAGGACTCTCTGCTGACCTCCAGAAGCATGGCAAGAGCACAAGGATGGCGAGTGAGAACAGCCCCAGTCTGGGGATCAGGAACATTTCTGGAGACATATTTCCTCTCTGCAATCCTCTATGGGCTTTATTCATGGCTCTGCCAAAAAGGCTGATTTCTTCAGCAAGCTGACTTCAGCCACATTACCCATCTGTAGTTTGGATTCTATATTGTGTTTTAATGCTGGTCTCAAAGGAGTACAACTGCTATAGCTGTTATGCAGCACTGCTTTGTACCAGAACTGAGCTGCCTTCAGAATAAACATTTAGGGGAATTTTTCCTTTATGTATACTTTACATACACAGCATTCATTTTCTCTAAGGACTCCAAGCTACCTATTAAGGAAAAATCAGAGTATGTATTAATGGATTCCCACAGCTAAGGTGGAATACATCTCACCATATTCACAACAGATCTCTAAATGTAAATGATCAACACCGAGGATCTTTAGCACACAGAATTATATAAGCACTGGTTGAATGCCGTGGGGATGTCAATTGTAAAAGGTAAAACCATCATTTTAAAAATCTGACAATTTTAGGATTTCCTGCCTTCTAACAAACTCATTCATGTGATGAGTTACAGAACTACATTCAGAAGCTGTACTTCTACTCACAGTGGCAAAACATGAGAGACAATAAACAGGCTATTCTTCTCAGCATAGAGAGGAACACACAGAAATTAAAACATGCTTGTCATAAAGAGACTATTTTAACGACCCCATTGGTAGTCTGATGATAACCTGTTGTACAGTTGGAATGAATGCTTACATTTTAAGTTAGCATTTTGTGCAAGGACATTTTAATTGCAGATAAACATCTTGTAACTGAAAAACCACACCAGTATTTTCATTAGATATTAAGTTTTAAACGCCAGCTTGCTTTTCAAGCAGGAATATATTTCAGTTTTCAGGATGACAGAGTCACTCAACTGAAAAAAAAATCAGTTCCACTTGCTAAAATAAGCTAACTAGTTTAAATAAATGCAGAGCTAGGACAAACAGGAAGGACATTTTTTGTTAACTGTTTATCTTTGTGCAATTGTTTTGAGTTTTAGACTTCTAACTTTATCACCAAACCACAAAAATCACAGAAGTATTTTATTTTCTACACTAGGGACTCTCAAGATAACATCAGTTCTCATGCAAAACTCAGGCAAAAACCACTAAATCACTGTTGTGGAAACTCAAGCTCAAACCGAATTTACCTGTGGTATGTTAGCTTGTGAACAAATACTATGAGGGTGGGCTGGTAAAAATTCGACAGGATAAAAAGCCACATAAGTTTATCACATTTGCTCACTGAGCTATGTAAGGAAAATGGTTTTTCTGCTTTGCAGCACGTTAGCAAAATCTATCCAACGTGACATTTGCTTTAAAACCTGTGTTAAGGTCTGGATAAAGGTGGACTATTTAGGCACAGGCAAAAGCAGTACTTAGCTCAAAAGGACCCTCAGGCAGGATTAGACATTTAAGCTCCTTATTCAGTACTGGGTGAGGAACAGGTACACAAAAATAGGGTTCATCAGCTTCAGCACAGTGGCTCACCCTTGACCTCGTCCTCTGGAAGGACAGTCAGACATGACCCATTGCTCTCACCCAGGCAGGTAACAAACTCCTCGCAGCACACAGACAGCGGGTTTTAGAAAAAAATCACAGGCAGCCATTTCTTTCAAATCCCTTTCTCCTTTCATCTAAAAGCCCCAGGGCTGCAACTACTTTGCTGGCATGAAAGAAATCCATGATTGCATCCTTCCTTGGCAGAAGCCTGAACTCCGACCTTCCCCTGCCTGGCACCAGCCACCCCTCTGCAGGGCACCCTGGGGCATGCGTGTCCTGGACCCAAACTCAGGTGCTGGGGGAGAAATGAATAATTTACCATTAAATACCAAAGTAACTGGGCATACTGACTTGTAAACCTCAATGGCACGGAACTAATGCAAACCCCCAAGGTAGCTATTAATTGTTTCCATTCCAAATATTTGAAAAGTACATGACTTATTTTTGGGTTTTTTTTTCCCCTTTGGATAATGAATACCTGACAAAACGCGTTCAGCTGGCTCCTTAACACTTCTCTCCATGAGGTGATAGCACTCATGGGGGCTGCTATGTCCCCCTCTACAGTTAAAAGATGTATGACCTTGGAGGATAGGGTCTGTCTTAGTGCTACCTTCAGGTAGTGTGATCTTCCAGCACTTGGCAGAGAGTGTGTCAGCATAGCAAGAGCTCACAGATGTGGCATTACTCATTTCCACCTTCGTAAAATTTCCTGGAAGACTGTCACTTGAATGTCACATCCCTTCTATTCTTAAGGATGGATTTTGTTGTATCAATAGCCCAAATCAGAACAGGAAAGCTTTACTGAACAAACTCAGTGTGGGATCTGCCCCTGGGAAGGCAGCAGCTCTTTTGCCCTGCAGCTCATAAAGCAGGGATACACAATTTGGGTGCTGAAGAATCGCCCCTTTTTTAACATCCCTAAAGAAAACAAAATACTGCAGTCTTTGCCCTGTATATTTTTCTGTAGCTTGAGGTGAGCCATGCAGGTGTCTCCAGTCAGAACACAGCAGGCATCTTCCCACCCAGGACACTACTTTTGTACTGCATCTTGCTACCAACAGCATCCCAACATGGCACAAACCTTATGCATGGCTTACATGAGTTTGTTGTTGGTTTTGATTTTTTTTCTTTTATTTCCTTTTTTTTTTTTTTTTTAACAGTTCAAAAAGAAGCCTTCAACCCAGTGTTACTTTCACAATTTACTTATTTACCTACTTAGTAATTTACACAATTAACAAAAGTCTGTCATTTCTCAAATGTCATCTTGCACAAAGCAAGAGGCAGAGTTTTTTTCCTGAGTTCATTCAAACAGAGGCAAACTTGTGGACTACTTAAAATCAGCAGCAAAATTCCCATAAATGTAATAAGATTTTAATGGGACTTACCAGCTTTTGGATCATTAGCAATGCAAATAGCATGCAGACACCTTATAAACAAAAACAGTTTTGCTGGGAGACATATTTTTCACACTTTATTAGTGGAGAATAAGGTGTATTTCTAACAGGTTCTTCAAAGGAACAGTGCCTTGCCCATAAATGTCTGTGTGTCTGTTTAGTAAAGTGGAATGTGAATGTCTGTGAAACCAAAGTGGAAACATGGGGCTATGGAAAATATACAACATATATACGAAGAATCAGTTCTAAACTTCTACATTCCCCAAGAGTTCAGATGTTTCTATTTTCAGATATACCTACAGTTTTATTTTATCTCATTCATAGTTTGGACAGTTTCAAAAATATGCTTAGACAGACTAGAAGAATCTAAACAGAAACCCACTGGAAGAGAAGAATAATTTCTTTCTTTTCCTGTCTTTTATGACATCTGTTAACTGCAAATAATGTACTGTTGCACTGTAGTTTTCCCTAAGACTCCAGTGTGGAAGACAGAAATCTTTCATATTATTGAGAAACAATTAACTTCAGCAGAAAAACCCAAACCCAAACCCAAACATCTGCAAATTAACGGTGCAGAGATCAACACTGCTCTTATGGAAATTGAAAAAAGTGCCATTAATTTCAAAGGGTGAGAAGCTGGTCTCAGAAATCCTAAATATGTTTTACAAATAGAAATCATCTCGTTAATAAGCTGGCATGTGAACCCATTTTTTTTTCTGGCTGCTGAAAGCAGCTTGTGGTTTGCTTTTATTCTGTTGAACACAATTAGCAAAGCACTTCAGCAGCTGAATAGACCTATTCATTTGAACAAATTATTCCCTGGCAGAGTTTTAAAAAATCTCCCCCAAACTCTCCCCCATTCTGGTGCAGTCAGAAGAGACACAAAAGCCTTCCCTGCCGTTAATCTTGCCTGGTTATGTCTGAAAAACACAAGTGGGACATACACTGCTGAATGCGTTACACTTTTACCGTCTCTCTCAGTGACAGGACTGAATTGCTTGCTTCTCCCAGCGCTTATCTTAGCTGGTATACAATCCTAATTAAAAGGCTGACGTAAGGAATACACACAGGGAAGAGTCTGGCGCGGATGTTGTGGATGGGATGATAAACTTTATGAGCACAGCTACCTCCCACGTAGCTTTTGTAGTTAACTGTTGGAGCTTGAACAGTTCTGACGCTGATCATTTCTCATTTCAGAAGGCTAAAACCAAAAAATAACAGACTTGCCCTTTCTAAAAGGTAGCAGCATCTCGCTGATCTAATTAATCTATGTAGCTCTGACTCTGTGCTCATTCTTTCAGCAAGATTTACACGCAAATTGGGCAGCAGTTCCCTCCTCCTGCAGTCCATTTTCAGCGTTGCAAAAAGGTCTGTGGGTAGGATAAACCCCACACATTCACCCAGCAAACAATACTGTCATGTAGTTAACACGGCAGAAATATTTAATTAGTTGCACTTTCAGCTTTTAAATGAGAAGAAAAAACAAGCCATGGGTGGTCTGTAACCTCAGAAGAGCAAATATCCCAGGCTGTAAAATCATCCCAGCTCAGAATACTGGGTTAGATTTAAAAAAAGCGCTTATTGAATCCTAGGCCTGAGTCAAGAACAGAAGATGCATTAAGAACATCCAAACTGCTCTGTACTGCCAATTCATTATGTGTTCATCATTATTTAATAAAAATGGCTTATGCGTATACTTTCACTGAACACTATTTATTCACAAACATTTTTAACTAGAATATCTGTTGGGAGTTATGCACACACCAATTCAAAGACAGTTCCAAATTCTTCTGTCAAGTAAAAGCACGCAATTCCCATTGCTGCCCAATCTAGGCTACAGGTCTGCAAGCAGAGCTAGTCCCATAGTTTGCTGTTAAACCAAGGGTCTCAATTGCTCCAGAAAGCCCATGTTGCTGTCAATATCTTGGTAATAAATTGACATTAGAAGTGATTAAAATGCTATAAGTGATTAAAATGCTATAACAACAATAAAGCAATTGTATTGTCTCTATGCCTGAACTCTGTATCTGAACATATTTTTGGAACACATCCCACTTTTGGTATATTTTTTATAGAAAGCAGCCTCTAAGTAAGCAGTAAATAAAATGATCAGGTTTTCTACCAAAAACGTGGTGCTTCTTGAAATCATGCAACAGGAGAGTGCAGAGAACAGAGAACGCTATCCTCTATCCTCTACAGCTACTGCCTATACAGATAATTCTAAGATAACTTCTCAGAACCTCTTCATATCCCTTAAATTTCACTGCTGCTTTGTTAAAAAGTGTTTGAGGAAACTTCTTCCTACTCAACAGAGATTCTCTGACAGAAACTGCCTTTTTCACACCCTTCGGCTCACCCAAAAGATGCGGATTCTTTTACTTTCCCCACCATCACAGTGCAACAGCCCTGCAAAAACAACAGCAATTTCTGACGTGGAAAAGATGTACCCAGAACATATTCCCCGATTTTTTTCCACTCTTATTTCTGTGTGATTTCACAGCTGGAGATGAGGATGACCAACACTCTTTGACCTGACAATCCTCTAAAAGGCCACATGTGTTCTCCAGTCCAGCAGTTTGACAGCTGCTGTTTTAGGACTCTGCCCTTTCTGTCTTCCTTATCTTTCCTTCTGTCATCTGGTTATTTTCCATTTTTATGATACTGTTTTTTACTAGATAATAATGCCTTTAGGATTAGTGTTGGCAAAAGGCCAGGACAAAATGGCAGCGCTAACTACTTTTTTTTTGTGTGTTAGAGTCACTATGAGATAATTTAGGCCATAGATCCAGGGCCCACTTTTCCCATAACACTGCAAAAATCCACACAACAGAGAAGCAGAAACACTAAACGCTTCAAATCCAAATTTCTCTGAATTTGTCCTCTCGGGACGCAGCTTGCAGAAAAGGATGAGGATTGTATTTCAACAACCGCTGATAGGACTTGAGATAGACTGTACCACGGATCATCTTTCCCCACAGGTTTTGTTTTGAGGAGCAGAATCCAGCAGAGAAAATATGTTCCTGTCACCTCCCAGCCCACTCAGCTGAATGACCTCTCCCCAGAGAGCTTCCCTTGGAGAAAACAGCCCTGGTCAGCAGGCTTTGAGGTTAACATTGCCACTTTCCTCCTGTGTTGCCAAAAGAAGTACTGTTAATGAGGTGTCTGTCCACTACACACATATCTTTCAGAGAGGAAGGAACTGACCCTCAGTTTAGGTTGTTTTTTTTTTATTTCTCCTTGAAATGGTTTCCTTCTCAACATGGCAGCAAGACAATCAGTTAAGGGAATATGAACCATCTCTTTCTCACTGTCAAAACAGGGAAAAAGACTAAATCCACCATAAGTGCTTTTGCACCACAAATCTTATAAAAATTCACATGTGTATGTAACATGTTCATAGTGTTTTTGTTATATTCAACCCAAGTCTAGTGCCTTTAGGTTGTATTTCCTCACTATGTTGGAAAGCTATGAAAGAGCAGGTCTGGGAGAGTTTGTTGCACACATGTTAAGCACCCAATACCAGGACATTCTGCCCTGCTTTTCCTAACTTGTTTTCCTCACAGTCAAGATTGGTAGCTCTGAGGTGGGAGCCCAAAATCCCTACAGCCTCCACCAGGAGTTTCCTGCAAATAAAGAATTGCCATTTCAGTCAAGAAGAAACTGCAGTGTGTGTAGACAAATCACGAGTCCTCCCTCTGTTCTCCCTTCCCCTCTGGGAAGTGTTCATAAAGCCAAGTGGCAAAGTGGGCAGACAAGCAGAAACATCAGCAGTGGGAGCCCTGAGCCACTGCTTGGCAAAGGCTGATATTTCTGGGCACAGAAGCGGTAGGAACAAGGTGAAAGGCTCTGAAACCTCAGTAGGAAGAGGATAAATGATGAAGCATCCTTCTGAACTAGGCAGGTTGATGCTGAGGCAGAGGGGAGCCAGGCACCCCAGCCCTGCAGCTGCCCTGGGCTTGCCAGGAGCATGGCTAATAAAGAAATCTGATTATATAAGCAACCACAGCCTGAGGAAGAAGGACTTCCAGCAGCAAGTACAAAAATGTTGAAGGAGTCTGACCAACAGCCAGCTTGCAAAATCTCTCCCCGTTGGCGGTGGGGGGTACAATGGATGCATTTCTGTGTGACCACATCACAACTTCTATCTGTCCAGCAGCCTTAACTCAGCACCTATGCTGAACAGGCTTGAGGTTTGCATTGGGCTCCCATCCTACAGAACAGCAAGGCTTCCTGATCTGAATTGTCTTCCCTAACATGGCCTGTCACCCACAAGCTGGGCAGACAGCATCCTGAGTTCTCAGAAGTTTAAACCTTTCATCTGGGAAAATGTCACACTGCTTGCAATAGAAATGCCAGAAAACATTATGACTGAGACTCTTCAAGGGTGACTGGATCTTTAATACTAAAATTTGCATTTCTCACCAACAACAATCAAGAACAAATGGTAGTTTTTAAGACACAAGCCTTGCTAGGTGACATCTGCAAAAAGGCACATAGAGGGAAAAGGGAGGAACTGCACACATGAATTCCATGCATTGTTATGCATTGTTCAAAACACATTAAGTAGGTTCTTCAGTGTGTAGCACCTTGAACTTGCCAGATGGGATTTCTCTAGTAATGTGAGGCAAAGAATGCTAACAAAAGATTACTTTCCTACACTGTGAAAGCTCCATTTTTATAATATAAACTACTGATGTGATTTCAATAAAGTAAATCCACACTTGTGCTCTGAACTAGAAGATGATACCACCATAGGGAAGAGAGACACAATTCTTAAAGAGCTGAGGTAGGTATCTATGTGGAAGATAGCAAATGAGAGTTTTGTGTTGCTTTCTTTAATTTAGAGCATAAATTCCCTCAAGTCTTCCCTTAGGAATGCTCTGGATGTCTCTCTCTTGTTTCTTTCAGCCAAGATGACAGCTTTCAAGCAAATTCAGCCTTTCTGCAGAATATTAATTTCATAGTCCCAGCAACATTTGAATTTGCTTAAAAAACAGCATAATCTACTGCTTTAGTTTACAAAGTCAAAATATGACTCTACGAAAACTTTGCCTGACTTCATGGGTTCATTATTCCTCTCTTTGTAGGCATGTATAATAGCAAAAAAAGATTTGTCTCACGCCCTTAACTGTAACAGATTCAAGCTTTTTCCCTGACAGCCATAATTCCCAATGAACTGCTCATTTTACAGCCCTCTCTTCCTGCAGCTGAAGACTGATCAAACTATCTTCAAGCATCACCTCTTTCTTAACATATTTAGAAAGTTTATTCTCCAACACATGGAAGGTAAACTGTTAAGGAAACATTTAGGATGAGCACAGAAGTGGCCATAGACAATGGCATGCAGACCAAAACACATTTACTCCAGCTGCTGCTTGCTTTATCCTCAGGGAAGAAAGAGAAAAAAATATATTATGTAGGCAACAGCCAGCTTCTTAGAACTGAACACAGGTGTTTCTTTTCTGAGGAGGGCTCACTGCTACTTTTGTTTTAAGAGTGAGTGTTATTTGAAAGAGATGCTAATACCTGAAGTCTGTTGCCAAGTACTTACATAGTCATCCTCATGCAGACCTTGCTTCTGAACAGAACTTTTCACTTCTAGGGAAAACTTCTCAAACTCAGGCTTCACAGTCCTCAGCAGTGTGATTGTTTGGAGGTATGAGTATGCCTTCTTTGCTTCAAGATCATGCTTGTCTCCTCTCCTCCAAGAGCCATTTCCTAAATGAAAAACAAGGATATTTTCAGCTCCAAACTAGGTTCTACTACAGGACCACCTTCCTTTTTCCATCCCAATGTTCCTGTTCCCAAATGCTAGGCAGATGGTAGAGTATGAGGCAAAACTGAACCTCCCCCAGTAGATGGAAATCAGACAGTGAGGAATGGCTGATGGGAAGTAAATTTGCAAATGAAAAGACAGCTTTATGACTATGCTGTACTTGCTTATTTTTAAAAGGTGGGCTGAAGTCTAAATATGATGAGAATACATCTCAGAGCAAAGAACAAGCCAGATCTCGAACACAGAAATTTAAGTTACAACAAGTGAGGGTGGACTTCACCACAAAGCTTTTATTTCATGTCACCTCAATGGCAACACTATTCAGTCCTGGGCAGTCAGAAAGGCTCCAGTGAAGTCAAATAGTATGATCAACACCCTCAATGGGAGGCAGATGCTGTATCTGCTTCTCTGACAGCTCTCCTACTGTGGTCAAGGAGAAAACCATGTTGCAGCAGCTGCCAGTGAATCATTTTTCTTAATGGAAAAGAAATACAAACAATCAGGATTCTGAGCCTGTGCCGTGTTTGCCTCTTTTTAGTCACAGATTTAACTCAGAATAACAGTAATCAGAATTTTAAAAGCAGGACAGTTGACTAGCTGCTATATAGCAGAAAAATCCTTCTGTCTAATAAGCACTGATGCTGAGAGGTCCTGAAACCCCAATCTAAAGCTTCACAGTGAAAAGGTTGCCCTGGGTCAGATTCTGTGCTATTTTGCATTAAAAAAAAAATGAATAAAAGAGAGAACAGTGATAGCCCTAAGCACTGTGCCTTTAAACACTTAGAAATAATTAAAAGCTAGACAATCTTTTTATTTTTAGAACAGTGAGAAACTCCCTGTCACAGCTGAATGAACAATGATGAAGACCAATAATAAGCACCCAAAGGTGACCAGGAAGCACACACGACCTAGAGATAAGTGAATGTGGCTCCTCTGCTTGGTTAGAGGACCATGATGCTGTCTGAACCAAAACAGGTAAATACTTGAGGAACTTCATGCTTAAATATATAAATAACTTTTTACTTATTTATTTTTTAAAGTAAGATGCTAATGGCATAGTGACAACAGAGTGCAGGTGTCAAACCCTCAGAGATGTCTACATGGCACTACTGACTGCAAGGAGCACCTGTGGGAGAGCAAATTCATGTACAGGAGCCATCAGGTGCTCTTAAAGCAGGTGAATACTGAGCTTGTGTTCTTCCCCCAGTATCCCAGGTTCTGCTTCTGGGATTTGGTTTTATTAAACAAAAACAAACAAACACAAAACCAACAAGCAATAACGGCAATGGAAAAATTTCTCTGCTTCCTCAAAGAGCGTGGAGAAACCACTGAAGGACTTGCACCTCTGAGGAGAAAATCTCTTTCCTTGTGGTGATTTTGAATCAAAGGCAGATCCCATTACACAGCACTGGGAAGGGAGATCAAGCCCAGCTTTGCCCTGAAAAATACTCTCATTAAATGAAAGCTCTTTTGCCTCTCTTTCACCCCAGGAAAGCCTTATCACAGCTCAGCATCAGCAAGAACTGGTCAGGAGTAGTAATTTCTTTTCCCCCACCAGCTATTTTTTGCAGCTCTTTCATTCTCTTTTGAAGAAACTCAAGAAATTTGACTTGGTTTAGGGTCAAAATTATGTGTATCAAGACTCCATTTGTACGGCTGCAAGGAAACACTGGACAGCAGCTAAAATCCTGTAGCATGATTTTGCCCTGAGTGGCAGCACTGCTTCCTTCCTTGCCAGTACCGAGTCCTTTTTACTGCCTTTGGAAAAGAAATAAATGGGAAGATACAGAAAGGGACACAAACCTTGCTGGAGTCTTAAAGCTGAAAAACCTCTGTCCCAGTTGGGTACCTGCATTTCGGAGATGCAGCACGTGAAAAGTATGACAGAGATTGTAACATGGAGGGGTTTGCTAAGGCAGACTACTAAGAAGAGTGGGTTCACATTAAAAAAATGACAGCACTGTTGGAATGTGAATAAATTTCTGTCTTGGGCATCATACATATTTATTTTTAAAAATACTGACACTGGGAACAAGAAGTTATACTTGCATAACAGAGTTCCTAAAATAATTTCCATATTTAAATTCCTTCATGGATTGTTTTGTGGGATGTAGTGTTGCCACAGTACTTATCTGCAATTATTGCAGTCTTGGCATTAAATGCGTCTGCTCTTATGAAAAATTAAAAATATTCAGAACAGAGGGCAACACCAAACTGCAACACAGTCATCTGAGCTGAAAGAGAAAATGCCAGCCGTCTGTCACATCCACTCTTAAATCATGTGTTTCTTAAAATTCCAGCACCTCCTGCCATTGGGAACAAGGAATTCACAGAAAATGTCTCTACACTTCCCTACCACATTTGCTTCCAGTTTGCAATGACCACCTCAAGTCAGTTTCCAACAGTTATTTTGCTCCTCATTGGAAAAATTCACAAAGAAACAGAAAAAAATGATTAAAAGAATTATTCCATAGAAGCACCAGGGAATTTCTGATAGCACAGACAGGAGGCAGATATTTGTAATTTATCCCTTGGAAAAGCAATAAGTAGACTGAACTAACTGTAATGCAAAGGAGGAGGATGCTGAGACCTCCAAGACAAATGGGCACATCCCTGTTAGGGGCTTTTGCAACATTCCTTCCTAGTCAACACCATCCTGAAATGCAAAACACATTACAAAATGCAGCAGCATACCTCCTGCAGCTGCTGCTCTTACACAAGAAGCTCCTGCTCCAAGAGGGCCTCTACAACCCAGCCAGTCACTCTGCTTGCTTCATCCAAGGTAACAAAATCACCAGTGTTAAGGAGCAACTCATCCAGGTCATTTCAGACACTTCAGGATGAGGTGAATCACCACCCAGGGGTGCCTAACTTTTTCCTGTGACTCTAAAGGGAGCCCAGCTCACATGGAGACTTGTACTTGGGGCCAGATGAATCAATTCTAATTAAATTTTACTCTCTGAGATGAAATGTAGCAGCAGCATAGCAGTAAGAAGCACTAGCAGCAGCCAGAAGGGTTATAAGATCAATGGTCTCTAGGCAGAAGTGAAATCAAGTCTGCAAAGCTCCCACAGTCTACAGAAAGCCAGTTTTGTGACTATTGACATGAGTAAACCTTCACCTTTGTAGACTGGTCCTGATTGAAGCTGCAGTGACAAATGGTTCACTTACGACACAAGGGGTGAAGTCACTCTCAATTTCAGTCAGAACCAGACCAAACAGACCACCATGACTTGAATCATTGGCTTTGATCTTGGTCTGCCAATTTATCTTTTAGTTACTGAAGTAATTTCCTTATTGGCTGGTAGAACTTGGCACTTCCTTAGCCAACTTAGAGGACACATGTAGTGTTATCTTTGCTTCTTTAAATATCTACAACTCCGAATTTAAGCAGTAACACATGTTCATTATAAAGCTTTTCAACAAGCAGCACTGTTCGTTTCTTTAAATAATCTCAGGGGTGATAGATGGATAATGAAGTCTATGTAAGAGAATTTAACTTGCAATTAACTGATTCATTAAACAAAATACCTCATCTTTTTGTGAATGTCTTTTTTTCTTCTTTATCAGCTTTTCAAGGATTGAAAGAAAACAAGTTTTCCTTCTTTTACAACTCCCACCTGGTTTTCAATTCGAAATGAATCTGTTATTGCACTGAATTAGCTAGGGCAGGCTGCAGGAGGAAAAATATTTTCTCTGCACCTGCAAAAGAAGCTGCTTGGTTCAAAAGCCACTTTGACACTTCAACAAAATCAGGTTCCCGGACAGAAAATTCGCTCAGCCATATGACATTTTATATAACTGCCAGTAAACACATTGTGCCAGTACTGCCTTCCATTTAACTAAGGCAGCTGAGATTAGGTTTAGTCTCTACCATGCACTGCCATAACAACAGATGTAACTGAAGAGGTATGTATTTAAAAAAGCAAATATATTTAATTTTTCAGCTGATTTAACTTGACACATCTTGTCACGTTTATTTGAAATGAACTAAATTGCTCTTATCTATCCAAACCTAGCACATTTAGACAGCCTGTGCTCTTGTTTACCAGTGCCTTCTATTCAACACAACAGGGCTGGATGGTTTTGCACACACAGTTTGTGATCAAAAGTAAACAGGATGTATGGAAATCCTAGCATATAAGTGACTTCTGGAGACCCTGGACCTGCAGTTGCACATTCTCACTGCCAGCCCTCATGCCTCCACTCAATAATGCCTGTAGTGCATTTCCTAGAATCACAGAAAGGCTTGGGTTTTGAAAGTACCTTAATGACCTTTTAGTTCTGAATCCCTCTTGAGGGCAAGGACACCTTTCACTACACTAGGCTACCCAAAGCCTCATCCAACCCAGCCATGTTCACTTCTTCAGAGATGGGGCATTTACAGCTTCTCTGGGCAGCCATACCAGGGCCTTCTGGCCCTCTAGGTAAATAATTTCTTCCTCATGTTTTACCTAAATCTACTTTCTTTTAATTTAAAACCATTCTTCAATATCCTGTAATCCATTCAGTTGCAATTTCTGCAATGTTATAGCCTAAACAGAAAGTAACTGCAAAAACATGGAGAAATGGTGGTGCATTCAGTGCAGCATGTTTTAACACTAACAAACCTAAAAGTATTACCAGGCTTACAAAAGACTTTGTAATATACTCGGGCAGGAAAAACATTACCATATGATGAGCTGTTGAAGAGTTCAATATTGAAGAAAGCATAGTCCCCATTGGTCATTCCTTGCCGATGAGCAGCCAACATGATGTTCCTGATTGTGTCACCGCTGGCACACATGATTACAACTGGTGGAAGAAAACAGAAAACACAGATAAGAAAGAGTTCAAGAACTTTATGGAACAGATTCTTTAGCATGAATGCTGCCAGAGACAGTGACCTGAGCTGTCCTCTCAGTGTTGCAACAAATATGACAACATAAAGAACTAACAAAGCTAATTACCTAAACTGCTGACAGAAGATGGGCATCAAACATAGAGTGAAATTTTACTCACATCTCCTCTGAAAATAATTAAGTAGATCCACACGTTACCTAATTTTCTTACTCCTGCAGCTCAGGAAAAATTCTGCCTTCAAATTTCTTCTATTATATACATTTGTAGAGTTAATTGCAACCATAAATCTTAGTTATTACTTCAAAGTGTACATAAGACAATCTGAAGATTAAGTAATAAGATACAATGGCACTACCATTTCAATTCTTTTGAAATCTTTGGTGTAGATTTTTACCTACACTCATGCTATCTGACATTTAGGTAACTGCTCTAGAATTTGTTGCTTTGTGATGATCATTGATCATCAACAGTAAAAATGACCTTCAGGCAACCAAGCCTAGAATCTGAGCGTGCAAGCAAAGTCCACAATGTCTCATCCTGTAAGATTTTGTAGCAGGGACTTGGGAAGTCAAAGCAGAAATCTGATGTCCATCCAGCACAGCACTGTCCAGCAGTCTCCACTCCAGTGGGCTGGTCTGTCCTAGATACCTCCACAAAGTCATGTTTGAGCCACTGATGTCATTGAGCCCTGATGTTATCTATCTGGACTTCAGTGAGGTCTTTAATGCAGTCCCCCAAAATATTCTTCTCTCCAAATTGGAAATACATGGATTTGGTGGGAGGACTGTTCAGTGGCCAAGGAACTTGCTGTGAGATCAAGTCCAGAGAGCGGGGGTCAACGGCTCAATGTCTGGATGGAGATCAGTAATGAGTGGTATCCCCCAGAGACCAGTGCTGAGACTGACTCTCTTTAATATCTTCGTAAGTGATCCTGACAGTGGGACCAAGCACATCCTCAGCAAGTTTGCTGATGACATCAAGCTGTGGGGTGCAGCCAACACACCAGAGGGACAGGATGACATCCAGACATCCCTAGACAGGCTGAGCAGTATGCGCAGGTGAACTTCATGAAGTTCAACAAATCCAAGAGCAAGATCTTGCACCTGGGTCAAGGTAACCCCCACTACCAATACAAGCTGGAGGATGAAAGGATTTTGGCCAAAAAAGACCTGGGAGTACTTTTGGATAGGAAGCTGGACAACAGCCAGCAATGTGCTCTTGCAGCCCAGAAAGCCAAAAGTATCCTGGACTGCATCAAAAAGTGCAACTCCAACACAAAAATGATCCATGGAATGGAAAACTTCTCCTATGAGGATAAACTTAAAAAGCTGGGGCTGTTCAGCCTGGAGAAGGGAAGGCTCTGAGAAAACCTGATAGCAGCCTTTCAGCATCTAAAAGGGAGCTACAGAAAGGAAGGGGACAGACTCTTTAGGAGGGTCTGTGGTGATAGAACAAAGGGAAATGGCTTCAACTTAAAGAAGGTAGATTGAGCTTGGATATGAGGAAAAAGAGTGAGGGTGGTAAGGCACTGGATGGCCAACAGATGTGATGGAGGCGCTGTTCCTGGAGACTTTCAAGGTGAGGCTGGATAAGAACCTGGGCAACCTGACTAAGTTGTGCATGTTCCTGATCATTGCAAGGGAGGTGAACTAGATGACCTTTAAAGGTCCCTTCCAACTCTAAGAATTCTATGATTCTATATCTTTAATGTGTTTTTCTCTTTAGAGTAACAGTGATGACTGAAAAGTTGTTTTCCCAATCTGGCTGGGGGAAACTGTGCTGCTTGCCACCCCACCCCCCTGCAGGTAGAAAGCAGGAACTCAGCAACAGGGAGAAAAACATCTTTTGTATGGCGCACTTCATACCATAAACTTTTGTATGCATCTATAGGACTATCAATATGAAGCTAGCGACAAGAGACTGTTGCAAAGCATTCTGTCATTGCATGCTTTGTGGCTACATCCTATATTAAGGTTGTAAGATGCTGGGATGACTACATGCATGTTTCCAAGAATTCTGTCAGGCACAGCAGGGCTCAAAGACTGCAATAATGAATGCAAATATTTTCACTCCCATAATAAATATGATTCAGAATCTTATTCAACTTTTCTGGTTATAAGTAAGTGTTTGCTATTGTAAGAAATTAAGATTTGGCCTATTTGGCCTTTTTACTCAGACAGTGACTCTTCTCCCATTGCCTCTCTGGTTGGATGTCATCACAAGCACAAAGTTTCAGAAGCACCACTGGGGTGGATCACATCTGGTATATCCTCACATGTCAGGATTACCATGCAAAGTTCTGTCCTACTGACCACCACAGCCGAGCAATGTAACAATTTCCAAAGCAGCAGAAAAAGGCATATTTCATGAGTATTGTGAGCTATAATAGCATGAAGTAGAAGAAGAAAGAATTTCTTGCAATGAAATTTGGAACAAATCTTTTCCAGATGAACATCAGGAACAAATTTGTCTCACTGTTCCTAATTTCAGGATAGGTGAGAGATCTCCTTTTGTTATGTTTCCTTGCTGCTCTCCCAAATCTCCCTTGACTCTGCCCGTGTAATTAATGTCTATCATAGAACTGTAACCCGCAGATGGAATCAAAGAGATTTCCAGATCACCAGTGAAAGATTTTGAGCAAGCGGAATAACAAAAAAAGAGCAGGGGAGGGGGGGAAAGACTACTTTAAAATATGTTAAGTCATATTTTGTAAACCTCTAAAGGAATGTAAAGGAAGTGATATTAACAATTTGGATATAGTTTTTAACCCAGCAGGAGAGCAAAGAGCACATATTTCAAGATTTGGAGGCAAATAAACTATGGGCACATCTTACAATCTTGCAAAAATGTAAATTGCTCTTATTTAATCTACATCTGTACCTTACAGTAATACACACACAAATATGCACGTGCACACTGGTACATGCATACCATAGTAATTCTAATACTAGTATTCTGTATTTATTGACTAAACCTGCAAATACTTAGATTAATTCCCGTTAAAGGAGTGCTCTCTTTGCCAAGCACTTACCTAGACTATGGCTTTATCTAGAACATATCTAAGCACAGTACTGGGTTCTTGACCAAGCTACAAGACAGCTTTAATTGTTCATTCAATAAAGACAAGTAGTTAACTTTTATAATTGTATTTTTCATTATGATTTTCTTGCATCTCCAGATCTTTCAAAGTGGCTGCAGAGCATGGGCTGACCAAGATAAGTTGGTGCCCAAGTGTGCCTGTGGGCTCCCAGGAATCCAACACCAGCCCCCAGACTGCTGCAATCTAACCCATGGGGCCAGCCTCTGCCCTACAGGTAAGGAGAAGGGCCTGGGTCTCCGCAGGCCAGCTGATGGGATGACTTCTTTCTCAACCCTGGGAGGGCCTGGGTGCGCATATCCTGAACAGGCTTAAAAACTGTTCAGAAAAGCCCCATCACTCAAGTTACAATCACCACAGCAGTGATCTCCAAGAAGGCAGAAAATGCTGGGTAAGAGCACAGGATAGAATCACAATATGTGTGATAGTGATGCCCTTAAAATCTAAACAGAAATGACATGCTTTGGACAGTGTCACATCATCCACCGGACCCGGGATGACTTCCTAAGAGTCCCAAGAAGAAAGGAAGACCTAACCCAGTAAGCCAAGGCACATGGCGTATCTGTCATAAGATACACAACTTTTAAAGTGTCATGACAGCCTGGAAAATGTGGTAAGCAGCAGGACCACCCCCTCAGACCCAGAGGAAGATGTAAGGCAAACTGCATAGTCAGTATTTAAAGATAGGAATGTACAAGCAGAGGCAGAAAGGCCTCACTTGCTGCATCTCTCAGTAACAGCATGGACCAGAAAACAAGTTGGAGATGGAGGGAAGAACTCCAGTCCCCCAGCACAGCACAGAGATGTAGAGAAGGAGCACAGAGGGCTGCATTTATTCAGCCTTTTGTACATTACAGAATAAGGCTGGATCAGAAGTCTCAGTTCAGCAAAGCATTTAAGTCTGAGCTGAAACTAAGTTTCTGTTTTCCTCGAGTGTAAGTATGGTTCAAACAGTGGGTTTACCCTTAGCCCATCAGCCATGCTCCCATAGCTCATTCAGACATCCTAAGCTCCCTCTGGCTAAGAACAAACACTTGTCTTCTGCCATTGTCACACAGCTATGCTAAGAAAGCCAAACATACACCCAAGATTAAAAGAAAAAAGGCACCTTTTCACATATAGCTGTTTCCTTGAGCACTCACACATTTCTTTACCTGCATTCCGCATATTTCCCTGAACGCAGTTCCTAGGACAGCTCAATATTAAGCATCTGCTCCAGCAATTCTACTAAGAAGAGTTAAATCTCCACATATTCCTAGACCTCAGCTATGTCCTCCTGTACAGCATCTGGAGTGCATGGAAGACTTCACAGCAGTGTAACCACACCACCAACACCAGGCTGCTAAGTCAAAGCCCTGCAGCATGGTAACAAAAGCTGAGCCAGACACAGCATCATCTTTACCTGCTCAGTTTCTATACTTATTAAATATTAAGCAAACGGGGATGTAACTGTACCACAAAGTATTTTTTACATCTATTCCACTAGAAAAACAGCCAAAGACTTTCTTTAGCCTGATCCAGCAGTTCTGAATGACACCTCTTTTCTTTTAGCAATAGCTTACGGTGGAAATTTATGGCTGGTCCATTTAGATGAGCCATGTATCCACACACTGCTTGATACAATCACACCTTAAAGTACATTTAACTACAAACTTGTACATCCTGAAGTACTTCACAGTTTCACCACCTCATGATGCCAAGCCAGCTCTGCCAGCCCATGGGTGACTTTCCTGCGTGCTTTACAAGCCATTTATAAACAGGAGGGAGAACTGCTGTTTACAAGGGTGGATAGCTGTAAGACAAGGGGGAAAGGTTTTAAACTACGACAGGGGAGGTTTAGGTTGGATATCAGGTGGAAGTTTTTAACTCAGAGAGTGGCGACTCACTGGAACAGGTTGTCCAAGGAGGCTGTGGATGCCCCATCCCTGCAGGCATTCAAGGCCAGGCTGGATGTGGCTCTGGGCAGCCTGGTCTGGTGGCTGGCAACCCTGCACACAGTATGGGGTTGCAACTGGACAATCGTTGAGGTCCTTTTCAACCCAGGCCATTCTGTGACTCTACAGTTTATCAGCATGTGCTTTGGTAACAGCTGGTGGCAATGTAATGCACACTCTCATGGGTTGACCACTCACATGTGCTAATATGTGCCAATATGACCAAAAACACAAAACATATTTTCTGTTTAAGAACTACTACATGGGGTTTCTAACAGGAGAAGGAAAAGGATCCCCATGGCAGGACACAGCAGGGTGAAGAAAAAGCTACCTTTGCTCAGCCTTTCAATTTGCACAGAGATGGCTTAAAGAAATAACCTGAGAACAGGCAACAGATTCATTGCTCTGCATCTGTGAGCAGATGGGGGCAGTTTTGGCTGTAGATGAGCACAGACCTCCGGCAGAAAGACAATTCCTTCCTGTGCCACAACACCATCCCAGTGCAATCCCAAGGGCAGCCCGTGCTTCCTGATGCAGGAAGGCTTTGTTCAGGGCAGTCCCGGTCTGACGGGAGTTGGTGGATGTGTGGCCCAGGGATGCTCATGCGGTACTTCTCCCACATGGGTGCGTGGTTCACCTATCCCAGAGGACATCCCTACCCAACTTTCACTTCCAAGCATCGCACCTCCAGCTCTGCTCCCCACTAAACGCACCAGCGAGGCTCTGGGCAGCCCCACTGCTCCATCACAGAGCCTCTACTGTTAAAGACCTCCTAGATCATCCAGCCCAACCACCACCCCACCACCGCCATGCCCGCTACACCGCACCCCTCCACTCACCCCTCTCGCCAGCCTGCAGGGCACGAACGACATCATCGATGTCGAGGTGGCGGCTGGTCTCGTCGAAGCTGTGCACGGCCATGTGGAAGGCTTCATCCTGGAAGACCACATGGACGCCTTCCATGGCGAAGTAGCAGCTGCGCTCGGGGTTGCTGTCGCTGTAGAGCAGCGTGGCGCGGCTCCACTGGTGGTGGCGGAACAGGGCGAGCAGCATCTCGCCCATCTTGGCGTAGGCGGGGGCCACGCGGGTGAGGTGCGAGTACTCGCCGCCCTTGGCCCCGAAGCCGGCGGCCAGCGCCCCCGCCGACAGCATGGGCACGTCCCAGTGAGCCGCCAGCCGCGCCACCGGCGCCGCCGCGTACTCGCAGACGGGCCCCAGCAGCAGGTCGGGCCGGCGGCGCTGCAGGGCCACCATGTCCACCAGGCTGAAGAGGGCGCGGTTGCCGCACGCCGAGTCCTCGTAGGTGAGCTGGAAGGCGTAGCCGGGCGGCAGGCCGGCGCCGCTCTCCCGCAGGCTCCGCACCGCGTACTCGATGGCCGGCCGCACCCGCCCCAGCGAGAAGAGGTAGGCGTCGTCCTGCGGCAGCAGCACCAGCACCCGGATCAGCTTCTCCTCCTCCTCCTCCGCCGCCTCCGCGCCCGCGGGGTCGCCGCCCAGCGCCGCCCGCGCCGCCAGCACGCAGCAGAGGCTACCGAGCAGCCAGGGCGGCATCGCGCCCGCCCCCCCCGGCAGACCCCAACTCCGGCAAACTTTGCGCTGCCCCGTCCGCCCGCCCTCCCGCTCTCAATTGTTCGGTCGTGCTTTATTGCTCAGGTGTTTGGCCAAACGAACAACCTGCCCTAGCTCTGCGGGTTACGGACGGCGCATCTCGGCTCTTAGCTCGGAATGCTTTGGGGTTTGCCGTTCTCCTTCGGTTCCCCCCTCCCGCCCCCCCCGCGGGGCTGCCGGCACGCTCCCTCCCCGCTTAAGTAACGCGGGAGCGGCGGCGGCTTCTCCGCACGCCCGGCGCCGCTCCGCCGGGTTTGTGCGCAGGGAGGAGCCGGCCCCGCCGCTCCCGCCCGCCCCCGCCCTCCGGCGGCCCCCCCGCGCTCCACACCTCGCCCACGGGCCGGGCCGGGCCGCGGGGAGCTGCAGCGTGGGGCTGAGAGCCCAGCGACATGGGGGGATGGCCGAGGTGTCTGCACGGGCGGCCGGGGATGGGGAATAATGGATTCCGTAGCACTTTTCGCTTGTGCGGGGGTTTGAGCCCCCCGCAGGGTGGGAGTGGGGCAGGGTTCGGTGCTGGGGGATGTGAGGAGAGGGCAGGAGGGCAGCGCCGGCACTGGGTGGTGCAGGCAGCGCAGCAAAGCGGGGTGGGCTGCGCAGGGCTCGCATCTCCTCGCCCCGAAAGATGCTCGTGTCAGCAAAGCCCCACAGGGTGCCGCCCCCGTAATCCGCTGGAGTCTTTCTGGGACCCCTGTGCCGCTGGGGTACTCAGGAGTGGTTTTCTGTCCCTTCCTGTTCCCTGTCCCTTCTGTCCCTTTCTTGCCGCATAGAGTTGAAATTTCCCTAATGAGGAGGAGACAAGTGTTGCTCTGAGATTATTTTCTTTGGGGGGACAGGGGGAGGCGAAGGAAAACCTGCTTTTAAAACTGAACAATACAGCAGTGCCTGATCAAGGCATGTTAAATGCAGCCCTGTGCACCTCTCTTTGCTACTCGTAAAGCTGCTATACTTAATGCTTTGTTACAGTCCATTTAAAATGGACACTACTGTTCTGGAATAAGGAATGGTGTCAGTGTGAAACGTGCATTATGTTTTGTGAGGGAGGCTTTTGGACACCTGATGCTTTTCAACAACAGAATCCTGAAGGATGTCTTTCTGTGGGTTTTCCTATGTACTCATCCTCAAACCCAGAGCAGGACTGCGTGGTTTGATGTTTTATGGTTACTCAGAGAGTGCCAGGTTTGCGTTAGAAAGGTGAGTGAACTGCTCCTCACTTTACAGGAAGGATTTGTTTAGTTCATCATGGAGATTGTTTTCAGGGCAGTGTGTGAACCCGCAGCTGTTGCTGCCTTCACTGTGTAGTCCATGAATGGGAAAGGGGGGCTCCAGGGGTGACCACTGCCTCACTTTGAAGGTTCCTTGATTACAAAGAAAAGAAAGCTGTAAGTGTGCAGCTACAGCTGGGAAGTGTAATAAAAAGAAGACAGATAATGTAACATGCAGAAATAATCATCAGAAATTTATTATTATTATTATTATTATTTAGGTGTATTTATCTGACAGAGCTCAGTGAAATGAAAAAATCTCACAAAGATGTGTAGCTTTTCTGAGAAATGTGCCTCAAATGTAGTTTTATTTGATTACTGAATTGGACATCAGAGTGTTCTTGAAATTTATATAAACATCCACCCTGGTGAGGCTCGTTTTGTGTGTTCCTGTACTGTAAGTTATGTCAGGCATTTTTTTGTTGTAGATGACTCTATATGACACACTGGAGATTAGGCTGAATGTTACAGTATACAACATGCCAGCCATCTACACCACAAAGCTTGCAAAAACATTTTCTTAAGACACATTTTGAAATGCTGACCTTTGTAGTCACTGCTTTATGCTGAACCTACAGATGTGTTTACAGCACTGAAATCTGGGAGGATCTCTTTTGATTCCCCTTTCCCCCAGCAGAATATCTTTTTCATTTTACGTGTGAGCTCCATACTCTCCTAGCTGTCCTCTTTGAGTGTAAGCTGTGTAAACATGATGGAGGAGATAGTAAGCCCATAAATCACATGGTTGCCATCCTTCACTCTGGCTACTCCTTGTGAGGTAAAGCACTGCTGGGAATGAATAAGAGGGAGAAGCACGGCCAGCCGGAGGGGCGGGGGGAGAAAGGCATTGAGCCAGTGCTATTTAGCGGTAGTAGTGTAAATTGGTTTTGATGCTTTTGGAAAAGATGTGGCCCACAGTATGTGGTCCTTGCCTGAGCAATTGCATTCAGCCTTAATCACAATGTTTCTGCAGGCCCAAAGTGTCACAAATGTTTCAGTTGTTTCCCTTCACCTTAAGCAATTTATGAAGATGAATCCTGGTGATTTATTTATTTTTCTGAGCCAGACATTTATGGATGAGAATTTACTTGTTAATCCCAATTCAAAATGACGCTTAATCCACCTCATCAGTCATTCACTTCCAGTATTTTCCATCGCTATAAATCCAGCATTTCTCCACCGACATTTTTTTTTTCAGCTACATGAATGCTTTTTTAATAGGAACAAATCCTGCAGTTGTGAATCAGTAGCAGGCAGGATGCCCATGGACTGCACTAAGAGCAGAGGCTTCAGACTGGCCCTTTAGGCCCTAAGGTCATTACAGACATGGGCTATTTTCCCCACAGAAGTAGTTCATACACAGATCAAGAATCACTTGACTCACTCCAGCTTGCATTAGCAACAGTCTGAGCTGCCTGCTAGAGATTAAGAAAATTCTTCACGGACAGGTTCGCTGAAAACATAGTCCCCCCTAGAGGCAGAAAGGATGAAATATTTTAGAATAGTCCATACTGCAAGTATATCGTGCCATTCAGACTTTCTAATTCTTTATGTTCTGTTTGTTTGTTTGTTTTCCTCTAAAAATCTATCCTCATTATTTCAAGGAATCTGGAACAGCCATAAAGGATTTCTAATTGCTGCGTGTAGAATCTGTGTGTCTCTTCTTGCATTTTACGGTCTCGCTTTTGTATGGCTATGTAAAAATGCAGACCACCTTTAGGTAAAAATATTGTAGCACGAAAAATTGAGATAAGCAGATCTGATACTAAGAAATAAAAAGGAGTCGTGCTTCTATCTTTTAATTGAAACAAACATCCTTGTAGATATGAGAACAACTAAATGACAGGATTGCACAGGGAAAACAGGCTAAGATATAGTAACCAGACTTCGCAGAACTAGTTACTGTTGCTATGTTAACAGCTTCCACTTCATGGCTCAAAGTAAGGATAGACGGGCAGGTGGAGCTTCTCAGTACTGCAGAGAACAGAATTCAGGAGGGCAAACCTGATGTATCAAAGATCTAGGGTGATTTCTGGGTCATCCCTTCACCACTCTGCCTATCTTCCCTTCCAGTGCTGAAGTCAAGGTCTGAGGATCTGCCATGGTCACACACTGCTATACCTACCTTTCTTTTCCCACTGGTACTAAAAGATGCTCTGGAATTTGGACACATGAGAGATGTGCTCCTCAATTGCATGATAGCAGATTCTAGGATGAAAACATTTGACCCACCCCTCAACTGGCTATAAAATTTCCCTTATATTCACAGGGAGTAATTTGAAAGCAGATAATAAAAAAGGAATAAAATAAATGTACAAATTATGGGGCTAAATTCCAGCCACATATATATATATATATATATCCTGATATAACCAATCAATACTTGCTTTTTTTTCACCTCTGCAAAGTGATATTGAATATGAAATAATGCAGTGAGAGACAACAAATCAGGAAATCTCTGAAGAAGCAGAAAATTCAAAGCAAAGAGCAGGAGAGTTGCCATGGCTTACAGAAAAATCCTCCTCTTAGAACTGTCTTAAAAGGCTCCAGTCTGAGATAAGAATTATGACAGATGAGTGTGTACATTTCTTTCATGTAGAGACATGCCCTGATTTATCAAAATCAGATTACTGACAAACTGGTAGGAGTTAGAGCAATTTCTGCATGATCAAAATTAATGCTTTGAAACTGACATGGTATAAATCATAGTCATAAAGAATCTTATTTTTATGCTCCCTGTAATTATAGCAAAGGCTTCAGAGACTCCCTGAAGCATTGCCCTTCCACTGAAGAACAACTCTAATGATCTTAATTAGAGCTTTTAGCCCTTGCATGATACACTTTTCAGATTCCTCATTTCTTCTTCTTTATTCAGGTCAATCCATCAGCCTATGGCTGATGCATGCACCATGTAAAAGAAAGCTGAAGAAAGAGAACAGATTGCTTGTGAAGCTGTGAGAATAATATTTTACAGTAGCAGGCTAACAGGACGGCATGCCTGAATTGCACTCAATGAATTATACTAAATTCCGTGAACTATATTTGAAGATCTTCTATGTTCCCTTTCCCTAGCCCATGTAAGGCATAAATTGTCCACCTTAGTAATACTGTCTAAATATAACGTGTATGAAATATAGGCCTTGATGAGAAAGATTCATGTTAATTTTAAAATACAGAGAAATTATGCTTCATTTCTATATCATCACAAACTTTTCAGTTACTGAAGACACTTTTCAGGCTACTGCCTGTTGACTGCAGGAAGAAGCACTGCAAGTTCAGTGAAGAATAGGCAAAATCATCTTTTGAAATGCTTCAGAATGTGATAGAACAGTTTGTACAAAATTATACTTCTACTGAAAATTATTTTCTCTTCAGTATTCCCATCACTGACAATTGAAAGCTATTGCTTCAGGTTTATTGCGATGTACTTTTTTCTTTTTGGTCTGTGACAAATATTCATGAAAAAACAAATGCCTATACCTCTACAGTCAGTGTGTGTTTGTAGCAGCTGCCATAATTTTGCCACTTCTGTGCAAAATAAAGGAAAGCTGAAAAAAAGACATGACTACAAAAAAGGCCCATGGTTTTCTTCAAGAAATGTAGCAATAAAAAAATCTTTTATATATATATATATATATTTATAATTGTGGCATTATAAAATCTACCTAGCATATAGTGTCTGCTACATATAGTGTCTACCTAGCAGTAAGCCCATTTGATATTGCCCTTTACATAACAGCATTGCAATTATATAAATATAAATATAGACTGCTTTCAGTTGCATATGAGTTTAGTCGAACATTAATAGTTTGGATCCAGGTCCACGTGCTTCACAGAAACAAACAAACAAACCAAAACAAAAAATACAAACAAAACAAAGACCAAATAACAGAATACATACCCTGGATAACAGGAATCAATCCTTCCTTTTTTATCATTTTTACTCAATATGGCCAACATTTAGTTTGGAGTAATTTTAGGCAGTTCTGATTAGTAATAAGAAAGTGTGCTGTATTTGCATGACGTTTTAATTATAAAACTGGACTAAAGAGAATTTAGTCTTATTGTGTGCAGATGTACATATATAATTCTGTCTCAGTCCAGCATCTGCAAGCTGTAGCCTCTATATTACACTGACAGCAAGCAGCAGAGCAAGTAAAGGTGTGAGAGTTCAAAGGCCAACCAGAAAACACATAGGCTTATTTGTTAACACAGCCTTATTAAAAAGAACCAGCTGAGTTTGAATTGTCAGCATCGACTTTGAAGGTAATTAGTTGCCGATAAAAGCCAAGAACACCCATTCAGATGTGACTCACTGAATTCTCACTACAACATTTGGCACGTGGCTTGTCTGTGAGTTGCACTAGAGGAAAGATCGCACAGTGTTGAAACAGTGCCAAGCATACAGCTACAAATGTGGACAAAGGCTCAGAAGCAATGGAATACTTGTAAGCTCCACTGAAAAGTAAAATGAAATATGAAATAACTGATTGGCTGATTGTAACCCAGTTCACAAGTGGAAATGAGGTTAGGTCTCAAGAGCTACTAGAGCATGGCATTACTCATAAATCCACAGATGAAAAAGTGCAGTGATTGTGCAGCATCTTTACTGATGTGGCACAGATGTCATTTCTGTACCACAGGCAAACAAAACCCAGGGCTCTTTTGGGTTGATAGAAATTCTGTGAATAATGCTCCGCTTGAAATTGTTTAGTGATGGTGCTGAAATCAGTTAACAGGGGTTATGAAAATAGCAATCTTACTTTTGAGCCAGTCTCAAATGCTGGACATTTAAGTTAAAGCTTTTTCTTTATTGTTATACAGGAATTCTCTGTAAAACTCAAAGTATAATTCAAGTATATATTCAATCACCATAGAAGTTCAAAACTTTGACGTATTTTATCTCTTCAAAATATCTAATGTGGTTCTGCTAGTGTGAAGGCTTTTCAACTAATTTCTCATCAACTGAACAATGAGAAAAAATAGCAGAACTCCTAAAAGGGATAAAACAGTGGAATTCTGTGTTTTAACGATGAGATTAAAATAATACATATATATATAATATTATATATATGTGTGTGTGTTATTATATGTATATATGTATTATATATATATTTTAAAATATATATATATTATATATGTATATATTAAAAATATATATTTTATATATATATATATTGGAAAATGTGGATTTTTCCATCAGTAGCCTTTGCAAAAGAAGCATCTTCTGTATGGATTCACACACTAAACATGTGCCTGAAATTTCAAGAGCAATGAAGAATTAATAGGACTTATCACATACTTCAGATGAAATCTTGCTCAGTTCATTTTGATAGCTTAAAAAAAAAAAGTAAACAAAAAAGTCCATTTTATCTTTTGCTCTAAGAATTCCTGAACAACAGCAAAATTATACACTGCATAACTGTATGTATTATCATTCTGTAAAAAAGGGACTGCTATCCTGAATAAATGGCTAATGGCATCTTCAGTAGAATCACATGTAATTAAGTCAGACAGCTTGATATCACTGATTTGATTTGAGCTCTACAGCCTCAACCCTTGAAAGTACTGGGCTGTCACAGAGTGGAAGCTGTCTTTCTCTTTCATAAATTAGAATTATCAAACTTATTTCATTGGCTGCTCAAGAAGGAATCATACTTCTCACCTACCTTCTGCCAATGCCAATTCACTTTGGAGAAATTATTTCTGTATTTATAGATCACATCTGGGTTCAAAACAGACCATTTATGCAAACAGAACTGAGTTACAAGGAGAATCATGTTGATTCAGATCAAGGTGATGTTATGATAACTACTTAAAATTGTGGAGATTTTTGCTGTCCTTTTCACATCTGTGTGTTAGAACACCACCTACAGAATTTGCTCCTGTGATTTTACTGATTAATTATGACCAATTATTATGATTCTGAATAATTACGATAATTAATGTTTTTACTGATAAATAATACAATGAACACTTTCCTGGACTCAGTTCAGCCTTGGTTGGTCACCTGTGACAGGCATGGGACAATGGCCACTTTGTTTTTTGTATGCATTTGTCTCTATCAAAGAATCAAGTCACAGTTAGAGATAAGTAGCAAGTGCTGAACCTCAGCAAGAATTCCACCATGGGCACTTGAAAAAGCTTTGGAGAGCAAAGATATTTTCTGATCTAGTTTTAATAACTCTACGATAGGTACAAATATTGTTTGTAAAAGAAATGTTACAAATCCTGTCATGGTCCTCCTCAAAACCAGACATCCCAGATCTGCTATCAACCAATTGCTGTTATGTGTTATCTCAAATTAGGAGCTATTCTGATGTGCTATTTTCACACCTATTCCTAATTAAAGCAGCAGAAGTTTCACAATATAAAGAAACAAGTCTTCCGTATTTTGGCAAGATATTCAGCACTACAGGTTGTACTGGTTTACACAGTACCACCAACACCGGAACACATTCATCTTCAACAATATTCTGAAAGAAAAATGTGGTTTATTTCTTAAGCCAGGTCAGTTCACTGATGTGGTTTGCAGTTGTCCTGTCATGGTGGAGCAGAAGATCTAAAAGACAGCAGCAAGCTACCAAAGGGGGAAGGCAGGAACATCTTGAAGCTGGCATTAGCGCTGAAGTCACCCTATGTGTTTTCCCCTTGTGTTAATTAATGAGTAAATTATTGTGAAAACAGAAAAAAAAATAAATAAAAACCACAAATAAAAACCTCACCACTTTTAATAGTATTGACTGATCATGATGTAATTACTTTATTTTCTTGATTTCGGGATATCACACAGAGTTCTTCAAGTATTGCTGGCTTGTGAGAGAATAAGAGAAACGCTGCTGTTTTAGGCAACACGAAGCCAAAAAACTCCTCAGGCTTATCACATCTCTTTCTCTGCTATCAACAGCAGTCATACATCCCTCCATACAAAACAAATAAACGAATACATAAGCCAGTGGATGCAATGAATGGCTTACAGGTGGATCCAACTCTATTTTAATACTAATCACAATTTTAACAAGTAAAATTCCCTTTTGTGGAAGAGCTTTCTGTAGTACAGTGCTCTGACTATTAGAGACTATCCATAGATTAGTTTAAATGAAAGTGAAAAAGGAATTAGGTTATTTCTCTGCCTTCAGCTGAAAATAAATGCTTACTGAACTGATGGCTGAATGTGCTATACAGCATTTAATCGGGGTAATTCTAGATGTAGTAAGAAGTGATGTCATTCCACACATTTCTTCTGCCAGAGATTATTGTGTGAAAATAATGTCTGCTGCTGTTACAAGTGGCACAACTTAGTGGAATATTTGGATTCTAGACCATAGCTGAAGCTTTGCAGAGAAGACTCTTGTCTTTCAGCCCTGATGTGAGATTCAGGATAAGGGTTGATTTACAAAGTACCAAGATTTGGGACCAATAGAGGGTCATGCAGCTGTGCACTGTAAGGTAAAAAAACCCAGTCTGATCGATGAGGAAGATAATAATCTCCACAAAAGCTTTCAAATCCTAATTGAGAAATCTGCCTCAGATTTAGATAGCCATAGATTTAGATATGTGTAAATTGAAAAAATATTTAGGCAAATGCTTTCTTCTAAAACAACTTCTAGTGATTTAAAATTTACTTGGTAATTAATTAAGGATATAATGCTTGTTTCATTTTCCTTTTAGTCGTATTTGGAGAGAAAATTGGTATGTGGTCTAGTACACCTGCTAAGATTTGCAAGATACTCCACAGATGTGAATCCTATACTAAACAACCAGCAAACAGTGTATCCAAAGACTGAAAATTTTAAGACCCTGCATAGGACAAAATTCATCTTGTGTGTCTGAAGACTGAGAACAATGATTTCAGTCCTTGGTATCCCTCAAAGATACTGAATATCTCATGATTACAGAAAAAGTATCTATGTAAGGAATAAGCACAGACAGACACCCAAATAATCTCTGCATTTTTAAAAATTAGGCTGCGTAGTCTTAGCATAGGCCAGCTATGGTCAGCTGCAAAAATTGAATCAGTAAAATAGGTATGTTATTTTAATTAGGGATCTATGCTGAATAGAAGGATTATTCTATATATAGGACCAAAAGTGAAGTCTCTTTGGTGTTGTCTCAAAGAACAGTCAGAAACTTCTGTTGGTCCTTCATAGCAAGGAGTGCTATGCAACGCCCAACACTGTCAGGAACAGATAGCAGGTCACAGAAGCTGGAATAGTGTAAGCAGATGATAAAGAAGGAACAACTTACATAAAGGCCAGCTCTGTAACACAAGTTTCACATTTGTATCAGCATACTATAGATAGCCTCTACAAACAGCACAGAAAAAAAAACCATAATGTAATTTGCAGCTGAACTGTGACTGTTCTAGGGTTTGTATGCCACAGCAATAACAAGAAAAAAGACTTAATGTCATATCTATACTGGAACCAGATGGTCTGAATGAAATACAGCTCTTTGAGTACTGTTATCCAGCCCTTAATTGGCTAACTAGTTCTGCCAGAGTTTACTGCCCTACTAGACATGCCAGGACAATGGCAGGTATAATAATTGCTACCTACCCCCCTGTGTCAGTTTGATTTGAGTTTAAAATATGCTTCTAGGTCATTTGACAGAACCGGGCTAGGGAGCAGCTTCATATGAAGAAAGGCCAAGGGTTGTGGATGGGATGATAATTTCTAGTGAAGTGATCAGTTCCAGTTGAGTAAAAACAAATTTCTTACCCCAAGGCAGCTGCACCCAAGATGGCATATGGTGCTCTGAGGATGGTGATCTAGAAGAGAATATTAACATTTACACAGACAATAACTCTTTTTACTGTCTTTCTCCTGTGGTTTACCCTCGAAGTCAACATTAAGCAGTACCATTGTCTAAAGAGGTAATGGACAATACTATTTTTATGAAAGAAAAACTTTAAGTATAGGGCCTACCAGCACAGGCTACCCAAGTATGTACCATATACAGCAAACGATGTAGTGCTTTCCTTGTGCAGCTTTGGATATGGTAGATTCACTTGAAGACAGGGCCACAATCATGACAAATGGGGAAAGATCAGAGAGACATGAGAGAAATGAGAAGTGCAGATAGCCTTGACAATCAAAAAATAATAGGACCATAGAATGACTTGAATTGGAAGAGACCTTAAAGCCTATCCAGCTTCAATCCCTGTCGTGGGCTGGTTGCCACCCACGAGATCAGGCTGCCCAAATTTCATGTACATTCTCTCCTGGTTCTAGTCCAAAAAGTCATGAGGTTGTATAAGGAAGGGGTACATGTTAGGAGTTTGTGAACATACCCAGATGAATACTGGGCTGACAATTAACTGAAAGTTAGTGAAGGATATGATGCTGTTAAATTATCAGAAGTGCTTCATGACAGGTATGAGCAATAGTCCTCTCTGCTCTCTTGGAGCACTGATATGAGAGAAACACAGATAAGCATGAGAGTTCAGAAGGGAAGAACAAGAGTCAGGAGCCATGTCTTGTGAGACAGGGTCAAAAGTTAAGTTTGCTTAGTCTAGAAAAGACTGTAAAAAGATGTTACACTCCTTCCAAATGGAACTGATGATTTATAGATAGTGATCAGCTGCTTCTTCTGTTGAATACTATTGCCAAGACACCTCTTTTCATTTTTCCAGGCGGACTGTGAATAAATCAAATTTTAAACTCCTCTCAGAGTATCTTCTTCCCCTTATCTAACAGCGAATCCCTCAAATATCCAACTTCTGGTAGTTCCCATAAAATAAGGAAAATATTCTCCATCTCAGTAGTTATAAAATCTTGAAATCATTTACCAGTTTAGATTATTTTACTAAGATGCTGAATAGTAAGGATACAAAGAAAAATGCCTTTACATGACTCATCAAGAGAGGTTTGACAAAATTCATAGTAGAAGATGGCCTCATTTGGATCATCTTCAGTGTTTTGAATGGAAACAATATTATTGGGATGTGTCCATGAAATGTCATTAAAAAAGGATGTTCATGAGAAAATCACCAGAACATTTGGGTCATGCCTAAAAAGCAAAACTAGGAACATACTTGGCCAATAAAATAAACGATACTGAAAATGTGTGAAGATGTATCCTAACTGCAATGGAAAATATGATCAAAGGGAAAAAAAACCAAACAACCTAAAATGCAACAACTTATTTCCCTACATTACCTGCCATTTCTCCCCAGAACTATCTGAGAGAACGTGCCAGAGAAGTTAAAGCAAGTATTCCCTTTTCTTTGGTATTTGTAAATCACTTCCAGTGCTATGAAGAGATTGCCTGATTTAGAAATTGTACGTGGAAAATGGATGTTTATGGATTGTACTGTGTGAATGGCTCTGAAAATGCATTTCTTCCTTCTTATCATGTTACAAAGGAAATGCCTTTGTGTGTCATGTCACCTGTGCCATGGTGTGGAAGGCTCTGCTCATACAGGAGGCAAAGAAACAGAATGGTCTTCACAACATGCAAATTACAACAGGGTGACTGATCATGTCTATTATTTTTTATTATATATATTATGACATTTAACTTTTCATTGCACAGATATCGTGTAAGTATGGTCTGCTGTTATGGGATCACAAAATATTATTCTTAGGAAAAAAAGATGTCATTAAAATCTATGGGGAAAAGAAGCTCCTCAGAAATTGGAATTCCTTTATTATAAAAAATAGTAATAAAATATGCATATATGTATATGAAATAAAGCACACTTTCAGACTTTTAATTCTGAAATACACAATAAAATGAATGATGATGGTAAGAAATCTTCTGTTAGAAATAAAATATATCATCATATAAGATTTTCAATTCTGGAAAATTCCATATATAGTCAAAAGGATGCTATTCTAGTAGAATTGCTTGATGATACTCATTAACTGTAAAAGCTACTTTAAATAGCAGCAAAAAACAAGAACACATCCAAGAGTCAGGAGTATGGGAAAAAAGTTACCAGTTGGATTTTTAACATCATTCATTGCAATAGCCTAAGGTGCAATTAAGGACAGTTAAAAATGTGATTTTAATCTCTGCAGTTTGTCATTTCTTCTCCCGAGTATGCAACAATACTAACATGTTATTTCCTTTTTTAAATATTGCCTCAAAATCTTATCTTAACTAAACAAGGAATGGAAGGTAGGAGCTCTGAATCTTCATCCCACAACTCATAACATCTGTGGTGTTTGCTTTTTTTTTAATACTTTAAAGTGCAAATCTTTTTAGCGATAATGTAAAGAGGACTTTTTATTGTAAATGCAGAAGCTTGGAAAAGTGTCTTAATCCTGACTATGCCACTTGGGTGAATAATATGCCCCCCTCAAAGTGACATGCATAATTTCTATGGAAATTACATAGGAAAGATCTGGCTTTGAGCGAAGACTGATGACTTTTCATGCTGTGAGATAACAACATATTGTTGACTTAACTGTAAGTAAGCTAGAACTTTTCAGCCAAGTGAAGCAGGGTTAATTCTAAAGTATAAGGGAAACTTGATACATGAATTACCACTGGCATGTTTGTTACTAAGAGGCAGGAGGCTATAGATTTTATTCAAGAAAAAAAAAATATCACCCACTGTCCCACATTTTTAAGAAGCCTAACTAATCCTAGTAGGAGTCTTTTGATGCAGCATCAAGGAATGAACCTTGGTTTTAATTTCACCAAAGATTTTTAACCTATGATCTTAGCATATGTAACTATGAACAAAGAAACTGGATATCTCCCACATTTGATCAAACACAACCTATGCTGTTACTTTAATTTAAAAAAAAAACAAAAACAAAAACAAGAAAAGCTATCAAGCTTGGTGGTAGATAACAAACTGAACCTGAATATTTCCTCAGCACTGAGCAATTTGAATGCATTGTCCTCATAGCAGCAGGTATGAACGAGGCAAGCAGGAAAACTGAAGACCTGCACTCAGACAGTGATAGTATAAGCTGCCACTGCACAGAGTATGCTCCCATTCTACAGACAGCGTGGGGACTGCTGCTATTAGAACTGATCTGCTCCATAGCAAGAGTGAAGACGTGTCTCTTCTGGGAGAAATATGATGGTTAGAAGGCTTAGGCAAATCCTCTGGTACCCTAGGGAATACATACTGTTATGACTTGTATGTGAAGCTGTCCCAGATAGAGACAGAATGAAACTGGGTCATTTCATTGCATGAGACAAGTCATTTATCTTATCCTCCTAAAAATATAACCATTTTATTTTGAGAATAAAGCCATTAATGTTGAACAAATACCAAAGGGCAAAGGCTGTCTGCATTATTTTTTAATAGGAGCTGATGGCTCTTCCCTTGATGTGGGCTTCCGGCAGTTCACTAGACCTTGATTCTAATAACATATTTTAAATCCTTGATGTAAACAGGTGGCCATTTCTATATTCCAGCACTTCTATACCTATTTTTAGTTCTCCTCAACAAAACAGAAACCAAATTCTAATTCCAATCAAACTGTCCAATGCTGTCTTCCAACAGATTTCAAAATAAGCAAATACATCCAAACATTCACTTGGTGATAATCATTAAAGCACATTCAAATAATTTCACTGGCTTTGAACCTAGGTGAGTTCAAAAACATATATTTAATTATGCTGCTTAAGAGTAGAGCCAGGAAAACACTCACCAGTAAGTTTTTTGTTTGTTTGTCTTATGCCCTAAATCTCATCATCTGATATCAAAAGTTAAGAACATGATATACTCTGCAATTCCTTTTTCCAGTCAACTCGGCGTGTTTCACTGCTGCCATCTTCTGGCAAAAGACACAGTTTTCCTGCGACTCTTCCAACCACTTTCCAAATGTTTTAATTATTCTTTGTCATTTCTTTAGCAGTATCGGCACAGGTTTCTGTAAGATAATTCACCCGTAAGCTTTACAGTGTGTTCTCCCTTAGCCAGCTGGAATTCAAAACACAAGAAGTATTTTAGAAGACACAGCAAATCTAAAAATTAGTATTTAAAAAAAATATATATATATCTTTGTATTATTATACTGTGTTGCTGCAAGACACCTTTATCATTAGTTGAAGGTGTGAAAGGAAGTTTTTTCCAATCTTTATTCTGTTGATATTTTACTTTTAGACAGCAAATAAATTATTCAGGTGTATTTAATAGACTTGTTTTTGTCTTTTTATCACATATTTAATACACTCTCCTTTTTTACCTTTTAAAATATTTGTGGTCAAACAACGCGGTGATGTTCTCTAAACTGCCTCTCACATATATCAACAGAAAACCATACAAAACTACCTAACTATTCTCACCCTTTTCCTCAAAGCACCTCAGAGCACCAGAGGCTGAAGACTCCGAGGTGCTCTGACATTCATTTAGGAATATTTTGGCTGAATTAAACACTCCCAAATCCCAAAGCACTGTTGCAGATTAAGGGGAACCACCCTATGCATGCCTGTGTACACCAGGAGGCAGAAGGGATGTCAGGCACCCAGTGGATGGGGCTGTATTCCTGACCTCTGATGTTGACTCTTCCGAGATCTCTTCCAATAAGAACTGCACAAGAATTTCCTTGAAGTGCAGAATTTTGTAACAAATCTCTTCCTTATACCAGGTCACTTGACTGCTGGCTGAGTTTACCAGACAAACCTAAGGGCCTTCAACAGGAGGAACTCCAGGAGCCCACGGCCATGAGAACGCACCAAGCACCCACAGAATCAGAGAATCACAGAATGACCTGGGTTGGAAGGGACCTCAAGGATCATGTAGTTCCAAGCCCCCTGCCTAGCAGGGCCACCAAACATACACCTTTACTAGATCAGGTTGCCCATGGCCCCATCCAACCTGGTCTTGAACACCTCCAAGGACGGGGCATCCACAACCTCCCTGGGCAGCCTGTTCCAGGGCCTAACCACTCTCCTAGTGAAGAACTTCCCCCTAACATCCAACCTAAATCTTCCCTCTTTTAACTTAAAACCATTTCCCCTCGTCCTGCTATTGTCAGCCCTTTCCAAGAGTTTACTCCCCTCCTGGGAGTAAGTTCCCTTCAGGTATTGACAGGCTGCAATGAGGTCACCCCGCAACCTTCTCTTCTCCAGGCTGAACAAACCCAACTCCCTCAGCCTGTCCTCATAGGGGAGGTGCTCCAGACCCCTGATCATCTTCCTGTGCCTCCTCTGGACCCTTTCCAAAATCTCCATGTCTTTCTTGTACTGAGGGCTCCACACCTGGACACAGTACAACAGATGGGGCCTCACAAGAGCAGAGTAGAGAGGGACAATCACCTCCCTATCCCTGCTGACCACCCCTCTCCTGATGGAGCCCAGGATCCCATTTGCTGCCAGAGCGCACTGCTGGCTCATGTTGAGTCTTTTGACTTTTCTTTCCTAAATGAAAGTATTGTTTATTTTTATACAGAAAACAACACTATTAATTGGTTAATTCATCCTTAGCGGACTCTGTGGCTGAGATAAGGGGATTAGAGACAGAATGTGACTCCAAAGCAGCCAAACCGTGCAGGCCCCGACTAGTCAACACAGCAAGGCCGCAGAGACACTGGCAATGAGACCCCGCCCGGCTCCCTGCCCTCATGGCCGCTGACAGGACCGCCTCCCCCTTCCGCCGCCGGGAGCCATCGTGACCACTCGGTCCCGCCTCAGCTCCGTTCCCGGCTCGACTCGGCTCGGCCCCATTGGCTCGGCTCGGTGAATCCGCCCCCGGTTGCATCAGCTTCGTTGTCCGGGACGCGCCTGCGCCGCTTCGTTCTCAGCCTTTCGCAGCCGCCCCTTCCACATTGCAGCCATGGCGAGCGCTGACGGGCAGGTGGGCCTTAAGCCGCGATGGTGCGGGCGGCGAGGGGCACAGGGGGTCCGTCCGGCTCTGCTCTCGCTCATGGAGCCTGGGGGTTGTGCGGAGGGGCAGCAGGGCCGGAGAGGGCAGGCAGTTCTTTCCCTATGAGCCTGGTGGGATTGGCTCCGTACTAAGAGAACTGGGCGGGCTTGGCAGGGCCGTGCTCCGACTTTTGGGGTTGGGGATAGAGTGCAAGCATCTGCTGGACGGTGAGGAGTTGTGTGTGTTCCCCGGTGTAGGTAAACGTTGTGGGAGACAAAAAGGCGGACTGTGGGAAGAAGAAAATGAAAGAAGCGTCCGGCGATGGAGGGCGTATGGAGGTGAGCAGCTGTCAGGCCACGGGGTGTTGGAAGGTGTAGTTGTGTGTGCTACTGACTTTGCTGCATGCCATCCCTCTGGTTTATTTATTTGCTGATGCAGAAGTGGTTGTGTTGCTCTTGACAGCAGGTTATCCTGTTGTCATGGGAGAGCAGCTCTGATTTCTCTAGGTGCTGCTTCATAGTGCAGCCCACTGTGCATCAGCAGGAGATAGGTAACAGGTCTGTGGGGCGGTGAAGGCCCATCAGAGATGCTGTGTCATTTCTGTGTTTGTGGTTGGTGTGAGTACACAATAGGCACAGAGCTGCTGGACTGCTCTGAGCTGGCAGCCATCAGCCTCAGTGCCTGCACTGACAGCCTGACGTCAGTGCAGGATGTGCTCAACAACCTCTTCAAACTGTTTTGTTCCTTGTGTTCTGTATTAAGGCAGCATTTACTACAAGTTTGAGCACAAGGTTAACAAACTATCTAGTAGTTCATTAATGTATCTTGTAGATGTATTAAACAGGTGCACAGTGGTGTGTATAATGTTACTATGTAATTGTAATAGTTGGCTGTTAAGTCATAGCACACACATAGCTGTAGACAGTCACATAGGCCTTTGTGAAAAGAATATGCATTCTGTTCACATTCTTGACATTGCGTGGTGTTAATATGTTGAATGTGCTTTTATTTTTCATGTTTAGCTGAATCCTTGGCCTGCATTTATCAATGAGCGTTTAGAGATGTACAATAAACTTAAAGCTGAGCATGATGCACTTCTTGCAGAACGAGCTGCTAATGATAGTAAACCCATTAAAGTTACATTACCTGATGGCAAGCTGGTTGATGCTGAGTCCTGGAAGACAACACCTTATCAAATTGCTTGTGGAATTAGGTATGATTCTATTCTATTATATACTTAGTAATTTTTAGGCTGATCCACATCTGCAAGTTGTGGCTGTGATCATTAACGTTAGCAAATGCAAGATCAGCTTCTGTAGGTAAGATCATTTGTGTGATGCTTCAGTTGGCTCCTAGAGTCAGCTAACATTAGAAATGTATTTTGCTTAACTGACTTTTATTGGCATGGGAGAATACCTATCAGAAAGAGCACATCTCCAGGTGACTTCCATCTCTTGTGGGGTGAATTTGAACAATGCAACCTGGACACTTTTAGTCAAAATTATGAAAACTGTGTGATTCCTAGAGGTGAAATACCATTATTTTATTGTTAATTAATGCTTTAATACTTAGTCACTGGAATCAAGGAAAGCCATTTTCCCTAGAAGAAGTGTGACTGTAGAATGACTGCATTAGAAACAGTATTTGATCATTTTTTAAATAGAAGCTCTGTCTCTTATTGCAGTAGGATTTTGGAGTCAGATAATCTAACTAAGTGCTAAGCACTTTGAGGTAGTCAGATATGTATGAATGTCTAATAAGCAGTACAGCTTTCCTCTTGCATGTCATTTCCTAAATGCTCAGGACTGGCTAAACTGCTCTTCCTTTGAAATTTATTTGCAGCATTATGCCCACTCAGAGCACTCCTAAGAAGTCATTTGCAACATGGTAGAGCAAATTTTGGGTATTTCTGTTTCTTGATTTTAAACAATAATAATACTATGTTTTTTTTGTTTTGTTTTTCTTTTTTTTTTTTTTTTTTTTTCCAGTCAAGGCTTAGCTGACAACACTGTTATTGCTAAAGTGAATAAGATGGTTTGGGATCTAGACCGTCCTTTGGAGGAGGACTGCACCTTGGAGCTACTCAAGTTTGAGGATGAAGAGGCTCAAGCAGTGAGTGTCTGCTAACTGAAATTTGTTTGCTTTTCAATTTGCATTAAACCTAGCCTCCAGCAGGTACTAGCATCATAACTGTGCTCAAGGGAAGAGAGAAGGAAAAAGATATGCAGTGTATGTACATCTCCATTTTCGTAATGGTTCCTTAGGACATGCAGGTAATGTATATTCTGCTGTGCATTCATTATGAAGTGTGCTAACTGTTGCTGTAGTTAGGCAAAGTGTGTAATATTTGCAGCCTTAATGTTAAGTCTTCTGAACCATCCAGTTTAGCACTGACTGCACAAGCAGTGATGAGTACAGAATTGCTAGTACGAATATCAGTGTGCTGAGTACACTTGCTCTTGTATTTATTTATTTTTAAATATACTGAAGTACCTATTTGCTTTGGCTATTCATTCTTTTAAGTGTAGATACTCAGTAAATTCGTAAATTCTGTCTTTTGGAAAAAGTTATTTGATGTAAGTAGCTGCAGATACATTACAGCAGAGATCTTGCATTCAAACATAGGATTTTCATACCACCTTAATGATGACTTCTGTAATACTGATGTTCTTCCCTGATTTGAGCACATAAAAGCAGAGTTAAATCTTAAAGGTTTATCTTTAATTTACTAACCCTTCAGGTGCACTACAAGATAAAGAGTGGGTTTTAGCTTTAAACTGTTCGATATCAGTGCAAGACTTCCCAGACTTTAATTGTTTATTGGACTATGGCCTTATGTTGCAAGCATACCTTTATGTTTATGCTGTCAGCAAAGCCAATCCATTGAAATTGATAGAAAAAAAGGCGTTGGATTAATTTCCTGGCTTCTAGACAAAGCTAAATCATTTCAACAGTGGCTGGAAATATGAGTTTTAATTTTCCAGACTGAAAAAAATGTAAAGTAAAGTAAAATCCAGTATTACTTTTTGGAAATACTGGATATTAGCATAGGAGCATTTCTGGGCCACTCGTTACTGTTCTGAAGGCTGCTATAATGCGGGGTCTGTATGAAGTACCCTGGGAAGCAAGTATTCAGAAAAGGTTTTATTTAAAATACTTAGAAATGTGTTGTGCATATTTGGACTTACCCCCATGCCCCTCCTTTTTTTTTTTTTTCTTTTTTTTTCTTCCTTTTTTTTGACTTCCATTAGGTATACTGGCACTCAAGTGCTCACATAATGGGTGAGGCTATGGAGAGAATCTATGGTGGATGTTTGTGCTATGGACCACCAATAGAAAATGGATTTTATTACGACATGTTCCTTGAGGATGGGTAGGTTTTATGTTTTTTCTTTTTTAGCGGTTGAGTGAGACAGCAGTTATATCAAAGTTTGTGTTACTTGCAACCAGATGAGAAAGTGCAAGTGAGAATGATGTGCTCTTCTGTGTGTTTATTTTAGGGGTGTATCAAGTAATGACTTCTCTGCTTTGGAAACATTGTGCAAAAAGATCATGAAGGAAAAGCAACCCTTTGAAAGACTGGAAGTTAAGAAGGAAACACTACTTGAAATGTTTAAGGTAGGTACTTGAGTGTTGTTATCACACCGTGCTCATACACTCTAAGTATTTGTAACTTCAGCCATATTTTCTGTTAGTGATAGAGGAAGGTCTTTCAAAATAGTTTTCATAAATGCATTTTTACAAACTCACTTGTGATATTTAACCTAATAAATAAATAACCAAATGTATCATTTAGATTCTTAGAAATGCATTAGATTTCTCTCCAGCTGTGAGAATTGTAGGTCTCTGTGACCTTGGCAATTTGTTTGAATTGGCATTCTTAATTTATTTCCCACAGATGTAAGTTTGCAAATGTGCAGTTGTATTATGCTGGCCATGGTAAAATCCTGTGCTGATACTAAACTGTATATGCTAGTGTATTCAGAAAGCGTCATGAAGTATTTTTTTAAGAATGAGGTAATCTGGGAAAGTTCAAGCAAGAATAAAATCTCATCTTTTTCTTTTGTAACTAGCTGTAAACAATTCCCTGGTGTTGTTCAGATAGATGTTACTTAGTTTTCTCTATTAAGATGCTAAAGAGTATCAATGTTATTTAGAGTGGAAGAGGCCTTAATAGGTCTTCAGCCCACTCTTGTGCTCAGGGCAATGTCATTACTGAAGTTGGATCAGATTCCTCAGGTATGGCGTGGTACTTTGTTCAACTGGAGCACCATGCTATACAGCAAAGTGTCTTTTGATGTACTGTAGCATCAAGTTTGCAGAAAGCTTAAACTGCTGGTCAGCTCTACTGCATTACAAGAAGTTAACATGTGTATGGTGTTCTTCTTCTCAGTATAACAAATTCAAGTGTCGCATCCTGAATGAGAAGGTCAATACTCCAACTACAACAGTATACAGGTAACTATGTATAATTAATATTATTTGGTATAATTTGCTACAACAAAGTATATTAAACAAATCTTTTTTCTATTTTTAGATGTGGTCCCTTGATAGATTTATGCAGAGGACCTCATGTTAGACATACTGGCAAGATAAAGAGCATAAAAATTCATAAGGTAGGAGCTGAAACTATCCTAGGCAAATGTGTTCATTGACAATGTATCAGTGTGTTTGGGCAATACAGCAGAGGATTATCCAAGAACATAACATGAAGTGGAAAACCTGGCTGTAAACTCAATTTAATCAACTGGCAAAGGATTGTGTGCTGTAGGAATGGTATTTAAGTGATGTGAAGACCAAATAGATGGCCAGGGACATCATTTCCAGCACATTTTGGGAAGTGGATGTGGCTTAATTCTTGGTTGAGGTGTATCAGTGAGAGTTCTTGTTTTAGCTCAGGCTCAGCTGATGGTTATAGCTCATTGTACAGAACAGATGAAACAGGATGGCTCCAGAGAGAGATAGTAGACTTGAGGAAGAAAAGGACTGTGTAGAACTTGAAACCAATTTTTACAATTTAGCTCTCTTTGTGCATTTTTTTCAACAGCGCTGTGTTTTTATGATTAAAACTCTATTCGTGCCATAGTTATTTTATTTAACAGCAGTTTGTTAAATTATTATGTGTGCCTTTTACAACAGACAGGAGCAATGAAACATGCAGGCTCTTCCTTTTATTCACCGTTTCACTTATTTTTCATGCACAGAATTCATCTACCTACTGGGAAGGCAAGGCTGATATGGAATCTCTCCAGAGAATCTATGGAATATCATTCCCAGATGCAAAAATGTTGAAGGAATGGGAAAAATTCCAGGAGGAGGCTAAAAACAGAGATCACAGAAAAATTGGACGGGTGAGGCATTCTGTGTGGTAATGTGTTTTACAAACATTTAATATATATATATATATGTATATGTATGTATGTATATATATATACATATATATAGGTAGCTTTGAATGCTATTAAAAGGTCTACTGCTTGGACTTCAGGAAAAATTGCAGAATATGCTATATAATGTCTTGAGGTCTGTGCTTAGATTCTCACATAAGCCAACTATAGCCCACATATATAATTAATATTTGCTTCTGCAGCGCTCTAATTATTCAATTATTGTTTGTCAGCAAGGGTTCTGTGTGCATGCAGTTAGGAATTGCACATAAACCTGAGTTTTTGGAGTACTGATAATTAAACAGTTACCTTCCCATGTGGATACTGATGGGGTTGCAAGTATTAATGAAATGCAACTGGTCTGTTGTTACTGATTTTCATTTTATTTTATTTTAAACCTTGGTGGTGCCCAGACAGTAGTAATTCATTTGTGAATGTTTATTGAGAAAAAAAAAAGGCTGTACAAGTACTAAGTTTTTCCAATATTTTTCTGCAGGATCAAGAGCTGTTTTTCTTTCATGAGCTCAGCCCTGGTAGCTGTTTTTTCTTACCAAAAGGAGCTTACATATATAATACCTTAATTGAATTCATCCGGGTAAGTAATGTCTTTGGAAATTGTCTTATGGAAGGAAGTGCTTAAACTTTAGAAAAACTACGTAAAAGTATGCTGCATACAACAGTGTAACAGCATGAATTGTCTTGAAATGAAGGGCTGTTAAAGCTCCTACCACATAAGCTGTGGAACTAAAGGAACCTGGTTTCTTACAACTGGTGTTTTAACAATGTTTGCCAAGTTATATTTTTATCACTGCAGTTAAAATAGTGATAATGACAACACATAGTAGAGCTAAGCTCACTCTATTGTTGTTTCACTGATCATTGTTGATTTTATTTAGTAAGTGTTAGACTTGGACTTGCTGAGCTAATTGTTTAAAAAATGAGGAAAAAATCCTGACCTACCTGTTGCAAAGTGTAAATATCTCTGTGTCTTATTATTAGATGTTTGGGCTGTAGTGTACTACCAAGTGTCATGGAGTAATTAGAGACTGCTGCTTTGCTTGGTTGGAAGGAACTTGTTCTTCTTGCTTACTACAGAGAAATTTTTGAGGGAAGGGTGGTGTGCTACCAACTCCAGCTTGTTTTCTTTTTTTTTTTTCTTTTTTTTCTTCCTTTTTCTTTAGTGATGGACTCTATTTTCATGGCTACAGAGCAAAGCCTGAGTACTGTTGTCTTCGCTTGCTTATTGATTATTTTATGTACTGGGTTTATTTTAGAGTGAGTATCGAAAACGTGGATTCCAAGAGGTTGTCACTCCGAATATTTACAACAGTAAACTATGGATGACTTCAGGGCACTGGCAGCATTACAGTGAAAACATGTTTTCCTTTGAAGTGGAGAAAGAAATATTTGCTCTGAAGCCTATGAACTGTCCAGGACACTGGTAAATGCACATGATCTTTGGATTAGATTTTCTGCTGATAAACAAACAAACAAACACAACAAAAATACTTGTCAGGAGTATTATGAGTCTTGTTATCTGTGAGCTTTCTCTACAGGGACCCCAAGAGATGCCTTGTTTTTTCTTTTTTTCTTTTTCTTTCTGTCATTACTGTGATTTTGTTTCAGAATTGAACCTTACCTTCATGCTGCAAAATCAATGTAGCCAAACTGGCTACCAGGGTACTGCCTGTTTTGTGGCAGTGTAGCCACCCAGGCTTCAGTGCTCACTTCAGGAGTTGCTACTATCAGTGTGTGAGGTGGAGGAATCCTCCTGCCCGTGTAAGAACATCTGATTTATTTTCCTGGGAAAAAAACCTAGGTATAAGTGACTGTTGAATTCAGATGACATCTCTAGCAGTGTGGGCATTTGCTTAAGTGCTGGCTGCTTCCTGTTGGCAGTTCTTTGCAGAATTTTGTTTCTGGATGAGTTTCAAGTAATGAACTTTTCCTTCAGCCTTATGTTTGATCATCGTCCAAGATCATGGCGTGAGCTGCCATTACGGTTGGCTGATTTTGGTGTTCTGCATCGAAATGAACTATCAGGAGCTCTGACAGGACTCACTAGAGTACGTCGGTTCCAGCAGGATGATGCTCACATCTTCTGTTCTGTGGAACAGGTACGGTCTGCTGTTAAATGAAATTGAGTGTTAAAATCAGAATTGCTGAATTTCCAACAGTTCAGACTGTATTTCCATTCTTATGTAGATAGAAGAGGAGATAAAGAGTTGTCTACAGTTCTTGCGTGCTGTTTACGATGTCTTTGGGTTTTCCTTTAAACTGAATCTCTCTACTCGTCCTGAAAAGTATCTGGGAGATATTGAAGTGTGGAATCGAGCTGAGAAGGTAAACAGTAATTTTATTACCTTTCTGTATGAAAGCAAGGCTGCAGCTGCAAGTTTCATAAGGGCATATTGCCTTTCTGGGAGGCAGTGTGGTAGATGTACATAAGAAATATATCTTAATAACTGTCTTCAGTTCTGGCTGCATAATAAAATAGCTTTCATAATATGCTGTGTATGGACAGTATGCTCTCCATACAGAAGCGATTTCCATGTCAGAATCAAATTGTCTTCTCCTTTCTCTTCTGCATTTTTGATGAAGTAAATAGTGGGAGTGAGGGAGGGAGGGAGGGAGGGAGGAGGGGAGGAGGGGAAAAGGATGAAAAGAACTAATTGTAACAGCCCTCGTGGTAAGATTTGAGGTATCTTCCAGAAAATCCAGCATTTTCATTATTAAAGCATTAGCCCTTGGTGGTGCAGTGGTGGAAATAAGATGGGGCATGAACAGATGTTAGTAACAGGGATGGATTCTCCCTCAATATTTACGAACTCTTTCTTAACGAGTTCTTGTACCTTATCTAATGCTGCTTGTTTGGCCTCTTAAAAAATGTATGCATTAGTTTCAATCTGAACTTTTTTAAACCTGAGTCTGGTAGTGTTAGATGGCTGCAGCAGCAGGCTTACCTAATGTGAGAAGTGAGAAACACTGAACACATATACTCTTTATCTCTAGCAACTGGAGAACAGCCTTAATGACTTTGGTGAGAAGTGGGAGTTGAACCCTGGTGATGGAGCTTTCTATGGACCTAAGGTGAGTGTGTTGATATGGACTTCTATCTGGGTTGGGGTTTTAGTTTTGTTTAGATTATGTACACAGAGGTCTCACAATTCCTTTCTTTCCAGTTAGGCTTCTGTAATCTTAGCAGTTGTGATAGCATGCAAATACTGTTCTTCATGGTACAGCAGACGGGCAGAAGGAAACACTGAAGTCTTTGTCTTTATAAAACTATGCCAACTATAGAATTTTTTGGAAAGAAAAGTGTTTGGCATGTGTTTATACAGAATGATAGACAGCTTCTGACAAATACCTGACCAGAACGAAGACTTTGTCTAAGTAACACCTGAAGTGCTTTGAGTTAAAAAAAATAAATTAAGAATGTAAGAAATAAAAATGGGAGAGATAGATGGTTACTGCTGTTAGATACGTTGTTTCCCATATCTTACAGAGAAAATAGTGGGGTGCTGCTCTTATTTTTTTTAATTCATCATCTTTGTCAAAAAGACAGCCTTTACTTTCAACCTGTCTTGCATGTTCCCTACCGGTGTAACTTTACAGCTAAATTTTTCAGCGTTAGTCTGTGTTTCTGAAGCATTGGTGCTGTTCAGTTTTGGCTGGAGGATAAAAAGCAAAACGGAGTCTTAAACTGACAGACTGGTACAGAGACTGTAAAAAGGCCTGAAGTAGGAAGGAAGGTGTGGGTTTGTTTGTTTTTTTGCTGTTGTTTCTCTGTGATCTTGTCCTTTACGTAGCTTTATTTGCTGCTTAAATTGGAGTTGGTATATTAAAAAGTATGAACAGAAGGTGGCACTGTTAGATCAGCATAGTGTGTTAGAAATGCTCATTTGGGTGATCAGTGAATGAATTGTAATACAATAATCCTGTAGAATACAAGCAAAAAGAAAATCCTAAGCCTGTATTCTTATTTAGGAAAAGAATGTAATAAGGGGATAAATAATCAATTGTAATTAAGTTTATTAAACAGATTTCTGAAAAACGTTGCTTTTACTAACTTGGCTTATTAGCACTGCTGGTGGGCTCTGGTATTAAAAAAGACCCTTGCATAGTTTCTGTGTCTTTGTAAGAGCTTCTTCAGCTGTACAGATGAAGTAGAGATTTCTAGAAATTTTCTGATATCTTTGAGCATGAGGACAAAAAACCTTACAGCGTTGCTTGTAAATGCTTCCCTAATAGATACAAATTTAATCTACGTTTGTATTCAGTCATCTAGTAAACTAGTTCTGATTTTTGTCTTTGTATGCTGATTGAATCAATTTCATTTTATGGGTTGTAGGTGGAACGTTCTGTAACAGCTTATCATTCATAATGTGAAATGCAAACAAGATTCAGTAATTTCCTCAGCTCATTTGAAAGGAGGCAAATAGCTGCAGGAACACTTTCCTTTGTTAACCTTAATTTACTTTAGTGTATTAGGAGCCAAGATTAAGGTTAAGCAAGCAAATGTATAGCTTTTTGGCTTGGTCTTAATGTGAATTGTTTAAAGTTGCATTGTGAAGAGAAGCTCCGTGTTCAGGATAGAGCGCTTTTTGTGTTTTGTAAATGGATGGTTTGAGTTTCTATCAGAAAAAAAGTAATTTACAACCTTTTTTGATTTCTTTAATTGTAGCTGAGCTGTTACAAACGCTGGCTTCAGAGTTCAGAACTATTTTGACAGTTACTATTTTGCCAAGTGACTTCAGAACAGCACTTCATTGTCTTTCAGCATTTAACACACTGATCAAACACATTCACATGCTGGGAAAGAGTTGAAGAAAGTGGCTGAATTCACTAGATCAGTGAGGTCCTGATAATATAAATTGACTGCTTTCTAGTTGTCTACTTGTCCAACTTCAGTCCAAAGTGTAATCAAGATAAAAGTGTCAGATGCAATAAATAGATTAGGTATCTATAGTAAAGACAGTTCTTAATAAGACCATGTGTGATTTATTAATATGATCTATTGGTAAGTGGATTATTTTACAATACAATGTGCATCCTGTGTTCAGGATTTTTGGAAACAAGTGCTCAGTTTGGAGCAAAAACCTTACCTGCCGTCCTTCCCTTAATGTGCTGCTGAGTTTATTCAGTGAAAAGACTCATGAAAGTCCAGTGAAAAACCAAGCAAACTCACAAAAAATGGTATTGAGATATTAACTGTAGTTCCTTCTAAAGTGACTTGTCTCCATATGCTCACCCTGTTTTTAGGTCTGACATTGTTTGAATAAGAATCCACGAGTCATTTTAAATCATAATGTAGTATAAAGTGTGTTGTCTAAACCCACATATACTTTCACTGTACTCTGTGAGTGAAGACTTCCATCTTAACATGAATTTATTTTTGGTGTGGCATGCTTCATCTTAAACTCTGGTAAAAGCTTTCTTCTTCTGTTTCATAAGATTGACATTCAGATTAAAGATGCCATTGGACGCTACCACCAGTGTGCTACAATCCAGCTAGACTTTCAGCTGTCAATCAGATTTAACCTCACCTTTGTCAGGTAAGCACAGAGGCTGATGTTCTTAATTACTATATAATTTAACTTTTCTGTTATTCATATGTGTATCCAACTTTATTTGCAGCCATGATGGTAATGACAAGACAAGGCCAGTTATCATTCACCGGGCTATCCTGGGCTCTGTGGAGAGAATGATTGCGATTTTGACTGAAAACTATGGAGGCAAATGGTAATACTGAAAAGTAGATTCTAGTTTGAGCAAACACTTTTATATGAAACATAAATTAGCTCTAAGCATGCAACTGTCAGTAGAGTTCATACTACTTGCTTGCTACTTAGGTATACCATAGGTGTATCACAAGGCAATTCTCTCTGAATCCCTTTCTTCAGATATGAAATTATAATAGATACAGTAGCACGTGGTACCATTCTTGAACATACACAAGGTGTGTATCTCTCACCTTGCTCTTCCAGGTTTGATGCCTAGCAAAGAGTTTATGGTGGTAATTTCCTTTACCTGCTGCAGTATAGTGACCCCACTTATGATGACAAGACTCAAAAGTTAGATATTTTCCCAGTGTTTGTTAGTAAAGAAGTTAGTGACTCAATTATGTGTGTAAAATGTAACCCTAGTCTTCAGGTCAAAAAGTACTTTTGCCCATCCTGCAGTTCTTTTAGACACTCTATAGTTTTTTGGAGGGTGAACTGTAACTTTAATATGGGGCTGTCAATGCCTCTGGACCCAAAATAAGCTGCTGGCTTAATGGATCCCTTCTGTAGATTTTAGTCTCACCTGTTACTAGCTTCTTCCATTCTGAAAAATATTAAAAGCTCTTTAACTTTCTTTTCTTGATTATTGAAGGCCACTCTGGCTGTCTCCACAGCAAGTAATGGTAGTACCAGTGGGACCAACTTGTGATGAATATGCTCAAAAGGTGAAGTATGTGGTTTTGGTTTTGTTGTTTGGTTTGTTTCAGATATACTGTATTTAGCACCTAGCTGCTATTTCCCTGTGACAAATAATATTAGTAATTATTTTAGGTTTTTGCAAGTATCATTTGTTCATTGACGTGACAGTAAGCTGCTGAAGATATAAATGGATTTTAAAGAGGAACTGAAATAGATGTTGGTGATTCCAGTATCAAATGCTTATCTTTGTGAGGTTTTGGCACTTCAAGTTCCAGTTCTCTCTGTCAGTGTCCATCTTGCAGAGCATTAAGAAAGATGAAAATTCTCTGCATCTTTGGCATCTGTCAGACTTTCTTTTGTATTTCTTTCAAACTCATATTAAATAGTCTGCAAAATCAATACATAAAAATTTACAAACAGCTTTTAATTGAAAGCTTCACCATTCTACTGCCGTTCACAGTATCAGATTGAAATAGATACTAGTCCTAAACATGAGGTGTTTACATCAATGCTTAGCAGTCCACTGTGTATGATTGCAGACCTCATTTTGTGCTTTGAACAAGGCTCATCTCCAAGGCTTAAGCTGATGATAGTGCGTTTGTTTTAAAGAGGTCAGATAAGCTTGACTGGCTTAACTTGACAGGTCACAATTAGGATATTTTGTGATGATGAACTATTGTAACAGTTTAAACATGTTTTCTCCTAGGTCAGACAACAATTCCATGATGCTGGGTTAATGGCGGATATTGATGTAGATCCTGGGTGCACACTGAACAAGAAGATCAGAAATGCTCAGCTTGCCCAGTACAACTTTATTCTGGGTAATGTATAGTGCACTTGTATCTTATACTGGCTTACCTTTTCAGTGAGGTTCTCTGAGCAGGTGGTAGTGTTTTAGCTCACTTTGCTCCTCCAGAGACTCCATTTCAGATGGTCTCTTCTGTACATCTGATGAGCATTCCTTGCCTGAATGGCTTTTAGTGAAAAAGATGCCTGTTTTGTGTCTCAAAGCGTTATTGATGCTACAGAAAAATTCCTTTGCTGTTTTCTGATCAGCGGTGAGGAGACACATGTTAAAACCAATGTCACTTGTCAGTCAGGTTGTTAATTTTGATTGTGGATTTAGTTTAAAAACCGCAAACAAAAGATGAAAGTACCAGGAAACAAAATTCTCACCTGATGTAAGTTCAAAGGCTGTTTCAAAGAGATTTTAGGTAGCTGCAGCTACCTGCACTCAGTAGAGAAATGCAATCCTTTAGCTAACAGCAAGAACATTACATAAACTTCATGTTAGTAATGCTGCATGTAGAGATTATCTTGGTATCTGTGAGTGTTTAATTAGCAAGCCTTTGGGCTTTGCTATTAGACTATCTTCTTGTTTTTGTAAAGAACAAGCCAACTAATAGCTCTTGGTTATTTGCGGTCAGGTTGTGTTTCTGATGTTTTTTTGCTTTTGCATTACGTTTATTTATCATTTTAACTTCCTTACTCCCTTTAATATAAAACTGGGCTTACTCATTTTTCTTATAGCAAAACGTGAGTAAGGAAAATTTATAATATACTGAAGTCTGTTGGGTGACAGGAGATTAAACACAGCTGTTGGCTGTTACAGACCTAAGTTGGAATACCTAGGAGGGGGACCTGCTAGGAGACCTGGGAGGGTATGTTAGTTGCTAACGTTTTAGAATTTTTGTAAAATATAACAGCGTTTTAAGGGAACAGTTGGGAAGAGGCTTTTAAGTGGTAATTTTATCTTTCTGTATCTTGGTTGTTCCTAGTTGTTGGTGAAAAGGAAAAGGCAAGTGGAACAGTTAACATCCGTACCAGAGATAACAAGGTGCATGGTGAGCGTACAGTTGCTGATACTGTGAAGAGACTGCTGGAACTGAAACGTTCTCGTTCCAAACAAGCTGAAGAGGAATTTTAACACCACCTGTTCAACATGACGTAAAATGGTTCTAGTTTTCCTAACTCTGTTAACCACAGAGTTGTTTGCAGTGTACCAGGTTTGCAGAAATGTTCTGTCAGACATTTCTCTTTTTGTAAAAATCAGTTTCTCACAAACCTTGAAGTAAAATTTTCTGGCCTCTAAACAATGACAGATGAAGCAAGATGAAATGACTTTCTGTGACTGCAAGAGAAGATGGAGATATTAATTGGGGATATCTACTGTGCTCTAGCTACCATATTAAAAATAAAATATGTTTTGATAACAAATGTTCTTCATGAAAGTTTTAAAAGAAACCTGCAGCTTAAGGAACTACATAGCAATGCTACACTGCAACAGCTTTACAAATTTCTACTTCGACAAGGTGATACCTTGCAGTCTTGTCTGCTGGTTCTACACCAATTACATTTGTTGACTCTGAACATTTCACAGTCACATAGGCTGGGAAATGAGTAGAAATCTCCTTGCTTAGTAGCTGCTGGTACCTCTGGGAGGGTTCCAGCACTCACTGCTGAGTGCTCCAGCCATGGGGCTGTCTGCCACATAGCACTGAGCTACTGACCAAGGCTAAGCTATGCCCTTCTCCAGAGGCAGCACCAGAAAAATGCTCTAAGCTCAGTGTTGCTTCAAGAGAGGACATGTCTGGAAGAGGTACAGAATAGTAGGGCCAAAAAGAAGCAGCTAAGGAAAACAGAATTGTTAGGACCAGGTGATACTGCGATGTGCTACTTCTCAATGTGGGAGAAACTCCTTTTGTGGAATATTTCCATACCAGCCTTCCAATCCAGGATATCACAAAGTAAGCAGCCCCTAATTTTAGTTTAGTTTTTGCACTGTTTGACAAGGCAGTTGTCAAATTCCTGTTGCTGAAAAAAGAAAACCCAAACAGCTGGGATGTAGTGATGCTTTTTTGTGTGTTAATCTTAACTGACCTGAACACCTTCCAGAAGTGGTCAACAACTGGTCTTCTGGAAAGAAAGTGCATTCTAATACAGCCACAGTTAATGTTAGACCTTTTGCATTCAAGTCTGAGGCCAGATTTGAACCATCTTATTGTACAAAAAGCTTCCAGCTCTCATAATTTCCTGTGTCACCTGGGAAGAAAATTTTCATCTATCCTTTTCTCACCAATCTTTTTCAGGTATGGATGATTTATCAGCATTTGAGTCCAGCAAATTTTAACAAAAGCTTTTTGATGCTCCTTTGTCAGACCAGTAACATTCTATTTGGTTGCTTAGAATAAAAGAAAGAATTGACTGTGAAAGCAGCAAAGCGGTGGAAAATTATTTCAGTGAAGATGGAGTACGTTTAAAGTACCTTAATCTAATGATCTATTTTTTTCATCTGCTTTGCTTTGCTATGAATTGGAAAGAATAGAGTGGGATCTAATGTAAGTTGTCCTTGTGGCAGGAGGACTTCATCACATGTTGAAATGAAGTCAGAGTAGAGACCAGTGCTACAGGGAAGAGCCACTAGCTCCGTTTCTCTCTGAGAATCACATCTTAAACTGCCTTTCAGATACGATGATGTATCTGCATGTATTTCTGTTGGATGGGTCCCTGTGCGTGCTAGTAGACATGTAATGAAATAATGGTGCTGTAAAATGCTGGCTACTACTGCGTATAACTCAGCAGATGTCAGTTTTGGACAAATTGTCCTTTGGCCAACCTGATTTGCATAGATCATACTGATAGATTGTGTAGTTCATCGATGGAAAAACCCTATGAAACAAACACGTAAGTACATGAAAAATGTATTACTAGAAACAAGACCTAGGGAGGATAATCCTGTAATGATTATACCCCAAGCAAGATGTGGGCAGAACTGAAGTGACTACAGCTGCACTCAATGCACAGCTCCATTCAGGTGCCATCTAAATACTTTGCTCTCTGTAGCTTTGGTTTCAGAAGTCTTTGCTGCCAAGACCTGCAGCCAAGTGCAGAAGCAGAAATACTCTGATCTGAGCCCCATCATTTCCTTCTGTTTAACTGGAGGTTCCTCATAGAGCAAGATTTGGGTGTAGTTCTTGATAGAGTCTCCAGACCATGCTCTACCACTTTTAGGCAAGAGAAAGCCAAAACAGCTGCAGTCTGGTTATAAGTTTACACATCTCTCGGGAAGGGAAGTTATTGTGGGAATGTGGATTACCTCCACAGACCACACCATTCCATGGGCATTTCCTCTGGAGAAGCTGATAGGATACAGCTTACGCTCTGCTTTATTTCTGAGTGACTTATTTATGCAGATTTATTTTATTTATATTCCAACTCACATTCCAACTCACCCACATTCCAATGGAGATTGCTAAAGGAGGGGCAAAAAATGGTGAGGCAGTTAGATAGGTAACCTGGTAGATCACTTCTGTATATAAATGTAAAGTCTTGAAAGAATTTCAGCATCTAGATACATCACTGTGCCAGCTTTCACTTTTCTGTTATTCTCAGTTGTGAAAACTCCCTTGAAAGAAATTCCCCTGGTGAGTCAGCTGGAGACTGCTGTGAACCAGGATAATTCCAGTCAGTCTCTTCCTGTCACATTTTGGAGTGAAATTCCCTCACTGGCTGATATTGCTGCCTCAGAATGCTGCTCCAGTTTCAATATTCAGATTCAGTAAGTTTATTTCAACTCCTCTAAAATCAGAAGAATCACTATTAATCGTTGTAGGCGTCTATATACAGTCAGTCTTGCCCTTACTACACTTTTCTCCAGTGCTTCCAAGCCCAGTTCACTCCCATTCCTCCAAGAAATGCAAACAAGGCCTTCCAGTAAAAGAATCAGTTTGCTAAGACTGGCTTTTCCCAGGTCAGAGTTAGGCCAAAATTAAGGGGCTTTTCAAAAACTCATTTCAGGCCTTGAACTTGTACCCTGCGTAGTATCATGATTGCTTCAGCTTTCTGTTTCTTAATTGCAAGTAAACTTTGGCCTACAAATGGTGAACAAATACTATGTATGTATTGCTAGAGGCTATGCTTATAGAAATGAAGGATGCTTGTATATATATATTGCTGTGATAGAATATGCTTACACAGAATGCACTACACCTGGGGTTTATATCAATGAGTTTTGTTTTGGTCTTGTTTTTTCCCCAGTCTTCAGACAAGAGTAGGAGAGTCTGTAGAGCAGTGCAGGCAGTGACATCTGTGAAATCACTATAAAAAGGTACATGCTGAGATAAATGAGTGCAGACAAAGAAAATTTCTGGTGTTATCAGATGGTAAAGGCAAATCATCGGGGCTGCGTGATTAGTTTCAGTAAATAACATGCTCTATCCTTCAACTGGATAACAGAGTTCTGAAACTAGGAAGACTTTCTAAGAATTAAAAAAAAATCAAACAAAAAACACCAAATGAGAATCTGAAGGAAAAAAAGTATTTTGGCCAATTGAACATAGCATGAATTAAGCTATCTGTGCTGAAAGATGAGGTAGCACAGAGCATCATCATGGGACAAAGTAGCTGAATCCATAACACCTCATGAGACAGCCTTGTCTTTCCCAAAGTCTTTGAAACTGGGATCCCCAGTGAGAGAAGCAGAAACAGGAACAAAGAGGGTGACAGTCAGGAGCTGAGATAAGCCAAGAAAGCATGGAACGTACATACAGACAGACAGTGCTGTCCTCTCCTACACTGAGCTGTAAAGTACAACTAAGCTCCTAGGAGTTTCAAGCATCATCTCCTGTGACAAGTTTATCTCACTAGATTAGAATGTAGGACAGTTTGGGGCTGACATTTAAAGCACCTTTATCTATCCATCCGAGGAAACAGCAGGCTCATAAAACAGGCATTTACTGATTTATTGCACTCCTGAAACACCACTCTTCATATTGGGAATACTCACAAATAACCCTTGTCCATCTAGTGCATACAGCAACAGCAGAAGTTAACTTAATATTCTGCAAGAGCTTAAATGCCCAGAGACATCAATCTGATCATGTTTAATATGTGATTTCTCAGTTGCACACTTTGGGGATGAACTGTAAGCTGTCTATAGTATTAGCAATCTAATAATATATTTTGTGATTTTATTGAAGGGGATAAAGACTCAGAAGGAAGAGATACCCCCGTATATCTGCAAGGATACTGGAACAACTCCCAGTCAGCCAAAGAAGGGACTTCTTCAATATGGCTATTAAAAGTCATCTTTTACTTGTGTAACCACTGAAATGTCAAAGCTTTATTAATAACAGCATATGTTTCCAAGAAGCCATTAGTACTTGAGAGGTAATAATCATACAATCATCGTCATTCGTAAATACTCCTCTAAGCCTGAAGGGAAGTCAGATTACAGATAAATATTCTACATTCTGGCATCTGCATCACGATAGATGGGGTGAGCAGAGGGAGCAGGTGGAGTCAGATACCTTTGCATCACACTAACAGGAGCAGAGTTTCTTGCTTTAGGATTTTTAAGACCCTGTAAGTCTTTGAGCAGGTGATGCCTGGACAGTTTGTGTGCACAGATATGGCCAGTGATAACCTCCTGTTTCACACTGACAGGAAGGTGTTCCCAGTATCAGCAGGCTGAGCTGCTATTGCTTTTACTGGCAGGTATACTTCTGAAATTTCAGAATATTTAACTTTTAGCCTTCAGTGTTTTGTTTTTCAATATAAGACTTATTCCACTGAATAAAACCGCAAAGATCTGACTAGAAATGATCATCAAACAACAAATATCCATCTTGCGATAGGGTACTTAAACTTGTATTGTTCTGGATTTGGATGATGAACTCAGAGCTAAGAAGGAACAAAAAGCACATTTGTAAGAAGGAATTCTGAGCTGTTTTTTTTTTTCAGATTTCTTAGTTTGGAATCCAGCATTTAGCTTAGCTGATGGGAAGGAGATAGCAATGTAATGAAGAATGATCTGTGTGAAAGACTCAGCTCTTGCAGCTGAGTTCAGGAAAGATCTTATCCCACAAAACAGGGCAGAGGGAAATGAGAGCCTGGAGTTGGTCCGTAAGTAGTTCTGCAACAGCTGCTGCCCAGCCCCAGGGCACCTCAACTGCAGAGGCAGTGCCTCACTTATCTTAGAGCTCCCCATCCACCATGCGCTGAGTGCCAGTCCCAGAAGGGAAATCCATTGGCAGACAAAGTCAGAATTTATGTTTCAGTATGTAACAAATCTCAGATTGCCAGCAGTTATAACCTGAATTTTCAATATGCTCATACATATACAGGTGTGATGGAACCACAGAATCACGGTCAGGGATTGGAAGGAAGCTCCAGAGGTCATCTAGTCCAATCCCACTGCAGGTGCAGTGATGTTGTGCATGGTCTGTGCTCTCAACAGAAGAATACTTTGCAAAGAAATCATTTATTTACAGGATAATCCAAATCTTCTAGGTAACAATCTTATCAGAACAAGTATCAGAGATTGCTGATAAGGTCACTGCAGTAATCTCCGTGTATGAAGTGTAGGGAGATGATGGCAAGCTGTCACTCTCTCTTTCCAATTAAATGGAGAAAGTAGTGTCTATAGTTAATTACATCAGTCTGCATATCTCATTAAAGATACACAGAATAATTTAATTTTCCTTTCACGTCAATGAAGAAAAGCAAATATTGCATCACTTAGAAACATGTCTTGCATAACCTATTGAAATTTAAGCTGGAGAGAGGTATCAGCATGCTTTTCATTTAGAGCACCAGCCTTACACCAGTAAATGAAAACCCTGCTGTGGAAAAAGACTTGGGTTCTGGTGGATGGAAAGCCAGATATAAACCAGAAGTATGTTTGCAGCTCAGAAGGCCAACAGTATCCTGGGCTGAGTCAACAGAAGGGTGGCCGCAGGGAAAGGTGGGGATTGTCCTCCTTAGCTCTGTCCTTGTGAGGCATCATGTGGACTACCTCTCCTACAAAGAAAGATTGTGGCTTGCTCAGTCTGGAGAAGAGCAGGCTCTGGGGAGGTCATATTGTGGCCTTCCAGTACCTGAAGGGAACTTCTTAGAACTTTTATACAGGCAGAAAGTGACAGGACAAGGAGATATGGCTTTAAACTAAAAGATGGGAGATTTAGATTTACTCAGAGGGTGGTGAGGCATTGACGCTGCTGCCCAGAGTGTGGTGCCCCATTCCTAGAGGTTGGATGGGGCCCTGGGCAGCCTGAGTGGGTGGGGGCAACCAGTCCACAGCAGGGGTTGGAAATGAGTGGGCTTTAATGTCCTAAGCCATTCTGTGATTCTAGGAAATAACAATTAGAAGCTCAGACGCGTTTTGCTCCTGAGCAGTCAACATCCAGTTGCTTGCAAGGAGCTCCTCCTGCGCCACTCCACGGCAGCTGCCAGCCTCCTCCTCAGGTTCAAACCTCAGAACACCACCTGCTTGTGATGGCTTTGCTACACAGTAACATGAACATAAATGGACTGTGTCACAGCCAGGGGCAAAAAGAGGACAAGAGCAACACAACAATCTAGAGAGAATTTCCATAAATCTTAGTTCTTTGGTCGCTAACCTGTGCAAGTCATGGTTTTATGCCAGTTGAAGGCAAAAATAATTAGCTTAAAATTGTAACAAATCTGGAGAAGAGCTTTCAACTTCCCATCCTCAGCTCTGCCCCTTCATCACGGGGTCATTACTCTTAAAAACTGTCCTGGTGATGTGACAGTAGATCATGTAACATGATTAATGTAATAGTATTAATGCGCTGCCGGGGGACCTCAAATAAGATCAAACCCTCATTGTTCAAAGCTGCACACAGGCGGCCTCTGCTCGAAGGAGATGGCGATTTAATTAATGGGGGCACAAAGAGTGCAGGGCTCTGCAGTGCTGCCCAGTGTCACCCTGCGGTTCCATGGGGCTCCAGGCACCCATGCTGGCACACCTGCACTCTGCTCCCCTCTGTGTCTTGGGTGGGCTTTGTCATGTGTCAACTTGAATTTGACTGCATTCAATAGAAGAAATTGAGAATGTGCATGTGCACACACTCTGTGTGCAGCATCAGTCTGTGCCACTGCAAAAGACATGGCACAAGGGGGTTGCTGCTTCTGCACTGTGTTTTGCCAGCTGCCAGCAGCACTCACTGACAGACTCAGAGCAAAACATGAACCATGCTGTCAGCCGCAGAAAGGGAAAAGAGATGAGGCAAAATCTTTTGTATAGAATTGAATTTCTCTGTGGTTTTAAATAGCAGTGGTACAGGGCCAACTTGAAAGCACTGTGGCAGACATTTGTGCTGTAATATTTGGTTTCAGACACTCAGGGTGACCTCCTTCACCTCAAATCCACAGGCCAGGAAGGGCAGCACTGCAGCCTCAGCAAGAGTTACCTGATGTAGGAGCAGCACACAAGAATTTAATAAAATCAAAGCTCATTAAAGAAGCACAGCCCCATGGCATCTATCTTCAGATACAGCTGAGGTTTCTTCCCTCCATCTTGACTGGACACTTCTGGCTCTCATTTACTCTTTGTAAATCCAGAGTGAGAAGATGGGGGACAATTTCCCCAAGAAAGGCAGACATCTGTATTAGTTACCAGCACTTTCTGAAAGGCTGAGCTTGTTGAATGTTTCCCGTCCATACTTGGTTTTTATAGCCCTTTTGCTCTGTGTTACAAACTTGAGCACTGTCAGCAGAGATTTCTGTGAGTGTAACTTAAACTGTCCCAGTCAAAGTAAGTCTGCAGAGCTATCCTTAGCCACGTAAATCAGTCTTTTGGATTAACATTCCTGAATAACCACCAGCTGTTAGTCCCAGATTTATCAGCTTTAGTAGGACTTTTGACACCATCTGCTGTTATTTCTTATGAACAACTGGTGGAGGATGGACTAGGTAAGTAAGTGGACATACTGTGGACTGGCAAGTGGCTGAAATCCCAGACCTATCAAATTGTGCAGCACCAAATCCAGCTGGATACCGGTGACTATTGGTGCATTACAAGGTTGAAAATGGGACCAGTACTGTTTCACATCTTCATTAATAACCTGGGCAACGGGACTGAGTGCTCCCTCTGCAGGTTTGCACTGGGAGGAGTAGCTATTTTTTTCCTATTGCTTCAAGTTGTTGTACATAAGGACAAGTTACCCAGAGAGGTGGAAGAGTCTCCATCCATGGAAAAATTCAAAACCCAACTGGATGTAATACTGGTCAACCTGATCAGGGAGACTGGGTTAGGTGGTCCCCAGAGATCCCTTCCAAAATCAACCACTCTGTGATTCCATGAATTTTCCAGGAGGTGATTAAAAAATAGACATAAATAACACATATTGCTTCAAATATAGGACAGAAATCAGCAGCAGATAGCTGGAAGCAAATTGAGCTGGGGACTGAAGAAGGTATTGTAAAAAAAATGCATATTTGTCAGACAAAAATAAACCTGGTGTTATTACCAGAGCCATTTTCGAATCATGAATTGCATTCATTCAGACAAATCTTGTCCAGGGGATGATGAGCTGAACATCTGAAACCTCAGTCAAAGTTACCAAAAGATTCACAAAACTGTTTTGTGGCCACAGATTGCATTTCAAACTAAATAAATAAATAGATAAATTAATTGAAAAGCAATTATGTTTTTGTTTCTGGTTTCAAAAATTGGAGAACTTCTGTTTATGAAAATCCTTACAGATCTTCATGAACTGCCCTTCAATTTAATTTAGTCCTGTCTTTAAAGGAGCTTGGCTTGCTATTTGAGGTAGGAATTACCTACATCAATTGGTTCAACCCATCATTTTAGGACTCAGATCTCAGATAGCAATTTCATATGAGTAATGATTTGAAGTTGATTATGTTAATGAAAACACCCAGTGCCATATAGCAGATATACTGCAAAGGCTATTCAACAATAAACAAGAACAATGAATTAAAGCATTGCTCATCAGTTACCATGTAGTTATTCTCAGATCTTTATGGGGGGAAATGTAGGCTTAGAAAGGAAATTAGACAGAGGAATTCACACCACCATCTCAGGAACACGTTAAGTGCTGTTTTTTAGTTGTTGCTATGACCAGACACAGAGTCAGACAGATGCAAACAGCAGCTCAAGGCTCTGACAGCTTTCCAACAAGAATCACAACGTTCTCAACACCTCACTTTTAGAGGAAAATGTTAACTATGACAATACACAGGTGTGTTTTTTTCCCACTGGAGAAAAATCACTGTCTAGTAAAATGTCATTTATCATAAAACACGTCATTCTGAAAAAAAAGAATTCTGAGCTTCTCAAGGAGCTGAAAAATCTGTCTTTTGTGAAGTCTCTTTCTATCCATTAAAAATCAGTGCGACTCTCTGGGTCTCCACTGCCCAGAGATTCAGAGTTCAGTTGCTATGTTGTAGTCTAGCAGCCACTGACATTTGAAATAATACTGAAGTAGCATCTGATATTATTTCATATGGAAGGTGGCATTTTCACTCATAAAATGGCTGAGCAAAAGGCAAACCCAGATCATTGGAGATAATGATTCCCACACTGCAAATTCAGAAGCAAGCTACTCCTTATTCAGTAAGATGTGGAGGTGGCAGAGTGGGGCAGTGCTAAGTCCTTCACTGAGATATGAAATTCCTTCTTTTATAAAGATCACACAAACTTCAACTTCATTTCATCAGTAAACAGCAACTCCAGGTGCTTTGAAGTCATCTGTGGATGACCACAAGGCTATGGCTGCACTTTGCATCACACAGATCTGAGGAGCATGAGGGTTTGTACCAAGGTCACCCCTCACCTCTCACCAACTTTCAGTGCTCTCAATTGCCCTATTCTTTCACCTCCAAACCAGCAGCTGCTGGATCAGCATATAAAACAATGTACTTTCCTTTCTAGGCTGTTACTGGAGCTGAACTGGTCTCCCCAGTTCAAGGCAGCTCTGCTCCTGGTTTCACCCACTGACATCTACAAGGCTGTTTGCACAGGGTGCCAGAGGCAGCGAGGCCTGTCGACTCCTAACCTGGTTTCACTCTGCAAGAGTTCCTGAAAGCTGTTCCTTGGGTAAATCTGGGAAGGTTCTGATTTAACCAGCACCAGGTCTTTGGTGTGCTGGTAGACTGCTCCAGGGAGTGCTCAGGGAACATCTGTGAGTGGAAGACCTGCATCCAGATGTAGTTTTTTCTTTGCTGTAACAAACTTCAAAATGACAGAACCATGAAGAGAGACCATGAAGATCCTGTTAGTGCTCTCTGTCCGATGCAGCCTGTGGGTCAGACTCCTCCTCTGTCACTGCCACACCGACAGTTCACAGAATCACAGCACCAAAAGAGAATTCTGCAGACCAGCTAGTCCAACCCCTGCTTAAGAAATTCCCTGGAGTGCATTGCACAGGAAAGCATCCAGGTAGTTACTGAATATCTCCAGAGTAAGAGATTCCATGACCCCCTTCTCAGACTTCTCTTCACCAGGCTGAACAGCCCCAGGTTTCTCATCCTTTCTTCATGCAAGAGATGCTCCAGACCCTTCATCATCTTCATGGTCCAAGTCCCAGGAGTCTCACTACTCCCAAGCACTGCTCTGTAGTTGCTTGGAACTGCAACTGCTTAGTTTGTGAAATTAATCCCTAATTTTAAAAGTGCAGTTAAGACTATCAAAAGGCAATACAGAAGCATGCCATGCAGTGAATCTCAGGCAATGAGAATGTGAAATCACAGAATTTTCATCTCCTCAATAACAAAGCCTCCATGACTCTTACCTTCCTAACAGATACTGAGATTGAAGACATCTCAAAGCTGTTGTCAAGCATGTTTGGACTGTGCGTTGGAATTAAAACGTCAGGCAGAGGTTAGATCTGTGGATTTCAGTATCTTGGTTCTTGTCTAACCAACATAGCATCATTACGGTTGGAAGGACCTACTAGATCATCAAGTCCTACTCCAGCCCATCCTCACCTTGCCTACTAATCACATCCCTCAGTGGCATGTTTCATAATCACCTCCATGGACAGAAGCTTCATTGTCTTCCTGGCCAGCCTGTTCCAACACCTCACCACTCTTTCTGAGAAGACATTTTTCCTAATATCCACATGGCTACAAACTCCTTTTTGTCAGCTGTAGAGAGTGATAAGGTCTCCCCTGAGCATCCTCTTCTCTAGCCAGAACAATCCCAGATCCAAAGATGATAACTCCCCCCCAGTAGACAGTAGAGTTGGTTGGACTGAACAAATGGGTACACGTGAAAGTTTCTCTATGTTACATTTTGATTTTATAAACTAACACTGATAAAAATAAGAACACTCAGAACTGATTGTAAAAACAGAGAAGCATCAACCAGACACTTTTATTTCTGTGGAGAGAAGTTTGTGGGGTTTATTTTTATTTTTCTGGCCATTAAGTGTCTTTGTCAGTGATCTGGAAGAGAAGAAAGAGTGAAACAGCACATGAGAGTGGCTGTTTGGACAGGATGAGGGGAACATGTGGTAACAAAACATGAGGTTAATTTGGAGTTTCTGCCATCTTAGCAGCCCAGTTCACAAGCAAACAACATACATTCCTTGATTTCACCGGGTACAACCCCAGGACAGTTCAAATTAAGAACATAACCTTCTTTTGGCTGGAACTGTTAATGACACATCTGTCTGCTGATCAGCAGCCTTAATTCACTAATGTAGAGGTACATGATTATATTTATTCACTAAACAAAAACAAACCCAGTGAATAAAGGTGACAGAAGATGGGAAGGAAATCAGCTCCCTGCATAGGTCTTGTCTGTGGCCGACTTTGTGTTTCATGTGCAGCACATTTTCTTCTCAGCAGACAAATATGAGCTGAGGGGATTGGGGCAGTGGCAACTGCAGAGGATACACAATGTTCTCTCCTCACTTATTTTATTGTTTCCCCTATAAAAGTTCCTCAGAGGACACATGAAGGTTCTGTGTTTGTGGAAAGAGTGGGACTCGGTCAGACATACCCCATAAATCTGTTCGGGGACTCCCAGTATTTGCTAACAGGGCCGATTCAGCACACAAACTTGCTTCGGCCATCAGCTAGTGAAGCACACTCAGTGAAACCAACAACGTTCCTCTTTGTGCTCAGTAGATTTCCTACATGAAATCAGCATAGTTCATCTGACAGCCTGAAAATAAACGGCTTTCATAAGTAACTGATTCTCTCTCTGTTGACCGGTTAATTATCAAAAACAGAGATCACCCGGAGTCAAGATGAAACAGAAATATTTCCCAGTGCACCTTGCTCCTTGTTCTCACCTATCAGCTCTAAATACCACACAGTTTGTCTCTTAGTGCCACTTTAATTATCACTACATAATGAAAAACGTTTTGGAGGGGTCGGACTGGGACGTGGAAGACACTTGCCACTCATGCCAAGTCCCAGCAAGACCTGTGATCCAAACACAAGCTCTAACAAACTGCCCAACATTGCTTTTGCCTTGTGAACAGCATCCTCCTGCACTCCCACAGGAAAATTTCACTTCAGCAATATCAAAATGAGCAGGTTTGACACCATCTGTGACTTTTCACTGAACCTAACAAAGTACAGAAGGTTTCTAACACTCCATCCAATAGTCCTTTCTTCAGTGAATAAACTTCTGAGCATAATTAGTCCCTGCTGGTGCTGTTAAAACTTCTGTTTCACACAGAGGAAACCATTCTGCACCTGGGGCATGGGCTGCTACCTGGGAACTGTGACTGTTCAGCCTAAGAAGAGGAGGCTCAAAGTAGACCTTATCATACTCTACATGATGCTGTAATGAGGTAGGGGTGATCTCCCAGATAACAGCAATAGGATGAGAGGGAATGGCCACATATTGCACCAGGGGAGGTTCTGGTTGGCTATTAGGAAAAGATTCTTCTCTTAAATTGTGGGGAGGTATTGGAACAGGCTGCCCTGGGAGGTGGTGGAGTCATCACGCCCGGAGATACTCAAGAAAACTGGAGATGTGGCACTGAGGGTCACCATTAGTGGGCATGGTAGAGATGTTTGGCCCAGATGATCTCAGAGGTCTCTTTCAACCTTAGTGACAGTATGTTGTAAAACTTCACCTCTCATCTTTATTCAGCTGCTACAGCTTCACACCACACTAAGGGTCTTGGACAGGGCAAGTAATGGCAATAGGATAAAGGCTCCTCAAACACAGCTTCCTTTGCATCATATCAGTCAGTGAACTGAGAGACGTGGGCTGCTGAAATGGTTTGCTGAGGTCAGTGGAGACTGTGATGTGTGTTTTTATCTCATCTTCCTTTTGAATACTGTGAGGATTGAAAGATACATCTTCCATTTGGAGGATGACTGCAGTTCAAGGATCCTGGAGCTAACAGAATGAGTGCTGAAGAGATGAAGGAGCAGCATATCAAAAGCCCCAGCATCTCTGCAGGGGTTTTTCCCTTGTCCTTCAAACAGTGTGTTGCTTGTGGGAGGAGAGCAGCAGGTTTCATTAAAACCTAGTTAGCCAAAACTGTACTGGCATTAATTACCAAGACCTATTTCAGCTCCTGTTAACTTCAGAAAGGTCTGTTTGTGGCAGCATTTGCTCTGCCCAAATGCATGCTTAGAAGACGGAAATGGTGAGAAACGAAGTGATTCAGAAGCAATAGAGAACTGTGCAGGGAGCACTTGCTAACAAGGGGGGGGCATCCAAACTCCTGGTTTATGCTGCATCCTGAGGATGCCCATGGCCTCCCCTCAGCTCAGATGCAGAAATGTCATTTTACACAGCCTCAAAGCCAAGTTCAGCTGAACTCACCCTCAGATGGGCAGGAGAAATGCCAATCCCCACCAGCCATTCCCACTACTTTGATTCGTAGCTGCTGGGTGCAGGTTCTGGGCAAAGGATTTGCTTTTACCTCGGGGCAGAATCTCACGGGCTTTTCAATGCCTCAGTTATTGCATAGACATGTGGACAAATAGGGCTGTGCTGTTCCCATGAAGCTTTGGAGGATTAGCGACAAGAACACACTGAAATGAATTAGCAGTTTTCCTCTGGAGAAAAACACCATTCAGTTAGCATTCAGATAGTAGGAGCTGCAGCAAATGACACCAATTTCGTAAGCCAGCATTGTTTGAGACTGATTCAAGCTGCCATACATTATAACATGACAGTGCATTTTTACTTCCAGAGCCAAGCAACCAAACAATACACTTCAAAATGAACACAGTGGATAAGAGGTAATTTGTTCTCAGGCTTCATTAGTTCAGCTATTGTATAAAACAGATAACAGATGCAGAAGAATAGACAGAAAACATAGCCTCCCTGTGCCTGCCATCTGTGTAAATAAGTGTGTGGGGAGTTTGAAAATTCACTGCAGTCCCATTCACAAGCAGCCCTCGTGAATTTATAATAAAACTTTCTTTCTCATAGGTCACAAGAGGAATCAGCTTCTCTCAAACTGGAATTTTCTTAATGGCAGTTTTCCATTAGTGACATGTTTGCCAGAATTCCAGCTGGACAGCATTCCCAGTGGGAATCTCCTCTAATTCCAGCACTGCCGTAGAATGGTGCTCTTTGACCAGGCAGTCTGGCAGGCAGGAACACAACTGTAGTATTGCAAGACTACACCGGGTACCTGCTCACACCCCAAGGACCACAGCTGCAGCAAAGCCATGCACTGCCTTGACACAGTCATGTACAATGACCCTTGGCTCTTAGGAAGGGCTTAAACAGGCTTACTGCATTTATTTGAAATTACTCACGCCCTATGTACATCACCCTCCCTCACAACCTGAGGACACTGGAATTGCTCCCGTACTTCTCAGCAGATCTTAACCATTGTCCTTCTGGGTGTGCATGTCTGCCACGTGCATCCAAATGGCCACATGAAAGCCAAATACTGTGACCATTTACAGCAATTTCTATCCCAGATTATTTAAGTAATAGTGTATTCCTGCTAAAACCTCCATGGGTAGAAGAAGTATGGGCTGCGCTCACCCACCTGTTTTTTTGGTACAACGGTTTCTGCTTGAAACTTTCTGTATTCCTGGTCAGTTTTATCTGCCACTTGCTTAATTACCCTGACATTACCTTTGCTTGAGTGATACTTTCAGGAGCTGTTCATTGTTTGGGTTCACTGTCAGGGAAGAGGACAGATAATGGGCTTTTAAGTCCTGCCCATCACCATCAGCATCCATGGGATGTGTTCACATACCATGTACTCTTCCACAAAGAAATTCACGTAAGAGCCACAAGATCAATACTGTGTGTCAACACTGATGTGCTGTTGACTAAGCAAATAAGTGGGGATGAAAAATCCATGTTATTTTCTGAGAGGCAGCATACAAATTTCTTTTCAAAGACTGCATAACAAATCCAAGACAGGAAAAGCTCCCCTTCAGAGCTGATATATTTTCCAGCAAAGTCCAGAGTGATATTAGAAAAGGTACGTCTGTATTTTTAATGCAACTAAGCCAAAAGGCAGAATTTGAAAGGCTTATAGTTCTGCAGTTTTAGATGCACCTGATAATACAAGTAATGACTTCCAAAAAGGACGTTACTAGACTTCAGATGCTGTGGTTGCTCTATTATAGCACAGCTATCAGGCTGAATTCATAACTTATTTAGAAACAGTTATATTCCTCCACTATTCAGTTTTGATTTGCTAGCCTGAAGACACCAACATTTGAATTGCACAAACTAGCTTAGATTTATCTTTTATGTTTTAGTTTATAGCCTCCAACTCTTAGTAATTGCCAGTGAATGTCAGCTGAGTCCATCTCTGGTTTTTCCACTGTGGCATTTAGTATGGGGATCTGATATAAAATATATTTTCCCAGCATTTTCCCTTCTTTTTATAGCCTACAGTGCCACAGAACATCAAACCCAGCACCAAAACCAAAGAAGATTCAGAAATCTAATGCAGAGAACACCGTTATTGAACACCATTCTGCACAGGGGCTGCGTAGCAGCTCCTCATCTGCCATGAGATTTTCTCCAGGAAATGTTTCTTCCATGCTTCTTTTTAATGAGGTCCTTTCCAGAGGCAGCTCCTCTGTAACCTCAAGGCTGCGCTCCCTCTTGCCCTGCACCTGGCCAACCCCTAACACCTCTGTAATGGAGCTCAGGCAGGCTGGTTTCTTGCTGGCAGACTGCTTGATACCCTGAGCAGACACAGAAGTAGGCTCTTCTGGCATCACTACTGCAGTGGCAGCTCTCTGCAAAAAGAGGAAGTTTCATTCTGAGCTATGTCCTCTTGCTGCTGCACTGACCTGAAAAGGCTTTGTTCTCTGCACTGACCCAAATAAATCATTACAACAATAAGACACAGAATTGTGGTGAGTTTTCTGCTGAGCCCATGAGCCCTATCAGCTCACAGACAGTGCTCGAAGACAAGCAGCACGAGCTGAGGTGTAGAGCACTTCTGGTGGCAGAGTTTAATCCAACTGAAGCTAATTGTTCAGTGAATCTAGCTGAGGGCAGAGAGCTGCTGAGAACCATCTTCTCAGCTGCATATAACTGGACAGAGTTGATAGCAAGGAACCAGCAAAAGACTGACTTCTCCAAATCCCCCAATCCCTATATATTTATATACTTTTACATATTTATATACATTTTTATACTTTTCTTATGTTTCAAGTCTCATTTAGTAAAAGTTGCATCTAATGGCTCATAAAGATAACAGTGAATCAGCAGATGTCCTCAAGAATCTTGAAAAATTATAGTTTTGAGCTGCCTGTTGTGGTTTAATCCAACAGGTGACTGAGTACCACACAGCTGTTCACTCATCCCCCCCCCCACTTCCCTGTGCAACAGGGGAGAGAACCTAGAAAAACCAAGTAGAACTAGTGGGTTGAGATAAACATATTTACTAAGATAGAGAAAGGGAGAAGGATAATGATTATGACAAATACACTCACACATACACTCACCATGCCCCTGGGGCTGGTGGTTCACACCTCCTTTGTGAAGCATGAAGCAGTAAGTTCCTGCAGCATCCTCAGGTGTTATGAGGCTGAACCTACAGTTGCATGGGTGGAGCTGGGTGATGAGGCATAAACTCATGGCGCTCTCCATACAAGCTGAAATGTCTAACAGAGATCCCTGTGCTCCTGGGCTGCAGGTCAAGGAACTGAATCTTGAGTATTGAATGAATTCAAAGGTGGGAGTGGAATAAATGTACTGTAAACAATTGCTCATGAAAACAAATACTTCCCACTACAGGCATGCCTACATCCATCTGCTATCAAGGAGCTAAAGTGCACCTGCTTGGTCCCAGGAAGTAAGATGCCATCTATCTCACAGCAAATAACTTAGCACCGTGATTCTGCTACATTTTCCCTCCCAATTTTAATGATCTTTTTCATGTTGGAATATGAAATATCAGAATACATGAATGATGAGGATACATCTGGAATAGTTAGACAAAAATCACAGGGGCTGGAAACAAAATACCAGAGACAACAGATGTAAGCAATGCCATTTATTGAAGCTTGAAACAAGTAATCATAGTCTGCTTTTTAAACACTGAAATGTTAGAGCAAGCAGTGAATGTGCCAAATACAGACCTTTTCTGAGCAACCTGCTAAAGCTGATGTGTCTCAGGCTAATATGATAATATAATGATATTATGCCTCAGCTCCTGATACTCAATTCAGTTTTGAGAATAGTGACCAGCTGGGTTCGGATCATAAATCCACCTTTACTTTAAAAAGAGATATGTCATAAGAAATTAATTTTCCTAAATGAATGAGAGAGATGACGAAATGCTGTTAGCATAAAGGAGACATTAGGCTGATAAGTGCAATGTAAAATATAGCAGTGGGCGCTGCTCTGTTAAAACAGTTCATGTCGTTATCACAGTCTTTTCCCTAAAGTTTTAAGCTGAACAGCAGCGATGACTGCGCTATGCCAGGTAGAAGGATTATTCCCATTGATGTTCATGATATAACTTACTTTCATTCATTTCAAATGAAGTAATAACTCCCTGAAAAAAAACTATGAGAACAGACACAATTTTAGTCCACACTAGCTGTAAGGAGCACTGGGAAGCCCAACCCAGCCCCAAGGCATCCTTCCTCCCACATGCATTATCGTCATGCAGCCAGCTCCCTTCTCATTAGCCCAGACTGGTGGTCCCTCTGCTGACCTCAAATACGTATTCCCTTTGACTACCAGTCAGTTTTGATTGGCCATCAGACAACTGCCTCAGATTTCACTGTGCATGCTCTACTCTCTACAATGCAACCTGAGGTCAAAGCCTGCTCAAATATGTCCTGAATCACAAGTGGGACACTTCCATCTCTTCACATAATTGAGTATTTCTGAGTCCTGTGCAATAAGAACCAACCTGATTTCTATTGTTCAGTGGGCCAGTTCAGGACCTCAGATGGACATAAGCACCCGTGATACTGAAAAAAGCAATATGTCTGGCATTGGCCAGCAACACCATGGATATGTATTGCTTAAGAGTATGTGCCCATAGGCTGTGCATGCACATGCACCACTGTAAGTCATCCCCCATATCTAAGAATACTAGCACCATGTTTTTTAACAGTGGATTTTAAGTTTTATCAGCACCTATAACTGGGGTTGTGTTGCCATCACAGAGATCGGTAAATCTAACCTTATCATGCTGCGTATACTAAATTCCCAGATACTTCAAGTGAAGAAGCGAGCCCATACCCAAAGGCCACAAACCCATGAAAAGGGACAATTAAACTTATGGTCTTCTTTGTTAGGTTAATACAACAAAGCCGGGCCTAGGTATTTTGATTAACTTTCATACAGGTCTGTATAGAAATAGGACTATTAGCTAGTCATAGCTCTGTAACCTCAGCAACCCTTCAATTCATGGCTATGTATCTCACTCTACATTGCATAAAATGTGATATTTCCCTGTATTACAACCTCAAATTGTCAAAGGTAGGGAGTAAATCTGAGATATCCAAAAGAATATGAAGGCTCAAGGTGTCCAACTTCTACTGGATTTCGAAGGAATCTAAATGCCAGACTCCAGCCACCTCTTTTGAAAATATCCAGATATGCTTCAGAGAGTCCAGTCTGGCCTCCCTAAAGGTGGTTCTGCCATTTTCTTCAATGGCAAAAAACTATTTAGCCAGTGCTCTCTTAATGCCCAATGTCCAGAATACTCTGGGTCTCAGGTTCCTAATCCCAAGTGTTACCTTTTGCTATTGAACACTGATTGAACTGAGGGGGAAATTTTTTTGTGAGTGAGTGTTAACAATAATGTGGATGTGATTTTATGCCCCTCAAGGAGCTACTGGGTTAAATGATACTTCCATCACAGATAAATAATTCACACTGACACTCAGTCTGTTCATGTGGTAGATGCAAAAAGCTTTGCTTTCATAGCACAAAGTAATGTTGCTTAAAACACATTTGGGAACTTAAAATGCCAGTTTTGGCAGGTTGTTTTAGGTTACAGCAAGACTTTTGCAGTAGGAGAAATCTGGCCAGGACAGCCTGTTTCTGAGGTATCCTTTAGATGCTCAGTCAAGTATTAAGTGAAAACTTTTTCTTTCAAAAACAACTTTTTTACTTTTTTTTTTTTGCTGCACACCAGAAATAACAAAACTCTGCTTTTAAATTTTAAGAACTGAAGTGCACAAACAATCAAGAGGAACACCTCCATTGCACCTCGGCTTTTAAAGTAAAATAAAAAAGAATATACAAAGAAAGTGAGCACGGGGGGATCTGGCCCACAGCACAAGTCTGTGGTGGCTGTCCCATCATCCGCCTCCACTGAGCACTCAGGTTAAGTGGTGCTGCTGTTTCAAGGTGGTTTTAGAAGAAAGATGGAAGAGAGCAAGAAAAAAAAAAAAAAAAAGAAGAAGAAGAAAAAAATTATTATAATTCCAAGCTTGTCTATAGCCTCTATGCACGCCTAAGTACTAACTGATGGCACACTGCAAATTATGTTACAGATTTTGGACTTCTAAGGATAAGAAATGGAAGCAGTAAATTCGGACTGATAACCCGAAGGAATGTGTTTTCCCAGTTGTGATCACAGATCTTCATTTATGTGGGACGGTTCAGAAAAACACATGAAGACATATAAAACATGTAAACAGAAGCCCTGTTGAAACTAACCAGCTAAAAAGCAGTTAGTTAGTGCTGAGCAGCCTGGCTGTTTTCTTGGTTCTGACGTGACTTCCTTCTAGATTTAGTATAATATTGTTGTTTGAGGCCCCGCTGATCCCAGTATCTTGCTTTGCTACGAATTCGGGGATGGCTACACGTGAAGCAGCACTGCAACTGTATTGATGGCACCAAGCACTTGCCAATGCCTCTCAGCCTCTGGCAGAAGTGAATCGACAGCTGGTCTTTGCTGCACGGGAAGCCTATGGTGGAGAAAATGAGAAGAATAATCTGTATTTTGCTGACAAATCATCTGCATGTCAAGAATCTTAAAAAGCTTTATGACAGCTTTTTCTTCCTTCATATCATTGGTTAACTTCGGCCTCATGAAAGTTTAGGACTACCAAATGAAAAGGTCCTAGCAAATTTCAAGTGGCCTTCTGCCTCAGAAAATAAAGCACTTTTTAATTAATGGTCAGCAACGGTTTACTTTTGCAGCAGACAGAGTTGGTTTATAGTTTTCACTTTACCATTTCTGTCTCTTAGAACAGCGAGATTCAGTAACAATGCTTTGTATGCCCATTATGCATTCTGTTCCTCTACAACTTTTTAGCGGAGTATTTAAGACAAACCCAAAGAGCTGCAGTGTGCTACAGAGCAAGGCAGGGCAGGCAGAAAGAGCATAAACAAGGCACATGCAACTACAGGTTCAATTTGACCCTTCTTTCTGCAACACCAAAATAAGCCAGGGACTGCTAACACCTGTAATATAGTACTGACAGCTCTGTGGAAGCTTTAGTAAACTGAGACATATCAGACTTGGTTGGGAATTAGAAATTCTGAGAAGCAATGGCTGAAGGAAAATTAAGGTTTGCAAAAGCAGAAAGGTGACGGATTAGCTGAATGCAGGGTTTTTTCAGCAAACTCCTCAGGACCAGAACTGGGGAAACACAATGAAACTAGTAGAATGTGGTTTACAACACAGGAGGACTTCTTCTCACAGCAGGCTGCAAACTTCTGGAACCCACTGCCAGAAGAGGTGGTAGGAGCAGACAGTATCAGAGTTTCAAAACGGGATTCAAAACAGAAGTGATATAAATTTAAACTAAAAGAATCAGGATAGGGTGCTTTTATTTGTCCTCCTATGTCAGCTGGGAATGCTGGAGGAAAAGCCAGGAAATAAGCTACAAAGGAGCACTCAGCTGTTGTAGTTTCCTTAAGTGGAACCTCCTGAAGTCATTCCTGGAGACAAAATATGGGGCTGTATGCACCGCTGGCCTGCCCACTTGAATATTTCCTATGCTTCATTGGCCTGTTTACAGAAGTAACTATTAACTAATCTGCATGGGTACTATTTATCTGAGTCTGCCTTTCCAAATATGAGTGGGACAAGAGATAAGCAGACCAGTTCAACCCTAGGGCAAAATGTGCTCAAGATCTTTGAACAGCAGAGGCAATCATATATCACCCTCAATCACATGCCATATCTGCATTGCCCTCAGGAGCCAATTTCTTGTCCCTTCATCAGACTGCACCCTTGCTAAAGACTTTTAAAGAGGGAACAATCCTCCTCCAAAAGGTCTATGAAGGCTAATCAGGCAGGCATTTGAGCTGCCACTGTGCTCACCCTTAGGGAACCTGTTGGATGCTGCAGTACACAGACTATGGATTTCCAAGTTTTTCTACACTTTCTATTTTGTCATAAACATAGATAAAGAACCCTGTTTGTAAACTTCCCCCTTCCACTCCCTTACTATCCTCCAGTTCTTCTTTTTCCAGACAATTACTGTCTGAGGGAGTTTTATTCTCTCTTCACTTTGAAGATATGAAGATACACATCCCACTCTCTGGGGCACTGAATTCAAAGTGCAAAGAGTCTGTGTTCACTGCTAGTTGGATTTTTCTTACCGCGTCTTTCTTACTTTGGTTGCCTGTACTCCCTGTTTAGAATTTGCAGAACCTAAAAGGTTGTCTGTCTGAAGAAATGTCATCAGTTTGGACTCACGTCACTTCCTTCTACAGGCCTTAAAAGCAGCCTATGAACTACTTAAAACCCACCAATGCAGGCAGACCTGTTCATTTAGTTGAGGCACTGTAAATTATGGATGCTTGCTCAGAGAGCCCCATCACAGCAACACAAGGCTAGAAGGACTGGAGAATACAGCATGATTCTGGCAAGGGTGTAGCTGAATAGTAACTAACCTGTAATTACTGAGCATGTAGCATTCACAGAAAGCTGAAAGATTGGGCCAGCTTTTCCAAGACCTTGGCACAAACACAGAGCTACTTGGAAGCTGCCTGCTGCCGGCACATTATCATACCTGTGCTTGTTCTGCACTCTTGCTGATTGCACTGCTGATGCTCTGTTGGCTTGGGCTTATCCACACACATACTGTCATCTTCTGTCTCGTGAGTTTCTACATTCCTGCACTTCACAGTTCTTTGCTGAATGCCTCCTCCACAGGAAACGGTGCACTGAAAAAAAGTCATTTTAATACATACAAAGTATTTCTAAGTGGGAGTTGTGCTATACATCAACATGTGAGCTGTAAGGAGATGGAAAGCTAAAAAAAAAAACATATGATCCAGAAGTAAGGGCAATAAATACTTTGTGTACTGCATTCTCTACCTATACGCCTATCTGTATGGCCAGATTTGTCAGGATATAATGGAAAAAGAAATTCAGCACCTTGGAACGTGCAACCAGGGTGACAGGAGTATTTCCTTCATAGGAGGATGACCTGTAATGGAAACACTACAGAGGCAGCAGTAACCCAAATTAGTATTGCAACTGACAATTGTTGTATCCTGTGTTATTTTTCACGACCTGTTTTAAACACGAATAATCCATGTAAACTATAATGCTAGGTCTAGAAATGTCTGAGCTTAAGATTTCAGAAAAGCTCAATGAGAAGCTTTCTCTTTGGTGACATTTATACTGTGGTTACCCTTACTTTCTAACAGCAAAACAACCATCACCCGCTTGTTCTGGTGACACGCAGATGACCATAACAGAACAATCCGAGAACACATTCCTCTGCTACTCTGAAAATTCACTTAATAATTCCTCATATATCCAAGAGCTTATGAGGATTCCAACAAATGTTTAATTCTTGCTCTCTTCAGATAAACAGTGGCCAGCAAGATAAACAGTTCAACAGATGTAGCTAATGCCAGCTAATGAAGTGCGAGAGATGAAGACAGGCTCATTCATTTTGTTGCAAATCACCCTGTTTGTAACATACACCTCTGTGCACAGGGCACAATATTATTGGTGTGAAACACAGAAAGAAATCTTGGTTACTAACATAGCAAATTTGTTTCATGTAAAAAACTTTTTTTTTTTTTTAGGTAAATTATAATATATGGGATTAATGGATCTGTAAAATTTTGGTATTCAGTTGCTTATTTTATACTTTTCCCAACTTCTTCACTTCCTTGTTTATCAGAATTGAAGCCATTACATCACACTGTTATCCCATCTGAAGGCTTTCTGTCAAAAATAACCCTCGTGAAATTTTCTGTATTAAATGATTCTCCAGTATTCACTTTGTGGCTTCTGGTTTTTGGTGTTGCTTCACTGTCCTCTTCTGCTGTGAGGAATACTTGTAATGTATGAACATGTTTATTAAGGAAACTGAAAGGGAAGATTTATTAGCTAAACCATTTATTGCAGATAGATGAAAGTTCTCCAAACAAATATACAACATCTTGATCAATGAGATTTCCAGAATCCAAAGGAGGGGGCAATATATCAAAATTAAAAATCTCTGCTTGCATGGACAATTCCAATATGCCAGAAAGTTTCTTTCAGAATATCATTCCCAGCTCATCCTTGCTCCAAGTTTTCAAACTCAAAAGCATTAAAGTGACTGGAAAGGCTCTGAAAGCACAGACAGATCAAACAGTCTAGCTGTACTTGGAAGGATTCAGCTAGGCTTGTATCAGGGATGATTCAGGTTTTCCTTGCTTTTAGAGAGCTTGTGACACAGGATGGTTTAGCAATAAAGATCATAGAATCATAGAACGGCCTGGGTTGAAAAGGACTACAGCGATCATCTGATTTCAACCCCCTTGCCATGGGCAGGGTTGCCAACCACCAGACCAGGCTGCCCAGAGCCACATCCAGCCTGGCTTTGAATGCCTCCAGGGATGGGGCATCCACAACCTCCCCGGGCAATGTGTTTCAATGCGTCACTGTCCTGTGTGAAAAACTTCCACCTAATATCTCATCTAAACCTCCCCTTCCTTAGTTTAAAACCATTCCCCCTTGTCCTATCACTATCAACCCATGTGAACAGACATTCCCCATCCCATTTATATGCTCCCTTCAAGTACTGGAAAGCCACAATGAGGTCTCCCCGTAACCTTCTCTTCTCCAAGCTAAACAAGCCCAGTTCCCTCAACCTTTCCTCATAGGAGAGGTGCTCCAGCCCTCTGATCATCTTAGTGGCCCGCTGGTCCCAAGACCGAGCCCTGAGGGACACCGCTCATGACCGGCCTCCACCTTGACACAGAACCATTGATCACAGCCCTATGGCTGCATCCAGCCAGCCAACTCAACTCCTTATCCATCAGTCAGTCCTTCAAATCCACACCTCTCCAAGTTAGTGAGAAGGATGTGGTGAGGGACCACATCAAAGGCTTTGCAGAAGTCCAGGCAGGTGACATCCATTGCTCTTCCCCCATCCAACAAAGTCATCACTCCATTATAGAAGGCCACCAGATTGGTCAGGCCAGACCTGCCCTTGTTGAAACCATGCTGGCTGCCTCAAATCACTTCTTAGTGTCATAAGTGCCTTAACAAAGCTTCTAGGGGGATCTGCTCCATCATCTTCCCAGGCGTAGAGGTGATGCTCACCAGCCTGTAGTTTCCCAGGCCATCTTTTCTTAAAGATGGGAGCAATATTTCCCTTTTTCCAGTCACTGGGGACTTCACCAGACAGCCATGATTTTTCAAATACAATGGAGAGCATCTCAACAACCACATCAATCATCTCTTTCTGAACCCACGGATGGATATCAACTGGACCCATCAACTTCTACATGTACATTTTCATGAGGACTCAGACTTGTTCCAAGTTACAGTGGGACAGAAACCACTCCCCACACCCTCACCTAGAGGCTCAGGGTCCTGGAAGCCTGACCACCCCTGAAGACTGAGGCAGAGCACTCACTGAGTACCTCAGCATTTTCTATGTCAGAGGAAGCCAGCTCCCCATTACCTTTCATCTGAGAAGGAACACTATCCTTGGCCTGTCTCTTCCTGCCCAGGTACCTGAAAAACCCCTTGTTATCTTTCACATCCCTCACCAAGTTCAGCTCCATCTGTGCCTTGGCTTTCCTAATCCAGTCTCTACACACATGGACAACAGCCCTGCATTAGTTTACAGAATAATATATTAATTTAGCAAAAGGAATTGATGTGTACTAGTTTTAAAATTTTCCAGATTAACTTTGTTAGGTATGCAGACAGTCTTGTTTTGCATGTTCCTTGTTGCAATTAAACTCTGAAGCCATAACAGACCACTTTTAATCTACACAGTATGCGCTCAGAGCTTCTTTGTATCCACCAGGTGAAAGGACTTTTTCTTGGGTTTCATACAAATTGTTCTGAATTGTGGTGTATCAAGACAAAAGCTTGCTTGTTATACCATAATAAGCAGTGGAAATACGCCAAACTGAGGAGAAATTGCTGAATGTTGGCCAAAGGTCACTGTGAAGAAGTTGAAGATGAAATAAAGGGGGTGAAGTAGGTGGTTGTACAGTCACACCGCACATGCCTGAAGGTACATTATCATAAATTAATGAATTCTTAGAAAATTAAGAATACATGTGCTGTTTTCTGGAAATGTATTGCAAATATCACATGAGCAAGGGAAGAATATTAATGGCAATTCATTCTTCATGAGAGAACTAAGAACAAACAGCCCCAAAACATGAATCACTTGAAAGAACTGAGGTGGGTGGGATATGAAATGTTTCTCAAGAGATCTCCCCCTGTAAATCCAGTTGTCCAGTTTTAGGGCCACAGAAATGATCCATGGAATGGAACACCTTTCCTACATAGAAGGCTGAAAGATTTGGGGTCTTCAGCTTGGGAAAGAGAAGGCTGCAAGGTGAGTTGACAGCAGCCTTTCAGTATCTAAAAGGTAGCTACAGGACAGACCCTTTAGCAGGGCCTGTGGTAACAAGGGGAAATGACTTAAATCTTAAAGAGGGTATATTTAGTTCAGATGTAAGGAAAAAATCTTTTACAGTGAGGGTGGTGAGGCACGGGAACAGGTACCTACTGTGGTTCATGCCCCATCCCTGGAGACTTTCAAGGTGAGGCTGGATAAGACTGTGGGCAACCTGATTGAACTGTGGTGTCCCAGGGAAGTTGGATTAGACCTTCAAGAGGAACCTTCCAACTCTAAGGATTCTAAGATTTTATGAAAATTTATTTTTACTGGTACCAATACTCGAGCACAAGTAGGTAATTTGTATGATCTCTCTCCTCTTTTTCACCTTAACAGCAGTCAAATCTTTAAATAACATCAACAATTAAAATATGACCAAATTTCACAGAATTACAGAATCAGAAGAGTTGGAAAGTACCTCTGGATATCATCTATTCCACCCTCTGCTAAAGCAGGCTCCCTGCAGTACATTACACATTGCTGATCACCACCACATGTCCTTGAACACAGTCAAAAGAGATGCACAAACCCATGAGGAGAGAGATAGAAAGGAATAAGAAACCTGAAAAAGGGCACAAAGACAGCAGTGTTCTTCAGTTAGAAATGTGTATCCACAGGTAACAAGAAGCAAGCTTGCATGCCACATCCCACAATCCAGCTATGAAGAGAAGCTCTGCACAGAGAGTTAATTTCACTGTATGTTTGGAAGTAGACAGGGAAGGAGCCATGGTCAGTACAAAGCTGTTCCCAACACATATTAATGGAAGTAACATAAGACAAGTGGCAACACAGAACTGCTCATGCAACACCACCAGCAACAGTAATTTCTCTAACAAAAATGAGATTGCAAGTCATGTGCCTGTAAGATTAAACTGCAATATTTATAGAAGACAGTACATGTTCATGAGATGAAACATCTCATTTTTACGAGGCAGTTAAGGACATTAAAATTCACTCAGTGCAAACAATATACTAGGTACAAAATGATAATAAAAAGTGTCATGCAAAGACAGTGACAAGTTTTTTAAGCACTTTTGTGTCCCTTTCCTGTTATTACTTATCAGCTGATATTTAATCTCTTCATTAGGTCTGCAACAGAGCCTGCTTGAAATACACAGAAGACCTGTAGCCTGATGTGAAATAAAGTGACAGGTATATTGTATCCCTATGGACAGAGGATTGGAGTTGACATTCAGGAAATGAACTTTTTGCATCCAATTCTACTCAGTATCCTCAACATGAAGACAACTGCCAGGGTTGAACAAGATTTTTTATAAAATATTTTAAGTAGCAAAACACCAGTTGGGCACAGTCATTTGGCTACTATTAACTCCTTGCTAACTTCTCTGATGACACAGGATGAGGTATCCCACTCAGTGCAAGCGGGATTTGTAAGGAAGCAAAATTCAAAAGCATCAAGTCCATATCACCACAAGTACAGCACTGGGCATTTTCTCTAGAGCTGCTTTTCGCAGGTGCAGACGTTCAAATGCAAAAAGAGTACATACTTTAGCTGGTATACATACGTGCCTGGCTGCCTGTTAAAATTTGTTGGTAAAATTTATATTACAAAGTGACTTCAAAATCAGGTTTTACTTGTGTTTGACCTCAGCACCTGTATCCAAAAATTCCAGCCCCAAAAAGTGTAAAGGCAAACTCAAGAAAGTTCTTAACATTAAAATAGCAGAAAAGGGGAAACATTTGAATGAATCCCATTTACTGATCCAGCAGGATAGTGAAACAAATTCACTTAATCTCCCAGGCCATCTGCTTCTTTGTTTCAGGGTACAGTAATTTACAACTCTAGCTGTGTATCACACGCAATCCTAGAAATGATTCTGGAAAGTCTTAATAATGTCTGTGATAATTTTTGCTCTAACCACACAGAAACACAGCAGAACCTCTAAGCAGTAACAGCTGTGTTGCTCTTTGTGCAGACGTTTACTTAGCAATGTAAATTGGCAGCTAATTGTTCACTGCCAAAGTTTCTTTTGAAGACTAATACCTCATTCCAAGGTTCCACTCGCCACTGCAAGCAAGGCTCCATATTACAGCTAGTAGTGATTTGTGGTTTATATCCAAGTAATTGGCAATGAAAAGGCCTGAGAAGTTGCTTCTCACGAACATCGATGCACTGAACATCTCGGGTCTTGAAACCTCCATTACAGTGGGCAGAGCACTGTAAACAAAAGCAGAAAGGATCACTTCTTCAAAAGATGTTAACAGAGAAGCCCTTCCAGTCTCTCCGGAGATTGCTCCCAGGCCTCATGCAACAGCACCAGCTTCTTACCCCATGCAAAGTCTCTTCTGCTACTTCAAGGATAGGAACAATACACATTCAATTATTCTGTCTTCATCTAGAATTAAAGCCAATTTTGCCTATGTCACTGAATAACCTCAGATCAGCTTTGATCTTTATGACCATGTTGCATTATAACAACCAATGCCATTCTCTTTTATTTAAGTAATTATTTCTGAATTGAACAAGGAAACTGAATACACTACTTCCCCTGAGAATTGAAGGGTAAGTGGGAGAGGAATCATGTCCTTTTTCACAAGTTTCTGGTCCTCTGAACAGAAACAATAGACAGAAGTCACTATGCAAGAAACTGAGAACAGAGCCCCAGAACATCTGTAAATTGTATTTGGTATTAAACGCAGACTGTAAGATCTAGTTTGAAGCATTTTTTCCTTTAGGGGAGGGGAAGAATTAGATATGAAGAATGAAACACAGATTTACTACGCCAGCAGTGGACTGCAGCCATCTTGCTCTGACAAACTGCCTTAAGATACATGGAACAAGAAATGAGAAAAACAATTTCAACTAGCAAAAGCAAGCAAACAAACAAACAAACATTTTAATATATCAAATTGTGGTTATGTCTACATAGTTCAACTGCTGAAAAGTACAGATGCTAACAGTTATCTGCTAAGAAAGGTCGTTTGTCTCAAACTACCCTCTTTATCTGTGCTCTAAAGCATTTGTTTCCCATAGCTTATCATTCAATCTGATTTAAGGCTACTTTCTGTGACATAACTGTCATCTACTTGCTGCAAAAGCAACAACATCTATAAAGAAAAACTGAAGGTGAAATACATCGTGCTTGAAGTAGGACCACACTATGTCTGTGCATCACTTAAAATCAATTTTGAAGATTTAAGTATGATCATTTAAGGCCTTGCCTGGACTTTCTACACAGGCACATATTTTATGTTCAAATCACTTCCATGTCAACAAAATCAATAATGTAATGCAGGCTTAGTAACTGTAAGTTTTTCTGCAAACCCCTCTCTGTACAAATCTGCCCTCCAGTCCAATGGCACCAACGCTGTCTGCAAATATGATAAAATAGCTTGAGAGACCTATCTTTTTTTCCTATTCTACACCAGCATTACCTCAAACAGAATTTTGTACTTCTTTTTTTCCTTCTTCTGAGCCTTAAAAAATAACCCACTTTTTGATGCTCCAGTTTTAAACAATGTGAAGACAAAACATAAACTTCTAGATGTCCTTCCAGAATTTCATCTCACATCTTTAAATGTGCACAAACACAATTACTTGGGTTCCACTTATTACCTTGGATATGCTTCTGTCTGTTGACCAGGACAGCATATGTAACTTGCACTACCTAAGACACTAGCCATAAAAGGCACTCTCCTCAGTATACTTTTCTTTGTTTTTTGTAATGTTATTTGTAAGTTCAGCAAATGGGGAATAGACTGTGTCATGTAAGAGAGGAATACGTACCAGTTGAAGTGAGCAGGAGAGTGCAAACTCCCTCTCCTGAAATCCCATCTTCTTAATAAAATTAGAACGTGCCTCTTGGGGAAGAGGTAAAAAAACTACTTGTAAACATGCATAGCTTTACCCACATTTGTTCACATAGCATGGACTCTGAGTCCTGTTTTAGATTTAGGTGTGAGATTCAATGAACATGACCCTAGCACAGGAAGAAGAAAATGCACAGCGGTTGTGATTCCACAAATAACTTAGTTAGGGAGTCAGCGCTGAATGGTCAACTGGGAATTATGTATGCATTCACTGAATAAATACTTGCTTTAAAAATGAAGTATTTAGAAATCTCTAGTCTTTGAAGTTAACAAGCTTACTGTTCACACGCAGCTCTCCGAATGAAGTTACCTTGCTCCAATTTCCTGTTTTCCAGCTAGCACATGGGCGGAGATAACATTTTCTGGCATGATCTGGCTTTTTTGTGTGCTGACAGTGAGATACGTTCTTGCTGCTGCATTCCACGTGTCTCCAGAATGCCCCCATTCCACAGGTGGTAGAGCACTGGCCAAAGTGAGAGGAAAGCCCAAAGGGCAAACTCAAGGTTAGTAAATCATTCTGGAAACAATTCATGTGCCTAAACTAGTACATTCAGAGCAATTTTAGCTGACCTGATTTGAGATGTTTGTACAGGTGCTCAAAAGAAGACTTCAAATTTACCTCAGCTGTACTTAAAATCTACCTAATTCTTATTTAAAAATACTTTGCAGTACTTTACCAATTCTGATTTATACTACTCACTGCTTTTCTTTGGCAATCTTCCGCTTTCTAAGACTTTATTAATCTATAGCAGATGTTCCACTGTTTTCTTCTCTGATATTTGGGGATCTAAAGCAGATTATCCTTGCTTCAAATTTCCAACACTTCTACTTCTCTAATTCTATGCAAATGATACATTTGGTAAATTGAGTACATGGTGCTGAAAATCTGAAATAAATTGCAAGATATACTTGGGAAAATCACACAAGAAAAGGATTTTTAAGAATTCAGAGTTGCTATGTGCTTCCAAAAATCTGGGAGGGTTTCAGCACCTGAGGTATGAGAACACTGATCATGCCAGCCAGGCTCCCAAGGCTGCCTGCTTTTCACCAAAAAGCCTTTACATCCTGAAGCAGGAAGAGATAAAATGTAACTAGAAATCCTCTTTTGCCTTTTTCCTCCCTTAAAATATGAGAGATAGTGAAGGATATGCATGGAGTCAAATACAGAACATGCCAATCAGCCTGTAGTTGGTATAAGAAAAACCCCAGATAATCTTGGATTAAGCCAGAAAAATAACAAAGAGAACAACTTCTACTGTGTGATTTACAGTAAATTTACTGGTATAAACATATCCAAGGAGCAAAGAAGTGCCAAAATACTGATAGTTACTATGAAATTTACTATCTGCATTACAGTAGCAGTAGAAAGAGAACACAGCCAGACAGTAATACATGTAGGTATGGCAACATTGAAATATCAAGGCCTTAAAGAGAAGGCATAAAAAAAGCAGGCACAAAGTTCTAGTAAGGACACATAAGCAGAAAAAATATATGCAAGAGGTCAGAAAATTGTAATGAAAATGAATTGAAAATAAGGAACAATAAGAAAAAGTTCCATCAAGTTGTATGGAGGAAATACAAGCCCTTTGTCCCATGTGAAGTATAACAGCTGACATTCAAACCATTGTAAGTGATATCTAGAGGTTGTCTTAACCAAGTAAGATGACTTAAAGCTCATTGCCCAGGACCATAGCAAGATGGAAGAAGTTAAATAAGCCAGGCTTCACTTAAAGTTAATTTTAACTAGAAGCCATTGCTTGCATCAGAATAGCAAGTGATTTCTAAAGCATTACAAAAGACTAAATCGAGATGGGTTGAGTACCTCAGATTAATTTCATTTGCTGCATGAAACTGAATGCATTGACCTTCTCACCTCAATAGTCATTCAAATGCTCACAAATATTCTTTAAAGTGTTGAGAATTATTAAATATATATATATATATATTGTGGAGGACTGGGAGGGCTACAGAGGATTGCAGAATAACATTTTTCAAACTGTCTTTGGGAAAAAGAAAAGACAGATCAGTGGACTGAAGAACACACAGCCTAACTTCATTTCACAAGATACAAAAGCAAGTATTAAACAATCAAGACCAAGATGGCATACAGCGATGAAGATGATAAAGCAATAATGCAGTCAACATGGAGCTATCGAGAAAAATTGGGGTATCTTGTTTAATGGTAAAAAAGCCAGTCAACATAATATGTTTTTTATATGATTGTTCTTTTAGCAAATGATGGAAATATATTTAAGAGAGATTATTACAAGACTGGTAGACGGCTAACTGAAAAACTGTAATAAAGTGATCCTCAATGATTTCAAGTCAAAATGAAAAGACATTTCAAACACAGCCTTGCAAGGCTCTGTCCAGGGCCCAGCTCTTTTCAGAATTTTCATTGACTAAATGAATGATAAACTATAGTGTGCACTTATAAAATGTGCAGATGACACTTGGTTGGGAGAGTTGCCAGGGACATGGAAAGACCCCATCTGAGTTATGGCCCCAGCTGGGGCCATAATGAACACCACTGTTGAAGAAATATATGGTGAAACTAAAGCAAGTTGAGAGAACACCGAAACAAAATCACCCCATGCTTAGAAAATACAAGGAAAGTGTGAAAAGAACTGTATGGGCTTGCTTAGAAAACAGACATCCAAACCACTGTTAATAAGGCAATGACTTACCATAGCCACTGCTTATAAAAAATAATCTTCATTTTCAACACAGAAAATTAAAGTAAAATGTAAAGAAAATCATTCTTATGGGGGCAATGAAAGACTAAGGCAGATCATTGGATCTCTCTTTTAAACATCTGTTTGGGATGCACTGGGCTTAGGAGCACAGTAATCTACTTTGCCCAATACAAACTAGGCAATGAGTGGACTGAGAGCAGAGGACTGGGCAGGTGGATGGAAACGTGATGGTCTGTGATGTCCCTTCCAAATGAAACCATTCTATGATTCTATGCTCAGTGCAAGGAAGTTTCCAGTTCTGGATTAAAAATGTATGTGAACAGACTCCTTGCAGTGGTTGTCCCTTTACCAGCTCTCACCCTAAAGTAACTACTGTCCCAGAATATAGCAAAGTAACAGCACAGAAACTTGTCAAAAAAAACCAAATTGCTGGGTATTACTGAATAATGAAAGATTGTGAACTTTTGAGAAGCCATAGAAAACATGACAATTTATATTGCTCCTTCAGAGAAAATATAAGAAGTTACTCAAGTATTATAACCCTTCACTAAGATCAGAAATATCCAGTCTGGGAAGCCCAGCTCTCCTGATCTATTTTGCACATGAAAGAATAACACGAAGTTATTCTTTTAAAAGCTTTTGTATCTAAAAAGCTAAGAACTGGAACAAGCTGACACCTTTCAGAACTAGACTGGACCTTTCAGTTGCATTACACCTCAATGAGTCTGTCAACTGTGAACCTCAAAGATTCTCTGTGAACTGCTCATTTACTCAGGATGACAGAGCTTTCCTAAGTATTACAGGATTCTAAAACTTGTTTTGGGCCAACCTCCTTTAAGCAAAGTCATTAATGCATATAAAAGCTGCTCCTTTCTCCATTCAAGACATAGTTTAACACTGTAATTATCAGCTACTGTATCCAAAGGTACTGTAATAACCACAACCACAGGCCCAACAGTTTTAACTTGTATATGAACCAGACAAAATGCTTCCTGTTTGCTACTGCTACAAACTAGTTCCAGTATATGATCACCCAAACTTTAAAGAGCAGTGCAGTGTCCCTCCGTGAACATACCAGTTTAGCTTCAGACAAACATTCTCATCTTAACTTTGTATATTCAAACTGGTTTTAGCAGGTCAAATGCTGCTCTGAGTTAGGAGGTATTTGCTCAATGGTGAACATAAATACTGATAGTGGTATGAGATAGAAATGCATGACATAAATCTGTTAATAGCCAACTAAAGATATGTTTACTAATCATGATATTTATGTGATTTAGAAATAAAGCTAGCATAGTACATAATGAAGGTGAAGCATGTAAGTTAGGAAATACAACTTAGAGAGAAATGATATATATAAGTAAAAGTTATAATATAGTAGCACACGTACAGCTAACTTGGATTATCTTATTATTTGGAAATGCAAGCACATTCATTGGGTGTCTCATATGTTCCTCTGCTCTCATACAGAGCCTTTGAGGTCTCAAGGCTACAGACAAACCTACATGCCATGTTCCTGGAAGAGCTGCACAGAGCTTTGCAGAATCCATACAGACAAATATGTTTTATTTAAGCACTCTAATATTAAATATCCTTAGTTCTGTGATCCATTTTTTTTTGACATAACAAGTCTTTAATTTCAATTTATGATACTCATTTCAGATAATAATTTATTTCCCCAGCAGTGGTTCAGAGAACTGACACACTCTTCATTGTTTATGAACTAGAAGTAACATACCTCACTCCAGTTCCCTACTATCCAGTAGGCATCACCAGGCAAACTGTTGGATGTTACCAGGAGGCTACTTTCTGTGACATTCATCAAAGTCCTCTCAGATGTTGCCATGTGGTTCTTGAGAGCATGCTTGTTTACTAACAATTGTGCGCTGGAGGTTATGCTGTCAGGGAGCTTCATTTCTGTTCTGCCATCAGCTTGTCCTCTTAATACATTACCAAATGTGCTGGGCACTACTGTAATAGATGCTTCTTGGGTAGTTACTCCTCTGATGGGCACATCAACTTGCAGACTGATAGAGCTTGCTGTTGTTGGAAATATCAATCTTTGTGATGCTTTACTATCAGGAAGGGGCACGGAAGGTTCCTGGGGATGAGATGAGGTGGGGAGATGAGAAGTCACACCCCCATTTTGAAGGATGGGAGAGCTGGTGTCTAGCGTTGTGCTCCTGGTTCTGATTTCCAGATTGTGTTCTGTGCTGTAAAGGTGATCAGTTGGTTTCTCACTTCCCTCTGTTGACCCATCAACATCATCAGACTCTTCAGTCAAGTAATCATAGCTGGAAGTTACTTCTGGACTACTCGTAAAAGGAGAGACAGGAGTGTCCTCACTTCTTTGCAACCCATCCTCTACAGTAGAAACTGTCTCACTTTTAGAAACCTTTTCAACATGCCTTATAATTTCAGTTCTTAAGCTACTAGGAAAAGGCCATGAAGTAGTATTTTGATGAAAACTATTTTCAGTAGAAAAAACAGGATAATTGTAAACATCACTTGATACAGCAACATTATTTTGTAATGATATGTTGGTTGTTTCTTCTTTTGGTGGGATTTTACCCACAGGGGATATAGGCGAGGGAGTGACAGTTTCAGGCTTGGGAATTCCTGTTGTGGTATGAAACCTTGGGCTTGGTACAGGAATGGGTGAGGTGGAAATCCATTTGGGATTTGGATTAGTTTTTTGGATTATAATCTTCCCTCTTCTAGGTGCCAAGGGGGGTATCACAAATCTTCTAGCAGAAGGACATTGCTGGAGACCACACAGGGCCTTAGAGTTTGGTCTTTTGGAACTATCGCATGGCTCATGATTGTTTTTGGCACAGGTGACCCTGCGAGTCCTTATTCCACCACCACAAGTAACTGTGCACTGCAAAAGAAGTAGAATGAATGTAATTGTCAAATTGCAGCAGTTCAAATAAAGAAGGATCATTAGTCATAATGAAAGTAAAGCAATCACAAAAATTGTTTATCCAATGCCTGTACAATTGGAAGTACAAAAAACAGACTGAAAAAACTGTCATTAAAAACACATATATCAATTACTACTGGCTGTTCAAGTAATGCCACAGACTTGCTTTGAAGATTTGCACAGCTCATAGATCCTTTTTAACTTTATTTAATAGATCTCTCATTTGGTTTTAGTGCACCTGATGCCAGGGCTGCAAGCATTTCCCTTCTAAATTATGGACTACTAACCAATGTGGCTTTTATTTGAATGGGAGCACTTTCACGTACAAAGAATGCTAGAAACTAAGGATACACAGTTTTTCCTCTGATGTTTTGTCCTCAGTCTCACAGGTAAAACAATGAGTTTATCAAGAGTTTGGAAGAATAAGGCTGGTTGACTTGCTCACTGGAGATGTTACACATAACCTAGTGGAGGATGTCTCCGTAGGATCTGAGGGATCACTACCAACTCATTTAGCTGGTTTAAAATAGATGCCCAATACAGACTTACAAACACTCCTATAACCAGCACTTTAAAACCCTTGAGATATACAGTCCTTCTTAGGGTCAGAGTGCAGTAGAACACACATGACTTGGTGTTCTGGGTGCTTTCTGTGTTGCTAACACCTCTAAAATAACATCAGCTCTGCAGCACCAGAACAGTATCCTCAGAGCAGGAAGGCTAATCAGTTATTCTGTTTGTCCTCCTTGCATTTCTGGCAGAACAGTGTATTTACTGTACTCAGAGCTATGCAAGTTTATGTCAGCTGCAGTTTCGCCCCTGAAGTTACAGACACTGGTAATAATGTGTTTTGCCTACTGAGGAAGACAGTAACCTCTGGTATTTTGTTGCTGCTTCCACAGAAATACAACAGAATGTCAGAATACACTACATGGCTGACTTAGATCACCATTTCTGTGAATTAGAAGGAATATCTAACCTCACTAACTACTTGGAGCAAAATTCTTTCCTCCTGGAATCAGCTTTGAAAACTCCTGCTTTAGATTACAGACATGTAGCAACAAAGAGATTTCAGAATATCTGTAACACTTCATCTTAGTTATCTGCTCAATTAGGTACTTTTGATGTATAGTATGATTTTTTAACCACCAGGTACATTCAGAGAAAAAGGAAGTTTTGCCTGTGTGAAATCCCTCTCACACACTTATCACCTAAGATTTGTTGGTTATCTGCAGATACCAACACTAACTAAAATCTAAACAATGCTAAGAAGGATGAGATTCATCCACAGAATAATTATGAGAAAGCACAACGAAAGAGTACTCCCTATAAATAGTGACATATATTGCAGAATAAGTTCCAGTATATTTAAACACTGGCTGGTGAAATAACTGCACAATACTGAATTATCTCTTGGAGTATGCAAAAATATTCTGGTGTTTATCAGGACTTCAGATTAATACTAGAAGGAAAAAAGATAGCATGCTGCTGCAAAACAGCAGAGAGACAAATGCAAAAGAAATGTAAATGCAAAAAAAATAAAGACTTTTCATTTTCTCCATGTAGACATGACACAGAACCTCTCCCTTTCTGTTTAACAGCAGTGATGAATATTCCATAGAATTCTGTGCACGCAAACATGCTGTGTTCTAAAACACCAAAAGCTCAGCAAGCCAAACCCTTAGAGATATCTATAACACACTCCTGGAGGTTGTTGGCAAGCAATGCAGCTTTTTTGCTCATCCATATAAAGAACCTGTGAAGTCATGTTAAGAAATAAGGCAAAAAGAAATATAGCAAAAAGAGCTCATTGGTCTTTTTTTGTTAAGTATGATGGACCACTTCAGGAAAAAAAAAAAAAAAAATTGGAAAAAATAAAAAATCAAACACTGAATGTCATAGCTGACACAAACTTACCTCAGTCCAGTTGCTCACTGTCCAGTCAGATGGGCACAAGACATCTCTGTTGCATGACAGATGGGTCTTTGGTTTAAGCAGGTGCTGGCATTCTGTGACAGCCAACGCCTGCTCATCAGATCCCACTGTTTGGATGCAAAGCACAGTTCGCTTCTTCTGTCCCGTTGGGCCACACGTTGTTGAACACTTCTGCCATTCTCCTGCCCACCATCTGACAAACAGATGTGTAAGACACATTACAGAAAATAATCCATAACAGTTCACTAAGGATAGCCTTCCACATCCAGATTTCAGTAACTACTAGGCACCTCAGCAATCTTTTTATCTTTATTATCTGCTTATTGTTACCTTAATACAGAAAGAATTAACAAATTAGAATCGGTACTTTGTTCCTTCAAAAAGGAAAAACTTGCCCTTTATATTTGCCTCTCCTGATCACAGATGGTCTTCCAGAGTAAGCTATGCAATGCTTCACTAAGTGAAAGATAAATGTTTTCTCTAGTGCAATGTTTTCCAGTGTAATTTAGTTTAGTTTACCATGGCAAGAACATAGCTCCAAGCTGCAGTATAAGAAATCTAGCCCAGTGGTGGGCTCTTAAGTAAAAAAATGCTCCTGGTCAAAACATTTAAGTCAAAAGATGATCCTTGCTTCTTGTTCCTGAGTTTTAAAGCAGGTCATGATGACAAAGCTTCACACACACACACCAAAACCAACAACAACAAACAAAAATACCTCCAAAAAATATAATGGGTGTACTTAGGAAATGCCTTTCCATCTGGAAAAAAACTGTTCTTGACTTAAAAACAACATTACTCTCTTGTACTTTTTTTTTTCTTCTTTTTTAGGTCAGTGAACTTTGAGCAAACTAATTCCATACTGATGAAAACACTGAAGTTCTACAGCAGGTTAATAAACTGTTAGCATTCATCTGGCTCAGTCACAATCTCCAATCTCAATGCATTTCTGGCTTCTTTTGTTTGCTAAAAATCCGTTCTCCCCCTTTCCTCCATAGTTTCCATTTTTCTTGATAAATTTATTCTTCAATTGCAAAGCAAACAAACAAACAAACAGGTGTCACTGATGTGGAAGGCACTGATACCTACTCATGATCAATCAGAAAAAAAAATATAAGAACTTAGAGCAATCAAGCTGTGCACACAGCTCACTTGTGCAATCACCTGGCTTCCTCTGGGGAACCTACACCTTCCTTCTTCTCTTTAGGTATGAAAAAATATTGCATTTCCTTTTAAATTACACTCTAAGACCTTTGAGGCACAGATTGTTTTGCAAAATGCTGTAGAATGGTAGCCCACTGCCACAAACCTGCGTGAGCCCTCTGGACACTGCTGTAATAAAAAGAACTTATTATTTCTCCTCGTCTCTTGCCTTTTTTATTTTTTTTTAGAGCGTTTCTTTCTCTTTTGGGATTCTGCAAATAACCAAGGAAAAATAACCAGTTAAAAAGGAAAAAAACAAGTGCACCTCAGATGAATGTGGTAATAAAGAAGATAAAAATATGTTATTGTAACCTGAACCAAGTAATTTCAGGGTTGTTTTCATCTCTTGCATCTTACTTCCAATTCTCTTTATCATCTTAGGTATCTTGTAAATAGCTTTGCCACAAATGCAATCTCAAGTATGCGAATTGCCCTATTAATTTTAATGGAACCAAATCACATGTCTGTAGTTACAGAGAAGCTATACTGACACTCCCACCCTCCCTAATTCTCACATAGCTCTGAGTAATGGATCAGAAGTTGGCAGGTTTAAGTACTGAACTCTAAGTAATGTTTTATCACTTTGCTACAGAATCTACCTTGACCAGTAGCAGTAGTGCACTGGTAACAATCTAGTGCACAATAAACCTGTTTTTTAAAATAAGTCATGAAATAAAGTTAGTGTTCTGAAGTTGTTAAATCCAATATCAAGACTGTATCTTATTCCACCTTCATGCCAATCTTAAACTGCATTTAGTCATGTAGCTTTCTACCAAGTCCTTCCTCATTTAGTGTAGGTAATAGATTGTACTGATAACTTTCACTACACGCTACCCCAGCATTATTTTTTTGTTTTACTGAAAGTTTCTTCTCATCAGTAAGTGTAGTTCTCAAGGCTGTATAATCCTTACTTTGATTCTACTGTATATGAATATACATATACATGAACACTCCATCATGAGGACTTCTGAACTGCAGTGTTCCAGCAGTCGTGGAAGAAAGGCAAATCAAGGAGTGCAGAATGTCAACATTCTTACATCTGTTCTGTTACAGGATACTCCAAAGCAAGTCCCGGACCACACAGTAGCAGTACCCAAGTGACAAGACATCATTCATCTAGGAACTCCTATTGTCTCCATACTGCAGAGGCATGACTGAAACTGGAGACAACTGCTGAGCATGTAGAACTGAGAACTGATGCTGCAACCTCATCATCAGCCTCTAAACTGAGATGACCAAGCTGACAGACTTTTCAGCTTTGAGTTGGACAATGAAGGGCACTGCCAGACAGACACAGCTTTAGGCATGTTATAAAGAAGGATTTATTTATTTACTTATTTTTAATCACACTAAAAGATGCTTGGCAAAGAAGAGGACGTGGGGAAGAAAACTAATATATAGATGTGCTGATTGTGATGAGAATCTGAGTTGAGCTGGCGTAGACTGAAACCTGATGGGCTTTATCTAACACTTGTCCCTACCTCTGGTATTCTGGGGCAGCAGCAACTGGGAAGTTCTTAAATATTAATGCATCACGTTGTCCCTACAAAGCAACAGGACTGTTGTATCACTATAGGCACGCATGCTACAGCACAGAAAGACTATGCTAACTAACAAACTAAGAATCAGAGAACTAATCTGAGTGAGAACAGACTTTCCTGGGGCTCTCAAACTAGAGAGTATTCACTGTATAGTGAAAATGCAACTTCGGTTGACTTTCAGTTGCAGCTGGGAGCATTCAGCTTTTCTGCAGTCTAACAAGAAGCAGCTGATAATGCACCCAAAAAATGAAGGATATGCACATAAGAGGAACTAATAATAACAGATGATGCTCACTGAATAAGGTTATGGATCTTGTTGAGACTTTGGAATCTAAGTTTGCTACATTCATGCCTATGCGGTTGAATATTGAGTCACACTTAAAGAAAGACACTTTTTTCACTATGTATTCTGTAGAATGTCTGGCACAGCAGATACCAACAAGGCTCTGATTTTTGGCCTGTTTATTATAACAAGAACAGGATGTTTTGTTCTTATTGTGTTGCTGAGTTTACTGAACCGTTCTGCAGGAAGACAATACAGTAACAACAGATAAATGTGGACCCTGCAGGAGATCCCAAATACTTCCAAAATAATCTACTCACAATTCCTCTGTGCATACATGTAGTTAAGTTAAAAAATCTTAAGGCAATTTTCTTTATGGTGGAGATAAAACATTCAATTCAGAGCATGAGCAGTTAAAATCTCAGTCTCTGAGTACTGCCTGTTGATTTTTATCATGAACACCTGTGGAGCAAAATCCCTGCCTACCAAAGAGTTGTGTGGCAGAAAAACATATTCCATAGCACAGTGTGGAGAACACACAGCAACTCCTGCTAGAAAGAATCACTGAAGTTTCACATGAGAAGCTGTATCACCTTTTAACTCTCAGCTGCTCAGCTATCTTTATTTTGCTGTTATACAATATATGGCACATACGTGTTGCAATATTTAAAATACATGCATTACTCCAGATTCTTTTAGTAGGAAGTGGAGGGAAAAACAAAACAAAACAAAAAAACAATAATCATGTTAAGACCTGGACTTTGCAGAAGCCTGTCATTTAAACAGTTTATAATTAACTTCCTGAAAAGAATTAATGAGATAATATCTGGTCTGTGCAAGTTACAAACATTACTATAATGTTATTCTTTTCCTGTAGATACTATTTGATACATTATCTGATGTTGAGTTAGGGTCTACTAGCCAGTGACATGGTGTCATGTGTATTTTCAATGAGATATCATAGGTTATAGGAGGATTGTGCAAGAGAATATCCTTGTTGTTTCACACAGAATGTTCCCACAAAGATACCTATTTGCTCTTGGATAAGCCTGGTATCATCTAGCAGTTCCAGTTCCGTGGCTACTGCATTAACAAAAAGTTCCCAGCAATGCCATGTTCAAATACACTGTCCTCACCTCTAGCACATAATTCAGCCATCTCTGCAAAACTCTTGTTTTGTAGTAGTTTCATATGAATTCTCAGTTATGCTATATTGTACTGTGTAAGATAGTCACATCATTCTCTAACATTCAGGTTTTCTTTAGAACCACCAAAGTGAACTACCTTGAGAGCCTTCTCGTTTTTCAAACAGAGGAATATGACCCATCTGTCTGGGTTTCAAACTTATCATGTTTGAGAAACATGACTCAGATGGGCAATGAACAAGAGCTTTTCTGCCTAGTTCACATGCAATATAATTCCATAACTGTTACATTCCAGCATTCCTGTAATGCTGGAAAAATTCTCCTCTCATGAGCATCCCTGAATAATGCGACTGTTTCAAGCAAATGGGGTAACTTGAGTTCATTTGTAATTTTGGAATCAATATCGAGCTTATACGTGTTATAAATACAAAGCATCCACACTCACATTAACAGGTAGGTTCTGCTCTTATGTAGTCAACTAATTGCTAAGTTTGATCTATTGTCTATTCGTATTTCCTTGTAACCTATGGAGAATTATGAAATGTTTATGGTTTATACTTTTAACAGTCATTTGTAGAGGTTGCATCTGGAAAGATGTAATTCCCAAATGAAGTATCACACAATCTTGTGAAGATATTTGGAAATGATCAATAAAACCAACAACCACACAGAAATTATTACATTAAAACTTTAAGAAAATTGCTGCTGACAAGTATAGCATGAAATACTTTAAGAGAATAGCTACAATGACTTTGATCCTGAGTTAACTAGAATTACTAGATAAAGACTTGTATAAGACTTGTATTTGCCATGCAAAGGGACCTGGACAAATTTAAGCAGTGTGCCCACAGAGACTTAGTGAGGTTTAACTAGACTCAATGCAAGGTACTGCACTTGGGCTGGGACAATCCCAGAAACACATACAGACTAGGAGAACAACTCCTTGGGGGAGGCTGGAACTGGGAGGTCTTTGAGATGCCTCCAAACCAAGCCATTCTATGATTCTTTACCATTGTGGACATCATGACAAAGGATTTCCAAAGACAGTAAATGGTGAATGTAGGACATGTCAGTACCCAAAGGGAAAAACTAAAACCAATACTGACTATAGCAAAAAGCACAGGTGTTCTCCTGTCATGTACTCTGCACCACTGATGCCTTGAAGCAAATCTGTGCGTTTTTTACAGCCATAGGCTAACATCACCTAAAATGATTACAGTGGTTGATTAGTTCACTACTAATTAGACCACTACTGGGTTTCTGACGCCTTTGCTCTGGAACACTTGGAAGATGTCTTTATGGCAGTTTATATATGCCACACTAATCTGGTATTAGAACCAATATATTCTTTTGAATGACTCTTATTTAAGATTACAAGGGCCCTTGAAGAAATTGGTACCTTGGTGGACAGTCCCTTTCGTAGCACTTCTTCTGCCTTCCAATTGGCTGTGTGGCCGGGTCACAAAAGGAGTTCTTGATCGCTCCACCTCCCTTCCGCATGCAGTGGGCAATCTGGCGACGCACTCCTGGAAGAGAAAGACCCAAAAAGAAAAGTAATCCCTGTAGGCCAGGGATAAACTGCAGATGTCTTCCAGCATGAGGTGCACACACTGTCTGCACACCACATCCTAGAATACAGAAAGAGCTGTGTGATGTTCTCAGGAGTAAAAGTCAGTTTTGCAGTACGTCTGAGCTAGATCAGGTACAAGTATCCCCTAGTCAGCTGAAAGGGTGTTATGCAGAGCTCTGGCTGAAGGTACACACTAGAAGGAACTTACTCTTATCTCAGTGATGTTGTTGGTCTCAGAAAGTGTTCTTATACCCCTGATAGAAGTTGAGTTTAAAGGGCTGTGAACTGTTTTTTGGATTTCTCACAGAGAACAGACAACAGGGCAGCAGGAGACTGTTCACAGCATGTGGATTATTACTGACCTTCACTTTGCTTTTGTGGAACAGGCAATTAAGCAGAAAACAAAACAGAATGTTTCACAAAGAATATAACTCTATGATTGCTAATGCTGAATTCTGCTGCTTGAAAGTTTTAAAAACAGTACAAGTCTTGACCTAAAACAATGATGTCATCATACAAAGGATAAAATCTGTTTTCTGAATAACTGATGCACAGCAGAAAGGAGGCAAATCACTGTAACGAAGAGATATTCCATACATACAATTTATGTTATGTATTAGCAGTTTCAGTCACATAAATGTCTGTTCACTGAAGAGAAAGAAACCTGAAACAAAATACTGCATTATCCCAGTGCAAACCTAAAGAAAGCTACATTCCAGGAGAGTTCTGCAATAATTTGATGTCAGTACTGAGCTGCAAATCCAGACAAATGTCTGGGATAAACACGATTGAAGAAATCTTGTTTGCTCACTGCTGTTAACTGTGCTAATAATTCATAGCAATTTACATGCAGACATTAAGGCACTATTTCTGTGACTTTCATCCCTCTCCTGGGAAGAAATGGGCTTAGTAGCACTAATACTATGCGTCAGAGGTAAATCTTTTGTATCTTTTGTAACTTGAAAATATTTCTCTGTGAAGCATTTTCTTCTCATCCTCCCTGCAGTGTCCCCTTACAAGACAACTAACGCATACATCCTAGCATTTCACACTAGCATTATTGGGGGCTTGCCGTAAGAGACTTCACAGCATTCAAAAACACACTTCTCAAAAAAAAAAAAAAAAAAAAAAATTAAATTATTCACATATACTAATAAACATAGGAAAAAAATCCCAGACTACGAAATCTGATACTAAGGAATCCAAAGCTACTATTAGAGGTAATTCTTCAAAGAAAAACTGAGCATGGCATGTAGATATGAAGGGGAAGTTTATGGTCAGACATCACTGAAAAAAGACTTCATGACAAGAAGAGGATGAGAAGCCTTTGGGTCATTTTATAGAAACAGACAGAAACCTTTGGTTTCTATGGGTAGTACTCCAAGATTTCAGGTATACAATGCTTAAAAAAACAGTGCAGCTTCTACACAGCCTTCAGACACATGACTAGGTTCTATGCAACAAATACATTGAGTCTCCACCATTCATACAAAAGAGCCAGTTTTATAATAGAATAATTCAGCTGGAAGGGACCTCTAGAGTCATCTAACCCAGTAGCATTTAGTTCAGAATGGGAATTAGTTTCACCTAGAAGAGAGGATTAGGGGGACTGCAGCCCTATGCTTCTGCTAATATTCTTTTTGCTGAGGCATTCAAACTTTAGGGTACATGACAAGGTGGCAGCTGTATGGTAGCACAGCAATCCTGCCTGCAGTGTTGTTGCACATGGCTCTCCTTTTCCTTGGGGACATCAATAAACAGAAAGCTGCATGGTCCACTGCAGGACTATCAGGGAGCAAAGTCCTGGTTTATGCTATGGAAAGCGTAAGTGGAATAGTAAGCAGCCTTTGCACTAGTTGTAAACAAAGCAGTTTACAGAAATACAGTTCCAACCCTTTCGAAGTAATGCTATGATGCTGCTATAAATGCAAATTAAGAACTCCTCTTTGGCTCCAATAAATTTTTAGTGTCATTTCAGCTGCTGTAATTCACTTTAAAACAGCTATAAACCTTAGCAGAAATATTGCTTTGAGGCTGTACATTCTCATAAAACATTTGTTGATCACAGCCATCAATAAACTTAATTCGCACAAACAGAATTTTTAATACAGAAGTTACATGAATTTATATTGTAATTTTAAAACCTGGTAAATTCTAGGATGAGTACGTATGTTTTAAGAAGCCATAAATGCCTTTTCTTTTTTTCCCATTAGGACTATATACAATTCAGTTACAAAGTTGAAAATAATTTTAGATGCTTGTATAGATGCACATACATTTTCTTAGGAACTGTCATCTTAAAAATACAGTGGTGTTTCAATATAGATGTGTAAAGAAGGGAACTTTGCGTGCAGTTTTATCACGTGTTTTCAAGGTTTTCAGCTGGTCTGGAAATGAGATAGCAAAAGAAAGATGGGCTGCTGAACAGTACATAAAAAGTGGCTTGAATTTACCTAAGCAGATACTTCATGCTTACTAAACCTCATCCTTCTATTGAATGTTCAAGTTTTCTTTGATTTCCTGTGTCACTCTAAAAACATTCTTACCATTTCTATGATTAGAGAGAATACAACAGATATTCGCAGGTAGTTGATTTTTCTTAATTTTTTTTTTAATCTTGAGCAAGTTGAATTAGAAAGCACTCCAATGATACATGGCTCCCTCTGAAAGTAATACATCTATTTATTTGCATGGAAATTACAACAGCATCAACAACAAAAAAACTGGCACAGAAAATTAGTCGCCTTACATTCGACTCTGCTGTACCAAATATTTACACAGGTCTTAATTCCACTCACTCAACTCAGAAAGCACTTGTACCTCTCCATGAGGCTTCAACCCTAATACTGAACTTTCTAGAAATTTTCCCCAGGCAAAAAAAGGTACCCATTTAAAAATCAGTTGGGTTTGAAAGGATTTTAAAAGAGAACAGGCACTTGTTAGCATAACAGCTATGGCAAGGAAATTGGAATTGGATGATCTTTAAGGTCCCTTCCAACCTAACCCATTCTGTGAAAGTCTAGTTTTGAGTTTGGGCACCGTTAAAGCTGCAAATGACAAAACTGAAGGTCCTGCATTCCAGAAGGGTATGTACAAAGTGTGCATACAAAAGGGCATAGTAAGAGCCCTTTGTGTGAACATGGAATTGTCACTGTTGTGCATCAAATCAAATAGTCCGCATGGACTTCACTTTGGTACTTGAATGAACAAATTACATCCCATGCATGCACAGATCACGTGCACAACTGATGTTGTAAATGTATAACCCATAATTGTGAAATAAAGCATTGTGACTATTGTTTTCTCAGTCTCAGTGCTGCAAGTTTAGTAGTACAATTCAGTTCAGGAAAACATGTAGGTAATTTTTCAAAGTGGCCCTGATAGCAGTTGTGAAGGATTTAGAGGCCACAAAGCAATTAACCCCCAAACAAATCTCACAGTTAAGTCCTTCTGAAAAACTTTGAAACTTTGCCAATCGCTGGTGTTATCTATGGAGGAGAACACTTCTGAAATTGCCTTAGTTGTAGCTGTGCTGTACTTTTTGCTTCTTGTTACATTCCATGCCACTCAAAACTAGTCCTACAAGACATCATGTCAGTGTTTCAAAAAGGACAAAGGGATTTTGCTTATAGTTTCTAATTGACCGTTATTTAAAGAAACGACAATGGGTAGCCATTCTAGAAAAATACTTAGGAATTTAAATTAACTGTCCTATGAAAGAAGCTTAAAGGCTTTATATGCTATCTGTCTGGACAGCAGCCTCTGGAGAGACAGCCCACTTAGGCAGAGGGTTGCTGCGTGCAACTCAAGTTTGATTGTGCAGCAGTCTGCAGGATGCCTTCTGTAATGAACAGATCCTGATGGCAAAGAAATTCTATTCTACATAAAGCAAAAGAATCTGCAACAAAGACTGAGCAACGCTCATTATTTTTACTGTAAATTATGCTCATAAGAGTTTGTCATGAAAAAAAATTACCAAACTATTTTCTACACTACAAACAGATATCAGGTATTGATATCTGTTCTCATTTTTCCTGCACACAGTATTACCTATCTTTACTACAGAAAACATTGATTTTTCAGACAATATTATTTCCTGCTATATTGTTGAGAAGCCAGTTGCACTCACTATTTGAAACTATAAGACACAGAGGCATGTGAAAGAGATAATGTAAAACATAAGCACATTTGCTTCTTCTCCATCACAGCTACAGTGGAGCTGGAGAAGGACTTGGACCAGGGCACAGCAATATATGTGTCACAACCTTAAGGCGAGGAATATCAGAAAATGCCCTTAAGGAGTTGACCTGAGGTCATTCTGTGAAGGCAAAGCTTAATTTTACAACTACATTATGCAACACTGGAAATTTCCTCTAGTTAAGGATGTAAAACTGTGTTGTTTTTTTTCTTTTAGACAGGAGAGGCTTTCCGAGACCAGCCTGTTCCTCTGTATGCTGTCCCATTTGCCATTCCCTAACTCTGTTTTTCTCTTTTGGCTATGGAAAGCATGATTGCATTGTCCTGATCTCTGTGGTTACAAAAAGCTGAAGGGCTCTTGGATTTATCACTGTTCTATTGTCCAGTCCTGATGTGAGGCCTACAATGAATCATTAGGCAGTTCCATGTTTGCCAGGAGAGAAAAAAAACCTCTAGAAATCAATTTCTGCCACTGGCTATGTCAGTCAGAGTTACTTCAGTGGTTCACCTTTCTTGGCCTCCTCTTTGAACCTGAAAAACAACTCAGCCATTATTTACCAAATGATGAATGAAAAAGTACTTCAAGGGTTATTTCACTGTCATATTTACCCTAACAAACACAACTTATTTTTTTTAAATCTCCTTGACCCCCATTGAAGGTTTGTCTTCAGTGGAGTTCTCATGCAGCATATTGATAGCAGAAGATTATCTTCTTGCCTACTTAACACACTTTACATTAGAAGCTTTAAGAAAATATTTTAATGCCTGAGATCTGGCACAGCAGGTTTGTTACTGCCAATGGCACTAAATTCTGGATCTAAACAGCCTGTACATTCAGATAAGATCAGTCTCATTATTTAAACCTAGGGGGAAGTTCTGCAGAAGTCAGGGAAATATACTGATTAATGCAGCAACACTGGGAACATTAAGTCCTGCCTTTATTTTGCCTCATGATTCCTAGCTGAACTCAAGAGGAACAAATACAATAATGTGCAACTGTGAGAATTTCTGGTTCTACATAAACAATTACTACTATTTCCATTCCTTGCTAAATGGGGCAAGACTTCAGAGTTTACAAACTTCTTTGCTGAAGGACCATTAACATTTTCCAAATACTCTGTTCTCTGCTTCTGAGAGCTCCAGGTTTTGACGTTAATGTCTGGATAAGCAGAGCTCAAACTCTGGTGTGGAGCCTAGTAAGGCCACAGCTAGCTCAGCATGCCAACAGCATGAGTGGTTCACATTTAGGCAGCCCAGAGCAGAGTCAAATTAAGCATAGAATACCTGCAGAGAAATGCGAACAGACTGTAATACCAGAACTCTGTCTCCCTAGTTCAAAAAAGAAAGACAAGGATCTCATAGAAGTCTAGTGGGTGGCCATAAAGATGGTTAAGGATCCGGAACGTCTTCCATATGAAGATAAGCTGAGTAACCTGGATCTGTTCAGAAGGGGGAAAAGAAGATGGACAGAGCATCTGATAAGTGTTTATAACTATCTAAAGAGAGATGGGAGGCAAATGGATGAGGCTCTTGGTGGCTCACAGTGGTAGGACAAGGAGCAATGGCCTAAAACTTGTACATAGGAAGTTCCATACTGACATGTGGAAGAACTTCTTTATGGTAAGGGTGATGGTGCACTGGGATAGGCTGCCCAGATTGGTTGTGGAGTCTCCTTTTATGGGGATACTACACCTACCTGGGCAACCTATTGTGGGTACCTGCTTTAGCAGGCGGATTGGCCTCAATCTCTTGAGGTTCTTTCCAAACCCAGTGATACTGTCTATTTCTCCTTGTTCAAGCAATTCATTTAAGCCCTACGGCAGGCTTTCCTTTTTTGACTGTTCAGGGAGTAAGCGACAATATCCTGACTTCTTTACTTACTAGCAGATTGCACCTTCCTTCAAGTCTGTTTTGAAATTTTTATGAATTTATGTATCTAAGGGGAAAGAGAGAAAAATATTTATTTATTCCTTTTATCTTGTCCTTGAATGAATACAGAGAATGGAGAAGGTTTCCATGTTTTGTGCTGTGATGTATCTTATACCCTGCAGAATCATATGATGAAGTTCACAGTGCTTCCTGAAGTGTTTCATTTTGACCTATGCCTATAGGCTCAAGAAATACTTATTAAGAAGTCAAAGATGGTAAAGGGGGAAGCCACCTATTAAATAAAAACTGAAAAAAACGCCCATATCCTGCAGTCTTCTGTTTAAATAATCATGTTGCAATTAGAAATCAAAGCCAAATCACACAATTCTTTAGCCAGAAGATAGTATACAGTAGTATAATTTACTTAGTAGGAAACAATTCTGGGAAAAGTGAAGCAGATGTTGAATAAAAACATAATAACCAGTCTAATTTCACTTTTCCTCCCTCTTTTTGCTATCATGACAACTGTTAGATTAAAAATCAACCTCAAGCACATAAAGGAGCTGAAACATGCAGCATGCCATTGAACAAAGCATTTGTTTTAGGTACCTAAATAAAATGGTTTGGGTTTTTTGCTAACAAAAAAGAGTATTTACTGAGAAATGCATGAAAGTATTTTTGCTTTTTGGACAGAAATGAAGGGTATTTTTTTGTATTTAAGATACCTGAGTTTAGAACACTTACACAGAGAAACAGAAGTAGGTTGCAAATCAGTTCTACTGGGAAGTTGGATTATGACAAGGAATTCTGAAAGTAAAGTGCAAGGGAAAAGAAAACTAGATTTTCCAATTTGGCTCATAGATGCTGAGAATTTCAGGGCAGGTGATACACACATTTCCTCATCTTAAATAGCTTTGTTATCTTATTTTAAAGCTAAAATACATTCTTACATATAAGCTCTCTCACAAAATACATGTAAGAACCTTGCCTCTTAAAGAAAGAGAAATGACAGAAATGGTCCAGATCATTTTAAGGAAAGTAACAAACAATAATAGGAAAAGGAAATGTGGAATTACCTCTTCCACAGGTCACAGTGCAGGCTGTCCACTCTCCATATTGCCAAAAATACTCTGGCTCTTCAATCTCATTCTCATGACTTTCCTCTTTACGAACAGTATATTCATACTTGATTCCAGGATTAGCCTCTTGAAAAAGTAGCTGGAGAAACAGTACAGCTCATTTAATCATTTCTGTTTACTGTAATCTTCTAGCCCAAAGCTTTCAAGGTATGACAGCCGAAACAAAATCAAACAAATACAAAAAAAACCCAAACGAAAAAACAACAAAATAAAACCCAGCAGGTTTAAAAGCACCCTCATTTTGGATCCTACTACCCATTCAGAAACACAGACTGGAAAACTTTCCATTTGCTTGCTGACAGTGGTAGACATAGTTATTTTTAAGACACAGCTGTTTGTAATGCAGCTTTGAAAGCTCATGTGCAGGTGGGCCAACATAAGTGATCATGAGATAACACAAAGTCCATCCAAGGTGCTGGAAAACCTGGCACTGATTTAGAGCTATTGCCTTCCATTATAAATGGTAATTGCCCTACCCATATATAACAACTGTTAAACAATATCCAGTAAGTTAGAAAACTAGAGATTTTATTCAGATACTCTTATTATTACTTTTTGCCATTTCCAGATTGAGAAGGAAAATTCCAAGTAAGTAGAGCCACTCATGAGTATCACCATTTGGCTGACAGGAGAGAGGTAAGAGCATCGTCAGGGGATCAACTACTGAGGCAATGAACTTCTCCTCTTCCTCCTGTTCGTTTCATTGGATTTGGTTCATGACAGTGCCAACTGAATATCCAAAACATTGACCCTCTCCCATGACCATAATCATACTATGATACAGGACATACATGTTTCCAGGTAGGATGAACTGCTTTCTCAAGCAACATATTTCTTTCCAAAGTAGCTCAAATGATTTTTGAAAGACAGGATGCTAGTAGAGCAGTTTACACAAAAATATACATCTTATTCCAGCCACAGTTTCAAAGTCTTAGTACATTCAGCAATCTTCCAAACCCAACTGGCTCTGCTAGAGATCTGCTTCTTACCTGAATCCATATTGATTCATTGGTGGGTCCTGGAGCAGTCAGATTTTCTAGATCACCTGTCCTGTCATACTGAAATATCGTTCCTGCCACTTTGTATTCACCATTCCACTGGATGATAAAACCTCCATTCAGGTAATATTTTTCTGGGTCTTTACTTCGCACAGCAAGGAAATTGCCTGCTTCTGCAACTTCTGTCACTCTGATTCCCCTTGCACCTTTTGGGATTAACCCAATATCAACATATCCTAAAAGAAAACAAAACAGATGCATGGAGGTAAACAACAAAAATGTCACTGCAGTTTACTGAAGGCATTTTAAAACATCAGATTTTCTTGAAATACATATATATATAAGTTCTGTCATGGAGCTTTTCATTTACATATTCATGTATTCTTTTCATTTAATTAATGGCGGGACTTTCCAACACAGATTTTCCAGTATCAGTCAGAGTATACATACTATGTTTAAGCAATTATAGTGGCATTTAGAAGGGGTGTGGATGTGAATGCTTTTCTGAGCTGTGCCACATGAAATTTACTTCACAGTTGAGCATCAGCATCTCTACAGCCATGCCCAAGGGCTCTGGCATACTGTAACCACAAGTACTCTGGAAAAAGAGTAGGGAGTCTCAGTTTGTTAAGAGTCTGTTGTAGGAAAAGTTTTTTAATTTTAAGGAACATTTTCATCTGTCATCAGTGGATGTAAATGATTTCATAATCCTGAAGTCTGAAGTCACTCAAGTTTTCCATGACTCAAATAGCTTTCTTGATGCTGCTCTGGGCCGGGTTTTAGAAATTATAAGGATGACAAGCTCTACAGGCAGATCCCCTAGGAATGGAAGCTGCAGAAGTCTGGTCACAGTGTAGGTACGTAGACACTCATCACACACAGCTGTTGTCACAGATTAAATTCTGAGAATCACATCCCCATCACCTGTCTTGTGAAATAAGCTGATCAGCTTTGATTACTCAGACATAAACCATACTGGCCATAATAAGCGACCTTCAGAATTAGTGGTACACTTAAAATGTTGGACAACTTATTTCAGTAAGTTACAGCTTGTAGTTCTTTTGCATGGTGACAGGTACTGGCCTTACTGATATATGTTGCCCATGGTAAAAAGAAACAAAACATAAAGCTGCTGAAATAAATTCTAATAAATGAAAATATCCACCCATCTGTGTCCCCTCATTGTCCAACCCTCCCCACATCCCCCCCACAAAAAACAACCCAAAAAACAAGAAAAAATCCCCAACATATAACCATTAAAACAAAAACAACAAAAAACAGAAAATAAGAATCCACAACCAAATAAAAATGGATCTGTCTACTTCAATCCCCCTGTAATTAAAAGAAGCATAATGTTAAACGTATATTGTTCTCTCCATGACACCTTTTGTGTGTTTCTGAGATTAGCTATGGAAGCTGAAATGCTTCAGTCTTTCAAAAGAGAAGGGCATGACGACACTTGGAAGATTACTAAATAACTGGATTATCATTGGATGCCAGATCTTTGTAAGAAAGTGAGGTCTAATGACTCTTCCAAACGTTCTATTCATCCGGTGAGGTGGAGACGTGTTACAAGCTGTGTGTGACTGTGTAACTAAAGACTTGATTAGAAGACATACTCACAAGTGGGCCCAATTAAATTTTATGCATGCAAAAAATTTATTGTGGAATTTTCTGAGAGCTTTGCAAACTTGGTGTCCTTTTTCTAGCAGATTTTTTTTTCTTTTTCTTTTCCAGATGTAATTTGAATAACATTTTTCAAAGTACAAAATATAAAAACAATCAAACGTAATTTTCTCTCTGTTGTTATAACATAAGAAGTCTGTACCCTGTCAAGTATTTGCATAATTATTTCTGTCTGAATCACTGTTGCACATAAACCTGATTTTAAATACATGTCAGCTGTCCGATGATAGCTGTTCCCATTTGGCCAACGTATCACACTCCCTCCCTAAATTATCTCCTGGTTTCTCAGGTCATCAGTTTAATTCCCAGTGAATGTTACCTGTTTTTGAAAGCAACACAAATCAGGAACAAGCTTTTGATTTTATCAGGCAGCTCACTATTTTATTTTATTTCATTTTATTTTTTGTTTAAAAATGGTGTAGGTGGTGTTTATATAATTGTTCCTGGTTATATGGTCCCATCTGTTAAGATTATCTAGAGATCTGAGATTCAATAACAGTTGAAATGTCAGCTGGCTAACCTGCACGCTGTATTCATTAAACTCTGCAGCATCCATGCTGTAGGTGCTGTCACACACCCGTGCAATGGCAACTTTCAGGTGCCATTAATCTTTCAATTTTTAACAAAAATTAAATCTATATCTTCCTAATCATGGAGAAGAGTGGAAGAATAAATTCATGCAACCCTTGCAGGCACATCACTACTGGGGCTGAAGAGCTTGTTTCTCTTCTCCCATTGCTGTAAGTCAGAAGAAATTTCACCAAAGTACTTAGCACAGTACTGCAAATCAGATTACAATCGCTCTATTTCTCCTTATCTCACCAGCTCCCATCCTGGTCTCTAGTTTGTCATATATGTGAGTTTCTTACTTAAAAAATGAAAGTTCCTGAAGCACGATTTTCTTCTAAGCCAGGCTCTAGGCACTATCACAAAAATATACATGAAACAGCACAGGTTTCCTATGGCAAATCAGGTTTGCAGATCAAAGTACAGTTGCACGCAGCCTTTCCAAGGAATAGAAGGAGCACTGTGGTGTGTAATGGTAATGGGGAAAAAATCATAGCCTAGAGGCAATCTCTGAAGTGAGGATGCAGGAGAACTTCCAATCTCTCCGATTCCTTTCTGTATCATGGCTGTGTCCAAAATTAATCTCCAGAATGTATCAGGCCTCTGTGTGCATTTGGGCAGCAAGGGACTGCAAGAAGTGTGGAATCAATTCCAATCAGGTTGTTCACAGGGTGTCAGGACCAAGATAAACCTCTGGGTTAAAGCAAATGCCATCACATTTCCTCATTTGCTTGTCAGTTCAGGAAAATTCATCCCTTCATAGGAGTGACATGGGCCAAGCTCTGCCTTTTTCCTAGCTGAATCAGACCTCTCCTCATCCCTGTTGCACAATCCCTCGTTTCTTGATTTTCAGAGATTTAAAGGTTCCTAATGAAACTCTGAAAAATCATTTCCCCTACATGCATTAAAGAGTGAAGGCAGGACAAATCCCTGTCCTTCTGACAACTGCCCTGTCTCTAGCCACTCCTCTTCCTTTTCCCAAGAAGACTCCTTTGTTTGAACTGCAAAACTTTATTCCCCCTTTTTGTTAACATATTTACTTCTCATTCTGCCTGCCGCAGTCCTAAACCCCTGTCATTTGCAACCCAGTCTTTCTTCTACCCCAACACTTTTTCCTATTGAGCAGCACCATTTATTCTTCTTCCGTTGTCTGCATGCCTGGTCAATGTTCTGCTGTGCATAGTAATATTCCTCAGCAGCCAGTGGGAGTAACAAGAACAAGATTTAGAATGTAGAATCATAGAATTGCTCAGGTTGGAAAAGACCTTAAATATCATCAAGTCCAACCACATCCTGACCATACTACCCTAACAACCCTTCACTGAATCATGTCCCTCAGCATCACATCCAAACGGCTCTTAAACACATCCAGGGGTAGTGACTCAACCACCTCCCTGTGGAGCCTATTCCAGTGTTTAACAACCCTTTCTGTAAAGAAGTGTTTCCTGAAATCCAACCTAAACTTGCCCTGGTGCAACTTGGGGCCATTTCCCCTTGTCCTGTCACCAGCAAGAAGAGACCAACCCCACTCTCACTGTAAGCACCTTTCAGATACTGGAAGAGAGCAATAAGGTCTCCCCTCATCCTCCTTTTCCCCAGACTAAATAGCCCCCGTTCCTTCAGTGTCTCCTTGTAGGGCATATTCTCCATATTTCCCTACCTTTAAAATATCATTAAAAAAAAGTGGACATCTTTTATGTCAGTCTCAGAAAAACTTTTAACTCTGGCCAAGCCTAGATCCTGCGTACACTTCAAGTCTTTCTACCCTAAAAAGGCAGCTTTTCCCCTAAATTCTAAATTATTTGCACAAATAATATTTTAGTTTTAGTTTCCACTTCCTCTTCAAGACTTTTTGGCACTAATTCATCCCACATAAGGCAACTTAAGGACTGCATGTCTCACTGCCATGAGTGAAGAAGGCCTCAGACTTTCAAGTGCTGATTCAGACCTCAGTAACATTGCAGGGACTCACCTTTCCACCCTTCCAGCCCAGAAGTTTCTACCACAGAAACTTCTCCAGCAAACAGATGTGCAAAATTCTGCACAAGGAAAAGGCTGTACTTGGTCACTAAAGCCAGTGCTATCAAATTTAGGACACTTTGAAACACTTGGTCCAGTGTTTTCTGGGTGCTTTACTTTGTCTAGAGATTCAGTTCAGATTTTCCAAGGGCACTAATTACAGAAATAATTTGTAAATGCACTCCCTATTTGGGGTTTTTGTCAGTATCAGTGTAAATTGCACAGGACCTCTTAGTCTCTGACATCATTTTTATTAGATGAGGTGAACTTAAAAAACAGCTCACCAATCTTTTAAGGTACATGCAAGATTAATTGCGAAACATCCTTTTGCTATTTCCTATACAGACTGATCATTCAGTTTACAATGGAAAGCACTTCTTCAGAATTTTTACATGTATCAATACTTCATCAATAAAAGAGTTTAAGTAAAGAACCCAATTTACCAAATCCTTCACTTTGATTAAATGTCATTTTCACTGTATGACAGGCAGAGCCATCTCCCAGGCAAACTCCACACTGGTCTTCAGTGGCATTGGAATTTATCTCATAATCACAGCCAACAGCCTAGGGGAAAAAAACCAAAAGGAGTTTCAGAATTAATACTGTTTTCACAATGAAACTTCAGCATATACATTTTACATAAATATTACAAATATATATTTTATGACATAAAGGCAATAGTAGTAGAGATCATGTAAGTGAAATATGTGTCTGAAGTATGTATATGAAAGTGAAATGAATATGTATAATGAAGTAAAAAAGAACAAAAAACCCACAAACACCACTAGGCCATGAAACATACAGTAGTGACTAGACGCATATCTAAACTGGAAACATCCCACTAAAATGATTTCAACTTTTTGGACTATCCAAAACATCTACCACTCATGTCTGCTCTCGTATATCATAGACACAGCCATGGATTCTCAGAACTAAAATGTAATAACAGAAGTGAAATACAGTGAATCTCACCAGTGTCTCAGTGAAACCCCAGTGTCTTACCCACAAACACAAATATTTCACACTGTTTCTTCAACAGAGGTAGAACAAAAGCTACTCACAGGAACAGATGGTTTGAATCTCTATTAATAATGACACACGGGGCAAGGATTACTTGCTAAAGATTCACTTACTGAACATGCTGAACCTAGACAACTGTACCCAACCAAAGTCACAAAGCAACTCAACAAATGACAGAACACTTTCTGATCACTGTGTCATGTTCTGTAGCAGTCCTAGTGAAGAACCCCTAATGCAGACAAGTAAAACTCTTCAGTAGGCTGTAAAAAAATTTTACAGCTTTTTTTTCTCCAGCTTGCCAGCACAGAGCAATGAGTCAGATTGAAAGCTCTGACAAAGACTGATTTTCCATTCATTTTTGCTAGGGGGAGGAAGCAGGAGAAAAAATATTCATCTTGAGTTAGGAAAAACTTCTTCCTTGCCAAAACCAAAATTCCATGTAGTCTATTACACTTGAGGAGAATCATATTTAAGTTCTGGGGTAAAGTTTTTGCCTCTCTTTAAGGACTAGGGAGATTTTTAGGCTGAAGTGCTTTAATATAATGTGGTATAAAAATAATCTGAAATTTCTTAAATGTTATGTCCATTCATCAGAATCAAGGCAGCATATGTCCTAGGTGAGAAATCAGAGTGCAGTATGGGTTAAACTGAAGAGTCAGGTTCCTGCCCATGTATAAAGCAGAAAAACCTTTCATCATCTGAATTAACCTGGAGGTAAATGTAATGGTTTGGAGTTCTGTGAAGCTTCTCTTTCTTTCTCTAAACAGAGCTCAGCTGGTGAAGGACAATCAAGCCCTAAACTTTCTTGCAGGCTTTGTGCTAATACAATATTACAAAAATACAGCAGGAAAAGAATCCCAAAATAAATAGATTCAAGACTAAGCAGCCAACTTTAGAAACTTTTAAAAGCATACAGCATAAAACAAAAGCTAGACTATTAAGTACTGTTATGCTCTGCACTTTTTAGACTACAGCTTTTCAGAATAAGAGGTGTATGCATAACAGCACTCCTGAGCTCCTTGGTACCATAAATCTCTTTAAATCATATCTGCATTTCAGCTACTTTTGTCACAAATGAATATTAAAGAATTCTGAAGTATATTAACATCACTTTGTACAAGAGCTTATCATTACTGAGGAGCTGGCTGCAGCTTCCCGACCAAATGAAACTCCAATTGCACCGTTCCATGCTTGCTGTGTGTATCAGTATGGATTCAGCTGTAATATACTCTCATGCAGATAGTGCATATTTGGCAGTGCTCCACCTTATCTATTTGTCACCTAAGGAGCGTGCTGCATTTGATCTGCTTCTCCTGGAGCTGAATTATTCAGTCACACATAATAAACACTACTTACTTATACATATATATATATATCAGTATTTCAAGGTGGAACAAAATATATACACGTATGTATATATTTCTCCACCTTGAAAATAACATCTGGGTAATCATTAAAAACAACAACAACCAAAAAAAAACTTTTCTCAAAAATTCAGAGTAAATTTTGAGGGGAAACGGAGTTGTTTTCAAACCACACTAAAGTGCATCAACACTCACACCACTACATTCTCTGCCCCCTCCTTTCCATATTCTAGTTCCAGTCTTAAATTACTTTCAAATTATGACATGAGTTGATGCTTAGCTTAAATCCTTTAGATGTTACATTTCTTGATTTATTAAGCATGTAAATAAAAACCTATTTAGCTTAGAGAGAACAGAGGCAGTTCTGGTCAGCTCTTGGGCACATTACCACCCCAAAGGACATAGCTGGTTGGCACACTGGGATAAGAGAATCATTTACCTGACAACTTGCCCTCTTTTGTGCATGAATACTGTCACTTGTACAAGTGACTGAAGTGCTGCTATCCTCTGCTGTGTTACAACCTCAGATTCAGTCCCAGTACAGTATTTGAACTTCACAGATCCTAAATTCATTTCTAGTAAGCATTTGTTTGTTTGTATGCATTGTTGTTCATTTGTTTTTATCAGAGAAACTCCACAGTGCTTTGTGCTATCATGACAGAAAGCTAAACTTGCAGAACACAACCAGAGCCTACTTGTGTCTAACACTTTGTGGCTGTCAACAGTGTCTGAGACATCTGGAATCCTATCATAGCACGCTGCTATGATAGGATTCTATGCTGTATGATTTAGATGAACAGCCTTAAGAGATATGGCAGTAGTTAAAAGTTCTTCTTTACTGATTTTTGTCAAAATAAACTTTCAGGTGCAAAACATGCCAACTTCTCTAATATCCCCTTGATGTATGAAGATCTCAGTATTCCTTCTTTTGATTCTAATCCCCTTTTACCTTCAGTACATCAGCGCTTGTAATCTTCCACAAGCTTTTGACAGGAAAGCATACCTATTAATCTAGGTACAAAGCCTTCTTCATACTCTACTGTTTTTTCCTGTCAGTTTGAGGGGAAGAAACACCTGAGCTTTTACTCTGTGCACCACTGATTTAATGAACAGCTACAGGGAGCTCCCAGGAAAGGCCTCGAGTTAATGATGCCACTTTATATAATAATATTATCACTCACATTTTAAAAGAAGTTTCAAAAAAGAATCATCTGTCACTATAATAACAGCACTTCATCAGCACCTTTGATGCCTGCTATGAAAAACACTGGATGTGCCAAGATGTTCTCTCTTGATTCACAGAAGGGCACTTTAAAAAAGAGGGAAAGTTTATTCTCCGTTAGTGATGTGTCTTTCACAGATATATCTCAGCACTAAGGACCACATTTATGAGGAGTACAGAATGTTACAGAGATAAATACATGCTGAGAAGGTTCATGAGTCAGTTTTTACTTCCAAGCATGTCGCTACTCAACCAAGGATGGATTAAATGATAGAATGTATTACTCTAATGAGGTACTCAGATTTCTCAGACAACACTGTAATGAGTGCAGAATGATTCTTTATCTGGTGAAGAGCACAGACCTACACTTGTTAGCTAAGAATGCAATACAATTTATTCTTAGCACTTCTTGAGAATGTGAAGAGATAGATAGATGGCCATCTTTCATCCCATGATGCACACTTCAGTGTATCTACTGTACTGTCTGCACATTTATTAATAGTCTATAATAAGTTAGTAAAGTCAGTGCAATCAGTTTTATCACTGAACTGAAGCAGTAACAAGCCACTCTGGGGAGTCCTGCAAGTTGAAGTTCATTTTCTGTTCTATGCACACATTTACTGTTAACCAGAAAGTAGAGGAGAAAATGTTTCAAGTGGACAAAACATATATTTTTAACTATGCAAATGAAAAATACAGAGATTGAACTCCAACACTGCATGTTTTGCTACTAGGCAGTACTAAGGACTGTTTTAGAGCTTCTTACTCAAACTTCTGGAAAGGAAAGCGGAAAAAAGTGCTTTCAGTTTTTAATGTTTTTGTCAAATAAGCATTTGCTGGTAGAAAATGCATATTCTTAATATGGTTTCTGTTCAACTTTTGTTGGCTGCTCATGCTTGCTTGAGTATTTACACCTAGTGACAGTTTATCCAGTGTGAGCTATCAGTCAGACATTCTGAAATCATTGAACATATATTTCTTTTGAGTACCATTTAGTCAGAAAATCTCCAAGACTTAACAAATCAGTCCTCAGCTACTCTACTGGCACTGGTGGCCATGTCCAATAGAAGCTCCACAATACAGCACAATACGATCACTTTCCTGCCTTCAGGGTACCAATTAGTGTCTCTGCACAGGCTTCATTCTGTGTCAGTTCAGATCTTTCACACATTGCTATACATTTCCCTTAGCAACACATTAACGGCATCAAAATATGATGTTGTAACATGAAAGGAATCCCTTTGTCCCTTCCAGACATAGATACTTCTATTTTGATTTTCCTCTGACATTTGAAACAGTTTGTAGCAGACATCACCACACCATATAAGCAAAGAAAGGGTATGCTGCAGAGGTCCCAAAGAGTGAAGCATCTGGACAGCTCTGCAAGAGTTAATCAAACTTTTGTTTTACTCCCGGGCTAAAAGAATGATGGTGTTGGTGCAGTGACCCCATATCTAGCAGAAGGTCACCTTCTGACAAGGCTATTAATGACCTTCACAACGTGTACATTTTTGAGTAAACAGCTCCAGATGTCTTTCATTAGGAACACATTTACGTGAACTTTAATTTCCACCTTGCCACTCCAGTGAATAACACATTATTTTTGTTATTCATTAGATTTACTTCTAAATGCGTCCTCCTCCCTTTTATTTGCTTTCCCTAATCTTCTATCCTAACTATGCAGTAGCAATATTTTCTAAAACTGCCTTAAATAACAAGCCTAACATTTCTGCCAAATTGACTGTTAAAATAGATCTGGAGACTACATGCAGGTTATTAAAACAAGAAAAGAAAAAAAAGCAACAACACAACAAAAACAGTAGCAATTAGATTCTGAATCTATTGCATACAAGTTCTTGTGCACCCTCTGCCAGTTGAACGTGCTGTGCTAACAAGAAACCATTGTGTGCCGTATCATGTGTGTTGCAAATCAGCATCATTTTCTGTGCCCTTCGTAATTGCCCTATTTGTCAAGTGCTTTTCTAACACACCTGAGACTAGCTTTATTACTGGTCCTACCACACAATGTGGAGGCAAAAATAGTAACCTGAATTGCCTTGGCCATGTTACAGGAAGGAAAAGTAATTTATTTCCTGCTGCATGCTAACTAAAAGGAAAACAGCCAGAGGCATTTTCCTCTTGCCACTTCCATTGGGAGAAATTTTTGCATCAGATTGGCTGTGGAGCCCTTGCTGTCACTAAGGCGTATGTACTGGACCTATTGCCAGGATATCAAAGTTACATGAATGCTACATTATGCTTCAAAGCTTTTTCTTCTACTTGTCTTCCACACTAGCCTCCAAACTGAGAAATCACAATAATGCCATGTTGGCCAAGACATTACCATAAATAGAGATATGCATTGATGTGCTTATTTCACTTACAATTTGTCTAGATGTGGCTGAAACAATATCCTGTTGGGCTAGCAGTGGGAGGAAAAGATTGAACCATAATGAGTGGCAGTACAAGTACTATGAGAAAAAAAAAGTAAAAGAAAAAAAAAGCAATCTGCTTTTTAACAAGAAAAAAGGAAAAACAAAGTACAAACACATTTCTCCCTGCTATGATGCTGTGTACTTCTCCAATACAATGTTAATCTCTGAACATAAAAATTGTGCATTACTATAGAGAACAACTCAAGGTTTTGCATGACTGAAGGTCATTTAAGCCTATTAAAATTCTGTGCAGCAGATGAATGCCTGTTATAAACAGCAGAGTTGCCAGGTCCTTCACTGTCAGTGTCTGCACTATCTCAGTGCATGTACCATCTAAGCTTTCACTTCCAGATAATGCCATGGCATATTTAACAAAAATCCTCAGTCTGGAAAACTCATGCATGCACAATGTTCAACATACATACCACAGTGGCAGTATCTTTCTTATTAACCCTATTGGAGCAATCAAGTGTTCTAATAAGAATTAGAGTCAGCTTGTGGTAAGTAATTTAAAGCAGTGGGAGATACGATATGTTTTTTAAATGTCTTCTAAATGAAGGAAAAAAGAAACGGTACCCAAAGGATAAGGGTAGAGAAATATGGCTAAATTGCAAACTAGCCACAATATATTTTGATGTTATGTAGCATTTCCATCTGATCTGGCTGACTGTCTCCATTCAAAACTGTGGGTTTGACATTATGACTGAAGATAGTCCAAGAAGAAAAGCCAAGACAGATGCAAACAGAATAAAAGAGTTAAGAGGAATCTCTTCTCCTTATTAGCATCACCTGGAAACAAAACCTGGTGGCAGCCTCATGCATGTAACTTTGAAGACACCTCTTTGCTGTCACTGGTTCCAGTGCTGAGTGTTAACAGCTTTACATATTTAGGGAGTTCCTCTTCTGTTATTGGTCAGAGAGTCCCACTGTCTTATTTGCCATGTCCTCCAGTGAGGTACCAATTCCAGTTTGTCTTTGAACCAACAAGGCAAGCTCTAAAGAAATATCATACCAATATCTAACAGGTAAGGCTTCCTTGCACACTGCGGCACAAGCAGTGCTAGCTGAAAAATTTGGCTTTATATACTGGACAAATTGCAGGGACCAAGAGAATCAGCACTGGTGTCTGTACTTACTTTTCACTTGAAGATACAAATAATGGAAATGCCAAGTTCATTAGGCAAGCATTCAGTAAACCTCAGTTAAAAAGAGGCACCTCAATCCACATTTAGTCATCTAGGTAAGAACAATTTAACTATCCATTCTGAGCAAAACCATGGCTATCTGTGAAATCAGATTATAATCAGCTGAATTTAGGAGATTTAAGTTATAGGTTGAATATGAGTCTACCTATCTTTTGTTTTTACATAGCCATTACAAAGAGTTTGAACTTCCTTCTTAAATAACAGCTGCTTTGCAAACCAAGCATTATTTTAATAGAAAAATATGTGATGCACTTTTACGAGATGTAGACTTGAAAACATTATGAGACACTGCTGTTAATGTTTCTTAATGTTTCCGCATTATTATAAACCTGTTGTTATTGGAGTGCAAGAATTATATACCAGACTAATACTCTTAAGTGCATTTCTTGATTTGCTCACCATGGTCTATAATATAGGTACTGTGTTTAGCTAGCTGGATTAAAATATCAATGAATTATATTAAGAGGTACTTCAAAATGCTTCTCCTCAAGTGTTATGCAGTGCTCCTACTGCAGAAAAAAACACTGTCTTTCAGAAATAAGAGCTATTTGGGTAACCTATTCATCACTGGGTATCATTTGTGGCAGCTGCATGATGATATTGTTCACTCCATGATTCTGACTCCAATTAAATCTGATGCAGTAGATGACATGTGAAAGGCTGACAAAACCGTATTTATGGTAGGGGCTGTGCTTTGGAGGAAACTTTTCAGAGACACCTTGAGCCCTAAGAACTAGTATATCTGGTATGTAGAAGCTGCAGCTAAAATAACTTGTCCTTTGAACTCTGATCTACCATTATGTTATTTCTGATATAGCTATAAAGTTGAATTGTCACAGGCAAGGTTAAATACAGAAAACATATGGAAGCTATGACAAGCCATAGGTACCCCGATCTATTTGGTGTGGAAACCAGAAAGCAAAAACATAACAACACAAGGCCAGCCTTCTGAGTTTAGTGCATTCTGTCTCCTTAGTGAGGTTCAAAAACACCAGTACAATATGCAACATTTACATACTTCAGTATATTAGTCTTTGTTTCCAGCTGGCTCACTGCCAGTCAACACTTTCACCACCATAGTTAAAAGAGCCATTCAGCAAAGCTGAATGGAAACTCTTCACTGTGAATTTGAACAGAATCTCAGTAACTCCCTCTCAGAAATGCATGTCCTGCAAGGAAAACTTATAACAAATTTTTTGTTGCTCTTCCCTGAAGCTCAGTAGCTACTAATGTGCAGAACATGCAGAGAACCTTACATTTATTCTTCAAGAAACAGAAAATTACTGAACTACCTACTGTGTGTTTGCCAGTTAACTACTTTTACCACATTATTCAATTTACTGTTGTAAAGGGAAATAATTTTTATTATTTTCAAGAGCAAGTGCCTGGTCCTACTGCAAGCCAGCTCACAACTCTTATTTAGTGTGAAATACTGAACTGAATTTTCAAAACCAAACCATGCAGCGGAGATACCAGTTGTAACACCAAAGCTATAGTCCATGAAAATCACCAGAATCAAACAGGCTTTCTTAAAATACAGGAAGAAAGATTGCATTCGAAGTTGCCAGAAGAAATTAGGCTAATGGACTTGCTAAAAATGGTAGAAATAACTCTAATGTCTACATAGAAAAGCTATTTCTGTGGATTTATTTCCATGAGCATTAAAAATGCAATCAAGTGTTTCACATGGATCTTCCAACAAAACAAAACCTAAAAGCATTATTTTTTCCCCTTAACTATATAAAAAATGTAGAGAAAGAAACATGCAAACATACCCAATACCTTACACATGCCATTAATACAGATATCTCGGCTGTGCCTTCCTTCAAAGCAGGGTGTACCATCAGTGACTGCATCCAACATCTTCTCTGAAAAATGGCGATCTATTGGGCGACAGTGGAGCTCGCAGGGGTTAGCTGAAAGGAAAATGAAATAATTCCTCAGAAAATATTTCAGCAGGACATTGACATGCAGTGTACACGGAATAACGGTGTGTCTTCATTCTACCATCTACCCACTTTCTCTGGCATTTAATGACAAGTAATGGCATAATTAGAAGCAATTAACAAAGCCACAATACCATTGCTAACAGAGTGTAAGAGGACTGATAGATGCAACTAGTACAGAGAACAGCTGGAGCCCAATGTCCTCACACCTCCACAAATTCTCTTGCTGACATACTAACACCCAAGTGAGTCAAGCAATAACAAGGTCTTCAATTGCAAAGTAGAAAGGGACAGGAGACCAGCAAACCCAGCTGTCATCAGTGAGGGGAAAAGAGGAACCAAGGAGTAAGACTATGAGAGATAAGCAACTGCTTTTCATAACCTGATGACTGAGTGATTTCAGGTATATTTTACAACTCCTGATCAGTTCTGCCACTAATGAAATGACTGCTTCAGTCAAGGGACATATCACTGCTTATTTTCAGACATTTGCTGGCAGTTACTACATTATTCCAACCACTCCACTTTTTTTCCTGCTTGTCAATTTATGAAATAGAGATAATGTTGGTACATCTGACAGATCCGGGCTGTTCTTGCATAGATGCACGAATGGAAAAACTGCAGCAAAAGCAATCTGTGGGTTTCTAAAACAAGATTTTCCACAACATCCCAGATTAATTCTAATCTGTGCATGGATTTAGTAGAGCCAAATAAAAACAATGGAGAACAACAAGAGTTCAAAGAAAGACAGAGAAACTGTGAAGTTTTATGGGCAGAGGCTAAGGGAACTGGGACTGTTCAGAGAAGGCTCAAGGGAGACCTTACTACTCTCTGCAACTGCCTGAAAGGAGACTGTGGTGAGGTGGGGGTTGACCTTTTTTCCCAGGTGTGGCTGGATGAGAAGTAATGGCCTTAGGTTGAACCTACAGCAATTTGTTCATTCTCAGCAAAATGAAATCCTTTGCACAGCAAAGCCATAGGTGTTGAAGATGTTAGCTTTGGGAACTTTATCAGACCGATTTGGAGCCATTTTAATAAAATCTCTCTGGGTGCTACAGAGGAACCTCTACAGAGTCACAGCTTCATCAACAGCCAACAAAAGCTGCTCACTTCCCTGCTCTGAAAGCCATACAGGGTAACTATAGATGGATATCCTGGGTGATGAATTACTGTTTCCCTTTCCTCCTTTCTTGATCTTGCTTTTGTCATACAAAGAACTGCATTCAAAATTGAAGGAGTTTCAAGTAATGAGAAAAATTCAATTTTTGGCTAATGCAAAGAAACCAAATCATTTCCTTTGAAAGGATTTATGCTTTTGAAGGGGGAAATTCACTTTTATACCTCTGATTTGTACAGCACCAATATACACACAGCACCATGCTGTGCACAAAACTGGGAGCAGCACCTGGCTCCAGGGTGCTTGCAATGCCAGCGCTGACTCCTGCACAGTCTTAGTTCTAATTATTAATCACATTTATGTAAACAGCATTTCTGTAGAACTGGGACCCAGAAACTAAAAAAGAGGATCCACCAGGAAAATCAAAACCTTAATGAGGAGTGAGCTTTGTGTTTTTCCACTTGTTGGTAGAGCTAAAATGGTGCCTAAAACCTGACAAGAGTGACATGTTTGTGTCATCTCAAATTAGGATGCTTTTGTAAAGAAAGGGCAATAGAAGAATTAGTGGCAGAAGAAACACATGGACTAAGGTTATGAAACTGGAGGAAATCAAGTTGATAACGAGTCATGTTCAAGAATATCAGCAGAGATGGAGCTATAAGTCTCAGGCAAGAACATCAAGTTTGTAAACCTTATCAGCCCTCAGCCCCTCTGCAAAAACTGTTAGACAAAACATCTGTCACATTTATTTTACTTTTATCTGAAGCAGTCTTTTTTCTTTCTAGTTTGATCTCTTTCATGCTCTAAAGTTTGCTCCACCTTGTTTACCTCCTCAGTGCACCATTTTTTAACAGCAAAGCACAGTAGCCAGTCTGTCAAAAGACTTCCAGTTAGCCCATGACCCACTCAAAATTCATCCAGACACAGATTTTACATAAAGCCACTTCAGTTTTACACTGTTCAGAATAAAATACGTGAAGTATTACTCTGATATCTGTATCTCCTCCCAAGCTGTATGTTGGCATAACAAGCAGAATGATACCCAATTCCATTTTAGAAATCAGTCAGTTCAAAAAAATGTGCTGGCACAGCCCAGTTGCAATGATGGTCTAAGTATATATAAGACTAAACTGAGATCAGTGCAAGCATCAGGGTTGCTCAGATGGAAATCTTCAAAGCAGCTGGTTTAGTTTCTGTCACTTCAGCAAATTTGATTAACTCATGATGAGACTTTAAAAAGGTTGTTACATTTTAGGAAGTTTTTAAGCCAAAATACACATCAAATCTTACAATTGAACATAAACATGAAATACTTGATCCAGCTGTTAAACACTCATTAATGAACACCTGGGTAGAACCATGTCAGTTTTAACCCAGGTTTACCCATTCCTCCCCACATAGGATTGAAGCCACTTTTTTCTGCTCCAGTCTAGACTGTATTTAAATCATAATAATTATAATACTAATTCCCCCAACCCTCTAGATAGCCAGAAATAAAGAACTCTATGTGTATTCTCAAGATTATATTTACTACTCTGGTTGCTACTGCTTGTTCTGACTTTCGCAGGCACGAAGAGCTGCTCTCTAGTATAGAGAGAACTAGAGTGTAGCGTGTAGAACTACACTCTAGTTCTCTCTATACTACCTGAGCTGAGGGTGTCAGAACTGCATTACGAAGTACAATTACATGAAACTTGATGTCATACTCAGGAGTGAAAGTAGAAGAGTTACATTTACACTGAACTAATAAGACCACAGCATCTTGCTTTTCAAACTCAGTTACAAGGGGCTTTTTGGCCTCCAACTCCATGTGGTACACCTTTTGAAAGTCTTTTTAAATAGCTCATATTTAATTCAATCTCTTTTCTAAAGCAACACTTGATTTTTTAAGACTTTTTCCTTTAAACCATGACTGTCATTCTGGAAATGCAATGGCTCTAGTTGGACATAACATATTAGCTGAGGTGCCTTCAATGCTCAGCAGCCCAGAAAAATTGTATCTTTTCTTTTATGCACACTGCTCACATCCTACATCAAGAACATCATGCTGTTTTGAAGCGGGACAGGATCAGCCATAGAATAGTATCAGATATAATGGAATCCCAAGCGTAAGGGTTCTCTTTAGTAGCCATTGACTTAGTTGTAATCAGAACAGGGCTAAGGTAGCAAGACTGCAAAGCTGATTAAAAATCCTAAAATTCAGGATTATTACTTTTTTTTTTTTTTTTTTCTTTTTTTTCCCCTGTGTATATCAGAATAGAAGTCATATTCACAGAGTATAAACAGAACAACATGAAGATAACCAGAAAAGAGCACAGTCCCTGCTCAGAGTAGAAATACAGAATGTGAATGTTTCTCTCTTAGCTGAATCACTGGAGTATGTGTGCTGGAAGGGTCACTTTAATGTGACAGAGAAGGATGTGAATAATATGACTGCTGGGAGATGATAAGGCCTCAATATTTTTTTTCCTCTCTATCACTAGGAATAAAAGAAGTGGGTCTCCACTTCTGAACCCCCTGCCAGTGCGTGCTTGCGGGAAGTCTGAATTGGATAAGGAAATCCAAAACAAAGAAAATTAGAAAATACAATCATCAGACAGACAAAACATGTAAAACGAAAGGTATTTTATCACACTAACCTAACTTGGTGCTCCAGTGGCAGCAGAAATAACAACTTGCACTGTTAGCTGAGACCCTGTGAGTATCAGTACAGATCTTATTTGACACACAGGCATGTTTTGGAAGAAGTATGAGATTTTCAGTACTTCAGCTACTTTAGCTCCTGTCTGCCAGCACATGAGCTGATCCTAGCACTGACTGAGAACAGAAAGTTGTTTACATAATTACTTTTATCACTTCAGCATGAAACTCAAACTGACTACACTGACTTTAAATCCCAGGTAGCTATCATGTTCAGATAAATATAATTTGTGAAAAGGTAGGAAATAAATAGATGTGGGCTGAGCATGATGGCCAGAGAAGTTGTTTAGTACCAAATTCTGCATAAAGCAATGCAGGGACCTGAATCAAGCAATTCAGAAAATACCCTGACCAGAGCCACTGTATGCTTTAGCCACATTTGAACCTTAATGTTCTCTTCATATCGAGCCTCTCAGGGGTACTACGTACTCTAGTGTGAGCAGATGGGTGTCTGTGCTCCACAGTTAATCTAAAGTAAATCTGTGCAAGCCCCTAGGAGGCTAAAACTCATTTTAAACAGGAGGAAAAATCTCCAAGTATTTATAGCCTCAAATATAATTAGTCTAGGTAACAGCAAAGTATCATTCACTCCTTTTCTTCCTGTTTGCTTGTTAAAACTACATGTGGCATACTGAGCTCTTCACAGGGAAATCTTTGTTCTTTTATAAGGGTACAATTTACACAATATTGTAGGACATAAAAGCAGTGTTTAATTAAGTGACAGTGACTAGAATAGGGTTATTAAAACTATGAAATCAAAGATGCAAGGGTTCATTCACCATTTACCCTTTTTCTAGAAGGATGAGGGAACACAAAAATTACCAGCATCTAAAAGATTTCTAAATCAGGTTTCCATCTCAACTAAACGTTTTCACACAAAAACTGTTATATTACTCAGGGTTTGGGAAATCTTCAAAACATTTTCTTTCACCCTTATATCACACATATAGGATGAGATAATTGAAGATGTCTAATAGTAAAACATAAACCAAAACCTTCTTGGAAGCATGATTAATGTTGGAACAGAATGCTATGAAAATTCTTTAAAATTGGATGACATTAGTTTAATGGCAAACAAAAGCCTTGAAAATACAGAAGAAACTGCTCACTCTGGAGCAGCCTCAGTACCAATAACAAGTAGACTTTCACACCAATTCAAAACTCTGGAGTATGGCAAGTAAAATCCACAAAAGAGAAGGAAAAAGATCAGACCATACCAGACTAGACTAGGCTAGAGTAGAATAGAATAAAAACAATTCTAAGAGACTTAAAAAGATCAAGTCCAACTGGCTGACCACTTCAAAATTACAAGTTGAATTTTGAGCTTCATTTTTTCTTTAAAAACAAATTACACAGATAGCTGCTTCTGTTAGCTCCTTAAATTTTCACATAAACCAGATTTAGGCTTCATGGTACTAACTATTGCCCCTATACTTAGTAACAAGATGTTACAAAGCAAGAGATAATTTTCCCAAGTACTCTGAAGACTTTTAATTCAGGAACTTTTGAACCTAAATAGATGCTTCCCATAGATCTGTAAAACTATACCAGAAATTTTAAAATTCACAACTTAGTACCTGTGTTATAGACTGGCACCCAGTGGTAAAACTCATTTTGGTAGGGAACTGTGTCAAACTCAGTGCATTGCATCTGGCGAAAAGTTGGCAAGCCTTTCCGACAGGGGCTGATGTTACACATGCGATAGCGTTTCCTTTCTCCAGTGCAGTAGTCTCCTCCAAACTGTGGTCTGCAAAAAGAACATTGAGACTGGGATGTGATATTGAGAGAAAAGTAGTTTCAAACAAGCCGTGGCTTTCAGGCTCCAGTGAGATAACAAAGTGAATCAGAAACCTTTATAGGATAAACACACCTTTCACACATTCAAACACTTGAACATACCAGTATGAAGTATGAGGTTTTAGAGATATCCTGTATCTTGGTACAAGCAGGAAGAAGTGCTCGTACACTGCCCAGCTAAGCTTATGACAAAATTGCCTTATCAAACAATCTTCTCTAAAACACTGTATTTTCCACACTGTTTGATAGATCTTCCAGAAAGATTGAGTGATTCTTCAAAATTAGATGTAGGGTCCTCATGAACTCAAGTATGTATTAGAAAACTCTGCCCATCACATTCTGTACCTATCAGTTCATGTATATAAAGATGAAAACAAAGCTGATGACTAACTAAAAACATGAAAGGCAAGTCCTTGATTCCCCTCAGGAACAAAATGCTTCCTATTGTTCCCATTCTTTGTATGAATATTTATTTATTCATGACAGTGCTATTAAATCTACATTTATAGCGTTTATGCAAAGCCTGCATGCAAAATAACAGGATTTTTATTTATTTATTTGTTTATTTTTCTTCTATTTTCTGCAGAAGTAAGCTTTATGGAAGGTAAGGATTAAAGAGTGATACAATGATTTTATAAGGTGAGCCAAGTGAATTTCACACAAGTTATGCTTAACTTGGGGTACCCAATGGTAAACCAGAGGCACACAAAAATGTCTCCTACATCCTAAGTACCACAAAGATCTTGAATAAAAGGCATAAAAGATTGTGTACTCAGCTTACTCTGGGTTATCACATGGTCTCTCTGCACTCTGAACTCCTGCCCCACAGGTCCTTGTGCAATGGGACCAGGATGACCAAGCACCCCATCCACCATGGATTGCTTCTGGAGTTTTGCCCACTGTAATGCACTCACCAGAGAAGCACCACTGAAGAGAGAAGAGAAATGACAAACAAGACTATTACAGCACAGAAAAATATTACATTAACTGCTTGCTACTTCAGTTCCTGAAGATTGACAACTTCAGTGGAAATTGAAAAGCAGATATCAAAGGGTGCCTCTCTTTTACAGTTAAACAATAGCAGAGATTCTCATGGTTTTTCTGCAAACATTTTGCAGGCACCAAACCTCACACCTTGTTTTCTCCACACCGAGTTCCATCCGCAGCAGCATCCAGTTTAGAGCGGCAGGAGCCTTTCACTGAGCACCAGAGTGTTTGGCAGAGGTTCTGGAAAAGAAAGAAAACTGCTGCAATATAAAGAAGAGCTCAAGAACTCCTGTGGTTAAAAGTATTTCCACAGCTTTGTACATCAATTTACAAACCTTATAAGGGCTGTGTTTCCAGAGACATGTTCAGAGTTCTCCACAAGTTAGGACACACCAAGAGTCTGTACTTTGTTAGCACACAAAGAGGGACAAATACCTAACAATGAATACTTTCTGCCAAGCAAGTTAACTGAACTATGTGAGTTTAAATATTCTCCTCATTGGCTGCTCACCTTCCAGCTACATAGAGGAAAAATTACAGTGTTTGGGAACTACTGTTTATAGTGAAGATGAACAGAGTGTATTATTTTCACATTAAAAGTACAATGTAATATGCATTTTTTTATTGCTGCTTGCTTGTAAACAGTGAAATCAAAGAAGGTTACCAAAGTCTGTCAGGTAGGTGAAAACAACATCTTGTCTACAAGTGTAACAGCCATGTCATGAGCTCCCAAAATCTGAGGCAGAAAAAGAGGTCTCTTGAAACAGCCAAGCAGGCAATGAGGTGGTACTCTAAAAAGCAGGCCAGGGTAGCTGGCTGTAAAAAAAACAACAGCTGGTAGCCTGAGTAGAATAGGGACTCTAATTAGTGATCGCTGGCATATTAATAAGGTCAGAAGCTGGTGTCATGCAATTCCACATCAGTAAAGCACAAACTTAAGCTGTTGTTGCACAAGCAGCGGTCTTTCTACAGATAGGACAGACATCCCTAGAGTGAAAGATAGCAGGTCAAAAATCATTGCAACAACATTATAACATATCCTCTTCAAACAAGCAGAACTATTCTCTGAGGATATACATGAGGCCAGTTCTCCCTTGACATAGGTGGTTAAGGTATCTCTGGAAGACTTTCCTCAGTTCACATACACATAAGCATGACTTTTAGTTGACACACAGGAATCCCATGTGCTTAGGACATGCTGAATGAGTAGGGCTTTGTGTGAAAGCACATTTCCAAGCTGGAGAAACCAGAGATGTAAAAGAAACTGTGCAGTTCCAACTGGAACAGCAAAAGTAAAAGCCTGTGGACTCTGTATCAGGTTTTGTCTGAGGGTATTTAACTGCAGAGTTCAGTACTGGAATCAGAGTTCAGCTGCCAATGGGATCCTCAAAGTAAAAAGCATTCTGGGCTTGAGAGACATGGCAGAAACTGGATACTTGGGAAGATGCAGCTCCAATAAACCAGCAGCATTTGGCTGAGTTTGAAATCAAAATATGGCTGCTGATTTTAGTCCTGCTTCTATTTAAAATAGCAGAGCTTGGAGGTAGTCTCCTTTGAGAGAAATGCTTCTTATTTTCCTTGAGCATTGTGTGTTATACAAAACATCTCTAATTACTTCACATATCTAGTTGGGAATATATTGTCTGGGGTATTGCAGTTCTGCTCATTCAGCCACTTTTAGGTGATATTTACAAGACAGAAGTTGTTCTGCAGTTCCTATTTATAGTTCAAGAAAGGTATTACTTTGCAACTCTCTGTGGCACCATCATTGTCTGCATGTAAAAGCAGAGCTGTCCGAATGTTCCAGATGGTGAATATTTCTTCATTATGAAATTCACCCATTATTTTTAGCTGCTAAATATAGAATATGCTTCATTCATGTGCCTAAGACACACTACTACACTGTGCTTCAAATGCCAGAGAAAGAATCACAGAAACAGAGAAAATCCTGAGTTGCAAGGAACCCACAGGGATCACTGAGGCCACCCTCTAGCTCCACACAGCACCACCCAAACCCAACATCTAAGAGCAGTGTCCCAGTGCTCTGTGAGCTCCAGCAGCTCAGGGCTGTGCCTGCAGCCTGGGCAGCCCTGACTCAAGGCAAGGCAAGTGAGTGGTGTACACTTCCCACTCAGTCTGTGAGATGAGGGTCTGTACCTTAAGAAGTCCAATGTAAAAAATCCCAGTTTCACTAAAGTCTGTAGAAGTTTGGAGGTAAGGAGTGGGTTATAAGAGAAGGATGTTGAGCTTCCGTTATCTGTAGAAAGCTAAAAGTTTACTTACCATTTGGAAAGCTCCTCTCCCTAATCTGTATATTGCTTTTTATTTTTAATTTTTCTTATTACAGGGACAACACGCATGTACTTCACAAGACACTTGGAGTGCCTGCAACTTAACTGGTTCATGGAAACCACTATCTGAATTCTAAAGCTCAGTTTTTGCTAAGTGTAATTGCTGGACACCTGGGCATCTTCATCTAAATACAGATTCTTCTCTGTGGATCGAATTCAGATAGACATTAAGAGTTGCGCAACAAACATAGTTCTGTCAGTGACTGTTAAGTAAACAGTGGAAAGGCAAATAATAGTCGGACCTCTTAGATGAAATGCCAGGCAGACTACACTATTCACAATTCATTTCCTTGCCAGTTGCAGCTACCTGCAAAACAAAGTCCTTGCAATAAAAAGCAAAATAAAATAATACCAATTAGTTTTCTGACACATGCTTACACAATTGTAAAATTGGTCAATCAAAAGATGTCAAATGTAAAGGTCTACTAGGTTCAAACCAAAGGAGACACAGAATAAACCAGAGCTGCAAAATTACACTTCAATTTTCTATCTGTACCATTGGACAAATTACAGTAGCTGGGGAAACTGGAACAGCAAATGAAAGTAATTTTTCAATACCTCCTTCAGATTCAGTAGTTGCAGGTCAACATTGGTAATCATGTTATCTATTAAGGCTAAGGAGATTAATCAGAAATAATCCCTCTAATAGGATACACTAAATGAGGATACACATAATTATCCGAATGGAATAAACAATCAAGATCAGCAGTCCCCACTCCACAGCTGTGTGCAATACCTTGCCTAGAGAAGACACTACTGCCACAGCCCTTCTTAACATGTGGATGAAACATACTGCTGCCTTCAGTGTTTGCTGAATACTGAAGCCCTAAACTCATCAAAATTTAGTGATCACTTAGCTAGTTTAGCACTTGGAACCACTATATCTGAACTGAACTATAAAAGTACTGGCTGAGCCAACTAGCTCTGATGCTAGGTACAGTTACAATAGCATAGCACGGCACCATAGCTAATACGATCTGTCACCCTGCATTACTTTCTAGCTCTTATGGGGAACTGTGTTGATGTCAGTATAATGTTCTTATGCATCTCTGTTTTGCTGTGCTGTGAGATAAAGCCGCAGGGTACTATCCAAATTACCCATTTGTGTATATAAATCTCATGCATGATGGGGACTTAAAGATTCTTTGGGGGACATGGATTGGAATTTCTTTTAATTACTTGGACTACCAAGAATGTGAAAAGTCAAGACACCAGAAAACAGCACAACCCAGATTTCTTCAGAAAATATTTTCTGTAACTAAATGGTTGCTGCCAGAAATATTTTGGCAGTATCTTGTTTTTTGAAAATGTGACTCCACTGATACCTAACTTAAGCTCACTAATAGAAGTTTCAAGTCAAAATTACTCCACCCAGCGGAGAACAGGCATTTAATAGCAGATATGGGCCCAGACACAGTGAATGTCTTTGAATAAACAAAGCATATAGAACAATAACTCACTTGCAGAATCTGTAGTATGCAGTTAAAATACCATGTTAGGCAATGTCTGTACTGCATACATAGCCTATAAGACTGAACATGCTGTATGTTGTTAGCAACTGAATTTCAGTGATTGTGTTTCCACACTGTTGAAAAGGAGTAAGTTATCATTAGCGGAATGAATAAAAATATACAACACTCACATCCACATCTTCACAGAAGGTAGCATTGGAACCATACTGAAGCTGGCACTGGTGATGCACATCATAAATCACCCCTGGAGCAATGACTGGGGACTTTAAGACTTCTTTTTGGGGGATATCATCCAGACAGAATCCCCACCCTCGGCTAAAAGACAAGAATTGCATACTGAAAAAAACAAACAAAACAGAACACCCAACTCCAAATCAAAAGAACAATCAACCACACTTTTTGATAATTCCATGCAAGTCTGCATTTTTTTATATAGCCTTCAGAAACAACTCTTCCATATTCCAGCTAAGATATGCTGAGGGGCTACTACCAAACAGCACTCACTTCTGGTAGTTAATGAAATTTTAAAGAAGAACAAAGAAAAATCCTGAAGAAACAGCATAGCATAGCAAAATAGAGATCAATAAATCAGAATAGACTACAGTTCAGTTGGAAGGCATCTTCACAGAACATCAAGTTCAATTGCCCGACTACTTCAGGGCTATCCAAAAGCCAAAGCACACCACTGAGGGCATTATCCAAATGCCGCCTGAACACTGAATCACAGAATCACAGAACTGTAGGGGTTGGAAGGGACCTCTAGAGACCATCAAGTCCAACCCCCCTGCCAAAGCTGACACCCATGGGGTATCAACCACCTCTCTAGGAAGTTCCAGGGTTTGATCACTCTCACAGTAAAGGAACTTTTTCCTAATGTCCCATGTGAATGTCCCTTAGCACAGCTTTGTGCTGCTGCTGTGTGACATCAATTCACAGAGAGCAGAATCTTCCTCTGCTTCCCTTTCTCATAAGCTGTAGAGAGCAGTGAGTTCACTTCAGCCTCCTTTTCTCCAGAACCCAAGTTCTGGCAACCCAAGTGTCCACAGCTTTTCCTCACAGGACACATTTTCCTCCTCTTTTATAGCTTTATTGCCCTCCTTGAGACACTTTCACAAGAACCCTAACATTGTGAAGCCCAGAACTGCACATGATACTCAAGAATACTCCATTGCTGGTTGTGACTCCCACTACAAACCTCTCAGTTCTTCCCCCACTGTGTTCAGCCTGGCGAATTGGAGCCTCTGAGGTGACCTGATAGTGGCCTTTCAGTATCTAAAGGGGTGCTATAAGAAAGAAGGGATAGACTTTTCAGCAGGATCTTCTGTAATAGGACAAGGGGAAATGGTTTCAGACTAAAACAGAGAAGACTTAGTATGGGTATAAGGAAAAGAGTTTTCACATAATCAGTGATGAAGCACTGGAATAGGTTGCCCAAACACATGATGATTGCCCTGTCCTTGGGTACATTCATGGTCAGGATGGACCAGGCTCTGAGCAATCTGATATAGATATAGATGTCTCTGTTCATTGAAGGGGAGTTGGACTGTATGACCTTTAAAGTTCCCTTTGAACTCAAATGATTCTATGATTCCACAGTCTTCTATGAGACTAATCTTCAGTCATTTTGGAGACAGATCATGGTTTTTTTTCAGAGTATTAACCTATACTGAAAAATTAATTTGTAGCAGCCCACTTGACACTGAGTACTAGTTCAAATTGAAATGAGTCTTCTTCCTTGTACTTTAATGGACCTGAATCAAGAATTAATAATTGGTCTATTAGAACAGACTCACTGATCCCCATGGCAACTGTTTTCCAACATACAGGCTGCAATTAAGCAGTCTTCAAACCATAAATATTACTTAGTGATTTACTTCAGGAATTTGATGGTGGCTATGCATCCTGAATCATGACCAACTTAAAACATAGCAAGAAATATGTAGACTTTTACAGTAGCAAGCTCCTTCCTCTCCTTCTTTAACTTACAGAAAAGCAAGACTAGGTACTATAAAAAATGTAATAGCTCATATTCTCTGGGAGAATGCACTGGGAGATTTAAATGTCTGTGATTCTTAGGTGTGCCGATGATCCTGATGGTAGGCAAAACAAGGCATGTCAAAGTGGAAATATCATGAGGTCATTATAGATCGCCAAGTAGTTTCAGAGAATATTACCGCTTCTGGTGAAATTTATACCATGTTGCTGCTCATATAAATAACATGCTGAACTTCAACAGATCATTGAAAAGGAACATGTATCACTTTGGACGGAGGCAAGATCCCCAGAGCTCTTGACAGAAGGGTTCTTTCTTTCTGTTAACTTCAAAAAATTGCAGGTTAAACCAAACCTGACCTTTTATGACAAGACTTGAGTTCAAACCCAGAAAACACAAATATAATGGAGCTTTCAGAATTACTAAGTGAGCTATGAACTCCTCCATGGTAATTAATTCATGCATACTACCGAAACTTAAGTCTAGTATCATAATAATACAGGATTTACTTCGACCTTCACATAAACATCTCATACACAGTTGTACTCATCTTAGGGAAATGCTACAACCCAATCACTCACTCAAGGAATCGTGTGATGTATTCCTTACTGCAGTGTGACCAGGTGAGTGGAGTGGGATCATACTGCAACTGTCGGGACATGATGTACGGGCGCTTTCCAACAGGCTCACAGTCATTCTCTTTTCCATCATGCTGGATACCAAAACTGGAGACAGAAAACAACATCTGGTAACTCCAACTGCTTGGTTGTACCACAGCACTCACCTATCAGTTCTGTGCTTTGTTTAAAAAGATGCTAGGGTCAGATGCTTCCTCACCTGGTGAACTGTATGGTCCTATTTTTAAAATAAATTAATAAATAAATAATTGATGACCCAAAATCTACAGCAAATTCTCACTCTGTTAGGCTGTCATGTAAATCTGTTAGGTACAGCAATATTAATGAGGTAAAAAATTAAGAACATACTGTCAAAGATTAACACATTCAGGGGTAGTTCTAAGAGAGTCAGAACACTATTGCACAGCCTGTCCGAGAATTACATTTAAGATTTAGAGTTAGGTCAAAACTTGTAGTCCTTCCTCCCTCATGGACCCCAGTCATTTAGACTTGTACCACTTTAACTGCAATCAGACTTTGTTATGCTGCTATACATTGCCCTCTTACATCTCTACTTTGTATATCTATTTTGGTAGAGACACTGGTTTGCACATTACTGAGCATTCAGTGGATTAGCTTCCAGCCTTCATTCCTTTCTATTTAACTTTCTCCAGCTGTGCCTTACAGGCATGCTGGTCTCCCATAGCAGTTCTTTCTGATGTAGCTCTCTACAGCTTCTCTGCCATACTAGGAGATTTCTTTATTCAAGAGCTAGTAAAAACCATTAAAAAAAAAACAACAAGGAAACACCCAAAAACATTTTAGTACGATTCACCTGATTAAGCACCATACCTCCACACCATCTCCTTGTGAAGGAGGTTTTGTCTGAAGTTATAATATACAAAGGTAGTAGTATATGAATATTTTGACACCTGAATTGTTAATATCTTTTATAAACCCTTATTCCACAGCCTTGAAAACTAACTCAGGTCATGATTTAGCCATGGATCAGACAAAGATGTTCTGGTGAGTTCAAACCACTTAGATTTTATTTCTGGAAAATGTAATTGTACTGTGACTCAAACGTTCCGAAGACAGAGCATGATTTCACTCCAGTAGCAGGCCTGAGTTGTAAAAGCGAGTGTGTCCCCCTAGTGACAGGTCCTTTTCTACAAACAGGGTCTGATGCCACAGGCGGCTGAGAACGTCTACAGGGTAAGCAGGGATTTTTGGAAACCATTAAAAATGGGAGTTTTTTTTAATCGTTTTGTTTCATCTGTTTTATTGCCCGTATTCGAAATTCTTAATGCCTTTTCTCCAACCCTGCTTGAGTGAAAGATAGTTACAAATTAATTATGAGTGCTACTGCTCTCTTTGGTAGGCTATCCTTGAAGGCTAGGCCATGTAGTGTTCCTGCAACAGAAGCACATCTGTACTTTATCTCATAGTATCCAAAGGACCTGGGCTAGACCAGGAGAAGGACACACATGGTCAATGGGAAAAAGTATTTTCTGGCAACTAGTGTCAATGAAAGAGTCTTGCTCTGTCAGCAAGAGGTTGTGGGGATCAGGAGAAAGAACCTCAAAGCACCTAAATCTAATTGAAATAATTATCGTTATTTAATTTCTCAGAATTCACGGGTTGAATAAAGAAAGGCCAATTCATACCTTAATAGTCTTCAGATCAGATTTTAAATCCCATCAGGAAGTACAGACTTCAGCCTGAGAGGCAGCTGGCTGTATACAGAAGGTGATGTGATACAAGAATAAACCTGTCACCTAGCCCAGCAGAAAACTGCAGGCAAACTGAACTGTCCATGTGATAATGTTGTACCTTGAGGAAATCAGTTCAGTGTCACAACATTCAAAAGATAAAGTATTTCCCATGAGTTTAATAAAGCAGCTAATCAACCAAAACACTTTCATGAAGTTGGAATACGGACAAATTTGGTTTAAAGCAAAAAATCCCAATTGCAGACTTACAGAGTTCCAAAATTGCAAGGGGACCTCAATATATCATCCAGTACAACCCCGCTGCTAAAGCTGGTACCTAACAAAAGGTTGCACAGGTAGGTGTCCAGACAAGTCTTGAATGTCTCCATAGAAGAAGATTACACCCCTCTGGGTGGCGTGTTGCAGTGCTCTGTCACCCTTATCCTAAAGAAGTTGTTCTGCATATTGTGATGAACTTCCTATGTTCAAGTTTTAGGCCATCACCAAAAGGAGTCTGGCCTCATCTATTTGTCTCCCACCTGCCTTTAGATACAACAATAATCAAATTCTCTCCATCTTATTTTCCCCAGGATGAATAAAGCCAGGCTACTCAGCCTTTCCTCATACAGGAGATGCTCGAGGCCCCCTAGTCAGCTTTGTGGCTCTTTGCTGGACTCCTTCTAGGAGTCCTTGAGCTGCGAAGCCCAGAACTGGACACAGTAGTCCAGGTGTGTCCAAAGGTAACCTTAGTAAGACAGGAAACCTGATATTCCTGTGACCCTTGACTAGTTTTATAAAAACACTGTTTCTAGTTGATTTGCTATACTGAAATACCCAGTACAGAAGCTTTTTTGTTTTGTTTTGTTTTGTTTTGTTTTGTTTTGTTTTAATGTAAATGATTTATTTGAAGATTGTGTGTAGTAATTGCATAGTAAATCAGTACAGGCTCAAAAAATGAAAAAAAAGTGAAAAGTTAAAGCATTAAGTGATGATTCTTCACAGCTGAATTATTTCATCCTGATGTGCTAATGTAGTAGACTATTAAAAGGGGTATACTGAAGAGCTGTAATTATAAAAAATTATAGGCTTAAGAATTTGTTTCTTGTTATTTTGCTCATTAAGATAACTACGGTTTTGATTTAATAATATAGAGACATCAACTTACTCCTTTTTTTTTTGTTGTTGTTTTTTTTGTTTCTGTCTGGCAATTTAAGGATTAATATGCAAATAATAATTCAATTTTAGCAGGGTCCCCCCCTTCACTTTCCATTATACCTGTGTCCAAGTTCATGAGCAATAGTGAATGCCAAAGGGAGACCAGAATCTTCATTGATGTTGCAGCTTCTGTGAGGCTGACACATGCCTGACAGATGAGATAAACCCAAGGTTTCACACGGACGATTCATGCCAGCACAAATGTCCTTTCTAAAACCACAGAAAATGACTTGATATTAAAAGAGATTAAAAGCAACCACGGTGTCCCTTACATTGGGTGTTATGCTTCCAACTCATAACATATGTATCTGTGTTTAAAGCAAGGAGTTGTGATAACATTTTACAAACATACACTTTTTTTTTTTTGCTACTGTTGTATTATGTCACTATAATTAGTCATCAATAATGACACTACTGTAGTGCTTAAATACACGCTTATTTTCAACTCACATAAGCAAGTTCTAAAATCTCCACCTCTGACATCATTTTGATCATTGCACATTTTATAGTAAATGCCTGATGGCAAATTACATGCTCTATTTCCTTTTCTCTAATTTTGCCCAAGAATTTATTAGTTCTTTCTTATATCTTAAAGAAAATTCTCCCTTTAATTCCATCATCTCACATACGACACAGGACTCACAGCTACAGGCAGCCAATGTTACGGTGCTGTTACAGAACAGAATGCATGCTAACATGGAGCCAAAATCCCTGTGAGCTCTTCTGGATAACAACTTCAGTCCCTCAGCATGGACTATTTTCCCTAGCAAGTAGGCACGTGCTGCCATGGCAGCATGAGCATTAAGAAACTGTGCACAGTCAGAAAATGGTCCCTTCCTTCAAAATGTCAAGCTGGATGCCAAGCGATATGCTAGAATAAATAAAAGGAAGAAATGTGTGTTTTACTTCTGAACAGGTCAAACCGTAATATAAACCTCTACATCCCTAACTTATAAAAGAAAGAATGATTCAGACATCCTGTGCAGGTCAGGTTGATTTAACTTCTCCCAGTTCAGACAGAGCAGGCTGAAGGGTTACAACCTCATCTCAGTCACGTTCACTGGGGAACATCCTACTGCAATAGGCTAAATGGCAGATTTATTATGAAGAATGTGATTTAATCCTGTGTATCAGCTCTGCCAGGTACAACTCATTTGAAGACACTGAAGGGTTGCCGGAGTGGCTTCATTCAAATGAACTGTCTAATGCCTATTTATCTGGAGAGTTAAACCACTCAACATTTTGAGATTTCTTTTTCTCACTCTTTAACACTAATGGATTTTCTTCCCATACCATTTGAGTTTTTTTTTGTTGTTTCGTTTTGTCTAAAAGCCCAACTTTTTCTGGATCTCAAACTTCTCAGCTGTGTGCAGATTGGATCCATTCTGACAGGCCAGCAGAATTTCTGCTTTGTGCCCTGCCATAAACTCCCTGCATAACCGCAAACTTTTAAGTTTTCTGTGTCTCCATTGCTCGCACATAAATACATCTATGTATTGTTTCTCAGTGAATAATGAGACACTATTTAAAAATCACACTCTTTAAACAGAAGTCTTCATAAAACGTTCTTCCATTCCGAGATGTAACTGTGTGTTATTTGAGGATTTGCCATTATAGAATTGCTCACCTACTCAGTGGGCTATTTTAGTACATCCCTTCAAAGGAGAATAAAGAAGTGATTGAGCACAAAATGAAACAGGATCAAGTGGAGAAAATGACCTGAGCTCTGTAAATTGCTAATCTCTCGAGGCATACAGTTCTCAATTTCCTGACTAAGACGCATCCCTAATAAAACACCCACATACGTACATAGACTATTATGTGTACTTTGAAAACAAATGAAAAACAACTTTAAAAGGTACAGCAGGTCTAACCGTAACCAAGTTTTTATAGTATAACTCATATTCTCTGCCTGTTTGAGTATCAGGAATGCTCACACTATGTTATTTTGCTTTCATTGTGGTATTTTACAAACAGCATGTTTTCACGGGCTCTACGGAGGATGAACTAAATAATGACATGAGTATTAAAAAAAAATGTATCACCAAAAGAAATATAACTAAGCAATATTTGATCACAACTGCTGAACTGTTGGTTGTCATACCTTGTTAGAAGAACAGCCACATCGTGGTGTGTAGGGTTGACGTCACTCTTAGGATTAACACTCTTCTGCCATTTGCAGAAGCTGGCCAGTGTCTTATCAGCGTGGTGAACTATCTTCAAGCCTTGCTAATGGGGAGTGAAGGAAAATATTGTAAAGGCAACACTGAATTGCAATTATTTGTCAGTGATGTTAGCCATAAAGCTGGGTAGTCTCTGAAATGTCCCTGCTTATGCTTTTGTCTAAAGCTAAATCCATGATATTTATATATCATCTTGAATATCAAGTTAAAATCTTAACATTTTACATTCTCTGAGAGCAAGTTTTTTTTTCTTTTTTTCTCTTCTTACTAAGGAAGGTACTGATTAACTACTGTTTAACTTCTGTGTTTGTGACTCAATGTTGTGAGAATAAGTTCATGCCTAAGGAATGGTTACATTCTGAAGGATATATCTCTTTCACAGGAGATTTTAACGTTTGTAAATTCCAGAAAGAGGCAATACAGTCTTCCTTCCCCATCTTATGATTATATAATACATATGCAAGCTAATAAATCTTCTGAAATAGAAAGTGTGAAAAACAAATTAAATCAAAAGCCTATTGTCTCCTTTCTGGTACTGAGAATCCACTGTACCTTTCCTCAGTTTATATATGTAAACTTTTAAAAAAATACCTAAATATCATTGTTAACAGATACTAATTTTGCAGTAAAATGATGGATATCTTAGTGCCAATATTTGAAACCAGATCTTAAGGTTATTCACCATCTTTGCTTTCAGCACAGCCACGCTCAACTGAATAGTAATCCATGTTCTATTTACAAAACAGCCGTATGAATTTGTGAAGTACTCTTAATTGCATGTCACCATGGACTTCAGGTCCTATCTGCCGTGTTTAAAACATGAACTATGCTTTTTGGCTGCATATCCTTACCCCAAGCGCTATTAGGACAGGCTCTATTCTTAGTCCTTATTTCAGAAGGCATTGCCTTGCTCCACAGCTTTGTCCTCCATTTTCAATAGCATTAAGATTATTTAGCATATGTTCATAAACCATGAGCCATTGTGAAAATCCCCTTAATATGTTCCTGCAGCCAGAGAAGGCTACATCACTCATGGTATTTTAAAAATAATCACAAAATTACCACAATCAGTATGTATTTAAGCATAAAGCAAAATGGATATGTGGAACAGACAGAATAATCTACAAATGTGAAACTAGTTCACAACAGTTAGTATCTACTTAATTTTCATTTTTTGAGATTTGAAAGACATATAGTAAGAAAAATGTGTGTTGTAGCCTCCACAAGAATAGCTTTACTTCTTCAAGAGACCTGCAAATATGCCAGCATTGCATTTTACTCAACACTTTCAGTAATGCAAGATAGTTAGATGATACACTCCATGTTCCCCATTCCATTATTATTTACCTTTTAAATTACATTTTCCTTGAGTATTTTATGCAGAAATACCTGAAGTCATTAACTAAATACTATACTATCCAGGGCAGCATTTATTCTAAAACCAGACACACCACGGTCACCAAATAAATAGAAGAGTAAAATGAACAAATGATCTTAAACAAACAAATGCTTCACTCTGTAACTTTGGCTCAACTCAAAAATTTAATAAACAACATTATGAAGAAAACAAAAACCTTACCTCCTCCTCCTCAAAAAGGATGAGCCGGACCAGCACAATGTGAATTGCATTGCCAATGCTTGGATCGTGGAACAACCCTGTGACCTGTGCCAGAGCCAGGAGGTATGAGATTAACTGATTCCTCTATAGCAGAACAGAACTTTGGAGAGAAAATATAACATTCACTTCAAGCACACCATCTACCGTAGTGTGTGGGGTGTTGTTTTGATTTTCTTTTGGTTTTATTTTAGATATGTAACACACTTCACTGAAATTTTACTGAAATGCAACTGATGTCAGAACTACTGCAAAGGGCAGCTCTGCCAGCTGAGCTATGCTACAGGATTTGGCAAAATTAGTAAGATACAGAACACACTGTAAACACAAGATTATTTTATGCCCATTTGTCTTCTAGATGAACACACCAGCATTGTGCCAGCACCCTTTACTGTCTGCTCAGCCACTTCAAAGGTAATGAAAAACATGAGCAGGAAAGAATGCAACATGTACAGTCACATAATAATGATGGAGAGGTCCTCTCTGTGTTCAAAAGAACAGCTTATCAAATCCTCATGTTTTGATTTGATAGGAATCAGCCTCTGCCACAACAAAGCAAAAATAAGTCACTATTGGACAGTTTAGTTAAATTACAGATACTTGGATTTTCACAGCACAGAAGGGGATGCTAAGAACAAAAGCAATAAATAATTAATCTGTGTTTTAAAAAAAAAGCATAACACTAGTAACTGAGCTCCTGAGAAGTTTGGCCAACCTTAACACAGTGGTGAATTAGGCAGAAAGAATGTTAATCAGAACAGTACACAGTGAGAACTTATCTACGTAGGTTGCTCCAAAAGCAATGCCTCCTGCTTATTTGCATGGAATCTACAACAGACACAGCACAACACACTAACACCACTTGATACAGCAAATTATCAGCTACAGAACAGTGTTTTTAGACACAGTCATCATGACTAGGTATGTGCTCTCAGCTGAGATTAATTGTAAAAAGCCTGTCATGCTCATAAAAATCTACACGGCTTTCCAGAAGGTGGTTTGTCTTCCACATTACTGTCACCACTACTGAAACACACCATCCATCACTTCACTCTGCTCCACAGTTCAGTTACCATAAATGTTCAGCAAACATCAAAGAAGTTCAGTGAGTGCCTTTTTTTCCACATGGAGGAATTCAATTACACCTTTTTTTCATACATGTTTCCATGTCAGATGCTATTTTGGTTGACTGCCTTTCTGCTGCCATCTGTTACACAGCAACAGAATGTAATAGGATACTGGTGGAAAGGTTTAGCCTTTACTGTCTTACCACCAACATCTGCTTCTGATGTTGAGGGCAAAAATGATAAAATAGGAAGCATTACTTTTGGAGCAGCACTATTATAAGTGAGCTATGCCATATTTCACAAGAAATATTGATTCGATACAGACTGCAGTGGACATAAACTGCCTCTAGGTCAAAATTGTCACGTACTATGCTATGCACTAAACTATGCTATCTTCATAACGTTAGAAAAGAAGCTAAAATTTATTACAACTTCTAGTGTTTTTCTTATTCAAAGATGTGAGAAAGAATGTGTATCTGCAGAATTTCTCTCTACTGCTGCAGCTACCAACCCAATTTTGGCAATGAAGCACAGGTCTCCAAGGGCAACAAGGTGTTTCATTTCAGTAGAATGAAAATTAGTGCTGGAATGTGTAACTATATTGTACAGTCCTCAAAACTGAGAATTACAGAATCTTCCCTTACTTAAAATCTAGAGAAAAATTGCATCTATGCAAAATAAAAGGAAAAAAAAAATGCTTCAAAAAACAGTCTTAATGAATATATATGAATGGTATTCTATTTCATTCAGTAATAAATGTTGCAGACTTGTTTCTGTGTGATTAGTAATGTAACAAATTTATAATTTGCTTCATTAATCTTGAAAAATAAAAGTAAAAAGGTGAAATCTTTTACCTACCATATTCATTATAGTGAGGATATATGATTCCACGTGGTCGCTTCCATGATATTCAACCATCTTACTGTCTGCAACGACAAGCGTCTCCACCCATCGCTCCTTGCTGACAGATCGCCGAGAAACCTTTCTGACAGCTACATGATTTCGTTCCCATTTCTCCCTCCGATGATTTTCTTGTTCGAAAAAGTTAAGGGTGTCTGGAAGGGTAAGAAGAGACACTGACTTCAAAATATTTTCACAGCTGACTTAGATTTGAAGTGTATGGTTGTAATACTTGCAGATACTGAAGCAGCAATGCAGAGTCGCAGGATGCCGTAGGTTGGAATGGACCTCTGGCCACCACCTACCTGGCCCAAAAACTACAAAGTGACATCAGTTTGCTGAAGGCCAACTCCAATGAGATTTTAAGTATTTCCTCATGATGGATTAAACAGTGCTCTACCTTACAAATCTGGCTGCTCATACTCAAAGCAGCAGGCATTAAAGTGCAAGACAGAGTCAAGCAAAAAAAACTGAATTGGTGGTGCCCTTTTCAAGGAAGTCCTCCTCTGTCTAGAGTGTTAGCTCTGGACTTTCTAGCAACATCATTTTATAGATCAAAATAAGGGACATACTTTCTCCCCATGTAGCTCCTATACTTGACAGGATGGCAGATGGTTCTGTGAATGGAAAATCTCATCCCAGAAGTCTGGAGGTGTAGGAGTGCTTCCCTAGTAGACATCATCTGAAAACTGTTGAGGCAGATGGCAGAAGAAATCCTTTGTGCTTCCACTAATCCTCTGTGCATACAGATCATCTCAGGAATAACTTTTTGCTCTGTAGAGCTGCCAGCATATTTTCTCTGTGCTCAGTGGTGCTAATCAGAATGGGATAGGATAGGATAGGATAGGATAGGATAGGATAGGATAGGATAGGATAGGATAGGATAGGATAGGATAGAATAGAATAGAATAGAATAGAATAGAATAGAATAGAATAGAATAGAACTAACTAAATGTTAAAAAATAGCAATGAGGGAATAACCCAAATGCCTCCTGAACCCTGGCAGCCAAGGGGTATCTTGCTAGAAATACTCTTCCAGCCTGTCTGACAAGCCTCACAGCATACAGATATTTTGCCTATTGTCTCATATGAACATCCTCTGGTACGGATTTGTATATTTCATCATTCTAGTTGAGAATGCCCACCGGCTGCATTACCGGGGAAATACTGGCAATGTAAATATCCCAATGCGTGAATAAGAAGTGAGAGATGCTGGCTTATTGACAAGTAGTGGCATTTTTCCAATCTAGATGCCAGAAAAGTACTTTAACAGCTCTGGGATTTCCTGAGTCCTAAGAAGAATCAGGAGTACTTCTTGTTATTAGATACTGCCATAGCCCTTTGGTAGGACATTCACAGAAGAGGACACCATTATTTCAAAGAGAGCAGAAAGACAGCTCAGCTCTTCAAGCCCTTACAGACAGCACTGCCTCATAGCACTGCATGGCAGAGGACAGCTGTCCAGCATTATCTCCACCTCATAGTGCTACAAAGCATTAGGGGACAACTGCCAAGACCCTGCTTCCTTTCAGGTATGGATAGGTCAGCAACAAGGTCTCAAATTTGTGTATTCATTTCAGCAGGAGATCGTAGAATAACAGAATCTTTTGAATTAGACCCTACTGAAGAGTCTGTCCCTGTCTTTCTTACAGCCCTCCTTTAGATACAGACAGACAGCTGACTGTCTAGGCTGCAGCACACACAAGGCTGAACTGATACAGATTACCCAGCCTTTCCTTACAGGGGAGATGCTCCAGGCCCTTTATGATATTCGTGGCCCTCCACTGGACTCTCTCTGGGAGATTCCTGTCTTTTTTGTACTGGAGATACTTGATTACAGAACTGGATACAGTAGTCCACATGAGGCCTGACCAGGGCAGAGTAGAGGGGGAAGATCAGCACCCTCAGCCTGCTGGCCACACTCCCTTTAATACACCTCAGGATCCCACTGGCCACCAGGGCACACTGCCTGCCTAAAGTTACTCATTAAGGAAAATTTCCTTCCCATTGTGTCAAGGAACTCAAAGAAAGACATACCTACAGTACTTTGATCATGAAAAGTAATCTTCATGAAAAAATATTTTCATATCTGCATGCAAGAATATATGTGTAATCTGTGAATAAAGCTGAAGAAAATAAAGCAGATACTTTATTTTTATTTGATTAAGAGAAGGAAAACAAGTTACCGCTGATGTAATCCCTGTCCTATCTCCACTAGCCCAGGCTGCAGCATCACTCCTACTGTCTTCCTAAAGCTTTATCCAGTTACTGTAATGCTCACCTCTACTGGGGCTATTTGTGAAATGTATTCAGTGGTGTATCTCATAGATTTGCGTGGTTTTCAGCAGACTTATTTTTCTCACTAGCTATATTTTCAAGTCTTTTCTGCTGAGAAAAGCCTTCCCACAGCCATCAGAACAAAATATTTTCTTCACATTGCAGGTTAAATGATTTACTTATGGCCATATAAAACATCACATCAGTGGTCAGGCTTTGTACTCACATCTATCAATGACTTTTGCTTATTGTTAGGAGACGTGACAGCTCTGGAAGTGAAAATGTTCAAAGCTATTCACACTGTTAGAGTGAATAACCTCCAAAAAAAGGTTTGCAGACCTGGTTAAGCAGAAGGCTATGAACTGCAGGAAAATTTTGGAAAAGAAATATGAGGTGGAAAAACTACTGACAAGTAGCAAGAAAGCACCACTGACAAAACTCTTTCCTGAGTGACAGCCCCTTCTAGTGCAGGGATCTAACACAGACCCATGCAGTCAAGAACTATATCTCCAGCTGTGTTAAGTCCTCTGTTAGTGAAGAAGGCACAGAGGGAGAAGCTCTTGGAGAAACAGTAAAACAAAGGTGGCTATAGTATGTGTTCTGCTTCTACATTTCCACAAATGATTGCCTTGTTACAGGGGAATGATCGCCTCTCTGTTCCTGCTGGCCACACAATTTCTTATGCAGGCCAGGATGCCATTGGCACTCTTGTCCACCTGGGCACACTATCGGCTTATGTTCAGCCCAGCATCAACCAACACCCCCAGGTCCCTTTCCTCTTCACAGTCATCCAGTCACTCAGCCCCATGCCTATAGTACTGCATGGGGTTACTGTGGCCAAAGTGCAGGACCCGACACTTGCCCTTGTTGAACCTCATCCCATTCACTTCATCCCAGTGGTGCAGCCAATCCAGATCCCTCTGAAGGGCCTGCCTACCCTCGGGCTGATCAACACCACCACAACTTGGTGTCATCTGCAAACTTAGGGTACATTCAGTCCCCTCATCTAGGTAATCAATAAAAATATTAAACAAGATGGGCCCCAGTACTGACACTTGGGTTATACCACTTGTAACAGGCAGCCAGCCCAATTTAACTCCATTAACCACTGCCTGCTGGGCATGGATCTCTAGCCAGTTCCTTACCCAAGGAGGTGTAAATCTGTCCAGGCCACAGGCAGCCACTTTCCCCAGGAGAATATTGTGAAAGACCATGTCAAAGGCATTGATGAAGTCTAGGTAGACTACATAAACAGCCTTTCCCTCTTCTACCAGTCTTGTCACCCAAAGAGACGAGGTTGGTTAAGCACAACCTGCCTTTCATAAACCCAACTCAAAGAAAAACTTGATCATTTGCCCCTATACCAGACATTCACAAGCCATAATATCCTGTGTTTCACAGTCACTACTTATTCATGTCACCCCTTTTTGGCAGAATGTACATTTTGCGAACAACTTTTGTCAAGGATGAAGCATAGAAAGAGTAATATTTCATCCACAATCTCTGATGATCACCTTGAGAGCTCACTAAGATGGTAACCACTACTGTCAAACAAGCCTGATGCATTAGTTTATAATTATAATAATAATAATTTAAAAATCTCCTGAAACTATCCATACAATGCTAACTGGCCAACAGAACAACATTTATAACCCTTAACTCTCAGCTCCAAGGTAAGATTTTAAGCTTACTGTAAGTTTGAATTAAACATGAGAAAAAAGTAGTATTAAAAAATTCCCCAGGACAGGTAAAACATGCATGGCTTCAGTGAAGGAAATAAATTCATGTTCTTTTAGCAAATCAATTTCACTTTTCATTAAGTGTCAACTACACTTGTTTTATTAACTTGCTGTTATTTTGCAAATGAACTCGATAGCTTCGCTACAAAAAATGTATGCGTTCTTCACTTTGAACAATTTATCCCCTCACAGTGATGTTGGATTAGGGTGTGTGGATGTTTTTTCTTTAAATTTTTGCTTTTTTCCCCTTCCAACTCTCAAAAAGTATTGACACGACTCCCTTCCTTTCCAGGCATTACTTCAAATTTCCATATCAAAGAGTCTCTTTCCACCTTTTTCTTTTTTTCCCCTGCAGATGGTGCACAAACCAGAGTGCAGAACGGAGTGCAGACAGGGACCTCAGGGGGCTGTCTGCACAGCCATCTTCCAACACATAAGGAGGTGCAGTGGGGGCTCATATGCATAGATGCATATAAGAAAAGTTAAAATGTCTGTAAACTTCCTGGAGAGGAGAATGCGGACAACTGAAGTCTGACAAAGTAGAACAGCACAAATTTATGTCTTCACTTTCCATCCTCATCTGCTTTCTCTCTGAACAAGAGCTCAATTATGTTCACCACTCCATATCATTCACAGTCAAAACAATACAATTCCACATGTGAGGTATGAATAATATTAATAATGTTAACAATGTTAAATCTCACATTCTTCAGAACTTTGTAAACTAAGATTTTTATTACAACCTTCACTTTATGTCATTGTTTTAAGATGTGGCTTTTCTTTAAGTATTAACAGAAAAACTAGTTTTGGAATGAGTACTTCAGAAGGTCAGTAAACTGTTAATGGAAGTTACCATACATGGAGTGATGAATAAACAAATGAAATCATAATTAATAACATTAATCAAGCATATGAAAGAACACACAAGTTCAACCACAGACCAAATAAAGGAAAGTCTGAGGAGTGACTCAGCTAGTAAGAATCAAAAGGACACTGAGAAAATAAAGATTGCTTTCTAAAAAGTGGTCATTACCCCCTGATGCTCAGGCTATATCTAATAAAGGGCATGGTTTTTATGTCAGCACCAGCTTCTCACATGACTAATATCCAACCTATCAGGGCTACATTAAGATTCCAGCAAAGCTAAAGGACACAGGGCCCACACCACGTGTCCTGAAAGCAAAGAGGCGGCTGCAGGCAGATAACAGGCTCTGGGGCTGGGACGACCATGTGGAAAGACCTGATGAGCCTTGTTGAACACACATAAATTCAGGCTTCCCAGCACTCTGCCAGACTCCTGATCATCCTCATCCACCTAGGAGCTCGGTGTGAATTGCTCAGGATTCAGCTGAAGTTCCAAAACCAGAGGTCCATCTCCTATCTTCCAGACTGGGAAGAAGCTATATTCCTATAAACTCCTTTTCTGTGATTACCTACAACACTGCTGATCTGGTATGCTTTGTCAATAAATGTATAGCTTGCTTTTTTCAAATGAAGAAGACTAGTTGCTAGAAATACATGTCATCTTGAGCACCACAGTATTTCCACACTAGTGGCTGGTTTACTACAGGAACTTGACTACTAATCTGAAAAACTAAAAAACAACAGCTTACTCAATATAGTAAGTGAACTACCTCCCCTTCTCTAATTCTCTTTGCTGAAGTAAGTAATGCAGCTATCTAGAACAGTTCAGTGACACTAAGTACACTAGCAATTCTATATACTTACTCTCTTCCTACAGGTACAATTTTGCTTACAAATAATCCCATTAAAACTAAGTCAGGAGGCTGATAACGTGAGAGCAAATATTCACAATTTATACAGAAAAAACCTGTCTAAAACAAGGAACAAAGGACATGAATTTAGAACAGAACAGGTAAGCAAACCAGCTCTTCTCAGTGACATTTCTGAAACAAAGCTAAAATCAGAGTGAGTTAAAATCTTCTGAGTTCTGAAGAACAGTGTTCACACAGGAAATTATTACCAATATTCAAACATGTTGACATGGGATCTTCCCCACCTTGACCCAACCAAAATGAAAAAAAAAAAAAAAAAGCATAGAGAAAGAAAAGCTGCATCTTTGCAAGCTTTAAATTCAGCATTCCTGCTATCAAATATATGAAGTGTCAATTAGTGGAATCACATCACGTTAATGCAGAATGAAGCTAAAAGCTGTGTTGACAGATGCACTTAATCAGAAACAGCTGGCAAGTGTCTCTGCCACTCATTACCACTTACAGTGAAAGGATGGAATGACAAATGTTCTGGATCACTGGCATCAGGAAACATACAGTGAACAATGTCATGGGAAACAGCTACATCTACAGCTGCCTACACTTTGCAAGAACTATGTTCCTTCGCTCTGAATGTTCTCATTTCTTCTCCTGAGGGATTAAACCCAAGACAACAATAGACAACACAAAACTGCATCCATAAGGTGCTGCTCAAGGAATGGTTTGAACTTTCCATCCTCGTTTTATCTCTTATCTTGCTGATAACATCAAAGCCATGGATTAGAAAAACAAGGTGACTTCTATGAATTTCATCTAGCACTTTGTAATATGACACCTCACAACAATTAATCTTGTGGTACTATTCTGTTTTCATTTGATGAAAAACCAAGTATGTTTTAAAATTGAATACCTCACTGTAAAACAGATGTGTAGATAGATTCCCATTAATTTATGTCCATATTGTAATGTCTGTTACTAAAAATTTAAGAATTGCTAACCTCAGTTAAAGAAAACCGGGAGAACTATTATGTTGCAAACAAAAATTTAAACATACAGGCTTTATTAATATCTTTTTTTCATCTTTGTATGTATTGGTATGAAAATTCATTTGCATGAAGCAAAAGCAAGTACCTAAAAGAAACATCGTGAAGAAATCTTTTCCAGTGAGGTTAATAGAGCAGTATCTATAAGCTCTTGAATAAAACTCCAAGATTTCTATTATGAAGATAAAAAAAACTGCTTAGATGTAGGTGATCAGGGGGTCACCAACCCCCTTCTACCAGGAGCAAGAGTAAGACACAGTCTTTCCTAAGCTTGCATACTGCAGGAGAGCATGTTCAGGCACAGCAGCATTGAGGAGTGAAAGAAAGAATGAAACTCTGGAAGGATAAGTACTGTGAAAAGTTCTTGGACAGATGACCAGAACAGTTATGAACTAGCAGGAAACTGGCAGCATGGGTCTATGGAATGCCCGTTTGCTCTTTGAAGTTACCCATGTGATCCCCAGAACTGGTACTCAGTGCAGGCTCTCCAAAAGCTCCACTTCAAAAGCTGGTGAGAAAATGAGAATGGTGGAGAGATCACATCACTGCAAGGACAGGTGCTACAAAATGTAAAACAATGCTGGAGGAAACAAAGGATGGGGAAGGACTACTCAGGATTGTGCTTGAAGGACGGGGGCGGTGAGAGGGACTCAGGCTTTCTCTCTGTATGGGGCAGGACAGGAGAGCACAATGGTTTTCAAGCTGTGAGAACTACAGCCAGCCAGGAGAGAGATGCAGTAGACAGATGAAAACTGCCTTCCACTCCTGGGCCCCAGGAAGCTCATGTGCCCAGAGGCAGACTGGATGCTGCCCCACAGGCACTGGGGAGAGTAATTTCTCCAGGCAGCTTGTCCACTCACGAACACTTAAATTCATAGCACAAACTGAATCTAAAAATGGTGCACATTGGAAGTTCTTTATTAGAAGTGTCTTACTGAGCATAACCAGAGTTGATTCAGGGATTTAAGTAAATCAATGTTCTTCCCTGTGCAAATATTTCATTTCAGAGATGTTGTGCAATTCCCCTTTCATCAGAGACTGAATCATGCACGGTACAGATATCTCTCAAAAACCTGAAATGAAGAAACATTTTGTTCTGTTCCCTGGAAGATCTATGAGTGAAGGAGAGAGGTAAATTAGCATAACGCCCTTCAATCCATAACACATGCTTCTTTCGACACTGCCTTCCCTCCAGCCAAGAGAACAGTTTCCTGGGAGTTGACCAGGGAAAAACAGCTGCAGAGGATTCCCCTCAAGAGAAATCAAGAGGTCTGTCCTCCTACGTCCAGCCTTGCTCAGCTCTCTGCAAACAACTCAAGATTTCCTAGCTCCTCTCTGGAGAGAACCAACTGCTTGTTCATACACCCAAGACGCACGTACTTTTTCTTTCAGACCTGCAGTAACCTCTTAAGAACTTCCTCCACACTGACACTCTTCAAAAAATCCTTTCTGTACTGTCACCATCACCACAATAAATATGCCCAACGGCATTTTGCCTGCCTATGTTCCCTCTCACATGTGAATCAGAAATGCTGGATGGTATCTGAGAGCTTCCCTGAGGCCTCCAAAAACTGGCCTGTTTGCCAGAGTGACTCTTCTCTGGCTCCTTATCATTTCACTTCAGCAAACAAAGCAAAAAAACAGCCACGTGCATCTCTTGGTGCAAAGATCTAGACCAGAGCAGCTGGGAACAGCTGCTGCTGCTGTTGGGGATGGAAGTGAGAGGCAAAGGGGCAGCTGCAAGATGCCATCACTCCTGTGTTTACCCAAGCTGCTGGGTGGTCCCAAAACAGGATGCAGCCTCCCTGGAGGCTGTGACCTTTCTTTGACTCGTATTTTCAGCCTCAGAAAGAAACTTCCAAGTTAACTGAATCTCGACAGTTTAATTTGCAACTGGCTGTGAAAAGTGCGGATGTTAAGTTTAAGCTATTCTATGTCACATCTGTCTCCAGCTTGGTTGATCTTTTTGCATCTTTCTATTCCTCTTGCCCTAACTTCCTCAGCTTCATTCTCAAAACAACTTCCACCCAAGAACTCCTCAAGAGTCCATCATTGCTGCAGCTCCCATGTGTGAGCCCAAGCACCCAACCCCCCTGTGCTGCTTTTACAGTTTCTGTCCCAGATCTCAGCACACTCTGCTCTGCATTCTTCACTCTCCTTTGACTTGTGATGGGTCACAGAGAGCTCAAAAAATGCTGCTCAGCTAATTCCCCATTTGTAACATTCAAACTCTGTAAGCAGAGAGGTGTACATGTCAAGTCTTTCTGGCTTTGTCAATAAATTAGCCCATGCTCTTGGCTAAAAAGTTAAATCATGGGAAGCTTTTTCAGCCGAAGGCAGCATTAACTTTGCTTAACAACTGGCAGGTTTTGTCAGTTTTATCTGCTGCAATGTGTAGGACGTCAGGATATGGCTTCCCATCAAAAACTTAATATGAAATCTGCCAGTTCTGTGAAATAAATCACTTCAAATTACACATTTCTTGATACATGCTCTGGCTGTAACACACCCACTCTAAAAATATTTAGGAACCAAAGCAGGTACTTTACATTCTATAGGAAGCTGCAAAAATCAAGGACATGTATGAACTCTATGCTCCCTAAGACCATGGTATGGTTCCTCCTCCAGATACCCTGCTGGGTACCACAAATGAGCACAATCTTTACAAAGAGTACAGGAAAAAAAGTTTCTGAGTAGCTGATCTGCATTCCTTGGAGTTAAATAAGGAATTTCACATTTCCTCTATGAAGCTTGCTGTGACAATGACTGTTCACATTCTAGATGGGTTCTGTAGAGAAATAGAAATTTGCACAGTATCCCTTATTAATTAACTGTCTCTGCCATGTCAGCCTGCATGTTTGAAATTCAGAGCAAATTTGCTCTTCATTTCTCATTATCCCACTGACTTCAGGAGGCAGGTGGCACTTCTCTCAATTCAGTTTTCATTAACAGGAATAGTAATTTTGCAGGCTTTTCTGCACTCAGGTAGTATTGGGCTTTCATTTTCTAGATAGTTAACCTCATTGTTTACTTAACAGACAGATTATTTTTAATTGCCTTTTAAAGATGTTATATTTCACCTCTCCTTATAACTTGCTTCATTCACTCCTAATCCAAGATACCAAATATGGATAGTCCTACTGCGCTAACAGACTGGGAAATATCTGACAAGAGGTTAAACACGAACTCAGCAGTGATATCTGGTATAGATCTTGCCCCATTGGGCTGTAAAATGTAAGACTTTGGGAACAAACACACATATTGGAACTTGCTGACTCTATTAAAGTGATTGGTTCTGTGACCTCAGGAGGGATGAAAACAATGCTGCTGATTAGATCCTGAGAATAGTAAAGGAGCATACACACACCAGGAATCCCTTTCAATAGTCAGAATCTTACCATTTCATGGTCACTCTGTCAAGTTAAGTGCATGGACACAGATCAGTCTTTGCTACTTGGCTGCAACGTCAAAGAATACAGACACATTACATGTATTAGTACAAATGTGGTTTAATTGTGTAGGATTCGTGGTTGTGGTTGCCATGCACACCTACAGTACTAAGATGTAGGAGTGAACATAGGCTCAGCACTTAGCTTACAGCAAAATACAATTTACTTTTTGGATGTACCACTACAAAAACCTTGGCAAGATTTCAAGATGACAGACTCATACATTTTAGCTTTTCCAAGTTAGCAAATAAGTCAAGAATTCAGCTAAAAATATACTGAATTTCAGAAAGCTCTCCAGCTGCAACATGACAGCTATTCCCACCATAAAACACAGAAATAAACAATTTCAAGTCCAAACATGAAACAGGTAAAAATTAAAGAAAAAACATTAAGAATTGGTTCTAGATGGATCTTTGGCATAGTATTTGATGAATTGACTGGTTAAGAAGTATTCTGACCATGTCTTAAATAGTTAAGTAAAAATGTATGAGGATGCATTTCATAGAATCATAGAATCACCAAGGCTGGAAAGGACCTAAAAGATCATCCAGTCCAACCGTTCACCTATTACCAATAGCTCCCACTAAGCCATGTCCCTCAACACAACATCCAGTCGTTCCTTGAACACCCCCAGAGTTGGTGACTCCACCACCTCCCTGGGCAGTCCATTCTACTGCCTGACCACCCTTTCTGAGAAATAATATTTCCTAATGTCCAGCCTGAATCTCCCCTCTCATAGCTTGAAACCATTCCCTCTAGTTCTGTCACTAATGACACGAGAGAAGAGGCCGACCCCCAGCTCACTACAACCTCCCTTCAGGAAATTATAGAGAGCAATGAGGTTTCCTTTGAGCCTCCTCTTCTCCAGGCTGAACATTCCCAGCTCCTTTCTCATAAGGCCTGTGCTCCAGACCCCTTGCCAGAGCTGAGTACAGGGGAACAATCATCTCTCTGCTCCTGCTGGCAGCACTGTTTCTGATGCAAGCCAGGATGCCTTGGTCTTCTTGGCTACCTGGGCACACTGTCAGCTCATGTTCAGGCGAGCATCAATCAGTACCCCCAAGTTCATCGTGTCCATCTCCTCTACACAGTCTTCCAGCCACTCTGCCCCAAGCCTGCAGTGCTGCCTGGGGTTATTGTAGCCAAAGTGCAGGATGCAGCATTTGGTCTTGTTGAACCTCATCCCATTGGCTTCAGCCCATCTCTCCAGCCTGTCCAGATCCCTCTGTAGGGCCTCACTACCCCCAGACAGATGTACACTCCCAGCCAATTTGGTGTCATCTGCAAACTTACTGAGGGTGCACACAATGCCCTCATTCAGGTCATCAATAAAGATACTAAAGAGGACAGGCCTCAGCACCAGCTCCTGGGGAACACCACTCGTGACCAGTCGCCAGCTGGATTTACTTAAGTAGTGTCTTCTGTTCTTAGATGACCTTCCCAACCCTTTGAAAGATCATCATAGAGGCTCCCCTTGACATGCAAGTTTTCAGGCCTCTCCAAAACCAGAAGCCTTCACAGATCAGTAGTCAAAAGAACAGAGCAGGGACAAGATGTGTCTCAGCTACTCAGCTCTGTGATGAGGGAAAACTCAGAAAGGCATTTCTAGAAGCAGAAGAGTACAAATGAAACCAGACATGTCAGAGGAGAAATCTTTGCATATGGGAGGTCAAGGACTTCAGCCATAGGGCATCCCACTTAAGTAGCCCTGTTATGGTATCATCATGGGGCAACCTCCGACACTTTGAATTCCTCCTGAGTTCTGTGGCCCAAGCCAGTGTGCTCCAGCTTCTAGCCAGAGTTTTGAGCATGATTTTCATTTATTCATGATCTCTATCAAACACTGGTGGAATTATCACTTTTTGCATATCATGATTCTGTCTTATTTTTGTCATGCACTGGATGGATACTGACCAGCAAAACCAGTTATAATTAATGACACTTTGTGGTTGATTGCCTATAGAAAATTATGACACAGTCTTTCAGAGAGAGGAGCTACTGTGGCTCCCATAGATAAATACCAAGGTGTTTGCAAATGTTTGCAAATGTTTGTCTAGAACTGGGTTTGAGCATTGAAATTTGCACTCCGCTGGAAAGAAAATCAAGCAAAACCTTGTTAACAGATTCAACCTTTATTATTCTGTACATGACAATCCTGGATTTCATTTGCAGAAACTCCCTGGCTTCTTCTGTGTGGTAGTCTTGAAATTCTTAAGATATGTAAGAGCATGGGACCAGAAAGAGAAAAACGCAGGTGTGTTTGCTTGAAAAACATCCAGTTCAAACACATTATAAAATGATAAATAATAGCCTAAGGAGAGAAAGTTGTACTAAAAAAGAAGCTGGGGAAGAGGCTGTTGAGTAATCCCTTTTCTAAACATAAGGCAATTTCTGCTTTAAAATTTTTAGCTGCCTGCCAGTACTACTGGCTCAGGCTTTGCAGGAAATCCCCTTCTTTGACTGCATTTCCTTCCCAGAACCTGCCCAGTAGACAAAATTTCATACTTCTCCTACCCATCCATCTCCTTAGAGTAACATCTGGCTGCCAGAATCACTTCATAGAATCACCACAGAATCTTTAACCTTCACATCGGGTAATGGATGCAACTGAGACACTGAAAATACTGTTAGACAGATAGCAGCTCAGTGAATATTTTACCTGGAGAACGTTAAACAAATAATATAGAAAATGTCAGGAATAATCCCTTGCTAAAATTTCTGCAGCATCTGTAAGAAGACTTTGATCCACACCCAAATGTCCACAGAGCTGAGGGAAATGCAGACTTGAGGATCAATTAACAGCAGAGAGATTCAGAGTGGAAATAATTTGGTTCAGCTTATTTCAGCCATCAGGCAAGCAAGAAACTTGCTTCTAATTCTAACTTTGACAGACTCAAATCAATGCTGTACTTTGTGTTTAAGAAGTATTTAAAATGCAAAAAACCATTTCTCTGCAGATTTAACTCAAATACTGTTTTGCAGCTGAGCAAAACTTTAGACAAAACCATTTAAAAACGTGTATAAAACAGAGTCAGCATGGAATTACTGTTTTTGAAGAAGTGAACAAAGAACATCTTGCACAAAGATTCTCTGCCTGGGAGTGTTCAATGAGAATGACTACAACAGCTTAGAGTAGACTTTCTCTGACCTAACAGACTGATTTATGTACACAGAGGCTTCACCATTAATTTTTTTAAAAGAACACGAATACATCTTTTTCAGCTTAGATACTTGATTACAAATTATTCACAGTAAGTTTGAATATTTGAAAGAGAAGAAAAGCAGAAAGTTGGTACAGAAGAGATGGCAATAGTGTTCTCTTTTATGTTCTTTGCAGCAGAACATGGGCATACAATAGATGTTTTCACCTAATCTTTGGTATAGTTGCTAACGAAGAATCTCAGAACTGCTTTTCTTCTCTTGCAGATATTCAAACACTTCTGCCTTCAAAAGATAGAATTTAGAATTTGCTCTAAAAAAATAACTGAAATAGTGATGGATAGGAAAATCTTACAACTTCCTAAGTTATGCAATAACCTTTGATTCCAGTACATCATAAAGTTAAAACTTATGAGAGGAGCGAGATGATCATTAACTATAATTCATTACAGAACTTTGGAATCATGGGATGTGTTGGGTTGGAAGAGGCCTTATAGTCCACCCAGCCCCAACCCCTGCCATGGGCTGGTTGCCTCCACCAGCTTAGGCTGCCCAGGGCCCATCCAACCTGCCTGTGAGCACCTCCAGGGATGGGGCAGCTCAGCTCTCTGGGCCAGCACCTCATCATCCTGTGAGTAAAGAGTTTCCCCTAACATGTGACCTATATCCCACCCCCCATCCCCCCTAACCCCCTTTGCATTTATAACCATTATCTCTTGTCCTATCATTATCTCTTCATGTAAACAGTCGGACTCTCTTCTGTCTATAAGTTCCCTATTAGTACTAGAAAGCTGCAATGAGGTCTCCCCAGAGCCTTCTCTTCTCCAAGGTTAACAAGCCCAGCTTTCTCAGCCTGTCTTAACAGCAGAGAATCCTCTCCAGTAACACAAAACATATCCAAGTTCAAGCAGTAAAGACACTGTGTTTCACACAGAATAACCTAGTGTCCAAACACCATGAGCATCTTGCAGTTTAAGTGGGTCACATACAACAGGAGGCTACCCAGAGGCTCATCAGGGACATACAGACTTTGAAGAAACTAATTGTGAATGCTGAGCTCGTATCAGTTCATTAGCCCCATAGCACATGTCCAGCACTTCTCAGAAGAATTAGAAATCTCTGATCTGCCCAGAAATAATAAGGTAATTGTAGTTTCTTCCTAGAAAGTTCACAGAAAGTTCAGTATGACTGTGAAATTTGGCACTAAAGGCTGAGCAGCTTTGCCAATACAACTCTATTAACGAGACAAGTGTCCTGAGCAAGTTTTCAAAATCCTGTAATAAAAACTTTTTACAAATGCTACTTTCTGTTTTTGTATTGCTTTTTTTGTAGTTGTTGTTGTTTTGGTTTTTTTTTAGATTGGTTTGTTTGTTTACTTCTTTCTTTACTGCAACTGTGGAAATAAGATATAATGTTGTTCCAGACTAACACTGTATTTCTCCTGTAAAGGAGAGATGGATGGCTGACACATTACAGTTTAATTTTTAAGCTTGCTAAGGCTCTCCAAATCAATACTGCAACAAATATTTACATTAAAAAGTCTTTCTTTCTTTCTTCTTTTTTTTTTTTTTTTTTTTTAAACCAAATCAATATCAACACACTAAAAGTGAAATAATATCACACAGTTTAACAAGGAAAGCTGTAAGCAAAGATCAAGAGCAGAGTATATTTATCTACCAAAGAATGTGTTTAGAAATATTGAACCTAAGTTCAGTCTGCAATCAGATGCTCTTTAATCCAGTGACTGGTTAAGCAGACTCTTTCACTGAAGACAAGGAAGAGATCCCAATCTACCCTTTAAACAATAGTTAAGTAAGCACAGTACAGAAAATACTCTTCCTTCCCAGTGGCACAGAAAGGAACAGAAAGACGCTGCTGAAATATAGGGAAGCAGATTCCTCCCCTACCCCACTTATAGCTTTGATTCACATTATGTGAAAAATGGCAACTCACAGACCTTTATAATTCATTCAGTCACTGACTGACAAAGCGTATCATGTTTCTGATGTGTTTTGATGGAAACAGGTTACTGCTACCAAGTTGCATCAACAATTTCCTTGGTTTTCCCTTAATTTCACACTTTCCTTCAGCATAATACAAGTACTAGATTAAATATTCAACTGTTAGGCTACTGAAGTTAAGACATATCAGCATTATCCTGTGCCCTTAAAACACGAAGTTAAAACAATATTTTAAATAGATCCGTTGAATATCTGTATGGTAATGAAAATTAAAATCCTTTCTATTCCTTAGCAAGAAGGCTACACACCTGCACCTGCTTATTCATTACAAAACCCACTTTTACTAACAGCATTTTTGACAGCAAAGTTAAATAAAAGCGTAAATCTTCTTAAATTTGTATGTCAAATGTTAACAGCTGCAAATTGAAAGTTCCTTATCTCCCCAGCACAGAATCCAGAGATTTCAGAAACAGAAGACAATTTTTCCTTTTTCTGGAGAAGGAAAGCTCAAGAAAATGGAAATAATCAAGCCTATCTCTAGTAAGCTTCTAATAAGCACCGAGGAATGCCTGAAGAAAAATTCTGAAACTTGAAAGTGTTGTGGTTTAAATCATCAGGTAACTCTGTACCACACAGCTGCTCAGTGCCCTCAGACAGTGTAGGGGAGAGCTCTGAAATATGTGGGAGTGTGAGAACTCCTGGGCTGGCATAGAGATGGTTTAATAAAGTAATGATGAGAAAATCAAAGTAAAGGGGAAAAAAAGAGCAACCAAGTGATACACAGTGCAGTTCTTCACCTTCCAGTGATCAAAACCAAGCCAGTCCTCAAGTAGAGACAGCACTTCTGACCAAACCCACAAGTTATACAGTTCCACACTCTATTGTATGGGAGTCCCTTTGGGCAGTTTGGGTCAGCTGTCCTGGCTCTGTCCCCTCCCAGCTCCTTCCATACATCTCCTCACTAGCAGGGCAGAACAGGAAGCTGAAAAGTTCTTGACTCAGTGCCAACACATCAGCATGTGATCCACCACTATTTCATCCTAAATCCAAAACATAGAGCCATACCAGGCACTGGCAGGAAAACTATCTCAGCTGAAATCAGAACAGAAATTAAGTTCGAAACATGAATTTATTTCAAAAGCTTGTTTAGGGGAAAGAAAATGCTGACAACAAACAACTAGAAACAACGGTTACATCCGCTGTTAGAAGAAACAGGCCATGAAGACCTTGTTTCCAAGGTACACCAGCCCTGAAAAGCCCGATTTCCTGCTATACATGCAAGCAGGTCCTCACTGTTTTCAGTTCAGTGCAGCCTGTTCCAGAAATGAGGTACACTCCACACTTATGGAGGCTGCTTCTTTTGTTGTTCCTGCTTTTGAAAAAGAGGTCATTCTGTCCAAATGCATCCATTTCCTCTTTTTTTTTTCTTCTTATTTTTTTTCCCCAGCCCATAGCAAGTATCTTTTAAACACGCTAGTAGACCTTCATAGAAAGCAGAGGGATGTGGGGAGAAGATGCTCTTCTCTCTGCATCAAATCCATCTTGCTTATTACAATTCAATATGTAAATTTACTATCCTCAAAACAAAACAAAACAAAAAAAAACCAACAAAAAAACCCAAAAACCTGTGTTTTGGAGAAGCTACGCAAATTAAGCCGAGCAGTAAATGATTTAGTTAAATACAGGAAAAACAAATACTGGAATAATGTAACTATCATTCTTTGAAAGATCTGAAAGTCACACAGCATGCATCAGGGTTTCTGCCAGCAAGAAGCTGCTTACATTGGTCACAATGTTCTTCCAAGAAAAGACAGGCTATCCTTTGAGAATAAAACAGTGTCCTCGAAGTTTTGTTTTGCTCTTCCAAGTAGTTAAACAAAAGGCTTCACTGTCAAGCCAGGACTAACATTTTACGCTGTATGCTTGCAGACAGAAGAAATAAGAATTCTCTGGCAGCAGCAAGTTAATCATCAACAGGCAAGATCTTTATTCAATAAAATCCTGTGCTCAGACACAACCTGTAGGAACAACAGGTAACTAACTATTGTTTGAAAGAATCTTAATAGCTTTCTACTCACCTGTTAAATGACTCATTCTGCAAGACCATTATGCAGTAGTCATAAAAAAAAGTTATGCACAGTTAATGTTGCTTTGCTCCTTCAGTTCCTCCACCCCACTACTCTCTTCATATAGAACCAGGACAGATTCTCATCTGCTCTCCCATTCCAGCCTTACCCATTAATAGCTTTAGGAAATGAATGCCTTCAATCTCATGGAGAAGTTTCTGTTAATAAGTTTTATAACTCCTCTGTAGAGAAGGAGTTGCTCATGTGCAAGTCAAACTAACATTAAACACCAACATAGGACGTATTCTCAGAGATCTGTTTTAATACTCTAAATCTCACCTCTGTAATATTGTACAGTCTACTGCAGCAGTTGCAGGTTTGCAGTCCAAATACAACTCAGTGTCCCCAGCTCTAAACCACTGCTACTTGATCCCATCAACAAACCAACATACAGGAGTATATCTCTTTCATAATGTACCTGGCCCCTCTACAGTGCAGCAGTCTCATATTAGTGCTGAATCTGGAAGTGCACATTTTTTAGTTACAAACTTCATAAAGCTTTTCCATTTTGCATCTCACAAATGAGCCCAACACCTTGTGGCAGACACCTTGTGGGAAAGAAAGTGAATGAGATAAGTGCTCATTGTGTAGAGGAGATATTAATTCCTTCTCTTTCATGCTTACATGTCAGAGCACTACAAAGTTTTTAACACAGCCAATTTATGAGAACCAAACAAATTCTCAGATACTCAGTTTTCCTGTCTTCCAGGCACAAATGGTCAGAAGAGTTATCTGTAAAGGTCAGGACAGTTTTTCTTTTGTCATGCTTGGCCCTTCTCACACACATTTCAAATAACGCAAAGACAGCAGCTTGCAATGCACTGTATCATAATGCTGTTCACCAGATAAGCACTCAGTTTTACATGCAGCTAATGACTGAGTCATCTAGCAACTGCTGTAGCAGCAGTGGGAGTGTAAGGTACATACCTGAGTTTTAATTTTAAATGCAATTATATGCAACTTAGAAATATGGCAAATTATAAGTTAATTAATATCATAATTGCAAAAATACTGGAATGTAACTGCTGCCAAAATATTACTTTGTGTAGACTAGAGACAGATGACAAGTAGGGTTGGAACCTGGAGACTGATCTGGTCACTGTCACAGCAAAAGCTGCTGTGAACACATTGTACAGAGATTTATTCCAAAAGAAGACATAGTTCTTGAATTAAAAAAAGCTTAAAAATACTGCAGATGAGGACAGAGTCCTCACCTACCCCCTTCCAAATGAATTCCCATTGATTTTGCTTTACACTCCTTGCCTGAAAGATATGTTAGTTCTGATGAGACAATTACCAATATCAGCACCAAAATTTGTGCACTAATTTGAAAACATCCTTATGGTTCAAGTCTTCCAAGCAAAAATCACCACCACATTTTAACTTTGGCACTCAATCCCTTCCCTAGTGCAGATTCTAGAAATGTCTCAGCTGTCCTTGTTTAAGTTAAAAAGAAGCACAAACTGAATCTAATAAACAACAGCACACAGCCCTTATCGTGAACCTCAGCCCACAAGCTTAAAATATTTGACTCTGACAAGCAGGTCAAACATGTGATATGGCAGGCAGCTCTTCACCAGTTACTCCCCAGCATAGAGAAGTCAGAGCTAGAACTGATAATACAGAAAAATGATCATGATGTTGAATCTGTAAAACAGAATGGCAAATTGGAATTGTTTTGCTTTGAAGTGTTTCCAAAAGGCATTAATCTGGGCCATCTGTGATATCAGATGCTAGAATTTTGGCATCAAACTTAAGAGCATGAGCTGCTTGTAGTCTTGAAAAGGGGAAGAGTCAATTTACCACCTTTGTAATCTATTTATGCAACAAATATTCCCCACAGCTTATATAGTGAATATATTTAGCACAGAATTCAAGAATTAACTCACCTTCCTTTTGTGTTTGTGTCTATCTCTAAGAAGAGCAACTGCTCTTTAACAATGCACGATGTAAACAGAACATTACACTCTTGTTTTTTTTCTATCCTAGTTAAAGATCTGGCTACTTTACAACACAGAAACTAAGATTTAAGGCCTTTAGAAGAATCAGTGATTGTTATATCCTTTCACACAGTGTGGAACCATAGCGAAGATTATAGCTAACCAGCACAATGCACATTTTCACATTGTTTCTTTTTATGACAGTCAAGCAGACTACTGCTTGACCAAAAGCAGGCATTACCTATAAAGGCTGACTATGCCACTAGCACACAGAAGTGTAAGTGACAGTATACTACTTTGTTAATTCATAAAATCCTCCCTTTGCTAGCCTGGATTATCGTGAACACACCATTATTACCAGGAACAGATCTGTCACATTATAATTAATAATAACAGACAAGAAGTTTAAATCCATGTAAGCTTAACTAGGCTAAGTCAAAAAACCTCCAGGAAGCTATGCTCAGTTTGTCCCAGCATCCAGGTACAGTCAGTCCTTCTCTGTCTCATTCTGCAGAACTTTAAAAGAAAACACCAGAGGTAAAAAGTGAGCTGAAGAATGAAAACTAGCAGACTACTCAAAGCAAATTCACAGATAGATACCTTGTATATTCTATTTTTTTTCTGTACTTAATTTTTCTGTTTACAAACATTATTCCATGCATAAGAGAAGCATGAAAGACAGTAGGCAGGAATATTTTCTCACTTTTAACAGGCAAATCTAAAATAATTCCTTCTATAAGGACAGACTGAGAGAGCCGGGGCTGTTCAGCCTGCAAAAGAGAAGGCTGCAAGGCATCTTTCAGTATCTAAAGAGGAGCTACAGGAAGGAAGGGCACAGACTCTTTAGCAGGATTTGTGGTGATAGAACAAGAGGAAATGGTTTAAACAAAAAAAGAGTAGATTTAGGTTGGATATGAGGAAAAAATCTTTTACAGTGAGGGTGGTGAGGCATGGAACATGTTGCCCAGTGTTGTAATTGATGCCCCACCCCTGGAGACTTTCAAGGTGAAGCTTGATCAGGCAACCTGATCTAGCTGTGGATGTCCATGTTCATTGCAGGGTAGTTGAACTAGGATAACCTTTACAGGTCCCTTCCAACTCTAAGGATTCAATGATTCTATGATTCTATGGTATAGCCCAGCAGACAGGAAAGGAAACAAAAATGTAGGGAGCTATCTCATTTTTAAGATAAAATACACAACAATTATAGATGTTCATGACATATAAGGCTCAGTTATCAACCAAGTAGAAACACCTTTTTTGATGAAGAATAATGAGAAGCAGCACCAACACAAACTCTTCAGGATTCTTATCCCTAACCTACTGAGTATCATAGAAGATTGACAATCTCCCCACTACCCATCAGGCTTCCAGTTTCTTTTAACTGTCATTAAAGCAAGCAGTAAGTGCAGTCCAGGTCTGTGCTCAGAAACAGATTGGGGCTGAACTGTTTTTTCCTTCTTCAAATCATCAATTTACGTCACACAGCAACAGAACTTCAGCAGCAGTCATGAGTGAGAATTAAAACTTCCAACATAAACTCCTTTATTTTTTGTCCTCAGAAAAGAACTATTCTTTAACTATTAACCTGTCAAGAAAAGACACAGATGAAAAACACTAAGAATTCTGCACCTCCTTTTGTATGTAGCTTGGGCTTTATGTCGTTTAGGTTATTCATTCTCCCTACCAACACCATAAATTCACTAATGAATAAATCAAGTAAATGATTACAAAAATAATTACAATACCTCATTTTGTAATTAGGAGATATCAACTACCCTTTACATATTCTACCCCCCTCCCCTTCCAGGATAGTCTATTAACTTGTTTTTCCAGGAAGCATGATGTTAATCACTGTAGTTTTAGTATTTAAATCACTTTTACTTTTACACTTCTTTACAAAAATTCCCACCGCATGGTTGGTGCTTTGTGCTTCAGTTTCAGAACAACAAAATAAATATTCTGATAACAATCACAAAGAATCCTAAAATCTTCAGTTTAAGCCATGGATTAGAGGTGAGATCTTTCATACTATGGACAATACTTGCATGGAGTAAGAATATCTAACGAAAATCAGTAGCGGCTGCAGTCCTTGTCATTCCAGAACTACTTAAGAATTCAAGTCAAATTACTTGACCCACTCATGCTTGAGAAAGAAGTGTGGGGTAGAAAGGATCAGTGCAGTGAAAAACTATCCTAGTAGCCAAAGGGAGAATTTAGATTCAGGCTCAGAAAAGAACCTAGATGGACGGTAACAGAAATATTTTGACTGAGTTGCTCTCATTTTGCATTATCTCCTTTTCCAGAATTTAGGAAAGCCTGGCATAATGAATGGCACAGAGGAGTGGAAAATAAAGGTTCTTAGAAAGAGGCAGATGGGAAATTGGGTAGAAATTCAGCAACATTTGTACCATTCACTCCACATGCTTGTTCTTCTCCCATTGGGATTGCTCGTCTTCTCCGTAGAGCATTTTGAAGGGTATTTGCTTCATAGATAATGTGAGGTTGGGGTGTTCCCTTTTTCTGTTGATGTTTTTTAATGGGCTCAATGAAGTAATCCCCATGGGGCAGACGGAAATATCCAGTCTGAAAATAAGCATAAAATAGTTAATATACTTTCCAGCGCTAGAAGTAAAAACAAACCAGACTCTTTTCACATCACCATCCCTGGGCTTTTCTCATAGTGAGTCACTACAGTGCAGAATCAAAATATGAAAACAGTAGGTTTTCAGCATTCATTTTGCTGCACACATCATGGTTGCTTTTTACCTCATTAGGGTATAAGAGGCTAAATGAGAACAGATGAAATATCTTCTTCCTAATATCCTGAAATTCCATGTAGTGAGGCAAAGGCTTCCATATCTGTGCAAAGCCACTGAAAGGTCAGGAGTTAATTAGTCAAACATGATGCACTACAAAGAGTTGCATCTTGTTCTTCTGGCATTTTGCAGCTGTTCCTCAGAGAAAAAGCCCTGAAGAGAAGCTATTTCAAAAGCTAAAAGCTTGATTCTGCACCTACTGAAATGCTACAGATTACACAACACTAACTGGCTGAACGGTGTGGTTACTCTCAACGCAGATAGCAAGCCCCCTCACCTCCCTGAGTCCACAAGCTTCCAGTAGAAGAAATAAGCAGCTTGTTGTGTAGTACAACAAGCTATTTTGACCATACTGGCATAAGAAAAGTGGTAAAATTTGTATCAAACTCCTAACTTTAACTGAGTACACTTTGACAGGGCCTTTGAAAGCCATCTGAACTACACAGGATTCATTTCCATCTCCTGATGCAATCCAAGAGATGCATGCATGCAACATGTACAGCCTAGGTCCCTTGAGTCTTAGTTTGCATTAGTGCAGCAACCACTAACATTGCAAAACCATTATACATATTATACATACATACATACATATTTATATTTATATTTATATTTATATTTATATTTATGTTTATGTTTATGTTTATGTTTATGTTTATGTTTATGTTTATGTTTATGTTTATGTTTATGTTTATGTTTATGTTTATGTTTATGTTTATGTTTATGTTTATGTTTATATATAAAACCCTTCCACTCCAAAACACACCAAGCAATACACAATCTAAAGCAAATAATCTACTAACATCACCACACCCACAGCAGGGATGTGACAATAGATAGAGGTATCCCACCCATTCTTACAGCTCATTTTCCCTTTTGCTCTTGCTCTTGATGTGGTCAGTGCAGACTTCTTAACTTGCTCCAGGACAGGAAAAAATACAACAGCACTGAGATTCTTTAGTTGCTGCATTCAGATTTAAAAGGATAAATAAATTACAAAACACTTCTGAAATCACAGAAATACTATGAAGTCTTCCACTCTGCCTGAACAGTTGGGAAAGCCAGCATGAGGACAAAGAAAAGAGGGAACTCTTCACAGTCTGCATCAGCACCTCTTAAAAGTAAAAGCCCTTTCCTTCCAATTTTCCACAGCAAACTGAAGTTTAAAAGCCAGAGGTGGACGTTGGCTTGAAGCCTTTGTTATACATGTAACAGGTTCAAGACTCAAAGTCCCATATGATTGTTCTTTAGGGAATATTGTTACTGCTTGTAGGTTTTCATTTTTTGTCTTAAAAAAATGAAATCAAGACTATCAACACAGAAACATGAAACCAAAATGCTGTGGTTTCTTTTTAAATTATAAATCAAAGCTACTTTTGACACAGTCTGAAATGAACTATAAAAGCAATAGATCATATGTGCAGAATGGATAAAAATGTCAAGAAAATAGGAGCGGGAATGTTTATATGGAGGCTAGACCACAAAATCAGTGGATGTGGCTCTCTTCCTGCTGCTGGGGGAATCAAAGCATTGGCCCAGATCTTTGCCCATTCTGTTTTATTCCACGGGAATCAACCTTTCTTTGATATTATATAAGTCTGGGCTATTTGACCTTCTATTCCTTATATTTTTTTAACCAGTGGGAACCAGAAAGAACTAGCCATCTTCACTTGAGATCCTGATTTTGTAGGGCAGAATGATTAGTTATTGTGTCAGAGTTGCCTCCATAAAAGAAAGGTAATAACAGTTTTTAAAAATTATGCATGTTGTGAGCACAAAGCTCCCACAGCAATGATTGCAAGCCAAAATTCAGTTATCCATCTCAGCTTTATGGAGCAGGGTAATAAATACAAATTTATCATACTTCATATTTCATGTTGCCCACTTAAACACACGTGACAGAAAGAGTAGTTCATTGAGCCAACAGCCACTGGATAACACAAAACTTGGCTTTGGACTTTCCATTGATTCTTTTTTAATTCAGTTTCCAAAACATTATTCTCTCTCAGAATGGAACGTGTGTTTTCTGAGCCCTGACACTTTTTGCCACTTCTCTTTTTACACCAACTCTACTTCACTACCAAATTACTCACAAGCTGTCAGAACTAGAACTGCAATTCAGAAGTGGAGTGCACTGAATAGAACATTCTACATATAGTACATAAATTTTGCTGCCACTATAACTCTATGTCGTTGCTTAACAATAGATGGGTGGGTTTAGCATGATGGCAAGGAAAGGACTGGCAATTTAGGACTAACCCAAGCAGTCTATAGGACTGAAGAACTGAAACCCTCAATAGGATTTGTTTTCCTGCTGACTGTTCAATATTGTTAAAGACCTACAAAATCCTCATCACAGTTGTAGAGTCTATCCACTGATAATTCTACTGTGAACATTTAATTTTCTCTCAGATCCTAGAAACAGACCTGAGACCAAACAAAAGTGACCAGACCTCGCACTCTATATATCTATCACTCCTAAAACTTGTGTCCAACACTGAGCTGTGACGTGCCTGGTATGAAGTGTGAACACAATAAAGCAGCCAGAACTCACACTCACGCATGCAAAACAGCTTCCTGCTGTAGTAGAAAAAGCACCATGAGAATAATGATGCTTTTTTTTTTTTTCTTTTTTCTTTTTTTTTCTATATGACTTTCTGTAGAAAGATAATCTTTGCCTAACCCAAACAGGCATTAGTCTGTATTTTGAAACAAGATCCTTCATCCTTGCTTTGTTTATTCTGGAACTGCTTTATCATTATTTTTTTCCGATCAATTTGGCTGTCAGGCAGAAACAGCCATTTTCATTCCTGTATGGAACCATAAGGAGGAGAACAAATGTTGTATTCTAAGTCATACATTAAGCAAATTAATGATTATGATTGATCAGCTGCAAATATAAAGATCCTGCACATTAGTGCTTGCAAAAAGTTATCAGAATTTAAAACCCTGAGAAATGTGCAGCTTTCAGAAATAGATTATTGCTGAAGAAGAAATATACGAGTAATATTTTATATTTCTAACATTAGCCTACTCAAAAAAATACATATGTTTTTTATAATTTCACTTTCCTGATCTTTCTTCTTGAGAAATGTGGTATTAGCATAAGTTTATATGTAAAACCAAATGAGATAAGTGCAGTAGGATTCATTGCATTCCACCAACGCTGCTTGGGATGAAGTGACCATATGTCTGTGTGAACCATGCAGATGCATGCTTTCATGCAGATTCCAAAAGACTTTTAGTTCTTACTGAACTTGCACTGCACAGCTGCACTTTCATTCCCCATGGGCTATTTACCAAGAATGGAAATAATGAGTCAGTGAGGAAGAAAACACCACAAATCCTTGCATTAAACTTCAGAGCACTCAGAACTGGTATTTCCCTTTGCCATTTGCTGTTTTCTTACATCTGTTTCTTTTCTCACTCATAAATAGAACAGTAGTTGTTTTGATTTATAATGTCAAGCTATGTATATGTAAAATATATACTTGTTTCCTCTTTAGGAGTTTGCAGCATCAATTTTCCTTCTTTTTTTCTTCCACATCTTGCAATACATTTGGTGATCCCATGATCTGCAGCTCCTGCGCCCATCCACACATATTTCGGTATACATAACTGACCCCCATTATGAAATCTTAATCATAAATAAGCAGGTTTTATTTAAGTTTATTATAAAATGAAATTACAAAGTTCAGTTTTTATCATTTAAAAGTGACTGTGGACAAGATTCTTCCCTTCCCCACCCCCCCCTTCCCCCGCCCCCTCATGAAATGCTACAGTATAAAATGGTAATAATAGAAAAGGAAAGTACTGAAAATTAGGTGGGTCTCTCCATGCCTACAGGGGAAAAACTAGAATTTTTCATTTTGACATGTTTTGGTGAAGAACATTTTCCAAAGCTCTATTTGGAAGTGACGCTACATTATTTAGCAGGATATTTCACTCAAGTGCCTCATTCTCCTCATACAAACAACTCTGTGCGCACATTGTATCTCCCACACTGCACATCACTCTGCACAAGGCAATACTAGGAAACTTCTGACTTGAGGCTTTAAGCCAAATGCTTTGATTTTCAGAAGAAACCTTTTTTTCCAGTAGAATTTTTGCATACTATTTCTTCCGGTGAAATGTTCAGGGTTTTTTGGTTTGGTATGGGTTTTTCTTTTTTGTTTGTTTGTTTTTGTCTAAATATATTTTCTGGCAGATATCTTTCTTTAATCAATTCCATATGGGAAGCTGAAGCAGCATCCAGGGGGAGAAGGAAGAAGAGCAGCCTCGGCCTTGGATAGGTTTTGCAATTTGTACTTACGTGTCAGAAGGAAAGGCCTGGAATTAGTGGGTGTATGTCAGACAAAAGGGAAGAACAAAACAAACAAACAAACAAAAAAAAAGAATGGAAATCTTGCAGACTAAGTCTGTATTACTGAGCAAATTGATAATAATGAAAAAAATAACACTGTAATGAGAGCAATTTGTTACTTACTCAAAGAAAACCGCGATATTTCTGACAACAGAGCAGCAGCACGCTCTGAAAACATGGTAAGTTTGTAGAAATTAAATGAAACAAAAATAAGAAGAAAAGATCTCAGTTTTACCCTTAAGTAATTCGCTCCACAGCCACGCATTACAACTGCTGTGCGTGGTAAGAATAATCCAATTTGAGTAAAAGAATTTTCTAATTAAAGAAAAAAAATTCTACTGTAGGAAACAGAAGCATTCCCACACTCATTACCACAGAACTTCAGCCTCAAATAATCAAAATTGAACTAGTGAAGTAAATTATCTATAAACATTATACATGCTGAGTTCATTTTCCTTTTTCAGATTCTGATTTAATTGCTTTCCGAGCATTTTCCCCTCCAGGATCTTTCTGTGTAAAATGTCATCAGTTACTTCCTCCAGCTAAAACAAATACTGTGACACGATGGTCCAAGTGAAATTCCACATACTTCCTCAGGTACAGATACAAAGAAGTAGACCTGCAAAGCCATTTGTCAGGCACAGAGGAGAAGGTTTAGGTTCAATGAGATCAAATGCCAGGTTGTTCACCTGTGCCACAACAACCCCAGGCAATGCTACAGGCTTGGAGCAGAATGGCTGGAAGGCTGCAGGGTAGGAAAGGACCTAAGGGTGCTTATTAGTCAGTGCTGAGTTGAACATGGGCCAGCAGTATGCTCAGGTGGCAAAGATCAACAGCATCCTGCCTTCCATCAGAAATAGTGTGGCCAGCAGGAGCAGAGAGGTGATCATCCCTCAGTACTTAGCACTGGTGAAGCTGCACCTCAAGTACTGTGTTCAGTTCTGGGCTCCTCACTACAAGAAAGACATCGAGGAGTGTGTTCAGAGAAGGGCAGCAGAACTGTGAGGGGTCTGGAGCACAAGTCTTATGAGTAGAGGCTGAGGGAACTGAGACTGCTGAGTCTTGAGAGGGCCCAGGTTAGTGGGCATTGTAAGGATGGGGTAGTGGTTGGACTAGATGATCTTAGGGGTGTTTTACAATCCTAATGATTTTATGAAGGACAAAGTAGTTGAAATAAAAATCCTGTAAGTAAAAGGCAAACATTAGGATTTGTGTGGTCTATTTAAACAGCTATTTGGTTTACAGAGTTAGTGGTATTACCTATTTGTTTGCTTTAATTCAGGTAAACACTTTCTCAGTATGATTCCATGATTCTAAGGCTAAGGCTGATTCTTTGTTAGACACTGAGAAATCTGACAGTTTCATTATGAGCATCATGCACAGAAAAGATCAGCAATCTAGCTTTTTCTGAGTTCTACAGAAACAAATGATGGATTTGGTGACAAAGATTGTAAGACACTGACATTGTTTTGGTCCAAAATTAAAACAACTTATTTTTAGTGTAAGGCAAGTAAAAGAACAAGACCATATACTGAAAGACTTTATGTTCTTCCATCATGCCTACTACCTTTTGCATATTAAAAGCAAACAGAAAACAGTTGAGAAGTGTCAGGTACAAGCAGAGTTATGCTTTGTCCACTTACAAGCTCAGCAAGTTCTATTAGACAAAAAGGAGGAGGGAAAATTGGCAATCCAAGGTCAAACCTGCCATGAGATGGAGATTTGTAGCAGAAATAAGGTAACCGAGAATGAAGGAGTACCTGAAAACTTTCTGGTTTTCAGTTTTTGGCAATCAGATTTGAGTGGTAAACAGTCTGATGATAAAACCAGAGCAGAGGAGAAAAGTTGATATGGCAGAATCACAGAGTCCAACTGCCCTGCAAATTAGACCCCTAAAGAAGGCTGCACGTGTCAGTGCCCATGTGGGTCTTGAATTTCTCCAAAGAAGGAGAACCCATAACCTCCTTGGGTAGCCTATTCCACGGCTCTGTGAGCCTCACCATGAAGAAGTTCTTTTGCACATTGGTGTGGACTTCCTATGCTCAAGTTTATACTGTTTTCCCTTGTTCCCTATATCCCCACAGGCCCAGAAAAGAGCGGTCTTTTCACAGTGTAACAGAGATGGAAACTTAGATGAGGGTTATCTTGGATGCATTTAAAACTGAGGCAGCTGCACAATAAAAATCCACCATTTAAATGGATAAGAGAAGCAAAGAGCTCAAATCCTGTGTTCATCTGTTCTTCTGCAGTGCCCCAGAAATGGTTCACCATGTAATTCTGACAGCCAGGAATAACTTGTATGGACTTCATCTCACTTAAAGCTTTGCATTTCCTGAAGAATTTGAAGTACCTGGCTATATTCATTTATTTTAGAGGAAATTATTTTCAAAATCTTCTGTGGGAATTCGAGGATACATTAAAAAACACATGACCTCAAACATGCAATTTTAAAATACATCTCTGGTCATAGTTCAGGTCATGGTATCCCTCATTATCAACTGCTGCTGTCCATCCTAAAAACAGTTATTAACTCTTTGTTGGCTACTCTAGAAGAAGCAGACAATGTTATCTTCATTATATCCTGCTGGCCCCTGGCTAGACTGGCATCACAGACATACCCCATCAGACTACTCTTGCTATGACAAAAGGTGCAAAAATGAAAGATTACTGCATGGCCGTGAAGCTGCTTAAAGCCTCATTAATCTCTATGCAGCTTTCTGCTTTGACATCTTCAGTGGTTCACAAAGAAGATGAAGATGTGTCCCCACATCTTCTACATCTCTAACTGAATCACAGGCACTTCAAGTTGTCTAATTGCCAGACAGCCTTTCTGTTACCTTCCACATTCCCATTTTCCACTTTTGAAATATATCCCATTTAATCTTCTTAAGCCAGAATGGTGCTCCTTTGCTGCATATAAACCTCAGACACATCATTTACAAAAATTTATTATCTATTAGAAGAGAAACAGTAACCATCCATTTTCATGGTCTTATGTACTGCAAAGATGTCATTTATTGAATCTTACACAACTTCCAGCGCTGCTTATATTAACTTGAAACACGTACGTGTTCACCACAGGCTGAGTGTCCAGCAGGGTGATTGCATGACACAGCTGACTCGTAATTCATTAACTCAAACACAGTTTGATTTCTTATTCTATTTGCCACTGTGATTTCCACATTACATTTAAGACATGAACTACTGAGGGTTCTCTGAAGCCCACAGCGTTCCAGAAGTGATGAACAGTTCCTTTGTAGTTTGATAGCTGACAGGTCCACTTTGCCTTTGGGGATAAAGCTGCAGCCCTTTGGGCTGCCTATCTGCCCAAAGCTAGGGAGATGGCACTCTCAATGGGGCAGGCTGAGTGGATAGCACTTTGCCTGTGCCGTGAGCTCAGCTGTGCAGCTTACTGCAGCACTCTCAAACAAAAAGCACAAGCATGAGGCCTTCCTCCTGCACAAGCCAACTAGGGGACACTGGACAGTACAGCAAGCAACGAATATGAAAAAGTATCAATACAGTCCTCCTAAAAGGTGGACCAAATAGCAAGTTAAATCTAAGTTAAGAAACAACCTTTACTACCCAACTTTAATGACACCATGGTATTTTTCTGAGTGTTTGACTCTCTCCTATCCTTGCTCTCTCTATTCTGATTCACAAACTCTTGTGCACTGCAAGTTTTAATGGCAAATAGTACTGCCAAAAACAAACAAAAAAAAAACCCAAACAATTGCAACATAACAACAACAAAACCAAAAAATAACCATAAGCTTTTTTTTAAGTGCAGGAGGCACACCGACTGTAGTCATAAGCGGGTGAGATTCTTGCCTTCATTTGAAATCCAAAAACAACTTGGCAGGTATCACTGTTCTGAGACAAAATATGTTTTCCCAATTCCTTCAAAAACAACTCCCAGTTTGGAGAAGTAGGGAAGAGCAACAGCTGCTTTATTCTTGGAAAATACTCTTGGAACATGCAATTCATGTCTTTTGAAATTAAGCCTGTTCAGCACTGCCTCTAAGGGATTTACACGGCACAAATCCTTTTTCCCACCCTAATATCACAACAGCGTCTCATGAAAATAGAAATAAACATTATAAGAGTGGTTTATGCAATTTAGCTAATAAGAACCTTTGAGGCTATTGATAAGAGAGTAAGATTCTAATTTGGAAGACAGCAAACTTTTGTTGCTTGTGAAACTGACTATGTTTAAAGGTTCAATGCCTACAAGAAAATAAAAAATAGCAAATAGGTGAGAAGATCCTTTCCTAAACTTTTTTTTCTAATAACAGTGAAAAAACAAGCATGATCTACAAATGTGGCCCTTAATCCTACACACTGAAAGCACTAGGGCAGTTTTGTTTTTATGCTCACTTCTATCCTGAAACTAAGTCCATGCTAACAAGCATAACAATGTTAATACTGCAGAGCTCAAACTTTACTAGAGAATAACTACATATTTATATTTAAGCAAGTGACAAGTGGCATTGTTTCTACTGACAAGTCTTATTTGTATTAACGTGACCCACAGGAACTCTACTCAAAAGCCAGAAAAGCAGAGATACAAATGATGAACACAAGAGACAGCTGCCTCGACATGTGCAGATAGATGGAAGAAAGCACAATTATGCCTATTTGCTGTGGATCAAAGCCTGGCTAGCAGGAGCTTTACTCTCCTGAAGACTAGAGCACAGGAAGGTCACAGGCCGACATCTACTGCACAGAAAAGATTTTCTTGAAGAAGCAGAAGACTGAAAGGTAGAGCAACATCAAACTGGATTCCACTGACCCATCTGCTGACTCTCTTCTCCTAGCTTTATGCTGTTCAGCTCCATTCTAAGGAGCTGTCAAGAGCAGATGGCATAATTCAGGTCTGCAGTTGTGATCACAGGTGTGTCAAAGAAGAAGGATTCTGCCTCTCTCTCCTCTAAAATCATGAGAGCTCTGGCTGTGTACTGCAGAGGAAACTAAGAAATTAATATCACTACACCACTTACTTGACACTGTCACATCAAGGTCACCTAAGAGGCAGCATCCAAAAGATCACTTCCCCGCATCACAGCATAACTTCAGAGCAGCACTGTGACACCGAGTTTCAGCTCAGTTCCTATTGAGAAATTACATCTTCTGTTCAACAAGTGCTTGAAACATCCCGCCCTTGTTTCTGTAATAGGCATGAGAAAACAGCTGCAAAACACTCTTGCTCAGTGCAGCCTTGCAGCAGACTGTGAGCCACAGTCCAGTGGCAGCATGCTGCACTGTCACTGAGAAGGGATGATGGGAGAATGGGTTTATCAAAGAAAAACACTTTATAAAGCAAGGAAAATTCAGTCCCCTGTTGAGGGGACCTTAAGATACCAGTATTGAGGAAGTGACTGTACTCTGAAAAGGTTATTTTGTTTCACGGGCAATTATTCTTCTGAAAAAGAATTGAGAGTAAGAAATGAGATATGGAAAGAGAGAGGTGAAGAAATGAAATAAAATCATAAGGAAAATCTTCTGAGTTCCAGAATCTGGAGAACAAAGTGCTGATGTGTAGCACAAGGCAGCCTGGGAACCTGCGTGACAAAAACTGGTAATTGCAGCAGAATTGCTACACTTCTGTTGGCCTGAGGCAAACCACGTGTCACTCATTTGATTTTCCCTGTTATTTCTGCCTGTCTGTTGAAGGAGAACTAAGTGATTTTGTGACTGTATCCGGCACACAAATCTAGTAAAAGCTCCAGGTCCCACACATAACAAAGCTGAAAGCTGATCAGATTCAGCACTGGCCATAGATCATTTTTAAGAGCATAAAGTACGCAAGCACACTTTAAAGTTATTTTAATTTCCACCCCCTTAGAATCTTGACTTCTGACTGAAATCCATTTCTTTTGATATGAGAGGTACACTGCGCAAACTTATATATCATCCAAATTACCTGCATGTGTGAGACACTACAGCTAGCAGGCAGAACAACCACTCTCTCAAAGCGGCAGCTTTGAGCTTCAAGACTGAAATTCATTAAAACAAAAAACAAACAACAACAACAACAACAACAACAACCTAATAAAAGAAGAACAAAAGCAAAATGCTAAGAACAAGAACTTGCACAAAAAATAAGAAGCCCTCCATCCATTCCCAACCAAGTTTCAGTTCAAAACTTGGCAAGATGCAGGTTCAAGAAGAAACAAATCAAATGCAAAGTTGGTACAAAACCAGTAATTGAGTAAACTACTTATGCTAAAACTAGCATAATTAGATCTTTGCTAATTCCAAATTCTTTCTGCTGAGAGCTAAATCTGATCAAATGCCAATCACTGCCACTGAAGTGCTGAGTCCTTTAGCTCCTACTGAAGCTGCTGGAAGCCAGTACATTCACAGAATCACAGAATCACAGAATTATCAAGGTTGGAAAAGACCTAGAAGATCATCTAGTCCAACCATTACCAATACTTCCCAGCTAAATCATATTCATCAACAGAACATCCAGACGTTTCTTGAACACTCCCATGGTCGGTGACTCCACCACCTCCCTGGGCAGTGAATTCCAATGCCTGACTACCCTTGCTGAGAAGTAATATTTCCTAATGTTCAGCCTAAATCTCCCCTGGCACAGCTTAAACCATTCCCTCTATTTCTATCATCGATTACACGAGAGAAGAGGCCAACCCCCAGCTCACTACAACCTCCCTTCAGGAAGTTAGAGAGAGCTATAAGGTCTCCCCTGAGCCTCCTCTTCTCCAGGCTGAACAATCCCAGCTCCCTCAGTCTCTCCTCATAAGGCTCAGGGTAAATTTTACATCTTCGGCCTCTGTCTGTAGAGGAGGAGAAGGGTGCATGTGTTTGCACTGCCCTGCTGGGGAAGAGTGACAAGCACCCTTCTAATCCCTTCTTCTAACTATATAACCTCTTCTAATTATAAACAGAAAATAACAGTATCAGATCGAGGGCTTTGCCATTCACCTTCAGACCTGTTTGAGAAAGGAACTAATAGGATGCGGTGAAAGCAGCTGAGGACAAGAACAAAAAGCCTGTTCTCTTGGATTCTGCTGTTCCAGAGATTGCTATTGCAGGAAATCTCTCTCAAGTGCCCCTTCAGACCATGCATTTGAGATACATATGTTATAAAAGGACATTTTATTTTAAAGAAAAATGAAGTTCACAAGCGATGAGTGCCCTGGATACATCTCAAGAAAGTGAATTATGAAGACTGCTGGGTCAAGTGATGAGGTGATCACGGAGGCGATTGGTCCAACTGTAATTTGCCCTGGTGAGGCCACATCTTGAGTGCTGTGCTCAGTTCTGGGCTCCCTTATACAAGAAAGGCATTCAGACCTTGGAGTGTGACCAGAGAAGTTCAGTGAAGCTGTGAGGTGTCTGGAGCTTTCATGGAGAGCAGCTGAGGGAACTGGGGCTGTTAAGTCTGGAGAAGAGGGTGCTTGGTGAAGACCTTACTGCTCTCTACAATGACCTGAAGGGAGGTAGTGATGAGCTGGAGCATGGTGCCTCCATCTGCACCATGGGAGATTCAGATTGAATATGAGGAAGAATTCCTACTCCTAAAGATTTGTTAGGTATTAGAAAAAGTTGCCCAGGGAAGTGGTAAAGTCAATGGAGGTGCTAAAGGAAAGAGCAGGTGTAGTACTTAGAGACATGGCTCAGTGTGCAGTATTAGTGGAGGGCAGACAGCTGAACTGGATGATCTCAGAGGTCTTTTTTGACTTTAAAGGTTCAACAGTACTTTGATTCTATGATTCAAGCAGTCAAATGGCAATAAGTAGCATTGGCTGGCGTGATACAAATGTACTAATTGCCATTTTACCATAGAGAAGGTCAGCTGGCAGGCCAGTCTTGAACAGGAAACAGCACATGGGGCAAAGCAATAAATGGGCAGCCTCTCTTATTACTGCCTCCTAGAGAGCAGATTTGACTCGAAGCATTTCCTTGCCTTGCAGAGACAGCAGCACCTGGCAGTGTGTAAACAGAGGAACAGAAGAACATCCTTTCCATCAGCACCAATGTTCAGGTTGTGTTCATCAGAAGAGGTCTGATGTTTCAAGTCCAATACAATATGCACTGAAATGACTTAGAACACTTCCAGGAACTAGAGACAGCTATATCCTAATATAGCAAAATGCTTCATAGTAGGCACTGTGATGTGTGCTAAGGCACTCAAGAAAAAACTGCCTGTTAACCAGATGGTGCTTCCTTTTCTCCTGGAAAATTACAAGAATTTAGTGAAACCATTAGTAAAACTAAAGCAAAATACAGTGCATTAAATAGAAACCAACACAATAATTCAGAGCAAATCAGAAATAATTACGGTGCCTTTTTGTAAATCCACAACATGCCTGCCCACACACTGAGCACTTTGTAAAGTTTTGTCACTTGATTCAAAAAATACTGCAATAGAAATAGAGAAGTACATAAAAAGGTGGGTAAGTGCAAGGAGCAGCTTCTGCTGAATGAGAACCTTAAAAAGACAGAAAAGAGACAACACAGGGCAGGCACAGAGAAACTGAAGAGTTCCTACCTGTTTCTTATCAGCTCTAACACAAGAGCTAGGGAGTTTTAAAAAGCGAGCAGTAACAAAAGAATTTTCCATCTAAGACTAGCTTTAGTTGAGGAGGCATTTGCAACATAGAATTGTAAATAGGAAATGTTTAGAGATATTCCAGATAAACCCATTTAGAGAAAATTAATTCCAGGCTCTCAAATAGAAAAATACCACCTACAGCTCAGAAAGAGCACATCAAGAACACGTTCCTATTTCCTAGCCCTGTACTTACACCTCTCCCTGGGAACCACCTGCTGTTGACCATTATTTCCTTCTGAAAGTCTGCTGTGTACTCAGCAAAACCATGGCTCTGGCAAATTAACACCCTCAAAGGGAAAATTCACAATTTGCTGCTCAGTCCTGCCTTTGTAGGAGGTTTTCACTGGGGAAAGAGGCTTTCTGGTTTGTGTCTCTTTTGCAGCCTGAATGACTTGTTCCCATTGTGACTTTCACTCTCCAGATTCCTATTTTTTTAGACATAACCAAGGTACCCTACTGGAACTTGACAGTAAAGCCCTTCTTCTCAGTTCATGCTGGAGGCTGGACAATTGGGCTGACCCCTTGGGCCAGGGGTCTTAAAGCTTCACACAAGCAGCAAGTACTTCATTTAAAAAGTGACACCTTTAAAAATGGTTCCTGACTATTCCTCTTTGTTTGAACACAGGAAGGATGACTTAGCTGTGCAGCTAGCCCATGGAAATCTAAGGGATAGGTTTCAGACTATAAATGATGAATGTACGATCAGCTTCAAGTATTTTGACAACTAAACCTTTCTTCTGAAACTGACAGAAGAATCAGACTTTTCCTGAAAATCTTTTCTACCCTTTTTTTTTTTTATGTGCAAAGAAATAGTTTCTACTATTTTGGAAATAAAACACTTTTGTAATAAAAGCATTTCATTTTGTCTTTCTTAAAAGCAGCAGTCAGCCTTCAAGATTTAGATGTGGTATACCTTAGCACAAAGAAAAAGCAATATAGAGAAGAATTGAACTATTTATCTGGAAAAAAAAAAAAAAAAAAAAAAAAAGTTCAGTAAAACATTCTTGGGAAACAGGCAGGTGAGGAACGATATCTTGCCATAGTAAAGAACCCATTTTTCTTTCTGCTGGCAGCTCTGCTGCCATCTCATTGTTTGCTCAAAGGATGTTAACTTTTTGTCTTCAAAACCGGCATGTTTTGAAATTCTCATAATGCATCTTGCAGGGGTTCTGAAATGATGAAAACACCTTCTAATCTGAAAAAATAAAAATAAAAAAGGCACGGGTGTTCAGCACTTCCAAAAACTCAGCATAGTATCTCTTTGTGATATGTAACACAGTGATATATAGGAAAATATGCAGAGGGATATGCTTGTACTTCTGCATAACACTCCTCTTGGGGTTCAGACAGATGTTTTATGCAGAATAAATATTTTTTTGAAGGCATGCTGTTAATCACGTATATGTTGCTGACAAAGCAAACACCTACAAGCCTTAAACCCAAGAGATACTAAGCATCTTCAATTCCTACTCAGAATAATTCTTGCCTGCTGGAGACTAATGAAAATCTATAGTCTTGGTAACAAGAAGAAATAAAAGATAATAAAAGGACTAGGTCACATGCAGTCCTGAAAGAACTCTGTGTTCTTAAAAAGAGGTGCACTTTACCCCTAGACCTCCATAAGCAATTCTTGTTGTCAGGAGACTGTTTAGAAAGAAAGTCAGGAAGGAAGTCAGGACTGAACTGCCAGTAATTCATTCAACTTCCACGAAGGTGATCTAACAAAAATGGTATATTTTTATACTTACAATTAGCAATATGTACAGCTGTCACTATCAGCGAAAGCAGCACAGCTAAATGCCAGAATTTTACTGCAGAAATCTGAGAGAATCACAGAATTGCTCAGGTTGGAAAAGACCTTAAAGATCATCTAGTCCAACCATCAAATCATCTCCACTGTCCCCACTAACCATGCCACTCAGCACCATATCTACACAGTTCTCAAACACCTCTAGGGACAAGGATTCCAACGCTTCCCAGGGCAGCCTATGTCAATGCAATATCACTCTTTCAGAGAAGAAATTCTTCATATGCAGCCTGAACTCCCCTGCTGCAAAGTTAAGGCCATTACTTCTCATCCTTTCACTGATATCTGGGAGAAGGGTTCAACTCTCATCTCACTACAACCTTCTTTCAGGTCATTGGAGAGAGCAATGAGATCTCCCCCGAGCCTCTTCAAGACCAAACAATCCCACTTCCTTGAGCTCCTTTCAAGATTAGGCTTGTGCTCCAGACCCTTCACAGCTTCACTGTCCTTTGAACATGCTACTACACCTCAATGTTTCATGCTGTGAGGGGCCCAAAACTGGACACAGTACTCAAGGTACAGTTTTACCAGAGTACAGAGGTACCATCACCTCCTGCTCCTGCTGGCAGCACTGTTTCTCATACAACCCAGGATACCATTGGGACTTCTTGGCCACCTGGACACACTGCTGGCTCATGTTCAGCCAAGCATCAACCAGTACCCCTAGATCCTTTTCTAGTAAACAGCTTTCCAGCCATTTGACCCCAAACCTGTGGCATTGCACTGGGTTGTTTTGACCAGTGTGAATGACCCGGCACTTGGTACTGTTGAATGTCATACAACTGGCCTCAGCTCATTGATTCAACCTATTTAGATCTCTCTGTAGAACCTTCCTACTCTGATCAAGTAGACCAATACTTCTTCCCAGCTTCATCTCATCTGCAAACATACTGAGTGGGCACTCAATCCTATTGTCCAGATCATCAATAAAGATATTAAACAGGGCCAGCCCCAATACTGACTCTTGGGGAACATCAGTAATGATTGGTTCCCAGCTAGATTTAAATCCATCAACCAGGAAGATTCAGCCTGTACTGAATCTTCTTTTACTGCCATACTACCAGTACTGAAACTGTGAGCCAAACACTAAAACAAGAGGAACTGCTTTTGTAACAGCCATCATATTCTGTGAGATTCCATGGAAATGGTTGGGATGTCTGCTGCCATAAATATAATGTATAATGGTTGGGATGTCTGCTGCTTAAATATAATGCCACAAATTTGGGAAGAATGTAATAGCTGCAGAAATACGTCATCAGCTCTAGCTCCACACATCCACCATAGCAGCATAGAATGCAGAACGCAAGTGAAGGAAAGAAAAAGATGCAGTTATGCAAACAAGACACATTTGTTGAACAGAAATTAAAACGAATATTTCAGTTAAATTCCTGAAACTGGATAGAAAATGTGACAAGCTGCTGTGCAGTGAGGTCTATCAACAGCAGTTTCCAATTAATCTAATTGACTTGCAACAATTGAACTGACCTCTGTCTCATTATACTGGCGATATATAAATAAATATCAGTGGATTTAACTAAATTTCCAGTCTGCCAGATGGAACATCTGTTAAATAAATAAATTAATAATAATACACAATGTTAATCTTTTATATAACTGCAGTTAAATATTTTTTTCTTTATAGCCAGACATCCTTTAGGAAAACCATACGTTAGCTTGCTTTTAGCACGTGTTGATGTATGAAAGAGAGAAGTTCAGAGCACACAGACCACTTTTATTAATCACCTGCTATAGATGCTTCAATCGTAAGGGATCCAAAAAGATTTTTGCGCAACAAAACACAAGCGGCAACTCTGAATCACCAGCAAGAACAGCAGGGTCAACTGTGCTGACAAGCTGCAGGTTCTGGCCTGCTGACGCTAGCATCCAGTGGCAAACTCTGTCTCACTGATGACATATACCATCTGCCCACTTACCCTTGCTGACAGAATTACTGGTATTGGCCAGTTGGATTTCTGCGCTGGAAGGTTGCAAAAAGCCTTGGAATTACACAAAAAGCTCACTGTCTTATGTTGAAAAGGGAGGTAAAGAACAAAAACAGGCACCAAATGTACAATTTCCGTATGGAAAATAACATTTTCTAGGCTGTACTTATCTGCTGCTGCTCCTTCTATAATGAATAAACCACTTAATACATTTTTGGTGATGCATTACTCTTATGGTTCAGATATCTAACACAACTGCTGTATGAATTATTAATCTTGAATACAACAATAATAAACGTGACTAATATTCAAGAGGAGTTAACTTTTCTTCACTTCTTCGGCTCCCTATGGAGATATGGCTTGAAAACCCTTTGACAAATGATATGTGCATGCTTATTTGTCATAATGGTGTGCAAGTGTGCACCTCTGAGTTTCAGCTGCACAGAAAAATGAGAGTTTCAGTCAAAGGTACAAGCTGTCATGGGTCCTGCTCTGCCTCAGGGTCCCCAGTATATGTTTTGTGTAGCAACTACCACACGTAATCACATCTGAATATTTGCTGGGAATCTCTATGACTGGCTACTGATTAAGTGCTTTATTTACTTATTTTACATTCCTGACAGACTCCAGAATCTGTCAAACACACCAAGTGCAGAATAATTGGAAGTACACCAGAAACACAACCTGAGAATATTGTCTTAAGTTTGTCTGTGTAGCTATAGTTATACAGACACACTGACCAAGACTACCTCTGCTACCCCCTCTTTCCCCCCTCCAAAACAGTACTGCGTTAGTTTTTCTCTTTTCAAATTGTAATGAGGCCTGGAAGGCAAACTTTATAATTTACATTGCTTTATTTTGCAACATATACCACTTTTCAAATGGTATTTTCACACTGCCAAAAAACTTTCATAAAGCCTGAAGCTATAAGCTGAACATGATGTTTGCCTGCACAATTAATTTCAGGCATCTGTGCAAAGAATAGTACTTTATTGCAATTCACTGCCCTTCTGCCTGCGCTGGCAGTCCCAGATGTTCATTTGGACAGAAACAAGTGAAAAGATGCAGTTAAAGACAATGCCACTGCTATAGTATGGCATGTTTATACAAGGTATAGACATGAAGTAACTAACATAACTTAGGATTCCACTCAACAGGCTTTGAAGGTCTCATTGCACAACTCTATTCTTGTATTTGCTGTCCAAGAATCAACTTCAAAATGTCTCCTTGGCTAGTTCTCAAACAACAGAGAAAATCTGGCTAGGATTGGGATTGGTTCTGATGGATAACAACCTGACATGATGGAGCAGTGAAGGCCTTCACCCAAAATCCAGTCATCCTCCAGTCAGCGGGCAGGGGGAAGGAAGAGGTGTGGGCAGTAGGGTGGTGGTGTGTGCTGTTCAGGCAGGTCTGACACAAGCCACCAGACTCTTCAGAGGAACAGACTTCGCTACAGGGGATCTGCTACACTCTGCATGTAGATATTCTAGATTCCTTTTAACATTGAGTACCCTCTTACATGTGGGACGCCAGACTGAACTGCTGTGGGATTAAAGATGCTTTCTTGAAAGGCTAATGCTTATGCAGTGTTAGTGCATGTAAGATTCTTGAGCTCTTCTTGCCTTTACTTTCTTCATGTTTACCTTGTCCATTTCAAAATATAACTTCACTGAATGGTATGGCTGCTTTAGTTGAGCTCACACCGTTCTCAGTCAGACACCAAAGCTGCTCTGAAAATGCAGAGATCTGAAGTTATACAAACAATTTTTTTTCCAAGGCTTGAGCCCACACAGGGGGCTCAGGGAAGGGAGAAGAAAGAGCTACACAGAGTCCTCAAGTTCTTGTGAAGTTCTGTTGCATACTCCCAGAAGTAAACCCACTGAGAGTATTTTTTTGCAGTTCCAAGTAGCTGTGAAAGCCCATGGTTGTATTCTATTGTGTGGCATAGAAAGCAGCGTGATATTTCGACAGAAAAGTCTTGCCAGAGGCTGCAACCTCCGGGCTTAATGTCACAGCACAGCAGTGAACTATTGACTAGAATTGACTCTACCTCTTTGAACACGTCATCCTTCTTTGATCTCATGACTAAATCATTATACAGACAACTGAGTTGTGCTCTCTTTTATAACTGTTGTCTGTGGAAAGACATGGGAACCTCAATAGGAAGATAGAAACTGTTGGCTACAGGACCACAGATTAAGGTATCTAAATTTAACTCTCAGATAAGTAGGTGGGAAGACTCTACAGCAAGGAATTCACATTAACAGAAGGCAGTAAAGGCAAGAGAAATTAGCAGAAGTAGTCTATGAGAATCAAAACAATTTCTGAACTGTTAGCAGTGCCTAATTTATTCTATATTTGTAACTAGCCCAAGTGAGATACTGTAGCAAGGCCAATGGGATAACTAAGCCCTGTGTAGCCACTGCTGCCCAGCAGTTCCATTGAACATGGAGGGGCAGGACGGGGAACTTAATCAGGTGATTTATGCCCACGGGCAATTCGACAGTGAAGAACAAAAGTATTTCTCCAATCTAGGGAGAAATCACTGAGCCTCCTGAGTGCAATTTTCTGAAGCTTTCTGAATTGGTGCATGTGATTTAGAAGACACACAAGACACGGAGATTCAATAACTACTCAAAGCAGAAAACAATTTAGTTCACTAGGAAACGTTTTCTGGACATCAATTATTATTATTTTTAAAAGTTTGGCTTTTCAGCCAGTAGCCAGTAGGAGAGATAGTTTCAAACCCTTTCAAAGTAGCTCGATGAACTGGTACCCAGCCACTTACAAGGAATAATAATTAGGGGGAAAATCTGCAGAAAGGTTTGAGAAAAAAAAACAATCCTTGTCTGTCCTAAATTGAAAGAAGCAGTTTTCCTCCCAGACAGTAGCAGTTCAGTAAAGCTACCTGTGGGCACTTTAAAATCTGTAATCTCCTGGTCCTGGCTGGCGATGTTTTTCACTGAGAAATCCTTTGTTACTATCAAGATGAGAAGCATCTCTCTATTCTTTATCTGAAGCAAAAATTCTATTCTCTTAACTGGCGACATACAGAACGCCTAGAAATGCCTTTATTCTGACTTGCACAAGTTGGGTTCAATTGTGTGCAGTATGTGCAGAAATGAATAACAATAAGGAGCTGGAGAAAAAACAAACAAACAAACAAAATCAATTGTCCATTATTTGCATTATGCAGCTACTAGCAATGGCTTCAAACAGAAGGGAACTTTAAAAAGCAAGAGCCTCAGGAACACTCATCACACACGTGGTCCAGTAGCTTTACTTAAGGAAATAGCAAGTCTTCATCTGGGAATTATAATGTTGTTGTTCAATGTGTAATACCTTTATTTGTTGATGCTTGAAGATACTAGAACAGTGGTAGAAATTCTGAAATGAAGTAAACTACTCAAACAATTAAATGCTAGCTAACCATAAGAATGGTATTTATGTGCTAATAATCATGTTCATAATCCAAATTCCTGTCTCATGTGTAATCACTCAAAACACATTGTGAGTGATTGCAACTATACCTAATAAGGCATTAAGTTCCAGATTTTGGACCATGGCACTATGTTATGGGCTATTTCTGCATAAAATCAGTCTCATCAGCCAAGTTCTAAAACCAAAAGAAAACAGTTGTACATTCTATTTCACTTCATACAGTAACTCTGCTTTTCCCCCTAAAAACAACAGTTTTTCATGTTTTGTGCATTACTGACATTAAAAAAATGTATCATTATGGATAACAATCATAATAGGTAACAAGTGACCTGGCAATTGACAAGGTATTGGCAAAAACCTGTTTTTTCACTTGGGTCTCCCAAAAGGGCTTGTTACCTCAAACTCAACCAAACAACTGATGGGGGATTCACTTGCTTATAGGTGATGATGCACCTATAGAACAGTGCACAAAGCCAGATTCTCAGCTCTGCTTACATATTCTTCAAAGACGGGAGAAAAAAGATCTGTATGACCAGACTACCACTTAGAGATACCTGTGAGCATATTCTAGAAGAGAATAAAGGATCTATTGTTACAGCAATCTGACAATTGAATATTACCACTGTAGCATTCTTACATGATACTGGGCACATCATCAACGTGAAACCTCTTATGAAATTCGTGAATATGTTCTTTTTTCTTTTGTTTTAATCTGACTTCCAGCGATAGCTGGCAGGAATCAAACATGTACAATTACAATCTTCTTAAATGTTTTGTATTTCAAAGGAAAATATAAAGTATGTCTTAAATAATACAAAGTATGTACTAGAGTTCATCTACAACAATCATCTCAAAGCAGTAAATCCAGCTGTTTCAATCTCTCTGCTCAAACTTATAAGATATAAAACAGGTCAATTAGCATATCCACTTTAGATTTCGAATATACATAAATGTTCACTGCTGAACACAGGAAAACTCAAGAACTATAGTTTTTTCCCAAAGAAGGGGGTTGAACCATGTAGTTAAACAAAATACTGCTCCACTCTGTGAGCAATGAAAAACAGTTGAAATGGAAACAGTTAAGTCTTGCTAGAACACTTGAGAGGAATTAATTGAAAAAGCATTTATGATTTATAACTGAGTCATTTAAAGGTCTCATACAACACACACACCATTTCAGAGCTAAGGTTGTAGCAGCAGCAATGCAACAGGCTTTCCTCAATATGGATGCTGTTACAGGAGATGGCTTCAACATAAGCCCCATATCAATGCCACTTGCAGTGGGTTCTTCCCATACAGTGGCCAGTTTTTGCAGAAGTGGTATGAGTGACATTTGACAAGAGAGCTACTTTTACAGCTCCAAAGCATCTCATACCAGTATAACCATGAGTAACGCAGAACATACAGCAGAATTTCTTCTATCAAGTCATGGAGAAGTGACTGTTCCATGAAGAGTCAGTGCTTTAATACAGCTGTTTTTAAGTTCCAGTAGCAAATCCACTGGAGTGACAGAAATTTAGACTATAGACAAAGCTACCAAGTGTCTGCCATTCTCACACAACCAGCAATATCTTATTTTTAAAAGCTGAAAATGATGCTGGACACAAAGTCTGTTTCCTAAATGAATATGCAGACATAACTAGTCATGCAAGTTCTCCAACAAACTTCCAGATTATATTAGTCCTTTGGGAGAAAAAATATTTCTGTTGCTGTTTTGTATCTGACCTCCCCTATATTCCTTTTGTGTGCAATTGGAAAGCAGTTCCTGAAGCCTGAGGAAGTACTGTATTCTCAAGTATTTCCTAAGGCAATTAACAACTTTGAGTAAAAACTCTCCTGAAGCAGAGGGAAAAAAAAACCAAAAACAAACACAAAAACAAACAACAACAATGAACAACAGTAGTCCACCTGTACTCATGAGTTTCACCTGCAGTTCCCACATTACTTCAAAGTCTACTCTGAAATAATCAGAACTAGGAAAGAAAAGCTGATTTGAGAGAAATAGATTTGCTGGTTTATTCTTTTGGATCATTTTCTTCCCCAGCTTTTCAGTGCCCAAACTACATACTGTACCATATGTTTGCATTTTACATGCAATTCTCCTGTCCCAGCACTGTTAAAAACTTGCTGCAAGACTCAGGCAAGCCACAAGCACACAAGTTAGCTAATAAGAAAAACAGCACATCTTGGTGTGAAACCAAATTAAAGTTAAAAGGAATAAACAGCACAGGTGAGTGGAAGAAAAACTGATCATGTTCGTATTTCAGATGAAGTGTGAAACTCAAACCAACTTTATCTGACTGCTAACATTGTGGACAATGAGTCAGATGTAAATAAATTCTGGTATGAGGACTGGAACAAAGGCTGCTGTTAGCATTCTTGAGCAGCAGCCTAATCAATTTTTTGTTGCACATAGCCTGAGGTAACTGCCTTCGATCAGAAAGTCCTTTCACTGAGGAACAGAGAAGTTACATAAATCGGAAGAGTAAAAACCATCTGGGTCACTCAACCACAGCAGAATCATAAGGAATATTTGCAGAGAACTACCTGAGAAATTTGCAGAGGACACTGAAAATAATAGCCTTCCTAAAGAAGAAATTGTTACCTTTTACACCAGTGGAAATTCCTCCTCAGTCCTAACTGCAAGAAAGGAAGGAGTTAATTTCATTCTACAGCATTCATCCAACAGATGACTACACCCAGCAAAAACACATGCAGAAAACTCAGCTTTGCCAGATGTCTTATTTCCTTGTTACATCTTATAAACTCTGTGCCCCAGACTACGTTGGTTCTAGGTTCAAAAGCACCCTAGATCTCTTTGTTATGGACAGGGTGTGCATTTCTGGGACCATAATCAGAATTAACTGTTTTGAAATAGCATAGCTCTGAAAAAAAGAGTGAAAGAATGTAGATATAATCTGTGCCAGCAAACATATATGCATAGCTAAAACCTTGAACATTAAACTAAATCCCAGATGTGGGGATTCTTCCCCTTCAATCAAACTGTCAGGGAATGTAGGAAAGGAACCAGTACCACTTTCACAATGTGGCACAATTTAGGAGAATCCTCCAGGCAGAGCAAACAGCTTCTTTCACTTCTGGGAATTCAGGCATTTAAAGCCTCTTCTCTTCATTGTGAGAAATCTAAACTTTAGTGCACTGCTAAGTAATAATGCTACCAAGACAAAGGTAGTGGGGTGAAATTTAAGGTGAGCATCTTGGTGTCTCCATTCAAATAGAAATACAGACAATGTAAAGCCTGTTAGGATGCTTGAACCAACATTTATCACTTTGAAACAAAGATCTTTCCACCACTGCAGTTACAATATCATTTGAATAAACAACTTCACAATATGTTTCCAGAGTGTGAAAACACTAATTCCAAAGTTGCAAAGCCTGCAATACATAGGTTTAAACATTCAAGTTCTTCCATTTCCCTTTCCATGCTTACACTGGCTGCTGCATCAGAGGCGCACTAGGAAGGAACTAAGCTGTTTTCATGACTATACAAGCTGTGCTAAACACGTGCTGGCAAATCCAATAAACTACACAGCCACATCTTTTAACACAGCATAATAGGTTTTCCTGTAAACTGAGAAAGAATTTATTCAAAGCAACAAAAGAACCCAGAAAAAAAAGCCAAGTCCACCTGCTAAGCACACTTTGATCTTCAGGATTCATTAAGTAGTGGTCAGATATAACTAGCCTGAAAATATCATCTATAGATCAAACATTAAACAGAAGAATTTTAAATCATACCAGAAGCTTGCATCTACATTGGCCTGCTTAAAAAGCTTCAGATTAATACTAATCCTATTTGCAAGTATTTTTTTTCCTATCATACACACAAATTACTCAGTATGATACCAACAACATTATTTTTACCAGCATGATTTCAAAACAAAGACTTTGACTCATTGTCCACTGACTCAAAACTGGACAGTACAAAAGCACGTTTATCCATTCCCAAAAAACACAATTTATATTTATTTTAGACTAGTCTCACGAGCATGGCATTAAATAGTATCAAGTCTCCAAAACAGCATAAACAAATTTTCAGTGACAGAAACACCAGTTATGACATTTGCTTACAAACAGGGTGTAGATCTCTAGTTGCCATTCATGCATATCCAACAAACAAGCAAGCAAACAACAACAAAAAAAACCACAGAAAAATTCTCAGGCATAGAATTTAGGTGCTTAACACAAGAAGGCAAGTGAAACAAGAATCTGCACAATACCCATCTTGTTTTTATTACTGTACTATTAATTTTTATTGGCACCCCTACACCCAAAAAAGAACATGGATTGAATACCATCTTGCCTGCAAAAAGCACAGTTAATGGAGAAAACCCACTTTTCCCTCTTTCTACTTTGGTTCTCCAACCTCTGCAAAGGTAAAGAATCTGACATCACATAGTCCTAAGGCATCTACAATACTAAAAAAGACTTCACATTCCAGTTCAATTAGAGCTGCACAACTCCCTGGCTTTGCAAGTTCATAAAAACAAAAACAGAACAGAAGAACAACACCAAAAGCTGGCAATGAAAGCTGAAAGATGAAGTTCTTTACCTCTGAAATGTTAACAATCCATTTACATTCAGGAAAGTTGTAGATATGTCTTTGAAAAGCAAAGAAAGCAACAACAACAACAACAAAACCAGGGTTAAGTTTAAGACTGTGTGGTATGATCCAGGTAAGGGCTGCAGAACTGAACCTTTCTTTCAGCAATGCAGCTTTGGATGTTTCAGATAGAATCCACATAGCAAATTTAGTCATCTATTTGTTCAGATGTACCTTTTTTTTTGTTTTGTTTTTGTTGTTTTGTTTTGTTTTGTTTTTGCACTTAGTCCTGATGTCCCTATATCTTGAATTCAGCCTTGAAATGGCTTACCTACTTACTGAAGAGAACACAAACACTATAATACTAAATATAAACATTGCTACCCAAATCCTTGCCACTAGCACAACCAGCTTCCCATCAGTTTCTGCAGAAGCTAGATCTGAATCACTGAGATAATTCAGGCTAAGGTGTAGTTTTAGTATTTTGGAGCTTCTAATAGACAATTCCAGACAGAAAGAAGACTGATACCTTTTCTGGGACCATGGTAGGATTTTAGATACCCATCTTAACAATTAAAAAGCATTCTGTCAGAATCTTGTTTTAAAGTATCTGGTTTGCCTCCTTTTCCATCAGCATGCCTGAAGAGAAATACACATGATAATAGATATTTCCAGAATTACATTGGTTTTTAAGCAGTCTTCAGTCTGAAAATCAGATTATGCAGCCAAGCAATTGATATCCATTTCACTCTGCATTACAGGTGTATTTGAAATGGAATTAATTGTCAGTAGTGTAGTAATACTAACACTGAAAAGTGAGCAGTATCCAAAACCAAGCTTCGGTCAGTAGCCTCAAGTACATCACACAGTAACAGTCACACAGAATCAGAGCATGCCAGAGACCATAAACAACCAAACATATCTATTTTTCAGACAGAATTTTCTCACGAGAATGGAGAAGAACCTGCACAGAGATGGCTTTTGGAGCAGGCACAGCAAAAAAACATAAATGGAAGTGCAGGTTAATTTCAGGGACAGTCTGTACCACTGCATACAAATTTGTCAAGGAGAAGATCCCTGAAAACTTAGATCAGACAGTTGATTTAAAAACTGAATTGTAGGTGTGCTTCACATGGGAAATTCATCTTTCTCATACACACCACCTCTCTGTAAGTTAAAGAGCATTTTACCAACACAGTTATCCTAATCTCTGCACACACAAGAGGACCAAGAAAAAAAAAAAAATAAATGACAATGAGATACAAGCTACAAAAGTTTGTGAAAGATAAGGTTTCTCTAGATTCATTTTTACTTTACTTTGGTTACTCTTGACAACGGGGAAGAAAACAATATAAAGGAGCTTCTTTGAAGACCATATGCATGAAGACCAGCTGTGTCATTCACGCATATCTCTCTGTTTCCTCTAGAAAGAAGAATTATGATTTCAGTCACGTTCCCATTTGCCTCCAAGAGGGAAGAACCCTACAGCCCTAAGCCACATTGAAAAGACAATTACAATTTTGTTTTACTACTTCAGAGCTGCCAAACAGGTAAATGACAATGCAGGAGAACTCTAACTTTTTAAAAATAAGTGTTTATTCAAATTCCAAATTCCAAAGTCCAAACCACCTTTAAAATTCAGGTGAGTGGTAAAACTTAAGCAAACATAGGGTTATCAGACAGCAGCTGTTGGTATCAAGAACAAATCACAAGATCAAGTTATTTAATATGCTCTGAATTCAATAAGCTCCCTTTCATTTAAGTGGGGTCTATATTTGGTTCTGGCACTGCACAAGGCAAGCAGCAGGATATAAAACAGCAGTCAATTCTGAATTCAGCTTGTTCAGGTTATGAGAGACCTGCTCACACCACTTACAAGAGGGAGAGATTGCTGGAACTGGATCTTCCTGGTATCCATAAAGGTTACTCTAATTCTTGTTCACACATCTTTTCAGATCTACTGCTTTACGAAATAAAAATGTAAGCAAATGCAGCCAGATTAGCAGAAGCCAACCTAACCCTTTTGTCATGTATTTGAGCTGCATTTGAACAATCCTTCTGCCTGCCTTCAACTCCTCATTCTTGGAATTATTACAGCCCATTCTTCTCATTACAGCTACACCCTGTGAAATAATCCTGGAACAAAGTAGACTTCTGCTTGTTATGCTAAGAGTTAAATGTTGCCATCCCTGGTAAAATTTAATATCCACTACCATACATTTAGCACATTCTATTCTACACATCTAGTGACAGTTCACTAAAAATAATAATATTATTAATAATACAAGAAAAAAAACAACATAACACTGTAACATAGAAATAGGGAGAAGAGCAACTTATAAAAACTCCACAGATTACAAGAAGTAATCTATTTCCAGATTTCCAGTCATTTGATATCAATTTCTTTAACCTATTTGTATCTTTGTATGATGTATATTATACACCCCACTTGAAGGAGAGTACATGTTGACACAGATTTCTGGTTTTAATACTATGTAACTTTAGTTCTCGCTTCTTTTTTTAAACCGCAAAGAAATAGAGAAACTGCCTTTAATAATGTAATTTAAGATAAGGAACAACAGGTCTGTGTAAGGATAGAATGGAGGGGAATGAGGGATAACAGTGTTCCAAAATTAAATCTTGAAATAGGCAAAAAGACAACATTTTGTCCAGAGAAGTAGCTAATTTGGGAAGCCACAGCCTAAACAAAATGTCCCACTGAAATGGGGTGAGAGCTTGGAGCTCCCCTCTAAGAGACTCTAGATATGATATAAACCTTAAGAACAGGCTAGCAGGTAGAAAAATGCTGGTTATAGTGTAATGCATCCATTTCTTGTTCAGACTCTTCAAAATGCTGCCAGCCAAATTGGTAACATAAAACCACTACTCCTAATCAAACAGTAGTCAGCCAAGCAGAGTCACATCTGTGACTTGATTTCCTTCAAAACAAAGACAGGACATGAGTCCTCATCAAAATGTCATATGGTGGTACCAGTCTGCTTCATATCTTTCTGCAAAACTGGTTTCTCAGAAACAGGGGAGCGCAAATGTTTGGTTTTATAATTCAGAGCGAAGAATTATTTTATGAGACATTTCAGTGAACGAGGGTAGCATATCAAACAATGTTTCTAAAAAGTACAAGGGCCAGTTGCTATGTATTTTTTCAGCAATAATTAACTGACCATCAACTTAGCAAATGCCACTTTCTTTCACATGAGAACTGCTTTATCTCTAGCTCCAATATGCAACAGCCTGACAGAACATGATTGCAAACAGCTTTCCGGATCATTGTCCTTGGACTCAAATACAAGCTGTATTAATGTTCTTTTCCCCAGTGTTAAATGTTTTTGATAGCTAAGAGAAAGGCTCCATAGTGTAAGAGCTAGTTGCTAGATGAGGGCATCCCACTGTGGGCTGTATTTGGCACTTCTTTCCTATATTGTGAAAGCATGACACCCATTAGTATAATTGGGATTTACAAGCCTGCACAATGAGGCAAAACTTATAAAAGACTCAAGAGAGTGAACATAAGCTATCATCAACAGGGGTGAATTTGATGTGTAAGCCCTAATGTTGTTTCAAGACTATTTCTGGCTTTCACAAAGAATGAAAATTCTTAGTATTGCTTGGTATGCATGCAAGTCTATTTCGTGCCTGTATCTCACAGTACTTATTAAAACAAGCCAAAATAAACTAATCCTAAACCCACATGCAGCCATACATAAAAAAGAAAAAAAGAAAAAAAAAAAAAAAAAAAAAAAAGAGAGAGAGAGAAAAAAAAACTGTGTAAAAACAGATTCTATTTTTAAAGTAGGAGAGGTTAATGGAATTAAACCTTCTGGGAGACAGAAGTGCAAGCCTTCATTTCTTCAGCTTTCTTAGCTTTGCTAGGGCATTCAAAAATATTTCAGTGAAATAAACTTCTCTAACCTGCATGTGAATTACAGTCTTAATTCTAACTTCCCTGGTGTTCTTTGAGACTGCATCTTTTGATACCAACCAAAGTTGTGCTCAATTAATGGCATGAAAAAGTCTTGGACTTAAAAACATAGGCATCAAACTTCATTTTATGCAAGCTAGCTACTTTAAAGACCACCCTAATGAAGACAGAGCTTTGCTGTTGTAATTCTAACTGTCCTTGCAATATGTGCATGTTTGTCAATCTCACTCTAATAGACTGCAACTATTATGTGTCCGCTTGCATTAATGAACAAGTTAAGCTACCAGACTCAAATGAAGGGCCTGGGATTTCCAACTTTCCTCAAACAAAATATACAGACGCCCAATCCAGCAAAGAAGAATTAAAGAATTCAGTTGAGGTAGATCTCCCCATTCCTACATAATTTCTGCTCTGCTGATGTTGATTACAAAACCAATGAAACACAAATAACATATATTGGAAATGAAAGCATTAATATAAATTATGGTCACTTGTTAAACAGAAATGATAGAACTACAGAGAGAGAGCCAGAAAAACTGACAACAGTTTGAAAAGACAGTTTCACTCATGAAAGTCTTCTTTTGAGTACAGGAAGGTAGTTCTCCAAAGCCATCATAACATTTCGGCTTGTAAGATAACCAAAGAACATGTCAAACTGCAAATAATAAAGCACTTTCAGGGTTATCAAGCAATTAGTATCTAAATGTTGTAAAAGAGAAGCCCAAGAACTATGGGAAATTCACATTGTTGCTCCATAAATTTGGAATTAGAGATATTCTACTCAAGAAGTGGCAAAGTCAATGATAACATAGGAGAGAGCACAACATAGGATATCATAGTAACATCAACTTGACGTGATTCAGGGCAAAGAAGGAAGGACTGCTGATACTAGCCAGACTAGTAAAGAATTAACAGCAGGAAGTATGGTGAAAGCCAACTTTATAAACAACAGATCCTATCTAATGAGATTACAATTTTACATTTTCTAATCACATTTCCTAATGAAATTAGAAGTTTGACCAGAAAAAAAATACAGTATGCATATAACACATTACAACTCTGTAAGATATCTATCTTGGCACATTTTGACAAAGAATGATTCACCTAATTCAAAACTAGCCAGTTGAGAGAGCTTAAGATACAATTATAAAACAGCATGTATTATCAGGCCGGTATTTTTCGATCAAAATTCTCTGAAGGCATCAATTTTTCCCTCTGGAACAATACATTCTTAGGAAGATTTGAAAAGCAGCACACAAACATTCCTGGTACTGTCTATAGATAATACAAAGATCACAGGAATGCTTTGTTATTGGGAAGGTGGCAGGTACGCAACAAGCAGAGCCACTTGTGATCAGAACTTCAGGAAAGAGAGCAAAATTCTATGTGATCAAATGAAAAGTTACATGACAGAGAAAATAAGCCTTGTAAAACAGTGCAGCAGTCTGTGAAGCCCACTCTGAGGTTCTTGGTTTCACCTCAGGTTGGCTGAACACTAGCTCTTAATAGGCCTTGGCAGTCAAAAAGGTAAATGCAATCCTAGAAGATACAGACGGACATCAGAGGACATCATCCATTGATGCATGTGCCTGCTAGCATCTCTGCCAACTTTGCTTTGCCTAGGCAGAACATTTAAATGGCTTACATCATTGTTCAGTCTTTGCTCAGCATGGAAAGGTTTGCTAGAAAGCAGGTAACAGCCTAGTAGTAATTTCTGTTCTCAGGGCTGCCACACAGACTTACAAAAAATAAAGTACAATCCTGAAAATTGCTAGTTCCTACCTACCACCATACAATAAGCAGTGTGACAGTTTTGTACTTCTCTCTGTGGTCTCTTTGTCTTCACCAACCAGTTCAGTTAGATCTGAATTTGTACAAGTTATACTTATTACAGTTTTGTTATTGTTTTACCTGCTACTGCTGATTTGCTTGCATCTGAGTGTACAGGCTAGCTTATGTTTCCTCAGAAATAAAGAAAATTACAGCTTTTTTTTATATTTTACGTATTTATTTATTTATTTTCAGTGGCACAGCAACAACCATTACTTCATCCTTCTATCCAGCTTTTGTATTTTGGCAAAACCAATGCAGCATTCAAGCAGAGGAAAACTCTTGGGGACACAGTATGCCTTTGCAAAGGCACACACCAGGTACTGGAAATCAATGTCTCAGACCACTTCAGCCTGCTCCCAACACTACCCCTTCAATTACTATTCCCTGGTAAATGTTTTTGAAGCAACACACACAGAATATTTAAGACAGAGTATAGTGGACAAAAAGCATGGCATATGTGTCAGCTACAGAGAACATTCTGTAAGTTTAAAATCAAGCTCAATTCAGCAGTCTTAAGGACACAATCTTGCTGTTTTTCCCAGTAAGCTCAGAAGCACCATCATGCTTGCAGAAACAGTCGACACATTAAACTGCTTGAAAATTAGCTTAGATTAGGTACCCAGGGGATTCTTTTCAACTGCCTGCTGCCTTTCTTATGGGCTTATTTCAGCAAATACCAGTTATGGTCTGCTACAATTTTCAATACGCAAGGAGATATTTTTTCCCCCTCAAAGATATATACTGGATTTAAATCAGTAAGTAAATAAATAAGAAAACAACCTGAACTACTGTGGATGTGAACTCCTTGTTCTGGGTCTGAAGATGTTGAAGATGTTGTACTGAAGTACAATAGTTGGTCAGGCTTGCAGACCCTGCCCTTAACACATCATGTATAAAAAAATACCTTTAAAAATAATTTTTATGCAGCTGATTATTTATGTAATAGCTGTGCTATCTAACACTGGTACAAAAATGGAAAATTGTTCAGGACAACTATGTTCTCGCTTCACTATACACAAGGAAATCTGCATCAGCATATAGCCAAGGATCTAAAGCCGTATGAGCACACAAAATTCAACATCTAAACCTGGTGTTTACTCTCTTGATGGCTTTGTCTTCCTCTTACCAGTCTGTTTCCATTCCTTGTCTGGATTTTGTTGTGGGTTTTTGTGTTTGGCAGGTTTTGTTTTGTTCATTTTATTTTAGTACTTAGGTTACTTTGTTTGTTTGTTTGTTTGCTTTCTGTTGTTGTTGGGTCTGGGGAAGACTTTTGCTTGTCTACAAAATACAGGTACTTTCCTGTATTTTTATACCTCCATTCTTATAAAAGTGTATAAGTAAGTTTTATCATGCAAAAATACAATGTATCAACAGGGCAATAGGAAAATATATACAAAGACAGTGAAGCACGGAAGAGCAAAAGATTTTTTACTACCCATTGCATTGCTAAAAGAGAAACATACCTTTTCCACTTTCCTTCTTATCAGAAAGAAGACCACACAAGGAAAGGGAAGTGGAACAGACTCAACAGATTCCTTAAACCTTTCTACTAAGACTACCAGGTGTACAGGTGCTCACTGCATCCATGCCAAGCATCCAAACTTCATGCATCCCTGCTCTCTCCACAGGGAAGAGTGGCTCACAAACATATAATACCAAAATATCAGACTTCATGTACAACACCACTTAAACACCATATAATTTCCACTAACACAGCAAAACCTGAACTTCTCACTCTATTAAAATTTTACTGTGAAACATAAAGTGTTTGTTATTGTTATTAGATGACAATCACACCCCATTTTTTCCAGAGATTACTTCCACATGAAAAGAGTCCATCTGAAATACATAATTCCCAACATGATGCTACATTTCAAAATAGGAATAAGGGAGCAAAAAAAAAATTTAAAACAAATTAAACCCACCCTAATCTTGAAACACAACTTTCCCCTTTTGCATCTTGCTATCAGAACTAAACTTCTACTCATAGTGTTTTTTCTATAATACAGCCCAGTAGCAAAAGAAATAGAACAAACTAAAAAGCTCCATCAAGAATAGTGGGAACACCACACGTATTGTGGCAGGCTTGACCCTGCCAGACAAATAAATGTCAAATCAGAAGTAAGATATTGGACTTTACTACAGATCATTCAAAAAACACCGTAAGTCTTTAAAAAAGGCAATGCAAGCTCTATACTGCACAGAAAACACTGTACTCTGACTTCACATTCATATTTCTGTCAAGATCTCACCAAACACTGCTTCCTGTGATTCAAAAGTAGAGAGGTGAAACTTGAAGCTATATATCAAAATTTATCTCCTTGCACCTGCAGCATCACAGGGTTCTTGTGTAAACTTTGATATGAGTGAAACCAGTGGTCCCCTCTACACCTCTACACTCTGCAAACTAGAGTTAACAATCCAGTATGCAAACTGAAGTTAACAGTCCAGCAAGTCATGGAAGTGTTACTATGAAGATAAATGCTGTGAGATGTTCAACTGTTCCAACTTTCAATTCAACCATCTTAATCTGAGTTCAGTCTGCTAATTCCTGTTACCAAATGGTAAATTAACAGCAAAGAATGCAGGAAACAACAGTGCAACTTCTGAAGCCGGTTGTGCCATCCTTCCTTTCATCCTCCAGGCAGCACTCTGCTCCCCATCAGGTCCCATTATCTGACCAGATTGGAGGGTAAGGGAGTTGGCCAGCAAACGAGAATTGTGGCTTCTCTAAAAGTCTGCCCAAAGTCCACCCATGCCAAGAAACCTCTCAGCTTCTACAATCTGGCATTGTGCTAGAAAAAATAAAATGAACACACCCTCCCTTTGAGAACTTTGAAGCAGTTCAGTCAGTCAGGAGCTACTCATTACAAGCAAAAAGTAGAATTTGTTCCTTAGCTGTGCCTGCCTTTTGCAAATATCCTTATGAGCTTTTATGGTTCAGGATGTGTTGTTTTCCTTCTGACAAACATCTCTGCTGTTCTCATACTCCAAATCCCCCTGGAGACACTATGCCAAACTGCTGCTGTACTACTGCTTAAATAGCCCTTGTACATAGTAAGTCATGTGCAAATGCAAACACTTTGCATTTTAAGCTCTACTTCTAATTTGTATTTCACAGCTTTCCATTTTAAATAACTTCACAACATATTTGATCATCTCAGGTAGTGGTTAACGAGATAGGGGACATCAGAAGGGGAACACATTTCCTGGAAGATGCTAAGAGCAGAGAGGACAACACCATTGCATCAGGCAGAGGAATAAGCTGGGATGTTTTGGGGGCCAGAAGGGCTAAGGCTGATTTGACTGAAGACTGGCTTCTGTTCATAGAGATAGCCAAGAAAAAGTAGCAAGGGCTTCAGTGATCATGTACACCTGCTATACCTGCGCACCTTGCTGTAACTATCACAACTCTGTTTCCATCTCTGAGCCCTGCGTCCCTTCTTGGCTCCAGTATGAGCAGTTCCACACACTTTACAGATGGTGGGGGGAAATCTGGCACAGTTAATGATTAAGAAACCACTGAGTAAATCAACCGGGACTACTGTCTCTTTTCCTACTGTAACAACAGCATGAAACTACCCTTCTGGGTAAATCTTTGTTCTAATGATGCATAATAGAAAATGAAGAACTGTGTTACAAGGCAGCCATTAAGTTTATGCTACTGCAGAAAACAGAGATAGCGCATTTCGCTCTTTGATGTTATAGCAATACAGGAAACCAGAGATGGTCTTTGTCTCAGGTTTCTGCACAAGACAGATCTGGAAGCACTACAAGTGTATTTTCTGTGATGTTGCCCAACACTCACAGAGCAAAACAATTAGAATTTCTTGTCATCAGCATCATCTTCACCCCTCCCTTTTCTTAGCGTGACCCCTGGAGCACAAACTCACATTTCACACAAACTCATATTTCAAAAGGAAAAAAAAGGAGAAAAAAAAAAAAAGAAAAAAAAAAAAAGCAGAGACTACAGAATCAGCAGCATGTATGCTGTCTGACTAAACATAATGCAAGCCATACATAACAGAATCCCAGCCAGAAAGTAAATAGTTTACTGCCAGACATACTTTCCCAGCAACTTCTTAAAGGGAAAGGTGTCCCCAAGAGCCTTTACAGCCTTGGAAACCGCTTCAGAAAGTAACTCTCCAAATTCAAAAAGCTAATGTGACTCATGTTACAGAATTTACCATGCAAGTACAGGATGCCCAGGCTTATCTATCTGCAACTCCAATGCACTGTGATCACATAATGAAATAGAGTAAGAGACATCTTGTTTCAGCAACATAAAGCAGAGAATTTGAATCCTTCATGAAACCAACACCAAAAAGACACGCGATAGTACAAAAAGCTGTAGTACAATTAAGCCTTTTGGACAAGGAGTCAGTGAGTTTCAGGATATTCTTGGCAGCACCTTGGGTTACCGTGCTCTTGCAGATAAATATATCTCTCAGGTAGATATCAACAAAAGATGATAGGCAGTAATTTGAGCTTATTTCTTTATAACATTCAGAGGCTGTATTTAGACTAACACTCCTGCAATGTATGAGACTTCTACCCTCAATAAGCCTTCTCCTACAACTGAACACTTCTGACACCACACAAGGGCTGTACTGCAGCACTCTGTTGAAGAGAGGAAAGATGGCATTGATGGAAGGATGCCTCAACATGGCTCCAAAAACCATCACTCTCTTGGTTTTCAGTCTGGAGAGGCCCCACAAGTGGTCAGTCACAGCAGGAAGCAGTGGCCAGAGGGAGTAACAGAAGTCAGAGGAAGCAATGAACAAAAAAGAAAAAAAGAGCTGAGCTATACCACACACAGCACTGTATGGCAGATGACAGTCACACCCAGTGAAGTTGGCACTGCATTACAGGATTGCACTCACAGTACATCACCAAAGAAGAGACAAAACAATGTTGTGTGTTAATTTACTTTAGGCATCGCATATTTTAATGCACATTGCTAATGGATATAGAGCACAATGGTCTGTACACTGTGACTGGACTACATGGAAAACATTAAGAGGACCTTCTTCTTGCTTGATATTTTTAAGTAAAATTACCACAGACGTCTTTAGTGCTTCCTGCTTGAACAAACCAGAAACTCTCTGCACTCAGTCCAGAATACCAGTACATGCAGACACTGCCTTTATGTAGCTCTGGTCACACACAGCAGAGTGCACCACACCATCACTGCTCCCCAGGGCCTGCGCTCCACAGCAGGCACGTGTGAAATGTATTTGTTCCAGTTGGAAGTATGGCAGTTCATTTCAGAATGCAACAGTGAAAGAGGTTATAAAAATCTTTCTATGTCCTATCTGGAGCTCATACTTGCCTCCTCCATTTTACAGCACCAAATGCCAACACACACACTGCCATGAGCACTGCACCCTTCACATGCCAAAGCACTGATGTGTTTTCTTCTGTTTCTGTGAGCTGGACACTTTCAGCCTCCTGAAGCAGAGAAGTTGAGAAGTCTGATCAGAACAGAATAACATTTGAGCAGACCTAGAGTGATCATACAGAGATGCTCTCATGTGAAGCCTGTTTTCAGGATGTGTTTCATTTTCCCTTGCTACCTATCACTTGTCATCAACAGAGAAACATGTAATACGAGGGAACAGAATTTCCCAGATGGGAAGGCAGACAGAGCTGCCCAAACAAAGTCAGTTTCAAGAGTCTTTTTGCCAAGAATTTTTTCTGACAGAACAGCCAGAGAGAGGCTAGTGCTCTGCCATGTGCCACAGCAGCAATGCTGTGGTACCCATATCTTGCTGCCTGTGACTGAAGGTATCAGAGAACGATGCTATCATTCTGATAGAAAACAGAGCAACTTTTAGTTATTTTGCTACTGTTTTAAAAGCTGTTATGCAGTTTTTAAGGTTTTGCCGTGTTCTCCCTAGTTAACTCTGTTCCCAAATAAAGCCACTCGCAAGCAGATTCTCCTGATGCATACTGCTGCTAAGTGCTCCCTGACACAAACCCTGGAAGAATAGTTCTTGGCTCTCTCTCCTTTCAACATATATACAGAAACTGAGTCAGTGCAGGGTGTATAACAGATCCCAGACAACTTTACAAACTATATGGCTGCCAAGATCTTCCCAGTAATCACCTACATAAACAGCAGTCCTCTTTTTCCTTCCCTCCCCCTGGTTTTTCTTTCTCCTTTATATTCTTTCTCTCCTTTACTCTCTCCTGTCTCCCTGCATTTAAACCTTGAGTATGTTAATTTAGCTCACATAAGGTGTCTCTGTTGGTTCAGAAGTATTTTGAGTTGTATTTCGGCTGTATTTTGGAAAAGTGCTTGTTCTTTTTATTTAAATATGTGCCATTACCTGGACTCATACCAAACACAGTCACACTGTGCCTTAGAGAGTTACGCTCACTTTGGCTTCCACGACCTTAAAAAATGATAACGATGAAGTGAATGAAGGTCACTTGTAAAGGACATAAAATGTTTATCATTAGATATAAAAGCAGAGCCAACAGGCCATGTCTTGCCTTCTCAAAATCCCACCCTCATTGGTTCAAGTATGCTTAATCATCTTCCACAGTCAACTAATTGATTTTTACCTCTTACTTCAAAGCTTGTTTACTTTTTGTCTGTTTTCCAGGTCTTCCCAGGAATGTCAGCCTGCTTGTTCCAAGAGTCTGTGAATCAATCCTCACAAAACTCTCTGCTCTGAGCACCCAAACCAATACTCTAGCTTTGCTAGAAACAAATCTCAAAAGGAAATCCTGAATCAGCAGATCCAGCTGCCAGTTCTCCATCAGATAAACTAAATCTCACATAAAAGAGCAGGACTGACTCAGACCAAAACCTCTCACCCTACCATTTCCAAGAACTGCCAAATGCAGATACCTAGAAAACAGTAAAATAGAATATGGTACATCCAATTCATTCTCCCTCCTCTTTCTTCAAGTGGTGATGTCTGTTCTGTTCTAAATAAAACACTGGACATATTTTTCCTCTGTTTTTCTTATCTCTGATCATCTGTAAAAAAACAGAAAATCTTCAGAATAGAGAAAACACACAGAACACTTATCCAAGAGTGAAAAGTATAACTCAGTTTTGCGAACCTTTGTCTCTATAAGGAAGTGGAACATAAACAAGGTGGTTGGTTTACATATTAATCTACCTGCCATTCAAGGTCCTTACAGTGTGTTTTTCTTGAGAAGTGTTACAATAATCAATTTAATTGGAGCAAGCACGATATTAAACAACATTCACATGCATTCCATGAAAAATCTATGTCAAAATCTGCTCTGGGATCTTCCCTATAGAAGAACAGCCAAAAAGATAATAGTACTGGGTTGGAGATCACCTTTCATTCTAATGAAAAGCAAAACACTCTGAGCACTGTTGCAACACAAATTTGATAGCCTAAAAGTTCACCTGGGTAAGAAGTCAGTATGTTTAGTCTCTCAATACCCTTTCAGCTCTTTTCTTGGAAGACAATAATAATTAATGCAGGCAGGGGCTTTTAGTTAGTCACAGCTAATTTACACTCAGTTTCATTCCCTCCTTAGATCTGGATTGCCTCTAGGAGTGATAATGGATGTTTAAGTTCTATTGCTCTCCTTGGCATCTTTCTTCTGAATTACTACTATTCTCAGACTTCTGAATGCTTCTTGAAAGCTAAGTGAAATCCATTTCCTCAGTTGATAGAGAACACTTAATTGGATAAACAAGTGGCATACTCTACCTGTGGCTTTGCTAGGAAGAAAAGAACCACGCACTTCTCTGTGTGAGAAGAAGCCTGTATTGCTCTAACTTATTCTTTTTCTGGCTGTTGGGACTGAAATCCTACTTAGAAGAAATAACAGTGGCTTTCTCTGTGTGTTGTCATGCAAGAAACATTAAATATTCCTGTCATTTTTTTTGTCAAATACCTGCTACCAGGCTTTATTTTATTTAGACTACATAAAGACATATCAAAAGCTGTCAAAGTAGTAAGCAACTCTAAATGGACAATTTAAAATCAGTTGGTAGTTATTAGGAAAATGAAGAAGGCTGCTCAAAAAATATGTAGACAATGCAGTTCAAATATTCTGTTATCATCATGGACACAGCCAGGACTTAAACACAGATGAAAATCTGAGGTCCTTAGAGGACAAAGAACCAAAATAAGAACCATCCAGATATCATATGGGTAGCAGAGCCAGAAAGACTGTTTTCAGAAGAAAACCTCAAACCTCATGGCAGCCGGGTGCTGTCATCTATGCAACGCGCAATTCAAAACTGAAGATGAGAGCTTCTAAATCATCAAAAAGATATGTTGCAACAATACTCTGACTTCATGAAAAGCTGGCAAATACCTAATGCTGCGGGAACACAAGAATGGCTAGACATGGATTACAGCACAGAGCCCTTCAGACATGTATGCTCATATAAGAAGGCTGTAAGAAATATGCAAGGATGAAATGACACACTTCCATACAGACACTTCCTCAATCAAAGACCACATTCTCAACACATACAAAGTCAACTTTTTCTCCAACAATTGCACATTTGATCTGTTTTCTATATCGCCATCCTGACTGTCTCACATTTACCCATCTTTCAAGATCAATTTAAGTGACAAATCGTGCCTCAGAGCTGGTGAGATATAATTACTCATTAAGCAACAGAGCTTCCCTGTTACAGCCTCATCTCCTCCAGCCATTTCTTTTACTCTGAGCCACACACACACTTTAAAAGAAAAATCATAGGAATACTTCCTGATTCTGAAAACTCTAAAAAAACTCTCAATTTCTTTACCTTCAACAAGTTTTTGTTCAAGACAGTTTTTGCTTAGACCATTTTTCCTGCCATCTTGCCAGTGTTAATTTTAATTCCTTCCTTACCAACAATCACTGCATTTACAAGAAAAAAAAATCAGTTTTCCATTCACTTTTTTTTATTCTAACTCTTTATTTCCAGAAGCTTCTTTTCTTTTCTTTTTTCTCTTTCTTTCTTTTTCTTTTTTCTTTTTTCTTTTTTTTTTTTTTTTTTTTTTCCCACTTAAGACAAGAATGACTATGAATCGGCATTTGTCTTGGGCTTCCAAAAAAAAATATTTAACAAAGCTCAATACCTTTCACATATCTATCTCTCTAACTACTTCCTTTCTGGCCTTCGTCACTATCAAGCACTTTCCCTTTTGAAAATCATATGCACCCATAATAGAATGGATCTACAGAAACAAAAATCAGGACCATAAGCTGCAGTACAAGTTCACAGATACCAACTACTGCATGTAATTTTAACAGATCTAAAGAGTCCCAGCATTAAATTGAGTACTTTATTATGTTACTTGACATAGTATAAAAATGTTTTTTAACCTAGCAGAATGACACCTGACAGTCCACTGTGAAAAAAAAAAAAAACAAAAAAAAAAAAACAATCACACAGCAGATTCAGAAACATAAAATTCTTTCCTATTCAAAAATAATAGATATATGAAATTACAGTGCCTCATTAAGACAAGCACAGTTTCCTCTTCCTGTTTGTTTTGTGTGCTTTAACACAGAAGAAAGACTGGGAGGGGCAAATATTATATGCTTAATACCTGTATGTACAAAATGTATAGATAATTTTCCTTGACGGTATAGGGCCACAGATGAAAGTAGTAATAGCTAGAGCATATAGCTAGAGCATAGCGCAGATGAAATGCAGCAACCACATGGGTAATTTTACTTTGGCAGCTGGTACAATATGCCGTACTGCACAGCTGGCAAGGCAGGAGGAGAAGAAAACATTTCAGTGATGCTACAAGGAAACGTTTTATTTCATTCATGTTTTCCTCCTTTGTATATGGCACTTCAGTACAAAGCCACTGAGTATGAAGTGAAGTCATTATCACTCTAATTGCAGTGATAAACAGGCACTACATACAAGATATCTCCCCTACGCATCAGTAGGCAGGATTCACTGTGAATGTCCGTGAGTCAAGTTTGGAGCTCTTCTCTTCCAAGACATTAGATTTTCTCTTTCCTGAAGGAACAACATAGAGAAACCTGTACATCCCAGAGATACCCTCTGTGTTCTCTGTGAGGCACACTGCTGGGATTCATTGGTTTTATTCTACATCCTGCTACACATTATACCATAACCCACTTAGTCTGTCAGCCACCTGCCATCATACTGCACTCCTCTAGATGCGATTCTTTTTTTTTTTGTAGCAATTGTGCTATAGAAAAGATATAAAAAAAAAGAAAAGAAAAAAAAAAAGTCACATTATGGAAAAAATGCAGTCCTCTCATGCATGAGTGCACTGCAAGAGCCAGGCATGTGATGTCTGCAGGTGCTTGCTCAACCCTCTGGCTTTCTTACACATTCCTCACCTGCCTTTTCTATGCCCAACTTCATGTCACTATTTGAAAACTTACAGCCTAGTATTGTACTCATAGCCTGCACAAAAAAGGGTCCAGCACTGCTTACTAAAGTGTCTAGGGACACCTATGATGTAAGACTGATGACCTTCTGGTGTATTAAAATATGCCATTACAAGCAAGTGAAAATCTTGAAAAGGACAGCCTAACTAAGTTTTGTTTTTTCATTTGAAGGACCTGATGGGAAAACAAAAATGTAAAAAGTTTTGGAACTACACGCAGTTGTACAAACCATAAGCAACAGTTCAGTTCAATACTCAAAACATCATAGAAACATTTGCTCAGGACCACTGCAATATAATTTGTTCTTCCACATTAGAGATGGAAATAAGGAGGATCCTCTATTTCTTTTAATTTGTCTGCCCTTAAATACAGCCCAAAAGTAACAGGCACTCATTCAGGAACTGATTAATGAAGGTTTTGAGTTCAGAATAACCATTTGTTGTTATATTTCTGAATTCCAAGCACTTTAAAGCTGTAGATTTTTTTTTCTGTCAGTTCCTACCTCTTCCACTCCAAAACAGTGCAGACTGGGGTCATCTAAAAGACTATAATGAACCAGCTGGGAGAATTTTCCAGTAGTTTTCATAAGTCCAAAACACAGTGGATATCTTAGTTTTCATTTAGTAATGGTTTCCAAAGCTGCAAACTGAGAGACAAAATCCAACATAAAGTCTTAGTTTTAGATCTAACTGAATTTCTACTTGAAGTTATATGATGTGGGCATGTAGGAAAAGCAGAGTTGGGTTAAAAAGTCTTGTTATGTTCGGTGACGAAACTCTGCAAACTATATGTAGTTACTTGAAGTTACTACAAGTGTTTACTGATAGTCTATTCTTTGGCAGAGACTCCTCTCAAATGGTATCTATGAACTGCAGTGTAACAGTCCAGTAACAGTTAAAACTATGTCTAGTATTATTTCTGCTACACAAATCCTCCTGGTGGGCTTGTATTTATAGTAAAACAAATTATTTATATTTCCTCTTGCAAATGTAGAAACATGTTAATTTCTAACAAAGGAATTGCTGCAAGAGGAAAATAAATTACTTAGAAATTGCTTTTTCCAAAAGCAAACAAGCTTTGTCCCCTAATACCTAATCCACTATTCGCTTGATCTGATCTAATCATAAAGACAGCGGACCTGGCCAGATCTTGATTCATTTCTTTAATAAAGTCAGACTCAGAGAATATTTGGGAGAATAGAAAATGAAGGCATAAACCACAGGTAACAAGAATGAAAAAAAAATATCTGCTTGTACTATTAAGTTCCATTAAGCTCCAGAGATATGGCCATGTAACGACGCTGCAAGGGAACCAAAGGCAGATCTCCCTCTTCATGGCAACTTTCCTTGCATTTAAATTTTGGATTAAAAACTAGAACCTGTTACACAGGATATAATATAGCTCTATCTTGCCTTTCCTTTTCATTTAAATGTCTCCTGGGATAGGAATCTGCTGACTGGAAAGAAATCTATAACAAACCCTCTGACAAGTTGAGCTCAGAAACACAATCTATACAAAGACAAGCAGCAGCTCACATTTTAGTCTCTGAATACTCCTTTAACTACAGGTAACAAGTTACAGACATAGCTGCCCAGGAGGTGGTGAGCATTCATTTAATTGGTGACAATTCACCAAGAAGGCAGAGCACAAAGGTAGGATTTCACTACAGGTTGATGAAAAGTGGAATATTACGGCATGGTGAAGGGACAAAGGCAGCAGAGAAACAATCTCATCTGTGCATGTTAAGAGATAGGCTCTGACCTGCCTACTGCTCTGGATAAACACGAGCCCAAGCTGACATCTTCATAGCAAGAGCTGCTTGTATACAGCTGCTTAACAGCTACCAAAATAGAAATATTAGGTTTTCAGAATCACCTGAAAACAAAAGGGTGGTTGTTTTTTTGTAGTTTTTTTTTACAGTCACAGCCACTGTAATCAATGTTTGATTGTTCATTCTCTCCTGTAAGACAGTAATTTCATAAGGCATTAAATGGAAGCTGAGAGAAAGCTTGGTAAAAAACAAGAAAAGTTACATCTAAATTGTTTTAAGTGTGCAAGGAAGCCCAAGAAAGTATCTGAAAGATGAAGCTGTTGAAGAGATTCAACAGAGAAAACATGCAAGAAATTTCATAAGAAGTCTGATGAAAGCTGAAAACAAAAGCAAAGATGAACATATATATTTAAAATATGAATATATACATACATATTTGCATAAGCATACAAGATATTTAGGTCTCCTGTTAGCGTTTACAGGCAGACAAAAGCCTAAGCAGTCTGTTTGCCATCAGAACAACTTGGAAAACAATTGATGTATTTAAACATAGCCATTGCTTAGACAACACGACCAGATTAGTATTATTACTTAATTAGTTATTTTAGAAGCTAGCAATTTCAAATCAGTCTCTAACCAGAGCATGGTAGGGAGCCAGTGTGTACATAGAGCACATAATTATCCCATCCTAAATTAGTGGCTACTTGAAATCTGTTTCAATTTAAAAATGGATTGGGGAAGTCCTCAGCTTCTAGAGATACCCAATATATTTGGGCATGACACAATAATAACCAATACATACAACATCACTGAAGTCTTCCTAATGCAAAAGCATTACATATGTGTAATATACATATAATAGCCCCTTTTACTGACTCAGCTCAGGGTCTGCAACTGCTCATTTCCAGCAGACGAACTGAGGAGGCAGGGTCTGATCTTCAGCAGAAGCCAAGCTCATAGAGCTGCACTGTAAGTAACAGTAGTCATCTACCCTCTAAACATAAGCAGTGGAGATGGTGTATTTTGCTCTTTTGTTTATAACTCCCACTGCTGCTTATCACCTAACCTACTGCCATTGTCTATCTGCTCAGAACAGGAGCAAGACAAACTTCTCGTGTTACTTCTGTTTTTCTTTTGAACAGCTAGGAAATAAAAGGGCATACAATTGGTGAGATTTGTCCTTATTAATGCCACATTATATGCATCACAGTGTATGTAGGAAAGCATGAGTTCTTCCCCTTATGCTCATCATCTGTGATTACATACAATGTATATGCTATGATGGGCAGCAGGTACAGCACATTGTTCATATGGCAACCAAGGAAAGCAACTCTGTTAATCCAAAAGCTTCCTTTCAGCATCATGAAAATGGATTTAAAAAGATTATACAGATAGCAAGAGCAATCAAATCCTGGTTTCTCCATAGATTTGCTTCTCACTTGCACCAGTTCCCCCTCTTAAACCTGTTTTCTCTAGTCTCTCTTGAATCTCTTCTTCCAGCTCCCGTCACTGCCAGCTGGGCCATGGGTAGCACTGCACCATCCTCAGCAGCAAGTCACAGTTCTGCTCAGTCACTGGCCAACCAGTGTATGTTCATCAGCCATTTCATTTATCAAAAAATCCTATCTGTCCCAGCACAATTTGCAAGAGCTTAGTATCTGATTCCTCAATTTCTCTTTCAGATCAGGCTGAGTTTGGCAAAAAAAAAAAAACAACAAAAAAACAAAAAAAAACCAACAAAACTTGCAAAGATACTACAAGAAGGAAAGAACAGACAATTTTACAGACCTCATAGTATTACAAAATCAACCAGAAAAGGCATTAAGTATATTTTTTACTGCTAGGTTATGAACCTGTAGTCTGAAGTCACACACCCACAGCTTCCTCTAAGTGAATTATAAGCTTTTTATTAGGAACACCACGCATGAAATCACGAGTGGAGACTTCCAGGGAAAAAAATAAAAGAACACAAAACCACAGAAATACACACACAATTCATTAAAAAGACTCATGGAAACCAGAAACATGTTCGGAAAGCTCAGTTTTATAATGATATTCTAAATCACTTAGCAAGTAGTCACAGAGTTAAATAAGATAATAAGATTTCTTAAAACTATACAATAAATAACTTTTTTTCTGAAAATACAGAAGATGGACATCTTGAAGGAGCAAGGCAGTCTAATCCTGGGTACTCCATTCAAACCAGCTACTAGCAACTAATCTGTACCTAATCAGTCAATGACAGACTCACTGATATGTCACAACACTGTAAGAGCAGCAGCCAAACCCAGTTTCCAGGCTAGCAACATCATACTGGTCAAAGGTGACAAGGCCAAGACCAGGAGCCACCGACACAGCTGGATTCTCATGTATTGAGATCACGGATGAGATTCATTTGACCTGTCAATTAGAGTATTTTTGCGGACAAAAGAGTGGGGGGAAGGGAGCTGGCAGATGGATAAAGCTGGATTTCAAAGACAAAGAAAGGGAATGATGTTGAAGTACTGAAGTAAATGCCATTGAAAACTTGAATTATTTATCTGTTTAAAGAAAGCAAGCAGCACCCACAATACAGTCTGCTTTTTAATGTTTTTCATAGAAAAAATTAATAAACAAACGACAAAAACAAAAACCTGCGACATAAGCCAAGCAAGGAGAAAACCCAGATATTATTATTACATACAAAAGGGTGGAAAACAAACCATGACACAGGACAGATGCCCAGGGAACACAGGATTTACTGTGTGATTTCTTTCTGCTTACAGACTGTTCCAAGATAAGAAATGTACAGTAGATATTTAAGGGATTTAGGGAGTTACCGAGTAGGTCTTTCCCCCTTCACACATGACAGAACAAGCCAGGTTGCAACATTCAGACTTCGGAAAACTTCATTATATTTAGGCATGGAGGAATTCCCAGCCCCCAGAGGGAAAAAAAAAAAACAAAAAAACCAAAACGTAGGCAGATCACTATCATGCCTGGCATTCTCCAGACTCCTCATTCATACATTTTAGCTCCAGTGTGTGGACAAGACAGAAGAGGATGCTGTAGAGATTTCACCTGCCACACTTCCCACCACATCCACCATTCACCAAGTACTATAAGGATGGAGAACAGCAAAGAAAGAAGTGACAAATGCCCTTAAAGAAAGCAAAAGTAATGAGATAAGGGGAAGAGACCCCTGGAAAAATACTCGTGTACTAACCTCGAAGGACACTCTTTACAAGAACTGAGCTTCCTTGTTGAGGTAGCACAGCTGTAATATGCTTCAATTCATTACCATTAGCCACCAAAACTCCATGTTTTTTCAAATACATTATGGGTCAGTACTTTTCCATGTGATGGGACAGTGCTCAATCAAATTTCATATGGCCATAAGAGAAACTTAAGGAGAAATGAAATGTGATCTTTCCTAAGGTATACTTCTGTACTACCAAAACACTATCCACTTGTGAAGATCAAAATCCACTTGCTCTTGAGGAGAAACAATTTTATCACCCACAAGTGTACTACAACGGAATAGAAAGACATTGACGTTTTCTGGGCTAAAGAAACTAAATTTGCTCAAAAGGTGTTTTGCAAGGCTGTAGAGCTCCCTTTAATAGATTAATAAGCACATTCTTCACAACAAACAAACCTCACAAACTGGAAGATGTAGAGGTGGTTAGATGCTGTTGTCTATTACTTTAAAACAAAATGTTATTAAAATGTTCTAGGGATTTCTTTACCTCCTAATCTTCCCTAAGGAAAATGCTACCTTTGCAAAATCTGTCAACCTGGTGCAAGCTTTCTACATCCACAAGAGTGGAAAGTATAGACTAGTGGTATCAAACTAATCTCACAGAACACACTGTCAGTGCAATACTGTTGAGGTAACTGCTCAGAACAGTTCAACATGGGACAAAGATGATACTCTGCTGATCAACATGGCAAAGGTATCTCATGCTAAGTAGAAAAGCCTCCTTAGACAGCGATCATGCTGAGTTTTAGAGTTGAAGCAAGACTGAAAGAGAAAATGATATTGATGAATGGACGAGATTAAGAAAAAAGTTGGCACTCTGTTAGTGCTAGAGTTTGCTTTCAGGTCTCATACAGTGGTGCTATACCACAATAAGACATGAGCAAAAATCAACAACATTCTGCTTTTCAATGAAAAGCTTGCTGCAAACAACAGGGCACACACCAATCTGCAGAGAGAGGACCCACTTAGTACATCTCCCACCAGCTGCCATACAAAGAAAAGCTGTCACACAGCCGTCAAGAAGAGTTCACAGATGACTCTCCTGTATGTGTCTGGGCACAGAAGGAAAAACTGAGGTGGAGAAAATCTTCATAAAATTCCTGAGCACAAGCAGCAGATTTGACCCAATTCTATACAGCCAAGATGTCTGGTTTGCTTGCTCACCAATACCAAGGAAAAGCTGTGTGCTGATCTTGGGGAGGCAGGAGGAGGAATAAATAAGCAAACAGTACTTCGTGACTTTGTACAGCGTTGCTGTTGCCTGGGCAGCAAACAACAGCAGCACTTCTGGTAAATAATCATGTCCGTCAGGACAGAGGCAACCTGCTGACCTATTCAATGCCACGCAAGGCCTAAGACTTTACCAGGTACAAGGTACAGATCATTTTTAATTTCCATGTTAATGTTCTTCCACTGCTCTTCCATTTCTATGATAATGCTTAAAGTCTTTGAAGATTTAAACATTACCAGATGCACAACAGCAACTGTCCAGTGACAACAAGTGTCAAGGAAACAAAGCCTTTATGATTCTGTCAACTAAAAATTCTATAAACAGTGACTGAGCTATTGATGAACAAAAGAAGGCCTTGTTCCTAATGAAGAGGATGGATTACCAGAGAAAAATTAACTTCCCTCCTCTATAAGACTCAGTGCATGAACTCAGGATTCATTCATTCAACTTCTGAGCCTTGTTCCCCCCCATTCCCACTGAAAGGATAGGCTCACACAAACCTGAACTGCTACACAAGGACTAACACACAACTGAGAATTAAGGCATTAGTGTTAGGAAAAATTCATTGTGATGTTTTGCTGAAAGGCATTGTTGAAACAAAGCATTATTAGAAGTGTACCGTATATGGCATGCCAAGACACATCCAAATGTTATTTCTACAGTGGGACAAGAACTGAAACATTTCCTCCATTTACTTCCCCTTGCCAGCTTTCCCATACCAAGGAGATTTCATATCTGCTCTTCTCCCACATGCCACAAGGTTGAAGATTCCCAAGCTAAAAAGTACCATATTGACAGCAATCAGGTGGAAAGACTTTTCCCACCTTTCAAAAGCATTGCTTCTCTTTCTCAATCATTAGTTCATAGAATCACAGAACAGCTTGGGTTAAAAGGGACCTCCAAGATCATCTAGTTCCAGTGCCTCTGCCATGGGCAGGGTTGCCATCCACTAGATCAGAAGGCTCAGGATCCATCAAGTCCAGCCTTGAATGTTTCCAGGGAGAGGAAATCCACAACTTCCCTGAGCAGCCTGTGACAGTGACTCACCAGCCTCTGTGTGAAGAATTTCTTCCTAACATCTAACCTAAACCTTTAAATCCATCCCTGCTTGTCCTATCACTATCTACCTGTCTAAAAATTTAGTATCCCTCCTGCTAGTAAGCTTCTTTCATGTATTGGAAGATCACAAAGCGGTCACTCTAGGGACTTCTCCAAGCTAAACAATCCCAGCTCCCTCAGCTTTTCATCACAGGAGAGGTGTTCCAGCCTTCTGATCATCTTAGTGGCCCTCCTCTAGATCTGCTCCAATAGCTCTGCATGTTTTCTGCACTGGGGACTCCAGGCCTGGACATAGTGCTCCAGATGGGGCCTCATACTTGTTAATGTGACTCAGAAACTCCACTGAAAACTATAGTTGCTCAGTCTATTCACATGGTTTATTCAAGAGAAAATTGGATTGTGATATATGTTACAAATAAGAGTTATATAATCACTGCATGAGTGATGCTCAAAACTGCAGTGACAATGGAAGTAGGAACATATTTCAAAGTAAAAGCAAAAAGGAGATTAATTAGCTCGTGAGGAAGAAGGCCACCATAAATCAGCTCATAAACCTCAGGTTTTTATCCTGAAAATGAGATTGTACTTCTGTCAATGGTTTCTGGGCCATCTGGGCCCAGTTCTGAGACTAACGGGGCACGGGGACCCATGGACTCATGCCTCAGGAAAGGGGGAAGTGGGAAGGGAAGAACGGGTACAGAGATAGGCCTAAAAATAAAACAGTGGCAGTGATCTGAGAAGGAAAATTAAATAACTAACTATTACATTGGAATGTAAGATAACACAACATAATACAATAAAATTGGAATTGGAGCAATTCCAATTGTGAGAGTGTGTCCAAAAAACACATGGCCTTACTCTAACGCTGAAGTGAGGTGGCTAGGTAGGGCACACATTGCAGAGATGAGGAGCAAAAGGGAAAAAAAGGGGGGCACATGCTGTGACTTGCAAACAGTTTTATCTTTCCCTCTGAACAGAATCAGAAACAAAAAGTCACCTGGGGTACGTAGTTCTCCTGTTCTGAGAGCCAAGTACCCAGATAATTGGCAGTCCATGGAACTGGAGCATTAATTCTTTAACTCCCAGTGCACTACATGATGCTATGATGCAGAATACCCATAACAATAATCATAAAATCAGGACAATTTCTCAATGCTGATAAGAAAACATTAATATGGTTTCATGTGATGTAGTCTCTTACAAAGAATCAGGGGGAGGACAAGAAAAATGGCATTCCTGTGCTTGTGAAGCTTACTGATATTAAGAGATTCAGGCCCAACTCCTACTGCAACTTCTTCAGAATTCAGTGACTTTCAAACTTCATAAATCAGCCCCATCAAAGCTATAGTGGTTTTCCCCTGAGGCCACTTGCAATCTGAATTAATTTTTGATTCTGCATTTTCAAAGTTTCAGTTTAAAAAAAAAAAGAGAGAGAGAGAGAGACTACTTTTCAGATACAGGTGCTTTGTCAAAAATCCCCCAGCCTGTCTTCTAGCCAACTGTTTTGAAAAAAATCAGAGTAAACCTCAAAAAGTTTGTAACTGCAATGGAATGGTCATTTTGAAACATATTATTAAGCCGACTTTATGGTTTAATTTAAGAAATCATTCTTTAAATCCTTACTGTGGACAAAATACTCCAGAAGGCATAGAGAAGTTCTATTGTTTCATTTTCAAATTATCAATCTAATGGTGACTAACCAGGATGTTTCATCAAAGCACAGGACAAATTAACCAAAGAAGCTAATCTTATATTCATACCACCTTTACCTTAGAGACCCTTAAACCATAAGGAGATTTAGGGAACTTTTCATAACTTGGTCCCCACTGGAAGAATTTCCAAGAAGACTCCTGATGTCCATCCCGGCTGGGATTGACCAAGTAATGGTCTACTTCTCCAGGCAACACCCAGAACTGTTGGTTTCAGCTGTGTGATATTCCAAAGTTTCCATGTTCATCTACACCATACATCTTCATATTACTCTTCATACATTACTAGTATATTTTGAGTTCCCAAAGCTGCTGGCAGATTCATGCTTCACAACAGAAAGGAATTAACTTGGATACTAATAGGTTGGCAGAGAACAGATGTACTTTACAGATGCTCACCTTGGTGAGGAATTCAGGCTTAAGAGTGAATCTTCATTCCTTAGCCTGTTCCAGACTGCGATGCATTGGTCAAGAGGGGTCAATGTGCTGCTCTACCCATTTTAAACTACTGCCACTTATCACACTAGGATCAAGGCTTTAAAGCACCCACAGGCTGCACATACTGACTGAGTACTCCATTCTGCTTGTATACTCCAAGTGTCCTTTGCCTTTTGCCTCTCACACACTATCTGCCATTTTACACTGCAAAACATCACCTTGTTCACATCCAGGCACTTTGTCTCCTTTTCCCCTCCACAAGATATATACAGCCTCTTCCTCTTGAACTAGAAACCTGAGCTACAGTATTGATAAAAGACAAAGCGCAACAAAAACAAGGATTCCACTTCCTCATATTTCACTTTGAGCCACAGACTACTGTGCTCTAGACTTGTAAGTATTCCTTTGAATGAAAGATGCCTACGTTTGATTCAGTTTTGAATTTAAAGCCCTAGCTAAGTTTCCATCTACTCAACCATCTATTTTTGAAGTTGCAATGCCATTCTTCCATCTGTCCCTACCTACAACCTGCTGATTTGGTTTGTAAAGAAGTACTGGTGCACCTGAGCTACATTCCTTTTAGAAGAAACTAAAGCTTTGCCATCCAGGTGCACAGCAAAGGCACTCCAACTACTAGAAGGTTCAAAACAATAAGTATATATTTAAACTGTTTCAAATCATAGAAAAATGTTCTGAGTACTAAAGGAAAACAACAACAACAAAAACAGTTAGCTAAAAGTAATCACCAAGGGTCCTCAGCTTCAGCTTTTGACTTCCAGTTCCTCTTCTTCAGAAACAGCTCTCAAAACACTGAATTGATTCTTCTAGAGGATTGTGTCACTAAAATTTTGGATAGGCTCATTTAGTTTTTAAGCACACACATCCATATATAAATGCTCCACACAGTTCCAATGACACCAAAATTAGTCCTGAACCCATTAGGTTGGGGCAATCCCAGGTACATGAAACTTGATGATCATTGTGGTCCTTTTCAACCCAGGCCATTCTGTGCTTCTATGATTCTATGATTACTTACCAAGCCGTTGCAAGTGCTGATTGCTGCTGTTCCACTCCCAGAACCTGGTTGCAATACTGTGCCAATAAAGTGGCAAGGAACTCCTGAGTGGACTTCAATCTTCGCACGACTATGGTTGCCACGTCTCCTCTCTATTACATAGTTGTGGGAAAGAAATCCCATGTGGATAGTCAAGTTGAAAAACAGATCCTTCTCCTTGTGGTTAATTTTATAATATATTGCATTCTCTTTGCCGAGATCTCTCTTCTTTCTTGTGTTTGAGATGTGATGGTGTACATTAAAAGAAACAAAATGCCCATTTGCATCTACTCTTGCTGGATTAACAACTTCATATTCTTGCAGTGTCTTGATAAATTGCCCTGAAATGAATGTGGAAAAAAACAAAGAAAATGGGTAAATGCAATCCTGTTCAGAGATTATGTGGTTTAAAGGAAAACTCAAGAGTGACAGCAGTCTACCAAGCCATCCTACTGGCACAAGAGCAGACACTCTGTATCTTGCATACCCAGCACAAAAGGCTCTGATCAAGGAGATGATCTCTACACATTCAGAAACCTTAAGTAGGAGACAGAGGTTACAAATTATGAAAAATAAAAGAAAACACTACTAAGTAATTTGATGGGCTACAGGAATAGCAAGAACATCAGTAGCATCAGCTTTGGCAGATGCTAGCAGTGAGAGGAATTTTAAAGGATAAGACTGGATATCTTATCAGGAACTAGAAGAAGAAACAGGAACCAGCAGACGAAAGCATAATTGGCTTTCTTGTCCACTGCTATGTTACAATACAGCTGTTTTTGACTTCTTGCTGTAGTGTTTTGTTTGTTTTTCTTAATTAATTTAAACCTTAAAAGTCCCAAGCAAATAATAAAACTATGTAAAATGTAATCATAAGAGATCATATCCTAAAAGAAGGATCTTCAACCTGGCATAATTGACTTCAGCCCAAGAAATCACAGGCTGAATATAAAAAAGAAATTGTGAGGATGCATGTTACTTCAATTTCTTCTTTCTCAGTCACTCATTCAAAGTGATTACATCTCATTTATCATGGTGTTTAGTTGAAGGAGCAGGAGTTCAAGTGATTATTTGTTCTACCTTCAGGGGAAGCGAGGGACACAGAGCAGGCCTGGAAAGTACAAGCAATGAATAAATGGCTCAGAGGCTGGTGTCAAACCAGAAACTTTGGGTTCTTTGACCATGGGGCAGCCTACTCAGCCCCTGGCCTGCTGTCCATCCATGGAACCTGCCTATCTCAAAAGGGGCAACAAATCCTAGCGCAGGAGCTAGCGGTGCTTATTGAAAGAGCTTTAAACTAGCTATGACAGGGGAAGGGGATGAAACTGGGCTTACAAGACATGAGCCTAGGGGACCAGTGCTTGAGCTGGAGGTGAGGCAGATGACTCAGCTGAAGTGCATGTACACCATGCACACAGCATAGGCAGCAAGCAGGAGGAGCTGGAAGCGATGCATAAGGTGAACCATAAACTAGCTGCTATTACCAAAACATGGTGGGACCGATCTCATGACTGGAGTGCTGTGATGGATGGTTACAAGCTCTTCAGAAGGAACAGACGAGGAAAGAAGCGTGGTGGTGTAGCCCTTTATATTAAAGATTGTTTTGATGTTGAAGAGCTTGGGGTTGCACTCACTCTCTTGGGAGACTTCAACTTCCCTGATATATATTGAGAATATAACACAGCACAGAGGAAGCATTCCAAGAGGTTTCTAGAGTGTGTGGAAAATAGCTTCCTTATGCAGCTGGTAGAAGAGCCTGCCAGGGGTGGTGCCCTGCTAGACCTGCTCTTCACTAACAGTGAAGGACTGTTGACTGATATGAAGGCTAGGGAATGTCTTGGCAGAGCAACCATGAAATTATAGAATTCTCAGTTCTTGGAGATGTCAGAAGACTGACTGGCAAAACTGCTCTCTTGAACTTTGACCTGTTCAGGATGCTTGTTGCAGGGGTCTCTTGGGAGTCACTCCATAAGGGTGAAGGGGTCCAGGAAGCCTGGACACTTCTCAAGATGGAAATATTAAAAGCACAAGAGCAGGCTGTCCCTGAATGCTGTAAGGTGAGCCGTAGGGGAAGAATACTGGTATGGATGAACTGGGAACTATTGTCGAGACTCTGGAAGAAAAAGAGGATCTATGTCCTCTGGAAGCAGGGACAGGCTACATTGGGAGATTACAAGGAAGTTGCTAAGGTATTCAGGGAAGAAGCTAGGAAGGCAAAAGACCAACTCAAATTTAGATTGGCCACTACAGTAAAAGAGAATAGGAAATCCTTTTACATACATATCAGTAGTAAGAGAACCAAGGAAAATGTCCACCCTTTACTTGATGCAGCAGGGATTGTGGCCGCTGAGGATAAGAAGGCTGAGGTCCTCAATACCTCAGAGGTATCAGCACTGTGGGAAATCAGAGGTTGAAAACTAAACCCACACACTCTTGCCTGGAGTTTACGCAGCCTGTTGACAGCACAGCAGGTGTCTGCTGCCTGACAATTTAGCAGCTGAAGCTACACTGGGGTCCCCCTCCCTTCATCACATACCAGTGCAAAAGAAGAATGAGCACCAGGAAGAGAGAAAAAAACCAAGAATACACCTTACCTGCAGATGCTGTTACAAAATTTCTGTGTATTTTCCGCCATGTCTTATACTGTGCAATCAAAAGCAGGGTGAGTAGTGTGTCTTGGAAGATCAAGCTCCCATTTCCCTGCTTTTCAACCCAGTTCAATCAAATAAAAGCCAGAAGCCGAAAAGCCAAAAGCCAGAACAATCAAATAAAAGCCCCAAAGGAAGTCTTAGTGGTTTGCCATCACTGAACAGTGTTACTCTGCTTGATGACTCGACCTTAATTTTTTGTGGTTCAACTGTTCAGCTCTGCTCAAAACCAAAGGCTTGTGGTCTTGGACTTCAAATTATTTGAGGAAGTTTCTTATTTTGTCAGTATAGTAATTAGTGTGCAAAAGTTAGGGCAATTTAGACATCATCAGGAAAACTAGAAATGATACATAAGCATCTGTTGACAATGGGGTTATCAAAGCAGAGATGTCTAACTTCTTGCACCCACTCTTTCAATACTCATCTCTGAATGCTAGCCACTGGAGAGTGAAATTAGGCTGAAATAATATTATACAATAATATAACCACAGAAATGAATTATTAAAAAGTCTGCAAAAGACCACAGGGAATAAGATTACAACACAATGAAGTTTAACAAGATGAGGTGAAAGGTACTTCTGCAAGTAATCATTATCAATGTTAGCAGAGGCAAACCTATCAATATTAGAACAATTTGCTGAGCTCCATGCTAAGGCTAACCTCTCAAACAAAAGATGAGAGTCTTAAACAAAGATAGGAGACACAATTTTGATAATGCCTTTTTGCACTTCTGGGAAAGGATAGCAATAAAAAGGAAGCAGTAACTGACAGAATAACTTCACACATGCAGTCCACACCTGAGAAGAAACCCTAACACACTTCAGAAGAATAAGGGCTGTAATCTTCAGCACTGACTTCCTCCCTCCTTGTTCTCCAGGGAAGCCTGAACCACCAAGTGGCCCTGCTCAGAATTAGCAGGCCAGGAAATAGAAGATCTCCATTTAGGCTTGTAGAGCACCAGTGTGGAGAATATTTTGTCTTCCCACAACTGCCATTTGGGCATTCTGGCTTGCATCATTGCCTTAAGCAGGACCACAGCATCACATTAAGCAGGACACATATGATCATTCAGTTCTTTGCCTTGGAACCACAGTGCATGCAAGGGACATTTCAGACCAATGGACTAACAAGCCCCAGGTCCATAGGGCTTGCATTAGGAATCTAAGAATTGATTTAGTCATTTGAGGAACCCTCCCTACAGACCCTGCTATTTCTGTGACTTGACAAACATCTGACAATACTTAAAACCAGTGCTGTCTACTCTACTCCTGTGTGGATTCAAACTCACAACAGAGTACTGCCTATATTAAGAAGTGCTGTACACAGATAAACAGGGGAAAAAAAGCAGTCATGGTCTGTCACGTGGAACAGAAAATGTACAATTTATTTTAGAAGGAAAATACGTTCTTCGGAAAACATTCCTTTAAAATGTGACACATCATCACTCGCATTGACTCATCTTCATCTTTGTAGTCCATCCACATCTGCCCTTCGGACCATCTGATCCTCTGGGATATGAAATAGTGTTGCTCATGTTTGGCAGGAGACGTCATGAGCCAAAGAAAGTCTCTGCACACAGGAAATAGCCACCCAGGGAGGCCTTGGTCATGCAGAACATTACCTGTCTAATCAGACACACCCATGGATGCCAAGTGAACATACACACCTAACACCCATGCTGTTTCAGTCCTAGTTGTTGCACACTTCACACTTATCTCTATCCGCACTCTGTCTTCCTCAGGAAAAGAATAACATTTTGAATTGTCCCCTTATGCAAAGTTTATTAAATCCTATGATTTGATGTCTATAAAATTTAGTTAATTCTACATCCATTTCTAAATACCTGGGAAATAAACAGCTAAGAAGTGTGAATGCAGCTATCCCTGTCGTGTCTGAGGGACAGAAACGAAATGATTGTATTTGATCAGTCGAAGTGAATCCAACAGAAACTAACTTCAGGATAGCTGTTCTTCACTTTCCAAAAAGTTCATTTGACAACCATTTCTTTCCAACATCTCCAAGGGACACAGAAGACTTTCTCTGTGTTCACACTCATCCGCTGACAGCACTACACGTGTTGATTCAATCAGGAAGACTTTCACAAAACAAAATTTTCTCCTAGTCTTTCACTTTGATGACTTGGCAGCATCTTCCAGCTAATGACTTTCTTCCCTTGGGAACTGCTTCTCTTAACACTCCTTAAACTGGAAACAGTATAGAATTCCTAAGTTACACTACCCTAGATGTCCAGCAGCTATGAATGGCTATGGTGAAGTTAAGCCACCTGTGGAAGTCACCTGATGGCCAAGGAGTGTTTGATGAGAGGTTTCTTTAGCATACAAATACTCAACCTTAACCCACTGTCCTCACTGTACACAGAATCATAGAATCATTAAGGCCGGTAAGACAGGTAGGAACACTAAGTCCAACTACTGGCCCATCACCAGAATGCCCTCTAAGCCCCAAGTGCCACATCTCCACAGTTCTTGAACATGTCCAGGGAGGGTGACTCCATCATCTCCCTGTTCTGAGGCAAAGTATTTCCTAATATCCAACCTGAACCCCTCTGGAACAACATGAAGTCATCACCTCTCATCCTAATGAAGATGAAGGGTGAAGGAGTCGGTACCTGTTGAGTTGTGGGTGCGGTATACCTCTCATGATAAACCTTATTCTGCAAATGTTTGGCAGATGCAAATGTATGGGATTCATTCTTGGCTGCTTTTTTTTCCCCCTCATCTGGAAAAGCAAAACTTCTGTGTCTTACCCTAACAAAGCTAGGCTATATCCTGTTAACACCAATAAATGCTGCTGCAGTACAGAAGTGATAGAAATAATCAAAGAGTAAGCTTTTTCAGTTTAGTAGTAAGAAATGACACTGTTAATTAGGGAGATGGTTCCTAACGAGGAACATGAACGAAACATGGGATGCGCAGTGCCTTTATCTACATACTCAGTGACTTCCAAAAAGCAACAGGAAGGCACAACCAGAGCTGCGCTTTACTCCTGTAAAAGTTTAATTCAAACTCTCACCGGCAGCACACGGGCAGAGTCCGGAGCTCACGCTCCGCAAAAGCACAGCACCGACAGAAGCACGGCGGGGCCGGAGCACGGCGTATTTCAGCCTCTCCTGCCTGGGTAATTCAAGAAAAACATCAAACCCGGAGCAAGGCTGCCCGGCGGGGAACCAGCGGAGCCCGCCCCGGCCGCCTCCCTTCATCCCTCCTTCCCTCCGGAGCTCTCTCCGCCCGCGTGCCACCAACCTTGCCTTTCGTCGGGGAAGATCGACCCGCCCGTCCCGCACAGCGCCGGGACGTGAAGGACGAGGATCCAGAAGGAGCCGCTCGCCGCCCATCTCGGCGGGACGCATGGCATGGTGCGGGAGGGGAGCGCTCAGCCGGGCCGCGGCATGGCCGGGCAGCGGCGGAGCGGCCTCCCGGCACCGCCCGCACTCCGGAGCCGCTCCCCAGAAGGGCTGCGCGGGGCCGTCCCGGTGTCTGATTTCTGCCGGCAGAGGAAGGAGGGCCGGGGGGGAAGGGAGATGCTGACGGGTTCACCCCCCTCCCCGCGCCTCGGAGCCGCCGGGGTTCACGCGCCCGAGAGGAGCGGAGCGAACCGGACCGGCGGCGGGCGGGGGCTGCCGGCCTCTCCGCCCGTCTCATGCAGCGCCGGCCGTGGGGAGGGCCAACCCGGGCGACCCTCTCGGGTCTCCACTGAAAGACCGTGGGAAGGAAGCTGCTCCTCGTGCTCGGTCCAGTAGGGCAGCCCCGCTCACATGGACAAGAACTACACCTAACAGGAAAGCACTGTATCCGGTATCATAGTATCATAGTCTCGTGCGGGTTGGAAGGGACCTTAGAGATCATCGATGTAATGTGTATGTAATGTGTTTTCCACCGAAGAGGCAATACCTGAGAGGCTGGAAGATGCCCAAAGGCCACTGAGCACCTGGCACCTCAGCAACCATGGGGCAGCTTCCTTATAGTTTCTATCACACTAGCTCTGCCCCATCTGGTCCATCGTGGGGAAGGCTTCTAGTCACCTTCACATCTGCATTTTTAACTGGGTGCTCTCTACTCTTCACCAAGGATTACTAAATGCAGCCCCTGCCTCACAGAATCATAGAATGTTTTGGACTGGAAGGGATCTCAGAGGTCATCCTGATAAAGTCTGTATCAACATAGTTAAGCTTGGTAAGCCCCTTGGTGGATAACTGTGTAGTTTGTTTATTCAAAGGGAAGGGGCCGTGCTTTTGTATTGGTTAGGTAATGGTGATGTACTAGTACCAAGCAGAGAGTGGAAGTTCTTTAAATCTTTGTATTGAATAGTTAGGAGAAGTTCTGCTTTGGATCTATTAGCTGTGAAAGCAAGTAATTAATATGAATATACCTCTGGGAAAACTTCTGCATGTGTGTATATAAACAGAAGACCTTTTGTGGAAGGTATGCATAACAGGAGGAGTTCATCCTCCACGCGCACCCAGTGCTGAGAATAGAGAATGCCTGCCTTCCAACCCTCCAACTTTAGTCTTAGGGAGTTTCCTGATCAACCAGTTAATGGCATCCATCCAGTTCCAATCCCTGCCATGGGCTGGTTGCCACCACCAGCTCAGGCTGCCCACAACCTCATCCAGCCTGGCCTTGAGCACCTCCAGTGTTGGGGCACCACAGCTCTCAGGGCAGCAGTGCCAGCGCCTCACTGCCCTCTGAGTAAAGAATTTCTTCTTAACTCACACTTAACTGCAAACATCTCTCAAACTCCAGAGGACAAAAAATGCAAGAAAGAGTTAAAAATCCAAGGATTTCCAAATGAGTTAGAAATGTGGTTTCTCCCAAGCTTGGGCCACGATAGCTCCGGAAACAAGATATATTTGTGAAAGAGTAGCAATATTTTATTTGTGAGTCATAATGTGCTCTCTTCTGGCTAACAGAATGTCAAATGGAATGGCACAGACTTTGCAGAATAGAGTGATTTTGTGTAATGTTTGATATTCTAGCACTTGCCAAAAGAATTTTTTTTCTTTGGACCACAGTATTTCACATATGAGTCTTTTATGTTGAAGTGACAAATTCCCTGATGCACTTGCCATTAGGAGGTTTTTTTATATTCTATTCACATATTGGGCACTGGACTGCTTCGTGACATTTGAAATTGTAGCTTATTTAGCTCTCTGTCAGCACATCACTAAAATTAATTTAAAAGAATGTGTGACCTGAAATCAATATGAAGTCTTTAAAACTTAACATTTAAAAAAAATAAGTTTTTAATTTTTTTTTATTATTTTGAATAAATTGGAGAATAAGGACATGCCTACAGCAGAATTAAAAGGAAAAGAACTAAAGTGAGCAGAACTGACTACAAGTGCTGGAGAGAAGGGGTGAAAGTTCAAGGGATGGGCATGTGTAAACAAACTCCTGGTTTGGAAAACTTACTGAAGGCATTCAGAAAAAAACACTCTTCTGCATGAGGCACGAAAAAGTTTATTTGCTAGAATTTTCACTCATCTGCTTGTTTCCTGTATCTGGGAATAGGCAATTAATATTTTGTGTAGGATCCCACCTTGGTTTCTTCAGCAGGAGAAGTTTATTCCCATTGCCCATCATTCTCTTGCATCATGAGGCATTTTTCCTCCTGCACTTTTTTTATTTTTTTTTTTCCTCCAAAACTATAGAGCTTGTACTGGTTTAACTCTCTCAGTTTTGTATGTTTTCTGCTCTAATATCTTTTCTCCAGACATGAAAGCAAGGGAAAAAAATAAATAAATAAGTAAAAAATCAGGAAATGATGAAGAAATGAAGACTTGAGGAACTTAAGAGCATTCGTGAGAATGTGGGTGTTTTGTTCTGATTATATTTTATTAACGACCAAAAATCATAGATGTACAAGCCATAAAGAATGGTGGAAAAGAACTGTGGGAATCTGATCCAAAACATCTATGATTTCCTGGGCTTTGTGCCAGCACTCACATATGCATACACTGGGTGTAATGTTGGAAAATACACTGTGGGACAGTTGGATTCCAGCTTGCAGGCTGCTCTGGTGCTGGCTGACAGAGTATCATACACTTAAAACATGAAGCAATGGCACAAGTAGAAAGCACATTCATGTTGTGCAGACATACTGAGACCAGCTATTTCAGTGCTCAGAATTCATGGAACTGTGTCTTCTCAGAGCAGATCTGACTTAGGAGAGCATTTATGGGCTATGAAAATAGCATACCTGCATATTAAACCATTTTGTCATTCACAAGAAAACTGTTAAAATCTCACAATAAGGAATTAATTTGTTGTCTCCTATTCCAAAAGAGTCATATCCTGATGTTTTAGAACCTTTCAGAAAATAAATGCTATTTTTTTCTTTCTATAACTCAACTTCAATCACAAAAAGAAAAAAGAGTACATCACAGCATCAGTTACATTCCTGAAACAGCAATGGTACTGTGGTTCAGTAACTGTACATTTAGTGAAAGGAGATCAGAAATGCCAAGACATACAATCAAGGGACACTGCCAAGTCACCCATCCCTGAACACCCTTCAGTTTCTCTAAGTGGACCTCTGGACCTTAGGTAAAATAAATGTGTGTATAGGATTTCATGTATTTGTGTAAATATGTGTGGAGAGGTGGGAAAGTAGAGGTTAAAGGAAAGTGAGGAACAGCACCATGAACTACATGGTTTGACATCTGGGAGCTGCAAAAAGATGAAGTCCAGCTGAAGGCACTGAGAATTATCATCTCCTGCCCTAAGCTGAGAGATCTAAAAGACAGATTAGAAATGCTTGCTTGTCTGATCCTTCTGTCAGCAGAGGGGTGCAGTGCCTCTGGAGGAAGGTGCATCTTTATATGTCTCGTATAAGGTGATACGTCATCTGGGCCTGACTGTCTGTTAACTATACAGGCAGCTTAAGAATCTGTTTGGATTAGAAATATTGAGGAGATAGATCACTTGTGGTGGAGCATGTTAAAGCTAAAAAGTATTAGCAGGGAAACAAACTTTGAGGGAAAGACTATGAATCCCAAGGGCACTAGAGAGTACTCTGAGTGCATCTGTGCATCTGCTGGCTCTTTTCAGAGACAAATTTAGATGGGAGTATGTGATAACTTTTTTTAAAAATTAATCTTTTCCCCTCTTTCTCCTTTAGAGATGCAGTCTCCTAACAGCTAATCTTTTGAGTGTGGAATTGAGCCCATGTTGGATCTCCCACTTTCCATTTCAGTTCTACTCTAAATATTTCTGGAATTTCTTAAGTTAGTTACTCATGCAAAAAATATTTGCTTACATTCCACTTATGGTACGTCTGTGAGCAGATTCTAGTAATAGAATGAAACAATCTCTAAAGCAGTAAGTGGTTACATAAAAAGAATTGGGAAAGGGGGAGGGGTGGGAGAGGGGGATATTCAGGTTTATATTCAGGTTCCAGTGTTCAAATTTGGATTATTTTTAATTGTACAGATAGTTTTCAAAATGATCACTTTGTTCATGTAAATTTAAATCACATTTAATCTTACTGTCTATATTAACAATCTAAAGCAAATTGTGGAGCAGTAGATCACTTTGAAATTAATTCATTGTTGTTGTTTTTTGTATTTTTAAATTAGTTCCATGAGAATACTTAGCATTGTGCATAGAAATTAAATGAGGAGGGGACACGGATCATAGAATACCTCAAAGCCAAAAAACTGCTTTCCCTGGCAGCGTTCAAGAGGCATCTGGATGAGGAGCTATGAGATGTGGTTTAGCAGCTGTGATAGCAATGGTGATGGGAGGATCGTTGGACTGGATGATCTCGTAGGTTCTTTCCATCTGGGATTCTATGCATGTCAAATTGTACCAAATAATCACCATCAGGACAGAGATAGCAGAGCCATAAAATACAGTACTAAATGTAACAGCTGACTATCTGAGAGCAGCCAAAAGCATGAGAACTCAGCCACCAGCTAAAAAAAAAGCCAGGAGGAGACGATATAGGTTGTAGTAATTAGAGCAGAGAAAAATAAATAAATGTTAAAACTTCTTTCATTTTTCATATTTCTGTTTCTGCCTCCCTCACAAATATAAATACATATTAATGAAAAGAGAATGTTCACTAAAAGAAACAGGAAGAATCCTATGGAAAGTATGTAACATTTAAGAATCGTGTCTAGTCCATCTAAGAAATGCATGAAGAACTCTCTTTAATGAAATGCATTCAGGACCTTTGTACTACTGATCTTTTCTGTGGTATGCAAAATAGAAAAAAGAATTAAATAAAGCTATTTTGCTGCCTCAAAAATGCCCTGAGAAACAGTCTAGCTTATTTTGTTTCCATAGTTGAAATAGTTACACATTCAATAATTCAGAAATATACTTTCAAACAAAACCAATGAATTTTTGTACTGAAAACAAAGCCCCCCTGCCAAGACTCTCTAGAATTGCATACAGCCAGTTCAGCCACTGCTGTAATCATCGCCAATCCTTATTTTTGGAAGAGGTTTGTCAAGCAAGTGAAAAAAATTATATAGATTTTTCAGGGTGTGCTGCAAGAAAATCACCATTTTCAGCAGATGTTTATTTGGTATGCTTATCTGAGGCACTCCTAAAGGTTGTTCTACATGCCTTTGCAGGGGCACGTTTACATCGTCTCACATTCACTCTGACACAATAGAGTTGAACCCAAGGGCAGTTGCCACTGCAGCTCTGGTGGCAGCCTCCTACTTCTGCTATGTAGATCAATGCTATCTGAAAACAAGAGAAGCTGGACCCGTGGTAATTTCAGCATAGTGTCATACAAACCCCAAAAGCCTCACAAAGCTCTAAACCATCAGTTTGAGAGTGCAGGAGTAAGCAAATCAGCCGCTTTTACTGCAGCCATCAGAATACCTCTTGGAAGTTTGTTAGGGCTTTCAGAAAAATCAATTCAGTAAAACTAGTTGCACCAACAACTTGATGGAGGGCAGACTCCAAAATGTCACGTACTAGTGGCAAGTCTTTGGCAACATTACCACATTTACATGGAGAAAGTAGAAAGAAGGTCACATTCTCCAAAATAATAAACATCAGTTAATGGGAATGATTAATTTTGCAACACTTCTTAAAAAAAACCAAAACAAACAAACAAAAAAAACAGATGACATTTCATACATTTTCCAGCTATGGAAATGTCCTGATGATGTGACAAATAAATTATTCAGTTAATATTTTTTTAACTGCCTCTAAAACTCCTCTTTGGTAAAGAGTAATGAAAGAAAAAGACAAACCGTTTGAAGCTACAAGGAAATTTGTCTGGAATGTGAGCAAAGACCTGGGCAAATAAGTTGCACTTGTATTTCTGAGCCCAGAATCCACTATCAGCATTCTCATCAGGTACCTCCGTTCTCACTTAGTAGCTTTTTCTGCGTGGATAACAAAAAGCAATGTACTTTCAGACATGGTTTCTCTCCACTTCCTGCTGTAATTTTTTTTCATTCCAGTACCTACGTATTTAGCATAGCAAGTAATCTAGAGACTAAACCTCCCCAGAGCACTGCAGTTAATTACAGAGCTAATTTCACTAAGTTATTCCTTCATTATGTGCAATACAGTTGATGCATAGAACTTCCAGATTACTCACATTCTCTGTCAGTATTTTATTAACTGGCTGATACTTTCACAAGGTCACCACAGGTGTAGAACACAGTGAAAAGGGGATCACTCGCAACCAGTGACACACACACGTTGGTATCTTTGCTGGAATATCAGTAAAATAAATCTGCTTTGAGACTACAGAGAAGGAGTCCACCTGTTAAATCTTTATACGGTGGTATATTTAAGTACATGCGGGATTTATTTCCTTTTCGCTAATTCTAATTTGTTCCGTGGGAGGAGGAGGAGGAGGAAAACCCCGATTCCACTTCTCACCTGTTGCTTTCCGTTCCGCTGCAGGGAGCCGCCTCCAGGCGCGGTGCCATGCAGCGGGGGGTCCCGAAGTCTCCGAGCTCCGGGACTGGGCGCAGCCGCTGCCGGTGCGCCGGGGCCCCCTGCGGGCGGGCGGCTGCTGGAGCTGCTGATAGCGCGGCCTCAGTCCCTCACCGGGCTGATTCGCTAAAGAGCAGCGATAGCTGCTCTGTGATTTCCCCAGAGCTGGAAAGGTGCTGGAAAGACTCGAGCGAACGGCATGGAACTGCGTCAGGGACGGGTCGGGGATGGAACAGGCTGCCCCGAGCTGTTGGAACTCAAGAGCTGTTTGGACACCAGTTTCAGACATAGGGTTTGTCTTTTGGGAAGTGCTGTGTGGAGCCAGTCATCCCTGTGGGGCCCTTCCACTTCGGGACGTCCCGTGGCTCTGTGAGTTGGGTGTCCCTGTACTGCAAGCTTAATTTCCTCGGAAGGAAGGAACCGCCAAGCAAAGATCAGCGCCACCGGCACTCCCAAAGCTCTGCGGGACGGCTGCAGAAAGGCAGGGCTGCTCCGGAACATAAAACACAGACTCTATATTTTAATTAATATGTATTTATTTATTTATTTTAAGGAGACGGAGCGAGAGGCGGCTGAGCATCTCTTTGCCATGGGTAGCTACCGACTCACACTCCCGACGGCCGTCCCAGAGCGGGACAGCGGAAAGCAATGAACTCCCTAAATACCAAGAGCTGAAGCTGTGCGACCTCCTCAGTCCGACAGGGGTTGGAACTGAGAGCAGGAGGGGTTGAAGCGGGGGCGCGGCCGCAGCACTCAGCACCCGGGAGAGCTCCGCCGACAGCGCCGCGCATGCCCCGGCCCCGCGGGGGCGGATAAAAGCGCAGCGGCCGCACCGCCCCACCGAGCGGCTCCGCCGCTGCCCGCCGAGCGCTCAGGGCTCGGGCTCCGACGCTGGGGAAGCGGAGCTTCCGAGCCCTCCCCCACTGAGAATGGGATGGATGAGCCCTGCGAGAGCGGCTCCTGCTCGGCGGATGCCGGCATGAAAGAAGGAGCGGGTCGGGAGCCCTGGGACGCACCGCTGGGTTTGTTGGAGGGCGGACAGATGGGTAACAAGAGTAACGTGTCCTTCCTGCAGCTCCTGAAGAATCTCAACTTGGAGCGAGCCGATGGGATGCAAGGAGACAGCTCCGACGTGGTGCGGATTGTCATCTCCTTGGTGTACTCCGTGGTGTGTGCCCTGGGACTGGTGGGCAACCTGCTAGTACTCTACCTGATGAAAAGCAAGCAAGGCTGGAGGAAGTCCTCCATCAACCTCTTTGTGACCAGCCTGGCTGTGACTGACTTTCAGTTTGTGCTCACCTTACCCTTCTGGGCTGTGGAGAATGCACTGGATTTCAACTGGCTCTTCGGCAAAGCTATGTGTAAGATTGTCTCCTATGTGACAGCCATGAACATGTATGCCAGTGTCTTCTTCCTCACTGCCATGAGTGTGGCTCGATACCGCTCAGTGGCTTCAGCCTTGAAGAACCAGGGGCGAGGCGACCCGCTGGGTGGTTGCTGCTCTGCCAAGTGGCTTTGTGCTCTCATCTGGCTGTTGGCAATCCTGGCTTCTCTACCCCAAGCCATTTTTTCCACCACTGCCACCGTTTTTGATGATGTCCTCTGCCTTGTCAAGTTCCCCGAGGGCCGAGGCAGCAATGCACAGTTCTGGCTGGGTCTGTACCAAACCCAAAAGGTGCTGCTGGGCTTTGTGCTGCCTCTGGCCATCATCAGCCTCTGCTACTTGCTCCTGGTGCGCTTCATCAGTGACAAGCATGTTGGCAGCACCTGCAGTGGTCCAAGCACCAAGCGCCGCTCTAAAGTGACTAAGTCAGTGTCCATCGTGGTGCTGTCATTCTTCTTGTGCTGGCTGCCCAACCAGGCACTCACGACGTGGGGCATCCTCATCAAGCTTAATGTGGTGCACTTCAGTGCTGAGTACTTCCTCTCCCAGGTGTACCTCTTCCCCATCAGCGTGTGCCTGGCACACTCCAACAGCTGCCTCAACCCTGTTCTCTACTGCCTGATGCGCAGGGAGTTCCGCAAGGCGCTGAAGAGCCTCCTCTGGAGGATCACCTCACCTTCTCTCACCACCATGCGTCCTTTCACCGACACCACCAAGCCAGAGCAGGAGGAGCAAGCCCTGCACGCCTTGGTGCCCGTCCACCCTGTCGCACCTTCCTCTGCAGCTGTCCAGCCAGAGCTGGCTTACTACCCACCTGGGGTGGTGGTGTACAGCAGTCGATGTGACATGCTGCCCGCTGCCTCCGTGGAACAACGCTGCTGAGATGGCTGTGGGGATGGGACTGGGAGGGGGTTCTGTGCAGGACATGGTGCTGGGATATTGACTGCCTGTTAGGAACAAGGGGACGTGAGATGGGTGGATGAGGTTGGGAGAAGCTCTTCTGGAGTCGTCTGCTCTTGGAAACTGTGTGATGAAAATTATCTTGAAAGTGTGCCCCAGAATGGAGAACAGGAGGAGGAAGGAATGTTGTGGTGTGCTAGCGATCAGGGTGTCTCTCAGAGATGCTTTTCAGTACTTGTACATGTCCTGTCTCCTGATGGAGCACCAGCTGGGAGCTCAGCTGGTGAGGGTGAGGCTGGTTGGGGTGAAGCAAGGCTGTTCCCACTGCGTCTTGGCATGAGCATGAAGGGGCCAGGACAAGCAGATACAGGGATCCTGCTTGTTCAGGCTCAGCTCCTTTCTCCCTTTCAAGGGACCAACAAGAGGGGACAAGGAGCACTGTGCTCCCTCCCCTTGCAGGATCTACTTTTCTGGCTTCCTCATCCCCTCTGCTGCTAAGACAGAGCAGGATAACAGATTCTGGACAGCCAAGGAGAAAGCTTGGGGCAGGACTTGCCGCTTCACAAAGAGAAGTTGCTTTGTTTGGGTTTGGAGGGAGGGGAGTTGCTCCCTACCACCTCCTAACATTGTGATCCATAGCCCTGCTGAAGCAGGAAATCTGCAGCCCCCAGCTTTGAGGCAGGTGTCTGTCCAGGCGCATGTCCTGTGCCTCAAACAGTTGGGCAGTTAACTCCAGGAGATCAGCACAATTGTAAATAAAGGAGAAAAAGGGGGACAAAAATAAATCAGATTTTATCTACTTCAAACTGTTTGCTCCAGGATGCTTCTTGTTTCAGCAAAAACCAATCGCATAGTTTTGTGTTTGAAAGGATCTGCACTGATACTTGCCAGTGTTTCTGTTAACTCAGTCTCAAATCCTGAGGTGTGAGAAGCCCAGAAAGCTGCAGTTCAGCACCCCAGAGAAGGGCAGAGACTTTCTGTCCCATCCAGTGTTCCAAAGAAACAACTGGGGAATAATTTGGGCTAATAACTGGGGAATAAGATGAATTTAATGAAATGAACTTGTGAAGGCATGGAAAAAAGTACAATTTGAAGCTGTGAAAATTCTTATGTTAAGGATATATATATTTTCTATTTTTTTTTTTTTTTTTAGTAAGGTGAAAGATTTTAAAAGGAAAAGTCAAAGTTGTTTTCTTTCCTTTTAGAGGATGGATAAAATGATTTTTTTTCTTTTGTTTTGCTTTTGTCAAAATGTGTTGATTAATACCCAAAGCTGCAAATGGGTTGAATACATCAACACAATGTCAAAAAAAAAACAAACAAAAACCCTCTCTATTTCAACCTTCCTCTCCTGTAGTGAAACTCTAATATGTACTTTACTCTATGAGGGGGAAGCATTTCTACAGAGGACTGTTTGTCGCCTCCAAGCACAGATACAGAGAGAATTCACCATTCCTGTTTGGAGATAAGTGCAATGCCTTTAGTAGCAATTATGCCTTGCAGAATCCTTTAGATTTACTGTACACATCAGTAACTCCTGTTGTATAATTCCAGTTTGGTCTGGAAGCAGCTGGTTCTGCTTCTTGCAATGAGATACTGTTCTTTCATTCAAGTCAGCAGAGACTTTTACTGCAGCCTTGGTTGCCTCTAATGGAGAAGATGCTGAGACTTGGAAGGAGCCTGGAGAGCAGAAGAAGTGAGCTGGCAGCTGATGGATGTATTTACAAAGATGCAAAAACTCTGGAAAGAAGAAAAAATACAAACATAAAAAAACAACAGATATCTGCTGAAGATCTGGAGCACCTATGTACTGTACAAGAATCCCTTTAAGTTCCTTAATGCTGACTTGGATGCCAGTTGAAGTCTGTAGGTACTTAAAATTTAACTGGAAAACTTTCTGTGCCTAAAGTCTGCTTCTGAGCATGCCTGAATCTACTTAAGTTTGTAGCATTGTTTATGTTTTATGGGGATCCTGCACTCAGGACTGGCTGCTGTGTGCACCATAAGCCACGGAGGCAGCTCTGCACCCTGACACAGAACACCTTGTACCAGGCCACACAAAGTTAAGAGGGGATGTAAGCTTAATTGAATCTCACTGTCCCTTTGTCTAGACATGCTTCTCCTGTCCTGTCTTTGATGCATGTGCAGATTATGCTCTTTCCTCTTTCCTTTTTAAAAACTGCATCACTGGGCAGAGCTCTTGCCCACAAAGTAGGAAATGCTCCTTTTCACCTTTCCTATACGTGGGAATGGGTGAAACTCCAGGCTTCTCTCTGGATGTGCTTGAAACAGTTTCCTGTTGCATGAGATGCTCACTGTTACAGGGTCAGAAAGGGAATGCAAACCTTTGAACGATACTTTGCAGCATAATGGGAAGGTCATGAGCCCTAGAGAGGAAGTTTTATTCTCTTGTACAAATAAATACAGAAGAGAAATTGGATCCAGGCCTGAATTCTAGGTTTCACCTTCCCAAGGATAACGATTAACTAGCTGACTGTATGGTTACGTGCTTGCCCTTGCTTTCAGGTCCTGGTTCAATTAATGTTTTGGTGCTGTACTTGGTGAGGTGGCTTCCACAGGCAGAGCTTTCTGGCCCTAAAAATCTGTTAGTCTAATGTGTCAAAGGATTTGTAAGAAATGCTGTTGGGTTTTGTACATTCTAGGGAGAAAGTGCTAATACTTGTACTAGCAGGTAGTTACACTGCCGTGTGAGGAAAAGGATGCCATGAACACTTTAATCCAGAGTTCAGACAGGCCTAAACATACTTCTGTAAGACAGGGGAAGTACCTGAATGAAGAGGAGAAATGGACCTTGAAGCCACATTGTTTTCTTGGTGTTTGCTATTGAACAGCGTAGCTTCCTGTGTGGCTTGCTGCATCTGTAATTCCTGTTCTCAGATGCTTTAATGCTCTTGTGCACTGCATAAAAAGCTATCAAAGTATCTACTGCATAGCTTTGAATTTCAATAGGTGGTGAATTGCCTAAGTGACATCCTCTGTGGTGGTCAGCATGACAAAACTCACATGTTTTTGTGGATGTAAGTGTACACACAGTTTTTATGGCTGCAAAATAGCACGTAGTTCAGGACAACCCATGGTTAGTACAGAATCCTAAAAAGAGCTGATAAAAGATGTCTGACCACTGAAGATACAAGACTCTTTTGTACAGAAAATCACTCAAATATGAAAATGTTCTGAGTGTGTTGGGAAGGGCCTGACTATTTTCTTAAAGGTCACCTGTCTCTTAAGCCACTGAATCTAAGTCACAGATATGGTATTTAAAAGAGACACAACCTGCCCGCAACTGGTCAACTGCTGGTTTGCACCTGAGCTGCATTTCCAGCTATGTAGTTGGTCAGTATGCACAAGCAGAGAGAAGTTTTCTTTCACATGTGCTGTGAACTGTAACTATCTGTGCTTGAAATCTGGGCTCTGTTATACAGGCAGTGGCACCAACCTGCGTGCTGTAAGCGCTTGGTGTGCACACAGTGCTGGGAATGTGGCCACAACAGAAGGTCTTTGCAGCTCCAGCTTTGAGACTGTATGGTATTGTGGGTTGTCCTAAGCAAGCAGTAAGTACAACACTCTTCAAGAACACTCCTGTTTCTTCCAAATGTTTGTGTTTTCATTTGTTAACAATCACATTTTCATGGATTGAAATAAATATAGCTGAAATAAATAAAACAATATGTTCAGAGTTCTTTAAGAGGTTTTCACGATGCATCTTGTCCTGATAGAGATTCCCCCTGGGATGCTGGTGGAGGGGAGAATGTTGCTAAGGAACGATAGGAACCCAAAGGTGCAGACTGACATCTAGTGACAGCCTGTGAGATCCTAAAAAGCTGTGATCAGGTACCAACTCTGATCGCTTAAGGACTTTTAAAAAGCCACTCTCCTACCTCCTCCAGATAATGAATGGGGCTCTTAAAATGTTAACAACCTCAAACTGAACTCCCAGGTCTCCCTTTGAAATGCCTCTTCAGTATAAATATTATGTCACTCTCTATTTGAATGATTTTTGCCATAACTTTAGCAGTTTAGAATGTGAAAACCCTTTCTTTAGAACATTATTATTTACTTGAGTACCTGCACAGAAAGCTTTGATCCAGTACATATACATGAGCTTGGGCAGGCATCTGCGTTGTTCCTTGCTCAGGTCATCACTCATTGTACAATGATTGAGTTAACTGTTCAGTGCTGGATTTGAGTGCTGGTGTTCAACTGAGCTTTCTATTTTTGTTTGGAAGTCATGCCTAACCTCATGCTGGATGAAACTGAAACCCTGTGGAGTAATGATTGATTCCTCACCACTTGAATATGAAAATCAAATTCCTTCAACTTCTGTTTTAGGCCAAAGTCTGAAGCCGAGATAATAAAGTTGCTAGTAATTTATACCAATCAACCATTAGTTCTGAGTTAAAATGATAAGGAAATCCACCTGCTAATCCTCTGTGAAGATACCACTGATTTGGTGGATGAGAGGAGTTCATCAGATGTTGATAATCTCAATATAAATAAGGCTTTTAATAATCTTTCACAGGACGTTTCATAAAATCACAGAGTCATTACAGGTTGGAGGTGACTTCTGGAGATCAAGGTCCACGCTTGCTAAAGCAGGTTCCTTACAGAACTTTTCACAGAAAAGCATCCAGGGCTTTTAAAATAACATTTAAGAGAAGGAGATTCCACAACATCTCTGGGCAGCCCCTTCCAGTGCTCTGTCACCTTCAAAATCAAGAAGACATTTTTCATCTCCATATGGAATTTTCAGTCTTCCCATTTTTACTGCTGCTCCTTGTTATGTTTCTGGGCACCACTGAAAAAATCCTGACTGATCCATTTGATACCTGCCCTTTAGATGCATATAAGAGTTGGTTGGATTTCCTCTTAGTCTGTTCCAAGTTGAATAGTCTCAGGTCTTTCATCCCGTCCTCAGAAAAGTGGTGATCCATGTCCCTAAGCATTTTTGTAATCCTCTACTAAACTCTGATGAAGATACTAAACAAGATTGAACTCAATACTGATGCCTGGGAAACACCAGTTACAGGCTTCTAGGTAGTCTCTGTAGCAGTGATCACAACTCTCTGAGCTTTTCCAGTCAGGTAGCTCTCAATCCACTTTACTGTCCACTCATCTATCCAACACTACTAAAGCCTACCTATGAGGATATTGTGGCAGACAAAGGCAAAAGCCTTGCTGAAGTCAAAGTACACAACACACACTGCTCACCCTTCATTTGCTCAGTCTTGACATCCCAGAAGGCTACTACACTGATCAAGCATGATTTCCCTTGGTGAATCCATGTGTACTACTCCTGACAACCTTCTCCTTCTGCTTGGTTGGAGATGACACCCAGAGCAAATTGTTCCATCACTTTCCCATGGACGGCTGATTGGCCTGTGGTTTCCCAGGTTCTCCTTCTTGCCCTTTTGGAAGACTGGAGTAACTCTGGCTTTCCTTCAGTTTTCTAATACTTCTTCTCCATGGCCTTCCATAGAATATCTGATCAATTACTGACTAGATAAGTGGAAAGTGAGCTGGATTGAAACTGGCTGAATTGTTGGGCCTAAAGAGTTGCAATCAGCAGAATGAAGATCTCTTAGAGATCAGTGACCAGAAGGGTATGTGAGGTCAAAACCAAAAACAATCCTTTCCAAAACATTACTAATGATCTAATCATGGAACAGAATGTATCCCAACAAATCATTCAAAATTTGGAGTGGCTGATATACCAGAATATTTTGCCACTGCCATTAATAGGAACCTCATTAGGCTGAAGAAATAGTCTGACAAGAACCTCAAAGAAACTGCAAAGACCTGTGCCTGAGAATGAACAGTGCACACAGCAGTCAGGCTGTGGCTGAGTGGTGGAAAAGAAGGCTGACAGAAAAGAACCAGTGTATCCTTTTGGACAAGTTGAATGTGGGCCAGCAAGTTGCTCTTGCAGCAAAGAAAACCAACAGCTTTCCAGTTAGAGCATCACCAGATGATCAGGTGGGACGATCCCCCCTCTGCTCAGCTCAGCTCTGATGAAGTCACATCAGAAGGGCTGTGTCCAGTTTTGTGCTCCCCAGTGCAGGAGAGGGAAAGACTTACTGGAGGGAATTAAGTGAGGGAGCATGAAGATGAATGAGTGATCTAACCAATATGTATAAATACTTGCTAGGAAAAGAAGACAAACCCAGACTTCTCAGTGTTATCCAAGGAAGGGACAACAGGCAGTTGACACAAATAGAAATTCGGTAAAATTCACCTAAATGTAGGAAAATAACTTTTTTTCTTCAGTGATATAGTCAAGCTTTGGGGCAGATTGCCCAAAGAGTACAGAGTCTCCATCTTTGGAGGTACTCAGAACATGTCTTGCCATATTCTTGATCAGCCTAATTTAGCTGATGGTGCGCTGAGCAGCAGCACTGGACTGAATATCTCTGCCAGCAACCCCAACCATGCTGTGAATCTATGTGGTTTCACGATGGTAAGTTGTTGTGAATACACCTTTGTTCCAGTACAACAGAGTAAATATACATCTGTACTACTTGACATTTATGCTGAAAAACCTCTAAAAAATTCAGTTTCTGCAGTAAAATCCTTTTCTATATTTCTATATTATATCTCAAATAAACTCATGTTATGCATCTATAGTAATAAGCACTTAGTCTTCAAAGCTGTTTGTACTGTTTTCTGCTTCCACTGAAACAGCTCAGAGGGCAAAGAGAAAATAGAACCTGCTTTTTATGTCATCAAAAGTCATTTCCTACTGAGCTCCAGTACCTGTTTTTATAGGCAGTGATACACATATATGGTAGAGTACTCCATATGAACTGAAGGAAGCAGGAATCCTACTGCTCTGAGGACATGGCTGGCATATCAAATAATCGCTGAACCTGTGAAGCCAACCATAAATAATGGAAGCACATAGTTTGAATTTAAGATCTGGGGATATGTTTTCAGAGATCATAGAATCATGTTGTCTTGGGTTGCAAACAAACTTTAAGCCCACCCAGTTCCAATATGCCATGGGCTGGTTGTCCCCACCAGCTCAGACTGCCCAGGGCCCCATCCAGCCCATCCTTGAGCACCTCAAGGGATGGGGCACCACAGCTCTCTGGGTATCAGTGACAGCACCTCACTGCCCTCTGAGTAAACAACTTCTTCCTAACATCTAACCTCTGTCCCTCCTCTTTTGATTTAAAACCACTCATTCTTGTCCTGTGTAAAAAAATTATCCCCTCCAACTAGAAAGCAGCCTTTAAGTGTTGGAAGGATGCAACAGTTTTTTTCCTGAAGCCTTTTCTTCTCCAGTCTGAGCAAGCCCAGCTCCCTCAGCCTTTCTTCATAAGAGAGGCAGGTACTCCAAACATCTGACCATCTTCACAACCCTCCTCTGGACCTGATCTAACAGCTCCAATGTCCTTCTCGTGCTGGTGACTCCAGACCTGGTTGCAGTACTGCAGCTGGGGCAGTACAATTCCCTTTCCATCCCTGCTGCCATCCCTCTGTTGGTGCAGCCCAGGATACTGTTGGCTGCCTGGGCTGCAAGCACACACTGCTGGTTTATATTCTCATTTTTATTCATCAGAATGACCAAGTCCTTCTCCACAGGGTTATTCTCAGTGAACTCTTCTCTCTTTCCACACTCATCTCTGGGATTGCACCAACTGAAATGCAACAATTCATGTTTGGCCACTTTGAACCTCAGTGGGTTCAAACAGGCCCAATCCTGTCCAAGTTCCTTTAGATGGCATCCCTTTTTTCTGTCATATCAACTGCACCACACAGCTCGGTGTCATCAACAAACATGCTGAGGGTGCTCTCCATGCCACTGTCTCAGATGTAGACTGAGATCTTGAATTCCAAGTGCAAAGAAATCAAATATTACAAGATGAATTTAAAGAGACTGTTCAGAAAGGAAGAACATTCTTTGACAATACACCATTTCTCCCTTACAGGCAATGTAGATTTAGCAACAGTGTTTGCAGTTACAGCAATCAGTATTTCTTAAAGTCCTAGCTAGTGTGATTAGGGATTATGTTGGGATATCAGCACTAACTTATTTAAAAAGCAATTGCTTTAGCTCTCCTTGAAATCTCTGCAATTCCATAGCTTGCAAATTGTATTTAATGCACTTAATGGTGAGAAGAAGCAGAGATTATGGGGGGTGATGCTGCCTCTTGTCCTGTGATGGCTCTTGTCCTGCTGCAAAATGCACCTCATCTGTTAGGAACTAATGCAGCAAAAATTAATCTGCCATCCAATTGGCACAGCTGCACCGCAGGTTGGACTCTTGGCATTGGTGTGGTATGTTTCTAAAGGCTTAATTTTAGCATGAGATACAAAACATCTGGGTGTCTCCTACTGCCTTCTGTCCACAGAGCAGCATCTTAATTAGTATTACACTGCTAGGTTACAGCTAATAGCAAGCAAACTTATTTATTGTCTACACACAATGGAAAGATGGACCATACGTCTATAAAAGGAAGCATCGCAGTAGGATAAAACAGAGGAGATATTTCGTTTAGGAAGTAATGCAAGGGAAGGCAGTGCCTGCGCTCCAGAGAAGTGCTATAATGCCTTTGAACACTGGGGGGCAAGCAAGCACTCAGCCTCAGAGATGAAAAGAAGTGCTCGATTTTTAGGAAGTCAGCAGGTCCGTTCCCTTTCTCCCTTGGAGCGTTCCCGTCTTTGATGTTAATTCCTTTCTAAAGCAGCCCTTCCCTCCAGCGCAACACCCCCGTTAATTCTGCAAATAATTACATAAAGCAACACAAGGCAGTACTCTCTGGCTGGATGTATCTACGTGATGTGAAGTCATTACTTTTAATGTGCAGCAAAAGAGTAGAAAAGGGGAGATACTGCATCAAATTTCAAGAACAAGCTTTATGAAATACAACTAATGAATACACCTTGAGAAACTAAACAAGCTTGCATGAAACTGAAAAAGGATTAAAGAAAACTGAATTGTGAAATGTTTTTCGGAGTTTAATTTTGCACAAGTAGCTTAAAACATTGCTCAGATGAACAAAGAAGGAGCAGGAAGGGAATGAGAAATGAGTGCTGGGAACTTACAGGTAAAAAGTTGTACATAAAGTTCATACAGCTGTATCACGACAAAAATAATTTGATCCCATTTTATCACATATAATTCCACCTTCTTTCTGTGTGAAGTAACTCATTTTTCAGTACAGAAATACCAAAAGTCATCATTGCCACACCCAATTATGCTGCCTTCTCCCCATGTTTTGACATATTGCAGGGACTGGTAAAAAGTTGCAGACACCAGTGCTGAAACTGTGAACTTTACCAAGCAAAGATATTAATGATTCATGACTGAGAAAGTGTCACCCACAAACCCCCATTTGCTAGTTCAGAAGTCAAAGGTATCTATTGAAATCATTGAGAAAAGATGAAAACTGGAGAAGAAAAAAAAGAAACTGTGACATTACTAATACTGCAGGTACTCTATAAGGAGAATCAAAACTTCCTCTAAGTAACAAGCCAGTTTATTAAATGGGAATAAAAGGCAGACACTGCTAAGAGAAAGAAAAAGGAAAGAGGTGGGAAGATAAGAAGGCATCCTTGTTCCCTGCCTCTTTTCATTAAACCACAACTAGTTGTGTTAAAGTGGGAGGGAGGATGGATTGGTTATTGCAAAACATCTGCACCTTCACCTAGACACATCATTTGCATAAACACAACTTGAATCTATATTTGATTTTATGTATATGGAAGCAAAACTATGTGAGAAAGACCAGATCATTCCCTTCTAAATTCAAAACTCACGTGACTGCAATAGAAGCTGATATTAAATGCCATAGCTGAATATACTGATAATTCATTTGAAACCCTGAACAAATACAGAAAGAGATTGAAAAAGTGCTTGAATTAATAGTGGTTCCTCAGCGCATTTAGTATATTTCAAGTGCTGAAAGAAATATCGATTTTCTCCCTTCTCATGAATAAGCAACATTTTTTATTATTTTCAGTGACATCTGAAATGTATTTTTGGTTTTGGATTGAGCACCTTCATAAATCTTCAGTTCCAAATGCTGTTTTTCGAGTGGCACTTGTTTTGTTGTTTTCTTGCTTTTTGAGAAAGACATGTTATGATGAGCATTACTTTAAGTCTAGGAAGCAAATATAGGAAGAATTTCAAAGAAAAACTGAATCTGTGAATCTGCTGTATGTTCTACAGATTATATTCACTTTAAAAGGAAAGATAATGAGAATGATTATGTGAATGCTTGGAACAGTACTCTCTGAACAGGTCTGTAAATAAAAGATTGATATATAAGCTAAGGACATCTCCCTTCTTTTTTCAGGTTCACAACTTTGATGTTGCTACAGATCTCAGTCACTGTGGATGTGAATCAGTGCCAGCTTTCATTTTGAATAAGAGAGCAGGGATAACAACAAATATTCAAATGTCAGTGTTCTGATTAAACTAAGCCTCAGAGAAAATATTGACAAAGATATAAGTAAATGTTGCCATGTTCTCGTCCCAGACCCGTACTAGAAATCGAGCATTACATAGCAACTCATCTTCTGCTCTTGGAACACAGGCCTACATGCTGCTTTTGAGTCTGATAGTCCTGACCATCTCCTCCTTTCCCTGTTTGTAGCCTTTCAATTCCATAAAATTTCCTCCTCTGGGGAGACAGTGCATCAGCGGAAAATAATGACAGCAATAAGGGAATTGAGATTAAAATCATCCTTCATTTTCTGTCTTTATCCTGTCTTTTGTTCTGGTTGTGCCCTTGTGTTCCAGTCATCCCAGCACCCACAGAATACCCACAGAATGTTTTAAGCACAGCCCCATGCCCCACTCCTGCAATCTCTTCTATTCTATAACTTTAGAGGGATTAATGAAGAACTCCAAGGCAGAAAAGGCCACGAACCACAAATTCTTCACAAGGCAGGATGTTGGAGCTTTGAAGAAAAGCAAAGTGTGCCTACAGTGGAGATATAACCACCAAGAAAATGCAGCTGAGGCTTCCACAGGGTTGTTATTATATACATAATATGTAAGTATATGTATTACATATATAATTTCTGTAAGTTTATGTGTCATAATTTGTCTTATTTTTTTTTCCTGAGATTAAATGGCTCGCCCCAGTTTTGGAAACAAAAACAAGGCTGAAGTTAGTGTACCTGTGCAAAGGATCTCTCCCTCAAATCCAACCATCTGTATGTAGTGGTGCCTGCTTAATGCCATGTGTCTAAGGGCTAATCAGCTCTGAGATGATGGTGTTGACCATACATGTGCAACATGTGCTTAAAACCAAACCAAACCAAATCCTAGCTGGCAACAATTTTTCTCTGTACTGCTACTCATTAACAATATTACATTAGTGGATGACTTCATGAGGAGTAGCAAATGGGTATGACAATCTCCAGAATAGAGGAAGCGCAGAATAAATACAGCAAACCATTTTCACAGACACAGGACTTAGAAACTTCATAGAAATGAAGCTCAATTAAATACTAGTAAGTAGACTTCAGGATTTATGGTAGAAGTTAGAGGTATCTCTGTACATAATTCATTTGCAGAACTCAGTTAGTTTACAAAAGCCTGTAAAGAACAAAAATAAGTCAGCTGAAGCTGTGTGTATGCATGGGAAACAGAGAAATAAGATAAGTTGAATACGGCAATATTTAAAGTCAAGATTTGAGTGCTGCACCACCATGGCTGTAATTATTATTATTTTTTATTTATTTATTTTTATGTATTTATTTTTGGTCAGATTTATTTTTTTTCACATATAAATGAAGTCACGAGGCTAGAGTTTTAAGAGTGGAGGAATGGAAGGTGTTTCCTGTAGATTGATTGTTAGGTGCCTCAACAAAGATTTGCAATGCAGCCTTGGGCAGACTTTCATGACAGGCTCAGTCAGGGCTGTCATTTCAATTACACACAAACAGCAGGATACAATAAAACAATTACTTTACAGATATACTTTCAAGCAAAAAGTTTCTATTTTTTTTTTTTTTTACACTCCAGCCACCTTCCATACCCAAACAGGATTTCATGGCAGCAAGGAGGTAACTTATCCCCTTTAACAATAGCATGAGGGCTGCTTCAAAAGTAATGCCTTCTACTGTATGGTATTGACTCACAATGTCAGAGGTGGGTGTTGGTGCTATGGCAGCGGAGGTTAAACCATCCCACCAACTACATTTAGTTGCTTTCCAACAGATGGCATCAGAGGGGCAGCTTGACAAAATGGCACCTGACATAGAAGTGCAGATGAAGCAAAGCTGTGTTGCTGAATTCCTCCCTGTGGAAAAAAATACGTCATTCATTGATGCTCATCAGCACTTGCTGAACATGGAGATCAAACAGTGGATATTGGCACGGTGGTGGGTAGTGCAACAGTGGGTCATCTCCACTGGTGAATGTAGACTTTTCATCACTGGCAACAATACACAGCTAATGGTGGCATTCTGCAGATGAGAATTTGCTCTATCAAAAAGTGTTGTTGTGCTCTTTGAATCTGTTGTAGCTTTCATGGAAATGAATAGGAGGCATTACTTTTGGAGTGGCCTACATACTAACCATGCGACATGATGGCACATGATCTCTGACACCTGCTTGATGCTCCTGCATCTTTAGATCTTCAGAAGGAATATCCCCAAAATTAAGAGAACAGAAAAATGAGAAGAAAAAAAAAAAAAAGTTTAATCCTAGCTCTTATCACTACTTCTTCAGTTCATCACATACTTCATCTATTCACTTCCATGAGATGATCAAGAGTTTCACAATGACTCCTCATGTAGGGCATCAGGATACCACAGGCAGTTGTGTCTTCAAGTGTAATAGCATTTTCATGCGCTGAGGTCAGCAGGAAGGCAGTAATAAAGCAGTCAGAATGGGGAAGCTTTCTACCTGAGGCAATAGGCAGACAATTTCATCAAGTCTTCACTCTGTGGTTAAATGGCGCTCTGTAATTGCAGCTGCTCCAAGCAGGTAAGAGAGGAAGATGTACCAGCAGTATCAGCATGGCAACAGCACCAGTGCTGCTGATCTTCTGGGGGTATTTCTTCCAGTTGTTTCACACAGTCTTACCCCACGTATCGAACACAGAAAGCAACAAAGCAGCAGCCAATCAGTGCCACCATTGACGCTGAAATCACAGTGACTGCACTGCCAGCAACACTGACCAGGAGCCCCAGGCCCACACCGAGAATGATCTGTGCCAGCTGGACCATGCAGGTGAGAGCAGCACAGTCAATGCCTTTGCCTCTCCCATGCTCCGCACCTTGTTCCTTCTGCTGTAGATTCAGGTCCTAGAAATAAACACAAAACAAGACCCAGAGGACTTAGACATGGCCCATAAGCTGAATCCCTCATGCCATGACATCCAGATGCAGCAAAACAGGCCAATGGCTCTCTGCTTCCTTTCTGGTTTTAGCATCTGTCCCACAGAGGTTACAAAATTCAAACAGAGATTGTTCAAGTGATAATGAGTTTTCCAAATTGTCCTGTTTCCCACATCAGCAGCTTTTCCTCCATCCCTTCTCTCAAGAAGAGAACTGAAAATTGATCAGAAAAAAACCCAACTTTTTCCTTGAAGTTCAGCTCTATTTGAGCTCTGGCAAACTGAAACAAGAAGAACATTTCACAGGACAGGACACCTCATCAAGGATATTTTAGCTCCAGCTCTCACGTGGCTGAATCACAGAATCACCCAGGAGTAATGGAATGGAAAAGGAATGGAAAAGGTTGTTTAGAGTGGTGTGTCTCCAACCAGGAAGATCTTCAGAACTGGACAAGACCGTGGACAACCTGCTCATGGTGATGTTACTTGCACAGAAGTATTGGACCAGATGATCTCTGGGCATTCCTTACAGACTCAGGTTTAATTTTGCGAATCCTTTCCACAGGGTCCTATTCTGTTTCACAGTATAATTACATGATGATAATTAAATGTTTATTGTCCTTGCTGCTGTTTGGAGAGGTTTGCATTGTAACAGACATAAAGTTTCCATGCTGTATGCTAGCTGAGCTGCTCTCTCCTAGTACCCAAATGCTCTTGACTGTGATTAGGATGCTTTTTGCTATACCTGTTATATTGCCTTTGAGCTTTTACCACATAAATATGAAAAGCAGCAGAAACCAGTAGTGCCTTTGTAATCCAGGACTGAAAATGAATTAGGTTCCTAGGGAATGGCAGCATGGAACAGGAATTGAAATGACAGCAATTTAAAACCCAGCATATGATTTTGGTAGATTGTATACTAAGGAAAGATGTCTGTTCTTTGTTCTAAAATAATACAGTGTTTTCAATTCCAGACACATTTTTTTTATATATTACATTTACTTTGTTGGGCTGTGCCCAGCATTCCTACGTGTCAGTTGTTCCAACCACAATAATACAAATGTGTAAGTGAATGCAGTCTTGCACTTGATATTTCCTTTTGTATCATACTTTTCCTACCATCTCCTGCATTATAGGAGGCTTAAGACAAACCTAATCCTGTTAATGTCAGACCTAACATATGGTTGTCATTTATCAAATGAGATAGCCATTTGCCAAGTGCTCTTATACATGGCATTTGAAGATATCGCTTTATTATATTTTAGGTCCATGAACACTTCAGAGTATTCTGTCTCTCTTTTGTTTTGGAACAGGTCTGATTCAGAACTGGGCTGTAATTTTGCCTTCTCATCAATCCTGCTTGTTTCCAGCCTTCTTAATAACTTGCTAGAATGTTTCCATTAAAGACCAGAACACTTCACAAAACACTAAGGTACAGCTGAGCCTACTGAGGTGGCATAAAGAACAAGGGATTTTCCAGATTCCCTTTGCAAACAGAATGTGAAGGACCAAGAAGAACACCAGAAGAATGAGAACAAGGAATACAACTTACTACAGAACTACATTAAACTCTTAGTACTTGAACTGCATATCTTTATCAGATAACAGGTTTTTTTAACCCTTCACAGTTAGCTGAAGCTTCTGAAGGCTTCACAGGGTGGTTATTAACCTCAGGGACTCAGAAGCCAGCTCCTCAGCTAACATGAACAACTTTATCTTCCCTAAAGTAACAGCAGCTGCTCAGACTAAGCCTCAGGCCTCCCTTTGCTTTTAAAGGGGACAAAAAACTCAGTGATTTAGATCTTATTCTCGGGCAGGAAATCTTTGAAGGCAACACAGGTTGGCTGGATCTCTGTTAGCAGCTTATGGCCTGAACACATGCTGCAATTGGCCTCTCTCAGTTGTGATGATCATTCTTCATCTCACTGTGGGACTATGGAGATTCTCTGGAGCTGGGACCTTGGAGCTCTCAATATCAGTGTTGTTTATAAATAGTTTGAAGTTCATAATTTAAAACCAATTCACCCCTTCTAACCAGTGTTCAGCCAAAACAAAATAAACAGATTCAGACAGAAAGACATTTACCCTGCCTTAGATTTTCAACTTACCTCTTCTTCCTTGTGATACTCTGCAATGAGTTGGAATGGCACTGTGTACAGAGTGCTGGACATGACTCCAAAAAGCGAACATAGAACCAAAGTGGAATAGACATTGGGAAACAAGCCAATCAACCCAGTGCCTAATCCAAAAAGTAGGTATCCAATGAAATAAAGTCCCTTTAACCCTATGTATGGCAGAAGGACTTTCTGCAGGTCTGTGGAAAGAAAGAGAGATTGCTGCCAAGGGTTAAACATAACAAGCAACATTTCATCAGGGAATTCATTTAAGTGTTTTATTTTCTAAGATGCAGTGGAGGGGAAATTCTTGCTGATTTTGAAAGTCGCTTCAAATTACTGTGGATACAAATGGATGCTTCTTTCTGATACTCTTACTCTGGCGTAACCAAGCTCAGAGAAGCAGTTAACAGCCATTCTGGATGGACAACCCCCATGGACAACTTCAGACATTTCTGCTGTTTGATTGCAATGAAAACATTTGGCATCAACCTCCGTCTGAGCTGGGAGAAGTGTTAAATAAATGCCTGTATTTGAGCTCCAAAGAGGATTTCCCTCATGCTTTTTTAAGATGCTCAATTCAACTCCCAATACGCTGTTAATGTGAGTTTTTGGATTGTAAGTTTATTTTTGTTTTTGTTTTTGTTTTTGTTTTTGTTTTAAAAAAAAAAAAAAAAAAAAAAAAAAAAAAAAAAGCCTGAGTAAGAGCTATGGCAAGATTTAGATGGCAAACTTGTTAGTATATTTACACAAAATTCTGGAGAACAAGGTTCATGTTTTTGGCAAGGACTTCTATGTAATTATGAAAAAGTTTATTTGTGAAGAATGCAGATGGCAAGAAGCCATCTGAGGGGCCTTAGCAAACCTATAGCAACAGTACTGCAAGGCGAAAATGATGCCTCCCTCCCCCCTTCCCCCCCCCCCCCCCGCATCCATTTTACTCTGGCTTTAGAATTATTTTCAGTGCTCATGGTCAATTCAATTGAAGGACGATGCCCTTCTCCCAGAGTGACCCCTTTTCATGTGGTCCAGGCAAGAAATCAAGAAATGCTCACCATAAGATACAGGTTTCTAACACTGTGAGAATTAATAATTGATAAAATTTTCATGTGAATAATAAATAAAAAAAGTAAAAAATCAAAACGGTGTTGGAGTACATTCCTGAACACTTACAAGAATAGGCTGAGGATGCAATCGCATTGATGCACAGCCCCCAGCATCCAACCTCCACTCCTCTTCTGTAGGTATGGTAAAGTGTGGAGTTATGAGAAGCGTAAGGACTGCCCTGGTACACAACCTAAAGAGACCACAAAGATCACAGAGGGCAAGGAATTATACAAGGCATGTATATAATACCTCCTGCACAGAAAGATGGGCTAGCATCCAGGAAATCTTTCAAACAGTGAAACATCACCTCTGTGCTGTACTCTGTATTTCACACCCATGTTTCACAGACTCTCACATACCAGGCTTATCCTTGTTTCTTGCCTTTTACTTTTTCCTGTGTTGGCCACTCTATAGAGACTCATCTGCTCTTTTTCCTTTGGGTGTTTCTCATTTCTCATTCTCCTTCTCCTTCCGCTTCTGACTTATTGCTTAATCTGCCTTCTCCTAACTTAGCTACAATGATTTTTATTTTTTTTATTTTTTTTTATTTTTTTTATTTTTTTTTTTCTCAGGCCAACACAAACACACTCAACTTTTTTCACTTAGTCAATCCCTTATTTGGCCCCTTATTCAGGCAAGCATATTTCATTTTTCTTTAGTTGTTCATGCCATATACACTGAAGGAAACAAAAACTGCCTCTCACTTCTTCCACAGAGAGAGGAAAAACCAAAACGCTAAGGCAAGGAAATACTGAACGCTGAGTGGGAGCCAGAGTCACATCTTCAAGTTCATAACAATATTTTCATTTGCTTTTGGTGGAGGAGGAAATGCGATGAGGAAAGAAAAGCAAGAGGATTTTACACATTTACCTGTCCCATGAAATCTGTGAAGAAGAGCATGTTGGACAGGAAAGCCATCCATCCAAAGAGGTGGCTCACACACAGGTAGCGATAATGGGATGGCATGCTTAAAAGAGTCTTCAAGAGTGACTTAAGTGTCATCCGCCTTTGAGCCTAAAAACAAGTATGTAACAATGTTGCATTAATGCCCTTAAGGCTAATAAAATGCTGACAGCAAGTGGAAAAGGCCTCAGTGCCTTTTCATGCTAACATTCCAAAGTTATTTTGGTTTTGCTTGGATAGGTTGGTTGGGTGCTGAACATCCTTCACTACACTTTTGATCTGTAGAATTGTTGGCTAATAAAGTTACTTGAAAGATGACAGGGACTCTCTACTAAATTCTGTGTTCTACCTTTTTTGGTATAGAATCACTATGAAATTTTCACTACACTACACTACTACTACAGAACACTACTGTGTTCTCCCTCACAAAGCAGTGAGAAGACAGTAATTTGTAACAGAAGAGATAGCACCCAAAACAAGAGATGCAGCAAAAACCCTGTTGGGTCCAGGACCTGAACATCCCCAGTCTTGTGGGATAAACAACACATTTCAAAATCAGAACATGGTGGGCAGAGGGTAAAAAAATTCTGACCAAAAAAATTCTTCAGGGTTCCACTTTATCTCCTTCTCCTCATCTGAACTTAGTGCTCAAAACCTCAGTTCCTTTCTCAGTCACAACTGTCAGTGTCACATTTTCAGCTGTGGTGGAATTGTTTTTGTCAGAGTATTTGATATGAAGCTGTTTTGGTGTTAGGGTTAATCCTCATAGGAATGCCAAAATTAATGTTGCTGACTACTACCTTGAACTGCATACGGTGTAAAAACCCCTGGAATTTCTCTTGGCATCACTGTCTCTTTTAACTGTTCTTAACAGGGAAAATTATCAATTCTACTAGTTATACAAAATTAAAAAAACCCAATATTTCATACTGAATCATCAGTATTATTTCAAGGATAACTACTGTTTTTTGACTTAGTTTATATAATTTATTCAGCTCTTCCATGGAGTTATTTAAAATAGCCTTTTAATCACAGTATTAAGATAATGTCAGGGAACTACAAAGAGCACTGCTGTAATTACAAATGATAATTTGACATCTAGAGAGGAATGCTTGCTCTCTGTTTAGGTATTTTAGAAAATGGAAATGGAAAGAAGTGTTTAATGCATGCATTCAATACTTGACAGTAAACACATTCTACACTGATATTTTTAAATGAAGCTCTGAATTTTGTCTCTGTGTAAGTGGTTTATCCTCCAAAAGTTCACAACATCCAACCCATTTCCCTATAAAATCACCATAACTTAAAGGCTAGGATGATTCTGACAGAGAGAGAGGAATCCATAGCATAGGTTTTACAGAAGATCCTCAGTGACTTTGCACCAAACCAAATAACAAAAGTAGAATAACTTTGGATTTCTATTCATACTGAAAGAGATCAAATCTCATTAATAACCATGGAAGCAATTAGCATGCAAAAGCATATTCCTTAATTTAGAAGAAATAGGCCATGATGCCTGCAGTGAAAAAAAAGATAGAAAAACAGGAAACCAAACCATTTCTTCAAGGAAGCAATTACTGTAATGAATGAACTTGGAAAGCATGTGCCACAGGAGACAGAACGTTTTGGTGGTGAGAGCATCTAGAATCTGCCCAAGCCTGGACACATCAAAGGAACATGAGACAGATCAAAGCCCACCAACCTCTGACAGGCTGAAGACCTAGAAAGGAGGGCAATTGCACAAGCTGGCCCACAGTGAATGCCAGAGATATACCTTGGGTGTCAGACATTACTGGTTCATTGGGATTCTTGCCAAGCCAAAAGCGACCCAATACATCCCTGCAAGCTTCCTGCAAGGAATGCTCTCTACAGAGGAAATGTCTCTTTTCCATTCACTTTCCCTTCTTTCAGGGCCTTTGTTGGTCAGTCGGTGCAACCAAGAATCTCCAGCAATTCAGAGTCAGATGGGCAAACAGGAAGCACACTGCAGCGTGCCAACTATACTCTGCTAACAAACCATTGCCTTGTTTGTGCATCTGGTATTCTCATCAGTCAGTGTTCATCTTTTATTCCAGCTTTTTGTAGTGTGTGGTGTGATGATATTCTTGTTTGGTTTAAAAAAACCAAATGCTATTAGAATACAATTGATAAATAACAAAAGACAATACATTTTATTTTTGTATGATTATAATGGTAGCTTTAACTTTACTTTAGGTTTCCACCAAATCTAACATAACCACCTGAGCATTCTCAGTAATCTTTAGCTGACTTTCCAAGACGTGTATCCATGGTACATATCTAATAATGCTAAGAGATAAGGAGTGAAATTAAAGACTGTTGCATTATTCATTGCCACACTTGGATCCAGACATACGTATTAGCCTTTGCATGAATAGGATACCATGAAAGTGCAGAGAGGATTCTTGTTGATGACCTTTAATGGTGAAACCCACTATCTGTTACTAAGACCATTCTACACATATCTCTCCAGATATTTTTCTGGTAGACAGCTTTTCCCAGATGGTTAGATTGCAGTAATGTCTTATAAGATCAAGGAATAGGCAAAACACCACTGGTTACTTGAAATACAAGTTCCCCCATCTCAAAGTTATGCCAAAGGCACAGCCATAGCAACAATTCAAAATAAAATAAAACCCCGGACGTGATGCAGTATTGTTGTTTAAGCAATTTCAGACAAGTCAGTATTATCAATAAACCCTCAGTGAAACACTGAATGGCAGCCAATGGATCACAGAATGAACGCTTTCATGTACTACATGTATCAGTGTGTTGATTTCAATGGGAGTCACAGACTTACATCAAATATTAATGGTCTGTAGCTCCTGTCCACAATTTGATGTTAATTGTACAAGGACTAACAGAGAAATTAGAACCTCTTGACAAAATTCAGATGGATAGGATATGAAGAAACAGGCACAGAGTAGAAAACTATATTTGGCTCTCCCTCAGCCACACCAAAGCATCAGGACAATACTTTGCTGGAAATATTCTGTAAATAACCAAAGAGAAAAGAAAGACTTTGATCTGACTCTCTATCCAGGTCAGAAGAAGAAAGAATCCAAAGGGATTATTTTTTCTGGATGTGCGTGTGAAAGGACTCTATTTCAACTAGTCAGCAACAGCTAATTAAAAGGCTACTGATGGTCTTCAGTTATGAAATGATACGGGTTATAAAATCGCCTCTGTTCTTACCTCTGAATACGATGTGTCAGTGCCTTTCTTCGGCTTACTCGTACCATTTAAGTCGGCACATGATAAGTATCCATTCTTGATTTCCTCTATGGAGCTGTACTTATAGGGCTCGGTCACTTCCAACAAGAGCTTTGTCTCTTCATTGTCATATCTGAGTGGGACTTCCGGAATACTGCGTAGATGTACAATAAGGCAGATGAGGAAAACCAAGGCTGACAAGAGGAAAATCACCTGGAATTCTGATGTCAAGGAATATCCCAGTACAGTTTCACCCCAGTCCACAGCACCTGTCAGGTAGCCCAGCGCTCCTCCTAAGCCTACAGGGGGAAAAAGGGGGGAAAAAATATCTATTGGTATTTATAAATAAGTATGCAGTATACAACACTCTCATTGTGCGATTCCCTCTAGAAATGACTTGAATAATCACTCCTCAGATATTAGGATATTCACTCCTCAGGTATCAGTACATACAAGAAGAATCAAAAGAAATTGGAACTCAGAGCAAATTACACATACAAGCAGTTATTAAAATACAAAACAAGATTTCCTCAGGTCTGGAAAGAGCCATGCAGGAGCTCTCAAAAAAGATCTCAATATACAGCAACATGGGATTTCATCTCTTTTCCAGCAAATAATCTGCATGGCTTAGAAACACTTCCTTAAGGCTGTGTTTCCTCTACAGAACTCTACTGGAATTTGCTTTCTAAAGCTTTGTGGAACAAACAATTTTTCTATTATATCAAGCAGAGTCTGTAAATTGTACCGTAGGTAGCTGACTCTAGACAGAAATACTGCTTCCGCATGACTTATCTTTTAGAAAGGGAATAAAATTTAAAACAGAGTTTTGTAATCACTGAAATGCAAGTATCTCTCTGCTAGGAGAGACATCTGTATGTCTCAGAGTTAGTAAAAGAAAAATCCCCCCTCTTATATTTATTTGTTTTTTAACAACTTCTTCCTTTGCTGATAGTGCACACTGTTTGAGAAGCACAAGGAAGCACGCACTGCTGCATTCAGCAAATGGGTCTCATAGAGAAAGCATTTGCCCAGTCCTGCCCTCCCTGATATCCAGGCAGCTCGGCAGGATGGAGAACTGGCCCAGCACAGATCATTTGAAGGACATGGTAGAATTTCTACCCTTCTGCTTAGGAGACTTCAGACATTCTGTGCAAGAAAAGGAAATAGAAATAACAAGACTTAACATTTGCCTCCCCTAAAAATCATGGTATTGTAACTCCATTCTGGGTTTTCTGTACATATTTTCCTCCTACGTGTGATTACAGCCCTTCTTTGTTATATCTTACTGAATCCTACAAGGCCTATATCACTGCTTGTTTTAATGAAAGACAATTAAGCTGTTAATATCTTCTGGAAGAAGATCTACATTCAGTGTTTGCTCAGTAGCTCATGTTTGATGCTTGAGGTCTTTTTTTGCATACTGTTTTGACTAAAAATAATCACGGCATTGGAATGCACAGCCTCGAGTTGTGTCAGATATGTACCATGTATCTTCTTCTTGTCTCAGTGGTCCTTACTGTTATAACAACAATCCATCCAGTTTGATGTTTAGAATTTAAACACAGAGAAGACAAACTGAAGAGCAAAGTCTTGAGGATGATTAATATTAAAAGAAGAAATTAAGTAGTGGAAAATTGAAAACTCAAAACACAAAACAGAAGCTGGAAAAATGAGGAAGGAAGGTTGCTTTTTGTGTCTGAAGTGGATAGAAAAAAGGAGTGACAAAAGTCAGAAATGTATTAGATGGATAATATGATTAAATTTTAGGGAATGCAGTCCAACAGCAAGGCCAGTGGCATGCTGGAACAGGCTGCTCTGAGAGGGCTGCAGGACCACTGTCAAGGGCAGACACAAAAACTAGAACCACGTAGATGTGGTAGAGAGGGACATGGTTAGTGGGCATGGTGTGGGAGGACTGGTGGTTGGACTAGATGATCTTAGTGGTCTTTTCCAGCCTTAATGTTCCTATGATTCCATGACTTCAGGAATGGGCAGGGCAATCACCTATCCAGAAGGGTTTAGACAAGGACAGCCTTGCTACAGAAAGCACGTGGTGTTGGTCCAAATAACACAGAGAAATCTGTCTGTCTTATCTAATGCAATTCACCCAACATCCCCATTTACAGCTTCCCATACAAACGAATCAGTTCAATCCATATCTTTAAATGTGGAAACCTAAACTTTTTAATAGGAAGAACAGTAAGCAGAGTTCTGCTGCAGACAGAAATATACCCAGCGTCTTGCTCCTCATTCTCCCCAAACAAGTGATTAGAAAAATTTGTGTCTGTTTCTAAAGGCCAAAAGTCATTTGACTTCATCAAAACTTGAAGATCAGAATAGACTGAATAAATGCTACTTCATTTTAAAAACAGTTAATTGTTCTTAATTGAGCCATGGCTATTTTGCTGTAAATGTTTAGGCCTGCAGCCTCCTGCAGCAGAGTTCTTGCACCAGCAACCACAAGCTGCAGTTCTCTGTAGCAGTGAAAACCCAGCAACAAGAGACCCGTGACTGAAGCACAGAATCAGATGATCAGTTCATTCAAGATTAGTACACAGTGATTACAAAATCCATGCAGTTTCCTTCCTCTCCCTCCAAGTAGGAAGGAAAAGAAGGGATATGAGTACCTGTAAACAGGGCATGATAATGCAGACCCTTCTCTTTATCTTGATGAGAGCAGACATCAAATAAATACGCTTTGATGGGGCCATCAATAAAGTCTGCTGCAAAATCAAAAAGCACCACTCCCAGCATGGTAATGACTATCGCCCATGTCCGCTGCTTGTCTCTCTCACCGATGAAAGCTACAAAACCAAAAAGACTCTCATTGTGACAGCAATAGTGCTTTGTTTCGCAAAACCTCATTTCATCTTTTCAGATTCCTCCAAATCTAAACAATGCTCAGTTATGCATGAGGGACCACTGATACCCAATGATTGACATCTAAGAAGCGAGATAACTGGATTTTGAGTCTGTGCAGCACTGTGCTGTGCTAGGTTCACTCCGAGCCCTGGATCAGCAGAAGCTCTGAGTATCCCCAGCTCCACAGTCAAGAGCATCATTAACCTTTCCTTTCTGCTTTGCTCTTCCACCGCATGCTCTGTTAGCCTAAAGCACATGTTGTTTGGAGTACATTTTTGTTTCATTCCATTTGTCTCACCCTTCCACACTTTTAGGCAATCAGGACTGGCCTAACATCTCTTCCTGGCTCAACAATTACAAATACATCCAACAGCAAAGAAATCCAGGAACAGAGAACAGATCAGCCTGTGGAAACACACTCCTCCTGAGGAGGAGCCACTAGTCACAGCAACAACAATGATTTTCCAACAAGTCTTTGAGAAGTTACATCTCAGGCTGAACTAGAACAGTGCCTGGGGATGTCAGTCCTATTTGATTTGCACATTCCAGGTGCGCTGTTTCCATGGAGTTGTGACTTCTATTACTCATCAGCATGACACATTCCTGAGTCAAGCCAGTGCTGCAATAATTTAAGATAGATAAATGTTTTGAATGTCAACTCATGTAAAATAGGAGCTAACACAGATTCATTTAGGATGTGTACTACATCATATGAGCAACATCAATCATTTAACTCTAGAAGGCAAATTTTAGTTATCAAATACATCTCTGGGCCTAAGCAGCGCTTTATTGTATGAACTGATCAGGCAGCCAGGTCATCATATAATACGGCAATCTCATGCACAGACTACTGAACACTACGTACAGGATACATAACACACAGCATTAGGATTGAATGTAAATAGACTGCAGTGTTCCTAATCTCCTTCAGTGCTGCTCAGTAGCATGATCCCCCATTTTAACACCTAATTTTAACAGGGTAAAAAATAACAGAACCCCATCCTTTCCCATTCAAAGCAATAGGATGAGTTTTGTCAGCCAGTACAGCGCGTTGCCCTCACTTACCTGAGATCATCTCGTCCCCATTGAGGTACAAAGCCATGCCTACCAGCATTATGATGCCCAGACCCAGAATGTAAGGTCTCCTCCTGCCCCAGCTACAGGCGCAGTGATCACTGGCAGAACCTACCACAGGCTGCAGCACGAAGCCCAGGATGGGGCTGATGAGCCACACCAGGCTGTACAGGTTCTTGGGCAGCCCTACACTGAGCAGCACCGGCGTGACAAAGGCAGCCTCCACAGCATAGCAGAACTCCCTCCCGAACATCGCCATGCTGTGCATGATCAGCCTTCCTGTCGCTCGCTGCTTGGGCACCAGCACTCCAGTCCTTGCTGTGGAGGGCTGCGCAGCTTTCTCCTTCCCTCCTGTGTTGTCCATGTCTGCCTTGGCCACCTCAGAAAGGGGTGGAGGAGGCTCCTGGAAGCTCTGTTCTGTTAAGGTCATTGCTCTGGCTATGCGCAGTGCTTGGGCAGGTCAGTGCTGCCTGGTCTGGCTGACATGGAGCCCTGATCATATGCCGGGTTCAATCGCTCTGTTCTGGGGGAGGGACTCGCATACTTTCATGGCTCCGCGATCACAAGTTATGAAGGAAGGGGGCGGGGAAGCCTGTCTTAACATTAGCAGTTCTGCGCTCTGGGGCGTCTGTAGAGCTCCCAACTATCCCAGACTAAAGCAGTACTGTTGCAGCACAAAACACGCCTACAACACACATCACATGGGAGAGACGCAGGATTAACCCGACACAAAGCCAGTCATTCCCTCTTGCTGCTGCAGGACAACGGTGACACCAAGACTTGGGAAACCTCATCTTTTCATTCAGCAAGAGCGCTGATCTGCTGCAGGCAGCAAAACAAAAAGGCAAACGTCCAAATTTTGGATCAAAACCTAAGTGTGCTGAGGGATTATGCTTGGCTATAATTACTCTGCTCCAATACAATCAGATGCATATGACACTAAGCAAATTCTCAGATCTCAGTGTGCAGCAAGGAATTGGATTTGATGACCACTGTGGTCCGTTCTGACTCAGGATACTGTATGGCTCTGTGATAATGCAATGGTATATAACATTCTCTTTCATCAAACTGATTGTGAATGGGAAACTTAAAATGCTTTTAATAACTGTTAACTAATCTGTCAGTGTCTACAAGATAATTCTTGCTTCCATGCAGGTGTTTGTAGAGTAGAACGTAAAAGGTCTTTTCGTATAGTACTAATGCAGATGCTTTGCCATGACACATGTAAAATAAAGTGTATCTCAGCTATGGAAACCTTCACAAGCAACAAGCCTATCTTCAGCAAGACTGAAAAATGACCAAAATTGTTTTAAAAAACAACCCTTTTTGTCAAAATTCTTGACACGTTGGACTAACAAAGATTGCATTTAAATCCATATAACTGATTGTTTAAATATATATATATATATAATTTGTGTTGAAGGAGTAAAGAACATTTCAAATGACTCATTTTGAAGGAAACAACAACTCTACAGTATAACCTTTTATAAAAGCTGTGCAACTACCCCCATGCCTTTCATCTTTCCAGAAAGAAAGTAAAGGATCAAAAACTGGCTGATATTTTATAACGAGGAATTTATTTCTGAAATTATTTTTCAGGCAAACTGGGATGCTGAACATAATACGATCAGGAGACTGCACTAAGAAAACATAGACAGGATATTAGATACAATTACTTTATCATAATAACTCTGCAGCAACACAAGGAAGCAGCATTATTCAGACCATTGTTTTGGTATGATAAGGCACATCAACCAATATGGTGAGATCCCCATTAATCTATGAGTAAAGAATCAACTGCTTACTAAGCACTTAACCATATTTTAAGAGCATGGCCTTCAAGTAATTATACTGCAAAGGAGTAGTTTAATTATGAGTTAAAAGAACCAAAAGTTTCACAGGACAAATTATTTAAAAAACCATTTTGAGGACTTACATCTGCTTGCTATGACAAACAGCACAGAACTTCAGAGCACATTTTTGGTGTCATTGTAGACTGCAAGCCATCCACAAACACAGAACTCCCACTGTTTTCCATTACACTTAAAACTTCATTTAAAATATTCATTTAAAAGAAACAGCACACAAACGTTCATTTGTCATGTAATTCAATACATTTAATCTTACTGCATCAGCCCAAAGTTCATCTGATTTGCATAATCAGATTATAAATTAGCTTTTAGTTTGTTGGATTCTATTACTTTATCAGAATAAAGTTTAGCAATCTCTTCCTGAGTAAATCCATATTCTAGAAGTATCTCTTCTGTGTGCTCGCCTATAAAAGGATCTCTTTTAAATGATGGAACAGCAGGGGTCCTTGAAAGAAGAGGAGCAGGTCTGGGACTTATCTCTTCCTGATCATTTTTGATAAAAGAACTTCTTTGTTTGTTATGCTGATGTAACGGAGCATCATCAAAGGATAAAACAGGGGTCACACACGCATCAGTTCCATCAAATATACTGCACCATTCACTTTGTGTCTTCTGTGCAAAGATGGATGCAAACATTTTCTTCATCTCAGGCCAGTCAGAGAAACTCAACTGACTGGGAAGCTTATTTGAATCCAGCCCAAGACCTGAAAGGAGAAAAACAGAATAGCTTAGCTTAGATAAAATGAAGTGCTGCCCCTAATTAAGTATGTTTCTCAATATCCTATTATTTTGCAGACAGTCCAACGGAGCATGGCATACTAACTAAAAATAAGAAATCACTAGGATACTGATTACATAAGTAAGGGAGAAGAAAATGTTACATGATTTCCAATTAGAGCAAACAGTATCAGCTGTAGCCCTTTAACTGAGTTCATCATTTTCATAACACTTTATAAAAACAGTAGCTGCCTGGAGGTAACATTTTGTCCTGAAAACATTTTCTGGAATAGATACTGTACATCTACTGGCAAGTACAAAACTCTGGTGAATGGGCTGAGGGCTGCAGCAACACACTTACGGCTCAGAAGCTCTTAGGAGTCCAGAATCATTGGGTATTTCCATGCTAGAGCTGAAGACAGTGAAGATCTGCTGCTCTCAGCTCTCCAGCACACTTCTAGGTTCAGATTCTTCTGCTTTTGCTCTTAAACCTACACCCCCTAACTGCTTAAAGACCCAGCTTCCCAGAAGGTCAGTTACGTGGGCTACCTAGGTATGCAATACACAAAGCCTTTCTGAGACACAACAGTTTGGTACGTAGGCTGTCTGCAGGTAGCATTTACACAGCACTCCCATATTCAGCTGCAGACAGGAAAAAAAAAAATCAAAAACAATATTTCTGTATCTTCCTCTATTTCTACATCTTCATTATCACTGAAGGGAGTGGAAATGCAGCTATGTGAAACATAAGGGGTAAGAAAAGAAGACATCTTTCTCATTCTTCAGAATCTTCGCCACATGCATTTCTTGGGCCTCATATTTGCCTCCAGATTACAAAGCTGTCGTTTATCTATTAGCCATTCATATCACCCTCATAAAAGGATTAACTACTCACAGCGGTTAAGTATCCTTAATTAAACTGAACCTAAAGATCCTTACAAAATGGAGTTGATCATTGAACTGAGAAGGAGCAGTGTGAGACTACTTCAGAACTAGGAGTTGATTTAAATTTACCTCTCACAACAGGTAAACCTAAGTAACAGTATACTACCTGAGACTCCATCCCCATGCCTGATATTAGGTCAACTGGGAACACTGTCTGATTAGCATTAATATGCTTATTAATTTTGTTTTTTGTTCTACCATTCAGTCCAATTCGAATAAAGAGATACAGTTATCCCATTACACAATTACAACTGGAGATTGTGCCAGATGGAAAGTTGGCTGAATCTAACCACACATGCTCCAGTAAAATAGAACAATATGCAGAACCTAGAATTTAATATTACATGCTCATTTTCCAAGGACCACTGAAGACCTCAACTTTAAATAGTATGAACTGACAACATTTAAGCACCAAAGCCTCTCATTTTCCAGCTTGTGCTAACCAGTTGTGGTGCAGATGAAGAGAACTGCAGCAGGAACAACTGAGTCAACAAGGAAACAATTACACAGCACAGAATTGTTTGGGATACCACAAAATGATATACTTCTCCCAATATAATCAAAAGCAAAATATCCTTTACACAGAGTATCTGGTAGAGCAATCAAGACCAGTTTCCAAGCTTGTTTTTGATTTTCATCTAAAGATTTTTGTTCAGAAAAGCTGTACCTACCTGGTACAGTTTTGACATCATGGTTTTCAAAAGAAAAAGGAAAAAACAAAAACTAAGTCTCTTTGCAATGGTACAGCTTTAAGTTCCCCATAATTGCCACAGCTTTATTGAATCATTACCTGTGCACTATTTACTGAAGCAACAAATTGGAAACACAGTTCCTTCAGAAATTTTGAAACAAACTCACACAAAACAAACTCAAGTAAAACTTAAAATTATAAGGGAAAATCGTCCAAAATGTAATGAGGAAACCATCAGCACCCCTAGCTCCAATTTAAATGTGATCTAAGGTTATTCACTCTGTGCAGTTCTTAATTGCAATGTTGTTGCATTGAACACTAATAGATTTTTGAAATAGCACATTATATGTCACCATCACTAAATGGAGAACTCTGAAGAAATCCCTCATAAAGATTTAATTAACTATGTTATTCAAATGATTTCTAATTTTTTTTCCATCCTTTTTAAATAGAAGATGCACAATGTAGTAAAAAGTTTATTAAACACATGTTCATAACTTTTATGACTCTTTCTGCTTTTCCTATCAATATAAATTTACACAAACTTCACTTTTTATGGTAAGGTTCATGGAATAATAGAATCACAGAATGGCTTGGGTTTGAAGGCACCCCAAGGATCAAGTTCAAGCCCCATTGCCACAGGCAGTGAAAAGTTCATGCTTCTTACCTGACACATGAACTTCATGTTCTGCATGCCTCTCCTAGCTCAGCTACTGCAGTACTGAGCTTGTACTGCTAAACGTCAAGAGAAACTTGCAGAACCAATTTATAGGTCAGCTAGAGGACATTCTTTTTATTTGAATACTGAGACTTAATATTAGCACATGTACCTTACACCAGATTTCTTGTAAAATGCAAAGGTATTTTCATTACTCACTGGCTAGCTTTTGCAGTAATAAAATTAATATAAGCAAAAGGATTAAGCATGTTTGTGAACAGGAAAAGGTCTATAGTGAAATCAGAATTCCACTCATGACACTGAAGCTATTACACCAATTACTTACCATGTCAATTTTATGCAGCCTCAGCCTCTCACATAAGCAATTTATTTTTAAATTTTATATAGTTATGGTAAGAAAAAAATTAATTTTTGCTGCTGAACACTATCCACAAAGCCAACATTTTTCTCAAACCAAGACGTATTTTCTCTAACTTATTAAGGCTCTCTCTGAAGATCCTTAAAAAAGAACTTTCCTCACTGTTTCATTAACTGCACTCAGTTCCAGTACTGGGATCCTAATTCTGAAGGAAAACACTGAAATGAACCAAAAGCCAAAAGATGGTTTTACTTCTGCTCACCAGAATTCTCAGGGCAGTGACAACACCTTCAGAAATCACATCCTCTGCTCACTTCTGCAATCTTTAAATCTCCAGCTATTGCTTTCACGAAACCTCTATCCTTGTGTTCTCACTATAAAAGAATGGTAAAAGTAACCCATTCTCTGAGTATGGACAGAGAGACATACAGAGGCTTCAGATTTTATCTGGAACAGCACCAGAACTGACCAGAATTATGGGGGAAAAAATGAAGTATGAAATAAAATTATAGAAACTGGAACATACTATTTTAAAGTGAACAAAGCAGAGAGTTAATACCTTAAACAGATGGCTCAGCTTAAGTCAAAGTTCCTTCAGTTTATGAAATAGAAATACTGTTCTCACAAGCTGCTTTTTACTTCCTGTAACGTTAAAAAGCTTAAATTCTGAACCGAATTTCTGTAACAGGTATCTCAGAAAGGACAAAAAAGTCCCAAAGCCACAAGACAAATCATCTGTTCTAATTATGTACAGTACTGTTTCAGAAAGCTTGCAAGCAGAGCTACTGAGGAGGGTAATTATTCCTATGTGAAAGAAATTCATAACATGCTCATGAATACAATGAGGAAGAGCAACTTATTTTAAATACAGTGTTGTGAAAGAATATTAGTTCAGTCTCGATTTAAAGAGCACAGAAAGAAAATTAGTGCCTAGGTATGAGAAAAAAAAAAAAAAGTAATTAAAGGCAAAAAGCATCATTTCCTTAAAAGACTGCAGTCTGTATATTGAATTTTAGAAAGAAGCTCACTGAAACACTGTGAAACAAGTTGTGAATATACATTTCAGCCTCAGAATGTAGATACTTAGAACCAGTGACAGGACAAGGGGCAATTGGTGCACGCCAGAACATGGATGGTTCCACATAAATACGAGAAAAAACTTCTTCACAATAAGGGTAACTGGAACAGGCTCCTTTGGAGACACTCAAAACCCACCTGGACTCAGGGCTGGTGTGTGTCTGACCTGGTCTAGGTGTTCCTGCTCTGGCAGGGGAATTGGACTTGATGATCTTTTGAGGTCCTTTCCAATCCCTGACATTCTGTGAGACCATAACTTACATCTAAGTAAACAGGTATTTTATCGCTGAAATAACTTCTGAAACTTAAAATCAAGTAAACACATATTTTAAGCAAATGGAATACTTTCAAGCATAAAAATACAGTTGGCAAATGTGGATGTCCCAGCATTGGCAGGTGAATTTATAGTTACTGCTTCAAGTTTACACTATAAATTTCTGAGAAATCACAAGGAAGAAAATAGATTTCAGCAGCTTCCTCAGTAAATAGATGTCTGGGTAAAACAGAAACTAGTCAGTGATCATGATACACAGTGACAATAGATTCATTCATCAAAATGATCTTCTTAGATAACATATTGGCTCGCTGACAGAGAAAAGCCTAAGATTTCATCCTGGAGCAATAATCAGCACAGGATGCTGGAGTGTTCAGCAAAAGTTCACTTAAAGTGACAAATCAGCACCTGACTCCATTACAGAATCTATTCCCTTTAATAACAACTGTCAAGTCTCTTCCACTCCTGCAACTTAATCTCCTGAGAAGAGTAGAACACTGCAGCCATGAGCACTGCAGTGAATACTATGAGTACTATTTGAACACTTCAAGCCAAACCTGTGGGTACCTGAAGATGCAGATTTATTCTTTTTATCTTTCTTTAGTATTTAATACGGGCATTCTCCCTAAAGACATGTCCAATCTTACAACCCCATTCCTTCCTTCATGACATCTTGTCTTAACTGCACTCCTGAGTTCCAAAAACTCCAATAAAAGAGCAGGTCCTGGCACTGACTATGCTCTTATTAGCACAGAGCAGCTGACTGAGGCAGAGCTGGCAGGAACTGCCTATGAGAAGGGATCCACTCTACAACTGATGGAATCATCAGTGGAGAGTCACTGAATAAGGCACTGTCATCCCCACTCAGCAAAGATTTACCATGAGCAAGTAATTCATGCAAAAAAGCAGTACACGTAACACTGTCTGAAAATATCCACATTAGCTATATTGCATGCTGGTAGTCCTTCTCATTAAACCGAATTAAAATAAGATTGACAAATTTTGATGTATATCATGCTCAGAACACTAGAAACAGAAAATATATATCAAATTATTTTGGGAAGTAAAACTTAATTTCATTAATACCATAAATTTATGAAATTAAAACATTACCGCATGTTTTAAGCTCATGCAATAATGACTCTGCATAGAATTACAGAATACCCTATACAGGAAGGATCCACATGGATCACGAAGCCCAACTCCCAGCTCCACACAGCATCATCCAAATTCAAACCCAAAGTCTGAGAGCACTGTGCAAATGTTCTCTGGGCTCATGCAGTTCAGGGCTGTGCCCACTGCCCTGTGCAGTCCATTCCATGCCCAGTGCCCTAACTGGGGCAAAGCCTTTCACAAACCCCAGCCCTCCCCTGGCACAGCTCCATGCCATTCCCTCAGGCCCCATCGCTGTCACACAGAGCAGAGCTCAGCGCTGCCCTCCACTCCCTGTGAGGGGCTGCAGTCGCCATGATGCTCCCCTCAGCTCCTCTGCCCTGTGCCCAGCACACCCACGGTCCTCAGCTCACACACCTTGCCCTCCAGACCCTCTCCATCTTTGATACACTCCCCTGGACACTTTCCAATTGTTTTATATAGTTTTCATATTATGAATCATTCTAATTTATTGAACAGGTAAACTAAATTTTATAATCCTATTTCAAAACTCTTAAAGTCAAATACAGAAATCACATCCATAGCTGGACACATAAAAAAGAACACTCAGATCCTGTTACAAAACTTTGGTTTTTATAAAATTTTCTGGTTTACCTTTATTATTTTCAATAAGCACTTACTTCTAAAATAAGTTCAAACCACTTTAAAAATTTTATAGCAGAAAGAACTGAAACTGCTTGCAATTTTATTTGTTGTATCAAAGAATTAAGCCTTCTTTTAAAGTATATTCACTTCCTATTTAATAAAATAGTTCTAAAAATAGTTCATTAGTGCTTAAACCAAACCACATCACAGACTACCACTGCTGTTATTCTAGAAGAAAAATTATAATTTAAGTGTAGTATCTGGGAGTAACACAAAGGGATTAAAAACAAAGAAATCAATTCCTGAAAGAAGATTCCTGCTACCATACTATCCATTTGGTTTCAAGAAGTGTTTAGCTTTCACAAAGAAATTGACATAACTAACTTCATGTCATTCAATAATGCATTGTTGATGAGAAAAGACTACTCCAGGCTACTCACCCTTTATTAACTGGTCATAGAATTGAGGCTCAATAGCACCAACAGCCATGAATTTTCCATCAGAGGTCTTGTAGGTCTCATAAAATGGTGCACCACTGTCTAGGAGGTTCTCACCTCGTGGTCTGTTCCAGAGTCCTAAATTTTGTGATTTCCACAGAAAAGAACTTATGTATGCTATTCCTTCTACCTTAAAGATACACAGAAAAACAAAACAACAGCTTCAGTAAAGCTTAGGTGATTTTATATCCACCAGGAGAGCACAATAAGTAATTTCAGTTGAAAGAATAAACTTCTTGCCTCTATAGAACACTGTACACCAACAAGCATTCTACCTCTAGAAATCAAGATACCTACACCAGTAAGCATCAATCCTTTAAGTATCAGTTTATCTGTATTTTTATATTCATGTATTTATATTTATGTATATAAGACTATATAAAATATATAAAAGCATACATTCCTGAACACTGTGTTTTCTTGAATGTACTAACTATACTTCTATTTTTACAGCCAGAAGGAAAATGAAGGTTAAAATTTTCTTACAACATGAGAACTGAAAAGTTCATCTGGATCCCTGTGTTAAAACATACATTCTTCCACTCTTGTCACTGAGAAGGATAGCAACATACCAAGGTAACCTTTGAATAGGCAACGGTCTCATGAATACAGCATTAGAAAACATGGTTAATCCTGTTTCAGATTCCTCCTCAAAATTTTGGATATGCAAAGCACAACTAGTTGAAAATTCAGGTTGTTCAGCTTTTGTGTAATTACCTGTATCCATCTTTCCACGCAAAACTATACAGTTCTGCTCATCAAAAGGCTCTAATTTCTTCTGACTGCATTAAAAAAACTGTAAGTGAAGATGTGACAGTAATAGGACATGACCAGAAACATTCCAATGGAAAAGTGAAAAACCTGAGCTGTGTAATTATCTAGCCAACACTCAAATCTCTGTAGAAATACAAGGAGCTTGAAAGGCAAAACAGCATTCACCTCATTTTATTACAGGTTTTTTTCTACTATGTTCTCACCAGTACTCTATGTATTTGATACACGTACTATATATGTTATGCTATATATATACATGTGTAATGTATAATACATATCTAATATGCAGTAGGTATGTAATATACAATAAGCACGTAGCAATGTACAATGTACATACATCTATGGTATCAGCATTATATATGACTGTAAAGAGAAATTTAATATGGTTTCAAAACAGAAATTTCAATGAAATTGAGACAAGATTCCTCAAGCTGTGTGCAAATGAGGACTGTGTAAACAGCATGATTAAAATTAGATGACGTCATATTTTCACAGTATATGAATCAAAATATTTTTCATATATATTAATTTCTACCCTTTAAAACAAGAATTTAAAGTATGCAGATCATTGAAGCACGCAGTCATGAAGGCGTCTTCATTTCATATGTATTGCTTGACCTTTTTCTCAATTTCCTGCCACAAATGAAGAATTATTTTTTGCCCTAATTGTCATATGATGAAGTTAACTTTCTTAGGAAAAAAATAATATGTAACATCATATGCAAGTTTGCAAGATCTGCAAAGGTATCAAAATAGGGCTTACTTTATTAAGGATCTTATCTTGCACTGCTCATTTTAACAAACAATTACACAAAAAACACTGCAAGTAAGGATAATTACAGGTGGGGCTAATTCCAGAATAAGCTCCAAGTACAAGTTAGGTTTTGGTTCCACAAATTAGTCAGAACTACTGACAATATCTATCCACTGTATTATCTGCCCTGGGAACATAAAAAAATAGCACTACTATTTTGGTCTGATACATGGATTTCAAAATACCCCTATCCGGGTAACTGGACAGCTAGCATCTGCATGAGGTCTGCTGTGCTTCAGAGACCAAAGTGTCTAGCATCCTCAACAAATCTCCAAAGGCATGCTCAAATTACACCACATACACACATTAATGTGGTCACTTTCTTTTAAAACATGAAAAGGACAACATGGGAGGACTTCGCTTTAGTCTAACTGTACGGTGATTATCATAATCATTAGGCATTACATTTAATTATTTCCTAAAGCTAAAAGCATTAACAGCCTCTGAAGGAGGGACAAGAATCCAGAGGCACAATTTCCCTGGATGACCTCTGTCAGATCCATGAGTCTTCTGTTCCCTCAGCAGAATGAATAGTTCAAAACAAAGCTGAGAATAAACCCACACCAACCTAACTTCTAACCTCGTGACTGAGGAACTCTTCAAGGATGTGGGAGTTTTACTTTTGAACATCTCTAGGCTGAGAAAGACTTGGAACCCCAGCCTTCTGTCAGACAGCTAAATGCTCTTGCCATGGGACAGTTATGCAAGTGATCATTACCACCATCTTTTCCTGTGGCTGTCTTTCCACAAGCAGTGAGTCATGCTTGATCAGATGCTTACCAACAGCTGTAGACTCTGTGTCTAAATTTCATGTGAACCTGAAGCGTTGTCGTAACTCATACGTGTGAGAGTGCAGAAGCATCACTGTGCCCACCATATTACTTCGTGGCACCCTCCCTGCACCATACCCAGCATGTGGGAACTATTATGACCACTGTACCGAAATCTATTCTTACAGAGTCAATGAAACAATATATAAAGCTGTCCAGACCAGTTACTTAATTCTTCTGAGGTAACCTGCTGACACACATTCCTACAGCCAAAAAATATCCCTTGTTTCACTCCCAATGAGACAGAGATCTTGTAAGGACACAGTGGACTTGCACTGACTTGAGACACAGAATTTTTTTAATAACTTAAAGTATTTAAGTTTTGTTTTTTAGTAACTTATACTAATATTTTCTCTTTTTTAGTAAGTTAAAATTCCTCTCTTATGAGGAAAGACAGAGCAATCTGGGTCTATTCAGCCTTGAGAAAAGAAGACTCAGAAGAGATCTTATTAACGTTTATAAATATTGTAAGTGTGGAAGTCAAAAGGACATGGCCAATCTCTTTACAGTGATCTGTGGGGACAGGACAAGGGGGAAACTGCTGACAACTGAAGCACAGGAAGTTCGGCACCAATATGTTAAGGAACTTCTCCATAGTAAGAATGACAGAGCACTGGAACAGGGTGCCCATGGGGGTTGTGGATTCTCCTTCTCTGGAGATGAATAATCAAGACCCGCCTGGACACCTACCTGCGCAGCCTGTTGTAGGGAGCCTGCTTCGCAGGGCGCTGGACTTAATCTCTAAAGGTCCCTTCCAGCCCCTACAATTCTGTGATTCTGTGAGTAGTGAAGACAAAGTAATACTTCAAATACTTGAGCTAAATGATCTCTTAATGTCCTTTCCAACTGAACTACTCTATTCTGAACTACAGGAACTGTTCTGAGTATTTACTTAAAGTATATGCTTGCCATGTGTTTTCACAAAGATGCAAATCCTCTCAGTTTTCCTTTGTAGGCCATGTTTTTTACACTCACAGTCATTTCTATTATGTTCACTGGACCTCCTCAAATTGGTCATTTTTTGTGAAGGAAAATGTCGTGTCAGAAAAAGTATTTTTCTGAGGCTTTAGAAATACTGATTAGATTGGAAGAATTACTTAAGAAACCTTGCTGGCTCTATTTCCTGCTCATACATCCCAATACAGTGTGTATGTGTTTTACAACAACATTACATTGTTGACTCATGTTCAGCTTGTGACTACTATAAACCTCCAGGATGATACTTCAGCCTATTGTTCTCATATCACATTTGTGCAGCTAATTGTTTCTGCTTTAGAAAATTACAGAGCAGAGGTCTCAATGAATTTCAGGCAATTTTTTCCAGGTCATCTGTCTGATTTGTAAAGGTCAGTTTCAATTCTAATCCTGTCATCCCACATGCTTGCAGCTCTTCCCACATCCACATTCTCTGTGAATTTACCAAACAACATCCCTTGGCCAGCATTCACCTTAATGCAAAAAAACACTTAAAAATAATTAGAAATAAAATAAGCCCGTGAACAAATTCAGAGAGGAGGAAAGTAAAAGAGAGAAGGTAGGAGTGGAGGAAGTGGAGGGAGACAGCACACAGGTTTCAAGAATAAACATGAATATATTTGTTTTTCTTTATGTGTAAATGGGTGGCCTTGCACTGGGGTGGAATTTGGTGATCCCTGAGGTCTCTTCCAACCCAGGCAATTCTATGATTCTATAATTAAAAATTCTACAATATGAATTATTAAGCAATAAAAAAAATACCCTTCATTTCACAGCACATTAATGCAAAGTGTTTGAAATTAATTTCTCAGCAGTGATCCATGGCTGTGTAATTTTTCTAGGGAACGGTGCTCCTCATAAGACATGATGCACCTCAAATTGACAAGCAGTTTTATCCAGGACAAAACTAATGCAAATGTTGTAATAGGATCATTATTTTGCTGTTTATTGCATACCCTATTTTCATATATCAGATTTATTCACCAGTGCACTCAGCTAACAGTTTTTGAAGAAGGTAGACTAGTAGAAGAAAAATAGGGAAAGGCACTGGAGAAAAGCTGCAGTATGCCCCCCATGTTGTAACGATGTCATGGTAACACTGACCTCTGAAACCTGCCTGCAGGTAGAAAAAATAGCTACTTTATGAGATTATTTACTTTCCTATTCCAAGTTCTCAATTTTAAACCTTAGTCAGTAGCTCCAACTTTCTCCCTTTAAGAGATTTAGAGTAGGTAAAAAAACCCACAAAAATCTTAGCAAACAAATTCAACCATTTTTCCAAGACAAGACTTACCATACTTGCATCAACAACCTGCCCCTTGCCAGATATGGTACGTTCATAAAGGGCAATAATAATGCCCAGCGCACATAACACACCTCCACCAGCAAAATCAGCAAGAAGATTTAAAGGTGCATACGGATTTTCACCTTTTCTGCCCAGCTTTGACAGCACACCTGAAAGCAGAGCAAACAAAGCAAACGTACGCATTAAAACTGATGTTTGTAAGTCAAGTTTCATTCTTTTCAATCTATGCAGGCAAATATAGGCCAGAGCAAACTTCCCTCAACGGCTTTCTGATTCATCTCCAGCTACATCTTAGCAAACATCATTCATGAAATAACAGGATATCTGAAATTACTTCAGTGAAGACAATATCTAAAAATATAAATTAATAAAGAAGTTAGTATCTCGTAAATAAATCACTGATCATTTGGCTACATAAGTACAACATTTCATAGAAAATTAACTTGTATACAATAGTTCTACATTAATACTTCTACATGGATAGAGCCCCCATAAAAAAAACTTAGTAGGCATTATGAACATTCCTCAGAGCAACAATAGTGAATTTTTCTTGTTTGGAGCTTTTAAAGTAAAATGCAGATTTACAATCTTCAATGCTCATAATCCAAGAATTAACAGAACTAACAAAAGATTTCATACTGACATCCCTGTTTCTGTTCTACTCTCTCATTTGAACTGTCTTCTAAAAACAGGTTGTGTATCAGAGGAATGGATGAATAACATACAAAGGCAACCTCTGATTGCATGCAACAGGCACTAGGAACCTATGTTTATGCCAGAAATTATGCAGAAAATGAAAGGTTATAGAGTAAAGGTTAGGTAAATTTACTCCAGTCAGAGCTCTGAATCTGTCAGCATTTTTCTGACATCCCAAACAGCCTTCTTACTGTCATTTCATTCTTTTTAGCTTCCTTGTATGTCCCTTAGGGTAAATAAAACTCTGCATGTGGTCGTGTCACCCATTATGTGACGTCTCATTTTGAGGACAGATACCTTTAAAATACTTTGTCTTATTTCTTTAAAGTTGGAAGAAACACAGAATTTTTTGGCCCGTTTTCTCTCCTCGCACATACACTTGGAGAAGCAGCAGGATCAGAAGCAGTAAGAACAGCAGTAAATGCTGTTTAAATCAGGTCATGCCTGACAGCACTGATGATGCACTGATTGCTACCATCAGAGTTGGGTAATTTTGTTGTCTAATACTACATACCTGTAGAACTGTGATACTTGAAATCAGCATTCTGTCCACAATGCAATACTCAAAGAAAACAGCACTACACACAAAACCACATTATTTTCAACTGCCTTTTTCCCCACTTCGTATCAATACAGACAAGTATGCCTTAGACCTGGTCAGTTGTTTCATCAGACTGCATATGAGGTTATCTGAGCTATCTGCAAAGAACTTCTCAGTGAATTATTCAGTCTTTTCTTAGGAAAAGAATAACACTTCATTCAACAGAAAATTTTACAGCCTACCTGATAAAGCCACATAATTGATGTCGTGACCTGCAGACTTGGCATACTTTCCTGTCTGACCAAATCCTGTAAGTCTGGCATAGATGAGTCTGGGGTTCTCATGCAGAAGGACCTCAGGACCAAGACCAAGTTTTTCCATGACACCTTAATGAGACAAACCACAGAATCCTAATTCGCATTTGTGTTTAATAACATAGATGATTAAAGGTTTAATCATAAAACAACAGAAATGAACTGCCATCTCTGAAATAACACATTCTAAATCACTGTTCATATTAAAACATTAACAGTCAGAATGTAACAAATTACCAGCAAACTGCATACATTTTGAATGCAAGCCAATTAAATGGAAATTAAGTCTTAGGGTCATTTCTTATTCTTCTGCTTTTTGTTTTGTTTTCCAAAAGCAGGCCAACAGCTTGCTCTGCTCTACAGTAGAATGCCACCAAAAGCAGGCATAACTTTAAAACAATCCCTCCCAGAAAAGAGTTGATTTTTACATTTTCCACATCTAAATGATATGAAATTGCTTCAATTTTTCACTGGAATATATCATAGAATCATAGAATGGATTGGGTAGATAAGGAACTCTAAGATCAACTGGTTTCAACCACCCTACCACAGGCAGCGTCACCAACCACCAGACCAGGCTCATTTTCCTCATCATATTAACCTCTCAGTACAACATGCATTCCTGTGTCTTTTAACTCACTTACACAAATGGACCATGCCAGTATGGATTCCACAAATCATTTGCAATAATTGTACAAAAGAAGATGTGTTAAAAAATAACAGAGAAAAAAGAACTTTTAGAAATCAATGAAAAATAGGCTTGATCAGCACGGGTTTACAGTAATCAGGCCTAAATTTTTGAACCTGCATTCTAAAATAACGGATTTTAAAGTAGCAGATTCAAGTTGCAAATAAATATGTATTTGTATTGGCTCAGTGCTTTCTGGTCACACTGTATGCCATTATCTATATTGGGATTGCAGGGAGATTGAGTTTGGAGAGGAGGGGATTGACTCTCTATAGAATCACAGAACCATCAAGGTTGGAAAAGACCACCAAGATCATCCAGTTCAACCACTCACCTATGACCACTATTTCCCACTAAACCACATCCTTCAGTAGAACATCTAAAGTATTTCACAAACACCTTCAGGGATGGTGACTCAACCACTACCCTGAACAGCCTCTTCCAGCACCCAACCACTCTCTCAGAGAAGAAATTTTTCCAACCTGAACCTCTGTGGTCAGTAGGGCACACTGCTGGCTCATGTCAAACGCTGATAAGCACCCCTGGGTCCATGTCCTTTACAGTTTACCAGACACTCTGCCCCAAGCCTGCAGCATTGTCTGTGGTTGCTGTCTGGATTCTGGTTTTGTTCAGTCATGATGAAGAAAAAGAGACAGTTATTAGTTGTAGGTGATTCCTCCCTCCAGGGAACTGATACCCAGTATGTTGAGCAGACCCTGTTCTACCTAGCCTGTTATAGCTGTCAGGCTACAAGCCCATACTGCTTTTCTATACAGCGAGAGATGAAGCAGCTATAAGTGGGTCATGGGTTTCAAGGCCTTGGGACAACAGCTAAGGGAACTGAATGCACCGATCACCTTTTCCTCTCTGCTTCTTGAATTGGGAAAGGACATGGAAACAAATCAAACGATCTTCTTACCTTTAAATATGTGGCTTTGTAGCTGGTGCCAATGCCAGAACTTTGGATTTCTAGACAACTAGATGGCCTACATAGCAATGAGTCTGTGGTCAAAAGATGAGCTACATAAGGATGGGGACGGGAAAGCCAAGACCCAGCTTGAACTGACCTTGGCAAAGAATGCCAAAAAGAACAAGAAAGGCTTCTTCAGGTTCCTCAGCCACAAAAGGAAGGTCCAGGAGGGTATACTTGCCCAGTGAGTGACATGGGCAAGCAGATAAAACAGTAACAAGGAGAAGGCTGAGGAAATTAACTTTTTTTTTTGCCTCCATCTTCTCTAATATCTGCTCACCACACAGCCCTCAAATGTTTGATTAGGTAGTGGGGAATCAGGGAAGCAACATCCTTCTTGCTGTAAGCAAAGATCAAGTTTGTGAGCACCTGAGGAGCCTGAATATCCACAAGACTGTGGGTTCTGGTGAGATGCATCCCAGAATCCTGAGGGGGTGACTTGGGGTAGGCACTTTCAACGATACTTGTAAAGTCATGGCAGCCAGACAACTCTGGTCTCTGAACAAAAGGCAACAACACACCCATTTTTAAGAAGGGTAAAAAGGAAGATCCCAGGAACCACCAATCTGTCAGTCTCACCTCTGTGTCAGAAAGATCACGGAGCAGATCCTCCTGGAAGCTATGCTAAGACACATGGAAGGCTATGAGGAGATAGGGGAGAAACAGCATGGCTTCACCAAAGGGCAAATCCTCTTTGACCAGCCTTAGTGGCATTTTATGATGGTGTCACTGCATCAATGGACAAAGGAAGAACCACTGATGTCACCTATCTGGACTTCAGTAAGCCTCTGACAAGGTATCCCACTACATCCTTCTCTCCAAATTGGAAAGTTATGGATTTGATGGGTGGACTGTTCAATAAATAAAGAACTGGCTGCAAGATTGAGTCCATAGAGTGGTATTCAATAGCTCCATGTCTGGATGGAGATCAGTGACAAGTGGGGTCCCCAGAAGTCAGTGCTGGGGTGGATACTCTTTAATATCTTCATCAGTGCCATGGACAGCACAGTGAAGCAAACCCTCAGCAAGTCTGTTGATGACACCAAGCTGTGTGGTAAGGGCAACACACCAGAGGGCAAGGATGCCACCCAGGGGGACCCAGACAGGCTGGAACAGTGGGCTCAGGTGAAACTCATGAGGTTCAGCAAAACCAAATGCAATATCTTGCATCTGGGTCAGTGCAACCTTCACTACCAACACAAGCTGGGGGATGATAGGCGCAATCCTGATGAAGGAGACCCAAGGGTACTGGTGGATGGGAAACTGGACATGAGCCAGCAGTGTGCCCTCGCAGCCCAGAAAGCCAAATGTATCCTGGGCTGCTTCAAAAGAAGTGTGGCCAGTAGGGTGAGGGATGTGACTGCCCCTCTACTCTGTGCTGATGAGGCCTCACCTGGAGCACTGCATCCAGATGTGGTGGCCTCAGTACAGGAGAGACACAGACCCGCTGGAGTGTGTCTAGAGGAGGGCCACAAAAAATGATCCAAGGGATGGAACACCTCTGCTACAAGGACAGGATGAAGGAGAGCTGGGGCTATTCAGCCTAGAGAAGAGAAGGTTGCGAGGTGATCTGAGAGGGGTCTTTCAGGAAGTCCTTTACAGTGAGGGTGGTGAAGCACTGGAATAGGTTGCCCAGAGATGTGGGTCCACTCAATCCCCTCATCCAGGTCATCCATAAAGATATTAAACAGGACAGGTCCCAGTACTGACATAACTGGTATGTCTGTTCTATTCCACAACCTATTACTGCAACTTGTTTCAGGCTGTTCACAGAATTACTACACCTTCAAATTCCTTGAGATCTACTTCTCTTGTATTAACAGGCACTGAAAATATTTAACATTACAGAGAAATGGGTGATATTTGGTACCACAGTTCTACAAACTCACACCAATTCCAGAAAAGCAAGGTTTATCTAATTACCACGAGGAAATGAAAGAAAATTTCAGTCTTCCTAAAGACAGAAGTTTTGAGGATTCATGATCGTAGCTTAAAATAGGAACCACTGTCAAGAAGCTTCAAACAAGATCAGGTCTGGCCTGTATAAAGACTTCCAATGGAAAGTGTTATTGACAGTGCCAAATATACTCCATCCATAAATTCACTTACTTGACATCAAAGCTAGAGGACTGGCTCAGAATACACAGTCAAAGTCAAAAGCTTCTTTCTACTGAATCTCTTGTTATTGTATGAGCAAGATTTTCATGTACCACTGAGGACTGGTTGTTCAACAATCACTGTGCCTCAAGATCACTGACTGAAGGTCAAAATACATGTGCCTAAAGAAACCTCCCTTCCACTTAGCACTTAGGCTCTTCTCATCTCTTTGGTTCACATTAACTATGCTGATCACACATTTATCTTTTACAGTTTTAGGCCCACAAACCTTAATGTCTAGTTTAAAAATTGCCAGCATTTTCTGATAATCATAAAACCGTTTGAGTTGAAAGAGACTCTTAAAGGTCACATAGCCTAACTCTCCCACAATGGGGACATCTGCAGCTAGATCAGGGTGCTCAGAGACTGCTCCAGTCCCGCCTTGAATGTCTCCAGCAATGAGGCATCCACAGCCTGTCTGGGCAACTTGTTCCAGTGCCTCAACACCCTTACTGTAAAGAACTTCTGTACATCCAATCTAAATCTCCCCTATGTTAGTTTGAAGCCATTTCCCCTCGTTCTACCACAACAGACTCTGCTGAAGTGTCTGTCCCGGTCTCTCTTGCATCCCTTAGTTACATATTACAAGGCTTCTATCAGGACACCTCAGAGCCTTCCCTTCCCCAGGCTGAACAGCCCCATCTCCCTCATTCTGTCCTCATCGGGCAGAAGTCCCATCTCTTGAAACTAGAAATTCCTAAAGTTAAAAACATGTTTTACGAATGAATAAAGCATCTCATACACATCTGCCACCCGCAGAGGAATCACAAGCTCCAAGAACATCTCCTGTATTAACCTCCCAAGTGTGAGCAGGGCTGACAGACACCACAGGCCTGCAGCCCACGCTCACACACGCCTTGTCAGATACACGGGTGTTTCCCAGCACCATTTTCTCAGCCTGCCCCAGGCCGTGGGGCAAAGCCTGGTGGAGAGCACGGTTTCTCCCTCTGGTGCATCTGGGCTGACACATCCCCGTCTGTCCCACCCCAGCCACAGGAAATAAAACTCCAGAAGCTGTTCCCTTCCCATTTCCCCTGTACACATCAAAAAAGCCACACACTGAGGGATCCCCCTCAGCACCGCACCCGCCCCCTCCCTCTCACAGAGCACACCATGGAGCTGCTCCGAGCGCTGCGGGAAGCCCTCAACCCTTAACCCGGGGCTCCGCCGCCGCCTCACCGTGGCGGAAGGGCTCGATCAGCACGTCTGCCCGGCCGCACAGCCGCCTCAGGGCCGCCGCGCCCGGGGGTCGCTTGAGGTCGAGCGCTAAGGAGCGCTTTCCGCGGCCCTGCACGTCGGTGGCCACGGCGGAGCGGGGAGCCCGGTCCACCCGCACCACGCGGGCCCCGAAGTCGGCGAGGATCATCCCGCAAAGCGGAGCGGGAGCCAAACCCGCCAGCTCCAGCACCCGCACCCCGCTCAGCGCCATGGCGCCGCCGCTGCCTGCCGAGCGCCGAGACATCGATCCTCGCAGAGCGGGGCCGTGCCGCCCTGCAGGCCGCGTGGGTCGGGCCCTCAGCTGTAGGATGGTGATCCGTCCTTTGGATGATCACTTTGGTGTGCTTTCCCTTCTGCATCACGGTCAGCCAGACAGCGAGGAACGTGAAAATCAACAGTTTACAGAAAAACTGCGGTGGTTGTGTTTTACAGGGCCCTGCTAATCATCTTTTTTTTTTTTTTTTTTTGCTTTTTTTTTGCTTTGTGAAGCTGCACAGACACACACGTTCTTCAGCCTCTTCATGCCATACTCCAGGATATCAGAATAGGCTGATTAAAGCCTTTAGCTGGGCTGTCTGGTCCTGCTACAGCTGCTGTAATCTCTGTTGGAGAGCCAGTGCTCACACATAGATATCTCAATCAATTAGAAGATCGCCTCTTAGAATCACAGAATGGTTTGTAAGGGAGCCTTAAAGGATATCTAGTACAACTCCCCTGCAGTGAATGGGGACATCTGCAGCTAGACCAGCGTGCTCAGAGACTGCTTCAGACTCACCTTCAGTATCTTCAGTATCTCTGGGCAACCTGTGCCAGTGCTTTACCACCCTTATTTTAAAACGCTTTTGTATACCCAAACTATATCACCCTTTTGTCCGTTTGAAGCCATTTCCCCTTGTCCAGTCACTACAGATCCTGCTGAAGAGTCTGCTCCCTTCTTTCTTGCAGCCCTTATCTATATAGTGACAGACTGCACTCTGATTTCCTCGGAGCCTTCTCCAGGCTGAACAGCCCCCACCTCAGCCTGTCCTCCAGGTAAAGTGGTCAAGGCAGGGCTGGCACAGCTGCTTATAGCAAGTATGGCACTGAGATTTTTTAATAAGTAAAAATTTTAACAAAGAATTTAGGGCTCACAGGGCTTTTCAAGTGTATGTCCCACTCTGAGTCTCTCCGTTTAGCAGATCAAAGAGGCCCTTCAAGACAATTTCATATTTGTTTCGTTTATTTTTAAGTTACTTGGACTATAAAAACAATCACTGGCTGCAAATGCTGAATTTGTTTTAACTTTGCACTGGCAAAGATTTTTCCAGTTTTATCACAGCAACCCATTTATGCAATGCTGTGCACGTGTTTTTTGCTGCCATTAACCATTTCAGTGGGTACTCTGGGGCAGCAACATCCAAGTCAGAACCTTATTAAATGATTTCAGTTTCAGGAAGGTGTGGGCAAAACTTTATGAGCATTAAATTCACTTTGAAAATTTGCATTTTAACAAGTTAAGAAATACATAGGTGTAAGGGAGAAACAGATATCCTAGTTTACCGAGGGATGACACAGATGATCTGCATCCAAGAAACTCTACCAAAGCAACAAGTCACACCACACAGAATATGTGTTGAAAGCAGGCAGCCATCCCCTGTCATAGGCTTGCAGAAAGAACAGTACGGCACTGATATTATTTATTGCTGATTCATGACTCTGCAGCAAGAAATAGGTGATTGTGTAAATTCAATACTGCAGAGGTAATGGGTGTGGGTGAGGTCAATACATCCCTCTGAAGTAGCCGTGAATTCATACCACCTGGGAATCTGTCTGAGACTATGAATTACGGATTTAGAAATGAAAGTCCACTCCCATCTGCAGAGTACAAATGTGTAAGCTGTGTTGTGATTCTATATTAAAATCAACATATCCTAGAAATTCTGCCCTTTTTGATTGGTTAAGTCCGGGCAGTCACTGAGGTGAAGATCTGGCCTTGCTGCAAGGCAAGCTTTGCCATTAATTTTCGGTTTACTCCTTATTACTCTGTTCAAACAGGAGGACAAGTTACTGATATCTGTGACAGTGATTTCCATGCTTTGGACCTTGTACCTAAATTAGAGTATTCACCTTTGAGTTGTGCCTTCTAGTATAACTGTGCTTTCTTGGTTTAGATGAAGAGACTGGCAAATAGATTTGACTAACCTTTATGCTGACTAAACTGAGGAAAATAAATATTTTCCTACAAGTTTATCATTAACTGCTATTGTATGAACTGGAAAGTCTAGTCCATGGTTATTCCTGTATGTTGATTGCCTGGATACTGAGCTTCAGGTCTCCTCTGGGCATCGTGTTACACTAATTGTCAGTCTTGCCCTAATTCCTTTCCTGCTGACTGGCATCTTCCACAGTTCTCATCATAGGCAATTTTTCTAGGTTTGCCAGTGTGACTGGCCTTTGTTTTTATGAACTGTTTCTGTCACACAGACAGATTGTCACCAATAGGACACTGATTTGCACCTCAGTGATGGCCAAATTAATTTATAGTTCATGTTCTTTTTCATTTTTTGATCCCTAGATAGGTTGAGAAAACAAACGTGGACTTTTCTGAGTAACGTGTAATCCTGAAAGAAAGAAAGCATTGATCTGAATGGACTTACTATCTGAAATATTTCATCTGAAACAGTGTGTCCACTCTTTCATCGTTTAGAAGATGAAAAGCAGACAAAGTAAATTCCATCCAGGACTTTTCACTGCAGCCCAGGACTTTACACATTACTCGTACAAACACTCAGTTCCTGTATAAGGAATGTGTTCCCATATGCTGCCATCTGTCAGAAAGTTTCTGTGGTGTTTTTCTGTTGCCTTCCACTCTGTCTTAAAAGGCCAAGTTGTATAAAATTTGTGAAAATGATGTAAAATGAGAATTGCAAAACTATATTTTATATTATTGGCCATTACAACAGATTGTGTAATACAAAGAGCCTTAAAATGCTTGTGGGTATCCTTGTTTTTAAGCAGTGTATGCTACCCCTAATGAATTTAAAAAAAATCCATACCAAAGGAAAACAAATTCTTTAAAGGAAGCCTTACAGATTTATATTTTTGTGTGTGCACAGATATATATGCGTGTAAAAAGAATATATTTTATGACACTTAATATCAGCTTTCTCCAATTAAGTAGCAAAAGTAATGCTTAGGAAATATATTTTGTGTATATATCTCTATAGTCTTCAAATGGTGAAGGTCTTTGGTTGATCTCAGATATATAGTAGAATATATAGATATGAACAAAGCATTGTAGTTTTATGACTATTAATCTTTATTGGGTAAATGTATGTTTTACAAAGTAAGCAAACATTGCTAACATGTACACAGAATACTTTTTTTTCCAGGTTTTTTTCTGACTTGAACATTAGCTTGTGATGACATACATCTCATACACCTTGTGTATTTATTTCCATAGAACAGCATTATCTGAATACTTGATTGGTAGGTTTTAAATTGAAGGCATGCCAGAATCATACTAAAACACTTATCATAATAACATGGTCTCAGGCTTTAAAATGTACGTGGTAGAAACCCACCCCAAATTCATGAAAGAATAAAAGTCACTAGAGGAGAGTTCTTTAAGATGAATCTTTTCAGTGGTTGTTGCAAAAACTAAAAAATCTCAAATCACAGTCAAGTATCAACATGCATAATTCATCATAAAGTGTGATTTCCATATTCTAGAAATTCAGTATTAGAGAGTTTCAAACAAATGTTGTCCTAACCCTGCCTGCTTGTTACATATTAATGACAGGTAGTGTCTGTCATAAGCCTGTTGAAATGTAATCTGTATTTCGTTAGTTCATGGTGGAGAGCCAGAATGTGCAGAAGATACATTCAAACTTCTGTACTTCTTTAGTATATTCGTTGTTGATTCTGACAAAAAGAAAATAGTAAGACAGGATTTCAGGTACACAGATTTTGAAAAACTGATGGTAAATGTTATTGCTGAAGAAAGGCCTGATTTACTGTGGTCAGAACTGCTGACCCAGACAGTGTTTGCTTTCACCAGCTAAATATTGAACTAGGTTGCTACAGCTTTGCCAGGCTGCAATGTCTTTTCCTGAAATACTGGCTCTAGGAAGGCTGGTACGACAACTGTATCAACATCTTCACTTTTAAGTAAATATGCTATATTAAAATATACATCCTTCTGAAAGATCCCCAAACTCCATAGTTCATATGTTTCTCTGTGCTGTTGACATATCTCAACTTTTCTCTGTTTTGACAGCTTGCATTTTGTCAATTTAAAGGCTGGGAAGAAACACGACAGGTCCCCTGCCCAGTTCCCTGCAGTCTGCAGACTGAACTAGCTTAGCACAAGTTGCTACTAAGGCAGAAATTACTGCTGCTCTTATTTTGTTTTGTTTTGTTTTCTTGAAGGGAGCAAGCAAGCATAAATACACACTAAAAATATGTGAAAATTGACATAAAATGCATCTTTGGAGGTTTGAGATGGGGACACAATAAACCCAAATTCTGGACATCTTTGTTTTCACATTTTTTTTCTTCTATGTGTAAAGTTCACTCTAGTCCAGTAAAAATATCTTCCTTTAAAACTGGTCTCAGCTGAACCTACTTATAACTCGTTCCGTCCTGGTTCCATGCAAATTTAAATGAACACACCAGAAAGGAAAAGAAAAAAATAAAAATAAAAATTTAAAATTTAAAAAAATCAATTGCTGAGTTCCTGGTACACACTTAACTGTAGTATTCTTACAGACAAAATTGTCCTTATTGTGCAAACTGCTCTCTAAATTACTGAAACTACTTTCCCTTTGTTTTTCTCTTTGAAGAAGAGAGCAATAAAAATTGTGTCAACTACCCAATGTGTTCAGCTCATCTCCAAAATAGCAATGCACTGCATCAAAACAAGCCTTCCTGACCTTTACAATTCCACAGTCCTGAAAAAAAATGCAGTTCCAAAAAGAAGCTTCTTCACATAAACAGCTATTTGGCTGTTTTCTTCTCTACTTGGTTTCAAAAAGAAGAAACCCTGCAAAGGTGGAGAAGCGCTGGTGGTCCCCATGGAGGGCTCCGTTTCCCATTCGCAGCCAAACTTCATCTCCCTTGGCAAGTTTCAGCACCGCACTGTTACCCGAGGTGTCCGCCTTCCCTTTTGATTCATAGCTAAGGATGAATATTTTAACAAGTCAGTTTTTCTTTGTCAGCAATGATCAAGGAAACAATTTTTAAAAAGAAAAACAAAAAAAAGAAAAAAAAGTGCATCCAAGAAACCACATTCAGGCTTGCCAACATTCTCAGTTTTGGGGAGGGGAATTTTGGAGTTTTATTTAGTTATTTATTCATTCATTCATTTTGCACTTGATCCCTAAATCAAACATTGCACCTTATCTATTAGGTACTCATCATTATTTCCTTCTGAAATTCTGGAATTCTGAATGTTTAAATTAGGTGTTTTTCCTGCATACAGGTTATGAGTGTACTATTTAAAATAAACTTATGCCCACTCTTTGCAACACTCTGGATCTTCTGAGATGGTCTCTCTGTGAGATTCATCACAGTCAGTTTTAAATGCCTCCAGGTCAGAAGTTGCATGTGAGCAGGATCCCTGTGCTCCTTGCACAGGCAGAAGGCAGACAGGGTACTCAAATCGCCTTGAGGTCTTTTGTTGAAATACAGATGCATTTCATGTGGGCTAATGCAACTATTCCTTTGATTGTTGGTTCTCTTTCCTCCAACTTTTGCCTTTTCTGACATTAATGCTTTGTGGGAAAGTAATAGGGTGCTCTTTGTTTTGCAGAGAAGTTCTGCTGGGAATGAAGTGCAAGGGGAGAAGGGCAAAGGGACATGGCCTCAAGTTGTGCCAGGGTAAGTTTAGGTTGGATATCAGGAAAAACTGATTTACAGAAAGGGTTGTTAATCACTGGAATAGGCTCTCCAGAGAGGTGGTTGAGTCACCATCCCTGGATGTGTTTAAAAAGTGTTTTTATGTGGTGCTCAGGGACATGATTTAGCAGAGGGCTGTTAGAGTCAGAGTAGTATGGTCAGGTTGTTGCTGGACTTGATGATCTTTAAGGTCTTTTCCAACCTGAGCAATTCTATGATTCTAAGTACCCTTTAGTTGTGCCTTTGTTACTGGCCACTGAAAGAGTCTAGATGGCTTAAATAAAGCTGCTCTTATCTTAGGTGCCTAAAATCCAGTGTGCTGAATCTCAGCTTTTATGTGTGCTTTATCAGCTTTGGAAGATAAACTTGATTTTATCACCAGATTCCTTACTGATATTGAACAAATTACATTTTTTCAAACTTCCTTTGCACATGTTCACTTGGCAATAAGCTTCTTGACCTGATCCATATAGAAGATACTAAGTTAAAAGTGGATCTTATTCTTGATGAATCTGCAATAAATATATAGAGCTTAGAAAATTTTGGTTCAAATTGTGTTAATGATCACAAAGCCAGTAAATGGAACGCCTTGCTTCTTACTTATCTTCACTACTGCAGTTTGAATGCTCTCCACCTTTAAAGTAAAGTGCTTTCCCTTAACCTTCCATAAGACTATTTTTAGTTGCTGAAGATTTCATTACACTCTGACAGAAAAAATATAACAGTGAAGGTAGGTTTCAGCAGAAATACAGCACTCTACCAGTAGACTCCAACCCTGACTTGTGCTAATTCATTTCCCTTCAGCACTGGGGAACTTCTGATTAAGAATCATTTTCCAACCTTGTCTCAAGGACAGATGTTATGTAAATTTATATGTTGGGGAGCACAAAATGTAATACTTTTCCTTATTTGGTTATTTCACCCTATGAAATTTCTTCAAAAAAGAACAAGTTTGTGTTTTGAAGTGTAAGCATGTAGTCATAGTCACGTCAATGCAAACATCTTTTGCTGAGAAAATGTCATAGTCCTCCACTTACCTATATAAGCTGAATACTGTGTTACCATTATGCATCAGGTACACGTACACTTCCTCCACATCTTCATGTTTCATCATATTGAAGGTGAAGAAATACACACCTGGAATGATTACCAAAGTGTTTTCTTCATAGCAGTAGCCACTCTACAGATTTGTTCTCGGAGTTGTATTGAGTGATCCTTACGGGTCCCTTCCAACTAAGTTTTTTATGGTTCTATATATTAATCTCAAAAGAAAGCAGCTGGGAGAATAATCGCCTATGCTTCTAAGTGTCAGTAAGACAAGTGACATAGCAAGCTTGGAGGGCCTGACTTCCATTAAATGTAACGTCATGTGTCATAACTGGAAGTAGATGAATAGAAGTGTGAGAAAGGCCAAATGGAGGAAGATGCTCTTAGTCTTCACTTACATGTGTTATTGTCCTCCCTCCTCCATCTCCTGTTGCTGACTGGAAAGCCTGCTTTTGACTTTCTCAGTTTCCAGTTTCAATTCTCCAAAAGCAGGGAATCGTTTTGCAGAGTGAGTCTTATCTGTTCCTTGCTCTAACTCAGTACCTTTTTCTCACTGTTACTGACCACACTTTTCTCCAGAGGTCTGAGGACTGCGTTATTTTGTTTGACAAGTACTCACCATTCACTGGAGCACCAAATCTCCCGGTCATTACATCAAAGAAATTCCCAACGTTAGTTTCAACGCTACTGAAGATGATCCCACTGTTCTGGTTGCTGAAGTGAGTAGCCATGGAAGCCATGAATGCAACCTGGAAAAATTTACTGCTTAGGCAATCATTCATTAAATGTGCATGTATCAGGGAATCAGCTACATTATTTTTTCCTGGATTTACACTCTGTTTATTTTCCTGACGGATATGTTCTTCTAGGGCCTGCTCCAAGGCCATTAAACTCCAGTAACAGAACTCCCATTGAAGGAAGCTAGAAGAGTGCTAGCCTTCTTGGATTCAATTGGACTATTCATGGCTGTAAAGGTAAGTGTATGGGTAAGTGTTTGCAGGGCAGAACCTTAATTTTGGATTTTATTTACCTTCAAGTCTCTCTAGAATGATGCAACGATCAACTGGTATGGCATTTTAGATAAATGTGAATTAGTTAGTTTTTATATGCTCCCTAGTGTACCTAGGCTGGATATTAATTTAAATGGAATATATTGAATAAATAATCTTGGTAGAATCCAAACACATTATTGTTTCTTTCTAACTGCCTTCAAAGATAAATTAGGTATTTTTATTAGAGATCTTCTAGAAGTTCAGTGGCTGGGATTCAGTAATCAGCACTTTTCCTCAGATTACCCTCAGTAAGACACCAAGGTACAACCAATAGAAAACTGCGTTCCATGGGTGGGGCAGGGGGTTATCTCTTTTGTCAGTCTGTAATCCTCCCACCTGATTGTCAGTAGAAAGAGTACAGGAAGAACTGCAGCACCTGCGTGCTAGAAAGTCACACAGTGACGTAGTGGAAATGTTATTCCTCTCTCTTTCTCTGAAGAAAAGTTAGAAGAGTGTTCAATTACAGCTGTTAAGTCCTCCCTACAATAACCATGTTTTTAAAATGAGATTCCAGACCTTTTATTCCAGAACTGTTATAAAAAACAAAACAAAAAAAGCCCACCCAAATCTTTTGATTTCAGATCCAAATGAGAAATGAGGTGAAATCAGATGCCAGTTCTGATGCAACAATGGAAATAATCAGCCATTTGCTCAGAAATTTGAGGAGCTCCAGATGTGAGCTGAAAGCTTGGGCTGATTTTCTTTATCCTTACACAGGTACATTTTCTCTGACAGCAAAGGTTTACATTCTTACTTCTCAGTCAGGTGCACATCAAAGTTCATTCTATGTTAAAGCAAAGCGGCTGTAATGGCCACTAGATGGAATTTATTACTCTTTGTTCAGTTTCCATTTTACTCTCTCTTCAATTCAAAGGTCCTTTTCTGGGCTGATCAGAACAGCTGAAAAAAAAAAGAATGTCCTTTCTCCCTCTGTCTCATTTTGAACTACAAGTCTTTCAAAATAACTCTGTGCTTCAACCACTATTTATTCAGACATCTTTTTTACTCTTCCCCTCTGCTCTCCAAAGTTCTTAAGCATGATGTTAACAAGAAATTACATACGCTGCTATATGATGAAGCACGTCTATCGAATAGTGATTAACTTTTACCTGAAAGCAGTCACTGCAATCTGAGCCTTTGTTATTCATGCCATGTCATTATTCATTGTTATTACCACTGTCTTATGTAAGAAAAAATACTGATATCTCATTTAAAATTGCAAAAAGATCAATGTTGAAGATAATTGCAACAAATACATTTTCCAAGATATTCAGCTATGATGTTAATTCCACTTGCTTTTTAAAGACTCCTAAGATAATTATGCTTTATTACAAACATCTAGTAGTTTTGGAAGCTATTTGGAAGCTATTATGTATTTTATTCTGTCAGTTACCCCACCTTTATGCAACCTGGAGCTGAAGATTCACGCATACACAACACCAAGAAATCCAAAGACATTTTCCGAGATTGCACAGGTTGGTTGTACTAGTGATTCTACTAGTGATGTGAATTTGTATAATTTAAATAAGGACGTGAAACAGATATGAATGACTTCTGTTTGGAAAAAAACATTTCAGTTAAAACCTGTGGATTTTCAAGTAGATCAGAACTTCAGTTTTGCCCAGAGTCAGAGGGGCTATAAGTAGAATTAATTTTCCTGTACATTTGCTTTATCCCAGTTTTGTACCTTCAGTGGTGGAGTTTGGAGATATGAAACAGCTCAAGACTAAGACACTTCTATTTGAGTATGTACATGTGAACAAGGATGTAACTGTCTTGTAATTACTGGAAAGTTAGTCTATGTGCTCCTTGAAGTATGAAGACCCATATGCCCCAAACCAGCAATGTCTTTTAGTTGAGTTGTTCTTCTGGGTCCCCAACAACTATCAAAGGAGTTTAGATGCTCCCTGTATAAGTAGGTTCCTCAGTCTGGATCTAAACCCAGCCATAATCAGTGGCTCACACAAATGCACCTAGAGCCATATGAAGTGCCCCGTGAGACTATCTGATCTCATACAAGACCCCCAGAAGCCACCACAGTGGCAGATGGAGACTCTAATCCCAAAGCCTTTCCACACACCTAAATCTTGCATTTTGTACCTATGCCGCTCCACAGACATACTCAAGTCTACTGCTACCAGTGATGAACTGATCACATATCTTTACACTGTAGCGTATAGTATAAACAACTCTTAAATTCCATTTTCAGCTGTAACCAAGGATCCTAGATATCTAAGTCCCATTCACTTTTTATCACCTTAAGAACAGGATTAGGATCATAGAGTCATCAAGGTTGGACAAGACATCCAAAATCATCTAGTCCAACCATCCTCCTGTCACCAGTATTTCCATGTTGTTTCCTGGTGGAATGGATAAAATCTGATCTAAAAGCTATAAAACTAGGCTTAATAAATAAATAAATAAATAAATAAATAAATAAATTCTTGATTACAAATATGCATTTGTGTCAGCTCAAAATTGAACTCAGTTTTTAATGCTTCCCTGGGTTTTGGATGGCTCATACCTAACAGCCTACATTCTTCTCAGCATAGTTAGGATATTGAGACATGGGAAAACATAGATGTCTGCTGAATGATATTTTTCAAAACAAGAGGGCTTTGTTCTGAGTTCAAAGGTTTTGGGCCGATATTTGGGTGATTTGGATACACATTCTAAGAATCTCACAAGGCCTAACTGACTCGAGGAGCGTAAGTTCAAGTAACTTCTTTGCTCTTTTCTCCAGGAAGCTCAGAGCTATGTAATGTAATGGGGCTTAATAGAAAAATGCTCATCCTTGTTACCACGCAGGTACTGACCTTCTATTGTAAAAGGGAGCCATATTTTCTGCTGTTAATTAGATGGAATCTTAGTCTAACATAGCTAAACTTTGCTGATTTTCTTTTCCAGGAAGATCTGGTGAAGCATATCTGTCAATCATGACACAGTCTTTTACTGTGTTCTTTTACAGGTGGAACTTCTTAAGCTTCCTGTACCAGTCACTGCTGCAGCAAACGTGAGGCAGATGTTTTGTACCTGTAGCTCTGGAGGAATCCCAGGGTAACCCTTTTCGCCTTTGGGTCCATGATGGCCGCGCTCTCCCCTTGGTCCCATATCTCCTTTGTCTCCTTTCTCACCTTTGGCTCCTTCCTGGCCAGTTGCTCCATTATTGCCATTGTTTCCATGATTTCCTTAAAAGAAACAGACCTTCCTATGTAACTTTAGAAATTTCATACAATACATTTTAGCAGATACAGTGAAAGGAAGGGTTTTTTTTTTTGTTGGTTTTTTTTTTTTTTTTTTTTCCCAGCAGTTTACAACACCTGCACTTTTCAGTGCTACTGGATAAAGAAAGAGATGTTTTGATGAGCATTTTCCAGGAGGATGTACATTGATGTTTAAGAGTTAGCCACCACATTATCTTGTTATTGCTCTATTAGCTGCAGATGTCTCAGGTCAGTTGCTTTGCAGGGATGATGTCCAAGGAGGAGACCTCAGAAAACACAAGGCTTGGGTGAAGTGAAGGACACTGTTGGCTGACACATATCAGGTAGTCTGCATTTTCAGTCTTATTTTTCTTTTCTTGTAAAAATATTTCCTGCTAATTCAAGGTGACTAGAATAGGACAAGATGATTTTGAAGAACATTTTGCTGTCTTTAAAACTTAAGGTAGCACTTATAGTGTGTAACCTTAAACTAGCTAAAAATGGGCCCATCTGTGCCAAAAATTGTGGGAGCTGTGTTCTTGGTGTGCTAGTTGGCTTTAACAGGTTGGTTGCTTGTTCCTAAGTTTGAAGACATTAGTGTTACAGTGAACCTTTTCTGAGAGGGCTTCTTATAATAGGGGTCATTACAACAAATGCATTTCTGCGTCTGCAGTACTACTTCCTCTTGTTTACTGAAGAAATTACTGACCAAGCATCTATGCATCTGACAAACGTTTAAAATTGGTCAAGATAACAGAGTAATTATTATGCCTGCCCAAAGCAAGAGCTTGATCTTTAATTTAATTGCTCAGAGGATTAATTAGTGTCTTCGATGATCTAATTCTACTTGAATTTAAATTATATTCTTTGTCACTCTGCTTATTCTCTAATTACTCACTTCAGTTATGAATTTTCAAGAATGGTGCTGTCTGAGAGCAAATCTGAGTAAGTGATTCTTCAAAGCTTTTGTATTAAGAAAATGACTTCAAATAAAATGTCTGAATGACAGAAGAATAGAAGCAATTTTTGCTTGAGAAATCAATAACTCCTAAAAATTACAAGATTGATCCTTTGTGTAACAAGAGAACTACTTCTCTAACAGCTCAGAACTGAAGTGTACAAACAATATTTGATTCAGTCAAGAGAAAAACAGCCGTTGCCCTTCAGCTCAAGTGCGTAATGATAGGAAATGAAGCAGATGAAGGAAACAGAGGAATTACAAGCTGCAGAGAGATGCCATGGGCCATACAATTGTGATATCCTTTGGTAGCAAGAGAGTGTGTCTGAGTTACACATTCACATGAGGAAAAGGCAGAGGTGGACTGGGCTGCATCTCAGTATATCAACTGGCAGCCTTGTAGTGTGGATGTAATACAAAATCAAATCATGTGCCACTTCTAAGAAGTCTGCTTTGAATTGATACAAAACGCATAAGAGGTTTCAACATTAGTTTCATTGATATTATCTATCTGCTTTAGGGATGGTAATTTTCAAATCCCTGGCAGTAGCTTCTGTAACAAACCTAGACCAACACACAGCTGTCTTTTCCCTTTCTTTGGGCCCTTCTTTTTTTTCTGGGTGAAACTATACATTCTTCTTGTGTACCACATTTTTCTGTGTATATATTTTGTCTTAAAAAAATAAAAATAAAGATACTTCTTATTATGGAAAAACAAAACAAGGAAGAAGGAAAAGAAGAAATTTCCATGAAAGAATAGGGGTATGTGTGTCTCTAAAAATTTGGCTAGCAGTATGCCCAATGAAAACATTGTCTGAACACAGCACAAAATAGCATTACTGGATGTTCAGAGGAGAAAACAATAATCAACTCCAGGAAATAAGTAGTTCCAGCTTTAATGGAGGCTTCATGCTGCTTTAAGGAGAAAGAATAATTTGGCCTAGAAATGCAATGAGGTTGCTTTCAACATGAATTTGTGAAAGCTGAACTTTATTAACAGATGTTTTTTCACTAGAAAAATCTTTAGAGTCTAATTGAAAACCTCTGTCCCCTCAGGAAATTTGAGAAAAACTTGCTTCCAAATCCATCCCCTGATACTGATTTGGATCATTCTGCAGTACTTCACAGATTTCTCTGAAATTTATAGCCTAAAATTAGTCTGCTCAAAAATCAATTAAAGTGCATCTTTACCTGGCATCCCAGGGGGTCCAGGAGGTCCTGGGGGCCCTTGGTAGAGTCGAACTCCAAAGTCACCACGGCAGCAGGAGCTACAGTCTGGATTCTGCGGTCCAGTCTGTGGGGGCTAAGGGCACAAAAATAAGCTTTAAATAACTCATTCATGGAGTAAATTGATCACATGCATGTCAGACACAGGCTCTTCATTATGTAGACTTTGCATATATGCTGATTTTTCAAAATGCTTATCTGGACTGAAATCTGCTATACTTGGGTTCTCTCCAAAAATGTTATTTTGAAAAGATTTAAGGGGGGGGGGAAGTTCTGTCAAATAATGGGGGTTTTGAAAATAAAATAATACCAAGCAATAAAGGCTAGATTAATATTCCAATTAGGCACCAATACTACTTTTTGCTGATCCTGCATTTCAGCTGACCTTTATTGACAAACAGGCCTACAGTCAACAAGTGGTGGGGAAAAAAAGGGACTTCATCTGGCCATCAGCAATGATCCTCCACTAAGCATTGAGAAAATTGGGTCAGACTGCTAGAAAGACATTAAAAATACACAGCTCTTAAAGTCCTCAGTCTTGTGTATGTACAAGCTATTTAAGTTGGGTGAACCTGAAGAATTAATGGCATTTGATTATTCACAGTTGTGGATGGTTATCTCTAACCAGTCTGTATGATAAAAGTAGCACGGCAATATAAATACAGTAATAGGTTAAATATACACAGCTCAGTTTCTAGAATAGTAGTTTGATAATGGCTGTATTTCAGTACTTTTCAATTACACCCTATTGTATTTATTCCTGTGGAGTCTCATTGAATCCTGGTTAGTTTTCACTGTAGTGATTTAGTGGTCACAAAGCTTCTGAAGGCTCAGCTGAGGCAGATGGCCTGGATTTTATTTTATTTCTCTACATCTTCATTCATCCTGTTTTGTTGCTTTTTTAACAATTTTCTTAACATTTCTTTGCTACTATCCAGAGTCACAAATGTGCAGTTCTTAACTTCCAGAGGCCAGCAATTCCAATTGTATATTTTCTCTATTTGTCTTTCTTTTCACTTCCTTTACTTTCTTTCCATTCCATTCCTCTTTATCATCGTCTCATGACTTGCTTAATGCAGATCTATTGGTTTAGCAGCAAATTAGCCTCTGGTGGGATTGGAACTGCCAAATGATCATACAGCTATGCTGTATTTTTGCCATCTCTGTCACCAGCTGGATGTGAAATACTGAAGTTTTATGCCCATGTTTTGAAAGCTTTCAAGAAATCCCCCTGAATTCATACCCTCAAAGTTCATTCATTTCAGGAGACTTTAAAATTTATGCCACTGATACGGAAAATACTATTCATGCCACCAAAGTATTGCTTGCCACAGATATGTGTCCTCCACAGCTGGAACCACTGACAGTGGAGGTACCATGGGAATAAAGGCCAATCTGACAGCTCAGCAAACATACTCATTTTTCAAAGACTCATAGAAATGTTAATAATTGCAGTGGACAGATGGCTTTGGATTTATATAATGCTGGTCAACACTTTGCTTTTTTACTTTTAATCTGCGTAAAGCCTTGGCAGCATGAGAAAAATGAGTTCTACCTGTTGGACTGTCCCTGGAGATCTTGTATCTCTCCTAGCTTCTATGAAGAATAGAACAGATAATCACACTGATCAAACATTTCCAAGTATGAGAAGTAACTGCTTTCAGCTCCTTTTCAGCCCATGAAGGGGAACTGAGAGGACAGGAGCTGTGCAAACATTTTGCACCATCAGAATGAAGTGTTTGCTGACATCAAAACCTCCAGCTTTTTCTTTGATAGTGCTTGATATCCAAGTTAAATGAGAAAGCCAACCATATAGACATCTGCCAAGTACAAATAAGTGTGGTCAGCCTAGAAATATCCAAATAGTTACAACTGTGTCTTACTGCTATATGAAATCACGAGTCCCCCAAAATGAGCTGTACGTGTCAGAAAGCCTCACTTCAGGCATGGGAGAGTCTCTGCATGGGTAAGATTTGTTATATTACACAATGCACTGAAATTCGGACTGGTATTAGGTATGGTATTCTATGGTATTAGGTAACCAGCAGTGTTATTGTAAAATAGATAACATTGCTGATCATAGCCAGCAACCTGCTTTGACATAATCTCTCCAAAAACTCAACAGGTTATTACATGTGCAGGAAGGCAAGTCCTGCCAGTCTGGTTATACTGAGAGCAGTCCCACTGACTTGTGAATAAATACTTGTGCATGCCATAAGGAAGCACTGATTTATTAACTCTGCTAAGTCTTTGACTAGGAGGAAAAAAATGTTCACAATCAGCTGCCAAGAACAGTGAATTCTGAGGATACTTTTTAAATCTCTGAAATCAGAGAACTAAATGAAAGCTACAGTTAAAAGAAAAGCCTGTGCCTAATGTAAAAGTACACTCAAGTGGGACTCGGAGATTAATTACAGCCTACTTGCCAAAGGTGATCTATGCAACCATTTCCACATAAATTTTATTGCACAATGAATCTTTGGCATTGCTTTCAGAACATGAATATCACTTAGGGGCTTTTGAAATGTATCTGCTACATGACTAACCTAATACAGATAGAAAACTGGAAGCAGTGATAGTGGGGATATTTGTTGATTTTCCTACAATTTTGTATGTAGGAGGCAGTTGTAGGCAGCAGATGGTCTATAAAATTCCCTTAATTTATACTCATGAACTGATCATAATTGGAGATTTAGTTCTTTTTACTTCCTGATTAATTTTATGGGTTTCTGTTATGCCATATAAGATAATGCAGAAGACAAGTAATGTACACCCACTGCTCCTGGCTCCTGTTTTGAATGCAAAACAGCCTGTTTGTGTGGGCACCAGAGTTCTCTGTGCTACTTCACTAGCAATGAGATAAGAAAAACACCAGCATTTGAGGCAAAACACCGGTATCTTGAATAGTACCTGAAGGTTTTCAAGGAGCAGGATCAAAAAGAAGAAATGTCTCTTAATTCATTGAGTTCTTATGTTTGAGAAATGCACGTTATATTTCTCATAAGTTACTGTAAGTACAGAAACTAGCTCCTTAATCAATTGCTATTGCTTCACTGCCAAAGGAATGGGATCTTTACTGTACTTCAGCAAGAGTTCTCTAGCCACAGCTAGGATAATTAAGAAAGTAGGGACTTAGGGGATTCTTTGACTTCACAGACTGGTTGTTTCCAGCAGCTGCCAAACAGCTTTCAGATAGCTCAAGGGGAAGGGAGAGGTTTGACATAGGTTAGAATATGTCCTTTCCATCTTTCTTCCTCTTCTGCCTGGAATCCCCTGGAGTCCCAGAACTGAAAATACCTATTGCATCAGACACTCCATGATGGATTAGCCCTGTCACACATCTGCTAGAGCTCTGTCTCATTTCAGTAAGCCAAAAATTGCATCATCTCTCCAGCAAAGATTGCTTCCTAGAGAGGAGACTGGCAAGTAAACGACTGCCATCAGCTGAGCTCAGACTTGCTGGGCTCAATTTTAGTGTCACAGTTCCTTATAGCAGCAGACAACTTCATACAGGTACTAAATTCTGCTAAGAGGGATACGTTCACCCACAAGCAGTGGAATCTATTGCAATGGAGAATTTTACCTTCAAAAAATCATTGTATTGCATTAAATCTTGCACTATCTAATATTTTGTTGGCAGCTGCCTTTAACTACAAGTGATGCAGAGTCTATAGTATGCAACTGCACAATTCTCTGTGCACTTAAAGACACACACATGCTAACTGACTCGTACTACATACCCAATTGATCGCATTATTTACATGCTGGAAATGTCATTCAGCACAACAGTAGTCAAATATCTATCTTGCCAAGTGCACTGGAAGAACATAAAATTCCTGTGCAGGAAATAATATGAAATGCAACTACAAAAATTAAAGACAAGGCATACAGGGATGTATTAAACTCATTCCCATACTCTGATGTGTTTCGGTCATTTAAAATGGAGTTAAAATCTCCCATCTGCTTATCATGAAGCAGATTGTGGAGTAGGTTGCTATTCAATACTTGTCTTTAACATCCATGGTTGTTGGAATGCAAAATATAACAGTTTGATCTAAAAGAGTCTTAAGTCACCAATGACAGAAGGTGAGCTGTGCAGGACCAAACATTCATATCAGTAATGAGAACAAAACACTCATGTTCTTGTTATTTCTCAAAAATACCAATTAACAAACTTTTCAGTAGCATTTTGCTGTGCTAGAAAAAGCTTCACCTTCTGCCCTTCAGATTCTTCTTTTAAATGTAGATTGCAATATTTATGTATAATCGAACTGTTCAGTTTGCTCTAAGCTAATGACTATAATACCCAAATTGCCACGTAAAAGGCATAAAAACACCCCCAGTTTTAAAAGCAGATACTGCGGTTGATCTTAAAAGTTTCATTCCAATCCAAATCTTTTCCCCACCAAAACGAAGTTGTTATCTGTAATTACTAAACTACTCAGATCCCAGACACAAAGTGTTTTTTTTTCAAACATTCCTTCAGAATTACAATTCTGACTGCTCAGAATTTTATGCTTGTCTTTTTTTTTTATATTTCTATGATTTTCAAGTAAATTCATTCTCTGCTAATTGAATCTTTGCCAGTGTCTCTAGAAATCCTTTAATTTCACTCCAAAGCCAAATCAGTTGATTGATTCTGAATCCTTAACATGTTAACCAACTAACAACTGATAGTTAAGAGGCTTTATCTGACAGTATGCTTCCAACAAATCGAAGTTCCAGACATAGAGGGCTTCTATCTGTGTTCTGACCGTCATCCCCAAATATGCTGTTGGCTCTCCCAGCTAGTTTAAAAGTTGTATAAAGCATCCCAGCAGCATACAGACCATTATACAGCTAGAATAAAATTCATTTCATAAATACATTATTAGTAATCTTATATATAGTAATATATATATATATATAATATCTCATTAGCTGTAAAGTTATCTTAGAAGATTAATTCAGAGTACCTGGACTCTATCTGAGGTAGTCAGTTCTACATCATCTACCTCTGGTCTCAGAACATTTTGGTCTGTAGAAGAGCTATTAGCAACAGTCCACTCTATAAGTTGACTCCGCTGCTTCAAAATTTCCCTGCTTCTGGAACCTTTGTGGCCAGTCTGGTGGTGACTTTGCAAGACTTTGGCCACTGGTTTATAAGATCTTCTGCTCACCTCCATGTATTCATCTTGACACAGGCAAAATGGAAGAAAAAATAAAGCCAGCAGATGCCAACTGATGAAATCCTTCTCTGCCATGTTATTCAAAATAATTTCTCAGGAGTCCAGCAAAAGTCTTGCAGAAGGAGAGCCTCTTTGCTGCACCAGCAGTTATGTAGTCCTTTCAGCTATCCAACTCGTAAGCCTGGCACTGAGACCAGTACCAGGTTTTATACTGTTGTGCGCAATAAATAAAACTGAAAATGCCAAAGTGACAGGATACTTCATCCAAAATCAGTCATGCTCCTTTAAACAAACCAGGCATTATTCACCACTTCACCACCACAAGGAAAATTGATTTGTATGCTGGAAATGGCCACAGCATTTAACGGACTCCCATGGTTCCTATTTGGGGGCATTAAAAAATGTAGCACCTTTTCTTTGGCATGTTTCTGTTTAAGTGTGAAAAAATGTGATGGAATTGGAGAGCATGTGGCTAATGGTTTACATTCCCTGATTAGACATGGAAAAGCTGTGAATTCACACTCTAAAATGTCTTTTGGACACAGTCACCTTCCTCATTTGCCAGGAAATTCACACACACAACTGCGTCAGCCCAGTCTGAAAAATCCTTCCAAGAGCAATTAGGAAACAAAAGCACAAGAGGAGCTTTCGCATATGATTCTGACCCAGTGGCTGTTTCTGACTATGCTTTTCATTCACTAAAAGAAAAATATTGAATTTCTGTCAATTGGCCAATGGTGGAAGTAGACTGGATAAGTAGCGTTGAAAAACTGGTTTGAATTCAGATTCACAGAGACCCATTTCTCAGTATTAGTTCAACACACTCAGCCAGGCAATATTTTTTCCCTTGAGTTTCCAGTGTTTTGCTAAATCAACTGCCAAACCAAATTTTGTATCTTCTCTGCCAAGTAAATATAAATTTACTGGGGGTTTATTTTAGACTAAATGTATCAAATTATATCTATATATTATAATATCCTGCACTGTGTCTTCAACCACCCACTAGTATCCAGTAGAACTGTGACTGCTGCAGACTGAAGTTCTGCACATACACCCATATGTCGCACAGCACAAGTGCACACACAGCCCTCCTGAGAGCAGGTAGCATCCTGGCCTAGAGGAGCACTTATCCAGAACACAGCTACAATATCATCACTGAGTGCATCAGTCACAGGGAACGATTCCTAGTCCTGTGGAACTTCCCATGTTCCAGTTTGTGCCCATTGCCCCTTGTTCTGTTGCTGGGCACCACCAAGAGCTTGGCCCCATCCACCTGATATCTGCCTGCTAGATATTTGTCAACAATGATGATGACCCCTCTCAGCTTTCTCTTCTTCAGACTGAACAGCCCCAGGTCTCTCAACCCTTGAGTGTACAGGAGGTGCTCCAGGCCCCTCATCATCTTTGTGGCCTCTGCTGAACTCTCTCCAGAAGTTCCCTGTCTTTCTTGAACTGGGGAGCCCAGACCTGTGCAAGTACTCCAGATGTGGCCTCACCAGGGCACAGTAGAAGAGGAGGATCTCATGAGCAGAAAATGCTCATTAGCCTATGCTTTATGACTACTGAAAATCCCCATTTGGAAAAAAAAAAAAAAAAAAAAAAAAAAAAAAAAAAAAAAAAAAAGCAAATATTCCAGTATTTTCACTAGTCTAAGAGGAATAGAAAGGAATTTACTGGAAAGTTATTCAAGTCCTTTCTAAACACCATTCCAAACTTCAGAAGATGCTGCCACCAGAATGAGGTTGCTTTTGCAAGGAGATAAGACTTTCTTGGTAGGAAAGCAGCTTGAAAACCTTGAGCTCTTCAGAACTGAAAATGACTCAGAGAAAAACATTAATTTATCTTGGCATTCAATAATTTGATTCAGCAAGTGCTGGGACAGCACTGATATTTTCAGCTGCTGTTAGGGCTTTCATGGCTTTCCAAACTCTGTTCCAGGAGCTTCCTGTGGCAAATTTTTCCAGTATGAGTAATGAATATCCACTGCACCCATGTCCCAAAGCAAGGAAGGATAAAACCAAGAGATTTGGGCTTCAAAGAACCCATCTATCATTTCATGCAAAAGCTGAAACAAGCGTGTTTCTTGGCAGCTACTAGAAAACATTCCCTTCTTTGCTTTCTAATAGAGTCCACCTGGTTCCTGTCCATCACTGCTCTGGTGGTTTGATGCTACTCACAATTTTTGGTCCAAATTAATGGTGGAGTTTAGCCTCTGCTCTTCTTTTTTCAAGCTTCTGATCAGAATCCCATCTGCAGAAGTGTTGTTGCCCATTGTTTTCCTCTGCGTCTTCAACAAAGAATAGCTGGCCCACAAAGACATTGTCTGCAGGCAGAAAGTTTGGACTTGGATTTAAAAAGAAATTGAGGTTCCAATTCTTCATTCCTGGTCTCCAAGGAGTGAAATGCACTTGTCCAAATGTGAGAGGAGAGTCTAAAATAATGGGACATCAAAATAGCAGTATTCTGGATTCTTTGTTTTTTACTGGAATAAAACACCGAGAATGGTTCACAATGAGAAGAACAGGTGCTACTGATATGGAGATGAGAAAAAGACCACAAGATTGGTTTCTGCTTTTAGTTGTGGGACCAGTGTGCATCGTAAGAGTTCCAAAAAGGAATAAAGAACCCAGCAGCACCCTTCCAAGCTCTGCTACATAGCTCCAGTGCAGCCGTAATTGCCTTTCCCCTGCTGACATGGTTCTCTGAGAGAAGCTTCTGCCTCTGTCTAGAGCATGGATCTGTGTATGTTTGTGGGATTGTTTTAAAGCTTGCTCTGACTAAGATAGGGTTGTATCTGCAATTGAACATTAACTGTTCCTTTATTTAGAAATCATTCATTTAGAGTGCAGATGCAGTTAGACATAGATAATCTGCCCCTTCAGGTTATTAGAATAGAACCTTCTGCTATTTCACAAGTCATCTCCACTGAGACATATTGACACAGCTGGATGAAGGCCATTCAGCTCCATGCCACCATGATGAATGACAGTCACAGATCTCCTGGCTCTACCACAACTCCCCATCTCCTTCATTCCCAGCATGTTCCTTGCCCTGCTCTGCGGGGCCACCAGTGCTCTCCATCTGGCTGGCACTGTTGCTGCTGCTGCAGACACACAGAAGTGAAGCCTTCTCTCTCCAGTACCAAAGCACAATGCCCGGCACTGTGCCATTAATTGGCTTACTTCTCTATCAGCCATGTGAAAGGTCCCAGCAGCGCTCTCAGGGCTTAGCGTGGCTGCAGGGAGAATACAGACGTCCCTTTCAGATGGGATTTGCAAGTGTCATCCCCTGGGAGCAGAGATGGAAGTTGAAGAGCCAACGAGCTGTGCATTTGCTTTTCATATTATGCCTTTGAAGCCTTTTCCCACCTCTGGTGCTGACCACTGCAAACCCACAGGAGCAAGAGAGGTATTTTCATGGAAGGCTTCTGTGATCTGCTCTGTACTTCTGCAGGACTTTTGGTCAGCAGCTGGAATTTAGGCAAATCCCACAGACATGAGCTATCCAGGAGAAAGCAGATTTGTGAGGTTTCCAGGCACTGTGCACTCAGAAAGGGCTCACACTCACATTCTATGAGAAACACCTTCCCCATGGTTAAACATTCTTCTCCTGCAAGCTGGTTCCACTGAACTCTCTGGATGTGCACAGTTTGTACTGTTACACTGGTTTCCTATCACTAACAGATGGAGGAAGAAAGTGGGGCAGATCCAGCTGTGTTATGTGGTTTCTACCCTCATCTGAAGTGGGTGGATTTGAGAGAATTCTGGATCTCCTCTAGGTTTGACTTCCAGCAGGAATTCCTTTTGCCTTCCTTGATGCTGGCATGTTCTTTTCATTGTGATCTGAGAGCTTGTGGTGGTTTAAAGGTCCTAATTCTCTGCTGATGTCTATGACTACTTTGGGCAGTCTAGGGAGGCCTCCTGAGGATGATATGCTACAACAGCCCTGAACTGCCTCTCCTGGCTCATCATTGGACCTTCCAACCTCCATACACTTTTGTCCATATAACCTAAGAGGTTAGGGGAGCCACCAACATCACAGCAGGATGTCCTAAAAAGTGCAGATCATGGGAGACACAAGGCTGTGTCTTTCCTGGTACTGGACACATTATGGACTCTTGCAAAAGGTGCTCCACATGCCCTCAGCACATCAAAAAAGCCTGGTGGGAAAAACTACTCACCATGATGCTGCTGGTATGACCAGCTCTCCTGCTTCAGGGATTGTCTCTGTCCTTGCAGTGCCCTGCTCAGTGCTATGAAAAGCCCCTCTGAGTGTCTGCTGAGTGATTAGCAAGGGAAGCTTGGGTTTAAATTACAGATGAGGCATCCTAAAGCACTGTTGGCTTGGTGCTACGGGTACCCAAATGGCTTCACACGCTCTTGCTCAGCAAGTTTTTGGATGCAGCCTGGTGTTGCAGAGATGGGTTAGTGGCTGATATGTTCACCCAAACCATGAGGAAGAGCAGAATTTGTAGGTTCAGGCTGGCTTTGGGACAGGGTGTGGTAAGGAAATTCAATGTGAATAGCAACAGGCAGAAGCACAGGCTCTGAGCAGAGCCACAGTTTGGGTGATCCTCCAGTACACAGCACAGCTCTTGTCAGCACAAAGCCTCCCTCCAAAGTATGCACTGGAGAAACAGATCCCTTCACTCTGTCAATGCCATTTGCAAGGATCCGTGACAAACTGTATCAGCCTGTCGACAGTCCCAGACAGGATCACCAGGTGGTTTATCCAAGTCTCTTTCAGACTTGAAGAAATAGATTTCACAGTGGTGATAGGGCCCCAGTGGTGGAATAAATAATACAGCATGATAAGCTTTTTCCAGTCTGCAGTGCATCAATTATCCGTCTCTAATTGAAGTGCCAGAGCACAGTGACTTCCAAGAAACTGGGGCAGGGAGAAAACAGACACGGTGCCAAAAAAATAGCCACGGTCAACATTTTTGTCAGGGATAGATATCCTGGTTTGGATTAAGCAAGACCTAACCTGAATCTTTGGCTCTATCTCAATTCACCTTTTTCTCAAGTTTCAAACTGTTTAAATTTATTACTTGAAATGTGCTCTTCTCTGCAATTCTCCGTTCTGACAGGACCAAATGTGTAATGGCTAAAATACCACAGGAACAACTGCTCATTACTTTAACCATGCCACAAGAAATAAGGAACATCTTGTGAGAAATCCTTCTCTGACTGCATCCCCAGCTTGAGTTCTGCATGTGCAGCTGATGTGAGCAGTTCGTATACAGTGTGCTTTTTTTGGATGAGAAGCTGAGGTACAGACTCAGGCCCACTGTTACCCAAGACTCTTCTTCTGGGCTGTACAATGATAGGCTTAAAGACAAAATGCTCTCAGTGAGCCCCAGTATCAGGAAAGGCCAAGAATAAACTGTGCAGTCCTCATCCATGGTCTGTAAGAATTGCTTTGGTGACATGATTTCACATATATTTTTTTTAATGATGCAGAATTATGACAGTTTCTCAGATGTATAAGACATATCAAAGACATTTCATCTGCAGGGAAGTGTGATATCAGGTGAAAAATGGGGCTTGTATAGATCATCAACCTTTTCCTACCCTACTTGAACACCAGATGAACAGTGTCTTATTCACGATCTGTTGACCCAGCAAGGCCTGATCACTGGGATAGTTCCTGACCGTTCACATCAGATTATTAAAGTCTTTGCTTTCTGCTTTTATTGAGATGCAGAGCAAGGCTGTGGTTCAAGCATTAGGAAAATGTCAGGAAGGCAGCACCAAAGCTGTGGATTACATCCTTCTGGGAAGCCCAGCAGAGATCTTTAGGAGAAAGGTCCAGGTGAGTGATTGTAAATGTATAATGTGCAGGCTCCCAAATGAGAAAACCTGAGTCAGTGTGTGGGTCACAAATCAGTTTATTCAGATCCCATTTTGGAGAGAGGAGAGTGTCCATCACCAACGTATTTTCTGATTTTGCTGAAGTATCTGCATCTTCTACCAACACTGCATGCTATGAATGGACTGGCTTGTAAGGAGCTAAGAAACCTGCCTTAGAAAGAGGAAAAAAGGTCAGGCTTATCTAAACAACAGAAGCCAGGTGCCAAGCTTACATACAAACCCAGTTAGAGCGGTGTGCGTCAGGACTAGCCCCTTTCTTCACTTCTTCACCTTAAAAATATTATTTGATAAATTCACAATCCACAGACATCTGTTTACCCCAGAAAAAAAGTGCACAAAAATGGCACTTCTATGAATTAAGAGGGACATCTGGGACAGCACGAGATAGAATTTGTTAACTTTCATTCATTGCCTGTCTGTCTGAGCTAAAAATATTTTTAAAAACATATGCTGTAATAATAACTGGGAAAGAGCCACATGGGCTGAAAGGAAAAGTGAGCTCTCTTACAGAACTGGCAGCCCTTGCTGGGTAAAAGCCCTGCCAACTTGCACCATTTATAACAGAAAAGAATGTGTTTCCTGCAAGGCAAAAGCTGTGTTTGTCTTCCTAATTTGGTTTCTAAATATTTCTTTCAAAGGGAGGGATAGGAGATAGCTTGAAAAGGAAATTATATCACCGCAGCGGTTTTTGAATGGCATTTGTAAAAGATTATGGCTTTATACACATAAGGAATTTCTTATTCATCTAAAGGAAAGGATGGGGAGTAGTAGAAAAACCTATAATGTTCCACACACTCCTGTAGACCTGCTACCAGCCACGTCCAGGCCTTTGTCTCGGGGCTGTCAGTAATGACTCCCTCTGGCCAAGGTGATGGCTTTTGCAAGACATCCGGGAGTTTGTTCAGTTTTTGGCAGCCACAGCTGTTAGCAAATGTTCCTCCGCTTATGGCAGCTCCTGGCCTGATGCATAGCGAGTGAAATGAAAATAAAAGCCCCATAATATGGAAGGCTGTCTGTATCTGTTGAGAGCTAGACCTAAATATTTTTTAACTGGGCACTTCTACTCTCTTGCGGTGCCATCGGCATCACTGATTCTTTATCTGCTGTTTCAGCAATCATTTTAATTTAAGATCTTACTGTATTAAAGACAAGAGAATAGACTGCAGGTTTTAGAGCTGTCTGGGGCTGTACACTCATTCCATGTCTGAGTCCTGAGTAGCAAAACATCATCTTTTTATGCGCTCTTTTGCTAAGGGAGACATTTTACACGTTACATTCCTTACTGTAATGCTCACTGCAAATACTACATCTTGTCCATACATTTGTAATTAAAGACCCAGTTTACTCCATCTTTACAATTAGGATGTGGGTGCAGTGTTTATGGCTGCATGTCAAGGAAGTTATCTTGTAACCTGCCAAGTGTATCGGTACAGTCTCTACAGAAGACAGTGGTGGCAGGAATAGGCATTTTACAGAGCAAGGCTGCTTCTCAGACTGTGATAACTTCTGAGAGCTGTGAAACATTTTGGTGTCAGCCAGGTGACGTGGCTCTTTAGCTCTGGATTAGGCCCTTACTCTGACTGTTTTGAGTGACCTTTGTGGCAGCCCCCCAGGTGGCAACAGTGATGTTTCCATCTGAGATGGATACAGGATCGTACAATTATTGATAATTCCTTCACAGAGCAGTTTGGACTCTCCCTGATCTCCCCTGAGTGAGGGGAAAGGACAACAGAATCCTTCTCTTTGCTCCTCCCATGTACTGATCCTACAAGATTTTTGTCAGCAGACAGAATAACCTGGAAAATAAAAGTCACAGCAGTGACAGAGAACCTTGTATAATGCCATCCAGCTCCTCAAATAAGGTGTAAGCCACACATAAGCACAGTCAGGACAGTGAAAGGCTGTCTGAGCAGCCCAGTCATGTGTTTCAGCTGACACTGACAAAGATATAAACTCAGGTACAGAGTTTAATTTTGGGAGGCCTACTCCAAACATAAAGTGAGAAACTTCAGACATTTAACAAGTGTGTAGGCACAGCTGGTATCTTTGCCATCATCTTGTTTCAAAAGCACTCTCCTCATCAGCCGCAATTAATTTGCTATGGCCACCCACAGCACTGCTATGCCTACTTGCGTTGTTAGAAACATGTTATGGAAAGATACATTGCCTTTTGTTTTCACAGTGCTTTCTGGAAAGAAAGAATTTCCTTCTACAAGCCTTTTGGAGGAACAGCTGACAGAGATAAAATTGTTACCTGAATCAATTACCTCTAAGCTGTACAAATTAAACTGGTTTCTTGTTGACTCGTAACTTTTCTATTTAGGAGAAAAAACAAGTATTCAATTTTTTTTAGAGAAGTCGATCATCTTGGCATTTTCTTGTGTTTAAAGGTGACAAGAACTAAAAGGTTTTCGTAGGGAGTGTAATTTTTTCATATAGATTTATATTCATTTTGCCAACGTGGGCCTTGGAGAGAAATAGCCTTCATTCCTGCAAAACATCTTTAGAAACACCTCAGAAACCTCAGGACACAGAAGCTACTAAAGCACATGTTAGATTTACTGATCGGATTTTAACGTTCTTCACTGGTTCATAAGAAAAGCAGATGGGCTCTGAATTACAGCCAAGAGATCTGCAGTGGGGCACTTCGGCTCAACAAAACTCACCCCGTGTCTGTAACTCCTATTAACTTCATCAGTAATGCCAGATTCAGTTATTGACAGGAAAGAAACCTGAGTACTGCTCTGAAAGGCTCAGCCATGGTCCCATGGCAGAGAACCACCCAAGGCAGGAGGCAGCCCAGACTTCCACCTTCAGGCTGAGCTGCAATGGTGTGTGGAAAGAGTAATGCTATCAGCAAGTGTCAGCACCAATGGGTGGCTTTAGACACTGGTGCAGGAGGCTGCCTTGGCATGTGGCAGGGACTGGCCGCACGCAGCAGTGCCTCAGGACTTGGATGTCTTTACCTCTCTCTGTAGATCAGCAGCTTTCACTTCTGCTTGGAGACTTGGCTTCACTCATCTGCTGCTGAAGCTGATCCAGGACAATAGCTACCAACATTCCTTTAAATTATTATTATTATTATTATTTCTCTTTAAAGAGAAAAACAGTGCTTCTTAGGGTGCTCCTGGGAGGGAAATCGGACCCTTTCAAGTAATTTCAAAGACATCAGTGTGATATATTTTCTTTGCTCTCCAGCTAATTTCTGCCATAGCTCCTCACTTTGTTTTCCATCTGCTGACTGAGAAATACCGTATTTCACAGATTATCAGTGTCCCAGGCAATAGGTGAAGATGTGTTTTTCTGAAATGAAGGGACCCCACCGTGCTATTCTTTCAGTGAACAGTGTGGCAGGAGTTGCCATGGGACCAGGGCTCCTGAGGACTGTGCAGGGCAGAGCAGTACATTGACATTGGGGAAAGCAAAGGGAAAGAGGGAAGAATGAACCAGAGGCAAGAAACATTTCACATCTGAAGTATTCATAGTGTAAACTCTATCATTAGAGATAAATAGGCCATGTTAGGAGGCAGCTCAATTTGTCTCCACACCCAGGGAGTGTAGAGTGCCTGCAGCTTGCTGTCAGGAGAGGTGGATCCTGCCAGATAAAACCATCTTGTACCCTGGGAATGCCTGCCAGCCATCAGACGGTGGGAGTTCAAAGAAACACGTTCACTGAAGGAATAATCTATACACTGAATAACCCTTGTTCCAGCCTGACGGGCAGAAAACTGGCTTCAGAGACATTAATTGAAGCATCTAATTTATATGACATCCATAGAATTTCCTTACTCAATACCTTGTATGTGCAACAAGAGCAGCTCGTATGGTTTATCCATTCGTCTATCCACATACCCATCTGTCCATGGCTTTAATAACCTTACCTCATAAATCCATGATGAAAGCTGTAGGCAAGGTGGGTAATGGGAAGGGTAATGACTGAGGTCTCTGAAGTACTGTGTAAATCTCTGCTGCTCAGAGGCAGCACCAAACATTTCACTGGTCATCCCAATTCATGAAAGTCCTTAAACCTGTGTATTCATCTCAACTCAGCAAAATGTTTATGCTGCTCTCCTAATCTGGTGTTGCATCAGCAACATTGCTCTGTGCAACTCTGCACAGTGAGTATTTGGGAATTCAACAATGCAGCACATTCACAGGGCTGCTTGTGAAGGCAATTCAGAAACTGCCTCTGGCCCCCAAGGAGAGGATGTGTCCAAGCAGATAAATTGGGCAGATGTAGAATTGTAGAATCATAGAATTGCTCAGGTTGGAAAAGTCCTTAAAGATCATCAAGTCCAACCACAACCTGACCATAGTACCCTAACAACCCTCCGCTAAATCATGTCCCTGAGCATCACATCTAAACAGCTCTTAAACACATCCGGGGATGGTGACTCAACCACCTCCCTGGGGAGCCTATTCCAGTGCTTAACCACCCTTTCTGTAAATCAGCTTTTCCTGATATCCAACTTAAACTTACCCTGGCACAACTTGAGGCCATGTACTGTGTGTAAGCTTTGAATCAGGCTGTGAATATTTTGATATGCAGTTTTGCTGTTGAAAATATGATTTGATTCACCTTGGGCTCCACTGGGCTCTGAGGCATGTCTGGTAGGAACAAAGGAAATCTGAGCTGAGGAGGAGTACCCCCATGCCCTGCAGGGAATGGCCCTGACATTTGGCTTGACAAATGACCTTTGGCTTGACAAACGGTAACGATGAAAAGTTCGTCCACATGACAGCCCCGAGGTAATGCTTTGTCAGCCTGATGTCCTACAAGAAACAGCTCACTAATTTACATAGCGGCATGGGGAGCTAGAGGCAAATGATATAAAGATAAAAAAAAAACACCACAGTAGAACTGAATAGGAATATCTAGTCTAGACAATCAAAAACATGAGGAAGCCTGTGTGAAGCTAGCAGTAGGACAGCTGAGCTACTTGAAATTCTCCTTTACATGAAAGATTTCCTTAACATTACGATTACTGGGGCCTTGTTTGCCAGTCCTGCTGTACTTTGACTGCACAGAAAGAAATGTATATAAATTACTTTCCCTATATATATATATATATATCCCTATATAAATCCAGTATACAGACTTGCTGAGCACTTTCTATCTGACTTACTCACACAAACACAAGGTATTCCCACTTACGCCAATCTGTTTCAAAACAATATCTGTAATTATTCTGGATATGCACTCAAGCTACTAGCTTATTCTGTTCTTGTTGTGATATGTACTGTGATATTTAGCTTCTCCTTTGCACTGCCTGGTACAACCAGCCCCAAGCGATCATCTGCAAATTCTGCACCATGAATGAGTACGTTGCTCTGGACTCCAGCACACTCACTGGTGCTTGTGTGACAAACCGTCTGCATTTAAAGTTGTAAGATGTATTGATGAAGAATGCACAGCACTTGTTTTTAATTTAAAGCCGATGTGTATCTGAGTTCTTGACTGAAAAGACATTGACAAAACTCACCTCAGAAAACTGAGCTAAAACAAGATGAAGTTAAGCAGCAGTCTGTAATGCCAGTGGTGGCCTTGTTTCTCCAGCTCTCTCTTGAACAGAAACAGCACCATCTGTTGCTCTCTGTGCCATCAATCACAGCAACTTTTTCACTGCCCAGAGGATGATAAGAAGAAATCAATCATACACAACAGAAATTAAATGAGGAGGAAAATGTTTGCTCTCAAGGTATGATCATACTGGAATAATTTAACCTGATCCGTCTGACATGTCAGGATGAATCACAGCTGCCTTTTCATTTTACAGAAACAATGGACAATCCATGTTGGTTTTTTTTCAAAAATCCAGTAAATGCAGTACTGATTTCACATTTCTCCGGCAGTTTTCCGGTGTAGGAATGACCCTCATAAAATTATAACCACCAGGAATGGAAAATACGTTCTCAGTCTACTCTGATCCCTACATGTCAGCTTGAGATTTCTCAAGATGCATCTTATCCAAACAGCACCATCCATTATTTGGTTGGTCGACACAAGACATTTCCCCAGACTGCTTTCCCAGAAGGGTTAGATGACACTGTGCTGAAAACCCTGCTCCCAGCTGGAAGCTGTTTTACAGCAGGGCTCTCATGTTGCTGCAGCTGAACCCTGGTAGCAATGGTGGAAAATTTCTCTTCATTTTCCTCAGTTCAGTGTGAGTCAGTCAGTCTGTGAAAGAGCATCTGCTCTGGCACACTGCTGATTTGTGGCCAACGTGTCGTCCACCAAAACACCCAGGTCCCTCTCTGCAGAGCTCCTCTCCAGCAGGTCTTCCCCCAGCCTGTACTGGTGCATGCAATTATTTCTACCCAGGTGCAAGACTCTATGCTTGCTTTTGTTATACCTCATCTGGTTTCTTACCACCCAGCTCTCCAGCCTCTCCACTGCTGTTTGTCCCTGTTTTGCTCCCATTTCACGTGTCTCCTCTCAGTGCAGATGGTGTAGGTGCCAAGGTGAGCCTGGAAATCTCTGCATACTCACAATAACCACGTATGGGAGAGGGGACCTTCAGTTTCCATAGGTCTGCAATAAAGAGCGTCTTACAGTATAAGCTATTATGAAAAACAATAGGCAGTTACAGTCTTCGTTATTACCCATTACACGCATGGCAAGGAAAGATCTTTTGCAGTCAGTGCAATAGTAATATTGTTATCCACCCACTGCACCATATGCTTGCCCTGGGCCTGAAGCAATGCTCGAGAGCTGTTTCAGGACGTAAGTGTTGTGCTCACCCATACACAGTCCCAGTGTAAGATACCAGACTCCATGGGATCTTCAGATCCACAAAGCAAACTGGAGGAGAGCACACCCCATTCACAGCCTTCTGTATTCCCTTCCATGGGCCTACTGCCAGTAGTTTCTTTTATTTTATATGAATGTTGAAAATGAAGTGAGAAAAATAAATTACTCTCTTCTTAGTGATTGAAGGAGGGGGCTGAAGGACTCAAAGGAAGCTGGCAGCTGCTGCTCTCTCTCACTGTTAGAGTTGTATATGGAAAATTGGACATTAGGTTATGGTCAAGATACCCTAAGGGTGCCTGGTGGAAAATGTAACTTCCTCCTCTCCACTCTTCTTTCCTCATACTCAGGTGTTTGGTTTCTTTATATAAAATATCAAACTAAAACTGACATTTGTTTCACATCAAGTCTTGGTTTCCATTTCAAGAAAAAAGCAGTTTGCTTTAGCTTTTTTGGAATAGCTTCTTTTCTCATCCCACGGGGAAAAGTGTGAAGGTATTAAAAAGGGGAAGATATGGCAGCTTTAAAAGGAAGAAACAGTAAATTAAAGACTGCAGTGAAACTAAATGTTGCTTTCCTTGTTCTTTAGCTGTTTCTCAAAACTACATTTGGCAATTTATATTTTTTTTCATGCTGATATTTTTGTCAAAAATCAAAGCTTTTCCATAAGGTGTTTAGACATCAACTGCATTGCAGACTCTGATGAAAAAATATTTCATATTTGATGAAAAAATATATGAAGAGCTCTTCCCATGCAGACAGAACTTGTGAGGGCTGTCTGAAATTGGCAGCAACCCTTTGAAACATCGTGTACCGCTGGATGAGTACAGGACACCCAGGCTAGCAGAAGGAGTTCGAAGTGGATTTATTTTTTAGCCACCCCCTTTAAACTTAATGGTGATAGCTGGGGAATTTATCAGCTCCTCTGAATGTGCTTTCATTTCAGAGCTCTCAGTTCATGATTCTTCATTATTTCTGCAGATAAACCATGTGCAGTTGGGCCTTCCCCTTCATCAACACTGCCCACTGCAGCACAGGGTATAACCGCAGCAAAATATCAACTTCCTAACTTGTCCCCATTAGATTAGGAAGCAACTGCTGCTAGAGGATGAAACAGTTGTGCAAAGTTGAGTTAATGCACTCCAGACATAAGTGCATAGTATTGATGTGTTAGTTCTTCCTCTGCGGGGTCTGGAAAACCAAGGAAAGTGTCTACATCAGTGCTTGGCTTTTCTTTATTCTGCTTTTTATTGCCAGCTACAATAACGGGAATACCTCTGAGAAAACCCTCCCCACAAGATTATCAAGAACACTCTGATCTCCAGTAATGATGCATCCATTCTGCAGGATGTGAGGCAACGGCTAATGATGGTCTGCTCTGGGAGAAAACAACCCTGGAGGCTGAGGTGAGACTGACACATAGAAAGGATGGCCAGACCAGAGGTGGTAAAAGACACAGGAAGCTCCGTGCAGCAGACTAGCAGGGTAGTGTAGAAACCAGAGTAAACTCCCTCCAGAAAATCATCAAGACTGTACTTTCCAAAATGCATAAAGCAGAGACCCCACCACTGCTAGGGAGTGTGCGTGCTGGGAAAGACATCTGGGAGGTATTATAATCCTGCAAAGTGGAAGACTGAAAATAATTAAAAAAAAATAAAACTGGGAGCAACACGCCTATTGCACAGAAACCTCTCAGTTTTAGGCCTCTTTCTTAAAAACTAGTGATGTTCATATGAACCTTCTGTCCACCACTTCACTTGCATTTTCCTGATCCCTTTGGGAAATGATGGTCAGATCTCAGGGAAAAAATCCACTTTTCAGTATAACTCTTGAAGGGAAGGAGGTGGATGACAGATTGCTTATAGTGGGTGATCAGCACTGTCTGAATGTTCCCAAGTGCTTCCTCCACAGCACCAGCCAACATCTCTCACTCTCCAACCACTCAGCACTGTTCTCCTCCACTCAGGGTTTCAGTACCTCTGTGATCAAGGGAAACTGTAGCCTGGCTGAGGGGAGTCCCACAGAGCTCAGCCATGCCTGCAGGCAGACCTGAGCCAATCTGTATTCCTTCCCAGTCAATTTGGGCTGTATATTCCTGCTCAAATATGACAACCACAGGCTCCAGTGTGATCCCAGAGGTACATGTATTTCTTAAGACACCTGGGTTGGCTGCTGATGGAGTTATATTATATATATCCATATATTATATGGATATATATAATTATATATATTATATATATATATCCAATATAACTCGGTTATATTGGACCAACCACAGTCCTTTTCAGTACTTAAATTCCAATGTATTCCTCTTCATATGTGTCTTAGACTAGCAAATTCATTATAATCTGAAAAGCAATATTTAGATAATCCTACAAAGCAGTAGAAATGCACACGCTGCACAGCAGAAAATCAGCATCAGTAGATTTTGACAAAACAGTCCCAAGAAACTTGAGTTCCAAGTTAATCGGCACTAGTAAAATGAATTAGAATGATGTATGAAACAATCCCTCTCTCTGTACTGGTCTGAGTGCCGCAAGGAATCACTGCACATACATCTACTCTGCTAGTTCAAGCTGAATTGAGAGCCCTGTAAGACCCTTTTCCACCAGCCATCACCACTTTAACTCTCAGCAGCTCCCCAGCTCCCCTTCTGTAGGCAGTTCATTGGGCTTTCAGATACCAACACCAAAAACCTGATCTATCTCCTCCTGATGCCTTCTGCAGTCACCCATGCTCTCTACTGCTTGCCAGAAGAAATGAGCTCAGGACAGCAAGCCCATGGCTCAGCTCTCTGAAGGGAAGCACACAGAATTTTAGTCAAGAAATGCACAATACAGCATAGACTGCAGTGCTAATCTCAAATTACAAGATAGACAGGGCCTGGAATTCACATGACCAGAGCAAGCTGTGAGCAGCAGCAGTAGCTGGTCTATACTACATATCCACATACTTCTAGGCTCATTGCTGGTCTTAGTTTAAAGAAAATAATCTCTCACAGATATGAAGAGAAGCTGGCACACATGTACTGAGCATGTTCACAGAGGTGTTTTCTCAGTAGGACTGCAATAATTACTTCAGATTAAGTCTAACAGACTGACATAACCACAGATGCACACACCTGAACACAGTAGAACAACTCCACAACTGCACAGCTGTAAATGTCTTCATTTACTGTTACTAACTGGAAGCCTGGCTGCAGCTCCCTAACAAACAGGAGTCGCAGTGTGTCTGCTGCTGATGCTGATGACATTACAGACAGAGTTCTAAGAAAGACTCACATCTCAGAAGCTGTATTATAATTTCAGGTGTCACAGAAGTTCATTTCGTCATGGATTCCCTCCTACAAACTTCTCTACTTTTCCCCATGTCTCTCATGTTCTTACTGCACATCCTCCTCTACCCAACCTGCTGTGTTGATGAGAGGCAAATTGTGCACACCGTCCTCTCTGCAGTGGGGATTTATATGGGGATTTATATATTATACACCTCCCTCTTTGTGGGATATGCAGTGCAATTTGAAATAGGGAGAAATCCCTACAGCTGATAGGTGTATTCCTCCTGTACATTTCCCTATCCTTGTAATGGATGAATGGGACACTGCTGCTGCCTCTGCCTGCATTGCTGAAGACTTCTCCACCATACCTCTGACATTACTCTGGAAAACACCAAGAAAGCCTCAAGTTTCCCTTATTTTGGCTGTAACTGAAGCTGAGTGCAGTGCTCAGCCTGAGCCCTTCCACTGTGCGACTCACTCCTGCAGCAAAAATAAAGGCAGATCAACTATTTATTTCATGTGGGTGAGCCATGTGCTTTGAAAGGTTCCTGGTGGCAGAGAGGAGCTCTGGGAGTGTGCTTGCATGTGAATGCTCCCTGCTTATGGCAGGAAGGAGACCACAGGACTAGTTTAGCCATAATTGTGTAGGGCCCAGACTGGTGACGCCTACTCCCCAGGTACCAGTTAAGTGAAGCAATTAGTGTTATAGATAAAATGAAGTATAATCTACAGAAAGATTAAATGTCTGGTATGGAATGAATCATGATGGAAGATAAGGTCCTCATTGTCTAAGCAGAAGTGGTCACTCTCCATGTTCAACAGGAAATCGATTGGCAACGGCAGCACTTCTTATTCATCTGCCTTAAAGTGTCTGGAAAAATGAATGTGCTTTGCTTTCACATGAAGATCTCCTCAAGATCCACACATACAGATAGTGAGGGGCAAGTGCCTCTGCAGACACTGCGGCACGCTGTTCTCAAAAGGCAGTATCACTGCCAAGGCATGTGGCCAGGAATTCCAGTGTGTGGTGGAATGGAGCAGGAAGCACAAGGAGATTCAGTGGGGATCTGGGAAGGGGCTGTTTTCAGGTCTCTGCAGGAGTTCATGTGGCAGGGAAGTCAATAAGTATGCAGATAACTTCCAGACGCGTGATGTTCACTTGACAAATTGGAGCAGATTCCTTGGAGTTAGGCCAGGCTGTGTCTATGGAACATACATTCTGGGTGAGAAATGCAGGCGAGGTTCTTGCTGCTTTGAAACCTGGTGCCTGTCAGTAATTCGGAGCCGTCCACTCAGAGGGCTTTTCTGGATATTGCAGTTGTTCTTTGGAAAAGAGGCACACTGTGAAAATGTTATAAAATTACATTCTGCTCACACAAAGCAATGTTAAGTAATGCTCCACGGTATTTCTCCCTTGCTGTGGTGAGGACTCCAAGAAATAATGACTCTTCAGGTCAGAGATATGTAGATAAGACGCACAACTGTTGCATTAATACATTACATTAGGTTGCATTATTACATTAGGTTAGAACCATCTTCCTATAATCCATTCATGCATCACAAGATACAGTCAAGACAAGGGTCATTTCAAGAATGCAACACAAGCTTAACTTTAAATGAGAGCTGTGAAAGAGCCCTTATTCCCTGGAATTTTGGTAGTTCACAGATTGTTCACAGAGATTTACTGTATGCAATGACAGTGTATCATAAGGGCTCTCCAATTAGGAGAGAAGGAGCCAAGTCTGAACATTTGCATAAGAGCTGAAAATAATAGGATCAAGTCTGCTAGCATGAGACGTGTAATCTCCTTCGTACAAATTAACTGACAGCAGAAGACAGCTCTCTGTACATCATAAATCCAGTGTATATTTGGTGCATATATGTACAAGAGATGCTCCAAAAGTAATGCCTCCTGTTTCATTATGTTGGCTCAGAACATCAGAGGTGGAGTCTGGTGGTATGGCTGTAGGGGCTGAATCTTCCCTCCAGTATCCCATTACATGCTGTTGCTGTGTGACAGATGGCAGCAGAGGGGCAGTCTGACAGAACAGCATCTGACATGGAGATGCAGATGAAGCAAAGGTGTGTCATTGAATTCTTATACACAAATAATAATAATAGTAATAATCTTTTTATTATTATAATCACAGGGCAGCACGTGCTTGCTCTCAGTGCTTCTTGCTGGCCTATACTGGAATGTACTAGCATGGCGACATCCTCACACAGCTGTTCCTTAAGTGTCTTAATTCAATAAATACATAAACATACATCAGCAAATGTCTGAACATCCTCGGTATTTGGATATGGAAATTTGGACATTTGGAAATTACAGATAGCATCTCCATTTCACAGATGTACTTCTAGCTGCCAGATCCCTGGATGTAACCATCTCTGAATTTAATACAGCTTTACTGCATTAATCAGGCTGTATTTACACAGCATGTGGTCTTGAAATACTGGGAACTAAAGGTAGAGAAAGCCCTAAAGGATACTGGACAGCCTATGGAAACACAGGAGAGTGTATAAGCAGCAGAGGACAGAATACCCCTGGTGAGAGGTGGAAATGGAAGAACTGGAGTTGTAGGAAAGGGGCATTAAGAGCCCTTAGCACAGTGCAGAGACAGGAATGGGGGCACACATGGAAGAAAGTAATGCTACCAATAGAGCACAACATGGTGTCCACACAGCCGCAACACAGGGCAGTGAGTGGAGGGGTCATGGATATCCCAGAAGCAGAAGCAGGCAAGAGAGAAACTCACACTGAGCATGTGGGAGGAACAGAAAGGAGCTGCAGTTGCAGGTGATAAGCATGCCTTGCACACTGGAGCACACAAGTCTTGCTGCATCTTGAGGATTTTGAGCAGTTCAGGTGGAGCTTGAATGGATGAGCTTTGAAGAGATGTGGTCACATCTGTGAAGTGCAATGTTGTGTGCTCCTGGGAGTGTTAACTGAGGACTTCCCGCAAAAACAATCCTTCTTGGCAGATTTTAAGTATTTCATTTTATTCCAAATGTCACCCTTCTGTCATGGGATATCAGAAGATGTGGGACCTGTGACTCTGAAGGCATAGATTAAGTAGGTTGTTTTTTTCTTGAGAGTTCCATAAGCATTTGAAGAATGCTTTTCTATAACCATCTGGACACTGGTGTCCCTGTGTGAACATGGGTTGGAGCAGATGGTCTGTGATGTCCTGACTTTCTGTGGTTCTGTGATTCTAGGTCTGAGTGAAATAGGATGACTGCATACATCTGCATGCAAAGGGGAACTGCAGCATTTTCTGAGGGTTTCACTCAATCACCAACAATCGTTCCACAAATCAGTACTAGAGGGATCTAGTTACATCTCTTTCCCTTCTTCCCAAAGTTTTCTTCCTGATATCCTGTCATAGAAACACGTAGATTTATTTTTCTTTTTCAATTTTTATTTCCTTGGCTAATAACCCACTCTGACAATTCCATACATTAGTATTATCTTTTTTAAAACATAATGGAGATTGTTACCAGGATGTCTCAGGAATGAGGAGGTATGAGACAATGTGCAGAGCAACACAAGCTAATGGGCAAAGGGCTCTGAGAGGCTGCAGTACTTGGTGCAGTGCTTGCATTCGTCAGGAAATGATGAAGGGCTCTGTTTAGCCAGAATGTCTGACTGGAGCTGGAAAAAGGCAGGCTTGTAGTGCTTTGGTGTTTCTAATGGTCTGTGAGAAGTCTGGGAGGTGTTTCTTTAGGTCTCTGGAGAGGCAATGAATCCTGATGATGAAAAGCTTGGTTTGACAGCACGAGAGGCAGCTGCCAGCCACACTGAGAGCTCACACAGCCAGGCAGGGCAGAAGGCCAGGCCCTGTGAAGGGGGCATTTGTGGAAACTTTCTGATCCCAGAAGGGCAAAAGTGACTCTGATTTCAAAGGAGAGCACAGGGCTTCTCTGGCCAGGCCAAACAGCCTTGCAGCTCTGGGAAGGGTGCTCCTCCTGCTGCTGGCAGGTCTGGAGCATTCTGTTGGTGTGGTCCTTGGGGCAGAGCCAGCTGTTTCCCAGACATCAGCACTCCTCCTTTACCATGGTGGTGCTGCAGTAAGGGGATGTTTTCCCCAGGATTGTGGTGGCAACATCAAAACAGCATGCTTTTTGTTAGCTTTTCCTTCTCAAGTCATTTTGCAAGCCGTGACAGCACGGTTCTGTAGTTGTTATCTGACAAGTGGACAAATTAAATATAAAAAATAAGACAGACAGTTTCCACACTGGTCTAAAGCAGTGCTATAACTCAATCCTCAATCTCTCAGCATCTCTAGCTACTAGGACTGAAATTTCACCCTTTCTCTAGAGTAAAGTTTGAAGGAAGCACAAGAGCTTCTTGAGAACAGAATTTGCAGTGATTTTATACATACAACAGTGTATCATGAGCAGTTACATAAATCTAAAAGTATAATTTACCAGAGAAATATAACTACTGAGAACAGCATGATAGCTGAATTTCACGCTATTTGCTGTAATCTTCTCATTTAATATGGCACATATATTTCAGAATGCAAACACTCCAACAGGCTTCTCCTTAGATTTTGAATTGGTAATGTAGTCCACATGACAAAGAGTAGAAAACATGCTGCATATTCATCTGTATTTGCAAATCTGTCCCGAGGACAACCAGGAAAGGTGTAAATATAGCACACAGAACTAATCTTTTCCAAAAGCTTTCATATCATCAAGTAGAAAAATTCCAGAGGCAAAATTTCTAATACTACTGTACTTATTTTGGAATTGCCCTTTAAAAATGTATTTCTAACACAGTTAAAGCAAATGTACAAAGCTATAGACCAAAAAACCAACTCATTTTCTGTCCTAGAAAATTCTGGCAGTGAAACAGAACAACGGACACAGCTCAGCCAAAGCCCCCAGGACAGAGTTAAATCTGTACCCAATGGATAACAACACATGATCAGTGAAGTCGTTTTCATCCTATGTGTAGTCTTAATGAGCTCAGTTCAGGAACTGTGCTAGCAAGTACGCCGGCAGTGTTTTTGAAGGTTTAGAACAAACTGGAGAAGAAGGTCATGAAATTATTCAGAGTGTCTTTAAAAATAACCTTCCTTCACCTCTTTTTTGAAAAGAAAATTGAGTCCTCTCGATTTTCTTTCATATATTGTTTAAAAAACGGAGAGAAAATATCAGTGGGCAAACGCATTGTAAGAACTTGTAACTAGACCATAAAACCAGGTGAATTCAAATCAGAATTATAAAACTATGAAAGTAGAACCTTGTCCGGTGCTTTATATGCTTGAAAGGCATTCTGCTGGAAGACGTGAATTCATATTTCTTCATCATGGAGGAGAAAGAAGTTGTTGTGGAATGGACTAAGATACATGGATCAAAATAAAAGCCACCCCCAGTCTATTCAGCACGTGTCAACAGATCGGTAGCTCTTGTAGTGATCACACCATTTATCACAAATGCCAGTCTCAAGAGGAGATGAATTGCCTTTTAGAGTTGTATTCGTCTGTTGTTTGGAGTAAGAAAACAAACAATCTTGATGCCTAAGCCTCTGAGTAAACTATGCACGGTGAGTCCCAGCACTGCTTGATGGCTCCTCTTGAGCTGAAGGGACCAGGTAGACCATTGCAGTCCTTACTCAGCCATCACACATCGTTTTTGTTTGGCCTCTCTGTTGGTCATGTGGGGAACAGTCACTCCTGGCTGTATTTATACATACATTGCTCAGTATGAACAGATCTCTTGCTTCAAATCCTGCATCCTTCTGCACTTCAATCCTTCTCAGCTTCTTGAATCTTCCTATGGTCGCTCACACTCCTAATCAATGAGACCAGCAGGTACTTCAAGTACTAAAAAAGCACAATATAACTGCTAAAACCTGGTGGGATAATTCCCATGACTGGAGTATGGCTATCAATAGCCATAACCTGAGCATCCACAAGTCTCTGGGTCCCAATGAGATGCATCTAAGAGTCGTGAGGGAATGAGCTGTAGTCCCCAAGCCACTCTTCAAACAGCCAAAGTCCCTGGTGACTGGAAAGAAAGCAACATCACACCCATTTTTACGAAGGGTAAAAAGGATGACCCCAGGAACCACCAATCTGTCAGCCTCATCTCTGTGTCAGGAAAGATCACGGAGCAGATCCTCCTGGAAACTATGCTAAGGCACGTGGAAGGCTGTGAGGTGATAGAGGAGAACCAGCATGGCTTCACCAAGGGCAAATCCTCTCTGACCAACCTTAGTGGCATTTTATGATGGTGTCACTGTATCAGTGGACAAGGGAAGAGCCGCTGATGTCACCTATCTGGACTTCTGTATGCCAGCTGTACCCTGGGCTGCTTTCTAAGAAGCATAGCCAGTAGGGCAAGGGATCCTGCCCCTCTACTCCGTGCTGATGAGGCCTCACCTGGAGCACTTTCTCACATCCTCTTACACGTTTTCTGTAGACCTTAATTTATGCACTGCTTCTCTGCCTTACTGACAGGACACATGAATATTGGTGCCATCTGGCACCACAGGGCTTCATGTTCCTGTGAGGCTGCCTCACATGATCCCAACAGGAGGAGGCCCAGGGCCACCAGGAGCCTGATGTGCTCCATAAGGAAGTATTTCCACTATAATTTCTACCAGAAAGTCCTGGAAAACAGGTGTTTAAGAAGGGGCTCCAGAGCAGTGCTGCAAGACAGTGCTCTATCTCCCTCTAGTGATGCTTGGGAGCAAGAAGGTGGGTGTCTTGGTTCAGGTTCAGTGTGGCTCACCTCCCAGTTTGCCTTATGGCTGAGTCTGGGAGGGCTATTCATCTCTGTAGGACCTCACCTCTCTCCATGGTTTCCCTAAGCATCTTATCACCCTCTTTCCTACCCTGAAGGGGTGATATCAACCATCAAGTCTACAAAAAGGATAAGCAGACCACATTTGATTTTGCAAGTCAAACAGAAACAAAGTAGTTTCACCCTCAGCCCATGCCACAGATGCATCGCACAAGGGTATATGTGATAACACAAGAACCCAGACCATAACCAGACCTACTTTTCCTTCACAAACACATGGTGGGAAGCCCAAGTCCATAAGTGATAAATGGTTTTTATCTTTGTCTCCAGGACAGAACTCTGGCCAAGGCTACATCCATCTAGGCCACATCTATTCGTGTGGGAAGACATCAAATGGAAGAGCTGCAGTTTCTTAGGCAGCCTCATCTAGCAGAGGCCATGTCAGAGCTCAAGCCAGCTGCTTCTGCCAAGGTCATATAGCTGTGGAGATGACTGCCTGTGAAGGTAGTTCACAAGGCAAGAAAGCAGAAGATGCGAAAGAGTCTCACATCTCAAGGGAGTGTGTCCAGTCTCCTTGGTACCATGCACTGGCTCTATGTGATGCACTGCTCAGAAAATACCTTAGATTACTTTCCTTGAGCTGGAGATCTCTCACACTTGCTCTCTCTGTATATTAGCACTTGACAGATTATTGGTGTGGTGTCTTGGATCACACCATGGTCACACATTGTGGCACAAGACTGAGTGTACATCCTCCTGGGCTTCTCTGTGTGCTGGAATGATCTGTCATGCTCCATCCTGTACAGAAGCTGGGTACCATCCACTGGGCTGGGTAATGCAGAGTTAGTGACAACTCCAGCTGAAAATGCCTGTGGGACAGAGCAAGGAGGGTCACAAAGCTCTGGAGATGGGCCAGACCAGGCCAATCTACCAGCTAACTCAGGAAGCAAACAAACGGCACAGCCGCTTCCAGCAGGCTGCTCCAGAACGCACCGGGTCTCCCTTGCGTTTGCATGACAAGCAGAGCCCACTAGGTGGCAGTCACAGGTACACGTTGGCCAAGATCATAGCGCAGGTTCTCAGGTTTAGCTCTGAAGGACTATAACATACCCAAGTGACTGCACCATGAGCACAAGGCTAAATGGATTTCCTAATATTTCTTGAGTGCTTCTTAGGGATAATTCTCTATTAAATGTGAGATTTTATTGCCATATGCTGAATTAGAAGTGCTATGCTTTCCGATTTGTCTCCATACTGGAAGCTTTGCCAGAGTGCAGCTACGTATCTGTTAGAGCTCCCTAGAGAGGCTGCTGTGGCTGAAAGGAAGAAGTCACCTTCTCTGCCTCATCCCTCCTACCTTTAGAGATATTCTCTTCACAAATCTACTTTTATTTGAAGCATACAACACACTTTTTTGGTTGTTTTTCTTTTTTTCCCCCACCTAGTTGCATTCACAGGTATAAAAAAAAGCCAGTTTTGACTTGGGAGGGACATCAAAGTGTAGATCTGGTCCAGCACACCCTGTTCAAGGCAGGTGAGATCAAGTTGCTCAGGTGCTTTTTAGTCTGAGTGTTGAAGATCTGCAGCTATGGAAATTCTCTCCATCACTGTTTGCTGTTTCAGTGTTTGTTCCCGTACACACTGTCACGGGTTACTTAGATTTACCTATGCCCGTGACAGGGGAAGCCACCCCACGCCCCCCCCCCGGGGCCCGGAAAGGAGGGGGAAAAGGGGACTGGGATAAAACAGCGACAATCTAAGGAGGAAAAAACTTATTTTACTAAATATGATATCGAAATACAAGATAACACAATATAATATAATTGAGGCTAACAAAATCGAACGAAACAGAGAGAGAGAGTCTCCGAAAACCGAGAGGCCTACTGTGAACTCTAGGCGACACGGCTGGAACGCTTCCCACTCTCCGAGAAGTTCGAGAGAAGAAGGAGGGCACTCCAGCCTGGGAACGAGATTATATAGAGTCCTGGTCCCGTGACTTATTGTTACTCCTGTTGTTCTCTGGGATATGTAGTCTTCTTCTGTGGACTGCACATTCAACAGAAGTATCCATACTTGACATGATGTTATGATGTGGAATACTGATAGCAAAATTACAAAATTACAAAACCATGACATTCCACCCCTTATTCTACATTATTACATCATGGTTAATATATACATATATATACATATATATACACGTATGTAAAATTGTGATAGCTAAATAGTAGAATTGCATGTAACATAACTAAATGTACAACTATAATAACTGAAATACACTACACATGCAAACATATATATATATATATAGATACATAAAATTATTGACTGCACTCCCCCAGCATCAAATTCCCTTGTGGCACACATTGAACATCCCCATCCTTCTGCATTACCCACCAAGTGCACCCAGGTCCCTGGGCAAAGACAGTTCCACGGATAGGTTTGCCCTTTCCAGAAGCTGGAAGGACCCAAACAGCTTTTCCCAACATGTTCTTTACATGTATAACAGGGACCTTATCTCCTTCTACAGTGTGTAGGGGGCTAGATTGACTAGGACCATCACGATTGACAGATCCTCTAGTATTGACCAACCAAGTGGCTTCTGCCAGATTCTTCTCCCAGTGCTTAAATGTTCCACCACCCATTGCTTTCAACATAGTTTTCAACAACCCATTATATCGTTCAATTTTACCAGAAGCTGGTGCATGGTAGGGAATATGATAAATCCACTCAATGCCATGATCTTTGGCCCAAGTATTTATAAGAGAATTTTTGAAATGTGTCCCATTATCAGATTCAATTCTTTCTGGGGTGCCATGTCGCCACAAGACTTGTTTCTCAAGACCTAATATGGTGTTTCGAGCAGTTGCATGGGGTACTGCGTATGTTTCAAGCCACCCAGTGGTTGCCTCTACCATAGTGAGTACATAACACTTACCACTGCGAGATCGTGGCAAGGTGATATAATCAACCTGCCACGCCTCCCCATATTTATACTTTTGCCATCGCCCTTCCTCCCAGAGAGGTTTCATCCTTCTGGCTTGTTTAATTATGGCACATGTTTCACAATCATGAATAATCTGCGCAATAGCGTCCATGGTTAAGTCCACCCCTCGGTCTCTGGCCCACTTATATGTTGCGTCTCTTCCTTGATGGCCTGAGGTCTCATGAGCCCATCGAGCTAGAAATAATTCACCCTTATTCTGCCAGTCCAAGTCAATTTGAGCCACCTCAATTTTGGCAGCTTTATCTACCTGATGGTTGTTTTGTTGTTCTTCAGTAGCCCGACTTTTGGGCACATGTGCATCCACATGACGCACCTTTACAACCATATTCTTTGTTCGGGAAGCAATGTCCTTCCATAGTTCAGCGGCCCAAACAGATTTTCCCCTCCGTTGCCAGTTATTTTGTTCCCACCGCTGTAACCACCCCCATAAGGCATTTGCCACCATCCATGAGTCAGTATAAAGATACAGCATTGGCCACCTCTCCCGTTCAGCAACATCTAAGGCCAGCTGGACAGCTTTTACCTCTGCAAACTGACTTGATTCTCCCTTACCTTCAGTGGCCTCTGCAACCTGTCGTGTGGGGCTCCACACAGCAGCTTTCCATTTGCGATGCTTCCCTACAATGCGACATGATCCGTCAGTGAATAGGGCATATTTCTTTTCATTTTCTGGTAATTCGTTGTATGGTGGGGCCTCTTTAGCACGTGATACCTCTTCTGCTGGTGATGTTCCAAACTTTTTATCTTCAGGCCAGTCCATGATTACCTCTAGGATTCCTGGACGATTGAGGTTTCCCATTCGTGCTCGCTGTGTAATCAGCGTAATCCACTTGCTCCAGGTGACATCGGTAGCATGATGGGTGGAGGGAACCTGTCCTTTGAACATCCAGTTCAGCACTGGCAGTCGAGGTGCCAAAAGGAGCTGTGTTTCAGTCCCGACTACTTCGGAAGCAGCCCGAACCCCCTCATACGCGGCTAAGATCTCCTTCTCAGTTGGAGTGTAGCACTCTTCAGACCCCTTATATGATCGACTCCAGAATCCCAGGGGTCGGCCTCGGGTCTCTCCTGAGGCTCTTTGCCACAAACTCCAAGTGGGGCCTTTCTCTCCAGCAGCAGTATAGAGGATGTTCTTTACATCCTGTCCAGTCCGTACTGGCCCCAGGGCTACAGCACGGGCTATCTCTTGTTTAATCTGTTCAAAAGCCTGCTGCTGCTCAGGGCCCCATGCAAAATCATTCTTCTTCCGCGTTACCTGATAAAGGGGGCTTACAATGAGGCTGTAGTTTGGAATGTGCATCCTCCAAAAGCCCACTGCACCCAGGAAAGATTGTGTCTCTTTCTTGCTAGTTGGTGGAGACATGGCAGTGATTTTGTCGATCACATCTGCTGGGATGTGACGACGTCCATCCTGCCACTTTATACCTAAGAACTGAATTTCCTGGGCAGGTCCTTTTACTTTGCTTCGCTTAATAGCAAAGCCAGCTTGTAGAAGAATCCGGATTATCTGCTCTCCTTTTGTGAAAACTTCTTCTGCTGTATCACCCCACACAACAATGTCATCAATGTACTGCAGGTGTTCAGGAGCACCACCCTGTTCCAGTACAGTTTGAACCAACCCATGGCAAATGGTTGGGCTGTGTTTCCACCCCTGGGGCAAACGGTTCCAAGTATACTGAATGCCCCTCCAGGTGAAGGCAAACTGTGGCTTGCATTCTGCGGCCAAAGGAATAGAAAAGAAGGCATTGGCAATGTCAATGGTGGCATACCATTTGGCTGCTTTTGACTCCAGCTCGTACTGGAGTTCCAACATGTCCGGCACAGCAGCGCTCAATGGGGGTGTGACCTCATTCAGGCCACGGTAGTCTACTGTCAGCCTCCATTCTCCACTGGCTTTACGCACTGGCCATATGGGGCTGTTAAAAGGTGAGTGAGTTTTACTGATCACTCCCTGATTCTCCAACTGGCGAATCAAATCATGAATGGGGAGCAAGGAATCCCTGTTGGTGCGATACTGCCGTCTGTGCACTGTCTTTGTAGCAATCGGTACCTGCTGCTCTTTTACTCGTAGCAGCCCCACAACAGACGGGTCCTCTGACAGACCAGGCAAAACAGACAGCTGCTTAATGTTGTCCATGTCTACAGCAGCTATCCCAAAGGCCCATCGATACCCCTTAGGATCCTTGAAATGCCCCCTTCTGAGGTAATCAATACCCAGTATACATGGAGCCCCTGGGCCAGTCACAATAGGATGTTTTTGCCAGTCTTTGCCAGTGAGGCTTATTTCAGCCTCCAGCACAGTCAATTCTTGAGAGCCCCCAGTCACTCCAGAAATATGGATTGATTCTGTCCCTTCATGACTGGAGGGCATTAGGGTGCACTGTGCACCGGTATCCACCAGCGCCTTATATTCCTGTGGTTCTGATGTGCCAGGCCATCGAATCCACACAGTCCAATAAACTCTATTATCCCTTTCCCTCCCCTGACTGAGGGCAGGGCCCCTCTATTGGTTACCTGTGATGACTGGAGCAACTCCACTGGTGGTTGGTATGTCTAGTAGTTCTTTCACCCGTGCTCGTAGTGCAGACGTGGGCTGATCATGCCACTTCCTCATGTCTTCTCCACGGTCACGTTCTCCGTGAGCAGCTACGGAAAGATAACACTCCGAACACTCCCGTAACGAAGCTCTTTAAGAGCAAAGAGAGAGTTGTTCTAAAAGCTAAAAAGCTCTATTGCCCGCATTCTCCACCAAAAAATCTGTCACGGGTTACTTAGATTTACCTATGCCCGTGACAGGGGAAGCCACCCCACGCCCCCCCCCCGGGGCCCGGAAAGGAGGGGGAAAAGGGGACTGGGATAAAACAGCGACAATCTAAGGAGGAAAAAACTTATTTTACTAAATATGATATCGAAATACAAGATAACACAATATAATATAATTGAGGCTAACAAAATCGAACGAAACAGAGAGAGAGAGTCTCCGAAAACCGAGAGGCCTACTGTGAACTCTAGGCGACACGGCTGGAACGCTTCCCACTCTCCGAGAAGTTCGAGAGAAGAAGGAGGGCACTCCAGCCTGGGAACGAGATTATATAGAGTCCTGGTCCCGTGACTTATTGTTACTCCTGTTGTTCTCTGGGATATGTAGTCTTCTTCTGTGGACTGCACATTCAACAGAAGTATCCATACTTGACATGATGTTATGATGTGGAATACTGATAGCAAAATTACAAAATTACAAAACCATGACACACACTCACAATGTTTTTTTTCACCTAAATTAAGATTTTTTTATGCTCCAGCTTGTGCCTCTAATCTTTCTTGTCCTACCACTGCAGACCTCCAAGAACTTATAATTGGCTCGCTTTTAGCCTATCTTCAGACAGTTGTAGGCAGCAATAATACCCCCTTCTTCCAAATAATCCACTCCCAGAGGAGTCTTATACCAACAGAGTTCTGCTATCAGATATCATCATGACTGCATTTTGCTTAAAATTATGCTTTCCAGTCTCTAATTAGAACATCTTGCGAAGCACTGGGTAGTTACATAAATAGACCTGGTTAACAGAGAGGTCCTGAAGAAAAGCTTCTTACAGCTCTTCAAGAAAACCAGTGCATGCTCCCCTCATGCTGTTGGTAGGCTACACCCATTCAAGGAAGTGCAGTTTGCAATGCTAGCAGCTGACACCCACACATAAAGCTTTCATGAGTTCAGCTGGGCTGAGGGCTCTAAGCCACAGACAAGGTCTTACCACAAGTTGGGAGAGCTGACCTGACTACTTGCCCCCTTTCACCCCACTCTCTCTCAGAGGTCCCCACCCCAGAGCAGGCCTGGTTAAAAGTCTCCTTAATCACTTCCCAGCTGCCATAAGCTCTAACCCAGCTGTTTATGTGTTTAAGATAAAACAGCAGCAGTCCTGGTTTTCTTTCAAGCACAAGGTCTGTAATTTATTACCCATGAACTGCTTCAACTCCTTGATTATCTGGAAGTTGATGGACGTCTAAAGCTTCATTTCCAGACTCACGGAGCTCTGATAATCAGAGCGCTGAATCATACGGGCTGTATTGCGATTGTGGATGATGTGAGCTACAAGGAGCAGGACAGGTTATCACTGTGCTCACAGACAATGAATCAACAGAGAGACATCATTAAAGAACTAGAACTGAGGGAGGAGAGCAGAAGGAGTTCAAAGTCACTTGAATTCACTGATTATGTTCAAAACAACCACCTGGGAAGTGGGGAGTTCTGGGATACTTGCAATTAACCTCAGCAACATAATATTCCTTCAAAAACAGAGCACAAAATGAATGTTACCACGCTAAAAAACAGTGTTGCTGTCAACTATTTCATTTAGTGTCTCAAATACGTCTCTGTGCACAGGTGCAGTGCAACAGCAAAAGCAGCAGCCTGTCATTCAGAGCTTTTACTCCTGATTAATGCAGAACTCCCATTGAAACGTAAAAGTTTGACTGACTGTGACCTGTATGTAAACATGGCTGTGGTCAGCCTGAAAGATACCCTAAAACAGGAAAGGGAGATGAAAATTTCCCCGAATTGCCATGTTGGTCTGTAATTCATACCATGACATCATGATTCCAGGCACCAACGTTTGCACTCCCTGTCATGTGCTGGATGAATGCTGCACCATTTCACTGCCCCTTTCCCATCTTTCTTGTGCCTTTGATCCAGGCACACAGCTGTGGCAGTGCTAAGTTACATCTGTAAGGAGAAAATTCACTTCTGCAAGAGGCTTGAAGTTTTTTTGATTGATTCATTTGAAGATGAAATAAACGTTCTGGATTTTTGTTATTAAAAACTAACAAACAAACAAAAACAAAACAACAATAAACCAGCACAAACCCCACGTTGTCTCAAGCCCATGCAAATCTCATTTTAATTGACTGGAAGTGCCTGCTTTCTGTATTGCATTATGTAACACACAAATATTTGAATGTTCAAAAAAAAAGTTGAAGGAGAAGTAGTTTAGCATACAAACTAGAACCATATGTTGGAGCAGGATTTCTTCTTCAGTAGTTTGAGCTGAAACCTCAGCAAATTCAATTTCATCTCAAAGAACGTTTCAAATTCCACAGCTGGGCATATTCTTGCCATCTCCTCCACCACAGCTTGTTTCATCCCTTCCACTGCAGACCTCTGGTTTCAGGACTGCTCTGCAACACGACTGGAGTTACAGGAGTCCTTTCACCCAGCATTTCTGTACATGGGGTCACATTTTCAGGGGGATTGTTTTGAGCAAAGCTGCACAAATCTGCTTGCAATGACAACCCCACACAGGTCTGCTCAGGACACAGGCCAGCTCTGCCTGGCATGCAGTGTAGCACAAATGGAGGCTTTTCTCAGCTCTTATAATCGCAGCCAGACTCTGTGCTGCTTAATTTAACAGCTAGGCTTTGAGGCCAAGATTTTCTGCTAGCAGAGTCACGTGGGAATTGTAAAATGCTCCGAACATCTCAAAATCGGTCAGTTTATTCAGATGGCTGAGCAGTGGGCCTCAGGGACACAGCTTTAGGCAGGCAGTTTCAGAAGTCTTGGCACTACCAACTGTAAAAAGGTGATGAGTGCTCTTCCTTAATATGGCTAAAATAAATGCAAGTATTCAAATAAGTGGGTCCCATTGCTAGCTTTAGAAATCTGGCCTTTAATCTAGTGCATGCTGTATTGTCCCCCTTTCATTTGGGTAATCATAATTTTATTGTGCATAAGACAGCCTTTATTGGGGGATGGAAAATAGATCAGAATGAGCCCTTTAATTGTCATTTCTTTATAAGTGGGGAAATTGTTTTCACTGCTACATTCTTGCCGAGCAGAAACTAGAAGTGATATCATGGGAGTGTGTTGGCATGGAGAAATGGTGTTAAGACGAGGAGGAAGCCTCAGGGGAAACAGGGAAATAGACGTTAACATAAGCAGCAAGAGTGTTCTTCTTTGGTCACCTCAGTAGTAAGCCCCAGAAAAAAAACTGTGCTCTGTTCATGACTTCCACCACTGTTCTTCAGGATTTGTTTGAACTGTGTACTTATAATTCTTTATTATTAGAGCAGCTGAGGAGCCCCATCCCTGGAGGCACACAAGGCCAGGTTGGTGGGACCCTTGGCAGTCTGGTCTGGTGGGTGGCAATTTGCTCTTGGCAGGCAGTTGGAACTGAGTTTGCTTTATGGTCTCTTCCAATCCAAGCCATTCTATGATTCTATGGATCATATAGTGGTAAATGTAGTTCAGCTCAGGCAGCAGTGAACAGAGAAGTACAAAGGTGTCAAGAAGTCTGATTGCACTGTCTTCTGGAAGACTCAAATACAATATCCATGCCAAATGATTTCAGTACATGGATTAAGAAAAAATCAATTTACTACTTTTGTTTTTCCTCACAAAATGTATACACTGAAGCCCCATGTCTTTTCAGTAGTATGGTATTCAAGTAAAACAACTAGAAGACTAAAAAGGAAAATTCTAAGACATCGCAAGAATCCACACCATTCCCAGGCAGAAGCATTTCCAATAGAGAGCAAAGCAGTTGAGAACTCCGGGCTGTTCAGGTTTCTTAGCACAAACTAATTGACAGTCTTGTACACGAGCCTTGCCAACAGCCCTGCTAAGTGGTAAATATGAGGAATAAATACCAGCTTCTCAGTGGGAAGGAGTCAGCACTGACTGCTCAGGACAAACAGTTGCAGTCCTCTTCCTCTGCATGCAGGGCTCCAGGCAGTGAACTCTGAACTCATTCAGGAGATACGATATTTATCCTTCTGCAACGCCCTGTAACAGCAGCAAGAGCCATTTCAGTGTGAAAAGGAGCAGCTGAGTTTCACTGTGATTCCCACTGTCCACATGAGCCTGCTCCACAAGCGTTTCAAAGCACTGCTGAGGAAGAGGAAGGTCCCCTTGACAATATGCACAAGCTAGCTTGTACAAGGCATGTGCATTTTATTCACTCTAGTTTGCAGAATGGACATGTTATCTGGGAGCTCTGGCAGACTGCAACTTGCCATGTGCCAGATGTGCCATCCTTGTGCAAAAATACAAGAGCTACACTGAAGGGTAGTAAATATGATCCAAAAGGAATCATTCCCCTCCAGTGAGCACTGGCAGAGCTTCACCTATAGAACCTGTGTCTGTTTGGGGGAAATTATCATCATACAAGCCAGAAACTAAGCGCTGTAGGGATGCCAACAAGAGTAATTAACTGTCTATAGACTGTTACCTTTCCAGAGAAGTTAAGTAATGGGGCAGGTGGCCTTAGGAAGCTGGAGGTTTCTAAAAATAGAGAAATTTTGTCGGAAATGGTTAAATTATATCTGATCTTATCTTGCAACAGAGGAAGGGACTAACTGGCCCTCCAACATCCCTTCCAGAGCTATTTTTGTGTTTCTATGGCAACTCTTCTTCAGATACAATTTTTCATTGTATCACTGGGGTATTCTAAGGTGACTCATGGAAGCAGCTTATGGGGGTTGGTATTTAACACCCACTTGTGAATAGCTAATAACATTTTTTCCTCTAAACTGATCCTCCTATGAATTCTTTGGAGACACTCACTTTCATATGAATCTGCTTTGAAACTGTTTTCATCATGTTTCCATCCCCCTATTCAGCCAAAGATGGGATGACAGCAGCTAGAGCACACCCACTTTTAGTAGGACTGAGAGGGAAGAATAATTTTCCTATAGTTACTACCAAAGGAAGTTCCTTTAAGCAAGATTTTCCAGCTGAAATTTGCCCAGGTATTCCAGTCTCTACAATGCTGCTCTTAAAATTAATTAATTAATTAATTAAACTGCCACAATATAAGAAGAAATGGCCAAAGAAGAAGCTGCAGTCTATTAGAGCACACGTCAGCCAGGACTGATAAATACTCAGTAATCAAATATGTTTGGCCAGAGAGTGAGCTCTTAGGAGAGATTTTCACAAATAGCACTAGCATAAAGGGTGGAAACTGCTACCAACTGGGAGCAGGCTGACAGTACAGGTGTGGAGGATGAGGTCAGATACAGCAGGTAAGGGAGGAAACACACTTTGCCTTTTAAAGACAAGCTGAAATATTCCTCCAAAATTCTACACCCTTCTTAAGTAACTGTAGGAAAATGTTGGTTAAGCAGACTGCTACTACCCTGAGTGATCGCCTAACTGGCCTGGCAGGCAGCTTGGCAATTGCCTTGGATTCAAAAGTCTGGATGGAAAACTATGAAACAGAAGCTGCTTGCCACATAGCATGTTGGCATCCTGCAGAAAAGACTTTGGCTTGAGATCAGGTACTTCTGAGTAACAAAACCAGACGTAGGACAAGCTAGCATCGACACAGTGCATTTCTAATTTGCATACTGCTTAAACAGTTGTAGTTGGTACAGGAGTATTAAGGTCATACAAACACCTAGACAGGCATGAAGACAGTAATTACATATGATGTTATGCATCCATTAAAGAAGCAACTCCTTGCCTCTCCCACTCTCTAAAACTTTCTAATTTTTATTTTTTTTTTTCCCACACATCATGCTCTGGTTTCACAGCAGCTTCCTATGCAGTCAGCCCTTGCCATACATGCACACAGGACCTACTGGGCCTCCAGCATGTGTACTGTGATGTTGTGCAAATCTCACATTGAGGTGCAGCAGCTCAGTGAAAGTCAGTCCATTGGAGCTAGGCAAGGTGTATTCCCCTCCTCCATTCACTCTTAGTGAATCAGCAGGCAGCACTGGTGGTGGGAGGAGGATTCACATCTCACTTGAACTAACATTTCAGTTGGGAATGCATTGCTATGCAGCTGCTGTACGAGAGGTCAAAGTGAGCACAAAAGGAAATACAGAATGGAGGCAGCTCCAGGTCAAAGTCATAGGAAAGGCACTGTGATGCTTAATTGCACACATAGTTACTCTATACATTATACCATACAGTATGTTCTTCCTGCTCCTCCAGGTGGCCAGAAATCCAAGACTAAGTTGCAAAGGAAGTGGCCTTTATGGCTGTTAATTCCCCCACCTGTCAGCAGAGGGGCTTGTGGGATGTTTAATCACGCTGCACCTCTGGGACAGTCATCACTATGCTCATTGCCATCCTGTCTCACTGCTTTTTAAAAGCAACCCTGGCACCCAAGGAAAACACAGAAAGGGAAAATGCAATAGGCCAAAAGGCAGTGGTGATTCCTCCATAGCAGTGTATAGAAATGAGACAAAGTTTTATATATATATTTTAATTATTATTAAGGGTTTTTTTTTGGTTGTTGTTTTTGTTTTCCATATCAGACAACATGCAGGGAGCATAGTGCATTCTTGGTCTGCACTTCTTGGTATTATTGAGAATGAGGGTTCCTAGCTGTAATTCCAGCTACTTCACATTAGGTACCTCTGGTATAAGGGACTTGTTTTGATTCCTTGTGTAGCCAACAGACAGAATGGCAGCTGCAAAGGGAGTGATTCAGCCCACCCTAAAATAGATGGAATGAGTCATCTCCAGACAGGCTTATCGCCTGCTACTGATTATAGGGAAAGACCAGACGAATCACTTAGGTGAGATGCCATGGCTTTTAGATGGCTAAAATTAAATAGGTGGCATCACACTTTGTGGACACAAAGGTCTTTACATTTTCTGGCTCAATTGTTCTGTACATACCTACAGTGAAATGATACCCAGTGCTTTTGCATATTTTGAAAAGCACAGTCCAAACAGAGGTTTCAGCTCTCAGAGCAATTAGCAGGAGCTCCAGAGGAGGATAAATAGAGCTCCAGGCAGCTGACCTAAAGAAAATGCAAGCTAAGTTATCTGTGGTCCACAATCATTTGTCAGAATGCTGAATATTTATTTTTAGAAAAGTGCATTTTGCTGGGACATCTTCCTTCAGCCAACGTGCTCATTGAGAACATGGGAGACAACAGTGGAAGCAAGGATGGGTTTTCCTGGTTCTGAACCACCATGGTGTGAGCAGCACAATGCAAAGCTGAGTGCTGCAGCAGAGGATCCCTGGAGGACATGAGCACATCTGCTGCCCCTGCATGGGTCCCCAGCATCATTTACCACTGTAGTTAAACGCATCACAAGATAGACTGCACTCCAGCACCATTTTCCCTTTCTCCTTTCTGAATGCCTTTCCACTGCAGCTGTGCAGAAAAGCACACATTTCACACAGTCTCTGACCTCCCAACAGCGGACTGCTGTGGCAGAATAGAAATGCAGTCATGTACCTTCTTAAAGATTCAGCTTGTTTTACAGAATGATAACTAATGGGCCATTGCACAGCTGAGGGCGAAGCTGTTAAATCAATTTGTTTCTGCTGGTTAAGGTATGGAGCAGGAAGGTTATGCTAGCAAAGTGTTACAGCCCAGAAAATAAGGGAATGGTGGGATGGAAGGGGTGAGCTGAACTTTTGTGCTGGGGCAGGGAGCAGAAAAATACTTTCACACTGCTGAGCACATTTCCTGCAGCACTGATATTTGCTTTGGATTGCATTTTCCAAGTAGGGCATGCCAAGGCTGCAGAGCTGTAGTAGCGTGAAGTCAAGGGACAGAGGCAGTTTCTGCATGGAGCCTGTGATGGAAGCTGAAGTGTCCCAGTGTAAACAAAAGACTTAGTACTGCAAAGGTCACAGTATCAGCACTGATGAGACGAGGACTGGCACAAACCAAAGCAAAGAAATTTCAACACCGCTGCATTGAGACCAGAGAGGTTTTCGTCTATCCAAAATCTGTAATAGCTGTGAGGGTACAGATGTTTCTGCAACAGCTGTTATGATTTGAGGTGTTGACTCCTGTGGTGATGGACATCCCCATCACTTCTGAGGAAAGGAACAGTTAAAAAAACATCCCACCCTTCCAGAGCTGTTTGAATCTGGGAGGCTTGGACCACCTCACACATAGCTACGTAAGGGAGCAATCCACTGACCAGCTGCACCAGGAAGGAGTTAAAATTGTTCCTTCCCCTTCCTCTAGACAAATAAATCTACTTGTGGTTGCCTTGAAGGAAAAGCAGGCTGTGGTATGTGGGCTTCTGGGACAGACTGAGGCCACCCTTTGTGCTGAGTGTGCTGGGATTTAATGTCTCCGGCATCCTACAGTAGGATGAGATAGGCTTGTCTGCATGTCCTTACTTTGTATTTACCTACCCACCTCTGGAGTCTGCAGCAAACAGAAAAATGACCACAGACAAATCTCATGGAGCAGCACTAGAGGGGGAAAAAGAAAAAAAAAAAAAAAGGAAAAAAAAGGAAAAAAAAAAAAAAGAATAATGAAACCAGTGAATTAACAGCACTTGGAACTTCCCTTCCAGGGGTGCTGGGTGTGTCATCCTACTTGTGCCTGACAGTGTTTCTCTGGCATTACAGGGACAAGGGCAGTGGCACAGACCTCAGGGCTCTGTGCATGTTCTGTTCCTGGGACTGTGCTTCTGTGGAGGGGGCTCTGTCTGAAAACCCCCTCATATCAAAGTAAAAGAAACAACACACTGTGTTAACACACACAGAAAGTTGTTTAGGAAGCTCATCTCTGCCAAGTACAGAAAAAGGCATTTCACCTAAAGGAAATGATTCCTACCAGACAAGGAGCTATCTGATCCCTTCCAGATGGAGTCTGAAGCAGCAGCATGCCCCAGGGAAGTGGGTTACAGAGCAGGAGGCATTGCCTTGGAGAGAGTGGAAAGGTTCAAGCAGCTCTGGTGTATGAAAAGAAGCACAGGGAAGCCACCATAGGACTTGTTTTCTCCCAGGATGAAACAGGGGCAGTTAAATAAGCTGTAGGCACAGGCAGGAGTCCTAAATGCAAAACTGAGCAAAAGAATAATGAATATGGTGCAGTAATTGCAACCCTGAATACCATGAAACCCAGCTGTATAAATCATAGAATAGGTTGGGTTGGAAGGGACCTTCAGTTCCAACAAGCCTGCCATGGGCTGACTGCTACCCCCTAAATCAGGCACCAGATCAGGCTGCCCAGGGTCCCATATAACTAAGATGCTAGTGCTATTGCCATAGCTGTTATATGATCTGCTTCCTCTTTAAAGAATTCTTCCAAGAACAACATTCCTACCCTATTATCTTCTCTTTTCTCTCCTCTCCTCTTCTTCCTAATCCCTTCTCCACAGACCAGACATTTGTCACTGTTTCCTCTGGCTGAATTCCCTACCAAACCCTCCTCCACTGGGGCCTGCAGGTTCCATGCATAGCTGCCCTTGAAGCTTCTAATACCTTGCCACTCTGCCCTCTCCAAAACTGCACTGTTACTCTCCCAAAACATATACTGAGGAATTAAGAGGGCAACAGAATGACTTGTAAATATCAGAAAATCACAGCACGGGATACTGGAGAAGCAGGGCAGGAGTTTGGTCTGCTCCTCTCTGCCTGCAGCTTGCCCAGGTTTTCCACACTAGGCAGCTGGTTGGCTTTTAAAACAACACAACCATCTTGCAACTCCTCTTTGCTTTTTCTTTTGCAGGATGCTGTAAATAACACTGGGTATCTTCTAATGAGAGGTCAGGTATATGGCTTGCTAGTTTTGACAGATGGATCATGAAGAGCTGCAGAGGCTGAAGGCAGAGGGGCAGCCTCACCTCCCTCAAATTCAGTTCTGCCTCAGACTAGGGCTGTTTGCCTGGGAAAAGGGGGCAGGGAAATGAGAGAAACTAGTTTATACACAGACTATTCCAGCTGTGATTTTTGTCTCTCAGGATTAATTAACTTCATTGAAAGCAGCTCTAAGGTACACTGCATTTGCAAGCATGAAGAACAAGAAGTTGCCACTACTCCTCAAGAATCACATAGTTGAAACCAGTTGTCATTGCTCACAGCTAAGGTCTAGAGAGCACGCTTTCATTCATGTCTCTCTGATCAACCACAGCCCACAGCTAAGAAACATCCTTCAGGATGTGGAGGAAAAGTGCCAAGGGCTCTTGCTTAAACCAGCCTGGTGCTTGCATTGCTTTAGAGGAGTCACCCTAACCACCACACATGAAGCAGAGAACAAAGTCAGACCCTCAGGACTTGATCTCACTTCTTGTGAAGTAGTGAGTAACCTGCTAGGTATGGCTGTGGTGGGATTGCTGCTGTCCACAGCTTGCCCTGACCACAGGCTGAGAAGGGCTCTTGGAACAGCCAAGGAGTGCAAATACCATTCATTCTTCCCATTTATCCTTCCCAGCCTGAGCATCTCACCTCTGAACTTCCCAGCATCACTGAGATACTGGATGGAGACTGGGGAGGGAGAGGGCAGAAAAGCATGGAATTAAGTCTTCCGGCAGTGAAGTTTGAAAATTCCTCTTTGGGAGACCCCAGCTCTCCTTGGGCTGAGGGGAGAAATGTCCATCAGGAGTTGCACACTTTATTCTGCAGGCAGAGATGAGACCTTGAACTGACCTTAATTTCTGAAAAATGAGAGCAGGAAGGTGGAAAGACAAAACTTGTTTCATAACATCTTTTGTGCTCTTTGTACCTTAGGACTTCAATTTGTCTAAAATGGGGGGTCTGAAGCTCATATTTCATTTATTAAAGGAGAGTTAGACTGAAACACTCACCCTTTCTCCCTTTCCGATTTAGTGTTTGGAAATGGGAGTCTGCATGTTGGAAAGCCCCCTGCACTCCAGCAGTGACAGAGAAGTCTGGAACACTTCCCTGTTCCTGGAAATCCCCTGCCATCAGCAGCAGTCCAGCTGGGGGTGAGGCAGGGCTGATACACTGGCAGCAGGGCAGAGAAATGTGTACTGCAAAGCAGTAGGGCTGGGGGCTACAGGGACTTTTCCTTCTTACTCCTTTTCCAGCAACCCTTTTGGGACAGAGACACTGGAGTTCATCTGAGACATGGCAGTGCATCGAAGGGACCAGCATCTGCTTCCTCTGCCTTTTTGCTTTGTTTATATATGTACATTACTGTCTGGAAGAAATGTCCTGTACATTCCAGACAGTGATAATGAAATCCATTCGAAGAAGAGGGAATGGGGGTGTTGGGTAAGACAACAAAGGTGGCTCAAGACAAGGCTTCGGCAGTTCATAGGCAACAGAACAGCAGTTCCACATCATCGCTGTGCACCATCATACACAGACATACATACACAGACATACATACGCAGACATACCTCCCTTCCCTTCCCTTCCCTTCCCTTCCCTTCCCTTCCCTTCCCTTCCCTTCCCTTCCCTTCCCTTCCCTTCCCTTCCCTTCCCTTCCCTTCCCTTCCCTTCCCTTCCCTTCCCTTCCCTTCCCTTCCCTTCCCTTCCCTTCCCTTCCCTTCCCTTCCTTTCCCTTTCCCAAGGGAACTCAGGAAGACACAACTCATCAGCATGGGACTTACTCAGAATATTCAGGATCCCTTTCTCATTAGGGTTTTTAACATCAAATTGATATGATAAACGTTTTGACCTTTGCATACCACTGATAAACTCTGGAGGCTGTTCACCCTGCCTTTACCCTCACTGTAAATATCTTGCAGATGCTCTGCTCATTTTTCTTCTATTATAGCCAGCTGGCAACTCTGTTGGCATGCCAAAGAATTCCAGTCATTGTAGTAAAGCAACCTTTTAGTTTTTAGCCCTGGATGTTTTCTTACAAATAGTCCAATCAACTGATAATTTTAAGATTTCTATTTAATTTGGCCATTAGAACAGTGGACAGAAAGTGTTACTTGGAAAACAAACCTTCAGAATAATCATCCTCTGAAAACTCTGTCCACCCGAATGAGAGAATACTAAGCAGACACAGCTGTGAAAGACTATGGAAAAGTCCAAGTGAATTTCACTGAGTGTTAGTGCATTTGAACAAAAAATCAAACCAATGTACAACACCTAATAACAGGGGTGGATTTTTCACTTATATTCCTTAGGTGGAGTTCAAAGTTCTCCTGGATGGATCTCACTTAGTACTGAATTTTCATTTGCTGGGTATATCCTAGATTGGTCCAAATTTGTTTCAATATTATTTCCATTCTTAATAAGTGTAAAATGTTTTCCAGAGGGGGAAAAAGAAATAGCAGCCAGCAGGAGCTACTAGGTAGTGTCACTGCAGTGCATGCAAACTCTGTACAGTCCATGAGACTGACATCCAAAGAATGCACACAAAATCACGGGAAAAATGTTCTGGACACAGTTGATGTGGAGCCCCTGTGGTGCTGTGCGCTGTGAGAGGAAGAGAGCCTGCAGGAGAGGAATTTAGCTCTGTCCATGCCAGTGGTGGGACAAGCACGCAAAGTACAGGGGAGGGTTGCTTGAGGCTGATGCACATCCTGTTGTTAATAGAGCTTGTTAACTGGAACTCTAGGCCACACAAACCCCATCATACACAGCTTCCGGGCAGCAGAGAACACAGGCAAGGCAAGGCAAAGCTCCGTGCGGAGGAGTGCCCAGAGCAAAGTATTTGTCTGAAGGAAACCAAGTGAAGCCTGTGGCTTTCCAGCACACCCAGCACTCATTTGTCTCCGAGCACTGCCCGTGAGTTATTCCCATGCAGCAGCCCAAGGAGCTCAGAAGCAGATTGAACAAGCAATGCCTTTTTCTCCTTTTCGACCTAGGCGTTTAAATTTTAGGAGCTGGCTGATCTGCTCCAACATGTAACACATGTGACACCAGAAACACTTGTTTTAGCATGAAGAATGAGGAGGCATGAGGTTGACACAATCAGGAGTGTGGGTGGGAACTGGTTAGGCAAGTGTAGCTGTTGGGAAAAGCGTCCACGAGATTTGGCTCGGAGAATGGAGAGGCTGATCCATGTGTGGGAAGTCTGAGTGAAAGACAGAAGGAATAGCAATGTGAAAACCAACCTATGATAGAGCAGAGAGACCAAAGACCAGATCACCGAGGGAAATGGGAATCCAGACAGGAAGAGTGGAAGGAAAATCAGAGTTGCCTGAGGAGTGCCAGTAGAGGAAGTAGAAGGAAAACCAAGGCAGGAAAGCTTACTGAGTATGTTTGGTGAGGGAGTGTCAGTGAAGTGAAAGGAGTGGAACTAAGATTGATGGTACATCAGACAGGTCTGGAAGAGATGCATTTGAGATTAAATTATGGATTCTGCTCTTGAGGGAGACGATTTATTTGTGCATCACTGTTGCTTTTATCCAGCCTATGAAATGAAAGGCTGTTGCTGTCACAGTAGGGCTCAGGCATTTTCAAGGACCTGGCCTAGGAGACACGCTATGCCTGTACATCTAATACATGAATGGAAGCACCAGTAAAAAAACAAAACAAAAACAAACAAACAAACAAACAAAAAAACCCAAAAAACTAAGACTGGATCCAAATCTTTAGGGATGCCTAGGTAAAAACTACTCGCACCTGCCCTTCCCTGCTCCACACAGACAATATTTCTGTCTTCCCTTTCCTTTCCAAATACCTTTTCTCATTGACTTGAGGGCTGGATAAAGAGGCAGTCATAGCCAGACAGAGGCCAAGAGATACAGGAACTCTGGCTGTCCAGCTGGCTACTGGCCCCTGGCAAGCAGGTTACACAAATGGATTCACAAGCCACGTATGCACACTCAGCCACAATCTGAAGCATGGATGAGTTACTCACTTTCCCTGGCTCAGCACCACCTCTGAACAACAGACCGATCTGTCAGGTCCTGACAACTGAAATATTATCTCTGAACTCTCCTGAGATTAATCCACGTTGTGCTGCACTGTCAGTTCAGAGCCACTCTGACTGTCCCTGTTGGCATCAGCCCTAACCCAGGGATCTGGACAGGAAGGGCTGAAGCCAATGGGATGATTGTCCCCCTGTACTCGGCTAGGGTGAGGCTGCATCTTGAGTACTGTGTCCAGTTTTGGACCCCTCACATCAAGGCCCTGGAAGGTGTTCAGAGGAGGGCAACAAAGCTGGTGAGGGGTCTGGAGCACAGGCCTTATGAGGAGAGGCCAAAGGAGCTGGGAATGTTTAGCCTGGAGAAGAGGAGGCTCAGAGGAGACCTTATTGCTCTCAGTAACTTCCTGAAGGGAGGTTGTAGTGAGCTGGGGGTCGGCCTCTTCTCTCGTGTCATTAGTGATAGGACCAGAGGGAATGGTTTCAAGCTGTGGCAGGGGAGATTCAGGCTGGACGTTAAGAAATATTGCCTCTCAGAAAGGGTGGTCAGGCAGTAGAATGGACTGCCCAGGGAGATGGTGGAGTCACTGACCCTGGGGGTGTTCAAGAAACAACTGGATGTTGTGCTGAGGGACATGGTTTAGTGGGAGCTATTAGTAATAGGTGAACGGTTGGACTGGATGATCTTGTAGTTCTTTTCTGACCTTGGTGATTCTGTGATTCTATTATTCTATATCACAGTCCTATTGAAGCCATGAAGCTTTTTGTTGGCACAAGAGAGGCCAGTCGAGCTGGAGAGCTGTAGCAGGGTCAGGAGGAACACCTGAGCCTCATGGGCTCACCTGGTGGTGAGGCAGGAGATACAGGAACATGGGCTGCAGGAATTAGAGGTGAGGAACAGAGGATGAAGAAAGATTTTTGATTTTGTGTACTCACTGTAAATTTGTTTCCAGTCTTGTAATGCAAAGCCAGATTGTGTTTCTTCCTGAGTAAACTTTTAATTCTGTCTTTAACCTCACATTTCTCTGAAGCTGGAGAGGACAGTGACTGTGTATGCTCATAGGCACTGTTACAAGCCCCATGCACTGGGGACTGGCCCTTAGCAGTCCACAGGCACGCACCCAGTCAGTCTGCAAAGTTCCTGCAATATCTGCAAATATCTGCAAATGCCTTTTAGTAATTACATCACTGAATTTGCACCTGTAGCTACTAAAAACCTGATGTTTGATTTGATGTAGACTTACAATATATGTATAAAAAAGCCAACAACTTCCTGATTGCATACAAATGTAAACCAGGCTCTCAGGCCACGTATTTGAGTCTGTAACATATTTTATCAAAAATGGCTTTAAATGTTTGACACTTTGCTGCTCTATGTTTTGTAGAGCTCTTAATGTTCCTAAAAGATCTTTTCAGGGAAGCAGAAGTGACACCAACCACTTTAGGAATGGAGGTTTTTCATCCCTCTTCTCTTTCCCTGTGTACTATTCTATCAGCTGCGAGGGAACCAGCAGTCACCCCCCATAAAGACACTCACATTGTGAGCTGCTGCTGCAGCTACCATCCAGATCATAGAATCATACAATCATAGAATCACAGAATCGTAGAATCATAGAATGGCTTGGGTTGGATGGGACCCCAAGGATCATCAGGTTCCAACCCCCCTGCCATAGATAGTATCACCAACCTCCAGAGCTGGTACTAGACCAGGCTGCCCAGAACCCCATCCAACCTGGGTTTGAACAACTCCAGGGACAGCGTGTCCACAACCTCTCTGGGCAGCCTGTTCCAGCAGCTCACTGAATGACTCCCCCCTGACACCCAGTCTAAACCTTCCTTCCTTGATCTTAAAATCATTCCCCCTTGTCCTATCACTGTCTACCCAAGTAAAAAGTTGATTCCCCTCCTGCTTATAATCCTCTTTTAAATCCTGGAAGGCTGCAAAGAGGTCTCCTCGCAGCCTCTCTTCTCCAGGGTAAACAAGCACATCTCCCTCAGCCCATTTTCATAGGGGAGGTGCTCCAGACCTCTGATCATATTCATGGCCCTCTCCAGACACTCTCCAACAGCTCCACATCCTTCCTGTATTGGGGGCCCCAGGCCTGGATGCAGTACTCCAGATAGGGCCTCATGAGGGTCCTTTCTGGCCATCCCTCATCTGATGCAGCCCAAGACATGACTGGTCTCTGGGGCAGGAAGAGCACGCTGCTGGCTCACATACAGTTTTTCATCCACCAGGACCCCCAGGTCCTTCTCCACAGGGCTACTCTCAAGGAGCTCTTTTCCCAGCTTGTATACATACCTGGGGTTACTCTGACCCAAGTGCAAAACCATAGGTTCACATGGCCCACCTCTGGAGTTTGCTGAGGTCCCTCTGGATGGTACCGCTTCTTTCTAATGTGTCAGATGCATCACTCAGCTTGGTGTCTTCGGCAGACTTGCTGAGGGTGTGCTCAAGCCTGTCACTGATATCACTGATGAAGATGCTGAAAAGCACTGATCCCAAGGCTGTATCCTGGGGGATACTGCTCGTCACCACCCTCAACCTGGACATACTGACATTCAACACCATCTGTCTATGGACTTCCAACCAATTTCTTATCCACCGTACAGTTCACCCCTCAAATCTGTATCTCTCCAGTTTAGTGCTAAAGGTGTGGTGGGGGACCATGTCAAATGTCTTGTTTAAGTCCAGGTAGATGACATCAGTTGCCTTCCCTTTGTCTACCAAAGTTGTCGCTTCATCATAGAAGGCCACTGTACTGGCCAAGCAAGACCTTCCCTTGGTAAAGCGATGCTGGCTGTCTCAGATCACTTGCTCAACCCTCATGTGCCTTAGCATGTCTTTAAGGAGGATCTGTTCCATGGTCTTCCCAGATACACTGTAAGACTCACTGGCCTGTAGTTCACCAGTCCTCCTTCCTTCCTGTAAATGGAAGTGATGTTTCCTTTTTTGAAGTCCCCAGGGACTTCTCCCAACAGCTACAGCTTTTCAGATATGATGGAGAGAGGCCCAACAACCACATCAGCCTGCTCCTTTAGGACCCTGGGAATGAGTATGCCAGTTACTCCTCAGTAAGGCAAAGTGTAGTGTGAGTCCTGTGAAAGTTGTTCTTCTCGTATTTAGACAACATTTTTTAGAACAAATTATGTATCTCTTCCCTATCCCTATAACTTATGAATAGAAAAAGGAAAAATAAACATATTTCAGTGTCCTGGATATGGGCCTCACTGGAAAAATCTAAAATGCTTCTGTGGCCTCAGGAACAATTTTCACTTCATGTCTTTGGACTTCTTAACAGACCAGCAAAAGCATTTAACACTGGGAAAGTAAGATCTCTTAATGGAAATATCACAGATCTGCAATTTGCTTAGGCATCAGTTTCTGCAAAAAGATTTCTTACTATTCTAAGGAAATGAAAAACATATGTTTTGTGTTCATACAAAAAGCACAGTTGTTGACAGAGAAAGGCCAGTAAACAGCAAGAGTGTTATAATGCTATTTTAAGGGTGTTTGGGAGCAAGTACACACTGCTCTGCTGAAGGCCCACAGACTTCTGTGGACAAGAAATTTAGCTTCAAGTGTAATGGATAAGATACTCAATATTAAATAAGTAATAAAACTGGTTCATCTTTAAGTTGGACTTCACTTTGAGCTTCACTTCTATTTCCATTTACATAATGGTAATTTCCTTGTCATCAGTGCTGTACTCCAGAAAGTGCAAATCAGAACAAAACCTTTCACTGGCCACATTTAACTTCTATAGTATCATTAAGCCAGAGAGCCTCGCAGAGAGATATTAACTTCACCTTGCCCAGCTTGCTAAAGGGTAGGGGTAGCTAAATTAACGTTTTTTTTACCAAAAATAAATGTTTTTATCTGGCCACCATTAGGATTGCAAGCCAAAGACTCACTGCTTGTGGTGCCGGAATCTGGGGCCAGCCCTGTGCTTATAGGATTTCCTTAGCAGATATTAAACCATAAAATTTTAGTTGACATCTCTAAGTGATTGATGTACATTGTATTGCTGGTAACACTGTAAAGCAAAAACATAGAACTGTGCACACTGAGTTAGGTGTTCAAACAATTAAAATGTGATAGATGAGTTTTTGTGGATAAAATCAGCTTTTCTCTTTTTTAAATTTTTTTTCTTTTTTTTTTTTCTTTTTTCTTTTAGTTTTGTTATATCCATCAATTCTCTGAAGCAATTCAACTACGCGCTGCCCACCACTAAACAGTTCTGTGGAGGAAGAGACTTTTAAACAATGATAAGTGATTTGAGGTGTAAATTTCTCAAGAAAAGCAGGATATTCAAAATGTTTCAAGCACCCACGTCAAAAAAGTCACAATCATTAATTTTATCTCATTTCAAAATGCAGTCATCCAAAGTCACCATTTTGTAATTAAAAACTTGGTTTCAATTCTTTACAAAGTAAAACTTTGTTTTTTAGTTCTGAAACTGAATCACTTTGCAAAGTTTCAGCATGTCTAGATCGGGACACATAGAAGTGGCGCCGCTGAAAGGCTTGGAAAACAATTGAAAGATGGCCAAGGTCAGAGTGCTGGTGAGAATCCAGGTTTTTGATTCTGGCTCCTCTCGAGTTTAAACCCTTTATTTGATGAATTTACTCAGAATCATGAAGGCTGGATGCTACATATGATGGTGGTTATGCCTGAAAAGCAAAATAAATATTTTATCCATGAAGAGCGTACGTTGTTCTTGTAGGAATTTAGACTGACTTCTGCCATTTTTAAGTCTCTGAAGAGAATGCTGCTGTGACAGGGAAATGAGCCAAGCAGAGAACTGCGCTCTATCTGGAATAAAAGCTTTCTGACAACTGAAAATCACCTCAAGTGGGAATTACTTAAATAATATTCTGAGCTAACAGTGAACAAGTTCATATCAGACAGTTAATGGTTTTAACACCACCTCATTTGCTTGCCTGCCCAGCCCCACGCTTTCTACAGTGCCTGCCCATGCTGCTCAGACCGTAAGTTCGCCAGTTCTCAGGCACACAGTGCCTGACCGAAGCCACATGGGACGAGCTGACCGATGGCATGAACTTTTCACGGTGGTTTCTGTGATGTCTGGACCTTCTGGAATGTGAAAGTTTCCTGTTTCACCAGTGTACCATGACTTGCGTTTTGGGCAAAGAAACATGTAAACATAATTAGGGGGCTGGCAGCTAAAATTCCCTTTTAAAACACAGTCAAACACCATGGCTTTCCTTTCTGTTTTATTTGGGACAGATTAATCTGATGCTGATCAAGACAAGCTTGCCTATTGCCTTAAGAATTTGGGAGTTTTCCAGCAGACTGTCTAAGAGTTGAGTGTGCCTATCTGTCCAGAGCAAAGGTGAAGAAAAAATAGGCTGATTTTCAAAAGATGAGCAAAGAATTGTGAGTTATCTTAGGAGGCTACGTGCCCTTCAACTTCTGACTGTCTTCCCACCTAAGCACACAGCTTTTACATTCCCACCAGCAGCAGGGTCCAGGCTTTAATAAATCAAAAAACGTGTCGATCTCCCAGCCACGGTATGGGATGAGAACTATAAACCTGGTCTGGCAACATCTCCTGTGTCTATCAGTGCTGCAGTTGTCTATGGCAGGCTGAGATGTAAGGCCGCCAAATTACTGACCACTTTTTGAGTATGCATGAGAAGATGGAGAGGCTTAGGGGCCCTAGGGAAAGGAAAAGGGAAGTGGTAAGGTCTGTGGCTAAAGACCACAGACAGCCACAGCTGTAGTTAGACAAACACTATCACTTAATTGTGCTAGAAACTACAGACAAAGAATTCCTTTTTCTGCAGAGTCAGGTAGGAAACACGAAGTCCTAGTGTTGCTGACTTGTATGCAACATGAGAACACTGGAACTTGTAAGGATGCTAAAAGTAGTTCTCTAAGGCCAGTGTCTGGAACTAAATAAAAATTTACTGCTCTGTCTGTGATGGGGGAGGAGTATCACAGACAGATTGATTTCAGTGCTTGAGGAATTTCTGTTTATGGAGCCTGTGATTGCATTGAAAGGACAGAGAGGTTTTTCCAAATTGCTTTTCCAGAACACCAAGGAAGGACTTTTGAAAATTAATGTGTGCAATGAGGGTATACTAATTTATCTCCAGCACAGCACTGCTGGTGGGGCTCTGGAATCCAGCCTACAAGAAACTCTTCACACCCAGCACCAGTGATATACATCAGCACCTGTGGAACACAGAGGAATGACCTACTCTCATTTCTTCTTTTGTTGCATTATGCTTTTGTCCTTATACTGATACATATAGAAATGCCATGTAAACTCTGTTTTGCTTAGTTTAGAAGTCCATGTTCTTCTTTCCATTTGTAAATTCTATGCTTGTATTACAACTGCATCACTAGGTCTTAATGTAGATCAGCTCCAGCTTGCTAGTTAGTTTGGGATGCCATACCAATACTGGCAATAGCTAAGGTTTGTTTGTCAAGCAGCTGGACCACAACCTTTCATTTCTCTTTAGTGTTTGCACTGCTTTGGCCTGTGCTAACCTAGGTTAGCAACAAGAAAAAAGAAATGTTGAATCTGTGTTCAGTGCACACTTGTGGACTGAGCTGGTATTTATATTTCAGGATTACTTTTTCATTCACACCCAGAGAACCCACACCCATTTCATTATGTATTTTCAGTGTTAGCTGAATAAAGTTATGCACACAAACAAACAGCATTAAATTTCTGTTTATGCGTGCACATAAGAAATATATTTTTTGTTCATTTTCTGCTTTTGCTGACCTTCCTAAATGTTAATAAGATCAGAAAGTATAAGCAGAAAAAAATCTGACATTCTGCTTCTCTCCCTTCCTCTGTCCCTCTCAGCTACAAATTTTCATGTAAAGCTCAGGGTTATTATGCCGTGTTTATAAATCAAACATACACAAAGGTCAAAATACACAGGCAGCATCGCTTTGAGGATGGAATTTCACATCATTTCCACTTTTCCTCAGCAGTAAGGCCAGCATACAGAGTTTCCATTACACACTGCAGCCTGGAACTTGGGCTTACAGCTCACAGTTTCTTGAGCCGAGCTAAGACAATTACCTTTAAGGCCACACTGTACAGATTTTGTACTGGTATTTATGAAGATGGTGCAGTAAAAGTCTCCCCAGTTTTCAGAAGGCAGAGCATTTTTTTTTTTTTTTTTGAAGCATATTTTTAGTGTAGAGGTTTTATTGAGGAATGACCTTTGTATTTTTATAACTGACTCAGATCTGTGATATCATTAGCTCATCGTTATCTTCAAACACACCCTCCTCACTCATCTCCTCTCAGGCCACCACCGCCTGTAAAACCTTGTACCAGCCACAGAGGAAACTTTTGTTTGAGGCTATGTTGTTTCACTGTCTCAACAGGTAAATTTTCAGATGCTTCCCTTAGCTGATATTCCATCCATTCTGAATATCTACCTGTCCAGTGCTAAAGCTTAAGGAAATCATGATCTAGGCCTACACTCCTGAGAAACTTTTTTTTTTTGATAGAAAAAGAAACTACACTTGAGCGAACAATTTAGTACAATAGGAGAGGTTTTCCAGGCTTATCTGTTTTTACTCATGCGTTTTCATTATTGCTTTAAAACATATTTACAGAGCATTCATAGTGTAATTTCTAAGTTATCACGTATTGCTGTCTCCCGGATCATAACTCTTCTAAGCCAGTGGAGGCTGGAGTGGAGGAATAGAGGCCAAATGGGAAGGACAAGGACTCAAACCCCACAGAGCTGAATTAATCACAGTACATGAATAGCAATGATTTCATCAGTGACCTCGGTGTGAACATGAAGTTTCCATTCAGAATCTGCTTTGGAGACACGTGAGTTTATAAATACAAAACTAGCTTTCTTATTCATATCAACAGTCCTGTGCATAGCTTTTCCTCCTATTTAAGCCTTACTCGTGATTTTCCATGTTAATCCTGTTTAAGGGTAAAAAGAATGTTATTACATCTTTACCCATCTATCACCGTTAAAATGCTGTACCTTTTATAGTTTTGGGGAATCATAAAAATAGAGATAAAGATCTACAAAAATAAAGTATGATGGGTGGATTTTTATGGTTATTAGTTACTACTGTGAGCATTCCATCACATCGTAGGTGTAGTCTGTGCCACAGAATTTCCCCCCACTAACTTCTCCCCCCTTGCAAGGCACCCGGCTCCTCCTGACAGCTCTTGCAGAGCTGGAACTGAATTCCAGGGGCCAGTAACTACTGTGCTCTAACACTCCACCACCTCAGCCTCAGATATTAATATAATTTACAGCCACTCAGAACTCCTCTCTCATTGGCAGAGCTATGTATAGGAGACTTAATGTAAATGCATCAGAGTTCCAAATGCATAAATGACTGAAGACACACTTGTATAAGAGGTCAGCTACAGCTACCTGATGAGCTGGCCAGAGAAGCCCACGGCAAAATTTTCTGTCCAGCCCTAGAAATTCTGCCCACTCTGGCCTGGTAGACAGTGGAAATTTATCACCAGCCTTGGGATATTTTTCACATTCTTTTGACCTTCAGGGAATGCTCATGGGGCTGCTTCTGCTTTCCTAGGTAATTAATGGTGGAAGTGAGGAGATCTGGGCTTTGGGAAAACAGCATAGTTTTCCACTGTGATGGATTGGATAAACAGATTAACTGGTAAATAGAAGCGTATATTTGGCCTTTATAAAGACTCATCTATGATCAACAGCCTTAGAAAAACTGAGTCACACTGCAATTGTGGTCTTTCTTGACATAGTGCTTGAGAAGAAATGGTGGGTGAGTAGATAGAGTGGAGAAGAGAAGCAGGGTGTTAAAATCAGAGTGGGAGACAGTGAGACAAACAGAAAAAAGAAAACACAGGTTGTTGAAAAGTGCAAAGGGGTGACAGGGGATATAAAGGAAAAAAAAAGTCCAGACAGAGAGCAAATGAAACAGAGACAAAGATGGAAGGGAGGGAGTGAAAAGGAGAGAAGGAACAGGATAAACTTATTCCATCAATTATAGTCATAATGAATGGAAATATCTAAAAAAAACCTGATAGATGAATTGTCCTTTCGAAAATGTACATGTGTTCCATGGGAAGATGAATACAGGGCACTTCTTTGCATGTGTGGCTATGAAGCCCAAATTGTCCTCTGATCAGTGAAGGGAACTGTCAGCATAAATGATATTTAATGGCTGCTCTTGACATTAGAAATGATTGCCTACACGCTTGATTTATGACCTCAAGGGGATGGTCTAAGAAAGAATCTTATACTCTGAATTTCCTATTTAGTAGACGGTGCTCCAACATTCAATATAAATGCTCTTTCTCCTATGAATTTCATCTCATCTCAGAGCAGTAAAATCTTAGGTCAGGTTTGTACTGATTAAAATTTAAATTAACATAAATAGGTCTTATTGATTAGCTAATCTATAAAGTCTCAGCCTGCTACTACCAGGGGATTTGATGAGAAGTATTTGCTTGCTTTTGATCTTTAGATCACTTGGGCAGGAAAGAGAGGAACATTTTATATTAATATGTATTCATGAAGTAAAAGGATTGAGGAATACGAACATCTGTTGCAATATTTTCAATTAGTTGTAATACACATATAGTTACAGGCTTTAGCTATTTGTCAGATATTTAGCCACTTCAGTCCTTTTTTATATCTGTAAACCATTTTGTTTTAATAGAAACATTTGCGTGAGAATAAGCTATCTGAGTAAGAAAATGTTTCCAGGTTTGGCCCCTAACTGCTTTTGGTATGGTTATCAACACTGGCCATCTGTGTTTTTTCATTTTAATTCCATAAATGAATGCCTTCCCTTTGAGAATTTCAAGGACCAGGAAATAGCTATAAACCTCTTTTGCAGCTCCAGACCAAATACTCCAACAATTATTAGTTGATGTATTCATATTAAAAAGGTGTTGGTTTTTTTTGTTTGCTTGCTTCTGACACTACAATATATAAATGCAAATTCTTTTTGCTAAGTCGTATAATATCTCTGGTGCAAAGATGTGGCTTACTTAACTGAGGGCTTAACCGGTTTTGATCTGGTTTCTTGTGATGCAACCTAAACAAACAGCAAGTACATAATCAGGTAAGTAGCTCTGCATTAACGGCATGTCCTGATTCAGGAATATTAGGGCTTTTAGTAACTTTTATTTTGTTTTACAGACTGTAAATTCCAAGCCTGTATTTTGCAATTGGTAATTAAGAGGAATTAAAAACCCACAACCAATGAAAAGCAGCAGTCCAATCTGCCATCTATACTGGTATGGTTGGAATGCTGGTAAGAATACAGTCATCATCATGATGATTCAGCACTGACTCAGCTTTTGTTAACTCTCCCATAATTAGTTTCAATATTGAGATAAGACCTAAGGATCCAATCACCAGACTGGTTTTAAAATTACTGTGATCTGTAACTGTGTAAATGAAAGCAGATCTGTCTCCAGGAACAGGCACCTACTTAACATTAGCTTAAGGAAAGCATAAGGACAGATTCTTACTTAAAAGGTGAGTCTAGCAGTGAAAATGTAACTGGATCACTTTTAAGGAACTTTGTGTACAAGAAACAGCATAAATAACTCCTATAAACACAAATTAAAATTCAATTATTGTATTAGGTCTAATTGGCAAAAAATTAAGATTTATATTTTTTCTGAGAGTTCTTGACTAATAAACATTTTTGTTAAATATAAAAAGTTTGTGTTAATGAACCAAATTTCCACATAAAGTACGAGGCTCACAAAGCCAAATTCTGTGCTAATGCTTTTATCTTGAGACTCAGCAACAAATCTCAATTTCTCAAGGAAAGAAACTGTTCTCTAACTGTCCGTAAGAGGAAAAATGAGGAAAAAATGAATTATATCATTTTGTTTTCTAGTGAATCACAAAACCATGCCTAGCAAACCAATGCTTTGTTGGATATCAGTTGTACAGAGCAATGCATGTTTGTAGATTAAATTATCCTAAGTACTGATGTAACTGTCATAAATTGAACTGGGGTTGGATTCAGTTTAATGTGATACAGTCCTTGCACACTGATACATTTATTGTGCAATCCCACCTTCTTTCAGGCAGAGAGGAGATTTGGACAGGCATTTGCCTGCATCACAAGATAAAGCAGCTAACCCAGTCCTGATTCTTAAATCAAGGTGAAACAAACAAATTTAAAGTAAGTCAGGAAAGTCTGTCTGCGTCTATGTCAATATTTTGGTTTGATGTTATTTGGTGTAAATCTTCCATCATGTTGGTTCGATATGCAGAGCAGCTTTGGTGCATATGAATTAAACACAGAAAGATTTCCATTCCAGATTCTCATTGCCTCTTGTATTTTAGATATTTTTGATATCCCTGTGATGGTGATGCTTTTCTCAGAAGACCAGAATGAATGTGCCTGAAGGAAAAACTCATAGCTGCATGCAGTGTAAGTCCAGGAGCTTTGAGCTGCTGCTGTTCTGATCTTGCACCAAATAGTTTGGAGAAGAAGGCACACCTCATTCTCAGCCTGGTGTGGAAGTCTCTTACTGAGAACTTCTATTCACTTGTGTAATGGGCATTTCTTATAGAGGGGAAAAGGTATGGTTTGACATATTCTAAAAGATATTAGAGGAAAGGTCGGTTTCTGGGACCATCAGAATAGCCTTGGGACCAAATGATGTTAATGAAGACAGAGGTTGAGGGAAGTTCAAAAGCTACACAAATGCTCTGTCTGAAATAAAAATAAAAATGAAAATGAAATTCAAAGGCAAGGCTGCCATTCCCAAGGGAATTTCTGATTCCTTTGATTACATTAATAGAGTTTTTCAAAGCAGATGGACTGCAAATGTAATCCTGAAGACAAATCTCATAAAGCACAAAGCATGTTAAAGGAGGTAGACAGTATCAGAGATGGTCATCTTCACCTGTAGGCACCTGATTGCAGCTGCCTACCATCTCTCTGCAATCTCTGAAGAACGAATTTTCCAGGTATGGAAATATGTGAATGTCGTTTCATCATGCAGGTTTCTTCATATGTAAGCTGGACTTACAACTTGCAAGGGAAACATATAGTGCGAAACATATGCAGGATTCATGAGTAAATACTGACAGAATTTAAGAGTAGCTGCATGAATCTATAAGTGATGGGCTTTGAGATTAGCAAAACTTGCTGGAAACATCATGAGACAAATAAATAAATAAATAAAATTACAAAATATATTTTCGTGTTTTAAAATTTGAGAATAAAATAAAATGTCAGGCAAGTACCCAAGTAAGCTATTCCTTCCTAACTATTTTTCTGTAATTTACTATTACACTTCATTGTAAAAAGTTCCATTCCTACTATCATACTTTTAGCCTGAAGGTACAGTTTCTTGGCTTTTATTTTAAATGCATTTAGATTTAATTAATAAACTATAGCCATATATCTCAGTAGTTATGTTTTTCCTTCCAAGGCAGCAGAAAGGACTAACTTGCAATTGACTAGAAACAAATGTTGACTTTTTATATGTAATGATGTTTATTCTATCTGAAAGCCAAAGGAAGTAGAAGCAGCACCAGACTGTCAGCTGGGCTCTCGCAGTCATGGCCTACAAGAAGAGACTGCTGCACCCAGGGCAAAAACTTACAGGATCCAGAGTCTGGCTTTCTAAAGGTAGGTGCTGCTGGACCTCTTCACAACTTTCCTGCATAACCTGGAACCCTTTCTAGAGAGGTGTTCTGCTCATATTTCTTGTACCTAAGTTCAAATTCAGGGAAAGTTTGAAACTGAAAGTGCTGGTATGAGTAAACCTGAAATTTTTGTTTACTGGTCGACTACAGTAAGACACTCCAAAGTGTTACTAGACTTCTAGGAACTCTGAGTACTATCCATCATGTCAATGTGCTTGCTTTGATAGTGGTTATGTACACAGTTTGTCACCTCTCAGCATAAACTTGGTTTGGCTTAAATCTGAGAGCATCTAATCTGGCATCAAATCAATATAGCTACAACATGGTGTTCACATGCAAAAAGAGTACATTGCTGGGTATCCCCTGCATTCCACTTCCTACTCAACAGCTAATGCACTCTGGAAAGTCTCCAAGCCTGCAGTGGATTGTTGCTCCCCTCCCACAATCTTGGCCATTCATTTTGTTGAGTCCTTTTGAATTGCCAGCTCCCAGATTCTTGCCAATTATAAAGAAAATGTCTGCTTCTTGAGTGTCTTCTCTACCAGTTTCCACCTGTCCAAACAGAGAATGAGTGGTTTACGTAACAATCCATGGCAGAAAAAATTCTCCATTCCTCTATACCACAGAGTCTGTTTGGTGGGACAGATAGATCTGTCTGTCTGCCCAGATCTTCATTTGTGAGGGAAAGGGAAGCAGAGGAAGAAGCAGTGATGTTTCCTAGGAAATAAAGACTCATGGCATGGTTGGCATAATGGGAAAGAAAATATGGGTTTGTGGCAAGAGCACACTGGGGCTTTTATTGCACGTATTCCTCTGATTGGGAAAGAAGGGTAAGATTCGGCCTGGACTTGGTAATGAATCTACAGTGGGTCATAAAAGATGGATGAGCGCTAGGGAAGAAGACAGGAATCATTCAGCTGGTGACTACTGTGGCCTTTTGAGGTAATTCTGTGCAGGATGATGTGATCCTGTGAGTCATTACAGGGCTGCAAAGATATTCTGCCCTGAAGGCAAAGGGAACCTGCGTAAGAGACTGAGGCTACTTTGATTGTAGGCCATGAAATGTCTGAAATAGAACATGGAAGTGCCAGTGCAAGTACATAAGATAGAACTGTGAGAGTCAAGAAGTTTCAACATGTCATTGCACAGATGAGCTATGTTCCACATGGCAAAATTCTGCTGGACTAAAGATATCACTTTAAAAATGTATGATCTTTTTCTATGAGTGCAATGAATTAATAGCAGTTCAGGTCTGTGGAAAGTATCTTTGGTTTTTTTTAACCTTGTTATGCTAAACCTAAATCTCATCAGTTCATTAAATTCAGCCCTTGGCTCCACAATCACAGTCTTGCATACACAACTGCATTCCTCCGTGATGTTTTCGCTTGTCACATTGTCTAAGAACTGGTACAATATATCAAAGACTGATCAAAGACTTTCTCTCACTGCTTTGTTTCCTACATATTTGGTGACAACTGGGTGCTTCATCTGTAGAAGCCCCTATGCAAAGCCTCTCTGTTGAAGTAGGACTGCATAAGATTTATGCATCTGTCCTTCTGCAGAGTGCAGAAATCTCCAAGATTTGCATATTAAATCAGAGTCTTAACCTTGGATCCCATCACACTTAGCAACTATTTGCTGTTTTCTCCTTATGATCCAGCATGTACACAGAAATAAAAAGGAAGGTATGTTGCTCATTTACACCAAGTCTGTGTACACCTGGTTCTTTGAATGCACCGCTAGTGAATTAAATGCAAACAAACTGTTGGTTTGGTTACAGAGATACAAAAGAAAGCTTCTTCTTTTTCTGTTTTTCTTTTCGAGAAGTCAGGTTGTTACTATACATAACAAAAGAAAGAGCGCTTATATGATTTTGCACCTCCACAATAAAATCGGCAGCACAAGTTGTGTCGCATGAATAAAGCATGGGATAGAGCTGAAGTTTCAGCTTGCAGATGCCCAGCACATTAAGAAATCCTGTACAGAGCAAAGACATAAAAATCAGCAGTTTGAAATGCCATTTGCAAGGTGCTTGGTTTCTCTGCAATGCAAATAGACATATAAAATATGCAGGAATGTGGTTTTCTTCGGTTTGAATGGGAAGAGGAAATTGATTTACGAATCTTGAATGGAACAGAAACTTTACAGCAAGAGAAGAGACAAAGCAACTCTCGGCATGGTGTGGAGTATATATGCAGTATAACTGCCTCTGCCTGTGGGAACTGCTTTGACTTTTGTGCTATTACAACATAATCAAGGTGCTCTCCAGCGTAACTGAATACTAGGGCTTTACTCTTTAGTGATCCTCAGATTAGTATAATCTCTGTGGTTATTCTTGGGCAACTGGCCTTTCAGGACTTTCAGTGATGGGCCTTCAAAGAACCCTTTATATTTACTGAGAATTTGAAGTCAGCTCTCTGCAAGGTGTGTTCTGCCTGGCTTCCAGTAGCCTGGTAGTTTCACACAGATGTTGCAGGATTGTCAGCCCTCGAGTTTGCAGAGAAGTCTCTGGGTTGCACAGATCCTGGGATGGAAGAGATTTCCTCACGGGTGCTCTTGGTTCCCAACTGTTCCTGGATTATCTGCAGTGTTGAGCAATGAGAAAATCTTCTTGCATGTGGAAGAAAGAAAGGGAAAAAATTCAGCAAGCCAAATCTCAAAGAGTTTCCATAATTCCTTACACCATTAGCAGTGAAGGTGAGGTGCTGTCTTAGTTAAAAAAAAAAAACCAAAAAAACCAAAAAAAAACCAAGGCAGGGATTGCTACACCAGTAAAGTTCATACATAGTATACAAAACTAAAATAGGCCTATTTGATTCTGGGATTTTTAACAAAGCTTTGTTCTTTACCCCCAGAGGTCTTCCCCCTGGTTTGGAGAGCTGCCTTTCTGCTTGCTGAGTTTTTCTGAAAAAAGATACAAAGCATTTTCTTTTTTTTTTTCTTTTTTTAAATTATTCACATAGATCCACTGACATTTTAGGTACAACTTGTGGAAGAAGAGCTTAATCCTCTTTTGTAGTTTCCATGGACTCGTGTTTTGAAAATAATTTAAGAATGAAATATGTTTTGGAGATAATTCTGTAGATGAGTCTCTGGGAAAACTGCATTATATAATCAGGCTCACCACCTTGCAGCTCCAAGCTGTGGTACCCACAGGGAATTTGCATAAGACAGTAAACTTACATTACACTGGATGTTAGTGGAAAGGCCAGGAAATTATTTTTCTCCTAGTAAAGCATAAAGAAAGCACATTCATATCAAAGACACTAACACACAAGCACTAATTTCCATAATAATGTGAGAAAGTGAATAGGAAAAAGAGGATTTTTAGTCTTTGTAGTTAAGAAGGATTGTATTAATTCCTTTTGTATAACCCAATGGGTAAAACTAAACTGAAGAAAAATATATATGTCCAGAGGCAGATAATGTCCTTCTTCTCACAGGGAGAGAAGAGTATACTACATTTCTTGAGAGCTGTTCTACTTCCTAACTGGAAATGAGCTCAGGCATTTATGCTTCCTGTTCCATCCAGGTAAGACTACGTTTTAAGGCATGATCTCTGAGGTCCAGCTGATCTCTGCTGCAAACCCCAAGAAAAGATTTAGCAGTGATGAGAACAGCCTATTTTAGCTCCTATGGCAGATGAGAAATACACAAATTTATGGGATACAGCTGATGGAGCTGATAGCCTTTCCTCTCAAAATATTGTCTCAATTAAGAGCCCTGTTTGAACAGCTCCAGTTGCGACTTTCTTCACTCTTCAGTATTTTCCTGTGCTGCCCCCATACCTCTTTATGCATCAGAAGGACACTCTGCTGCTGCTGTGTGAGTTGCACAGAACAGTAAAGGAGAAAAATTCCTCCCTGGGTTTTCTGAAATGTGCCATACTGTGAACTGAGACACAAGAGATGCATTTACTAACTGGGCTAGCAAGTTATTAAAAAAAAGAAAGCGCTCTGGTGGGAACAGATAAATGAAAAACACACTTTTAAAGTCTCTCTCATTTGTTATGACAGAGATTCCTGCATTTATGAGGGATATCTGTCACAAAGGGTGAAAAAAATATTTCAGTGTGAGCAAAGAAGAACCCAGGAACAAAAGCACACCTCAAAATATAAAAATAATCTTTCTTTAAATTGTTCTTCAGCAAAAAATAAGACATTATTATCAAAACAAGCTATATTCAGACTGCAAGCAATCAATTCAGAACAAGTCCAATGTGGAAAGACAATACAAGACACTTAGAGATAACAGAACAAGTTTCAGCTGCTTTCAAGATAGAAGGGAAGTAATAAACCAGTTCAGGAGCACAATTTCTTTTACAAATAATTTTTAAGAGGAGAAGTGACTGGAGCTTTGAGTACTGCAGAAGGCAATAGCCAGAAGCAGTAAAAAAAAAAGGGTAACAATGCCAAGTAAGATAATTAGCAGATACTATCAAGACAGTAGAGCGATAAGGTGTGATTGAAGACATCTTTAAGCCACTTACGGGCCCCTCCTTTTGGGAGAAGTAGATAGGAAGGCACAGGAGATTTCATTACATCCTCACTGTGGTGAGCAGTGGCTCCAGGTCACTACTGGCTGCAAGCACCTGACCTTTTCCAGGAGGGGCTGAACAGAAGGCAATACTGTCTTCTTCTTTCACCCCCCTTCTCATGTTCCTGGGATAAAGGATTGGAGAGGTATAGGGCATAGCCAGTGTGCTATGTGATAAGCTAAGCTTCTTCCATTTGTATTGAATGCACTCCACCTTGTGAGTTGCTGAATAGACTGTCTCCATTTTGCTGACAACTTTTGACTGTTCACAGGTAGCATTTAATAACTACAGGTCTCAAAGTGCTGCTGTTACAACAGACGGGCAGACAGTAGAGGCACAGGTGGGAAAAAACAGCTAATTCAGTGCTCTACAGCACACAAAATCTCCTGACCCCTGGTCTTGTGCTCTGCCTGGAGAGGTGTGAGCCACAAAATATACATAGGAGTTTTTAGGCAATGCCCTTGGAGAGAAACACTAAAGGGAGCTCAGGGAAGGAAAGGTGAAGGCACTGTCTACCATGGAATGAGACTAGACTGGAGGGCACTCAGGGTCTATGAGGCATCAGCTTAGTTTAACAAATTTAACCTAGCTGCTGCTACAAAGCCCAAATTCTTCTTCTTGGATTGCAGCTTATAATACAGTGAAAAATGCTTCTCTGGGAATTAGTAAATATCATATTTTCCAGTTCTCAAGAACTGTTTTTTTTTTTTCTTTTTTTTTTTTTTTTCTTTTTAAAAATCGTACCACGGCCAAAATATACTTAGTACTAAAGTGATGTCATATGTGACTATCCCATGCAAGCATACCAAACCCATCTTCACGATACTCTGGCACTGAAAACAGAAGTAGACGTTCATAATGGTTGAGACACTCAAAGAGATTGTACTTAAGTATTAAATCATGCTCGTGTTTTGCCAGCATGGGAAGAAGTGGGCAAGGTATTTTCTAACCTCATTATACGCACACACATTACACCAGAATTAAAAATAATTGCATAATAATTGCAACACATTTTGTAGCTGCAGAGCTAACATTGCTGGGCAGGTTGTTTTTACCTATTTTCCTTCTTTCTGTGCAAATTACGTTTTCGGCGTTAACTTTGTTAGGTTAACAGAGGTGTGCGGGTTTTTAAAAGAAAAAGGAGAGGAAATGGTGCTGGCACAATTATGGCCATTCTCAAAGGTGAAACACATGTAAAATAAATCGGCCAGTGTAAGGACTGCACATAAACAGAGGAAAGTACGCTCCCGGGTATAATCAAATGTATTTATTCAATAACAATACTTGCCACCATTACAATACCGGCCTAACATTTTCAAGTGCTCATTTCCTCTCCGTACTGTTTGCCACTTTAGAAGGTGTGGATGGTTGGGAACAGAAAGGAGAGATGGCAAAGATTAAAGGCGAACAGTGAGGTGTGGAATGCGGTTGTTGTGGAGGGACCAGCAGATGGGTTTTGGCGATGGGGTGGAGGGACCAGCAGATGGGTTTTGGTGATGGGGAGGTGGGGAGCGGGCTGGCACCTCTGGTGGTGGAGGAGGTTCACCAACTGGCTGGGACAACTGGTAGGTGAAGCATCCTGGTTTATTGTACAGGGAACGGGACGGTGGTGTTAGAGGTGAGACGCAGAGGTGGGGCAGCGGTTGGCTGCTGATGGCGGTTCAACTTGGAGGAAGAAGACGACTTGTGGAGGGCACCCAGCGAAGCGGTACGTCGGCACAGCCATAAAGCCCACTTGGGACCGTAGAACTGCTGGGCTCCTGTGTCACCAAACTCCACCGTGGTTCAGAATCCAGACATTAAGAGAAACCCACTTTTGTGTTTCCCTTTTGGTGCAGCCCAGGGCTCTGAGAAAGGGGAATCCGAGCAGCGGAGAAGCGCTTGTAGAAGCCCCCACCCCCCTATACGTGACCGCGGAATGATGTCACGCCCCCCGCCCTATCCGCGTGGAGCCGCTGAGTGTCCCGGGGCGCGCGGCGGCGCTGCTCCGCCCTACACAGCGGCGAGCGGAGGGGGACAAGGCTGCAGCCTGCGGTGAGCGCGATGCGATGCGAGGGGGAGGCGGTGTGCTGTGAATAGGGGCTTTGTGCGCGGCGACCACCTGCCCCCGCCCCCGGTAGTGCTGGTGCTGCTGGCGGTGGGTGTACGCGGGGAGCGGCTCCTCCGCGTGGAGCAACAGGAGGAAAGTTCTTCCTTCTCGCCGCGGCCGGAGAGCACGGAGGGGGGAGCGTGGAGCAGCCCGTGAGTCTCCGCCGTTTGGTTGTTCTCCTTGTGTTTATTTTATGTGTTTTATTATTTCCGTGGGGGCTCGGCAGGGCTGACAGGCGGGGGTGGGCGGCGCGGGTCCTCTTTCCCCGATCCTTTGAAGGGAGCGGTTCCGGCGGACCCTGGACCGGACCGGCGGTGTCGGGCGGTGCTTTGGTGGAGCTCTGAACGGCGGCTCCCGAGCCGGGGTCCCATTGCCCATAAAGACCGCGCCGCCCTCCAGCCCTGCGGCCGCAGCGAAGCTTGAAAGGGAACCTCAGGGTTTTTTTTGTGTGTGTGTGTCTGCTTCGAAATACAATTGAGAAAATCCCTAATCGCATCAAGTCCAGCCGGAATCCTTCGCTCCCAACTTCTCACAGAGTTCGCGGGAGGGCTGGCTTTCTCTTGCACGGCGTTCGGCAGCGAGAAGCCTGGAGCCGTCCACTTGTCTCAATCTGAACTTTCCTTACGACTGCCAGAAGTTTGCTACGATTTCTGCTCTGCTGGCACTGTGGCGTTGGAGCGAATTCTTGTCAGTGTTTCTACAGTGAGCTTGCTTGCCGCAGAACTAACGCCGAGCTCTTGCTTAGAGCTGCTGCTGTACAAGCTGGAGGGAGGCCTTTTCTTTCTTCTTTTTGCTTTTTGTATCCCAGCAGGTTTCAGACCAGTGTTTCAATTTTATGTTGTTTGTGTGCATGTCATCTTAGAAAGGCCTTCTGGGTTAACTGGGAGTAAATGAATTTGATAAATATCTGTCACTGACCTGCTTGGCTCTTGTCTCCGGACACTCATTGACTCAGCTGTCAATGGGATTTTATTTACTAATAGAAGAATTGCATAAGAGCTGTATGAACCAGAGTGGAAGAGCTGGATATTAGCTCATGGTTCTCTTGAGTTCAGGCCGAGCTCAGTGCCAGTAAGTCACTGTGCAGTAGCAGGCATCTGTCTGTCCAACCTCTAAAAATATCAGCCCTGTGCTCTTCCCTCTTCCAAGACTGCATCTGCTAGCAAGGCAATAAAACCTCCTCCCCTCTCCTTCCCCAAACCAAGAAACAGTGCACACTGATGGTAGAAGGGACGTGGAAGGAGTCTGCTGATCTCACAGGTGATGCAGGCGTTTCACAGAAGAGTTTACTCATTTGCCCCATCTTTTACTTTTTCTTTTGTATGCTCCCTGCTATGTTGCTTTTCTCTCTCATGGGTAATTACTTCATGCCTCTTTTAAGTGAGAAGTAGTGGCAGGAGGCCACAAAAATGAACTTCTTATGTGAGATGTTAGCAGTTTCTAAATCCCACTGCAACAATACTCTGATCACATTCCTTTTGTGAGCTGGTTGTGGGCTGGTTATTTTTGCATAGGGCTAATACTTGAAACAGCTGTAGAGGAAAGCCAAGCAAAACTAGAACAAATCAGTTGTAGGCTCTGTGCTTCACTTAGTGGTGGAGATAGTGGACTACTGAAAATCCTAGGCAGCTTTTATTAACGGGGTGTTGAGCAGGAACATAGCAATCCATAACATCTTCTGTGCTTATAGATTTGAATAACTGGCTCTCCTGCTGTCTGTATACTTCCTGCTTGTCTGAGAATCCTAGTCCCTGTTACATGTTCCTTGGGGTTGCTGTCTAGGTGCCTGTGAATGCATAAATACTGGTGGTAACTCTGCATGTTCGGTAACTTGGAGATTGTTTTGGAGTTGTCAGTCCTTGCTGAGAGTCACCTAATAGTGCAATTTTAACCTGTAGAGGAGATAGGGCAAGTAGCTGTGATTCAGGTAATATTTTATATTGAAGTTTATTACTGTCAGACTGCCAGAAACAGATGGAAGTCTGTTGGTAAACTGTGGAAGTAATGGAACATCTCCACTTGCACTTAAGATTGTAAGACACACTGCAGAGGAGTGTCAGAGCTTGTCCAGAGTTTGTCCAGTTATTAGGAAGAAAAAACTTGTATGCAAGTCTTTCTATGACCGTAGGTAGATGATGTTCCAGTTTCTTTCCTCATAGATGCTGAGGCTCAGGAAGCTACTGGGAGCTATTGCTGGTAGGCATGCAGAAAGAGTGCCTCACATCTGAATTACCAGAGGCACTGGAATGCCTTGAGATGTCTGTGGGAAATTTGGCACTCAGATGCTTTCTTAGAACCTGGTATGTGAGGTCTGTCTGAATTCCCACCAGGATATCTGTTAGGGCCTTCTAGATGTTCGTAGGTGTCTGAAGCAGAGAAGTATCCTATGTGCTGCACCTTCTCCAGTACCTGTCTAGTGCCTAGTACTGCTGCTACTGAACATGAGTTCCAACAGCATAAATGAAATCAGATAAAATTGATTCGATTATCACTAAGATGTGGATACTGATCTTGCTGATGTTCTACTCATTTATATCACTGACAGTCTTTCAGGGCAGAAAAAAAATCTGAATTCCTAATCACTTTTATGAAATGTGGATGTACTAAATTTTTGGATTCTAAACACATCCAGTTCCCTTTCATTTTCAGACAGTGTTTAAAAATGTAGTGCGCTTTGATCAGCTAAAATGTTTTCCCACCCAAAAACTTGGAAGCTGAATAGAGTAGCTGTGTTATTAGCACCATCTCTGAAAGTATTTGTAGTCTAGAGAGGTTTTCAGTGGGATATTCTTCCAAGGCCTTTCAGCAGTGTAAGGCCTTAGTTAATGGAAGTGGGGTTGGCAGGTGTTTTTGGTAACCTAAATCAGTGTTCTTCTTAGCTCATGCTCTAGTATGATGCTGTTCTGTGTTTGGCTATTTCAGAGTATTTGTCTATAAATTGATGCAGTTGTCTCTTTTCAGACTGAAAGTTTCGTCTATATAGACTCTCATGTTTACTGATTTTTGAAGTGCAATTTATTGAATAATACAGAAATTAGGAAGTTAGTATAAACAAGCTCTCGTTGTTATCTTCTTGGATTTCTCATTTAAATAACTGGCGTTTGCAAAGTGGAACTCTGCAGCCTTTTTCTCTATTTCAGTTTGGATTTGTATGCTTAAGTTCCTGTCTAGTCCTCTTGGACTAAATATTGAACACGGAAAAAGTCTTCAGATTTGCAGTGTGTCTTATCTATGATGAACTGCAGGAATATGGTCTCAAAATGGAGTGACACATAGTGTGGGGGAACCTTTTAGTTTGGAGATGTGGAAATTCAAAGCAGAGAAAGATAACGGTATGTCCTAGTTTATGCAGTAAGTCTTGTCTTGCTTTGAGCTCACCTTTGACAGATAGTTTGAGACAAAGGAACTACAGTAAGAACAGTGAAGTTGTAGCATAATGATTTAAATGACAAAAGTGCTTGGGCTTCACTTGAGATGCAGTTTTGCCTGGAGTTCTGTCCAGTATGTCAAGTAAACAAGTCAGAGCTGTGTCACATTTTAATTATTTCTCTAATCTTCTCTGTAATTAACTACGTACAAAGCCTTGCTCGTACAGACTTTCCCATAGGAGAAAACAGTTTAACAGATTGCACATATCCTAGATTGATAGTTGAGTATTGGTTTGTATTAGTTGTATAACATCCACGGAAACTGGCTATAGCTGTGTCCATTAGAATGAAGTAAAATATTTGCAGTTTTTGAATGTAGAGGATGTATGAGAGTAGAAAGCTGAGGAAAAGCATTCTGGAGGAAGGAGAGATAACTACATTTGTTAGTGATGCAATATCTGTGGAGTTCTTAACTTCTGAGCTCAAATGCTTAAATTTGTACAGTTCAGCACATCCTTGTCAGTGATTTGTGAGCAGATTGAGGGATTGTACTAAGTTACCCAAGGCCCCTGCTATCTCTTATGTCTGATTCTGTTCTGCATGGGATTAACGGTCTATAAATCACTCCCATTTTTGTATAGTATTTGGGCTTCTTGGTGCATTTTTTCAGTATGTTTTCATTGGTAAGTAATAGCAGATTAACCAAGCCAAGAATTATTTGTCTTTATAGGTGACACTAAGTTCCATTTGCTTTTTTTCCTATGATAGGAATAGGAATATAGATTATTCAAAATGGAAGAACTGAGGTGTGTTGACAAAGGCTGTGGAAATGTTCCTGTAACTCTTGATCTGATTGTCTGTTTCTCTGCTTTGGACTGAGAAGTAGAGAAATATGCTCAGCTGGGTGGTAATTAGATGGTAATCATAGATGGAGTGCTTAGTGGATTTCTAAAGTTTATTTACTTTGAGGACACTGTGGATTTACTTGTGTTCACATGCAAACAACTGGAGAGTCTGGGTAGCTGCTAATGCCTTCAGGTTGTCCAGTGGCTTTGGAGAGGCTTGTGTTTTGGCATGTTCTTGGTATAGGTTTGTAGGTCAGGGGAGCTCAGGCATGTGAAGTGTTTGACAAGCTGGGTACAGAAGATGGGCAGCGGCAGAAATGCTGGAGCTGAGAATGCCTCTGGCAGCTCTGCAGAGCTGACTGCTTCAAAGGCTTGTTCTCCTGGGTCACATCAGGGCTCGTGCAGAAAGATGATGATTATTCAGGGAATGAACGATGCTGTTTTGTTGTAGTTGAAGTGACTTCTGGGACTTCTTATTTTCTCCTTTGAGAGTAGTTACATTCACACAAAGAATTATATAGCAGCAATGGTACTTCTCTAGACTTTTTTTTGTTTTCATATGCATCATTTTCCCTTTATGTTGACAGATCTTGCATTGAGTCTCTCTAGTCTGTAGCCACATAAGCTGGAAAAAAAAATCTGGAATTTTTGGGAGTGAATCGGGTAATCAGCTGATGTTATAAATGATGCTTTGCTGCAGAAGAGCATTTTGAGATGGAAACTCTTCAGCGTGTTCTGAAAGATATGCAGGCCCTTTAACACTTAAAATTAATTAAATTCAGCATGCACTAATTGTTAAAGGGTAGCAGTCATTACCATGAACAGTATGCACTGTGTATCCTGAGGCTGTTTTACTATTACATCACTGAATCTTTGGTCATTCAATGTATTAATTGTAGCATCCATACTGGGTGGAGGACCTTGCTTAGGTTTTGCAGCAAAGTGTTGAAAGGAAAAAATAAAAATAAAAGATCAGTACAGTTGTTTATTGTGGTTTGCCAAAATCTTACTGTAAATCAGTGGGGAAGATTATCTTAATCTGCTTTCTACATTTAAACTTAAAGATGCTAGTCTATATAAAAACAGAATTTCAGTGAAATTATTGAGGCTGAATATTACTAATGCATCAATATATCTTGCTTTTTCACTAGATAGGTTTGCCATCAACCTAGGGATGTTTTCTGTGACTTGTGCTCCTGAAAACTCTTTCTTGTTATTATGCTGAGGGAAGATGAGATGGAAGATATTTAATTTTAGATATAGTGGTTGACAGCACGTGATCAGCATTAGCTGTAGGGAATCTCTGGAGTTAAGCAGTTCCGTACTGGTAACTTGCAGCTACAGAATGACAGCACTCAGCATTTATTACACAGTTATTTTGATAAAGGGGGAAATGCCACAATAGGTAGAACTTGCTTCTTGTTAATAGCTGTGATTCATTGCAGAAATAGTTTTGAAGTGTCTTGATTCTCCCTAGTGAATTTCTAGTTGTCATTTCCTGTCTTGTAAAAAAAAGGAGTTTATTAACGGTGCTTCCTTTATTTCCCCCTCTGGCAAATGAGCGGTTGTCATAAAGCTCTGCTGAATCAGGATGCTGACCTCTTTTTGCATCAATTCCAATAATTACACCCTTTGAGAGGTGACTTCCTCCATAAAGCAGAGCCAAGAGAAGACAGCCCTCACTGCTTCATGGGTTTTTATCTCTACAGCTGAAGTGTTTGCGTTTAACTATCTTTTAAAGAAAATAAATATAGATATAACATGCTCTGAACTCAGAAATAGTTTTTTGTGTGTTTTTCCATGCTTCTATTATTATTCTGTGGATTTCATTTTCAAATCCTCTGTATAGAGTGCACTTACACAAGAAGTGAAGTAACTTGTGGAAAAAAATAAGTTGGCTTCTGATGGCATCACAACTCACTTCCCTTCTTCCTACCTCAAGATGGGGAAAAACAGCATACTGGGAGTGCTAACAAAGCTTGTTGATTAGACTGCAATAGGTTCCTCCCCAAAAGAATTCAGCTTTGCATCTCTTCTGAGCATGCATCTATAAGGAGCTACCATTTCTCTTATCACCCCAAAGATGACTACTTCATTTCCATGGAAGCTGTAACAAATATTTTGTTCATGGGAGAAAGAAGAGGTGAGGGCATGGGAAGGGGAAAGACAGCTTATAGCAGACTGTCATCTGACAGTTTGTATACGGTAAGAGATCTGTTATTGATTTCCAGTGCAAAGTGTTTGGTTCTACTTTTTTTTTATTAGTTGGTGTAATTAAACTTTTTTTTAAATTTTTTTTTATTTTTTTTTATTTTATTCAGATAAGCTTAACTTTTAATTTTTAAAAGACCTGTTAAGTTTGTGTTTTGTTGGATATTGCCTGATGTTTCTCAGCCTTTGAAATCTCTCTTGATTTTTTTTTTTTTTTTTCTCCTAGAAGTTTATCTGGTGGGCTATATATATAAAGAAGACCTGCTAACTCTAAAGGCATTTTTCTTGTCTGTACTGTGCCGTTTCTAGTCTTTGTGATGCCCATAATCCTTGGTGATACTAGAGAATGAGTTAGGAGATTATTGGGCTCTTCCTGGGGTTCAGGCTCATTTCTAATGCAAGTCATGACAGCTGTTGTATAGTTTCATGCTTTCTTCAAAATTTCTGTAGGTGTAGCAGATAAGTTCAGCCCAGGAAAATACTAAGGGACAGTCAGTCCAGGGTATGAAAAGCTCTGACAATTGTTTTCCTCCCTTTTTGCATCATAAAGAATTAGACAAAATGCTGCAATCTAGTTTTCCTTATTCTCATATCTTGAGATGAAAAGCAAGAGCTTACAGTAAAACCCTTTCATATACATGGAAGCAGTTAGGAATCTGATGCTACTTTAGAAAGATTATTTAATTAGACTTAGAGTCATATAATTAGAGTTAATAATGTTTTAACAGCCTACAGAATTATCCCATCAAAATTACCTATTGAGGTCTGTATTCTGTGGGAAACCTATTTGTGTATATATAGTGCATGGTGTTTTTTGTTTGGTTGTTTTTTGTTGTTGTATTTTTTTTAAAGAAATGTACTTGTGCATGTCTTAAATGGCTGTCAATTAAGTATGAGGTTGAGCTAAATTACATGTTTACTTAGTTTTAATTCTTCTTCCTGAATGGTGCTCAGTGCTGTGCTTTGTGAAGTGTTTTCATACACTATACCAAGAGTGAACAATGAGGTTTCCTTTTAAAACCTCTTTCATACTCAAGGGAGCATGTAGAATGTAGCAGCATGTTTTCATAACAGTAAGGGACTTTCTCTTAAGGAAGGTGAGCTTTGGTTATTTCATATCAAACCATAATTAAAGGTTTCTGAAGAAGGATGCAGCACATCAGTGACCCACCGTGACCTATTAGAATTTTTAGTCCTCTTCTTTAGTGATTTATCAGCTAGGCTTGTCCTATTATAGATGTATAGATGTATATAGATGTATAGATGCCTTTTTCCTGTCCTTAAGTATATTTCTCTTCCATTAAGTTTTTCTACTGTGGTCTAGGAATAAATACATTGCCCTGCTACTTTGTTGTGTCTTCACTATTTGCATTTATCTTCCATTGTTACATGCTAGAATTTTCCAGGAGTTGGAACTGGGGCCTGTCCTGTTTGGTATCTTTATTGATGACCTGGATGAGGCTATTGAGTTGGATCCTCAGTAAGTTTGCAGATGACACCAAACTGGGAGGACATGTTGATCTGTCTGAGGGTAGGAAGGCCCTACAAAGTGATCAGGACAAGCTGGGTCACTAGGCTGAGACCAGTGGGATAAAGTTCAATGAGACCAAGTGCTGGGTTCTACACTTTGGCCACAACAACCCCATGCAGTGCTTGGGGCAGAGAGGCTGGAAAACTGTGTAGAGGAAGTGGACCTGGGAGTGTTGGTTGATGTTCAGCTGAATATCAGCCAGCGCTGTGCCGTGTGAAGAAGTTTTTCTTGCATACACATAGGGTTCTTTACAGGGAGGAGCATAAAAGTATTCTTCCAGTCATTAACCCTCTTCTTGCTTAGATGGTTCCATCTGTTATATTGTGTTGAGCTGTACTAGTATGTGCCATATATGGTTTACATGTTAGTTTTGAATTAGTGGTTAAACGTGTACGTGTAGTGCTAGTTCTTATAGAACTGTCATTGTAGGGTAGTGAAACTTTAGTTGAATGACTCAACATCCATCTTTCTGCTTCTACCATTTTATAAATGGCTGCCTTGATGTTAATATTAAATAGACTGTGTGCGGAGAGATGCAACATGTATGAACATGTCAGTAATCTGTTTATAGCAAGAGGTAGCTAGTATAAGGTAATGCACATTTGAGATTTTGCTAATGGCTCCTCCTGTTTTTCTGTGGTCAGATTTAGGCTTGCTTTTAAGTTTGGAAATACAGAACATATCTCTTAGCTTGTTGTTAATCTTTGTTAGAGCTTGAGGGCTAAACCCTTGAATGGTAATATATGTGTGTAAATTCAATTCATATTTGTCTGCCTGTGAGCTGAAATATATCAAGTTGAAATCTTCTTTTTTTATTTCTCTTAGATATTGAAGAAGGATTAAAAAAAAAAAAAAACTTCTCAAAGGTTTCGAAGATTGAATGTAACCAGGATGAAGAGCTTAAAAGCAAAGTTCAGGAAGAGTGACGTAAGTATTTCTACTGAGTCTGATTGCTGGTTTCCATGCTGGAAACAAGTTCTTCACTCCCACCTTGATAAGGTGGCAGGTTAATGAATTACAGAGAGGAGCAACTTTTTCCAAAGCACAAAGGCATTAACTGAGTGTAGTACTAGTAGGCTTTTTGAAATGTAGTTCTATGTTAAGTAAAGTGTTTCACTACCTCACTTCCTTCTTAGAATAACCAAATCAAGCATTTACTTGGGGCCTGCAGAATTTCTGTTCAATTGTGCTCATGCATGGATTGAAACTTCATCCCAGGTACAGGATTAGGCCTGGTAAGGACTTTACTGCCCAATTGTATTTCAGTCTAAGTATAAAACCATTTTTATCAGTGTGATGTTTGTGCACGTAACAAAAGGTCTCCTTATCCTGTGGCAGGCTTTTTTTTTTTTTTTTTTTTTTTTTTTTTGGTCAGCAAAGAATACAAGAACCAGCTGTGCAATTAAGATGCAGTTTATCAATTCCAGAGTGACAGGAGGTGTGGATGGAAAGCTCGATCAGTGAAGACAGCAGGCATAAATGTGGCAGTCTGTCTTAAAGTGGACTCCTCAAAACTGTTTATAAAGTAGCAGGCACTTCACATATTGTGTATTGCTAATGACAGTATCAATAGTGACCGAAGCTTGAAGTTGAACAGTGACCCTCCAGATCTGGTTCTGTCCTTTTCTTCCTTCTACTACTCATTCCAGCTTCTTGCTTTTTACTCATGTTGATGCTCATGTGATAGGGCAGTGTATAGTCAATGAAATAAATGAATTTCAAGATCTTACATAGAATTTGTAACAAATATTCATGAAAAATGTGATGTTTCATCTTTCAGAGCAGCAGATAAGTTGGAGAAGGAAAGGATGTTTTTTGTTTTTTTTTTTTTTGGGCAGATTCTCACAGAATTCTAGGGTGGTTGTGTTTGGTGGAGATTCGTTAGTTTTAAAAGTGGAGCTTCTTTAGTGAGATTGGTATTTAGGAAAATTGCCACACACTGCAGGCAGGAGCAGTCCGTGCTGCTCTTTGGTGTGAAGATGATCTTGTAGTGCACTGTTAAAGTGGTCTCTCTATTCTAGTCATCTCAGTTTGTAGCACGCTTTAGTAGCTACGAAAAAGAAGCAGCTGCTGTTACAGTGTGATACGTAGATATGAGGATTACTGCTTACAAAGTAATTGAGCTGCAAGTTAGTATTTGTTGCTGGCAGCTGTTGTACTGGAATCCTAATAGTAGCCCTGTTGGTCGATCTACTTATTCAGATAAGGAAGAGCTCTTCCTAAGGGGACCAACTTTGTAGCCAAGCTCAATATGTCAACCAACCTTTGGGAGCAGAGCTAAACATTTAACTTTCAGACATGTTTTACTTCTGCTAGTGATCAAGCCAACTTGGTTCAGCATCTCGTGCTGCTCTGCAGCAAATGAACAAGTCATGAGTCTTTGGTGTCTTGTCTAGCTGAGTATGCCTCAGTCTACAGTTGCTTATTTGGCGGTCAGAAGTTGTTGCTATTGTGATGAGTAGCAGCAGTCACTGTTTCAGTTCACCTAACAGCAGTTAAAACTTCCTTTAAGCGTCTGTTTAAGTAATGAGAGCAGTCCCTTTGCTAATGTATGGACATACTTGGTATTATGGAAGTTAGGTGTGCCTGTGTGTTTGGATGACTTCATTCACACTTTTATGCTAGTTGGCTGCAATGCTGCTCTAGAGCAAAGTCTAAGTGACATGCTTATGATGCAACTAGATCTTTCTGAAGCTGGTCCACCCACTGCTATTCAAATGTTTCTCTTGTTCCCTACTTACCTGGCCCTGCCTGCTTAATCCCCACCTTTCCCCCAAAACCAAGGAAGTCTGAAAGTAATTGTTGTTTAGGTACTAGGGCTGTCTACTGTCTTGAGACAAAGTTGCAAAGCTGACCACAAAGGATTTTTCAGATAACTAATGGTTAGATACGTGGCTCTAAGAGCACAGCAGCAAAAACTTGAGGGGGTCTGATTTTCTCTGTGTTGAAGCCAAACCTCAAGGGCATAATTCAAAACAGCCAACTAGAGCTGTTGTGTGTTTTGTGCGTGATAACCAAGGAAAATTATCCTCCTTTTTAGTTTCCATATGCTTCTCATAGTTATAATTCAGGAGAAAGAGGAGGTAGTTCTAGTGGAAATTATTTGTATCTCAATTTATAAAGTGTGGTAACTTTCAGGATAAGGATAAGAGGAAAGCTGGCAGGGATGGAGGGGCTCTTTCTCATGCTGGAGGAAGTCTTTAATGTCTTATTAGCTAGAACTGGAAATGTCTTGGTGGAGGAAATGGTACCTTTCCTTTTAGTCTCACTTGTTTGCATTAAATAAATAGGAAGAAGGGGAGGAGTAGAAGTAAGTCTTCAAGGTATGTGTGGGAGACAGGGGTTAGTCAAACAATTCTCCAGGTGATAACATAAAACTGTATTCTAAAATGAACATTGGGTAGGCAACTTCACTGATGCATTAAAATTCTCTAGGCTGTTTTGAAGTGAGTGAATTGAAAGTGAGCACTACTGCTGGTATTTATGCATGTACTAGCTGTCTCCCCGCTGCAGAGCTTTGCTATGGTGCTATTTCGATGTCATTCTTGAAGCTTCGAGAGAGCCAGACCTGCTCCCTTTCCTATTGTCTCTGCCCTTTTGGCTTTAAGGATACCTGACTCTCAGTGAGAGATTCAGTAAGTCAGCTCAGGATCATAAAGTTATGGAAAATTACTTTGTGGGGTTGGTTTTAGCTGATCTAGCTGTTTAACTCCCTGTTGTGTTTCACTGTAGGCCAGCTCTGAGAGAAATGGTGAAACTGGGGAGGAGGTGCAGCAGTACTTCCCTTTCTGCAGCTGTTTTCATGGCTTAGCTGTGTTGTCAGATCACACCTTCAGATTTCTGGCATAAAAAGCTCTGGGTTGGGCATGCTGGCAGTGGAGTTCCGGGAACATACAAATTTATAATGCTGCAAATTCTGAATTTAATAAAAATTGGTGTAGTTTGCACCTGAAAGAGGGGAACGAGACTTATCTTCTGACTTTGAGATTCATGTTTTTGCTACTCAGCTTCCCTGTACCTTACCTGATTCACTGTGTGTGTAGGCAGCTCTGTTAACCAGGAGTCTTTTTTTCCCTTGACACATTTAACTGCAGTGAAATCCTTCCTAGGAGTGACTGTTGCCATGTGAACATGTGTATTTGAGGTGGAGGCGTGAGGTTTAGTGCTCTGTCATAAATGAGTTTTTCAAAGTATGATGTATGTTTACAGGAGAATGTACATAGTCTAGAAATCTGAACAGGATGCCTAAGTGGAGCAAATACTGAAACTAGAAAGTAAGTTGTGAATACTTGAAATATCTGTAGACAAAATGATAGAAATTGCATTTTCATCTTGATGAAGAATTAGGCTATTTTTCTGTCCAAGGACCCATATTTTCTCCACTCATTCTTCACTTATTTGATTAGTTTGTCAAACTAAAATCTACCGCTGATAGCATCTAAAAGCAGACTAAATTGTTGCAAGACACCTCTTACATGTAACAGTTAGAAAAAGTGGTGATATGAGCAGGAGCTATCACTTGAGAACTTACATTTATTTACGGACTGTCAGTAGGAATTTTATCTGTAGGAGTAGGCTGTCTGTAGGAATATTACGCAGTAGAGAATGCTTGTCTCTAAGGATTAAGACTGAAGTTCTTCAGCATTTCTGCTCAGAGAAGTAAAATGTGAAATAATCCAATTTAAACTAGTGCTAGCTACCCATCTGATTGGGCCTCGTAATTTTAGCTAACATTTGTGATTTTAACACCTTCAGTAATAATTAGTTTGTGGCCTGGCTTCAAAAACAACTAGAATCTGCAACAGGGATATGAAGGTCAAGTATGTTTTAAGATGCATAAACATATCCAACCTGTCTAAACATATTTTGTCTGTTTCTTAAATATGACAAGATGCTCATTTACCTTTCTAGGCACCTAAATACATTTACGTATCTAGTTCCTTGACATTAAGGTATTGTAGGAACCTAAGTGATTATTTTTAACTGTGTTTGTAATTCATAATTTCTCTAGAAGAAGAAAATGTGTGAAATTTGATAAGGGCTGAATTGTTTTCACTCTTGACTTTTATCAGTGGGAAAATAACTGAAAAGTTTTAGGACCATTTCTTCATTATTCTGGGAATAATGAAGAATATCAGAAAACCTTTTCCTGGAATTTGACAACAGATTGATTTTCTACTTATTGCTAGGCTGTTGTCTGGGCAAGAGGGAAATTAGAATTGGGATGTATTTCTGAATACTTTTAATAGTGAAGAATTAAATTATTAGGATTTCTTGATTTAAAAAGTTGACTGTGTGATTGAGCAGGAAAATTAGCTGTTGTCAGAAGCAGAGGCAAGACAGGCTGGGGTTTCCTGGTGCTGGTTGCCAGCTCAAACTTCTGGTATTTCTGGAAATTCCTATTTGTTGTGCTATCAAATGTGGGAGGAAAAGTTTTCTGTTCTTATGGAAATTTCTTCTTTTTGGCCTCTAGTGTAGTGATTGTTCCATAAATCTCAAAATAATGAGGCAGTTAGGTACGGTACATTGCTGTGTAAAATATGTCAGTCTTAACCTAGAGGCTATGCTAATTAAGGCTTGGCACTTTTTTAATGCCTAATGTTTTAATTAATAGGTTCCTATTCAACAATTTTTGTAGTATAAAATGCTTTCTGGGGGTCTGGAACTGAAAGTTTACTGTGATACATTCCACTGAAATCACTGTGTTCCTCTGTGCTCTGGAGTGAGTGTGTGGGAGAACAAAATTTGGGTGGGGGAACTTTAAATGAGATTCTGCTCTATTATTTTTAAACGGTCCTTACATTCTTCTATCCTCTGAACACTACGAGTTTCCTAAAAAGGAAGATGGCATTGTTTAAAACTGTAGTATCCACCCTGTGAACATGTGTTACCTCCAGTTGAGGTAATTGTGACTGAAAAACAAAATCATACAGAATTCACTCTGACTAGAAAGTGGAATAGCAGTGCTTTCTGAATGCTCTCCCCAGCTATTTAGAATATGAACTTATGAAACTTGCTTTTGCAAGTGTGGAATCTTGCATCTGGGCAAGAACAATACCAGTACCAGTATAGCCTGGGGACTGAACTGTTGGAGAGCAGCATAGAGGAAAGGGACTTGGGGGTCCTGGTGCACAGCAGGATGACCGTGAGCCAGCACTGTGCCCTTGTTGCCAAGAAGGCCAGTATGATCCTGGGGTGTATTATAAGGGGTGTGGCTAGTAGGTCAAGAGGGGTTCTCCTCCCCCTCTACTCTGCCATGATGAGACTGTATCTGGAGTGTTGTGTTGAGTTCTGGGATTCTCAGTTCAAGAAGGACAAGGAATTGTTTGAGAGAATCCAGTGCAGAGCCACAAAGATGATTAAGGGAGTGGAGCATCTCTCTTATGAGAAAGGGCTGAGGGAAATGAGTCTCTTTAGCTTAGAGAAGGTGACATGGAGAGGTGACCTCATTAATGTTTATTCATATGTAAAGATTGAGTCAGGAATATGAAGCCAGGCAGTGACATCCAGTGATAGGACAAGGGGCAATGGGTGCAAACTGGAACACAGGAAGTTCCACGTAAATAAGAGAAGAAACTTCTTCACAGTAATGGTAACAGGACACTGAAGCAAGCTGCCCAGAGAGGTTGTGCGGTCTTGTTCTTTGGAGTCACTCAAACCTCACCTGGACACACTCCTGTGTGACCTGGTCTAGGTGTTCCTGCTCTGGCAGGGAGATTGGACTCGATGATCTTTTGAGATCCCTTCCAATCCCTGACATTCTGTGTTCTGTGATTTTTCTAGGTGTCCTGGGAGCCTCCTGTACAGTATGTAGGTTGAATCTCAATTTCAGGATTGTATAGGAAATTCCCAACCCCCTCCTCCTCGAAAGATAAGCTTTTTCATTCTCTCTCTCCTGTAGTGACTCCTGTTTCCATGTTCTTCTTTCTGGAATTAATGGCTCAACCCTCCACCACATTTTCAGCTTGGGAACTGTTTGGCTTCATGCCTTTTGTTCTGGACAGCATACAGCTCTGCTCTGTTGAGCCTGCTCTCCCAAAGAAAGCTTAAGTGCTTGTGCAGGAAAGAAGTCAAATGTACTTGAGTCCTTCTGTATATAGAGTAAAACATGCTGCCTGTTGAAGTACACTCAATATGAGCATCTTACCATTGCATAGTGTCTTTTGGTTGGGACAGAAAGAAAAGGGAGTAGGTCAAATGAGAGCCATATAGTGTGTAAGAAGTTATGGGAGAACATGATTTGGAGTTGGCTAGCTTTAAATAAACACTTATTTCCTAGAACAGGATTATAGTCTGGAATGTAGTGGAAAATGTTTTAATTGGGTTCCCAGATGAGCTTTTTCAGTCTACAGCAAAATGTCTCATCAGCTACAAATTCATGATTGCTTTGGTGCTGGTCCTTCGTCTGTTAAGTATGCATTGTCCTCTCAATGGATTGGGCTGGTTATGTACAGTTAAAATCCTGGTCACCTAGACGTTTGGACTAGATGATCTCGTAGGTCATTTCCAACCTTGTGATTCTATGACAGCAAAACACTTTGCAGCTGTGTTCTGCTCATTCCAGGGTGGCTGGAATGGCCATCTTCGTGTGATTCTCTCATTAAAAAGAGCATGTGTAAAACCTCTGTGGAGATGAAGAAAAAAATTCCCATTTAAAAAAAAAAAAAAAAGTTTCAATGGAGTTACACCCTGTAGCAATATGCAGCATTGTGTTAGTATGTGAAACTAGCCAGTTTAATTGACATCTCATTACAAACTCAAGTTCCCAAACTAAGCAGCATGAAGTGAGGGTGGTTAGGAAGTAGAAAGGCAAATTGTCTTTTATTTTTTAATTTATTGCAGCAAGAAAGGAATTTTTGCTGTGTAGAAACATGTCTTTTGTGTCTCTTTAAACAGAGCACAGAAGTTCAAAGCCTTCAGCTTGGAGGAGTTGCAAAAAAGCAATTGTTCTATTTTTTTTTCTCCATTTATTTGTTTATCTTATGCAAGATTTAAATATTAAGTAAAATATAAATAGGAATTAGCTGTCTGTGTTCTTACTGAGGTATGCTGTATGTATGCTCTTCTTTTTTTGGCACTATTTGTACCTAGTGTGATTTTAACAACAAAAAAATCTGTCCAGCTGTCGGTTAAAACGCATGTAAAAGTATTTAGTGAGTGGTCTAGTCTTCATGTCTTCAGTGTTGTCTTATGTCTTACTAAGAATAAAAACATTTGTTGTGAGTAGGCACTGTATGATTAATTAAAGGCTAAACCTCCTATACATCCTACTCTACTGAAGACATTTGAGTCTTTTCATCCCATGCTAATATTTTGAGAGCGTACAACAAATGTTATGGTGTTCAACAAACTGAAGTAGGTGTACTTTAAATCTTGGTTAGCACAGCTTTCAAGCCCTGTTCTTCAAAATGTTGTTCTCCTTGCTTGTTGTCAAATACCCAGATGAGTCTAGCATTAGGGGCATGTTAAGCCCATCTCTATTTCTTTTTTTCAGAGCTATGTAGAAAGAGAAACAAAGCTGGGTGAGTGTAGGGCTTGTGGAAAGTTATTTTTTTGGTAGTGAGAAAATGCTCTGATGTGACAGAGCTTGTATGCTGTAACACAGTGGTGAAAGTGAGTTATGAATGACTACTTAAGTTTTGCTGCCAGAGGATCTTCCTTAATGAGCTTTTGAAGTGCTAGAGACTCTTGAATATTTTACATAATTATGAGTTGATGCAGAGCTAATAGTTTACAGTCATTCATAGTGGGGTGTGATTTGGTTGTATAAATATTCAAAAGCTGACCTGGCAAGATCGCAAGCAACTTGCTTTGGTTGCCCCTCTTTTGAGCAGTGAGGACCACCGAACTTGGCCCTTTTGTGATTCTGTATGAAGGTTTGCTATTTGATGATATTTGGATTTGGGAAGATGACCTAACTTGCAAAACAATCTGAAATTCAAGCTAAACAATGTATTGGAAGCTTGCAATGGTACAGATTCTCACAAAAGATACAAGGTAATCTTAAAAGAGAGAGAGAGACCAAAGCTGTTCTCAGATGACTAAACAAAAAACAACTTCAGGGTTAGCCCAAGGGTGTCCAACCCATGGGCTTCAGGCTGCATGCGGCCCAGCTCTGCTTGCAATGCAATGCAGCCCATCTGCTGCCCTGTGCCACCACAGTGGCAGCTCTGCCCTGGGTGTGTCCCTGTTGCTCATCAAACCATCAGTTTGTGATCCGTGCTGTCTGGGCTGGAACAAGGGGATGAAAAGGATGCAACTCATCGCTGACCGCTATGTCCCTTATGGCAGTTGCATGCACTCAGTTGCATCATGTCCCACATGTATTACATGACACACCCTTGAGGTTCTTGTTGAGAAACACAGCAGTGATTGCTGATGTTGGTATTTGGAGTTGCCTTATGGCATCTCAGTAGAAAACAAAATCCAGGAAAAGAAAAACCTTGGACTAAGGAAGAGAATTCAAGGAAAAATAGACAGGTGAGTACTTTTTTGCTAAGACAAATAATATGGCGGTATGCTTAATTTGTAAGGAAACTGGGTCAGTTTTTAAAGATAACATTTTGAAAAGACATTATCTACAGAAACATGCTGCTAAATTTGATGTGTATCGAGGCGTACTTTGTAAAGAAAAAATTGTGAACCTGAGAAACATGTCTACCATCTCAACAAAGTCCTGGGAAAAAAAAAGTTAAAACTTAAACATGCTCAAAATAGCCATTTATGTAATAGCAAATCTGATTGCAAAAAAAATCAAAACTCTTTACTTATGGTGAGTTTATTAAGCAGTGTTTGGAAAGTGTAGCAAATATAATTTGGCCTGATTAAAAACAAGGCAAAACCAGGTCTTTCTGAAACCAGTTTGTCTCATCAAAATGTCACCAGATGAACTGGAGAAATAGAAAAATCTATCAAAAGAAACATGAAGAGTAAAGCTGCCAATTTCAAATGTTTTGCTTTGGTGATGAATGACAGTTTGTCTCGTCTCAAGCCAAAAGGCTGGACATCAGTGGGCTAGCCTCAGGCAAAGCTATGGTGTCTTTGTCCACATGTTAGCAGTATAACTGCCTGGACTTGTGAAATTGTTCCAACACAGGTATCTAAGGAGGTATCTTAGTTTTACTTCTTGATCTAGACTATCTAGAAGTGGCTATGGACCTAAGCTTTTAAAAGTACTCTTGAAGATGTCTGTGATTGAATACCTTTAACTACAACTGCAGGATGCCTTTTATCTCTTTGACTAACAGTTTTTATTCACATACTCTTCCCTTACTATATTTTACTTTAGTTTTTACCTTCAATTGTTTTGAGGTATCAACCTCTTTATGTGTTGCTCTTGTGCAGTATCTAACACTGATGCTATTTGATGATATTTGGATTTGGGAAGGTGACCTAACTTGCAAAACAATCTGAAATTCAAGCTAAACTCACTGCTGTACAGCTATCTGGGGAGTCTCATTCCCCAGACATGCTGCTTGTGCTTGTCTTAGGTTCAATATACAGTTAACTGTCCAGAACACTTGTGTGCTACCAGTGATGACGGAGACCAAGGTCTTTTCGTAACTTTGCAAATAGTGTGGTTACTAGTGCTTATGTATGTGTCTCATGTGCCCATTTTCCTCTGCTCGCAGGTGTGTGCTTTTCTTTCATCTTTGCTTCTTGTACTGTGCGTGGTGGAAACCTCATAGGAATCCTTTGGGAACTTGTCTGCTTATCCAGAGACTGAAATAGGGCCCTTTGAAGTCAGATAGCAGATTCCAGCCTACTTGACTGAGCTTTGAATGAAAAATTAGAATATTGGTTTTGTGGTAGCAAATGGTGGGGCTTCAGTAACGTCTGGAATTCTCTTGACTCTAGCATAGGAATACATTTACCTGTTGAGAATATCCAATGTGACAAATTATCCTTTAGTGATTTCTTTGTGAGGGCTGTTTTTCTGTTGTTATTTTGCTTCAGGGGGTGATCATTTGTGATCCAACATGAATCTGTTCAATAGGAACTACAGCAACCTCTCACTGACCTTGTGCTCATGATGTGAACCACAGATCTATTAATTATAAATTTGTTAGAAGTCTAAATGAAGTGCACCATTTCAGAAATAGATGAGATGGGGAATTGTATATAAGCAACTGTGTGAGCTTACGGAGTGTTAGTCAGGGCACTGCTTGAAAGAAGTTATATTGCACGCCCCAGTAGTGAACAGATTGCTGTGTTTTTAAAGGAGAAAAAACTGTAACATACAGTCAAACTTACTAGCCAGCTATATGGTAGATCAGTGATGAGAAACTAGTGTAGTATCAGATTCATGTCCTCAATTGCTTTATCTTTGCTGCTTCTTGTCAACATGCATTTAAACATCAGGGGAAAGTTGTGTAGCAATGCAGTCAGATTTGAAACTATGAATCTGAATGCAACCCATTTAATGAGGGAAGAGGAGATTCAGTTGAAGACAGTGATTTGAGAGTGCATTTATAAAGCTGTTTAATGTGGAGGTTGGGTTTTCAATGCATTTGAAATATGGGTTGACTAAATATTTCTGTGTATTTATCAGGTGAAGCTGATTTTTTATTTTTTTTTTAAATAATTCTTCTGGCTATGGGTATTTGAATAGTGTCATATGCTTATGCCTTCTGTTCTTGCTTGAGAAGGCTGCAAATTTCAGCTATCTTAGGGCATGTGTTAAGTGCATTTACTACACAGTAACAGCATACTCAAGGGTGGGATTTTGGTGAATTTCTTTGTGCCCAATCATTTATGTTCCTGTCCCACTTGCTACACTAAGTGGTACAAAGCCTGTTACTTTTTGTTTTTGCTGGACTTCTCACAGTTGTCACCTGTGTCAATGTGTGACGACAATTGCAAGCAGCAGTTATGCACCCTTGCAGTTATGTCGGATTGGTGTGGCGAACAGGACTAAGTATGCCAAGTGTTAAACAGCAACAAAGCTTCCCTGGGCTTGATGTTATGCAGCTCTCTTTTTTGCAGCAGTGAATACTACTGCTTAATGCATATATTGTTTGCTGGTAAACTTGAAGTTGCTCAGACTGTTTTGGTTTTGTTATTCTTAATGTAGGTTCCTTGTTTGCAAGCCAGGTCTCGCTTCAACTGGATTGCTGTGCTGGTTATTTTGCATGCTGTGCTTTCAAGAAGGAGGTTGTCTTATACATGTTTGCGAGGAACATCAGCTCAGATTGTCACAGCAAAAATTTCTTGATCGTTTGCTGTAGTTGTGCATGTCAGCTATCTCCATTAACTCAAAAGATGGTAAGATGCTTGAAGTCTGATGAAGGCTGGATTTTGTTGTGTTTGTGAGTAGTGTTGCTAGATCATTTGAGGTAGAAAATCATTTATATAATGCTGGCTAAACTGTAATACGATGACTGAAATGTGGCAAATGTAAGCACTGTGTGGGGAAAATGGCTACAGTGGAATTTTTTATATGCTTGTTGAAGGGTGACTATCAGTTTGTGCTGTATTGAATAGGACCTTGGGTTAGTGCATAGTACATTACTTCTCATCATTTTAAAGTATGTGTGCTTGCTTTGTTGTTATACGTGAGGTGATAACCACCAAACTCCCCCTTTTTTTCCTTCTTATTTATTTATTTATTTATATATATATTTTTAAATTTGGTGTAACACAAGGCTATGCTGTGGCTGTAGTAGCTTATTTCCAGGCTCTTGTCCTTCAGTGTCTCATTGCATGGTTTCAGGCAAGCAAGTAACTGTGGCTGTTTCAGTTTACAAAATGTGTAGTATCTCCTTTGTATAGCTGTACCATCTTAGTGAAGAGGAGGCATCAAGTCCATTCTATGATTTTTCTGATGAAATGAAATGGAAGAATATTAAGTAAGTAGTCTGCAGGGAGCAGGAGGGGAAGTTTAGTGAGCTAACATATAGCTGAAATGTGCTTGGCGTTGGCTGATGTTTTTTATTCTGGTAGCATAAGAATGTAATTGTTCTGCCATGGTGTATTTTTTCCAATCCATGCAAGGGAGTTTCTGTGTCTGGAGTTTAGATTTATAATTTCCTTTGGCTTTTTGGTGGGGCATTTATTTATTGTTTTCAGTGCATCATTTTCATTTTCCTAGGTTTATGTTTCTATTTTTAAAAGTAATTGCAGTTGTTTTCCTGTTTTGCCCAGTCTGCATCTTTGATCTGTAGATTACACTCGTATTGCTTAGTAGTTTTGGTTTTATGAATGTAGAATTGTCAGTTCTCTGTACATACAGCAAATGCAACTAAAAAATTTCATTATTTGACATAAGCAATGAAAACAAACCAAATTTAAGTTCCTTGTGCATGCATTGAAGTCAGCTGTAAAATATAGTACAGCTTCTTTGAGACAAGGTGAATGGTGTTTGTAAATGTTACTGTCAGGACTCACTTAAGCTGCTAGGAGAACAGCATGTGAACCGAAGCTAGTGTAGTAGGGGAAGGAAAGATTAGAACAGTTCAACCCCTCATTTTTCAATGCAGATTTCTGTGTATGTACTTGTTATTCCACTTTTGCATATTTAAGCTGAGAAAGGAGGTGTGTAAGAATATTTTCGTGGGGTAATTGTTTGGTAACAGAGCAATTGCACAGTGCTCAAATGCTGTGGAAACATGGAAACATGGGGGCTGCACAAACTCTCCTTGAGACAGACAGTTCCTACCTTGTCCAGCTTTATTTCTCACTTAACTCTATGTAGCTTTAGACTTAATAGCCTGTTTTGACTTGATATATCGCTGGCTGTTACTGTAAACTTTATGGCCTTCAGAGGTCCGTTCCAATTCTAAGGATTCTATAATTCCAAGATTCTATGTATGGAAGCCATCATTGACCATAATTATAAAATCTCCTCTAGTGATCTTAGGACCTTGAAGAATAAAGTTTTCTGCATCTTAATCAGTTGTTTTCAGTTACCGCTCCCAGTTCCCATCATTGTGGGATCACAGTCTAATCTGAAACACCCCTCCTGTTTTTTCTGCATGTGTGGGATTTTAGATGAGTTATTAGTTTTCACACAAACAGCTGAAATGCATCCTCTTTTCAAGTATGTTTGAGTAATCCATAGCGATTAAGCAAAACAAGGAGGAAAGAATGTGATCTTGCTATATTCTTGGTATATTCCATGATTGTAATGACCCCCTTTGGAATAAATCAGTTGTCAGAAGACTCATGTCTGCATATGCACATGGCATAGCTGCAGACAGGAAATGCCCTAGTCCGCTGACCTCATCTCCTAGGGAAAATCAAGACTCTCATTAAATTAAAAAAAAAGAAAAAAAAAAAAAAAAAGAAAGAAGAAACCAAAACCAACTTGACTTAGTTGGAGACAAAAGGAATAGTATAATTTTTAATTTATTTTGAGTGTGTATTCTGATATTTAAATTGCTTTCAGTTTTGTTTTGTTTTGTTTTCTAATGCAGCTGAAAAGAGTGAGGTCAGACATATTTTCTTAGGGCTATATTACAGTCCACAAGGATGTAGAGGAAATGGTTTAAAGGAATGCCAAGAAGCCCCTATTCCCTAACCAATTTCCTTGTCGTTTTTTAACCAGCTTTATTTCACACTGCATTCTTCAGCTCCTGTGAGCATTTCTGTGTTTAGAAGATGGGAAGATTTCAATGTGTTCTTAAGTTACATCACTCAAATTCTTTTGCCTGCAGTTTAAAGAAGAAAACTGACTAGATTTTAATACATCTATATACAGACCAGGTGTGGAGAAATTTAAATGATGATTTCATAATCTTTGATCTTTTAGAAGCTTTGGGAATGATATCTTATTAATATCAAAAAATAAAATAATAATAAAAAAAATGGTGCTAGTTTAATGCAGCAAGAATATTCATCTCAGTGCCTAGTTATTACCACTGGTCTCAGGAATTTACAGCTTGAATTTATGCAGTACCAGTCCCATTTACTCACTTTATTCCATTAATTTTATTTTTTATGTTTCTTGCTAGGTTTTTCTTCAAAGTAATCTGATAGTTTTAAAATTCTTTCAAAGACATTTTAAACAGAAGAAAGCAAATCAAATGCTGCAAAATTAATCTTTTTATGAAGTATTAAAAATGAACCAACAACACAAAACACTGGATTTCTGTTCGGTGTTTTTCTACTACATTTTTATTTCTTTTCTGCCTTATCACCCTCATACAATCATAGAAAGGTTTGGGTTGGAAGGGACCTTTAAGATCACCTAGTTCCAACCCCCTGTTATGGGCAGGGATACTTCCCATGAGACCGGGTTGCTCAGGTCCAGCCTGGCCTTGAATGCTTTCAGGAAGGTATCCATAACCTCACTGGGCAACCTGTCCCAGTGTCTCACCACCTTCACAGTAAAGAACTTCTTCCAAATATCTAGTCTAAATCTAAATACCTAGTCTAAAATTAGAGTAAGTCTTGAATATCCAGATCAGATATACAAAGGAAAATCTCCTTGTAGCAAAAAGGGAAGTAAATATTCCAAACTGCTGCAGGAAGAATAGTCTGTTATTTGGAGGTGTGGTGGCTTCTATGCAACGTGGTCTTATACTTTCTGATCCTCATTGGTATGATGGTCTCCTTCACTCTCATGAAGGTTACTTGCTAGGGTAGGTCTTCTTTTTTTGAGGCTTTGAACAGGTAACAAATGCTGTTTTAATACCTGCCTTCTAGTTCATAAATCTCTTCATATTCAGTGTGGCTGCTACAAGTGTTGTGAGTGATGGTTGTACAAGGGCTGCTCTGAAAGTAATGTTTCCCTATGCTAGTATCTTGGCTTAAGACGTCAAAGGCAGATGTTGGTAGTTTGGCAATAGAGGCTGAGCCTTCCTACAAATATCCCATTGCATTTTGTTGCTGTGTGACAGATGGCGGCAGAGGGGCAGCCTGCATGGAAGTGCAGATGAAGCAAATATGGAAAAACTGGCACCCACTGACATTCATCTATGGTTGCTGTGGTCTCTATGGTGGGTGGTGTGTTTCAGCAGTGGTGACAGCGCCAGGAAAGACGAGCCACATTCTGGATGGCCAAGCACAGCTGCAACACCACAAAATGAAGAGCATCTTAGCCAGCTCATCTGTGCAGATTTATGGATTATGATGAGGGAACAGTGTATGTAGTTGAATGTTGGTTTCAGTGTGTTGGAAATAATGGTGGCAATGTTGGAGTACTGCAAAGTTTTGCACCAGGTGGGTCCTACAGATATTCACATTGAAACGGAAAGAAAGTGTCTGCAGGTTTGTCAGGACCTGTTTGAGCCATTGTGAAAGTGAAGATGACAGTTTGCTGGGTTGCGTTGTTGTTGGTGATGTGATATCACCGCTGTGCTGGAGTCAAAACAGCAGGGGTGATCCTTTTGTGCTTCCTGGAACACAGGCAAGCCATCCATTCTGATGATTACATGCTGACACTGATTAGACCAAAGGTTCAAACATCCAGAGTCAGGCTAGAGAAGAAGACAACTTCTCTCTTGCAGCATGGTAAAGCCAGGCCCCATACTGATTTGAAGACTGCCAGTCTTTCTTAGACTCTTGTATCATACCCACCAAATAGTCGGCCTTCTGACTTCCATCTGTTTGAATCAATGAAAGATAGGTTGTGTGGGCAATGTTTTCCTAGCAGTGATGCTCTCATATAGCAGCTGTGAAACAGCTGATCACCTCTGCTGGTGCAGATTTTTACAAATGCAGCATGCAGGATCTTGTTCATCACTGGCAGAAATGCATAGCAAATGGTGGTGACTGTGTGTTGAAAAACAGTGTTCTATATCTGGGAATTTGCTCTATGAGATACTGTTCTTATGTTTTTAGTATCTTCTGTGGTTTGTATGGAAACAAATAGGAGATACTACTTTTGGAGTGACCTACGTATCTATTGTCCAGCTTATAAGGCAAATACTTCACATACTTACTACCTTTTCCAGAATGCTGCCACAAAGAGTTCAAGGCTAAACCAGAAATGTACTGAATTCCTTTATGGTGTATTTTTATAGTCTTGTCTCTTTGTGAGTTTTCTGAAAAACATATGCATAAGTGTAAGTTTCAAAACTAACCTACTGCTTATCTTAAAATATCCTTAAATAGTCACATCAGGGATTATTGTGTGCTCCTACAAACTTGAACGTAAGCCCAAGATGTATGAAGTATGGCAAAACTAGATAAGCTAACTTTTGTAGTGTTTGTACAAATTCAGGAGTTTAAACTTAGTAATGTTTTGCTCCTGTCTTATTCAGAAGACAAAGTTGTAACTTTTTTTTTAGTAGCTCTTAGACACCTTTTTTTTTTTTTTTTGGCTTTCCAGAATTCAGCAGCTTTACTGACTGCCTGACTTAGGTGATCTGCCTTAACAGGGTTTACAGGAGTCCAAAAAATTCATACAACAGTTACTATTAAGGAGAACTGGTTGTGAAATCCAACACCTTTAACAATAATTAGTGTTGAACGCTGGTTGCTGAATGCTCTTAACTCACTAGACATGCATGCAGGACCTTGTAATGAGATTAAAAGATCTTCTTCAGTCTTTCTGATACACATTTTAGTTCTTTGCTAACTGTTTTCCATGCTACTATTCCTTATCAAAGCTGTTAATTGTTGAAGCTTTGAGTTGTATGGGAGACTCCAAGAACATTTGGTGTTACATCAGTCTCTCCCAGTCATTCCTGTTCAGTTTTCTGTTTGCTTCAGTGCTGTCGTGGTGGAAGGGAAGACACTGAATGAGGAAGCAATCTACAACCTTTCAGTCTGCTTCAGGACTGCTCTAGTGAAGTGCTGGAATCACCTCATCTGAATCTCCAGCAGTACCTGTCTCCTACAAGGAGATGAGGTCAGTTCAGTCTTCTTCCCCCTCCAAAAACAACCACCCTGAGATGTTTTAGATTGTTTTTCACAACTAAGCCCTTGAGAACAAATATTGGTTGAAAGAAAAACAAAAATCTTAAGAAAAGACGTGCACTGACACAAAGCCTGAGGTTTTATTTAAAATAGAAAAGTATTATCTTGCACAGGCATGAATATCATCCAGATTCTGTTTCTTGTTTTCTCTTCAGCTGATCATGGGTGGAGTTCTGAAATATTTCAAGCTAACTCCAGAAGACACTGACTTTGGAGAGAGCTTCCATCAGGCTGGGCCTCCATTGTCCTAATGTAGCTTTGAGGATATTTTTGGCATTTCTTCATGTGGCTTTTTCATGCTGCTCTTGAGGCACTGTGCTTACCAATAGATCTTCATTATTACTATAATTAAAGCCGTGCTGCCTTTCCTCTTTCTGTATTCCTATGTTTATTATGTATCTGTAACACAGCAAGCTAGTACTGATCATAGATCTCACTAAGCTTGGTAGTGTTATTTTTATTCTTCTTTCTTGTCTTTACAGTTTGAATTCTATTTTTGCAAAGTTTTGAAAATAAGAGCTACATTTCTCTCTTGTAAAACACCAAATACTTTTCATCATACCTAAAGGAGATGCTGTATGTTTTGTTGAGCAGCGGGTGAACATAATTCGCATTATGCAGACTTGCTGAGAACATTAATAAATTCCAATCAGTGAAGTTGATGAAAGGCGCACATTATCTGTTTCTGGCAAGAATTATTGTGTTGTCTAATTAGTCCCAACTTTAGGCCATGTCATTTCATGAACAAAGTTAATTACAATGTTCTTGGTCTTTGTTACAAGAAAACCTAGTGGTGGGGAGAATCAGCAGTTGATGTTAATTTGTGTTCTCTTACTCAATGCTTAGCTGTCTCAATCTTTCTGTATGTAAGCTTGCCAGACCTGCAGTGTACTGCAGTTGTTGGGGAGAACATAATTTCAGCTGATGAGAATGACAGGGAGAGGATATTATTTCCAGTAGTTGAAAGCAGTGTGGTTAACTGTCTAGTGTTCGTGCACTTCTCTATCTTCAGTGGCAAAATAGAGAGAGTGTTCTTTGAGGAAGATACTTAAATGATTTTGTGTGGAGTTGCTGCTTTTGGTATATAAGACCAAAATCTTTTCCTTCAGAGATTTCCCATACCTTCCTCCTTAATCCAGCAATTTTAACCAGGTGTGTCCAGTATGGCCTGCAGTCCACATGTGGCCCAGGGCAGCCGGTAATGTAGCCCCACAGGGCTGAACTTTTACTGTTGTTTGATTTTTGGGAATATTTTTCATGAGTTGATTGCATGTAGCTTGAGCGTGGACAGCAGAACTGTGGAGGGGATGGTGCAGTGCAGTGTTAACTTTACCTCTCATGCCTGTCATATGCTCAGTCAAATCAAAACGTGTGTGTGGTGCACATGAAATGTACTTGTGCCACTTGGTGAGTACAACAGTGATCACTGTTAATAATATTTAACCTATCTACACATGTGCGCCTATGAAGACGTGTTTTTTGTTACTATGCAGGCATGTAAGTTTTCTTATTGAATTATTTAACTTGAGCAAATCTAATATTGACAGAGAATAACCAGTCAGTAAGACTTTTTCATACAGACTAATAGAATATTGCCTGCTAATAACAAAAATGGATTTGCAATCAGAAATTAACCTCAAATTAAAAAATGATCACATCTCTTTACTAGACTTTTATGACCCCTGTCTCACCAGAGAAAATTGTTTTTCAGCTCACAATCATGCCTTATTCATGTAATTGCTTTTTGGCAGTATGTGTGTTTATGACCAATTGTTTCAAGGATCTAATGCAGGAAATGCACAATTTCATCAAAAATCTCTGACAAACACCTTGAGAACTCACTAATTGCATCCACTACCATGGAGTGAGACATGGATGCATTAGTTTCACAAAACCACGATCAAATAATAAATATATTAAACTACTGGGATGCGGGTTTTTTCTTTTACAATTTTAATAAAAATATAAAAAAGAAGTTTTTTTATATAAATCAAGTGTATTATATATTTTATATGTGGCCTAGGCAAGGCAACCTTGGATACCCATGATTTAAACCTTCTTTCTCAGTACAGTCTATTTGATTTATATTGTAAGTATGACTACATATTTTGTAAAAGCTGTAAAAAAAGAGTAAGACAGCCCTTTCAAGAAACACCATATGAACATTTTGCAGTATTTCTTGAGATTGAACAAAGTCAATCTTAGCTTTCTTAAATTTCACAAGACCTTTCTGGAGCAACAGAACTGGTGAAGCCTGGCCTACCCGTCTAGTTGTTTTGTATTCCTTCTCTATTTCATCACAGTGCTTGTGGCTTTTCCAGTCTGATCTTCCTTGCCTATCCCTTTTGCTCTTTCTCAAGCATATATGCAGAGACAGCTCTCTGCAGTGTCCTTCCTTGGGCCTGCTGGATGTCAAGCAGTGCCAAATTGCTAAAACAGTGCATTTAACTGTTGGTGTTTGTTGGATCAAACAGCTTAACTCATACTGCGGCCTTTGGTGGAAGCACTGTGTTATTCCTGTTCATGTAATCATTGGTTTTCATGGAACTTTATGTGAGCATATTTATCTTGTAAGTTGCTTCCTAGCTGTAAATAAACTGAGAGTAGAATGACTGCATAAACATCATTTTGTGAATGAGATGGAAGCTCAGTTGTGAAACATGAACAGGACCTTCAAACCTTTACTTCTAAGTTTACTCAAGCTAGCCATAGCAAGGGACTGTAAGCTTCTCAGACATTCGGTCATGAATACCATCCATGCTAGCAGAGAGCTACCAGCTGGGTCCAGTTCTTAAAGCTGTTGATTTATATTTAGGAATGGGGATGTGGCTTCTGTCTATGACAGATAAACTTGTAAGGAAATATGATTCCACTCTGAAAAACAGAAGGAACACTAAAATAGCGTTGAATAGAACTTGTTTAATAAAAATACTTAAAATAGCTGTTCTGGAGACTATCGACTTGGGTAAGGATCTATCTGTATTTGAGTATAAGTGTAAGTAGTTTGTTCTCAGTATTGCTGTGTGCAATAGCATTTTCAACCATGACTCGAGCCCTGACATGTTAGGATAATATGAACTCTTAACATGTGTCTAATAGTGTGGTTTCTAAAAGAAAGATATACATGTATCTCAATCTTCTGCTGCTCTGCCTGACTTCTTGCATGGTATGTTTATGGGTGTATCTTCTATCCAAAAGGATTGTGATGTTCTGTTACTGTCTTCTTTTGAGAACTCAAATGGCACATCACTCATTTTTTGCTACTCTTACAGCATTAATGCAGACAAGAGATAAGAGAACAGAGTATTTTGAAATTATCATGGTCTTGCTTCATTGTGTTACATGGAGTTTTCTGTTTTGCCCTTCGAGGATGGAGACTACTGACTCACTTATGTCTGAAGATCGAGTCTCTCACATCCACACCAGTGAGAGGCATTCAGGAATGCTGGCTAGCTAATGTCTGCTTTGTCCATATTCCTGCCTCTTCTAATCCATCTGAGCAGCAGAGGTTTTAGTAGAAAAGAAGAATTTGTAGAGGTTTATTTCAGGAAACTTTGGCTAAAAACAGAAAGTGATTAGATGGCTCACTTGTGAAACCTGCATGTTCTTTACAGGAGATAGGCATAGCATTCTTTCTGATTTGCTCAGGAACTTCTCCTGCAATCCTGTTACCTGAGCAGGATGCAGTAGTATCAGCCAAGATATGCTGCTCTTTTAGTGTCAGACTGATTCCTGTGTCTTAGATAAATATAGATGAGGGTTAGACGACTTGCAGCACAGATTCTTCTGGAGATAGCTTGGGAAACACTCTGTGAGAATGAGCCCTCCTTTACCTCCTATAGCTTCCCTATCTGTCTTTTGAAAAGACTAGCAAGTAAGATGTTCTACTACATGGTACTGAAAATGGTGTTGTTCGGAAGTGCTAACCTGTATAATCTTACTCTGTCAAGTACACATATGGATCTAAGTGCTGGAAAAGATTGTTTAAGCAGAATAAAACAGCTACGAGTTGAGGTGCAAAGAGGTTTTGGCACTATTCTGCAAGGAGTTGTTGGGACTTGCAATTAAGTGCATCAAACCACAGTCTGCATAGCTTTGAGGAACAGAACACAGTTGTGATACCATCTTATTTGAGCTGTACTGTTTCTGCTTGTGTTTCAGTAGTGCAGTTGTTTTGTGAGCTATGCTCTGGAATGGTTTAGAGCATGTGATTGCCCATTGAGTCATCTGTGGCAATGCAAACATTGCAGCAGGAGAGTATGTTCTAAAGCAAATGTTGAAAACTTGCTTTCAGTGGTAAAAGCAGGACTTCACAATCAGTTGGTTGCCTCTTCATTAGTACACTTAAATGCCTGATAAGCTATAAAAATAAGACAGTACAGACTTCTGTAATGTAAAGCTGAGTTCACAAGGAAAAGCTGTTTTCCATTTTCATTCTGAAATATGAACTCTGCTTTACATTCCTGACCTGTAACAGAGCTATTCCAAAAACATGCTTTTTGTCCACTGAAGCAGCATGTGTTGAATTAAAATGGCCCATTCTGCAGTGCAGACCTTTCAGTTTTAAACCAGCATGAACTTCTACAAGGGGGTGAAAGTTCAGGGGGAGAAGGGAACTTAACTGAGAAACTATGAACAGAAATACGTTCCTTTCCAACTGTCTGCTCTTCAGAGCATTCTTACTAAAATTAAAGCCAGAAAGAATTTCAGAACATTTTTTTTCTTGAGGAGAACTTGATGCCTATCTGAATTTTTAGAATATAGGTCATGAATTAAGAGCCTTAATTCAAAATACACTTTTGAAGACTAAAGGGGCTATGTAATTGTATACAAAAGATAAAGATAAGTAACTATCTTTCTTAGCCTTGGCATGCCAGCCTAGAGCAAGGGGAACATCCTGCATTCAGTGCTTACTATTGGAAATGCTGAAGTTCTTCACACCTTGCAAAGAGTACTTTCTGCAAGTTATGTGGATGTAAAGCTAGTTAATTTGGGCTTTGCCTGTATCTGTTGCTCACTACTTGACTGGTTCTGTTCCAAGCAGAAACTGAGCTATTTGCATAATGGCATGTAAAACTCTTGCTGATGCCTTCTGGTTGCAGCTTTCAGTGTGGCCTAAGCAGTAGCTGCTGTAGTAATAAATGTAAAAAAAAATTCTGAACTTCTGAAAATCTTAAGGATGGGGAATTGGATGGGAAAGTCTTGTGCAAATACATGAGGTCGTGAGCTTGGGTGATGATGGACTGTGGTAGAGTGCTAGAAAACTCTGCTGGGCTTCCTCAAAGAAAACCTTTTGTTTTTTGTTTTTGTTTTTGTTTTTTTTGCACAAGTGTCCTGATCATGATATGTCTGTTACAGTAACAATTCCATGTGTCACCAAGGCAGTGGAGATCCCACATGACACATTGTACATCCTCAGGCAGTCTTGTCAAACAGGAGAGTGTTATGTTGTGTGAAATACTATTAATAGAGGACACATCTCTGATGAAAGGATCTAGAAGTTCTGTTTGACATCTCTGTGCGCAGGATTAAAACAACATGGTGGAGCCATCTGTTTTCCTAGAGTATGACTTGTGCTGGAATTGACTTCTGACAGCAAGAGAATTTGGTGACAAAGATTCCTTTGCTTTAAAAAACTATAGCTTCCACTGACCCCCTTTCTCTGGTTTAGGGTTCATCCCTGTGATGTGCAGGGATGCATGTACCTTAATTGTAGGTTAATTTTATATGCCATCTCCCTATGGCAATTTCAAAACACATGCATGGACGTGTGTGCTTTTTTATTTAAAATGAGTGGTTATAGCATCCCATTCTGCACCCTTCTATAAGAAATCTGTTTTAGCAGGGGAAGTTGGACTAGACGGTCTCAAAAGGTCCCCGCCAACCCCTGTGGTTCTGTGATTGTGTAATTCTCCTATCTGTTTAGCTAGTTGTTGTTAAGCTAATGTTTTTTTGGGGTAAAAATATCCTTTTACCTTTTTGAAAGCTACTTGTAGTTGACCCAGCTGTACAGAATGCAGTTATGTGCAGACAATATGGTTAAAATTTCATTGTGGGGAATAGGTCTCACTCCATCTTCCCATGTAAACGGTTAAGGAAACTGGTAGCCTTTAGCTATGTGAATCAAATGTATCATAGCCTTTGATTTATTTATTATTTCCTTCTTTTCAGCTGCTGGTGCAAGAAATTCCCCCTTATGTTGCCTTGAAACAAAATAAGTGTTCTTGAATATGTTATATCATTGTGAATGTGTTGATCTCCATTTTCATAGCTCTTTTCAGTCTTCAGGTGACTGTGTTTGTTGTGGGGCCTTTCAGTGCATTTCACAGATGTAAATTATTTTAGGCTTGGTCTAGAAGAGATAATGTCAAAAAAGATTGCTTTGCTATTCTTTTAAAAATAAACATGAGTCTTCATCAACTTTCTCTCCCTGTCACAGAGATTGTAAGGATTAAATGAACAAAATAATCAGTATATTTTCTACAGCTAGTGGGAAGGTAACCTACACTGAGTATTTTCAGTATCCACTTGTTATCTGCACAGTCTATAACAAACATAATAAAACAAGAAAAGCCTTTGTTTTTAGCAGGTTCCTATTGCACCACAGTTTTAATAGTCCTTCATATACTAGGATCTGGATGCTGTGCTGGGATACCTTGGTCTTTTTCCTTTGTGCTGTTATTCTCTGCTCAAGCACATGGAAGTTATCTGACTGTATCCAGCAGAGTGATGCATTTTGGTTAAATATATCCTGGGAGTTCTGCCAGAACTGCCTCTGAGTGGTCTCCAAGGTAACCAGGCTTTTCGTGGCAGAATGGCTTTGGAGGTGACTGCATTGGTACAGTAGGAGGAAGTGCATAATTTTTAATTTAGATGAAGTAACTGGCTTTCTCTCACCTACATGAGGCAGGAACTGTTATGTCTCTGAGTAGGTTCAGAGTTTAGTCCTAGGTTCATGGTGCTGGAAGAATCCAAGAGTTGAACTGTAATCAGTTTATAGCTTGACAATAAATCTTTGTATGCTTGTTTATTGAAGCTTTTTTTACCCTTAGCCAACTGAAAAAATTGTATTGCCTTGTTACGGTGGGAGGTATGTGTGGAGGCAGTAAAATATGTAATGGAACCTATAGTGTTGCAAGTGCTCTCTTACATTTACATTTTTCTTTTTTTTTTTTTTTTTTTTTTGACGTGTTTGTGAGACTAACATTATATTTATTGAAAAGCCATTTTTGATGGTTTAAAATAATTGAAGTGCTGTCCTACAGCATCTTATTTTTCTAGGTCTGCAGATATGCATGAACTATTTTATTGCCCTTTTGCTGTGTCTTGCAGTCTCATGCAAACATAAACAATGCAGTTTGTTATTTTTGACATTACATTGAAATTCTATTGTTTTTATTTGCAAAATATTACTTCTCTTAAAATAGCATTAGCATGACTGGTTTTAGAGCTTGCAGTAATTCAGAATGTGTATATTGTGTCAGGATGTATGGAGTGTGTTGATAAAGCTCAGTTGAACTGGCTGTCATCCACTTTCCACTTCAGTTTTCCTGTTTGACATAAAACGTTTGGAAAACTTTTTGCACAGGCATAGAAATAATTGAATGACGCACTTTAAAATAAAACAAAGCTAAGGAAGTGGCTGGCTACTGATGGGGCTCAGCATTCAACTAAAACTTGTAATTTGTTTCCAATTAATATAATAGTCTCAAGATTTTCTTCTTTCACCAACATGTTTCTTACCTTCGTTTACTTTTATGAAGGGCAACATAATACAACCAGTTCAGTGGCACTGCAGGCATTAGCAAGCAGCCTGGGGCAACGTGTTGTGTCTAAGTATGAAGCCCAGGACAACTGCAGCCGTTTTATTTACAGCATTGTTGCAGTGTGTGCCAAAACTTCCTTCACTCCCAACACTTTATGGCACAGTCACTCAGCTTCATAGGGCTGTTTGGAGATGCTGAGGACTTCTTTGATAATTCCCCCGTCATCCCCCAAACAGATAGAATACTTTGTGGTGTGATTACAGCAAACTGGATCTTTGTCTTTTTCAAAATTAATGATTTGATTCTGAAACCAGTCTGTTCGCACTTCACTATGATTTCTGGAGTTACTATGGTAATACTACTTATGTATTTTGGTAACAGCAGTATGTTTTTCTTTTCTGGAAAAGTAACAGGCGATAAGTTTCATTTTCTTAGCTTAATCCCATTCCAACAGCATACTAAACCAAAATGCTTGAAATTTGATTTCTTGGAGGTTGTTGTAGGGCAGTTGCAGAATACTGTGCGGAGTTTTCCAAATTCAAGGCCTTGATTTTCAAGTACAGTAAAAGGACAAAACTGAACCTGTATGTGGTAACTAATATCTGATCATTTACTGCAGTGCAATAAAAAGATAAAATAGATATGCGGTAATTGATATTTCAGCTATTTAAAGAAAATAATTTTGCTAATATCCAGGCCAAGATTTTGAGAGTTTCCATTTCAGCTCCATATTTAGATGCAACAAGATAACCAGCTTTAAAAATGGACAGGTGTTCAACAAATAATTCAGTATTTCTATATCTGGACTTTAGTGGCACAAAATATGCTTAATATAACATACAACAAACCACTGAGGTTGTGTTGTTCCATAGTATAGGTGTAATGTCAGCCTCTGTCAGTGGCCATTTTATATGTCCTATGTTTTTAATTCACTCCTGGAGTTATAAGTGTGGCTGCAGCCTCTCCTCGGTTTGTACTTCAACCCTTGACTCAAGTTACCATTACAAGCTCTTGCCAGAAGGTGATAAGAATGGGTGGCTGGTGGCTGGGGTATGTGAATATCATGCAGTCAAAAGCTTTCCAGGCTTCTGTGAGTGTAATTCTCTGTGATTAAGGCATCATGGCCAAATTTGGTGAATTGAAATAACTTTTTTTTTTTTTTTTTTTTTTTTTTTTTTTTACCTACAGTTTTCTTGTAAGTGTTGAGTTGATATTATGGAGTTGGCCTGCTGAATTCAAGGTTATGGTTTTCTTCTCCCAGTTAACTTTGGATTCTTGAAGAGACTATTTGAGTGCAGAAGTTTCTTACCTAAATATGTTGGTGAGGTGAAGCACAGAAAAGGGTGGTGTTTTAATTATTTTTATATTATTATTTAATTATATATATTTATGCCTTTCTGCCTGTTACTGAACAAGAAAATTTGTGCTATCGTGAGTAATTAGCTGCTTCTCTAAGACTATGCTTCTATCATGATTTTATTCTGATGACCATCAGGCTTTAGGGAGGCCAGTATATTTTCTGTTGCAGAGTGGGAGAGCAAGTAAGAAATGTGAAGTTCCTAATGTAAGCCTGTTCTATCCTGTTGCTTCTAGCAACACAATGATTAACAGTTCAGCTTGAGGATTCTTCTGGCCTAATATCTTCAGTGAATCTTTCTGCCTGATGCAGAGTGGGTTTCTCCTTGAACTCACTCATTTATAAGGCTTGCAACTGCAGCATCCTTTGAGTGGAGTTCCACAAGTCAACCACTGACTTTACTATTTGGTTTTGAACTGGTCCCACTTTTATTTGCTGGTACTTCACTGTGCCGGAAACTAAACAGTTGATTCTCATTGACCTTCTCCATGTTGTTGGTAATTCTGATTACCTCATTTCCTCCTTGCCTATCTCTGACGCTAAGGCATCCTAGCCAGTTCATATAGATTCTGTTTTGGATCATCTTTGCACTTTTGAACCCCTTTCAGGTCTACTGTCATTTTAGAAATGAATGGCACCAATACTGCCTGCAAAATGCAGTATTACTTACAGTAGGTGTACAGAGATCATTCCTAAAGCTTATTGACTTGACAAAGATGGGATGCTTTTCCTGGCTCACTTGTTTACTCACTTGGCTTATTGGTTTCTGCTTTATCTCTGAACTCATGCTGGAGTGGTTAAGTGTGAATTCTCTCAGGGAGAAGGATAGATAGTGCAGGACTATGCCTCTGTTGGGGAGCAAGATACCACTATACGGGGCTGAGGGAGGTGTCCTCAGTTAATGTCTCACCAATTTTGTCGATATGAAAAAGGAATGTTCTGCTGCTTATCATTTTCCTTACGTTGATGGAATTGGTTTATTTTTTTCTGGTAGCCTGATTTGAATTGTGTATAGCTTTAAACTAGTATAATGAAAGACATTACAGGCTCACTTAAGATATCTCTGCAGACCTTTTAACATGGAGCCTTAAATACAATGACGTCCAGAGTCGTTAAAGTCTACCAAATAGTCACTGCTAGTTCCAAATGATTATAAAGCACACGAATATTTTTGTTGAGTTCTACTCTGTATGTTTTGATAATAAATAATTTGAGAAGTTTATTTGTTAGAGCTGATGGCTCTGATATATTTCTTAGCAATTCTTTCTGTTCTGCCATTACACCACCGCTCAGTTTATGTCTGCTCTTAAATTATGTATATGCTTTCCCTTTCCCTAGATTTTTTAAAAGGTAAAATTCTTTTGATTTGAAAATAGTCCTTCAAACTCTTTTCTCTGAAATTTTCATGCTCATTGAGAATGGGGCAGTAATCAAGCAAAGACTGTTTTTGAAACTTATAAGTGGAATCTTTATAAAAGATGCATTCTTGTGGAAGTGTGTAACAAGTAAGAAGTTTGTTACAGATATTTAGCTGAACTGTGTTTGTAACAGTAATTAATGATTGATGCATTAGTTTGGACTTGAGGAGATATGCCTATTTCTTTTCCAAGAGAAGACTTGAGAATATTTATGTTGGAGACTTCTAAAAAAACCTTTTAGAAATAGCTAGCCAGATGGATCCAGAGAATGCTTTTGCATGTCACATATGTCTAACGCCTTTCCTTCTCCTGGGACCAAACTAGATTACATCATATTTTATGGTTATGGGACTGAATTTTAGTGGAACTTAGCCATATGGTTGAATCATCTGTTCTCTTCAGTTTTGGAAGGATTATACTAGCATCTTCAAAAGGCTGTTAAATTTATTGGCCTCTTTTAACCCATAAAATTTGGAAACCTTCTGCTGTTTCTGGCAGTGAAAAACACCCAATTTTCAGCTTATTTATACAATTTGCAGTTACTAATTAATACGTTAAAGTTGCTGTTAGGTGGTACAAAAAAGATGCTCGTATCATAGGTTAACCTGGCTTTTAATGTATTGTGAAATAGAAGGGAACTCAAATGTGTATAATGCAGATACTTAAAAATTATACTTTCTTTGCATTTTTGTCATGACCCATGAAGCTCTAAGGATATATCTCTTCTTCTTCGCAGTCTTAAAACCTATTAAAAATCCTTGATCTCTTTCCCTCTCTCTTCAGCTTGTCATATAAGTTACTGAAAAGAGTGAATTTAAATCTCTGGTGACCATTTGCTCCTGTGAGTAGCCCAGATTCAGGGGTTGTTTATTTGTTGTTGTTGTATTAGCTGCTCTCTGCAGAATCCAGCACAGCCTTGGTGCACATTCTCAGTTTTTGAGAAGTATGTAGAGTAAACATGATGGAACAAGGAGTTTGAATATTTAGGAGTATTTGTCAGACCACTCATAAGCGTCAAAGTGGAACAATGGCTTTAAGGGACTGTTTAATGAGATTTACATTATTACTCCATTTTTTTTCCCTCATTTCAGTACCTCTGTGGGCTGTGATAAAGAGGTTCCAGCTGTAACAGGGATGCTTTTTATAAGTGTAAGGGGCTAACAGCACAGTGGGCCCACTTACTTTACGCAGAAATGCTGTGTACTGTGCTGCCCTTCAGGATTTTGTACTTTCAGCACTTTTTCATTGTATCTTTTTAAATTCACAGTGACTTTGTACTGGGAAGATGAAAGTCTCCAGGTAGTTTAGCTGAACTCTCTTAATCCACAATCTGTGCATGGAGCTTGTGAAGAGATTACAATTTAAGACAGGCAGCCCTGGGAGAATTCCTTAGTGTAGCAGCAGTGGTATTCCACACTGCATCAAGACTGCACAGTCAAACCATTGTCAGCCCTAATCTCTACTAACAGTAAATAGTTGGTGGCATGTAAATGTAATTTGGTTTAGGGATAATAGGAGCTGAGTGAATGTTTTTTAATAAAAAAAATAACACACTGAATTGTGATTTCTGTCATTTGTGTGAATGATCCTAGAGTGTCTGGCAAGGTGGAGGTTATCCAAATGAGCAAGAGCATGATAGTGATAGTGCTCAAATAAATAACACTTAGACAAGAATGTTTAGATGTGAAGTGAGGGTTCTTTATGTGTAGGCTAGTCCATTAATGCTAGGCTGGAGTAGTTGTGACAAGCAGCATATGGCTTGATCACTGTTTGAACTGACAAGAGTTAAACTCCTCAGTACCCTGGGGCAAATAGCTGAGTTTCCAGAGGCAGCCTGAAGGGTAGTTTTCTAGCTGCAGCCCCGTGGGATGAAGGATGAGGTCATCTGTGCCTGACAAATAGAAAATCTGCATAAGGGGCATGTGATGCTTTATTCACTCCTGTAGAGAAAGGAAGGAGCTCCTTAGGCAGATGAGCTGTTTCTTTATGGAAGAAATGGACCTGGGAGGTGTTGATTTACTCTCAGCTAAGGATGATCTAGAAGTGTGCTCAGGTTGCCAAGGAAGCCAGTGGCATCCTGGCTTGTATGAGATTGTGCTGCCAGTAGGAGGAGGGAGGTGATCATCCCTCTCTGCTCAGCTCTGTGAGGAGGCTGCACCTCAAGTACTGTGTTCTCACTGCAAGAAAGACATTAAAGATGAGGCCCTAGGGTGTGCACAAAGAAGGGGAATGAAGCTGGTGTGGGTTTTCAAGCACAAGTCTTATGAGAAGCAGTAACCTGAAAAGAGTTTTTGGCAAGGTGGAGGTTAACCTCTTCTCTTGTGTAAGTAGTGACAGCACTAGAACAAATTGGTTCAAATTGTGCCAGGGTAGGTTCGGGTTGGTTCAGTACTAGGAAAGAATTCTTCTCCAAAAGAGTTTTCAGGCGCTACAGTGGGCTGCCCAGGGAGGTGTTGAAGGAACACTTAGATATTGTACTAAGGGTCATTGCTATGGGGAAATATTGGCGGTAGGTGGATGGTTGGGCTGGATGATCTTGGATATCTTTTCCAACCTTGGTAACTATGTGATTCCTTGAGACATGAGGGAAGAAGGTAGTGCGAGTGCCTGCTTTTTATTTCTTCCTTTTACATAAGGTGTCTGCCATGCTTGGGGAGTTGATGTGCGTACAGAGAATCTGATGTAGAAAACCTTGTTTGATTCTCAGTGCATGTCATGTGGAAAATAAATAATGTGAGAAGGTGTGGTGCTGTGAAATCTTTCGTGCTCTTTTTCCCTGTCTGCTTAAGTCAAATTTAATGTAAAACAAAGCTTTCCTTCCAAATGTTTGAGACCTACTGGTAGTGTATTTTAGATATAACTGCCTTATGACTCTTAAATTATCCTTCTGTGCACCGATGCAAGTTAAAACAGATAAGCTTGGCTTGCTAATTTAATATTGGATTTTTGAGACCCAACAGATATTAGATCTAGAGGTCAGTCCATGACACAAATATCTGTCAATAGTCTGTTGAAGATTAGAAAGGTAATGAAATATATTTGCTTTCTTTTGTAGTCATGAAGTACTTTTAGAGACTGAGTTGAGCCCTTAGAAGACTCCAAACAAAATAATTTCTTGGCATTGGGATTCATCTCCATTTATGCGCTGTGTTTAGTTTGGCAATACCATAGGTTTCAGAATAGAAGGCTATAACCCAGTAACTGTGAATAAGTCATTACAAGAGGTATCAATTCAGCTGTAAATAAACTGCTTATCTACTCTGAATAGTTTTGGGATCTTTAACACAGATTTTGTTAGGAATTATGAAATTTTATTACTTCCTAGGAGCTTAGTAAGTGTCAAAAAGAGCGTGAGTTGGTTTGAAAAGCAGCCATCCAAGATGTTTTCTGATGCTTACAAAGAATGGTGGAGATGGTGGATTTTTTGTCAAGTAATCTACTCAAGTTTTGTTAACAGAAAGAAAGAACAAAGCAAAGTGGAAACAGCCTTTATTCTGAGCTGTTGCTACAAGGTAGACATTCGTAAGATTGAAAATGAAGTGCTCTAGTGACTTGTGCCTTACAGCAGTAGTAATATTAATCAACTTGTGTGATTTCTGACTTGGAGCAATTCTACTTGTTGCTGGTGACATTTATTTTTGTTGTCTTCAGACTTCATAATTAGCCTTTGTCTCCCTGTTCTGCTTTACAGAATAATGGGGAAGAAAAAAGGGCAATAGCCCTGAAATTAATCAAAATCGCCTTTATGCAGAACTGGCAACATGAGCAAAGGTTGGAAAGGTTTGGGGGTAGGCAGGAGAAAACACAAAGCCATTTTTCAACAAACTGCCAGTCCTAGGAAGTGAGGTAATATTGCAATTGATTGTGTTTCAGCAAGGGTGGATGTCCTTTTGCTTGTCTGGAAGGAAGAATATCCATCAAAAGCCTGTGGTCTCTGGCTAAGTTCACTAGTCAGCAGAAACTGGAAGATGTTACTGAAGATCTGAGTACTTATAGAGAGCTTAGGTGCTTATACCAGAAAATAACTGGTTCTGATTTTTGAGAACAGTCAGCTAAGGAAGTGGTATGTGTACAGCACTGTATTTTCAAAGATCAGTGGCTGGAGTAGAGACGGTGTTAAGAACACATAGTTTATGACTTGGTCATTAGGCACACTCTGATCCTCAGAGTCCATTGTATCTAACACAGTATGGTGGAATGGAAAACAGTCAACACAATAGCAAAATAAACAAGCTTTGCTTGCAGATGGTTGGCAGTGTCCCTGTATCCTTAAGCCTGTTTATCACTGAAAAATACTTAACAGATTAAAAAGTGAGATTAGATTGTCTAACCAATTTCAAATCTCACAGTTTCTTTATTCCAATGGAAAACAAAGCAGTTGTATAACAGACTTAAAAGATTAAATATCCTTTATGTGAGTTGCAGTTTGACCTTGATACTAGGTAAAAGTCTGTTGATTCAGTTGTTCTTCAGTCTTAAAACTTCATTATAAAGCAGTTGTCTTTCAGGCTGAAGATCAGTTCTATTTATAATACTAATAATGTTATTATAAGTGCATAATATGTAGTGTGTAAGCATATAATAAGTGTAAGGAAAACCTGAAGATTCTCTATGGTCTTTGGCTGGCAATTAAGGAGGTAAGTTTTTTTTTGTAGGTTTTTTCAGTTTTTTTTTTTTTAAGCCCATGTTCTGATACCTCATGGATTTATTTTTTCATTATTATTATTTTATTTATTTTATTTTATTTTTTTTGGAAGTGCTGACATGCTCAACAGTAAATAGTCTGTTAGTCTCATTTTGGGTTTAGTAACATTTATGTAATAATTTCAAGGTGAGAGGAATTATCATCTGAGTGCATTGTAGCTCAAATCCTTAAAATTATGATTGAAGGCAGAACAATGGGAGATGGTAGTTTCAGAGTTGTTTTTACTCTTGCCTTGGCTGCAGTAACCATAAAATAAGATCCTTAGGTCATCAAAGACAATTTGCTGCAAACTCAATACTACTAAAGGAGGGATCTATTTAGCATGGTGTCATGGGAGAAAGACTTGTATGCAAGATGGGCCCAGGAAAGCTGGTCAGTATTCAAAGGACCACCTCCTCCATGCCCTAGAGCAGTGCGTTTCTAAGAGAAAGGAAGAAGGGGAGGAATGCCAGGAGGCCTCAGTGGATTGACAAGGAGTTTATTTGAGCACAGAAGGAAAGTCTATAGGGAGTAGAAGTAAGAATGGGCTTGCTGAGAGGAATGCAAAGAGGCTGCTAAGGCAGCCAAAGACCAGGTCCAGATAGTATTAAATTTAGTGAGGAACATAGAGTGAAAAAAGAATTTCCACAGGAATGTTAGTGATAAAAGGAAGGCTAGGGAAGATGTGGACGCTCTTTAGAAGGAAACTGGAGAGCTGGTCCTGAGAGATGTGGAGAAGGCTGAGGTGCTCAATGACTTCTTTCTCTCAGTCTTCTCCAGTAAGGGCCGTAGCCATGTTGACCAAGCTGCAGAAAGTAAATGTAAGAACTTGGAGAAGTCCACCCACAGTAAGTGAAGATCAGGTTCAAGACCATCTAAAGAACCTGAAGGGTGCACAAGTCCCTGGTGAGATCCATCCATAGGTACTGAGGGAACTGTCAGACAAGATTGCCAAGCCACTGTCCATCATTTTTGAAAGGTCATGGTAGCTGGAGAAGTTGGTAAAGTTCTCAGTGATTCAAAGAGGGGAAACAGGATCCCCATTTTCAACAAGGGAAAAATAAAAGTGGCAGGCCAGTCAGTCTCGCCTCTGTGCCTGGCAAGACTGTGGAACAGACCTAAGGCATATGGAAAATAAAGACGAGGTGACTGGTGGTAATCAGCCTGGCTTCATCAAAGGCAAATCATGCTTAACAAACTTGGTGGCTCTTATTGATGGTGTTGCATCATTAGTGGATAAAGGAAGAGCAACTGACATCATCAACCTAGACTTGTGCAAACCATTTGACACTGTCCTGCAAGACATCCTTGTCACTGAACTGTATTAAAATGGATTTGATGTATGGCCACTCACTGGGTAAGGAATTGGCTGGATGGTCACACTCATAGAGTTCAGTCAGTGGCTCAGTGTCCTAATGGGAACTAATGACAGGTGTTGCTCCTCAGGGATTGGTACTGCGACCAGCATTATTTGACATCTTTCTGGAGACATGAACAGTGGGATCATGTGCACTAGATATGAGCAGTGTTTGAGAGCTGTGTATGTCCCAGCCTTCTTAGAACCCCACAGTGTGTTGCTAAGTGCACTAGATTTGGGCCAGCCGTTTTCTTTGATCTGGCTGGACATATCAATGCATTGGTTTTCCTTGCAGTTTCTTGACTCAGCCTTTTCACTTTCTTACTCTTACATAAATGAAATCTTACACTGAATTTGTGAAGAGGCCACGAATCTCTGTTTTATTAATTGTGCAGATTGTTACCAGTGACCTTATGGCTACCCCGCTTATGAAGTCTGACTGAAATTTGTCAAAAAGTAATGAGAAATTAAAAAAGAATTAAATATCTCAGCTAGGCAGTGATCTGTTATATGCATCTCTTTCCATTTGCATTGTTCTCTTGTGTATTCTTGGAACACAGCTCACAAATGGCCACAGATTCCAGTCATGAATTAAGCAATACCACACTAACTTTTCTCAACATGTCCTAAATTATTTTTTCTCTTCTGCAGGCTTACAGTTTCATATGGCCATTTTTATCAGCCTGTTCTCTGCTGGTGAAAGACTCTTTTATGTCACAGCATGTAGTCACCTTTTGCTGGGAGACTTTCAGGGCAGTCCTGCTGGCTGATAGAAGTGCCCTGCTGAGTGACTTGCTATTCAGTTGTATCCTTCTGGGGGTCAGCATTTAAAAAGGTTTTCTTCAGTAATAATCATTTCTTTATCCACAGAAGTTACTCAATGAATGAGTAATTATCAAGGTTTACTGTCAGTCTACCACTAGTCCCATGCTAACACTGGTGATTTATTCACTTGACTGTTTCCTGTGTCCCGATGAAGTTTTTTCGCTCCTATTCAAATGGAATTTGTGCTTTGACACAAATATGGTCCCTAGCATTAAACGGATCTTGTTCACTTTGCATACTTATTCCAACTGGGCAGTGTAATAGAAGGAGCAAGAGAACAATTGAGTAACACTTCTTATTTGTAGCAGGTTTCACAGAATCATAGGATCACCAAGGTTGGAAAGTTCACAAGTTACTTGCTTTACCACTACTGTTTCCACTTGTAAACTTGTGAACTGCAAATGTTTTTTGTTTGTTTTTTTTTTGTTTGTTTGTTTTTGCTAATATAAATATAATTGATATCATTTCAGGTAGGGAATATGATTGGCCAAGAGAAGCTGGAAAAGACTTTCTGATACAGCAATTATTAATGTACAGATAATATCACTATGAGTTACCTTCAAGGCCTTTGTCACACTTTGCCTTTTTGATAACTTAATTAGACATCAAGACATTATTTGTGGTAAAGTTAATGAACATAGCATCTCTTGGCACAGTGTACAGGATACTGCCTCAGTGGGGTGTGGTGCGGTTAAGGTTAGCTTCCAGTGTCTTTGGAGACTAATGGAGCACCTGAGCAGATTTTGAGTAGTATTTAGGAAAGTGCTGGTTCCCCATCAATTGGCAGGGTTCTTGAAAGTAGCAGCTTCTGGAGACTACTGAGCTCTGAATGTCCTGGGAGCTACTGCTATAGTTTTGGACAAGCTGTTGTTGATAAGTTCGGAAAATCCTTGCCATTCTGCAAAGCAGATTTTCACTCACACCATGCTTGTTTTGCTTCTGGACAATTCAGTCTTGGGAATGGAGGACAGGGGCAATTTTAGATTACTTTACCACTTACTACTGAGTGAAATGTTTTCAGATAAGGCATTCTTTTGAGAAAAGCCATCGTCTGTTATTTTAACTTTGAGAGATGTTTTGTACAGTGAATGCATTCCCTACAATAGCATTGTTCTTAGGACCTCTTGGGAAATCCAGCACATGCGGACTTTTGTAGATGACCTTGTAATGCAGTGGTGTTCAGGGTCTTTGCCATGCAATTGTGACGCCAATTTTTAAGTATTCCTTTCCTTTTCAGACAGCAAGTTGCTGAGTTTGAAGTTACCAGGGATTTCAATTTGCTACTCAGCTTCCCTGCAGTTCTGATTTCAGTGGAGATAATGTAACTCTGTCTCCAATAGGGTTGTAACAATGCAAGGTCACTTAAATCATCTCCTGTAGGCTGCATGCCAAAGATAAAGAAACACAGTTGTTGTCCAATTAATGTTCGCTCGAGCCTTTGCACATGCAATACACTGTGTACAAGTGCTAAGTAGAACTGTCACCTTTTGTTTTATGCTATTGTTTCTTGTGTGGCATTTACTTGTAATCTCAGATTATTGAGAATTAATATTGTGATGTGATCGTGATGGAAAATAAGAAGGTATCTTTCTTAAGCATTTTTTAAATTCTTGAGCTTCTGACCTGGAAGCAAAAAATGTTCATTTTGTCTGAGAAACAAAAACAGTGCTTAAAATAGTTAATGCAAGATTTAACAACAAAAAGAAGGCTTTGATATGAAGGTTTATCTTTGGACTCGAAACAATTTGCCATCTAAGCACGCTGTGTGCGATCACAATGGCAAAGGATTTTTAACACGCATTTCCAGCACCATACAGTAACTATTTGATTAAATGACTGCAGGATACTTATAATTCCTGGGTTTGTAGAGGAGAAATAATTTCTCTGTCTGTGGCTGACGGAGCTGCAGCTGGGACAGTTACACCTATCCTGAAGATTGCTGATGAAGGTACTGCATACGCTTTGCTTTTGTATCTGGTGCTTTGCCCTTTTTAGTGAGTAGTTATAGAACAGTTAGTCAGTCCCCTCCTGCCTTTTTCCTCACTCCCCAAACCTCAGTCTGATGGTGCCTCATGAAGGAGTTCCTTCCCCTCCTGAACCTGCCTTCTGTACTTCTTTCTCAGGTTCCTAAATGTTCTAACATGGAAAAATTTGGCTTCTGTCAGCGTTTCAGCTAGGGCTACTGGTGAGGGATGGATCTGTTCCCCTATATAGATACACCCTTGTTAGTAGGAAGAGATTGCGTATTTGTTACCAAGACAGAAAATTTCCTTTCAAGCAAAAGCGTGCACTTCCTGAGTATTGATCACTATTCATTTCTCTTCATATCCAATGAATGCAATCATGACCTAAATTTAAGAGCACACCGATGTTTAAAAAAATAAAGGGGAGAGAGAGCAGCTGGTAATGTGCACTTTAAGATTCTAGTTCTTCTATGTGAAGCTGAAATATGTCTTATTAGTTTAGTTTTGCATGTTTTTACAAACCATTGTTATTGCAGAATGTTAACTGTTCAGGGGACTTTGATTTGTTCCTGTTGAGGGAGGGATAAAGAAATCTCACATGTACAGTCTTTTCCATGGGGCTTCTACCAGCTTTGCTACGTGGAAATATTTGCCTTTAATACCAAGCTGCTCATTTTTGTGTTGTTATGGTTTTTTTTTAATCTGCATATAGCATGGTGTGCCATAATGTCCAGGTTGCTCAACTAACTTACAAATTTGCAGCAATCTTCAAAAAAAACACAAACAAAACATCCTTTGGCTTTATTGATGACAAAATGCATTACTTAACTGCTTGAGTCTGACAGTTTTGTTACTTTGACATTATACTCAGGAGATTTTCAGAAGATGCTATTGCTCTTCTTTGTTAACATTAGCTTGTGCCTTATGTGAATTTGCTCACTTTAACATATTTAACAGTGACCTGGATTGTGGAATCAAGTGCACTCTCAGCAAGCTTGCAGATGACACCAAGCTTGCAGATAATGCCAAACTAAATGTTACAGTTGATATAATAAAGAAAGGGATGCCATGCAGAGGGACTGGGGCATGCTCAAAAAAAAAAACAAACGTGTATGAGCACTGAATGAGGTTGAACAAGGTGTTGCACTTGGGTCAGGGCATTCCCAGCTAGCACCTCTTCTATAATCATAGAATTACTCAGGTTGGAAAAGACCTCAAAGATCATTAAGTCCAACTGCAGCCTAACCATAGTACCCTAACTCTAACACTCCTCTCCTAAATCATGTTTCTGAGCACCACGTCCAAATGGCTCTTAAACACATCCAGGGACGGTGACTCAACCACCTCCTGGGGGAGCTTATTCCAGTGCTTAACTACCCTTTCTGTAAAGAAGTGTTTCTTAATATCCAACCTAAACTTATCTTGGCGCAACTTGAGACCATTTCCCCTCATTCTGTCACCAGTGAGACCAGCCCCGCTCTTGCTGTAAGCACCTTTCAGATACTGGAAGAGAGCAATAAGATCTCCACTCCTTTTCCCCAAACTAAACAGCCCCAGCTTCCTCAGCCTCTCCTCATAAGGCTGATTTTCCAAGCCCTTCACAAGCCTTGTTGCCCTTCTCTGGACCTGCTCCAGTCCATGTCTTCTTTGTACTGAGGTGCCCAAAACTGAACACAGCACTCCAGGTGAGGCCTCACCAATGCCGAGTACAGGGGCAGGATGACTTCCCTAGTCCTGCTCACCACACCATTCCTGATTCAAGCCAGGATGCCATTGGCCTTCTTGGCCACTTGGGCACACTGCTGGCTCATGTTCAGCTGATTGTCCATCAGCACACCAAGGTCCCTTTCCGTCAGGCAGCTGATGGAAAGGTTGAGAGAGCTGAGCTTGTTTAGCTCAGAAAAAAATGCAGGAATACCTAATTGAAGCCTTTCAGTACTTATGCTTATGAACAGGGGCAGGTAGTGCTAGGACAAGAGGTAGGGGTTGCTGTGAAACCTCCACTGATTTAATTTCTCCAAGTTTGTTCCAGCTATGGGTGCAGTGTCTTTCTGAGCGTGTATTGTTACTTCCAGATATTATTTTCCTGAAGAGGATGAATAGTAGAGCTAAATTTTCCTACAGGAGTAGGTATTTTTTAGAGTCTGTTGTATGCCATTTATTTATTTATTAACTGTCCCTTTAACTTCTGGAATGCATTGTACAAGGCTGCTGTGGAATGCAGTGGAGAACTAAAAACAGCTCAGTTGTATTAGAGAAATACTTAAGCAATAGTCGATACCTGCATAGTTTCTTTTTCTTTTTTTTCCTGTTTGGACAATTATCTTCCCCGTTCCATTTTACAAATTTAAACAGATTTATGTAACTTGCATTATAGTTAAAGGTGTATAATTCTCAGATAGCTTGAAAAGAAACTGGGTCTTTCATCTTTTAAGAATCTTACAGAGAATACAGCTATTTTAATTTTTTAAATGAACCTGTTACACAATGACAAAGGGAAATTGTGTTCTTTTGTCTTTCAGGAGCAAAACAAAAGAGCTGATATGATAGCATTAAAGATGTAGCATCACTAAGGAAATCTGAAAACATGCAATTGAAAAAAGTACAGTTGGATTAAGTATTTGACTGCAAGACTGGTTATTTCTGCAGCAATTCTTAGTCATGCTGTTTGGAAGAAGTGGTACTAATTAGATACAGAATTAGCGCCCTGAAAACAAAGGTCCAAAATGACAGATTTTCCTGTTTTAGTCTCTAGTCTCCATGGCTTTCCTCTAAATAGGGAAAAGAATTACCAGCATTGTGTAAAAAATAAGGAAATGAACATTGGTGGCTGTTCTTTGATGCTGAGATGGAGTTGGTAAACATGAGTTTTTCAGGGTCTTCATAAGAAGCTCGTAATTAGAGCTTTGCCTAACATCTTGTCTGTGATTGACTCTGTTTAATCCATAGACACATGGGATTCTGACAAGAGGTACTTAAGTTAGGGTTATCAGTTACCTGCTGCCTCCTCATTTCTGAAGACTTGGGGGAAAAAAGGTGTGGGATTTAGGTGCTATTAAAGCTTTGTGGTCATCAAGGGATTCACTAAGTATTGTCTATTTAAATGTCTTATATGACTGCATAATAAAAACCCCACAGAATCAGGGACAAGCACTAAAACAAAAGGCACAATGTGTTGTCAGAAAACTGTTAATTTTAAAGCATTTTATTTACAATGAAGATATTTTTTCCTTAACATCTGTTTTTGATAGTAGGCTCTCTTTAAAAGGATAAAAATTCCTAACTGAAGAATATGCAGTGAGTTTCATTTTAGGTGGAGCCTGCTGCTTGAAAGGGTATTCATTGCTTTGGAGTCAAAGTATTGCTAGGGGAAACATCATTTTTTGCAGACAAAACTCTTGCTCTGCAATCTACAGATATATATAATCTTGTTTTATAAGAATAAAGAATGTAACCTGCTCAATGCAGTTACCCACCAGTCATAACAGTGCCATAAGCCTGCAATTGTTCTTTGTCTTCTGCATGCAACATTCTTTGACAGAGCAACTGTTCATATTTTTGGTTCCAGGTACTGCTCTTTCAACTCCTGTCTACTTTCTTGCCTGCACTGTACTCTCACATTAATGTTGTGTTGCTGCTTTTTTAAGTTTGTTTTCTTAAAAAGAAACAAACAAACCAAAAAAATCCACATATTTATTTCACTTTTAATAGCTAGTAAGGTGGAATGCTTTTCTTCCCTTCTACTTTTGAGAAAGTGCAGAGCCTGCAGAGCTGGTTTGTACCAGTGTGCAGCTCATACATCTTTTCTCACAAGCCCACGGCAGAGAATTGAACGTTTTGTTCAGCTAGTGGCAAAAAAAATAAAAAATAAAAAAAATAAAAAAATCTCTACAATGTGATAGAATAGAACAAAGTGCTCTTTAAGCTGCATATTTCTCATGGAGCATATTATTACGATTTCAGTCTTCACCAATGTTGTTTGTGCAGAAGTCCAGTACTCATGAACAGAGAGTTATGCTGGAGATGAGCTAACTGATGTTGAAGAGAAGGCTGTAATCTGTTGAGGATACTTTACTGAGTGTAGCGGGATGTAGTGCTAAGCCAAAAGCAGCTTTTAATTGCATGTGCATCGGATGTTCTTCCTGAAGGCTGTGCCTTATTGTTAGCCCAGTCTAGAAAGCATAGCTGGAACTTTTCCTGAGCTTTATTTTTTTGATGTGATTACATGGGATATAAAAGGTTACTTAGTTTTCTTAGTAACTTTATAGATTCTGGTTACAGATGTGGTAGAAGAAATATGCCATGTCGTGAGAGCCTGGAATTCTAGGGGGCATCATCATATTAGGAAGCAGTGTCCTTTCATTGATACAGGCAGTGAGAATCTCCAAAGAAATATTAGTAAACTGTGTTTAAATGTAAGGTGCTTGTCTTTTGCTTTCAGTAATACTGTGGATGTACTGTCTGTTGTAGCTTGATTCCTTTGTTTTGAAGCCAGACATGGGGATTAAAAACTCAGTAGAATTAGTTACAGCTAGCAAAGGTAAGTCTCTTGGCCTGTTATGCTCCATGAAGTCAGACAATGGGAAAGACCTGAAATATGTAAAGTTTGGCTGGCCTGTGTTTGTAGGGGAGGATGTGAATCAGCTGAGGTAGCTCATCAATTATTCATCTGATGTGTGTGATGAAAATCTTATCGGGCAATTACAGCTCCAAAATAGAAAACAGGACTCGACAAATGATGGAGAACTCTTTCAAATAGAGTAGGAGCAAGTGGACTTACATCTGCACTGCTCTTCTACAGTGTTTCCTAGTTAGAGGTCATCTCTGGTGATGACTTTAGGTCATGGTTTGAGCCATTGACTTCCTGGAAACTTGTGCTACACAGATTGCGATTTTATTTAATGCAGCTTTATCAGTGCCTTCCTTGGGCTTTTGATTCAGCTTTCATTGGTGCTGAATATGTGCAAGATCATTCCAGGAAGCCTGTGCACAGTGCAGGTACTAATAATGTTTCTTTCTCCTTTACAGACTAATGAGTGGAATAAGAATGATGATCGTCTACTGCAGGCAGTGGAGAATGGTGACCCTGAAAAAGTGGCTTCATTGCTGGGTAAAAAGGGAGCCAGTGCCACCAAACAAGATAGCGAGGGCAAAACTGCGTAAGTCTAACTTAAATTTGACATTTAAATATGATAATGGTGAAAAGTAGCCTTGGTTGTGCATGCCACTTCTAAGAATGAAGAACCAGAAACCATTCTGAAAACAAAGGTACCGTTTTTTAATCAGAAATCTATTGAACTGAATTGAAGCTCATATGCTGGACAGATTGATCCTATTTTAGTACAGAGTATTTTGAAACTTGGGAATTTCATGACACTGTACAGATTACACACTCCGAAAGGCATTAATCTTTGGGTCTATTTTTTCCTATGAGCATTAGCTTAATGACATAGAACTGAAGATAATTTTTCTGTTTAATGGTTTAGTTTGAATTAAAGTTTTTGTTATAATTTAAAATCTTGCAGATACTAATGGCTTGTGCAACTCTTCCTTGTTTTGATTGAAATTTGGCAATGAAAGTTTTGTGTGAATGAGATTTCTTTCACAGTCTTCGTATGTTTTGCAATGAGACTCAGTGTATTATTTTCTTCTGTTCTTCCTCCTGTTCTCTGATGAGCAGTCTTAACTGTGGAAGATAAAAGATTCCAGTAAGGAAGTTACAACACGGGATTGCTGTCTAAGCTTTCTTAGGGGACTGGGAGATGATTAAATAAGTGTAAAATAGGCTTCCCATGAGAAAACCAAAACCTTCAAAAATTCTGGATATATGGAGGGAAAGGAAAACAATATTTAGTCTTAGGATAGACAGAATGGGGTGGTTTATAACAAGTGGTAAGTTCTAATGAACTACCTTTGCATAATTTATTGAGTCACATTCTGTTTCTTGCTTGATCTGTTTTGAATTTTCTACATCTGCTTTATTTCTGTTCTGCATCTGAGGAAACTAAATGATGGCAGCAACTCATAATGATCTGCAGCTTCTTACTGCAAAAGTCCACATCTCTTAATTACTTTAAGTGGCCTTTCTCCACACACAGTTTGATTTTTATTTTAAAAGTTGCATGTGTGTGTTTTTCTTTTGAAAAAGACATAATCAGAGCGTGACTTCTTTCAAGTCTTCTGAAACAGAGCTATATTTAGCATTTTGTCTTTTTTCTAGTCAATGTAACCTCGGTGCTGAAGTCTTAAGCTGCGCTGTGTCCAGTGTAACAACAGTATTTTGCAAGTTTTATGTATAATTTGATACTGATTTTTTTTTTTTATAGGAAGCCAAGCAAGACTGAAATTATCAATAAACATACACGAGCCTTTTGACTCTTAATACTGAGATTGTAGCTGTAGGGATTTGGTGCGATGGCTTTCATATTTACAGAAACACACTTGAAAAAGTCAACTATATATTTCTATTGATTACGCAGCTACTAATTATGTAGATACATATACTATTAATTTTGAAATATAATTAGATTGATTTTAGTTCAGAAATATGAATTAATGCTGTAAAGATCTATGTTTTTACTAGTTCAATATACGCAGCTAATTATCAGTTACTTTTAAAGTATTTCTATGTAGTGGCTTAAAAAAATAAAGTTGAGAGAATGCAAAAAATACCACTGCTGTGATACAGAGATACAGCTTGTCAGCTCTCATTCTGTTTGCATTGCTTTGAGAAACTCAGCAGACCTGCTGGAGTTATTTCTTCTTCAGTTTTGAAAGATAGAGACAGACAGGTATAGAAACCATGACACTGATATGGAGAGGTACAGCTACCAAAGAATACTGTGATCCACAAGTGTGTCCTCTAGTATGGCTTATTACTAACAGGCAATTTCTTGTTTTAATTTTCCCAGTTTCAGAGCCTTTTTAATTTTTAGTGTGTCTGTATACATGTATGCTCTAAAACTGAAATACTGTTGCCTAAGCAACATTTCTAAGTACAGCACAGCCATAATTTCCATCCAGATAGGCTTGTGTCTCCTGTGCTTGCAGTGTGATGCCAGGGCTTCATACCTGCACGGTGAATCCTGGGTGCCTAGCACAACTGTTCTGCTCTGCCTCTGGATCTCTGGTTATAGGCGCAGACTTACCTAAAGCCTAGCACTGAGTCTCACAGTGTCCCACAGTAGCATGGTAGTTTTTGGTCAGCTACCTCTTCTGGAGCATGGGAGGCTCATGCTGGGAAAGAGTGATCTGGAGAAGTCTTTCTGGGACAACCCAATACAATTATGCTCTACTAATTAGTTTAGAGTGTGGTCTGCTACGTTATTTGGGAAGGAAGCTTTTCAAATCAGTGGTCTATTGGTTGATTGATCCCCTGTGAGTTTATATCAATGCATTTGTTTATTTAATTAGGCTGGAGGTGACTAATTGGAAGAGTATGATGGATCCAATTATGTAACAACTTACATAATGTGATTACAGCTTTGGAATGTGCTTGAAAGCACAAAAGGAAAAACAATTTGTTTAGCTTTTTGTTACCCTTCACTTAAGATGCAGAGTGATTTTACTTCAGTGTTTTCTTTCTTGTTCTCTTTCTTAATAGTTCTTCAGACAAAATTATTGATATTGCTCAGATCTTTATATGAAGCATAGTTTTTAATATTTATTTTAAGCAAAAGATGGAGAAAACTAATACATTTCAAAGGTGGTTGGCTTTTTGGTGGTGTTCTTTTGTTTGTTTTTGTTTTGTAATCAAATGGTTTCTTAATATAAAATGCTTGATCTAAGAGGAACAGAAACAACCTACATTTTTCTGCATCTGTTCTGTTGGATATTGTGTGTGTCATTCTACTGAGTCCCAATCCAGTGTTCTGCAGTTTTGGCTCAGGTTTGGATATAACTATCTAAATTTTGCCTCTATCTTCGTTTGCTTCAGTCTTACCAATTCTTTTCTCTGTGCATTGCCCGCAGATATATTGTGTGGAGGCAGTGTTAACAGATTTTCATCAGGCTTCTCAACTCCCCAGTAGTACCTATTAATAAAAAAAAAAAAAAAAAAAAAAAAGAAGAAAGAAAAAAAAAATTCAAAGTAGTGAAAGAAGGTTTTTAAGTCTTGCCTGACATCCCTACCACCACCACCATACAGCCTCTGACTCAGACCTTTCTATAAACAATAAATTAGTCTTAAGGCTATGGAGCAAATCCACCTTTGGTGTAAGTTGACACAGCTCCATTGTTGCTCCCACTTACACTGCACAAACCATTGCCAAGTACATTGGTAATGGAACCTGTCTGGAAATCTGATTCTTCCATTGTAGTCCTACTCTGCCAGATGGATGTTGTTTTTTTTCATGTCCAACTTCCTTAAACAGCAAAACAGTGCTTTTTAATTTGGAAGCTGGTCATTTAACTCCCACTTAAACTAACAATAAAGGCTTTTCAAGGAAGGCCTTTTCAGGGGGGGTAGGATTTATTCATGTACTACTCTTTCCACAAGAACAAGTCTTCAAATGGACTGTTATTTAAAGAATTTGCTTTTACTACTAGAACAAAAAACAAAGAAACAACCAAAAAAAAAAAAAAAAGAACAAATCAAATATGGAAATAATTCATAATGTATAAGTGGCAGCACTTCTATGTCCTGAAGGTATTTTGTCTGTGTGCCAGTGCATCAATACCATGTTTGCATGTTTTTTCAAGGTACTGAACTAGAATCAAATGCTTATGGCTATTAAATGAAACAAAAGATGTCTGTAATTTAATTTATTGCAGTTGTATCAGCTGTTGCTTAATGAAATGAGTCAGACAATGATATAAAAAAAAGCTTTAATTCTCTTCAAATGCAGTTTCACAAAACTGTTGTCAATAGCAGTCAGCAGAAATTATGTATTTTCTTTTGAACCAGAATGTTCGTGCCTCAGAGACTGAGCTGAAAATAAATTTTGAAGCGTATTTCAAATCCCAAATTGCTTAACTTGTTCAAAGTATTCGTTTTTCCTTTCTCACTTTTGTATCTTCTTGTATTAGGAGATAAGTGGAGTTGCATGATGGGTATCACCATTTGATGAGTAAATTAGGTATTAAATGGTTTTTTACAAGGGACATTTTCCTTTTATGTATTCATGTTTCCTACTGCATTTACTGTATTTTTGAAGGAATACAGGCTTACTGCAGTTATTATGCTGTCCTGGTTGAGAGAGAAAACCATAGAAATGATTCAGACAGCTCACCTCCAAAACAAGGGAAGTACCTTACTAAATGAGTACAGTATATGAGGAATGGAAGAATTACAGTATCGTCCCTTTATTGATTCAAAACTATATTAATCTTCTAAAAGATCTTCAAAATTAAGGAAGTTTCCACATTTTATTGTGCACATAATGGATCTCCTCAGTAAAACATCATACACTAGGGGATGGTTCTTTTGCACATGCTGTGTTACCTCCAGAAGTCGACTGAACACTTAATCAGAAAAACATCCTAGAATATTGTCTTCTGAAAATTGTAATAGGGTGGGAGCTGCAAGAAATGTCCAGTACCTGAGGATCATCACTTCCCTGGGAATGGAGCTCACTGGTGTTCCAAGAACTTGATAAGTTCTCTGTCAGAAAACAATTTTTGACTAACATTTATCATAGTGACTAATTTATGCTAGTCCAGGTGATAATAACAATGTCTGTTTCAAAAATAAAGACAACCACAGTGATCTCTATTCATGTTTCATTGCTCTAGAACAGGAAAACTGGAATCTGGCTCCTGTCTCAAAATTTCTAGTACAGTTTTTCGTGGGACACTTGTTGTAAATGCTTTTATTTTTCCAAGACTTCCTTGAAGTTCTTCTCACATTAATATCCTGATTGCTCGTTCTAGTTTCCCCTGCTCCCCACAGCACTTTTAAGAACTTGATTCAATTAAGAAGTTAATATTAAATTTCCTGAAAAATTACTTTCCACTTCAGTCTGAAGTTTAGAAAGCTAATGAAATGTCTGGGTGTGGTTCGACAAAATCATCCTCTACCAGAATAGTAAATTGGGCTAATTAACTTACTTGTTATAGTCAGTATGAGCCAGTTGTTACCGTAAAGTGAGGAGAATTGCTTGTGTCTTCACAATGAAGGACCAATAATTAATTTTGATTTTAGAGTTTGGCAATACATGCAGAAATCCATGTATCATACAAGATTTTTTGAACTGACAAGCATAACTTTTGTAGGTTTTTAAGTGATGTCCTTCAAGTGAAGTTCCTGCCAAGAATGTCACGGGTTACTTAGATTTACCTATGCCTGTGACAGGGGAAGCCACCCCGTAGGGCACCCCCGGGGCCTGGAAAGGAGGGGAAAAAGAGGAATGGGATAAAAACAGCGGCAATCTAAGGAGGAAAAACTTATCTTGTATTTCGATATCATATTTAGTAAAATAACACAATATAATTGAGGCTAAAAAATCGAACAAAACAGAGAGAGAGAGTCCCCGAAAACCGAGAGGCCTACTGTGAACTCTAGGTGACACGGCTGGAACGCTTCCCACTCTCCGAGAAGTTCGAGAGAAGAAGAAGAACACTCCAGCCTGGGAACAAGATTATATAGCGTCCTGGTCCCGTGACTTATCACTACCCGTGTTGTTCTCTGGGATATGTAGTCTTCTTCTGTGGACTGCACATTCAGTAAAAGTATCCATGCTTTACATGATGTTATGATGTGGAATACTGATAGCAAAATTACAAAATTACAAAACCATGACAAAGAGCAATCCTGGTTCTTGACTGTAGGATAGCTGCTGATGGTCCGAGTATGCAGCCCCTCAGAGATGTGAAAATGCATCACAATCCTAGAGAGTAGAAGGAACATTTTCACACAGTGGGTGATGACGCACTGGAACAGGCTGCCCAAGGAGGCTGTGGATGCCCCATCCCTGCAGGCATTCAAGGCCAGGCTGGGTGTGGCTCTGGGCAGCCTGGTCTGGTGGCTGGTGACCTTGCACGTAGCTAGATGATCCTTTTCAACCCAGGCCATTCTGTGATTCTGTGATCTTAGTTACATGTTTGACAGGACTTAAATCAAGAATGTTCAAGTTCTGCTATGTGCATTTTCAAAGCATTATTTGGTAAGACATTTTAGTATTTTTGTACCTTCGTATTTAAATAAGAAGTAACAGTCTTGTATAGAAACAGAAATGAATGCTGTCTAGTTAGATTTCAGTTATGAAGATCCTAACCTTCACTTCTGAAAAACTGAAACTTTCTCTTTAATAATTTCATGGGAAAAACAAATTCCACTTATCTGAAAAACAAACTCCCTATTTCGAATAAATTGCTTTGAACACTGAGAAATATCCCATGGGTCTTGTGCATCTTACATGGACAAGACTTCCTGCAGATGACAGCGAGAGTTCAAGGAGGAAACAATCAATCAAGTTCTTCTAGGAGCTAGCCTGCATCTTCTGTATTGTACTTGCTCTTATTCATAGACTGTTAGGATGCCTATTCTTAATAAGAGGTTGCATTTAATTATCTGTATGAGTAGATCTGTTGTCTTGGAGAAACTAGATTTCCTTCTGAAGGACTTCCATGTATGTGTTTGGAGACCCTGTGAGGCACCCATCCCTCTCTGGTAGGATTGGACAAACCTGTCATGCTGCTTCACCAGCATGGTGGAATTCCCTGTAAAACAGGTCCTTCTGCAGGGTTGCCAAATACCCAGCTTTTTACTAGACCTGGCCTGTTTTCAAGAAGCCTGTGAGATGCTTTCATCAGAGCATAGCCTAGATGGTTGGGAGTCTTTTTGTGCCTGGCTTGGAACAGCTGCTGCTTGGCTCGTGTGGAGGCAGAACACTGCTTGCTGCTTCTGTGTTGTGAACACTGTGGCTGCTCTTTTCACTCGTCTTATCCAAGCTGGCAAGGGAGCACAGGAAGCATGCTTCTTGTGGGCTGGGCCAGAACCAGGCTCTGCAGGGCTGGAGGGGACAGGGCAAAGGCTGAAGTTGTTTTTCAGATTTATATCTGTGTAATGGGTTGCAGTTGTTTAACGTGTTTTTCAAAGACTTATGCAATCAAATGAGCTGCATATGTAGATTTTAATTACACTAACTGGCTTCTACTAGCTTAAAGTGCCCCAGCCCAGGGAGGGAAGGAGAACAGATAACTTAAACAAAGTAATATGTAAAAGCTAGTTGTTTTTTCTTCAAAGCACCTACTTGTCTGGCTTATATATCATTCCGTGTCTTGTTTTTACCTACTGTGCAGGTGCATACCTTGAACTACTGTAAGTCAGGGTCCCTGATGATGAATAAGGATATCTGTGCTCTTTGGTTCTTGGAGTACTGTGTACAGTTCATAAGCCGAGCTGGATTTTCATGCAACAAAAATATTTTCTTTAGATTAACTTCTACCCAGTTATTTTCAGCCTTTTCCAGCCCTTTCCTGGCTTCTTGTTATGTTAACATGCTTTGGGATTTCCTAATTCTAATTTCATGACTTTTCATGTAGTAGACATTGTTATTCATGTTTGCTGGCCCATAGGCAGCAGTACCAAGCAGACTATGTTGGAGGATGGACATTGATCGAGGTGCTAGGATTGCTTGGGCTTAATTTTAAGTTTGAACTGTTTTCTGGCCTTGCAAGCCAGGACAGCAAATGAGTAGCTGGTTTTACCTAAAGTGAGGGAAGAAGCTTTAGTGATCTGGGCATCTTTAAAGACTTCATCATATGTTAATGAAGATATTTTGCCAGAAACTGTATATATTGGGAAATTAACTATTTGTTAATTAACAATATATTTAGCTTTGTTTTTTCAGATGTAGGATCTGTTTTAAAGAAATAATTGGTATGAAGTTTCCCTATAACCTAACCTGTGTTAGTCTGATCTACAAGAAGGGCACAAGGGAAGATGTAGGAAACTACAGACATATTTGTCTACCCTTAGTGCCTGAAAAAATTATCCTATGTACTATTAAGAACAAAGGGGCAAACTGCTTTGCAGGGGACACGGAACACAGCACAGCTAGTAGTCAGAAGAGGTGTTTCTTTGCTATGTGTTATGTTGGAGTGGGCTCACCTTGAGTGTTGTGTGCAGTTCTAGGCTCCACAATACAAAAAGGATGTTAGGGTCCTTGAAAGTGTTCTGAAGGTCTTTTGCTGCTGCTGATGTGAGCAACAAAGGTGGTGACATGGCTGAAAGGCATGTCCTATGAGGAGCTGATGTGGACACTTGGGCTGTCCAGCAGAAGAGGAGGCTGAGAGGTGATTTTACTTCTCAGCAGCAAAAAGGGAGGTGACAGGATCTGCTCCTTGAGAGCTGATGTCAGAATGCACAGGAGCAGCACAAAGCTGTGCTGGAAGAGGCTCAGTAGGAAAGTACATTTCTAGTTCTTTAGTATGTAGTAGTAAAGACATTTCTACTGTGAAGAAGTCCAAACGCTCATAACAGGCTTCCCAGAGAAGTAATTGATGTCCACAACTTTGTCAGTGCTCAAGAGGTGTTTGGATAATGCCTTCAATAATATGCTTTAGCTTTTAGTTAAGCCCTGAAGTAGTCAAATAGTTGGACTTAGTAATCTCTGTAGATCTCTTCCAAATGAACTACTCTGTTCTGCTCTAACCTTGGCTTTTTTAGCACAGGCGATGCTGCTCTCGTTTCTGAGCTTTTTAAGCTTTTCTTCACAATTTCTTTCATGTTGTCAATCTTTGTACCCTGAAACAGCAGAAATAGAAGTAGCATTTCAAAGCTTCAGACTTTTCGTCAACACCTATGGGTACGTTGAAGCTGGCCATTGGCAGAATTGGCAATTTGCTGGTGTTGGTTTTTGAGGGTCTTTGAAGAAGGATACTCTAAAGGAAACACAAATTTGAATTGTGAGTACTTTTACTTACAGTTAAGGGCACATAGCAGAGGAATCTTTATGCTTCAGATTTGAGGAGGGAGTTTGTGGCAATGTGGTAATAAAGTTCGCCAAAGAAAACTGTGTGTGAAAATGGAACTGCTGGAACATGCCCTGAGAATGTGCAATATAAAGGTTCTGGGGATCTCTAAAATCTCTCTGAATAACAGGTGGGTGGATGTTTTTGTTGAGTTTGAAGGCAAAGATCAGGGGTCCGTGGCTTGCCAGCTCCTGTACTGCACGATGAAATTGCTTCTTTCCTAATAAGAAAATAGCCATTCAGCAGACTTGCCTTTTTTAATGTCCTATACCTTGAGGTGTGTATGATTGAAACAAGGCTCTTTATACTTTAAATAAAAGCTGGAACCTTTATATGAAAACTGACCTTTTTTTCTTTTTTTTTTAATGAAAGCTTTTGCAAAGTATGTGCTAACAGAAGATCCATGTATGCTTTTTGCCCAGGGGTTTTGTGTGCTAGGGGAAGCTATGTTTAAACAGAGGATAGAAAATAACATTCTGTGTGCATTGCATTATGTTTTAGTGACTGCTACTACAGAGAAAACACCTCCACAGCTCATACTGAATCCATACCTGCTAATGTCACCTTTCTTAAATTCCTAACCTGCCCACACTCAAAAAAAGTACCCGCAGCTAATTACTGAAACGTCTTTTAAATCTCATAGTAGAAAACTCTTTTCTGAGTTTTTAATGACACCAGCTCTAGCTTTAAAACAAAATGTATTTACTGTAATCATTTCTCCTGTTGTGATTTTTGCACTCCTGTAGCACGTGCGTGTCTGACAGGAGCACGATACAGACTGCCTGTACTTAATTAAAAGCCACATTTGTTGCACTTACTCTTGATTGAAGCTGTAATGGATGCACTGTGAAGCTATGAGTTTTATTTATTTAAAACAAAATAGTTAACAAACTACTAACAGTTGATGGTAAGATGTCTGATTTGCCTTTAAGGCAATCTCTGATTTGCTGTACATCAGAATGGGTTTGTTGTAGTATCCATTGGTACTTTGTGTTTGTAGAACAGAAATATCTGTAGTAACTGAAATGTGTCTTCATGAGGGTTTATCTGGTGGTATTCTGCAATTTATCTTTCTCTCTCAGTTTTGATTTGGTTTTCATCCTGAAGCTGGTTCCACTATGCTCTTTCTGTTTGGGATTGCCAATGTAAGGAAGTCCTGTTCCTACATCTTTATTCTCACTTAGGAGTGACTCAAAAAGTCAGTTCCCCAAAACATTTCAGAGCTGGAGGACAGTGCAGCTAAAGGGACTAAGAGGAGCTGTGGAACAGACATAACTTCATTTGGTCCTTCTGCTGCAGTCTGACTCTACTGCTTTCATGCCTAGGTAGTAAGCATGGAAGTGAACACTATTTGTTAAGAGGCAAGGCTGCTTTTGTTCCCAAGTCAAAGGCTGCTAACACATTTGGTACTGACAGTCTTGCCAATACTGACCTTTAGTAGTATTTCCTTTGTAGTAGAATCCCCTGAGTATTTACAAGACTTAAGTCTCTCAAGTGATATGTCACTTGGTAGACAGGGAATGATAAAGATTTGCCAACTTTCACAGGTGAATGTTCAGTATTTAATTTTGGTTTTTAGGCTTAAGGTGAAGCATTACTGCTGCTTTGCTGAGTGCCCTGTCTTGGTTGACAGAGGAAGGCGTAAAAACACTGTCTGTTTTGGGACTGTTATGGGCCATTCCCATTCACAGAATTGTAGAATCACAGAACTGTAGGTGTTGGATGGGACCTCTAGAGATCATTTTCCTCAAAATTAGGTAAATGATGTGTTGAATGCTTTTTTGTTAGGTTTAAAAGGATTAATTTCATAACAGATTTTTGTTGTTGTTGTTGATAAAATCCCAAATCATTCACAGAAAAATAAACTTCATTCAGTAATTACTGGTAATGTATTACATGCCAAAAGAGACCATATTTAGTATATTCCTCTCATTTGTGCACAGAATATGCTGATCTCATTTTACTTACAGCTCTTTCTCACCCAGGTGTACTGGGTACACCTTCTAGTACTTCTGCTACTTGGCCTTGGCCTGTGGTGGAAAACAGTAAAATACAGATAACATTTAATACATTTATTGGTACAGTTTTTGTTGAAGGAAGAAATCAGGGCTTTGAGGAATAATTCTGGCTGTGAGAATCACAGGCATTTTAAGCAAGGTGTAGATGAATACACAGTGTACAAAATGAGCCAGATTACCAATGGTCTCTTCTAGACTGAGGTATCTGGCAAATCACTTTGCTGTCTCACCTGATAGCAGCCAGGGCTGAACGTTTTCTATTTCCATATTTTTTTAGTTGGCATTGCAAATACTCTGAGCGGCTCTGTGTCTTTATTTTATCAGTCTCGTTTGTTTGTATGAAGGTATTGGTCTGCTGGGAAACTGTAAATCATCAAACTGTTGGCAGACAAGCCAGATTTCATGAAAGTCAATAAAGATTTGACATGCGATATAGAAAATGAAGAAGGATGAACTGCTTTGGGGAGGGATGTTTTTACTCAAAATAAACCTTGACAATGAGCGACTTTGAGTTCATAGCATATTTCAAACATTCTTGCACTTAAAATATTTTCAGAGCACTCAGATTAACAGTAGAGAACAATAGCATTGTATGCTCACATACATGTTTTACTTTCTTCTTTGTTCTTTGTTTGTCATAATATTGTATTCGCTATTTTCTGTTTACTTGGCATTCATAATTCAACCGTGTTCTTTATTTTCTTTGGATTTTGATGAAGACTGCGTTAGAGTGCTTTTAGGCTCTGGAGAAATTCCATGTTACAGAGGGTGCTGGTTCTGCTCCAGAGGAGCTCTGGAGCATGATGGTGCCATACAGAACTGCAGCACCCAATAGGATATATTTTTTCTGCTCTTCTGATTGTGCTTTTCTTTAAACAAATGAAAACTTCCCTGTGCTAGAAGGTTACAGTCTTAATTTGAGGCTTTATTTTTTCTTGTTTTATCATGTTCTACTGTACTTTTGTGGTATTTTCCCTAGTTATATGGACCACCCAGTTGTTTTAAGCCAGCTGTCAAAATAACATTCAGTTAGGGGATTGTGCTCAGTTTTGCGGAATGTAGCTATATAGATGGTTAAGCAGAGAATCTGGATTCAGCAGACCCGTGTCTTGGTACTGACAACACCTCAACAAACTCAATTAACTCGTTTTTTACAAGTCTAACCTCTAAATTTTTATTAATTCTGGTATTTTACCTCTTGTGAAATTATTGGTAAATAAATAGTTTATATGAGGTAATTAGTAAAAATTACAGCCCTGTTCTGGTTGAGTTACTGTATGGCAATTAAATAATTCTGGAAATGCTCACCTTGACCTTTTAGCAACGTCTGAACTCTTGCATTCTTGACAGTCACCAACTGAAGAGGGCTCAGTTTCTTCGCTGGCTTGATTTTATTTCATTTTATCTTGTTCAGAATTGAGTAGCTGTGGGACTTGAGCATTCCCACTGGGAGAAAAAGCAGTGTCAACCAGATGATCTTAGTCAGATGCTGTGAGGTGGATCTAAATTCTGACTGGCCTCATTTGTGGATCCAGTGAGAAAACCACTGGGAAGGGTAGCTGCTACTCTGCTGCATTGAATGCTCTGGGGATACTAGTAGAAGTCCATCCTGCCCTACAGGATGCGTTATAGCAGTAGAAGAAACCTGTCTCAAATCATTTCAGGGTGGGGCACCAAGATGTATCTGGAGGTGGTATCAGCAGGGTTCTTGTAAAGGGAAAATGAACTACATTGGAATGGGAACTTAGGCTGAGTGAGAATGTAACCCTCAGCATGGCCCTTGCTCCACATGAAGACTTAAATGTTTGTTTTTGTTTGCCTGACATTGCACTGCGAGGAAGTGGGAGGAAAGTTGTTTGCATACATACAAGGGGAAGTTTATTTAAGAAGGATGGAAGTAAAATGCACCACTGCTCAACACTTCTAGATGGTGAGAACTCAAGGGTTTGGGAACCTGCTACTTTTGCCTTGGGTGTTTTAGGAAACCTTATGTAGCTTGCAAAGAGTTATTCTGCACTGAAATAAATGTCTCCAGGCTTCTTCATGCCCAGAGCCTCTCTTGATACACAGCTGTCTCAAGTATCCACTACTGGTTGAATTTTTTTTTCTTCTTTGGTGGGTGGATTTGGGTTTTTGTTTTGTTTTGTTCTATTTGTTTTTAAACAGATGGGAAAAGAAGAAAAAAGTTGGGGGGTATTAACAGCAGAATAAAACAGAATTATTCTTCGTGGGGAGCTTTTTGTCCATCCAATGCTCTGTAATGTACTTTGACATATGTGTGACTATTGTAGGATCATCCCAGTCTGGAGTAACTCCCTTGTCTTTCATGGGCAGGTCCAATTCCTTGTAAGCCAGTTCAGTTCATGAAAGAGGCAGTTAATTAAACAAGCTTCCCACCCCAATCATTTCTAGATCTTTAAGAAAAAAAAAAAAAAAGAAAAAAAAAAAAGACTTTCAGAGTTATATGATACTTAGTAGCAGTAAGAGAAGGATATGCAGAAAGCATTTGGGAGGTAGTTGTAGCAGCCCCAACACTATTAGGCTTAGGTAACTGTAGGTGAATGTGAGGTAAACCTCATGGTACTCTCCATTCTTGGGACTATCCAGATAACTTATATGCTTTTGTTGGATACTTCACACGTTCTCTCAGCTTTCTCAACACCTGCTCTGCTTACAGGTGATGTTTCTTCACCATAGCAGTTTGGGACAAGAAATCCTTTTTGATTTGATTTTTTTTCTTAACTTGAAAAATTTTGGATACCATGAAACTAAGTATCAGTGACTTGCTGAGAACTTCCTTAGGAAGTATTTGCATTTGTGGGATTTATATATGTGTGTGTGTGTATATATGTATAGCTGCATAGCCTGAAAGGGTTTAAGGTTTTTTCTTCTTTTATTTTTTCTTAATCCTTTTTTTGCAGTCTGATTTATCTAAATCAAACTTCTGTTGCTTTTGCATACTCTTGTGACATTTGGTGCTACTCTCCACAGCACCAAAAATCTCTGTAAAATCTTAATGTCCTAGATTTATCCAAGTTATTGTTATCCAAGTATTTATTATTCTGTGAATATTGTCAAGTGTAAATGAGCAAAGTGCATGCATCACGGTGTTCCTGACATTTAATTGATTTCAGTTGCATTGCGTATCTACACAAATGTTTCTGTTTCAGTATTTGGTGGATATTATGTGCCGGCCAAATTAGAGGTGCTGGAATTTGTCAGGCTCTTTTTGCTCCCTTTTCCAGCAGTATTCCTAAAGCCTGAGAAACCCCTTCTTCTGAAGAAGAATGTTTACACAACTGCATTGATCACCAAGAACATAAAGTTTTTTTTTGAACAACCAGAGGACAGCCAGCAGCAGTACTTGTTGTGCTTTTCAAACTATTTAGTTATGCTTCTGTTCAGTTTGTTTATGGTAGCTGTAAGCATGTGGATGAGCATACAGAATATTTTTTACATTTGCAGAGAACAGTTTGAAGCTTTAAGCATTGCCTGCCTAGTATTTGTAGGCAGCAGCTGGTAGGATGGAAGGGACCCCATGGAGGAAGGGAGGTAGTTGCTGTGTTTGGTACAGGACTTCATGCTCTTCTATTTTGATTAATTCTCAGCTCTTTGCCAGATCTTGTCAGTAGGTCTTTTTCCTCTGCTGTCTTTTCAGTGGGGCTGCAAAGAAAGGTCTACAGCTTAGAGAAATGGTGTTGCAGTTCACTTTGTGCGAGAAATACACATTTCACTCTTGCCTGTTATTCCTTGTTGTTCTACTTAGCAAGCTAAACTTTCAGTATTAGTTTTAGAATTTAAAGGAAATGGTTGTCCAAAGTATAAACTCCTAAATGATATGGAAATATCTACATGATTAGTAAGGTTCCTTTTAGATTCTGGAGGAAAAAGCTTTTAACGTAGGGATGTATGGTATTAAAAAATGAACTTCTCCTTCATAAGATATAAGAAAACACCCCAAGATTACAGGCTTTTTCCATTTGGGTCATGCTTAGGAAGGTACTAGGTGTTCATTCACAATTTAATAGTAATTGTTAGGAATGTTTTATCTCTTTTTTTTGTTTGTTTGGTTTTGTTGTTTTGTTTTGTTTTGTTTTTTCTTTTTTCTTAGCATTATTCCTAATGTATGTTAAGATGATAATAGCAGGATTGTGGGGAAGCAGTAAGTCTGCCTGTGCTTGACTCACTTGTTTTGGCACAGCATGTGTCAGAGGGATACAGACTTCTCCATTTCCATAAGCTTTTTCTTTGAATTTGCTTCTCGGCTTAATTAAGCCAGAAGCATGTGTATGAGATCGCTTCTGTGAATCTGGACATGCTATCAATGACAAAAGATGAACACTCAGTATAAAAAGGCTTTATTATTATGAATTAAGCATAATGTCTTTAGTTTGTTCTGTAATTTTATCTTTGGTAATTGATGCTTTTAAATGCATCCAGTCAAGATCTGGTTTGTAATCCATGCAAACAGATAAAACAAACAAGCAGATAATTCAAGTGAAAAGCAAAACCAAAAATTGAAAAATGCATCCTTAGTATAGTCTCACAAATATCCAGTAGCTTTGGTATCTCCAGGTTGCGCTCATGCACTGTCTCAGGGTTGTGAAGAAAAGTTTACTCTGAAGGGGGCAGTTCAGAAGTGGAACTCGATTTAGTTTAATTTAGGAACCAAATCAACTCCTAGAGGAGTTAGATATTGTCTGCTGAAAGAGGAAAATTAAGATTGCCCTGAGTGCACTGAGCAAAGCCAGTTTTCTTTAGTAATTTCCCAAGCCCGCGCATTCTATGGTGATATGTTGCATCACTAAGGACATTGGTTTAGAAACTCAGTAGATAGATGCACATGAGGTATCTGACATGGGGTTAATGAAACAGCAGCCTATTTAAATACATGAATACAAAAGCTTTTTGATGTGCCTTCTCACTTTCAGAGCTATTATCTTCCTGGGAGGTAGTGGAGGGTTGCCAGAAAGACCTAAGAACAGGAATGGGAGAACTTGCCAGTACTTGGTTTGTGAATAAAAGACAAAGAAGATCTTAGAATCAGAAAAGTGTCATATAAATACTCTCTTCCAGTTTTCACCTGGCAGCCACAAAAGGACATGCAGAATGCCTCAGGATTATGGTGACGCATGGTGCAGATGTGACAGCCCAGGATGGTGCAGGTACGTCTCTGTGAACCTACATATACAATACAATATGCTTCATTTGCCTATAAATCTTGGTGTGCAAATTTGACAACGCTGCTCCCTCCAATTCACAGCACATCATAACCTTTGCAGTTTGGACATACTTGCTTTACTGCATGTAGAATACAGATCTTAAGCCCATATACTATAAATGTCAGCATTTATAGCTGACTCCAGTAATTGCAAAACAGTTAATTTTAGTAATGATTGCTGTTGATATTATTATAATTCCCCTTGTCTCTTCCCTGCCTGCCCCCTCTCCCCTCCCAACTTTTTGGTCATTTCATTTAAGGCTTTGCATAGATTAAATCAAGATCTTGTGTGTTGCTTTTATGTGTATCCAAGCTATTAACCCCATTTAACTGTACTGAAGTTGCAGTTTCCTCAGGATTGTGACATATGAGTGAAAATTGCTGATACAGGCCAAACTGAGCTCAGAACTATTAAGCGTGCTGCTTCAGCCCTCAAAAGTCATGTGCCTTAATTAGTACTCTGCTAGGAGAAGGATGAGAGCTGAATTTGAAACTGGCAAACTCTTCTTTAATAGACTTCAGTTGACCCATCTGTGGTCTGTGCCCAACGTTTCTTGTCTATCAGAATCACCTAAATGAGGTGTCAGTATTCTGTGTATCTTGTAGTGATAAGTAAATGTTGGGTTCACTGGGTCTGTTTTAGCCATTGCTTGCAGCCTGAGTGAATTTGTCATAAACAGAAATTGTATGCCTCTGCAAGAAAGCATCTGTGATACTGGAAGAAACATTCAGATTAAATGTAATGATAAGAGAATATACACACCTGACATGGACTATTATTCAGAATTCGTACTTCATCTTGCCTCAAGATTTATTAGTCACTTGGATAATAGCAGGTTGCCTGCTCACTCCTGAGAGTGTCAACCCTGCATTTCTTAGGTAATGCCATTTCTGCTAATGTCTCATTATTTAATGTGGGGTTCTGTCGTAAGTGGATCTACAGTCTGTACTGATTACTAAATCTTAACTCCTTCTTTTGTGCTTGTACAGAAAACCTAGTCTTCCACTGTCTTTGGCCTTTGAAATTTTTCAGGAGTTATGTAAGAAGGAACTAGAGGGTAGATTGTGAAATCTTTAATCATAAATCAATAGAAAATCACTGTATTGCACTGATATTGCTAAATATGAGCTCATAGATGCTAAGTAAATTAGTAGGAAGAGGAGCCTGTTAAATGCAAAATGAAGTAGTCATGTGTCCTGAGTCTTTAGATGTGTGAATTCTGTGGATGATACAAATTTGTCATAGTGGTAGCTGGTGAATTTTGCTCTTCAAAATGGGTTCCTTTTTAATTTGAAGGGAAAAAAATGTAATGCAGACACCTCTAAAAAGGAGGCAGGGTCTGTCACAAAGATTGTGTCATTACTGTATCTGAAAGTAGACATTAAGATTGTCCTGTTCCCTGCCTGAACAATAGTCTGCTGTAACTATATTCCGCTTGATGTAGGACTTTATTTTATTTGTCCATACTTTCATGTGTTGATGGTCAATTAAAAATCTTGCCGTAGTTATGGAAGAGTTTATTCCAGTGTTTGAGTGACTGAATACTAACTTTGCTTTGCATTTGTTGATTTAGGGCACAGTGCTTTACATCTTGCAGTGAAGAACAGCCACCTTGACTGCATTAAGAGGTTACTTCAGGTAAAGTAAAAAGTAAACTTATTTTGATTTTTTTTCTTTGGTGGTTCTTCACTGGATATTGATGCATTTCCAGCTAATCATAGAATCGTATAATGGCTTGGGATGGAAGGGACCTCAAAGATAATCTGGTTCTAACCAACTGCCATGGGCAGGATTGCCAACCACTAGATCAAGCACTAGATCAGGTTGTCCAGGATACCACCCAACTCAGCCTTGAATACCTCCAGGGACGGAGCATCAACAGCCTCTCTGTCCCTTTATCTTATCATTGCCTTAAGATAACTGCAAATATAAAGTTCATGTCTCTAGTTTATGAGGCCTATGTTGTATGCCTGCCTAGCGTCAGGAGGCATATTCATAGTCTGCATCACACTCCTGTTTCGTTGTCCTTTTTTCCCGCAATTGATAGATGCTATTGAGTTTAAGACATTTTAGGCACTGTGTAGGTAGATGATATAAAACAGTGTGGTTTCTCCTCTGAGTGGTCCACAGTTTCAGTTTTCCCTGTGCAGTGGCTCCAACATGGAAAGACTGGATCTGAAGCAGGTTGCTGCTTGTCATTTGCCAGCTTTAGTCTGTGTGGCTGCATGGGTTGGAAGTAGGTGATATGTAAGAGACACGGGGAAAAAGAATTCTTCATTTTTAATGGGACTTTGATATTGAACGACCAGAATGTTTTCTCTCTGTGCTATACAAAATAAACCATTGTTGACCATGGAAATATTTGTTGAGTCAAAGGGAAAGAAACCAAAGTAGTTTGGATACTAAAATATGGAAATATTCAAATCCTCAGTGAAAGGAGTCAGAGGACAGTGAAAGATTATGAAGGGAGTAGGGAAAAGTGGGTGAGAAAAAGCCAAGAAAAATGGAAGAGAGGAGGAAGAGAAGATTCTTCTGACATTAACACTGAAGTTGTGTGTTAGCAAACAAGAAGGGAACTCCATCTCCATTTCAGATAGACAGGTAAATTCTGGTCATCGGGGTGATCAGAGTAGTGGGTCATATCTTTAGGAATGTAGATTTATCAATAAGACTGTGACAAAGAATTTGGATGAAATAATGAGCCTACGAAATAACACTGAATGAGTGCAGTGGTACAGAAGGAAATTCGATCCTGGATCTCAGCCTCAGAATTGTTTTCCTCTGGTTGCTTCCGGGCTCTCCAGTTAAGTTGTGACTGATCTCTCTGAGTGTCTCTTACCGTATGGGTTCCAGTTTATCTGATTCCCACTCATTTTATTTACTGACATCACTACTTCAGCTGTTCTTGCACACTTGGAAGAGGTTATCATTAAGCAAGGGGATTTTCTGCTTTGGCGTTTCATTAGAAAAATCTAATTCTAGAGTAAACCCATTTTGAGCATAAACAGTGACATCAAGCTGTCATTAATTGTATCGCATGCAGCAGCATACAATCAATGCAGCAGATGAATGTGCTTAATTTAGTACCAGATATTTGCTGCCCATTTACCCGACAGCTACAACCAGGGAGAGCCTTTGTTGATATTTTGTTAATTTTATTAAAAAGTGCATTTCTAAACAAGTTTGTAAGTGCAAACTCTTTGTTAGTACTCTCCAGTGCTCTTGGAAAATGCTCTCGTGCTCTTTGGAATGCTCTGTTGCTTCTGTTGACTGGCTTTGTCATAAAAGCTCTTTCTACGTGTAAGAATTGTCTTGTCTTAGTGGAAATAATTGTTTTACACAGGATGAATCTTGATGTATTTTTAATATAAAATTTGGTGTTTTACATGAAACTGTTTACCTGGGAAATCAAGAAAGTACGGGAGGTGATGCTGACCTGAAAGTCAGAATACATAATATTTCATTTCAGAAATCTATGATTTCAGTGTGATATCTTCATTTGCCATAAACTAAAATTTTCTGTACCAAAGTAAGTCTGGATAAAGATTTGTAATTTGGTATTTTTATGTTTAGTGCTTCAAAGCCTAGCTTGACAAGTAGTAGCACGTGGCTTAAAATACTACAAAATGTAACTGGGTTGTAGATGCTTTCGATCTTACAAATGAAAACAAAGTGTTCCTTGCTTTAACAGGAACAAACTGGGACTAATTGCCTTAGAATAAGTTTGCTCTATCTCTTAGTGAAATGTAAAATAAGAAGCTTTTCTAAGGTACGGAAGTCAGATTCTTAGCTTCTTGGTTTTTGAATATGAATTGTTCCAAAATTATTTTCTATTTTATTTTTTTACATTTCTCTAATGTGTTTTGTTTTGTTTTGTTTCCTCCTTTCTGAACTGCACAGTATAAATGTTCTGTATACAGCACTGATAACTGTGGGAAAACAGCTTTACATTATGCAGGTAACTTCTGTGTTGAAAGCATGTGCTGTTTGTTTTGTTATGCTTGATATTCTCAGCTCTTGATATGGTAGAGCTTTTCACTGATGGGAAAAATAGCGGACAGAAGGGTAAACTATATTAAAGCTGGCTTTATTTCTGCTCTGTCATTTCCCTTTCTCCCTCTCTTTCTTTTAATGTTTGCCTGCTTTCTTTTACTAATCTTCTGATTTTAATTCCAACTTAATATCAACACTTTTTGAAACACCCTCACTCTTTAATCTGGCAATGAAAATTTACTTACTTTTGTAAAATTAGTATATTATTGATTAATTGAAGATTTGAGTAGCTGACTGTTGCATATCCATTCTCATAGATGACGAATTCTAGATACTTCTAGATAAATGCTCTGAATATTTCAGTTAATTGCAGCCAGTGAATACACTCTTGCAAGTGCAAAGCTATTGAAAGACTTAAAAAGTAAGACTAGGCTGATTCTGATTTCAGTGTTTAAAGATTATATGTTCTCATGTTAGTTTGGACTGTAATTGTTGGTTTTGTTTCCGCATACAGCTTGCTTTTCATCATGTTTGTCTTTCTTTCCTTCTTTCTTAAAAATAGAGAAGTACAGTTTAATTTGTTTTTGTTGAACCCCACTGTAATGCTTCAGTATTGCAAGTGTGTGTGCAGAACACAAATTTCAAAAAATGAAGTTTAATGGATTTTCATGTTTTTTACTTCTTTTAGCCACATGTGGTTGTCTTCAGGCAGTTCAGCTTCTCTGCGAACACAAATCTCCAATTAACATCAAAGATTTGGTACGTACCTCTTTGTGCTTTTCCCAAAGCTTTTACTGCCCTCCACTTCAATCAAGTTCAAGTACTGCAGTTGAAACTACTACTGTTCTTCTATTTCATTTTGAATTTCTCTGACAAGGGGCTTTCATGGCTTTCCATAGCACAGCACTTCACTTTAACACACGAGTGGCAAGGTTTGCTGCTAGTTAAATTGCAAGAGTCTTGAAGTAGCTAGAATTAATTTGGATTGTGATGAGGAGGGGTTTGGCCTCTTCTCCCAGGCAACAAACAGGATCCGAGGAAATGGCCACAAGTTGTATCAGATGAGGTTTAGACTGGACATAAGAAGGAACTTTTTCTCTCAGAGAGTTGTCAGGCACTGGGATGGCTGCCCAGGGAGGTGGTGGAGTCGCCATCCCTGGCAGCATTCAAGAGGTGTCTGGATAGGGAGCTAGGAGATGTGGTTTATTAGTGGTTTTCTGTAGGTATGGTAAAGGGAGGATGGTTGGACTAGATGATCTTGTAGTTTGGGCAGTGGAGCTAGTTGGGAAATTCCATTTATGTGTGAAGGAAGAAAATAATTCTTACCATACAGGTGATGAGGCACTGGAAATAGGATGGAGGGACATCATGTTTTCTCTGTCCTGGGACACACTTAAAACCTGCTTGGACAAGTGTCTGAGCAGTGTACCGTAATGTGAAGTTTGCCTTACATTTGACTGAAGACCAAGAGGAAGAAACACCAGATGCTTAATGAACGTGTCTTCCAAAACTGCAGTTGTTCCATGATTATGTGAAATGTTGTGGTTTTGCCTAGTACTTAGTTAAGGTTATCCTTTTGCTGTGGAGATATCCATAGGTATTGTACAGTTCCAAAATCACTGTGTTGTAGCACTAAGCAAACAGAAAATTGAGTACAGACAGCAAAGAGCATTCCTGTTCTCAGTGTTTTGCTGAGTGGATCCATCCCCCGTGCTCCAGGAAGGGATTAAATAAACCCAGCTACGTTTATGATACACGAGAAAAAATATACAATGCCTTGTTTGTGCTGTGTAGAAGAAAAGTTTGTATCTGACCTTTAAACCTCAGAATTGTATTTGTAAGTTGTCAAATTATTGTTTATGGTTTCTTTAAATGCATTCCTAGGATGGGAACATACCTCTGCTGCTTGCAGTCCAAAATGGCCATACAGAAGTCTGTAAATACCTTCTGGATCATGGAGCAGACATCAACACAAGGGATAAAAATGGAAGGTACAGAAGATTAACATCACCGTGTTAATTCTTTCCTGAGGCTGACTGTCAAACGAAGCTCCCTACCTAAAATAGTCATTACAGGAAATAGTGTCCCCAGTAATATAGAACAGTAGTACTAGACATTGTTGTGAAGGCTTATGTAATTCTGCCCAATGAGAAAAGCAAAACAGAAACTCAGTAACTCTAAAACGAGGTGGCCTGTAAGTTTTTTCTTGGGTTACCAGAGTAGCAAATCCCATTTTAAAATCATTCCTAGAAGAATCTGAATGACAGCAGTTATCCACACATTACTTTGCATGTGTCTCATGTTTTCAGTGCTGCTCTCCCTGTTCTTGGCCTGATTAGTTTCATTGACTTAAATCCTAACCTCTTACTTGGGAGTGACATCCACGAGGAGCTCTCATTTCTAACACAGCCACAGCAGCAAGAAAAAATGTAGTAAAGCTATATAGTGGAGATGCTGTCTTCTTAAAAGATGCCATTTAGGAACTTGTTGCATTAATAGACATACAGTATGTCATAGACTTCTGGTATTTCAGAACATGGGTTTTAAATTAGAACATTCTTATTGTGGAAAAAATGCACTTGTTTTGATGATACTGACAAAGTTCCATAAATATTTGGTGAAACTGAAAAGGTAGAGCAGGATGCTGAGAACACTTGGCACCTACAAGTAGTGGCTATTCTTATTATGTGATACAGTACCCATACTGTTCTTCACAAACACGTGAGAGGATAAGACTGGGCTTAGCTTAGTTGGTATGAGTTCAAAGTTTTATTAGTCCACTGTTTGTTCTAAGTTGGTTAAAGAAAACCTCTTTGTCTTCTTGGTTGGTTTGAATGGCCTCACTGGTACTTTGAACTTGAGGTGTTACCTGCTGCGGGACCTTTCCCTCACTAGCTTGCATACAATCAACAGACAGCTTTAGCAGTTTGTAGCTAGAGTGGATGAGGGAATTTCTGTTATAGGTAAGTGCAAAGTACAGTGTGCGCAAGCAAGACAAAACATGTAACATGGAATGTACCACTTTAATTCACCCTATCCTAACAGCAAGGAGAGCGACTACTCTGGCACCTGCTGTTCACAAAAATGTTTATATTTTTCATGAAAAATCAGGTTTCTTAATGGAAGGGGAAAGGGAAAATGTTTGAAAATGATCAATCCCCTCTCTTGTCCAGACTAACCTGGTTATTTTGTTAATCTGAAACTATCCCTTTAGAACTGTTGTCCAAGTTACTTTTTTACACAGTACTGCAACAGCCATCGCTTTGTCAGGGCTCACTGTTATAAACAGTGTGTTTAACTGACTGTCTTAAGATCCAGCAAACATTATCACTGTAGTAACTTTTAGTTTCATATGTATTTGCCAATGTATTTGGCCAGCCTATTTGGTATGTATTTGCATGGAAAAAGGAGAATTATGCTGTGATGGGAAAGCAATATTAGCTCATGTTTGAAAGTGGAATTTTCTGTCTGTAATTATTCTGTATGTATCTTATGATCCCTGCAAGTCAATGAGAAAAAGAGATAAAGCCTTTTAGGCAAACATTCCTGTATGTTATGCCCGCTGTAGGATCTGGCGCTGTGTGGCTGCCCTGTGTTTGAGAGGGCACTGGTTGTGTTCTAAGGAGAATTTTTTTTAGTGTTTTTCTTAAAAAATAGGGCAAGACTTATGGTGAAACTCACTTAACAGTCCCAGCTAAGAGTCTGGTGAAATTGGTTTGGCTTCTGGACTAATACCTCTCTTCTGCCTAAAAGCAACATGTGAAAAGGAGAGAAATGATGAAACAGAAGTCTTTGTGTTGTAATTGGAGCAACACAGTGAAATCTGATAATCTGACTTTATTCTGCAGCCAACTCTTAGACTCAGAAACCCATTTTTAAAAATGTTTGTAATCATGTGCAAAGTGTAGCAGGTTTTTGCAGAAGGATCAGCTGGAATATGTAAGGAAGGGGAAGGAAGGGTAGGAGAGTGTTTGTGTGGAGAGGTGATGGTTACGTGTATATTTCAAGGCACTTACTGATAAAATCTTGGTCTTCATTACACAATGACTGTCACATTTTTCTCCTGGAAAACAAGCTGCTGCTTCAGAAGTTTCTCTTGACATTTTTTCTTTTGTCCAGAACTGCTTTGATGATGGCTTGTGAAGCTGGAAACCTTAACATGGTGGAAGTGTTCCTTAAGAAAGGTGCCGATACCAGTTTAGTAGATGTGTTTGGACAGAATGCCCTGCATTACTCCAAGATCTCTGAGAATATGGGAATCCAGAACCTGTTGTCATCAAAAATAAATCAGGATGTGGGTACGTAAGATATCCTGAACTGCAGTTTATCATTTTGAATTGGCTACTTTTATGTGCAGCAACAAACAAATTTACTTCATGAAGTAACTTCATAGAATCATAGAATGGCCTGGAAAAAGATCATCTACTTTCAACCCCCCAGCTATGTGCAGGGTCACCAACCACCAGACCAGGCTGCCCAGAGCCACATCCAGCCTGGCCTTGAATGCCTCCAGGGATGGGGCATCCACAGCCTCCTTGGGCAGCCTGTTCTAGTGCATCACCACCCTCTGTGTGAAAAACTTCCTCCTCACATCCAACCGAAACCTCCCCCGTATCAGTTTAAAACCATTCCCCCTTGTCCTACACCTGTCTACCCTCATAAACAGCCATTCCCCCTCCTGTTTATATGCTCCCTTCAAGTATTGGAAGGTGACAGTGAGCCTTCACTTTTGCAAGCTCAACAAGCCCAGTTCCCTCAATCCTTCCTCACAAATATCAAAAGCTGTCTTCATGATGGTCTTGCTGAAGCGTCCTAAACCAGGAAGATGTGACACTTGCTACCTACAGTTAATATGTAACGTGAGATAAAATATTCAGCAGGGCAGAAAGAGGTGTTCTGAAGAGAAAAAAAAAAGGTGAGATGGTGAAGAAGCACGGTAAGGTATTGCTTAGAATTTGAAGTAGATCTTCTTTATGATTTGAAAAATTCAGTTCCTCGGTGAATGAGTTCAGAAGGAACTAATGTAGAGAGGGTGTTACAGTCAAGTTGTAAGAGATTTCTGAAATAGGAAGCTGAGGTAAAGAACGGTGAAAGACTATAATAGAAGCAGAATTACCACAATCCTTTGAATTCTGTATCTGAATATCAGGATAAAACATAAATGGAATTTTCAAATACTGCTTAGGTTTCAAACAAATTCAAAAAAAGAAACAAGATTTTTGGTGTGGGACACAAAGCTGGAAAATGGTTTAGAAATGTAACTTTGGTAACTGTTCTTACTTCTGCCTTTTTTCTGCTTCACAGATGCAAAATCACCAACAAAAGCAAAGCAGGTATGTATCCTTTCGGACTTAAAAATACTTGGGATATACAGGGTTGTCACTTACGAAAAAATATTATCTGACTTGACTAGTAGCAGTGGTAAATATCACTGTGAGAGGTACTGCCAGTGACTACTCCGTAACTACTCTGAAAATGTTTTGTTGCTTATTTAAGAAGTGTGTTTCGGGAAATTCATTTTTAGGTTTAGATTCCCCCTGTAACAGCAGCTGTCCTCATCAGTGACAGAAGGGAGGGAAAATGCATGTGTGTGTGCACATATGTACCTGGAATATATTCCACCATTCTCATGTGTAAGGCAGGAGCTTGGCTTTTCAACTCTGTGTCTTCAAACCATAGAGAAAATGATCTAGGGAAAATTTTCTTGTTTCCTAAGCAGATAACTGAAGGCTGTCCCTAGTTGCATCATACAAGTGATACCTATCTTAGAGACTCTCAGCAGATTTAGACAGTTGAATACATTTCTTACATGCATTATCATGGTGTCTTGTAGCGCAGGTGTCTTGTAGAACTGCTAGTGGCTGGAAATTGCATGAGGATGTGATACGTTGGCTCATTCTTTCTCTGAATGGGGAGGTTCAGTGTTTCAGGGAGCTCAGGCAGAAGCTGAAGGAGAGTGAAGATGGTAATCGTTAAGAATGGCATGACTGGACTAAGAATGAATTTACAGGATTATCTGAGATCACTAGTGCTAAACCTGTTGTCAGCCTTGGCTTTTTCACTAAATCTTGTTTGTTTTCACTGAAGCATGGATTACAGGGGAACACATTCTTATTGTCAGGCATATTTAATATTTTTGTGTTAATAAGGATATAGTCTTTACATAGAAGAAAAAGGAACTGCATGAGCTGCTAAAGTTGATATTAATGTGGGATTTTATTATATTACTATTATTATTATTATTATTTGTAAAACAACTTGCTCAGACTTTACTAACCAAACTAACAAACTTACCTTTTCTGGCTGGTGGAACTTTCAGCATGATCAAGGCTCTAAATTAAGTTCAGAAAGAAGTGGAACTCCAAAAAAACGCAAAGCCCCACCTCCTCCTATCAGTCCTATGCAGGTAAAGAAAAGACCGATCTTGAGATACTTTCAGGGGATGGAGAGTGTTTTAGCCATTACGTGAATAATGTGGGCTGAATTTGCTCTGTCACTCTTACTGCATAAACCATATTGTGAGCGTTTCTCCTGACATTAAGATGAAGACGTGTGTTGGTTAGGTTGACTGAGAAAATCGCTCACAATGTTGAATGGTCTGGAATACAACAGTAGAAGTTTTACTGTACAGGTGCTTCTTCCATCCAAAGTTGAAGGTCTTGTGGTTTTGTAGAGTTGCAGAAGTGAATAATTTTATATTTTTTACATCTATGTATGCATATATCCACATTTTTATATGCATATTTACAAAGGACAGTAAAATACTGAAACATATTTATATGGTATCAAAATACAGCTTCACATTTAGGTTAGTCTTTATCTGTTACAACAGCTACTCTGGAAAAGTGATAGAAAAGAGCACTGAATAATTAAATCTGTTCTTTGAAACTTACCCAGAGTTTTAAGAGTTTTCTTGAATGCAAGGAAAAGTGTTAGTGCACATGTGTATTTCTATACTTAGCACATATTGGAGGATTATTCCTATAAATGCATGCATATACTTATTTATATAAAATCTTTTACAGCTTAGTGATTTGTCCTCTCCACGCTCATCAACTTCAACTCCTATGACTGGAAAAGGACAGGCTTTCTTTGCTGACCAAGTATGCAAGATACCAAAGTTCTTTGTTCTTACTAAGTATGGGGGAAGAAAGTGTATTACCTTAATAATTTATTTTGTTGACTGCAGAATGTCCATGAATTAATTAGCTAAGTTTTCGGAAGAGAAAGAATCCAAATCTACAAGGGCTGCTTTGAAGGTAATGCCTTCTATTTATTTCTGTGGAAACAACAGCAGTTACAAAAAGCACGGTATATGGATTCACATCTACAAAACACTGTTTTTCAACACAGTCACCACCATTACCTATGCGTCTGCCAGCCGTGAACAAGCACCTGCATGCCCCACTCATAAAAGTCTGCACCAGCGGATGTGACCCACTGTCACTGACCCCACTGCTGCAGCGTGCCACCCACCACCTCACTGTGCTCACATCCCCTGTTTGGGCTCTAAATGTTTATGTGCCAATGAATGTCAGTGCGTGCCACTTTTTTCCTTATGGAAGAATTCAGTGACACATCTTTTCTGCACCCACACTTTCATGACATCATCAGCCAACATAAGAAAATGGGAGGCATTACTTTCAGAGCAATCCTCATATTTCCATGTAATTTTACAGAGCAGATGTGGATTACTTCAGTGTTTACTGAATATGTAAATAAAATAATTCATAAACTAGTGAAGTGTGTAGGAATATGGTTATGAAAGTATTAATGGTGTGAGAGCTCATTACCTAATACCAGTGAGGTGCATGAGATTACGTGATGCAAAAAGCAGAGGCGCATCACAGAAACTCATCAGTCAGATACTAGAATGTGTGCTGTCTGATGTGTTATTTACATACGCTGCAGTATATTGCAGTCATCTATCTCAGGGTCTGCAGCTTTTCAAACTATCTGTGGGACAGCTCACCCAATATCATTAATATTTAATGAATACTGGCCATCTGCCACAATTAAAGAGGACCCCAGAAACAAAAGAAATCCCCTGTGACAGGTTTCTTCCAGCAAGATTTATGGTATCTATATTTATCTTCTGTGAACTGTCCAACTTTTATCTGCTTTCTGTGAAAGTATTTTCTTTTGATGTCTCAGCAGGAAGACTTCAGCTCCTTGCTTCAAGATAATAAAGACAGACTAAGTGACAGCACTGCAGGTACATGATAAAGCTTAATTCTTATTTTCATATTTAATTAAGTGTTTCGATGTTGCGTGGAAAGTTTAAATCTGGTCAGAAATCCTCTGTGCTTTTCCACGTAGGATGTGGGCTCCAATAAGTGTTGGAGCAACATTCTGTAATTTCTCAGCCACTTCCCCACTGAAAACTTCCTTGTACTTGTTCACCTCACGCGTTTTGGAGGAGATGTCCATTTGTTCACTGCACTTAGTGGCCATGGAAACAAACTGTTAAATTTGAAGTGCAGAGTAACCGTCTGTCTCTGGGATCAGTTCAGCCTTTAAAAGTTTTGGATCTTTTTTTTTGTTTCACTCCAAAGGTGCTGATAGTTTGTTGGATGTGAGTTCTGAAACTGAACAGCAAGATCTACTCATGCTGATGCAAGCAAAAATCGCTTCTTTGACATTACACAATAAGGAACTCCAGGACAAATTACAGGTAGGGTGTTTTGTGCTGTTGTAATGCTCTGCCAGTCTTTTAGCAGAAAAAGAGCTCCTAACCAATTCAAAGAGATGTGCTGTGAAGGTTAAAATAGCTTGTGGTGTTAAGGTCATGGAAGTGCTCTGCTCTGGAAGGATTAGAATTAGTGTTTAGATCTTCTCACTTTTACCTTTGTTTACTACAATAATTGCATTCTAAAATACACTGATAAGAATCGTGTTAGCAGAATTCTAATTTGTGTAGCTTTGATGATTAGTCTGTGTAGATCAATACAGACTTTCAGAAGATGCTATTAGTTACTGCCTTTGCCATCCATCACTGTAGATGTTTAAATGGGATCAGCTGGATTTTGAGTTCTCCTGAAGATTCCTTCTGTTGTGTTTTAATTACCCGCTCTGTAGGATGCAGCAATAATTCCTTGCTTACTCTGTTATAATAAAGGGAAAACGAAAAGAACAGTGTGTACTTGTTTTAATCATGCATTTGTTTGGATTTATTTTTGCACAGGAAAGAACACCTAAAGATGTGGATTCTACTATAGATTCTTATCATTCAACCCAAAGAGAGTTTGATCAAACAGCAGATAAGCAAAGCGAGTTCTCAGCTCAGGAGCTGAAGTCTACCGTAAATGCTACCCAGTCTCAAGAAAAGTTGACAAGCCCCAGTGAAATAAAAATAAAGTACCTCCAGGAGGATTTAAAGGATGCACAGAGGAAATTGGAGAATTCTGAAACCAAAAGAAAGCACTTAGAAGCTCAGGTCCAGTCTAGAGTCCCAGAAGCAGGTTACTTAAATAACGCAGACATCTCAGAAAATGGCTCTGATTCTAACCTGAAAACCCAAGAAACTCAAAACAAGTACGAAGAAGCAGCAAAGGAGGTTTTAAATGTACAAAAGCAAGTGAAACTGGGTCTTGTTTCCTCTGAAAGTGAAGAAGCTTGTTCTGAGCTGAGTAAGTTGAAGGTTACATGTGAAGAAGTTGAAATGCTTAGGCAAGAGTTGAAGAGAGCCTTGGAGGAAGCTGAAAGACAAAAAGAGAAAGTGAGAGAGCTACAGAAAAAGTTTGAAGAAAGAGAGCAGAATGTTACAAGCAAATTGACTGTGGAAGAATGTGAGGAATTAAAGAATTCATACTGCTCAGTTATTGATAACATGAATCAGGAGAAAGCACTGTTGATTGAGAAGTACAAAGAAGGGCAAGAGGAAATTAAAAGGCTACAGGACAAGCTGACAAATCAGACACATTTAGAATCTAGCGCTGAATCCGGAGAAATGAAAGATGCAATGCACAGAATGATAGAGGAGCTCAACAGACAACTTAGTGAATTGTCCCAGCTGTACAAAGAAGCGCAAGCAGAGCTTGAAGATTATAGGAAAAGAAAGACTCTAGATGATGTAGCTGCAGACTACATACATAGAGATGAGCACGAGAATCTGATGGAGGTAGCAAATTCTTTGAAATACAAAGCAGAGAATGAGTTACTAGAAATGAAAACCCAGTACGTAAAAGTATTAGATGAAGCAGAAGAGCTAAAACAGCAGTTAGACACTCAGAAACAAAACTCATTCCCAATTGCTGAACACCAGCAGGTGATGAATGCACTTAGAAATACTCTAAAGGAAATGGAAGAAGAAATAAATGAGCTCAAAGAATTACTTACCAACAAGGAAAGTGAAATAAGAAATCTACAGAAGGAATTATTAGAAGAAAAAGCTGCAATTAATGAAGCAATGGTACCCAGGGCTGCATATGAAAAACTCCAGTCTTCATTAGAAGGTGAAGTTAGTATTTTGTCATCGAAACTGAAGGATGTAATCAAAGAGAAGGAAAATGTGTCATTAGATGTTATGCAACTGAGAAATGAAGTTTTGCATTTGAAAGAAGAGAAGGAAGGTATGCATAATCTGCTTGAAGCAAAGGAACGGGAGGTGAGTGGTCTTCACCAAAAGTATCGTCAGGCTCAAGAAGATCTTCTAGAAATGAAAAGATACTCTGAAAGCTCATCAAAGCTAGAAGAGGATAAAGATAAAAAGGTTAGTGATTGACTGCAGTGGTGGAGAAGGTACATGAATTCAGACTACAAAATATCAGATGGGTCATGAGTTACCGTAACTCTGTATTGTGTCAGTAGTCACAGAGTCAAGAAAAAATCTCTACTTTGACAGTACTGCCCCTCAGATATTAGCCAAAGGAGTTTTTCTTGGACATATTTTGACTTTTTAGTTATCTTCCATCCCTGTAGAGATGCGTGTATTTCAATTCGTGTCTTTTAAGTTCTTTTCAGATTAGGTTTGCAGTTTTCATGTAACTGAAGTCAAAGAAATGTAATGTACAGCAAGAAGAGGTTTCTGAGGAGATGAGGAAACACAGGATAACAAAAAAAACCCAAAAACACAACAACAACAACAACAAAAAAAACAACAGCAGAAATCAACTATTTTAAGTTTACTGAATCCTGACATGGATCAGGCTCTATCAACACAATGACTGTTTTTCCTTGCAACCTCTGCATCTGTAAACATTTGTTTATGAAAAGATTTGTGTTTTGCAAGTTGTGGATAGCCTGTCTCTTTGCAAGTTGCTGTCTTGTGTTTAAAAGCAACATCTGCTAAGGTGGCAAATACAGCCTTTATAAATAATGCTCAGATTTCAGGGCAGTACATACATTTTGAATGACTGCTGTGAGTGAGGTAGAGAAGCGTTATAATTCTTTGCTTACACAATGTCTCTGTTTGTCCACTGAGTTTTCACCTTTCCCCAGCTCTTTCAGTTCATGTCCAAAATATCTGACAGAATAAGATTAATGAGATATAGTATGCATTTAAGCATTTAATGAAAACCTCTTTTTTGCCTTTCTAGATCAATGAAATGTCCAAGGAAGTCAGCAAATTAAAAGAAGCTTTGAACAGCCTTTCTCAGCTTTCCTACTCAACCAGTGCCCCCAAAAGACAAAGTCAGCAGCTGGAGGCATTACAGCAACAAGTGAAGCAGCTGCAAAACCAACTGACTGTAAGTGTGATAATTCACAAACCCACCCTCACTCTCAGCTCTCTGTAGATGTGCACAACATTCTACTATTTTTAAGAGCTTGCCCATCCAAAGTAGCGTTATCACTCATTTTAGAGGAGATGAGAAGGTATTCCTGGCTTTTCAGGAAGAAAAGCAGGCAGATGAAGGAATTAATGTGCATATAGTCCAGAAAAAAATAAATCCCTTGCAATGGGGAGAAATAATGAGGTTGATAGCTAATATGTATATAGCATCCTGTCACTGTAGAGGCCTGTGGGTGTCTCTTGTTCCAGTCAGGTCATGTCTGTAAAGAGCCTTCATTTCCTGTTGCTCAAGGGCCAGGAAAGCAGTGTGAAATGCAGATGCAGTGTGTTAGGGGGGTGGGTAGGATTTAAAATAGGACAGAAGCATTTGTTCCTTCTCTTACACTGGCTTTCCCAACGGCATCTGTCCAAACATTTATTTGGAAAGACTGCTTCTGGTATGTGTTATTCTTATCATGACGAAGAAGGCTGGATTTCCCTCTTTGAACGTATAGTAGTTAACAGGATTTAATGGATTAAGACATTTGGAAGTATCTCTTTCCCCAGGAAGGCATTTGCTGACAGAGGGGTTACTGACATTAGGAAAAGACTCCACTGCAGCCAAGGGTTGGTTTGTCAGAATATTGTCATCTCTCCTCTGCTTTGTTTTCTGATAAACTTATAAACAGAGTATGTTCTCGTTTCACATCTTTACATCAGTGATTCTTACCACTGATACCATCTTACCATTTTCTGGTTGGTACAGTATGAGGCGGGTACAATTACAGCATTTCTGTGGACTGTTTCCCAGCAAATGATGTCTGGTGCAGCTGCCAGCACACAAGAGAGTTTGAGATGGTTTTCCACGCTCGCATTAGATGATCACCTATATTTTTTGCAGAGCTCCATACATCTGAGTGGGGATTTCTGAATTCAGCCATTCTGAATGCTCTGTGACTTTCTGCTTAACTGTTTTCTAGGAAACAAAGAAACAACATCAGGAAACTGTGTCAGTTTACAGGATGCATCTTCTCTATGCTGTGCAGGTAAGGCTCGGTGTTACTGGTTACGCAGTGTTGGTATTTTATTGCCAGATGTTTCTGCTGTAGAACTATTAAGAACACTACAGACTATATTAAAGATGTACCTCCCCAAGCATTTGACTGTTTAAGCATAGATGTATCACTGCTGTCTTGGGAAATCGATGTAATGACCTTAGAAATAGCTTGCAAATCGCTCTAAGGAGCCACAAAATATTTCCACTCAATCATCTTTTCTTCTTTTCTTCCCTTGTCCAGGGTCAAATGGATGAAGATGTCCAGAAGGTGCTTAAACAAATTTTATCCATGTGCAAAAGCCAATCGCAGAAGAAGTAAACAAAAAAAGCAAATCTCCCCATTTCTATTAATGCTGTTATGGGTGTTTATCTAGATTTGCCTTAACGTAAGACTTAAAATTGGCAATTTGCTGCTTTTTTGTTGTTGTGTTGTTTGCGAGGTGGATTTGTTTGTCTGTCTCTACTACTTTCCATGTGCATCTGCATTAGCAGTAACTAAACACATGCCTGCTTTCCATATCCAAAATGCGAGTATGTTCTTCAGACTTAGGCCACTCCACGTCATGTTTACTCTGAAAGTACTTTCTAGCTTCCTCCAAGAGGGAGGTTAATCTGGAGGCAAGCGCTCGTGTCACCTGGATAACGGTGAAATTCTCCATAAGGACTCCTGCACTGTGTATAAGCTGCATCTTGTTAATGGGGATATTTTATTTGCTTGATGGTGCAGCACTTAGATTCCAGACATTTTGCCACATGCAGTCTCTGGCAGAGCAGAAGTGAGCCTTGCAGCAGTGAGCAGAAGTAGATCTTCATGGTGAGCCAGAACATCCAACAGCTCTACTTAGTAACCTAATTTTATTTAAGACCAGCACACCGTAATGTGGCTGTCCCAACCCATCCAATGCACTGAGTACTCAAAAGTCCTACCATGCTTCATAATTTCCTTGAACTAAAACTATTTCAAAAGGTAAAATAAGTAGTTTATTGAAGTTGTCTGTACAAACAACTAATTATAATAGGTTTAGCTATCTATGCAAGTGTTGCCGTGAAGCTCAGGAACAAAACCAGAACATATACTTTAGACAAGGGATTCTAGTGAACACAGGATGTTTACAGTGAATGTTAATGCCTCGTACTTCCTAACCTCACTTTTGTAAAGATCTTCTCTTCAGTCTATTTTTATTGGCCCTCTAATTAATTTTTTTGTAACTAAACCATTTTTCTACGTAATATTTGCATTAAGCTTATTAACAAATATTTTTAGGTAATTGTGTATTAGAAATTCTTTTTATACCCCCAAGTATTCAGTAATAGCGAAGCACAGAGAAGTGCTCTCAGTTTGAACAAGATCTATACAGAATAACCGACCTGTCTGTCAGTGTGGTCCAGAGCAGTGAGGTATAAAATGCAGTTCAGCCTCATGTGGCAACAAATGTAGAAATGATAGGAGGAGAACTCCAAAAGACTCAGAAATCCCTGTATGATGTTTCTAGAGGCCAGGGGCAGCAAGAATCTTTTGTCAGCACTTTCAGATTTAGAAGTCAAATAAAAAAATGCCCAGTGTGGTTTCGTATGAAATTATGGAAGACGTTTTCTAATCACACACTGTGTTTGAGGTGCCATTTGACCGATCTTGCAGCTTCACTGTGCTGTTTGTTTTCTCCCTGCTGGTGGATGCATCTCTACTAGAGAAATCTCCAGAGCTGTATGACCTGTGAAATTAATATAGAGTCATAACAGGACAAGAGCCAGCGGTGCCAGAGGCTGGCTGGACTTAGAGTGCACTTATATCAGATAATTCCCAACCCTGGCAAAACTGAATTGGATTTTTAAAACAAATTAACAAGCAAAACGAGCCTTTACATCAGTTAGACCTTGGTGTTACTTTTCTTGGGTGGTTTAACTAGTGCCTGCTTGTTTTGGACAGTATTTTCTAGTTAGGTGGTTTTGAAAATGCTCCAAAGAAATGTGAAAAGAATTTTGCTGCAGCACTTGAGAATGAACAGCAGAATTGTAAGCATGCTACTGCTGCAAAGTATCAGACTCGGTGAACCATTTTGTAGGTTGCCTGGCGGGTTTTAGTCTTCTACCTTGTTTTGGTTTGTATATTTATTACAATTATCTTTGTGGAATACTGAAAATTATACACTACAGCATAGCAAGTTTCTTTATATGTAATTTACAAGAACTTTCCTTATGCAGCAAATAAACTGTTCCCAATTTTTTCCATCCTGGTTATGTGACTTCAGCTGTTTTTTTTTTTTAATTGAGGGAAATTTTGCTACAGTCACTGCTTTACTGTAGTACAAATGTGTCCAATATTCTATGTATCTAAGCATCTCAGTAGTGCATTTCCTTTGAGCAAGAGTGCTGATAGACTGGTGTGCAGAGTAAATACAGTGAGATCACCTGTTGGGCCAGATTTTGAGTCATTTCATATTGTATATTATTGGTTTCATTTCTGATTGCTGCTGGATTACTAAGCTCACACCTCCTGATGTGGATCAGCAGCCACACTGCGGGTCATCATGTAGTGTGTTGTAGAAGCAGGTGGAAAAGCTCCTGTAGGAGCTGTGCGTTAGGCACAGAGCAGCAGCACAGACAGACATGATGTAACCCAGCACAAATTCTGCAGACAGGCACAAAACTGAGTACTATTTTCCGAGCAAATATGAACTGGTGTAAGGTTTGAAGCCAGATCAGTGGCATAAGTCCTCTGTGTGCTCTGGTTTTGATCTGCTGCAGGGAGAAGTGAAGTGCTCTGCAAGCAATGGGTCCAGAGTTTGATTGCCTTGAAACTTAACTCTCTCTTTATGAAAATGATTGTTAATGCCATTCTTAGAACTACATGCAGTGGTAAACTGCAGCTAAAAGGGATTTAGAGCTGTGATTTAATAGGTTCCCTGTTTGAGGACGTTTAACACGCAGTGCTTGTAGCTGCAGAAAGCTGCTGCTGGCAGACTGTCGCTGGCAAGTGGAGTGCTTTGTCAGATAGCTGCAAAGAGCCACGTTCTCCTGAGCTGTGATATCATGGGAGCCAGTGATGGGTTCCTGGAACAGCATCTCACTGACATCAGGTCTGCCCCTTTGTGGTCCAGGTTTATGCATTTAGTGCTGGAAATGCCAAGTCCAGGGTCCTGGCATTGGCTTCAGGAGCACAGCATGTCTGTGATACAGCGTGTCACTCCTGAAGCATTTTAAGGCAACACATAGTGATTTACAAACCTTTGGCTGCTCTGTCAGACCCGTTTGATGAGTTTAACACGGGTATTTACACAGTCATCGATTTTTCAGTCCATGATTTTAAAGCTCTGTCCAGGCTCCTGGTGCTGGCCCTCCTCTTGCGCTTTCTGCCAGCCTGAAATGCTCAGACGGTTGGTAATGGGGCCTCCTACCAGAAGCTGGAGATTGGAAACAGGCACAGCTCACTGACCTCACCGCCTCCAGGAGCTCTGCTGTGGGAAGCAGCGCTGTGGGCTGTGCCTGACTGGCCGCCCTGGGAGGCGAGCAGCACCCACACCCACAGCTGTGCTGGGCTGCAGCTGCCACGTGGCTGCGCTGCCCTTCAGCTGAACCAAAGCGCTCCCCGGTGGTGGCTGGGCTGGCAGCGCGAGTGCTCATCTTGCACGTCGTGCCATAACACGGCAAGTGCCTTGTATGTGCCAATGCCCTGTCCAAAAATGTTCGTCTGCTTTCGTATCTCTGAAGCAGGAAGAGCACTGGATTAAGCTGCATTTTCCTAACAAATGTCACCAGGGCACCCCTGGACTGTGGCTGTTTGCAAGGAATGCACCCCTCAGTACTATGAAAAAGGTAAAAGCACCCTTAGCTCCTCCAGGACAGCTCTAGATCAGTCCTTTCCTCTGTACAGGCAGCCCAGCATTCTGCAAAGTGAGCTTCCAGCAGTGGAAACCCCAACCTTGCAGCACCTGCTGCCTTTCCTTCTAGGGAGCATCAGCATATGTGGGCATAGTCTGACCTGGGCCATCAGCACAGACACTGCATCAGCAGTGCCCACTGGCAGGCCCAAAGGCCAATGGTATCCTGTACGGCATCAGAAGAGGGATGGCCAGCAGGGACAAGGAGGTGATTGTCCCCCTCTACTCTGCTTGTACCCTGCGTCCAGGTCTGGGAACTGCAACACAAGGACATGGAGCTGTTGGAGCAGGTCCAGAAAAGGGCCCCGGTACCCTGGGCAATCTGCTCTGGTACTTTATCTAGCAGTTGGCAACCCTGCCTGTGGCAGGGGGTTGGAACTTGATGGTCCTTGAGGTCCCTTCCAACCCAAGCCATTCTATGATTCTATGATGAGAAGCCCATTGGTTTCACCAAAACACCACGTCACTGTTTGAAAAAAGAAGGCACCTGCGGCTATCATGAAATGAAACTGAGAATGTCATTCTCTTTCAAGACAAATTTGGTAATTGGAATTTAACTGGCTGCTTAACATACAGTTAGAGCTCACACTTCCCCGTAAGTAGTTGCTTAGAACAAGACCAAAACAAAAGCCAAAACACAAACAAAAATGACAGCTTCAACATGTGTGGTGTCTGTGACTTTTGGAGATTAATACTATTTTCTGCTTCTTTTCTGTCTCAAGGCTGAGAAACAGTAGCAGGGAATTTATGAAAGAAGACTTAGTATTTTTAATCCCACAGCTGTAAAAAAAATACATAAAAGTATTATCAACTCTATCTCTCTTTACAGATTTCAGTCAGTATTATAAACTTACAACACTTCACATATTCATGAATATAATACAGATACCAGAATCAGAATATACAGCTACAATTCTGCTTCAGTGATTTCCTCATTGGGGCAACAATAGTATTCTACAAAACAGATCTGTCCATCTTCATTCCTGATCATATATTGCAGTGAAAGAAATCCTCGGTTATCTGTTCGAATTGAAACTTTACAAGACAAAGCCAGTGCCTTTGTAGATGGTTTAAGCAAAGAAATCTTGTACCTGTAGGGGAGAAAAATAGCATTCAAAAACAGCCCATAAGGAGTAGCTGAAATGCTACTCCCAACAAAACTCATCAGAATAACTACAAAGTAATTAGCAACACTATGTGTTAATCTCTTCATGGCGGCTTCATTGGATAGATACTGCTATCACTTTGCTTAGACAAAGAATTTTACTACAGTAACTCATCATCAGCGTTTTTCGCTTTCTGTCACAAATGAATGAGCTGCTACAGAGCGCACTGATCATGGACTTACTGACCTGTTGGTCTGGGTTTGGTTACAGTGGAATGCTTCAATTAAATCTGAATCCTTGGGATAGTCCAGATGTGCACTTCCTGCGTTTCCAAAAGTGGATAACCTGCAAGACAAGAGGCACCATCCCGTAACAACTGACAGCAGTTACAGAAAAATCACAGAATTACAGAGTTGACTGGGATCTAGTTCCAACCCCCCCGCTATAGGCAGGGATACCTCCCACTAGACCAGGATACTCACAGCTCCATCCAGCCTGGCTTTGAATGCTTCCAGGGAGGGGGACATCCACAACCTCTCTGGGCAACTTGTTCCAGCTTCACAGTAAATACTTTCTTAATATCTAATCTAAATCTACCCTCTGCCAGTTTAAAGACACTTCCACTCATCCTGTTGATGCACACTGTACAGAAAGTCCCTTCCCAACTTCTGCATAGCCCCCTTCAGGTACTGGAAGGCCGCTATAAGGTCCTGCCAGAGCCTTCTCTTCTTCAGGCTGAAGAATCCCAGCTCTCTCAGCCAATCCCTGTAGGGGAGGTGCATCTCCTACTTGTGTTGAGGGCCCCAAACTGGATGCAGTACTCCAGGTGGGGTCTCACAAGAGCACAGTAGAGGGGCAGAATCACCTTCCTTTACCCGCTGGTAACACTTCTCACAATGCAACCCAAGATACAGTTGGCCTTTTGGGCTGCAAGCACACATTGCTGGCTCATGTTGAGTCTTTCATCAACCAACAGCCCCAGACTCTAATTCTCCTAAGAGCTTTTCCTCTTCACTCTGTAAAATTCCAGTCCTTACCGAGGGAAGAGCAAATAGGATGAGCAGGAACACTTGAGTTGAAAATATAGCTTCTAGTACCTGAAATACGGTTTATCTGGAGACATGGTAATCTGCAGAACTTCACTGGTCATATCAAGTTCAGAAAATGCTTCTCGTAGCCCTTCTGACTGCAGGATAATTTTATTGATGACATTGGTGCTGCAGAAATTAAAGTCTAACAAGTCCTCAGGTTCTTGAGTATTAATTCTGCACACTGTCACTACTCCTCCTTCTTCTAAGAACAACATCAAGGGATAGCCATACCCACGATAACACATCCGAAGAGCTGTTGATGTTCCTGAAAAGGAATGTGAAATACATGTTGTTCAGAGAATGTCCATCAGGGCATCTTATCACTTCAGGAAATTCAGGTTTTCCTGTCATATAGCACAACCAAACAAAACTTAACACAGCTTAGCTCGCACTATGGTCGTGTATCTCTTTTTCTTAAACATCTGAATGTTTAGCTTACTAAAATCACAGGGCAGTTCAGGTTTGGGTCTTCAGTTCAGACAGCAGTAACAGTAGAGGAATCTGGAGTTCAACACATAGCTCCAGTGGTAAAGCAGCATGAGAAAGCCCACATCCTTTCACGCTACTCCATATGAATATATAGTGCATCCTGCAGGACCCACACAGCTAACCTAACTATCTTTGTAACAATCTTTGCTTGTGAAAACTTCTTTTTGAACACTCCTTAAGTAAGCAGAAGAAAAAACCTCCCAGGAAACAAAATTTCCCTGCTTTTTTTTTTTTTTTTTAAAAAAGGAATATAATTCAACATTTGTGTTGAAGAGCGAAAAGGACCCCATAATAAAAGGGAACACTTTGCTTCTTTTAAGAAATTTTAAGAAATTCCAAGCTGTATCTGTACTCTCTCTCAATGTGATGACTTCTGCTATGGTTCACAGCAATGGGACACTTGTTCAACAAGTTCTAAACTGCAGGTTCCAACCTCTTAAGGATGAGAGCTTCCACCCTTGGAAGAGCTTGAGGTAAAGAAGTCAGAAGTTTTACTAAGACTGGATATCTACCTATGGACAAGCACAGGTTTCACTGTGCGATTACAGGCTATACATACACACAGTCAAGGAATATATACATATATATACACTATACCTGGCAAAGAACTGGCTCCAAAAATGGTCAAGCAGTCAAGAAGAACTGCCAAATTGATTCGGAACACGACTGATTCTTCCTGAACATGAAACTCCTGAAAAATTTCCGCCTTTGGGAGAAAAGTAAGAGATGAAAACAGTGAAGCTTTTCCAATTACTTCACAACTTACTCATGTCTTACATTTTCAGTGACTGGGAGATCTCTTCACTTGCTTATAACTACCTAAAACATAATCACAGTAATGGAGATGTTTGTTTTCTTAGGTACAAGTGATACGGCACAAGGAAATGATAACAAGTTACACCAGGAGAGGCACAGATGGGTATGAGGAAGACTCTCCTTCTGAAGAGGGTGATCAAGCATTGGACCAGGCTGCTTGGGGCAGTGGTGGAGGTGCTTAAAAAATGTGTCGACGTGGCATTAGGAGACCTGGGTTAATGATGAGAATGAGGAGGTCAGGTTGATGGCTGGACTTAGCATAGAAACATGAAGGTTGGAAAAGACTGCTGAGATCATCTAGTCCAACCATCAGCCATCCCCACAAGACTCCTTAAACCACGTCCTTCAGTGCTACATCTCCTCATTTCTGGACACCTCTGGGGACAATGACTTCAATTCCCTGGGTAGTCTGTTCCAACACCTCTCCACTCTTTCTGAGAATAAGTTTTTCCTTACGTACAACATGAACCTCCCCTGGAACAACTGGATGCCATTACCTCTCATCCCATCAAGGTCTTTTCCAACATGAATGATTTTATGATCTGTCCATGGCAGGATTTGACAATGTGACTGTTCCCAAACACTACATGATTAATTAATGGCCACATTCTAATCACTGCATCTTCCTCACATCAGCTTCTGCAAATACTCTATGGCTTTACTAAAGCTTCCCCTTCCCCACAGCTCATCTTCTGTACACCAGTTCTACCACATCACTTCATCGAGTCCCTATCGCTGCCAGCCCCTTTAACCACGGGTTGCAGCTCAGCCTCCAGACCCTACCTGGATAAACGCATTGGCCTGAATGCATTTGGCATCCTCTACAGTCACCCGAAGCCCGTTGTCTGTGGCGAAGCAAGTGGCGTGATCCTGGAAGTGGACGGCCCTGAGGAGGCTGGACAGATTGCGGGCGTTATCCAGGCTGGCCGTCAGGACGTACTGCTCGCTGCTGCCGGGGGACTGCGTGGAGAACGGCATGGCCGGCTCCTGGAGCCCAACGGGACCGGACCGGGCCTACCGCGGCCTAACGGGACCGGACCGGGCCTACCGCGGCCTAACGGGACCGGACTGGCCTAGCGCGGCCTACACGGGCCTACAGGGCCTGAAGCCACGGCTATCAGCTGCGCCGGCGCTTCCGGTGGCGCGGCGAGCGGGCGGAAGTGCGAGGTGCGCACGGCGCGGTGTGTGTAAGATGGCGGTGTCCAAGAGGAAGCGTGAGCTGCCGGCTGCTGCGAGGCCGAAGAAGCGAGTGAAGGCGGCTCCGGCTGCGAACGAGGCCACCGCTAAGGCTGCCCCGGAGGGAGCGGCTCCGGAGGAGTACAGCATCCCGGCGCCGGTCTCTCAGGTAGCGGCAGGGCGCGTTGGGGCCCAGCTGGGCGGCGCTGGGAGTCGGGGCGCTGAGGGGAGCTCAGGCATTGCGCGGGTTGTGAGGGCTGTAACAGTCTAATTATGTTACTGCAAACAGAAGCAGCGTCCTGGGAAGCGGTTCCATTCTAATTATGTTACTGCAAACAGAAATAGCGTCCTGGGAAGCGCTGACAAAAAAGCGCTGTTCTGGGCCGTTCGATTCAGCTGTATTACCACAATCTAGAAACGCCTTCAGTTGAGTTCTATCCAGACGATTTTACGGATGATGAGTGTGCTTGGTGTCGGAGTTGCTCTGAGGAGCCTCAGGAACGGCTGTAGTTGCTGCTGCTTCTCGTTGAAGCACATTGCGGCCCGAGCACGCAGCACATGTTCATCTGAAGGCAGCCTGTGCCTCTGCCGGGCCCTCTTATTAAAACATCCATTGTGTGCGGAGTTCTTAATGTTGTTATGTGCCTTTTATATATATGCATTGCAGTGAGTAGTAATGTCAGAAGTCGAACCTTTGCAGAGTTTCTGTGCGGGTGATGAGATTGCTCTGAATGCTCTTGCTCATCTTTTCTGTTGTTGCAGTTCAAATGGGTGTTGTTGTAAGAAACTTTAAGAAAATTAAGGTTCTTGCTTAACGCTTTTGTCTGTTTTTAGGGTAAATGGAAGAACAAGGAGCGGGTGCTTATTTTCTCCTCTCGTGGGATTAATTTCAGAACAAGGCACCTAATGCAAGACCTGAGAACGCTGATGCCTCATTCTAAAGCAGGTAGGGCTGAGTGTTATCCATACTGCATTTGCAGGGTGGCCTCAAAGCAAGTACTTCTGAGAATCTGGTACTGACTGACTGTGAATAATGGGACATACAAAATGTAGTCTGAATATCTGTTACAGTGCAGAAAAGCGTCATAGGACACATTCTAGAATTCGGAAAATACATGATAACAAACCAGGCTTATTCAGTTTCAATTGGATTGAACAAATGATTGAAGCCAGGAATTGGACTCCATGATCCTTGTGGATCTTTTGCAACTCAGGATATTCTGTGATAGCATGACGTGGCTAAAAAGCCCTTGGTAGCTGATCTTCCATTCACAGCCAGTAAAAACTCGTGCAAACACCGTTATAAAATGTTGTTGTTTAATTATGTGTTCAGGCCTTCTCAACGTTGTTTTTGTCTTCCAGATACTAAAATGGACCGTAAAGACAAGCTGTTTGTAATTAACGAGGTAATTCTGGTTTTAATCTTTATTTTCTGTGAGCAAGAGGCAACCAAGCTCAAAACATCTCTTTTTAGTTGTAGAGTTGTGTAACTTCATAGCTGAAAATTGATACTGAAAAGGTGGTGATGCCAAAAGAAAGCTGTCTTTTGGTTAAGAGACATTAGAAATTAATATGGAAAATTTCTGAAGCTGTCTTCATGACTGCATAAATAACCCTTTTGATATGTCTTGTGTAGGTGTGTGAAATGAAAAACTGCAATAAGTGCATCTTCTTTGAAGCTAAAAAGAAACAAGATCTTTATATGTGGTAAGTAAATACCATGTTTTGTTTGTTAATTGCATTTGTATATATAACTGACAATGCTTCTGCCTAAAGTTTGTTACCATAATAGTGAGGCTGCTTCAAATACTGCTTAGTTTAAAGTCATAAAGAATACTGCTCTTCTGCTGTATGTAGTACAAACTTAAAACATGTAGTTGGTTCCACAGACCAGTTTACTAAAACTTCTTACAGAGTTGTTTAGAAAGCAAGTATGCATAAGTATCCTAAAGAATATCCTAAAAGTGCTGCTATAAAAGTGACTGAGATTACTTCCGTACAGAAATGATTTGTTGGAGTGTACTGTAGATATCCAGCACAAGTTCATGGCTGCTCTTAAGGTTTTTTTTCTCTCCTGTCTCTGTTCTGCAGGCTTTCAAATACTCCACAGGGACCATCAGCTAAATTCTTAGTGCAGAACAGTAAGTTGTTTGATATTACTATGTTTAATATTACTTTCTTGTCTATTTAACTTTGTCTAAGTAATAAAATGTGGTTTTTTTAATATAAAAAAAAATAAAAAATTACTAGTTCACACGCTGGCAGAATTGAAGATGACAGGAAACTGCTTAAGAGGCTCACGGCCCCTTCTGTCCTTTGATCCAGTAAGTATAGTTCTTATGAACATGTAATACATTAAATATTTACATTACTTGTGCATTTAAGTTTGTATCTAAAATGTGATTTTTGCCATTGTAGACTTTCGACAAGGAGCCACACTATGCCTTGCTGAAGGAGTTGTTTATTCAGGTCAGTATGTAGCATGGACATCATCTTTTGTAAGTTATTTTAATTTCTCTTTTTGTACCCCCATACAAATCGTACACTTCAGAGTCTGCAGAAAATGCTCAAAAGAATTAGGGTTGTTCTTAAAGTCACTTGGACTCTTGTCCTTAAGCTTATTTTATGTAATCTGGAATCAGAGACTTTGTAACTTAAATTAATGCTTGTCCCTTTACAACTACAGTTACTGAGAAGTGCTGCTTTTTATTTCAGATATTTAGTACACCACAGTATCATCCCAAAAGCCAGCCTTTTGTAGATCATGTTTTCACGTTCACCGTCACAGACAAGAGAATATGGTTTCGAAATTACCAGGTTAGTGGTCTTTTTCAGCTCTTTCAGTGGTGCTCAATGGAGTAACTATATCAAATCCATTAATTACAGTAAAACAAGAAGAATAATTATTTATAGAACGTGCCTTTTCCTGTTTCTCTGGAGTTAATTTGTTTCAGTTCTGTCTAGTTCTGCTTGCTCTCTGTTAGTTGTGGTTCTGTGAGTCTCTTAATAAGAGGAATTGGTAGTGAAAGCCTAAGCTTCACTTGACTTTTAAATTCACTTGGTGCTTTATTCCAAAGTATGTTGCTGCTTACTTTCTGAGGAATTCACAGATGTGTGGGATTCTAAAATGCTTGCTTGACCCAAACAGAACATAAAGAATTGTGTTTGTAAAAGTGTGGCTTATAAACAAGGTCATATACATTGATTCAATCAATTTGAAATAAAGTGTTTTTATTTTTTTTTACTGCAGATAATAGAAGAGGATGCATCTCTAGTAGAAATTGGGCCTCGTTTTGTCCTGAATCTCATAAAAATCTTCCAGGGTAGCTTTGGAGGACCAACTCTGTATGAGAATCCCTATTATCAGTCCCCAAACATGGTAAGGAGCCTTGTCTTCTCTTCAGCAGTTACTTTCAAAGCTGCAAGCTGTGTGTATAGGAGAACCATATGTGCCTTCTCCTGAATCTCTTTGCAGTGCCTTAACTGTTGGAGAACAGGGTGATTGGGCAAAAATGTAATGAATACAAAATTCCTGTCAGTGGAAAAGTAATACTATGTGGTGGATTTTGACAATGAAGCAGAGATCCAGCCTGTTGTTATAATATCTGGTTTCTTACATCTTGCTTATTTGAAATGTTCTATTTTAAATCTTTATTTTTGTAGCACCGACGGTTGATAAGACTGTCAATAGCTGCTAAATTTAAGGAGAAACATCAAGTGAAAGAAGTACAAATGATGAAGAAGAAAGAGAGTAAAGTGCTTATTGAAGAGGATCCCACTGAAGTGGTCTTTGAAACTCCAGCTGAAGAAAAGCCAGTGGAAATACAGCTTGTGAAACCAGAGTCAAAGGCAATTGTAAAAGATAAAAGGAAACCGCGCAAAGTTCAGAGGAAGAAGCAGAAAAAGCTTTTCAGAACTGAAGCATAAGCCAAGAAGTTACAGATGGAGATGCCAAAGTCATCTTTTAGTCTAATGTAGCTATATTAAATATTTCTTAGCTACATTGACAGAATATTGGGGATACTTGTTTTCTACTTGTAAAACTAACTGGATTTCAGTTCTAAGTAAATAAATATCAGTTTCTTTATTGAATTTGTGCGTTTTTTATTGTCTCTGAGAGGATTCTGGGTTTTAAAAAACATGAAAATGGGAGATGTGAAATAGGAATATTTGGACCTTGCTTTTGGTAATTGCCCATCGTGCCTCCCCTGCTCTGTGCCCATCACCCCCACAGCCCTCAGCCATCCCTCACACACCTCCCTCTGCACACCCCGCCCATCGCACGTCTCCAGCCGCCCGGCCCCGCCTCCTCTCGCTGCTCCTCCCTCTCGTTGCTCCGCATGGCCGCGCGGTCGGCTCCTTGGCTTCCCGCCGGCTGTCCCGCTGTCGCTGCCGGCCGGCTCTCCTCGCGCCCGTCCCCGCCGCCATGAGGTGCCACTACGAGGTGCTGGGCGTGCGGCGCGACGCGGCCGACGAGGAGCTGAAGCGGGCCTACCGGCGGCTGGCGCTGCGATGGCACCCTGGTACGGCCTGCTGCGGGCCTGGACGGGAGGGAGGGCTGGGCCGGGCCGGGCCGGGGAGGGGGCGACCGGGCGGGGTGGGGAGGGAGTCGAGGGTCGTGTAAAGGCTCGCGGGTGCTTCCAGCCTGGAGGTGGGCCGGGGGCTGCGCTCCCCTGTGTCCTGTGTCAGTCAGCGCCTTTCCTGTTTGCGGGAGGGGTGCTGCTGTTGTGCTTGGAGTTGTTGACGGTTTGTTCGTTTAATTCGTAGATAAAAACCTTGAGAACGCGGAGGAAGCTGCCGAACAGTTCAAATTAATCCAGGCAGCGTACGATGTGCTCAGTGATCCTCAGGAGAGAGCCTGGTGAGTAAATCCACCCGGTAGTGGGCTTGAAAATACTTCTGTGTGTCTGTATTGCTTCTTGTGCTTCGTTTGTTTTCTGTTGTTGTTGTTGTTGCTTGGCTTTTCTCCCTTCCCTTCACAGCAAGGACTTAGAGTTCTCTACTCCCTGGCTTGATTAGAAATGAGGACAGGCCTCTGGCCTGTGGGTCTGCCTTAGCAGTGCTTTACCCTGTGGTAAGGATGGTTTCTTTCATGGTATTGTTTGAGTTGGAGGATACCTATGAAGGCCATCTAGTCAGTTTCCCTGCGGTGAACGAGGTTGCCTACAGCCAGATCTCTGTGCCCAAAGCCTGGTCCAGTCTGACCTTGAATGTCCCCAGAGATGCTGGCATCACTTTCTGCCTCCCATGTGGGAGGCATTGGTATCTATCTGCTCTTGTGTTATCGCCGCAGCCCCACTTTCCTGTGTTCCTGTTATGGTCCTAGTTTGAAATATGCTCAAACATCTCTCTGTAAGAGATTTTTGAGTTTAAATGTTCTGCATAACGTGTTTTTCAAGTGGGATGAAGCATCTACCAGCTTATGAAGCCAGGAGCACCTCCACTAAATTTGTCCGCCTATAAAGGAAAGTAGTTTTTCACTACTATCAGTGTAGTGTGAGGATCTGAAATATCCTTGGTTCTGTACAGCACTGCTCAGCAACAGCTAAGTCATTGCGGTGTTATTGACATTGTTTTTCTCCCAAAGCCAAAACACAGCATCATACCATTTACTGTGAACAAAACCGACTCCTAAACTGCTGGTAACCCTCCTTTCCAGTGCTGCAAATGTAGAGTGAAGCAATACACATGTTTTTACATGTTACTTGTGTCTTATTGTTATTGGAGAATATTCATTTTCTGTACATCATTGATTTTTGCCAGGTATGATAACCACAGGGAAGCACTGCTGAGAGGAGTGGATGGAGATTATCAAGATGATAGTTTGGATCTGCTGCGCTATTTCACTGTTAGCTGTTATTCTGGATATGGAGATGATGAAAAGGTAGTGAATTAATTCATATTCTTAATAAATCAATTTAAATTTATTGAAAAATGTTGTTTCACCCAGCAGGTTGCTGAGAAGCACCCAGTTGTTTGCTCACTCCCCTCTTCCCAGTGGAGTGGGGGAGAGAGTTTAGAAGACGCAAAGTAGAACTTGTGGATTGAGATAAAACTATTCACTAAGGGAAAAAAAAAAAGGAAATGGAAAACAGTTATGGCTCGATAGGTAGGTAGGTAGATAGATAGATAGATAGATAGATAGATAGATAGATAGATAGATAGATAGATAGATAGATAGATAGATATAATAGGTGATGCACAAGCAGTTGCTTACAACCCCACAGCCAATTCCCAGCTAGCCCCCCAGGCAGTGGAATTGAGTGAGATGAATTCTCACCCCCTTCAGAACTCCTTCCTCTTGATGTCATATGGTATGGAATATCACTTTGGCCAGTTTAAGTCAGCTGCCCTAATTCTGTTCCTTCTCATCTCCTTGGGCCCTTTGCTGCTAAAGGCCTTGGCTTTGTACAGCACTGCTTGACAGCAACTATAAACATTATCAGAATTGTTGTCCTAGAACCAAACAGCATCATATCGGGTACTCTGACAAAAACAATTCCATCCCAGCTGAAACTATGACAAATGTCAGTATTTGCTTAGCAGTGGAAAGCTGTGCATGGTGTTGCTGAGCAAAAGTGGTAGTAACAATTTTTTGTACAAGTACCAAACCTATGCTTGATGCTTGGACAAGACTTAATTACTGGTTTTTTTGTCTGGTAATTACTTACTTGTGACTCCTTACTGAACTGTACAACTTCAAAATATGTCTGTATTTTTAATATACATTAAATAGTGAAGTATTCCAGTGCTTTTTAGTAGTAGTTATTTGGAAATGTCTTTCACAAGCTGGAGTGCTTTAAGCTGAGGACAAATGGTAATGTTGCTTGAGGGAAGCATGCTTCCAAAAATTTAATTCCCTGTTGTATTTTAAGATACTCGTGATTTAAAAAGCTCCAGGTGATTAGGAAAACTTCTGTCAGAGAAAATCCCCATCTGTCTTTGTGTTACTATGGTAGGAGTAAGCCAGTATCATCTTAATTTAAAAAGTAAACATATAGTTGGGGTACATTGTAGTAAATTTTATATTTGGAACTTCCTCAAAGCTTAGTAATGTGTAACCAGACTCTAATTAACATTGACTGCATGCTGTAGCATATTTATTTTTTTACTTAGTTTTGGCTACAGATTGTTTGATGTATGAGAAAGGCTACGTAAAGGAGTGACTGCTTACAAGACCTTTCCCCTCACTTTGAATTGCTCTTCAGAGCTGTAATTTTTTTCTGAATTGTTTATGTTCTGTGAAGGGCACTACTAATGTAACAGAGTATTTGTGCATTTATTATTGAACAATGTAGAACAAATAATCATTTGTTTCTTTTAAATAAATTTCAGGGATTCTTTACAGTTTATCGACATGTTTTTGAGCAAATTACAAAAGAAGAGATGGAATATGTGACTCACGAAGACACTGAAGAATTCCCTACGTTTGGGTATTCCCACAGTGACTATGACACGGTAAGAGCAAGTTTAATGCTAAACTCAAAGTAATGTGCTGTCATTACTTTGTCTCACGCTGAAATCAAAGAAAATGTTCTTGGTGATCTCTGAGGCAAACACAAAGCCACATTTCTACTGTGTTTTTTACTGTAGTAGTTCATTACTGTAAAGGAAGTGCTTATATTGTGATTCATAACATTTAGATGAATCAGAATTGTTGTTTCCTGTTGGACTGTAGTAGCCAACAGACTTTTATTGGTAAGTTGTCAAGCAAACATTTTGCTGGGCTAACCATCAGTTATGCCAATGAAACTTAAGTGCAGTGTGCTTGATGCAAGGCCTAAAAAAAACCCAACCAAACAGAGCACCAAACATGCTCACTGAGATGTAAATAGAATAGTTTACCAGTGTTTTAATGCAACGTAGGTTACAGCAATGGATATTATAAATGATTTTTTTAAATAACATGGATAGTATTGTGCTTCATTTAGGGAAATGAAGACTCATTTACAACATAAATGCCTATTGAAAAATAAAGATGTTATAATTGACCTGCCATGTGAGCTCCTGTTGTGGCACTCCTGTGACCTACTATTATTCTCTAGTAATTTTCAGGATATTGCATGTCTGCTTTTGGGATATGAGAAAAAAACAAATGCTTAGAGGACACATGATTTCTGCCCATCTGGTTTACCAGTTATTTATCATAATAGCTATTTTCCTGGTGATTAATTGCACGGTAGCAATATTGCAAATATTCCTCCTAGCTTCCTGCTTCTCCCTTCATTTTTAATAGTAGTATATTGTGTAACATTATTTATGAAATTTAAATTGATATATACAAATGAGATGCTTTGATGGCACAAAAGTTTGTTGGAGTTGGAAACAATTAGCTAGTTTGGCACTAAAAAGGCCCGAACAGGTATTTTAATTTCAGGTTGAACTGCAGGATGGCTTAACAAATAGGTATTAGGTATCTTTCCCAGGGAGCATATATTTCATGTGTGTCTAAAATTGCAGAGCTCCATCTGTTGATGGGTTGGTTGATCTTGGAACATCTTTTGGGAGCTTCCCATGTCAAGACTGTAGAATAGATATGGCCATAAACCAAAAACTACTTTTAATGCTGACAATTAGTAGCTACAAAATCAGCTGTAATTCTGGCACCATTATCGTTAGACATCTGCCTTGTTCGTGTTGTTATGGGAACAGAATATTCTTATTTATTTAATGGGATTATGTGATTCTTGGAATTACATCAAGGAAAATAGCTTTGTTTAACCAGGAAAGTCGTTATCCCTCTGAGTTAACTTGCAAGAGGTTTGGGAGGTGACTCAGTGAGTGCCAGGCAAACAGGGAATATATTCTTAAGTCCACAACTTAACAAGACTTCATGAAAATAGCTGTGGAACAAAAGAAACAAAAGCAGATAGCTTTGAGTATGCATAGTAAGCAACAACCTGAGTGTCCAGCAAGAGATGCTTTACAATGTCCAGGAGACTGACAAGACCAGGGGCTCATGTTTCAGGTGGCCACTGAGGAGGAGGAAAATCTCATAGCTAATAAAGCTGATGAGGGGGTGGATGATACTATGATCAGCTGGTGGCCTTGCATCCTGTCTACTCAAGTTCTCTCATTTTGAAGCATAAATCTCAACTAATAGTCTATCATTGCTTATATTGTTCGACATACACAGCTGGGTTTTAGTGACAGCAGAGGAAAAACTGCATAGCTGTTTATCTGCCAGAGGCCACAGCCTTGAGCCTTCCCACATAGGAAGGACATTTAAAATTAGCGTTGAGGAGTTCGTAGTTGTACCACTGATGTAAGGAGAAGAAATACTAATGGGAAAGTTGTTCAGTTGTTATGTTAAAGTCCAGAACTTGTTCTGTGAAGTATTCAAAAGTAGGAAAAACAGCAGTGTGTGTGGAGATGCAAAGGGGTGTATGCGGGGTGTAGTAAAGAGAAAGTTTAATGGGATGAGTAACTTAAAAAAAAAAGTCTGAACTTCCTGTTTCCCAAATATGCAAAATGCAGAAGGTTAGGAATTATTTGGAGAGAAACAGAGAACAAAACAAAATGATACAAAACAAAGGGATACCAACCTGAGTGGCTGGCACACCAGAAGTCTGTGCTGCCATTCAGCAGAACCTGGACAGACTATGGAGTTGAATGGAGAGGATCCTGATGAGGTTCAACAAGAGTAAGTGTAGTGTCTTGCACCTGGGGAGGAATAAGTATGTGCTCTAGTACAGGTTAGGGGCTGACCTGCTGAAAAAGAGCTCAGTGGAGAAAGACCTGGGTGTCCTGGGTAGCGAACAGGTTGGCCATGAGCCTGTGGTATGCCTGTGTGACCAGGAAAGCCAGTGGTGTCCTCAGGTGTATTAGAAAGAGCGTGGATGGCGTGTCAAGGGAAGTGAGCCTCCTCCCACTCTACTCTGCCCTGGTGAGGTCACACTTGGGAAACTGTGTCTGGTTCTGGGCTCCCCTCTTCTAGAAAGACAGGGAATCTCTGGAGTGAGACCAGCAGAGAATCACAATGATGATTATGGGCCTGTAGTGTCTCCCTTCTGAGGAAAGGCTGAGAGACCTGGGGATGTTCAGCCTGGAGAAGAGAGAGCTGAGAGTGAAGATCTTAAACATCATCGAATCTAGCCATGACCTAACCATACTACCATAACTAACAGCCCTCTGCTAAATCATGTCCCTGAGCACCACATCCAAACAGCTTTTAAACACCTCCATGAATGGTAACTCAGCCACCTCCCTGCGGAGCCTAATTCCAGTGCTTAACAAGCCTTTCTGTAAGGAAGTGGTTCCTGATATCTAACCTAAACTTAACCTGGTGCAACTTGAGGCCATTTCTCCTCATCCTGTCACCAGTGAGAAGAGACCAGCCCTGCTCTTGCTGTAAGCACCTTTCAGATATTGGAAGAAAACAAGGTCTCCCCTCATTTTCCTCAGACTAAACAGCCCCCGTTCCCTTAGCCTGTCCTCATAGGGCTGATCTTTCCAAGCCCTTCACAAGCCTTGTTGCCCTTCTTTGAACCTGCTCCAGCACCTCCATGTCCTTCCTGTACTGAGGTGCCCAAACTTGAACTTGAGGTGAGGAATCACCGGTGCCAAGTACAGAGACAGGATGACTTTCCTAGTCCTGCTCACCACACCATTCCTGATACAAGCCAGGATGCCATTGGCCTTCTTGGCCACTTGGGCGCACTGCTGGCTCATATTCAGCTGACTGTCCATCAGCACACCAAGGTCCCTTTCCGTCAGGCAGCTTTCCAGACACACCTTCCCAACCCTGTAGGGCTGCCTGGGGTTGTTGTGACCAAAATGCAGGACTTGACACTTGGTCCTGTTGAAACTCATGCTGTTAGCCTTGGCCCATCGATCCAGTCTATCCAGGGCTCTCTGTAGTGCCCTTCTCTCCTCAGGCAGATCAACTCTCCTTCCCAACTTGGTGTCGTCTGACGGTGCAGTCAATCCCCTAATCGAGATGGTTAATAAATATGTTAAACAGAAGCAGCCCCAGTACCAAGCCCTGGGGGGCAATGTTCGTGACTGGCTGCCAACTGTATTAAACCCCATTGACCGCAACCCTTTGGGCCCAGCCATCCAGCCAGTGTTTCATCCAGCAGAGCATATGCACATCCAAACCATGGGCAGCCAGTTTCTCCATGAGGATGTTGTAGGGGACAGTATCAAAGGCCTTACTGAAGTCCAGGTAGACCAACCACATCAACAGTCTTACCTTCATCCACTAAGTGAGTCACCTTGTCATAGGATGAAATCAGGTTTGACAGACAGGATCTACTGTTCGTAAACCCATGCTGACTGGGCCTGATCCCCTGGTTGACCTTTAACTGGTCCATGACAGCTCCTGAGGCTGTCCTTTCCATAACCTTCCCTGGCACTGAGGTGAGACTGATAGGTCTGTAGCTACCAGGATTATCTTTCTGTCCCTTTCTGAAGATGGGTGTCACATTTTCCAGTCTACTGGGACATCCCCAGTTAGCCACGACTGCTGAAGGATGATGGAGAGTGGCTTGGGAATCACATCTACAAACTCACTCAGCACTCCAGGGTGCAATCCCTCAGGCCCCATGGACGTGTAAGCATCCAGCTTTTGGAGCAGGTCAAAAACCATCTCATCATGGATCATGCAGGGCTTATTCTGTTCCCCATTCCTATCTACCAGTGCGGGGGGCTGTGTTCCCTGGGAGTAACAAGTCTTACTATTAAAGACTGAGGCAAAGAAGGCATTAAGTACCTCAGCCTTATCCTGATCCTTGGTCACCAAGTTACCCTCTGCATCCAGCAAGGGATGTCAGGACTGTGGGCAGCAAACACAAACTGCAACACAGGAAGTTCTGTCCAAAAGTGAAGAAGAAAATTCTGGAGTTTGAGAGTGACAGAGCTCTGGAATGGGCTGCACAGAGGAGTTCTCTGGAGATATTAAAGACCCATGTGGATGCTTTCCTGTGCAACCTACTCTAGGGAACCTGCTTTAGCAGGGGGTTGGTCTAGATGATCTGCAGTAGTCCCTTTCAACTCTGATTCTGTGGAAACAAAGTCATTATGTCACTTTATTGTTTACTAGTGTTTACTCATGAGTAGTAAAAAAAGAGAATAAGGAAAGATAATTTACTGTTTCTTCTAATGTGAAAGCTAGAGGGCATCATTTTTTTTTCCCCTGCAGTTATATGATACAACAAAACATGAGTAAGTGCATCTTTACAGAACCGCTCATTAAACTGCAAGTCACAGCTTCATGATACTGTATATGATAACATTTTGTAGACATTAAAAAAAGAAAAGCATTCATGAAGGAGAAATTGTCTAGAGCTGTTAAATGTTCTCTCACTTTCTCTGGAAGCAGATGGAGCGTGATGGGAAGAAATACCGCCATGTATTTGCTGTTTGTTTGTTTTGTTTTTGCATAGTGGTTGTTGGCTGCTGTTGGAAACGTGTGGGTGACCTTCGGTGTAATTCGGTGTAGTGGATGTTACACAGTATGTGCTTATTTACACAATGTCTGATTGTGGCTGTGCTTTGAAAGGAAAGGTACAGCAAAGTTAAGCATCTGGCACTACTGTTAGCACGACACAATCCTGAATTTGTGTGTTTTTAGAAGTTGGGTTTTGGAATAGTTTAAATATGAGGCTTTTGATTTGAGAAGCATTGAAGTTTCAAAGATGGCATTAGAGATTTCAGTAGAGCTCATGGTGATTCGTTTATGCTCTGGGTAACAATCTTTGCCTATAGAGAAGACACGGAACTCCTGAGTTATTTGGTAAGGTTTTTGCCACACTCCCTAATAAAGTGACTAATTGGATTTTTAATTCTTTTATTTTAACAGATAGTCCACCCTTTCTATGCCTATTGGCAAAGTTTCTGTACTCAGAAAAGCTTTGCTTGGAAAGAAGAATATGACACACGGCAGGCATCGAACCGCTGGGAGAAACGAGCTATGGAGAAAGAGAACAAGAAAACCAGAGATAAAGCAAAAAAAGAGAGGAACGAACTAGTCCGTCAGTTGGTCGCCTTTATTCGCAAAAGGGACAGAAGAGTACAGGCTCACAGGAAACTTGTAGAAGAACAGAATGCAGAAAAACTTAGGAAAGCAGAGGAAATTCGGAGGCAGCAAAAACTCAAACAAGCCAAGTATGTAAACATGGAAAGAAATGCTTATCTTAAGCCTGGAGAAACTATCACTGTCTACCGTGCAGTTTGGCTATAATGATACAATTATAGCGGTGGCTGTACATGCTCTTTCATAAATCCTTGACCATTTTCTATATTAGTTTTGGTTTCAAGACAAACCTTTTTACTTGTACTGACATCAAAAGAAAAATCCAAGAAAATGAGGGAATAACCTCTGCACACTGCAGGCAACTGGCTGTAATAGCACAGTGTGCTTTCCTTTACCAGGGGAGGAATGTTAGGAGTGAAGCAAAACAGGTCTGTGACAACCTGGGCTTTTATTAGCTTCATTTGCTTTGGAACTTTATCTGCTAAAAAGAATGTATGAAAAACAAATGTAGTCTTGCTTTCCTTTTAATTTGGTAGAGGTACCTTTTAGTGGACTAAATGTACTTTTTTGTGCTTTTGTTTTTCATGAAATATAAAGAAGAGAATGGGAGTCTGCCAGTCTGAGCAGAAGTTCTTTAAACTAGAAGTAATTTTCAGCTGAAAATAAGAGGAAGGAGCTTAAATACTGGTTTTGGAATCGCGCTCCTGTAGCACGTTCATTGAAATCATAATATAATAATTCACATACACGTGAAATACATTATTGCACTTAATTTTTGTTAGTTTACTTTCTTTTTTTTTCCTAAGAAGGAAGCTGAGGCACATGTTTACTGATAAATGGTTTAATGATTTTGTACTCAGGACCCAGCTGTAGAAAATTCCACTATGCTGTGGTGCACTAGTTTGGGTCTCACTTGTTACTAGGAAAACTGAATGGGGACACCCCTGTAGCACAAAGTTAAGCAGTAATTTTCTAGTGGTTTTTGCATTGCTGTGCTGTTTGTTGGTTTGGATCTTAGAGCAGGTAAGAGCAACTGTAGCACTTCTAGGATTGATATGACTTTGTTGTGAGCTTGACATTTACCATGTGGTGGTACATTTCCTGCATGAAATTCAGGCAGGATCCACTTACTTTAATATCTCTTTACTAGCAGTGTCAGTGTGCCTACTGGCATCATAAATTACCTGCTCAGATTTCCAGGCCTAATAAACAGTTCTTTGCTCCATCATAATAAATTCAGGAATTTCCACCTGAAATGCCAGAAAAGACCAAGCTACCTTTTAAATAACAGTTTCTGTAATTCCAGTCTCATAAGTGCCATGTAGAAGTTACTATATTATTCTCTTTAAAGGCTTGCTGAACAGTATAAAGAGCAGAGCTGGATAACTATGTCAGATCTGGAGAAAGAACTGAAGGAGATGGAGGCACAGTATGAAAAGGAATTTGGAGATGGATCAGATGCTGAAGTTGAATTGGAAGGGCACGAAACAAAAGAAGATGCTGAAGGTATGGAGCATGAGGGTGCAACCTGTAATGAACCGCCGCAGTGTGAGTATTGGCTCACTACACTTGGAACCCAGGTACATGTGGTGAAAGTCCTGTTTCTCCAAGACTGGTTTGCCAGGTTAGAGGCTGAGTGCCTGATATTTTCCTTTGAACGTGAGAAGATGTAAAGCCATAGCTGTTAATTTACACTAATATATGATTTGGTGAGATTATATTGATGTCTCTGAATATGAGTAATACTGAAGGGGCTGAATGTCAGTGTTGTGACTGTTTCCTGGGGCTTTTAATAGCAACATCCTTGAAAATTGCTTTTCTGACTTTGTCTCTTCAATCCCCATTGATTTCTTCAGACAGACAGAATGATGTAGCTGAAGAAGCTGAATATGCTGATGATCTCTACTGCCCTGCTTGTGACAAGCTGTTAAAAACTGAGAAGGCGTAAGTGTGTGTGTATATGATTGGGAACTTCTCAGCAGTGCCAGGGGAAGGTGTTGCTTTTTTAAAACAACTTTTTAAAAAGCACTGTAAGAACCTCTTTGCTTCACATAATAGTGTCATCTTTCCATTTGGGACACTAACAGGGCAATATTTTCCACTCTTATTAGTGATAGATAATGGTTCTATTATTAGTTTGCATGTAAGTGTAGCAGTATTTACTCAGAACTACCTGCAGTAACTATTTGATAACCTTCATAGCATGAAGAATCACGAAAAATCAAAGAAGCATCGGGAGATGGTGGCGCTTTTACGGCAGCAACTGGAAGAAGAGGAAGAGAAATTTCCTGCATCTTCAGATGATGCGAACAGAATACATACCAAAGAGGAGGAAGAAACGGGAGAGGTGCCCAAGCAAAAGTACTTACAATTATTTAATTATTTTAAATTTTATTATGATTAATGACTTATTAAATCTTTGAATTCAGAGGGAGTTCTGACTGGATTCCTTGTATTGGAACTCACAGTATTGTTGCCAATTTAAAATATTTCTTCGTATTAGAGTTCCAATAGAAGGCGTACATTAATTTGGCCAGATTCAATCATGGGGTATTTTTCAAAGAGGGAAGTTGGTGCATTTCCATTGTTTACCAGTTTGGTTATGCTACTCTTTGTCAATTGGATGCTGGCATAGATAGAAAATGAGTGTGCTTGAAAATGAGTGGAGCTGGATAAGTTATGTTGTACAACTTCCATTCTTTGAATGCACCAATCTTAATATCAGCTGCCTTTTTGGTATCTTTATGTCCAGTCTGAGCAGAATAAATGTTTTACTAAATGCAGTGAGTAGGTTATGAGAAGTGTTGCTCTCATTTCAGATGAGATTTGTTTTCTAGTTATGGTTCCTGTCTCTCTCATATGTTACAATGTTAAGAAAAATATAACTTGATACCTTCCTAGAAATTGCTTAAATGCTTTCTTTTTTAAAAAAGTCAATTTTATATTCTTATTTTTGCAGACTCTCCAAGAAGCAGAAGAAGAAACAGAAAACAATGATGGTAGGCAGTCAGACAGAATTAAATTCAAAGGACTTTACAGTATGATTTTGTTTCACGTAATATCATAATACATCTCACAGGCCTGACTTGAAATGCAACTGTACAAACAGAAGAAATGTGCTGGTTCCAACAAATTTATTAGTTGAAATGTAAAGAAAAGAGATTGGGATAGACAGAGAATGCAAGGAATTGATCAGCAAGACTGGCAATGGCCGTGGTGCATTAGTGACTGAATTGTTTGGTGATAGTCTTCTGCTTTGATTGATAGACCTGGACAAATGTACTGTTTATGAAGTAACTTTATTAGCATCCTACTGAAGCAAACCAACACCATTCAGTTCACCTCTCACTTGCATTCCAGGCACCAGTGATGCCAATCTGGCATGTTCCAAGATCCCATCTGTGCATGACAGAACAGATCTGTGCTGACAGGAGCAGGCTGGGATTCAAGAATTGCACATTCTATGTCAGCCTTGAGTGTCAGGAGCACCACAGAGGGCAGACTCTTCTTTCTGTCTTTCTCATGAGCGATCCTTTTGCATGATCCTTCCCTAGTTTTACCTCTTTCCTATTCACTACCTCAATCATAGTAATGTCCCACTGAACTACGAACACTAGATCCTGTATCTGACATGTTTCCCAAGATGGCCTCATGTTTTTTTCCCGGCCTAGTCCTTCCAGTGTTATGTGTTCCCCTTCTCTGCCCTCTCTTACAACATTATCTCTTTATCAAGAAACTTCTCCAGCCTTTCAACTGGCTGAATTTTTCTTGCTTCTCTTTGTTTGGTTTTGGATTGTCCAAATTAGAATCGGCTCAGCCTTCTTGTTTCCATGCAGGAAACCAGCCTCTTGTTCAACATTGGCTTCCTCAGTTCCTTTTCAGTTTCCTTGAGATTTCTTTTTCATCTACCTTATGAAGGTTGTGTGTAGGTACCTTGTCTCTCACCCTTCAGTTATCTGATAAGGTCTTCTGCTGCCTAGAATGTGGGCTACACACTCACATGACTGACCTGGAATTTTCTTATGCAGAGATCCTAGAAGCATAACTTCTGTCTGCTGTCAGTCTTTACTGAGTGTTGAGAATCATTGGGATCTTTGTTCTTTTTTCTTGGAGATGAAACTACCTCAGAAGACCTGGCTAAACTATGTTAAGTCTGCAAGAGTTACTGTAGGTGATAAAGTTGTATTAACACAGTGTTACGCTTATTCTACTTTTGGAACTTGAGCTTTGCTTCAGACATGCTCAGATGTTGACCTGTTACTAAACATGTATGATTCTGACCATGATTCTGTACTGGTACTTGGAAAAGGTTGCTGGTGTTTCAGAAGGTAGGGAGGGAAAATACGGTGTGTTTTGCTTCAGTCAGTTGAGTTATTTTGGCTTAAGTGTCCTAATGCAGATGTCTGGCGCAGGAAACTTCAGTCTAAACATCTGTCAAAGTTAAAAACGAAGCTATTATTGTACGATGTGACATGGGACCCTCTGTGCAATTAAAAACCACCACCACAGCTGGTCTTGTCTTTCAGAAAAGAGGGAACTAAGATTTTGCTTGCTGGAATCCCACTGAAAACAGCGTAAAATTCAGAGGCTCTATGGGTTTGCATGTTCTCCCCACACGCTCATATTTTGGAGTAAATGAGTATAAGCATAATCACTAATGAGCATGAAGTAACTTACTTTTATTTCTTCTATTTGGACAGACTTACGAGGACGATTTTGATAAAAGTGCTGATGAGGAAACAATGGAGCAAAAGGAGTTGCCCTGTGTGGACAAGGACAGTGGTCCAACAGAGCAGCCTGTAAATGATGACCAAAGATGTGCTGTGTCAGAGGAAGCAAGTGCTGCAGAAGAAAGTAGCCCAGTGAATGAAGCACAGAGTGAAGTGAAAAGGTGTGCTGACCATGTTGTTCTCTGTCAGGTCTGATGCTGTAAGATAAGCAGATCTTTCTCACTGTTGTGAATTGAGGGCTACTCCACTAACTCAGAGTTGCATAAATACAGTACTGAACGGAGATTTACTTTGGAAATGGTATTAGTCTGCATATCAGTACTGCACCATTCACAAGCAGCTGATTCATCTTTGAGCAGAATCTTGAGATTGACAGTTGGTTACATAAGTGACATGACTTTCTTTTTTGCTGGAACCAGGTTGTATGAAGAGCAGGGGAAAGTAACAGAGACACTGACTTGAAAACAATCAGATTTTTGAACTTTAATTTGAATATTCTTGTGCACTGATCTCAGTTTCTCTGTCTATCAGCAGCACTAAGCCTAAAGGTAAAAAAGCCAAGGATGCAAAAAAGTCTGCTAAGGGATCTTCAGAGCACCAAACAACGGTATGTCAAATTACTTACACTGTTAAAAAAAACAGGGCCATGTCATTGCAAAGAAAGTAGTCTGTTGTACATCCACTTCCCAAATTCTGCTCTGGTTTACTTCTTACTTCTTAATACATAATTTCTCTCCCTATGATTTTATTAGTGTATTGGACATTGGAACATCGGCTCTTGTCTGTGCAGAGAAGTGTAGGACTAAATTGCAGGTGTAGGAGAGTGGCTGGAACTCAGTAATCAAAGCAGTTCAAACCAAGTAATGTAAACACCTGAAGGTGGCTGTTCTCACCAGGCTGGTGGGAGGCAGTTTGCATCTTTCCCAGTACTGGTACTTCCCAGGAGAACAAACCCTTGTCAGAGCTACAGCTAAGACATAAATTCAGCATACCTCAGAACTCAAAATATTACGTGTGTAGTCTTGTTTATTGAGGTGAGATTGAAAGCAATCTTTATCCTTATTTACATTTGGTAAGCTTCTGTTGTATTCTTGGCTTCACTTATTTCTCCATAAAGTTTCACAAAGTTATGCTGTTAATATTCTATTTTAATTGCCAATTAGTAATAGGATATTCATTATAAAAACAAACAATTTCAGTCACATTTCATTCTTTGAAGAGAAGCTGGATAGAGCTAGTTGGTGTTACACCACGTACAAATGTGAACAGTTTGGTTTTTTTTCACCTTTTAGAATGAAGTTCCTATTCACTGTGTAACCTGCAACTGTACGTTTCCATCCCGAAATAAACTGTTTGAACATCTAAAAGCAACAGGACATGCAAAAGCAACACAGGCACCATCTGTAAATGTAGCTGCCCACACCAGAAGCAAAAAAGAGAAACGTAAAAACAGATAGAACTTTGTTACACTGCCAGTCTTCAGAATCATATGTGAAGATTCTCTACAACATTGAACAGTGTGCATCGCCTATTCTGAGGTAAACTGGGAAGGCAGCTCCAGGTTTTGGTGGAGGAAACCAAAAGGAAAAAAGAAAAAAAAGGAAGATGTGAAAGATGTAACAAGAAGAATGTTATCTTGTGAAGCAGTGTTTGCTTTTGTTCGTTTGTACTGTCTTTTCTCTACTGACTGAACTTGACCTACCGTTCTGACAGCTTCCATGGTGAAGGGGCAGTAGTGATTCAAAGTTGCCTTGAATTCCTGTTGAAACTTGCATGGATGGAGTAACTATGCAGAGGGAATAAATTTTTTTACCACGTCACAGTTGTTCTCTTTACAGAGACAGAAAACCAATTTGAGGTTAAGACTCTGCTGTTTTGATCTTCCATCAGAAATGAAATGTGAACAGCACAAGTGGAAAAGTAACCGTCCTCAGTGGCCCCTTCAAATAAACCAGCAGACAAAAAGGGGAATGATGTCAAAGTTGGTTAATTACAGTTTTGACAGTCCCTGTTAGTTTTGGACATGATCCTGTGTGCTAAGGAGCTTGTACTGGGGAGGGAAATCCTGTGGAAGAGCCTTGCTGGAATAAGTGTGGGAGGGAATGGATGATGGCTGAGGTGTCAGTGTTAATGTATGTGAGTTGACAGGGGTTCTGTCCTGTGGTACATGCACACTAAATGCTGCCAATTCAGGAGAGAGTGTTGGGGGATATGCGTTGCTCTCCACGCGTGTTTTGCTTTCCTGATGAAAAACAAAATGGGAGCTGGTATCGCATCTCTGTTTAAATGCATAACTAATTCATTCTGAATGGCACTTAAAGCAAGAACAGATGAACATCTGATTTTGGAGTGCGTGCGTACAAAAGAGTTCTACAAAACAAGCAGTCAGTGAAGTTAGAGAATTCAGTGTTCATGGAGGGCTTGGGGATATGGTATGTTTAGTATACCTATAGAATTTTCTGTATTTCTCTCATTGCATTTTCTAAATGTAATGTATTGCCTTATCTGAGTTGCTCTAGCATTTCAGCTTATCAGACAAAAGGGTGGGACACGGAACTGTTATTAGATCAAGGTATTATTCAAGGATTAAAATTCTCATCAAAGTAAAACGACAAATACATTTTTCTTGGTAACAGACAACAATATTACTTTTATTGGAGAGCGGAGAAGGTAACAAAAAATTTGTTTCAAAAGTGATTATGTTAGAGAAGCTGTACCTTATTCCACCAGTCAGAGTTTGCATCTTTGCTAAATTACTCAAATTCAAAAAGCAGCAGGAAGAAAAGCAAAATATATCTATATATGCAAAATATATCTATATATCTATAATACATAGATATATATAGATATATAGATATATTTTGGGAGGATGATGACTGGATTTGACATCAAAAATAATGACCATAATTAGAAAGTTTCAAATTGTGTGCACAGAGTTTTTAATGCTCTAATTACACTGTATGACCATGATAAAAGTAAACCCTTTTAGCTCTGTTTGAGACCCACACTTACGTTCTGCTCAGAATGCTTCCTAGCCCAAGAGTGACTTTGTGTGAAATCTCACATGGTGGGGTAAGACTTAAACTGCAATATTATCCTTTGAGTTGATTATTTTTGTTATTTAAGTAAAATAAAACAATGATGAAGGATTGGTTTTTATGTATGCTCCTGCTTATTGGGTGTAAAAGGCGAAGTTCTGGTAGCTGCAGAGGTGACCACTGAGGAAGGGGGGAGGGTCTACCCTGTATTGGTCACAGCTGGCTTTGCAGCAGTCCTACCATATGCCAATGTTAGGTCAAGCAGGACTTTGTATTGCCTGTGTTGAAAATGTAGGTAAGAAATGGCAACAAAGAAGATACAGGAACAAGGCTGGAACAAACAAATAACCTCCTATAACCGCACCCAAGGAGACTGCAGCCTGCTAGAGAACTGCTGGAGCATAGAAAACCAGTGAGAGAAAAGCATCAGTGGAAGAGTAAGGAACAAGGAGCAACAGAAATAAACCATTGTGCCTTGACCATTCCCAGCTGTTAGCATTGCCTGCTGCCTTGTTGAGGGCAACTGAAATACTAACCTGTATTTTGATAAAATGGGTTAGAGAGCATTCTTTTAAGTCTGGCTCTGTAACAGTAGCCTTGTGATGCTGACAAGTATTTCATCTTCAGACAGTGCTCTCCTTAGACAGCAAGGGTCAGGTCTGATGTGCATCTCACAAAAAAACAAGTCTAGTTTGCAGCTGCTCTTTCCACGTGTCTCTCTAATGCAGTATGAAGTACTTCAACAGCAAAGTCAACATCCTTTTTAGTAATGCACATAGGAGGTTTAATTCTAAATGTCTGAAGAGAAAGAAAAAGAAAAGACATGCTTAAAATGGTATGGAAAGAACACAAGTTCCAGCAGCCCATCTGGGTCAGCACCATCCTCTGCTAGACAATATAACCAAAAGTATGAAAAACAACAGAGCTGCACTGCTGGGAGTGAGCCCTCTGGAAAACACACCCTGATAAGGGGCACTGACTGCTTCTAATGCCCCACTCTGCTCTAAGGGTTTAACTGACTTACCCGTCCCAAAATCTTTTGCTAATCTGCATGCTTTAATAAGCTTGTGGCACAAAGCCATGAGTACAGAATAATGTATCTTCAAATGGCTGATGCCCATTTGCCTGCAGTTCTCACTTTTATGCTGTATTGCTGAACTTGCTGGTAGGAGCTCTCTTTACATTTATTTTTTATATTAATATCCAGATAGAATATTATCAGTGTTCTAGAATGAAAGAACTAGCAAGAATAAACTTGTTTCTCTGTCATCAGAGCAGGTTATAACTTCAAAGGTAACCAAAGCTTAGCACTGCTGATTCCCTCTAATTTGCTTATATTATAGTGTGCTGCTTTTCTAGGTGAAATTGTCCTTCCAAAGGAAAACTGCAAGCTTGAAGGAAGTTCAGCCCACTTGAAAATGAAACTTGAAAATGAAACAAACAGCTCCTGTCTGTTTTGTAAACCAAGAAAAATTAAGCAGGGAGAGCTTCTAAATATATGTTTTCTAGTTCATTTCCTAAAGTTAATTTAACCAGAAGTTCAGTACCTGATTGTAGAGTCCTCCTCTGCCAATCAAAACACCCATGTCTTTACAGTCCTCCCAGATCTGATTGATTTCTTCAGGTGGAAGAGGGTGGCGACTGGCCTATGGAAAGTGAATAGTAAACTTCACTAAGATATTCTAAATTAATTCTAGGAAAAAGACGTATTATTCCAGTTCTTCCAATAAATCCCACACCCATCTCTGTCCAAAAACATCAGCTGCAAAAGGTAACTGCCACGCTACAGGCTATGGGAATAGTAGCTGGAAAGCTGCCCAGAGAAAAAGCACCTGGGGATACTGGTTGTTAGCTGGCAGAACACAAGCAAACAGTGGCTAAGAAACCCAATGACATGCTGATACAAGCCAGGATGTGATTGTTCCCTTGTAGTTGGCACTGGTGAGGCTGTACTTTGGATACTGCGTTCAGTTTTGAGACCCTTATTACAAGAAAGACTTTGAGGAGCTGGAGCGTGTCCAGAGAGGGGCAGCAAAGCTGGTGAGGGGTCTAGAGCAGAGGTCTTATGGGGAGTGGATGAGGGAAGTGGGGTTATTTAGCCTACAGTGATCAGGGGAGACCTCAGTGCTCTCTACGGTGATGTCAAAGGAGGCTGTAGTGAGGTGGGGGTTGGCCTCTCTTCCCCAGGTAGCTAATGATGGGACAAGAGGGAATGGCCTTAAGTTGCACAAGGGGAGGTGCAGGTTGGATACCAGGAAAAATAGTCATTACTGAAGGGGTTGTAAAGCATTGGATCATTGCACCACCATCCCTGGAGGTATTTATAAAGCATAGATGTGGTGCATAGGAACGTGGTTTAGTGTTAGACTCGGCAGTGCTGGGATAACAGCTGGGTTTGATCTTAGAGGTCTTTTCAAACCTAACTGATTCAATGATAATTTATCTGCTATCTATGAATAATTTCTGTAATTGAAGTACACAAGTCACTGTTTACTCAAAACTTGTGGAATATTTGAAATGCTGGAATGTTTCGGCTCAGTTTTAGCCAGAGCAGTGTTTTCTGACTCCATCATTCATATTTAAGATATAATCTTCATACTATCACATTTCATTTCAGTTGAAATAAAACTCGCAATGGCGCTGTAAGTCAAAAGGTATAAAGTATATCACCAACCTTATCTGTCACCATTTCTATCCCAATCATGAGTCCCTTGCCACGGACATCTCCAACAATCTCAAATTTATCCCGTAGTTTAGCAAGCTCTAGTAACATGTATGTTCCCACATCCTTGCTGTTTTTTTGAAGACCATCTTCTTCAATAGCCTGGTAAAAAGGACATACATACAATGACAAAACTACAGGAGAAGCTTCCTGTACATCTGGTTAATCCCCATATAGGTTGGTGATATTACGTTTATTTCACTCTCTCTCACAGATTTGCATACTGTGTTCCTTCATGGCTAAAGTACTGAAATCTCTTCTCTCTTGCACTTAACTAGTGGCATCAGGTTAAAACTGAACGTAATGTTTTGATGTTGCTTTGTTCTTTTGCATGTTTCACTTATTTCTCAACAGTCGTAATTTAGAAATTTATGATCACAAATCATCGTAGCTGAAAAATACCTGGCCTACATAATTGTTTGCAAAATCTTGCGTACTTTAACTCTTTCTCCACCATCATGAAAAGAATAAAACTTGGCACTTCTGTGTAAGGCAGCATTTTAGTGAAGTCTGAGTGCTTTAACTGTTAAATGCACTCCTTACTGTTAGAGGGCACTTTTAATCAAAGTACTGACATGCTGCCAGCTATCAGCTCTGAAATGCACAAATCATTCCACAAACTTAAAATTGGCTTTAAGAAAATTTGTGAATGAAATAAAAAAATACAATTTTAGAAGTAAACATCAGTGTTTTTCCTTCCTGTTTTCTTGCTGTTGTTCAATTCTTTGCTCGTGTCTCCTCCTTCTCTTCCAGTTCCATTCTATTTTTCCTGATTCTGACCATCTCCTTGCTCCAGATGCGGGCTCCAGCTTATTTCAAAGATGACATTACAGATGTTTCATATTCTTACAGTTGGGATGGAGTTTTGCAGTGGAGATCATCAGAATCCTTTTTCCCCGCACACAGGGTATCATAGCTATGTACAAATAATACTTGTGGATGTTTATAAATTTGATACAGCTGTAAAACTGCCAACATGCAATTTTGCAGTAGGAACAAATGCAACCATTTCTTATCTATCTTTTGCTACATTAAAAAAAAAAAACAAAAAAACAAAAAACAAAAAACATAACATTCTCCCTACATCAAGAACTGCAGATCCCACGACGCAGGCCACAGGATTTCCTCCAAAGGTATTAAAATGAAGGTTTTGAGCCAACGAATTTGCTATCTCTTAAAAGAAGAAAATAATAATAGTTAGTCTTACGGTTTCCTTAAATTTGTTAACAACAGTTATCTACTTTAACTTAAAATACACTGCTGTTCTCCTATCCTGACTCTGAGTGAGTGAAGTGATAGAAAGGCTGCAATACACTGCAAAAATTGTAGAGTCTAAATGCTAAAGACAGACTTAAAAAGCAAAACACAAAACCAACGTCACACTTAATAGAATTAGTTAGTTGTGGCCCTAGGGCATCACCTACAAATTTTCTTCACCAGATTTATTCATATGAATAATAATAATAATACTGAAGTAGTCAGTTAACATGCTGCCTTAGTTACTCGTGCATTATTCATTAAAATGGTGCATTCAGAGAGGAGTTCCAGGATCTATTACCATTTCTATCCATGACTCACAAGGTCATCTCTGCTCTAGTTGTACTACAAACCTAATTCAAATACATCTTTGCACTAGTATAGCACAGCACTTGATAAAATAACTCAGAATTGATAAACCAATTATTTCAACTCAAAAACAGCTTGAGACTGAGATTTATTAATAATCTTAGTTGTCTGAACACGCACCTCTATGGTTAGTAATTATTGTGCAGTATATTATGTATTTTTCCTATTTAGATCTTCAGCAGAACAGAATGCTTATACCTTTTGTTGTAACAACAGCTGCCATTGGAAAGCCATTACCAATTCCTTTTGCTAAAGTAATTATGTCAGGGACTACATCATGTGTTTGAAATCCCCAGAAATGGCTGCCTGTCCGTCCAAATCCCGTCTGTACCTTTCAAAGGAAAAATCCACAGAGATACCTGTTATCTTCTCACATTTTACAATATGGTTCATTTTTCTTTTCTTTCAATTATTGCTGATCTGCAAGTATTGCTATTGTTGCTGTTCTTTAGCAGGTGGAATAGCTAACATCTCACCATATCGTAGGCAGGCTGAGATGTACAGACACACTGCAGCATCCATTTAAAAAGGGAGAGGAAATGCAATTGCTTAGCATGTTTCAAAATAGCAATCCTACTCCTGATTTATTCTATCCGAGGCAAGTATCACAGTCCCATGAGTTCACCCGTATTTCAAACTGGCAATAGGCAAATTTTATTTAGAAAATATAGTTGAAGAGGAATGGCAAAATAAACCCATTCTAGAGTTTACATACACCAACAGCAGCTGTAAGAATGAGTAAGTGTTACTGTGAAAATAACCCCATCACAGCTGCCATTAATTAACTGTGTGTTTTTGTAAATTTACTCTTTGCTACTTCTAAAACCTAAAGACTCAAGCCTGCTACAAGCCTTATGGGTGTCTAAAATTAGAATACCACATTGCAGTGAAAACCAGGAGCCTTGGAAGAAGGTGCTGTGATAACCTTAATCTATGAAACATTTGGTATTTCCCTTATTTATAGAGTTCCAGTTCATTTTTACGTGTATTCTTTTCAGAAGTCTTATAGAGGGAGACAAAACTATGCTTTTAGGTAAAAACACTCACTTCATCTGAAATACAAACACCTCCTCTTTCCCGTACTAGCCGATAAGCTTCCTTTAAGAAACCTTTTGGGTACTGAACAGCTCCATTAATGCCCTGCCAAGACAAAAAAAGAAAACATCTTCAGGAACAGAAAAAAGAAACGGGAATTGTGCTGGGTGACTGTCCCACAGTGAGGAAAAATATCAGCTGCCTTCAGGTAATAGCAAGAATGTTGTCTCAAATTTCCAGCTTCAGCACTGAAGCTGCTCAGGTCAAGTATTCCCATCCCATGGGGTAGGATTTTGTTCTGTGAACTGTGCTTGTATAAATGTGAGGCCATAGTGTAAAATCAGTCGCTGTATGACAGAACAGATTAAAGATAAAATGCCAAAACATGTACCTAGAAAATCTGTGCACTGAGAAAAATGTAAATTGATTGATGGGAAAACTAACTAGGGATCTGACGTCCCTTCTTTGGTAAAGTTGTTTAGAATGCCATTTCCTAAACTTCTATTCACCTTCCCAGGTTTCTTTTGAATCAGAAATCCTACTCCATACCTACAATGGCTCCTTAGATCAGGGCTTAGCAAGTAAAAACAGAGCTAAAACAAAACAAAACAAAGCAAAACAGAGAACACCTGAGATCATAGACACAGTGCATGTTTCTCCTCCCCCTTTCTGTCCCTGGGATATATTCTCAATTCCTTGTATTAAAAAAATAAACACATATACATTAGTTTTGAAACTGAGATTAGTTTTGAAAATAAATTAGTTTTGAAACTGAGGTGAAGCACTGCAATTAATCCCACAACTGGTTGCCACTGTTCCACCAAAATCAGTGACAAAAGCAGAAATTTTATGGGTGCATCCTTTTTTTCTTCTTCAAATATTTAAAGTGCTTAAGGCAAGTAGATATCTATATTTTGAATGTAGCTAAAATACACCAGATCTTAGTAGTTCACACTATACCGCTGTACATGCTATAACATTTGAGAAATGGCAAACTACCTACTTGAATTGCTTCTGCAATAAATCCAGCTATTGTCTTTGGCACCGAAGTGTTCAGAGTATCTTTGAACTGTTCAATGTACTGCTCATTTGCATGACATACACCTGTTTAGAGGGAAAATGTTTTAGAGATAATTTACTTAAAGTAGTAGAAGCAGCACCAAAACATGAAATTGCACATCTTATCTACAAGTACTGTTGGACCATATGGTAAATATCACCTCCCAAATACATTGAAAAGTTTAAATCTTACAAGAAGGAACCTCTAATTTTCTCTTAAACCATTTATACTCTACAGACTGCCAGTTTTGAAACAGGCAAAGCTGACAGACTTTGTTACATATTACACAACTAAATAATCTGTACAATGGAGAAGGTGTTTCTGAATCACTCACATGAGCAGAAGAAATAAGCAGACCCTTTCTCAGGGGTTAATAAATGTCAGCATAAGGCATAAGGAATCATTAGGTTAGTGCAGATACGAGGATTCTGGAGAATAGTTGCATATCAATCTATGCTGTAATGAAGAATAGAGCAATTAGTATAGCTAATCTTCCCAATCACTATAGAGGGAAAAACTAAGAAGAAAATATTTTACATGCATGTGAATTAAAACAATAAAACATGCCTACTGAAACAGTGGAAAAAATACAGAATTTGCTACTAAAAGGAGAGCACTAAAGGAGCTTCCACATTGTAAGACATGCACGATACATAACCAACATTCTTTCCCATGTACAAAGGTTTTAGTTCCACAGGTTCCCAAATATCAGAGCTGATCTCGAAAAATGCTAGAAGTGGGATTTGGGGAAAAAATCTGAGCATATGACCAATATTTTTTTTTTCCATGGGAGGCTGGTACATGAGGTCTTTGCAATATTTGCTTTAATTACCCTTGCAAATCCTAACCAGACATCTGTTGAGGAATGGCCATCTTTCTGGTTATAAGTAAATCAACTTAAACAATAATCTGAGCATAGAGTTTATTCCTACGGCCCCCTAGTATTCTCTAATCTGAAATACACATACTTTTTACCATTTACCAACCTTCAGCACAACTGCATTTTCGAACAGTTTGCACTGGTGAATCTCTGCAATTGCTGCCTCCCCATGGACCACGAAAAACATCTGGCAACATTGTCTGTGAAGGACAGAAGAAATACCTGATGACAGCTTTTTAAGAGATATGCTAATCATACATGGGGATGTTTCTAATGAAAACAAACAAACAAACAACAGTAATGACAGAACACTGCTAAAGCGCATATCTACTTCCAGTGACTCATCCAAAGATCACTAATAAAATAATATCAAAGTTCCCCCACATGGGTATTCCTGCAGTAGTGATCAACTGATAACATCCTTTTTAGTTTGCTCTTTGAGTTAGTCAGCCCTTATGGTTACCTAAGATTAATGGCAGTGCTGTAAGAGTTGCCAGTAGTACTTCAGTAATCTAAAGTATGACAAAAACTCAAAATCAAAAAGGCTGTCTGATATTACAGCAGATTATTGAAAATAGGGAATTCCTGCCTTCTAATCCTGCTGATAAGTTGGCTGAAGACATGGAATGTTTCATCTAGTGAACCAGGTTGTAAGTCCACTCTAAAGTGCCTTCCTAGAGCTCATGCTGTGGCTGTACTGCCAGCTCAGACCAGATCTCAAAGGCACAGATGTAACTTACTGCCATTTTTCATCAATAGATTTCAGAAATACATCTCTCTTCTTTCTGACATAAAGAATGGGTTCATTTTCATTCCTGGACAGAATCATCTTCAGATCAGCAGAAATCAGCTTTGCACAGATATGTCAAAGCAAACATGAGAAAAGGGATCTTGACTATTATTACTTTGCACATAGACAAACTTCCATGAGAGTACCAAGCAAAAATAAAGTACTGCAATTCACAGTGACTCATGTTATGATTGTCCCAAATCCAAACTAGTGTAAGCAAATCAACATGAAGCATCCGGCTCTTGCTGCAGGAACATGCTGTAATGTGATCAGTAACTATTAAGCACTTTGAAGACAGAAACTTGCTAATCATTGAAACATTCAAATACATTTCTATTTACTCAGGTTATTATTATTATATTAAATAAAATATATATGTATCTCACTGTTGAGCAGCCAATGCCATTGGCAACACCATGTTTATAAGAACCGATAGACGTCAATCCCAGAGCATAAGGGCTGCCTCCGTGGTATGCTCCTCTGTGCAAACAGATAAAGTACAAGAACATTACTCACTTCCAAAAAGAGGCTGTAGCACTATCAGTTCTGAGAAGGCATGCCTCTGAGCTACACATTATTAGGAGAAGTGTTTACTGCTGCACTTGAAACAAGAAGATTCATACTGCCTTTTTTTGCTCTATTTTTGAAAGCTCTATGACTGCCCGTCTATATCAGTTTCCTGCAGTTTCACATGTAATTGTGAGGTGATGCTCATAAAGAGTATGAGGACTTGAATTGGTAGCAATTCAGACAGGTTTTATGTAAGTGCTTCACAAAGCTCTTCTGCAGCACCTGAACCCTACAGAGTAAACATCTGTGTTCTTTCAATCACAGGCAATGATAATCTCTCAAACAGATGCTGCCAATCATTAAACTGCATAGCAGTTTATTGCTAGTTTTATACACAAATAAGAAGTTCATTATGTAGAATATATAAGCCAGGTAGATACTCGATGTCCTGCTGAACAGAATGGAAGAAAAATATAGCTCTTCATAACATGGCCTTTTTTTCTTTTAATCTATTAACTGTGGCTGTCTGTCTGAAAGCACAGTAACAAGAATAATCGCTTACGTTGGTGCTTACGTAGCCCTCACCTCTGCACTACCCCTGTAGTTAAGTCAGAAGAACTGTTTGTGTAGCTGTGCAGTGAACTGTGGTTCAGGGATCTGGCAGAAATATAAGGCAACAAAACAAACAAAGCCAGAAGATCTTTCCTGCAGGATAGCTTTCAGCCAGATCAGTTCCCTGCTGCAGTTCACTGCACTGCTATTCCAGAGGTACCTTTGAACTCCCACAGATGAATGCAGAGGAGAGTCAGAACAAATGAGGAAAGCAGCAATTGCTGAAGACTGCCCTGACCCTGAATGGAGGTCCACCATGGCACAGCCTGAGCTAGAGTCCTTTACTAAATAAGAAAAGCAGAAATTGCAGGTTGTTTTTCCTATGCAAATAAGTCCTAATGTAATGCATCAAATACTCAACCCCTGTTCTACTTCCTTGCCCAGTGGAGTGTCCTCAGCAGATCTGGTGTTAGATGTTTCCACTATTTTCTGCTTTAGGCATATAGAAACCAATCACACACACAGGTAGTTTGATTAGAACAATCCCATTACCTGAAACAGATGACATCAAAGTTCCGTGTATATAATCTTGCCATGAACATGGCCAAATCATTGGCTTCTGATCCACTGTTGGTTAGATAAACCACCTACAGAAGAATGCTTAGGGTCAGTATAGTGCACAACCACAACCTGCTTAGATGTCACTTCCTAACACTATGAACAACTTCTGCTGCAACAAAGTGACCTCACTGCAGTAAACCTAGTGCTGCCCGCAGACTACAGAAGGGAATGAGAATCAAGATGGTCTGTCTACTAAGGGACAATATAGAAAATCTTTAATGCCAGGAATATTCAGGTTTTCCATCTCACACCTAAGATGTAACGATGGTTTTGAGAAAAAGCGTTTAGGTAAAACTGAGCTGAATAACTGAATAACTTTCACACAGGCAAAAATAGCTGTGTGTTACCCTTGTGCAACAGTTACATGGAGTGAAAGACAGACACAACAGCAGAAGAGGTACAAAGAGCCTGCTTACTTGTTGCAAATGAAAATTAAAGGGATCTTTTTCCCTTGTTTTCCCCTTTTGTTCATTTCCCCCTTGTTTCACAGAATCACAGAGTTGCAGGGGTTGGAAGGGACCATTAACTGAATGGGTCTATTGGAGCTCAGGTCTGTGAGGTACTTAGTCTCCTGTCAAGCAAGGAGTCTCTGCTTCTTGAAATGGGTCCCATCAAGGCCATTCTCTTCATTTCACCTCTTTTCAGGAAGCACGGCTTTTAGATTTTGTTTTCAGAAGAGACTGAGATACTCCATTGCTTATTCTATGCAGATGCTTTACACTCATTTATTTTTAAACCTTCCATTTTCTAAGACTCCAATAGCATCACGCATTTCTTGCAACCAAATTTCATGTTATGACTGGTTACTTTTACCTGAAAAAATCACAGTACTTTTCCTACTGATTCTGTGAACATGACACATGACATTGATTTGGTTTGTTTACTTAAACAGCAGTAACACTCGCTACCCAAGACACAGTCAAGTACTTTTCTCTTAGAATTTTTGCAAGATTCAGGACAAGGCTGACTACATGTAACACCAGTTAACATCATCTTGGTTCCTTCAGTCATTTTTAAACTGGCATCATCCCTTCAGAGTGTTAAGTGGAGAGAAAGACCCAAGCAGAACAGCAGCGGCTTGGCTTATTACACTTGTCTACATCTGAGTGAGTCTAAAGAAAAAGCCTAGAGGCTCATCATGCTCACTTTACCTGACAGCCTGTGAAGAGGGTTTCCCTCTGAAGATACTGTGGCACTTGTTTATGTGTGCAGTAAATACTTCCATTTAATAAACACACCCCATCTCCCACCCCTGCTGCTGTCAGAAGTGAAGTACCTTAAGTGGATCAGGAAGAAATGAAGTTAGCTTCTCAGCATATTCATGGATAGATGGATGCATGTAAATATTAGTGGTATGCCAAAGGCGAGCAAGTTGTTTCTGGGCAGCCATAGTTACCTTCCTGCAGGTAGAACAAGAAGAGACACAGGGGTTTAATTCAACACAGATGTATGCAAGCACACACACCCCTGCTTCTGTTACTATGCTGAAAAGCCAGACACAGCTGCATTTGCCATATGGATGAGCAAATAAATGAATGAATTATTCAAAATATTGTGGAAATTGACCTCAATATGTCATACATAAAAACCCAGCGAATTATATCCTGGCTTTTGGCACACAGTACCTCAGATTAACAAAGAACAAAGCCATCAAAAGCACCTCTCCTACATTCTGTATTGCATTTCTGTAAGTCAATCAGTAACATACTTACGGATGACAGTGACCAACGCTGACAGTAACAATTCCAGCAAAGAGATCAAGATATCTTTGTCCTTTATAATCAAACAGCCACTGCATATGTCCTTGATGCAGCAACAAAGGCTTCTTGTAATACATTCGCAGTGAAGGAGCGATATTTTGTTCACGAATCTTCAGCATACGTTCATATGGATATGACTAAAGGGAATAAAAAAGTCAACATCTGCTCATGCATTCTAAGAATCCATACAAATGCAACAGCAGTGGTTGTTCACAGAACAAAATTTTAACACACAAACTAACTTTCTGAAACAAGAATCTCATACTGCAGTCTTACATAAATTCAAGTGCAGTGTGACTTACTTGGTATTTTTCAGGTACAAAGTCGCAAGGAGGCATTTTTGCCCTCATGGACATAGAGCTTTTCCATTTCTGCTGCCTAAAGACAACTACAAAATAGTAACAGAATTATCAAGCACGTATCAAAGTGCACATCTGAAACAGTTTCTCAATGAGCTTGTTCACAGAACACACAGACTACCATTAAGGCAAGTATATATATATATATATATATATATATATATATATTTTCTTCCTGAGAAATTTCCATTGGGTGGAAAAAAATTACTTAAATACTCTATTCTTGTAAAGGCGAAATGTGTCTTGATTTATTTTTTGATGGATAAATAAATAAATAAGTAAATAAATCAGTGTCTGATAGCTGTCATCGAGGAGCAGCATGAGCACAGCTCTTTCCTCCAGGGCTGCAGAGCAGACCTGAGCAAGGTGGGCTGCCACCATACAGGGTTTACATGATCCCTGACACACGTTAAGCCATGAAGGAATGAAAAATAAAGCTCCCTGAAATAAATCAGGTACGAGCCGCTCAGAAAATACGAATTAAAACCCATCAATCCTGACAAGCTCGGCTTCCACAGGAACCCACATCCCTTCTCGAAGAGCTCCTTTCCCCCCTCACAACAAAGTCATCCCCTCTCTACGGCCGGCCGGACCCCCAGCCCCTGCCCGGGACTCCCAGGGCTTCGGAGCCTTGTTCCTGCTGCCAAGATCCATCTGAGCCCCGTCAGGCCGCTATCACCGCCCGTCCCTCCCCTCAGCAGCTCCCTCACCGCCGCCGAGCCGCCCGCCCGCCATGCCCGCCGCCACAACCGCCTCAGGGGCCGCTGCCTTCGCTCCGCCTCTCGGTGCTCAAGGCTGAAGGCCACCGGGGTGTCACTGACTTCAGGCTGGCCGTGGTTTGCAGGGCCGTGACACAGCTGCTAGTGCTGCTTGCATTTCTGTTTTTTTTTCTTCCCTGAACCTCCTCTGAACAGCCCAGTTTCCTCAGCTGTCCCCCATAAATCCTGTGCTCCAGACCCTTCACAGCTCCACTGCCCTTCTCAGGATGCACTCTTGCACCTCAGGATCTTTCTTGTCGTGGGGGGCTAAAAACTGAACACAGTGCTCAAGGTGTGGCCTCAGCAGTACCGAGTACAGAGGGATGGTCACCTCCTGCTCCTTCTGGCTGCACTATTTCTGACACAAGCCAGGATACCTTTGGCTTTCTTGGCCACTGGAACAGGTTGCCAAAGGAGGTTGTGGATGCCCCATCCCTGGAGGCATTCAAGACCAGGTTGGATGTGGCTCTAGACAGCCTGGTCTGGTGGTTGGAAGCCCTGCACATAGCAGGGGGGTTGAAACTGGATGATCTTTGAGATCCATTTCATCCCAGGCCACTTTAATGACCACTCCAGGACCCAACCCAGGGAGGTTCTGGATGCCCCGTCCTTGGAGGTGTTCAAGATCAGGTTGGACGGGGCCCTGGGCAACCTGATCTAGTAAATGTGTATGTTTGGTGGCCCTTCTAGGCAGGGGGGTTGGAACTACATGATCCTTGAGGTCCCTTCCAACCCGGGTCATTCTGTGATTCTGTGTGATTCTGTGATAACAGATAGGGGGAGCTTCTCATTCACAAAACATGGTCCACATTGGGGACTTCAGCCTCCCCAAAATTTGTTGGAGGAACAACACAACTGGGCACCAACAATCAAAGAGAGTCCTGGAATGTGTGTTGTTGGTAACTTCTCTTCCATATTGTACAGGAACCTATGGGAAAAGGTGATTTGCTGGACCTTGTCCTCACCAACAAGGAGAAACAAATGAATAATGTAAAACCCAGGGGCAGCCTTGGCTGCAGTGACCCTGAAATTGTGGAGTTAATGATCCTTAAGGCATCAAAGAGGGTGCTCAGCTGGCTTGCTGCTTGGGATGTCAGGAGAGCAGACTTTGACCTCTTCAGGGAACTGCTTGGCAGGGTGACATGGGATAAGGTCCTGGAGGGAAGAAGAGCCCAAGAAAGCTGGTCAGTACTGAAGTACCATTTCCTCCAAGCCCAGAAGGAGTGCATCCCAAGAAAAAGGAATGCCAGGAGGTCTCCATGGATGAACATGGAGGAAGTAAGTCCAATACTGGACTTACTTAAGTGCAAAAAGAATGTCTGTAAGAAGTGGAAGGAGGAAAGGATTACCTAGGAGGACTACAAAAAGTTGTGCACACAGCCAGGGATCAGGTTTGGAAAGGTAAAACCCAGATGGAAATAAATTTAGCCAGGGACATAAAGGGGAACAAGAAGAAATTTTATAGGTGTATCAGTCATAAAAGGAAAGCCAGGTAAGATCTGGGCATTCTCTGAAGGAAACTGTGGTCATTTGGAATATGGTCAGAGATTAGTGCTTTCTGCTAACCAGTGATGTACGTAAACATGTTTGTACTTCCACATTCTCAAACTTCTTCAGTCAAACTACGCTTGTGAAAACTCACGCTGCCTGAATTTCAATGAAAGAAAAGAGAGCTGTAAGGAAACATGAGCCTAAAAGTAGTGACCTTGTGAAGGAGCCATCTGCATTTACTCTGTAGTTTCATGATACCTCAAATCCAATGTAGGTGATAGCAACTCTCACACCTCAATTCAGCTCTGCCTTTTCTCACACAAGCTTGGATTAGGTAAATATACTCCTTGATTTGTTCTCTGAAGAATATATTCTAGGAGTGAGAATAAACATGAGTAAGCCAACCAGCTTCTCCAAGAAGTCAGAAGTCCTTCTGCTTCACAAATTAGATTCTTTTATACCCAGGTTTGAATGCCTGGATCTACATGGCTCCTTCAGTACATGTGGTATGAAGTCTCCTGCATGCTCAGCGGGCTAAACATATCTATCACTGGGCCTTCAACTTGTGGAATATGTGGGAACCTGTCCTATAAACTGTGCTGAATTCTGATTTTTCTTTTTTTCCTTGATATATTTAACGGATTTTCTATTTTATTTATTTATTTATTTATTTATTTTAGGAGGAAAACTAGAAGATTTTGTGAATTCTATTCAAGAGCTTTTATTAAATTGAAATGCGAACACCATTGCAAAGAGATTTTACAATGACAAAATATAGAAAAGTCCACCAGAAAGCTACAGACTTCAGTAACAATATTGATCTTACAAGTGAAATTGCTACCAGATTTTATTAAAGCCAGCATTTTCCATATCAAGAACTTAAAAAATACATCATTTTAAAGCATTTCCCTTCAAATACACTTAGAAACAATGAAGATATTCCTGAGCAACTGTTTTTATACCAGTACGTCCCAACCAATGTACATACTGAATATGAAATCTACGTTCTATAATTTTTTTAATTTTTAAAAATTTACAAAACGTTTGGGTCCGCTTCATAGAATAGTTGTGCTTCAAGTCATTGTGCTGTTAAAGGAACGACACTACAATAACTTGAATATTCCGGATAGCATGCAAATTCTGAAAATGAAACTGAGAAATAAAAAAATCACCTAGCTTATATTGCAAGGCTGAGAATGAATTTGCTTACACAAGTATATATATATACATACATACATATATATATATATAGCTTTAAATATTGGACTGGCTCTTTCTTAGTTGGGAAGCATGTCGTATACTGTGCATGCTGTTTAGAATACACAATTTGATTTGTACCTAAGTTTCTCTGGGAGACCTGCTGCCACTATCAAAGACAAGGAAATTCCAGAGACTTTCCCCTGCATTTAACAGCATGCCAGAAATTTGAACGAATACAATTAATTGTTGATTCCTGATATATGTATATTTTTCCTGGGCAGAACCTATTCATAGCAGGAACTCTGATATTGCTGTTTTATACACTGACTCAAAAAAGAAACAATTACATGAAGCACAATATAAAGATTTCAGAAATTCAGACAGTGCTGAGTATCTCTGAGAAATATAATGCATTCACACAACTGATGGCTGCGTCATTCCAGATGAAGAGTGGTATTTGTGGTCAGAATTAAAAGCTGCTTTACATGATGCAAAATGAACAGCAGTGTAGCAGCCCAGGGGATCCCTTCTGAATATATCTGAGTAGTAGTTTTTCCTCTTCCTTTTGGAATGACAGACCTGGGGATGAGTATTCAGAGAAGTCTACAGCATTATGAACATTGAAACATATTGTTTGACATCATAACACTTTCACCTGTATTTTGTAGAAAAATCTGTGTATTACTTAACATATATATATATATTTTCTGTCCTACTCAAAGGATACTTTCTATGAGTGCCATCTACAAAGATTCCCAGAATCCTCTAAAAATTCTACTCAGTGCTGTGTCTTTAAACCCCAACACTACGATTCTTGTAGGAAATGAAGCAAAATCTGTCCATTTTTACTTATGTCAAAATGAGGTGAAGGTACTCAGCAGCTCACTAAAACAGAAGCAGCATTCTCCAAAGAAAAATTCACCAGATAAAGACATAGACCAAAACAAGCAGCACCACAGAGTAAAACTGCCTAATAGCTCTGAATTCTGAAAACAAAAAAAAAAAAGTGAAAAATCTTCCTTATTTCTAACTTCTCTGTGCACCAATGTTGAGTATACACCCATGTTTTTAGCCTATCAGCGTGGCAAGAGGCCATACAAATAATTCAGGCATCTTTAGAATTACTTCTGATGTACATCGTCTCTGTTAAAAGCTTATATGAAGTGGCAGAAATGTATTTTAAATGTCTTGGCAAATCTCAAGAATTTATCACCAAGAAACAGACTTTGTGGTTAAGGAAAATGTTAATGTTTTGATTGCCACAGGTACAAACTAAACAATGCCCAGAAATGTCTACAGACCATGTGCTAGTAGCCACAAAATGCTTTATCCCTTGGAGCCTACAGCTCATTTAACCAGTAGAAGAATGCTTAGGAATGGTAAGTGTACCTGCGAGACATTGTAAATAGATAAATAAAAATCATCTGGAAAAAGAAATAATAACAAAAATTGAAGTTTTATTTAAAGACAGTGTGGTGCACTTTGTTTTTTTGAATTTTTTCCTAATGAATGTAGGAAATACAACAGCAGATTAGAGGAGGGGCCTGGCTGTACAAACACAGTTTGCCAGGAACCAATTCCAGATTATTGAGAGAAAATGCCATAATTATTATAAACAGAGTGACCAACTTGCATGTGTAAGTCTTTTTCACTTTGTATGTAACAGATGATCTGTGTAGCCAATTTCAGCATCTTACCAGCTGGTTAGCACATAATGAAGCATGACTATCTTTTGTGGACTATCTCAAGTAGCTGAACACATTCCCATTTTGATGTAGAAGTATTTTTTTTTCCCCTTAAGAACATGTTTACCACTTTACTGCTTTTTGTTTTTTGTTTTTTTTTTTAACTACTCACACATTTTATTCTTTTGCTTTTATTTTTTGTTCTCCCTCCCTGTCTTCTCAACTGCAGTCACCATTCTACAGCGTCCTGACTGTATTCGTCTGCTCCGACACATGCAGCAACCATGTCACTTCTCCAATCATAAGCCACTCTTTCTTTCATCATACACAGCGTGTTTCTGTATTCCATTTATCCTTATCTCCTGCTTGACATACACAGGAAAGATGAAGAAATTCCTTTATTTGTTTTAAAACGATTTTCAAGACCGAGCCACGAGGTTTTTCCAGCTCAGTGTAATTCAGTCAATCCTTCCACACCACTATCAGTGGAACTGAAGGAAGTCAGTGACTTGGTTTTCAGTATGTGTTTTGGGACAGCTGGAACTGGGACTAGTCTCTGTTTTCACTCACTCAGGAACGGTTTGAAGATTTCCTTCTAAGAAACTCAACTGAAAGCAGGTCTTACTAAACAGTAAGTACTAACAAGTGATCGGTTCCATTGGTGGGATCCAGAATCAGAGCATCTCTGAGAGCTCAGCTTGCTCAGTCCTAGAGAGTTGAGCACACAGGCAGTGGCAGAAAACAGGAAGGGGAAAAATGGTGACTGCCAAGCTGGTCAGCATGGCTTTCCCTACAAGATGAAAACTTCTTTGTTGTTTTTCTCCCCTCTTCTTATTTAGCTATGCATCTCTCACATCCCATCATACCAGCAGGACAAAGCCAATGATTTCATGACAAGCTGTCCATTACAAACAATTCAGACATGACAAACAACATTTTAAATCAATTTGCAGTTTGACACACAAAAGGAAAATGCTTGTCTGCCTTTTAAAAGGGAGTGGGGGAAAAAAAACCCAAAAAAACAACCACAAAACATCTGAGGTAGTGATTCTTTAAGAATATGGTGCCTGATCTCATGAAACTTTCATTTCATTTGTCTTTATGGCTTTGTAGAAAATTTCTACTGTTCATAAACCGGCTTAGATGACTTTGGTATCCTCGCCCAACACTTTCAAACTCGTTACAGTTGATGAGAGATTACCAAACACACTTACAGGCTTAATGATGTGAACTCCACATGTACAGTGCTTCAGAGATAACAAATAAAATGGTTCTTATTCGCTTTTAACATCTGCTGCTACTACTACACTTTAAATACTTAAATGACATTTAAAGCAGTTATAGATTTTCCAGCCATCTAAACATATACACATAAACAAATACACCACAGAACTCACTGCTTTAATATAAACTGATTAGCACTATATTTTTGTGTTTCAGTTTGTTCTATAAACACATATATCCCCTTATTAGTATTATATAAGGTCAAATGACTACAATGTAATTAAATAATCCTTTGTAGTTACAGAGTATCATCACGAGCATTCCTCAAACCTTCATTTTATGTGAAAGTAAGTTTTTTTGGCAGCACATGTCCACTTCAGTAAATGAGATTTCTTCAAGTCAGGAACACCATACTGAAATATTAGAATTGTGAATCAATGTTGTCCTCGCTAAAAGAACAGGTCTAATTTGAAAAGTGAGAACGAGTTGCATTTCTCAATACTGAAGAAAACTGTCAATAAGAGTATTAAAATATATATTCAAATTAATGAATTTATAAAATTAATTTTCTGAAAAGACTTTTATGCTACTGAAACTTAAAAGTGATACATTTAACATACACACACACACATACACAGAAAACCCTAAACATTCAAACTTCACTCAAAGTGAGAAATTTGGTGCAAGACCGAGGGGGCTCATCCCAGTTCCTGGGGTAAACTCTGTTACATGCTTAACCACTGTATATTGAAAGGGGTGTCAGGAACCTGTTATTACATGAGGGTATATCATAACTTTACAAGAATTCACTGTGTACAATTGCTACAAAATCTCATCTATTTAATAATAAAAAGCTATTCCTTGAAGAGCTGTAATAAAAAAATAATGTTGTGAACAAGACAGAATGAAACATTTCAACACCCAAAGGCCCTCAAACTTCGCTGAAGATTATTCTGATTTTACAGAATTTTATTCTCCTTTGATGTGCAAAAGTTCTGTAAAGATGTTCAAGGCCACTTTTAGAAGGTGCTACTCCCACCTGGGAAGTAACAGGTTGTTTTGGACAATGAAAGTGCATCCAAAGGAAAAATAATCCAACTGCACATTTGTTCAGCTTAAAGGATGATGTATGTTCATGAAAAATGTGTGTTCAAGTCATATTGAGCTAGCAGATTCTCCAAAAAGCTGGGTTACTCACAAGCAACCAAAAACGTGCCATTTCCACTCGGGTAGAATTCCTGACTTCACAGAAAGCCATGATGATTTGGCATCACGGGACTCTCACTGGCAAAGGTGGGAAAGCACTTATGCCCCATAAGGTAACTGAAGCTACAGCTATCTGGCAGTTTCAGAACTAATCTATGGATAGGCATAGAAAAACTCTGACTCAGTTTTCTTGCTGATGGAGAATCTTTGAACTACTGGCGGGGCTTCTTCTTAGTACCTTTCAATTTTGGTGCTGTTTTTTTTTTGTTGTTGTTTGTTTGTTTTTATTTTTTTTTTTTCCCTATGCAAAAATACTCCTTTTTTTGTTTGTTTATTTGGTTGATTGTTTTTTTCTTCTGGCAACTTAGAAGAAAAGCTGATCTTTTGGGCTTTATGAACTCAAGGTGATAAAGTTGATGATGTTCCTGGGACCCAACAGCTGCAATAGAATTGGACATACCTCACAGTACTAACACAGCCTGTATTTTTCACTTTAAGCAATGTCAATTCAGAAAATATTTTTGAAAAAATAAATAAAATGAAAAAAATATTTAAATTTTTATTTTTAGGCTAGAGAGCCACACACTCTGATTCGAGCAATCTAGGATAGACAAACATAGTAACAGCCAATGGAGTCTGAAGCATATCGTCCTGAAGCAGAAACAATTATTTTTCAGGCAAATCATGCTCTAGACTCTATGCCTATATTATAAACTAAGTACGCATACAGATACTTTCAGTTAGGCAGGACAAATAATATATTTAACATCTGCTAGAAGTTGTATCTGCCTGCCTATGATCAAACGTAGCCCATAGAATAGCAACAGCCTGCTGCTGACACCTTGTCACATACTCCACAACAACCTGTATATGGTCCAAAAAATGCACTATGTAAGGAACATCATCAAGCTGTATTCTGATAAGATTCTATAGCCTCTATGCATCACTAGAGGGAGAAAACAAAGGCCTGCAGCAACACATCCTTATACTTGCTGCTAGGAGTGAGAAATAACTGCTTGGTTCAGGTATGGCTATCTGTGTAAGGTAAGAGAATATGTCTTATATGAATCAGCTCTTTGAGATTCAACCAGAAAAATGGAGCTTTATGACCAGAAGAATGAAGCACTGTCAAAAGGAGATAGTACACTATCAGCTTAAACACGTGGACACACAGATTTTACTGTCCTGCAAAACATTCCAGTTTTGACTGATAGCTCGACACTTTCTTTTCAGTACTTCTTAATATTTCTAGAAAATCTATAAGATATAGTACAAATGCTACAATAAAATAGTCCCGCTACCGATAACAAAATTTTATGCTTGGCTGCTCTCTGAAGTAGCCACTTCATGTCTTCAAGTGCTAAACTGAGTGGCTGGATTAAGAATTTAAGATCTCTCGCTACACATTCAGCAGAACATCCGAACTGCCCTGATCATCCTCCAGAAGTGGGCAGCACATTGCAAGTAGAGTTCACAGACTCTACATTTGATACCTAAAGTAAAAGTTGCAGTATCCCCAACACGTGTTTATATACACACACGGATAATTAGTTAAAATCTAAAGTCCTGCCAGTGAAAGACAGACAGCTTAACAGATCTGTATTTGAGCAGTTCCATGGCATGGAAGTATATAATATGAGAATCTGATTTGACAAAGTAGATGCAGCCTTCTGTAACCTTCAAAATCAGAGCATCTGTTCTGTGTGGCTCTGAAGAAGGTTACCTGATACTGCAGGAAGGCTGGCTCAGTGCAAAAAAATCATAAAAAGCTAGAGAAATATGATGCTGTACAGGAAGGACAAGAAAGAAGAGAGCTCATCTATGGTAAATATACTTTCCACAACATGTACAGTACAATTTTGTTTACCTTATGCTCCTAATTCTCCCTGGAAGCTAGTGCTATTTGCTAAATACTTGACCCAGCTTTAATCAGCCATCACTTATTAATAACTTTCCTGGAGTATATTTAACTTTTGTTTCAAGAAGGGCCATAGTGAGTTCATAGTGATTCCATTGCCATTTTGATTCCACCTCCAGTTACACACGGAAAGAAGAATCTGCAGTGTTTCCACTGCTGTTCCTTGGGCAGTTGTCTAGCCCACCGACATGGACTCTTGTCTCACTCCCATCACTATTTCAGCAGAGCACTGGATATGCCTCATATTCTGATTGTGGAGAATGGATTCCAGAATTCATTTTGGTATGTTGATTGTGATAAGTCTGACTTCAAACCTGCCTTCCCAGCTCAGATAAAGATGTACACAATGGCTAAGGATGCAGATGATCGTGACTGACAACAGAGTACAAACCAAGTGGGAAAGAAGCTTTACTCTCAAAACCTAGACTCTACTTTAATTTTATAATAACAGCTGGTAAAAAACATCTGAAATAAATAATTTACAATTCAAATAGTAATACATCAGCAATATATTAGAAATATAGTTTAAAAATTACTTCATATTCTTAATTAGTATAAAGTTTAATTTTATGCTTTGTATAGAAATGGCAGCTTTACTTGTTACTTCTGTTTCAGCAGAAGGAAACAGAAAAGTTGCTAATTAGCAAAATAACATTGGGAAATTAAAAAATATTTTATTTTGCTTTTTCTTTTTTTGTTTTTTTGGTAATAGAAAAATAGCCTTTAAAAATACATTGTTAATTGTATGGGACTGTACTAAAGTAGAATTGTATAATATATACAGTAAGGCAGTGCATCAAATAGTGTCCTCCTATCTTTTCGTGTTTGGTTTGATTGGAACAGGATGCAAAGTTTTCTGTCATATTGTGAAGAATTTGTTATTTTAATGCTATCAGTTAAACATATTGTCTTTCATATATGGTTTTTCATACACAAGAGGTTCATTTTTTCTTAAGAACTGATAAAGAATATAAAGAAAACTTAATCTAATGTCACAATACATTCAGAAAAAAATACATTGCAGATCAGTGTTACTGTGTAATGATTTATCTGATTTAGAAACTGCTCAGACAATTATGGTGTACCAAGCCATAACAATCTCAGTCTTTGTTGAATCTGCAAAATTCCCTTAGGTTTGATCAAATAACAGAAGAACTGCAGAACTGAATAATTAATTCACAATGTATTTTTCACGACATGTAGTACCATGTCCACATTTCCTTCTGTAAGAAACGCGTGTCAGTGATCCAGGATTTACTGATACAATTATTATCTCAACCCACAGTTTATTCTGTTCTTTATATAATACACATCCAAGGCTATTTTTTAAAGGAACTATATGCTATGTGGTTTTTGTTGGTTTTTTTTTGTTTGTTTTGTTTTTTTACTGTACATAACTATTAACAAAATCATATGTAAATCACACTTACCAGCTAGGAAAAGGTACAAGCTACAGTTGTGATGTAGTAGCATAATCTTAACCCATAGCATTATCATACTGATTGTATTTGATTCATTCTGTAGCATTACCTGATGAAGAGTGATCAAACTTTTAGTTATTTAAAGGAGGGCATAAATGAGGACGGGTCCATGTACTCTGATCCACTAGTTTCTCTTTTGCAGTCACTTGGAGCTGTCAGACAGTAGCTCATGTTTTTTTCGACTTGACCTTGCTGAAGGTTCTGAGACGTTTCTTTTGCAGGTTCTTGAGGTGCAGGTGTGTGCAGAACTCGTGAATCTGGCATTAATACTAGAATATTATGGTCCATAACTGTGGAAACCTTTGTGTATTCTTTGCTGGCTCCTGAAATAGTGTATTTTTCAATCTTTCCACTGTTTTCTTTATGTTTCAGTAATACTGCTGGTTCCTCATCCTGTCTGACTTTGTGAACTTCTACATAATCCATGAGTGCAGCATCCAAAAATGGTGACTTCTCATTAGACCTGTTTTGTTTGACCTGCACTGTGGTTTGCTCAGTACTGGAATGCAAATTCTCCATCTCTCCTTGCTTTTCCATGTCTCCAGGGACGGTTTCAGGGATAGAATACCGTGATTGTTGTTTTTCTTCATTTTCCATCAAAACTGCTGCAACATTCATATTTGTGGTACTCAGTGTTATCTTATGCGCATCTACAATGCTGTGATATGCAAACATAGGAGGCTGATTGTTAGGTAACTGAACTGCAGGCCATGTGGATGATTTTGCACTCTCACTGCTAAAAAGGAGTGATTTACTTTCTGAGGCTACACACTGAGTTTCCCAGCTCCTCTTCCCTGCTTTCTTTTCTTGAACTTCTCTTACATCTTGTGTCTGAAGCATTGACGGAAGGGTGCAGGTCACCCTGCACTTTTCAGAAAGCAGGGAAGGGCTGTCACAGCTCCCTCGTCCCGAGTCACTGTCTGTTTCCTTGGGTGTAATTTTTGCATTTTTACTGGGATGACCATTGTCATGACTTGGCATGAGCTGCTGATCCTCGCTGTCCTCTACTTCCAGATACTCTATCAGTAGTTCCTCACAGTCTGATGTTGGAGGGAAACCATGGCAACCAAGCGCACTCAACAGTTCTTCAGATTTCCCTGCCTAAGGGCGTATCAGATAAGACAATGTTAATCTTTCACTACTAACAGTAGGGATTATTTGACTAGTACAATTATAAACACTTTACATATTTAACATGCAAACACTTTGTTACATCTCTAGACCTAAAATGAATTTACACTACTGCAGAAAACAGTGAAAGAACAAAAGAACTTCCCCTGAGTTCCCTCCAGAGGGAGACAATTACAGACTTCATGTCTCTAAAATGGAAGGACTGGGGAGCTTCTGAAAATAAGGGCTTCAAAGATTTGGCAAGGAGGAAATGGAGGAGAATGACAGATCAGCTATGCCCTTGTCTCCTCAATGTAACAAGAGACTGTGGAGAATTACTTCCACAAGAACTGCTTAGGTCACATAGGAATTAAAATCTTGTGGTGCCACAGGAAGAAACTGCAGTCATACACCCTGTCATCAAATGTCCTACTGCTGCTAGTGCCAGTCAAAACCATATCTCATACATAACCTCCCTGATGATCAACCTGAAAGTTTTGCTTATTTTGAATGTTAATTAAATTAAATCTGTTTTATACTTAATTATGGTAATTATTTTTACTGTTACAGAACCTGGGAAGGTAAGTAACAGCAAATTCCTTTGCTGTTATCAGTGCAACTCACCTCTAACAGATGTGTATCTATGCCTTTTATCTTTGGTCCTGGAACTGGTGGTAGGATAAAAGTTACCATTCTAAAAAACAAAACAAAACACAAACAGAACAAATACAGAAGATATAAGTATGGGCCCTCTCCTACCCATTCCATCTCTTTCATGAATGTACCAATGATGTGGCAACAGGAAGCCTAAAGTCTATCAGAAGTCGGCCCCAGGGGGATAATTAAAAGAAAAGAATGACTAAATAAAAAAGCTCAGCAGAGTCGCCACCCTGAACTTGAAAAAAGCAAATCTTAAACTTCTCAAGGATCTAGTTAGCACAATACCCCAGCAATCTACTCTATAGATAGAGATACAGACAGATAAATATAGATGGATACAGAACTGGTCACTTTTCAACAACTAAATTCTAAAAGCCCAGGAGCAGGCAATCTCATTGTGTTGTTCATCAAGCAAGTGGGGCAGAAGACCAGCATGGCTGAATAGGGTAGAAAAAGAAAGCATATGATTTCTGGAAGCAAGGTCATGCTTCAAAAAACAGAACAGAGCTGCAGTTAATGTCTAGAGAGAAACCAAGAAAACTGTAGCTTGCATTCACATTGACCACTGGGGTGCCAGGCAACAAAACAGACTTTTTAAAGTATTTCAAAAGTAAAAGGAAGTCAAAGGAAAACACTAGACTGATACTTGTGGTGTTTAGTCACCTAGCAATTAAGAATTAAGGAAGAGGAAGAAGTGGAAACATTTAATGAATTTTTTTTGCCTCAGTCTTTAGCAGTAACAACAGACCTTGGTCTGCTCAGACCTCAGAGTAAAGCTGTTACAGGACATGGTGAACATGGGGTCATGAAGGAAAAGTCCTGTCTTAAGCTCCCTCTTTGATAAAGTCAATTGGTTGGAAAGGACCTTAGAGATCATCGAGTCCAACCCCCAGGATTCGAGACTCTGTGTAGCAGAGCGGCACTTCTACCACTTGTGCCACAGGGGGGATTCAAACCCGGGCCCCAGTGTTGCAAGGCGGCATTCTCTACCAATAGCAAATATAAAGTATTAAATCTGTAATTAATGCTATGCAACTCTCCCATAAAAAAGCACAAAATCTATATGAAAGTAAATGAAATGTTAATAGCTTATTTTTGGAAAAAATTGATGAAATTTACAGCTACACAGAATTATGAGACTTCTGACTTACCTGTACCCTTTTAAAACCATCGTCCAGCTCATGATTAAACATATGAGAGATGACAAGACACCCAGGATGATCCACACAATCATATCTTTTACTCTGAAGTCTAAGAAACAAAGGGAATTATTTAAGGATGCATCTAGAAAATACATTCAGAATGCACAAAAAGTATCAAATTACTTTTATTTGAAGAAGTGGTTTAACCCTCCAAAGTTGGTATTGAATCTATGAGGCCTCAACTAGCACAAACATATCTCAATAATCACTGCAACATCTGGTAATTAATATACTTCAAATTAACAGCATTGTAAAGGAAATGAACTCCTGTGAAAAAGGCATCAAAATGCATGAAGATGGAGAAGTTTTTCACAGGGTTCAAGCCCATGTAGGCTAACATAAGTAATTTCATTATCAAATACAGGTACAGAATCACAGAATCACAGAATTGTAGGGGTTGGAAGGGACCTCTAGAGAGCATCGAGTCCAACCCCCCTGCCAAAGCAGGCTCCCTACACCATGTCGCACAGGAAGGCATCCAGGTGGGTCTTGAATATCTCCAGAGAAGAAGACTCCACCACCTCCCTGGGCAGCCTGTTCCAGTGCTCCGTCACCCTCACTGTAAAGAAGTTCTTACGCACATTTGTGCAGAACTTCCTATGCTGTACTTTCATCCAATTACCCCTAGTCCTATCCCCATGCACTACTGAAAAGAGATCAGACTCACCACTATGGCTCCCACACCTCAGGTATTTATAAACCTGGATCAAGTCCCCTCTCAGCCTTCTTTTCTCAAGGCTAAACAGACCCAGTTCCCTAAGTCTCTCCTCATAGGGGAGATGCTCCAGGCCCTTCACCATCTTAGTGGCCCTCCGCTGGACTCTTTCCAAGAGATCCCCGTCTTTTTTGTACTGGGGAGCTCAGAACTGGACACAATATTCCAGATGAGGCCTCACCAGGGCAGAGTAGAGGGGGAGGATCACCTCCTTCGACCTGCTGGACACGCTGTTTTTAATACACCCCAGTATGCCATTGGCTTTTTTGGCTACAAGGGCACACTGCTGGCTCATGGTCAATCTGTCGTCCAGCAGGACGCCCAGGTCCCTCTCAGCAGAGCTCCTCTCCAGCAGGTCTTCCCCCAGCCTGTACTGGTGCATGCAATTATTTCCACCCAGGTGCAAGACTCTACACTTGCTTTTGTTAAACCTCATCCGGTTTCTTACTGCCCAGCTCTCCAGCCTGTCCAGGTCTCGCTGAATGGCAGCACAGCCTTCAGGCGTGTCAGCCAATCCTCCCAACTTCGTGTCATCACAAACTTGCTGAGGGTGGTCACTATCCCCTCATCAAGGTCGTTGATGAAGATGTTGAACAAGACCGGACCCAGCACAGACCCCTGGGGGACACCGCTAGTTACAGGCCTCCAGCCAGACACCGCACCGCCAACGACAACCCTCTGCACTCTGCCAGTCACCCAATTCTCAACCCACTTCACTGTCCACTCATCTATCCCATACTTCCTCAGCTTGTTATAAGGATGTCATGGGGGACAGTATCAAAAGCCTTACTGAAATCAAGGTAGACTACATCTACCGCCCTCCCCCTGTCCACCCAGCTAGTGACATGTTCATAAAAGGCCACCAGGTTGGTCGAGCACGACCTCCCCTTGGTGAACCCATGCTGGGTACTCCTGATAACCTCCTTATCACCCAGTTGTCTGGAGATGGCATCCAGCACAAGCTGTTCCATCACCTTCCCTGGGACAGAGGTGAGGCTGACTGGCCTATAGCTACCTGGGTCTTCCTTCTTGCCCTTTTTGAAGACTGGAGTGACATTGGCCGTCCTCCAGTCTTCAGGCACCTCCCCAGTTCTCCAAGACCTCTGAAAATAAATAAATTTTAGTACAAATAAATTTTGGGTAGAATGGTCTATGACAATATGTTTTTAAAGATTTCTATTTAACATGGCACTTCTTACACTGAGATGTTTATTCATGATAACAAATATAAATGAGGCAATAAACAGAAAGAATGTGCTTTACGTTTGTAAGAAAACTGATTCATCTGTTTAACTCCTAAGATTAATGAAGAGTACAGCTGACTGTATGGTGCAGGGAAGCTGAGAAGTTACCTTAGCAATGACATTCCTACCTGTAGAAAACAGTGGGATGTCAACCTGTATGGGTGCTACTGACAGCTGACAGAAGTATTACAAGAACCTTCATAAAATAACAGCTATTGAAGGCATGTAAGGCCACTCACCATTAGGAATCTGAATATACTTTTCAGAGCTCCATTCACTCCATGATCCATGGTGGTCTGGTTTGCAGTGAATCTGTACAATATACTTCTTTCCTGGATTTAAACTAAACATTTTATATTGTGTTTGCTGTCCAACAAAAATAGTCTGAAAATGAATTAAAAATCATAAAATCCATATAAAATTTAGATATTTTTTCAAAGAAAATCACTGCTAGTCTAGTCCTGATAATCAAGTTGGGAACATATCAAGGCTGTTCTGTAAGTAATGCGTTCTATTTTATGATGTTTGATCATGATGTCAGAGGTGGAGACAACAGTTTGTCCCCTACTTGTATGAGTTGCAGATCCTGAGTGTGGCGAATAATTATTATGTGGAGATAACAACTATTACCTAATGGTTATTTGCACAAATATGCATAATGTCATTGTTATATACAATATTTGTATAAATATATAGTATATATATATACATAATGTCATCCTGTTATATAAGAAGTATTTGTGGCTGAGAACAAATTATCAAAAAAATAAGCCTGGCAGAACAAGAGCTAACAATTTAAACTACTATGTCAATATGATTAATATATAATGGCCACAATTAAAAACAAGTACTTCATCACCTGCTGCCACACAGCAGCATCTGAGATACTAGCCTTCTCAATAGGAATATGTGGAACACACAAGCACTGCTTTTGAAAAAGGACGAATTATTCCATGTGCCTGCTTCATTATGGTCAGGCATGGGACATAACTAACAAACTCTAACTGATCAAGAAAAACTGTGAGTAAAAACATGCAAGATCCTTACCTCCCATTCCTCTCCTTCTTCAGGCTTCAGTCGCAATTCATACTCAAGGGTAAGCCATCCAGATCTGACATCAGCCAGTGGGGGTGGAGACCATGTCAGTACCAGATACGGTTTTCTATTTGTTGGCTTTTTTAATTCTAGAGTTACATTCACAGGAGGATCAGGCTGTACTGTTAAAATAAGAGAACTGATAAAATAAACAAGGATTTAAAATTTGAAGGCACTGAAGAACACAAAATAAGTGGAGTTCATATTGAAGTTTTCCTGGTTCATTTACCACCTAAACCATACTTTGTTTTTTCACATCACCATTTATCCTTGCTGTTCTCCACACTCTATTTCAAAGCTAATAGAAACACATATAAAAAAATATAACAAAACAACATCTTCAATGGTGTGTTATAAAAGTTGTTTTGTATCATAATCTTACCAAATTTGGTATATACCATTAGGGATGCTGAAAACACAGATTTAAATTATAAAACTTGTCCCCTTCAATTGTTAACACTGGGAAAATACAGCAGCATTATCCCAGTGTGCATTGGCAGGGATACATAAAAGAATAAAGTCCTTTCCATGCTTCAAAAATAAAACAAAATGGAATGTAGCTTTCTGCCAGCCAGGCCTGCAGCTGCCTCAGTTCACAGGTAGAGCTCCTGCATACAATGCATGTGTTTTACCACTGTCTGATGCAAAGTTTCACCAAGTAAGTAGTCAGGGCATAGAGGTAAAATATGCTTTTTTTTTTTTTTTCTCCACAAGCCCTTTTTCAGTTATCAGGCTCTCAGCAGTCTCATCTTTGATACAAAAATCATTATTTGCAGTAATATTCTTTCCCTTAGAAAATTACATAAATACTTGCACACAGTCACTCTGTGGAAAAAGTCTGAGAGATTATCAGTGCATTGCTATAAAAACAGTTTCAGCTTCTCCTGGGAAAAGCAAATCTCAGAAAACCGCTTTCAGGTAGTAAAATTTAAGTTTTATTGGTTAAAAGATCAATTTGAATTCAACTGCTGATAGAGTGGAAAAGGATTTTAGCAAGATGGCGTTTCTTATGGCTTGACTGGAGGAAATATGTGGATCCAATAAATGATTATCTGAATGCAGTGTTAAAGCTTTCAGCACTTTTGTCCTTCAAATGCTAGGAGGATGAATTTTGACTTACTACAAACAAGATCTTATCTTATATTACATATTTTTAACTGGGGTGTACTACAATCCATGAGAAGAGCTGGAAGAAAAAAGATTGTATCAAAACCCATAATCCTGAATTAATCGGTTTCACAGAAAACACTGTCTCTTACCTATGTAGGTCACATCCACATAATGAGGATCTGAGCTGTTACTTCCCATTTCATTAGTTGCCCTGACAGTAATATTGTATATGGTCCAGAAGGAAGTGTGCTTTTTATCAAAGTAGCAGGAATTGGGGCCTGCAGTTTTGTAATCTGGACATTCATAAACTTGTTCCTCTCTGAAATGAAAGAATCACAGTGATTACACAGACTAAAACACGTGACTTTGTTTACAAGTAGTTGCATCTGTAGTAACATTCTTTAGGGCTGGATTTGAGTCTATATAACTGAGAATATGAAGGAAATCACCATACCTGGAAAGATCCAGGATACTCTGAGAATTGATAGTACAAAAGTTATGCCTTTGATACTGCCCCTCACAGGACTTTTCTGGATAAATTGTTCAACTGTGAGATAAGATTGTTCAACTGTCCCTGTCACAGCAAGTGCTGACATGTCTCAGTGGCAGAGATCAAAGGGCTGTAGGGGATGGGGTACACCCTGCTGCCAGTTCATCACCAGTAGTGTTCCCCAAGGCTCAGTTCTAGGTTCATTTCTGTTCAATATTGTTACCAATGTTGTAGGATGCAGGAGTGGAACGTGTCCTCAGCATGTTCACCAGTGACACTTAACTGGGAGCTGCTGACTGCCTGGTGGTATGAGAGGCCTATGAGTTGTGTGCTCTACCATACAAAAAGGATGTTAAGGTACTTAACAGGGGAGGTTCAGACTGTACATTAGAAAAAACTGTTTACAGTGAGAATGGTCAAACCCTGGAACAGGTTTCCTGGAGCAGTGGTTGATGTCCCATGCCTGTCAGTGTTGAAGAGGCAGTTGGATAGTGCCCTCAGTAACAGGTTTTAACCTTTAGTTAGCCCTGAATTAGCAAACTCTGGTCATTTTGGAAAACTATTTTCCCTGGAGCTGTGAAGGCAAGGTGTTACACAGCTGTGCCTTTGTTTTGCAAATAATGTCATGCAGCTCCTGCACCACTGCAACTTCCAAGGCAGTTTATCTATGCCATTACAATTCACAGCAATCTGAAAAAGCCAACAGTATAGAGAGATAGTCTTTCACCCTTAAATATGCTGTTGCTAGTACCATTCCAGAATATGTCACTTGAACAAAAGACCTGACATTCAGAAAACCATCTCTCTGAAATGCCAAAACCAATTAAGCATGATTTTCTCATAAAATAGTGAATAATTATACACAGCCTTTTACCCTTCTTTGCTGTAAAGTAAAGTGTAGTTAGTAGGATGCCCTCCATCTAAACCAGGTTTCCACCAACAGGTAAATGTTTCCTTTTCTGGGGAACGGCATTTTATTATTGTAGGCTTTTCAGGAGGTGACTGTCCTGCAAGAGATATATGAATGAAATAATTAGTACGTTTAATGCATCAAGTCAACTCCAGAGCTTATAAAACATAAAAGGAGCACTAGAAAATACATCTTTTTTTTTTTTTTTTCCTTACAAGGCATGAAAAAATGTTGCCTCATTATTATCATATATCATATTATCATTATATTGTGTATCATTATACAAATGGTGTTCAGTGGGTAGGGCAGCAGCCTGCAACTTCAACCTGGATTCAAAACTCTTTCCCACTGAAGATATACCAAGGAATGATGTTTTTATTCTCTAGCTGTGGCTTTCCTCTGCATCCCAAATCTGATAAAGGATGATTAATACTGTCATACTAGGTTATATAAAACGATTTAAACTACACTCTGCTACACAATCTAAGCCTTTTATTTTCTTAAAAAAAAAAATAATGTGTTTTAAGATGCTGCTATTATTCCAGAAAAAAATGTTTTCATTTGTTTTGGTTTTACAGGAAAAAAAAAAAAAAAAAGAAGAAGAATTTGTTTGCCTGTGTGTTTATGTCCCTGCCAGTAATTCTCTTCTGAAGTGCCTATACTGAGATCACCTAAAAGACACAAAGTAGTTCTTGTATTTCCTCCTACAGTGACGTCATGCTCAGCAATCGGTCTAATTGCCTGATTCCTGCCAAGCAATTTACAACAATGTGGATTCCTGACGATGTTACTATAGACTCAAGGAAAGCATTTGGGCAAAAAATAGGGCTGAGATGATGCTTAAGTTCTGAATAGTTGGATTCTAGTAAAAACTCTAATGTGCTTGAAACATTAGTAATTATGTATCCATGGCAAAATATGGTCTTATTACGTCAAAAATATATATTATCTATTATTTGGGGAGGGTCATTGATTTACCAGATTTATAATTGCCTAGAGCATATCTGAAAGTGGAACATTTAAAAAACACTTTTCTCTTAAGAGCACTTCAGCAATCTCCACGTCAAACAATGAATAATACAATTAGTGGTAGAAGAAGATTTGAGGCAACCTGGCTAAAGTGTCTGACAACAAGAAATGAAGTCATCGACATTTAATGTCCCAACGGAATACAGATAATTACCCCCATGTGATGGTAGCTGCTATGTCATGGTCTCTTAGGCAGGGCAATGATTTCAGTCCAGTTGTTAACGAACAAGTGAGTGACTCTTACAGAAGTACTATTACCTGGTATCTTTAGTTACAGGTGAAATCATCACAATTTTTAAGTGGTAGGACATGACCAAAAACTTATGTAAGCACACCTGTATCACAAAGTGACTTCCTAGTAAATTCCAGACTGTGTGTCACACTTTTGCAAGATGCTAAGTGGATCAGCAAGATCAAATATGTAGCTACACATGAAATATGGTAAGATGCACTAAGTTGTTCCTCCATCACTATGAAGCATCTGTGTGAGGAAGCAGGTTTTCAGGGAGAGCATTTAGGTACCTTTTGCAACACTAACCTACTTGTATTTTAAACGCAGCTGACAGAACAACTATCATCCACTCACCACTGGGGATCAGAATCCGTCTTTCAGAGCTCCATTCACTCCATTCTCCAGGGTCCAACACACAACGGACCTGCACAACGTACCTCACGCCAGCATTTAACCTATTTATTTTGCACTGTGTCTCTACTCCAACAGATATTGTCTGGAAAAACAATACGGAATTAGGCCATTTTAACAAATCAGCCATTAAGAAGTAAGCTTATGTCACTGACTTCTAAAAGGCAAGATTTTTAGTCCCTCTCATTGGAGTACAGTTTAGTGTACTCTAGGATTGAGAGTGGGTTTGTATTAAGTCAAAGCTGGATGTGCCTGTCAGAAGGGAATCTCTGCTTATAGCATATTTCTGTGATTAGTTATAGATATGCATTCAGAAATCTGTAGGTGCCCTTTGAGTGCCTAGTACTGTGACTTATCTCACGTATTGCTGATACTGACTTTTGATTCATAGTTAACTGATTTTATTAATAATATTTTAATGAATCACCAAACTGCTCTGATCATGATTTTGATTCAAGTTTGCAAACCAAGCAGACTCTTACTGTGATACTCAGCAGTAGACAAACTGATGAAAATCATGATTACAAATTCAACCAGTGGGCTAAATAGATTTATTTATTTTTCATTTTAGTATATAACATTCTTAGGATAGTTTGCGAATACTGTTACCTTCACTCTCTACAAACTGACAGATTTTTTCTTTATATAATGATATTTCATTACAGTAATTCTGCTATCCTTACAGAAACTAAGATTTTTATAATACAAACTAAATTCTGACAGTAGAACTCACTGAAAAGCATTTATGCATATAATATATTTTTCTCTTACCTCCCACTCTTCCTTTTCCTCAGGTTTTAGTCGTAGCTCATAGCGATATAAATGATTTGAGCTGGCAGCAGCTAATAGAGGTGGAGACCATTTGGCCCAAAGGTACATTATATTAGCAGATCTTTTCGTTTCTAGAGTGAGATTCACAGGAGAACCTGGCTGAGCTGTGCAAATGAAAAGTTTGCCATTAATGATTCAGTTTTCTATCTGAAAAGATACCTCCCTTGTTGCTTTGTTGTTTTTTGTTTTGTTTTGTTTTCATAGCAGTGATGGATGGGGTTGCTGAACAAAGGGCATGGAGTGTTGTAATAGGGATCACAAAATTAATAAAAACGGATTAAGCAAGGTCACCTCCAGCACTTACAGGTTAGCCAGGAAATGGCTAATGGCCAGCATTATGGATAAATTCCCAAACACTCTCTAAGAAGACAACATGGGGGTGCCTCTGTTACATGCCTATACACTAATGCACACAGTATAGGGAATAAACAAGAGGAGTATGACACCTGCAAATGGCTACATTCTCATTGGGATCACAGAGCAGTAATGGGGTGGCTACCATGACTGGCCCTGCCTGGGGACGGATGAGAAGATGACCGAGAGTTTATGGAAACACATGGCTAAGTGAGGTGACCTTATAGTGAAAATCTGCTACAGACCATACGACCACAAAGACTGTGCAGATGAGGCCCGTGACACAGAAGTGGCCTCATGTTCACAAGCTCTTGTCATGTGGGACTTGAACCAACACATTTGCTTTGGAGGGACAACACAGCAGGACATGAACAACCTAGAGGTTCCTGGAATGTGATGATGATAACTCCTTCCTCCAAGCAATAGAGGAACCAACAAGAAGAAGCACTATGCTGGACCTTGTTCTCACCAACAAGGAAGAGTTCTTTGCAATAACACTCTGGAAGGAAGAGGGGCCAAAGAAAGCTGATTATTATTAAAAGATTGCTTTTTCCAAGCTCAAAAGCAATGCATTCCAACAAAGAGGATGTCAGGCAACTTTCCAGGAGGCCTGCATGAATGAAGAAGGATCTCTTGACCCAACTCGAAAAGAAAATGTAAAACTATAGATGGTGTAAGCAAGGACTGGTAAGCTGGGAAGAATACAGAGATACAGTCAGAGCATCTGAGAATGGAATTAGGAAAGCTAAAGCTCAAATGGAATTGAATCTGGTCAGAGGTGTCAAAGACAACAAGAGCTCCTACAAGTGCATGAGTGACAAAAGGAAGATGAGAGAAAATGTGGTCTCCCTGATGAATGAACAGGCAAACATGGTTGAATAAGACATTGAGAATGCTTTCCTTGTCTCAGTCTTCACCAGAAAGACTGGCCTGCAGGAATCTAAGTTCCCCGAAGCCAGGCCAAAAGGCTGAGGCAAGGAGGCTGTTCCCTTGGTCGAAGAGGATCAGGTCAGGGAATAACTGAGCAAACTGGACATTTGTACAGTCATAAGCTCTGATGTGATGCATCTGCGGGCGCTGAAGGAGGTGGCAGTTGTGATTGCAAGGCTTCTCAATAAATTTTGGTTTCATGGGAACTGAAATAAGTGCTTGAAGCCTGGAGGAAATAAAGTATCACTCTTCTATAAAAGAACAAGGAGGAAGACCCAGAGAACTAAAGGCTGGTCAGCTTCACACTGATCCCTGGGAAGGCAATGGAATAGCTAATTCTGGAAACCATTTCCAGGCACTTGAAAGAGAAGAAAATCAGAGGTGTCCATGGTGGATTCAGCAAGGCAAAGTTATGCTTCACTAGCCTGTTAAGGTTCTGCAATTAAATGACCTGCCCGATGGATGAGGGGAAAACAGTAAATACTGTCCTCCTGGACTTCAATAAGGCCTTTGACACTGATCCCCATGTGATTATCTTAGAAAAGCTGTTAAGGTATGGGTTGGAGGAACAGACAGTGAGGTAGATCGAAAACTGGCTAAATGGCCAGGCCAGATAGTACAGGTCAGTGGTGCAAAGCCAATATGGAAACTAATAACAAGCAGAATACCCCAGGGGTCAATACTGGGTCCAGTTCTGTTCAATATCTTTGTTAATGATTTAATGAGGGCGTAGAGCTCAGCCTCATTAAATTTGCAGATGACAAAAAACCTGGGGTACATACTGGATAACAAGATGCTCTGTCTGAACATCAGGAAGCACTTCTGTACTGCACAGCTGATTGAGCACTGATACAAACTGCCCAGAGTGGTAATGGAGTCTCCTCCTTGAAGATCTTCCTAGGCATGATTCTGGCAACTTGGTCCAAGTGTCCCTGCTTGAGCACAGATTAGACAATATACAAGAATTCCCTTCTTGCTTGTTCTGGTTTTAGATGAGACAGAATTGATCTTAATTCATAGTGCCTGGTATGAAACCGTGTTTTGGTTTTAGATGAAAAACAATGTCGACAACATTGCAGTGGTTTAGTAGTTGTTGAGCAGTGCTGCATATTTAACACATTAATGCTGGACATTTTAACTTCTTGTACTGTTCTGCCAGTGAACTGGACTAGGGTGGGGCACAGGGAGCAACTGTGGGAATTGTTGTGGGCAATTTATTTGTAAATATAGAAAATTATCGTTACTATTGTTTTCCTTTTCTCTTCCTTTCCTGTCTTAGTACATTGTTTTTGATGTCAACCCATGAGTTCTACTTTATGTTATTTTTACAGTTCTCTTCCCTATGCTCATATTTTCAGCTGGGATAGAACTGTCTTCTTCATAGTGTCTGGTATGATGCTGTTTTGGTTCTAGGAGAAAAACAACGTTGATAATACACCAAGGTTTATAGTTGCTGCTAAGCAGCGTTGTACAGAATAATGCAGTTTTTAGTGAAAGGCTCAAGGAGCGGGGACAAAATTAGGACAGCTGATGTAAACTCGCAAAGGGATATTTCATACCACACGACATCAAGCAGAAGAGTTTTGGAGGGGGTGAGAGTTCTTCTGGCCCTCTTCTACAACTTGGGGTCTAGTTGGGCAGGAGGAAATGGCAAGCAGTTCCTTGTGCCTCATTCTTTCTGCACATTCAGATATATACACACACATATACAGTATTTTCTTTTTCCTTTTCTCTTAATAGTTTCTATGTGCATACATGAGCTCTACTTTGTTGGTTGGTTTTTTTTTGGTTTTTTTTTCCATTTTGATTCTCTTCTCCCTCCCATTGGGAAAGGGGGGAGTGAGCAAATGCCTGCGTGGTGCTCAGCCATCTGCTACACTAAACCACAATACTGATCCATTGGGAGAAGGATGTGAGCTGTATGGTTCTTAGCTGCCTGCTGGGATAAACCACAGCACCACCTCAACCATTCTGTCATCTTTCTGTTATCTGTTTTGTAATTCATCATATTAATTTCTGTTCGTTCAGCCTGTCCACGAAGATATAGTACAACAGACTTTTTTTTTGCCTTTTCTCCCTAATGGTGTCAACTGGCTACTAATTTATGACAGTATCAGCAAATCTTAAGACTTAACTCTGAATTTATAAGGCTAAGGAAACAGAAATAATAATAATAATAATTCAGCCACTCTTGTATAATGAAAATGTGGCCAAAAAGACTGAGTACACTGTAGAATATGTATGCAGAAAACAGAAAGAAGTTAAGAATATGAAATACTGCACAAAAGAAGCAAAAAATGTGAGGATTTTAGGCATATTTTTACCCTTCCAAGGCTGCAATTCCAACAACCAGTAAGATGTTTACACTGGGAAAATGTAGTCTTGAACAATTCTGACAGTTTAACCCAATTTGAAAGTTTGATAATCTGCAGTGCTAGGAGCCCACAGAACTGTTTAGACTCAGATGACTCTAACTGAAATACTGGAGTTAATTAGAAACTGGAGCAATTTTTCACCACAATTAAGGCAGTGCTGGCATATGATATTACCTGATTTGTAAGTAAAATGCAGTTTCCACATACATTAGAGATATATACTTCACTTCAGATCATTGTCAGATAAACACTCCTCTATTAGCAACTTTCATATCATGAGGAAAGAAATCATTCACCACTACTTGTTCTTGAAAAACAGGTATGTCTTGATCTAGATTGCTTTTTTTTTTTTTCTTTTCTTTTCTTTTGCATTTCATTCTTCCCTTTTTACCTATGGAGGTCACATCCACATACTGAGGATCCGAGCTGTTACTTCCAATCTCATTCGTTGCTGTTACAGTGATATTATATGTTGTCCATGGATTAGTGTGGTTTTTATTGAAGTAGCAGGAATTGGGACCTGATGTTCTGTAGTCTGGACATTCATAGATTTTTTCTTCACTGAAATAAAATGATTTAAAAAGTTCAAAGTTTAGGAAATGAATCAAAGTAGATAATTTTCTTGTAATGGCCTAAGTTCAGCACAGAACTTTAAAATGTTAAACTTTAAGCCTATATATAATCCCATCTCTGGGAAACATTTCAGTGAACGTCAAATGCTATTACCATAAATGCTCCATTGACTCATAAGCTATTTTTACTGCAGTTGTTCAGGACAAAAGTTTTTATCTGCTTTTTTATACACAGGAATTTGTTGCCAAAAGAATGGAAAAAGAAATTTCCAGAGACAATACAAGGTAATTCAAAAAACATTCAGAAGCAAGTTAAACCTTTTATCTAATGAAGGAAAATTGCTAAATGCCTTCTTTACACATTTTCACTGGAAAGTAACCTGATGGGCTCTATGGCAGAATGGTGTTTTATTACTTATTTTGTTTTCAGTAATGTGTTCATTTATCTGCTTTGATGGCCATATCTCTTACACACTGTCTTCTAACTTAGGAGCCTTCACCTTTTTTTAGAGGAGTGCTTTGTACTCATTAAAGCTGAACTGGGTGATGTGCTCAGACTTTTTCTAGGTGTGAAGAACAGCAGAAACATAAAGCATCATCTCAGAAGGCTCAGGGACACACTTTAGTCAATTCATTGTCATGATCTACATGCCAGTTGTAACAAGATCTTTCAGTGTCCATGCAGCTTTGTCCCAGTTCACAAAGCTTATATTCAGTGAATGTAAGAGGACTGCACCCGAGACAACAAGCTAAGAAACATAACTCTGGCCTAGATCTGGAGTGCTTAGCAACACTTGTGTTTCAGCAGATTTAATAAAAATGATAAGCATCTATATCCATCTTCAGGCAGGACTCTTCTGGGCTGTGACAGGTATGATGTAAGATGCTCATAAAAAGTTCTATTCTGATCAAGATCTAAACACCTGAACTTTCATAAAACAGAAGTTCTACAGATATGCATAGAAAGCGTCATCTCTCTCAGTTCATTCTCAATTGTGGCAACTTCATTAAAAGCTGTACCCTTATCAATGAATACAAGTGATCTGGAGTTGGTTTAATTTAAGCAGGGACGTCTGAGGCTTTACCTTATCTATTTTGAACCTCACTGGATTTATTCAATGAAATTCAATATCAGCTTCCCTGCTTGTGCATATTATGAGACCTCTTTTTAAAGGAAGAAAGGGCTCTTATATTATGAAGCACAGGTTATGCAAAGTGGCTAAGCATATGCACATTCTATTCTTAAACAGTATGAGGGTGTTTTGGTGATTTACCAAACCACTAAATTTTGAGATGCAGTACCCACATCTGATTTTATCCCATTTTGTGAACCACCAGGTTGGCTATGAATTCAAATAGGGAAGTCTCTAAAATAGACTTTCTCCAGATGTATGTTAGCTCTTTGGAAAGCCTGAAGGCCTAAGGGCACCTCTGAGCCTCCCCCACTCTACCTTTGGCCAAGACTCCATTTCAGCCCACAGCAGCAGGGCTCATCTCAAGCTCCCTGCAGCTTGACCATAGGCCCCACTGAGCTGGCTTTGATCCATGAGCTGACATCCTTTCCCAACACAACCTTGGTCTGTCCCCATCCTCTGGATTGTGCCCAATGCCTCGGGCTGAGGTTGTCCCACCATCAACCCTGCTTCCCTTCAGCCCTGGCTGATGGCTTTGCTTTGCCTGCCCCAGAGAAGCTCCCACAGACCCCAGCCCTCATACTGCCCTGATGCTTCCCTCCTCAGAGAAGCATGCTGTTCAATTTAAAGCTGTGTGCCTTCTAATAAGAGGGACAAATTGCATCTTTCCCTGTATGTGTTTAGACAAGGAAATTTCAGCTCATTTGAGTTTTGTTAGGGACAGGCTGAAGTAATGTTTTTTCCATTGAGGGAAACCCATTCATAGTCCTTGTTGGCAATCTGAAGTTTCATGGATTCAAAAAAAATAGCTTTCATAAATTAATGTTATCAGTCCCTCATTCTGTCATAATCACCACTTGATAACTTACTTATTCACCGCTTTTTACCTGTCCTTGCTGTAGAACAGGGTGTAATTGGTAGGAAGTCCTCCATCTGAACCAGGCTTCCACCAACAAGAAAAGGTTTCCTTTTCTAGAGAACGACATCTTATTATCTTAGGTTTTCCAGGGAATGATTGACCTAGGGAAGTGCAGAAATCCAGCTAGTTATATTAGGGTTGGACAGTGGGTTTTTCTGTTGTTATAGTTGTTACTGAATGGCAAATTAAACATTAAATCCTTGAGAAGAATAAAATTAATTTAAACAAAGAACTGAATTTGGTAAATAAATCTTCCTGGAAAAGGGTCAAGACATTCAGAAAAGTGCATATATTTTATCTCAAATTTCTGAAACAGCTGCTATTACATATTTATGCCATTTTCCAAATGAAAATTTCATTTTTGCCTAAATTTCAGAAGTGTTCATTAATCTTGCAAATACATTAAAAAGCATGGAATCCAATGCATGATTTACTGTTTTGTATTTCCTAATACATCTAAAATCCTTATCTTCAGGGCATCTTAGAATTAAACTTTCCCATCAGCTTTCTTATAGATTAAAAACTCCTTTATTTACACATCTCTAAAAGTATCAAATATTAAAGGGAAATTATAGATAATACAGATTATAAAAAGAAGGAATCAATGAGATGGACATAATATTTTGTGTCCTGAACTTGTTTGGTTACTTTATGAACATTTCATAACAATCCTAATACATTTTAGAATACTTCCTGTTAAGATTACTTGCCATTAACTTCCAACATGAAAATAGACCATAAATTTACATACTTTTTTTTTCCCCACAGGAAGAACATGTGGCTTTTCAACCTAAGTTTACCCTTACTTCATTAAACTTCCACACCATATCTTTAGCAGTGTTACTACTCATATGATGCTAAGGATGGAGTGAGCACGGGGAGAGAGTGAATACCTTTCATCATCACCACCACATTATCATTAAATTAATACTACATAAAGAAAAGAGGACTCAAGCCATTTTCAAGGCCTCCATACAAAACTTGGAAAGAAAGAAGTTCAAATGTGCACAGGTTCCAGTGATGGTCAGGATAGATCAAGTAAAGCCTCAGACTTTTCTGAAAGAAGTGTTTCAAGGAAAACAAGTGTTCTGGGAAATTCTGTACTTACCTGTCAGGCCCGCTGTTGACAGAGGAAGTAACAATAGAATTTGAACTGACAATATCAAATTCTGTTTCATGATTTCCACTTCTCCCTGGGAAGGAGTATCACATCAAGGACTCACTGAAAAACATGCAATCATGCAAAAGTAAACAGAAGTGTTAACATGCAACATATATCCGCTTTGATCAAAGTCCTTTCTGAATTGCAGCTAATTGATCCTCGTTATTACTCTGACAGGTGTGGCGCGAGTACATTTTTACTTCAGAGGAAGAAAACCTGAATTGGAGAGTAGTAAACAGATCTTTCCTCAAGCCTTTGAGCAGACATCAGAGTTGGAATTAGGCTTCCAGTGCAGTAACTCATCTTCCACATTTATTTGGCACCTTGGAACACAGAATGCTGTTCATAAAGCTCTAACATCTGATGTTAATTTACCTGAGAAATCAGTCTCTTAATAACAAAAAGTATTATTTTATCTTAGATGATGAGAAGAGCTCAACACATTTGAAACCTGAAGGTTCTGAAAACTGAACATAAATAGAAAAGATCAACATTTTACGTAACTGTTGGGAATTTTTTTAGCCAGTCTCGTGACTTCTGAGTATCTGGGACTGGCAATGTCAAATTCAGGCCACTCAGCCTGAAGAACGATACTCATTCCACGTGTTCAGCTCCTCGTTTTTACTGCATTTAATTCTGCGGAAAAGTGAGAAGTGCGAGAAGAGAGAAGAGAGAACCACGGGATAAGTAGATAACTTCACAGTTAACTTTTATCCGGTGAAAATGTCAGACGAGGAGCAATTGTCGTGCCTCTTTCTTCAGCCTGCAAAGGCAGCGCAGAACTCCGGCGCCATGCAGTGAGGCTGTGGAGCCCAGTGGCTGCAGAGGCTGACACCGCTAGGTGTCCTCAGCACTCAGGGTACAGGTCGGGGCGACCGGTAGCCCCAGCTGCTCCTTAGTCTGCTTAGGCTGAAGAAAAGGCAGAATGAATGGAAGCAAGCCTCTTGCTTCCCCCACCAATACACTTTGCTGCTTGGAGGTGGTGAGTGGAGTTGGTAGCCAGCCTTACTCTTGGAAAATGAAGAATAAACATTAATTATCTGAAGAGGTAACTCCTTACATCAGCTTTCCACTCCTAACAAGTATATCTGTCAGGTATTTTGTGCTCAAAACCATTCAGTGTAGTACAGCGTGAGAACAAGATGTCTCTTTACAGAGGAAAAATTCTTTGTGGTTTATCAGATGACTCAATTTTCATTATGCAACTCATTTTCTGTATCAAGAAACTATAGCCGGTCAGAACATAAATGTTTTTCAAGTGCAAAGGGAAATGAGGTATCAGTTAACTTTACTGATACTAAAATGTATTGACTGAGGACAAAGTGCTCCTGAATACCCAGGCACACCTCATGCACACATCTGAGAAACACTCTGCACAACTGCATCTGTGTTTGTTTTAAACTCACTCGCAGCGATCGGAGTGCACACAGCTGGTGCAGGGAAGAACACCTCAGTATGAACTCTGTTTCTGTGTGAGTGCATGCAAATTTTATGACTGTAAGAAAGCCATAGGCACAACTGCTAGTGTTGTTTCAGAAATGAGCTGTAAACGTGGTATTACATAAAGCTGAATGCAGACCATTTTGAGCACCAAGGCAAATTTTTCCCAAGTGAAATAACTGTAAACAGTAACCATTTCATGTGCATACAATAATATAGCTTTTTTTTATCATAAAAAAAAATGGGTGAACAAAACACAGCACTTTCAATCTGAGATTCACACTGTGATTGCCAAAAGGGTGCTGACAGCACTGTTATTGTTTGTTTGTTTTTTTCTCTTTTAAAAAGAGACATATCTTTTCTGTGTGAAAAAAGAGAGAAGCATCATCAAGAAAGAACTGAAGGAGAGCTCTCTACAAGGAAAATAGGATCATTCTGGAAACTGAAGACCCAAAGAATCAAATTAATAGAAATAGGATTTAATTAGTGCATTTATAAGCAAGTTTTTTTTGTTTTGTTTTTGTTTTTGTTTTTTTTTGTTTTTGTTTTTTTCCTCAGGATCATTCATTATTTTAAAATTACATGATCACAAACCACCTCTGTGACATGGCTATGAAGAAGGAGAGATACAAGAAAGGAGGGATATGAACTTGTTGTTGCAACACACACAGCATTTGGGGCATAAAAAAATCCATGCAAAATTCTGGTCATCTATATACTGAAAACAGCCCTGTCCACTCTTCCTACAGAAGGTGGATAACAGAAGTAAACAGGTTAATATGTTTAGAACAGACTTAGCAAACAGCTGCTAACACAAACAGGGAACACAGAGGCTGCATCATGATGGAGAGTTAAGAAATTGGGTTTTTATTCCATGGAAGGATCTGATTGTCCTCTGTAAACATACCAAGGGATTATCATCAAAAGACGGGGAAAAAGAATGTATAAACATTAAAAATGTTGAAACAAGAATAAATGTCTGTAATTAACTCAAAAGAAGTTAGAAAGAAAGAAAGAGAGAAAGAAAGAGAGAAGGAAAGAGAGAAGGAAAGAGAGAGAGAAAGAGAGAGAGAAAGAGAGAGAGAAAGAGAGAAAGAAAGAGGAAGGGAGGGAAGGAAGGAAGGAAGGAAGGAAGGAAGGAAGGAAGGAAGGAAGGAAGGAAGGAAGGAAGGAAGGAAGGAAGGAAGGAAGGAAGGAAGGAAGGAAGGAAGGAAGGAAGGAAGGAAGGAAGGAAGGAAGGAAGGAAGGAAGGAAGGAAGGAAGGAAGGAAGGAAGGAAGGAAGGAAGGAAGGAAGGAAGGAAGGAAGGAAGGAAGGAAGGAAGGAAGGAAGGAAGGAAGGAAGGAAGGAAGGAAGGAAGGAAGGAAGGACATGAATGTTCATTATAGCTGGGAAGTGGTCTTTATAACCCCGTGTCTGTTTTCCTGGTTTGTGTTTCAATGCCATTTAAATATCTTGAATTATTATTCTTTAGGAAACTGCCCGCAAACATACAATGGCTGGATAGACTATTTTACACACAGAATGTAATGCTTTCAAATGCTTTCAAAACATTTTCTATTAAAGAATAATCACAACGTCCAGTTATTTGCTCATAAATATGTGTTAAAAAGCATCTAAGAAAAGCATCATTCTGATGTTTGCATTGCTTTGTGAAGGAATGTCAGCAGCAGCAGAGAAGTGGCCAGGAGGCTCCAGGCGTATTAACCATATTCCATTTGTTCTGGAGCCTGCGTTTCCATGGTTGCTTGGTATTTGGTATTTTTGATTCAGATATTGTTTATAGGGATCCTGAAGAGACCACTTGTTTTTAAAAATATCTCCTTTAATAGAAAAAATAAGGTCCACTGTGTCATAACTCTATCAAAAGTGTACCTTCCCTATATCTCCCTAGAAAATCATTTTCTAAAAGAATAACTAGTGTTAATGAACATGCCGCAGGGAATGCCTCACTTTTAGAACTAAATACATTCTTCAATAAGGGACAAAGTAGACACTGATTTCCCAGAACGTCATGCAAAACCAAGGGTACTGAACTGATAATTAAAGATCACAGACAGAATTTGCTTCCAGGGTTTTAGAATGCACAGAAGTGAGCAGTGCTACATTTTACTGTACAATAATAGTACTGCATAATTAATAAAAATATGAAATTGTAGAGTTGAAAACTGCTTACAGTGCTGCTAGATGAAGCTGGAAGTTAAACAGAAATAATGTAATCAGGTGCTATGAAGCAGAGTTTAAAGAAGAATGTCCCCATCCTACTTCATTTACAGCTTTTATGTTCTTTGTATCTTTCTCACCTATACTGATAGATATATTCCTTGAGACTGGCAGAGGACTCTTTGTCTAGTTCTGCACAGAAGAAAAGATTTCCTATCTGTGATGTTTTTGGGCTTGCAGGAATGGAAAACAATGGTACAGCATCCACTCTCAGTCATATTCTGTCCATCACAATCTTTATTACCAGAGGATTCTAAAGCCTGAAGTGTTTCAGCAATCTGTACTGAACAAGACTCACATTCCTACTAGTTAACAACAATAAATAAGGTTTGCCTCTGATGCCCGGGGAAAGGCAATTTGAAGAGTCTCAGAACACAACAATAAATTACCATTGAAAGGCTTAACTACACCTTTATGAAACCAAATATAAATAAATAATAGAACAAATTTTTACTATACCATCCAGAATCCTACTGAGCTTACATTCAAGTATATGGTAGACGTTGTATGACTGCACTGCCCCATGCTGATTTTCGTGTCAACATAGATGACATATATTCAGGTTGGAAAAGACCTTAAAGATCATTAAGTCCAACCACAACCTAACCATAGTACCATAACTCTAACAACCCTCTGCTAAATCATGTCCCTGAGCACCACATCCAAATGGTTTTTAAACACATCCAGGGGTAGTGACTCAACCACCTCCCTGGGGAGCTTATTCCAGTGCTTAACCACCCTTTTTGTAAAGAATTTTGTTTTTTAATATCCAACCTAAACTTACCCCGGTGCAACTTGAGGCCATTTCCCCTTATCCTGTCATCTGTCACCAGTGAGAAGAGACCAGCCCAGCTCTTGCTGTGAGCACATTTCAGGTACTGGAAGAGAGCAATAAGGTCTCCCCTAACCTCCTTTTCCTCAGACTAAACAGCCTCAGTTCCATAAGCCTCTCCTTCTCCAAGCTCTTCACAAGCCTTGTTGCCCTTCTTTGGACCTGCTCCAGCACCTCCATGTCCTTCCTGTACTGAGGTGCCCAAAACTGAACGCAGTACTTGAGGTGAGGAATCACCAGTGCCAAGTACAGAGACAGGATGACTTTCCTAGTCCTGCTCACCACACCATTCCTGATACAAGCCAGGATGCCATCGGCCTTCTTGGCCACCTGGGCGCACTGCTGGCTCATATTCAGCCGACTGTCCATCAGTACACCAAGGTCCCTTTACATCAGGCAGCTTTCCAGCCACCCCTCCCAATGCCTGTAGGGCTGCCTGGGGTTGTTGTGTCCAAAATGCAGGACCGGACACTTGGACCTATTGAAACTCATGCAGTTTGCCTTGGCCCATCAATCCAGTCTATCCAGGTCCCTCTGTAGTGCCCTTTTCCTCTCTCCTAACTTGATGTCACCTGCAGACTTACTGAGGGCGCACTCAATCTGCTCATCAAGATGGTTTATAAAGATGTTAAACAGAAGTGGCCCCAGTACTGAGCCCTGGGGGACACCTCTCGTGACTGGCTACCAACTGGATTGAACCCCATTGACCACAACATTTGGGCTCGGCCATACAGCCAGTGTTTCATCCAGCAGAACATATGCCCATCCAAACCACGGGCAGCCAGCTTCTCCACGAGGATGTTGTAGGGGACAGTATCAAAGGCCTTACTGAAGTCCAGGTAGACCAACCACATCAACAGCCCTACCTTCATCCACTAAGTGAATCACCTTGTCATAGAATGAAATCAGGTTTGACAGACAGGATCTACCATTCGTAAACCTGTGCTGACTGGGCCTGATCCCCTGGTTGACCTTTAACTGGTCCATGACGGCTCCTGAGGTTATCCATTCCATAACCTTCCCTGGCACTGAGGTGAGACTGATAAGTCTGTAGCTACCAGAATCATCTTGCTGGTCCTTTTTGAAGATGGGCGTCACATTTGTCAGTCTTCAGTCTGCTGGGACATCCCCAGGATCAGGAGGCACCTCTAAGTTCTTTAAGATTTCACCTGAAAAGCCTACATCTGAGTTTCTAATATATTTATTCCTATGTTCTTATCAAACAAATCTCATTCTAAGAGCCCCTTTTAGCTCTTTTTCTTACCATCAGTCAGTATGTGATGATGATTGGAACAAATTCTCTTAGAGATAGAGAAGAACTCAGTCTACAAGACTTAAATTATATTTGGAAAATAAAAATGATAAAAGCCCATGTTCTTGAAAATGTTTCAGATACTGAACCGCCTCTCAAAGAATTTATGCACCTCATCTAACTTATGCCTATTGATATTATAGAATTGAGCCTGGAATTCTTTTTAAAACTCTCAACATCTTTACTGACAAGGTAGGCCAAGAAAACTGCAAGATGCTATCATCACCCATCCTTAGCAGATTGGGAATGAGGACAGAGAAAGAAAAAGGACTGAAAGGACTTTGCTAAAACTCACACTAGAAATGCACCAAAGGCCACCATTGTAAACCTTGATATCACTAACAATGGCGATTTTCTGCCACCTGTTTCATGGCTCCTGAATACTCAGTTTTCTTCTGTGGTGGTCTGTATGCTTAGCCACAATCTCATGACTTTTTATTCTTACAGTATTTCCTTACAGACAAGAAAAGGGTAAATTGTGAGGAGGAAAATTCTAAAGGCTGAAAATCTGAATTTAAATTAGAACATGGTGGTTGCTCTTGAAGTTCACCCCCAGTAAGTACTAAGCCCCACTTCCCAGTAATTATCCTCCTATGATACTTTAAAATACTATTTATAAATAGCACAATCATGAAATATAAAGTCTGGTTTCCTACCGAAAGGATTCATGTGTGCACAGAATTTTGTTCCTCTCATTCATGAACGTCAGATCAATTGATTATCTGCAAGAAAACAGAAGTAATTCCACAATAAGTATATTACTAGGAGTATCATGACTTAATTCCTAAAACACAAGGAGCAAAAAAAAAAAACAACCCAAAAAAACAAATAAACAAATTAAAAAATCACCATATTCCTGCTGATTCAGACACACACACTCTAAGTCAGTTAAACACTGAGAGCTCACATTTCAACGCTGACAGCAATAACAGCTATGGTAAAATAACACGTTGCTGAACAGTCTTTCCATTATCTGTTTCAATTACAGCACAAAACTTTTTAGCAATTTAGGATGCAGTCCAGCTTTAGACCATGCTAGGCTGTGATTAAAGGCTAATCACCATATACACAAAAGCTGGGACAGGATGAAAAATGACGGGGTTGGGGGAGGAACCCTGGCAACCTAATCAGTGGAAATAGGGCACAGGGCAGTGGCTACGCCTAAGTCTACCAAAGAAAACAATCGTCCCATTGTCCCTTGTGTAGAACCCACCAGAAGGAGTCCATCAAACAAACTCCCTTCCCTGTACACCTTGCAGAGGGAAGGAGGGGTAGCAGTTGTAACAGGATGCACTGGGAAAGAATCTGGGGAATGTGACAAGCTTATTATGATACATTTAGGGGAAAGAGAAATAGCAGGGAAAGGAAGGGACAGAAGTAGACTGGGGTAAACTTGCAAGAGAAAACAAGGAAATAAGGAGAAGAAGGAAACAAAGGGGACAGTCAAGTGTACACTGGACAGTAAGCTTGTCTGACTGGGATGTGAGCCTGATCAACTTAGTCTACCCCATACCCTCATGAAGTCCTATTCCTGTTCTCTGAATGTGTTCTGTTCCACATGTATCTGGATGCTAACTTCCACCTAGACTAGGCAGTGAGCACAGTAAGAGCTTTGGGTAAGGCTATAGACCTCTGGGCTCAATCACAGCCCAGCCTGCAACTGGGAGATTGTTGAGTATGCGGCCAGCTGCTGGATATGCTGACAACCTGAGCTACCAGAATGATCCATGTTTTATACAAATATATGCTCAAATACCTGGCATTAGTAAACTTACATCTGTGCTGACACTGTGCCTGCGCGTGTTTATGGTTTACTGAGGGCAGGTGCCCAGCTTTGCTACTGGCACAGCTTGACAACACCTATTGAGCTGATTCACCTATGCCTATCAGAACAAAATCCAGTGTTTTACTAAAAAAGCCTCTATGTTCAGTTGACTGTTTATTGTCACCCATGTGCCTGCACACTGCTGTGAAGAACTAATTTAGATTGGCTTTGGTGGGCAATTAATCTGCCAGAGCAAAAAAAAAACCCAACTTCTTTATATACAAAAATAATAACTTTGGAATTACTAGATTTGAAACAATTAACTCTTTCAATTTCTTATGAATTTGCCTCTCTTCAAATACTTTGAAACAAAGTAGAATATTTTTTTTGCCACGAGCATCCATAATGGTCTGAATCTACCAGGAGACCAGGTCAGAAGCCATATTACTCAGTTAGTAGGGTATTCTTTTGTTTGGCTCCATTTCAGGAAAGATAATAGAAACAATAAAAATACCATGAAATAATCAGGCACCTGTTACAGAGGAACAGCTTTAGTTGAGGGCACAGTTTCCTTTATATGTGCATATACATAATGGTTAGGTAATAGACAACTGAATATGTCAAAATTATATTTGCAAAGTAGTTACTCAGCAATGGTATAGGTAAAAAGTAGTTCAAAGGCAGAGTTCAAAGGAATCCTTTCTGTTTTAAGGAGGGTAGGAAAGTGGTTATCTGTTTCAGAGGAACAGAGGAATAGAGTTTGATTCATTAGCTTAGTACATTAATTCTCCCAAAATACAATCTGCCTTGTAGATCTTGATCCCTTCATAGGCAATTCTTAAAAGTTAAGCAGTTGTTCTATATTAAAAAGGAAGTCTAGTTCTAAGAAAAAATGTATGGGTATAATTGCTAAAATAATAATTTTAAAAAGTGAAAATCATTTTCTTCTTGCAGTCATTTATGTTTGGAAATAAAACTTCTTTTTTTTTTTTTTTTAATTTTATTTTTATTTATTTATATATATATTTTTTCTGCTTCCTGTACCTTACTGCTACAAAAACATATAGCTATGCTCTACTGCCAAGTTTTATTCTGTTCTCGTGACTGCTTTCATCAGTAAAGGGTATCACGGACTAGTGATAGATTCTTATGTAATATTACTGACTGCGAAAGGTCATTTTTACTACAGCTACAGTAGTGCCATAAGCAGTGGATTGTTCATATCCCAGAGTTCAGCAAGGTTAACAACAGAATTGATCATATCTCCAGCGTGAACCAGAACAATGGGTCTCGTCCAAGGCATTTCTGTATCAATTAATCATTATTCAGATCTTACTTATCAGAATAATCTTAAGAACAAAGACAGGATCACATCATGTTAGATATTGTACAAAGAATAATTTCTGCTCATAAGAACAGAAAATGTAAATAATGAAGAAATACTATGGAGTGGGAGGAGGGGAAAGTCAGAACTTGATTTTTTTATTTTTTTTTTGAGTTTTTGAAACCCTTACAGAGGGATAAAAATGTTCTTCAATCACAAATGCTCTCAATAATTAACAACAGCAGCAGAGAAAACTATTGGACAAAAAATTGTCCTCTGTTTCAATGTTCTCTTCTTTTTTCAAGAGGTCCTGTAAGACGTCATGACAGTGGCTGCTTCTTTGTCTTTTTCCCAGTACATGCTGTACACATAAACTTGTACTGCTTAAGAGACTCTAGAGTTACTCAGTAAACAACGCAACTATGAAAAATTGTTCCTCCAATCAAAATACTCAATTTCCTAAGATTTGTGATTAGGAAAATTTCTCTAACACGCTCAGCAAACTTTAAACCTGATAGAAGAGCTTAGTAATTGCACGCTAAAGACTACCAATGCCACGCACAGCTGAAATGGCACACAGGTTTGCTAAGAGAATTAAATCATATTATTCTGGTAATCTACAATGGAGGGAAAAAAACACAATTATGAGAGAGAAAAGGCTGACAGGAAAATGAATGAAGCAATATCTATCCTTCCATTTTCATTTTCCTTAGCTTAAAATAATTTCTTACTTCTGACCTAAAGCATTATACCTCCTTTAGTACAGAAACACATAGGTATGCAGGGATGTCCCTCCTAGCTTCAAACTTGGTAGCACTTTATAAATATATTTTGTCAACACTAAATCCTAAGTAACTCAGAGTTTAACACATTTTACAAAACTGTTTTTTGCAGATCTTTAAATGGGTGATGATAAGCCCTACTGTCAGTACAAACTACACAGCTTCCTGGTGGAGACTGTGTGCAGAAAGTCAAATGTCCAAATCGCTCTGGACTTTCCAGAGGTCAAACCAGTAAAAGTATTAATGCTGCTGTATCACAGCCCTCCAGAATGCCACATCTTGTAGCAAAAATGTCTTTACTTACAGCTTCATGAGGAAAACAGACTACACCCAGAACAGTTTCAAAACACATTTCTGAAGGAACTGCATTCTCTCTTTAATTAGCAGCACGAATTTCCCTTATTTTCTAATTTCTTCATGATGAATATATAAACTGAGTGAAGTATGGCACTGACCTGATCTACCCCCTATCTTCATCCCGGGCTGTAACTCCTAGCAGATTCTCAGTTAAGGTGAACTCTGTTTTAGATTTTTCTTTTGTTTTGTAAGTATAAGGAAGTGACCCTGAGGTTGTAGACTGTGAGGCTTTTATGCACTTGTTTACAGAATTAAAACTTACACTGTAATCCCCAGAGGTTAAAGGTAAGTTTATTAATGCATTCATTCATTAACCCATTCATTCATTAACTCACTTCTTCTTACAGACTGTGAGGACTGTAACGTGTCACCTACTGATGAATGTATTTCTAACGGGTGATACATGCATCCCTGAGGGGCAAACAAAATGTGTCAGAAGGGAATTGAAGAAATCCATTTTGCAAAGACAGAGATACTCATTGTGCAGCAAACGCGAGCAGATGGCTTCACAAGCACGGATTAGTACAGAATATCAGGTTTCATACCGTGGGTAGTGTTTAGCTTTAACAAACTAAGAACATAAGAATGCCTCTCCCTTACCTCTGCTGTATAACAAATACGTCCAATTACACTGAACATGACTGTTTCAGTTGGCCTGACTCCTGTCTGGAGGTAGCACATTCCTTGGTTAAATAATGAGAAATAGCTACTCAGCAGAACTCGGAGAAGAAAAGCTTTCACTGTATAAAAAATACATTCTGTACTGAAGTAAAACCTACTCTAGAACTTTCCTTCTATATATGTTCCTGTTGTTTGGTTATAAAAACCTCTCAGACTGAAATGGAGGACTTCTGGTTACAGCATGTATCAATGCATTACACTAAACTGACTTTTTTCAGTAAGTGTTCTTTATTCACTCTCTACTACCTGCGTTTACTGACTGTGGAATTTTTCCTTTGTGCTCAGTCTCAGAACAGACCCATGGTGCATACTATGACTATCAAGTTTTATGTGCTTTATTATACAGGGTCATGACTTTACCTTGGAGACAACACTGGAATTCTCCCCATTTAAAATAGTGTGCTTCTCCAACATGATAAAAGTTCCATATACTCCAGGGCTACAGGGGGTACTGGAGGGGTCACTCCAGAGCTGCCTGCAAGCAAAGCCATCTTCACATCAATGAAAACTTTGAAATTCAAAAGTTTTGCTGGCTGCATGTAGACAAAGATGACTTTTTATACCAAAGCGTCCAAAATGTAAGATCCACATGCTTTATTTGGACAAAAGCAATCTCACAAAAATGTCGGGGGGGGGAGGGGGAGTATGATGGTTATAAATCTTAAACATCAACAATGTTTCTTTCACAAATATTTGATATCTGCATGAAATCAAAGTGAAGGCACAAGCATCAAGAGCCTTCATGCTTTCCCTTGGTATAGTGGACTTCATGGTATACTGCATTAAGTTCGTAAATTTTACTAACAGCTGGAAATCAACCATTAGTCCCTGTAATTAACATCAGTACACTTTTTTAATATCCCATTACAATCAATTTTAATTACCCAATTATAGTTGCCCAATCATATTTCAGTTGTTAATAATGTTCATTTTGAGTTTAATCCACAACATTGCTTCCATAATCCCTAAAATAAAAACCTTATGCTGACATTTAAGCACAAAGAAATGCCAGGATGAAAAAAAAAATGCTGTAACTGTCGGTTTTACTTTAGGTAATAACACAGCACAGGCTCTTAAATCCTTGCTTACATAAAGCCTGACCTTTTCACTTGATATAAAAGTCATTTTTATTGAAACTTGGATCCACACCTTCCATCATTATTGTTACCTGCCTCTTTCCATGTTGTATTTTCAGTGATGCCTTTTACGGTCATATGCCTGTGTCTTCCTGGCTGTGTGTCCTACTTAGAGGCACATTTTATACAACATAAATGGAAAAAATTGTTGAAGAATAACACAGCCACATTTTAAACTACTCTTTTCATTTAATTCCAAAACTATGTTAAATATATTGTTTGTCACTTACAGTAGCACCAGACTTCCCAATCCTGTACAAACTGTTTAAAGGGGCATGGTGCAGCCCTTGAGCCAGAACAATCAGATCTCACTCTTTTTCCTCCTTTTAAAAATGGTGGGGCCCTCAGAGTGCCTTTGACAAGGCTGCCAATGCTTAGAGTCTCGGTGCTGACACCAACATGGAACTAAACAGCTCAAGTACACAGAAATCCTAAGAAGCAGCCAGCAGATCAAGAGTCTTTTGTCCCCTTCCCTTTCTCCTGACTTGAGTTTTGTCCCAGCTGCTGCTCAGAGAGTACAGGACAGTCAGATTGTGAATGGTTTACCTGGATGAAGAACAGTTTTTGAGTGTTGCTTCTAGGTAGTCTTCCAAGACAGTGCAAATAGCACTTTACTTTAACAGAGTAAATTAGTTGCAGAAGTATGGGTGGGCAATTCAGATATTTAGAAACCCTTAGATGTAAACAAAAGTTTTAGAAATATGACAAGTGAGTCACAGAAGCCCACTGGATTACAGGGAGCTATTCAGTATACTGTGTCTCTGATTTTTTTCTTTCCTTCCTTTAAAAATATTTTTGTTCAGATTTATTCAAACTGATTTTTACTACACTTTGAAAGCCCTGCCTACTTGTGAACATTTACTATCCTACTTCTTATTTACATGGCTGTCTTTTCTGAAGCATGTTGAGAGGTACACAAAACTACCAGTAACACAGATATGTTCTTCATTGTTAAATGATGTGCAATGAAATACACTAAGGACATATTTGGTTCAAAAAGCACCTCTGCTCTGTTCCCAAACTGTTTCAGACATCTACTGCCAATGAAACAGCATGCAGATGCAAGTCTGACTTGTCTTTTCTATATTGTAAGCTACTTAAGACAGGCATTAAGAATCACAAGACTGAGAGTCACTGGCATACAGATCTGAACACACATCCTTTAACCCTTTCTCTGGGTACATTACTGCTCTAAAGAAAGCATAAGTACAGTCCGAATATTGCATCATCAAGAGATAAACAACATCCCGGTACTGGAAGGTTAAGTAAGCACAGTAGTAATTGCTCACTTTCAAAAGTCTGTGTTTTGTCTTTGACATGAAAACCAAACCAACAGGGCAGGTTTTTTTTTAAACAGAGTACAGATCTCCTTTAGTGAAGCATAAGCACTCTGGATCTGTAAGTTGCTGATGGGCACTGCGTTTCAAAAACTACTCCACTATTTCAGTTCCCAACCCTATTTTAATTGTCCAATTCTTTAAATGCACAAACAAAATTCAATCTTTGAAAGGTGGACTTTGTATTGAAAATACTTCTTTATGCACAGAAACATCTAAACAGAAAGGTCTACCATCTCTTTTTCAGTTTTCAAAACCTCTGATTTAAGCAGAACTGCTCACTTTATCCCTGAGTATGCCTGGAGTAGTTTCACAAATACGTGTAAGCAGTTGGAGACTCAAATAGACAACCTCCAGATAAACGTGCAGACAGTAACAATGCACACTGCTATGCAAAGTATGAGCACTTACTTATTCTTAGACGAATGTTTATTAACCTAAGCTTACTCCTTTTCATTTTAGTACTCAATCTCAAATCACTTTCTTAGCTTCAAATAACTTACAACATTCAAAAGCATAAACAAAAACTGTGATTCATTTTACAGAATCAAAATCTGAGCAGATTGTTTGTGAGACCTAATGCACATGTACATTTTCTTTGAGCATAGTATTAAAAGTGTATTATATATCAATTATTTATTCATGAACAACTGAAAATAGTCAGGTGCAAGGTAAAGCAATCTTAACATCTTTTATGTGCCAAAGACATGACTCTCCTATTAAGGAAAGCAATATTAAGGCCAGCTATTTTTCATAAATCACTCTTGATTCTGTTTGTCCATGCAATGGATTTTTACATGTGATACTAAACTTTCCTTCCATGCTCTATATGTAGCACTTTCACTTGTTAAGAGTAACTTATACTAATGAGGATTTCACAGTCCAACCAGATTTGTATTTTGGTGTTATTACCAAACATTCTAGGAACCATAATACACAGCTCAGCAACCAAATACACAGCCTTAGTCCTGTCTGCACGAACATCTTTACTCTTATAGAGCCCTGCTGATACTGATCTGAACTTACTCACCTAGATCTATCAGCCTTATCTGGGAAAAGTGTATTGGGAAATACATGCTGCTTTGTTTAGACTGTTTTGTAATCCTAAGTATCATAGCACCTGAAGATTTTTTCACATAGTACCTACAAAATATTCACTGCTACAAGTAAAATATACAATATTACACGAGCCCTAAAAGAACAGCAAGAACATGGACATGAATTATTGCAAGATTTTACAAATTAACTCCTTCTTTGACACAATCTTTTTTCAAATTCTTCAGGAAGCAAGCATTACCCTCCAGGAATAAGAATACATAGTAACAGCTTCTCAGTTTTCTAATGGAATTTAATTCACTCTGATACAAAATCAATTTTATTTCACTTAGTGTATTCATTTTTGCCACACAGTGAATTTAGTAATTATGCATAAACCATCCATTACCAGAAGCTAAATGTAGTAGGAAAGGTATTGTGCTTTTGGTATTGTGACAGGAGAAATACTCTAGATTACAGACTGAATGCACTGACTATATACATAAACAACCAGAAAGAAGCAGTGCTAGCACTGCTAATACCATTATCTTAAAAATTACTCAGTAATACAGGTGGGAGCTGCTACAGTCGAATTCATTTCTACAAGCTATTTACAAGTGAAATTGGTAAGAATCTCAATGCCTCAAAGGCCCTAAAATTAAACTTTGAGGTGGGAGCTTGCTGCTGGTGCTTAAGAGATCAAACTATATTTATTTCCCATAGGGAAAACACTGATCCAGGTGTAGAAATCCATGAACTGGAAAAGAAAATAAATTTTATGGATGAAAAATAATGGAGGACACCCAGCCTTCCTTATAGTGTCCAAGAGGTGGAGAAGACAGAAGTATGGGAAAGCAAACGTATGTTCTGCTGGTGAAAGAGAGGACTAGAGGTTGGCTCCAGAGTGCTTGTTCCCAGCAACAGCTCAGTCTCTGCTTTTGGGCTTCACCACCTGCATAATAGGTATACACTAGATCTTATTGAGATGTGTATCTTATTTTTAATCAGAGTTGTAATTTCCATGTTCAGGTTTCCAAGAAATGTTGAGGTTTTAAGACTGGTGTTTGTAAGCAAAAATACTGCTAATGGAAATATAGTTGTAATTAAAAAAGAAAAAAAAAAAAAAAAGAAAAAAAAAAAAGAAAAAGAAAAAAAAAAAAGAAAAAAAAAAACCAAAATAATCATAGAATGGATGAGGCTGGGTGGGACCATTGGAGACTGTCTAGTCCAACACCACTGCTCAAAGCAAGATCAACTAGAGCAGGTTGCCCAGCACCATGCTTAGTTCAGTGGATGGAGTGCACCTGACACTTTTTCCGTAAGACCCTTCAGAAGAACACTCCAAAAACAAAACTATAATATACTACTAATTCCATCTATTGAGAGAGATTATGAGACCAGTTCTGAAAAAATCTTGTGCTGGAGCTCCACTCTGCTCATTTTCCACTGGTGAATATGTACAAGAACTGGCACTGAGGATCAGGAAATTCTGGTTCTAATTCTGAATCTCTTTTTACTTTCTTTTATATGATATTTTTTCCATTAGTTGAATTCTGATTCCTTTTTTTAGTGGAGCTATGTTCATAACAAGAGCAGCAGCCAATGACTGAATTCCTTTACAAACCACTTTATTTTTGACTTTACAGCCAAACCATTAAATAAGCCATATAAATTCTCAACCTGGGAACAAACTGTCATTCTTTAGAAAGTTCATTTGTTTGTGTTTGGCTAACTGCATGGAAAATAAAGGCTCTATCAGTTCTTGATACTTTTTTTCTATCTCTACATTATCATGCAGGTTGGTAACCCCTAGCAAGAATTATATGTCTGGTTTTTCTTTTTGAATAATTGCACTGAAATTGCATCTCAGAACACTTTTATGTCTGTCACTTTACAAAAAGCTCAAAATGAGAGCACACTTCACATTACTGAGAAACATAAATCCTCATCCTTTTTAGCATCTACGAAATGTGAAGATCTGTATTTTTCCTGCAGCTTTAATTTTATGACAGCATTTGACATTAAAATCCAGTAAACCCTCCAACTTACATGATGAAAGTAGTATTAGCTTATGAAGTCTGGGTGGAGTACCTGACTAAGGACAGTGTGAATTAGTGAGATGGGCTCTGTGCCAGCTATGATGATGGCAGAACAGAATAAGAGAATAATTATCCTGGATTTTGTAATGATTTTTGTTCCATCCTTCTTCTCAAGCCAAGAGATGAGGTTTGACTCATAGGCAGTTGGTATGAAACAAAGTTATTTTCAAGTTTTGTTTTGCATCTTTGCTGAATAGTGTCAAGGTGTGATGAGTGGCCTACAGACTTCTCCTTTATTCCCACACAAGTACCAAAAGTTTCTTGCCCACTGCTGACACTCTGCACCCATGAATAAAATAAGTCTGCAATTCTAAGAGAAGAAAAGCTTTTTCAGAAAAGGTTTTGCAATACTGACTCAACAGGAGTTAAGTCATAAAATGTGGCAATAACTTATGATTAAAGCAGAGAAAAAAACCCATGTTCTTCCATGAGCAGCAAAATTAATAATTTTCTAAGAATTTGGTTCACCTTGCCACTGTAATACCAGCCTCCTCCTTCCTGACATCCTCCATGATACTCCAGTGGCCAGCAGATGGAAAGGCTGGAGCTAAACTCACCCTCGTGGAGCAGACTCAAAGTGAGTTGGTTTGGTGGGCCTGCATGTACATGCAGACTGTACAGCTAGTTTTGTCTAATGGAATGTAGTCTTGTTGAAATTCTGCACAACCATGCTCCAGTGTAATTGGAATATCTCCCTTCCACTTGACAATGTTCAGAAAAATTGTACATTTCCATTATCTCTGAGAATTCTATCCTACTTAAATGTGATTTAACCTGAGCAACAGGACAATGCAATATTGGAGGGAATAGGGTCTATAGACTGTGAGATCAGATAGCATCACTTCCTTTGTAAAGCAAATTGAAAGCAGAATTGCCAATGATTATTTTGTAATTTTAGAGTGATTTTGATTTTAATTTTCTGGGATGTCTGTATCTGGCATGATCCAAGTTCCTGTTCACTCTGAGCATAAAGTTCTATTTTATAGGTAACCACCAGAGCAACAGGGTGTAGGCTTTAAGAAACATGGGGACTTCCTCCCTTGAATAAAAATATACCTGGCCATTCATATATAACCCAGGAGGCATAGACTGAACTATCATCATCTTGTCTTGCTGAAAGTCAATCCCAACCTATTTTTTTTATTTTTTTATTTTTCATTTCGATTCTGGCATGAACTATAAGGTTCTTTCAGGATCGAAAGGGGAGCTACAAGAAAGAAGGTGACAGACTCTTCAGCAGACTGTTGTGACTGTATAAGGGGAAATGGTTTCTAACTAAAAGAGGAGAGATTTAGATTGAATTCAAGGAAGAAGTCTTATACACTAAGGGTAGTGAGACTTTGAAACAGGCTGACCAGAGATGTGGTGAATGCTTTGTCCCTGGAGACTTTCAAGGCCAGGATGGACAAGGCTCTGAGAAACCCGAGCTAGATGCAGATGTCCCTGGTCATTGCAGGGAATTTGGATCAGATGACCTTTAAAGATCCATTCTAACTTAAGAATTCTGTGGTTCTAAAAAAACAGAAGCAGAAGAGACTATGACTACAGTGTAGAGTTCAGAATACTTGGTTAGGAAATAATGAGGTTTGCTTCCCTCTTGCCCAAATTGACTGTTTACCATTCAGTGGCTACTTGATGTAAAATAAATGAAGAGATATAATCAGAATAAAAGACAGCATTTTATAACAGCAGAACAGTGTGTTTCCACCTTCCATAGCAGTTAAGAAAAATAATGAGAAGCAAAGGCTTTGTCTGAGTGATCAAGAACCACTCTTGAGCCAAGTCTAGCTTGTTATTATTAGTGATAAATTCACAAATAAATGTATAGAAAGATAGGCCAATATCCTTGTTTGTACAAAAGTCAAATGGAAAAGTTTGGAGATTTAGATTCATAGGTAATTATGGCAAAGAAGACAGATGGAGTTGTCTTTTCAGATGCAGAATGAGACGTGGAATAGAATAAGAAGAAAGAAGTCGCTGATATAGTCAGAGCAAGTCTGATAGAGATAAAAGAAAAATCTTTCATCCTCATCACATGCATGTGTGTGTGCACATGGAAGGCAGGGGAGGCTGAGGAAGAGGGGAAGAAGAAAGAAGAAGGAAGAAAAGAATGAAAGCTACATGTGTTTTGCAATTATTTTTATAGAGAAATTAGTTACTTGGCAATTTAATTGATATTTCACAAGCTCTGAATTAAATTGTAAAAGCTTGCACAGGAGAGCTTGCGGAGTCATCATCCTTAGAGAATGAAATTAGCCAGCTATCCATGTTTCTCAAATTAGACAAGCAGAAGCATATCTTTGTTTAACTTTCCATTCAAAAGAAATGTTCAAAAATGAGTCTGGAAGAACAAATAGTGGTGTTTGCCTGAACACAAGTTGGAAAGCCAAGTTAGTTGACCTTAACTCTAGACACACAACAGCTGTTTAAGTTAGGAAAGTGGAAAACCAAATACAGCTTGTTTATTTACAATTTCATGTAGTTATGTGAACATTTGGAGCTATGTACTATGCAGTAAACACATCTGCAAGGTTTATGTTTATGAAATGTTTGTTTACAAAGCACCTATTCTCTCCTGTGCTTTGATTACACAAAGTGAGATGACTGTGGCAGTTAGACCTTATTGCAAGACACGATCAGATGGATACAATAAGTTCTACTTTTATTCAGGGCGCTGCAAGTGAAGAGTTCCAAAAGAGGAGGTAACTGTGTCTCACACATAGAAATAGTTAAATTCAGGAAATTATGCACACAGAAAAAAATGTGTCTGCATAGAAGCAGAAGGAACCCTTCCCCTCCTACACCCCCAACCAAAAACAACAACAAAAACACACACAAAAACCCCCCAAGAAAACAAAGAAACCCAACCCCCTTAAAAACAGAGAAGAAGTAGAAAGACCAAACAGGGACACCTAAATTTCATGAGCCCTACAACAGTTGAGTAGAGCAGCAAAGAACAAAGAATAATTTGGAAATTACTGTTTTGGAAAAGAACTTGAGAGATCTTTAATCCAAGCCCTGCTCAAACCAGAGTCACCTAAGAGATCAGATGAGGTTGTGTAGAGCAAATACCATACCACTTTTTCGGGGCAACATTTCAGTGCTTGAATGACCTCATAGCGAACAAATTCCTCTTTATATTCAGTTGAAACCTCTCTTACTGCAATACATGCTTGTCATATTAGTCCCCTTACTGTGCACTGCAGCAAGACTATGGGTTCATCTTCTTAAGCTCCTTAAAGCAACTAGAAGGCCGTCATCAAGAAGACGCAGACCCATACTTCTGTTTATTCCTCCATCGTCTTGTTGTTACTCTCCAGTTTTACTACAGAAATTTTCCTCTCTAAGTGCATATCTGAATTTTAGACTGAGCTCCTAGCACAGTAATTACACATTCATTTAGGCTGCAATGATGCCTCTGACCCTTTCTCACTCTCAGAAGCATGTGAAAATTGCTAAAGCTAAAAACTTGCTTCTTCACTCAAGTTGGCTAAGTACCATCAATTGAGGAAAAAGGAAAAAGGCACTTAATCTACATAAAAAACAGTCAGTCAGCAGCAACTTAATAAGAACATGCACATTTCTAAAAAGGAAACAAGATACTTGTAGATCATGTAAGAGAACTCAAGACAGCTACTGCTATTTCTTCATAGCCCTCTCAGCATGAAACAAAAATGTTGATTATTTTTTTCTGAAATGAGTTATATAAGCAAGATCAGCTTTCATTAACTCCCAGAGAACTGTCAACTGCAACACTGAGGAGATCTAAAAAATTACCAAAATAGACACGTATGAAATAATTGGCAGGTCATATTTTGACACAAACTTGTTAGCTGGAAGGGACCTTCACAGATTACCAAGTCCAACTGCCTGAGTGCTTCAGGGTAAACAGAAGTTAAAACATGTTACTGAGGGTATTACCAAATGCCTCTTGAACGCTGACAGCCATGCGTCACCAACCACCCCTCTATGAAGACTGTTTCAGGGTTTGGGATCCCTCATAATAAAAACATTTTTCTCACTGTCGTGTCTGAACAATTCTGTGCCATTCCCATTCTGCCATCAGTTCCTAGGAGCAAAGCCCAGCACATCTCTCTGCTTCCTCTTCTAAGAGAGCTGCAGAGAGTGAGGTCTTCTCTCAGCTTCCTCCATACTGGCCAGTCCAAGTGTCCTCACATGACACTTCTTCCAGCTCATTTACGGCTTTGCTGCCCTCCTGGACCTCCTTCAAGGAATTAACATCCTTTTTGAAGCAGGGAACTGCACACAGCATTCAAGGTGAGCCCACACCAACACTGTTTATAGTGAAAAATCACCTCTTCTGACCACTAGCTGTGCTGTGTTCAGTGCCCCCAACAAGGCAGTTTGCCCTCTTGGCTTCCTCGGCACACTGCTGGCTGATGCTGAGCTGCTGTCCCAGCAACTGTAGGTCCCTTCCTGCTAAGCTGCTATCCAGCCACTCATCTCCCAGATGTGCCTGAGTCCAGCAAACCTCCGTCCCAGGTGCAGAACCAGGCATTTTCCCATGCTGAACTTCATGCCATTGCTTACTATCTAAAGCTCCAGTTATATCTCTCTGCAAGGCCTTGTTACAATGAGCATGTGACCAACAATCTCTACATACATTCTATGGATGCAATTAGAAACCTGTTTTGCTGCAAATATAATGGTGGCCTCAGTAGAGGGCTGAGTAAACATTATCAGGAGCTCAGAAAAGAATGGAAACCACCTTGATGGTTCTCATGATCTCAAGAGATATGGCTGACAATGAACCAGTCTTGAAATTAGCGATTTCACTACAGGCTCAGAAAAGGACTTCATTTCTTGATTGAAACTGTATTATCAGTCTTCTCCAGTATGATTGGGATGAATGCTCCAAAAATAATATGAGAACAAATGGACATAAGATGATCATTGTGGCTAAACAAAACCTACTTAAATTTTGCCTGTGAGAGAAATCATTCAAGAATATTTCAAATTTATGTAAAAAGAGCTTTAGTTTGAGACAGCTACTTTTTGTTTCAGGTGAAAGAGATTGCTATAGGTGGTTGTTCACTTTTAATTCATTTTTATAAGAGCTGCATGTTTCCAGGTCTAGTCCATTCCTTTTAACATCACTGCATTTTCCCACAGAGATACAGTTATTCTGCATGTGTCCATTTATCCCTACAGCTTCAGAATAAAAGACAATTTACTGCATTAACATCTCACTAAACTGAACAGCTTTGAAAGAATAAAGCCCATTACATCATGATTATTTGCCTGTCAAATAGTTAGCAGACAAAACGTATTTAGGTTTGAAACTGCTGAAGTGAATGGAATTATACAAGTAACTAGTAAACCACTGTTCACTAAAATCAAGAAACACAAGACATCATGGCCCTGGGATTACATACACTGTTCTTTTTTGTGCGGTGATAGGCAGAAGTCAGCAGAGCTGCTTCAAAAGTAAGACCTCCTATTTAATACTGTTGGCCCACATCAGAGGTAGATGTTGATGGGATGGCAGTAGAGGTTGATTTTTCCTTCTGTTACTGTTCCATGTTGTTGCCTTGGGACAGATGGCAGCAAAGGGCAGTCTGACAGAAAGGCGTCTGACATAGAAGTACACGTGAAGCAAAGGTGAGTTATTGAATTCCTCCACACAGAAAAAATGGCACCCACTGACCCACTCTGATGCTTGCTGAATGCTTAGATAAACTAAACTGTGGATGCGAGCACAATGAGGTGGTGGGTGATGTGTTTTAGTAATGGCAGCAAACCATGATCTGGACAGCTGTGCACAGCTGTCAAACCACAAAATGAAGAGCATTGTGATCAGTTCATCTATATGAACTGGCAGATTAAGACCAGGAAAATGCATATGGGAGCTGAATAACAGCTTTGACGCATTGGAAACAAGGATGGCAATGTTAGAATATTGTAAAGTTTGTGCCAGTCAAGAAAGCTCACATAGGAACAGAAAGAATGCTGTGGAAGTTCATCTGGACCTACTGAGCCAATACAACACTGAAGGTGACAGCTTTCAGGAATGCATCATTACTGGTGACAAGATATGGTGTCATCACTACAGGCTGGAGTCAAAACTGCAGTCCATGGGGTGGTGATGTTAATTCTATGTTGATGTATAAGTTCATGAAACAGCACTCAGTGTGTAAAGTCATATGCACTAGGAAAGGAGTGATCCTTCTGGATTTGCTGGAACACAGGCAAACCATCAACTCTGACCACTACATTGAGATGCTGACTAAGCTGAAGGACCAGACTTCCAGAGTCCTGAAAAATAACCCTTCTCTTGCGGCAAGATAATGCCAGGCCCCAAATCAGTTTGAAGACCATGGAATACATTGCCAATCTTGGCTGGACTAACCTATGACAGGCACTGTATAGTCTTAATTTGGTGCCTTCTGACTTTCACCTGTTCAGGCCAATATCTAACAAATGGCATGGTCAACATTTTTCCAGCAGATACATCATCGCAGCAGCTGTGCAATAGTGGACCACATCTGCTGGTGTACATTTTTGCAAGCATGGTAAATGGGCTCTTGCTCATTGCTGGTGAAAATGCACAGCTAATGGTGGTGACTATGTTGAAAAACAGGTTTTGTAGCTGAGAATTTGCCATATGAAACAGCGTTAGTGTGCTCTTTGTATCTAATGTAGTTTCTATGGGAATGAATAGGGGGCATCACTTTTAGACCTACATACTTCCTCAAGGAGGGATTTTTATATGTAGAGAAAAGGTAGCACCCTGCCTTCACTCAGCAACAGAAAGTGTTTGAGATCCTCATACAGTTTTCTCACTTTTCTTTTAGTTGTAGCATGTGCTTATTTGGTGTACACTCTGTAATTTTCACTGATGTTGATGGATTTTCCACCTGTAAAACAAGTGCAGTGCCATTTTGCATGCCACATGCCTGCAGAATATAAGTAGCCTGTGAATCTCTGAGAGGACAAAAAAGTTGCACTCTGACACTAGATCCCACTGTCCACGTTGCCTACAAGGATGTTAAGTAGCAGTGGTCCAGACACCAGTTTCTGAGGAATGACACTCACCACCAGTCTTCACTTGGACAGTGAGCTGTTGACTGCAACCCTATGAGTGCACCAATCCAGCCAACTCCTCATTCAATGCTTGATCCATCTATCCATCAAATCCATTTTTCTCCAATTTGGTGACCAGACAATGACAAACACTTTGCACAAGTCCAGGCAGATCATGTCAGTTTCTCTTTCTTTATCCACTGATGCTGTAACTCCACCATCAAATGCTACCAAGTTTGTCAGGCATGACTTGCCCTTGGTGAAGCCATGTTGGTTACCACCAATCACCTCATCTTTATTTTCTATGTCCATTAGTAGGGCCTTCAGGAGGATCTGCACCATGATCTTGTCAGGCATAGAGGATATTTGTGTTCTTCGTATCTGTCTAGCCTGAATTAACACAGCTTTGCTTGCCCTGTAACACAGTGACTGCTTATGGGCTGCTGGTGACTGCTGACAAATGCAGCCTCTAGCTTTGTGTTCCTGGCAACGCTCCCATGTTCAAGGCACCCCTACAGATTGCATAAAAAATCTTTTTGGACATAACATGAAGAACCATTTCAGCTTCATGTGGGGAGTCTGAACACATCTGCTGCACTCAGATGGCACAAACAGAACAGAATTAAATATATATATATATATATCATACCTTTTAATATAATTCACAACTTCCTGTCCCAGGACTGTTTCATCTTAGCTATGGAGATTTGTGCCACAGTTTAACATGTCCAAACAGTAAATACATTCCTTTTACTTCCTGCTCATCCTTATGATTCCTCTATCTACATTCTGCGTTTTTGAATCTACATATCTGGTCTTTGCTCTGCTGGCTGGATTTTTCTCCATTTTCTTCAAGGACTCTAGAAGAAAACGTAATACCTAGTATTTTTCAGACGCTTCCCCTCATTAAGGTAAATACACAACTATTTCTCTACTAGCAGCAATATTATATAGCTGTTAGAGTAAGAAGGCAATTTCGACTTCGCTGAAGTAATTGCAACACAAAACAAACAAACAAACAAACCAACACAGAAACAAGCAAACAAACAAACAAACAAAAAAAACACAACCAAAAACAACCAGTAAGACCTGATCATTCCCCACCACAAATATCGTAATAACTTGAGAATTTTTCTCACATGTTATCAAATTACCATTATTATTTCCATTTACTAGGAAGGTCTAGCAAGTAAACAAAGGACGAAAGGAGGACCTTTTGCCATCAAAATTTGTATGGCAAATACTATACTGCTTCCTGTAATATAAAAAAAAGTTAAGTGAAATATTAACCTTTATTTTGAAAGACATTTGCTTTACTCCTTTTCTTCCATTCTCTTTTTAAGCAGATATACAGTTTAATAATTTTAAGGATTAAAATGAAGTTAACTCGAACTATTTTTACACTGCATGATGTTCTTAAACAAGCTGCAGATAAAAATAACTTGTATAACATTGCAATTTTATAAGCTATTTTTCACATTTCAGGTTAAGACACATTCCTGTGGATCATGCCTTAAAAGTTAATAAGAATCAAGCTAGGAAGCACAATTAGAATGGAGTTTGTAAGAAATTCCAGAAGAAATCACTGTACATAGAACTACCCTTGGAAATGTTGAATTAAGAGACTGGTATAAAAAAATCTCTGTGAAAAAATAATTCTGAATATCACAATACTAACTGTATGTGTTGAAGTCTTCCCTGCATGTCCTAGCCAGATCAAGCACTTACTTGTCCCTTAAATGTCTTTTATACTAAGGAGGGGAAGAGAAAATATAAATGTTTACATTGACCTTAACACATTGGATAGAAATAGGTGCAGAACAATAACCTTCACAAAAAGGTATAGAATGGAGCCACGGGTAAGGGAGGGGTTGTATGAGTAACAGAGTGCGACTGTACAGCCCTCAAGGGTGAGGACAAAGCAGCTTAAATTTTCCCTAAGAAAATACAGGGACTGGGTGGACTGACTCCAAGAGGGAAGGGTAAAGTAGGAAAAGAAGATTATTTTAAGCAGATTCTCTGCACAAGCTGCTTTTTAGCTGCTGGACTTATCTAAAAGGATATATATATATATATATTGAACATTGTACATAAAAGATAGAAATTTCCAGATTTAATTTTTGCTTCTAAGGAAGAGGTACTGCTGATTTTGAACGTCTACCAGTTTCATGCTTTTCTATATCCACATAGATAAAAGCAAGAATCACTTGCAATGTAAACTGACTACTGACCACAAATATTGTTCGGTTAATGATTTACATGTCCAGGAAAAATGTCCTCAGGTTTAGTACACCGCCACTGTAAAGCACATTTACAAGACATTCTGCAGCCATGAGGTAACAAAGAAAGTATTTTCTTTTACTGCTCTGTTTCTACAAAAGCATTGCAACCCTCTTGCCAGCTACAAGCCAGCCAGTCTGCCCTGTAACAGGATCATGCAAAAGAAAAACAGGGTCAGAATGAGAAGAAACTACCTTGTTGTCTTTGTTATTCTAAAACCTCATTGGCAAAGAAACACCACGTAGACAAATATGAAGTTGAAAGAAGAACAGCCGATCAGATTACAGAAGCTATGAGGAAGACTGGAAAAAAACTAAGTTAGGAAGGGTTTCTAGAAGTAGATGCACATAAAGACATATTTGGGACTGAATGTAACACAAAATTCATGAAAAAGTGAACTCAAACATCAAGGAGCTCAGTGCTGTAAGGACAAGCCCTCAGCCTCTCCCAGAATGGAAAACAGCACTGGTACTAACACAGAGGGCTGGAAAACTTCATATAAAAAAAGTGGAATATATATATATATATATATATATATATATATATATATATATATATATATATATATCCATTATGCTTTTTTGTTTGTTTGTTTGTTTTGCTACAGTCTGTGTTTCAGTCACAAAGGCACTGACCCTTCCTGCTAAATCCCCTAATTACTACTATCTTACTTCAGAGGAGCACCTTTTCAATGCAGCAACTCTTTCAGCTGAATGTAGATATTTGCTATAAGGCTGAATAAAGCAGGACACACATACTTACAAATGAACCAGTTCACCATAACATATTAGAGTTGTCTTATTGAGAAATACCAATTTTTAACCATCTTGTTTTCTATATGGAAGACAGCAAAGAAAAAAAAAATAGACAATACAGGCAAGCTGCCAAGACAAAAAGAGTTACTTTAAAGAAAGTACTATTGGAGACAGAGTAATCAAGTCACTGAATGCCTTATCTTCTTTAAAACCTTGGAAAAATGTCTATCGGTATTCTTTTAACCTTGGTTTTATTTGAACAAGATTATAAATATGAGATGAACTGGGACAAACTGATACAAAATATGTAACTGAGACTCAATTAAAATAACAACTTCTTATTTCATAGCAATGAGACAAAGAGCTTTTGTGGGCTGTCAAAGCAGATCTCTCACACTCTTAAAAGAGATACATTAATTTAGTTTAGAGATATTAATTAAAAATTTTCTCCAATTTTTTTTAAAATTTATTTATTTATTTATTTTTTGAAATGAGTTCCTGAGCTTTTATTTTTTCCTACTGTATGCAATAGCAGAGCAAGAGAGGCAGTAGGTGGGTAATACTGATACAGATCAAGCTCCTGTTGCAGCTCTTGATCTTATTGCAGTCCAGAAAGAGGAGATCTTCAGCAAGGAACTAGAAAGGCAACTGGGGTTGCAAAGCAACAGCCCAAGGAGTCTGGTACACGAGATAGAAGATTTGTGCTCTAGTGATTGAAGTCTTCCTATAGTTCTACATATAAGACTCAAGATATAACACTCAAACTTCAGGGAAAGGACAAGTTGTTCAGGAGTGCTCTTGAACAAAGAATGCATTTTATAGCTGGGAAATGAGAGATCATACTGCTGGCGAGAATTAGGCATGTTTTCAGGATGCTGGATACTAGCTAGAAATAGCTACACCATTGGCACATATGCAGAAGCCTAAGCTTGGACACCTTGGGAACTTTCAAAATCAAAATAAAAGCACCTGACAGATTTTGCAAATGCTGGATTTATATGCTTTGATTTTGTCTAAGTGCAATGCTCAGCACTTGCAAACTACAGGGGATAGTTCAGAAGATTGTTTTTATCTAGATGTAACATACCCTAACAGACACAGTGCTCTCCAGCTTAACTTATGCCTGCTTTTTCCTGGTAGCTTCCATAAGTTTGCAATAATTCCCTACTTGCTGGATGTTATTTTCAAATTCAGTATCATATTAGTTATACAATCAGTGGAAAGTGTTTATTATCTTGCCAAAAGCCAATTAATTGGTCCAAATTTAAAATTATAAAGGTACTGTGTTCTATTCTGCTTAATTGTTCCAAAACCTAATAATCATCTGGGTAAACATGCATCCTGACTAAAATACTGATCATTAAGGTTGGTGTGATATAAGAACAGGATAAGCTAATCTTAAAATCTGAAGGAGGAAGAGATTAATCATGAAATTGCCTGGCTGAGATGTGCATATCTTTAAAATGTCTTAAAAGTTTATCCAACATCATTTTGTCCAGGAAAACAACTGTTATTAATAGTATATTGATACTGTGAATAATACTTATTTCCTCATTCTGTATTACAAATACAGATTTTCCTTCTTGCCTACTCTCTTTCTAATTAAGCTAACTATTACATCTACTTCTAAGAAACAAAGAGTTGGCTTTGAAGTGTTCTTTCAACATAACAGTGACTGCTCAAAGTGGAGCTCATACTGCACCAGCAAGACTGCAACAAGTCTAAGACTCCTGTAAGACTATTTAAAATCTTGCAAAACTGTCTGGACTAACTACCGCTACCAAAATCAGCCTTACTGTGTCCCAAAGCAAAAGATTTCAGTGTCTTCACTTTTCCCTTTTGAGTACAAACCATTCATTTGAATTATTTCTAATTTTTAGATCATTATTCTTGGTGTCTTTTAAAACTAACTCATTATTTTTCCACTGATAGAAGTTGGATACAGAACTGCTAACAGCATTTGGTAACCACAGGCAAATAAGTCAACTAAACCTTGCAATTAAATTGAAAAGAAAGTATATCTGCAATAGGGGAGTTATTCTAGTTTTAATCTACCACTTAAAAATACCACAAGGAAAAATAATAAAGTAAGATACTCACTTTTTTCCTATCTAAATGAATGGATTTTCTCTAATGAGTCAGAAAGAATTTCACCTAGGTCATTATCTTATCTATAATGATCGGTAATAAAAATATGGAAAATAGTTCTCTAAGATAATATACTAAGCTATTGAACCTGCTACACCAATCCCTTGTACACTTCCATCTCTTTTTCTTTTGCTCCATGTTGACCATACGGAAGAGTTTCACTGAATTTTGAGACAGCTGGAAATGAACACAGTATTCTAAATTGGAGTTAGCGCATTTCTGCTCTGTTGGGTAGAATATCAAAAGCCCACAAAACTGTAATTAACAGGTTCTCCATGGAACAGAATTTGTCGAAAACTTGCATAACAAAGAAATTATATGACTGAAGACCAGAAGTGTCTCCTTGATCTCACTGCCACTTGTGCCAACTTTAATTGGAATAATTCTCACATAGTAAGGACATGTTCTCAAACAAGAGGAAAACTGTGATGCAGCAGAAGAGAACAATTAATCAGAAATTAATGATCAAGCTGTCTGAAGTTTTCACCCATATCTCCATATTCACTGTCATCCTTGAAAGTCAGTCTTGAAGTGGTTGCTAATTAGAGTGCAATTCAAGCAACTTTTTAGGCTAGCCAATTTATTTTTCTTTTTATAGTTAAATCACAAATGTATTTCTCATTCAGATGAACCATAGTTCAGAAAAGTTCACTATGGAGGGATTAATTAAGTAAAAACCTACCAAGTGAACAAGAAATTCAAATATTTTCCTTCAAGAATGGCAACACTGAGTATTTGCATTAGTTGCCTTGCATTTACTTACAAGCAAAATGATAAATCCATGTCTGTAAGAATATTTGTTATTCTTGATATTGATTTAATGCGAAAATTCCCATTTCATTTTTCCCCTCCACAATTCACAATATTTTAAATCACTGCACCCTGAACACTTGTCATACAGTAGCAAGGATCGGATTCAATCTCAAATTCATTTTCATTTTTCTCTCAGAGTTGTTTTTCCTTACTGGAGCCCTGCTGCTCTGTAAACATGCCATGAAGGGGCTTTGTAAGGTCTCAAGACAGATGCCTGCTAGGCTTATTTTGGGCTTGTGTTGGCTTGTCTAACTTTTTTTACTTTTTTTTTGGTCTTGTTTAGCTGTAGAGAGTTGTTTTTTCTTTTATTTTTTTTTTTTTTATTATTATTAGTAGCAACTAATTATTGATGATGAAATACTTAATAATAATTTAAATGACAGAGTGCAGTGGAGTACAGGCATTGGGGGTGCAAGATGTCACTTGAGATCTCAGGGGCTATAAACAGAAGTACACACTAGGAAATGTATGCATAAAAATATTTAACTGCATTAATATTACTGAGAGTTTTTCTTAAATTGTATCATTTATATTCCTTCTGTTTTTCTGTAAGAATTACTTAATTCGACTACTAAGATTCCTATTATAGTAAAATAAACCCACAGCTTTACATGTAAGCAGAGTTTCTACTTTGCCTATTACAAAATTCAGAACACAGCATTACTCCTTTTACCTTGAGCTTATTTAAGCACTCCATTTTATTTTTTTTTTTGTAGTTTTCTGACTAATTCTCCTTAATACCTCATGTTATTTCTGACAGGAGAGATGTTCGATAGCTGTTTTTCATGTGTAATCTCCTTGATTTCCCTAAACTCTGTGTCATATTACATGTAGAAACAAAATGACCATAACAAATACAATAACATCATGTGATTGTATTTCTGATACAGAACAGAGATACATAAGTCATAACAGCTCCTACTCCTTTGCTTTTAGAGACTCTTGACGTATGTTTTTTTCCTAATAGAAACAAAATGATACGTGTAGTTGCTGGGAGAAACAGGAAAAGAGGGAAATTTGAAAGTTTTATCTGTGAAGCTTAATTTACAGGCTGAATTTTACAACCAGTTGATGTAGTGCGTTCTCATGTACATTCTTCGGCTGGAACTGCTTATGTAGTCAATTATCCGTTTTAGCATTTGTTTCTAATAGTGTTCATAATGCGTAAACCATGCTTTAGAAACAAGACAGTTGCTGGACTGGACAACTGACTAATGCGTAGTTTAGTGTGATGTTGCTACAGCAACCAAAAAGATGAAATAGTATGTCATATATTATTTACACATTGCTTGGAACATACAGCTTTCTAAAATCCATTAGCCAAGCAGAGGGTGCTGTTATGGAGGAGACAAGGATGTCTTAAAGCATTCTAAAATAGTTTCCACTGTTCTGGAGGTTCAGGAACGTAAATAAATCAGAGCGAAGTACTGAAAAATAAAGGAGCCTTCCTTTCTGAGCGCATGATATCAGTATTTCTGATTTTATGGTTACCAGAAGATTTGTGAGCATACGTCACTGACAAATAACACAGACTTCTTACTTCAGAAGTGCACATTTGTGTTTCACAGCAAGGCATGCAGAAATCTTGTACACCTCATGATACACACAAAGGAACTGCTCCTGTCTGAATGAAGGCTTGAGGAGTTCTCAAAATGGAGGCTACGACTTTGCTTCAAACAGATCTCATCAGCACATACCTGTACCACTCCTCTACTACAGATAATTGCCTCTCCTACTCCCTGCAGTTGCACACAGAAACTGATATGAAAACAAAACCAGTGTGTTGGTGGTGGTGAGGGAAAATAAGCATAACAGACATGTTGGGAAATACATACTGGCAGATTTCATGAAGGAATCTATTTATGCATTGTTTGCAAGTAATCTGGAAATCACGCAGTTTATAATGTTATTATGAGAAACAGTATCCAAGATAGGGTTAAAATTTTAGATTCACCAACAAAGTGCACATTTTGGATAAGGCAGTGAACAAAACATCTGGAAAGGAGTCTGGAGATGTTTTCCAGACCACAGCAGAAAGATTAATGACCCAGTCTGTCAAGCTAAAATGGAAGCTTACAGAGAGACTGGAGAAGGTTTTGATTTAAGAAAAAAAGGAAAGAAAAAAAAAAGAAAGAAAAGGAAGAGCAGTAAAACAATCTATAGAGTGGATAGGCCTGCTGCTCATTGTCAGAAATGGATATAATTCTTTGCTTATGTACAAACACAAGAGAGTTTCATAATTATGTAAAAAGGGAACATTTTGTGCTGCCAGCAGAAGAAATTCTGTAAGCAATGTATGATGCCCAGTCTTTTTCTACATCTGAAGTACCAGAGGGATTCTGGCAGTTGTATTCAGAAGAGAGACAAGTTTCTGCACATTTGAGACACTCCCTGACAGCACTAAAACAGTGAAATGTCTTTGGTGCCCAATGCTTACTATACTTTCTGTAGCATCCTTTTTCACCATGAACAACATGGTACAATATATCATTTCAGGGTTGGAGGTAAAGGGAACTAGTCCAAATGGAGTAAAGTACCTTCCTTATTTTATTTAAGAAGTTTGAATGGGATCATATTTTTGAAAATGCTGTTACATGGCCATCTGCTACAAATGGACTGGGACAGCAGTGTAAGATAAAAGTTAAAAACTGAGTCTGAGGACTGGGAAGAAGAGTTGCAAGGAAGAGGTCTTGTTAGAAGCCTTCACCCTGGAGAGAACTACAAAACCCGTAACTGTGCCCTAATTAATGTGACAATGACTTCCTTGGAAGTCAATGGCAAAAATTTTATTCACATAACTGTTGGTATTCTTTTACTGTGGTACATCACCATTCCAATAGATAAATAAATAAATAAATACAAATCTCAACATGAATCCATCTAGTTTTACATCTCAGAAATGTGACACAACTAAATGCTAAATTCACTCAGCTTGGACATCCCTTTTTCATTCTGGCAAGAATATCTATGCTACTGAGCTTACTGGCCTCTGCCCAGGCTGTATGTTGGCTCACATTTAAAGAGATCCCTTTCTCTGTGGAAGAATCCATCTGAAAAAGACTGAGCCAACCAAGAAAGGAAACAGATCTCCAGTCTATTGTAATGCTCTAGTATCACCTAATACAAGTGACGAAGATCCCAAGACAGTGCAGTAGATAATGGATCATGAGATCATGAGAAGGAGTCCCAAAGAACTTCACAAAGGATGGTGCAGAGCTCTGAATAGGACACAAGCTCAATGTCATGCCTAGTCATGCTCTTGCAGTGAAATCTTCACTGCAACACTTGCTGAACGTGCTTTCTGCCAGTAAAGAAAACCACGTGTGTTAACAAGTATACACATGCAAAGCTGTCAGGAGGTACTCTGGCCAAATGGAGGTGGTTTATTAGAACAAGGACTGGCAGCCTTGCCCAATCATTTTTTTTCCAAATAATCCTTCCAGATGGAGGCCAGGGACCCTGCCATATCATGCCATCTCTTCTTGTAAGGCATTCCAAGCTGTACATGTAATCTCTTCACTCAAACAATAATATTATATTGCCCAGCAAAGGGAGTCCTGGCTTTGTCTGAGTGCATCATGACCTAAATTAAAGGCAGGTCTGTAGTGTCCCATAGAAGACAGGGTAGCTTCAATTCTGTGCTCTACAAACATCAGAGGAAGTCGGTATAGGGTAACTACATACTGGAAAGGGGTAAATATGCATATAATTCCTCAGTCTTTACTGAGTGTTACCTTTCATGGAACCTGCTAATTTACAGAGAAGCAATCACAGTCTGTGTAGCAATGAAAAAGACTTACCAAAAAAAAAAGAAAGAAAAAAAAATCTCTGATGAAATAAATAATTGGAAGAAAAAAAACCAAATAAATCATTCATATATGGCTAAGTGTTTTGCATTCTCCCATCACACTGTTCCTTGGACAAAGCACATCCAGAACCTAGACACAGATTAATGCTACCTAAGTATTGTAGTTCCGTCTGGCAGACAGCTAAGCACCAAAAGAGTGTTCACCTCTCTGCACAGCAGGATGGAGGAAAGAACTGGAAAAGAGTGAAAGTGTGAGAACTTGTGGTCAGAGATAAAGACAGTTTACTAAGAACAAATGAACAAGTGAGAGAAGGGAAGAAAGATAGAAAGGAAGAAAGAGCAGAAATTAAGAAAAAAGAAAGAAAAGAATCAAAGAAGGAACAGAAACAAACGAAAGAGGAAGGAAACTCTTGTTATGCACAATGCTATTGCTTATCACCGGTCCTAAACAATGCCCAGCAATACCCTCAGAAGTAGCCACCCCTAAGCCAACTTTATGAGTTTTTAATGGTTCAGCATGATACCATGTGGTATCAGCCATCCCTTTGGCCAGCTGAGGTCAGCTGCCCCGCTTTTGTTACTTTCCACATCCTTGTGCACCCCCAGCCTCCCTGCTGTCAGGGCAGAGTGAGAAGTGGAAGTCGTTTAGTCGGTGAAAGCACTGCTCAGCAGCAACTGAAGCATCGGTGTGTGATCAACGTTAATCTTGTCTTAAATCCAAACCACAGTGCCATATCACCAATTAGGAAGAAAATTAACTCTACTCCATCTGAAATTAAGACACTGAGAATGACTGTAAATGTGCTAAGAATTTAAGCAAGTCCTTGTACTTGCTGGGAAAAAAATAAAATGTTGAAACAAAACCCTAGAGAAAGCCTTTTCTTTTTTTTTTTTTTTAAATGTGGTGAGCTGTCTGTGAGTCAGCTGCCAAATGCCCACCCAGCAACTTTCAGCACTCCCAACAGGAAAGGAGAAGATAAGATGAAAAATGTTCCTGTGCTGAGAAGAAATAGAAACAAAATGCAAGAACAATCACAGTGCTGAAAGTCCTAAGGAAAATCATAAGAGAATGCTGGCTTTGTAACCAAAGTCAGTTTCAGGCTTGACAGCAGCTTAGAAGAAGTCCTTGAAGGCAAAAGAAGGAAGGGTTATTACTTGTCCTTTTATGGACTGCAGGGTCTAGCTGCTTTCTGATAGATTTATCAGACTTCGTATTGTTTGCATTAATATTAGTTAGTATTAATAGAAACTTTGTATTAGGTTTTATCAACAATACTAATAGGCCTTAAACCATCTGATAGTGCACTCAGTAGATACGTTATAAGAAGTTGTTATCAGAATAGAACATCCCATATGACAGCAGATGTATGCATAAGTAGTAAAAATCTAAGATAACGTTCATGTCTAGACTGTAAATCTCTGTGTGGGAAAGTTAACAACACAGCCTCTAAGGAAATATCCTAATCACAATGTTTCTCAAACTACATTATAAAGCTGAGCATGAATTGCTTATAAATGCTTGTAGTATACCAGAGTATGACACAATGATGCCAGCAGAACCATAGCTTCCCCAGAGAACAGCTACAGCTACATCACCAAATTCATCCTGCAGTCTACACTGATATCGAAGATTGCCCTGATCAAGGCACAGGACCTTGCGCTTGGCCTTATAGAAACCTCATGAGGTTCACTATAGCAATGGTTAGGCTAACAGAGCTTACAAACAGTAAAACAGCCCCAAATCATTAAACATTATGTTGTCATAAAATTCCAAGGAGTGTTGTCTACCCACTTCTTTATCAGTGTTGAGCCCAGGAGCTGTTCAGTCCAGAAACAGCTCTGAAAAGGCAGAATACCTGATTTGGAATTTGTGAAATAAGGCCCAGAACAGTCTTCACATCCTGGAATCACAGAATCACAGAATCACAGAATGACCCGGGTTGGAAGGGACCTCAAGGATCATGTAGTTCCAACCCCCCTGCCTGGCAGGGCCACCAAACATACACCTTTACTAGATCAGGTTGCCCAGGGCCCTGTCCAACCTGGTCTTGAACACCTCCAAGGACGGGGCATCCACAACCTCCCTGGGCAGCCTGTTCCAGGGCCTAACCACTCTCCTAGTGAAGAACTTCCCCCTAACATCCAACCTAAATCTTTCCTCTTTTAACTTAAAACCATTTCCCCATGTCCTGCTATTGTCAGTCCTTTTGAAGAGTTTCCTCCCCTCCTGGGAGTAAGTTCCCTTCAGGTATTGAAAGGCTGCAATGAGGTCACCTCGCAACCTTCTCTTCTCTAGGCTGAACAGGCCCAACTCCCTCAGCCTGTCCTCACAGGGGAGGTGCTCCAGCCCCCTGATCATCTTCGTGGCCCTCCTCTGGACCCTTTCCAAAATCTACATGTCTTTAATGGAGGAATGATCATACTAAACTGTTCAGTGTCTGAAAGAATGATGCGATCTATCTGCAGATTCTAGTGTGATCCCACTGTTGCCATCACTATACAGTTCAGTTGTTTTCTTAGTGAAATGGTCAGCAAGCAGTTTTGCATTGCTGAGTGATACTGTCTCACGGACAAAAAAATAAGTAAACTTGCTGTCTTTTCAGTCAGCCTGACAGCTTCTTTTCCCTTTCCAGTTTGATGTCTACCAGTTTATTGACAGCAAAGTGACCCAACAAAATCAAATGTTGACATCTAACTAATTAGGGCAACCTATACAGGCTTACATGTTTAAGTTAAGAAGTAATCTAGTACAAATGAGGCCAGTACCCTGTGATTATTAGCAGTAATGCAGAATTTCTGGGATGGCTCAGAAATGCTCAGACATTTTCTATCCAATTTGGATGGAGCTAGAGAATTCTGAATTGTCTAAGTAACTCTGTACGTCTTAGATTCTGAATGATGAAACAGCTGTTTCATAAAACAGTGACTTCTAGCATGACTGCAGGGACATCAGTCAACAGAGAGAAGCTGCTGGGCATGATAAATTTACAACCAACCTACCTGTTTTCAAGTACTGGAAAGAAGCAAGTATTAGAGTGTGTGGCCTTATGATCTTATTAGGGAAATTTGTGCCTGATGTTCTTTCTAAAGTACACAACCTAGGCACAGTATTTTTTCTAGAAGTGTGGCATTGATTACCAAAGAGATTTTGAAAGACATGAATTTAATCAACAAAGTTTAATTCCTAAAATATGAGGACAGCAAGTAACAAATACAATCAGAACCACAGATTCCTGAGTTGGAAGGGACCTGCAAGAATCACTGAATCAGAATGGTAGAGGTTGGAAAGGAGCTCTAGGGATTACTGAGATCAAATCCCCTGCTAAAGCAGGTTCCCTATAGTAGCTTGCACAGTTAGGCACCTAGACAGGTCTTGACAATCCCCAAAGGAGGAGATTTCACAGCCTCTCTGGGCAGCTTGTTCCAGTGCTGTCACCTTCATTGTAAAGAAGTTCTTTTGCATATTTGTGTGGAACTTCCTATGTTCCTGTTTTTGTCCATTGCAATTGGTCCTATCACAACACCCAACTGAAAAGAGACTGGCCTCATCCAACTGACCTCCTTTACAGCAGGTCAACACCTAACCTATATTCCTCCCTAGGTGCATATTCCTCCCTAGGTGCAGGACTCTACGCTTGCTCTTGTTATATCTCATCTCCACCCAATTCTCCAGTCTGTCCAGGATCATCAAGTCCAGCTCCTGGGTCCATGCAGGTCCATCCAAAATCCAAACCCCATGTCTGAGAGTGTTGTCCAAATGTTCTGTGAGCTCCAGCAGTTCAGGGCCATGCCTGCTGTCCCAGGCAGCCCGTTCCATGCCCACTGCCCTCAGGTGCAGAACCTTTCCTGAACCCCCTGCCCTTCCTTGGCACAGCTCCATGCCGTTCCCTCAGGCCCTGTTGCTGTCTCACACAGCAGAGCTCGGCACTGTCCTACGCACCCTGTGGGGAGCCATGGTGTATCCCCATGCAGCCTCCATGAGGCCTCCCTGCAGCTCCTTTGCCCTGGGTATCACAATAAAGAATATACACCAAATCTAGTACATAGCAGATGATTAGGTTTTGTAGGTTAAGGGAAAAAAAAAAAAAAAAAAAAAAAAAAAAAAAAAAGAAAAAAGTGGTGTGGACTTTCAAACATAAAACTGTGATTTTAAGGGAAAGGTATGTAAGCCCTTCCATAGCTTATGCTTTTCCTTTTAAGCATCACTCACATTTGCAGCTTGTAAAAGTAATAGTTTTGGTGAGTGCTGGCTACAGAGCTTCCTTCCAACAATGTATTATATTTTGGATTAACTTATCCTAAAAAGTCTGTGTACATACTTGTTTTCTCTAAGCCCCACCATTCTCTGAGAGCCAGGAAAGGCCTGGAGAGGCCTTCTGCTACCTTCCTGTGCTCCAAAGAGAATACTGCCTGACAAGTATACCCTCCCCATTTCTTAATACAATTGTTTATTTTTTTTAATTTTTATTTTATTTTTTTTTTATTTTTAAACTTCTTTCTTTTTTCCTTTCTTCCTTTCTTATTGTATTTCCAGCCTTAAATACACAACTATGTCACTTTGGCCATAATCCTGAAAGTGCATTACTGTTCAGAAGACATAATCCTAAAATATCTGTTTGGAAGACGTTCATTTCAGAATGCATTTAAGTGGCTTCAGGTTTATTCTTCTCACAGTTCCTGTAAAGCTTGATGAATATGCACTCAATGCATTCTTAAAACCAAAACTGTCATAATTGCACTGCATAGGATAAAGGCATATTAAAGTATTCATAAAATTAAATCATTCTTCTTAAATCACTGTTTAGCAGTCTTCTATGCATACCTCCCTCTTTTCCTGATACAGTACAGTTGGAAATCAGGAACCTCGGTGTAAGTACAGAAAAGAGAAATAGTTGCAGAAGCTGAAGTTGCAAGGGCTGCTGCTGCTGAGCTCCTGTCAAATCCGACTGCGAATTAAGAGGGTGGTTGCAATCAGTAGGAATCTTGCAGTTGCTTGAACTGTTAATACTCTTTTGAAACAGCACTTGTTACTATTGTAATGCAGAATAAATCCCATCTTTATCATGCTGTTCCAGATCCCCTCAAAGATTAGCTTTGTCTAAAAGAGTTTACTAAGATTATCAAGGACATATTAACTCGGGAATTTTCTATCCTGACAGTAGTAAAATCAAATTCTTTGTACACTGAAGTGAAAATCACCTGTTTCATCTCTGCCGATGGGAGTGAATTGAGCCGAACCATGAAAGTCAATGAAAAAAAAAGGAAACCCTTGATTGTCGCTTGCACAAGGAGGGGTGGGAAAAGAAAAACACTCAGAGGTTAGCATAGCTCTAATGAGAGGCATTCCTATGGAAATTAGGGCAGGCATCACCACTCTCAATACCCCATACATACTACACCACACTCAACTTGTTGCACAGGATTATCTCTGTCACACTGGGGCAGAGTCACAGATAAAGCAATTGCTAACTCTCTGCCTACTTTGCCACCACTGTTCAACTCTCAGCTCTCCTTGCAGTGCCGTACTGGTTCTCATTGCTCCTGACAACAATAATGTGGACATATCCTGGTTGATTTGCTATTAAAAAGAATCTGGGACAATGCCTTCCTAGTGCAGTTGCTTCCAATTAACTGCTTGTGCAATTTCTCCTAAGCTAATAGCTATCAACTCTTTAGATCACTATTTAACTTTTCCACTTAAAATTCTATTATGAACTAATCATGAACACATACACCTGGCACACTTTCACATTTGTATGTCTCTACCTCCTGTTTGCTGAGCAGCACATCATGTATTTGGCACTGCAGCAAGGGCATCCTGGCAGCATGACAAAGCTTGTAACAGAACAGGGGAGGTCTCACTTCCTTCACCCTCCTTGCTTCTGTACATGTACCACCATTTTCCATGCACCAGGTCAACTGCACAGTGACAAGCAATTACCTTAACAAAAAATTTGTTGGATTAGCAAGTTCAATCAGTTTCATAAAGTTTCCCATATGCGTTTAAGACAAGCACAGTGGTGGTCAGTGGCAGGTAGTAATAACAGAGGTCGGAGAAATGAGTGAACTCCCCTTTTACAGAGATATTCATTAGATTAACTCTACCACAGTGCCAAAGCCAATTCTGTGACACTGTACTCAGTTGAACAATAGCACAGTTTTATTTTACAGTGATCCACTCCAATGCTCTAAGAGTTTGCAAAGAGGGACAAAAAACCCATAGGAAATTGTTCAGATCTTTGAACAGCCTGCATTAATGGTCTCACTGAGCTTTCTACATAGTTAAATAAGCTTTGGCAGTCCTTATCTCACTCAACCCAACCCTTCCTGCACTTGCCAATGACAAAAAGCATAGAGCTGCACTTTGTAGAGCTCAGGCAAGCTACCTCCTTCTCCCTTCCCCAATAAAGGATCTTGCTGCATTTTGATGATTAATGCTTATACTTCACTGAGAAATATTAATATTCTCCTAATATTCTCATATTCTTCACTGAGGAATATTACTGCACCGAGTGCTTAAGAGGTTTGTAGGAAGCACAGAAAAACCAGAAGTGTTATGTAATTACCACTGTACATAGATGTATATTGCAGGATACAAATAAGTTGAACAAATTTAGGAACACCACGGGATTCCTGAAAAAAACCTGGGTTAGCAAACTAAGAGAATAAAGTTAGAGGCTTATCTTCACCATACAGAGCTGGGATACATAAACACAAATAACACTTCTCTTTTCATTTCCCTACGTATCTTGGCAGTTAAACATGCAAGTTCACTATGCAAAGCTCCTCCAAACCTGAGCAGGAGTTTTATGTGTGGAAGAAAAGCAACAGAGCATAGATAGAAAAGAACAAGTTCATAACAGCTGGTCCCACTTATCAGTTTAGAAACCTGTACCAATCTAAGCAAGCAGTAAACAATATGAAGCTTTATAAACTCAGCAGCTGTCACCAACAGTAAGAATAATAATGACTCTTGAAGAGGTGCCTTTTTTATCTTTTCCCTTTCCTTTCACTTTTCTAAGCTCCTTCCACTCAAACATAATCAGGACAGTTAGGAAAACTGATGGAATATCAGCCAGACCAGGCAGACTATAGGTGCTGACCAGTTTCTCATCCACAGAGATGGAGGGGAATTAAGCTTCCCCAGGTGCCATAAAGCACTTCCCACCACAGGCAGAAACTTAGCTTCACAAAGGCATAATTAAACCTTTCACATTCTTCATTTATACTGCAAAAGCTCACAAGTGAGAAAAATGTACTCACGCATACATGAACCGGCTCTGACCACTGCCTAGGCCTGCAAAGAAAATATGTGCCGCAGGCAATTGAAATAATATCTGAACCATACAATTCCAAAGAGCTGATACTCACATAATGGTTCAGTCTTCATAAAATCGTTTTCCAGTTAAGGTAGATCTGTAACATACCAGTGATCAACCAGGGTAATTCTCCAAATCTCTCTGCAGATCTACACTCACAAAGACAGCAATTAGAGGTAAAGGCTGGAAGAAACCACCTGATTCAGTCAGGCCACTTACTAAAATAAACAAACATACTGCATAATTCTGTTAATGAATCAATGAAGATACATTTGAAATCAGCTACTTCTTTAGTGCTCACTGTTTATACTGGGAGGTGATCCAGCCCTTCAGTGTTTGTGGCTCAGACTGTTTAAAGAGCTTTGCATTTTCTTTTCCTTTCTGTCCTTAGTGTTCCAGCCTCCCCTTGGCATTCTTCATTCTTTGTGTGATATGTTATAGAGAGATACAATCCCTTCTCACACAGCAGCCATATATTTATTCTCAGGTATTTTGCTAGGCTAAACAAATCATTTTTCAGGTATTTTCTTGTAAGAAAGGCTAATAGAATAAGAATAGCAGCTTTCTTTGTGTCTGCTCTAATTTTAATTAATGTTTCTTGAATATGAATGGATGAATTATTTTGATGTGTCCACTAGGACTTTGCATAACATCATTAATACTACTGTAATTCTGATAGAAATAACTCAGCTAAAGCAATCTAAAGCTCCTAGGACTGTGTTTGCCAAAGTAATTTGCCTGTTTTTCCAACTAATGAGCTTCTTGCTGAAACAGTAATCTTTGTTATTAGTCCACTCTCAGTTCGTGCATTCCATTCTGTTAAGATTTGCATTTTGTATTACTGAATTTCATCCTGTTTACACTACTGTAGCTCCCAAGGTCACCTAGTTCTTCCCTTGATATTAACAGTGCGCTTTGCATAACTGAGAAATGTTATAAATGTATTTCTACCTAGATTCAGATCCACCACTCACCCTGAGGAATTCCAAAGCTAACCCTCTTCCATGCCATTTGTTCCCTTTCATTAGAGAATCACTGAAGCACAAAATGGTCCAAGTCCACAGCACCTCGAGTCCATCTGGTCCAACCCTTGCTCAAGCAGGAGCATCCTTTTGAAGATCTCCAGTGAGAAGATTCCACAACCCCTCTGGGCAATCCATGCCAGTCCTCTGTCACCTGCACAGTACATCCATACTTACTGGTGTTCAGATGGAACCCCTAGCGTTCCTCTTGTCCTGGCATTGAGCAAAACTGAAAACAGCCTGGCTCCATCCTCTCTGCACTCTCTGTTTAGGTCTTTATCAATACTAATGAGATTCCCTCCCTCTGAGCCTCTTCTTCTCCAGGCTGAACAGTCCCAGCTCTCTCACCCTCTCCTACTAAGAGAAGTGGTCCAGGCTTTCATCATCTTAGTGGTCCTTTGCTGGACTTTTTCCAGCATGTCCACATCTCTCTTGTACTTGGTGGGCCCAGAAATGGGCATACTACTCCAGATGTGGCCTTGGTGGTGCTGAGTAGAGGGGAAGGACCTCTGGCAGAAAGGCCCTTAGCAGAAAGTGCACACTGTTCATGCATGTTCAATTTGGACCAAGATTGCTAGGCCCTTTTTTTTTACAAAGCTGACTTCTAGCTAGGTGGTCTCTAACAGATGCTGGTGCCTGGACTTGTTTGCTTCTAGTTGCAGGACTCTGCAGTTCTCCTCCTTGAACTTCAGGAGATTTTTGTCAGTCCACATCTCCAACCTGTTGAAGTACCTCTTGATAGCTGAGAAGCGCTCTGCTGAATCAGCCACTCTGCCAGGTTGGAATCATCTGTGAATTTATTGAAGGTGCACTCTGCCTCACTGTCTGGATCATTAATAAAGATGTTAAACAGATCTGGACCCAGAACTGACCCCTGGAGTGCTCTGCTTACTACTGGCCTCCAACCAGACTTTGCACCTCTGACCCGCTGAGCCTACCCATTCAGCCAGTTGTCCCCTGCTCCAGGAGTTTCAGCAACTCCTCTATGAGGATCTTCTAGTTGTTAGTTTCAAAAGTGCTTACTGAAGTCCAGGATGACACTATACACTGCTTTCCCTTCATGCATCATGCTGCTCATTTCATTATAGAAGCTCATCAGGCTACTGAAGTTTGACTTTCCATTGATGAAACCAAACTGACTACCTGTCAGTGTGATGACTTTCTTCTCCTTGAGGTGCTGGAAACTGGTTTCCAGGATCAACAGTGACAGTATTTATAGAGGTATAGCCTTATAAATTTCTTACTAAATCCTACCTTCCAATCCCATAGTTTCATATGTGTCAAGAAAATACATGCGTTACTGAAGTTATTACTGCATTTCTAGGTACATCAGTGCAGACTGCTTGAACATTTCATTCTACTCTACTGTCACTTCTATATATAATTATTGTTTCATTAAAAATTTGTTTTAAAGTTCTTCATATTTTCCAGATTACTTTAACCAGTCTACAGCTGCCTACATCTTCTTCTCCCATCCCTTTAATGCAGATTCTCTATCCAATACCAATCTTAATCTATCACAAAATATCCCAGATTAACAGACTTTATAATTACATACTCTGCTTTCTTATGCCATTTCTACAAAACTACATCCTGCAGCTTAAGTGGAAGAACTGAGAAGTCTAAAAAGCAGTTGTAAAAAGAAATCTTGTGTGAAACCTTGAAAAAAACAAAAATTCTGGGTGATTTATAATGGTACAAATCAATGCTGGAGAAAAGTTAAACATCTACTTTTAAATCTGCACAAGTTTATGAAATGAAGAATAATGTTGAAATCTGTCTCTTTGTGTTGCTGCATGTTAGTAATTTGGGGCACTGTTCTCAGATCCATATGCAGTGTGTTTTGTATTAGCATAGGCTGTATTTCTGTCACTGTATCCACAATACCATGGTTTTTGTGGCTATGAAATTGTTATTTAAAATTGTTTTCTGGCATTGTCTTACAAAGATTGGTTTTAGCACAGTTGTTTGTCAGTTCATCCTTTCAGCTACTTTCAAAATGCTCTTCAATTTTAAAAGCAAAGGTTTTTCTTTTTTACTTAAATATCCTAATTTCTCACATATATAGTTTCAAGTTAAAAACTGGAGGTTTTTCTTCCTATTGAAGGAATAAAATTGTCACAAAAAACACACACTTATACACATTCACATCGAACTGAAAATGCCAAACAAACACAAAGAACCCTTCTGAGAACAAATTATTTTCAACAGATAACTGGTATTCATTTTTTTCATTCTTTTTTCCTGGTGACACTACTTTCCAAAGAAATACCTATTTTCAAATGCCCTTTGAGGCTTCCCTTGTACAAATTCATTCTATAAATAGAGTGAACATACTTGAAAAGAAATTCCACACATACATAGATGTAGCACTATCTCTTTCTTTAAGAAAAAAAAAACTGACACCATCCCAGCATCCCATTCTTTACAGGCAATCCATATCTGTTTCCACTGCTCATACTTTTCATTTTTCCCTCCTCAGACTGACCAGAATGTCCTTGCCTGGTCATGCTGGTCTCCTGCCTGACTTATTTGGAGGGATGGAGATCTCTTGTGCTCTCAGAAACGCATCCTTAAAGAGCTGTCAGCCTTGTCTGTTCCTTTGTCCCTAAGGGTCTGTCCAATACCTGAACCAGACAGTTGTCATCAACAGACTCCAGGAATCCCCTGGAGTGTTTCCAGCCCACTTTGTTATTTTCCCAGCAGATATCTGGGTGGTGGAAAGACAGCTCCTGGGTCAGAATTCTTTTTCTTCCATGACCTAGGTCACAGTGTGCTGAGGCATCCCATCAGCAGCCATTAGACCAGGCAGCAGGTAATTTAGCCCACAGTCAAAAAAGCCAGAATCCCAAAAGTAGGACCAGCCTCTCAGTTCTGTATTTATTAGGTAGGTTTTCCTTGTCCTCTCAGTATTCCTTCCTGACACTGAAGGGATAGAAGAAAATACCACTTTTGTTTCCACTCTGTCCAATAACCATCCTACTCTCCCAAAGTCCCCTTTGACAGCCCTCAGGCTTCTCTCACCAACTTTATAGCTTCCAGCCTGAACTAATGGTAAAGGATAATAATCAGATGAGCAAACTGGGGAATCTCCTAGTAACATCTCTGACCAGGGCCCTAGGGAAATAAACAGCACACTTTCCTATGGGTCAACACAGGGGGCCCTTTGTTCCTCATAGAAGGGAGTCACCCATGATGATAACGCTTCTTTCATTTTTAGTGGAGGCATTATTGAGGCATGGAGTTGACCTCCTTGACCTAGAACACTTCTTGGGTGGATTCTGTACCACATCCCAGCTTCCTTGTCCCTTGAGTTCCAGCCCTTTAAACCTATTAAAGGTGAGTCTTTGCTTCAGTGTGGAACACAACTGTCATGGAGTTTTGTGCCTGTGGAGAAAGTCCTATCTCCTAGTTAAAGAATCTGGATCATAAGCTCTACACTGTAAGTACCTGAATTTGGATGTGATTACATATTTGTGTCAAGCACAATCCATTTAACAATGGTCAGAATGAGAAAAAACTGTTCCTCTGAAAGCCATCTAGGCCAGCTCCCTTGCAATGAAGACAGACACCCACAGCTAGATCAAGTTGGTTGGGGCTTGATCTAGCCTGACCTTGAAAGTCTCCAGGGACAGGGCATCAATCTCATCACTGGGCAACCTGTTCCAATACCTCACTACCCTCACTGCAAAGTAGTTTTTCCCTATATCTAACCTAAATCTACCCTCTCTGACATCCTCATCACACCCCACAGTTTGGTGTCATCAGCAAACTTGCTGAGGGTTCACTTGACCCCACTGCTGATGTCACTGATATTAAAGTGACACCATTGATGTCAACATATTAAAGAGTATCAACCTCAGCACTGACTCCTGGGGGACACCACTTGTCGCTGATCTTCATCCAGACACTGAGCCATTGAACACCACTTTCGAGACTCCATCTTGAAGCCAGTTCTTCGTCCATCAAACAGTCCGCTCATAAAATTAATATCTTTACAATTTGTGGAAAACGATGCTGTGGGATACCATGTCAGAGGCCTTAATGAGGTCCAGATAGATGACAACAGTGGCTGTCCATTGATGCAGAGACACCACCATAGATGGCCACTAAGGTTGGTAAAGCAGGATTTGCTCTTGATGAAGCCATACTGGCTCTTCTGTATCACCTCACTGCTGTCCTAATGATGACACTGTAATTCTGCAGTGCACTGATGTACATTGATTTAGATATCTTAGCTTTTCTAGCTGAACTTATTGCACTTTCCATACTGCAGTTGACTCCACAGTCAGTTAGGTTTAAACAGCTGCTCATGGATCTGTGAGGCCATCATGGAAAAGTTTTGTACTATAAAAATAACCTCAAATTTTTGTTAAAGCATGAGTCATCTCAGTGATTCACTTTATACTTTCACTAAACAAACAGCTATATTTGCACAACAGAGTGATAATGAACTACAAGACAGTGGTAGGAACTAAAAGGTGAAACCTGGAATTCCACTCACTTGCTATGCAATGTCATGGAAATACCTCTTAGCTGATACCTATTCAAGGTGTCAAATAAGTCAGCATTCCTCTTTGCTTGACATCAGGTGTTAAAACAACTCCCACTAAGGATATCCTTGAGTAATGTACACTAAAGTCACTGTATTTCTGGTCATAATGTATCTTCCATCTCCAATGCAGCGCAATGACTTTGAATCAAGTGAAGTTAATCTCTTGCATCTAGAAGAAATTACAATTTTTATCTAAAAGAGGACAGTCAACATTTCCACTTGAGATTGCTGGCTAATTGCAGAAAAACTCTTTCATTCACTGTTTCTACTTTCTTGCATTAGCCTGTAAATCAGTTCAGGCTGCTGCTGCTCAGCTGGCCCTGTACTGTAGGAACAAGGAGAGGGAGAAGAAAAGTTAATTCTTTCCTACTTTTGGAGCATTCCTAAGTTCTGGTCTGAACCTGCTGATTAACATTTAGTGGAGACAGGAAACAGCAATCAGGTATTCATCACTTTTTTGTTTCCAGGATCCACTTAGTAGTGCCAGCTACCCAGGTATATTTCATTGTACACTGAGTTTCTTGCATTGCAAAGGATCAACAGGGTTCAAGACCCTGATACTGGATCATTCAGGGATTAATTTTTGGATACTGAGAATGGAACTCAAACCTCAGTTCCAACACAGGATTAACAGATCTTAGAAGACGTGGACAAATTAGATTTGCTAAGTACTGCAGCTCAAAATGGAGCTTTCATTGCTCTTTGACAGATCCAGGTTTGAGATGGCCAGGAAAAGTTAGCCTTTCAAATTAACTGTTTCTCCAGCCTTTTACTCAGCCAGGAGACAGAGAAATTCTTACCCTTCCACCCTGCCTGTCAAATGTAAAAATGAAGTCAGACACAGCTAACAGAGCATGTAAACGACCTGACAGCTGCCATCAAGAGCATACATGGTTAGGACTGACCCTTAAAATCATACAATGTCTCAAACCTCAGCCAATGCTATTACGACTGAGTTATGGTGAAGTCTCAACTTCTTTATCTAAACTCAACCTGCTTAAAACAGTCCCCATTTATATAGTTTTTAAATATTACAGAAGAAAAAGGGCAAAACATAATCCAGCAGCAAAAACACTCATCTATGATGCTGGACTGTCTGCAATAGTCCAGTAGTCCACTGAAACCTGAATTGCTTATGCAGGATGGGACTGACAGACAAAGTTTTCATAAATATTAAACATGAATCCTACGTAGCTACTTGGATATAGGAGCTGAAACAAATCTATAGTAGTTATTCACACAGCTTTCAAACAGGAGGGAAAAAAAAAAGCATAGTATTTCTATCCTAGAGGGTAAGATAGTCAACTAGGTCACTGGGTATTGTATTTAAAGCCTGTACTCAAGTTCACAGAGTCTGGTGTACAACTGGAGATGATTACCTAAAATCCCACGAGAACTAATGCTCTAGCCTCTTAAATATTTTAACTAGACTTACTGGTTAAGAATGATAATGAGAAACATCTTCCTTCTGAACACAAAACATTATTTTTTTAATACTCCCATTGAAATTTTATGTCTTAGCAAATAAACCTTACCAACATTTTACGGCAAACTTTCTCATATCTGTCACGAATTTATACGCAGTTTTTGCAGTCCAAAAGGCCAATGGTATAATTATCTGGTTCCACCAGAAAAGGAGTGTCCTGCAGGGTGAGAGAGTGGATTATCTTCCTCTGTTCTGCCTTTGTGAGCCCCCTGATGGAGTACTACATCCAAGTCTGGTGTCCCCAGCACAGGAAAGATGTGGAGCTGTTGGATAAGGTGCAGCGGGGGGCTACAAAGGTGATAGAAGGACTGGAGAACCTCTCCAATGATAACAAGCTGAAAGGACTGGCCTTATTCAGCCTGGAAAAGAGAAGGCTGTAGGGAGACTCACTGAGATGTTCCTATATTTAAATGGAATTTACAAACAGAGAAATCAACTTTTTAAATGTGTAATGATAGGACAAGGGGGAATGGTTTTGAACTAAATGAAGGGAGATTTAGATTATGTATCAGTGGGAAGTTTTTTTTTGTTTTTTTTTTTGTTTTTACTGAAATTGTAGAGAGGTACTGGAACAGGCTGACCAGCAGAGAAATGCATACATTCAAGTTTGACACAGAAAGAGAATGGTCTAAAGTGAAACTGGTCTTCAAGAGATTATGAAATCATTTAAAGAAATGACTATACCATTCTTTATGTAAACCATCTCTGAGTTCAAAAATTGGAAAGACACTAAAACACAATATTCAAAGCCTGTGCTTTCTTCTCATGCTCTTTATGGAGTCAAACAATGCACTTATCAAGTGTATGTCTTTATAAAGACTTGTTTTAAAACATACCCTGCTTGAAACCATAAAGGACCTCTTTACTCCAATAAGTATACCCTGATTTATACTGTTGCTGTGAAAACATCATCTCATTTCTTGCACTTGAAATAGAAAATTATGGGTTTACCTACATGTATCAGTACCATCCAAAGATAATGAATCTACTTCTGAGCAAATTAGCTAGAGCATTTAATTTAGAATTGTTGCATTATTATAACAATATACAGGGGCTAATACACTCTAAATTTCAGCCTTCTTTAATATAGATGCCTTCATATTTGATAACTTCTTTCTACCATAATCTCCAGTATTAGACCCTAATTCCTATTCAAGAAAATATTACTCACCAATTAACAAATACTCCATACAATTTTTATTAATGAAAGACTCTTATCAACATTTTCTGAAAACTGATGTGTAACATCACTGTGTGCTGCTCATTTCCATCTGTTGCCTGAATTGATTTCCCCAATCTGCTTCAGTCTGTAAAGTGTTTGCTTTATAGGTTATCCCTCAGCATAAAGTACATATTAACACAGTCACAGAGTACCATCCTTTCTAGACTACAGTTGTAATTAAGTGACAGACAGTTGCATGTAAACATGATAGCGTTAATATAAACAACTTCTTAGTAGTCAAATGGTCTAAAGTAGTACAAATAAAAGCCATTTTAACTAAGATATTAAGATCATTCATTATGTCATTATTTCTCTTTATCAGGGGGTTGAACAGCACTACAATAGAGATATCTGCTACGTTATTGATTGTATGGTAATTGATGGATATAGCGAAGAATTAAGAATCCCCTGAGTTCAATGGAACATAGTATTATTAATCATGTGATCTGAGTAACATTTCCTCAGTGCTCTGGTAGAAAAAGAAATTCTAAAGGTCCTTCACATATGATACTTAAAGAATCATTCTTATCTCCAGACTCAGCAATGAATTCAATGACATAACCGCAGATTTAGTATCTTAAAAACCTAGCACCCAAATGTTAGCACAAAATAAAGAATATCTCACTGGTTCTTGAAAGGAAGCACATGTATTCAGGCAGATCATTCCATGGATGGACTCCACCTTCTCACTTTACTCCACTGCAACACAGCCCAGAAAAAGGCTTTCATCAAAATACCATGGCACTTTTAGCAACAAGTGCATTTTCAGGCATTAGATACACAGAATCACAGAATTATCAAGGTTGGAAAAGACCTACAAGATCATCTAGTCCAACCATTACTGATACTTCTCAGCTAAATCATATTCCTCAACACAACATCCAAATGTTTCTTGAACACTCCCATGGTCGGTGACTCCACCACCTCCCTGGGCAGTGCATTCCAATGCCTGACTACCCTTTCCAAGAAGTAATACTTCCTAATGTCCAGCCTGAATCTCCCCTGGCACAGCTTAAAACCATTCCCTCTAGTTCTATCACTGATTACACAAGAGTCCAACCCCCAGCTCACTACAACCCCCCTTCAGGAAGTTATAGAGAGCTATAAGGTATCCCCTGAGCCTCCTCTTCTCCAGGCTGAACAATACCAGCTCTCTCAGCCGCTCCTCATAAGGCCTGTGCTCCACACCCCTCACCAGCTTCATAGCCCTCCTCTGAACGCGTTCCAGGGCCGCAATGTCTTTCTTGCAGTGAGGGGACCAAAACTGAACACAGTACTCAAGGTGCGGCCACACCAATGCCGAGTACAGGGGGACAATTACCTCCCTGTTCCTGATAGTAACACTGTTTTTGATGCAAGCCAGGATGCCGCTGGCCTTCTTGGCCACCCGGGCACACTGTCAGCTCACGTTCAGCTGAGCATCAATCAGTACCCCCAGATCCATTTCCTCAACACAGTCTAGCCACTCCGCCCCAAGCCTATAGCGCTGCCTGGGGTTGTTGTGGCCAAAGTGCAGGACCCAGCATTTGGTCTTGTTGAACCTCATCTCATTGGCTTTGGCCCAGCTCTCCAGCCTATCCAGATCCCTCTGCAGGGCCTCTCTACCCTCAAGCAGATCGACACTCCCAGCCAATTTGGCATCATCCGCGAACTTACTGAGGGCGCACTCAATGCCCTCATCCAAGTCATCAATAAAGATGTTGAAGAGGACAGGCCCCAGCACTGACCCCTGGGGAACACCACTCATGACTGGTGTCCAACTGGATTTAACTCCATTTACCACCACTCTCTGGGCCCGGCCCTCCAGCCAGCTCCTTACCCAGCCGAGAGATAGTTTAATTTGGCATTAGAATTAAACCAAAATGGAGTCTTTGACATTCTGATGATATGCTACGTTATTATGGGTATCTCATATCATAGCTTTTGTACCTAGGTCAAAGTCTTCCTATAAATGGGGACAAATGACAATCTAGATTTGCAAGGAGCAGTGACTGAATAGTAAATGTAAGGAAGTTACAAAAAGATAATCTAAAAAGACTAGTATGTCACCTAGCTGATCCTTGTATTACAAATCATATTACAGCATGATTACCTATGCCACTCACTGTCACAGATTCCAATCAGATTCATATTAGCAGATATTATTTGAATGACGCCAGGTAATTCTGAAATATGGCTCTCACTGGAAGCACAGAGACAGTTTTACACTTATGTTCCAACAGTACAAAACATAGCATGATAATCAGATACCATGATTACTATATAGTTTCTATAATGACTACAGTCTTTAGACTGGATTGCTTTGTTGTGTGCAGTACAAATACAGAAGATACTGTTCCTGTTTCAAAGAACATATGACCTAGTAACTTTGTGCATGAAACTCTAAATAAATTATAGACTAGAAGAGGTTGCAGGAGGTCATTTAGATAATCTTAGTGCCCCAAGGAGGGATCCCAGAACAGATACCCTCCAATCCCAAAGAGAGATTAACAATGCCAGTTTCATTCCTGAGATTTGCTTAATTTGTTCTTTAAAATTCCCAGTTACGGGAATTTCACAATCTCCTTAGGCAATAAATGTTACTGATTTGTTATCTTTATTGTTATAACCTTCTTAATATTTGATCCGTATCTTCCTTACAGCAACATAATCCAGTTATTTCTTTAGCAGCCTAACAAAAACAAGAACAACAGGCTATTGACTCACTGCAGAGCTAAGAAACACTACTTTGAGCAGATCAACTGTATCACTTTTGTCTTCTCTTATTTAGATTTAACAGTCTCATATTCTCATATGCCACATTTTCCAGACTTTCATAGAATCATAGAATGGCCTGGACTGAAAAAGGACCTCAAAGTTTCATCTAGTTTCTACCCCTAGCTATGTGCAGGATTGTCAACCGCCAGACCAGGCTGCCCAGTGCCACATCCAGCCTGGCCTGGAGTGCCTTCAGGGACGGGGCATCTACAACCTCTCTGGCGTCCCAGAATGACAATATGTTTAAGTCGAATATGTTGAGAATAAAATGATTACTTCGTACACTGTCAGCCAGACTGCTGTTTACAAATCCTGGCATGATATTTACTTTTTGCACAGCAGGATGACATTACTGATTTCCACTCCTCTTGGGTATCATCATAACTCCTATTTATACAAAAGATCTTCCTGGCGTACTAATGTGATCCTGTATTTGTGTGACTGAGACCCCATTTTGAAGAGCAGCACCTTGCTCATCACTTGTTCTTCAGAAACAACCCAGCTCCCTATAAAAATCATCGTTTTCTCTCTGTGTTCACCAGTAAATGAAGACCCTCTCATCTCACTGTAGTTTTACTAATATATTTACTGATACCTCTGGTACGATATTATCCAAGTCACTAAACAAATACTGACTATTCTCTTTGCCAAAGAACATAGTGCAGCTTGTTTCAAACTGTTTTCATACTAAAAATGACCTGCTGATAACCAATTCTTCATAGAATTCCTAAGATTGATGCATTCAGGAAAGTATTACATTTGACTGCATTTTTCTAGTTAATTTATGAAAATTTCATGAAAAGCCTCAAAATAGTCCTCAAGTATGATATCACTGCCTCAAGGCTCATCCTTCTTTAGAAGGAAACTGGACTACTCTGATAATATTGCTTATTTTATTCAGGAACCTATGTTGCTGTCACTTATCTCTGGGCTTTCTTACATTAATTTCAGTTTCTTCCATCAGTTTCTAGTCAAGTTATCAACACATAGATGGTAAAGGTCTCTCAGTTTTCATTGCCTAGGAATGGATGATTCGGTAAGAGAAAGGTGCACAATAATTTTAGCAAGTTTTTCTTCACTCTCCTGCTCCTAAATTACATCTGTTAAATTTATTTTTGTTATATTTTTTTCCCCCTTCCTATCACTAAGCAGATCCAAGAGTTAAAACTCTGCACATGAAAGAAGCATACAGGCACTAAGTACAAACTGACTGCCTATTCTGTTGACTAAAGAAAAGATTTATTTGTCCATTTCCCCGTGGTATTTCAGATTCTGAAAAGAGCCAAGCACTCAGCTCAACAAAAAGGGCTGGATCCTGGCTAGAAGACCCTTTCTACTGAATATTTACCTAACAGAGAGCCCATCTGTGCTGAGGCACTGCTGCCAGGTGAGTTTGCACTTCCTCCTTGCCCCCAAGAGGCAAGTTGTCAGAGAATAACTGTAACCCAGATAGGACACAGTAAGCATCCAGCACCCTCTTTCATGCTGAAGTCCAACCCCTCATGGGTGCATGACTCATTTGACCACAAGCCCCTTTGTTTTCCAGAACAAGTCAACAAACTGTGTCATCTTGCCATTTTGGTACAGCCATAACCCACGTGGTATCACTGTACTGGGTCTGTCTGGCATCTGAATCCACACCATTGTTGATCAAGACCTAAAAGTGTCATCCCAGTATGGGGCTACCATTTTGTCAAAGCTACCATTTTGTTAATAACAACCTTGAGATCCCAGCGCACCTGGTGACTGGTTGACAGACAAAACTTTGCCATCCTCTTCACCTGGAATTTTCTCATGGGCCTTCTTTTATTCCTGATATTTCTGACATATAGCCATGTGAATATTTCTATACATATGCATGGAAAGGAGTATAGGAATATATCTAAATGTATTAATACACTTCTTTATATACATATTACTAAACCAGTTTGTATTTGCACAAGAGTATATATATAAGACTGCTTAATAAGAGGTACTGAAATTAAAAGTTTACCTGTAACTATCACCTATCAATGGTGATCAACAACAGGAATCAAGAGAACAGCACGGAGCTGTGTCAATGGAGGTTCAGGTGGGTGTTAAGAAAATGTTCTTCACCAGAGGGTGGTGGGCTCAGAATAGTAAAGAAATAGCAATAAAGAAAATTAAATGAAAACAAAATATTGTTGCGGAACCACCAGCTTACAAGCCTGCTGTAAAATTCCTAAAATATCTAAAGTGATCCAAGTTGAAAGGGACTGGGAGGGTACAAGAGAACAGGTGGGTGCATTAAAAAATTTTATGGTTTGAAGGCAACTAGCTCATTTTGTCAATGTGACCAAAAGACTCTTCCATCTTACTTCAAATCAGCCAGATCACCATACTGTGTTATCACTGTTGCACTGCTTGGACTTTGCACTCTGCGACAAAATACCATCTATACTGCCTATAGAAAGCCAAATTAAAAATCAGTTCTTCAAAAACGTGTGTGGGAATACCAAGAAAAATTTGCAACTTCTCTTCTTTCTTTCTTCCTTCCTTTCTTCCTTCCTTCCTTTCTTCCTTCCTTCCTTTCTTTCTTTCTTTCTTTCTTTCTTTCTTTCTTTCTTTCTTTCTTTCTTTCTTTCTTTCTTTCTTTCTTTCTTTCTTTCTTTCTTTCTTTCTTTCTTTCTTTCTTTCTTTCTTTCTTTCTTTCTTTCTTTCTTTCTTTCTTTCTTTCTTTCTTTCTTTCTTTCTTTCTTTCTTTCTTTCTTTCTTTCTTTCTTTCTTTCTTTCTTTCTTTCTTTCTTTCCTTTCTTTCTTTCTTTCCTTTCTTTCTTTCTTTCCTTTCTTTCTTTCTTTCCTTTCTTTCTTTCTTTCCTTTCTTTCTTCCTTTCCTTTCTTCCTTTCCTTTCTAGCTTTCCTTTCTTTCCTTTCCTTTCTTTCCTTTCCTTTCTTTCCTTTCCTTTCTTTCCTTTCCTTTCTTTCTTTCCTTTCCTTTCTTTCCTTTCCTTTCTTTCCTTTCCTTTCTTCCTTTCCTTTCTTTCCTTTCTTTCCTTTCTTTCCCTTCCTTCCCTTCCTTCTCTTCCTTCTCTTCCTTCTCTTCCTTCTCTTCCTTCTCTTCCTTCTCTTCCTTCCCTTCCTTCCCTTCCTTCCTTCCCTTCCTTCCTTCCTTCCTTCCTTCCTTCCTTCCTTCCTTCCTTCCTTCCTTCCTTCCTTCCTTCCTTCCTTCCTTCCTTCCTTCCTTCCTTCCTTCCTTCCTTCCTTCCTTCCTTCCTTCCTTCCTTCCTTCCTTCCTTCCTTCCTTCCTTCCTTCCTTCCTTCCTTCCTTCCTTCCTTCCTTCCTTCCTTCCTTCCTTCCTTCCTTCCTTCCTTCCTTCCTTCCTTCCTTCCTTCCTTCCTTTCTTTTTCTTCCCCCCCAAAGATGACATACATCAGATAAATTGCAGCTGGGCTAAGATTTTTGGTAGAAAAGCAAATAAATAATTTAGTATGATAAAGGTGGGGGGTTACACTTACCAAAAGACCTCTCTAGTGTGAATTGCTCTTCTGAACCTGAGGCAGCAGTAAACACGCCTCTTGTGAGGAAGAAAATGAAGTCTTGATGGCCAATTCCAGGTCATCTACTCCTAACATATCAGACTGTGCATTACGAACTCAGAATAGGTATGTCTCCTAATGTGACATCCAACTGGCTGGAAATAGATGGCAATGGGTAATTCACCTCTTTTCTTCCAGTTTTGCTGCAGAGCTTTGTTGTTCAGAGCTACACAACCTTCCCCATTCTCAGCTGTGAAAAAAATTCCTGCAAGCAATCTCTGCTATAGCTGCAACTAATGGCATCTTAATGGACAAGCTCTTCTTGATGCTTGTCTTACCAGTGCCAAATAAATCTACTTTGGATTTGTTAAATTCTTCTGAGCAGCCATGAACAAAAATCAGCCCTGTTTATATTCTGTCTTCTCTTCTAGTGGCAGAATGGGCCATCCCACTCTCTATTTCTTGTTTTTATCCCACTCTTCAGTAGAGTTTGTTATTCTCTTACTTCTTCCTGCTGTGGATGGAATGCAGTGTAGCTCTACCCATCCTTTTCCTTTTAAGGGTCTGAGGAAGGCCTCTGCTTCATAGCTGTGACGTGTCTCTTTTTAAAAGCTGTCTCCTAATATAAATAAGGCCTGAGACCTCTTGCTTTGCCAATGTTTGCAACTTGGCCACAACCACTCAGAAGTTACATCTGATCACATCCTTGGCTGTTTTCAGCAGCACTTTTAACATGTGACTTAGTAAATTCCAAACTCCTTTATAAAGATGCTACAGCTTTTGAAAAGAGGCTTCTACTTCAAAGTAATGTCCCGAAAAACAGGGATACCATTGCCAACTTGGGCTTTGTAATAGTTCACATACAAGCATAGGACATTTATTCCTTCACACTTTAGTCTTTACTACATTATAGGGTATTTTCTTAAGATGTCAGAACCTTCTAGAGTGACAGATGCAACTTAACAAGGTGAAATATAGAGATGCTTGTTTTCATTTCAGTGCTGCATGTATTAATATGAAGTTGGTTTGCCTGCAGATAATGTAGCTTGTACTTTGTTGTTTGTAATGATTCAACTACTACTGTCATTTGCCAGAGCACAGACTGATAATGGGACTGATAAATCTGTAACCACCTGGTGCTCAGCATATTTTGAGTAGAAGTAGATTGAGATAAACCTTCCAATGATGTCATCTGAAAAGAGAAATTGTCACTGGCAACCCCAGGAGAAGATTCCAAAAGAATGTGCCAACTCTCAGGCTGTAAGAATTTTCATCTGTTTAATCCCTCGTCTTCTTAATTGCAGGATTATCAACCAGGCTTATGAGTGGTTAGTAGTTAGAACTCTGATACTGGAGCTAGGAAACATTTATACATCCCAGCAACATGGATGTGGATGAATAATGGACTCGCTTCAGTAGTGTTACTTCCAACACTATGAATATTATTTCAGCTGTCAGGGCATTGTATTTCTGCAAGTCCCACTTCCCACTCACCTGACAGCTCCCAGGTCCTTTGATACCCGTTTCATCATGTTCAAATTGCTGCTTTGTGGAAAAATCCTGGTGCAGGCATTGTTGGGGAGCACAATATAAAAATCAGTTTCCCATCCTTTTTCCTTCTCCTCTGGCTCTAACTGCTAACCTCATGGGACTTGAGAGGCTTTTATCAAGCTGTTAAATTTCTAGGGTCAGCTACGCCACAAACAACTGTTTTCCTTCCTTCCCCCCCACTCTTCCTTCTCGCTTGTTCTTTACCTTACTTTCTTCCTTGTCACCTTGGATGAAAGTTGTTTTTCAACAGATACCAACTACATTCCTTTAGATGGCTGCCATTCCTTGCCCTCTCCTCCATCTTTCTGAACTGCAATACAGTGCCATGCTGCTACTACTCAAATATAACATATCTATATTTGACATAAAATAATCTATACACTAATTGCCTAGTAGTATCATTAGAGAGGGGATTTACTTATAAGCAGCATTTTAACACATATTAGTAATTATTACAAGCACTTTGGGTTAATTTAGCATTACTTAGGCTGAGCAGATACTTGATGATCAGGGTATAATACAATACGCAAGGCAGGGTTTTTCCTTTGGGGGGAAGACTGGAATAAATAACTTGAAAGAAAGAATCATAGAATCAAAGAATCCAGAACATTCACAGTTAGAAGAGACCCACAAGGATCACTGAGTCCAACTCCCAGCTCCACAAAGCACCACCCAAACCCAAACCCAGTGTCTGAGGGTGGTGTCCAAATGTCTCAGGGCTGTGCCTGCTGCCCTGGACAGCTTGTTCCATGCCCACCATCCTCTGGGGCAGAGTTTCCCTCCGGCCCTGTCGCTGTTGCACAGAGCAGAGTTCAGTGCTGCCCTCTGCTCCCTTTGAGGAGCTGCAGCCGCCATGAGGCCTCCCCTCAGCTCCACCACTCTGGGCCCAGCACACCCAGGGCCCTCAGCTACTCCTCAAGTGTTTTGCCCTATAGCATCTTCCATTTGTTGCCCTCCTTGGCATGCTATCTAACAGTATTATATTACCATTATGTTATTATGGTGCTCAGAGCCATGCCCAGTGCTGGAGGTGAGGCTGCATAACACAGAGAAGACAACCTCTCCCTTCACCTGGTGGCAGTGCTGTACCAGAGGCACACAGGGTATGGTTGGCCCTTTTGTCTGCAGAGCATGCATCTTAATAAGTAATTTCCCTATTAACATATTTTTTAAAGTCTTTATTCTTCACTTAGCGTATGCAACTTTGTTCTATTTTAAAGTATTTTTCATTATTATTCTGTATTCACACAACCACTTACCTACCTACCATATTACCATAGCACATGACTCTGCCCTACTGAACTGTTCTTTATTTTCCTTTTGCATCAGATGACCAAATAAAACTTGCATTTTAAAGAAAAAGCCTACTCATTTTAGATTGGCATTTCCCAGCTAGTGTTGTGGGGTCAAAAAGTAGCAAAAGCAGTGATCTTTTTTTTTTTTTTTGGATCAAGCTGGGAGCAGATGTACGAGATCTGGCTACATGTCACACTTACTTTTCCAAAGACTAGCTCTTGTTTCCTTCAAGGAGGAAGTCTGACACCATATGGAGGCATCCAGCACATGGAATTCATCAAAAAGACCATTCTGTCCTAAATTATACAAATTCTGGTTTTATATTGTGATTGTTCCTTTTTGTTCTTGCTTCAGCTGGAGGCCTGAAAGTTTTCTGAAATTACCAGTGCAGAGTTTGTAAGTGTTTTTATGAACTGGTACATACTTGCTCAGAGACACTGTAATGTATCATATGTACACTAAAAGTGGAAATGTAAGAAATTAGAAACACTATTAATAAGAAATGACCTTACCCCAGGGGAACAATGAATGTGTTGCGATTTCCTGTCCTATACAAGAGGTTCCTTCACATTGTCAGGGGACTGAAAATCAGGAGATTGAAAAATTCCTCAAGACAAAGACATCATTAACTGTGAAGCTAAGGGGATCATGATGGTAGTCTAATATACATGGGAGGCTGACATGATTTCCTTAAATGTGGCCATAAACTGTAGAGATCTTTCAGAAAACTGTATTTTTAACATTTGTTTTACACTTTCATCCTTTCACATTTTAATGCACCAAGATAGAGGCAAGAAGAGCAAACAAAATAAAGTAGAATGTCCCTGGGTTTTCAGAAGACAGATTAAAATTCTAGTGGTCTCATCAAAATGTAGAATAATCTTCTAGCTCCTTTTTGGTGCAATATGTTTGCCCACCTGAAAAGCAGTGGGTTGAACTCGATGATCTCCAGCGGTCAGTTCCAAACTTTATGATTCTGAGTCTAAGCAGGGCACCTCTGCTTGGATGGTCATATGTTGTTGCAAGGTATGGGAGTATTTACAGGACAGGAAGGGTCACCAGGCAGATCCGCAGCTGCACCTGGCAGATATGGGCAGCAGGTAGGATAATCATAGAATGGTTTGGGTTGGAAGGGACCTTTAAGATCACCCATTTCCAACCCCCTGTTATAGGTAGGGTTACCTCCTTCAAGACCAGGTTGCTCACAGCCCCATCTGGCCTTCAGTGCTTCTAGGGAGGAGGCATCCACAACCTCACTGGACAACTTGTTCCAGTGACTCATCACCCTCACAGTAAAGAATTTCTTCCTAATACTGGCTCCTATGGTAAGTCCAGGCTTAATCTGCCCCACAGAGCATGTCGCAGAGATCATCTAAAGCCTCCTGCACTCTCCACAAGTGTGCAAATGAGTGAACATGTTCAAAAAACTTCTGAATACTCTTCTGTAATGCTTATGTGTTTCAAATGCTTCTGGGGGGAGTATTCAATCCCGTACAACATCCATGTCATAAGACAAGAGGTTTGGAGTATGGAAATATGTGAATGCTTGAGATTTATACTTACTTGTATCTCTGAGTCAATTTTTTAAACTTTTTTTCTTATCTACCAATTTCACAATTCTCAGTGAAATAGTGAAATATGGAAAATAACACATAATAAAGTATTCAGAGTCCAGAGTCTGGAAACCTTTGAATACTGCACTGCACAGCCTTTTCAATCTCTTTTTCTGTCAGATGGTCTTGTTTAGAGACTCCATAATTACCAAAACTGCTGAGTCTGATTTCCTGTGGATTTATATCTTCTAGCTGGTTGGAATATTTAATTTAAAAATTAAATTTATATACATGTATATTAAAAACAAGACAGACAAATATAATTGCTTTCTACCAAATGATTTGTTAGTGACGTGTAGCCTGCCACTCTGAATTGACAAACTTCTCTAACATAATCAAGTGACTGCAAAAATTCTAACTCTATTTTTCTCTTACACCTTTTTTCTACAAATTTTGATGGTATACCTTTGCTTTCAAATTTCCTTGCAATTAGATACCAATTTTAACGAAAATTATCTGTGTAAATGTTGCTTCTATGGTGAAATATGTTTTTGGTTCTGTATAACAGAGTGACATAACATATTATGGGATAATTTAATACCCAAACTAAATGCAAATATGCTGTAACATTTTGTTTATTTTATTGAGTAAATAAGCTCATATAAAAACAGGTCTTCAAATAACAGGAAAATAATATTATAATTGCAAATGAATTTGCCATCATGAAGAGGACTTTCAAGGCCTGAACAACAGCAGATCTCAATTGGAGCTGTTCAGTGGAAGTGAGCTGTGTTCGTGAATACTGTAATTTGAAACAAAATTGATGGCTTTGCCTTTCAAATCTCTGTTCTCCCTCTTCTAGTCACCTCATTGTATAACCCAAGGAATGTTCCTATCAGAAATCAATTTTGAGTTAACAATTTGATGGAAAAAGGGATATCTGTTTTCAAGTAAAAGTCAGATTATTTTATGTTTTCTAAGATTTAATGTCCAGATAAGCCTTACAGCTGACTAATTATAGTTACAACTAGATTCCTTATTCATATAGTCAGAAACTGATCTAATTTTCATCCTGGTTCAATGAACCCTAATTTTTTATTTTAAGAATCCCAATCCAAATTCTACCCAGTCTCCCATTCAAACATCCTACGCAAACAGTTTTGGAAGTTCACAACCTATTCTGTAACTCAAAACATAAAAGTGCAAGAAAGAGATCCAAGATAAGATAGTTTATACAGAAAACATTATTATTAGTGCAGAATTCTACTACACATATTCTTCTGGGAATAAGAAATGGCTTTGAATACACTACAAATTAAAGTTTTCATTCCTTAACAAAATGCTATCATCAGTTGTCGAGAACTGCCATGCAATTTGACTGAATTTCAAAGGACTAAAATCTGTAATTTCTAAAGCAAAAGTAAGTAGAATGCAAGTTCCAAGTAAGATGAGATAACTTGGTGTTTTGACATCTTGGTGTTTATCAATATCCAAACCTGACAAAGAGAGAGGAATATTTTGATGGAGGATACAACAGCTGCAAGTGTCTAAAATTACGTGATTTGGAGATGTTCCTTCCTGATCACTCATAACAGACAAGAAGCAATTTGAAAAGTAGTCACAAGATTCTCAGAAGAATGTTTGTACTAGTTAAGTCCATGCCAAAAAGGATGGATGGTTTTAGAAAAGGAAGAGGAGAAATCTAATTTACATTGAGCAAAGTTTTTGGCTGAGGTTTTTATCCAGCCACACAGACTGCAGTCAGCTGAAACATGCATGCAAGCTTTATGAAACTGTTACAAAAGAGAAGGAAAACAGAACCAGTCTTCTGAAACATGCAAATATTTAATTACGGTTTTTATAAAGAAAATTTATGTTCTGCATACATACGACACATGCATAATTTGCTTATTTCTGAAGGAAATCTGGAAAATGAAATGGTTTTCTTTCAGATTTGGCAGCTTTAGCTGAATGCTTAGTTCAGCATGAAGTTTGTCTTTTCAATTTGCCAAAACACAATTAAGAAAACCTGTTAATTTCAATTACTTGGTCCTTAAAGATAGTTTTCAGAACTGCCAATGAACTGAAAATTCAGTTACATAAAAGTCCAGTTATGCTGTCTGCAAAACCAAGAGAAGAAGCTGTAGCTCTGATAGAAGTTACATAAAGGCAAACTGTACAGATAAAAAGTGATTGTGTAAAAAAAAAAAAAAAAAAAGTCTGCTAGATATGAAAGCTCCTTAGCAAGTAAATTTTTACAGGGATTAAAGGTCAAGTTAAATTGAACCTGTATCTACCAGAACTGTGAGATACTATTCTATCAGAGGTTAGGTCTTTACCTCTTCAATGGGGTGGGGCAATAAAAAGATATAGGAAGGAGGAAGGTCAAGAAAGTGAGATACCTTCCTCATGGAAAAACTGGAGTCTTTGATTTCATAATGGTTTATTAAATTGTTCCGCAATTAGAAAGTGGTGTGGAGAAGGACAGCAAGCTACTGCTGAACAGTCAATAAAAGTTACTGTAATAACATGAGCTGGTTCTTTGAAAGCAGTCAGGATGAGAGAAAATGAGATAGTACAGTGCAAAGTAGGAATGGGGACCTTACCAGGGAATTAAGGCATCCCCCTAGAAAGCGTAGTCAGGAATGGGACAACGAGAAAGTCTTTGTAAATGAAGTACTTAGAGCATTAAAGTAGCCCAATTAATTAGTCCAACCAAGTGGTACTAGATGAGTTGCCCTTTGATTTTACCTTCTGAATTCATGCAGTCTCTCTGAAGGGCAATTGTACAAAAGGCATGAATGAGAACCAAAAATGGCACTGAAGTTGAGGCCATGGGAGATCAGGATTTTCAAGATGGAGTAGATCATTGTAGGAAAGGAATTGAATAGGAAGAGTTTGGTCCAAAAATCAAAGTCCTGCCTGAAGGATAAGTATATAGAAACATACGTACGTACATGAAGGTACACAAACATAAACAAAACAGTACTAAGGTTTGTAAATCTAAGAGTCTAAAGGTGCCAGAATGTTACCTTCAGCAAGGCAAACTCAAGAGGTAGTAGTAACAAAGTATTTTTGTGAGTCTCTAATTAACCTGAGTCGAATTCTGACAAAGAAAACATGCCTGGGAGACTAAAAGTTTAGACTGAGATCTTGATATAGCTGAAGTGGTTGAAATCCATTTGCTTCACTACAGTAAGAAATGTGTATAAGTGAAACTTCCAAAGGCTCTAAATGAAAGCCAGAGATTTTAAAAGCCAGCACCATTTCTGGGGCACCATTACAGGTAAGAGAGCCGCATTTGCAACAGGTGCTAATGCAGTTGGAGCCATGAAAACCAAACACATTTAGAAGGGATCTTTAGCTGGGCAACAAGAATGAATAAATAAATGAATGAATAAATAAATAAAGACATTTCAATGGAAACAGTTGAAAAACATAAAAAACCTCCCTTAGACTTAAAGATGAAAACACAGACACCCAAGCTAATCTTCTTAGATGAGTCTATTGGATAACACTGTCCTGTCAAAGTGTACTGGCCTTCACAAGAAAACTTAGTCCAACTTTAATAACACAAAAAACACCAAGATTACCTATCAGTTTTGCTTCTCATTGCATTCATAGTATCTGCATTTGTCCACATTCTGTTTTCCTTAAAGATCTGCAAGGTCCATGCCAAATGAGAGCAGACATTCATCTTAGTGACAGACTCTTTCACTAGGCTGTACATCTTCACAGAAGACTGATACACACTCGTGTCACAGACTTTCTGCAGATACTTGGTGCTACTAAAAGTGTATATAGTAAATGGCTACATTCATTGCACAGCCAAGTGTTATGCTTAAACCTGCCTGCTGCATAGGCAATCTACCCACCTGCCTTGGGGAACAGAGTAGTTCAGCTGAAAATAATAGCAAACTATCTCTCAAAAAAAAAAAAAAGGCAGATAGTTGCAGCATAACGTTTCTGCAGAAGGGAAAGCTTATGCTTCTAATATAGAAACATAATCCATACGCTGTCTTGCAGGCTGCTGCGCTCTCTAGAGGGAACTAATAGCAAAGGAAACTGTGTATTCTACATTTCCCCTCCCCTTCTCAGGCCATTAATGAATTCTCAGGTGACTACTGGAATAGTAAAAATATCACTGATGATGACGATGCAGTGTTTCAATAGGATGCAGGGGAAAATGGCTAAAAAGATGCTTAGAATCAACCCCCACCATTTTCTTTACTTATCACTAGCTCATTTAGCAGCTTTTATTTTCTTTCCCTTTTCTCTGATACATTTCTCTTCAACCTTCAACTTACAGTCTATGCTGATATCAAAAGAATCTAAATAACACAGAACAGGACCTGTAACTAATGAGCATATACATGAACACCGAAGTGGGTAATAAAGGAAGAATAAAATAATAGCTAGGGAGCAGTAGATAGGGGAAGGTATAACGGCAGTTATGAGAGCTCCAGGAGGCTTATTTCCTCAACTAGCCATATGCTCATTAATGAATGGCAGAAATAAGGTGTATTTAGTGAACATGCATAATATAAAGGGGTAGGAACATGAGATCAGTACTGCTAACTGCATTAAAAATGTTTTCCAAAAATAAACACAATCCTGAATATCATTAAAAGAAAAAAATAAAAAAATAAAAAATAAAGTGCACAGGACAGACATCTCCGTTTCTGGCTTCTTTTCATATTTTAAAAGAGAAAGCACTGACTGTCAAATGAAAATGGTGTTTTTACAGAATGTGAAGTATAAAAGATTTCACATAACATTAATTTTAACTTGGTCTCTTTAAGTTTTTAAATTCTGCAAATAGAACTAAAGTCTACTCTGTCCTTTTTACAAGAACACATAGCCAGGTAAACACACGGTAGGAACAGGTTTAACTGCAGTACTTACTTTTGCCTGGTAATGAGAAGTATGTTGACCCATGTCAGTTCATGAATACTTCCTGAAAAAGGAGGAGGAAATCCAGCATTTGAAAGAGTTTCACATATATATTAAAAAGAAAAAAAAAGAAAAAAAAAATCCAGAAAGAAAGAGGGGAGAAAAAGAATCCAAAGTAGAAAGCTAAACAAAGAAATAGCCTGCAAGGTTTACAGCTCTGACTGCAAAATATTCAGCCTGGCAGCTCCAGCAGAAATACAACTCTGTGTACTTGTACATGCTCTCCCCATTAGAGGAGGAGTCAGTTTTGCAACACTTATGTTCCTTGCTTGAGGCAAAACAGTGATTCTCTTCAGTGCAAGCTATGTTTGGAGTGTGACAGCTTTAAAGGTGAGAGGTGTACTCTGGAGCAGAGGAATGCATCAGCAGAAAAAGAATATTTTAAAGCATTGGCTGCGTATGCTACAGGTTGTTGTGGCTCCTTTGAAATGCTTATTGCCTGAATTTTTTTTATAACTAATAACTCTTTAACATAAATCATGTCTGTAATTCCCACTGTGCAACAGAAGTCCATGTTTTATAGTCTAGAATAGCAAAAAAATAAATAAATGAATTAATAAAAAATTACAACAGAATGAAAGGTATTGATTACACAGCAAAAAAGCTGACTAAATAGAAAAAAAATATATATTTTTGGTACTTTTGTTAGCTTTTTCTTCTGCTTTGAATGTAATTTCAGATCATGTAATGGTGTTTCAGATTTTACTAACATATTAAATTATTTACATGAACCGCTCCTTACCTGAAGGCATTTTTACATACTTTTATTAATGCTTTCATTGATCCATATTTTTATATTATCTGTATTCAAGTCAATGAATAGAAAATAAAATGCATGCATTTGTAGTGAAAAGCAAGAAGATTGAGCAAGAACATTCTTTTTCATAATGAAGCAAGACTTTGTGATGTGGGTATTTAGTTGTCATTATAGTCAAGTCTCTATGGTCGAGGTCAGAACTGGTTATATTTTATGACTAAATGGACATTGTGCAGAATATTTCAAACAATCAATAATCTTATAAACAGTTTCTTGGTGAGACAGGCAGGCTTTTTTGAGTAAGGAACATTTACCTTGCAATCTATTTACACAGAGATTATAGAACTTCAGCTTTTTTTCAGTGCAGAGGGACTAAACTAACAGCTGCAGAGAGGAAGTACCACTCTGCCCCCACTTGCTTTGCCCCTTTGTCTGCTGTGTTATCCACAGGAAGCCAGGTTAGGAGAGTTTAGAGAGCTAAAATGGTAGACTGTAATTCCTTTTTTTTACCTCCCATTATAAATTTCTGAACACACTCCCTCTGAGGTCAAACAAATGCTAGCAATATGGGAATGGAATGCATAGCTGGCAATAAAGTTTCAGTCGATGGTATCATAAAACTATGCCCTAAAATATCAGTGTGTTCAGCTAGCTGCAGTCAAACTCTTCCACTGACTTTTCTGAGCAAAAAAGGTAAATAGGGAATGTGTGTTTAGGAGGAGGTTGTATCCTCAGAAATGAGAAAAGGAATAGACAGTGGAACTTAATAGGTATTTCACAACGCAGAAGAAATGCATCACGCTATAGTTTTTTGTTTTGTTTTGTTTTGTTTTCTTTATGTCTGTATCTACTTGCTGCTGCTAAATAGAGGGAGATCAGATCAGGAAGAAGGTGAGAGAGAAAAGATCCTGCAGAGGGCAGATATTTTCAAAATGAAGGTGAATCAAGGAAGTACTGGTTCACATCATCACTGTCTTACTTTCTCTAAGAGGACTGTAATAATATTAAGGGTCTGCATGTATATATTTTCTCCTAACAAAAACAGGCTATATATGCCTAGAATCTGAGTGAAGGGAATAAGACAGAACACAAACTGAATCACCAATGGCTTAGTGAAAGACAAGATGAGGGACATCAGCTAATAACTATCCCTGAGATCTGTAACAAGGATAACTTTAGACATTTATACCTTCACAGTCTATTTTATAGGTAGCTGATGCAATGCAACCTTGGCAACTGCAGCAGGCAGTACAGTGTGAGACAGTTCTTAAATATTTCTTCAGCATTTTGAAGTAATTTTCTTCAGCTTTTAATAAGCGCCGGTGTGCCTGTTATACCACTAGCTACACTCAAGCCAGTCAGGCAAGCCTATACAAGCATACTTAGGCTCCTGTGGAATACTGCCAAGAACAGACAACTGTGATCCGTGCAGCGCTGGATTAAGGGGAATATTTAAGGTAGCAGTAAAATCTCAAAGGCACAACATGCAGGTCAGCCATGTACAAGATTATTTCAAACTAGGATAGGTGAAAAGGAAAGTTACCAAGATGAGGTAAAGGATCTAAAGTCTACCTATTACACGGTGACTAACATTACTTGGCTGGCTGAATCTGGCAAAATAAACGTTCACGTGGAAAAGGGTACAGGCACTTACATGCCCTTATGAAGATGGTGTATGCCTATCAATTCAGAAGTACGCGTTAGACCAGTCCAGTAGCTGCTTAAGCTGAAGAAAGATGCTGGAGCAAATAGAAACAGAGCACAAATATAAAACAAGGCAGGAAGGTAAAAGCCACCAGCACATGAAAAAAGGAGCTGACTTCCAACAGGGTAAAAAGAAGCATGGCTCTTTGAGAATAGAGTTTGGCAAGTCTGCGGAAGGCATTATGGGCTTGACTCATTCCTCATCACATAATGGTGGATCCACTTTAGAAATCTGGTTTATGCCAGGATTTTAAGCATTCTGCACAGTCAATGAAGAAAGATTATTACTTGACTGGGCTGGAAACCTAATAGCTTCATTCCCAGAGATGAATTTATTCATAAAAGATAGACTTGGAAACTTAAAATCAGCTGATAAATTCCAAACAGCTATCCTTACATTAACATCAACAGATCATCTGCGGAAAGGAGGGCTTAGAACAGAGCACAGGCCTAACTTCATTTTCACTACAATCACATTTGCACCACTGTAATCTCACCAGCCTTAGCATCACAGCTTGTATCAGCCTCCTCAAACTCAAATTCAGACTTCTCAAATGATCATAATTTCACTTCCTCTCAAAAAGAGTAAAACAGTGTTACAACAGTAACACTGGGATGAAGGTGGAAAAGGGGATGAAACTTGGAGGAGCCAATAAAAAGAAGCAACAAGGTTTTAGAAAGAAAAACACTAAAAGGAACTTTGCAGGCAGGCAGACTGAAAGAGTACATGAAAGGAGATGAGCAATCTGTGTTCTTGGTTGTTTTTCTTCACCCATAGCCTTTATTAAAAATGCTCTCAAGCTTTCCTCAATGAGAAACTGCCTGCATAGAGGTTACAGCTGTTTGTCCCTATCCTTCTTTTCTCCCTGCTCACTTCCTCCCAGAACTCAGGAGAGAGCAAACAGGACAAGCCTCAGCTTCTTAAATGTAGAGAAAAGAATAAAAGAAGTAAGAATTCAGAGAGCAACACTTGTTTGCTGCTGCCTTCTCTCCTTACCACAACTTCCTTTGAAGAAGCATCTGCCAAAACCCTCATGTGTCTTTTTAGAGAGACAAAATGTATTTGGTATGGCCATTTTCGAACAAAAGAAGATGTGGCAAGCGATATGACCCCTCACTCATTCTCACATGACCTCAACAGTCCTGCCCCTTTACTGGTAATGTACACACCAGAATAGCAGCACCTAGGAGCAGAATGTCTTTAGCCCACAGTACTGATCGTTCTGGAAGAGATGTAGCTCATGCTACCTCAGAAAGGCCCATGAGAATGGCTGAGATCTGAAGATGTGCCTTCTCATTTACCAAAAATAAGCTCTTCCCTGCTTCTAAATTTTTGGTCTCAGACAAAAAGCACTTGGAACTGCTTTATTTTCAAGATTGCTCATAACACATTTCCAGCCTTTACATGTGTGCATCTTTCTCAGCATCCTTTGCTGTTCTCAAAGACACAATCGCTTTGGTGACCGCAGGTCTTGTGCTCCTCTCACCAGTGCCCAGACCAGACTGCAGTTAGGGCACCTCATTTTTGCACTCCTGTTATCTGTGCAGCTACACAGCAGGAGTCCCAGCACTAGTAGTTACTGATATGATGTACAGTGATTTTACAGGGCTCTGACTGGAGAGACTTCACTGCAACCTTCCAGTACTTGAGGGGAGATTATAAGCAGGGAGGGGAGTGACTTTTAACATGGTTTGATAGTGATAGGACAAAGAGGAATTACTTTAAAAAGGGGAGAATTGCAATACATGTCAGAGGGACGTTCTTTATGCAGAAAGTGGTGAGGTGCTGGCACTGCTGCCCAGAGAACAGTGGTGCTCCATCCCTGGAGGCACTTAAGGCTGGGTTGGATGTGGCCCTGGTCAGCCTGAGCTGGTGGGAACTTAAGATCCCTTCCAACCCAAGACATGCTGTTATGCTGTGATTCTATTAATAATGTGTTTCACGAGAAAAGATAGCAGAGCTTGGGATATGTGAATATTTCACCAGCTATAAAAACTGCCTTCTTTACCCTCAGGCATGCTGGTGATCTTTACATCACTGTGTAGTGGATGATTAAAGAACGGGCCCTCACTCAGTATGACCTTTGTGTCATAGGCACACTGGAGGCCCAGCAGGGGTTCAGCTATGGGGAGCCCAGCGGGTGTGCCTAACTGTGACAAAGCAGCAGCTCACATGGACCAGGTAGGACTTCCTGGTCTGAGCAATACACATTGCAGGGGTAAACCTGACATGTGACTGAGACAAGTAGGACTTTTGCCAGAAGTGAGGTAACTTCTAATCTTCTATGAAAGTTGTCCTTTAACTACCAGCTAACAAAATATTCAGTCTGCTGCATGTGCGCATGCCTTCAGCCAGTGTGACTCCTTATCTGTGTTGGTGTATTAGGTTTATCTCGTGAGGTTCTTGTGGGAAGGAGAGCAGGGGGGTGCTACAGGGGTGGCAGAGCAGAGCCCAGCACTGCCCCATGTCAGATCAGAACTGGCTCCAGCTGCTCCAAGGGGGACTAAGGGCTGGCAGACTGAGTGATAAGTGACATTGTGGTTGCCCTGGGAGAGCAGACTAAAGGAAGGAAAAGACTGCTGTGCAATAGCAGCTGGGAGAGAGGAGTGAGAAAATGAGAGAAAAGAAACCCTGCAGCAACCAAGGTCAGAGCAGAAGAAGGGCAAGAGGTGTTCCAGGTACAGAGCAGAAGTCCCCCAGTGCCCAGAAGAGGCCCATGGTGCACAACATACAGCAGATCTCCACATGCAACCAATGGAGCAGCAGTGCAGTAGTGGATGAGGCCTGAAGGAGGCTGCAGCCCATGGAAATCCAGTGCAGGAGCAGACCCAGACCAGAGCTGCAATCCATGGGGAGGAGCCCTTGGTGGGACTGAGGGGCTGGGGGAGCAGTGCTGGAGCACACCTGAAGGATGGCCCCTGTGGTGTAGAGCTGTGCTGGGGCAGTGTTTGAAGAGCTGCAGCCTGTGGGAAGCCCAGGAAGACCAGTTCAGAAGGGACCCATGTTAAGCAGGGGCAGAGTGATCATGGGGGAGCAGCAGCTGGTGACCACAGTCCCCATTCCCCATTTCTCTGCGCTGCTTGGGGGTAGCAGGTGGAAGAGGGTAGACAAGGGAAAGGTGTTTTTTGCTTGCTTTTAGGTCTCACCGCTCTGCTCAGTTAGTAACAGCCAATAAATTGCATTAATGCTGAGTGTGTTTTGCTTGTGAAGTTAATTGAGTTAATCTGAACTCATGAGCCTTTCTTTTATCATATTTTCTTGATGTATCCTTTTAAGGAGGGGGAGTAAAAAAGCAGTATGGTGGAGCGTAGCTGCCCATAGTTTTGAAATGACCATGGTTGGTATATTGGAGAAAACTGGGCTGCTACTAGGTTAGGTGCAGTGAGAAGACTCTAACTATGATGAAAAAAGCAAAAACTCATATAAAGCCTGAATAAATTCTAGTTCTTCTGATTTTACTGGAGTTGCTTCCATATGTTTATTTTTCTTTTGAAATTGTTACTCATTTATATATCTGTCTTATTTATATAAAAATATTCCTATAATCACTGACAGCTGTTACATACAAATCACTCTTGTGATGTTCAGTATACATACAAAATATTCTCCTGAATGTTGATTCAGATAAAATGCCCTTTTATTCTTGAATGGGATTGATGTACCATGTGGCAGTTTGCTATTTCATAAAGCCATGCTTGATCACTTAATTGCTTCCTAAAGAAATTCTTGAAATTTTCTATTTCTTTTGGCTATGGACTTATAAAAAACCCATACCTCTCCTGGATGCTTTCTCTAAGTATCTCATTCTCATCTCATTCTCTTGCAGTCTTCACATAGTTTAATTATGGTTATTATTAGAACAGTTATGGAACACAGATCTGGAAAGAACAGATCTCATCCTTTATCTGTATTTTATTTCATCATTTTTTCTTTCTTTCTTTCTTTCTTTCTTTCTTTCTTTCTTTCTTTCTTTCTTTCTTTCTTTCTTTCTTTCTTTCTTTCTTTCTTTCTTTCTTTCTTTCTTTCTTTCTTTCCTTCTTTCTTTCTTTCTTTCTTTCTTATTTTTTTTTTATTTGTATCAAAAACTCTCATTTCTTACAAACTTAGAAACAGAAGAGAGAAATGAACTTTTTATGCAGTTTGATTGTGACAATTCAAGGCGAAATGGTGTCAAACTGAAAAAAGGAGATTCAGGTTAGATGCTATCAGGAAATTCTTTACTCAGAGGGTAGTGAGGCACAGTCATAGGCTGTCCAGAGAAGCTGTGGTGTAAGGAGAAATAAGTTCAGCAGAGTTGCTATCCTGGACTTCAAGAAAGGGAAGTGGATGAATCGATGTATTTAATGCCTTTTTTTTTTTTTTTTTCACCCTCAGCTTCTAATGTTAATGAGATGGCCTGCTTCATCTTGGCCTGCTTGGACCTCCCAGCTGGAGGACCATGACTGGGGGATCAGTGATTTTCCATTTGTGGTTAGTGAAATCATAAGGGAACAGTTGGATCAGCTCACTCAACATTCAGAAGTCCATGGGACTTGATCATATTCAATCCAGAGTGCTGAAAGAATTAGATCCCTCTCAATGATATACTAAAGGCCATGGGAGACTGGGGAGGAAGCTAGCCAATTTTATGCCAGTCTACAAAAAGGGCATGAGAAAAGATCCAGGAAACTGCAGACCTGTTAGTCTAACCTCAGTCCCTCAGAACTTATGGAAATATCCTGAGGGATACAGAAAGCCAATGAAAGAACAAAGCTATTATCAGGCTTAGTCAACTTAGGGTCATCCAGGGAAAAGTCCTACCTTAGAAATTTGATCTCATTCAATAAGGTCACCTGTTTGGTGGATAAAGGGAAGACAGAAGACAACATATTTCTGGATTTCAGAATGGCCTTTGATACTGTTATTCACAGCATCCTTCTGCACAAATTCTCTACCTGTGAGATAAACAGGTTCACACTGATCTGGGTGGTGACTTGTCTCAATAGCAGAGCTCAAAGCATTGTAGTAAATGGGGCTACATCTGGCTGATGGCCAGTCAGTAGCTGTGTTCCCTGGAGCTCAGTTCTATTACCAGTCCTGTTCAATTTGTTTATCAATGACCTGGACGTGGAATGCATTCTCAGTAAGTTTCCAAAAGTCACTGAACTGTGAGGTGTGGCTGATTCTCTGTAGGCTGAGATCATTCAGAAGGGTCTAGATAGACTAGTGCTTTGGGCAATTAGCAATGGCATATATATATACAAAAAGGGTGTTAAGGTCCTTGCAGGAGTTTCATGAGAGCAACAAAGCCGGTAAAAGTTCTGGTAGGCACATCTTGTGAATAGAAGCTTAGGATACAAGGGGTGTCTAGTCAGGAGAAAAGGAGGCTGAGAAGCCTCATTGCCCTCCATAACTTCCTGAAGAGGGATCCACAGAGAGGAGCTGCACTCTGCTCCTGGGAATGAATAACAGGATGGAATGGCACTTAGCTCAGCCTGTTCCAGGGGAGGTTCAGACGGGAAATCAGGGAAGACATCTTTATTGTGAGGGTGGTCAAATGCCTGTCAGAGTTCAGGAGGCATTTGGATAATGCCCTCAATAATATACTTTAACCTTTGATTAGTCCTGAAGTGGTCAGGCAGTTGGACTTGATAGTCTTTCTAGATGTCATCCAACTCATCATTATTACTGATACAAAAAGTCTATCTAAATTTCTAAACCATAAAGCACTGCCACAAAACTGTACATTCAGTTAACACAGTGTATCTACTGGAATCTCATGTTGTCTGAAAAGATGAATAGGAAAAGAGGCATTAGTAAAAACAGGCTTTCAAAGATGTGTCTCCTACTTATTTATGATTTCTGCTAAATTCATTCATTCTCCTGAAGTGTTCTAAGAAATGGTCTCATCCAGTATTATAGGGCAGACAGCTTTTTAGAAGACAATAAACACAAAGAACACTCAATTTCTAACTTATGTGATTCTCTTAACAACACTAGTGGAAAGAATGAATTTAATGTATTACCTTTTTATCTATTTATTTATTTTTCCATTAATTTTTAACTTCTGTTTTAAAATGCATAAGTACTAGAACTGTCTTGAATCATTTGCTCCCTAAATCTATGCTAAATTATTGAAGTGGATGAAGAAATGAATTCATGGCATACGTAATACTTGGAGGCAGATCTAAATAATGATAATGACATTCCTCTAAAATCTGTTTGATTATGAACTTGGCCTAATACACTTAGCAGTCCCATTCTGTTGATGACCATCAGTTTAAGCCCTGTGAAGAGCAGTGCCTCCTGAGTATGTTTAAATTCATACAGTTATAGAATCATAGAATGACTTAGGTTGGAAGGGACCTTAAGGATCATCAGGATTGCCAACCACTTGTTCACACTCCCAGGGCCTCATCCCTTGGACAGCAGGGATCCAAAGCTTCTCTGAGGCCTCACCAGCCTCTGAGTAAAAGATTTATTCCAAAACACATATTTCTACTATTTTAGTTTAAAACCAATAGAAAGTTGATCTTACTCCCTACAAGTACTGGAAGATCTCTCCAGAGCCTTCCCTCCAGGCTGAAAAAGCACAGTTCCCTCATTCTTTTTTCATAAGAGAGGTGCTCTATTCCTCTTATCATCTTTGTGGCTTTCCTCTGGATGTATTCCACATTATTCTTGCACTGGGGGCCCCTGGCCTAGATGTAGTACTCCAGGTGGGGCCTCATGAAGGAAGAGCAGAAGAGGACAGTCACCTCCCTCATCCTGCTGGACACCCCTCTTTTGATGCAGTCCAGGATACTGGCGGCCTTCCAACATGCAAAAGTCCAGCTTCTGGTCCACCAAAATCCCCAAGTCGCACTCCACAGGGCTGCTCTCAATTAGTTCTTCCCCCAGTCTGTATTCATCTCTGGGATTGCTTTGACTCAAATGCAACCCTTTGCACATGGCCTTGTTGAGTGTTGTTTCCCTTTTTCCTGTCACAAGAACTTCTCCTGACAGCCATGACTTCTCAGAAAGATGGAGAGTGGCTTAGCAGCCACATCATCCAGTTTCACCAGAACCCTGTGATGCATGTTGGCCAGCCCCATAGACTTATCCAGCCTCATGAGGAGATCTCTGACTTGCTCTGCTCTTAGAATACGATGGATATGCTTCCCAAACCCCACCTAGAGTTTCAGGGGTGTTAGAGGCATGGGAAGCTTTACTGCCAGTGGCAAAGAGTTTATTGAGTACCTCAGCCTTCTCCATGTCTGTTGAAGCTAGTTCTCCCATTTCATTTATCAAAGGGGGGTACACTCTCCTTTGCCTGTCTCTTCTGACTAATATACCTAAGGAACCTCTTTTATTAGTTTTTCATACCCTTTGCCACTTTCAGTTCCATCTGCATCTTGGCTTTCCAGATCAACTTTTTGAAAGTCCAGATAACATCCCACGTGTTCTTCCCAGGCTACATGTCCTGCCTCCTGATGCCTGTACAGTTCCATATTCTTCCTCAGTCTGACCAGCAGGTACTTGCTCAGCTAGGCCAGTCTCTTGACCTTTCTACTTGATTTTTTATACTGGGCATGGAGAACTCTTTTGCATTCAGAAAGGTGTCTTTAAAGAGCTGCCAGCTCTGTTCTATTGCTATATGCTGAAGGACAGTTTCCCACGGGATCCCATCCAATTATTCCTTAAATACCCTGATGTTTGCTTTCCTGAAGTTCAGAGTTCTGACTCCACACTTTGCCAGGCCCACATTCCTTGAGATCACAAATTCAACCAGGGTATGGTTGCTTTGGCTCAGACTGCCTCCAGACTTACGCTCTTTAATCATCTCCTCTGCACTGGTGAGCACACGGTCCAGTAATGCTTCACCTCTGGTTGGTCTGTCCAGTATCTGAACCAGAGAGTTATCCTCAAGTGACTCCAGGAGTCTCCTGGATTGCTCACAGTCCACCATGTTGCTTTCCCAACAAACCTATGGGAAGATGAAATCCCCCATCAGGATGAGAGTCTGTGAGTGTGACTCCTCATCAACAGACTCCTCTTGATAAGGCAGCCTGCAGAAGATTCTGACGACTAGATGTCCTGTATTGATCTGGTTCCTAATTATAACTGACCTCAATCTAACTAATCTCAACCTGACTATGGTTGTTACTAACACAGCTTTTCCCCATCTATCCATTTCTCAACCTAGAGGGAAACTCTGATCCCTTCAACTTCTTCCAAAGGGCTGTAAATTCTTTTCTAATGTTTTATGATTTCGTAGTTGCTGCCTCCAGTGATCCTGCTCAAAAGAGCAGCAGCACCCACTTCTATTTCCATCCCAATCCTCCTCTGGCTCTGAGTAGAAATGAGAGTCCAATCTTTCTCATCTTGTATGTTATGCCATCAGTTTCCTCAGGGTTGGAAGGTTACATAGTTTCTTCTGCTTGTGAGGAATTAAGATAGGGCTGTTGGTCTGCCTGTGTCATGATACCATGCATCAATCTCTCTTTGATTGCGGGACACTTCTCAGCTTGGTGATTTCTTCTTGCAACTCATCCATCAGATCAAAATTCAGCCTTGACCATGGAAGTATAGTTCCTTAAGATCTTTTCTGAAGTGTGCTGGAATGTATGAGTGTTTCTAGCATGACCTCAGGCTTCTGCTCCAATTCCTGGGCCTGGCAGTTGTGCTGTGCAAGAGCCTTGAAAAATCTTTTCCCTTTTTATATTTGGAGTTTTGAAAGTCAGGTTATATAACATATTGTGAATTATATTGTAATATTATAGAACATTCTCTCTTAAGCATTTTTGCCAATAAATGCATTAAAACCATTTTAAAATACAAAATATATTTCACTATTCAAAATCGTGTTATATGATCATTCAGAGTGATACTGCTGTCTCACTCTCTGAATAACTAATGTACGGAAAAATATGTTGATGACTACTTTATTGCCTATTGAGTATATTTTATCTTTATATGTGGGCTGCTATTTATTGTCTTAGCTTGAGTGAATAATGTGCTACTTTTTAGAACAGGGATATATGTTTGCTTGCGCTTATTTTCCTTCACAAGTACCAATTATTGGCCATGTTTGGAGAAGAAATAGTGAAACAGGTGGACCTTTCATCTCACCCAGTACCACTTGTTCTTCTAACAGTACTTAGCAGAATTCAAATCAAGAAATGACCACAACAGAAAGCATAACACACTTTTCCTCTCATTCATGGACATTTTCAAACATCTTCAGGTAATGAGTCTGAAGCAAGCAGTGCCTGTAAGTGTTAACTACCTGATCTTAGAGAAGCCAGTGAAAAAAAAACAAACAGCTAGCCCCTCAAGGAGGACATTTGGAAACTGTCTTCCTATCAAGGCATTTTCCACTGAGTTGTTTTCAATGAAACTAATTTGTTATTGGAGATTGTCTGGGGGAATGGATTCACCTTTTGATCAGACTCATGCTTTTTAGTTAGAAGTAATTACATAAAGAATATCAGTTTACCAAAAGCACTCTACCTGATCAGTTTTATGTTGATATAGTCATTAATAATTAAACATTACTTATGGAATCACAGAATGTCTAAGGCTGAAAAGGACCTCTAGAGGTCATTTAATCCAGCCCCTGTCCTTTTCTTTATTGTGCTTTGGATTTAAATTTTCCCTTTGTTTTTCTTTAGTGTAGTATGAGTGATGGGCATAATTGTGAGAAAAAGCTTGTCACTGATAATGATAATTGTCTCTCTCCTTGTTAATTACTATTTTTTCTTTCCAAGATTCAATCAAATTTTGTATGTGATATATTGTTATCAAGAAACAAATAGTTAGAATGCTTAATTCTTAATTCTTGTTCTAATGGAGTAGTTCAAAACTGAAAAAAATATTTTATTAGCAGGGTAACTCTTCTTTTTTTTTTTTTTCAACTTTTCCCTTACTGTGAAGAGCTAAATCCTGCAAAGAGACAAAGGCAGGCAGTGACAGCAGAAAACTAGCAATGAAAATGGCTGTGACTGTTTGTTACAAACCACAGACTGAGAAGAAGGAATTAATAAACTGAATTTTACAATACGACCTGATGAGAGAGATTCTGGAGACAGGAAGAAGAGTAATTTCATATAACTCGCTCAAGCCATTTTTGTGAAACAACATAAAGAAAAATTTCCATGAAAAGCAAAATAAACAAATAAAACTCATGGCATATAATAAACAATTTAAGGTACAGAAGCACTCTGACAAGAAAAACTTGGGTATGATTTACGTTTGTTTTCTTGGTACTTAAGCTTCAGAATCCCAGAAAGACTGCCTATCTGCAGGGACATCAGCTGTTTTCTATATTTTGCTGTGTTCTTTAATCTAAAGAAAGAATTTTTATTGAATGCACATGCTTCCCTTTTTGTGCATAACAATTAAAATTGAATGGCTTTTTCAATAGAACTACATATTTGAAAAAAAAAGAAAGAAACAAACAACCCTCCGTAAATACTTAAAAATTCTGTGCAAAATCACTTAAAATACAAAGCCTTGCAAGGTTGCTTATGAACAACTCTCAAAAGCTAATACAAAAAATAATGCTAATTTTCTTCATTTGTGCTGCTTCTCACAGAAGTATTCCTAGCAAAGAGTATGGAACTACTGTCACAAAATTACAGGAAACGTGCTGAGCAGAAAACAAAGTGTAAATGCAGTAAAAGCCATTCCTTCTGGTCAAATTACTGCTATGCTCTCCTAACACCAAACATGCTACGCCAAAGTTAAGCATCCAAGTTACTGCTTCTCTAAGTTGTAAAATCTAAAATCAGCCTTCTGACCAGAAGAGGAGAATTATGGAGTAGAAATCCGTATCTTTTTAATTAGTCAATGGAAATAGACTCCTTCTAGAATTGCAGAGCCTGAGATTTCAACAGCCCCACCATTTTGCTGTTTTCATTTTGAATAATTTTTCCCTTATGCCCACACCAAATTTCCCTTGTTGCAACTTCTGACCAGTGCCTTCTCCAACTGTACGCTTTTTAGAAAAATATGGCTTTTGGGTAGTTGAAGAATATATCTAGATACCCCATTAGCCTTATTTTCTCCAGACTAGACAAATCCTACTCCCTCAGCCTATTCCTGTACATTGTACACCTCAGTTCAAGGAACCCTCTGCTGCAGGTTCTTGGTATCTCTCTTGTACTGGAGAACACAGAAGTGCAGATGCAGGTACACCCTCCTACAATTGCACAAAGTATAGTTGCCTGTTTCACAGTCAGTGTGCAGTATTGGCTCACATTCAACCAAGCATCCCTCATAAGTCTTAGGTCCTTTTCAACAGACTGCTGCCCCGCCAGCTGGTTCTCAGCCCATAGTGATGCATGGGGGTATTCCACCTTTATGAAGACTTCTTTCCTTCATCTTCTCAAGATCTTCCTGGTTGAAACTCTGTCACATAACAGCTCAGTCTTATCTCACCCCCAAATTACTAACTTCTGCATTTAATAATACTGGTGATTCATAATTAAGACCACTGAAGAAAATGTACTATATTAAACCACCACTAGATGGTCAGGAAGCAAAAATACTGCTGAAAATAGAGACCTGCAGTCTGTCTGTCTACCAATACTGCCCGAGCTATTGATATTCAATGTTCATAACAGAAGAAAATTGAAACTCTGCAGAGCAAGCATTACTAAACACACTTAAGTTTGCACAGCTATGTGCTGACAGAACTTCCTGTGAAGAAAGTAAGCACAGGCTGATGGATGGCTTCAGGAGCTAGTGGCCTCGTGTAGAAAACAGTCCTACAGACTGCATTCCACTGTGTATGAGGAGCTAGAGAAATAATTCCCAGTTGCTCAGAGACAGTATCAACATGTAAGACCAGTTCAAATGACGTGGAGAGATTTACATGTTCATCACCTGATAGAACATTCACAGAAACATAACAGAGTTTCTATGGTAATAGTCTGAAACAATGCCTTGTTTTTATATAGAAGTCACAGTTTTCTATAACTGTTTTTTTCTTTTTTAGTTTAAAAATAATAACAATTCTTTCCTTGAGGATGTTTCTTTTTTCTTGGTTTAAAACTCTCTTTTTATAGCTTCTCATTTCAGGATGGTAAATATGACAGTCTAATGCCATGACCTCTATTTCAATAGGTCTGTCAAACAGAAGTGTTCAACAGATATATGTCAAAATATGCATTTCAAAATCGCAGGAGAAAATTATTTATAATTACATTTATTTATAATTACATAATGACACACACTCATGTTTGAATATAATACGGTAGCTCAAGTTTCACTATTTAATGCCTGTCTACGTTGCTTTTCAAGTTCTTTCATTCTTATGGTCCATGAAAAGCTTTTTTACATATGAGATATATTTGTTGTGAAAAGCTTATTTGTTGCTTCCTGGTTCCAACTGCTTAACACTCACCTTGTAGAAATTTGTAAGCATTTATAAGATTTGCTCTTCCACTTCTCCAGGCTGAACAGCCCTGAGTCTCACATCACTTCCTCAGGTCACTTATCACCTTTTTAGCTCTCCTCTGGATTCTGTCCAGAAGTTCCCTATCTTTCCTGAATTTAGAAGTCCGGACCTGGACACAGTACTGCAGATGTGGCCTCACCAAGGCAGAGCAGAGGAGGAGGATCACCTCCCTCGACCTGTTGGCTGTAAGTCATTTTAGTGAAACCCAGGGTACTATTGGTCTTCCTGGCCACAATGGCACACTGCTGCCTCATGGCCAACCTGCTGTCCACCCAGCTTCTTTTCTGCAGAGCTCTTTTCCAGCAGACTCTAACCTGTATTGATGCATGAGGTTATTCTCTCACAGGTGCAGGACTCTGCACTTGCCCTTGATGAAGCTCATAAAGCTCCTCTCCACCGAACTCTTTAATCTCTCCAGGTCTTGTTGAATGGTAGCACAGCCTTCTGCTTGTCATTATCTCCTCCCAGATTTGTATCATCAGCAATTTTGCTGAGGTTATAACAGGTTATACAAGTCTGTTTTTACTGTTGTAAAAACCAAAACCCTCATACTGGCACCAGCCACATAGCCAGGAGTTGATTTATATTATACATCTATATCTGGCTGCCCTCTTTCCTCAGTTGGCAAAACTGAGAAAAAGATAACGAGCACCAGTGTTTTCCACTCGTGCTCCCAGAAGCTTGTAATCATTTTGATTCTGCTCATGTTATTCCAGCTTCCAGTGTTGTTCATATCCATAGGAAAGAGCAACAGCTGATAGCCGTCCAATTCACCCTAAAGTGCTGTAGGAATCAGCACATGTTATAGCCAAATCCCTCTTCAGCAGAATACCAAAGACTGTGGGAAGGCAGCTAACAGTATATACCAAGCTACAAGAAATACCAAGAGAAATGTAGGACCATTCCAACTATCCTTTCCTCTCCTGTCCTGTCCTGCTATCTTATCCCATCCTACTGATGCAATGGGAGATCCAAGGTATAGGTCAAATCACCTTGCATGAGAAATGTAAAAGGTACCAACCTTTTGAAGAAGTGCTCATTTTATTTCTTAATATATATATATATATATCTTTATTAATTTTTGTTAAAATCCGATCTGTGGAATTGGTAAAGTTGTTGTTTTGATGCAGTTACTCAAAACAAACGGTACTGTGAGGTCCCTTTAAACCTCTTTTCAGTTCTAAGGAAAAATCAAGCATACAAAAGTCACTTACGTATTTCTCTAGCTTGTTTTTAGATTACATTTCTAAGCAAGCAATACTGAAGACGGTTTTTTTCTACAACTTTTCTTGAAAAGGTCTGTTTTTTACTAGTAGTACTTTTAAAGTACTGGTAGTACTTTAAAACTGACCAGCACAGATGGATCCCAATTCTTCCAAAAACAGTTATCTAGGAAACCTTGCCAACCAGTTCTTTGTACAACATCATGCATGTTCCCCTCCATAACTGGGGCTGAAGTTTTACTGGCAGTTTTCCTTCTATCACCAAATATTTTAAATGTAAATACTTCGTGTTCACTATGGCCAAGATGGACACCAATTGCCACTTCATGCATGAGACCATCTCTGTTTACCAGCACAGATCTAGAAGGGCACATTTCCTAGTCAGCTCCCTTAGTATCTGCACCAGGAAGTACCCATCAACGTGTTTCAGAAACCTCCCGGATCTGCTTGTTTCAGTTATATGGTACTCCCAGTTCACGTCTGCTAAACTGAAGTTACCTATAAGGACAAAGGTCTTGCTTGCATTTGCATGAATGCTGTCTTTTCTGTCTTTGTTGATCTGTCTTATTGACCATATATATTTATAGAATCACCAAGTTTGGAGAAAATCTCCAAGACTGACCAGTCCAACCATTCACCTACCACCACCATTTCCCTAGTGGAAACATCCCTCAGTACCACATCTAAATGTTTCAAGAACACCTGGAATGGTGACTCCACCACCTCCGTGGACAGCCCATTCCGGTTCCTGACCACTCTTTCAGAGAAGTATTTCCTAACACCCAGCCAGAATCTCCCCTGGCACAACTTGAGACCATTCCCTCTAGTCCTATTGCTAGTTACATGCCAGAGGAGGCCAACACCCCCTCCCTGGGGGTGTTCAAGATGAGGCTGGATGGGGCTGAGCAACCTAGACCATCTAGACATGTCCCTGCCTATAGCAGCAGGGGGTTGGAACTAGATGACCCTGATGGTCCATTCCAGTCCAAACCATTTCATGAATCTATGATTCTGTTATTATCAATTCCAATCACTCAACTAAGTCCATCACTAAACCATGTTGCTAAGCACCACAGCCACATGTTTCTTACGTACCTCCAGGAATGGCGACTCCTTCACTTCTTTGGGCAGCCTGTTCATATAATCATAGAATAGCTCGGGGATTGGAAGGCACCTTAAAGATCATCTAGTTCCAACCCCCTGCTGTGAGCAGCATTGTTCACCACTAGGTGATTCTATGATTCTGTCTCAGAGTTATCTAGATCAATCCATGCCTGTGACAAGGTGGCAGTAGGCCCATGAACCCCCTGCCCCCAAAAAATGGGAAGGGAAAAGGGGAAGGGGTAGGGAGATGGGAGCTGGGAAAAGGAAACAGAGCAGTGACAATGATCTAAGGAGGAAATTGGAAAAAATAAGAAAAAAGGAGAAAATTGTCCAGCCTCTTAAATATTCTTTCTCAAATATCTGATTAAAATTATATTTTTATTCAAAAACATAATATATATTCAACTACTACAGATTATTTTTCTTATTATTTTCCTTTACACACAATATACATCAGTTACTGTTGTGAATCTGATATGCATAGTTGATCTAAGTTAGAAAAAAATATGACCTTTTCAGCTTTCAGTATAAAGACAGAGAAATATTAGCAGCTAATTTTCCAAAGTGTTGCACAGCACAGCTACAATTTCAGTCCTGTTGTTATGGAGTGGCTCTGCAGTACTCAGGTTTTTGTTATCTTTAAGATAAAAATTTAACCAATACCCTCTAAAAATAACAATGACAGATGCTTGGTAACTAGCAAATCGAAATGTATAGACAGAATTTTTATTAATGACTTGGCAGGGAAAGAAGTGTAGCCCCGGCCCCAGGAATCCATGTGCATGTTCATATTGAAAGTGCTTATCCTAATGCTTTTTATCACAACCTGTATCTGCCTGTTTTCTTCCTTTTGATGCCTCATTGGTTATGCCCGCTTATTTATTTTGCAAGATCTATTGTAAATGTAATCTAGATACTGCCCAACCAACAACTGTTCACCTGAAAAAAAACTGCAAATTTGATCAGACCTTCCACAAATGGAGAATTTGTCATTGCTTGGTTCAGTTTACCTTGTGAGATTATCACTCAGCTGGATCAAAACAAAAGCGAGGTGATGCACTCGGACTTAGAAGGGAAGTACTCGGAATTAGTAGGGGAAAAATCAGAAGGAACTTTTCCTTATCTACGAAGGAAAACTAAGGAAAGTATCATTTAGTGTGAAGAAGAGAAGGTTCTGGCAAGACCTGATAGTAGGTAAAGGAGAACTATAAGAAAGAAGCGGGCAGAGTTTTTAGCAGGATATGTTGTGACATGACAAGAGGAAACGGTTTCAAACTGAAAGAGGACATTTAGACTGGGTATAAGGAAAAAGGTTTTTACAATAAGGATGGTGAGACACTGGAAAAAGGTTGCTCAGAAATGTTGTAGATGCAGCATTCTGGATGTTGGTGGCAGGGGGGTTGGAACCTGATGATCCTTTGGGTCTTTTGATCATAAGGTTCTACTTTTCTCCTTCAAAATAAAACAGATTTCATTAGCTCCCTTTTGGTACTGACTAAATTCAGCAGCCCATTGAAACTGACTACCTCAGTCGAAGCTAATTAAAATCTTTGGCCTTTCAACTTTCTAATGAACTATAATTCTCTTGGCATTTCTCTTAGAATTATTGTATCAGAGAGATATTTTATATTATTCAGACTGTCTCATAAGCTACATGTCATTCCATGTCTTATGGTTGGGAGAGCTTATAATCTTGATTTATAAGAAAGACAAGAACCTGTGCTGTTAAGAGTCAAAGAAAATTCAGTTCTATTCAAAGCTTTAAACAGAGACTATACCCAGAAAGATAAATGCACTGTAAAACAGTCTGCTGAGGAAAAGAATATAAGAACCTCCCTAAGGAAAATAAAATTACTCTTCAGTAAAATACAAAAAGGACTCATTTGTAATATTTACTCTAGTAAACAAAATTAGGTTGTAGCACAAACTCAGGCATTTGTATGCATTTGTCCATATCCCGTAACATCATGCTCCTTGTTCAGTTTTAGCTTCAAAATGGTACTCTTCCAGAGGGTATGCAGGAGCATTAACAAGCAGCATGTACTACTTACAGCTCCCTTCAGACAGTATGGGACAAGGACACAATTTTTTTAGTTGGAAAGAGAATTAAACATGGGTATAGGATGTGTTGTGCCACACGTTCTTGAAGCAACAGAATTGTCCCCGACTCATTTTACATGCTAACTTTTTACATATAAACTTTTGTCTGATTAATCAGTGGTTTATTTTACTTTGGTTGCTCCAAGTATTCTGGATTTGTCTGAGTTTGTATCCAGTTTTATACTGTTCTATACATCTTTTGCCACTTGCCTCAGCTTCTGCTATCTTTGTGCTTAATTCTTATATTTTAAATCAAATAAGAATTTACAATTTATTTGGGTTGTTGGTTTCTACATCACATATCCTTTGCACCAGAGGAATGTATACTTGTAATCTGAATATACCATAATAAATAAAGATAACAAAAACCTGAGTACTGCACAGCCACTCCATAACAACGGGACTGAAATTGTAGCTGTACTATGCAACATTTAATCATTTTCCTTGTGTTGTCTTCCCAGACAAGGGAAGGAAGACCTCTCATGAAATACTGCTTATAGGTTTTCAGAGCTACAGTCCGTCAACTGGGAATCTGGTTCATTTATTTTGCTGTACTCTTTTCCTCTAAATAAATCTGAGTATTCAGAGTTCTTTGCTGTCACTAATAATGGTAGATGACTGTTAATTTCTCATTAGAAGCCTTATTTTCTTAATTTTTTTAGGCTATTCATGTCTATCAGGCCCTTACCATGATAACAGTCTAAATTCCTGTCCCCTTTAAAAACTACTCCGAATTTTCAGCACGTTTATATGCCACTGCATTTCTAAAAGGGTCTAGCTTCTTTGTGAGGAACAAAGAAGAACAGACTTGCTCTTTGCTCGGACACCAGAAACAATCCATGTATCTATCATATACATTTGGAAAAAAGAATCTGGAGTTAGAGAGATATTCCTAGAGAGCAAGAATTTTGCACAGCAACAATAGTGAAAGACGAGAAGAAAAGTTTGGAATGCATGAACATATATAAAAATGCAAGAGAGAAAAGCCTCAGTGTGACCTCATTTTGTTCAAAATCCAACTTACTAAAAGTTTCCAGCAGCTTGTAAAAGAACGTTTTAATGCCCTGAATCTCACAGTAATGAAAGTTATGAGACAGAGGTTATACCCCTGGATGAACAAAAAATAATTTCAAATTAAACTATAGTGGCATGGGTGCTACAGAAAAGTTGTCTAAATGCAAAAGATGCAGAAGAATAAGGATTAGACACAACTCAAGTTGTCTACCACAGTGGTTGAAAGAGCAGGTTTAACCAAGGAAATGGGAAAATACAGATTGTTTTTGGTACAAAAGAAGCATGAAGACACATTTATATGGGTGTGTGTGTGATGTATAAAGTTTAAGAATAATTTCTCTAAATAAATGTTTTAAAACTACAAGCTAGGAACAGTTTGAATAGGGGGAAAAAAATCTAAAACCAAACCAAAACAAAAAAAAACCAAAACCAAAACGAAACCAAACCAAAATAACAACAACAACAACAACAAAAAAAAAAAACAACAAAAAACCAAACCAATAAAATCTAAGAGACTCATATCTATACCACTCAGTTAAATTTTTGATTAATGTTTTTCTCTCTCTGAGAATCTGAAATTCTGAATGCTGGCAACAGCATTCAGAAATTGCCTGCTAGTGTGATTTAAAACACATTACACATTACTCAGATACTAATGAGGTCAAATTGAATTTTACAGTTTAGAAATGCTGCATATTATTTAAAATGGCAGTATCCGTCCTTGTGAATCAAACTACCTGGGAAGATCCCAGGGCACTGGAACCTGATTGGCTATACTAATAAAATGCTGGAATGATCTCTGGCACAGATTTGGTCCACATCAACTTGTGGTCTCCAAATTAGTGTGTTACAATCTGGAGCTGCACAAGCAGTCAGTTCCAGCAGATGATCTGCATGCAACCCTGGCATTTTGGAGAGCAAGACAATTTGGAATATGGATACTGAGTATATCATATCAGTTCTCCTCCATGTAGAAATTCCTGACATATTTAATTTGCTAAAAAAATGATGCAACCATAATGAACACCCAGTAAAAAGGAAGGCTGAAACACTTACATATGAATAGGTATGGATATTGTACTTAAAATACATGTAAGTGGTGTTTCACGCAACATCAAAGCTGCGAATTCTAATCAAGTGTTACATTACTGTGTTACAAAATCACAGAATCACAGAATGACCCGGGTTGGAAGGGACCTCAAGGATCATGTAGTTCCAACCCCCCTGCCTGGCAGGGCCACCAAACATACACCTTTACTAGATCAGGTTGCCCAGGGCCCCGTCCAACCTGGTCTTGAACTCCTCCAAGGACGGGGCATCCACAGCCTCCCTGGGCAGCCTGTTCCAGGGCCTAACCACTCTCCTAGTGAAGAACTTCCCCCTGACATCCAACCTAAATCTTCCCTCCTTTAACTTGGATCCATTTCCCCATGTCCTGCTATTGTCAGCCCTTTCAAAGAGTTTACTCCCCTCCTGGGAGTAAGTTCCCTTCAGGTATTGAAAGGCTGCAATGAGGTCACCCCGCAACCTTCTCTTCTCCAAGTTGAACAAGCCCAACTCCCTCAGCCTGTCCTCATAGGGGAGGTGCTCCAGCCCCCTGATCATCTTCGTGGCCCTCCTCTGGACCCTTTCCAAAATCTCCATGTCTTTTTTGTACTGAGGGCTCCACACCTGGACACAGTACAACAGATGGGGCCTCACAAGAGCAGAGTAGAGAGGGACAATCACCTCCCTATCCCTTCTGACCACCCCTCTCCTGAGGGAGCCCAGGATCCCATTTGCTTTCCGAGTTGCCAGAGCGCACTGCTGGCTCATGTTAAGTCTCTCGTTCATCAGGACCCCCAGGTTCTTCTCAGTCTAGCTGCTCTCAAGGACCACTCCTCCCAGCCTGTACAGGTGCCTGGGGTTCTTCCGGCCCAAGTGCAAAACCTTGCACTTTGCTGTGTTGAACCTCATTAGGTTCACCCGAGCCCAGCTTTCCAGCCTGTTGAGGTCCCTCTGAATGGTATCCCTTCCTTCTGTGTTACGTTATGTACTGCATCTATGGAACCTTCCCAGCTGACCAAATGGCTGCTTGGTAAAGCTCAGTTAGGGAATTAAAGGGCAGCAGAGAAAAGTGTGCATTTAATAGCATCAGCATTTGTTTTTGTTTTCTCTTCACCTGTCCTTTCTCAAGTAAAATATCTTCAATTTTAAAGCTTCTGAGGTGGGGTGAAGGGAAAGCAGCTATTCCTTAAACCTAATGTTCATTACTGCTTTTGCCATATTTTGCACATCCTGAAGGAATGGGATTAAGGGAATACCTCCAGACTAGATAGTACTCTAATGTGGTAGAACTCATAATCTGATTACCCAATGAGCTGTGCGCAAGATGCAGAGTGAATTCATTGTGAATGCAAACATGCACAAGTATGTGCATCATAAGGAAAACTTTACATCAGAATATTTCTGATATCATTTATGATTTAAGGAACACTGATAGCCTAAAACTACTACATCGTTATAAACAACAGTGAAGTATGCCTCAGAAGCCATTATATATTAGCTTCTTTCAGAACTTTTCATTCCGAGTACTGAAACAATTTCCTAGGAAAGACCTGATAATACTTATTTACAATTACTTAATGAAAGATTGATGCATATCTCTCAGAAGAAATCACACTTTCCGAAACAGTCTGTTCATTAACTATGCAACCCATAAGGCTGTAAAATAAAGTAACAGCAATGGTTCTGGTGAACGCCAAATTTATAATACTTTCAAGAGTGTCAGCATTAGCACTTGCAATATTGAGATCATTGGTATCTGAACTTCTCTACCTGCATTACCTGCATTAGAGATGAGTTTTACCATATTTTGTAAGATCTTTATTATGGTTTACAATGGAATTCAGAAGTTATTTTCTTTCAGATTAATGATAAAAATAAAATTGCATGAAGTCTCAAATGATACTTGGAAATCACGATACTACATAAGATAAGAATGAAAGCCAAGGAATTTATAGAAATGTTGTTGCCCTTTGACGTTTGCAGAGCCAGTGACTTTTAAAGAACCTCAGGTATTAGCTGATGTGTGCTGGACAACGTGTCATTTAACATGTATTAACTAATTAAGATGAACACCAAGGAGCTTTGGGTTCAATAAGATTACTTAAAAGGTTAAAGATACATACGCTCTTAAATGTCTGCATCAGTAGAGCAAAAACTTTTAAAAAGCAATTTACTTGGATAAAAATGTCAATTCAGTCTCTCACAGAATGTAAATATTTGGCTGTCAGTGACTTGCAGTTCTGAAGTAACTTATATCTGCCAGAAAACCTGGAGATATAAAATTGTCTTTCAAATAACTAAAGTTTGAACCAGATTGTATGAACTGTTTTAGCATGCTGAAGTAGAAAAAAAGCACCTCAGAAAGAGCAACTGTCCCTAACAGAAAACCACTTACAATTTTGTCCAAAGCAAATGCTGACTTTGCCATCTGGCATGGTGCAGGCCAAGCAGCTGTCAGCTAGTGGAACCCGAAAAGATACCAAAACAGTGGAAGCAGAGCTGCCACAACAATTCATGACTTCTCAAGGCAGGAGGAGAAAAAGAAAAGCACAGTAGTTCAGAGTAGTATAACAATTGCTGAAACAAGTGAAAACAGTAGAGAGGAATAACTGGGAAAATCATATATGGTGATGAGAACAAACAACCTGCGAGTACATAGAACAGTGAAGAGCTGAGGCTACTTCTGAATTACCCAGTTACCTCTTTTTCAAGGTCTTCAGACTCCCACACATTTTTGAGAATGGATATGAAATCTTGTTTTCAAGGTTTATATACCACAAATAGCTAGTTTTTCACAGTCATATATACAGCCAGTAAGTTTTGTTCATTATACTATCAACTGACCTTAGTCACTGGCTGTGCAATTAATACCCATAGTGACAGCTCGGACACAGGATTTGGCATCCACGGATGGCTTCAGTGGTTGAGTGAACCAAAATAGATTTTTGGATTGAAGAACTGCAACCTTCCAGCTCTCACCGTTCTCAGAACCCCTACTTCACAGAGCATATTAAGCCATTCTGTACGTCTAATACCTGGCTTTCTTTAAAAAATAACATCCTTTGTCTAGAATGACCAAGAAACACAATAACAACACAAGTTCATAACTTTCTGTACATAACTGTTTCCATCTACATTTGATTCTTAAGATTAGAATATGTGTTCTTTTGGAAGAGAAGCTTGAGTTACAGTCTTGATAATCAAAAGAAAAAAAAATAGCTAAAATTTCAAACCACACATTAATAAGCCATTGGCAATTACTGATGTTCATTCAAGAGCATCAAACATTTCCTCATCAACATACACAACAGTTTAAATTTTAATTTCAATTAATTATGAAAGAATTTAATTAAAATTAAATGTTAAACACTAGAATTTTATGTAAGCTTTACTATCTGCTTACTTCTTTGTATAAGCTCATTTCTCCAAGCAAACTTCATTTATAAAAATATGTATGTGCCAGACTGTGCACCAAAGCTTTACGAGGTTTCTTCTTTGTCTCTCTTGCTTCTATGTAATGTGCAGGTTCCATTATTTTACTCTATCTGACTGGATCACCTCATTTACTGCAATAAGTGTAAGGTCTGGACCACAGAAATAGCCACAAAGTACAGCTCCTGTAATAGATAAAACTCTTCTGGCACCTTCATTTTCCTCTCACTCCAGAAACAAGATGCAGACACATCAGCATTTTCAGTAAAGCTTGTTTTGTAAAGCATATGATTTGCAGAGGAAAGCCCTGGGCTAATTTCATTTCAGTCTTGTCAGATATTTCTACTTTAGCATTTTAATGCAGACAGGTAAGGTGCAGCTTGGTCATGTTTTATAAAACATCTGTCAAATATAGAATTTTTGTCACGTTCTTGTCAAGTTCTGAGCAGGCAGGTTCAAACAATTCCTAAACCTTAGAAGAATATAATATACAGAATCTATATACAGAATGTACTATGTCTCAGTATTCAGTAGTGTTGTGAATATATAAAGCATGAGACTGCCAAAACTGTGGGTATAGAAGAAATAGCTAGGACCTGAAAAGTAGACCACGGGGTGGAAAAAATCTTAGAAGACTCCATATAAGGTTGGATGATGTGACCTCTGGGCTGCAAAGACTTCATAGCTTTAAGCCGTCATTAAGAGGGCTTGTGTGAAGCTGTTGGGATCAACCTCTGACTTCCCTCCCCCAGCTTTAAGATTCTCCTGTCACTGTCCAAGCATCTCTAACTAGGACTGATTTAGAACTAGGAATTCACATAAAATTAATTGCCCATCAGCTGTCTCCTACATTCCCAACAGGCCTGTGACCTTATCCCACCCCTCATGTCCACACAGAACTTCCTGATGTTCAAATACTTACTTCCATCAATCCTAATTTTAATTGTTGGAAATGAAGTAGTGCTGCAATCTAAGATGAGAGAAAATAGAGAGGAAAATCTCTGCATCCTTTACTACAGTCTCTTTACAACAAAGATAAAAAGCAGAGAGGTATCTCAGATTGAATGTATTTTGTCACAGTAAATTTCAAGCAAATTTATCACTCCTTGTGAATTTCTGACTATGCAAAGAAATTAACACTACATCCACTTATCTTTAAAGGTTTCATTTCTATACATTCTTTAATTCCAAAAACAATACAAAGTGTACTTGTTCTGAGAAAAATGAATAAATAAACATCAGTGAAAAGAGTTTAAATGAAACAGAAAGAACTGACATGTCCTAGAGTTTCTCTTCAGCTTTGACAAGGACTATTTTTCATTCCTTTCCTGTTTCTCCTTATTTTTTGGTTCTGGCTAACTGATTCCTTCATTTCTTTCACAACTGAGTAAAATAAAGATGTCATTCATGAATTTTATAACATGCGTATGGTTTCTGGATAGATAAAAAGTGGAATCGATTTAAAACAGCCCTACTTCATTAGTATCACTGCAAACAAATTTCCTGTTTAAGTTACAGAGGGAGACCACTGATGAATACAGAAATTACATGACAGAAGGCCAAGCAGAATGAAGATTCTATTTTGCAGATCAAAGCCTCATCTAGTCTAAACATTTGTTATGTTAAAAAGTACATAGATTGCTTCTACACTATGTCTGTGGCCATCCTCAGGGTCAAGAGAGTAACAGAAATTAATGTATATCATCCTTCATACCTGAAGACAATTTTGTAGGACTGTGTCAGAAAGTGAAGACACTATAGCCTAACTTCATGTTACTGGGAGAAAAACTCATTGAGAGCATCCCTGCAGAGAATGACTTGGGGGTTCGGGTGGAAGAAAACCTAGATATAAGCCAGCAATTTGTGATTGAATCCCTGAGGGCCAACAGTATCCAAAAGAGGGCTGGCAGCAGGTAGAGGAAGGGGATTATTGTTCCCCTCTGCTCTGCCCTTTGAGGCCCCATCTGGAATACTGTGTCCAGGCCTGGGGCAGCCAGCACAAGAAAGATGTGTTGGAGTGTGCTAAGACAACAGCAAAGAGGATGATCAGACAGCTGGAGCACCTCTGCTGTGAAGAATGGCTGAGAGAACTGGACTTGGTAAACCCAGAGAAAAGAAAGTTCTGTGCAGATCTCATTCCAGTAGTTGAAGGGAGCTTATGAGCAAGAGGGGGAATGGGATCCTGGGCTCCATCAGGAGAGGGGTGGTCAGCAGGGATAGGAATTGTCCCTCTCTACTCAGCTCTTGTGAGGCCCCACTTTTTTCACAAGTCTGATTAGGACAAGGAAGAATGGCTTTAAACTAAAGGAAAGGAGATTTAGATAATCAGATGTTAGGAAGAAATTTTCTATTCAGAGGTTGGTGAGGCACTAGAACAGTTTGCCCAGAGAAGCTATGAGAGCCCCATCCTTGGAGGCATTCAAGGTTGGGTTGGATGGGATCCTGGGCCCCCTGATCTGGTGCGGACAATCGTGCCAATGGTAGGAGTGTTGGAACTAGATGATCTTTATGTTCTCTTCCAACCTAATCCATTTGATGATTCTATGAATCCATACATAAATTAACCCTCCAAAAGGAGACTGCAGTGGAAGACAAGTGGAAAAAAAATGAAATATAAAACGTAAAGAAATTTTCCATGCTAACTGGGCGGTCTGTGGGAAAGAACTGTTTTTATTTTTCCATGGTTGTGATCAGAAATATTTATTTCTTTGCTGACATTTAGAGAGTTTAATATCAAACATAAAAACCCTCCAAAAAAAGTAACAGAAAGAATTTTACAACCATATTCTTTCAGAAATAAAATGCATCGTAAGACATCATAATCACAGGAAAAATATTTCCATTGAGTTTTAGTTATCACTTATAGCGTTTTGTAATTCTACTGATCAACCTGTAGTCTAAAATCTCCTAAAATCCTAATCCATATGATGCAGAAAAGGTTGACATCACTGAGTGAAGATTTTATACCTCTAAGTTTCCCAAAGGGACCAAGTTATTTGAAAGGGAATAGCCAAGAATAAATCAAAATAATTTGCTAAAAAAAATACCACAAGCCTATCTAGATAATGGCTATTGTAATTGTTTCTTTTATTCTCTCCATATTTTCTTTCTCTCAATTTTTTCCTGAATTTGCATTCTTATATTTCAGCACAATTTCTTTTTTAAATACTGGAGTTATAAATCACTTGGACCTAAAAAATCCATATTCAGAATAATATAACAATATATTATAATTTATTTAATAAGAAATTAAAATATTTTTTGCATGTAGCCATTTTTTTGTAGTTTCATACCTACTCACTAATTTCTCATAAGCATGGTTAGCAAATTTTACTAGGAGATGAACAAAACTAAAGGCATAAACTAACCCTTAATTACCTTCAATTCACTCTAAGATTTCATAATTGAAAGCTATTGAATTAATTGCCAGTCATGAGATCAGGCTACCCAGAATCTCACTCAACCTGGATCAGTCTATTTAAATTACCTAAAATCATACGATGCAGATTTAGAGGCATATAGAATGGATGTAAATACTCATAAATCATAGATGAAATAAGAATTCAAGTGAGCTAAGACACAGACATGCGTCCTGACAACAGAATAAGAATGCACAAATTGCACCCAAATTGCTCTTCTATTGTTGTAATTATTAAAGAGTTGCCATATTAAATGACAGTTCAAAAAAATTAAGTTTGATAGTGCTGAAATGGTGATGTCATTTCCTTATTTCTTCTCTCTCTTTGCTTTTGATCCAGATTCTTTCCTCCCACCCTCAGTAACAGTTTCCCTACCCTCCCTCACTGTCCAGGATACAGCATAAACGTGATCTTAGGATTAAATATTTAATGAAGTAAATAGCTTCTGTTTCTCCCAGGTTATTTCCTTAAAATTTTATTGAGTTAGCTATGCTCCTGTGATCAAATAAATGCCAAATGGTGCAAGGTTAGCAACAGAAATGTGGCTAAAACTGTGGAAAGATAAATAGGAGAGGGAGGTCCCATTCTGCACTGGAAAGTTGTTTATGTGCCTGCACCTACTTCATGAGTCCAGGTTTTGCATAGCATGTTTTCAAGAGGAAGTACGCCGTTCATTTATTTAATCTGTGATCTGTATCAAAGTTTCAGGATGTATTAATATCTACTGAGAGAGAGAAAAGAAGGCAAAAGAATTTCTGCTTAACAAACATACAAATGGGCCATGAATATTTAGAAAAAACTATAGTTAGAAGAAGTAATCATGGAAGTACTACAGGCAGTTCAGTTCAGTAAAGTAAAATACAAGCTGGAAAGGTCATTGTAACTTGCCCATCCAGGAACGAGGAAGTAATGTTCCCTCTTTAATGAGTTTAACCGTGATGAACTTTGAATAAATTGTGGTGCAAGAGACAATACTTTCAGAATGACAAATCAGTACTCACGTCACTTCAACCACATGCCTTTAGCAGAGCATGTATCCTATAGCCTTATATTCCTATACAGTCAGTGAATAGAAACAGACTGTTAAAGTCTGTGACTCGTCTTACCTGTTTTAGATTCATATTGAAGGACAAGACAAATCTGAGAAGTGGTTATTTCTTCACCAGCTTTCAACAGGGAATCTATGGAGGCTGCTGTGAGTATCCACACTTAGAAAAATCTGCAGTCACAGTAGCAGTGAGGAGGGATATGAAAGAGAAAGAGCAAAAATAAATCAGAAAAAAATACAGAGATCAGAACAGCCCTACAGACAACTGTGAATGCTCTGTGAAGGGACTCTTTTCAGAGTCTGAAATGCAGGGCTGAGATTGATACCCACCCCTTTTTCATGAGGTCCCACTCTGCCTTCAAATCAACCAAAAATAATGAGAAAACCCTACTCATCATGATAAAGTAAGGACTCAAACCTAAAGTCTGAATGAGACATGAGGTTGGAATTTATTTTAACAAAAGTTTTTCAGGATGGATTAGAGAAGTACTTCAGGCCAACCAACCACCTTTCTATTTACATGAAAATCTTAAAGAACATAGAAGACAGAAAGGGAATTTCAAATGAAAACTAATAAAATCACTGATGGGCAATACTGCTTTATATAATAATTTAACTACTATTCTTGCACCATATTGTATTGATGATCATATTCACTGGGATCTTAATGTAATTAATATAATTAAGTAATTAAGTCTCTAAGAAAATAAAAATGAGTATTTATATAACATCTACCCCACATTCTCAATTGAAAGAAACCCTGTTATTGATGCCAAACTTTCTTAATAACTGTGGGAAGTTTTCATACTCTGTTCAGTTTTACTTCATAAACTACTTTGTATTGAATGCATATTACTGTGGGCAAAGGGGCAGCCCTGTTGTCTGTGACTTGGGTGCTGAGAGATGATGAGATGGACTAAGGTTAGTAATGATGTGCTTAGAAGGAGAAGGAGCTCAGCAGCAATGAATGGCAGAATCAGTCAGAAAGTTCATGTCTACTAATATTTACTAATTGTAACCAAATATAACAAAGTCTAACAGCAGGCAGACAATGTGCTGAAATACGCTTTTATAATCTGGGGGAAAAAAATAACCAACCAACAACCAAAAGAAAAAAAAAATTATCCTCTAACCATAACTGATTTTTTTGTTCAAAGACAAAGAGTCATTTTATACTACTAAATAAGCTGCTTACAGTAAAATAGCATCTTCTACATATTAAATATTGCTTCAGCTATTAACCCATTTAAAATTCTTTAAATCATCTCACCGATGAAAGAGATGAAAGAAATACTCACAGCTTGCAGTTTAACCTTCTATGTCAACAAGGCCTAGATGGGTCATAGACCTACAAAGAGAAAACAAAACAGGAATGAGGGGAATAGAGAGGAACAATTTCAGTTCCACAGAGTGACTGGAGCAATGTTTTTGTTTTCAAAATTTTCTGCAATTTTTTAAATGTATATATATATATATTTAGACAAAACCAATATTTTTCCTACAAGAAAATCTGCGTTAAGAAACTTTAAAAGATAAAGCATCAATACAGTTTGCTTAGCAATCATAGCCTACAATCTTCTGTGAAAGATGGACAAGCTGAAGGTACTAGCAATCTGTTCATTCTGCTTCCTTTAGAAGCAGTTACAAAATAATTTTAGTGCATTAGAACAGAAATGCGGGCTTTTTAGTTATAGTAATGACATGCAAACTTATTGAATATGTGTACATACTCAATAAATCATTCTGTTTTTCATAACAGGAAGGGTTCTTGCCCTGTAATTGGACACCACACGATTTTGTGTTGAGTTTTTTACATTTTACTGTTAATTCTTTCTATCTCTGAAGGCATTCTGCTTTGTATATATTTTCCCTTCATTATGAAGCAGAGCAAAATAAAACCAAAGCTCCTTCTTTTAGTGCCCTTTCCTTTGCACTCAAACAAAGAAATCAAAGCAAAATAATTTCTGGAAGGCTATAATCAAGCCAGGGAATGCTGTTTAAAAGTAAGCTTTCTGCATGACTCTTATAGAAATGGTGAGTCTCATTCATCCAGTATCAGACTGAATTCTAAGTGTTCTTTCCCAGATGATCTGAGTTTAAAATAACAGTTTAGTGACTGTGTCATTATACCAGATCTAAAATACTGTAAGCATGTTAAATTGGACTGAGCCTGAAAATTATTGTGCTGCTTCATACAAATAGTCTGACACTCTCAGAGTATAAGCTACATATAGAAAATGAGAGGATTATATAAGCAGGAAATCAGTGAATATTTAGGAAGAAAATCCTGCATTTTCCTCCCAGTTTTTAAGCAGTGCTTCATTATTTAACATTCAGAAACTTAATCTTTCAGTCCCCTCAGCTTCTTGGAAATGTAGAGCAGCAAGTCAACACACCAACAGAAAATGTACAAACATTTACAATTGTTTGTATAATTACAATATTGTATAACTACATTCCTTTGTGCATTGTTTTCAGTGTGTTCATTATTACAATAATTATTGTTTTTTTCCTATTATGCTTGATGAAAATTGAAGCTTTCTCCTGCAAAACTTACATCAATCTATAAACTTTTCATACTTCATATCACTGTGGTTCTGCACTCAAAAACATCACAGTTCTGATCTTACTTTCTTCTTCCCTTCTTTTTTTTTTTTTCTTTTTCCTCCTTTTTTTGTTTTCCTTTTTGTTCTGCTTTTGACTTTCATCTTACAGCAGTCAAATATGGGGTAATTTTGTCTCAGAAATACCCCCCAGTTTCAGGAAATTAGTATCATAGTTTATATTGCACTGGTGGGTATACAACTAAAGCAACTAAAAGAAATATTTCCTGAATTGCTTTGTAGGTAAAAAATAATTCAGTTCATTAGTTAACTAACAATAAAGTCTCATTTTAAATGTCTGAAAACAGATGAAAGAAAGAAAAAAAAAAAAGTCAAACAGAAGGAACAGAGCAACTGTTTTTAAATTAGGTTAATAACAGATGACATGGAAAAAGTATGTAAGAAAAAAAAAGTGGAATGCCACGGTGCAGAAAAGGAAATGGGAAATACAGCTGCTTTCTCCAACACAAGAGTGGTAGGTTGGACGTAATGATCTCAAAAGTCTTTTCCAACCTGAGCAACTCTATGATTCTGTGATTAGTCGCTGAAATAGCTGGCTCAAATCAGATAGATGAGTTCACTGCCTTGATAAGTGAAACAGGATGAGGATTGGGATTAGAATAGGGATTCTACACCTAAATAGGCAAGCACAAGCATTTTAATACACTGTAATACTGAGAGTGGGACAAGGATGTTGTCAGTGTCTGTGACATACTTTGGAAGATCAGGAAATCTGAGAAAAAGAAGTAAATAATAATGTAAACCAGTAAACATGATAAATTGCACAGGGGTGCACTGCTGAGATAAAGAAAAGAGGGAAGAGAAGGGAAGGGGAAGGGGAAGGGAGGGGAATGGGAAGGGGAAGGGGAAGGGGAAGGGGAAGGGGAAGGGGAAGGGGAAGGAGAAGGGGAAGGGGAAGGGGAAGGGGAAGGGGAAGGGGAAGGGGAGGGGGAAGGGGAAGGGGAAGGGGAAGGGGAAGGGGAAGGGGAAGGGGAAGGGGAAGGGGAAAGGAAGGGGAAGGGGAAGGGGAAGGGGAAAGGGAAGGGGAAGGGGAAGGGGAAGGGGAAGGGGAAGGGGAAGGGGAAGGGGAAGGGGAAGGGGAAGGGGAAGGGGAAGGGGAAGGGGAAGGGGAAGGGGAAGGGGAAGGGGAAGGGGAAGGGGAAGGGGAAGGGGAAGGGGAAGGGGAAGGGAGGATAAAAATCAAATAATGAGTTGATGATTGACTACAGCTAGGAAATCCAGTAACTTGGGTGAGTCCTCCAAAAAGTACAGGTTTCAGTTAAAATGATGTTGCTAAGGAGCTGATCTGCAACTGCACTTATCACATTCCTGATAAGTGATGGGCAAATCGTAAGTAAAACAAAAAACAATAAAGTAATAACCCAGTGAGAACAAACACACAAACATATTTACCCCTCTCAGGACTGAATTTCAAGCAGAGAAATTACATTAAAATGAGGTGGCTTATTAGACAGAAATCAAAAGGGAAATTTTAGATATTACCTCCTTGTATGTGTCTTAATTCAATGATACAACAAGAGATTTTCAGTAAAAGTAGGAGGTTCTTATCAGGGATAATGGAAAATGTATTTCAAAGGTACATAAGAGTGGAAGGTTTGGAACAGAATAACAAAATTAACTATTAAAAATATTGCCAAAAGTAAGTGAAAAACACTAAATAGATTTGAAGGAACACATATCCAAAGTAACTGAATTACTAGTGCAGAAATTCAGCCTCAATTCCAGTGTTGTCCACAGCAGCTCATTAGCGCATGTGTACTATTGCCCTGACTACAGGCTAAGTACTAATTCTATTTCTCACTTATTTGCAGTCTGACAACATTGCAAATGAATCCAGTCTAATATGGGAAAAACTGCAGAATAGAAGAGCCACAGCAACTAAAGGAAAATGCACATTAATACTGACAAAACAGACAATTTTATGAAAATAACGACTTTGGAAGCAAAGAAAAATAACAAATCATAAAGCAAAAGATACACAGGCATCCGGAGATTTAGTTATACCACTCTCACAGTTACTGCCTCACAATGAATGTATACTATGTCTAAATATTGTGTGTACATTAAAATCAGTTTAATAGTGTTGCATTTTCTTTCTGTATCCATATCAAGATTTGAATTGTAAAATCTGTCACTGTATTTCCAGAAGGGAGTTCACATAAATAATTTACAGGTAGGTAATCCATAGAATAGAGCAGAAGAAACTAAAGTCAGAGAATGACAAACAAGAATGCAAGAAAAAAGAATTAAGATGCAATTGAGATGCAAGTAGGAAACAAAATTAACTGTCATAAAGGAAGTTACGTGTGAGACTACTGGATTAAAAAATGGAGTGCTGCCTTTGCTCACAAACCCCATATCTGTACGGAGGACACTAATCCAGGTGACAGAAAAGCTATAAAGTATTTTGTAACTGAGCATACAAATGGGATACATATGACAAGTATATAAACACAAGTAATATAAGTGTATTTGGACAAAAAATATAGAATTACTCTTTAAAGAAGCTAATACAAAGACAGAATAATAAATAGTGAATTTGTAATCAAAAGATTATTTTATTAAATATCCCTTTTCATGTCTGAGAAAGCATAATATTTTTCATTTAAAGATCTCCCACAAAAAGGTGTGCTTTTTTATAAACCTGTTTTTAAGCCCAAGAAGACATTAGCTGCACTTACTAGAAGCGATACATGCTGACTCAAAACAGGAGAACCCAAAGCAAGAAATGTAGTATTTTTCAATACCCAGTAGGCCAGCTAATGCTTGAAGTTCCATAGCAATATGATGTTTAATTGGGTGTAAATAGTATGTTCTTTTTGGCACTAAGGCAAAAAGGAGTCCAAATCCCAGAAAGTACTTGAGAAAATCCAAACTTTTAGCACTTGATCTGTTTTCTAAAACTGGATCTCTCCTAAAGATTACAAAGCCAATTCCTAATTCTAGCTTGTTAGAGCTGGAGGACCATGTTTGCAGTGGAAATGATTAGGAAGCTACTTGAGGACCACCGAGCCCCAAATAACCTACTTCTGTGTGTGCAAAATCAGTGCCAAAATGCCCACAGAAGGATGAGCTATTTAAAAGGAATCTTGTTTAGAAAATGTAAAGAAGCAAAATCCTATACGTACACCAAATTATATTACAGGCTTAGGCTGAGCTCACATTGTCAGTAGAACAGGAACAGCATACCTGTTATTTAATGTTATAATGTAATAACCTTGTAATTAATTGTTATCACTTAATAACCGTCCTTGCCAATGTAGGATTATTGTTGTAGCCAAAACAGGATGTTATGTTATATAAGAGGATTTTCAGGAAAAGCATGTGTTAAAATTGCAGAAGTAAGATTGCTTGTGTCTAGTACATGCAAAAAACCAGTTGTTTTTTTTTTTTTTTCTAAATTCTGCTGAAACTTGCATTTAACCAGAATTGTAGAATACTTAAAGAAAAGTAAGTTGAAAGCTACTGGAAGGAGTTTAAGGGAAACATTTACAGTTTCAAACAAAACAGTTAAGATTTGTGCCCATTAAACAGTTTGCTGCCTATAAAAACCAAACAAACAACAACAAAACCCAACCAAAAACACCTAAATTCACAAGGTAAGAAATTTAACATTGCTTGTGTAAGAAGGGGACTGCAACTCTACAATCATGAAAAAATCAAGAATATGCCAGCCATCTCACTAATGGGACCTCAGGATGAAAGAATAACTGCCTAATTATGACGCATTCTTCCATTAAATACACTTCCTTGAGAGACAGGGCGCTTGTAACCTTGTCATTTAATTAAAAGCTGAAAGACATAGTCTGAAAAAAATAATAATAGAAGAGTTTCAGTTGCAATTGAAAGTAAATATAACATCCTATTTTATTATCTCAAGCAAAAAGGAATATACTAGGAGCAACAAATAACTAACTGAGCTAGCAGCAATGACCTCTACTGCTACCTCCACAAGCTCCAGCACAGGAGATATGCAAGTTGTCCTTAAGCCCTGCTCTACATCCAAGAACATGGACACACTTTCCATTTGGAAAATCACATTATCAAGTACAGTTTTACTGATAACTGGCAAACTCAGATGATGGTAGGAAGTAAATTACCTGTACAGATGCTGGACATATAGTCAAATCAGCCTACTAAGAAAGCAGACCTTCCTCTCAATACCCAAGGCTGCTCAAATGATTAAGCAAAAGCAATGCATAAGTGTTAGAATGGAAGAGAATATTACCAGTGTTCAGATGGACTACAGAAATCAAAGGTTTAGCTATACTATCAGTACTGATTTCAGTTCTAAGAATCACACACAGACAGAAAATAATAATAATAAAAAAGCAATAATACAAAAAGAAGGAAGGTCAGACAGGAATTTCAAATATAATGCTGAAAGTATAAGGGAAGATACAGGAAAAAAGCTATGATACGAAATGGGAAAAAAAAAATCCTTGGACTCTAATTTGGAAAGTGGGTAATTATGAAGGCATATAAACCAACAAAAAATGCAACTAAAATAAACTGGTCTAACATTACTGAGAAACTGAAAAACCCAAAATTTATAATTGGCAAAAAGAAATACTTAATAAAAACTTTTATACCAGTCTCATGGTCTTGTTTATTATTAGAGTCTGATGCAGCCCTAAAACTATGTCCTGAATTTATCCCATTTTACCATTATTTTTCAGGCACTATCTGTCCAGTATTGACTATTCAGCTGTTTGTGCTATTGGCATTCTCTCAGTCTTTCTTGTCTTTCCTCTTCCTTCTATTGGTCTTACTTACTCTTCCCCTTTATCCAGTAACACTGCAAAGTAACCTTTACCTTTGCTTTATCTTCTTCATCCAAATCAACAGTCTCTGCATTCAAATCAAGCCTCACAAGGAGTGACTGGGAGAAGCTGGCACGGAGCTTTCTTTATTAAACTGATTGATCTTTAAATGCAACAGATTATTGCCTTTTCTGTGACGACCGTGTTATCAGCTCTGATCATAGGCTGAATAAATTGAACCACAGCTTTGATGTGGTACAGCAATTTATATGTTCTCTTGTCTGAAAAGACTTTAATACCTCCTAAGGAAGCAAAGCAGTTTTGTGTTAGCAACCATGTTTCCGAGTGTAAGTCCTAAGCAACAAGCACTGAAGTAATCATCTTCTTGGATGCTGGCCCATTAATACCCTTAAAAAACAGAGCTGGTAAAAAAAAAAAAAAAAAAAAAAAAAGAAAAAAAAAAAAAGATCCCCTGTGTGTTCTTCCCAGCAAAGCTGAAGGCCTCTTAACAAGATGAACATTACTGCTGATGCTTCCCTCAGAGCACTTGGGTTCTATCTGGACTGCAGACTGGAAATCCAGACATCAAAGAACATGAGCAAATCAGCTGTTTTCCTATTAATAATTTGCTGGACTCGGTTCTATCACTTCTAAAACATTAAACTGAAAATCTGATGTTTTAAATAGAAGTAGGAATGGAAAATGCAAATCTTTAGCATTTGCTTCAATTAATAATCTGGAAAAGCATACAATATTCATCACAAGATATATAAACAAAAGAACCAACAGACTAAACACCTGGGTGTGTGTTTAAGTTTGAATGTTTCATTCATCAAAACCTATTCAAAAAGTGATTTATGGCTACCAAGCTACCTGCCTGGAAAATTTACATTTAAATGTGTAAGTCGGGTCAGAAAGTACTGAGGAAAAAAAAAAAAAAAGAAAAAAGAAATAAAAACAACAACAAAAAACCCAACTAAACATCTGAAGTGTAGTTCAGTAATATATACTTTATTAACTGTGCTCCAGCTTCAAAATATTGCAATATAGTACAAAAATAATAATACAATACACAGTTTATTCCTATAAGCACAGAAACTCATAACAATGGAACTCATTCACCATAACCTAAGGGGACTGGCATGATTTGCATTCACATTCAGAAGAGTCAGAGAAGAATACAGGTAGAAATTCATTTCACTGTGAACATATTATGCTCTTTTATTCACTGCTATTAAAGCTGCAGTTCTCTGTTTAACTCTTTGGCAATAGCAGCTGAGAGACTTGAGGTCTTCCATTTTAAAAGGAGTCTCTATGTTGATGTACAATATATGTCAGATGAGGACAGTGTAATGTAGTGAAACTATTCCTCAATTCTTTAGTACTGTAAATAACTATGTGAGATAAAAGATGAAGAAAAATTAGGCCTAAGTACACAACTCTAGGTCTAGTCCAGTGAATACTCCTGAACTCATTTCTGAATTAGATCACATACATTAAATCTCCCTGGTGCAAGGCATTTAGAATAAATGGACTGAAGTTACACAAGTAATTAGAAACAGAGTGAGATAACTGTATTTTCAGCATTTCACCTTGGAAGAAAATACTATACAAGTTGAAACAGCTGGACATCTGGCTTTGGGATGCACCGATGGCCTGCTGTAAGTCTACAGAGTTAACTTTGTTATTCACAAACAGACTGGTTGCGCAGCACCTGTACAAGACAGCCTACACATCCTGGTTGACTCTAACTCATTCTGAAAGCAGGGAAAGCCTCCTCTGCTTACATGTCCACAAATACAGTAGGTGGAGGGACTGCTGTGGCTCTATGTATCATTAAGGATGGAATATCCTGCAAGTAGCAGGATAGTAGATAATGTTGTAGTAGATCACCGACACACTGTTACAGCACTTAGTTGGCTTAAAGAAGCAGGTTTCATTTGTTGCTATTGGTAAAAGATGAAACACTAGTTAGCTCTAGACTGAAAAATCAATTTGATTCACTTCAAACTCCTTATAAAGAAGCCAGTTTAGTTAATAAAGCATGTTTTAAGTGACTGAAAAGCAAAAGAAAATTACCATGGGAGAATACAGATAGAAATATGCATGTAAAATTGGAAAAAATGCAAGGAGTGGAGAAAGTTCTACAAAATAGTTAAGCAGGAAAAGATTCCAGCCATCTAACCTTCAGAATAACAATAAATAGAAACAACAGAGGATGAAACTGTGGTAGGAAACCACTTGAAAATTGAAAATAAGAAATGAAGAAAGAAAGAAGAAACAGGAAAGTCAAACTTTTTGGGAGGCACAATAAATCTTCTAATCCTTTCATTTTCAATGTTTAACTATATGCTTCTCTGAACATTTTTTGGCATAGTAGATTTTTCTCCAAAAATTCACCTTAATTCATAATTTCTAAAGTTAACTGTTGCATGAACTCTAACAAGTCTGATTTTGGAATGGTTTATAATCAACTACACTCTCATTTCTTACCCTCCTGCTGCACATTTTTAACAACACTTACATCGCATTCAGCTCACAGAAATAGTCAGTTCTTCATTTCTTTATTTACTTCACTTCATCCCCTAATGTTTTGCTATAAAATCTTAATAAGTCATTAACAAGCATCTCAGAAATGAAGCACTGAAGTAATTTTCAACACCCTTAAACACACTGCAAAATGTCTGAACTTCTTCATCTAACATGAAATATCCTGTACGCAGGATTTTTCAGTAACGTGAATGAAATGGTGGAACCAGCAATTCTGGGAGGAAAAAAAGAACAACAAAAAAAAACCAAACAAAACAAAAAAAAAAAAAAACCCAACCCCAACAACAGCAACAAAAAACCACAAAAAAAAAAAAAAAAAAAAAAACCAACAACAAACAACAAAAAAAAAAACCCCGCACATATTTAAGAAGAGAAAAAAAATAATGTAGAAGCACTGCCTTCACTACAAATAAAGGAGAGGAATACTGGAAAAGAAGCCTGCAAACCTGACAAAATGCACTGGCTTGGGTCGGTTTAGATTAAACTCACTGTAGGAGAAAAGACATCAAGAAAGAAAACAAATCATTGGATGTTAGATGTACGATCTCTATGATAATCAGATATGTCTCGTGACAGTTTGCTTCAGCCCCTCTGTTCTGTACAAAATACTGTACAGCATCACTGCTGACAAAGGTTCATCTGGCACTGTCTACAGATAAATGAACGTTACCATTTTTTTTTAAAAGACAGGCATGAAAGACCAAAAGAAATACTGAAACAAGAAAAATACAATGATTAATCAATCCAGTTTAACAGTAAAAACATAGTGCTAATTTGAAAAGGCATTTAATCACCTTTGATGCTATGTGACAGTGTAAAATAGTTAAGCACAATAAACTCTTGGAGATTCTGCCAAATCAAGTAAAATGCAGTCCCTTGTCTATTCATTTTTATCACAAAACCTCATCAAAAGTGGAAAACTCTATTTTCCTTCCTCCCTTCAAAGCAAACAAAACAACAAACAAAAAACCAAAGAGAAATAAAAATATTTTAAAGTATAAGCAAACACTAGTTAACTTATGAGAGCAATTTAATAAACTTTTTATCTCTAAACTTCCTTTCCACACCAGCAAAAAGCAACTAAGTATTTTTGCCTTGCATTTATTTATCTTAGTTCCACTTGAGCTTTGATTCTTTCAGATACAAAACGCTGGGATGAAATATCACGTGTATGCTGGAGTGTGAGTTTACTTCAGTGACACATACATCCATTAATTCTTAGTACTGAAGAACACTGTGCTTGAAGCTGCTGAAAACTACTCTGCATCTCACTGTTCTATCTGCAATGTTTCTTAACAATGGGAAATTAATATTTTTAATAATGGTGCACTTCTGTGTAATTTTAGACTGATCACAAAGCTATAACAAAGACTGACAAGATTTCTAAAGTTATCATATTTTAATTAATTTCTTCCTTATTTTGTAGCTAACAGAAAAACGTCACATTACTTTCCTTCATAATATCTAGTTTTATTTTATATCAACATTTTACTTACACAAGCAGAGTCTTTTAATCCATCTAACTGGGAAATACATTCACTTGTTTGAATAATCCCGGTCTGACATTTAAATCAGATTTACTGCATGTATGTTTTTGCCTGTGCATATCTCCCTCACTCCTGAGGGACACCTGCACAGTGAAGAACAGACAGATCTTGTTGCTCCCTGATAAGGTCACAGAGGCTTAGCTATAATATAGCCTAGCTTAATCCTCATTGGTTTTGCCTACTGAGCACAAGACTGTTTCCTTGACAACACAGCTGCAGTTGCCACAGCATTCTGAGCCACATGTGATGTCCAGGTTTAGGGTATGGCCCAGCTGAAAATCTATTATTCAATGCTTTTTTTTTACAAGACATTATAGACTATAAATAAAATCAGTGAAAATCTTCCTCATGTTATATTTCTCCTGTTCATATTACACCATTTCCTACCACTTGCCTACAAACCCATTTCCCACATGAGATGAACACTTCTGAAGCTCCGGAGCCATAACAGTTCCTATCTTGGCATGCTCACAATTTAAGGGCATTTTTTATTCAAGGCATGTCATTTTGCATTCTATATAGAAGTAAGAATTAATCATCAGCTTGAAATGTAATTGTGCAGCTAGAATTTGGAAATATATATGCAAAAAATGAAGCAGTAGTTTAAAAAATGGATATGTAACAAACAATATTGCAAAAGGGAAGAGAATAATACAGAAAGTGAAATATTTCTTCAACAAATGACTGACATTCATTATACACAGTTAAGTGATTTTGAAGCTGAGAACCACAGAATAACAGAATGACTTGAAGTGAAAGGGACTACAGACTGTTTACCTCTAAACCCTTGCCATGGGCTGGTTGCCCCACCAGCTCAGGCGGCGCAGGGACCCATTCAGCCCAGCCTTGAGTATCTCCAGTGATGGAGCATCACAGCTCTCTGTGCAGCTGTGTCAGGGCCTTACCACCCTCTGGATAAACGTTTCCTCCTTAAATCTAACCTAAACCTCCTCTTTTAAGTTCAAAATCTTGTTCTATCACTATTTGCCAGTGTAAAAAGTTGTTCTCCCTTCTGTTCATAAGCTCCCTTTGAGGACAGGAAGTCTGCAACTCTGCAACAAGATTTCACTGGAGCTTTCTCTTCTCCAAGCTAAACAAGCTGAGCTCTCAGAGTTTTTCTGAACACAACAGCTCCACATCTTTCTTATGCCGGGGCCTCACTTTTCAAGACAGTCCACATCCCTCTGGACTGTATTCCTTTCTTCTATTTTGTCAACTGCACCACTCACCTTGGAGTCATCAGCAAACTTGCTGAGAGCACACACTCAATCCCACTGTCTAGTTTGTTGATAAAGATGCTGAAGAGCATCAGTCCCAAGACTGATTCCTGGAGCACACCACTAGTCACCAGCTTCCACCTGGCCGTGGACTCATTGATCATGACATTCTGGATGTGACCATCTAAACAATTCTTTATCCACTGAATGATGCCCTCTTTCGATGTAACTCAGGATACAGTTGGCATTCTGAGCTGCAAACATACATTGTTGGCTAGCATCAAGCTTTTTCTCCATTCGGTTGCTCTCAGTTTTTACACAGATCTAGGATCTTGCAAGACCATGCAAGGCCAAGCAAAGTGTATTGCATTTATAAGCCTCACCTCACATTTTACTGAAATACTGAAATAGTCGACTATCCTTCCAGCTGCAATTAGGATATCTGTCATCCAACAATATCAGTATAATGACTTGACATTAAAATAATTTATCTGATCTCTCTGCTGAAATGGCTAATGCATTAGGAAAAGTGACCCGGTGAATTTCATTTATGATTTATTATCACCTTATTAGAGAGAGGCTATCTGATTCATAAATGCTCACGGTGTGCTTATTAGTTACACAATACAGTAACCTCGATCAACTTGTGGCTTTGCCTAAAAATTCCAGATTTTCCTGCAGTTCTTAACTTTGTAATTTTGTGATTAAAAATTCTTTCAGATTAAATTTTCTGGTAACTTACATGGTTGAGATGAAACTTCTAGGCATAAATGCATGTGGCCACTGGAAACAATCTTGCCAGTTCTATGGGTAATGGGGCAATAGATTATCAAGTCAGAAGTATGACTAGGTCTTCTGATTAGAGGTTGAAGGTAGACAAATTCATCACAGAAATAAGGCGCAGAAATTCAGGATTACTGGAAACTGGGCACTGAACTAACTGTTCCAGGCCTGCAGGACTTTTGGATAATTTTTAAGGCAACATACTACACTTTAAGGAACATAAATGCACAAAAATTCTACAGCACCACACCTTGTTTCAATGTAATGCAACAGCACCTAAGAACTGTCTTCAGCTGAGCTCTGAACTTAGCAAGATGTGCAGACTTGCTGCTTAGAGATTACAGCTGTTGTCATAAATTTAACTGTGACCAATACAATTCTCTGGCACTCAGACTAACTGCCACAGAGCAGAACAAGTTCTCTGTATTAAAGTCCATTATCTTCTACAACAGCTTTTCTGCAAGCAAACTGCCATCTGAGAGTAACCCACAATCTGTACCAACTCCTAAACTTTGAAAATGTTTAGCAATGCCCTTGACAGGACTGTTTTCCCTTATATTAATAAAGAAACAGCATAAACAACTGACTTCTTGTCACGATCCAGCAACTGCCTGGCAATAATGTAATACCATATCACTGTGAATAGCAGGATTAACCAGCCTCTAGTGAATGTAGAACTAATATAAAATCTAGCCTCTTCATGCAATGGAAACAACACTAATAGCAGAATCCCTCCAGAAACCGCAAACAAAAGGAGTCTGGTGGAATTTGAAATTGAGAAATAAAGTAAGAACTTAAATCAATAAGCGCATGATTGCAGAAGCCAGAAATGTTCCATTATTTCATAAGCCATAGGTCTGATTTAGTAATAGTCAATCAGCTTAATCATCTCTGGTAAAACTAGCTAAGAATTCCGAGATAGCCTGGGACATGAAGATTTCACAGGATTACTTTTTCCTGTCTTCTTCTGAGGTGTGTGATCTATGTGTGAGTAGTATTACTTCTGTTATAAATCAATGGAATTACTCAGTCTGTGATATTCATCTTAAAAGTATTCCAGAAGGTAAATGAGACTGTATGACAGCTGATCTATGAAGCTATCTCAACTACTTGAAAATATATGGCTGGGAGTGGTAAACAACACAGATAAAGTTTAAGAGCATCATGGAAAGGTATGGTCAATATGTGATGAGTAGACTTATACTAACTCATAAATTCAAGACATTGTAAGCTGTAATTCGTAATCCTCTATCAGCTTTCACTGACTAAAATTTCAGACCTTCTCTAAGTGAGAGATTTGTTCTGAATGGTGAGATGTAGGAATTGGGATTAAAATGACAGTTTCATGCACATTAATTGAAAATCTGTGGTAAAAGGCCAGAAACAGATAAAGACAGGCAGGGAATTTGGAAATAACAATACTGGTGTTCAGTATTACAGGCAGTGATCTCAGAAAAAAAATTGATCTAATCAAAACAAATTCTCTGTAGGTAGAATAGCAAAGTAGCAAAGTAATAGGATACAAAGGATTCTGAACATTTACGAAAATTTCCATCAAGAAGAAAAGACAAAAAAGAAGACTTGAAAATGTAACAAGTGGGCAATAATTACTGGCATAATGGGTCAGTTGTGGGTAAATAAGGCAGGAGTTAGCAGAGTTAGCACTCAGCACAAGAAGGATGTGGAACTCATGGAGTGGATCCAGAGAAGAGTCATGAGGATGATGAAAAGACTGAAGAAAGGCTGAGGGATCTGGGCTTGTTTAGCCTGAGGAAAGCACCAGGGAAATCTCATTGTGGTCTTTCTGTACTTTAAGTGTACTTATAAACAGCGGGGAGAAAGACTTTATATGGTTTGATAGTGATAGGGCAAAGGGGAATCCTTTAAACTTAAAGAGAGATGATTTATGTGAGATGTTAGGAAGAAATTCTTTACTCAGAGGGTCCTGAGGCACTCACAGAGCTGCCCAGAGATGTTGTGTGTGCCCCATCCCTACAAAGTGATCTGGATTGGGTTGGATGGGGCACTGGGCAGCCTGAGCTGGTGGGAGGCAAACCTGCTCACAGCAAGGGCATTGGAACTGTATGATCTTTAATGTCCTTTCTAACTCACACCATTCAGTAACTGTGATAGAAAGTGAAAGTGGTAAGGAGGCAGAAATAGAGAAGTTAGGTTGCTTGAAAAGTCTCAGAACCAGTATACAGAAGCGAGATAGCAACAAACTACACAGTGCAGAAATATTTTAGATAAATACATATGATACACAGCTGCATTTTTCAAACTCGAGAGAAATGACCTTACAATAATTGGGATAAATGGTAAAGCAAGAGAAAACTAACATACCAGTTCTGTAGCTGAATAAAGAAGTTTCATTTTCAGAGCTACTCTGCAGAAAACATTAGAAAAAGATACGTACAACAGATCTAGCCATGTAAACCTTCCTATTAGACAAAGGTTTTGCAGCACATCCAAAGCAAAGTCCAGGAGCTGACTTTAATGTTTTAAATCAGTTGGCATAATGCCAGCAGTAAAACTTTGTATTGGCAGACTTTCAGCTATGTTTCCACAACTAATTTGAAAATAAACAAGCTGTTACAGATCTTTTCTTGTGTGCACTGGCAAATGTCACAGAATGCTATAATCTACCCTACACTGGCAAATTTAGTACTAATGACTGGATCAAAAATGGACTGAAGATGATATCCAGCCTACAGTTGTGTGTGACAGATGCAATTGCCAATGTTCTCTACCAGTTTCAAGATAAGAAACAAGATAGAGATATAGGTCTGGAGAAAAAGAATGCTGTTTTGTCCTCTGTTGAATTTGAACCACATAGTAGGTATTCGTGGAAAGTTATCTAAGTCATTTTAGTTCAAATGGAACAAGACTTCAGTAAGTAAAGAAGGAGATAATTACTTGACCTCACAGTTAATGGATTTGAAATGTCCAAGTCTGAATAAGACACTGCAATATGCCTTGTGGTAAAAACACTTAGAACAGAAAGACTTAATCAGTTGAGAACACAGTAGTTTGTTTCTTAGCAACACAGGTCACCAAGAATACCTCACTCCACTCAGAATTGTATTCTGAATGAACACAGCAAACTTTTTCATATTTTCCTTTCAAATATCTCAAGTGTGCAAGCTTACATGACAGAAAAGATCCAGCTACTGCAACTACAAACACAACCTCCCCTGACGAACAATGGATAAGAATGTTGTGGGTATTTTGTCTTTTTTTTTTTTTTTTTTTTTTTTTTCTTTCTTTCTTTTTTTTTTTTTGAGGGATAGGTTGGAGAACTAACGAAGACCTAATATACAATAAATCGTGTTTTCCGGCTGGATAGACTGCATTTATCAATGTAGCCATGGGAAGCCAGAAAAAAACATTAATTCCATTGACTTCAGAAGAAAGCATAAAATAAATAATCTTATTTCCTACATGCCATTTGTTAATGAACAATGAAACTTCGTATCTTTTGAATGAATGCAGTAAAAGAGACAATATCAATTTTGTACAGTACTAATACACCGCAATTACATGCAGAATATAACACAGCTATTAGAATAACCTCAGCTAATTGACAGCTAATTGTCTTCTGAAGTTTCACAAGTTAGAAAAAGATACTGATTTAATCAAAACTTTCTGTAAGCTCATGCAAACAATTTGGATAGAGTATTGACTGTGCAAAATTATCAAGAGTTAGGAATTCTCTACTTTCGATTCTGAGAAAACTGTTATTCACACAAGTGATTGAACCACGCAAGATTCAAATATCACAGGCACTGAAAGGAAACTAAGCAGTTTTTAGAAAGAGACAGATTGTCCTAAAAATCCCACAAGAAGTCAAGACTGAGCAGACTGCACTGGCATCTCTCTGTGAGATCTCTTATGGGATATTTTAAATGTTTAAAAGAAGAACTAATGATGAAACAAGAAGGGTTTCAAGTTCAGTCCTGGAAATCAGTAGGTACTGCTCAGGATATGAGAAATTGCAAAGCTAAGTAATCAAAAGGCTTTCAGCAGTTGAGGAAGGAATAAGGAAGAAGAAAAGACACTATTTAACAGAAAAGAATGCTAATGAACTCTGTGTTAGTTCATTTTTAACAACAGGATGTAAAGACATGGTAGTTCACTGTTACATTCAGTCGAAAAGAATCCCAGTTTTGTAAATCCTCACAATAATACTCAGGTATGAATGAAGATATTAGTGATAATAATATGCATTTATATTAATGTTAAATGTATGAAAAACAATACTAAAAACAAGCTACAAATAAAATATTATACCGATCCTAATTGTTATTTCTCCACAATCAGGATCTGAAGGGAATGGTTCTCCTAGAACATGTGGCAATATGTGAAATATATGAACATCCCTTTTAAGTATGAGCTACTCAGAATTCAGTCCTATCACTTCCTATTTAAACTAGGTAATTGCATCCTGTTTACTGCAGACCGAGTCCTATCATCATTGCCCACTGAGAAACTCTGAAAATTCCATTATCTATTTCCTTAACTTTGTAATAAATGTAACACATTCTGTGAAATTGTAACACACATCTCTGAAAAACTTCTTCCATGACATCCTATTTACAATGAAGATTCTCCACAACTATTGTGTTAACATGGATAATGAAATAAAATTTGCCATTCTTGATTTACACAGAGAGTTGTTTTTTCTCTCATTTATGACACTGAAGTCATAATCCAACAGCTTCAGAACGAACTAAATAATTTGAAACACAATAAAGCATACAGTAAGATTATAAAACCACACCCAGCAACATTTACTTGTTAAACAGGTATATATTTTAATTGCTCAAATCATTCTAAAACCATTGACATTAACAGTGTAAGAAGAATAAGCAGCAGTAAACAGTTTCACATATGTCAGGCTTATGACAAATGCAATCTTTTGTGAATGTTTTTCAAATCTAATGAATAGCTGACAAAGTACAGAAGTAAGATTTCGGTTTGTAGTTTTTCAAAACAACTTTACTGAATTAACCTCATTTTAAAAATCAGATTCCCACCATGATCTGTGGAGTATCTAATCTAAATCATTTTGATCAACTTCATCAAAGCTTTCATAAAAACACAGAAAACTAAACTTGCATAATAGAATCATATAATAGAATCACAGAATGTCCTGAAAAGGACCTCAAAGGTCATCTAGTTTCAACCCCTCTGGTGTGTGCAGGGCTGCCAAACACCAGACCAAGCTGCCCAGTGCACATGTTTACAATGAAAAAAGTCAATGGTTAGATGACTTACATCATACCACACAGTCAGCAGCTTGGGTAGGGGCAGCAGTTCACACTTGTTTAAAGACTTTATGGACTCCTCCAGCCTGCAGTATCTGAAAGGAGAACTAAGCCCAGTTTAAAAAGTGATTGGTAATACAGGTAGTAAAAACAGAAAGAACACTTTGTATTTCCTAAAAAAGGATGTAGCTTTCAGCATTACAGAAATGTATTTTTTAAAGTGGTGGTGATAGACTTTTCTTATTATTGCACTTAATTCTACCCTGCTGTGTGTGTTAAGGCAATTACCAGAAGTCCTAGAGCAAATTTAAAGGACTCAAACTGTCAGCATCTTCAAGTATCTGTAACACAAGTTTTCAATCACTGCAACTCCAATTTCAATTTCTGCATCACAATTATCCTTTATTACAATAACAATATTGAGACATGAAAGTAATTTCCACTAGCCTTAACTGTCATACAGTAGTAATTTATGCTTAACTACTTGCTTTTCTCTAAATGGCTGGCTTAAAATATTCACATTTGACTTTTTTCTTTGATTGTACACTTATAGAGATGTTACATAATCAATCTCTTTCCATTAAAATAACAAAGGTTTGAGATGTGGCCAGCACATTCTACACAGAAAAACAGATATCTAGTGATATCTTCTGACGTTACCTTTCTCTCCATAAAATAAATCATCTAAAAACAGTGCTAGCAGTCTCAAACTCTTTCAACATTCAGTGGTGGATTATGGCCTTTTAAGACTGTAAAATTTTAACATCCCTATGGATGCAAACATACATAGGAAAAAAAATGCAGCAGATCTCGTGTGTATTCTTTAAAGTATAACAAATTACTGTACCTGGTTTTGATGGAATTCAATCAATTTAGAAAACATCGCTACCAGAGTACAGTAATTAAAATTATCCTGTAAATCGATTTACATTTCCTATTAAGAAATGAGAAGATTCTACACTATGAATTTTATTATTATATATTTTATTTTTTCAGAATTGATCATATAAGTAAGTCACTGAGACTAAGAAATTCTACGCCAGAAAAATTATCTTCATAACATTATCATCACTTCTCATTGGAAAAAACAAAACCAACCAAACAAAAACCCACCAAAATGAAACCAAGCAATCCAAAAGAGAACAATAAACATAAAACAAAACAAAACAAAACAAAAAAATAGAGGAGAGAGGTTATCTTGTGGTTGTAATTTAAGCTATATCTAATGTTTGTAAATTTCAGGAATGTACCATATGATATCATATGAATCAATCAGCTCTTTTAAACAGACATTCTTGTATTTGAATATGCTCTAAGAATCACTAGATTACAAATTCAAGGAAAAAGTCTGCCAAAATAAGCAATACTGAACAGAAGAAAGAAAATAATACACTTCATTGTTCAGAAAACAGTTGCTTGTCACACTTCCTTTTATTCAAGTAATGGTGAGCCAAAATAGCAAGTAGCTTGATGATTATTTCATAATCTCTGAATATTAATTTGTTGGTCAGAGGTTTTCTCAGTAGTTGCACCAAGAACCAACAGCAAAAATGAAAAACAGTTGTAAATAAGTACTTCCTATGATATTCTGCTCCTTTTCTAGAATTATTAGACTCTTGTGAAGAATCCTGTCAACTGCAAACAACTTTTATACAGTCCGCCTTTTCATCATTCAATGAAAACAAATGCAACTCGCCAGACATTCACTTCCTTCCACTAACCAAAAACCAACTCCAATACAGACTGGAAGGAGCAGTCCTTGAGAGTAGCCCTGAAGAGAAGGACCTGGATGGATGAAAAAGTTAACATGAGTGAGCAGCGTGCTCTCACAGCTTGGAAAGCGAACGATATCCTGGGCTCCATCATAAGAGGGATGGCCAGCAGGGACATGGAGGCAATCGTCCCTCTCTACACTGCTCTTGTGAGGTCCCATATGGAGTACTGTGTCCAGGTCTGGGGCCCCCAATACAAGAAAGACAGAGAGCTGCTGGAGAGGGTCCAGATGAGGGACACAAAGATGATCAAGAGGCTGGAGCACCTCCCCTATGAAGACAGGCTAAGGGAGCTGGGCTTGTTCAGCCTGGAGAAAAGAAGGCTGCAGGGTGACCTAATTGCAGCCTTTCAGCACCTAAAGGGAGCCTACATACAGGAGCTTGTGTTATGCCCCACCTGTACCACTGTGTCCATGAAACAGTCTAGGCCAGTTGATGTCCTGAGTAACCTGCTCTAGTGGTTGACAATGCTGCTCACAGCAGGGGCTGGGAACCAGATGATCTTTAAGATGCCTTCCAACCCCAGGCCATTCTGTGATTGTATGGACAGGATTCCCAAAGAAGTGAAGGAGTCACCATCCCTGGAGATACAGAAGAAACATGTAGCGCTTAGTGACATGGTTTAGTGGTGAACTTACTTGCGTGGTTGGAGTTGATGATAACAGAACCATAGAATCAAAGAACAGCTTTGGTTGGAAGGGATTACAAAGTCCATCCCCTTCCAACCACCCCCTGTGGGGAGGGTTGCCAACCATTAGGTGAGCCATTAGATTGGGTAATAGATCAGGCCCTTGAGCACCTCAAGGGATGAGGCATCCACAGCTTTTCTGAGCAACCTGCTCCAGTGCCTCACCACCCTCTGAGCAAAAAATTTCCTCCTTATATCTAACCTAAATCTCCCCTCTTATTTTAAAGTCAATCTCTGTTGTCGTTACACTACCAGACTGTAAAACATCGATCTCCCTTCTGTTCATAAGCTCCTTTAAAATACTGGAAGAACACTCTGAGGTTTCACCAAAACCTTCTCTTCTCCAGGTTGAATAAGATCACCTTGCTCAGCCTTCCATCATATGAGAGGTCCTCCAGCCTCATCTACATCCACGTTCTGTGGACCTGTTCCAGCAGTTCCACACTTCCAGGGTCGATGACTTGTACCTTCTGGGGTGCATTCAGAGAAGGTCCACAAAAATGATCCAAGGGATGGAACACCTCCCTTATGAGGACTGGCTGAGAGCTGGAGCTGTTCTCCTTATGAGGGCTTTGGGGAGACCTGGTAGTGGCCTTTCAGTATTTAAACAGGGGGCTATAAGAAAGACAGACTCTTTGTCAGGGCCTGTTGTGATCAGACAAGGAGAAAATGTTTCAGATTTAAAGAGGGGAGATTTAGATCACATATAAGAAAACTGCTTTTTATGATAAGGGCAGTGAAGCACTGGAACACGTTACCCAGAGATGTGGTGGATGCCCTGTCCCTGGAGGTATCCAGAGTCAGACTGGAGCAGCTCTGAGCAACCTGATCTAGTCATAGATGACCCTGTTCACTGCAAGACAGTTGGACTAGTTGACCTTTAAAAGTCCCTCTGAGCTCAAAGAATTCTGTGATTCTGCAATGAAAAATCCCAAAGAAGAAGAAAAGGAGTAAGCTGCTCTTCAGATCACTTCTTTGTTAAGTGAACAAAATACTATACTTGCTGTTCTTCATTGCTGCAACAAGTACTTAATTTGTCCTGTCAATTGAAGACTTGCCAGAACACATCTTGGACCTTCTATTATCCTGGGAAAGAAAACCGTGACTCAGCCAGTCTGCTTGAAGGTTGATCTTCTTTGTTAAGCAATGTCATTCTGATTGATATCAGACAAATTTCTGTCCCAATCATGCACTTATAATGATCACCTGAGTACTTCAACCACAAACTGGCATTATTTGGCTTATAACTTGTGACCTAAATTTGAATGCAATTGTTCCATCTTCAAACACATACATATACACATAAGATACACAGCTGCTTTTATTCCAGTTTCCAAGACAGTACAAGCTTACACAACTCAGAATTCAATGTGAAGGGCTAACTGAAGCTTTTGTGATTACATGTGAAAAACTTTTAGTCACAAATATCATCAGTTCTCTGAGGAAAAAAATGCAGGGATCTGTAGCACAATTCATAATAATTGTGCTTTCCACACAGCTTCCTAGCAACTCTGTCCAGTGATATGGTATACAAAGAAATCATTTTTATGTTCACAGCTAAAGAACAATGAAAGGTTGAACAGCTCCTGCCTTGCAGTTCTGCTCTCCTTCTCCAAAGTAGAGGAAGAAAATGAAAATTTCTATGAAAAACTTGTCTCGTACAAGCTTACTTATTAGCTCCCTATACCGAGGCCATACTTTCCATCAATTTCATGAACTCTCAAAACCTATTGTTAAATTTTCTCAATAAATATTTTTTGCAAAATGCTTCCCCCATTGCATCTATCAGCAACTGGTTAGAGAACTTTCAAGTGCACTCAACTTCATTTAACTCATTTGTTGCAACATTTCAAAGAATTCTGCTTGCAGAGTATACATGTTTGTTGTTTTTCCTTTTTTGATTGAGATAATACAATTAATGTGCACCATCTTGAGCTCAGACAGGAAAGCTAAATGGATTGCTGGAAAAAGTAATCAAAAAAGTAATATTATTAATGTGGTTAGATGAAAAGCTTCATCAAATGAACAATGAGCTCTAGAAAGCTCAGGCCAGGTGCACTGTAAGATATAAAATACAGGCAAGATAAGGTAAATTAAAAAACACTTAATAAATATGTATCAAGCTTACTCCTTTTCAAATGGCAGACTAACACAGCTGATTGAAAGGAGCAGCTGTTTGTTTCATAAGCAAACCTATAATGACATGCAATTAAGGGTTTAAAACTAATATGAGTAAGTTCTAATATTAGCCTGTACAAAGCTTTAGCCTAGTTAATATCTGAAGAGCAATTGTCATTATCTATAGATCACTACTGATATGATTAGCATATCTATAATTTGTACTAAAATTGCTGGAGAAGATTAGTTAAATAATATAATTTAATAACATAATGCTCCCTTTCTGGTTCTACTATTACTCCAAGTAGACTTAGGAAATTAAAAAAAGAGAGAGAGAAAAAGTGGAGTACAGAAGCAAAAGTAAGGAACTGAGTTTAGACTGAAAGCTATGGTTTTACATGTAAACCATATGCATTTCACACAGTGTGCATCATATACACCAAAATCAATGTTAGTTTCACATAAACATATTCACGCTTTCATTTTTTATAAAGTGATGCACAGTACATTCAGTTCATCATTTAGATGACACTCCACAGCACTTTGTAAGTCTTCAGAGGCAGCTGTTGGAGAGAAAATTTAGCCATATTTTGGTACAACTCTTTAAAATCCAGATAAAATAATAATTAAAATCCAGACCTCAGTCTCCAGGACTGTGATCTTCATTATGATGCTTTTTTATTTCTAGTTTTGCCTTTGACTTCTCAGTTGCAAAGGTCTCTTCTTCAGTGCACTGGATCTTGGGCTAATTCTGGGAACAAAATCCGGTTCATCACATGAACAGGTTAAAGTTTAGCCGCAAAATTCCCTTTATCAGCTCATACTTTATTTACACAGCCAGATGTGGCTAGGGATGCTCTCTCTATACAAATCATAAAAATTTCAATGTTAATCCTGACAAGAATTTGCAGCTAATCTCACATCACTGACTACCACAGACAAGTCTTGCCTGACCAATCCAGTGGCCTTCAATGAAAGTGTAACAGATGATGGCAAGCTGGAGATGAGCCAGAAATGTGCCCTTGCAACCCAGAAACACAACTGTATCTTGGGCTGCATTCAAAGCAGCGCGCTCAGCAGGGTGAGGGAGGGGATCCTGCCCCTGTGATCTGCGCTGTGATACTTCACCTGGAGCACTGTGTTCACAGCTGGAGTGTTCAGCACAGGGGAGATGTGAGCTCGTTGAAGTGCATCCAGTGGAGGGCCACAGAAGTGATCCAAGGGAATGGAACACCTCCCTTATGAAGGCAGGCTGAGAGAGCTGGGGCTGTTGAGCCTGGATAAGAGAAGGTTCTGGAGAGACCTGAGAGTACCTTTTAAGTATCTGAAGGGAAGCTAAAAAAAGGTTTTAGACTCTTTTTCAGGGTCTTCTGTGATTAAAAAAAAAAAAAAAAAAAAAAAAAAAAAAGAGGGAAATGGAAACTAAAAGAGGGGAGACTTAGATCATATGTAAGAAAAATGTTTCTAATAATAAGGGTAGTGAAGCCGTGTAATAGGTTGCCCAGAGAGGTAGATGAATTCCTGTCCCTGGACATGGAAGATCAGGCTGGATCAGGCTCTGAGCAACCTGATCTAGCTGTAGGTATCTGCATTTTTTGCAGGGGAGTTGGAGTAGATGACCTTTAAAGGTTCTTTCCAACTCAAAGGATTAAATGATTCTATGACTACCAAATGTTCCATAAACAAAACAGCATTACAGCAATTTAGACTGAAGCATGAAGTATTAAGAAGTAGGACTTGTTACTCCCTGGGAACACAGCCCCCTGCACTGGTAGATAGGGATGGGAAACAGAATAAGCCCTGCACAATCCATGATGAGATGGCTTTGGACCTGCTCTGGAAGCTGGATGCTTACAACTCCACAGGCTAGATGGATTGCACCTTAGAGTGCTGAAGGAGTTGGTGGATGTCATTGCCAAACCACTGTCGATCATTTTTTGGCAGTCCTGGCTGACTGGGGATGTCCAGGTGGATTGGAGGCTCTCAAATGTGACGCCCATCTTCAGAAAGGGCCAGAAGGATGATCCTGGTAGCTACAGGCCCATCCACCTCACCTCAGTGTGTGGGAAGGTTATGGAACAAATAGTCTCGGGAACCATCATGGACCAGTTAAAGGTCAGCCAGGGGATTAGTCCCAGTCAGCATGGGTTTATGAATAGTAGATCCTGTCTGTCAAACCTGATTTCATTCTATGAAAAGATGACCTGCTTAGTTGATGAGGGTAAGGCTGTCGATGTTGTTGGTCTACCTGGACTTCAGTAAGGCCTTTGACACTGTCCCCCATAACGTTCTCATGGAGAAGCTGGCTGCCCATGGTCTGAATGGGCGTACGCTCCTCTGGTTGAAGCACTAGCTGTATGGCTGGGTCCAAAGGATTGTGGTCAATAGAATTAAATCCAGTTGGTGGCCAGTCATGAGTGGTGTCCCCCAGGGCTCAGTACCAGGGCTGCTTCTATTTAACATCTTTATTAACAATCTTGATGAGGGGATTGAATGCACCCTCAGTAAGTTTGCAGATGACACCAAGGAGGGAGGGAGTGTTGATCTGCCTGAGGGAGAAAGGGCACTACAGAGGGATCTGGATAGACTGGATTGATAGGCCAAGGCAAACTGCATGAGTTTCAATAGGGCCAAGTGCCAAGTCCTGCATTTTGGTCACAAAAACCCCAGGCAACCCTACAGGGTTGGGGAGGAGTGGCTGGAAAGCTGCCTGATGGAAAGGGACCTCAGTGCACTGATGGACAGTCAGCTGAATATGAGCCAGCAGTGTGGCCAGGTGGCCAGGAAGGCCAATGGCATCCTGGCTTGTATCAGGAATGGTGTGGTGAGCAGGACTAGGGAAGTCATCCTGCCCCTGTACTCAGCTTTGGTGAGGCCTCACCTCAAGTACTGTGCTCAGTTTTGGGCACCTCAGTTCAAACAGGACAGGGAGGTGCTGGAGCAGGTCTGGAGAAGGGCAGTGAGGCTTGTGAAGGGCTTGGAAAATCAGCCCTATGAGTAGAGGCTGAGGGAGCTGGGTCTGTTTAGTGTGGGGAAAAGAAGGCTGAGGGGAGACTTTATTGCTCTTTTCCAGTATCTGAAAGGTGCTTACAGCGAGTGCGGGGCTGGTCTCACTGGTGACAGATGACAGGACAAGGGGAAATAGCCTCAAGTTGCACCAAGGTATGTTTAGGTTGGACTTTTCGAAACACTTCTTTACAGAAAGGGTAGTTAAACACTGGAATAGGCTCCACAGGGATGTGGTTGAGTCACCATCCCTGGATGTGTTTAAGAGCCATTTAGATGTGGTGCTCAGAGATATGATTTAGCGGAGGGTTGTTAGAGTTAGGGTACTATGGTACTATATAATTCCTTATGAAGTCAGAAAAGGTTATTCATTATTATTATTATTATTATTATTATTATTATTATTATTATTATTGCTATGTCTACAGCAAGGTTTACCTTGATTTTAAAATCTTCAGGAAAAAAAAAATCAAGAGATAGCATTAATAATTACAAAGTTTACATCAACTACTTGACCTAGGTACTGTTGCTCATACACAAATAAGTTGCAAAGAACAAAATCATTAGCATACTAACTTAAAATATTTAAAAGACATGGAGGACGTATTTATTATTTATTTCCCAATGACAGTATGGTATGCTTAAAAAACAAAGTCGAAAAATAAACAAGTAGACTTTTATGCCAGCGAATTTTCCTTCTCAAAAATTTATGCTCTATTCTCACTTGATGATAATAAAGTGAAGATAAAAAGAAAGTTCTCTTCCAGGGTGAAGAAATGTAACTGTAAGCTGCACCATATCAGTCCCTTTTTTATTTTTCTAAATGCATCTCATTCTTATGCTATAAGCAAAAGCCACTAAGTCAGCTGTTGCTGATTAATATTTACTCACAAAACAGTGTACAGATTCACGAAGGGATAACCTTATATAAAGTCTCAGATTTTCAGGCATTAGAAGAGACCTCTGGAGATCACCTAGTCCAACCCTCCTGGTAATGGAGGTTCTTTACAGTATGTCGCACAGAAAAGCATCCAAGTGTGTTTAAACTATCTCCAGAGAAGACTTTACAGCCTCAAGTGGAGAGTCTGTTCAGTGCTCCATCACTTTCACAACAAGAAGTTTTTCTTTTTTTTTCAAAGGAATCTTCTGTGTCCTAGTTTGTGCCTGCTCCCTGTTATAGTTTGTGCCTGCTTTCCAGTGTATATGCATGCACACCTATAGTGACTAATATTTTTTCTGAAATATAAGGAAAAAAAAAAAGCAAAACAAAATACTTGTACATAATCCAGCAATGCTTGAAAAGGAAAAAGCTCTGTGATGCTGACGTGCATTTGTCTCTACAAACAGACTACCCACTACTATATTTTAAAGTTCGGTTTGCAGAAAAAAAAGCTCAGATTCTTGAAGAAACTCAGTAATAAAAAACAAACAAACAAACAAAAAAACACACAGAAAAAAAACCCCACAATCCATTAATAGTAACATTTAATTCAGGACTTAGTCTGAAAATTGTCAAAATTAATACATAATCTTTAGGTACATATGATAACTTATTTAATATTTTAAAAAGTGTAAGTAATATGCTAAGAGTCGTACAGTGCAAAAAAAAAAACAAACCAAAACTGTTGGAGAATCACTGCTCTGGGAAGAAGTATGAAATAGATACCAGAAAAGAAGGGACAGGATAGGAGAGCACCAGACTGGTAATTTCACTGACAGCTTTACTTCTTCTAAGAAAAACATCTTACAATTTAACACTGAAATACAAAATATTGCTTTAAATATTTTAACAGCATACCAACTGTAAATGCTGCAAACCAGCCTGGTATCAAATATTTAAAATATATGCCTGAAGTAAGAAAAACTTAGCACTATCTATTATACAGCAGAAAGGGAAAGGAATTTTGATGACACTGTAACAAACATTAAAGCTGAACCTAAAGAAAAGACTGTTGGGTAACCAAACTGGCAATGCAACACTGTTCAGGCAGCAACAAATACAATCTACATATGTGAGTTTAAGCTGTGATAATTACCATAGACCGTCTGCAAATCAATGATAAATTGCAACATATTTTATTCAGGACATTAAGGAAAGTAGGTAGCTTGGTATCCTGCTGTAGTAAGCACACAGAGAATTAGCCCCCAATTCTATGAACTGCTGCAAACAAAATGTTGAAAAGCAAACCCCACACAAAGAAAAACTAGAAAATAGGATTTCAACCTTGTGATACATTTTCTCAGGCATCAACAGCTCTTGTAGCATAATCCTAGTGCAAGTGAAATTCTGAGTCATGGCTAGGCAATAAATAGTAATTACAGGCAATAACTATCAATTAAAACCTATAATCTTCTACTCCACTTAAACAGATAGACACACAGAAGCCATCAAAAAGACCACACCTATCACAAATGAGATCCAGTGTATTGATAATGTCAAAATCATGTCAAATGTCAAATTCACACCAATTTAGCGGGCTGGCATTTTATTGCAAGGACTAATATCTTCTGTCTCTGACTTTAACTCTTCTTTAAAAAGCAAGTATAAAATGGACCCACCAAAAAGTGGAATAAATAAGGCACAAGTCTTCATATTAGAGAAAAAAAAAAATAGAATAAGGAAAATTCATATTATACCAATATTGAATTTGTTAAATACAACAACAAAAACATTAGCCAGTAAATTGTGGACAAGAATACATAAAGATGTGTATATGAGAAAACTTACAATTTGATTGAAAAATAAATCTTCTGACCAAAAGATGTGATTACAGTGCTCACACCAAAAATTAAAGAAAAGCACAGTATATTTTCTTAAATCCTTTAAGTAGATTGCCCCGTATCTCAAAAATAAATCCATAAGTGCCTACTCTAGTCAGGATCTAGAACAGCATACATACACATCTTACTAGGGCTTGAAAAATACACCTAAGTTAGGCCTCTAAGAGTGTGTGTAGAGATTTAAATATGATTGGGACATATGAAAGGTAAACTTAATCATCTTTTAATTACTCATAATCGAAAACCTACTAGATTTTTAGATAACTTAAATGTTAAGGATTGAACAAGGAAATAGATAACCTTTCTCCAGCTGAGCCCCTTTCATTGCTTCTCTTTCTTCTCCAAACACCCTCTTGTCTTATTGCTTATGAATGGACTCTTACATCAGTTCGGTTTCACCTATTTGTGAAGTGTGCTGATTTTTTTGATACACTTCTCTACACTTAAGAATCTAATCAAATTGATACTTTGGTTGTTGTGGTTTGTTTTTTTCTCCAAAACAATTAATTGGACTCTCCCTCTAATTTTCTTGAACATAAAAGCTTATTAGCCATTACTTCCAGGACTGAAAGTGGCACTCATTCTCCAAAGCATGTAATACCCAGAAAAACTTCTTTAATGAAAATTGCTTCAATAATGGTTGTGTAATATCTATCTCGGACCTGCTTATTAATGATTTTATCGTACTGCTTTACATATTTACTAGCTTGCAGATGTTGAAATACTTACAGGCTACCAGTATGCCAGTAATACAGTACATGTTTCATACTGTATAAAGATACAAAGAGTGTTTATCATATATCTCTAGAGAACACTGCGATAACACCAGGTACAGTAAGCCAACTGTTTGTTATCAAAATTCTGTGTATCTTAAATTTATGAGCTACTAAAGAAGTCATCCACTGTTACTTACTGTGATATGCATGCTTTTTAAGCTTCAAATTATGTCTTTCTCAGTAATTTTTCATGATATTTTAGAGGTCTCAGCTTAACTTCTTTGATCATAAGGAGGTACACTTTTTTTTTTTTTTTTAATGTAAATACATTATTTTCTTCTGACTGCTGAAAATCAGCAGATTGCTAACTAGTTAGTGACAAGACTGTCTGGACATCATAATGCTAGGGCAAAACCACTAATCTTAAATAGACACACTCTCTTCTTACTACTGAGAACACATCCTGAATATCCTAAATCAGATTGGTGAAACCCTTGAAAGTTGTTCCTTCATTGTCAAAATGTATGTAATGCTCATTATAACAGAAAAAAAAAAAAAAAAAAAGAAAAGAAAAAAAAAAGTGAAAAAGCACAGTTTTTACAGACTGGTTAAGAATTTTAGACCTTCTACCACGGAGTGACAGAATAAGTGGACAAATAAAAGCAGTGGATACTATCTACCATGCCAAAAGGTCTTTGACATGGTCTAACAATATGTCCTTATCTCTAAATCTGAGAGATGTGGGTTTGAAGAGCAAATTATTTGGCAGTGGATAAGGAATTGGTCGGATGGCTGCAACTAGAAGGCTGCTGCCACTGGCTCTGTGTTCAGGTGGAGAGTGCTGTTGACCAGTGCTCCCTACGGAGTTTGTCTTGGGACCAGTACTCCTTCAAGATCTTTATCAAGACATAGGCAGTGGCATTAAGTGTACCCTCAGCCACTTTGCTAATGATATCAAGCTCAATGGTGCAGCTGATGTAACATAAGGAAGGAATGTCATCCAGAAGGACCTGGACATGGCTGACAAGCAGGCACATGAGAACCTAAATAAGTTAAAAAAGATTGCCCAGAGATGAGTACAGATGGGAATATAAATTTTGAAAGGAGCCAAATGGAGAAGGACTGATGGGTCCTGATGGAAGAAAAGCCAGCACTGTGCTGGCAGAGTATCCTGGTCTGCATCAAAAGAGATTGTCCCCCTCTGCTCTGCCCTTTGAGGCCTCATCCGGCGTACTGTGTCCAGACCTGGACACAAGAAAGACACAGAACTGTTGGAACAGGTCCAGAAGAGGGTGACAAAGATGATGAGAGGGATAGACTTCTCCTATGAAGAAAGACTGAGCAAGCTGGGCTTGTTTAGCCATGGAAGGCACCAGGAACATCTCACTGTGGCCTTCCACTACTTGGAGGAAGCTTAAGAGCGGGGGGTAAAATACATGTGGTTCAGTTTGACTTCTCTAAGTGTTCTTTATTTATCATCTGGAGGTGATTTGGGATTGCTATGACCACCAACATCCAGTAGTAATGAGATTTCCATGTTAATGTAACCAAACATAACCACAGGATAGCACAGTGGTTTCCTTCCTCTGCAAGAAAGATCAGGACTGCCCTTGTTTTATAAGATTACATTGATGCATGCAGATTGCAATAGTGTATCGCTGTGTCTGCAAAAAGTATAAGCTTTAGTAAAAGAACTTTCTATTGTCATCAAAGTTCATCTTATCATGAGACAGAATAAGCTAAGACTTTTTGTATTTAATTATCTATCACACAGAATCACAGAATCATGAATGCCCCGGGTTGGAAGGGACCTCAAGGATCATGTAGTTCCAACCCCCCTGCCTAGCAGGGCCACCAAACATACACCTTTACTAGATCAGGTTGCCCAGGGCCCCGTCCAACCTGGTCTTGAACACCTCAAAGGATGGGGCATCCACAACCTCCCTGGGCAGCCTGTTCCAGGGCCTAACCACTCTCCTAGTAAAGAACTTCCCCCTAACATCCAACCTAAATCTTCCCTCTTTTAACTTAAAACCATTTCCCCGTGTCCTGCTATTGTCAGCCCTTTCAAAGAGTTTACTCCCCTCATGGGTGTAGGTTCCCTTCAGATACTGAAAGGCTGCAATGAGGTCACCCTGCAACCTTCTCTTCTCCAGGCTGAACAAACCCAACTCCCTCATAGGGGAGGTGCTCCGGCCCCCTGATCATCTTCGTGGCCCTCCTCTGGACCCTTTCCAAAGAAAAGAACAAGTGGTCACAGAAAGTTTCCAAAGAACAAGTGGTCACAGAAAATTTGATCAAATTCATTTTAAAACAGCGATGAAATAATACATTAAATTGCAATGAGCAGTGATAATTGTATTCCACCTAGGATAATACTGAATGTAATCTTTAAAATCTCTACTGAATTCGAAAAATAATAAATTCTATCAGCAACCTCTAGCTGACCTACTACTCACACTTCTATTGTGTAAGAAAACATTTAACATCAGTAATTAACCATCCCTATATCTGCATTTGAAAGAGTTGTTTTGAATGGTACAGCCTGAGAATATACATTCAGTGTTGTAGAACAGATGTAACTGTACAGGAGAGGTAAAACAAGAGAAGATACTGAACAAGCTTTATTATCAGAAATTATCAGTGAGAAGAAAGAAACAGTGGTGTGGTACATCACTTTATGGGCACTTAAGACAGGTCTACTTGAGTATATACCTAGACCAGTTCTATTTCAAACTCAGGCTTTCAGAAGAGGCAGAAACAAAATCACATGTTGCAGATTAGGTATTGTTTTAGTCTTACAAATGCTGCTCCTGTGATACTGTACAAGAACTTGTGGACGATCATTTCTTTGGGAACATTCATTCTGCATAAAAGCCAAAACACAGTGAAAATCAGCTGATCCTGTGGGAAAGAAGTAGCATTTGAAACCCAAGGGCAGACATCCCAGACCTGAAAAATCATATAATAATATTATCATAGAATCACAAAATGGCTTGAGTTGGAAAGGACCTTACAGATCATCTAGTTCCAACACCCTGCTGTGGGCAGAGGTGCCAACCACAAGACCAGGCTGCACAGAGCCCCAACCAACCTTGACTACTTCCAGGGATGGGGCATCCACAGCCTCTCTGGGCAACCTGTTCCAGAGCATCACTACTCTCTGAGTAAAAAATTTCTTTCTTATATCTAACCTAAATCTCCCCTCTTTTTGTTTAAAGTCAGTCCCCATTGTTCTATCAATATCAAACTTCATAGAAGTGGATCTCCCTCCTGTTCATAATCTTCTTCAAAGAACTGGAAGAACACAATGAGGTTACACCAGAGCATTCTCCAGGCTGAACAAGACCAGCTTCTTCAGCCCTTCTTGTAGGAGAAACTCTACAGTTCTCTGATCATCAAAAATACATAGTATAAAATAAATTACTTATAGCTTAGAATTTGGTCCAGACTAAAGCAGAGTACACAGTACAAACACAGGCATAATGATGCAACTTTGGGGATACATGATCAGTATTTTCCTAAGATACTACACAAATAGATACTCAGTCTATCCTCAGTTTTCCTAAGGTTGGCATAATCACCATTATATATGTGCATACCTAACATTCAAAAAATGATTTTGACTGTTTTTGATTTTAAATCTTATTCAGACAGTATTTTTCTGGGACGGAGCAGATATTTACCATCCCTGTGGGGAGAGATGTGAACTCTTACTACTGTTATGAATATAGAATATTCTCTACTGTTGTACGACTTGAACAAGTCCATCAGTAAAAATATGGGAGTTCTTGTTCCACAAGGTCCTAAGTTATAATTACTGTCATTTATTTAAAATTCTAATTTTTGTACCACTGCTCAAGATAAAGAATAGGTAAAATACTGTGAAATAAATTTAAAGAACTAGAGCATGCACAGCTGGATGGCTTTTTTGCATCTTTTACTAGCGCCTGTGTTCAATCAACCTGTATTAAATAAAACTTATTAGCATAATTTCAACATTTTAAAGATAATTGTTTATTCTTATTCAAATATTCTAGTCAGATTACAAGTAGTCAAAAAGAAACTGCTTACAAGTAAGACAAAAAAAAGGCTAAACAAAGCTATGTTGCAGTAGCTAGATATTCTTGCATCCAAGGGAAAAAACCCTCTATTGGAATCAGCTTGAGTACAAACTTATCTGACCCCAGATCAAAGAAATGGGCAACTTATGAAAAGATACTCGTTACTGCAGAAAAGAAAGTCTACACAAATCTTTTCTTTTGAAAACTAGCTTTCCTGCATTAGTATTATGATGTTGTAAGTAATCGTACATTATTAAAATGAGACAGTTGGCACTTTAGTTCATGGTCTCTCTTTCATCTAGATAAATCAACATCACTTTAATGTGTTTTTTTCTTTTTCTTTTCTTTTTCTTTTTATTTTTTTTTGACTGTTTACATCATCAGTTTTACTCTAATTAGCTAAAAACTGCAGATTAAAAAACCAACTGTGAAAGCATAATGTTCTAACAAGATTTCCAATATACAGTATGCTTGACCAATGTTCTCATTCAACATAATGAGAAAGAACCAGTAGCTAAAGCTTTTAAGTACTGGCATCAGGAGCAAAGATGCCAGCCAAATTCCAAATTACTTAGCTACATTTTGCTTACTTGTGTTCCCTTTCCACTTTAGAACAGACATGCTATTCTTCCTTTTATACCTTAAAAATAGAATTGAACAGAACTGTTAGAGTACAATAGTTTTCCCATTTCTAAAAGATTTCAGTAGCAGCAAAAATGATCCCAGTTACGTCACATACATTATTTAATAACTAAAGACAAAAGCTACAGTAAAGAACATAAGACAAACAGTACCCAATTAGTGAGCATTTATGGAATAAACACACAAAATAAAACACTAAGTGTTTAGGTCTTACGAGAATTTCAAATACTATTCAGAATATACCAAGCCATTGTATTTAGAGTGATAGACCCATAAAATGACAAATTTACAACTTAGAACTGTCTGGAAATCTCTGGTTTCATTAACTTGATTTGTATCTCACTATGGTACAGATAGAATTCAACTACATGTGGCAAAAAAACAAACCATTTCAACCATACTAAGTACTTAGCTGCCTGCTTTGTAGAAAAGAAGAATGACTACCAGAAAAAATGATCATAAAATTTAGGTTTTAGCCACATTTCAACACAGATGTTTGTGTGTGGATGATGAATAACTACTGTGAGAGAGTATTAACATTATCTGACAGTATGTTCTACATAAAATTCTCCAAGTAGAGAAATGCTGAGAATTTCAAGGTTCCAATGCATCCACAGAACAAAAGCAATTTCTGTTCCCTTTACTCTTATTGTCTCTTTGGTCTCTTGCTTTCCTTTCCTGACTTCCTGCATTGGAAGATGGAGAGCTCCTGTGTTCTAAGAAAAGCCTCCTTAATGACCTACCATATCCAGTCCCTGCCCTGGAGGAGTTTCCAGGTGGTTTTGGTGACTAACTCCCTGAAAAGCTGGAATTATACCTTCCTAAAATTTAAAATCCTGATTTTACTCTTTGTCCTTTACACCTCAAGAGTGCTAACTCCAGTATTTCATGGTCACTAGAGCCCAGGCAGCCTCCAATCCTTATGTCACCAATCAGTTCACCTGTATTGGTGAGGAACAGGTCCAATATTGCAACCCCCCGACAGAGATACTATATGGTTCAAGTGGTTACCCTTGATGCACTCCAGAAGACTCTTGGTTTGCCTACAGCTCACAGTGCTACTTCACCAGATATCAGAGCGGCTGATGCTCCCCAGCACAAGTGCCTGCAACTTCTCCCAGAGCTGAAGGAAGAAAACTTCATCAGGCTCTGCTTGATCAGGTGGTCTGTTGTAGACGACAACCACAAGGCTCTCTGTTGCTCCCTCTTATCCATAAACTTTTAACTTGCTCATGACCATTCTTCAGAAACATCTCTTCACACTTTGTTCCTTACTTGATGTAGAGGGCAATGCATCTTCCCCTCCTTCCTTGCCTGTCCTTCCTAATCAGCTTGTAGCCATCAATAGCCACATTTCAGTTGTGGAAGTCATCCCATCAGGTTTCAGTAAAAGCAACTACATTACAGTTTTCAGGTAGCTCAGTGGATCCAGCTCCTATTTTACTTTTTTTTTCCTCCAAGCTGTGTCTGTTGGCGTAAAAGCACTTCAGCTGGGCAGCTGGCCTCATTGCCTTCTTGGAGGATAACTCCATAATGCCTTTGAAGCATTTCCCTTGCATTTCCCTGCTGCCTTCTCCTTTTGCCTCAGCAGCTGCTGTCTCATTGTCATAAGATTTAAGTGCGCAGAGTGTTTTCAGCACATCTAAGGGCAGAATCTTGAGAGCCCTTGCTAACACCCTGTCTCTCTAGCCTGACTGTCCTGTCACACAACTTACTATGTGCAGCCTCACTATTATCCACCGATGTTTTTACAACCTAGACTAAAGCCCTGCTGACTTTTCCCCATGGACCGTCTTCCTTCTTTGAGAGAGGTGAAAGCCATCAGGTGACTGCAAGCCCAGTGCCATGTAGGCCATCTTGTTATAAAAAAAAACCCAAAAAAACCTCACCAAAATTATGGCATTGGTATCATGGTATCAGTCATGAAACCAACGTTTATAGATTGGATCCTTCTGTTTCTTACAGTGTCCTTACCCATTAAGGGAAGCAGAGAAGAGACTTATATCCTCGATTCCTTTAGCAGACATCCCAAGGATCTGAAGTCCCTTTTGATAGCTCTTGAACTACACATAACTGATACATCATTGCCCACATGAAAAAGCAGTAATGGGTACAGACCTGTTTACCATACAAGGACAGGAAGTTTCCTGGAGATGTCCTTTATCCAAGCACCAAGAAGACAGCAGGCTTGTCTGAGAGTCCACCTGGCACACTGCGTACATTTGCATCTTAGCCAAAAAGAGCTGAATGTGACATAGGAATCATAGAATGGATTGGGCTGGAAGCAACCTTACACACCAACTAGTTCCAACTACCCTGCCAAGCAGCTGGCCAGGCTGCCCAGGGCCCACTCAACCTGATCTTTGTCTAAAGTTCAGCTGGGACAGAATTGTTTTCTTCAAAGTGTCTGTTATGATGCTGTTTTGGTTCTATGTGAAAAACCATGTTGATAACATACAGATATTTATAGTTATCTCCAGTTTCTCAGCTCGTACTAATGAAAGGCCAGGAGGGAACAGAATCAGGACAGCTGACTTAAACCGGCCAAAGGAATATTCCATACCATATGACATCATGCAGAAGGAGAGTTTAGAAGGGGACAGGAGTTTATCTTTCTCTCCTCTGCTGCTTGGGAGGCTAGCCAGGCATCAGTCAGTAGGTGGGGAGCAGTTCTCATGCATCACTTGCTACATATATTCACATACATACACACATACATACATACAGTCATAACTATTTTCCTTTCCTTTCTCTTAGTAAACAGTTTTACTTCAACATAGGAATTCTACTTCATTTCTTTTTTGCTTCTCTCCTCCACCCTACTGGGAGGTGGGGGAAGTGACCAAATGACTGTTGTGCTTAGCCACCTGCTGGGTTAAACCACAGAATGACTCCCAAGATAGAGCATCCACAACTTCTTTAGGCAACCTGTTTCAGTACTTCGCTACCCTCCTAGTTAAAAATTTCCTCTGTATTGCCTAAATTTTCCTTTTTTACTTTAAGCCCTTCCCCCTTGTCCTATCACTATCAGACCACATAAAATTTGATGAACCTCAGTTTCTTACCGGAGAGAAAAGACCCCTGCCCTAATGCACTGAAAGAGTCAATACTTAATGTACACATGCATTATTTTTAAATTCTTGATCATAAAGCTATTGGAAGCAATAAAAGTCTTAAAACATCAGGTCAACTTGCAATTCAATGTTATCTCTTAAAAATGACAGAACTATAATAGTACGCTATCTCCCTTTCTAATAGAAAGTGAAAAGCACAGAATGCAGATCCAAACACATAAGACAATGTACTTCACAAAACAGATCACAACAATCTGTTCACATTGCGCTTGGTTAAGGTATGGAACACCTTAGCACAGATCACTGCCAAAGTTAAATATTTTCATATATTGTAAAACAGTCTGAGTGTATTTCTGGGAGTAATTAATTGCACAAGCTTATGTGTGTGCAGAAAATTATCCAACCACAAACAATGGTGCCTTGAAGAATGTTCTGGAGGAAGTAACTACAGGTCTTAGTCTATACTTTTCCCTAATCTCTTTCCCAGAATTTGCTATTGATTAATGTCAGAGACAGGAGACTGGACTAGGCAGACATCTGGTCTGAATTAGCTGTTGCCTTGTGGTAACAAAGAAAACTGGTGTAAGGCGTCCAGACAGGGTTCCAGAATCACAAAATTTTAAATGTCAGTATGGGAACTGAACTTGGGGATTTAACCAGCAAACAGTTGTGGAAACACGCTGTGAGCATAAACCTCAACATTGTTCCCCTTTCCTTAGAACTTCATCCTGGTCTTGTCCTCAGTGGAGACTCTTAGGAAGATCCAGAGGATACAGAAGGAAAAGCAGGGCAAACACAGTTGAAACTAATTTTCAGAGAGAATGTCATTATTGGATCATGCTAGAAGGAATAAATAATGTGTGAAGTAAAACAACCAAAACAGGGAAGGAAAAGTGGGAAAAAAATGTAATGGCAAGGAAACAAGAAAAATACAGTTACCAGATTCTAATGTGTTTATAAACCATTTATACACCATTTCAGTGATGAAAACGACCATTGCAAAAAAGGAAACCCCAGAACACAAATTATATTGTATCAATTTAATGCCTCTACTGTCATGCACATCTTCAGTCTAAGAGTAATTTAAGAATTCCAAGCATTTCCCTATTTGCCTTTTCTTAACCTTCACTGTATTAAGAAGATATCATTTCTCCTAACTCCTTTTCTAATTTAGAATCTTGAAACTTTACATTTTTTTTTCAGTTGTCCTTTTGTGATTAAAAACCGTGTTTTTTATAATAACTTTAGAAGCATAATTCTTACCTTTTTATTCTTTATACATGCTACTATCACATCCATATGACTAAAAATTAACATTGACAATAGCTGTAGTTTTTTAACAAAACAAAACAAAAGTCTATAACATCATTTTCAGTTTCTTCCAGGAGGTCAAAAGGAATGAAAAGGAGCAGATTGCCTCTGGCACTTAATTTCTCTCTATTCGGTGGATTGCTATTTGAGGTCATCATTCGTTTTCACCATTATAGATACAATCTACAAGCAATCCCCTTCTCTCTCAAAGCAAGTTCATAGGACAATGAATGAAGCTTGAAATAAATAATGATTTTTTGGTGTAAAATTCAGATGCAGTCTACAGCCCAGCATCAGTGTTTAAAAGCTACAAAAGCCAATGTACAGTGTACAGAAAATCATTTCGGAATTTCCTGGACAGAACCACAGGTGTTCTTTGCAGAGATGTAAGAAATTAAGGGAACACAAAATGTATAACTATCTTATTTAAAAATTTCAGTGTTTTCAGGAAAGGCGGAATTAGGGGAAAAGTTACCTTACTTGTTGTCTGCGAGTATTTTCCTTCAAACAATCTGTGGACTCGGCTTTCACAGTGCAGAACACAGACATCTTTCCAAGTTCTTAAAAGCAGGGAAAGAATGAAGTAAAAATAGTAAAAATTGATTACTACATCATTCTGCTACTCTGAATCCTGTAAGACAGATACTTTAATTGGTTAAGGGCTGAGACAGACTTAGCTGAAACAGCAAATCACTACTGAATTTAAGTATAAGAAAGATTCCTTCCTCCCCCCCCCAAATCTAACTAGCTAAGTTAGATTTTATGTATATCCCAGTAGGAGGGATCCATTGATTATGTTAAAGGACTTGAAGAATATCCACAAAACTTCCTGGAGATACATTAAGTACCAGCTTTTCAAGGTCACAGGTTACATGGAAAGAAATGCTAAACTTAATACAAAGTTAATGCAAATAATGACTATTTGCCGCTGACATTTAACTAAATATTTAAAATATTTACATTGATTCTGGGAGCTGAGGAAAGAATTCCATGATGAAGCTAAACCAGGTTTGTTCTTTGCTCTCTGACATACCAGAAACATGCTCAGATGGCAGACACTCAAAACTGCAAGTATGACTGAAACAACTGTTTCTTCTCCCCTTAAAGTGTAGGTGTTTTTTATTTAGTGCATACACAAAACTTGGTGTCTTCACAAGGATATTCACCTCAAAAGAACCTTGCTCTCTTGAAGTTTCTGTTACTCGATTCATTCACCTGTGGCTAATTTCACCATGACCTTTTCAAGGTATAAACCATGGCTCACTTACACATTTACTTTGAGAAAACTCAATAACTTGCTCTGATTCAAAGCTCAGAGCGTAAAAAGCGCAGAGATTCCCTCAGATGACTTCTGGATGTAAAACAACCCATGACATCCCAACTTATGTCAGCTCACAACCATTGTCATTTCTGAAAATGTTTAGATCCCCTTCTTCCTTTTCTAGATTAAATAACCCCTTAGGATTCTACGCCGTGCTGGAAGGCAACTGGAAACTTGATCATATCAACTACGGTTTTTTTTTTTTTTAATGTTAACACAGAATTTAAGTCTCCTAGACCTTCAGATCTTCACTTTTCCAACACGCTTTTCAAGACTGGGGCACGGAAGCCGTGCAAAGTATTTTAGCGTGACTCCAAAAGCGACATGAGCGCACGAGGAGCGAGGCAGAGCAGAAGCCGTGAGCACGAAGCTCTTCTCGGTGCAGCCCCACTGCGCCCAGCGGGCCCCGCTCACAGCACACACAGCTGTGCTGGCACACGGAGGGCTCGGGCGCCTTACACAAGAGCGGCTGCGGAACAACAGCCCCGTCAACGTGTAGCGCTCGCTGACACTTGGCAGAGCTTTTTCCAGCAATCTCAGGTTTGGCATTCATTCCCTCCCCTTTATATCGTGCTTTCGCAGTAGTTTTTGCCGATCTGATGTGTGAAAACGATTCCAGATTAATTTCCTTCCCCTAGCAGAACGGTTTTTCAGCCTAAGAGTCCCCTGCTCTGAGACAATATGAAACTCATCGGCGAGCAGACGGCTCGTGGAACGGGGAAGTGGTTCCCACACCTATTAAAGAGCAGCGGGACGCGCGGCCAGGAGGACGATGAGGAGGCGGTGGGTGCAATGAGGGCGGCCCGGCAGCAGCGCCCACCGAGGCTGGTAGAGCAGCAGATCCCCATCGGGATGGCAGCCACCTGTAGCCAGGACCCCCCACCCCCGCCACGAGGCTCCCGTAGCGCGGTTCCCCTCACGGCCGCCCCCGCCTCACCCCGCCCCCGCCCCTCACTCAGCGCCTCACGCCCGTTACACACACTCCGGCCCTGCGCGCTCCCGCCGCGCACCACCCCATAGTCGTGCACGCGCCCTGCTCGCGGCGCGCTCACCTTCCTCCTGCTCTCCCCGCCCCGGCCACACCCGCGACCCCGCCCCACCTGCCGCGCATGCGCGGTCCTCCCGCGGGGGGGGGGGCGCGCGCCCGCGGAGGTTAGCGGTGGCACCGCCTCTCTCCTTTGCGCATGCGCTCTGCTGCCGTCGCCGTGGCAACGGGACGCGGCGCCAGGCGGCCGTGAGGGCCGAGAGCGGGTGGGCGACATGTCCGAGATCCTGAGCGAGTGGCTGAACCAGGAGGTGAAGCTGTCCCGGAGCCTGGGTGAGTGGCAGCACCGATACCTCGGCACGGAACAGCGGCTTGCGGGGCCGCAGCGTTGGCCGTCAGTGTGGGGCATACCGCGAGGCTGAGCCTTCGTCCTGCCGAGGGGTGCGAGGTACATGGCAGCGCTGCCACAACGAGGCCTCCTGTTACCTGTGTCCGGGGCTGCTCTGTGTGCAGGATGGAGCTTTTACCAGTGATGGTGCTTTTACCAGTGACATTAGTTTTCCTCAGGGTGCTGTCACTCTCGGTAGATAGGAGGAGCTGAAGCTTCTCCTGCTAATGAGGACTCCAGGGAATAAAAGCATTTAAATAAGTTTGTAAAGCAGCGCTTGTTTGAGTTGAGCACAATAAGTTTGAGTGGCAGGCACAGTGCTGGTACTGCTCCATGATGGGTGAGCAGCTTACCACAGGAAAGCAGGAGAGTCAATGTCTTGTCTTTGTTATCTTTTTGTATATCTTCTGACCAAAAAAACATAGAAATTATCACCTAAAGACCTACAAGACATGGCAAAATTTACCTTTCAGCAATAAAAAACGAGAGCCAAGTGATTATGTGAAGCTCACACTGCGAAGTAACTGCTCTGAATGCAGATTTATTTGTAGCTTAAAAACTAATACATGCAAAAAATAATACATTAAAAACTAATACACTGATACATGCATGTTGCAAAAATCATTATGAGTTTTATCAAAATTAATGTCCAGATTTCTTTAATAATCTTGTTTCTTGTGGAAAAAAACTCACAACCCAGTTCCAGGATCGCTTTCAGAAGAATTTTCTACTGGCTACCTGTTTGGAGAACTTCTACACAAATATGGTCTTCAGGATAACTTTAATCAGTTTTCACAGAGCAGGTTAGTACTTGTGGATAACGTTTCTTACAGAAATTAGGCAAAATATTTATTTCCCTTTCAGAAATATGTTTCATTTTTTGTAATCAAAACACAGGACTCAGCACTTGGTCTTGTTGAAGCTCATATGAGTGGCCTCAGCCCATCAGTCAGTCTATCCAGCCTACCCTCTGGCAGATCTGTACTTCCTCCCACCTTGGTGTCATCTGTAAAATTTCTGAGGGTGCACTCAATCCCCTCTTCCAGATCGTCAGTAAAGATATTAAACAGGGTAGGCCCCAATACTGACCCCTGGGGAACACTGTGATCAGTCACCAGCTGGGTTAAACTCTATTCACCAAGAAACAAGGCAAGAAGTGTTATAGGGAGACTAATGAATTACAGGTCTATTTCCTGTAGGGATGTCATAAACTCTGTGTTACCAGAAGGTCTTTAAATTAAAACTCAACATTTTGTAGAATTATGCTACACTGGCCTTAAAAGCTTATTGGTTCATATAAAGAAGTTACTGTGAAGTCATAGAACAGTACAGAAAGGATAATGTTCTGACTCAGCTAGTAATTTTTTTGTTGTTGTTGGTTGAATTTGATAATGTATTAATTGTGAAATATCAGTAATTTTTTATTATTCCTTTTTGACCTGTGTATCTACTGATTTCAAGTGATTCCACCAGTAGTCGGATGCCAAGAGAAGCACTAATCTGTGATCCACTGTTTCAGTTTTAAACATAATTTTTTCTCTTTGGAACCATAGTCATTATTTTTCAACGCTATTCAAAGTCATCAGGGTGTTGTGAGAGTTGAAAGATTAGATAAGCTTCATTTTCTTTGTTATTTTTAAATTTAATTTCCTGTATTTTAACTGGTTAGAGCTCACATGGACTGATCTTTCCTCTAGCTATTTTTACTTTTTGTGGATGATATACTTTTAGCCAAGCTTTTGGAGCAAGATTTTGCTGTCAGGAGCTTTTTTTGTGTGTGCATGCATCAAGATTTATATAACGCAGTGTGACTTCTATTTGTTTTCCAAGAGTTATGCCTGGCAGACCATATTTTTTCTAGTCACTACATTATAAAATATAAGCTGAAATGTGTATTATGACACTCCAGGGAAGTCCACTGTGTTGTTTTTTTCCCCCTCATATCCCAATATGAGATAAATGTAATGACCACGGTTATTGCAGAGAGTTGGAATTGAAAGTATATTTAAATTTTGATTTTTTGATTCTTTTTGTTTCTTAATCACATAGGGCTACAAATGCAAAGCTTAACAATTTTTCTCTTCTGGAGCCCACACTTCACCTGCTTGGAGTACAGTTTAATGAGAATGTGGCCCATGACATCATGGTAGGAAAGCACGGGGCTGCAACAAAGCTTTTATATGAATTGTACATTGCTTTAGAAAAAATGAGAAAGGCAAAGCTTACTGGAGTAGCTATGGAAGCAATGAGATCTGCAGCACCTGCAAGGCTCAAGACTATTGGAAGTGTTTCATTTCGAGAGGTATTTAATTATGCTTATTTTGAATAAATACACAGGGAAAAAAATACCACTCTTACTAGAGCCTCTCAAGCATGTTGTGTGTTTTCCTTTTAAAAGATCTCCTGTGCCATATACAGGAATTGGGATTGCCTGGTTTGTCTGTGATTCATGAGGATAACTCGTGTTCTGCGTTCCTTTGTTTTGACTTATTCCATATTACTTCTCTGTTTCCTTTTTCCAGCCTTAAAATATGAATAGCAGCAAAGACCAGTAGTGGTTCAGTGGCTGCTGTTATACTTATTTGATTGATATAGTTTGCAGACTGCATTATACTTAGTTACAAATGTTACTTGAAGGGAAATTTAGTCTGTATTGAGCTTTGGGCCACGCTGGTTTGATTGCTTGAGTTATATGTCTCCCCGTATATTTATACTAGACTTCAGCTGGCGAAATAACAGAACATGCTGAATATTTCAAAGTGGAAAAAAATAAATGGGAAAGGGGGAATCTAAAAGGAAGATCTGTTAGTGACATTTTTGTCTTCAACAGTAATGTTCAGCATGTGCAAACCATAATCTTTTACCAGGATGAGCAATCTTTAAGAAGCTATGTATCATTAATCGAATTCAGTTGAATATTTACACATAATTCCTGGCACACATCCTGGCAAAGAGTTTACAAGTATGAACTTTACTGACAAATTCAGATATAGCACCAAACAACCAAGACACCCCTTCAGTGTCTATGGATAGCTTCTATGGAGAAAACTGAGAGTTCATTACAGAGCAGTTGAGGCTGGATCTGTAGGGGACTCATAATCCAGCTACCTTGCTGCTCTATGCAGAGTTGACTAGGTCTGTTTCCTCAGGACCCTGTCCAGTTCAATTTTGAGAATCTCCAAAGATGGAGACTTTGCAGTGTTTTTCGGCAAGTTGTTGAGCACCATTTCCATTTTAAAACAAAAAACCAAAAAACGAAAACCAACCTTCTGTTGAATTTCTTCAGTTTTCATTTGACATTGTTCAAATTGAGTTCCACACGTTCTTCTCAGTATAACCGGTCCTTTCTTTGAAAAATACTCAACCAAGTTTAGAAGTTGTTCTGTGTGCATTATTACATGAAGACATTTCAAAATGACTACGGAAAAATATTTGTATTTAAAAGCTTTTTTTCTTACCATTTCTGACTCTATGATTGTGATATTTGATTCAAGCGTTTGAAATCTTTAACATTACGTCATGCTGATATGCAACCACAGAAGGTTTCAGATCATCTTGAAAGGAAATCTAAAGTAGTAGAAGATAAAATAGCTCGTATGCACATTTCAGAACAACAGAAATCTCTAAAGCCTCAAGAAGAGCAAAAAGCCCAAGACACTGAAAAGGTGAGTGCTTACATATTGCTGAGTCATCTGAGAAAGTGTTTTCATAAGGTCACGTACATAATTCTCTGCTGCACCATTACATTTGTAAAAAATAATAATGAAGAAAGAGGGTCCACTTGATAAGCTCTAATGTGTAGTTGTAAAGCCAACATATTGTTAAAAGATTCTTAATAACAGTATGTAATGTAGATTTCCCAGCTGGATGTATTTGAAGTGTTCTTGTAATAGAGACTTGTGATGTATTTAATTTTTAAATAAAAGAATCAAGAAAAAGATGTGAGGAAGGGGATCTGTAGAAGCAAAGGCCTCTGTCCATCCATCTGTGTGTAGTTTTGTTGATTAAGTCAAGAAAAGGAACTAATATCTTCAGCATATGGAAAAACTACAAGCTGTAGTTTATATAGAAGAACTGGCTGTCAAGCTGAGGGGTATTTAACCATGATGAAAATTAAACTGACTCATTTGAGATGTAATTTGTATGTCTAGAATCATAGAATGATAGAATATCCAGATTTGAAAAGGACTTACAGGGGTCATAAAGTTCAACTTCTGGCTCCACACAGGTCAAGCCAGAATCTAAAGCCTGAGTCTGAGAGTGTTGTCCCAACACTCCTTGAACTCTGGCAGCATGATGCCATGACTCCTTTACTGGGAGCTCTGGTCCCTGACTTCTGCACTCATAAAGAAGCTGTAGGCTGCCATGAGGCCTCTCCTCAGTCTCCTCCCCTTTGGGCTGAACAGACCATGGGACATCAGCCACTCCTTGTATGTCTTGCCCTGAAGACCTTTCCCAATCATCTTAGGCCTTTTTTGAATGCTAATAGTTTTATATTCTTGTATTGTGGTGCCCAGAACTTCACCAAGTGCAAAAGTAGAAGCTGCACAGTGCAGAGCAGAGTGGGATGACCCCTCCCCTTGCACGGTGGTAGGACCGGGCCTGAGGCACCCCAGGGTATGGTCAGGCCTTTAGGCTCCAGCGGAACATTGCTGGTCCAACTGCATGGTTGTGCCTTTTTTTATACTAGTGCGAGACAAAATGAAGACAAAAGATTCATTTAAGAAAAGTCGTTTAAAAAGATTCATTTAAGAAAAGTTGTTTAATCAAGCTGCTTTTTTTTTTTTTTTTTTTTTTTTTTTTTTTTTTCCATTTTGGGTTAGTTACATTAGTTACATTTACTTCATAGATAAGTAGGTGGTATATTAGAAGTGTATGGCATGGCACGTATTATTTCAATTCAAGTACCTGAGCACATGTTGAATATTCAGCATCTCATAGGAAGAAGACAAAATGAAATAATGGCCCGGATTCAAGCAGCCATTATACAAGTTCCAAAGCCATCACTAAGCCACACCTTAAAAGCTAATGAAGCAAAAAAATTGCTAAAGAAGAAAAGAGAAGCAGAGGTAACTATATTTTGTTAATAGTAATTGTATGAATTTGAAAGGATGTTTTTTAGGAGCATTTACAATTAATAATTCTGTACTTGTACCACCTCATATAACACTTAAAATTATATAGTAGCCTCAGTCAGTGAAAATTTGGCAAAATATGATTCTGACATTTGTTAAATAGGAAAAGTTTGTTTTGATGGCAGATGAAGTTACTAATGAATAAACCAATTATTTTAAAAGATTATTTTAAAAGTAGAGCATACAGAGTTAATTTAGTAATTATTAGTGACTAATTCAAGATACTGAATCTAAAGCAGAACATAGCACAGAATATCTTGTTTCAAAAATCCCTGATTAGGAGTAATTGTATGAATTGCTTGAGTCCATTGTAAATTGAATTTTCCCTGTAAATGGATAGCTGCAAGAACTGAACTTTAGTGAACATAGGTATAGCTAGTATAAGAGGGAAATAAATGGAAAAGGGAAATTAAGAGAAGGGAACTGTTTGCCTTTTATCTATCTAATGTTTAATATGTTTTCAGTGTAAACTTTTCTCTTGAACTAACATGATGTGAAACTAATTCCCTGTTATTTAATCTGTGAATAGTTGAAGCTTCTTTACGTTGCTTAGTGAAGATAAAAGAAGCATTAAATTTTGTGTTATTTCTTTAGGACACTTACAAGGAGATTAGCAACTTTGAGAAGTCCATGATAAGAAATGCTTTTGAAGTACGCAGCCAATTCATTGATAGGTAATATCTGAGTATTCAATTATTAATCTCAGACAGGATCTTAGCCGTAAGTGTCTGCTATCTGTGCAGACATCTACTTGAAGAAAATATATGGTCTTTCTTTGCTTAAACTGTGATTCTCCTGTGAGAGGTTGTCTGTATTTCTGCCAGCTCTGCAACTACAAGCACCAGTTTCTGCTGTTACAATGTTTTAAGCCATATTTTTTGTAGGAATGGCTTAACCTTTCTTCTGTCCTTTTTACCATCAATATGGCAATAAAGGACATGAAGTGCATCTCTTATTCTCTGTTCATTACAGTCATCAAGCCTGTAATATCAGATGTGCAGAGAGTAGGGAATGGTTTTGGATGTATGTAGGTCACTCTGAAAGCAACGCCTCCTATTTCTTGTGGAAGCTAAAACAAAGAGCACGATAGCACTATTTGATAGAGCAAATTCTCAGCAGCTATTTTTCAACACAGTCACCACCATTCAGCTATGGGTTTCTGCTAGTGGTCAACAAGATCCTGAATGCTGTGTTTGAAAAAATCTGTGACCCGCTGCCACCACAGCTGAAGGGCACCACACACTGCCTCACTGTGCCCACATCCACTATTTGATCTCCATAAATGTGAAGCAAACTTTGATGAAAGTCAATTAGTGCTTTTTTTTTTTTTTTTCTTTTCTTTTTTTTTTTTTTTTCCCCCTGCATGGAGGAATTCAATTGCATCTTTGTTTCATACATAGTTCCATATCAGATGCCATTTTGTCAGACTGCGCTTCTGCTGCCATCTGTCTCGTGACCAGGAAGTGTAACACGATATTGGTGGGAAGGTTCAAAATCTACCACCAAAATCTGTCTCTGACATTGTCAATCAGCATAGTAAAACAGAAGACATTACTTTCAGAACAGCTCTTGTATATATGTGGTAATACTTTTCAAAATAAACTTACACCTTAGAATTTTGTTGTACAAGCAACAAATGTAGACAGAATAGCCATTCTATCACCTTTATTGATACGTGTGCCTTATTCTGGGAGGGTGGTATACTGCTTTGAGTACTTCTGTATAAAAACAAAACCTGATTAATAACTATGAGAGAAATTGTATTCAGAGTGTATGGATATATTTAAAGAGCAACCTATCTTGCTTTAATATTCTGCAAATGATCCTAATTTTGTGTTTCTGCAGAATTTGTTTCCATATTAAATATTGGCAAATGAAGTAAATGACAATTAGTTATGTAAGGACTGAAGCTTTCCTCTGGATTCAGCAGTGGTTGGGAGGTGCACAATGGTGTCAAGGGGTAATCTCAATGCTAATAAACTTTACTATTCAAGATAATTCTGTTGTGCATGTGTTAGACTTGTGCCCAACTTCATGAAAATACCTCTAAAAAAACAGAAGTGAACTTCTATTTTAATCTTTTTTATCAGTGAAGTACAAGAATCATTGCAAACACAGAAGTTGATAGAAACAGCCCTAGAAACTACAGCACAGGCAGCAACTGAGCTATTACCTACTCATTCAGATGATGACTATGTAAAAAAAATTCAAAAAAAATTGGAGGAAGATACCTCTGCTAGAGAACAACGAGAAAAGAGACGTCGTAAAATGTTAATGGAACAGTTAACAGCACATGAAGCAGAAGAGGTGAGAGAAGTGTAACACACAATTAGTAACCTAAATATTTGTTTGCAAGTACAAATCAATACTATTTTGGAGGGTCTAATAACATTTGGAAGGAAGAAAAAGTGGTATATATACTTTATCCCAGAAAAGTTATTTTATGCCTTGTTTTTCCATGGAGAAAGAAGAAATGAAAGGAAAAAGGTTTTCCATTCCTTCTTACTACACTTACATAAATAATACTTCATCCTTGTAAAACATAAAACCTCAATTAAAACAGAGCTAAGATGATGAAAAATCAGTTGTAGGTCTGCCTGCAATTTTCCTCAAAATAATAATGACACTTGAACTTTAAATTATCATTATATTTACTGGGTCTGAAGATGGTACTTATTAAAATCAACAAATATGGCATTACTCACTTTAAAAGCTGTATTTGCAAATGTGTAATGTAATATTTTTATGTCTGGACTGGATGACTTCTGAAATGATTATGCTGTGGGATGTTTTGTGTGTCTCTATTCTGTCAAAAAAAATGACTGTTGCAGATTATTTCATTAGAGTCTTGTCCTGCATTGGGATAGACATATAGAAGTCACAGTACTTCTTAGCATCTCTCAGACTTATGTTCCGTGAAAAACTAAGAACACCTGTACTGGCTTAGACTAGGAGTCTATTCACACATGCTATCTTTGAGCTCTCACAGAAGGAGATTCTAGGTAATGTTCCTGCTAATATGCATAGGTCATGAGGAACTTTTGCCACCTCGCTGATTGAAATTAATGTAGTGGCAAAATGTGCATCAGCTGTCACAGCCCCAAGTACAATCCTAGTAATCTAGACTAATGGTTCTAATAACCACTGACATTTGGTAGGGACAGTCTTAAACCAGCAAAGTGAGCCAGAGCTATCCTGATGAGAAAGCTGGTCCACCTCTAGTTACAGTGTAAAATTTGCCAGTTTGAGTAAAGGAGGTGCTGCAATGTGTCTCCAGTAGTGCTCCAAAGCAGGACAAATGTAATTAAATTATTGCTGATATAAAAACAGTAGCAGTCACAGACTGCAGGGATTAGAGGGTAAGTAGAGAGTTGACCAGCTAAAAGAATTTATTGTCACTTTTGTTTTATCAGAGAAAGAAGTAATCAGTTGGAATCCTGTGAAAGTTCAGAAATGAGTTATTCCTTGATTTAGAGAAATGTGAAGTAATTTGAATTGTTTTCTTTTTTCTTTCATTAAAGATTTTTTTTTTTAAATTACACAAGATAGCTGAAAAAATACTTTAAATATTCAACCAGAAAGGATTTGCAAGCTGAAATTGTGGTTTTCTAATAGCCATTAAAGTCAGAATTTCATAATACATAAAAATTGAACACAGGCCATCAGATCATCTAGAGTCATGTATTTGATGTATTTCACTTTATGTCTTCAGAATGCACCTGTGATTTTTCATGTCCATACCTATAAGTCTCTTCTAAAAGAATCTTGTTCCAGTTTTTGAGTCTCGGTACACTGTGAACTCTAGTAGAAATCTCAGCCTGGGAGCAAGAATACTTAAAAATTACATGGTGCTCCTCTGAGTGAATGTTATGTCAGATTTTTACAGGCAGGAAATAGAAGTGTTTGAAGGTAACATAGTTTCATCTTACTTAGATCTTTCACTTGCACCATTTCCATTCACTATTGTTCAAAGTACCAGTCATTTTTTAATGCTTTGTTTAGATTTTGTCTTTGAATTTCAAAAGCTATCAGGAAATTACTGTCAGCAATATATTGAGAAGAAGGAAATGGGAGAGGAAGTTAATTTTTACTAGATTATTTCTTGTCAACCAAATAGATTTGTGTATGTGAGGTGTTAAGACTCAGTCATAAATCTTAAGACAACGCAACAAGATAGAATTATTTCATTTGTGATTGATTGAACTAACCTGGGAAAGGAGGAGAAAGAATAGTTTGACTCAGTAACGCATGTATGAGCATGAAACATAAACACATTAACGTTTGGCCACTGGATGCCACTGTTGTTTCAAGTAGGTTTTTAAAAAAGTGCATGATTTTTTAGAAATTTTTTCAAGGGATTCTAACAGATTTCATTTACAATATTTTTGAGCTCTTCAGACATATCAGAACCCTTTGTGGAGAAGTAGATGTAAAATATTAGGTACAAAAATGAAACTACCATTTTTGTTTTGTCTCCTAGTACACTCAGAAGTTTTTTGGCCTTAGGTCTGTCACTGTTCGTATGCAGGTTACCAGTGCTTTATTCCCCTGTGCAATAAGAACCATTCTGAAATTATGTTTGGTGTTATGAATCCTAACATCACTGTCTCTGCAAATAAGAGACATGTGGATATGGCACTAAGTGACATAGTTTAGTGATGGGTCTGAGTAGGTCAGGCTAGCAGTTGGTCTTCATTATCTTGAAAGTCTTTTCCAGCTTAGACAATTCCATGATTCTGTGTTTCTAATTTATCCATAGATTTGATTTAATTCAACTGACTATTTTATTCTTAAAACATTTCCTGCCAACACTTTCCAAGCCTACTCTTTGTGTCAAAATGTTTGATTATTTAGAGTAATATCAAAATTATCTACATTCCAATTAGCAAAGAATCTTCCTTTTTTATATATAAAGAATGCTTTGATTTCTAATTGGGCCCATCACTTTGTACTGTAGAGTTAATGGATGGCTTCTCCAATCCTCCATAAATGAGAATTTAAACATCTATCTTCCTCCATTGGAGTACTTCTTGATGTACTAATCCATGGCTAGTTATTCTGGATACATGCATCAAATCAGCAAGTAAATGCTGTTGCATTACTTCATTCATATTTCTTATTGGATAGTGATGACTTGTCCATGAAATACTTAGTAACGTGTCTGTAATTATATTTTCTAAATATATGTATTCTAGGAGATTTACCAGGAGGAACAACTTATTTACAAGCTAATGAGACAATCTCAACAGGAGCGGAGGATTGCTGTTCAACTCATGCACATTCGACATGAAAAAGAGGTGTTAAAACAAAATAGAATTTTCAGGGAAAAGCAATATGAAGAAAGACGACGGAAAGAGTTCCAGGAAGCTCTTGACAGAGAGGCGGTAAATAGTTATTTATTCCCTGAGTTGCTCTGGGAGCAATACAATATCTACCTGGGGAATCTGCATTGTCAGCTGTTAGAATTCAGTTCTTTTTCTTAGGACAGGGTGACCTAATGATTAATATATCACTTTTAACTATGTTTAAAGTTACAGCAAAGTAACTTTAGTGGAAGGAATTGAGTAATTTAACATTTAATTGTGATCTTTTCTTACAAAGTAATTTTAACCTTGTGCTGAGATTAAAAGAGTTTTGCATGGGCAAAATGACAGATGTGATGGAAACAACAAAGTGGCAGAAAAACTTGTATCAGGAATTATGTATTTCATTTCCTTTAATATAATCTGCTAATATCCTTTTTTGGCAAGTGCTGGTAATAAAGAATTTCATTTTCGAGAGCTCATTTCTGCCTTTGGGCTCAGAGTTTATTAATAAAAAAAAAATTAAAAAATCAAAGAATTCATAATCCTGTGACAAACTGCCAAGTGCTATGCCCGTAGCAGGCTATAACATGTAGGAATGCTACTTTACTCCTGCCAAAAACAATTACCAGCTTTAAATCCTTCAATCCATCTAGACCCCAAATAATCAGAATCTGTAGGTTTTGGTAACTACATTTGTTAGTGTACACTTTTGGCCAAAAGAAGTACCCTATCACAGGTTTGTTTTCTTATCTATTGTGGTGCATTGCAGTTTGATTTCTTTTTGCAATCTCAAATATACTCTTTTAAAAAATTCTAGGCTCTTGCAAAACAAGAAAAAATTGATTGTGAAGAACAAATTGCCAAGGAAAGAGAGCTTCATGAGAAAATTGCCATTGAAAGAATTCAAGCTCGTTATAAAAAGCATTATTCTGTATGTTGGGAAGTGATTGACCAAATTGTTGATTTGTCAACAAAAGTAGGAGAATATCGACTATTGACAAACAAGTGAGTATGGTAGCTGTTAGGCAAGACAGGTGTTAGGTAGCTGTTAGACTTAATGATTCATGCTGGTTTAAGCACCGGTAATGTTTTAGTGGATACCCAGAAATCTTGAATGACAGCTTGAATTACTTAATGTGAGTAAATGATAATACTTAAATGATGATACTCCTTTCATGTGAAGATCCACTGATGTGTAAAACTGGGCAAACTAGTGCTAAAGCCCTAATTCCTTGTAAATTCAACTAACATGGATCCTTTGTGGGAATTCAGCAGGCCCTCATTTCCTATGACTCGTGGAGATACTGACTTTCTTTTACATGCAGAAATTCCTTTTTTTTTAAGTTTAAAATTGAGAAGTGCTCATCTCATTCTGAGTTGCTCTACTGGCTGAATGTTTACCCCTTGTAATATAAACAGAGTTAATTTTGTATTATACATCAGCCTGATTTGACTGTCTTAAAAGTAGCAGCTCAGTCCTACAAGCTGTGATTTCCTCTTCTGACATGCCCCAATGCTTCAGGTTTTCTGAGAAGATCCTAAAAAGGTAGCATGGCTGTGTTCCATGAGATGGAAGCTTTGCTTCTCAATTGATCTAGTTCTTTCATTAATATTCAGTGATTAGACTATGGGGTAAGGCCTACAGAATAAGAAAATGTGCCTAAAATTCAATACTTTTGGTGTAACTGTTTACTAAGTAATAAAACTGTAACCATATGAAATGTATATGTTTGTAGCTTTTGGAAATTATTGAAATACAGGCCCAGTAAGTACTTGAAATAGTCGCTCTAGACACCGTTTAGTGGCGATTTCCTTTTGTGACACAGTCATTATTCAGTCCAGTGAAGGCTAGTTGTCACATTTGCTTTTCATGTTTGCTTGCAGTAGAAAAGAGTATCTATAAATATCTGAAATATTTTTTCAAAATAAGTGCATTAAAATTATATCTGCATTTGCTGCCACCACATATAGGCCATTTAAAGCTGTAATACGCATCTATAGTAATTTCTTAAAAATAAAAGTAAAAATAATTTTAAAAATCTTGTTCTATTCAAAATAGAACATTTTGAGCAGTTGTCAAGTTTAAACAGTTATTTATAGGATTTAGCATCAAAAGATGTCAGTATCATGTTTGCATTTAGCAATAGCAATAATCATTTAATTACTTTTTACTACATGCAGTTTGTCTTGTTTCAGATGAATAATTTTTGTTTGCAATGGAAAAGAAAGATTTTATCTGTTGGTACAATTCTGAATAAATTTTTAGCTTCCAGGATAATAGAAAAGTATAGGTTTTTGGTGAGGGGAGGCTTTACCCCACAGAAGAGAACAGCATTTTGGAGCAGTTAACTTAGATGCAGCACAACTGCTACTGTACAGCTCTGCTAGCTACATGCTGTGTGCTGACACACTTAGGAAGATACTACTGTCATACAAATAAGCTGCCACAGTAGGTATTTTTATGGTTTCTCTTCTAAAAAGCTGTATCAATTACAGAAAGCATTATAAACCATATCTTGTTTAGTATATCCATATTTCATGATTGTTATAAACTTGGGTTCACTGTTCTCAGATGTCGATCTGCTTTTATTTTTGTTTTGGTATGCCTTCAGGATTGTTTCTTTGTTTGTTTTCTGCAGCAAAGTTCCATTAAAACTGATGCGTGATTGGAAGGAATTATTTTTCCATGGAAAATCAATATATGAAAAAGCCTCAATTAAAAATTTGCCAAGTGAACCAAGCCCAGAACAACTTACAGAATTGAATAAAATGGATCTATTAGATGAAAAAGATTATGGTGAATACAAGGTACATGAAACTGATTGGCCATAATGGAATATAATACACCTTGATTGTTCATAATTGTAAAAATTTTGTTGTATGTTACATTTTGTTCTTTCAGTAGTTTATGACATCAGAATTTGACATGCATTTTCTTTTCATTACAATTCTGGAAATATATGGCTATTCTGTATGTCAGTAGCAACAGAGAGCTGCTGCAATTTTAAAATTTAAATTTAAATTTAAAATTTAATGCTTACATATGAAATTAATTATATTTATCTACTGAGTGTGTAAGATAAACAAGGTAATTACTGTGCAATTAATTTTAGCTAACTGGAGTTTGAAAGTGTGGTTAATGCTACCACATTTGAAAATGTGAGGAGTAACAACCAGCAAAAACAAGTGAGAAGAAACATAGTGTCTATTATAAAAGCTGGTAGTCTTAATTCCAGTGATTTTGAATAAAAGTTTTTAATAGCAATTATTGGTTTGGGTGCTCTATTCTCAGATGGGAGCTTTTATAAAAAATAATTTTAAAGGGTAATATTTTGGTAGACCTTCTGCTAGGATACAAAGTACCTTAAAACGTTTCTTCAATTTTATGATAGTTTTTATAATTTCAGAATTGAAAGATGGTGAATAGTGTTCTTGTTGTAATTAAAAACTATTGTGCAGTATGTTTAAAATTACAATATTGCTCATGGTTTCCTTGAAAAGAAAAAGCAAGCAACCACAACACCAGTACTTTCAAAAAATCTGTTTAACAATAATACATATAAGTCATTGCAAATAACCTGTCTTTTGAAGTTTTGGGAAATAATAATCACAATACGTTCATATTCTTACCAACTCCCTGAACCAAACTGTACATTATTATAATATTATATTAATATTATATTATTGTGCAGTGAGTCTGAGTTTTTGTTGGGAGTTGTGGTAAATGCCTGATAGCTGAGTTATCTTTGGTGTCAATCTTAAAATATGTTTTCTTGATGAAGTACTTCTTCATACCATATTGACTCACATAATAAATTTCACGATCACTGTCTTTGGATGTGGAAAAAATGGGTGAATGGTTGGACTGGATGATCTTTGTCATGGTTTTGTAATGTTCCTGTCAATATTCCATTTCATAACATGTGTCCTTTCCAACCTTGGTGATTCTATGAAACACCACCCAAAATATCAAATAATTTCCAATATAAATATTTCCAATTATATCTCAAACACTTTGAGAGTGTTGACTAGGAATTATGTAACAGGTAACCTAGTTTAACTAAGCACAGGTATGGTCCAGCAGTCTTCTGGTTAAAGAAGAAAGGCGAGTTCTTCAAATAAGAAATTCGGAATTGATCTGTATTGCAGGTTAGATAGAATTTTTAAAAAACCTCTCTTTTCTCATAATTGTTAAGGAAAATAGTTCAGATACATCAAGGACTTGAACTTATTTAAAACTAATCTTTTCCACAACTTATTAAGTAATGCACCCTCTGAGATGTTTTAAGGAGGAGATATCTTACAACTCAGAAATATTTTTTTTTCTGGTTTTAACTGATTAAATATAGGTCGCATTTTCATTTAAAGTAATTTTAAGTTACCTGGTATTAGTTTACCTAATGCATATGTGTTCAAAGTAAACTCTGTTAGTAGAGTATATGCTATGGCAATATATAACTTATGATTACAAGGTCTGAAAATAATGCATATTCTACCTAGAACATGAATGTGTATAATACTGTATTTCAGTAGAACTTTGAAACTATATGTTGCTGTTCGTGGTAATTAAATATTTAATTTATAGAGTGATAGAATAGTTTAGATTGAAAGGGATTTTGTGGTCATGCAGTTCAACTTCTTTGCTCAAAGTGGATCTGATTCCCGAATAGACTGTTCAGTGTCTTTTCCGGTCAGCTGTCAAATATTTCCAAGGATGAGGATGAGGCTCCCTGTGCAACATGTGCCTGTTCTTATCTACCCTCACTGTGAATTTTTTTCCTTTTTTTTTTTTTTTTTTTCCTTTAAAGTTGAAATTCCTTTACTTCTACAGTTGACTTGCCTCTCAACCCCTCATTATACACCCTAAATGAACAAAAAAGCCATAATCTAATTGGGATTATTAGTAACTCACGTATCTAGTGAACAGCTATTTACAGTTGTGCCATTTAAGAATAACTGAAACAGAACTAGTATTTTCCTGAACACTAAAAGATTCTAATTGTAGCATATACAGCACATGTCCTCCATAGCACTTTCCTACTGTTATAGGGTGCAATATTACAGTGGGAAAAGGTGTTAAATTTTTCTGACTACATCCTGTTATTTAAGGTTCTTATGATTATGTCTTGTTGGGTATTGCTTTGTTATAATGTGTATTAGGTAGATAAATGTATTTTAACTCTCTGTATAAATTTTCAGAGATATGAGTGTGACACTGGGCAATAATATTGTCCAATCATTGGAGTGCTGAATGCTTGGATAGTGAATTTATATTCCAAAAATGCATCGCTGATTCATTCAGTTGTATTAGTGAGATGACTTTTTGTATTTATAGGATCTTAAAAAATGATACTAAACATCTTTAAAAATGATTGTAGGAGTATTTGTCTCTCAGCTAGGTCTTAGTGAATAGCAGTGAGAGCTTAATGATTATGACAATTATATCTTTTAATAAGGCTCTAATGTAAAAAATATTTTAATTTTAGTACTGTTCAGATTTGGTTATTATATAATTGTTTATATAATTACATATATGTAGAAAGATGAAATACAGGATATATTCCCTAACTGTTTGATAATTTATTTATACAGAGTATGACAGGGGAATGGTGCCCAACTGGAGAGAACAAAGAAAATAAATGTCTTCTTAATAATAATATATTGGGTCATGTGCTTCATAGACTGATGGAGATTTTCTATCCTTCAAAACCCAAATGTTTACTGCCTGTATTTCCTCCATTTCCTATCAAGGGATGTATTCTGGGAAAAGTTTTTAGTGGAAAAACTACCTGTGTAAAGTTTCTTGAAAAAGGTAGAGTTTATCTTTTAACTTAAAAGTCTTTAAAATGTTAAGTTGCTTTTAAAGTTGATTCTCACAATGAAGTTCCTTTTGGCGAATCCTTTCATTACTAATCCTTGAACCTCACATGCAATTGTGTTTTACTGAAGTTCTTTTCAAGTCATTCATTCATTATCTTTCAAAATAAGATTAAAAACAGCTGACCTCTCATGTAGTGTTGTTATAATATTTCTTCTGCATTTCTTGAAATTTTAAAAATGCTTTTGAGTTCTCTGAAGATGTTTGTTATTGAAGAGTCTAGCAGATGTATGGCAGATTGTGAATGCAGTGGTTACAGAGAAGTGACAGTGGAAACAACTTAGACAAAAATCCAAACAGAAGGAATTGTGAATTCCTTGACATGTTGTAATGCTGTCCTCCAATTACTGATTTAATTTCATTAATAGTCTCTCTTTATGTATGCTCAGCTCAAAATATCTAATTTTTATGTGTATTAGTTTGCAATGTTCAGGTACTGTCTGTTGATACTCTGGTTCAGGAGGCCATCCAAGCTTTTCTTAATAATGAAATGAAAACTGAGCACACCTTGATTTCACAGGAAGCAGAGAGTTCTGCAGAACAAAGTAAGGTAAGCATTTTTGTTAATTTTGGCTTTGACTCTCACAGGGAAAAGAGAATGGTGTGTATAAGGAAAAAAAGTATATTGTTTCAATTTCTTACTCTTACTCAATTTCAGACTTAGAACTAAGGATTTTTTCTTAACAGACTTCAAGTTTCATCTTCAGTTGACAGATTTGTTTTCCTGTATTGTGTAGGGGTTTTTTGTTTGTTTGTTTGTTTTTTAATCTATTTATTTTCTTAACTGATAAAAGGATCAGAGGAACTTCTCAGAATCATCAATGGAATTTCCAACCGGAGTACTTACCAGTGGAACTAAAGGTATGTATGTGTGTGTGCAAATACAAATTTTAATTAAATCTCATATAATTCAATTCTTATTAAATTAAATTACAATCCCCCTTTCTCTTGTCTACTTGGAATAAAACATCTGTAACATCTGAGTTTTCAGAACAGTTTCTGTTATGAATTCTGTGTTTCTGCGCATTCGTAGTGTTTGGGAAAAGCAAGTGCAGACTGCTTCACACAGGAAGATGAGCCAGGAGGCGATGCCAATAATAAGTATGGCAGGGCCAACACTTCACCAGTAGAAAGTGAACATGTTGCCTAAAGGATCAGATCCAGAGACAGTGACCAGAGTAAGCATCAGTCTGATGGTAAATCTACTGATGCAGTAAATGGGAGGTTGAGTGAGAAAGTCAAATCAAGAGATGTGGATCAGAGTCAGAAGTGCTCACACGGTTGCTGTGCAGCTATAATGCATCACAGACAGTGTATAGGTTGAAAGCTTCATTTTGAAAGGAAGGTGAGGCAAGCTCTCTCTTTTTCTCACTTTACCTTTCTTTACAACAGCTTTTAACAACAAAGGAACTGAAATTGGGCTCAGCCAATAAATTCAAAATCATAGAGTGGCTGAGGGTGGAAGGAACCTCTGAAAGTCACCTAGATGAACACTTTTCAAGGAAGGTTCAGTATTTCATATTGCTCACTTAGGATTTAAACTCCTCCAAATATGGAAACTCCACAATCTAACTGGGTGACTCGTTCCAATTCCTATAACCCATACAGTTAATATTTTATCATTTAAATGGAATTCAACATGTTTCAGTTTGTTTCCATTGCCTCTTGTCCCTTTTTTTACATTGTATCACTGAGAAGATTGTGACTTCATCTTTACTTCCCTCTTTCAGATGTTTACAAACATTGACAAGTTTCCATTCATGACTTCTTTCCCCAGTATGAATTATCCCAGCTCTCAGCCTCTTCTCGTGTATCAGATATTCCAACATCTCAATAATTGTTATGGCCTTTTTCTGGATCAGCCTCAATGTATCCAGGGCTTTCTTGCTCTGGGGAGACCAGAACTGGACACAAAATTCTAGATAAGGTCTCCCTGGAGCTGAGTACAGGGATGGTATGACCACCCAATGATGATGCTGTTCTTAATGTAGTCCAGGATGCTGCTGGCCTTCTTCACTGCAAAGATGTGTTTCTGGCTCAAAATGAGCTTGTCCTCAAAGCTTGCAAGACAATTGGTCTCCAGATTTCCCTGCTAGTCTCAAAGACTTGAAATTCCTGAAGGCAGGTTGTACTTGTAGAGACCAAGATAGAGAAGACATTAAGTATCTCTGTCCTGTGCTTTAGTCAGCAGCAGGCTTGTGTTTCCTCTAGTCTTCATTTTGCTGTAGAGATACCTATAAAGGTTCTGGTTTTGACCATATGCAAGAAAATGTCTTTTTCCCATGAGAGTACTGAAACAGATTGTGTTCAGTGATAATAATTTCTATCACTAGAGGTTTTTGAAACTGGTAAAGACTTGAGAAATGTATTCTGACATTTCAGCTGATGCTGCTTTAACTGTAAAGTTGAACAGATTTCTGAAGGCTGCTTGCAACTTGAATATTTCAGTGATCATATGATACTAATAATTGCAAATATCTTCTGTCTTAATTTGGTCAGAGGGCAATAATAAAACGTAGTTTTATTATTTAGCTATAGTAAGAAATACTACAGATGTAGAATTGTTGAATGTTGAAATGTTGAAATGTTTATTTTAGGTAATCATCCTGTCAAAAAGCATCCATATGATCAGGAAATTGTATCAGACCACAAAGCGAATGACATATCCATGGTTTGTAGTTCATTTTAACTACTACAATAAAAAGATACATTATTTAGATTCTTATCATTAAACAACAGAATGGTGATACTCTGTCACTGTTTTGCCTTTATTATTGACCTTACTGCAAGCATTTTCTGTGTGAAAATATATGTGCAGCTAGAGTTGTATGTCAGTGTCATCCTGTTTACTCTCACATTAATGTAAGATAAGGTACTTTCTGTATAATTTCTGACTTACCTGAAATGTGATCTGAAAGTTGCTGGTGCCACAGAAGTAATTCACTCCATCACAAGGTTTCTTTACTTTCAAAAATAATTAATTCTGCAGTTCTCTGACTTTATTTTTCTTGTTGAAAGGTACTTAAGAACAACTAATATTGCTATATAAACACTGATGTTAAATGTTGCTAAAGAAAACTTCAAGCATTTTCTTAAGCCATCAGAAATCAAACAAGGTTTAGAGTAGTGAAAGTCAGAGTAACATTAGGAGAAAGGCACTTAATTTTTTTATATTTTGGTTTTCATTATCTTTTGTTTTTCAATTTTATTTCTGTCTTTTTTTTTTTTTTTTTTTTTTTAATGTGTGATGGCATTCAATTCAACTTTCAGTTGAATGTGAGGCCTCTTTAGGATCAGCTAAAACTATTTCTAGTAGATAGATCATACAATAAACATTAAATATGAATAAGTAACATAATCAAGACTAAATATAATCAAGGAATGCAGGAGTAAAATCTGTAGGTTACTCAGAAAGTAATGCCTCCTGTTTATTTCCGTAGAAACTGTAATGGATACAAAGAAAGCAATAACACTAACTGGTAGAGTAAGTTCTCAACAACAGAACACTATTTCTAAGAACAGACACCAACATTAGGTATACATTTTCATCAGCAGTGAACAAGAGCCTGTATGCTATGCTCAGAAAAATCTGCACCAGTTAAGATGACCCACTGTCACTGTTGCCATGGCTGAAATACCCATCCACTACCATGCTGTGTTCATGTACACTGTTTGGTCTCTATACATTTTTAGAAAGCATCAGTGAATGTCAACGAGTGCCATTTTTGATGTGTGGAGGAGTTCAATTTGCTTCATATGTCTTTCCTTCCATGTCAAGGCACCATTTTATCAGTCTGCCCCTTTGCTGCCATATGGCAACAAAATGTAGTGGAATGCTGGTGAGAAGGTTTGAACTTTATTGCTGTACCACGACTATCTGCCTCTGGTGTCATGGACTGACACAGCAAAATAGGAAGCATTACTTTCAGAGCAACAATAATATAATCACAGTCATTTGAACTGTGAGTGTTGTCAAATCCTGAGCTTTTTGTTCTTACGTGTTCTTTCAATTGCATTCTTCCACAGCTATCTGTACGTGCCCAGCTTGGTGCTGCATCACAGGAATTATTGAAGAAAGGAAAAAGTATTCCTGATGAATTACTAGTTGACATCCTATTGGAAGCCATTAAGTATGAAATTATGTAGCTTTTTTCCCCTCAGTTATTTAGAATGTAATGATCTATTTTTTAGGGCCAGATTCAGCCTTTTCTCTTTAGTCAGTCCATTACTAGAAAACTAGAGTGTGCTACCAGGAAAGTGGGACTGATTGGTGGTTTTAAAGTGGTAGAATCCAGCCCTTAATTTTGCAGGCATTACTGTATGCCATTGGCAGCAAGTAAAAAAAGCAAGCAACTATCACGCAGTCATTAGATGTAGTGTCTATACTGTATAATGTCTAGATTTTGTTTATTAGTTTTCAGCTATTCAGGATGTGCTAGTATTTTTTCTTCTAGGTTTAATGTGAGATACATTATCTAAACATTCATATTTCAGCAGTTAAGTTACTTGTTTTTTGTCTCCTCTTGTACGACAGAAAATTATCTCAAACATTCTCATATGCAATTAGCTTTTAAGTTCCCACATGAATGCCATTTAAGTTATATTTACTCCCATTTGTACTTTAATGTTATAAAACAGTTTTTACTACTTGTTTTTCCAGTGCAGAAGTTGGCGCTTCATGAAAACAATGACATTATGTCTCTAATCACAGTACAGCTACAGCTCTATAGAGAATGCTGTTGAAAACTTTGCCAAGAAGCATTGTTTTGTTTACCATTTTTTGTTCATTTTAGTGCAATTTTTCTGCTATAATGTCCATTTTTCACTATTTTGATCATGATGCTGTCTGTGATATTCTGTGCTCATCAGGATATCTCATATACTGAATTTAGACTAAAAGACTACTAGGACAAGCTCTTCCTTAGGTGCTAATCTTATGCTATCAATTTTCACTGCAAATGGCATTTTTCATTTACTTTCAGCCAAACACCACCAGAGAAGGGGTGGATTCTGGATGGATTTCCAATGACAATTAATCAGGCAAGGCTATTTGAAAAAGCCTATACAGGGATTGATCCAGATGAAACAGAAGCAGAATGTGTGAACAGCAGAAAGCTCTTACTTGTAGAACCTAGTACCCCCCAGAAGCCTCTTGTTGCCTTACCTGCATTTGATGTTTCTGTACTATTGGATATTTCAGACACTACAGCACTGAAACGTGTGGCTAGTTTGTGTAAGTATCTACATTTAAACAAATGACACGCACATTTTAAGGAAAGGGGAATATGAAGATTGTTAAAAACATCATAATTTCTGAATTGTGAGTACTTTGCAATATGGTAGCAATCTTCATATTTTAATTTTAAATACCACTATTTGTACTTTTTATAATTATTAAGTTAGAATTTGGTTTTTTTACTCTTCTTTTATTTGTAAGACCTTTTTTAAGTTTGTTCACTTGTCTAAAGATATGTGACTGAATATAAGTAACACATTAATCCCAAGCATTATTTCAGGTTTTACTTGTACTTAACAATTTTAACCTTACATTTGAGCAAAATGACATTATTTTGCCATTTCTTTATATCTCACATTCTCTCACCCATCAGTTTTGCAATATCATCTTGAATGCTTCCAAGTTATTCTGAACACTTACATTTGTTTTAGTCAGATTATAAGTGTGCAAATGCATGTGTGTTTGTGGGTTGTTTTTTTGTCCTGAAATTTTGCTGAAACTGAGGTAGCACAGTGGCTAGTGTTAGCTATCATATAGAGCAACAGTTAGCTTAACTTACAGCAGCTACAGAAATATCTAAATTTCAGATGTCCAAATATCCAAATTCCAAATGAGCATGTCCAAGTACTGTTTCTCTCCAGGGGATACATTTGGAAAGAGATAAAAGGAAGTGTAAGTAAAGGGATGTGCTAACTTTTAAATTGCTGAGATATGCCAACATTCATTCCCCACTGATGACTGCCTTTGTCTTGTCTTAGTCAATGAACAACCAAAAATAGTTTATTTTGGTCAAAAATGGCAAAAGCAACATAGGCTTTTTGAAAGCTGTTTTATTTCCAGACTACTTATTTTTCATTGCAACCATTCATCTTGGCAAAATACAAGTTGTTTTCACAAATATTTCCCATATTGCCCAGATTATAAGGAGGTTATTCTTCACTGTTTTCGCTGCAGCACTTACATAGTACATGGCTTGAATGGAACATCGTTTATGTTTAGCTTTTATGTGTTGGTAGAAATGAGAATGATGCAGAATTGTTGGAGGTTTTGCTAACTATGCCATCGTCATATACACTGGCACTAATATTCATGTTAATTTTAAGACCTTTTGTTCTAAAACCCTTTGAAGATGTGATAATATATGAGTACTAGTCTCAGGAATCAAAAAAAGATATTGTTTCTTAAGATATATTGTGGTCATAGAAAGAGTCATAGGAACAACAACAACAACAACAAAGACACCAAACAAAACTAACAAACAAAAGAAAACCAGAAAGCTATAAAAATTTGCTTATTTCTAATAAATTGAAGTGGTTTTTCAGTCTTGAGGAGCCTCTGAATTAGAGGATACTTTGTCTTCAGATACATTAGTATATCTATCCATTCCTATTTTGGAAAGGAGTAGTTACTTCAAAGAAGATTCAGGTTAGACTGAAAAAAAAAAATAGAAACACCTTTAAACTGTAAGAATATATATGACTGAAATAATCCACCCATCACATCTCTACAACTACACCTTTCTATGACTACAAAGTATAACTCGGGAAATGTAGTTTTATAGTTGACTTTGCATTGAAACAGAAGTCTCCATGTCCTTAACCAGCTCTATTTAGTATTTCTCTGATTTATTTCTGTCCTTCCCATTCTTTGGGGAAGCTTTTCAATTTTTAAAGGAAGAGATGTAACATCAAGAAAATGTAGAAACTTTATTTTAAAGTAGTTATCTTATTTTGGTCCAGTAGCTTCCTTTTCAACATATGCTCATATATGCTGTTTTCCACACAGCAGATAAATCAAAGCCCTCTCAAACTGAACAGGAGGACAACAGTCAAAATTCAGATGTTAAAATCGTAGAAGAGAAGACTGACTTAGCAAGAGACGACGTGTTGCACAGGTATGTTATATTAAGTACAAAAACATTACTTCAGCCACATAGTTATGCATGTAATTAATCTGAAGCTCATACGTGATCTATGATTGCACAACCCTTATGTTAAGATTTTACTTAAGAATTTATCTGACTGGAGTACTAAGAGGTCTTAGATTTTTGGGTGCTGTGTAGATAATTCTAGAAGTTACGAATTCTTATGTTTTCCCTTTCCAAGGTATTTTTTCAAGGAGAACTTCTTTTCCTTGTATGAATTGAAAAAATTTTATATATATATATATATATATATATATATATATATGCATATATATGCATGTGTATGTGTGTGCTTCAGAGAAGCTGTTGTAGTTTTCAGTATTCTATCATCAGATTTTTTTAAAAAAATATAATACTATTATTTAAATTTTATGTGTAGAGGAAAATCAAGAGCAGCAACTTTAGCTTTTAAATATTTGATAATATTAACTAGTTTAGACTATTATATTATTGGTTATGATTATTTTAGTTGTAATGCAAGAAAACATAGGCTTAACTTGTGATAAGAAAGACTAAGAACTATTTTCTTAATCTGAGTGTGTTTATATGGTTGGAAATTTGAACATCTCCAAAAGTACTGCCTGGATTTGCTTTGGTACTGGGTTAGATATTGTGGTCTTTGCTTTGTTCATTATTTTTGGGAAAATATTTTATTTTCCTGTAGTTATTTCAGTAGTTGTTTTTTAAAGTTATATATCAATATGATTTTTGCAGAATTTCAAGCTTCCTAGACACATGGCCAAAATTAGAGAACTGGTTTTCAGTCCATCAAAATACTCTAGTGAAGGTCAATGCAGAGACAGAAGAAAGTGTTGTGTGCAAAACTGTAAAGGAAATTCTGATCAAAGAAATTGTCAAAAACCAGAATAGAAGTAAGTTTTTCCTCTCCTACTTTTTACAGTTCATTAAGAAAATACTTTGATATTTATGGATAGTACTAATACTTAAAATATAAAACTATGTGGGAAAACTAGCTATATTCACCACATCTACGAGAGTGGAATTTTGAAACTTTCTGTCATGTTTTTACATTTCCACTGGATATGGACCCATTTCACATAGCTACAAAGATAATTTGAGAAAAGATTTAAAAATATTTAGAATAATCTGTCAGTTGGATATGTTTGAATTCACTAAAGAATTACTAAATCTAGTCCTTTCTTCCAGATTTAAATATTACAGCTAGCATCAACACTGTGTGGGATAGCATGACAGAATGGGAAGGATAATTTGACATTATAAACATATATTCATTTATCAGAAATGTAAAAGCATGGATAATTCATCTTAATCCATGCAATTAACATAGCTACATATAACTCCATACTATAGAGTTGTTTAAAAAGAAGGGAGAAAGATGAATTCCAAAGAAAAAGTTGCATCAAGTAAAGCAGGATTTGGTTTTTAGTAACTATTTTCTTCAGTTTATTAGATGAAAGACTTGATGTGGCCTTCACCACATTGTTCTTTCTCAAGTCTCACACAGAAACCATTAGTACTTACAACTGTTCATTAATTAAGTAGAGTCCTTGAAATCATATTAGTTTTAATGAATTTCAGAACTGTATCAATACTGCTGACCTTGCTTTACCTGGCAAAGAATTTTTTGTATAATCATACTAAATCACCATATCACTGTTTCTTTCATGGAAATGGTTTTGGAAACAATAGCAGTCCTGAAAAATACAATCTAATTGAAACAGATTTCTAATAACTATGGCATCACATATTTGATCAGCATATTTTCTAATAAACAATAACAATGAGATTCTGAGTTGGTTATGTTAGTTTGAATTTGTCAGATGAGCATACATGTCTATTTCTGTTGTCTGATACTTAAAATATGTATGGAGGTACTAACTCCATGTTCATACCCAAGAGTCTGAACAAGAAGAATCACCAGCAGAAAAGGCTTTGCCAGATACACCTCAAGATCTGCTTACTTCTATTTCTGAGACACCACTGCTTACTTCTATTTCTGAGACACCACCACTGATTAAGCCAGGAACAGATGAATGGATTTATGTAGATGAGCCACTTCCCAAGGTACATTAATTCATGATTTGAAGTCTTAGATATCAAAGTATATATTTACCTTTGTGTTTTGTGCATATTCTACCTAAACTTTTTTTCTCTGGACATTTTTTTCTTACAGTCAGGTCATGACCCATCTACTCAGGTTCTTGTCTTTGGCAATGGCTGGGCACTGGTCCTGGGGAAAGAATGGATGTTAGAGGATACCTTGCTCTAACACTCTCCAGGAGATCTTTTTATCTCCTAGTAAAGTGAAATTTATGAGTTTCCTGAGATAAGTTTATATGTACATCTTTGTATTTTTTTCCATAATTGTCTATTTTCTTTTTTAGGAAGCAGTTTACTTCATAGTCGTCATAATATAGCCTGTAAAATTACACTTTTTACGAAGAGAAAAGAAATAACACTTTGCTTTAAACCTATTTACTTGGTTCACTGGATGAGCCTAAGTTCCTGTATTCTGTGATTCAGTGAATAATAATTCTGTATTCACCCTGTGAGGATATTGGTGATGTTAGAGGCATCTATCACCTACCCCTTCTTCATTTTGCCTCAGTGTTGCTTTTCAAATCAAGACACAATGTTAACTCATGCAGAAATGATTCAATATATTCAGTCATGACTTTTATCTTTTGGTCTATCCATTTTTTTACTAATTCTGTTTTGTTGTGGTTTTTTGTTTGTTTGTTTTTGTTGTTTTTTGTTTTGTTTTGTTTTGTTTTGGATGGGGAGATGGCAGTGCATGCAGTAACTGAGATAAACATTGAAAGCATTCTTAATGATTCTTTGTATTCTGTATTTCTGCTCCTTATGCTTACCAGTTTTGACTTTATGACTACAGTAAACTGGCATATGCTGTGGATCTCTTTCTGAGTAATTGAAGTTGGCAGCTATAGTGGTTGGGTTTCCTTTTGTCATGCACTTGTTTGGTGTTGTTTGACAGGCAGTAAAATGTTGCTTTTGAAACACTCAACAGTCACTTTTAATTTTTACTGGTTTAAACAGTCGTGTACTGCCTAATAAATTTCTGAATTTATGAGTGTATCAAAAAACACAGATATCAGCAGTATTTGGGGGGAATTTCCTCTTCATTCTGAATACTGGCACATTTTTTTTTAAAGAGATGCACAGAGTAATTTTGTTGGTACAGTATATAATTAGTTGATGATGATTCTAAAACAAAATAAATACACAATGAAAGAAGTCAGTGCTGTGGTATCATGAAATAATCTGGTATTAGTTAATGATGCATCCAAATGAATTGCCTAGAAATGTATTCATTTTCACGTTTTTTTGTGTTTGTTTGTTTGTTTGTTTGTTTGTTTTAATATTCACAGGAGGTACCTGATTTTTTAGTACCTTATTGGGAAATGGTAGAAAATGTGTATGTGAATACTATCAAAACTGTACTCAGATGTCTAAGGGATGAACGGTACTCTTTGATATATTACTTAGCAGATATCAGGTGAGTGGAAATAGCCTAGTATTTCAGTATTCATACTTTATATTTTTCCTCTGCCATTCTATCTGTTTTGTAACTTCATTTTTACCATAATTTACAGAAAAAATTTCCAAGATTATTTACAGCGTCCAGATCTTAAGCAGGAGTTTGTATCCCAGTGGCAATCAGATTTTAATTCAATTTCTGATGAACTGCGAGAAGATGAGGAAACAAAAGCAGAGCTACATCAAAGATTAACTGTAAGTAAATCAGAGAAGAAACAATAGGACATCTCAAGCACTATCCTTGTTAAAACAAACATGGAATGGAGCCTTGTAAATAGAATAATGTTTAAACTATGACTTAATTTCTCAGAATTGTTTGTATTGCACATCTTTCTTCTTATATTTGCATTAGTTAGCAAACCATTTAAGTGGAAAGTTGCTAGTCCTGTTATGAGCTTAGCTATTTGTGTTCTAATTCTATGTCTTGCTTAGATACCTCTCTGCCTGGGGAAAGCAATGCAGCCTAGCTCTGTCCTCTATATTTATGGTAGACCTTCTGTCTTCTCTCTGTAGTCATATAAGTCTTGAACAAGGCTTAGACATTTATAACAATTTAGAAAAACAACACCTACAATAAACGAGTGTGTTTCTCATTCACAGGCAAAAATATAGATTTTAATAGAAAAAAAAATGTATTTACAGTTTTTTCATGGTTATTTCTCATATTTTATTTTGTATTTTAGGACTTAAGAGATCGTCTCTGGGATATCTGTGATAAAAGAAGGGAAGAAGCAGAGCAGGAACGTACTGATATCATGAATGATGGCTGGTTGCGAGATCATAGGGGGATTGCAATAAACCATTTTTTTACACTTATGCAGGTATGGCGCAGAGCTCTTATGTGGAGTCTGCAATGGACAAGACAATGAATTAGATTTGGAAGACAGTAAGCCTCAGAGGAGTTTCATGTGTTTGGCTCTGAATGTGTTAGGAATCCAGAATTAGATGAGCAAATGCTTGTGCTGCTTCTTACTTTACCTAGAATGCCTAGAGACATTTAGTCTAAAGACCAGGAGTAGATGGTATTCCCTTTGTTTCACAGGCAGAAAACTTTAAGAAAAAAACAATTACAGTGTTACACTGTCATGCATTTTTAATCTGCAATGCCTGGTGCTGCTTTTTCAGTTTTATCAGGCAGTGAATTTTTTGAGTTTTGTATCAGTGATGTTGGAAGTGTTTGTACTTCTGTAGTCATATCTACATCAGCTCTTTTTTATGGATTACAAAATTTTCTGCTGTTGTGGACATGCTGTTGTGTGCCCCAGTGGCGCAAGTGGTAGGAATGCCGCATTGCAACACCGGACATCGTGGGTTCGAATCCCCCCTGTGGCACAAGTGGTAGAAGTGCCGCTCTGCTGCACAGGAGGCTCGAATCCCGGGGGGTTGGACTCGATGATCTCTAAGGTCCCTTCCAACCCGCACGAGACTATGATACTATGATGATGCCTGCTGCTAAGGTTGTCTTGAATTTCCCAAATAAAAAAATTGTATCAGTTATAACTTGAAATTTTACCTATAATCATAAAAGAAAGTTGCAGGGAATTTTTTTTGAGAAAATTGTTTGTTTTTCTTGAGAAAATTCATTCAAATATTTCACAAGTAACTTTTTAACGAAACCATCTTTACTTCTGCACATTAAGCCTTTCCTCTCATTCAGCCAGACCATGAATTACTTCAGTTCCTGAAGGAAAGTAGAATTTATTTCCCCATGACTGCCATTGTAGGTGAATAAATTGGATTTAGGGATGGAATGGAAAGGACAGGCTTGTCTGTAAACGGAGTGACCTTTTTGTTAAAGTTTGGGAAACTTTAAAGAAGGCAATGAAAATTTAAACACATGCCAATTTATGCTAATTTGGTTGAAAAATCAGGCCTGACCACCTTTGTCTACTGTCTGTGCCCTTTAATTCTGTCTCGTTTTTATTGGCTTGTCAATCAAGGAAACCACTCTTTTATCTCAGATGCATCTTGAAGTAATCTAAATAAAATTTCAGCTATATTCATCTGCAAAAGCATGAAAATTATTAACTGTATTTTAAAAAAGCCTAAATATGCCATAATTAAACACTAAGGTCAATGGGTTAAAACAAAAACAAACAAACAAACAAACAAACAAAAAGACTGTCCTATAATTAGGCTATTTACATGATTGTCTATTTAAAAACTTTATCTTAAAATATAAATATAAAAAATATAAAAGTGAAAGTAAAATAACATCACAGCGGCAGAAGACCCGTTTGAGATAACTAATTATCAAAAATAGGTTATATTTATGTTTTCCCTTCCCAAAATATTCCTACTTTTTTATTTTCATAACCTAGTACACATTGCCAACATTAAATAATTAAATGAATAATTAACTGTAAAGCTAAAAATGTAAACTGTATGTTACACTTTTGTTTGAGAAACTGTCAAAAATAGACTTCCTTGGTCTTGAGCTCTCCTTCTGTGGTTTTGCTGTGGGAAGTTAGATGTATTCCCCATGTGGTTCTGTTACTGAATAAACAATAGGTTTGTGTAAATTCTGCTTAAGAATTTCTTAACTTTAGCAAGGTTAAATCAGATTATTTTCCAACTTTCTCTGAGCACTGTCAGAATACAAGATATTTTCTCCTTAGCTTATGGATAAGAGCAGTTTTATACCACAAAGGTTTTATGCTTTGTTTTGTGAATGTGGTTTTGTGCATTTTCCCATGAATATTTAGTACTGTTTTGACAGTTAGAAGCTAACATTTGTCTGTATCAATAAATCAAAACATGACAGGTGTTAAATGTTTTTTGAATCTTACTTGATTTCTCCTGAGAGAATTCACAGAAAAAGATCTTCTAGATACTTAGCTCTGTAAATCCTGTTGATTTCTTTGACAAGGAAAAACTGTATGGCTTTTTACACTGTTTTCTCCATCACTTATTTTATTTTATGTTAATGAAGATTTTGATTATTTCAAACAAAGCATTTTCTATCATTTGTTGGTATGCTAGTATAGAAATGAATATACATCCAAATATATTATATTTAAATTTAATGTGTCAAACATCATTTACTGTAAATATTTTTTTCCTATTCTAATAAGATTTTTGGTAAAAGTATTTTGAAATACTTGTGTGAAAATTAAGGAAGTAAATTTTGAAGACATTGTTGATGTGAATAAAAATATTCACTAAATGCATAATAAAAATTAAAACTTATGTAGTTGTTGTTCTCCCGGTAACTCTTATTATTTGGAATTGCTTTTGCCATTATGTGTTCAAAAATGTAATAGAAATTGTTTTGAATTTCAGTCTTTCTGTCCTTTCTTTTTGAGGTTGAAATGGATCGTTTCCAGGATACAAAGAGACTTCTTCATGACTATTATAGAGCAATGGAAGGAAAAATACCAACAGAGGATGAAAAAGATTTTACTAGACTCCCATTGCTAGATATTATTGACAATGAACAGAAAGAAGATCAGAATGAATCAAGAAGGTAGAAATATGCTACTAAATACACAAATATCAACAATTATTATGCACTCAGCTTTGTGGGTGTATGTGGAAATAAATGTGGGTATATTTCAAAGGACAGGGAAATAAGATTGTTTAAATAGTGACTATAGTTATATGACTGATATTGAATCATCTTATATGTTTAATTTATCCTTTAATTTTGACTGATTAACCCTCATCATTTTCACTAGTACATCTCTGAATTATAAAGCATTGTAAAAGTCTTAGAAAGAAATTAGCTATCGAAATTTTTCCTTCGTATTTCTGAAAACTTTCAGCACATTTATCGCAAAACTAATTTAAATATTATTTTAGAACAACATTAGGCTTTAAATTTGCACAGACAGGTATAAATAAATGACTCAAGTAATAACAAATGTAAATCAGAACAGCCTAGAAAGGCTCCCTGAAATTAATACTATATTAAAGGTAAGGGATACTGTTAAATAATTTCACAATATCAAAAATTCTGTCAATAGTAACACCTTTTAATTACTTACAGTTCATGTAGGAAGTAATGACATTATGCTTCTAGCTCATTTGGAGTATATAATCAAATCACACAGACATTTGACTTAGTTTTATCCATCTGCTACTATTACTCCTTAGCTTCTGTCTTTAAACTAGCCAATTTTCCTGTCATTTGCATGTTTTACCACTTTTGGTCATAAGGTAAGTTCATCTTTTTTCTGTTACTACAGCAGATTTTCCAAATAGCATTCTCATTCTCTTTACATACTCTCTAATGTAGTTATAAATTACCTCTTTACAAAGGGGAAAGTGATTTATGCGTTAAATTTTATTTTTCAGGATTCCTCTAGTTCCTTACAAGTGGCCTTTACCAGAAACAAGTGTTACCAAGTCAAAAAGCAAGGGAAATCTACTGAAGACTATTAGGGAGGAAAATACTTCTGAAAATGTAGTGGTTGGTTTTGGTAAAGATGAAAATGTTATTTGTGATACCTGGCAAACAGCAGTAACGGCAGTATCAGAAATGGTAGGGAATATTTTATTTAAATAAATATATATGGATATGATAGTCAAGGCCTTCCAATCAGCATTCATGTAGCCTAGACTTGAAGCCTTTGTGTATCTTAATTTCTTGTCTATAACCGAAACACAGAAGAGTTTTCAACAAGCAATGATTATGCCTCAAGTTAATAATTATGATTATGCCTCAAGTTAATGATTATGCCTGAAGTCACAGGAGCTCTGAGACATGGTATCGTGGTATGCTGTAGCTACAGTAATAGGACAGTTAGACTAGATGTTCTTGTAGGTCCTTCCTGTGTTTCTATGGAATTCTATTCTATTCTATTTTTCTATGATTAACCACATCTGCTATATTGTCATTGAAAATATTTGCATTTCGGTAGGAAAGATGTTAAGATCTGTGTTTTATCAGAACTGCAGTGCCTTTATATTTTCATTCTGCACCCTACCAAATACTTCAAATGTCAGTTCTATATATTTGCTTTTTCCCTGATAAACTTTTCACTTGTTCCTCAGTAGAGATATATGAAGGATATGTTTAATCACAGGATGCAACTTTTACTCAAAACTTTCACAACTTCAAAAGCTGTTGTTGTGTCCTCTTTTGTACATAATTTAATTATGTTGGTTTTCAAGTGGTTGGTTCCAACAATTTTTTTTTTCCTTTTCATTTTGGTTGTTTTAAAACACATTGACTTTTGCACTCTTGCAGCATAGCTTACATTCTTAGATTTCACATCTGATTCTTATATTTCACACTTTTCCCTTAGTGAAGTTAGCAACATTACAAGAATTAAAACTACTGTTTTTATGTTGAATTTTTTTCCAGTATAATTTACTTTTTGATAAATAATCAGAATGTAATCCATTTATTACTAAAATATATCTTAATTACGTATGTTTGTCATAGCAAGTAGTTGCAGTAAAGTTAGTCTATTTACAAAATTGCATAGTATTCATTTGTGTGAATATGATATGAAGGTAAGAGCAGAAGAGGAGATGGAAGGAGATAAGCAGTCAGAAATGAAAGAAGATATGAAGTCTTCTCAGGCAGCATCAAGCAAATCTACTGGGAAGGATACCAAAAACACCAAAAAATCTTCCAAAACACCTAATAAAAAGAAAGGTATTTGAAATACTGACTTTGTTATAGGATTGCTTGAAATTACTGAAATGTAGATACGACAGTCATACAGAAAGAGATTATCTGTGACATTGATTTCCATCTACTGCATCTGCAGCTGAAGAGACTCCAGTTCCTTTAACCGCTGAAGAACTGAGGAAACAAGAACTGACACTTAAAATACATCAAGAATACCTTGCTGCACTGAAACATGAGGGTACGTTTCTATTTGGTGGGTGATTGTTTGGCCTAATTTAGGTATTGTGATAATCAAGTTTCTGCAACGTTGAAGGTTAAATACTAATTAAAACAAAGCTGAATACTGAATTTGCTTATTTCCAAGATTGATAATAATATATAGATTTTGTTACTCTTCTCTTATTCTTCCTTCCTAAGGCTCTTAATGTCTTTCAGTACCTGTTTCATGTCTCTGTCAGTACAGTACTTAAACTGTCTTTTCATCCACTTGATATCCTTTTCTCCTTTGACACTATAACTTTTACTAATTTTCTATATTAGTATCTCAGTGAGAGACTCTCAGTCCTTCCCATTCTGACTTTTCAAATCCTCAAAGTTTTAAAAAAATTAGTGTGAATACTCAACATAATTTTGGTAGAGATAATTTTCTTAGTGCAACCTGAGATTTTGACTATGAAATAGTCATGCATAGGAAGCTTCAAGATACAAACAAACAAACAAACAATGAGCTTGATTTGAAACAGACGGAAGTTAGGGGAAAAATGAAGAGTAACATATAAGATGAATTAGAAATGTTTTCTTTAAAATTTATCTCTTGCATTATACACTCACATTATTAAGCTTCTAGATCTGATTGCTACGTAGCATTTTGTTTGATATCATGTATGCTTAAGCATACCCTGAAGCTCTACACTACTTTTATCAAGATATTTTTTACCTTGTGAATTCTAACGCATATAGAATACACACTTTTGTAGAAAACATGGTGCAACAAGGATGATCCTGAAAATTTGGTCTTTCAAAATTCAGGGAACCTAAAAAAATATTTTGCCACCTAAATATAGATTATTGTGTTAAAGTTCAGATGCTTAAAACTGTTTTCTTCAAAATTTTTAAAATAATAATTGCTTGTAATAATACTTTAACAGAGAAAGATACAATAACTCGACTAGAACTTATAAAAGAAAAAGCTTTAGCATATATTGAAGAGCTGACAATGAAAGCAGAAGAAGTTTATAAAGAAATGGAACAGTGGCTTGGAGCAAGGTTCCTAGCAGAAATGTCCAGGTAATGTAAATCCAGTTTTGAACAAGAAAATATTTTTTAAATTAAGGGCTAGTAAAGAAGTTTATATAGAAACAAATAATATGCAATATGTGTGTAGAAGATAATAATTTCATTTAATGTGCTAGAATTTAATTTTAACTTAAATAGCTCAATAGTAATTATGCATTTCTTGGATGATTAGCAGGTTCTGCTGACTGCACTAGAGGTGTTACCCGTTCTTCTGTTTTTCCAGACTAACAATTTAGCAGATATATGAGCATTACTAGATACCTGGATATTCTGTTTGTTAGCAGTATCACCATTTCAGTGGGTTCTGTTAATTTGGGTTGTGGGTTTTTCTTTGTGTGTGGTTGTTTGTTTGTTTGTTTCCTGTGCTTTACATATGCTGGAAAGCTCTACCCATGATTATTACCACCATGTGTAACATTTATCAAAAATATTCCAAGGTTGATTGAAAAAAATAATCCTAACCATTACTATTTTTCTGTGTTAGTAATTAAAATATGCTTGGGGCCACTATGTGACCATTAGGCAGTCTGTCTATATCCACATCAATGAAGTATTTCATTCTCCATGAAAGGTATCAGTTTGCCTTTGGAAAATGTTTTTGGTGTTTTTGGTCTGTAGTAACTTTTAAACCATACCTGGGACAGTGCTAGATTGTACCCTGCGGGGCAGGCCCAAGATAAGAAACAGGAATATAGGATGTGAAAGCTCTAACAGGCAGTCCCTCAAAGTGGCTGAGCTGAATATGCTAGCTTGTTCTGTTGGCTATCCTGACAGCAACAGTGGCACCCAAAGACATACACAAAGACAACACCTGTTGGACAGTATTACATTTTAAACAGGAGGCTGTGTGCCCCACCAGAATGCTACTCTGGAAATTGCTCTCTCCAAGATTTATTTATTGGCAGAGCAGAGTGCAAGACATTGAGATAGCCTAAAGGATCTCAGTGTATCAATAATGGAAAAACATATATGCTCTGTTCCAATGAAATTTTATAATAAAAAGTTCCATCCTTTCATGTTTTTTCTGTCAGGTCTCTTCTGTGCCTACCATTTGCCTAAATTCCTTATCAGTCTTAAAAAGCTACTTGTAGCTAGATGAGGAATAGACTTGATCATGATTTTGCTGAGTACTGAATTCACAAAGGATTTGTAATTCTCGCTTCACAGCGCAAAAACCCTAAAAACTGAATATGTTATTGGTATCATCTGTGAAAAATAATTGTTTTCTGCATTTATATTTTTGCAGTGTTGAAAAGCTGATTGAGGTAGGCCGGCACCATATTGAAAGTTCTAGCAAAATCCAGTATGAAATGAATTTAGAACAAACAGATTTCTTCATCAGCAATGATGTAAAAGTGATTCCTGATCCTGTTCCTCCACCACCAGCTCCACCAGTAGAGACTTCTGATAGTAATACTCTAACTATTTCACAACTTAACACATTTCATAAACATTTTCTTCAAGTGGCACCGAAAGGTAAGATAAAAATGTCATTTTCACTCCTGAAAAGCTGCTAGTTATGTAACTAAAACTTAAAGTAACTGCCAGGAGGTGCCAAACACTAGTCACCTGTATTGCTAAAGATCATACCACAGTAAATGGTTGTGCTAAGTTGAAAAGGAAAGCCCCTGTGTAGAATAGTAAAATGTGACTTGAAATCTTTTTGTACCTTTGTTATGAGGTTTTTATATTTTCAAGACTATGTTCTTAATAGGTTGAATATCAAGAAAAAATTTACAGAAAGGGTGGTTAAGCACTGGAATAGGTTCCCAGGGATGCGGTTGAGTCACTGTCCCTGGATGCGTTTAAAAACCATTTGGATGTGGTGCTCAGGGACCCAATTTAGTGGAGTGCTGTTAGAGTTAGGGTAGTATGGCCAGGTTGTGGTTGGACTTGATGATCATTGAGGTCTTTTCCAATCTGAGCAGCTCTGTGATTCTATGATTTTCTTAATTGGTATCTCTGTATGTTTTTATAAGAATGTTACTTATCAAACCTTGTAAATACAACTCTAACTCATTTACTGATTCAAAGCTCAAAGAACAACCAAGTGGTATTATTTAAAACATACTGTTGAAGAAGCTGGTATTTTTATGGAACTATTACATATGGTCTTTTATAGCTGTTAACCATTATATTCTTCAAGTCAGTTTGTGTCAATTGTATGGGGGGATTTGCAAGTATTAACCTATATGTATTTTTTCATTTGCAAGTATATTGTTTACCTACTCTCTAATTATGAGAGCTTTAGTCTTAGGACACTTAAAAATACTATCTATCAAAAATTAATAGTACTGTATAAATAATAATTAAGGCAGTTTTAAACTGAGATGGCACATAGTTAGAGGGTTTCATTACTGCCAGTGTTCCATTTTATAACTTTCGTACAAGTCTGTGATACAGAATACAGAAACCTGTACTTACAATTTTTAATCCAACTCTTTCAATATAACAAGGCCACAGAGGTACAATGAAGTTGAATTTAATCCTTCATTTTGTGTATATTGTAGTGAAATTCCATGACATGGAACAAATACTTGAACAAATTTTAGCAGAAAACTGTTAAGACTTAGATGAAGTCTTATCTTTATAGAGAAACACTTATTCTTTTGATAGTATAAGAGTGTGTGTATAAGCATTTCAAAATCCTCCACAGAAGTTAAAGTAGTAGGCAGTGTTCTATGTCTAATGCCATGTGAAACCAAGTCTGTACACTTACAACCATTAGATATTATCATAAAGTTAAAAACACACTGTACAAGATACCAATTTTGACTGGTCATTCTCCTTAAGAGAGTTCCTCCTTTTTTACATAATTTATTAGTTAATTAAAACATTTAATACTATTTTTTTTTCTAATACAATCATTAAGATTCCTTATGTTTTCAAGACAGAGAACAAGTGTTTTTAATTGTGCATTGTTAATAGCTGGCAAAAATACAAATGAAATCTTTCTACAGAATTGTCTTTTTCATGTTATATTCACTGAAACAATGAAACAATGAAACAAAGCAAACTTTTTCTTGGGGATTAGGTTGAAAGGTAAGACTTAGTATTTTTCAGATTAAGTTTATTAGAAGTTTATTGCTAGTAGGCTGTATCATTTATACCAAGAATCCCGAATTTCCTAAGACAACCAGACCTCTTCAGTACCAAGACACCACACAAAGAGTTAAATCATTCCTTCCTTGGAAAATTGGGAAAATGTCTTTCCGTTCTTTCATTTCCCCTTGTTCCCCAATGTCCTACAGAAAATACATGCTTCTTTTGTAATTAGTCTTCTATAAAAAAAAATAGGGAATACAGTGAAGCATCCCTCACACTGGCAGTGAAGCTGTTATGTAGCAACTACATGCCCAAGTAAAGCAAAGAGCAAAAAGGAAAGAGTTTTAGGTTAGGAGAACTAAATGTGCAATCTGTTTCCTCATGTGATATTTGGTAAATGTCAAAAGGATATCTTTTCAAATATGTATAATAAGTGGACAATTAAAGAAAAAACACCAACAACAAAAAACAGAATTACCAATATAATTTAAAATGATTAGGTATTAACAAAGGAAATATTGTAAAAATTTTAAAGAGTTTTGTGTTCCACAGGAATTTAAAGTATTTAAGAGCTGCTGATACATCATAGACATCTTTGTTCTATTCTGCATACTTGGTTCTCCGTAGAGGCATATTATTCACCATTCTAAGCACCGATGGACAAAAAATGTGACCTCTGCTGGACCTTTCTACCTACTGATACGGTTTTTTGTTCAATAAGAAAATATTTAAACATTTTCTTCTATTGTTATGAGTGGTGTTGCCGCAGTTCAGGGTGACTCAGCAGTATCTGTTAATCTCACTAACTCCTTTGATCATTTTCTTAGCAGTGCTTTAATATCTTGCCTTGGGAATGTGCTCCTGTGGCAGGTCTGAAATGGAGCTGCTAACACACTTTATTTTTTCTTTCTTCTACAGTCTCTTTGCATGTATTCCAATGAACAAAATTAAACTAACCATAAGTGATCATCTCCTTAGATTTTCTTTAGCTCTATGTTCTTCGTGTGACCACATCTACATTGCAATTAGCATGCACCTGAAATTTCTGAAGATTATTCTAAAGATGCTTCATAGAATCCAGTTCTGGTAATGATTTGCATTACCAAGTAAATAAAAATAGATTATATCCCAGGCTTTTTTCTGCGGTTCACAACTGAATTACACAAATGAATTTTAAAATGTATTTTTTTCACAGCAATGATCTTTGTAAGCAATTCCATTCTGGATTACAGATTATTTGTCTGTAACAATCTTCAATCTAACTTCAGGAACTTTTATATCCCATATCAAAAAATTGCTTAAAAAGTCTCATTTAAAATCTGAAATGGTCTGCTAAGATGTGAATAGTAATTTCTACCAATCTGATTCCACGTTTGTCAATCATGGAAGGTAGTCAATGACCAAAGTGCTCCACTTTTACTTTTTTTCCTAATTGTAAACATTTCATTTTAGGTTTACTGTGTTGATAGATTTGGAATGGATAATAATATCATATGTATTTCGTTTTATTATTTTGTTGCCTTTCAAAGAATTGCTCATAATAGAGATGTATCTGAACTGTATGTTCTTTATATATATATATAGTTAATATTATGACACTTCAGAGTGCTTATAATATAATGGAAACATACTGTTCTCAAAAATCCTACAATGCCTACACAAAAATTTGCCCCTTGTAAAATAAAGAATGAGGTAGAAGGAGTCTTTTTCTTAAGACCTTTGAAAGCACTTACCTTGACTTTTTTTCTATGATTGTCTTAATGTAAATGTTAATTGCCTCTTTGTTATTAAATTAAACTTTTGAGGTACGAACCACAACAAGGAGGATGGAAATCAGTCATATAATAACAGGTTTGTTACCTCGGTATTATCTTCTGAAGACATTTTTCCTGAAAGACATTTCTGAATTCCAGTTTTTCTCTATTTCAGAAATGATTTTGATGCTGCTACATTTTACTGGTTGAAAATTCTGATATATCTCTAGTAGTAAAAAATATATATATATCCATCTGTAATCAAAACTGGCTATTTCCTAGAAAGGTCTTGGGAGCTGTCCAGGTGATGTTGGAGATCTTGTTTTTACTTGTTTCTTTTTCTGGCTTTTTAAGTCACACTCTATTCCCAAATTAAAATAAATAAATATGGAATGAATATAAAAAGTAAAATTGATCATTTATAAATTAAAACCATTTTATATCTAGTTTTTTTTTTCTAAATCATAGCAATAAGAGCACTGAAACAATTTAAAGGCGGGAGTAATTCTTCTAGCAAGAGAGAAGTTGGTGACAGAGGGAAAGGAAAGAAAGATTCGGAACATACAAGGATAAAGAAGAATCGCTGGTTTCCAAAAATATGGCTAACAAAATACTCCTGGTTAAAATATGACGATGAAAGGGGAATAATGTTCTGTGCATTGTGTCGCAAGCATGATGTGGACCTGGGGGAAAGAATTCATAATTTTTGTTCTGGCACTGATGACTTCAAACTGGAATTTATAAATACACACCAAAACAGTGAAGCACATGCCTGGGCTACCTGCATGGAAGCTGCCAGTACTGCTTCACCAAATACAGCTTCTGCTGAGCAGATGTTGAAGAGTGTGAACTCCATAACAATAGGAAGAGTAGAAAGTACTTTTAGAACATACCATGCAATTGCTAAATCTGATTGGCCCTTTACAGACCTGGACTGGATTTGTAAACTAGATGATGTGAAAGGAACAGATATTGGTTCTGTGTTCAGAAATGCTAAGTCAGCAAGAATGTTTATACATTGTATGGCTGAAGTAGAAAGAAAAGCTCTAAAAGAAAAACTAGAGAATTGTAAATACTTTTCTCTTATTAGTGATGAATGCACGGATAGCATATTCCGATCAGTTGCAGCTGTTTATGTGCGCTTTGCAAATGAAGGAAAAGTTCACTGCTGGATTGTTGGGATTCAGCCTGTTCAGAAAAATGATGCTTCAACTATAAAAAGTGCAATCAAGGAAACATTTCAAATAAATCTCCAGCTTAGTTTGTCAAGCCAAGACTGGTCAAGAAAATTAGTTGGACTTGGAACTGATGGAACAGATGTAGTGACTGGTCAAAATGATGGGGTAGCTAATCTCGTGAGGGAAATCCAACGTTGTGTACAATCTGTACATTGTTTTGCTTACCATCTAAGGCTGGTTTACAAGAAAGTACTGGAAAACATTCAGCCGTACATTAAGATACACAGTATCTTAACCAATGGCTTGAGAAATGTGTACTACTTCTATCATAACTTGACTCTAAATAAGAATAATATCAAAGCTATATACGAAGCCATCAAGTTACATCCAGCTATTCTGTCTTGCACTGGAGGCTCCCAGTGGTTTCCTCGCCTACAGACAGCGCTACAAATTCTCCTTAATGGTTATCCTGCATTTGTTCTACATCTGAATGAGGTAACTGCTTTAAAATTCAACATCACTTTCAGAAAAAAAATTAATAGCTGTGGTTAACTTTGGTCCACCTTCCTGACACATTCTATTTCTGTATTGATTTCCAGATTAAAGGAGATTCGAGGACCTCAAACAGGCAGAAAGTCAAAGGCCTATTGTATCTCCTTCTGAAAATGGAGATAGTCAAGTTTTCCCATTTCTTACTGGATGTCATCAATGTCCTCAACATTCTGTTATGTGTTACTCTGGATCAGAATTCCTCCATTGCAGATATATTTGCAGCCATTCAGTCAACCATGAAAACACTCCAAATGTATCAAACAAGGTCTGACATTTCTAACAATGGAATTGTAATCTCTTACAATATAGCAAAAGAGTATTATATATTGTTTTGTACTTTTTATCTTTCAGAGCTAGTCCAAAGGAATGCTTGACAGAGACCATTCAGCATTTTTATGGCCACCACCTTGCTGGAAATAGAAATATTTCATTAGTACGAGCCAAAATACTAAGTGATTTGCTGAAGAGTTTAAGTGATTGTTTCTGTGATGGTAATCAAGATGTATTGAAAGCAACTCTTATTGGAAGTTTTAAACTATGGCCTAACAAAATGAAACAAGGTATATAACTGTGATAATGGCTTGCTGAAGAAGTGCTTATTAGACTTTTTTTTTTTTTTTAAAGAAAAAAAAAAACCAAAAACAACTAATATATTGTTTTCCATCTATTATAGAATTTGGTGAAAAGGAAGTATCTGTCTTGAGTAAACATTATGAAGCCATACTAGAATCTGCTGGTGTAAAGATCACTGAAGTTGAAACTGAATGGAACATGTTGAAATTAGAGCTATATAACAGGTAATAAGGGTCTTGCAGTTGTGCCTGTTTTTTGACTTACTTAAAAGGACTGTGGAAAAACATCTAGCAATAGGCATAATTCTTCAGTTTTTACTTTGCTTTCTAGATTTCAGAACATCCAGACCTTGACATGGGATTCAGTGAATGCACATTATTCAAAGAAGTATCCCAATATCCTGGCATTGGTAGATCTGATCCTAACTCTGCCAGCAAGCTCAGCTAAAAGAGAGCAAGTCTTCAGTCAAATGAAATTCATCGTGATGTATCTGCACTTTAAACTAATGTCTGAAAGTGTGATTACAGATTTTATGACAATCCAGATGAATTCTCCAGATATCAAAAAATGTGACCCCTGAGAAACTATTCATTTGTGGAATGATTTACTTGGCAGAAAAATAGTACACTACAGGCATATGGTATGCATATCAATGAAAGATCAGTTTGCTCCTATGAATTTGATTTGGAGAGCCAGAGTGGAAGTGATCAGATGATTTCCTTCAAAATCATTCTTATAACATCTATGGACAGTTTACCAACATATCTTGCAAGATTATTGAGTGTAAAAATTCTCTCTTTTCCATAATGTACTACAATTTTTAAGAATAGCTTGTCTTTTTATGCACTGTTGAATCACTGGTAGCTGTTTATACTTGCCCTTCTTTTCTAGATTTCTTACAAATCTGAAGGTAATAAATAAAAATTATGCAGTACCTTGTGACCATGTCTACACCTGAGAGATGAGTCATAGTTACCTGGTTCTTCATTGCATTTAATCCAAGCCATTGATATATTATCTCCACTTAATTTAACCCTTATTTTTGATGGCTTGAGAAGCTTTATTCGTTCTGAAAACCATGAGTTTCTTTTGATAAATTTGTGGTAAAGAAGTGCATGATTGCTATCAAATGATTGTTTGGCATCCTTAGCCTCTTAGTTAAGAGTAATGACTTTTCTCCATGTCTGTATGTATTAGTACTTCTAAATCTCTTATGGATAAAGTTTAACATGACGTTTCAAGTTTCTTGTCAGACTTGTCCTTCAGAAGACTTTCCTGCATAGTAGGAACTACTATAATTAGAGACTTCTTACATAGTTCTGTAGTCTATTGCTGATAATTAATTGCATAAATCAGACTTCCCATAACACATCCTCCTGCAACCAGGATATGACCAGTGTACTTCATAGCTTAAACCATTTCTTTTCATGTGAAAACATTTCAGGGAGGACTGCAATTAGAATGCTGTATCTTTCAAACATTGGAGTTGAGGGTGATTGCTGTTCAGAGAATTTTCTGGTGTCATAATTTGCTACTATCTTCATGGTTCTAAATGAAGGTTCTAAGTGAAACCTTCTGCTTAGTTCCAGTCATTGAAAAGCATCCCAGCAGAATACCTTTAAAGAAAACTAGTAAGAAATTGTTAAAGGCTTTTCTTATTTATTCCAAAACTGATGAAGTTGAACTAAAAATAATTTGGGGTAAAGAAATTTGAAATCATTGACCTTTAAGTCAGTCCTTTTCTAAACTGAGATTAACACTCTGCTTTTGGTATAAGAAGTCTAGTAATTGCAGAAGATGTGCTACTTACATATAACTTTCCTATTTTCACATGCATATTCATGCTACTTCTAAGTCTAAGTAGTTGTGTATGTCAGAAACAGAATATGTTTGAATGCATGCCTCATTAAGATGTATTAGTCCACACAAGAAGAGATTATTATTGTGTACTATATGGTAGATTATAAAATATCGTTGAAGTATGTACATTTGTGATTTCTTAGATAACAAAACATTTGTGATTTCTTAGATAATGAAAACGTTCCTTTATATTTTATCTAATAAGCAACAAGATATATATCACATGGAGTGCCTTGTTGCATTTATTGCATAGCAGTTTCTAAGGATTTTCTCTTTAAGATTTATAATGTCAGATTTCTCCCTTTGAAGTTTCAAGTGGGAAAGTTCCAGGTATGATGAGATTGGAAAATGTTTGGAAATATTACTTGGAAAGTCCAAGAGCAGAAGACAAATCCAAAGTAACAAATGAAAGTTAATTTTGAATCTGTAATACTGAAGACACTTTAGTGATGCGTGAGTTTAACCATCACCATTTTTGGTGTTAGGATTGGAGAAGGGTTTATTACTGTCTTCTTTGTAATAGTTTGTTTTAATTGAATACTGTTATTTTCTCACTGCTTTCCTTTTCTAGATGAAAATAGCAGTGGTCTTTTAATATTATCTTTCAGGTCATTTTTCTAACTCTGTGATGATTCTTGCTTAGTTTCCATACATGCTTCAAGATCTTCAGATTCCAAGATTGTCTGTCAACAGAAACCTTATGACTGCAAAGAATAATTCAGATTTCTTCCCACATACTTTTTGGTGATATTGTGATAAACTAAAATCCCTAAAGCCTTTCTACAGAACTGTTACTTTGGCAGTATGATTCCCTCTGTGACATTTATGCAGTGCATTATTTCAGTGCAGTGTGGCACTTAACATTTATTCTAATAGGACAATGTTCTTTTACTCCCAGGCTTTACCTCCAATTTGTAAAATTCATTTTGAATTCTAATGCTGTACTCCAAAGTACTTGATGTCCTTTCAAGATTGGTTCTATCTGCAATATAATAAACACAGTAATTTTTGCAGTCTGTTTCCTCAGAGCACTTTGGTTTGTTTCCGGTTGTATTTAATTACTGGTCTTCTCAAATCTCTTCAGTTTTTCTAAATCTTATTGAATACTAATTCCTCTTCCATAATGTTTTGTATCCTTTCTTGTTAAGAATATCTACATATTGAATAAGTTTGTTTTCTATTTAGTCGCTTATGTCATTCAACAAAGAACTGTTGTTCTTTCCTTTTGGAATAAATGAAAATATATTGTAAAGAGCATACATGTTTTGAAACTGTTATTGTTAGATGGACAAAGAATATTCTAGGAATTGTTTTCTCTCTCTGAGGACATTATTTCCTCCTACTGCTTGCATAGCCCCATTTAGGGATGTCAGTCTTCTTTTCTCAGCACCATCTGTGCAGCTACCCACTCACATCTCCCCATGACTGTAGAACAGCTCTATGGCATTAGCAATCCATGAAGAAAACTGTCTAATCATTTTTTGTCTTGTAATATAATCTGATACTTTTAAACAGTTCCATCCTGTATAATATGGAAATAAATACATTAAATCTAGACTCAATATTGGAGACTGAATTGAAGATAGTTAATTGAATTTTTTTTAAAATATGCTTATGAGGGATCTCTTCTCTCAGCCTGAACATTCCTTGTTCTCCTGAAGTATGTCATGGTATTTGATTGATATTGTATTTGTCACACTATATGTGAAATTTTTGAACTACTATACCAATTTAAGAACACTTTGGAATTTTCCCACAGCAGGAGATTTCATAAGGTGGTGATTTAAGAAACTATTGTACAACACATTGGCAGTTCTGAAAGTAGCAGATAGATCGAAAGTAACTCATATTTACCACAGAAAAAGAAAAATGATCAGATGCTACAGATCACCTAAAAGGTGATCTCATTGATTTGCCACATGCTTATATGAACTAAGATTAAAGTTGCCTTTAAACTATGTCCTAATGTCTCTTGGTTCAAGTTTGTTAATTTTCTTGTCCCTCAGTTAATATATTATAAATATATTATATATTAAATATATTTGTGAGAATGTATAGTTACCTAGAGTAGAGCAAACTGCTTGGGGGGAAGGGAGGTTGGTGGGGGGTGGGGGAAGGAGTGAGTGCACTCATCCAAAGGTTGTAGTCTCAAAACAGCGATGACCATCAAGACATTGAAGAAGAACTGGAGACCTTCTCAGGAATCCTTTTATATCTTCTAGGTTTAAAAATGCACTGTGCCAAGTCATAAACAAGCAAGCTCATAGTAACAAGCTTGTCTAAAATAAGTTTGGTATCCAAAATGTTCTTGTAGGAAGGTTATACTGGTTTGTCAGCGAAGCAGGACAAAACTGTAAATGGACAGGATATCATACATTCTGATACCAGCCTTTGAATGATTGTCATGGTAATAGCCTTGCACTGGAAGAAGCATACTGTGAGAAGTCTGAAAGTACTTTCTGTTGGTCCTTTACAACAAGTTACTTGACTTGTCACCTTAAATACATAAATGAACAATCCACTGTGTTTCAGTAAATGACCTAAGTCACATCATTCTAAAAAGATCTTCTTTCTCAAAATAGGTAACTCAAAAGCTTTCAGAAGGTGGAAGCTTGTCAGATTACTTGTATCAGTTTGCCAGTACTTCACTCTTCCACTTCAAAGATGAATTCTATGTCTAAGCCACAAAATGTTCAGAAGAGCTCCTTTCCAGGAGGACTAAGTTTAGCTGCAGTGACAAAAAACTATAAGATTAAAAAAAGAAAACTAGCAACTTTTTTCATTCTTGTTTTTCACTGGCCATGTTTGCTTTTAATCATAGATTGAAAAATTAATGTATTGACATTGTGGAAGTGGTTGTAGCCAGATGAAATCAGCTTAGTCTCTCAAAATTTAGATAATTTGAAACTTTTTTACCTTTAAAAAAAAACTAAAAGAATTCTGCAGAGATCTTACAGTGAATCTCTGGGCAAGGAAAGTCCATTCCTGGTCTGTTTTATCCGTCGTATTTTGACATGCATAGTTTTATGCTTTAATAATATATGTGAAGTTAAACAATTCTCTTTGCTTATAAGCCAATCTTACTTTACAAAACAAATTAGCTTTATTATAAATGTCTATGTCATGTATACAATTTTATCTTGTGATTTCTTTAACATAAAATGCAGAGCTATTTATCTACCTTCCACACATGCATTCTTTGAAACTCTTTAAGCAGTTAATTTTCTATACAAATTTTAACAATGTTCTGTGTCTACCATCTTATTCTCTAGCCTATGATTACTTTCAAGAGTCAAGGTAGATTTACAATTAATTAAAATAGAGCACAGTGAAAGAAAATGTTGGTAGATATTGAATGCACACAACAGTGATTTATTCTGGATGAGAAAATGTTATGTTTGGCTTCAAATATATTAATATTATTAATAGTACAGAATGGTAGAACAAATAAGTTTCCCATATGGCCATTAAAATTTAAAAATTATATATTCTCTTTAGCAAAATGAGACTATTTAAAATAGCAAAAATAATTTTTATATTAACTTTTATTTTATTAGGTGTCCTACCAAAGGAAGTATTTATTGAAATTTTTACAGATCTGATTAATTCAAATCTTGGAACTGATTACCTTCCTGATGCGTGGAATAACCTAACGCCTAAAGATGTAAGTTCACACCTACTTTTAGATGTTTTGGCATTACTCTTCCTCTGACAAAGTCAGTTGTGCATTATTATCATTTTTTCCTTAAAAATCTTATGTTTCTTTAGAGAAAGATTCTAGAAGACACTGTACCAGTTATAAAATATATGTCAGAACTGTATTTATTTACAGTTTTCAAATCACATCACTTCCTTAAAAGCCATGGAAAATTCACTTACAGGTGTTAAAGTAAGATGGCTTATGTTCTTTTTTCCAAGGCAGGAGAATGAACTCTGGAGCTGACCTTAAATTCAATTACCCAAGATTTTCAGGTTTAGAAATATGAAAAATTGTAATTTAGCTTTTCCAAACCTTTCATCACAGAGCATTACTGGTTAATTTTACTTTGAGATGTTGCAGGAAGTACATGGGATGGAAAAACTAGCATATGCTAGTTTTAGCATATTTTGATAATTAGTTCTGGGATGAAGTCACAATTCACATTAAGGTCTTAATTGGACTTTAGATGGGAGAAACAGCTCTGTTGAGCGATTCTTCAAACAGACAAATTGCATGAGTAAACCATTTTACAATTGCTGAGTGATTGAATTTCGTGAAAACTAGTCACAGCTGTCCCCAGAATGTGAAAAATCTAATCTTAAAACAGGAAATTAATTATAAAGGGAAAATATGAGCCAAGCATTCAATTTGTTAATAGAGCACATGTGCATGTAACTCAGTGCTCTTTATTCCTTAATAACTCTTCATGCTCATTTTGTTCTTAATAACAGGATTTCCCTTGAAAGAGTTTCCTTAATAGAATGGCTTTAAAAGGAGACTTGTACATTTATAGTGAAAGCAATAATTTATATGCTAAAGAAAACAAATTAAGCATAGACTACTATATGTGTTTATTCTGCACAAGCTGTTCTGAGCTGAACTCACCATTTCATCCTTTCAGTGGGTGACAATAGAATTTCATATAGAGTTTCAAACTATATAAAGCAGTGCTATACCTGCCAATATTAGGCAGATGGAATCTACACAGTAAAATCAACTAAGTCTGTATTGCCTAAGGATCTCATCCATGTAAGTACCTTTCCTTCTTCTGGAACTCCGGTCTGGCATGAACCAGTCATTTGGTAAAGAAATGTTTGTATGGAGCACAAAATCTTATGGAAGAGAACAGTAAATTCACACTACACCAGCAGTGCAGAAGTGAACTGTGCCAGATTTGTTACTTCCACACCTCACCGTAGAAGGGAGATAGGTGGAAGGCGGTTGCTTTATGTGTTTTTGTTTGAGTGAAGCAGTAAACCAAGGGTTAGGGGTGATCCTGAAATGCTTCTCTCATGAGGATATGGTGCACAACTACGTGAAGGCAGTGGCGGAACATCAGTGTTTTTACTATACAAAGGCTCTTACTTACTATGTAGAATTATGGGTGTTCTTGCATTGGAGATGCTGCAAAGTAAGGATAAGATGTAACTTTCATAAATGTATTGGTGTAGCTGCACTGTGTAGACTAGGACGAAGTATAAATAACTCCCAGTTCTTTATCGATCTTTGAAATCTTGCTGCAGAACCTTACATGTTTATGTGTCCTTATGTATACATATTTGACAATATTTATTATTTTATTTTTATAGTTACATAATCTGGCAACTGCATTCAGCGAGAACACAGAACTGATTGACTGGCGCAGATTCATGTTAGCAGCAGCACAGCCTTGGCCAGTGCCATCTGTGACACAACTTCTCAAAACCCTCTATAGCTTCATGTCAGTTGATGTACTTGGATTTGACTTTGTTACACTGAAAGACTGTATGCAGGTGATAATACGTTTCTCAGCAGTATTCTCTTTTCGTATTCGCTTCAGTAATATTCTATTGTTAATCATCTCTTTGAATGGAATAATGTATTGTGAGGTTTATTTACACTCATTCAGCCTGAATTTTATACCGTTTGCTATTCGAGGGGGATTTCTAGTGAAAATATCCTTCAGAAAACTGAAGGCCTGACATCTGTCTTATCCATATATGGTAGACTAATCAGATTAATTAAGCTTACTTTTTACTTCCATTTCCTATTTGAGCCATAAACTAATTCCAAGTGAAAATAATTCCTGTTCTAAATAAATTATTTGATCAGCAGTTTAACTACTAAGAATTGTCTCTACTATTAACTAATACTATTCAATACCCAAAGGATAGAAAAAAAAATTGCTCCAAACAGAAACAAGAATTTTAATTAGGTCTCACTCGCTCTACATTGATGGAATATTTTGAGAATTTTTCCAGTAATGAATTTTTTCAAATGAAGATGGTTTTTCATGCCTTGGACACATAGGAAATTAAAAAAAAATATCTGACCTATTCTTTCCTTTAAAAAAAGTTTCTATTTAAATCTGTTTGCTGAACAAAGTTTTTCAGGAAGTTTCATGAAAGAGTATTAAAAATGCATTTTTTTTTTTCCTTTGAACAATACTGACCTTCCTTTCAATTAACAAATTTTCACTATCATTTTTAATACTTTGGATGACTTAAAATTTGCATTGACCAATTTATATGTACCTCTTCATAAATACGTGTATGCACGTATGCACAAAAATTCATCAGTTCTGTCAGTTCATATTTATGTAGTCATACTGGAGTTACATGCAAAATATTTTAGATAAATTTCAAAGAATCTTTTCTCAAGTTGGTTTTCAATCTGTGTAGGCTTAGTTTTCTTCCAAAATTAAATAAGGCTGTATTAGTTCAGAACGCTGTCTGTTTTAGAACTTCTTTGATTGAATTAAAGCTTCCAGCTGATGCTCATCTCACCCCAGACAAAAACAAAACAAAACAAACCCAAATTCTGCAATGCCATAAATTCCACAAAACATGCAGGTGTTTATGTTGCAATTATTTGTCTGCGTTTCTTCTTAAATTTGAGGGCTTAAAAATAAGCATGTTTAAGACATGCAAGGCTGCAAATGAATTTTTTTAATACAGAATCCTAATTAAAAACAGATTCAGCTGAGCAATATGACTGCATGCTTCTGGATCAGAAATGGCTCAAAGTCAGCTCAGGGTAAATAAGAAACTGTGTCCATTCATTTGTTTCTAGACCTGCTCCTATTAGTTCTTCTATAAGAATGGTGACTGAATTTGTAGACCTGGACAGAATAGGACTAGAAGGTTCAGAAAAACATAGGCAACTTCTAGCTGAAGCTACTTTTTCAGAAGGGACCTATATAGGTATGCATATAACTTAAAATGCTCAAGAGAACATTTGGGGAACATCCAGAGGCTATTCCAAGTAATGCAGTTCAATAATAATAAAGAGTCTGCACTTCTCTGAAAATTTTATTCTACAAAAGAGTCATATTGCAAATAAAAATAGTTAACGTCTTTTTGTTTGAGAATAGAGCCTGAAGTGTCCTCATTTGAAAAGATCATGAAAATTCTGTATATCTTCCATGTACTTGGAATTATTGCATTTACAGCCATTAAAAGAACAGGACTGCTATTTTTTGTATTTAGGTAAAATTTAGCCCCCTAATTTATCAAGAAGATATGACTTGTTTTTATTGCATTTTTAATATCAATTTAGAGCAATTTATGTCAGATTTCATTAGGTCATTACTAGTGTCATTTTCTTCTAATTTCATGCTTTAAAAGAATTATTCATGTTCTGTAGAACATAGTGCACTAGAGAATTAATGAGTCAGTGCAGTCTATAAAAATAAGAACAGCTGAGTAAGATTAGTTGTTCAACCACCACATGGGCACATCATCTACCATCTGATTTATTTCTAGAGAAAGAATCTCAGAAACAATAAAAATTTTACTTTCTTGCCATACATTTCTGTTTTTCTATTTTGTAAAAAAAAGATTGTAGTAATTCATCTGAAATATGAAAAATAATGTTCATCACAATATTTTAAGTGTTTACACTGAAAAAATGCTGCAACTTTCATTTAGTACCTGTAATTCATAAGATTACCAGCTATTTGCAAATCTTCGGTAAGGGTCCCTTAAACAAAACAGGAAATACAATAAGAATGACATTTATAAATAAAAATGAAGACGAACTTTATTCTCTGCTTTAATACTGAGACTTACATGCATGCAAAATTTTGTGTAACTCTGAATAATTGATATGATATTATTGTCCTAACAAGAAACAATGACAAGCAACATTCAGTGAAAATAACAGAAAGAGCCTACCATGGGTAATTTGAGGTGCCCTGCTATCTGCACCTCTGCTAGCAAACTAATTAGTTCTAGAGAACACTGCAAGGTGATGGAACTCAGTTGTCCTTACTGTGACATTCTCTGCACCATTTCTAGCTTGGTTTAACAAGACCCTATTACGAGCAAGTGAGTTTTTCTGTAGACAGTCTGGTTTTGGCCATCCCATCTTAGAAGGTAGGATGGCAGAAGTTTCTTTACAACTACCTTATTCATTTATACAGTTTTCAAGAACATAATGTCACTTCAATGCCACTCCACTTTCCACAGTTCTGGAATTATCTATAATAAGTTGAAGGAGCTATTTTATTTGTTCAGTGTCATTGTAAATTAGTAACAGATTCAGCTTAATTAAATCCAATCCAGTTGAGCTCTCGGTAATCTACATAGGTCACTGTGAAAATAACACCTCCTATTTATTTCCATGGAAACAGCTTCAGATACAAGGAGTGCAATAACACTATTTGATAGAGCAAATTCTCATCTACTAAACAGTATTTTTCAACTCTAACAACCCTCTGCTAAATCGTATCTCTGAGCACCACATACAAACAGCTCTTAAACACATCCAGGGATGGTGACTCAACTGCCTCCATGGGGAGACTATTCCAGTGTTTAACTACCCTTTCTGTAAAGAAGTGTTTCCTAACGTCCAACCTAAATTTACCTTGGTGCAACTTGAGGCCATTTCCCCTTGTCCTGTCACCTGTCACCGGTGACAAGAGACCTGCCCTGCTCTCACTGTAAGCACCTTTCAGAACGTGTTGCTGCCACGACTTCTGAGAAGCACCACTTAGCCCTCATTGTGCTCACGCTCACTGTTTCATCTACATAAACATTCAGCAAATGTTGATAAAAGTCAATTAGTGTGATTTTTTTCTGCGTGGAGGAATTCACTGACACATGTTTGCTACATACTTATGTCCATATTAGATACCATTCTGTCAGACTGTCCCTCTGCTGTCATCTATTACACTGTAAAAAAAGTAACTGAATGTCTGCCTCTTACATTTTGGGCCAACAAAATGAAGTAGGAGTCATTACTTTCAGATTAGCGCTTGTATATTTTCAAAACTTTTGGAGAATGAAGACTGCTTAATTTTAATATGTGAAAATAAATGACTTTTTTTTTTTTTCTTTTTTCCTTAGCTTGGCTTATGGTTTAATGGAAGTGAAGATCTAAGCATAACAGAAGATTGCACAAAACGGTTGCCTTTTGATAGGCTAGGGAATCTTGTCAAAGTAAGTTTAAAAACACAGCCATTTAGAAGAGACCACTCACTCTTCCAACTCCATTCTGATGTTGCCCAAAGAGGTTCTGGATGCCCCATCCCTGGTGTTTAAGATCAGGTTAAATGTGGCCTTGAGCAATCTACTCTGGTAAATGATCTAGCAGCTGGCAGCCCAGCCTGTGGCAGGGGGTTGGAATTTGATGATCATCGAGGTGTGTTTCAACACAAGCCATACTATGATTCTACAGTTCTTTCTTGGGTTTTCTGAGTGGCTTTTGAGGTCAGGTGCTTCAGAATCTGATTTCCACACGTAAAAGAATAATAAGAAATCTAGGACGTAGAGACAGGAATCTATGAATTGTTCTTCACTATTCCAAACCACAGACAACTCGGTATTCCTGTTTTCTGTTGAACTGCATTGATTTCACTACATGGTGACCACTGTTGTAAGGTCATGCATGACCAACCTCATCTCCTTCTATGACTGGGTGACCAGACTGGCAGACAAGGGAAAGGCTGTTGATGTAGTCTATCTAGCCTTCAGCAAAGCCTTTGACACAGTCTCTCACAGTATTCTCCTGAGGAAAATGGCTGCCTCTGGCCTGGACAGGTACACCATTCTTTGGGTAAAAAACTGGATAGAGGGCCATGCCCAGTGGGTAGCGGTTATTGGAGTTAAGTCCAGCTGCCAGCCTGTTATAAGTGCTGTCCCCCAGGGGTCACTGCTGGGGCCCATCTTGTTTAATGTCTTTACTGATGTCCTAGATGAGGGGATTGAGAGTACTCTCAGTAAGTCTGCAGATGACACCAAGCTGGGAGGTGGTGTTGATCTGCATGAGGATAGGGAGGCCCTTCAGAGGGATCTGGATAGGCTGGATTGCTGGGCTGATGTGAATGGGATGAGGTTCAACAAGGCCAAGGGCCGGGTCCTGCACTTTGGCCACAATAACCCCATGCAGCACTATAGGCATGGGGCTGAGTGACTGGATGACTGTGAAGAGGAAAGGGACCTGGGGGTGTTGGTTGATGCTCGGATGGATGGGAGCCAAATGTGCCCAGGTGGCCAAGAGGGCCAATGGTATCCTGGCCTGCATTAGAAACAGTGTGGCCAGCAGGAGCAGAGAGGTAATCGTCCCCCTGCACTCAGCACTGGTGAGGCTGCACCTTGAATATTGTGTTCAGTTTGGGCTCCTCACTACAAGAAAGATATCGAGGCCCTGGAACATGTCCAGAGAAGGGCAACAAAACTGTTGAGGGGTCTGGAGCACAAGTCTTATGAGGAGCAGCTGAGGGAGCTGGGATTGTTTAGTCTGGAGAAGAGGAGGTTCAGGGGAGGCCTTGTTGCACTCTACAGCTTCCTGAAGGGAGGTTGTGATGAGGAGGGGTTTGGCCTCTTCTCCCAGGCAACAAACAGGACCCGAGGAAATGGCCACAAGTTGTACCAGAGGAGGTTTAGATTGGACATAAGGAAAACCCTTTTCTCTCAGAGAGTGGTCAGGCACTGGAATGGCTGCACAGGGAGGTGGTGGAGCCGCCATCCCTGGCAGTGTTCAAGAGGTGTCTGGATGAGGGGCTACAAGATGTGATTTAGTAGCTGTGGTAGCAATGGCAATGGGAGAACAGTTGAACTAGGTAGGTCCTTTCCAACCTTGTGATTCTGTGATTCTATAATTCTAAGAATAAGAGAAAAATGATACCTATGTCTGAGCTCAAGAATATTTCTGTGGAAGTGCAGGTATAATATGAATGTAGGAAGCAGTTTTTGAGCTAATTTGTCATGATATCATGTTTTGTGAAATTCTTCTTGTTCTCTGAAAGTCCTCACTTAAGAAAAAGCACCTCTGATTTATCTAAGTATATATAGCCTTTACTGATTTTTAAGAATAGCATAGCTATTCAGCAGTCCTTACTTTATTTCATCCTTTTCTGTACAGACTGTGATTTTTATTTGATCAAATGTCATTTGTAGAAGTTAATTTATATATTTCTGTCCTCTTTGTAGTTTTTCTTCAGTTTATTTGCTGATACTGGAAGATTTCCTGCACTGCTCAACTATTTTGAGATGTTACTTTATTTTGCTTCCCACTCTGATCCTGTTGAAGGTGTTTACAGAGCACTTTGTGTAGCTACTAGAACATATATTCAGAGAAAAGAATCTTCTCTTGTGTGTGAGGTAAAACATTATAATAAAATTAGATAGATAGATAGATAGATAGATAGATAGATAGATAGATAGATAGATAGATAGACAGACAGATAGATATAGATATAACAGTGGTGTTTGCGAATCATACATTAGCTAGATTTCTGTAACTATCTGTGTAGTGCATATCTCCAACTCTTGCAAACAGTCCGTCTGACTTCATGGGAACTCAGAAAATATTCCCACTGACTTGGATAATAATACTCAGAAGTATTTTTCCGAAGTCTTAAATTTTGCTTGTTAAATAATTAACAGAGTTGAAGATATTTCTTGGTAACTGCCCATTGCAAAGATGAGCTGAGAACATTCTTTGATCTAATCTTAGACAATTATGCCCAGCTATGAGGCCAAAAGAATAAGACTGTGATGTGACTTACAATATCATCATCAGGAGTTAGATATAAAACTTGTTTTATTACCATTCTTACTTTTTTTCCCACTATATGTTTCTTCGGGATATTTAAAAATACATACACTTCTGTCATTATTTTCTAGTTTTTCAGTTTGTCTGTAAATCAGAAGAGTTAGTAATATTGAATTTAATATTAAATAATGGTTTAAACTGTTTTTAGAGCCATGATGAATGTATTGTCATATAAAGTGAAGCTGAACTTTTGAACATTTATAGTGTTTATGGAGTATGTTATTATTTTCCCATCTTTTTAAGGACTTAGAATGCCACTACTGCACTGTATGCATCACCTACACATTACTAAGTATAATTCACTTTTTGAAACCTACAATATATATCTGTACACACCTTGGAAAGAACTCATTCCTTTAGATAATAAAATGTTTCATTAGTTCCAACTGACTAGAGTTAAAGGGAGGCAATAGAAAATTTAAAACTGTCTCTGGGTGAGTCAGAATATGATTAAGTCTTTTTCACTTTATATCTGTCTTTAAAAGTGAGACCAGTTATCCTTGGGGTACTCTACCCCCTGATCTGGAAGTCTGCCATGGAGAGCAGAGTAAACACCCTCCCTGCCCCCCCAGTTCAGGTGGAAACACGTAAAAACCTTCTACTCCTCTTGGACTGTCACAAATCCATGGGGACAGATGGGATCCACCCAAGGGTTCTGAGGGAGCTGGTGGTGATGACTGCCAACATGCTTTCTACCATCTATTAGTGTTCATGGTAAACCAGAGAAGTCCCAGAGGATTGGAGGCCTGCCAATGTGATTCCTATCTACAAGAAGGGTTGTAAGGAGGATCTGGGGAGCTATGGGCCTGTCAGCCTGATCTCAGTGCCATGAAAGATTATGGAGCAGATCATTTGAGAGAGATCACAGGGCATGTTCAAAACAATGGGGAATCAGGCCCAGATGTCATAGGTTCATGAAAGGTGGGTCCAGCTTGACCAATCTGATTTCTTTCTATGATCAAGTGACCCACCCGGTAGATGAGGGAAAGGCTGTTGATATATAGTCTACCTTGACTTCAGCAAAGCCCTTGACACTGTCTCCCACAGTGTCCTCCTGGAGAAGCTATTGGCCTGTGGCTTGGACAAGTATACTCTTGGTTGAGTAAAGAACTGGCTGGAGGGCCAGGCCCAGAGAGTGATGGTAAAGGGAATCACATCCAGCTGGTATGTAGTCACAAGTGGTGTTCCAGAGTTCAGTAGTGGGGCCTGTCCTGTTTGATATCTTCATTGATGACCCAGACAAGAGGATTGAGTGTGTCCTCAGGAATTTTGCTGGTGACACCAAATTGGGAGGAAGTGTCAATCTGCCTGGGCGTAGGAAGGCCCTACAGAGGAGTTTGGACAAACTGGATCACTGAGCCAATGTCAGTGGGATGAAGTTCAACAAGGCCAAGTGCCAGGTTCTGTACTTTGGCCATGACAACCCCAAGAAACACTGTGGGCATGGTGCAAAATTGCTGGAAGACAGTGTGGAAGAAATGGACTTGTGAGTGTTGGTCAGTACTCAGTTAAGCATGAGCCAGCAGTGCACCCAGGTGGCCAAGCAGGCCAATGGTGTCATGTTTTCTATCAGAAATAGTGTTGCCAAAAGGAACAGGGAAGTGATTGCCCCTTTATACTCAGCACTGTTGAGGCTGTGTTCTTCACTTCTGGGCCCCTCACTACAAGAACGATATTGAGGCCCAGGAGGGCAATGAAGCTGATGAGGAGTCTAGAGCACAGGTCTTATGAGGAGTGTCTGAGAGAACTGAGATTGTTTGGTCTGTAATGGCGGAGGCTCAGGGGAGACCTTATTGATCTCTACAACTACCTGAAGGGAGATTTTGGTGAGGTGGGGGTTGGCCTCTTCATTTGAATAATTAGAGCTAGAAGAAACCACCTCAAGTTGCACCAGGAGAGGTTCAGATTGCATATTAGGAAAAAATTATTCTCCGAGAGAGTAGTCAGGCACATGAATTGGGCTATCCAGGGATGAGTAATTATCCCTGGAATGGTTCAAGAAACTTTTAGATGTGGCAGTAAGAGGCATGGTTTAGTGGGGAAGTACTAGTGGCAGATGGACTTTTGGACTGGATTATCTTGGATGTCTTTTCCAATCTTGGTGATTCTATGATTCGGTGATTCTGTGACTCTAGAAACTTAGTATTCTCTATTCCAGTGGGAAGTTCTAGATCTCATGATGTTGGATACAAAACAACACAACCTGTTCTCCTCATTGCTTTTTGTTTGTGTTGGTTTTGGTTTTGGTTGGTCTTTTTTTGTGTGTGTTCTGTATGTATGCCTTTTACAATCCTGTTGAATACTATAGATATAACCTGAATTAATAAACCCCCATTTCACTGGAGGAAATGAAAGTTTATACCACTGGCTTCAGTAGGGCCAGCTTTTCATGCAGGATTTTCAAGAACCACAAGGGGGCAAAAAGTAAATTATGAGTTGGTATTGTGTCATCTTTGATTCATCATAGTTCTATCAAATAGAAAAACTTAAATCAATGAAGACATCCAAAATTTTATTCATTTTAAAAATATGAACCTAAACTTCTGTCTACCAGTGGTTGCTTATATGGTATCTAAATCTTCAAGCCCTCTTCTTCTACATGAAATCCAGTAGATGTTATCAATGGAATATTCATCAGTGGAACATAAACAGCTACCCAGTTCATTCCCAGCTCACAGACTGATACACAAAGTTACCTAATTTAATTTGTCCCTCTCTTTTTCTTATTTTGTAATAAGACTTTAGTGGCTCTTGATTGGAAGTTGCCTAAAGATACTTAAATTTAATAACATAAATGAGAGAAGAGCAGACAAAACACATCCTAGAGTTTACCATTACTTGTACTGACTTCAACTGCTTAGCTTTTAAGTCTGAAAAAGGTTGCTATCGGGCTTGTGTAGATAGTTCATGAAATGTAAATGATTTAGTGGGAGTGCTGTACCTAAGAGCTGTTTTTATATTCTTCACTGCTACATATTATAAAGCTGGCTCAGTAACTCTGCTACTTATATACTGTAAAAATATAACATTAATATCTCAGCAGTCTGTCCTTTGTTATAATAGAAAATAGTATGTTGAATTAAATGCTATTTATTTCCTATTGTTCTTAGTGCTTATCTTACATGAAGTGAACTAATCTAGACAAAGTGACCTTTGCAAGGACCTTTCTTGTCTTTATGTACAGAAATGGCTTCAGTGGTGGTCACTGCTTATTTATACTGTGTTCAGTTTAGGGCCTCTCACTGCAGAAAAGACACTGAGATGCTTGAACACATGCAGAGAAAAACAATGAAGCTGGTAAAAAGTCAAGCAAAAAAAAGAAAAGAATGACTGAGGGAAAAAGGGGTTGGATAAGAGGAGGCCAAATGAAAACCTCAGTGCCTTCTACAACTGATTGACCTGATAGGAGGCTGCACCTCTCAGGTGACAAGTGAAGAACATGACTAAATTATCTCAATTTGCAATAGGGGAGGTTAGTTGGATGCTAGGAAAAACTTCTCCTCAAAAAGGGTGGTCGAGCATTGGAACAGGCTGCCCAAGGAAATGGAGGAATCCCTATCCTGAAACTACTTAACAGACATGTGTTTATGGGATCTAAGTTATATTGTTTAGTGTTGGGAACTTGAAAGCTAAGCTGATGGTTGAGCTTAATGATTTTGAAGATCTTTTCAAACCTAGATGATTCTGTGAATTCTATTCTATTACTCTGCACATAAATACAAAGTTCTTGGTAGAGTGTTGGGACTATTATAAATCATAACTATTAAGTATTTTTATGTCTTGTTGTTCTGGAAAAAAATTAATTTCTCAGAGGAACATTGTCAAGATTCTTGGAAAAAGCTGATTATTCCATTTCTACTAATGTCACTGTTACAGATATTTCTAAGCTTTCAGTATCCATTCCTTCATCTTATGTTCAGTGGATAATTTTGTATATGGTGATGATTTTTATTTTGCAAGAACTGAAGTTTGGAACTATAACCAATTGATCCTTAAGAAATGTCTAAATGAAACATATCTTACTGACAGACTATCACTTCATGTTATGTTTGTCCTTTATTTCCTTAGACTTTTCCTTATACTAGCACAGAAGATGAAAATGAACTCTTGAGTTATAGAGGTGAAGGAGTAGTTTCACTGGAAACTCTGCTCAAAGTGTTTCATGATGGAGGAAGTAGGGATGAAGATAATCAAAGATTTAGTAGTCTGGAGACGGAAGGTAGTTATGATAAGGTAAGCTGCTGACTCAAAAGATGTTCTGTACCTTACGTTCTATGCTACAGAAATGCCTCTTGTAATTTTTTGCTTTCCCTTAGATGTTTCTTAAGCATGTCATAAATTCAACAGATACTGTTTTTTCTTAAAGCATTTCTTAAGAGTATATAAAGAATTAGGCAGTGAAGATCTGACGCCTCTTCCACTTGAACTCCTTTTGAAGCACCCTTTCATTCAAGAATTGATTCAGAAGTACCAAGGGTACAAACTTCATGTAAGTACTGCTTTCAGGAACCATAATCTTTCTAGGTAGGCAAGTGGCAATTTACATTATCTTAGAAATGCCTCTAATTCAGATACAGCCAATTTGCAGTGTAGACTGATGTACTACATAGCAGATTGTATATTAGACCAGTTCTTTCATTGTCCATGAATTTTTTTTCATCAAAGAGTGTGCTGAAAGAATCAGAGTCCTTGTAGAATCATAGAATCATAAAATCATAGAATCACAGAATGATTTGAGTTGGGAGGGACCTTAAAGACCATTTAGTTCCCATCACCCTGCCATGGGCAGGTATACCTTCCACTACATCTGGTTGCTCAGAGCCCCACACAACCTAAGAATAAGAGTATGTGGGAAGACAGAATGCTACATCTTTACTCACTCCCCTTCTCCTTTCTGTCTTCCCTGACCCTTTTAATTGTATATACTTTTCCTATTTTTAACCCTTTTTTCCAAGTTCACACAGCATTTCTTGAATAAACTCTTTGTTCTATACATGATCCACCTCAACAAGTATTCTTTACACAAACACTTCACTGACTTAGTAACATGCAGCATACTGTAATCTCCCTATAAAAAACAAATATGACATACTGAAAAACAAAACATAACAAGGCTGTGAAATGAGTAATGCTGTATGTATGTACACTGCTACTTACAAGGAGAGGAACTTCTTTTGAAAATCTTTCCACATAAATCAGTAACTGAATATCAAGAGCACAGTGTTTATTTTTAATCAAGATTTCTGGTATCCCTTTAAGAAGGAACTATTTTATTATAGCTCGAAGAGTGCCTTGTAGTGTATATTTAAAATTTATTAGCTAACATCATAACCGAAGTTATTTCTGGCTGGTAGAATATATTCAAGGCAGAATAATGATTAAAATTGTCACTGTCTGTGAGAACCATCAAACATTTCAGAGCGCATGCTCTAGCCAAAAGCAGTTTCTACAGCTTTTTAATGTGATATTAGGATCATTTAATTAATACATCTTTCTGCTTACCTGGAAGACTCATTTGATGCTTGTGACTCCTTGACTTGACAGTTAGAAGATGCAGAGTTTTAGCATTCATTTGTTATACATAGAATTTCCTTTTGTAAGGACTGATTCTGAAATAATCTCAAATGTAGTGTTCTATTGTTTCTGTGATTAAAAAAGCAAAATCATGCTCCTTGACTGCACTGGTAAATACTCACTGCTCTTAGATGCATGTAATCGACATTTTGCCATCTTACTTTCTAATTCTGACAAAGTGGTGAAGAATTAAAGACCGCAAGTTCTTACTTGACTCTATACCAAACTGTTATATGCACAAGTAAACATATACATAGGGAGCCAGAGGCCACTGTTTTGTATAGGATTCTGGTCTAATGCACATGTACTTCAAGAGTAGTTTCTGAGAGCCTATAGAATTACATCTGGTAACTTTTGCATTCCTAACACAATTCCAATGTAAATAAACAATATTCTTAGCACTGATGACTTTTCAGAAATTCTCCCAAGGCTATAAAAATCTCTATAAAATTGAAATCCAACCACAGTGCTGTTATTTTGAGATCTTGTACAAGATAAATATAGTAAAGATAGGGTGTGGTTTCTAAAGTCAAAATGTTTCTACTACTTCAGTCATAAACACTGGAAAAGGAAATGTTTTGCTGAAAAATATAAGTGAAATATTTAGGTTAGAATCTGTAAAATTTGTATTGGAACACCAGATTCCTTTGACCTTCTGATGTCCTGCTCTATTCTAACTAACAGAATCTCTAAAAATACTATAATGTGCAGGTGAGATATACAGTTGTCTTCAGAAGGGAGCTTGTTCTTTCAGTTTGTTTGTCAGTGGTCCGGGAATAACCTGCATAAAGTCAGCCTTCCTGTGAGCAAGAATGAATTGCAATAAATTAAGTAGTCTGGAAGATATTATGCAATTCTTAATGCTTGCATTAATCCATTATTTCCAGTAATCTACATTCTTACAATTACTGAGTAGTTTAAAAATTAAAAAGTAATAATAAATGTTTATTAAAATCAACGCTTTTATGCTTTTAGTGCTACATTACATTTTTTATCTAGCTTTCAACTCTTGAATGGTATAGTTATCATTAGTTTTTTTAAAAAAATAAATAAATAAACCTAAATTTGAAAGCTGGGAGACCATGCTGTATGTCTATACACCTGGTTTTAGAGTAGGCCACTGTTTTAGGCTTTAGGCTTCTAAATTAGTTTTCATATTATTTCTGCTGCTATTATTGTTGGTTTAGTTAATCATTTCAGTAACATTGCCAAGGTAATCACTCCAGTTGGAGTTCCATTGGGTTAGGATTTCTAATAGCGTAAGGTAAATATGTCTGCCAAACATTCAATTGAAATTTGGGCAATTATTAAAAAAAAAAGCCAAAAACTGCATATACTTACACCAGCCATTTAATATGAGAGAACGGTACAGTCATTCAGAACTCAGCGTATTATTTCCCAGAGTGAAAACACGTTCTGTCTTAGGCAGATTCTGATGCAGATTTGAGCCTTCAGTAAGGCTCAAAGCATATAATTAGTACTCAATACTTAAGGCTTTAGAGCAAAAAGTGTTGCTGAATCATTGTCTACATGTAGGCAGTAGCTATAATACTTACTTAGGAAACCTGAGAAACCTTTTTCATGTGGTGTTTTAAATGCGCCAGTGTGCAATGAGAAGGAAAGTTCAACACAGTGTTCAAATACCTACTCTAAATAAGAGACCTTGTTACTTCTCCTTTGATCACGTATTCCATCAGAAATAGCAGTGGAAGTGCAAAACATGCATTAATGATGTTGCACTTCTGACATTAAAGTGCTAAATGTATCTGTTAATGTAACAGAAAAAAATTGTTCCCTTCATCTAATGCAGGCACAGTAAATCCATGGGTGGACTGTTTCACCAGTGTTTTGGGGTTATTCAGTTCTGATTTCCTCTGCAAGATTGGTTGTTACATAAATTGGATCTGTCCAGAGGAAACTTTCTTTTAATGTTTAACACATTCTTAAATGCTGTTCTATCAATCTCTGTTCTGCGTCAGATTGTAATTTTTGATCATATCATTCTGACTGTCAGACTGTTTTTTAACATGTATTAATGTGGCACTGCTGGAGCATAGGTTTCCACTTCTCGCACACATGAATATAACAGTAGCATTGGAAATAACTAGATAAATAATTTGCTCCATGATGATTAGCCGCAGCTTTCTAAAGCGTATTTTTTACAAGAACATAGACTTTAAGGTTTGTGTTTAAAACACTCATAATAAATTCACATGCTGTCATGCCAGAAGCACTATGGTTTAACTGAGATCCTCATCTGCTTTGTGTGGTAGTGATAAGGGCTGATAGTGAACTTGCTGAAGGTTCCATTTGCTAACATTTGCTTTTGTCAACCGGAACTGAAACGTTTTTTTTTCTGACTCAATGTACAGAAGTAGGCCTCCTTAAAATTGAGTATTTCTTAGAGTCAAAGATAAATGTTAGCACTGCCTTCTAAAACAGAGGGCAGGCAAAATTAATCTTTTATCACAGCTCTTTGATGTTCACTGAAATGCTCCTCATAAATTGCAAGTAAAATGAGGCATCATTTAATACAGGCAGTCTGTGATTTGGGAAAAAAAAAAAAACTTATCTTTCAAAATAGGCACAAAATACCTACTGGAATATGTATTTGAATTTAAACTAATTTACTTTATGGAAATCCTGAATCAAGTTATCCTTTTAATGGAAAAATGTACTCACTGACAATAATAGAAAAATTGATAAAGTTAAATCACCATTAATACTTGTTATAAACATGCAGCATGTTAGAACTTTAAATCATATATTGCTTGTTCATTGCTGACATGAGACTTTGCAAATACAAAATAATTGAAAAGTAGCAAATCAGCATGTTATAAAAAATGCAGTACTGCACAAAAATGTAAGTCTGTAATGTCTGCAGGTAGGTGTGTGTTGTTCCAGAAGTTGCAGTTACTTATTTTATTGCGTTTCTTTTATATATGAGCACCTGATTGAACTGCGCAGTCCCTGCTTATTGTTGGATTGGACTAGATGGACTTCATAAGGCCCTTCCAACTTAAACGATTCAATGATTCTATGATCAGTTTGAAATCTGAACATGTAAAAAGAAACTTTATTTAAAAATTCATCTCATTGTGTTCTGAATGATATTTGTTAGTGCAAACAAGTATTCAGTGTTCAAAAAGTATTCGTATCACTCTATAATGATAGGTATGAGGAGATCCTTTATATCTCTGCTTACTTTGAAAACCATTTTAATATAGTTTCATAAAACTGCATCTCAGTGATATGAAGGAGATGTCATATACTCTTCTAGAATTTGCCATGAAGAATGTTCTTTCTGCAGTTGCCACTATATGGTTATTTTTTTCCAAGCATGTTGAACTAGTGCCAAAGCTGAAGGACAGGGCTGGTTTTTGTGGCCTTTGGGAAAACTTTTTATGTTAACTAGAAAAAGTGTAATTTATATGTTTTCACTGAAGTTAGCTTTTTCTTTTAGCCTCTGGTTTCAATGCTAATTCTAATTTGACAGGCCTTATTATTAGAATTTTTAAGGCAGATCAGGCTGTTGCATTAAATGACCTTTTAAAACTTTTTGTTTTCCTTTTCTTAGGATATTCAATTCTTCCTTCAAAGAGATGAACCAGCACAGACAATTGATGAGAAAACCACATGTAATGACAGTGATGTATGAAAACCTGTGGTTCATATACAAATTGTTTTTCTAAAATGTATGTAAGAAATGAGCGCTAGATCTCCATCCCTCCCTCCCATAGGAAAGGTTTATTCATTTACTGTCACGAGAGTCAAATCCTGAAGCACTTACACATTTAGTTATTACTTTGAATTAAGAAGAAGAAGAAAATAAGGAAACAGCAACCAACAACAGTAAAACAATTAAAAACAAGGAAAGAAATTTATTAGTTCATACTAAACAGCCTGATATAGCCAAAATAAAACTTGTTTCTGAACTTAAATGGAGCTGATTGTGTTTCCTAAAAAGAAATGGTAGAAGAATAATATATATCACATTCTAGTAAGTGAGTTAGTGTATCCATTCAAATATTGTTAACGTATATTAATTTTTATTCTTCAATTGTTTTTCTAAACATGTTGCAGTTCACAGGGGACAGCCACAGCACAGGCTGGGCTGGCCCATGGGCTGGGTGTGCCAGGGCTACTCCACATGCATTTCCACATTACTCCACATAAATTTGGTATTAACCTGAATTAATTTTATTGTTTCACATAATTGTATTCAGTAATTGACCTAAATTCAATTTAAAATCATCTCTGTATACCAAAAGAGAGTATATATAAAGATAAATACAAATTGTAGGCTTTTGTGCATGATGTGTGTTTGTCTAAAAATTTCTGTGGCACTTGAGAGGTTATTGTATTCTTTGGCAGATTAAACAGTCTTAGTAAAACTCTCCTCATTTACTGCTGAAGTCGTTTTATTTTTTCTACATCCACTCCGACTCCTGCTTTCTTCCTGCTGCAGGTTGCTCTGGGGCAGTTCTCATATTTGCAATCTGACACCTGCATTCCATGTTCTATTACTTGCTTAGAAACGTAGTGAATAAGTAAACACTTCAAAATGTCTACTCATACTAGGACACTACTTTGTCATTCTGGGATACTTTTGTCTGCATTTTGTCAGCGCCCTGGTAACAAGCACACCAAACATTTAAAGCTTCCTTTCTCTGGTTTGATTCAGCACAGTGCTCAAACAAATGATGCTCTCTAAGAATACAAATTGTCCAACTGAAGTCAGCTAGCTTGTAGGGAACCAGAAACGTTTGTTGAGAAGTGCTCTCTGCACAAAATACATTAACATTTTTATTGCTTTTTATTAGTTTTTAGCCAGATATGCTTGACATATTATAGTATTTGCATAATGTGTTGATATTCCTTTTTTCTACAAGAACTATAAAACGATTATGTACAAAAAAGTAATAGCCAGATGTAAAACAGAGAAACTGGCATAGTGATAGACGATGTCTAGCAGACCAATTTCTGACGTATGTTCTGTCTTCTGTAATGATAAAATAAGAAGCACTTTGTTTGATTTTTAAAACTTCCTTATGTCAATGGTAAGTTCATTTTTTCTGTTATTTCAGACAGCCAAATTTTGAATGGAAACTTGATGGACTAGTGTAGCAGATCGAAGGATCTATATGAGATATATGAATTCAGAACTCATAAAGCTTACACTTCAGGCAAATAATGTTGTGTCTCTTCAGTCTACGTGTTTTGTGCTAACCACACTAGCGCATTGTAGCTAAGTACTATCTTAGAAACAGATACAACCCTGCTGCGCCTCCACAAACCATGCTGAAACCTCAACATCCTCGTTTTACTTACGACAACAGACTGTGTGATGCATACAAATCTGCTTTTCACCAGAGTAAATTATTTTCATAGCACATGTAACTCAGTCAAAATTTCATTGTATTTTATCCCCAGTATTCTTTAAACGTGACATATATATACTCAAATGAGACTCTGTCCTTTTTTACATGTGGTGAAAAATACTATGTAGGTATAAAAACTTACAGTGTGGTTCTCTGCCTCAGGCTTGACTTGGAGTCTTTACTTATTTTTTGCTTTTGTTCCATATCTAGTTTCTTTAATTAAAACCAGGTTCAATCACTTAGTGTTAAATTCTAACTTTACATATTAAAGTTTCTCCATGTGAAAATAGAAAGGCATTCTTTTCAGAAAGGCTTGCCCAAGATCTGTAGATACTAATAAGTTAAAAGGGAACTTCAGCTACTAGAACTCATAAATTGCTCTTTCAGGTAGGATTTTTAAAGGGTCATTATTTTGTCATCTGGTATATATTTTATTGGTGGCCTGAAACAGAAAGAAAAAATATTACTGACAAAATTTGAGAGTATGAATGAGTTATGAAGCAGTGCTGAATAACAGAAAGTGAAGTGGATTGCATGGCAAAGAATAAAGGATTACAAGCATAACACAGTGCATGTATTTATATGGTTAAGGCAAAGGCATAGTTTAAAAGGCAAAGGATGTAGACCCTGTATTCCTTTAATACACTTGATTATCATGGTGGATATCTTGAGTTCCCTTCATAACACCAGGGCTCAGAGCATAAGGAGGTGCTTGTACTTATGAAAGGGGAAGGATGAGTAGCAATGCATTCAAACTTGGCAGTAGATGTGTATCATATTATGGTTGGTATGGTTGGTATCTGTGCTTCAAGCATGAAGAAAACTCATAAGCGTTCACAGAAGAATCACAGGAACAATGGCAAACCATGTTTTGTATCAGAAAATTCAAGGAACTTGGCATTTTTGCTTCAACAAAGTAAAAGTTAAAAGGGGTTCAAATTTCCCCTTGGAAGGATTCATGTAAAGAGTATACAAAGTGCATAGTGTACAAAGGCATAACAAGATTCAATGGCTGGAATCTTAGGTTTCAAAATAGCACAGATTTTTATCGGGGAAGATTGAGGGTTGAAGGAACTTGCTAAATGTCATGCTAAATTCCTCATCGCAGAGCCACAGAGTCAAGATAATTCTTTTAAATCTATGTTGTGACTGAAGTTAAGACATAACTGCACTTCTGATATTAAAAATATATAATTATTTTTTAAAAAAATGAAAAACTTGTTCAACTATAAATTAATTGTATGCTATGTGCTTGGTCCTGTTTTTATGTTTGCTGTCTTCTGTTTTATTTCATTTACTTCTTTGTTTCTCTTAGAAAATGCAAAGAATAGCCAGCCTTAAAAAAAAAAAGTTTCAAGAGAATTTATAGTGTCAGTATTCTTATCATAATTAAAATTACTTACTTTTCATCCTTGTAATTATGTCCCTTCAAAAAAAGGTCACCTAACCAGAAACTACTGCTGACTTTGGTAGTCTCTAAACACTGACTGGCATAAAATCTCACTGCAAAAATCTGTCTCAGCGCATCATTCTGTAATGATTCCAGGCTGCATGAAAAGCAGCCCTCCAGGCACATCTCTCATGAAATGGTCTGGCAGAAGAGTCAAAACATTGTACAAGTTACCAGAACATTTTGAAAAAGCAGTATTTTACTTACTTTAAAATGTGGCTACGTGATGTCACATTGTCACCATACTAGCAAGTTCCTCAATCTGCTCTGTGGTCCATACCTCAAAATTTCCACTGAACATGAGGTTCAGCCATTGTCTTCATATTTTTCACAACTGAAGCAAGACATTTTGTGAAAGGCCTCATAACTGTGCTGAATTTTGTTGATGCCTGTAGCCTGCCAAAGTACTGATACCCACTGAAAGGAGAACAGAATGATACATATAACCTGGATAATGAAAATCAAGTGTTGCTAAGCAAAATTATTGTTATGAAAATAAAGCAACATCAATTGAAAACAAAAACAAAAAGCAAACGGAAAGAAGTTGTTCAATTTATCAGTACAAATTACTTGCTTTGGTACTGCTTTTGTTACCTCTAACAGATTCCATAGCAAATATACACGTGTAATTAAAATGCAATTTTATTTCATTCCGGATTTTACAAACTTCCCTTGTTTTCTTTCCTTTGTTTTTACATATTATCTATGATGAAGATTGTGTAGCTTGACATCTGATCCCTAGATATCCCTGTATATTCAAGAAGGACAGATGCAAAGCGTTGTGCCTTTGGAAGTAGTAACCCCTTGCACTGACAGACACTGTGTGGTTACTAGCTGGGGAATAGCTCTACTGGGAAGGACCTGAGAATCTTCATGGACAGAAAGCAGAGAATGAGTCAGCATGCCCAGACAGCAAAAGCCATCAGTACCTTGGCCTGTATTAACAAGAATATACACAGTAGGTTGAGAATAATTACTGCCTTTAGACAGCACTCATCACTTCCACAACACTGTGTCCAGTTTTGGGCCTCCAAACACATGGAATACATCAACAAAGAGTAGAGGGTTGAGTGGAAGGACACTGAGAGGTTTGAGGGGTTGATCACTTTCCTGGAGATTGGAGTCTGGAGTTCAGCCTAAAGGAGAGAAAAGTCTTTGAGGGAATCGGATACCAGTTATAAAACACCTATGACACAGTTGTCAAGGAGACAAAGTCACACTCTTTACTGTGGACAAGAGATAATGGACACAATTTTTAACATGACTCATTCTGAGCAGGCAGAAGAAAAAGCTTTTTCCTGTGGTGACAGTCCTGCAGTGGAGCAGGTTGCCCAGACAGGTTCTGCAAGCTGTTCCTGGAGGTTTTCAATGCCTGATTCCATAAAGCCCTGAGGAAGCTGGGCTGGCCTCATGATGATGATGCTTTAATAGGAGACTGGACTAGGTGACCTCTGGATGTTCCTTCTGAATTATTCTGTGATGTTAAATCTATTATTATCAGGTGTACTATTTCAAATTGTCGACTTCATTGATGTCACACAAGCAAAACTAATTGGCTCTTAATAAGTAGTTCTCCTGAGAATGAAAATAGATAAGAGCCCTGTCAAGTGCTATTACTTACTTCATGAACACTATAACAAGAAAAAAGAAAAAGTGAACATGATTGCTTTCATCTCTCATATCAGCAGATATGACTCTGGCTATTTTCAGCTAGCACTGCTGTAAAGCAGGAAGTTATTTTCTACCGTCAGTTTTAAATGTATGCTAGATTTCAGCTTTGTCTTTGTCATATAAGCAATAAGCACTTTATGATTAAGTTGACTCAGAACTGAGAGATAAAGCACCACTACATACATTCAGTTTGGAAGTGTTCATTTTGCAAATGTAATAGCAGGGGAAAATTCCTGAAATGTGAATATTCTATATATAATTTTAAAATTCTGTGAAACATTTTTAATTCTAGATAACTGTAGAAGAGGCCCTTAATGAATGATCAGAACACATCAAGGAATATGTGAAATACAGGAAGCTTCACTGGTTGCATACAGGCAAACAAGGGGAACAGAAGGGGAATGCCAGAATCAGTTTGTGTGCACCAAACTTGGGCGATGGACTGCCAGGATCCCAGCTTAGTCTTCTGCTATTTAAGCATGGTGGTGATTGTCTGCAGCAAAGACTGCTGGTTCCACACAGATAGTTTCAACAAAGGTATGGAGTGCCCAAAGCAGTTTGGAAGGCCACAAAATCTGGAACAGCAGAATCTGTTCAAGTGAGGAAGCAAAGGCCTATGCAACACTGAAAGGAGCTTGCACAAAATCACATAGTCAAAATGGCGATGTTGTGAAGTAAGAGGTCATGTTCTTCAAGGCTTGTCTACTTCCCACTTATATCTTAAGACAGGTTATAGGAGCTGTTCCAGGTCATTGCTAACTCTAAAGAAACAGCATTTAATTTTGTCATTGCATAATTATTATTTTGCTTTTATTTTTATTAATACAAATAGAAATGCCTACCAAGATCAAATGATTGTTTCCAGTATTTAAAACAAAAGGCTGTGAAACTGCTATGAATTTCAAGGCCTATGGGATGGTCAGCACTGTTTCCTACAGGGCACACTGTTGGTCCGAATTGAAATTGAAATCAACCAGAACCCCAGATCCCTTTCCATGGGGCTGTTTTCCAGCCTCTCATCCCCCAGTCTGTACATATAGCCAGGCTTTGTAGAGTAACAAGTGCAGAATCTGGCACTTAGCTTTGCTGCATTTCATGCTGTTGGTGATTGCCCAGACCTCCAGTTTTTGTATGGCCTTTCTGCCTTCAAGGCAGTCAACAGTTCCTTCCAATTTTGTGTCATCCACAAACTTCTATAGTATGCATGTATGTCCTGCATCCAGACCACTTGTGGTAATGTAAAAGAACACGTCCCAAATGGAGCTCTGGGGAACCCCACTGGTGCTGTCAACCTGGTGTAACCATTTAAATGTGAGCCGTCACCCACTGCATTTTGTTTTACTCTGGCTGCGTGCTGGACATTTTATCCAGAAGGACAGTGTTGAAAGCTTTGCTGAAATCCAAACATCAACTGGCCTCCCTTAGTCAGCTGGGTAGTTTGCTTGTCAATTAATATTGTTTAATAAGGCTTTACCCTTGTAAACCCTTGTTGGCGCTGAACAATCACTGCACTGTCTTTAAGGTCTTTTTCAACTTCTAAAACAGTTTTCTCATTGATTTTAACAGGCTGTGAAACTGGCAGGCCTGTTATTGCCGGGCTCTTCTTCCACACTTTTCTGGATAATTGCAGTAACCCTTGCCAGCATCCTGTTGATTGGAACCTCTTGTTAAAAAATAATTGAGAAAGGTCACGCAATGACATAGGTCAGTTTTTCAAGTGCACTAGGATGAATTAAGCACATGGCAGAACTGTTTAACCATGACAGCTTAAAATCAAGTATTATATGCTGATCTTGGTTTAGCATTGCATGTTCCTTTTGAGCTTCATGGTGATTAATAGTGATACAATGAGTTGTGGGTTGTTTTTTTGTTTGTGTTCTTGTTATTTTTTTGCTTTCTGTTTTTTGTTTTTTTAATAGTGGGCACATCATTCACATTGTTTCTAGGAGGAAGCCTGAAAGAGAAGATGGAAGGTCTTGCGGTTAGGGTTCTGTTCTGTAATAAGGATGCATCTACTTTGTCAAGCAAAATGTAATACAGAGGTGTCAAAGGGCAGTGAGTAAGTTAATTAGTTACTTGGGGCAATAGAAACAGTCCTGCTGCCATCGAGGCTGGTATTTTATTGTACTTCCATCACTAAATTTAGAGAACCTGAACTCCTTACCATGTACTGCAGCAGGTAATACATTCCTAGGTGACAAAAATCAGTTTTCTGAAAAATGCCTCTCATATTTTTGTTCTTGTATCAGACAATGGAAAGTACCAGCTTAGAATCAGCTGGAATCAGCTGGAATCTCGAAGAATACATTCAAGTTACTTTGAGATTAATGCGTATCTCTCTCTCTCTCTCTCTCTCTCCTTTTTTTTTTTTTTTTTTTTTTTTTTCCCTATCACTTTGAGCTACAATTAACTTTTATTTTTAAAGAAACACGTTTTCAGTACCACAGCCTATTTGGCTTTTTTTCCCCCCTTACCACTTCCTTTGAAAATCTCTTGAATTAGATGAGCCCTCTGAGGCTTAGCCCATGGAGTGTTTTTACTTCTCATTACCTGAATTACTTAGGCTACTCAATAACTAAAACCTTCTATTTTCCTCAGTTAAGCTTTTCCGATGTGAGCAGCTCTTTCTTCAGTCAGGAGTGAAGGACAAAGAGAAAAATCTTCTACTTTGTTCTTGCCAAGCTTATTTGTAAGCACAAATCGGTGAAATGAAAAGCTCCTTAAACAATCCAAAGTTGAGCAAAGGAAGGGTTAGGGTGGCTTCTCAGAAACAGATGAATTAGAAGTAAGAAACAGATTTCCTCTTCTATACCACTACCCACATCTGAACATACAAACAACAAAAACAATGGTAAGGTAAGGAACAAAACGACGACAAACTCAAAAAGAAAAAAAAGAGAAAGAGAAAAAGCTGATACTCAGATAAAATCAAAGACTGTTTCTTACGTTCAGTTTGTTTTGGAGCATTTATATTTAAGGGGCGATTTTTTGCTGATACTGAAGTAATTCTTATTGATGGTTTTAGAAGTCTCCATTTGTTTAGGAGAAAGTTAACAACATCATATGCTAATTTATTATAACAGCTAATTACTTTCAATATTAAAGATGTGCACCTACTCTTCAGATTTCTACCTTCATATTCCGCTGCTGGCTGAAAATTTTTGTTTCTTTTGGAAACCAGTTATAATGACCATATTTTTTCCCAATTTTTCATTCATAGGTGAAAAAAAAAATATCTGAATTTTTTATTCATCTCCACATATGTCTGTGTGGACATTCTTTCACATTACTGAGTTCTGGAATAAAGCATTGCTGGTATTTGGCCAGATTTACAGTCTGGCTAATACTAAGTTGTCCTGTCTGTGAATCAAATCTTATTTAATATCCACAATTCTCCCATCCTATGTCTCATCAATAAATCACTATCAAAGTCTTTAGAGTAAAATAAGTCATTTATAAACAAATGCTACACAGTTCAAGACCAAAACAGAAGATTAAAATAACCAGTGAACCATTATTGCTGCAGAACATGGACGCAGTTTCCTTTAAAATGTGCTATTGACACCAACTCTGCTCATATGGACCTGGTAAGGATTTGGGAATTGTGCAGTCTTATCTTCCAGCAGCTTAATTCATTACCCATGATATTTAGAGCTATCCATGAGCACATCAGAGCTCTTGGAGGCTTAGTTAGGAAACACTAAGCTTGCAACAGTGTTGGTTTTATGCTTGCAATATTAGCGACTTAAGCACTCTAAGAGTTAGAGGATAGGCTTAGCAGTTAAGTAGACTTAGGTGCTGTAAATGGTGTTTTCAGATCTGCATTATTCATTGGTGTATTAAAATCCAGAGGCAAGAGTTGATACCAGGAGTGGATGAACTTACTCACCTGTCCTATATTTTGAAACATGGACTCATTCTCATGTAGTAGAGGTCTGAAAATTCTTGCATTAGATTGAACAGAATTAGGCTTGCACAATATTTGGAAAAATATGTTACCAGAGGTTTTCAGGATAACACTGTAATAGTGGTGGGTTAATGAAGCTGAGTTCAGCCAGGGTACACCAGGCTTTTAGCTCAGATGGGTGTAAATGACTAGGCTTTTAGCTCATACAATACACACAACTGAAGTCAGGGAGAATTTCAGAAGGTTAGCTAAAATTTTATTTCTATTGCAAGCATAAAGCATGATTGTATTAAATAACTTGACTCCATATGAGGAATCTCACCTGTTCTCTGAAGTGCAATGCCAAGAATACTGATCTTATCATACATTCCTGTTTTTTAAAACTTTACAGGGAGTTTGTGGGGAATTAATAGTTAAGCTGAATTTGCAAGATACTAAGTTAATCTTATTCTATCATTACTGTGTTATTAGAGATGTTACTCCGCAAAGGATCACCTGGTATAACATAAATACCCAATGAGTGCAGTTTAAATAGTTTAGGGAAACAAACACATCAAGTTTATTTAGGGAAGAAACTGTATACTTTAAAAAAACTTCCAATACATATTTTATTGTTCCTCCTTAACTCAAGGGTGCATGAACATGAAAAGTAGACAACTGAAGGACAGGAATACTTACACAAAATCAAAGATGAAAAACTGCAAGTTTTATACTGTAAGCAGAGAATATATCTTTACTAATTTTCAACCGACTGCTTAAGCAAGTATACTCAGCTAGACATGCAATAGGAATAAAACAAATGGTGCTGGAGAAGGAGATGCGTAATACTGGGATATGGGATAAGAATAACCTTACATTACCTAAATAAAGGTAAATTGAAAGGGTATTTTCTCACTTCCAATAGCCAAATTTAGATACGCTATGTTTCACACTGCCACACACTGATGTGGCATATTCCCAGTTGTTCTGGCTTAATCAGTTAGTTTTCCAACAGACCTTTTATCTTTTGTTCTAGAGGCATATTTTGGCAAGCAGGACACCGCAGGCTGACCTAATTTGATTTGAGTAGGTTACATATCCAGCACACTCATAAATACAAGGTGACCTAATTTAGATCATGCATTACTGTTGAAAAGGCCCTAGCATTAGCTTGATATTCACGCGTGTGCAAAAAGAAGGTGCTTTGGAAACTTTTGAGGCAGCCAAAACAAATGATGTGAATGTCTCGGTAATTTCTGTAGCAACAGTGACTCAGACTTAATCATTTACATATTTGAATTTAACACAGATGCCTAAAGCACCGTGTTTCTATTTCAAGTTTGAAATATCCATATCGGCATTAATTAGGACCTTTTTCTATTTTTTCTTCTTCTTTTTTTTTCTTTTTTTTTTTTTTTTTCTTTATTTCCTTTTTTTTTCCTCTGCCTTCTTGGTTCCATAGCAAGTTTTCCTTTAGTTCCTCCCTTTCTTCATTGTGTCTCTAACTTGTACTGGAGGTCTAGAACATCAAGTTAGGCTCAGTTAGACCCTCCTGTTTAAAAGAGAAATGCTGCTATTGTAAGGGGAATTTGTGATTTTTATTCTTTTCAGCCCTGCTGCTGTTCTATAGTTGTTTTGTAGTTCAGATAGCATTTTGAACAAAACTAGTGAGTAGTGCCCCTGAAGAGTATATCACTGGGGAAAAAGGAGAGGAAGGACAGAAATGGAAGCTGTCAGATCTCAGAGAGTTCACTGAAGATGTTGAGACCTACTCTCTGGCAGCGGAAAGACACAGTCTTGGTCTATACTGCTAAATAAAGTACAAAGACTATCCTAACTTGATGCTAAGCACAGGCTGGCTGGCAATCAAGATGTTCGGGATTAACCTCTCAAGAGCATAACGGCTGCCTTCACAACACATCACATTTGAACTGAAGTCTGCTCCAGGACTCACATGATATGATACCTCTGGTTTTTTTGTGTGTTCAAAGAGTTTTGTGTGACCACCCATCAGAGCAGCCTTGCTGTAGCATGAGCTTGGAGATACATTCTGCAGTACTTCCAGATATTATGCTTGGCAGCCTGAAGTGGCATCTAAGGATGAAATAGCAACTGAAACTGTGTTGGAAGGCTGTGGAGAGTCAAAACTACTACAGTCCTGTTCATGCATCTCGAGGCATTGTTTTGGAATTGTCCCACAGTGCAGCATGGATCTGCATCGTATGAGAGCTCATTGCAGTGGTCCTAGAAAGAATTTGAGTTTACCCAGCAAGTCAGCAGAGTGGCAGGTCTGGGGTGCAGTGCTCAAACTGTTTTCTCCCAAGCTTTTAAAACCAGTGTAAATGTACCTTGCCTGACTTTGACACTTAAATATTACTGGTTTTGCTACACATCCTTAATCTTTGTAGCATTGTGGATGCTCATTTTAAGCACTCATATTAAAAAACAGATCTTCTATTGCAGACCAGTGTCTCCAAGTGGACACTCACCAAGTGAGTTCTGAAGAATTAGTCTGCACTGCATGTCAGTTAGATCTTCTACTTAGCATACTTGGAAGAAAACTGTCTAGATAGGGAAAGGAAGGGAAGGGAAGGGAAGGGAAGGGAAGGGAAGGGAAGGGAAGGGAAGGGAAGGGAAGGGAAGGGAAGGGAAGGGAAGGGAAGGGAAGGGAAGGGAAGGGAAGGGAAGGGAAGGGAAGGGAAGGGAAGGGAAGGGAAGGGAAGGGAAGGGAAGGGAAGGGAAGGGAAGGGAAGGGAAGGGAAGGGAAGGGAAGGGAAGGGAAGGGAAGGGAAGGGAAGGGAAGGGAAGGGAAGGGAAGGGAAGGGAAGGGAAGGGAAGGGAAGGGAAGGGAAGGGAAGGGAGGCCTTATTGTCTTGCGAAGTATGTGATAGTACATTTTCACCTCTGAAACTACTTTGAAAGAGAGATTTCAGATACAATTAAATAACTGTGTAGTGAACTATGAGAAACACATAGACCACAATCATTCATTCCCAATGTGTACAACCGGCAGCAGGTTGCCTGCATGCTAGTAGCTTGTCAGATGAAACAGTTCTAACACATAAACCACAGGCAAAAGTGTCACGTCGCACCTGCACCTAAGTGAACCACTTGTACATCTTCAGAGTAACTAAAAAATCTACATTGGTCAATGTTTTTTTTCAGAAGTATTCTTGTTTACATTTACACAATGAAAGAACTTATCAAGTGATGAGTTCAAAAGAGGTAGAACAAAACACAGTGAGATGTATTTCTCTTTGAAGATGGGAAACTTTGCATAAAAGATGTTATGCACTATTTGAGGTAATCAGCTGGAGCTTGTCATCTGAAATAGCTGTCACTGGCTATATTTGCAGAAGTAGTAAATTCCTGCAGTGGTTTTGCAGGCACTGGTTTTCTGTGAGTTCACTGTAGATGAAAGGCTTTCAGAATAAACTGCATGAAAAATAGCAGAGCTCTGAAACCCATCACTATATTTCTAAGATTATCATTTTCAAATAAATTTTCAAACAAAGTTTGCCAATTTCATTTTTGCCAGTCAATCACAAACTGATCCAAAGACATGGAAATGTATTTTTGGTTCATAAACTTCATTTTCACTTTGAATTAGCAGTTTTCATTGTGTGTTTCAGTCCTATGCACCTTTAGTAATTTGCATGAAGAACACACATTCCTTTATATACAAGGGGATAAAATGAGTAACGCATATTCTGGTTCATACATTAACAACTGCCATCACATCCAAGTACAGATGTTTGTAGCAACTACAGAAAGAAAACAGCCTTCAAATATTTACGTAAAAAAAATATTGCTCCTACAACTACTGGTTAATAATATGCAAAGAGAAGAAGAAAGCTAAATGGGTCTGCTGCTCACCAAAGCCCATGAAAAAATCTCACTGTTGCAGCTTCCCACTGCCCTGAGCATGGGAAAGAGCCTTGACAAATAAGTTATCAATCTCCTTCTGTTTCCAAAATCTCTGTTCTGAGGCTTTCTAGCTTAACTACATAACTAGTTCCAACCAGTTCAGGTGGTTTAACTCTCTGTAGTCCTCTGTCTGTTATCTGCTTTACTGATCACGATTGCTGAACATTCTGTTTCAGTAGCTGAGTATGCTTACACTGCAACAGAAAATTTCAAGTATTCAGCCCACACGAACTTTGTAATTTTTATAGTTGTAAAAACATTTTAATATTTTATAGATAAAATTTTCAAGTTATCAGTATTGGCTGTGCTGTGTAAACAGGAAAACACTGTTTTTTGATAGCTTCCTATCTGAACCATTTTCGTGTTTGCATGTGTGTATGAGTTGATCGTCAGGAAACTTCAAGATTCTGCATGTTTGTTAAAATACCACTTCTGTGACGATGTAAACCATGGTCAGATAGCAAAGGAACTTGGGGCAGATTAAACAAAGCTGTAGAGGACCAAGAGCTGTCTATCTGCCTGCTCTGATGCATACCATGGTTCCCACACTGCATCCACTGTTGCTCTTCTCAGTTGCATGACTGAAACCCAGAGACTATGTTATGGTTTTACATAAGTGAACAATTTTAGGGGAAATAGAGTGAAGCTGAAATAAAAGTGGAAATCTAAATTTCTTAAGGTGAAGAAGTTGCATTTTTTGTAAAGTCTTTTTGTGGTTTCAGAAACGAGCAGAAAGGAAAGATTTTGTTGTTATTTTTATTACTTTCGAAGTATAATATCCTGGTTCATGATCTATCAGTTGTGGTTTGGGACAGCTGCTATCCCTTCATTCATTAATCTATACCTTTCAACTACTAGTTGCTGCTAATGAGATTGCCTTCATTAAGTATACATGTTATACATACATAAGTATGGCAGAATTAGAAATTACTCAAAAACATACAGTTCTGGCAAAACATGGTCATTCTTTCCAATCCTCTTTCCTAACCTGCCGTGTTATTTATCCAATTACTCTTCTCAGCCATTTCAACTCTTTGAATCTGATGGACAAATGAAAGGAATAGTGGCTGAGATTTGAGATGCTGGGCATCTCAACATTCCTCTTACATAATCTAAGTCTCGAAAGAGTCAAGATGAAGTCACTTTCAGTACAAGGAATTTCTGCAAAGCGTTATACATTTCACTTTTCATAATTGTTGAGAGACAATTCCAAGTGATCAGTAAAACTGTCACATGTAAACCAGGAGCTGGGAAGAGAGGCTGTAAAATGGGAAGAACACTATTCGGAGCAATATCTTGGTATACACTATACCACAGAAGAAACTATGGACAGTCTTTCCTAAAACAAGTCCTCAAAATCAGGAATCTATTTTTAGCTACCCAAATACACGGTCAAATATTTAGAATGACCAGCTTCTAACAGATCTACATAGGATGCTGAAGAGCTGTGAAAATCAAGAAAAACACTCATTAACAAAAAGGTTATAATGGGATTTTCCAAAGTTTTCCAGTCACAGAGAAGCACAAATTCCAGTGTACGATTTTTCTCATTCACCTCTATACTTTGAAAATCTTTCCCTAGAATGGGAGCTAAACCAAAAAGTTCCATTTTGAAAAACACTGTCTACTCAACATGAAAAAATAAATTTAAATGTACCAGCTGAGGAAGGGCAAAGTCATGATTCTAATAGCATCTGTAATGTCAGACTCTTGCTTCTCCCTTCAAGGTTTCTTCACATCGAATATAAAGACATGATAGATACTTCAGCCTTCGAAATGAGTTTTTGATAACAAGCAAGTAAGCAAATGACTGACAAGGAAAGAAAAACTTTTGTTAATGCTATAAATATGATTAAGCTTGCTAAAAGAATTATAATATTTCACCGTACACACTAACATAATCATCCTGGGTGTATCTCTGACTGTGGACTGTGATGCTATCTAGTTTTTCAGTGGTTATAACATCAAACATATGACCTTTCTCCTGAGTTTTCTTTAAGTGTGGTTAAGTCTTCAGAAAATAGTTTGGTATATTCTACTGGGTGTGAGTCTTGCAGAGAAAAGAAACATCCAGGAAATGGGAATATTCAAGTATGGTAATATAAATGCTGAAGTCTTGAATTGCCCAAGTAACAATCTGACCACACCTGAAGTTGTCAGGGAATGAGGAATGGTACTGTGCCATCAGAAAGGAGGATCTAAAAGATTTGACACCAAGATGCAGACATCTTCCTCAGATGTTCTGGTTCTCCTTTCCAGTCATGTGGGCAGAGAGCCCAAACCATCAGTCTCACTTGGCTTCTTAAGAGAAGTTCTTTGTAGATGCTACTTCTGTCTAGGACCTGGAGAGAAACAATGGGCACTGCCTGAACCTAGGCAGATGTACATGGAGATATCAATCCTTCTATTTTCTGCTCTACTTGCACTTAGTTTCATACTGAACATTTTCCTCTTTTAATCTCAGTTTGAAACAAATGTGCATTTCAGCAGCTGCTGTCTGTTGTTGTTTTTCCTCTTTGTTCATTCAGCATTCAAACTTTTGACTCCCTCTTTGTTTTTCTTTTCTCTTTCAATTTTTTTCAACTTTTCCCCAGGCCAAGGTGATTCCACGCAGGTCGGCACTGCTGGCACATTCTAGTTGTGAATACAAATGCTTTGAAGCCAAGATGCAGTTGCATCTCACTGAGAAACAGGCTGTAGTGTTTGCCATTGAAAGTGAAACCAGTGGAGGAGGTATACTTGTTTTCATGTTTTGTTTCAAACTCCACCTCAGGCCAAGGTCATTGAAAGGTTGGGCAACCTCCATAGCTCGTAAGCAATCCCTTGTTTATTGCCTTTCAACAGCTTCTCAAAACTTTCATGCGAAGCCTTTGCACAGGTTCATGAAACTAACAAATTTATAACGTCTTTGGCATTTTCCCTTCATCTGGACTTCAAAAGCAAAACTCCTTCCTTTTACCATATGAAGTGAAATCTAAAATACAAATTTTGTTTTTTGTAAGAAACGCAGTGCCACACTTATAAATCCAGACTACAGTAGGTAATGTTAATCTGCTAATCATAGATGCATAGAATTATTAAGGTTGAAAAAGACCTTTAAGATCATGTAGTTCAACGTGCAACCACCATGCCCAATAAAATAAGTCCCTAACTTATACATCTACACTTTCAGTGAAAACCTCCAGGACAGATTCCCACTCTTTCTGAGATGAAACTTTTCCTAACATCCAACCTGAACTTCCCCTGGTGCAACTTTATTAGCTTCCTTCATCCCTTTGGCTTTTATCTGTGGAATGGGATCTATCAGCAAGCAGAAACCCCATGGCTAAATATAAAGTATCCAAAACCAGCCATAGCTGCAGTTGTCATATGCCTAAAGATTGTATTTAGACAAATCCGAGTAATTTTTTTAGTAGTTCAGATTTTCAAACTGAAGGGGGAAAAAAAAAAGAAAAAAAAAAAAAAACAAGGAAAAAAAAACCTAAAAACCATAGGAAATATTTATAAAAAGAAAGAAAATTCAAACATATTTAATTTCAGGACTTCAGGAATCTGGTCAATGTATTTTGCAGAACTAAAACACATTCAAAAATACTTTGTTGTCACTGAAACCATGTGGGTTCTTTTTCTTTCCAACATCGCGTTCAAAAATGGTTGTTGAGCATACTTGGTCTTGACTGAGCAATACGTCTGGCTGTACTTCTTATATTTCTTCAAGACTTAGAGAAAATAATGTAAAGGCGGTCTAATATTTCATTTCTTATGCATTAATTCAGGTTGCTGTGGAAAACAGATGAATTTATTTTTCCTCAGCATTCCCTAGACATACTTAGGAACTTAAGGGCAAATGAAAGAAGCCCAGAAGTATTAGTTTGATTGTTTCTGTTACTGCTGTTGCTGTATTTGTTAAATAGGAGGGAATATATCACCATTTTTAGCCCCTTGCGCAGTTTTGGGGGCTGGTCTCATAATACTTGGAAGCCTGAGTGAAGTGCAAATCAGTCCTTTATGTTTTGCTCCTCTCAGAAATATATATTTTTTATTTTCTTTATTCTTCTTTCAGCATGACAGGACTGCATTGTTAATAAATTTATTAGTGCTCCGGTAGGAAATTCAAAACAATAATTTCAAGCATCAATACCTCAAAGACAAATGAAGTGCAAAGACACTGCAATTTTTTGCTCTTTGCTCCTTTCTTCAGGACGATGTGGAACAGGACTGAATATTTTCAACTCTGCAATGCTCAGTGTAATCTAAATCTCAGTGTAATTTGATGATGGAGGAAGCAAAATGCCTGAGTAACTACATTCAGTTTCGGGACATAATTCTTACCAGAGCTGGTTTCTTATCTAACATATATACATAACCTTTTCCTTTCTCTGAGGCTTTAGGTCTTGTTGTCCATGGTGATGCTGCCTTAAGCAGTAATGACTCCCACATGTTCCCACTCCTGGACGAGCAGAATACCAAGAAAAAATGATCCTGAAGCTAAGGAGAGGTCCCTCAAAGCAGGTCAGAATGAGAAATGTCAAGAAACAACAATAGTAAAAAAGTGTGAATTTCTAGCATAGAAGTCCTCCTCCTCTCTGCTGAAGCTGGTTGGATGATTTCTGCTTCCGAGCACATCTGGGAAAAAAAAGAAAAAAATCTGAATTATATTTAAGTAAATATTTAATGCATCTAGCAAGAGTCTGCTTTATTGCTGACTTCGGCTTTACCAAACTCTTTCCTAACAGCAACAAGAAAATAACAATAACCAAGCGTTTTAGTCAACTTTTCAACCCTCATTTTTTCTAGCTAAATCTAAAAAAACAAAAACAAAAACAAAAACAAAAACAAAAAACAAAAAACAAAAAACAACCTTTGGCAGACTTTTAGAAAGTGCCGAAGCTTTAATGTAAAGAAGTTTACAAGCATGTTAAATTAATGCATAAATGTAAATATTATATTGAAAGAGGATGGACTCAAATAGTTGTCAAAAGTCTGTCATGAATTAGCACCCATGGCTCATAGAAGGGGAAAGATGTTGCGCCATCCTTCTCATCCATTCCCTTGCTGGAAGGCAAGCAGGAACACAAGATCACCTGTAGCAGTCAGTGGAACTGCATGACTGCATGCATTTCAGAACCACAGGACACAGAAAAAATTCCTTCTGCAGTGGGGTTATCATCTGGCCTCAGACTATGGCCAAAAATGTCAGAAGGCTTGGGGTAACTCAGAAACGCTAACAGCGCTGAGACTTAATGAAGAGTGGCACACCACTGGGAAGGACTGGTATGTTTTTGCTATACCATCCAGAGTCTTACCTGTTTAAACAGCTTTTTTCTTTTTTATAGAAAAGAAGATCCTCTCCAGAGGACCTAAGTCTGTTACAACAGAATAAACAAATGCATCCCTCTGCTCAAATTTTTAGCCTAGATTCAGGAAAACATCTTTTTCTTTCTTGTGTAATGCTGAATTAGGAGACAGATGCAGAGTAAATTCATAGCAAGAAAAGGTTAATTCTGTCTTCTTTCTGCCCCTTGAGTATTAACACTTCAGCTATCCTAAAGTTTGGACTCTTCTAAATTTTATTTCCCATCTCCAACACATAAGAGGAAGACACCAAAGTGAGACTGATGGACCTGAATGCTTCTTAGAAATCAAATAACTTTTGAAGCAGAGACTGAGAAGTAAAAGAAAATGTACTTTTGCTTCTGTTTCTTTCTTTATACTGGGGGTTTTTTCTTCTTTTTTTTCTTTTTTTCTCTTCATTGTGGTCCCTCATTTCCCCACCCAGACAAAATGCAGCTGTGATAACATGGAAATCCCCACAGTAGCGCAGCTCTGTTAATAAGTTTGTCTGAGGTTCAGCCAAAATATTATTTCTGAAGAGTCTTTTTCTTTTAGTTTGCTTCAGCTGAAACAGGAAAAAAGAAAAAAAATGATCAAAGTGATAGCCCACTCAATTATAAACAAGACAAATTTAAAGTGAAAAGATGTCATTTCTGGGCAACAATCAGTTTGCCCAGGAAAGCCCTCCTTACCGACATTTCTAGTTGAAAATGCGGTAGAAATTAGCTTAAGGATTTCTAGAGTAATATGATACCAAATATTACTAAGGTGCAGGTGTTCTATATCAAGAAAGGACAGGTCTTCAGGACATGAATTCACTGAGACCCAATCTCTGATTCACATTTGTAGTCAAAAGGCTTAGAGTCAAATTCAGAAAGGTCAGGAGGGAGAGATGAGAAGTTATCTACTCCTAAAGTCCTGCCAGTTAACTGGGACCTCTGAAGGGCCGTAATTATTATGGGGATGTTGTAGGAATGAAGACATTTCCCAGATAACCCTGCAGGCTCCTCTTGATTAGGCCTAGTTAGGCCAAGGTGAGGCCATTTCCAGTGGCTCCATGGCCCTGCATCCAGCTCATGCTCTGCTTTGTACAAGAGGCGGCTGCAGCCCAGCAAATCCCTGCAGTACCTGTAAGTGAGATAGATCATGGAGATCTATCTAGATGATGTTTACCTCCATGTCACCTTGGGTTTAGTGGAGAGAAATGACCATGTTTAGAGGATTACATTTTGTCTTTTGAATGCCTTATCAAAAGGGACCATTTCTTCCCATTAAAATAGAACTAAGGAGCCCAGAAACACCCCCACTGCCCCTCCCCAGCTGAGAAGGACACTGGTCTAGACATGAGGGTTGAGTTTTTGTCATTTTGGTGAGTGGTTTAAATTCTTTGAAAATGAAGTGCAAAATCACTGTGGGTTGTATGTCACACTTTTTATAGTGTCATGACTTCTCAGTTTGCTCGGGCATTGTTACCAACTTTGCCCTCAGTTTCCTTCATGTCTGCGACATAAAGCTTTTTTCGGTACTGCCAGTGCTGAGCTGAAGCTTGCTCTCATGTTTCAGATCTTCTGCTCACTTGTAGCTAGCCACATCAGTCAGCTGAGAGCATGGCCTTGTAATGCATAACAGAGCATGCTGGTGTATACAGCCAGAGAAAGTGTGCAAAGAAAATATTTAACCCCAACTCCATTTTTTTTTTTTCTGCCCTTGCTTTGTCCAAAGTCTAAAAAAATGTGAGATGTACCACTTTTGTTCTCAGAGCAGAATTTTGTAGGGTTAATATTGTAAATCACAACTATTTCTGGTCAACATTGCCTTGTTTGGGCCTTAGAATCATAGAGTCCTTGGAGTTGGAAGGGACCTTTAAAGGTCATCTTCAATGAACAGGAATACGCACATCTAGATCAGGTTGCCCAGAGCCTGGTCCAGCCTTACCCTGAAATTCTCCAGGGATGGGACATAACCAGATCACTGGGCAGCCTGTTCCAGTGCTTTGCTACATCATTGTAAAATACTTTTTCTTTATATCCAGCCTAAATCTATCCTCTTTGAGCTTGAAGCCATTTCCCCTTGTTCTATCACCACAGACCCTGCAAGAGTCTGTCCCCTTCTTTCCTGTAGCTCCCCTTTAGACACTGAAAGGCTGCTATTAGGTCACCTCACAGCCTTTTCTTAAGGTGTTCCATTCCATGGATCATTTCTGTGACCCTCCTCTGGATGCGCTCCAACAGGTCCGTGTCTCTCCTGTACTGAGGTCTCCACACCTGGATGCAGTGCTCCAGGTGAGGCCTCACCAGCACAGAGCAGAAGGGCAGGATCACCTCCCTTGCCCTACTGGCCACAATTCTTTTGATGCAGCCCAGGATACGGTTGGCTTTCTAGGCTGCAAGGGCACATTGCTGGCTTGTATGGTGTGAGTACTTAAAGAAAAAGTAACAGTAATTATAATTAGCATTTCATAGCTGGAAGACTTTTCTCTCTTGTACCTGTGTATCTCCATTGAGAGGAAAGCAGATCTGAGGTCTGAACCACTTTCTCAGGAAAATCAGCAGCAAAACTCTCACCAGATAGAATAGGACTGTGGTCCATGCAACTTGCTCTTGACCCACTGGACTTCGTCAGTGTGTTCAGTGGGCCTGTCCCAAAAGGTCCTTAGTTTTGAAGTGGGAAATGTGTTTCAAAGTAAAAGCTCTGCAAACATCTTCTCTCTGGCTTCCTGCTCTCTGCCACTAGTCATCCTTGCCAGCATGTTTACATTTCCCTTGCCTGTGGTCTCTTTATCAAGCAATGGGTTTGTTCTGCACCTAGTATAAAGTCAGTGAGTGAGGGTTTCACGCACACACGTCCTGCACACATGCAGCATGCTCAGAATGACACGGACAAGTACGGTATTGAGCATTTTCATCTTGTTTCTTCATACCACTTTTGGGGAAAGTGGTTGCACCTCAGCAGATGGTGACGGTGAGTCATTTCATGTTCATTTTTGCACTCTTCTATGATCTTGAAAACCTGAATTAAGAGCTCAAAAATGCAACTGCTGGGTTGAGTATGTTAATACTTTAGCCTCCAGACTCTTTCTTTTAGTGCCAGTACTGGAGGTGTATGCAGAACTGAAGGATTATCTGTATGATTCCCAAATCTCCTGTCCCTGCAATGTTCAAACTTGTATGAAATGAAGGAGATGATAGCTGTGTGCAGAAGCCATGCAAGATCAGACCTGCTAATCATTTCTTACTGCTTCTAGTGTTTATGGGAAAAGTTGAACCTGTGAGTAAGGAGCTGCTTTACTCTTTACTCTAGTCTGGGATCACTCTGAGCTGCCCACAGACAATGCTGAGGTTCTGGCTTCTCTTTCTCTTGGAAGTTTCCTCCACAGAAAATTTCTTAATGCACCTCAAGTGTGGCATAACCTGTTCCACTACAAAATAATAACTTTGTGGTTTGTTTTTTTTTCTTTAAACAGCTGTGGAAGTTGTATCTGGGAATAGTCCCAGTCTCTGTCAGTGTAGCAGCTGGTCCTCAGGGGCTTCTCACAGCCCATCACTAAGAATATTCATCCATTATGTGACAAAGAATTATGAGCTAACTTAACAATTTAAATTCAGATTTATTGCAGGTTTCATCATCTTATTTGGACAAGTGAAAATTGTTAGAAGCATCAAAATCAAAAAGCAAAACATAGAAAACAATGATAAAACCCACTGTCTTTTAATCTGCTATCCCTTTTCTCAAAAGGGATCTCAAAAACTGCGTTCACAGATTCTGTATCAGATCTGTTAAACATTTAGTGGTCTGATACGAACAAACAGCAGTGAGAGAGATCGTTGCATTTTTCTGAAGGACGTGGACTGTCACTCAGTTAGTACTAGCTTTAGGGCACCAGAATTTCATTGTGTGGGAGCAAAAGTGTCTTCTCCTCTGGAAGGAGATGTTTGTGTACCTATTCTCTCTCACTCATTTAATGGAAAGGAATCTCTTGCCTCATTGTCATGTATTGTACAGCATTAATGTGTACGTGATTGTATACATATATTGATATATATTCTCATATAGACATAGATAGGGTAAGCATAGTAAGTTTTTGAGTTAGAGGAAAACAGAGCTACAAATTGCAGCTTCTCATACTTGTTTCTTTTCTGTTTATATTTTCTGTTTATATTTTGTTTATACAATTTGCAGCTTCTTAGAGCCAGATTTTGCAAGAAGCTGCAACAGTGAGAGGTCAATGCCAGTGATTTATAGCTTATGTCACTGACATCCTCAGGGCTTCCCAAAAGCAGAGGGGAGAAGACCTTTCCTTGGTTTCATCACTAGCTTCCAGTAAGCCAAAACTAGTATTTTGCTTAGAATTAAAGAAAAAGATGCTCAGAAAATCCACACAGAGCAATCACCAACTTCTCTTCATGAGTGTCAAAGATCTGGCCAACAAATTAAAGAAAAAGCTTATTTTGGCACTTGCCTTCATCTCCTCCTCTTTGATGAGTGTCAGGCTGCCATGTCAGAAGTGCTTCCTCAGCTTTGTCCCTGGCCTGGAAGAGCAGCCCCAGGCCAACTATAGTGGGGCAGCCATGAACCTGCAGGTGGGCACAGGCAGAGGCAGGGTGCTGTGAGCAGGATAGCCCAGTATCAGTGGCCTTCTTCTCCAGACTTGTACAGTTCATGCAACCCACAGCAAAACTGTTGTGATGAAAAAACAAATCCTTCCTGAATCAAATCAGTCCTAAGTCCAGGTGATGGGCTGTCTGCTGCCATCAGCATTAGAGATTTCACATGGCCCTGTCCATGCAGGTGGCCACTTTGTTGACACAGCAAACTCAGTCACTGAGCCTGCAGGCACTTACCATTGCCTTCAGTTTTACACATTGTGGTTAGTCCTAGTGGCTTCAAAGCATAAAACTGACACACAAGAATAGCCCCCGCTAGCACTCTTGGTAAAGGCTTGTAAGACTCCTGCTGTGATTTGAACATCTCTGCTGGATGTTGGCCAAACCCAAGGGATGACCATTACTGAAAAGATCAGTTTTCTCACATCATAATAACTCTGTAACAAGCCCTGTCTTGATTCCCGTATTGCCAGGCTCAGATATCTGTCTTGTCTGGGCTTCTCAAAGAGAAAAAAGTTACTATCTTGTAAATTTTTAATTGTGCAGTAAGTCCTTAGCAATGTCGTTCGTGTTGGAGTCATTGAAACTGTTTATGCAATGGATACATTTGCATGCTGAGTTTCTGAGGGTTGGGGAAGAGGTATAACTGAGGTGATACACATATGTATCAAAAAGAATCGATCAGTCCTTGGAAAAAAAACATAGGAAAAGCATTTCAAATGTCATACTTCATTCATAATCTTTAATTATTATATATTCGATGATTAAGACATTATTTCAACAAAGAAGGAAACACATTATCTGTTATGTGCATGTTCAGTGTGAAAAAGACAAGGTTAGTTTTCCTTGTGCTCAGCACTGAAGACTCTCTGTGCTGTTTAAATGTTACATGGCAGCTGGAGCAATGTAATTTACAGTCAGACCAACAGAGGTTTGCAGATAGCTTAAAAAATCATTCTGATATGCTACTTTTTAACATGTTTATCTATTTTGTGTGTTGATATCAAGTATAGTGTGTGTGATTTTTATATTCAGAAAATACCCAGCAGCACTGTCTGTGATGTTAAGGTAGGATCTGTCACTCTAACTTACAAATGTCAATGTTGAGGTAGCTGCGTATATAAATAAGCTTTTCTGCTGGATCTTTGTAGCTGAAATCTTAGAGGTGTGTGAGTGAGTTTGAGAGTATCTACCTAAAAAGTGGGGCTTTTTAATTTTTTTTTTTTCATTTTATGTAGATTCATTTCAGTTCTTTTTTTTTTTATTATTCCTTTAATTTTGAATATTGGTATATATATATATATATATATATATATATATATATATATGTGCTCACTCTTACCCTCATCACTCTTACCCTCATACATGTAATTATATCTAGCATCCACTTTTGTAGCTACACGTCTGCCCAGACATCTCAGAGCTCTGTCTGACAAAACTTTTTCAACATTAAACTGCTGCAGGGCTTGTTCAGGAGGTGCACAAACCTTTGTGTCTCTCTTAAACATGATAGCCAACAGGGTAGCACCCTACCTGCACTGTCTAAGATGCACAGAGTATTTCCTCAAACCTGCAGTGCTGGTGGAAGATGTCCCACGTCTTCATCTTTCATCTTTTTTTCACTAACTCCCCATGGGACAGGTGACACCAGACCTGCAGTGAGAAAGGAAGACCTGGAACAGCTTCTTAGCACCAGCTGCTTCCAGTGGCAAACAGTCACTCTTAGCTTGGGGGATAGATCAGAGAAGCATCAGATGCACTCATCCCCCCTGCTAACCAATGCAGGTGCTAGTGATAGCAGCCCACTGCTCAGCCCTGCACTGCTTTTGCCTATTGTTCTGCATTCCTGAATGATTTCTAAATTACTTCCCTTACTCAAAACTCGTATCAAGATGCATTTCTGATGTGAGGCCATCAGGAAGCACTGGCTGTTAGGAACCCTGGGAGTGACACTCTACTTTTAATGCAATCGAGAAAACTGTCCTCTGCTTTCTCTCTGCTATTAAACTGTTTTGGATCCTCAGGTGTGCTTCCAGTCTGGACAAAGTCTGCTTCTCTCCATCAGGATTGGCTTGGGATCATGGGTATCACCAGCGGGACTATGAATCACGATGTCCAAGTGGCTGCTCATCCCTCAGTGATCTGAGCCCACTGGGCAACAGCAGGGATGACTGATATTTTCTCTGGGAGGGATTTTCCACTGGAAATATTTCCATGGGAATTTCCCCATAGTGTAAATACAAATATGTGAATCACTGATATCCCTGGAGAAGTCCAAGTCTGAAGGAGAAGTCCAGCATGGAACAAGCACTTTGGAGGAGTGGGAAGGAGAGGACCAAGAACTGGGAATAGTCCCTGGAAATGGGAATATATTTGAACATCATCACAGCCACGCTGAGCCCCTGGTGGAAGGGATAGGAGCATTCCCACCTTGAGGATCTGCTCAAGGGCTTGTAATAACTTCTTCATTGTCTGCTTGGCTACCGTGTGTGACATTTAATGAAATCAAGTTAAACTGGCAGTTCTGCCAGGGAGAAGTCCTCTCAGAAACATCAGCTTTTGTTTCACTGACATCATATATGCCAAGTGTAGGACACGAGACATATGTTCTTAGTCAAATCAAGATTATTTTATGAGTCATCAAAGCAAATTTGCAGGAAAACAGATGTTCTGGCTGAATTTCTGACGTTCCCCTCGTCAGTCCATTGGTGACAATGTGACATTTCAGAAGACTAAAAACTTTCATATAATTCCCCATGATTTTCAGGAACCTGGGGACTGAGCACAGGCAATGCAGAGCCAAGAAGAGGCTGCTGGGGGCTGCTGGGATGCCTGGTGCAGGCAAAGTGCTAGCGGTTGTGTGCCCCCCCTGCTGGGGGCTGTTGCTTCAATGCTATGAGTGTCTGATCTACTCCCAGGTTGTTCTGCACTGTACAATTTCTGTACAAATAACTGCTGTTAAAACTAGCCTGTACTTATAAGCAGGTACTAGCTTTGAACATCAGCCCCAGACAATTTTGGCAGCAGCTGTACAGTAAATATTCCCCAGTGTGTATTTCTGTGCTGTTTATTTCTGAAAATGTTTTGGTCCTTGACATGGCCATCTGCTTCACCATAGGCACTGTGAATGTGTATGACTCCCCTTTGTGTGTCTGAGGATAGCAGCATTTTGTGCTTCCTAATAAAAAACGTGTTTGAGATAGTTCTGAGATGATTTTCAAGTTGAGACAGTCCCAATTTTTCTTGGTATGAAGATCGTCCATAACTTTTACAGTGAGAGTGCCCCATGCCTGGGGAAATTAAGTGGTAGAGTGCAGTGGTAGAGTGGACAAGATATGTTCTCTTTTCTCATATGAAGAAGAGATTTGCAGAGATTCACAGAGATTCCAAAGACAATATTACTATACCTCTTAGCTCATAAGTAACAGAATAGCACAGACATAGGTTACACCAAACTGTCTATGATGCAGTGTTGTTTGACAGTTTATGGACTGATCAAGCTTTCTTTGCTTCTTACAAAACAGATGGGCTGATCCTCCTCCTTTACCACGTAAAGAAGCAACCTTCTTTACAATGAAGCTGTAAATTGAGTACACACTGGTTTGCTTCAGTAACATCCTATTAATCTCTCTCTAGGAACCTTTGGAGATGATGAACCTGATAATTTTGACATTGACTGTTTCAGCCAGCTGGAATTTAAGGATTCCTACAGCAGCCTGACCTGCAATATTACAGAGCTGCCTCCTCACAACACTAACTATACCCTGATTGTGTGGTAAGTGCTTGCAGTCCATCTTTTGGTAAACTTCTGGGAAGTTGAAATACCAGTGAGTCACACTGCCAGATACTGGGGAACAGGAGCAGAAAAGCCGAACTGAATTCTATTTGAGTGCTTTACCAAATTCAAATACTATATTTAGTGAAGAAGAGCTCGCTGAAACAGAATCTAACCCCAGCGAGAAAAAAAAGTTGACTGGAAGGATCTGTAAAGGGCATTACGACACCTCCAGTACTCCTCCTCTTGCACCTGTTACTCTGAAACATTTGTTATTTCTGGTGAAGCAGAGCTTAAACCGAACCCATTTTTCTTTTATACTAAATTATATTTAAAGTAAAAATAAAAAAAAAAAAAGAGAGCAAATTCTGGTTTTCCACTGGAAATACCACTACCTATGTCAAGACACAAATCAAAGTTAAGCGCCTCTCTTTGCACACACTGACATGCTGAATGGCCATAATGAAACAAGCACACAAAAACAGGAGAGTAACCAAACACATCAGTCATTTCCACTTGCAGCTGAGGCCGTCAAGTTCTTGATCTGTATTTTTTAACTGACACATCTAGATGAAGAAGTTCAGATTTTGTTTCTGTAACATACTGCTTTCTCTCTGCCTGATTCTCCCGGATCATAAAGTACTATGGCTGCGAGAAAAAGTGGATTTTCCTTCACTTTTGCACCTTACAATTCTAACCACAACTTCCACCCTCCCCCAAGCCCCCTTCCCAAACCTGTTTTAATAGAATTTTTCTACTGCCATGCATTTTACTCTGGATTTTGGCTGCAGTTTTATATCAGTCCACAAGCACAAGAGGCGCATAGATGGAAGAACAAGTGGACATATTTCCACTTCTGAAACAATACCATGAGACCTTCATGGACTGACTGACTACTGACCCTGTATATAATGCCATTTCATTCAACAGGAAGTTCCTCATTACTGTCATGGAATACCCATACTTATCACTTCATATTTTAAAATGGCAGCAGTAAGATCGGTTTTAAAGATACACTGACACAAGCATCTCCAATGTAATAATTATTGTTTTGAACCAGTGTTCTCTTGGAGAACTCCAGGCTCTTACTGTGACTCATATCACTTGGTTGTTATGCCCAAATATCATGAGGAAAAGCGTTAATAGTCTTTCAGTCTCCTTATCTGCATGTTGTTTTTTCTTGATTAATATGGTATCTCACTTCATCTGAAATTGGCAACAAGAAGTTGTTCCTTACAATTTTACAGTAAGACTGAGAAGAAACTAATACTGTATTGCTTTGGCCAACAGTACCAAGGAAGACAGCAGCTACCCGTGTTTCAACATGGAGAAACTGGAAGATGTTTATTTTTTGCAGTTCACAGATATACTCTCAAATAAAGACATTTGTGTGGAATACGAGATAAAGAGAAAGGCCTGCAGGAGTCTGATTGTAACTGACATTGGTAAGACAGTGAACATTTTGGACATTATTAATGTATGGTCATTAGTGGAAGGAAATAAGATTGTCCAGGGTAAAACTTAAAGGTCAGGGAAAGGGATGAGGTCTGGATCTGGGTGCCGATAGAGTGTGATGCTTCAAAGTCTAACACGACTAACACCCATCCAAAACATGCATCTAAATTCTGGCTTTTAATAGCCCAGAACTGGATGTAGGTTAAACTATGCAGCTGGTCAAAGCAATTAATCCTGTGCCTGAATGAATTACTAAGCAGGGACATTTTGTTCATCTCTTACTAGGACTTGCACAGTATCAGGGCTTAACAGTTCAGTTCTAAAATGAGCTCTTCCACTATTAGAAGTCCCACACAGTGACCACGGAGTTGAAAGATCTTATTTTTTCAAGCTCTGCATTTTGGTGGAGCCTGTGGTGCTGAAAGGGCACAAAGACCCCAAGAATGATCACGTTGAAACCACATCTGGGACATTTTTAAGCACAGGAACTGCTTTCCAAGAACAAATGTGACACACTACATTCTTAGGTTCTGCTTGACACAACCTTGCTTCATCTGGTCAACACTAAGTCCCTTTTGGGACCAAAGTATAATGCTGAGCTGACCCAAACACAAAGATCACCCAGCTCAGGGCAACCCTCACTCTAAACTTACATAGTCATCCTACATGGGTTTTCACTTGGAAATGACTCCGTTATATCTTGGTTTGTTATTATTTGCAGTCAAGCCTGAGGTACCATTTGACATAAACATAACATACCAAAAGGAGGCAAATGAATATGTCATTCATTATAGTACACCACACTCACGGAAGAAATACTTAAAGGACAAATTAATACACCAGATAGCCTACCGGCAGGAAGAAAGCACTTGGAAGGTAATTATATATTGTTAAGATTACCTAATTTCTGAAATTAAACATTGCCATACAAATATCAGTATCATGCAAAAACTCTCAGTTTTCCAGCTGGCAGCATGGAAATGAACAATATTTGGTATTTGGAAATTCTTCTAGTCAAAGCAAGTCACAGCTGACAGTGTTCTTGTCTGTTTGGTACTTCTCTGGGCTACAGAGATTTCATTCATTTGTACTTAGTCTTTGGCATGGAAACGGAAGGCATAATATCGTGTCGAAACAGAACCATCAGTTCATTACCAACAGTGTAATAGTAATGATGTTTGCTTTGGTGGTTCTGCTCTTATCTTCTATGCCTATTAGAAAGTAATTGTTGCTTTTTTTTTTGTTTGTTTTGTTTTGTTTTGTTTTGTTTTGGGTTTTTTTTGTTGTTGTTGTTGTTTGTTTGTTTTAATGTGTTTAGACCATAGAATCGCCATACCTTCAAATAAAGTTACTGGGAAAAAACCTCAAAGCAGATGCATTGTATGAGGTGAAAGTACGTTCTCAGCCCAATGGAGATTACTTTAAGGGCACGTGGAGCGAGTGGAGCACTTCGAAGAGCTTCAGGACCACAGGAGAACACTCCACAGAGAACTGTACGGGCAAAAACTACTTTGGTCCAAGACAGCTAGGGGGTTCTCAGGCCATAGACTAGTTTTCCCTAGCAGCAGCAGTAAAGAATGTATGGGTAAGGGTGAATTAGTGGCCATAGTAGTTCCAGCCTTTGGAGGTACCTAGATATAGTGTGGGCTGAGAATCACATCAATGCTGCCACAAGGACACAGCAAGTAGCAGCAGAGAACATGGTGCTTCATTGCAGCTGGGAACCAGCCTGAAGCTCAGCTAAGGCTGGAGCCATGACTACCCAAAATCTCCCCACCTATGTGGAGTCAGTGAAACACACCATTGCTCCAGACAAGTGGTAAGAAGGCACAGTGCTGTGCATTCATCCCCAATAGATTGTCTTAGGTGGCACTGCAGTTAGAGTGTCTAGCAGAGGGGCATGTATATGCACTGACAGATGTTCTGTGTTTGCCTTTAGATAGCAGCTTGTTCGTTATCATACTCTCCATCCCAGGCTTCATTCTGTCAGTTGTCATGATTGTCCTGATTCTAACATTTTGGGAAAGCAGGTAATGTAATCTAATTCTTTTAATATGAGAAAGTCGCAAGCCAGTCCTGTTCAGACAGCTCTATTGCTTTGCCTGTTGCACTTGTGAACTATTCTCTTCCCATTTCTGAGCCTCTGTATCATGCCAAAGGCAAAGAGTATTGAGGGAAACATGAGAGACAGTACTGGCAGGCAATAGATGGCCTATTACACCTCTGCTGCTTTAGTCCTGGGCTTGAAATACTGAGACCCTTGCAGATCTGAAGCCATCATGAGACATTTACGTAGTCAGTGTCTCACTGGAGGCACATTTGACTCAAGAGCTTCAAGCAAGATGCAGAAAAGAAAGCAAACTGTGGGTTTGAGTAAAGTCCTGAGAGGTATGGAAACTGCATAGTGGGGAGGTTGCCTCTTTTTCTTTCACAGTCTGAGTCAGCAGGATGCTGCTTTTGGAAGTGGTGGGGCACTGCTCCCTGTATCAAGAGCTTGATGTCAGCTGCAAACCCAGATTGGTCCCCATCCAATTGTGTGGCAAAACCACACAAAACTGATGACTTTTTTGTATATACCTACTACCAACAGTAGATAAGTACCAGTTAGTAGACAAATTTAAGAAAATAAACACATACATGGATAATCTGGTAGGACTGGAATCAGAAGTGAAAAAGTCCCAAATTCAACACAGGAGATGAGCATCCTGCAAGGTGGAGGCCCAGGGCTGCATGGTGGCTCTCAGCCTCTGCCCACAGCAGCTCTGCTAATGTCTTCAGGGAATTCTGCATACAGGCCACTCAAACGGGGGCAATATTTGATCCTTGCTAACTACTGAGTTACATGTTGGGATTGCCTTCCCATGTGCCCATGTAGCATCAGTCAGTGCATGTCAAGAATACTTTTGATAATTACACATTTTAGACACCTGAATTGTCTGCCAGGGCATACTCTCTGGTGTTGTTTAATTTACTAGCACAAATATAGCTTGAGATTTCTAGCTCTTGCTATTCAGTGATACTGAGTGTTATATTTTTGTACATTTGGACACATACACAATTACACATGCGAAGAGAAAGATAGATTTGTATGTATCTATGATATTATAATGTTGCTGAGATAATGCTGATTTATTTTGCTATACTTACATCACTGCAATCTTGATTTTCAGGCAGGGAAAATACCTGCCTGTATGTCGCCTGGATGCATCATGGTTAAGGATTTCCACAGCAGCATAGCATCAGAACTTTGCTAGAAGTAAGAAGAGGGGACGAAGCTAGAAGAAGTGGGACAAAGCAATACTGCAGATTCCGGAAGCACAGGAAAATGTCTATGGGTTAGGAAAACATGCAATTCTTTGGCTAATATAGAGGCAAATTTCTGCAAACTTGCACTTTAACCACAGCCTCTTTTTTTTTTCACTTACAGAAAATGGTTTCATCGTGAAAAACCCAATTAGCGCAGATAGATGCAAATGAGGTCTTTGCCAGCACTATTCGCTGCTTTCCCAGTACTTGATGAAATGTCTTACTTTAACTGAGATGGTCTGTGCACTCAAAAGAATAGTGACTTTTAGGTGACCTTTATATCTCTTGTCTTTGCTCTTTTTCTGGAACTTCTCTCTGTCATTATTCTGGGTAATGCAAGCCACTGCTAAGGCTTTGTGAGAACTAGTACAAGAAACACAATGTGAACATCTGATATCTCAATGTGTCTCATTTTTGCTGCTGTTGAACCCCATTACATCTACTGTTGCACTTTCAGGATCAAGCCTGTTGTGTGGCCAAACCTTCCTGATCATAAAATAACACTGGAGCGACTGTGTAAGAAGCCAAAAAATGTATGTATTGCCACTGTCTTTTTCACTTGATTATAGACTACTGGGAATAAAATTAATACTTGTGACAGAAGGAACATATCTTTGCTGCACAAACCAATCCGTCAGAAATGACTTCTACATCTCACTCAAGAGAGCTAATATTTGCACAGGCAGATATTTGTGAAAGGTATATATATAACAGACATTTCAACCAAAGCCTGAGTTTCGGACTGTGCAAAATAACTATAGAGGGCTAGAGAACTCAATATGTGAAGAAAAGTTGAAGCAATTGGGTTTGTTTGTGGGAAAGAGAATGTTGGAGAGCGTACTGATACCTAAGTGGTAGGAAGTGGTGAGATACCCTCTTCACAAGGATGCGTGGTGACAGGATAAAAAGTAACAGGCCAGCACTGCTTCAGGGAACACTTCATCTGGATATAAGAGAAGGACCTTTTGCTATGAGAACAATTAAATCTAGCAGACTGCACAGAGAAGCAGTAGAATATCCCTTACTAGAAACATTTGAGTCTTGGCTTGACAGGGACCTGAAAAACCCAGTTTAAGGTCCTCTTCTGGCAGAAGGTTGAACTGGGTGCATCCCTGTGGTCCTCTCCCACTGGGACATTTTAGTGCTTTTATGAAACTATGGTCACAGAGCTGGATGGGAGACCCTTTGCCAACTTTGGGCAGTATCCAACTACCCTTACATGGCCAATAGCATTGCTCATAGATCATAAATCACAGAGTACATATAAAAACCTGATGGGTAAATGATAGAAACAGTAACAATTAGGATTAATTGATTGCCTATTATGTTTAGTATTATTTTTTCACTAACGAACTCATCTGCTCTGTCCTGTCAACACTCCTGCTGGTGATTTACTAGCAATTTCTTAATTTTCAGACTCTCACATCTCTTGTGCTCCCTAGTGCAGGGATTCCTAATGTATTTCAAGAAATGGTAACATTTAATTTATCACATTGCTAAACTGGGAAGATAAAATTGAAAGGAACAACCAGGTTCAGCACCCTCATTTATATGAAATAGCTGGTGTGCAATGAATAAGTGGCTTCAAAAACTCTTTGAAACACCACATTGTGCAGAGCATTCCAGTGATGCTACCTGCAAAAGATCACAGAATAGATTCAGATTAATGTATAAAGTATTATTAAGCAGTGTTGCAGTTAATTCTCTGCTAACTACCTTTTAACCTGCTCAGGGTTATATTCAGAACTAAAGAAATAACAAATGCCTTTCTAAAATTACATGAACTCTTGATACATCTTTTCTGTTGCACAGATGGCCAATGTTAACTGACCATGCTGTTCCTTTTGCCATGCAGAATTTTGATATAAGCTTTAACCCAGAGAGTTTTGGTTATGTTTTTATCCATGAAGTGGATGGAATTCAAGCAAAAGCTGAACAGGAGAATTTTCTGCAGCCACCACCTACTTCAGAGACAGATATCCCACCAAAGTTTAGGAGTGGATCGGACCTGAAGCAAAGCCCTGCAAGAACTGACAAAACCAGCCTGAACCTGTCTGTGAATTATGGAGGAATCTGGTCTGCTGAGGCTCTTCATGGATTCCTTGGTAGCAACCAGTCTTCAGACACTGCTGACATCTGCAGCTCTGGCACGTACGAGGTGTGCCACAGCAGTGGGGTGCCTCTGTGTGATGATGGCTTTCACCTTCCTTCTGCTGCTCCCTTAGATCCTCCAGGACAACCTGGACCAGAGCCCCAGAATGTCAATGTGATGCCACCTAACAGTGAATTGAAGTCACCACGTGATGAAGAAGCCTATGTCACCATGTCTAGCTTTTACAAAAATCAGTAGGCCTTACAGATACCACAAAACACTGCCTTTTCCCTAGAGCAAGCAGGATACTGAAGCTCTCTATTTTGTTCTCCTGCACTCTGTCTCATCTAGTTCCCACCTCCACCACACCCTGCTCACAGTGCAATGCTGTACAAAGAAGTGTGGGTTCTTCTGCTTTTCAGCAAGTGACCTTCTGCCCTCTGCATCCCAGCAGCAATATCCACTGCAGCAGAAATGAAATTTAATTTAATCTGATTTTAATCTTCAGATCTGATCAATCCAGAGCAATGACGCTGCACTCCTAGGCAAGGATAACAGCAGGTCTAAGAGAGGTGAAGCCTTCTGTTAAGTTCTTATTAATGCCTAAACAAGAAAAATGGCAAGAAGTTCAAGTGAAACTGAATTTGATCTTCACTAGACCAAGAGTAACTCCTCTGCAGTTGGTGGAAGTCCAAAAGTTTGTGAAGCTTGTGGACAGTAAATGACAGTAAGTGAGAGTTGCTATCAAGCATTAGTCACCTGAGGATTCAGAAGATCAGTCTCTGCAAAGGCAGATGACTGAGTCCACAGGAAAAAGCACATGGAATCACTTTTGGAAGATGTTTTCTCAGACTGATTTTTTTGAAAGATGAAAACAGCACAAAACCCAATATGCCACTGTCTTTTGCTATTGGTATATACATACCCCAGAACTAAATTCAGGATCCATACATATTTCTGCTACAGTCATATGTTTAAGACCCTCAGTATCTCATGTCATCTATTTGCAATTTTTAGCTAAGAAAACAAAACAAAACAAAACAAAAAAGTCAATGAAAAGCAAAGTCCTACTTCTCCCTGTAACTGAACTGGGGCTACAAAATGCATGTTGCTTTCTTTTTCTGCAGCTCTTGTGCAAGCAGTAGTGCATCATGCAATTACTTTCCAGGACAGAAGGGATGTGCAGGTAATGTTTGTTCACTATAATAATTACCAGTGACTCTGTCTCCATATGAATACTTTCAATTGGGCCAGGTACTTTTGTTATGTGACTTCTGGTCTAGGAATATGGCTGGAGCATCATGAATTTCACCACTGATCCAAAGACCCATATTTCAAAAAAAGCAGTTTTTAAATAGCCTGGAGGTAATGAAGTTTTAATGTTATGACCCAGGAAGTCACCCTGTCCCTTCCCATTTGTCTTTCTGGACTCTGTGCCCATTTCTGAGGGACTCCCCAAGTGCTGCCACTGAGAGGACTGAGCCACTCCACTGTCCCTGTGGGACGCTGCACACTGTGGAGCACACGCTTGGAGACAAAGCTGCTACAGCCACGTGGCTGCATGATGGCCCAGCAGTGTGGCCATGGGAAATCCAAGCCACCTTGCTGTGCTCTGGGATCAAGGTTCACCAGACTGTGAAGTGCCAGCTCCTCTAGCTGCTTGAAATATCCTTCATTGACATGTCTATGTTCCTGGAGTAAAAGGGCAAAAAGAGTCCTCCCTCATCTTCACAGCTACTCAGATGTTTTCTGACTGCTAACTGAGAAGCTGTTATATCTGATACAGTCTGCTGGAGAAAGCCAGTGCTCCCAGGACTGCTGTCTGCCACCCCCAGGTCTCTGCATGCACAATGGCCTGGGGTTTGGCTCATGAGAGTTCAGTGACGTTTGCAGAATTTTTCATCATTGTCACCAATTTACAGACTGATTAATACAGTAAAACAAGGCGGAAACCTGGACATTCATTTGATTTATAATGCTTGTTTTTATTAAAACAAATAGCTGCTGGTTATGCTCACACTGTGCAGACTTGCACAGTACAACTGTAATGTGGAGAGAATGTGCTGGAAAGATATCCTGTTCCAGTAGCACAGTGACAAACAGAGGGGATAAATGAATAAGCAAAAGCGTATCATAAAAATCCAGTACAGTACGTGCTGTACTTGTTCTGAACTCACACGTACATTTTTAATGAATAAGATGTCCATTACCCATATCTATTTGCACTATTTACACAGTAAGTTACCCACACGTGACAGTCTTCCTGTTTATCCAGAAAGGTACACTGCTTTTTAATACAGGAAGAGCTCTAGCGACTTGGTGTATATTTGCTTTAACTGCTCTGGAATTGTTACGTTTTTCCTATGTAGTAGTAATATTTTTTGCATAGCTGCTAATGTTTGAATATTCATTCTGTTCCTTATGTCTTATTTTATTTAATTAGATAACTCGTAATCTTGGATTTATAACATCCTTACTGTATTAAAAGGACATTGCTATTTGCATGACCTATTCATCTTGTTTTCATATCTTGCTCTATCAGCACTGAAAGTAGGACAACTCCACAGGTTCTGTCCTGCTTCAGCCAGGAACAATCCCAAATAATTCTGGACAGCTCAGGAGTGTCTAAGTGTGGAAGTGGTGCTTTATGGCTGCAGATCCTCTGCCAGGGGCTCACAGCTGCTCTGGGAGCTAGAAGCCTTGACCAGCCCCCTGTGTGCGGCCACAAGTCCTCAACAAGAGCAAACACCCTCAGGCTTGTGGTGGAGTGTTTTTGTACATTAAGGCAGACTCTCATCTAGGTTGAATCCTCAGAGATGCTTCAGTAACACAGCTGAATGCTGATGAATATGCAGCCAATAAATACGAACCAGTCTTTTGTCAGCACATTCTTTCCACAGTAGCTTTTCCTCATAAAGGTTACAAGTTAATTCATGTCATATACATGGGTTACTTTATTCCAAGCATGCATCTGGGTGGAAGATGAAGTATTTTCAGGAAAGAGCGCAGCCAAATTGGGGGAGGTTTAGGGTTAGCAGTAAGGTTTGCATAGGAACCTGTCTCTCGGAAACAGCAATGAATGAATCACATCAATAGAATCACAGAATCACAAAATGGCATAGGCTGGAGGGGATGTTAAAGCCTACCTATTTCCAACCCCTCTGCAAGCAGGGCTGCCCTCCACCAGCTCAGCCTGCCCAGGGCCCTTGAAATCTCTTGAAAAATCAGTCACTGGCTATTGTGCTGGTGCTGGGTCGTGATAATTCAGCAGTTCCATTTTCAGCATTGCTGAACATCACATGCTATTTGATATTCACTGAGGTAAATACAATATACAGAAATTAAATTGCTCAGTAACTTGCAGAGCTTTTCTAGCAGGAAAAGAAAAAGAAGAAGAAGAAAAAAAGGAGGAATACAAATAGGTACTAAAACAAGATGCACCGCTCATACTCCTGGTCTACAGACAGCTTGTAGACCTCAGTGCATACATGAAAGTCAGTTCTGAGGGATTTCCTTACTCTACACAACAGCATTTCCCCCATTGCTGTTCCCAGCTCCATGTCAACACCTGCGTGCCATCCGGCTCCGCTTTCACATCCTGTGCCCCCTTCTCTCTAGCACAGCCTTTCTCACCCACGCCTTCTACATCCTGCACTTGAACTCAGCTGCACATACTGTCTGCAGAGAGTCAGGCTGCCCTGCACTGTGTGCCGGGGGCTGACAGCTGCTGTGTGTTGAGGCACTGGGCTCCCCAACTCCCAGCTCTTCCTGTTCTGATGGTTTGTCTGCCCTCATTTCTATCCTCATCTCTCCTCAGCTTCTTTGCATAATGCAAAGATCCTCTACGAGCACAAAAATTACCACCCCTGAAGTAAAATGTCTTTTGTCAGTTCTAATGGAATTGCAGCCTAATTTTAATGAAGCCAAAAAATGTTAATTATCTCCCAAGATGATATTTTTTCCCTGCTGGGTTTGTTTACCAGATCTCCTCCACTTGTACATGTTCTTTGAAAACGACAGTAAAGTGCAGGAAAATGTGACGTAGGGTCATAAGAGACCAACTAGGGGCTGAGCAAGGGGAAGCAGGAGGGGTGGCTCTTCTCTGCCCCTCCTGGGCTCAGGATGAGTGTGTGTTGTCTGCATTTACACTATGACTCTGTGGTGCAGCAGTGGGAAGGGCCACACTCACTGTGCTTTTGACTTGAGCCAGTCATCAATTTGTTAAGGATTTCTGAAGCTATCTTTTAAAAGCAACTAATGTGTATAACAAAGGACATGCTATCTCTGTGAAAGCATTATTTTAGGGTCAGTGTGTTCCATGTTGCTGTGATCACAAAGAATCCTGAATTAGAACTGCTGTGTCTAAGAGGATACTGGCAAAACAAATTGAATGTGTCGGCACACAAGAAAACAAATGCTGATGCTGGAGAATGCAGGTGACCCTTTACACAAAGCCAGTCCTTTTCTGATAAGTGCCACTTGTTGACACATGGAGCCACAGGGGTATGTACGGGACACTGCTGGTGTCACCACTTCATGCTGCTCACAAATTCGGCTCAGACCAGAGTGAGGAAAGAACACAACAAACAGAGCAGTGTTTCACTTCTTTATAGCCTCTGCTTCCCAACAAGTTGGGGCAAATGGAAGAAAAAGTCAGAGTTCCTAGGATTTCTGCATTGTTAAAACAAAGTATGCACTGCTGTGCACTGAGGAACTCACTTCAGAGTGGAAGCTCAAAAATCCATCTTTTGTAACCTAGGAACGAGAAAAGCAAAGTTTAGAATGTATGATGGCTCTAGGCTGCAGCACACAGGTGTTTGTGTAGAACATGCCCTTTCTTTTTTCTTTTCTTTTCTTTACTTTTTTTATTTTTTAAATTCCAGAAAATTATTTAGCTGCTTTCACAGAATTCCAATGTTTTGGTTAGACTGTCTTGACCGAACATCAGGATGCACTGCCCCAACAGGCTCTCACAGTGCACCTAATCCAGTGTCTCTGAGTGCGGACTGAGCTTCCTGTGTTCAGAAAAGAAGTTGTTGTTATGTCCTGGAAAAATGAATCTACGAAAGGTATATTCTTACTATCATTAAATATTGACAGCACAGTTTAGGTGCTGTGATGAAATTATATTTTTCCAACACTAGCACTGTCACCAGATGAACATGGTAGCCCCCAAAGGGCAATCAGGCAAGAGAAAATGAGAGCCAAAGAAATGCATTGGTAGGGCTAAAGGAAGGAAGCTGTGTTATAGGGTCAGACTTTGTCTAGAGGAACTCTGATCATAGGAGAAGCCACATAAAGTGGGCATCTGGCAATGACATCAAGGCTTTCTGCTCTACCATGGGCAGCTGAACGTGCTGCTCCTGCTGCTCCTGGCACAGAAATCAGGGGCATGCCCAGCTGAAACCTCTGGTCTCACATCAGCAAGGTGGCACAGCTCTGTTCTGCCCTCTGTTTGAGGGCTGAGTAGTTGCTGCCATGCTGGCTTTCATCAAGCAATGTAAGCAGCTGGTTTCATCTGTATAAGCCTCAGCCATTTCTATCTGTCCCTGCAGCTCTGTGCAATGCTCCAGCAGTGCCAGCCAGCTCTGTCAGTGCAATCACTTGCCATGTATGTGTATATGCGCTAAGTAGGCAGAATGTGTTCTGGCTGCCTAAGCCAGAAACTCATGCTGAGGGAGGTAAATGTGACCCAAACAGCTGTGGATCAGATCAAGCCAAAAAGCTCCCCTCTGGGAACAAAAACAGAAAGCCGCAAAACCACACTGGGGCAAAACCAACACCAAGTCATGAGTGAACAAGCAGGAGCAGCCCCAGCCTAGAAAGGACCAAAGAGAGAGCCTGTGCCTTGTGTGGCATGCAGGATCATGGAGATGCTCTGATAGCTCAGGTGGGGGAGACCAGGAAGAACAGACAATACTTTTGCAGCAAGGCTGGAGCCGAAATACAACTTCTGGTGTTGCTCTTCAGCCATGCAGATTCAGATGTTCCTACGGTTTAGGCCATCTTGTTTATCATTTGTTGCACAATCAGAAAGAAGAAGTAAAATGTTTGAGCCTGAAGCACTGACTGAGATCTGACAATCTTGATGCCAGCGCCTGATATGGTCGTGTGCATTGCCACCTATCTCCCAACATCTGCTGTCTGCACTGTGCAGCCCTAGGCTGGGAGGACAGCCTGCACACTATATATCTGCAGCATCTGTACCCAGCACACAGCAACCTGCAGCTGAGTTAATTGGGAAAGCCACACAGGACTTCCTCCTGAAGGTGCTGAGGAATGGGCTCTGTGGGTGATGAGCAGGGAGGTGGGAGAACAGGGTCAGTTGCTAAAAAAAAAAAAGCATCACCATTTTGGGTTCAACTGTTTGGCTCTATTTTTCTTCCACAAAATCCTCCTTCTAGATAAGTAATTTTGATTCGGTATGAAGAGATTAGTACTGGGAAGACAAGCAGGCTGGGTGTCATGGTTATTCAGATTTAAACTTCCATTGCCCTCAGTTAGATGCCAGTTCAACAAATCACAGACAAGTCTGAAGCTACGAGCTAGCAGGTCAGGAGGAAATAATATCTTCATTTTGTGATGCCCACAGTCTGTTAACATTACTTTATTTTCATTTGAAACAGACGATAGCTAACATGACACGATGCCCTGTTCTGGAGCCAATTAGTAAATGAAAATGAAACAGATTGCACACAAGCTGCCAGGACGTGTAAAGCCTCTATTTCACTGCAAGTTTGTTTTTCATACAAGCTATGTTGGCACCTCAGTAGCTTTCCAGTAATTAAAGACTCCTCTTACTGTCAATGCCAGTCACAAAGAGACACTTATAGAACCATAGAATCATAGTAGAATTACCCAGGTTGGAAAAGACCTTGAAGATCATCAAGTCCAACCGCAGCCTAGCCATAGTACCCTAACTCTAACAACCCTCTGCTAAATCATATCCCTGAGCACCACATCCAAATGGCTCTTAAACACATCCAGGGATGGTGATTCAACCACCTCCCTGGGGAGCCTATTCCAGTACCTAACTACCCTTTCTGTAAAGAAGTGTTTCCTAATATCCAACCTAAACTTGCCCTGATGCAACTTGAGGCCATTTCCCCTCATGTCTTTCCTGTGCTAAGGTGCCCAAAACTGAACACAGTACTCAAGGTGAGGCCTCACCAATGCCGAGTACAGGGGCAGGATGACTTCCCTAGTGCTGCTCACCACACCATTCCTGATACAAGCCAGGATGCCATCAGCCTTCTTGGCCACCTGGGCACACTGCTGGCTCATGTTCAGCCGACTGTCCATCAGCACACCAAGGTCCCTTTCCATCAGGCAGCTTTCCAGCCATGCCTCCTCAAGCCTGTAGGGCTGCTTGGGGTTGTTGTGGCCAAAATGCAGGACCCTACACTTGGCCCTACTGCAACTCATGCCATTAACCTTGGCCCATTGATCCAGTCTATCCAGGTCCCTCTGTAGTGCCCTTCTCCCCTCAGGCAGATCAATAGTCCCTCCCAATTTGGTGTCACCTGCAAACTTACTGAGGGTGCATTCAATCCCCTCACCCAGATCATCAGTGAAGATGTTAAACAGAAGCAGTCCCAGCACTGAGCCCTGGGGGATGCCGCTCATGACCGGCCACCAACTGGATTCCACTCCATTGACCACAGCTCTCTGACCACAACTTCACACAGGGTTACAGCACTAGCCAGCGTACAGGTATCTGGAGGCTTCCAGTTCAGATAAAATAACTGAGTTTGCGCAGCCTTTACTTAGCAGCTGCAAACTTCTATGGCTTCTACTGAGGTAATGGCTAGGAAAAAAAAAACACAAGTTGATCTTGCAGAGGACCAGTGCATTCAGGGCTGCAGTACCTGAACTCCTAGGAAGCTAGACTAAGTAAGAGCAGAGACTTGAGGCTCATTTGAAAGTACAGTGTATAAGTCTATACTGCTTTTAGCTGGCTGCCAACCTGAAACAGAGCAAATGCTGCTGTGCACAAATTTTTTGCTCTGCCACAGCAGCAACAGCTCAATCTGAGAGAACAGCAGCATGACATGAGAGAAACAGAAAGAAGACAAAAGCAAAAGAAATTAAGGCAGGAATAATTAGATACAGATTAGAAGGGGGAACCCTTCCCAGGTGCCACTTTTGAAAATGTTTCCTTATTGTGCTATTTCCCCACTTGCGGCATGAGGGGAGGCCAGCAGATCTCAGAACTCAGGCAGCCCTACTGGTGCAGATAGGACAGCAGGAGAGATGTCAGTTCCCATCCTTCACACAGCATCAGAAACAAAAGATGATAAGTAAGTTTTAAGTTCTTAAGTTCCCAGAAAGTTTCCTGAAGTCATGAGCTTGGCCATAACCCAACACAAGTATAAAAAGCAGCTTTCAGTGTCGGTGTGTATGGACAGCAGGTACACAGCTGGTAAACATTCCAGGAACAGAGGGAAGAAAACGCTGTAACACAATTTTATCCTTTAAAGCAAACCATTAGTGAAATGGTTTTGGAGTACAAAAAGAAATAAACCAAAGGCACAGAAACAACCAACAGATCAACACATATTTGAAGCAAGGGATGTGAAGGAAAGTAGGCTGCATATTGAGCATTATTGGTTGTAAGTCACAGAAAAATCAGGGTTTAAAAGAATCTTCAATGCCTAAAATTGGTCCATGTCTCTCCTGCTTGATTTGTTCCTCCTTCAGCCTCCCGCACTCAAAGTATAGCACTCAGGCAGCTGCTCTGTCCTGCTGATGAGAGCTTGGAAGACAGGAGGTATTGCAGTAGAGGAGTGCTGTCCCTCTAGAATGCACTGAGGAGGCTGGTCCCTCCTGGGACACTGTCTCTGGTGCTGCATCAGGCCATCACCCTCCCAGAACGTCTCATTTTCCTCCTCTTGCATCCTTTGCCCAACAGAGATGGAAGGAGAAAACATTAAAGAACCAGGGGAAAAACTGTGATGTGAGAAAAGCAGCTCATCTCAAGGAAGATGTGTGAAAGATGCAGGCAGAAAAGGGAGAGATCTGTACAGTGTCTGGATGCCAGATCTGCTCTCTGATTGTGCTGTCCATCCCCTGAGGCTCAGCCTACCAAAGCATCTGGGAATTACTTCCTTAGATTGACTGTAATTGGCACAGTTACAGGAAGCTGCTGTTTGGGAAAATGAGCATGTTGTTGTGCATACACTTAATCATGGGAACCTACAAAATATGGAAGTAAAGTCTTGTTCATTTAATCATACAATCAGAGTTTCCAAGCATTCTTCATCATGACGATAAAATAGACATCGGTGTCTATTGAGGCGCTGACTCCTGCATAGTAGTTCATGAATTCTTCTGTTGTGACCTGGGGCAGAAGAATTTAAAACAGAAAAATAAACACGCACTTCTTTTCAAAGTAGAATAAGTTAAAACCAAATACTGGGAAAAAACACTAAACAAAATCCAATACCTGACATTTTGCATTGTTTGTAGTGAAAAGGAACCCAACAGGAAGAATTAAGACAGTAAAAATTTGTAGAGTTGATATCTCTACCAGAAATAAGAGCTCCAACAAGAACGCTTGGATGCAGATTAAATGTGCACAGTTAAATTAATCTCATCAGGAACTAAAGTTAAAATCAGTGCTGCCCATGAAGACAAATGTTTTAATCTGATTTTTTTCCAAGAATGCTATCACCTCGTTCTTTGCATTATCATTAATGAAAGCAGATTGGGTTTCTGGTGCAACCCAGAAACAGATAGGAGCTTTACACCCCTTCAGCAGAGAGAAAATATCAGTGCTCCACACAAGTCTCACTTAAAGAACCAAAACCATTTTTAAATAGTGAAGAGATTTCAATATCTTTAATGGGTATTTGGAGGATAAAAGTTGCATGTATCTCTTGTGATATCTTAACTCTTGATCCATAGGGGTTATTCTTTCAATAAAACATCACACAGAAAAATATTTATTCTTATAGGATTGTGTTTTTCAGAGCTAAGCAAAGTGTTGCCAACAGGAGAAGCAAAGCCTACTGCCTGTCCCAACATTACAATTGAGTGCAAACTTCCCTGACCACCTCCCTTTCAGAGGCATCTAGCAAGAACACATTGAAGAGGACCTTAACAGCAAATATTCAGCCTGAGCCATTTCAGCTGAAAGCTTTTTAAGGGACCATTAGTGACCTCTGATTCTTGCACAGGAATCTGACAGACATTTCTCAGAAGAAACTGCAATCTGATGAGCTACCTTGCATCAGGATTGTTGAAAAAAGATGTGAGGCATCAGAGTAACTTTTCCTTAAGGTCAAACACTATGGTATTTTTGAGAAACAAGGCACTGGAGAAGCCCATTGGAAGCACTCAGTTTATCAAGGATCAATCTGAGGACACATCTTGTTTAATGTATTCATTCATGACCTTGGCACAAAAAGTAAGATTATTTGCTGGGATTTTCTATACACTGCCAGAGCTGCAGGTAAGGCGCAATTCACACAGTGGTACTTCTGAAAGTGCCGAAGTAGAAAAAGGTTTAAAATTCAGCTCTACCAAGTGAAAAGTCTTTCCCAAGGGAAACAAAAGCAATCACCTCTCAGCCAGCTGAGAACCTGCCTATTGGAAGCCTGCCTATTTTTTGTGTTTGCAGCCTGGATGGCCAGCAGTACTCTGGGCTGCATCAGTAGAGGGGTTGCAGTAAGGAGACAGAGGGGACTCTTCCCTTCTGCTCTGCCCTTGCGAGGTCCCATCTGCAGTTCTGCATCCAGGTCTGGGGCTCCCAGCAAGAGAAGGAAGTGGAGCTGTTGGAGCAGGTCCAGAAGAGGCCACAAAGATGACCACAGCGCTAGAGCACCTCTGCTATGAAGACAGGCTTAGCTTAGAGGGGACCTCAGGGAGACCTGATTGTACTTTCAGTACTTAATGGAAACTTATAAACTGGAAGGGAAGCTACTTTTGCATGGTCTAATAGTTACAGGACAAGGGAGAATGGCTTTAAAGAGAGGAGATGTACACATGATGTTAGGACGAAATTCTTTACTCAGCTAGTGGTGAGGTGTTGGCACAGGCTGCCCAGAGAAGCCTCCATTTCACCAACACCCTCTGGATAAACCTGTCACTACTGCAGGCTGTCTTTCAAGTAAAGCATCATAGCATTTACAGGTGCTAGAGAAGTGCTAACTGTAAAGTATTTCAACTATTAGGAAAACTAACTGCTTTTGAGCTGGATCTCAGATTTTGTTCCCCCATAAAGTTCCTCCAGTTTCTGTGGATTGAGAAAATTAGCTATTGAGTGGGATAGTTTGAAGAAATAATATATGAAAATAGATCCATAAAAGCTACAAGCTTATAAATGTAATCACACCCCCCCATCTGCACCTTCTGCCAAACTCCTTTCCTCTCAGTGACTTGGCAAGATGCATCAACATTCTACTGAGATGTTATGTTTTACCATACCCCATGTATGTGGTACAAATGCAAATATAGTGGCCACAGTATCAAATAGTATCTAGAACCTTTAATTATTTAACTCAAATTGTGAGTCAGCTGGTGATTTCGTAGCCTGGCATTAGGTGTTTCACTTACCTTCCCATCTTTGTCATAGGGAGAATCAAAATTATCCAGAAAGGCCCTAAAAACTTGATCTTCTGTCCAGTCTCCGTTTTGGTATTTGGGATGGTGTTTTGCATTATACACCCCCCGTAAATCTTCAATCGTAACAACACCATCTCCAGTTTTATCTAACTTCCTAAATGCCTGCATGATGATCTCTTTTCTGGCATTTGACATTGGAGGCTGTAAAGAAATGCCAACAGATTAATTTTCTGTAGTAAAACTGTTGAAACAAAAAAATCATTCAAGGCACATGGGATAATAAGGTGCTGATAGATCATGTTGCCCATGACATAAGAAGAACAATATATCATCCAAAAGTGGTTTGGTAGAGTTTAATTACTGCCTACCAGTAGGATGGTGAATGGAAAATAAGAGAGAAAATGTTTTCTAGAATATTTCTACCAATTTAAAATATTTACATAATCTTTAAGGACTAAATATTTTCCTTCTTAATTGTTGAGACTTCAGCAGAGCAGAGGGTCCAACCAGAAACTGTCACGCTGCGGTTTCACCAGTCCAACTGACCTTATGAGGAGGAGATACAGCATAAAGTGAAGGATAGATAAGTGAGATTAACAGGGTAAAATACGTATGAATCCAGACTACAATATAGGAACTGATGTATCCAAATCAGGAGAGCTGTTCATAAGGATCCATCATAACCATCTGTGTATTGGAAGCCTTAGGCTTTGCCAATAAACTGCAATTATGTGTAAGGTTCTGCCAATCACAGAAGGGTTATTTGTGGCAACTATTTTTAGCATATTTAGATGGAAATGCAATATTTTAACAGCTCAAGAGTTACAGACACATGGAGTACATCTGCAGAGTTCGCTAATTACTAATTTGTCATTAACTATAGTGCTGTAATTTGCTAGTTCTAATCAAGTTTAGCTAATGAGAAATGTAATGCAGTAACATGAATTCCCAGACTTACTCTCAGTGTAACAAGAAATTCATCAAAATCAATTGTTCCACTGCCATCTTTATCAAATATCCGGAAAATCTCTTGTGCTTCTTCCTTGTCTATCATCATAGCATAATCATTTAATCCTTTCACAAATTCTTTGAAATCAAGGGTCCTGCTGTTGTCATCATCCATAATCTGAAATACTCTGTGTAAAACATGCAAATAGAGGAGAACAGAAAGGAGGAATTAGAGGACACTGCAAAGGTTTAGCACTGAGATGAAGAACTGTACCATCAAAGAGTCACGCATGTCATTGAAGTTTCAGCTTGTCATGCATGGTCCCATTTATGGCTACGTGGGACAAGGAGGGGGATTCAGGGCATGGCCCAGTTCCCCCTCCCTGGGCTAGGTTGTCTACAGAAGGGCATGACCCCCCTAATCTAGGCAGTTGACAGACCATTAAGCAATGGCAGGCACAGCCCAAGGAATGCAAGGACAAAATCTTCAGTACTGAAATGCTTAAATTAGTTACAGAAAATGCCAAATGGTAACAGACATTTTATATTCCTCTTCTCCCTATGGCAGGCAATATGGATCTTGGGAAAGCACTTTTCTTTGAAGGATTCATGAACTTCAGTGCTTCACCTCGTGAACAAGTCAGCCCTGTCTCCTAGAACAGGACTCTGTGGGCTGTGCCTTTTGTCTCAGAAGAAGCAAACATGGTTTCTAGCTCCTGCTCAGCCTGCTGCTGAACAAAGTGCAAGGTTTGCCCTGAATGGTGAAGGAGTATTTGTCACAAAAGCAAGGAATTCAAATCTTGAGTGGGGAGTTTTGAGGACCAAAGTTGGTCCTTAGAATTTGGGCACAGGCAGAAAAAGAGCAAGCTGAATAGGATTAAAATCCCTAATTTGTTCTCCAGATCTAGTCCCAAGTGTTTTGGGGATTTACTGCTCACTTGAAACAAGAGACCAGAGTGGAGTGCTGTGGTTTCCAAGTGTGAACAACTACACAAGGCACGTACTATTGTACAACACAGCAGGACCAGAATTTCAACCAAGACATGAGATTTTGTACCTTTAAATATAGAAACAGAGGATAATTCAAGCTGAACAAGGAATCTGGAAGTGTCTCATGCAGCCTTCTACTGAAAGCAGTGTTAAATACAGTGCTAAACCAGATTTCTCAGTGCTTTGTCCAGATGGGTTTTGGAATCTGCCAGCTTATGGCTGTTGACACTCACCCCACCTCTAGACACTCAGTGAAGAGCTTCCCTCTTTTTTCCTATTACCACCTTCTTGCTACTTATGGCTGGGGCCTCCTGCAGCTAAAACTATTGGGGCTAACAGAGAAATTGACTTATTAGACTCACTTGCCAAGTCCTTTGATGCCCGCAGACCCTCTTGCTAAGCACTTCAGTCGAAGTCTTTCTACAGGGTCAGTGGTTTTGGACAGATTCTTTTTAGCCTGGATTGCCATCTCTCGATCATGCCTTGCTGTACCCGGCATCTGGAAGATAAAGACTCTCAAGCAGACTGGCTTCTTACACATAACACATTGTATTTATGCCAGTCTTAATACACAGAGCATCCTAAATCCACCCCTTGTAAGGTGCTGGCAGAGCTTTTATGAGGGCTCCTTTCCACCCCTTATTTCCCTTCCATAAAATCCTTTACTCTTTATCTTTCCACTAGTGAAAACGATTGCTTTGACCTGTGCTTCATGGGCCACCATATCTGAAAGGAAAGCTCAGACAATCACATTGCAACTGTAACCCAGATACAAATGGGAAAGCATGGGTGTGAGTTGGCTTGGACTACAGTGTATGAGCTTGCTGAAAGCTGGTGAGCACAGCAAAGGGGGCACTGCTGCATCTCCTACATCCCATGGGCCTCTTCAGTCTTGTGTTTTGGACGTTAGTGTTCTCAATCCAAACTGTATTGGTGAGGACTGTCGTCTTGTCTGTATGTTGTTCTGTGTGCTGATTCTGGGGAGAGGATCTGTAGCCCATGTGGGCAGTGAAGACACGTGGGCTCAAGTCCTTCTCCTCATCCACAGACTCCACTCCTTATTATGCAGCAATGCCTACAATGGTACTGTGATGTATGTGTTGACTTCAAACCTCACCAGCTGGGCTTAAAAACAAACAAACAGACAATTAGAGAAAACATTTTTGTTCCCCAAAATGGTTTTCACTTCTAAAATAATTGAGAAATTCATTATGAAAGAAAACAGATTGTCGTCAGCTTTTGCTTCAGCCAGAAAGAGCAAAGTTCTCCCAGAAGCTCATTAATGAGTGACCAGGAAGGCCTTCCAGCTACGTGAAGTCAGAAGTCAAAAATGTTTTCATCAAAAATGCAGTCAATGACCTGTCCTTAATGGATGTTTCTAGACAGCAAGAATATAAAATACAGTGAGTTTACTAGCTGAGCAAACCATATTTTTCTTCAGTACTTGTATGCTATATCACACATACTTTGTGTCTATACATCTATCTCTTCATAGTGTGCACAAACATGCATGCTTAGTACTATGTATCATATTTTATTCAGAGATTTAAATAGTATGCCAGTGTGGCATGAGGTAAATGATAATTTTTCTCCATTATATACTGCAAAAATCTACAGAAACACATGGCATGTAAAGACTTCAGTATCTCTTTGCCTCGAGCACATTGAGGGCATTTCCCACGTTCATCAAATAATCATTGCAGCGAGAGTCATGAATTGAGAGTAGGGAGGAATCATCTGATATCATATCTATTCCAATTTCCTACACCTCAATAAAAGCCACTGAAAGTGGTAATTCCTCAGTTATCTCTGCAGCACATAAATAATTTGCTCGAACACACAGAAATATTTCTGGCTGAGAATTTGCTATTTATTGGCTAAATTATTCTGTTATTGAGTTATTTTCATTTTAAATTATCTCCTTAGTCTGAATTTTCCTCTCATCAGATGTTGTTAATATTTTACTAAATAGATATCTATTCTGACTTTGTCTGGATGCAAACACTTGAACCCTTTTAAACCTTCCTTGGCTAAGGAATTAAACAAAGCTTTGGACTCTTGACACAAAATCAATTTTCAAATTTAAAATACTTCTGATGTTGTTCCTGACCTGCTCCAGTATTTTGCCAGTATTCTCTTTTAGACTGCAACTAAACACTTTAACAGTCTAATGTCTCAGGCAGGAATAATCCCATTTTTCATCTCCACACATAATGGCTCAAAACACTGACAGAAAATACTTCTGCTGGTCTTTGAGAACCTGTACTCTTTAAAATGCTCATTAAAAGTATCACCAGCACCATGCTGTGATAGCAAACTCGGCAGTATAAAGATGTAAACTTGAGCCTGGCTCATAGTAGCATGTCTGCCACTTCCTTGTTTCTGCTGGCAGCTGCTTTAAGCTAAAGATAAACCTTTCCAAGACTGTTAAAAGATTATTTTAAGAAATACTGTAAGAAAAGAGCTACTGAATCATGGCATGGATGGAACATTCACACGCCCTCTCCTCTGCTTTCATATTGCTTTCCATTATACACTGCTTCTTCCAAGAAATACTCTCTGCAGACTGTCCTGTGAAATAAAGAGCAAGAGCAACTTATGATCACGTCTGTGCTAGACACAAGTGACAAAATCTATGTTATTCAGCAGGAGCAGGATCTGACTGCTTTCTCTGAGAGGACAAGAGTTACTGAGCCTACAAGCAATTAAGCACTGCAGTGCAAAGCCAGAGTTGCAGGCTGGATTTTGTCTCTTCTTTGCAACAGCGTCATATTACTGTGGGAGATGAAGAGAGAATAAAACACTTAACTGCAACAAGAGATCAAAACAGCACAACTCCAAAGGGATTTGTCACCAGTGAGTGTTCTCCAGGGGGCTGAAAGCTTTTCCTGATCCCTTGTCCTCTGTTTCTTCTTTGTTTACTAACTCCGAGCAGCTCTTCCTACAGGTTGATTTATATATGCCTCTCCCTTTGCTCTGAACAAGAGAACTGACAAACATTCATAGCACAGTATGTACCAGGAGCACACTATGAGGCACCCACAGAATAACCACTGCAAAAATAAATGTTTTCATTAACTAGGGCTCTCTTTTAGGTCTGACATGAAACAATTACACAGGAAGTCAGGATTTTTTGACTGTAACAATTCACCTCGTATCTTCCAAATGTATTATGCATTAATAATTACAAATAAAGCAAGAAGAGATCTTAAGTATAATTTTATGTATTTATAATTCCTGTACTTTATAGATCATCAGACATGTCCCACTGTGAAATGAAAAAGAGTCTGTTTAACTTAATTAAATGCTGGACAGCCCTGTTTTGCCACAGCTTGGCTACAGGCAGACACAGCAGTGAGCACTGTTTGTATCCACGGGCAATGCTGTGTTGTGCAGGCTGAACTACAATGACTGCATTTCCTAACAGAAATGAAACCTGAAATACTGGGTTGGGTTTTTCAGCAAACCTCTATTCGCTCAGCACCCAAATCCCCTTACATCCCTTTTTCACCTGAAGCTTACATCTGGAAAGAGCCAGATGTAACCAAAATGACATTACAGCTCTGCACCACTCATTTACACACCATCCTTCAGCTGAGCCTAGGAGCTTTCTTGGAAAATTCAAGCTTTATTTTCCCCAAGAAACACTCAGGTGTGGCAGATTCAAAGCCACACTGATCTTCGGATTCCAAAAGCGCCTGTCCTGGCCAAAATCCCAAGTCATGCACTGCACTTGAGGAAAGATATCAAGAGTCTGGTCATCAATTTAAGCTGCTTAAACTAATTGCTTGTCTTTGGGATTTTTTCCCACAGTTTCATTACCTTATTACAAACATGAAGATTGTATGACTATTTGATGACCACACAAACATCTAACAAAATAATTTATTTCCCAGCCCCACGGACCCCTCTGTAGCAGGCTGCAGCCACCCCTCTGCCTCTGACCAATCCCAGTAGCACACATCTCCCTTCTGACAAGTGTGGCATTGCTATTCCATGCACACACGTATGTACCTATATAAATGTAAAATAAATATATTACATATCTATCTATCTATCTATCTATCTATCTATCTATCTATCTATCTATCTATCTATATCTATCTATATCTATCTATCTATCTATCTATCTATCTATCTATCTATCTATCTATCTATACATACATACATACATACATACATATATAGATCTGCAGGTAAATTAAGCTGCTGTTGGCTGAGACCCAGGCTCTGCAGATCAGAGAAATTCATAGTGAGCCAGCAAACAACAGAAAACCTTTTACCTGCGATGCTGTCCTGCACGTGAGCTACCACTTGGGTTTCAGGGCTGTGACAGCAAGGAGCCCCAGCTGCTCCCACGTTCTCGCCCCACAAGCAGAGGGTACACAGGTCCAGGCTCACAGTAGAGCTTCCTTATCCATCTCGTTTTACTTGTTTACACAGCCAGCTGCCTTCCTTCCTCCCCACCCCCCCTTTTTGGGAGGCCTGGAGTTTACCAGCCAGTCTCCAGGGTGACAATGGTGCTGCAGCAAGCCCAACCTGCAATGCCATTGCTTCCCCAGGCAATTGCTCGTGCTCCTTTACTTAACCTGATTTTAAATGGAAACCTTCATCCTCCTCCCTGCTCAGAGCAGGGCCTATCTAAAGGCTACAAGGCTGCTCAGAGCACTTCCCCATTGAAGAAAGCTTGGGCAGCTGGACTTCTTCAGCCTAGAGGAAAGAAGGCTTTGGGAGACCTCACTGCAGCTTTCCAGTACTTAAAGGGAGCTAATAAATGGGACAGAGAGTGACATTTTACCAACTTTGATAGCGATAGGACAAAGAGGGGGAGGGGAAGAGAGCAGTTTTAAGCTAAAATAGGGGAGATTTAGTTTTGATCTCAGAAGGAAAGTTGTTACTTGCATCCATGGTTGGGATTTGGGCTGCCATGCTCATGCTGCCTCCCTCCCAGAAGAACAGGATATATGCTAAGGGCGCCATGGAGATGGTGATGTTTTGGTGACATTTTTCTCTGCTCCACAGTTGATAGGGCTAAGAGACTTACTGGTTCAGTCTTTGACTCAATGTGTAATAGGAGAAGGTGATTAATAGTCTGGAAGTTGTGTTTCGATATAAAGAAATTGCCGCTGTATTTTTTTTCTCGCTGGTTAATTGCCATTTTGGAAGGCCAGACAGTGAGCCAGAGCCTTTAGGGAGATTATGCTCATCTGCAGGAAGAAGCAAATTGAAAAAGGTTAAACACCCATCTGATGAGGGACAATTTATCTCCATCTCGACACCACTATTAAGAATCTTGCCTTGCAAAAGGTCACTAGCATTGTCAGTGACAAACTATGGCATCTTCAGAAAGAGTGTCTTCATAGATTCCTCAGGGGTGACAAGGACCCTGTGTTGTCTACCGTTACTCCCTGGGCTCATGGCTGGAGCCAAGGGCAAGGGCAGGTCAGCAGTGCATGAGAAATGGGGAGAGAGTCCTGTGCTGCCCACAGACCAGAGCGAGTAAGAGCAGGAAATTATTTTAGGCCACTACTAGAGTAATAACATTTGCATCCTGGCAGGCTGCTTATCTTTCATCGACAGGTACTTCCTGGTACTGAACTGCAGCTTGTGCAGGGCTTCATGTGCTCTTTATATCTCCCATCCGGCAACTGGCAGCACATCAGTGCACAACCAGGAAACAATGCATGTTTAATCAGTCACTGATTTGAAAACCATAGCTCCTTGGCAACATCAGCCCTGCCTGCCCACACTGCAGGCAAAGCAGGGACACTGGGGTTGGGGATGGAATGTTCTCCAAGCAACAGCTTGATCTTTGCAAGGCAGCATCCTTACAGAGGGAAGCAGTCTCTGTGTGCAGAATTTGCAGCGTTCAGGGATGTCTGCTTGTTTGCACAGCAAGGCAGGATCTGAAACAGAGGAGTAAGTTGACATGTGGATCCTCTGCTGTTACTGCTGGAAGCAATTTATGTGTGTGAGCACAAATATGCAGGTGATCAGCCTCCCTTCAGCACACCCCTCTGAAAATGACCTGTTCTGTTCAACGAGTTAGGAATCTGAGTCTGAATAATGATTAATTTGCTTTCAGGTGTCTCAGATAGCATACAGGTTTATATGCTAATATCTGCTTACTGAGAGCAAAGCAGTAAGTAGAGCACAGATGATTCAGAGTTTATCAGAACAGAGATAAAGGCTTCACCAAAACTCTGGAATTGATCCTCTTCTGAACACTGAACCATTTGGGTTTTGTTCATGCTGAACAGGCTGCTCAGTTCATTCTGCCCAGTTTGTGGTTAAGAATGTGATTGAATTCAGCAATCTGGGGGATCTAATGTAGATGACAAATATGACAGACCTTGCTGATGTTCAGTTTCAAAAAATTCAGACTTCTGTTTGAATTTCAGGTGGAGGGAAGACGTAAGAAATGCACAGTGTCTCAAAGAAAAAAGCCCCTGCATATTTTGCTATAGTTCATTTACCTGCAGTAGTGTTGTTTCTTAGTGTGAATGCACTGTACTGATTTGTGAATATTGGTGCCAAGAAGTTCTCCAGCAATAAGAAGTGAGGGTATAAGGTGTGAATACAAGTGTGTCCATTCTCACTTGGTAGGAGAGTCAGGACAAAACTTAATTTCTGTGACAAGCTTGGGGAAAACAACAAAACAACAACAAAACCCTTGAAGGATCATAATGCACCAAAGACAACTATTTATGTGGCATAGACTTTTGGAAGCTATTAAAACTCAGAAAGTTTTGCACACACAAAACCAAACCAAACCAAACCAAACCAAACCAAACCAAACCAAAACAAAACAAAACAAAACAACCCCCTTGAGGTAGATGATATTGCCAAGGGAAAAGTGCTCCCATTTAAAAGCAAACCGTAAACAAATTCAATTGAATTCTCAACTTATAAAATATTTTTACGTCCTGAAATGCTGTGTCCATGTGGTTGGCAGCCATGCAGCTCTGTAAGCTGTGCTGATGGCTGCTCTCAGGAGCACTGTGTGTGCGCTGATGTTCATCTCCCACCATGTCCCTGGGGCATGTACTGCCTGCCTGCGTGCTCTCACAAGGAACATCCTCAGCATTTCTGGCCCCTCCTGTGTCTTACCCCACCCCTGCATCTCACTCTGGAGAAGCACAACTTTCCTAACGTGATTTACAGAAGAGGCAGTTGTTATGAAATCTTGCATTCTTCCTACTAAAAAATCCTTTCTCATCTGGAGAATACAAATACGAGGTATTTCACCTGTCTGAAAAGCTCAGCAACTAATGTTTACTGAAAATAAATGATTGTTAACCCACAGTGAAAATTTAAATTTTAAGGATTTTATGTATAAAGTCAGTATGTGCCCTGGTCCTCTGAGATGGGCAACAGGTACGTGGGATTGTGCAGGCAAGATCTGTCCTGGGGGTAAAAGGTGCTAAAGAAGAGATTTCAGTAGTCATTGAGGAGAGGGTTGGGGCTCTTCCTCTGGGCCTGGGCAAAGTGTCAGCCTGACACTGCAGGTAGGGGAAGCTGCTTTAGTTGCCACTGAGATAATGTTTCACTGGTCAGTCTGTGGAGCAGGTCCGACAGAACCTCTTACTTCAGCCTGTGCATTACAGTATTTACAATGACAGATAAGATGCATGTTTTTGTTGTTGTTCTCTGGAGGTCTCTCTCCAAGTGTCAGAGAGGTTTTGCTGCCAGTCTCCAAAAGGTTGCTATTGGCATGTGGTTCAAATGCTTTTACCAGCAAAGGTGTCCCTGCCAACAGACTTGCCAACCTCGTGATTATGGCTTTGAGCCAGTCTGTTGGGATGAGTGGACAAAGCTCATGTGGAAAGAGAGGTGTGAAGTGGCTCAAACACTTTCCATCTGAAGGGAGCACTGATGGCAGCCAACTCAAGTGCCTGCATAGAACTGATGCATACACACAAGAATAGAAGGAATTACAAGTCTAAGTGCTCTCCTCATCTACTTGTTTCTTCTTGACTCTGTGATGTAGGAGTTGCAACTACGCATTTCTAATTCCAGCCTTTGTCATCGGACTTGACTTTTCAAGGATTCTATGTTATAGTCTTGGTGGAATTAAATCTGCTTGACGTATGCATTTCTTAAGCCTCTAATTTCTAGGTTCCCAGTAGAATAATTCTAAGAAAAGATGCTTTCATTCCCTACCTTACTAATGGACACACATAGGTGCCCTTGTCCCCCCAGGGTGAGCCCAAGGGAGTTTGGTGCCTGGTTCCCCCGAGGCAACAGTGAGGCTCTGCAGACATTCCTATTGTTCAGCAGAAATATGCAGTCTGCCACCACAGCATGGAGTTCTGATCTGATGAAATGCAAAGATGCTTTTCTTTCCCCATTCGCTTTTGGTAAGCAATATTTAAAATAAAATACCTACCCTATTTTTTCTTAATTCTGATTTTTCACGGTCCTCAATGTGAAATGAAATCTGCAGAATTCCCTTCAGTAATTACACACATCACAGTCCTAAGGGCTTCCTGTCTCCCACTCAGAGGTTTCCAAAGTCATTTTAGAGTTTTTTCTGTACTGTTGTCTCTCATTCTCTGATGATGATTCCAAAGGCTTCACCCCAACTGGTCCAACTTCAGAAGTCCTTTTTTTTTTAAAATTTATTTATTTATTTATTTATTTTTTAAAGTAGATTCATTTGAAAGAGTGGGCATACAACCACCTGCACCTGATCACTACTCCCTGGGTATTACAAACCACTAAAACACAGAAATTGTTGTGCTTATGGGCTTTCATTACAAGCACAATTTTCTGATAACTTTGACACATGCAAGATTCAAGAACTCAGTCATTCTTTTGATTCCAGCCTGGTAGCATTGTATTAGCACTAGGAAATATCTTGTAATATATTTCTGCACCAAAAGCGTAACCAGACACAGTATGATGTGGGAAGGGAAAAAAATAAACAGGAAAATTACTCTCTGCTCAGAGCTACTTATCTCTAAAGCTTCTAAAATCGGTATCCTCAGTTTCATAACACTCAGCTAGACAGAAATGGATAGCATAGGACACTGTGCATCATAGGAATGTAGAGGAGGACCTAAAACTGGAGGATGCCTCGTCCCCAAAGAGGCAAGAAAGAAATGTCGGGATGTGCAGCTGTGCTGCCCAGTATCCTGTCATTACTACAGCCAGCAGCATGTCAACAGCTTTGTGCTGAGCTTGCCAAGCCTCAGGGAGAGCCCTACCACGCTTGCACTGTCTGAACTTTCGTTCATCTTCCTGTAGCTCTGTGTTACTTTTTTTTCTGTGACAGCAGTTTCTCCACCTACCAGCTGCCCACAGCTAATTGGTTTGGAGAATTTCTCTTTTTATATGGTACAAACGCAGTTTTATATAGGTGGCAGTAACAAGTAGCAGATCTGTGTATAATGAGAAACTTAATGCAGTCAGGGAAGAGAGGTGCCAACCTGATGTAACTGCAGAGACTCAGATAAGTGGGGATGTAGAGTGCAGCACAGAGGAGTCTAGGGATGTAATGCTAACAGCTGGAGCGTGGCACTGGCAATAGAAACTCCATGGCTCTTATCAGCATCCAGAGTAATGCATACCTAGAGCTGTGCAAGGCTGGGTTTGCAGCTTACAGAGCATGCAATGAAATAGCTTTTAACATGCTTGAAATACACCATACATAATAGATTCATCTGTAACATGGATCTGCATAATGTCCAGATGAGTGAAAATTAGGAAGGTTCGGTTGCATACTGGGAAGTGCACACAAATATATGTGATTGAGTGTGGAAGAAGCCAGCATCATCAACACCAGTTTTCCCAACAAAGGACACCAAAGGCTGAAGGTATTACAGTGTTGTGTTACTGCAGTTTGAAGATACAGACTTTATGACCCAAAGAAACAACTGAGGGGTGAGCACAATCCCAAGAATACTGATAAAAATTAATAAGTGTATTACATTATTATCTCTACTATTATTATTGGCACTTTTCCATACACTGAAGTATTTTAACTTTAGTTTCTTCCTTTTTATTCCTGCAATAATTCTTTCCTCTGTGTATCACCTTGCTGTCAGCAAGCTGCATTAACAGGAAGTTGTATTGTTACTTTTTTTGTGGTTGCTGTTTCAGCAGATTATTTGATGCGCTACCTTCTGCATGTTTCCCTTAGAATGGGATGGTGGGGAGTGCTTCTTACCTCGGAACTCTGATCTCTCTCCTTGTTTTCCTCCTTTCACCAGACTGGCTACAGATAAGTGTTTTTGCATTTTCATTTCCCCCTCTCTTGGATGCTGATCTCTGTTTATCATAGTACTGTAGAATTGTGGAATTGTAGAATGGACTGAGTTGAAAGAGACCTTAAAGATCTGCCCTAGGCTGGTTGTCCTCCACCAGATCGGGCTGCCCAGGGCCCCATCCAAATTGGCCTTGAACACCTCCAGTGATGCAGCATCCACAGCTTCTCTGGACAGCTCTACCAGGGCCTAACTGCCCTCTGAGGAAGGGATTTCATTATAACTTATAATCCAAATCTCCTCTCATTCAGTTTAAAGTGATTCCCCATTGTCCTGTCACTATCAGACTGTGTAAACTGTTGATCTCCCTCCTGCTTACAAGTTCTCTTCAAGTACTGACAAGCGACAGTGAGGACTCCCTGGAGCCTTCTCCAGTATAAACAGGCACAGCTCCCATTTCTTCTCAGAAGTGCTCCAGCCCATTGATCATTTCTGTGGCCACTCTGGTCCTGATTCAACAGCTCCACATCTTTCTAGTATTGGGGGCCAATCTGGGTGCAGCACTGCAGGTGGGGACTGATAAGGGCAGAGCAGAGGGGACAGTTTCCTGCCACCCCTCTTTTGTTACAGCCCAGGATACTGCTGGCCTTCTGGGCTGTAATCATATGCTGCTGTCTTGCATACAGCATTTTGTCCACCAAATAAAAAAGACTGATTTTAAATAGAGGTGAATGTATTGGTTATGTCCAGCAGATTTGGCACTGGTTATCCCTGTGTTCCTGTAAACATCTAGATCGATAGGCCAAATGATGCTATATTACAATTTCTCCTTTGTTTCAAGTCCTTCTCCACTAATCAAATCTTAAATTTCAATCAGTAATGGATTTCCTGATGGTTAGAGAAATGCAGCATTGACACATGCATCTTAGGCTGATGTAATAGGAGTGCAGAGTTCTGTCACCATGCTTCTCGCTGGTGCCTGTCACCTGGGCCATGTCTGTGTTCACAAGCTGATGCTCTCAACACAGGTCTCTCTCAGTATCTCCATTATGAGATTATTGGTGTTGTATGGGACCCTGCTCCTATACAGACTGCTAGCAGGAACCAGAAAGCAGCCATTTACACAGTACCAGGCCTAGAATATTGGAAAGTGCCTGCATATAAGCATTTGTAAAACAAATTTTCTGCTGAAAGACATGTTCTTTTTAAAAATAAATTGGCCAAACCATCTCATGTGGCCTTGTGCTGGTGCAAAATGTAGTTCGGTCATATGAACAAGCAACTGGACTATGAATGCTCTGTTTCTGATATACTTTTCCTGCATTTCAATCCAGATAATGCTAAAAAGAATTTGTTAGCGTTATCTACCCAGAAATTGCATAATCTGGCATGTTTGTTATCTCTGGGAGGAAGTCACTATCTTCTGATGGATGAAACCTCACAAGTTTTTGTACAAACAGTCATGCGATCCAGACGTCACCCAAGATGGCTGTTTTGATGATGCCAACCAAAAAGAAAAAAGAAAAAAGAAAAAAAAGAAAAAAAAAAGGCACAAAAAAACCCATGTCCCACACGGTAACAACAAACACTAAATATTCCTCAGAACAAATCACGACAAAAATAATGAAAGTTCTACACTGCTGGTTTGCAGACTGATGTGCATGTTAGGCAAAGCGTAGTAAATGCCAAGTAAATGCTCCCGACTGCGCTATCACACCTGTGCACAGCTGCCTGTAAAGAATCTGACTGACTAAAGGAAAACAGGGGACTACAAAGCCTTGAAAAATTCAGAACTCCCAGGACTTGCGATGGCAAGGCACAAATTCGGCCCTATTTCTTAGGGACAAAATGTGTAACTGGGATTTACCCTCTGCTAGAGGATCTTTCTGAAAGGTTTAATTCCTGTTATTCAGCTGCCCTGTCATTGTCCAAATCTGGGATCCAAATCAATACAAATATTGAACTATTTGCCTCAAATAAATTAACTCAAGCGTTAATCATTCCTGTGTTGGGCTCATTTCTAGAACACAAGGTAAATTTTAGCCTCTGAAGAGTTCAAGGAGAAAAGAAGGAAGGCTGAATAAAACACAATGTCCTAAAAATGTTCTGCTTTGGAAAAAAATAATAAATAAATATATGTCACGTGGGTTAAAATAGATGTAGACATTCCCTACCAAGGTACAAAGTACTCTGGTATGCAGAAATACACCAGTAAACTCACAAAAAATATATATATTTTCAAGTCATGCAGAAAAAGTTTGTGGAGGAGAGGGACGGTCTGCAAAGCCCATCACCATCTCATGGTCCCAGGCTAGGATCTTCTTAAATTCTAGGCATTAGATACAGATGTCAAACTGCAAAAGTACATCCATCAGCCAAAGTATTTTCTCTCTCCCCCATGACATACCATAATTTACCATATTACTCCAAGGCAAAGCAAAAGCTGTAAGATAAAACCTGCTTAGAATTAAGTACCCTTATTTCAAGTCTAGGGATTTCCCCAGTGGACCTTATTCTTAGAATAAAATACAAAATAATTCTGGGCACGACACTGAGCAGAGTCAGTGTAGTTCTCAATTCATTACCAACACTTCAGTGTAGGATTAAGACCCCAAATGAGTAATGTGAAAACAGAAGGAAGCACAAAATACAACACATCTCTTGTGCAGATAGTGTTATACTTTCTCTGCTTGAGGCTTTGTCTTTTTGGTTGGAACATCCCTGGTCATCAGCATCAGAAATCTGCTGTGGCTGGTGTGGGTGGAGCATCAGCCACCCACTTTAATGATTAACTCCTCAGAAATCAGACAGTGCACTGGGGGAACTTGCAGAGGGTATGAGCTTTCCCTTCCAAAGTTTACAAAACACTTAAATTCAGACTTTTTAGCCCTTACATGGGGACTTTCCCAGTACTGAAGCTTCCTGGAAAGAGATACTGTGTTGAGCCAGGGGTTACTGACATATGGATGTTCTCTGACTGTTGCAGCTTGGATTGAAAACAAACACCAAACACCAAACTCTTTCTGCCTAACACTAGGAACTCAGTCCAGTTCTTTGTTATCCTGGGGTAGGGATGGGGAGAAATTCTCTTGATGAATTCTGCTCCAGTTGTCACCAAAGATTGTTCCAGAGTCAGTGTCAGGCCTGAGAGACTGCTGTGGGGCAGGCTCTTCAGTTGTTGAGAAAGATGAAAGGATCATCACACCAAGCTTGGCGATTTGATGTGTTCGGAGCTACGATGAAGAACAAGCTTCTCAACAAGTGTTCTGCCTGGTGTAGATTTTACCTATCAGCATAATCTGTTCTGTAGAAGTTTTAAAGCTTGATAGTGATTTCCTGGGAGGCAGAACTTTGCCGTACTTGAATGATGAGGCTATTTCAGGTACTGCAATGTTTATCTCAGCTCTGGTCTCTTGAAAACCAACACATGGTTTCCTGTCAACACGAGCAAAGTGGTAAGCAGACCAGAAGAGTTTGCTGTGGGGCAGGATGGAAGCGGCAGCTTATAAGTGGGCATATGTATAGCTGGCAAGAGCACTAATGAAACACGTTTCTTCTGTGTAAGGATGTAAAGTAAGCCAACCTTACCACTGTGGATTTCAGTGGTAAAAAGGACCAAATGATCGTTTAAAACTTTAACAGTAAGGCTTTCGTTTTGTTTTGTTTTTCCATTTGTTTTCTTAAATATAGTCTATTACACACTTTCCAGAGGACTCACAGAAAAGTTAATCAAATTTGCTAATTTGTAAACCATAAAAACGTACAGAATTCATTATTTATAGATCTCACAAGGAAATAATAATTAAAATACTTAAAAGCAATAGAACCCAGACAGTTTTCCTTTTCATTCCATACAAACTTGATTCAGGATGTCTAATTTTATATCCAGCAATATACTTCAATAACTTGAAAGAGAAGTTTGGCATGACTCAGCTCATGTTTTTAATACTTCCTTCTCTGATGTATAAAAAAATCAATAAGTCTGAACTCCACAGCATAGTTTTCTATTGACAGAGCTTCACAAGACTGAATCACCATACACATCCAGTATGGCAGTATTTCAGTGTCACTTAACTGTGGACTTCTGGAGCCACGTAGAATTTTGTGCCTCTCTAATCACTAGAAGCAGAAATTCATAAATAGACTAAATCCAAAGTGATCAGGAAAGAAGAAAAAGTCAAATTCAAAGCAAAGCTGACTCTACATATAGAGAATTCTAAAAGTACACTACATTTTCTCTGTATCCAACTAGGATAACAGCTACTACTCTGTCCTAATTGCATGACAGAAGTCAAAGTGACAGAGATTTTGGGGTATAAAGTATAGAGATATGAAGAAATAGCCCTGAAAAAATATTCCCAGCCTTATTGCTGAAAATGCTCTTCTGGAAATGTATTAGTTTTGATTCTCTATCCTCAAGCACCTGGAATTATTCTCTGTCCCTATGGCTGATGAGCTCAAATTGTCACAGGGTACAATTTACATCTGGGATTCCTAAGGATGGTCACAGAATGGTTGGTACTGGAAGGGAGATCTGGAGGTCATACCATAGAAAAGTAGAATCACAGAATGACAGAATCAGTCACAGAGTGGCTTCGGTTGGAAGTCAAAGATCATCTAGTTCCTACTCCCCTGCTATGGGAAGGGTTGTCAGCCACTAGATCAGACTGATCAGGAACTCGTAAAGCCTGGCCTTCAATCCCTTGCCTTACTCCTTTCCACATGCAGAGTGATGCATTACTTTTGTAACTTGTCAGTTTCCATAGATCTGAAAAACAAAATCCTCCAAAGTAAAAATCTGAGAGCTTTTACTATATTAATGCTCACAGAAGGAGGCTCTGAGGGACGAGAAGGCACGTGGGTTTTCACAGAGGATGTCTAGGCATAAGCCTCAGTTTTGTTTTTATGCTGACTGAGCTGTTCAAGTCCACACCTTTAACCAGATAAGCTGTTTGTGTGGATGGAACCCAAGAGCTTTTTGTATGTCTGTGGATAACCTGACAACTGTGCCAATTTCTGGTCTCTGCTTCTGAGCTAAATCTCCCTCTGCAGCTTCTGTCATGTTCTCCATGAAGGGAAGGAAAATTGTCTTTTCAGTGTCTGGTCCTCACCAACGCAATGGTGCTCTCAAAAAAACAAACCAAACCTGATGGCAATGGCGTCTGGTGAACAAAAGCACAAGATAATGCAAATGATAAGATGCGTACAAAGAGGAAAGAACAAGATCTTCATCACAGCATGCAGAGCAGACTGAGCAGGCACAGCATGACACGGTGCAGGTGGAGAGAAGTGAGATGATAGTCACAACTCATACAATTCATTGCCAGTTCACTGCTATTTCAAAAGGTGTAACATTCACCAAGTACACAAGATAGGCGTGTTACTGAACACTGAGAATTAAACGACAGAATCAATATTACTCTGGAAGCACATAAAAATCTGACAAAGATAGAAGATCACTCAGCTACTCCTCTCTTTCCCAGTCAACAGAGGAAATGTCACCCTTGGAATGTAAGAAACTGAGATGAACTTTGTTACAAATCTTTCCTAACATCTGCATGCATAGTTCATCTGCTGCATTATCCTGAACCCACATACACATAAAATGGTAAACAAACAAGCTCTAAAGAAATGTGATAGTGCAGCAACAAAGAGGAAGAATGGATGACATTCCAGAGAGGATGTGACAGCAGTCAACCTAAACTTAGTTGTAGACACCCTGATGTGCTAATACAATGAGTAATTGCTTGCTCCAGGGTATGGATTTTCAAATTAGTACCTTCAAAAGATAATTCTGTAGTTTCCAAGTAAAACCATGCTTCATTAGAATGAAAAGAAAAAAAAAAAAAAAAAAAGAAACCTAAATACATGTTCTGCCACTATATCTGTCTGTAACATTTTTATTTTTTATTATTACTGCTTTTAGGAAGGGCAGAAAGGCATGCAAGCAGTGAAAGAGGAGATGAGAGAGTTAACTCCTTCCTCACTTCATCTTTCTCCTCATAGGAAACAGTTTCTTGCTTGTCACCAACAGCTGGACATACCCAGAAGGACTTCTGTTCCAGCATGATGATTGAAAAGGATGGAACCATGCCCTTTGCCCATCTTTTGTCCCCCACCAAGGGCCCAATCAGCTTCAGGATCATACAGGCTCTTTGCAGCATTTCTGTACGCACTGTGGGAAGCTTACAGTCGCTCCGCATCCACAGAAGCATGAGTGAGCTGTCAGTAAAGGGGCTAGACCAAAGTGCTGGTCCATGCTTCAAGTCTGGGCTCTGACAATGATATGTCAAGGTATGCAGGCTTCTGAGCAACTTCCCTTTCTAATCTGCTTTAAAGACGTAAAGAAGGTGACCAGAATGTGGTTATATTGTCTCACAGAATAAACTCTCTTTCTGTCTGGAAAGAAGAAATAGGTAGAATTTCTCTGAAAGATCATTATCAAAAACATTTCAGAGAAGTCTTGAGTATCTAAAATACAACAAGAAAAAAAAATGTATTGCAGAAATGATTTATTTCATGCCAACTTAAGTCATTGACTAAATATTTTAACATACATTTCAAAAATATATCCAGTACATCAATAATTTAAATACTACACAGGAAGATTTATAACTCGGTGAATTTTAAAACAATGTTTTATGCACACATACTTGTATCATAAGGCAAAAGAAGCTAGTCTATCCATGAGCAGCACTCCTACAGACTAAACTTGATGTACACTGGAGAATAAACATCTTCTGTTACTAGACTTGAAAATAATTTCCCTTGTCTTCCAGACACTCCTGTATAACATGATCTCTTAAAGAAAGTAATTCCTACAGTGACAGTTAAGATATCACACTTGAACTAATTCACAGGAATGCCAAATATAACAACAATATCCTGAAGAAATAATTGAAGTTGCATATTATTATTGCCTCTCAATTACAGCTAAAACACACGCACACAAAATTAGGCATGCTGAGGAACACATTCCAGTGCATTTTAATGGAGACAAAGAGCAAATGTGATTGGGATTACTGTACAATTGAAACAGAAGATACCAAATGTAATGCAATACAATCAATGACAGCCATCTATATACTAGAAAGGGATCTAGTTCAAGGTGCTATTCTGCTAGGGATGCTGTGATTCTGTCAACATAATCAAATGGTGTAGGAGTGTCTCAGCTTCAGATTAGACTACTTAATTAGAGGCACAGATAAGATCAAGAGAACTGCTGTGAAGCAGCATATTCCTGCAGAGTCCATTAGGGAAAAGGAATGTAAGAATTTCAAAAGGTTTACAAGATACACCAGTAAGCTTCTCTGTAAGGAAAAATTTAAAAAAAAGATCATTTTCTGAATGCTAAAACAAAAATTAAAAGCTAGGAGACAATATATGCAATGAGTGGCTTTTATTTAATTATTAAGATAGAAACAATTATCTGTCACAAATAGGCAGATTTCCTTAGGAAGCCTCACAGGAAGTCTCCATTCATAAAATGATCTCTATTTAGTATTGTATATCCCCTCAAATGGCAAGTAATTAACAGCAGTAATGAAAACTGGAAGAAATAATGTACTTTTCATTAAACATTGTCAATATTCTGAGATAAATTTAATAAACTGAGAATTATCATCATTACTGAAAATCAGAGTAACCATTGGTAATATTTCATATCTAAAAATCATGACTGTGTTTTAAAATAGCAAGAATAAATATTCAACAGATAGCAGCTTTCCACCATTCCCATTAATACTGCTAATGACAATTTATTTTACAAGTGCTTGATTGCAAAACAAAGACATATTATATATTGTGATTTTTCCAGTAGTGTAAGTTACAGTAGTATAAAGTTTGTTGCTGTACCTAAATAACAGAATATATCATAGTGTGCCCACATTATCACTTGCTAACACAGATTAGAAGCTCAGTGTCTTTTATATTCCCTCATAAAAAGAATTCCTGTCTTCACATCACTAAGAGCTGTGCCTTCACATGCAGAGAGGGCTCATTTCGCAATATATGTAAGTTAGCAGAACATGTACATGCTTAAATGCCTGAAAACACAGAACTACAAATCTAGCAGGAGCAGTAAGTTTGATTAGAGCTTTTTGCTATCTGTACTTCTTAAGAAATCCAGCACTGACAGACTGTTTAAGTAGTTACTTTTTTCACTCCCACTCTGTAAAGTTTGTGACAATTTACGTGGATTCTCCCCATTGGTTTACAAGCTTGGGTAGTTGTTTGGTGCCATTTCTATGCGTATGTGGTGTTCACAGCTTAAGATGTATACTCCAGCTGCTTGGCAATTCAAAAAGTGAAACTGTAAATTAAGGTATAACTGACAGTCTTTAGTTGCAAAGAAACATGATTGCGTACCAACAGAATTAATAAATTAACATCCTGTTTTCTAAAGCACACTTTGCAAGGTAGTTATACTTCAAATCATCTACTCTGGATCAAACGTGTTGCAACAAAAACATTAACATATATTACAATCACTGCTTAAACATGCCAAAGCTGGATTTAGTTTATTTACTTGTGTTTATTTATTTAAGGTAGTCTATTTTATAGCATAATTACAGTAGCAAAGAGCTCAGCAACAGATGCCACAGTCTAGCTAGGAGTTAGGGTAAATCTTCAGGCACTTACTTAACCCCCAGACAAGTTCTGCATTATTTTCTTAAGCAGTAACCCAAGTAGTCTGCAATGAGCTCAAGTACACAGCAAATGTTGTGCAGGTATATGGTTTGGTTCTGTAATGTTCTTTTATTTTAACCAGTCATTTTTAGTTGAAAGTTTTTCATATTTAGTCATAATAACTTACAATTACTTTTTGAAACACTAATTAGCTACAAAATGCACTTAGAGCAAGAATAAAAACTGTTACTCAGAAATGAATACATGGATAAAACATCAGATGGATGACACCACTTATCAACTCCCTATTTAAATTCTTAGTATCTAGCTGGTATGTGGCACTGGGGATCTCGAAGCACTACCCAGAGAACTGCTGAGCTATGCGTGTGGTTTCAAAAAGCAGCCATTGGTTACTCTACTACTCCACTGCAACAAGCAATAAAAGGTCAGAAGATTCCCATCTAAATGACCTCATAATTTCAATATTAGCAGATGGATTCCCACGGCAAATAATTTACAGTAAACTCCTCAAATTACATGGATATGATTTAGTGGAGGGCTGTTAGTTAGGGTAGTATGGTCAGGTTGTATTTGGACTTGATGATCTTTAAGGTCTTTTCCAACCTGTCCTATTCTATGATTTTATGATAATATGAGTACAGAAAAATCATGCCCTGAGAAGGCTGATTCAATACTCTGAAGTCAACAGCAGCAGCTAGATAGGAATATTTCACAAGAGTTCTGAAAAACAAACATTCCTTTCAGGATTTTTCCATTAGCACTGAATTAGATCCCTTTGTAGTGACATTTCAAGAGTTAAATAAAGAATTTACACTTTATTTCATCCATGTATTTTTACAAATACAAATTAAAAATAAACTTTTGGGCAATTAAATGATATATAAGCTATAAAAATAGAAATATAAAGTCTAGAAATGTTAATTGTTGATGGATGTCCAAAAACATATACAACCTCTTTCAGATCAGGCTGGAATAATAATAGCATTTCTAAGTGTATCTAATAAAATTTAAATATGTAACATCACAAAGTTGCTATAGAACAGTCTGCATCCAAAAACAAGTGTATAATTTTCTTGACTTTCATTCCCTGATACAGCCATGAGATTCTGATCAAGCTTTTAAAAGACATAAAATACCCAAACTAAAAAAAAAAAAAGTGTTCTCTTACATGCAATGTAGAAAATACATGAGCTTGGGTACATTTGAGCATGGCTGTGATTCAGTGTATTCACCTCAGAACTGAGGGTTAATTTATGTCTGCCCTTTATTTACATAACCATTTTTACACAAGTACTTTTCCTCCTTCATAATAACAATACAGTGTTTTAAAACAGGCAGATCAATACATTATAAATACCACTACTGTTAGAACACATAATGTACTAAATCACAGGAGGTAGAGTTAGATCCCCATTTACTTCAGAAAAAGACTACTTCTAAAAATTAGTAGAACATGTAGTTCATAAAAGTTTACTTTTCAGACTATCTTAGTCTCAGATGCTTTAATAGATGCCTGTCTTTTTAAGTATGATATAGAATTTATGATAGAAGCATGTTCTCTTTCCATTTTCATCATCATTTTACAATAAGATCAAAAGAAAACTCCCAAGTGCAAGGAATAAAGCAATAAAGCAGCATTTTAAGTTAATCATATTTCCCAAGATATCACGTGTATGACCACATCTCTTACCTTATGATTACACTTGAAAGTTCATTTGACTAGCTACAGCTTAAAACGTATCTATACCAATTAAATCACATAGAAGCACTTCTACATAGTTAATAATTGGCATTTTTGAATGGCATTTAAACGAATATGCATTTATTCTTTTTTGCAACAACTTACTGCAAAATACAGGCACCTTAAAAACTGATACATAATGCAAACAGGGCATCTGAGATGTTAAAAGTGTTCATCATTATCTAGTCATGCTATGTATTTCCCTTCCTCTAAAGAAACACTCAAAAATTTTAAGCTGTGTCTGAAGTTCATGCAAATTATTCTTTTTCAGAATTTAACTCATTATTCACATTAGACTTCTTTTATGCTTAAAACAACAACAACCACCAACCAAAACATTAGTGTGCCAAGACTTTTCTACAGTTAGTACTGTAAAAATCTTAAGCAGACGTCATGTCTTGCTAACATTTCCTTGCTATTGCACATACATTCCTCTGACAGTGAAACCTTCATCCATATTCTTTTAATCACACACAGAATCCTAGAATGGCTTGGGTTGGACCATAAGGACAATCCAACTCCTTGTGCCCATGGCCCCAACCAGCCTGGCCCTGAACACTGGAAAAGAAAATATTACCTTTCTTGACAAATACATGTTGTTCTAAAACTAATGAGCAAAAACTAATCGCAAGATTTACGAAAACAGGCTGCCATTCAGCCCTTCTGTTTATAGGGTCTGATCTAAAGAAAACTGAAGCCAAAAGAAGACTAATTTAAATCTGTAAATTTTGGACTAATCATAAATGTTTAAACAGAAAATGTAGAAAGTGTCCACTATTGTAGTCACTATAACTGCACTTTGGATGCATCAAGATTTTATCATAGCATCTTTTTCTATTAAAAAAAAAAAAAATCCTTCCAGAAAACATTCACTGTAAAGCTTAATATTGTAATGCAAGTTAAGCCTTTTTTATGAAACTTATTCTCTACTAATTTAATTGTTAGTTCCCTCCTTTTGGTCACTGCAAATAGCTCATATGGATGCACAATAACATCTGAAATAAAAACATATTCTTGTCATAAACGGTAGTGTTACCATACACAGATACACTTTGAAAATGTAGTTGTTTCTTCATTTTTTTTTAATTAAACAAAAACTGTCTTTTCTAGTTCAGCAATAATCATAAATACAATGTTTACCAAGCAGTGAGTAGGAAATAGATTGCCAATGATTTTTCTTTATATTTAGATTAGACATCCTCAAATATTCTGCTTCGAGACATTGACAGATATCTTCCACCAGGCTGGTACCTGCAGAATGAATTTTAAACATAAAAAGATGTCACATCAAAAAGAAGAAAGAACTATGAATACATACAGTTCTCACTGCACTCCTTACTCCTTAAGCCTCAATGATTATTATACGATCTGAAGTTCTACTGGATTACTGTTTCCATAAGTACTTTTTAGGCAGTCATTAAAGTAAACCTCATGTGAGCAAGAAAAACAGTGATATGAACATAGGGAGTATTGAAGAACTTTGTTATCTATTACAAACAAAAGAAAATGAATGTTTTTGTTGAATAGTACAAACTTTTCAACAAGCATTCTTGCTTGGGTGATTAACAGAACATCTCATGTTAATGAGAACATCTCATACTCCTAGGAGAAATACAGCATGAAAGATGATTAAAGCAAATGATTGCATAATTTCTGGGAGGTGGAGGGGGGGAGAAAGGAAGAGAGTATCAGGCAGGAAGGAGAAAGCAGCTTCACAAATTATTGGTCAAGTCTATTTTAAAAGGATTTTAAAAGCACAAATAAAATCTGATAATAGCACAGTGTACTTCCCTCTCTGCAGTACTTAGTAAACTCCAAACAGACAAAATCAGAACTTAGCCTTCTAAGTGCTATTACATCATCATGGACATTCGTAATTACTCTAACAGCTATCATTAAAAAAGAAAAACAACAAACAAACAAAGAATAAGAAACACACAATGTTATACAAGCTATTTTAAAGTTAATTAAAATTTTAAATGCATTTAATCTTGATATATAACCTCCATGAGATGAAATTAAGGTTACTAAAAGAAGGCTCAGTTATGTTCTCTGGATCCCTGTTTTCTTTCTGAAGTGAAGGACCAGAGTGTTTTCCCCTGCAAACACTGTGTAGGTGCCTGAAGACTTCAGATACTGTATCTGTCCCTAAGAAATTATATATGCCTACTTCCATTTTTGTAGACTGTTACTTATTTCAAACACTGTATAGAAGTGGAAAACAGAACTATGCTAGGCTGCTTCCTCTTTAAACTTTTGTGCTAAAAAGAAACCTGAAAAAAAACTTCAAAAGCGAAAACTTTTCCAAATGTGGTGACATTAGATTAGACAATTTTGTTGTCAGTAATAAGTACTGCTGAATTAATCTGTAGAACCTGTCAGCATCATTCATAAGCATTCCTTATGAACATGCTTATGAACTGGCATTTATTTGCTGAAGTTACAGACAAAACTCAACAGAAACAGTTTCAGATGTTTTACTGGATATTGGTATGCTAATTTAAACTGAAAACAACATACAAATTGTAACTTTTTCTGGAGAAATTTTAAATGATTTAACATAATACAGTTCTAAAACATAGCTGTCTAGATTTAAAAAGCACCATTAAACATGCTACTTCTTTCCCGAATGCAAGTAAAGTTTAGCAGCTACTTTATGACAGATACTGCAAACACGCACAATTCCCTATTATTCACATAGCTATGCTGCCTGGTCTAAGACTTTGTCCAATAGGTTTAGATTTTCATCTGTTTTACTAGTCTCAAGATCTGATGCCTTGGAGCACTCCTGCAACTACTGGTCCCATAATACTCAGTTTCATTTCCTGCAGTCCTTAAAGACTGCATTTATACAAGGAAACCAAGTAAGCTCTCTGAAGTCTTGTGAGAAATTGAAAAAAATAAAATACTGAGTATTTGTACGTCATTATTCTGTTCTTTCACTCCTGCATTCACATGCAATCATTTCCAGATTATGCTAACACACAACTTTATGTTCATCTCAAACCTTACTTAGACAAACGATAAAACCCAAAGGTTTCAATTGTGTTGAAAACACTTTTGATATCATCAGTGAGAAGGAAGAAAGAAAAGCAGGTATGTGAGAAGCAAATACTATTTATAGTGGTATTACTACAAAATCATCTGACATAACTGTTACAGGTCAGGAGATAGGAGCTATTAATATTTTTAAATTGTAAATACAACAGAAGATTCCTCACCTTCCAGAGTCCGATTCAAGAGGGTCATCATTAATTGAGTCTGCATTAAAATCCAAAGGTTCTGCATCCTGAAGAAGTTCTATTCTGTCTCTTTCAGTCCTACCATTTGTTCGGGTGTACTTCGATAGTGCTGAATAGGTAAAAGGAAGTAAAAAGATCCACTTATTCTATGAATACCTCCCAGCGTCTGAAAACATCCAACTTTAATGACCAGTATAATATTTTGCTAGTAACTCATCTAAAGTACAATCACAAATATTTAGAATAAATTCAGTATTAAATCAGACTTGGCTATACACTCAAAGTCTGGGTCTTTTTGGATTTTTTATTTTTGTTTATCTACAGTACAATGTAACTTCGACAAGCAGATGAGATGCATTTTGCAAAGAATCAAAGAAAATTAAAAATTATATAAAAACATTACAAATAATTGTTTTTAACCAAGGATGCTACGTGCAAAATTTAGCTGGATTTTTTTTTTTGTTGTTCAATATTCTTCTGTTAGTTTTGAAATGGAAAAACTCATGAATGAAAGAAACAGCTGTTTGGCAATTCACTGCCAGCTTCAGTTGGCATACATCTTATTTTGGTCCTGGTTAACAGCAGAATGTATTTGAATACAATTTCAGTTAGTCTGTGTCTGAAGATTTTGGTTTCCTACTGCTAAAAAGAGTGGGAGGAAGACCTACTTTATTTTCTATTGAAAGCACTTTCCTTGAATCTTCCCCCCTTTATTTTCTAAACTTTAGTTTTCCACCACTTCATTCAACCTGCCACATTTGGCTATTTAGTCTCCTTTCTCACCTGTTGTTAGCTTACAAGAATACAGGATTTATACACTAAAAGTTAGCAAAAGGACAAAAAAAAATTCAGTGGACACCAGAAGGTTTGCTTTTTTTCAAACATTTTCAATTCAACATTGTTGTTCTACAAACAAATACTACTGCACATGTAACAATCTAAATTGGCTAGTTTAATGTGCTATTAAATGACATGCATGCACTTGTGTATATTCTGGCTTTATATTTATTAGTCATTTCTCCAACCCTTATCAGTTCATGTACATTCTGACATGTGAAATTTCCACCTTCAAGGTATACCTTAAATATAAATGTTTTTACTACTCTAGGTGTATGTATGTGCCATGAGAGAAATTGAGTAATTTAGACCAGCCAGATTCCCCAGCCTCAACTAGTCAAAATGCAAAAGATGGGAAGAAACATGGCACTTGTCTTTAATGAGCAAGACAGCACTATTTCCTCCCTACAGAAGGAAGTGTATCAATATATGATCTAAGACAAAAAGGAAACAATTTACTTTTACTTACAGAGTCGGTATTGCACAGACAGGATATTAAAAACCTAAAAGCAAGCAAACAAGAAATCTCCACACTCAAAACAAAAACCCACAAAACTTACGTCTATTAGCATTAGTCTCTGAGAAGCTGGATTCTTTTTGCTCTGTGTGGACAACCCTGTTTCTAGTGGAATCCTCTCTATTTCCATATCGCTCTTTCCATTCCTTGAGAAAGACAAAAAAAGAAAAACATGAGCTGTAAGGAAAGTAACACAACAAAAGCATACACACGATCAAAACGTACTGTAGTGTAGAGCTAACTGCTCAATCTCGCCACACAGTGAAAGAAATACTTTTAAAATGTTACTGCTTGGTGTCCCGATACAAGAAGAGTTCTTGTTCTGTTTCTAACTCAATGTTTGTGTACCTTCACAAAACCAATTTCAGTAACTGCTCTTTAGAAGAAAAATACTCAGAGGAAACAAACCACAGATGCTCCTTGTTTAGTTTCTATTTCCATCTAGTGGCAGAATGGTAAAATACCCAGACAAAAAAGAAAAATACAGTTACTGTTAAACTTCTATCACACAACCTTTTAGCATTTAGTAATTTTAATATGAAGGATTATAAAGTATTAAAGAAGAAAACCTGCTCTTTTTAGGAGATAAGTTCATAACCCAGTAGAAACTTTTCCAATTCTTTCAGTAACTTCCATATTGATCAGATTCATACAAGGATCCTCAATATACTCAGAAGTTACTCGGCTGATTTATGCCAACAGATTTTACAGTTCAAAGCTGTAGAGGAAGTATTTATCACGATCTAACAAAAGAATAATCTCATGCGCTCCAAAAATTTCAAGAATGCATGTGCTACCGTTTAAAATGCAAACACAAAAAACAGGTAACATCTGAAGTTGAGTTTTCTATTGAAACTAAAATTGCTGATTCAGTTCATTTCAGCGTGCACCACAGATACAGTGCACTGACTGGTACTTAATTTTGTATTAAGGGAAAGCTTTAAAACTATGGTATGGAACGTGCAGAGCAGAGTATCAGAAGAAAGGTCTTTGCATTACTGGCTGTTAACAAGAATTGAATACAAGTATCCCTGACGTTGAAGAATCCAGAGGTTTTAGACCCAATATTATCCTGGCTTTCTGCAGATAATGCTTTTCCCTTTAGTCACTTTATTTTTCACATATACTCTTTAGATATCTTTTTTTCTATACTGAATTCAAAGTGTTATTGGTTAATAACAAAAGCTACAATTAACTGAAGCTGCTTTAGCAAAACTCTGAATTACAACTCAATTCAGTAAGCATTCAAAATTGCTTTGAAACAAAGATTTTGTTTGTTACTTAGTGACAGCAGTACTCATTCTTTCCTACTCATTCTCCTTTGCAAAGGGAACTGTTTTCTCTCTCAGAAATTACTCGCCAATTACTGTGACAATTACTCGCCAGTGACCACACAAAGCAGCAGGTAAGTCTGGGAAGAACACAGGGTCTCCACTCCAAGAGAACATTGCAACTCTGTAGTTATTTCAAGCAGATTCAGCATCAACAGAATGGACGGAGAACAACCCATTCCAGATTATCCTGAGTCCTACAGTTCAGGACTCTGCTTATCATGAACTATGTTTGTAGCCATAACTTATTCTAAGAACAGAGTGAGTAACAACAGAGTACAAGTATTATGGCCACAATTACCCTCTTATCTTTTAAAAATAAAATTTAAATTATCTTTTTCCCTCAGCCAGGACTATTCTACAAAATAGAACTGTTTCCGTCTGTGACTGGAGGGCTTTTTTGTTGTCAAATAAGTCAGATGGATTAAATAGCAATGGCCATTCTTAGATATTTTATTATATTAACATTCTGATTACATAAAATAAATCTTATTACCCTTCTTCTGTTTTCACCTTCTTCCTGCCTTTGCCGTTTTCTTTTCTCTAGAAATGAAATAATAAAAAAAAAAAGTCTGTAGCTAAATACAAGAACAATCACTACTAACAGGTTTTTCTTAAACAAATGTAATGAAAAAAATAACATTTACTAATGAGATTCTTACTGAAATAGGTGGTTAATACAATTTAATAAGAAGAAATCATGAAGTTGATTGTAATGGAATTTGTCATGAAAATCAGTTTATCATGCTGACAATGGCTGTCACCACTGCTGAAATGCACCACACACATGCTCACAGACACTGTTTGGTCTCCTTAAACATTCAGCAAGTATCAATGAATACCAACTGGTGCCATTTTTTTTACATGGAGGAATTTAATGAAACACCTTTGCTTTATTTGCCCTTCCATGTCAGACTGCTCCTCTGCTGCCATCTGCCACATGGCAACAACATTTAACAGAAATACTGGTAGGAAACCTCAGCCTCTACTGCTATACCACCAACATCCACCTCTGACATTACAGGTCAACAATGTAAAATGGGAGGCATTACTTTCAGAGCAGCCCTCCAATAAAAACACAGTACTAAAGAAAGATTAATGTGTTGCTTAAGGTATTGTGTGACACTTCCCCTGCTTCAGGAAAGAATACTATGCTTAGCTAATCCAGTCAATCTTGTTTCTAATACACTATGAAAGGAGTATAAACGTACTGCATAATATAACTTACATACAAAATTTTGTTTCTGAACTATTACTCGAGAACTACTTTCAAGCTGTTAGCTTGAGACAAGAACACTTTTTTTTTTCAATAAAAAATTAACAAAACATTGAAAAAAAAAAAATCAAGAAATTATCCCAAATAGCTGATAATTTAAGCTCTAAAGAGTACATACTTAGTGTAATAATGCACAGTAGTTACTTGACCTGGCACAAAATCCTAAGGAAATGATGAAAGTTGGACAGCTTAGCTAAGCACACTTATAAAAAGAAAGCCAAAAATAAGGCTGTTGATAATGACAATTTAAGCAGTAACTATCCTTTATGACATATTAAAGAGGATCTCAGCCCCACTAAGATATTATTAGATAGTAATGACTTCAGAGTACCACCACTTAACTGAATTGTAAAATTACCCACTGGATGAGTAAAGTTGGTAATTTACCGCAGATATGAAAAAAAGTCGAACAGTACTTACATAGCAACCAGTACTGTTAATCTGTTGTGCCACTATACAGCTCAAAAACTGAAAAGCTTTGTCTTTTATTATTTTTTTTCCAGACATGGAAGAATGATTATATTTTGTAGGATGATTAGGATATAGGATCTAGATTACCTCTTCGGATTAACTCTTTTCCTTCATCAATCAAATCAGAGGTCATTTCACTGTCCCCCATGAACTGCTGGAAACCCAGAAGATTCAAGCAACGAGTCCCTAAACTGGTAAAAGCAGAAGGATAAGAAATTTCCTGTGTTAGTTTATAGAATCACAGAATCACAAGGTTGGAAAGGACCAAAAAGATCATCTAGTCCTAGTTTACAATGAGTAAATGGATATATCATACCGCAAAATGTAAAACGGGAATTTCAGAAATAAAGAAATTAAAAACAAAACAAAATATGAAAAACAGAAAACAGATTATACTATCTGAGAAGTCAGAAATTCAAAACAGTGACAAGGTCCCTGAATGTAATTGAAAAGATGGAAGATCTCTGTACAAGTAGTAGGATAAAAAAGCTTATAGTCTGAGAGTAGTAAAAATGGTTTAAGACTTGATATCTTCTCAAGTATAATAGAAATTACACTTATGGTACCCTATTGACTCTCCTCTGCCAGAATAAAATTACTGAGAAGACTGTATGCAATAAGATTTCTGTTTTTGAAACAACAACAGCAACAGGAAAGCTACTTTCATCTCAGCTACTACTCAGAAGAAACACCTGGCTTTTTTTTCCTTTTTCCAGATGTAGGGACACTTCTCATTTTGGATAAACTTGCTCCACCTTTCACAAAGGATTAAGCTAATTCTGGAATTGTATCCGGGACCTTTTTCAACTTTTTACCAGAACCTGCAACTGCTGTTTGTGTTGGGTTCTTTTTGTTTTGATTTGTTTTGTTTTGTTTTGTTTTCCTCTGTCTCTAACCCAGAACATTAATATTATGTCTAAATACAGCTTCAGTTACGAAGATTTTTCCTGTCCTATCTCAGCATTAGGACTGCTGGCTTAAATAGCTTTATGTGATAAACTTTAATAAACATTCAGTCTCACGTGTACTTGAATTTTTAGAAAGTACTAGAGTTCATGCAAATCAGCTTCTAGATTTTCCCCCCCTTTCCCTTCCTTTATATTACGCTGTAAAAGCAAAGACAAAGATCATCACAGACAAGTCAACCACTACATTTTTTGTAGCTTTCTTGTTTGGTTAGGGGATTCTTTTCCCTTCATATAATCATAGAATGACTTTGGTTGGAAGGAATCTCAAGGATCATCAGGCTCCAACCCTCCTGCCTCACACAGGGCCACCAACATCCATTTCTAATACAAGACCACTTATCTTGAAGGTAGGTAGGGAAAAACTAGGACTGGATTCTTGCTATCTGTGGATGTTCAAACTTTCTAGCATCAAACTACTTTGCATACAACTCTAAACATACATATTGCTTCTAACTGAACAGCAATGCAAGACTGAAGAAGTAAACATAAAAACATATCTCTTAAGACTGGTCAGAAGCACACTGAAACTAAACAAAGAAAAGCAAGCACATAACAGTACTTCTTGTAATTATCTTTTCAGATTCCAACAATCTGTGTTTAAGGGAGAAAGATCCAGTGATACAAACCACCACGTTTTCTAGATAGTCTGGTAACCACTGGGTTAAACAAGTGAAACACCTTTCTTTTACAGATTTTAATTAAATGTTCAGTTTCACACACATATATTTGTTGCAAGTCTGCTGGAACATCCATTACCTACAGTTTTTGCAAATCTGTGTATCAGAAAAATGGAATTAGTTTTAAAGAAAATCAAACAGTTAGGAGGTCATACAAGGGATATCCCGAAAATGTATACATTTAACGAAAATAAGTATAAAACTATTGCTTTTTTTGTTGTTTGTTTGTTTGTCTTTTTGCATTTTTGTCACTACGTCACATCTCATCATGTGGAAGTGAGTCTCTTCCTAAGTGATAAAATTGAAATTATTAATATAAAGAAATGTAGAGAATGAGTCTTGCACATTACTTACCTAAAATATGTGGCAATACAAAGAATGACAACAAGCATTGGGTAATATATATAGAATCCATCTGCAATGAAGGACAGCACTTTCATTGATCCCATTATCTGGAAAACAGATCCAGAAGAGCAAAGAGCTTTTCAGTTCACAGCAGATAAATACACAATCCTTTGCTTACAGAAACATAGGTATTATCATCACAGATCTGATTCTCGTCATCTCACCTAACCTGAATTCAGTACAAATTCAGTGTATTTCATCTGGTGTGGAAGGACAACAAAGGAGACTATTTGCTAAGAACAAAGTTAAATATTACATGCTGTTAGAAACCAGTTGTTCAGTACAACAAAATCCACCAATTTTCAGCAACCAGTTAGTTTAGTTCCCAATCCTTAAAGATACACCATATGCTGAAGCCAGTGGAAGCTAAAGTTCTTAAGAGGAGAAGCCTACACTCTTCAGCAAGCTACACTTTTCTAGGACAGAGAGGACAAAACATTTGGCTGACAACTCCACTGTAGCCAGCAATCATTACCAAACTCCTTCTCTATAACTGCTTCTACCCTGAAAGTGCAAAAATACAAATATTTGAATCTTACTACAAGAATTATCACGAAGTATTTTTCCTATTCTCCAAACCATGACAAAGCCTCAATGCCATATTTTCTGTACTTACTGATGTGTAAGCAGTTGGTTGAGCATCTCTGTGAGAGATTGTTGCATCCATGTGGGTCAGGCCCAAGAAGTTCAAGCATAACGGTGGAGTAAGTCGGCAAAATAACCTGAATAAATGCAAGAGGTAACAAACAGCATTTAAAACAACTTACTGCATCAAAAATATTTAAAGGCTTATATCAAGGTTAGCCAGGTTGAATGGGGCTTTAGGCAACTTGACCTATATGAAGGCAATCCTGCCCAAGACAGTGGTCTTGAACTAGATATCTTTAAGGTCCCTTGCAACACAAACCGTCCTATGACTCAATTCAGACAAATATATGAATATAAATGAAAAAGAATATGAGTAAAAAGCTTAATGGACATTTTCAATAGATAACTTGATGAAAAATTTGCAAAATATGCACCACATACTCACATGCCACTGAAAAGGAGACTGTATGCATCTGTTTGATGATGTGAAGCTAAGTAGTAATAGTTAAATACACGAATTCTAAAGACAGTGGAATAAACACAGATACTGAGGAAGAAGATGGTAAGAAAACAGGCCATCTGTAAAAGAAGGGGAAAAAAAAATTATTTGAATACAGAACTATCCTGATTTAGCCTGGTACAGTATTAATTTTCCTCCTAGTAGATGATATGGTGCTGTATTTTAGATTTAGAATAACGTTGATAACGTATCCACAATTTAGCTGCTGTTGAACAATTCTTTACACTAAGTCAACATATTATCTGATCAGCAAGGAGTAGGGGGTGCACAAGGTGAGGGAAGGGGACAGAGTCAGGACTCCAAGCTAACATTTCACAAATTACTCTACATGTAGTATTCAGGTGGAATGGATTTCACTGCGTAATAGAAATGCAGAAGGCAGACCTCCCTCACAAAACCAAAGTCTGGTACTAAATATTTTACAGAGCTTCTGAAAGCTTACAAATTACTTACAGAAACTTAAAGTCTGTTTCATCTACTATTATTGTAAAACAATCTAGTTTAAAGTTTTTGTTGAGTGATTATCTCAAACTTACCTCTATGTATATATAATTGTATGTCTTTTCTGCCAGCTGTATGAAAACTGCAAATAGTGATAAAACCGGCCTTGTGCTGAAAAACGTGCACTCCGACCACACGACAATCACAGAGAATGTGGCCAAAACAACTGCAAGAACCCTGTAAAACCATGGTCGTAAAAGACACTCCCAGTACCACTCTGAAAAACAAGCACACATACATCCCTACTGATCAGTGAAAGTTAAGACAACCAGAAATGAAACTCCTGCAGAAGAACAAAAACCCATTGATAACTTACTGCATGAACACCCTCACAATCAAGGCTAAACGTTAGAATCATAGAATCACTTGGGTTGGAAAAGACCTTAAGATCACTGAGTTCAACCATGACCTAACCATACTACCCTAACTTCTAACAACCCTCCACTAAATCATGTCCCTCAGCATCACATCCAAATGGCTTTTAAACTTTTTTCTGAGCTTTGCTGATGGCTAGTGATCTGTCTCAGCCTTAAAGAATCGTATGCACAGCTGTGTAGAACAGAATTGACTTGGGTTGCAAATGTTGCAGAATTATTAGGGAGAAGTATTAGAGGGAGCAGAACAGGATTTTCCACTTTCAGCCCAAATACCCACTTTTTATTTATTGTTCGTATATTACTCTACCACAAACAAAGCTTGGACTGTAAAATTGTAGCAAGAAATAAAACACTGATATTATACATCAAATTAGAACATAATATGTGACAAGATTCTTTCTAAAAAAGTGCATAAGCAACAACATTGCCAATTATCAGTATAGGACAGACAAAGAGCTCTTTCCCCTGTGCTTTACTGCAAGAGCTGCAATATTCCAATATTCTACAAATGTAGAAGTCAGGTACAAATCTGTAATTGAAATCTCTAATTTTTTCTTCATTTAAAGCTTCAAAATATTCCAGTTACTATTAAAACAACCTACTGCTTTTAAATTTGTAAAAGGTTTAAACCTAGAGTCAAGTGCATAAGTCAGTGCCTGATGAATCTTTCTGAATATCTTCATATAAAGCCACATGTTCTTACATAACATTACCAGTTACTCCTTTATATATTCAAAATCTGGATAACAGCACTTACCAATAGTTGGTGTGTAGAAATATTGAATAATTTTATTCTCTGGTTCCTGGGACTGAAAAGTATGAACAAACTGTCGAGTTGCACTAGTTTCATTTTTTGCCACATCTTCCAGGTAAAAGGCTTGTTCTAGAAGAATTTGCCACTGGACCTGTGTACGACGGTGTCTTTGTACTGAATAAATAACCTACAATAAATTCCAAGAAATTACGGTTACAACATACTCATTCCAAGAAGTGAGAGAAAAGCCTTGCAGAAATCCCTTAAAAATTTCCACATTACATAACTGCTAAGATTAATTCCATACACCCATAAAGACAGGCAGTAAACTCTCTTAATAGGTAAGCTGTAAGGGAACAACACATTCCATGGCTATTGCTGTGCTTTCATAACAATCAATCTGTATCATTAGCAAGACTACTTTTTCCCAACATAGCTTTTTTATTTTTGCGACTCAGCAAATGCCATGCTTTTTTACAATGAACTGCCAATACGTCATTGCAAGGCCCCAAAAATCATCAATCATCTAGCCAATTAAAATACTGTTGAGTTATTTTGTAAGAGGAAGAGTTTTTACATATCCAGAAAGTAGATCTATATCATTTGAGATATTGAACTTCTTTACTTTCTTTCTCTCTGAAAAGTCACTAAGTAGTGTTGCATAACCCACTACAGCAGGCAAGTTCAACCTGTGGCCCAGCACGGCTCACAACGCAGCCCATCCCATTCCTGCTGTAGAAACAGCAGCTCTTCCCCACAGAGCAGTCCTGGGCATGTAGCCACCGCTCAGCAACAGCTGAACAGTCCGTGTGCTATTAACACTGTCAATTGAAAGCAGGGCACAGGGAAGGCAGTGCTGTGCTGTGCTTACTCAGGTGATGGCAAATAATTGTATGCATGTTGATACATAGGCTGAACACAGGGCTGTGAAAATAGAAGAATATGCAGCCATGCTTTCTATTTTGATAAAGGAATTTGAAAATAGAATCACAGAATCATAAAATCCTTAGGGTTGAAGAGGACCTTTAAAGGCCATTTAGTCCAAATCCCCTGTACTGAACAGGGACATACATGGCTATATCAGGAGCTCACAACCTGGTCCAGTGTGCCTTGAATATCTCCAGGGACTTTTTCCCAACTTAAAAAGACTTTTTCCCAACTTAAATCTACACTCTTCAAGTCTGAAGCTATTTCTCCCTGTCCTACTACAACAGACCTTGCTAAAGAGTCTGTCCCTTTTTTTCTTGCAGCTCCCCCGTAGATACTGAAAGGCTGCTACCAGCTATCTGATGCCTTCACTTCTCCAGACTGTAAAGCCCCAACTCTCTCAGCCTGCCCTCACAGGGAAAGCATTTCATCCCTTGGGTCATTTTTGCACCCATCCTCTGGATGCACTCCAAGAAGTTCATGTCTCCCTGTTCTGAGAATTCCACATCTGGACGCAGTGCTCCAAGTGAGGCCTCACCAGCACAGAGTAGAGGGGTAGAATCATTCCCTCACCCTGTTGGCCACGCTTCTTTTGATGTGGCCCAGGATATAGCTGGCTTTCTGGGCTGTAAGGGAACATTGCTGGCTCATGTACAGCTTGCCACCCACCAGTACTCTCAGGTCTTTTTTTGGCAGAGCTGTGCTCAAGCCTTTCATCTCCCAGCTTGTACTGGCAGCAGAGGTTACCTCAACCCAGGTGCAACACCTTGCATTTGGCTTTATGGAATCTCATTTGACTCACCTGGGCCCACTGCTCAGCCTGCCTAGGTCTCACAGAATAGCCCAGATTGGAAGGGACCTCAAGGATCATGAATCTCCAACCCCCTTGCCACAGGCAGGGATAACAACTATTATTAGACCAGGTTGCCCAAGGCCCCATCCAACATGGACTTGAACATCTCCAGGGATGGGGAATCCACAACCTCTCTGGGCATCCTATTCCAACACCTCACCACTCTCATAGTAAAGAGCTTCCCCCTGACATCCAACCTAAATCTTCCTTCCTCCAGCTTAAAACCATTTCCTCTTGTCCTGCTGTTATCCATCCATTCAAAGAGTTTACTCCCCTCTTGTTTGTAGGCTCCCCTTCAGGTACTGAAAGGCTGCAATAATGTTGCCCTGCAGCCTTCTTTTCTCAAGGTTGAACAAACCCAGCTCCCTTAGGCTGTCTTCATAAGGGAGGTGCTCCAGCCCCCTGATCATCTTCGTGGCTCTCCTCTGAACTCTCTCCAACAGCTCTCTGTCTTTCTTGTACTGGGGGCTCCATTCCTGGACACAGATGGGGCCTCACAAGAGCAGAGAAGAGAGGGACAATCACCTCCGTGTCCCTGCTGACCAGCCCTCTCTTGATGGAGCCCATCCTATCCCTCAGTTTTGCCAACTGCACTCCATAGCTTGGGGTTCACAAAATGAAAAAAAAATAATTTACATTTGCAAGATCATTTTCAGTTGATATAAACACATGACCTGCAAATTTTCAAACTGATTGCATATAGTTGCATTCAGATACTTAACTCAAAAATCTGATCATGCCTCTTTACCAGACTTACAAAATTCCTATCTTAGCAGAGCAAAATATCCTTCACAATCACACCTTACTCACGTCATCATTTTTGGGCAGTATGTGGGTTCTGAACAATTGTTGGAAAGGATGAAGTACTGGATGTACTGCTGCAGAAGTAATATCTCCTGTTTCACTGTGTTGGCCCATAACATCAGAGGTGAGTACTGGAAATACAGCAACAGAGGCTGAACCTTCCCACCAATATTCCGTTATGTTTTACTGCCTTGTGACAGATGGCAGCAGAGGGGCAGTCTGCCAAAATGGAGTCTGACTTGGAAGTGCATATGAAGCAAAGATTTGTCATTGAATTCCTCTATGCAGAAAAAATTGCACCTACTGATATTGAACAATGCTTTCTTAATTGTTACTGAAACCAAACAGTGAATGTGAGCATGGTGAGGTGGTGGGTAGTGTGCTTCTGCAGTGGTGACAGTAGGTCAGATTGCTATGAGTGTGGCATTCAGGCTCTTGTTCATCACTATACACAGAGAATGGTGGTGACAGTGTTGAAAAACAATGGTTTGTAGCTCAGAATTTACTCTATTGAATACTGTTATTGTGCTCTTTGTATCTGTTGCCCTTTCCATGGAAATGATTAGGAGGCATTACTTTTAGTGCAATCTACGTACATGCAAACCAGGACTACTTCTATTCACTCAAAGCAGCCCAGGCAGGCAAAAAGGCTGGACAATCATGCACTACAGTAAGCTATTCGGGCAAAACACTTTGAAAAAAATCTTTGTTTGATTTGTATTTATTCTCATTGCATTAAAATAAACTGCACATTCCCTCATTTATTAGCATACCTGCTTGTGAAGTTTGACCAAACTTTTTTCACTTGGATAACTGTTCTGTCTTTCATCGAAATCCTCATAATCATCCATGTTCCTACCCATTCTTTCCTGGTACTCAGTAGGACACTGGAAAGAAAAGAAAGATAAATATTTCTTTATGTTTTTCAATGTTATGGACATTTCATGCAACTGAAAAGTTCATCCTAACTACAAATTTTTCCTTCTGATGTCAACATTTATTTTCTTCTATTAGAAGAAATGTTTTTTCCTGCTCAAAAAAGAACAGTCTGACATTGTTAGCCAAAAAGATAGAACCCTTAAAATTATTTCTCAAAAACATACTTTGTGTTTTGCAAAAATTCAGAAAAAGGAACCATCATAAGTGATCAGCTACTACAAATTCTGTTCATAACATACTACATATCTCAAAACACATCAGATAATTACATTAATCAAAATAACTCATTTCAACTCCAAAGCTGGTCTGAAAACCACAAGATGCCAATTAGAAAATTCATGTTAAAGAGAAAATAAGACACAAGCATCCAGTAGGTGCTGGAAGTACTCCCTCCCCCATGAATAAGCTGGAGATAGTTAAAGAAGAGCAAAATAATTTTTTTATTACCTTTTTTAGTATTGTGTCAACACATTTTCTCAAAGGGTGATTATACTTGATACTCTCACTTACTTTACGAACTTCCTGTTGAGAAAAAAAAACAAAAACAACAGAGTTGTTTGGTCAATGGATAAAGTTTTACAGGAAAAGACAAGAATTCCTTCCTTACCAGTGAAAACAATAACCATCAGAGTCTACAACCAGCAAAACTCACTGAGTTTTTTACTTGACATCTAATAAAAACACAAATGAACAACAATTTTAAAAGAAGTTACGTATTTATAAAGCATACTACAGTGCCAGTGTGCAAATATTATTCTGCTCTGTAAAGTACTTTTTTCTACTCATGAATGCTGAAACAGAACTTATTTTCCTGCTTCAGCTGTAAATAAGGGGAAGGAGCTTGCTTCTTATATGGTGTAGTTCTGTTTTCATAGCTAAGTAGTTTCCTAAGTGTCCTCTGGTACTACAATTTTCTGACATTTTAGTAATTTCTTTCTCTGATAAAGGAAGAAAACAGAAGTCTAAACAAAAATGGGTAAACGTCAAAATTTTGTGACAATTGCCACAACACTAACATATAATTTTCACAATCAAGTTACAAGAGTCAGCACTAAGAAATGTTTTTGAAAATATTTTCAAGTTTCAGTGTTCCTCTGAAGGCTGGGAAATAAAGAAAATATATACTGGGCAAGTTTTCTAAAGGAAAAGTGCACTGTCTGCAGATCAAAAGACAAGTGACTTCCAGTTCTCAGTACTTCACATAAGTTTTTATATGCACTAACAATATAGTTAATTTTATGCTGTACAAGATATAACCTCAGAAAAAAAAACAACAAAACACAAAATAAGTGTTATCTTGTTAAACAAAGTTATTGTTGCTCTCTCTCTACTATATTTCATAGTTACATACCCCTTTAATATTTTTAGTATTTTCATTGCAGAAATCAAGAAATCAAGAACAAGAGGCAGGAAAGTGGCATGGCTAATCAAGGACCTGCTTGTGAGACTGAGGAAAAAGGAACGTACAGGCAGCAGAAGCAAAGACTGTGAAGAATACATGGATGTTATCCATGGACGGTACCAGGAAAGTGAAAGTGAAAGTGCAGATGGAACTGAACTTAACAAAGAATATGAAAAATAACAAGAAGGGATTCTACAGTACACATTTCAGAAGAGAGAAGCAAGAGAAGAGCGTACCCCCCGTGAGAAATCAAAAGGGAGAACCAGCAAGAGCAGCTAAAGAGAAGGATTAGGCCTCAGCTCAGGAGGCCAACTGTAACCTGGGCTGCATCTAACAAGGAGTGATCAGCAGGGTGAGGTGATTGCACCTCTCTGCTCTTCCCGTCAGGACCCACCTGCAGCATTGCATCCAGGTCTGCGGCCCCCGCAAAAGAAAAATGTGGAGCTGTTGAAACAGGCACAGACTAGGCCACAGAGAAGATCAGAGGGCTGCAGTACCTCTATTATGAGGAAAGGCTAGACTTTATTAGTCTGGAGAAGAAAAGACTCAAGGAAGACCACTCTGGGGCCTTCCAATACTTAAAAGGAGCTTGTAAAAAAAGAGCGAGACCAGCTTTCTGTCTGATAATGACAAGTGGGAATGGTTTTATGTTTAGCTTAGATGTTAGGAATAAATTATTTACTCAGAAGGTAAGGGAGCAGGTTGCCTTGAGACACTGTGAATGCCCCATCCCTGGAGGCATTCAAGGCCAAACTGGATGGGGTTGTGGAAAGCCAGATCTAGTGAGTGACAGCCCTCATCAGGGAGGACAGAACTAGAACCCAAGCCATTCTATGATTCCAAAACATACTGAAAGGTCAGCACAAAAGTATACACAACATAGTTCATAAGCACTAACAAATTATCCATAATCTAGATTTTCCAGCAGCACTCTGGATTGTTATTTGTTAGTCACCAGCATTACTACAAAAGGGTCAATACACGGAAAAAAATAAACCAGATACCAAGTAATGACTAGCAGGTTGCCATGAGATAAATATTCTTCTAGTTAGGAACTACTTCCCTTCCAATATTTACATAGGATGTAGTGTCAAAGAGGCATACTATGATGATCTTCTTAAATTACAGATATCTCACAGTAAGTACTTGCATTTTCTTGCCACAAATACCTACTACCAGGAAATTCAGCAATGACAGCCTGACAGTAACCTTCACTTACTTTGTAGCATAAGCTAGTTAATTACCTCCATAATATCCTCCAAATTCTCCTCTGCATCCGCTTTTTCAGTCATCAGTTTGGCAGCTTTGAAATAGGTCTTCATGAGAAGATAACCCCTCTTAGCCCCATTCCAGTGAGAACGGGGAATTTCCACCAGACCATAGCCCAAAAGCAACACAAGAAGAAAGAGACCCCACGTGTTTGCAGCAGCAATCCCAATAGTCTGAAGCTGATTCCTAAAGAAAACAAATGAAAAGCACAAACAGAAAAGCAAAGTTCAACAAGAAGTTTAAGTCTGTCTAGCAAAAGTTGCATCAACTAAAAGGTATTTTGTGTGTGCGTATATTTTAAAGAGCTATTTCAGCTACAGAAGACTTTTACACAAGACAATTTTTTATTACACTTTGTTTTAAACACTTGTGCAATTACTTACAGTATTATTCTTACCATTGTAAATTGAACTTTGGGTTTACCGCAACGTATATTAAGAATGCTCCAAAAATCAGCAGGTAAGTACCATAATAGATTGCATTCTCAATCAGTGCAGTTTTAATCTTTCCAGTAATGGAGAACCCTCCAGACCTAGCATAAGACTGCATGAAAGGTAGCAGAATCCTATGAAGGAAGCAAACAAAAGCAAAACAGATCAGCCAATCAAAAATAACAACAACAACCCCCCTATATATATATATGTATGCATACATACACACACATATATATGTATATACATGTAATAGTCAACCAGTGCAAGATATTTACACATAGGTGTTTAAAGCTTCTGTCAAGATAAGTTAATGAAGTTTTTATTCCAGTTATAAATCTAAATCTATAAAAGTTATAGATAAAAGCAATAGCTTTACTACAAAAAAACTCTTTATCAAGAGCTCAATACCAATCTTGATTTTAATGACTGAGAAAAAGAAGTAGCTATTTAAAAATGTGTTGGTCATACTTAATCTAAACCAAAAGCACAATCAGTTTGAAGTAGATATATCTACAATTTTTTACTATACAATTCAATAAAAATCAAATAATTTACTATTACTATTATATTTACTATTACTACATTAAAATTACCCAACTTATTCATAGAATTATTTTGAAGTTATATTGTCTAAGATGCAACCTTTTCAGACAATCTCCCCATAAAAGTTTGTGTGTAAGCTGGTCAGTCTCAGATACAAATATGAACTACGGGTATAAGGCTGTCACCTTAGTGACAGGCACAAAAAAAGTACACTCTATATGGTACTTGAGAGAAATATCTTACTTTCAGCTGAGATAAAGTTGTTTTTCTTCACTGTGTCTAGTGTGATGCTATGCTTTGCTTTAGGAGAACAGTGTTGATAACAAATCAATGTTTCAATTGCTGCTGACCAGTGTTTTAGAGAGCCAAGGAAATTTTGGTTTCTCAGATTCTTGTATTGTCCCATTAGTGAGAGGGGGGAAGTGGGGTGCCGGGAGAGGACAGAACGAGGACAGCTGACATAAACTGGGATATTCCATACCATGTGACATCATCCAGAAGGAAAGTTTGAAAAAGGGTGGGGAGTTCACTGGGTAGCCCCTGCTGCTTGGGGACTAGCTGGGCATTGGACAGCAGCTGGTGAGCAACTCTTTCTGCACCACACATTCATATATATATATACACACACACACACACACACACACACACACATATATATATATATATGTATAGATATATATATAAAATTATCATAACTGTTATTCTTTCCTTCTTTTTTTTCCTTTACCTTTTATCTTAGTAAATAGTTTCTATATCAACCCACAAGTTATGCTTCTTCCCCCTATTCTCTCTCCCATCCCTCTAGGAAGGGAGGGCAGTGAGCAAACAACTGTGTGGTACTTAACCACCTGTCAAGTTAAACCACAACTAGAAATTTCATTGATAGATCTGTAGAACGATGGTATTGCAACTGCTACAACATTACACTTATAAATTATATGCGCATAACACTGATATTCCTTGGCCTAACTTACCATGTTAAAAACTGTGATGTCCAGTATACAACACGCCAGAAAATTGGCATAATTCCATCGGGGATATAACTCCATGGTTTGAAACACTTTTGCTTGCTGTAATAACATAGGGAAACTTGTTAGTAGTTGTGAAGTCAAAAGTGTTGAAGTTTCATTACCCCCGCCCCCCCCACAACCTTCCCCCCCCCTCAATAAATTCCTCTATCTAGAAAAAATTTTGAAAATAGCAGAAGAAATAACACATACTTCTTAAGTAGTCAATTTCAACCACATCAGAAGAAAACAAACTGAATCCTGATTTAAAGTACATTTAATATTTAACTTATCAAAAACAACACATTTGGGCAAGATAGCTTTTAAAAAAAGGAACCTGCTCAAAGAGACAGTTTAGTAAGTAATTCAAGGCTTTAATTTTTCTTCTTGCACAGAAAGCACTTTCACCATACAAAAAAAATATATATATCTTCTGTAGACAGAAAAGCATTTAACTTCAGTTTACACAGCAGATTTTTCAAAAGTATCTAGGAGCACACCACCATGATATACTAAGAAGACCATTCAGTGGCAAAAAAGTATATTAGTTGTTTCTCCTACAACCCAGCTCAGCGTAGTCATCACATCTGTACAAACTGATTTTGTTGTACTTTTTGACAGGTACAATGAAGGTAGTGTTTGCTTCAGGAAACAAACGGAAAAAAAGCCACTGGAGCCTTTCTGACAGAGCAGAACAAATGATATGTTGTTCATCTACACCAAGATATTTGTGGTGTTCTTTTCCACACTCATCTGAGTAACTAAATAATGATGAGTCAAGGGGCAACTCCACCAGTTTAATAGGAGCACCTGTTGAGAAATAATTGATGTTTTCCAGAATCAAACTAGTTAAACCTGTGCTGTGAGGTGTTTTTTTCCTTTATGTATGCAGTCTAAATATTTTCAGAACTATCAAATTAAAATAGCATGACATTCAGTGTGACTATAGGTTTCAAACAAAATGTTAAGGTCTGATTACTGCTAACACTATCTAGCCAACCAAGTTAATATTTCTATTTTATAGTCTCAAGTCATATACTGTCTAACAGTTGTCAGCATATTCTGAAATTACAGGCAAGCCACAAGGTTATTAAAGTTTTCACATTGTGCATTTACCAAAATATGTTTAATTAACAAACACTGAGCAGTCTAAAACAAAAGGTAAAAAGCTGTGTTACTAAGCCTAGCATTTTACAGTGCTTTCAGAAATAACAATATCCTGGCAGTCTCTACTTTTGGAGAATAAATCTGGCACTACATTGCACATAATGGACACCTTGAATGTAAGTACACTGCACATATCTGCAAGATGTGGAACCAGCCAACTGAGGCAAAGCAGACACAGAAAGAGTCAACATACATCCATATTTCCCATCTCTAATTATTTCCTTCCTGCTAGGAGAGAGCAAATGAGCAGTTTCAGATTACTGATTTTTAATTTTTTAATTTTTTTATTTTTGTCAGGGAGGCTTGGACTGGACATTAGGAAAAACCTGATTACCACTAGAGTGATCAAACACTGGAACGGGTTTTCTAGTGATGTCTGCAATGCCCCATGCCTTTCTGTGTTGAAGAGGCATTTGAATAATGCCCTCAGCAGTACGCTTTAACTTTGGGTTAGCCCTAAAGTGGTCAGACAGCTGCACTCATCTTTGAGGATCATCTGAACTATTCCTACATTCAACTGAACTACTCTATTCCAACTTTAACCATTATATATGCACAATTATGCACAAAGAAAGCCATTAAATATTTCTTTAAGAAAAGCCTATTTGAAGAAAACTTACCTTGGAGCAAGAGTAACAAAAGAGCCATTACTTTCTGCGGGGCTGGAGTTAACAGCAAGCTTGCATCGATTATAAATGGTCTAAAAGACAATTGCTTTTATCAGTGATCAGGAAAAAAGTGCAACGTGTACTTAAAAACAACAAGTACCATTTTAAACACATTTCCTTTCCTCTGAATTTACTTTTGGGAGCAATTAAAGTAATAAACACTCAACATGCAGTCTACGTGCAGGAAAACAAGGTAAAATGCAAGTGTTTCTATGCTGCTGAAATAAATTTAAAAACTTCCATAAACAAAAAGTATTCTAAAACGTGAAAGATTTGTTGTCTTATGAGAGCAACAAAATTAACCATAACAGAGAAGTTGTCATGCAAAAAGTGATGTTCTAAGTTTAGAAAGACACTATTTGAGAACTTTATTTGCTGTTTTAGATAGAGTATTCTGCAAATACAACTTTAAAAACAAACAAAACAGATGCCTCATTTTACATCACAGTGGAAAGTCTTACAAACTTCTTACCGTACTGACATCCAAAGGCAGTATAAATACAATCAGAAAGCAGAGATACCAAGCCAGTAATGTTGCAATGATCACCAGCCTATGCTGTTTCTTGAAGTCTCCATATCGATGAAGTAGAAATAAGGCCAGAAAAAAGACAAACACAATCTCAAGGCCCAACGCTGCACCACTCATTATTGAAGGTTGACTCCAGGCACTCAGCACAGCTCACATAAAAATGTTGATCAGAACTGCAAGACAAGATGTCATTTAATTACATTAGAATCTCTCAGAGATACTAGGAAGAAACGAGTTTTCAGTTTATATTTTAAACTTACTAACAGGTTTTTCTGATTTCATTTAAAAACAGAGAACAAGATTTTCTGCAAGATGCTCTGAACTCCTCTGCATCTTTGTGGTCCAGAAGATGCTGAAATCATTTTCTATAGCCTGAAAGTCTATAACCAGAATGCGAGTAATTTGAATAAAGGAAAGGTTTAAAGTTAAACGTTTCCAAAAAGTTACTGAGAAACTTCTATTTAATGGGCTGTACATCAATTACAAATTTAAATTCCCTACTCAAGAGTTAATAGAGCGTAAAAACACAGCAAAGCTATTTGCAATGCAGCTCTTCTAAAATTTCATATGAGGCAATGTGTTTGCTAATTCACCTTCCTACTTTTCTTCTGCTCTTCTCCAGAAGAACACAGGTCTCCATTCATTATTAGACTTGCTATATTTTCTTTTCCTCTGGGATGACTTACTGTTACAGTCAAGACTGCTAAAAATCTTTGAAAGCTCGTCCTCGCACAGGCATGCTATTAAGCAAAAGACCAGTGAGCTGCACAAATCTGTTAGAGAAAATGTCACCACCTTGTTACATGGTTACTAAAATTGCTTCTGATCCTTAACACTTCATACAGTAAAATAAACAAAATGTTTACCCTGCTTAACTTGCTTTTCCATCAAAATGTTCTTCCCCATTTTGTTCCTTCTGCATTTAATTTCCAGATAGTGAAAGCAGCCTATTTACTTCATGACATCTGTTATACAGAGCACCCCATATTCTGAAAGTAGGCTGAATTGCCTTCTTGTATATTATGAAAGCTGTACACATTCATTTCCTATGTTCTGTCCACTTTTTTTAATAAGTTTACCAAATAATTGGTAATTTTATCAAGTCAAAACATCCCCCTACTATTTGCCTGTACTGCATTTAGGACGGCTAATTGGTAATCCACAAATTCAATATATCTAATCTACTTCTTGATAGCTCATTCTATGTATTCTATTGTACTATTCTCATTTCCTCAGAAAATGAAGTCTTTTACATTATAGCATAAGAGCAAATTCCACTAAAACAGAGCATTTCTTCCCCACTCAAAACCAGTTTAATTAAGGCAGAGCTGTCTGACAAATGCAGCTTTGGATGCCCATCATAGCCACACCTCATGCTATGCAATTAAAATTATACATCATACGCTCCATGAGTCATACCTATAGAACTTTTTACTACAGTCACACCTAAGGAGCTGCAATCAATACATAACATGAAAATTTTGTGTGTGAGATGACGCACTCAGTTCTTACCCAGAGATTTCAAAAATGTTATGAGCCTGTACTGAACACACTAAAATCAAGAGGGAATTCATAGTTTATAGCCTACAACAGAACAGAACCTGCACAGCTTCAATTCACTTTCAAAGATTTGGTTCAAAAACGATAAGACAGAAAATAGTAAAAAGTAGTTCTAGGGAAAAAATAAAATAAAATTTAAAAAGTCCTGCAAAGAGAGAAACACGTTTCTTGAGTGGAGCTCTTGCTGTGAACAAAATCTTCTTAGGAGGACAGCCATACCTGGGACCCTTGCTAATAGAATCAGGACTTAGAATATATTACTGTTTGCCTGTGGGAAACAGAATTTACCTCTGAAGCTGGCTGTTAGTTTACAGAAAGATGCTTGCCCACAATCATGTTTCTCAACTACTAGCACTCCCCTGAACCAGCTGGCTAAAATTCCTGAACCCTGGAGAATTTTCTCCCGAGATCAGCAAACTACTTCAGAAGAGCTCTTCCTGCTCTCACCTTTCTGTTAAGCAATTACACAATCACAGAATCACAGAATCACAGAATTGTAGGGGTTGGGAGGGACCTCTAGAGATCATCGAGTCCAACCCCCCTGCCAAAGCAGGCTCCCTACACCATGTCACACAGTTAGGCATCCAGGCGGGTCTTAAATATCTCCAGAGAAGGAGACTCCACCACCTCCCTGGGCAGCCTGTTCCAGTGCTCCGTCACCCTCACTGTAAAGAAGTTCTTGCGCACATTTGTGCGGAACTTCCTATTTTTCCTCTAATTACAAGAAGTAACAAACTTATCACTGAGAGGAAGAGTATCTATTGACACACTCCATCACTGTAGGATAAAGCACCCTCAACTTGTTGTAATTTAGATGGAAATCTGTTTTGTTTTAGACATGGACTAGAACCACGTGTTTTGAATCCTATGAATGGAAGAACCTGGGTATCCCCATACAGGACAGGAGTTTCAAAACTGCTACAGGAAATCTTTGAAGGTCCAAACACAGCTAAGGACTTAGCAAGAACACTAAAAGGGGCAGTTCACACTTTAATTACCTCAGAGACTCCCTACCACCATGTCTTAAATTACCTTGGCAGCCTGGAGACTGAAGAAGCCCAGGGGTACTTACATTACAAATGAACTAACTGCTCACTCAGCCTGGCACAGAAATTACGTGTTACTAGATGAAACAGCACAAAACAACCCAGTCGTTTCTTGAAGATTCTAAACAGCATTCAATTTTATAACAGAGGTAATCCAAGGCAGGGCTAATAATAGCAGTGCACATCTGTGAAGAAAGGCCCAGCAAAGAAGTTAATGAAGCGTGAAAGAGATGCTGTAAAGAACAACATCGAAGATAGCTGAAGCATACTGGAAAAAGCATCTGTGAAACAGCACCTCCCACCTCAAGCTGATTCCACAGCTCTGGAGCACAGCTAAGAAAGCTGCCACCTCCAGCACACTATCAGTGCTGAGTTCCATGGTGAGCTCTTGCCCTTATGGCAGCCATCTCCCAGCCGTCAACAAGGGTGTTCCAGCATATTTGGCAAAAGAAAAAGTGTCTGCCATAACACCTGTGACAGGGCTCTGATGCCTGCCCTACTCTGCTAAACTGTCTGGTAAGAATCCCAAAGACACACCTAAATCCTCTGCACCAATATAAGTGCTTAACCCTAAGCTTTAGAAACTTTCATCTTTAAAAAATAAAATGGAATATCTCATGTTTTATAAACACTAAAAGGAAGATAAGGTAACACCACGCTGAAAAACAACCCCTTCAGACACTTTCATACTCAGCTCTGCTCAGTCTGTTGTTTGTCTTTTTTTTTGTTTCCTCCCAGCTTCCATAGTACACACTGACCCTTGCACCACAGGGATCAGATAAGCAGATGACAGATGAAGAGCTTCTTAGCACTGACAAAACTACCAACAGAAAGAAACAGGCCTACAGCTGTCCATGAGAGCTGACCAGCTCAGTTACCCTACTGCACCACCCGGAAGAAATAATCTCTGAAATGAGCCAACAGGTGCAATCTGCATAGCTTTGTTCTTCCAAGAAACAGAGATCAAACCATGCACCAACTAGTATTGTATTAGCACCTGCAATTTTAATTATCTTGGAATGTACAGAATCACAGAATATCCTGAGTTAAAGGGATCCACGAGGATCATTGAGGCCAGCCCCTAGCTACGCACACAACCACCCAAAAACCAGACCATATGTCTGAGAGCATTGTCCAAACACTTCCTGAACTCTATCAAGCTTGATGTTGTTACTGATGCCCTGCAGAGCCTGCTCCTCTCCAGGAAGGGAGCTTACAAGCAAGAGAGGGACAAACTTTTTCCATGGTCCAATAGTGACCAGACAAGGGAGAATGGCTCTAAACTAATAGAGAAGAGATTTAGGTCAGATGTTAGGAGAAGATTCCTTGCTCAGAGGGTAGTAAGGTTATGGCACTGCTGCCCAGAGAGCTGTGGTGCCCCATCCATGGAGGTGCTCAAGACTGGACTACATAAGGCCCTGGAAAGCCTGAGCTGGTGAAGGCAACCAGCACATGGCAGGGGGATTAGAACTGGGTGAGCTATAATGCCCCTTACAACCCCTGCCTCTTTATGATTTTGTGATAATGTATGTAAACAAGATTTAAAACTAACTAAACATTTAGTCTTTGCATATGACACTCTGGAAATAGTAGCAGAGAGAACACGCAGCAGGGAGGCACTACGATGTATAATAAGAAAGCTGTGCAGCCGTAGGATGAACCCAGAACAAAACTTGTAATGTTGGCCTGCCTGGGGATGCTCACACAGAACAGGTGTCACTGAGGAGGTCTCCGTGTGGTTACAACCATAATGCTGCAGTGAGACAGACGGCCTGTTCAGAAAATCAGAACTGAAATCATGATGACGCCTTATTTATCCCTCCGGCCCCATGTGCCACGCGTCGCGGTGCTGCGGGCACGGCCCTGTGAGCACTGCGAGGAGCTGAGTGTGGGGCCGGATTCCACACAGCGCCGACACAGCCCGGCCGCGGAGCCCGGAGCGGAGACAGCGAAGTGCGCTCTGCAACACACAGCCCGTGTTCCTCGGGAGAAAATCAGACAACCGAAATGGGCTAAAGAGCCGAACAACAAGCGTCACATCCCGCCCTTCCTCAGCCCCCGGCGCAGCCCAGACACAGGAACTGTGGCCGGGCCCAGCCCGTCCGCGCTCCCCCCGCCCGTGACTCGGCGCTGCGGCCCGCGCCGCCCCTCACCGCGCTCAGCAGCCGCCGTCCCGCGGGGCTGGGCCGCCCTCCATGCTCGCTGCCACCTCTCCCCAAACGAGGCCTCAAACCGCCACACACACCGCACCGCCCGCCTCGCTCCTCGCCGCGGGGCCCGGCACCGCCGACATTTCCCGTCACCGCCGCCGCTGTCACCGCCCCCGGCCGGGAGGCGGGCACAGGATGCGGGGAGCGAACTACAACTCCCGGCAGCGCCCGCACGGCGGCTTCCGGCCGGCTGGGGATGCGCGGGACGGTGCGAGGCTGGCGGGCGGGCGCGCGGGCTGCAGGGCGCTGCGAGGAGCGGGGCTGTGCCGCTCAGCGGGGCTGTGCCGCTCTGCCATCCGCAGCCATGCTCAGGTACGGTGGAGCAGCACCCGCGGGGAGGGATAAATACGAACCGGGAGGAGGGATGGGGGTGTGTGCGTGTGGCTTGGCGCGGTATGGGGGCAGATTTGCTGTGGGGCGTGTGGCTCTGTGAGGAGCGCGGTCCGGCTCGCTGAGGCGCGCTGCTTCTCCACACGCTGCCCGCGCGCTGCTGGCGCCCAACGGCCGCGTGAGGCGGGATGAGAGCTGAGGGATCGCCCCGCTCTAATGGGGTTAAAGTTAAGCTTTTCTTAGTGGGTATTGTTGCATTAGTTGGGGATATGTGTTGTTAGCGAGACCTGCTCTCTGCTACGGGGCTCTCTGTACTTCGCGGCGGCTTCCAGAGAACGTGGCGGTGGTCTCGCAGAGCTCTGGTTCACCTGAGTCTTGCAATCCCTGCAGGAAACATCTCCAGGAGATCCCCTCCTCCGACAGCAACGTCTCCACTGGCTTCAGCTGGGACTGGGGTTCCAGCAAGGCCTCGGAGTTGCTGTCAGGCATGGGGGTGTCGGTGCTGAAGAAGGACAGGCTGGGCAATGAGAACACCCCGCAGGAGCCTCTGCTGCCGGCCTGCACACCCCACAAGCGGCTGAAGGTGAAGGAGAAGGAGTTCGTCATCGTGCGCAGACCTCGTCTGCTCCGAGAAGCAGAGCCAGGTACTGGTAGGCAGCCCTGCCTTCATTTACCCTGCTGAATTAACAGAAGTTATTGCTGTACCCATCCCCTGTATAACTTTGAAACTCAGGGACTTGAATTTTGTATATAGAAATCTTAAAACTGAGCCCTCCAGACTATGAGAATCCAGATGTGCATCTTTCACTTCAGGGTGCCAGGGAGCAGCCCCTCCACTCCATTGGGGTTGGACTGTAATGGGTGCAAGGGTCCCTACTGGAAAGAGGCTCTGGGCTGGCAGGGAAAGGATTCAGTCCTCAGAGCAGTGATGAATGAGCTCTGGGTCACAGGCAGCTGTTGGGAGCTCCAACATGTACAATTTTTTCCTGGGCAGACAGAAGCACTTGCACTGTATCTGCATGTGAGAATTTGGGGTTACGCACAGTAAACTTAAACAGATTCTGAGAGATGTTTTGAAGAGCATTTAGGGCCCTTCTTGGGGTGTAAGGTATGTTGCAAGGATGGGCATTTCAGCAGGGATGTATAGAGACAAGAAGTCCTGAGATGTCTGTCTAGAAAAGTCTTTCCCTTCCTGCACTTGGGGAAACATACAAGCCTTCGAATACAAATGAAATAGATGAAATGTTCTCATTTCCTGAAGTATATTTCTTAAAATGAAGGGGTGAAAGAGAGATGAGTAGTATGTAGAGTCCAGGGACGTACTGTAGTGGTCCTTCTGGCAACCAAACTGAATAAGGCATCAGCAGGCAAAAATAAGCCAGATTAAACTACAGCGTGTTCACTCTCCCTAAAGGTGTTTCTTGGGATGAACTTCCAGATGAACTTCTATTGGCAATCTTTGCATATCTGCCCTTGAATGACTTGCTGAAAGTTTCCATGGTTTGTAAGAGGTGGCATCGTCTGTCGTAAGTATTACTTCTCGTCACTTAATGCTAAGAAGAACTTTGCTTCCATAGGTTGATAAATGATTTGGTTTCCATCTAACGTGGTCAAGTGTAATTCAGTCTATTATATATTATAACTCAATTATTTTATCATTATGAAATTGTCCTGGGTGGTTTTTCTTCCTCAGTCTTTTTGGAGTCTGGAAAGTTTCTGTAGTTGTACACATAGGTGTGACTTTTCCTTGCTAATGAGCAAATTCTGCTCCCTAGGTTTGATGAATCTCTCTGGCAGACTCTTGATCTGAATTGCAGAAGTCTACTGCCGGGAGTTATTGGACAGTTGCTACCTGCAGGAGTTACTGTGTTCCGCTGCCCAAGATCTTGTATTGGGAATCCACTGTTTAAAACCATGAAGTAAGGCTTTCGCTGTGTACTGAGTCATGGAACTGTCTCAAATCTTCAGTGTTTCTCTGTTTTTTTCTTTTTTTTTTTTTTAACATCTTCACCAGTATTAGCGTTTGTCATCTCTGTGGAGTGTGGAATAGCTGATCAGTGGTTAGGCATTATATTGAAGTAAGAGCTGTATTCATCAGTCAGTTATTAAGAAATAAGCTAACATGGTATTTGGAAGTATACTTCCAGCACCATTGTGCTCTTGCAAGTTATTTCTTATAGAACCAAGAAATGTGAGCCTTGTCAGCATTTTTACATGTGAACCTCAAAAGTCAGTCTAGCTCCAGCAGGGTAGATTTGGAGATGTTGTGAATACCAGAAAGATAAAAGTTCTAGAGTTTTGGCTAGTGGGTTATTAGTACAGCCAGCAAGGATAACAGTCTACACAGTGTGCAGCTGAAATTCACAAATACAACTGCTCTCTATAAGCTTTGCACACTTGCTCAGTATTGCATGTATTTATGGTGTTTGAAATTTGTAGTTGCTTTTTTGGTACGGTTTTATTAACCATGCTTTCTCATCTCTTAGGCCTCTCAGAGTTCAACACATGGATTTGTCAAATTGCACAGTAGCTGTTGCAGATCTCCAGAGCATTCTTTGTCGTTGTGAGAGACTGGAGAACCTGAGCTTGGAGGGACTAGTGCTTTCTGATGATATCATTAAGTGAGTGAAATGTTTGGGGATGCTCTGGAAATAACTTACATTCAGTGCCATTCTTTTGTGCAGGCTAGGGACAGAATACAGTTGTTGCCCCCTGTGGGAGTTGTTTGAAATGGCCAGCTCTAGCCATTTAAAGGATTTAGCCGGCAGGTTGTACAAGCTGCCTTTTTCTCACCTGTCCAAGTGGGAAAGAAACACTGCTCTGGAACAGTTGTTTGTTGTTTATTTTTGTTTTTCTGAAATTTCTCAGGGTTCTTGGAAGCTTGAGAAACTGCTTATCTCTGTGGCAGTTGTGTCCTTTTACTGTTCCTGCTTGTGAGCTGCAGAGCAGAACTACTTTTATTTAGTGATTTCTATGCTCCCAGGGCACGTTCACGTTTAGTGTACATATTCTTTTGCATTTCAAGGAGTTCCAGCAACTCTTCTACCTGATGCTCTGTGTGCTTCTGTACCGTTTCTCATTTCTTTGTTGACCTTCACTGAAAAAAGTATCTGAAAAATTAGACTCCATCTAATTGAATCATATGATCATTTGAGTTGGAAGGGGCCTTTAGAGGTCATCTGGTCCAACTGCTCTGCAGTGAGCAGGGACATCTACAGCTACAACAGTGTGCTCAGAGCCCCATTCTGCCTGACCTTGAATGTCTGGAAGGATGGGGCATCCACTGCCTCTCTGGGCAACCTGTTCCAATGCTTCACTAGTAAGTGCTATAGGGAGATTGCTTAGTCTTTTGTAGAGGTAAAATGATTTTGAATAGGCCATGGTGTTTGTTCATTGAGATGTAACAAGAGAAGTTGAAGAGGAATTATTTCCTGTCTAGTTTGGCTTAGAAATACAAAAGCATGTCTGGACCAGTGCTTAAACAGACAAGTGTTCTTCATCAAGTTGTGCTGTGATGCAGCAGGAAGTTGAGATCCTTAGTGACTCTTTTAGTAGGTCAATTTACAAGAGATACAGTGTTGAACATGCAACAAACCTGTGCACAACATCTTCACTTTTAAACATTATCGTGTATCTTAGCAATAAAAGCGAAGTTCCAAGATTTTATCAGACTTCTCTTTTTTTTTCTCTTCTACAGGAGCATTGCTAAGAATCCTGGTCTGATACGACTGAATCTTTGTGGGTGCTCAGGATTTTCTGCAGAAGCCTTGGAGCTGATGTTAAGCAAATGTTCTATGTAAGACAAAAATAGTGTTTGCTATTCCTACTTACTCTTAACTTCTGAGAGGAATTGTCCTTTTTGTTTTTTTATAAGCATTCCAACTGTATTTGTCTGTCACTGTGTTTCTTATGTGGCTTATTATGTTCTCAAATGCTTAACTGATGGCTATTACCTGAATACTTATATAATTTCTTTCCATCAATCTATTTTCTTCTTTAATAGCAAAGAAATACTTCAGTAATTATTTGTGAGTCTCTTTAGTCATCCTTAAAGGAGGTCTTGGTTGGTTAAAAACCCATGTATATCCATTTGATTTTCTTAATGAAAGCAATATGTAATTCTCACAGTGTGAAAGCATACAAGTTTGTGGAAGATACCTGAGTGTGGAGTACAAGAGCTCCCCATGCAGTCAGAGAACAGTATGAATGGCAGAAAACATTGTGCCCTTCCATCCATGGTAGAACAGTTCTTCAGTATTTGATGCACCATGTTCAGATTGATGGGTCTAGTGATTAAACCAGCTGCTCTCAAAAGTCACTGAATTGAGCTTCAGTAGGTGTGGGATTTACACCCTGATCTCTTTGCTGACTTCCTGTGAGATGTTGGACAAGCTACTCAATTTGTTTCTGCAAAATACTATTTTTAATCAAACTGCAGTAGCCCAGTGGACAGACAAAACCTTAATCTTGCTCTGGGTAGTTAATACTTACTGCTGCTGGATCTGATTACTTGGATGCTGAGCTTCTTAAAGAAAGGCAGTATCTGTATAATGCACAGTGCGTAAAGATCAGGTCTGCCATCTGCTTAAAAAAGCAGTATTTTCAAATTTACATAACGAGCTAAAGGCTCTGGTCAGGCTGTTTACTGTGCCTTTGTCCTCAGGTTACATCTCTTGTAACTGCACACAAAACAGTACTATGACTGGTAATATGCTACTGAGTGTGTAGTTGAGGTAAGGTCACAACCTGGCCAGTGCATATATAAAACTATAAAGTATTTTATGATAACAGTGTAATTGGTCACCTGACCAATGCTAATAAGTGATAGTAGGAGATCTGTGTTTCTGCCTCTCAGTGTGAAGATCTGGTCAGTGGGAACAGGTTCATATCACCAACCAAATACAAGATGAAGTGTCTCCCCTTGACCATTTAACTTCCTACAGTGATTGTGAATCATTCTGATTGAAAGTGATCTTGAGAAGTTGCTTTGACTCTTTGCCCACAGCAGGTTCTAAACGCAGTTCTGGTTAGGACTTTGTCCAGCTGAGCTTTGGAAACCTACAAATTTCTTGCAGCCTATCTAGGCAACTTGCTTCAGTGCTTAATTATTGTCATAGAGAAACTCGTATTAATTAATACAGAAACTTGGTAGTAGATGTACCACAGTTTGAGTTCTTATGTATATGTAATACCATTGATACTTCTAAGGCTAAAACTTCCATTTCAGTTACTCTTCCAAACAGTTCTTTGTTTGTTTGTGTGTAGGTTGCAGGAGCTGAACTTGTCCTGGTGTGACTTCACAGCCACTCATGTCAGAACAGCAGTCAGTCACATTACTTCAAAAGTAACCCAACTGAACTTAAGTGGATACAGACAGAACCTACAAATATCAGGTAAATAGAAGCATGACTAATATTTATTCCACTAAGAAACAAAGCAGCAGGCTTTATATTTTCTTCTGATCAGTGTCCACTGTAAGTATTAGAAACACTGTGTGCTGAGACTGATTCTATGCTCTGCATAGCTTTATGTTTGCACTGTCAGAGAATCCTACTAATTTCTCCAGCTTAGCCACAAGGAATGAGATAATTTGTATGGTTACGTAGAACTCATTTCATCTTCACTTGAAGAGTGTAGCCTGCAAGCAGGATAGATTGAATGGACCTCATGTTCAGCTGTGAGTCAGCCTTTCTGATACTGTGGGAGGGAGCTTAGTTTTTGGAGCATTCTTAATATAAGGCTTCTGCTGTTGTGGCTGCTGTAAAGGTCATTCAAAAACAGTAAGCCTAATAACTACTTAGGTTCTGCACCAGTGTAATATCCTACAAATAATACATTACAGATCCTACAGTTAATTCAGAAGGCAAATAATATCAATATGTGTGGTATTGAAAGCATCTATGTCTTAACTGAAAGATGGGCTGATTGTGACCTCTTTTCAGATGTTAAAACGTTGGTGGAAAGATGTCCTTTCCTTGTGCACTTAGATCTAAGGTAAGAACTCCTGTGCAGGCAGTCCTCAAGTCCTTATGGTGCAGGGGGTTGGTAACGATACTGCTCTGAATAACCGTATAGCAGTAATTAATAGCTGAGTAGGATTGCACAGCCAGAAGTTGCTTCCTAGGTTAAACTTAGAAAAAAAAATACTATCTGTTTTGACTTAGTCTGGAGAGAGTAACTAACTTAAACTTTTTTTTTAACTCAGTGTAAATAGTATGTACATAAAGGATTTGTTCACTAATAAATGATAGCAGTCAACAGGTAAAAAAAAAAAAAAAAAGGAAGCATTTGGACATGCAAAGCTAAGGAGCTTATAGTAACCTAGTGAGAATTTCTTTCAGCTCTCGTACTACATGGCCACAGAATTGTTTTGATTTTATTTAAAAATATATATATATATTCAAATTTCACTCTAAGGTAACTACTTTTTCTTGTTATGACTTCTGCTGAAGAAAACCTACCTGCAGAGAATCTCTGCTTCATTTGCCCTTCAAGTGCTCTAATGGCAGAAAAACAAATTGATGTTTATTATACTTCTCAGCTTGAGAAATTTGAAATCAAATTTACTTCTGTTTTACAATTAAAGGATAATTTCTAATTAATATACTCTCGTACAGTGACAGTGTGATGTTGAAGCCGGAGTGTTTCCAGTATTTTCATCGACTCATCTTTCTGCAACATCTCTGTCTTAGCCGATGCTACCAAATATCACCTGCTGCCTTAGTGTAAGTAATCCCTAATTGCCCTTGGTTTACTAATTCAGAGGATCAATAATTCTAAACTTGTTTTATTTTAGGCTTAAGAAGTACAAATACTGTTTTGATAAACTTACTGGTACAAACTAGGAGTAAAATAATGGGGAGACTAGCGTGCCTTATGTCTCTGTTTAAAAGCATTACTTTGCCAGCCCTGTCAGTCTCAGTATCTGTCAGCATTAGGCTTTTAATTGTGTGGCAATAACTTACTTTCAGAAATGTTAACAGAATGGACAGTACTTGCTGACCACTGTCAGAATCTGTGTATAACTTTCCTTTCTCTACACCTGCATCAGTTATTGGTTAGCACCGAAGCACAGCACAGTTATTTGCTTGAGGGCATTTTTTTCTGCCTTCCGTTATTACAACTATTCAGCTCTATCCTGTTTTGTGTCTCAAAAAGTGTGCCCTCAAGTAAGAAACCAAAGCCTTTAGCCTAAAAAATTGAGTAAAAGCATGTATATCTAGTTTGGATGTAGACTGCAAAAAATGCCTTCAGTATAATGATTAACTTCTCCCTGTTTTCTTTCTTTCTAGAGATCTTGGTGAAATTCCAACGTTAAAGACTCTTCAGGTATTTGGAATAGTGTCTGATAGCTCCCTGCAGGTCCTCAAGGAGACACTTCCTAACGTGAAGATCAATTGTTCACATTTCACAACTATTGCAAGGCCAACTGTTGGCAGTAGAAGGAACCATGAAATTTGGGGTATCAAATGCAGATTGTCACTGAGAAACTGTATTGGCTAACGGTCTTGTATGGTGGATGCCGTGGATGCACTGTGTAGTGAAGGTCCTTGAGAAGCAGAAAGTCAGAGCACATCCAATCATAGTTGCGTTTTTATAAAGTATCGTATCTTGGTCTTGTGCCGTAACGTAGTTCTATAAATACGTTTATATTCTTTAAAAAAAAGAAAAAGAAAAAAAAAAAGCCTTTAGAAATCTGGCAATCTGTGAGCAATTATAGGAACTTAAAAGAAAAAAACAAAACCTTTTTGTTTTAGGAAAACAACAAAAAACCTTTTTGTTTTAGGAGAGCTACTTTAAAAAAAAAAAAAATTGTGAAACAATCACTGTCATGAAACTGTTACAACCTTTATGAACTGCTGCAAGTTCTGATGCAGCGGTGGTTGTACTGCGGTGCTGTAAAGGTGCTTTCGATTAACTCTTCCAGCTCTGCAACTCCTGGAAAATTCAGTGCAGACACTAGATGTCTCCTGAATGGATTCTGCTGGTCTAGAGTTTACCAAACTCAAATCAGGTACTGCTGTCAGAACAATTAAAATTATTAACTGAGTGACATCTGTACTAAGATGTGAAGCTATCCTGTTTGGGAGAGGGACAGAGAAGTGAGTCTGAATTCACTGAATATGGAAACAGTAAGGAAGCATTGGAATGGAGGTCTACAGGAAAGCACTTAAGAGCTCAATGCTGTATGAATAAGAAGCAATAATAATTGAGTTGCTGTGAAGTTTTTCAACAGGACTCCATGTTGCTTTTCTGTGCTTAAGTGAGCTTAAATTAGGAGCATAATCTCAAAACTTCTTACACAGGGTCTCTGAGCTGTATGTAGTATATTGGAAAAAGTGCTTGCAGGAGCAAGTATCTTGGTTCTGAAACTGAGCAGCAACAAACTGGGGCTGCACTGTAAGAATTTTGAGAGGAGCTCCTTTGGGGCTATTAAGAGACATCCATTTCTCTTTCAGCTTAAGTTTCTAGTATTTAACTTCCTGTATCTTTCAACACTAACAGGAGGAGTTTACATTGTCACAAAAAAAGCTGAATAACTAACAAAAAAAGCAAAAAAAATACCCAAAAAACCCAACCAAACTAAGACCAGGGACATGTAGTGAGCCCACACCTCTGGGGGAAGGGACCTGGCTCAGGCTACTCCCACCCCCAGTCCAGCTGGGGGCTGGGCATGTTCCAGGGACGAGGGTAAGCATTATCTGAAGAGTCTCTTAGCACAAAACTTGCAAGCAGTGAGCAACAGTAGGGGATATACCATTGTGGTAAATGGGCTGTTGCATAGGCATAGTGTCTTCCAAAGTCAGTCCAAAGATAAAAAGCTCAGTAATAAGTACACACAGTTCACTGTGTAGTGTGGAAAATTGCTTATTTGCATTCATGCCTTAAGTTACTTTAAACGTTTACTTCAAGAGGAAAGGTGTATCTATTTGTAATTCTCTCTCTGTGTAATGTAACCCCATGAAACTTTTTTGCATTTAATAAAGAGCTAAGGAATTGCTATATTGTACAGAATGACTAGTGATTTGCCACCCATGTTTTGGTGTGACTAAAAAAGCAGGAACTTGTTCAATCAGTGCCTGACCAACTGTGATTTACATGACAGGGTATCATCATGTCATGCTTAGTACATGAAAGCAAGCACATTAAACATGCACACACACACACACACGTATATATTTAAGTTGAAATCAGGCCTGGGACAGCTTCAAGCATCTATTAAACTTTTAATTTTATTACATAATGTATAAACTTTAAAAAAAAAAAAAAAAAGCAAAGATGACATGTTTAGTATAGCAGAACACAAGTGTGGACAGGCACTAAAAGATGACACCATGGATTTGATTTGATTCAGCAGGTAGAAGAGTTCAGTGCCAGTCCAGGCCAATTAAATCAGTGTTACACCAATACTCAGCCCTGTCACAGAACACTGTCTACAAGGTAAGTTGTCTGTACTGCTTTCCTTTGTAACAAAGGATTTTACAATTCTTTAATAAAAAAGGTAGCTGCTTACTGATTATCTATTATAGATCTCTCACCCATCCTTGTTATTTAAATCAAGCATTCACCAGTAAATGCTATAACACAAGTGCAATTAAAATACAGACAGAACCAGTAGAGGCCACTCATGAGTAGGTCAGATTTACATTTTGCTAAGTAACAGTCAGGAACTTAACTGTGAAATGTAAACCCTACATCAGATTATGCTTTGGGTCCACAGAACTGGAAAGCTTTGTGTTTTAGTCCCAACATTCAGAATAAGAGCATCTTTATCAGGAATACAACTGACCCAGGATAATCTGTCTTTAAAACATGACAGCTAAAATGACTCTGAATAACTAGCATGTAGGAGCTCTGCCAGGAATTGTTATCGATTCAGCTACACTGAATGCCTAAATAAGATTTTAATCTCAAAGTTGCTGGCAAAGTCCTAAGAAGTTGTAAATTAATGTTACTGGCATTGTTTTTTGAATCTAAACACCATGTTGACAAGCATACTGGATAAAAGGCACATAGGGCCATCCCTGATGGGCTATGAAGGGATTAGGAGCAACTAAAACTTTATTCTCTGCAGCCAGTGTTTTAAAGTCTTATATCTTGACACTTAGATCAATGTTGCATACTACTTTAGATATCAAGAGCCTCACTCTGATACTTTTGAAAGAATATTTGGTTGTTTTGCTTTTCCTTTTCTGGTCTGCAGTCCAGATAACTCAAGATCAGGTGAATAAATTGGTCTACGGCACACTTAAAGGTGAAATGTGCACAACACAGCAATAACTTATTTTAACAAGTTCCATCCATACCAGGTTCTTCTTAGAACTGAAACCCGTTTCTAAATTCTAAGTGAATACAAAAACTAACACAGTGTAAGGGAAAAATCCTTTATACGCTTCCTACACCTACAGAATCAAGTTTATATTTTGTGATTGGCAATAAATACATTGATTGGCCACACCGGAGAACATCCCCATTAAAACTGAGAACATCTATCACAGAAGTCTCTTCATTCAAAAGTAGTTTGAAAAAAAAACTCACTTTTGGAAATAGATTTTTTCCTGGTAGACAGGAAAAAGGAATTTGTTTTCAAGTCATGTTTCAGAAGAGTTCCTGCTGTAGAAATCTTCGTCTTGTCAAATTCTGCCCTGTCATCTACGCATCCATCAGCACAGATTTCCAAAGGCAAAGTTCACAGTTTCTCTAAAACAGTATCTGAAGTCACCTCCTCTCCTACAACCTGTTGTTATGCAACCAACAACCAGAGGCACATAAAATTATGCTGTCAGTTCGGTATCAGTTAGAACTCAGCATAATTTTTGTGGGGAAAGTAATAGGGTAACGTGTAAGTGTTATTTGCACTCTGACTACAAGGCCTGCTCCAAAAGTAAGGCCTCCTCTTTCATTACATTGGCCTGTTGTGTTAGAAGCAGATGGTGGTAGGGCTGTGCAGGAGGAACCTTCCCACCAATACCCCATTGCGTGTTGTTGCCATGTGACAGATGGCAGCAGGGGTCAGTCTGACATGGAAGTGCAGGAGAAGCAAAGGTACACAACTCAAATGGCACCCACTGACATTCAGTGACACTTGGTGAGTGTTGAAGGAGAACATGCAGTGGATGTGAGCACAGTGTGGTGAGCAGCGTGTTTCAGCAGCGGCTGCAGTGACAGTGGGTCATCTCCATGGGTGCAGTTCTATGAGCAGGCTCACATTCACTGCTCATCACTGGTGGTGACTGCCGATGATAAACTGTTCTATAGCTGAGAATCTAGCACTATCAAAAAGTGTTGTGCTCTTTATACCGTTGTTTCCACAGAAGCCTATGTAGAAGGACTCAGCTGAGCTCATTTCATTCTTCTGCAGCTGTAAAGAAACTTGGAGCCTGAAGTTCCAAATCATTCAACTTCAGGTCCGTATCTTTCTTTATGGTAACTAACTGCACACACTGTGACTGCACACACACAAACCAGGTACTCCATTCAGTGAGGGGAGATGTCGTATGCATGTTTTCTATATCGTATTCATAGTAAAGGGCTCAATAGAAGCCTTAAGTTTCAAGTCTTTATCTACTCAAAGAGCAAAGGTAGGAGCTACCTCACTGAAGATATGAAAGAGCTGGAAATTAAACCAGGCTTTCACTTTTGATGTGAATCTACAACGTAGAAAAAAATACTGGATGAGCCAAAAAATTTGCCATGAATTGTATGAAACTACAAAGTTGTAAAATTGTTGAAAAGCATACAAAAGATTTGTATTTCTACTCTGTCAACATCAGAAGTTACCAAAATCTATACATCCTTGCACCAAATCTCTACATTTTGACAGATTTTCTATAAAAGTGGGTGAATGAAGATATATATATATATATATATTTAACCAGTCCCACACTTATTAAAAAACTGTACATCTGAATTTTTAATGCTACTGACTTAGTGCTTAAACCCTCTACCCCTGGTTTAAAAAGATGTTCTTTCACATTTGCCATACAGGTTAAAAAATGTCAATTTGCACTGAACTTAGAGGTAAGACTTCAGATAAATTTCTTATATACCAGATGCAAAAAGAGCATAAATAGGCATCCAAGATATCCCCAACCCAAGGAATGAAAAGCACCTCAGTTTTCCTCCAATTTCTCATACAACCAAAAAAAGCCAACTTCCCACTTAATGCAGCATTATCATGTGCTGTCCTCCTCCAGGAGTTCTCTCTCTGGATCCAGAACTGCTTCAGCAGAAGACACTGGGTTCCTTTCATTCTTCTAGCAACACAGTGCACAGTGCATCCTCCTTATCGATCAATATTGAAGCTATCGCGCCATCATTGAACTCAAATGATGTTCCTCCATCTACAACCATACATGCGTCCCAACAACGAGAACGGACACAAACTCTGCCAACAAAAAAAAGGAAACATTTTAGGAGTGAGGTGGTTCACGGAAGCACTGACTTACCTGAACAGAGACTGTTTCTTCAGTTTCTTTTTGTGGGCCAGTACATGCTGAATCACGCAGGAGCATATGTAGTAATACCAAAGCAGAGGGGATCAGAGGACCTACTCAAATGCAGGCTGTTACTCCAAGAGTCTGAAGGCTCTTATAATACTACACCTGATAATGAAACTAGTTCATGTGCATTTTTAAACAAAGCTACTGATGATCCCATTTAATAAAGATTTGCCTAATCTTTCATAGAAATGAAGTTTTATATAATTTAGCATGATTTCAATGTATTGGCCTTCAAGTGGAATATGCATTTACAACTAGCAGTGTCTGAAATTCAGATACTCTGGATATTACCATATTCTGTTATGCTATAAGAGTCATTCACAGAAAAGGTAAAGTCATTTCAAACGTGAGGCTGAAGATAAGAATGCTTGTCACACAACTTAAGTAGGTATGGCAGCAATTTCCTTTTAATATTTAAGGGTCTGGCTAGTATGCAGTCTGGTTAATAGAAAAATCTTGCTTATAAATTTTAAGGCAGCTCTTCTGCAGCTGGTCCAGGCAGGATATAGTCACTAACCATCTTCTTCACTTATTGTTATAAGTGAAATTAACACCTATCAAGATTTTTTCTTTCAAATATATAGCAAATAAGAATACTCTCTTTAATACTGTTCTCAACATTTTATTTTTTTTTTTCATGTTGCCAGATGGGAACCAGGAGTGATTTCAGAAAAGCTGCAAGACTGCAGCCTTACGTAGATGTGCCTGACTGTTCCTGACCTAAGCCTTGGTCTAGACATGTTCTGATCTCCAAGATTTAATCAGCAATTACTCCTGTGACTTAAATCTTCATGAAGACTCATCTTTCACACAGATGAAAAACTTGGAAGCGTGGCCAAGTGTCAAACCTTAGCCAGTCGCTGCCAAGTGTGAAGCCTGGGGGCACATTCCTCCATTTCACTCTAGACAGCTAAAGTATCTCAGGAAAGAGAAAGAACAGCAATAGCAAGATTTTTAGCTCCAAGAGCAAATGACAAACCATGAGAGGCAGCAAAAACTACTTCAAAGAGGAAAAATGGACAGATATCCTTCATAGGTATGTAGACTTTTTTTTTACTGCAGGAGAGTTTCTGTAAAATATCCCATGTTGACAGGACAGGAATTGATCTTGAGGCACTTACAGATGAAAATTCAGTTATTTATTTCTATTTTAAAGTCAACTCTTCGAGCTTCTCAAGGTTTGCTCAACCTGGAAACCTCTCATATCAAAATGACTAAGAAGCAGTAAACATTTAAGACATTATAGTTATACTTCTTTGTCATAAAATGTTGCAACATGGTTGTGGCTCAAAAGGAGAATTCAGGTCTCCAAAGTCAAACTCCTTTGTTTTGACACAGGAGGTTGAATTAACATTTGGTTGATATTGACACTCTGTATCGTTCTCAGCATAGTTATTCTAAAGGTACAATAACAGTTGCATATGTTTTTATTTATTTAACTATAGTGTGTTCCATTAAAAGTGCTCTATGTTAAAATGACTAAATTACAGAACAGTTTAGTTTGGAAGAACATCTAGTCCACAGCCTTCAACTCAAAGCAGGCCTTTCTTCAATGACAGATTATGTTGCTTTTGGTCTTGCCTTCTCAAGTGTGGACTGTTCCAAGTCTCTCAGCAACCTATTCTACTGTCAAACCATTCTCAGTGAAAAAATATTTCCTTATCAGAATTCTATAACATATAGGTCATGACTGTTGCCTCTTTCTCCTCTGCTCTGAAGAGTCTTTCTGCTCTGTAACTCGAAGACAGTAACTGTATCCCACTGCTTAGTCTTGTCTTCTTCAAGAAGAAGACAAGACTAAGAAATAAGGGGGTAAAGAAATACCTTTTGACTCCTTCCCATAAGTACCATGTGTTTGAGCCCCATAATACTCTTAGGGACCCATCCCTGAATTCACTTGTTTGTCAGTGCCTGTCTCACAGTGAGGGCAATGGTATATGTGCTAAACTGAGCACAGTGCGATTCTTTTATTCTGTAAGACCATGTGTGGCTCAGATGTTATGGAAGCATCATGCAGCTTGGAAACGTTTTCTTCCTGTTCTTACTAGAACCATACTTAAGCCACCCAGAACACAAGCTGGTAGTTGAAACACTTCAAGAAAACTCCTGGGTTACCTACACACAGAAAATAAACAGAATTGGAAAAGTCTTCAGTAGCTGCTACAATCAATGCTTACTTTGAAGAGAAGCCACGCTGCCGACTGCTTGAGAAAACTCTGTTTACAATAGGTTCTCGAACACTGAAAAACATCTTTGGTTCTTCTGGACTATACTGCAGGGATTCATTGTAATCGTTTGTCACTGTAAATAGAAATCAGCCATTAGTTTCTGTAGGTAGAATTGTTTTTAGAAAAACACATTCGTCTGGGAAAGAGCAGCTTCCCTACTTGGAAATAACACTGAGTCTTTCCAGGTGTTTGATAGCCTTCACCTTTCAGGTGATTCTACATGACAGTTCACTTCAGCTCTATTCCATGACCTACGTTCACTAACTCTTCAGTAACAATTAAGCATTTGCTCGTTCAAGTCTTAGGACAACTGAAATTCTCATGAAGATCTACACATACTCAAGTGTAAATTAATGATTACATTTCAAGTCAGAAGTTTTTTCCACCAAATACATGTAAATATTATTTCTGAGAAAGATTAAAAAGGAAAAACTTCTTTATCTTGACGGTGACAGAGCACAGGATCAAGCAGCCAGAGAGGTTGTGGAGTCCCCTTCTCTGGAACAACAGACCTGGATGCTTTCCTATGCAATCTGCTCTACAGAACCTGCATTAGCACAGGAGTTGGGACTACGTGACCTCCAGACCTCCCTTCTAACAGCGACAATTCTCTGATTCAGTAACATTGCAAGAGCACTAAAACAGCTGAAGTGCTGAGAATATAAAAATAAACTGGACAACATTATGATATCTTAAAGAAATCTTGCCTTTTTCACTAACCTTTTTGTACTATTCCTGTGTTCAGCGGCATATTCAAACTTCCATGCTTTTTAGCTGTTGGAACAAGATTAAGAAGAGCACCAATTAGAGAGGAATATCTCTGTGTAAACTTAGCCAGTGATACCAGGCTGTTCACTCACCGATATTAAGGATTTCTTCAACAGCTTGACTTGCTACCTTGTTAATATTATAGGACCTAAACAGAAAAGTAGACATCTTGCTTGGTAAGCAACAAAATCTGAGGAAACAAAAAAACAAAAGCCCCAAATACCCTGCATACAGATAAAGAACTAGGTTTCAGACAATGGGAAAATTAAGAATGCTGTTAAGCATAGGCAGACAACAATTTTCCTCCCGGGACCAGATTCAGAAACTGACTGCAGCCTCTGTGCAGCAGTACTGTGAACATCTCGGCTGCCTAGTTCTCTGTACAGCTTACAATTCTCAGTACACGGCTTCAGTTATGGCTGTAAAACCTTAGAATGCAACAGACGTTCACATGACACACTACAGAAATGCCATGGATGTTTTTCCACAGCGGTTCCTCTTACACTTACCAGCCTACAAACCTGAACAAATGCTGAGGAGAAAACGAGACGCATGGTTGTTCTCTCTCCTAACCAGCTAACGTGGTAGCTGAAGAAGTACTTGGACATTTAAATGTAAATGCCTCACAGATTGAGGAGCTCTGAAATCTCAGAGTGAGGCCCCTAAACCAGACACCAGTTATACAGCAATGAAGATGGGAGATCTTGGAATCTGGATGGAACCCTGGAATCCTCTGCTGAGATTGCTCAGTAGAAAACACATAAGCAAATGAAATGCATAAGAACAGCTTCTGAACTATAACTGTATGTTCCCAAGGTACCAAACAGTAGGAAAGTTCTAGCAATCTGCCAGTTTCGTTCTTGGCAGCCTCCAGGACAAGGTTATGCTGACTGAATACAAGATTCTGAGTCACAATGAATAGTAAAGCCCTGTAACCATGGTTACAACATGAATATTCATTTTTCTAATTTCATTAAAAGCTTCTTTTAGTCCACCTTAGCTTGCCACAAAAATCCAGCTTGTTGTACAACCTGAAATGATAAGGATAGCCCAATTTCTAACTCTCTCTCCCTGCACAGAAAACAAAATTGATCAGATTTGCATGCAGCACTGCAGCTTGTTTAAACTGCTGCTAAGAAAATCTACTCCTCTGATTACGTTAGTACAGCTCTGCTTGGATTCACGCTTCTTCACCTAAGAAGAATATTTTGGACAAAAAATGGTGCCTTTTCAGTTACGTTTGAAAGAGACTTGGAAAGAGAATGGAAAAAATAGATGTGCCAGAGAATACTTAAGTACAAGTTTTCCCATTGCTTCAGTCTTCTTCATAGAGGTTTTCTGAGTTTCTTTATCTAAGCAGTTTAATTTGAACCAACGAGACTAGATCAGAGCAACCTGCCAAGCAGAGCAGGATCTCTCCCTCAACATCCCCAACTTCTCTTCTCTAGAGAGGTCACACAAACTTCCACTTTTGTCTCAACCCCTCAGCTCCTCATCCTTTCGCTTCTTCTCACCATACCTATAAGGGAGAAATTCTCATAAAAACTGCAAAACAGCTTCAAACTATGTCTAACAGTGACACTATTTGGACATAACTGATTTACACGTTGCTCATTGCTCAGCAGCGTCTTAATATGGACAGTATGCTTCAGCAAAACAAGCCAATCTAGTTTATCTGAAACAATATTTTATGTCAAAGCAGCGGCATGTACTTACCATGCTTTAGATCCTGTTCCTGTGCACACATTGAGCCCTGAACTCTTCTGCTTTTCCCAAGGACCATCATCAACTGATATCTCATAATAGGAGGCCCTATGAAGCGAGAATTTAAAACTGGGTTTGCAGGACTTAAAGTTCTCCCTGAATAAGACAGAACACACAGCCTTATCAGGCACATAAAAATTTAGGGGGGATATTTTCAAATCTGGATGACAATTTCAAAGGCGTTGCCGAGTACTTCCAATTTGTTAACCACTTTTCACTCAGTTTTATAGCAGTTTTTATAATGGACAGCAGCAATTTGCAGCATGAAGTTTTAGGCAGTTTTCCTTGCAGCCACATCTACTGTTCAGTTTCATGTGAAGAACTCTCTGGATCATTTGGCAGTGACTTTGTATACAAGCAGGGTTTGCTGTACTTAGGAATAGAACTGCAAATACATTACCTTCCTTGTATAATTGTTGAACTACTGCATAAACTGTGCTTATGCTGTGACTGGGTCTCAAAAGTACATCAGGGAACTCTAAGAGTAAATAACAGCATGGCTTCATGCTGAATTCTTGATCTTGGGGCACAATCATCATTCTGCATGGTATTACTGATGTATCAGAGGATTCCTCATCTTAGGCCTATTACAATCAATCTCTCTCCATATCCTTCAGAACTTCCAGACATATTTATGAGCTACAGTTGTTGATGCTTAATAGAAATAGTACGATACAGTCCTCAGATAAATAACCCCTTGGAAACACATCCCAATCACTGTTTTCAGCATAACTAAACTTCTTCATAGAAGTTTACTGAGTTTTAGTGATTGATGTTTTGGTCTGGACAAACTAAGAATGCAAAACTTGTAATACTTTTTTGTTTTCTTAACTGACATTTGGAAGATGCACCTAATGTTTTCTCCTTTTATGCAGCATTTGAGCCTTAAAAATGAAACCCATCTGTGTGACATCAATATTGAAGTCTTCAAGTCCTGTTAACACAAGATTTATTACTAGAGATTTGTTCCGGCAGGCACTGTGTTCTTCATTGCTTCTCAAATACACTGAACTAAGGAACACAAAGTATTTACGACATCCAGGTGTAGATGGCTATTGTAAAGTGTTGGAAAACAGCTTTGTGTTCCTCTGTCATTGAACATTCAATAAACCTTTTAGAATCCTGATAAAATTATATTTGATTAGTAGACAGCAACATATGTATCTGTTTGAGACTAATTCCTTCTGCCAGTCTGAGGCTGCAGTCCAGATGGAAGATAAAGCACTCATGGAACATTTATACTGTTTCCAGCAGCAATCACAGTGTCCCAGGCACTGTACAAACACAAGAAGATGTTACACACTAAAGTTTTTTAAAAAATAATAAATAAATACAGAGTAAAAGGATATAAAATACAAGTAAAAGTTTGGTGAAGCGCTGACTGAGGATCATGTTTTAACTCCTTCCAGCCCCAATCATATTCCCCATATCTTTCTTGTTATCATTTGGCTAGCAGAAATGCATTTATCTTCAGAAAGGACAGTCATGAAAGTACATTGCATAATGCAGTACCATTATGTGATACAAACTGTCTTCTTAGACAAGGACATTTTCCTGCAATAACAAGGTTTCAGCCAAATGCAGGGCTTCTAAATACAGAGACGGGGAAAGAAGTTATGATAAGTATCTCAGTTTGGTCATGCTAGGCTAGTGGAAATATATTTAAGAAGTGCAGAAGACTAGACAATTAAAAGTTATCTTTTGAAATCTTTAGTCCATAGTAAAGACAGTAAGTGAAAGTATGTGATTAGTTAATAGCTACCCAAGAAAATAACAGACAAGAAAAACAGAGGAGAGAATGACCAGACTGGAAAGTGGAAAAACAGATGCTTACAGCACCGCACTTTGCACTTAATCTCTGAGTACACAGTTCATAAATAGCAGCAATCCAACCTACTGGATTTTAGATTGATGGGCTAAAGCAGAAATTAGACAGCAAAGACATCATCAGTGATTGCCCACTACAGTGTCATAAAAAAAATGAAGTCAGTTGTGCCAAGCTGCAACAAAAAACAATGAAGCATACCTGGATGAAAGAGATTCCCCAATGAAGACTTCATTGAGTGCTCTCACTGGTAAAAGATGTGGACCAGAAACATCAGATCCTGCAGATATTGAAAAGAACCATGTTAAATCATGGCTCCAAAGTCTAGAATTTGAAAAACAACCCATGATCCATTGGAAGGCACACTTTACTGCCTGGGTTTGCATTTAGATCTTGGTTCTCAGTGTCCAATTTTCAACTCAAGGACTCGCTTTTTTCACCAGTATAGTCTATACCTACTTATAGTCCTTTAGTGGAATCTTCAAGTAATTAAACCAAGGTCAGTAAACCAATGCCACACATTTTCAGACGTTGCTTTGCCTGAGAACCAATGGGCAGCCAGACTGATCATCTCTTCTTCTAGCCTGAACTCAATGACAGTGACTTAATAGATGTTTTAATTTATGTTCAAAGAATTAGAAGTTATATCACAGGTAATTTAAGGGGGTTAACAAATATTTCATAATGGACAGGATTTCTCAGTGAGGAAATACAGGACTGGATAAATGAGGCTCTTGAATTCTCAGTCCAGCATAAAGAAAATAGTTGAAGGCATCTGATGACCTAGGAATTACCCAGGAAGAAACTGTCACCTGTCTTTTCTCATTTGCTTGCAGACAGAGTGACAGCTTACTTTTCAACTGTGAGGTAATCTACCTCAAATTCAGAAGAAGTGAAGTATGTGCAGAGACACTTTCAATGTGGAGCAGCCAAATTCACGGTAAACTGTTCCTATGGTAACCCCAAGGAATCCTAAGAGCCACCACTCAGTAACAGCCGGAGGTATTCTGCCAGCAGGTGATACTATTTTAAGAAATCTCTTGAAACTGTTAACACTGAAAGCTAATTCTAAACATAAACGTCCAGAACAAACATATAGAAAATGATCATTCTCCCATCTAAAAAACCCAGAGTCTGAATCTTGAGCTAACAAGTATTGTCTCTTCCTGCTTCTCAAACACAGTAACCAGACTCAAAACCAGACTTCAGCTCTTACAAATCTCTGCCTCCCATTCAAAGTTATCACAGCAAAGTGATTACATTCCTGTCACAGACTTCAACCTACTTTGATCCTGGAATCTTTCATTTATATGAGCTCTGCTGTGTTGCTCTTGGCTTAGCTGCTGTTCGTGTAAATCTACAGGGACAGGATTAATACCAGTTCCTTCAAGATACAGTCGGATTCTTTGTCGCCACTGCCACCTTAGAGAAGGGAAAAGTTTTTATCAGTACCCAAAATATTCATCATAGATTTAGCTAAGATCAAAGAGTCTTGAAGACACAAGAGTTTTGCCAGTTCATTCACAAAGCAGAGCATCTTATGATTAAAGGCAAAATACAAGGTCCCATTTCAAGTTTCATAGCTTCCATTATCACTTCTCTACTTATGAAGTTAATCATATCAAAATGTTAATACTTTACACTTACCAAATTGCCAGCTGATGTTTTGTTTATGTGTAAAATAAGATGACACTGACCAAAAGATGTCTGCAAAAGTTACATTATACTGAACCATGTGGAATCACGGGTGCTGGAAAGGACCTCAAAAGATCATTAAGTCCAATTCCCTGCTAAAGCAGCTACCCTACAATAGATCACACAGGTAGGTGTACAGCCAGGTCTTAAGTATCTCCCATAGAGGGAGACTCCACAGCCTCTCTAGGCAGTCTGTTCCAGTGCTCCATCACCCTTAACATAAAGAAGTTCTTCCACATATTTGTACAGAACTTCCTATGTACAAGTTGTAGGCCATTGCTCCTTGTTCTGTCGCTACACACCACTGTTAAGAGCCTCTCAGTCTTCTTTTTCTCCAGGCTGAACAGAGGTCACTCAGCCCTTCCTCATACGGGAGGTGCTCCAGGCCCTTAAACATCTTTGTGGCTCTCCACTGGACTCATTCTAGGAGATCCCTGTCTTTTTTGACTGCAGAGCCTAGAACTGGACACAGTATTCTGGCCCGACCAGGGCAGAGTAGAGGGGAAGGATCACCTCCCCGGACTTGCTGGACACACTTCTTTCAACCCACTCCAGGATTCTATTGGCCTTTTTTTGCCCCAAGGGCATGCTGATGGCTCATAGCCAACCTGTTGTCCACCAGGACTCCCCCCACCAGGTCCCTCTCTGCAGAGCTCCACTCCAGGTCATCGTTTAATTAGTACTGATGTGGGTGGTTATTCCTCCTCAGGTGCAAGACTCTACCTTTGCTCTGTTAAACCTCATCAGGTTCCTTCCTGCCAATCTTTCCATGTATCAGCCATGCCTCCCAGCTTTGTATCACCAGTAGACTTGCTGAGGGTGGACTCTGCCCTTTATCCAGGTCACTGATGAAGATGCTGAAGAAGATTGGACCCAGCACTGACACACAAGTGTCTTTTTAAAAAATGAGATCCTAATTTCTGAATGCATGACTGATGCACTGAGTCTGAGAACAAGTACTAAAGAATTTATACAACAATGCCTGCTCTACTTTTACCACTGCTTGCTTGCATTCATAGATGTCCAAACTGTTCACCATCACAAAACAAAGGTAGTCTGATATAGATTGGCTTTTATAAATGGATTGGTAGTTACATGGAACGCAGTAAATGTTTACAGATTCTTCAGGTGACTTCCACACAGTTCAAGGATAAGGCTTAAAAAAACCCCACACCCTCTCTTTCCAGCCTCCAACACATGCATCACCATCCTAATGGAACTCTGAGCCATCAGAAGTTCTTTCAGACAAGTTGATCCAGGTTTCCACCAAGTACAAAGCTTCCTTATGTTTAAACAAATCAGATTACACCCACTCAAGTCCTTGCTTAGGAGTATCAGTTTTCAAACTTACTCTGAAACAATAATCAGAAAGATCTTTTCTGTTTTGCTCTGGTGAGGCTGTAGTTCTGTCAGAGCAACAACAGGAGCAAAGCAATGAAAATTTCAACACAGCATCCAACAAAACAAGTGGCTAGACTAGCAAGGGACTTCAGCAGCTTTAACTGAACAACTCAGCAAGATGGAAAGTTAAAAGCTTCTGTTTTCTAAGCCTTAGGACATTTGATTTGAAAAGTACCTTTTCATTTAGTAACAACTACTAAAACTCCTTCAGTTACGTCTAATCAAACCTGATAGCTATATTCACCTCATTCTAGAATTTTTCATGGCACAAATACAAGAATGCTTCAAGCTACAAATTAAGCATGCTAGAATGATGAACAAAAAACAATTGTGATATATTACAATGTGAATGACTTGCTTCTGTTTGACTGCTTGTCATCACAGAAATATTCCTGGAATGTTAACATGCCACATGTCAGTTTGGCCTCTCTCAGTCTAGTTCAGTGATAAGGGGGTAAAGGGACCCACAGACCCACCCAGTGGAAAAAGAAGCAGAGGAAGAGAAAAAAAAAAAGAAAAAAAAAAAAAAGGTGATGGGCCTAGACATGGAAAACAGTGTCAACAAGCTAGGAGAAAAAAAGAGTTTATTAAATATAATAGCAGAATGAGAGATAATACAGTGTAACAGGTTTGGAACTGAAGCTAATAAATGAAATAAAAAGAGCTTCCAAATCTGAAGCCCTTACTCTAATGCTGTAGGAGGCACGACTAGGGAACAAAGAGAGCAAAGAGAGCAAAGAGAGCAGAACATTGTCTCCCTTTTTAAATAGGAGACTGCAAAAAACTCTCCCCTAGTTTGTCCTTTAACATTCAAATTACTTCCTCCTTAGTTCAAGCGAGTTTAATTATTCTGAGAATATCTAGTATTGATAGCATCAAGCTACCTTTATAATAAAGAGAAGCTTTCCCTAAGACTACTCTAGCAACAAAATTAGACTACTCTAGCAACAAAATTTAAGTCACTGTACCTTAATCACTAAAACCATCGACATCAAACTGACCATTTCCTAACTGTGTAGGCTTCATTAGCTTCTATTAGCATTACCAGCCACTGTACTACAAATGTTTCTGAGTGTTGAAATACATAAGGCAACACATCCTGCCATAGGACTACTGTCCCTTGTTCATGCATTTGCTAAGTCAGAAGAGAAAAATCAACTGGTGAAGGTCTTGCCAAATGCCTTTTCTGCCAGGAACATGTAGCCAACTTTACAGTCCAGCAACACTCTTAACAACACATTTTTCAGTACAGTAAACATTTACACAGAATTAATGATTTGAACTTTTATGATTTTACTAAGCGTCACTTGTTCCTTTATAGATCACACATTATTAAGCATTATCCAATCAAGGTATTGTAAAATGAAAAATCAGTGAATCATACCTGAACTCACCACGATAAAGCTTCTGTAGCGCTTCAGGAAATGAGTGTGTATATCTCACAGGCAAACACAGGTGACCCTCTGATCTGGAAACAAAAAGGAATAAAGACACTGGAAAATGAGCATACCAATATCTGGTACCTTAAAAAAAGAAAAAGAAAAAAGCCTTTTTTGTTACACAAAGCAGAGCAAGACTTTTTTACTTATATAAGCCCACAGTATTATGCAAGCAAAGTACATCAGCAACCACACTCATCTTTCAGCTCCTGTTGCATACACCGGGTTCTTCTAACAAGGGGCTGCTAAGCTAGCAATTCTGTAAGAATGTGTACTGACAAAGAGTTTTTGTCACTGCAGTTCTAGGCAAGGAATTCAAAGTTAAAAGACTTTGCCAGTTAGAAACAATATTTAACTCAAGTTGGTGATACAGGACAGGCAGCTGACCTGCCCAAGATCAAATGAATGGCATGTCCAAGCCAGAAAACTAAACACAGTTACTGTTTCATGAGTGAAATTGATCATTTGAAGGCACTTGTTATATGACCCTTGCTATTAAGACTTGATACTGTAGAAAATTTATTCACAGAATTTGAAAAATTTTTAAGAGAAGATATTTAAAGAATTATAATATTTTATCCACTGCTTTCTTACCTACTAATATTTGATTAATTGATTATATCAGAAGCAAAAATCTATATCTGAAAATCCCAGCGGACAGAGCCTGGGTGAATTCTGAGTTTTTACCTGCCATCCATTCGAAGGCTCTATCAACTGGGCAGTACTAATACACTGGATACACCTGCCCAAAGCAATCTTACTGCTAGGTAGAGTTTATAGAGGACAAATAAATGCCATTAAGTGGTTGAGGAGGCAGCATCTTACAAGAATGCTTCTCTTTAAATATGTGTTCAGGTACCACACTTAGTTGCTTTTGTTATCTAGGTCTCTTTTCTGTTCAGTACTTTGCCACCACCTCCAGCCCCAAGCTTGTGGTCAGTAACACAAGTTACCAAGCTCTAAGTATTGCTACACTGATATGAAAGCAGCTGAATAATGCTTATCCAATAAACCTTAGTCCTCCCAGATTAGAGGGGACAACTCATTCTGAAAACTTTTATTATCAAATCAAGTACATCAGACACAAATGTTGCTAAATGCCACAGGCATGCTACATGCATCATGAAAACAGATGCATATTATGCCCAATATTAAATGGAGCACTGCTTTCCCCAGTGTGTTTTTACCTTTCAGGATCAGTATTTACTCCAATAACTGGTTTAAATTTATCGAAGACCTTACTGGCTGCCAACAACATTGTACCGTCACCTACAGAAAAACAAAGAGATGTTAGTTTCACTTTTCGTTCTGGCATTCCAATCCAAATAGTCTCACATGTTTTGCAGCACATTTGAACCTTCCCCGCCTATCTGTATTTACCCATGTAAATATAAATGTACCTGTATGTACCTAAGAGGTACACACACACACACACACACCAAGAAAGGGAGCAGAAAATTACTGGTATTTTTAAAGCAAAGTACCACCATCTACATTCAAGATAACAAATGTGACTGGAAAAAAGTTTGAAAAGAGATTTCTGGAAGTCTCTACACGCTTATTACCTAGTAAAAAGAATTACTTGGAAAATAATGCTAAACAAAAAACACAGAAGCCAGGAAACAATACCAGATTTTACAATGATTCCCATCAAAAGAATGAAAATAATAAATAAATAAAGCTTTAGTTTCGTCTCAGAAGGCATAATTTAAAGATCTTATTTGGCTCCATGTATCCATGTTTGGAAAAAAGTCTCACATTAAACTGAGAAGGTATAGGCCTTTAAATGCCACTTTTTCTTCAGATGTTAATATAGTTTGCTGTCAAACAGAAGGACAATTCCAATCCAAATCAGTCTTTACAAGAAGACAGGAGCTCTGGAAGTCTTTGATGTGCCACTTCTCTCATAACCATGATGGATGTTGCCACAGTCAAGCTGGCAGTGGAAATATGAGTGGAAACCCTCATTTTAGTATTCAACTTTGAAGATTTCACTGAAATCTACAGCAGTATTATTAGGGTGCTTCTCGTATAAACACATCCCTAAGACCTCTACCTATCTATCCAAATGGATGCATCTGTCAGTCAAAGGAATTATGTGTGAAACAAAGAAAGACAATTTGAGAAGGGAACAGTAGTTTGTTGGTCTCCACCTCACATTTCTCAAAAACAGTGAGGTGATGGGCTATACGTAATCAAAGAAAAGCACCCTCTTCAGTAGAAAGCAATAGAAAAATCAACAACTTCCACCATTTTACACAAGCCAGTACAAAACATATCCAAGGTGGCCACACATTGACATTTATTTCCTACTGCTACAACTTTATAGATAATAGAGAATTTGTTTCCAAGGTATGAACATCTCCAGATGCTTCACACACTGCAAATTTCATTTGAAAAACGCATCTATGAAAACACAATGAAATACTTGATTTCCACAGTCATACCTCCCGCAGATATAACAGCATCTGCCCATCGAACCGTCTCTTCATTATATTCTCGACGTTTAACAAGACGGACTTCTATCTTCTCACTCCTGAAAAGTGAAGGAAAAAGCCAGAATGTTTCCTGTATTGTTTCTTGTCACATCCTTCTGGAAAACTAACATGTAACTAAGGACTATTTAGACTGTCATTTGGCTTATAAACATTTTATGCCCACACAAATGCTTTCTATTTTTTCCATCTGTTTTCAAGATAATCATTCAGTGTGTTAGTTAACCAAACTAAACTAGTTCACATGATGTTTCAGGGATGACTGTCTATCCACATCATCCTGTTTTCAGTATTTTTTACTAATACTCATCATACAAAGCTTTCTTAACATAATTTCACACAACCTATGTACAGTTGCACTGCTTCTGAAATTCTCAGCATCCATGTATTCTTACCGTAAGCTGTCTACAACATGCTCCACGTTCTTCGTATGAATGCGATGCCTCTCTAATAGACCAGCATAATTAGATCCCTTCAAGGCAAGCTGTAAGACAGAAAATGGAACAGTTAATCAAGAGCATTTAGTGTAGTGATTAATATAAACAGAAGCTATATAAAGCCTACTTTATCTCATTATAAATACGCATGCTTTTGTAAGTGTCTCTTTAGTTACATCTCAGTATACATCCCAGCCAGCTTACATTCACCACATTAAAGCAATTACATTGTCACAGCAATCAACCTCCAGGGCTGCACACAATCATACAAATGATACAGTACACAGACCTCTATGCCACTGCAGACACTTCCCTGAATTCAAGTGATTTAGACTCTGTGTAAATCTACATAAGACAATTTTAGTAATATCCTCCACTAACATGTGATGAAAGCACTCAAGTAATTAGCTATTTACCTAAACTTCGTGATAATCAGAAAGAGGACAACAGAAAAAGCAATACGAAAAATGAAAAAAGCAGCAAGAAAAAGCTTAATTAAAACAGGTATCTTTGAAAGACTTATAGCATTAACCTTCAAATTGTTTTTGAGCTAAAATGGAAGACTGCCAAGTGGTAACAAAGGTAGCCCTTCCCTTGCATCAAAAACGAAACTAAACTTAAGGTAAAGCCAACTGCTGCCTTCAATACTGACCCTTTGTTCATAGTCCAAATTTTTCAAAACCATACCAGTAACAAGAGAAACCATCCTTATTGGAAGCAAAATAATTTAAATACTTCATCTCAGGGCACACTTTAGGTTGTGTGAACATTTAGAAGCTCACATGGGTAAGACCGGAATCAGCAGGCAGGTAAGGCCTATGGCTCATTATCTGATTTTTATTTTATTTTATTTTGCAACAAACTACCATTCAAGTAATTCAGTCACTACCTCCCTCTATATATTTTCTACCTCATTATTTAGGCTGTTTACTTGGTGCTGGTATGCCAAATATGCATATGCATATATATATGTATGTATGCATATGTATATATATATAGATATGCAGATTATGCTGAATTTGGACATTTTCTACTAAAAAAAAAGATGCTATTAAGTGAAAGGAGTTAGCAAATACATTGCTAATGGAAGAGATCCTGCTTGGAGCAGTAAGCAAAATTAGATCACCTCCTAAGCTTCCATCTAACCTGAAGTATTCTAGGATGATGCCGTCATCATTTCCCTTTCACATTCAGCAGAGCAGAAAAAAAATTCCTCCTTGAGTTTGCGTAGAGAAATTTGTGTGTGCCAGAAACTTTAAAAAGGCATTTCCAGCTATTCATTCCTGTGCTTTTATACAAGGCAGCACTGCCTTCCAAGAACAAGCAGTGCCAGACAGCTGAATCTAATCCCATTTTCATACAGATTCCCACACCACAGATTCCCACAGCAAAGGAGGAAGGACAGGCAAGACAAGACAATCACAGTTACCTGCAGTTCAATACCCAACAAATTTAATTTTTATTTGTCTGATAAAAACTGACATCAAGAAATCCAACTGTGAGCCACACACAAAGATAACTGCTCTAGAAATTATAGAAAAGAATGGAATTGGCTGTTCTGGAATTGCGCCCTCATGCTTAGTGGGTTTAGAATCAGTGATTGATACCTACTAGAAATGAAATCCTCAGCTGGTTTTACAGCTGGGTCAGGAAACCTCCTCCAATAGAAAGGGCTCTTAGGCTTTGCCTGGATGCCATCAACAGCACTACAGGCAAACAGTGTAGGCAGCTGCCAGCTGTGCTTGGTCATGAGCAAAGATAAACCTAAACACCTTCACTAATCTTCCAGGTCATTACGCTTATTAGCACCACTTTGCTGGGGTGCAGCAGGTAGTGGTTAATGGAGTAAAATCCATCTGGCAACCCGTTACAAGCGGTGTCCCCCAGGGGTCAGTGCTGGGGCACATCTTGTTTAATATCTTCACTTATAACCTAGATGAGGGGATTAAGTATACCTTCATTAAGGTGGCAAATGACACCAAGTTGGGAGGTGGTGTTGATCTGCCTTAAGGTAGAGAGGCCCTTCAGAGGGATCTGGATAGGCTGCACCGCTGGGCTGATGTGAATGGGATGAGGTTCAAGAAGGCCAAGTGCCGGGTCCTGCACTTTGTCAACAATAACCCCATGCAGAGCTATAGGCTTGGGGCTGAGCGACTGGCTGACTGTGAAGAGGAAAGAGACCTGGGAGTGTTGGTTGATGCTTGGCTGAACATGTGCTGACCGTGTATCCAGGTGGCCAACAGCACCCTGGCCTGCATTAGAAATAGTGTGGCCAACAGAAGCAGAGAAGTTACCATTCCCCTGTACTCAGCACCATGTGTCATTAAGCCTCAGGTATCCTCTGCCTTTTTCAGTCCAAGCTGAAGAAAGTTTATTAGATAGGAAGCGCTTGCAGTTAATCTGAAAGAGAAATATATGATGGAAATTGTGACCCACTGCTAACTTTATTGGTTCTAAAACTTCATGTTTTTAAATCTTCTGATATGGCTTTGAATACATATTCATGCATGGGTATAGGATAGATAGATACATACATTGATGTTTTTACATAAGGCCAAGGACTCCCTGACTTGTGCTAATCTTTAAGTTATTTGAAAACAATCAACATGAACTGTGTGGCCAGCAGGAGCAGAGAGGTGATCATCCCCCTGTACTCAGCAATGGTGAGGCCACTCCTCAAGTACTGTGTTCAGTTTTGGGCCTCTCACTACAGGACACTGAGACCCTGGAATGTATCCAGGGAAGGGCAACGATGATGAGGGGTCTGGAGCACAAGTCTTATGAGGAGCAGCTGAGGGAGCTGAGATTGTTTAGTCTGGAGAAGAGGAGGCTCAGCGGAGGCCTTGTTGCACTCTACAGCTTCCTGAAGGGAGGTTGTGATGAGGAGGGGTTTGGCCTCTTCTGCCAGGCAACAAACAGGACCCGAGGAAATGGCCACAAGTTGTATCAGATGAGGTTTAGATCAGACATAAGGAAAAACTTCTCTCAGAGAGTGGTCAGGCACTGGAATGGCTGCACAGGGAGGTGGCTGTGCCTGGCAGTGTTTGAGAGGCATCTGGATGAGGAGCAACAAGATACAGTTTAGTAGCTGTGGTAGCAATGGTAATGGGAAGACAGTTGGACTAGATTTTGTAGGTCCTTTCCAACCTTGTGATTTTAGGATTCCATGATTCTATGCCTGGCCAGTAGACACTGCAGTGTATGTTTTTCAAACTGCTAATTTCACAGATTTACTTCCACACATGACATACAAACTCTTGCAATTTTGTTTATTCATTTGCCAGATTTGTCAGCAAATGATCTTTCAGCTTAGTACAAGGAAGCTTCTGACTCAGAACAATGAGCAAGAAATGAATCTCTGCATGATCATTTGTGATCATAATCATCAATGGCACATCCACAGCCAACACTTCACTGCTGTTACCAGCAAAGAGAGGCATGGGTAATTTAACTGCTGGGGAACCAAGTCTGCCTGATCAGAAAGCAGAAGCAGTGCTCAGATAAGCTCCCTGACGACTGGCTGAAAATTTATGTGGATATTTCTCCTCTTACAAAGATCAGCATTACAGAATAGATATCAAAAGTGTAAAGTCCTCCTTTTTGAATTCAACAATAAATCAAGTAAGCATCAATAATCTACAAGAGAAATGAAAAGTCAATGCTTTACCCTTAAACAGCTAAACTAAATCTATGGAGATAATGAACCCTGCTCATACGCACAAGGCTCTGCAGATTAAAAGTCAGCTTATCTGTAGCTTCATTCCTTCTTTAAAAGCCTGCCTCAGCCTACCCACAGCAAAGTGCATCAAACATGAACACTTGTATTAGCAGCTTTTCAAGTAATTACTTCAAATAACCTGAAAAGCATCCACAGCCCTTATAGAGAGCTCATAGAATCATGGAATGCTTCCACTCCTGTGGTTGCATTTGTACCCACTGCCTTGTGCCCTGCCTCATACCCATGATGTGAATGCCACAAAGGGATTACTAGCATGACTTCTTAAAAGAGCTCTTCTATACCAAAGCACTAACACAGACAGACCACTGTCTCGTTTTTACTTTTAAAAAGCTGGAGGCAAAGATCAGACACTCCAGTCAGTGCACACGCAGTCATATCCTTGGAAAGCCTGGCAATGGCTGGACGACCTGACAAGCTCATTCTGCAGACTTAATTTCCAGGCCTGCTGTTCAGACAGGCGCATGATGGACCTCACCAGCTGACTCTTCCGGCTCTCAAGTCCTACTCCCGCCATTCTGTGTGATGACAAGCTGGCAAGTTCCACCCTTCAGATGAAGCCCAGGTTTACAGTTGTCACAGTTCTCCGTTCAGAAAAAATGGCTTTGGCAGGCTGGTCTGCTTCCAACATCCAACAGTGAGCACAACAGCCTCCCAGCTTGTAAAGAATAGGATAATGGATGAAGGGAATTCACTGTCTCCCTCAAAAACTCCTCTAGAACAGCTTAACCATGCAACTACATCCAAAAAGGAAGTGCAAACTGAATTCACCATCTTTAAAAAAGACCAAGAGCATCTGAACAGGACTTGTTTCTAAAACCACCATGTAAGCAAGGCAAAAAGATGGCTGAAGAGAGCATGCAAAGCACATGCACACTCACCTGACTTTCAAAACACAAAAACATTTAAACTTAGAAAGTAAAATACTTTCAGAAACTGCCGTTTTGAAAACTGACTTAATAGACAAGTGGAAGATAAAATGCTAGTCGTACAGAGCTCAGGATCTGCAGACTGCTGCACACCTGGAATTTAAGTTAAAGGTGTAGAAACTTGAAAGCCTGGAGCCCTGCACTGCAGGTAAATATTTATTCCAGTGGTTAGTACAAAAGAACAGTGACAGCAAAGGAAACTGAAAGTACTAAAATACTGATGAATAGAAGACAAAGACTGTAACATGGGAAATATAACATTTGCCAAGCCCTACTTGCTAAGACTACCAGAACTGTAAAAAGTTGTTATTTATTTCTGTAAGGGCAGAACATACAGGAAATCCAGCATCATGGTATAAGGACAATCAGCTAAGGGTGACCTCATCAGAAGTTAAAAAAGAAAAAGAAAAAAGGGAAAAGGGAAAAGGGAAAAGGGAAAAGGGAAAAGGGAAAAGGGAAAAGGGAAAAGGGAAAAGGGAAAAGGGAAAAGGGAAAAGGGAAAAGGGAAAAGGGAAAAGGGAAAAGGGAAAAGGGAAAAGGGAAAAGGGAAAAGGGAAAAGGGAAAAGGGAAAAGGGAAAAGGGAAAAGGGAAAAGGGAAAAGGGAAAAGGGAAAAGGGAAAAGGGAAAAGGGAAAAGGGAAAAGGGAAAAGGGAAAAGGGAAAAGGGAAAAGGGAAAAGGGAAAAGGGAAAAGGGAAAAGGGAAAAGGGAAAAGGGAAAAGGGAAAAGGGAAAAGGGAAAAGGGAAAAGGGAAAAGGGAAAAGGGAAAAGGGAAAAGGGAAAAGGGAAAAGGGAAAAGGGAAAAGGGAAAAGGGAAAAGGGAAAAGGGAAAAGGGAAAAGGGAAAAGGGAAAAGGGAAAAGGGAAAAGGGAAAAGGGAAAAGGGAAAAGGGAAAAGGGAAAAGGGAAAAGGGAAAAGGGAAAAGGGAAAAGGGAAAAGGGAAAAGGGAAAAGGGAAAAGGGAAAAGGGAAAAGGGAAAAGGGAAAAGGGAAAAGGGAAAAGGGAAAAGGGAAAAGGGAAAAGGGAAAAGGGAAAAGGGAAAAGGGAAAAGGGAAAAGGGAAAAGGGAAAAGGGAAAAGGGAAAAGGGAAAAGGGAAAAGGGAAAAGGGAAAAGGGAAAAGGGAAAAGGGAAAAGGGAAAAGGGAAAAGGGAAAAGGGAAAAGGGAAAAGGGAAAAGGGAAAAGGGAAAAGGGAAAAGGGAGAAAAGAAAAGAAAGAAAAGAAAAGAAAAGAAAAGAAAAGAAAAGAAAAGAAAAGAAAAGAAAAGAAAAGAAAAGAAAAGAAAAGAAAAGAAAAGAAAAGAAAAGAAAAGAAAAGAAAGGAAAAGAAAAGAAAAGAAAAGAAAAGAAAAGAAAAGAAAAGAAAAGAAAAGAAAAGAAAAGAAAAGAAAAGAAAAGAAAAGAAAAGAAAAGAAAAGAAAAGAAAAGAAAAGAAAAGAAAAGAAAAGAAAAGAAAAGAAAAGAAAAGAAAAGAAAAGAAAAGAAAAGAAAAGAAAAGAAAAGAAAAGAAAAGAAAAGAAAAGAAAAGAAAAGGAAGAAACAAACAACTACAGGTGGTTAATCTGACCTCAAAAGCATGTAAGATTGTAAACATATATATGTATACATAAGTACAAACATGAGAGCTACTCTACCTAAAGTTTTCTTTGTAGACATATGGTGCGTTGTATCAGATTTCAGATGAGTATGCAGTTGATCACACCTTGATATGTTAGCTGCTGGTGAGTGGTGCTTACACAGTGCCATGGAGGTTTCAGCTTCTCACACTCCCCTGCCAGTGAAGGGCTGCGAGTGCACAGGGAGCTGGGAGGGTCAGACCCAGGAGAGCTGACCTGAACTGGACCAAGAGGTCAGGCCATCACACTGAGCAATGAGCACACAGGTAAAGAAGGAAGGTCAAGTATTGAATGATGGCATTTGTCTTCCTGACACACCACTATGTGTGCAGAGCCCTGCTGTCCTGGCAGTGGCTGAGTACCTGGCTGCTGATGGGAACCAGCCAGTGAATTCCTCATTGTGCTTTGATTCTGTGTGCAAGGTTTCTGCTTTACCTGGTGAATTGTCTTCATCTCAGCCATGAATTCAAGCACTTTTATCTTCCTGATCCTGTTTTACATCCTCCCTGCAAACAAGTGGCCCTGTGGTGCTGAGCTGTCTGATAGTGTAACACCACAACACAACCTCCTACCTGACCGTTCTCAAAGCCCTGCTGAGAATCAGCAAGACCTGGGCTCAAGGTTTAAGTTCCCTACAAAACTTTGAACATGAATTGAGTTTTCCATTTCAAAGTACCACTGATTTGCAGGCTGCAGGCAGTAAGCCCAGTTCCTTCCTTCTTGTCCCAGTCTGGGGCACAAGTAACTACACAAACTGTTCTCAGCGTGTGGCCTTTATGCATGCTGTTTTTCTGTTAGTTCTGTATGGCATTTCCCATGCTGCAGCACATTAGCGGGCTGCTTTATCAAGGAAGCATTTTGCTTACACCCCCCAAACCTTCTCTCCCAGCAGTTTAGACCCCTCACTTTTGTTATATGGGGACAGCAGCCTTCCAAATGCTGCCTTTCTAACTGCCATAGAATGACAATGATGAAGCATTTTGTATTCCATTACTTCTGTAGCAGATGACTGACTACTTCTCCTGTTAAGTACAACAGGCAACATCACTTTCCCAAAGCTTTGAAGAAATGCTGCTTTGGGGGGTAAGAATCTTATCTGCAGATGAACAAAACTAAAAAATACCACAAACTGTTTACTAGTTCTTAATTTACCACACTAAAGTACTGTTACCTTAACCACAACTGAGGAATCCACATAATGGTTTTCAATCTGAGGGCTAATCCAGAACAAGCTTTTGTGTTAGCTATAAACAAACCAGGAATTTCTTTCTGCAGTTACAGGTTTCCAAAAATCCAGCACACTGCAGGCAATCCAAGCAGACAAAAACATAACAATGATATAAATTACAGCTACTTAAAGGCTCTTCCTCCTCCTCTATCCCCCCTCCCTCTTAAAAAAAAAGGGGAGGAAAAAAAGCCTTTTTTGGCTGTATTAAGCATTAGATTGAGATAGCTGACATTTCATTTAAACACACCAAAACCCTGTGCATTCATGTCTATTTGCTATATATAAAACTAAGTATACGTGAATGAGGTGCTGGAAAAACGAACACGATGGAGGAAGAAATAATGTTCCAGTCATTTGTTTCAGTCATTTTCCAGACTCCTCACATGACAAAATGACAACCTAGAAGGCATTTTATTCTATAAAGCAGCAACTAAACTTACTGAACACCGAGACAAACACACCAAGTTGGAAAAGTAAAGGTAAGCAAAACACTGTGACTGTGATTTGAACCACAGTTACACCCACAACAATGCTTCCAGCAGAGCAGCTCAAACTTTTTGTGAGAAAAGCATCCTAGGTTTATATAATCCTAGCATTGTAGATTGTAACCCATCTCTTGACTCCATTATGCTTCAAATTCAGTACACAGCATTCATTTATTTTTTTCTTTTCAAGGTGAGGCAGTAAACTATGGTTCTGCCAGTTTTCAAACACTCCTTGTGCTCTCCCTAGAAGATAATCTGCTGAACAGTTCATGTTACAGAACAAGTGACCAGAGATGGCTAGACTGAATTCATCCGAGTAAAGAAAAGCTTCACAGCACCACCTCAGTTGTTAATTAAGCCTTCATTCAAAGATCCTACCTTCACACATCACACATCTGGATCCACACAACATATGGGCTGATATATACACTAAAGCTCACAGCTTTTTAGCCCGGCTCAAATTTCGAAGTGAAAAGGTGAGGGGCTTTATGTCTTTTAAAAAGACTGAGATTCTGTTTAAAAATGAGAATTTTGTTAAACTTGTCAGTTTGCACATTGCTTTTCCCTTTCTGCTCCGTAAGAGACGATCTTCTAGGAAGCACAGAAACTTTAATGCACAGATTAGTAACAGCTGCTGCCACAAGCATCTAACCCAGAGGGATGCACCCAACTCCTCTCCACTTCTATCATTTTCTTTTTGGTGCACAAGAACTCACAAGCACGGCTGAGGCTTTCCCACTGCTGGGGGGAACTGCTAAGCCCTGCTTAGCATTATTTTGGCACCCCATAGGAACACTGAGCTCATATCATGCCTCTTTCAGAGGCAGCAATACCTGAATACTCCTTCTATACCCATCTGCCACTTTCAAGATACCTAAATGAGCACATTTTTGAGATGACCATCTCAGCCAACTTGCTTCAGCAGTCCAAAATGACAGTTCTTTCCTTTCCCCACTCCAAAGACAGACACCTAGAACAGTCAAAGCAGCATATCAACTGTGGTCCAAATTAAATCACCTTCCTCCAGTCAAGACAAACACAACCATAACTTTTCACTGGATGTTTTCAAAAGAAGTTAAACTGCATCTGATGTGTGTTTGGGCAGCTAATTTTGTTGATCTCCCCTAAACACCTTCCAGCAGTAACAGACAAGTCAGCAGTAATGTGTCAATTGCTCTGTAAAGCTGAAAAAATACATAAACAGGACTGAGGAAATTATCCAGTACTGGGACCAAGAGTTCTCTGGGTTTATGTATGGAAGACAGCAATGCTTGCTCTCCACAAGTTTTCTCCGAAGAAAATAAAGGCTTTCAGTGGCAATGAAATTCTTCCAGCATCAAAAGCAGCCTTTGCTATTAGCTGACCGAATCACTCATTTTAGTAATCATCAACATTTAGACACCAAGCAGAGGAAATGCAGAGTGCTGTCAGTGATGGTAAGCAAACTATGTATAGGGACTTGCAAAACGACCATCACTGATACTGAACTTGCAGCCGATAACTGCAAGAGTTAGAAATATGAAAGTATCTTAAAATCTCATGAGGGCAGACAAAACAGCTCCTGTACAATATGATGCACAGAACTTACTAATGCAAAAACTTAAGTGCTGGATTACTTAAGGGTATTTTTCTTTCAAGGTATCAGAAGATGCATCATCTTTTACATGTATTCTACTCCCTTTCTCAGCTTTTCAAGACTCTTAAATCCTCTCCTGCACAGTAGCATTCACAGCACTTAATGACCCTTTCCAGAGCATTCAGAAATAGAATGTGAATAACAAAAGTCAGATGTGAACAGGCACAGCTCTCGACAGACTCATTTTTGGGTGTGCAGAGCATCTGCTGCAGGATATAGGAACACAACCTCTTGGGAAAAGCATGCATGACGTACACGCGGAGATGCAATGAAAGATTTAATCTTTTAGAGATCTCCTAAATACTTTCAGCGTTTACTCTCTTCACATGTCTCCCCCATCTGTTCTACTTTTCTGCTGCCTGGATTATTTCTTCACCTCTCCCTTTTTGCAGTGAGAAAGAATTCAGGAATTCTGAACTTGCCACTTCGACTTTGCAACTTTTAACAGTGTCTGTGTAGTACAACTCACTTGGTGCACCCCAAAAAAGAGTCTCTGTGAATACAGAACAATTTAACTGTTTGTGTAATTGTTTAATTTTAAGCTGAAAGGCACGTACAGTGTCACTTCTGCATTAGTGACTTACTGTTTTTTCTGTCTTCATGCAAAAACATACAAAATGTAATACCTAAATTTGGGCCTGCTTTCTTGTTGTAATGATCAGGCGCAAGCACTTAGGCCCATAACAATTGTTTCCTACACACTTCCATGCTTTTTCCCATCACTTCATCACCCACAGGCTTTCAGGCCAGCCCAGATGTCCACTTTGCTCCCTGCCTCACCCCCCCATGCAACTGAGCTGTGCACCACTCACATCTGCATTAGGGCACGGCCTTCAGGATGAATCAAACCCCAACCCTGGGTACCCCCCGTGGGACAACCTGTCCATATGCCTGGCTTCAGCTTCTCAGAGACCAGCAGCCCTGGGACCAGCTTCTGCAGCCTACACCAGAAGCAGAGATGGAGGCAGCAGCATGACCAACTCAGAACAAAAAAGCACTATGTTCCAAGGCTGTCCATAGCAGGAAAAACATTTTGTCAGTACATATGAGACCTGGTAAGAATCTCCTGAATCCTCATCTAATGCATTCACTAAGGCTGCTGCTAGCCCAGAGATCAAGGAAAAGAATGCAAGACCTGATTCCCAGCAGATAGTAAATAGAGGCATTTTTGCAGAAAGCCTAAATAAATAGTGGTTGACATGTATTTAGGCAAGTTAGACTTTGGCTACGTGGAGATAGTTTTATTGCTGCAATTTCTCACATGGAAGTATTCTGAGGGGGAAGCTAAATTTAAAGAAAAGGCACTACTCCCAACCTGGAGAACTGAGAATTCTTGAGATTTTCTCCAAAAATACACTTAAGATTTTTCTGCAACTACTGCAATCAAGCACTGTGCATCCAGGGTTACTTTTCTTTAAGGGATCTCCAGCTGACACAGGATACTGATCCTGCAAAACATTTGTTCTTGGAAGAGCTGCAGCTGAGAGCTCAGGGCCTTTACATTCCTCATCGATCCCCTGTTCTGGTCTAGCCTGCACACAAGCAGTTAAGGAAAGGTGGGTTCAGATGTACACTGAGGAACTGAGCTGATACACACTGAGTACTGAGCTACACTTTGCAGCAATATAAGTTCCCTTAAGAGAAGCTTGAGTGAGCACAGAGGAGCAGTCCCAAGATGAGCTGGGTGAGATGCTGCATCTCTACAGTTGTAGTGGGACAGGGAGTCACTCAGCAGCACTAACCTACACACAGTGACAGTATGAATGTAAGCAGGTGGCACCACGTGAAGTCTGATCACGTAAAGAGATCTATGCAACACACAGTATGCACAGACAGGAACTCCACAGGAGATGGATAGCTGCCTCAAGTACCCAGGGAAAAGGTTAAAAAGGAAGACGTTGAAAAATGTCAAGAGCTCTCTTTCTTCAGATACCGCACTTCTGAAGGCAACACAAACACATCACGGGCCTCTCCTACAGAAATGAAACCCCTCTGCAAGTTTCAGCCCATCCAAAGCTGCAGATCCAAAGTACCAGTTCAGAGCGACGACGGAGACAGCCTTTCAATACCTGAAGGGAACTTACTCCCAGGAGGGGAGTAAACTCTTTGAAAGGGCTGACAATAGCAGTACATGGGGAAATGGTTTTAAGTTAAATGAGGGAAGATTTAGGTTGGATGTTAGGGGAAAGTTCTTTACTAGGAGAGTGGTTAGGCCCTGGAACAGGCTGCCCAGGGAGGCTGTGGATGCCCCGTCCTGGAGGTCTTCAGGACCAGTTTGGACGGGGCCCTGGGCAACCTGATCTAGTAAAGGTGTATGTTTGGTGGCCCTGCCAGGCAGGGGGGTTGGAACTACATGATCCTTGAGGTCCTTCCAACCCGGGTCATTCTGTGATTCTGTGAGACGGTGGTCAGGTGCGGCAGCTCGAGGGACACCCGCCGCCCTTGGCGTGCCTTCCCAACACCCACCTGTACGGGGCATCTGAGCGTTTGGCTGCAGTTGTTAGTAAAAAAACGATGAAACGAGGAAGTGAAGCAGAGCTAAAGGGGTGGGAAGAAACGGGACCAAGTCCTCTCTAGGTGTCGGTGGGGGTTTTCGCAACACGGCGCTGCAGTTCTGCACATACAGCCCTCTCACCGCGCGGTACAAGGGAAAATAAGAGCGGGGTTGGCCGAGCTCGTACAGCCCAGCACAAACTCGGGCACCGCCGGCCTGTGACAACAGCCCCGGCCCGAGGCCGCGCCGCTCTCCCTGCCCAGCACCGTCTCCCGGCAGCCCGTCCCCGCTCACCAGCTGCTTCAGGTCCTCCTCGCACAGCCCGGCGTAGCGGTACCGCTGCTGCTCGAACTCGTAGCGCGTCGTTTTCACCACCACCGCCACCCGCGCCGGCCGGAACCCTCCACCAGCCGCCTCCGCTGCCCCGCAGCTCCGCCGCCGCGGCCACCACGGCCCGGCTCCGGTAGCGCTCAGCCCGCGGGAGGCGAGGAGCCGTCGTCGGGCTCCGCCGAGCAGCGGCAGCGCCATCGGGGCGGAGGCGACTCCCGCCGCCCGGCCGGCGACGCAGAGGTAGCGCCGCGGTACGGACATGGAACGGCTCAGCCGCTCCCCGCTCCTCAGCACGGGAGGCGCGAGGCGGCAGCGCTGCCCGGCTCCACACGCCCCCTCTGTGAGGCGGCCGAGCGGACAGCGGCACACATGGCGCGGACCACCCGGCACGCCCCCCTCCGCCGCGCGCGCGCAGCCACGATCTCCACCAATCAGAACACGCGGGGCGGGGCGGGAGCGCCGGGCTGAGCTGCCGGGCTGGGCCTCGCGCGCTGTGCGCATGCGCTGTTCACATCACCGCGGGGCTGAGGGCCAGCGTGTGCCCGGCGGGTCCACAGCCGAGCTCAGGGGCACGGGATGCGCATGCGCCCTGCGGAGCGCTACGGCTCCCGCCTCGCTGTGTGTGGAGGGCGGGACGCAGCGCCGGGCACGTAGGCTGAGGAGGGGAGTGTGTACCTGGGGGCAGCCGGGATGAGCAGCTGGAGCAGCTGGAGCTGTTTAGCCATGAGTGCAGGGACTTTTAACTGGGAGCCTTAGGAAATGGAGCTGCTGAAGGCATTCGGCTGCTCCCCGCCGTCCTGCAGCGGTACAAAGCAGGAGGAGGATCTTGTGTCTGCTGATTAGCTTAGCCTTGAAGGACACCGCCACGAAACGGATTATCTGGAGGGCAATTAAACACAACTAATCGCCTGAAAATGCCTCGTTCTGTATAAACATTAATGTGGGGGTTGTACAAAACAGTAGATAATATGAGGTAATGGAGAACAAGTGGATAATAGAGGATTTGAAAAGTTGTCATCCTGCGAGATGCCTACTTTAATAGCACATTAACTTCTGTGCCTCTCACAGCACCTATTTACACTGAACTGTTCTGATCATTGCATACAAAACAAATCAGCTTCTGAGACTATGTCAGTCTTGAATGCAGAGCACTGTCCTACTCTGAGGCCCTTCTGTTATCATGATATGGCCTTTTGGATTGAGGCCCAGAGCAAATAACCATAGGCATACAATATCAGAATGTGCTTTTTAAAATGTAAATTCGAGATGGCTTAAAAACTAAATTTTCTGGAAGAGCTGAGGCACAGAAAATGGAGTGATTCATCCATGACTTGCAAGAGGAAGTCTCAGGCAGAGTTACAGAACATAAATCACTTTGTGCAGTGTCACCATGTAGGTGGGCCTGCTTGCAAAACAGTCAATAAATACAGTTTTTAAAAAGGAGATACTGATCTACATGGTCAGCTAGTGGTGGGACAAGGGGGAAGTTCAGTTAGATGTTAGGGGGAAATTATTCACTCAGAGAGCAGTGAGGCGCTGGTGCTGGTGCCCATCCATAGACATGCTCAAGGCTGGGTTGGATGGGACCTTTCCTTAGGAAAACAGGCAAGAAATACTGTGGAAGGAACAGGAGGAAGTGCTAACTTTCACACACGGTACAACAAACGGAAATAAAAGCTGTAAGAAAATTGTTTATTGTTTGGACATAGAAATGGTTGTTTCTGCTGTCATAAAGTGACAAATGTTACATTTTCAAGACCAAGTGAATGTATTACAAACCAGCATACCTTCAGTCTCGAGAAACAACAAAACTTAGTGCAATGAGACTAAATGAAATAAATAATGGATTGGGATCTCAAGAGTAAAACTTCATACCTCAAATATGTCTGCACATATTTGTATTTCTATGTGTTCTGTTACCACGCTGTCCACACTCCTCAGAGTATTCAGACATCTCTTTTCCTCCACAGCTTGTAGGAAGTGTAGCTTCATTTTTCAGCGTGTGTATGTTTGAGCATATGCGTGTATACTGGTGTGTGTATGTATATGACAATCTTGGGAAAAGGCAGCTTGGAAGAAAGGCTTTTTTTACTCATGAATGATCATAAGCTTTGGTGCTTTCACTGTAGAAGGATATTAGAAAGTTGTGAAGTCCTTTGCAAAAATTCTGTTGTGTTTGCTGTAGTACAACTTAGAAGTTGTGGGAAATGATGACACTCTGGAGCTTAAATTCAGTTTCATGGAAGGCTTTGATTGCTGTGGCAGACTTTGAAATCAAACTCTACATTCAGTGCATAACCAGTTGAGCTCCAGGGCAAAGTTCTCCCCATGACCTGTTGCTAAATACATAAGATTGCTGGATTTTTTTTTTACAACTGCTGAAGTTTTTGTAACATGGAGCTTTGTTCCTGAGTATGAGTTACAGCAATGAAATATGAAGATCAGTAATGGAAATGCTGTTGTGCTTAGGAGCAAGGCTGCCACAGAAGGACACACTGTACAGCTGCTCCAGCAAGAACATTTTTGTTATCAGCAAACTGAAGGGTGAAAAAAAGTTCCAGTGCTTCCCTGTTTGAGACAGGTGCTTTATGGTGAAGGCAAAAATCCATTCCCATTTAAACTTGCTCTCATCCATAAGTCAGAGAAGTGCTAATTTTGGCAGGCTGTGTAAGATTCAATGTAATCTAGATGGTAGTTCAGCTTCACCTGAACTCTAATCTTGATAATTTGGGAAGAAGCTGGAATTCTTCCAACTTCATACTTATGTTCAGATGGGAAGACTAAACTGTAACTTGACTCTTCAGTTGTGATGCAGCTTTTAAGGCTGATAAATACTGACAACTTTTTAAATTAGAAGGACTTAAGATACTTCAGAGCACTTTTTTACCCCCAGCTCTGAGAACGACTGGGAATTAGTAGTTTGTAACCAACGATATAACAGGCAAGAGAAGTCTGCAGCAGAATGACTACAGAAATACACTTTCTGTACCCATTAACAGAATAGAAAGCACGGAGCATTAAATGGTGCCTGTACTGTGCATAGGCTTGTAAAGTAGCTGGAAAGTCTTAATTCACATGTGGCATTTGTAAAACTGACCTTCCAGTTTGCCATGAGAATGGCAAGGTAGTGGGCTAGTTTGTGGAATCACTTTTTCAGAGTTGATGGCACCGTTTGGGTTATTGCACGTATTTGACTAATGTATTAATCTCATGCTGTTTAGGGATAACTGTGGCTAATAAGAAAGCAGAAATAATCTTAGACAATCTCACAAATGTAAGATAAATTTTATGCAGATCTCCAGTTATAATGTCCATGCATTTATGTTTATATATAAAATGGACAGCTAAGAGTGCAAGTGCTAGTCCTGTACAAGCAGAAAGAAGTTCATAAGTGCAAACGGATTCACTTTTAGATTGTAATGCTCGGAAGTCCCCTAGAACTTCTTACAGCTCTTCATGTTGTGGTCTCATGGAGTAAGAGCAGAACTCAGTTCTTTGCCCTTTAGCAAGTCTTTGCAGTGACTGCTCCACATATCAAAAACAACAGCAACAAAAAGCATTTGATTTCGGTTGGCCTTTGTCATGTTGAACTGCTACTGACCATTCTGCTTGTGTGTACTTACTGACAGGATGCTGAGTACTACCAGGCAACTTTAAATAAGTGTTTTCAGGGAAGCCCAATTTTAAGTCTTCAAAATGTATCTTTTAAATAACAGACAAAAAAAATATAAAATATATTTTCAGGTGTGCTATTATTTAATGGTTATGTGTGTTCTTTTTGGTGTTTTGTTTTGTTTTGTTTTCTTCCCCATCAAGATGATGAATAAACATAGATTCCCTATAAAAGTCCTTAAATTAATAATGCATCTAAGTATATTTAATTTTAAAATCTGAAGCTACTTTAACAGTTCTTGAACACTAGGAGCCATAATGTTATTCTCATCTCTGTGCAAAGCAGGCTGACTGGAACCTTCAGACTGCATCTTGTGTTCCTTCCCAATGCACTGAACGTAAACTGTTTATAAAATTAAACTTTGCTTAAAAGTCATAAAGCAAAATTGTTCTGATTTCCTTCTTCCAGCTCCTGATGCATCTCTGGCATTCTGAGAAGACGAGTCCTCAGCAGTCAGTTGTAAACTGTGGTAAATGTCATGAGCAGACTACAGGCTGCCTGCGGGTCCATCTAGAATGATCTGAAACAGAATTTTTAAATAACATTTCTTTAAATTTGAGCATATTCACATTTTGAAGCAAACTGGCATTTCATAATACCAAAGCAGTGGGTTAAAGTTTGGATACAATCAGTTCCTGGTTTAGATAAATATCTAACCAGATAACGCAGGATTATTCACAAATATTTGAGCATGTGAATAGTGAATGAAGCCTGTGACTCCCCATGTCAATAAAGATGAGCACATGAGCACTTAAGGATATAGGTGACCAGACAGAACACTGTTTCTGGGATGCAAAACAACTTGTCCTCTAAGTGGAACACTGACTTAAGTAATTTGATGTTAACACTTAATAACAGATGTCAGTAAACTGTGAGAAGTACAACATTTCATTACAACAGTAACTCACTGGTCATGGTAAGGTATCCAAGGGTGTCTCTGGTGAGTAATCTAGAATGTTGTTACTAACCTGCCAAAGTATATATAGCTAGCTGACTGGTTTCAGACACATAACATCACTCCCTCAGTATCTGCTGAAAAGTTTCTGCAATCACCTGGCCACCTCTAAACAGTTACTAAAACGTTTAAACCTTTTACAGGTGAACTGAAAGGCCTTGTATTTCAGAATATGAAATCTGAATCTTCCACCCCCTTTCTCCCCCCAAAACCTTTTCTGATAAGTCAGCTTTTAAACCAATCAGACAGATGTCTTATCTTTTTTTTCTTTCATTCTTTTTTATTTTTCAAGGCATTACTGATTTCCACTGCAAAGAATAAAGAAAACTGAACTTCCAGAAACAACCACAAGAATAAAAGTTGAGATTTAATTCTTCTGCTTTTTGAAATCACTAACAACTGCATGTGTGTGTGTTTATGTGCACTTGTGCTTGATTTGTGACTTGGAATCTTTAACACTGGATAAGAATTTAAATTGACAAGAAATGTCAAACAAAGATAACAGGAGTTCCTACAGCATTACTGAGCATTAGTTTCTTAAAAAAAAAAAATCTTTTATATTTTACTTTAAACAACAACTGTAACAGCAACAACACTCTCAATAACAGAGGTCTTATGTCTTGATAAACAACAGGAGAGGACAGTGAGGCCAATATAGGAGATACATATACAGTGGACTAAGAAATTTCTCTGTGATAAAACAAAACCTAAAGCATTTCTATAACATGATAATCTCATGCTCTCTAGTCTCCAAAATCCATGCAATTCTTGGTGGATCTGCACAGGACACAGTATGCCTCCAATTTAGTTTTCTCTTCAGGTCAATGGTTCTGTATGGGTAGACTCCTTGGGACCTGCCTAGTCCTGGGCATTGGCATCTTTGAATTCACTCTAGTAACCGACATAAAGCATTTCTTTGCCTAACAATAGCTGTCACCTTTGTCCCTCACAATCCTGAAGTGTTATGAGACCATTTTGGATTCAGAAAGGACTGCTATTTATATTTTTTTTTCACAAGGGAATATGGAAGTTTCTCACTTCAAGGACCTTCTAGTATTTCTGGTGTTTATAAATGTAAGCAAAACATTATCTCTTTGAAGAAAGGACAGGGTCTCCATAAGGGCCTTAAGACAGCACAGTACAACCTCTTAAAATTATCAGAGGCAAGAATATTCTCAGGGACATCTTATTTACTTGGTCTGAGTAATGACTTTTGATCACCTTTTGACAATGGTAAGCTTAGGTATTGTGGTTCTAAATAGCAGACCCATGTTCTTGCTGGTTGACTTTGTGAGCCTCTTTTATTTGCGCCCAGTGGAAAGATGAAGGCACCCTGAAAAAGTTTCAGCACTTAAATTACAGAACCATCTATACAAAAACTATATGTGGAATTTGTATGTATTAGCAGAGGAATTCATTACTCCCAAGTGCCGAAACTGTGGCAGCCTGTAGTCAAAGGACTTAAAAAACAGCTGTTCGCAATCTGCACAGACTGAACCTGCACAGATACCTGACTCTGGTCTGCCAGCATACAAGAAGATCCCAAACAGATTTTGAGATCTATAATCCAGGGCAGAGGAGGAAGTGACAATCGTTTGCACACTATTTTACTCATTGCAGTACACATATTGGGTACTCATTCCTCCTTATCCACAGGGTTTGGGCCCACCTTCTTGCCTACAATGACCACTCTTCCTTACCAAGCTATTCTGTATGCTTTGCAAAGGAAAATTCTCCATTCTGTCTGTAGAAGCAGATCCATCATGGAGCAAAGAATATGAAGTTTACAAGTTCCAAGAGAAGAAAAACAAGAAAGGAGAGTCATGCAATTGATGGCAGCAGTATTCCCCTCAGAAAGGAGCACTCTAATTCTAATTATTTGCATGTTGTCCTATCCACTTTTTCATCATTTTATTTCTCAAATCATTTAGCGAGAACGTTTTTCCCGTGTACAATAAAGAATTCTGCTGATCTCAGCTAGATGTTACAAAGACAATTTGAGGCAGCTGTAGTGACAATATCTAGCGAGTAAGTTTTATAAATGGAAGGAGAGGTTTGCCTAACTTTTGTCAGTCTAGAAGTTTGTCGTCTATTCCAAACTTAGCTCACTTTTTAGTCAGTGAGAAAAATAAACACTTCTAAGAAAGTGATAAATGCCAGCCACTCTCAAAAATTGATTGAAGTTGGATGAACTGCTGTTTCTCTCCATTCAGACTTAAACATCATTTTGTTGCTGAAAGTATCTGATTTGTAATTAGTGAAACACAAGTTAATAAAAACATCAGGTAAATCAGCTTATTACTTATAGATCTTATGAAAATAACATCTGCACTTGAAAGTGTCACAATTCAATACAATTGTCTATACTGAATGATAGAAATGCCTCTCCTATATTTTACAGCATCCTTGTGCAGGGTTACTATTCTGTGGACAGTACAGTGATGAACTGCATGTAAGAAAATTCAGTGCATACATATAGCATCATCTTCCTGTTCTCCTTAAGGAGAGGGCAGATATAGTATGTAGGGACATGTTTGAGTGGGCAATACTGGAAGTAGGTGGATGGTTGGACCAGATAATTTTAGAGATCCTTTCCAACCTTAATCATTCCACAATTTTAAAGGAGAGGATTCCTGGAAATGAGTAACATAACATAAAACAATATACATATTTAAATGAAAATGAAAAGACATCTTTATCAAATGTTCTTAAATATGCAGGATATTATTTCCTGCATCTGAATATATGCTTCTACATTAGTATTTAAATCTGATCTCACCTTATTAAAAAAGCTATGACTACAATTTCCTGTTTTGGAAATTGAAGTTCCAGGGATAGACACATGTAAAACACATAAAGCGGGCCTTGGGTACTGAAATTTATACAAAATTAAAGCCTCGTGGCTCTGAGAATAATAGAAGAGATAATCAGGGAGTGATAGAAGTCATCCAAAAAGCATTTGAAAGGGATTGTTAAAACTGCTGACAGGAATTGTTTGAACACAAATAGAAGACAGAAGCTTAAACTAAAGGGATTGACACTCATGAACACCTGACACTCGTATTTCAGAATCTGTTTGCTGGATGCCATTCGAATATTTGTATCACAAATCTCTGTAAATCAAAGTAAATATTTAACTAGTAAATCTGTGCTCCCAAACTGCTTTTATATTCCCTTTCACCTCTTTTCTTTCTTTTTTTCTGGCTTTTTTTTTTTTTTTTTCCTCCTAAAACAACAAAGAGTTCTTATCACAGTAATCCTGGAAAGGAATCAAGCTCCATCCACAGTTTTAAGGTTACCTGAATCTTTGTAAAGTCAATAGAGATTATGTAGGAATTAGTGAGGGAATGTTTGATTAGCTGGAAGCAACATAGGGAGTTTTTTAAGCCAAAAATTTTCCATTTCCTAAACAGAATAAAGGAATATGTGACAAGATTTTCTGTAAGAGCATCATACTTTGTTTAGAGCACTGAATGCTACTGAAGTGTATTTAGATAACAGCTGATCACGGGAACAAGGGTATAAGCTGCAATCTGTCAAATGGGGAAAAAAGGCTTTCTTGTTTTCCTCAAGCAAACAGTTACTCATAGCTGCTAGTTGTACGTGACTTATTTCTGTTGAATACTTCTTTAAAAGAAGAGTTTATAACATGAGGACAGCATGTTACTTAGTTAAAGAGGGAAGCAAATTCTAGGAGCATCCACTCAGTCCTGCCTGTTTTAGTCCTATGAGAAAGACAATTCAATTGGTAGCTTCTGTATCTATAGTAGCAGTTTGACACTAGCAAGGGAATTTTCTCCAGAAATGTTTCTTGTGTTCTGGCAAGACAGAAGAGCTTGTATGTCTTTCATTTTCTGGAGCAGCATTAAGTCAGTTTGTCCCTTACGTCGTGTTTTAGCTACATTCTTTACTTTAAAGAGCCTACATTATTACTCTGATTAAAAAAATCTAGGTAGATTTGAGCATCGGGCAATCAGTGACAGCATGAAGCTCAACACAGGAAAATTCTGGGTACTGCACCTGGGAGCAATCAGTGCCAGACAAAGGTGGGGATGGGAGACAAATAGCTAGAGAACAGCTCAGCAGGAAGGGACTTAGAAGTGCTGGGGACAGCAGCTCGGCATGAGCCAGCAGTATGCCTGGGCAGCCAAGAGGGTAAACTGCCCTGAGAGAGGCTCTGAACACAGAACAGGCAGCCAGTAAAAAGCAGTCATTTTCCAACTATTCTTTCCTTGGAATAGCCTCACCTTGTGTATTGTGTGCTGTTCTGGGCTCCACAATACAAAAGGGGTGTTAAGGTAAGAACCTTAAAAGAAGGTCTTGAAAGAGTCCAAAGGAGATCAACAAAGCTGGTAATAGGGGCAGAGAACAAATCCCATGAGGAGTGGCTGAGGACATTTAGATTGTGCTGTCTGGAGAAGAGGAGGGCATGAGGCAACCACACTGATCATTGTAGCTCCCTGAGGAGGGGAAGCAGAGAGAGGTAATGGGCTTTGCTCCTGGAAACTGATGACAGGATGGGAATGGCACAAAGCTGCACCATGGCAGTGTTGCATTAAACATGAGGAAAAACAGCTTCCTAAAGAACAGACTTCCTAGCAGCCCCCACAACTGTCAGTGTCTAAGAATTATTCAGAAAATGCCTTCAGTAATGCGCTTTAACTTCTGATTAGCCCTGAAGAGATCACACAGCTTGACTCGGTGATCTTCATAGATCCATTTTAACCAAACTATTCTACCTACAATTTATCTAGTAAAATCTAGCACTATAAGAGCAGTAAGTTGCAAGGAATTACTCTCATCTACCTAGCTAAGAGTATCTATAGCATAAACTTTGATTAAAGTTATAGTCAGCATGAAAAAAAGTTTAATTTTGCTTAGAAGGAGAAAACCTTGGAAGAATTACAGCATTCCTGGGAAAAATTCTGCTTACCAGATCCACTGTTGCTCACTTGAGTTATTTTTTCATCATCTTCATCACTGTCACAGTTTAATAGCTGAAAAGCTGTCTCTGACTCTGTGTCTATTTGATTAGCATCTGATTCTTGCTCAGAGCAGCTTCTCAGTGCCACAAGGCGGTGATGTATTGCTGCATACAGATATCCAGCATCTTTTGATCTTGCCTGCAGAAATAAAATTTAGAGTCAAAATTAACAAAGAAGAAACCTTATTTTTATAGAGATGCTGAAAAGTTTTCAGAAGTAATAAAATAACTTTATTTTGTTTTGCTTTTTTTTTTTTTTTAATCAAGATAATGTACGTAAGATTCACAGTAGTTTTTTTATTTCGGAAAATAGATTTAAACACAAAGGATGTCAGATTCCCTTCAGTGGTTGAAGCTTTAAAATATTCCATAATCACATAAAAAGAAAACCCTTAAAAATTATCTGCCCTGAATAATGGCTCTTTGTACTGAAAATTTCGTACTGTAGACAATCCTTGAATATTCATACTAGGTTGCCTTTCTAAGAAACAGTAAGTGATGCATGCTGTACTGTGGAACAATACTGATTCCTTCAGTGGTATCTGAACCAGAGTCTAGAAGCATCTCTCCTAGGGCAATATCATATCTTCATACCTTTTTTGAAGTATGGTGGGATAACACTGTTAACTCATTTCATAACAAAAGCCACATAATGCCTAAGCTAATCATAGCTTAACAAGGCATAGAAGGCTATTCGCTAAAACCATAGCCCCAGCAAGTCTTTGGAAACCTAAATGACATGGGGATTTGGGTGGGTTTTTATCTCTTGATTACCTGAATTAGAAATACTTGAATGGAGTGGTCCTCTTGATCTGTTGCAGTGAAACACAGGCTTTTACTGTTTGCTCTTTTTATCACCATTTGACCCCAGAGTCTGGTGTTGAGAATCAGTCTCAAGCTGCCTTGATTTCGCATAACTAAAATAAGGAGGTTCATTCATAAGTGATTGGAACAGTCTTCCTTTCTATCAGCAGTTTCTCCCAGCACTTCTGTGCAGCTAATATTTTCAGAATACATTAATTTCTTCAATAAATCTGGCATGCAAAGAAAATAATCTACTGAAACTATAATGTGTTACAAAAATGACAGCACAGGAAAAACAGCATTCCAGAAGTGTCTTGAAACAGTGTTCCTGCATGAACTGTCAGACTGATGGCTAAGCTAGAGATACTTTCAGGTAAAAAGGCACAGAACCTCACAACACAAGCTTGCATGCATAAGGAAACCAAGAGAAAAACGCTCAGGCAAGGAAGTGCATCAGTCTGTACCAAAGCTAGCTCTATCAGGTTAGGATAGAAAGATTCTTAGCAGCTTGATTTAAATAAAGTTAGCTACTCAGTTTTAAATGCTCTGAGTGAAAATGATTCTAGACAGCAACAGTACGAGTTACTCAGTGTTTTGTGTATGAGTTGCTTTGTTGTTTAATTCTTACTCAGCCTCGATTGCAACATTCCACATTCATTGCTGGAAGTGTCATTAAGCCTCAGGTATCCTCTGCCTTTCTCAATCCAAACTGAAGAAAGTTTATTAAATAGGAAGAGCTTGCAGTTAATCTGAAAGAGAAATATATAATGCAAGTTGTGATCCACAGTTAACTTTATTGGTTCTAAAACTTAATGTTTTTAAGTCTTCTGATACGGCTTTGAATACATATGTATGCATGGGTATATATATATTTTTTAAAAATAATAATAACAATAATAATAAGTGTATCCTACAAAATTCAAATTTTAAATTTTAAAACATAAAAACATTTAATGATGTTCTGATTGCTTCAGCAGTAGATTCTGTAAATGCAGTAAAATTTAGTAAATTGAGACTCAGATATCCTTTTCAATAACAAAACTGCTCACCATCAGGGCTTTATGAAATACACACCTGTAATACATTGTGTTCTTCTTCTTCTCCAGTTATAACTTCAACTTTATCTAACAGGATTTTCTCCCCTGGCTTGGAAATATGAGCAGCTGCTGCCTCAGTCAGTGTTACATTCCTCAGCAAAGCTGTTTCTGTAGGGAAAGAAAGAAGGAAATCTTCTCTGTAGAATGGGTATTTTTTGGCATGTATGGTGGCCCATGAATTCATTACTCCCTGTGGCATCCAATGTCACTTAGTGCTATTATGCTTTTGTCCAAATAGAAGAAATAAAAAGAAAGAAAAAAAAAGCTGGAATACTGCAAAATGTCTCAGATATTTTATGATCATTCTGAATTGAATGGGGTTCTCTGAAGATGCAGCCATCTGCCCCCAGGGACAAGTTGCAGAAACAAGCCCTAAACAATCAGAAATTGACTTTCCAGATAAAACTGGTTTCTAATAATACTCTGGAGATTAACATATAATGAAAGGCATATGTCCCAATTGATGCATCTATTATATATGTTTTCTATGTTGTTACTTTCTTTTTTACTTTTTATTTGAAAGAATGTAGCTGCAAAAGAAGAAGATCTGAGTACAACCGTTAGTAGAGAAAGGTGCAAAGATGGCTAAAGGTGGGGACCCATTTGGAATTCCCTTACAGCCAAGGTTTATGTGTCTTGCCTAGCAGAAAAGCTACCCAATGGAGTCACAAATAACCCCTGCAATCTGTCTTTACAGAAGTTTTAGCCCTACAATCAGGTTACGAATGAATACAAACAGCACATAGTTTCAAACTGTAGTTCAGAAATGCATTCTCTAAGTTATTCACTAAGCTCACTGCACTTTTTCAAATATCAAACACAGCAGTTAAACTTTATCTTTTCCTGTGTAACTTAGATAATTCATTTTGAAGTCAGTCTAGTTCAGACCTCAAATACCAAACCACAGCTGCTTTCTGCAGCAGCACCCATTTGTCATCCTGATCCATTACCAGGAGAGGTCTGCTGCTCCTGATCCATTACTGAGAGAGGTCTGCTGCTCCTGATCCATTACTAAGAGAAGGCAGGGGAAGATGACACTGTAATGAGTGTCTGCAGTAAGCCACTGGACCAGAGAGGCCAAGTGGATGAGGCCTTCTGTAAACAGACAGTAACAGCTTCACATTTTAAAAACATGGTTCTTGTGGGTGATTTTACCCATCCTGATATCTGTTGGAAGGATGACACAGCAGAGCACCAGCTGTGCTGATGATAATGTCCTCTTCCTAGTGGTACAGGAACCTGCAAGAAAAGGTGCTATGCTTGTTCTTGTCCTCACCAACAAGGAGGGGCAGGTGATGACATGAAGTTCAAGAAGGACCATCTCCACCAAGATCAGAAGCAGTGCATCCCAAAAAAGAGAAAAGCAGGAAAGAGTGCTAGGAGGCCTCCATGGGTCAACAAGGAGTTCCTGGACTTAGTTTGGTGCTAAAAAGAAGTCTATATGAGTGTAAGCAGGAGCACGTTACTTGGGAGAGCTGCAAAGACGCTGTCCCAGCAGCAGGGATCAGGATAGGAAAACTAAAATCCAGGCAGAATTAATCTAGCCAAGAGCATAAGGAGGAACAAGAACAAATTCTGTAGGTGTACCAGGGACAAAAGGAAGGCCAGGGAAGATGTGGATCTTCTCTGGAAGGAAACTAGAGACCTAGATACAAGGATATGGAAAAAGCTGAGGTGTTTAATGACTTCTTTGCCTCAGACTGCACCAGCAAGGGCACAAGCTATGCTGCTCAAGTTGCAGAAAGAAAAGGTATGAAATCAGAGAAGAAGATCTGCCCTCTGTAAGTGAAGGTCAGGTTCGAAATAATCTAAACAAACTGAAGATGCACAAGTCCGTGAGCCCCAATGAGATCTATGCACTGGTTGTGAGGGAACTGGTAGATGAAGTTGCCAAGCCACTACCCATCATATTTGAGAGGTCATGGCAGTCTGGTGAAGCTGCCACTGACTGTAAAAGGGGAAACATAACCCCCATTTTCAATGAAAGGAAAAAGAAGATCCAGGGAACTACTGGCATGTAATTTTCACCTCTTTGCCTGACAAAATCATGGAGAAGCCCCTCCTGAAGACCATACTAAGGCACACAGAAAATAAAGATGTGGTGATTGGTGGTAAACAACATGGCTTCACCAAGGGCAAGTCATGCCTGACAAATTGGTGGCCATTTATAATGAAATTACGGCACCAACAGATAAAGGGAGAACAACTGACATTATTTATCTGGATTGTAGACTGACATTGTCATCCTGGTCACTGAACTGGAAAAAAATGGATTTGATGGATGGATCACACTCTGGATAACAAACTGAATGGATGATGGCACTCCGTTGTGCTGCAGTGTTGCAGTGGATGGCTCAGTGTCCAAAAGGAAATGAGTGATAAGTAGTGTTCTTTGAGGAACAATGCCAGTACTGATGCTATTTAACATCATTGTAGGTAACATGGACAGTGGGATTGAGTGCACCCTCAGCAAGCTTGCAGAAGACACTAGGCTGAATGGTGCAGTTCACATGCTAGAGGGAAAGGATGCTACCCAGAAGGATCTGCACAGGCTTGAGAGGCAGGCCCATGTCAGTCTCATGAAGTTCAACAGGGCTAAGCACAAGGTCCTGCATCTGGGCTGGGACAATCCCAAACACACATACAGGCTGGGAAGAGAACGGCTTGAGAGAAGCCCTGAGGAAAAGGATTTAGGAGTGTCAGTTAATGAAAGATTCAGCATGACCTGGCAATGTGTGTTTGCAGCCCAGAAGACCAACTGTATTTGGGGTTGCATCAAGAGGCTCGTGACCAACAGGTCAAGGGAGCTGATTCTGCCATTCTACCTTACTCTCGTGAGACTCCACCTGAAGTATTGCACCCAGCTCTGTGGTCCCCAGCACAAGAAGGACATGGAGCTGTTGGCTCAGGATCAGAGGAGGGCCACAAAGATGATCAGAGGGCTGGAGCACATCCCCTCTGAGGACAGGCTGAGAGAGCTGTGGCTGCTCAGCCTGGAGAAGAGAAGGCTCCAAGAGGATCTTAGAGTGGCTTTCCTGTACCTGAAGGGAGCCTATGGGCAAGCTGGGGAGGGACTTTTTATAAGGGCAGCTTGCAACAGGATGAGGGGAAAAGTCTTTAAACTGGAAGAGGTTAGATTTAAACTAGATATTAGGAAGACAGTCTTTATTGTGAGGGTACATGAACAGTTTGCCCAGTGAGGCTGTGTATGCCTCTTCCCTGGAAGTGTTCAAGGCCAAGCTGGATGGGGCTGTGAGCAACGTGGTGGAGAAGGAAGTGTCCCTGACTATAGCAGGGGAATTGGGTCTTAAAGGTCCCTTCCAACTCAAACTATTCTATGACTGTGTGATTCTAAACACAGACTTCAAATGCAAGTATGCAATATTTTGTACTGGAGATGAGACATGCCGGTAACATTTGAAAACTATTTAGCACCATTCATTTGACAACCTCAAATACACACTCAAACATGCAGTATGAAAGCTAGTTGAACCTTTTTGTTGAGTATGCTTACTGGTTACATGAAAAGATTCCATGTAAGGAGACGTTTCTCTTTTGTATGAATCAGCATCATTGCATGTCATGGAATGCTTTTCAGGGCTCTAGAGAAGAAAAAAGGGAAAGTAAGATTTCTTGTTTATATGAAGTGGCTATATTGCTTCTTATCGAACAGAACACTGAATCTTTTAATGTACAGTAGGTAAAAGATTTGGAATTTTAATACATTACGAGTAAAAATCATTTTTATTATACAATAATTATATAATTTTATTCTTCAGTGGAGGTAATTTTATTGTCATGAAATTAGTTCATGATCCTGCCAAGAATAATGGCTTCTTTGTAAGGATCCTGGTCTAAGCTTTAAATGCACTGAAGGATTTATATGTTTAAGTAACAGCTAATTTCCAGTTACACACTTAAATCCCAGAACAGCTTAAAGCTCCCAGACATCACACAATTTCAGAGGAATTTAAACTTTCAGTCTTTCAGTTTTTCAGATAAAGATTCTTACATATGTTTTAAGTAAATACTTCTGACTTCTGACAATAATGTGACTCAACTTCTTTTATCTGAATCCTTGTCAGAAGCTGTAAACCAGCCCTACAGTTCTCAAACTTTTTCACTGGCAGATATGCATATTTTTTCACTGTGCTCTTACTAGAAAGTGAATTTTAATTCCACTATAAGTGGTGTAGTCCTCAGCAGGATTTAATTCATTAAGCTGTTGCACAACATGTGCAGTATATTTTAACACAGACAGAATCTATCATAAGTGTTAAATATTCTCTGTTCAGGAGCATTCAAATGAACTTCTCCCAGTTCTTAAGAGAACTATTTGAATTGTAAAGGACACATTAATTTCTCTGCTATTGTTGCTGTTATGCTTTACATGGAATATTTAAGCAACTGTTTTACAGGTCAAAAAATTAGCAAAAGAAAATTGCATACTCTTACAGGCTCGTAATTAGAGTAGGATGGTAAAACAGGGATGCCTAGCCCTCCTACAGAAAATAGTTGTTTTGTCTTCAACAGCCACTGGAATCTGCTTACTCATATCTTAAAAAGAACAGAAGGAGCTAAAAAGAATCAATCTCTGAAAAAAACATGCATTATTAACAATGCTAGTCTTGACAAAAAGTGTCCCAGAATTTACAGATCTTACCACAACTCTCTCAACCATGTTTTCTCCAAACACAAAACCAGAATTGCCACTTCCTAGAACACTTCTGTCTTCTAACTGACTTCTGTGGGAACAATAAAAGGATGTGATTTAGAACTATTTAAAGACTGCAAATTCTTTAAATGAAACAAATATATTACTTGGTAAAGAATATAAGTTCACACATCTACCACATCTTACATTATTACGGACAAACAAAAAATGACCTTGTAAGCAATCAGATAAATATTGTAAAAATATGAAAGTTTCATGAAACAGTAGTACTGTAGAATCACAGAACAGTTTGAGTTAGAAGGGACCTTTAAGGATCATCTAATTCCAACCCTCCTGTCATTGGCAGGGACACCTTCCACTAGGTAAAATACTTCTCCCCTTTTTTCTTCTCAGTGACTCAGATTTTCCAGGTAAAAACATTAAATTCTATTTGCATTGCCACCCAATTAGCCTCTTGCTTCTCAGGAGGTTTTTAGGAGGTGTATACTTAATCCAGTAGAGACAGGGTCACAACTTGTAGAAAGCACATTACTTGTGGATCACATTCAAGAATGTTCTAGTATAAATGGAGTTGTGACTATTAATTGTGATTACTGGTAACTACATAGCCATTTAAAACTAATATGATCTTGTTTTGTTTTGTTTTGTTCTCCATAAAATTCACTGAAAATGTTCTAGTAAATTTCTTGTGTGTAAGTTGTTCCTGCTAGCATTTTTAGACAACAGGCCCTATAGGCGGTTTGTGCTTATTGTAGAACTGCATCTCTTGATGTCAAATTCAAAATCATTCTTGTCTCTTTACATTCTAGAAGGAAGTTTTGGCAGGAAGACAATCTGGTGTTCTGATACAGACTGCACATTTCATCACCACTCATCAAGGCATTTCTGAGCATTTATCTCACCTTGGAGAGCTTGGTGACACATCTTGCAGAGGATATTTCTGCTAATAAATTTGTTTTGTTGCTACAATTATGATGATCTGGCCCAGGAACTGGCAGGGCTTGTTGAGAGGGTTTTAAATTAGCTATGAAGGGGGAAGGAGTTAAAAGGTCGCTCATGAGAGATAAGCCTGGGGGAAGAATGATGGGGTTGAAGGTGATGAAAATGGATTATCTGAAGAGCATCTACACCAATGCAAGCAGTGTGAGCAACAAAGAGGGGAAACTGGAAGCAGACAAACCATGACTTAGTTACCATTACCAAAACATGGTGAGATTGCTCCAATGACTGGAATGCTGCAATGTATGGCTATAAGAAATTCAGAAGGTATAGGCAAGGAAGAGAGGCTGATGCCATGACTCTCTTTGTTTGAGCTTCAGTGTTGCTGAGTTTCTGGATGGCAATTATAAATTTGAGTCTCTATTGGTTAGGATCAGAGGGAGGGCCAACAAGCCTGACATCCTGCTGGGGTTATGTTGTAAACAACCTAACCCGGACAAAGAGATGGATGAAGGCTTCTACAAGCAGCTGGTAGAAGTTTTGTGATCAGCAGCAAAGCTGCTACCTAGGACATCCAGAGGGCAGACTTTGAACTATTCAGGACACTGGTAGGAAATGTTCCTTGCAAGTCAGTCCTGAAGTGTAAAGGAATCCAGGAAGGCTGGATGTTCCTCAAGAAGAAAATCATAAAGGAGCAGTAGCAGGCTGTCCTCCTGGGCTGTAAGATGAGCTAGCAGGCAAGAAGTCTGGAAGGATGAACAGGGAGCTTTTTTTGAGACCCCAGGAGAAAAAGAGAATCTACCTCCTGTGTAAGAAGGGGTGGGCAACTCAGGGTGAGTATAAAGAAGTTGTTAGGATATGTAGGGAGAAAATTAGGAAGGCAAAAGCCAAACTTGAACACAACCTGACCACTGTGGTAAAAGGGAATGGAAAGATTTTTACAAATATATTAATAATCAGGGGATGGCTAAGGAGAATCTCCATCCTTTACTGGATGCGGTGGGAAACGTGACCACAGAAGATCAGGAAAAGGCTAAGGTTCTCAATGCTTTCTTTAATTTAAAAGTCAGTTATCCTCAGAGTACTCTAACCACTGGCCTGAAAATCTGGGATGGGGAGCAAAATGAACTCCAGTCACTATTCAGGTGGAAACTGAGATCTACCATCACAAGTCCATGGGGCCAGGTGGGATCCACCCTAGGGTGTGCTGAAGGAGCTGGATGAGGTGATGTTAAAGCCATCTTTCCACCATCTATCAACAGTCCTGGTCAACCAGAGAGGTTCCAGAGGACTAGAAGCTTGCCAATATGACTTCCACCTATAAGAAGGGTCACAAGGAAGGTCTGGGGAACTACAGACCTGTCAGCCTGACTGTGGTGCCAGGAAAGGTTATGGAGCAGATCATTCTGATTGAGATCACACTGCATGTGCAGGACAAACTGGGGATCAGGCTCAGCCAGTATGGGTTCAAGGCAGGTCTTGCTTAACTAATCAGATCTCCTTCTCAAAGGCTGTTGACAGAGTCTACCTAGACTTCATCTAACCCTTTGACACTGTCATCCCCCTGTACTCAGCTCTGGTAAGTCCATACCTTTAGTACTACATTGAATTTTGGGCCCCTCACTGCAAGAAAGACATCAAAGCCCTTGAGTGTGTCCAGGGAAGAACAGCAAACCTGATTAAGGTTCTGGTCTTATGAAGAGCAGCTGACAGAACTGGGATTGTTTAGTCTGGATAAGAGAAGGTTCAGAGGAGACCTTTTTATTCTTTACAACTACCTGAAAGGAGGTTGTGTGTGTGGGTTGGGATTGAGGGGAGAGGCTGGCCTCTTCACCTGTGTAACTAGTGATAGGACTAGAGGAAATGGCCTCAGGTTGTGCCAGGAGAGGTTCAGGATATTAGGAAAAATTCATCCTCTGAAAGAGTGGTCAGTCACTGAAATGAGCTGCTCAGAGAGGTGGTGGAGGCACCATCCTAGAGGCGCTCAATAAATGTTTGGATGTGGTACTAAGGAACATGGCTTAGTGGGGAAACACTGGTGGTAGGTGGATGGTTGGACTAGATGATCCTTGGTAATTCTATGATTTTATGATCTGGGTTTACAGCTAACTTTCTGTGTTCACAATGGCAATGTGCTTGAAATCTCTTCAATTAGGATGAAGGAATTCTTCAGTAAAAACTGTTTCCATCTTGCACTTAAGAAAAAAAAAAATATTATTTTTATCCCATACTTGATGTACCGCTAAGACAAAGAAAAAATAAGAAACAAAAATCTGAAAATCAGAAGTTTTTCAGCTTTGAAATCTTTCATACATGTTTTTCACCATTAAAGAGGAACCTGAAGTGTGTTTAAGCTAATGACTTTCTTGTTCTTTAGTAAAGAAAATTCTCCTCTAAGTTTCACTGAATTGCAATCCATATCTATCCTAAGATTTCATCTGACGTTTCCAGGTTGCTGCACCTGCAAATCAGTAAGGACAGCATTCCAGGAGAGCTAAAAAGCCAGAAGCCAGAGCACTCACTGTCTCACACAAATAATGTGTTAAATGGATTTTGTGTGTTTTGAGAAATTCAAGAAAGAAGTCATCAGTGCAGGATTTTTCTAGTTGTTCTTAAATTGGAAGTACCAGCCTGAGAGACTCATTAAAACCTTAATATCCTCATGTTGCTGCAGGGCAAGAACAAAATGTGCCAGGGATGATATTGCCATGGAGATGCAAAACAGAGGCACTGAATTCAGGGAATTACCATGAACAAAGAAGAATAGAAGGAGAAACTTGGAAAGGATCTTGGAAAGATAGAAGCAGATCTAGGTGCTCAGCTGATCCTTCTCAATGTCCAAAGAGTTTCCAGTTCTAGTGCTGGCCCTGACCCCCTGCAGGTTTTCAAGCAAATCAGTGTGAAAACTTGAATACATCATCAGAAGCCTGCAATTTGACAGCATTGTATTTGTCGCTTCAGAAATGATTTCCTTTTTTTAACAATATTTTCCTTTATTCTTTTAATAATTTTAAGTGTTCATAATTAATATCAATAACAATCATTTTAGTATTTTTAATGTAATTACTGATTTCATAATCAGACTCAAGAAACTCAACGAATTTCTCTAAGCTACAGCCAGTTCAGGAAACTGAGATGTTGGAAATGGGACATGGGCAGCCACTGCAGTTATAGAGGACTAAGAAACCATTTTAATTCATCACTCTGAAGAATTGCATTACATAGAGAAGAACATGTGGAAGAAGAATGACAGAACAAGACATTCACAGGCAACAAGAATCCCTGCTATTGAATTTCCTTCCTTTTTGTTGTTGATGTTGTTGTTTAATGTACACACATGTCAATACCTTCACCATGGTTAATAATTAAAAACAAACTCAAGATATTTATTTAGGAATAAATGCAGGCCTTGGCTGCATTGGTTGCTATTTTTTAGCATGTACATAGAATTTAATGCTGTATGAATATCTGCAAAGTTACCTTTGAGAAAAGAGCTATGCCAGAAAAAGACTTTAGTGATGTATTTCAAAGAAACAAGCACCTTATAGAGATCAGAAGAATGGCACTAACACCCCCCCTGTAATGCTGAAAGAACAGAAAGTATCTGGTCATTTTTAAATGAATATTCAGCTTGGCAATTAACTCAACATTTTTCCACAGTTCTGATACACAAAATTGATCAGGCATAGAATACACCAAGCAGATGATAAATCCCTCTTTTAAAAGTGGAAGGAAAAAAAACACTGAGAACTTTCAAATCCTGTAACTTGTCAGTACTGAAACTCACCGAAGCATTTCTCTATTCATCTGTTTCGTAAGAGATAGCTGCTCCTAGGACTGTATCTACTCCTTTCCTAGATACTGTGCAGGTATCAATTGACCTGAAGGTGGTAGAGTCTTCCTTTAGCTTTTCTAATATGTGTATTACCACCATTCTGAATCTACTGAAAATCCAGTAAGTTACGTGGCTCCATCTTGTCCTCACAGGGTTTCATCACAGCATGGGTGTGCTGGCACTTCCAAAATCACCACTGTGCATCTCCACTTTAATAATGCTCTTCTTGTTGATAAAGAATAAGAATCTAAGTTGTCTGAGCATATAAAATCCATCATCTCCTCTGAAGCCTGGCATCCCAAGTTTGTGCTTGGGATTCTTTACCTGTGGCCCCATCATATTCTCTGACCTCTTTGGGTGGGAGGGAGAAGGGATGCAACACTGAAAATACACTTGCTGTGGCCTTAGCAATTAAATCATAGAATCATAGAATTGCTCAGGTTGGAAAGAGGTTGGAAAGTCTTAAAGATCATCAAGTCCAACTGCAACCTAACCTCACTACCATAACTCTAGCAGTTTTGAAATGTTCTTCTCTCATCAGTAACTCATTTCAGGTATTTTCCTGATACTCACAACTTTCATGTAGAAAACTGTCATCCACCATTAGCAAGCATTATTAATACAAAATAGCCTATCTGCACTAAACTAGCTAACCTCAGAAAGACCTTTAGTATTTTCATGAGCCAGACTTCAGAGAGAGGTGAGTAAATCAAGGGACCACTTTCACACTGATATATTTCAGTTATACAGGGAGGTGACGGTCCCAATGCAAAGAAGTCACCTTCCTCATGCAGAAATTCAGAACTTCATCCTGAACCATCCATGTCTGCACAAAGATGCTACTCCACTGCAGTCATCACAGCTACTAGTCTCTTATGCCACAGATTTTGGTATGTGTACAGATGTAGCATATTGGCTGCTTTTATCAGTGATGCTACTGCATGCTTTTCTTCATGAGTTTTGTCTGCTATGTTTGCACAGATTGGCAAATCATCTTTTTATAAAGAGGGGCAGCTATATAGTCAGAACAGGGTTCTCCAAAGGGACACAAACATGACTGTAAACATTCAATACCAAGATATAGTTTGAAATGACAAAGCTGCATGAGGTAGTGAACCAAAATAGTTTCTGGCCTGGGAGTTGTTAATGAGAAATGAACTGTTTCCTGGCAGGACTCCATTCATTACACCATATGGAACTCAAGTCAGGACACACAAATCCTGGCACCACGCACAAATACCAGTGAGTACAGTTAGGATTTGGACAGCATAGGTTTACATATACAGGACAAAAGGGCAGGGGATATGCTAAGTAACCAAATGGTGTACAAATGTAATAATCAAACTTACCGGGCTGTTTTAGTGCTAGAAATATTCACAGTAATAGGTGACTTCACTGCTGTTTTGGAACTTGCTGAATTCTCAGATGAGGAATAAGAGTTGTCTTCAGATAACTAGAAATAAAATAATAAAACAAGATGTATTAATCAGTCCAAGCTTATTTTCTGTTATAAAACATGTTTGCAAGAAATCCAGAGTCACTGAGGTTGATATATGTGATAGCTGGTAAAAACTTCCTCCTGCTGTATACTCAGCCAGCACCCTTAATACACCAAAAAAAACAGGAAATCCCCAAACTCCATTGCCCAAAGAACTCTGATATCTGGAAGTTGCATTATACTGCAAAGAAGACATGATTTTTTAAAACAGCATTCTTTTAGCAGTTTCCACTGACTCCCCTCAAACGGATAGAGGAACTTCCTTGAAAATCACACCATGGAATACTGAACTGAACAGATCCATGCTTTTGCTTTTTATTTTTATTTATTTACTTTATTCATTTGATGGAGATTCAAACATATTTTTTGTCAGTAAAATTGCTTTTCTTTTTACCTGAACATGTGCTTGTTTCTTAGTCACTAGAGACACTACAGGATTTTCAGAACAGGTCAGGGCTTGTGGAGGTTGTAAAATGGCAGGTCTAATGACATTCCGCAACTGACTTTCTGACAAGGATCCTTGCAAAATACAAAGACAAAATATTTAAACCTAGACATTTTCTCCGCATTTAGTTAATATCGATGTGTTTTGTGTAGTTAACTGAAAGCTTCAAAGTTTATTCAAATTACTTCTATTGTTACTGCTTCCTTAGTACATATTCTAAAAGATCTTAATTCCTCTAAAACACATAACTCTGAAAGTGTCACTATGCCCTGTTACCCTATCAGGATAAGAGGGTAATGCACTATATATATATATGTATATATGTATAATATAAGATATTTAAAACCAAAATGTACATTTGGACCTAAATATATTATACATATATAACACATTTAGGTCAAAACAAATCAATACTGCTTTCTAGCATTTCATGTTTAATCATGCACTTGCTAATGAAGACACCAAGAAGGCATTTCATTGCCATCTCAAAGAGTAGAGTTTGATCCCTATTCAGTCATGTATTAGAAATGTGGAATTTCACTATTTGAAATTACATTGAGGAGCTAAATAGTCAAAGCAGAACCTCAGACAAGAACTCAGGGAATATCTACACCATCAAATAAATAAATAAATCATAAACCTCAAAAAGGCAATTAGCATATCACTCAGCTTACAGTACAGTTGCCAATTTTAACTTTTCTGAATCTGTTAACAATGTATTTGTGGAGCTACAGAGAATGAATATTACAATGACAGTTACCTTCTTTTGTACTTTCAATGTCAGTGTTTCGTTGAAGAAGAGCTGAGGTCATGAATATGTTGTTCTTTGCTATGAATAAGGGATTTATACTTGATTAACAAATAAGATAAACTCTAAATGATTACTTAGTGTTTCTGCAAGTTCTCCCCACTTAGTGTCTAAGCAATATCTTAACCTATTAACCTGAACAGCTGTTACTGACTTAGGTACAGCAAGTGCCACGGGTTTTCTGGTTCTGCCAGAGACAAAACTCTTTTGAACACTAACAGATGCATAAATCCCTGAAAATATTCAGCTCTGAAAACCAGGCTCTGCTAGTAAGCAAAGCTTCTGAAATGGCAACACTATCTGGTTCCATCTAATGATTTTTTCAGATGAGTAAATGAGACCTGAGAACACAGGAGGAGATTACTGTGCCCTGCCCTTGTTCTCATAAAAAGGCTTTCATAACTTACTGCAGTGATGGTATTGCACTGCTGATGTTTTCACCATTTTTACAAAGATAAAAAATGTCAACAAGAAATGTGTCCATAATAGCAAACGTATATCACACTGTAAAAGCACAGAACTGATAAATACTCTACACATGATCACTGCTTTTTCATCGCAGGAAGAATGCCATTTCTTGCTGTAACATTGTCCTTCTAAGACTGTTCAGAAATCCCTCGTGCTGAAGTCTGTCAAAGATCTGCTCCTGACAGGACAGACTGGGATTTCAGTCCACTCTGTCTTCTCCAGTATAAAGAAGCAAGAGAATGCTGATAATGTCACTAGTCAGATCAAAGACAGGCTCCTGGGACAAGAAAATGACACTTGTACAGGATCAATAACCATCAAATCACAAGCAAACTAAATCATTTAATTTCTTTAACTCCATTTTGGTTTTTCAATAACTATTTGTGCCAACACAATAAAATGTCTATTTCTAACTCGTTGAAAGATTCCTCCCCTGCACTGCAGGATTCCCTAAAACCAAATGCAAAAACCATTTCTTTTGTTGAGCTGCCAACCCTCCTAACATATTTCTTTCTTCTGTCCCAATAACAGCCTAGCCAAATCCTGTCCAGCTCTGTCCCTGTTCTGTAAGAAGGCAGTTCTGTACACCTCTTCATTTTAGTTAATATATGCTTTTCTATGTAAATACATATTGTTCTCATTTATTTATTTTTCTTACTTACTTGGCTGGGAAGGAGGGAACCTAGGAAGAATGGTAAAGGAAGATGATCTTCCTCTTTTCTCAGCAAGCATTGTATCTGAAAGAATAATAAACTGAAATTATTATTTGGAGCAAAACAAGATTAATTTTAAAGTTAGACAAATCAATGTCACATCTTAATTGACAGGAGTATAAACTATTTTCTGTTATCTACTGCTTTCTAAAGTAGGCTATGTCTATACTGCTGAAGTGAAGACATCTCTGAGGCCAAGTAGCACAGCCTGGCTCAGCAGCTGTGTCTCAGAGATCATCAGTTGGTGAGGTTCAAAATGGAAGCAGGGAGTAAGATATCAGTTAATACTGTGGACAACCAAGAGAACTAACTAAGCTTGCTTTTGCATCCTACTTCATATTTTAATGCAGACATACCCTAAAATTTCTACCCTATGTTTTTGTTTGTTTGATTCTTTGTGTGTGTGTACATGATTTCAATGTAAGTTTTAGCGTGAACGCAACCTAGGTTATCTTAAATCCTTTTAGCTATGCTTTGCCTTTTAGCTATGGTTTGCCATAGAACTAAACAAAAATATTGTTCACATATAGTAATACACAAATACTCAAGCAACTTCCTGGTCCCACTACTGTGTTAAACAATTACAATAAAAAAGTGACCAGTCCCACTGCTTAACAGCCTTCAGTGACTTGTGTGCACTTCTGGATGTCATGGTAAAAAACCACAGTCCTCAAAGGAACTTTGAGGCCTCCTGTGAGTTAGATGAAAAGAGAAGTCCTTCTGAAAATTGCTTCACATTTTCAGGAATTGCTGAAGGGACAACAATCTCTTCCACAACCAGGGCATCTCACTCTTGTCTAGCCCTCTTTTTCTACTGACTGTTTGAGCTCATTAAGGAAACCTATGGAATATATACATTTTAAAGTATTTATGTAATATTATTTTAATACAGAAAAATAACGTATTTTAAATTCAAGAGGCATTTATTGAAAATTGGCAGGAAAGTTTACAGATATGCTTAAGTTTTCATTCCTACCATGCAGAAACAGTTATTGGACAGGAAATCTCCTTCACTTCTGTAGAAGACAAGAGTACAAAACTACGGTTATTATAACACAACGGTACCTAAATAGTATACCTGTATTAGACTCTGAGCTGGACTTCTGGAAAGCAAAAGATGATGATCTTGCACGTTTTTTGGAAGAACAGATGAAATCTAGAGAAAAGCAAATATAATTTTCTGCAGAGAGTGATTGGCATATGATTCTGCACAGTGTTATGAGAATCAAAACCTGAACACATTAAATTCTAGGAATGATTTACAGAACAGTCTTAAGACCATCTATAAAAGCAAAACAGGGTTTTAGCATCTCTGTCAGCACCCGGCAGGAAGCCATAGGGTTTTTTCTACTAATTTCAGGGGACCTAAAATTAAGCCATTGCTATCAGATCATGGCTCGCAGGCTTGAAGGGCACTAAGAATGCTAAGCTACTTTATACTATAGCTTCAACAAATAGAAAAGGGCAGTTAAGAGCAAATATAGCTGATGAATATACTTGGACCCTTTTCAGGGCTTCTTGTAGTTTGACTTCCTGATGAATGTGAGAGGTATGATGCCAAGAAGAATTCTTGAGGTAAGATAGGGACATACATATCAGGACATAGAAGGTGGCTCAATATCCCATGTAATCTTAGACTACTAACACTCATTTGTCCCAGTTCATACAAAATAAAGTTCCATGCACACTTTCCAGTTCCAAAATGTCTTTCCAGTCAGACACTACAAATATATCAGTGTATTATTATACTGTTTCAGTGAGGCGGTTATTACCATTTTCAGCTTTGCAAACTGGATCTTCAGCAGGCCGCTGGAAAAAAAATATAAGTGTGGAAAGGTCAAGGAAAATAGAGCAGCCATTTTCTAGAGCAGGTCACAAAGTATATCAGTCCAACATATGTGTATTAAAACCAGTCTCATTTCTACCTTTCTCTTTTCCTTGTTCTATTTTAATCTCAGTTAATGCTGAGATCTGGGCTAAAATCTTTTATTACTTCTAGGATCATTTTCTATAGAATCTTCTTTTCCAGTGTCCTTTTATCAATGATGCAGAACAGAAGTTAAAGGTTTTACCTTCAAAGGGCGGTCCTTCTTTCTGAACATAAATGTTGGCTGGGCAAGCACTGATCTCTCTGGAAAAGAGGGGTTTTTTAATTACAATCTCATAATAGAGATTCACCTTACCAACCATAGTTCTTAAAGTGCTATGCAGTAGTAAGCAAGACTTTCTCTCTTTGTTAGAGATGAAGAAACCAAAAAGCTGCAATGATGTACAACAGTGTCCATAGTTAAAAAATAAAAGAGTTAGTCCCATAAATCCCAGGGTGAGTTTTACTTAACTGAAGGCTACAAGATTTAGCTTTGGTAGTTTTATACTTCTTTCAGTTAAGAAGAAAGAATCACCCTTAGCCTTTACCAACTACATGTTTGATTATGTGGTGTAAGCAAACTTAAAACTCACAGCATTTCCATCTGGATACCACGTAAGTTTTCAGGATCTACATGAAAGTAATGTCGTACTGGGTTTTAGATTTCACCGAGTAGTAATTTTGGAAATTACATGTTCTCTTCCCCTCGTGTCCTGTGCAAAGTTTGTGCTTATGCCCCTATGAAGTTAAAAAGCACGCTCCCTTTATTTTTGATGGTTGTAAATTTGGACCATCTCTTCCATTATTTTAATACTGGAACTGTGTACAAAGAGCCTGAGAGCTTCTGCTCCTGTTCAGAGTAACATTCACTTACTCCTACATGTGCTGCGTGTCTTTCCTTGTTCCCTTAGCAAGAATCTTTCCTCTCTTCCAAATTGCTTTCTCAAATTTGTTACTTATGAGATCAGAGTATCTTTTCTGAAATCACAGGGCAGAAATGGTCCTCAGGAGACACATCCAGTTTCTCTAATACATCAGCTACACCTGTGTCATTCCTGACAATTGAATGCCTAATATCCAATATGTTCCTGAAACTGTCATAAAGGAGACTTTACAACCTTCTCAGTCAATGTTCAGTTATACAAATTGGACATGGAAAATGATTCATGTCAGAACTGTCATCAGAAATTTTCTCTAATGTCAAGTTATGCATTTAAGCATATTCTCAGTGGACTGGGAAACATGTTCCTTTCTTCAAAGCACTCATAAGTGTCTTTAAAGTCTCAATTCACTTTTATTCTCTCCTAAACTAAAAATTCTTTCACTCTTCCTTTGAAGGCATATGATCAAAACATCACTTTAGTTGTTCTTCTCTGGACTCCAATACCAGATGCAAATTCAATTAACTGAGACAGCGCAAGAAACACAGCTTAAGTCTCATCAAGGACTGAGTAGAGTGGAAAAATTATTTATCATCTTATATGTGCCATTATTACTACTGTTTTCCCATCTGTTATGTCAGCTGTCCCCCAATATCTCAGTGACATTACATTGTTGATTCATAATGTATGCATGAGGCACAAAAACCTGTGCATAAATTTCTGCATAGTACAGCTTGCTCTATCGTTTTATTCAAAGAAAAGAAAAAATAGAAATGACTCTTTGAGGTGATCAGCTCCAGAGGAAATGATGCTGCCAGTTACTTATCAAGTGGTTATCTTCTACATTCTTATGAGAAGCCCTGAGGAGAAGGATTTGGGAGTGTCAGTTAATGAAAAATTCAACATGATCCAGCAATGTGTGCTTGCAGTATAGAAGACCAACTGTATTTGGGGTTGCATCAAGAGACTCGTGACCAACAGGTCAAGGGAGTTGACCTTACTCTCGTGAGACCCCACCTGAAGTACGGCACCCAGCTCTGAGGTCCCCAGCACAAGAAGGACATGGAGCTGTTGGCTCAGGATCAGAAAAAGGCCACAAGGATGATCAGAGGGCTGGAGCACATCCCCTCTGAGGACAGGCTGAGAGAGCTGTGGCTCCTCAGCCTGGAGAAGAGAAGGCTCCAAGGGGATCTTAGAGTGGCTTTCCAGTACTTGAAGGGGCCTACAGGTGAGCTGGGGAGGGACTTTTTATAAGGGCAGATTACAACAGGATGAGGGGAAAAGGCTTTAAACTGGAAGTGGGTAGTTTTAGAGCAGATATTAGGAAGAGATTCTTTACTGTGAGACTGCTGAGACACTGGAACAGTTTCCCAGTGAGTAAATTCTATGTGTTTATCAAATTGAAGAAAGGAAACACATCTACTTCTCAAGCACAAAATCTGGTATGTTGAGACATCAAATTCTTCTGCATGCACCTAAGCATAATGCTCTCTTAATTTACTATATGTTCATATAAAGAAACTATATTTAGCAATCAGTATGAAAAATGAGTAACATAGCAGAAAGGAGACCATACTCAGATCACAGTAAGTATGCAGTGACTGAACTAAAATGGCAATGCACTAGAAGGTTTGAAAAATACATACACTCACTATCTGACTGTTTTCTTAACTTTAAGATACATCATTTTTTGTCCAGTTCATAATGCTGATACTAAGATGACTCAGCATACATTGAATGCTGTGGTTCAATGGGGTTGTTTGTTGAAACCCCTGTCCATTTCTTTTATAATTTCCATCCTGGTCTTCAAACTATTCTTCAGTTTGTAACTGTGTTACTTCTCACTGTAGGTACAACAGCAACAGCTAATACTTTTTGCTGTTACTGAAGTTAATTTTGCAATTATGTTTGTGCAAATGACTGGATTTAGCAAATGAGGTATGCTTTGTGATTCGAGTTGTCATTAATAGAGAAAGCAGGAAAAAAAATCACATTGTTCAGATCCCAAAATGATAATTCTCCGTCACTGGAAGTTAAAGAAAATTTCCATAATTCACTTGCAGCTTGCGGTCCATGGCATGACGTGAGATGGAGCAATTCCACTTCTATTCACTAGAGGGGAGTGGCTCACATAAACAATAGTATTTCAACGGGAAGGAAAAAAAGAATAAGAAAAAAAACCACACACACAAGGAAAGAACTTGTACTCTGTTTGAATGAAGGAAAAACACAAATAATCAAGTGTAACTACAGAACTTTCATATTCTTCATAATCCTCTCAAAGTCTGTAATATTTTTAAAAGCACATTTGCTACTCCAAAGTGTGGAATTAGCCAAGAGTGAACTGCTATGAAATAAAAAGTGACTTTCTATCTCAGTTAATCATTGCAGGAACTAAAAGTCTCTTTGCAGGAACTGGGGAAGTTCACTGCAATTTAAACAATATGAACATTCTAGTAACAGTTTAAAACATAGATGTTACTGTAGAAAAATTCACAACTGCTTCATTACCAACAGAAAAATTCATAGCTTGAATATAATGGTATCTCCAAAACAAAAATGCGCATAATCTGACACTGCAGTAAGAATAAAAGATGTTTCCCATCAACTTTTTGGGGGACAAAGTGAAAGCTTTATTGAGTATATTTAACAAGAGGTTCCTGATGCTAGCACAGTTACCATATTTAGGGTACTGATCTACCTAAACAAAGAAAATCTGTTTGTAATTACAGAAAAACATTCCACATAGTTCACCAGTTAGATCCTCAATCAGGCCATCTGTTTTACATGTATATTAGCTGTATGTATAACCTTTACATCGTTTTCCCATTGCATTTTAATCTTCCCAGTTAGCTAAACACCAAATACCGGCAGCTGATCTACAGTGAGGAGTCAATGCAGAATTACCTGTGGATCCATAAAAACAGCAGCAGCAAGGTGTCATAGCAGTTGCCATAACAGCACCAAGGAGTTGCATGTCACCATGCTAATTTTAACACAAGTAAGCAAATTTGTGTGTTCTTTTTCTTGGTTTTCTGCATTAAGGCTTCTGCTGCCAGGGCTGGCAGCAGTGCTGGGGGAAGGAGAAGTTCTTGTGCAGCCTCCTCTTCTGGCAGTGGTTGGGGACACCCAGCAAGGCAGGGCCTGGCCAACCTTTGGAAGAGCCAGCAGAACCAAGGCTCCATGCAGGCAGGCACGGGGAGGGAAAAAGAGGTGAGCTGAAGCCACCCCTCCTCCTCCTCACCAACAGGATGCAGTCAGACAGAGGCTGGCTACTGCCTGGTTAACACTGGGTTTCTCCGGTTTCAGTGGCTTGGTACTTCTGGATTAAAGAGGTTGCTGGAAAAGTTACCAGCAAAAACTGCCAAATGGGCTGTCTCTGGCTGCTGGGACTGGAATAAGCCACCAGCCGCAGCCAAGAGTCCAGACACAAGACCTGTCGGCCTGCCTATGAATAATCACTGCACACTGGGCTCTTTTCTTCTCTGCAGTTTCCCTACAGTAGCTGAATTAGAAAGGTCTTGGCCTAATGCTTTCTGCATTTGAAGTTAAAAACACTCCCGTATCTTATATGTATCTCCCGATACATATCCCGTATCCCGTAAGATACATAAGAAGTGCCCAGTTCCCATGTTTAAGATCTTACCTGCATGGCCTCCTGGTTCCTGCAGCTTGTGCCAAACAGAAGCAGAAGAAAATGTACTCTGACCTGACCACCTACACAAAAGGCATGCAGCTCTGAGGGCTGGTGCCTGCCCTGCACCCAGTGCTGTAGTCCCTGCCCCATGTCTCTGCTCAGCGCTGTGCCTTAGCACAGTACATGCAGGTGAATTGTAAGTCACACTAGCCCATAAATTCTGATAAAGACTGCATTCCTAAAGTTGAGTTTGCAAGAAAATGCAAGTATGCGTTTTTGGAAAGACGAGTATTGGCTGCTGTCTAAGTCTAGGAAGCACTAATCAGTATGACATGCCAGAAATAGCACTAAAAATGCTTTCACCAACTCTGTGTGCATACCATGAGCCAGCATTATTCGTGTGGAGGAGTCATTCTGCCTTTACTGTGAATGTTTAAATGTGACACTTCTCACTTCTATTGCTTTCACTTTTGTCCTCATAAAGCTGTAGAAACTTTACACTCACAAAAAGCAGGACAGTGGCAGCTTTAGCAATTTTAGCATTATTATAATTGTTGTTTCATCTTGCACAGAGAAGAGAAAAACAATCTGTGGCCTCTGAGACCTAAAGACACCGTGGAGAGGATCCAAACACAACCCTTCCCAATATTCAGGGAAAGAAAATCATGAATTCCTATGTCCAAGGCAACTGTCAGTGCTGTAGCTTTATTCCTCCCAGAGCAAAGTGAAAAACAAACATCTTCAAGAGGATGAAAACACATTTGTACTCTGAGTAGAGAGTTCTTATATCTGTCTTTTTAACCGATCCTGCAGGTATTCCGAGTTAGCTTGGCTACAGAACTGAATTCATCAAATCCAAAGTCGTTCATAACTCACAACAAAGGTGTAACACTGATGACAAAAAATAACTCCTAAAAAAATTCTATTTTCTCCTTGTACTTTAAGTGGAAATAACAACAGGTACCTCTCGAGTTTCGTAACAATTCCATTTGGACTTCATGGGAAAACTTTCATTCTAAGACAGAGACTATAAATCTACTTTATCCAGTTAAAATAAATAAACAAACAAATAAATAAATAAATAAATAAATAAGGATAGAAATTCTTAATCAAGATAATTTTCTCAAATTATCCCTGAGTAATGTCATTTCCAGTACTTGATGGACAAAATCTTTAACTTTGTCCAGCTTTTGTTCACAACTTACTAAGTACTCTGCAGCACCCAAAAACCACTATATTCAAATGTGTGAACGGATGGGCGTATTGTCATGCTGCGAGATAAGGCTACAGCATTACCGTTCACAATTCTCTCCACTCTAGTACACCACATCATTAATATCATTAGTGCTATTTTCTACTACTGTAATTTGCAAATTTAAAAGTGGAAATCCCACTTCATTTTAAAGCTATATCATAGATTGTTGGCTTTATAGTAAGAACACAAATGGTATGAAGTTAAGCAGAATCAGCATACTCTTCCATGTATCTTGTACCCAACATTGCTATTTTGCTTGTTTCACTACATCTTAACTAAGCAGGAACGTGAAATTAGGGAAGGTGTTCAGAGGTTTAATGTTTTTTGAGTTTTTTATTGCCAAATGTAATTTCACATTACCAAAATACTAAGAAAAAAAACACCAAGGCCTGTGCTATTCACGAACATAAGACTGTTCACAGCAATTACTTGAAATAAAAGCAAAATATTTTTCCTGGTATTTTGTAGTGAAATGAAGAGGAAAAAAGATATCTAACAGTGATCTAGCTTATAACTAGAAGACATGGATTCAGAAATTAGCATAGTTTCATTCAAGAAAAAGGAAATATTTTACTGTGCCCACTGGCATTACCATACTACTTCACAGAGCACCAAATGTACACTGTATGCTGATAGGATAATAAGCTCTAAAAGCACAGAAAGCTCCTTATACTTTAGACAATAAAACTGTGATGTCAAGCAGAAAATAAATACATATAGAGAAAATATACAGTAAATTAAGAAAATAGTCTTTGCTTTCCATGCTCAAACTCATGCTTAAGTATATTTACTGTTATTAATCTACTTTTGATAGAAGTATGCGTCTGTCTGTATTTGCAGATATGGACTGTTTTCATCTAAGAGGACGTAAAAAGTAAAAATAGTAAAACATTCTGACTAAGAGCAGGATTTGCCAAAGCTGCTACAGAACTGTGGTTTATGTTTTATAAATACTCCCTGAACTTTGCAAGATAAAACAGAATCACTTCACAGCCAAGTGAGAACACAACAAGACTGGCAGCCAAATCCTCAGGTCCTCAGTGACCTCAGTATATAACAAGCCAGAACTCAAGCAAGGAAGATGACATGAGGCAAAACAGAGATGTCCTAAAACAGTGCTACAGGCACCAGCTTAAGAAAATTCATCTACCTTAACATGTACAGAAACTGCTTCTAAAAATTTCCTCTGCTGACTCTGAATGTCATGTCTGTGTAATTGCTGAGCAGTTGAGAGCTCCCATGGAATGCACATGGGTGGCTGCTCCGCAACTCTGAAAAAAACAATTATACCTATGTGCTGATTGTTGTGTTCTTTGTGTCATTTTAAATCCGGAACTCCTAAAAACAAGTTTAGAAAATAAAATAAGGTTATAAATCAAAGAAGTCTAATCCAGTCAAATCTCCAGTACTAATCAGAAGAGTTTTTCAAATGCAGACATAGAAGAGACCTTGTCCCACTGACATGTAATATATATTTAACCCTTTATTACTGTGCAGGCAACAAGTTTTCGTGTTTAAGATCTTTGTAACACTTCCAACCTGTAAGCTAACTGAATTTTTTTCTTTCAGAATACTCTTCTACTGAAGAAGGACAATAAATCAACAACTTTGCAACAAGTTCTCACAAATTCTCATTTTGCAAAAATTTCAGTAGAAAATATTCCCAGTGTCTGGTCCAAAACCATAACAAAGTGCCTTATTGGAAGAAATAGCTTCAGCGTTACTGAAATAAAGTACTTCAAATGCATGGAGAAGAAATTCTAGACAAACACTTCTGCTTTTTGAAAGCATATGTTTCAGAATTAGATTATTTTTTGTGTATGACAGACATTTGTCTCTCTGTGAATGCTACAGACATGACTGCCTTTCAGTGGTAAATGAGGAGATCACTGAACACCGCCCTGCATGCAGCTCATACACCCTGTTTTAAATATAAAGTGCATGTATGGTGCTTATCTTGGGCTCAGATAAACTCCTGTACAAACAGCTTGGGAACAGATAAACAATCTCACACATTCCTGTTTGGATCAGCAGCAAGTACATTGCCAAAGAAGTGCTTTCTGTTCTTCTTGTTCTCAGAGAGAGCAAGTTCATCTAACTGACACAATAAAACTTCTGGGAGGGAAGTGTGAGGACAACTCTACTGTACTGCTCAGATTCTTGGACATTCATTGTCATACTAATTGTTTATAATCCACCCAAACAATGTCAGTGTCAGTGAGAGCAGTTATGGCAGCGAGAATTCTTCATCTAGGCAAAGTTGTACAGAATTGGGCCTTAATATTTGAAGGCTTTTTCTGCCTCTGTTCAGTCACCCCTCCAAATGTTGCAGAATCTAAGTACAATCTTCTGATTAGTGAAGAAAGGATTCTTTTACACAAACAATTCTGCTTATGACTCCTAGCTTCAGTATGGCTTTTCAGCATACAATGTGAGATTAGAAAAATAAAATACTTCACTTGTGCCACAGAAACTCAGCTGACAGCCTGCTAAAGCTTTTATAAATACAGCATGTTTTGCACCTATTCATTTCTGCACAGGCAAAACATAAACAGGCATTTAAACAAGTCCAACACACGAATTAAAAATAGCCTCCCCCAACAATTTTTAACACAATTTCTATGAAAAAATGAAAACCCAGTTGGCTTCATTTCAAACATCTGAGTGGAGAAAATATTTTTGGGAGCCTTATCACTGCAACTTAATTCTTGCAGTGCTGCAATACCAGAACTGTGCCAAGGTAAGTATCTAAAAATTGTTTGTTAAACATTTCCAACTGCCTGGTGCTCAGTATTTTTAATAAATTATAGAAGCCTCTAAAATAGTAACTGCAATGGTAACAAAATCTATGGCCAAATAGTGCTTTATCACTTAGAATTCACTATACCAATATTAACTTTCACAAATCCCTATGAAGTAACATAGAAGTTGTTGCAGAAATTGAATTGCACAGAGTACAGCTGAGACACATTTCTTCATTTTGGGCATATAAATAAATGGGAGAATGTGTTCTCAGATCTAAGCACAAAATAGAAGGGACAGTTAACCAGTTAATTATCCCAAGCTCAATGAAGTAAATTAGTTGCAGCACCACGTTGAGACCTGGAAGGTACACACTACTTCCTCCTGCTGACTTTGGTTCATTCATTAAAAACGATTGGTAGCATCCCCTGAAAATATGCTAAATGCTGGTACTTGTTTCTAAAAGCATCATCTTCACAAATGTTATTATTACAGCTCCATTTGAATCACTTTTGATTCTCAGTCCTCCTCACTATCCAGATGACACAGGATTTTGCTGTTCATCCCCATGTCCATGCAGCTCCCAGAGGAGCCAGGCTGGACCACAGCTCTCAGGGCACAGTGTCTCAGTGCAGGGGTCAGGACATAAGTGCTGTTCCCCCTGCTGTCAGGCCTAGCACTTTGGAAAGCTGCAGAGAGTTGAAGTGACACTACTAGAAACACAGAGGAACCACTTTGGGGTGCTCCAGAGGTAGAAATCCAGTCACATTGCATCTTTTACCCAAATTATATATAACTTGAAGATTTCTGTCACACTATGAACTTGAAATAAAGAAACTACTGCCAACCAAGCTCTGCTTCACCTGAGCAATCCCATGGCCATCAGACATAGGCACGTTGTGTTATCGCTGCCCAATTCCCCAGCAATCCACTTGCTGTGGGCACACAGCAAACACACCAATATTAGCCAACAAGACATACCTGTACAGTGCTCCTCCGTTGGATTTAGTGTGCTGTGCATGGTCTGTGCCTTCAGGCCTGTGGTTGGGGGCACAGCCTGGGGGTCTCTGTCTTCGGTGAGATCACGTTTAATCTTCCCAAAGCACTGGGATCCATTTGCAGCATCACAGCCTGCACAGAGCTGCACATTTGTGTAAGAAACATTCCCGACGCAAGCCGAAATTTCTTGGTTTCTCATTTTGACGGCCTCAAAATCCCCTTTATAAATACACGTGTAATCACATATATGTGTTTACATATCTATAAGCCTCAACTGTGACTTTGAATTTGGCCTCAGTAACTCCTCCCTATGCGATGCTGCCTCAAGCACCAAGCAGCCGAGGCCGCTCTCAGCCGCCCTCCGGGAGGCACCGGGGTGCGGGCGGGCAGTGCGGGCGGCTGGTGCGGCACTGACAGCTCGAGGCAGCTCGTAGAGGGGGTGGGCCTTTGGGAGGGGTCATGTAATGCACGGTTATTAACATAATCGGGCCGGAGGGCGGGGAGGAGGACGGAGTCTGCGGCGCGTGGCTCGTTCAGGCGTGGCCCGGAGGGGATGGGGTCGGGGCTCGCAGCTTGCAAGGCAGCACGCCTAGTGCTACACTGCCTATAATCTAAGGTAGGAATTTACTTACAGTTTATCAGTACTGTGCTTCTAGGCTTGATTCTCAGCGCAGCCCTATCCGATGTTTCACAGAAGAATATGCAAAATTCCCACAAGTCCGAAAGCAGGCAGCTCTTCATCATTAGTCTTCACCACAACCTCAGTTGGTGCCGGCATGAATCTTGTACTGTGCCACCTTACCTCTCCTGATAGAATCATAGAACATCCCGAGCTGGGTGGGACCCATGAAGTCACTGACCCAAGTCTCAGCTCCGCACAGCACCATTCATAATCCAAACCCAACATCTGAGACCAGTGTCCCAATATTCTGTGAGCTCTGGCAGCTCAGGGCTGTGCCCACTGCCCTGTGCAGTCCATTCCATGCCCACCACTCTCTGGTGTAGAGCCTTTCCTGAGCCCCCAGCCCTCCCCCGGCACAGCTCCATGCCGTTCCCTCGGGCCCTGTCGCTGTCACACAGAGCAGAGCTCAGCGCTGCCCTCCGCTCCCTGTGGGGAGCTGCAGCCGCCCTGAGGTCGTGTTTTATTTTGCTAGTTTTCAGTTTAAGTTGAACATCCCCTTATTACTGTTGTGTGAGGCAGTCCTATTCTAGCTTCTCAAACGTGCTTCATTGTTTCAGTTTTATCACATCTGAAACAAACCAGTCTGAACTTTTCAATTTTCACTGACTGAATTAAATAACTCATGTTCAGTGCTGCTGTTTTGTTGACCCCTTTCCAACTCATCAACAGTCTAAGATCATTTGGGATTCTGTTCTGATCTATGTGTAATCAATCAGTCTTCCCTATGGCAACGTATTACTGTGAAACTCACTTAAAATACTTAAAATACTGTATTAAACAAATATATTTTGACACGAAATGTGGCCAAGTAAAATGGCGATTTGAGTTTAGAGGTGTGTTAAATGAGATGTAATTTTTTTCTACTAAACATGAGATTGGCTAAAGCCCTAATAAGCCTGACTGTTTGGAAAACATGGACCAACAGCTCATGTCTGAACTTTGAAGACTGGGCTTCCCTAGTGGATGGGATGTTTTTCTCATGTATGATCCTTACTGGTTCTCTTGCTTATAGCTACATTTTTATATTCATATCTGAAAAACTGAATCAATTCAATACACAAATTTCACACACGTCTCCTAATTTCCACTTCACGAGTTTAATTTAGAAAGTGTTTCCATTGGCTTAACATGAATTATGCTTGGGTGTTTCCCACAGTGTGAAGAGTTGTAATCAATTTCTCCTCACTCTGTAATTTTTCTTCTTTACTCAGTAATATTTGATTTGACCTTGCCTTATAAGCGTGTTTTGTTTCAAATGCAAGTTATCTGTTTCAGTCTCTGTCCAAGCCCACTGTAGTAGAGGAGTGCTTTGTTTATAGAAGTCTTATTTGTATTAGTAAAATTAAACATTCAGGGAAAGAAAAAAAAATGTTAAGGGCCTGAGTCCTTCCTGCCAAGGGATGTAGCAGAAGCAGAGTAAGGAAGAAGAATGAAGCATTCACAGTACTGGGACAGGTGCAATGATAACAGGGGATGCTTGATTTTTAGTGGTGAATGCTGAAGGTTAAAAACAATGAACACTACTCCTTTTCCTAGAATCCAACCTGAATATCTGGTGGTGCAAAATGTAGCTGAGCATAGTTCAGTGTGCTTCTGCAGCCTTATGGAGCATTCAAAGGGATGTGCTGTGGGCCTTTGCAAAAGTGATACATTATTTTATGTAGACTACTTTTATGCTGAGTGGAAAAGAAGGGGGAGTATCTTCACTGATCTACGGGAGAGGAAATGCAATTTATGTAACAATCGAAACAAACTACTTGGAAAAGAAATAAAAGTAAGAAGATGATCCGAGATCTGGAACATATCTTATAGAGAAAGGCTGAGGGAATTGGGCATGTTCATCTTGAGAAGAGAAGGCTCTTTGAAGACCTTGTTGTGGTCTTCCAGTAATTGAAGGGAGCTTTAAAAAAAGAGAAAGAAAGACCAACTTCTCATGTGGTCTGATAGCAATAGGATAAGGGGGAATGGCTTTAAACTAAAAGAAGAGAGACTTAGATTAGATGTCAATTGGAAATTCTTTACTCAGAGGCTGGTGAGGCGCTGGTGTTGCTGCCCGCAGAGCTATGGGTGCCCCAGCCCTCGAGCTGCTCAGAGCTGGATTGGAAGGAGCCCTGGGCAGCCTGAGCTGGTGGGGGCAGCCCTGGCAATGACAGGGGGTTGGAAATGAGTGAGTTTTAACACCCCTCCACCCCGCATCACTCTGTGATTCTGTGAGGAATCATAGCTGATAGCTACGATAGCTATGCTGTAAGCTGAAGTCATTAATTCTGCAGCCTCCGACTGGTGCAAGACTTCCTTTTGTTACAAAGTAACTATGATCAGTAGACCAAAGGCATTGTAATCAAAAAAACATTTGTGAACACAAAGTTACAACAAACTAAACCAAGTGCTTGTAGTTCAAACAAAATCCGGTAAATGCTTGTATGTGTTCTGTGGCCATAAGTATGGCTGGCATTCTCCTTGCAGATCTGTTTCTCCCATTAAACAAAACCTCTGAGTAAAGCTCTGATTTTGTGCGTGTCAGCATGATGTACTCACATGACTTCTATTTTCCAGAGATAACCTCTGATTTTTATTTATCACAAGAATAGAGCTAGCTCAATACATTCATTTTATTTTTCAGGTATATTCATCACTCAACCAAAAGGCACCTATCACATTCTTCTAACCACTCTTATTGATTTTTTAACCTCTTTCCACATCTTTTTTCTCAGACCCATTCCAAGTTTGTATTTGAGAGAGATGTGTCTATGTGCCAGGATTTCAGCCTTGTCTGACTGTTCAGGTGTGTGATTAAGCAACTGATCAGAGGGGAGCTCAGGGAGGTAACTGAGTATGTGACTGTTCTGCTGAAAGCCCTCACAAAGTGTTCTCCTTTTGCCCGCCCTGCAAACTGGGACTGCCAGACACAGAGTTGCAACACACAGATTTTGAATGGGAAACAGGCATGAAGAAGTGAGAAAATGTGTTGCTGCCACCTCTAGTTACTGCTTATGCAGATGGAGATAGATACTGACTAGATGCTTATGGCAGCTTCAGGGCTGGTAAATGAGATCTAACTCCTAAATGGGGCAGAGTCAGAAAAGAAGTGGCTCTAAGCCCTGCTGGGTCACCTAGTACAGCTGCCTTACAAAGGATTAGGGGGAGATAAAAAACTCAGTGAATACTGATGAAACTAAAGAGGGATAATCTGCTACGATAATTTCCTTTATGGTATTCCAGAATAAGCACATAAAGCAAAAAAAAGATCATTTTTTACAGACTGGGGCCATGTGGTGTTCTGCTTAACCAACAGCTCAGGAACACAAACTGACAGAATCCTTGTGACTTTCATTGCTTCCCAGGAATGCTACTCATTCAGTACCTACGCATTCATTTTTTTATTCCACAGCTGCCAAATCAAATTCATTTGAGACTAAAATACACCACCGAGTTCAGAATTAACTTTATGCTTGTTATCTCATTCTTTTAATAATTCCAAGTCCAAAATATGAAAGACTTGATAAAAATGCAACGTCTTATTACTAGTAGTCTCACTGAAGACCTGGAGGAACACACTTCATTTTGGGAAGAAATTTTCCACATGTCCTTCTGTGAGAATGTGCATATTCAGTGCTTCCCATGTACTTATTTGTGACAGCGATAATTATATGCACTATTTATAGTACGTATTTTGTACTAAAGAAAAGGAACTCTACATATATGAATATAAGGGGTTTTTTTGTTTGTTTGGTTGGTTTTTTTTTTCCCCCAGTTTTTAAATTATTGTCTGGGATTTTTTCCTGTTTTTACATATCAAAAATTACATATAATGAGCATGAAATAACAGAGTGGTTCTATTTAGATGGTACCTCAGAGCATCAAAATCCTGCTCGGAATGGAGAGAGCACTGAAATCTGACCAGATTGCTCCAACCAAATTCTGAAAACCTCTGCAAAGAGATTTCATGACTTCTCTGGATAATGTGATCTGTTTCTGTTTTGTTTTGTTTTAATATTGATTGAGATCCTCTATTTCATTTTATGACTGCTCTGTCTTGTGCTTCTGCTGTGCACCACAGTGAAGTGTCTGGCTTGGTCTGCTCCCATGTTTTGGAAGCTCTACTTGATACTTCTGGAACTTTCTCTCCAGGATCAGTCAACACATCTCCCTCAGCCACTCCACACAAGGCATGTCCAGCAGGACCCTGGCCACTCTAATGGTTCTGTGCTGAACTTGCTTCAGTTTATCAGTCCTTCTTAGAGAGGTGGGTTCTGAGCTGAACACAGTATTCTAAGTGCTGCCCAACAGGTGCTGAGTAAAGGAGAATAATCACTCATGTTGGCTATTTATAACCACTCTGATATAACCTGGAAAAGCACAATTTTCCATTCTACCCCCCTCCCCCTCCCTTTAATTCCCCCACTCTCTACTCCCCAGTATGCTCTACTTTCATGCAGTAGAAATCTCAGCAGACACAGACCTCTATCTCATTCCAACACATCCTCTGAACATGCAGGGTCAGGGAGCAGAACTACTTGAACACCACATTATAAATGAACCTTGTAAGATCTCTGGTCTATCTAGAGTTGGGGCTGTCCACAAAACATATGCACACATTGATTATGGATGGACTTTTAGCATTGTACTTTGCCATACTAAACATTCCTTGAACTAGCCTGAGTTACAAGGCCATATATACATACTACCCCTTCAAAGTCATCATGATACTACTGTTGATTTAAATATAGAACAGCTGCAGACTTCCAGCCTCTGGAAACACCCACACATGTTCACTGGCCATTCTCCAAGGACACCTACTTTTTGAGCAACACCAGCCAATTTTTAATTCATTCTTCATGTACTACTTATATTGTAGAGCACAGCTTTTCGATCAGTACATTTTGCAATACTAAGTCAAAAGTTTTGCAAAACTTTATTTAAAAAAATATTGTCATATTAGCACAAATGTGATAATACGTTTTAGTCTAAGGCCTAGTGTTATGATTGAAGTCTGAATACTTGGACATTTATAATACCGTGTTCAGTTCTGGGCTCCCCAGTTCAAAAAAGACAGGGATATCCTAGAAAGTGTCCAGCAGAGGGCCACAAAGAGATAAAAGGTCTGAAGACTCTCCTGTATGAGGAAAGGCTAAGTAACCTGGGAATGTTCAGCCTGAGGAAAAGACTGAGGGGAATCTGATAAATGTTTATAAGTATTGAAAGGGAGGTGGGAGGCAAATGGATGAGGCCAGGCTCTTCTCAGTGGTGTGTAGTGATCAGATAGGGAGTAATGACCTAAAACTTGTGCAACAGAAGTTCTACACAAACATGTAGAAGAACTTATTTATGGTAAGGATGACAGAGATCTGGAACAGGCTGCCCAGAGAGGCTGTGGAGTCTCCTTTATGTGGAGATATTTGAGACCCATCTGGATGCCTACCAAACAGGTTGGGTACTTATTCAGCAATCTCTTGAGATCCCTTCCAACTCCAATGATTCTGTGATTCTGTGATCTGTGAGAAGATAGAACGTAAGATGAAGCTGAGCTGGACACACATCAGTAGACATAGCCTGCAAAGTAGGAAAAGGAAAGCTTTGCTTTTTTTCTTCCTCTTTGCTCTCCTCCTCTCTAACAAACCATCTGTGAGGACTCTTTTGGGAGCATCTCTCTTGTGAGTCAGATTTAAGGTGTTGACTGCAGAGCATTTGCATGGCTTATGGAAGAAGGCTTTTTATTCTTGTAAATAAGAACAATAGAGTTTAAAAAAAAATGTCACTTCCTGTAGGAGAGGACGTTATTGTTCTGGTAGCTGCTCTGCTAGCTAGCATTCTGATTCTTACATTTTAAAAATTTTTTTATTATTAATGAATTTATCTTGCTGTTTTAGGTTTTGATAATTTACAGTTATTCACACAGCAGTTTACTGTTCTGTAGTAGAAGGCAATGTGTACTTGCATGCCAACATATCGGTTAGGCTGAGTTGGTTTAAGTGGTCAGTGACAATTCCAGACTGAACTGTAATGAATGGAGGCACAAGTATGCCTACATAACCATCTTAAGTGCTAAAAATAAGACTCAGAGGAAATGCAAAGTTGTATTTCTCACTCCAAAAATATGGAAAAAAGACCCCATATGTATAGAAGTTTTATGACAGAGGTTTGAAAAAAGTCAGATGACTCATACTCTGTAGCTGTAAATTTGTCTACAGTGACTGAAGGAAAAAGACTGGGATCATTTCCCCACGTTTTTTATCCCCTAACTACAGTTAGGTTGAATGCATTCCTCCCACAGCATGAAGTTTCACTTTGTGGAACATATTTCAAAGTCAGCTAAAGAAATTGTTTACCATCAGCACTGCCACTTACTGAAACTCAGGCCAATGTATTTTTTTCCCCAAAACCTCAGAAATCATCATTGTACCATTATAATGTCACAAAACCAATCTGCTCACTTGGGAAAATGTTTTAACACAGATAAAACTAGAACGTGTACATCAGGTTTCTTTTAAATAATTCTGTATCTAACAGGATGACTTTCTCTGTAAATATTGTCTTGTGTCCCCTTTGCTGATATTCAGAAAACTAATCAAATCCCAGAAATCACTGCTATCATTAGTAGACCACACTCAGGAAAATCTCCCTCTGAAGTCTACAGAACTTTATGCTGTAGTTTATGCTCAAATATAAATAAATGAAAAGCTGAGTTTTATGTACTTGCAGAATCATACCTACCTACTTTTTATATGCTCAAAAATGCGGAACACAATTTTTTAAGATAAAATGAGATAAATTACAAGGAGTAGATGTTCTTTGATGGTTTTATTTCATTTGTTAGTTACCTAAACCCAAGTATTTGTTACTTAAACTGGAGCATTTTATGCAGAAATATGAAGATTCATTTCATGTTATTCTTTTTCTCTATCCCATTCTTCTTAACTGCCTCATTTAACTGATTTATTTTATAAACTATTAACATCATCATGACATTACAAAGTGTAATATCACACTGCTTGACAACATGCTGTGTGGCCACTACCACAATACTGTACATTCTGTTCTAGGGCACATGACAGTATGAGCTATACTCAGTTCCTTGGCAACCTTCCACTGGTCCTGTAATAGATATTCTAGAACAATGTTACATTACTTAATTCTATGTACAACAGGCTTGGTTTTAATTAACCTGCCTTCAGTAATTATTGAAAGAAAATTGAAGGAGGAATGCAAAAGAAAAATTGGCTGTGCTCATTAGGACTTGAACAGAGCACAGTATGTCTAATCAAGAGAGAACTTGAAAACGTCTGCTGTCTGCTCCATTATCTGACTTCAAACTATATTAATAGACACCTCAGTGATTTCTTCAGTAGTCCGGAGACAGGACTAAAGGAATGAAAAGCAATGAAAAAAAATTAAGCATTTTGGGGCTATCCCATGGGCCAGGGTGCTAGAAGGCAAGGAGGCCTGTGAGAGCTGGTTAGTGTTTAAACGGCTCTTCTTCCAAGCTCAGGATCGGTGTGTCCCTGTGACTAAGAAATCGGGAAAGGGTGCAAGGAGACCTGCGTGGATGAGTAAGGAGCTCATGTGCAAGCTCCACAGAAAGAAGAAAGCACTTGATATGTGGAAAAAGGGTCTGACCACTTGGGAACAATATAAGAATGTAGTCAGGGACTGTAAAGATACGACCAGGAAGGCCAAAGCCCACCTGGAGTTGAATCTAGTTGAGATAAAGAATAATAAAAAAGACTTTTTAAAATACGTTAACAGCAAAAGGAAGGCTAGGGAGAATGTGGGCCCCATACTAAGTGAGGGGGGCGCTCTGGTAACGGGGGATGCTGAGAAGGCGGAAATACTGAACGCCTTCTTCTCTTCTGTCTTTAGTGAAAGGGTTCTCCCTCAGGAATCCCACACCCTGGAGGTTGATGAGGGAGTCTGGGGAATGGGAGATTTCCCTTTAATCAGGAAAGAGGTGGTCCATGAGTGCCTAGGAAACATTAAGGTCCATAAATCCATGGGACCTGATGGGGTGCATCTGCGGGTGCTGAGAGAGCTGGCAGAGGTTGTTGCTGAGCAGCTCTCTGTAATCTATCAGAGGTCTTGGAGAACTGGGGAGGTGCCTGAAGACTGGAGGATGGCCAATGTCACTCCAGTCTTCAAAAAGGGCAAGAAGGAAGACCCGGGTAGCTATAGGCCAGTCAGCCTCACCTCTGTCCCAGGGAAGGTGATGGAACAGCTTGTGCTGGATGCCGTCTCCAGACAACTGGATGATAAGGAGGTTATCAGGAGTACTCAGCATGGGTTCACCAAGGGGAGGTCGTGCTCGACCAACCTGGTGGCCTTTTATGAAGATGTCACTAGCTGGGTGGACAGGGGGAGGGCAGTAGATGTAGTCTACCTTGATTTCAGTAAGGCTTTTGATACTGTCCCCCATGATATCCTTATAACAAAGCTGAGGAAGTATGGGATAGATGAATGGACAGTGAAGTGGGTTGAGAATTGGCTGACTGGCAGAGTGCAGAGCATTGTCGTTGGCGGTGCAGTGTCTGGCTGGAGGCTTGTAACTAGCGGCGTCCCCCAGGGGTCTGTGCTGGGTCCGGTCTTGTTCAACATCTTCATCAACGACCTTGATGAGGGGATAGTGACCACCCTCAGCAAGTTTGCTGATGACACGAAGTTGGGAGGATTGGCTGACACGCCTGAAGGCTGTGCTGCCATTCAGTGAGACCTGGACAGGCTGGAGAGCTGGGCAGTAAGAAATGGGATGAGGTTTAACAAAAGCAAGTATAGAGTCTTGCACCTGGGTAGAAATAATTGCATGCACCAGTACAGGCTGGGCAAAGACCTGCTGGAGAGGAGCTCTGCTGAGAGGGACCTGGGCATCCTGGTGGACGACAGATTGACCATGAGCCAGCAGTGTGCCCTTGTAGCCAAAAAAGCCAATGGCATACTGGGGTGTATTAAAAAGAGCGTGTCCAGCAGGTCGAAGGAGGTGATCCTCCCCCTCTACTCTGCCCTGGTGAGGCCTCATCTGGAATATTGTGTCCAGTACAAAAAAGACGGGGATCTCTTGGAAAGAGTCCAGTGGAGGGCCACTAAGATGGTGAAGTGCCTGGAGCATCTCCCCTGTGAGGAGAGACTTAGGGAACTGGGTCTGTTTGGCCTTGAAAAAAGAAGGCTGAGGGGACTTGATCCAGGTTTATAAATACCTGAGGTGTGGGAGCCATAGTGGTGAGGCTGGTCTGGTCTCTTTTCAGTAGTGCGTGGGGATAGGACTAGGGGTAATGGGATAAAAGTACAGCATAAGAAGTTCCGCACGAATGTGCGGAAGAACTTTACAGCGAGGGTGACGGAGCACTGGAACAGGCTGCCCAGGGAGGTGGTGGAGTCTCCTTCTCTGGAGATATTCAAGACCCACCTGGACGCCTACCTGTGTGACGTGGTGTAGGGAGCCTGCTTTGGCAGGGGGGTTGGACTTGATGATCTCTAGAAGTCCCTTCCAACCCCTACAATTCTGTGATTCTGTGATTTATAAAAACAGAAATTAATAAAGAAGTTTTAAGTCTAGAAATGAACAGAAGGTGAAGTTTTTGGGTTAATTATGAGAAGACTGTGCTTTCTGTTTTTTCACCTTGCTGTTAACAGCATCATTTTCTCTGTTGATATCTGAGACTCTACATAACTCCCACTTCTTTCACACAGCTTTCATTCCCTCTCCACCTGGGATGGGAAATAGGCTCATTACCATCAGACCTCTAATTAAATACTGCTGCACAGCAAGCAACAAGACCCATATGTAAGTCTTATTTCTATAGTGCACATGATTTTTGAGGTCTCTAGAAAGCTTTGTGTGAAGTTGCTTTTTGAGGCAATCCACAAATTTATTTGACATCTTCTGTTTAATAATGAATATTATGAATAATGTGTTTGCATGTGAAACCACACAATGTTTACAGAAGGTTTATGTCTTCTCTTATCTAGATAATAATGTTAAAGGCTCTTGCAGGAGATTTACACATGGAAAAATACTGAAGGCCAGGAGAGGAACTCTGAAGTCTTTGGAAAAGCTTTGCTTTTTAAAAATAATAATTATTTTTATGTAAAAAGAATTTTGACCTGTGAAAACAAAATCACTTCTGTCACTTTATTCTGAGAAAATCTGCAAAACTACTTCAGAGTGAAAATTCCTGTAGCTTCTGCTGCACCGCACTTGATACACCAGACACTGTAATACATGATTTGAACTGCTTAAGTATTGTAAATATTAAGCCCATAATTTCAAACACTTTGTCTGAGCAGCTTTTTCTTTCAAAACTGTGTAGATATTAAATATAGAAGTATCTTATCATAGCCTTAATTTTGTACATATTATGTCAGAAACTTCTATACTTGATCAGCAAGTAAAGCTGGTGTTTATTAGTTTTTTGGAGGCATTCATAAAATAAGATATGCCAAAATACTAATCTATGTACTTTACTGTGGAAACAGGAATATTAAGTTCAGTTCATTTTCCATGGTCTTGTTATTAGAAACATCATGTTGGCACGTCCTGACATTTGTAATTTAAACTCTGCAACTTTTGTCTTAATTGAGCACTGCTTTCTTATGTTTCTTAGCTTATCACCAGAAATGCCTCCACTCTACAAAGCTACCAAAGGAGTGCAGCACTGCTTGGCAGTTCCCACATCCCACCAAGATTCTGTGAGACGCTTCCAGTGTGTGTGTGCATACAATGGTAGTTCTACAAGTTGATGCATGGATGACAGTGGTAATGAAATACTGACACTTGAAAATGAGCACACAAACCAAGCAAGTCTGTTGATATCATACAGCTTCTCAATAAATTGTATTCTGAAACAAAACATTCAACCCTATTTTCCACTGTTCATGGGCATCCTTGAAAACAGAAATGAGAGGTTCAGCAGAACTTTTGAGCTCTATTAACTATGGAACTTCCCATCTTCAGAGAAGAATGTTAGTTCCATCTTTTCATACAGTTGGGGAGTTTCACTGTTAATTCCTGTCTAATAATTACCGCATCTCATAGCCAGTTATAAATATTCTGTTTCATATTTGAACAAAATGCAGCACATATTCTGTTTCATATTTGAATGAAATGCAGCATATATTCTAAGTTTTACTACATCTGGAACACAGTGAGTTCCACTGTACTGCAGAAGTTTTAATGCTGCGGATGATTATTCCATGTATTGAGTGCTTTAGTATAGTGCAAAACTGCAGAAATACTTATTAATAGCTGAGGTGTTGGAAAATCTTATAGTTGCAGGAACATATATGTATTTCTGCATAGATCGGTTAAAGCTACTTTGGGTATTGTACACATTACGCTAGTGGAAGATGTTTCTTTAAAGCTTTACTGAATGGTTGTATTGCTATTTATACAAAGTTCTAGAGATTATATTAAGAATTCAGGCTATTGCTGGAAGGCATTTGGATGTCTGGCTAATTTCTATCAGTGTATTAGAACTTTTTTTTTTTTTTGCCTATTTCAGTAAATACTATGAAGCAACAAGGTTTAGTTTAGCTTCAATTAAATTACTGCTGACCAGTAACAGATATAGATATGGTGTTACTATCATAATAGCTTGAAAACTGAGACATTTTAGGAATGCACAAAGTAGGAGCTCTATTACCTCACCTTTGTGTTATGTCAATAGCAAATAGATGGTATCATAGAAAATGTGTGGGTTTTTTTGTTTCACCACTTTTTTATGCTAGTAGAGGAGTTTCCCAAGAGAACCACACCCACTAATTGAAAGACAATTACAGCCTTCCTATTTTCTGAAGAAAGAAAGGCAAGAGCCTTCTGTGGTCTCAGAAGGGTTTCCACGTACAGCTGTGCTACCAAGAGACTTCAGCAGATTATCACCCAGTAGAACAGAGGTTTTTGATGATTATTTCAGACTTTAGGCAAAGCTAGGTTTTATCATCAATTGGTTAATCTTTCTAACATTTGCAAATTGAATGACTGAAGTATGAGAATTATTTATAATTTGTAGAATCATAGATTCACTAAGGCTGGAAAAGACCTCTAAGATAAAGTCCACTTGTCAACCCATCAGTATCAAGGCCATTAACCTACATCTCTCAGCACCTTATATCCACATTTATATACATCTCTGGAGATTGCATGACACTGTGGACTATAAAAGAAACAGTATTTCTCTGAGGGGGAATAAAGCACTTTCCACTTCATAGGTCTTCGCTTTGCTATTTTTCCAAATGAATGGAGTCCTCTATTACTAACATATCACATGAAAACAGCTCAAATAGCCATTCCCAACATCTGATGCTTCACAGGATTTAGGCTCAGATCTGAGGCATCTGAGAGCCAGAACCACATCAGTTCTATTAAAGTCGGGAAATACCTTTGATTTCAACAAGAGCTACATCAAATCTCTATTTAACTCTGCTAAAATTATTAAACTCTATTAAACTTATAAAACTCTATTCATTGCAACACGTAACCAGACAACTTTGTTACATGGAACATGAGGTTTAATTTATATTCCTTAACTATATAATTATCTAGTCCTTGGAAAATAAAACACACATGCACAATCCAGACTGATTTTTATCTTATTTTTTTTTTATGATTTCCTAGAGCAGTGAATTTCTCAGTTTCCCTGTGGTCTGAATTTACTTACATGAAATTCAGATTTCCTTATCCTTTGGAGTCTCAATCCTTTGGAGTTCATTTGAAGCTGATATTCTAAGCAAAGCTTGGACTATTTATGCTTACACCAAGTGTAATCATAAAAAGAGCCTAAAAAAACTCAGTGGAATGCAAATGTTAGATATCATACATCTCTGATAAATGCTGACATTCATACCCATTTGTTCCCTGTTTTGGGGTGATTTTGAGAATGTATTTTATGCTAAGGTAGTGTGTATAATGAATGAATAAACAGGTTCCAGAGCAGGAGAACTAAATTTCAGCCACTGTCATACCACGCTGGTAGGCAATAAACATGAGAAGAATTCCTTCCTGTACAGTCCCCATCATGCAATTATATGATGCATGATGTGGGGCTGGCAAGTTTTAAGCCCATTGCCTCTGCCTGTCTGTGAAGGTTTTCTGATGTTCAACACAGAGAAGAAGCAGGTCACTTCCACTGCCTAGAGTGGCTGATGAACATTCTGACAGAGACACCTCAAAGCCTTGTTTTGCTGCTCTGAGCTTCCTCCTGAAGAACACAGTTGTTATTTTTTATGGCCAAGAATCTCCAAAAAGTCCCACAGAATCTTATGTTCTGACATTCCCCAGCCAATGAAAAATTAATTTTGATTAATATTAATGGCTTCATTTTGCTTTACTTTCTTTTGCACCATTACACAGTTTATCAAATAGTTAACTATCCACAATTGCCAGTTTCAGTATTTCATTGTAAACAAGGCCATAAAAGATGTAGCTTTGCATGCTTATTTTCTTTTCTGATGGCTTGTCATACAGTGTAATAAAATTACCATCATTAACATTGCTGCAGTGAAAATTATTAATTTATTTTTCATTACCAGAAAACACAAACAAGAAACAAGTTACAATGCTGCATATTTATTTCCCTTGATTCAAGGAAAATCAGAAACCCATGTAACCTAATACACCAAGCAAGAGCTTGAAAAGAAAGCTATGGCTCAAGGTTACAATAAATGGCAAATTCAGAAAGCATAAAGTGAGTCAATTGGACTGATGGCAAATACAAGAGTAAGAGACTGTTCAGGATTTTGTGTAAGGCATTAGCACATAAAAGGAAACCAGGGAGAAAAATTGAAGCATTTATGTTCTTTTGAAAGGAAATGAGGCAGAATAACTTGGGCACAGGCAGACAAGTGGTTTTGTCTCTGCTAATAGCAGATGCTTCATCAAATTCCTCTTTTCCTGAAGGGTGCAGCTTAAGAATGGAAATAACAGGTTTCCATAAAGGCTTAATTCATTATTGATGGACACAGAGCTCCTCAGTACAACCAGACAGAAGTTTCCAGGGAAGCACAAACAATTAAAAGCAGAGTTAATGAGGATTAAGAGAAAATGTAAAGACAACATTGTTGAACATATAAACTGTTGTTCTTTTTCTGCCAAGCAGGAAATGTGATGTCACACATCTACCTTTTGTGTTTGGCACATAACATAAAACCTGTTCTCACAGTGTCAAAGCACAAGTCATGACATGTCTTTGCTTCAGTACTTAATTGAAAACAATGATGGAGATAATCTACTTTTATAAAACTGTTAATAAATAAGATCTATCCAGTCCTATAGCCCATTGTGCACCTAAATTAAAACAGTTCAATCAACCAATAGGTTACTTAACCAAGTGAGTCTGAGTCAAGCAGACAGCTATTGCTATATGTAATAGAGATCTGACTGATCCTGCATCAGGCCATGGCACAGGTAATAGCTGCTCATTCTGAAAATGCACAACAAAAATCTTTAAGCAGTTTTAGGCAATGTTTCTATCCCATTGCCAAAAAGGAACTATTAATATTAATAATTTTTATATCCTTTCCTTCCTTCCTTCCTTCCTTCCTTCCTTCCTTCCTTCCTTCCTTCCTTCCTTCCTTCCTTCCTTCCTTCCTTCCTTCCTTCCTTCCTTCCTTCCTTCCTTCCTTCCTTCCTTCCTTCCTTCCTTCCTTCCTTCCTTCCTTCCTTCCTTCCTTCCTTCCTTCCTTCCTTCCTTCCTTCCTTCCTTCCTTCCTTCCTTCCTTCCTTCCTTCCTTCCTTCCTTCCTTCCTTCCTTCCTTCCTTCCTTCCTTCCTTCCTTCCTTCCTTCCTTCCTTCCTTCCTTCCTTCCTTCCTTCCTTCCTTCCTTCCTTCCTTCCTTCCTTCCTTCCTTCCTTCCTTCCTTCCTTCCTTCCTTCCTTCCTTCCTCCCTTCCTCCCTTCCTTTCTCCCTTCCTTCTCCTTTCTCTCTTTTTCTCTCTTCCTTTTTATGGGAGTCATTGTTACCTGTGAGCATTGCCCAAACGTATCTAGAAGGCTTAATGTTGAGCCTCTATGTCAATCATGAATTTATCAGAAATTTCTCATGTGAAATAGAATTAGTTTCTGGAGTTCTTTATAAATGTGAATACATACAAACTAACTGAATCAGTTTTTTCATTCTTTTTGAATATCATAGAAAATTCCAGTCATAAAGACAACCACAGTGTGTTCTTCAGTACTTCTCTGTTTCCCTCTGTGCCACTGCTCATTTTTCAAATATAAATGCCTGAATGACAGAGGGTAATTGATACCAGACCTACTTTCTTCTGTCTCTTTTAAATCTTCCTTGAATTCAAGATGATCTGCTATTTCACAATAAGCAGATGATTATTGCTTAACTTCTGGTACACAATCTCTCAACATATTTAACTGAAAAACAATCTTTTAAAATAAAATTATTTTTGCTAATTTTCTGTTGCTAAGAACCATGAATTTGTAGTTTCAGTTCACTTCCTTACTGCTAGTAGATTAATGAATTCATTTCTGGGCCTTTACTGCATAGGGAGAGGGCCCAAGTAATTCTAATACCATGTTTTCATTTAGTAAGCTCTTTGTGTTTTCAAATGGAAGCCACAAAAGCAAAGAACTATGGGACTGTTGAAACAGTTATATTGGGGCAGAATATACATTACTAGGTATAAAGGATTATTTTTGCTCTCTTAAGTACTGAAAAATTACATTAAAGTGATTCAAAATTATAAGGCAAAACACAAATTGCAATTAGTGGACACATTTGAAGTCCTAAATCACTTTTTTTTGTTGTTGTTGTTGTTGTTCAAAAACATGAACAAATGTGTTGACAAAGAGCTCAGAAAGGGTTATTATTTTATTTAGCCTATCTGTTTTACTTGTCAAACCTTCCAAGACATATTTTTTTCCACTCAGGTAAGTTAGTCTACAAGTCTTTTGGAGCATATAAACACTATTGAGTCATTCTAAAATGACATGAGGCACTACTTCCAATAGATAATGAGAAAGTCTATTTTGTTTCCTGCTAAATAAATGCAAACGGGTTCTGAAAGTAATGCTTCCTATTTATTTCCATAGATGCTACTTCAGATAAAAGGAGAACAGTAACATGCTTCGATAGAGCAAATTCTCAGCTACAAAGTAACATTTTTTCAGTATCACCACAATCTATGCATTTTTGCCTGCATTCAATATAAGCCTGCATGCCGTGCTCACAAAATCCTGCATGGCTGCCCAAATGTTTCACATTGCTGGCATCACTGCAAAATGCAGCAGAATATTGTCAGGAAGGTTCAACCTCTACTTCCATGTCTCAGCATCTACCTGTGACATCATGGGCCAACATAACAAAAGAGTAGGTATTACTTTTGGATCAGCTGTCACATATTATAGCTAGGAAATTAGGACGATCATCTTCATATGAAGGAAAAATTGTATTTCATTGCAATGATGCTGTGCTGAAGGATCTGACACTTCAAAATGTTAAGATCTCACTCTGCAAATTCCAGATGTAATTCTGTAACAGGAAAGACAGTTTTTCATACAATGACTTTTCTTAAAACAATTCTGTTTTTCAATCTCATTTTACAACAGAGGTCATATAGTGTAATCAGAATCACATAAAATCCTGTAACACAGAACACGTGCCTTCTTGTGTGAAGGTAGTAATTCTGCCAAGTAAAAAGAATATTGTATGTGGAGATGGTTAACTGCAATTCACACAGGTATCTCTGGCCGTGTTGATAATGTAACAAAAGCATTCCATAAACAGAAGTGTGCAGGAGTATATGACTGAAGACTGCTAGACAGCATGGAGCAATAGATGATCTGAACTGATTAGATGATTGTTTGTCTTCCTAACTAGGGAGGTCACAAATTGCCAACCATTATTTTATTCAGGACACTGGTGAAGTCAGCCAGCCAGCCAAGGTAGGCAGGCAGGGGCTATGACACCAGGCAGCCAGCCTAGGTAGTCAGAGGCAGCAATACCAGCCTGCTAGACAGCCATGGCAGGTAGGAAGCCAAGGGCCACCACACCAGGAAGCCAGTGTAGGCAGGCAGGGGCTGTGACCTCAACTGCCCAGCTGAGGTAGGCAAGCATGGGCCACAATACCAGACAGCCAGTCAGCCAAGGCAGGCAGTCATTGTGTTTTAGCCACTCCTCGCCTCCATCTGAAAGTACTGTCCATATCTGCCAGCAGGTGTTACCTTAGACTTTGTCATTGGACAATACCTCAACCACAGCATGTTTTCTTCTCGGGGGTCTCATTCACCTCATTGTGTTAAATTCAAATGTCATTCTGATTAAACAACATTCATTCCTTCCTCCTCCAGAAAAAATGCTTATCAGACTAGAGGAATAGAAGGCTGAATTTGGAACAACCACATTATGCAAAATAGTCTGCCACGTAGAGACAATGTTCAAAACAGGAGAGGTCTATGCCAAAGAGTGTATCAGCATGCCACAAGACAAATATAATCCTATAGCCCTTCTCCGTAAAAAGGAAAAGGAACACCTTAGAAACATGCAGCACACTTCATAAGCTCAAATTCCAGCATGTGAAGCTGGCAAGAGAGGATTCTGCCATCATTTATAGTTCCCTCCACAGTGGGGTTTATCATGCACAGCTGAGAAGGAACTTAACAGCACTGGTACCCTTTCTTGCAACACTCCTTCTGATATTTATGATTAAAATTATAAAGAATTCCTAACAGAAGTTAGAGAGAAAATTGCATGTAACGTACCTTCCTTCTACAAGCAAACAAGCCCAGCAAACGCTAGGAAAAATTCCTGCAACAAAGAGAAACCAAGATGTCACGGCAGGACAGAAATATGCTGTGTGAATGTTTAAAGGCATTTTAGAATCTAATGGTTCTTGGTGAGGCTTTACCAGTGCTGAGTAGGGGGGCAGGATCTTGCCCTTCTGGCCACACTTCTTTTGATGCAGCCCAGGATTCATTCTGGGATGTGAGGGCACATTGATGGCTCATGCCCAACTTGCCAACAACCAGTAACCCCAGGTCCTTTCTGTCAGGACTCTGCTCTATCCTTACATCCCCCAACTTGACTGACACTAGGGGCTGCCAAGATTCAGATGCAAGATGTAGAACTTGTGGGTTGAAATGAAACCTAACTATTAAGATAGAGAAGGAAAGGAAAATAAGAACAAAAATGTGACAATAATTGTGTTCTATGTATGTTTGTGCGATTACTTGCCACCTGCAGACCAATGTCCAGTTAACAACACCACTGCCCACCAATTGTCATACCACTGTCAGACACCAGCCAGTCTCTAAGCAGTGGCCCCCCCACCCAACTCCCCACAGCTTTGTGGCCTTCTCAGTGACATCACATGGTATTGTAACTCAGGCTGGCTGTCATGGCTGTCTCCTGCTCCTTGACTCTTCCCTGCTGACAAACTGAGCCCTGTTCAATTTGACATCCATCACTTGGTTACAATCAAAACATTGGTATTAGCATTGTGTCAGCTAAAAGCAGGACAATACACACCTCTCCTCCCACATCGTATATGTCATTCTCCATGTCCTGATTAATTACACATCAATAATTACATCATTCCTGTAGTCTGTGGGCCACCCCTGTATATTGCCCATTCAGTCTTTAGTGACTACTCCACTGCACACTCCATCTGTCCTAACAGGGTAGAAGAGATGATACACAGTGCTGAAGCCACTTCTAGCTTGGAGAAAATGGTCAGAATTCATTACTGGGTGATTCATACTGTAATACCATTTATGAGGCATAGCAGTATAACATAATTCAGATTATTGCCTATTTCCACTCAACATCAAATCCCCTTGTGGCACACACCAGATATCTCCATCCTACCCAGCATGCTCTTCATGTATGTATGGGGACTTTATTTCTTACAGTATGTAAGAAGTTTGTCTGGGCAGGACTAGCTTGCATGGGAAATCCCTGAGTCTTGACTAACAAGACAGCATTATTTAAATGCATGTCTTGACGTCCGAATGCCCCAGCACCTATTGTCCTCAGTGTAATTTTTAGCAGTCCATTGTACTGTTCAGTTTTTCCAGAGGTTGTATCATGACACCAACCAGTTGTAGAGGGCTGCTTTGGAAGCAGGGTTAGACTAGGATAAGATAGTGAAAGGCAGCAGGCCTAGGGGCTCAGTGTAGCATTGTGTAATTTTTCTTTCTCTATTCCTGTGAACCACAGACCAAGGCTACTACCTGATCCTAGCAAGTCATCTTCTGAAGGGAGAGAAGCATATATCCTCATCTGAATATCTCAGTGCGTTAACAGGATGGGTCTTTAATTATTTAGACTACAAAGTCACATAAATGTAAGAACAGACCAGTCGTGCCCTGATCTTACCCTCTGATGTTTGGCCAAAATGCTTTTCTTTGTTCCAAGTGCCTTAGAGACAGCATCGCAGGGCAGAGTGAAAGATGAACAATAGCTTCACCATTGTCCTCCTTGCAGAAAAATTAACAAAAGCATGTTTGTTTGTTCATCACTATTACATGTCTGTGCTGCAGCACTATATTTTATGAAAAAAACAGATTTATTTTTTATCTGCTGTTTCACGTATTTCTTATCCTTCTCCTTTCAAATTTTGTAACACACAGCTAGAGTATGTGGAAAGCAGGTGCAGGCTACAGGCACATGGTGACAGGTAAATGATTACTTTTTCTCTATCCCCACCTCTGAGCTGGGGATTTTCCACTACAGTATCTTTGCTTAGGGAAAATTTTAAAATGGCAGGAGAGTCTCAAGCTGTCTGATTTTAGTGCTGATAGAATGGCACTTGATTTGCTTGACTAAGGAAGCTGCTGGCAAAAAAATGTTACAATTGCCAATTTACTTGTCTCTATGCATATTTTGGCTCCATATCAACTTTTTCAAGTTTTTTTCCAGGCAGGCGCAGAATAATCTGCACATCTGCTACATAGAGAGATCAAAACTTGATGCATTTTATTTACTTAAACAATGTAATGCTAAATTGTACTTTGATGTGTTATAAAAGTCAGTGCTAATGCAACTAATTAAAGATAGAACCTCAACATAGAGTGAAAAGATTTTTCTCTTACTGAGGATGTTTTTTTAGTAACCTTTCTAACATGTAGAACACCAGCGCAGGACACCTGACAAGGGAAAATATTTGAGTCTTGCTCCCTTCCAATTCTCATCCTCAAATACATTGTGTTCACATCATCTACTAATGTCATAAAAAGTCATAGCTCTAAAAAGGATTTGTTGATGTTGTCACGAAAAATATTCTAAGCAGAGATAAAATAAAAGAGCAAAGCTATCTATATTATTAAATTACTGCAGTTCAGGTGCCATGTATTTTATACTTCTGTGGACATTCTCATTTCATTTATATTAAAGCAAAAACTATTTATTCTCACTCTATGTAACAGGTTTGTATTACAAGTATTTTTGTCTAGTTTTTTTGAAATACAAAAGCAGAATGCATTTGGATTAATATACAGTAGTCTTAAAGCACACAAAATATTTGTTAATGGACATTTGTTTTAAATTTTAAATATACCAAATAAATGACATAGCAAAGATGCTCTTCAGTGCAAGTAAAGACATCAGATTCTCACTTCTATTGCCAGCAGACCGCTGGAAAAATTAACCCATCAAAAAATAATTTGTAAAATGGATGCTGAAGAATGAAATCTTGGAAAATTATTAGGAAAGGATGCTGATTTAGTGCTCCTTCAATAAAATCACCCCTGTATTACAAGACCTTTAAATATAATTATACATAAAGCATAAGATTGTGCTTAAATCCAATGTACCTTAGGTTGGATGTTAGGGGAAAGTTCTTTACTAGAAGGGTGGTTAGGTCCTGGAACAGGCTGCCCAGTGAGGTTGTGGATGCCCCGTCCTTGGAGGTGTTCAAGACCAGGTTGGACAGGGCCCTGGGCAACCTGATCTAGTAAAGGTGTATGTTTGGTGGCCCTGCTAGGCAGGGGGGTTGGAACTACATGATCCTTGAGGTCCCTTCCAACCCGGGTAATTCTGTGATTCTGTGTGATTCTGTACCTGAATAAGAGAAAAATAGATGTTTCTTAGTTGAAAATCAACCCTAATATAGTTGATTTGTAAAGCCAAAACCTTGGATGATTCGAAGTAATTGGTATTGTAACACCAGCCTTCCTCAATAACCTGAGCTTCCAAACTTAAAACTTCCAAACTTCCTGAAAGCTGGCTCAGGAATTTCACTTTCTGCAGACTTTTGTGACTAAGCTCTCAGAGGGTTTGTTGCTTATAGCAATATAAAGAATAACAACAAATGACAACGTTAATGTTACTATTTGATTTAAAAGTTTTGTAAAATAACATGTCGCGAGATCTTGAGTTGCTGGTCATAAAATTTGTTTTACTCAGACATCCAGATTTAGTTAAAAATTTTAAATGAGGGAGTAGTCCTTATTTTCTGCTATAATGTGCAAGAAATACAGCAATCATATTCTATCCAGACAGGCTTTCATACAATACATTCTGTGTCTTGCTAGGAGAATTCTGGATACTACTGACGTCACATCTATTATCCAGCAAGAATCTGAGCTTTTGGTTTATTATAATACTTGATTAAATTCACACATGTAGGAAAGATAATAACACACATGTATATTTATTTTCTAAATATTTTCTTACTTGCACCTCTAATATATGCATGTTTTCCTTCAGTACTTTTTGAAGGCTCTTTGTTCTACTACTTTAATTTACATCAGTCTTTTCAAGAGGAGATCTGAAAACAGAGGATGCAAAGAAGCAAGAATGATTACTGGGGAGAATCTGAAAGAAAGGAAATATTACATCAACAGATTAACATAAGGAATTTAAAGAAGGATTTTCTGTAAATGTAATTGCTAGAAGTCTGATGCTAGAGTGCAATGAAGTTATTTGATTTTCTACAATCTGTTGTATTTGATACTTCAGTTTCAAAGCAGAATTTGTATTTGTTAGCTACTAGAAAGTATTCACTATTGAAATGCATGTTTGTATCTGAACAATGCTTTGAGTTGGTCCATCCACATCTCTTAGAATCAGAAGTACTGTGTTAGAAACTGCCTGGGAGTGTCAGCCCCAACTGGATTCCCTCTGAAAGGGCTTTCTTCTGTTATTCTGGAGACAGTATGAATCCTGTCTCCTTTTGCATATAATGCAGTCAAAGGATACACAAGTGATGCTTCCATAGGACTTACTGTCTTCAGAATCACAGTCTAACACTTTGCTGTTTCATGGACACTTTAATCAACTTACTTTGGTTGTTTGACTCTGAAGTACATCTCATACCCCAAACGAAATTCAGCTATTGAAATACTACTATGTATTCATAAGCTTTAGTGCATATGATAAAAAGCTTCACTGTGTAGGTTTTATTTGGTTGTTTATAATGAATTGTTTAATCCTCAGCTTAACAGATAAAATCAGCTACAGGGGTATATTAAATGAACCTCTAGGTGAAGTCAGCTAAAGAGAAGAGAAAGGACTTTAACAGATGAAGGATGGGGATTTCAGATAGGCACAAGAACACTTGGACTGCCATTACAGCACAGAATGAAACAGGGAGGACAGAGGCAGTTTAAAGCAGGGCCTCTGGCTACAGAAAATCGAAGGTGACTGAGCAGTAATGAGCAGAACAGAACAATTCAGGGTGCAAATATGGCTGCTGAACAACCCCTGAACCATTTGCAGACACTGAGAGAAGGTACCACCGAGCACAGAACAGAAGGGAAGAACAGATCTAAGTGAGAGAAGCTGCTAGAAGCGGGAAGATCTAGATTAAGAAAGATGGGGAGAGCTTTCCTACAGTAATTATGGCAAACACAGAGTAGAAACACAGTTTCTAATAAATCTAAGGGGCACCAAGAATAAAGAAAAGTTTATATCAGAACCATGACTCCTTAGTACATAACTCCTCGCTGTGCTGTACTTCCTGATATTTGGTGTACTTAATATTGTGCTGCTTTACGCAGTTCTCACCTGATAATGCTAAGAATAGGGCAAGAGTTTTAGTTTATTTTTGAAGGTTTTTTTTCTGATAATAAAACGTCTTAAATTGCTTTTATTTAGCAAGCTTCCTAAAATGACATTTGATTAATAATTGAATTTTATTTTAATAGGCATGTTGAGGAGATGGGCATTTTAAAATGAAGTTGTATTCAATTGCATATCATAATATACATTATTCTCAAGCTTCTGTCAATTTTACACTTTTACCTCATTACCAGGAGATTGAAACGCAGACATATGCCAATATAATGTAATGAATTATATACTGACTGATATTCTCACCAACACCTAGAGAGCTCTAAACTGAAAAAAAGGCATCACAGCTGCTCTGTAACTGCTAGTTCTTTAAGAGTTTCCTCCTAGTTGAAAGAGAAGAAAACACTCAGATCTGTAAGCAAAAAAAGATTGTATGTGACTGTGAACTGCTCCAAAGAAAACATGAACAGGGGAAAGTTGGGGTGAAGCACAGGAAGATAATGGTTCTACTTGTTAAAGATACTCATTATGCTCCCTCTGAAGTCAGTGGCAATTTTGACAGTGAAATCAGCTGAAGCAGGGAAGGTACATATGCTGTGTTGCTCATACATGTGTCATCGTGAAGGTGATGATGATTATCCTGACATTCTGAAACGTGTAGCTCTTTTAGACAAAGAAATCTGTCTCATAACAATGTGTTACAGTACATGTAGAAAGACACTGGCATGCAGTATACCGATCTCCAAGTTTCCAATTTCATCATATGCACATGTCAATTTGTATTAGAGAATGCAAAGAAGATAATGACAAAGAGAATTTTACTACTCCAACCTCTGACAAAATGCTTCAGTTAATGCTATTTCTCTTCTGATTCGTTCTTTTTTTATCCCACTTACAATTTATTTCCTTATATTCCCTCTTTTGTACATGGATCACCTTAAAATAACTGCTTCTGCCATCAGAAAACTGAATCCTTTATATATCGTATTTATTATAAAAAATGAAAACTGTTTTGGTCTGAAATCTCACGATACACTTTAACTTAAGCTCTCCTCCATTTCAGAGGAGTAGCTGTGAGGAGATGAAGGAGGTTTCTATTCCTTTCTCAATTTTTTTTTTGCACAAGCAGTTTAATTCACTCTTGGAACAACTTAATGATATGATTCAATTTTGTCAGATAAAACTGACGAATATGTTAATATGGGACTGAGGAATCCCTGTGATGTGGAGGTGACTGCAGAGTCTGGGCTTTCAAAGCTGAAGATAATGTTACCAGAGCTGCTAGATTTTTCTAAATTAATAAAATCCAGTATTCAGGGTTCATCTCTTCTCCTGACAACTCAAATTTTGGCCACACATCTGTGAAAGGGAAAATACAACCCTAAACCTTCTGACAAAATTGGACCAAGGTGTGGATAATTCTTATGCCAAAGTAGGATTTTTACTGAAAGTTGTCAAAAATATTTGCTTTGAGGCTTCTATCAAAAGCATAATCATTTCGCTCAGTTTCCTCTTACATTCTTGTTTGAGCTCTCTGTGGATGCAAACGTATGCAAACTGCAGACAGAACAAAGTTAGGCCTGTAGCCAACAAAAACTGCTGAGTTTCACACAGCTTTAAATATTTTACAAGGTCTGAAGCTTTGTTTGCTCTCATTTGAAAGAACTGTTAGGATACTGCTCACAGTTTGCCTGACCTCAGCCTGTAATTTGGAAGGTTTACTCCCAGGCATACCTGTAACTTTCCACTTGACAATCAGTCTCAAGTATTTAGGAAGAATCAAGTGGGCAACAAACACAGAGAGAGTCTCCGTCTGTGCCAGAGGTGGTTTCCAAGTTTTCAAGTCACACCAATGTTATAAAAAGGTTCCAGAATACTTAAAAATTGAACGTACTCAAGGGCAGACAGAACAAGTTACTATGAGGGTCTTGATGTATGGCACAGTACTCATCATGATAATAACCTCTAGAACCAGTTCATAACAGGGATCTGTTTTATCACAGAGGACTTCCATCTGAGAAGGAGAAGGGCAGCCAGTATCTTCTTCAGTTCTAAATGCAGATAATGGAGTATACCCACTCCTCATGTAAACTGAAGTTATCTACATTTATTTTTCCAGTTTCCCTTTTACCAAGGATCAATCACAATGAAATAGTGATGATAAGAATAATTATCCACAACAAAAAATACAAATCTCAGTTTTGTAACTTTAAAGACACTGCACACACGAAGAAGAACTGGAAACAGAAAAGTCAACAGTCAAGTGGCAAAATCTCTAATTTGAGTATGTTTTTATATGCTAGCAGGAGAAAACTTCAGCTTCTAATACACATCTATATATGTATACTTTTGTGAGGAGTTCTTTAAAGGTGAATCTTATATTGCTAAAAATCACTGAATCAAAAGTCTGGGAGAGAAATGTAAATGTAATAGAAAGTATTTCTATTATTCTTTTATTACTGGAAGTAGAAGAAGAAGCTAACAAAGGAAATTTTGAAAGACAAAACTGTGTCTGCAGCAAGGGTCTGTACATGGGTCTGTATTATATACAAAAATATATTCACAAATATATTTCCAAAAAAGGAAACTATGAGAAAGAAAAAAAATAAATAAAAGAATGGAAATGTTAGGAAACAGGTAAAAAAAAACAAAGCAAAAATTTTAAGGAGGAGTCAGTGTGTTATATAAGTTCCTAATATTAGATTTAGATCATGACAACACAGACAATACTGGCAAAATACTGGCAAAAAGTAGCAGCATGCAGTTATCTTTTCTGGTCTACACCTTTCTAGTGAAATACTGAGCAGTATATACACTCCAGGAAAATCATTACAGAGTTTCCATTCCAAAACAAAGTAAATAATTAAGGGAAAAAATTAGAAAACTATAAAAATATTTTAACTCATTGGGTCATTATAAGTTCCATTTAGAAATTTTAATTACTAAAGAGTTCAGAGTCATCTGAACCTCAAGTGATGATGTTCAGTAACTGATGAATCACAGGAAGAATTCTTGAAAAGTAGAAAGAAGCTGATGCTGCACATGTATTGAACAGGTGAGCAGGCAGGATAATTACAAATTCATTGACTTGAGAATGATTTTACCAAAATTCAGACCCTAATTTTGTAAAAAAAAAATCGAAAATATGTCCAGTTAATAGAAACCTAACGAAAGCAGTTACTTATGATGCAACCAAATATTTTTATTTACTAAGATCCTGAGGCTGGAGTATTGTCTCTGACACTTCATTAAGACCACTGACTCTGCAGTGCAGTGTTTTGTCTAACACAAAACAAGGAGTACTGCAGATTAAGGGTGGGCCAATTTCAACAATGTGATATTTCGAATATTCACAAATGATTCAGTGTATACACAATACATTCACAAAAGTTCAGTTCTTTTCCTAATGATGTCTTACTGTTTTTACAACTTATCTGGGAGAAAACAGAAAATTGCAATTGACAAAACTTGGAGATGACAGTCTGGAGGACTGATGAGCAATGATAAAGTTGGGTCACTGCTGAAGAATGGCATCGCTTCAAAAAAAGGATCTACTCAAGCAATATACTATTTAAGACATGGAGATCAAACTGCATTACCACAATAGGCTCTTTCTCTTCTTACAACCTCCAAATCAAGCCATCTAGTGAAAATCATTGTTTCAGTTTCTAAGCATGGGAAACCTAAAGAGCAGGAGTCAGATTCCAGCCGCAGTGTTAGTTTCCAATTTTGGTATAATTACCAAAACTGTTATCTGATGGTTAGTTTAAAAAAGGTGCACAAAATAACTGAGATTTTCAACTCTACTGCAGCTCAGTAGTAATGAAAGTATATAGACTGCCCGCTTCTCCTCAATTCTGCTTTTACTGCGAGACTTTGCAAAGTAAGCCTCACATATACATCCACGGGTCATACTGTTTCTTGACTCTGAAGGATTGTCCAGACATGGGAAAATGGAAATATCTCTTCATGCTGAAAAAAGAATGTTGAACTGAAGGAAGTTTTGAGGCCAAGAAACTTGAATCTAATGAGATGGTAGGTGGAAGAAAGCTTGTGTAGATGGAAAGAATACAATCAAATAGATGGACTGTTAACATTGCTTTCAATGACACGTTTTTATCAGAGCAGTTCAATACAAAGATCAAGTAGGTAATGCAGAGTTACTAAGGCTTGCTCTAAAGATACACTGCTGAAAATTGTAATAAGAAGAGATGTTAAAGAAGTAGAAGCCTCAATGAGTGGCTTAAATGTGGGACAATGAAAGAAGGACATACATTTCCCAGTTTGCACAAAATTGTAAAAACTAAAGCCTAAACAAAGAAGGATTAGAAAGTTCAATTAAAATTAATATCATATTTCCTGCAAAGATACAGATGTTCTCAAAAACTAAGCACTGAATTCATTACAGTGGGCTGACACGTAATACTGTCGCTGATATTCAGATGAAAGAAAGGCAAATTGGTTACAGCTGAGGAGGCAGCAGCTTCCAAGTCTTTGTTACCGTTTCATACAGCAGATCTGAACTAAGTTACTGCTGCTATCAAAGGCTCCTGGGAAAAAAATACTCTTGTCTGGGAACAGCAAGGCACTGCATTACTGCCCTCATGTTCTTCTGTTTTTTTTCCTTGCTATGCTTTACATTCATGCATCTCAGTAAATGAAGGAAGCAAAAGAAGTTGTAGTGCTGTCAGAATCACAAATTCTCATTATTATTATTTCCCATTACCTATTCTTTGCCTATCTTTCTTTTATCTGTAAAAATTCTTTGCCTATATTTCTTTTATCTGTAAAAATGCTCAACTACCTTAAATGATTTGAAATAGACATTTATGGTTATATATGAAAACTCTTCATCATTTAATTTACTGTATCCATGTATTTCTTGCTAGAATTGTAAAGAAATCATTCTGGGGAGAAAAAAGGAAGATTAGATTAAGTTAGATTTTAAAAGATTAGTTATCTTTCCTAAAGCAAAGGTTATACCTTTTCAACCACCATAAAGAATTGCAAAACTTCAGTATGTGTAGGGTTAAAGGGTGGAAATGTGCTTTAACTTGCAGTGGAAATTTCCACTGCGTGCTTTATTGGCAGAAGAATGAGCCATACCCGTAGCAAGGGGTGTGTGTATGTGGTCTCTTCATAAACACACTGGAATGCTGTGTCACATTATTTTTCCTTCCAGCCTTCTGACCTGTCCTTGTTTTCGGTCTTCCTGAGTTTTCTGGGGTCACAATGCACAGAACTGTGCTAAAATCGGTGTGACATTTGCCTGAGGATAAAATACAGACTCATATTTTAGCCTGCCCCACTGTTCCCTTGTACTGACACACTGTACTGCCTGCTTTATTCTCCAGTCATCTATTCAGTCATTCATCCTTTTGTTACTCCTTTTTTAAAGTTCTTTACAGCCAACCATTAATTACAGGTATGGGAGAAACTGAAAGGTTTTTGAGAACAAGTACTGTACTTTCGTCCATGAAACAGTAGTTTCTATGCTTCTGTGCTAGTAGTTGGCTAAAAGACACATGAAAAGAGTTAGGGATACCTTGGGAATGGTTGTTAGGAAGTCAGAAAAGCTCAGAACTGGAACCTCAGATTTATTTGTTGATATTTTAAAAGGGATTGTACAAATAACAAAGTGGGTAGTATTATTCACAACATGCAGAAGTAAAGCTGGCTGCAAAGGAACTACAAAAATATGTGGCTGCGTGATGAACTTAAAGACATAAGATAGGAAAAGGTTAATGAAAAAAAAAATCCCTATGGATATGTATAAGCTTCTCTTAAATGGGCTTTTGGCATGCAGGAAAAAAAAATCTTATTAAATATGGATAATTTTCTGAAACCATTAATTCAGTGGGAATCCAAATATGAAACAATGCTTTGAACTACAAGGAAGGGAATAAAGAATCCATGGGTGGCTATGCCTCTTTATAAGCTCATTTTGTGAATGAATCCTGGATGCTCACAGTCCGTGTCTCTGTACTGAAAAGAATGTGCTGAAATCAGAAGAAGTATGAAGAAATAAGTGACAGGGATGATGGGAGGTGTGGTTTCCACACGGAGAGAGTCTGAGCAGAGCAGGAATTTTCATCTTAAAAAAGGAACAGCTCACAGATGACAAGATACAGGATCTGAATGAAAGTACATAGAAAATCCGAAATAAATACCGCAATTTGAACAGTAGAGGGCAGCACTGAAATCACCAATCAGTAGGTCTTCACATTCTCATAAGAAAACTGCTTCGGCGGGACACCTGAGTTATTTGTTGATACAAAGCATTATGGCAGGCAGAACGTAAGGGATTCAGAAAAGTGACAAAACTGAGTGAAAGCCTGAGCCTTTGGCAGCAGTGAAGCACTGCATCTTCTGTCTCGAGAAGCAGGCATATGACAGAGACCTGAGCTGGAGGCATGACCTGTCTCACTGAGTCTTCCCCATGCTGATGGTGTAAGTCACTGTACGTGGCAGATTCTAAGATCTGACAGACTTTTGGGATCCCCCAGCAGAAAATACTAATGCTCCTAACACTAAGCATTAACCTATCTTAATGATAAGCAGGTAAGACCCATGAAGCCAAGACATTTGTAGCATGCTAATAATTCATGAATAAATTCTGTGTATAACGCGGAAGAGGAGAGGTTTCTTTAATACTAATGTAGCTCTACTAATCTTGAAACAAACTGATTTTACTCAGAGAATCAGTTTAGAGTGTAGTTAAGTGAATGCTGAAATTTTAGATATCCCATTTAAGCTGTCTGTGTCACTTCATGGTTAGAGATGATGAATAGTTACCTTTGCAAGTTTCTACGTCTAACTACACAGGGGTGTACAAAAAGCTCCTTTATTGTACTCTGAAGGAAAACACAAATGAAAGTAATATTACAGACTAAGGAGCGTAAATGACAAGGTGCTTAGGCTCAGACTTAATGCAAGTTAAATGTAATACAGCTGCATTTTTGGAATTTCATTTTTATTCTTCTTGTGCAATTTGATACCACATATTTTTCATGGACTTTGACTAATAAATTCAATCTACAAGACTGAGAATGTAAAAATAAATAAATAAAAATGCTCTGGTAAATTCAGAGCCAGACCATGGGACTGAAAAATCAAACAGCATTGTCTCCAGTTGCTGATAGTGAGCTTCAAAAAGCTCTTTGGGTATCAACTTTTTGCACCTACAAAACAAAACAAAACAAAACAAAACAAAACAAAACAAAACAAAACAAAGCTGTTTTATGAATTTATGAATTTTATGAATTTATGAATACAATAATCATTGGGCAACTGAGGATTTTGAGATTCTTTTAAAAAGACTGAAATTTTTGGCACAGGTAACCCCCACAGAATTAAGAGGTCATATTTGCAAAGAAACTTGAACAAGAATTCTGATTAAGGGCTATGAAATCATGAGTGCTTCATGGAAGGTGAACATGGAATGGACACTCAAAGCACCTTCTGTTATAAAAGTACAGACAAGGGGTCATGAATTACTATGCAGAAGTCTTTAAAGAGACTAAATACTTCATCATACAGTGAATGGTGGGACCAAATGCCATAAGATTCTTTAGGCAGAAATACTATCAATTCAAATTAAAAAGTAGTTAAACATTGGAATAAAATAAACAAAACCCTCTAAACACAAATGTAACTTCCATTCACAAGTCACACATTGCCTGAAGCCAGAAGAGTTTGTCAAAGGAAACACCACTATATTCATTTTTCATTTGTGTAGTCTTCCCCCAAGCTGCTGGTCTGGCCACAGATAAGGACAACTTTCTGGGCTAGATGGGCTTATGGTCTGACCTACCATAAACTGAAGACATTGTTCTCAGCATTTCAAACAACATTCGCAATTTATAGGCCATGCAATTTGTAGGATAAAGATAAACTCAACAGGACTAAGCTCATATATATTTGAGGAATAAAGAAGACAAAGGAAAAACAGATAACTAAATGTGCAGCTCACAGAATATGCACTGAAGAATTTTAGACAAAAGAAATATCAAAATATTGGAGGGTGCAATGGTTTGCTTTAATACAGATACGTAAGATTTGTTGTTTATTTTTTAATGAAGTTACTCTGTATTGTTTAAAAGTCAGAAAAACATATGCCAATGAAAACTACTTTTGCTTCTTTAAGGAGACAAAGTCGAGGAGAATGCAGTAATCCATACAATGTTTGCTTGTAGTTTCTTCTTCATAGCCAGAATTTATTGCACTTTTGGTAACTCAGGAAAGGAAATAAGTCTATTACATCTCTGATTTTTTATGTCTTGTGGTATGTTTTGAATAAAAAATATTCTGAAATTAAAGGGCATATTTAGATGTGTTTCTGCAGTTCTGTGGTAACCCTGTTGTGAATTAATCACGATCAGTTCTCAGGATAGTTGTTCCTTTTGTAAGAAATGACCGTCAGTCCATATTAGCACAAATCATAATTTGTAAATCCATTTTCTATCATTGATTTACAAAGCTTATCTGTCACAGCTGTCTTCTAGAAAGGAAAATGATGGTGAATTTGTATTGCTTCAGTTTGAGTATATCTACTGAGACTTACCTCGGAGTACTTACATTAATTTGCTGCTCTAAGAAATTCTGGTATGAAGTTGTTCCTTCTGTATACTTTACAATGCAATGTACGATGGATTTATTTCTTTCTTTGATATCAGTTATTTTCAAGTAATAATATAAAGAATGGTATTTGTTTAACATCTGTTTCAGCCTGTTTCTACTTCAGTTTGTTTTGTCTCTTGATGGAATCCTCACCTTTACAAAACATAGAGGTCATCCAAATGAAGCTACACAGACCTCAGAAATTCCATTTTACAATGAATTACTAATGCGGACTTAAAAAAACAATGGGTATTTCCAAATGAATTGTCAGTCATTTTACGTCTAAGTAAATGCCTATAGACATACATCTATGTCTATAGCCCACATCTGTGTATAAAAAATAATTTATAAATATTAACATAGATTTAAAATGAAAAATCTTCCTGTAACTTTAAACACAACTGAAGTAAACTGACACAATTATTGTCAAATTCATTCTGCAAATTACTAGAAGCCAGGCCAGGAATTCCATGTGTTTGAAACTCCTTTCCAGTGGAGAAAAGGAACTACAGCTATAAACGCACTTCACAATAGCTGGTACACTTAGAATACTGGCAGTAGAGGATTCACAGCTTTCATATCTTTGTCAAAGAGATTTCATCCTGCAGCTCTCTTCTTTCTACGGGGAGGTGTGAAGCACAGGCCTAATCATTACCACTATTGAAAAACTAGTCAAGTGTAGAGAGGTAAAGTCTACAGCTAGATGGCATCCTTCTGATAAAAATTGCTTTAGGTCATAGAAGCAGCTTGAGCTGTAGTAGCTAAAGCAGTAGCTCAGGTGTCTGACCCTTATTCATCCTCAGCACTGTTAAATCAAAGACAGCACAAATTAATCCTGCTGTATCACCTTTCTGTTTAAATAAAGGGTAAGAAAGAGAAATCTTACTATGAGCAGTGCAGGGTTCAAAAGCAAAAGGATACAAAATCTGAACAAAATATGGGGACATGAAGTTGTCACCGATGAATAAACAGAAGATTTTATGGATTATTTATCCATGTCAATATCAAGAGTTTTGACTTATTAAGTAATACACAACACTGGGGAAATTACATGTATTTACATGACTTAAGCACTGGTAAACAAAGCAGTGCCATGTTTTTTCCTTTTAGACAGAGACAAACCAGAAATACTCTTACTGAACAATAGTTTCCAATTAGGCATTTTCTGAAGCTTTACTAAAGTACACATTTTCAAGAAAACAATTAATTTTTTTATATAAATGTTTACCATTTTCAGGAAATGTTTTCACTAACTACAAGGTAGCCAGAATTACAGGTCTAACACCCACACACTGCTTTGCTCAAATCATTTTTCTGATGTCAGGAGGAGAGACTGAATTTATTCTGAAAAAGTCATTCACTTAAAATTGATGCTTGAACGTTTTGGAGACTGAGATAAGGAACAGAATTCATTACGAGTTGCTGGAACTTGGAAGCTTTAGACACAGTGTACATTTTACCTTGAACATGAAGTCTTCGGCTCTTCACAGTACTAACTTCTAAACTGGCAAGATTTTTTAATAGAAGCTCCTGCTGTAACAACTAAGTAGGACTACCACAGGTATTTTACAGGAAACGTGCAATTTACAATTAGAAAAAAATTGCCCTAAGTGACAAAGTGCATTCAAAAAAATTCAGGTCTTCAATGATGTGCACTGACATTCATTCCTCAGCTGATCACACACTCTCAAATCACTCTGTGATTCAGATCACTCTGTGATTCTGTGATTCTGTGAAATCAAACTTGTTATAATGCTTTCTATACCAGATGGGTAGTCATGTAACATTGTCTTTTTGATAACTCAAAACATGCCACAGCTATAATCATCTTGTGCATTATTTACTTTGTGTTCTTTATTGCTTACTACACAGTTGATGGGGTTGCTGGATGAAGGAGAGCAGTGGATGTTGTGCATCTCCTTTTCAGTAAAGCTTTTAAGACCATCTCTCTTCTAAACATCTGTATAGTCAAGTCAGAGAAGTGCAGACTAAATAAGAAGACAGGGATGGGATGGGATGGGATGGGATGGGATGGGATGGGATGGGATGGGATGGGATGGGATGGGATGGGATGGGATGGGATGGGATGGGATGGGATGTCATCAGTGGCACAAAGTCCAGCTGGAAGCCAGTCACTTCACTGTAGGGGTCTATACTGGAACCAGTACTGGAGCAAGTCCAACAAAGTGATGAAAGTTTGATGAAGGGAGTGTCTGAATAGAAGGAGAGCAGAAGAGATGAAGGAATGTTCAGCCCAAGGAAATGAAGCTTGGGGGCATCTGGTGAATATGTCTAAATACCTGAGGAAGACAGGAACAAAGATGGAGTCTGTCTGGCAAAAGGCAATAAGTGAGCTGAAACAGAGAAGATACTAATTAAATGGAAGAAAAAAAATATTATTATTAGTTTCTTTTTTACTGTAACTGTGAAAGAATACCAAAATAAGTTATCCAGACAGGTTGCAAAGTCTCCATCCTTGGTGAGATTCAAAACTTAAATGCACACAGTGCTGGGCAGCCTGTCTTATCTGCCCCTACTACATGCATGGAGGTTGCATAGGCCAATTTTTATGGGTCCCTTCCAACTTCAACTCCTCAGTAATTCTGTCGTTTATTCAGGTCATCAGTTCCTCTCAACAGGCACCTCCCTGTCATGCACTACTAATAAAACACAGTGTGTCAAGCTACATAAAATTCTAGTGATTGATTCAATTACACTCTGAACTGAGCTAGAAGGTTTCTATCATGTTTCCCTAGTGGGACAGCTGGAGAATCTTCTACTTTCTCTGATACACTTCTTTCAAAAGCTGAAGAGATATTACCACCTGCAAAACATTAACTGAATAAACAACACCCAATAATATGAAACATCTGTTTTTTGTGAGCAAATCTGAAGAAAAAAAAAAAAACAACCCTGAAATCTTTCTAATAAAAATGCTGTCTATCAGCATAATCTTGAAGCAGTCTGACAAGCTGCCCACTTCTTTCATGGCTGGTGCCTTTTAAAACTACTCCCTGTTGTGCAGCTGTTTGCTGTCTGTTTTTTCTTGCCAGTGTTACCCTCCTTGCTCACAATTCAAAGACATGCCATGCAGAGCACAGCATTTTTATGCAATTAATGATGATCATTGTTTATTATTTTATCATGCACTGCATGTGCCATATGCTTCTAGAAAATGTATCATGGAAACACATGGGCCTGCCATTGCCTCGCTGATGGTCTTCATGCTTTACATGGAACGTTTTCTTTTTGCTGTAAAGGGTATTTGATGGTACAAAAGCAGCACATTCTGGGCTTAATGAAATTTCTTACCTTCTCATGTAAAAAACTTCAGACCACTATCTGCAAGCACAGCAGATCAATATGATCAATATCATGAGGAGTTTTTTTCTTCCTTTGCTGAAATACAACAAGAGAAGAAGTAGAAACATCAGTTTGTTACTCTATATTTAAAACTTGGTGGGCTGCATGTGTAGGAAATCAGTACGTTTTAGACAATGCCTTGTTCAAGGAGGCTCCAGTCTTTTACCAGATTACCAGATTGCTGTCATTTATATATATGTGTGTGTATATATGTATATATATATTTCCTTGAAAACATTCAGACTTGCACAGCAAAACTTTTCCAAGTATTCTTATAAAAATTCCATTAGAGCTACTTTTGCCTATGACTTGATATTTTGTCCTGGTCTTAATGTATAATGAAGAAATAATTTTTCTGACTGTTATTCCAACCCATCTTCTGGGCAATTTTTCACCAAATCTCTTTTTTTCTTCTCTAGAAAGTGTAAGCTGTTGTCTTCTTCTCCTGCCTACTGCCTGCTGCAAGTGCAAGGTGCTGGCTCATGTTACATTTTTATCAACCAGGACCACTAAGTACCAGGACCTACTTCAGTACTCCACCAACTACTTCCTCTTGAAATATTCCTGATGATGGTAAGTTGCCCCACAACAGATTTTGTTAGATGACATATAAGAATATGGTAATTCTGTCCTTGTATTGTTTATCATGCTTTCCAATAGTATCTCAATGTTACCTTGTACTTGACTGATGGAAAATATCTTTAGTCACTTGTTATATCTTAGTGTTTCTCAGACACCATCTTTTAAGGATTGAATTTCTGAAATGCAAAATGGAATCCTGGACCAAGGGTAAGCCTTAAGACATTAAGGTAACACTGCTATTAATTACTCCTGTCATCTTACAAAGTAGGTAAAAATGATTATCATAGATATTATTATCATTAATGTCAATAAATACGTTGAAGGTTTTCACTTTGCTAGAGTACTAAAACGGATAATAACACAAAATTATACATCCAAATGCAGAATTTCACAAATAAACAGGACAGCACAGCACATCATGGTCTGTTCTTCGAGTTCCTTTTCAGCCTGGGCAATCCTATGATTTTATGATCTTCTCTGGGCTTGTTTAGCTTGGAAAAGAGAAGGCTCCAGGGAGACCTAGTTGTGGCCTTCCAGTTCATGAATGGAGCATATAAACAGGAGGGGAAATGGCTCTTTATGAGGGTGGACAGTGATAGAACAAGGAGGACTGGTTTAAAACTAAGACAAAGGAGGTTTAGGTTAGATATTAGGAGGAAGTTTTTCAATCAGAGGCTGCTGACACACTGGAACAGGTTGCCCAAGAAGATTGTGGATGCCCCATCCCTGGAGGCATTCAAGGCCAGGCTGGATGTGGCTCTGGGCAGCCTGGTCTGGTGGTTGATTGATTACCCTGCCCGTAACAGAGGGGTTGAAACGAGACTATCAATGTGGTCCTTTTCAACCCAGACCATTGTACGATTCCGATTCTATGACCCCTGAGGAATATCAGGTTTTACCAGAAGGTGGAGCTTATGTGCCGTTAAATTAAGAACGTCGCAATCCCACAAAGTTCCCAGTAGTAACGCAGAAAGCGAAATAATCATTTATAATTCCTGCCCCTCTTTTTGAAAAGATAGAGTGAACTGTGAATGTAAAGAAGCAATATCTTTGTTCACAGCAGTATCTTTCACCCACAGGAGAAGATTTTTTTCAGATTATTAAAACTGGGCTTTCCTCTCATTTTGCATTGGGTTTGACGGCTTGAAGTGCTGTCAAGTATCAGACTTCTAACAGAGGAATGAGAAATAATTCACAATTAATATCTTTTAGAAAAGAACTTACATGCTGGTGTATCTACATATTAGTTGAGTTTGCATTTCTAAGTACCTTTCTAAGAGCTGCAAATCTGATGACCAGTTTTTACTATTTGGAGTTCATTTTATTTATTCATTTATTTTTATTCTAAGAAATTAAGTAAAAATGTATTCTCGGAAATTTGCTGGAAGGTACTATCTGAAATTAAACAAAGAAGTATATGGACCTAACATACTTCTGTAAATAAACCAATTTCTTTTAAACAGCAATATTTTCATGTAGACAGTATCTTTCATCTGCCAGGAACACATTATTTTAGGTGCTTTGTACCTAATATTTCTAGTTTCAGAAGTTCTATTTACAAAGCTGCTTTGGAGGGGTGAAGATTGTCTCCTCTTTTATCAGGTGGCTGTAAATTCTTGAAAACTGTATATCTTAGTCTGAAGCTGTTTGCTTACTCTGCCTGAAATGAATGGTCTCATTCACTGATTTCAAACACAAAACTAAAGGCACAAGGGAGCAGAAGTTAATCTTCTTTCCTGTCTGTTCCTCCACATTCTTACAGCTAGCACAGAATACAGCAAGCTCAAAGCTGCTCTGGTAGCTAAGACAGCAGTATGCATAGCAGTGCTATGGTCACCCCAGTTTCTCCTGGCCACATTCCGGTTCTTGCACTGTAAGTGTGTGGCCCTCACTGCAGACTACTGTGTTGTGCTCTTGTTCTCTACTGGGTAAGTGCATCCAGCAGCATTTAGAGACTGGGTTACAACTCAGTGATGAATCAGAGAGACACCTCTCCTGTCTTGGTAGTCTCTGTCTCTATCTTTTGCTCCATGATACAACTGTTATTTTGTGAACATGCTTTAACCTAAAGCATTTTTTAAAAAAGCTGTGAATTGAGCATGATGTGGCAGAGGGTTTGGATGTCTGAGTTGCAAAAGGAATGGGTGACTGCAAAATAAACAGCACTTCTAGCCCTTTATTTTTTTATATATCTATGTGTTTATTATTATTTATTATATTTATATGCTTAGGTAATAAAGGAAGTACTTTTCAAACCTGGTCTGGTAGAAGGACAAAAGAGAAAATGAATACGCTTAAAGAGAAATTTCATTTACCAGTTTTATCTTTATGTTCCTCCCTTTTGTCCATTTCCCGGAACTACTTCTACCTTTTTGAACTCTATTTGTGAAAGTTCAAATAACTTAGCTGAATGAAAGCTACACAGACCTTGACCCCTTCCTCCTTAGGAGGGCTTTTTTCTTCTCTTTCATCTCTTCTCTAAAGAGCTCAGAAATATGGTATCTTTATCTGAGTGCTTGCCTGCCTTCAAAGACAGTCTGAAGCTTCCTACAGAAACAGCTGCTCCAGACTTTCAGTCTGATTTCTTGAGGAAACAAAGCTTACAAGAGATCACACTGTCTTTACACAAGTCTCTTTGTATGCCAAGGATTCTCCTCATTTTAGACTCCCCAGTATCTCACAAAACACAAATTTCAATTAAACCTTTTCCCACAGTGCAGATATTCCTTGTACTTTTCTTTCATTTTCTGATGTCTGAAAAGGGCTGAGATAAAAGCATAGTCTTGGAATTATTCACTTAGATGTTTGTAGGCACTTACAGTAAACCAGGCTTCACCGCTTGCGCCACTCACTGAAGTACTTCCTGTTGCACAGAATTGCTCCAGTGTCTCCAGTACTGCCCAAAAGTTCTTCTAAAATGAACTGTAGGTATTTTTTCCCTCTCTTTCTCAGGAATTGTGACCTACATTGTCCCTGCTCTTTCTTCACAATTCCTTGATCTAACAAGGTAGCAGGTTAATAGCACTTGTTCCTCTTCAAGCACTTGGGCTGGCAGAAATTCACTGTTTATTCAAGGCTTCCAGGAAGAACTTCTGGTCAGCCACAGTTCAGCCAGCAGAGCTTGAAGTCTGCACTAATGTGCTTCCATAAGGCATTGTGAAACTGTCATTGCAGAATTCTTGAAAGCAAGAGCAAATGCATATCTATAGTGATGTGAAGTTATTCAGCCCACAAATTGCTAAGGACTTGCTGCCTTGAATATGGAAATATGTTGAGGTCCCTTCAAAGAAAAGATTTGAACCACAGATGCTGATCTTTGTGAACGTGCACACAAAATGCTGTCCAAAACCACATGTGCATCTGTAAAATAAAATGTTCCATTTTACAAAGTAAGGGCTTTTCCATCTGAAGGTATTCCAGAAAGACAAACATATTTTCTCTGTTTAACTGTAAATCTTTGGCTGGACTCTTCCAGCTGAGGTTCTGAGAGGCTTCATAGTGTGATGCAGCCATGGAGTAGCAATAGTAAGTTTAGAAGACTACCCTGTGTTGTGTAGTTCAGAATCCACATTTTCCAGGCCCCTACTTCATATGTTTATATTTTTTTAACTGACTTTTAACTTCTGGTAACACTACATTAGCCTAGTTCTTTTGTGGTTTTTTATTATCAGGCACTCTGTATATATTAACTATCATAATCCCCTTAATCCTCTTAATTAATCCCTTAAGTAGAACCATAATGTCATAGAAACATAGAATATCCTGAGATGGGAGGGTCCCACAAGGGTCACTGAGTCCACCTCTTGGGTCCATGAAAGACCATCTAAACCCAAACTTTTGTCTGAGGACATTGTCCAAACAGTCCTTGAACTCTGCCAGCCTGGGGCTGTGATCACTTTACTATGTCTTTGTCTAACTCTATGCTGGACTCTTTTCCAGAAAGAAATGGCAAGAAACAGCACTGAAAGCTTTGCTGAAACACAAATGGACAGTACCCAATGGCTTCCTTTGGTCAGCTAAGTGTGTACTCTTGTCATATATATCTTGTCACCGTGTGTCCCGGTGGCGCAAGTGGTAGGAGGCTCGAATCCCGAGGAGTTGGACTCAATGATCTCTAAGGTCCCTTCCAACCCGCACAAGACTGTGATACTATGATGATAAGGAGATGAAGTTCATTGAACAGGTCATTCTGATTATGAAGACATACTGGTTGTGACCAATGACTGCATTGTCTTTCAAGTGTTTTTCCATAACTCACAGAATAATAGTCTCCAAAGTTTAACCAGGCATTGAAGCAAGACTTGTAGGCATCTAATTACCAAGGTCTTCTTGTTTTTCTTGAAAACAAGGACAACAATTGTCAGCTTCCAATCACTCAAGAGCTGTCCAGATTCCCAACACTCATGAAAAATAATTGAGAGAGGTCTCTCATTGACATCATGCAGATCTTTGAGTACTCTGGGATCAATCACAGTGAGCCCGATAGACTTAGATGCATCCAGTGACAATAGCAAATCCTGCACAATTTGGGGTCTTACTGGGAGTTTATTATTCTTGCAGACATGGTCCTTCAGCTCCAGGGGTCCTATGGTCTATCACTGGTTCTGAAGACAGACATAGGGGGACAGGCTGAGTGAGCTGGGGCTCTTCAGCCCAAGGAGACATTGTAGTGGCCATCCAGTACCTGAAGAGGGTCTACATACAGAAAAAAAGGGCATGTAGCGACAATGTGAGGGGAAATTATTTTTAACTGGAAGAGGGTAGATTTAAACTAGTTATCAGGAAGAAACTCTATACTATGATATTGGTGATACAGTGGAACAGGATGCCTAGAGAGGTTGTGGATGCCCCCACCCTGGAAGCATTCAAGGCCAGGCTGGATGGGGCTGTGAGCAACCTGGTCCAGTGGGAGGTGTCTCTGCCTACAGCAGGGGTGTTGAAACTAGATGACCTTAAAGGTCCCTTCCAGCCCAAACCATTCTACTATTCTAGTATTCTAAATACTGCTGAAACGTCCGTTATGTTAAAAATACAAATGCGTACATATGTTCAAGGATTTCTTTTAAATCATTGGTCTTGTATGTGCACCAGTTTTTGTACAACAGCACTACAGAAACAACTTCATAGAATCATAGAATCTTGGAGGTTGGAAGAGACCTTTGGAGATCATCTAGATCACCCCCTGCTAAAGCAGGTTCCCTACTGTATATTTCAGAGGAAAACATCCAAGTAGGTGTTGAATATGAAAAGGAGATTCCATAACCTTCCTGAGCAGACTGTTCCAGCAGTCTGAATCAGTCTTCAGAATGTCTTCTGCAATTACACAATCACTGTCGTTCTTTCTTGAATTTTGTCACAAGTGATCTCCAGGTGTATATACAACGTTCTAAGTCATTAAAGGTCTTTTTTTTCCATCTTGTTTAGAGTTGATCAAGGACCTGCTCTGATATGGCAACAGCTGTGCTCTAAATCAGTAGTTCTGAAAGTATTGTTTGCAGTCATTCATGGAGAGCTGGCTTGTCATATGATGCTGGCTATAATCTTGTGAGCAGAAATAAAGACACTAGAAAGATGTATTAAATACTTTTCCATGACATAGTATCAGCAAATAAAACTGTAGTGAACTGTGCTGTAAGAGAACTGGAAGTGTTCCTTGAGAAAGCTTGGATGTTGCATGTCATATTTGCACTTCTAAAAGCTAAGAAGCCTATCTCTGCTCCTCTGAAATATCAGAGCTTTCAAGCACACACATGTAGAGAGAGAGAGAGAGAGAGAGAGAAAGAGAAAGTGTTAAGAGTAGCATTAAAGAGTAGTGAAGCCAAAGAGAGGACAACAAAATATAAGCAATAAATTTCAGTAAGTTCTAGTAAACTCAGGGAAATGTCACTTAAGAATTTACAGAAGTCAGGTACACGAGGAAAAGGAGTTAAAAAGACCTGGCAGTTCCTCAAAGAAATGGTATTAAGGCACAAGTACAGTCTAGTCCAGTGAAGAGGAATGATAGAAAATGTAGAAAGAGAACACTCTGGCTAAGTCATGAGCTTATCAAGCACAGGAAGAGGCCACAGAGAAACTGAAAATTAGGTGAGACTGCCAGAGGCAAGTATATTCTAGAATATGCAAATATAAGAAGAGCAAAGTTTCTTCTCTATAGATGTGTGCTACTGCTATTGGTTTGAGCAGTAGCATCTGACAATGGATAGACTAATTTTCCAACATACATATACACAATAAATCACAACTCTTATATACTTTCTTGTGGTTCTCATCATTAATAAAAAGCAGGAATCAAGTGCTATAGTAAACAAACTGATGTTGTGTTTAAGCTTTCATTTTTGAAATGAAAAAGTCATGCTATGTATGTATTTACGTATATATATGTAACTTGATTTAGTGAGTGGAAATCCTGCCCATGGCAGGGAAGCTGCAGTTCAGTGATCTTTAAGGTCTCCTCCACCCCAAGACATCCTACAATTCAGCGACTCCATAACTTCATACCCAGAATCAACTCAAAACTGTCATAATACCAAGCTCAAGCAAAATGTACAACATATACAAGTATTAATCAAAAGGTCTTCATATTTATCTAATGCTTTTTGACAATCAAGACAGTGTAGCACAAAACTTAGCAATGGTTTTATCCTATCTTTCTTTCATGTTTCTCTCTCCCTCACTGCAGCCACCAGATAGGTGCTTAGCTGACAGATAGGAACCTTCAGTAACATCTTTCACATTTCCCACATGTACTCAGTAAGCTCTCCTGCAGTATCTTGAAACAATCTTTCTTGTTTTCCAGATTGTCCAGAAGGTTAATTTTCACAATCAAACTTGTACATCTGAAACAGAACTGAAATATAGAAAAAATTCATAGCAGATGAACAGGCTTAAATTTCACCTTAAATCATAACAGACTGTGACAACGGAAACTTGGTGGTGATCTCACTGCACAGCTTTTTCAAGTCTAGTCTATCCAGTAGCCAAAAACACTGAATACTCAGGTTTCATACAAATATAAGGTACTTGGTGGTACCAGATGAGCTGCTTTTATACCACTTTTCTTTAAAGTGTGTCACAGTGCTTTTCAAGGCATTAAAATTACTCCAACAAAACTTCTGGTAAGGCATGTGATCTGTGTAAAACAGAATGTCTTAAGGCTGAAGGCCTTCTCTATCTCATCATGTAAATCCTACTGAATTCAGCATTATTTATCAGATAACCAATCGGATGCTACAAAAAAGGGAAAAAAAAAAAAAAAAAAAAAAAAAGATTGAGATTTAAAATTCTGCATTAACTACTCCTTTTTCTGTCGACACCAGCGGGCAGACAAAATTCAGTCCTTCTTAATGTGTATGACTGTAAGAGCACACATGCATGTAAAAGAACATGGTGAGTGTGTATTCTTATGTGGATCATGAAATACTTTCAGACAATGCCTAAATGACCAAGAAATATGATACATGCTTTAATGCTCTATTTGGGAAACAGCCATGAAAATCTGATTGACAATGCCAAATCAAGGACTGAAGAATTTGGATGTTGCTTCTGTAATCTCAGCTTTTACTAGCCCACAGAATTTCCATGCTGGATACCTTGCAAATACCCTTCCCCAACAAATGGAATGTTCCTGACACAGAACAACTACGTCTTTGAGTTCTTCTGATATGATGTGAGGAAAAGGTGTTTATTTCTGTTAAGTTTTAGAAAGAGCTAACTACTCCCACAAGAAATTCCACCAAGACATCTTAAAATAATCTCTCTATAATTTCGCTCTGATCAGTGAAAAAGAAGGTTTTTTATAGTTTCAAAAGATGTATGAGGTATAATTTGTGATTTTAAAAATTATTTGTAAGTTGCCTATAACATATTCTGCAACATCCAGACAGTTTAATTTCTTATGATGAAGCTCCAGTTTTGGTTCAAATGATATAATCCATTTCTTTCCACTTAAAGGTGGTGGTACATTTATATGATCTGCTTAATGCAGTGCTAAGACTTCTGTTTTTTATTTTTCTGTGAGGGACTGTGCTTACCTCTCATCTTCATTTCTGTGCTGTGCTGCTCTTTCATGGTGACCACTTGTAAGTACCCCAGAATTGGGCATTATGCTGATAACCTGAAGGCTTATGCTCTGTCCCTTGTTCTGGGAGCTTTCTAACTTGCACCTGGTGCAAAAGTGATGGCAGTTGCAGTGTATGCTCAAGTAGATTTTTTAAGGACTTCATTTGCCGCTTCCCAAGGAAAGGGCTAAAATCATATACTTTCTACTAACCAGGTTCTAGCAAAATATGGCCTTGTTCCTCAGATGTGAGAACAAGCTGCAACCATTTCTAGTCAACAATAACTGAAGAGAATAGCAGGGCTCATCTGAAGTGTAATTCAAGAGGATCACTATAACAGCACTAGCTGCAGAGTGCTGGTAGTGTTCCTGTCCTCAGTGTGACCTTGTCCTGTTCTCCATCTCAGCATCAATGCAGGCAGTCCCTGAGGACAGACGCTCCCTAATCCACCTTCAGGAGGCTAGGAGGATTAAATAATAGGCGTGAGATTTATTTACAGGTAACTGTGATGCTACAGTGTTACCTTTCTGTACGACAGGGTTCAAAAGGTCTTAGAAATACCAGGCGACAGAGCTGGCAACAAAAGGAGGTAATTTAAGAAATCTATCAGAAAAGGAAGGAAATCAGTTGTTTTCTCTTTTAGCATGAATCACAGTTCCTGTGAAGTCAATTGCTTTAGTGAGGCTATTCATGCTGGTAAGGTAACTTTGCTTGCTTGTGAAGGTAGACCTGGTGCACACTCACAGGTTGAAGAAGAACAATTGAAGTTTATATTCTATTACTTAGATTTTCCCCCCTTCTTCTGGTGAGTGAGTACACAGACCACTCTTTTAGACCTCAGTTTTAAGTCTGTAATCACTTTACTCACTAAGCACATTTTCATGGAAACTAAACTTTTTATCAACAGAATCGTAGGCTAGTATTTTGCTTCAGTTGCACGCAGAACACTTCTGCTGCACAACTCTGAGTCAAAAAGAACAGAATGCTCACAGAGGGCATGTTTGCCTGTTCTTTCCATCTTCCTAGCTTTCATTTATGACAACTGCTGGAGAAGCTGGTGTTTGATGGGCAGCCTTGCTGTGTCCTGGGCCAGTCACTCTCATGATCTGAAGTGGTGACTCTTAACACAAAGACTGGCTGATGTGACTAGGCACAGCACAACTGACATGAAACTGCATTGCAGGATGCTTGTCTTAGCTTCAGATCAGACAATGAGTGCTGCCTTAGCTGTATCACTTACAACACTCTCCACTGCTGGTCTGTAAAATGCAGGTTATATATCTGGGAGGCTTACATCATTCCATGAATCAATCCATCAGTTGTAAGAGCAATCATGAGTCCCAATAGTTGCGGCCCCTATTGCAATTGCAGGTGCCAACAGATTGGGAAATAAAGTTTGTATGTGTCAGCATACCTTGGAAGAAATGAAGGCTATACTATATAGAGGGGTGCTGACTGGTTGCATTTGCTCCTTGTGTAAATTTTTGCAATGTACTTTTGACAAACAGCTGAATAAAGGCATATATATATATATATATACGCATAATTAAACAATGGAGAATTAGAAATTGTTCCAAAGAAAACAGATCTGTTAAACTCCTACATACATGGCTCCCATGCCCAACTTTTTTTAAAGAGAAGCACATTCAAATAATGAATAAAGCTGAGATAATATACATTATCTGAATCAGATATGTTTAACAGAAGTAAATGGAAAAGCACAGCACTGGAAATAGGAGGCGATGGGAAACACTGGAAAGATAATTATTGCAAAAGGAACACCATCACATTGCCTGGTTGAAAGCTGTGTTTAGGAAAACATTTTCCAGCACAAAGAAAGTATAATTTTTATTTTTATTTTTTTAATTAAAATGCTTATAAACTTCCATCCTACAAGCAGTAAGATGAAATATCTGAAGAGGCCTACAATCACAGTGATCCTTCACATTCTTTGTCTAGCATCATGAGTGTGAGATTTACATCACTTCTATGAATGATGCATTTGAAATGCTTCTATTTCAAGCTTTTACTGCCTCTGCTCAACAGCTCAGTTCCTATAGTGCTCTGTACTTCTTAGAAAGATGTTTGTACATACAGTATCACACATTTCAGTGGTTGCTATAGTAATGAAAGTACTTGCCTGTTGTAGAATGAAAAGACAAAGTATAAAACATGAAGACTAAACAGAAGTGTAGTTAGTCTGTAGGGGAGTTTTGCTTAATTCACTAACTGATATTTCAGTTTATTCCATGTTTAATAACATGAAAACATACTAATGTAATGAAAAAAAATAAGCCTGTGTCTGGACAACAGAAGTGTGCATACTTCATTTGTGCCAAAGAAAAACGCATCAGTAACTGATCCAAAAACAAGTATCTCATTTCCGCATTTTCAAGTACAATATACTCTTCACACTACTTTATATTTATTAGTGTTTTTACTGAACAATGACAGCATGGATATTTGCATAGAACTCTGGAATAAAAACTGGTCCCTGCACTACAAAAGAGACATTTTGAAGCTCAAATGCCCCATCGAGGCTGAAGTCAAGAGAGGTGCAAACTGCCTCTTAACAAATGCTACTAATTTACGGAGGAAGAGAACCAGGTGAAAGGTGGTAGACTCCAATAAGACAGAAGTATGATCTAAAATTAAATAGGTAAGATTCATTTGGAGAATAGATTTCTGCTCCTGTGGAAGTGATTCAGCACAACACACAAATATATTAATGTATTACCTCATTCGCGAACATATCATAACACACGTAAACAAGGTTCTATACACATAAATTTGACTTACAGCACAGCAATTACACTAGAAGAGTAGCACTCATCAAGATCAGCTGCTTTACTTAATAAGGCCTTAAAACCAGCAAAACTTCTAAGTATCAGAAAAGTCCCATCCTCTTTTCAGACCTTATCACTTGTGTTTCTGTTCCATTGAATCCATCCTGCTTTCATTCTAAACCTTGCCAGATTTCTCTCTTTTCACCTGCAGTTCTCAACCTTGTCACTACCTGTTACCTGTTACTATCAGCCATTTTTGCACATCCACTAATTCAATCAGAGTGTTGTTCTATAAAACATACTGTCACCAACTGGGAGACTTTCACGATGTCTGTACTTCATTCTCCTCACAGAATCAGAGAAGCTGTAGAGTTGGACAGGATAGTCCAGGATGGTCATCTAGTCCAGCTCCCCTGCAATGAACAGGGACATCCACAACAATGTTGATAACACACTAATGTTTTAGTTTCTGCTGAAATTTAGTGCATTAAGACAGCTAAGAGAAGCATCACCTGTGCCAAGGGAAGGGTAGTAAATCCTATATAAGAAAGGGAAGGTAGACAATCAGAAAGAAAGTGCAGATTTATAGGATGTGGCACAGATGATCTCATTGCACTTGGCTCACTTTCCTGAGGAGCTGCAGCCTAAGTCTTGCTTGTATCTGTTTACTTTAGAATTTTTTCAGCCTTATTTCTAATAAGCTCCCAGATCATAATGCTCCCCTACACCAAATTCACTGATCCACACCCCCTGCTCATCTGGCCTTGGCAAGCTAAAGCTCAGATTCTTATACTGCTCCTGATTCAGCTCTTATCTCCACTGCACTCCAGAGCACATTTGAGTACAGGAGAGACCCTGCTGCTCCTGGCATTTGTTTGCCTACAACTAAGCTAGACCACAAACAGCTGGAAGTAACTACACCAGAGTGAGATTTTGTGCCTGGGCTCTGTAGCACACACAGCTGTGTTTTTAGAGTGACGTGCTCAGGCTGGCCAAGAACTGCGCAAGGCTGCCTCCATCAATCTTCAGATTAAGTTGCTGAACTCTTAACAAGTCTTGGAACACATTCCAAGTAAGATGATTCAAAGCATAACTTGGCTATGTGAGGGTAGAACTCTAGAGAAATTGTTATAAGCACATTGCCAAATTGCAAATACCGTAGTAAAGAGCTGTCAGAGTTTTCAGAGAGGTGGTTGACAGATATCTTGTTTTAATTTGAAAATGAAAAGTTTTCTTACATCTGCATGGAAGCAATGTATTCAAAAGAAAAAATTCTCCAAGCATTCAACTTATAACAGTCTGAAAAAGTGAGTTAATGCTTGATAAAGTTAAAGGTAAATGAAGATCGATTCTTAATAAAAATGTCAATTAACATTCATAGAAGAAACTGCAAGCAGATCTACCTGCATTATTGTTGTGTACATTACAGCTACACAATTTTGTGTTTTCCTACCAGTTTTCAGAAGTTATACCCTATGTCTTGCAAGTTCAGAGAAATGGGTCTCAAAATTTTCTGATAGGATATACTAATTCCATATGAATTAGCTTAGGCTAAGTATTTATGTGCACAAAATGCCTATCATGATTGTCGTTACCAACAACTGACCCCGGACTGAACCCCATCTGGAATGTACCCCATCCGGAGAGAGACAGCGTCGTGGGTGCCATGGAATCTTCGCTCAATTTACTGCTGCGTCACACAGCTTATATACCAGCATGGCTTCCATGCATGCATGTCCTGTACACCTGCTATGCAACCCCATGCACACACAACCCTTCCCACTCCTGGGGCCCCCCTTGCTTAAATCATGTCATCACCAGGCATCCAGCAAAGCACTTCTTCATATCCCCATAGCGTGGTTCTGCTTCAGCTCCTTTGGCTGTTGTTATCTTAGCAGTTCTTCACTCAGGCCTGTCTCCCGGTTGAACTTATTCCCCAACAATGATATTTCAAGAGAAAATTAGACTTACCTTTAAGTCAGATTTTCCTGCAATTTTTACCAGCCAGCCTTCAGTATGATCAGTAAAACCAGCATCAGTACATAAGAGATTACCTCTTCTTTTCCCTTGCCATTAATAAAGTTTGTTCACCCCTATAGATTCTGTTTTCAGAAGTGGCAAGCAATCTAGACACCACAGACAGTAGTTGTATATGCACAAATGAAATGAGGATTCCACTGACAGATCTCTAAAGCTTTGGATGACAACAGTGGTAGCAAGGTAAAACTACGCCAATATTACCTGATTTTGACGGTCTCTGTTGTTTTCAAAATTAGATTTTTTTCCTTCACCAATCTGTCAAAGCTTCACACCAAACTGTGAAACTGATTGTGTAATGGATCCCTTGGTTCACTGAAAAACAGGAAAGAAACCATTTTGTACAAATGAAGACATTTTATTGACTAAAAATACAGTGCTATTCCTTGTTTTGAGAACATAAAGTGAAGCAAGAAAATTCCCAAATATGTGATATAACATTACAACATTTCTTACTTTGATTACCTTGGTTCTGCATCAAAGAATCACTGAACTTTAGGGGCTGGAAGGGACTTCTAGAGATCATTAAGTCCAATTCTCCAGCAAACCAGGGTCCTTACAGTAGGCTGCACAGGTAGGCCTCCAGGTAGGTCTTGAATATCTCCAGAGAAGGAGCTCCTACAACCTCCCTGGGCAGCCTGTTCCAGTGCTTCGTCATCCTCACTGTTCCAGGTTATGGACATTTCCAATTTATTATTCTAAAAATCTGTTAAATAAAGATAAGAAAAGATCAGTAAAAGTAAGTATTGATTCTTAAAAGTAGCCAGCACTTTGCAGTTGAAATAGATTTTTTCCTAAAGAGAAGATGTATCCTTACAGTCTTCACATCATGAACATGAACAAAAAATAAACAAAGTAATATTGTCCAGTTTTTGTTTTGTGAAAGTGATAGAAGTATTCACATGCAATTTAGTCTCATTTTGCAGGCATTTCTTTAAGTTTTCACAAATCAGCCATTCTTGAAACATGTACTTCAGGAATCCCAGACTTAGGAGATAAGAAAGTCTGGAGAGAAGAATTCCACGAGGTTGAGGAGCATCTGGTTAGAGATCACCTAGGCAAACTCAGTACACACAAATCATAAAATCATAGCCACAGAACAGTTTGGGTTGCAAAGGACTGTAGAGACCATCTTGTTCCAAAGCCCCATCCAGCCTGGCCTTGAGTCCCTCCAGGAAGGGGGCATCCACAACCTCACTGTACAGCCTGTTTACGTATCTCACCACCCTGATGGTAAAGAATTTCTTCATGATATCTAGTCTAAATCTACCCTCTCCCACTTTATAGCCATCTTTGTGGCCTTCATCTGGACCCATTCCAATTGCGTGCCCCAGAACTGGATGCAGTACTCCAGGTGGGGTCTAATGATATGAGAGTAGAGGGGCAGAATCATCTCCCTTGACCTGCTGGTCACTCTTCTCTTGATGCAACCCAGGATCTATGGACTCCAGAATGATGAACTGAAATGACTCCAGAATGATGGAGCTGAAAGAGTTGATTGCAAAACTCCACTCTATCATATTTGAAAAGTCCTGGAAAATGGGAGAGGTACTCGAGGACTGAAGGAAGACCCTTGTCACTCCAATATTTGAAAAAGGCAAGAATGAGGACCTGAGAAACTATGGGCCAGCCAGTCTCTATTGTGACCCTGGGAATGTGATAGGACAACTTGTTCCAGATGCCATTTCCTTGATAGGAGTGGCTGGCTCACCAGAAGGTTGTGCTTCTGTTCAGTGAGACTTAGCCTGTAGAGTTAGGTGGAGAGGAACTTTGTGAAATTCAACAAATTCAAGCACAGGAGTCCTACATCTGGGTTGGAATAACCACACAAATTGTAGAATGGCTTCAGCTGGAAGGGACCTTAAGATCTATCTTATGAAATCTGGCATTCTGTCTCTGTTCTTTGTCAAGACCATGTTCCTTGAGATCACAATCTCAATAAGAGCATGGTTGTTAAAGCCCAGACTGCTTCTGATCTTATTCTCTTCATTGAGTTCTTCTGCACTGGTGAGCATCAGGACCATTAAAGCCTCACTTCTGGTTGGTCAATCTGGATACTGGATAGCCCAGTTATCCTCCGGTGACTCCAGGAGTTTTTTAGATTGCTTGCAGCCCATTGTGCTGCTTTCCCAACAGACATGTTGAAATCCCCCATCAGGATGAAAGTCTGTGAGTGTGAAGCCTCTTGTAGCAGAAACAAGAAGACCTCATCGACAGGATCCTCTTGATCAGGTGGCCTGTGGTAGACCACAGATGTAGACCAGATGTCCTGTATTGGTCTGGTCCCAGTTTTAACCCACAAACTTTCAACCTTATTATGGCTGTACCTCGGAAGCAGCTCTTCATGGTCTATCCACCTTGTTCTATCCACACAAAAAAACCTTTTTTATGACCAATAGCAACTCTGCTTCCAAGCTCCTCTGTATGGAGATTGTTTGCATCTTGTTAAACTGGTAACAGAAGATCACCACTCTGATAGTCTCTCTGGTATTCTACTGATGCCAACTAAACTCTAGTTATGATACCTTCAGATTAGGAATGATGTGACTTGGAGGACTGTTTAAATTTTCCATGCTTAATGTAGAACTGTTCTTCATATTAGATGGTTCCTTCAAGTGCAAGAAAACAAATGTACAATTAAACTTTACAGAAAAGGTAGAGCTTTACAATCAAAACATATCTGTTTGCTTGTAGGCCTGTGAGTAAAGTCTCCAACAGCAAATAACATGCCATTTTTATAAAGGAACACCAAAATCAGTGCTTATGTCACCCCTCTGGCTAGGGGGATGTATTTGCTCAGAGACTCATTTCAGGTCTGAAGACCCACGATGTCAGAGAGGTTTTATATTACCTCAGCAAATTACTGCACCTTGTCAGACCATGACCATGGGTGATAAAGCTTCAAGGAGTTTTATAAGTCATTTAGTGATGCTCATCACAATTTCTAATATAGAATAAATGCATTAAGATGTGTGGTGTATTCGATGATGTTACACTTTTGAAATAATCAATATTTGGCACTTCATATAAATTATGACATCTTATTTTTCATTATAGAAAATATGATAATTGGAGTCCAAGTCGTACTCATGCTTTTAGGTTTCTATATTGTTGTGTAATTTATGAAAACCTTACTCAGAATGCTATAAAACAGTGGGTAATAAATAGCAATTCCTGCCGTAGGAAGCTAACAGAAAACTAAGACTAAGATTCAAAGCCAGACACTGTACTTCCTGTCTTTTAGATCTTCTAACATGTAAATGAACCATTACAAAGACGATTAACTGTTAGAATTGTATGACTGGAGTCCAAAATTCAGCCGTCTTTTTTATTCACCACCAGAGTAGACCAGGTGTCCAGAATCCTAATGCGTGTCTTTTCAGTTTAGGTTTGTATGATCTGCATACTAAGCACTAGTCAGCATTGTTTTCCAGCTTTAATTTATTGATGCCCTTAACAACTGGCTATTTCACTGCTAATTGTACTTTAAATTTCTAGTACAAAATCAAACAGCAATTGGGACTCTAGGCATGCACATTCATGAAGTACAGTTATTTTAAAACAATATTTTAGTTCCCAACTGTTTATTGCAACAGAAAATTAGATTTATACTCAGAGCCTTTCAGTTTTCTCACAGAAAATTATGCTTTGGTATTTTTGTTATTTTAATCACATAATCTTATCATTATGTTATCTACATTCTAAAAGATGTTCTAGAAATAAGATGACAGTACAAGAGAGTGTTTTCAAAAGTTGAAATAATTGTCTCACAGGCATACATGTATCTTTAAAAAAGGAAGCCTGGTGCTTTTGAGAATCTCCCCTCTTCATTCTTCTTGTTAAAACAGACAGAAATATTCTGACTAATTCCATTTTGAAAATCTGCTTTATCTCCCAAAAGTCACTGCATGGCTTCAGTTTGTAATTTAAAACATGTTTTTCCTGATAGTTGTGGAATAGAGTTGAGGGTTGGCCTGGAATGAGAAGTTCACTGTGTGTGACTGTGGATTTGGCTGTTCTGCTTGTATAGACCAGCCTTTATCTTCTAAGAAAATACAGGCTTGAAAATGGGCTTGCATGAACCAAATGATATTCAACAAGGCCAATAGAAAGGAGCTGCGCTTAGGCTGGGTCAACCACGTAGGTGTGTACATACAGAGTGGTACATTTTGAGCAGGCCTGTGGATAATGACTTGGGGGTTCTGCGTGCCAAATGAGGCTGCTTGAGGGAGGTGATTGTCTCCCTCTACTCTACCCTTGTGAGTCCTCACCTGCATCCAGGCCTGGAGTGCCCAGCACAAGAAAGATGTGGAGCTGTTGGAATGAGTCGAGAGGAGGGGCACCAAGATGGTCAGAGGGCTGAATCACCTCTTGTATAAAGACAGGAAGTGAGCTTTTCTTGTTTAGTTTAGAGAAGAGAAGGCTGTGGGGAGACCTCATTGTGGCTTTCCAGTACTTGAGTGGAGTTTATAAACAGGAGGTAAAATGACTTTTTACATGGGCTGTGATAAGACTGGGGGGTGGCTTTAAACCAAAAGAGGGTGGATTTAGATTATGTTAGGAAGAAATTCTTTAGATGGTGATGAGGCAGTGACATGGCTGTGGGTGTCTCATCTCTGGAGGTGCTTGGAGCTGGTTTGGATGGGGCCCTGGGCAGCCTGAGCTTGTGCGGGGCAACAAACCCAAGGTGGGAAAGTCAGAGGTAGCTGATCTTTAACATTCTTTCCAGCACAAGCCATTCTATGATTGTTTGAAAAAGTAATTGTTACTTTGATGACATGGATTTAAAATACAGGTCTTGACAAATGTGTAGGGATCTGCCTTGCTGAAAGTCACCATGAAATAATAATACCTAGGTTGTCTCCAAGGAGCTCAGAAGATCTAACTGATCTAATAATCTAATAGGGGTTATCTCTTACAAGCCCATTTTAATAGTAGAAATAAACCTCAGGTTTAAAGACAGTAAATGACTTATCCTGAGTTACAATTGGAGCCTTTTGCAAAACTGGAGACAGACTCTCAACTCTTCATCTCTGTCCTGCTCTAGAAAATTGACCATTGTTTTCCAGTAAAAGAGATAATTTTCACAGATGATCTTGATCTTCACAAAATATGGAAAATGGTGCATAATTCAGAAACAAGATACACTTTGCAGATTGAAAGACTAAGTGCCTGAACTTCCATGGTCCTGTTTTATTTTTCCTATTTAAAATACTGTCCAAGCTGAATAGATGGATTTTTTGTGTTTTTCTGGGTTCACTGAATAGCCCATGATGAACATATAATTTCTTACATTACGGGAATACAACGTCAAAGAAATTCTCAAGAGCTATGGCAGACATGTAGTCAACTCTTCTTCATGTGTGAGTAGTTACCCAGTGCGCTCTGGATTCAGCAATTCTAAGCAGGCTTGAGTCTCTTCTCAGGACAAACATCAAAGAATAGTGTTTCCAACCTGTGAAATGTAGTCCCATAGTACTGACATCTTCATGTTGCCAGATGTGGAATAGCCTCTGATGCTCTGAGGCTGTTTAAAGCAGTTGGAATAATAATTAAAATACACATATGTATACATAAGATTTAAGGCCTAGGAAAAAATAATGCCAAAAAGCTCAGATTGTAAAAACAAAATCTTGGTTGCAAATGTAATTTGTAAAGTTCTAAATTTATTTCAAAACATTTAGAATAATATTTTCATGGAATTCATTAAAGCATTAAGCTTGTCTTGAAATATGTGACGCTTTTTAATATGTGATAAAAAGTAGACTTCAGTTTCTGTGTAGAATATGTAAGTTCAGTTACTCAGTTTTTAACTTCCAAAACTGAAATCCTCCCCTAAGGTCTCTGTTATTTACTTGAACCAATCTGATGACCTTCAGATGTAGTAACAACAGCAACAGTACTTTTTTCAAAAGACTGCACGCAAATATTGAGTTTAACTTAACAGTTTGAGAGATCTGCTTAGATTAAAGACTTAGAGGACAAGAACCTCCAAATCCTTCTCTGAAGGGCTGCCCTCAATGAGTTCTCCTCCCAGTTTGTACACATAGCTGGGATTGCCCCAACCTAAGTGCAGTGCTTGGGCATGTTGAATCTCTTTCTGTTCATAGTTCACAAGGAAACAAAAATAGAGATAAGCCCTCTGGAAATCCCGTATTTTAGTCTTGTCCATTCTCAAACTTACCCATTCATCCAAATTTTTCTAATTTTTGCACCGAAATGAGTTCACCGGCATTGTAAGTTTGTATTCCCTGTTACTCTCTGTTTACTGAAGTTAGCATTTTAAAAGGGGAATACTTCATTTCTTTGATTCTTCCCTCAGTGTAAATACATTGGGTGATATGGCATTTGCTAAGTTGAAACTTGTTCTTCAGCTTATGCAACCAAAGCAATCCATGTGACACAAACTAAGTCAAGCCACAAATGCTAACTAACATAAAGAAATACTGTGGAAGAATCAGCCCAAAGACCTTTCTTTTCAGTTCAGTACAGTTTCTCCATCTGTAAAATCAGTAAGATATACTGAATACTTTGTGTATTTTCAAATCTGCAGATGTGAAACACTGCATGAAAACCTGGTATTCATTTTTATGATGGCTAATGATCGTAACATTGAGGAAAATTTACATTCTGGAGGATAGCTTACATGCAGGAGTTTTGCTAAGTTAGATACCCTGCTATGTCCTATTCAGGGCCCCTGGCCATAAAGACATTATGTTGCTTGAGGTTTTGCAGAGAACAAGAAGGAAGCTGATAGAGGGGGGTGGAAAGAAAAACATATGAGGAATGACTGAGGCAACTGGGATTGTTTAGTCTGGAAAAGAGGAAGGCCAGGGGAGACCTTGTTGCTCTCTACAAGTACTACAGAGGATGTTGCATTGCCAAAGCTGTCAGTCTCTTCTCAGGTGACAAGAGATAGGATGTGAGGAAGTGGCTTCAGACTGTGACAGGGAGGTTTATAGTGAATACCAGGAACAATTTCCTCGTGGAAAGACTGGTACAGAATTGGAACAGGCTGCCAAAGGAAATTGTGGAGTCCCCTCTCCAGATGGTATTTAAGAGAAATGGAGTCATAGTAGTAATGGGCATATTGTATTGATGAGACTCAGTAGGTCAGGCTGATGGTTAGATTTGAAGCTGTGAATATGTTAAGTAATACATTTTCTTAGTACTTTTGATGTTGGTATTTTGTCTTTTTTTTTTTTTTTTTTTTTTAAACATATTATTTTTACATGTTTGGACAAAATAAATGAATTAATCGTTTTGGTTCTAAGCAATTTACAGCCCATTCCCTTGCCCAGTTCTCTCCACTAGGACCATAGACAGGGCATATGAAAACACAGCTTCTCATGAGTTAGTGAATGAAACAGAAATCAGTCCATACCCTTTCCTGGAAGCTATAAATTTTACAAAGATTCAGCTGTGACATTGACAAAAGTTACAAGTAGTTGGCTACTATGCAGGTACGGTGCTTCAGGATCACACTGAAAAACAAAATATAAATCATAATATTTTAATTAGATTACTAGGTATATTCTATTTCACATCTTTAAAGATGTCAGACCACTACCCTTGCCTTAAGCATTTTTTTGTACCATTCTATAACCTCACTGAATTTTCCTGAATACACACATACTTTTCCCCCTAAATTCAGTAAAGAACTATAAGATACACCTCCTCCAAGATTGGAACTTAATTACAGTTTGAGATTGTAATTCAATTTAGATTTAATTCATCATTGATTAAAATAATAGTTCATGCATAGTGTTGATTTTTTTAAGACTACAAATATATTTTCCACTTGAGAAGGGGGTATTTCTTTCTGACTGTAGCTAGAACTTACAGCAAAAACCACAGGAAATTATTTAAAGCATTTCCCACTAGGAATTATCTGAGAATTATATTAGCAGATCTGCTTTTTGTTTTATTTGCAAAGTGTTTAAAAAAAAAAAATAGATTTCAATAGCTATTTTTCTAATTTCTTTTCTAGAATAATTTTTGTTACTCACTGGTACACAGGATCATGCATCATTTCTGGATGAATGTTTGTTCTGAAGAGCTGACTTTACCATAATTCATGAATTTCTGGTACATATACCTTGGAAAAAAATTAACTGGCATTAATATTCTTATTACAGTCTTTTTTCAGAATTTTTCTGTTGAAGAAAGAAAAATGTATTTAATGTACATATTCAAGTCAGCAACAGTTTGAGTTTGAGTTGCCAAAAACTACCTTCTTTATATCATCTCCTTTTTATTTTATGATATTTGCATGCTAGTCTTCATAGACAGCATTTTCCTATTGTATCTTTTTCTAATAGACAGTATTATTAAAGGCTAGAAACAAACCTATTAAATACAGCACAGCAATGCACTGAGTTTCCCTGTGGCAGACCAGCACATTATTCAAAGTTACTTCAGGAATTCAGCCAGTGACGACATATGGTTGCCTGCAGCTTCTAAACATGACTGAAAACCCATAAAACGTGGGCATAATTAAAGAAGAAAATGAGACTGGTATGTAACTTCTTTCTGTGCTGAGGTGCAACACATACCAACAGAAGGGTGGAGATGGCCTCCAATAAACTTTGCTCCATTTGTGTTTTAGGAAGGGAACAATAGTGACAGAAATTACAGTAGAATTCTTATCCTCCAGCAGCACAGAATCAATTATTTACATATATACTACAGATTAGTTATTCAAATTGTTAGAGACTATATTTTTAAGTATCATTAAAAGTCAGTCATAGAGTTTGGACACATCTCTGATGGAAAAGCATTTGAAAATCTTGTAGAAATCGTGAAAGGAGTAAAAGCAGAAATGAAGAAGCAAGATTTACAGGAAAATGTTTGTCATTCGACCAAAGGATAAAACTACAAAAAAAAAAAAACAAAAACAAAAAAAAAAAAAACAGACAAGTTTCAGTTTTTGTTACTTTGTGGTAACTTATTCTGAAATGACTTTTATGGAACTGTATCTTTTTCACCTTAAAAATCTGATGATACTTCCATTGCAGTTTCCCTTTTTAATATTTGGCCTTTTTCTGAGGTGTTGGTTCCAAAATTAGATTCTTTAATTTTACAACAACCTCTCAGATTAAATAAGACTTATGGAAAGTTTTTGCCTTGTTTGAATCTTTCAGATTTCTCCTTATAGAACCATTACTACTGGCAAGTCAGAGCGTGTCTCCTGTTTTTGCTCTGGCTTCTTCAATTGTAATTTCATTGCGGCATTCTGCAGAGCTCCCTGCAGTGTCAGTCTCGTGATTGATTTCTTTAATAATTTTCTACATAAGATTCTAATCTCAAAAGCAGGAAAAAATCCTGGGATATTCATATCATCATTTAGATTAGTGGAACAGGTGAGGTGAGCATCCCCTTTTTTCTTTTTTGATGGAGTTAATTCAGAGAGTGGCAATTTTTGTTCTTGACATAATATAGTTGCTTGTTCTTCTATTGAAATCACACTTCTTTGCAGATGAATTTGTCTGTACTAGTGAAGGGAGCACTAACATACACAAAGAGGGTAGATGCCTGGACTGCAAATATTGTCAGTTCTGTGTTGGCTATCCAACCAACCATCTACGCAGCTGACTTCCTGCTCCAGCAAGTGTGGAAACCGAGGTGTCTGAATCTCTTCAGATGCAGCTGTGATCCCTAGGAAATGATTGTTTCAGATCCAACTGAATGTTAATCATTTCATACTGAAGTCTGTTATGCCACACCTCTTTATTATAATAAAAACTTGAGCATGAAATGTAGCTACATTACCAAGAAAATTCTAGAACACCTTTTAAGTTGGTTTTTATATTGATAAAAAGTAGAGCTTCTGAATACAAACTTGAGAACCCATAAGACAAGCAAAAAATGGAAGAATTGTTCATGGAAATACATGGGCCTGTGCCCCTGTCACTCATAGAAGATGAAGAACAAAATATCAGAGGAGATTCTCATCACTATTATTGAACATTGTGCATCGGTGTATTGCAAACAATACTTAGGAAAACACAGCAGCAGAAATTGCGTTATATTTGTGTGTGTGCGTGTGTGTGCATAACCATTGCAGTTTTAAGTGTACTGCTCTAAAGTAAGACTCATCACCTGTAACTAATTACTTGTAGTGCCCAAGGAGATTTCTATTCATATTTATGTTCCACTTAATGATGGTGAGTACTCATTTATTTTAAAAAAAGCTTCCTTCGCTCTCCCGTAGGGACAGGAACTACCCACAGGGCTGCTGTTTGTGTGCTCTACCACTTCCAACTTTTGGTCACATCCTTCATTTGTTTACAATCGCTATGGCAACGATGACTGCCATGGTAACTATTAATAAACTGCCACTAATTCAGAAAAGAAAAGAGAAAGAAATGAAAGAAAACACATTTTGCACCAAGCTGCAAAAAGATAAAACATTTTAATCACCGGCAAACTCTTTGTAGGGCCAGATTCCATGCCCCTTTCTCAAACAGCAAGTGGAGACGTAGGACAAATCAAAGTAAAAAAATAAAAAATAGCAAAGCGAATGAGAAATCACCCCAAAAGCTTGAGTTGAATTAAACTTCTCTTACTTCTCTTACTCTTTTAAAAGTCAGCCACGATTAGTAGTTTATAAATTGAATGAGTCATAGGAGTACATATGCACCAGACAATTTTTATAGTGTTAGTTTCAGAAGATTTCTTGTGAAACACTTCAATGAGCAAAGCAAGTGTTTGTTTTTTGGAAGCGATTCAGATGCAGAAGGAGCAGACTTGTGGCTGACCATGAAGTGTAATGAACGACAATCAACAGCAGCAGCATAGTACCTCTTCATGCATGCCCTTAAACAGGCAAACATGAACTAAATGCATTTCCTCACACTTTTGAAATCTATAGGAGATATCATGCTGTCTTAAAGCCTAAATTAAAAATCATGGAACTAAATTCTATTACAGGAAAGCTTCAGAACTACTGTACTTATCCCCAGGAGCCTTAAAACAAGTGTTGTACATTATTTTTACCATTTAATTCACTTAGTAACTTAGAAATATATCTATATCTATCAAATTCCTAAGTTAGGATTTAAACTTCGAGTGTTCAATTCAACTCCAGAACATAAGGCAGAAAAGACTGTTTTCCTAATTTAAAAAATGATAGCAGATCGTGACAGTTGCTTGAACAGAAGGTTTTTTGACATAAATAGTCCTGGCTGGTTATAGGACTAAAGAAATTAGGTAGAAGTGATAAACCCTCCAAAAAAATTTCAGCATCCTTTTTATGTTCACAGAAATCCTATTAGACGAAGAGCAGGATGCTGATTAAATCTGAGTAAGAAAGCAGCATGAGACCAGGGTACCACAGCCTATGTTCTTTGCAAAGTGGAAGGCAGGACCATTCTGAGGGCACTCAACATCTCAGTGAAAATCTTGGGAAGCACTTCATCTGCTTGCATAGGCAATTATGAAGGATATACAAAAACAGATTTTTAGGTGAGCAGATTAGAGTCCTTTGACATCAGCTTGGAGTGAGAAAAGCATTCAAACTCCGAATGTTCCCTAGAGTGTGCAATTGGTCATCTCTCTTGTATACAGAAACAGTGTGTTGGTTTTTTTAATCTACACAACCGAAAAGCAAGAAATAATGGAATCATACAATAGATTGAGTTTGAAGGGACTACAAAAATCATCCAGTTCCAACTGCCTGGGCCCCATGCAACTTAGCCTTGGACACCTCCAGGGATGGGACACCCACAGCTTTCTTGGGCAATTTCTTCTCATAAACATTTTCAAGATATCTTTTCACTGGATTAGACAAACAGCAGCACAGGAGCATCACACAAAGCTACTTATAGAAGCATCCTATGCATCTGTTAATAATACCTTCCTTCTTAGAATATTTTTTGGGTTTTGAGTCATCGGACTTGGAAAGAATATACAGTTAGAAACAAAAGAAGGAATGCAATTCTGCAACTAACTACTGAAAACAGCAGTCAGAAAAGGAATTACAAAATAAGGAGTCTCAGAATTGTTTGAGTGATCCCTCTGAATTCCCCATCATCTCTTCATGAATATAACTTATCACTAGTCATAATGTAAATTAGAGCCTGTGTGAACATGAAACAATTTATTGTCACTAGTACCAACATAATGCTCAGAAGCTAGTGAGCTCTAGTTAGATAAGATCAGTGGAAGAATTAAAATGTTGTTGCAGAAGCAGAGGCGAAATCTATGTCCTACTGTAAGATGGCAAAGTATTGCTGAATGGCTGATACAGAATAGTTTTAAGGCACAGAAGTGTGAAGAAGATACATTATTTCATTGAGATAAAAGGGTAAGACAGCAAAAAATCTTCCTGAGAATAATTTTGCTATGGTTACAGTCTTTTGCAGAAAACATTTGAAGGTATCTGAAACAAAATATGGAGTAACATCCTATGGCAAGTTGAGATAGATCCTTCCACCTGCCTGCTCAGTATATGTAAGAAAGCTGCAGTAAAATACCATGCTAAAGAGAGCCACACATGAAATCTATAGAAGCTCATTCCATCTTCTAGAGAATTTCTAAAGTTATAAAAGTGGGAGATCTTTGGAACAAGCATGAAGGTGTTTGGGGCACAGATCTGTGCTATCTGCCTTGAGTCTTCTGTCTATCCTTGGATGTCTACCATGAGCAGGGCACAGGAACTGCTCAGGTTTTTTTCTGACATTAAAGACCAACTAGTTTCACCTCCCCTGCTATGGGCTGGTTGACCCCCATCAGATCAGGCTGCCCAGGAGCCTCATACTCCTCCAGGGAGTATGGCACCAAGATACTCCAGGCAGCCTATGCCAATGCCTCACAACACTCTGAGCAAACAATCTCCTCCTAACTTAAAATAAATATCCCCTCTTTTAGTTCAGTGACATTCCCCTTTATCCTGACATTATTGGTCCTTGTAAGAAGTTGGTCTCCCTTCTGTTTATAAGCTCCTTAAAAGGACTGGAAGGCTGCAACGAGGTCCCCTGACATCTAATCTAAACCCTCCCTCCTTGAGCTTAAAACTATTCCTCCTTGTTTTATCACAGTCTATCCCTGTAAAAAGTTGATTCTCCTCTTGTTTATAATCTTCTTTTAAATACTGGAAGGCTGCATCAAGGTCTCCTCATAGCCTTCACTTCTCCGGACTGAACAAGCCCAGTTCCCTCAGCCTTTCTTCATAGGGGCAAGTTCTACAGCCTCTGCATGGCCCTCCTCCAGATCTGCTTCAACAGCTCCATATCCTTCTTGTACTGGGGTCCCATAGCTGGATGCAGTATTCCAGCTGGGACCTCATGAGGGCAAAGTAGAGAGAAACAATAATCTACTTGCTCATGCTGACCTCCCTCCTCTGACAGAGCCCTTTATAACATTGGCCTTCAGAGCGGCAAGAGCTTACTGCTGACTGTTACTCTGCAACTTCTGCCTCTGAATGGTTGTTATAGTTGTATCATTTCTTATCAATGACTATCAGTGACAAACTTTTATCTGTACATCAGGAAGAGACCCCTCCAAGGGAGAAGTCCATGTATTTACATGAGATGGAAAACTCAGATTTTTATATCTAGGCTTTCAAATTATTTAATATCAATGAAATGCATGTGTAAGTTAATTAGTTGTGTAAAAGTTGCAGAAAAATAAAAATAAAAAAAATAAAAAATTGAAGCATTAACATTGTAAATTTTATATTATTATCTCTGTAAATAGGAGGCAGTGTTTATTTATAAAATGCAGAGAGTTCACTTATTCCAAAACATATAGTATTACATTTTATATAAGTATACATAAACATTACTTGATATCTATATATTGCCACATGATATTAGCAATGCTGCAAACTATAGGCCTTCCTCAAGAACTATTATCTGCAAATATCTTTAGATTATAACTAAGCCTGAGCTGCCTTGGCATAAATTACCTAAGCTTCTATACAAAGAGAAGTAGTAACACAGAGGTATTCCATTCCATTCCCTTCACTATAATGAGTTACTTTGGAAGCTTTGGAATACATTCTGTAATCTTTCCTGATCTGTCCTCTTGTTTCAGTGATTGGGCAACAGCCAAAAATAAAATGAATTTGATATTGAGAAGCTTATTGCTTCACTGCCTAAAAATAAAAATCTAGGGTGAAGGAAAGTTCCCTTTATAGTGAGTAAGAGAGAGCTACCTATTGAGAAGCAGTCAGTGTGGGAGGTGGAGAAAACGTCTAATCCAGGTGACATCAAATAAGGGGAAAAAATGGATCTGGAGTGCTTCCCTTGCTTGCTTGGAAGCTGCAAGCAGTCACCTTTGTGAAACCACAGTTAAGAGCTTGGTGTCTTTGGACACACATTACTTCTGGCACTTATACATTCGCCTGAGGCACCACTTCCAAGTCAGGAAAGTGACTGAGCTGAAAACTTGTAATTTTCTTGTTGATGCCACAAAGTCAGTTCTCAGCCAGATCAGTCCTTCAAACTGTCCAACTGTTTAGCTTGGCCGAAGTTCATACTGGCAAGTGAAATTTCTGGCAGCAGCTTGAGCAATGGCTCAGAGTAATCAAGCTTAATGCAGCTTAAGGATGTGGTGCACTGGTGTATCTGAGTGCATCTAGCAGCTATGTACTTCTCATGGGGAGAGCAATTCTTCCCATGATCCCTGATGGACTGTGCCTACCCCTCCCTTGCTCTGTCAGTGGGGCTGATTTGATACATCAGTGATCTGGATCAGAAAGGAAGACTGGATTAAAACTAGCATATTATGGAGGGAAAAAAAATTGAGGAACACAATGGGAAACTGAGAGGTGAGTGTTGAACTTATGGAAGAAAGCAAGAGGAGAAAGGGCTGGACTAACTGCTGGAATGCCCGGAACTATATGATCCAGATGGTACTTCTAGATATTACTCTCATCACTGAGCATCAAAAAGAAAAGTCATGCATTTGAGTACTGGCACACAGACCACTGTTTTCTCTTACAAATGTAGAAGAGTAACTGGAGACTTTACCATGGTACTCCAGTGTTTAGAACATTTTCCTTGTCATGACATCATGGTAGGTTATGTTCAATCACCCTCTGAGAGATTTTCAGTGATCACTTTTTAATTTTATTTTGCCCTTATCTCACATTTGAAAGACAAATGTGAATCATGAAATACTTAGTTTTGTGCATCTTGGAGTCAAGAAAGATATTTGTGTAAAACATTCTATTGTTAATCGGAAAGTAAATAAGACAACTACAGAATCGTGTGAGAATCAGAAATAAGATTTTTTAAAATGTGTATCAGTTTATCTTGTAAAAATCAAATCCACCTCTACACTGTGTTGCGCTTTCTATGTTTTAATGTTTATTCTGTCTAGAAGTACATTCTGTCCCAATAGAAGAACAGATAAATTTAAACAGATTTTTGTTGGATTCCATCCACTTCATTCAGTGCAGCTATGACCTTATCTTCCTGTTCTTTGGGCTCTTGCTTTATTTTGGATACCCTAATCCCTGAATAGTGAGTACAAAATAGTGTCCCTTTCTTCGCTTTCCCTCAGTTTTGCAACTTAATATGCAACATTAGTTAGCCCTTAAAAACGTTTCTCCAGGTTTGATGGCATTCAGCCCATTGAATTCTTATTGTTAGAAGTCTTTATAGTCATCCAAGTGCTAACAAATGCTAAATAAAAGAACCTGTTTTTCACGTTGCCAGAGGAAAACTTCAAACCAAAGGAAAAGCAGAAAAAGAAAATTTGTTCAAGATTTTCTAAGCTCCATTGGGAACGTGATTTCAGGTAATTGTGTGCTAGTGGTGGTATTTCCTGCATTTTCACACACATCCCTCAACTGAAATAATTCATATGTAAGTAAAGTCATAGTATGTAGTTACCGCAGATTCTTTAAGTATGTTACATGGATTCCAAAGTCACAGCTTCTATAGCTTCTCATTTTCCTCCTTCAGAACAAGCAGATTTGGAATATTTCAAATATTTATCAAATATGTGCATACTTCTTTGCGTCTCCTGTGACTCTAATGGTCATTACAGGAAAAAAACCTCTAGCCTGACTAGTATTGGTGAGGGCTATTCAAATGTATTTAAACCTCGTTGCTTCTTAGTCCTCATTTTCAGCAAGGTCTGAAAATGAGGACAAAAAAGCAACTTACTGAAGTTGTAATTTCTGCAGAATTCAAAAGCTTCTGGCTCTGGAAAGCACATCTGAGCATCAAACATTTTGAACCAAAGTTCTTTACCTGTCTAAACTAGATATACTCTGTGTTCCAGATGCACTGTCAGCTTTCCAACTCACACCTGAGTTCATGTGGAAACCAAAGGCAAATGTTCCTGTGCCCGTGCCCACAGAAAAAGAAGAGGGAAGGGAATAGAGAGAAGAAATCTAAACATACTTTGTCAATTGTGAGTTCAAGTCCCTGAATTTTACTGTATTCATAATGGCTGAAGAGGACAAGTTATATAAGAAATTCAGAGAGCAGAGAACTTGGGAAAACAGAATGGAGAAAATGGAAACTGTGGTTGACCTGGCACCAGTTTTGACAGAGAAACCAGTGGGAGATGATCACAAGTCAGCGGTTACTATGCAGAAAATTTCAAGGAGATAATGCTAAGGCAGTTAAACTACAGACAGTACTTTCTTAGAAAAATGTTGTGCTATGCAGTAAAAAAAAAAAAAAAAAAAAAAAAAATTGCCTTGTGTTTGAAACTCGGAGTGAATGGAAGGATGTATCCTGGGGGCTTATGCATAACAGAAGACAGTGTAAATTATCTTATTCTTATCTTCTCTAAATTTGGCCCAGTAACTTGAATTTCTTCTATATCAGTGAATTAGGGTATCTGAGCACTTTAACTAACGTGATTTGTTTCCCTGAGTCTTTTACTTACAAGTTCAGACTTTTCCTGGTATGAACCATGATAAAGGACAAAAGAGAACACCCTCTAATTCCATCTCCTGAAAACCAGTATTCTCCAAGAACTTCCAGAAAAATATGGTGGCAAAAGATTTCTAATTAAGTCCTGATTAAACTTGACTTGTGCAGTACATTAATTTTATTGAGTTGTCTCTCTATAGATTTTTAACATTGATTTCTATAAATTATTCAGGTTACAATTCAGATGCTCATAATTTGTATGTATTGTTCCAAGCCCACATGCACAGATGTCTGGAAAGGAGCTATGCATCTAACTCAATGAAAGAAGTTGCGAATAACCCAAAGAATCTATTGGCATTTAATAGTTACAATATGACATCTGTACCTAAGATAGAAGAGCAGAGCAAAGAACAAAGATGATCACAATAACTTTAAAAATGGTGATCTGGGAGTATGAGGTCAAAGGAGCAGGCCACAGGGGGGGAGGGGGGGGGGGGAAGGAAAAAAAAGAAAGAAGAAGAAGAAGAAAGTAGACTGCCATATTAATTGACGATAAAAGAAAATACACAAAACAACAAAAGAGAATGATAATCTAGGGAAGGCACCTCAAGAGCAGGGTGAAGTCTTCATGAATATAAAAAACTGAATGGACATTTTCCCAAAGCTATCAAATTGCTCACAAGTGGTATAGAAACAGAGGCACACAATTGTATATGGATGTTTCATTTATTACACAGTTTTACTTTTTTTAACAAGACAGCTAAAAAAAGAAAATAATCTATGTCAAAATCTAATCAACTTAAACTTATGTATATATATATATAATTTATATATAAACATATATGTATGATTATGTATAATATATATATAATTTTTAGAAATATAAATATACATAAAATAATATGCATATACACATATATATATGTTACACACACATATATAATTTTAATAAGATCAAACTTAATTCCAGTTGTTCTCTTCTCCTTCCACTGTGCATCTCTGAAAAGAATCACTAATCATTTTCTCCATATGTTCCCACTGATATTTGAAGACAGCAATAAGTTCCTCTCTGTTTCTCTTCTCTTTTAGAGGCAGAACAACTTCAGGTTTCTCCTCACAGACTACATTCTTCACTACCACAACCACCTTCATAGTTCTCTACTGGACTTGCCCTGCTCTTCCCTGTATCAGGGAGGCCAAGACTTGATGCAGTAGTCCAATGAGGCATGGCAAGTGCCATATTGAGGAGAAAAATTAGTTCCCTCAAGCTATTGGCTACACTCCCATTAATGAAATCACTTTGCTAATGTGAATGGCTTTCTGCAAGGGTACAGTAACATATCTATGGAAATACTTTATCAGTGTATCAGTGTTGAAGTTACAACCAGGTATTAACACATTTCCAGACCACAAAAAAAAAAAACCAAAAAAAAAAACTGTTTTAATGGAAGGCTTAAAAGTATCATCAGGTTTTTCTTAATCAAACTGCAAACAAAATAATTTCGTATCTCTTCTTTTTGATTGTCCAGTTTGAAAGAACTTCAATCATGATGACATGATACTCCTCCACAACCAAAGGAAAAACAATACCAACAGTATCTAGTTCAAAAATGAGAGGAAGAAATGGTTCAAGGAGAAAGAAGTACAGAGGGGCGGGGGAAGTAGTAATTGCATGGGAAGAGGAGAAAAGGACTAACAAAAGGTCAAAACTGGAAATCTTAAATGAGATGGCAAGTAATTACAGAATTAAAAGATTGAGAAGAAATATTCTTAAGTCTTTATAAGCATTTGAAAAGCTGGGCAACACAAATAAAGACACCTTCTGAAGTTCTAGAGCTAATAAGAGCAAAAATGACCCTGCTGACCTTCTCTTTCAATTCCTTTTAAAGTTCTAAATGATATAAAATCTATCTTAGTGCTTCAAGTAAACTCAGTGACTGCTTGTGGTGCGTGAATCCTGGATCAGTCTTTTGGCTCTACACAATCAACTTTCCATAGCAAAGTGAGACTCTGGCATTGCTTCTCAGTGGCCAGTGCCAGCAGCAACCTGAATTTCAACTATTTTAAATTTGGAAGGATTAAGAATTTGAATGTAAATTCAGTGGCTCATTTTGTATAGAGGAACAATCTATGCTTCAGTACTTTTTTTTACCAAGTCACTCAACATGTTGACCAGTTGTCCCTAAACTGGCTGTTTTTTGTTAATTTCACTTTTCAGCTTTCAAACTACCCCTCCTAGTTTTTAGCCATTTGCCCCAACAGGATCAAACAGGGCATTTTTGTGTAACGAACTCCTTTCTCCATGACCACAGATTTCACTGTGGACAGCAAGAACGTTGCAAATAGGGCTTTATTTACTTATTGTATTTGTTATATAACACCCATCCCCATGTATCTGGCTTCCCTACAAAAGTTGAAGGCAAGAATAAATAAAATAAGGCTGTACCCAGTGGCCAGAGAGAAGCAGCTGTTCTGCCAAGAGAAGAGCAAAGAAAGAACTCCAACAAAAAGAGCTGTTGAAAAAATTGTGATAAAATGATCAAAGTTGCACTGTCCATGAAGGTCAGCAAAGTTTATATACCAAAGCTTTTGCATGCACTGTCTTTTTGATTGCCATATCTAAGCATTTTATGGTCATCCCTGGAGCCTAATACAGTTCATGCTGCTGTGTGAATCCATCAGTGGAACTAAAAAATGTTCCATGTTTATCCAAAAGTCATGTAGAATGAAAGAAAGAAAGAAACAAACAAACCAAAAAACAATCATGATATTCAACTGTAACTGCTTAGCAGACCTGAAGACAGTTTATATTTGTGAGAGTCATTGCCAAAAAGTCGAATTACTGTGATGGTACAGGAGAAGATAAAGTAAAAGTAAACTTAAATTATCTTTAGTACCAGCAACTGTAGAAAAGTAATTTTTTTTTTCATTAGCAACTGAAATACAAAAATGAAGCATACTAGAAAAGTATATGAAGATTTCAGAGAATTCAAAAAGTTATGAGCACTCAATTTCTGTCCATCCCTATAGAATATCTTATATGGGCATAAATAAATACTTCTATTTGAAATATGCCACTCTACAGTACAGGGGGGAGGGTTCATTATTCTGGCTGTTTCTTGCATAATGCAGAAAACCATTTGATTTTGAGCTACGTGATCATACATCACAGTCACATGGTCTTAAACTATCAGCACAAATGCCATCCAGATATTCTTAGCTCTTTAGTCAGTATCAGCACATGCACATGTTGAGCCCTGTCTAGAAGACATGCAGACAGGACTAGTTTGCAGCTAAACTGAATTATGTAATTCTGGACAGTTGAACTTATTCTGCTCTTTTGCCTTTGCTTGTGCTTCCTATTCCCTACTGTTCCACCAGAGACACCTACTGAGCAAAACGGAGGCGTATGGATATTTCAGGACACATATTAGCCAGACGTACTCAGGTAGGTACAACTCTTCATCCCTGGCTGCTTGCTGGTACATGCCTTGCAGCGCTTACTATATTGCCTGTCCTGCCAGCAGAGTCACTCTGCAACCGTCTCCAAGATACTTCAGTCAAACCCAGTAAAGTTCACAGGAATTAATGGGAATCTTACATATATGTCAAGTAACTTAACTTAAAGTCTTCGAAATTCAAAGCATTATGGGCCCAGGTTAATATTTTACTACAGTAAACAAGCCAAGTCATGACAGTAGAAACATTACATATTGTTTTAAGAACCTTACACTCTTTCCTTTTCAGCTCCAAAATCCTAAACATGATTAAAATTCCTCTAGGATGACACTGTGCTTTGTAAAGCCTTCCGTTTAAAATTCCAGTAACTAATTAGAAGATACTTTTATCTTTCACCAAATGCCTCCATAAGGCCCCATGCTCCTTGCAGATTTCCAGCTATCAAGATTATGTGCCTGTTTCCCACCCCTGAATTTCTTTTAATGCTCTTTCCCGATCTCCACTCTCAGAAGAAAAACAAAAGAAATGAGTTCCACAGGATGCTGTCAGTAGGGTCCACTCCCCAGCAGATTCATCTGTTTGGTACAACCAGCTCTTCAGACAGAAAGCGCTTCAGGGCACCGACTGTCTGTTTTTTGTGCTTAAACTACACAAAAGGCCCAGCCCTTGCTGGGAGCACTGGATGCTATCTGGGTTCTCACAGATGCTTTGATCTCCCTCCATTATCAGGCCTTCCCTACAGGTCATCAAGCTCAGACTACTGAGGCTCTTCTACATTTGGCATCATGCATTAAATCTGTATGTGGAGGAAAGTACAGCTTTTCCTTGTTTTCTTTTAAGAACACCCCCTTCTTCCCTCTGTACATCTGCTTAAGTACAACAAATCCATCCCCTAAGTACATTTCAGTCTGCGTTTAACAGTTTAACACACAGAGCCTGCAGTTGCAATGCTGCCTGATGTAAGCTGGCCTGCTAGTGAGAAACCCAACATCTCAATACAGACATTCAAATCTATGTTTTATGAAACATGGATTTCTTAGCATGCAAAAAAAAAAAAAAAAAAGTAGACCATCATAGTATTAAATACGTGAAACAGAAATTCCTGAAAGGGTTTTGAATAATCTAGCCATATGGAATCACCAAATCATCATCCAAACACAAATGGTGTTTTCTAAGCTGGTCATCACTCTCCATCCAAATTGAATGAGCACAGATATTGAATTACCTGTTGCCCGTGGACAAAATAATTGCTTCTCATTGCAGGGATGAGGGTTTTGGCAGAGTACCCTGGTACTACAGGGTACCCTGGTACTACTATGCAGCTACCAGCATAGCTGCCCCTAAGGCAGGGCTGTATACGGCTTAAGGGCAAACAGAAGATTCCCACTGTGCCAACATATCAACCTCTGTAAACACAATCATGAAATGAAAAATCAGAAGTAGCAAAAGTGTCTCATGCCAGCAGTACATGCCATATTTATTATTCTAGTGCATATGCTCTGAATAAAAAGATCATTGCAGGGGTTCCACTACCATTCTCCTTCAAAATTAGGCATTTCTAAATGCACAACAGCTGATGAGATTACTTTTCAAGTAAAACAGATAATATGTGGAGAAATCTAGTTTAAGAATGACACTTTTTTTTCTTATTGCCTTTCCAGTTTTTGTTTTCTCACTATAGTGTATCTTGAATCACTGTCAGTCATTGAGTTGTACAAAAAGGGGACCCTTGTATCCCAGTGTTTAAGGACAATAGCTCTCCCAGCCTCTCCAGGCATCAAATTCCTGATGCTGAGTGGGTTGCACAGAAGGTGCATACTATAGGAATTGAATTTCACACAAACTATCTATGAAGAAAAAATCTTAATCACTTGAATTTTTTATTTTCACAATTCTAATTTAATTAGAATCTTAATTCAAAACAGATTTGAGGGAAAAAAATGCTTTCTGAAGTTGTTTTGATTGTTCTGATTTTGAATTTTAGTAAAAAATAATATGATTAGGAAATAATGGGACAGTCAGTATGATTCAGTTTTTCACTTGCATCTAATTTCTATTTGAAATTGTATCATGGTGACCTTGGGAAGAAAATAATGGCTTTTACTGCAAGTTGTAAGACACTGACCTTTTTCCTCTGAATTTGCACAGATTGCACATTTTTCTGAAACATGACGGGAAATTTTTATATTTCATCTGAATTAGAGCTTTCACATCCTTATATGCTTTGAGACTCTGCTTTTCACTCTGCACTCACAACAGGCACCACTGGAACGAGAGCTGTGCCAGGAGGAAGGTGGCCTCAAGATCAAAATGCAGATTTATCAAGAAAACAATAAAGAATAGGAAAACAAAACCACTTTAACTAGACAAAGCCATTGTACATTCATATCAGGAAGATTTCACTCATTAGCATATTTGTGAACAAAAAGGAGAGCCAGGCACGAAGAGGAAAGTCAGACTGACGTGAATGAGGTTACAAAAATGTAGCAGAGAGGTTTGTTTTTCAAGTTTCATATGTCTGTAATATAGTCAGTGGTGGATTAATATACTACAAGTGGGAGATCTGGAAGCTGTTCTGAGCCCAGAAGAATGTCTGGTGTAAAAGCGGTGTGCTAGCTAATGAGAACAGTCTTCTCCAAAGTTTCCTGAGAGCACCTATGGCAAAAACTTTGCTATGTTCTACTTCTGTGATAATATTCATGTTTTAATCTTGGTAGAATTCACAAACAGAAAAATGCAGGAGTATCTAGTGGGAGATGTTCTCCTATCTACAAGAAGACTCTTACTCAAATGTACTACAGAATGCTATACTGATAGCCCCAAAATGCTATAAAAATATTTTCCAAATGACATGATCTAGTAAGTTTAGCGGAATAACATATGTAACAAAAGAAATAGTGTATTAAAAAGTTTTAATTAATTTATTATTTGAGGATTTCCTTTCAAAATTTTCAGTCCCAACGACTTCAATTCAAAGATTTTATCAGCATATCTGTGGATCAGTTGCACTATTTGCACTGAATTACTGTGATGTAAATGTGAATCCATGTACTGACTTCCACATATACAAGCACAGAAGAAAGCCAGAGAATCTTCTTACATATTAGACTGTTAGCAAAGGAGAAAGCATAATTGGTGTGGAGGAGTTTCTTCTTTGCTTGTTTGTTTAGGAAAAGTCATGCTGTGTGATCAAATTAAGAAGAAGAATTTTATTAGGATAGCAGGGTAGGTGGAATGCAAACTGCTCTGGTCTGGCTGCTTTCATTAATTCCAAGTAAAACTGCCTCTACTTTCTCTGCTCTGTGGTAGAACTTACATTCCTGTCCAGAGAATGAAAGACTTCAAAGATGCTAGCTTGAAAAGAATAGTTTTAAGATTAACACATATAACTTATTTATATATTAAAGTGATGTGTTTAGAATAACAACATCTGCACTCCCACTGTGGCGGCATCCAGATTTCTCTAGTACTTCTCTCACTCAAGAGCTATTTGATCTGCTAATAGTAGTAGATGGTCATGTAAAGATTACAGATGTTGGTGACTAGAAAGGTGATAGCCAGCTACCTCTATATTTTTGAAAAAGCACACCAGATTCTATTCCATGGTGTACTAAGTGTATAAGCTAGTAGTTCATTTCCAGTGGCAATCATTTGCCTAAGATTCTCTCTCTTCTGCCTAGCAGGATGGTGCTTACCACTGCTCCTCCTCTTGCTACTTTCTGCTTGTGTGAGGCATTCACACCAACAGTCCAACAGCTCTTCATCCTGGTGTTTGCCATGTACCAGGCAATTTGACGTAGCAGCTGACTGACTCCCATTACTAATGGGCCACAGTTCCTCCCACTTCACAGAGGTGAATATGGCTATTCCTAAATTTAATCTATATCTAAGAAACAAAATCCATTAAATTACAACTTTATTTTCATAGCAAATGTAGGCATTACCTTCATTTAACTAACTAAATAAATAAATAATAAAAACCCAGAAAACAGAACTTGGCATTTACAGATACTGTAGTTTCATGATGGAACTACAATGCAATATTCTAGTTTCAACTTTTGAAAACCTGTGATAAATAAGGATATTAAATAATAAGCATGTAGATTTATATTTCTAATAAATTGTATATGGCCATCTGAAATGCATACCAGATTTGCTTTGTTCACACTAACAAAGCTGTTCACAAAATGAAATTCATTCAAAATGCATTTCAAAAATTATATGAATTACATTTGTGAATGGTTAAGATTAAGACTTTGACATAAAAACAGAATTGTAGTCGAGAACTTACACACAAATAAACAATGAATGAATGATGAAAAAACAGTGCTATTTGTGTCAGTAATTATATTAATATGGAATTCACTACAAATTTAATAGTGACATCACAGTTCTGTTTCACAGATATCAATTAAAAAAAAATATCTACCCAAACCCACATTTTTCCATTTTGGCTCCTTTTGTGACCACAGTATTTATCTAAAAATTCAATGAGACCAAAAGTATACTGAATGTAACTCCTTCTTCAAGAAGGATCTACTGTGGAAAAATGTACCTCTCTCTTTTACAGACAACTTTACTGTGAATGAATGAAAAACATACATGACAAAGAGGTGGTCTGAGTCAGCCAGCACATCTTCACTAATGGCATATTGTTCCAGATCAGTCCAGTGGCCTTTTATGATAGAATGACAGCATTTGTGGACAAAGAAAGGGCAACTGATGTCTGTTTTGATCTGTGCGTGGCCTTTGACACAATCCCATCCCACATCCTTATCGCTAAGTTGGAGAGAGAGATTTGAAAGCTGAGTGGATTAAGAATTGGTTGGGTGGCCATAGTCAGAGGGTTGTAGTCAACTATGTCCAAGAGTATGCTAATCACTAATGGTGTCCCCAAGAGGTCTGTCCTGGCACTGGTACTTTTCAATATCGTAATTCATATAATGATCGGGACAGGTTTAAAAGGTAGGCCCACTTGAAATAATGAGGTTCAACAAGGTCAAGTATAGGGTGTTGCACTTGAGTTGGGGCAATCCCTGATATGTAAGCTGGGGGAAGAACTCATTAAGAGTAGCCCCCTAAAGAAAGGATCTGTTGGGTTCTTGTAGATGACAGGCTGGACACGAGCCAACAGTGTTCATTTGCAGTCTGGAAGGCCAACAGTGTCCTGGGCTGCATCAAAAGAGGGGTGGCAGCAGGGAGAGGGAAGGGATTGTCCCTCGCTACTCTTCCCTTGTAAGGCCCCAACTGCTGTACTGCGCCCAGGTCTGCGTTCCCCAGAATAAGGATACAGAGATGTTGGAGAGGGTCCAGAGGAGGGCCACACAGATGACTGAAGAGCTGGAATGCCTTTCCTATGAAAAAAGGCTGAGGCAGTTAGGTTTGTTCAGCCTAGGATACTGGGCAGGTCTCATTTTAGACTTCCCTGTAATTGAGGGGAACTTATAACCAGGAAGGGAAGCAATTTTTTACGTGGTCTAATAGTGATAGGACAAGGAGGAATGGCTTTAAACTAAGATTCAGATTAGGCATCTTTTCTCAGACGGTGGCGAGGCACTGGCATAAGCTGCCCAGAGAAGTGGTCATGTAGTTGGAATACACAATCTCTGAAGATCCCTTCCAATTACACAATTCTATTCTAAAAATAAAAATCATGAAAAAAAAAAAAATCACTGAAAATTAATATTAATTTTTCTATACTCTGATGTTGCATAATTTTCAATAAAATATGCAGTCTTTTACAAACAATATTTTGGAAATGACTACTGGCTGCATACACTATACATTCATGCTATTACTTAAACATGAATTTTATGTATGCAAGTGTTTTTATTTTCAGAGAGTATAAACGTGTCATAATAATAAAGATACCATGCCATGAAAAAAGAAAAAATTACAGAATTGAATAGGAACTGAAGTGTGCCATTTAATTTAAAAAGAGAGTGAGAGCACTGTAATAGAAATTGAATAGAAATAGAAATAAAGATTGCTACACATTGTGGGTGCTGGTACCTCAGTTGGAAGTGATGGATTAGGAGTCTGAAAATCCTTTTGCATTGTACTGTGTTGAAAGTATCAGAGTGAAAAGAATAGTTCTGAGATCTTGAGACTTGGAGAAGTTATTATCATTTACAAATACCCTACTGTGTGAACTGGATTTGTTTCTTCTCCAGGGCTTTTATCTGAAGCACTCAGAAAATGAATAAAATTATAAATTGCACTGAAAGTGCTCTGAAGTTCAGAGCTGAAACCTTCCTCTGGAGAGGAGTTCAGTTAAAGAAAAATTAAAAAAAAAAATAAAATTAATGAGAGGTTAAAAGAGATCTTTAATAACCTTGTTCTGATGAAGGGAAGGGAAGGGAAGGGAAGGGAAGGGAAGGGAAGGGAAGGGAAGGGAAGGGAAGGGAAGGGAAGGGAAGGGAAGGGAAGGGAAGGGAAGGGAAGGGAAGGGAAGGGAAGGGAAGGGAAGGGAAGGGAAGGGAAGGGAAGGGAAGGGAAGGGAAGGGAAGGGAAGGGAAGGGAAGGGAAGGGAAGGGAAGGGAAGGGAAGGGAAGGGAAGGGAAGGGAAGATTATGACCTTATGCTAAAAGGTGATGACGAAGTGAAATTAGATAATTTTCAAAGTCTCCTTCCAAGTCAAACCAGTCCATGATTGTAAGGCAGTATGATAGTGTATATAATGAGAATTCCAATGAAATCAAAACTCATCTGATACCCTCACGGCATGTTTCATGTTTCCCACATTATCCTACAATCATTTCTGAGGCTTTGAGAAGCTTGTACTAAAGGTCTACAATTTTAGTGTAAGCCAAGTGAAGATCTATGGTAATTTTCACTTTTCAGAATGTCTTGTACAGCAGTGAGTTGTTTTGCAGATGACTCGTACTCTTTCTGGTCATGCAAATAAAGTATATTAAGGTTTATGGTTAATATCTGTTTAGAGAAAAATATCGCAGTATTGTCGTATATTGCAAATGTATTAACAGCGCCCTCTTATCAAAATGTCTACAGAACAAAATGTTAAATATACACAACCTACCAAGATATTCGCATTGGTGGGATTAATGAAATTAGTTGCATGGGGGATTAGACATGTCTTACACTTATTTTGTTCCCTCTAAAAATCCTTTAGATTTCAGAGGGAAAACTGGGATGAAATGAAATAATTAAACACATAATTAATAAAATGAGGGAAATACAGATTATGAACACTTAAAGTGAGGTAAAGCATGTTTTATTTTCATGCTTTTCCCCTACACCTATCACAGTACAATATTACTGCAAACCTTCAAATAAGATAATAGATGTAAGAATGCTGAGTTTGTTACTGACCCACTGAAGACTTGAAGAGCTTGTGATTTGTACAGTTTGCATGTCTTATGTCATGTACAGCACAACAAAATCTGCTAAAATCTATTATTTCATTCATCTCTTATTTTGTTCTCCTGAGACAATGTAATTCTGTTTCCAAGAAAAGTATCAGAAACTTGATCACATAATTAAATACTATCATATTCCTTGGCTTAACAGAAAATCAAAAGTATCAAATATTATTCAAGTATTCAGATTTCAGAGAAAATAGTGCTTTAGGGATACATTTTGCAAGATGACCCATTCTCATAGGTGATGCAGTTTTAGAGTTATAGGTCAAACCGAAATTGCTGGCTAATTATGCAAAAAATTCAATAGTGATTTTACAGAATTAATGAATCATCAGGAAATTATTATCAAAGCACAGCTGACTAGTTCCTATTCAGCACTTCTGAATCACTGCTCATTGAGCAAAGCAATCACTGGACAATGGGGGTTTTGCCTGAGCAAAATGTGAGTCAGGAGACCTGGACTCCCATTGTCTTCACTGGGAGTTTTGCCTGCATATGGAGTGAGCTGGGACTTGTGGTGAATGGGACCCATTCACAGAGCAGCTAAGTAAAGCACTCAATACATCACTATTTTGAAGTTAACACTAGGTGGTAGACATAACTGGAAGAAATACAGACATTTTTGGAGCCATGTGAAAGACTTGTATAAAGCAGCACTTCAAAAGTATTGTCTCTCATTTCCCCCTATTTTTGCCTAAACTTTTTTGTTTTGAAACGTATCTGGCTGTTCACACTGACATTCCCTTTGGTTTAACAAATTAATTAAAATAATTTCCTTTTTTTGCACCCAGTCTGCAGGCGGAAGAGACATCCCTGTTTGGAGAAGAGTTGATGTTCTTGCAGCTGCAAAGGGAAATCTCTTCCGCTGTCCAGACAGGCTGTCCTTATTTAGTTGGAGAAAGGAGAGATTTCTGCCTAACCAGTTCTCAGCATGATGCTGTTTGAGTGCATCCTCACTGATCTATAGACTGCCAGCTGTACTAACTCCTCCATGAGCACAAGTCCTTCAGTCCCACTTCCCAGAATAACTGTGAAATAATACAAACAGAATACCAGGAAGAGGCAAAAGGGAAAAAGAAGATAGTCAAGTAAAGAAAAGAACAAAAAGGCCATATAAAAAAGCCTGCAGGGAAAAGAAAATGTGGGAAAACAAAGAGAAATGAAGATTATTATCTACGTAAAGAAGAAGCATAAAATAGGAAAAGACTTGGAATAGATGTTGTAGAACCAAATAGGCTAAGGCCTAAGCTTCCTTCAAAACTTAAATTCGCTGAAATGAATGAAAACAGTAATATTCCTTGTATTCAAAGCAAAATATTGAAGGGAGAAGAATGAAGAGAGGAGATAGTAATAATGGGAATAGAAGGAAGGAGAACGATGAGTGTACAGTCATGGGGAGAAGTTGCTCTATCAAAGGAAAGAGGGCAAGAGGGAAGGCAATGCTCAGCTGGAGCTGGAATTCAGAAAGGAGCAGAAGGGTTGGACTGAGTGACTGCATGGAAAACAATCTCCTTGTATAATGTAAGGACTGCTCTGGAAATAATGCCTCATATTTCACCATGTTGGCCCACAGTATCAGAGGTGGATGCTGGAAGGGTGGCAATAGATACTGAGCCTCCCCACTAATCTTTCATTAAATGCTGTGTAACAAATTGCTGCAGAGGAGTCTGACATGGAAGTGCAGATGAGGCAAAGGGGTGTCACTGGAAAAACTTCCACGTGGAAAAAAATGGCACTTGTTCACATTCACAAGCTAAATATTTATGGACACTAAACTGGGGATGTAAGCTCTGTGGGGCAATTAGTGGTGCATTTCAGTAGTGGCAACAGTGATTTTGAAGATGAGCCACATTCTGAAAAGCCACACGTGGCTGCTACACCACATAATGAAATGTATCTCAATCTGTTCATCTGCATGAATTTTACTAGTGCAGTGCAGAATTTTAAAATGTGAACTCTACACATTTCTTTTCTCAGTTTTTGTTTGTTTTTTTTTATAGCTTTCTGAATTTCTTTACTGCAGTGAGCATATTCATGTCCTCTCAAAAGTGAAGTGAAGAACCTGGTCGTGAACAGAATAAAGTAAGCGAATATATCAGTCTCAGTGAGATGTCTTGTCTCCATTGAAACATCCTTGTTCACCTTGATAATTAACACCTTCCTCAGCTTAACTAGATCTGATGGCAGGCATTTGAGCACATTTCAAAAGCAATTTGTAATAAATATTAAAGGACTGTTCCAATTTGCTTTTAAGTAAGTCACGGAGAACTAATGAGTTCTGTGGGCCTGGGATCCCAGTAGAGAATGGTATTTCAGAATGAAAAACACAGCAAGAAAATAAATGCTGACTACCAGACAGACTGAATGTCCGGATGCCAGGGTTACTGTGAAGCAAAGATATTCTGGGATCTACCAGGGTATATGAAATATAGATTGTACAGAAGAACTTAATGATTTTATATTGTATCAGCTGATGTGGATTCGTTATATAGTGAAAAAGAAGGAAAAAGACTTTCTGACATTTGTTTTTCCAAACCTGGTGCTGCTTTTTCCCTCAGTGAAAATGTGCATGTTTTCTCAGAGCCTGTTTCTTTCTCACAATAAACAATGCAAAGCCCTCCTGCCAAAAAAATGTCCAAATGCTAAGCAGTTGCTATTATAGTCATTATTATAATAGCAACTTTGAGCTATGTGCTTTTAAATTACAATTATTTTTACAAAAGATTTTTATGTGTCTTGATTGCAGTAATTATGGTTCTATAGTAATAAATGTGTATTTAAACAGTCCATGTTAGCTTATTGCTCCAAATAAACAAGTTCCCTCAACTGAACTTCTTACAAGTGAATGGTTTTCTTTGTATTAATCTTATTTGCTATTCTAGCAACACACTAGGATGTATTAAAGAGATGATAAACCATTGTTTCATAATAGAAATAACTATGAACAAAGATGTCAAATAAAAAGCAATGTTTCATATGAAATGTGTTTCATGCAGATGCTATCAGATTTTAATTTAGAAAGAAATAATGCTCTTTAGATTTGTTTCTCACCTATCTGCTCTCATTTTGTTTAATAACAGCACCTTGTCAAAGAAAACAAAGGAATGTGAAAAGGAAAAGAAGTTCACGACTTTGTCTGTTATACAGGCTGAGACATGCACTACTGATAAGGCTGCACTCTGTGTAAAGAGCATCCTGTATAAGGAGCAACATGGAATACAAGAAATAGGCTTTTTTAACAGTATGGGAGTAAATAAAGACAGAAAACTGTTCAGACAGTGAGACGCCCACCAACAGCACTATGTTCCCAATATAGTACAAATGGGACATCATTGCTCTGTTGCTACCATGACTTGCGGCAGTGCATGCTTCCAGCAGGGCTTCCCTTCAGGACATGCTCTAGCTCAGACAATTCACATGTTTGGAAAGTTTACATCTCTTCAGAGAAAATATTTTAGAAAGATAAATCAGAAAGAGGTAGCAGAGAGAGAAAGAGAGATAGGAGTCTGTTGCCAGTATTTTGCTCTTTCCTAACTAGCCACAGTGCTATATGAACTTTTGAGTTGAACCTGTCTGTGTGGTTTTTGCAAGCTATAGGAAAGCCAGCAAAGCAACACTGTATGGAACCTTGGATCTGAATCTTTACAAGCTACTAATGTGATCCCTTTAGATTTCTTACAATGACACTGTCCCATACAACCTCTCATCCCTTCCTACAGCCCTACATACATTTTAGTGAGAACTATTCCATTGTATATTCACAACTATGATAAGATATTTAGGAAAAAAGTTCATGAGCCATGTTCTCCACTGGCTAAACTAATCTTCCCTTCACCCTTCTCCTGACACTGAAAAGAGGCAGCACTGTCAATTCCAATGTGCATTGTGTGGTGAGGCCCAGGCAGCCGGCGATGCTGAATGGAGATACTGCAGGTTCGTGTTTCTCTGCTGGGAATTGTCACCGAGCAGAAAGGAATGCTGTGTTTCTATTGCACAACTTCTAACTGAAAAACATCAGAGCTCTAAAACAAAAAAATTACCATTATTTTCATGGCACAAGACCTCAAAATTTTGGAATTAAAGTAGCCAAAAAGATTTCTTGGCTAACTTGAGTTAGTAAATCTAAGACTGTAATTGGACTTTGCTTTTAAACTGTTATTTTGTCAGAAGAGTGGTATTTTACAATAATCATCTAATCTCTGCCATCAACAGAACATTTCACAACATGTTATTTATTGATAATTGGTTTTGACCAAATATTTGTTGTCTAGCAATCAGATGCTACAATTGTGATGATAAATTCAAGTTCAGAGTAACCAGTAGATGGAATTATCTTCTAAAAGTAAATAACAGCAACATGCTGTGATTCACATCCTTGAGTGGTCTTAGACGATGTGATCTGTATTTCTTTATGATAAAAACAAAACCAGATAATACAGTACAAGCACTAAAAGGTTTTCAGGCTACAAGTAGTAGTAACTCAGGTTAATGTTTTCACGGTGCATGGATACGTGTTTTCTAACAGAACATAAACTATGTCTTTGATGCGTGTAGGGGGCACACAAGTATACACATAACAAAACACTATCTGTTTTCAACGAAAGTGTTAACTTTCACTGTATCATATCTTAAATAAAAATAATGTATATTTTTCACATTTGGCTGGCAAAAGTGAGGTATTTGTCAAATTTCACTGTGCTAAACAGATCTGAAAACAACCAAAACCAAAAATTAATTTCTCATGGTTATTTCAGCATGGTCAAAAGGAGAAATGCAAAGCCAATCTAGTATTGCAGGGGGAAAAAAAAGCATGCCATGATCCAGTTGAAGTACTCAGGAGCCTAAGGCTTTGCCTTAGCTCTGCCAATTATTCGCTAGTTTATATGGATTAAATTTAACCTCTCAGAAAGTCAGTTTCTTCATTGGCACAACAGGATCTAATGGTACTAAGCTGAGTTTGAGCTTGCAAGGCAGTCACATATATTCTCATTTTGTCCAAGTTAATTGAAGACTGGTTACATACGATTTACTATGAATAAATGTACTCTTTCACAAGTACTTCATTTCTATTTTACCACTGTGGAAGAGACTGCATAAAGTTTCAACAATATTTAACTGAGCTTCTACCTAAAACTACAAAACTTTTAAGGTACTGCCAGCATTAATTGGTAGTGCTGATTTGTTAATGTGAAGACTGGATTGCTTGGATTGTTAAGATACCTTTTTCAACTGGGATCCATGCACGCTCAAGCTAAGTTTTATTACCCTCCGAGAAATGGAGTGGAATAAAATGAAATTCATTGCTTCAGTTCCACATCTTGCATTTGCTACTTTTAATTTCCCTAAGGTTTCTCTTGATAGCTCTATTCACATGAAAATAACAATACCTTTTTTTTTTTAAACTGCAGCTTCCACTCTGATATCTTCACTTAGTTTACAAAGACATTTTGCCAGTGTGCAAAGTACATTTACTGGCAGATTTTTCTCACCACAACAAAACAGAACTTGAGTTTATCGTGTGGATCCACACTGCCCATAAGGAAAAGGTTCAAATTAATTTGTCTTCACACTATCTGTGCATCTCCTGCTTTCTCAAGACAGGGCTGAATCTGAAGCCCAAAGCACAAAGGGTTCTGTGCTAAAATAACTATGTAGAAAGGCTTTACAAGGCCTTGCATTGTTGCTTGTCCTAAGGTACGTAGAAATGATTTTACCAATGTAACATTGATGGTAACACCTTGAATGCTGCTTTGTTACTCAAAAAAGCATACTGATGCTTTTCCACATTCCAAGTGTTGCCTGGTTCAATCTAAAGGCTATAATGTTTCTAGGAACTTCTGTACTTTAAGTTGCTGTCCCTAGAAACTTATAATACTAAAATTACAGATTAGAGTTCTCAACCGGTAACACTTTAAATCTCATCCTAGCCCTGGGATTAAAGACTGTATACTAAATCCATTAAGTCTGTTGTATACTTAAAAGGTAATTCAAGTAGGTACATTAGAATTGTGTGTTGCCAGGAGAAACTGCATTACTAACTGTGACTCATTTATTGTTATTGAGGAACACCTAAAATACCTGTTTATTATAATAATACTGTAATAGTAATATATTGGATAGTAATATTTATATATTCTTTACAAGTTTCCTAATTTCACTGTCAGAGATAAGTAGACTTATAAAAGGAATGGTTGTCAGGAAAGGAAACAGAGGGAAAAGAAGAAAGAAAATTTTGAACACACTCCCAGAACGCCCTTAGTGTTCTGTTTCTCTAAGCATTCTTCAACAGTATCTATTGCTCATGAGGGCAAATGAAAATATTACTGCCGAAGTTAAACCATGCTGTAATACTGCTTAATGTCTGTTTACATCTTGTCTCATTCAATAGCTGATTCTCACAAGATTCTCTTTTCAAGATGGTGTACTTTCAGATCACCTCACTTGGGTCCTGACTTCTCTCCAGCTAAGGCACCTTGAACATTACCACCTATTTGAATGCAGGGCAGAATGAAGTCTTTATCTGGGAGGTGTCACAAAAAGCTCACCATGCTCCACAAGGAAACATCAAACAAACTGATCAATAGAGGCCAAGGGTCAGGAAAGAGGTCAGCTCCCAACTCCAGGCAAGGGGGTGAAAATATTTAAAAGCTGCACTGGAAAAACAGTTATGAGATGGACATCTAAGCTGCCAGGTATTAAAAAATGCAGCGAGTGGTTTCTATCCTTGCAACACAAGATGTTAACAATTTTTCTTGCTTTTTAAAATAAATGAATACAAATTAAGGTCATTCAGATGTTTATTTTCCCTCTTGTGAAATGTAAGATCAAGATTCCATGGTTCTCAGTCCAAACGCAAGCCTTCATTAAGCATGAGTGTGGATGCATTATACTGTAAAAGAGTTTTTTCCTTATGTTATACATTGTTCTGTTAAGCACATTTTAAATCAGAAAACATCTTTGCAAAGCTGTCACTCTGACTGTGTGGAAGTTGCACTGCTCTGAATTTTATTTCTTACCTATTTGTGTGTGTTTGGTGTGGCAGAGTATTCTGTATACTTGAAACCATTTAAAGCCACATCATCTGTAAACTGATTCTCATAAATGTCAACTTACAGATTTTGTTAAACTTAAGGGAAAATACACTTAAAGTCTCATAACTTTAAGTCATGACAATGACAAATGCACTGAATTATGATTGTTGAAGAATTTTAACTGACTTGACCAACATTTTTAATGTTAATGTGCCTTCAAGAGTTGAGAAGTGTGTGGGAATTCCTCTGACTCTACTCTGCAAACATCTTTTCAGTAGTGTAAACTTCTAAATACTGGGGGAAAAAAAGGCCAGTTATTTCCCAAAAGTGGATGTATTATGCTTTTCACTTCACCATTCATTCCATGCTATTGAAACAGGTTGAATGGGGCTTAACATCCAGTGGATTTAAATTGCCAAATGGGAGACGAGTCTCATCATGTCCTCTGATTATCTACAGGAAACGTATAAAGAATTACAGCTGATTGCATTTTTCTCTTCTCTTGACAGTGCTCCAGTTGCTTCTGAAAGATACATCTGGTTCCAACCCTGGAAGAATAGGTGTTCATGAATAGGTGTTGTTGAGGTTTAGAAAATACCTAACAGCATCACACCTTGCTTCTTATTGGTACAAGCTGTCATACTAATGTATTATATCATTTATTTTAGTGAGCACAGGGAAGGTGTTATATAATTATGTGGAGGCTTTGCAGCTTTCAGCCTGCAACACTGAGTGGAGAAGCGCTCAGCTCCAGTGCGTGCGCAATCCTCAGTCCTTCCTGGGTTCTGATTTTGCATTTCTAATGAAGCTGAACTGACAAAGCGTGAAAGTGGTCTAAAAGGAAAAACAAAGAAAGTGACCCTGTTCTCACTGCGCTGAGGCTCATCAATATTCCAGCAGCTCAGCTTTCCCCTCTCCCTGATGTCTTTAATTTTTTTCAGAGCAGGGCTGACAGTCTCCTCCCCTTTCCTTAAGTTGCAGTGATAGTAAGTTGCTGCATTCCCCAGCACACGCGGATTGTCAGTTTTCTGCCTCCCGCTCGCTGAACCGTGCAGCTCTGCTGCATTTGCTGGGAAGTCCCAACCTGATCTGCCAACAGCGTACGGAACCACACAGGTCTGGAAAGGTGAGCAGACCCTTCAGCTGCGCGGGAACACTCATTTCTCACTCTTATCCTTTGTATGTTCCTTAGTATAACGATCCTACTGCCTATACTCACGTTCTCTCTTGACCTTAATGCTGAGCTGTTATAGAGCACATTAGCTCTGTAGAGCTCTATAGATTAGCTGCATGAAGCATCTAGGGAAGAAAAGGCATGCTGAGTGAATCTGTTTCTTGCAAAAGAGTGAAAATCAATTGCTCTGAAAAACCTTCTTGCACACAGTCCTCAGACTGGAATAAGTACTAATGTAAACATCTGGTGCAAATGTTTTCACTCTCTAAACAAGTAAAGCATGTGTCTTTCTGTTAAAATTCACAGAGAATGCTGCGCTCACGTGCCAGTCTCCAAACATATGGCAGTTCAGAAAGCAGTGACTAAATCTCAATAAAATCAATTTCCTACAATATGATATTTACTCTAAGGCATATTATATCAGAATCTTTTGTATTTATATTCCAACTGCTTCCCAATTGAAAAAATACATATATTTAGGCACTCAGTTTACTAAGGTGTTACAGTTAAACTGTATATATTGGAGGCAGGTTTCAATAGAAAGAATGAAGTTCATGTAGACATAAATTTCTGATTTCCTCATAAAAGCATTCTGCTGTATTAACACTTCAGAAAACCAGATTATCAGTCTGAAAAACCACCTTTGTGTAGACTCCATTATGAAATAAGTCAATACCAAGCAGATGTCAGTATTTTATTCTTAAACAGAGAATAAACTTTAAATATTAAAACATTTTATGGTTGATTCAGTGGCATGGTTTCTTGAATTCAGACTGTATGCCTATAGTTGCTGGACACTACTTGCAAGGAGAGCTTGTGCTATGGTTAGAAACAGCAAGCTAAGTGGGATATAACTTCTGATGTTTTACAGATGTACTCCAAATAGTTTGTACACTTTAAAGATGAATATTATCAGTATAAAACTGTCAAGGGCACACCTTCTAAATAGTGGCTGAGGGATGAATAAATGATTCCTGCTGTGTTTTGCCATGCGAAAAGGAGGAATTCAGACAATGCAGGCAGCCTGTTAAAAACATCTGAAATGCAGAACACTTTAAATGTTCCAGTTCAAGCAAAATATTTCTCAGTATTCAATTTCTCAGTGTCTATAGTGAAGGTGAGCTAGCTTTTTTTTTTTTTTTCCTCTTTTTTTTCAGATGGCAAGGATTTCCTGATCAGATGGGAAGTACACTTGACATATGCACTTGACATAGAGCCTTATACTTCCAGGAATAGTAACCAGTTCATGTTACTCTAGGAATCAAAAAAAGTTAGCCCTGGTTTTTACAGAATGGCAGTAAGCTCACTGTAACTTTTAATAAGCAGGATGCCTGTCTGAACAGAACATAAAATCCTTCCTTCTAAGGGTTCTTCTCACAGTCAACAGCTTAGGCATTACAACAAATACAAGTTTTATTGAAATGGGAAGAACATCTGCTTCCATGTAAATATGTGGTTAATCATTCCTCTGAAATCTTACTGCAGTTTTTGGTATTTCTTGTCTTGCAGGCTCCTGCAGCACCTCTCACAGAAAAGGGTCTCCCATTTTTCTGAAAGGATTTTGATAGAAGTTTATTATAAAAGAATACTTTCTGCAAGATAATGACTAAAGGTAATGGAGAAGATCCCAAAACTGGAAGTAGGATGGAACGCTTTCAACAAGGAGTCCGGAAACGTACACTTTTGGCAAAAAAAAAGGTGCAGAGCATAACAAAGGATGATGTTAAGAGTTACTTATTGAGGAATGCCTTTGTGCTCTTCACCGTTGTTGCTGTGATTCTCGGTGAGTCATTTGTTCCATAGGAATATTCTGTTTTCCACTGCATTTGACAATGACAATTTGCCTGGGTGTTTTGCATTACAAACAAGATTCCAAATTCTTCTGCACTGATAAGGATGATCTTGCTTGGAGAGTTTGGGCTCTTGCAACTGTGTGTGGAAGCTGTGCAGAGAGCCATTTAAATTATTCTAGTATTTCTAAGAAAAAATGTGGAGGAAGAGGTCAGATGTTTTACAGGCTCTTCTCCTAAAGAATTAGGCTCAATAACTGTAACAGAACATTCTCAGCAAAATCTTCTACTCAAAGCAGGTTAAGCAAAATGCTCAGGATGTAAATTTTTCCAGTTTCATCATAATGAACACTTTGTAATGACTAACAGAAGTTCTTTATGAATGAAACAGGAATGAAACTTTAACTTACATCTGAGCAAACTTCTGTATCAGAGCTTCAGTCTTTTTAGTTTCCGCATGACAAATACAAACCAATCAAAAGTAAGTGCAGGCTTGCTTTCTCTGTTTCTCACAATCTTACACATGCATCTTTCAGATGCAATTGTGGCAACAATAGAAATGTTACCTGTTCAAAGAATTGCAAGATAACACCTGATTAAATGCCTGTTTAGATGGTATGGAGAGGAATCTGGAACATCAAACAGCATGCAAATTAGGAATTCAACAAAATGATAATTTAAAATATAGCTACATGTTTTATATTTACATTAGAGGCAGAATCGTCTGACAAAAATATGCATTTTTTAAGGAAAAATATTACTTTTTATAACCATATAATCATTTTTTATCATTTTCCTTTATGTACAGATTTATTTTCTGAATGACACCATATACTCCTTTAAGTACTCATACTGTGAGCAAGAATATTAACGTTTTACCATCCCTTTTTTTTTTTTTCCCTGTTTTCATTTTTAATTAGTTTGCAATATAAAACCATGAAACTGCTCATCAAGACTCAAATGTTTTACTTTAAGGTATACATCTTAATCCTACACAGATCCAAACATCCTTGATGATGATGTTCTGCAAAAATCAGCTCGCTTTATTTTTACATCTTTCTTAGAGTTGAAATTTTAGGGCTCTACCATTATTGTTGTCTGACACCAGTGCTATAAGGTTATTTTAAACCACTTTTAGTTTTGATGGTCTTTTTCTGGGAGAAAATTATACTGGTCTCCTTAAGATTAACTTAGGTACTTTATTGCTATAATGAAAATGTAATTCTCTCTTGTTTACCAATGGTATTTGATCAAAATTACTTTTTATTCCTAAATAAGAATTTGCTCCATGCAAAAAAGTCCCAAAGCATTAATATTGGTTGGGGAACAAATAATAAACATCTTATCTACACTGGTAAGAAAAGGCAGAGCAAGCTATCCAGGTTTTCAAACGCTGTCCAAACTCAAAGCAATACAATTGATGCAAATAACAGACAAAAGCAAAACAATTTCACATATTTTTCACTACCATCAGGCTCCAGGATGACTACCCTAAAGTCAGAAATGTAGGAGCAGAAATGTAGACTGCAAGAGTGTGTTTACATTGCACGTTCCAATTATCTTTAGAGTACTAATGACAAACAGCTGCCCATAACTCCACTACCACCTACAGCCAGGGCAGAGTACAGTAAAGATGGAACTCAGGCTGGAGAACTGACAAAAATGTGCAGCCTCAAATGACTCAAATGCTAAAATTATGCTCACAAACCTGTGGACACCTCTGACTGCTGTAATATCTTAAAGAATCTTCTCATTGCTATTAAGGAATATTCAAAAAATTTCTCACATGGTTGGTGTAATTCTACATTACATGTGTGATTAGAACAGCATGTTCACACTTGGCAGCTATAAAAAGGTAAAACTCTTTTTGGATAAGTTTTCACTGTTGTGGAAAAATACAGAAATAGGAAACAGTTGGCTTAAGAGTTTGGAAAATATTCAGTGGTTGTGCTTCATCTGTCTAGTCTGGACAGAATTCTTATTATCTCTTAGCTGTTTGATGATTTGTGAAAAATCAGGTGGAGGGCTCAGTCCTTTCCTAGCAGATAGCAATAAATATTATAGAAATAACCCACAAGTTAGGATTACTGATTGTCTCATCAGAGATTCTTAAATGAGAATATAGGTAGAGACCAACCTATACTCAAGTAAAAGATCTTTAATGCTTTCTGAAATCTGTGGAGATAGAACACGTCAATTTCTACGGCTGTCAGTCCATCAATTTTAATGAAGACTCAACTGCAGAAAATCGAAATTTTATCTTAAACGAAAACGGCAATTTCTCAGAAGCATTTGTTTTAGGCTGCTTTGGCTTAGGGAGTGAGAAGAAAAAACCCACTCAGTAGACCATTTATGAATTTTCTGCTGAGTAGGATCCATGCTGGTAGATATCAAGTGGATTGGATCATCTGCCCTAGCCCACATCCAGGACTGTAGCTTGAAGCAAGTATTTGAGTATTTCTTGTGAGTGAGTGTCTGTGGAAACAAGCACTTTGTTATGAAGTGGATGGCTGCAATGTGCAGTTCTTTGAGAACTGATTTTTAGTGACAGAGCAGAGATTTTGTGGCATTCACTTGGGAAGGAGAAATACAATCAATTACCTTCACTTCTGCCTGCAGTCCAATTCTGAATTGATTTCTAAATTATCTGTTCCAATACCAAAACAGTTACTCTTTAAAAATCTAATGATGAATGTTCCAGGAGTTATAACTCTCACTGATGATTATTCACATGCTATTCTCTATTTTTTTTAATCTCAAGTAAGTTTCCTCTGACTTCTCATTTTGCATAGGCAGGTTCTGTCTAGTATATCATTTGCATTATCGTAACTATTGCCATTTTTAGATAAATTTAAACTACTTTCAAGACCTTCGAGAGACTGAGAAAAGCATGGTCAGCAAAGTGAGTTAAAATTATTTTTTTCAGATTCTGCTGGCTCAGCTAGAAATATTAAAATATGTTTTGTTGTTTGTTTTTTTTTAATCAGTAGATGTTGGCAAAAGCCAATAGATATGTGAGGTGAATTTAGGAAGCTGACCATTGGTGAATTCAGTGTTGTGATGACCAGGAGCTGTTTAAGGTAGGGTTGATGCCGGGGTGGCTCATGGAAAATCTGCAGGAAGTGTTACCACCTTTGAAGTGTTAGCCAAATTACTGGCAGAATCTCAGGGGCTGCCCTCTCTCCCACGCTACTTCACTTCATCATCCTGTCCCCAAAATGCCTTCCTTTCATATGTTCTTCCTCCAGCGGACACAATTCTCTGTTACCGACCTCCCATTTTCCAGAAATGCACACAAGTCCAGATTTTGCTCTGGCAGGACTTCTGAGTGCCCTAAAATATCTTGTAGATTCTGAACTTGTACTAAAGAAAAGCTCCAAGCTCACAGAACTCCTGGGAAGCTGTTCACAGAAAAACATACTGTTATAACTAAGAGGCTCAGTGAGAAAGGAAGTTGTGAAGCAAGTACAATAAAAAGCTCTTTCTGCATAGAAATGAAACTACCATGGCACCAGTCAAGAGGGATGGAGATGGAGCTCATTCTGGGAACCAATTTGTGCTTCTTGCTACCTACCCACCAAAGAGAGCTCAGGTTGTCTGCATCATGACATGCAGTCCTCTGAAACTGCAGGGAATCTCACGAAAAATGTGAATTGCTGACAGGCATATACAAGATCTATCCTACAACAAGTGTGTGCCTTCCATATGATCACAAAACTTTCTGATGTCCTTTCAAACAAAGCAGTTAAAAGTGTAATATGAAGCTAGAAAGCAGAGTTAAATAAATCCTGCAGATGATCCAGTATTTAAAAACAAACAAACAAAAAACCTAAAAGATCTGGACAGTGAGAAGCTGTGCAGAAGTCCAGAGTTGCAAATTCTCCTGTCTCAACACACTACACGTCCCGACAGTAATTTAAAATTATGCAAGTGACACACGGGTAAACAGAACCCATGGATTACAAAACAAAAAAAATAATAATAATAAAGGACAGAATCTTGTACTTTGAAGCAATTTGCTTTCTGCTACTGGTAGATATCCTGTATGTCCTGTATCCACTGAAGAGAAGGTTATATGACACTATTGCACACTGGAAGTGTGCACAGTGACAGTGCTGACAGAAATCTTGGTAAAATTTTCATGAGAACAAAACAGAGATCCATCATGGTAGGAGAAGTTGTTGCGATAGGTGAGTCCCACGTGAGAAAATATTGTAAATGTAACAAAAAAATGTGATGCCAGCAAAAGGCAAAATACATAGAAATAAATCAAGATAGCTTAGGGAGATGTGAAGAAATTCTGTCTTTTATGAAGTCAGAGGCTGTCTTTATCCCAGCATTTTCCTGAAGAACATGCGCTACACAATGGCTCTTTCTTACCGCATGAACCCTCCTAGCAATGTAATAAAAACATATAAAAGAATGTTTTAAAAACATGCATGTATTAAGAACATTCTGGTGTTAATGAAACAGCCCAGTGCTACTTGTCTGACTGCCATATGCAGTGTAGTAACGACAATTCACATGGCTGCTAAATAAAAGCTGTGTATTCAGTACCAGTACAGATGTTAGCAAAGGTGCAAGATATGCTCAATGTTACCTTAATATCTTATTTGCTTTTGTTAGGCCAATCAGTAGGCTTGCCAGGTGGTGCTGAAATGTAACATTTCTGGGCAATCACAAATCAATCCAGAGAGTCATCTATTCACTGTTTTCTTCATACAGCTTGTGAAAATGTAGGCATTGCTGGCATTTTCAAAACTTGCTCTAGAAATTCAATTTAAATTTATTTATTTAATAGTACTCTGTACAAAATGAATTTCAAGGCTTTTTAGAGTGGAGCACAGGCCATTAACAAAGGCATTTACTGTGTTCAGTGATTTCTAAGAGATTTGCTGATAACTTTTATTGCTGTACTCATAGAACGTGTCAATCGTGCCATCAAAGGATAAGGTACAAAAGAAATGAGTATAAAAGACCATCAAGAAAGAGTTTGTAGTTTTGTGAGCATTAGGGAGAAATAGAGAAATATTTTGGTGACAAACTATTTTCAGGCCTGTCCAGTTCTTTTCACTTTTCTGTATGTGTGCTGTAGTTACTGTGGTGACTGCAAAGCAATACAAAATCAAGAACAAAGTGGTAGTGACTTGAATGCTGAGTAAATGTTTAAGCTCTTTAGGTTTTTACTAGCACCCTAGCTACTCAAACACTTTAGTGAGTAGCCATGAGCACTGGAATGCCTTTCAGTTGCCCAAAATGAAAGTGTAGTCCAATATGTCATATTCAGTCATTTATTAATTCCAGAAGCTTATTTATTAATTTGGTTGAATATTCTTGAAATAATCAGGAATCTGAAAGTTTGTGAGATTTATGATATGAAAGTATTTGAAAAAGAACACAAAACAATCCATAATGAAAGAGATAAAGAAATTCAATCTTCTAAATATTAATAAGGCTGCTAAAAATGATGAAATAACTGAATATGTGGCAGCTGGGAGATATTAACTTTTTGATTATTTCACTCCTTCTTTACAAGGTTAAGTGCAAAAAATAGTCCACCCAGTTACATTAGTTGTGTGTATATCCTGTCCATTCTCCCAATTCTTTCTTTTCCTGTACATCACATTCACATTTTGTATTTCATTAAATTTCAGATTAGAACTCACCCATTATCCTTTGCATTTATTATATTTTGTCACATATTTGTTGCCTAGACAGTCTGACTTTGACCTTTGGAGCAGTAAAAGAAAGTAACTGATAAATAACAGAAAAGGAGCTCAGAGATTTCTACTTTGTAGGCTAATTTCTCTGAATGAGCTCTTCACAGAATATACTGATGCTGATATTGTCTATTAGGAAGCAGTGAGGCAACTGATTGTGGAAGGTGATGTGAAAAATGGGGCAGAAACAAATGAAAATAATTCCAGATTGATTTTTGTAGGTACTTGATTAATTTTTTCATTGCATCAACACTGCAGAGCTGGAACTGTACTGACAGCATGGGTGCTTTTAACTAACATGATGCAATCCCAGGGAATTTAACTTTTAAAACCATGCAAAAGTTCAGTAGTAGATCAATTGAACTATACATATCACTGAAAAGACAAGCAGTTAAAAGTTGGAAGGGAGGCAAAGTCAGAAGGATAGCATGAGAATCAGAAGGGTAACAAAGTGCTATTCTTATCCTCTGTAGATGTAGTACCAAGTTTCTTCTCTTAGTAGTTTTTATATTCAACTTTTGGATGTCGTTCAATTCCAAAAATTGAAAAAGGAATAGTATTTTCTTCCTTTAAATTTGACATGGCTACCTACTGCCTATTAGCACTGCTGTAAGACCATAAATCAGAATCACCTTAGCCTCTACACAGTACATGATTGGTTTTTTAACATTTCAGTAACCTGGCCCAACTGAAAATTCATTCCCTCCACAAAGGTGTATAAAAGATGCAATTTATGTGGTAAACGGTATTTACACTTGAACATAAACTACTTCTTCAAATTGCCTTTAGAAAATATTCAGTTTTTAGCAGACACAAGAACCAAGTTTAAACAAACAAAAAAACGAAAAACAACCAGAAAAACAGACACTATCATAGCTTGACTGTAGTGAAACTATTAATGAAGAAATTCCTAGCTGATGGATTAAGTTACTGCATAATTTTTGATGGTTTTTGAAATTTTTTGACTTGGGAGCATATACATCAACAAACAGGGACTTATAACCTAGTCCTCTAAAGCCTTAAATTAAGTGAAGGGAGCTTGCTGTACATGAAATTCATATCTCAGAGCTGAGTATCTTTGCAGAATATGGTTGAGAGCAAGGAGATTCAAAGTGTGACCCCACAAGTCTGCAAAGCAGATATGTAACTGTTACAATCTTGACAGGAGGTAAAATAAAGCAGAACTGCATTCCCGCTCCCACTCCTTTCTGTTAATTTGTATCATGGCAGATATTTCCAACCAGTCAAAATCCAGAAGTATGTGAATCACCACCTTGGGCATAGTGTCAATGGCTCTTGAGGAATCAACTTGCACTTTCCCTTTCAAAATCTGAGTTTAAGAATGGATTCCACTATTTCTTTCAAAGTTATGTCATTGGGCAGAAGGAAGTGAGAGATTGAAAGTTATATGCCAAGAGAACAAAAGGAAGTGTAGTGTTTTATCCTAATGGTGAAAACACTCATCTTTAGCAGGGAGCCCCACGTAGTAAGGAAATCATTGGTGAAATTACAGTAACATAGGGCATTCCAAATCCAGCTGATTCTCTGCATATATGTGTTAGCTGTATTCAGCTTCTTGTTCTCCAGTACTTAGATTGGAAATAAGAAAACTGATCATGGCAATTCTAAGAAAAAAGACAAGCAGAACTGTGAAAAGGAAACTTAAAAAAGAAAAAAAGAAAGAAAAAAAGAAAGAAAAAAAGAAAGAATGAAAAAGAAAAGAAGTTTCCATTAACTTTACAGTCTCACAACTAAGCTATTTTATCTAGAGGGACTTTGAAGGTCAAAATTTGGGCTGAGGTGCTTTGTGATTAAGTGCTGTTCCAGCTGCCAGTTTTCCTTTGCTTTTTTTTTTTTTTTTTTTTTTTTTTTTTTTTTTTTTTTTGTAACCTTCCATTCTGAATGCTTAGAAGTGAGAGGAAAGGTGTCAGAATTGATGTGGAAGTTACATCCAGTTCAATCCTCCCTCGTACAACATTTTCAGAGTGACAGACCACCCACTGTACCTTCAAATTACAACTCATAAGAAGTCAGTTAATTAAAAAGCTCAAATGGGTCCTCGTCAAAATGAAATGAAATGAAGAACTTTTTGAAATTCATACACTGGAAGAGGCTGTTGACTACTGATCAGAAAGGATGGAAGATTCTAGATCTAGGCAGTCTGATCAAAGTCATAATAAGATTTTTAGGAGTCTCATCTGAACAAATATAACTGACTGAAAGCAGCCTAACCATCTTTTTGAAATGATAATAACATGTTCCAATGAATACTATTAATGAACCTTAATTCCTTATTGACAGAATATGATTTCTTTCAATAATAAACGATCACATTGATCCTCAAACCTGATATATTCCACATCTGGAAATCCTTCCTTTCAATTCTGTCCAGATTGTTTGCATATGTCAGTAAAGTACTGGATAAGAAATCTTTTAAATCTTCTGACAAAATCTGCCATGTGAATTATGTTCCATGACCCAAACAGGTCTGGCACAGGCATATCTTGATTCAACAAAAACTTAATCCTCAGTGGCAAATGCCTCAATTGCAGGTTTAGACTATCAGTGCTGAGTTCAATTAACAGGTGGTTTTGTAGGAATGAAAAAGTTGGGCTAGCTCCACAGAGATATAAATGCATAATTCAAGTGTCTCACAGATGATCATATAAAACTGCACATCAACGAAACTGAGCCTGCAAAGAAATGTTTTGTAATGTATGTCTAAGGTGAAATCAAAATACACAAATAAATGCAACTATCAAGGTCTAAACTCAGGCTCTCCATTAAGCTACACCAGACATCCTTCAGAGTAGGGCCCTGTTTTTTGATTTTGTTTACATAAAGTTCTTGGCACGGAGAGATCTCAGTCTCATTGACTGCAGTTCCTGAGTGTTACTGTAATGTAAAAAAGACAGAAGATTACTGATAGGCAGATGAATCTGCTGAAGAGAAGAGCAGAATTTTGTGATGTTTAGGATTATGTCAGCTTTCAGTTGATGAAAAACAGGCAAGAAAGAAATGTAAAGGCAAGAAAAGAACTATGTAAACTTTACAAGACACCAGTCCTCTTATCTATTGGGAATTACTCTTTATAGGAGTGAAAATATGGACATTTGTCAAGAAGATTGGAGAGCAAAATAAAGCCAGAATGAGAAAAGTTATTACTGTAACATTGTAGAGTACTGAATAGTGTCTTAGTTTTAAACAATACTTCCCGAAATACAGTCTATCTGACCTGTGTTGGGTGGGTGTTGCATTTTGTGTAGCGGTGAAAACTCTTCTTCATTTCAAAATCTCTAGAAAATCTTTGTAATTACTTGTTTCATCTTACTTATGTAAGAACTGTCCCATTGACATCTAACCTAAATCTCCCTTCCTTCAGTTTATAGTCATTTCCCCTCATTCTATCACTATCTACCCATGTAAAAAGTTGATTTCCCTCTTGTTTCTAAAATCTCTTTAAATTCTGGAAGGCCACAATGATGTCTCCATGCATCCTTCTCTTTTCCAGTCCTATCAAGCCCAGATCCTTCAGCCTATCAGTTCTTACAGCTTCAGACTCCTCATTCCCACTGTAGCCTTTCTGTCCACAATATCCAAGGAGGGGCTGATGTGCTTGCAGCAGTGCAAAGGCCCAACAAGGCTGTCAAGTCCAGGCCCCTCTGTAGTGACAGGAGACAGCAGCGCAGCCTCTTTGCTTAGCATAGCAGCCAGCACCATGGCATTCCTGCAGAGCCTGAGCAGAAGTAACACAATGACTTTTTCCCTGATATGAGGAACAACTCCAGCACCAGTGCAACTCTAATTTTTGGAGAAAGTCAAATTCGTACCAGAAAACCTCTCTTTACAGCCTTAAAATTCTATTCAGATGGAATTTGCAGATTTTTTGCCTCTGTTTTCTGATCTTCCATAGCGGGAGTTTCAGCTATATTACTTGATGTCTGGCAGCCTGGTTCAGTATCACCTAGGCAAAGATTTCAGCAGTACCCATGAAATGCCAAGCCTGCCACAATCACTGCGTACGGAAGTATACATCCAATTGTGCACAATAAGCACTGTGCATCCTGACTGAAATAGACTTACTTTATACATGGACAAGCCAGGTATTTTTGTTGCTAGATCTGTCCCTTAGCAAAATATCACAGGCTCCTCTGCCCCAGTCATGTCTAGGATATTAAGCTCTTTTAAACAAGTTCTTTCCTGGCTCCCTCCATCCTATCTCTCAGACAATGAATGGAGAGAGTTATTTGCATCCAGATTAACTCGTACCCTTCTTCACCATATCCACCTGCAAGACCTCACTAGCTTTTTTTCACCTAGCTACTAAAGAACAGTTACAATAGGAGTTAATAATACTTAAGATATAATTAATAGAAATTTTAAAAGTCACTAACAAGAATATTGCTACAGTATACAAATATGTAATAGTAAGATGAATTCTGAATTTAGGTTATTCAGAATGGTGACAAAGGGAACAGACTTTCCTACCTACATAGGGAAAATCAGAACTCAAGAAAGGAATAAGTTACCATATGCAGAGAGTAGGTGGAAGGTTTCATTCAAAATTATGAAACAAAAAAGAGATCAAGAGGTTAAGAATGATTGTGATTTTGTCGGCACCTTAAAGTATTCCTTATCTCTAGAGGGATTATTTACCTGTTTGTCTTAAGTAGATACAGTTGATGTCTTATCTGAAAATGGTTGTTAGAAGAAAAGGTGTCAGAACAGAATGGTAAATTAAGCAAAAACAAATGACCCAAAGAACAGAAGCATTCATCCCAGGGCTCTGTTGGAACACAAGAATGAAATGGTTGTGCGGCTAACAGAAATATACAATGTCCCATTAGTCTGGTAGGAGCCTGATTCTTCCACTGGCTCCAGCCTAATTTCTGTCATAGAACAAAATGTTATTTGCTTGCTGGTCACAAGGTTTTCTGAAAGATCATGCTTAACAGTGATTATTTTAGTGACCATTCTACTTAGTCTAAGGAACTCTTTTCCAGTTCTATGGATATTTCCTATTTCCTCCTGGAAAAGATAAATACTGTAATAATCTTTTGAAGAAAGGAGCTCATGTAACAATGACTTGGAATTTACTGGTAAAAAGCAGAATATCTATAGTAACCTCCTCTAGGGAACCCTCTTTGCAGGAGTTTGGACTAGGTGACCTGCAGTGATACTTTCCAATCCCTATAGCTCTCTGATCTCATTTGGAGGGCAGTTTTTTCACAGTAATTTATACCATCTAACAATTTTCCACTCAACACAAATCTGAATGATTTACGATCAATTAAAAAGGCAACATGCTAGATCGTGTACAAAAATATACAGAACACAGACGTTTAAAGAATATAAACTCCAAGAAACTGTGTGGCTTTATTTTCTGTGTGTTCCTGATGTAAGATAGACAAGGGAAGCTTTTAAGGATTAATTTTAAAATTGAAAAATACTTCTTCAGCAGAACTGCTGCTGTTATTCACTTAAAAATATCTTGCCATTTCTTGTAAACTTCCTTACTTTTTTAAAGTTATTAATTACGTGAAGTAGAGAAAAAAAGCTCATCCTTCTGTATTAAATTTTTATATGCAATTAATTGAGGTAAGCCAAAAAAAAAGAATTAATTCCCCTGAAGTTCTTGAGTAAGCCCCTCGATCTGCAAAAAGACCAGTTTATCATCTTCTAAGAGCTTTGGGGTTTTTTTGTTTGTTTGTTTGTTTTTTCACTGATGTGGTGTTTTAATTGCATATGGATGTGCAACCTTTCTTTTTTCTAAGTAATATAAAGTATCATGTGAAACAGTTTTTATTATTATGTAACACAGTTAAGAATATCTTTATTTTCTCCATGGAATAATTTCAAAGTAGTAAATTTTGTAATGACAGCATAGGAAAAAACAAAACAAAACTAAGTAACCAAATAGTTCTTAAAAACTGAGTATAAAAATATTATTTTTTAATTGCTGCTTCAGACTCAGATTTCAATACTTACCACACCCTGATGTTAGTCCATTTAAGAAATTTCAAATAAAAGGGTATTTGTCTGCAATAGTGAAAACTTTTGTTTCCTTTCTGTTACCGCAGCCATTTGGAAAAGCCTAGACTGATTCATCAATATTTTCCTGCTTTAGGAACAAGCAATCCCAAATCATATCTGCCATTTCTGCCATTTCAGTTCCATTCTCATTACTAACAACATTATTTTCCCCTCTGCTTCTTTCAAGTTTTAAATCCTCTCTTGACTGAATTCATGTAAGTTAGATTCTAATTTGAACATACGCTGGAATAGAAATGCTATAGATAAAAGTTTAATCTGATTGTCATCAGATTTATCTGCACAAAGATTTTCCATAAATTTGAGAGTATCACTGAGAAGTACACCTCAAAAGCCACATTTTTAAACTGTAACCTGATTTGCTTTATTATGCATAAATTGTTTTTTTTGTACTAGTTTACAGACATATGGAATAAGGATCTTCATTTTAAACAAACACTGTTGTTTTTTGTCCAGAAAAACAAAACAAAACAGATTCTGTTGAATCTACTCTTTCTAGCAGTGTAGAAACTGTACACCATTTACTGTTTAAGAGGTTAGGCTCTGATATTGTAGATGAGCTGTTCTTTTCTGTTACAAAGGGTAGACGGAAACCTGCCCTACAGGTTGTGGCAGTACAGTATGTTTCACACAAGGCTTTGTTTCATTACAATTTTCAGAATTAATCAGAAACTTGAAACTTTTCTGAGAAATGCCTGCTCCATTATTTACCTTTCTCAGTCCTGATTGTGGAGGGTGCTAATCCATACCTCACTTACCAGACACTGATGTGGATGGCTGTTGAAATACTGCACATTTTCCAAAGGTTTAATGGCTCATACTGAATTAATTTTAATATCTTGTTGTTGTGCCTGACTTTAAATTATGATTTTGTGGTGTTATCTGATTATTTAAAACCTGTAAGTGTTGGCTCTAAACAATTAATTAAAACAAGTCAAAGCTATTTTAACTACTTTCATTTTTTTGTTTGTTTGTTTTCATGACCATTATGTTTGTTAATAAAATCTTAACAGACAGGAAGAAATATCCAGTATCTTAAGTATTGAACCCAGAACATAAAACGAAATTTCATCTTCATTTATTCTAAAATCAAGAGAGGCTAATAAAATCATGCTGTTCTGCTTTAATGTTCAGTCTACAATGAGAAAATCATTTGGTTAAATTCCTTCTTTTGCTGCTAGGATGGCTATGTTAACACAGTATTCAGAGAGATCTGTAAAGCAATTACTACTCTATTTTATCAGTAGGGAAACTGAGTTAGAGAAAGGTTTTTATGGCCTAGGCATGACTTCACATAAATCAATGGTAGTGCTAAGATTAAGGCTGAAGAATTAGTAAATATCAGATGTCAGACCAGGTCACCAGGGCACATATTTTCCATGTTGCAGAATTATTTTCTTGTAAATTACGGTGTTGGGCAATACTGTAATTATGCACAATGCACATTAGGACAAGGGGGAAAAAAAAAAAAAAAGGAATACCACCAGTAATATTCATTGAATCAACATCCACTTGGGTCCTGATTCTCTCTTAGCCAACATTGTACTGCTTGGACAGTAGTGGATGAGATAATCAAGACCTTCGAGTATAGCATAAGTATTAGTTCTTATAGCAGCCTCAGAAACCCTCTCTAACTTCAGTAAGGCTTTGTATTAGTGCAGAGATTAATCCATGTAGAACTAATTGCAGGACCGGAGCCTAAGTAAAAGACTGGTCTAGCTCTATTTGCTTGTTATCCAGTTGTCAAAATGTCACGCTCATTAAGTGAAGAAACAAAGGGTCCAGATGGATTCTTTATGTCTGAGAAATGTGTTTCCCATATAAAAAGAAAATAATTAGTAAAACTGCAGTGGAATTTCAAATCTTAAGAGAAGAAAATTTTAACACAGGTCTTCTGGGGCCCTTCTGCACTTTATAGTTCACTCTCACTTATAAAATCATTTGTAGAAAATGCACTTTGACTTCCAGAGTCCACAAAATATGAGTGAGGCAAAAATAAATGTTCTCCAGTCCTATCACTCTATTCCACAGTGTGATCTCTTTGCTTTTTTCCCCTTGAATTCTTAATGCTTTTCACTCACTGTTTCACAGTGGGATTTTCTGTCCTACACTTTTCTGGATACTTGTAACTTACCCAGTCTTAAAGGTTTCCCAGCAGGATGGTCAGACAATACAGGCTACTAACATGGGAGTTGTAGTCATTTCCTTATGCCAATAGCTGGCAATAAGCTAGTGTAGGAGGCATAGCAACATATTTTAGCTGATAAAATTTTGGAATGAAGATACCTGCTGCACGGATTTACAAATCTAAAATCTTGTGGTCAAGTGATCAATAACTGGAACTAGGTGCTATGTGCTGGCATCTTCGGTACCTACCCAAGTTCTAGGAAGTTTTATAAGAGAGCTAGAATCCTCTGCTGCCCATTATATCACTAAGGATGCAGTTCCATGAAAAATATCAGGACATCTGAGTATGCCTGTCTGCCAAAAAACATTAATCCCAGTCTTCTTCAAGGCACATTCCTATCTGTTTCCTTGTGGATCTACCAACATTTGTACAGCTATACAAAAATATCACCTCAGTGAATAAATCTGGAAGCCAGTAAAATAAATTATTTCTGCAGTTGAATTAACTATCTGATTCAACTTTCTATACAGCAAAAATTAGCCCAAATGCTAGTAATGGACAGTGGACAAGAACAAGTTACAAAGATGTATGGTGGATGCTTTGTCTTTGAACCATCCATGGTCAGGCTGTATTGAGCTTTGAGCAATCTCATCTGGTTGTAGACATCCCTATTCCACTGCAGGGATTTGAATAGGTGACCATTAAGGGTCTCTTCCAATTCCAACATGGAGTGGGAAAGGAGAGCTAACTTTCATCATCTGCATGAGCAAGGAGTGTTCCAGGTACAGAAGTGTGCTGCCTGGCTGGATATAGAAAGCCTACATCAGATAGATGCCAAAGTGTTTAATGGTCAGTAAATTGTAATGAGTAATGGTCAGTAAATTGTAACCAAAAAAATAACCAGATAAGCAAGTGAGGCCACTGGTGCCAGGTGGAGGATGAAATATTAGAAGTTCCAGCTGTGAACATGGGACTACCCATGGCTTCCATTTGTAAATATATCTCCAGCATCACTTATCTACTCCCAGCAAGATGAATGGATTCAGACACTCCCTCACCCTACTGCCTCAGGTATCAAAACCTGCCACTTAGTCATCCAGAAAGGCCCTCCCACTCAATTAGCTGCTGCTTCGCAAGTGCCTATGTGTCTGAAGGCAGGCATGTATAAAGCTACTCACATCCTAGTGCTGCTTTGCTGTGTGAAGGCCTAACCACAAGGGGATTCTCAGCTCATCAGGTTATCTCACCCCATCTGAAGCATGTCTGCAGGCTTAGGTCCTGCAGAGAAGACAGGAATGGGCAAGGCATCTGAAGGCTGGTGGCTAGCATGCACATGCACTGCGTATGTGATTATATTCAGAATCCCAGAAGTCAAAGAACTCAGCCACAGTAGTAAGGACAGTTTCCTTTTACATAAACCTAGATTATATGTCTTATAGTCAGCTTTTTCAATTACTGTACTCATATTCAGATGTTATTACTGCTTCAGAAGAGTAAATCATTACATCTTTTCCCTCTCTACAGGTGTAATTCTTGGATTTTCTCTCCGATCATATAAGATGAGCTATCGGGAAGTCAAATACTTTTCATTTCCAGGAGAGCTACTCATGAGAATGCTGCAAATGCTGGTCCTGCCACTAATTGTATCCAGTTTAGTTACAGGTAAAAATATTTGTTGTTATTAATTTCATAAAGATGTACCACACACCAAATAACATAAACAAAAACAAAAACAAGTCTAATCTAGAGACCATGTAGCAAAAGTTTTGAATACAAAGAAACTAAAGATGTTTTTCCCAGTTCCAAGACATTATAACTGTTCATTACTACACGTAGCTGCTGTGAGGTTGATTCTTTTTGTCCTCCTTTCTGAAGAGATGTTTTCTTCCACAATGACCTACTATTATCAAAGAGATAACAGTAAATCTCAGAAAAATGCTTCCAAGACCTGAGAAAGTTCCAGCTATTGACTGAAATCAATAACGCATGGGACTGATCTGTAAAAAAATTTATTTCCTGTTTCTTCTTTTGAAAGCTTAATGCATTCTGAGACTAGTGATAAATTTATGAATCTTGTATTGGAAACTATGGAAATTATGACAGTTTTTATTCCCAGCCCATGTATATTCTATTGCTCATATCTGCTTACTGTTTTGTCCCTTTCACCTGCAAAACTCTCCAGGTTAACTCTTCAGGTTGCACAAACATTTAGAAAAGAATCTTTAAAAGTGAAAAGGAAGAGAGATTTACCCCTCCTCAGTATCAGCTGAGACTCATGCTGGTGCTCTTGTTGATCCAGAAAAGAAGCAAAATTGTGTAGAAGCACTTTGTTCAGGCATAGATCTTCAGATGCAGAGTCACAGATTTCAGAAGGAGTTGGCCTTGCATTTAAACCAGTTCGTTTTCAGTATCTCCAAGTCTCCATAGGGATTTGTCAATGTTTCTAGATAATTCTAGTCCAGAAAGGATCTTCCATCCCTGTCTTCAGACAATACTTTGGGGATTTTGTTGTTGTTTGTTTGTTTTTGTTTTGTTTTATTGTTGTTTATGTTGTTGTTTTTAAATCATTTACATTTTTATATTGATATTTTTAATTAAGATAATTGTTATCTATCTAAGAGATTAATTATCATGCAAACACCTTGCAGAGCTGAGTGGAATGCTCTTAGATTTTCCCTTTAAAGCAAGAACATTTATTATTAAGGTGAACTACAATACTCAAATTCCTTTAGTCTGGAAGGGAATAATCACAGAAAATTCAATGCAATTTGCAAAGAGTAGATCTCATTCTGCTAAAAGAATTCTGAAATACCACATTATTGCATCTTTTTTGTTGAACTACAAGAAATTTCTCAGCTTGTTGCTAAAAACTCTGGAAAAAAAATGTTTTCTACAATAAACAGTACCTCATTTAGTGCAAAAATAGTTTTTAAAACATAAATATGATAAATATGTTCTTATACATTTGATACAGAACTCTCACACTCATGTAAATACAAAGATATTATTCAGTAACTAAATAACAAACTATAACTCTTATACTACCATACAATTACGTAAACACTGTTGGGCTGTTTGATACATTATAACCTAATTCATTGGAGAAAAGTCTTATCCTTCCCAAATCACTTTTATGTCTGCTCTGTGAATCATCCATGAGCCAAATTTCTTATTTCCTGTATTTTATTTGGCAAAAGTGTAAGTGTAAGTTTCCTCCAGAGTCTTGCATGCTGACAGCATAATATTACATAGCATTATGATATAATAATATTTCTTAACACTTCAAATTATCTGAATAAATATTTTTGCTGTTTGCAAGCATGACAGTGTCTCCAAGAGATGATGTTCTTGGTTTCCTTTTGTATTTATGTGAGTGCAGTATAACTGGTTTTGAGGATGGCATCAGAACGTAAGATGTTAGAGGTGTTAGAAATAGGTTCAGCATAACTACCTTCCTTTGTTAATTTTTTTAAAGGCAAGGAAATTAGGATAAAGGGGAAGAAATAACTATAGAAAGTGTGGGCTGTTGCAAAAGTGACACATATATGTTGAAAGTGAAGAGTACTATGGTCCTAATTAACAGTTCAGTCATCCACAAACACTCATAGTGAATATAGGACTATAAATAGTGAAGTCAACTCAGTCGTGTTTCTGCATTTTCTCAGAAGTAACAATACAGAATCCTATTCAGAGAACACAGAATCATAGAATGGCCTGGGTTGAAAGGGACCATAATGATCATCGATTTTCAACCCCCTTGCTATGTGCAGGGTCACCAGCCACCAGACCAGGCTGCCCAGAATGGGCATCCAGCCTGGCTTTGAATGCCTCCAGGTGTGAGCCATCCACAACCTCATTGGACAACCTGTTCCAGGGCATTACCACCCTCTGAGCGAAAAACTTCCTCCTAATATCTAACTGAAACCTCCCCTGTCTCAGTTTAAACCCATCCCCCCTTGTCTTGTCACTATCCACCCTCGTAAACAGCCATTTTCCCTCCTGTTTATAGGTTGATAGGAGAGGTGCTCAAGCTCTCATACCATCTTAGTGGCCCTGCTCTGGACCCACTCTAAGAGCTCCACATCCTTCCTGTACTGGGGGCCCCAGACCTGGATGCAGTACTGCAGATGGGGCCTCACAAGTGTTGAGTAGAGGGGGACAATCACCTCCCTCTCCCTGCTGGCCACCTCCTTTTTAATGCAGCCCAGAACACAGTTGGCCTTCTGGGCTGCAAGTGCACACTGCTGGATCATGTCCAGCTTCTTGTCCACCAGGATCCCCAAGTCCTTCTCTGCAGGGCTGCACTCAAGGGATTCTCAAGGAGTCTGCATAAACACCTGGGATTGCCCCCACCAAGTTGAACCTCATTAAATTTTCATGGGCCCACTTCTCCAGCCTGTCCAGGTCCCTCTGGATGGCTTCCCTTCCTTCCAGTGTGTCAACTGCACTGCTCAGCTTGGAGTCATCACAAACTTGCTGAGGGTGCACTCGATGCCATCATCTGTGACATCAATGAACATATTGAAGAGCAGCAGTTGAAACCATTGATCACAACCCTTTGGCTGCATCCAGCCAGGCAATTCCTAATCCATTGAAGAGTCCAACTTTCAAGACCACACCTCTCCAATTTAGACAGAAGGGTGTGGTGAATGACCATATCAAAGGTTTTGCAAACTCCAGGTTGAAGACATCAATTGCCCTTCCCATGTCCACTGAAGCCATCACTCCATCATAGAATACCACCAGTTTGGTCAGGAAAGATCTGCCCTTGGTGAAGCCATGCTGGCTGTCTTCCATCACCTCTTTGTATTGTATGTGCCTTAAAATAGCTCCTAAGAGGATCTGCTCCATGCTCACCAGGCACAAAGGTGAGGCTCACGTGCCTGTAGTTACGCAGGTCATCGTTTCTTCCTTTCTTAAAAATGGGAGCAATGCTTCCCTTTTTCCAGTTACTGGAGACTTCACAAGACAGCCATGATTTTTCAAGTATGATGGAGAGCATTTTGGCAAATAGATGTTTACTCACATTTGACTTCTGACTTACCATTACTGTACGTGGCTCAAGCAGCTTTCTCCATTAGATTCTACTTTCTGATCTGTATGTTACTAAGCATGTGTGACCATTTGCTTGGGAGAAAATTGAGGATATTTCCATACCTTTAACCATTTTTTATTGTTTAAAGGAAAATGGGATTATATGAATATTTATTAATCTTTTAAGGTTTAAGCACAAATCCCATGAATACTCTATGCCAGTCTTTATTTTCACTGACCTACATCAGTGGTCTCAATCAGTATTTCTTACGAAGCCAAATTAAGGCATAACATGTGAGAGACAGCATAAATAAAGTAACAGAGAAAATTTCTATTTTTTTATGACCAAATTTGGCCTGACTTCTTATACAAATACAAGGCTAACAGATTTGTCCCATTTCTGCTTTGAATTTGCATTATTTGTAGGATTTCCAAGTATTTTATACTTCCTATTTTGTTGTAACATGAAGCATTTTACGTAAACAATTTGCTTGACATAATTACTTTAAAATATTCAGTGTCTGTAAAAAATATCTAAAATAAATATATACTCATGTGCTAACAATTCCACTCATTATGAAAAAGCCAAATACTGCTAAATTTGTGCCAGCATTAAAAACACTATACATTAACATTTTTGAGCAGTTACGGCAAGAATATCATGAAGTTAAAATTACAGCTCTTAAACTACCCCACAAATTCTGTCTCCATATTTTATTTAGTAAGGCAGTTTACAGAAATATGTAATGATAGGTCTCCATGAAAACCATAGTTAGAGAATAACATTTGTAAAAAATATTGAAACTAAAGAAATTTTCTAATGCCTATTTGTGAATATTTTGCACAGTTCTGGTCACAACTCTGTCCCTGAAATTCTGGAAGCCTGGACCACTACTTTTAAATGCAAGTAACCAAACTAAATCAAGTGCATTTCCTCCAATATATTTTTCAGGTGAAATATAGCAGAGCATGAAAAGTTTGATCAAGCTGCATACTGCACAAATGAAGTAAGAAAACAACCTGCCCTGAAAAAATACACTAACTTAAGCTGGGCAAAGAGGAAGGGAATGTGAAAAGAGCAATAGTATAAGCAAGCACTAATGTTGTTAGCATTTACCACTACACGCTATGGAAAGAGCTGACAAAGTGCAGAGACCTGGAATTTCCAAATGTGGGGGTGTCTGCTAACTTACCTCAGACATACATGTGATGCTCTGAATTTCAGTTCTCAGTGGAGTGCAACAAATGATGATGATGTTAAGAACAAGTTGTAAGGAATATCATAAAAATTATATATATATATATATATATATAGATAGATAGATAGATAGATATAGATATAGATATAAACACATAAAGTTACTCAAATAATTAATCAAACATAATTAAAGACCACATTTAACAGTCAAGATGCTTTAAATTACCTATGAAGAAGCAAATATAATATTCAATGAAACAGATGAACACGTAATCAATTGTTGCACAGCCAGGTTTTGCACAAAGAAATTTATGGATGTAAATTGTGGAAATTAATACTGTGAAACATTGTGCAGCTTTAGGCAAACCATGTTACCTTTTTATACCTCTGCTTCCTTTATCCTTTCAGATGTAGTTTTGGCAAGGATTTTTTTAATAGTGCTGCTAAGTAGAAGACTACATATGCTGGAAATTTTAATGAAGACATGTATTTGTCCTGGCTCAGCAGGCACAAAGGGTATAGCAATTCTATCACTGTGGAGATGGAAATAAACTTGAGCAAATAAGTACAGTAAGAATGGTACGGGGCCAACCATGAGATGGTTGCTATGGAAATACAATACCCAAAGTTACCTGGTGATGGTTTTCAGCCAGCTATGATCATATCACCAAAAATCTTGATCCAACAAGAATTACTGATGAAAAAATAAAAAATAATTTCTCCTGATGTGGTTTGATGGACCTACAGTAGGTTGCATGACATGGAGCTGCAGTACATTAGCATAACCTTCCACTGAGAGCAGCTGTGCTTAGTCCATAAAAAGTACATAATTCCAGAAAGTACTTCAGTCCTGAGTTATTAAATTTATGAAGTTAGAGTATAATTTTCCAGAGTTTGGCATGAGGTAGTAAATCAAGTGTAAGTGGATGCAATTTCTATTACATTTCACCAATATTCCTATTTGCTGGTAAAATGTTAGCACCCTCTCATTTTGATATTCACAGTGTTCTTTATGAACATGTTAAATTAATAGCAGTGAACATAAAGGACCAGGCTGGAAATCCACTCTTGTCTAGTTTTGTGGAAGAGGAAAATACATTGGACAAAATCTTCAGTTAGTTCCAGTGATCTCCTGTCTACTCAGTGACAAGTCTACTGTGTAATAAGCACTGTCATTTACTATAAGGTTACAGGTGCTGTCTGCTTTCAACAACAAATATATCAATATAATGAGTCTCTCCTTGATTACTGTACATAGATAAATGGACTTAATCCATATTAATATTCTACAGAGCTTTAGCACAGTGTCAGTAGGTTTCTGTAGAGAGAACAAATGCTATCAAGCCAGCACTGTCTTTTTTCCAGGGAGAAAAAGGAGATGATAAGAGTAATTCCATTTAATTCATTCTAGCAGAACAGACCCATGAACATCTCAGATACCCACAGAAAAGATGGAAGTCAAAAGTATTAGCAAAAATCAGTCTTACTCTTCCATGTCTCAGTTTGGGTAATATATTCCTGATTCAGTTCTACTAGTTCATACATGACAATTTAAAAAAAAAAAGAAAAAAAAAAAAAGGCAGGGTTTGTTCAGTTTACCTGGTCACCAGAATTATAAATCTATTTTCCAAAATATAATTTATTTTTTCCAGTCTTTCTAGAATTTGTTCATTTTTGTATGTCCTAAAGAAATAATTACCGAAAATAGAGCAATCAGTGGGAAATTTTGTACTGATCTTATTTGACTCTAGGTGCAGACAAAAACCAGAACCAACTTTTGAATTTTTACTGTATTTGAGCTGCCTGTGTATTTCTATTTCTACTGAAGCTTTCTACGGGTGAATTCTGTAGGTATCCCCTACAGGATTAAGCTATAAGAAACCAGTCCACAAATATCCTAAGAAAGTTATGTTTTTCTCAAGCCTTTCATTTAACACAAAAAAATGTTATTAATTAATAACTTACCTTCTTTTTAAGGTAACTTGTCCACCTTCCCACTTCACCACTGTACTATGAAAGCATGTGAAAGCTAAACAGCATGGCAGTTTTAATTTCATACTCTTGTATTTTTCAAATGCACAACAATTAATGTACTCACATAGGCATACATGCAATTTGAATAGCCGATGACAGCGCTCTTCAATTTGAACATTCAAATCCTTTTTTTTTTTTTCCACTAAAGAAAAAAAACTCACTCTGATTTGTGTGTCTTCAAATTCAAGACTGATTTAAAATATGGCCATGCTAGTTGTTGAATTTATGAGTACCCATTCATCTTGTAAATGGGATCCCCTGCAGGAATAAAGAAACAACTGGAGAAATATTACTAAACAAACTCTGTACAGGTCCAAGTTCTGTAAAAATTTTGCCTCAGACTAATGTATCTATATTAACAGCAGCTAAAAATCTACAACTGGTTTGCTTAAAAAAAAAAAAAAAAAAAGCAGTTTTTGCCATTTTCCATACAAGTAAAAGGAAGAAATTGAAAACACCAGCTGATATGCCTGCATTGCTGTTTAATCCAATTATTTATCTATATAATATATATATATATTTATATATATATATTATCTAGTTGTTATCTATAACGTCCAATGATCCTTAGGCAGGTAGTAAAAAATGAAAAAGTTAGAACCCTCTTATACACAGTCTTTAAAGGAACACAGGCAGGATAAACTTAATAATTGTGTAATTCTAAAACAATTTGGACAAAAGCTCTTAGCAGTTACAAAAGTAGCAGGACAGTTATGTTTTAGAAAGTAAGAAGAAAAAAAATTGCAAACTATTCAGAGCCTAGAAGCACCAATATATAAATGTATTTAAGACTGACACTTGTGATAATGTTCTCAATTCTCAACACTTTTGCAATAGGAATTATGCAGAATCAGTCTTCACAAGAGCCTGAGAAAGAAAATCCAAGTGAGTTCTGATGCCACTAAAAATAAGAAGTCAGTGAGAGTAGAGAGTAAATTACTGCATATAACAATACTATCTACAATAAATTTGATTATATCTTAAAACTTAAGCACGGTGAGCAGCATCCAACAGTGGAAAGTAAGAAGAAGCGAAACGTTGTGGAAGCATTGTTCTGTGCAAGCAGTAATGCACAAACAGCAAGAGTCTTCAAGTCTGTAATACTTAAAGGAAGCAAAATTTAAAAGAACCTCCAAAATAATTTAAGTTACCTAATAGAGCTTAATTAAAGGATGGCTTATATTTTACTGTAAAATACATATTTTCTCAGTGGACCACTAGTTTCAGTTGTTTCACAAACTACGGTATAACCAGTCATTATACGCTGCCATTCATTTTGCATTCTCTGTGGATTTCCAGTTGAGCTCATGATAGGTAAAAACCTCCCATCCATAAAGACTTTGTTTTGATTCTTTATTTTACTTCAAGTGTATAACAACATTTTCCTTGCTGAAAGGCTAGTTGCTGCAGAATAAAAACTACTTGGAAGAACTTGTAACAATTAAGATATCTTGAGCACTGATGGACTGCATCAAAACCACACTGAATCTTTATTACTATTTCTTTGCCCATTCATTTCCTATTCCCATCAACTGTACAAGAGCTGTACTTTTTTTTACTTGAATAGAAATGGATTTGTACTGGTTACAGGAATAAAAACACACCATACCTGAAAAGTAAAGTCCACAACAGTAAATGTAAGATTAGCTGCATTAGATTATAAATAAGTCTTCTCAGCAGTTTAGGCATTAGGACATAGAGATAGCATTTTATTCATAATATTGAAGACTGAAGCTGTAAATAATGCTGTTTTCAATAGTGAATTACTGTGATAAAATGGCAGATGAACAGTGCCAAGTGCAATTTAATACACCTGGGAAAGGTGACCATACTGCAGCTATACTATGCCTAATCATTAGTTCTTAATTGGCCATTAGTATACAGGAAAGGGTTCTCAGACTCACCATGAACAGTGTGAAGCAAATTACAATGCTTACTAGTGGTGTACAGTTCTAGTGAAATACAAGCAGGGATTAGACAGACTACAACTTTTTGGCTTGGAAAAGATAAAATGGGTAGATGATTGCCATAGAAGTCTATAGAAATCATAAATTATTTTCAGAGGCTTAGAAGGAGTAGGTTTTGTATCTCATAATGATTTTGTATAAAAAAGGAAATACACGGTGTCCAGTGAAATAGTTTGGGAGCACATTTATAATAATGTCCTTTTTCACACTGTGCAGAATTAAATTGTGCTGCACGTTGGCACAAGCCAGAAGTTAACCATTTTGAAACAAAGCTGGAGAGCTCACAGATAGAACCATTGTTGACTATTAAGCTTGCAGCTTTTGTTTTCCTACTTCTTTCACCTCATTACCTCTAGCTTGAACACTGTGATCTGCATCCCTACTTCCTATGTGTGAATATAATACAGCTCTAACATATTTACTTCCTTGTCAGTTTGTCTCTGCTTTAACAGAGGCTGCACAAAGATAATTGCCACAATCACTCATGAAGACCAGAAACATCTAAACAGTGAAGAATGTTCCCTTAATCAAGAATGTTTCTAAGGGTGCATTTTGGGGACACAGGAACACTACTGGGAGTACTTGCACACCAGCATGAGTAACGCTTATCATCCTTTCATCAGAGTTATAAAATCTGACAGACACAAATTACTTCCTGAATCGCTGCATCAGCTGCTCAGATCATTGCAGAAGTACCCACTGCAAGCTAAGTCCTTTGTGCATAAGCAGAAGGTTTTCAGCTCTCATAAGACTGTAATGCAATCATCAGGCCCTCTATCCTTGTTTTCACTCCTTATTCTTCTTTTTCTGTGCATTGATAATGGGCAATTCTTGATCTTTTAATGTACTATTTTGATTAAATTCTCAAATGTAATTTCTGGATCTCCTATATGCCACTCTTCAAACATATCTGTGTGTCATAAATTTCTGTGAGACAGGATGATCTTTACTGGAGGCAGTTACTGCCTTTTGATAGCACTGCTGGATGTCCTACTTGAATTCTGAGCAACTGCAAACTAGGGATATCACTATGCACTGTAGGAACTACAAGACTAAAGCCCTAGGTCTGGCTTCATGGTCAAATACATGGTCTCTTACAGTGAGAGTGGGGCAAGTCTCTTCTCACTGGTGACTAGGGACAGGACGAGGGGAAATGGCCTCAAGTTGCACCAGGGCAAGTTTAGGTTGGATGTTAGGAAACACTTCCTTACAGAAAGGGTAGTTAAACACTGGAATAGGCTCCCCAGGGAGGTGCTTGAATTGCCATCCCTGGATGTGTTTAAGAGCCATTTAGATGTGGTGCTCAGGGGTATGATTTAGCAGAGGGTTGTTAGAGTTAGGGTACTATGGTTAGGCTGTGGTTGGACTTGATGATCTTCAAGGTCTTTTCCAACCTAGATAATTCTATAATCCTATGATTCTATGATAAAGTATTTGATTGTCTGGAAGATAAGGATGACTGCTCCGCTAGCTGTTCATCATCCACTGGTGTCTGATGGTGAAGAGGAAACACAGAGAAACTCAGAAAAAGTATCTAACTGATTTGTTCAAATTAAAGATAAAATTAAGAGACAGCAACATCTGGGATTTGAGCCTCATGATAATATGGAGCAATTCTGTGTTCTCTGCAATTCCTTCCACCCACGTGCTCCTGTTAGTGTATATTTTTAGTTCTCTACCTTTTCTTTATTGTTTCAATGTGTATATTTTGCAGCATCCAATTCAGCCCTTGAGAAATGAAAGCAACAAAACATAAACATTACTGTTGCATATGGAATGAAGATCATCACAGAAGATGTCACTGCCAAGTATTTAAGAACATGCTTTGTTCCTAGGAATATCTAACCTCCCACCCTGGGGGTGTTCAAGGCATGTTTGGATGTTGTGTTGAGAGACATGGTTTAGTGGGAGCTATTGGTAATAGGTGAATGGTTGGACTAGATGATCTTTTAGGTCTTTTCCAATCTTTGTGATTCTGTGTTTCTGTGATTCTGTGATCTTTCCAGTTGTTTCATAGTTCCTTTTCATAGCTGATAACTTTCTGCAGATCTGTGAAACACAGTGTGGTACATCTGTTGCAATATTGTCACCAGATGTGCCTGAGGCAGGCATGAACAGAGCAAAATGTTTGCTGAAACTTGGAGTCCCCTTACAGAATTGACAGCCTGTTTTAATTGGGTGGAAGGTCTTGTGATGTCAACATTTCAGACTCAAACAGACTGATCCAGTTTTCTTCACATCAGTCAGTCCAGTGCGCAACTCAGTGTTGTTGCACTGCTGAAGCTTTCTGCAGAACTCATGCATCATTCCATCAATCCCAGAAATCACCGTTTGGTTTGGTTTGGCATGGTTTAATTTGGTTTGGTTTGATAAGTTGGTTTGATTTTGGTAACGGTTAATTCTCTCTGATCTTGGTAAGGTTTGACTGAATACTGTGAGATCACTGATACATAGCACAGCAACTTCAGTTGTATCCACCTTAAAGCCTCCTGACTCTGGAAGGTAGCAAGCACCATTTGAATTCCAGAAGTGGAGACAAAGAAATTCTTGTGGTCCACTGACTGTTCTCATAGCTAGCTAGCTTATCTCTGAGTTTCCCAGGCCAGAAGTGGTGGTAAGTTTAGCTTTTCTCATCTTAGTAGAGAGTTTGTCAGTGCAAGACATAGTCCTGTCCTCTGAAAGGAAGACATGTAGAATTCATGCAAGCATGGGTTCCTCCAGATTTGGTGCATGCATTGGAACAGGGAAGATTTGTATTTAACTCTCAGTTACTCCTGTTGAGAAAACACTTGTATTTTGCAGAACGGTAAGAGAAGCTGCTGGGAATGTAACCTTTTAAATCTTGATTACTCAGCAAATCAGATGAAAATGTCCCATGTATTTCTTCTGTCGATATTTTCTTGAAGAGATCTTCTACTCCACGGGAGTCTATCAAAACCAGCTGTACAAATGATGGCCTGAAAGGAGAAGCAAAAACTATTAGGACACAGAAAGATTTGTGCAAAAAGAAAACATTGTTTCATTATTTATGTTGCCATATGGGAAGTTAGAAGATAAAATCCCATACAGTTTTGAACAATTGAATAGCAATTCAATTTTAATTCTGAATAAGAAACATAGGAATAAAGAAAACTGCAGAGCATTCAACTCCAGTGCCTCTAGAAGCATTCAGACCTTAATGTCATTTTTTAAAACTCATCTTTTATAGAAGTGAAATATCTAAGCGAATTAAATCTAGAAGTAAGGAAAAACTCAAAAGTATACTCTGACTATATTTCAAAAACTCAGCACTCAGCCAACAAAAGTACTTGATTTACAAAATATCAATTTTTAAGTTATTCCAGTATTTGGAGAGCATGAGTTGTAACTCCTATGTAGTTAAGAGCTGGTAATTCTAGTATAGTTCTTTAGTCAGTATTAATGCACACTGCTTCATTTGAATGACTTCACAGATCTTAAGCTGCAAGTTTGCCTCACATCAGTGTGTTTTCAGGATCAGATTTTCAGTAATCCAGAATTAAACAGAATTTTCATTTCTTCAGATAACTGCACCTTTTTGTCTTCAGATAATTGTGCCAATAGCTCTTCACTGGTGGTTGATAAGGAAAAGGAAAAATACAGCATAGTACTGTAAGTACTATATTTGCACTAGAATTAATATACTCCCTCCATAAACAGCTCTCAGTACTTGTATGCTAAGCTAAATGCTTACTTTATTCTGACATTCACCACCCACTTCTAACTTAGATTTGAATATTTGATAGTATCAGAGATTCTTCAGTGAAAATAGCTCCTTTTTAGAGCTAGAGACACAATAGATTTTGGTCAAGAGTTCACATAATGAATGGCTGTTTCATCAGTGAATACATTCTTGCACTGAAAATCAGCCTTGTCCTCTATTTACAATCACAGTACATCTTTACTCTCTAAATCTATTAAAAAAATAAATAAATGAATAAATTAATTAAAATAAAATAAAAATAAAAATAAACATAAAAATAAAAATAAAAATAGCTCAACAATGTTAGCTTACTAAGCTTTCTAATGTCTGTTTCAAGACTAATGAATCTGTGCAAAGAACCTGTATCTGTAAAGAAAATAGAGCTTTCAAATTCAAGATAGGATGTTTAATAGCTCCTTAAAAGTAAACAGGATTCTCTTCTGTACAGTAGGTCATCACTGTCCAAAAATAACAGTAATCTAAAAAAAGTAATAATAATAAAAAAAAACCAAAAAACTCTTCTCTTTCATCTGTTTAGTTTTAAAACAGATGATATTTTCTTTGGTACCCCAGACCTCTCATATAAATTCATATCCTCAGTTCTGCCTGCAAACAGATGATACCCAGATGGCAACTGTACAGCACTCGAATCAGGGAAGCCAGAACCCATTTGCAGCCCTACATGCAGCACTATAAGATCCCCCAAAAGAGATTAATAATATTATTAAAAAGTACTCCTTGCTACTGTCAGGCATTTCAGAAGAAGTCTTCACTTCTTTCCATTACCTCCTACAAGTCTGTAAGGTGGGGAAAGACAAAGCAAAATATGTACAGCTTGGATGATGCAAGGCTGTAACTGAATCAGTGACCCAGAGTTCAAGAGGTCACTGAAACAAAGGAGAGAAGAGAAGAAAAACAAAAGCCTGTTCACATGAAACTCCAACCCCACACTTTCATAACAAGTTCTCAGAACAGCCTTAACATCATTACTGAACTATGAAAAAAAGTCCTAAGTGTAAAGGCAATTCGAAGCATAATGACTTGTTGCAGTGAAAGTAAAGACTTCTCAGTATACACTTTGCATATTAGCAGAACTTAAATTCACAAATAAGATGCTAGTTTTCTCTTAGGTTCTTCTGTCTTTTACCCATTGAATTCTTGTCGTAGATATAAATTAAATCATCAGTTGCTATCATCATTTTTTTTTCAAATATCTTTATGTGGAATTCCTAACTCTTTAGACTGACCTGATTAGGGAAGTCTCAGGATGTTTTTTAGATTTGTTATTATTCAAGTTCTTACAATATTTAAAATTTTATATGCAAAATTTTTATTACCAAATCCAAGTTACTGTGATTCTTTGGAAAAAGATAAGCACACAGATGAACAAAGTGGTGCTATTTTCTTTGGTAAGATTTGTTAAAAATAAGACAGTGTAGTGTGTTTATTAAGAAACAGGGGTAAATAGTAGCCACTGCAACAATCAAAAATATGAAAGATTTAATGAGTGGGCAGTTGCTGCAGTAACCTCAGATTATTCCAAAATATCATGTCTTGTTCACATAACTACAGGCAATGTCATGCTGTTCTTTTCAGAGTTACCTTAATATTGCTGAATTAGCAAACAGAGGTAACTCAGGGTATTAAAAATAGTGCTGAAATAAAATACAAGGAGAAACCCAATGGCTAGGTTGTTACCATATGCATTAGAAACTCACTGCCAATAGTTCAAATCTCAGCTGAGTACCATCCAACCAAGCAAAACTTTCTTAATCATGGCTACTGCATGAACTTTAACCATTTTCAGACTCCAGTGGACAATCACGCAAATAAAAGAAAGACCCTACTATTGTAATGGAGTATATTGTCGAATATTTTAGTAAAGAGGACAAAGGTTTGCGGTCCAACAATACTGGATCACATCTTGAGTGAGGAGATGATGCCTCTAGCGTAAAGCTATTACAAATTACAAATTGGTACAATCCCATACACCAAACCTGGTGTCATTTTGTACACAAACCTATATATATTTAAGATCTTGCTATTCAGTCACTAAAATTATGTTCATTTCACTTTTTTAGCAGTTCAGCAGAGGTGTCTCTTCAGATATCTGTTACATACTGAAGATAGAAAAGCAAGTGCATTTTTATAATATACTGCAACACTAACTACTGTTCCTTCAGTCTTCAGTCTCGTATCTCTGTGCTAAAGTATGTCATACTATTTTTCTCAGTAGCAGCTTAAGTTGATCAGGAGGGTATTAGTAACAGTAAATTGTTTACAGCTTCATCATGTGGAATGCAGCAACAGTACATTTGCGGGATATTGCTTAATAAGTTCTGCATATAATAAAAACTTGTCTTTGAAGGGCTCCAGGTGCAGTTTGCCAAAACTCAGACCTGCATTTTAGCAGATTAAAAGCTTCCACGTGTACTTTAAGAGACTGCTTTTATGGTTCACTAAGTAATGTGCTTAGCATCATTCAGAAGGGAAAGGCATCATTTTAAGTGGCATTTTGCCAGGATACATTACAGTTTGTAGTTAAAGTAAATACTTTTTGGCAACATACTCAGAGTAAGTGAGAAGTGGTATTTTCATCCTCGGGGAACAGAGGAAAGGTCTGTTACTATAAAAGTAGATACTGATGTATTTATTTTAATCTTGTAACAACACGTCCTGGGTCTGAGGTACTTTAATGACTTTTGGATTATCAGCTGCCACAATGAACCTTTTCTGATCAATCTGACATAACTTACTATATTACGTTTTTCCTTAAGCAAATTTTATGTGCTTATTGTTTCACTCATGATACGGAAAATGAGCAGCTGCATGCCCGACAGAAGAATCCCATTTCCAGAGAAGTTTGATCCAAATGTCTGGACGTGAAATTATGTCTTTTTAGAACTGCACTGTGCAGGTAGTAGCAGTGTTTTGTTACCAAAAAAATGTGAGCTGCTATTTTCTGTGTTCCTGAGTCTCTGATTCTTGGCTTAAATACAGTCAGTCCTTTGTACTGTGTTATTACAATGAGGTAACCAAAGAAAGAGAGTCTTGGTTTGAGACTGTCAGCTGTTACTAATCACCGCTCCATGGCTTGCTGTGAATCCCTGCTTGCTTCTCCCTCCTGCTCTGCTTAGCACACATAAAGAAGATAAATTACTCCCTGGTTTCCCTTCAAAAAGCATATTGTTTGGCACATTCCAATACTGTGAGCAAAAGATGGAATAAAGTGAAGAGTTAAACGGGTATCTAAACAGGCCCACAGCAGGCTTCTTCTCAGGCAGATGTGAGTTTCAGGAAATGTCCTTCTCCAAACACATTCTGGTATCTTGTAACCCCGGACAGTAAATCAATGGCAGTCTTCATACCACTGCAAGAGGTTTTCTTCACTAATACATGTATCACTAATGTACATAAATGCAGTATCTCAGTGCTATTTACATATTTTAGTGGAGGCTGCAATACATTGATGTCTACATATCATTTAGCAACAACTACAGTCTTGAGAAGCTTCTTGATTTCCCTGCCTTCAATGACTGGCACTGTCAGGAGACTGAAAGGAGGAAAATGAAGTTATTTTTGTATTATTTGTAAAAAAAATCTGTGAAAGCCACCTCAGTAAGAGCAGTGAAAGACTGGTATAACCTACCATGAAAACAGCTAAAGTAAAAATAGCAGCTGATCTGAACTTCAGTCTACATAAAATTCTGACCAAGAAATTACAGTGTATTTGCCAGCTCTATCAGAGTACTATGCTTGATGTCCCAGGAAATAGTTTTCACCAGTGACATTTTACTGTCATTTTTACAAAAAACAAGATGATAACAATTTAACTGGATGCACTGAAATTAAGCAGAGTGTCATACTGTTAAAATGAATTTATTACACAGAAGGAGCAGTATCATTGATGAATGACAATAAAAATGGTCTTTCATTACTGGTGGTTAAATGGAAGGTAAAAGTCACTGCAAAGCTACTGGAGTTTACTTGGGCCTCTACCATGCACAGCAAATGATGTTCTGAAAGTATTCTTATTGTGGTTTCACAAGCATACTCCTACTAATGATGTAACTATGGTTGGACAGGCAAGGAGGATGAAGGCCAATAAACCATGATCAGTTAGTAACTATTTTCCCCTAGCAAGAGTTAGAAAGGTAAGGAGGAAATACACTTGCAGCTAGTAACACACTATAGTTCCTAGAATATTCTTATACTGTCTTTGTCAAGCATTGGACCAACAGGAAAATGATGTTTGGTTTGCATCACTATTTTGTTGCCTGTGCAAAACCTTCCAGAAACATGGGGAGTGATTCAGCATCAGTGGTCACTGATTGGTATCCAGTGCCCACACTCAGATATAATTCAAACCAAATGTTGTATGAATACCAGGAATAAGTATGCATGACGTAGTTAGGTTTGCATCATCTGCAACATTTCTCCTTGCTGTGGTGATGAAAAATCCACAGAAGAAGGGACACTGCTTTATGTAAGTGCTTATGTGGACTCTTATACATGCTTTCAAGACCCACCTTCCTGTTAAGTTCAGTGATTTCTCTGATTCATGCAGTGGTATTTCTTATTAAATGTAGCAAAAATATCTTTATATTTTCAGAATGGCTTATTTTGATGTTGATTTTTTGTAAGTCTGTACTATCTCAAGTAGCTCACGCTCTCCAGAGTCCTCTTGAGCCCAGGTGTTCTTTTCCACACCTTTCTTTGCTCATCCTTGTCCAGCTGGTGCCTGCTGTGTTCTGCAAAGTGGTGAGAACAGAGCCGGCTGAAAGATAATCAGGGTAAAGTGAGAAACTCTGAGTGTGCTTCAGCAGCACTGCTCCTACACGGCAAAGGATGCATTCTAATAGTACAGCCAACCCAAAGCAAAGGCAAAGGAAAACTGCTGCCAAATAGGCTGTCTGTCTTCTCCCAGACATGCCCTCCTTCTGCTTCCTTTGTACCAGGTCTGGTGCTTGTCTGATACCATCCTGAGATGATTTAGAACAATAGACAGAAAAACTAATTCTACAAAAAACAAAGTAAATAGCATTCTAATGGCAAGGAATGGGTCTGGACTACAAAGCTGTGGGACATGTTTGATCCATCAGGAGCCCTTCCTGACCACTTAATTGGCTCATTAACTTGCCTTACTACATCCCAGCCATGGTTTTCTTTATTCATTTTGGCTTAATCACAGTCACGTAACTTTGGATCAAACATAATTAACGATTTTCCTGAGAGCTTTGTCAAATTGTCTTAATGGACAAGGCAAAAATACTAAAACATGCAATTTCGTTATTTCAGTTTCCATATTCGTGTAAGAATAAACTAAACTGAGATTTGGGGCAGCTTGTTCTCTTGGTTCTTGTAAAAAGGACAGACATAGCTGCATTTCAGACGTGAATTTGATGTGTCTTCAAGAAGTTATTAGTTGTACTAATTAAATATTAATCTACCATTGCTTATAATTCTTTGAAAATGTTACTTCTATTTTATTTATTTATTTATTTATTTATTTATTTCCAATTTTATTTTCTTACCAGAAGAACTAACCTGGAGCTCGGACTATCATGGGGCATGATCTTTCATAGACTCAGCTGTCAAAGCTTTAAATATTGACATTCCTGTTCTGGGAATACTTGGCAGCTATCAGAATAAAGCCTCAAACATAATCATGTTAATTAAAGTCAGGCAATACTGCCACTGTCTTTACCTAACTAATGCTTCTCCTTAGAATTCTTCTGTCAGGATATTTCACCATGAGCTTGCACAGCCTTTTTCTTTTTCACAAATTCTCATCAACATACACAAAAGGGATTGTTCTCATGGTCTCACACTGAGAGTTTACTCATCTCATAGTGCTTAGTGGATGTAGGGGGTCGGGAGTAGTCCTTTTAATAGTGCTTCATTAGGAGAGTGAAAGACAACCTAACAGAAACAAAATTAGGGCAACACTCCTGAATCAACAGTTGCCATTATTGCTGTTCCACCATAAGAGTCTTTAACAAGCAACTGCAATTTCCTAATGAAGAGAATATAAAAAATAAACAGGAAAATAATTAACAGTGAAAAGATGTTCTGTTCATAATGTTCTGTTTTTAAATACTCAGTCTGAAACTTGAAAAGGAAATTTATATAAAAAACTACATTACCAAGAAAGTGCTATTAATTCAGTTCTAATTATTAAGAAAAAAAAAATTGAAGCAATCTTAGAAATCTCCCTTTCTTATTTGCCATAGTGAATCCTTATGAGGACCAGACAGCATAGTTTGCTATAAACTTTCATTTAGAGTTAATTATCTTACATATTTTAAATCTTTATCATAGTAAGTAACAAATATTTTTAAAGTAACCAAAATTTAAATCTATTTTGGGCAACATGATAGATTCTATTATACAAAACAGAAGAATTATATTGTAAGAGAGCTAATGCATAAAATCTATTTTTTTCCAAAAAGTTTTAAAGGACAACAAAAGACTTTTAGAAACAGACTTTTCATGTGATAGATGTTCACTTTAATTTTTCAGACTATGATTATACAGATGCATAGAAGTGTACATCTTTCTTGCTCTGACAAATGCTAAAATCACTGAAGGATTTGTCACTCCTATACAGTGACTGTTTTTTTAAAAGAAACAAAATGGATCTTCTTAGCTACCCAGGTCTTCAGTGTTGCACTGTGTACTCTTGGAATATTTTGGGGTCAGTGTGTGTAAAGGAAAATATCCCATTTAAAAAGTTAGTTTGCGCTTTATTTCAACAAATAACCTTTGTTAGTAATTAACATTAGGGACAAATTTAAGTTCAAGTGTGCTTTGCTGATTGGGGATTTACATGCAGAAATAGGACCTCAGTCATACAAGCTGCTGACCAGTTATCTAATGATAGATTCACCTAACTAAGGTGAATATGTACCCTCTTTGCTAAACAAGACAGGACAAAACCAAGCCCAAAACAACAATAAAAACCACCACCAAGTAACCAACAAACAGCACCAACAAAACAAACCAGGTAGAAACTTTAAGTTACTGTGATGGGTAAACTAGGTATGGACTTAAATCTCAGACTTACATACCACAGAACTTATGGTATTAGGGTTGGGGTTAGGGTTGCAGCAGTTATTGGGAGGAAGTGTTCTGAAGTTGGAATTTTTAGCATAGGCATTGATTTTTGACTTTTAGAACAATTCTTTGGAATTTTTTTCAGTAAGCAGCTCCAAAGTAACTGATTTAATTATTATCTCTAGAGAACATGATCAGTATGTTTTATCCTTGATCTTCCCAGGGGCTACAGTATCTTGACTGTGTTTATGTGCCCTAGTAAAGTACAGGACTACAGATGGACTATGTACAGTTTATTTGCAATGTGAAGAAAACTGATATCAATTGAAGCATCTCCAAATCTATAAATTTTAGAATTCTTTATAATTTGGACTCACAAGTATAATAAAAATAGACTGAAAGAAAAGTAGTAGTAATAGAGTAGCTATTCAAGAAAAGGTCTCCATGATCGGGTCATGCTAATTTGGAGAGCCATGATTAAGTTAGGCAAACAATAAGAGCAGTCAGATTAACAACTCAAAATTTAACAAATTGCACTAACTAGATTTTTTTTCCCCTTTTTTCTCCACTGTGTTTCTCTTTTTCTTTCTTCTGCAGTTACCCTACTTACTTGCTCCCACTGCGTTCCCTACATCCTAAAACACTGTCTTTTCTTCTTTAATACCTTTGTTATAGAACAGCGCAGTGCTTTGCTTTTTGTCCTGACACTCTGCAACATGTTTTTATTACATTCACGGTGTGACTGATTTGCCCCTTATTTCTCAAGAGAGGAAAAAAGTGGGGGAAGAGAGAGGACAGGCAGGGGTTTGGGTTTGTTTGCAGTTCTACAGACATATGCCAGCCCCCTTCTTTCTTGCCCTCCCTTCATCTCCACCAACACTTAAAAAATCGTTCCCATTCACACTGTGCGCGCACACACGTTAGGAGGAATTACGGGCACAGCGCTTGAGGTTGCCCTGACAACTTCAAGGCATCCCTGTGCGTGGGGACCAGCAGCCCAGCGGAGTTTCCCAGGCCCCTTGGGGAAGAGGAAGGAGGGAAAGAGAGGAGATTGCAGGGTGCGGGAGCCAGAAGCTGTGGGGAGGGGGGGTAGCAGCAGGATGAAAGGGGCACATACATCTCCAGTGGCACAATGGGAGTTTTTCTGGCTGGCTATGAAAGGACACACTGAGGATACAATGGTCTGTGACACATGAAAGCTTTGGAGCAAACTTTATTGCTTCTCCATTAAGAACCCTTCCAGAGACCCATTCAGCTCTAAGAAATCTTGTCAACATCTTAAAATATAAAGAAAACAAAAACCTTCATTTTCCCATGTTCCAAAACAGATTTTCAATATTTTTTTAGATGTCTTCTTGTTTGTGTCCTAGAAGCTTTTGAAGCTTTAGCACTGGCAGGTACTGGGTGTTCCTCTTCAGGTTCCCATTAACCCCAGTCTGAGGGAAACCTGCCCAGCAGTACCCTAGTAAGGGTTCTCTGAGGCAAGAGTTTGCTTCCTCCTCATATATCTTTTGTTTACACGTGCGCCTGCTATCCCTCTACAGTGAATGCTTCCTGCTGTACATGGCATCAGCAGTTAGAGCCCAAGAAGAGAGGAATTACTGTACCCTGCTTTCAAGCTGAGAGGTCATTTATAGGATAAGCGACAGCAGAAATGAGACTAAGCAACCTAAAATAAGGGGCCATGTAGTCACAGACAGAGTGCATAGTAGGAAGCCAAGCTGGAAAGCAGATTACAAAGGAAAGAGCATGACTCTTGCTCCCTGACATATCAGGTACGCATGGTTCACCACTTGATCCCAGAATGTGCCCAAGAAAGAAATAGGATCACAAGCTCTAATCCTTCTACACAGCACTCTTCAGTGGTAAGATGTGACCTACATTGACTCCTAGTGATTTTTGTAGTGTAGGAGACTGAGTCTAGTGTCCAGTGTGGAACACAAAGATTAGAACTGGTTAAAGCAGTAGGCTTTGGGAACCCTGCAGGCTGACAGTGATCAGCATCTGGTCCCAAATCTACTATTTGTAAAAATCAGGATTCTGAAAACAGATTAATTTAGCATCTGAGCATTTCCAAATCTTCTTAACAAAGTACATAAATTAAGTTTTTTGTTTGTCTGTTTGCTTGTTCATTTGTCTAAGATATAGTCCAACTTTAAAGCTGATCTTGGCTAAACAGAAAGAATATACAGTCCATTGCTGATACTTTAAAGACAGAAAGTAAAAGCACAGAATAGTAATTTAAGCATGTAAAAATAGTTGGCTGAACTAGTATGCATGAATTAATTTTAAATTGCACTTCTTTTCAAGATAGCTAGTGATACTTTAAAAATAAATTTTCCAACAAATGCTGACATAAACACTGTGCAGCTTAGTATTTATAAGAGTCTGTTGCAGAAGATTCTTTCATAATGTCTTTCTTCATCCTGCAGTTTGAAAACACTATTCCAACAGGAAGCATTAGCACTGATATGGAACACGTGGTGCAACCATGCAGATGGAGTCTGGGAAAGTTACTGACTACTTGAAATTGCAAAGAGAAAGTACCAAGGGACATTTTAGGGACAAAAATAGTGCCTGCACCTGTTTGGAAAGAGTTTTTCCATTTCTGACAGTGTTCATGAGACACCCCTCAGATGTTGCAAGTACATTTGCTTAACAGCCATAGTGCAACCCTGTTGGTGCAATCTGGAGAACAAATACTTTAGCAGATGCCACACTGAGCACCCTAGTATTCACTATAGATCAGACACATTAAGACCAGCCAAGAATTAGGATTAATGTCGCAAGTTTTGAAAAGCTTATAAAGGACTCTAAATGCTTATTCATAAAATAGTAAGAATTTTCTGAAACAAGCTAGCAGCATTCAATCTATTTTAAATTCCCATGGCTTGAAACAGAGGTAAACTCAGGTCATTCACTAACAATTGAATAAACTCATGTTAATTGTAACAACATCCTCAAAATTTCTTGAGAGTACTGTTTTATTTCTTGCCATTACAAGTTAGGTGCAAAACATTCCTAAGGCACATTTTTCAAATTATGGTCATTACACTGATGAAAATTGAAAAATTGGCTCACTGGAATACAGGGAGTGCCATACTGGACTGGATGATTTTCTAGGTCTTTTCCAACCGTGGTGATTCTATGATTCTATGATTCTATGATTCTATACTGCTTCACACCAATAGTATTTAACTTCAACGGGTGCTAAGAAAGCGCATAAAACTGTAACTCTTATGACATGACAGAGAATGTGATTGCAAGCATTAGGGACTGGAGATGAAAACATTGGCAGTACGAGCTGCAAAAAAAAGGACAACTTACTTTGGATAGCCGTCTTTGTACTGGTCCACAAAACTCTTCCCATAAACCTATTTGCGTTGTGCTGACTTTATAGTCATTACTCATGAGGTGAATGTGCTTGTGCTTAAATTTACTAGGAATTGCTGCCCTGGACAGTAAAGCATCAGGAAAGATGGGAGTCAGAGCAGTAGTCTACTACATGAGTACTACGATCATTGCTGTACTGATTGGTATAATCATTGTGGTCATCATCCACCCCGGGAAAGGTACAAAAGAAAACATGCACAGAGAAGGCAAAATTGTGCAAGTGACAGCAGCAGATGCCTTTCTTGATTTAATAAGGTATGGCTATGATATTGCATATTTTCTGTACCAATGACAACAGTGATATCTGGATTCTCAAGAGATGTATAGTGAATAAATTTAGGTAGTGAGTGTATAAACTAGTTACATTTCTTTCAGCTATGCAATACTGATATCTCTAACACTTACAGTGCTACAATGCATAGTTTTACATTCCAATCAGGTTGCTGCAAGGGAAGAAGCTGCTTTTAATATTAAAAAAAAAAAAAAAAAAAAAAGATTATTTTACATACGAAATAAAGTTTTCTGTTCTGCTATCTGCATGGGTCTTTTCCCCTTCTTCCATAGCACAATCCTTATTACCAAATTCCTCTGCTTTCTTTACTTCCAACTTTCAACAATTTTCTCATTTCATTGAAGCCCTGATTTAGCTTTTCTTCAATGCCAATCTGGGTTCATCTACTCAACCTTTTTAAATTGTATGGATGGGAAATAAATTCCAGGAACAGGCAAAATGAATGCTTGAAATAGAGGGCACAAATACAAAATCTTGTTTTCTCCTTGCTCAGAGACTCTGCAATACCTCTTTTCTAGAGTTAATATGTCATAGATGTATTCCAGGGAGTAGGGAAACTGAGGTTTTGAACTCAGGAGCTTTTCCACAGGTAAAGCCATCAAAATTTTGTGTTCCACTAACCCATTTGGAGAAGCCAGAGACATGGAGAAAGGCCTCCAAGAGTCATGCTGCCAGGAAGGGGGACTTCAGAAAGATCCATGAAGAGGTTTGCACTCAGATTCCTCAAGATTTATTCAGTTACGCTGCCTCTAATCCCCTCAGAAATATCACCATTTTGAAAAGGAAATAAACAAGCCCCCATATGTAACAAGCATGTAAACACATATATTGTTATATGTGTCTGTGTTACTATTAAAGAATGCTTCGCCTTTGGAAATATTTATTTTTTTTAATCATAAGACACAAAATTGAGTTATGAAATCATTATTTACAAGGCTATGTGACTGAAAAGGTTTTTGAGAAATAGAAACGCATTATTAATAATTTCTTTATTAATCTAGGTCCTGACAAAATAAATAAATGTAAACTAAAAAGTTGGTACCAATACATAGAGCTTTGTTCATGTGATAAATTAGCTAATGTTCTGCTCCATTACAAGACCTGCTATACCATATTGGATCCAAAGATTATAATTGACATGATCTCTTGAACCCTATTGCATTTTGTCCTGATAAAGCTAACCGGGCCAATTCTGTACACAAAGCTCTACTTGTTGTATGTATCTGTATGCATAAATATATATTCATCTTAGGGTTCCTTTGAAAATTATCTGGTCAACTATTTAGTTGGCTCTGCCACTACTTAATATGTAACTAGAATCATAGTATATCTCATATAATCTTCTTTCTCTTTCACAGAAATATGTTCCCTCCAAATTTGGTGGAAGCTTGCTTTAAACAGGTATGTTTTTTCCAGCTCATATTAAATCTGAAGATACTTGGATATGAAAGGACTTTACAGATTGGAAGATGTTAAAAAATGGAAAATGTGCATAGGTTAGAAACTGAGGCAACAGTTTTGTGAATATCAGTAATAGAATCAAACGAAGGGACATTCCATTACCTGTGATAGGAATGCATGGGAATGTTCTTACTTCATTGCTTCCCAAATTCCTCCCTCATTAGCCTAGTCCTAACATAAACTATTCTACAGAGAAAACAATAGTAACTAGTTACATACCTCTTTTAAAAACAAGACATCACGGATCCAGGGAAATTTTTTAATGCGTCTTGTCACAACTTAATTACTTTGTACAGAACCAAGAAGCAATCTCTAACTGAGTTTACCAGTTGCTACGGTAGTAACCAAATGGGATGGAATGTGGAGGAAAAAAAGCAAGAATTTAAAGTAAAAGCTTTGAAAAGATGTACTGAATTACAGCAGAAGAGAATTTAAAATAAACAGCAACATCTTCCTTAGGCACAGGTGTTTTGATGAACAACATTGCCACAAGAAACACACAGAAAAGTTGAAATACTTTGTTTTGAGTTAATTAACAAATACCTAAGAAGGTGGTATGGCTTAGCACACTGTAAACCTAGAAAAAGTATAAGCATAATAATGAGTGAATTGGCCATTGCAAACGTTGACATGGACATTACTATGACTAAACATAAAATGGGAGTTAGTATAAGGCTTTTTAACTAGAAGAAGGTTTATCATGGTGATGTCTTGAAAAAATGGAGTAGTGGGAATGAAATAGATCATCTGTTTTTAATGAAAATTCCTATAGCAACAGGAAATTTAACTCAGTGAATAGCAGTCTTAAATCTAAGATGTTAATTAAAGAGGTCCTGTACATTCTGTTTCTATTATATATGTTGTATTTCTCATGTGTTTCACAGCCTACAGGATTTTCCTAGTAACAATTCAATGAATAGGAAGCGTTTAGTGAATGTTTTTCTGACTTCCATCAGCAGATGTCACTGGCATATACACTCCACACTTAGATCTTTTGATGTATCAGGTGCACACATTCTGTCTTATAGCATCCTTCAACATGTTTCTTTCCTGATAGAGATCTGCACTGAAATATAGTGGAAGGATTTTCCTTCTTTCTCATTATTACCACCATATAGAACCTCTAATGACTGTGTTCAGACTCACAACATGTTCTAAACACTATGTTCCCTATCAATAGCAAATACATTCCAAAATACTTCCACTAATGCACCAAAGATGTTACCTCAAAAGACCAAACATTACTCAAATTTTTAACATTGAAAATTTTTGCTTTCCTTTGCATAGTTCATTTTAGTGAAGTAAAGTTGGACTTCAGAATGTAGAATACCTTTTCTGCATAATTAAATAGAATTTCTATCTAGAAAGTGGTAGCCAAGATGGAGAGGGCTTTTAGAGGGAGCTAGGACAGCTTTTATGACATTGCTAGTGATAGAAGAAACTGGAAGGAATGCTGGGATCTCAGGACTTAATCAGGAAGGATCTTGCTGGATTTTCTGCTGCTTTCCAGTCAGTCTTCCTGCTCTTTAACTTCCTTTTACTGTATTTTCACAGCAAGCCTGTGAAGCAAACAAATCTGCCTCCTCTTGTTTCTCCTCCTCCTGCACTTCTTCCTCCTATTCCTCCTCCTCCTCTTCTGAAAATGTTCATCCCAGGAAACAGAAATAAGAGCTAAGGAAATCCTTGTTCAAACCTTTCAGCTGGGAATGAGAAGATCCATTTCAGGCCTAGCTGATGCTTTTCAGCTCCATACACCAGGAAGGCTTCAGGGCACATCTTTTCCTAGCAGGCCTAGATAAGAACAATAACTTCAAAAATGTCAGGCATTAGGTTCATTTTATTCCTCACAAGTTAATCCCTTACTACTCATGAAAGGTCTGATTGCACTGTCTCAGTCAGCCCTCACTCCAAATAAATCAGTGGCAGATAGGGATCTCTGGAATCAGAAGACAATTAAAGCCTATGACAAAGTTTCTAGTGCTGGTTATTTCCCTATGACATACGATGATACTTTTCCTATGTGGGGCATTGTGCCTTTTCTCAGCAATGACAATCTGAAAAGTCTGATGGCAGGTAAATATTTCACACTTGTCTAAAATTAGAGAATTTTATTCAAAATATTCTTTATAGTTCAGTATTCACCCCAAACTTGGGGATATGCAAAGAAATCTTCAGATTTATCTTTCACCTCTGGCTACAGCTTTTCATTTTTTTCCATGCTAAATTCAAAGTTGATATCTATTGCTTGTCTGATAGATAGGCAGAAAGTTCATCCTATCTGATTACTTGCTGTGCTGTGCTCTCAGGATATATCAAAAGACAAAAGAAACAAAGAGAGAAGTTGGGACATCAGGGAAAACAGAATCAGTCTAATAATTTGTTGGAGGAGGTCACTGTGTTGTGAATAGGCAGAATTTGTTGCCAGATGATGCTTAAAAAACTGGAAAGGTGTACCTGATAACTGCATTTCATCCAAGCTGTTTTTAATTAATGTTCTTTCCATAACTCATTCTTATCAAGGGGATAGGAAGTGTTAATTACACTTCAAGACAAGACTGTTGGTATACATACTGTCGATTCCTCATGATAGTATTGTCTGGTTGAGATGCATTTTAACCTGTGTCATCAACTCTTCTGCAGAAAACCTCAAATGCTTTCATATATGTCCATAAGGACAGGAAAAAATGAATCTGGAAGACAGAGTATTTCTGCTTTATTCTCATTTATCTATATATATTTATCCTTGCATTTTAGGGCTAGCAAACCTGTTGTCTTCAAAATCATCACTCACTAAAAACCACATCACCATATTGACCTAGAACAGATAGCACTAATTATAGTATGTCAGAATACTGATAGTAAATCACGACTTTTCAGAGTATTTACCAATGCAATTACATTTTTCACAAGCTAAATGGTGGCATGTGCTACTTCCGTGGTACCTACTGTTGCTTCTTAATGTCATGTAATGAATTCAAATGAGAGGGCTATGAGTATCTTGCACAGGTTTTGAAATATATATATATATTTTTTTATATGAATATATATATATTCTATATATATATATATATATATATATTTCACAATATATATAATATATATATATTCCCCAATATATATATATAATGTATATATATATTCCCCAATATATATATATTATATATATTTCCCAATATATATATATATATAGTTGAAAAAATATAGTGCAAACAGGTAATTCATTATATTACAATGAGAAATTAAATCTATTGCCTATTTCATCATGAGATATCTGAATTCAAAATAATTTTAAAGCTTCACAGTGTCTTGGACTAATTCCAGAAACTACATTATAGAATTTTCTTGCATATAAAGTTGTTTGTAGAAAGCTATTAGTATTACTGTGTATCAGATAGCATTTTCCTTGCTACTTGTTTGTTTTCTGTATGTGAACTAAAGGAAACTGTATGACTATATTGAATCTAAAATCCTATCAGGCAAAATTCTTTTTACTTGGTGACAAAATGTATAAAAGACTCTTCAAAATGACAGGACCACAGTTATGTTGTTTAGTCTATCCCAGATTATCAGTGTAGGTGTGTAGATTCCTAGTAAAACACAGATGGATTCTGAAAATCCTAAGCCCACCTGTAGGAATTATAGGAGAGTTATTCTTTATCTACTTTCTTCCATTACTGAATGATACAAAAGAATGAGGATTCACAGAAGTGTAGTGTGATATTAAAATGTCAGTTTGAGGTACATGTTTTTACTTCGATTCCCAAAGACAGCTGATAAACCTTATTCCCAGAAAGATGCAGTAAATTTTTGCCTGAAAAAAGAAATTTCATAAAAACTCACGAAATAATCTCTGTTGATAGTTTCTCTGCAAAACAATGATAGTCAGCTCAGCTACCACCAATTCACAACCTTCAATATTTCCTATCCTTTAGAAGATATTCTTTTATACTGTTGCTTTCTATAAACTGTTGGTTTTTCACCATTCTGCACAGAGAATTTTTTATTCTTTTCATATATATTTTTTCCAGTGCTGGTTAAGCAATCTTCTATTTTGCTTTCAGAGTCATCTGTAAAAATTATTAAAAAGAATAAACTTCAACCTACACTTTTTCCTTTGCAGTTACTATATTTATTTTTCCCTAATACCTTCTAATTTGCTTCACCAGGAATTTTCTCATGACTTTTTGATAGACAGCTTTGTGCACAGTAAGACTGACACATCAGTGAATTTATCCATAACCTCATTTATCACTAATGAAAGGCCAACACAATTGACTGTTTTAGAACAAATAAAGGTTGCTCTCTGAGTTCTGTGCTCAAATTCCCACTTTGAATTCAACTCTAAAAAAACTGTTTTTCCACTGCTCTCCACCCTGGGAAGAATTCTAGAAAGACTGATCTCCCTAGGGTAAAGCCAACATTTCTGAATACTTCATTTTTACCAGCAGTGTGAGTCCACAGAAAAGATCAACAACTTTGTGTACCAGTAGTACACAGAGTACATAGTAGTAGCAGAAAAGGGAAGACTTTGCTGAGAGAAGTTCTAAAATCTGTATAATACCCCCTAAAAAACATTTACCAATACAATGGGCATCTTCTGACTGAGATAGAATTTCAAAATCAGCAAAAAGAAGGAAAAAGAAGAAAAAGGAGGGTGGGACTGGGGTGGGTGGAGTGGGGGGTGGGGGGTGGAAGAGAAAAGGAAAAAGAAATAATTAGTGTAACCTAAGATGATTTCTAACTGCCTTTCCAAAGAGGTCAGAAATTTCATATGATTGTGCTTTCTCCTCCCCTGCCCAACACTTTCCCGGTTCCCCCTGATAATGTTGGAATCCAGTATCTCCAATGTAATTGACACAGGAGTGGATGTCTTACAAAAACTGTGGTACCGATGAAATAAAAGTAGTTTATGGCTTAGTCAATAACCTGTTGCAACAGGCAGCAGACAGCACACACCTAACACGGTCTAGAAGCCCAATTATGTTGCTTTTGACTTACTCAAATAGGCAGGAAAAAGAGAATAATCTGGGGATAATTTAGGAGAACCAAGGAGAAGGCAGTAATTGTGTCTGGAGAGAGCAAGAAATAAAATAAATTCTATAGGAAATTAGTCTTTAACTTCAGTCTTCATTAAGAGGTTACCTTTTTATGTTTGTCTAATCTGCATGTCTGAAAGTCCAGCATAATTAGACCCTTCAGATATCTGAAATAAGAAATGTCTACCTAGTTGGTTTTGTTTTATTATATACAATGACTAAGATAAATAAAATTATTTGTATTATGAAGTCATCACACTCCCATTAAACCTCAAAAAAAAATTAACAACTGGAAGCATTTCATGTACAGCTTTGGACAGTAGTTCCAATTTCAGTGTTGCTTAGCTTCTGGCATTCAATTTCTCAGTGACTTGATTCACCACTGTAACCTATTAAAAAAAAAAAAAAAAAAGCCACTTTTGATCATTTTCCTGCCGTTTTGAAGAACTGTGCTATCTCACAGAGAGATCAAACTTCATTTCATACAGCAATACAGCAAAGAAATTTTCACAGACAGGAGTGAGTGAGGGGGGAGCTGTGTTCCTCTGTCAGCCAACTGCTTGAATAGCTCATTTGCCTCCTCTAGTTACGGAATAAGGCTTCATACATTTCTTTTATAATTTTTTAGCAAATTTCATTTAAAACTCAAGGATATCTTTGTTCTGCTACATCTTTTGTATGTACAACTTGTTTCCTTAAATCTCCTGTAATTTAACACAAAAATCTGAAAAACTTAAAGCCTTCAGGAGATACAGTGTATATGTGGTAGAACTAAATTAAAACAATTCAGCTATGGAAAGTAAAAGAAACTTAGGTTAGCTTTGCTATGTGCTAATATTTAGGTTTCCCATCTTAGTTTTAAGTATACTAGCTTCATTTCATTCAGATGCTCATTCAGATGCTTTTAGAGTATGCAACAGTCTCCAAATATTACTACTAACTCTACAGCTTTTGAACTTAACATTTGGGTTTTGTAGACACATCCAAAGGAATAAAAATCCAAAGATACTGAATACTCTTGACAACTGTATCCCATTGCTTTAAAATGATATTTAGTATCCCAAGATAATCTAGAAACATTTTGTGAGTTTTACTTAGTATTTCTTGTGCTCAGATGAATTTAATAAGGATAGGGCTGAGGGTTTTTTTTGAATGCTGGAACAAATATTCAGGGTACACATTTCTTTTTGGAAAAGTACGTGGTGGAAGGCTGGCTGTCAAAGTGGAGATTTAGTACAGCACTGAGAGATTTAAATTGATTTCCCCATTCCATAGAGAAACTATTTAAATTGAGAAATAATTCCATATCAACAAAAATGGTGACTTTTTATTGCATAGTAGAGAAAACTAATGTCTTTTCTAATAGCAAATTTCTAATTTCAAGTTAAGGAATTGGGAGGAGTAGGTATGTTATATTTAGATTACTTTCAGTCTATTTTTTTCTAATTCAAAAACAGTTGAAAAAATATTTGGGGGAATAATGGTTATTTATAAAAAGGCAAATTAAATATTGATAGATTCATAATAAACTCACACGAATGACAGCTTACCTTACCAACAAGCATTATGCAAAAATTCATGTTTTACCATGGAAATTAATAATTCAATGATATGTGATTTTTACCTTTGTTTGGACAATTCACATGATTTCCACCTTTCTGTTCTTTTTGTTTTACCAGTTCAAAACTAACTATGAAAAGAGAATGTTTAAAGTAGATATCCCATCCAATGACACGTCCACAGTGGCTTCCATAATTAGTAATGTATCAGCAGCAATGGAAACCCTCACACAAATGAAAGAGGAAATGGTTCCTGTTCCAGGTTCTGTAAATGGAGTGAATGCCCTTGGCTTGGTGGTTTTCTCAATAAGCTTTGGCCTGGTGATTGGAAGCATGAAGGAGCAAGGTCAGGCCTTAAAAGACTTCTTTGATAGCCTTAATGAGGCTATCATGAGACTGGTAGCTCTAATCATGTGGTAAGTGCCTCTGATAAATTATGTATTAAGTTACTAACTTTATTTTTCACTATAGTGGATAGCCAGAGTTTTTGGCAGAAAGTGATACAATAAGAACTTAATTGAATTGTAACTTTCTGGTAAATGAAACCCTAAGTTGTAGTTTTGTATATTTAGTCTTACAGAGTGTTTGGCTTTTTATCCTAAGAATCAGGATCTTTGGCACACCTTGCCAAGCTTAGCACTCATTCTATGAATTCATAAGGTGAGAAGTCAAAATAACATGCTATCAAAATTTCCTTATCATCTACTCAGATTTCATTAGAGGAAACCAGCAAATCTCTCCTATAATCTTATTTCTACACAGAAAGACCTTGCTACCACTAGTTTCCAACACAAGCAGTTCCTGCAGTTATATAGTATGTAACTATGTCCTTGCATTGTAGCTGCACAAAGATATACATATTTTTTACTGTTTCGTTTCCTCTGTTCAATAGATAAATAAAACCTATACATTTTCCCCAAAACACACAGAAATCCTTTTCAGAAATGAAGTCTTGTTTTCTGTCATGTAGAAGGTAGCTTTTGAAAGAAAAGGCTGAAATGTCTTGTTGCCTTTTCACAATCCCCAAAACCTCAAAACCTGCACATACTAAGTGCAAAACTATAAAAGAGTATGCTGTAAAATTCTATAATACAGAAAACATCTGTGCAAATCAAAAATCTTTTCCCATTGCTTGTAAGAACACTTGAGATAACAAAGCAGAGGGTAGAAAATGTTACTTCTAGTAAGCTTCAATGTGTATTTTATGTTTCAAGGCACAATTAAGATATTCTATATAATGATGCTCACTGATAAAAAGACAAATGGGTACTTATGGAAATGGAAATAGGGCTGCATCAAAAGTTCTGCTGAAATAATAGAATTATGTTTCTGTAGATCTAAGAGTTTTATGCCCAGTGCTAACTCCTTTACTTGTAGCTGTGATTACTGATAGGAAGAAATAGATAAGACCACTTGTGTTGCTACCCCACAGTGCCATAACCTTTTCCATACAGACAGCTTCACACTAAAGTATTTATGGAGTGCTCCACTAGGAATGGACAGAAACATCATGAAATCATTGGAAGAGTGAGTTCTTCCCCTGCAACATAAGAAACAACATTGGAGAGAGAACAGAGAAGGACACTTGGCATATACTTCAACTGTGTTGAATGAGACTTCATTCTAACTTGCAGAATTTTAAACAAATTTGCTAAACCAGCTTGTAAATGATACTTGAATTATGAAGGGAGCTCATCTCCCTACATATGAAGGCCTATTGCTGGAGAATTTTGAGCTGAAATTGTTCTTCTAATGACACTCCCTTTACATTGCAGTGTTAGTCACATATCTGGCCACTCCAGTTTTCCTAAGTGATTTGCATGCATTTTTAAGTTAATCTTCAAGGCTTTGTGTCTGAAAGGCATGCTATACTCCTCTGATGTTCCTCTTAACAGATTTTGAATGTAGTAGAGCCTATAAAAAATCTTTGCGCTGTGGTTTCATCCAATTTGAGCTCCTTATAGTCTAACAGTTAAACTCCTGAACTGCTTTTCAATTACAGTCATCCAATTAGTAATATCCTACCTTGAAGCACACATACAAATGTGTAAAAGTTATGAACAGGGGAGCATTTTATATTGTTCACTACAATACTAATTTGATTTCTTATTTGCAGGTATGCTCCACTTGGAATCCTCTTTTTGATTGCTGGAAAAATTGTTGAGATGGAAGATATGGGCGTGATTGGTGGTCAGCTTGCCATGTATACTGTAACAGTTATAATCGGTTTGCTTATTCACGCTGTCATAGTTCTACCTCTCCTGTACTTCCTAATCACTCGTAAAAACCCTTGGGTGTTTATTGGAGGCCTAATCCAGGCACTAGTCACAGCTTTGGGAACATCTTCCAGGTATAAAATAATATTTTAGGGCCAAATATATATATTTTAATATTATTGCTTTAAGAAACAAACTTTTGCCTAATGCAGCTGGTTAACTTCACTCTGTGAGAGATGGTCATTAGCATTATATTGATTCAGACTGTTATTTTTTTTTATTTTTTTTTTTTATGAACTCCTGAAAAGGTATGAAATTGACATATTTGGTAATGCAGACTGTATGGCTGGAGCCTTTGTGACATCATTTAGCCCTGGTCCTTGAGTTCTGTAGGAGTTTGTAATTGTTGGTGAAGGACAAAGCTGGCAAAAGAAATGTTGTGCATGGCAAAACAAAGAAGCAAGCATGAAGCCTCAGAGGCAATTGTGAGAGAGCTCAGGAGCCTTTCTTGGCAGGTGATGTTCTATGCTAAGTATCCTGGACCTGCAACAGAAAGTCCACTAGTGTTCTATGTTGGTGAAGTGAAAGACTTCATGTGAACTAATGTCTGTTTCCATCTGAGATGGAAGAAAATGTTGCCAAAATGAAATACTTATTTCATATTCCACATCCAGACGAGAAGCTATTAGGACTATTAACACAGAGTCTGAGTAAATTTCATATGGTAAAAAGTCTCTTGAGGACTTACAAAAGACTGTGTCAGCATATTTTCAGTTAAGGAAAGACATCTACTTTTGAAACCAACTCCTTCTTATTTGACATTTTGATGTCAGTGCTTGCAATGTGTAGAATGTCTAAATGGGAATTTTCTTAATGATTTTTAAAGGTCAATAGTAAAACTAAAGACAATCAACATGGTTCAAAAGAAAATAAATAGTGGCAATTAAAACAAATACCTAGTTCTATCAAAACTGAACTTCAGTGTGTAATAGTGTTAAAAGTGTATTTTCCAATCTTAGCTGCTCAAGATTCTTAGTAGGAACCTAAACAGCTGCTGTATTAAGACAGTACAATGCAATGCAAGTAGATTTAAAAATTATTCAAAATGCTATTTTATGTTGACTGTCATCAAAGAGGTTTTCTGGCACAATGTTTACTTCCCTTCTTTGCACTTTATCAGTATTTTTATTTTATCAGTACTGATAAAGTTTTCCAAGTCTGTGAAGTAGTTAGCAATGAAGAGGTCACCGAACCACAGTAACCTGCGCTGCTGAAAAACCTCTTCAGTGTGATCAGATGGAAAGATGCATCTTTAAGAACAAAGAGACAAATCTATTCTTACAAAACAGCCAACTAGTCCCAGAGGATCAGGAGAACCTCCAGTATCATATATAGCTTGGCAGATATATACACGTGTCATCACAGTGAATGACAGTTTGCATTCTACAGTGTAAAACTCACATCATGACTTCTTTCTTTTTGTTTCAGTTCTGCAACACTGCCTGTTACATTTAAGTGTCTAGAAGAAATAAATGGAGTGGACAAACGAGTTACAAGATTTGTACTGCCAGTTGGTGCTACAATTAATATGGATGGAACTGCCTTATATGAGGCTTTGGCTGCAATTTTCATTGCCCAGGTTAACAACTTTGACCTGAACTTTGGGCAGATTATCACAATCAGGTACAGAAGTCATTATTACCTACATCTAATGAAAGCACCTCTGTGTTGATTTCTTGTCATTTAATGAGGGATTAAACAATAAACATCTAGAGCTAAAAACAAGTACTACTAAAGTAGGTGAATAACTGTAACGATTTACACCTTCTGCACAGAAGAGGCCCCCAGCACATACCCTTCATTAGGTAAACATTTAAAAAACTGGAACATGAGATACCTATCACTGCACATAGTAGGGTCAAAAAGAAGATTTAAATTTCTTTTGTCATTAAAATTTTCTTGAAGTATTCACACAGATGTTGGGATCTGCACCAGATAGTTTACAGTGAACGTACCAAGCTGTAGCAAAGGAGCAGCACAGTGGCATGGTGCACTGCTAAGTCAAGCAGGGTGGTATTTTCCTAGTCTTGGTCTCACATAGAGCAAGCTGTGTAAGGAGAAGCAGTACATTTTATTACATCTGCTGATAGAGGTGGAGAAGATGAGTATGTTTTCAAGCAAACAAGCCTTCATGTTTGAAATGTGACAGCAAAACGAAAAAAAAAACCTAAGTAGCACATTAATTTTGTTCTGTGACTCCAATGGCTTGAGAGAAGAGGGTGATGGATACATGTGCACTGTAGATGAATGTCAGCAAGGGGAGAGTGGAAAAATGTAGGCAGACAAGCAGGTATTTATTACTCAGCAACACTGAACATTCAGATAATGGTGAACTGAAAACACAGGATATTTTCAAGCAGAAGTGCTTCTCTCCATAAAGCCCACCATATTAACTTAATATTCATTAACAGAAGGTAAGACTCTGCTTTCACACTCCAGAGCAGTAATTTAACATTCGTTAATACCAGAGCTGCTCCCTGACAAATCACCTGACAAAACAAAATTCTTACTAAAGTGAATGTGAACAAGCATATTTCAGCCAAGCTACTAGAATGTATGATTCAGGGGTTTTGCCAGTTTTCTGATTTCTGTTGACTGAATTCAAAATGGCAAAGGAGTTGGTAATTCACCTAGCGTAAGGTTATAGTGAGGTGGACAGAGAATAAAACTTTGAATCACATCTGCCGGGACAAAATTAATTCCTCAACTTTAACACATTTGAGCTGATGGAATTGGTTTGTTCAGTGAGTGGTGTCATGTACCTATGATGTTTTTGACTGGCCATAAGCACTAAGAAGGGTATTTACCATGCCACAAAATCATGTTACCAGAGTTCTGGATAAACGCTCAGTGTATACATTTTGGACTAAAATCCACATACCCCTCCAAGCTGTGCAGTGTTCAGATTAGGGGCTGGGTTCACAGTTTTCTTTCTTTACTAAAGAGCAAATGCTTTCTTGCTTGTACTTGTTTTCGGTGTTTACCAGATGATAAAAAGTGTTTACTACAGAAGTCAATTAATTGTTCTTGCGGTCTCTTTGCACAGCATCACAGCTACAGCTGCCAGTATTGGGGCTGCAGGCATTCCTCAAGCTGGACTGGTCACCATGGTCATTGTGCTTACATCAGTGGGTTTGCCTACAGATGATATCACTCTTATCATCGCAGTGGACTGGTTCTTGTAAGTACTTAAATGGCTGAATTAAGAACTTAAATTTATTTGGAGGTGCAGTAGGCAGGCACAATTTGACAGCACTGCAGTGAGCTTTTGCTCTAGAAGTTGTGAATCACAATTTCTTGCAATTAAGATACGTTCTTAAAGCAGATGGTGTAGCCTAATGATGGCTCTACTTATGTGCAAAAGGATGATTTATAAACCTGGATACTTAGGATACTAAGAAAATTTTCAGATGCAGTAATTCAACTAGAAAAGAATTGCTCTAGTGTGACTACTTTTGTTTGTTTGCTTGCTTGTTGGTGTTTTTTTTTTGGAAGCTGTTAATGAAATTCCATCAGTTAGGTTTAGAATATTGAGCTGGGGTGGCTATTTAATCCAGGAAAGGTTAGTATCTTCTCCACAGACATGGAAGTGAAAAACAGTTCTTTACTTCTTATCCAGCACCCATAATGTATCACACATCAGTTGTTCTGTTCCTTTGCAGAAGACAGTACAGTCACATCCATAGGTATAAAGGGAGATATCCTAGATCCAAGAAGTAAATCACAGGCATGTTTCTTCCAGCCTATTTCCTCTGACCTAGTTTCCAGAGAGTTTTACCCATGAACTCTTATCAAGTGATCCTTGCAAGAAGCTGGAGGAAACTTTGGTCAGAAGGAAAATGAAAATCAGGCAGATTCTCATTGGCTTGTATGTCAGAGGATATAAACCCAAACAAGTATAAAAGTGCCTCTGATAAGCATCTGCCATATTTTCCTTTTGTTCTCCACATCACAAGCTATTTCTTAGGGTGGAGTTGCCAACAGTATTAACAGATATAGTTTCTCCAAATCCTTGTATATTGCAGTTTTCTGTCGAAGGAGGAATAATGACAATCAATTCAATGAATATACATAATAATCATAAAACTGCTGAATCGTCTAGTAGATATCCAGTGAAAATTTAAATATCTTGTCTGCATACTTCCCTGAACAAGTGATAAACTCAGGGTTAATTTACTATTTCTTCTTAGGGATCGTCTCCGTACTACTACCAATGTCTTGGGAGACTCCATTGGAGCAGGAATTGTCGAACACTTGTCACGGCATGAGCTGAAGAACAGGGATGCCGAGATGGGGAATTCTGTGATAGAGGAGAATGAAATGAAGAAACCATACCAGCTGATCTCACAAGAAAACGAAAATGAGAAACCATTAGACAGCGAAACCAAGATGTAGGGCAAAGATGGCATGAGTCTAACACTACAAGTGCGGAAAACACACACTTTTTCCAGCCTTTTATATCTTGAATTCACCACATTCACTTATTCCTTATCTTTTCCATTTATGCTAGCACTGAAAAGAATTAATGGAAATATATTCCAGACTAGCAGTGATCAAGTGGCTTCCCACTTTAAAAATAAAAAAAAAAAATAAAAAAAATAACAGACAGCAACACTGGTCCTGCTAGAAATGTGCTAAGTGAGGATAAAAAAAAAAAAAAAAAAAGAAAAAAAAGAAAAAGAAAGAAAAAGAAAAAAAAGAAAAAGAAAAAAAAAAACGGCATCTTTGTTACTCAGCCCTGAAAATGTGATTTATTTTTTTTTAATGAACTGGAAAGTAAAATCATATAACAGAGCTTGAAAATGTTTTTTTTTAAATACCTATTGGAAAATTCAACATCTGTAAGCACACAATCAGTACTTTCCAACTTGATAACTGCATTCAGCTGAGTAAATTAATAAGATTTCTTTCACTTGATGTTCTTTTTTTTCTAGCATTACAGCCTTGTTCAATTACTAGACAATAAAAGGACATTAATTGAAGGAATAAAAAAGGAAGTGTATAGATGCAGAAACAATTCCCACAATCAGCACTTTGTCAGCTAAGCTGAGAAACAATTTTACCTAGACACTATTTTTTACATTATCCTCAGCTGATCTTGACAAAAACTCAGCCTAGTCAGTTCCCATGGATTTGCAGACATTTGTGTATGTATATATGTGTACCTCCGCACTGGATTTGCCCTTTAATTTCAACTCCACAACCCAGCTGAACAATCAATGTCTGTAAATGTTTGTAGGGGCAAGGCCCTAGGCTGTACTGACTCTGGGACTGGAAATGCATCTTCTTCTATTTTTGGGGATATAAAAAAATATGCTTTAGGTACACCAATTAATCTACTTAATAAACAATAATATAAATAGGAGGCAGTACCGGCCCTCTGCAGAAAGTGCAGAAGGTTGAGTTGTTCAGATCCTAACAAGACTGGATTCTAAATCTGAATCCTTAGGGCTAACAAGAGATCTTCTGATTGTAGAGCTCCAAAACCCTTGGTCTTCCACTGATCAGTAATAAAGCCATTAGATAGATCTGTGTTTTTCCACCTGGAGAAGAAGGCTCCCTGTTTCAGTGCAAAATTCCAAAAGCCTTATGCATTTATGAGCAGCATCCCAAAAATAAAAAATAACCCTTTAGAAAGTAAAACTAATGGGTGCTTTTTCACCTTTTGCTAGGAAAAATCTATAAATCTAATCTAATCTAAAATACAAAATAGTAAATACTATAATAAATATATGAAAAAATAATTACAAAGGATTTTAAAGCTCAATATTGTAGATTTCTTTCAAGGAATCAGTAGGGAAAGAATGAAAAAAGAGAGACAATGCACTTGTAATCCTGTTGCTTTTTTTGTTCATTCCAGAATCATTCCCCAGTGAAGCCCCTTCTTAGAAATATTAATTATATACATTCTCCTTTTAACTTGTATAATTGTAGAGGTTAAACTGGAATTTTTTAAAATACAGCTACAGTTAGGGGAATGAAGAAATACTAATCAGAAGGCAGAATAATGTTGAGTGATGGTTTTTATTTAAATGTTCTTTTTTCTTCTTTCTACCTTGCCCAACAAAATAAAACTTGATTGTATGAATGAAGGATTGATTCCCTTGTAATGCCCAAAGCGCAACACAAAAAATATTCACCATGCTGCTTTTGTCTTTAAGACAACATAAATGCGGTGTATTTCACTGTAGTGAAAATGTCAACATCCTGATTGAAGGTAAATTTTTTCCCATGTTTAGAGCAACAAGGCAAGACTGTTTTGTTTAGGACTGAAAACTCCTGCCCATCTTCTCCAGTTGATTAGTCCAGACAATAGGAGCAGGAACTCTTCAGTGACTTAAGTGAGCAGGGTTTAACTCAGAGCACTGAGCGGTCAAACCTACAAAGCTCTTAAATTAATCTCTCACTGAAAGAAAGCAAGTGTGACTTTTATGTTTTTGCTAACAGAATGCAAATCTAGGATACAGATAGACATTCTCAGATATGTGTAATTAGAGATATTTTTATATAGATACTGTATTCAAAATGTGTGTATAAATTTTAACTGTAGAATGTACAGCATAACGATTTAATTTTTGTTAAGATTCTGTTTGGAAATACATTGCAAAGACATAATATAAATGGCTGTCTTTCTATGACATCAGCAGAGAAAAATGAATTGTTTCACAAAGTATGTGATCTTTTTTTAAACTAACTTTGTTTCTTATGGAAATCAGGTATTATAGAAAGATTCCCTTGCTCAGCCCTCATTGGTTCTGAGTTGGTATGCACACAGAGTGGATTGAGAAGCATTACTTTGTAGATGTATTTTCAATAAAAATAGTTTTACATTACTACTTTTTGGGGAGATTTTTTTCAATGGCTCTCTAACCAAAGTTCTACACAAACTCAAAGCAAACAAATTTATATTATGGGACCCCAGGTCATTCTACACAGCGGGGATTCCTCACTTCAAATATCTGCTTAGAGTTCCAAGATCAAAGAAAACAGATAAGTGAAACACCACTGACCAAAGAAGGCAAGGAAGGGAGGGCAGGAAGGAACATTAAAAATTATAAGAAAAAATGTCAAACTGAGTGAAGTTCATTCACATGTAGGTAAATCTGCAAAATCTTAAAAAGGTAAGCATTTATATTTCAATTGATTCAGTAACTGAAAAGTTGCTGGTTCATTTTGAATGTATAATTTCATGGTCCAAACACAGAAGGGTCACTGTGCCATGGGAAGTAATAGGAGTCCTTTGACTGGGGTATTAAAGCACTGTAATGTTATGGTCATCCTACACAATCCACTGTTCTTCTCACGGAAGTAGTTTGTTATGGTGTCAGGGTTCATCTGGCAACAACTTCAGCTAGCAGAGATACTATCTAATGGAAGTGAATGTCTTGTCAGAAGGAGTGGGAAGGTATGTGAGCTGAATCACTTGCATTTGGAAATCTGTCTTGGAGCAGATAGAGACAGCAGTGAGAAGCCTTGCCTTCCTGAACATGACAACAGAACTGGACATTGACTTTCATTGATTCATCTGAAGCATTTTGAGTAAAAACAATACATAAATGCAATCGGCATTAAAAAAAAAAACAAACAAACAAAGAAGTAATGGTTATGTTATCAAATGCATAAGCATCATTTTACCCATTTTTTAATGTTGTCTACACATTCATTTTTTGATTCAATTCAGTTAGGCATCTTTGTGTTTTGATAATTACTATCACTACGTGAAGAGCTAAAGAAAAAAGGGTTAGTGCATTGCTCGGAGGTATTACTGGCACGGTGACCGCACAGCTCTGTGGCCCGAAACAGAATAAGGTCTCTAGTATTGTATAATTTTTCAGTGGTGTTTTCATTTGGAAGTTGAGGTACAAAACAGGCATGCCATTCTTAGACAAGAATTTATGTCTCTGTGACGGTGTGTGGCCCATACAAAGCAAAGGGATCATGCATGTGGAAAATGAACTACTGGCAGAAGAAAGTGCTTCTGCCTTCCTTTCAGAAGGACTGGTTTGCACTAGGGACATTTGTGTTCCAGTGCAAATGCAATTGATGAGAGATAGACAGCATTGTTTTCAACCAGAAATATAACATGTATTTGGTTTAATAAAGAGTAAAAATGATCCAGAAGAGAACAATTTGCTTCTAATGTGATCAACTGTGCTAGCTGTGCTTGTTGTAATCAACACAGTGTCATCAGTGTCAACAACTTGCTTCTAGCATGATCAGCAGTTTCCCAGAACAGGATAAAATATTGAGGAGAGCTGATAGATCACTCCCTGTCTGGTTTCCTGTCGTTTATTTTTATTAAGAGATTGGCTTACACTGGAAGTGTGGAGCAATGGAGAGATGGGGAGAGATGTCTGCACCTCCATGACAATCAGAAAACCCAGACTTGCAACATCAGAGAGGCAGCAAGATTCTCTCTGACAGTAAAGAAAACATTAGCTGGAAGATAACATGGTGAGCCTTTTTTGTCCTTCTTTTTCCTCCGTTCTGGCTTCTGGTTACACAGAGGTATCTAAAATGCCAAAATTTTAGAACAGGAACATTTTCATCTCTAACCAAAGTTTTTCATCAGCATGCCTCATTACACAACTAGGGCTGCACAAATAACTGATTTTTCACTTCAGTGAGAGAACTGAAAAACATGGGAGGATAAAATTTTTCCATGGCATCATGAAACAATTTTTTTTATTACAAATTTTTTATTACAGAGCAGTCTGTTTCAGGTAAAGTTAAGTGTTTCATCATCCCCTTCACTGTATTCTTGTATTCCCACAAAACACCTCATTTTAATCTAATTTCTGATCTATTTAAAATGAAGTGAACCAGCTTTTAAGTGAACTGTATTTCTTGAATAAAATGCTGGACAATTTTTCAAGGAAAATGTCAAAAAGAAATAGATCAACTTTTCTACCTCTCCTCACTTTAAAGCCAGTTGTACTCACAAATGCTGGCACAGCTTCATAAGCACTTATCTCAAAACTGCATTTTTCAGCAATATATTTTTATATGAACACTTCTTTGCTATTTCTTTCTTTCCCCACACCTTACATATTTTTCCTCATTTCCCTATTGCTCAGAATTTTTTCTTGATTGTTGACAGGAAATGAGGCACAGCCAGAGGAGGACCACAAAAATATGATGCAAGGGGTGGAACATCTTTCCTTTGAGGATGGGCTGAGAGAGCTGGGGCTGTTCAGTCTGGAGGAGAGAATGCTGTGGGAAGACGTGAGAACATCCTGTCAGTATCTACAGGGGAGCTGTAAGAAAGAAGGGGACAGGCTCTTTATCAGAGTTCATGGTGATAGAACAAAGGGAAATGGTTTCAAAGGAAGGGAGATGTAGATTAGATATAAGATACTTTTTTGCAATTAGAGTGGTGAGGCACTGAAACATGTCACCCAGAGAGTGAACAACTCAAACAATTCTATGACTCTGTGATGAAGACTGTGGAGAGCCCATACAGTGGAGCTGTACAAAGCTGAGTAATACCTAGTGCACCTCGCAGACTCAGAGGATCTACTGATCTGGACCTTTGAATGCTTCTGTGCTTTAGACATTTGAGGTGCATTTGGGAACTCACACAACCTTTGCTTCAAACAAAACTTAAATCAATTTGTTCACTTTAACTGTGCACAAAACCAGGCCAAATTCTTTGGTGCTTGATTACTCTTCTGCCAAAACTCCCACTAACTGAAGTAGGAAGAAAAATAGAATAAAGATTTGACTAGTATTTCACACACAGGGACACAGGGAGTAAACTACAGTGCAGATATATTCAGAATAAAATCACATTGATGCCAGATATTGACAGGCATTGGGTCTTTGCAGGTGCCACACAACTTCCCACACACAGAGTTGCTGCTTCATCTTGCCCCTTGCTCTTTGAATCCCACTCCTCCTCCAGGCAGCAGTGCCTGGCCATGCCAAGCTGTGTGGTGGTTTTGTGATATGCACAAATGGGGACTAGGACTGGACCACCCAGCTTGCTTTCACTTGCTGGCTAAGCCAGGATGTAAGGCTGAGTCTCTGGGAGAAAAGACTACGATACTAACCCAGTGTGCCACTTAGCATCCGCAGTGCAAAAGAGCTATTCAGATGCTGCCAGCACTTCATTTTTAGCTGTTCTGTGGCTCCGTAACAATCAGCCACCTACAAAAAGCAAAATGTTTCCCAGCAAGGACAGCCATGGTCCCATTGGATTGTGCTGCCATCGTGTGGCAAATGTTTTATACAAGAAAGTTTTCTCCAATTAAAATCTAAATGAAACCATCTGGTGAACAGTTCAGCAAAAAACTTCGCGAGACTACTTCATCTGCAGAATGTTACTGTAATCCAGTTTATTCACGTGAATAATAGATTCATTCATCTTGTACTTTGTTCAGCACAGCCATTAAAATGTTCAGCCATGAACACCTTTATTCTTGTTATATGGGTTCTTTTGTGTGTGTTTGTGCTCATTTGCCTATTCTTTATCTGAGCATCTCAGGCAAGATGAGTTTTCTTAGAGTAAATGTCCTACACTGTGCCTGAAGCATTCTTTTAAGTAATGGGACAATGCTGGTGTGTAGCCTTATTATTTGCTAATTCTGGTTGCTAACAAGATGGAGTTTAACACAATTGCTAATCTCGCTTTAAAGGGGCCTTTGGTGATCTGGTATCTGCCAATGCATTGTGAGAATAAGGAAATTACAGAGTCGTGGAGGCTGGAAGGGACCTTTTGTGATCATCTAGTTCAACTCCCTGCTAAAGCAAGTTAATTGCAATAGATTGCACAGGAAAACTTCAAGGTTGAGTCATGGAATCATTGAATCACCAAGGTTGGAAAAGACCTAAAAGAACATCCAGTCCAACCTTTCACCTACTGCCAATAGCTCTCATTAAACCATGTCCCTCAACACAACATCCACTCATTCCTTGAACACCCCCAGGGTTGGTGACTCCATCACCTCCCTGGGCAGTCCATTCCAGTGCCTGACCACCCTTTCTGAGAAGTAATATTTCTAAGAGTCTTGAATATCTCTAGAGAAGGAGATTCCACAACCACCATGGACAGCCAGTTCCAGTGCTCCATCACCTTCAAAATAAATTTCTTTCTTGTTTTATTATGGAACTTCCTGTGCTCTAGTTTGTTCCCTTTGCACCTTGTCCTACTTCTGTACACCACTTAAAACAGACTGGCCCTATCCACTTGACTCCCACACTTTGCATATTTAGAAACATTTATAAGATCCCCATCAGCCTTCTCTTCTCAGTGGTGAGCAGCCACAAGTCTCTCAGCCTTTCCTTAGAATGAAGATGCTCCAAATCCCTCATCATTTTGTGGCCCTCTGTTGGACTCTATCCAGAAGTTCCTTGTCTTGAACTTGGGAGCACAGAACTGGACATGGCACTCCAAATGTGACCTCACCAGGGCAGAGTAGAGGGGGAGGATCACTTCCCTAGACATGCTGGTTGCACTCTTTTTAATATACCCCAGAATATCATTGTCCTTCTTGTCCACAAGGGCACACTGCGACTTCATGGCCAGCCTGCTATCCCCAGGACACCCAGGTCCTTCTCTGCAGAGTTTGTTTCCAGCAAGTCAGACCATAATCTGCATGTGAGGTCTTTATACCCCTCCAGGAGTAGGACTCTATACTCTTGTTGAACCACATGAAGTTCCCCTCTGCCCAAATTTCCAGTTCTCCTTTGTGGAATGCTAGATTTCTACACTTGGAAACTGTACTTGCTGAAACTTGTCCCTGTTGACACATACAGACAGTAAATAGAGATAATGCATTTTGAAAGAGCCTGACCAAATGATAGCCTTCCTACAAGAAGCTCTGATTGGTATCTAACTGAAAAGGACTCATCCAGGTCATTGGCTGTGGTCAAAAAGCAACTGGTACATTTGATGAAGAATCATAAAAAAGTGTTGAGTTTCCTTGCTCCTAAGTCTGGCCCATGCCAGCTCCTCAACTCAGCTCTCCAAACTGATGACAAGTTATAGAGCCCCCATAACATAGATCAAGTATCTTTTTCAATCTTCTTCCACCTGGTTGGCTGATGGTCTGCCCTCTGAACTACATCAGAATTCAGATGAGATCTTTCAGGACTACATCTGTCAGCCACAAGGTTGTTCTCTGCTGGCAAAAAAAAAAAAAAAGGTTGTGTGGCATCTGTCCAGGGCCTGAGCTTTTCCTTCCCAAAAGTGCAGCATTGCCAACTCTAGTAGTACTACATATTGTATTGCACTCTCCTAGAATCAGAATCAGACGACTGACAATACTATCTTAAAATAATTTTTCATCCCTCATAGCTGTCTACAAATGCAATTCCACTGTGACATAATCATAGACTCATGTTGGAAAGGACCTTTAAGATCATATAGTTCAAAACCCCTGTTATAGACAGGGACATCTCTCACTTAGACCAGGATGCCCAAAGCCCCATCCAGCCTGGCCTTAAATGCCTCCAGGGAGGGGGCATCCACAACCTCACAAGGCAACTTGATTCAGTGTCTCACCACCCTCACAGCAAAGATTTCTTCCTAATAGCTAGTCTAAATCTACCCTAAATCTGCCAGTTTAAAGCAATTTCCCCTCGTCCTGTCACTGCCTACCCTTAGAAAACATCCCTCCCTGTCTCTCCTGTAGGCCCCTTCCATGAACTGGAAAGCTGCTCATGTTTCCTCTGGAGCCTTCTCTCCTCTGAACTGAGGAGACCCAGCTATCTCAGCCTGTCCTCACAGGGGAGGCATTCCAGTCCTATGATCATAGCATCCCTCCCCTCTAACATGTCAACTGTACCACTTGCAGACTTGCTGAGTGTGCACTCAATCCCACTGTCCATGTCACATACAAAGATGTTAAATAGCACCAGTCCCAGCACCAATCCCTGACAAAAGCCACTCATCACCAATCTCAAATTGGCCACTGAGTCACTGACCACAACTCTCTGAGAATGACCATCCAGCCAATTCCTTATCCAGTGAGTGATCCATCTATTAAATCCATTTTTCTTCAATTTGGTGATCAGGATGTCATGCAGAACAATGTCAAATGCTTTGCACAAGTCCAGGTAGATGACATTAATTTCTCTTTTCCACTGACATAGTATCTCCACCATCAAAGGCCACCAGTTTTGTTAGATATGACTTGCCCTTGGTGAAGCCACGTTGTTTGCCACCTATCACCTAATCTTTATTTTCCATGTGCCTTATTAGGGCCTTCAGGAGGATCTGCTGCATGATTATGTCAAATACAGAGGTGAGACTGACTGGTCTGTAGTTCCTTGGAAAATAAAGTTTCCCAAGAATAACATAAAGAATTAGAAAGAAGAAATAAAGAGTGTCCAATTGTATTTTTTGTTAGTCTCAAAATGGTTCAACTGACGGTTTTGAACATCTGATGTCTGTTATACTGAATGCTACTGAACTAACGGCCCTCAAAAATTACTCCAGCAAATACTGACCTTTCAATGAATGAAACTGCACAAGAATTTTCACAGCAAAACTCCACTAACAGCAAAAGGTGAATGAATCTGCTAAAAACATAGAGAAGATTTACAGGATTGTGAAAACACATCCACGACCACAGGTAGAACTTTACTGCCAGCCTGGAACAGTGTCTCTATGAGAGCCCTAACAACAAACTGAACACAAGAGATAGAGCATTTTAAAAGAAAAGGTACAGGTATAGAGCAACAGTTCTTACTTCTTCCCATGATAAGATAGTAGGATAAATATTCACTCAACACATGGATAAACACACAGCCTTCTGAGGGAGCTGACACAGTATTTGCAAAGGGAAGTACAGCATTGCTGGCCTGATGGAGCTCTGGCAGTGCTATAGCTGGGGAGCCAGCACGTCTGTGAAAGCAATTTATTAAAAGTAAGTTACTTAGAAAACTCAGCAGAAAGAACTTCAGAAATGGCATGCTATGAAGTTGCTATTTTTTCTCTCTCTCTTGAGAGGCACTGAACATTTTACGTTTCTTTTGTGCTGAAAAGGAGTTCTGACAAAAACTGTGTGAAAGGTCATATGTCATATGGCAAGTCAAAAGTAAGTGAATTCCGAACCTCTCTTGTATATTCATTTGGGAGAATTCATAATAGACACATATATTACAAGTATTATGGAAGCTTCAGATGTGATGTGACATCTGTCACATCTAACAACAGTTCTAACAACTCCATTCACACAATTGTGCCAAACATGATGCAATCATAGACCTGTGATTTCTTTCCCTTAACAGTTTGGGCCTGCAAATAGTCAAAAGCTCCTCACAGGGCCATTATTCATTAGCCTGATTAGCCAGCACTAAACATTCATTCAGCTGAGATGGCAGAGTAAATCACAGGTTTCCTGAGCAGCCTGATCCAATGGGTGGCAAGCACGCCCATGGCAAGGAGCTGGAACTGCATGGGTTTTAAAGTCCATTCCAAACCAAGCCATTCAGTGATTCTGTGACTCTATGATTTACAGCTAACCCTAAATAGTGGCAGTGCTGTTCATTTAATTTTCATCACTTTTTGTCACTCTGCTTCACCCTTGTCTACTGCTCTCTTGAATTAGTGGATAAGTTGGTATACAAAGCACGTTCAGCAAGGGGACTTCCTGAATTCCATTCAGAGGCTGCCCTCTGGCCATTTATCCCCATGAATTGGCTGGGACAAGAAGCAACACAGAATTTGCTAGCTCTTATACACTGAAAATTTTGCTGTAATAATTCGGTTAAGTTTCATGCCCCTCCAGCAGAGTGCTTTGGTCCAGAAGATGTCCTGTCCCTACATTAATTACAACCTTCATAACAGCATGTCTCTTTATACAGAGAAAGCCTGAGTGATGGATGTTGCAAATAGACCATTAAACAAGGATGAAATTCACTCCAAATCACACAGTTTTGTTTGTTCAGCCTGACATCTAGTGGCCCTAAACGGAAGCATTTCGAGCAACTGCACTTATTCCTTGTCCCTCAAACATGAAGTCCAGTAGAAGCGGTGCCTGTAAATTCAGCTCAGACTATAAGCATATTGCTCTTCGTTTTTCATCATTCTCATCTTAATATCTCTTTCAGCTATAACTTTCAGAAGTAAACCTTTCAGAAAACAATGCAAAAGTAGTCTATACTTGGTGAGGATTAATAAAATGAGAAAGTACTGTTTCAGAAATCTGAAAAAAAAAATCTTTTTGTTTGTTTGTTTCTTTTTTCCAGTGGACTGAATAGCAGCTCCTTCTTCATATTTGGCTACATAATTTCAAAAACTATGCAACAGCAACAGGACATTCCAAGAAAGGCAAAGTTATTGTCTGTATTGGCAGCATGAAAACCTCCCAGCCAAAAGTAGCATAGAAAAAGTAGAAGTAGTAGAAGCACTACTAAGGAAGACAAGATCTCTAGTAAGCATAAAGTAAATGTGCCTTTTATGTTCTCTTTAACAAAGAGGCAAAATAGTATCCCATAAAATTTCACGCATTGCAGTCAGTTTCTTCGTATTATCTTGGGATAAAGATTTCTGTAGAATTCAGAAGAGTGCTATTTTATAAGGATGTGATGAGTAGGAAGAAAATCCATTTGTAGAACAACACATGTTCTATTCAGAAGTTTTGCACCTTCTCTGAAACATTGGCTTTCTCTTTGCAAAGTCACATTATTAATTGAAATGAACTGGAGTTCTGATGCAAGACTGGTTCTTGAGTTCCCAATTAGCATAGCAGAATGTGAAGCAAAACACATATGTGATTATTACTGAAGGAGAGGAGGCAAGAAAGCAAGATTTTGTGAGGCAAGTGCCATGTTATCAGTGATACTACCTTGTACATCTCTCATTGTGAATACAACAAGCTCTTTATTGCTGAATAGTAAATTAGGATTTAGGATTTTACCTCTATTACTGTAACTGTTAAGTTGTTTATTAGCCAATCCAGTGGTTAGGAATTTACTCTTTATTCCCTGCTTTCATAAAACCACTTAATATCGATCTGTCTTATTCCAAATACTTCCTAGCATGTAAGTGTCTCTTTTCAGTCCCATCTCTGTTAAGGTACTGTATTTTCTCTTAACCATCTGAACAAAGAATAAACTTATTTCTAGTCTACTCTGCTGTTTATCTTCTCTACTATCTGTGCTCGCACTCCTGTGCTGTGCCCAAGCCCTCACCCTTCTCTTACTTGTGCAACCAGAATTGCAAATAGTATTTCACATGAAGTTATGGACACAGAAAAACTTTAATTCTTCCAAATAGCTACAAAACATCTCTTTAACACATCTCCAGATCTCATTTACTGCTTTACTGTCACCTCATTCTGGCTACTTGCAGTCATCCTTTAAAAATTTTCAATATATATATATATATTAAAATATATATATTTTTTAATAGCAGTAAATCTTGTTGTTAATCCCCAAGTGCAGTGAGTTTTTACTTTGCACAAATGAATTTATCTGCATTTAATCATTTGACTTCCTTTTATATTAATGTCATTCAGTGAATTACGAAGTTTTTTCTCAACTTTGCCAGTAATGTCCACTTCAGTTTTACTCATCTCAGTTCCTCCTTTAACCAGCACCTCAAGCTCCTGAGCAGTGCTACGTTGTCCCAAATACTTTGATTCAGTTGATAATTTTCTCCAAGACATTGTGGCGAGATTGAATATCAAAGAAAATGATGTGGCAGATTTGACTTGAAATTGGGGAATCCATTCTGCGTTTGATCCTGTTTCATTTTCTCTTCGCATCTTAATTCTTGTTTTCCCCAAGTCCTTCTGTTCTGCTTAAACCGGGCTTAAACAACACTGCAACAGTAGGGGTTTTCAGATGTCTGTAGAGATTAAGCACATGTACAGAGGCAAAATCATATGAACATTATCTTTGACAGATGTTTGTCTGACCTGCTCTTGAGACTAGCGTAGTTAGTAACCAGTGTTATATTTCACAGAATCACAGAAGCACAGAATTATAGGGGCTGGAAGGGACCTCCAGAGATCATCCAGTCCAACCCCAGTGCAAAGCAGGTTCTCTACAGCAGGAAGTTAGAAGTTCCTTGTATCATTCAATTCAAGCCCTCTCTGCAGCAGAAGACAATTCTTTCCCACGTGGAACTGAAAACTGCTGATCATATTCCTCTTTAGTACAGCCTCCCTGTAGGCAGACACAGCTGTGTTTGCAGTATCCTTCCTTACAATTTAAACAAACTCACTTCCCCCAGCTTTTCCTAGGAGCATGTTTTACAAATCTTTTACATTTCTTCTTGTTTCCTCTGGCACTTTCTCCAGTTTATTTAATAAATATTTCATGTAATAACCTACTCATTATAATTCACAGTATAATTTCCTTTCAGTCCTGTAATTCTTGTTTTAAGCTTGAATGAAGTCTGGTAGCTGGTATAGTGAGTGTTTGTTGAGCAACATGTACACCAGCACACATGTTCCTCTACAATACACATTATCTCTGCCAGTGTTTGGTAACCTGTGCAGCCTTATTTCAGTCTATGGATTAGATAAATACATCTGGTGCTCATTCAAAGTATTTTGTTTTTCCCTCTCCTACATATCTAGAGATCCAACAGATCCTGCAGACTTAAGAAAAAATTAAGTCACTTCAAGGACTGTGCAGAATTCATACTTGCTGTTTTTGATGATTACTTCAGAAGAGTTACTATTGACTCATACAAATATACATTTTGGTAAACAGAACCTAATACAGCTGGATAATAGATTGGTTACATTTATGAGCAGCACAAATTTCCTACAGTTTCTACAGTGCTCCAAACTGGTAAAAAACTATTCAAAGGAAGGTTCCATCAGTATGTGTATTCTGCTTCCAGTCTCTGCAAGAACTCCTCACAAGGTTACCCAGTTGTGACTGCTACCTGCTTACACACTGCCATGCCCCTGCTGAAAGAAGCAGCTCTTAGCGAATGGCTGCTGTTCCAAGTACATTTTAAAGTCATAGGATAAGCTTAATTGGAAGGGATCCATAAGGATCATCAAGTCCATCTCCACCAAAAAGATGTTCTTCTTGACTTGGATAGAGCAGAACTAAGGTATCTTACATCAAGCAGCTGCAGAGTGTATATCCATCTTTTAGGTGAGATGTGACCCTGGAAAAGGCTCTTAGGAGGGGGTGGATGGATGCTGCATGGTTTCTCCCTGCTCTTGAAGTTATGCCACTACTTAGAAAAGAATTTAAGATGCTGATATAGAGCTAGCATCTTTCTGTTGGTCAGTGATTTGGATACACATCTATGTTTTGCCCTCTAATACAGTGTATGATTCCACATTTATATTAAAGAGTCAGTGAATACAGACAGTCAAACACCACCTAAAGGAATAACTGAAATCTAGAGGTTTGCTGTCTCAAGTGAATGAACAGCAAAGCAACATTTCCTGCCCACAAATTCACCAAAATTCCATTTAAAATAAGGTAGGTATTTTGATTCAACGTTTTCTGTTGCAGAGAACTCCTAATGCTTTTCCTATGTAGTGTTTCCCCCTATAGAAACCTTAGTGAAGTACCATCACTTTCTAGATTTTGTTGTTTTCTTTCTTAAGATCGTTGTAGCATTTTGGCATTCAGCATCATTTCAACTGGCACTTGTTTTCTGCAGAGCTGATTTACTTTGGCAGCATTCTGCATATCCTAATTATAATTCTGAGCCTAAGGTGCATTTATTTATGAGTTTTCCTTCCACTCCTTCCCATCACAAAGATGGGTGCCAGCTTAGTACTGTTGAGTCAGTTGACAGACTTGAATTCCGGTCTTGCTGTCAGAACAACCGTGATGAAAGGGTCTGAGCATCTGAAGCAATAGCAGTGTCTCCAGGTGTCATCTGGTCCTGATTTACCACACCTTAACATGGACTCCTCTGCTAATTTGTCTCAGTGAAGGCTGCAGTCCCCATTTCCAGGCCCCTCACCTCCTTTGCTGTTCTGAATTTGACAATAGGACTTCAAGTAATTTGTTATCATATCAACTTCTGCTGTCCTGTGATTAAATAACATGAACTATAAAGGATGTTGTACTACAGCAAACACAGGTTTTATAACGAGGGCATGTTCCAGGCCCAGATAGTTTCCCAAGTTTCCAGCTTTGTGACGCTCCAGGCTAATCAGTGACAGGATGTCTCAGGTGGGTTATAGAAGTCTGGGCTTGCACAAGAACAAGAACTTTTACCTTCTGTAGCTTAAGAGCTGTGGAAAGACTGCATTTTTTAACTTGAGGTAATTTCAGAATCACTTCTACTTCAAAGTATCTTCTTGAAAAAAACACTGCAGAGCTTTGGGCTGATTCTCTTCCCAGGAGGAAATGAAGAAGCAGATGCAGATCGGAAAGGTGCCCTGTGGGGAAAGCATTCATAGAACAGGAGCAAGGAGCTCTCTCTCCCTTGCAGTTGTGGTCATTGGGATGCAGCACATTTTCTTCATTGTGCCCAGTTCTCTAATTCCCATGTGATCATGAAATAAACACCTCATCCTTTGGAAAGAAGTAAGGAAATGAGCATGGGTTGTCCTGTGAGCCTGTCTTTTTAGAGGGAGAGACAATGCAGTCACGGATAAAAACATTACTTTAGTAGTGGTTGCTTGGCTTAATTCATTTTTGAACCTAAATATGAGGGGCATAACCTTCACATAATCTCATTACCTGCCTTCCCTGTGATTCCTCCATGACATATCATCTCCACACTGTTCTTGTTTATGCCTCACACAAACAGTGAGCTTGATGTCTTCCCTTCCAGGAAACAAGTGGTTAAAATTCAATTTGAAATAACAGTTCCCAGAAGTTTCATCTACCTCAGTAATTACTGCTTAGGGAGAGGGAGAGAAAACACCCATGTCCCTAAATCCCCATAGTTTGGTAGTTCATCTTCGCAATTTACATTGTATTTACTGATATATTTTAATTCAAGCATGAAAAATTAGTCAAACACCAATAACATTTTTACACAGAGTGCTGACAAAGGAATTAATGGAGCAATTAAACAACACACTGGAACAGGCTCATTAAACTAATACAGCCACCATTTTACTGGCAGCAGTATCTTCATTAAAACTGGGTTCAGTATCAGGCAGAGGGAGAGAAAGAAAAGGGAAGAGGGCTGGGAAAGTTAGGAAGGGAATGTAGTAGCATTTTGCAGGACATTTTTCAGCATGGGAAAGGACAAGGTACAAAATTACAAGTCTCTATATCCTGCCAGAGTCAGTGCCATCAGCAGGATATGCTGAGTTGCCCTCACATGATCAAAGACATTCCCCAAATCACCTCTGAGAAACTTCCTGAGGGAAATTATCACCTTACTTCAGCAACAAGCTGAGTCACTCCTGAGACAGTGTAGTGGACAAGGCAGATATTGTGCTCTGATCTATGTGGGATTACAGATGTTTCTGTAGGATCTACCTGTAAATCTCCCAGAGCCATGGGGACAGATCTCCTGCTTGCTTTTACTGAAGCACATCAGTGAGCTGCAAAGGAATGTGGCCAGACGCAGCCCACTTTTAAGCTAGCACAGTGTACTCAGTTCTCCGCATAGATCTTAAGATTTCCTGTGAAATGTTTATTGTTCTCATGAGTAGCAGGTAACTAGAAAGTTGAACAGGTTGTTTGCTTATCTCACAGCTCCTCTATTTTTATGCCAGGAGAGATGAGGTGGAGGAAAGTTCTCTAAGCTGAGAACGACCCTTATCTGAATCTGCAGGCAGATATCCTGGGGAATCTGTTTCTCATAGAATAAGCATGCCTGCCTCTGTCTGAGACTTTAGAACTCAAACTAATACTCCAATGTCTTCATAAGTTATTGTGCTGACGTCATATTTGAAACTACTTATTTTCCACACTGAAGGTTTTACACTGCATCTCTATCTGATATGTGAAAATCCAATTGCTGGCACTAACCTGCTTATTAGTTTCACGTCACCTGATGTGCAAAGTGCACGCCACAAAGCTACCCCACTCCTCCCTTTCCAGTCCCTACAGGATTGATGCAGGCAATGCTTAATGTTAATCTGAAGTGAGAAATCTTTGCCATGCGTGGGCTGGAACAACTTGAATTTCAGAGAGTCATTATTCAGCAGAAAATTGTGTGAGTCAGTGGTAAGCAGGGATGGTTCAGTAAGCAGGGCAGCAGCGCAGTGATTCCTGGGATACCACGTGCAGGTGGGAACACCCTCAAACCAGTATTCATATGGCATACGTGGCAAGGGTGGAAGATGCATTTTTTAAATAGCAATGGCAGTCATGCATTAGCAACTTTGAAACACTTTGTGATCATTAAGGATTAAATCTGGCCCTTCCACTCCTTTTCTGTGTGTGCTTTGCAAATGAGCAAAGCAAAATGCAAATAGGGTAATAAGCAGAGTACAAGGAAGTTCTTGCAGTGCAACCCTCATCCTCTCAGAAAGTTTCTCTGGGGTTAATGTGGCACATTCATGGCCAGAATATGTGAAGTTCTTCTGAGCAAAGGGAACAGCCAAATAGTTGTGGCATAGTTCCCTGTAGCCATGGGGAGGTCTGTGGTTCCAGCAGCACTTCCTTCTGCTCTGAGAAAGGAACTTATTACCACCTTCAAAAAAAAAACAAAAAAATAAACAAACAAACAAAAAAAAAGCTAAGAAACTACGAATGAACATATCCATGGGTAACATCCTCACCACAAATAGTCATCTGTTTTGCATCCCATAGATCTCTAGCAGGAGATACTATCAGTCTCAATTGCGTACAAAGCCTGACCTAACTCCACTGGTCCCTCCAAAATTCACCAAAGTACAGAGGAAAATAGTTTCTTCAGAGCAATGCAAAATATAAGACAGTGGTAGGATGACATATCCACCTTCACTTGGAGTCTGCAGAATAACTTCTGGTAATGGAACAGAGGTGCTGTAACAGCTGGTGATACGCATACTATCCCCTAGGATCACTAACTCTCAGTGGAAATGTCCCTTTCTCAAGCCCAAGGCGTAGTAAGCTCTGCAAGTAAAAGCAGCACCCTTTAATGTGGCTCTTGGAAGACTGTACAGGAAGAAGGAGTAAAGGTAGTGGCTGTGTATCTGAGGAGCAGCAACAAATTGGGAACAAAGATAAAGAGGTTTGGGTGGAATATTTAACTTCTTAAGATAGCCAGGAGAGAAATGAGAGGGTGAGAGGGGGATGGATCAGAAGGACCCAGGCTCGTTTGTGACCTGTTAATACAAAGAATCTGAAGATGTGCCCTCACTTAGAAGTGAAATGGTAGATCTAAGAGCATCCTGTTAATTAAGAGACCAGAGCAACGCAAATATAAGGCACCAAGTTCATCTGCAGTCTCATTTCCAGACTTTATTGATTTTACTGAGATTACAGTTTATATTCTGCCCTGAGAGAAGTTTAATCAGCTCTATTGTTAATAATTGTTTAAACAGTCTTCTGCCCATACTCATCAGTCTCTGTACAGGTTTGATCCTGCAGACTGCTTCACGTGGAAGAGAATCCTGGAGATTCAAGCCACACATGGGTTTGGCTTTCTTGTAAGAGAGAAAACAAACGCTAAACTAAAACTCATGATGGATGCAGATGAATCCATTGCTGTTGTTGCTGTGCAACTCTATGCCCAGTTTGTCATTCACATCTAACCTTCCTGCAACATACTTGGCACAGACTTCATGCAGGGAAAGAATGTTCATATTTTGCCTCTAGACCAATGCTACTGTAACATCATTTCTGCAGACAAAGGCAAACAAGTTTTTGACCCTGGGTGAAATGCAGGAAGTGACTGAATGCTCTGAGTACAAAGCAATTGTAAAGAACGTGACTTAGCTTAACCATCTTTCCCTGCAGTCTGAGCTTATTCATATAGGTGTAACAAACCTCATATATTAGAAAAGCAAGATTTTGCTTGGCAGTCTTAAAAAGAATTTAAAACCCCTTAGGTGTATAATATGCTCTTCCTGGAGATTTCTTTCCAACTCCTCACAGGAAGAACATACCAAAGACAAGTCTACAGAAGTAGGAGAAATGCTACAGAGAAGTTTGTTCTCAATGATCAGGGGAAGATTTTGATGAAAAGCTGTGAGCACAATGTTCTCCAACACAGTGTATTCCAGATTCATAGCTGAGACTTTCAGAGGGCAATGAGGCATCTGCTAAGGAAAATAATGCGCGTTTGTGGTGCCAAAGTGCAGTAGATGGACAGAATATCAGTAGATAAACTTCTCCTTAGTTACATCTAATGTCAGCACCACATAAAAACAAAGACTATAAGAAAATCAGCAAAGCATATCTACTCGTTTTATCAGCCTTTCCAGCCAAAGGGGCCTGCCACTTATCCGAGATATATAATCTACATCTACAGCCTCTCTGCCCACAGGCAAGATTAATCTCAGGTTGTGGTAAATGCTGGGGTACTTGGGCTGAAATGAGACACAGGGTAACGTGTTCAAGCTGTGGGGTCAGATAAAGGTCAGATAGCATCAGATCAGGGTCAGGCTTCACCACTCCACACCTAGTGAAGCTATGAGCATTCAGCACACCAAGCAAAGCTCATTAAAAATAAGGAAGACTGGGGGAAGAAGAGAGAGAAAAAAATGAGAGGGTAAGTGAGAAGAGCAAAATCAGTTGTTGGGACAATGAAAATTTCCTGCTGGCTATAAGGCAGATGGTAACCAAGAGGAGAAAAAGGGACAGAAGAAGTAGAAGGCAGATGTTAAAATAGAAGATTACCAATTACAGAATTGTTTATTTCTGTCTACTTGTTGCACTTATTACTTCAAATAAATCATTTTAATTGTGCTTTTAGTGTAATGATGTTACACAGTTGTTGGGCTTTTTCCAAGAAGATTTTAAATGGTGTTCCTGTGGGCCCAAGCTTGTAAGGTGTTGGAGAGCTCAAAACAGATCTTCAGATTCAGTCCAGTTGAATCCAACAGCCCTAGCACAGTCTTCCAAATAACTGAGTATTATGGCAAGAACCAGTGTAAGGTTTCTTTTTCCAGTAGCATCTGAGGCAGTGCTGCTGTGTTCCTCTGCCCACCTCAGATACACTCTGGAAATATACTGACCAGTGTGCCGGAAACAGGCAAAATGAGAGTTAAGCAATTACAAGGAATGTAAACAGACTTGCTTTGCTCTCTCCAAAAAACGAATGGCAACATTCAGCTATTTCAGTTATCTTCAGAGAATGGACCTATAGAGACATCACTGGAAGCACTCTAGAAAACACACTGACCTCTGCTGACATTGTAGCATTAGGAATTCCCCTGTCAGAGCCCCAGCAGCTGCTCCCCTCGCAGTGCAGCCTGTTTCTGCACTGATACCTGGAGGCGTGTGCAATATTCTCCTAACACCAGCCCCACTGCAGAGGTTTGTGGTGATTGTACTGGTGGTCAGAGTGACCCAAGAGACTGGCAAAAAAACACGGATTAAACTTAAATACGCTCTGCCCTCACCTCCCAGTCTGACCACAGGCACAAGCAACCTGTGAACTCCATCCCATTGACTCTAATTTGAAGTCAGTCTTTTCATACATGACAATGAAAGAGAAATATTATTAAGCAAGCCTCAAAAATAATGTGTTGCGGTACAGGGCACTTTACTACTTTTAAGAGAAATGAGAGTTAGCCTGAGGGGATTTATTTTAGATGACACAAATGTTTTTATTTTATTCTTATGAAAAACTGAGCTCTGTACATTGAAACATGTGAAAAACAGTGCCGCATCTTTTTTTAAACCCAAACAAATGTCTTCATCAGGCTTGTTAGGCTGCTTTGGTGGTTTTGCTTTTGGGATGACTTTCAAAGCCAGGTGTCTTGAAATAGTTCCATGCTTGGTTATGTTTAACCTCTACCACTTTCTGTTCAACTTTCCAGAGAAGACAATTCACTCACTGCTGGAGCAAATGAATATCTTAAAGTGCTCTAGAAATAATGAAGTGTAATAGCAGAGACTGGCAATGTGTTGCTCGATTTTTCAGTATGATACATTTCTAAAAAGCACCATCAGCTGAGGATGTGAATTAGTCCATGTATGAAGATATACTAACTTTCATTTCCCTATTACACAAGGCTCCATGGCAAAGCAATCTAAAGGCTAATTCTGGTTGTCTGTGTCCATAACTTATCTTCTAAATACATTTTTACCTGTCAGTGTTCATTATGTTCCTTTTGAAATGGCCACATTTTGCTTGCAGGAGGGACTCATAAAGCACAATGCTGGCACCCCCAGCTCACAGAGGATGTCATGTGAGGTATGCAGCTTTCCCTGGTCTGAATTCAGCAACAGGGGTGTGGTGGAAGAGGAGGAAGGATGCTGATATACACATTGCCTGCCCCTGGCTAAGGGCCCACAGCTCATAGCCATACACAGCCTCATGGTCTGTGGGAGCAGGGAGCAAGCACCCACATGCTGAGGGCACACAGCTGGCACAGCACGAGAAGCTTTTGTGCACCACAACCTCTGCTTTTGGGCTGACAAAGAAAGGCAGAGGTTTCTGTTTCAGCTATAGGCTGTGGGCATGCTGTCCCAGAGAGAAATGTGACACACTGTTCTGAGCACCCTTTTAATTAAGCTTATTGCAGTAACGCAGATACAGAACCAGCACCAATGAGTGTACACATAGTAAACTGAACACTCAGACAAAATATTACACATTGAGGAACTTCAGATGCTAGGAGAAAGTTCCGCTTTGTTTTCCCACAGGAAGTAAATGCAGAAATTTGCTTACAGCAAGGGTAGACATTTGTGCAGAACCAAGAATATCTGCCAGAGGTGATATGAAAATGTGATTTGGTAAGAAATGTGGCAAATTATTGTTCACTGTTCTTTCTTTCTTTCTTTCTTTCTTTCTTTCTTTCTTTCTTTCTTTCTTTCTTTCTTTCTTTCTTTCTTTCTTTCTTTCTTTCTTTCTTTCTTTCTTTCTCTTTCTTTCTCTCTTTCTTTCTTTCTCTCTTTCTTTCTTTCTTTCTTTCTCTCTTTCTTTCTTTCTCTCTTTCTTTCTTTCTTTCTTTCTTTCTTTCTTTCTTTCTTTCTTTCTTTCTTTCTCTCTTTCTTTCTTTCTCTCTTTCTTTCTTTCTTTCTCTTTCTTTCTTTCTTTCTTTCTTTCTTTCTTTCTTTCTTTCTTTCTTTCTTTCTTTCTTTCTTTCTTTCTTTCTTTCTTTCTTTCTTTCTTTCTTTCTTTCTTTCTTTCTTTCTTTCTTTCTTTCTTTCTTTCTTTCTTTCTTTCTTTCTTTCTTTCTTTCTTTCCTTTCTTTCTTTCTTTCCTTTCTTTCTTTCTTTCCTTTCTTTCTTTCTTTCTTTCTTTCTTTCTTTCTTTCTTTCTTTCTTTCTTTCTTTCTTTCTTTCTTTCTTTCTTTCTTTCTTTCTTTCTTTCTTTCTTTCTTTCTTTCTTTCTTTCTTTCTTTCTTTCTTTCTTTCTTTCTCTCTTTCTCTCTTTCTCTCTTTCTCTCTTTTCTTTCTTTTCTTTCTTTTCTTTCTTTCTTTTCTTTTCTTCTTTCTTTTTTTTTTTTTTTTTTTTTTTTTTTCCTGTGGGTAAAAGTGATCCTGGTAAAAAATACAAAGCTAAAAATTCTGACATTATAGTCAAAAATCTACAGTTTATTCTTCATGAAAATGGAACTAGGTCTGCAGCAGACAGATCATTGAAGTTTCTGTTATCGTTCACAAGTAGTATGAGGCCTTTCTTGTTGCGCCTTATTTCATTATTATGTGGTGTGTGTGTGTGTGTCTGCGCACTCTGTGTCCATCACAGACGATTATTCCTGCATCTTTGGCTTTAAAATGCAATCTTGTCTTTTACAGCACCATACTGGAATGCTTGTAGGACAAAGTATCATACCAGAGGACAATAAGCTGACTACAGATTTATTTCAAAATCATGTTATGTGATTATCCTACCCAAGTTTAATAAGTTAAATAACAACGTAGTCAAGTGATGTTTAGTTCTGCATTAATGCTGACCTATAAAATTATTGCTTCATTAACTGAACTGTCTCTGTTTAATCCCTGAAAGCAACTGCCTTCCTCACAGTATGAAAAGTATCTTGAACTACCAACTCGTGCCACCAGAGGGCTTGCGGTAATGTTGATTTGGCGAGGAACATTGTGAGGAAACGGTGAGGCTCTAAAGGACAACATTTTGTGCACTGAAGTACTTCGTACAAAACTCAAAATATATCATCTTCTTTGTTCAATGTTTTCATCATTCTAATTCTCACAGAAAACAGAAAACTGGTTTGAACATCAGTGAACCAAATCAAGAATACCAAGGAGCAACCAGAATATGTGAAAGAAGGTACATTGAAGGTTACCACAATAAAAAAGGAACTGGGCATCGATGGCAATACTGTTTTGTTCCTAATCTCTGAAAATGTACTCTGAGACGGTGTGAGATGCTGAGGATTGAACACAGGTAGACCTATGACCTTTCAGTACATTTTCAGGCATAGAGAGGTGTTTTATTAACTGTAACCAAGGGCAAAGAAGTAAATTTAAAAGTTCTGTTGATAAAGAGAGATGAAGTAAAGGAGTACGTGATGCTTTTACTCCCCCTCACAAAGAAACTTCTGCGCAGAATCTCTTAAAATTTTGTGTATCCAGATATTTCCTTGCAGAACAAGCCTGAAAACAGATTTATTGCAGAGCTGACAATTAAAACTAAAGAAGCTGATGTACTGATTAAATTACTGATCAAAATGGAGAGATTGAACTATGGGTCATTTGTAGCTAAATGAAAGAGTAAAGAAATGGAGAGATGTAGTTTCTTTTTATAAAATTGAAACCAAATTCTTCATTTCACATCACCTGCCTGCAGAGTAATTGAGTTACTGCTTTAGATTTCAAGCAAAATTCAGACTTATGTTACAAAGGGATAATGTTTAGAGTAATGCTTGCAAAGGGGAACTTGTATAAAAGCACAAATTACCAAAAATAAGAAAATAGGGTTTCACATAGAATTGATATCTAAACAGTCTGGAGGTCCATTTAAAATCATGCAGATCAAATGAGGAAGGAAGGGCATTTACACCAAGACCAATGACAGCAGGAGGTTCTAGGTTCCTTCCAATGAAACCACAGGTGTACCAGCATAAGAACAGAAGTCCTTTTAGAGTTCTTAAAAGTTTGTGAGTGTTTAGATCCAAAAGAGACTGTCTACTTTCCCACATATGGAAACTATTACAGAAATGAAACTCACTTTGGTTTCAGGATGGTAACATTTATACTGTTGTAATTAAGACGTCCAGAAGAACTTGGCTGGGATCCCTCTCCAAAACTTATGTAAATGTAATGCTGCAGCATAAAGTGGAAAATATATGATATGGGAATCAGTATCAAGGAGAATGAAAGATATATTCTATTCATGGATTTCTGAGGTTCCCAAAACCTGGTAAAATCATCCACATTTTTTATAAACATCAGATGAAGTGCTTATTTTTAACTGACAGACAACAGTTTCTAGAAATTTGCTTGTCAATCAAAAAGAAAGATAGACAATGATGATGACTGCAAGATTTGCTCAGTGGAAGCACAGTAGACTATGCTCACTAGAGAGAATCAGAAGATAAACCACGCAGAAAGCAGTAGAATTGCAGCAGTAGTGATGCTTTGCTTTTTGATGCTATCATATATCTAGGAATCTGAAACCATTTCTCAAGAAGTGGGTAAACATCTTGAGAAAATGAAGGCATAGGACCTGAGTTAGTCAAGGTCACACCATAAAATAATGATTCAGGAACAGAATTTCACATCTGCAATTACCTGATCTGCCCCCAGATCACTTAATCACTTAACTATCACTTAATGTGTACTTGGGCTAGGGTAGAAAGAGAGACAGCATACATTGCCAGGAGATAGAGCAGTGAGAAACTGCTGACCCATCCAAGTACTTACTCAGTTTTAATCACAGCAGTGCAGTGGCACCTTCAGCAGCTAAGTTCTTAGTTCTGGCCAAAGCATACTGTCTACGGTAATTCTCAAATACAAAACTAATCCATTCAATGGCAAAACATAACTGTTATGAGAGGTCAGAATTGCCTTTTATGGTGCTCAAAATGAACACTAAGGGCCATGAAGGCACTGAAGCATTATGCTTTCGTTTTGTGTAAGAAAGTTGGTGATGCTTTCTTACCTCTGGGGTGCAGTATTGGACAGATAAAGCATGTAGGAGTCCTGTTGCGCAGCAGAGCAGAATAGACACTCCTTTCAAACATCGCTGATTTTGTTTGAGAGGAGCTGCTTCTATTGTTGTTGTTTTTTCTTTTATTTTAAAGCCTGTTTAGAGAAGAAAACTGATATTCTTGACAGGTTTCTGTAGCCAAGACACCCAGAGATCAATAAAAAAGTACCTGAGAATTAATTATTAGAAGGGATCTGGACCTTAAATCATTTTTCTGTTCTTTCCCATATAAACAACCCTTCAGTGAACAGAAAGCTTGCTCATAAAGATACAAAATTTACTAATACAAACATAGGCATGATTTTGTCACTGTGAGAACTATTATTCCCAAAAGTCTGTCTTGCAGTAGTTAAAGAGTTTGAGTCACATTACCAGTATAAATAGAGGAGAACCTCACAAAGGCAGATGACTTGTTAATAACAAAAAGATGGTATGGACAGCAGGAAAAGAAAAACAGCCAACATTCAGAGCCGTATACAAGCACAGTACATTTATGGAAACAAGTTTAGAAATCTCACAGGCACTGAATCAGTCATCACTTAACTGGTAGTGACTAGAAGAGAGCATGAGTTAACTTAGACTAAGTCCTTTGCCTTTACGGTCAGTTGGTGTTTAGGTCACTCAGCATTGCTTACCTCTTTCAACCTCTTCCTGTAATGCTGGTAAATAATTTTCTCTAGAAAATTATCCCAAAGGCTATTTGAGTGAAAATCTGAAGAACTGCATTTTGAAGATTCTCTTGTGCTTCAGTTTAGCTTAATTCATAGAATCACAGAATCATTAAGGCTGGAAGGACCATTAAGATCATCTAGTCCAACCATCATCCCACGCCTGTGACCATGTCCCTCAGTGTGGCAACTGTCCAGATTGCTCTGTAGGGCCTTTCTTTCCCCAGGCAGGGAGTAAGGTTGGTGGCCCTGTCTGTGGCAGGGAGTTTGAAACTTGATGATCCCTGGGGTCCCTTCCACCCCAAGACATTCTATGATCCTATGATTCTATGACACTTCTTGCCAGCTTGGTGTCAACTGCAAGTTTAAGGAGGATGCACTTAATGCCCTCATCTGGGTCATGACTAAAATATCAAGCAGGACAGTACCAAATGCTGTGGAATACCACTTGTGACCAGACACCAGCTGGATGCTATTCCACTCTTCATCACCACTCTTTGGGCCCGGCCATCCAGCCAGTTCTTTACACATTAAAGAGTGTATCTGTCCAAGTCATGGGCTGCCAGTTTCTCTGGGAGAATGCTGTGAGAGACAGTGTCAAAGGCTTTGCTGAAGGCTAGATGATCGACTACATCATGAGCCTTTCCCTCATCCACTAGGTGGATAACTAGATCATAGAAGAGATTCAGGTTGGTCAAGCAGGACCTGCCTTTCATGAACCCATGCTTGCTGCGGCTGATCCCCAGGTTGTCCTGCACATGCTGTGAGATCTCCCTCAAGATGATCTTCAAATATTAGCAGGTCACAATGAATTCTCTTCTTCTCTTCTCCAGGATGAGTGTCATTTAGACAGGCTCATTCAATCATGAATGGTTTAAATTCCAGATGTGAACTCACCAGAGCAGAGTAGTGGGGACAATCACCTTCCTTGTGCTGGCTGCACTCTTTTTAATGCACCCCAGGGTACCATTGGCCATTTTGGCCACAAAAGCTCAATGTTTGCCCATGACCAGCCAGTTGTCCTGGTCTTTCTCTGCAGAGATCCTTTCCAGCATGTCATTCTCTAACCTGTACTGATGCATGAGGTAATTCCTCTCCAGATGCAAGACTCTGCCCTTGCCCTTGCTGAAACTCATCAGGTTCCTCCCTGCCCAACTCTCCAACCCATCCAGGTCTTGCTGAATGGCAGCACAGCTTTCCAGTGTGTCAGACCCTCCTCCCAGCTCCGTATCATCAGCAAACATGCTGAGGTGTGTTCTATATCTCTTCATCTAGGACACTGATGAAGATGTTGAATATGATCACACCCAGAACAAACACCCAGGGAACACTGCTAGTTACACGCCTCCAGCTAGACTCTGCACCATCAGTCACAACCCCCTGAGCTCTGCTAATCAACCAGTTCTCAGTCCACCTCACTGTCCACTTCTCTATCCCATATTTCCCATCTCACCCTCAAGGATGTTGTGGAACACAATGTCAAACACTTTGCTGAAGTGCTTTATCTACTCTTGTATCTTAAATAAAATAATCAACAAAAAACAAGCAGGTAAGATACAAAATCTTCCTTCAGTTTTGATTTTCTAAATAATGTAGCTAAGCAAATGCCTTAAATTTTATAATTTTAAAATTTTATCCATGCCTAAAACAATTGTAAAAAGCTATGTCATTAGTGACAATTGTCTCACTCCAGTTTATAGGATGGAGGCAAGGCTCTTTGATACTCTTTGAAACCCAGAGTGAGATTAAGAAACAATGGCTCAAATAAACTGGTCTGACCAGTTTATTACAAAAAATAATCAGCCGAGAAGATGGGGAAGGGAGAGTGACGACTGCTGAGAATTAGGGTGATGGGGAGGGGAACGCAGGTGATAGGAAAGGTAGGAAGAAAGCAAGAATTGCACAAAGCGGGGATAGTCACCACATGGATGCCACAGCATCCTGTCAGATGTCGTTCAAGTGGTCCAAGGCAAAAGCGCAGAGGAGAGCAGCAGCAGAAGGGAGCAGCAGCAGAGTGACTGGCCACAAGCAGCAAGTAGGTCAGTGCAGAGCAGGTGGTTGAAGAAGCAGCAGGGTCTCATGCAGCAGGCCCAGGAGAGTCCGCTGGAAGCAGCAGAGCAGCAGCGAGGGATCTGAAGCCAGATACCTTTCTCGTTCTTCAGCATGCAGGCATCTTCTTCAGCACGCAGGTGTCAGGTCGTGAGGAATCTGATGTCAGACATTGTGAGGAATCTGATGTCAGAAAACCTAACTTCATGGTTGGTGATCCCTCTTTTATCCTCCTTTCTCCTGCCTACCTAACATTCCTGGGTGCACCTCCTGAGATGACCATCTTCCTCGAGATAAGCTCACACAAAAGAGCACTTCGCAGCCACTCATCGGCAGCTTATCGCTCTCTTGTTGCCCCTGGCCTTGTCCATCTGTCCCTCAGACAAAGAATTTTTCAACCCTTGACCAAGTCTTGCCTGGACTTGTTCATTGTCAGCAAACTTTGAGGCAATGGAGCAAAACCATGGCCTCTTCCAACATTAAAACTGCAAGCTATGGGGATAGATGTGATCCACAGAATGGTTCCCTTAGCAGAGTTGGATATAGATGGATGAGATTTGCAGCTCCTATTCAGCATTCTTGCTTCATTGTCCTCCTCCTACCTTCTCTCAGATTAGTCCTTATTCATTCATTAGACAAATTTCACTCAAATAGAGACCTCAAACTGTGACACAGACATAAATGCAACATAAATACTTTCTATACTGGGAATAAGGTTTTGCAGTTCCTCTAAGTGTAAGTAAATGAAAATCCTCTTGAGTGTCACAGCAAAGGCTTGTGATTTCTCAGCCAAGTTACTTGAATTCTACCCAGGAGATGTGAACTTCTAGAGAAGTGGTACTGAAAACCAGTCCATAACATTGAAAAAGTGCTGGTGTTGTGTTATAAAACTGCTTTCCATGCTAAACATTACATAAGAATCTGTTAGTATCAACAAGACACTAATTTGCTTTTATTTGTAATTCAAAGTGCACACTTCAGCGGCCCCTTTAAGGCTTAAATATTCAGGTCAGCAACCTAAGAACCACTGGAAAACTTCCTAGCAACACCTCCCATCACTATGGCAATGTGTTGCAGCAACACTGAATGGAGACCTGTTGCTACATAACAGGAAAGCTTTTCTCTCTCTTTTTTTATTTTTATTCTTTGTAGATGCAAGAGATATTCTCTCCATAGCATCAAGATAATATGTAGATGCAATTAAAGCATAAAAAAAGAATACAATTCTGTTAGAAAAAAATAGAAATAGTGCAAATGAGTGTGAAAGAAGTTGAGAAAGTATAGAAATTTTTGCCTGAAGTCCCAGAACTTCAGAGGTCAAGGCTGCATGAAGTCTTGTGAGCAAACAGCTCATGGCTGTTTTTTAATAGATTTTGGACATAGAACCCAAAATAAAGAGTTGCTGAGCTTTAATTAAGTTCAACCATGTGGCCAAGCCTGCTTACAGCATATGCTAATTTAAATGCTTGGATTTTATACAGCCAGTTTCTCATTACAAGTAATGCGATTTTGCAGTTACTACAAAGATGTGGCAAGTGTTCCACCTGCCAGAAGAGCATATATTTTCCTGAGTTTTTTACTGTACACTTATGAACATTTTAATAACTACATTTCTACAGTGCCAATAAGAGCCACGTCTTTTTGATTTGTAAATGACAGCCTTCATATTTGATTTGCTTGTATCCTAGAATGAGTAGGAAGGAATGGAAGGGGGAATGGATACCCTTCTTCCAGGAGTGCTAAGTAACCAAAAAAAAAAGACAATTTGATATGAATAACAGCAGTCAGACGCCAAATCTGGGTAACATTCATTGTACAAACAAAAGTATCTGCTGAACTCTACAAGTTATAAAACTGGTTGTATTTGCATTTGAAGTTCATAGCATAGCTACTGTGAATGTGTACTGGGAAAGGCCACTCACAAGGAAAGAAAGGCAAATAAATTCTACCCATTCTACCTTCTTGCCCAAAGATTTATCTGATAGACACTGTACAGGGGAGTTCAGCCCTTCCTTGCTTTTTTTTTGTTTTGTCACGTACATGTGTATCATACATATTGAACATCATGCCCATTATTGTGCACAGCAACATTTATGTGAAAATTCTGCAATATTAAACAAACTCAACACAGTTCTATCTGCATCCTCTCCTCCTTTTAGGGTCATCTTACACTGTTCGTTTTGGAAATAATCTTGTTTTCTGGTACACTGGAAAGTAAGGACTTAGCCACCATTGAAGACAAAGTTTTAGACACTACTAATCCTATCACATCCATGTGAATATTGGTATATATGCATATTTTGACAGTCTTACAAAAAATCTAGATACTCAACTTTCTGGCATCGTGGTGAATGATGTATTAGATTTGCTTTCCTGGCACAAAGATGTTTGCATACTGGTGGTTCTCCTAGCAAGACAGAGGCAAGGACATCTCTACATCTCTAAAGATGGAAATTCATCAAGTCTGAAATTTAATGCAATAAGGCAGACAGGACAAAATACTCCTTCAAAAGGCTCTGGGAGGAAGCTCTCCACAAGCCATAGAACGTAGGTCCTCTAGGTATTAACCAACATCTACCTTTCCTCTGTCCAGGCAGAGCTCTTGGCTGCATACTGCTGTCAGTACTACCAGCCTTTACATTTACATGGCATCTCTTCCTCAGATCAGGATCTTCTCTCACCTAGGTATTCTTTCTCTGAATGAAAAGCCTGGAAACTCCTAACAAACTTTGATCCAGGCAGGTCTGCTAGCTTCCTCATCTTTTCTGTGTCTGACTTACAGTTCTGCATTTCTTCCATCCCACATCATTAGATGACAATTAACAACATTAATCTCTGACAGAGAGTCACCACAGCTACTGGAATAGTGTTTCTCTGTTTCATGAAGAGCAAGTCAAATAAGAAAAGTCAGAGGGCAGAAAAAGCAGAGTTTAACATAAAAAAATATGCTGTCAAAGTGAAAAGGAGATATCAGCAGGTCAGTCTCCGAGGTGTAGATGTGAATTCAGCTGACGAGACTAATGTCTTAAACTAAATATCAAATTATTTTAATTTGAAGCATAATAAGGGTATGACCATTTGAAGGAATAAGTGTCAGGGAAAAAATCCAAGTTCTCTAAATTACTTTCTTCCTACAGAATAGTCCTCAAAAACTGGGGGTTCAGTATATTTTTGATGGTGGAAAATCTGTGGCTTTAATTCTCTCAAGAATACATTTTTTAATTTTTCTTCTCATCTCATAAGAACCTTGCTGTTCCTACAACCATTTATGTACATAAACATAATAACTATAGGAATATTCCTCACAGCCATGCAGCTGTGTTTGTACAAATTGACATGGTATTTGCAGGCAGCAATGCAGATAGTGGCAACAGAAATGTTTTCACATGAAGTGAAAGACTCCATTCTCCAGAAAACGTCAAGTGAACAAGATCACTTTCCCCCATTTCTAATGTTCTTGCACTGGTTGTAGTGCACATATCTGCATTTTCATCTTTTATTTGAATTGATAAGTTAAATAATAAAATGCATAAATCTCACTCTGAACGTAACTGTACCTCAGATTTGGCAAAGATGGCTTCAGTTCTGCCAACACCTGAGGAAAGGTGTAGCTATCATGCTTCTTTGGCAATCTTATTCATGCTGAGTCAGCAGCATGGATCTTTTTTCCATCAAGTTCCTCTGAAGAGATGACTCATTATATGGCAACCTGTGAATCTCCTGAGGTTACAAGGGACCTGCAACTGACCAAAGTTCAAGTGTGCATGCTACAGCCCAAGTAAAACGCAGACCTTTTTCTCCATTCAGAAATCACAGAGTGATTGTAATTAGTGAGCTGAAAATTTATTTCCTAAATATAGCAGAAGGTGGGCTGACATAAACAAAATACAACACCATTAGTTTGCGTAAGAGTATCCTACCTTTGACAGGCACAACTTTCTGCTCCCATTAATGATTGCTTGAGTTGCAATATACTTGGGTTGCAACATGCTTTTAGATCTAAGCTGTTTGTCACAGCATGAGTGGCATTAATTATTTCCACATATCTTGTCTTCTTCTGTAAACTCCTCATTACAGAGCTCCCTCAGTTCCCCATTCCTCTGACAGTTGGACTGGATGACATTTGAAGACACTAAAATGATATGACTGAATGTTCACTAAGCGTTTTTCAACCAGTTTTACTTGCTACAATGATTTTCTTCTTGCTTCCACAATGAAGTTCTGTTCTGTGCAATAATACAGGTTGAATAATGTCACCTTTGCCTATCACTGACCTACATGACAATTAAGGCCTGAGAGAACCTCGAGATACAATTTCCTGTTCAGATTCATAAGGATGCTGTTATTTATTCATCATCCACGAAAGATCTCACAGTATAAGCATCTTCAAAGCTGATAGTTGGTGTTGATGTCTAGACTCAGTGAATGACCTCTCTTCAGTTCCTCAGGAGAGCACCTGCTGCAGATACTAGGTCACAGATTGTTTTGGGGAACACTGGTCTCTCTTTGATTTTGAGCTCAGAGTAAGCCAAACTTAAGAGAGCTATATTTAAATTTGTTCACCCTTTCCCAAAACAAATGGAAAAAAACCTCACATTATATATTTGTTAATTTAGAATATTTTTAAAGTTGAGAACATGGAAATTACTTACGTTATACACCCACTAGGGCCTCTTAAATCAATTAGACTTCAGTGTGCAGTATTGCAACAGATCTTATTTTTATTTTATTATTCTGAGTGACATTATTTGCTGATGCTTGTTTTAGTACTAGGTAACTACGATTAAATTATAATAATAATAGTAAACTAGCAAACTGAAACCTGCTGTGCATTTTCCATCTTGAGTAGAAAAGAGGAAAAGAAAGGCGTCTCCATGCATAAAACCACTGTATCTGACGGTCCAAAGTGTGGCACATCATTCCTCATATCTGCAGCACCTGGGAAACCTTTGATCACCAAGCATGGTGGAACAGTTTTGAGTAATGACTGCTACTGCTACAGGGCAATGTGGCTCTCCTCGAAAAAGGGAAAGTCTGGAAAGAGAGACCCAACAGAGAGAACCTGCACACAAATGACTGGAGGAACGATAACACTAGGACCTATTTTCAAAAGTGCCCACTGTTTGGTGTTTGCATAATATGCACGTATATGTGGACAACAGCAAAATCATAATTCAGTTGTCACAGTCATTGACTGGATAGCTAATATAAGTTCTAGGAAATTTATAAAGTTGATGAAGTAATCCTCTTTGGTACAACAGATAAAAAAGCCTCCTACTTAACCATTACAGCCTGCCAGTAAACAGCACTTCTATTGATCCATGGACTCAGTGACATCTGAGTAGCTAAGGCCTTCCAAGCCATTGATCTGCAAGCCACATGTTGTCAATGTGGACTTTGACACAATTTACTACTGGAAGTGCTGATTATCAGTGTTGTAGTTATTGGTTCCTTAAATAGAAGGTGAGATTCTGATTTCACCCGAGTCACTCAAAAGCATTAGTTGTGCCATTAAGTTCTTTTATAGTAGTTTGTTTCTGGTTTAAATCATCAGGGGCTTTGGACTTGTCTCCTCTGCTCTGCTTTGCTGCATCTCACTCAGCTGATGGGTTTCTATCATTTTTTCTTTCATTTGTAAACTAAGAACAGATATCTCATGATTTTTAAGACCAAAAGTACAGTTGTATTAAGCTCGGTGATTTGTTTGATGAAGTGTATGTTACACATCAGTAGTTGTATAAATGCAACCTTAGTAAACGGATTCTAAAATCTATTGATGAAAATTGCTATATAAGAGTTATTGTAACTACAGAAAAAATTCTGTTAAATCAGAAAGGAGAAATTAAGTGAACCAAAAGTCTTGCTGATGTCATTTATCTTACCTAGCATTGTATTTTAATTCCTCCACAGATAAATGACTTTTTCAATACAAAAACATATAGAATTTGAGTTCTGACTGAGGTCTGTGGACAACACAGTAATGCAAACAATGAAGAACTGTATTTATAATAAGTGGAAAAACTATAAATTCAATAGTGGCTAGTAATTTTTCTGGCCTGTAACAGAGGCCTGGAATCTGCGAAGTAAAAATAACTACAGTGTATCATGATTAAGAGAAAGTGCAGGGAATCAAACATACACACTGCTTTGTGCTGCATCAGTTCTTTCAGGACTGTACCACTGATCAAGTTGCTACTGTATAGATATATGTATTTTTCTCCAAAATGCAAATGCATGGGCTGCACAGACTGTTCTTCTGAAAACCTGCCTCTAATCTGTAATACATTATGGCTGCGAAAAATAAAAAAACAGCAGTTGAGATACCATGTGCAGAAACAATATATTATTTCTGTCATTTCTCTTTGTATGTTATGGTGTTTTTCTCAGCATTGCTATGAAAATCTGCAGGATGCACTGAATATATTCAAGTTACCAAAATGTCCCAATCTATTGCCATGGTATCCCAAGGGTAGACACAGAACATTAGCATTTTCTAATAAATGGTTAAAAAAAAATAGGAGGAAAAGGAAGCTGACACTTCTGAATTGCAATCATGAGAAAAGGGAGAGGTGATATACACAAACACCACCATTACAGCAAGAAAAAAAATTGCAGGCTCAAGAATTTGCAAATAAATTATATATAACTTTGTAATACAGAATACAGCTTCTGTGTTCTTTCACTTGATTTTCTTCACTACAGTGTAGATCCCATTTAACTAAGCAGAGAACAGTACATTCAACTTTATAAAACAAACAAGGGACATTAGTGATGGCAGCAGCTGTTGCTGGCTACCACGTTCTTCAGTAAATTCAGATATAGCTCTGTATAAAATGCTTCTCATAGTGAAAATCTTGTAAATAAAGCCAATACAATGCTAGAAGGATGATTTCATAAAAGCCCCCAAACAAGACCTTGATAATGAAAATGACCTTCCTGTTTGTGGGGAGTGGCTCACTGTTGTAAGCATAATCTAGCATAATATACTAATAGCATATTTCTAACAGGATCTTGCAAGTCAGACAGACTTCCTGGATCTTTCACAAGAGGTGGGGTGTGTTAGTTCAGAAGAATGCAAAATTAAATTTGAGTGAATAATTAACAGCACACTTTCAGAACAGAGAATCTTCTTTTCTGGTGTCTTTTTCCAAGTCTTACTGTCAGAAGGGATGAGAATCCATTAGAGAAATCAGACTAAAATACCCAAGTTATTCATTGCTACAAAAAGTCTCTGATTTGACTATTTAGATCAGATGGAAATAAGGGTGTTTGTGCCTGTAGCATTACTTCACAACAGTTTCCTGGGAACTGTAAAATGTGAATACTCCTTTGGATAGAATGCCATAATCAGAAGCAATTTCATTTCAATAACCTCAGTACAATTCTCTGCTTCCACATGCTTGGGAAATTCTCTATTGAGCATCTATCTACAGTTTCACTCTTAAGGTCTTGAGATAGGTTTTCCTCTAAGATTTTCAATTTTTCGCTCTGAGAAATTGGAGGCATTGAGGCTTTATTCCCAATAAGTTCCTTGCTTTCACTAGAGCTAGTTGAAAACATGCCTCCAAAGTTCATGTCTGTGCTTGCTTTTCACATTTAACAGTCAATTCCATAATGGCATTATTATTTTCTGAAATGTGCTTTATACAAATGTACTGGGACTTCCATTGACCATAGATCTGAGAAGGTACTTTAGAACTTAGCAACTGACAGTTTTCCTGTTTCAGCCATTTTTTCAGAAACACTCAGTGTTCTAAAAATACAAAAAATTTAACAAAAATTCTTCTGATTTCTGTTTAATTACCATAATTAATAGTATAGGAGATAAACCTGAGTTTCTGCTGGAACAAAGTGGTGGTGATGGACTGATGGCTGGACTGATGGTTGGACTAGGTGGTCTTAAAGGTTTTTTCCACTCTTAATGATTCTATGATTGATTACAAAACAGATTCAGAACATGCTTCTACTGTTCATTTTTAGAACAGCAGCGTGTATCTCACTCAGAAGGGGTGGACAGCAGCAGTGAATTAGGAGTGCAGAACAGCATCATTATGGCAATGTTAACTTTTACCAGCTCAAATCAATGAACTCAGATCAGTCAATTTATTTCAGGAGTCATACATCACTCTTTAGTGAAACTTAGTACATCTATCAAGATTCTACAAGCATTCTGGTTTTCACCAATGAAGAGAAGAAACTGAGATTGGAGGCAGCTGCCATGGCTGAGATCATGATCTCAAGAAATATGGGCCTCTTAAAGAGTGGGAGCTGTTAAGGAATAATTAAGAAATTGTTGTGTCTTCCTCCTTTCACTTTCAGAGGAAGTGATTTCAGCTCATACTTTTAGTTCAGCTGGATACCACTAAGATAACGTAAATGCTTATATGAGAACTCTTCTGTGAGATGCCACACTCGTTATTCTTTCCTGCATCTTTGGAGCTTAGATGTAGACACTTACTTTCCTTTCTTACTACACATATTACATTCCCTAGCTAGAACTGGCTTAGAATGGTGCCAGATAATCTCCCTTGACTGATCTGATGGGGATACAGTTAGCTGCTTCATGACATGATTGCTGGAATCCTGTTCCCTGGAAAGGATTGCATTCGGGATGTTGTAAGCAATAGGTGTAACAGTGTGTTATATCTAAGCTGTTGGCAGACTTGCTCTAGTCTATCCAGTCTCTCTGATGGTGAAGGAAAAGATGCTTCTGCAGAAGGCTAGAGAAGTTTGGCAATAAGGATCCCTCACCTGTGCTCTAGATTTCTTGGTGTCAGTAGCATCAGTTACAAACTGTCTTAAAAGTACAGGGTTCAGGACTGTCAGAAACTTAAAGTAGAGCTCCCTCCTGAATATGTCATATAACTTTTTGTAGAACTGGCAGATAAGCTGTGCTCTTGTCTTCTTGGTAGACATATCGCACCTTTGATATTCTTGAACTTGATATTTGTCTGTTTATGTGAAGATGTCCAGCTTCAAAAACATGCCATCAAATTGTCAGGGAGCTTTCCTAGCAGTAAAGACCTCTATCTAGGTACTGTCCACACATACTTTAATCATGGGACAGGTCTCAGGAGTGCCAGCAATATAGCTCCTCACAAACACAGGTAACTATTTTTAGACTGGTAGACACAGCTTTCTATAGATCTCTCTAGACTATGTGGTCTACAGCCATGAAGAAGTGTTAAGAATGTGAAAACTTGGTCCCCAAGTAAACCACAGGGCCCACAGAGAAACACGCACAAAACTGTGGTAAGGAGTCACATTTGCTGAGGAATATGTGACTTCTGAATAGAGAAACAGAAAAGAAGTTTACATTAGCTTTATATCTCCATCTAGGATCCTCCAGCCAAGGATCAGCTGTGAAAATCCAGGGGAGAGGTGTAAATCTCACACAGAGCTGTACCTATATCAGCAGCAGGTCTCCAAGGTAAACAGCCTCTGGCATGTTGGGCCAATGAAGTCGGCAAGCTGGGATTCTCCTCGGAGTAGTGCACTCCCAGTCCTAGTAAGACACTCTCAAAAGTATTACAGACACCGCCCTTCATGACATATCCAAGGTGGTGAAGGAAATTATTGGCAGAAAGAACCACAGTCCCCCAAGCCAGGATCAGTCCTTTCCTTAGAAATAAATATATATTTTATTTGAGGCATACTGAACAAGTAGAATGTCTGCTAATCACTTTGTGAATGACTGAATGGTTACTGAGATACCTCCTTCCACTGCTCTGCCAGCTCCTGCTGTGATAGTACAAGTGTCTAAAGATGTCATACTGGCCAGAACTTTATAAACTGTGCTACTACTTAAATGAATCACAGGTATAAGTGGTTGGAAATCTCTGTTTAAAAACCAGCCAAAGAGATCTTTAAAAGCATTTCTATGGGAACAAGACAAAATTAATTTTTTTGTCTCATCTGAAACTAAGCATCTTGCCCTACTGACAAAAGAGGAAGGCTGAGGCCAGATACAAGAAATAAAATGTCTTGCACACCAGGTCTGCTCTCAAAGTAACACCTCCTGTTTTATTATTTTGTCCCACTATATCCAAATTAGATGGTGGTACGGCAGTAGAGGATGAGCCTTCCCACAAAATTTCCATTGCATTTTGTTGTCCTATGACAGATGGCAGCAGAAGGGCAATCTGACAGAATGGAATCTGACATTTGGTACAGATGTAGCAAAGTTGTGTCTCTTTTCCTCCATGCTGCAAAAATGGCACCCATTGATATTCATCAATACTTCAGAAGATTTATGGAGATGAGACAGTGGATGTGAGCTTAGTTGGGTGGTGGGTGATGTATTTCAGCAGTAGCAACAGTGACATGAACGACAAGGCACATTCCAGGTACAGGTACAGATATCACACCACAGAAAGCACCTTGAAGAGAACCTTGATCAGTTTGTCCAGATGAATTAGCAGATTTGTGTAAGGAGCTGAATATAGACTTCAGCGTATCAGAAACAACAGTGACAACATTGCAGTATCACAGTTTCTGCCAGGTGGCCCCACCAGCTGCTCAGCTGACAAAAATTGATAGGTAATGGTAGTGACTGTACTGAAAGGTAGTGTTTGGTAGCTGAGAATTTGCTCTATCAAATAGTGTTACTGTGTTCTTTATGTCTGCTGTAGTTTCCAAGAAAATAAATAAGAAGACATTAATTTCAGAGTGACCTTGGCATATTACATGTAGACTAGTGCAACATGTATAAGAGTAACAATAAACAGTAAGGAATATGACTATCCATCAGATTTTTTCATTTATCTCTTAGTATTTGCGAGCTGGTCCCAAGTACAAAAAAATGAGTCACCCATGAGAAAATACCTATCCATGTAAAACAGCTGAGAATGCCAAAAAGGGCTTCTTGTATTCGCTTTGTAAGCTGTGTTTGCTGAAAGGATAGCCTATATCTTCTAAGCGTTTTTATAAGCTCTCAAATGACTTTTTAGATTAGATTGCCCTTTTACATTTTGACTTCTGAACAATGAAAAAATTATTGGTCTTTTGATACCATAGGAATCCACTAAGTGGATGATTCTATCAAAGCAGGTTGTCATTATTTTACAGGCTTCTTCTCCCCCAACATAAATGTCACTTTTTAAAAGAAACAGTGACATAATATAAAGTATATTTTAATAATACCATCTAATTACAAGGAAGAGTAAATTACTTAAAAATCACATGGGGAGTGTCATTAATACTGTATAACAAAAAAGAAAGCAATTAACAATAAAATAGGATGGTGCCAATTTGACAGATTAATGGAGTGCATGGTACTTTTGGAATGCATTTCCCATTGGAATGCATGACAAAGGCAGAATCACAGTTTTTACAGGGAAATTCAAAGATAATTTGGTTAGATATTTAAATTTATCATATAACAACTTTGAAGCTGCTTTTGTCTTAAATTCAGATCTATTCTTTGAAATATTTCTTTTGTGCTTGTATATGTCTCACAGAAGCCTGAGGTCACTGAGTCTTGCTCAGTTCCACCAATTTGCAACAAGAACTGCTTTACAAACAAAGATCCAGCACTGAGAACAGCTGGGTATATCTGAGGGACAGAAAATAATATCTACAGAAAAATGAGAGCTTTACAAGCATTAGAGAAATGGTGATGTTCTTTAAAAAGTTTCATTTGAAATGCAATATTAATATATATTCTCTCATACAGTTATCAAAATTCTTTCAGAGAAGACAGGTTGCTCAATATCACTTCTACTACTATAAATCTGCCAGGAAAAACCATTATTTCAATAGCTGAAGATCTTCTGATTTTCTTATATTCTCATGTAATTTTCTTTAAATACAGAAGGTGCTTAAGGTGGCCCTGGTTAGTGTTTGTAAGTGAGCCAAATTACCAACTGACGTCATTTTAAAAAGAAATGTGGGAAGGAAATACTGGTCACTTTTTAGGAAGGTGAAAGTACTGCTAATGAATGCAAAGCTTTTATCAGGATGTTTTTGGGAAAGTGGATCTTCCTCATAACTTTATCATTTCTACATTGATATTTCAACAGTTACAGCCTATTGCAGATTTCTAGCCAGATGTTATGTACCAGATATGCCTCCTTGGAACCTTTTAATGAATTAAGTAACTTCTGTGAGAAAGCTAAGAGGGAATTAATTTAGAAATTATTGGATAAAGATTCTGACATCTGCTATTTTAATCTCTACTCAGAGGATCCCAATGACTTCATCGCATAGGCCCCATGCATTTGAGACACAGTTTGGGATGTCCCACATCATTCAAATGTCAGTGTGCGTGCAGATACATTTTCTCTCGATTTTTGGAACTAAGCATGATTTACAAATATTGTGTAACTATTTTTGACCAAGGCTAATATTTATGTCCCTAGCTTGAATATGTGACTAGAAAACTTTTTTCTCTTAGGGCAAAATATTTCTCTTTAGTCACAAGAGAGACTCCTATTTAAAAAAAAAATAATAATAATAATTAAAAGATTCCTCCTTTTGCATGTCAGTAGTTTTCTTGCAAACAGGCTTAAAGATACAACCAGACATTTATGGAGGTAAAAAAAAAAAAAAAAAAAAAAAAAAGATCTGGCAAAATTCCAGTATTAATTCTCAAGAGACTGAATGCATATATGTATGGTTATATATTGAGTGCTCTATGCATGTATCTATTGGACAGTAATTAATAACAGTTTATAAGAGATCTTTATCTTGAATCTTCAAGGGAAATCATGGAAGTTTGGTCCTGAGGTGCTTGACAAACACTGTTTGCATGTGTAACAGTATTTCTTCATACCACAATACATCTTTCACATTTCCAGTGCAAACCACAGGCTCTTATTCACCACTTTGAAACCAAACTGACACACAGTGTCTTTATAAAGCTTCATTCTGACCTCTGAATGGGACAGCCACATCCCAGCACTGCTCAGCTGGGACATAACTGTAAGTTATGCAGCAGTGAATAACACATGCAAACACTGTTTGCAGTAGAAGCTGCAAGAGAGGGGAGAAATAGTATCAAGAAAAGAAAAAGATAATGAAACACCATGTCAGAACTGAAGGTGAGAAGAATGAGGGGCTGAAAGTGAAAACAACAGTTTCAAAATGCTCCACATACAGGAAGTGTTCTTCAGCAGAAGTCTATGGTCCTCTCAACTATTTTGCTCTGCTGTTTTGCAGGAAACAAGTCAGAACATTTCCGTAGCTACTAAATGAAAGGTCTGCATTGAATCCTGTGCTATAACTGCTTCTGTTATGGCTATATTTAGCAAGTAGTAAATACAAAAGGCAAATGTCTTAAAAATATGAGGTGAAAGTTTCTTACAGACTGTTTTTCATTTGCTTCTCTAACTACTCGACATTACAGCATGTACAATAATCAGATATTTGATGTAATTCTTGGGTGGATGAAGGCAAAATGGAATCATATTCCAGTAATTCTCTATTTATTCCTATAATCTGTGTAATTAACTCCTCCTAAATATGTATTTATCTCAAAAACAAATGTAAAGGTTCACTAACTTTGAGAGTTTTCCCCTCTTCAATGTGCTAAATGGTCCCTCTCCTAAGTGTAATCTTCATGTATCCACAGCAATCAAATTTAAGCAAGCAAACCATGGAAGTTCATCACTGATGTTATCATTCCAAGGGTAGACCACCAAAATTACACAGTGAAGGTCAAGGTGGATATTTTTAGAATAAAGGGAGGTGAGATCAGCATAATTTGCACAACATACAGAATTCCGTAACCTATTTTTCACTGCTGGCATAGACTAGTCTCCTTATGAATGAAGATAAAAGACATTACTCAGCTGATGTCTGAGGAAGAGTAGAATGAAGCACAGGTATTCTGCACTGACAGAAGTCAGCTGAAAAGACACTATATTATTGTTTATCATCAAATCAATACAATTTAGCTTAGAAATACAACTGGTAATGATGCTAATGTAATGAAGAGAAGAATATGGAAAGTGTAAGAGAAATAATATAAAAGACAGTATAAAAAAATCTCACTTTGAAACAGTGCATGCATAAAAAAGCACATTACTTAGCAGTAACAGAAAAGTGTATGTGATCCACTTTGAGTCTCCATTTACTCAACTGGGTATCTATGTACAAGATTTGTGGTGCAAATATACTTAAAGTTATCCTGATTTTCCACTGCTTCAGTTTAAGACTTGGCACACCACAAATTTTATCTTGTACTGAGTTCTACAAAGTCAAATTGCTTATTAAATTAAAAAAGATGGTAATGTGGTCATGTCATTCAGTAGCAATTAATTATAAAATGTATATTTTAGTTTTCACATATAGTTTGCTTACCAGTTTGTAAAACTGCTTGTATAAATCAACTGATGTCTCCTCTCTATAACGGAAAGTACAAAGTCAGTGTTTTTCAGCCAATTCCCCAAATACTTCATTCCCTCTCAGAAGTTGTAATTACACTCCACTGCACTGATATTGAAAAGCTATGGTATTTTTTCATATTTTTCTGGCTACGCTTCTGTTACTTTGGTTTAGTACTATTGTAACCTGCAGTGATATTTTTTGTCCACCTGGAAATCAGAAGATTTACACTGAATACAATGTAGACTTCTTTCGAGCTCTGAAAGGGAGTCATTATACTTTTTTATGCAGAGCATCAAAATGAGATATCACCAACCTAGTTTGTTGTTTTGTTTTTTGTTTTTTTTTTCCATTTTTTTGACCTTAGGTCACATATAACTTTTGTTGGCCCATTGTACTTCTCATAAGTTTTGTTTCTTTGTGAACACACACCTTCATTTCCATGGCACCTTTCAGGCCAAATTCACTTAAAATCACTTTAAAAAATACAGTCATCAAAACAGAAGTATGTTTCCAACACTGAAATCCAGTGTTTAAAATGGTAGTCCTTTGGTTTTGCATATATTGGAAGAATTTATATTCTAAATGTGATGAAGTGATGGAAGTGATGAAATTTTATGGTGAAAATTAATTGAACTTGCATGAACTTTGAAATTTTTTCTCCCTGTGGAAAACAAAGAATTCAAGAGCTGAAGAAATTTCTTTTTCTCAGTTTATTGACTTGAAAACAGGTTTTCAACAGTGACTACCTGTAACAAACCTTTTATCTTTGACTATTCAGAATTTATTGCATGAATGAACAGGTGAACACTGAAATAATGCATTCAAAGAAGATATAAATTAGTTACATATTGGTAAGTGAATTTTAACAGCATCAGGGAAAAAAAAAAAAAAAAGTCGAAATATCACACTTCTGTTTTAGGGATTTTCTGAATTAGTTTTGCTTTTCCTTAAAGAGACTACAAGCTTTCATGAACTGCTATGACAACTGGCAACATCCAATAGCAATAATGGAGAAAAAAGTAAGTAAAGAAGTTTTTGTTGCTTTGACTAAACACGAGAAACTTCCAGGAAGGTCAAGTTTATCTTAATCATATTAGTTCATAGGTTATTCTCTTTAGTTTTCCAGATATTATAGTTTATAAAATGGACTAACAATGACACGTGGCAGTAGAAAAGTAACTACATACTTCTGAGAGTTCTACGAAACCAGAAACCCAACGCCTCAAAGGATGAGGTAGGTGCTATCTATGCTAGAAGGACCATAGCAGTTATTTTGTACAGTGAAATGGTCAGTGCCAAGGAGCAATGCTCATTCTGTCTGTGTTGCAAAACTTAGTCCCATGAAAGAAAAAAGACCATCTGTGGTTAGTGTACATCAGATGCAATGGTGTGCAAATTCTAGTTTGATTTGATCTGAAACATAGTCCAAAAGTAGAAAAAAAGTAACAGTTAAACAGCTGAGAGTTATGCACAATGAAGGAACTGTTGATAGAACTGAGCGCAGTATAGTTTTAATAGTTCTGTTGTGGGTGAAGATCTGGAAGAGAATGGTGAAAACAATGTCTTTTTTTTTTTTTCCCCTCATTTTTTTCTCTGTTTTTTGAGTTGTGTTTGTTTGTTTGTTTGTTTTGTTTTTGCTTTTTCCCCACAGTATTTTTTTTCCCCCAATCACAGGACCAAGAACAGAGAAGGCACAATACAAGGTGTCTAAAGAACCTGCTACTTACTGGGCAGTACAGATTGTGATCGTTGCTGGGCTGAAGAGCTGAAGACTGAAATCAGCTTTCCCATACATTTGTAATCCAGATGAGGTATTAGCAGTAAAGCCTCTGGATGACTAACAGTGACTGTTTTTACTGTAATAAGTGAAACCTAATAGAATATGAAATTTAAATACGATCCACTTATTTTTCCTTTGGAAAATGCAACAGAAGTGGGTTGTTAAATAATTCTCTAGAAAATGTTTCCTTCTGCACTTCTTTAAGATACATCCCCTAAGACTGTTATAAGTAAAATGTAAAATAAATTAAATACAGGTACTTAGCCATTTTGTTTCAACTTGTCACTGTGACAATAACAAAAAATCCTGTAGTAAATGCAAAACTATACAAAAAATCTATTCATCTGAATTTTCTTCCAAGATTACCCAACTTTAGAAAAAAATTAAACAGAGGAAATAACTGTCATGTATTTGGAAAAGGTGAGTTTTCATTCTAGATATTATTCCAGTACTCACAGTCTCAGTATTATAAATATACAAAGCCTAGGTTATATGACATAAGAGCAAAACTGTAATACCATATTAGAATAATAGTTGCTCATGAGAGGCATGGTACGTTTTTAGAGCCTATCTCAACTTCTTTTTAAGTGCATAGGAAATTCTTACATTATTGGATTTTAGGTCAGGCCTTTTCATCTCTGAATGATTCTTCAAGGAACTGAATCAAATAAACTAAGAAAAACTATACCACAACTGTATTATGTAGTAACTGACACAGAGAAGACATTTTACTGCTTTATTTTAAATAGAATTGGAAGGAAGGGATGGAGGAGGCAAGAAGGCAGGAAGGAGGAGAGAATGAAAGGAAGACTTAACAGCTCCAATCCTCAGCCCCTGTTTAACTTGGTTAATTCCAGTCTTGTTTGTTAATATCTATAAACAACCATGACACCACTCTTACAACATCTGAAATGTAGTTTATGCACACTAAAGACAAAACAATGATAAAGTAGAAAGTATCACGAGCAAATAAATTAATCACAGGCAATTTTCAATGACAAACTCCCTATTGTTTTCAACTTGAGAACTTGTATCACCTCCGAGTTGCTGTAGTCTGGGGTGGGCATGTAAAGTGAAAATAATTTTTGTTTTTCACTAATGTGTATGGTGTTAATGGTCACAGAGCTTCTGGACTGCAACTCTACACTTTATACAGTTTGGTATTTTAAATGTAGGACCACCAGCAAGACTAGTCTCAGGACAGCTACTGCAGTGGCTGGGGATTAGATTTCTGAGTAATGCTCTGCAGCTGTTGCTTAACGGAGATTCATTATAGAGAATAATTTCCAGATAGATATCTTCTAATGCGTTCTAAATCAAAAGACTAGATCAAATTAGTGCTCCTTGACAAAGAATACTGACTTTATCCTCTTGATTTTCATTTGGATCTATACAGGATACTTTGAGAAAATAAATTCTTATTGGCACAAATCCCATTAACTATGGAATACAATCACAGAATCATAGACTTGTTTAGGTTGTAAAAAAAAACCCTCAACTTTCTTGAAATACAGTTTTCAAACATGAACAAAATACTCCAGTTTGGCCTTTACTAGTTTCAAATAGAATAGACAAGTTCCTTTATATTACTCAGGACATTTAAGCATCTAAATACTGTGTTTTTTTATTGGAAAAATAGAATGACATCGCTAGCACATATTTGGGTTGTTTCTTTACAGAATCATTATTTTCTAACCTTAATTTTTCATTTTGTTATTCGAACTTCACTCTCGCTGATAAATTTTCTAAATATCTGCTGGTACTCCTAAGTTCCCTTTTCCACTGGAATCCTATTATATATGATTTCATTTGCTAATGCTGCTTCTAATATCTTCCTAGGAATCAGAAATTCTATAATTTCTTGACTATGTTCACCATTATTGCTTCTTGTCTTTAAATTCTCAGAAAAATCTGTTTGTGATTAGCAGTTTGAATAAAAAATGTGGCCAGTAAGCTCAGAAAATTTGTGAACACTTTGCATCCTGCCGCATGCTGTAATACCACCAAAGTTTAGCTGATTCTGAAATGATCTCACCTACTCAGTCACACTGGATTGATGTGAATAACCAAACAAATGGCTTTTATTTCTCCTATAGGTTTTAAACACTTCAACCTCCTGACAGATCCTGCCTCTAAAGCCCAGTTTGTATGCACTGATATGCAGAGTAACATCTCATTCTATTTATTCTGGTTTTGCTTCCTAATAAGACTTACTATTCCCTGATCATACTTCAATAATGAGACTTAGCCTATGAAGTCAGGATAGACCAAAACAATTCTACTTTTGCATTATTTCTCATCCAATCCATAGTTGTTTATCTAAACTGTAAGAGTGGAGATGGTCTTTTTCTCACTTTCATAGTTGCCAGTGAAATTTATTCTCTCCTAACATATTACTTTTACAACCAACAGGTATATTTACTTTCATACTGGGTTTTTTAATAATCAATAATGAAGATTGGAGATAGATTCCATACTTCAGCTCAGGAAATGAGAAATTAACTGAGATAGAATAAAAGGAAGATCTGTATCCCTAAGATCAGGGAACAGCAGCATGGATTTCACCCTCCTTTAGGAAACATTTTTTTTCTAACCAGAAAACTGATATTATATAGTTCCCAGACATTTTGAATTGTTCAAACCACAACATTTCTTGGAAGAAGTTTTCAAGCTTTACCTAAAGTGACTGGGTGTGAAACAGAGAATGTCCTTTTCCCAGTGTCCAGCAATATCACAGAGGCAGTGGCACAGTTACTTTATAGAGAGATACAAATATCTTTACCTGCAGTACAATCCATTTCTTCCTGTGTATTTGGAAAATAAAGAGAGAAATAATACGTCAAGGCTACCCAACAGTACTAGAAAATAAGTTACTTAGGTCAAAATGGAAACAAAGAATCACAGAATCACAGAATTGTAGGGATTGGAAAGGTCCTCCAGAGATCATTGAGTCCATCCCCAAGAATATATGTGTATTGCTGAAGACACTGTACAATCAACAAATTATCAGATATTATGGATTGATTAAAAAAAAATTTAAAAAAATGATTCTGCACACAGTGGTATGTACTAAGACAGAAACTTGATACAAGAGTTGTTCATTCATGCAAATAGTCAACCACATGTAAAATAGAATAGCCACTGTATGAGAACAATCATTTCATGTTTGTATTTATAGAAATTATGATACATAAAGAATGTATAGTTCACATTTTTTAAGACTTAAATCACATTCATATCATGAATATCATGAGATGGCAGAATGCGATAAAGGATAAACAAGATACTCTCAAGGAAACGAAAGGGAAGGAAGGGAAGGTCCAAAGTGCTAAGGCTCAAGGAGACTGTGTTCGCATCTGTTGTAAATATTCATACTAATAACAAAATCATCCATACAGGTAAACATCTTCCCTTCTAAAATGTCTCCCCTCCTGTCTCTTTCTAATAGCAACAACTTGTACCAGAACATTCTCAACATTTGCTTGTGTTTCAAAAACAAACAAAAACAACACCTAACAAACAACTACAACAAAATGGATGCTGATAAGCAAAATAGCAAAGCTCAGTTTAAAATGTTCAGTGCAGTCAGTGATGCTGTTTGATTAGTTACCCACTCTGAGCAATTGATTTTGTCTCTCTCTAAAAATATCTAACTTATCACTGATTAATTAACCTTTTAAGATCTGGTTAACAGTAACCATGGAAATCTACAGAAGTTCTGTGATCTGCAGAAAACATTTATTAAAATTTAACAGTAATTTTTTGTGTGTCTCCACTGATTTTCAGACACAAGCATATTAAAAAAGTAAAGTCTTCTATGCAGCATTTTCAGATATTTTAAAATTTTTCTGTAGGCAAGATAGTGAAAGCTATAATAATAATAAGTATTCTATGAAAATTAATGTCTTTCAGACAGTCTAACTCTAATTGATTGAGATACTATAAAAACACAAACAGGATGTTTACTTTTCTCTCTACTGTTAGTATTTAGTTTTCTCTCTACTGTTCGTATTTGAAGTTCCTCAGCATTTTTAAATTGGTTGGCTACTACAAAGATGTTAAAAAATTTAGTCCTTTCTCCAACTAATTTATAAATTTAGTATCTACTTTTCACTAACAATATTACAGTTCAAATTATTACTTAAACTCTGATGCAATAGCATAAGTATTAGCTAAACATGAAGCCTTAAGAAATATGAGGGAAACTGATGTTCCTATTCTGTGGCTGATAGGATTCGGATTTCTTTTTCAACCAAAGAAGGAATGAATCCTGACCACCTATTTTAGAGACACTGAACTTCTGAAAAGCTTCTCAAATATTCTTGCCAGTGTCTTGTAAAATCTCCCATATTTATTTTTTAGAAAACACTGAATGATACCCAGGCCTCAAAAAGGAATACTTTAAAAGTACTTTTTTACTATGATAGTTTCAATGTCAGCTTGTATTTAGCAGTTCTTCCTCTGTTTAGTTGATTTGCTTAGATGCAAGATGGTCCTTCCGTGTCCCCCTTCTCCCCTCCAGAAAAACCCCAAAACTTTCCATTCTAATCTTACAATTCAATGTTTTAATGCACCATATGTTATACTTTCCTGACTGTAGGCTGCAACTCAGATTACCCTCACACTTTTAGATGTACCAAGCCTGAGAATAAGCACTTAAATATCATGCAGAGAATGAGGAAAAAAGTATGAAAACTAGTAGGGAGGGAGAGCTGTGAGTGAATATTTTGTATATAATGCACACTTATAAACCTCTCAAGCAAATGAGTTTTTAATATTTATACATTGAAGAGAATGATGTTCCATGGGTAAGAAGTGTAAGATTTTTAATCATCACCCGTTACTTTCAGTACGTATTGTTACTTTTTCGCAACTATGTAAGACTCAGTTGCCTAATGAAAATGCTTCTTCTTCCAAACGTATTCACAGCTTCAGTTTCTGATTCAGACTATACATATATAAGTCCCTGAAACTCAAGTAGTTCCAGCCACTATTCTCTCCAGTTATCACTGGGGCCTTTCACACAGTCATTAATGCTGCATGATTGCTATGTATTGAAATAAACCAAGGACAAGGATGTCGACAGAGGCAGCTTAGGATGTCACGTTTCTGAAATATTTTTCTAAAATATTCCTCCTATGTGTTGTTGTAAGTTTTGCTCATTAGTACACATGAACAATTCAGACTCAAATTCTCCTAAATTCATCTTTCTTCCTATTAATTGCATACACAATACAGGAGGAAATACTCAAAGTACTTTTAATTGCCCAAATACATCTAAAAGACTATGAAAGAGTGAATGTATTATTTTCTCCTAGCTCATAGGAAACCAACCTGCTGTCCTTCAAGTGCAGGAGCCAGAGCTTTTCCAACATCACCATCTAGTGGGAAGGAAACGTGAAGCATTAAGGATGGAGAAGTGGCTGTGGACCAGCAGTTAGGGAGGTTGCTTTCAGTTGATTCTGCTCTCCTGTGAATAGCATTGCATGTGGACATGAATATTTAAGGAAAACCAAGCAATTGTACATAATTTTCTCAGACCTTGAAATAAAGACAAAAACTGTGGGAAAAAAAAACATGTCCTTAAAGGAAATAAATAAATAAATAAATAAATAAAATCAAAATCAAAGATTCTCTTACTACATCTGTAAAGTAATAATCCTATCAGTGTAATAAAGGGGTGGGGAGGATGGTTTGCAGGATAAATTTTACATCAAATAGATCTGAAGTTTAAAAGTACTTTTGATACCTCAAGGGATGCTAAAGGGATGTGGTAATCCAGAAAAATTTACCATGCCCAGGGTATTTTCAGGTATTTTCCAGACCAGAATTGAGCTACTAAAGTGCGTCATTCCTTCCTTGGCTCTTAATATAGACTAGAGAAAGAAAGAAAAAAAAGCATTGGTATGGAGACCCTGAAACAGCAATAAAGAAGACACCAAGGTGCCTGCTACAGGAAAGTTATGGCTGTAGAAAAGAAGAAAAATAAGCTAGGGATTTTTAACAAAAATCAAATAAAACATCACAATGTCACAACATCTGTGAGGCTGTAGTAGGAGAGGGGAGAGGCCCCCTCTGGATCCTCACTGGAGAGGAGATTAGGAGTGCAATAGAACTGGCCATAACTTCACAACCTATGGAGTTCCCAGTGCTCCCAACTCTTCTTCATATGGAAAGGAAGAGGCCTACATTAGTCTGAAGAGATACAAACAATGAAGCTGTGAGTGAATACAACACCCTTGATTGCACTTTTTAAAGAAACTTACACAAGTTTTCTAAGCAAAAGCAGACATTTGTCATATGCATTGCATTAATCAAAGTCTTGCAATTTATTGCTCTTATTTTGCATAATTGCTTCCTTTTCTACTATTAAGGGCTGTGGTTGCAGTTGTGCACCATGTGTGCTTTCTAGATTAGAATACTAGGCTGAGTGTTAAAATATAAACCAAATGTACAAAAGTGCTTTTCAGACAAGAAGTTATATAAAGCTGTAGTAAATTTAAATATTCTAATGCTTAGTTTGTTATAGGAAATATGATGCTAGTATTCATGAACTCTCAGACAGCAATAGAGCTAACAAACATTGCTTGGCCTTACACACTCTGGGAGCTGTGATACATTAATTCCATTTATACAGCTTGGGAAACTTATGGAAGAAGGTGTCCCACATGAGTGCAGTAAATATGGACTTGTATAAGTTCCCTTACCAGAACTCTTTTTGCATGTTCACCACTGCCAACTCGTGCCTAATAATCTTAATAACTTGGAGAAAGTGTAAAATTTTCTTCTTCTCTTAGGTCAAGCTACGTGCCCATATTTTTTGTCATGAGAAACAGTATGGTTGAGAATAGTATCATGTAGGAATTAGGTGATAAAATGGAAAATAGAGTGTTCCACAGAAGAAACTTCTATCCAGAAAAAAAAAAAAAAAAAAAAAAAAAGGAAAAAAAAAAAAAAGAGAGAGAGAGAGAGAGAGAGAAGGAAAATAGCAAGAGTGAAACATTTAATCTCAATTATTAAAGTTAGGGAAAATACAAGAGAGAGATGGTGCTCAGGCCCCTGGAGGTTAGACTGAGGAATGGAGATGGGGCTTCTGGTGTTCAATGAAGAAGAGGCTGAGGGCAAGAAATTAGGCAATGGTTTTTTCAGATGCTTTATTTGGTATAGCTGAAGCTGAAGTATGACAGAGATAAGACTCGGACTATTTCTTCGGAAGAAGAAACTCTTCACACAATCCGTTTGGCTTTGGCAAAAGAAGAGTTAAAGTGCAGCGTAGACGCGGAGGAACCCATCGGGCTGTCCCATTACCCTTAGAGGGGGGAGCCTGCTTTCACATTCTTTGTTATTCGCTGTCAAATTCCCTGCAAAATTTCGAAAGGAAGGAATAAAATGGGCACTATAAATCACGAGGAGGAGATCTGTGAGTTCAAACCGGTGACGCTGTGGTAAAATTCTGAGGGCTCCTCTCTGCTCTCGGGATCGTGGGCACGTCCCGCTCCGCCGCCGCTCGGTGTCGCAGCCCGGTTTGAGGGAGGAGGCGCGCTGACACTCGGTAGCGTGTTTGGGGCTGGCAGGGCTTTGTAGGAGCTTTTAGATCGGCTTTGATGTCTTCCCCCAGCATCTACAGAGCTTCCCTCCCTGCTCGTTTCTCGTATCCGGCCCGGTTACCTGAGTGGCACCGGGAGGAGAGGAGAAAGGGAGGGCAGGGATGGGAGCGGGGCTTGGAGTGACAAAAGGGCGGCAGCGACCACTACGGGGCAGCCTGGGGTGCCTCTCCTCTAGGAGCCCCGCGGCTTTCTGTAGTAAAAATACGATAACGTGGTGTTCAGCTGCAGCAGTGTTACAAACAGGCTCGGCTGTGTCCTCCACACACGGGCTGGCACCCGCGGAGTGCTTTGTAAAGGCTGGTGCTGTGCTCTGGGTCTGTTTAAAACGTCAGCCTGTACACGAAATGCTTTTCGCGTTTTTATCGTGGAGCCTCTGAGTCAGAGGCCCATAATAAGAATTTCTTAAGGAAGTGAGGAACAGAGTCCTTCGCATAAATGGAAAGAAGCGGAGGGCACTTAAAATGGTCGTGAAGTAGCTGCTGTAAGAGCAGCTATTAGCGATAAACATGAGAGCTTTGCATCTTACAGAAAGTATTTCTGTAGGACCATGAGGATGTGCAGTGCTTCCCTGGCAGTTATAAAATGCCAAGCCCACTTCCTCTGAGAATCTCTGAAACTTAAAAGCAAATCAAAACCACACCGAATAAACAAACTGGGAGCCTAGGATGAGGTGAATGGGAGGGATCTACTCTGGAAAGCACCTCCTCCTTCCCCCTGACTTTTAGCTTGGTTTTATTTCCTCTTACAGTTCCATGGTTAATAAGAGTATGTCTTGTCTATCTAGTCTTATGTGTCAACTAAGTAGTATAAGCAGTAATACCATCATACCATGGTAAGTGCATGGGGTCAATATACAAGAGATTGGACTGCATTATAACCATAATGGTGGTCCCTTTGGGGCACGACAGCAAAGCAGCAAAGGGAAGTTTGCATTAATCATTGTTCCTGCTCTGTTTGCTTTTATGGATAAGCAGGTTTCAGTCTACTACACTAGCGATCCAGAACCTTTCTTGAGCTCTCAATTAACACAACCAAAAAGAGCATTTAATTGAGAAAAAGGCTGCCGTATATTTTTGTAATCAAAAGAAGTGTGTATGCTGTATAAAATTTATTAGATTAATTGTACAGTAACCTTTTTTTTGGCACATACTGAGTTGCAAGAACCCAGCCTTTAAATCTTTGCCAGTGAGTAGAAAACGTTCCTAAAGCTAGGAACCAGCTATTATTCTATAGCTACCTAGGCATATAATTTTATTTCTATTACCAGCTTATTACTGCTCTGTAACTTTTAAATTACATGTGAAATTTTCTATTTCAGGCATTTTGGCATCAGTATGTAGTATTTTCAATGAAATTTTGGGGAACTGGACAAATTATATCTATTACATGTGAAGAGCCCCATCCATACAGAAGTCTCACGTAAACATCTCTGAACTGCTTTTAGAAGAGGGCAAAACTGGTAGAGACCTGGTAAGAAAAACCTTCATTAAAATGTACATGTTTGTTATTAGTTTTGGGAGGGAAGATTATTAAAAGAGAACTGAGAAACACACACACACACAAAAAGGTATAAGTAACTGCTAAGGATAGGTGTGGAATGTTTGAGTATTTTGCAGTTTTATAATAAATTCACATTGTAGAAGTTCACGATTTTTTCCAGTAGTGAGACAGAAGCCTTAGGGATAGACCACAAAATGCTTTTATGACACTTCTCACTTTGCTCGTGTTGTGTTTTTGGGTTAATTATCAACAACATAGGAATTTCTTCTCTTTTGAAGTTCTAACCAGTATAAATAAGAAAGTTTAGGAAATAAAATGACCAAAATTAGCCTCTCTTTAATATGCCTCTAGTCTGTATAGTCAACTCGAGTACTTCTGAAGATTCCATAGAAACATAGAAGTTTCTGTATTGTAAGTAACGTGTTAAGTTCTTCACAGAAAACTGTAGACATAGCACAACAACAAATACACATCACATTTTTTCTGATACAGTGTTTTCATGTAAGTACTCTTAATGCTATGCTATACTTTAAATATTTTTATATTTTTCTAATATAAGTTTTACAATTAATCTCTTTACAAACAGATTATCCCTTATTTAACTGACATTTTAACATTATTTTCTGTACAAATCCTGCAGGGCAAAATAGAATCGAAGTGGCATACTCACTAAAATTAATTCTATGCTTAACTTTACACAAAGACATAGTACACTTTTTGTCTGTATGGGCCTTTAACTAGCCCGCAAACATAATTAGCAGAACAAATAGAAGCAGTAAGATTATTACATGTAGAAAAAAATCTGTCTTAAGCCAGTGGATTCAGTAAGAGAAACAAGGAGCAATCTAGATTTTGAATTATTTTTGCCAGTGAAATTCAAAGAAGAGAAAGAAGGTGAAAAAAGACTTTTACATGTTGCCTCTGTCCTTGGGAGCTAGAGAGGGGAAACACTCCAATACATGTGGGAAAATACAGTCTGATGGCAGAGGAAAGATAAACATTGTATAAGGAAATGCAGGAGAAACCATCACTTTGGCAAGAAGAGAATGGTCACTGGAATATCCTGAAGTAAAGCAAAGGACTGACTCTGGAAATGAAGGGAAACAGGTATTGAACCACAGAAAATAATTAGTAACTTCAGGAAAATATCTAGTGGATGAAAGCATATCAAGTTTTCATGGGGTATGTGTATATATTTTCTTGTTGGGAAAATTCATATTTTGAATGCCACCAGGCCATTATAATTTATGGATCTATTTAGAGGGCAGCTGTGATTAAAGCTGGAAATTCATTGGTAGCTTCTTTGATTAGTTGATTGTCAGATGAAATATATGATGGCATCAGATATGTTGATGCACACTTTATACACAGATTGTACCTATGCTCCTGTCCTATAGATCCAGTGGAGAATCTCTCTCAGAATCTCAAGTCCATTTTTGACTGACAGTCATCTCAAATCTCTCTGCAGGTATTTAGAGCAACACTTCTGGTGTTTGGTCAGGCTGGTGTGTAGGGTTCTGTGTCTGTACCTGTTTTACGTCTTTTTTTCTCACACACACATATCCTCAAATTAATATTCAACAAAATGTGCCACCTGTGCATGCCTTTATTCTGTATGGAGACTTGTACCCGTGTTTTGGTGGAGGCTGTTCTTATTTGTGAAAGATTAACTGCTTCTTATAATGATTTTAAAAAGCATTACCTATGACCATTAGCTGTAATTTGCTTTATCTAACAATAGTATTATGGATAACAAGCTATCTGAATGGATTAAAATCTATATGGAAATACCTAATCAAAAGGATATTTTTTACAGCCTCTTAGGATGGCCAGATTTTCTTTTTTTGTATGAGTATGCTACTTACATAGGATTGCAGTCCTTCTGAGGAATTCAGCAGAGAAAGTAGACAAGTTTTCAGAATGTTCAATAGTAATTTAAAACTATAGATTAACATAATTAACAGTGCTGTACATACTGATGCTCTTTCACTGTAGTTAAGATTTGTAAACAGTTCCCACTTATCTGTAACCTTTAAGATAACTATACATGCTTGTCCTCTTATTTCTCATAATGTGTACCTTTTATGTCAAGATTTTCTATTCTGTTCTTATCTATAAGTGATGTTTAGGGAACTTAAAGGAAAACTTGTAGATATTTTAAAGAAGCAGGAAGGCAAAAACATTATTATTAACATTAAAAATTGGAATTTAAGTGCATCCTTTTGTAAAAAAAAAAAAAAAATATGTATTTTTTTCATGACTAGATTATTGTGACTAGATTTTTAAGCTATGGCTATTTGAAAGTTCCATGTTAACCATTTCTAAAAAATACATTCTTCTCTCAGTCTTTGTGTTTTTCCCCCTGCAGCAGAGTTGCATCACCTAGGCAGAGGCATTTGTCTGTAGGTAATTGCATTGTAAAAGTCTAGGCAGCTTTTCCAAGTCATTAATTCAGTTTTCTGGACCATCTATCAAAATTTAAAACAAACAAACACAAAACAAAGGCTTTCTGCTTTAGAATGTACAACGCTGGAAGTCTGTGAGAAATTAAATCTGTGACAAACTAATACTGCTTTCTGGGCCACTAATGAAGCACCCACATGTCTTTTGAAGTGGTCACCAGACTGAGCAGATGAACCGATGTTTGTCCCTGTGGGCACACTGGGAATCAAGTTGCTAATATATGTCCAGTTACAAAATTGAGTCATTCCCCTTGTCCTCTTGTCCCCATTCTTTTCTCTTCTGCATTGGAGAAAGAATTTATAAGAGGAATAGTCAGTGCTTGGAAGATACCTAGTGATGTTTTACTTATCTGTATTCCTTTTCTGTGTTTAGCTTAAAAACAATTACATTTTGCAAGTTATTTTTCAGTTGAAATTTATGTTAACATCCACAGTTTAAAGGGATGCAGAAATTCCCTTTATTTGTTTTATTGCAGTGTGTGGTTTCTGCTTTCATTCTGTGATATCCCTTCATAAAAGCTGCGAGATATCTGAGAAAGGGACATGCTTCTACTTAGAAGGCTATTTTGCCACCGTACAGGATTATTTAAGATGTCTTCGCATAAACTAATATCTAACATGATTGCCAAATTCCAGTCAACTTTCCTTTGTGAAGTGTTGCTGTTAAAAAATTGGATTTTTGTTTCAATAAAGAACTAATTGGAAATATTTAGGTGATTTGTCTATAGGTGGGGGACCACAGCTACTTGTCTGTATTCTAGTTCATCACTTCAAGGAGACTGCATTAACTCTGTGTCTAAAATGTTATGTAAATGGAACCACCACAAAATGCTCAGAAACTCTGGAAATAATTTGTCTAAAAATTGCATGTTAGTGTTTGAACGGACTTTGGCACAGGCTAAATGCATACTAGCTTGCACTCTCCCAGACAATTCCTGGGCACAGTTTGGAAATCAGTGTGAGTCAGGAACCATTACCGATGGGCAGCGGAGGCATGTGACTATATTATTTTGAATCATTAGGAGTTTAGTAATGTAGGCATGAGACATTATGCAGTTAGTAGCCTTAATGCCAGACAACAGTCCCAAGTCTTTTTAACCTATGAGTTTATGTGTATCCATTGAATATGTTGGCTGAGATAGCACTTCACTATCTGAGGAGTGGAAATTTCTCCGTTGATTTGAAGGGGCAGTTCTTAGAGGCCTAAGCCCAAGAGCTCTTTTAAAATATGTGATTTAGATAATAATCTTTCTTAAATCTTCTTTTTACTGACAAGTTCATTAAAAAGGGAGCGGTAAGGCATTTTAAGAGTGATATTCTCACATTTCTTTAATCCATGCAAGTGTGGCTTTCAGCTTGTGCTGAACACAACAGTCCTTTAGGCCAATTTTTAACTTCTGTCCTTTGCCAGAAGATGAATGTCCACATTCACTTGCTGGCCATGAAGCTATATTGGTTCACCTTTATACCTTTTTAAAAATTAGAAAAAAATTAAAAAGAATTTTTAAAAAAGCTTGCTTTTCTCTTTCTTCAGGTTTCAGATTTCTTCCAATGATGATGTACAGTAACTAACCATCTTTACAAAAACAACTTTTGCTTTGTTTATTCATATGACCCTTATACAACAGATCTGGGACAGATTAAGCAGAGTAATCCATCACTGATTTTCATTTCTATTTTACTGTATCTTTTATTCTTACATGTTATAGGCTAAATTACATGTTATATATTATCTGTATTGAATAATTGGTAAATTATTCAGAATCTCAAGTTCTTTGAACAAACAAACTGACCATAACATTCAAATTAAAATACCAGGGTTACATCTTCTATCACTTTTCCTTCAAAGAGAACCGTGGTTGTTTTTTTTTTTTTTGCAAGTACGTTTCAAAAGATCTGTTATAATATGCATAACCTATCCCTACACAATGAAAAACATTAATATAGTATTTGTGTTAGAAGTTTGGAGTGAGGGGAAAAAATGGTTACTTCTGTCTGGCTTACCAAAAAGGAAAAAAGATAAAGACAGTGACCACTTAGTAAACTTGCAGCAACTACTTGTATAAATATTTTACACCTCAGTCTGCATGCTTCCTTGGATTTTTATTTTACCTGTATCACTGATTATGAATGCCATTACCTGACATTCAGACTGCTTACTTCTCAAGATGAGTATTCCCCAATGGATTAATTAAATGCTGCTATTATTTGCTCCTGTGAACTAAAGTTAATGAAAAGAACGTAACTCTGCATTACTTTGCATGCTGCATTCATAATTACATTAATCCTACTCTATTCTGTAGCCCAACCTTAGCAGCATTTTTCCAACAGCTTGAGTACTTGAGTTTAGGACAACAGCAAGCAATTACATATTGCATTAATATAATGAGTTATCAACATTTTATAGGAAAGTTTCTTTCAACTACATGAGAAACGTACAGCCATGGAATCATGAAGTTATGGAATGGCTTAGGTTGAAAGGACCACCTAGTTCCAGCCTCCCTGCCGTAAGCAGGGACACTTTCCACTATATCAGGTTGTTCAAAGCCATTTATTAAAAAACAGCAACAACAAAACAAGAAAAAGCAATAAACAAATATATATCTGTGCAATAAAAATCTGTACTATAAATCTGCACAGAAATTCATACTGCTTGTAAATTACTAACAGGTAAACACAATGTTTGCGCATTCCATTAATTACTTAAGATGACATGCTACTGTATGTTAACCAGCCTTTAAAGAAAGCAAAATGTGGAGAAGTACAATATATTTTTCATTCATTCTAGAAAAATAATAATAATAAAAAAATCAAATCTAAACGAGCAATTGTTAAGAAAATATTGGTTCTGGGTGTTTTTTCACTGTAATATTACATACTGTCTATAATTTTTGAAGCTGAATAAAAACATGTAGCTGTCAGGAACTTTTACATCACATGAGGAGGGAAGAGTCCTCTCCCCTGTTTTAAACAGTGTGCAAACAGGTAATGTCTTTGCAAGCAGAAAGCCATAAAAAGCAGCAAGAATGGTAGATGTTTTGGTGGAAAGTGTTTGAGAAATATGTTTTGAATTCAATACTGTCTGCACGAAGGTATTAATTCCTGCCTTTTAAAGTTACATTAAAATTACTGAATTATGTGTTCTCTTTAAAGAACAAGAAATGAGACTCAGAATAACTGGCTGTGCAAATACTTCATTTTTATGGGAGCTCAATCATTTGTTTAGAGAAAAAATAAAACACATTCTCTCTTGACTTCAAAGGGAGCAGATTAGGCGGTAGCATTACCCTGAAATTTGCAGTTCATTTTCACAACTATATAGGTGTGGACTTCTCAGAGGAATTTAAAGAGCCTTGCCCTGCTCTACACTGCCACCAGCTTTGTTTAGTGCAATGTACATTCCTTAATGTGCCACAGTCACGGTTGTGTGACTGCATAGCTCCTCCCATACAGATTAGGACTACCTCCACCCCATGACTAAGGCCTGGAGCAGAAATAAGGTTTGAAGTATTTTTTGCTGTGCTTTCTGAAGTACTTGTTTGTACCCCATTTTGTGCCCAATTCACATAAAAAGAGATATAACTCATAAGTACTACAATATTTTCAGGACCCAGTGAGCATTCATTACACAGTAATTTGTTGTGAGTAGACTTTTGAAGACAAAGGAGATTCAGGAACACTTGTCTGAATGCAGCTGAGGAATCATTTTTAAAAGTGGATTACAGTAATATCTACTGGAATAGAACATATTTAACAGTTTAATTCCTTAAGGAAAAAAATGCTAATTTACTGACGTGTTACAATAACACTTTCTAAAACAACTAACAAATTAGTTGTTTCCTTGTGTAGGTAATAACATCATAATATTTAAACAAAATTCCAAAAGTTCTGTTAGTGAAAAAGGATTATAAAACCCTAAAATATTGCCAGTGATGTTCTCACTGGAAAATTCTGGCAGAAGCAGAACAGTCAGGTAGGTGTGTCTTACATGACGTTTCTACTGCCTAAACCATATTTGATATGGAAGACGCCTGGCATTTGAAAACAAGGAGTATTTACATTTTATTTACATGGTAAATCAATTAAGAAAAAATATATATATAAATCAATAAAATCATATAAGCACTCCAACAACATGAAATATTTACAGTAAGGTGGAAGTAGATTGAAGTAACCCGCCTGCAGCCTTGCCCTTTTAGACTCAAATTTTCCTTTGAATTCACATTTAAGTTGACATAATACATGTATGTAGCCTCGAAATAGGTAGATTTTAAAATTCATCTTAAAAAAAAATATATATATATTTTCCCCCTCATCTTGCAGAGTTGCTCTGTATTAAATAAAGCATGAAGATTTATGAACGTGCTTCATCTGCTAAACTAATTATTAAAAATGGATAATTTGAAATTATAAATGCACAAACAGTTGTAGGGTTGGGGCCTTTTATGTTGACATATAACAAAGACATGTAATTAATAGATTTCTTTCAGAATCTGGTTTACTTTGTTTCCTTTAAACCCATTAGGTTGAATTACGGTGTTCTCCAGTGCTGTCTTCATTTTTGTACTTTCAAACAAATACACTTGTAAAACAAACTTTGATTAATCCAACGTAATTTAGTAGTGAAGCTTGAGCAAGACTTGAAATCTGCCTTAAAGATGGAGCATTGATCAGGAAATTGTTTGGACTTGGAGAGATTCAAGTTGCTTGGTGTAAGATATTATATCTTTGTGCAAATTATATCCATCCAGAACTGAAAGGGTGTGTTTATATGTCACAGGACATTTACATCTTGCTGTGTCCAACTGCATGGCTGAATCCTGCATTCCATAGATGAGCAAGAATAGAGAAGGATTTTGTCCAGGTACTGAGAGCTTCATGAAAGAAGTGAGTATGAAAAAACACATGGTGAATTCATTAGATGTAAATGCTTCTGTCGTTCTGTGCATGTTTATTCAGTGTTACCTGTATAGAGAAAAACAAAATCTTTCAGACATACTCCAAGCCGGTCGTTTGCAACCCACAGTTAAAATATCTCCATTAAACCTGGAAGGGGACGGGGAGCTTCCAGCGAAAGACCCTTCGCCTTAACATCTGTAGCTGCCCCCGTGCTCGTCTAAAGTTCTTGTTTATAAAGCCACTCGGTTTCGTTGAGTCCGCCTGGAGATCCCGGCGAGGCTTTCAGCATTCGGTGTTTCAATTCCAGCGACACAGTCTCTTTAAAAACGCCGAAGCGGACAGTAGCGGTAACAGTAACTCCATCGGTGTCCCAGTCTGCCACATCGCACCCGCCGGGGCGGAGGTGCACGGTGTACACGGCTCCTTCCTACGTCTGCCTCCTGCGAGGTGACATTTTGCGGTCACTTGCAGTCCCCCCTACCATCCTTAAGGAAAAACGAACCCAAAAACATGTTTGCTTTTTTTTTTTTTTTTTTTTTCAACGGCCCCTTCTTCACAAATCGCTGGGTGCCTTCCTCTCTCAGCGCAGGCCTGAGTGCAAACTCCGGGCTCGTACCGCACATCAGCGGGAAAAGAGAAAGGAAACGAGGAGCCGCGGAGGGCTGGGGAAGGGGGGCGAGGCGCGCGGAGCAGGCCGCGCACGGAGCAGGCCGCGCCCGCCCCCAGGCGCGGTTCGGCGGCGCAGGGAGGGAGCGGCGCGGAGCGGCGGCGGAAGCGGCGCTGGCTGAGCGAGCGGGCGGCGAAGGGAAGGGGGAAGGGGGAGGCTGTTGGTGTTTGGCGCCGGTGGAGGGAGTCATTCCTGCAGCTGCACTTCCGGTCGGCATTTTGTTCTGAGAGGGAGCGAGAGAGACACACACAGGATCCTTCCCCCCCCTCCTCCTCCCCCCACCCCTCCGCTCGGTACCGACTCACCGTGCCCGGGCCGCCCCCTCCTCCGCCCTCCCGCTACTCGCTCACACGGAGGGAGCGGCGGCCCCTCGGCAGCTTTGCCCCCCCCCTTTACTCTCCCTCCCCCCCCCCCCCTCCTTCCCCCGCGGCTCGGGCCGTGTCTCGGAACCGGTTCGGCCCGGCGCGACGCGGCCCGTGTTGATGTTGTGAAGCAGGCTCAGGGGGAAGGGATTCGTCTCTGCCGCTCACCCCCCGGCTCTTCATGTTCGCTGCACTGAGGAGGAGACGGAAGAGAAGCCAGCCCCCCTCCCGGCCCGGATTATTGTTGTTATATTATCTCCCCTCCTCCTCCTGCTCCGCGGCGGCGGCGGCGGCCCAGCGGCGGCGGCGGCTCCTCTGAGGAGGGAGGGGGGTGGATTTCTCTCCCCCCTCTCGGATTCTCGTTGGATTCAGACGCCGATTTGCTCAGGTAATCCCCCCTCCTTGTCTCCCCTTCCCCTCCCTGCCCTCTCCATCAGCCGGGCCGGGCCTCCGATCCAGGGCGGCCCAGCGCTGCCGAGAGCGGAGGGGATTAGCTCTTATCCGGGGTACGGGGGAGTAGCTGGCACAGGAGGTGTTTATTTCGCATCCCCCCTTCTTGCTCGCTCGGGTTTGGCGAAGGAGATCGGTTCTTCCCAGGCTGCCGGGAGGCCTAGGCCTGGTGGAGAGCGCAGGCCCGCCGGCCAGCGCCTTTACTCCAGCTCAGGGATTAGAAAGGCGAAACGGCTTCTCGGTGACAGGCCTCAGCCCTGAGAGGAGGAGGAGGAGGAAACAATACAAGTAGCCGCAAATGTGCGCTGATCCTGTGCCATATTTACAACTTCACCATAGCAGGGAAGCAAGGTCCTGGCGCAGACAGCCCTCTGAACTGAGGAAGGAGTAAGTGGAGGGACAGGGGAAGAGAGACAATGTAAATACACAGAAACGAAAATATCTGTTTTCACTGCTCGTATCTCCTAACAAACTCCATTCTGAAAGTTCGAATGGACGTGAATTTATAACGTTTAAGGGCTTGATCTCTAAATAATAAAGCGATTGATTAGGGTGTTAATCACTTTGTGTATTTATAGCATAACTAGACCTTGTGGACTGATTAACACAATATGGACACCTGCAGACCTAGGAAACAGATAGACAAGCATTTTGTGTTGGGTATTCCAAACGATTTCAATGCTTGTGTGCTGTAGACTTTATAGAAATATGTACTAAATTCAGGAGAAATACTATTTTATATTTTCTTAAGAAAAAAAAAGAAATAAAGAAATAGGGAAGGGTAAAGTACTACATTTATGACATCTCAGAGCCCAAGGTGAAGGTGAGATTTTACTTTAAGTATGTGAGAAACAAACATAGATTTAATTAAGTGAAAAAGTGAAGAATGTTTAAGAAGTGCCATCATTTCTTGTCAGGCCATATCACTTTGAGAACTGAGGTTGTTATTGGCTGTTTGTGGCCATGATGTTTGAATATGTAATTAGGTGTCACTTTAACAGGTCAAGTGTGTTTTGTAAATGACTGTTGATTAAGTGTCAGATCTTTATAAACAAATGGTAACAAATGTTCAGTAAAATAAATCTTGGACTTTCTATACAGTATGGTTGAGTATGTTATTAAAAATTCAGGTAGATTTTAAAACAACCCACCTCCAAACTACTAAAAGTGCTCTTTCAGAAATTACATAATTGATGGAAAAATTAAGATAACGAGTTTCACTTTTCAAGTAGGAAGAAAACTTACAGATGACAAGCAGCTAATACTTTGTAAATTTTCAAGTAGTTTCTTTTAGTTGTTAGGCTGTTGTAATAGTAAGTGGTTATTGTATCTAATAAAGTAGCTTTCTGGAGTGTTGCATTTAGAGTCGTAAAAACTCTGCTGTGGTGGCTTTGAGGGCTCTGATACATGTTTAGAAGGGTGAAGTTAATATAGCTGTCACGTAGAAGGCGTGTTTTTAATGCTGTAAATCCGTGTAGTAGTCAGTAGCGTGTCCGTGATTTGTATTGGTCAGGGAGCAGTTTGAATTTTAAAAAGCCTGAAGATCCTGCTGAGCCCCAATCCCGGCCTCCCTCCCTCCCACTAATCTCCCATTCCTGTCTTTGTGCTGCCTGGTCCTGTTAGACACTGTTTGCAACAGGGCCTCAGGCCTACGTGCCTGGAGAGGAACCATTTACTCTTTGAAAAATTAGCTTTTTATTTTTAAACTTCACGAATTGCAGAGGGAGCCTAATTGTCTCTTAACCCTCTGTCTCTGCGTGTAGCTGAATTGCTGTTTTCTTTTGGTCTGTAGCATGCGTAGGGGCCGAGTGCAACTTTGCTTCACAGGAAAGAAAGGACTGTGCAAAAGTACTTGTAGTTCTTGGGTAGTTTTGATCATTAGGAAGTGACGTTAGCTGAAGCACTTACTTCGTTGTTTCAAACAACTCTTTCCTTAACAAAGAAATGTGCTTGTTGAGTTAACATAAGTGAATTTATCTGGCTTATTTTTAATTTAAGGGGGTTTGTTTTAAATATAGGAGATACGGACAGGAAATAATCTTCTGTAGTTATATAGTTCCTGTCAAGTTCAGCTCTCCAGGGTTGTGTTTATAGTTTTGTGTGTGCGTGTTTTGGGTTGTTTTTTATTTTATTTATTTTATTCATTTATTTATTTATTTTTGTAATCGGAAAGTGTGGTCTTTTCTGATATCAGAACTAGGCATATTTACAGAGACAACTTTATCATGTTTTCTGTTTATGATTTTTAATGAGTTTTTGTTTTTGTTCTTTTGAGCCATAGATGGTTAATTCTTAACTGTTTTATCAGAGTTTGTGCAGTTGAAAATATTAGGCAGAATTATTTAATGGAGAAATATAAGGTGACTTTTTCTTTTAAGGATTACATTTATAACATATAGAACTGTGTATTTCACTTTCATACTTCATTTTCCATAGCATTAGGAGATCTTTTGCATGTCACAACAGTAAACAGCTTAAGGATGCAGTTACTTTATGAATATTGTGGAAATAGAAAATCAATTATTCTTGAGTTGTTAATTTTAAAACTTATTTTAACTGAAAGAGGAAAAAGGAACACTTTTTCTTCTGTCTGCCTTTTACTTTGTACTTTTGTCTGCCTTGTATGTTTTGAATTTCTCACTTATGTACAAGTTCAGTTTATTTTCCTATGAACTTCTTCAGTGTTTTATCTGAAGTTATTCCAACAAATAAATAAATATCTCTGGAGCATTTGCTATTTTGATATATCAGCAGTTGCTGATTTCATTTCATTTTTTTGAAAAGTGTATATATATATACACACACTATGTATATATATATAATATGCACTATATATTTTTATATATATTGTGTATATATATGTATATAGTGTGTATTACATATATAATAAAGACATGGAAACAGGTATATGACAAAAAACATCATTATTTTTCTGCATTTGAAATGCTTACATTTTGATTTAGGAGAAAAATGAAGAAGAAACTGGGAAGCAAAATTATACAACTAAAACCATTTGCAGATCCCTGTTTTACAGAAGGGTACTTGAATCTGGGTACAACCTCATTACATATTTGGGAGTCCATTCACAGGGTGACAATATTTAGCAATGTCTTTGAGCTGGAACTATTTTTTTGGTTGTTGTTTGTGTGATGTTAGACATAATGCAGCCTTAATCCCAAATGGTTCATGTATATATTTCTCTGTAATATAAACAAACCATATTTTGGAGGATATTAGATGATAGAATAGTGTAAGTTGATTTCAGCCAGAGATTGGTATAGTAAGTTTCCTATTGCAGTTGTCTGTGTTTTCAGTAGTAAATGTGATACATTTTTGCGTATATTACACTATGAAGCACTAAAGTCATTCTATTAAATTTAAATTAATGTTAACTTCATGAATACTAGACAATAAATGTAAAGGTGGTGAACAATTGCTACTAACTGGAAAGAGAAATTATGATTCTTTTCTGAGTATCTAGACCTAAGGAAGAACCTGTTTTCAAATTCAGAACTCTATGTTTTCCAGATTCTAGAAGGATTTATTCTATAATCATCAATTTATGTACATTTTGATAGCAATTACAGATGTTCTTAATTAGGAAAGTGTAAATCATTGTAACTTTAGAGTTTGGTGTTTGGTAGGCATGAGGTGTATCATCCAAGTGTTAGCATAGCTATTTACAGTCACAAATTATATTAGAAATATTCAACATTTGGGGGAAAAGAAGGGCCATTTCAATATGATGCAACTTATTTTCAGTCTTCCTTTTCATATGTCCTCATTAGATGTAATACAGATTAGTTTAGCTTCTGATTTTCAATAATCAGTGGTAACAACCTATAAGGAAGTGCTTGAAATTGGTAGTACTTGTATATTATTGGTAATAATCCTGTTCAAAGGTGATCATCTTTAATAGTTAAAAAAAAAAAAAAAAGCTGTTTTGTCATGTCATTGTTGTAAAACCTTTTTCTACAATTTATCTATATTTGTGTTTTTTATTTCATTAGTGTTATAACCACATTTAGTGGATGTTCCTGGCTGTGAGAGAGGTTCTTTATGTTGATGTTTGCTGCACCCCAGGAGTGAGGAAATAGTGTTAGAGGAGATTGTGCAGAATCTATGGTTTGTGTCTCGCTTCCTGTTCCAGCTGTTCACTGTGGAAAATCTCACTAGTAGCAGGGAGAAAGAATTTTGGCCAAGCTGTATGTAGAAAGTAAAAGTCAACTTAAATGTAGTTGTTGGTTCTGTTCTTGGAAGTTACTACATGGCATATAGAAATAGCTTTTTAAAAAACATAAATATTGAAGAGCATTTTTCATAGTCTTTTCGTCTTTTCGTCAGGCCAGATTCTAGTAGACTGTATTCTTACTACTTCTGTTGTTTATTCCAGTGTGTTCAAAGTGGTTCTTTGTATAGTTAGATATTCCAATTTTTCAAATTTTTGCTATGGCAGATATGAAGAACTTCTGTGGTGGAGTTTTTTTTTTTTGTTTTTTAATTTTTTGTCTTTTCAGCAGACTGAGCATGTAGACCTGCAATACACTTTATAGGAAGAGTGTTAAAAACAATAGACTGTAAAGACTCAGATGAAGAAACAGAATAAGACTTAAGAAATAAAATCTAACAGCTAATCTAGCCCCCTTCTCTGTACACTGGATCATTAGGTACTTTACTGTATTTTCCCCTTACCCTTGTAGCCCCAGTTCAGTGCTTCATACAATGCATGGGAAATGACAGCTGACTAGTATACTGTTATAACCTACTTTATATGTTTGTTTGTCTTTGTCATGTAGTGTGCAGCCTACTGACTTAGTACCTTCTGTATTGCATCCACATCTTCAGTGAATGTTGAAGTGTCTTCATCTGTTTGTTTGTAGGAACTATCATAAAAGTAGGTATCTGTATGTCACCAATGTTAGAGAACACTTCTTCAGTATATCCATAAAGTATTATTTCCATTTTATAGATGGAAGACTGAAACTAAGTCAAAATTATGTTTTAAAAGTGCTTATAAATCTTGAGTATGTAATTTGGCATGTTTTATTCTTGAGATCTTTAGAGTTACTTCACAACATGGAATGAATTCATATGCCTTTTTATTTTGTTTGTTACTGTGGGTGTCTCACACTTCAACCTATCAGGCCTGTTGTTTCCATGCTGCACCCATAAAAAATGTAGAATGAGTTTTCACTGATGGCCTTGGACATCTTTTCGGTTTTAGCTGTCTTGGTTATGTCAGTAACTAGACAAAAATAGATTTCCTGTCCTGAAAAAAAGCATGGAGAAGGTTTTCAGCCTTTCTTAGTGAACGTTTGGGTGTGACTCTGCCCCTTGAAAGTGGTAGTTGTTGCACTTTATGTAAACTGGTTGAGTGAAAGTCCTTGCAACCTAGTGGTCAGACCATTTCACTGCAATGCCATGCAGTCTTCCAACTAGTACTTACGCTAAACTGTGTGTCTGTGTTAGGAAAGCAGGACTGTTCTGAGGTATCACATGTGTATTCCTAGAGCTTTGCCTTTGGGATGTAGAAAGTCCCATGTTCAATCTGTATCAGACCAAGTTGTTTGTGAGTTTTTCTTCTCCGTACAGTTTTTTATCGTCTAATCATCTGCTCTAATCATGACCCAGAGGCTCAAGGTGTATTATAGAACAGGTAGAACAAGTAGTTCTAATTTTATAAGGTTCTGTGGTTTTTTTGTTGTTGTTATTTGGTTTTGTTCTGTGTGTGTTTGTTTTTTATTACTGCTTTTGCGGACAATAGCTGTTTTTGACAAGCTGGCAGTTTCCAGCAGATGATCTCTCTTTTGGGGAGATTTATTTATTTATTTTTAATTAACTGCATACTATTCATATTTCACAATAAAAAGTGTAACATCTCACAGAACAAAGCTCCTTTTACTATGTAACTATGATTTGTGTCATGACCACTATTTGTCACATACTATATGTAAAGCAGGGATGCTGTAGTTAACAAAAGCTGTATATGATCATTTTATGAAGACAGTTCATTCCTTAGTGCATTTTGGTGTAAGTGATTGCAATTCTGACATTTCTTAATACTTTTGTGTTTGGCACAATAGTACAAACTTTTTTTTTTAAAGTTTTTATTTATTTTAAATAATGTAGTGTATCCAACTCTGGGAATGTAGACATGTGTCTATGACACTGCAGCTCCTACCTATTATGTCTGAGCTAACAAGCTCACCTTTTTGTTGACCACGTATTCAGAAAGGAAAAGTTTAGAAATACTTTGTCTCAAAAATTTTCTTTTCCGGTCTAAAGTTTCAATAGAGGCTCTCCCACTTCTTGCATATTTTCTTCCATTTTGACAGATATTTTACCTATATTACATATTTCGTTGGGTACTAAAAGGCTGAAATGTCTTTCTGACTTCAGAGGGTCAGGTTAGAGAAAGCAGTGTTCAAAAATAATTTCTGACCTTTTCTTCAAATCAAATGAACATCTCTATTATCTGAGAGAGGATATTAACATTTAAGCATAAAGTGACTTCTACTGTTGGGATGTGCATCTTGTTGCCACCTGAAAATATGTGGAAAAAAATGAGTGAGTTACAGGTATCTGCAAAATTATTTCACTTCATTACTGTGGTCATTAAAGTCAAAAACGTTTGCTCAATATAACTTTCCATGTAAGTGCAGTTTGGTGTAATGAGGTATGCTATGGATTCTACAAGGGTTGTGCTGAAAGTAATGCCTTCTATTTTATGATGTTGGCCCCTGGTATCAGGGGCAGGTGTTGGTGGTATGGCAGAAGGTGGTAAACCTTCCCACCAGTATCTCGTTACATGTTGTTGCTGTGTGACAGATGGCAGCATTGGGGCAGTCTGTCAGAATAGCATCTGATACAGAAGGGTAGATGTAACAAAGGTGTGTCATTGAATTCTTCCATGTGGAAAAAATGGCACCCACTGACATTCACTGATTCCCATTGAATGTTTATGGAGTCCAAACAATGGATGTGAGCACAGTGAGTTGATGGGTGGTGTGGTTCAGCAGAGATGACAGTACTAATAGGTTGCCTCTAACGGTTCGGAATTTTTTGAGTGCAACATGCAGACTCTTGTTGATCACTGGTGAAAGTACATAGGTAATAGTGGTGACAATGTTGAAAAACAGTGTTTTGTGACCAAGAATTTAATTTATCAATTTTTTAAAATCTTTGTAGCTGTCATAATTTTTATGGAAATACCCAGGTTATATAACTTTTGGAGCAGCCTTCATAATTTCCTTGTGGCCACTCACTCCTTATACGTAGCATTGATTTGTTCAGATGTGGAAGAAACAAGAAATGGGGTTGCAGGTGTTTGGAAGGGTGAACACATAGAGGAGAAGAGTGGTGGAAATGATAACGGACTGGAACTGAACAGAGAAGCTTGTGAGACAGATACTGATGTCCTTAGTGAAGATACAGGTAGACCCATCATATGGTTTTAGCAAGAAAGCAAGATAAAGGGGTGGACTGGAGTTGCGTGTACAGTCAAGGCAATCTCTGTGGAGATGAAAATACGTGGGAAGTATCTATTGAGAGAGGCTTGAGAAGCCAAAACTACAAAACAAGTGTTGGCTGGTCAAGTAAGTGATACTTCACACACACACGTTTGTTGTTTGAATTTTCTGTCATTTTTGTTTGTTTGTTTATTTGTTTTGTTATTAACTGAGAAGAGCATAGAATGAAAAGAAAAACCTCAAAAATATGGAATACATCTAATAAGACAAAATAGGAGGAAATTCTGTAGTTTAGATATGTGTAGTCTACATTTGTCATTTTTGTGAATACACTGTGGTAGATAGTCTTACTTGTTGCCACTTTTTCTACAGAAATTTCAGTGACTGTGAGGAATGAAAGTGGTTTCCTTTGTAGATATTTAAAACAAAACAAAAAAGCAACAGTAGGTTAATATCTTCTGTGAACAGCGATAGGTATCCTTCCTTGAGAAGATGAATCCTGCCTTGGGAGGGTGAATAGCATAGTTGTAGGGTTTGGAAGGGACTTCTGGAGATCATCTAGTCAAACTTTTCTGCTATGTCAGGTTCTTTATGGTAGATTACTCAAGAAGGTGTCCATCTGAGTTTTGATTATCTCCAGAGAAAGAGACTGCAGCCTCTCTGGGCAGACTATTTCAGTGCTCTCCCACCCTCAGAGTAGAGAAGTTCTCTCATTTTCTGACGGAACTTCCTGTGTTCTAGTTTCCAGATAAAATGAAGTTTGCTTCTAGTCCTGGCTTTTGTTTTGTCTTTAGTGTTCACTGTGTATAGTCTTTTATCTTAATTACTCTACATTGTTAATACTTGCTCCAGAGATAGCACATAAATGCCTGTGAGAATTCTATGTACTGGATTACTGGAATGCCTCATTGATTCTGTTTTAAAATGTTTTTGAGGAGAGTGCATGATCTGACAGGTTAGAAACTGAGATGCAGAAGTTGGTCACTGTCTTTGTAACTTTGGAATTCTAACTGGACCTGTCATTTAAATTAGTTTTAATATTAGTTTTAAATAAATTTATTTATTTATTTTAAATCATAACACATATGATAATCACAGTATCACAGTCTCGTGCAGGTTGGAAGGGACCTTAGAGATCATCGAGTCCAACCCCCGGGATTCGAGCCTCCTGTGTAGCAGAGCGGCACTTCTACCACTTGCACCACAGGGGGGATTCGAACCTGGGTCTCCGCTGTTGCAAAGTGGCATTCCTACCACTGCACCTCCAGGTGAAAACCAGGTGAAAAACATGAAAATTAGAGCAGATTTCATTAGTTTTGGTTATAGCATGATTAATGAGAAATTCTTCAAAATAGGTTTTCGAGAGTGCAGGAACAAGGGAACACAGAAAAAACTTATATTTGTAATAGAAATGGAATCAGATTTCCAAGAGTGTCATTTTTCTTTTTCTAGGAGGTTGGTCTCCCATCTTCTTTGCTTCATACTTCCCTTTCACCCTAACTTGAAGTTGGAGAGTCATGTATGCAACAGACCTTACAGCCTTACAAATAGCTTCTGATTCATTTCCAGTTCAAATCCTTTCTGTACAGTGAATGGAGGTTGGGCCTGTAGGTTGGAGAGGAATGTTACATGATTATGTAATAATAGAAGACTGTGTCAGAATTCCTGAATACAGGGGGCATTTATTAACTTTGATTGACTGTGCAAATTTGATCTTTTAGCCTGGGGGTGGGGGATTTCCTGGTAGAAGTCTAGAAGACAGTGTTGATGCACAGAAAACATAGTGTTTTCTGTTGATGTGAAGCCTGAATTCTGTGTTGAATGTTTTGTTTTAGAGGGTTTTTTAAAGTTAGATCTTCAACATTTTTAACATTATGAACTCTGATGTATAGAAATGTAATTAGTATATTGTCTTTTTAAGCATTACCTTGTACAGCTGTCACAGAATAGTAGGTAAAATTGTAATCCTGATTTCTGCATCATAAGAAGGAGTTAAAATGAGATCAAAATAGGGCTTTGCTGTGATTTTGCTGTTGAACTGATCAGCTCATGAGTGTCAATCACAAATCAGAGATGTGTGAGCATGTAAAATTATATTGTGGTACTGAGTAAGGGGTCCAGATAGCTAAGTGAGTCAATAGAAAACACTGAAAAAAAAATTTACCTCCTAAAAGGGTTTAAATTTATCTGACATCTTTACTCTTCCTTTTAGACTCTTTCCTTCTAAATTGTCTTTGCACTGTGGTGTACTACTCCAACAGGAGCAGAGGGGAAAGCTTGTTGCTCCTTGCAACTATACAGACAATGAATCATTCTGAAGCGTGTGACAAATGTAAATTTGAACCAATTGCTACTGAGGAGGATGTTAGAGTATCAGTATCTGGTATCCCAAGGAAATGCTTTTCTGTCCTGCTGACGTTTTGAGTGAAGGCATGTTCAAAACGTATGTATTTAACTGAACTTCTGCTGCTGTAAGGATCTTGCCCATGCTAGGTGCAAAGCAGACTCTGAGTTCTGCAAAATACTGATGGTTCTGGCATACACTGAAGCAAAGCTGTAGGTGATACCAACAATAATTTAGGTGACTGGTGGCTTTTATGTAGAATTGTGGGAATGTACTGTGCACTCCAGGGTCACTATTATAAAATATTATTTAGAGTCATGGCTCTTCATATTTACTCACTGGAGTAATTCCCTCCAGTTCTGTCTAATATGAAGTAAAGTTTAGTCATGTTATTTACAGAAGTAGAGGATTTATTTTTATCATGGAAAATATCATTAAAATATTTGAGGAATTGCAATAAAAACAGTTTGGTTTAAAAACTGTTTTGTCTAATTCTCTGAATATCACCACATGATCAAGCCATCACAATTCCACAAGGTAAACATTCTCAGTCTTAATATCACATTGTAATCCTATCCTGCAATCTGAAGGAAGAATAATGAAAGCTGCTTATTTAATTTAGTACTTTGTTAAGAAATCATGCTGAATTAGTAGGCTTCAAAACAGGATTTTTCTTCCTTTAAATGTTAGTGCTTATTTCTGACAAACCCTTTATCTAGCTTAAAGTAGACATATGATGTTATGGTATTAAGTAAGTTCTTAATCACATCTTGGTAAATAATTAGCCAACAAAGTTTTACAAAATAGCTCTTTAGACAGACTCCTGAAGATTACATATAACTTGTGAAGTCCGAGTAATTTGATTTTACTTTGCGTTCAGCTACAGTGAATGTTAAATTATATATATGTAACCTGTAGCAATATCTCATAACTTCATTTAATTAAGCACTGTTTCATTGCTGGCTAGGAGGGTTGAATTAGTTTGCATTTTTTGCAGTTCAAGTATGTATATGCAGCTGTTGAAAGTCATCTGATAAAATATAACTTCAGAGAATAGGCTAATGAATTTGCCTGAATGTGTCTGCAGTTCACTGAAAATGAGACCCTGAGTGAAATGTGGGAAGAGAATAGTATTTGTCAGAATCAAAACTACTGGAGGTCTCCTGCCTACTCCTAATTACTCATACAGGTGTAAATTTGAACTAGAGAATCACAGTAAAAATAGAAGAATTATCTCGTTTTAAGATGCATTGATTTTGAAATCCTGTCAGAAGATATAATAAAACTTTATGGATATGTAAATGCAACTAACTTAGGCAAGAAGAGGAAAACATCTTCCGTTTTATGATCATTAAACTTATGTGCTTATACTGTTTTGTAACAAAAAAGGAAACAAATATCAGGAGAGGAATATACTTTGATTTGACTGCAGAGGTCACAGAGGCTTTTTTTTAGTAAAATGAGATATTGATGAAATTCAGCTTAGATTCTTCTACGTGGTACAATGAATTAAATATCTGTAAATCAAGTTGAGCATGAACTTACTAGTGGGGTTACATGTCAGTGCTTTAAAATGTTACTTGTACAAATGCTTTGCCTTTGCTATATTTACTTGTATGCAATTACTCGAAACTGGAATATATCAACATTTACTTCCTGAAATAAGTTAGAATCCTCAGCTGGACTTTAAATAGGCTAATTCCTAAATCCTAGGGTATTCACATATAGTAAGATACTTGGTCACTGAGCTCAGTAATTATAAATTAGCACTAGACTCTGTAAGAAGTGCTTCTGTTTTTCTTTAGATAATTTGTAATCATTTTATAGATTTACCCAATTAAGACCAACACTAATGATTCTGTCAGAGTTGTAGTATGATTCTTCTGGTTAATTTAGGTTTTGTTGTAATCGTTGTTAAGCATTTTGTTAATCTTTACAAAACAAAGACTTAGGGAGTGTAGGGTATGGAGGAGAGGATATCAGTTTGTGATTTGGAGCGCTCCTTGCTAAGATATAGTGGTGAGCTTGTGATTTCTTGGTAATAACTTTGAATTCTGAACATACTTTAGTGAAATCAGCACTGATAGATTGCTAACATAACTCATCAGTGTTAATGTAATCTTAACTAACTTCAAATACTGTATTAGAATTTTATTGTCTTCTTTGTAAAAGGCTTTTATGTGTGTGTATATATTTACATATACTTTTCAAGGGAAACGGACAGCATCATCTTTAAAAACTTACCTTAAAATCTTTCAGGAACTGAAAAATAGCAACTTGAAATGCACCTACTGGAAAGCCGTCATCACAGAATATTTAGAAGAGGGTTTTTTCCTATAAGTTAGGAATAATCAGCAGTGGAGGGTGCTCAAGTTAAATGTAATTTGAAGCTGGAAAATGAATGTGTAAATGAATATTGAATAATGTGTGATAGCAAGTTACTATTATGCACAGTATTATTGCCAGTATGATCTTATGTCTTAGGTGTAAGTATTATCATGTGTGCCAAAGTATGAAGACAATCATGTTAAACATGTGGCCTGAGAGGGCTGCTTGTCATTCTGCAAGACTTAGTTTATGGTTTCCCCTGGCAACTGATAGAGAAAGAAAAGGATTATGAATTGAGATTTGTCCCCAGTTCATGTCTGTGTGAGCTTAAGGTTTTGCTTTGTTAGTTTCTGTGTGTTTGTTTGAAGAGACTGGACGGTGCTATCCCTCTTTGTTGCCACAAGAACAGATATTTTTGTTTCTACTTCTTACCTGTGCTCCTCATAGTTGTATGTTTTACTGCAGAGGTTCAACATTACTAAGAAAGTAGACAGTAATTCAGTAGCTGAAACTCTGGATAAATGGCTTGCAAAGAGTATCATTCCTACCTATGAAAAGTACTTTAGTATCTAGTGTAAAAAGGGAAGACAAAGAGACTGTTAATAACTACTCCTTATTGTTACTTGAGTGTACCTGTTGATTCTAGTTTCAGGTAGTTAAGATCCAGTCCATTTCAGCTCCTTCCAAGTCTGTGTTTGAATAACCTCAAAAAAGCCAAAAGAGTTGTCATGTGTTCTTTTGAATGATTCTTTGTTGTCAAAGTTTTCTCATGTGGACATATAGTCTCTGGGTCTCGTTTGTGATAAAGCAATTTCTAGTTTGGAAAAAAGCAAATTGATTCAGTTCCTTCCACAATAGCAAAGCTACAGAGAACAGAGAATCTTCTTTAAAATGGTTCAGTGACTCTTGTGAAATAAGATTAATGCCTCACATAAGACTAAGCTACCTTTCTAGCAGTTAGTTGTGTATCACATCTAGATTACAGCTGGTCATCTTCAGCTTTCCTTTACAGGTATTTCCATACACATGCATATCATAGTGTGTCTTACCTTGCACATACTCATTTTCATTCACCAGTGAGTGATGGTAGGCAACTAACTGTATCTTTCTTATAGCCAGAGATATATAACATAACTGTTTTAATGTATTTTCAAATGTTTGATTTATAGATAATTGAAAGATACTGTGCTGATAATCAGTGGCATTTTACTTTTTTTTCAGAATGCGTAAAACAATGCATGACACATCAGAAGTATTTTAAAATCCATCCCTGCCCTATAAAATAAGGAATATTTTGTTGCTAATTGTTGCAATTGAAAGTTACATAAATACACTGCTCGGCTTGGAATTGTGGACATTCTATTATAAATTAGGCATGTCTGAGTGACCTAGTCTTCAGTTTAATTTGTGATTTATCTGCATTGCCAGTTATGGCTATTGATGTCTCTGTAGTATATGGACCACAGTTCAACTTTGCATTACCAAAAGTCAGGACAATATTGTTGTCTCATACTGTAGTGGGAAGCTTTATAGGAATGTGTTAGAGAAATTAAGGGCAATAGTTAGCTCTCTGTTCCTGTGTTCCAGGGAGTTTAAGATTCTTAAAGGAAGAAGAATGTAGAAGATGGTCATCATTTGAATAAAGTGCCTGAAGAATAAGTATATAGGTATTATGTGTTGGCTACAAGTTTGCCCAAGGAGGCCATCCCTAGAGGCATTCAAGGCCTGGTCTGGTGGCTGGTGTTCCTGCACATAGCAGGGAGGTTGAAATGAGATGATATTTGTGGTCCTTTTCAACCCAGGTCACTTTATGACTGCATGAAATCATAGATAGCATGGCAGTTAAATCTTTGAACTACGTCCTTTGTGAAATATTCAACCCTTTTTTTTTCCCCCCCCTTCAATTTCATGGGCAATTCTCTGGGAAAAAGGATTGTGTGGATCCCTCCTGTTTTCCTCTCATGGGGGAAGTAGTACTTTCACTACTGTTTCTCTCTTACTTTATTTACATTCCCTTATATGTAGCTGTGTAATCTGGGTAATATTCTTGAACCTCTCCCTGTTAGGTGATTTCTCTTTTATACTTGCTTAAGATAGCACCTGCAGGATCTCTTATAGTGCTTCTTGATATTTTTTCTTGCTGTTTTCTAGATCTGTCACAGATCTCTCTCAGAGAGCTTCAGTCAGCTTTGATATCATGCATGATTTTAAAATCTGGCTAAGTAGGTCAGTATGCTAAGTAGTTACAGGTGGTGGATAGAACTTTTGGAGTAGATTCAATGCTAATGTGGATTTTTTTTATTTTATTTTAATTTTTTTTCTATTTTAGCAAAAATAAAAAAGTTCAGTTTACCAAGTGTGAATTCAGGAAACTGTGATTTGAAGAGAAATACTTTATCCACACTGGTGGGTTTGCTGTACAGGTTGTACAGTGTAGTACTTGGAGACCATGATTTTGTGAATTATTTGAAATGAAGTTAATATCTGTTTCTGGAGAATAGGAGTTTATTAGGAATAACAATATTTAGTCATCCTGAATTATTTTATACTGTATGCATTCAGTCTGATTACTTGAAGAGGAATACTTTATCCACAGTAAAGATTTTAAAGCTAGTAAAAATTTGTGTGAATCTAGTTTATTCAAAACTATTGAGTTGTATTGAGAATTAGTTGATCTACATAAGCATGTTGTTCTGATTCTAAAAAAGGAAAATTAAGGAAGATGTATACAGAAATAGATGAATAAAGCATCTTCATCAAATTGTATTTACTTTTTATGTTAGGAACCCTTTTTAGTACTTCAGTTAAACTTATAATTGTGAAAATGAAAGATAGATTGAAAAATAGAATATAGTTTGGATAATCAAGTACCATTGCATGCAATCGTTATATATTGACTTGAGCTATTCTAGATTATTTATTTTCCCTTCCACAGAGTGTATATTTGTGGTGGAAAATTTAATGTTTTTTGTTTGTTTGTTTATAAATTGTGTTGCCAAATAGATCATCATTTGCAAGAGTTTGGCTGTGAAAAACACTGATGAAAACTGAAGTTCCCAAATGATTTCCTAGTTTTACAATGTTTCTTCTCTTAAACATTGTTTTGATACTATTTGTTCAATTAATTCTGTAACTGCAGCTTTAATTTTCATAAACTAAAATAGTTGTTAATTTAGATACTGCTGTAGCAGAGATGTTACTGGCCATAAACCATTTTCAACTTGATAGCGTCAATTGTACTTGTGTTGTGTGTGTGTCTGTCTGTCTGTCTACATGTCTTACTAAGAAAACTGACAAATTCATGATCTGAAAACCAGTTTGAGTGAATAAAAGAGAGGGGAAAAAACAAACAAACAGCAACAAACAACCCATCAGGCAACTGAGTATTAATGTGTTGTTAGTTTAATTTCAGTGTTTTCTAAAACTATTCTGTTGTTTAATGTTAATGTTAATTGCGTAAGTCATCTCTGTACTTAAGGTTACTTGTGCTTTAAAGCATAGGTTTTCAGGCTCCTAGCTTGTGAATGATTGATGCTAAATTATAATGAAGCACATTTTTCCACCAACTGCTGCAGAGAAAGGCCTTGATCACATTGTGGCAGAAAACCTGTCAGTTAGGTATTATTTTAGTGTTTTTCTTCTTCTCTGTAAGTTAATATATAGGATCCTAGCATGTGTTTGGGAAATAGAATACAAACTGATATATTTTTTTTAAAGTGTGCATTCTTATAATCTGTTTATTAAGCTTTACCTTAACCATGTGATTTGATGTTAGCTATGGACTTGCTGTTAGTAGATCTCACTGAATTTGTGTGTGAAGTTACGCCTTACAGAAATGATACCTTCAGCTCCAAAACTACTGAAGGCAGTACTTTCTTTCTCAAAGATTCTATTTATGTGCTCAAAGATGGATATACAAAGCCTGCTTAAAGTACCAGAAACTAGAGTGTACAGGCTGAAACTGGGAGAAGTGAAATAAATTCTAATTAGCTGTCTTGGGCAATACTTTTTTGAGGGGTTGAACACACACACACACACACACACGTTACAAGTGTAAGAGTAAACATAAAGATACTTTAATGAAAAGTTTTTTGGTAAGAAGGGCATTTTCCTTCATGTTGTATATTACCTAACACGTGGGATCTATGAGATCTATTCTTTATTGAACTCTTTTGCTTCTGTTGTATCTGATTGTGAGCAGTATAGAAACTGACACAGTCTATGGTTAAATGATTTGCTGGAATAATGCAGTTTTGCAGAGCAGTCATAATTTTAAACTGAGAACCATGTATTCCTGGTTTTATGTTTTTGATCTGACTTCTTGCTGCTTGAGCAGAATGAAAGATTGATGCTGCTTCGAATATGTCTTGCTACAAACAACAAAGCAGAAGTTGTGGTCAGCTGCAGTTATTAATATGTTTTATTGTTGTGTTTTTTTTTAATAAATTAGTGCTTAAGTTATTAAGTTTTGTTCTTTAATGTTCATAACATGGAACTTTTGAAGTATTTAGTGCAGTCATTTTTCTCATGTCACATGATAAATGAATGCAAGAACGTGAGAATCATACATTCTGTAAAGTTAGACTTGTAGTTCTATCTTTATTCAGCAGTTGTGTGCTGAGGCACTTTTTCTATTCAGAATGTGAGGCTGTTTGGAGTGGAGACTACCTGTGATGTTTAATTATTATCAGTTTTTAGTTCAGTGAGGTGGGCAGGCTGTTATCATTCTGATTGGAGTCAGATAACTCAATTTGGCATGCTCTGTCATTTGTTGAAAGTGAAATCACTTAGCTGCTTAGGTGGAGTGACAAATACAGGAATTGATGATTCTTTCTTCTGATACTCATGGCTTAGAGCTTTGTTTTTAGGAAACAAGGAATACAAGAAGTATGATAAGGAAAAAAAGTGCAAATGTAAAAAATAAAAATAATAAACAAAAAAACCACACCAAAACTCAGTTCTAAGCCTGCTGAACTGATACGTTACATTTCTTATTTAGCACTGTATTATATTGTTCTTCGGGATTTTTCCCTAGTTTTGTCCTGCCTTTATTATTTTTAAGTTTGCATCTTTTTTGTTTGTTTGTTTGCTTTTCGTTTTTTTCTTTCCTGATTGAGATAGTGGTTTTTAGCCTTTTATTCTAAGGATTCCCTATTAGGAGGAGGAGGGAGGGGAGGAAAAAGAAAAGGAGAATGTGGCCACCAGTATACAACTGATACATCAGGATTCTAGTATGACGAGGTTCAGCCTTTGGTTTGGGATGGAAGCTGCCAAATTATTAGTTCACCTGCATAAACTCACATCACTAGAAGTTATGTATTGCCTGTGCAAGGGAATTGTTTCTACAGTTCCTTAGTCACATGGAAAGCTTTGTAGGCCTGATCTTGTGAATTTTAGAGACAAGGATAGCAGATATAAGTCAATTGGACCTTGCTTTAAGATTTGTTTCCAATATTTTGCTCTTCCCAGATGAGCTTGGCATTTTTTAACACCATACGTTTTCATTTACAATACTTTTCTCTGCTTTTTTTCCTGAACAATAAGAGTCAAAGGTTTCTTTTATTATTTTAGTATTGCATGTTTTTTTCAGTAGTATTTGATTCTAATTTCTGAACAGATGAAAGGGAGAGATTTAAGAGTGCTAATGTTGTTTAAGCCTTACTTCTTGTTCTCATCATTTGAACATAGTTCATTTTTCTAATAGCTGGAAAAAAGCTACCAACGGTTTAACAGATGCCTCTTCCACAACGTTTTGTATTAATCTTACGTATTTGCCTACAGTCTCTTAAAACTTGTACTCCTTTGCAGGCCAGTGAACATCCCTGCAGGACACATAAATGTTTCTAAAAAATATTGCTAATCAAATCTAGGTTTTACTTGCCTCTTTGTTAACGTGTTAGTTATTTTCTTGTGTTTACTATTGCTGCTATTTGTGGATCAGAAATAGTTTTGTAAACATCTTGGATCATATGGTCTCTTGAAGAAACCTGGCAATGTTAAAGACATTGCTAAAGTATTCCTGAAATTTCACCCAGAATCTCTTACTGCTTTGAAGGGTTGTGTGCACATTCTAACATAATTCCTTCTAAAAAAAAGCTTGGTCTTGATATCTAAAATCTGTACCTGTGCAAAATGAGCTGTTTTCAGTGGATGGCGAGGATTTAATGTTAAGTATGCTGTATGTTAAATAAGTGCTGTCCACACAATGTTACATAACAGGTTAATTATCTGCATATACACAGATGTTGCTGAAATCTGCTGTGAATTGCTTTCAGTCAATCTATTCAGTAGATGGATAGCTCATTCCTTCCAGTGAACTGCTATGGGTTTGTTGGCAAGTGAAACCTTAGCTGGAGTTGGTGTTTGTTAGCAGCGTTTTCCAAAGGCCAACATGGGTAATTGTTGTGAGGTATAAAAATAATTGTGCCAATTTTGCTGACTTCCTAGTCTGCAGAAGAAATAGCGTAGATAACGCTTAGATGTTTCTCCCAATATCTGATAGGAAACAGCCAGAGTTTGCCAGTGCTATTAAGCTTCTGTATTGTAGAAGTTGTAAGGATTCCAGGATTCTGCAGAACAGGCCATTAGAAATTCTTCAGTGACTTACATACATTTGAATAGTAGATGGTATCATGATTGTATGTCTTGTTTTTTGATGTGGACATATTATTTAGTACTATTTTAATTCCAGCTTTTTTGATGGTTTTTGATGTAATGATGCTTACCATTGCATAACAGCCATATGAGAAGTGCTGGTAATGCTAGGGTTGTATTAGAACAGCTGCTTTGTCTGGTTTTTGGGACCAGCAGAGGTTTGACAGCGAAACAAACATTTGGATTAGAGTGTTAAAAGTTACCTGTTTCACCATGTAGACCAGCTTTTGGCGAAATGGTCATGGCAGGTGGAAAGCAAACAAACAAAAAAACTGCTTTAGGTGATAGCAGTCTTGGTAGTACTCAGAATTGTGGGGCATTTCACTAGAGTTATTTTCATCACTGACAACGAAGTTCTTACATCTTTTTCAAGCCCCCCCCCCCCCCCCCCTTTTTTTTTCTTTGTAGCTTTATGTCCCTTTGTTTCTAGGTCTAGATACAGATCTCAAGTTTAAATTATTTTCAAATTTAAATTATTATCATATGCTCTATTAATATCTTCACCAATGATATTGACAGTGGGATTGAGTGCACCCTCAGCAAGGTGCACTCCACAACCACTAGCTAGTTTGAGGATGACACCTACCTGTATTGTACAGTTAACAAACCTGATGGATAGGATCACATCCAGAGACATCTAGACAGGCTCAAGTAGTCAAGGAGAAGTTTGAACTTGATCCTTAGGGTCCCTTCCAATCCAAGCCATTCTATGATTAGAAAAGAAAAAGTTTTGGAGTAACCTTTCAGTATAAAATTAGTTCATCTCATTCTTACTCGTCTGTTTGTGTATTACATCTTACTTTCTCTTTTAAATGAATAATGAATTGGCAAAAGTCCTGTAAGGACAGTAGCTTTCAGTGTCAGTAAGCCACTGAAACAGTTAGTGGTTGCATGGAATTGCATCTTGCAGATTGAGAGTGCCTTGTGAGTGCTACTACTTTCACCTATCTTCTGTGATTTTCAGGCTGTTCTTTATTAATCTTTTTTTAATTCTCTTTCATTTAGAAAATGTAATGGTACTAACATTTGTCAGTTGGTCATGCTGCTCTAATCTTCCTTTACACAAGACATCAGTTTCAATTCATTTATATAGTGAATGATCTCAATTAAAAACACAACTAACAGTGGAGTGATTCAGACTTTTTCTTATGTGTCTTTTCTTTAATCCAAATTTAAATTATGGAATACTTATTTTGATAAAATGACCATGCTACTGAAAGAAAAAAAAAAAAGTAAATGATACAGAATTCTACCTGATGCGTAAAAGAAATTTTCAAGGGCTAAATTTCCCTTGTGAAAGCATGCTAGTATACTTCCATATATTGACAGGAATGTTTGTGCTTTTACTGTATACCAGTTTGAAAGCTGTAGAAAGTCACAAGGAGTTCCCACAGCTCAGCTGATGGACAGTAAGCTGAAGAAGAGCCTGGGGCCTGATTTCTGGCAGCATCTGAATAGGTAACGTTTTGCTGTCCACAGCTCACATTCTGAATTAAATTAGAACTCATTCAGAAATTCATCGGAAAAATAGTACTATTCTTAAAATAAGCAGGTCTAAAAAGGGGTGGAAGAGTAGCACATTACCTAAGCTCTGTAGCTACCTTCTAAAATGGAATGTAGTGATCAGTTTTCAGTCTGAGGTAATTAAGGATAATTTATGGGCATATAGAGTAGATAAATGCAGTTAATTTGAAGAGTTTGTATAGACAAGGTGTACTAGTTGTATGTTGTGTATGACAGTCGGCACTGCTTTCTAAGGAGAGCTTTGTTCACAGTAAATTTTTGGGTGGAGATGGCAAAATAGTCAAAATGAATCTAAGAAATCTACTCTGTATACAGAGGATAGAATGAAGCATTTGGATTTTACTGTGAAAATGACAAATAGTAGAGGGAGCTTACCTTACTGACAGTGTAAATGAGCTGGAACGGAATTGATGTGGGACAAAGGAAGGGCAACTGATGTCATCTGCCTGGACTTCTGCAAGACCTTTGATGTGGTCCCATACTACATCCTTATATCTAATTTCTAGAGACATGGGTTCAGAGGGTGGACAGTTAGGTTGATAAAGAATTGGCTGGATAGTCACAGCCAGAGGATTATGATCAACAGCTGTATGTCCAGGTGGAGGCTTCTGATGAGTTGTGTCCCCAAGTGGTCTGTGCTAGCACCCATGCTCTTTATCATCTTTATCTATGACATGGACAGTGAGATTGAGTGTACTGTCAGTAGGTTTGCAGGCCATGCAGAGCAGAGTAGTGCAATTGATATGACAGAAGAAAGAGTTGCCATCCAGAGGGACCTGGACGGGTTTGAAAAATGGGCCCATGTGAACATGAGATTCAAGAAGGCCAAATGTAAGGCTGTGCACGAGGCAATCCCAGATATGCATATAAACTGGGAGGAAAAACTCCTTGAGAGTAGCCCAGCTGAGAAGACCTTAGTGGTTCTGGTTAATGAAAATCTTAACGTGAGACAGCAATGTGCACTTGCAGCCTGGAAGGTCAACTGTATCCCAGGCTGGATCAGAAGAGGAGTGGGGTACTGTGTCCAGACCTGTCTCCCCCAGCATGGAGTTGGAGTTGTTTGGTTAGGTCTGGAGCAAGGCCTCAAACATGAGAGACTGGAGTGCCTCTCACCTGGAGATAGGCTGAAGGAGATGTGCTTGTTTAGCCTGGAGAGGTGGAAACTTTGGGAACACCTAATTACAGCCATTCCAGTAATTGAAGGGAACTTATAATCAAGAAGGAAATCGATCATAGAATAATTTGGATTGGAAGGGACCTTTTTAGATCACCTAATTCCAACTTCTTGCTATGGGCAAGGATGCCTCCCTCTATATCATGTTGCTTAAAGCTCCGTCAGACCTGGCTTTGAATGCTTCCAGGGAGGGAACATCTACAACCTGTTTGGACAACCAGTTCCAGTGTCTCACCACCCTCACATTAAAGAGTTCTTTCCTAATATCTAGTCTGAATCTACCTTCTGCCAGTTTAAAGCCATTTCCTCTCATCCTGTTTCCTTATAAAAAGTCCCTCCCCTGCTTTCCTGTAAGTTCCCTTCATGTACTGGAAGGCTACTATAATGTCTCCCCAGAGCCTTCTCTTATCCAGGTTGTGGAAGATAGCATCCTTATGCAAATGGTATGAGAGCCTACCAGGGTGGTACTCTGCTAGCTCTGCTCTTCACTAACAGTGAAGGACTGGTGACTGATGTGAAGGCTGGGGACTGTGTTGTACAGAGCTATTATGAAATTGTAGAATTCTCTGTTCTTGGAGATGTCAGAGAGGTGACTGGTAAAACTGCTCTCTTGAACTTCCAGAGGGTGGACTTTGACCTGTTCAGAATGTTGTTGCAGGGGTCCCTTGGGAGTCACTCCATAAATATAAAGGGGCCCAGGAGGCCTGGATGCTTCTCAGGATGGAAATTGTAAAGGCACAAGAACAGGCTGTCCCTGAATGCTGTAAGGTGAGACATAAGGGAAGAAGTCCAGTGTGGATGAACCGGGAACTATTATTGAGACTCCGGAAGAAAACAGAGTCTATGTCCTCTGGAAGAAGGGACAGGCTACTTGGGGAGATTACAAGGAATTTGCTAAGGTATGCAGGGAGGAAGTTTGGAAGGAAAAGCCCAACTTGAATTCAGATTGGCCACTACAGTAAAAGAGAATAAGAAATCTTTTTACAAAATTGTAAGAGAAGAACCAAGGAAAATTTCCATCCTTTACTTGATGTAGTGGGGAATGTGACCACTGAGAATAAGGAAAAGGCTGAGGTCCTCAATGCCTTCTTTACATCTGCCTTTAATAGGCAGATCAGTTATCCTCAGGGCACCTTAAGCCCTGATCTGGAAGCCTGGGATGGTATGTGGAATACACCCCCAGTGATTCAGGTGGAGATAGTTAAAGAGCTCCTTGTTGGTTGATGCTTGGCTGAATATGAGCTGCCAGTATGCAAGGTGGCCTCAAGAGAGCCAATGGCATCCTGGCCCACATTAGAAATAGTATGGCCAGCATGAGCAAAGAGGGATTCATTCCCTTGTACTCAGAACTGGTGAGGCCACACCTCGAGTACTGTGTTCAGTTTTGAGCCTCTCAATACAAGAAAGACATTGAGGCCCTGTAACGTGTCCAGAGAAGAACAGTAAAACTGGTGAGGGGTCTGGAGCACAAGTCTTATGAGGAGCAGCTGAGGGAGCTGGGATTGTTTAGTCTGGAGGAGGCTGAGGAGAGACCTCATCATACTCTACAGCTTCCTGAAGGGAGGTTGTGATGAGGAGGGGTTTGCCCTCTTCTCCCAGGCAACAAACAGGACCCGAGGAAATGGCCACAAGTTGTATCAGAGGAAGTTTAGATTGGACATAAGGAAAAACTTTTTCTCTGAGAGAGTGGTCAGGCACTGGAATGGCTGCACAGGGAGGTGGTAGAGTTGCCACCTGGCAGTGTTCAAGAGGTGTCTGGATGAGGGGCTACAAGATATAGTTTAGTGGACTGTGGTAGCAATGGTTTTATGGGAGGACAGTTGGACTAGATGTTCTTGTAGGTTCTTTCCAACCTTGTTATTCCATGATTCCTTCATCCCCCAACTTGTATTGGAAGTGACGGTTGCCTCAACCCAAGCTGAAGACCTTGCAGTTGGTTTTATTGAGCCTCATCAGGTTCACCAGGGCCTACTGCTCAAGCCTGTCTAGGTCCTTCAGGGTGGCTGTTGACCATCACTGTCTGGACCTGATCCTGCAGCCAGTTCTTCATCCATCGAACAGTCTATCTGTCAAATCCGTATCCTTCTAATTTGGAGAGAAGCATATTGTGGGGTACTGTGTCAAATGTCTTACTGGAGTTACTGACTCAGCTAAAGTATTAATTGGTTCTGATTTCTTTTTTTTCTTTTTCTTCCCCCCCCCCCCCCCCCCAGAAGTTTATTATTATTAATTTTATTAGTTCAGAATGATTTTGAAATGGGCATGGGTAAAAAAAAAAGACAAAAAAAAGCAAAGAAGATTTCTGAGTTTGTAGCACTTGAAGAAAGATAAATATTTAAAGTTCTTAATCTTCATAATATTATTGTGAAACTTGCCAAAATTTCAGGCTTTGAAATATTTAGTTTATATAAGCAGTCTGAATTGTATCAGGGAAGTAAAGTAACAGATGAGTGCTGTTCAGATGAGACTCTGATTGTATTGCTTTTATGTTCTAAGTAACTCCTGGTCATACCACCTTCGTTTCCTGACATGTCAAATTACAACAGTATTTCATCATTGAACCCTGTTTTTTTCAATCAAGTCACCTCTAACTCAGAGTTAAATTGCTGGCATATTCAACATGCTGTTTTTTGTGTCACATTCTGTAGAATTTCTTCATCCACTGATGAATTTGATTCTTTATCTCAGTTTCTTATGAAAGGAAATGGTTGTATCAAATTCTGAAGGTTTTTGTTTGTTCATTTGTTGTTGTTGTTTTCCAGTATCAGTTGTATCTGGAAGAGAAGTAACATTCATAACTTTCAAAGACAATATGTTTTTGCAGGCTTCAATGAGGACTGTCTTGGCTGAATGTGATAGAAGTTCTAAATAGTCTTCTCCTGCAATGTTGTGCTACAGTAAGCTTATACATATCTGTGTCATAATGTTACAGCAGTGATCAGCATCTATGTAGCACTGAGTTAGGCACAAGAGAGATGTTGTGTATCTATATATGGTGCATCTACAACAAGGTTAGAGAGTAAAGTTGAAGTTAGTGTAAGTGTAGGGTAGGAATCTGTATAAAATAAGTTCTGACTGGTGATCAGGATAAAGTGCAACCTCAGTAAGTTTGCAAATGACGCCAAGTGGGGAGGAAGTGTCAACATGCCTGAGCGTAGGAAAGCCCTACAGAGGGATCAGGACAGGCTCTAGGCTCAGGCCAATAGGATGAAGTTCAATAAGACCAACTGCTGGGTTCTACACTTTGGCTGCAACAACCCCAGGCAGTGCTATGGCTGGAAGACAGTGGAGGAAAGAGACCTAGAGATATTGATTGGTGCTCAGCTGAATATGAGCCATCAGTGTGCTCAGGTCCCCAAGAAGGCCAATGGCATCCTGGCTTGTACCAGGAATAGTGTTACCAGCAGGAGCAGGAGGTGGTCATCCCTCTGTACTCAGCTCTGGTGAGGCTGCACCTTGAGTGCTGTGTTTGGTTTGGAGCCCCTCATATAAGAAAGATAATGAAGCCTTGGAGAGCATATTTATGGTGCTGTGTGTAACAACTTGGCATGATCTTCATTTGTATACCCCTATTACCAGGGAGATAAGTGGAGAAAGTGTCTTGTGTCATATCTAGAATATATGATGAAAATTCTTTGCTTATTTCCATCCCTGGCAAAATACCTGCGTTTTGTGGTGAAGTGTTCCTGAGTTCTCAGATTACAAATTTAAACAAGAGTAGTTGTTTTAAACAGTTGTGGAAGTACAAAAACTCTGCTTTGAGACAGCAAGTCTCACAATTTTAGGCTACTTTGCTTCTAGGAGGTAAATTCCCAGAGCTAAAGGCTTCCTTTCCCTGCTGCACCTGATCTGAGGTAGTTTTGCAAAAATTCCCACGTGCTCTATTTCTAAAATAATCAAATCTCTCATAGGCTGTGATAAAATAGTATTTGTATTGGAGAAATATTTCTGACCCGAATTATTAAGAAATTCATTTCCATGTTTCTGGTTGCTTTTTCACATGTACAGTTCTACTCAAGTTGATGACTTCTTTTTGCGTTAAACTTTAGAGTGTCATATAGTGGTAAAAACTCATTCTCCTTCACACGTGTAGAAGCAACTATTGTCATTTTTCATGGTAGGCAAAATGTAATTTATAAGGTAGAACGAATGTTTTTTTCCTCCTGTTCTAAGGAGTAAGTAAGATTTGTTGCAACAAAACAGAAAAAAAAAAAGAGCTTCAGGTTTTTGCAGTGTTTAAAATAGTTCCCAGCACTCGGCTTGAGTAAAAGCTGTGTTGTGTTTGCAATTCCAGCGTAATAGTGTACTTGAAACCTTTCTTATTTATGCTATGTAGGTTGCTCTGAAAGTAATACCCCCTATTTATTTCCATAGAAAATTCAGTGATACAAAGAGCACAACATTACTTGATTGAGGAATTTTCCAGCTACAAAACACCATTTTTTTTTCAGTGTAGTCACCACCACTTGCTACGTGTCTTTGCCAGCTTTGAACAAGAGCCTGCGTGTTGCACTCATAAAATTCTGCTCCATTGGTGGTGACCCACTGGTACCTCCGCTACTGCTGAAAAACACCACCCACCACCTCACTGTGCTCATGCACACTGTTCAAGCATCAGTGAATGTTGGAGGGTACCATTTTTTTCTGCATGGAGGAATTCAGTGACACACCTTTACTTCACATGCACTTCCATGTCAGCAGATGGCTTTGCTGCTACTTGTCACACAACAACAAAACACAATGGGATATTGGTTGGAAGGTTCAGCAACTACAGCCATACGACCAACTTTCTGCCTCTGGTGTCATAGGCCAACGTAATAAAACAGAAGGCATTGCTTTTGAAACAATCCTCATAGAATATTTAATTTGCAACAATATATACTTTTATTTAGTCCTTTCTAATCTGGTAAAGAAGAAAAACTTAAAATGCCAGTATTAGTAGAGGTAGAACAAATCAGCGGTCACAGAGTTGACAGTGTAATTCTTTGTATCCAGAAACATTTGAAATTGGATCTTGGATTATTTGGTAATTAGTTCTCTGGAAATTGTTTTTTATCCGTCACATGGTCCTGTTTTGCAGGAGTGATTATTTGTTTAACTTTCTGAGCTTCTGACAGAAACTAGTAGAAAGTGTGTAGAATAAATGTGAAAGACTTACACAAAGATTTTATTTTGGCTGCTTCCTATGTGTAGGTTGTTGTTTTTTTAAATGCTGCCATAAGTAGATATCTGAATTTATCCATTTAAAATGTTTCTGTTGGTTTTAACCATGTTCTGAGAAGGAGCCACTAATGTGATTTTTAGGACAGTTGTTTTTTTAATACGAGATTCCTGGGGAATAATGGAAGGATTTAAGATTTTGTTAATCCTTAGATAACTTATACCTGAAAGATGCATCAATACTTGATACTTGATTTCCCTCTCATAAGATTTTTATTTTTATTTTTTATTGAAAAGAATAAGAAATAATCAATGTTTTGTTAGTAAACTGAACTTAAGTACATAATAAAAATGTAAAGGATCAGTCATTAATTTCATACAAGTTTTTGAAGATGAGTTTTCATTTGCATTGAAAGTTATGGGAATGAGTTCGGCAGTTCTAAGAAAGTTTTACTCTGAGATTCTGGCTATTCATGATTGATACTTATTCAGTTTTACCTTTCAGAGAGGTACTAAATAATACCCCCAAACTTTTATATGTCTTTCTTGTCCTGCTATAGAATCATAGAATGGCTTGGGATGGGAGAGACCTCAAGGATCATCAGGCTCCAACTGCCCTGTGGCAGACAGGGCCACCAACCTCCACATTTAATACTAGACCAGGCTGCCCAGGGCCCATAATTACTAAAGAAGTTGTGCTTCTGCAATTGGAATGTATTATGCAAGAATGGCCAAAAAACATGAGACAAAAATTTTTATATTGTGATCTGTGAAATGAAATAAGCTCTGAGAGATACTTTTTGAAAAGCATGTTGGTATAAATGAATCAATACCATCAGTCAAGAGCTTCTTTATGTCTTTATTTTCTGTATCAGAAGTTCTCATTTCTGTCACGGTGGTTTCCATTGTTTCATCTTTGGTGCTTTAAAAACAGATAAAATTAACATATAACTAACTAACGTGTGCTTCAGAGCTCTTTGCCTTTTCTTCAGTGTTTCTGGTCTTTTATAAGTTACTTGCCAATATGACTAACCTCTGGTAAAGTGAGCGATTTTGTTTTCTAAGCTACTGATGTTCAGTATTTTTAAAAATCAAATTACATTTGGTAGTGGATTTCTTCATTTTATTCAAATGATCTTTAAAAAATTATTGTGCTCCCTTTCAGATTACCCATTAAATTTTGTTAAATGATTAAGAATTTGAAGTGCATAATACACTGCCTAAGTATCAATTCTACTGTGTTTTACATGAAAGCTGTTATTTTAGGTTGAGTATATAGGGATGGATGTTAACTTGAAAGTAGTAGCTTTGATTCCCGTTTTCTTCATGCATTCTTCCCCGTTTCTTCCTTATGCTAAGCTTTTGGTAGATAGTTTTTGCGCTCACTGAATGTTGTTTTTATATATGACTTAATTGTCTTGCAGCTTGCATTGCTGTTTGCCTGTTTAGAATATTGAGTGCCCTAGGATTATGGCCAGTAATTAATATGTAGAAATATGTTGTCAACTTAAAAAAATGAAATCGAAAGTTTGTGAATTTTGAGAAGAAAATGAGAAAATGAAAATATTATCATGAGATGTATTCTTTTATTTTGGAAGGTTTTTTTGTTTTGGTTTGGTTTGGTTTTTGTGTGTGTGTGTTTGAGGACATCTTAGACTGTATTTAGGAGACTAATTGCTTTCCTGCAGTTTCCCACTGTTGTTTTTCGCTTGTTGCTTTGTGTAAAGACTTACTTAAAAATAATTAAAAAAAATAAATCTATTATAGCCAGTAAGGTTTCTGAATCAGCATTGTCAAAGGTGCACGTGAATTATATTGTGATATATATACATTATATAGATACACTGGAGGAGTGTTAGCTGCTGAAGAATGTTACAATATATTTTTGTAGGAACCTGTTTAATAGGCTTATTTCAACCAATGAAGTGGTGGTTTTAGTGACCTGGTAGCTGTGTCTGCAAAGAAGTGTGTGTGTTGTTTGGTTTTTTTTTTCCCCCTTGTAATTCTTGACCAACCAAACAATTGAGTGTAGTTTAGGTAAAGCATGTTTAGATTGTGTATGTTTGGTTAACTTGGTTTATTCTCATACCTTAGTTTTACCTAATGTTGGGTTGCAGAACAGTTGAGAAAGTAACAGGAAGGAAGCTTGAAGTTTATGTTGCCTTATTAGAGGCGGGTGACTGAAACATAGTCTTAAATTTAACTTTAAAATTTCAGTTTGGTTTGGTTTGATACTCAAGGAAAAATGTATTTCAATTTCTATAATTTCTCTAAGAAATGATGATGATACTGTGCATATCCATCTCAGAAGAAGAATCTACTCTACAATTTTAGTTTGTTTCTTTTTCTTTTTCTTTTTTTTTTTTTTTAAATTCCACAGCATTGTCCTGTTGATAGTAATATCTTTTTTTTGTTGTTGATTTGTTGGTTTGTTTGTTTGTTTGTTTTCCCAACAATTGTATTTTTGTATACAAAATAACAAGGAGAACAGAGAGTAGTTGTTTCAGCTGTTGAAGAAGCCTGAGAGCTGTAAGATTTCAGACCTTTTTACCCTTTCCTAATCTAGATGTCCTTTTCCTTCCTACTTCTTGCTTTCCTGTATGAGTAACACATTGTGCAATACATATGCCATATGCTAATTTCAGCAGTACAAGGTATACAGAGTTTCTGGTTGCAGGAACTGATTGTGAAATTTTTCTTGCCAAGTGAGTAGTAAATTTCTCAAACAACTGATACTTACATGTGAAGTTTTCAATTAAAAAGATCTTAACACAGCAGATGAATCACTGACTCAAGAGGAAGAGAACAGAGAGAAGAACTTATTTTAAGACAGGAAAAAATAGCTTCATGGAGGACAGTTGTAAAACATGAACAGCAGCTAATGACTGTTTATAACAGAACTGCAGAATTATCATGGGGGTTCGAAGGAACCTCTAGTTATAATCTAATCCAGCCCTCTGCTAAAGCAGGTTCCCTACAATAGGTTGTACAGAACAGTGCCCAGGCAGGCTTTGAGTATCTCCGGAGAAGGAGCCTCTACAGCCTCTCTGGGCAGCCTGTTCCAGTACTCAGAGTAAAGAATTTTTTCCTTCTGTTCAGATGGAACTTCCTGTGTACCCGTTCATGCCCATTGCCCCTTGTCCTGTTGTTGGATTCTACCAAAAACATCCTGACCCCATCCCCTGGACACTTGCCTTTTAGGTATTTATAACTCACTGATGAGTTCCTCTCTCAGTCTTCTCTGCCAGGCACCTCCAGGTCTCTTAGCATTTCCTCAGAAGGGAGGCGTAGATGATGTACCTCCTAAAAACCTCCTAAGTTCTGAGGCCTCTAGTAATCTCTGTAGCCCTCTGCCCTCCCTCACAGAAGTTCTCTGTCTTTTTAAATCGGGGGAGCTCAGAAAATAGAACTGCAGGTGTGGTCTCACCAGGGCAAGGTAGTTGAAGGAGCATGTTGAGAAGTCAGAAGGCTGAGGGAGGTGGTCTTTTTAATGCACTCCAGTATGACACCGGCTTTCTTGCATACAGGGGCGCACTGCTGGCTTGTAGCCAACCTGATGTCCATCAGGACACCCAAGTCATACAGTTTGAGATATAAATATACACTGGAATTTCGCAGACATGCTTATTATGTATTTACATGCTTGTGATGTTTTCTTGGTAGACCTAGTAGGTGTGTAACTTTTGTTGCTGTGGCATTTTTTTCAGTAAGTTGATTTAAAATATATTAAAATGCAATCATATGAAGCTATTAAACAAAGGAACTATGATTTTTAAATCTTATGTAGAGTAGGAACCAAGAATCAGAAGAAAGCTGACGACTTTATTGATTTTTATTTATTTATTTATTTATTTATTGTCTTTAGGTATTTCATAATTATGTTTCTTTCCTTATTTTCTAGTTACTTGTTGTAGTTAAAGGCAACCTGGAAATTTCTGTGCCCTTCAGTACTGCACCATGAAAAAGAGAGTCTTTGCAAGATATTAGCAGTGAAGGGCAGTCTGTCTCCTCACTTTAACCCCTTGATTGTTAGTAGGTGTAAATTACATATGATTCTTCCTGATTTACTTTTATTCTTTTGTATTGATCTTCAGCTGTCATTCTGCTAGGTTTCTGTTTGGGAAAGACACTGAATACTGAATGGTGTAGTTGAAACCAGATAAGGAAACAATGTGTAGGAGATTTTGCTAATGTGTTTGAAAGCACTGTTAGGTACCCTATATGCTTCCGTGTAAAGACCTGACCATTTCTCATTCCTTCAGTTTTTGTGCTTTAATCATGTTATAATCTATTTGACTTCTTTTCTTTGGTTGCCAAACTGTATTGGTAAATCACTTTACTTTATTCTAGAAACAGTTTGAAATAGGTTGCATGTAAATTATGTATTCACAAGCATCATCTGTAGGCATAGTTACCATGTTTATGTAATTATTTTAGTTTAGCAGTCATAATTTTAAGTCATAATTTATGAGTTATGCAGTTTTGCCTCTCAGTTTAATAGTTGCTTGTTTATTAGTTTTTAGTGGGCATATACACTGCTCTTTCAAATTCAGAATTAGGACTTAGTTTACTGTTGTATAAACAACAAGGCCATGTAGTGCCTTATTGAGAGAGCTGTATACTTTTCTCTGCTACACACCCCTTCAGAGACCTCTTCTCAGTTTGATCATCAGTCCCTTCAAAATTGTTTGTTGAATGCTGCCAAATCCTAGTCATTTATGGTGAATAAAAGAAAAAATGGTTAAAAATAGTTATCCTTTACATGTTCAATATTTGAAATTTTCTGAAATATGCTTCTGCCTACCTTTTTTTTTGTCTGTTTGTTTATTTTTTGGTGGTTTTTGGTTTGTTTGTTTTTTTGTTTTGTCTGCAAGTCTTACATACATTCAGCACTTTTTACCTTTGATATACTTGAAAAAACTTCTTATGTATCTTAGGCTTTGTTGTTTCTCAGATGCCATAGTTGCCACTTGAAAATTTAAATGCCGTGGTTTGCATAGCTAATACTGGCTACGTATAGGCAAACAACCCAATGTATGTATACATACATATATATGTACACATGTATACATACATATATATGTACTATATATATACATGTACCTTTTATAATTTTTTTTTCCCTTAACAATAATGTTTTATCTATTTATTCTCCAGTGAGAATCAACGTGTACTAATTTTCTTTGATGATTTTATGCAAGCTTAGCATTTAAAGTAAATAATCTCTTCTAGATTAAAATTTTTAAAAAAATAACTGTTCTTTGTGGACACAGCCTGTTCCTAGCACCCTGTTTGAGGGCTTTAACACCTGCGTGGTGAAGAATTTCTCCCTAATGTTTAATCTAAATCTACCCTCTTTAAATATACAACCATTAGCACTTGATAAAGTCTCTTTCCCAGCTTTATTGTAAGCCCCCTTTAAATACTGAAAGGCTGTATTTAAGTCTCCCCAGAACATTCTCCAGGCTGAACAACCTGAATCCATAGGGAGAGGTACACCATCTCCTCTTGACCTGCTCTGAAAAGTCCATATACTTTTTGTGCAGGGAGCCTCACAGCTGAACATGATGCTCCAGTACAGGAGAGGGAAGTAGAAGGAGTACAGTCACCTCCCTTGACCAACTTCTTATGCAGTCCAACATGCAGGTGGCTTTCTGGACTGCAAACATATTAGCAGCTAATGTTCAGTTCCTCATCTCCACAGGGCCCTTCTAAACTTAGCATTCTCTAATTTCTTCTCCATGATATTATTCTGTTGTGGTTTAATCAGGTAAGCAGCTAAACACCACAGCCATTTGCTCACTTTACCCCCACCCAAAGTGGAATGAGGAGAAAACTGGAAACCAAATAAAACTTATGAGTTAAGATAAAAACTATTCACTAAGAGGAAAATGGAAACAAAAACACAATGATAGCTGCAATGCAGTTGCTTGCCACTTGCTCACTGATGGCTAGCAGCAATATAACAACATCATGGCCTGCCAGCAACTCTGGGTCTGTCCCCCTGTTCCAGTGCAGTCTGGATCAGCCTATGGCAAGTGGTAGAGCTGTTTTGACTTGTAGAGCAGTCAAATCCAGGTGTACTGGACGCCCCTGGAAGCGAAGTCACTTTGCAGTGATTTGCGGCTCTGTAGAATTGCCATGGTGACAGCATACCTTCTCCAAATATTTCACTGGTTACTCAAGATTCTGCTGTTGTTCAGACATAAAGTTCCAAATCTGGAGGTGTCAATTGTTCCAGGTACCCGCCCAAAACATCCCATTCTTCCTCTCACTCATAACTGTCCAAGCTTGGGGAAGATCTCTGAAGGTTATTTGTAAATAATTTGTGTTGCCAGGAAATGTAAAGTCTACTTCTTGCCTCACATGTTCTTCAGAAATGGCCCTTTACTGCCCAGATACTTTGACCTTTTTACTTTGAATGCTCTGACAGTAGGAAAAATAAGAAGCTTAATGGTATATGGCAATTTTTAATGATATTTTTTCATATCTGCTAATTTTATTAATTTTTTTTTTTTTTTTTCACCCTTCTTTTTCCTTGGAAAGTCATTGATTATTCAGTTAGTTATTATGTGCTCAGCTTTGTCTGTGTTTCTGCTTTAAAACTAACTGTGCACTGCAAATACATAAACCACTAACTGAACAGCAATTTCTGTTGGGCTCTTCTGGTTCAATGGTATCTAGAACAAGTTTATTAACAGGATTTTGATTTAAAGCTTCGGTATGAAAGATCTTAGTTATGTTAGTGGAAATTGTGAAGGCAACTTTCTCCCATAAAAGAGCAATGCTTTGAGCTTAAAGGCCATATGCTACAATTTGTCTTCTGGTTTTAATCTTAATTTGTGGGGAAAAAAAAAAGGTAGTTCTGCTAAACGCTTTTTAAAGTTGAGCTGTACCCTAGGTGGCTACAGAGACAGCTGTCACTTTGTGGACTAATGCTGTGAATCTTTCCAGTTTCCTCAAATTATCCTCTGATAAGGTGTGTCACTTTCACACAGTGAAAGTTGCTTTGGAAGAACTGAGCAAGTGACCAAAACATTTTGTTTCCTTTAGTCTTCAGAGGCAAATGCTTTGTTTGAGAATCTTTACGTTCTGTGTTAATAATGGTTACTTCAGCAGATCAAAGGCATTACAGTTTGTGATGCTGGAGAACGATTACCAGAAAAGAGGAGATCTCATGGATTTTTATCTGTACCCAGCAGTGTGGCTCATTGGAAATGATTGAATCTCACTGTAGCTTTTCATTTCTCTTACTGTTCATAATGAAGGTCAGGGCATTCTTGCTTTGATGCCTGCAAATTGTTATTGCATGTTCTCCAAAAGATGAGGAACGGGATGATACTAAAACAGATAAAGCAGATATAGTAGTTAATTTTGATTTGACAGTGAATGATAATGTCATGTAGATGGAATGTTTCTAGTGCACTGTGTACTATTCAAGGTAGTTTATCATTAGTAAAGCTGCAAATGCACTAAATTAAACATAGTGGAAGTTTAAATATTAAACTATCGCAATAATTTAAATGTAGACTGACAGTGTAGTATAGGGCCCATCTGTATTAATTCTTCCTTTCCCACCTGGAATTACATGAGCAAAACTTTGTTCGTTAGTGATATGTTCTTCAAAGACGAACATACCTTTTTTGTTTTGATTGAATAACAGTAGTGGTCATTCTTAACAATAACTCCAGTTTGGTTGGGGAAGTAGAAAAGCTGCATTTCCAGTAGATCCTCTTCAACTGATTGCAGGGAGCACTGAATAGCTTTGGAGAATTGAAGTTAAGTGTATTGTTGATTCTCAACAAGATTTGGAGCAATTTGTTGATACTGGTGTTCATTTACTGCATGATGACTTCTATAACTGTATGCACACTTGATGTGTGTTTCTGTGTTAATGCATATTAACCTGTTTTCCATGTGGATTTACTCTTTTTAGAGATTAGTGGCAAACTTTAGGGAACATACTTGCTCTTTTATTGTTGGAAAATAAGAGTATTCTGGAATTGCTGGAAATATTAAGTTACACTGTTATTCCTCAATATTTTATCTATACATTTCATCTTTGGAATAGGGGGTCTCAGATTTTGGAAAATACTTCCTCTCTTTAATCAAGTATGTTGTCTAAGTGGCTGAGCTGTCTCTGGATTTATTTTGTTACAGAGAAAGACAGGTAGCTATGTGCCATACATGAGAATTACTGCTCAATATGATAAAATATGTAGTCCATTCAACTGCATTATTATTCTTTTTTATTTAATTTTTATTTTTTCCAAGTGTCTAGACAGTGTGGTTTTGGAATCTTTTCTTGAGCAGTTGAAGGTGGCTCCGGAATTCTCTTCCAACCTTAGCAATACCTTGATTTTATTATTATTATTGTTATTATTATTATATATATATATTTTTTTTTAGAAAAGTATACAAGCTTGTGGATGTTTGAACACACAAATAGTTCTTTATTCCTGACTTGTTTTCCGCTGTTTCTCATGTTGTGTACTAAAAAGCTCTGCAGAAAAATCTGCTTGAATGCAGACCACATTTTGGAGGAGTAAGATTAAGGCATAAATCATGGACACGGTGAAAAAAAATAAGCATTCAGAGCAGAGAGGACACAGGCTAGGAAACAGTAAGGTTGCCTGTTATTCCTTAAGTCACCTAAAAATGCTTTCCATTTTGAGCTGTGCATAGTCATCTAGAACATAGCTTTTCTATAATATTGCTGTTGCCACTGCTGCCACTTGCACACCACTGTGTGTACATCCACTCTTTAGTCTCCATAAACATTCAGCATCAGTGAATATCTGTGGGTACCATTTTTTTTCTTATGGAGGAATTCAGTGACATATCTTTGATTCATCAGCCCTTCCATGCCAGATGACTTTCTGTCAGACTGCCCCTCTGCTGCCATCTGTCACACAGCAACTACATGTAATGGGATATTGATGGGAAAGTTCAGCCTCTACTGCCATCCCACCATCATCTGCCTCTGACACTGTGAACCAGCATCATAAAATAGGAGTTATTACTTTTGGAGCAGCATATGCTTGGCATCAATATGTATATGTTTAGCACAGTTTTTCAGAGGGGCAGAGGTAGTTTCTTTTTAGTATGAAAAGTCATAGCAAATCTTCTATGCACTTTTATCCTGTTTACCTTCATAGTAGAAGTTATAGAAGTTATGGTAAGAGTCTACAATGTGAAACTTTAATTTTTTTCTCGTTGAAACTAGATTACAGGTAAGCTATGTATTTTTATTTATTTGAAGATGTATGAATTAATTTTGTCCAAATCATGAGAAATAAAGGCATTACACAAGCCTTGTCTTCATCAAGACTCTGAAGGCTTCTAATGTGAATTAATACAAGGAATTATTTTAAAGTGGATTAGTTGAATTGCATTAAGCATAGAGTTTGTTTTCATTCAGAATGAGCAGTTTGAATTCAGTTGTTTTTACTTTACTGCAAAATTAAGTTTCATCAAATGAACACTGTTTAAATTTGAAGAAAATTTCCAGACTAGCTTGAGGTAGTTGAATCTCTTTTATGAACAAAGAAATAAATCAGATTTGGGTTTTCAGGAATTTTTGTGGATAAGGAGATTTTCTTCATAATAGTGTTCACTTGTTCCATGCTAGCTAAGTTGTGATAGTCCTATCCAGACAAACGTTTAGTTGTTATTCTACACATTGTTACTTCTGCAGATATGCTTTTGCTCCTGAATACTACTCCGTGTTTTTTAGCACTGCTGCTAAACTTCATAACTTGTAAAATTATTCCTGCCATACCCAGTGGAGGTGAGCTGAGAACATTCAACATGTTGAGGTCAGACACTGAAAGTCGCCATATATTTTTGTGTGTGGACATTATAACTTTTAGATGCCACCTGATATTTACAGATGGAGTATTTGTTTATGCAGTGACACTGTAAATTTAGGAAAATTTGGAAGTTAGGAACTTAAGCAAAGTTAGTAAGTTAAGTAAACTTAATTGAAGAGTGCATAGCCTGTGACTAGCTTGCAGATAAATTGATAGGTAGCTTTATTTTGAGATATTCTGATGTCTACAGCCTCTTGAGCCCAAGATACAGAGGTGAAAGAGACATTGCTTTGGAGAGTTGTTTTTCTTGGAACTGCATGCCTCCTTTCAGCATTGTTTGTGAACTTCGGAAACTTCTATCACCTTTGGGCTGCAGGTGTAAGAAAACCAGCAATAGCTGCAGAATTTCAGTGGGATGTAGGACACTTGTCGGGAACTATTTGAATCCTTCCCAAGAGTGACAAAGACCGTACCCTAATATAATAATATTCCTACCTGCTGAGAGATAGTTTGTTACTACCTAGCTCGAGGTGTTCCTGGTGAGCTGGTAATCATCTGCTGGGTTTAACAGCAACTTCAAAACAATATATCCAGTGCATGTGTCAGGGCTCGCTAATAACTTAAGAGTGTGTGCTTTCCCAGCTGTAGACCTCATTCGTTTTCCCTTGGTATGTCTTTGCACTCAGCTCCGAAAGTTTAGGTAACCATAGTGTTTATTGTACAAGAAGCTTTTAGTAACTAGACTGTCTGCACAGCTGGAAGAAAATGGTATATTGGCCAATGATATTGTTTTATATGCTTGCTGACAATCTATTTATAATATTGGTAGGAATGGCTATCTGGAGGGTTCTGGGGTTTGTTTGTTTGTTTGTTTTGCTTTTCTTATTAGAGAGGAAAAATCAACAACAAAATGCCCTGACACTAACCAGCTTTTTTTATCATTAAGTCATGGAGCTTTACATTTTTAGGCTTGCTAAATTGTATAGTATGTGCCAAAAAATGTTTATGTAATATTCAACTTTACAATAAGAACACCAGAGTTAATTATTGCAATGAAATTTCATATAGTTGTGGAATCATTAGATTGATTGGAAAAGACCTTCAAGATCATCCAGTCCAACCATCCCCTATCACCATGTTTTCCCACTAAACCATGTCCCTCAGTACATCTAACCACCTCCCTTGGGCTGTGTGTTTTACTCCTGACCACTCTTTTGGAGAAAGAAAATTTCTAGTATCCAGCCTGAACTTAACCTGATGCAACTTGAGGCTATCCCCACTAGTCCTATTGCTAATTACACGGGAGAAGAGTCCAAGCTCACCCTTGTCATAATGTCCTTTCACGTAGTTGTAGAGAATGATCAAGACCCCCCCTGAGCTTCATCCAGACTGAACAATCCCAGTTCCTTCAACCACTCCCTGTAAGCCCTGTGCTCCAGACCCCTCACCAACTTTGTTGCACTTCTCTGAACGTGCTCCAGGGCCTCAATGTCTTCCTTGCAGTGAGAGGCCCAGAGCTGAAAACAGTACTTGAGGTGTGGCCTCAACACAGCTAAGTACGGGGGATGATCGCCTCCCTGCTTCTGCTGGCTGCACTACTTATTTTATAAGCTGGGATGCCATTGACCTTGGCCACCTGGGCACACTGCTGTCTCATGTATAGCCAGGCGTTGACCAAAACCCCCAGGTCCATTTTTTCTGCACTGTCTTCTGGTAACTCTGCCTCAAACCTTTAGCATTGCCTGGGGTTGTTGCGGGCGAATTACAGTACCCAGCACATGTTTGAAGTCTTAACACATTTATCTTATTTATTATACAGTAACATTGCATTTATTTTTTTCAGAAGGTTACTTTTGCTCTCATGTTCACTTTTTCAAAGCAGTGTGCTTTTGCAATATGTTAGTAATTTTTGAAAGTCTTGGTCCATTTCAGTTATATTTTTACAAGGGGTGGAAGTTTCAAAGATGGTGAAAGTAACTAACACACCACTTCAAAAATAAGCATCATCCTACTACCCCCAGCGTTGTAGAATGTCTATCATAGACCCGTATGGAGCTTAAGAGGAAGAATAGATAACAGGATGAGTATTGGGGTAAAAGTAATAACATATTAAAGGTCAGTATTAATTCCAGGATGAAAAACAGTGAGTTGCTTTTCAAATGTACTACACTAAGTATGTTTATAAATATTTTTCTGTTGATATTGTGGTTGTCTAAAGACTGTTGTAGTTGTACAGCTGTTTTCTTAGTGTGTAAAAAGCTTATAGGTATTTTGTTTTCTAAATCTGAGAAAGAGGGGAAAAATAGACAGACTACAAGACTTGTGCAAAACTAACTGCTGCCTCAGCTGGCTTATTGCTCCCTAGCATTGTTTAGTAAAGTCTTTGAATCATCTGAGGTAATTCAAGGACAGAAATTTAAGAATAGAAGTTAGAAATAAAACTCCATAATTAAATTGGCTTTGATCGCTTAGTTGTCAGCCATTCCTGGTTGAAGATCCAGCCTAATTAAAGGAAGTCTGTAAAATATAAATGAACTAAGAACACAGTATTTTTTAGAAAAGTGCAGCATTATGACCAGCTAACAAATAAGATACTCAGGAAAAGACTGAAAAAACAAGTTATTACTGGGGTGTCTCTGAAAGTAATGCCTCCTGTTTTATGATGTTGGTCCACGACATCAGGGACAGGTGTTGGTGGTATGGAAGCAGAGGCTGAACCTTTCTACCAGGATTTCATTAAATTTAGTTGCTGTGTGTTTATGGAGATTGAATGGTCCATGTTAACAGAGTGAGGCGACGGGTAGTGCATTTCAGAAGTGGTGACAGCAGCTGTTGGTCACCTCTGCTGGGGCAGATTTTTACAAGCACAGCATGCAGGTTCTTGTTCAGCAGTGGTGAAAATGCAGATAAATGCATTGACTGTGTTGAAAACAATGTTTTTTAGGTGAGAATTTGCTCTATCAAATGGTGTTATTGTGCTCTTTGTATCTGTTGTAGTTCCCATGGAAATAATCAGAAGGCATTACTTTTGCGGCAACTGAAGTACTTCTTCTCTCATACCTCTGTCACTAGTATTTCTGTAATGAAGATGTGTTCTCTAGCCTAAGGTAGACTCCCTTGGATAGTGCTGACCTACAGAACCATTTTAATTTATCTTACACACACATTTACACACATCTATGAACTGTATCTAATATCAGCTGTTGCCTATGTTCTGAGCAAGCAAAAGTGCTGTGCTCACTTAAGAAAGTACAATTGTAGTTGTACTTTATTAGTTGCAATAAAAACTGCATGAGGAACATGCAGTGTAGATGGAAAATAAAATGTATGAGCTACTGAAGTGTTTTGAGATCTTCCCTTTGCAAATTTCTCAGCTATGCTAATATCACGAGTGCTTCCTAGTAAAGATGGTATTTATTTTCTACATCTTAATTCTGTATTTGCTTCTGAGGGACAAAAATAGTAGCTCCCAGTGATGTCTGAATCTTCCACATGGAGAGGCTCTTGAGGAGGATATTCACAGAGTTTAAAAAGAAATCAGAGGACCACTACTAAACTCCTTAAATAAATGGATTCTTCCTTAAAGAAGTTTTAGCTGCATCGTTTCGCAGAACTGGTGAATATAACTGACCTAATTCATGTCTAATAGCTCTTAAAGTAATTGCACCTGGAAAAAAAAAAAAAAGTGCACATTTATTTATTTACTTATTTATTTATGAACTTTTATTTATTTATGAACTAGCTTTTCAAGCTAAATCAATTTTTGGGTTTAGATGTGGATTATCAGTGAGACTCTATCTGGAATGAGTCCTCCTATGTGGAGGAATCAGTAGCATCTTGTTTTGGATCCAGGCACGAGATTTTGTTCCATTCACTTAGATTTTTAATTCTCATGTTTTAAGATAGCAGCTGATCTTCCTAACAGTAGCTGGTCTTCAAAAAGGCTTATCTTGCCTCACTTCTCTAATGAAATAGCAGGAAATACACTTTCCTGTGGAGCAACATTCTTTGTCATTTAGCTTGATCAGTGCACTCAACATTTTCCGTGGAAATCAATACTTGCAGAACTTTTATTTTCTTCTTTTGCTGCTACAGGCTTCACATGTTGATCATCACAACACTTCACACTTCATAAATACAATTTGTTGTTTTTTTTTTTCTACAATTTTTTGAGATGTCATCTTGCCAAACAAATGGGCTTTTAATTAGTTTTTAAATTTTAATATATGAAGGACTTGATATCTGCTCCTTTTTAAGTGTTCTTAGTTTGAACAAGTCCGAATTAAATATTTGAGATGTTGCTCTTAAGTGTAGAATGCATTATATGTGTGTGGGTTTTTTTTTTGTTTTTTTTTTTTTAATTTTTATGTAAATTAAAACAAATGAATGGGAAGAGTTTCCTGTGTGTAAAAGGAAATGGCTTTAACAGAAAAGGTCCTAATGCTGTTGAGGACTTGCTCCTTCTTTTCAGCAAACTGTTCTACTGAATTTTTACTCTTTTTAATTGCATGGTAGTAAAGAATGGCCAACATTTCCTACTACATTTACATGAATTTAAATAAACATAGTGTAGATCATGGATGCTGCAGGCTACTTGCAGAATTTGTTCTCTGCTCATGACTTTGTCTGGTTTTTGTTGTTTGATTGATTATGTTAATTCCGTTTCCCTCCCATGGCAGGAAGGGTGGTTATAGATGTAAAGGACAATCAAGTCTTATGTTTGTTTACCCTGGTAAAAAACAAACAAACAAAAGAAAACTTGTATGTATGCTCTCACTCTAAGGATTCTGTTCTTAAATACGGAGATGTTTTGTAGAGCAGATGCTTTCACCATCTTTACTGGTGTTTCTTGTCATGTACAGCGGTGTTATTGGAGCTTGTAGCACTTGGTTTGCACAGGCATCAGAGTAAAGGATGATGGTTGTAGTCACAGAGGAAGAAGCTGATTGCTGTAATGCTTTTCCTGAAAGTAGTGCTATGTCCAGAAGGAACCTACATTTGGCTCAGTACACTACATGTCCCTACAGCTGTTTTCATAGTAGTTATTTGTAGTGATTGGAACAGCAGTCACTGGAATTGTTTTAGGAAGACACAGTGGATGATATTGGAAAGATTTTGGAAATGATATTGGATAGATATTTGACATTTTCTGTCTTAAACTCTTTAATCTTTCACTTGGTTTATCAGCGTCCGTCACATTCCACTGTTTTTTTGGATCAAACACAGATTTCACTAAAGCACTGAATTTCATCTGATTCTGTGCTTCTGGGATTTCTGTATCTGTATTTTCAAACTTATTTTCCCCTCCTCCTTTTTTTTCCCTTTCTGTATCACAGAATAGCGATAATAGTGATAATAGCACAGTATAATGCTAGAATTTCCTGATGGTGTGTTTTCATGGGCTTTTAAAAGAAGATTTTCTAATTTCTGACCTTCCAACAACTTCTTCCTTCCATCTGTTATGTGCTCATTCCCATTTGATTGTTAGATTCATTCGAGGCAGCTTTAAAATTCCTTGCATTAATGTTTTAACCTTAAGATATATCTGTCAGTGATTGATTACTGTTCACATCTGATGCTGACTTTCCAAGGATGGATTTAGTGCTAAGATCCTAAACTCCTTCGTTAGTATGAAGCATTGATCAGGAAAACATTTAGACTGGGAAACACACAGCAGACTTGGTGTAGTTGTATTAAACTGTAGCTGTGGTTTGGAAGCCAGAAGCCTGCCCTCCTGTGGGTATGCATTGTTATTTATTCTGACACAGTGTCTTGTGTGAATGAGAACAAGATCGGCTCATTCATGATCCTTTTGACTCGCTTCATTTCTAAAGTGATATTTTTTTTCCTTAGGCACTACTACCTTGCAGATTGATAGCTGGAAGAGATTCATATAAACGTTATATCTGAAGAGAAAAGCAATTTATTGCCAAATGTGAAAGTCTAAACTGTTTATGGTTTATTACATGTTTGAAGATTTTTAGAAGAAAAACTTCACTGCTCATTTAAATTAAAGATAGCTGATGCATGAGTTGTGCTGGTTTACTTTGAGGTGCAGTTGCAGACATCAGCTTTAATTGTGGTGCTGTCGTTATACCAATATTATTCAGCTCCACATGTAAGGAATGAAAACCGCTTTTTAGTTTGAGTGAAAATATTTAAATTATTTGATAATTGCAACTAATTGAAATATAATGTATTTTAAATATTCTGTTTTGTGGAATGTTAAAAAAAAATAGAGAAGTATTACCATAGCCCTTCTTGGAATTTAATTGTAATTCACTTAATATTATCTTTAATCTTCTCAGGAACATATTAGGTCAGTCACATATAAGTATCTTCTTGTTGGTTTGATTTTTAAATTCAGAGATTTAAAAGTTAAAGAAAACTCTACAGTATGGGGAATTGAATGTTTAAACTTATTAACATGTGTGTTTAATTTCTGAATACTGAGTTTGGTTATTAAGCTGACAGTACATACTGACTTATCACTGGACATGTGTGTTACTGTGTACAATCCAGTTCTCCTTTATGTTGTTTTTCACTGCTGTCATGCATGAACATAGTTAAGCCCTGAAAAAAAAAACCCCACACCACTTAGTTTTGTTAAGGGAGGCCAGAACATGTTTGTTTCCTCTTTCCCCCCCCCCCCCCCCCCCGCTTTCTTTCATGCTTTTTCTTCCTGTTCTCACCCCTCCACCCCCCCTTCAGTGAGGTGTAGTCAGTACTGAAGGCAGTCAGTATTTTCTATTTATGAACTGTTCTATCAGCCAGGTGTTGTCTATCTTGTTGTGACTTCACTTTTTTGCTGTGTCTTATGATGATGTCTTTTCCTACATTACTCTTAATATATGCTGCCCTTTCACTGATTTCCCTCACTAAGGGGTCCTTGTATCAGTTCCTTTGTATTCTGCAGTTTTTTCCTGCCTGGAATAAGTTTTATGTACACTCCGTTTCCTGGAGAAATCAAGAACAATTAAGTATATTCTGAATATGCAGGGTGTACTTTACATATATGTAAATATGTGCACTTCTCTGAACTGCTATGCTCCCATTCATTGTTTAGAAGCTATACAATGCAGCAGTTCATTAATTTCCATAACTCAGACAATTCACTTTTGTTTTTTTCCAATCTGGAGATAGAAATTCTGTACCTCCAGTAGTAGGTACTCTGCAAAGGTGATCATGTAAAATACCATCTAAACATTAAGTTTTGATTCTTTGTGGCTGATAGTAATTTGCTACAATTTATTACTTTTCATTCTTATTGTTCAGGAATGGACAAAACAACAATACAACCTTGTCCATCTATCAACCCATTAATGCTGTTCTGGTTGTTTGAAGGCAAGAGTCTGTTCTTGTGTTGTCAGTTTTTCTACCCTAACTGACTGATATTTTAAATTCCCTTAAATGAATGATTTTACCAATATTCCTCATCTGACATCAAATTTTCACTGGACCCGAGTCTCCAGTTCTGTAACTGAGTCATATGTGTAAGATTGAATTCTGCACTAAACATAATAAATGCAAACTCTGGACTCAGATATTCCCATATAGTTTCTTCGTATTATGTTTGTAGTTTAAAAATGCCATTTTTTTTTTTTTTTTTGTCTTTTTTTTTCTTGCTCTCATCTGTTACTCACATCATCGTACTTACAGGAGCATAGTGCTCTAAGAGTCTTCTTGAATCACTGTGCTTAGTTGCTTGCTGATGCAGGCAACCACATCCCATCCCTTCTCTAACATCTGCATGATCCATCTCAAATTAAAGGTGTTGATTAAGTCTATTGCTTCTCTAAGGAGAAGGCTGTTTCAGAAAGTGGTTGCTCTGCTGGTGAGGAGCTCTGTTCTGGTAACCTTCTTGCTTGTATTCATGCTTCTGTTTATTATTATATCAGCATATGTTTTGAGCACTCCTCCTCTTCAACCGCATTTATCTGCTGTACATAGAAAGAAAACACACTCCCTCTTAATCTTTGTTTTGTTAGCTAAACAGACGAGACCTTCAACACTTCTTTGTAAAGTTTCCTCCTCCGCTGACCATCTAAGCCTGTTACAGTCTTAGATCTGAACCTTAGCAGTTCTCATTTCAAGTTGTGTAGCCGTGGAGAAAGTTTCTAATTTACTGGTCTGGATGAATTCTTCGCACTTGAATATCTATATAATTTAATTACTGTGGCAGTAGTGCCAGGGAAGAACTCTTAACTAATAGTGGCTGCCTCTGATGTTTAAATCTTACCCAGACAATCAGGAAGCATAAGTGATAACATTTTTTTGGTGTTATTTTTCCTTGCTTAAGTGTTTCTGACCAGATTTCCAGTAATACTGACATGGCTAAATACTGAAAGTAATAGTAGCCCTTGTGGTTTTGCTGTTGCAGACTCATCATGGGACAAGTAAAGTTGCAGTTTTGTTCTTTAAAGAAGATTTTATTTATGGAACTAAGAAACCACTGAAATTCTGCATATGTTGGTGTTAGTTTCAGGTGAATAAGGTTAATAAGTATTTGAAACTACACTGGGTATGTGAAGGCTGTTTCCTCCTAGTTAAAAGCAAACCAAAATAACCTAACAGTGTATCTGTCTGCAGCGATTTCTTTAGCTAGATTTCACACCTCTAATAAACTGTATTTTTAATAAACAAATGTAATTTATTGGTAATAATGCGATTGTGACAGGTGTTGCAGAGGAAGTCAAAACTCTTTAACCTCGTTGGCATTATTTTAAAATAATTCAGTTATGTGTAGGTGGGGAAGCTGAGAAGTTAACTTCCGTGGTTCATGACAACTTTACATCATGCAGTTTTCTTATCTCACTTGAAATCTATATATATTTGTTAGGAAGACTGTCCTATGTTTTGCTGTTGGTGTGACATAAAAAGAGAGTAATTTCAGCATCAACAGTAGACAACATCTGCTTATGAGGAAGTCTTTCTGTTTAAGAAACTATCAACACAGGTGACTGTCCATAGTAGATAGACATATTTATATCAAGTTCCTTTCCTTTAATTTATTTTGTCTGTCTTTAAACACCATCATGTTCAATTTTTGTCATTTCATTGATGTTATAATAGTAAATTGTAGTGTGTAATCTTTGTAAGTTTTGTAGTCTTGCAACAAGCCTTTCTTTTTTGTGGAATGGAGATACAGTTGCTAGCAGTAGTTTTGTCACAGGGATTTTCAGAATAGCTTTGAAGTAGATTTTTGTAAATACTCTTAAGATTTTGTATATTTCACATTTTTTCCTTCATTTTTAAGTCTATGTTTTATGTCTGCTTTTATTTTTGGTAGCCACCCTGTCTATGAAAAGTACTTTCTTTTCCAAAATTGAGATGTGAATGTAACAACTCATCACTTTAGCTGGTTATGGATTATGTGCTCTCCACATCAGTAAAATGCAATGGGAGTTTTGCTACCAATTTTCTTTCTAAAGAAGATGTAAAATTAATAGCTGTTTTATTATTTTGTATTTCTAATAATCAGATATTAACTATTGGTACTGTGTAACCTAAGAAAATATTTTGTTTGCCTTATTTTGCTGTGTTTTTGCTGAAGGGCTTTGCTTTTGACACCAGATTTTTGGCTGGTTTATGCCATTTAATATTTAAATTAACATTGTTCTACCTACTCTTGACAAAATTTACTTAGTATGCAACTGAGATTATTGCCTACGTTTCACTTATAAATATAAGTAAACCTAATGTAATTTGCTTTTTTTTAATTTTTCTTTTTCATTTTTTTCAGTGCTTGGGAGATGGGAAGTAATGATAGCTGGCACCTGAACTAAAATATCTGTGTAGGCACTACCATCCCAGAACTTCAGGATGAATGGGGATATGCCTCATGTTCCCATCACTACTCTTGCAGGGATTGCTAGTCTTACAGATCGTAAGTACTTTTGGTTTTTTGGGGGCTTTTTTTTTTTTTTTTTTACCACTTTCATGGATATTTGTATTTTCAAACTACTAAAAATTTTAAAAGCCACTTGCTAAAAAAAATCTGATTTAAATTAGGTTTGTCATTTAATAGTTTGGTTTTGTTTTGTTGCAACTTAAATTTGTAATTTTACTTATAAATAGAATAGTTTCATATAAAATAATGATAATTTTAACATGTAATAAAATTTAATTTGAAAACATAACAATGAAGACTGAAGTAAACCTGGCATTTAAAATAATTCAGAATTAAATTAATCCATCAGAAGCAGATATGGGTACCCTACAGATAAAGAAAAAAAAATCATAGAAGACATCATACATTTAGTGAAAGAGAATTGTGAAACATGCTGTGCGTTTGAAATATATTTACTCAATTTTGAGTTGCTCTAATATTTAAATGCAAAGGGCTGCTAATGAAAATAAGCAGCTTGACCTATGAGGCCTCTTTCTTGATTGTTTAGCATGTAAGGGAAATGAATTATTATCATACTGTTAAAATTTGAAAAAACTCTCTAAGAGCAGCTAAAGTTGTATACACCAAAATTGAGTTTAATTTCCTACCTTAATTACAGACAAAGAATGAAAAACACAAACCAAAACTGGTGTATTTGAGAGGAAAAAAAAAATCTTGAAATGTTTTTTTGTGTTCTTCTATTCTAAGATGTGAAATTGGAAGATGCTATTTATATATATATATGTATGTATGTTTGTGCGTGCCTAACAGTGGACCATAAAGCTGCAAATCATGAGTTTCTGAATTTTCTAGCGTTAAATATTTACAGACAAGATTCTAAGGAAAGTCAGTGTCGGTAACTGGTAGAAGTCACTGGTCAAACTCCCTCACACAAGTGGTTTTGAAACACTGAACTAGTTCAGATGGCATTAGACCCTGTGCTTTGCTTAGGTGTGCTTATGCTTTTTATCTGTAATTTTCATGTAAAGTTTAGAGACTTGGGAGAATGTAAAGAAAAAAAAAAAAGACTTATGACTACAACTTCCCCCCTTCTCTCCCTTTTTTTTCCCCCCTTGTATGGAAAGAAGGAGTTGGAATGGACAAGGCACGTTGTCCTAAAAAACATGGGGAACATTTATCTTCTCTTGAGAAGATAACTGATATAGAAATTAATACAACAGAAGAATAAACTGAGAATGTAATTAATGGCTCTATATTTTGTATTGGTCAGAGTTGTTTTGTTTCTTAATCATATAAGGGAGTAATATTTGTGTGATTGTGTTCTGTCAAATTTTTCTGAACTTCTTTCATTCCCCTGATAACAGTTTTGAACCAGCTGCCTCTTCCATCACCTTTACCTGCTACAACAACAAAAAGCCTACTCTTCAATGGACGAATAGCTGAAGAAGTGAACTGCCTTCTGGCTTGCAGGGATGAAAATCTGGTTTCACAGCTCATCCACAGTCTCAATCAGGTGTCAACAGATCACATGTATGTATTTCATACTTCACACTGTCCTTGTTCCTTGAGATTAAAATGAACTAAGGTTGAAAGGCATGTGAGAATCTGAACATTGGAATTTGGAAGTTTTTTATTAGGTTTGTTTAGCAGACTACCACTGTGTAAGACTCAACTTTTTCATGTAGCTCTGAAGTATAACTTCATTCTTTATTTGTTGTTTACTTTTTCTTTTTGATCTACAACTTGTTCCATAATGCTAGTTATGAGTTCAAACTTAATGTTTTGAGTGCTCTTGACTTATTTATGTTCCAGTTTGCTGAATAATGTATAATATATAAATTATATAACTGATATTACCCAAAGAAGAGCTTTGGTGTGACCGTGTAAAACTCATGATGGTTCTGATTTAGTTATGAAACTCTGATATTAAAAGAATCAGCAAATGTCTACTTTTAGATTATGAATATTTTGTTTCTTTTTGCAGTATGTCCTTTTAATTGCTTTGTGCTGACAGCATTGTTTTTTCCTACATATTCCAATATGTTATCTTGGTCAAATGGAAGTAGCCATTAAAAGTCTTTAAAACAAACAAAGAATAAAAGCACAGATGTATTTACAAAAAATCTATTACATTTTCAATAGCATATCAATTGCCTCTGAACTATTTTCTCTTTTTAAAATAAAATATAAAACCTTACTGTCACTCTTAGGCTAGTTACTTGATGTTATCCAAAGTATTCTTCATCAGTGGAGAAGATCAGTGTATGAAAGTGGGCATAAGATACTTTCATAAGCATTTGAAGCTGGCAACCATGGATATTTGTGCTTAAGAACTGAAACTAATTTTGAGGAATTGTAGGGATCTTTTACGAAGAGATAAAATAATTACTAATTAATAGTTAATAATAATTAAGATGAGGAAGGGACAATGCTCTGCAGACTTGTTTTCTTTTTTTTTTATTCTAGCAGTCTGATTTTTTTCTCTCATTCTGGCCATTTAAATTCTTTTTTAATCTGACCATCGTTTCTCAGAATTTGATAATACATTTCATTCTTTATCTGCTTTCTTCCACAATCACAGAGAATTGAAAGATAACCTTGGCAGCGATGATCCAGAGGGAGATACACCAGTTTTGCTGCAAGCTATCCTGGCAAGGAATCCTAATGTTTTCAGGGAGAAAAGCATGCAAAACAGATATGGGGTACAAAGTGGTAAGATTTTTCTATTATTTACCGATTGTATATATGTTGTATATATTTAAGGGTTTAATACTAAGAACAAACATGTCTGGACTACTCCTGTGGTATCTATGCCTTATTTTGTGTTTGATAATGATAGTGAGTTTTATATCTTGACATCTTCTAAAAGTGCTTATATTTGTGTAAGCAGTGAAGTGACTACCTGGAATTTTGGGAAATAATATTTTATTTCCCTACTGAAACATCTGTTTGAAACAGGTGGACAAAGTGTGACATCATTTTCAGTGGGAAAAGGCAATCTCTTATCTTGGTATATGTGAGTCTTTAAGCTAATTTTAGGCAACTTTTGTTAGTCTTATTAACTGTTAATATATATCCCATTCAGATATCCAGGGTGAAAGGGCTTGGATATGGTTTTATCAGGGCAGGAAAGCTTTGCTTTTCTTCTGTTGTGTGGGCAGATTTTGTAATCTCTGTAGTCAATATTTGTAGAACAATTTGGTAGAGATCTTACAGAATGCGTTTTTTTCAGCTTGAAGAATTATTTTTTTTTTTTCCTAGTATTTCAAGCTCATCTCTTTTGATTTCTTTACTGTCTTCCTTCTGAATATTGTCTTTCTACCTTCTGTTGAATCCCGTGTTCAGAAAAGTCAGTGCTAGGTGCTGTGACTCAGTATTTGTAGTGCACACAATTTAGAAGGAATAAACAAAGGGGACCCTCTTGCCTCTGGATTACCTTCAGACTTGGGGTGGGCCTCAGCTCTTGGTTCACTTTGGTCGGATTTATCGTGACCAAATAGCATGACTTGCTAATATTCTTACAGGACAAATTCAGCATTCTAGTTTTGGTCCAGTGTGTTTCAGCTTAATTGGTGACTATAATTTTTTTTAATGTATCTTTGCCTGATCACTGTCACAGAATCAAAGAATGGTTCTGTTTAGGAGGGACCTTTAAAGAAATCTGATTCTGAAGTCCCAGCCATGGCTATGCTTGCCCTGACTTAGTGATCGTGTGGTCTAGTGTTCAACCTGGACTTTAGCACATCCAGGGATGCAGTGTCCACTGCTTCTCTTGGCAGCCTGCTCCAGAACCTCACCACCCTCACAGTTCAAACAGTTTGACCAAAAGAAAAAAATAATGAATTATAACTACCTGATAAATAATATGTCTTTGCTAGTGTCTGCAGCACATGAACAGGGCACTGAGGGGGCTTCCTCCAATAGAAAGTCACTGTACAGGAAACACCCAGGGAATGTTTTGCACATTCCTCCCTGTGGTTTGTACCTGTGGACAGGAGTTTATTTCTCACTTGCCTCTGTGAGAGGCAGCCAGTGTTCATTTAAGCAAGTTTCACAGGAGCTGAGGCATTCTCTGCTGTTACTCGGGATAATGAAATAACATTTCTAGTAAAGTATGCAAACATCTGATTTCTTTTCAGCGCAACTAGGGATGTTCACTCCTGATCTAGGCTTGTTTAAATGTGTTAATTTGATTGGAACGCAGCACTTCACACGTACTGGGGTGGTGGTAATGGCTGCATTCCTGAAGGGTTATCATGTTGTGGTAATTGAAATCAGTGATAGTAGGTTGGATGGACAGTCAAAACCAGACTTTGTGCAACCAGATCTAACTGTGGGTGTCCTTGTTTATTGCCTGGGAGTTGGATTAAACCTTCAAGGGTCCCTTCCAACTCTAAGGATTCTATGTTTCTGTGACAGTACTTAAATTATTGATGACTCCAGGCACTCCAGACTAGATAGAATCTAAGCATTCTATCAAATCTTCAGTTTGAACTATTGCAACGCTGACGTGCTTCCATACATTTCTGTCAGTCATTTGTTAAGGCTTCATAAACTGAAGTTTGTACATGGATTCTGATGCTGTTTAAACATGAGATATTTTATTCTGTCATTAAGAACATGTGTTTAAAAGTCTTGCAAGTTTTTATGTACTTTCACTATTTTAACTTCTAGTATCATGTGGTTGTTAGCAAATTCTTTATAGTGGTATTGTAAAAGGAGAAAAAAAGATTGACTTTAAATCTCACTGATAAATATTTGTGGTACGTGCAACCTGTATATGTAGGTCAACTCTTGAGTTTCCAAAGCATGGGTCTGGAACTGTACAAGCTGTGGATATCTGCAATTAGAGACATTGTTTTTGCTTTGCAGTTTAAAATACTTAGCACACTGATTCACTTTGTAAGTGTAGTAGAGGCAGAATAGAGAGATGTTATCATAAGCATTGGAGAAGAAACTGTTAGGTGTTACCCAACTAACAGCAGTGAGAAATTATCTCACACCTCCCTGCATGAGGTGATTGTTACCTCTACTTGCTTAAAAAATAAGAGATAAATTTAATGAGTCCTTTTGGTTTGTGAAGTTCCTGAATTTTTATTAATTAGTTCAGTAAAAATGGTACACGCTGGAGTGTGAGTGTATGTTCTGCTTTAAAATGTTTCTGTGTAATAGCAGGTTTTGTCTTGCAAAGTTTAAAGAACTTAAGAGGAAAGAAGTCCTGTTGAAATTTGTAACTGAATTAACATTTCTTTAGGAATGGTTCTTAGGAATGGTTCTTTAGGAATGGTACATTACATTCTGTAATGTAAAATATATTCTTACATTGAATGAATGTTATTTGATGTTTTCTAACTGTTGCAGATATTTAACATTTCTGAAATGAAATGCATATATTTAATACTACTGTCTTCTTTTCAATAGGGATGATGATTCCACAATTTAATATTTCTCAGAATTCTATGCGTGGTAGTCCTGCATCTTCCAATTATCAACAAACCACTATTTCACATAGCCCTTCCAGGTAATGCAATATTTTCAATGAGGGAGGGAAGGGGCAGCAAATTTAAAGTGCTTCCTACAGTGACATTCAATTCTAGTTTTGAGTAAATGAGTAAAAGTAAGAATATCAATGTCAAGATTAACCCTGAGTTTATCTGACAGCAGGATGAATTTCTGCTGTTGAAAAAGTCAAATTTAACATTTACTCACTTCATGTGTGTCAGTTAATTTTGTGTTAAGGACAAGTCAGCATTCTCCACTCTCTGTTCTCTTGCACAGTTTTGGCAGATTTTGCTTCTCTTAAGTAATCCTCCTGCCTTCTACTACCCCTTCAGTTGTTTTCTTTCTGTGTCTGAGTATGAGGGAGAAGAGAGTGTGTTCCAGCACGGGTAGCAGTACTAGTATGTCAGAAGAGTGGAAAAAAAAGTCTTGTTAAAAAGCATGGAATTCTACTCTACCAGTTACACAAAAGGCCATTCATAGGAAGATAGGTCCAATGGTTCAACCATCTGCTTCCTCTTCAACTTTTTTGTACTTTTTCAGACTCTTTCAGGTAAGATGTGCCTGTAGGCTAGGTCTTTGTGAAAAGAGGTACTGTAGAATAGAGGAAGAAGTTCTTTGTGCAGTTTCAGCCCAGAATGGGCTGCTGGGCTGAAACTGAGTCAGGAGATATTAGACATTGTTATTAAAATTAACTGTTATTTCACACTTCATTTCAAGTTAGTGTAGTAATTGTTTTGGCAAACAGGACGCTTTTTGTCTCTACAAACCCCACTACACTGTTAAGTGTTGTGGCTTTATTTTATTTGTTGGTTTTATGTTTAAAAGTGGTAAAGAAGAAGGTTTCATGAATTGAGAATGTTACAATGTGCTGTGTTTTCTCAAGTTCCTTTCAAGATCGTTGTTTTAGATATTTTGCTATTTCTTTCTGTGGAAGCTTACCTTCACAGAGTTACTGCCTAAAACAGAGTCATGAATGCATGTATTTGTTTTATTTTTATTTTAAGAAGCAACACAAAACCGATGAAAGAATGTAAGCTATAGCATACATACATTTCCATCACAAACCTGTTTGATTTTCATAACATTCTATCTATAGTATCTGCTCAGGTTAAATCCAATGAAAGAATAAATTATATTCAGTAAACTTTGCATCAGGTCCTACCTAACTGCCTATATTCCTGTATCTTCGCAGTGTAGTTGTGTTAGATAAAGTTATTTGAAATCTTATTGGAAATGTCATATTTAAGTAAGATGACTTCCTTGTTAATTCTAGTGAGCTTGTAGTTATTTGATAATAAGATGTCATTTTCATTAAAGATTCCAATAAGGTTCTAATAAGATACAACTATTGAAATTTGCTTTATTATGGTAAATATAATCTATAACTTCTGTTGCTGTTTGCTTTTATTAGATGGGAATCTTCTAAATGCTTTTTATCCTTTTACTAATATAGCACCTGTTTTCTGACTCTTAAGTAGTAGTTGAAGTTGAGAAAGCACTGATAGATTTAAATGCCGCTTTTGAAGAGATTTCTTCATTGCTTTAGAATTATATCTTTTCCGGAAGTTAAAATGTTCCAGAATAATGACATTGTGCCTGAATTTGCTTTTACAACTTCTCAAATCCTTTAAAATTTCATTTGTAGCCGGTTTGTGCCACCACAGACAAGCTCTGGTAACAGATTTTTGGCACAACAGAACAGTCCAGTGCCTAGTCCATATGCTCCTCAAAGCCCTGCAGGATACATGCCATATTCACATCCTCCAAGTTACACACCGCATCCTCAGCTACAGCAAGGTAAGTCTGTGTTGTTTGTTATATTCTCCTGTGTCATGTCAGTTTTACTTTCATGTACACGTTTCATGGATCTTGAAAGAGTCACAAGCTAAATACGGATCTTTGTATCGATAGAAATTTTTTTGGTTGTGTACTTAGCTTTGTTTACCTGCAGAACATCACAGAATTATAGAATATTCCAAGTTGTAAGGTGTGTACAGGGAGTAAGTTAAACTCCACACAGGACTGCCCCAAAATCAAACCCTGTGTCTGAGAGCATTGCCTAAAAGCCACTTGAACTCTGGCAAATTTGGGCCATGACCACTTTTCAGGGGAGACTGTTCCAGGGCCTGATCACCATTTGGTGAAGAACTTTTTCATGACACACAGCCAAACTGTTCTCTGACACAGCTCTGTGCCATTCCCTTGGGTCCTGTAGCTGTCACCAGAGAGAAGTGATCATCAGACCTGGTTATCTGCTTTTTGTCTCTAGGTGGTTGTTGGCTGCCATGAGGCCTCCCTTCATCCTCCTCTGGAAATTACAGAGTTACAGTATTTAAAAAAAACCCAACCAAACAAACAAACAAAAAAAAAAAAACAAAAAAAACCTCTTCACATGACATTTCTTCCCAGTGTACACCTATTTTATGTAGTTATCATATATATATGACAACTTAAAAACAAATCCTAAGGCTTTTATTAGATGTCCATCATTTATCTGCACCAGCAAAAAAAAAAAATTCATTTTTTCCTGTGTAAGTTTTTCTGACAGTTTACTTCACTTTAATAAACCTTTGTAGTGTAAACCAGGCTAATACTAATTGGGTCCAGAATAGATGTGGAAAGAGCTTGCCTGATCTGTACATGCATCTTGAATTTTAAAGAAGATTTAAAATCTAAATCTTGGATACCTGATTTTATTCAGGATACTTGTGGCAATAGGATACAATCAAGAAAAGCTATTCTTGTCCAGATTCCAGACCTCTTGTATATAGCTCAATAATTTCCTCTTTTATAGTAACATTCATGAAATTTTAAGAGCTAAGGAGTGTGTATGTATATATCAGCATAATTATTTACTCTTTAATTTATTTTTTTATTTTTTTCTATTTCAGCTTGTCCTATTGTCACAGCTGGGATGAGGAATCTCCATGAAAGTAAAGTTTCAAGTCAGTTGTCTGGAAATTCAGCTAATCATCATGCTGATAATTCTAGACATGGATCAAATGAAGACTACCTACAGATGGTGCACAGATTAAGTAGCGATGTATGTTACCTAAATCAATTTACCATAAAACATATTCAGTCACCTTGTAAGACCGATATTTTAGTGTGTTGTTGATTTCTAAAACCACTGAAAACATTTAAGTTTCAGATATATTCACTCAACTGGGTAACTCTAACATGTGATGTTTCATTTCTTGTAGAAGATGTCTTTGCTTTGCGTCAGTTTGTAGCATTCTCTTGATATTATGATAAGCAAAAAATTTTACTTATTTGCAAGTCTATGTTAACAAATTGGTAAGGTGTCACTGCAGTTATTACATCAATATATTGATGCTAGCAATACTAGATTCGAAGTAGGTGTACAGTTATCTTGTCTCTCAAAATACTCCCGTATTTCTCAATTAGACTTGACATATTTGAGCAATGTATCCAGTAGCACTGTAGTACTGCTAAAGGCAAGAGATCCTACAGACAGTTTTTCTTACTAGTCTACATTATGGTTTGCTTTCTTTACAAGAAATTTTCTCCTTGTGGCTTTAGTTCATGTGGTAGTAATTCTTTCTGATATCTTGAATGCTAATATCTGAAAAAAAACAAAGTTCCCACAGTTTTTTTTAAACTTTTGATTAATTTTCAACTTAATCATGCAGATGTGGTTTGATGATTCTTTAAAAGCTCAACACAATCTCTTAGCAGCTCTTGAGAGAGAACACTTGATTTTTGTAGTATTTTTTGTTTAGGTCTTTGAACTGTGAGGTCAGTACTGTAAGCCTGCAACATAACGGTATAACAGTAGTTACAAAATTTCATCAGAAGTTAGTTGCTGGTCTATTTTGCCTTCTCACGTGGTCTTTCACAATAGCTATGAATCTCTGGAATAGGAGGGACAAGCACATAAAGTCATGGTTGAGGATCCATCTATGGTACAGGAGTCACAAGGGTTAGGTCAACTGATTCCCAGCATCATGACCACCTTTGTAAAGAAAACAGTGTGGTTTATTGCATGCATGACTTCCTTCAGAGGGGAGCAGGGGCCTGATCTGCCAACTAGTCATTCAGCAAATTTTGCTTACTCCCTGGGTATTTGGTTAGGGATGTTTCCAGGTTACTTCAAAGAATCATATAATTGTTAATATTGATAAAGACCTCTAAGACCATAAACTCCAACTGTCAGTTCATCACCATCATGCCCACTCACCCATGTCCCTCAGTGCTACATCTCCATCTTTCTTGAACACCTCCAGAGACAGTGACTTCACCATTTTCTTGGGCAGGCTGGTCCAATGCTTGGTCACTCTTCAGAGTAGAAATTTTTACTAATATCCATCCTGAACCTCCCCTGGCACAATGTGAGGCCATTACTTCTTATCCTATTGCTTGTCATCTGTGAGAAGAGATGTATTCCCACCTTGCTACACCTTCATTTCAGGTAGTTGTAGAGAATGATAAGTTCTCCCCTGAGCCTTGTCTTCTCCAGACTAAGCAATCTCAGTTCCCTCAGATGCTCCTCAGACCCTTCACCAGTTTTGTCACCCTCCTTTCAACATATTCCAGCTCCTCAGTGTCTTTCTTTTATAGTAAAGGGCCCAGAATGAATCAAAGGCGTGACCTCACCAGTGCTGAGTACAGGAGCACAGACATATCCTTAGGTGGCCACACTATTTCTGATACAAGCCAGGAGAACCACCTGGGCACACTGCTGGTTTGTGTTTAGCTGGCTGTTGGCTAAGACCTCCAGATCCTTTTCTGCAATGCAGCTTTCCAACCATTTTGTCCAAAACTGGTAGCATTGTATGCAATTGTTGTGACAGCTCATCTTACTGCACAAGGTGATGGTCTGTTCTTAATATACCATTAAGATTTCCTTCTTAAGAAAGCGTCCAGCCTTCCTGGACTGCTTTACTTTTCAGAAATATCTCCCAAGGGACTTCTTCGACCAATTTCCTAAATAGTCCAAGGTCTGCCCTCCAGAAGTCCAAGATTTTGATGGCCTTCCTCCTGACTTCACCAAGAATTGGAAACCTATTACTCTGTGGTTCTTGTGCCTAAAAAGGGCTTCTGATCATGTCTCCCATCATGCCTTCTCTGTTCACAAACAGCAGGTCTAGTGGGACAGCTCCCCTGATAGACTTTCTTAACAACTGTGTCAGGAAGTCATCTTCCACATTCTCCACAAGCCTCCTAGACTGTTTGCTCTCTGATGGATTGTACTTGTATTTTCAGCAAATGTCTGATAAGTTAAAGTCCTTCACAAAGGGCTAGGGCAAGCGATTGTGTGGTTTCTGCCAGCTGCTTGTAAAATACTACTTCTGTCACTTTTTCCTGGCTGGGTGATTTGTAACGGACTCCTGTCAGGTTATTAGCCTTGTTGGCCTTCCTCTGATCCTTACCCGTAAAGACCCAACCTTAGCATTATCAGTATTGAGCTCTACAGGATCAAAAAACTCTCTAGCATACAGGCTTGTATGTTCCTTTAGGTTATCATCTACTCTTGTTGTTTTTGAGGAGTCCAAGAACAATCAAAAGAGACTTCATGGCACTGAGGAGATTCAGAAATTCAAATGCTATTCTCCTTTATCTTTCCAGTTGTAGGGAATGATACTGAAAAAACAGGCATGAGAAGGGTAGGTGGATAGATAGTGCTGCATGTAAAGAATGTGCTGGATTGTATAGCGCTTGCTGCCAGGATTGGAAGTCTCTCTAAGGATTTAAGTTAAAAACTAATAAAACAGGTATTGTTATATGAGTCTACTATAGGTCTTTCAGCCAGAATGAGGGCAGAAGTCTGTCTTGGCTGAACAGTCATCTTCTTCAGGAACAAAGGTGGGAAAAAGAAATAGCATGGACTTTGGAAATGCTGTTCACCACTGTGAAAAGTGGGAGGAGAAAGAATGACATATACCCCTGAGGGTACATAGGCATTGCGGTGATATATTCATAGATCTGAGCGTGAGGCAATCTCTAACCTTTTCTTTGTAATTATTGTTGCTGTCAGGTGGAAAACTCTTTCTTTGATCTGATTGCATGAACTATTCCTTTGCATGACATGCAAAGTATGGTAGCTGGTCTGCTGCTATGCACACGAGAACTGTCTGTTTAGCCACTACTAACAGGGGTGTGCAATGACCCATCTGTGTAGGCTTCTATCTACTTCAATTGCCAGTTTAGCTTTCTGGCTTACAGCCTGCTACGATTTTTATTTATTTATTTATTTATAGAAGCATGTAGAAACTTACAGTTGAATCATCTAACATTCTATTAACTGAGCTGAAACTGACTATAAGGATATAAAGTATTTAGGGACAGAAAATTCAGGTTAGAAAAAAAAATAATAAGTGGAAGAAGGAAAAAGGAGTTCTATGAAAGAACTTTGTGTGAATACTGATAACTTAATATGAGGCACACTAGATTACTAGCTGCCGAAATAATGTTAGGAATGAGATTAACTTTAGAACATCTCTGCAGTCTTCACGCTTTAAAAGATTTAATTTAAAATAATCAACTTTTAACAATTTATTTATAATTGCAGAAATTATATTTATAATTGCAGAAATTATCTTCTTGTAGATGTAAAAGTTGTTGACTTGTTGTTTTTTTTTTTCCCAACAATCCTATAATTGTTTAGAAAACAATGCTTATGATAGGAAATACCCTTCTATCAAAGTTTAAATCTACTTCCTTGACTGAATCTATATAATCTTGGCCAGCAGAGGGCTCCGTGACAGCGATTTAAGGAAAACTGGGAATCTGAATAACAGTTTTCATATTTCATTTTAAAATACCGATGTTGGGAAAAAAGTCACATTTACATTCTTAAAGATAAAGAAGCAAGTTGCTTTGTGCAAAGGTAGAAGAATAGTAAAACTTTTGTTGTGGTTTTTGCTGTGTTGTGGAACTCCTTTTAATTTCCATCAATTTGTTTTCCATAAAACCGTCTGTCTAGATAGGCAATTAACTTGCTAAAATCACTCAGATTGTGTCAAATGCAAGACTATCTGAACTGCTTCACTGGGGGTGTTGCAGTTTTTGGGTTTTTTTCTTCAGTCCAGATGTGTGGTTGGGATGCTGGAGGGTGTGAATGAGAAGTGTTGTTTTGCTTAAATGTAAAACTGTGATGGCATTCTAGATATGCTTTAGGGGCAGGCTAAGTGGAAGAACTGTTTAATGTGCTTTAAAAGCTAATTTTTATATTCAATTTTATTTGTTGTTATATAGAGTTCATACTTCTCCTTATCAACCTTTCACTATAAGGCTCATATATTTGCTTGTAACAAGAAAGTTCTAGATATGAATATTCTGGTAATTGTCTCTTCTAAGAGCTGTTGTGCTCTGGAGCATTACTATATCACAGTCTAAATTCTAAAGATTTTCATATAAATAAATATTTTTCCATTATTTATTGTATTCTTTTTCAGCTAATTAATTTTATCCATGTATGTACTGATTTCATTCTTTATTTTGTGAAATAATCATGCTCATAAAATTTTTTTATCATTGTCACTTTAGGATGGCGATCCTTCAATAAGAAATGCTGCATCTTTTTCCTTGAGGTCACCACAGTCAGTCTGTTCTCCAGCTGGAAGTGATGGAACCCCTAAAGGTAGTTTAGCAGTCATATGTGTCAATGTATTTTTCTTAATTTAAAGGAATAGAGAGTTTAAAGAGGTAATTAGTTAGTCCTTCTGAATTCTGTTTACCAATAGGACTAAGGAGTATGTAATTAGATTTCAGTAACAAAATTATTTTGAGCCCTCATCCAGAAGAAATTTCTGGAGGTCCAAAAATTGACAAATGGTACTTCAAAACATATCTCAAATTAATGGAGGACAGAAGGATTCAAAATCCTTTCTAAAGTGAGGATTGAATTGTTTATAAGAATGGATTCAGTTGCTCTGCATAACAAGTAGTTTCAAGGCAGCATTACGAGTATTTAACTCTTGACCACCTCAAAAGTGTTTTAACATGCAACTCGTCTTAATTGCAATCATGAAATTTAAAGATCATGAAATTGAAAGTAGTTCAATGAACACAATACACATAGCATAAATGAAACCTGAACACCTTAGCTATGGAGAAGGAATAGGGAAAAATGTCAGTTGAAATGGAACAGAAAAAATCTGCTCAAAATAATTCTTTATGCTAAAATCTAGAAAGCATACCATTACTTATAATGTTATTGTTAAAAAGCAGTTATGGAGATGCATGAGACTTAGTGAGCAGGGACTTGAGTGTATTTTTGGTAGAAGCTTTTAGTACTTACGTTTTATATAGGAATAATAGGAAGGTACAAGAGTGCTTTCTTCTTTTCTAAGCCTGGGACACAATTGATTATTTCTGGATACTCAGGTTAGGTTGATAGGGAGAAGGGACTGATTGCAGAGAAGGTGAGGTTGTTAGGCGTGTTCAGCTTGGATAAATCAAGTGCTCAAAGTCAGGGAGAGCTTACAGAACCTTCCCGAACCTGTCAAGAGGCTCTTCAGAGTGGTTTGGAAAAAGTATGAGATAAAATGAACATAAATTGAATTGGAAGGTTTTGTCTGGATATAAGGAAAACCTTTTTAATTATCAGTACAGTCAGTCACTGCAAAAGGTTGTCCAGAATATCTGTGTGTTCTCTATTCCAGGAGGTTTTCAAGTATAAAACTGTGCATAATGATTTGACTTTGCTCATCCTGCTTTGAGCCAACAGATGGACCGTAGACTTTCTGAGGCGTTAAGTGAACTATCCTTCGATTCTGTGACTGCTAATTGATCTATGTGGTTCATCTAATATATACGCATATTGGCAGTGATGTAAAGAAAAAAAAAGTGACTTAAATGCAAGTGAAAAGTATTTTGTATAGCGTGCCAGCAGCATCATTATTTCAGGAGATCTTGTGCTAAAGGACTTGTAAGAGCTGTATAAATGCCAAAGACTAAACGTGGTTGTTTTTCTTAAACTAATTCCACAAAATCCATGTTTGTATTCACAAGACTTCGAAACTAAGCTTCTTCCATTCAGATATGTGATAACTACTTAGTCAGAATAATATTCAAATTATTTTTTGTTAAATTGCAGCTGTCTAAATTGGCTGTCTCAGAACCCATTTTGAAAGATATCTCTTTATTTTTTTTCTGAAAAGAGTCTGATTCTGCTGTCCATATTGTATTGTTTCAGCAGTAGGGGTACTGAAAAAGTGCAAGAGGTGTTTTTTTTTATTTACTTACGCATAAGAGTTATTTTTCTTGATGATAAAGCACATAACTGCAATAGCATTATCAGTGGTAGTACCACTGTGCCTTCTTTGAGGTTAATGAACCCTGATTGAGAGAATGAGTTCTTGATGCTTCAGGAACCCTGCATTTACTTCCTCTAATCTGATTTTATATATGTACTGAAGGCATCAAGATAATTAGAAGACTGCTTATAGTGTATGATTCCTGGTAGTGATTTTTTGGCTTGATTTGAAGTGAAGGTTGTTGATCGTGCTAGTAAATTTTTCAGTGATGAGAAAACAAGTAATTGTGAAATTTTCATTGCTGCTGTCAGTGGCCTTTGAAAGGTTGGTTGACATGTTGTGAACTGCAATAAAGAAAAACAGAAAAATATGTAATTATATGGGAGGACAGAAAGAATGGCACTAGGTGTGAGCCAAGAAAAAGATCTCAGAGAAGGATATTAAGATACCTATACTTTCTTATGTAGTATAGAAAGGTAAGGCGATTATTGAAGATAAAAGTACAGACTGCATGGCATTTCTGTACTTTTGACATGGAAATAGCGAAGGCATGTGGTAATTTGGAGATTGTGGTTGCAAAGTCTTAAATCATTTTAAAGCTGAATGATAGCTGTCTGATTGACAGAAATTGAATGAGGAGTAAGTTTGGTTTGTAACTTAAGAAAATATTTGAGGGGGGACAAGTAATATTTGTTCTTTGGATTGATTGTTCACTTATTGGATGGAGTGTAGTTTCTCTGATACAGAAATTATTACTTTGCTTCTTTTGCTCCAGTAAAGGTACCAGAGCAGCTGAAGTTTTATGCAGAAAGTTTTAGGTTGGGCTTTATCCTTCCTTGTTAGTATAAATTTTAGTTTTCTCAGTATGAACAGAGTTCTGGCTCTACTTTCTTCTGTTGCCTACTACCTCATCAACTATCATTGAAAATTCATTCCTGTGATTCATCTGTGAAGATGAAATTTCCTTCTGTTGATCTCATAAAATATTTTGTGGAATCCTTTGCCCAAAATGGTAATGGATTTCAGAAGTCCTTTGTCTGTCTGTTATACCTTCCTTCCACTCTGGAGCTTTAGAGAAGAAATATATATATGTGTGTGTGTATATATATATATACATGTATATATACATTTATATATCAAGTTATATATATATAAAGTTGTCTTCTAATATGTGTGTGTGTATATATATATATCTACACACACACGTATATATACACACACACAAATTTAAAGACAACTTTTAAAGATTTGTATAAATCAAAGTCTACCTTGAGGAAGACTTCTTTCTTCATGGAAGAAGGAAAGAATACTATTCAAAGGAACCTTGACAGGCTTGAAAGGTGGTCCCAGGTGAACCTAATGAGGTTCAACACAGCAAAGTGCAACGTTTTGCACTTGGGCTGGAAGAACCCCAGGCACCTGTACAGACTGGGAGGAGTTGTCCTTGAGAGCAGCTCGGCAGAGAAGGACCTGGGGGTTCTGATGGATGAGAAATTTAATATGAGCCAGCAGTGTGCTCTTGCAGCTCAGAAAGCAAATGATACCGTGGGCTCCATCAGGAGAAGAGTGGCCAGCAGGGATAGAGAGGTGATTGTCCCTCTCTATTCTACTCTTGTAAGTCCCCATCTGGAGTACTGTGTCCAGGTGTGGAGCCCTCAGTACAAGAAAGACACAAAGTTGTTGGAAAGGGCCACAAGGATGGTCAGAGGGCTGGAACACCTGCCCTATGAGGACAGGCTGAGGGAGCTGGGCTTGTTCAGCCTGGAGAAGAGAAGGTTGCGGGGTGACCTCATTGCAGCCTTTCAATACCTGAAGGGAACCTATAAACAGGAGAGGAATAAACTTTTTAAAAGGGCCAATAGTAGTAGGACAAGGGCAAATGGTTTTAAGTTGAAAGAGGGAAGATTTAGGTTGTATGCTAGAGGGAAGTTCTTTACTAGAAGAGTGGTGAGGTCCTGAACAGGCTGCCCAGGGAGGTTGTGGATGCCCCATCCCTGGAGGTGTTTAAGGCCACGCTGGCTGGGGCCCTGGGCAACCTGATCTATTAAACATAGAAGTTTGGTGGCCCTGCCTGGCAGGGGAGTTTCATGATCCTTGAGGTCCTTTCCAACCTGGGTCCTTCTGTGCTTCTGTGAGGCTTAAACCACTGCTTTCCAAAGAGAAGAGTGCCTATTTTTACAGTCCTGTCTCCATACTATTTTGGGAATTCCTAGGGAAATGTTTGCAGAGAGTAACAACAACCCTTACTGAGCTAAACTTTGGCACCTTTCCCCACCCCCCCCTAACCCTCAGTCCCTAGAAATATCTTGCATTTCATCCAGAAATTGTTACTATTTGTCTTATAGGAAGCAATTCAATATAACCTTCAAATATTTTATAAGACAGTGAGAATTATAGTCATGCCCAACAATTTTTTTTAGAAGCTGCTGTCATCCAAATTAGTGTGGGTACCTGATTGTTTTCTGAATTATTTGGCAAGATCACTTTTATTTTCTCAAGTATTTATAAGACTTCTCCAGAGAGATTCTTTCCTACTTGGTCTCTGTATGTAATGGATTGTGAGGGGAACTACAATTGTTTTCAAATCTCTGCAGACTTCAGTGCTGCCAAAGGAAATATAATCTCTTCCTCTCTCCTTTGAATGAAAGGTGGAAAAAATTGATTCTGAAGTATTTTCTGACAGGGTCAAAAGAAGCATTCGTTCTTTTTTCTTCAAGTTTTAACTTTTTACACAAGGATGCTTCCAAATGCAACAGTTTTAAGCTGGAACAGCCCAAGCTGATTTCTTTTCTTACAGTGTTCCAAACTGTAGAGAAAATGGTGGGACTCTTCCTTTAAATTTATTGAAAGAGTAAGTGGAAAATGAACAAAATCAATTCCAAAAGAACCCTCCTAAATCTGTGTTGTTTACCTGTCTGATATACTATCCCGTTAAGTCTGAATTCTAAATGAAGTTACACTATTTGAAAATATACATCAGCATAGTTTGTTAATCGAAAGAAATACATATATATATTTTATATTATACAAATTTTGGGAAGGTTTCCAGAGAGAATCTTGAGATTTCAGAGAATAAAGCACCAAAGGAACTGAATGCTTCCTGTCTGCTTACTCTCACACTGGATGAGCTGCGTTAGTGTCACTCCCAATGATTTCCATCTAGTTTCCAGCTAAAGTGTCATCAGTGGTTTCTTTTCTCTTGCAATTTGTTTGAATTCCTAATTCTAGAAAGCAATTAATGTTTTTGTTGGAGTTAGGAATAACACTTCTTGATTTCTTTACAGTGATTGAGGAAAAATGATTCATGTCCCTTCTCTCATATAGCATTCATGCACATATCAAAGACTGTTATAGTATCTTCCACCATCTAATCTACAGATTGAACAGTGCTGCTTCTTTTTATCATCTTTATATATCATCTTTATATAAAGTATGTATTTCTAAGCCTCTAAATATCTTTAGTGTTATTTGAATTCTATTTTGCCTATTTGCCTTGGTGTTGTACTGCCCTAAGTTGTACACACAACACAGCTTGAGGACTTAGACGGAGGAATAGTTAAAAAATGACAAACAGTCCAAAAAACTAACAATAAAGTTCAGTGTAATCCTTAGATTAGTGAAGGTAATCTCTATTAGTTGAAAAGTTGCCATTGACAGATGTTTTATTTTTGCTACTCTTAGGACTGTGCTCTGCACTGGTTTGCCCACATTCTGTTTACCCATTTTTACCACAAATGAGAAGTTGTTTAGAAAGTCATGCTTAAGTGTGTGACATTAACTTCTCTTTATTTCTCAGTATCAAACTGTTTTGATTTGATGATATTTATTCTTAGCAAATTCACTTTGGGATATTACCTCTTAATTATTTTCTCAGTTCGTAACAGAGAAAGAAATTGCTTTCCTGGAATGTGCTGAAATTATGCAGGCCATGCATAACACACTAGACAGCCCTTTACAAGTCTTTTCAAGAGTCTGTGTTTGATTTCAGAGGGGTGAAGGAACAAATTATTAGTATTGATTGTGAATTGTTTTAGCTAGGTTTTCAGGGAGAGTTTGTCTGATTCCATTATAATGAGGTTCGTTCCTTGTGAAGGTGATTAAGATCATATTAAATAGAAAAGTATTTTGTCCTTCCCATTTGTACAGTGTAATTGCTGTTTCTTAAAATCTTTTGACAGTAAGTTGTTAACGTTCCTCAGATTCTGTCAACACCAGCTTCTCAGCCTTTGCAACAGACAAACATCAGTACAGTATGGATGGTCAGCTTCTGCTTGCAACTCTTGTTTCTGATACAGGCCAAGATGCCATTGGCCTGGGCACAGTGCTGGCTCATGTTCAGCTGAGCATCAGCCAACACCCCCAGATCTGTTTCCTCTACATAGTCTTCCAGCCACTCTGCCCCAAGCCTATAGCGCTGCCTGGGGTTGTTGTGGCCAAAGGGCAGGACTCGGCATTTGGTCTTGTTGAACTTGATCCCACTGGCCTCAGCCCAGCTATTCAGCCTGTTCAGATTGTTCTGTGGGGCATTCGTCCCAACTTGGTGTCATCCACAAAGTTACTGAGGGTGCACATCCAGGTCATCAATGAAGATATTGAACAGGACAAGCCCCAACCCCTTAGGAACACCACTTATGACCACTCTCCAGGTGGATTTTAATCCCATCAGCAGCCATCAGGCCAGGCACCAAGAAAACCACCCCATGGTCAAGAAAACACCCAAAGTTCTTGCTATTGCTCCAGCCTGTCAGCCATGCATTTATGAGATGAGTTTTCCTGGTCCTCTCAAGTATCCCTCCCTGCCACTGAAGGGGTACAGGAAAGCACCACCTGTACATCCGCTCCCTCTTTGTTCACTAACTGCCCTAATCCCTAAAAGTCCTTTCTGATAATCCTCAGGTTTCTCTCAGTGCTGGCCTGAACTGGCAGTAAAAGATAATCAGAGGAGTGAATCAGTCTAAGTTTCCTAGAAATATTACAGGGAGGCCTCATGCTTCCCTATGGTAGTGTCCTGTGTTAATGTCTGGAGAATCATGTTGTAATGAATTTTAAAAGGCATAGCACTTTGAGAATTCATGGTGTTTCTCTCCAGAAGCAAACTATCAAGCAAGTATTATATATTACACTAAGTATTATATATTACACTTTGTTTGTTAACTATTTTTTTCCTGGTCTTGATGCATAACAGCAATACCTCTAGCAAAAGAGCATGTAGGATAGGTGAAAGGTTATTCTTTGAACACCTGGGAACCTTTACCTCAAAGTGATTTACAGGAAAATGAAGATACTGTCTGCAGTGAATCTTTTGAAGTTGTTGTGTGACTGAAAAGCTAGTGATTCTTCTAAATATGAGTTCTGTGTTCTTGATCCCATTAAGAATTGTTTTTTAGCCAAGTTGGTTACAACCAAGAATGTGACTAGTGATGGGACTTTGGTGCATCAACTTTGAAAGTGAAGTAGTTGTAGAGAGGCTCAAAGATGATCAGAGAGAGTATCATGAATGGTTAGGTAAGATGCAAGTACTGCAATATAATTAGAAAATATGCAGTCCAAAAACTGTAATATTTAGATATCAGGGGTGTGTTTAACCTCCTGAACAGAAGCTTATTTCTTTGCTACCCAAAGTACAGAAGTAAAATGAACAGGTGAAACCATTTCACAGGGGAGGAAAAAAAAAGTATTTTTGAAACTTTAAATTCTTAAGGTGGCTGAGTCAGTGTTAATGTAATGCATTTTGTTTTTGCTTGCATTATAAAGGATATAAAAAAAATCATTTCAAACTTACAGAAGAAAATAAAAAAATATATGTTAAAAGTGCTAATGCAGCTTGTAAAACTTCTTCCATACTCAGTGCCATCTATCACTTAGGAGACTAATATAACCAGTCCCTAGGTTATCACGAGTGGTCAGGATGACTTTGTAAAAGAGAAGCTATAGACATATTGTTTATGGGTGTATTTGTTCTTTGTAGAATTTTTACTTACATGGTGCCACCGACTTAATTGTATTGGCATTATCTGGTTCATCATCAGTCAGTAATGATGGAATGACCTTCCCATATCAGAGGAAGGTCTCTTTTATCTCACAACTTCAGTATATTCTTGCCATACAAAGAAATTTGGTCAAGGTTCTTTCACTGTTACCGTGCAAGTTCAACAACAGAAAGTCAGTTTTTTGGGTTTTTTTTCTTCTCATGATCTAGTACAAAGCTCTGCATTTAGGCTGGAAAGCTACTTATATATTTCTCTTCTCTTTTCTAAAAGAATATTCTGCCAGTGGAGTAATTTACAAAGGGCACTTCCATAGATCATCATGTTCTACTATGACAGCATTTACCTTCTCAGATTCGTAATCTTCACAGCTTCAGCAAATGTATCATACCTGTCTGTCTTTTCTTTCCATAAAAATATTTCTCTTATTGTCAAAAAGTCTTGTGAGAGCTTTGCTCTCAGATTAATTTCAAGCCTTTGCCCAAATGAAATATTCCAGACTGACTACAGTAGCAACAGGCAAAACTTTTTCTATGTAATGAATGAATGATGTTTTGTCTAAGCATCCAACAGCAAGGTGTGTGTTCAGTGTATGATACGTGTTCAAAACTATTAACATTTGTGGTACAATTAAACTCATCCAAAATACACTTTTTTCCCCCCCCAGTTACTTCAGAGTCTAGGTATTGTACTACCTACATCTATTTATTGCTAAAGGATTAACATCATCTTTAGATATCTCAGAACATAAACATTTAAAATGAAGCTTATAGCTTCAATGCCTTCAGGGGGCAGATAGCTATTCGTAGTGCTGCCTAGCAGAGGGAAGACTGTACTTTATTTCTTCATTTGCTAAGTACATTGAATGCAATGTACTGAAATCCTTCTGACCTCCAAATCCAAGTAAACTCAAAGATTAAACAAAGATACAAAAAAGCAACTCATCTGTTGCTGCAGTGCTGTTTTTCAGCATGAAAAAAAATACTACCAAATCAGAATGATCTTGTCATATTTACTTAAAAGTTTAAGGCAAGGGAGAATCGTATCTTTGTCCTCTCTTTTAGTTATAACTGTAGAACAAAAACATTCCGGTATTTCAGTTTTAGAGATATTCATATAAGTGATTCAAGAGTAAAAATATCAGTAAATCCTCTTTGAAAAGTTTTGAGCTGCCTCTAATATTTGTAGACAAAATGCAGCCTTTGTTTCCACCTACTCATACTATGGTATGCTGTGCTTTATGCTGACACAATCTTGCCTAAAGAGATGGTAAATAGGATACGTGTGTGTGCGCACATCTGCGTATCAAGAACAGGCAAGAGAGAGTGTTGCATGGTGCAGTCAGAACCTTGGTATGTTGCATCTAATTTAAGAAGGTGCAATGGAGCAGCAGAGAAGTCTTCAGAATGAGGATGAACCAAAATGGGGCTTCCCAATGTTGTAGATATTATTAGCAGAAAATAGAGTTTGTTTCTCATGGTGAAGGAAAACTGCATAAGATACCCAGCATTACATGCGCATCTCACAGAATGTAACGTTATAGAGAGAAATGAACATATAACAGTCTGCAAAGTTGTCAGTAAGGAAACAACTTTCATTTGAACTGGAGCTTTGCAAGACTTATCCATTCTTTCTGTCATTTACAGATCAGTACGTTGTTTAATGATTGATACTACTTAAAATATCTACTATACATTTAAGCTGCAGAATAAATCTGCTTACTTGTTTAGTAGTGCTTCTTGAATGAAGCATGTGGGGGTCCTGTCTTCCAATAAATTTTTGAATGTTTTTAGAAGTACTGACTTACGGTGGTCTAAAACAGAATGGCTAACAATACCTCAGTCACCTCTTTCTGAAGATCAGTATTCCCTAGTGGATGAATGGGATCAGATAAATGTTTCCTTTGTTTAAAGAGAAGCAGGCTGGAGCCTCTTTTCTTTCTCTTTCTTTCTTTTTTTTTTTTTGTTTTGTTTTATTTTGGTTTTGGTTTTGTTTTTTTCTCTTAGTTTCTTTTCCCTTTTATTTCCTTATTCCCTTTTTTGTTTATTTATTTATGTATATATTAATGTAAGTTAATTGCCTTTCAATTTTTTTTTTTCCCTGGGCTAATAGTCATGGGGAGCTGTTTTAATTTGAAGAAAGAAAAAACTAAATGTGCTGAATTGAAGAATGTTTTTAATGAAAAATGTCCACTTTTAAAATTTTTTTGTAGATATGCCCAAAGCCTGGAATTACTGCATGTAGAAGTAAAAATTCATATGTTTAAAAAAAAAAAAAAAAAAAGAGAAAAAATAAAATAAAAAAAGAGGTGAGGTATGGCAGAGAATGGTAAAATACCTTCGGACGATTATTGTTTTCTGGATAATAATGGGAAAGTGGGAAGGGGGTAGAATGAGTTTATTATAAAAAAAAAAGCAACAACAAAACCAAACTTGAAAATGAACTGCCAGAGTCAAGCAAGAAGGAAAGGCCAATTTATCTTTTAGGGTGTTTTCAATTTTCACCTTTCTGTGAAAATGTAAGGTAGGGAAAAACCCCTAAGCTACATTTGTATGCTTTGGGTTTTTTTTTTGTTTTTTGTTTGTTTGTTTTTTCCTTCGACCCTATGAAGATTCTTTTTTATCTTTTTCTGCAGTCAATTTGCTTACATTTTTAATAGTTGATATTCTAAATCTGCAGGGTTTTTTTTTTTCTTTTTTTTTTTTCTTTTTTTTTCTTTTTTTCCTTGTTGTGGAGGTGGTGGGGTTTTTTGTTCCATCTTCTCTGAAATGATCCCTTCTCCGCCTGCAGTTGCCAAAGATTCGTAGGAAATAGAGTGCTACTATCTGGATTACATCTTGATCTAGGAATATTGTGCTTCCTACCAATCTTATTTAGATCTTTTATGAACACAGATATATTTACAAATACACATTAAAATATGTAGGTTATATATAGTGTGTTTTTATATAAACATGAAACAACATAACTGTTCAGTTTTTCTGAATTATTATTCTAGGATCAAGACCACCTTTAATCCTACAATCTCAGCCTCCACCTTATTCATCACCTAGAGATGTTCCCCCAGACATATTGTTAGATTCTCCAGAAAGAAAGCAAAAGAAACAAAAGAAAATGAAGTTAGGCAAGGATGAAAAAGACCAGACTGAAAAAGCTGCAATGTATGATATCATTAGTTCTCCTTCCAAGGACTCCACTAAGCTTACATTAAGACTCTCTCGTGTAAGATCTTCGGATTTGGACCAGCAGGATGATATGCTTTCTGGTTTGGAAAACAGCAGTGTGTCAGAGGGTGATATTCCTTTTAATGTGCAGTACCCAGGACAGACTTCTAAAACACCCGTTACTCCACAGGATGTTAACCACCCACTAAACGCTGCTCAGTGTTTGCCGCAGCATGAACAGACAGCTTTCCTTCAGGCACAACAAGTGCCTGTTTTACAACAGAACACTTCAGTTGCTGCAAAACAACCTCAAACTCCTGTGGTACAGACACAGCAACAGGTTTCGCAACAAGGAACTATAACGTCATATGATGAAGTAGAATTGGATGCATTGGCTGAAATTGAGCGGATAGAACGTGAATCAGCTATTGAAAGGGAGCGATTTTCAAAAGAAGTGCAAGATAAAGGTAAAAGGATTGTGTGTGTGTATACACTATATATTATACTAGTATATATATACATATATATATATATGCCTACAAAACTCATATATATATATATATTAAAAAAAAAAAATACTTCCTTTCATTGTCACATAGTTCAATTCTGTTTACTCAGTGTAGGTTCTTCTACAACATTCATCTCCATTCCCCTCCAGCAATGAACTGTAATCTCTCCTATATGCATATTTTTAATAGTTGATTTTCCTTATTTGGGGTCTTACTGTGTGGAAAGCGAAGTTCTTATGTTTCAGAATTCTTTCTTATCTATTCTTACTTGAACCACCAGACCGAATGAAGTACGATTAACATGCCTTTTAAAGCTTCTAAAATCCCAGCAGTACCATACTTCAAAATTTGCTCTAAGTTATGTTAGCTGAATTATTTATGCTTACATTACATAAGAAAAATCAGAAAAAAAATATTCTCCCATCTTCATATTCCCATTTAAACCTAATGTGAAGATGTTAGATTATAATCACATCTATTCTTTTCAAGCACTGTAATGATTGATTAAAACGTACTATGTTGTATCCAGTGTTCACCTGGATTTTCATTATTATTATTCATTATTATGCAGGTATTATAATTTTTAGAGGAATACCATATCTGCATGATCTCTAACACAGAACCAGATGAGCCTCTGAAATGTTTTCACTTCAGTGGCTATACTTGTTCACTTAACTGACTTTGTTTGAATCTATTTTATTTTTTTTGTTTTTGTGTGGTTTGGTGGTCTTTAGGCTTCAAAAATCAAAATAAATGTGCAAATCTTGAAATTAAGATTTATTTTATGAATGAGGTAGTTATATGTTAACACAAGTATTTCTCAAGTATTTCAGAGCTTCCTCTGCACTGTGTTTAACTTCTGAGAAAAAAAATAATCTTATATAATGCAAATTTACTACATAATTTCAGGAACAATTTTGCTGATGTGTAAATGGAGCAAATTCTAATTTTAAAACCTAGTAGTTGAAAATGACTGATTTTGGACATACTTGTAAGGATGTAACTATTTTTATGTAGAGTTTGGGTTTTAGCCACCAGAGATAGCGTGTTTTCTCCCTATTCATGGTGTGTGTGTGTGGTGGTGGGGGGGGGTTGTTTGTTTCTATTTTATAGGTATCAGAAAAGAGAGAGGGAGAGTGTGTATATCAATATAATTGCTGAGGTTACTACAATTTCAGATACTTGTCATTTAGTAACTAAATCAAGCCCTGCTAGAAAATGTTTGTTAATCTTTGTAGAAAGTGGATGCTCACCTCATGAGATCCTTACTGCCTTTAATTTTGATTTAATGAAATGGATCATTTTTATACTCTGTTTACATCATCTTGTAATCAATAATTTTAAATTTATTCGTGGGGAGCTTGGGATCTGTCTCCTAATATTTTGTTCTAGTAAAGTTGCTTTTATTTTTTCAGTGCTAGGTAGATTGAGCAGCATGCTTTAGATAAGAAACATCTGGGAAAATACAGTGTATTTTTTATGGTGTACCATAACCTTCAAAACTTCAAACTAAAGTCTAAAACTCTTCCTTTTTTTCTTGGTTTCAAGAAATTATGTACTTAAGTTGTGAAGTTTGTGTGCTGTTATTATATAGCCACAGGCAGACTGGCTTTTTTCCTCTTGGGGAAAGGAATGACTTTTTTGTGATGTAGTCTCTCTCCTTCATCATTGCTTGATAACCATCTCACCAAATAATTGTTCCAACTCTATGCTTCACTTGTACCCGTATCCTTTCCCAGATCTCAGTTCTTCCAGAGTTACTGTGGATCAGGTGCAGGAGTTACTGCCCTATTTTGGGATAAATGATCACCATTTATTCGTTGGTTTATGGTGCTTCAGTGCTAGATTGAAGCCGTATTCTCTCTGCCAAAGTTTTAGTCACGATTAAAGCAAGTATTGAGTAGAAGGGTTATCGCCTGTTTAATGGCAGGTTACTTGAAAACCTGTTACATTGGAGAAAATACAGTTCTTATTTTGGGTAACATTTCTGTGGTTGCTTCTAAGTTGATCCTACTTCTGCAAGTTGGTATGCTCAGGGATTGTTCTATACTTGCTTTGGTTTGGTTTGACGTGAGAACGAGAAAGTTATTCAATGGCTCCTATCAAAATCTGCTTGTTTGAAATATGTCCTCTAACTCCTAAATATGTTGTGATGTTCTGAGAAGCTGCTTACCGTGTTTGTGTGAAAACCTGGCATTTGTGCACTTTAGAACATTTATCATGAATTTAGATCATATTATGTCCAGAAGATAAGCAGGTGTAGCATGTATTTGGACAAAGTACAGCAGGATGGCATAGCATAAATGATACTGCAAAATAGCTAGCATCCCTCTAGTGCTTTTATTGTAGCTGTTAGCACATGCGGAAATTTGCATGGAAGTGTCTTTAATGCTTTTGTAATTGAGATGTATGTTGAATTCCTACTGCAGGCATGTATCATTTTCTCTGTATGCAGCCTTTTTTACCTTTTGTGAAGTACTTTCAGTAGAATTGCACTCTCTCAAGTTTTGGTAGCAGGTCAGTGATCTCTTCTGTCCATTTTTTAGACATGAAATCTCTATAGTGCAGTGCTTCATCAGGGCTTAGAAGATGCTTCTTTTTAAAACAGTAAGGTTTTAGCTGGGTATGCCATGTTCTTTCCAAGGTTTGGGACTGGCAGTGTGGTGGAACTATTCCAGGCAAGAGGAGGAGATGGTTTTCTAGGAGTTCTTGTTAAAAATCATACAACCTCCACTCTTAATTAGGGCAATGGGACAGAAGGTCCTTAGCATTAAAAGTGGACCTATAATATTTGGAAAATAGGGATTTAGGGCTCTTTGGAAATCATAGTACCTTCCATAATATAACCACTTACTCACTCCCCCAAATCTAAATAAAAACATCAGAAATTTTTAGCCGAAGTCTCTCAAACTGAGAGGCATTCTCAAGTCCACAGCTGGATCACTAGTTTTGCAAAGGTGCCTTCTATGAAACTCAGTATACTTTTTCTGCCACCATATTCTCATGCTTTTGCTTTCTGAAAAAGTGCAGAAATCACTTATGCAAAATTTGGCTTATTTTCCTAAATGTGTATCAGGTGTAAATAAGGACAGATATTACAAAACAGAACTCTTGTCTCCATGTATGAGTGCTTTTCTGTACTCTTATTTTTACAACTCTATCCTTTCAATGTATTTGATTTCTTGCATTTGAGTGGTTTAATTGGTTTTATCACAGTAAGAAGGTACAAAGTTTGAAAATTCATTTTGTCCTTTTCCTCTGTGTGGAGGGACAAGATTACACCTGTCCCTTCTACTTTCAAGAAATTCTCTCTGTATGGATACATTTTGCGAGCAACTTGTATGTATGAGTTATTGAAAGGACTAATTGGAGATTTTGAATATCAAGACTCAGCACCAGAAGTTTCATTCTAGTATGCTTTTTGAGTCAAGTGTCTTTACAACAAAGTAATAGCTGCTCAGGTCTTTCCTTCTTATTGCTTCTCTCATAATGGCCTCTATATTCCCATCAGATACGAGTTGCCAGCCTGTCTAGATCATATTTCCTGTTTTGAAAAGATATATAGTGTCATGGGTAGATCCAGGTACTGTTTATCAAGACTTGAATCATCTAACTAGTCATAGTTTGGGTGATTCTGAAGGGCTAATACAGAAAAAGATTATCTTTTTCCACAATGATCAACAAGTTAACCATCCTCTGCTTAGGTTCTTCAGGATATCTTTCTCTTATAATCCCTGTTAGTGGTCACATTTGCTGTAGTAGTTGTTGATTTTGAATGCTTCTGAAAAAGAACAGAGATCCCTGCTCTGAATCCACTCTGTTCACACAAATAGATCAGTTATTATTTCACATTCTGAAACTGACAATGCCAGGAAATCCTATCAGTTTTAGAAACTTCTCTCCCAATAATTTTTATGCTTCTTGGTAATATTTCATTTCAGGCAAGGAGGGTGGTGTTCAGCACGAAATTTTGTTTTGGTAACCTCAGTACCAATGTATCTTTTGTGGCTGTTCAGATACAAATGGTTTATTTTTCGGTATAGTCAAGCAGATTCAAAGCTGGTAACCTAAAGTTTTCCCAGAACATTACATTAAGTTCTTCACCTTCTTCAAGATTTAGACCTGTTCCTGAATTAGTTTTCATGTTCAAGGCTTTTACCTCCAAAGCTTTCATGCTTTTGTTTTGTTTTGTTTTTAAATCACATACTGCAAATCAAAATTATGTAGGATTTATAAGATAATAGTGTTAAAAGGAGCCCTGAATCTTTCAAAAAAGGGAAAATAGCTTTGGAAATTACTTGGAAAAAATAAACAGAGAGGAACCCCTCATTTTTCATAAACTCTTTTTCAAATTGCTTTAGATTTCTTAAAATTCAGATTTGTTTGCTTTTAATTTAAACTAGTCCACATGTAGTATACTGTGTTCACTGTTAGATTTTTAGGCCAGTTCTAAGAAGTGTTTCTATGATGCACCATTCATAAGAGACTAAGTAAACTGTTCATCACTAACCGTTTTACTGGAGAGGCTAATATGTGTTGTTTCTTTAAAAAGAGTCAAGAGTATTAGAAGCATCTTTTAAAATAAGACAAGCATACTCATATCTATGTTTTTTTCCCTGTATGTTTTACATCTGAGCATCCATTTTGCCCACTTCCTTGGGGTCTTAATTTAGGTGCTTTAAATTAGGAAGAAAAAAGCTGTAATAACATGGTTTCCACTAAATGGATCAGTTAGGGGGCATTTGGATGCCTGCTATGGGCCCTTCTGGTTTAAGTTCATTGCCAGTCCATAGCAGCAGAGACACACATCACAAGAGTGTGAATCTGCCGGAGCAAAACTATCAAAACTACAGCTATAGGTAAGTAAACTTTTTCTCATACCTTTTAAGTTCTTATCCAGCTTCTCTCCCTTTCTCGCTTTACCCCCATCTTTCCCAAATTCTCTTGAACAGGAATTCAACAGAATATTGTTAAGAATTAATATTTTAAGTAATATTAGGTAGCCAATGAATGAAATGAAAGAATACGTCGTTTTAATAATTATTGCCCTTCACTTCCAAATATACCTTACTTTAGGGATTATAATAGGGATTTTATTTCTTTATCAGTGAAGACATAAGTGTAGGCATTTGTATAGTAATCTGTCATATCCCCTTTATTGCACGTTAAATGGTAGGATTTATAATATTACTTGCCCAGTAATTACTTTACTTCTTATGAGATAGTCAGTTTTCTGTGATGGACTTAAATCTTGATGGAGAAATGGCTTGTTAATTAATAAAGCTTTTTAAGAATTTAAGCCCAACATTTCTATAAGTGGTAGTCACTGAGTTCACTCTGACATCATCCTAAAATGATGTTGATCTTTTTCCATTATTATACTATATGAATGTTACTAGATCTAGTCAGTTGAAGACATTTTTGAGTGTAAGTGAAGATGTCAAAATATAGTCATCTGAAAGGGAAATTAAAAGGATTCACCAATAAATGTTAAAATCCTTTGGTTTGCTGTTCATGGAAATGAATAAAAAATAATTGGGTTTGTTAATCTGCGACACTTGAAATAAGTAGCATTCAGTAAACCTAATGTTTTTGCTTTCTTGTTAAATTAGGTGTTGTATTCTGTATTATAGAAGTAATTGCGCTTCAGGTTTTTGCTCAGTTTTTGTTGTTGTTGTTGTTGTTTTTAACAACTTGGTTTAGAGAACAGTAACTGTTCACAATAATTCTTCTATAATTCTCACATGGTTAAAGACCAGCATCCATGTCAGAAAAATCTATATTATAAATGAATTAAAATACTTGTTTTTGTAGGGAATATTGTTAAGTTCAGGGAATTTAAGTTATGACTTCCAGTCTCTAAACAAAAAGTGTAGATACTTGATTATACTTGTCTGTAGTTCATTTCCTGTTATCCCCAGTTTCTTATGGAGTCTTGTAGTTGACAGGGAATAATTAGTTGCAAGACATTTTCTGGTCAGAATGATTCCTAAGATCATATTTTATAGTCTAGCAATGCTGTTGACATTATTGTTGCATTTAAGAAAATGAGCGAAACTTGCTAAAATGAAGATTCTAAAGTTACACTCCAAGGAATGTCAGAGCCTGCTTTACTCTTGTTGTGTTTTGTCCTGGATGAATTTGCACATCTCTTCTAATGGGCTTTCTTTTTTGCAAGGAAGACAGAAGTTTGTTCAATTCTTTTGACGGGTTGCTAAAAATTAGCCCTTCGGTCTATTTATTTATGGAATCTTTGTAATTATGTTCCGTCCTGAAAGTTTTCCCTTACCAGAATCATTGCCCATTCTCTTCCCTAAATGAGCAAGCTGTCAGACTGAAATTGCTCAGCTTTGTTTACTCAGTCTCTCCTGCAAGTGGAGGAGCTTGTGCTGTGGGAATCCATTCTTGTAATTGGAAGGGAATCTCTTTGATTGTTCATGGCTTTGATTGTTGGAATATTACAGAAAAGCTGAGGGGAGAGCAGACTTTCACAGTCAGTGATGCTGAATGTTTATGAAGAAGTAGCAGTATGAAAATGGCTATTCGCCCTCATTCAGTTGCTAGGCCAAACATCTGTAACATTAAAGTAATTTAATATATCAACCATTGTGATACATAGATCACATTTAGGTCTCTTAGGTGTTTCTGATCTGCAGAACAATTTTGGTTGGTGGGACAGGGTGTTTGGACAACTGTGGAAGAGATATGTAAAGAATGTCTAGGAAAAGTGAAATACTTGTCAGTAAACATAATTTTGCTACTTGAGAGTATGGTTGTCGGCTATTTGATGGAAGTTCCTCCTCTTGATTGGTAGCGTAAATAAGATAAACTTGTAATTGGACTCTGCCTGACTTGTATTGTTGAATACCAAAAGGTCTTACAAAAAGTTAGGATTAGACTGCTAGGTTGGATATGTTTAGTACACTTGTACTAACTGTTGATCTAAATAGTACAAGTAAGTTGCATTTCAAATGAGCGGAGGCATAACCATGTGATCCACAAGGAGTGGCAGAGTTGTAAAATATTAGACTCCTCATTTTTATTCTTTAAAAAAAAGTCTATCCTGGAGTCATCAAAATGGTTGATCCAGAATTCAGTGTTGAGGTTCTGTCTTCTTTGCAGTTCTTAAGAGGAGTACCTACACATTGAACCATCCCAGAACTGAAGTCTCCAACTTAAATCTTTACAGAGTGTAAATGAGGAAGAGATAACTTTACTGTTGATTCTTCAAGGTCACTTGTGATCATTCAGAAATTTCTGGATTTTAGTGTCTGCAAAGCAGCATTAGTGAGACTGGAACGTTAACATTCTGCTATAACAAGGCTCTGCAATCTTATATTTCTTTTTGAGACTTTTTCTCATATATTTTTAAAACACCCGTTTCTGTTTGCTAAATAATACATTTTTTATTCTATTTTATTCTTTTGCTGAAAGAGTTCAATGTGATACTTAAGGCAATTATTGGATTCTCATGAAAGCAGTAACATTTGGGAATTTCAGCATTAGTGATGTTCTGGCTGCTGCTTTGGAAAAATTTCAGGTTGAGACATTTCTTTACCCAGCTTCCCGCATCCAGTCTCTGTCCTTCTTCCCGCATCCAGTCTCTGTCCCTAACATTTACTCAGCTTCAAAATACGTCTGTTTTCAGGACGATGCTTCTTCATGCGATTGACTTGTCATTTCAGCAGAAATGAATTTGGAGTTATTTGTGGTTATTTCAGCGCAATTTCATTTTGAACAAAAGTTCCATGGTAATTAAATAGTTTCTAAATCTGAAAGTACTGATCATTTTGACACATAGAAATTTCCAAGAAGAAAGCCATACCTGTCTTTAAGAATACTATTGATAACAGGACAGGTAAGACATAGCCTCTTGGAAATAAATAAAACTTTTTTGGCTCAAACCTGTGCTTTCCTGCAATGTTTAGTTTCTTGAACTGCAGTGACATTTAATTTGGTACGTCATCTCTATTGTATTTTAGAATGAGGTAGCTTATGGGCACTAAATTGCTATAAACTGGTGAATGTGTTGCTATGTTAGGAGAATATCCATATGGATTTTTCCAGTAGAAAAAATGCTTCTTTTGGAGAATAACTGGGATCAGACAGTACTCTGAACTGTCATAAGTTTGTTCAAGGGATCATTTTGGATGTATCTACATTCGTGTTATAAAACTAGAGGAAGAGAATAATTTTTCTAGAAATAAAAGAATCTGAAGGTGAACTTGGATGCCCAATCTCTGATGCGGTCAGAAAGCTGTTCTAACAACATTTTCATTATGTTACAAAAGTTGTTACAGAGTAAAGCAAAAAAATATCACACTTTGCTAATCTCCAGCTTCTCAGCCTACCTGTTCAGAATCCTAACAAGCTTTGGATGTAGGTCGGTGGAATCTGAAAGAAAAACATTAGTCTTATAGATCCTGATAGCAAAAAGAAATTCCAGGGTCTCCGGACTGAAGTGGATGAAGATTAGACATTTATGCATTGAAGGATATGAAGTGCATTTTAATGGATATTTTTAAGGTCCCTATGTTTGTTTGTTCATCATGATTCTGAGGGGTCCTTGAACTCATTCTTTAACAAAGTAAATTTATGTAAATTTGCGTATGTCTTATCGTAAAAGAGGAGATTTCAAGACATCCATTTGCAGAAATTAATTAACCTTTGCTCAACAGTCTGTTGATTAAGCTCATATAATTCAAAGTGCAGTTTAGATTTGATCAAGTTCTTGAAGACCAGTGGTGTTTTTTGCCTTTCACTCTTCTGCAACCATCATGACAACTTAAAAAGTTTTTGTGCTCACTCAGTGGATTCTTTTTTTAGTTATTCTTGATGAAGATAGTGGTACTGTGTATTCATCCTACTTGTAATGGATGCCCTTGTTACAGCTGGTATTTTGTCCTAGATCCAAAAATCTGTTAGAGGCAAAACTGTAATGATCAATTCTAGTTCTGAAGATGGCCATCAAGATGCACTGGAAATATGAAGAAATCTATGAGTAATCTTTCACACTGTCTACAGCCACCTTGCCCTTTAGGGAAATAAAACTTTGAAGGCATCTTCTTCTCAGATAAGAACACAGGAGGTTGTGGTTGTGACAAACATCAGTATTCAGCTGTCAAGAGAAATGAAGAAGGCCCATCAAAAATGCTCTGTGTTTAGAGGGAATGTACCAAGTCATGATGTGATCGTCTGTTTATAAGTTCTCAAATTACAAGTAGACACTTTGGATGATGAAGATGAACAGCATTTTGTGCCTGATCAGTTACAGAAGTTCAAGAGTGAAAATTGGTCCTACCTGAATTGTTTTGGTTGTATAATCTTGGAGCCCTCAGCATGAGGGCTCTTAAAGGTGAGTTTTGGTTGATCCAGCTACAGCAGTTTAAGGCATCACAGCTCTTAGCCATCAGCCTTGCTTGGCAGTAGGGGTAGCAAAAGGAGACATTTCCTTGACTCTTAGCCAGCTTTTTCAGTCTGACAGGTTAATGCAACTCATCTTTGCTAGCACCATAAACAGATGCACTGCACAGTGTGAATGTTTGTTCCCTTCTGCTACGAATGATAAGCTCACTTACAGGAATGGAACAGTTAAGTGGCAGCAGTCATGTCTTAAAGGCTACAGTTCAATTAGAGCTATATGAAACCTTTTTGTGTGTGGCTGATGTTTCTGAGTTAAAATGAAGAAGCTGACTAATTTTTTCTTAAGAGCAAACATTTCTTAATTTGTATTTCAAAATTCACGAAGTTGTCAGTTGAGAAGATAATGTGTACACGTGTGTGCACTTAAAAGAAAATAAGAAAAGAAAAAGAATATCTGAAACTTATCATCTCTCATTCTGGAGGCGCCCACTTCCCTGACTATTCCTGAGACCTACCATGAAGTTCAGTGGGGTCAAAGCTCGAAGGTCTCAAAGTCACAGAGAGAAAAAGAATTTTTGTCACTCTATGAAGATTTTATATATTATATATTAAATTTTAATCATTAGTTTATAGAAATTAATATGCCCTACACAAAAAATAAATCTGTGCTGAAAAGCTGCTTCTTCTAGGTAGCAAGTTTATCATAAACTTCTAAGTGGCACGTCTATCATAAATTTGACAGGCTTTCCTATAGGATTTTGTTTTGACTTTTGAAAAGTAACTTATTTTCAGTTGATGGCTTTTCTGCATGGAGTTTGTTTTATTTGTCTTCACTGCCTACCAACCATTAAAGGCTGTGTATAATTTTAAAACTGTAGGAAGTGGAAGTGCACAAATAGATTTGAGAATGAGAATGATGGGAGATAAAAGGCCTGTCCACATTACTGAAATTTACTTGCTGTGCAGTGGGGCTTGATGATTTCTGGACATCCTTTCCAGCCCCTACCGTTTGGCTGTTCTGTGATTCTCCTTGTCCCTGTGTTCTGATGTTAATTTTGAAGATGATCCTTCCAAGTTTACATTGTTTTGAAAAAGAATCTTCTAAAACATGGCATTATAAGACATATTTTGTCATTTTTGTTTACAATTTATACAATTTTAGGCACATCTTTGATTGCATCCTTCTTAGACTTCCGCTGCGCTCTAGAAGAGAGCTGGCTAAGACAACACAGATCTAAGCACAAATTACTTATTTTTCTAACATTCCATTTGTAGTCTGAGCTGAGCATAGATTTACAGAACAGAATTTATGACCTATTTTTAGTTATTCCATAGACTTAAAACTAGATTCCTTGATTATGGAGGAGGTAATTGCTTTGCTATTTTTTTATGTTATTTTTATTTTTAACAAATTATATGATGGTAGTTCACAAATGAGTACAGCTTTAATGGCATTAATTAATTTTACTTTATAGTACCATGTTGCTAAAATAAATGGCTTTTAATAGCAGTGCAAAACCCGTTCATTTTGATATTTCCACGCACTTTTCATTTCTGTGAATTCTATCAAATTACAGCATGTATGGCTGGCTTACTATTTATTTTTTTCTATATAAGACTTTTTATTTATTTATTTATTTATTTTTGTATAAACTAGGAGGACTGTTGAAGACTCAATCTCTTTATACTAAGTAAATTTATCACTTTTTATTTCATCAGTGAAGAGTGATATGGTTCTGATGGGAAATTACTCAAGCTTTTAATCATATAGTTGCCCCCCTAACAAATATACGTGTTATGGGATAGGCTCCAACTCCTAGCATACTGTTTTGCTTCAAAGAGAAGCATGGAGTGTTGGAGTTATTTTAATAATTTTTGCACATTGGTCCTCTGTTCATGTCACTAATATCCATTAAATCCAACTAATGCACTGAACCATGGAGGGTGAGCCTCTGATTTAATTGTTGTAGATCCCTGCTAATTTCATGTATAATGAAGCAGCCTGTATCTGCAAAGGAGAATCTTTACAGTAGTACTCATCAAAGAGCAGTTATGAAGGTGTCTTTATGCTTGTCTTTGCAGACTTTTGCTTCAAGATTAAATATTTTTGATTGCTTGCTTGTCTTGGTCATTATTTTCTGTGACTGCTTGTTAGGTTGTTCTTATGGGAGTTTTATGGGAACTTTGATTTCATGTGTTTTGAGGTTTTTTTTAATGAATAATTGACACTTCTGTTTGGCTGGCAATGAAGAATAGTCTATGAATACATTAAAAACTATTAGCTAGAGAAGGTCTATTCTTGCTTTTCAATTCAGTGAGTTTTCTTGTGTATGAACATACATGCTGAGAGTGGCCGCTTTATGCGGGAAGATATTATGGCTTGTACAATTGACCTTTTTCTATATATATAATTTGTGATTTTTCTCTGTTAATTTGCAGATAAGCCTCTGAAGAAGCGAAAACAAGAAAACAAACCACAGGAGGCTGGGGGTGCTGCTGGAGGAAATAGGCCAGCTTCTCAGGAGACAGGTTCTGCAGGAAATGGGGCAAGGCCAGCACTGATGGTTAGTATTGATCTTCAGCAAGCAGGAAGAGCGGACTCTCAGGCAACAATAACTCAGGAATTTGAGGCTATCAAAAAACCTGAAGAGATTAAGCAGTATAATGATGGATTTGTGTGTATTCCCCAAGAAGAGACTGTTGGAGTTCTTAAACATAAACCTGAAAACCACCCTGAGATTTTTAGGAAAAAGTCTGACTTTGAGGTTCAAAAGACAGAAATCCAGCAAAATGAAAACAGACAAATGGAGTTTCAGCAAAATGAGAGCAGAAGGTTGGAAAGTAAATACAATGACAATAAGCAGGTAGAAGCTAAATATGACATCAAGCATGAGAGCAGACAAATGGAAATGAAACAAAATGAGAACAGACAGGCAGAGTTGAAACAAAATGAGAGCAGACAAATGGAGATGAAACAAAATGAGGGAAAACAAAATAATGGCAAACAAGAAATAAGACAGAGGCCTGAAACGCCAAAGCAGAAGAGTGAAGGCAGGCCTGAAACACCCAAGCAGAAGAATGAAGGCAGGCCTGAAACACCAAAATATAGGCATGATAACAGGAGGGACTCCAGTAAGCCATTGCCAGAAAAGAAAATTGAATTGTCTAGGCATAAACCTGATGTGAAATCTGATACTTCGAAGGTAAAATCTGATAGTAGATCAGATCCAGTGAAGCAAAGGCCAGATGGGCGTTCAGTTTCTGATACTCAGAGGCGTGACCACGATAGCCTTAAACAGAGATCTGATGACAGGGAATCAGAAAGATACAGAGGAGATCCATCCAAGATTAGAAGGACTGAATTTTTGAGATCTTCGAACAGAAATGAACATGATTCTAAGTATGGTATTAAAACTGATGGATCAAAACCTGAGAAATTTGAAAGGAAACACAGACATGACTCAGGCGAATCAAGGGAAAGATTTTCTACTGGGGATCAGAAGTCAGATCAAAAGTCAAGACCTGACAGCCCTCGTGTTAAACAGGAAGGCAAAGGAGATTCTAGCAAATCGAGACCTGATAAACCTGGTTTTAGATCATCCAACAGCAAGGATGAACGAAGGACAGACAGTAATAAGAGTAAAGTAGAGAGTAATAAAGCACATCCTGACAATAAAGCTGAGTTTCCCAGTTATTTGTTGGGGGCGAGATCTGGTGCATTGAAACATTTTGTCATTCCAAAAATCAAGCGTGACAAAGATGGCAATGTCACTCAGGAGTCAAGGAAAACTGAATTTAAAGGTGAACAGAAGGACAAAATAGAGAAGATTGGGCTAGTTGAAGACTTGAATAAAGGAGCTAAGCCTGTAGTTGTCCTTCAGAAGCTTTCTTTGGACGATGTACAGAAATTTATTAAGGACAGAGAAGATAAATCAAGGGGATCTTGTTTTAAACCTAACAAGAACAAGTCGTCCAAATCTAATAAAGGTAAGATTATTTTTGTTAACTGCATTATATTTTGTCTTTCTTTTAGATATGTTGCTTCTGGGTTAGGAAAGTAAACCTAAAAGTCTGATCATTCATATACTTGCTTGCTTATATGGTGATATTATAAATCAAAGTGAAACTCATTTAACAACTTGTTTCTGGATGTTTTGCCCCAGTGTAAGTGAAATGATTTATTCTGTTGCGAGTACCTAATGTAGGAAGTCTTAAATGGTTTTATTCTGTACTTCATCTGGGTATGTATTTAAACATATCTGGTATATGTGTGACCTAAACTGGTCAAAGTGTGTCTGTATAAACCACTGTAGCTGGAGTCATGGAAGCTACTACTTAGACAAGCCCTAGGATTCTTCTTCTGTATCTTTAATTATTAGACTGAAATACATTTTTTTCTGGAGATGCTTTAAAACAACATAGTAAGAACAGGGTTATAAAATGCCATCTGCCCTTAACACCATAAATGCGACACTTCTGGGGAGCCTGCACTCTTCAGGCTTTTTGACAATAAACCTGCTTAAAGGTTCTGTCTTTAGGGGAGTGTAGACATTGCTGTCTCTGGGTTCCAGTGTAAGTTGGCAAGAGGGAAGGAACCAGTAAACAACTGCTGATATTTTTAAACCAACACAAAAAATATTGGTGTGATTTCCAGTGTCTTCTCTCTTATTTAGAGAAAATAGTATTCACTGTGTTACTCAGGGCCATTCATTTTAATGCCACTGAAATGTGATTTTCATAAGCATCCTTTATTTGATTCATCCTACACCTCTTAGTAGATTGCATAGAACATCTTTTCTGTTGCTGCCTTTTGCATCACTTCTCCATTTCTTCTTCCATCCCTCTTATTTCATGTAGCTTAGTGTATTTTTAATTTTCTGTTTTTTCTTGCTCATGTTTCTTGTCCTTTATTTTTTCCATTGTCATCCACCCCTCCCCCAGAAAAATGTATTCTTGCAGACTTAATGCATCACTGCTGTTCAGTTTGAAATAGATCTAGTTCACTTAGCTGACAATACCATTTAGATGGTCATTCTGTCTCAAGGAATAATTCTACCTCAGATGGGCTGAATGTTTTGTCAATGGAACATCTATACAATCTCTACAAATTTCAATACGTTTTAAATTTGAAAATTGTGCTGTTGTTGTGTATGTGGATAAGCTTTCATTGTTGTGTGAAAAGACAAACATTTTTGTTATATTTTGCTGACAAGTTTGTAAATCTGTAAGTTATGAAACGAAGGGAAGGAGCAGCTATAGCACAGGACTGTTAAACCTGGATCATCCTGATGGTCCGTTTTGGCATTTGCAATGGAAGAAACAATGTTTTTCTCTCTTCTGATCTTTCAGCAGTTTTGGGGGTTGTTTGTTGTTTGTTTGTTGTTGTTTTCCTGAAAGATGTAGTCCATTCTCAGAGGAAAGTTATGGAATTGTTTTCAAAGGGCTGTTTGTTTGTTTGCTTGTGAGGGATCTTACCGTAGCCTCTTCTGAACAGGTCAGACTGAACAAACTGGTTATAACATTTGTGAATGCCTTCTATCCTGTATTTACTGAAATCTGTGTTGTGGGAGCTCCTTGGAACTATTCCCTTTGATATCAAGATTGTGAGGTCATGTGTGCCAGCCATTCTTTCTTTACAGGACTTCAGCGAATACCTTCTATGCTGCTTTCTTGAGCTGTACTGGTCAGCTATGTTACCAGTTTCTCAGTTAATGTATTCAGAGTAGGATTTACTTTATTAAAGCATGATGCAAATATGAGCTTTCAGAGAAACCAGCTGCCAGTGTAAGGCAGCATCTGTGGTTTGTTGTGTGTGAAAGACTGTCTTTCCAAAACAAGCACAGTGTATGTAATGCATGTTTTAGTTTAGGACAAACAAGTATGTGTTTTATTTAAGACCTGAGCAGAAATGCTTTTTGGATCTTCAAATATAATCTTTAAAAGTTTGTTTAAAAAAATTCTAATGCCCATTCCCACTCCCATTGTACATTGCTATTACAGGACTTCATTACCTGTTCAGTTCTTCTGTAAACACAAATTTGGTTGCTTAGTGTAAGTCTTCTAAACATGCTAAATTTTCCGCTGGTGTGTCTGAAATTTCACTTGAGATTTTCCCTTTCTTCAGAGGTATTCTTCACACAGTCTTACAGGAAGAACTAAAGGTTTCACTGCACTGCACTTCAGTTCTCTTCTTGTTTTAGAGTTACAACCTTGCATCTAGATTTACTTTCTACCGTGCCTGTGTGGTTTTTCTTTTAGCCCACAATTACTCTTGTTTGTACTCCGGTAGTTTATAGCAACGTCAAATTCTGTTGCATTTGAGTTCTAGCACTACTGCAAACAGTCTGACTTGTCAAACTCAGTAATCATTTAGGTGCTCATCTTCTAGGGAGGAGCGACAAGAAAAATGGACAGTTGGTAACGTAATTAGAGATATAGCCATTTTTCAATGCTATTTATTGCAGGCTCAATTTGTTGGGCTTAGGCTTGCTTAAACTTTAATGCTGAAGATTGAAATCATTAGCAGTCTTTTTGGTAAAGTGATTATGTTATGTGTAGCTCCATGTTATTCTTAGTAATGCTGTGTTTGTAAAATGTCTTTCCAAACTAGACCTTGCCAGTCTCCTATTATCACTTGGTAAGGATGAAAACTCTGTTCCTAGCAATAAAGAACAAATAACTTATAATAGTTACCACAGCAGTTCAATAGCTGTCACTGATACAATGGAAGTTCTCCCGATTTTCAGCAGTTTTCACGGATTTTGTTGTTTGTATTCTCTGTTCCTTGGTTAGATCGTTCATAATGCTCTTTGGAAGTTTTCCTTTCCACCAAGAAATACTTCTTGCTTCTGACAGCATCCTGTACTTTCATAAAATACTTTTTGAGTATCCAGTTCTTTTCTGTGGGCAGTGTGGACTTCAACTGCACTGTAGAATTATTCATTGGCTGTGTCCAGATTCTTATCTTCCCAACTCTTCTGTGTTCCTTTTCTCAAAGCCAGAGCTGAGTACTGGAGACTTAACCTCTCCTTTTATTAGCCACTGGAGTACTGGAACTTTCACCTTATACCAGTACCCAGGCAGATGAAGAAAAATGATCTTGAAAGATGTGTTCAAGCAGACTGTATAGAATGATACAGGATGTACTTTCCTCTCACTCTAAATTTATTGCTGTAGAGATTCATGTGGCCACAGGATTAGGATCCCCAAGGATTTAGTGTGCCATGTAAAGAACACAGAGGAACGCTCTTCTTCAAGTGTTCTTTAAGGAAAACGTTTGTAATGTTCTTTAAGGAAAAGAGCAGTGCGAAGCATATTTTTAATTTTTGCACTAAAATTTGGAATTCCACAGCTTCAACAAGTAAGGTGTTCATCACATCCGTGCAGTAATTTAACCTTTTGCACTGTAATGCCTCACTACTGAACTTAAGTAGTACTTACATATTTTAAAAAGACATTCATTTTCCAAACTTCTTTTAACAGTAGGGGGATATGTATATCCCTTCTTTCTAATTTGGACATCCCACTAGCAACATCTCACCACCTGCTGACAGCCAGACAATTGCCCAGCAAGAGCCTGCCACCAGCCAGCTCCCCTCAGCTTTATGGCTTTTGCATGATGTCACATGAAGTGGAACTACCTGCTTGCTCAATTCAAGGTCCTTGACCTTCACTCCATCCATGCTGCTGCTCAGTAAAGGCCCAACACATATCTCTCAATGGCAGCCAAAATATCGGTGTGATATTAACACTACCTCAGAAAACCAGGACAGTGTTTTCATTTGTAATGTCAGAAGGAAAGTATATGACAAGTTGTCAGTACAAGTTTCTGAATGTGGAGGCAGCTTTTTTCAAGCTTCACTTGCCATGGTATTTGTACTCACTAGCTGTTTGTTTAGCTATCCTGAGTACAGAGTCATAGAATCATGGAACGGTCCAAGTTGGAAGGGACTCACAAGGAGCTCAGCCCCTGGCTCCACACAGGACCACCCAAAATTCAAGCGCTGTGTCTGAGTGTTGTCTATACACTTCCTTAAATCCACGCCTGAGCAGCCTGTTTCATTCCCACCCCCCTCTCGGGCAGAGCCTTTCCCAAACCCCGGCCCTTCCCGGCACAGCTCCATGCCGTTCCCTCGGGCCCTGTCGCTGTCACAGAGCTCAGCGCTGCCCTCCGCTCCCTGTGAGGAGCTGCAGCTGCCACAAGGCCTCTCCTCAGCTCCTCCGCTCTGGGCCCAGCAAACAGGGAGTCCTCAGCCACTCCTCATCCATCTCTCTCCAAACTCTTTAGCATCACTGTAGCCCAGTTTTCAACACACACTAATAGTTTTCTGTCCTCTTTATATTTTGGCCAAATAAGAAAGTAATAATGCACCACAACTAATAGAAGTTGTTCCTGAGGTATTAGAATGTGATTGGTGATACTAGTTACCGTTCAAGCAGGTTTGCATATTTTGGTATCATTGTTGTCATTTTAAATAGTATCAAGAAAATAGGTTTACCTAAATTGTTTCTGGCAAAATATGGCTTGCTGTGAAACTCCATAGCAAATACTTTTGTCTCTTTTTACAGACTTAGATCATCGTAAAGCAAGTAGTTTGTCCAAATTTATATATGGTTAAGCAGACAGTATCCTACCAGCCAGGCCTAGAAATATACCTATTATCTAAATACTGTTACAATATTTCATGCAAAACCACATCTAAGAATCACAATGTGAGTAATTCATAGACACATTCTAAGGCAACTAAATAAAGAGTTTATTTGGAAAATTTGGTTTAAATTAGTCCATATTTCCAAAAGGCACTGCGGAGAACAACTGCAGGGACAAGATGATGAGCAGAGACAGCAGAGTTACAAGCCTTTTTTTCTCATAAAATTAAGAAAATTAAAAACAATCTCTAAAATTCAAGATATGAAATATTCCAAATGAAAATTGCAGTGGCTTAACTCAGCAGGCAGCTAAGCACCACACAGTCTTGCAGTCAGTCCCTTCTCCCAGACAAGTTGCTGAATTCAACTCCTAGCTCCACACAGCAGCACCCAAAATCTGAACCCCATGTCTGAGAGCTTTGTCCAACACCTTGAACTCTGGCAGCTCAGGGCTGTGCCCACTGCCCTTGGGAGCATATTCCATGTCACTGAATTCCTCTATGCAGGAAAAATGGCATCCATTGACATTCATTTCTGCTTTCCAAGCATTTATTTCCAAGCACCAGCCTGTGAATGATGAGCACATTGAGGCAGCGGGTGGTATGTCTCAACAGTGGTGACAGCAACAGGAGGTCACCTGTTCTGGTATTTGTGAGCACAGTATCCAGGTTCCTTTTCATCACTTGTGAAAATATGTAGCTATTGGTGATGACTCTGTTGAGAAATAGTGTTTCGTAGCTGTTATTTTGCTCATTCAAATAGTTATCATGTTCTTCATATCTGTTGTAGTTTCCATGAAAAAAAAAAGAAAAAGTTGAAGGCATTACTTTCAGAGCAACCAGCATGTATTTAAGGAAAGCTGGTGTTGATTGCTTCTGCTGTATTAACTAATTATTTGTAGACCCTTCAAATATATGTGGCAAAACCACACTTAGTAGGAAAGTTTCCAAAATGTGGAAAATTGAGTCTGGATTAATTCATTGTTAGCTAAAACTCTCTTTCTCAATTTTATCTTCATTGTGTTCTGTCAAGAACTGCTGGTGTGAGAAAGTACTGTGTAGATTTGGCAAGCACTGAACAAGAAATGGCTATGTATGTTTGCAGCTCTTCAGGATTAATTGTTTTTACAGCTGTTCTATGATTCACCCTTCAGTTTCATCTGTGTGGAGTGGAGGAAAGATCTGGTTATGGTGGTACTTTCTTGTGGTTCTTTCTGGTTTTGGATTATTTTGTTTGTTTGTTTGTTTTGTTTAATAGCTGTGGCAGCTTTGAGAGTATGTTTAAGTAATGTCTGAAGAACATTAATGACTGTGGTCTCTTCCAGGCACAGTATGTGTATTGATTAGTTGATGGCAGTCATTGGGGAAACAAAAAACCTTTCTCCTTTGAAGAGGACAGTTTTTCTGAAAGCTCAGTTTCCTGAATCATTCCTAGTTTTTGGATTAACTTAAGTACAGCTACTTTCAGCTCTTGGCTGGAGTTATACAGTGCATAAAATCTCTGAATGTCTTCAAAAACGGATGTGCAGTCCTTTTCTGTGTGTATCGGAATTGTTTGATATGTATGCAGTCATGCCCAACTGCATGATTAAAACTTTTTAGATTTGGTTATTTACAGTCCTCAGCATCCAAGAAAACTGCATGCAGCAATGTTCAGGAAGTACTGTGGAACATACAAAACATTTAAAGATGGTTTATAGAGACTTCTACAAAATTTCTATTTGTTCTCTTTTCTGTTATTGCCTTCTTAAATAAAGAATACTTAATATATTTTCTTTGAAAAAAAAAAAGTTTATCCTGTTTTCTAGAGCATCTGTAGCATCTGAATTTTAAATAAATATATGAGTGCTTGCATTTTTGTTCTTTCATTGATATGTAGTAAACATGATGACAAATGACTTATTTCTGAAGATTGTTCCCAGCACAGTATTACCAAAATCAGTCAGAAAAGCAATAGTAGATATGCCTAGCAGATAGAAACGAGTAGCATGTGAATTTTGTTTACAAGGTTCTGTAAAGGTTCTACAAGGTTTTGTTTACAGTGCATCACCTTTCATCTTACTCAGACATTTGTTGTGTACAGTGTAAGCAAAGGAAGAACAAAATCAGTTTCTCAAAACAGTAACCACAACCTTAATATTACATCATGAATTTTGAAACTGTGTAGCTGTCTTTAGTCTGACAACTAGTGCCAGTGGATAATATGGTGCATTACTGATTTCTTTCTCCAAATAAGCTAGTAATTATTCTGTTTTAAATATACTTTTCCTCATAGCCTCAGAAAGGCTCATATATTTATTTGTAGAAAATATTCCTGCTGATGTATGTGTATATGGTTTTTAAGCACCTGTATGAATCTGTGTGCACCTTTTGTTCCTTTACTTTTGACTGTTTTTTGCAAGGCATTCATTTGGCCAAATGTTCTGTAGTTTTTATGATCTGTGAATAGTTCTACTGATTGTACATAAAATTGAGTGTGTGTTTTAGGGAATCAGGATCTGAGGCTCTTTGGTGAATGGTCTGTACCTCTGGAAATTGTGTCAAAACACATATATGCAAATTTCTCTTCTAGAGTTGGTTGGAAGCTGCCTCTCCCCAACTGCTGCATAGCTGTAGACAGAATTGTATGACCTCAAGATTAGATCTGGCTGGCATCCAGTCAGCTGGTAGTACATGCAGATGAAATAATCTGTCTGAACTAAATTATGGTAAAGCACAATGAATTCTTCATTTACCTACACTTTCAAGAGAACTTGTCAAATTCAGAGGATAAAAAAAAATAGACTGTTTTGTGGAAACAGAACAGGAATATCATTTTACAAATGTAATTCACCCGTTTGAATTAGTTTTTATTTTCACGTTTAACATGATGGAGATATTTATGCTATTTATTATGTTAATTTTCATTTGCAGCATGAACAATGTATAAAGTTCTAGAAAGGCCTGTCAAATACCTCCAGATATGTCTAACTTCTAAGTGTGGTATTGCTAGTGGATGTATGTGGTTTCTGAAAAATATCTGTAGTGTGGAGCACTTTTTAAATTTTTTAAAAATTTTTTTCTTTTTTTTTCTTTTTTTTTCTTTTTTTCTTTTTTTTTTCTTTTTTTCTTTCTTTTTTTTTTTTTTTCCTTTTCTTTTTTGTTATCTTTGGGTTCAAATTGACTCTCCTTACTTTCATTAATAGGTAGCATAGATCAGTCAGTGTTAAAGGAGTTGCCTCCTGAGCTTCTGGCAGAAATTGAATCCACCATGCCTCTTTGTGAACGTGTGAAAATGAACAAGCGAAAACGTAGCACAGTTAATGAGAAACCAAAATATGCTGAAATCAGTTCTGATGAAGACAATGACAGTGAAGAAGCTTTTGAATGTAAGTAGTACATAATTATGTTCCTATGACAAAACAGGACTGATACTCTACTTCCTCAAAAAGATTTCTTTTTAAGTTGGCTAGTCTAAAATGCATGAAAACAAGTTTGCTATACAGACAACAACTTGCCTAAAAATCTTGTTCTATACCTCATAAAAGAGTAATTATTCCATTTTTATTTGTAACTCAAGATGAAAAGCAGCTACTCTTTAAATCTGTTTCTGTACTTACATTAATGGGAAGCCATTCTCCAGATTTCTTCTAGTTGTTCCATGAAACATTTCTAGAAAACCTGATTTAAGATGATAGCCTGTGAGGTAGTTCAGAAAGCTTAGAAACAAAGCTGTGCAGAGGGAAAGAACATACATAGATATAGATAAGTAATTCTTAATTTCACTGGTAAGAAAAGCAAAGGATTCCCGGAATTGCTTCTTGATTTTTATGTGACATGATAAATCAAGAATGCTAATGATTAGAAATTTCTTGAAGTATTTCTTCTTTTATTCTTTCCCTTGTGTGTTGCTGGAAAAACTGGACTTACTTATTTTTTTGTTCAAATAATAGCATTAAATGTTGATACTAGCCTTGAATTAAGTGATGTTAAAGAAAAAATCCTGTAGCTAGAATTTTGCTGGGTGATCAGATCGTGTTCATGTCAAAAATTACAATATGCCTCTAAGTTAGGAAGAGGTTTCTACTTTGTATTAAGTATTTTTAGATTTTGCTTGTAAATGTGAAGTTCGGTTTGCCAGCATTGACAAAGTATGCCAAGATGGAGTGAACTGAGTCTAAGTAACATCTTTGCTGCATTAGCATATGTAGAATTGCAACAGAAGTACCTGTTGCTGTTAACCTGAGAGGACATCTTACTCGTAATGAGTTTTCTTTCCCATGTTTAGACAATTTCCACTTTGGATTATGTAAACATCTTATTAAACTTCTCTAAGATGTAATTATAGCAAATTAACGATGATTTGCTTCATTCAGGATTTTATATTCTCTCTTTACCACAGCTGTTCAAGGTGCTAATGATCTGGAGCACAGAATTAAAAAAAAAAAAAAAAGAAAGAAAGAAAAAGTAAAGTGAAATTATTATTTGGTTGGGAATTGAGAGGGTTGTCAGAAATCACTTCAGATTCAATAGTTATTTATTCTTATTGCCTGTGACTGGGCTGCTTATTGGCTATATCTTGATATGGACAATATCTTCTTTCCTATGTTTATCATGAAACTGGAATTATGGAAAAAATTTGTCAGTTCTGTTCCAGTTCTGAATAAAGACTTGGAGACATTCTTCACAAAAGCGATTTAATACACAATTGTACCTTTTTAAGTGTCAGGAGAGTTTGGCAGAAACATGTAGAAACATACAAATGTAAGGGTTGTTCGATACTTCACAAGAACAGTAAACTCTGCTAGTCTAGAGCGCAATGTGTTGGAACTATTTTGATCTTCACAGCACAGTCTATATAAGACATCTTTTTGTTATCCTGTTACATTAGTTAATGGAAAGTTTCATGGATGAAACGATGAAATATCCTCTCTCTATTACATCTTAGCATCTTTTCTCCTTAAAGATGTACAAGACTGCCTTCAAAAAAAAAGAAAAAACGGAAAACTTTCTATTCCCTTTCCCTGAATATTTTATTTTCACCAAATCTTTGTTTCTGATGAAAACATCATTCTGATTTCTTCAGCATTTAGTTCTGCTGTGCTTTATGACTGGAAAGTGTTTATAAAAGCCATCAGTGATAAATACTAATTGTTTACTCCAGAACTCGTTCTCCTTCCCGATGAATTATGTGCAATATATATCAAGACAAGTTTTTATATTCTTTGGCAAAATAGACTGTATTTAAGCAGATAGATTATAAGTCTAATTGGAATTTCCTCTATTAGATGGACAAAGTGAACCCTGAGTTGCATTTGATAATAGCCACAATATTTTTTCTGAATATTTTCTTCAGAAAGGAGAGAAAGAAAAGTATTTGGTTCCATTCTCCTTTTAAACAAAGGGCAAAAGTCCTTTAAACTCATACTTTTAAGTATTTGCTGGTGTCTTTGATGATTTCAGGCATGTTTTTCATGTAATTCAAAATGAACTGTTAGATTAGTGCCATAACAGAATTTTACATAATGGTTTGGAATGTTTGCTTGTTTTATGGAACAGTTATATGGTAATGTTTTACTTGTAAACCTATAATTTTGAGATATTAAAACTAGAGGTTTTATACTTAGAATGAAAATACATTTCATTTCTAGCTTCTCGAAAAAGACATAAAAAGGATAGAGATGAAGCTTGGGAGTATGAAGAGCATGACAGAAGAGGTTCTGGTGACCACAGGAGAAGTGGTCATTATCATGAAGGAAGAAGGACTTCTGGTAGTGGCCGTTACCGTAATCGCAGTCCCGATGACTCTGATATGGATGATTATTCTCCTCCTCCTAGCCTCAGTGACGGTAACTCATCATTGTAAAAATGCATTTTCTTTTGTAATACTAATGCACTTCTAAAGGACAAGTTGGATGTAATGAAATAAACATTTGTATATGCAGTGTTTAGTACAAGCATAAGAAATGTAAATAATCCTTTATGACAAACTGTTAGTTTCATTCTTTGCTCTCTCAACTAGTGGCAAGAAAAATGAAGAAAAAAGAAAAACAAAAGAAGAGGAGGGCTTATGAGCCTAAACTAACACCTGAAGGTAATTTTCAGGTTTATTTTCTTCAGTTTTTATTTTCTGCATTGTACATAAAATATTTATCTATTTATTTATTTATTTCCCACCAGAAATGATGGATTCTTCAACCTTCAAAAGATTTATTGCTTCAATAGAGAATATTTTGGAAAATCTGGAAGACATGGATTTTACAACCTTGGGTAATATGTCGGAAATTTTTGAAGTGGTTCCCTCCAGTTAGTAACACAAGAAATGACTCACAAATTGCACTTCTAGTATTTTCAGGCATTTTTCTTTCTAATTTAATTTCCTCTGATACATGCTCAACTAAATAGTGCTTATATGCCTTCCACCTTGAGTGGATACCTTTACCTTTCCAATTTCAGTTGCCACTGGAGGCAGATCTGTCTTCCCTTCCCTACAGAATCCAAACGAGTCATAAATCATGAGACAAATAACAGTCTACTGGAGTGCATCTGCTACTTTATTATTCTTCTGAAGTGGCACAGTGCTTAATACACGTTTTACTATCACAGGATTAGAATGAGGAAAGAGTTGCAATAAACAAATCCCTATAGTTTTTAAAGCAATTTGGTCTATACCCCTGGATTTAAAACTGTTTTTCTTTCTAAGTGAGTTGGTTGTTCCGTGGAAACTATGACAGATAAAAAGAGCTCAAGAGCATTATTTGATGCTATAGAACACTATTCATCTGCATAGTCATCACCATTAGTGATGCAATTTTGCCAACTGTGGACAAAAACCCGCATGCCACTTTCATAAAAATCTTCATGGCTATAAGGAACATGGCTGGTATTTTGTGTTGCAGTCATCACTGCTGAAATGCATCACCCACAGCCCCACTGTGCTCACATCCACTGATTGGGCTTAAAAAGTGTCGATGGATGTCAATGCGTGCCATTTTTATTGTGTATCCTTAGGAATCATGTGCATTTTTTCCAACCGTTGTTCTGACTGAGATATGTGCTTTAGTAGTAGAGCTATGATCATTCATGATTTGCTTTGCTAAATGAGGGTAGTACTGTGATAAATAGGTTGCTATATAAAAAAAAGTAGATGCCTCATTTTAGATTGTTAAATGATATTTCGGAGCATGTGACAGGCCATGTTGACCAAGTTGTTGTTTTAACAAAACCAAAAGCCGTCATCATTAGTTAGAACATTTAGATGCTAGCTATTTGTGAAGCAGTTCTTGAACAGGTTTTCTTGAATTTGTGTTTTCATAATGTCTGTCAGTAGTGCATTCTTTGAAATGTTATTTAAGATATGACTGTTTCCTTTCTTTTTCCCAAGGTGATGATGATGAGATTCCACAGGAATTACTTCTGGGAAAACATCAGCTTAATGAGTTGGGTAGTGAATCTGCAAAAATCAAGGCAATGGGTATTATGGACAAGGTACGTCTGCATAGTCTTTACCTCTTTCTGAACATTCAATTTCATTGGACCTGCAAAAAAAAAACAAAACATGTTCACTGTAATGACATTTCAATCCCTTCAGCTGTAAACCTTAGCGTCTGCTTCTTTTAATACACATGTGCATACATGTATATGTAAAATAAGAATTGTGTTAATTCTGGAAATGTACACCAGTATAATCTGGATGAGTGAAAGAGATCTTTCTGGAATTATTGTATTTTTATCTGCATATTCAACAGACTATTTAATTCTGTAGGATATCAGTAAGCACATTTCTATTATGTTTATAAGCATCCTAATTGTTCAAAGTTAATGAAATTAGTAAGAATGCATCTCCTATGTATTAGTACTCAAATACCAAGGAAATTTATTTCTGCTTTTCTGGGGAGTCTGATTTTTTCCTAATAAAGCTGCATATGGTTAGCTAGAATATGTGGCTCATGCTTGGAACTGTTGAAATTCAGTTTCTAGAAAAAAGACTGTAAAACTATACAATGTTCATAGCAGACATGCAGTTTTGAATCTGTTCATCCAGACTTTCTTGGTTGAAAAAAACATTAGATTGCAGTCTAAAAACATACTTCAATGCTTTAATTTTATTATACAAATTCTCAGTTATGCTCAAGTCAAAACTTAATCATTATTGTGATAGTGATACAATTGAAATTTCGTGGTAGTTTTATATAAGTTCCATCCTTCATCTGCAGGCCTTTTCTCAGCAGTTTGGTATGTTCCCACAGCTGCTTGATATATTTGCTTTCTTGTTATAGCTCTCAACAGATAAAATTGTAAAAGTCCTGAACATATTAGAGAAGAATATTCAAGATGGATCAAAGCTTTCTACATTACTTAACCACGTGAGTTTCAAAATGCATCATTTCACACCACTCTTCAGCATAAGATTTTCTTTACTTAGGTTCCATTTATTTGATAACTTCAATGACCTGGGGTTTGTTTATATGTGTGTTTGAATGCTTGAATGGAATTTTTCACTTGGTCCATCAATTCAGTCTATCCAGGTCCTTCTGTAGTGGCTTCCTCCCCTCTGGCAGATCAGCACTCCCTCCCATCTTGGTGTCATCTTCAAAGTAAATGAGCCCAACTCCCAGCTCCACACAGTTCTCAAATCCTGAGTCTGAGAACATTGTCCATACACCACTTGAACTCTGGCAAGAGGTTTTATGTGATTGAAATGGAAAATTTCATGTTTTGTCTGGACAAAATAATATTCTAGAAGATTTCTTGAGTTTTACAGAAAAGTCTTGATCTGCAGAAAACAAGAGTGATTGTGTGTATTGGAATAGAAGAATTTGAATTTAAAATGAAGACCAGACATGCATTATTTGTACAGAGATACTTTTATCTGAACTGTGAGATTTTTGAAATTTCAGTGCACAGTTCTGAATGTCTTCAACGATATGAAAAATAACTAAAAAGGAAGTGCTGTTTTTTTCTGCTCTATTGCAATATGCTTGACTCCTTTTTCCGGTGCTTTTAAAGCCATAATTTTTCTTTTAACTTTCTATTCTAGAATAAAACTCAAGATTACTAAGCAGTTAATGATTTTTTTTTTAGCATAATTGCAATTCAGAAACAAAGCTTCAGTTGAAACAGAAGCTAAGTTTAGTCAGACAAGTTTTAGATTTTTCTTATGTATTAAATGTAATTTAGATTATTATGGTAAAGAAACCTGCCAAATAGTAAGGTTATTATATATTTTACAGTGCAGTAAATATATCTTCCCTATAAGCCAGGATATTATTCGAAGGCAAAATGTACTTACAGATTCTATTTATTCCCAGGGGTAATAAGCAAGAAAAGGCTTTAAATCTACTTTAAAAAACAAACAAACCAAGCAAAACAAAAACTTCCTTCGTTCAAGCAACAAATGACTTAAAACTATTCCACGTGAGAAATTTAAAGAAATCTCCTCATTTGTGGTTCTTTCTTTAAATACTTGTAATACATACATACTGAACTGCAGTACTTCTTGATTCTCTTTCCTCAAAGGGAGAAAGCTTTAAGGTTCAAAACTATTGTTTCACCAGCCCCTTAGTTTTACAAGGAAAGCTGATGTTGAACTGTGCTGTTACAGAGGCAGGGAAGATTCAGCTGTAGTTTCTATGGCTGTGTATGTACCAGACATATTCTTAGAAATACTCTCTGATTTTCCTATTGATAATGTGACAAACAATATTTCAGTAATGCTTGTAGCTTATAGCTACCCTCTTGTTCATTCATGATACTACAGTCTGTACAAAAACCAAAATATGGGAATTCTGTACCTGGTGCTAAAACTAAACGGGTATGTCTGATGAGATGTGATTTAAACACATTGTTGAAAGTTCACTATAACAGTTGAGTCGGTCTATGAGGAATGCCTCCTTCTCACCAGTTTTCTGTGCAACTGTCTTGCTGCATGACAGTTCCCTCTAGTGGTAAAAACAGATTTGTTGGAGCAGGTCAGAGCAGGTAGCTGTGTGTGTGGGCCATGAAGTAAAACTAAATGAATTATTTTTGCTTAAGGAACACCAATCTTAAGCAGGGAATATAGCAGTATTCCTTCATAGAGCTTCCCTGTGATATACGAGAAACCTCTTTGTATTTTACCAGAACAATATGGTGGGGTACTGTAGACTTCTAAATTAGTAAGAAGTATGATTGCAAATGTGTTGCTAGCAAACAAATTGTAGTTGATTTATAAAACTTTTTTTTCTTGTATCAAAAAGGAATGTGCTTGTATGAAAGTATATTAAAATGGCAAGTTTGCCCTTACCATGTACTGTATAGCAATTCAACTTTTTCTTCACGCTGAACTGTTTTTCTTGTATGTTGCAGAACAATGACACTGAGGATGAGGAGAGATTATGGAGAGATCTTATAATGGAGAGAGTAACAAAATCTGCAGATGCTTGTCTTACTGCAATCAATATTATGACATCACCAAATATGCCTAAAGCTGTTTATATTGAGGACGTAATAGAAAGAGTTATTCAGTACACAAAATTTCATTTGCAGAACACTCTCTATCCTCAGTATGACCCTGTATATAGAGTGGATCCTCTTGGTGGTTAGTATGATAAATGATTTTTAGAAGTCTTTTCACATTGTTCTTTCTTTGATTTTTTCCCCCCTACCTACTGTATGATTATTACAGTGATATAATTCGCTGAAGATTTCTATATGCAACACCTCTATTGATAGTTCTTTCATGTCACATACATCATCTGAATTAATACAAAGTGTTATTCATAAACATGTTTTCAGATCTGGAGATCCAACATGAAGAACTGTTTTAAAAATCTTGGCTCCACGATTCATAACTATGATGAAAATTGAATGTTGTTTAAATTCCAGCTGCTGATGCTAAATATATTTCCTTCTGCAAACAATTTAATTCACAAAGCTGCTTGGGCTACTTTGTTTTCTTGACAAAACAGTCATCTTTCTAGTATTTGACACAACTGAAACACTGAAAAAAATAATGAAAATATTTCTGACTTTTTTAGGTGGTCTTTTAAGTTCAAAAGCAAAACGTGCCAAGTGTTCCACCCACAAGCAAAGAGTGATAGTGATGTTGTATAACAAAGTTTGTGATATTGTCAGCAGTTTGTCAGAGTTGCTAGAGATACAACTTCTTACTGATACAACTATTCTTCAGGTACGTTTTATCAGAGGAGTTTCTGTTGTGGAAGTTTTGTTGTTTAGTTTTTTCTTTGCTTAGAGAAAGTGTGAAGTATAGCTATGTAAATGGTGTGAAATATGAAATCTAGTATTTTAATTAATTGATAATTTTAAACTGAGTACTCTTTTGTGTAGTATGTTTCCTTCTTGCTCTCTTCTGCAGAAAAAGAACATTTAATGTTCGCATGTTTATTGGCTTTTATTGTACACCTATGAAAAGCTTTACCTGATTGTGTTCTGTTTGCAAATATAAAGTAATATTTACTTCTGAAACCCTTATCCGCTGAATGAATAGCTGCTTGTAAAATTACATGAAGATCAGTTTTCTGGCCAAATACACTGATAATAATTTATTTTAATTGATAGGTATCGTCTATGGGGATAACACCTTTCTTTGTAGAAAATGTCAGTGAACTACAGCTATGTGCCATCAAATTAGTGACTGCAGTAAGTAATTTTTTATTTGCTATTTCATGTCCCTGTACATCTGGCAATTATTAGAACATCATCTGTATTTTTGCTGGTATAGAAGTAGAGTTTCAATCTGATTTTATTTTTTCACAGTTTTAGAGTTTGGTATCGCAATTTAGCAACAGTATTAAATTTGCCTGAGCTGCTGCTATTTGCAGAGTAGCTACTTCTTCCTATAGAAGAATCATAGAATCACTCAGGTTGAAAAAGACCTTAAAGATCATCAAGTCCAACCACAACCTAACCATACTACCCTAAATCATGTCCCTGAGCACCACATACAAACACTTGTTGAACACATCCAGTGGTGGTGACTCAAATCACATCCCTGGGGAGCCAGTTCTAATGTTTAACAACCCTTTCTGTTAAGAAGTTTTTCCTGATACCTTGAGCAAGGAACTTTCTTATTTATGGTTATGTAGTTTAAATTGTAAACACAACCCCCCAGTCTCTTAGTTGTCCACTCTTGCTAAGAAAACTTAGCAATGTGGTATTTCTCATTTCCTTTGTTAAGATTTGAATTTATGCAGTGAAATAAACTAGAGAATAACAGGACACTTTCATAAGTTCATATTTCTTGGAGGAGGTGGACATGTGAAAAATTCCTGGAGCAAATAAAATATTATTTCAGGAAAAATGCAGTGCCATGTATATGTCTGTGTAGGAGTAGGAGTATTCTATCTTGATCACATGCACCAGAATTTAAGAAAGGAATTCTGAATGGATAAAAGGAGAGCAAACTCATCAATCTTGACCATAAATTGAAGGAATGTCTAATGTCGGGCAAATATTAAACACTAAGATATAAAGTAAAACTGATTGTCAGATCTGTTCTAAAACTGTGTGTGTTCATGTTAATATATGAAGCCATGAACTTGTGTTGTATACTGGGATCTGAAAGCTTTTTATTACACTGCCTGACTTTTCTGTGCAATGTCTTTCTATTGTTAACAAAAAACTTTAAAGCACATAGTACTTCTGGGAGCAGTTATTAGACATTTATGTTTTTTGATGATTTTAAAAATCTTAATTTGAAGAAGATCTAGTATTTTACAATGACATGCTCAAGTTGAAAAAATACATAAATGCCTTAAAAACAAAGTATGCATTCAAATTTGTGTGAAGTGGACATTACTACATATTTTATGTAACAATAATATTTTAACAATGCTGTAACTGTCCAATAGGTCTTCTCCCGGTATGAAAAACACAGACAGCTAATACTAGAAGAAATTTTCACTTCTCTTGCAAGACTGCCAACTAGCAAGAGGAGTTTGAGAAACTTCAGGTAATTTCTGACATAGGTTACTAAGTTGTAGATGTAAACATTTACAGTTTTGTACATGTGTGATTTAGGTCTGCAGCTTCACAAGCTACTGTTTCTTAGATGTTGTTATTTCAAAATCTCTACATAGAGAGTGGAGATTCCTGACTAATCTGCCATGTAATAGTCACTGTTTCTTATGCCATTGTACTTGTACTTGGATACAGAAATAATTGAACTATTTGATAGTCTTGCCACAAGGATGTAAACAAGCATTAGTAGCATTCAAGGGGGATCTTGATTCAAAAATATTTGATTCTGTTTCTATGGAGTTATGTAATTTCTTAATTTTGGGTGAACTTTTCCGAGGTCATACTCAAAGCAGTCATTACAGGATTTCAAACTGATACTGGCTTGAATGAGTTTCATTTAGGAATTTCTCATTTCACTTCGACTGTGTATCTTCTAAATAGCATATTCGCATTTCATCTGAAGAGGATTTCAGTTCAAATTGATGGATACTTTTAATTTTAAAATATTTGCTGTTTGGATTGACATCTATCTTTCTTCCTTGCCTATCAGACCAATAATTAGAAGAATAATGTATTACCTATCTATCTTGCTTGCATACATCTTTCCTCTGGAGACAAGTTGTTCATGAAATAGGATGGCTGATCCGGGGTAGATTAGCAGGAACAGTCAGGAAAACCAAATGCAGTGAAACTTTGAGGTTCATTTGAGTTATTCTAGTGTGAGTTAATGCTTATGCCTAGTATTTCATATTGCTTTTGTTATAGTCATCAAAGACATATATTAAATGCACAATAAGCATGGGACCATCATTGGTTGATTGATAATTGGTTAGTTAAATGGGATCCTTTCCAGAAGGAAATAATCATCTCAAGTCCGCAGTGGTTGTGCTATCTGAAGAACCTTAGCAGTAGTCCATTAAAGGGCATTTCCTATCTGTGGTTACAGTCATGAAGGGAACAGCTTATGAAAAAGTTCATATGAAGAGATCTTTTCTCTATATGTACTCAAAAATAACAGTAAAGAGTAACTGTGGGTTTTTTTGTGCTCAGTTATTGCTTTGACAGTTTGGAAAGAATGATGTCAGAGTATGACCACTTCATATTGCTAAGTAGTGTTGATTTATGGGTAGATGAACACTATAACATTTGTCAGGTTAAATCACTCAGAAGGGAAGAAGTGTGAGGTGGACTGTATTCACATTGGTCATATAAACATAAAGACACAATTGAATTTTTAAGTTTATAGTTTGTTATGCTATCTGAGATAAGTACAGTGGTTCTAACTCTGTAGAAGTCAACACAGCCCATGGTCGCTATTTCCTCTTATTTAGGAGTTTCACATATTCTGCTTATATTAAATAATACAGAGGTAGTGAATTATAGCTACAGTCTGATGTGTTGATTTTTTTTTTTTAATACTTTACTGGAAATTGATATTCTTGTGTATTATGCACAATAAACTTATTAGAATGCAGCTCTTTGATTTTGTATATATTTCTGTAGATTTTTTATTACAGAGCTTTACAGATATATTCTGATAGTCATTTCTGCTGTTTCAGCTCCTCTCTCTTACTTGAGAATAGTGCTAGACCCGATCTTTCACTCTTTCTAATGACTGTCTCCCATCTTTCTAATGTCTAGTTAAATTTCTAGTATACAGATTTTGATTGGTGGTGAAAAATTTAAAAAATCTTAAATTTGTTTATGAACAAAAAAATAGTTTTGTTTTATTTTAGTGTTAATGCTTTGCTTTTCATATTAACAGGTTGAATAGCAGTGACACAGATGGAGAGCCTATGTATATTCAGATGGTAACAGCACTAGTTCTGCAGCTTATACAATGTGTAGTGCACTTACCATCAGCGGAAAAAGATTCTAATTCAGATGAAGAATTGAACAAAAAAGTAAGGAAGTTATTTTCAAAGAACTCCATGATTTTATTTGGTTCAGGAATAACTGTGTCTTCATGGATATTATATTCTGTGATGGTGGTCCAGTAATTAGGCAGTGTAATTTTGTCTGCAGTAATAATTTGATAGATGAAAAATGCTGACTTGACAATAATGTTTCTGTCTATGCTAAAGTGCTGAACTAATAAATCTTCTTATTTTTAGGTGGATCAAGATGTGCTTATTACCAACTCATATGAAACAGCAATGAGAACAGCACAAAATTTTCTTTCTATTTTTCTTAAGAAGTAAGTACTTTTATTTTCTTTAGTCTACTGATGAAACCAACTCCAAATGAAAACTTGTACCTTGGGATAAACCTAATTACTTATCAATGCTAAATATCTACTACTGAAGTTACTTACAACTAACTTACTTACAAAAAAAAAAAAAATTAAAAAAAATAAGTGCATAAAATAAACACAGGTAAGAATGTCTGATATTTCTGTAGGATCTCTATCAGCAGTCTGTTACTCATCTGAAGCCCAAAAGTGAATAAATAGAAGTGGTGAAACCAGATGTAGGAAACCTAAAATCTTTTTTACTTACAGAATCTCAGAATTCTAAGTTTTGGAGGAGATCACTGGAAGTCATCCAGTCCAATCTCCCTCCAAAAGGATGCTCTCTAGACTAGGTTGACAGGAAAGTTTTGAAAACCTCCAGAGGAGACTTTAGAAGTCTCCAGACAGCTTCTTCTTAATCCTTGACTTCTAAAATGTTCTGTAATTCTGCTAATATTACTGTGGGTTGTTTCTTTTTTTTTCCTTTTAGAATCATACTAAACTTCTTCTACTGGTTAATGATGGGATTACATTTACATCAGGAGAAAAGCTAAGGTGATTCTAAAATTTGCTTACATAATGCATTTTCTTTTAAACAGATGTGGTAGTAAACAAGGAGAAGAAGATTACAGGCCTCTGTTTGAGAACTTTATTCAAGATCTTCTTTCCACAGTCAATAAACCAGAATGGCCAGCTGCAGAGTTGCTGCTTAGCTTATTAGGAAGGTTATTGGTAAGTTGCTTTTGACTATGAGGACTTATTTACTTCATTTCCAGTTACTTACAGGAATGCTTTCTGATAGTTGGTGCATGTAGAACATTCAAGGATTTTCTTTTATTGCTATAGATAATAAAATTTAGGTCAGATAATCATTGATACACAACTTCAGAAGAGTCGTAGGTATACTGTTGCTCATGGAATCATAGAACCACTAAGGCTGGAAAAGACCTCCAAAGGTCATCCAGTCTGACTGTTTACCTATCACCGATACTTCCCAGTAAACTACATCCTTTCACACTACTCCAAACCTTTATTCAGTTATCCTATCCATCATTCCTTCAAACAGCTTCTAGCTACCTTCTGCCAGCCTTCTGTTGAACCCAGATAGTCCTGAAGTTTCCGAAAGGAAAGCCAAAAACTGCTGTATAACTAGCTGCATCTGATGACTGTTTCTGTCATCTGTGCTCACAACTGATTTGAACTGGGTTTTTTTGAAAAATATGTTGTGGTCCTGTTCCTAGTACAATGTAACTTTCATTATACTTGTGTGAATAATGAGGGAGGTGTTTTATGGTGATTTAGAAGCTATTGAAAAGGATATCTGCTCCAGGTTGTTTTTTGGAAGTACAACGTTTAAAAAATTCTAACAGTTCTTATTTTTAGAGAGAGGCAATAAGGAAAAAACTAATACAAAATGAGTTGTGTGTATCTGTGGTGTGATAATAAGAGACATAATCGAGGGTGCAAGTTAGGTATAATTTATAATGAGGTTGCACGGAATACCATGAGAAGAATCGCAGCTGCATAAATTATTATTTAATCTGCTTTTCTTAGGTTCATCAGTTCAGTAATAAATCAACAGAAATGGCTTTAAGAGTTGCATCACTTGACTATCTTGGAACTGTAGCTGCAAGACTGAGGAAAGATGCAGTCACTAGCAAAATGGATCAAGGATCTATAGCTAGAATCCTCAAACAGGTATGTGAGAAGTCCCGTGCCAGTTGGAATGAGCTGGGTTGTTATATATATCTGTTCAGATGTTTGAAATCCATGGGGATTTGTTTAACGTCACAACAACGAACAGAAAACTGAGGAAAAAAAGTTCATCAAAAAACTGGCATGTGGAGAATCAGTTTTTGTGATTGTTCAGGAATCTGAACACAATGTGTTTGGTTTATAAGAATTGTGGGTTTTTTAGATCATCGTGCCTTTCTTGCATCAGATCCCTGTGAAGTTGTTAATTACAGAAGTAAAGCATACTTTATTATTATAATACAGAGGAAATAATGGAGCTACTGCAGCAGCTGAATTCTATTTTAAGTGGCATTTAAACTGTCACAGAATCACAGAATGTCAGGGATTGGAAGGGACCTTGAAAGATCATCCAGTCCAATCCCCCTGCTAGAGCAGGAACACCTAGACCAGGCCACACTGGAATGTGTTCAGGTGGGTTTTGATTGTCTCCAAGAAAGGAGACCCCACAACCTCTCTGGGCAGCCTGCTCCAGTGTCCTGTTTCTATGGAAGAGGTTTTCTCTCATGTTTATGTGGAACCTCCTGTGTTCCAGCTTGCATTTATTGCTCCTTATGCTATCATTGAATGTCACTGAGAGGAGCCTGACATTCACCCTTTACATATTTACAAACATTAATGAGGTCATCCTTCAGTGTCCTTCAAGCTAAAGAGACCCAGCTCCCTCAGCGTTTCCATTACCTGGATATTCCACAATGACTGATGAATGCATATGACTGTTTACAGTAGTTTGGACTCTTCACCCATATAATTAGATCTTTGGGAAAATCTATTATCTTTTGATGTTTTTAAATAGTAGATACTTTTATTTGAAACGTGTCAGTTTGACAAGTTGATTTGAACACTTGTTGATGCTTTTCATTAGCATATCTCCTATGCCTTGATCTTGTGAACTGGTAACTGCCTTTTCCCACTTGCTGATGTTTGCAAGCTATATTATGTGTTGCAGTTGTGATAGAATTCTCAATCTCTGCTTTTCATGCTGAATTTAAGATACTTTAAGTTGTGAGATTTATTGCTGAGGATGAAAAATGTTTTATAACTGAAGAAGTGTAAGAAATCATAGTTTTATTATCAAGATTGAATATAATTTGTTGCAGACTTTGATATTGTTGTTTTTTATTATTACCTGTGTTTTCATATTTCTTTTTATTTGACTTTTTGCTTTTTATCCCTTGTTCACCTGAGATGTCACTGTTCTGTTTCTGTGTTTTATTGTTGGTGATGACTTATAAAGGTTAAACCTCGTGTCAATCTACCCTGTATGATTTCAGGTTTTTTTCTCAGTGAGATGGAGTCTAAGCATGAGATCACAAAATGAGGATTAATCAGATCCGTCAGTCTGTTTTAAAAACAGTCCTATGCTGCTTTTAATCCTTTTTAGACAATGACTTCACAAAGTTTGAATTAGTTTGGATGCAGTTTACAGGTTGTTCCTTAAAAAACTGTTTGGCAATTGTGAAAACAATGAACCTCATTATATTTTATTGATGGATGTGCAAGTTGTCAGATAATTACTACTGCTGAGTGATGTTCTGTTTCATAGCTGACTTTCTCTTCTGACAGGCTTCAGGAGGAGAAGATGATATTCAACAGCTACAGAAGGCTTTGTTGGATTATCTGGATGAGAACACTGAAACTGATGCATCATTAGTGGTAAATTTCAGTTTTCTGATGTTGAGTATATATAAAATTAACTTCAATAACATATCTACTGAATAAAATGACCTTTGGTCATGCATATTAGTGCTTCGGTTCAATTGTCACCCTGAAGTCTATTGTTGATTGTCTTTCCCAAAACACAGTTGATGCATTAGACTCAGTCTTTGAATGAACCTGTTAATTTCCTTCTTCCCTCTCTGTTGTTTTTGTTTCTATGTGTTCTCCTGTATCTGTCCAGTTTTCTCGGAAGTTTTATATAGCTCAGTGGTTTCGGGATACAACTATGGAGACAGAGAAGGCAATTAAATCTCAGAAGGATGAGGATTCATCTGAAGGAACTCATCATGCAAAAGATGTTGAGACCACAGGACAAATCATGCACAGAGCAGAAAGTCGCAAGAAGTTTCTTCGCAGCATCATTAAAACTACTCCATCTCAGTTCAGTACATTAAAGTAAGTTGCAGTACTGCTGGTTTCTTTATTAACCTTTATACACAAATAAATGCATTTGATGTTTTAGATTATTTTTCAGTAAGCATGTCCTAGTTATTGCATTTAATTTGTTGCAGGATTTATTCTGATACCGTGGACTATGAAGATGCATGTTTGATTGTTCGCTACTTGGCCTCTATGAGGCCGTTTGCCCAGAGCTTCGATATTTATTTAACACAGGTAAACCATGCTAGAACTCTTAGTACATTGAAACATAGCTTCTTTCTGATGCCAAACAATTTCAGAGTAGTGTGCAGTAATATCTGTTTATTGTTGAGTACAGGTAGTTATCATGCCTTGACCACATTCTTTCATATTCCGTACTGATGGCATAAGTGCTTCTTTCTCTTTTTCTTTCATGCTTGTTGTATGTCATACTGTGCATATGTTATTTTGTGTATGAATACAACAGAATCGTTATATTAGGTACACATAGTGAATCTGAGAAAGTTTCTGTCAGATGCATGTTCATTTGGTAATGCAGACCCATGAAAAGTATCGTAATATGATTTGAAAATATAAGCCAATTTATGCATTTATTTGCACGGGGGCTGATTAGTATTACTTTGGAAGTTGTTTGACCCAGTGTGATTTCTTCCCTTTTTCTGAGAGAAGAGGAATAACGTATTGTCATGGTGACATATTTGAACTTAAGTAATGGCTTAGGTTGCACTACTTTATGTTGATTTGCATACAGAGACAGTTGTAGTTACAATGTCCACGTCTAGTCTTCCTGTTTTAAGTGAAAATTGTGAAAGCTTATTAATGGCAAAACTAGAGTTTAAAGTAAAGGGATGTAGAATGAACATGTTGCCCTTGCATAAGTCCTGTTTGGACTAGTCATATGGATGTAGCAGTCCTAGCAAACAGCCATGGTAGTGCCTTGGAACAACATTTACTCACACCCATGAGAAGATATATTCAGTTTTTGGTAGACAGATATTCTTGTTTTCATTATATAGTTTGCATGTTACTCTTTTTCATTTTTTGCCTGTGTTAAGCATTGTGTATTATCTTCCTAAAGCAACTGAAGCTATTTTTGTTCTCTTGTTAGATTCTGCGTGTACTTGGTGAAAATGCAATTGCTGTTCGAACAAAAGCCATGAAGTGTTTGTCTGAGGTTGTTGCTGTAGATCCCAGTATTCTAGCCAGGGTAAAAATGAAATCTCCATTTTGCATATACATAAGATCTGTCACACTTAAAAGAAATCCTTATTTCTTATTGTGGATTTGTTTAATCTGTTCTTTTTAGCCGGATATGCAGCGAGGTGTTCACGGACGGTTAATGGATAACTCCACCAGTGTACGGGAAGCAGCTGTGGAGCTGCTTGGCCGATTTGTGCTCTGTCGTCCTCAGCTTGCTGAGCAGTATTATGACATGCTGATCGAAAGAATATTGGTATGGTGACTTTAGATATTCATGATTAAATGACATTGGGAAGCTTGTTTTCAGCAGAGTTTGTATGTTTAATGATTTAGAATTATGATCCCGAAAAGTAAATTATAACTTATTGTTTTAAATGAGGAGCATCATCCTGGTACATGCAACTTTGTGAAATGTATCCTTGTTTCTGATGAGGCTTTTTTACTTCAGAAAATTTAATATGTGCAGAAAACTGTACTGCAGCAGAACCAGGATTTATGGGTTTAAGGAGGAATTATTCCATATCTCTGAAGACTGAGATGTGGATCACTGCAAGCCATTTGAAGGATAGTGGAAACTAGTGAAAGTCTACAGCACAGTAATCTAAAGTTGACATCTGTAATTAAATCTAAAGAAAAAAAAAAAAAGGAAGAAAAACTGTTAATGTTTTTATAGAAAGTGCTCTCTTTTGTCTAGATGTTCAAATAAATTAGAATGTTACTTTAACTATGAGATAACATTAGCTTTTGGCATCCATGTCAGGCAAGTTTTTAGTCAAGTACAACACATTTTCTGTACAAAATGTTTGTGAGGGACTTCAGAGCTAGCTTCATATGCTTACAAGCATGAAAACATCTTGTGTATTTCAGTACTATAGTTAAAGCATCATTACATCTAGCTTTCAAGCCATAGAAATGAAATTACATGTTTACAACATCATGAGTTCTTAAAGCACAGTCTGTAGATGGAGGAATTATTTCAGCATAGTGGGCAGTCAGCCAGCCCATTAGAATTGTTGCAAATAATGTGGTAGAAGTTTATGCTGACCTTTTACATAAGTCCACTCTAAAATATTTTAACTGTTTTTTTCTAAATACATTTTGCAAGTCAAATCACTTAATGTTCAAATATTAGTTAATTTCATTCATAAATTAATTCACTTGTCTGATTTGTTTTCAAGAGTAATACTTTTCTCCTCACAGGATACTGGTATCAGCGTCAGAAAAAGAGTCATAAAGATACTTAGGGACATCTGCATTGAACAACCAACGTTTCCCAAAATTACAGAGATGTGTGTGAAAATGATCCGGAGAGTCAATGATGAAGAAGGCATTAAGGTAGAAAAAATGCATCTTCCTCAAGATGAATGTTATTTTCTAGAGTTTGCTTTGTTTGTAAATATTGTACCTAGTACTTATAACTAGTTTGCTAATAGTAACTAGCAAGTGAAACTGACATAAAAATACTTTCTGTAAAGAAAATAAGTTTTAAGACAAAATTTATTGCTTCACATTGGAACAAACCGGATAAGGAAGTTCTGCATCTAAATCATTTTGGGTATTTGCGTGTGCTTCTCTTGCATTAATTCTGAACATTAAGTGAATCACTTATTTGACCTGAAATGTTCTTTAAATGATCACATTCTACTCTTCCTGCATTGTATATGCAGAAGGACAGAAAACTAATATTAAATGATAAATCACAAACCTGATATTCATGTTTTTGTTCAACTCATCAATGTAATTTTCACAATAACCAGATAATTAGGAATGCATCTGTAGTAGTTGTGCATCAAACTTACAGTAGGATTAGAAATCTTCAACTTTACAGTCACAGCATGTATTTTTACCACTTGAGACTCATTAATGTCAAATGGCTTTCAGAAGAGGCTGTTAATCAAGATGTAGGATCCAAAGTACTAGGGGCTGAATCCAAGATTCTGCAAAAAAAGAAGGATGACCTTATTCTTTCTGCTGCTTTTCACCAACCTCAGTAAAGTGAAGCATTGTCTATTCAACATATTTTTAAGCCTCTGTGGGTCAGGAGAGGTTTTACAACTGTATAAGCAATGCAAGAATAATTTTAGCTGACTTTCATTCCATTCCACCTTTTCCATTATCAGAAAACATTGGAAGGGAACCTGCTTTGTAAATTTGACTTGGGTTGTCTCTCTACTCCACCTTATCCAACTGTGCTGGAAACTCTGAAGTAATCTTCCACTGTGCTAATTCTACTGTAGAAATCATAATCTTGTTTTCACTTATTTTTCCAAAGAATGCAAACAATTGAAGGAAATTTGTAACAGAATGTTTCTGTAGCGTTAATTCCCAGTGACCAGTTGGTACTTGTACTTGTTTAGAAGCCGCTATAACTACCAGGAGATAAGAGTCTGCTCTCCACAATTATCTTACTTACTTTGAATAATCTCTCATGAAACTGCACACGTCATGTGCAAGTCTAATGTGTGTATATATGAGAGAATAGTTACATACCAAAATAGACTTATTTTTTTCTTCCTTTCAGAAATTAGTAAATGAGACATTCCAGAAGCTGTGGTTTACTCCAACTCCACACCATGACAAAGAAGCAATGACTAGGAAAATACTGAACATCACTGATGTGGTATGTTATACAAATTTGAATTAAATTGTATGCAAAGCTTGATTATGTTTTTTGTTTCTTAGAAGCATTTTCTGTAGTCTTTTAGAATGAAAAATATATGTAATTAACCACATATCAGGTGGTTTTCACTTCATCTGAAGTTAGTTTTCTTGATAATTCTACTTTAGAGCACCTGCATGATGATGTTAATGATGAGAGTTGGTTTGTTTACATAAAAATGTGTATGTATACATATTCATTTTTGATATGTCAAGCTTTGATTTGCACAAGATGTTTTACAAAACCAAAATTTGCAATGGCCAGGAAAATATTCTGAAACTGCTTAAATTATAAGAAATATTTGCAAATGCATAAAATTGCTTCTAATCTCCGAAGACACAAAAGCATCGCATATGTGGTAGCTTCACCCTGATGGACAGATGAAGTCCACCACAGCTACTCTCACATTTCCCCACCTCATAGGAAGAGGAGGACAAAAATAGAATAAAAGAGGTCTCAAGTGTCACAGTAAGGACAGGGAGATTGCTCAACTTGGGTGAGATCAGACTCAGCATAGGGTGATTAGTGTAATTCATTGCTTGTTCCTAGCAGACCAGAGCAGTGAGGACTAAAAACATACTGAAAACACCTTCACCCCCATTGACCGTCATCTCCATCCTCCCCTTGAAGGGAACAGGAGAACAGGGAATGGCAACCCATAATTCTTCTTCTGTACCAATTCTTCATAGTAACTCTGCCCCCTTTCCTTGTGAGGTCTCACCTGTGGGATGCCATCCTTCCTGAAGTGATCCTTCCTGCAGGTGGCAGCTCTACGAGCACTGTCCCAACACAGTTCTCTATCATATCACAGTTCTCAGTGCTCTAGCACTGTTCCCCACAGATGGCAGCTCCCCCAGCCCACCTGCCTCACGGCAGGCTGCTCACTACAGGCTTCAGCTCCTACCCATGCCTGCTTCTGCAGGGGCTCTCCATGGGCTGCAACCTCCTTCAGGCCTTATCTGCTGCTGCACCGTGGTCTCCTCCATGGCTGCAGGTGGAGATCTGCTGTGTGTGGTACCCATGGGCTCCAGAGGGAGAGGCTACTCCACCATGGGCCTCTCCAGGGGCTGCAGGGGAATTCAGCTCCATGCCTGGAGCACTTCCTGCCCTAATTCTGTACTGCCCTTGGCGCCTGAAGGGCTGCTTCTATCTACATTTTCTCATTCCTTTTCCTCAGCTGCTGGTGCTGTGTAGCAGGTTTTTGCCTTAAATACAAAAAAAGGTGCAACCACTGTTACTCACTGCTTGAGTACCTTCCTGTGGCAGATTCCTTTTGGAGCAGCTGGAACTTCCTGTGATCTGTCACTGATGGAGCAGAGCTGATGGGCTCCTGCTTTTGGTAGCTTCCTCAATGGCCCCTTTGCTACCAAAAACTCATCACATACAATTCGTATATCATAGAAAATATGTGTAGTCTGTTACTGAAGTTCTTCTGGTACCTCTTTTAAATGATATATTTTCATTACTGCTTTTAGGTGGCAGCTTGTAGGGATACAGGGTATGATTGGTTTGAGCAGCTTCTTCAAAATGTGAGTATTACATTTTTAAGGTATGACACTATTGTTATAAGAATATTAACATTTTGGTACTAGAACACGCTGTAAGGAGGCTACAGGAGCAGTCCTTTAAAGTAAATTCAGTTGATGCTCTTTAAACACAACCTTTTCTTTTTTTTTCTTTTTTTTTTTTTTTCTTTTTGATTTATTGTTGCAATTTTCTTTGTCTCTGACACTTGTTTCTTTATTTCTCTATGATCTGTTTTAGAAATATTTTATATACTGTTTTTCATTTTGTGAAGTTTTAGGCTTTTTTTGTTATTTAAATTCATGTTGTCTTCAGTAATGACTAACATAATGTGAAGTCCACAGCTAAGGTACTTAATTCTGAAATGAGTATCTGATGTGATGTTGATTTTTTAAATTTATTTTTAATTGCATATAAGAGTATTTTCATAACCAATGTATTTGTTATGGCTGAGTATTAGCAGCGAGTATTTAGAGTATTGCTTATTTCTACATAATATTTCACTCATTTTTATGAGAAATGAGCATGCTTCTTCTAAATCTGCTAGCCGTGGTATCTTCCTCATCTATTTCCAAAACATTTTTAAAAGCCTTCTGTTAGTTACTGTTGGCAAGTATAAGTGGATAATTGTTTTCCTCACAATTTCATGAAGCACAAAGTTAGATTTTGTCCCAATGCAAGCATCAGCAGAGTTACTCACGTCCTTTTGATGTTGTTTTTGTTTTGTTTTGTTTGTTTTTAATTTTCTTGCATTTTGATTTTATTTCCTACTTCCTTCTAGGTTTTTCTTCATCACATAACTTTTATGGAATAGATAAAGAGATTGCTTAGTAATTCAAAATCCTTTTTTACCTGTAGTAATTATGATCCCTTGGGCAGCCTGATCTAGTGTTAAATGTAAAGCTTGGAGGCCCTGTCTGTGGCAGGAGTATTGGAGCTTGGTGGTCCTTGAGGTCCCTTCCAATCCAAGCCATTCTATGATAAAAACAGTTTGGGTACTGTGTAAGTGAATATACCCTCACTGTTAAATCATTTTCTGTTTCCTTTACTATAGCTATTGAAGTCAGAAGAGGATGCCTCATATAAACCTGTGAAGAAGGCTTGTACTCAACTTGTTGACAATTTGGTTGAGCACATCCTCAAATATGAGGAGTCTTTATCAGGTAAGTCTATTTAGAATCCATTATCTAAACTGCTTTGAATTTTATTTAAAACTCTTAAAGTGATTCTTAAATTTACTGTAATGAAAAGTTACTTCTACGGAATTACCACTAAAAGATGAGCAGTAGATTTTATTTATATAATACTTGTATAATTATTGCATGTAAGTTCTGTAGTACTTTTGAGCACTGTATAGTAATAATGCTTCACTAAATTTCCCATATATACAGAATAACAGAACTACTTCAGAAGTATTTGTTAATTCTTTTAGATCAGTAAAAGCAAAACAGATATCGAAAGCTTTCTTTGCCTTAATGTTCTGCATTTGTAATAGGAATCATTGGTGTATTGTATATAGTATTTTAAGTATTAAAATGTAATAATGTCTGTTATTGTTTTTTCACTTACTTTGTGATTGTATATTAACGAATTGTGCTTTCATTTCCAATATTCTTAGCTAAGTAGAATATGTAAGATTATTCTGCATTGAAAGATATGGAAAGATATGGCTCAAAAAATGTATTCCTATGATGTTTAAGTCATATGTTTCTAATAGATCAATTCATATATTGATCTAATATCATGTATTTTCTCATTTTTGCAGATTCTGACAATAAGGGAGTGAATTCTGGTCGCTTGGTTGCTTGTATAACCACTTTGTTCTTATTCAGCAAAATCAGGCCCCAGTTAATGGTCAAACATGCCATGACCATGCAGCCATATCTGGCGACTAAATGCAGTGTAAGTAGAGAAAGTTTGAATATCAGCCTTGGTTTTTTTTCCCACAGATAATAATCAAAGAATCTGATGACTGTTTTACATACTTGCTGGAATTGAAGATATGAAAAGAGAAATAAATAGTATTTCTATTTCATAAGCCTCATTATCTTTTGAAGATGTTAGGTTTTGCTAATCTCTGTAGCTAATAAGAGGTTGTTTTACAGTCAGATGAGATGGAAACTTATTCTGCATCTTTATGGACTGAAACCCAGCTATTTACCTGCTATGAAAGTTTCTTAAAATTGTCTTACAGCCACAGTCTTTAGTTAAGATTTAACATAAGAGTATTGAGACTAATGGTTTTGTGTGGGGGATGACATAACCTGTTTCAAATGTAGCAGAAGGAGACTGTCCTTCTCTATCCTCTTCAAAACTCTCTCCCTTCTCTAGTATCCACCTATCCAGCCCTGTTTTCTTGTGTCCCCTTATGAGACAGTTTAGTTTAGAAAAATGTGAGAGATATAATGCTAAACCACTCAGGCCAGTAGAATTGCCTGCCTCCTCTGAAAAACTATGGACCTTTCTGGCATTTTGATTAGCACAGTGGGCTTAGTGAAGGTTTTGATGAATCAGTGATTTGCCAGAAGAACCTGGGCAGATCGTGTAGCTGTGACTGAAAGAAGAGAATGGCTGAGTGACTGGCAGGTTAGCTGCCTGGTAAATGGCAGTTTTGTTATCAGATGTTCTTATAGGTGTATCTCAGCATTTTCAGCTCTGGAGTACACTGTAGGCACATCTGCTACAAACTTTTAAAGCCGCTTCTGGTTAAAGAGAGGAAAGGGATATCTGATTATTTGCTGTAACATCTCCCTATTGGATTTCATCAGTTTTTCTCTTTTAGAAGTTGAGATATGTTAAACAAAATGGCTTGATTTAGTGTATGGCAATTATCATGATTAGCATTCCTGATTTCTCAAAAAAAAACAGTTTTTATCAGGACATATATTTAATATATGCAGTGTTTTCCACAGATCTCTCAGTTATAATTTGCATGATTATTAAGCTATAATCATTTTAGTTGTAATTTTTACATTAGAGGGCACTGTTTGACTTAATTTGTTGCCCAGTGTTATGTTTCGTAGCATATGTGTCATGAAGTGTTCTGTAATCTTGTTGTAGAGCTCTAAAAAAAGAAAAAGAAAAATCAAATAGTTAAATACAATGCCATAACAAAAAACTGAGAAGTTTTTAAGGCTCCATACAGCCCAGACGAAAAATAGAGTTATGCTATTACAGCCTTTTTCCAGAGGTTCCATAATAGACAGGGATTAGCTTTCAAAATAAAAAGCAGATAGCAGAATTAAACTATTTGAATAGCCTTCTAAATCTTTACTAAATGTCTCAGACATGTTTTATGTATGTTGGAATTTTTGACAGTCAGTGTATATTAATAAAACTTGGTTTAAAATTAACAATGAGAAATGTTAAACTCTGTGAATACTGTTGTTTCAGACTCAGAATGATTTCATGGTGATCTGCAATGTTGCAAAAATCTTAGAGCTTGTAGTGCCGCTAATGGAACACCCAAGTGAGACCTTCCTTGCCACTATTGAGGAAGACCTCATGAAACTCATCATCAAATATGGCATGACAGTAAGCTTTAAATTGCTACTATCCAGTTTTTTACTCAGTTTCACAGTTTTCATTTAAAGAAAGTCCGTCTTCATCATGAAGTTGCTTATACTCGTCACATAAAAAAGAAGTTATTGGTTTGGTGGAGATTTATGTATTGCTGATATACAAAGTCTGCTCTGAAAGTAATGTTTCCTATTTTATTATGTTGGCTCACAGTGTCAGAGGTGAATGTTGGTGGAGTGGCAGTAGAGGTTGAAACCTCCCACCAATATTCCATTAGATTTTGTTGCCATGTGATAGATGGCAGCAGTGGGGCAGTCTGACAAAATATCACCTGACATGAAAGTCTGTGTAAAGTGAAGTTGAGTCATTGAATTCCTCCATGCAGAACAAATGGCAATCATTGACATTCATCCACGCTTGCTGAATGTTTATGAAAACAAAACAGTGAGTGTGAGCACTGTGAGGTACTGGATGGTGGTGCTTTTTGGGGGTGATGACAACAACAAGAAAGATGAGCCACATTCCAGATGACAATGTACAGTTGTCAAACTATGAAGTGAAGAATGTCTTGATCAGCTCATCCACACAAATTCACTAATCGTGGTGACTGCACCGAAAAATAATGTTTTGTAGCTGAGAATTTGCTCTGTTTTTGCATCTGTTCTAGTTTCCATGAAAATTAATTAGGAGGCATTGCTTTCAGTTTGACATACGCAGTTTAATGATTGAGTTTGGGCAGGTTTTCAGAGCAGCATAGAAGACTGACTGTTGGAGTGTTTGTTTTCATTGTACATAATTCCATAAGCATTTCAACTTTAAATTCTAATTCTATCATTAATTTGTTATTTCTTGTTCCTAGGTTGTTCAACATTGTGTGAGCTGCCTTGGGTCTGTTGTGAACAAGGTCACCCAGAATTACAAGTTTGTGTGGGCCTGTTTTAATAGATACTATGGTAAGTACAATCATAACGTAACTTTTTCAGTTTTGGCTACAAGTCTTAGGGATGCACACTGTCTAAACACTGTGATTAAAACTTTTACTGTAGGTGCACTTTCAAAATTAAAAAGTCAACACCAAGAAGACCCCAACAGTACAATACTTACTGCCAATAAACCAGCACTCCTTAGATCACTTTTCACTGTTGGAGCACTGTGTCGGCATTTTGATTTTGATCATGAAGATTTTAAGGGCAACAGTAAGGTAAAAATAACTTACATATTTACTGTCCAAATCTTACATGTATTGAATGCTTTACTTTTACTTGAAAACACAGTATTCCTTGCTGCTCAAAGCTGTGTTATTTTCATAATGCATACAGTAATGTTTTTTGGTTTGTAAGTATGTGGAAAGGCTATACATTAAAGCTGTGTATCTCCTTTACTTTTTGTTATTTATGGATTTTGTAAGAGATTAAAAACATCTGTTTCATCTCCAAATAGCTTTTTTTGTTTGTTTGTTTTAATTTGCTCAGGTTAACATTAAGGATAAAGTACTTGAACTGCTGATGTATTTTACAAAGCATTCAGATGAAGAAGTACAGACAAAAGCCATTATTGGCCTGGGTAAGACATGCTAATGATTTTTATTCTTCTGCAGGAGCACAACTGTTTCTGCAGTAAAAGGGAAACTTCTACAACATCAACCTTCTCTGCCTGTTTATTTGACAAATTGCTAGGCAAATGTTCTCAAAGGGATGGTAGCTGTATGCATCTGCTGCAGTGTTTTGACAGAGAACGCCTCCTGATGTGTGTCGAAGTTTTAAAAAGCAGTGGATATCTAAAGGAGCAGAGATGTTAATTTTTTCCCCGACATGGAAATGTGTGCATAGCTCTAATTCCAGTTTTTAGTCCTCAGGGCATGGTTAGGGAATAACTAGAAAAAGTGCTGGAAATGTCCTGAGCATTCTGAATGTAGTCAGGTCTTTTGCAGGAGTCAGGAGAACTCTGGCATCTTGTACCATGTGGAAGACGTTCTGTGAGATTTCACTAGCCGTTGAGATAATGCTGTAGCCCAGTTATCACTTTCTGTTTTAGGATTTTGACTGTGTTTCAGTTTTAAATAGGTGCTTTGTCTGAAGGCAGTAGTGTGTGACTTGCAGTAGTACTTTAACTGCCACCGAGTGTTCTGTGTCACATGCATCCTCTGCTCAATGACAAAAACAATACTTATGAGAGGATCTTGTTTGGGCAGATAGGCCTTGGTTTCCAGAGCAGTTCTGTTCTCATGCATGTGAGCTTGCTACAGTTAGCTGTGAGCTATAGTTTCACTATGGAAGAGAATTTGCCTCCTTATGCCATTATTTTGTTTGCTTTTTAGATGATGCTGAGAACCGAGAATTATTCTTGTTGTGATATTCTGTGAGAAACCATTTCAAACAGCTAGGTGGGGTTAATGGCTTTAGAGTAGCTTCAGATGCAAGAGTAATGCCACAGCGCTCTGGACCAGCTGAAGTTTTAAAAAGCACTTCACCAAGGAGCACAACTCTACCTGTACTTTAGTCCAATTTAATTGTCCTCCCCAGGATGCTGCACATAGGATCGAGGCCACCAGGCTAACTGCAGGCATGATTACTTTACTCACAGATGCTGACATTATTGCATTAGCCAAAAATGTCGTTAAATTCATCTGAACTGCAATCAGTTTGGGGGAAGGGGTGGAAATAGAATAGACTCTTTTTATTCTGTATCTGTAATTACCTTATTCTTCATTTTAATTAGACTTCAGACAACTGTTTTAAGTGACACATTGATCTAATCAGTGTTTGCATTCTATTTGAAGAATAGCTGTTGCATGTGTCCAGATGTGGTATACAGGACTAAGTTCCAACTTACTGTCTGTTAAGTGAGCCATTGCCAAGCCATTCAACATTTGTGTACAACAACAAGATTGAAGGGACTAACAAGCAATTTCAGTATTCATATGCAGTTAGAGTCACATGAAGATCTTGTACTTTCCTATCAGTAGTTGCTAGTGAGTCCTTTCAAGTGAAGGCACTAAGCAGGTTTAGGATTTGCTTTGGTATGTATTGCTTTTGAGGAGTAATTCTGGTTCTTTTCGCAGTGTACCTTCAAGTCAGTTTGAGGATTTAAAATTTAGTTTGAGGTTCAGCTATATTCACTACTTGATGCTCCCTCTTAACAGAATGAACATGGCAGATGTTTTATGTTTCATCCTCAACGAGAAATTGTTATACCAAACAAGATTTCTTCCCCACTTGCATAACATGTAATGTCAGCATTTCCTTGAGAATACTGGTGTTTTTATATTCCTTTGTGTTGAAGGAAGTAATGGATTATGGGCTGTTATACATGCATATGCTCATGCTTTTCTTCTTGTTTTTATTTTAAATTGACGTTAAAAATGGATAAATGGATTGGACTTGCTCAGACGTGATTAAATTATAAACATTACAATACAGATGTATAGAGTACACAGTTATGCTGTGTACTTCAGAGACCATCATTGCTGTTTTTCTTACTATTTCATCTCCACATCCTCTGCCTTCTGTCCTCTCTTTGTTTTGAGACTTAAATGAGGTCAGTCACACCAAAGTTTTGCCCTCGAGTTAGCCATTACCCATACTGCCTTCTCTGTGCACAGATCCATTTTCAAAAATCTTGCTTAATCTTCCCCTTCATTACAGCCAACTTAATACATTGCATGTTTTTATTATTATTATTTTTGATGTCAGTTTTAGTCCCATTCATATTTTTGTGTTGTCTCTTCGTTCATTCAGGGTATTAGTTTCCTGTAGTCGCTTAACGTCCACTTTTCTTTAACAGCCTTAAAAAAAAAAAAAAGTAGTTAAACGTAGTTAAAATTGACACATAGTGTTCCTATTACTGTTTTTTTTAATGAAACAGTAAAAAGTTGTCAACAGCATTTGTAAATCTACACATATAATCTATAATAGTACATACAGCTGCTAATTTATATCCAAGTTTTTATAAATTAAAGACTTCTTATACTATGAGTAACCAGTTCTTTGTGAGGGGTAAAGCTGCATCTGAAAACACCTATATAGCGTGTATCTTCCAAAAGATTTAGCACTTTAGAGTGTTTTCAAGTGTCCTTTCTAGGTATATGACTGATGATGGCAGGACGTATAAATTTTATTTTGCTCTGTTTGCTGTTATTTTCTTTTAAGTTTTTATTTTTAAATGCTTGTGATTTTTATCAGTTTTTCTACAAACAGTTATTTCTAGTTATGTTCTTCGCTTGTTCTTTAGAGAGCTTCTAATCATTTAGGTGCAGGCCACCACACTGGATGTGCTTCTGGATGTATATAACTCTTCTTTCTGCAGCTGCCCTGAGTCAGCATCCCTTACTTATAATGTACATTGCAAGTGTATTCTTTTAGCTGATAGAACTCCTTATAAGTTTTGGACGATGAAAAAACAGTTCTGTTTGGACTAGAAAAGCAATACCGTCGTAGGAATGGGAGGGCATAAATTCCATACCATTTTTTTGAAACAAGACTTAAATAATAGTAATACAATTTCTGTATTATAATAATTTGGAGTATGTCCTATTTTTTCCACCCTTAGGATTTGCATTTATACAACACCCAAGTTTAATGTTTGAACAGGAAGTAAAGACTCTGTACAACAGCATTCTTTCAGATAAGAACTGTTCAGTAAACCTAAAAATCCAGGTATTAAAAAACCTCCAGACCTACTTGCAGGAGGAGGACACACGTATGCAGCAGGCTGACAGAGACTGTAAGTGCTGAGTTCTTCTGTGCTAATTATTTCATCTGTGTAAATTCTAACTTTATTGCATATAATCACTGTATATGTGAACTGAATCGCTTAGGATTGTTATTCATCAGTAACATTGTCCATGAAGTATCCTAGAGATATTTCCAGCATTCATTATATTGCATAGGTAAATTGAGAAGTGTAGCTTATTATTAACTTTCAAGATGTATAAGTCATGGAAGCAATCCAAAATATGTAATTGTTGTGGTGATGATAGTAATACTTTCCATCAAAATCTTATCTGAGGTTAATCTGCAGGTACAAAATGAGAAATAATAAGGGATGTTTAAAATGAAAAGTGTTTACTAAGGAACAAGAATTTAATTAAGCTCGCATCTCTAGTTAACTATCTTGAAGACCATTTACCATCCAACTGTTACACTATTCACGAGATCATAAAACCCATTCTAAGACAGCTGAAATGTTTGTGTAAATAGTAAAACTTAATTATCAGTGGGTGTCAATGAATGGCAAAGTATATTGTTATACTGTAGTGAGAGTGCTGTTTATTTTATCCTTTCTACAGGGAAAAAAGTAGCAAAACAGGAAGACCTGAAAGAAATGGGTGATATTTCCTCAGGGATGAGTAGTTCCATCATGCAGCTGTATCTCAAACAGGTCCTTGAGGCTTTCTTTCATACCCAGTCCAATGTACGCCACTTTGCTCTAAATGTCATTGCACTGACGTTAAACCAGGGTCTCATCCATCCTGTTCAGGTATGGTAGGCTTTTCTGACAGGGAGAATGGGGTTGTTGTTATTAGAGGTTTATACACTTGCTAGGTGAATATCCAGTGTTCTTCTATCTGTGTTACAGTAATTTCTTATTATAGCAAAGGTGCTTTATAGAAACATACTTTAAATGTGTGTTAGCTGGTTAGACACTGAGATTCTGAATGTTGCTTTTTCCTGTCTTTGTATCAAGATGTAATGTCTAGCCAGTGACTAAAGAGCACATACAAACTGACACTGGATCATGTAACTTTTCTACTACTAATTTCAGATGCATGCCAGGTCTTTTACTTTCTTTTACTCTTTGCACTGGAAACTGGCAGTTTGCCTTTACATCAGTATCCATATCCTCCAGTGTCCAAACTGTCTTCAGTTGTAATCACCATTATTCTTATAATGCTTTTATTTATATTACTTTTATTGATATTACTTTTATTGATATTACTTTTATTTATATTGTTTTTAACACTGCAGCCATCATGCATATTCAGTCAGAAATGGTATGAGGTTTTTTTAAATGACATTTTTTAGAGTTTGAGGAAAAACATAACCTGAAATCTTGTACAACTTACACCATTATTTTTAATGCTGGTCTTTCTTGTATATTGCACTCTGCTTGCAAAAAGTAGTGTGGAGGTTAAGTTGCAGAAAGCTTCCTATTCTAGTTTCTACTGAATAAAAGAACAGTATAATGGAAGAACAAAGAGTGAGAAAGAGGAGACCAAATAATAATTTCATTTGTCTTTCAAGTGTGTGCCATACTTAATTGCTATGGGCACAGATCCAGAGCCCTCTATGCGAAACAAAGCTGACCAGCAGTTGGTGGAAATAGACAAAAAGTATGCCGGTTTCATTCACGTAAGTAATTCTAATGCAAAGTTTTTCACGTTACCATTTGTTGGTGATTTAGCTTGGATGTGCCACAGCTGCAGAAGAAGAGTATAAACTAAGAGTCAATATAAGCAATTATAAAGAAGATCCCAACTCTTTCCCCTGCTTGAAGATTTCTGTTCCTAAAAACAGGAAATATGTTGTAGAATATAACCATATGAAGCATCAGTTTAAATTTAAAATATCTGTTAGGTTCACAATATTTTCTGCACTGGATAGTACATAAGACTATTTCATTTATAAAAGGTAAGGACAGCTGTTTCATTATGTTTAACAGTAACTTACCTGATTCCGTATAATAAGGAGCAGAACACCTTGCTCAAAGAATAGGTCCTTTGAGTAGTACATGTTTGAATTTTTAGAGCATCGCAACTTTAATGAAATGTAATCTGATCACGGGCAGCATAGGAAGGTATTTGGAACCAGTAGATCTTCCTAAGGAAAAATCTGAGGGCTGAGTCTGAGGACTTGCAGAGTTGTGGCACAGTGTCATTAGTTCTGGTTGAGATGTGAAGCACAGTTGCAGAACTTTTACCCCATTGCAGATGATTCCATTCTTGGTTCAAGATTTGTACTGCTTTAGCAAAGTTCCAAAATCTGCCTGTGTTTCCATTGAGACTGAAACATCATACTGTTATGGTGTCCAAACATACACATAGTGCAGTAGGTGAAGGCCAACTGTGAGGTTTTCTCTGTAGGCAGTTCTGATATAAGACAATATATACATGAGGAGATAATCATGCTGAAGTGAAGAAAAGTGATTATGAGGAGAGTTGGATCTGCAGCCTACCTAAAGATTCAGTTTGTTCTGAAAATAGAGTAGTAGCCTTGAAATAAGTGAAATCAGATGAAAATTCTATTATATATGCAAAAAACAATGTCATTTTCTGATTGTTAATTTCCATTAATATGGGCTCAGTATTGGTTTCACTACAGTTGGCATAACGATACGTATTTTGTAAAATACTCTATGGATGTATGAACATTTACCTGTTCTTGAAAGCAGTTTAAACTGGAATATGACACTGCAGTTGGTAAGCAGATTAGCTATAAATGTCTTACATAGGTAAGTGGTGAAAGCATTTTGCAAGGCATTTTGATCTTCACCACAAATTCTGTTACAACCTGTTTTGCAGCTCAAGAGAAGCTCAAGAGCTCAAGAGTATCATAACATAAAACATTTGAAAGCTAAAATTCAGATGAACAGCTGCTTAAAAGGAAATAAGCTTTAAAAAAAAAAAAAGCTAGTGGTTTCTATTCACAGGCATTTGTTTAAAATTTTCCATGGCAAGAATTATATTATTTCACGTTTCAGTTTTACTCCTTGAAAGCACTTTAAATAAAATGAATACTTTCTCGTTTCAGATGAAAGCAGTGGCTGGTATGAAGATGTCTTACCAGGTACAACAAGCAATCAATACCTGCCCAAAGGATCCTGTAAGAGGCTTTAGACACGATGAATCGTCCAGTGCTTTGTGTTCACACCTGTACTCTATGATCCGGGGGAACCGTCAACACAGACGAGCATTTCTAATTTCTTTGCTCAATCTCTTTGATGATACTGCAGTAAGCATCGAGTTTCCTTCCAAAAAGAAATTTGTTATAGCATTGCAAGATGAAATTCTTCCACAATGTATTTCTATGACATAATTATTGATAATTCATTTCCCTAGTATGTTTTCTTTTACGATGTAGTATGAGGTATTTACCTGGGTAACAGAATTCTGTGTCCTTCTATATCTTTCTACATCCCAGTTTGGATTGTTTAGAAATAATGTATGTTCATCTTAACATATGTTCTTTAAAGTGGGATGGAAAGTATCTAGAATAAAATCTGTGATCATTCTTTTTGCTCTAGGCTGTTAGGAGCACAGTGCAAGTGTATGAGTCTAATGTATTTGTATATGTATTTATATGTACATTTTATTTATTTATTTTCCAGAAAACAGAGGTGAATATGCTCTTGTACATAGCAGACAATCTAGCCTGTTTTCCTTATCAAACACAGGAAGAGCCACTGTTTATAATGCATCATATAGACATTACACTATCAGTTTCTGGTAGCAACCTACTACAGTCATTTAAAGAGGTATGTGCCTTTAAATTTGATATATTTATTGCAATGGCAACATAAACTTTTCTGTAATTTCATCAGTTTTTGTTGAGTGTAGTATGATTATGATGATATGGACCAGCTTTATAGCTTTATAACCATTAGTTTATAAATAAACAACCCCTTTCTGTTCTGGCCTGGATCTGGAAAGTGCTAATTAAGAACTTTCCTTACATTGCTGCTTATGTTATTCAGAAAAATGATGATTTCTGAGATATTAATATTAAATACCTGTAATTTTGTAGTGTTTCTGAGAAATAAGAAGCTATGTGGATCACTGTTAAGTGCTGATTTATTGTGGTTGTTGTAATAATATCCATGTTTGCTGTTTGATTTGCTTCATTGTCAAGTAACTGATGTTATTTTTATGTGTTTCACCTGAGAAACTATGCCATTTACCACAAGAAAAGAGTGTGCAAAATTTAGTTGCATAAGGTGGCAGATAGAAACCTTGGTCATGGTATAGAATCTGTTGTAACTGAATACAGAACACTGTAAGCAAAAGACCTCTGTTTCTCAAATACTTAAGAACCTTATTTCCCTGGGCAGCTTTAAAGCTGTTAGGTCCAAGCTGTTAGGAAGCAAAGCCATTTCAAGATTTTCCAATGTGACTGTTAAGTCAGCTGATGCCTGGGAATGATGCTGTTTTGAATACAACCCTACAAAAACTGCTTTTTAATCTGCTACAATCTGGAGTACATTCCTTAGATGGAGCACCAGTGTGTAACATCACTGTAGCACAGTGAGGATGAGATAGCATGGGGACATGGTGCTATGAAAAGTCAGAGTAGGTGTGTAGTAATAATGCAAGTGTGAAACTGTAGTTCTACAATTAGCAGAACTGATTTCTAGTAGCTCTGTGTATTACTGCTTGGAGTTTCTTTGCCCAACAGTATAATTAATATCATAGAATTTTAACAGAAGCAAGAATTAAAAGCTGGGACTGCTCTTTTTAACCTTAAGTGCATGTGGAAATATACGTAACGCCCAAAAAAGATATCCAGGTGGCAGAGAAAAAAAAAAGCCTTATAATTACTCTTTTATTTTATTCTACCTTCTAATACATTTTTCTGGCACTACTAACACTGCTTTTTTTAAACTGCTTCATTTATGTCTGTTGCACCCACCTTTACATCAGCTTTTCTGTGGCAGAGTCCAGGGGACATTTGAGTATCTTCTTGCCATAAGTAATTTTAATCTTTGGATGTATGAGTTAATAGTATTGTTCAGGGAATTCGTGCTGATCTCAGCCAATGATGATTTTGTAAAGATCTTTCAGAAATGTGTGCAATGCTACTTTGCCCTAATTGTGGATTGTGTGTTAATTCTCTGTTTCACAGTCTATGGTGAAAGACAAAAAAAAGGAAAGAAAGCCTTCATCAGATGAGGAGACCGAGAGTGACAGTAATAGCGGCAGTGATAGCGAAAGTGAAGAGGAAGCTTCTAAGCCTCGGAGGTTACGAAAACGAGTAGATTCTGATTCAGATTCTGATGAAGAAAATGATATAAATGCTGTGATGAAATGTTTACCAGAAAATTCAGCTCCTTTAATCGAATTTGCAAATGTGTCTCAAGGCATATTATTACTTTTGATGCTGAAACAGCATTTAAAGAACCTTTGTGGATTCTCTGATAGGTAAGGATACTTAGATAGCCTCGTGATTTTTTGGTAAGGATTAAGTCTGAACATTTCTTAATAAACTGATTGTAACTCAGTTGAATCAACAGATTTGTATAAGGGAAAAAGCATTGAGTGTAACAAATCAATGCAATGAAGCAGAAGTGTTTGCTTAGAAAAAGCAATGATTTCATTTCTTGTCAGGATGTCTGTTGTGTATGAAGTGATGCAAATATATCTGCATACGCTGGAAATTTTAGGAGCCTTTCTTTGAAATTTTTTGAAATGTCTGCAAAAGCTTTTCTCTCTTGTTTTCATTAAACAGTAAAATTCAGAAATATTCTCCATCTGAGTCTGCAAAAGTTTATGATAAAGCGATAAACAGGAAGACAGGAGTGCATTTCCATCCAAAACAAACTCTGGATTTTCTGCGGAGTGATATGGCTAGTTCCAAGATCACTGAAGAAGTGAAGAGGAGTATAGTAAAACAATACTTAGATGTAAGTAACGTTGCACAGCAAGACATCTAAATCTCTTCTAAACCAGCTAACACACAATATAACACAATACAAGGTTGAAAGAAGATGCTGTTGGATTGGGTAAACATTTCGAATTTCAAGATGTTGTTTTCTTGGTAATCTTATGCAATAATGTGATAGCACGACTTCCTTTCAGGATGCTTAGCTGTATTATTTTTCATAGTCTCTTAATAAATTTAAACAAAGTAAACAATAATTTTAACTAAACAATATTAATCTTTACAAAGTATTATCTAATTTTTCTTCTTTTCAACCCTGATCACTTCCACCAGAGGGTGACAGCATAGATCCAGAACATTTATCTTTTCTTTTTCTTTTTGGCAGTTCTTTAAAATATTAACTAGAGAAAACTTGGAAATTATGGAAACGCAGGAAGAAAACTTTAGATGTCCAGTGCGAAATGAGAGGACAGAAAAAGTGTTTAGAGGAGAACACAGGAGCTGATCAAGTTCGAAGCTGCCTTTTGTTTTACTGTGTTCTTATGTTTCCATTTGGTTTTATTTGATGTAGCATCTTATAAATTCGTATTTTAGAAGTTACAGCATAGACTAATCTGTGTGGTCTCTTTCAGTTCAAGCTCCTTATGGAACATTTGGATCCTGATGAAGAAGAAGAAGATGGGGAGGTGTCAGCTAGCACAAATGCTCGGAACAAAGCAATTACCTCGCTGCTTGGAGGAGGCAGCCCTAAAAACAATGCAGCTGAGACAGAGGACGATGAAAGTGATGGGGAGGATAGAGGAGGAGGCACTTCAGGGGTGAGGCGGAGGAGGAGTCAACGTATTTCGCAGCGTATTACGTAAAATGATTTTTATGTGCTTATAAATGTCAGTCTATTATATTAAATGTACACCAAGTAATGTAATCCACATGAAAGAAAGCATTTTGTAGATAGAGATTCTCTACTTAACCGTTTATACAACTTTTGTAGAAAGTTTAACAGAAAAGACAATAAAAAAAAAAACACAAAAAAAAACACAAAAAAAAAAAACCAACTAGAAAATGAGATTTATCCAGTATAAAAAGTTATTAATTTTCCTTTGGAATGTACTGTGTGTTATCCTTTTTATTGTTGCCAAGTTTTTATGTAGCTTTATGATTCATGTGTATATATAATTTTATATATCATTAAGAGATAAAAGACACGGGTACAAATTAAGAGTATGTGGTTTTACAAGGATATGTTAACCCCTTGGCGCTGGCGGTCGCGGTGCGTCTCATTGCCGGCAATGGAATGTGTGCCGGGAAATCCCAACTCCCGGCGTCAAGGGATTAAAAGCAATAAAAGCAATAATTTCACTAAAGTTCTTTTGTGTAACACATGGTCTTTTTTCCCCCCAATGTTTTAGTCATTGAGAAGGTCAAAACGAAATTCAGACTCTACGGAGTTGGCTTCACAGATGAATGAAAGTGTTGATGTCATGGATGTCATCGCTATTTGCTGTCCAAAGTACAAAGATCGACCACAAATTGCAAGAGTAGTACAGAAAACCAGCAATGGCTTCAGTGTTCAGTGGATGGCAGGCTCCTACAGTGGCTCCTGGACTGAGGCTAAGCGCCGTGATGGCCGCAAACTGGTGCCTTGGGTAGACACTATTAAAGAGTCAGACATTATTTACAAAAAA